>NC_072894.1:106223600-111223600 GCF_027943255.1 Anastrepha obliqua | reverse complement strand
GTTAAGTGATGAATCCTACAACTTAAAGCTTCCCTCTGACTAGAGTTATGTAGTACCCGAATCTCATCTTAGGTTCAGAATCAACAAATTAACGTTGAGTTCTGATTTCGAAATTATACTACCGCGAAATCGTTCCCTCGCCTTCTTTTGCACCACACAACTTATTCGTCTGGTTCGATACACTACCAGGAGATAAGAGAGCTGTATTAATATAAACAGAATAATATGCAAACCTCTCGACTTGGTTACTTCGGTAGAACGGTTGGAAATAGTCTTAGTGGTTTAATAGTCTTAAGAAAACCCTACAAAGGGACGTTAGAAGCTCTTTCGACTGCCTGCAATCCTCGTGCACATGATGCATTCCCCGGCTGATTTTGAGCGCATTGTTAGTACGCAAATATTTGCTTCCTTAACGGACGTTAAATTAGTGGACTAGTGTATGATGGATTAATTACTTGATGGCAGGAATGATGGACTAAATCCGTGATGGAAAATATGTAGTATTATGGAGGCTTAAACTTAAGGTTAATGAAGAACAGAAGCGTTTTGTTGTCAATTTCGAATCACCCGCGAAGAGGTTCACTTTTCCCGGTTTCCGCTCATTCCTACTTTGAAGGTATTTTGGCAGAGAGAGACTAGACTGGACTAAGCTTAGGTGTACACTGCTTCGTTGCTGTGTGGGGTTTTAAGAAATCGGAATGACCGAAGCTTAAACCAAAGTCATAGCCCTATCGGCAGCTTCATTAGAAACACAAAATTTAGGTTATTATAAAAAATCAAAAAAAAAAAAATTGTAATTTTAAGCCTGAAATTTCGTAATTTTCTTATTTCCTGTATAAAAAAATCAATTTAGCCGCAGCACATAACAAATTTCGTATCACAGAAGTACGACCTAAATCTGCCCAAGTGGCCCTTCACAATCTATTATTACTTTTCAACTCTGCTTTGCCACCATAAATGGTCGCAAT
Source organism: Anastrepha obliqua (assembly GCF_027943255.1). NCBI lineage: Eukaryota > Metazoa > Arthropoda > Insecta > Diptera > Tephritidae > Anastrepha > Anastrepha obliqua. The sequence continues at coordinate 111,222,632 of NC_072894.1, read as the reverse complement.
TTGTCGCATTTGTTTTATTGGCGTTTTTATTTATTTTGTTGCACAGGAAAATGGAAGGTTGTTGCATTTCCGCTCGAAAGCGTGATTATTACCCAAAGCATGCAAAAAAAGCGCTAACATAAATTTATAAATATTATAATAAATGCATGGCCAACTCTTGGCGGACAAGGCGACTGTAAAAAGCAAGTGCAACATATACCTATGTATGTAGAGGAGCTCTTTTAGGTTGCAACTATCAATTATTACAACTGGCGTTTTTTCATGCCGCTCACTTGTTTGTAAGCATTGTCCGATAGGCTGATCAGCTAAACAGTTGGTTGGGCGCTACTTAATATGCTAAGCCCTTTGATGAGCTCTGTTGAAAAGCGTGCCACACTTCCTTTCCTCGCTGATTGTTCAATAACATAGCAGCTTTTGTTGTAATGCTTACCTAATAAGCCGTTTATAGCAATAGTTGTATTCAAAATATGTACATATTAAAAATTCTATAGAGCCATCGAAGTGCTGTTCTTCCAAAATTTGGGTAAAGAGGTCAATTGTCCAAAAATAGTGACCAATTCAGGAGAATGTTTTGAACAACCGAGTGTGAGAAAAAATTTCCAATGCCAACCTTGTAATAAATGACAGGAAATTCGTACATTCCACAAAGCTTTTATATGAAATTTTTTTATAAAAAAATTCGATATTAGCATGCTACACAAAGTGAGTGAGAAGGAAGCGTCAAATTTTTATATAGTAAGAGTGTAATTTTTTTATAAGAGCGCACAATTTTTGGTTAGATTTACTTTTTTTCAACTAGATAAAGATGCAAAGTGAATGGGTCCGGTGGTGAACGAGGACAAAACGAAGCACCTCCTGTCATCAAACAAACAGTCGGCTCACTCGCGTATCGCCACCCACGCCATTGCTGACAAATATGATTTTCGGATTGTAAAAATCTTCGTTTATCTAGGAACCGCCATTAACACCAACAACAATGTTAACCTTTAAATCCAACGGAAAATCCCTCTTCCTAAGAAGTGCTACTTTGGACTAAGAAGTAATTGAGTAGTAAAATCCTCTCTCAACGATCATAATATCCGATGAAGCGTCACTTGGAATGTTCTGCGACGGCGAGTATCACAGGCGATGAAACAATGAGCTGTATGAGCTTTACGACGACATAGACATAGCACAGCTAATAAAGGTCCAGCGGCTAAGTTGACTGGGTCAGTCATCCGAATGGATACAAATGCTACCAGCTGATGATAGCGGAGTAAGAGGAAGCTCTCTTCTGCATTGGAGAAATCAGGTGGCTTCACTTGGTGTGCCCGACTTGCGCTGGTTAGCACGACAAAGAAACGACTGGCGCGCTTTGTTAAACTCGACTAAAATCGCGTAAGTGGTTATCGCGCTAATTAAGAAGAGGGAGAAGAGTGCAACAATGTCATCTATACTAATATTATAAAGAGGAAAACTTTGTTTGTTTGTTTGTAACGAATAGGCTCAAAAACTACTGGACCGATTTTAAAAATTCTTTCACCATTCGAAAGCTACATCATCCACGAGTAACATGGATCATATTTTATTTTGGAAATAGGGGTCGAGATATAGGTCAAAACGTGGACCCAGGTAACCTTCGGATGTGTATGTACAATATGGGTATCAAATGGAAGCTGTTAGTGAATGCTTTAGTCCAGAGTATCTTTCATGCCGCTCCGTGACTAGGGTCTCGAGATAGAGACCAAAACGTGGACCCTAGAATGTGTTTGTACAATATGGATATCAAATTGAAGCTGTTGGTGAATGCTTTAGTACAGAGTACTTTTCATGCCACTCCGTGACTGGGGTCTCGAGATATAGGTCAAAACGTGGACCCGGGTAACCTTTGGTTGTGTATGTACAATATGGGTATCAAGTGAAAGTTGTTGATAAGTGCTTTAATACGGGGTAGTTTTCATACCTATTGATGACTAGGGTCTGAAAATATATGCCAAAACGTGGACCCGCCGTGTCTTTGCACCGAATTAAACCAAACTTACACACATTGTTAAGTAGGTGTTGAAGATGATTTCCGTATAGTTTGGATACCTATTGGTAGATAGGGTCTCGAGATATAGGTCAAAACGTGGACCCGGATAACCTTCGGATGTGTATGTACAATATGGGTATCAAATGGAAGCTGTTGGTGAATGCTTTAGTTCAGAGTATTTCCATCCGCTCCGTGACTAGGGTCTCGAGATAGAGACCAAAACGTGGACCCTAGAATGTGTTTGTACAATATGGATATCAAATGAAAGCTGTTGATAAGTGCTTTAATACGGGGTAATTTTCATACCTATTGATGACTAGGGTCTCGAAATATATGCCAAAACGTGGACCCGCCGTGTCTTTGCACCGAATTAAACCAAACTTATGCACATTGTTAAGTAAGTATTGAAAATGGGTTTCGTAAAGTTTGGTTGTAATTCGGAGCAGTGGCAACGGGTACAGCGTTCTTTTGAGCCAGCCATAATGTCGCTTACTTTTTTAACGCTTGGGGCGGAACTGAACTGTCAAATTGACAGTGTGAGTTACAATGTGTCAATATTTCTTTCTGATTTGGATGCCATAAGGAAAAAACGTAAGTGCAACATGTAAAAATTGTTTGTGAATTTTTTTGGAGTGGATTTTGGAACAGTGAATAATTTCTTACGAAATTTGAGAATTTAATGTGAAATCCGAATGAAATTATGTGTTCGTGGAAAAAACAATTTTTTTCGTTTTTTTTTTTTTTGAAAAATATAAATGGATAATGGTTAAAAAAGCTTCAATGCTTAATAAAACATATAAATTGAAACGAAAAATTCATGGATGATCAGGAAAAAAGACGATTGTTTATTCATATGCGTTGATTTGAAATTTAAAAACAATCTTTTTTCCTGATTTTCAATTTATATTTTATATTTACTCAAAAACAAATAGAAAAACAAAAAATATTGTTTATGCCAAAGCGCTTGAATAAAGAATAAAGAAATAAATAATATGAAAACCATATATTTTCTGTTCTAAACCATATCTATTCTATTTTAGTGTGCCCAGCGAAGGGGGCCGGGTTTGCTAGTAATCCATAATCTAGATTCACAAGCATGCTGAAATAACAACCAGCTTCTATGCGGTGTGAAAAATTCATGGCGATATCAATGACTTAGGAAAGCATAGTAAACTGCAAACTTTCAAACCGTTTACCACAACTTTTTGGTATTTGGATTAAAACACTTTTGTAGGAAATGAGCGATAAATTAAATTTTGGAAATGATGTGCTCATATGGAATTCAAGCAAGGCGATTCTCTCTGAAGTTTGTGCTTTCTGAGTATATTTTACTAGTAATACTACTTAAAGCTTCAGAGTACAGTGTTTGTGCAGATATGAACAGCGGGTTGTAGTTGCTTTAAAGACGATGAATGAGCTACCAAAAGTGTCAAAGGCGAGCGTCATCATGCCGTAGTAACGTATTTTATAATGCCCTTTGCTCTTGAAAATGAATGGGTGACTGATTACTGGCTTCAAGAAGTCGGCGGCAGATTGACGAGTAATCACTTTATTGCGACCATTGGTCCCAGGAAGACTGATATCGAAAAATTTCGACTTTTATTGTTGCCTAGCTGGGGTATTTTGCTTTCTGGTTACCAGTCCAGAGCTGTATAGAAGCGCAAGTGGTAGTGGTACCGGCTACGAAGTCTTCTGACCGGAGACTTAAATCTGGGGAACAGTTATTTTGTGTTTTTTTTTTAAATACGGATGTATTGTTAAATGCTCTTGAATGGTCTTTGAACTTTCGGGTGTTTCGTTCGATAATTTGTTATGTTGCACGTTGTTCAGTTTAACACTTAAGTTTCTAATAGATAAATAGAAGTGCGGGTTAAGTGAAAACTTAGAGAAGATTTTATTAGAAAGCAATATTACTTATTTGCCTTTATTGGTTTAAAATAAATCAAGACGCTAGTTACCGATTCACAGCTACATTTTAACTACACATTGTGAAGTATGGCCGAGTTGAAGTTAGAAATGAGACTAATGTGAAATCAAAGTAACAGAAAACTAAAACATAGTGGAAGCACAGAACCCCGTCCAACAGAATCTAACCAGACAATAGCCATTCTATGGTGTTATAATCATATAACTCTGATTTCTTTAAATTTGCTTTACACTGGAACTATAGCCGGCCAGAGGGCCCTATCAAGCCTGCTGGTGAAAGGTGTGGCTCATCAGGCGCTGAGTTGATCCTTGCTAAAACGTCTTACACCAGAGAACTACCCATCGACAGGCTCCTTTGATATTTGGCTATCTACACTTGGATTCTGAAGCCTAAATTCGAGTTTAATCTTGGGTTCCTTGCAGAAAAATCCTCCACCTAGCCTAAAATTATCCATAAACACATTAACTGAACCTTGTTTCCGGGTTTCGCCATCCGCTGACCCTTACCTAGAGGGATTTTACACACCCTAAGTGTGACCCAGGTAAAATAAACGTAAATGAAAAAAACTTTATAGTAGATCATAAAGCTAATTGATTTCCACGATGACTAGATCTTCCAACTCATTTCAGCAGGTGACTTCTACCTAGAGTAGGGCAGTGATACTGAGAGTTTAAAGTCATCTCGCCCTGTTTTTCATCTAGACGGCTTCTGCAGAAGTCATGTGCGTGTACGTTTAACATCTGAACAGGGAACACATGTTAGACGTACCCGCACAGGAAATATAGATAATTGCGCTATATCAATTTCAAAGAGTAGTGGTAAAAAATATATATTGCAGATGAACTCAATGACTATTGCAATGAATACCAATTTTTTTTTTCTTTTTTTGATATTTTTAAGAAAAAATTGGGTTCCTTGCCTTGTAAGTCTACATCTCAAACGACACCCAAAGGTTCCCTAGACTAAGCTTAGATTAAGCTCATATTTTTTAGAAATCTGGAGCGTATCCGTATTAGAAACTATTCCATATAAAGTAATCCAAGTATGATATTTTGGGGTTAGTGGTAAACTTTTTTGGAAACGGGTTTAGGGGTACGCTTGTAGGGTAAAATATAGTTTTTAAAAATCTTTTTATAAAGTACTTTATGTTTTTATTTTTTGTTCAAAATTTTTGTAAACTTTTGTTTTGGTAATTTTTGAGGGTTGGATTATTAGTAGATTTTTACATTTTTTTTCTGATTTTTCTCTTTATTTTCTGAGACTATGCCCTGAAAATTTCATAGAGTTAATATAAAATTTTGAACCAAGAAATTTTTTTTTTCAAAAACTTTATTTATTTCAATTTTTCAACTTTATTTTTTTAATATTTTTTTTCAAATTTTTTTTTTAATATGTTTTAGCCAAAAAAAATTAAAAAGAAATAAAAAACTTTTTTTTTTTAAATTGATGTATCGGAACAAGCCGAAAATATTCGATAGTTGGGTTATTGGCAGGTTTTTTGAGCAATTTTGAACCAAAAAAAAATTTTTTTTTGGAATATTTTTTTCCAAAAGTTGTTTCCTACAGTTTTTTTTTTTATATGTTTTTCCAAAAGTTTTTTCCTACAGTTTTTTTTAATATTTTTTTCCAAAAGTTTTTTCCTACATTTTTTTCAAAGTTTTTTTCCAAAAGTTTTTTCCTACATTGTTTTTCAAATTTTTTGTTTTAAGTGTGTTTTGGCCTAAAAAGGTAAAAGAAAAAAAATTGATTTCAAAAAATTTGTCTCCAAAAGTTTTTTGCAAAAAGTTTTTTTTTGAAGCATGTTCTACCCTAAAAAATTAAATATAAAAAATAAAAATTTTTTTGAATTTATATGTTGGAACATGCTGAAACTAATGGGTAGTTGGATTATTGGTAGGTTTTTTTAGAGCAATTTTGAACCGAAGATTTTTTTTGAAATATTTTTTCCAAAAGTTTTTTCTAATTTTTTTTTCCAAAAGTTTTTGTTTTTGGTAGATATGTTTTCGCCTAAAAAAGGAAGAGCAAAAAAAATTTATTTCAAAAAATTTGTCTCCGAATTTTTTTTCCAAAAAGCTTTTTTTTTCTGTATTCTACCCAAAAAAAAATATATAAAAAAAATAAGTCGGAACAAGCCGGATATATTGGATAGTTGGATCAGTGGTAGGTTTTTTTGAGCAATTTTGAACAAATACAAAATTTTTAAATATTTTTTTCACAAGTTTTTTTCTTAAATTTTTTTTCTAAAAAGTTTTTTTTAAGTATGTTTGGGCCTAAAAAATGAAAAGCACAAAAATTGGATAGTTGGACTATAAGTAGGTTTTTTGAGCAACTTTGAAACCATAAAAACATTTTTTTTTTTAATATTTTTTCTAAAAGTTTTTGTTCCAACAAAAAATGTTTTTAAACATGTTTTGGCCCAAAAAATTAAAAGAAAAAAAAAATTTGTCTCCCAAATTTGTTTCCAAAAATATGTTTTGAATGGATAAGTCGGAACAAGCCGAAAATATGGGATAGTCAGATCAGTGGTAAGTTTTTTTGAGCCAAAAAAAATTTTTGTTTTAAATATTGTTTTCCAAAAGTTTTTTCCAAAATTTTTTTTTCCCAAAATTATAGTTTTTAAGTATATTCTACCCAAAACAAAAAAAAAACTAAAATTGTTTTTGAATTAATATGTCGGAACAAGCTTTCACTTTAAAAACTCAATACCACAATTTCTACCATTGAATAAATCTCAAAATTATAAATTTTTATTTAAACATTTTTTAGTTTCATATTCTTTTGAGCCTAAAAGTGAGCTGATTTTAGTAAAAACTGATTTGGAATTGCTCTTAGGAAAAAAATATGTGTTAGCTTCCATGCAGTTTTGTTTGTTATGCGAAGTAAAATTTCGCGAGTGACATCTGCGTGTGCAAGTATCAAAAGAATTGAGAATAACGCCAATCATCAAAGATTTATATTTTTGAACAGCATTACGTATCCTACGGTCTTCTAATTTTATATTCCATTACTACTTAAACTACGTTTGCTACCTCTAATTTCTCAATACACATCCACGACAGCAAAGTGCATGCACCTCAAACGAATTGATTTGATTTTTTCCCCGCCTGTTACATAATCAATATGCAGCCACATAATATTTAACCATATTTTAGGCAATACTCGGTAATATTCATAAATTATGCCAGCTTAATGTTATTTAATTTTCTCATAATCGTAATTTAAACTGCCGTCATGCATTAATTACCAACTGACAAAAGCACTCCAAATATTGATAGAAAGAACTTGCCCATGGAAAGAATATACGATGTTGTGGGAGAATTAATGAAGTAACAGCAGCAATTGCGCCCGTGTGCGTGAGAGTGTAAGTGCAGCAAACACTGCATATGTCAAAAGTTGTCAAAGCCTAAAAAAATATAGAAAAGAAAATAAAGCAGGCGATTAAGTTGCCATACCGAGTTGAGTCGAACGACTGGTTGAGCTGAGTTGAGTGCATGCGTGCAATGGGACGTGCAAGTGCAAGTGCGCTTATGGAGATGTGTAGTATATATACAGTGGCTCACACAATTGATGAAACAATGTACCTTAAATATTTTGCTCTAAATTCTGCGTCATAAGCAGGAAATAAAAAAAATTGTCTACATTTTTATGGTGGCAATCATTCAAAGTATCATTACGTTTATTGCTTATGCTAACAGTATTTCATTTATTTTCAGTACCAAGAATTATACCTCATTTCTTAAGGTTCTGGGCTATTGGCGTAGACTTTCTCTTTCACGTGGCCCCGAAGAAAAAATTACAAGATGTTAAATCACAAGATCTCGGTGGCCAATTATGTTCACCTGAGATGGACCGTATTATCTCTTTTCCCGTAAAAGATCAATGGTTTCGTTGCTTGTGTGGCACGTAGCGCCGTCTTGTTGAAAATAAACGTTGTCCAGATCAAAACCATCCAATTCCGGCCATAAAAAATCGTTAATCATCTCTCGATAGCGCAACCCATTCACCTGTAACATCTGTTATTGGAAAACCCTTTATAAGATATAATTCAGCAAAAGAATTCGAGGACAGCAAAAAAATGAAAAAGTTAAAACCAAAGCCAGGCCACAAAAACTGTACGGCTACTATTGACTAACGTTGCTCTCCGAAGTGAAAGATGATAAGGTTTTACCCACAGACGAGGATAAAAAGGTGTGGCCTGATTCCCTGTCACAATATACGATGATTCGGGCTTAAGAGACTGCGAGAAAGGTTAAATGATCGGCTGAGACACAAATAAATTGCATGGCATAAGATGACCACGAGCGGGCTTAGCGAAGCACGGGATCTCAAAATGTTGAGTCTTCTATGAAATTTGTTGTAGAGTGCATTGTAAGGTTGGAGGACGAATGACAAAGGAGTTGTAGATAAAGATTCTAAAATGTCATTTCATTGGCACTGTTTGGTATTTGCAGATTAGCACTTAGGAAATTATCTTACAGTAAGGCATTGATCTAAAAAACTCAGCAATTGCGTTACTAAACTATTCTTTATAATCTTCAGAGCTTTTGTATATAACATGCATTTCTTTCTTGTAATGTGGAGGTTAAACAAGGATTTCTCTGCACGAGGTAACTCACTTTTGGGAAATCCTCCCGTCGAGCAATCGGCGGCTCGGGCATCAGTTGTGCAGGCTCGGACACCACATCCCCTTATGACCGGAACTGACACCCAGGGCTCCGGAGGAAGCGCTCTATTAGTGGTGAAAAATGGCACATTGGCTATGTCAGTGGACGTCGAAACGATCCAAAGCAACTGAACAAGTTGTGGATCATGTGGAGATGGCGAACAATCTCTCAATAGAGTCAGGTGGATCTCTGGTACCGAGTTAGTCTTTGACAATGGTTAAACCTGGCTCCAATCAGGAAAGTACCAGTAAAAAGGCCGAAATTATTGGAGATTCGAACGCAGGTGCTGGTCTATCCGCAAGGCAGATCAAACGAAGAAGACAGAGGGCGAAGAAAGCCGAAGCATTAGCTAAGGCTTGTACTCAAGCTCCGTCAACTTCAACACCTGTGATGGAAACGGGAAAGCGCGGCAGAACAGAGGATTTCTCTGTAACGTTGCACACTTCCGGAGCCGAAACGGTGTCTATGCCACTGTTGAATGTAAGAGAAAGCTTAATACTGTCGCAAGACAGAACCGGCTTGTACTTATATGGATTCCGGTGTTCAGGGAAACGAGATTTCCCTTGAACTGGCAACCGTGGATCAGCGGTTCCCCCACAGAGATCAGAGCCAATAATCGGAATCAGTTCCGCAGCGCAGGAATCATGAATTGGATTATCGATTGTGTATGCAATTTTCATAAAGAGCGAACGCTGTCAGTTTTTTGTGACAAGTCCGAACAGAAAACTGTCAGACTTTCTACTAAAACTTGGAAGGAAATACGTTCGGTTGATGGTCGGTATTATTACGGGACACAACCCATGGGGTCGGCATATGACCACCATGGGAATCATTGAGGACTCGATTTGCCTCTTTTCCTTTAATTCTTTTTGAGCATAGGGTGTCAACTAAATTCTGAAGCAGGTGAGTAATTTACCTTTGTGAGGCTTACGCAACCAAAGTAAACTCAGGATCGACGGTAAGAAAGGTTTTGCTGTACCTACATATGTTTAGTTGATTTGGAAGTTAAGTATGCACTTTTTGCTGCTCCCAGAGAATGCTTAAAAAATAATAATTGCAGCGTACAATTCAGTTAGGTGTTCGGCCGAGCTTCTTCTCCTCAGCCTATTTGTGGCGTGCTTCTTGATGTTCTCCTGCAAATAGAGGGCCCTACAGTTTTAAGCCGACTCCGAACGGCAGATCGTTTTTATGAGGCAGAAATGCCGAGGGGCGACCGCTATTAGAAAAAAACTGTTTCTATTATTTTGCTGGTCACGCACCAACTCATTCAGTTACGGCGGTCGCCAGATACTTAACCTCAGCCTTTACTGTAAGCAACTGACTATATTGAATAGCACCTACAGAGTTGATGTTGAAAGCCGAGCGGTGAAATCTTTGCCTCAAAAGAGGTTTCTGAAGATCGACGGTCACATTTTTTTTTTGCCAAAACAGGGAGATGGTTACTAAGAGAAAGGTGCAATGGAATTCCCATTACATTTTAGCTATTCATAAAAATCACGAAAAGCCATGAAATTGGTCACGAGAAATATGGCGCATTTTGCACTTATTTTTATTATTTTCGTATTTACTTAGAACTGAAATTGCATTCGTTTTTATTATTTTTACAAAGTGCTAGATGAATTCAGTATTAAGAGCATATTTGAAAATCTTTTAAGCTTTTAAAATTTTTACATTCACTATTTATAATATTTCAAGCAGTAGTACGATCACTTTTTTCAGCCACTGTACTTAAATGAATGCCAGGCGTCGGTGGGAGCTCGTTTGGCATAATAATTTTGAATAAACAAAACAGCAAACCGACAGTGCGGACACTAAATACCGTATAGAAGAAGTAAATATTGAGCTCCTCTAAGGAGGAAAAATAAAAGCCAATGATGTAAGGTATGTAAATAAATTGAAATAGAAGGAAAAAAGTGCACAGAAACTGAAGAAGTTAAAATAACTAAAAAAAAAAAACAAAAAAACTAAAGAACGCAGTGCAGCTGAAACACCTGAAGCATTACAAGACTAGGCAAGACAAGACAATTGAACTTTGTAATCGAAACCTGAGAAGCTGCACCATTTGGCAGTTGCTGTTGCACGATTGCTTTAGGCAAACAGTGTCGTTGAGGTGAAAAGTCCGCAGGTGCGTGGAGCAAAGGGTTAGATTTACTGTTAGTTGTGGCCATAGCAGGCAGCGCCGTGGTAATCCACACGTAAGTAATGGCCAAGCGCACTTTTGCATTTACTTTTGTTTGTTTGCTCTTCGAGGCTTACTACTGGTGTTGCTTGTGTTTAGGAGAATTTCACGGTAAACTTGTCAACATTATGACATTCTGAAGTTGGCAGAATCAGCTGCTGTGACAGCAAATGTTTTCGTTGTGTTGTTGCGTGAGTAGAAGCTTAGTTTGTTCAACGCTTTTGAGCTGATTACGGAGTATTTGCTTTTAAGTAGTTCTGCGTATTTGTGAGGCTCTTCAAGAATTTAGAAATTCAGTAGCAGAGAATTTGTGCACAAAACCGATTTAGAACTACCATTTGCTGTAATTCTGCCAATAAAGAGCTGCTCATAAAAAATATATGCCCTTCAGAGTCGGCTTAAAATTGTAGGTACCTCCATTTGTGGAAGAACAAAGAGGAGGAAGAGGAGCTCGGCCAAATACTCAAAAATTGTGTAAACCCTCTTGTGTCATTGGCATACTTAAGAAACAAGAAAATACAAAAAGAAAAAAGGGAAAGAAAGAACCAATGGGATCCGGAGATGACACGTTCTTGGCTCTCCGATGTAGTTTAAACCTTTTGTTCTAAAATTACAGTTATTGAAAAAGAAAATTTTACTTTTTTCCATTACTTCATACTGACTTAGAAATTTTTAGCAACGATAATTTTTTTTTTGGAAAATATTCACGCAAAGCCTTAAATATTTTTGGGTACAACTCAGTAAACTATGAAAAAAAACTATTTTGAGGTTTCTCTACTTATTAGTAGGAAATGAAGACAGAATGGAACAAAGCGAAGTAGGCCATCCATGACAACTGCGCGGTTACGCACTTTGATCGGACGCAATGTTTGATCTTTTGTATTTGATCAGTCGTCAGTCACTATGTTTGATCGGTCAGTATGCGTGATAATTTTGTTTGTGCATAGATACGTATGTGCCGATGTATTTATGTTGGTAACCAATCCACTAACTCCGTTTTTTGTTTACTTTTATTTTATTATTATTTTTTTTACCACTTTTTGAGTCAACTCATATTGACACAAGTGCAGCGTACGCCGTTCAAATACAATTGAAAGTCACCGGTAGTCGTAAAGGGTAGAAGAAATTAAGGCAAACAAGCGCAGCTAAAGAATTGGGTCAAATCAAAATGTGGATAAGTGTTAAGTAGTTGTTGGTTTTTAAATGCTCCTGCTGTTGTTGGACTCGTAAGTTTCCACTGCGTTTATTTTTCTGATTTGTCCTTTCTCTTAAGGCTTGCTGTTGATTTGTTGGACCACCGACAAAGTGATTACTGCACAGAAGATTCTGCGAATTCCACATTTGATGGTTTTTTAATCCTTTTCAAGCGGCAGCCTTGATGTGTGTGTTGAAGGAGGAGGTGACGAGGCTTTTAGCTCAATTTAATGATGCGAAATGAATGTTTAGTTCAGGAGTGTGAATGTAGTGATGGTTGGTGGTTTATTTGATATTTCATTGATTACACTGGTTTACAAATAGTTAATGATTTTTTCACCCGACAATCAAACCAACCAATTCTCAACTAAAATAGATAGAACTTTAGTAAACTAGATGCTAATAGGCAGCCAAGAATCCAACAAACATTTAAACCAAACAATTCAAACCACATTTTTAGAGGTATGACGTACTAAGTCCCCAAAAATCCTCAAAAATCAGCGCGAATTTTTAGCCACTTGAAAATTGCACTTTGTTGTGCTAAAATTGAAGGGGCTATAAAACTGCGTACATAGAATTTTTCTGAACATACTTATAACAAAATTTTAATGAAAATTTTCCCAATTTTTATAAATTTTATGCATTAGAATTTGGTACAAAAAAAAAAACCACAAAAAAGAAAGCAAAAATTAAAAAGTGCTTAATTTTTTTGCTTGTTCGCTTCTCTCGGGAGCATAGGGGCTCGACAAGATTCTTTCATCGTATATGGTTCTTGCTGTTGTTTCTGCACCGTCCCGTGAGATGTCGGAATCTGCTTGTTCGCGCAACATCAACTTTCTCTAAGTGTTTTTTGGTCGGCCGCGACCTCTGCTCCCTTGTGGCTTCCGGTCTAGTGCCATTATCGTGATGCTATCTGGTGGTTTTCTCAATATGTGACCTATCCATCGCCACCTTCTGCGTTTGATTTGCCTACAAATGGATTCCTCGTTCGTTAACTTTCACGGTGCGTCGTTACTGATGGTGTTTGGCCAGAATATTCTGCAGATGATGCGGATGCATTTCTTGACGAAAGATTGTAGTCTCTGTGTGATGGTGTTAGAGACCAGCCATGTTTCGCTTCTGTGCAACAATACGGACTTTATGCATGAGCCGAATATTCGTAGTTTAGAGCGCCTGGAGATTTGCGAACTTCCCATATTGTATGCATTCGTCCGGATGCCGCCCTTTCTTTGTTTAGCCTGCAGTTGACATCTTCGTCTGCTCCACCATCTGCCGTGATAACGCAGCCGACTAATTCCACCGGGCATTCGTCAACCAATATCTGCCTTGTGTGATTGTGATTAACTCTCATAGCCTTGGTCTTGGCTGTGTTGACCTCCAGTCCGACAATCCGTGCTAGCGCCATTAATTTGTCCACCTTCGCTTGCACGTCAGAGAGTTTGTGAGAGAGGAGTCAGATGTTATTGGCGAAGTCCAGGTCCTCAAGATGTCTGGTGAAACTCCATACGTTGCTTTGTTTGTGCAGGGTCAGTTGGCTCATGACGTCATCAAGGACAATGGCGAAGAGAAGGGGCGACAGGGTACCACCTTGTCTTACGCCTGCGTTGATAGTGAATGGATCGCTGATATCACCGTTGCGAAACATTGTCAGTTCGGAGTTCGGATTATCTTGGCGGGAACTCCCTTTCTACTCAGTGCCAGCCATAGTGGGTCTCGTGTGATAGTGTGGAATGCCTTCTTGAAGTTTGCGAACAGCATGTAGAGCATGTAGCGCCACTGAACTGATTGTTCTACTATAATCCGAAGCTTGTTGCATTGGTCAACACAGCTTGCTCGTCTCTTAAGGATATCTTTGAGCCTGCTGTGTATGCTCACGGCTACAATTTTGTAGATGGTGTTAAGAAGGGTTATTCCTCGCCAGTTGCCGCGGTCTCGCAGGTCGCCTTTCTTGGGCAGCTTCACGGCGATGCCTTTTGTCCAGAACGGAGGCAGCTTTTCATTGCTCCAGACGACGGTGATGTGGGGATGAAGAATTTCCGCTGATATTTGCGGTTCAGCAATCATTAGTTAACGCTGTATGCCATCTTCGCCCGTTGCTTTGTTGAGCTTCAGCTTGTTAATTGCATTCTTAATCTCCGCTAGGCTGGGGCAGGATGTTTTTATTTTATTGCTGGTTGTTGTGCTGCCCACTTCAAAGCTAGGTGTAATGCTAAGAGAAATGTTGATAGTTCCTTCAAAGTGTTCCGTCCATCTGCGGACAAAGTCAGCAAAACACCATTCAGCTGGTTGCTGTTGCTCTGCTGGTTGGTTAGGCGGCCAACTATGCGGTACAGCTGTCTCATGTTGCTTACTCCTGCTGCCGCTTCGGCATCGCTAGCAAGATCTTTCTCTTATCGTTTCTGGCCGATTTCTTTACTTGATTCGCCACCTCTCTTTAGAAGGCCCTCGCTGATAAATTGCCTTTTAAGTTCGATTCTGCGCTGAATTACGCCCAATGTGGTGACAGAGATCCATGGTTTGCTGTTGGTGGTCTTTAATGGGCCAAGTTTTTCTCAACTGGCTGCGACGTAATTTTTTGTTTTACGCTGATAATATAATTCCAAAAAAATTTAGTTACTCCTTATACTATTTAAATATTTAAAAATGTACAGGAGTAGTTGGTTATGCGCCCCTTACATCACAGAATAGTCGACTGAAAATGCTATCGCATCACTATTTTCTAATGAATGTAAATAAAAATTTATTTTTATTTATTTATTATTTTATTTATTTATTATTATTATTTTTATTTAAGGTTTATTTTTTCAAAAATATACCTAATAAGCTTTTCTCAGTATAATTTTAATTGAGTTTAAAAAAATTCACAAAAAGTACCTATTCTTTGGCCTTCAGAGTACTAAAAGCTCTTAAACTTCAAATTTATCCCGTCGCATATCCGAGAGGGGTAATAGATTTTAGTAACTGTATCCCACAAATAAGTATAGTATTCCACTGAATGGATATCGATAATAAATTATCAATATTTTTACTCCCAATATCAAATTTTTTAAAATAAAGGGTCATCTGGTTCTAAATTGAGATATCGGATTTTAGTTATTTTCAAATATTTACCGCAACGGAAAAATTCACTGCCTAGTAGTAACCGCTGTTAGAAGCAACTTTTTTGAACCAATCTGTGTCCAAAAAAAAACCATATCTAAAGAGGGCAAGTAACCCAAGCGAACTTATTGAATTGAAGACCACCATATACTGCTGCTTTTTCCTTCCTTTTCATTAGCCGCCTAAGTCTGAGAACGAGCT
The DNA here is from genome assembly GCF_027943255.1 of Anastrepha obliqua. Lineage (NCBI taxonomy): Eukaryota > Metazoa > Arthropoda > Insecta > Diptera > Tephritidae > Anastrepha > Anastrepha obliqua. Next base: position 111,207,357 of record NC_072894.1, on the reverse strand, counting down.
TAATATCTGCATTTGAAGATACCCCACGTGGAACTAGTAACTTCCTCACATGCGCTCATAAACTCACTCATCAAACACGCATTGGCCTCTGGTCTCACACGCCCAAAATAGCTTGTTTTGAATGCCTGCCACTAGATGAGTTACGAGACGGCGAGGACGACCGTTGACTTCAGCGCCTTTGTCCGGGTTTTGAGAGCTGCTACAACAACGACAGTCGCGCTTAGCAAAGTATCTCAGTGGCTTCTTCCTTGTACTAATCATTAGTTAGAATCTACCAGTGAAGCTAAGTTGCTTCTGGGGCTCAAAAATATCGCGTAGTTTGGACTCATTCATTGTTGCTTCAGTAGCAAACACAGAAAACTGATAAAAGTAAAAAAAAGGGCACTGCCGCTTCCTGCCGAATTTTCGTGTTTATTTACAGCTACCGCCCATCTCTCAATTTTGACACTTGACCCATTTTTTAAGCTTCAACCTGAGCTTCTTTTCAATACTTAACCCAATTTTTAATGTTTTTTGTTTGTTTTGCTTTGCTCTGAAATGGAGACATCCATATTCATTAAAGCATCAGACAACATAAAAACTTGCATAGCAAAGAGGTGACTACTGCAAACATATGCATGTATGAGTATGTATGTATGTACACCACGTAGGTATATGCTTCGTGCCAGTAAAGGTTTTCGCCCGCAGTTGCTTTGCTGATGGATGTATGACTCATTTATTGGCTCCGGTGTTGAAGTGTCAGCAAAACAAAACAAAAAAAAAAACAAAGAAAATATAAAAAACAATGAAAAAAGTAAACATTTTTGTGCCCAAAAGGAAAATAAAGAATTACTCAGCTTTTTCTTGTTTTTGTTGTCTCTACAAAATATGAAGCCTCGCTGCGCTGCAAATCGCATTAATAAGCAAAAATTCAACAGGTTCGTCATACATCAGCGACCACCAAATGGTAATACACTTATAACATGTGGACACACACGCACTCACGCAAACTTAACCACTCATAAGCATTTAAAGCTGCACATTCATGCTGTTGTTGGTAGCAACAGTTACAATAATAAACTTAAGCATGGCAATAATCAGTTGTTCACTTTACGACGCATCACTGCAGAAAAATGTAATTTAATCCCTTTTAGGGATAAACATACAAATATAAGCAATGTTAACATACATACTTTTGTGGGTAAATGCATTTATATTTGACGACTTGAAGCACACACACACACATACACACATATACCTACATGCACGCATAGGTAGTCCGAGTGAGTGTCATAGGCATCAAAGCGCTGACGGCTACTTCAAAATATGCACTGGCAAATGGACTTTTGTAAGCTGCTTCCGCACAGGAGCGGTTCAATATACGCCATTTGAAAGGCACCTTTTCAACGAGCATAAAATATCAAAATAGTAATATTATATTAAGATTTTTATTTTAAAGTAACGGGCGATTTTTTAGCTATTATCTTTTTAAACAGTTGGTTTAAACAACTGACGCACATTTCGTGCTTTGTTTCACTATCAAATATCTTCAGTTTGGTCTATAATTTAACCATGAATCGTCTTACAAACGAACAACGCTTACAAATCATTGAATTTTATAATAAAAATGCGTGTTCTGTTATGGTCAGTTTAATCGACCCACTGACGCGGCTATTCGAGCTATTGTGACTAAATTTAGAACCAAATTGACATTATTGGACATCAAACCATCAACACGCTTACGTAGAGTGCGAACTGAAGGAAATATTATAGCTGTATCGACCAGTGTTAATGATGATCATCGATTATCGATTCGTCGCCGTTCGCAGCAATTGTGTCTCTATTACTCCACAACGTGGAAAACTTTGAGAAAAAATTTAGATGTGAAGCCTTTCAAAATAAAGCTGCTGCAAGAATTGAAACCAAACGACCTACCGCAACGCAGAATTTTTGGTGAATGGGCTCTTAGAAAGTTGGCCGAAGATCCACTTTTTTATCGAAAAATTGTGTTCAACGACGAAGCTCATTTTTGGATCAATGGGTACGTAAATAAGTATAATTGCCGATTTTGGAGTGAGGATCAGCCAGAAGAATTGCAAAAGCAACCAATGTATCCAGAAAAGATCACAGTTTGGTGCGGTTTATGGGCTGGAGGTATCATTGGACTGTACTTCTTCAAAGATGCTGCGAGTCGTAACGTAACTGTGAATGGTGAGCGCCACCGTAAGATGATATCCAACTTTTTTTTTGTCCAAAATGCAAGAGCTTGACTTACATGACATGTGGTTTCAGCAAGACGGTGCCACATGCCACACAGCACGCATGACAATGGACTTGTTGAGAGGCGAGTTCGGTGAACACCTTTAGATTATCTTTTGGGGGCTATGTTAAAGCTCATGTCTACTCAGACAAGCCTGCTTCAATTAACGCTTTGGAAGACAACATTAAAGCATTTATATGTGAGATACCGGCCGAAACATTAGAAAGAGTATGCTCAAAATTGGACTAAGCGGATGGACCATTTGAAGCGCAGTCGCGGTCAACATTTGCATGAAATAATCTTGAAACATTAAATTATATGGACTGTACTATCGATTTAAATAAAAATTTCATGCACTTTTCTGAATTTTACCTGTGTTTTTTTTGAAAAGCTCTTAAAAAATACCCCTTCCTAATTATTTTGGTTGGCAAAACCCCTTCACGAGGGTGCCGATTGGTAATAGGTACCACAGTTTCTCATTCTGTACGCAGACGAGCGGTAGATATCTAAGGTACAACTTCAGGGGCAAGTGTTCGTTACTCTTCAAATCGAGAAGCGTCTGTCTCATAGGGAGCAGCTCCCTGATCGGCATCTGTTCCGAGTGGAGCAGCAGTGTTTCAAACCTGCAACAGGTATAAAATGCATTTTTCTTCCCCCGGCCCGGCCATCGATATCCGGCTAAAGAGGATTCTAAAATTTGCGGAGACCCAGTCACTCGTATGCAGCACTCAGGCCCGAGCGGTGGTCGTATTACTGAAGCGGAGGGTGCTTGCTACCCCAGGTCTGGACCATCGGCGAACTACTGTGGTAAAACAATCTGTTCTATGACAGGCTAAAATAAGGAGCGATTTCAAAAGTGATCTGGCGGACCGAACAGTAGTCGGCCACGCTGTCTAAACCACGGACGAAGAGGATATCTCTTGGGTATCCGCAGTGTCCAAGGACCACTTGTCAAAGCCCACAACTGATCCGAAGATCATTGATCCAAAAACTAAATCGGATGACGTTCCAAAGAAGCCTGTGGCGGGCAAAACCCTGGAGTGGTAGATAAAATTGGGTTACAAAAGCTCAAAGTTTCTTGAAGGATGTACCTGTGAGGATTCCATTTCCATTAATAGAGGATAAAACTACACTCTCACTGATAAAAGGTAAAAACGAAGAGGTGCATTCCGAAGATCGGAACATAGTGAGAGGACGTGCAGGGGATAAGAGAAACGGAAAAAATCTATGGCTAAGTATTAGCCAACGATCCAAAGGAGTCCTCAAAAACCTGCATGGGAAATTGAGGTACGGGATAGGTCATCTAATTTTTTTTTGAGAATTTTTATTTTGTAATAATAATAATACAGAGTGGGTCAAATAAGACTTACTAATGACTAATGACTACTGTTGAGCAGTATACGCAGTTGCTCCATCTTGTCGAAACTACAAATTAGGATACTGCTGCGCCATTGGCCACAAAAGTTTTCATTCAATGTTCTGTAAGAAGTTCCTGGAATCGATTCCGGCGTTTCATCCTCATTTTCGAAGAAATATAGACCGTTAACTCTAGTGGCCATAACACCGCACGAAACAGTACATTTAGAAGGGTGCAACTGATGTTGGTGTATTGCCCTTGGATTTTCAGAGCCCCTCAATCTACAGTTTTGTTTGTTGACATAACCGTTTCAATGGAAGTGCGTTGTTCTGATTTGGAATTAAAATGTTGCCGATATTTACGCGGTGTTAAAACAATTGATCGTTGACAAGAATAGAAAAACTCGATAATTTTAACGCGTTGTGTTGTACTGGGGGGTTCCATAATAAATTTCGAACAATTCAATTATAACCTACAAAAAGAGAAAAATAAATATGTCAAAAAATAAAAAAGTAATTTGTGCTTAACATTAGTAGGTCTTATTTGACCCACCCTGTATTTTGGAAGAATGTAAACATAAGACTAAGACGAAAAGTGTCATCAGTCGGAAGAAGACAACTTACGCTAGAGTAGTCGTGGTCACAAAATTAATGGAAATAGGGCTCCAACTAATTTCACATCCCCCCTTTTCTCAAGACTTGGCTGCCTCGGACTACTATTTGTTTTCGAATTTGAAGAAATGGGCGAGAGAAAAAAGAGTTTACTCAAACGAGGAGGAGATTGCTGAAACGAATGTTTATTTTTCACACTTAGACAAATCCATAGCATATTATTCGGAAGGGGAATTCATGAACTGTATCCTTATGTGTAATGCTAAGCATGAGGCGGCTGCCTTTATCTTACAGTTCTAAAGTTCGTTCGCTCGGCGGTCGTTGGGTCAACTATACGTTTATTTTTTTAGTCAGGAGGAGTCAAAAAAATGTCAAATCTAATGGTATGTGAGGCATGCTCCCACTAACACTGTAACATTCCCCCTCCTCGGCTGATTTCCACCCTGGAATCACGGCAGCATTTTTTCAAGGTGGAGCCGTGTTTATGTTTATTGGCACAACAGGTTTCTTCGTCCAGGTTCCGGTGGGCCTATTGAGACTTTACCGCCACCGATGGTATTCACGCCTCCCTCTGCCTTCGAAAGCGGTTATGGGGGGGATGAGACACCGCGTAATGTGCAATAGTTCGATACTCACAATCTATTGCCTTGTCTTCGGTTTGGTACCGTTGAGCGTGTGTGACTCAAGCGTATATATCTGTCTTCGGCTTGGCTAAGACAGTTCACCTCCACTGCCTAGGTGCTAGCAAAAAAACTTAAAACTAAATGAAATATAAAATAGTTTATAAGGTTATTTTCTCTTTTCTTCCTTCTTCCTTTTTTCTTTTCTCAAAACTGTCGAATTATGACTGGATTAAGTACATTTTTGAAATATTTCTATATTTCCTTCTATTGCTGCTGCCGCTGTTGTTGCTGCAGTTGCCTCATCACGAGTGTAGCCGCGAACGTTTTAACGGCATCCCATTTAGTGAAGGTCGAGCACTGGACTAATCTTGTGTGGGGTGGCGGGTGTTCGATTGCTTTCTCCAGCACTGCTCGTTCTTCACTGAAACATTTGCAGTAAAAGTCCACATGTTCTGCGCTCTCGACTGTATTCGAGCAACTCGGGCAAAAAGAGCTGTCGGGCAGCTGGAAACGGTGCAGTTATTGCAGGAAGCAGCCGTGTCTGGTGAGTACCTGAATTACGTAGTAGTCGGTATCGCTTCCTATTCATCCACCCTTCCCCATTTGGTATGAGTTTATAAGTCCACCGACCTTTAGTTGACTCATCTCATTTCTTTGCCATTCGGCCATCGATCGCGTTCTTTCTGCAACCTTGATTTTGTGTGATGAAAAGTTTTATTCATTGAGCTTTACGTACCTCAATTGCATGTCGTACCTCAACTGTCTAGTTCAAAAGTATCAAATCTGATTGACGAACGACGGCATTTGAAAAAATTATAAATCTTCCGATAGGGTGATTAATTTTGCGGCACCTAGAATATCTTGATATAGCATTTTTGGTTTTTAGTATATACTTGCGCGTCACATAATTAAGTCACTTGAATTTTTTACAAAATTTGCAATTTTTTTACTGCCAAATTCATTTCGCTTATGTTTTGTAAAAAAAAAATAGTTTATTGTAACCAAAAAAAAACTTATAAATGAAAATTCCAAATTTGGTACAAAATCAATAAAAATGTGACAAGTGCAAAAAAATGTATTCAAAATTTTCCACTTTTCGATCAGAATCTGTAGAAACCTACAAGGAATGCATTTTTGTAGTCCAATAAATTTTATACTGACAAAGTGAAAGTTGAAAGTAGCTTAAAAATCAAGTTGATTTTATGAATTTTGTTTTTGTAAAATTTTCATAAGATGTTGAGAAATTTTCTTCCATATAAAATCCATAATCCGGCGTCTTTTATTTTGGTCATCGTTGGAAAATGCAACAAAATTGTTAAAAATCAGTGCGAACTTTGAGCGACTTCAATATATAATACTAAACATTTTTCTAATAGCGGTTGCCCTTCGGCAGGCAATGACAAACCTCCAAGTGGTTAATCGGCTTAAAACTGTAGGTTCCTCCATTTGTGGAACAACATCAAGACGCATGCCACAAATAGAATGAGAAGGGGCTCGGCCAATTATCTAACGGAAGTGTCCGCGCAAATTATTTATTCATTTGTTTTTAAACCTAAATTGATTAATCTGAAAACCTCCGTACCTTGATTTTTTTTTGTTTTGGTTTTTTTGAAATCTGAGTAAAAAGCATGAAATTTTTATCGAAGTTTTTCGAATTTACGCATTTCAACTATCTGCAAGTAATCAATAGACATTTGGACGTTCGTTCCAAGAGCCAACTATTCAGTCGATTTGCCCAATTCGTTTCATAATTTTTCTATACATGTCGTACACTCTATATTTGTAGGTACTAGGCTTTTCCTCAGCTTTTTTCAAGTCCTTTGAGTTTCGTTTCGTTTTGTATAATTTCGAGCATTTGTGAGGCAACTTATTTGATGTAAATATAATTCAGATCTAGTGCTTTGAGAGTGCCTCAGAAAAGTACCGCAGATGAACTCAATTTGTATTTAAATGTGATCAAATTTACTAAAATTTATAACTTCACCAAATGCTAAATCGCAACAATCATAGGCACTCGCTAGCTCGCTGACGTCACAAACAAAACAAATACTGCCTCCCGTCCTTAATGCGCTATTAGTCTCGATGTTATTAGCAATTCTAATCTAATGGTATTTTGCACCAATTAGCAAAACAAAAATTGAACAATTAGCAAAACGAAATCAAAACAATCAGCAAAACAATACACTCAATAAAATGCCTAAGACCAATTCCCATCGCACTACGAAAGACTTAAGCAACAAACTTTCGCGGCTGTTTCGACTCTGAACCGCACATGCTTGCTTGCCTCTTGTCGCTATTAGCTTTAAACTTCCCTGCTGAGACGACCAAATTTTACGCAAGATGTGAAAATGCATATGGCAAAGTAGTTAATTTTATGACCGTCAAATAGCTGAGTAGAAATGTCTATGCGAATGACTAATGCAGCAGATATTCAAATGCAGATTGCTAACTAGGGCCAATGAGGAAGTGTAAGCTAGTGAAGAGTAGCAGAGTCAATTGCAAGACAGTGGCGGTGGCAAAATAATTTCTAGAGTTAAAAAAATGAATATTTTAATACTATCACAGCACAACAAATTACAATTCTTTGACGGTAATGTATAATAGAAGATGGTCACTCCTGTGATAATCCTGAACAGAAACACTGCATTTAAGGGAATGTCACTAGAGCAGCTAATTTTGCGATTTTGTGTGCTCATTGTCTAAGTGACCAGATTCTTTCCTGCTTTGTTTATTTGTTTACACTTTCATGGAAATTTTGACCTTAAATATTACTTTTACAAAAGCAAATATATATGCAAATGTTATTGTGTCTGAAGTGCCAACTTGAATAGATTCGCCTTGATTGTAAAAGTGCATCCTGAATGGAGTTGTAGTTCGTAGATCGGGAATAAAGTACAGTATATTTAAATTGTTTTCAGCGTAGATTAGAGATTATAATTTTTTTGTTGATTGTAAAATGTGTTGTAAAGACCTCGAATCATTTGAAATAGTGTTTTTTGGGTGATTCTTTAAAAGAGCGTACAACGAAAAGGAAAAAATATTTTGTATCTTTGTTTTTTGTATTTTATTTTATGATCCATTGTTAAAAAATAAAAGTTTTTTGGCCATATGAGGTTCGTTCAAAAAGTTGTCAGCCATCAGAGAATGATATTCCACAAAAAGCTATATCGCTGGCAACACGGATTCAAGGAACCGATTTTGATGAAATAAAATTTAAATGGCGTAGAATTGGTATTATTATCGTGTGAACTACTATCATTTTGAATAAAAGTATTTTTTTCGAAACTTTAAAGTAAAAAAAAGGGTCAAAAAACGGTTTTTCATTTTTGAAAGTCCATCGTTTGTGAATTTTTTGGGTTCTTTTTAAAGATCATCATTAGCATTCATACTGAATAAGAACTTTATTGTCTTTTTGATTGCGGAGACCTGTGAATCCGTGTCGCCAATGATATTCCTCTTTTTAGAAGAAGGCTGACAACTTTTTGAGCGTACCTCGTATGACCCAAAAAAAGTTTTTGTTTGCTAACAAGGGATCAGAAAATAAAGTACTGAAACAGAAATAAAATTTTTTTTTCGTTTCCGTTTTACACACTTTTTAAGAAACACCCAAACAAGCACCACTTCAAACGAGGCGAGGGCCTAAGTCAAATTCTGTTAAAAATAGTATTGTGTGCTCTATATAGTGTTTTATAGTATTTTTTTTCATTTGGGGAATATTTTAACTCACTAGCTTAAAATTTTATAGACTACGTCCATATACATATTTATATTTTTTACTAATTAAATGAAGGGGATCTCTTTAGGGATAAATATATTTTTGCTAGGCAAAAAACTGAAAAATTTTCTTGTTCCTAATTAAACTGTGGTCAAATAAAAAAATTTAAATTAAATTTTGACGAATAATTTGACCTGTTCCTTAAAATAACTGTATCAAATGATGCGCTACCAAGTCCAAGCTTTGCATGCATTGCTCACGTGGAAAAGTTCTCAGCTCAACAGATTCAGTTAAAAAAAAATTTCAACCAGGCTTAAAAATTTGATTTTTGGAACTTCAAACCCAATTTTTTTTCAAAATTCATAAAAGATGATGGATTTGTATAGCCAGACTTGGATTCAGCGTGTCAAAAGCTAAAGAAATTTACTGGAGCATCTCGAACAGTAGATTAAAAAAGTTTGCTTAAGATATTTTGCGTTTTAGAATTCCCCAAGGTCAAGATTTTCTTTTAAAATTCAATTTCTTGGTAACCATAAACCAATCAGACGAGTGCATAAATAGAATAAAAATCAAGAATATGTACTTATTTTTAAAGATCAATCGATGCTCACTTCAAAAGATGAACACTTCGTATGCAAGAAACCAAGAAGAAAAATAATCAGTGAAAAAATATGTGGAGCGAATAGCATAAAAAAGTATAAAAATATTGTCGTAATTTTACGGGACTAACAAATAACTTAGCAAAGCCGTTTAATTATTACTTTACAGTTAAATAATAATGATTGCCGCTTACATCCTTTGTTGTGCACTTGACCGAGTCCCTTCTCCTATTTGTGGTGTGCGTTTTGGAGAGACCTACAATACTATGCTGCCTCCGAATGACAGACGGTTTTTTGTTAGAAGCTTTTTCATCACAGTATTACACTTGTCTATCATTTGCTTTTCACAAACTCGTTCACTACCGAATGGCGCCAACGAATTTGACTACGGCAGCCACTTCCATGGACTTACTTAAAGAAAATATTATGAACTAATATTTTAGACTGTATATACAGCCTCATTTTTGTTTGAAATTATTATTTGGCTCTATTTACGATTTTTCGCTTTTTTTTATAAAATCCAGTCGTCATCGTCATTCACTACAGCTCCGTGTGAGCCTTAGCTTCCTCCAAAATTTTTCTCCATGCATCTCGGTCCATAGCTATAGTACGGTAGTTGGTCACTGCTATGCTTCTTAGATCGCTCTCAACTTCATCTAACCATCTTTTCCGCTTTCGCCCCCTTCGCTTTCCACCAAAGATGCGTGAATCCTAAACCTTACGAGGCATTCTTTCTCTGGCATTCTGCAAACGTGTCCTAGCCAATATGAAATAGAAAATAAAAATTACTATTTCAAAATAATCAGAAAATCAAAATAATGCTAAAAGTGAATACTTCAATATACATGTAAAGTTTTTTTTTTTCAACAAATAAAAATACTTCTAAAATTATTTAAAAAATATTTTTTGCTTTATTTAAACATTTTTTTTTCTTTAAAAATCTTAGGAAGTGCTTGAAAAGCATTAAAAAATACACCTTGCTCCTCATGCGCTCGCTCTAGTTTTCAGTAATCCCCTTTATGCTCTACTTTTGAGCCACCACTGTGTTGTCAATCCCATCTAAGCTTCAGCTATTCGACTGCCAAATGATTAGTCATCACCGTTGCACGCCGCATTAGTGGCATAGCCAATTCCAAAGCGCAAACACAGCATAGACATAATTTTTTTTTAATGTTTTTGTACAAGCTGAGCTACATAAAGTGCTGAGGTGAATTGAGTGCTTTCAGATATGCAGCGAAGGCTTCAAAATTTCATCGCTTATAGTGGCAAATAAGTTGACAAACTGGAACCGGGATACATTTTGTACAACGAGGGAGAAGTAAAAGTATGGTTTAGTATAGCAATTTTTCTATGAAAAGTAAACTTGGGAAAAGTAAGTAAAATAAGTATGGGAAAAGTTATAAGTGTATTTATTTGAGGGAAAAATATGTTACATGAAAAGTTTCTATAAACCAAAATATACGAGAAGGTGCAAAATTAGTCATACAATTTTGTTTTTGAATGATTTTTTATTCAATAAAAGAAATGATTTTGAGTGATGGAAATCTTTCACGCACTCATTTGCTCGTCTGTTTTTTTAATGCAGTTGTCTAGTTTTGAAGTGTGAATTGCGTGTCACGTGCAAAAATTATAAATCTTCCGATAGCGTGATTAATTTTGCGCCATCTTGCATTTGCATTATCTAGGCACTTAATTTAGAAGCGAGAAAAAATACAACCAACGAGGCAGTTTCCCTGATCGCTGCCGCTGCTTTCGACGTCGTAGGTCTTTCCTTTTCTCCGTGTTTCGGTTTAGCCATCTCCTGCTTGTGCTTCTGCTGTTTCGATGGCACTGAGGCCTCGCTATCCGTAAAACGCTGATGACTAGTTCTTCTTCGATTTTGTTCGCATACTTCGGATGGAAGTCTGCGAGATTTGCTTTTGCTGGGTAGAAGGCGTGGCCATTTTTTATCTTCTCTCTGGCCGAAACCAACCGTTTCTCCTCTTGCTTCGTCAGGTTGGACTTGCTGCCAAAGCTTTGGGGCTGATCCTTGGCCTTGCTATCCCTGCTATCCGAAGCAGCACCATTGGACCTAGCCGGAGAACGCAGAAGAGCCTCTTCCTCAGCTGTATTTGTGCTCCCGAAACTTTCGTGGTCCGAGCCTTCATGTACAACGGCACCTCCGCGATGAAGAGCGTTATGCGTGTGTTTGGCAGTAGCATTGCGACCACTGTAACTTGCTCCCGCTACAGTGAAAGTTTTGTCGCTTAAGTTATAGTTTGTATTTATCTTTTTTGTACGACCACCTGCTGGATGAGGCGAAGTATATAAGGGGGAATTCAAACGGTCCACCACGGCACCCATTCCTTGGCAAGGCCACAGTTGCTTCCTAAAGCGGCCCAGTGTTAGGAAGGCGCCGTCGAATTACAGCCTGTCTGATAAGCCCCCTTGCTACAATTCATCCAATGGGCACGGTGTCACATAACACCCTGGATTAGGGGGTAGACAAGGAGAGGAAATAATGAGATGACAGGGGTTTGGGAATAACAAAGGGATCTTCGTCGGTACCGTGATCTTCGCATGGTGACTGCATGGCCACCAAATACGCCGTAAAGCAGGTGGATGACTAGCCAATCCTCATATGGAGCTTCCCTCTCAGTTCGTGTTGGGTTGGGCCCGCGAAATAGGGGTCAAACCACCACTTAAGTCTTATCCCCACGGCATTAAATACGCGGCCCGGGTTTTTTTAATAAAATACTTTACTTTTGTTGTGATAATTTATGAAAAACAGAAACACAAAAAAACAAAATATTGATCTAGCGAAGAGGAATATTCCCTTGTGTCGGGATTTTGGGGGTTTGATTTTGAGTTTGCCCATTTGACTGTTTGGGATTAAGGGACTTTGAAAATCAAATTGAATTTTTATGTTAATCTGCTTAATTATTTCGAGATTGTAAAAAGGAGCTCCATTTTGTCATATTTGTAACTATGAATAAGATATATCGGGTGTATTTAAGAGCTTGAGAATTTAAAATTAAAAAAATAAAAAATAAATAATTGGCACGTACACTTCTGTTAGGTGTTTGGCCGAGCTCCTCCTCCTATTTGTGGTGTGCGTCTTGATGTTGTTCCACAAATGGAGGGACCTACAGTTTCAAGCCGATTCCGAACGGCAGATATTTTTATGAGGAGCTTTTTCATGGCAGAAATACACTCGGAGGTTTGCCATTGCCTGCCGAGGGGCGACCGCTATTAGAAAAATGCTTTTATTAATTTTGCTTTCAGCGAATGTGAATTCCGAATGGTAATCACGCACCAACCCATTCGGCTACGGCGGCCGCCGAATTTAAAATTACTTATTCCAATAAATCTGAACAACAAATTTAAATGAGCCCAATCAACAGAAATACTACGGAAACGATGGCCATTTGGCTTCAATTCTTGTACGAGCTGTATTTTATAGGCACGTAAGCCAGGACCCTTACGTTCGTCCCACGCAGTAGAGGAACAAATAGATCAACGAAACCAAGGCCAAGTCTTGTAGAGGCCCTATGCTCCCGAGAGGAGTGAACAAGGAAAACAAAAAACAAAGAAAGAGGGATAAATACCAACAAGTAGAGAACGACGACGAATCGACATTTCCGCGTCTTTTTCAACACTTCGCGAACAGATTTATTTTTTCAAAGTACATTTGGAAGCTCAGTTCTGGCGTTAAATGATTCACGATGACTTGCCAAACCTTACTGAACAGAAATATCAACACTGTTTGCCATTCTCAGCTATGAAATCATAGTTATCGATATCGATAGTTCTCATGCAGTTAAAAAAACACCCAATATTGAGCAAACAATGATCATTTAGAGGTTTTCAGACTTTCTGGAATATTGAGCAATCCCATAAATTCAAATGGTTTGCTTTTCTGTGAGTGACATATATATATTCCAAAACCAATAAAAGGTTAAATTTTTTTTGCTTTAAGTAAAATATGTTGCAAATAGCGCAGAAATGCATAAAATCAGCGCCAAATGCGTGGTAATTACGCGAACCACACACATTGCAACTTATCAGTCTTCAGTGGTGTGCCAGCAGTGGAGCAGAGCAGGCTGTTGTTGCGTGACCAAAAAGAGCAAGCACTTAATGGGCAATGAATGCGAAAGCACACAAACACACACGCGTATGTATCCCAGTATACACCAGTTGCATTTTCACTCCACTCCAGTTGCATTTTCACCCACTCCTGCCAGCCACACAGCCAGCCATCAGCCTAAAAATGCGCTGAAGAGCGCCAGGTAAGCCACCGATGCGTAACGAAATGGACATACGGCCGACACATTAAAGCACTTTTTCCAGCGATTTGTTGTAAGTCACACTAGGTAATTAAGAAGGTGTACACACACACATGCACACACGCAGCTACAGCAATACAACTGTAATAAGCTGCACTCTGCGGATCCATCCAATGTATAATAAATATATTTTGTTTTTGTGGGGTTGACGAATGAGCCACCGCCAAGTGACGTTCCGCAATTCACCACGAAAGGAAGTCGAAATTGCATTTTAACTGGAAATTGTGCAGTTTTGTAAAAAAGCAAACGATACAATTTTAATTGAAATTAGCCTACATCTGCTTACAAGGAGTGTGTGTTTTTTTGCAATGCATATAAATGGTCATGCCACAAAGGAACAGAAGGTGACGGAGCTGTTAATATGCAAATACAAATGGCGTTTTAATGAACTGCCAACCATCCAGCCATTGAGCCATTTTAGGGAATGCGGCGCGTAAATTTAATTAGCCCTGTGAGTCAATAAAAATTGCAGGCGGGCGCCTACCAAAAGTTAATGAGCCGCAGCGGAGATTTAGTTGGGTAAAGTTGGTAGAGGTTCTCACAATGGAAAACAACGATATGTAATTAAGCTTTTGTTAGTCAAAAAATAATATTCAGATAAGCGCATGTAAGGGAGGCAGATTGCTCACTTGTGTGGAGAATAACTAAAATTAATATTTTCGGAATTTTATTTATTTAGTTAGCCAATGTTGATTTAATTTTAAAATTGCTATAAAATACTTTTTAACGATTTTCGCTACATTAAAAAGTGTAAAATTTCCAATTAATTGTAGAGCAAAACTTCATTCAAATATGCGGCAATTTACCGGCATAAAGAAAGAGACATAGAAGTCAAATGGTATCAATTACTTGTCAGAAACACATCTCAAATTGGAGGAGGCGCTCAGACAAATAACCAACAAAATATGTAAATATAGATTTATAGGGTTCGGCAATCGAAGTGTAACCAATTAAAAAGGGCATAAATTTAGCTTGGGAAATTACTTTTATTCAATTCAAAGTAAAAAATGTGTGAAAATAATACAAAATTAAGAATCAATTTACTTTTGCTCGATATGACCACCTTTTGCTTTGACTATGGCCTTGAGACGGTCCAGAAACGAATCACAAAGAGAATAATCCATCGGATTCGCGTCTGCTGAATTTGAGAGCCCTTGTGTGGACGTTATGAAGTTCGGAATGTTGTTTTTTAGCCATTCTTGGTTCACTCGAGCTTTGTGAGACAGTGCCGGGTCCTGTTGAAACGTCGTGTTTCTCTGCCCACGACTTCAGAGCAACTTCCAGCGTACTTTCCCGATGATATTTCGTTGACACCAGGCTCGATGAAAACGATTAGAGAGCACCCATCTGCGGTTACAGCGGCCCAAACCCTTACCTGTGGTGGGTGCTCCCTTCTGTTGCCCAATCGATGACTCAAATTCGCGTATGAAGGGTCGGTCAAATAAACTCTATCGTTTTGGGAGTTTACGAATTGCTCAATGTGAAAAATTGTCTCGTTAGAAAATACAATGTTCGGAAATTGACCGCTTTCGTCCAAGCGAAGCAATTCCTTCGTTCTCTCAAGTCTTACTTGTTGCTGCTTTGGTGTGAGATCATGCGTCTTTTGGATCTTGTAAGGCTTGATATTGAGATCATTTTTGAATATGCGGCGTATGCTATGGTCACACATTTTCAGCTCTTTCGCCATTTGATTGGCACTTCGTCGGGTATTTCGCTCAAGTCGTTTCTTCGCTCTTTGAGCCATTTCCCGTGACGTTGCAGTCTTTTGAAGGCCACCTCCATGACGTTTCTCTTGTAAACATTACTCTGGACTGCCATTAACAAACTAACAGACAGCTGATACCTCGCATTTCTCGTGAGAAAAGACTCATGGTAAAATTGTGGATTAAAAATATCCCAGAATATGTTTATATATTCAGAAAATTTAAAATGTAAGTTTATTCCTTAAAAGTTATATTATTGTCCTCAAAGTATTTCCCATTAACTGCACCGCACTTGTGCCAGCGTTTGCACCAACTCTCGAAACATTTTTGGAACTATATTGTGTTTTCGGTATATCCATTAGAGCCGTCTTCAATTTTTCCATGACTTCCTTTTAGCGTTCCTGGTAATGGTGTTTTGACACAATCAAACGGAAAAAATCGGAGGGAGCCATATCAGGTGAACTCGAAGGCTATTGGTGCAAAATTTTCGAGCTGCTTTACCACAAATCTTTTCTTTTTTGGCGAATTGCCTCACGTAAGAATCTCATAATAGTATTTATTAACTGTCTGCCTTATCAGGTCTAGGACTTCATCTGGATCAGAATGGAAGTCTGATATCCAGGCTCTAGATCTTGCCCGGTTTGGTATATCTTCTCGATAGACGACATCAAGGGCGGCCCTCAGCCAAAGTTCCAACTGGGTTCTAGTCCTGGATTTTCTTTCAGGATATCTCTGTGTCTTCAAAGACTCCTGTTTATCAGGTCACAGTTTGTTTGCGGGATCGCACCATGGTAGGAACTGCGATCAATCAACGCCCGTATATACATGCTTTCTTTCGCAATTTCCGCGAAAGACTCCTTCGTTGTGACATTAGTTGTCTGCGTGGCGGACAACTTACTTTGTTTGGTTTCAGCCGATGTCCCTTTACTCGATCGCTTGCGCTTGCCTTGTGCGAAGTCTATTTTGGCCTTTTCCTGGTGTTCGGTGTTCAGCCCACTCTTTGAAGTCTGACTGTTCCTCCGCCAGATCTTCCTCTCTGATGTCCTTCGGTCTCTCCAGGATTCTGAAGGTTGATCGCTTGGTGTGATAGTACATTTCTGAAGTACTTGTATGCTTCCGGAGGTGGGTGCTACCCAGGGCAGTGGTAGTACCAGAAGGGGTGTTTCCCCTTCCGAAGTTCTCATGCCACCTGGAGGGACGGAGACAGCAAGATCCGCTTGTCTTCTGACAGGGCAGCTTTTGTTTCCCAAGAGTCTTGTTGCGAAGGAGACAAAAGAGGACCGAAGAGGAAATGATGGAATGCCAGGAGATGACGGGATACCGCTAGGGAATAATAGTGGGATCGTCGTCGGTATGCTAATCCCCGCATGGTGATTGACTGGCCGCCGCCGTTCTGCGGATGGATGGCTAGCTAATACCCATATGGAGTTTTTCTCTTAGTTCGTGGTGAGTTAACCCCAATGATGTGGTGGTTAAGCCGACACTTAAGCCTAATCCCCATGGCAAGGAGACCAACTTGATGATTACCTTCTGCCAAATCCATAAGAAACCGCGAGCATCGCTTTTCTGACATTCGAGGACATTCACTCACTCGCTCAATGTCTGGATGGCATATCGCACTCGTAAACCCACGCCTTGTCTCCAGTTATGCTGCATATAATGAATCTTACGCCGGATTCCTGTTTGGAAATCATATCTTTGGCGATACCGACGCGCGCCCTTTTTTGCCAAACATTCAGATCCTTTGAGGTAAAATATTGTTCAAAATTATAAAAGTTTAATTTGATCTCGCACAAAAAATGTTGACTTACATTCATTTCGAACGCTGTGTTAGTTTTGATACATTCAATCGCCGTCATGGTTCTGCAAAGGAATTTCTTAGATTCCAAAAATTTTATTGCACTGTGTAACAAAATTATCGAACTTAGTGCGCAAATTATCGATTGTTTGATGACTTTAGGTATCACTTCGTGTAGAGTTCGACGATAGCCAATTTTTACGTACTTTTGTCCACTGTTTAGGGTTTGGCCGAGCTCCTTCTCCGTTTTAAGGTTTTCTACAAATGGAGGGACCTACAGTTTTATGTCGCTACCAAAAGACATACTTTTTTTATGAGCAGCTTTTTTATGCCAGAAATACACTCGTAAGTTTGCCATTGTCTTCCCAGGAACCATCGCAATTAGAAACAATTTTTTCTATCATTTGGTGTTTCGTGTCCGGGGTTTTGCATCTGGGTAGTCTCTCACCAACATATTCGGCTACGGCGGCCGATTTTATCTGTTGAATTATCTGTTAAAGTAGAACAAAAAAGACTGAAAACTCAAATCTCAAATCTCAAACGCTAGACAGACCCCCCTGCACCCAAAATTTTTCTAGCTGGTGTGCAAACTGCAAGTTGTGCTTATGGAATGATATCCGCTGCTCTTACATCCATATCATTTATGTAATTTATGTCCATTTTCCTACTAATAATATAGCAGATAATCGCCGCTACACACACACCTCATTTTTCGCATTTCATATTTAATTTTAACTATCCAATTTAAACTCGCTTGAATGCAGTAGCAACTTTCTCGTTGTCTTTTTTGTTCAAGTAAGTATTTCTTTTCAGTTGTTCCCATTTATTTATTTTTCCTCTGCGCTCTGCTCAGATTGTGGCGGAAGCGTTTGCTCCACAGCTGCCACAAATGAATGCCTGCTTTTTCGTGAAAATTATACGTTGGGCCATATCAGTAGGATTTAACTCGAATTACAGCTTCAACTCTATGGCTTGTTTATGTACTAAATACAACTACACATACATATCTCCTATGTCAAGATCTGCCAAGAATTGATAAATGTTTATTAGCGAAATTAATAAATGAGTCTCTCTATTACTCTATTAGTTAGGCGGCTATGGAAGTATGCACGTACAATTTTTTATTATGAAATATGTTTGTTTGCATTACAGTTAGCCTAACGGGCAATTATTATAATTAGTGGGCGTGAAGCTTTTGCATTTAACTCTCCAAATTCTAAGCAAGTGAAGAAGTGCACTTCATGGACAAACTTGAGTAGGAGCTGGAATTGGTCACACTGCCTATGGAAATATGTTTTTGTGCTCATACCCTCATGGCGGAACAAATTTGCAACTGTTGCAGCAAATAAAGGTTAAATCGTACACTCTTTTCTTTAAGACTTAATAGATTACACTTTCGTTCAGAATTCGAACTTAGATTTTTATATTGAGCTTTCTGAGGCTTGAGATAGAATTTAGGTGGAAAATCGTTGGGTATTTGATATTTTGATTTGCTTTAAAGAGTAAATTATGAAGGGTAATATTATATTTGCAAAAAATCTGGATCACTACTTGCGGTGTAGTACTTAGTTTTTTCGCGAAGTGGTCTATCGCGGTGGCCGTCAAGTACAATTTAAGAGTTAGCAGCCGAAAAAACGTTAATGCATTATTGATACATTTTTTGGGTTATTGCCCAACTATTGTTATTAACCAACATCCAGTACTTTGGTCTGGATTTGCCAGTAGGCTACCCCTAATCAAGCTTCCCGATTCACTGCCAACTGATTTGAAAATGGCTTAAAATTAGCCACTCTCTGGAAAGATTTAAAGGGGTTTCCAATAACAGGTGCTAGCTGTTAAACAGGAGAGATGATTAACGATTTTTATGGCCGGAATTGGATGGTATTGATCTGGACAACGTTTATTTTCAACTACGTGCCACACAAGCAATGAAACCATTGCAAGATTTAAAAATGAGGACTTGGACTTCGATGACTCGTCCGGCAGCGGAAGGTCTTCTGAATTCGATGAGGAACTTCTCAAACCACTTTTGAAGGAGAACAGTCGCCCAACCAGTCGTGAATTGATACAAAAAATGGACTGCGATCATAAAACGATTCTCAATCAACTTCATTCAATGGGTTCAACGGAAAAAACAAACAAGTTCGCCTTCAAATTGCGTTTCATCATCTCGCCCGCCATCGAACAACACGCGGTCATAAACGGCGCTTTTTTCACCGAATCGGTACGGGAGATGAGAAACGGTGCCTAGACATTAATATAAAGCAAAGTAAGGAGTGGGTAGAAAGTCCTCTCTCGACGAACACTCTACAAGACACTCATCATGCTATCATGAGGCTATTTGACTGAAAAGGCCTGATCAACACAGTCAAACCCCACTCCTTTACGACAACGCCAGGCCTCATGTTGCACAAGTCATCAAAGACGCACGCTAAGATCTCAAATGTGAGGTGCTTCAGCATCCGCCGTATTCTCCGGATCTTGCAACGATCGATTACCATCTTCTCCGCTCCCTATCAAACCATATGAAGGGCGTTACCATCGATAACAAAGAGGCTCTACAATTTCTTTGACACCAGACCAGGCGATTTTTGGTGGAGCGGCATCAACACATTGGCCGAGAAATGGGAAGAGGTTGTAAGCAACAACGGCGAAAATATAAAATTGATTAACTTATTGAGAAAATTATTGTTTTTTTGTTTAAATAAAAGTCTTCAGTAAAAACGCTACGAACTTATTCCCCAACCTAATATTTCAATAAAAACACTGAACTCGAATTTTGGACTTTTTTTAAAAAGATTCTGATAGTTGATCGGTTTTAATTTGGATCTTCTAAATTCAATAGCGTCAACCATTTTGTTAGATTGGCTCCAGTTTTAGAGATAACGGTATGTGAAAATTTTAAAGATAATACAGGCATTTTCCGATGAGTTTCGGGCGCACCATCATTTAGCCCACTTCTTTAATTGTCACTTGGCTGGCGGAGTAAATATTTACTTCCCTGATAGTTAATACACAAGAGAGCAGCTAATCAGCTGCTTCTCTGATTGGGGCTACCTCAGTTTGTGACACACAGTTCCAAGTGATAGACTGCTTTAAACATAAATTCGTTTGTGACGGCACTATAAACTGACAGATAGAGAGAATATTTTAGATGCGCAACTAATGTTTATAGAGATGCTGCTTTAAGTGAAACAACGTGCCGAGATTGGTTCCGTCGCTTCAAAGACGGTAATTTTAATGTTGATGACTGTCCGCGTGAAGGAAGGCCAAAAACATTCGAAGACGCTGAATTGGAGGCATTGCTCAATGGGGATCCGTGTCAAACGCAAGAAGAGCTTTCTTCAGTGTTAAGAGTTACCCGCCAAATCATTTCCGAGCGATTGCATGTTTTGGGTATGATTCAGAAACATGGGACTTGGGTTCTTTATGATTAAAACCAAGGGATGTTGAATGTCGTTTCTTCGCCTGTGAAAAACTGCTCCAGCGGCAAAAAGGAAGGGTTTCATGATCCTACTACAGGACATCGCAATGATAATCGGAATACCCTTTCTCCATATATGATATTTGGTTACTGTTGGAGTACTCCTCATCTCTTATGCAGTACTCATTGCGCGCGTGTATGGATTAGGTGCGATTTTCGCAGGTTAAATATGAAAAGTTATTTACATAGAATTTTTGGTGTTACTTACATGTGTATGTGAAAAATTCGACTGAGATAGGCAACCTGGATGTCTTTAAGAGTTTATTGAGCGTAAGCAAACATAGTAAATTATAAATGTTTATGAAATATTTGTAAGCGAGTAAGGTACATATTTAACCGTGTATATGTGTGCGTAAAGATACTCAATGTAAATAAATATACTTTGTCAGCAGAAAAACAAATATCGCCAAATTATCACAATCGCTTATCACTTGCCCAGCCACAGAAGATATTAGCTAAATCAAATGCGTGACCATCTATCGACACATATTTACATATTTCCACATTTACACATTGCACATATTTACTCTCAATATATTTACCCTAGAGATTACTCGTCCTACTGGTCTTTACCCCAGCTAGATACGCCAGAAGCTAAGTCAACAACACAGGCACTCACGAAAGCAAAAGCTTATGAAAAATAAACCTTTTGACAGCGAGGCGAGCAGATAATCACATGCCAAGCGTATTGAAATGATGGATGGCTAATATTTAGTAGTAGAATTAAGGAGTTGAGGGCCTGGGAACAAACAAGTATTTTAACACACATCGAATGGTGCAAAAATCATAACAACAACTGCAAACGTTTATAGATGAAATATAGCAAAATCGGTCGGATAAGATGCGGTTTTAACAAAAAATATGCAGTGCCGTACAAAAGTCTTCGGATTTCTATTTTTGTCTGTTAAAAAGTAAAAGAAAAACGCAAAAAAAAAAAACAATTGTTTTAAATAAAAAAAAATTAAAAAGTGTTTGTAAAAAAAAAGAACAAAAGTGGAAAAATTTTGTTGGTAGACAAATATAAATTGCCTCGAAAAACTATGTGGATGTTTTCTGTCTGATTAAAAGTTTAACAAAAATAAAAACATTTTTCTGTACAAAAACTAAAACAAATCGAAAAGTTTTTATAGGTATACTTTTTGTTTAGGTTAATTTCTGTTTTTTTTTTATTAATTTGTCTTTTAAATGTAAAACTAAATTAAAAATGAAATATTTCGAATATTTTTTTTTTTGCAAAAACATCCCAAAAAAAACAACGGACACGTTTGGTGCAAAAATTTTTATCATGAGGCTTTTTGTGGAGTTAAAATGTAAAAACAAAAAAAAACAAAAACTTTTGTTTGTAAAAAACAAAAAAACCCAAATCGAAAATTTTTTTTAAAAACAAAGATCAACAAAATTTTTTGGTATACAAATATACATTGCCTCGAAAAAGTACTCGGATTTTTTTTTGTCTGTTAAAAAATAAAAACAAAATGATGGACAAATAAAAAAATTTTTTTTTTTAAGTTTTTGCAACAAAAAAAGTCTAAAAATTTTGCTGGTTGACAAATATAATAACATTGTCCCCAAAAAGTATTCGGATTTTTTTGTCTGATAAAAAGTTTAACAAAATTAAAAACTAAGAAAAAAGAAAAAAAACAATTTTTGGGTATACAATTTGTTTAGGTTAATTTCTGTTTTTTTTTTAGTTTTTCTTTTCAAATGTAAAACTAATTTAAAACGACATATTTTTAAATTTTTTTTTTTTTGCAAAAATATCATATTTTTTCCCCCAAAAATGGAAATACGTCTGGTGCAAAATTTTTTATAGTAATTTCTTTTTTTTAAGTTTTTCTTTTCAAATTTAAAATGAGGCTTGACTTTTCGTAGAGAGACAGTATTTTAATTTACTAATGTTTTTTAATTTTATTAATATTTAAAATTTTTTTTCAAACTTAAAATGATGCTTAACTGTTTATGGTGAGACGGTACTTTAAAATTTTTGTTTTTATGTTTTTTTACTATTTAAAATTTTTTTCTTAACCTGGAATGATACCTACTTTTTAGGAGAGATCATATTTTTTTTTTTATTACGGTAATTTGTATATAAAATCCTGTTTTCTAATGTTTTTTTATTTAATTTTTTCATATTTGAATAATAGCAAAATTTCTTTTTTAAATTAAACGGAAATCAAAAAACTCCAAAACAATTTTCAAATAAGATTAAAAAAAAGTTTTAATATTTCTCTGGTACAAATAGTCTTCGGATTTCTATTTTTGTCTGTTAAAAAGTAAAAGAAAAACGCAAAAAAAAAAACAATTGTTTTAAATAAAAAAAAATTAAAAAGTGTTTGTAAAAAAAAAGAACAAAAGTGGAAAAATTTTGTTGGTAGACAAATATAAATTGCCTCGAAAAACTATGTGGATGTTTTCTGTCTGATTAAAAGTTTAACAAAAATAAAAACATTTTTCTGTACAAAAACTAAAACAAATCGAAAAGTTTTTATAGGTATACTTTTTGTTTAGGTTAATTTCTGTTTTTTTTTATTAATTTGTCTTTTAAATGTAAAACTAAATTAAAAATGAAATATTTCGAATATTTTTTTTTTTGCAAAAACATCCCAAAAAAAACAACGGACACGTTTGGTGCAAAAATTTTTATCATGAGGCTTTTTGTGGAGTTAAAAAGTAAAAACAAAAAAAAACAAAAACTTTTGTTTGTAAAAAACAAAAAAACCCAAATCGAAAATTTTTTTTAAAAACAAAGATCAACAAAATTTTTTGGTATACAAATATACATTGCCTCGAAAAAGTACTCGGATTTTTTTTTGTCTGTTAAAAAATAAAAACAAAATGATGGACAAATAAAAAATTTTTTTTTTTTAAGTTTTTGCAACAAAAAAAGTCTAAAAATTTTGCTGGTTGACAAATATAATAACATTGTCCCCAAAAAGTATTCGGATTTTTTTGTCTGATAAAAAGTTTAACAAAATTAAAAACTAAGAAAAAAGAAAAAAAACAATTTTTGGGTATACAATCTGTTTAGGTTAATTTCTGTTTTTTTTTTAGTTTTTCTTTTCAAATGTAAAACTAATTTAAAACGACATATTTTTAAATTTTTTTTTTTTTGCAAAAATATCATATTTTTTCCCCCAAAAATGGAAATACGTCTGGTGCAAAATTTTTTATAGTAATTTCTTTTTTTTAAGTTTTTCTTTTCAAATTTAAAATGAGGCTTGACTTTTCGTAGAGAGACAGTATTTTAATTTACTAATGTTTTTTAATTTTATTAATATTTAAAATTTTTTTTCAAACTTAAAATGATGCTTAACTGTTTATGGTGAGACGGTACTTTAAAATTTTTGTTTTTATGTTTTTTTACTATTTAAAATTTTTTTCTTAACCTGGAATGATACCTACTTTTTAGGAGAGATCATATTTTTTTTTTTATTACGGTAATTTGTATATAAAATCCTGTTTTCTAATGTTTTTTTATTTAATTTTTTCATATTTGAATAATAGCAAAATTTCTTTTTTAAATTAAACGGAAATCAAAAAACTCCAAAACAATTTTCAAATAAGATTAAAAAAAAGTTTTAATATTTCTCTGGTACAAATATTGTTTATTTGTTTTTTAAGTTTTTTTTTTCAAATTAAAAATTATGCCGAAATATTTATGAAGACAGTACTTTAATTACTCGACATTTTTTGCTAAACGTAAAATGATACTATGATTTTAATCGATCAAAGCTTTAATATCGAATTTAAAATGATGCCTAACTTTTTATTTTAATTAATTTTTCTTAAACATTTTTTTGTTTGTTTTGTTTGTTTTTCAAAAATAAAATGACAAATGTTAATTTTTAGTAATACCAAAACCTTTCTATTTTAAATTAAACTTAAGCCAAGGAAATGCCAAAAAGTTTTTTTGGAAAAATATTTACAAAAATGTAAATATTTCTTTGGAACAAATATTTTTTATATGAATTTCTTTTTTTCAAATGTTTTTTCTTTTTAATATAAAATGATGTCTAATCTTTTGTTGTAAAAGAAATTTAGTGTTTTTGATTTTTTTTTGCGAATTTAAAAAGATACCTTTTTTTTAAAGAGATAATTTAAAATAATAATTATTTTTTACAAGAATTGTTTTTCAAAGTTTTTTAAGTTTTTTGTTTTTTTTTTTCATATGTAAAATGAAACCTAAAAAAATTGTGTTTTTTAATTTTATTTTGTTATTTTAAAATTATACTTTTTTTAAAGAGATAATTTAAAATGATACCTTTGACACTTTCTATGAAGAGAAAAATTTTATTTCTTTTTTCTTTAAATGTTTTTGCTAGTTTCTCTGTTTTCAAACATAGAGCTGTCACGCATTCCTGAGCAAACTTTAATCTTAGTATAAATACCTCCATTGATGGCTGCCTGGCTGTCCGAGAAGATATTTATCGCAGTTTTTGCTACGGCGAGTGTGTTAAGGCTACAGGTTTACAGTTACCACCTTTATAGCTAGGACTTCTGCCTGCTAGACGCTATAGTAGTCCGGAAGTCGGGCACATAATACTAATCCGAGTTCTTTTGAAATAACGCCATAACCTACTTTATTTTCTAGATGGGATCCATAAGTGCAAAAATTTATTTCTCCTATTTTCCATGGGCTTTGAGTTTGCCACTCTCTTTTTGGCTGGATATTAGTCTTGTAGAGTCTGGGAGTCGAAGGTGAGTTCCGGGAAAGGGTAGTTGATTTCTTTAATAAAACTAAGTAGTATAGAAGCGTGACCGAACCGCCGAATCTTCCATAGCGCCATACTATTAAGTGTAAGCGCTGAAGCGGCGGCCTTGTGTTTTCCTACCAGATTTAGAGCAGGTAAGTTGACTAGTACCTCGAGTGCTTTATTTGGGGTAGTCCTTAAAGAGGCGGTGATGCATAAAAATGCAGTTCTTTGAACCTTGCTGCGCAGTTTCGTATAACTTGCCTTTTGACTTGATGGCCACACACAAATATTCCACATAGCTAAATAGGCCGAACTACCGAAGTGTAAACGCAGTGTGTAGAGCGAAGTGTTAATCCGCATTTGATTCCGGCCGCTTTTTTGCATGTGTGCAATGCAATGTTGGCATTTTGAAGCCCATTCTCATTATTAGGTTTCTGCTGAAGTTTCCTATCCAGTATGAATATTTAACATTCTTTTTCATAGGAATCTCCACAACCTTGAAAATTAGAGGAGATGATCAGACTTAGGCTAAGAAAAATCGATCTAAAATCTTTAAGAATTTGAAAGAATATTGAGTTCATTCAAGGCCCCACAAATGGATCTCTTGCTTACAAAAACCAATCATTTTTATCATATTGTGAAAAAATAAGCAATCGGTTTTTAATTGCAAGTCACTATCAATTTTTGGCAACTTTTGTTTTCAATAAAAATTCAAAAAAAAAAAAAAAAAAATTCGAATACTTTTCTTCGACACTGTTAATAAATTTATGCTATAATAAAATTTATGAATACATAAATACATACATATATGAATACAGCGAAAGGTAATAAATCTTGAATGGCGCACATGTTAATTGCATTTAAATCAAGTTACCAGAAGAGTGAGGCAGCAAACTCAAGTGCCTGCGATCTGATCTGCTACCCCTCGCAAGCGGACGCGAAGAAGCTAGGCTGCTTGACTGCTGAAGAAAAAACAGGAAAAATCTTACAAAAAAAATTTGCTTAAACAAAAGCGCATGCTCATTGCGATTGAATGGTAATTTGCATTTTATAGCCCAGCTTAGCTGATGCTAGCTTTTTCTGCAGCGTACGCGTCTATCAATCTTTC
Organism: Anastrepha obliqua; assembly: GCF_027943255.1. Lineage (NCBI taxonomy): Eukaryota > Metazoa > Arthropoda > Insecta > Diptera > Tephritidae > Anastrepha > Anastrepha obliqua. The sequence goes on along the minus strand of NC_072894.1, from coordinate 111,181,101 downwards.
GTTTTTTTTGTGTATGTGTGCGTGTTTGTGTCTTCCACTGCTTAGGTTGTTTTTTTAGTTGTTGTCTACTTAAAGCGCTTTGTCAACCGAAATGAGCAGCGTATAGCCATAAAAACGATTTATGTGTTCTTGATTGCGCGCATACGCCCATAAATATGCATAACAGGAACAAAAAACAAGAAAAAAAAAATAACGAACAACAACAACGCAAGCAATAAACGAAGAATGGAAGCGCGAGTGTAGTAATACAATAGTTTGCTTGTGTACGAAAAAAAAAATTGTTTTGAATAATAAAATTGACAATAAAATGACTGCGCGCAAGCAGACCAGCTTGAATTAAACATTTTAGCGAGAAGAAGGAGTGACTGGCGGCTGGCGGCTGTTGCGCTGGTGCAGAGAGTGTCATCAATGTGCGCGCGTTCTAGCACTAGATGCTCGACAGAGCTAGCGTCAGAGTCAGCAAAAGGAGAAGGGTTCAATGCGCTACATTTCGCGTCTGCATGCGAAACAATAAAAAGTTAACTAGGCTGAGGTGAGCGCAGAGCGTGCAGCAAGAGCAGGAGAATGCAGCGAGAAGGTGATTAACATTTGAACGGCTTAACGATCACTTACTCACGCACCAAACGCTGAAACGCTACACAATCACGCCTGCCTTCGTTTGGCATTTCCTTGCACTATAAAATGCTAAATCATTGCAAGCTGTAAGTTTTATGAGTGTAGCCCTTTGCTGCTATGAGACTATTATTAGTATTTTTTCTGTTTTGTTCTTTTTTCTTCATAATATTCCACTTCTATGCACCTCTGTGTGATGCATCATCATCAGTTCACGCATATTTCGCACGTTACCCAAAATGCGCGCATTCAAAGCAGTTGCCTAATCGCCGCGCAAGATCAGTATGCAGTCATTCTGTTGTTGTCGTTTTTTTGTTTCTTGCATTTCACACACTTCAAATTTTCGCTCGCCGCGCTTTATTCTTTTGCGCAGTAACGCCTTTACACACACGTGTTGCACACACAAACTGCTATGCCCCTGCGCCAGCAAATGTGCGACACAGATTCTTTAGCTGTGCTGCGTTGCCTTTGCCTTTTTTCCCACCATCAAGCAACAAACCTTGCTGTTATTGTAATGCCCTCGCTGATGATATTTTAGTTCTAATACTCTAATCTAGAAGTTAAGTATTCCCTGCTGTTGATGATGTTGTTTTGCCAGCAGCTCTAATGCATATTCCCATTTGGCATAGCTCACAGTGGGGTATCACACTGCTGATCACCATTAAGCAAAGATCAACGCGCTGCCGTGCACCCGCTCGTTTGCCGTCTAAGGAAAATAGTAAATGCGTTCTAATGGCAAATTTTATTGTAATCTTACATTCATGTGCTATACCAATTGAGGGTCTGCAGGCACTTAGCGCGCAAGAAAGCAGGGTGATTAGGCAAATTTAAGAAACATTAAAAAAAAGTACTAATGATCTTGATAAAAAATGTGTCAAGAAAAAACATGCAGTACTTTGTCACGTTTAGTTGGCAATTCAGGCGAGAAGATTTGAATAAATTATAAGCATATTTTTTTGAGCAAAATTAGCAAAAAAAAAAAAAAAAATAGATTTTTCAAAAGGGTTGCTAAAAGAGGCATGCGAATGTTGCCAATCATCATCGTTTATATTCTCGAAGGGGGATTTTCAGTCGATCAACACAGGTCAAGAGAATATAAAATGAAGGATTTTTATTTCGCTAAAATGTACAGAGTTAATAGGACTATGAATAAGTTCGTGCGGTTTTACAGATGGCGTAACTTGATTATTATTCCATCGATCCACATTTCCAAACATTCATTGGAGAGCTACTGTCGTAAGGCACAAACATCAGTATAAGTTTTTTATTTGAAGCGTAAACAACAATATTTTTACCACACTTGAAAATGTCGAATTTCGTGCCAAATAATGTGTTTTTGCGGGGAATTCTTCTTCATTATTTTAATATGAAGAAAAAAGCAGCCGAAAGTCATCGTATCTTGGTGGAAGTTTATGGTGAGCATGCTCTAGCTGAGCGAACGTGCCAGAAGTGGTTTGCACGCTTTAAAAGTGGTGATTTTGGCTTGGAAGACGAAGAACGCGAGGGTGCGCCGCCAAAGTTCATGGATACCGAATTGGAGGAATTGCTCGATCAAGATCCGGCTCAAACGCAAGAAGAGGTTGCAAAAACTTTGGGAGTTGATCAATCAACCATTTCCAAACGTTTAAAAGCCATGGGAATGATCCGAAAGGTAGGCCATTGGGTGCCGTATGAATTGAAGCCAAGAGACGTTGAACGCCGTTTTATGGCATGCGAACAACTGCTTCAACGGCACAAAAGAAAGGTTTTTTTGCATCGAATTGTGACTGGCGATGAAAAGTGGGGCAACGTATGGATACCCTGGCCATGCTTCAACATCGACGTCGGCGCAGAATATTCATGGCCTGAAGGTTATGCTGTGTATCTGGTGGGACCAGCTGGGTGTTGTGTATTATGAGCTACTGAAACCGAATGAAACGATTACGGGGGATGTCTACCGACGACAATTGATGCGTTTGAGCCGAGCACTGCGAGAAAAACGGCCGCAATACGCCGATAGACACGACAAAGCTATTTTGCAACATGACAATGCTCGGCCACATGTTGCACAAGTGGTCAAAACATACTTAGAAACGCTCAAATGGGATGTCCTACCCCACCCGCCATCCGATTACTATCTCTTCCGATCGATGCAACATGGCCTGGCTGACCAGCACTTCCGTAATTACGATGAAGTCAAAAAATGGATCGATTCGTGGATTGCGGCAAAACCGACCGAATTTTTCACAAAGGGAATCCGTGAATTGCCAGAAAGATGGGAAAAAGTAGTAGTAAGCGATGGACAATACTTTGAATATTAAATTTGTAACCATTTTACGTCAATAAAGTTTCAAATTTCGAAAAAAAACCGCACGAACTTAAACATAGTCCTAATAATAAGGCATTAGCTTTCTTTTAGCCAAGACTTAGATTAACCTTAGTTCCCGCAGATATTTAGACATTTGATCTTTACTATTCGTCACTTTTCTGCAGTTGCTTCATCCAGTACATAGAGTGAAAAGTTCCTGGCCTAACACATACAAGTTGAAGGCCAAAATAAACAAGATTAAGCTAAAATACAATAGACAGGAGCTTTGCTCTGATAACTTCGAGTTTATTTATTCCAAATAGTCCCCTCTGGCCTCGATACACTGTTTTACGCGATCTAAAATCTTTTCGAAAGAGTAATGCTGGTCATTGACCGGAATGTCTTTCAGGATGTCGATACAAGCTTCTTGGATGGCTTCTACGTCCGCAAAACGTATTCCTTTCATGACCAAATGCAATTTTCCGAATACGTAGAAGTCACAGGGAGCCATATTAGGCGCGGTGAGTGATTGATGGTTATTTATGGTGCATTTTCATGCTGTAAGCGCCAGCGTCCTCCTTCGTGGTATTCAGAGCTAATTCGACGAATGATGAAACGATGCAACAAACGCTTTAGATAAACGCCAAGATAAAAAATTGCATTGACGGTTTGCCCTATGGCACGAACTCCTTGTGGACATTCCCTTGAAATCGTAAAAGCAAATGAGCATTGACTTAATTTTTGACTTCTCCAAACGCGATTTTTTGGGTGCCCTGGGGCCTTCCATTCGGCCCTTTGGCGCTAAGTTTCAGGTTCATATTCGAAACGCCACGTTTCATCACCAGTTTGAATGTTGTAAAGGAAATTCTCGTCTTTTCTCGCCTCTTTAATGTGGTCTTTCGAATGTTGTATTCCGAGCAATTTTTGGTCCTCATTTAACTTATGCGGAATGAAACGTGCACAGACTTTTCGCAAGCCCAAAGATAACAAACTCCGATTCCATGAATTTCAACGATGATTTCGTGTAGAGTAGATCTTGTGGTGCCAAGGAGCCAAGTAGGTCCCCTCTTAACACATTAGTGGCAAAGACCTGAAGCCTGATACGAGCGAAGGCGGGGCAGACGCATAGAAAGTGGTCCGCCATCTCATCCTCCTCTCCACATGCTGGGCAGAATGCACTGTTTGAGATGCCTACCTTTTCCATGTGCTTTGCCCACAAAAAGTGGCTCGTCTTCAATCCGACCAGCTGCCTACAGTCCCTTCTGCTTAATGACCGGAGGATCCGCGATAGTCAGTCGGATATGACTGCTAACATTAGTTATTTCCATCTGCAGCCTCTCTCAGCCTGCCAGCTTCGCTTGTGGGTTAAAGTAACCCGTTTGCTAATCGTGGCCTTGATGGCTGCAGAAGGGAGTGGCAGAAACAGGCTGCGAGCCAAAGAAGTTGGCCTATGAGCCCATCCTAACAAAAGAGTCAGATATCTCATTACCCGCGATAATCACGTGCCTTGGGATCCATGCTAGCATCAGGATTTACAGTACTGAACTACCCTTGAAGTGGTTTTAGGGCTGTCTAAGGCCATGAGCGCAGTTTTGCTGTCAGTGAAGACATATACAGATCTGCATCTCCATTTGTTTTCCACAACAAAGTTCATCGCATCTTGAACAGCATACACCTCCGCTTGGAACAAGAGCGAAGTGTAGTTTTGTCCTGATAGACTCCAAGCAGACACCAGAGCCGGAACCGTGCTCGGTCCAGGAGCCAACCGTGAAAATGCGAGAACAATGTTTGCCGGGCTCATTTTCAGAGTTTGACCACAATTGAGCCTCTGGCAGCACTACACTGTATCTCCTTCCAAGTACGACTCAAGATAGCATGGAATCAAGGGGCATGGAGAGAATAGTTGGATCGAAATCCATACCTTCTCTGTTGTTCAATGCCGGACAGATGTCGTACCAATTCCCTTTGTGTTTCAGCCTGCAGATGGCCTTGAAGGCCTGTCCTTGGATGAAACACGAAGGGCTTCTATTTAATATTTTCGGTCACTCGTCGATTTTCCAAAACGACGTCCTGCATTTTTTCTACGATTTCTGTTGCTGGGTTTGCTGTTTTTGGACGCCCTTGCCGTGATTCGTCCTCAAGACTTGTACGACCACGTATAAATAGGCCCTCATGAAATGGGCAGCTGCAGCATACAAACAGACAAGCACGCATTCCACTGCCCAAAAGTCAAAATAAAGCTCTCCATTACGCAAAATTTTTGATTTAGTAAATAAGTTAGTCAAAAACCAAATTGGATGATTAATTTTGTGCCACCTTACTCAAGTGTAAATCAATTCTCTGTTAAGTCAACTTAGTTGGTTTTTGATTTCAACCACAGATATACTTATACTCAACTCCTTTACGTCAACAATTTTCTGTTGCTCACAGCTCTTCATCGAGTGGTTTTGAGAATTTGTGCAGTACGATTATAAATAATACGCAAATGCATATATGTATGTACATATATATAATTATATGTTTGTATGTGTACATATAAAGTTATATGAGTGTGTTTGTCCACTTAATTGCTGGTACTCAATTTACTATAACTCCATATTTCGTTTTTTTCTTTTTAAAGCTGCTGCCGTTGTTGTAATAACAAAGTTTGTTACTGTAATTGCTGTTTTGCTCTTGTTGTTGTTGCTGTTATATTTATCGTTGATTTTTGTTGCTGTCATTGCCGGTTTGTTAAGCTGTGATTCAAAACTGTGCAGGTGTCCAATATTTTCTTCATTGCATCTTTTTTTTCTTCTTTTCGTTGGCAGCATCGTTAGAGTTTCACTTACATGCATAGGTACAAGTATATTTGTATCATACCTATACATATAAGTATGTATGTGCACATGTGCTTTAGACTTCGTTTGCTTCCTCTTATTCATCTTCACTTTGGCGTCATACGTTACTTTTTGAAAACTAGTTCTAAATTGCTGTGGCTGTTGCAATGCAAACGGTATTAAGCGTAAAGTGTATACAAATACATACACACAAACACAGATACATATATATGTATGTATGCACAGTAGTTAAACTTCCGTGCAGGAAAAACCACAAGCACCGACGAATTAAGAATTGTGACTGTTTGATACAAGCGCTTTAGCCGCGGATGGGCTGAGAAGAGAAGAATTGGTAAGCACTTTTATGGAACCAAATTCAATTTGGGATCTCGCTGGTTATCATGCAAATTTCTAGTTACTTACCGAGTAATCTCAGTGTAGCAACTAATGCTGGACAAAAGATGGCCTCAGACAAGCAAAGCCTTTTGGTTTTCAATTTAATTGTTAGAAAGGGCTGATAGTAGGTCAGATATTCCAACATGTTAACTATTTGATATTTCCCGCCAAGAGCTTTACACATCGCAGACCAAGAATCTTATGGAAACATTGGGAAAGCTGAAGACAACTCTGGCAATCAGATTTAGAAAGACATTATTATAATACACCCGGGAAGGGAAAAGGGTATGGATCATGCGAAGTGTTCGCCCTGGCATAGAGATTGCCAAAATACAGCCGCTACCATTGAATAACACATGATACTATGTGCTATTGAAAGCTAGAACTTTATTCCATCTTCCAGGTGGCATACAGATTTCTCTGACGAAAAATTCGTATTCTTCTGACTTGATGCATTCATTGAGCCAGCTTGCGATGCTCTCGTAAGAAGTGAACCGCTCTCCAATAAGGGCTGACTGGCTGACTACATTGATCGGAACAGATGGGAATCCGAAGGTGCATTGTCTGGGGAATACGATGGGTGGGGTAAGATTTCCCAATTCTGTCCTGGACCGATTTAGCAGCTTGTGACCTGGCGTTGTCCTGCAGCAAAATCAGTCTGTCATGTCTAACGCCTCATTCCAGTGATAGTTTCAGATGGTTTAAGGAGCTCATAATGGATGATACCCTTCTGATCCCACCAGATGCACAACATAACCTTTGAGGTATGAATATTTTTTTTCACTGTCGATGGACCCGATTCACCTGGCAAGCTCGGAACATTTTCGACGCTTAGGGTTATCATAATATATAGATCCAATTTTCATCGCCAGTGACGAAGCGATGCGGAAAACTTTTTCTTTTCTGCCGTTCTTCTCGATATCTCTCTCCTTCAATTGATGTGGTAACCAATTGCCTGCTTTCTGGACCATTCCCATCGCGTGCAAACGTACCGTAAATATTGATCAATATACGACACGTTTTAGCTGTACTTTTCTTTAAAAGATAATTTTCGGGGAGAGCGTAGACATTTTTGACGTCAGACTAAAAAACGATCTTCCCGCTTCAAACGAATGTCAACTACTGCGATAGAAACCTCACATATGAACCAATATATTACTAGAGCAAACAGAAAAATATTATCATATCAGCAGCGACACCTCGTTTGCGAGGGCGGAAACTTATTCCCATACCAAGAATAAAAAAGGATAGGTACTAAGACATAACTTTGCCAAAGGAAGGGTTAACTATTCTTTTTTGCATACATTTTTCGTCAGTCCGAAACAGTTTATTATGCGATATTTTCCAACCGGCTTTAAAAAAATTTAGCCTATGTACGTACATACATACATAGTTGACGCTATCCCCCTTATCGATAAAGAAAACCGTTGGCGACTTGATAACCAAGGAATACACAGCATCAAGTAGGCTTCTCAGCGTGCATGGAGTCGACTGGCACATGAAGAGACTCTCTCAATATGTTAATAGCGAAGCTTCAGCTGTCAACGATCGGAATGAATGGAAGGAAAGACTGAAGCGTAAATGGTGTTTCTTACTCGCAGGATATTGAGCACAGTGAATTATTTCTCTTCGAACTCCGCTTGGAAAACAGTGAAGTAAGCGCCCATTTATATCGATCTTTCAAAATTCGGTACAAGCTGTCTTTTTTCAGTTCTTACATCTGCAAGCTGACACATGTCTCTAAATTTTGAAGCCAGGTTAAGTGTAACTGCCTGAACGGCCTCATTTTGGAAAATATACGGCCCAATGATGCCGCCTGGATTATCATTCGCCCAAATGCGGCAATTCTGCTTATTGACGAATCCACTGAGGTGAAAATGTGCCTCATCACTGAAGATGGTTTTCTTCGAAGTGCGGGATATGCATTTTGATTTGAACGCCCGTTTTCATAATAAACCTGAATAACTTTAATGCGTTGCTCGATTGTGTATCTTTCCATGGTTCGAATTGAGTTAGTCTGAAATTGAAAAATGTCATGAAATGCAGAAAAAAACTTGGCGTTTAGGTGTGATTTACATTCAACATCGGGCCTTGAAATTTAACCACCCTTTATATACAAAACTTACTATAAAGTCGATATCGTGAACTTTATGCAGAGGCCGTAAACTAGTGCCTCCAAGGAAGATTTCTTATCTACTATGATGCACCGAAATGATCTTCCTTTACGTCTTGAGCCAGCATATTATATCATTGCTTCGTAGATAGAGGAATATATGCAGGAGAAGCCTATTTGCGTTGCCATTCGATTTTAATCTACCAACACTCGGAAGACAGATGTCGCCACTGAATTGCCAAAATCTTTCCACTTGTAGTTCTAAGCAACAAATCAACTTCACCAGCTCATATTTTCTCTGCTGGGTCACTACGATATGAAATAAATATACGTAAATAGTACTCGCTCAACGACAGGGGGCTCCTGTCCGATTGAGAGTGCTGCTAATGGTACGATCATCACTTAAGAGTAGCTATCGAAATTGTGGACAAATTGTATGCATACTTATAAAAAAAAAAAAACAATTATAGACACACAAAGAAACGTACTGTACATACACTCATGCACCTGGTGTGTGCATTCGTAGCGTACTTTATGTGCTTTAAACTTTGTATACCTTTGGTGCTTTGAACGTTCTCAATCACTTCATGCACGCCTGGTCACTTGTGATAAGTTTCTTTTTTGATTTCGTATTCTTCGTTGGAGCAAAAAAAAAATAAGTTTATAATTTTTCCTGTTTATTTCTAGCTATGTGATTTGTTTTTGTTTGTGATTTGTGCTGCTAGCAGGTTTTGTTTTTGAATTTGATTTATTTTCTATTATCAGTTTTGTTTTGATGCCAATATTCGTTGGCTGGCTTTGTCTATTTTGATTATTAATTCAATGGCAATTATCTCAGTATGACGTGACCTGTCCGTTAGAATTTGAAATTAATGTTTTACTATGATAAACGGTATTTAGGTATTAAAGCGTCATTTATTTACCAATTTTTTATATGAATATCAGAAAGCGTAAAAATTAATTGTTACGATACTCAATGATAGATACAGTTTACAGTTAACACTCGGAATCTATTTAGAGGTGTATGTTTTCCGAAAATCACGCCTTGCTTGTCTCAACCAAAAGCTCGGTAGCATAGAAAGGTATTTAATAACCTTGAAGACTGTAACATAAAAAGTTCTACATACCCCCAAAAAAGGCATCATTTGCACGAGAAGTCAGATCTTTATATTGACTTTGAGCTGTTGCAGTATGCAGCGCATTCCAAAAAACTTCTGAAGAAGCGGCACTGGTAGTTGAAGGACCATTGACATACGCGCGACAGGAGCTATGGAACCGCGCAAGTAACGGTTATTGGACATAACATCTGATTCTCGCTAAAACGAGGCGATTAGGTAGAAGAAATGAGGTGTGAACTTCTACCTGAACTAAATACTGTTGAAACACAGATGCTTCAAGTCAGCTTATCACTCATACCGCTGCTTCAAATCATCGGAAAGGCGCATCTAGTTCTAGTATTGATATTCTTATTCTACACTATTCGTGAGCACTTTTTCTTTCAAGCATTCCAAACCCTCAGTTTTATCCACACAATGCTTGGAGGTAAAACGTTTGCAGTAGAGTGTTGCGGCACTTCTCTCCGCCAGCAGGTTGGGAGGGGTACTCCCTAAGGGGGTGCTCTCTCGCCACTACTCTGAATTGATGTGCTTAACGACTTGCTGCCGGAGTTGGAGAGGAGATGTAGGAAGATCTAAATCATGGAACTCCATTGTAAGGGATTGGAATCACTGGGGCGCTTCAGACAACTCGTCTTCTGATGTTTAACGCTTTGCAGAATGTGGTAACCGTGGACTTCGCAGGAAAAACTACCACTGCACGGTGTTCGGGCCACTAGCTAGTCTTAAGACGCGCACCTTAGTATTCTTATAAACTTAGATTTCATCCATGCGCACCCTCGCTGGGCCCAAGCGATACTTTTTCCATTCATATTTCCTCAAGGAAGAGGTGGGTGGGGTGCAACAACTAAAGACAGCGCATGGACTACATGTTTATGAATGGCTCGAAGCTAGAAGGAAGGTGAGGGAATATTCTGCGAGGAGCTTGCCATTAAGATCATATGAAGGCTCCCGGACCACGGTAGACTTTTCCAAGCGATGATAACGACAATTAAAGTAGCAGTCGATTGATTTATTTAGGGGGATATTATCTACTCCGACAGTCCTGGGCTCGTTGTTTCTGCGTTCGAAATTGGTCGTAGGAATGCCGGTATTAAGCAAGTTTGGGTTCCCGGTCACAACTGCATAGCAGGAAACTGTTGGGCTGATGAGCCGGCTAGAGAGAACCTGTGATCTGTTCCTAAAAATTTAGGCCTCGCGTCAACTCAGCGAGCACTGGGTTTGTGCGTAAATGTGCCACCTGAACTTCTTAGCCTAACAAAGCAACAGCTGTCTAATTTGGAGAGTTTCATTGCCATCCTCCTATACAAAGCCTCTTCTTCGCTTTTTCCCCTATTCCGAAGCTAAGCCTTGTATACATATTTGGTCTATAACAAAGTGAGGTGAAGTCTAAGATCGTACAATGATCAGTGGCAGTACAGCTATAAAAATAAACATATAAGCCCAATTAGTAAAATCAAAGACGACAAGATCTCTTTAAAAAAACTCTGTTTCGGGCTTTAGTTGTTAAAATTATAGCCAGGCAGACGGTATAGTGATCACGAAGTAGCCTAGGAATGGGTTTTAAAAGAATTCACCACCTATCTCTTGGCCTCTTAGTTTTAAGCCATTTATTTAAATGATTACAGTATCATTTCTCTACTTAATGGAAATTAATTTCAAAGATCTTGTTCACGTTATGATGAATGGTTCCCTTAGAGGTTCAAGCACCCATTGGGAAGACTTTCTCGTTTGCTCGGAAGAAAGCTAAATATATCTAGCGGTTTCAAGTCCCCATTCAGAAGTATTGTTGAAACAAGCAGGGGAACTTTAAATAGTAAATGCTACTTTGATCATACTTTTCAATTCTCGGTTGAAGTTCAAGGCTGACACTATTATCGGTATCAATGCTGGTTGCCAAGAGAAATAAGTCCTCTAATGACTGTCAACAGTAAAGTGTGACGCGAATGCGTAGACTGTTTGTTTGACGGAAGCAGATATTTCGTTTTGTCTTCGCTCACTTTCAAATTTATTCACTTCACTTTTGTGCCCAGATCGAGAACATCAATATAGTAGACATATACCTGGAATTATACGCTCTTGGAAAGTTTAGTGCATGAGCGATTTAGTGCTGCAGCCCGAGAAATTTCTTCCACGTGATCCATTCGGTAAGGGAAATCGACCAAAATCCGAGAATTAGTGCTCCAAGAGGTTTCTTAAGAATGCCGAATATGTCAGCAGGAAACGACGTAGAAAGCCTCAACTTTTATGGAGAAGGGAATGGTCTTCTGGTCTAAAGCTTTATTTCCTAACGAATCGAAATTAAAAGCTAAGTGCTAAGTGCAAAGAAAGGATGGCCGCGCTTAAATAAGGAGTAGAAGAAATGCGGATAAGGAAATGAACAACTCAATACCTACTGTCAAGCACAGCGGTGGTATGGTTTTGGGAGTTATACGTGCACCTGGCGTTGGAAAGATGGCCTTTATTCAAGGTACTATGGGCCGTTATAAATATATAACCATATTGGAACACCATTTCAAGCCACTTCTGTTGGACAAGGTTGGGGTTTCCAACACGACAAGGACCCTAAGCATACTAGACTAATTACCAAAGATTGGCGCAGACTATAGAGGATATTCGGGAGCTTTTAGAGAGCAAAATTTGACGAAATATAGTAACTGAAGCAAAATCGATAAAGAAGGAGTTGATGGAGGAACTACCATATATATAATGGAGGCGGGATTGATAACGATGGTGAGAATTTTGGACCTTTGCACGTTAAAAACGGCGAGCATCGCAGACGATGGAACGATAAGCTGTAGGAGCTTTACGTCGGCATAGACATAGCGCAGCGAATAAAGATCCAGCGGTTACATTGGCTGGGTCATGCTATCCCAATGGATGCAAATGCTCCGGCTCTGAAAGTATTCGATGCTGGACTCTAATTTGGTTCCACAAAAGTGTCGGGTTTAGTCTTCTAAATAACGCCTATAAGGTTTTAGCGAGCGTATTGTGTGAAAGGCTGAAGCCAACCGTCACCCAATTGGTTGGACCTTATCAGTGTGGGTTTAGACCTGGAAAGTCCACCATCGACCAGATTTTAAAAATACGCTAAGTCTTGGAAAAGACCCATGAAAGGCGAATCGACACAAACCATCTTTTCGTCGACTTCAAAGCTGCATTCGACAGTACGAAAGGGAGTTGCCTATACTACTGTGGGCAAAAAGTAAGGTGAAATTGGTTGTAAAATGAAAAATCTTTATTTATTCTTATTTAATTTCATCCCATTCAAAATAATCCCCTCTCGATGAAATACACTTATGCCAACGATTTTTCCAATCCCCGAAATATGACAAATAGTCCATTTCCGGTATAGCCATCAGCACCTTCTTCGATTCAGCTTTTATCTCCTCAATCGACTCGAAACGCGTTCCCCGGAGTGGTCTCTTGAGTTTTGGGAATAGCCAGAAGTCACGCGGAGCCAAATCGGGCGAATACGGTGGTTGCGGAACGATATGCGTGGAATTTTTGGCGAAATGGTCACGAAGAACGAGTTCAGTGTGAGACGGTGCATTATCGTGATGCAAAAACCAAGAGTTGTTGGCCCATAATTCTGGTCTTTTTAGACGAATTGCTTCACGTAAACGACGCATAGCGCTCAACTAATTTTCCTTATTAACAGTTTGGCCAGGTGGAAGGAATTCATAGTTCACCACACCACGAATATCGAAAAAAAATGTCATCATGACCTTTATTTTTGAACGACTTTGACGTGCTCTTTTCGGTCTGGCCTCGCCTTTAGCACGATATTCGCTTGATTGGTCGGTTGTTTCAGGGTCGTAAGCATAAATCCAAGTCTCATCTCCCGTAATGATGCATTTGAGCTTGTCCTGATAGTCTGAAAGCATTGTTTCACACACATCAACGCGACGACTTTTTTCCAAGAAATTGAGAGTTTTCGGTACCAAACGAGTTTTGACTTTTCGTAGGCCCAAATGGTCTTTCAAAATGGTTTTCACGGATCCTTCTGATATTCCGATCATATCAGTAAGGTCTTTAACAGTCAGCCGACGATTTTTGAGCACTAACTCCTTCACTTTATTGACGTGTTGGTCATCTGTTGACGTCGATGGTCGTCCGGAGCGCTCCAAGTCATCAACACATTCTCGACCCTCTTTGAAGTCTTTGTACCGCTTATAAACATTTTTCTGCGACATGGTCGAATCACCAAATGTCTTCTGCAACATGCTAATCGTTTCCGCAGCCGAAATTTCATTCCGCAAACAAAATTTGATGGCACTTCTCTGCTCAATTAAATCAGACATTGTAAAAATCGAAAAATACACTCTTGGTCGTTTGGTAAACACAAACGTAAATATATTACTGATAATGACATTCACATGAAAGTTGGCCCAGATGTTATTAACAGTGCTGCGAACTCATGAAAAAAATAACTAGAGAGAAATTTTAATCCCGCGAAGTTTGACAAATAAATTCACCTTACTTTTTGCCCACAGTAATATGCCGCGAGTTCTGAATACCAGCAGTGGCGTCAGAATTGGGAAGGACTTCTCCGAGCCGTTTGACACCAAACGAGCTTTCAGGCAGAGTGCCTCGCTGTCGTGTGACATCCTTAATCTGATGTTGGAAAATATCGTGCGAGCTGCAGAACTTAATCGCTCAGGGACAATCATTTATAAGAGCGTACAATTGTTGGCGTATGCCAACGCCAATCAGCGCGCCAATCAAGAAGAAAAGTGGCCTGCCGATGATGTACTTTCATTAGTATATGTTCGCTTTTCCTTTTCAGTTTGCCATAGTGCTAAAAGAATTTTTTGTGGAAAGTATTTTTAATAGTCGCAGGTGAATAACTCTAAACCTGAACACTTTCTCTCAGACATCTTGAATCAGTTAAGTACAAATATTTATAGACTTCTTCTGCCGTAGTGATTTAGTTACTTTACAGACTAAGGAAAAAGGACAGCTTCACAAATGTTTTGTAAGAATAATCAAATAGTTCTGTATGGCTAATATATAGGTAACCTAAAATGAAATAGAAGAAATAGCAAAAGAGTTTAGTCCATTAGTGGAACAAAATCAAAGGTCGAGTAAAAGCAACTGTACCCTTAATTGAATTGCGTAGAGGCGATACCAGCTGTCTATGCAAAAAGTGAAAAATATCTATGTTAAATTTTCACTTAAGTGGCGTCCAACAGACGGGAGTCGTTCTATAGTCAATATTCCTGCAGCGCAGTTCCCTATGGAGCAGCTCAAGCAAACAAGCTGGGACAAATAACCTTTTTCAAAGGCAAGCAAACGTATACGCACACACGCACACGCACACATGACCACAAAACAAGGATGACCCGTCCGACGTTTGAGTAAAGAACGAAAATACACACACACTGGCACGCATACACACTTATGCTTAAGGACAGGCCTCACAAAAGAATAGAGCAGAAAAATGTCTACCTACTACGCTTTTATTTCCAAGAAATTTAAAACTTTTTACAAAATGTACGCATGAAAGGGGATCGCACGAACGAGCTGCTCGTGCGCGTGTATTGAAACACTTGAAAACACATGCAAGTCATATACGTATGTATGTGTATATGACTGTGCATTAGTTTGTATGCGCATGTGTAGAGTTGTTTGCGGCGCACAAAGAACCCCTACAAATGGAAACGTTGAGCAGGTAGATTGCGCAGGCGCTGCTGCTTAAAGATTGGAAAATTATTGGGTTGGTTGATTTATTTTTAAATTTTAGCTGCTATATAGCAATTGTTATTAGAATTTGTCTTCTGTAAATGTTTAGCTACATTTACTCAAACGAGGGGACCAACAAAAGTTCGCTTAGTACAGATTTCACAAATTCAAAAAATAAAATAAACAGAGTGTTTTGCGTGAACTGGTAGTTGAGTTGGGGAGGCTGGTTAAATCCATTTATTTACATATGCATCTCGAGTAGCTGATCCATTTAGCGTTGCTGCTGAACCTCATTAGGTATTTGTGACATCTATAATCTGATTTATGTACATCTGGGTTCAGAATAATAGCAGCGCGGCTTTTAGTATTTTTTAAATTAAGTTTTTTAAAGAATAGATTTGAGACCTTAATAACATTGCTTTCTAATTTAATAAAAGCCACATACTTAAGGTTTGAAACTTTGTACAAAATTTAAAACATTTAAAAAAAATTTTAAAATTTTTAAAAATTTTGATCATAATTTTATCTACATTTTGAGAACGTAAGATTATAGCCCTATAATAAAGTGCAAGTTTGAAGTGAATCGATCAGCGGAATTAGCAATATGTGGCCTCATGAAAACCACGCCATCCATGGCTTTGGACATCATGCTACATCTGCCACCCCTAGATTTCTTCTGCAAATACTCAGCGGCTTGCTCACAATGGAGGATTGTCACACATGGACATTCAACCATCTTAGACTCCTATACGGATATACCCAGTGACTGTGATTATCACCCTCCCATTTTTTGCTTCGAAAGGAATTTCCTAATGAAAATCCCTTCTAGACTGGAATGGATTGAAGAAGATCCAACCCCCAACATACCCGTTAAGATCTACACGGACGGATCTAAAATTGACACCGGTGTAGGATCAGAGCTATTTTGCGAAGAGCTTTCTATTAGTATATCCTTTAAACTACCGGATCACTGTAGTGTTTTTCAAGCGGAAATAAACACTATTCATGAAACCTTAAAATGGTTGGAGATAAACAGAATATCATCAACAGATATCTGTATTCTATCAGACAGGCAAGCTGCCCTACAGGCCCCGGATGCATTCCAAATAACATCAAGGAGTGTCTTACGTTGTCGCCAATCTCTTTATGAGAAGGCTAAACAGTATCGTATTATCTTATGCTGGGTTCCAGGCCACAGAGATATACCAGTGAACTGTAGGGCAGACCAACTTGCAAGAGAAGGTACCTGTATGCCAGACATAAGTAATTTTATGGAGATAGCTTTCGCAACTTGGAAGCTTCTCATTAAGGACGCACTAATCAGTTCTGCAAATCAAAGATGGATCAACGTTAACACCTGTGAAATTGCTAGGCAAACATGGCCAAGGCTAAACTTACGTCTGTCGAAGAGTATTATAGAACTGAGTAGACTTCAAATCAGGACCCTACTAGGGCCCTCACAGGGCATTGTCTCATAGGAAATCATGCAAGGAGATTAGGCGTTTACACGCATGATTTATGTCGTAGCTGCAGAAATGAGGAGGAGTTGGAAACAATTCAATACCATTTTTGCATATTCCCGGCTCAAGTCAGAAGCAGGAACCGATATTTAAGATCCTACTTCTTAATGAATATAGATAATCTATACACTTTACGCTTTGTCAAAAGCTCAGCATGGTTCAATATGGAGACGGAAATGTATCCTAGCCCCCGCGACTCACAACGGACCCATTTGATGGTCTAAGTGGCATCGTTGCCTCTATGTGCGATGCGGCTGCCAAACCTAACCTTGAAGTGAATCGAAAATTGCGCTGATTTTTCAGATTTTTTTTGCTGGCGATATTGCGCATTTTCGCTATATAAAGAAATGCCCAGCGTGCAGAAAAAAATCATAACATTATCAGTAAAAAAAAGTATCAAAAATCAATGAAAATTTTGAGCCACTTTTAACTTGGGCATTATTATAACAAAATTTAATGGTCTAAAATTTCTTACTGAAAAGTTTGAAATTTCAATGAAATTTTTTAAAATTTTTTGTAATGCTTATATTGCAATATGGGCTACATATTTGTAAAAAAATCTTCTTTCTTTTAACTAAGTAAAAAATAAATTATGCAATAAATTTTCCCGTGGTTCCTATGTTGAATATAGAAACAGGAGTTCCAATACAACGCAGCTCCTGTGATGTCGTCCACGGGCTTACGCAGTGTATCGCTGATCCCCCATATGTCAGTGTTACGCATGGTTTTAGGTCAGAATATTCTCATGATTTTGCGTAGACAGCGGTTAAAAACGGTTTGCAATGCCTGCAAGTCGCACGTGCTCACATACATATAAAGGTTGGCAAAAAAGTCTTGCGGTATTTTTATTGAATTTTCAATTGTTCATAAAATTGGTTATAATAATGCGATTTAAGTCAAATATGCCCCGTTTTGTTCGATGACGAGTTCCCAACGAGATGCCAACTTCATAATGCCCCTCTTATAGAAGCTCGCTTCCCTATTGTCAAAAAACTCGGATAGCCAATTTTCACAGGACTCTCTTGTGGACCACTTCCGACTACCAGGCTCGTTCGCCATGGACAGAAATAAGTGGTAATCACTTGGTACGAGATCCGGACTATACGGTGGATGCAAAAGAACCTCCCATCCGAGCTCCCGGATCTTCTGGCGCATCACCAAAGATGTGTGTGGCCTGGCGTTGTCCTGATGGAAGACAATTCGGCCTCTGTTGATCAAAGGTGGCCTCTTCTGCATGAGTGCTGCATTCAAGCGGTCCAGTTGTTGGCAGTACAGGTCCGAATTGAGCGTTTGGCCATAGGGGAGCAGCTCATAGTGGATGATTCCCTGCCAATCCCACCAAACACACAGAAGAACCTTCCTGGCCGTCAATCCAGCCTTGGCCACCGTCTGGGCAGCTTCACCGCTTTTCGACCACGACCGTTTGCGCTTCACGTTGTCGTAAGTGACCCACTTTTCATCGCCAGTCACCATCCGCTTCAAAAACGGGTCGGTTTTGTTGCGATTCAGAAGCGATTCGCATGCATCCATACGGGCAAAAATGTTTTTTTGCGTCAAGCCGTGTGGCACCCATACATCGAGCTTCTTTTTGAATCCAAGCTTCTTCAAATGGTTTATAACGGTTTGATGACTCATGCCCAGCTCTTGGCCGATGCTACGGCTGCTACTATGCCGGTCTCTTTCGATCAATTCAGCGATTTTATCGCTATTTTTGACAACAGGCCTTCCGGACCGTGGCGCATCTTCGATCACCTCTGCACCAGAACGAAAACGTTGAAACCATCGTTGTGCGGTGGAAATGGAAACTGTATCGCGTCCATAAACTGCACAAATTTTATTGGCAGCATGAGATGCATTTTTGCCTTTATCGTAGTAGTACTGTAAAATATGCGTTTTTTCTCTTTATTTTGCTCCATGTTTGCGACGCTATAACTCACGAACGAATAAAAGCAAACAACAATCAATCAAACACGTGTTAGCACGTGAAAAGAGCTTTCCAAAAAGCTCTAGCGTGAACCAATGCGACGAATACAACTAGAACTACGCGCTTGCAAAGACAAGCTTGCGGAAATACCGCAAGACTTTTTTGACAACCTTTAATACCACCGATTTTACGCTGGCTTCGAAAATCCGCAGCTTCGTATATCTGGATATGTGCGCCGATCTCCAGAAGGTCATTTTGATATACGATTACGAATATCTGCTGCTTATGCGCTCTTGTTTATGGTAATGTTACCGAGGTAGCAAAACTCATTTACTACTACTACTTTGAGCCAGAACCAATAATCGGAATCAGTCCCGCAGGAATCATGAGTTAGATCAGCTATTGTGTATACAATTTACATACATAATGAGCGATGGTCCGGTCTAGAACGCTGCAGAACTGTGAAGGGTTTTGTGACAAGTCCGAAGAGAACACTGTCAAACTTTCTTCTAGAACTTGGAAGAAAAGGTTGATGGTCGGTATTATTACAAGACACAACCGATGGCGTCAGCATATGACCACCATTGGAATCATTGAGTACCCAATGCGCCTGTCTTACTTGGGGGAGGCGGATAGCACTGAATACTTTCTCTGGGAGTTTTCTGTTTTTGCTAGAGCAAGGCTACGAGTTTTGGGTTCCGAAAAAAAAATGAGTAATATTCGTTTTCTCAAACTGTAGAATATATACAGATTTACCAAAGAATCTAGAAAATTCTCACAGAACTAACTACCTTATCTCTGTCTCTATTCTTTCCTATCTCTATCCCTGATACTTTTCTTCTTCCCTCCTTGACTATCTACCCTCTTTTCAGAGCTCTAAATACAATGGGCTTTTTAGCCTGAGTGTTTTAAGAACCACTAAATCTCTTGGTGCTCCTTGGCTCGACTTATTCAAATTTCAATTTTATTTTTTCACTACTAAAGAAGTGCTAGCGATCTGAAAACCTTGCGTTTCGTTGGTGTTAAAGCATATAATTTGGGCAGTGTTAATGTTTGAGAGGTATATAAGTAGTCAAAAGTTTGCAATGTGAACACAGGTGTAGGTTAGCCAGCCTGGGTGACCCCAGATAATGCAGCTTGCTTTTGCAGAGCGCCGGACCTTTCGCTTTTTCATAGTATTTACAGCTTCCACGGCATATTTTCAAAGGCGGGTGGCTTTCCGTTTCCCCACGTCTTTTTATTAATCGCGAGTCGAAATTGAATAAAACGAGTTGGTATTATCGAAAGTAATTTTTATAAAAAAAGGTTCGTATTGCTGTTTATAGGGAACATGACGTCATTCAAATGTATGCCGGAACTTCGCATTGTCTAATGGATAAATCCGCTGAACTTGAGCAATGGTTGGATTAAGTTTATAGGGAACATGACGTCATTCAAATGTATGCCGGAACTTCGCATTGTCTAATGGATAAATCCGCTGAACTTGAGCAATGGTTGGATTAAGTTGAAGATCAACAACGTCAAAAATCTGGCAAGAAATTTTCTAGTGGAGATAATTCGCATGGTCTTGGTGTCCAATTCACGTCATCTCCTCGAGAGACACATCCTCAAATCTTTGATAATAAAGTTTTATCTTTAGTGAATGTTGCTCAGTTATGCAACTTGTCATAGGGATTTAACATCAGGGATCGATTAAGAAGAAACAGGTTAAACAAATGTCTCCAAAGCATCATAACCGCCATAGGGAATTAATAAAAATAATAATTATTGGCACTTAAACTTATATTGGTGTTTGGCCGAGCTCGTCCTATTATTCGTGGCGTGGGCCTTAATGTTGTTCCATAAAAGGAAAGACTTTTCATGGCTATTAGAAAAAAGCATCCAATATTTCATGTTCATGTACGGAGATTCGATCTTTTGCATCCCCGCATGGTAGCCACGCACCAAGCCATTCGGCTACGGCGGCCGCCATTTCCTTTAGGAAACTCCACTTAGACTTAAGCAAAGTCCACTAAGACTTCCAACAACAGTGAATATATCCATCCTATTGGTATAAGCTTCGCTTTCGCTTTCGATCCCATTTTCGCAGTTGCCAAGTCCTACTTTGATTCTATTTTTCTATCTTTAATCAATTAGTAGATATATAAATTCACTGATAAATTGCTTAAAAGCGCCAATTCCAACTTTGATCATAAAGAATCCTTGCGTATCTCGCCTTACAATTTCATGTTCTATGCAATTCTATGGCTTTATGATCAGGAAATGGGTGGGTACTTTTTTTCTTAGGTATTTCTTTAACTTATTGGTGACATGCCTGCAGAAGCTGAGCATTAGTGGCGAATGAGTCCAGAGCTCGAATTGCGATAGCTGCCGCTAAAAATGAAGTTTCTTCTGGTTCTGTTCCGTGATGCTCTAAAACCTACATCATAAAGGTCTCGCGCTGAAATATACCGTAAATATCTGTCAAGTGACTTCAGCCCTCTTCGACCCACTTCAATTCCGAGACCGCATTTGCACAACACCGAGGTTGGAGACGTGATTGTGTTTATCAGCCGCAAAAGAAACCTGCGTCTAGGCTCTCTACCTATGACCTATGGAGATTATTCGTTGGTGAGTGTCTCCTTTGCCTTTCGGATTTCGAAAAGGTGCGAACATGTCATGTGTATTACCGTATTTTCTGTGTATGATATGACCGTAAGTCGTTAAATCAAGCGTCTGTAATTGGCGTCGGTATGTCTGAGTCGACCTCCTCATGTTGAATTCACCACTTGTCGGAAAGTTCAGTGTGATCAGACTCGTCAAGGACGTTGATATTATTTAGTTCTAGCGGCTGCTGCTGAAACAGCTCTATTGTTCATCTTTCTTTGTCCTTTTGCGTAGCGTACGCAACACTTGCTTGGCAAACTTGCATGTAGAATTCCAGTAATGTCTTGAACTGCACATACTGCCTGTTAAATTTGTCGCACTTGACTGCCTTCCAAAGATCGTGGCTAACTCCTCACGTTCTCTTGCGAACTTTCAACAGTAGAAGAGTACGTGTCGCATCTGCTTATAATTATAATACGATTAAGAGTGTATTAATTCTCTCTTTACCTGGACCTGATTTGAATTCTTAGGTTCCGTCTGTTATGTCTGGCGTATATGGGCTTTATCGAGTATTTTCGTCAATGATTTTAAAATGGAGAGAACAGCACTTTCGATAAAAATGAAAAAAAAAGAAATAAATAAAAAATCAAATCATAGACGATGAACCTTGGTTCTTATGGGTTCAGAAACTAAGTTGCTTTCGTTGTTTTAGTGCCCACAAATCGCTAATCAATGCTTTGAAGTCAGTCAAGAGGAAGGCAATGGAGCCAATTTTTTTCACCAGAGAATAATTGTAAATATCATTTCACTGAAAACCTCAAAACACATATCCATAAGTAATAATCTGGAGTCTGCCTATTACTGTCTATATTTTTGAACCTTGATGGGACACCAGAGTAGTGATTGCGACGCTGCTTCTTGCACTACGATAAGAACCTAAACAATTTTTTTTTTCACCTCAAATATTCAGGACATTTCAAATGTTCAGCTGAAAAAATGAAATTTTTTTTGAAGATATTCGGGAAATTTCAGATGTTCATCTAAAAATCTTAAACTATTTTTTTCTGTTTCAGATATTTAGCAAATTTCAAATGTTCAGCCGAAAATACGAACCCATTTTTTATATCTCAGGTATTCAGTAGTTTTGATCAGCTGAAAATATTCAACTATTTTTTTTACCTCAGCTCCTCAGGAAATTTTTCAGATATTCTGAAAATATTAAATTATTTTTTCTATCTGAGATTTTCAGGAAATTTCTAATGTTCAGCTGAAAATAATGAACTATTTTTTTATTTCTGATATTCAGGAAATTTGATCAGCTGAAAATATTAAACTATATTAAACTATATATACTATCTATTTCAAATATTCAAAAAAATCTGTTCAGCCCCATGAGTTCAGTCCAAGCGCTGTCTGATGTCTGGCTGCTTCCAAAAAAAACAAGAAATTTTGAGGAAAATTCCTCCGCAATAGGGGGCAGATAATTAATGCAATTAAAAACAGAGTTGCATATTCAAAAAAATCCATTTTATGGACTGTTTATCGTAGCGAACTACCAACTGGAAATTTTTTTTTTAGAAATTTATTGCAAGCCTGTCGCAAAACTTAAAAGCAATGGAGGTTAATGCTGTGAAACTAAAATTTGTTTTGGTACTTTCCTCATTGCTAACTAAGCGAACTTTTGTCATTTCCCTCGCATGTATGTAAGTATGTGGGTGTGCACTCTGCAGACGGCATCGATGTTATTGTGTGTTATTTTAGAGACAGCGATTTAATTTATTGCTCAACATGCAGATATGTACATTCATACACACATACATACTTGCATGTACAGGGTTGGCCATATTAAACTGACCCATGTGATTATTAAAAAAATATGAAAAAAGAAACATTTTTTTGTGTTTCATTGTGAAAAACATTTAATTTAGTTCAAGGAGATTCGTTTACATCACTTTTTGAATATGATATCGCGCAAGTGGTCGCCCTTAGCACGTATTTGGATATGTACAGGGTTGGCCATATTAAACTGACCCATGTGATTATTAAAAAAATATGGAAAAAGAAACATTTTTTTGTGTTTCATTGTGAAAAACATTTAATTTAGTTCAAGGAGATTCGTTTACATCACTTTTTGAATATGATATCGCGCAAGTGGTCGCCCTTAGCTCGTATAGCGTTATGTGCCCGTTTTTCGGCGTTTTCCATAGTTTTGGCCAGCGTCTCGGCCGATATGGCGGCTATTTCCCGTCGGATATTGGCCTTAAGTGCGCCTAGTGTCTTTGGCTTGTTGACGTAAACCTTAGATTTCAAATTACAGTAAAAAGTTATAGGGTTACTCAATGGGTCAGTTTAATATGGCCAACCCTGTATATGTATAAATTAGTTTGTATTGGTCCTGAAAGATTTCAAATTGCTATGCATATAAAAAATTAAGAAAAGTCAAATAATAAAAACGTTAGACTTTCAAATTACCTGCTTCTTTAGGAGCCAATAAAGCCAGTCAATAGTAATCTAGAAAAACAGGAAACTCAAATAATTGACCAATGACAAATCTGAGACAGCTGCCAACAAACTGAAGCTGTGTCATGACGAAGTCAAGAAGGTTTACTTTTTTCTATATAAATTTGCATGCATGTGTGTGCGTATGCATTATATCCAAATTACACGACAGGCAATGAAAAGTAAACGAATTTGTGTACAGTGACTGTAGGTGGATACATACATACACACATACCTGCATGCTTACACATGAATATCCTTTTAGCATATCCCTTTATCGCTTACTTGGTATGCAATTACTACCATGAAACAACAGCGCTATTATTTAGGTAAAGTAAATAGCAAACTAAAAACGCCTATTCCAATAGCTATATTTTGTCCACCTCGCAAATGTTTTTCTCGGCATAAGGAGGATGATTAGGATAGAGAGAAGCAAAAACCGCAGTATCCTATGCATGCAAAGGCAAGTTCTGTTTATAAACCACTAATGGTGCCAAAAAATGCATAGAAATATACATACAAGTATACATACTCTAACCTTTTGTTGCTTTCTGATCTAAAGATCCTCTTTACGATTGTCAACAATTGCTCAGTTGGCGCAGCGGAAGTTGACGGAACCCATGACGAAAGTGGTGATTTTGACTTCAAAAGATTAACCAAATGATTTAGGGCAGTTAGTGAAGGATGCTTTAAAACTGAAAATGTAGAAAAACAATAAGTGAAAATGGGAGAGAATTGACTATAGGAAGAATTAAGTAAGAATGGTGCGTAAGAAAAAAGAGAGATCGGCATTAAAAATTGTATCATTATTATTTCGAATATTGAGTGCTGAGACCTTAGGATCTATTGTGCCATCTGCGGAATTTTTTTCTCCCAATTTTATTTTTTCTAATGACGGTATTTTTGTGTGAGTTCGATTTAAGCTTAAATAATTCACTCGACTGAAGAGAATTGATTTTAGCAAATGAGGATGAACAGCCAGCGACAAAGTGATAGCAAATCAATTTTTTGACCAATCCTCACAATACTTGTTTTTGTTTATCAGCTACAGGTCTTTGTAGCTTAGCAGCGCTAGCAATAATAAATTATTGTTTTGGTTTTTTTTTTTAGCTTTAATTTTTTCCTCAAAAGTAGAGCTCTTTATTTAAAAGAAACTATATAAATTTAATCTTCAGGTTTAATGCAGAAATTAGAAAAACTCCACAAATTTTCCATTCCAAGTCCATGGTTATTAATTCGAATTTCTATAGTGTTTTTTGGTATGCAGTTGTATACTCCACTGAATGTTCACACAAAAAAGTGTAAAATCAAGTTCCTAAAAAATCCATTTAATTTTAATTAATTTTAAAATTCATAAAAAATGGTATTTTCACTAAAGAATTGTCGTTTATATCAGTGTTGGCCAGGAGATTCATAGGATCCGACGCTCACACTGCTAGGCTATCATTGAGCATTTCTACTACTATTATTATTATTGTATTGTATTACGAGGGCGGTTCAATAAGTACCCGTGTTTGATTACAGAGGGCGTTCCTAACATATATCAAACGATGGCAAAACAAATTTCAGACTGATTGATAGGTTAGTTTGGATTTGGCAGCTATTCGAGTAAGACTTGTTCCGTGATTTACGCTAAAATGGAAAAGGAACAGTATCGTTCGGTAATTCGCTTTTTGTTTTTGGATGGGGAAAAATGCGAGGAGATAGAAGCAAAGTTGGATGTGTGCGGACGCTTCGCCATTTTCGATGAGGAGCGACCAGGACGCCCGGTAGACGTGGTTACCGAGGAATTCATTCAAAAAGTCAACGACATGATTCTCGCTGATCGACAGAAGTAACAAAGACCATAGGTGTGTCGATCGAAATGCTAATTAATATTTTACATGACAAGTTGGCGATGAAAAAATTGGATGCCACGATTGGGAATCAGTTTCCGCCCTTTTTTAGCCAAAGTTACGAATTCCTTAAACAAAGAAATATTACATGATATTATTTGAAGTATGTGCCATTGGAAGCTACAACTTTACGCCATCTTTCAGATTCCTCTGGCGAAAATTTCGAGTTCTTTTGACTTGATCCATTCATTAAGCCCCTCTAAATATTTTTGGACCGATTTAGCACCGTGTGACCTGGCGTTTGTCAGTTTGTCATGACTACAGTCCCATTCCGGCCTCCGGCCACTTTTCTTTGGGACCTCGATTCCATCGCATTAGCTGCAGTCGATAATGATCGTCGTCAGATGGTGTAAGGAGTTCATAATGTATGACAGTCTTCTGATCCCACCAGATGCACAACATAACCTTTGAAGCATGAATATTTTTTTTCGCAGTCGAGAGATATGATTCACCTGGCAGGCTCCAACATTTTCGATGCGTGGGCTTTCATAATACATAGATCCACTTTTCATCGCCAGTGACGATGCGATGCAGAAAACCTTTTCTTTTCTGCCGTTCAAGAAGCATCTCCCACATCACCAAACGTCTCTCGATATCCCTCGCCTTCCATTGATCTGGCACCCAGTTATCTGCTTTCTGAATCATTCCCATTGCGTGCAAACGTTTATTGACGGTTGATCTGCCAACATCCAACTATTTAGACATATCATCAAGGGTTGTACATGCGTCCTCATCCAATAATTGTTGTAGTTGGGTATCTTCGAATATTTTCGATGTCATTGCGCGGTCTTTAACACTCACATCGAAATTGCCACTTTAGGAGCGTCGAAACCATTTCTTACAAGTTGTATTTTATGGGGTGTAATTATCGTTAATATTGATCAATATACGAAACGTTTCACCTGCAATTTTCTATAACAGGTAATATCGAAACATGACTGCCCGCCAATGCTGTTTTTTCGGGACGAACGTAGAGATTTTTGATGTCATATAAAAAAAGGATCTTTACGCTTCAAACGAATGTTAGCTACTGCGATCGAGACCTCAGATATACACCTTCAAATCACCAGGTATGTTACTAGAGCGAACTTAAAAATAGCAACAGCAGTGACAACTCTTTTACGAGGGCGGAAAATTGTTCCCATACCCAAATATCAAGATGCAGGAGAATTGAGAAAAATTAATAGGGGTGCATAAATCAGTATTTTGCGAGAAAAATACCAGCTTAAGTGAGCCAACATAGCATATATTCTATTTCTAGTAATACCACCTGCCGTCAAGTACAATCTCCATTAAGTGAAGAGTATAATTTTCCAGGTAATTTCTTTATTGGTTTAGAAATATAATTTTACACTGCTTCCCTTATAAAATCGGAAATATTAGTTCATAAAAATATTATTTCATAAATGAATTCACAAGTGTTGTTCAAATTAATGGTTCTTCCTTCCTCCCCGCCAGCGATAAAAAAAAAGGTTAATTTTTTATTACCAGCATTCATCGCATTAATCTCCCTTCATTTCCGATGCAAAAGCACATCCGCTGAATGAAATCAAATCAAATTTAAATTGATTAACCTGAGCCATTCACGAATTAAAAGCAGTAAAGTGAATACAAAGCAAGGCTCAGTCATTGTTATGGCCAACACTTTGCACAAAAACTGATCGGCATTATCGAATCAAAGTGAATTGCCAAACGGACGCGCAAAGTCGACAGACAAGCAAAGTAACTTCGCTTTGTTTTTGATTTTTGTTTCGTTTATTTTCGTTTTGTTTTGTCTCATTTTAGTGCTTTAATTTTTTCTTGATTGTTTTACGAGCGCAACTGAATTAATTTTAATACCATGTCTGGGCCAACTATATGTATTGCTCAATACACACACACACATATGGGAATATATTTTTTAATATCTCTTATAGATATAATTTTTGCACTCCACCACTATTGACTGATTTTACTTATGCGCAGTCCAATCAAGTGGTTGCCCTACCAATTTTGATGTGCGGGCTTACAGAGTGAGCCTCTACGCGCCGACGAACGCATACACATACAAACATACATATCGAGGTAGGGCTGCTGATGCTACACAGCCAGGCCGGCCACTCACTCAATGTTAGTGTCCATTTGTAGTAACTGTGGCATAAAATGTTGCTAGTGGCAAAAGGGACAACAGGGGGAACACAAAAACACAATCGAAATTAAAGAATCGTTGCGGTTTTGCGAACGCGTAAAAGGATGTGCTTTTAATTTCCAAGTCATAACTGCGCAGCAAAAGATTATTATCGCTCTTCGCCACACCACCATCTTCTGCGCTCGCCGCCTCGCAAGTTTAAGCGAAAGGTTTGCCCGTATGGCAATTTATTAATTATGCGTAAATGGGTGACCGACAGTAATACAAAAAACAAAGTCTGTTGAAATCAGCAGAAATGCGAAAAAAGTGAACTGAGTTCCTTTGTAGATGCAAAAGAAATATGGACAGCCAGTTTGGGATCAGTTGGCTAAACAGCGATCGTAGTCCATAGTAAGTGTAGCAAGATCAGGCAGCTTATTGTCTTAACCATGCCTTTTTTGCTTACCTACAAATACAAAAAAAATGTACGCGCGGACGTGCTTAAATGGAAATGTAGACGGTTCATAAATCCAAAAACACATCTATAGGGTGGTCCAAAATCGGGTAACCCACATCGACTTACAGTTTTGGTAACCACTGAATGGCAGAAGAATCTTATGAGACGCTTTTTTATGACAGAAATGCACACATAAGCGTATATAACAAGAAAAAACTGTTATTATCATTCGATGATTTGTCTACAGCGCATGAACACACGAATGTTAGTTGCGCTAAAGTTTTAGCCAGTTGATTGCATTGCGCAAAGTTATTTTAGTTCAATCATAAAGTCCAAAAATACTATCCGCGGAATGCTTCGCTTTGCATGGAGTTTTTTTTCTAATTTGAAGCTAGTCTTTCCCGAAAGGTTTTCTTTGACATTAATTGCATAAACTTACAGAAGAGGCGCGTCTATCAGTCAAAATGTATTAAGAAATCATAAAAATAGTTTTCAAACTAAAATAAATCAAAAGGGGCCAACCCGATTGGAATCCTGTTTTTTGCTATTTCCCTTTTGCATCATTCGACGGAATAATCCCCGCGATCAAAAATTCTCTTTTATCACCAAGAGCAGAATAGACCGCGAGAACAAAAACTCTCTCCTATCACTAAGACCGGAATAGGGCTCGCGAGCAAAAACTCTCTCTTATCGCGAAGAGCGGAATAGTCCGCGCGAGCAAAAACTCCCACTCATCATGAAGAGTGAGTACTCCGCAATATATTTTTGTTTTGTTAAAGCTTGAGGACAATAAATAATTTCGGTAATTTTGTCACATTATTTTTCATTACAACAAACAATAAAAGTCTTGCCCACGCAAAATATTATGGATGGCTGGTATTTTGAGTAAATCGCGTTTTTCCAGTGTGATACCAGAGGATTTAAACTTTGAAATATTTTCTATCAATCTGCATTAATTAAACTTATCATTTACTTCCTATTAGTTTTAAATTTTGAAAAGAAAAGGAATATAAAAAAATGGTGTTTGCGTGGCAAAAAGCATGCAATTTTTTGAATTTTTTATTGTACATTTATTTAATATTTAACTTTGAAAATAACCATTAATTTTGGTATAAAATGTTTACAAATCGAAATTATTTAATTTCTTCTTTTAACTTGTATTCACAAATGTCAAGAAGATTATGCTTGAAATAATTTTTAACAGTTTTCTAAATTTTGCATAGCTCTCAGATTTACCATTTTGCTGCTTCATGTACGGAGTTTCGAACCTACGCACTCCCGAATGGTAGTGACGCACCAATCCATTGGCCTACGGCGGTCGAAAATATCTATGTTTTTTTAATAAAGCATAATGCGAATTTTTTTCGACATCATTTCTAGCAGACATGAAATTAAAAAAAAAGTCTCAATAGAGTACAGCTTTAAAGTTAATTTCAAGCTTCCAACATTTTAAAGAAATCGATCCTTAATTAATGCAACCCATATTGACCAACCTACTATGAGTGCTATTTTTTTAATACAAACTCTTACTTGCGAATTTTCGATACAAAGATTTATTTTTCACATCTATTTTTTATTTCCATTTGTAAAGCCACATCGAGCTGAAGACCTTAAATTGGAAGGAAGCTCGGTTAAATTCCCAACAGAGGTGTAAGCGCCAATTATACATATACATTCTGTCAAAATATATCGAGAATTGTTTATTTTAAAAGCGCGCATTCCACATTCTTGCATGTCTAAATTTTTTTTGTTGGAATGTTGGTACAACTGTCCTTTATAGTCTCGCAGAGGTTGAGCGTGATTTGTCAATTAGCTTGTTTTTGGCATTTAATTACATCAGTCAACCGCAGGTGTCATCAAAAACGTGGGTCTACGAGTGGTATGAGGCTTTTGCAAAGGGACCGAGAAGTCGTGGAAGATTTGCCCCAATCTGGTCGCCCATCAACCTTTTCAACGCCTGAAAACGTCTACAAAGTCAAGGAAACGGTGTTGGAAAACCAGCATTTAAGTTGGAGGGAGGTAGCTCGTGACCTCAGCGTGTCTCACGAACCAATTCGCAACATTTTACACCATCAATTGGGCATGAGACGCGTGGCTGCTCGACTCGTTCCAAGAGAGTTCAATTTCTTTCAAAAAATTCTTCGGAAGAAGGTGGCTAAAGACATGCTTGAGCAAGTGAATAAGTGAATTCGGACCTAGCATTTATCCAGCGCATCATAACAGCTGATGAGACGTGGGTATATCAGTTTGACATGCCAACCAGTCAACAGGCGGCTGGATGGCGCTATCCATATGAACCGAAACCCAAAAAACCACGTCAAAGTCAGTCAAAAATGAAAGTCTGCTACTCGTTTTTTTTTTTTATTATCAAGGTGTTGTGCACTCGGAATTCGTTTCAAATGATTCTACGGTAAACAAAAAAGTTATATGAAGTTTGAGAGAGAATGTGCGTAGGAAACGGCCAGAATTGTGGAAAGAAAACTCATGTATCTTGCACCATGATAACGCACCGTCCCTGTGACTTTTTCTGTTTCTAAAAATTTAAATTGTCACTCCGCGGACGCCGCTTTGAGTCGATAAACCCATTAAGAAGAATTCGCTGAAGGAGTTGAAGAAGATCTCTTCAAATGTGTTTAAAAGGTGCGTTGATGACTAGATTAATCAATCCTTGGCATAGAAGCATTGAAGGCAACAAAATAAATTTTGATGATTAAGCAATTATTTTGCGTTTTATTGAACAATTCCCGGTACTTTTTTGACAGAATGTAAGTTAAGGATTTCCACGCCTCTACAAGTAAAAAAAATTAATGGGTCAGCCGCACAAGAGAAAACACAAGTTATTAAACTTTATTTACAATTTTAGTCTTAAACCTAAATCTGATTCCCAGCAACCCGTCCCGAGATTAACTGACTGATCGTTGTGACCGTTGTTTGCTTGCCACCTTGCAGCGGCGCAGTTCTTACCTGTTTACACCCTGTTGTCTGAGATCTGTTTTGGCGTTGCCGTCACACATGTGAATTATATCGTAAAATGTAGTTGGCAATGTGTCCCATTGCATTTTGGGACCAAATTGAATGCCTCCCTTTGCATTATATAGGGTTTTTAATAGGTGCGCTTCAACTTTTTTCCGATAGGGAGGGCGAACGACGCAATATTTTTTATTTTTCGCTTGTCATTTTTAAACTTCATTAGTATACATTTCATCATGGAACGCTACACACTTGAGCAACGATTGCAAATCGTGCAAATTTTTTATGAAAATAATCGTTCTGTTGCTGCTACTTTAAGAGCATTACGGCCATTTTACGGTCCATTTAACAAGCCGTCCCGTTTTGGGGTTATGTGAAGTCATTGGTCTACAGTAACAAGCCGGCGACGATTTGTGAGCTCAGAGCCAATATTGAACGCGAAATTGCTGGAATTTCGGCCGATTTATGCAAAAGAGTGGTCGAAAATTGGGTTCAACGATTGGACTTCGTAAAACGTGCACGCGGTGGTCATGCAAAAGAAATCGAATCATATTTAAATGTATATGTTCAAACTCGATAATAAAAAAAAAAATTAGTTAAAAAAGTCAAACCGTTCGTGTTTTATTCAAGAAAGTTCAAAAGTTGAAGCGCTCTTACTGAAAAACCCTATGCTATGAAATAAGATACCGCGACACGTCTAATGGGTATGAACTCTTTATATTTGTAAATCAAACTAAAACTTGCAAAAAATCGAAAATAATTTAATTTTTCAATTTTTCAAAAAGAAAAAAAAAATATTTTGTATATTATTATTTTTCTTTCAAGTAACAACATACATATTTACAAGTATTTTGGTTTAAGATCATTTTTAATTGCAACAGGAGATGTAATTTATCTACTTTCTATCCTCTTTAGCGAAACTCTCTCTCAATTTTCATATTAATTGAAGATATTGACTTTAGAACTTTGCTTTACTAAACGTTCTTTGTTAGAATTCTATGTACTCTCTGAATCTGCTATGAACGATGTTGAGAAAGCTCTTTCAATATTAATTTACCCGCTCTAATGTCACCCGCATGTGACGCGAGCTGAAAAAGAATATAAAGGGTGGTCAATTTTCAAGAGCCGATGTTGAATGTGAACCACGCCTAAATGTCAAGTTTTTTTTTGCATTTGATTTGACATTTTTCAATTTCAGACTAACTCAATTTGAATAAAGGATGAGATAATTCGGCACATTAAGGGCATAGAACCTCTATTATGCCTCAGCGTCATCGAAAATTCGGACCATCGGATGGAGGTGTGCCGCCGAGGCCGCGGCGTTCATTTGGCCAATATTTTGTTCTATACATAATTGAGCTATACTATTATTATCATAATAAAGAGAAATCACAATAATTTAAAAAACGAATTGTATTTTATTTAAAATCAACACCGGCCTTTTAAACTTAACCACCCTTTATTTTTAAACCAAAGTGACTCTAAAGTAACAAAAACTTTGACTGCCGGTTCTATGTTTCTTTATCAAACACCTGATTTTAATAGAAATATATTTATTAATCCTCCGTTCGGCATTAAACTTCCCGGGTCTGGAAAGATCTTTTTCGACTTGAAATGTGAATTTCGCACATATATATTATAGCTAATGACTTGAGCTTCCAGGTAGCATCCTAACATTAACTTTTCTATAGATTAGTTATATCCATAACCTTTTGAAAAGGATCCTCGAGCAGGACGAAAAAGGATTTAAAAAGTTACCCCCCTGAAAAATGTAACATCTGTTGGGCATCTCGGGTCTGGCCAGACCCCTATGTATTTACAAGCGTTTGGATGGGAATATGCGGCAAATGCGTCACATTTATAACTCATTTTAAATTTTTTACCTTTTTCATTGGTTTTGGCATGCATTGAGCTACCCACAGAAGCAAAACCAATCCCTGAAAATACTTTGGTTTGTAAAAGAAAGGATTTTTTGTTGATTTGCTCTTTATTTTTACATCTTTCGAGAAGAAAAAGAAATTGATTACAATGAAGTTTTTGGTAATATATGAGGTGATAATTATTTGTGGATTAGGTGAAAGGCGAGTAAATTGTGTATATGAGATTTTTGAGTGCTGTGGACACACTGAGTTCTTCCATATAATACAATAGAAACGAGTTGTCCGACAAAGCGGTTCGCTTCCTTGTAGACAAACACGACAATCTCTCTTCGCCATGAGTGTATCGGGTCCGGTTGGTTGGTTGACTACAATATTCCCAGGGATTGTAATTGGTTTGTTGAAAAATGTTTCTATAGCCAAAAGAGTAGCGAATTGAGAAGCAACGTCTGGATTATTCATACGATTTTCGATGTTTGCAAGAATCAATGTGTTCGATAAAGTAATCAAACAATTTTGTCTCGCATCACTTTTTCTGAGCCCATCAACCTCCTTGCAAATGGGATGCTTGTAGATGATTTCCTGTGTAGTCATTGAATAAAAAACAATAAATTGTTGTTTGTTTTTGTTTTTGTTATTACTAAAAAACAGTCTTTACGTGTGAGTGAAATTTTTACGGTATTAAAGTTTTTTATAAAGTTTTTTTTTTAATTTTATTAAACTACATATTTCATTTCTTTTTGAATTATTTTGCGCTAATTAACGAACATATATCGCGTTTTTTCAGCTCTGAAGCTCTTAAAAAACACCCAGAGCTAGAAATTTAGCCCAAAAACATATTTTTGTCTTACTCAGTTTGGTCTCGAAATGGAAAGTTAGTAGATGAAAATACTTGAATCTTCAAAATTGGTAACCCAACAACCTACCAAAAGAAATTATTATTATATTTTTCATTTAGTCAAAGTTTGCAAATGTACCTGCCCTCGAACCACCCTGTGTAAACCGCTGAAGGACACAAAGGCAATGCGTGCTTACTTCTTTCCGTTTATTTTTATTTATTTGTATCTTCTTGCCTAAGCTTCGATCGATATGAATGTATGTACGTGTGCCAAAGAGGGTTACAACTTATTGCTTCATCCACCGTCCACGTTTTTTAAGTCCGTACCATCGAAGGATCATTTATCAAACGCGTTGATGGTCAAGCACTTTTGTGCTACTTTCAAGCATACACGACGACTTTCCATGTTGTTATGCCAATCATAAATGATCACCACTTCCATAGGCTGTGTACATGTATTATATTAATATATATGTATATGTGCATAGATGCTTGTATATGTGTATATGCACGTATATGTAAATATATTTTATATCTAGTTTTAATCTATAAATAGTCTCATACCCTTGGCATCTACTCAACGCCTCAGCTAAGCAGATCATTTAAAATAGTCTTAACTGTTCGCTAATTAAGGCGCGAATTGGTTGGCATTGTAAATGTATCCTTTGTGTCTAGAGATTTTTACTTAAGCACCCTCCTTAAATGGACTTTTCTTACAGATTTATGCACTTAAGCAGATTATACTGTCCGTTTATGCTAATTAAAGAGAGAAGCCGAAATGAGCAGTAAGCCTGCTAATTGTAACTTTTACGATACTTGTTTCCACTTCATCCAATTCTGCGATCGTTTTATGGCAACAATACTCGTAAGCCCCGAAGAAGCAGGTCATTGCTAAGGCTGTTTGGTTTTTTAGTGATCTTTTTATACTCATTTTAACATTTTTTAATTATTTTAGCATAAATAAATGAATGAAATTAAAATCACAAGCGTGAGTTTGGTAACTATCCGTTAGCTCCTATTCTCGAAAGCTAAGGAAGTTACTAAGCAAGCCAAATTACTTTCAACTCACAGTTATTGGTCGTAGTCAAGCCCTACTGCCTTTTCTCTAATGGAACTTTACTAGGGTCATTCGAATAGGATCGCTGCAAACAAGGAAAAAAACTAATTTTTTGGGAAAAACTTTTCGATCTAGTCTCCTTTTATAAGATTATACACTTCGTCCAACGCTGTTCTAGTTTTGTGCTCCCTTCCGAATAATAGGACTTGTCCAAGTCTGAAAAATGGCCATTCCTTTCTGCAATTACCTCCTTGTTTGAATGAAATTTCTTTTCTGTCCCCCATTCCTTCAAATTGAGAAGTTAAAAGTATTCCGAGTGATCTAAGGGTGCCCAGTCTGGAGAATAACGAGGATGTGAAACAAGCTAGAACCTCATTTCCATTAATTTTCCGACCGCAAGTCCTGAGGCGTGAACTTGTGCCTTGACCTAATGGAAAAGGAAAATCACTCTACTTCCTCGATTCAAACAGATGCCAAACACAAAGAAATAGACTGATCTGGCTGAAATTTGGTGTATGTTCTTCCAAGAGATGTTACTAACTAAACATATCTTCGATACGCGCCAGTAGTGTTATCTCTATGACTTTGCACGGACTTTTCAAACGACCATTGCAACTACCCCTAAAAGTATCCAAGAACCTATCTTTGATCTATGTTTTTGATCCCTGCACGAATCCACCCAAATATGATGTGGAGTAATTAAGAACGAGAAACTGTCAGTAACTGGCCAACATAAGCCTGGTTGCCCAAATGGTGAAAAAACTATGTTGATAGTTGAAAAATGAACTTGAATTTTGCTTCACCTGCCCTACTTATAAAGGGTGGTTAAGTTTCAAGGCCCGGTGTTGATTTTGAATAAAATAAATTTTTTTTTTAATTATTGTCATTTTTCCTTAATATGATAATATTGATATGGCTCAATTACGTATGGAACAAAATATCGGCCAAATGGCCGTCGTGGCCTCGGCGGCACACCTCCATTTGATGGTCCAAATTTTCGATGACGCTGAGGCATAATTCATGTTCTATGCCGTTATTGTGCCAAATTATCTCATCCTTTAGCTCTTGAATATTTGCTAGCTTATGGATGTACACCGTTTCTTTCAAATAACCCCAAAGAAAAAAGTCCAACGGTGTCGTGGACGTTTAGGTGTGGTTCACATTCAACATCGGCCCTTGAAATTTAACCACCCTTGATAACCCCAATTTGGACCTTAATTGCCCCACCTTTAATATACTTAATCCTGCCATACAAGATTTTCATAGCAGTATACCTTTAAATTTTAAATGCATAGTTCATTTTATAGGTTCATAGGTTATTTGATTTTTTTCAGAAATGTTTTATTCCAAAATAAATAAAATAAATTTTGGTTTTAAAATTTCACGTGATTATCATTAAGTGGGATGGCAAAAAATGTCACATCGCGGTGAATGAAATGAAAAGGCGCCGAAGTAGCGCGAATCCTAGTGCGTTGAAGCGAGATCGCAAGAAGCCAGGACAGAGATTTGTTTACGAAAAAAATGAAATTTCATAGGTTATTTGATTTTTTTCAGAAATGTTTTATTCCAAAATAAATAAAATAAATTTTGGTTTTAAAATTTCACGTGATTATCATTAAGTGGGATGGCAAAAAATGTCACATCGCGGTGAATGAAATGAAAAGGCGCCGAAGTAGCGCGAATCCTAGTGCGTTGAAGCGAGATCGCAAGAAGTCAGGACAGAGATTTGTTTACGAAAAAAATGAAATTTCGTTGGCGAAATACGAAAAAAATCGACAAAAGTCTATCCTGACATTATTTCGTTGCCGTCTAAACAACGACTGAGTGTGTGAATACGTGTGAAATGAGCAAACGAATTCTGCTGCCGAATACGCGCACGAAAGAGAGAGAGAGTAATAAGGTATCACCAATCGTGGTACTGCTACTTTGCTCTCAGCAAATTTGACAGAATCATCTGATTGCCTCACGTAACCGAGGTCATGACAGCGGTTTGTTTACGAAAAAATGAAATTTCCTTGGCGACATACGAAAGAAATCGACAAAAAACAATTCTCATATTACTTCGTTCCCGTCTGAACAACGACTGATTGGACGAGTGTGGGAACACGTGTGAAATCAGCTGACGAATTCCGCTGCCGAGTACGTGCACGACAGAGAGAGAGTAATAAGGTGGCGCCGATCGTGGTACCGCTTCTTTGCTCTCAGGAAATTTGGCAGAATCATCTGATTGGCTCACGTAACCGAGGTCATGACAGCGAAAAATTGAGATTTCCTTGGCGACATACTAAAGAAATCGACAAAAAACTATTCTCATATTTCTTCGTTCCCGTCTGAACAACAACTGATTGGACGAGTGTGGGAACACGTGTGAAGTCAACTGACGAATTCCGCTGCCGAATACGCGCACGACAGAGAGAGAGTAATAAGGTGGCGCCGATCGTGGTACCGCTATTTGCGCTCAGGAAATTTAACAGAGAGATAAATTGATCACCGAAACGACGACGCAGTAAATCCATTGTTTCATGGGCTGAATGGCAAGTTGCGTCTTGTTGGATTCAAATGTTGGGGATATTTGTATGTATATACTTGGCGCGTACACCCTTTTTGGGTGTTTGGTTGAGCTCCTCTCCTCCTATTTGTAGTGTGCGTTTTGTCTGCCTCCGAATGGCAGATATTTGTTTGTGAGGAGCTTTTTCATAGTAGAAATACACTCGGAAGTTTGCCATTACCTGCCGCGAGGTCACCGCTATTAGAAAAACGTTTTCTTTATTTTGGTCTTTCACCGAGATGCGAACCTACGTTCAGTCTGAACTCCGAATGGTAGTCACGCACCAACCTATTCAGCTACGGCGGCCGCGCTTGAATTTCCGGCATCAAAAAGTCGTTTATCATATCGCGATAGCGTTCGCGATTCACTGTTACATTGGTGCCAGCCTCGTCGTTGAAGAAATATGAGCCGATGATTCCTCCAGCCTATAGACCGGATCAAAAGGCTATTTTAAATGAATGTAATGGCTGTTCTTGAATGGCTTCGGGTTGCTCTTCATCCCAAATACGGCAATTTTGTTTATTGTGGTAACCATTCAGCCAAATCGCAAAACAGCATAAGTTGGTCTGAGATCGCGATAAGCACTTTTCACAAAGTGTCGATAATCGTAATAAAATTGTACGATTTGTAAACCTTGTTGAGACGTAAGTGTTTCTATGATGAAATGTCAATGAATATTAAGTTTGATCGCGTGATCTGTCTGAAAAACGCTATTGGAAAATGTACCTCCAATCTGTTCACCATCTATAAAATTTAGAGCTACTACAGATGAAATAGTGGACATTTATAAGCTGCGCTCCGTACTTTGAAGTTTCATAACTCGTTTGAGAATTGCAGACATCTGTGCTAGGCGCAAATAAACCCCACTCACGGCTCACAGGTAGAAAAGTGGGAACCAAACCACAGCCGAGTGTAGTAACTCGCTCGTAGAGATACAATACGGAATACGATGTTAATAAAACCGTTAATAACGCAAATCATTACTCTTTTGCTGCCGTATATCAAATAAATCTTTCAAAAAGTTCTAGTGATATAAAATCAACATTAAATGATATGAGCAACATGTGACATGATTACATACATTTCAGAGAATATCCAACAACAGCAGCAGCTAGACTACAAGCAAACACAGAACGAAGTGATTATTCTTAGTAGGCAACATTAGCATTTCACCTACATATACCGCAGAGCGCAGAAGAGGCACGTAGGTACTTGCAATGACATAAATAAGGGTATGAACACATACTAACATGCATATTTAAATGCCTAGTTAAATGTGTAAAAATATATAAACATAGTGCCACATGTGATACTTAAATGCATGCATGCATGTATGTGGCACGTAGAAGTATGGACATCAAGCGAAAACGTTGCACCGTCCAAGTGTTCAACGCTTCTTCGAACGTTATTTATGGCACACATTTCGTATGCGTAGCACGTGCAACAACGTTGCTGCACAACAGTGTTAACGACAAATGTACGTACAGGCGGTGAACACACACACTCACATACGTGCACACAAACACAAAGTCCATGGTGTTGGGGTACTTGACGCCATGATCACTTGCATTGGCAAGTAGTAACAAATTTAATTTCAAACAATTTTTCAATTGATGGCCATCGAGTGCGCGCTCAACTTCAACATCAGCTTCAACTTCAGTTTCAGCTTCAGCGATTCCAATGACCGGCTGACTGAGTGAACGACTGACTGACTAACTGAGTGACTGCTGCGCTGCTAGTGTAAGCAAGCAGTTGTGTTTCGGCGATCCTCATGGTAGCTGATAACCAGTATTAAACTACAATAATTTCATGTCTAAATCAAATGGTTGGCTAATGGTTCAACGCATAACTCTACCGCGCTCCTCTTGTGCGCTTCTAATACCAATACGTACGAGTGCATTGCCATACTGCAGCCGTTGCAGCCACTTGCCAAACGGCAGTCAATTAAATGCATTCAAGCGCTGACATGCGACACGATCACTTTGTGCGGCATCACATCGTACGATCATCACTTGATCTATGTGCACACATACATATGTACGCGACGACGGCGATTGATAGGCAATTCTTGCTTGCAATTGATCTGCGTGTAAGCGACTTGTTGCTGTACAGTGGCTTACTTGCGTATGTTTTGCAATAAATCTTGGCTTTTTGCAATAATTAGTCGCGAGTTATTGATTGTTCGTTGTGATCAGGGTATGAGATGACAAATGAAGTGCACGAAAAAAAAAATTAAAAAAATAGAAGGAATGGAAATGTATACTTTTCACGAACTTTTCTTATTACGAGTACATACCAATATTAGATTAATATCAGTTAAAGAAAAGAATGCTGAAATAAACACGAGGAGCCTAACAAAAGTTCGGTAAATTGATAATACAGGGTCCGGCACTCGAAGTGTAACCAACTTCAGACCCCACGGGCATCAGCTGTTTGCTAGTTCACTAAATGACAGTCCAGAATATTGTTTTCTTTTTTGCCGAGAGTAAACGTGACAAAAGCAAATCAATAATGGATTTCAAACGTAATAGTGTGATTGCATTATATTTCACTGGAAAAACCAGCGATTGTTCGTGAGCTCGAGCATTTTAAAGTAAAAAAAGTATTTGTTTATCGCATCATCTCTCATTACAATGATACTGGTAGCATCGCAAAATGTCATGGAGGTGAACTGCAACGTTATGGGAAATGGCTAAACAAGTGAAGAAACGACTTGAGCGACGTACCAATCAAATGGCGAAAGAACTGAAAATATCTGACC
This sequence comes from Anastrepha obliqua, assembly GCF_027943255.1. Taxonomy (NCBI): domain Eukaryota; kingdom Metazoa; phylum Arthropoda; class Insecta; order Diptera; family Tephritidae; genus Anastrepha; species Anastrepha obliqua. Next base: position 111,141,038 of record NC_072894.1, on the reverse strand, counting down.
ATCGCATCCGCTGCATATTGAAAAATGATCTCAAAGTCAAGCCTTACAACTTCCAACAGGCGCATGATCTCACATCAAAGCAGCAACAAAGCAAAATTGGGAGAGCGAAGGAGTTTTTTCGCTTGGCCACAAGCGATCAATTTCCGAACATTGTTTTCTCACGAGATAATTTTCCAAATTGAGCAATTCGTGAACTCCGAAAACGATAGGGTTTATTTGACCGACCATTCATACGAGAATTTGAGTCATCGATTGGCCCGAGGTTGCTTTCAAACCGTGGGCAGACAAATGTTAAAAATCTTAGATCAGCCAGGCAGGCGCTAAAACAAGCAATTCAAATTAGCAAGCAAGGAAGTTTGAAGAAGCTTTGTGAGGAAGCTGATATCAACCCATGGGGCACTGCGTACTGGGTAGTATTAGTGAAAGCGAAAAGTGCACACCCACCCCAAATTACTTGCCCAGTAAAATTGCGTAAAATTGTTACTACTCTTTTCCCTGAAATATCTGATAACCCTATTATTACCCTACATACAACACGAAACCGGTGACATTCCTCGTGCCACCAAACAAGAACTCCAAGCGGCGTGTAATAAATTTCAGTTCCAGAAAGAGACAGGTTCGGATGGTATGCCAATTAGGACTCTGAAAATCGCGATCGCCGAACATCCAGACATATTTTTAGTGGTATTCCAAACTTGCCTTAACGAAGGCACTTTACCAAAGAGGTGGAAGATGCAAACCCTTGTGCTTTTACCCAAGGGACACAAAAAGTCTGGTGAACCCACGTCTTACCGGCCCATATGCCTACTAAATACAATGGGAACAATTCTTCAGAGAATTATCTGCAACCGGCTATCATCATTCGCCGAAGTTAAAGGTATTTTGTCCATGTACCATGTCGGTTTCAGGGCTGAGCGTGCAGTTGAGCGGGATAACAGTGGATGCAATCAAATGCATGTTGGAATTAGCAACAGAACTCATTAAGGGCATGTGATGACGTGGCACGAAAGAAGAATAAAGCGCTGTGGTAACACTGGGCGCTTTTAACACAGCGAGCTGTCAGCGTATACGAGTACTAGAAGCTCTAATAAAAGTAGGGGTTCCTAGTTAAATGAGCAGAATAATTAAGTGCTATTTTTCGGACTGTAAGCTGAGGTTTAGAACCGACAGAGGCATTGATGAGTACAATGTAACAGCCCACTAGGCCCACTACTATGGAACTTTATGTAAGACGGGCTTATTAGACCAGATATGTCTCCTAGAATGAAAGTCATTGGATTCGCGGGAGATATGGCGGTGGTAATAGTGGCAAAACACATCCAAGATATTGAGAGGATAGCCAGCGAATCAGTGAGCAGGACCAGGGCTTGGTTGACGTCCATGAACCTGGAATTAGCTGGACACAAAACTGATGTAGTTTCAATAAGCAGCAGGAAGACAGTAGAATCCATGAAGGTAAAAATCGGGGCTGTAATTATCAATTCAAAAAACTCTACTAAATAACTCGAGGTGATGATTGATAGTCGTTTAAATTTTAAAACGCAGCTAGAATATGCTCTGAAGAAAACTTCGAGTGCGCAGTCTTGTCTGACACGAATAATGCCAAACTATGGTGGCCCTAGTCATAGCAAAAGAATACTGTATAGTAGTGTTGTCAGTTCGGACCTTCTGTAAGCAGCACCGATCTGGGCTAATGCAATGAACATCTGTCGGTTAAGCGCTTTGCAGACTAGCTGCGGCTTTCGCACAATTTCTGACGACGTATCGTTCGCCATTGCAGGACTAGTCCCAGTTGACATTCCGGCTGAAGAAATACAAAAAATATATGTACATATAGCCTATCGGAACTCGTCGAAGCAGTAAAGAAGCAGAAAAGAAAGTCGACGCCCCATCGCCCACTGGCAGGAACGGCGGAATAGGTCATTAACTCTCAGCTTTGCTTTCAGGGCACGGGGTATTTAGATGTTGAACACGTCTTATTCCAATGCCCACGCTATGCTTCCGAAACCTCTAAAACCTGATTCTATGCTGAAATCAGTTAATAACTGGGAGTCATTACGATCTAAGACGCGCAGAGTTTGGCAGGCGTCAAAAATAATTGGGAGCCTTTGAGCTAACAAGTCCTGTGGGGTAATACCTTATTGGCACTTCCGCGGGAAGTGTGGTAGAGAGGTGAAGAGGTGTTTAGTACGTAGTGTCATGCATACGCCTATGCTGGTATAGCAGTACTTATTAGAGTTTCCTGTTCACGGGCGTCATCCCAGAACACAAAAAAGCTTATATTTGGTATTTTATCAGATTCCTTAGGTAGGATTGTGTCTGCACACGAAAGCTCCGTAAGTCAAAATGGATCTGATAATTGTATTATATGCAAGAATTGTTTCTAAGTGCTTTTCGGATTTTTAAATTATGTGAAAAAAATGTAAAAATATTTTTTTTTGTGTGAGCGGGCTAAGCGTTCAAAAGTAGGCAAAGCAAATATAAAAAAAAAAAAGAAAGTGTGTGGTAGTTCACGGAACCCGCACGATTGAAGTGAAACTTCTTTTATCAACAAATCAATAATTTAACTATTATTTCAATATAATGCATGCAGAAGTCATGGAAAGCATGGAATGGAATTTTATTAAACAGAATTATTTATTTATTTTAATATAAAAAGAAATGAATTTATTGTACTCAATTACATTTGGTTCTCGGCATTGTCATTATCATTATTGGATTCGTTTTCCAAAAATGAAACAAGGGCTTTATGGTAACTGAAATACGTAAAAAATGATCTACATTCTAATCTATCAAGGTATCGATGAAATACTGCATCAATGGTAGTTCCGCATCTTGTTGTTGGTACTACAAATTATCACTTATCGTACAACCGGAGGATTCACTGTCACGGTGTTCAACAGTAGCTCTTAATTTTTTACGCTCCAAATACTCACGTTGCCGTTCAGCACCTGTTTTCGGTTTCCGTTTTTGTTGATTTGATGCCATATTTAACAGAAATCAATCAACAAAACAAAATATGTTTGTAAGATTTGCTCAAAACTACACACACACTCTATGACGCGTCTCGCGTTACTAATATAATATTGTGTTTGGGATAACTGTCAACTGTTTCCACCGAAATGCGTTCGCAAAGTGTATGGTCTTTGGTATGGTAAACAGATTTATGATACATTATTTTGCGGCGACAGCACAGCGCGATAGCCCAGCGGCTAGCAATGTGGGCTTCCGATCCGAAATCCTTGGTTCGAATCACAAGAAAATTTTTTTTTTTTTTTTTTTATGCATTTATTTCATTTTGTTTTATGATATGTTTATGAGCAGATTTTTTTCATTGCAGAAATACACTCGGAGGTTTGCCATTGCCTGCCGAGGGGCGACCGCTATTCGAAAAATATTTTTCATTAATTTTGCTTTCACCGAGATTCGAACCAACGACCTCTCTGTGAATTCCGAATGGTGATCACGCACCAACCCACTCGGCTACGGCGGCCGTCAATCAAATGTCATATTTACAAATTACATTCGATAAGAATGCAATAATAAACGACCGCATTACATTCACGACGACACGCCACGCCAGTCTTTTAACAGATGGCGCTGGCATAGCGTGAGTTTTACGTAGTTTAGCGTAGTTTTACTCCTCACAGCGTTTCATCCACGCCACGCTTTTAACAGATGGCGCTGGCGTGCGTCACATATCGATGAAACGCTATGGTTTTACTCCTCACAGCGTTTCATCCTTCGAGACAAAAGAAGTTTCACTTCAAAAATATATGCCCGCGCATTTCTTCCTTTTTCGCATGCAAATATAGTCCAGTGGCTTAATAGTCGCCAAAAGATTGCTTCAGGTTTTTATTGATGGCACATAACTGGTGGTAGTAAACCACCAAAATGTACGATTTTAACATAAAATAAATACACAAACCATAAAAAAGCATTTCCTGAAATATATTCTACTAGTGAGTAGCTTAAAATTTTAATATTTTTAAAAGCAAATTAAGTAAGTTCATGACTTTTTCAGTGCTTTTGTTTTATTATTCATTTCTACAAACACATTTACGTACGAGTATGTACGTACAACTAAATCTCCTTTGGCTCAAAAAATCGTTAATTCCTACATATCGCATAAGCCACTGAAAATCGGTCAATTTTTGTGTTGTATTTATTAATAAAACCAGTAAAGCAAAAATAAATTTATTTTCGGTTTTTTTGCACGGCGGCTAATGAATTGTTAATTATCGCTTCAAGGCAGGCGAACGATAACCAGCCGCGCAGCAGTAACAACAAATTACAGATATACTTTGCACATATTTATACACGTATGAACATTTGCAGGTATGTGGAAACACTGACAACTAACCACTAATACATACGTATTTATGCGTGCACACGTATCGAAAATGTGTGTATCGATTTGGGGGCATATTTGTATTTTTGCGGCATACCTACAAGGTGGGCCACATGTGTAACGAAGCACATTTGCGCCAAAAATTTGAGTATTTGCAAGTGACAGTTGGAAATTTGTAACTTCAGTTTTTGCCACCTTTGCTGAATTTTGTGATGTAATGGATTGAAAGTGCACTTTTTTGAGGGTAGGGACCTAATACTATGGGGTCGCTAATACCATTCTTTCGTATTCAGCTTTTCCTCTTGTCACTTGCCCTGTTGCAAATTTGCAAATTCGCATAACAGGCATTCTTTTCCTGGAAATCCTGCTATAGAGCGACTCCTTGTCCAGTGATCCAAATAGTTTGCATATTTTATTCATTTTTCAGAAAATTGGCTTGAGTAAAATAAGAAGTAAACTAAAAAAATTTGGAAAAAAATTATACTTTTGAGATTCAACCGATATAGAAAATTTTGGTATAAAGTGTTTTTAAGTAAAAAAAAAATATTACAAAAAACTAATTAAAACAAAAATGTTACAAAAAAATATTTTTATAATTTTGAGACTCATTCAATATGGGTAATTTGGGTACAAGGTTATTCAAAGTGAAAACTGTTAAAATTAAATTTTTTTTTTCAAAAATAAATGTTATCCTAAAGTATTAAAATAAACTTTTGGAGAATTGAAAAAAAAAAATTGTTTGTTAAAGTATTTTTTTCCACAAAGTAGATTTCATCCTAAAAAATTGTGACAAAAATGTGACAAAAAAAAATATTGTACATTTTCTGTTTTTTACATAGAGTAAACTTCAACGTAAAAATTATACAATTAATTATATCAAAATATTTTTTTTTAATTTTAATTTTCCAAAAAGTAAATGTCATCCTTAAAAATTTTAGAAAAATATGGTACAATATGTTTTTTGGGCTTGTTCGACATGCAAATTTCAGCATCAAACTTAAAAAAAAAAAAGATTATTTTTTTGCAAAAAGTAAACTTCATCTCATAAGAAAAAGAAATCTGGAGACAACAAAATAAGTTTTTTTTTGTGTACTTATTCTTTTCCAAAAACTAGTATTATTATTGATTGGCTGTTTGTGCACTGCGACCTCGAGAGACATATTTTGCAGCCATGTAGCCTACTCAAACAGTTTGGGGCAGTTAATAAATCCGAAAACTGCTGTAGTCTTAATTTCTGCGAGGATGTTTGGATCTATAGCCCAATTTTCCAGCAAAAAACGTGTTCTGTTGTTTCTTGTGCCTCTTTGCAGAGCCTATAGGAATCTATCGCACCTATTTTTTTTATGTGATAATTAAGTTTACAGAGTCCTGTTAGTGGTTCACTGTAAAGAGTTATGTCCTTTCTGCTTAGGTTAAGGATTTCTTCTGCCTTTATCCGTTCTGGATCTATGGGTCTTTTCGATTGCCGCATGCCCGATTGGGCTCTCCAGTAGTCGATTAGGCCTCATTGTTCCTGCTCACGTAGAAAGGCACTTTTGAAGCTGTTAATATATTTACCCTGCAGAAAGGTTCTGGACCTATGAATGGAGTACAAACACACTCCCCCTTTCGCCTAGTGTCTGCAATTTTATTCCCTTCGTGCCCCTCATGTCCCGGAATCCACACCAAGGTAACAGAGTGTTTTGATGCTAGGGCGTTGAGGATTTTAAAACATTCCCAGGCAAACCTTTATTGGAATGGGAATCTATCCAGTGATTTGAAGCTGCTTGACTGTCAGAGAGAATGTTCGAAAACTAAGTGTTATCCTAAAAGTTTGTGTAAAAAATGTTACAAAAAATTAACTTTCTTTTTTATAATTCTCAGACTTATTCGATATGAAACATTTTGGTATCAAGTTTTTAAAAGAGAATAATTAATTTTTTTTCCAAAAAGTAAACTTCATCCTAAAACAGTAAAAAAAGAAAAATTATGGAGACATCAAAAGAAATTTCTTTTATTTTTTTAAACTATATTTTTTCAAGAAACCTAAAAAATTAAAAATAAAAGAAATCTGGAGGCATCAAAATAAGTTTTAGTTTTGTGCAATTATTTTTTTCCAAAAAGTAAGTTTCGTACTAAAAGATTGTGGAAAAAATGTTATATAAAAATATTTTTTTTTTATAATTCTCAGACTTATTCCTATTGGAACATTTTCCTATAAAGTAAAAAATTGTGGAAGAAAATGTTACAAAAAATATTTTTGTTTTTTAATTATAATTTTGGGCAATGTTTGATATGGAAAATTTTGGTATCAAGTTTTTTAAAACGAAAAATGAAAGTTTTTTTCCTAAAAATCGCGGAACCCACATCAAAACAAAACATTCCCAGACCAACCTTGATTGGAATGAGAAGCTATCCAGCGATTTTAGAGCTGTTTGACTGTCAGAGAGAATGGTACTTCGCGCGCCTCTCTGTAGACATTCTCTGGGCCACAGCTCTAAGGCGTGGACCTCCGCCTGGAAAATGGAAGTCGTTTTTCCCATTGCAATTGCTGTTTTGAAATGTGGTCCGACAATTTCAGCTCCGGCGCTACGGTCTTCCATTTTGGACCCACCAGTAAATCACACCTGTGCGCCCTGTTTTAAGAATATTTCATTGTTTCTCCACGCTGAGCAGTCACTAATGACCACTTTGAATTTCTTGGAGAGTTCTAGTTTCCTTTCCATCTTGTCGTAGACTGTCAGACACGGAGAGTTCAGGATTGAACCCAGAATCCTTACATGCCCTGTAAGATTGCCTTCTTTGAGATGGAAGCCTTAGCGCTGCACTGATTGCCGGCCCCTTGGCTACAAGATATAGTGGAATGAGTTGGAGGATTAAAATGTTCCACAAAAATGCTCGTTGTAGTTTTTTACATAGAACTACTAAACACTTCATAGAGCTCAAATATAAGGATCACAAAGTTTCCTATGTCGATTTACCATAAAAACGTGAACAAGGCTGACAACTTTGACTGCCGCTTAAAATAAAATTCAAGTATAATCTTCCAAATCTCCGATAAACATTTTCGTTTTTTTTTCTCTACCAGCATCCATTGCCGGGTCCTTGTCATACCTTTTTTGCGTTGCAGAGTGTTGTTAAGCAGCACTGTTTGTGTTATGCACTTCATGCCAACTTCCACGCGACTGAACAATACCATAACAGCAGATCATTTGCCGATTTTGCCGGTCACTTTACAAGAAGTTGACATCCTTGGCACGAGTTGCCTGTTTGCCTGTACCGTTTTCTATTGTTGTTGTTGCACTGATTTTCGTAAATTATACTGGTGCCGAAATTTTAGACTGCAATTGCATGCATTGCCGGTGCCTGCTATTACAAATATTTTTATGTAGCTGACTTCCAAATCCATTTCATTGCACACAAACGATCAATTTGCGAATTACTTGAAAGCTGTTGTATTAATTTGAAAGAAAAACTAAGAAAAATGTTTATCCATACACACATACATACATACATACACAAAAGAATGAATGCTATTTTGAAGGCACTTTTTGAAATGGTAGCAACAGGCGTGCAAAGAAACCAATGAAAAAATGGCAATAAGAACATAGCAAATAACAACAAACAGCTATGTAGCGTAAGCGATTAGGCAGTCGTCGTCGTCAGCAAATATTAGTGTTGCCACCTGTGCTGTTGGTCCATATTAATGCAAATTTATTCAATAAAACTGGCGCTTGCCAAAGCCCAAAGTGCTGAAGGTGCGAAAACTAATTCCTGCTCATGTTTGTTTTGATGGAGTGCAAAAGTGGTACTTTGGCGTCCAAGCGATTGTTGTTGTTTGTGCATGAATTTGCATTTATGTGCATATATCGACTCTTTGTTTTTGTGGCAAGTATGAGTATGCACAATATGTAATAAAAAGCCAATATTAAATGCACTTGCAGTACTTTGACTTTTGTCACCCTCTCCGCTGGACGCCTGCTTTATTATTGTACGAGATGGCTCGCTATCACACACACACACATACGCACACCAGTTTTGCTCGCCCAATGGCTGCGAGTGATCTAACTTTTCGCGAATATTTCAAATCGCACTCCTGTTAATTTGTGCATAATTGTTGTTGCTGTTGTTATTTTCTTGCAGCTGTACGCCTGACTGACAGTTTGTTTGGTTGTGTGCTCGTTGGTTGGCTGTTCGTTGTTTGCTGCTTGGGTAATTGCATTTTTATTGCCAAATCTTTAAAATTATTGGCAGTAAAAGCCCATGGCGCCAAGTGGCGGCGTATGAGGCAAGCAAAAACAAAAAAAAAGAAAAAAAGAAATAAAAAATTGAAAAATGAAAAATGAAAACCAAACCAAGAAAAACATGAAAAATACAATTTTAAGCATTAACAACAACAACAAATAGTTCCTTTTCGCTTGCTGTAAGTGCTTTGCTTGCCTTTGCATTATGCTTTAAAATTGCACTTTATGTTGTTGCTGGCTTTTGTCATTGCGTGCATGTCCTCACTGTTATTGCCACTTTTAATAGCGTGAATTGATATTGCAATACATAAATACTAGCAAGCTCACACATACATACGCACAAATTCATTTGCACATAAAGAAATCTGCCTTGTAAAGGGTGTGTTTTTAGTGGTTGCGGTGGTTGCCTCTCACCATGAGGTTGTAGCGGTCAACCCCTTAGGGCTAGAGGCCCATTGTCATACCGCGTGATTGGGTGTCAGGCCTCCCACACTAATTTCCAATGTGATAAAACCTGTTTTTCTCTTCAATCAACGACGATATTGGGGATGCTGCAGATTCTAATCCCCCGTTTAGATCTACACGGACCGATCTAAAATGGACACCGGTGTAGGATCAGGGTTAGATTACGAAGAGCTTTTTATCAGTGCATCCGCTAAACTACCGGATCACTGTAGTGTTTTTCAAGCGGAAATAAACACTACTCATGAAGCCTTAAAATGGTTGGAGATAAACAGAATATCATGAAAATATATTTGCATTCTATCAGACAGCCAAGATGAATTCCAAATAACATCAAGGATATCTTACGTTGTCGCCAATTTCTTAATGAGATGGCCAAACAATATCTTATTATGTTATGCTGGCTTCCAGGCCACAGAGATATACCAGGGAACTGTAAGGCTGACCAACTTGCACGAGAAGGTATCTGAATGTCAAACATAAATAATTTTATGGGGGTACCTCTGGCAACTTGTAAGCTTCTTCCCGACTAGAATTACAGTGAGTCATACCGAAGAATCAGTTAGGCCCGAATTAGGCAGGCCTTACTAAGGCACGCCTCACTATTACCTTACCAGGCCCACGTTAGGCAAGGCAAAGATTGGCATGACAAAACAATACCAAATTTGGTTGTGGTCACGAAAATCTGTGGCAGTGTCTCACTTAGGCATAAATTGGAATCCCTAACTGATTTGTAGAAGGTCATCCGGAGTATTACCGAAGTTCGGTTTTTCGATCCTGTGCCTAATGAGGCAGATGTGTGGCGAAACCTTTCGGGACTTGGGCCTAGTTTGGCTGCCTTATCAGGCGCAAATTTAGAATGCGGTCTGCCTTATGTGCGCCTAATCACCGCCTTACCAAAATTTCTATTCGGGTTGTTATGGACGCACTAATCAGTTCTGTAAATCAAAGATGGATTAGTGGTAATATCTGTGAAATTGGGCATTGCCTCATAGGAAATCACGCAAGGAGATTAGGCGTTTACATGCATGATTTCTGTCGTAGCTGCAGGAATCAGGAGGAGTTGGAAACAATTCAAAACCTCTTTTGCACATTCCGGCTCGAGCCAGAAGCAGGAACCGATATTTAAGATCCTACTTCTTAATAAATACAGATAATCTTTACCCTTTAAGTATCAACAACCTTTTACGCTTTGTCAAAAGCTCAGGATGGTTCAATATGGAAGGGGAAATATAGTCCAGCCCCTGCTGATCTCAACGGACCTATATCGTGCTCTAAATGGCATCGTTGTCTCTATGTGCTATGCGGCTGCCAACTCTAACTTAACCTAAGTCCCCCAGACATCCATAGTAAGATCTTCGACAACGATGACGTGTTCTGGCAGGAGCCAGATAGTGGCTGAGAAAGTGCTCAACAACCTCCACCTCCTCTTCGCACCTGCAGCTGCGACAGAAGCCTTTAGAGTGAAACAAAACATGGAAAAATGTTTTTATTGGTGTACTGCATTGCCTCCGGTGTTTTCTCCTCTAATATACGGCCCATTGCTTGTCACTAGTTTTCCCCTCATCTTTCGACTAGCGCACGAATTGCATACCGAAAGAATTACTCGCCTGTAGAAGCGATCCATTTAACTTTGATATCTTAACAAGAGTGAAAGAAAAAGCGTGTGGAGAGCGGGGCGGCCGAGGTGAAACAGCCTATTACAGCGTTTCTTAATATATTTTTACACCTTTTGCTCCAGAAGATCGAGCGTTTGCATGCTGGTGTGTAATCTTGTCGTGTCTCTTTTGAAACTGTGGCCCTTTTACTTTCATGCGCTTTGCATTGAATTCGATACCGATCTCTTATGATGGTTTCGCTTGGTTTCATTACCTCTCACACATCACAGGTCCCACCGAATACAGTTCCAGAAACTTCGTTATGTGAGTATTTGGCTTGGCCGTCGTCGTGGGAGGATGCCCGAGCTTTTCTTCAGGTTCATTTATACCATCTGCAATACGTTTTCTCACTAATAATAGTCTTGATGTGATTATATTAGATCATTTTCGGCTCCAGTTTTCTTAGGATGGAGAAGCAAATTTACACTTCGCACAATGGAGGAGGTTTTGGCACAAAATCAAATTTCTTGCCGTGGTTTGTAAATCTAATTTACCCACATTTTTTCACAGTAAACCAATCGATATTTCCATATCGATAACGCGTGGAAAGCGGGTTCCCTAGTTGTTGAATTATTTCTAAAGCTGAGAGAATAATCGGAGAATAATTCAAAGTAGTCAAATCGCATAAGCGACGTGATCTGTAATTAAACTGACCCTAATAATAGCACCAACTAGTGGTTGTTCCTGGTGGCAATGGTATTTCAATAATGGCTTGTAGATGATCAATACACAATAAATCCAATCTTTCAAAAATAAAGTAGTTCTCAAATGTTACTCCGCCGCACACGTACAGTCATGATGAATGTTTTATGTCACCAAAAAAAGTTTTGCCAATATAAATTCCTCCACTTGTAAAAAAAAACACCCGTTAGTAGCACCTTGTCCGTACAAACGTGCGTGCTCGGCCTACGCTAGCAACAGTGGCAGCAACAACATGCATGTTGCATTGCACGGACATCAAACTGTCATCGTGTGACAATCAACACATCACATAAAATCGCAAGCACTAAATACGAATGCGTTGGCAATTTCCAGCTAAAATGAACTTTCAGTACAACAGGGTGGCAAGCTTGGGTGATGTGATGGTAGTAGTTGCATAAAAGAGATGGCAAATTCGTTTAATGATCTTTCATCGCAGATATTTAGCATTTGGAATAACAGTTTATTTATCCCTATATATACGGCAGCCTCCGTAGCCGAACGGTTTGGTGCGTGACTACCATTCGGTATTCGGAGTACGTTGGTTCGAATCGCCGTGAAACACCAAAATGAAGAAATTATTTTTTCTACTATAAAAAAGCTCCTCACAAACAAATATCTGCCGTTCGGAGTCAGCTTGAAACTGTAGGTCCCTCCATTTCTGAAAGAACATCAAGACGCCTACCACAAATCAGAGGAGGAGCTCGGCCAAACACCCAAAAGGGTGTAAGCTCTAGACTTTTCCGCCCGATGTTTTCTATGTCGGATTCTGCTTTTTCTTGTCGGTATGGCTCCTAGTCATCGGTCGTATGTTACGTACGTACAGTGGTCTGTTCGGCTTCTGGACATCATTGGCATCCCGTTTACTGCTGTTAAAGGTAAATTGAACAAATTACTTCTCAGGAAAGCGCAAAAGAGATGAAGCTCCATTTCCTCATGTGCTATTTGGAAAAGCCTTCGGCCCATTGCAATGGGTGCAAGACTCAGAAAGTCCTTGGGAATCCACGACATTCAATTTTCAAACTCGTAACTGTGCTTACCGGTCACTGGATGATCGGCACTCACGCAGAAAATCTGTGTTTACCATTTAATCCCCATTGCAGAAGATGTGGGAAGCTTTCAGAGAAGGAAACTATTGAATACGTCTTTGTAAATGTACGGGTTCGGCAACTACCATAGACGATTAAGGTCATTGGGTGCTGCTTTCTTCGATAGTCTGAGGCAGTGCTCAAACCTAAATTCCATCAACCTTCTCCGTTACTTCAACAGCTGTGATTGGCTGTAGATATCTACTCGTTGGAGGTCTGAAAGTGGTATTATATTAAATCGGCACTTTGTTGCTACTTGCGGAGTGCCACACTGGTACTTATATCATTTCACCTACCTAACTACCTACGGCTCCTAGGAAAATCATTGCGTAGAGTCTCAAACTTAGTGGCCATCTGAGCTATGACAGTCTGCTTCAACATCGTTGAAGTATCGTTCTTTGTTGTAGCTGCAAACACAAAGAAACTGTCAGTTACAAAAATAAAACTTTCTTCTCAAAAATATTAAGGAAAAGAATAAACAAACTTTTTATTTTAAGTACTTACATATTTTACCCTAAAAAATTAAAAAAAATGTTCTAAACTGTTACAATACGCCGAAGATGGTTCACTTTAAAAAGCTCGATATCACAATTTTCAACATTAACCAAAACTGAAAACTATACATTTTTTTCAAAACTTTTGAATTTACTTCTAATTAAAAATAAACAAAATGAGAGGAATTTACGAGAATGTGTATTGGATTACCAGTTATGAAATCGCTTGTTTCTGAAACACGTGTAAAAATCAGATGAATATTCACATATGTCACTGGAGCCATTTTTAGTACACAACATAAAAAAATATCCCTCTAACTTAAATAAGTTTAGGTTGCTCTGGCTGCCAATACGATATGACACACTTAGACCTGTCGAAGGTCCGTTGTGATACCACTCGAACTTTATCCTTACATTATGGCATCCCTTTTAAGCCATCCTGCGGATTCTATTAACGAGCTTAATTTTATTAGCTTAAAACGCGCTTCAAGCGGGTAAAGTCTTCTTCTGGCTAATGCTTCAGACTCACCAAGGAGGTGTCTCCTAGTTTCCCCACTTCTGTGTTATAGCAGGTTCTACAATAATAGTAGTATGGAACTCCCAGGTTACGGGTTAATACACCTATCAAAGTTCTTGTATCCTCTCTGTTGAGTTTTAGCAGGCATTCTGACCACTGCTGAGTTTCGGCCATGCCAATTTGCTAATTCACATGGGTTTTGCCATGCTGAATTTACTGTTTTAATAGTTTGCCTATCAGTTATTTGTGGCTATACGCATGTTTATCAAGGCTTTATCCGATTGAATAGTTTGGGTTGTAACCTTTCTGAAAAGTTCATCTGCTTTACAGTTTGCTGCTATATTCCATTAACCTGGCCGCCAAAATCGGACAGGTATTGTAATTTAGGAGTTCATAACATTTTATGACTCTTTTCGACGAGTGTATTTTTGGACTCTAGCGCTTTTATTATTATCTTCCTGTCTGAATAAATGACGACTTTCCTGGTGGATAATGCTCTTATATTTATCGCTGTAAGTTTTTTCTTAATAGCAGCAACTTCCACTAGAAATTTCCTACACTACAGTGATCGGGTAGACGGACTCAAGTTTTTCGGTGTAGCCCCTCCAATTAGTTTGTTATCTAATTTTGAGCTATCTGTATATGAAGATAGTTATTTAATTTTTATTTTCAATAAAGACGTTATCTCAATCTTCTTTCGAAGGAAACATTTGATATTACAAAAGTAAGTTGTTCATCTTAACTTTAAACTACTTTGACCTTTCCGAAACTCAGTCAACTCCTCCAACCAGACAGTATCTAAATGGGTTAGCATCCCGAAGCAGATATTTTCATGAAATCTGAAACACGTTCAGAAACTTGTTGAGCATTCGCATAGGACTGTGTGGACTTTTCCGTTTCTTCACCTGCTCCTACCCAGAAATTTTTATGTCTAATGGACCTCTTTCGTCGATGCCGCATATATAAAGAACACTGCTCCAGTACACTGGCCTATCTGAATTTGAGAGTTTCCCTGAAATTTTCGGGTGTCTGCTCACTAAATGGTAGATATAGCATCTACAGCAGAGGCTGTGGCGACCTTTCAGAGAAGGAGACACTTGAGCACTTTCTCTGTGAATGAGCGGGTTTGGCAGCTAACCGATTAAAGTCACAGGGTGCTCCTTTCTTCGTTGGTTCGCTGTAGATACTTGCCCGTTGGAGGTTTCATAATGGTATCAAAAAGCTTCTTTTGTACTAATTGGCGAGAGGCAGGCTGGTACTTCAAACATTTTACCTACCTATTTAACTAGAGCCCGAAACATTTTAAGGTGGGATTATGTTGGTTAGTGCAAAATAACTGAGATTGTTTTGTGCTTATAAGGAAAAATCAACCCAGGCTCTGCCCATGTTGCATTACCATTTGACAATATTAGACCGTTAACCGGCTCTTAACGAATTTGAGGAAATCAGCTGACGTAACAGTGTCTTGTGACAGAGGTTTGTTTACGACAAAACTACGATTGTGTTGCTGATATTCGGAAAAGCCACCTACCGCTGATACCTCTTCGTTACCGTCTGATTAGCGACTAATTGGAAGTGCATTGAAGAACATGTACGTGTGAAAATGTGTGAAATGAGCGGGCTCAGTCGAAGCTGCTCTCACAATTTCGCTTCGGATGGCCAAACCTTGTAATCTATCATGCAGGTTATAGGCAGGGCAAATGCATACAAGGTGGTGTCATTCGCGAAACAACAACATTTTTTCAAATAAGAAATGTCAAGGGTTTGTCACGCTTTCACAACACAACAACTTTCCGTCATACCGTTTTACTGGCATTTCGAAAGTAAGGGGGGCAAGCTCATCCAGACAATGAGTTTATCAATAATTTTTGCGAAAAACTGAGAGTATTTATTATCTTAAAATAAATTACGTGTTAATATTCATGTTTAAATGAGTATACACAAATTTTTTTGAAAAAAAAAATACAAAAAAATGGCGGCGCTACAGCTGCTCAAACGTGGCTCTTTCAATTTGCACCGTGAATGAACCAGACAAAAATTGTTATTCCGCATTAAAATAAGTTACGTCGCTTTGCATAAAAATAGGTTTTTAACAAAAAAAATGAAAATTTGAAGTGAAAAAGAATAAAAATACACTTTTTTTCTTATAAACAAACTGATCAAAACAATATTTTTAGTGATAATTAATATAAAATTTGAGGTGCATGCAAAGGCCAATATATTAAAGAATGTCTCTGGAAAATTTTAAATTGGCATCTTGATTACTTGTTGAGTTATATTTGACAGCGCGGGAAAAAACGTATTTCGAGAAAAATGCGATTAGAGTTTTCCTTCTTACTCATCTTTCGTTCGACGCTCATCACTTCACTGACTTTACAAAGACTTTTTAAAATTTCTATTAAGCTTAAAGCATTAAAAATATATACTTTAGAATAAATTAATTTTTAAAGCAAAAAAAAATTTAAAATCCTGGAGGAGCTGCCGTCCTTAAAGGGGAATTGAAGAAGTAGGAATAAACTACTCTAATCACAGCACTTTCTATAGACATGCCTTGGTTTCAGAGACCTTTATGCTTGCTATTCTTCCAGGAAGTTTCTCTCCTAATCACTTTCTTATTCTTTGTCGTATGCTGGTATTTTAGCGGCTTGCTGTTAACATCCCCTTTTGCAGCTAAGAACTCTAAGAATACTACAGAATAGATTACCTTTATTTTCACTTGGAGATGAGTACTGCACTGATGCTGATCGAAGTTAGTTTTTTTACTTTTTACTGGAAATTTCTTTCTTATCATGCCGATATTTTCGCACTAAAGCGATGTGTGACTGATGACGGGTTTCACTTCATTCCTCAATATTAGCTTTCATTTAGAATCGAGAATACGATGAGTTTGGAAAGCTGGAAGGCAGAAAAATTTGCTTCAAGCAAAAACAAAGTGTTTTTTGGTAAAATCTGTAAATATATCAATTAAACTTTTATGATAATAATTCTTCCTATACCTTGAGATAAAAGTCTGCGAATTTATATATACGAACACAAATTTTCCCTTTTCTTCACAACTTTCTATGATTCACGGAAATCGAAATCACTTTGATGCCATCACTTGTCTTGATTGTGCTTTTCTTTCATTGCCCCTTAGACGAGTGAGAAATTAAAAGTGCTACTGCTGTCATTCATTAATTTTCCACTTTTATTAAAATTTCCATTTTCAACACTAAAATTAGCATTAAAGTCAATGTTGAAATTGCAGTCAGCGCCACGCAAAGTCAAAGGCAGCAGCAGCAAAGCACTCAGGGCGCAAAACACGAGCGGGCGAGGGAAATTTACAGTCAGGCAATGAAGGCGAAGCAGTTCACTATGCGGCGGCAGTGTTTGTACTTGAAAAACATTTGAAAATGCCACATATGCCACACGAGCAACGCATGCAACATATGTGCAAAAACAATTTTTTTCTTTTTTAATTATTTGCCTTTTCCCACTTTGTTTTGCCTTTTTTTGTACTTGTGTTTATTTTTTGAGTTTCTCAATTTTGCGTTTGATTGCATTGACGGCAACTCCCAGTTGTATGAACATATTTTCCATTGGGGACCGCTAGTTGAAGCAGCTAGCATGCAACATGCAACACGTTTTGAAAAATGCAACACTCACAATGAATCCATCAACAATGAATGCAATAAGCGGCAACCGATGTGCATATTCATCGACCCTTCTACCCCCCGCATTCCGGCTCTAACTGCATGGATTGCTAAATTGCAATGCATATTTCGTGGCGCTCCCCTAGTGACAACAAAGGGAGTTTCTAACTCAAAGAAAAGACAAAGCAAATATAAAAAAATTTGAAATAAAAATTAAAAAAAAAATTACAAAAAAAACATATTGAGTTTGTACATTTTTAGACGTTTTTCTGGCTAAATGCACATAAATGACAGCGAAGTGTGGCACCAAAGTGATGCGGTGTTGCACTTTGGGCTTTTCGATTTATTTTCGTAATTTTTTTCCTTCTTTTTTTGTTGTTAATTGCTTTTGTAGCGCTAACTTGTTGATTTTGTTGTTGCTGCTGTTGCTTATTATTTGCTTGTGCGCCGCCAACAAGCGCATTGAAGTGTGAAAAATGCGCACAAATTCAATAGTGTTTCACGCTGCAATTGCGATTTGTTGCAAAAGTGAGCGAGAAAAAAGTAGATGTTTGCACTTCTACGACGCTATTTGAAAAAGGTGGCAACATTTGTATTGTGCACAGGCAAACATTTGTATTAGAAAAGGTTTCGATATACTATAAAGCCAAAAAAAGGTGTAGAAAATATGGCCTTCTGGTCCTTTGTCTACAAATAAAAAATTCTTTCCGTTGCATCTGTGGCAGCTGTGCGCAACAAATGGTGCCACATGCGCTTTCTATGTACTCCCGCTCTCATGCACTCAATTCACTTATCTGCAATATGGCACTGTTAGTGGTGGCAATTTCTGCCACATTCAAATGACAACGAGCGAACGAATGAACGAACTCACTGACGTGTTGGCGATTAGTTTTTGGCCAAATGCCAAGCGGCCCCCAACCTGGCCGTGCCATTGCTGTTTTTATTGCTGACGCCGCTGATGCCGCCTGCCGTTGAGGTTATAGTTATTTGGTTTTTTTTTTCAATTTTTTTATAACTTGCTGATGATTGTTCGCTTAGATGTGGTGGCACTTAAATTCATTGAAGCTTTAAGTAAAATTAGAAAAAAATAGTTCATAGAACTAAATCCGAAAATAGTGTTTATATAGGCAGTTACAAACGTATTTAATTGAATTTTTTCAGTTATAGAGTAGATGAAGGAAATACTTTGGATTAAGTTGAAATGAAAGACCAAGTTATAGTGATAAAATTAATCAGGAGCGTAGAGTTTTTCGGATAAATTTTGAACGCAAAAATTAGTTGATGTTTCTAGCTGTTCTTGCTCTAATATTTTTAAGCTGTTGGTTATGTTTTATGCTATTTTGCTATGCTATGTCATGTTTTTTTACTATGCTATGCGATATTGTATTATAACATGTTATGTTTTATGTGTTATATTATGTCATGTTATGCTATGTTATGTTATGGTATGTTATGTTAAATTATAATTTCCAAGTACTATAAATATTAAATTACGATTTACTATTCGTATATTATGTTGTGTTCAGTTATAGTACGTTATGTTAAGTTATGTTTATTATTTCAATATATAAAGTTTTTTGTTATGTGCTATTATGTTTTATTATGCTATATCCTGTTATGCTGTATTAAGTTATGTTTTGTTATGTTCTATCCATATATTTAATTTGTTTTTATATTATTATTTTTTATTTTCTTTTTCTTTCCTTTTTTATTTTATGTGAATGAAATGTTTCTTACTCAGGAGTGTAAAGGACGAGCACCAGTGGTACCACAGGCCTAAGTGTGTCGGATGACAGCCACTCAATCACACCTAACTTAGGGTATATGTTGGTGATTAAATGCATGCCAATAACATTCAGGTATTGGAATTATGAAAAGTTAGTGGTAATCACTATCGGCAGTATCATCTGCCCCTCTCTAGCAGGTAGCCAGCGAAATTGTCTAGTGCACCTTGACCTTCGCCTACTTACTGCCTCTTCGTTGGCTTACATGGCTGATTAACTCCCAGCAGAATCTTCTTCAGATGCTGCTTTGTTGCTAAGTAATGCATTTTCGCTGAAGACAAAGCTATTGCAAACGCCTCTACTTAATCGAATTATTACAACCAATGATTGTTTAGTTTTTGAGGTATGAATTAAAATATCAGGTCAGTCCATGAGTTCGTGGGTATTTTACCCATAATTTCACTTTTGTACGATTTTGGCATACAAAAAATTATTTGCGGAATATAACAGAACTATGGTATTTATATTTTCTTTGCTATATTGTGCATTCAACAAGTGATTTTAATCGTGGATAGAAGCACGTGTTGTTAAAAAATAAAATGGAATCTTCGAACGCGTATAAGAGGCATATTTTGTATTTCTTTTATAAAAGTGGTAAAAATGCAACAACTGTTGCTGCAGAAATAAACACTGTTCACGGAGCGGATACCGTGAGTGTAGGAACTGCGCAAAAGTGTTTTTCAAAATTCCGAAGTGGTAACAGCGACGTGGAGGATGACCCGCGCGCTGGTCGTCCTGAAGTCTTTAACTCCGACGCCTTGCTCGAACTCGTGGAAGCTGAGCCAAATTTGGCAGTCGATATGATAGATCAGAGGTTAAATTCATCGCATGGAACAGTTCACAGGCACCTGGTTCAATTGGGAAAGGTTTCAAAGTTGGGAAAATGGGTTCCGCATAGACTTTCCGTCGCCAACCCTCAGCAGAGAGTGAATGTGTGTTCTCAGCTGCTGCAACGGCTTGAAAATGAAAGTTTTTTGAACCGTATCCTTACTGGTGATAAAAAATGAGTCCTTTACAATAATCCTGTTCGCAAACGCCAATAGTTAGATAAAGATGAAACTCCGGAACTGATCCCTAGAGATGGCCTTCACTCCAAGAAGATTCTCCTGTCTATTGGTGGGATATGGCCGGTATTGTTTATTATGAACTTGTGGAACCAAACCAGACGATAACTGCTGATTATTATTCCCATCAGCTATCAAACCTGAATGAGGCACTTAACAAAAGTCGTCCGTCTTTAGTGAATAGACGCAAAGTTTTGTTTCACCACGACAACGCAAGACCTCATAGTGCAAGGCAAACATTAGGCAAGCTGAGCGAGCTCGGATGGGAGCTAATGCCGCATCCACCATACTCTCCGGATATTGCACCTTGTGATTATCATCTTTTCCGTGGACTTCAATCCCTTATGAGTAACAAGAACTACTCCTCAAAAAAAGCTATAAAAAGGGATATCGAAGCGTATTTTGGCTCCAAGGACAAAACAGTTCTTGAGCAGGGAATTAAACATTTGCCTAAACGTTGGGAAGACATTTGAAGACAATGAAGAAAAATATATTATTGATTAATAAATACTTTAAACATCTTTTTTATTAATTTTAAAACCACCTTTAAAAAACGCACGAACTTATGGACAGACCTGATACACGGAGTTAATCAAGTATAGCAGGCGGGCTTATGGACAATATTTTACAATTAAATTGTTTTTAATTTAATTCTAGTAATTTTTTTATGAAAACATAGTTCATTATCCTACAAAAACCAAGTATCCAACTTTTTGCAACAAAAAAATTCAAAAATGTTCATTAAAATTTCGATCGAAATTGCACATTTTTAATACAACTTTTTAGCAAACCTTTAAGTATGCAGTTTTATAGCTAATTGAATTTTAGTGCAAGTTTTAAGCCCCTCGAAAATCGCTTTGATAAAAAAAAAATTATTTTTGCTGGCGGTATTTTCTTGCATATAAAAACAAGTGTCGCAGTGCATTGGTGGGGAAGCTGGACTGTGTCACATTTTTATGAGTATGGCGGCATTTATGCGATGCTTGCTTTCGAGAATTAATTTATAAATAATATTATCTTTTTATAAGGTTAGGTTAGGTTAGCCTGGTTGGCATTAAGCCACGCATAGACCTTTTGGTCCCTAGCGATACCAAAGGCAGACCTTCCTCTATGAACATCACGTAGGATGTCAACGCTTTTGGCGAATCTAAGCAGAGCTGGGAGATCCGCATTTGAGACGTTAATTTTTATAAGATATTATACCTTTTATATAAATAAAATTATTATAGAAAAAAGAAATTCCTTTATTGTGTTACGTATACGCCACCCAACATTTGCTTGTAAGACACTTAACATAGCTCCGCAATGTAAAATAAATTGTCCCCTGCCAAATTGACCTAATTTTGGTAAAAGAAAACATCGCTTACAAAAATTAAAAATAAATTATTTTCTCCGCACAAAAACATCCCCCACCAAGATGTATTGCATTCACAAGTGGTGGTGGCGGTCGAGACAATGAGAAAGTTGCTCAATCGCACGCCACTAATTTATGCTGTCACTCAGACGCCGCGAATATGCGCCACATTTGACTGTGTGCGAAGTGATAAATAAAAATACTTATAACAAGTACATGTATGGATATATATATTTCTTTGTGGATGTACATATGTACATTAGGGTGGGTCAATATATAAGAGACATTTTTTGTCTACTTATGCGAGTAGGGCGAATGACTAGCGAATTACTGAAGGGCAAATTTGCAGATGCGGCGCTTTATGTCTCTTGGTAATCATTGGGAATATTAATAATAATAAAATTTGCTGATCCAACCAAGCGTCTAAAATCATCAAAGTGCGAATATATATTTTTTCCACAGTGGTGATTTTTTTTGTTATAATAAATTTCTTTTGAATTGTAGTTGCATGTAAAATAAATTTCCAAACATTATTTTTTTTCTTTAAAAATTTAAGAAACTGTGAAATTGTTACGCATTGCACCGCCTAACGGATGTTTATTGGAAAAGTAATATCCAAGTAAGAATTTCTCATATCAAAAACGCACTTTCAAAAAATTTTTATAAAAAACTTATTTATTTATTTTTTCCACCACACTTCAGCAAAATGACGCATTACTGGTGAAAAAAAATATTTTCAACATTTGACCAGCTCGAAAATGATTTTATACCCGCGATTACTGCGGCAAATTCGCTTAGAATTTCATGTGGACTACTTCTATGATCTACTTGCACAGCCCGGAAAAAACTTTCTCCCTTTTAGACCCACCCTAATGTGCACATTGCTTTGTATAAAAAGTTAAAACAACGTAGGCAATGCATATACTCGATTTTTTGTATGAAAAATTACAATCAAAGTGTGTCAAAGCAAGAAACTCATTTCGCTCTTTCATCACATTTTTTTGCTGCATTTGAATTAGTGCAGTAAGAACAATTGCTTGTGTGTGACAAATTAATTTCATCGCTTATGCGCTCATATATTTTAGTATAAGTATGTGATTTATTTTTAACTTTTTTCTTCTTTTCACTTGGCTGCTTCATTCATTTACAGTTTGACACAGTTTTGGAATTAAGTGGATACAGATTTCGAAATTGCAGTTGGCATTTAAAATTATCGATAAGTGGCAAATGAAAGTAGCTGAATTTGAAATATAATGGAATGGAAGTCCGAACTAAACGTCGAATAAAAGCAAATGTGGAATATTACATTGAAATGGTGTAATTTAAATGTGTTTGAAAAGAGAATTTAGATTCAAATACCACACTAATCAATGTGGTAGGAAGTGAAAAAGTAGAAGGTTTAGAATAAGACACATAAAAGCACTTGCTTATATTTACATCTAACTTATTTCTTTCACAGCAAGAAACGGCGTTATCTAGACCATATTCAAGACTTAAAGAGTCCACTGCTCTTGCGATCGCGGAGTATATCTTTAAATCATCGGCATGAAAGAGAAAAATTGCGTTATTAAAACAACTAGAAATATCATTGACAAAAATTATAAAAAGTAGGCGATCCAGTATACTGCCCTGGGGTGCACCAGAGAACGCAATAAAAGTAATAGATGACATCATCAACATTAGCAACTCACCTGCGAGAGAAGAGATAGAATTTATTCTATTTTAAAAGAGTGGAATGAAATCCTATAGGCCTCAATATCGAAATTAAAACCATGTGATTAAGCTTATCAAAGGCTTTTGAAGAGTATGTGTAAACAGTATCAACATGACCCTGCAATGGAACTTTTTGTTGTTAATTGGTGAATATGGAATACAAGTAACACACGAATGCAAAAAAAAATGTTTACCGTTAGGTTTTTGAGAAACAAGGTGGTCACCACCAGTAACCACCATGACAGAAGGGTACAAAAATTTATTAAAACTAATACACTCAATTACTTCACTTTTTTATTTATTTTTAGAAAAAAGACAATACAAAATTTGGTAATAAATTTGCAAATAATTATTTCTTGTGAAAAACATGTCTTTCCTTTTCGGAGGCAAAGTGGGACGTGGCATGTTCTGCATCGCCATACTGTGCGGACAGGGACTCTTTTGGTACTGCAAAAGGCGCATCTTCTTGGTGTGCCTCTAAGCGGTTGGTGTCGATTACTCTCATGGCGGATTTCAGCAGGCACGCTAGGCTTATACCGTTTTATAGCAACTGGTACAGGAGATCTTGGGCTTGATCCATTGATGATCGCGGAACTTCCTGGAGCTCGCTTGTTTACGTAGCAAGGTGCTAACAGCCCTTGATAAATTGTGCGGCGAAAGTCGTTCAATGTCAACTCATCCAAATGAGGTCTGTTAATCAGAAGATCTTTGTAAGCTATATAGCTATTGATAACGCAGCAATCCAAGAAATTAAAAAAAATTCGGTGCCACCACTTTTGGGATTTTCGGTCGATGGAGTAACACGCTTTTAATTGATCGAATTTATCACCGAAGTTCATATTGCTGCTGTATTTCTTTACAGCTAGAGGGCAATCGATCCAGAAGTACCTTTTTTACCTACATATATATCAAAATCCAAACAGTATCCCGACTGAGCACATTTCATCCAAACCTTGTAACCCCGCTTGATAGGTTTTTTCGGCATGTACTGCTTCAGAGAACAGCAACCTTTGAATTTTATCACGCTTACATCGATCGCGACACATTCGGATGGTTTATAATTATTTCTGAAGTTGCGGCGAAGAATTTCAAGCATAGGACGGATTTTATATAACTTATCATAGTCTGGATGCGTTCTAGCAGGCATGACATTATTGTCATTCAGATGCAAGCATCCAAAAAGCCAGCTGAAGCGATTTAGGGACATACAAGAGGAAATGTAGGAGTCACGTAAATCAGGAGCAAAGGACCAGTAACCTTTGTAACTCGGTAGCTTTTTTATACCCATCACCATATTTATGGCCAAGAAAGTTTGTATTTCAGAAGGACTGGTAGGAGAAAAAGGTTTACCTTCTTGTGTTGCATATAGGTTAGTTTGAAAGCTTATGAGCTCAACCAAGTCCTCTGCCCAAAACAAGCGAAACAATCGGAGTGGTGTTACATCTTCTAAGCTGATTATATGATCAGCTAAGCCCACACTCTCAACAAACTCGCCAGGTATATCGATAGAGAAGGTCCTTTTCCATTTAGGAGGCTGCAAGGTCGTAGAGCTAACAATATTATTCTGACTTACAAAGTTTGATAATGGTATGTCATCTTCGTCGTCGAATAGCTCTTCATGGATATTCTGTACATCTGTCCCACACACATCCAATATCGATTTTGACACTGGCTACTCAGGCGTCTCTAGATTTTCATCCTCATCGGAACTGTAAATATTGTAAATACCAAAGAAAGTCCCACTCATAGTGACCGTATAAAAAAGCAAATTCTAGGAATACTTACGTCACGGTGGTTACTGTTGCTAACCACCATTGATTATAAAAAATATTCGTACAATAATCGAAATTTAAGCGAGAAAGCAACCACTGTGTATCAAACACACCACAAGAACTAAATTTGCACAAAAATCAAACCATAAATTGCGTTATTGAATTTATTATTAGTTTTTACTTCTAGCTTTCACAAAAACGCGCGGCCACGGATTTTTACTTTAAATTTTCTCAACACGTGGTGGGTGTATTTCTAGCTATTAGCGCCCTCTTCACTTAAAAGGAAGCAATAATCAATATTCGTGCAAAATTAAAAACATAAGTGTCGCCAACCGTCGTAAAAAAAATAAAAAATAGGTGATTAGCAACGCTAACCACCGAGACCGAAAGAGTTAAGGGATTACGGGTAGTTGGAATTAACAAAGGGGGCTCGGGCGCTCTGGTAATCGATAATAAAACTTTAAATGAGTTTTTCTCAAAACTATGTTTTTGGAACTGGTGATCCCTGGTCGAAGGTGTTTTTTACAAAAATTTCGATTTTTTTAAAGAATTTATTTTTTCCTGAGGCCGCCATATTGTTAATTTTGAAAAAAAGTTTCGATCAGGCACAAAATTATCTATTAATAAAACTAATTTCTCTTGTCCGATTGATTTTAGATGTATTTCGAAGGACTTGCGATGATCACCGCAAGAGACTTCTGGGGAAACGGGCTCCACAAAAACAGCGACAACTTTTACAATTATTATTATTTTTTTTTTTTAAGTCAAATCGAAACCTGATGCATAAATGCTATGTTTCTATTTTTGTAAAATAAAGCAACTGACTAACAAAAAAAGTTATTGAAAATCATTATTTTCTCGAGCCTCTGACTACCCCTAACAGCTTAAATCACGAAAATCTGTATTTCGCGAGTTGGAAATCAAAAAATGTATTTATTTTTATAGAAGTGAATAATCAGTACACTAAGCCATTAAAATGAAATTCTCTGCTTCAACGACAGAGCTGCCCATGTCACGCATTTGCTAGTAAAAGTAAAATAAAACTCGTAACAAAAGTCATTAATTGAGTCATATAAACGTTTTTTTTTTGTTGGACGTTGGCGCTTATCAACACTTTTGCTTTTATTGAGTTGATGAAATAATACAATTTTTTTAAGCTTATTAGGCAGTTCATTAACATTTTTCGTGTTATTATTTCAAATGTCAAATATTGTCGTTGGTCATTAATTATGGACAATTAAAGTTTGTGGTTTTTCAACAGCGAGAGTAAGCGTTTTGTTGCTGTTGATGACTTTTTTGTGATTTTTGTTTTTTCTCTTTTTGCGCCTTAAGCACGCGTTAAAAATCTGTCTTGGGCATGCGTAGCATAAATAATGCCCAGTTAGATGAATGCATGAATCATCACCAAAGCTTGCGAAAGCCAATAAGGTGGGTTACTCATACATATGCATGTATGTATATATGCGTGTATTAACCGCGAGCGTTACTCCCTGCTTGAATTTGCAGCAACTCAGCATTCGACAAGTTTTAACTTTTATGACATAATTTAAATCAATGTTAACAAATTGATTTTCTGCTCAAGTAAATGTTTCAAGTTGTCCAATATTTTGTAATTCTTGCTATCATTTGAGTTTCTTACGGTTTTATGCTGATCAGTGTTGTTGTTGTACGGCTGCGATGTGTAGCTACTGGCATTGGCCAAGAGCTCTTGGCATTTCCGTTTCAACTGCTACGTAGTTTACTTCTTTTGGCTTTTTTGAACGTTTGTGCTGATTTTTTTTTTTATTTCTTAACCCACGCTTTTAGTCTCGCTTAATTTATTTATGTTCTGATTTCGAAATTCCGTGCTGCGAGCATCTGTGCGCACCTTTTGCATTATTTTCATAGTCAATGCCCGCTTTGCGTAAATGTATGTGTATTAATGTGTATGTATGGGTTTTATAAATACGGATGACTGTGGGCAAAAAGTAGGGTGAATTTCTTTGTCAAACTTCGCGGGATTAAAATTTCGATCTAGTTATTTTTTTCATGAGTTGGCAGCACTGTTAATAATATCTGGGCCAACTTTCATGTGAATGTCATTATCAGTAATATATTTACGCTTGTGTTTACCAAACGACCAAGAGTGCATTTTTCGATTTTTACAATGTCTGATTTGATTGAGCAGAAAAGTGCCATCAAATTTTGTTTGCGGAATGAAATTTCGGCTGCGGCAACGTTTACCATGTTGCAGAAGACATTTGGTGATTCGACTATGTCGCATAAAAATGTTTATAAGTGGTACAAAGACTTCAAAGAGGGTCGAGAACATGTTGATGACTTGGAGCGCTCCGGACGACCATCGACGTCAACAGATGACCAACACGTCAATAAAGTGAAGGAGTTAGTGCTCAAAAATCGTCGGTGGACTGTTAAAGACCTTACTGATATGATCGGAATATCAGAAGGATTTGTGAAAACCATTTTGAAAGACCATTTGGGCCTACAAAAAGTCATATCCCGTTTGGTACCGAAAACTCTCAATTTGTTGGAAAAAAGTCGTCGCGTTGATGTGTGTGAAACAATGCTTTTAGACTATCAGGACAAGCTCAAATGCATCATTACGGGAAATGAGACTTGGATTTATGCTTACGACCCTGAAACAACCGACCACTCAAGCGAATATCGTGCTAAAGGCGAGGCCAGACCGAAAAGAGCACTTCAAAGTCGTTCAAAAATAAAGGTCATGATGACAGTTTTTTTCGATTTTCGTGGTGTGGTGCACTATGAATTCCTTCCACCTGGCCAAACTGTTAATAAGGAATATTATTTGAGCGTTATGCGTCGTTTACGTGAAGCAATTCGTCTAAAAAGACCAGAATTATGGTCCAACCCTGAAACAACCGACCACTCAACCGGATATCGTGCTAAAGACGAGGCCAGACCGAAAAGAGCACTTCAAAGTCGTTCAAAAATAAAGGTCATGATGACAGTTTTTTTCGATTTTCGTGGTGTGGTGCACTATGAATTCCTTCCACCTGGCCAAACTGTTAATAAGGAATATTATTTGAGCGTTATGCGTCGTTTACGTGAAGCAATTCGTCTAAAAAGACCAGAATTATGGTCCAACCCTGAAACAACCGACCACTCAACCGGATATCGTGCTAAAGACGAGGCCAGACCGAAAAGAGCACTTCAAAGTCGTTCAAAAATAAAGGTCATGATGACAGTTTTTTTCGATTTTCGTGGTGTGGTGCACTATGAATTCCTTCCACCTGGCCAAACTGTTAATAAGGAATATTATTTGAGCGTTATGTGTCGTTTATGTGAAGAAATTCGTCTAAAAAGACCAGAATTATGTGCCAACAACTCTTGGTTTTTGCATCACGATAATGCACCGTCTCACACTGCACTCGTTCTTCGTGACCATTTCGCCAAAAATTCCACGGATATCGCTCCGCAACCACCGTATTCACCTGATTTGGCTCCGTGTGACTTCTGGCTATTCCCAAAACTCAAGAGACCACTCCGGGGAACGCGTTTCGAATCGATTGACGAGATAAAAGCTGAATCGAAGAAGGTGCTGATGGCTATACCGGAAATGGACTATTTGTCATGTTTCGGGTTTGGAAAAATCGTTGGCATAAGTGTATTTCATCGAGAGGGGATTATTTTGAAAGGGATGAAATTGATTTACAAGAATAAATAAAGATTTTTCATTTTACAACCAAATTAACCTTACTTTTTGCCCACAGGACATATTAACCTTTTTTCAGTCATTCGTATAAAGAATCATAGGTATCCTGCGTTAAATATTAGCTATAGCCCTAAGACTTACTGACAAGTTTTGACGGTTTATTTATTTTTTATTTAATTTTACATACTATAATGCAAATTCAGTTAATTCTCTCAAGCATTATAAACAAATTCTCATATTTTGTGCAAATTATAAACAAAATTACCAAATTTCTAACAAAATTTCACATTTTTAATCGGAATTTTAAGAAAAATTTCGGGTATGCAATTTATGTCCCTATGAATTTTGTGATAATGAAGTGCTACTTTCAACTGGCTGAAAAATTAGTTAATTTTTAATATTTATTGATGGTGTTTGATGCCATCTTTCAAATAAATAAAAAAAAATTAATATTCGGGATATGGAAAAAATTTTCCAAGTTTCTGCCGAAATGTATATTTCTGTGTGTTTGGCATTCGTTTGAATCGAGGAAATCGAGTAATTTTCCTTTTCCATCAGGAGAACATATCAGCCCACGCCTCAGCAGTTGTGGTCGCAAAATTAGTAGAAATAGAGTTTCGCATCATTCCTAATCTCCAAATTTGGCTTTCTCGAAGCTCTCGGACTACTATTTCTTCCCCAACTTGAAGAAACGTTTGGCGAAAAAAAGATTTTATTCAAACGAGGAGGTGATTCAAGAAAGCAATGGCTATTGTTCAGAATTTGAAAAATTCTATTATGCGGAAGGGATGAACAAACTAAAACAGCGAACTGGACGAAGTCTATAAGCCTAAAACGGACTATGATGAAAAATAAAAACAGCTTTCCCACAAATAATTAAGTAGTTGCTGTTTTTGCATAGACTATTCAAACGAAGGTTGGTGTTCACATAAGACAAATTCGAGTTTTCGTTTTATGGAAGAGAACACCAGATATGGTACGCTAAACAAAAAAAAATTATAAGAGATCAACCCGACTTTATTATACGAAAATCGAATGGGCTAAAAAATTAGTATTTAAAATTTTTCTGAAAATGTTGATTAAAAAGTGTGAAATTTTTTTTTTAATTTGCGGAACGTTGGAAGCCAGGATTGACATAGCTTTTGCGTGAGAATGAAGTAGATTCGGATACAAAAATT
Organism: Anastrepha obliqua; assembly: GCF_027943255.1. Taxonomy (NCBI): domain Eukaryota; kingdom Metazoa; phylum Arthropoda; class Insecta; order Diptera; family Tephritidae; genus Anastrepha; species Anastrepha obliqua. The sequence continues at coordinate 111,111,373 of NC_072894.1, read as the reverse complement.
ATTAAAATCAAATAGAAAATAATTAAATTTGCCAATAAGTCCCTGTGCTATAGTGCTCAGTAGCCCGGGCCGATTTGTGGGAGGCAAAAAAATCGCCCATTGCTCTGTGAAAATCATATTCTAGGGATCAAAATAAGAAACTTTGCCGAAGGAACCATACCTCTAAAACGAGTTCTGATGTCCCCCAATTTGGGTCGAACTTTTAGTGTCTTTTGTGGGGAGGCAAAAAAATCGCCCATTGCTCTGTGAAAATCATATTCTGGGGATCAAAATAAGAAACTTTGCCGAAGGTACCATACCTCTAAAACGAGTTCTGATGTCCCCCAATTTGGGTCGAACTTTTAGTGTCTTTTGTGGGGAGGCAAGAAAATCGCCCATTGCTCTGTGAAAATCATATTCTAGGGATCGAAATAAGAAACTTTGCCGAAGGAACCATACCTCTAAAACGAGTTCTGATGTCCCCCAATTTGGGTCGAACTTTTAGTGTCTTTTGTGGGGAGGCAAAAAAATCGCCCATTGCTCTGTGAAAATCATATTCTAGGGATCAAAATAAGAAACTTTGCCGAAGGAACCATACCTCTAAAACGAGTTCTGATGTCCCCCAATTTGGGTCGAACTTTTTAGTTTCTTTTCTATACATCAGAATTCGTTTTAGAGGTATGGTTCCTTCGGCAAAGTTTCTTATTTTGATCGATAGAATACGAATTTTGCAGAGCAATGAGCGATTTTTAAATCGACCTGCCCTAGTGCTCAGTGTATTTGTTCAAAATGTGAAAAGTATGTGTTCACTCGAGGCGCGATTACCTTGAAAAATAAGAAAAAGCGTAAAGTCATATAGTATTTATGCATAAACATCTTAAGCAGCGAACTTATCAGCTGCTCCTCGTAACTATGTACCAGCTATGTGCAGCTACTGTAGCTGCAGCGACTGATCTTAAATTTAGTGTCGCGATTGGCTGAGTCATCATTATTGTACACCGCGAAGGTGCTCGCTTAGATCAGACGAAGGCTGGCGGTCAGTGGTTGGCGAACGCCAAATCTCAGATTCACAACTCTTCCACTCACAAATAAAGCAAAAAGGTATGCAAATAAACCAAATGCAAAAGAAGTCAACTATACATAAAGTAGCATAAGCAAAAGCAAAACCAAATTGGCGCAATGACGCAAATTAAATGAGAAAAAAAACATTGTTTGCCATAATCACGCCACCTTCTTTTCCGCATAATATTGAGTCCGTGTTTTTCTTCTTTGTTTTTTTTCGCTAAAAATGTTCGGTTGTTTCAAAAGTGCTCTATGCAGGGGTTATGAGTCTTCATAGGTATTATGAGCATTTTTTATTTATTTGCATTTCTATGCTGTGCTGTGTTGTGTCTACCTGCCGTGCCAGCACAGCGTCACGTGCAGTTTGACGTTCGTCAAGTGTGCGCCGAAAAGTGCTGAAATCGCATTAGTGGCAGCGGACTTGTGCCAGCCAACATAAGACACTGCATGAGCTTCAATTGCCAGCACACGAAAGTTATTGTCGTACACCTATACAGATATATATGTATGTATGTATGCATGCGCTATTTCCTACCTACAATCACACCGTGTAATCTTATATACACCCTTCACACCTATCGCATGGCTCTTTTTTTTCTACGCTGTTATGCTGAGAATTACTGGAAAACCGATCATCAAATGTTACTGATGTTTTTAATTTTCAGCGCATGAATAGTGGACTCTAAGCGAGCGCGCGAAAGAGCGGGGAGGGCCTTGGCGCGCATCGCCAGACACTTTGCATTGGTTAGTTTTTGCGCTACCAGGGACAGCGAATGAGTCATCCCAGCCATTTGGCGGCGCAATCAGAGACAGACACGGACGGACCGAAGAGTGAGCGTACCGGCAGGTAAATAGTACCCGTAGCTGAGTAAAAATAAAGAAAGCCAGAAAGCCTGAAGGCAGAATCCACTTGAATGCGCCGTCAGACTGGCAGACAAGCCAAGCCAGATTGGCGACAGCGCCAACGGCGGCGAGACCCCAATCAAAGAAGATCGACGTATTGTTGGTTGGGGGCTCTTCGGCCGTCGGGCAGTTAGACTCAAAGATACTGATCGCTTTAGTGGCCTGAGAATGTGCGCTTGTGTGTGCATTAGGGTGGAGTAATCAGTGTACGAAAAGGTAGTTAATGCAGACTTTTAACAGTTTTTTTACGAATAAGTTGCAGGATTTTGCTCAGAGGCAATTTGTGTACAAGTGAGTGGGGGAAGTGGGATCAGGAAAAAATACGGATCATGTCGAAAATAGTGTACAAAAATGTACTGAATTGTATTTTTTTGTAACCCCTATTTATTGTTGAAGCAGATTTTATAGTTCCCTATTTTGATCCATCCATATATTTTTAATATTTTCATTTATTTGTATACTCTCTAATTTTTTCTTTGTTCAATTATTATTACAATTTTTATTATTCTTATTTTATTATTAGCAGTTTCAGATCTGCTACTATGATGCAGTCCGCTCCCTATCCGCGTCAAACAAAAAAGGTGTGCCACCCTAATGTGCATTACTAAATTCGCAAATATGTGCGAAATTGGTTTGAGTATTCACAGTCTACTATGGCTTCCGCCCAAATGGGCCGCCGTGCGTTATGGATGTGTGTGTATATTTTTTGCTTTGTGAGGATCAACAAGCACACGATCGATGGATCGATTGCGCGCTACAATTGTAGTTGGTATAAGAGCGAAAAGACTTGCAGCAAAACCAAAAGAAAAAACTAAGCATACAGAAACAAAGAAGGCAAATCTAAGAAAACTTCATTATTTATAACTTGAGGTGGACAAAGGTTCGGACTTCTCACGTACATACTCGTAAATGTGTAACCCAGTAAGCAAATATGTAGATGCCTGAATGGTTCTGTAAACCATAAGCAGACTTTCATTCGGTTAGGTTAAATGGCTACCCTTGCGAGGGGCCCACTTGGACATACAATTAAAATTTGTCCGTTGGGATACCATACAGGGGGAGGGGAGGGGAACAGGAAAGGGGGACGAACCAGACAGAATACAGCGCTTGGATTAGAGGATTTGAGGCCTGACGACCAACGAGTTGCGATTTACGTTTGTGTTGACCGCTTCAAGCTGCCAATGCATTTCACTAGATTTGTGATATTTCAGTCCACAATATCCGTTGGTGTTACGAAAAAGTGAGAGCCCAGATGTTTAAACCTTGGCCCGACGACAGCAGGGCAGCTGAGAAGAAGGTGCTGTGATGATTCCACCTCGTCCTCCAGACAGCTTTTGCAGAAAGAGCTTGACGCAATGCCAAGCCTCACTGCATGGACAACTAATGGACACTGTCCGATTAGGATACCTAGAAAATTCGATAGCTGTGGCTTTGTTAGCCTTAGAAATTCTCTCGAGCGCTCCCGATCTACCCGCGGCCGGAACGAACTCGCGACTTTGCACGTTTGCGCACTAGCCCTGCGCTCGCTGAGTTGACGCGACGGCCATCTTTCTTGAAGCAGGGCACAGGTTCCTAAGGGAACTACAAACCTCTTATATTGCGATGAAGCCGTTTCAAGGGTTCCCTGTCTGCCAACTCATCGGTCCAGCAGTTTCTTCCTATGCCGGTGTGACCGGGAACCCAAATGAGCTTAATACCGAATTATTCTGATGCAATTGAGAGGGAAGTCAGGCATCCCCCGCATAATTTCGAATGCACGAACAGCGAGCCCAAGGCTCTAATTGCCGTTTGGCTGTCGGAGTAGATATTTACCTTCTTTACTGTAATTAGAGAAGCGAGCAGCCAATCCACAGCTTCCTTAATTGCTTGGGAAACACCAGACTTTGATTACACAGGCGAAATTTTAAAAGAAATAGTAGACTACATTTTGTTGAGAGCCTTCGATTTACTGATTCCAAATCAAAACTCAAAATATTCGTAACACGCCAGGTTTTCGAGATATGACGACTTTCAATTGCAAAAAATACCATTTTTAGATGTATTTGAGGTTATGTTAAATAATGACACTTTTCTTAATATCGTATCAACATCTAAAAGTAGGAAATTTTATCTCCAAGCCCAATTTTCGTAGGTAAAAAATCTTAGTTTGTCTTGGAGATATCGTCTGTTGAATTTTCGCTGTCAGATGCATACAAAATTATCACACAAAACAGCGAAAGAGACAAACAAGTTTTTTTACGTACAAAAATGTATGTAAAAAAAAGAAGTTATACTTTTAAATACCTCACCGTCACTAAAAAAACATATCTTATAATGTAACATAACCTCAATTATAATAAAAATAGTGTTTATTCCAGTTTTATGCCGTAATACCTTAAAAATGTGGCATTTGAACAAGTGTGAGTTCAGATTCAGCACGTGAAGATCCTTCCAAAAATTTCGGTGCCTAATTTCCTGATTCTTCAAGTCACTAAATCATTATGAGGTTGGGCTAATGACGGGCCATTTTCTATAGGCGAAGCACATGGAAAAGGTAGGCATATTAGACAGTGCACTCTGCCCAGCATGTGGAGAGGAGGTTGAGACGGCGGACCTCTTTCTGTGCCTCTGCCCGTCTTTCGCTCGCATCAGGCTTGAGGTCTTTGGCCCTGATGTGTTAAGAAGCGACCACCTTAGCACCTTGGCATCTTGGCAAGATCTACTCAGATTTCTTCGAAGTTCGGGTAGATTTAAAGAAAATAAAAAATGGAACCCGAGTGCAGTACAATGGATTTAATGTCGTCTGAGTGCTGTACTTGCTAGTTGGCCCGACAAAAAAAAGTGATTAAGATATTCAAGAAAAAAAAATGGTTCTGCTGGAAAATACTATAGCAATCCACAATTGGCGAAAAATGTTGCAACTACAAAAGTAAAGAAGGAAGAAGTAGGAAGTGAAGATTATCCAAGTGACAATTTTCGTGACCATAATAAGATCTCTGGTTAGTCTGTGATCATTTTAAGCTGATTTTAGATATTCTATTAGGGTATTTAGTTTCAGAACGACCATGGATCAACGAAACACAGATTGAGAGTTCCATGGATGTACAAAGCGACAGATTTACAAAACTAACAGAGTTACAATGATGATGGGTTTGCAAAATCAAAGTAGATCAGCCGTGTGCTGAAGGTCGGAGGAAGCGCTGTCTAATCACTTAAGACTTTGTTATAGAGAAAGTTACCCTGGAGGAACGGAGTTGTAAATCTCAATGTAGGAGGTGATAAATTAATTTGTTTATTCAATAGAGGGGATGAGAGCTTACGGCTTGAAAATACTGAAAAGCTAAAAATTATTCGAAAGTTTACTAAACAGATTGACACTCTTGGAACTTGTGAACATCTAGAACACTTCATCGTTAATAGGGGGACATTCACCACATCGGGAATTATAGGGGAAGACTTGAGCACAAACAAGTGGTATACTCAAAAGCTTCCAGGCCTAAGTGGGGTCATCTACATCTACATACATAATAATCCAACCCAACGGAAACAGGTGGCCTCCGTAGTCGGATGGGTTGGTGCGTGCCCAAGCTCGAAACCAAGGGCATGAAACGCCAAGTGATAGATAAAGTTTTCCCAATGGCAGTCGCCTCTCGGCCGGCGATGCCAAACCTCCGAGAGTACTTCTGAACTAGAAAAGCTCCTAATAGAAAACTATCTGTCGGAGGCGGCATAAAACTAAAAGTCCCAACATTTGTGGAAAAATATCAGGGAGCACATCACTATTAGGAGGAGGAGCTTGACCATACACTCGATAAAGGATCTAAGTGCCAATTACATATATGACCGAGCATATCCCCAACAAAGTTGTGCTTTCCAAAAGCTCTCAGAATTACATCACTCGTACTTCCTTTATTAGATATTTGACCGATGTTCTTCACCAAGTTTTTGTGTGCGTACTGGCAATGACCTACAAATGAAGGAAGATTCCAAGTTTTGTTCGACTCCTGACCGCAGTTAGTTTCATAAGAAGCATTTTCAAGACAGAAATGCACTCAAAAGCTTGCTATTGTCCGCCAAGGAGGGATCGCTTCGTGATATATTTATAGCACAACCGCATCAGTTCATCAGTCTTTCAATACTTTAAAGTAAAGTATACTAAAATCAGCCTAATTTCCAAAAAAAAGTAGTCCAGCGCTCATAGTTCGCGCCTCTTACTTGGTTGCTCAAAAAAACGGAGACTAAAGAGAAAATTGTGTGTGCGTCACTTACTGGTTAAGGTATTACTTTTAGAAAGGCTCTACGGATGGTATTGTGATCTCAAAATGTTCACTGGGTTGTGTTTATACGAGTACATATTTATGTCTGTATAGATAGGTAGCTTTGTTTGACCGCTTGGGCGGCAGCTGCCACTGGCCAAGTTCCGTTCGTGGCAGCAAAAGTTACTATGAGTCATCATTGAATTGATGTGATCGTTGCACCTTATTGTTACCTCTGATGTGATGATTAAAATAATTTTTTTATTTTTTTATTCGCTTTTTCTCTTGTGAATTTACACACATACTCGTACACGCATGCATATTTATTTCGCTACCCATTGCATTCATTGTTGCAGCACAGAAAATATATTAATATAGCAGAACTTAGATTGGTTTTAATGCTCGTAATATTAATATTGATTAAATATTTTAAATTATATTGTTGGTTGATATATACAGTCTGTCTATTACAATAGAAGCGTGACCGCCATAACTATTTGACCATTTCGATTCAAACAAAAATAGCCTTGCATGGGTTTATTATAATATTTATAATACGCAATCTATTCAATAAAATTTATAGCCACATATGGTCCAAGCAGCTCACAAATTTCGGGCTTAGCCCAAGTATCCTCCGGGTAGCTTCCGAACATCCGTTCGGGAACGAGATAATGTGAGGAGGCGAAGCAACCCAGGATAGCTAGTTGTGCGCTAGGCTTGGGACCCGCCGCGTAAAAATCCCCCCCGCCCCAATGCAAACATGAACATAGCCTCGGATGAGAATTTCCAATTCCTATGATTTGAGGGCATGGACCTGGAATGTTCGGCCTCTTAATGGGGAAGGTGCCTCTGCCCGGCTGGTTGATGTCCTAAAAATAATGGCTAACATCACTGCCATTCAAAAGATGTGATGGGCGGTGCAAGGCAAGAGAAACTTAGAAAGGAAAACTTAGGAAACTTAGAAACTACAAGTGCCATGTAAAGGAGTGCAAAATTCGGTGTTGGATTTGTTGTGGGAGAGAAACTTCGTTGCCAAGTACTGTCGTTCACTCCAGTACGAGCGTCTCGCATCAAAGCGAGATTCTTCAACATCCCGCTCATTTGCGCCCACGCCTCGACGGAAGAGAAGGACGATGCGACCAAATTTTCCTTCTATGAGCGCCTGGAATGTTCCTATGAGCGCTACCCCCGCCACGACATAAATGTCGAGCTTGGCGACTTCAATGCCGAATTGGGCAAGGAGGGAATTTTTAGTCCAACAGTCTGTAAATTCAGCCTGCACAACGAAACATCCGGTAATGGACAGAAGCTGTTTGACTTCGTCGGGGCCCGCAACATGGTAGTCTGCAGCAACCAGATTCCAGCATAAGAAGACACATCAAGCAACCTGGCTGTCTGCTGATCGAAAAACTCGAAACAAGTTCGATCATGTTGAGATAGATGGGAGACACGCTTCTGGTGTTGTAGGTTTATATACGGCTCAAGGACCCAACAACGACGCGGATCATTACCTTGTTGTAGCCAACCTACGCACACGCCTCTATGCAGCAAAAAACGTACATCTAACTACACAAAGAATGTTCAACATCGGAAAGTAGCAATCACAACAGGCAGCCAGAAGATTCGCCACTCGTCTCTCACTCGTGCTTGCAGAGCGCACTGCCCACGTGTAGGAGCAATGACATCAAAATTTGTGGTCGTCTACACGTAAACGTCCTTGAATCATATCTTTGAATACTTTAACACCTTTTCCTTAAAACTGCTTCAGCTTCACGCAACGACAAGTTCGGCTTTGTCACAAAGAAATCAATGCTCTTTGGATATCTCCAAAAAATTGTATTTTCTGAGTATCGAAAAGCACCATTTTTGTGCGAACAATTCATAAATTTATTTATTTATTTTAGGTTTTTAAGGCGAATATCGAAGAAGCCAATCGTGAGAAGTGCCTACAACGTAGTGACAGTCTTAGAAAATTTGGATTAAAAGGATGCGCTACTGCAAAGACAGCCGATTATTTTGGATTTTGTTAATTTTTTTTGGAATTTCTAAGAATTTCTACATACCACTTTTATTCGATATTTTTTCGGCACAGTTTAATGGCTCTGAAATTCGGTTTTTTACTTTTCCTCAGAGTTAAAGGATGTTAGTTATATAATTTATCTCTAAGGGTTAATTCCATCTAAGAATGATAATCTAAATCATATCTACACAAAATATGATTTTTTTTTTTTTATTTCTTTAGTATTGCATTTTCGTCGAAACTCGAGGTACCTATTATGAGAAAAAGTATTTGAAAGTCAAGAAGTATAGGTGGCGAATAAACGGATATAAAAATTGCAGCGCTTAGTGCTTCAGAAATCGTTCATATGGATTTTTTTTTGAAATCAGTCAATCAATTTCAAATTGCTTGCCAGCATTAATGAATAATTTAAAAAAAATTAATTTAATTTTAAATTGAACTTCGACATTATTTCTTATTTAGAAGCGAAAGCATTCCGTAGTGCTTACGTCTGTTATTGCTGTTGTAGTAGCATATTTAAACTTGTCAGCGTTATGTAGATCACTGGTCATCTTTGTCTAGCTCATCATCGGGGTGGATTATGGATTAGTAGGAGTTTAACCTGCCACAAATTCCAGAACGTAATTGTGCCAAGCTTACGCGGGACTCGCGGGGAAGTTGGAGCTCTTCGTCTACGATTGGTGGTGGTTGGACTCCGATAACGGCATTCGGGGATAGGGAGCTTAAGAAGGTGGCGATGAATGTCGTTTATGGCCTGTATGTACATTGTCCGATCTGTTGGTTTTGTCTGAGATCTCGTCCGCGTAGTTGAGAAAATGCCTCCTGATGTGCCTGGGAGTTGGCTCAGGCTCGAGCAGGTGTCTGCATGGGTGAGGTCTGCGATAACACCCTAGTCGAAACTGCTTACTGAGCAATTTGTTATGCTCCTTAACAGGCAGCATAAGGGCCTCATCGTGTAGGTGTTGTATCGGTGACATCAGAAGACATCCTGTCGCGGTCCTTAATGCAGTGTTTTGGCAGGTCTGAAGCTTCTTGCACTGCGAATCACTGGTTCCAGGCGACCAGACAAGCGCAGCATAGTTTAGAACCGGTCGGCCTATTGCTTTAAAAGACGACTGCAACATTTCCTTGTCTTTACCCAAAGTGCTGCCGGCGAGCAACTTGAGAACCTTGTTGCAATTCTGTACTTTAGTTGCAATCGCGATTGTGTTCGCAGAGAAGGAGAGCAAACTGTCGGAGGTCACTCCCAAAAGGGGTATTGGGTGTCATCGACCTTCCCTTTGAGTTGCAGTTTGACCTCCTTTGTTCAGGTGGTGAAGAGAGTCGCCCTGGGTTTACTGGGGGTGAGTTGTAGATGCCTCGCAGTGGAAAAGCGAGAAAGGCAAGTGAGACCAACTAGTGTGACTAACTAGTCGTTCCAATGATAGCCGATTCCATATTACCGGAATTACTCGGATTTTTTCTGACCAAGGACTGCTGCCCCAGTAAACTAGCCCTGCCTACTGTACCGTACCTCGTGCTTACGTCACATTATCGTTGGTGTAAAAACACGAGGGAAAACTGCATAACTTGTACACTTTGGCCGACAGTGTTTCATATTTCTTGGGGTGTCATTTTTGGTCAATAATTGAATTATGCTAATTATGTCTGATGAAAAGCGGGAGCCATTACTTGTATCCAAACTTTTGCGGGAGATTTAAAAAATTTTAGTACATTTCTAAGTACCCTCATTTGTATGTGCGTTTATTAGTAATATTTTTATAACCCTCTTTGTTTCTTCCAAAAATTACCTGCTTCTTGAGTCTACCGTTAGGTAGCCTTCAGCACCAAATTTAACAGCTTCACAGATATGTGCGAGGTTAAGTAAAACCTCTTAACTAGAACATCTAACAAGACGTTTGATGTTCCTCATTAACCTTGCTTTCTAAGCACAAATGAAATCATTTGAGTTCACAACAATTGAATATAAATCTACTAAACTCCATAGATGTTTCTAATTTAACACCATCATAAATGGTAATAAGCATCATAACTGAGAAAGGCATTTGTAAACAGCAGAAGGAAGAACCGCTCAGGTAACCTGAAGAGCTGCGCACCTGTAAATAGGTGTAGAATACTAAATTAGTGATTATGCCACAGCTTAGTAGCTGACTAAAGGCCAATCTACAAGGCTGGTATGACACTGAAGCATCGGTGAAGGGGGGAGAAAGAGGTTTTAATGTGATTTCAGTTTTTCTAGAGACAGCGAAGTGGGCATCTTCATCTCTGTGGTAGTGGCATATTTTGATGCTTAAAACTGATGCCAAGCGTAAAATACTAATTTCTTGCTTCAGGGTGGGTCAACCAGTAGCTGCTGTTTGCTGTCGCATTATGGCATGCACAGAGATACACAGGTATATGTACATGCCGGGTGATCAAAAAAAAAGCATATTTGAAAAAATTAAATAAAATTAACAAAACTCAATTAATTTGGGTAAAATAAAAGTTTTATAGAAAGTCAGCACATTTACCAGACCAATTCTGGTTATTTTTTGGTATAAGCATAGCAAAATTCATCAGACCCCATATACTGAAAATAATATTAATAATTTAGTATCTGTAGTGTACCCAATGGTCGACACTTCCACCGAAGAAATCTTGTGTGTTCTACTATTGTAACTTTCTTCAATAATGTATTGCCTATTTTGATCAATGATGTTTCGCCATCTTTCAGGCAGCATCATAATCCCACGTTCATAAAACTCCTGGTTTTTATTAGCAAAAAACTAAATCAGGTACGATTTGACATCATCATCATTATTGAAATTTTTACTATTCAAGTAGTTTAGTAAAGATCGAAACAAAAAGTAATCAGATGGTGCAAGGTCAGGACTATATGGTAGCTGTGGCAAAACATCGCAACCAAACTCCAATAATTTTTGCCGAGTGGCCAAAGATGTATGTGGCCTGGCATTGTCATGATGGAATACAATATCTTTCGATTTGTCAATTCGGGCCGCTTTTCTTCAACTGCATTGTTAAATTTCATTACACATACACATCAGAATTGATCGTTCGGTTGGGCGGTAAGAGTTCAATGTAGACAATTCCTTTGTAATCCAACCAAACTGATAACAAAACCGTCTTTTGATGAGTAGCAGCTTTTGATGTTGTTTGAGTTGGTTCACCTGGCCTGCTCCACGATCCTTTCCGCTTGATATTTTTGTAAACAACTCATTTTTCAGCGCCAGTTATCAGTCGTTTTAAAAGTCGATCATTTTCATTACGTGTTTTTAGCAAATGGCAGCTGTTAGTGCGTTGCGTTAAATGCGTTTCTTTCAGTTCGTGAGGAACCCATTTACCAAGTTTTTGAACATAGCCAAGTTGTTTTAAGTGATTTTCAGTGCATGTATGTGATACATGAAGCTTCTCTGCAATCTTACGTCTTATACTGTGACGACCCGAATCGATTATTGCTTTGACTAGGGCGTCATCAACTTCAACTGGACGACCAGAGTGTTTTTCATCTTTGAGTGAAAAATCACCAGAACGAGATTTGGCAAATCAATTTTGACACTGCCGTTCTTTTAAGGCTTCGTCACCATAAACAGCAAATAACTTTTTATGAGCTTGCGATGCGACTTTCACTTTGCGAAAATGTTCCTTTTGAATTTCTATTTCTCAACGAACGCCAAACAAAAACTACTCAACCGATCAAAAAACTTTTTTTACTCATTGACAGCTAAATTTCCAACTATCAAATAACAAAATGTGTTCTACTGCTGTACTATGTCTGCAAACCTAAAAATTCAACTGAAGCCATCTATGAGTGAAATCCGCAATTACTGAGTTGCCAACCCAAAACATGTTTCCTTAATCTGCGATAACACTGTTTTTTTATTATAAGGAAATTGGGATTAACGAAATATATGTATAATATTTCCAATGAGCTCACCTTTATTTGGGAGGATGAAGTATCCAAGGGAGGCTTAGTAAAGCACAGTACCATATATCTGAGTGTTGCTAAAAAATTGGAGCTGGTATTCAAAAGTTTTAACGGTACAATTATTCTGTATGCGACAGCTACTGGGAAGAGCTTATTGCGTGTCAGGAGCACTTGAATGCTAGAGCCGACGACAAGAAGCTTTTGTAATGTAACAATAATCGTGCTTTAGAAGTCAATACTCTAAACTTATGTGGGCAAATATGTTCATTTCTTCTATGAAAGAGTTCAATATGACCCCATTTTGTTTAGGTAAAATAACAACTTCATATTAGCGAAACTTCGCAAGTTCGCTATCGGTTTTTAATTTTCTTCCACTTTCTCATCTTCTTAAATGCAACCATTTGTAAGGAATTGTAAGGAAGTGTCAAAAATCTAGATCTGAATATGTAGCTCCTATCTATAGAGAGAAGCCAACAACATGATACATCCGCAGATTTCTGCAGTTGAGTGGGTAATACCATCGGACCCAGGTGACTTGAAGAGTTTGGAAGAGTCAATCGCCCCAGCCAGGCGTCGCTGATTCAGCCAGCAGCTATAGGTGTAGGGAGTGCTATGCACACTATCCTAGCTGATATTGCTCGAGCCCGGATTTGTCGGGAAATGGACGTCAAGAAGCAACCTGAGTGCCTCCTCGCTACTCATCATCCAGCACCCCGATCCGTCTCTCAGACAACCCATGGGTATGTAATTCGTCGAAAGAATACGTCTGAATCTCGCGGACTCGTGACAGCCTTCCACACTTTCGCAGAAGGCTGTCTCCGCCACGAGTCTCACTTCGGTTTCCTAATTTCGGACTTGTAAATTCCCAGTCCTACTTTGTACAGTTCCCATTCTGAAGCAGATTTAATTCTTCAGGCTCTATTAAAGAGTCGCATTCACGAAACCCTAATTTCTGATAGCTTGGTTGTCCACCATGGAAACTTTTCCTTTTTGGGAGGCGATCTTAGTGGACAAGAGCTCTCGAGGGCACTGCTACACGCAGCGGTGAATATCTGTACCAGTTCATCTTTCGATTCTTCCGGAAAAAGATCCTGTAGATTTCTACAGTAAAGGTCCCAGTCCGTGCTCCTAAGGTTCTTGGATCGGCTTGGTTTCATTCGTAGAAAATTGGATGTAGCTGTGATCCGAAAAGTAGGGAGCGCTAAGCACCCTCCAATCAGATACTCGATACGTCAATGGAGAAGAAGCCAGAGTGTGGTTTTTGCTTAAAATAAAATTAAAAAGCGACTCTCCTCTTGTATTAATATCCGAACGTCAGGATCTTGATTTACCTTCATCACTGTGAACCTTCAGTAAAGAGATTTTTGTCCTCATTCCAGAAATATCGCTACTGCTCCAGAAATAGCATCGACTGCGCCTTACTTAAGGTGGATTAATAAGTGGACGGATTAACCTAACCTAATGTCACAAGGAAAATACAAACGCTCGGGCTCTGAAAGTATTCGATGCGGTGCTAGCTGGTGGTAGCAGCTCTCTCCTCTGCGTTGGAAAGATCAGGTGGAGAACAAATTGGCTTCCCTTGGTGTGCCCAACTGGCGCCGGTCAGCACGAGAAAGAAACGACTGGCGCGCTTTGTTAAACTGGGCCAAAATCGCGTAAGCGGCTATCATGCCAATTAAGAAGGAGAAGAATGTCACAAGTGAGCACACCTTTAATAATTGGATCATGCTGATAGTTGAACAGTTGAAATTTTAAGCGGAAAGGAGTCAACGATTTTCAAAAAATTCTCTCTCTAAAATGTGTCTGTATTTGGACCACCCTGTGTAACCTACACCATGCATGTATGCGCATATTTTTGAACAAATTACAGATTGTCCTTAGTCGCACACAAACACACACACACATAAGCACTTACGCAATATTACTTAACTTTAAAGCATAACAAATAATCTAAAAAATATATGTAATCTTGGCAAGAAAGGAATGAGAAACGACAACGACCAGCGGTAGCAGCTATCAGCCGTAGAATAGGCAGCGATGCATGCAACAGATTTGGGCGTTTACGGCCTGAGCAGTTTTATCTGCATAAATCGGCTTATTGCAGCAGCAGCAGCAGCAGCAGTCCGTCTGTCACTAACTGCCACGCCAAAGTGTGGATGCTGTGGGTTAACTATTGTTGTTAAAGTTGGCTTGTGGCAGTAATACGGTAGCCACTTGTTGCATTCATTACGCCGTGTTATCGGCTGAGGCTGTAGATTGCTAGCTGGCCCGTTGCAAGTGTGCTTTCAGCTTGTTTGCCTCTTTATTTTTATTTCCATTGTTTTTTTTTATTTCCATTTGCTTTTTTTATATTTTTTTGTTATTATTCCTTACTTTTCGTTGTTTTTTAGTGTTTTTGTTGATTCACTTTTTTAATTTGATGCTGCTACTGTTGCTGCCAACGGCTACTGCCACAACTCTTACTCTGGTGCTGCTGTTGAGATCTTTAAATTGTTATCAGCAGCAGTGGCAGCAAAATCTTTTGGTCATATCTTATTGTTAATGGTTGTTGCTGTTGTTAATTTTCTACATGTTGCTGATGATGACGTTGCAGTTTGGCGTACTTTTTTTCTTCTATTTTGTATTTAAAGCTTTTTTCTCTATTTTTCTTTCTCTCTTGTTAATGCGGGTTTTACGGCTGTTGCAAGTTCTTATGACCTATACACATACACAGACATTTTCACACACATACACACATACACACATATATTTAGTATTTTACTGCGCTTAGCAATTACAAAAGATCGCTTGATCTTCTTATGGCCCAAAGTGTAAATTAAATTTTGTTACCACTTGTGGCACTCAGCTTACAAGTACTCGTGCATACACACACAAACCAACATATTTATACATACTTGTGCATGCTCTTATTGCGGTTGGTTCGCTTGGCTGGGCTGTTCGGTCGGCTTTTCATTTTTTTGATTTTTTCGCTTGTTGGATTTTTTGTGTGTTGTCTGTTCATAAATTGTTCTTGCTCGCCGTGTGTTGCACGATAAGCGTTTTGTTGCTGTTGCAGCAGCAGTTAAATTGCAAGTTGTAAAAGCGCCTAACGGTAGTGTATAATGCAGGCTATGCTGAGTATGCAGTATTATCGCTGGCTGTTGCTGTTTGGTGGTACCTTGATTGGGTTGACTGCCGGGCTGGCAAGTGTTGAGATGTCGGTAATATCGGTGAGACACTGCGAGAAAAATCATATCAAACTGGGGATGGACAAAAGTGATTTTATTTACTTATTCATAAATTTAATAATCCAAAAATGGGGTATTTCTTGAAGACTATGAAAAACAGACTGAAGACTTGAAGACTATGAAGACTACCAAAAACTGGTGTTGTGTTTCAGCTCTTATGCTCTGGCTGACATACTACAGGGTAGCTCCTTTAACTTTTCGAATGTAAAGTGTCGACTTTATTTTGGTTTTCAAAACTCTGCAAGCAGTTGGTGATGCAGTCAATGGCGAGCATTACCGTGCCATCTTTGCTGTTGTTGTTGTGGCAGTATACTTAACCCTGTCAGTGCAATGTAAAGGGTGGTTAGATTTTAAGGCCGATGTAGAATGAAAACCACACCTAGACGTCAAGTTTTTTCTACATTCTATTTGACATTTCAATCCAATTTAAATTGGAACCATGGAAAAATTCACAATCGAGCAACGCTTTAAAGTTATTCAGGCTTATTATGAAAACGGGCGTTCAAATCAAAACGCATATCGCGTACTTCCTGATTTTCTCGGTCAATTTAATAATCCAAATGTGCGTACAACCGGAAAAATTGTGCAAAAGTTTGAGCAAACCGGGTCTGTAGGAGATGTGAAAACACCAGTGCATGCTCGTACAGCTCGTACTGCAGAAAATATGTATTGCTGCTGTTCGCGATAGTGTGGATGAAGAGCCGTCCACCTCAACTCGTCGTCGTGCCCAACAATTGCACCACTCACGCTCGTCGTTGATGAACATTATGCATAAAGACTTGCATTTACACGCTTACAAGGTGCAATTGACTCAAGAACTAAAGCCTCTTGACCATTTCAAGCGTCGTCAATGGTCAGAATGGTGTCAGGAAATGGCAACAGTGAATGACCAATTTTCGAAGAAAATCATCTTCAGTGATAAGGCACATTTTCACCTCAGTGGATTCGTCAATTGAGGCATTTGGGCGAATGATAATCTAAGAGTGATTGCTGAAAAACCAATGCACCCACAAAGAGTGACTGTTTGGTGCGATTTATGGGCCGGCGGCATCATTGGACTGAATTTTTTCCAAAATGAGGCCGGTGAGGCAGTTACTGTGAATAGTGTTCGCTATCGTAAGATGATAACGAACTTTATATGGCCCGAATTGGAAGATATGGATGTGGACGATATGTGGTTTCAACAGGACGGTGCCATTTGTCACACAGCTAACGAAACAATGGCTCTTTCTTCGCGAAAAATTTCATGGCCGAATAATCTCACGTCGCGGCGATGTCAATTCGCCGCCAAGATCATGTGATTTGACACCGTTGGACTTCTTTCTTTGAGGTTGTTTGAAATAAAAGGTGTACGTCGATAAGCTAGCAGCAATTCAAGAGCTAAAGGATTAGATAATTCGGCACATTAACGGCATAGAACCTGGTCTCTTACACCATCCCACTCAGACTTCAATCTTTCGTCAACAAATGCCTTCGTATCATCTGTAGATTATTCCAACCGAACACCATCAGCAACGATGCGCTCTACAGATTAATGAATAAGGAATCCATCTAATGGAAAATTAAATACAAAAAGTGGCGATGGATAGGTCACACGCCTAGAAAAGAAGACTGGCACTGGAATGTAACCCGCGAGGCAGCAGAGGTCGCGGTCAGCCAAAGAATACTTGGAGAAGGTCGATATTGCGCGACCTACCAGATGCTCACATCACATGAGACGGCGTGAAAGAACTGCCCAGAACCATGTAGGAAGGAAGAGTCTTGTCGAAATCCTATGCTACCGAGCGGAGTGAATAAGAGAAAAAAGAAAAACAAAAAAACGTGGACAACATTTGGTTTTAATACGAAAGCGCTACATGCCACAAAGCAAACTAAATATATATTCGATATTTTAAATGGTGCTACGTATTGGCTGTTTGGAAGCTGACTCATTAGACTATTTTTGTGAAGTTCCATTGAGGATAAATGGTAGACCAACCATACAGAGACAAGTTGCCATTGCAGTGATAAGCGCCAAAATCCGCAAAAATGTCTTGGTGTTTGGCCGAGCTCCTCCTCCTATTTGTGGTGTGCGTCTTGATGTTGTTCCACAAATGGAGAGACCTACAGTTTCAAGCCGACTCCGAACTGCAGATATTTTTATGAGGAGCCTTTTCATGGCAGAAATATACTCGGAGGTTTGGCATTGCCTGCCGAGGGGCGACCGCTACTAGAAGAATGTTTTTTCTTAATTTCGGTGTTTTCACCGAGATTCGAACCTACGTTCTCTCTGTGAATTCCGTATGGTAGTCTCGCACCAATCCATTCGGCTACGGCGGCCGCAAAAATTTAGCAGGTTGTTAAAATTCAAAGTTGTACAATTTCGATACGAAGGTTTCCGATTTTAAATTGATTGGTGAAAGCGGGATTGAGTATAATAATAAGTAAGCTGTAGAAAGTTAACGAAATATAATAATAAAAAAAATTAACAGCTTGGAGGATTATTCAATGTAGAAAAATTTGGTAAATTTTCGATTCTTGTGATATTTGTTTTTTTTATACATATTTAGAAGTGAAATTTATGTAAAAAAAATCCTGATATGATTAAAGGAAAATTAATAACTTTGAGTTTTATTCAATGTGTAAAATTTTGTTTTTCATTGGGGAAGGGTTTTTACGTTGCGGGTCCCAAACTCAGCGCACAACCAGCTATCCTGGAATGCTTCGTCTTCTCACATTAGCTCGCTCACAAACGGATGTTTGGGAGCTACTCAGAGGATACTTGGCTGTGGCCAAAATCGTGTAAGCGGTTATCGCGCCAATCAAGAAGAAGAAACAAATTTTGATATAAGTCAAATATTTTTGCTTTTTATAACATTTTTTTTTTATTATTTAGAATAAAATTGACCTTAAAACTAAATTTTTTTGAAATTGTTTTTTGTTTTAATTGGCGAATATGTTTGGGTGAAATACCATTTTTGCCATTTTTGTAAGATTTTCAGAGAAGGAAGTCTAGAGAAGGAAGAAACTAAAATAAAATCCCCAAAAATGAAAACATAAAATTGTTTTCCAAATAACTAGTTTTCTAAGGTATACTCTATCTAAGACATAAAATTGTGTTTAAAAAATAAAAATTATATCGAAAATGTTCTTGTAAAAAAAAAAATGCAAAACATTGAACAAACGAAAAGCACGCAAATAGTCATAGGCAAAATGTGGTCGGATGTATGCATGCCCAGCGACTGGCATCCCAACGGGCTCTCTCCAATCCACAAGAAAGGTGACCCCACGAACTGCGCTCACTATCTGCGTGGAATAAGCCTTTTCAGTATCGCATACAAGACCTATCAAGCGTATTTTGTGTAAGGCAATGTGGTTTTAGGTCTGGGAAATCTACCATCGAGCAGACATTCGCATTACGCCAAAATCCTGGAGAAGGCCCAAAGGAAGCAGATCGACACTCACCACCTTTTCGACGATTACAAAGCTGCATTCGACAGTACGCTAAGGAATCACCATGTCTGTTTTTGGCATTCCTGTAAAGCTCATCTGGCTTTGCTTTTACAAACAACACCTGCGAAGTGAGAATTGGGAAAGATCTTTCTGAGCGATTTGAGATAAAGGCGACTCCTTATAATGCGACTTTTTCAACTTGATAATGGAGAAAACTATTCGCGCTCCCAATATCGACATCTCCGGCACTATTTTTTTCAAAAGTGTCATGCTGCTCGCCGACACAGATGATATCGACATTGCTGGTATTAGTCAGCGGGCAATTAGTGCAACTTGCTCCAGTCTTGAAAAAGAAGCCCTTTGAGTGGGTATTGAGGTAAACGAAGGCAAGACAAAGAGCCATGTGTCGCGACGCATATTGGAATGCAGGTAGCGATTGATAACTACGAGTTCGGCTTAGTGAAGGATTTTGTCTATCTATATAGGATCCAGGTCAGCCAAGTGTAGACAAGAGAAAAGCAGAGCTCTCTCTTGACGCACGTCGAGGTTTCTATGGACCGATTTGCGTGAATGATGCATACCGAATAAGATGGAACAAAGAGCTGTACGCCGATATGGACGTAGTGAAGTGGATTACCATTCAGCGGCTAAGCAGGCTAGGACAGTTGAGGGAAAGGTGCTCTTTTCGAAATGTACTGGTCGAACTCGCAAGGAAGGACGACCTCATCTACAATGAAAAGCCGAAAGTCGATGACGATTTGACATCCCTTGGCGTTTCTAAGTAGTATCAACAAGCGCAACTCCGAGACGATTCGCGCAACATTTTGGTGGCGGCCAAGATCGACCATCGGTTGTAGTTGCTTACGTCAACCTTAGAAATAGTTTCTGAGTATTTGCCATCCTATGGACATTCAGCAATATCTGTATTCAAGCCATACATATCAAACTCATGTAAACCAGACACAATTTCAATCAATCCAATTTTATGGTGGGTTGGCGCATCGAATTTATACAAAAAATTCTATTAAAAACCTTGAACATTTTGTGCTGTGTACGCCTCTGATTCGCTTAGAAGCTTCAAACCAGCCTCTTTAACAATTGTAGGAAGAGGGCAAGGAAGGGGAAGCTGGAAGTGCACTAAGCAGAAAAGAAACTAAAAACAACCAAAAAAGCAACATTTCGTTTGGTTTAAAACTGCCAGCAAGTCAGTGTAGTATTTTGATAGATTAACGTGCCCTCGAGCAAAAAGTTATATTAAAGAAACTTACTTAACAACAACAATGATATGAATGTACGACAAAACTTTTAACGACAACAAAAACACTCTACTTGTACAAAAACTAAGTAAATACAAAAAAATTAAAAAAAAGAAACTGAATAAAAAAAAACTAAAAGGCATTGAAAATGCTTGTAATGCAGGCGACAGCTGGCACGAGCCATAAAATCAGCTCGACTTACCAACAACAACAAAAGCTAAAAGCTAAAATGGTTTACAAGCAAGCGCAGCTTAGCATAGACACCGACTAGTTGTATCGCGCCCAGACATACCAGCGCTCAAAATAAAACAAAAGCTGTAGAGCTTAGAAATGTGTGTTTGTGTGTGTGTGCAGTGCAAGGGCTAGCAGGCGCATGGAGGGCGTTGGGTTGGAAAACAGATACAGGCAAGCGACGAGCCAAGCGTTCATTGCTGCGTCATTGACGACGGTCCATAGCTGATTGTTGGCGCGCAGCTTGATTTGCAGCTGCACCACAACGCCTGCTTTGTGGCCGACTTTATTAGATCGTGTGTGAGTATGACTGAGTGTGTGTGTGTTTGGAAAATTGTGAATTTGGCCAAGGGCTCAGGTGAAGGGCTTCGCGTTGCATTCGTGTACGCGCATGCCTCTAAGGAGAACGCCTACTGCGGGGTGCCCGGACCTGATACTGGTCACGTGTTTCGACCAAACAAAGAACTGGCTTGATTGTGCGCTGCATGCGGGCGTTGCTGCACGCGCTGTAGCTGTGTTGCATTTGAGGCCTTAATTCACGGGCTGGTGCCAGCTTTCTTCAGTTTCAGTTTCTGGTTGTCTGATCTATTTGTTGAGTATTCGTCATATGCCTTTTTCTGTCTACTATTCCATTTAGCGGACAGATAGACAAGACTAAGCTGCTTAATTTTGTATGGGCAGCCCTTTTAGTGCTTAAAAAATTTTCCTCAAACATACACTTTGATCAGAAAGCTACCGGAACAGCTGTCAGTTGATGCTCCAAGTCACTTGACCTGAGTTCTGTGGTTTTTTTGTTAGGCCGTCATGCCTGTATCTGTGGCTAACATTCCTACCAAAATTTTATCGCCTTTGCCTGTCTTTAGTAAATCTACCTCTGCAGGAGTTTTAAATTTTTTTCAGTTTTAAAAATGGATTTAAATTTGAACCAATGAGTTTGAATTAAAAAGGCATTAATTTCATTAGTGATATTCTAAGGAAAGAGGATAAGTACATCGGGGATCACGAACGCAGTGACAGACCTTCGGCGTCGGAAACTGATGAAAACACCAATAAGGTGAAAGAAAAGTTAATCAACAACCGCGAGATAAGCTTCACATAGCTGGCAGAGGACTTGGAAATTGCTTATGAATCCATTCAACCCATTGTAGTTAATGATTTGGGTTTGCGCCGCGTTACTGCAAAGTTAGTCCCAAAGAACCAGGAATTCATGCAGCAAAGGGCTGCGTTGATATCGCCAAAGACATGATTTCCAAGGCTGAATCCGACTCAACATTCATTAAACGCATCATTACTGCAGACGAGACGTGGGTGAGTTCGACACGCTGCTATCCAGACATCAGGTGAGTGGACAGCTCCGAATAAACCAAGACCATAAATACCGAAAATGGAGTTCCCGAAATGTTTCGAAAGCTGGATCAAGCGCTGGCTAAGTGCTTTTTAGTTGATGGGGTCTACTTTTAAGGCTCTCTTCGAAGTCTCATTCGAATATTTTTTAACGCTCTTTCATAGCTGGATATATGTTCTTTCATTTGATACCCATATTAGTATTATGGGAAGAGTATGTATAAGCATTTAAAATTATTTATCGAAAATTTGGTTCTTTGAAACCTGTAGAGCGATTCCATGCCAATTGATTCAAGTATTTTGGCGTAAATGACGTCAATTGTGTGGAAAATTAATTGTTTGCAGACTTGAGTCTAACAAAAAGTAAACAGAAAAATTTTGTTTTAAATATTTAATTGAATTGCAATTTATTAAATTTTGAAAATTCGGATATAGAATTTTTAAAATCAAACAGTGCTTCGTTAACCATTCAGTAAATTTCTTTTTAAATTTTTTGGCGCCAAATATGCTTCTAAAAAAATTTTCTGAAAAAAACTAAAAACCAAAAGTTAATAATTTTGAACTTTAATTAATGTAAAAAATTTGGTTATAGTTTTAGAATTGAAATATCTTCGGTTCTCTCCAGCGTTTTTCTAACTTTTTATTAATTTTCTAGATGAAATGGAATTTTTTTTTTGTGATTTTAGAAAACGACTGAAATTAGATATTTAATAAATTTCGAAAATTTGGCGATAGAGGTTTTTCAAAGTCAAATACTTGCGTCCATTTTATAAGTTTTGTATTTAAATTTTTAGGGTAAAATGTGCTTCTAAAAAAATGTTTTAGAAAAAAACAAAAAAAAAACTAATGATTTTGAGGTTTAACCAATTCCAAAAATTTGGTTATAGTTTTTTAATTGCCTTTTTTAACTTTATAATTTTTTCTTTAATTTTCTAGATAAAATGGAATCCTTTTTTTCATTTTAGAAAAAACATAGAAACTAGAAATTTATCAAATTTCGAGAATTTGGCCATAGAATGGATGTTTTTAAATTCTTTAAATAAAATATACTAAAAACAAAAATATAATAGAAATATTTTGGTTTGAAAAATTATTTTATTGAACAAAATGGATAATAATCTCAGCGGCTTAAACAAGAAAAAAAAAAATCACCAAAAAACAAAATAAAATAAAAAATTTCTAAAATATCCAACAATTAAAAAAACAATTCTTAAAAAAATCAAAGCTAATCACTTTTTTTAACCAAAAATTAAAATAAAAAAATTTTCAGAAGCATAGTTTCTTCTAAAATTAAAAAAAGTGATAAAAAAATCAAAGTCATCCATTTATTTTCACCAAAAAACAAAAAATATTTTTAAGAAGCATATTTTTTTCTAAGAATTAAAAAAAAGTGATAAAAAATTAAAGCTATTCAGTATAACAAAATTAGAAAAAACACTTTTGAGAAGAATATTTTTTTCTAACAATTAAAAAAGATAAGTGGTAAAAAAATCAAAGTTAATCACTTTTTTCACCCAAAAAAAAATTAAAAAAAAATTTTTTTAAGAAGCATATTTTTTCTTAAAATTAAAAAAAAAAGTGATAAACATAATAAAGCTATTCAGTATTAAACATTTTTTTCATAATTTTGTTAATATTATTATTTATTTATTTAATTTTACTTTAGCGTACAAATAAACCTGCTTTAAGAAAAATGTAAGTCAATGTCCAATAATTTTGGATCATCTGATGTGGAATGATTCTACACAAAATCTATAGTTGCACCTGCATATTCAAATATTCTTTGACAACTTTTACTATCGTACGGTAAAGGGTGGTTAAATTTTAAGCGCCGATGTTGAATGTGAACCACACCTAAACGTCAAGTTTTTTTTCGTATTTAATTTAATATTTTTCAATTTCAGACAAATTCAACTTGAACCATGGAAAGATACACACGGCATCATTGGGCCGTATTTTTTCCAAAATTAGGCCGGTCAGGCAGTTACTGTGAATAGTGTTCGCTATCGTGACATGGTAACGAACTTTTTATGGCCCGAATTAGAAGATATGGGTGTTTACAATATGTGGTTTCAACAGGACGGTGCCACTTGTCACACAGCTAACGAAACAATGACTCTTTTGCGCGAAAAACTTGATGGCCGAATAATCTCATGTCGCGGTGATGTCAATTGGCCGCCACGGTCATGTGATTTGACACCGTTGGACTTCTTATTTGGAATTATTTAAAAGAAAGAGTGTACGTCAATAAGCCAGCAACAAAGCTAAAGGATTGGATAATTCGACACATCAACGGCATAGAAACTCAATTATGCCTCAGCGTCATCGAAAATTTGGACCATCGGCTGGATGCGTGCCGTCGGAGCCGCGGCGGCCGTTTGGATAATGTTTTATTCCATGCGTAATTGAACTGTATCAGTATTATCATAATAGAGAGAAATGATAATAATTTCCTAAAAGAGTTGTTTTTTATTCAAAATCAACACCGGCCCTTGAAACTTAACCACTCTTTATAATAGACGAGATTTCAGTAAGAATGATTCTACATTGCGCGATTTCTGATTACTTGATGTTGAAGATGAAAGTAGGAGTGCCAGAACTTTAAGTTTTTCGAGAATGAATCAAACGTAAATGGAATTTGTGTCGATTAGCAATTAAAGTTGGTATTACCTTTTAATTATGTAGAATCTACTATCAATTTGCAAAGAAATGTACATGGTGACTTATTCAACAGTAAAAATAAACGATCTGATCTGATCTTATGCTCTGCCCCCAAATGAATAGACTTTAAGTTGTTCAGGAACAAAAATCACGTTTATATTTTATTCACCCCTGAAACCATAAATTTGGATGTGAAAAAGAAGAGTACACTAATAAAACACACAGCGAAGTGCCGACGTACATGACAGGTATTGCTTGATAACTTCTATGAAAGGTGCGCAATGAATTTAGAATCAGCAGCTGTACTGGCTTAGACATATTGTCGAAATCTGTGGTTTCGATTAAAGCAACTCTATTTTACGCACAAAGCACTTTCGGTGTAATAAAAGATTCTAAATAAGCAAATAAATAAAAAAATGCTTGACAAGTTCATAAGTATTCGTCATCTGCCTGTCATTTTATATTTGAGTGGCTACATTTTTTTTGTACTATGTTCTGGTTCTTACCAATTTACAGTTATATTTAAACCACTTAGCTTTGTTACAGCTTTTCAATGTTTTCTAATTCTATTTTTTTATTTTTACAACTACTTAACATTATCGGCATATAAAATTTGTTTGAATATTTTGTTCTTTTTTAAGCAGCTTTGTTTGTTCACAAATTGGTCGCACTTAACGCCATCTCTTCACATTTCATAGTGAATTTAAATAAATATTATGGAATACATATAAGTAGGAGCTCAATATTAATACGTCAGCTATTATAAAGATTGAGGTGTACTGTATGACTCACTTTATAGTCACGAAACGAAAAAAGCAGCTTAGCTAATTTATTGGGTACACTCACAAATGTTCGCATTTGGTATATAAGTACACACAAATATATGTGCCTACATGCGTATGTATGTGTATTTAGAAGTGTACCAAAAGGAATAGCAGCAATAAAGGTGCTAATTGGAATCAAGTCATTGCCCCCCTAAGCTAAGAATTGCAGTTAATAGTAATAAAACTCCATTGAGTTGTTATCGCGAAATTTCTCAACGGTAAAATAACTACGGGCTACCATTCCTAACTAATACATACCAACTAATACTCTTATAGATTTTGAACACATAATCATCATTTTAAATCACTTTACTGCTATGAATTGTGGGTATATTTGTTATGATTTCTCCTCATTTCACGTAGAGACTGCGTAATATAGTTAAGATTTGATCTTTGTTCCTTCTGACAAGAGTAGCTTGATTACTTGAAAACTCGTGCTTGACGTGATAGATTTGACTATTGTGGAACACTTCTTTAGTCAATTCGTCTTCGTAGTCTTTCGACGTCACAAACATGAGCGATTCAATGTCACGTGATTCAAGTATTTTCCACATTCTCGTCAATATTCCTGGAATTTCGCTTATTTGTAAGCCTGAGTTGGTATTGCACTCAGTAAGCTAGAAAACTTTGATAAAAATGTCATAATTTTACGTGTTTTTTTAAGTAAAATATTTTCATTTCCTTTTGACATTTTTATCACTTTTTATAATTTTTTAAGGTAAAATACGAGTGTACTTGTGAAAATTTTTAAGAAGAAAAAAACTGATTGTGAAGAACTGAAAAATATTGAAAAACTCACGTCTGAGATTTTTTTCTTATTTTTCATTAATAGCATTGACTATGCTCATTAGTACCGAGAAGTTGCATATTGGGATATCCATAACTACGAGGGGTGCCTTTTATATTTCGGGATTAGAGAACAAAAACAAATTTTAATCATCGAAAATCACTTTATTGTTTTTCAAAATATTCTCCATGAAGATCTATACACTTTTGCATGAGTTTGAACCAATTGTCGAAGTACTTTTGCCACTTTGAATGAGGTACCTCCATTCTGAATGCCGCAACCGCTTCTTCAGGTGTCGAAAAACGTTGACCTCTTAGTTTGTTTTTTACGTATGGGAATAAAAAGAAGTCATTCGGTGCCAAGTCAGGACTATACGGCGGATGACCCATTAATTCGATGTTCTGGGTACTCAAAAATGCAGTTGTTTGAGCCAATGTGTGAGAGCTCGCATTGTCCTGGTGAAGAGTGATCCGTCTTTGGCGATTGGTTTTCCTAATTTCTTGGAAGACAACTGGCAAACAAGTCCTCACCTTGCTATCCAAATTGGACCAGATGGAATAGTCCATCGGATTTGCGTCTGGCGAATTCGAAAGCCTTTGTGTGGACGAAATGAAGTGTGGAACAAGATTTTTTAACCATTCTTGGTTCACGCGAGCTTTATGAGACGGTGCCGAGTCCTGTTGGAACGTCCATGGTCTACGACCGAAATGTTTGCGTGTCCACGTCTCTAAAGCAACTTCTAAAACATTTTCCCGATAATAAATGGCAATCACTTTGACACCAGGCTCGCTAAAAACTATTGGAGAGCGTCCATCAGCGGTCACTGCGACCCAAACCATTACTTGCGATGGGAAATTGCTTCAAGTGGCCATACGTGGGCTCAAATTCTCGTATGAGCGTTCGGTCAAGTAAACACGATCATTTTGAGTGTTTATGAACTGCTCAATTGGGAAATTTTTTTCATCAGAAAACACAGTGTTAGGAAATTCGCCACGTTCGTGCAAGCGCAACAACTCCTTTGCTCTTTCGCACCGAACTTTTTTTGCTGGGGTGAAAGATCATGTGCTTTCTGGAACTTGTAAGCCTTGACCTTGAGCTCATTTTTCAATATGCGTCGAATGCTGTCTTGCGATATTTTCAGTTCTTTGTCCATTTTTTTTCCACTACGACGTGGAGATCGTTCAAGTCGAGCCTTCACTTTCCTAACCATTTCTGGCGTTGTTGCGGTTTTTTTTGGTCCACCTCCATAGCGTTTTGCAATGCTAGCAGTATCATTGTAATGTTTTATAGTGCGACAAATTCTCTATCCAAAAATGCATTTGATTTTAAATCGGGAATTTGATGGAAATTTCGGAGCCCACTTGACGTGGTTTGACTCAGTTATTTTTTAAATTCAATTTAGTTTTGTTTTAGTTTACTTAAGTTAAATTTATTTAATTTTGTTTAGTTTGCTTGCATTTAATTTTTTTTAATATTTATTTTTGTAGCTTACGTTTATTTTTTAGGATTAGTTTTTTAATTTAATTCTGCTTTGTTTTATTTAACTAAATTTACTTTAATTTAGTTTTTTTTTAATGGACTATGGTTAAGTTCGTGCGGTTTTTTTTCGAAATTTGAAACTTTATTGACGTAAAATGGTTACAAATTTAATATTCAAAGTATTGTCCATCGCTTGCTACTACTTTTTCCCATCTTTCTGGCAATTCACGGATTCCCTTTGTGAAAAATTCGGTCGGTTTTGCCGCAATCCACGAATCGATCCATTTTTTGACTTCATCGTAATTACGGAAGTGCTGGTCAGCCAGGCCATGTTGGCTCGATCGGAAGAGATAGTAATCGGATGGCGCAAGGTCTGGACTATACGGCGGGTGGGGTAGGACATCCCATTTGAGCGTTTCTAAGTATGTTTTGACCACTTGTGCAACATGTGGCCGAGCATTGTCATGTTGCAAAATAACTTTGTCGTGTCTATCGGCGTATTGCGGCCGTTTTTCTCGCAGTGCTCGGCTCAAACGCATCAATTGTCGTCGGTAGACATCCCCCGCAATCGTTTCATTCGGTTTCAGTAGCTCATAATACACAACACCCAGCTGGTCCCACCAGACACACAGCATAACCTTCAGGCCATGAATATTCTGCGCCGACGTCGATGTTGAAGCATGGCCAGGGTATCCATACGTTGCCCGACGTTTTGGATTGTCGTAATGGACCCACTTTTCATCGCCAGTCACAATTCGATGCAAAAAACCCTTTCTTTTGTGCCGTTGAAGCAGTTGTTCGCATGCCATAAAACGGCGTTCAACGTCTCTTGGCTTCAATTCATACGGCACCCAATGGCCTACCTTTCGGATCATTCCCATGGCTTTTAAACGTTTGGAAATGGTTGATTGATCAACTCCCAAAGTTTTTGCAACCTCTTCTTGCGTTTGAGCCGGATCTTGATCGAGCAATTCCTCCAATTCGGTATCCATGAACTTTGGCGGCGCACCCTCGCGTTCTTCGTCTTCCAAGCCAAAATCACCACTTTTAAAGCGTGCAAACCACTTCTGGCACGTTCGCTCAGCTAGAGCATGCTCACCATAAACTTCCACCAAGATACGATGACTTTCGGCTGCTTTTTTCTTCATATTAAAATAATGAAGAAGAATTCCCCGCAAAAACACATTATTTGGCACGAAATTCGACATTTTCAAGTGTGGTAAAAATATTGTTGTTTACGCTTCAAATAAAAAACTTATACTGACGTTTGTGCCTTACGACAGTAGCTCTCCAATGAATGTTTGGAAATGTGGATCGATGGAATAATAATCAAGTTACGCCATCTGTTGTAAAACCGCAAGGAACTTATTCATAGTCCTATTAGTTTTCCTTCTTCTTTTTTTATTTTTTTAATATTTTTGTTAATTTAATTGAGCGTCATTTTATTTAATTAAACTTTATTTATTTTTTTTTATTTTAATTAATTACATTTTTTCTTAGATTTTTGTTTAGTGCACAATTATCATTTTTGTTTGATATTATCTTAATTTTGCTAAATTTATTTTAATTTTAAATTTATTATATTTTTATATTTTAGTATTTCAATACATTTATTTTTTTTTCTATATTTTATATTTAGTTCATATATTTCAGTTTAAGGCTATTTGTTTTGAGTTAGTTTTTTAATTTTATTTTAATCTCCTTTTTTTACTATTTTTTGTTAATTTAATTTGGCGAGATATTCTTTTGTTTTACTTTATTTTTTTTAGTTAATTTATTTTTGTGTTTTTTTGTGCCTTTTGGTTTGCGGTTATTGTTTTTAATACTAATTTGATTTTTGTTCTAGTTTATTTTTTGATTTATTTTAGTTTGTTTGAATTAATTATAATTTTTTATTTGCGCCTTTTTGTCCTTTACGATAACTCTTTTTATATAATTTTGTTTTTTATTTCAATTTCATTCAATTTTATTTCGTTCATTTTCATTTTATCTCACTTGCGTTTTTACTTTTTATTTTAAACCATTCAATTTCGTTTTGTGTCAATATCTTTCGGTGTTTCATATTTTCAATTTCTGCATTCAACCCTCTCTATTATCTTGTTATTTTTGTTTGCAACACATTTGCTTTAAGGAAAATTTCAAATGGTACTTAACCCACTAATGACTACATTTGACCAACGAACCAATGAACTCCGCCATAACAGGCACCCAATCGCCGACCACTCGTTGCCACAGCCTGCCATTGCTACTTTTGTTTTTTTATCTGTGCTCCGGAAACTGCACACGTGCCAAAATCTACGTAGTGTCTTTAAAGGCCCACAAACAGGCTATCGCATTACATACATGCGCACAAAATGCATTCGCAGCACACAATTACAATACATACAGACTGTACACCAGCAGTCATTCCTACACATAACTAAGTACATACATATCTACCCAGGCAATGAATAATAAACTGTAATACGAGTAATGGCAATAATCATAAACGTAATAATCGTTGGATTGAATCGCCGCAGGCACTCTAAAGTCAAACTTGCTACAGTTTACAATAATCAACTACAGCAACAACAAGCCTTAAATTAGTTAAGTAGTGCAACAACAATAAATGCTATGGCAACTAATAACAAATAAAAAAAAGATTAAACAAAATAGAAACAAAGTGGATAAAAGCAATAATTGCTACAACCTCGACAACTTCATCAAATTACTGCAATGACAGGCGGTCAGACAGCTGGTCAAGCTGCCCGATAAGTAAGAGATCTGTTGACAGGGAGTGGAGGATTTGGCAATTGCCGGCGTTGGGACCATGACTAAGGACACTATTCAGTTGAGAATTGAACAGAAAGACTTGTACTGAACCATTTTTCGTTCACGTGTGGGCATTTAACTTACGAAAAAAAATATTTCTTTGAAATAATTTAGTACAGTTTTTGAAAAATGTTTCTAAATTATTTTGTAAACGATTACATGCCAAGTGTATTATAGGTATTTTTAGCATTGTCGTCAATTCTTTTAAAACTTAAATAAATAAAATAAAATTCAAAAATTTTGGATTTATTCAATGTGGAAAACTTTGGTATGGCCTTTTCTTTAAGAGAATTTTTTTTTGAAGTGGCTATAAAATCTTTTTTTTATTTTTGCGAATTAAAAAATACTCATGGGGGGAGCCTGCTTTAGAGGCTTCAAAAAATCGATTTTGTTTTTTGCATAAATGTCTTCCCAAACTATCCAAGAATGTGTCCTCAAAATTTCAGAAGCAAATTAAAAATATTTTCGGAGTTACAGAAGAAATTGTGAGCAAGCGTCGAGCAGGTATACGAGCGGCCGAATCGAAGTGCGATTTCTCGGTTTTTTATTTTCACAATTTTTTCTAATTGGCGGGAAAGATAAGGAAAAACTTAAACATCCTATGGAAACGAGATAACATTGATTGTATTCGGAATTAAATTCTCTTCTAGTTGAACCGAAAAAACCTTAAGAAATAATGATTAACCCACTTTTTAAACAATCTAAAGTGAATCTGTTTTTCCAAAAAAATGAGCTTTTTTTTAATTAGCGAAAAATTGTTGAATTTCTCACTTTTTGTTTAATTTTCTTAGTTTCACTTGAAGCTATACTATACCAAAATAAAAAATTTTTTGGGTTGTTGGTTTCAGATGAAAATTGCGACCTGCATCTTTCCCGCCGCACGACACATGCACACTCGAGGCGCCTCGGCAAAATGCTTGTACCAGGCATAATATGACATATAATTTAGTGAAAGAATTTGAGAAGACTGTTCAAAAATATTTATAACAGTAAAACCTGAAAGTTTCATTTCAATCGAATATTTCTTTCCTTCCCTAAAAAATCCACGAAAAAATCGATTTTTTGAAGCCTCTAAAGCAGGCTCCCCCCTTATATCCGCTTGTCAATGTTTTATATTTTGTTCGCCTATATCTACGTCCGCTCAATAGAAGTTTTTGTTTGATTTGTTATGAAAATAAATCATAATGTCTTTTGATAAAAAGCTCGCTTCTGCTCTATAGAGGTTTTTGTGTTAAAATAATTGTCCGCGCCCGCTAAGAGACAAATCAATTGATTTGTCTGTATTTCATTACTTTCAGTATCCTTTAAGAAAAACAATAATATTTCATAAATCTACAAATTACAAAATCCCTTTTTTTATTTGATTTCGGCTTGAAGTGGTCGATATTTAGCTTCGGAATAAAACTGCACTTGATAGAAAAAATATGCAGACAATTTTTTATTGCAGCTTTTTCCATTGAACACTGTCATTATCATCATTAAAGCCACACTTGCCGCAGTGATAGATCGAATAAATGTTATTGTCAACTATCAACTGCATCATGTCCATACATATATATACAATGGTATTGACAATATTAGCGGAAAATATTGATCCCGAAATGTCGGGATATTTCGAGATTCACCTTGGAACACATCGTTTTTAATATGAGTAAAAATTTATTAACTGAGAGCATTCAACTGCACGTGGGGGAACACGTAATTATTTATATCCCGAATTTTCGGGATTCGCCTTTGGACATGGCTTTTTTAATAGGACTAAAATTTCAGTAGCTGAGAACATTTAATTACAAGGTGAAATTAAACAAACCCTTCATATTTCCTGCCTTGGGCCCCTTTAGTGTTATTGGACCCCATCTGACATTTCTATTGAAAAGTTTGACATATTCTACCGGAAATGTACTCAGAATGTTTTGCTGTGTGACCCATATTAGTGTTGTATACAGTGAGTCTTAAAAATGCATCGCAAAAAACTCACATTTTCATGAGATTATTTTTCACAACTTTCCTCGGGGATTAACAAGACTAATGCCCGAATTCTGTAAACGAATCTCATCTCAAGTCACTAAAATTGAGATTATAAATTAGTGACTCTTTTTGTGACTTGAGACGATTTTGCTATTCAGTAAGGGAAAGTCGCAAGAATTTCACCAAATATCATGGTGAAAATAAATAGAGACAGTCAGCTGATGGCACGTATCGGCTTGAATAGTCAAAAAGTTGAGCAAAAATTCACTTATCGATTCCATATGTAATGGAATTTTTTAAACTCATTTATCAAGCGAAATTCTTCATCAAAAAACATAAAGAATATGAATATTACTAAGCCCATACAAAATAACGTTTTTAATTTCTGTTTTATAAACCTTTTACCTGAATCGGTTTATCAACAATTCAATTGAGACAAACAAAATTAATAATCGATAAATATTGAATTGCATCTCTATATACATTCCGTTGAAATGAACGAGTTGGGAATTCCGCTCAAGCTTGTCAAGTGGCTTGAGATCTTGAATAAGCTCCCAGCAGAAGGATTTCGGGAATCTAAAAAACCTCCTGAAAACGTCTTCTTCCAGAAGGAATGGGTCTTCCGTGCTGCGTAAACTTGCCGGAATCCGTCTACGCAAATTTCTAAAACGTCAATAAATACACAATTATTCGTGTTCTTAAGAAATTTGTACCCAAAACATATTACTTTGCTTCATTTTCGCGCTTTTTTGCAATATATATAAAATAATTAATTTCTCTTCCATATTTTTCGTTTTGTGAGCTGCTCAGAAGTAGATCACTAATTAGTGACTTTTTTTTTAGACTAATGACGTGAGATTGCTTACTGAATCGCAACTAGTCTCAAAATCAAATTTCACCATGAAAAGTCTCAATTAGTGACTTGAGACTGCTTACAGAATTCGGGCATAAAAAGCATTCCTGAACTAAACTCATTATGCGGCAAGCAAGCGCCGTCCTTTAGTATTAACTGAAGTAATTTGGATAAACTTACGTCTTTTTTTTCTTTGTTCACTCCTCTCGGGAATGTAGAGTCTCGACAAGACTCTTTCATAGTACACGGTTCTGTACTGTTGTTTTTGCACCATCTCATGAGATGTCGGCCTCTGCTAGTTCGCGCAACATCGACCTTCTCCAAGTGTTTTTTGGTCGACCGCGATCTCTGCTTCATTAGGGGTTCCAGTCCAATGTCATTCTAATGATCCTATCTGGTGATTTTCGAAGCGTGTGATCTATCCATCGCCACTTTCTGCGTTTGATTTGTCTAAGGATGGGCACCTCGTTCGTTAATCTCCACAATGCGTCGTCATGTACTGATGGTGTTTGGCCAGAATATTCTACAGATGATACGGAGGCATTTGTTAATGAAAGATTGTAGTCTCTGTGTGATGGTGTTAGAGACCACCCATGTTTCGCTTCCGTACAACAATACGAACATCACGCATTAGACGAATATTCGTAGTTTAGTGCGCTTGGAGGTTTGCGAACTCCCCCATAGTGTATACATTCGTCCGAATGCCGCCCTTGCTTTGTTTAGCCTGCAGTTGATATCTTCATCTGCTCTACCATCTGCCGTGATAACGCAGCCGAAGTAGCAGAAACTTTCGATGAATTCTTCGCGTTGTTGACCTCCAGTCCGATAGTTCGTGCCAGCGCGACTAGTCTTGCTTGCATTTCGGAGAGTTTGTGAGAGAGGAGGCAGATATCATCGGTGAAGTCCAAGTCCTCAAGATGTCTGGTAAAACTCCATACGATGCCTTTTTTGTGCAGGGTCAGTTGGCTTATGACGTCATCAAGGACGATGGCGAAGAGAAGTGGTGACAGAGGACAACCTTGCCTTACGCCTGCGTTGGTAGTGAATGGTAGTGTAACTGAAGTCTTATATAGGAAATAGTTTTTTAACATTATTTGTAAAAAATTGAAAAAAAAAGCTTAATCAATTTGACTGAATGAGTTGATTATTTGCAAATTTGAATGTCACATTTTTCAATTCAAATCAAGTTACACTACATTTGCACCATCTATATGTATGTATATATATAATTGGCGCGTACACCTTTTTTGGGTATTTGGCCAAGCTCCTCCTCCTATTTGTGATGTGCGTCGTGATGTTGTTCCACAAATGGAGGGACCTATAGTTTCAAGCCGACTCCGAACGGCAGATATTTTTATGAGGAGCTTTTTCATGGCAGAAATACACTCGGAGGTTTGCCATTGCCTGCCGAGGGGCGACCGCTCTTAGAAAAATGTTTTTCTTAATTTTGGTGGTTCACCGAGATTTGAACCAACGTTCTCTCTGTGAATTCCGAATGGTAATCAGGCACCAACCCATTCGGCTACGGCGGCCGCCGAGAATACACCATACACAAACAAATTTCTATCAAATTTAAAGGCTTTTATAGCAATACCTTTTACTTTTTTCAATCAGATACTGAAAAATTCTCGGGATCCCGTGAATAATACAAGTTATTACCGGGATTTTCGGGTCCTGAGAAGTGCTAAAATAAAACTGTTGCGTGAGTAAGGTATCCCGGGACTACGAGATCCCGAGATTCCGGGATCACCATCTCTCTCACATACATACACACATACATGAGAACTCGTATACTCTCAGCTTTTGTCAGATATAATCTGAACCCAATCCTTTTCAACTTAAAATCAAGTTTGTCCCGCCAGCGCGTTGCACAGTGCAAATGAATGGTTTTCTATTTTCAGCTGAAGAAAAACAAAACAAAATAATCAGGTTGAGCTTGGCGAAAAAAAAGTGACTATCGCTGATATGCGCATGAATTAAAGCCTTTTTATCACTATTTTGCGCTATCTTTATTCTCGCTTAAAAAGAAAGGCAGAATACGCCTGCCGAGATTAAATGAAGGGTTACCGTATATTAAGTGTATTTTGCGCCTCACATCGGCGGAGTTAGTGGCATCGAGCACCGGCACCGGCACCAGCACCAGCACCAGCAGCATCTTCAGCTGCAGCCTACTCCAGTTTGACCAGTTTGTGGCCGCTGGGCGGCTTTTTAGATTATTTCCTCCGAGCTGTCTCGCATTGAACCCCAGCACACACAGGTTTTTTTCTTCCTATGCAGAAGTGTACGGACTGCATATGGCTGTATGTAGTTGTGTATTTGCTGCAACGCGTAATAAATCGCAACTTTGTGCCTCTATGTTTATGCTTTTGATTTCTACTGACTGCCTTATTATTTACTAGCTTTTTTTACTATGTCACAGCTGCTGTTGAATTGTCGCCTCAAATTAGAGCGTAGCGTGCGCATGCGCCAACATTTAACATTATTACATGCCACAAGTAGCCTACTGATTATTTGTATGTATTTATGTTTATTACAGAAGCATAGCACAAAGGCTTGAGTTACTGCCCACTTAATAAATACAATTCCTCCAGGCTGATTACGCAGTAAAGGGTTTTATTGTGTTAGCTTTGGAGTGGCTATGGTAGATAAAAAACAATTCAAATTGCAGCAGGTGTTTAAAAATTAGCCGTAAATGGGGAGTGTTGTCGCCACTGTTTATGCAGGCTTTAAGAAGGTTGATTGAATGTTTACATTGTCGCCTGTTTGCTTAGTCCACTTCTAAATTGGCTCATAAAATGGCATTTTTTACACTTTCCTCTGAACTTCTGCTGAAAATAGCCTCTAAATTACACTGTGCCACAAATTGACGGCCAAGTTGTGGTGGGTAGGAAATTCCTGTGCAAAATGATGGGTGAGCTTTTTCCATGAAGATGCACAGTCAGTTACCGCCAAAAAAGTTGAAACAGACATTCAAGGCCTTCGCCTTATTGGAAATGCTGTTTTTGTGTTTTCTTTAAGGCGTGTAAAACGGAAACAAAAAAAGATTTTTTATTTTTGTTTGAATTATTTTATTTCTTGATCCATTGTCCAAAAAGTTGTTAGCCTTCAACAAATGGTCTTCCAGAAACAGATATGTCACTGACTAATCGGTTTCCGGAGCTCACAGGTGTCTGTAATCAAAAAGAGAAAAAAGATTTTTGTTCAGTATGACGGTCTTTATCGTGTGAACTACGATCTTTAAACAAGATAAAATTTTACAAAATTGTGGACTTTCAATGATGGTAAACCGTTTTATGACCCTTTTTTACTTTAAAGTTCCGAAAAAATACTAAATTTTTTTTTTCCAAATGAGCGCCGCTTAAACGATAATGACATCTTTTCTACGTCTGAGAACTAATTTTGAAGTCTTGTTGTAGAGGTTGCGTCACTAAAATGGCTATATCTCTGTAGATATTCCAAAAATTGTTTTTATTGATTTTTACGTGGCGGATACCAAACCCCGGGCACAACGAGCTACCCTGGAATGCTTCGCCTTTTCACGTTGGCTCACTCCCGAACGGGTGCTCAGAAGGTACCCA
Source organism: Anastrepha obliqua (assembly GCF_027943255.1). Lineage (NCBI taxonomy): Eukaryota > Metazoa > Arthropoda > Insecta > Diptera > Tephritidae > Anastrepha > Anastrepha obliqua. The sequence goes on along the minus strand of NC_072894.1, from coordinate 111,074,798 downwards.
GAGGATACTTGGGCTCTGACCGGAAGTTGTAAGCTGCTTGAACCGTCACCCGAGCCACTCCCAAGTGAATGGCAATCATTCCACTTGCGTGGACTTCTACGTATGAAACCATCTAACCAGCCTTGAAATCAAACGTACAATCGCTTGCCCACAAGTGCAATTTGGACTAAGTAGGCAACACTCTACAAGGCTTTTATCATGCTCGTCCTAACGTATGTTGTAGAAGCTTGGACGATGACAATATCCGATTAGGCGTCCCTTGGAGTGTTTGAGAGAGCGATTTTGCGAAGGGCTTTTAGACCTTTGCACGTTGGTGACGGCAAATATCGCAGACGATGGAACGATGAGCTGTATTAGCTTTACGGCGACATAGTCAAAGCGCAGCAAATAAAAATGCAGTGGCTACGTTGGCTGGGTCAAGCCGTCCGAACTGTAACAAACGCTCCGGCTGTGAAAGTATGCGTTGCGGTGCCAGGAAGAGGAAGGTATGTGCAAATGCGAGAACAGTGTTGAGTTTCTCAATAGACGCCTCAATGCCCTATTCTTCCCGAAGTCTTGGTGGAGCCACGTCAAGGTCCCGCAACGCTCCCCTAAGCTTGTGCCATGCTGTTTTTCTGGGGTTTCTAGAAGTCAATGGCATTTATGTCTCCTCGCCACACTCAAATAGCCGAAAGCCCCGTCCATTGCACTTGCTGCTGCCCTAGATTGTACGTTGGGCATTAGCATCGCAACATTAAAGAAGGCCCAGATTGCGCCGTTCACAGAACGTCACGAGACTGGTGGCCTTCCCAGGTGGTGACCCTTCCAGAGCATCGTAAAGAAAATAAGCAGATGCAATCACAACCATTCGACCATCCGCGCCTATCCCTATAACACACCTCAGCCGCTACCAGGTCTTGACAACAGAATTGATCGAGATCTGTCACAGTGAGATGGGATGATACTATAAGACCGGTTCTATGTCTACTGTCATATAATATTGTGGCCCCTTTCAACGTGCAAAAACCACACAGGCGGCCCCTAAAGACGCAGGGCTCTTGCACTGTTGCTATGTTCCCAGTTAGTATAATTGCATTAAATAAATACCTTGACAGAGTAACTCCTATTTCTGAGAGCTCTTTGAGTACTTTGGCTGTAATAAGATCGTAGCCGGGAGATGTTTTTTGCGTTCAGATTTTTAATGGCAGATTTCACTTCAAATTTAGAGAATTTACGTATGGGTGGGTTTATTTAATAAGTTTGTGTTATTACAGAATTTACATCTTCTAAGGTACCGAGTGTGGGGTTAATACACTTTTTAAGTTCCGGGCAAATGTCGCTGCTCTTTCGGAGTGGCTTTTAGCCCATTAATTATTTTCCATTCAAAGGGCAGGTAGCTGGAGTATAGGTCTTTTTATATTTCTAGCAGTCTTCCAGAGCGAATGCTCAGAATGTGCTGTAGCGTTAAGACTACTGCGATTAGGATTATGTTGTGCGCTTCGTTCATTAATAAGAGCTTCTTTAACGCGTTGAGTGCCATATGAGTCCAGGTTGGTCTCACAGTGCGAAGAGACTTTCAGGCCTCGTGGTGACACTTGGTCTCGCGGTATAATGTGTGAGATTTCGGTTTGTGCTGATGTAGCTGCTTCATAGAGGCTATTAGTAGTAGTGTATTCACGCCATACTAGAGCCATTGCTTTGTTTATGCTGCTTGGCCTATGAGTATGAGACCAATGTGGCATCATATGGCCTATTCAAAAATTCAAATATTCTATTGTATTATGTAGAAAAAAAATCGTAGCCGGACGAACCCCATTTTTTTTTGTTGTATGGTGGCACTCAACGTGTTAAGTTGCCTTATGAGTGTACCTTGTTGTAAGCACCAGTTTAAAGGTTCAACAGCCTCAGCAATATCAATTTCCGTTTTTAGTAGAAGTTTTAAATATATCGTTGATGTCACCAGGTGTGATGCCTTTTACGACGCAAAAAGCTATCAAGTTAAGATTTTTTTCCAAATCCAATGGCCAATACGTTGGGGAACCCGATGATATGGGTATTCAATTTAATTTGTTAATAGCGGCATAAAGTTGCCGGCCTTTAGGAGTTGTAAGGGGGGAGCTCCAGTATGTGCGTTTTGCGTTATAGTCACCACCAGCGAGAAATCTGCTTCCTAGGGTTAACGAAAAAATTGTCCTAGTCTTCTCATTCAACTGCATGCTTGGACGAACTATATATATATATTACATACATATATGAAAATAAAAGTTGTTAGAAAAACACATTCCTCAGTTGTTTTCAGTTGAAATCTCAATCGGTTTTTGTTGAATAAAATTCTTACATACGTTTAACTTATAAATCACGTTTATTATTTGGCCACTGCCGCCGAATCGGTTGGTATTTGACTACCATTCGGTAGTGCACGGGTTGAAAGCCTCGGAGACGAAACAACAAATGATAGGAAATGTTTTTTTAAATAGCGATCGCCCCTCGGCAGGCAATGGCAAACCTCCGAGCATTTTTCTGCCATGAAAAAGCTTCTCATGAAAGACCGTCTGCCAAAACGTTAGGTCCCTAAATTTATGGAAAACATCAAAACGCACACCAAAAATAGGGAGGGGAGCTGAAACAGGCACCCAACAAAGGCTATAAATGCGAATTGTTAATATTATTATTATTAAAAAATCAAAGGCTAACTTTGCATGCAGTGTATCGAGCTAAAAAATTATTAAGAGGACCCGGTGGTCTACAAATTTCAAAAAATCGATTTTTTGTTATTTCGATATTTCGAAAATATAGTAACTTAAGATTATGCTGTAAAATTTTCATGCTGTAATTTCCAATATTATAGGTTCTATAGCCCATAAACTAGGTAGAGAGCGGTCCGCGCGCTCCTCGTGGGTCAAACTTCAATCTTTATCTCGAAACGAATCTTCGACCAGGTCGAAGTGTTGTCAAAAAAAAAGAACTATTCAACCGAATCGTCTGAAATTTTAATACGTCTTTCACAACATAAACGGCTATCGCCATCTAGAATCATATTGTTGTCGCCGGCTGGATTCATATTGTTATTTGAATTACTTCGTTTTTTTTATTAAAAACTTAAAACGCCGATTTTTAGAGTGTAAAATTAAAAATCGCGCCATTCTGTACATATTGGTTTTATTTTAGTGCCTCATGTAGGTACAGTCATACTGATTAATAATTTTTTTGGCTTTTGTGTTTCAGATAAATAGAAGAGCCAAAATGGACAACACCGTCCAGGTCAAATTATTTGGGAGGGTCAACTTCAGCGCCATTTTTAAATAAAATTTTTTTTTTTCAATTTTGTAGTAAAAGAAATTAAAAAAAAGCCTAAAAAATTTAAATGTTGTTTTTCATTTTTTTATTGTAAAAAAAAATTTTTGAAAATACCCTACATTTTCGATCTCTAAACTACCCCTTAAGTTGAAAAATATAAACTTTTTTTCTGAAATTAAAAAAATTGTTTTCTTCTAAACTACGAAAATTCCCACTAAATTTACCAATGATAGTCTAACGAGTTAACTGTACCTGTACTTTTGAAAATTCGACGAGTCAAATATGATAATTGGGACTTATTTATAATTTTCTTGACCTTGCAAAGCTGAACGTGCGGCGGTGGAAGGAAGTAGCCTTAGATGGAGACTCATGGCAAAAGGTTGTGAATGAAGCAATGGTGCACCAAGCGCTGTGATGCTAAAAAGAAGAAGATTTATAACCTTCTTTCACGTCTGCCACTTCCTTATGTTTTTGTTTGCTTCAATATGCACCACCTGATAGCTGTTGTCGCTTGATTGCAGCGACGATTTTATGACTGGGTAATTTAAAGTTCAACTAATTTTATGACTACTAATTTCAAACTCAATCAGCATAAGCCGTTGTTAGTACTCCCGAATGGGCCTTAGATGAAATCTTAAATGCTTATCACAGCCCCAAATCACACTAAGCCCAAAACGGTAGCCATACAACTGAGAAGAAAGAGAGAAAAAAAGCAATAGAAATATAAAAATTAATTTTAGCTACAACTCGTATAAGTCGATTTAATAAAAAAAAAGAAAACAAAAGAAGGAAAAAAAAATAGAATAAAAAAAAGCAAAGCAGTATGCAACACAAGTGGATTATGCTAATTATGTTTGTCTCATTTGAGACGCAGCACCGTTAAACGGCAACGAGCTTATCTACGCAGCTAAGCATTCTGTGACAACCTATAACGACTCGAAAACAAAATATATAGAAAACCTTTAACACCAATTGACATTTACATAAATTATCATGCAAGCGAATTTAGCAAGACAACTCCAGCCAGGCGGCTCTGCTCCACTGTTGCTCGGATACGAAACGAAAGACTTAGGAAACGAACGCACGCGCAGCTGCAGCACCATTAACCTCGTCGATGAAGCGAAGAGTAGCAGAGTAGCGGAGCAGCAGCAATACGCTGAAGTTACTGCGTACATAAATTTGAAATTTAAAATCGAAACTATTAACAACAACAACAACCACCTATTATAAAAACAATACTGCAAAGCAGCACATAAAAAGTGCAACCAAATTGAAAGAAATGGGCGCATTTCACGCAACTAATGAAGGCAATTTCTAATAGCAAAAAAGAAAAAAACAAAAACCAAAAAAAAAAAAAAAAATAAAACGAAACGAAACGTCAAGAAAACTCCAAAGAAAATACATATAAGTGCATTTACAAGCAGCTGAAATTAAATTAAAATCAAAACAAAGAAAGAAAAAATCTAAGCAAGATAATGAAAAATCAACCATAGCATGTGCAACAACAATTCCAACAAAGTAACAAGTGTGCAAGCTAAAAATTATATCCATGTGGTGGAAACGAGTGTGGCGTATCACTTTGCTTGCAGTAAATTTATTTATTTGTTGGTACACACACACATTCTTACATACATTATGTAGGTGTGTGTATATGAGTAGCTGTAGTAGTAGGGCAACTCAGGAAAGAACCTCACTGAAAACTGGTTTCGACTGCATTCGCTGCCATATCTCAGTTTGTACGAAGTTTTTAGATATGTGGTTTGTTGTTGTTATTCTGTTTTTATGCACAGAGGCTAACGCATAGATGAATGCATGTTAAGACGAGTCGGTTGCACGTACAAGCCAAGGTTTGAAGAGATGCCTGACTGCAGCCAGGCTGGTTGGATCGCCGCTAAACAACAGCTGGATGGAGCAGTGGAACAGTGGGTTTGTTATGATGGTGCGTAGTGAAGAGTTTTCAGTGGAGAAAATGTACATATAACGGCTTTAAAATTTATTTGTTGTGAGATTGGCACATATCCGTTGAAAAGGCTGGCTGGATACGCTAGAAGGTCATAATTGTTTAAGGGTTCAAAGGAGCTTCCATGGTTGACACATAAAATCTTTCAAAGTAGTGGGTATTTTTTAATTTAATATAAAATTGAATTTAATAAAAAAAATTAAAAAAAAACACATGTTCAGTATTCGTTATATCGATCACAATGCACAAGACCGCCAGCCAAAGAAAAATGTCCAAAAGCAACGCGATTTTTGAGCCCCTTAAAACTCATAGTCCATACTTAAAATTTTTCTAAAAATTCTCAAATTTTGTTTTTATAATTTAGATAAAGACTTGAAATTTTCTTTTAATTTGCACAAAGCCTGAAACTTGGATTTGCAATGTTTTTTTAGTAACATAAACTATATTTTAAAAACTTCCAAAAAATAAATAAGGGAAAAATAGCTTTTTACAAATTTTAAATAAGTTCCTGTGCTGTAGCTATGAAAAGTGCGTTATTTATTCGCCGTTGCTGCCTACAACCTCTTCCCACCTCGCGAACAATTTGTTGATGCCGTTCCGCCAAAAATCGCCTGGTCTGGTGTCATAGATCTGTGCCAAAGTTGAGACAGTTTTTAAGGACCTCTTCGCCTCTTTCATATCGAAGGTAACACCCTTCATATGGTTTGACGGGGAGCGAAAAATATGGTAGTCGGTCAATGCAAGGTCCCTAGAATACGGCGAATACTGAAGAAACTTCCATTCAAGCTCTTGGAGTGGGGCTTTAACGTCTTGTACAACATAGGGCCCGGCGTTGTCATGAAGGGGTATGGTTTCACTATGTCGATCAGGTTTTTTCAGCCGAATCGCTTCATTCGCGCGCTGTAGCTGGGCAATGTGAAGCTCCTTGTCATTCTTTTCGAGCATTTCCCAGTACAAAATGCCCTCCCAATCTCACGAAACACATATCATGATCTTCTTTAGATAAAGATCCGGCTTTGGCGTATCTCCTTTTATCGCCTTTTCCTCATATAGAAGTATAGGTTCCGTTTCTCATCTCCTGCGACGATTTGGTACAAAAGGCGCTGAATGGCGACCGTCATCTTCGGCTGTTTTGTAGAGCAGAAAGAGTTCCATCGCATGAATGCCTACTTTTGTCAAACAGAAAACGAATCGTTGCAAATTGAAAGAAAATATGAAAACGCTAACAACTTTATGCCTCAACCGGTTAAATCATTAAGCGATTCCAATAATCCCTTATACAATTTGCTCTCCATTCCCCTCAATTGTTGATTCGATTGCATCTAGCAAAACCAGATGTAAGTTACATAATTAGCATTCATACCCTTTATTGGGTGTTTCCGTGTTAGTGAACAAATGGAGGGACCTACAGTTTTATGCCGACTCCTACCGATAGATGGTTTTTTATGATCAACTCTCTAATGGCAAGAATACACTTGGGGGTTTGCCATTGCTGCTGTTAGGGAAAACTTTCTCTATCATTTGGTATTTCATGCCCGGATCTTAAACTCCTACACTGTCGAAGGATCATTCTCTCTCTTACCTTTGGTTATTGTAGTATAAGAGCAAAATGGATTTTGCATTTTTGCATGATATTTATTTTCTAAATCGGTCTCATGGTAGTATAAATGGGTGCCGAGCATCCCCGATCTAACAGTAGGCAGAATAATCTCGCGAGTTGGCACGTTTGCGAGCTAACCCAGTGTTCACTGACCCCAACATCCCAGGAGTACTCATATACCAGGGATTCTCAAGTGAACCCTAATCTTGTCATTCCGCGGTGAAACCTTTTGGAGGGTCCTCTGTCTAACCAGCTCATTAGCTCAGCAGTTTTACGCTTTGGTACTTTCACATAGAACCCAAATGAGCCAAATATTGAAGTATTTGGATATAACCGAGTGAGAAATCAGGAATCCCGCAACTAAGTTCGAAAGTATAAACAACGAGCCCATGGCCTCAATTGCCACCTGGCTGTTAGCGTAGATATTTACCTTTCTTACGGCAATTGAAGAATTAAGCAACCAATCCACTGCTTCTTTAACTGAGGCTATGCCTGCGATAGGAAAATACGTCAGTGGTGCGGAAGTCTAAACTTGAGCTAGATGGTGAGCTCAATGCTAGCAGAATACTACCCCGCGAACACTTCGGTCCAACTTCGAGCCATCTATAAACATATTTGCCATGCTCCGTCTCCAAGTGTTCCTCTCCATTCACTTATCATTTGAGGGAATATGAGTGAAAAAGGTTGATGAAGAACCATGGGGATGAACTCCAAGTTTGTAAGAATAGTTTCCATCTCTCGTACTAGTTTTATATTGTTTTTCCTATGGCAAAACTCAAATTTAAGTACTTAGTGAAGGAATTGTTCTCTGTAGGTAGGCAGCTTGGTACCACGAGTACACTACAAATATCACTAGATTGCCGTTTTAATACCACAATGTAGACTACTACCTGGGAGAGGTTACAAAACATAAGGGGAAAAAATCTATCTTCAGCCAACCAGCCCCGTTGATGTAGTGGAGGAGAGAAAAGCAATCAAGGCGGGAGAACTGCTTCAGGCTATACGTCAGACTAACGAACCTCAAGCGCCTAGCCACCAAACCCGGACATTTGCAAAAAAATTTTGAGCAGTCGCTATCTGTGCAGGATCCTCACATTTTCTGCAAAGCAAAATTCTACAGTTGTATGGAAGTCCAAGCTTCTTCGCATGCGTTCCCATCACCCGCTATGAGTTTGGAAATTGTAAGGCGGGGGATTCCCAGCACTTTGAGCGTCCTGCTTCTGTCGTACCGAGCCCAAAGTGTTTTTAAGATAGCGCAACATCTTTCGTACGCTTTTTTTGGAAGGAAATTGTGCAGTTTCCTTTTAACAACGGACAAGCGGACAACGATGTCTGAGATGGGGACAGCACAAACCAGTTCTGTCGACTCCTTCCTGGCGAGCTCATGCAGAGAAATGAACTTGCCGTCTTTGTTCCTATGTCCTGGAACATAGAAAAGAGAAATGTTTGCTACATGTTCGAGATGTTTGATATTCTGCTTACAGTTCACGGGAAGAGAGCTGCACCAGGGCGTCATCAGTGCTTTGAGTGCAGCTTAACTATCGGGAAGGATACTTTTGTCTTCCTTTTATCCTCTGTCTAGATGTAAATAAATAAATAAATCAGCGAAAAATATAAGCACACAAGCAAGTAATTTTACATTTTTGAAAGCTTTAGAAAACTGTTGCAATTAATTTTTTTTTTTTGTTTCTTTGTATTCGAAAGTCACTGCCACTTTCACGCCATTCCTCCTCACTGTGCAAGCTATTTATTTATTTTTTTTTTTGGTAATTTTGTTTTAGGTTTTTTCCATCCTGCCCACAGTTGAACACAATCAAGCAGATAATTTGAAACTGAAATTTATTACCAAATGCTTGAAACATGCAAACACATACATGCACGCATCTAGTAGTGGATAAGCGCACAGTGACATACACACACACACCCATCGGTACACGCGTGTAACGCCCGGCAAACAACGTGCTAAGACGCAAAACTACCTTGCCATGCCAGACGTCGCCGTACGCCGCTGCGTACCCTGCTGCGATGACAAAGAATCAACGACGACGACATACAGTAGTCTTAGATGAAATGGATCTTAACTATAGATCGCGCACAGGGACGCAAGCATACGTACATATGTACATTTTTGTTTTTGTTATTATTTTTGTAAGTACGTATGTATGTGTATATGTGCAGGCATAACAATGTAGCTGACAGCAAACGTTGTTGGTTGCATTGTTGTTGCACTGACATACACTTGCTGCACACCTGCATTTTCGTCATTGCCCATAATCAACTAAAGAAAAAAAAAACAAAAAACAAGAGATATGCTAGAGACACACATTCATACATACGTAAAAACTCGTACATATGCATGTGCAGAGACAGAGAGACAGACGGCCAACCAGCCAGCCGGTGAAGACATGTAAAGACAAGACAGACAGCTAGTCAGTCCAGTCCGGTCCAGACTGGGTCCTCAGCTTGAGTGCTCGCTCAGCTACGAAAATGAACACTTGGGTTTTGATTTTTTAAGGTTTTATTTTCGTTTTCGTTTTTGTTTTTGTTTTTGCTTACCTTTTTCTGGTTCTTTATATTCTGTATGTTTTATGTAGAAGTATTTTTTTTGCTTTATTTTTGTTGTTGGTGTTAAAATTATAGCTTCAGCGGTGTGGCATAGCAATCAGTGCCCATACAAACAAACAGAAAAGCAAAAACAAAAAAATTAAAAAATTGAAATAAAAATAATAAAAATTAAGTAAAAGAAAAAAGTACTTGTATGCTTAACTACGTAGCTGCATAAAAACATAAAAGCATACATACATACGCACACACACACACATATACGCGCATGCAAGCACAGACCATACACAGAGTTCGAGCGGCCGTCCGACCGTCCGACCGACCGATCGCTTGGCACTTGCATACATTTCTGTTTGTTTGTTTGTTTGTCTATCCGTCCGTTGCACGTAAGACGGGTAGCACTTCCCCATAAGAGACACATGATTAGTTTTGTTACCCATTTCTTGTTGTATGTTGCAGCTAGGCTTGTTGTTGTTGAACAACAAACATTAACATTAACACTGCCATTGTTGTTACACGCTGTGTCTATCACTGCGTTCCCTATTGCTGTTGTTGCATTCACTTTTGTCATTTTATACTATATTGCTTGGTGCGAGGAGTCGCACCAGAGGAGGGGGAAGAAGAACAAGAAGTAGAAGTAGAAGATGATGAGGAGCAAAAACATCCATCATATAATTTTTCAGTTCTTCTACTGATTTGTTCTGCTACTGTGACTGCTGTGATTATGGTTAGTTGCTTATTGTTGTTGTTGTTGTTCTTACTGCCACAGTAGTTCCCTTAATTTTTCACTACTTTACTGATTGTTATTTGAGTTAGGCAAGTTTATTGCCGCCACCACCACCACCACACCATCGCCACAATTACCACCATTAGGTAGTCACCGCAAAATAGGCCTTTTGCGTTTTTTTATGGAGCTGTGAGTTCCTGGCCATTTGATTGTTTTAGTGCTTCTGGTATTCAGTGGATCATCACCTTTTTTGTTGTTTTTCGCTTACGTTTATTATTTAATTTTTTATTTCTCAAAAAAAGATTTTATGAGCAACACTACACGGCACAAAACTAGTTCGAAGTAAAAACTAAGTGACGCTTAAAAAATTATTAGCTGAAAAGAGCCACATACGCACTGATTTTGACTTCCACATCCACTTACCGATATTACAGGAAGATTTTATGAAGAAATTTTTAGATTTCTCAAATGGTTATCAATACCAAAAAAATACCAAACCATGTTTGTTGAGATATTTTTCTACTACAACTTTATTCTGAAAAAATGGTTACAAGTGAATCATTGAAAGTATTGCCCATCGCTGGCTACTACTTTTTCCCATCTTTCTGGTAGATCTCGTATATCGTCGCGCTAAAACTGTTCATCTTTTGAGGTTATCCACGGATCAACCCATTTTTTGATCCCTTCTTATGAATGGAACTGCTGGTCACCTAGACTATGTGCCATCGATCGGAACAGATGATAATCGGACCGCACAATATCTGGAGAGCATGGCAGGTGGGGTAGGATTTCCCATTTCAGTGTTTCCAGGTAGGTTTTAACGGGATTGGCAACATGAGGCCGAGCGTTGTATTGCTGTAGAATCCCTTTTTCATGCCTCTCCGCGTATTGCGGCCGCATCTCGCGCAGTGTTCGGCTCAATCGCATCAATTGAAGTCGATACCGATCCCCAGTTATAGTCTCGTTTGGTTTTAACAGTTCAAGATAAATAACACCAACTTGGTCCCACCAAATACAAGACATAACCTTCGCAACGTGAATATTTGGCCGAGGCGACGACGTAGAAGTATGACCGGGCAGTTCCCATGACTTTCTTTCTTTGGATTGCTGTAATTAATCCATTCTTCATCACCCGTCACAATGCGATGAAGAAAACCCTTCCTTTTTTGCCGCTGGAGCAGCACAGGCGAAAAAACGACGTTCAACATCTCTTGGTTTTAACTCATAAGAAACCCAAGTCCCCAGTTCCTGAATCATTCCCCAAGCATGCAATCGCTTGAAAATAGATTGGCAGAGAACTCCTAATACTGTAGCAAGTTCTTCTTGCGTTTGACACGGATCCTCATTGAGCAATGTCTCCAATTCAGGGTCTTCGAAGGTTTTTGGCTTTCCTTCACGCGGACGGTCGTCAAATCACCGTCTTCGAAGCGACGGAACCAATCTCGGCACGTTGTTTCACTTAAAGCAGTATTTCCATAAACTTTTTGTAGCTCTCGATGCGCTTCAGCCACCGTTTTTTCGAATGAAAGGGGAAAATCAACACTTCCCGCAAATGACGATTATTCCGCACAAAATCAGACATTTTCTTCACAAAACCAAAAGTATATGATACCAAAACAAAATCACTAATGTGTCGAAGTAGTTTGTTTACCACATGTCTAAGCTTGGTTTATGACGTTCAGGTTATGTTAGAATCGAATAGCACACACTGGTGCCGGCATCTATTGACAAACAGCGAGAACTTAGTTGCGCTCCTAATACATATAGGGCCATATAGCGTTTGCTTTTTGAACCACCTATTTTTTTCAGAATGGCAACACAAATGACATGTCAAATGTGTTCATAATTTACTTAAAGGTTTGAAATTTACGAAATAGGACGCTATACGCTTGAGCAAAATTGGGAAATATTGAAAACCTATTTCCAAAGTGGTGAGTCTTCTTCTTCTTTTCTGATTTTCACATCGGTGGCTACGTCAATAAGTAAAATTGTCGGATTTGGGGCTCAGAAAGTCCACACATTACTGTAGAGAAGCAATTACATCCACAACGAGTCACTGTTTGGTGCGGTTTTTGGTCTGGCGGCATCATCGGGCCATTTTTTTTTTCGAAAATGAGCGCTCAACGAGTTTTTGTTTCCAAAAATTGAAGAGGATGACATGGACGACATTTGGTTTCAACAGGACGGTGCAACTTGCAAGTTTTACTCGAACTTTTGGCTACCGTTTTTGAAAACCGAATAATCAGCCGAAATTTCGATATCAATTGACCGCCTCGGAGCTGTGATTTAAGCCTGTTGGACTATTTTTTGTAGGGAGCCGTTAAGGACAAATGCTATGCGAATCATCCAGAGACGATTGATGCTTTAAAACACGAAATGGAAGTTGCCATTCATGAAATTGGAGCCCAAACAATCGAAAATGTTCTTAAAAATTGGGTTGATCGAATGGCGTACTGTCGTGGCAGTCAATTGAACAATATTATTTTTTATTCATAAATGACAACTTTCAATCTTCAAAATAAAAAAAAAATATTGATTAAGTTTTTCTTTATATCCGATTCAAAAAGCAAATTTTACATGACCCACCCTATACAAAACGTAAATTTCTGAAATTTTTAATAATAAATCTATTCCTACAGCAAATCATATTTATTCAGTTTTTTTTTTACTAAAATATTGGGATTTTAAAGTCTCTACTGACTACCAATTTCGGAACTAAACTTGCTTATATTAGACAGCCGTTGAAAGTTAGTTCAGCACACACAAAAAATAATTAGTTTTGAATATTTTTCACTGATCTGCTAAAATCCCAAAAATCTCCGTTAACTCGAGCTAAAATCAAAGTTTTGTTCACTACCTTTTTATGATTGCCGCGTTGTGAGCTACTAAGAATATCTTTTTGCAGGGTTAAATAATAAATAATGAGCATAATGAGAGCACACCGAAGAACTTTGAGAGAACATTTTCGATGAAAGCGCTCGAAATGGGGGTAAATAACTTATGGCTTAGCACCACGATGAAGCACTGACTCAAACATCTCATCTTGAATGCGACTATCCAGCCAAATGCCGCATTTTTACTGCTACAAAATTTTAATTCATATTTACCTAAGAAATACTGTTTGGCTGCTGCTTGTTATCACCGCTCCAGTGGCCACTGGTGATGAAGGAGAATCAAGAGAAGGACCGCAAGGCGATTGCAAAAGTGGTCTAGAAAAATATTTTGAAGACTAGAAATAGCATTCGAACAGGAGTTTTGGCTTTCATGGAGATTGCTTCAAAGGGAATGAAATTAATATGAAGGATAAATAGAACGTGAGACTACAAAATGATGTGAGGAGTGATGTTTCAATCAAAAGAGGAATTCGCCAATAATGTATTTTATCACCAATACTAGGGCGTATCGATTTAAAAATCGCTCATTGCTCTGGGAAAATCATATTCTAGGGATCAAAATAAGAAACTTTGCCGAAGGAACCATACCTCTGAAACGAATTCTGATGTCCCCCAATTTGTGTCGAACTTTTAGTGTCTTCTGTGGGGAGGCAAAAAAATCGCCCATTGCTCTGTGAAAATCATATTCTAGGGATCAAAATAAGACCCCCACAAATCGACCCGGCGTAACCAATACTCTTCAATTTATACACGGAATATATATTTGAAAAGGCTTTAGCATCAATCAACTTAGGTATAAAAGTCAACGGCGAAATATAGAGTGTTTTAATAAGAGGTGTTATTTTGATATTCAAAGAAAAATGTTTATTTCATTACAAAGAGGAAGGTATGCCGTTAATAGTGGAAAATGATATCAGGCAAATGACCACCACGACTACGTTTACGGGACAATATCCCTTTCATGGAATTTTCCATAACCGAATTACAAAGTGGCTGCCCTATGTCCTCGATAGCCTCACGAATTCCATCTTTGAGGTCTTCAATCGACGTTGGGCTGTTGGCGTAGACCTTCTCTTTCACGTAGCCCCAAAGAAAAAAGTCACAAGGTGTTAAATCATAAGATCTTGGTGGCCAATTGTGATCACCTCTTCGAGAGATAACACGGGCCGGAAACTTTTCCCGTAAAAGATCAATGGTTTCGTTGCTTGTGTGGCACGTAGCGCCGTCTTGCTGAAAATAAACGTTGTCCAGATCAATACCATCCAATTCCGGCCATAAAAATCGTTATTCATATCTCGGTAGCACAATCCATTCACCTGTAACACCTGTTATTGGAAAGCCCTTTACATAAATTTTTGAATTGGTGATTTGTTGAAAGTTTTTCGAAAAAAACGAGTACTTAGGCCATATTGCAGAGTTTTTCCGCTGACTTCTTGAAGGAGATATTGCTGGTCATTAATTTTGTCAGCCAACATTATGGTGTCATCGGGAAATCATATGTTATTTATTAAAGAGATGATTAACGATTTTTTATGGCCGCAACTGGATGGTATTGATCTGGACAACGTTTATATGACACTCCGATCCAAAGAGTATCCCGATTTAAGTACCTAAGATGTTGGCTTAGCGAAACATGGACAAATGACAAAGAAATTTGCTGCCGGATTGAAGCAGCAAGGGAAGCTTTCTTCACTTACAGGAAAGTTCTTTCAAACAAAAGCTTGAACATGAAATTACGTATTCGGTACCTTAAGTGTTACGTTTGGTCTGTTTTGCTGTACGGTGTGGAGGCATGGACACTAGAGGTTACGAGTCTGAATATCTAAATTAGAGTCGTTTGAGATGTGGTGCTATTGGCGGATGATGAAAATATCTTGGACAGACAAAGTCAATAACAAAAAAGTGTTAACGAAACTTCGAAAGGAGTTACGAACGATAAAGCGCCGCAAAAAAACGCATATTTTGGTCACATTGTGCGTGGTCCTAAATATGAGTTGTTACAACTGACTGTTCAAGGTAAAATTGAAGGCAAACGAGGAATTGTAAGGAAGCAAATGTCTTGGCTACGTAACATAAGAGAGTGGATAGGATTAACCCTTTCGCTACATCTTTTTATTGTGCCATCCAAAAAATCTAAATTTTTGTCTGAGTATTTATTTTAGGACCAATAACAATACAAATAAATTTTTATTTTTTATTTTTTTGTTAAGTGCTTTTTTTTAATCTTGCCATATGGCAACAAATGTTTCGTATTGGTTTCAATCGCAAATAAACTTCTTCTGCAATCTAATGCAAGTTAACACCTTACGAGAAATTTGTTGCCATATGGCAACAAGTTTAGTTTTAAAAATTAGCACAGCTTTTAAAGCTGCGAGCGAAAAAATATTTATATGCCAATTGATGTGGATTGAATATTTTTCTATATACTTTATTCAAAAATTGTTGAAAACATTTACCCAAAATGCCTCAAACATCTAAAAATTCAAAATACAAATTTCAGAGTGAAGCGCTATATGCCAGAAGGCTTTCCTTAAAAATGTTGTATTACCGATATATAATGGCGGTTATTATTTATTTTATTTCTGTTTAACCATTAAACTTAAATTTTTGAAAATATGTAACAAAAAAGTTGATATTTTATACAAGAGAGTGTTGACGGCCTTTTAAAGTTTACTGTTGCCATATGGCAACAATATCGCGAAAGGGATAAGGACTATTGGGCAGTTGGTTGCAGCAGCCCGAAGCAGAGACAATTACCACAATATTATATCTAATATTTTATTGTTTTGTTGAATGTAAAAAAGAAGAAAGAGTTAAAATTAATGAACAATTTATTACTGTCTGTACAGGAGTAGCCTCACCACCTTGAGTGAAAACCATAAAGTTACCTTAATCTGGGTCCCGGGACATCGGAACATTCCAGGTTATGAAAAAGCAGATGAACGGGCAAGAGGGGTATCTGCCATGAATAACGTTCTTGCAGAATCGGTAGTCACGCCATTAAGTGCAGTCAATAATCCAATTTCCCAAAAATACCTTCGAATCGCGGATTGTAGGTGGAAAAACCAGTCGAGAATCTTGAACAACTGTTTGGCTTAGACGTCAACAACCTAATAAGGTTCTTAAGCCGCACAAAGTGGATATAGTGATGCTGTAAATAACCGTTAAACAAGTTGGTAACGAGGATGTGGCAACCAAACGGTGCGGAAGCGCTAGTTGAATTCTGGAACAATCACCACTTTAACCAACCAAGCCATTACTGTGATCACTTACATTCTGTATTAAGAATTTGCAAAAAAAGAAAAGATAAATAAAATCGTTTACATTTTAATGAAAAAGAGCATTTACTTCTTGAACGGCAGTTACTGGGCACAAGCGCAAGAGCGGAAACTCTTTGAGAGTACGCAAACAGAAACAGTCAGTGAAAGAAAAAGTGAAATTTTGCTCATTTATTTTGTATGAAAATTCAGTTCTAAGTATAGAACGATTCTATGCCATCCCAGTATTTTGGATAGTGTCGTCAATTTTGCTGGAAGTTGGTTTATTTGTAGATTTGAGTACTGAGAAAATAAAAAAAAATTTTAATAATTATGAGATTTTTAAATTTTGAAAATTTTCGTACAAAGGTTTCTAAATCAAGTATTCACGTTTCTTTGAAATTTTTCTAAATTAATTTTTTTATTTTTTTTAAGGGGATAGGCACGAAAAAATTATGACTTTGAATAATTTTTTTTCCTAGTTATTTTTTATGCTTTTCAAAAGCAGTATAAATTTTATTGAAATCTACCTAGCGCTTTTTAAGTTACAGTGATCAACAGTACAAAAAAATAGTTTTGAGAAAAACGCATTTAAAGTTTTGCCATCGAGCTCCGGAGCGATTGTTGAATAACTCGAAAAGCCTTTGTTGGATTCGCTTAAAATTTTCACACAATATTTTTAAGATACTATGCTTTAAGTAAGTGGAAAAAACTCAAATTTTTTCAGAATTCTCGCTGCTCTTAACCCCTTAAATAAAATATAATTTAAAAAAAAAAAAAAATGAAATATTACCAAATACCTTCGCTTCTTTAAAATTTTTCGAAATTTGTTTTTTTTAAGTAAAATATATTTTTTAAAACTAGAAAAAAGTTAAAAAACTTCGAGATTTATTAAATTTTTGTAGTCTGGGTATAGAGTTTTCAATGTATAATTTTCTAAATTTTTTAAATTTATTTTTTATAAATATTTAAATTTTTTTTCATATTAAATTTTTTTTTTTATTTTGTAGGATAAAATATACTTTTTAAAAAATTGTTGTTCGAAATTTTTTTTATTTTTTGAATATTTAGGATCTTTTTTTCTGTAACTTTTGAAAAACTTTTTTTTTTACTTCTTTTATTATTATTAATAAATAATTTTATTAAAATATCATCAACTGCTCAATAATGTAACAAATGAACATAACATACGAATAAGTACGCCAGCGTTTCCCCAGAGCAGCATTTTACAGTCATTTTTCACGGGTTCGCTCTACGTATTTCATTACGAGGATCATTTGAAAAGTCCATGGAAAGTCAGAGAGATGACACTACTGGCACGAATCGGTGTTATGTTTAGTAGCATCTCTTGGAAGAACATACATCAAGTTTCAGTCAGATCGGTGGGTATCTTTGTGTTTGGCATTCGTTTGAATCGAGGAAGTTGAGTGATTTTCCTTTTCCATCAGGACAACGCCCCATCATACGCCTCAACAGTTGTGGTCGCAAAATTAATGGAAATATTGTACGATTCCAGCTCATTTCACATCCCCCCATTCTCTAGACTTGGCTCACTCGGAGACTATTTTTCTAACTTGAACAAATCCTATTATTTGGGAGGGATCAACAAACCAACCAACCAAACCAACCTGCGTTGGACGAATTGTATAAGACTAAAAACAGAATATATTGCAAAATAAAAAAAGTTTACCCCAAAAAAATAAGTATTTTTTATTTGGCACGGATTTTTCCAAATTAAAAAGTAAAATTTTAAAATTTTTTTAAATATTTCACTTTATACCAAAATTTTCAGCTCACAGAACAAATTTTACAATTATTAAAGTTTTTTCAAACTTTTTTCAGTTTACTCGCTCAGACCAACAGATAAAGCAATTTTCGGAAAAATTTACGACAATGACCAAAATACTTGGTTCACTTAACATGGAATCTCTCTTTAATGGTAGCTGTTTAAAAGGAGACTTCCAAGTTTGTTCAAAATTGAAAAATAAGTCATCAAACTTTAATCAGAATATTTAATATCGTAAATTCCAGCGTATAAGCCTTCTGGGATCTTCGAGACATCTGTGTCCCGGTGCATGGTACACTCCTCGAGTTTCTTTTCAAATGCAGGTCTACTCTAGTTCAACTTATTGTTCAGTTCAATTTTGAACTTCTTTTCAAATTTGATCACCTTAGTGATATCATCTCTGAGTAGCTGGGTGAGTGGAAGCTGTAGTTTTAGCACCTCCATGTTTTTAAATTACATCACCTTACGAAACCTTTCGTGGTACGCTTGGCTGATTGCTGAATAATTAAGTGGAGCGGTGCTAGCTCGATCATCACCTCCATCGCAGCTGTAGGGAGGGTCCGCATCGCTCCCGTGATGCAAGTGTGAGATAAGCGCTGAAGCTTAGTTAGCGCTACCCGTACCGTCGAGAAAGTGACTCTCGATGCCCAAGCGACCGCTTCAAGCATCACCATTGGCCTTATTATCATGATGTGATGAGAGCCTTTGTTCTTCTGCGACAAGGGTGCGTCAGCATGCCTTTTTCAGTTAAGCTTGGTATCCAGGACTAGGATAAGATACTTAACTTCGCTGACCAAACCAATAGCAACCCCATTCATGCTGATCTCTTTCATTCCTGGTAAGGTCTTTTTCCTGAGGAAATGGATCATGACTGTTTTGGACGTGTATGCGTCCAGACCTACCCAAACCCATCATCTTTTTGTCAGGCTACTAGGCTCCACAGAAGGGGTGTTAAGACTCCCCCATGGCGCGTTGTAAAATAATGATTATTTTAATGATTTTGCATACGTAACGACACAATTTAACCTCTTCAAGAATTCAAAATTTTAGACTATATTACAATTTTGTAGACCGAAATGTGGCATATGAATAATAGCAATGATACAGTTATCTTTTCCTCACAGTGTACAATATTTAACTAGAACATAGCAGCGAAAAAAAGGGGAAAATTTTACGAACAAATTTACTCTTGTACCATTAACTTCTTGGTTGGAAAACTTTATGGACGAGCTACTGGTGCATACTGCTTGTTCAGCTGTTAATTTTTGTACGCCTGACATTTTTTTATCATTTTTTTGTTATTTTGTTTCCTTTGAGTCCGTCCATATCTGCTATGCTGAGTGAGTGTATATGTCTGTCGAACGCACACATAAATGACTGAGTGATTGTCAGTCACACGCTCAGCCAAACAACATACAAACAAAGCCAGTCAACCAAACAACCAAACAACGAACGAAGCAATCATTAACTAAGGTAGCAACCAATAATCCTGTCAGCTCGGCTACTGTATTTAGCGTTTGGCTGGAAGTGAGGCAGTAAATGCTGAAGAAAAAGGTGAGAAGATTTCTGATTTCTTCAAGGTGCATTAGCGTGAAGTTACTTCTTCAACATAAGTAGATTTTTCTACACCTACATACACACCCGTACATAGGTATGAGCAGATGTTTGTATGTACGTGTGGATCCCCATTTGACAACACAAGTTATTAGCACATAAATATTGAAGGTAATTTTAGTGGCAGATAAAAAATGATTTTTACTTGGACAAGCAGCAGTTTGTTGTTGTTGATCACTCAATGCACTCTGATTGGTAGCAAATATAAGTAGATAGTGGCATTTGAGTAAATTAAAAAACAAAACAAGAAAAATACAGGCAAATAAATTTTGTACGCATATGAGTAAACATAGATAGATAAATAATTTATTTATTTAGTACAAAAAAAATAAATGTTTAACACTTCAAATAAATATTTATTTATGTTGCTGCAAAAAATTAATCATTTCCACATATGCAAGCATACAACCGCACATGCCCATAAATTACATGCATATGTACATTCGTATCTGCACAGCAACTGAAACATAAATAATTTTGGTCAGTCAGTGAGTCGGCAGACACCTGAACTAATCAGCCACAACTACACCCCAGTACACAGCATCCACTTAATATTAATACGCTGTAACGGTAGCACTGCCGCAGCATAGCGAATTGCGCATACAAGTACAAGTGCACACACACACACACGTACGCACG
Organism: Anastrepha obliqua; assembly: GCF_027943255.1. Classification (NCBI taxonomy): domain Eukaryota; kingdom Metazoa; phylum Arthropoda; class Insecta; order Diptera; family Tephritidae; genus Anastrepha; species Anastrepha obliqua. The sequence goes on along the minus strand of NC_072894.1, from coordinate 111,054,483 downwards.
AAAGCAGCCGAGCCGCAAGTGGCTTGAGTCTACTAGCAGAGTGCATCGCTTGAGTAGCATAGTTGGTCGGCAACCAACCGCCACCTGCCTTACGCAATTAAGCTTTGTTAAGTCAACGCCTATGCTCCACCACCTGCAAACCCATTAGCCAGGTCATGGAGCCCACCACAAGCCAACGGCCAGCACCGCCACAACCACCTGATTATGCGCCCAAATGCGCATGAGTAATAAATAAATTCTGCACGCGGTTGTGCTACTGCACATGCGCAACTTCAAGTGTGACAAGCGCGCAAGCGGCGAAATGATGGAGTGTCTTTTATTTACCTGTTTTTTTTTTGTTTTTTGTTTGGCTGTTTTGTGAAAATAAGTTTTTCGAGTAGGTAGTTTTTGAAGAACAGTGCTGAATGGTGACTTGACGCTTAGAGTGTAGGAGAAAATTAAATTTATTGCTAAAAAGGTAAGCGACGTGCGGGCAGGTGAAGCGAGTATATGAAAAAAATAATACTAAGTTATACCAAGCACAAAATTAGTGTGACCAAGGAATGCATCGTTGACTAAAAAGCGCGAAAATTAGATTTCGATTAGGAGGCTATGTGAAGGGACTAACAATTTTCACCAATGCACGAAACACGCTTTCGATGCGTGAGGTATACCAGGACTTTCTTACTATGTTATTGTTGTTGTTGTAACAGCCTAAAACATTCCTCAAAACCGAATTGATGATATGGTGAATACCAATTTGACACCCTGGTCAGAGGGCCCGTGGTATTAGATTACAAAAAAAAAAATGAAATGGACAGGATCGCATACCCTATAATCGGAAAGGACCGGGAATTTTTAAATAAAACAAACCAGAGTTAAATTTCAGGCAAATTTATTTTATCTCCTTAAAAATATGACCCGTCTGAGGCAAGACATGTGCCAATATTTAACCCAGTCCTCCATGCACCGCTGGTGACCGGCGAAGGGATGGCCTTCAGCTCCTTCCTCGCATGCTCTTTGATCTCCTCTATGGAATAAAATCTCCTTCCATCAAGTGGTAACTTCAACTTGGGGAAAAAAAGAAGTCACACCCATATCAGGTGAATTTGGGGCTTGCACGATGGTATATACTTGGTGTTTGGTCAAATAATCCAACACAATTTGGGCTCGGTGCGATGGTGCGTTATCATTATGCTAAGTCCAAGAATTGTTTGCCCACATTTCCGGCCGTTTGCGACGTACAGCATCTCTCCAACTCTTGAAAAGGAATAAATAATATTCTTTACTGACTGTCTGGCCCGATGGAAGGTACTCATGATGCACTACGCCTTGGCAATCGAAGAAAACAGTCACCATCACCTTCCCGGTAGTTTCTGCTCATATTGTTTGTTCGCCGACTTCTTCACAGCAAAAATCTCGAAATAACATCGATTATATTGCATTTGATGGAACGCATGCCTCCAGTGCTTTGGATTTGCTACACCAGGGCCTTCTTTCGACTCGAAAGCAGTTAATAAAAATGGACAAGCTTCGCGGCCGACTTATTTTCACTAAAAGTTTATTCACGTTATTAAATTCGTTGCAAATGAATCTTTATCCACAAAAGGTTGCATGCAACACTGAGATAGGACTGAATGCAATGAAAAACGGGCAAATTCCTTCATCGGTGACAACGCTCAAGTGCGAATATGGTGTACTATTTCTTCCTTGGAATGCATAGAAAAATACTTCGGAAATGATTTGTGAACCTGATAACTTATTTTCACGGCAGGAAAGAGTATTCACAGCTTTGTTGTTCCAGCTTGTCGGGATGGCTTCATATTTATAAAAAATATACAGTGGCTCAATAAAAAACTCGGACACCCAAGTGGTATGGTTTTAAAACTAAAAATAAATATTAAAATGCAAATCTAATGCGTTTATGTGTCACATTTATTTTCGCTCCTTAAGCGTACTTTTCAAAACTACAAAAAATACAAAGAAATTTCAACTCATTCGCACATAGAAAATACAAACCTAAAAACTTAACAAAATACATACAAATAAAGTGGAGTGAGGCAAATAATATTTAAGAAAGAACAATATAATTAATATTTAGTCGGCAAGCCTTTATTTTTTCTCACAGCATTCACTTTTCCCCAATTTTCTTTAATAGCATCTTCTAGGTTTTTATTGTTTCTAATAACATACTTTTTCAACTGGTTTTTCAAATGAGCCCACAGATGTTCATTTTCATTGATGTCTGAAGATTGTGGAGGTGTTTCAAGTACTTTAGGTCAGTTGTACACAAGCCATAGATGGACATCAAGTGTCTTATGCTTGGGATCTTTGTCATGATAGTACTGGAAATAGTTCTTAATTCCCAACTTTTCAGCACTTTGGACCGAATGTTCTTTCGTAATAGTTAGAAATGGTTAGTGGTCCATATTTCCCTTAATGAGACACAAATTTCCAGTACCAGCAGCGGACATAAAACTTGATACCGTTACCGACCCACCAAATGTTTAACTGCAAGTTTTTTTCAAGCAACTCTTCATTAAGTCTTCTCTACACATATGATTGTCCATCTGACCTAAATATGTTAAACTTGCTTTCATCTGCAAATAAAACGTGCTTCCAGCACTTGAAATTCTTATTACCATGACGCTTTGCAAATTTTATTCTCTTGCCTCGGTTAATCTCGTTGATGAAAGGTTTTTTTCGTGCAACTCTTCCATTATAATTATTCTTTCGCAACACTATAAGTATACTTTCCGGGGTGGCAGTTAATACTAAAGTGTTGGACGACTTCTGTTGCGAGCTCAAGAGCGCTCAAATTTGGATTTTTCTTAATTCGTTGCACTATCCACCGGTCATCGGCATCCGAAAACGGTTTTTATCGTCTCGATTTCTTCTTATTTTCCACGAATTTTGTTTCTTTGAAACGTTTTATCACGTCGTTTAAAAAATATTTAACTTTGTTAGAGATATTTTGAATTTGAAGCTGCATGCTATGTATGCCCAAATTCTTTATTGAGGCAGTGTAATTGGATAATAAGGATACCAGCCCGAGAAGCGAAAAAGTGGAGCAATTTGATTAGAATGTTCACTCGGTTTTTTGTGGCGAATTTGTGTAGGGGTCAACAATATTTTTAGCCCTCTTTCCGTTAACAACTCTATCGTTTATTTTAAAGTCGATACTCTAAAGAAGAAATAAGGCATCAGTTGCTCTTATTTGGAACCGCTTGGTGGCTAGAACATTAGATAGTCAAAAAATGTCAACCCTCAAGCCATTTCATTTTAGAGATCTAGAGTTGAAATGGGAAGGCAACTTAAGGAAATGGGTTCCGCAGCTCATAAAGAAGCTAGGTCTGCTGCCCTTAAAATAAATTTTGACAAGTCGAAAGTGAAGAGTCTGGCAAATAAGATCGCTGGGTGTGTCCAGATTGCAAGCAACCCTATCGAAACAGTGGAGTAATTTACTTAAGTTGGCAGCAAAGTTAACCTGGACGGTGGCAGGAATGCGGACATAAGCTCCCGAATCGAAAAAGCAAGAGGGACATACAAGATGTTGTACTCTGTAAGGCGTAACAAAAACCTGAGTTCCAGTTTAAAGGTTAGGCTCTTCAACTCGAATGTGCTGTCGGTGCAGCTATACGGTAGCTCTACCTGAAAAATCAGCACCGCTTTAATCATTCGCTTACAAGTTTTGGTCAACCGCTGTCTAAAGATGTTCCGGACAAAAATAATGCCAAACAAGGACCTGCTTGAAAAAGCAAATATGGAGCCGGTATATTATTAGATTGGATTATAATACAGAATGGAAGTGGATTGCTCACACTTTGCGCTAGGAAGACGGTAACATAGCGAAGAAGGCAATGGAATGAAACCCGCTCACGGCGAGAGGAAGAGCGCTTGACAGGTCAAGAGAAACTTGAAAAAGAACTGTGGTTCGGGAGACGGCTCAACTCGAGTTAAGCAGGAAGCAGGTGAAGGCGTTATCAAGTAATCGGACGAGATGGCGCGTAGGCGTTGTTGATGTCCTATGCCCCGCTAGGGATTCAAGGAAGCAATGATGATGAGAGTTGAAATGATTTCAATTTCCGACTTGCAGGAAGACTGTGCTAGAAGAAATAGTGTAAACTCTCAAGAGTTCCCAGTTTTAGTTTCTGCGAAAGTGTGAAAAATTGCTAATATACTTAAGGAAGAAGTTGGGAGATCGGACTACGAGCAGAGAGAAGTCAGTCACACTTCTCTGTAATGCCCATTTCTGTGTAAATCCCAAACTGGGATTGACTACCTGGTCGAGCGAATAATGTTGCCCTTCCGCTAAGTGAGAGGGATTATTAGAAAACCGTGACCTATATTTGAGGCTTTATTCGTTCAAGCTCTTCAAGTAACCGGAGCTCGTAGCAGGTGTTTCGGAGGTACTTTGTTGTCGCCTGACGTTTAGGATCTGATGATTACACAGAGTAACAGGTAGACGCGTAGAAGTGTTTACTAAGCACTTCAGGCTTACCACACATTCGTTTTTAAAAATCCTGAACGATTCTGAATGACTTCCATACTAGGAAAGGAGTACCCCGCAAGCGGCTACCATATTGCTGGAATACTTACCATTAATGACAGACCGCAATCCGTTTTACGTGTGAGTCTGAAGGGATGGAAGAGATTTTTTCTTAGACACTCTATCCAGTAAATACCTTTTTCTTTATCCTGTGAGCATTTAATAACGTTAATGCGGGGAATTTATGAGCCTCTCAGATAAACAGGGAACTTGAAACACATTAGAGCGACACCTCCCTGCAAAAATAAAACAAGAGGAGTACTTCACAAGGTGGTACCCTCTCAAGTTTGATGGATTACACGATTGTGCCCGTCAGAGTGCATTTTGAAAAATAATTTTTGCGTGACGTCCCACTCGTGGAGTTGCATGAGAGAAGTGTGAAAATGCGAACAAGAAGAAGTAGAAGAAATTATACAAACAACACACGAATGCACAAGTGTGGCGTCATACACACAGCCATTTTTGTTTTTTTCAAATTCACTGAGAGCGGATTGCGGTGCGAGATGGGTGCCACCTTTGAATTCTGCAATTCGTGTTCTTCCCACTTCACTCTGTGTCATTGTCATTAACGACCTCTTGAAGCAGCTGCAGATAAAGAGCTTTGGGTGATTACTAACGTATGTAGCTGATGTAGAACCTATTGTAGGCGGAAAGCTTTTGAGTACTCTGTGTGATCTGATTTAGGGATATCCTCACTAAGTAGTTAAATGAGGTGCAGATATCGGACCAGATTTTAATGCAGCGAAGACGCAGATGGTATCATTTTCGTGTAGATTTCAAGATTTCAAGAGCCCGTCTCAGTTAACGTTCTTTAGACAAGTTAAAGTACCTGTGGCAAATGCTGAAAACAAAACCATGATAGGAGCATAAAGTTATGCAGGAAACCATATAATCGAGTGTGGATTAAAAAGGCTTTCCTGGGTATCGATCAAACCGATTAATGGCATGCGGTTGAGTTCAAAGTTTATCCGTCGGAAATTCACGCTTCCCTCAACTTTTGTCCAATTTTAACCCACCCTCGAACATATCCACTGATTCTAGCCATCAAATGTTTCACCTTGCGGAACATTTTCTTGAAGATAAATTTCACATGGAGCAAAATTCTATATGGAGTCATCTTTGTTCCACAACTACACTGGGAGGATTTTGACGCTTTGATGTCTGAGTTTTTTAGGCTAAGTCTCCAGTGCATATTTTATTACTTTAGTACAGATCAAAAAGCGGAGAAGGTTTGGAGAGCTTTTGCGTTCTGTTGTTTGCACCTTTTTTGCTGCTTAACTTTTGAGGCAGTCATTCATATTTTTTTCAATTAAAAAATCACACTTTTTAGTGCAAAAATTTTCTAGGTTATTTCATTATTTCATGATATCACTTTCCTTCACTGCTTAATGCGAATAAATCTTTCTTTGTTAACAAATAATGATACAACATCCTCGACATCATTTTTACAGAAAATGCATGAAATCATCTCATTTCAACTAACTGTTTGTTGGCCCCAATCGGTGACCTACTTTCAACCAGAGACGACGTGTTTCAACCCCCATAAATTTCGTAAGACACTTTTAAGTCTTTGTTTGTGCGTTCAGAAATTTGCTGGTTTTTAGTGATTGGCATTTTAAAACCGTTGTGTTGATTAATTAACTCGCATTAATTGCTGACCTAAAAAATTGAAAGTTGCAGGCGTTAAAAACGCCACAAAAAAAAAATTGAAAAAGAACAAAGAACAAAAAAATAAACAAAACCGCAAAGATGCAGTGCTAAGCCCTTAAATGCTTGTTTTTGTTCGCTTATTTTTTTATTTCACTTTGTTGGTTTTAATTTGAACACGAAAACAACAAAAGCCAATCAAAATGCAATAAAACAAACGAATGCGCGAAATTTAACAGGCGAATAAATCAATTACAAAGGTGGCAGTATTTTGTGGCCAGGTAAATGAGTTGACTTTTTCAAAACAAAAAAACAACAACAAAAACAAAAACAAAGAAAAATACACGAAAAAGAGGAAATAAATAAAATAAAAAGTCAATACACAATCGAACCCTCTAAGTTCGACTGTGTTAATCCTTTGAAATATGTGGCTGGCAACACTGTGACACACTTTGGCAAGCGAATTTGGGCTTTCGGTAAAGTTTTTGGCACGAAATCACAGCCAACAAATAATAGGAGCAAAAATGTGTAATGTTATGTGTTTAAGCAAATAAAAGCCAAGCAAAAAATACTTAATTTGCAAAACACGACTGCATACGGCGCGAATTGACAGCTGTAATGATGTGTTGGCCGCCTGTGGTCGCCGGCCACCGCGCTTGGTGGCAATTGAATGACGGAAGTAGGCGGGTGGGCTATAGCCTGCAAAATTCAGCGGAACATTCAACGGCAAGCACGCGATTTCGGTTTGTCGCATTTGTTGACTGTTCGTACGGGTAGCAAAATGGTTACATTCACACAATGTTGCTGGTGAATTAATCACGTGGCCTATAGCTGAGCTGCAATGCGCGTAAATATACAAAGTAGTGGGTGCAGTGGTACGAATGAATGACGCTGACTGGAGCCAAATTAAAAATTTAATAGAACTCTTAAAACTTTATGTAGAAAAGAGTGGGGGTAGTCATCTAAGCTATAGGTAAGTCTATTGAGTCCCCAGAAAATCAGAATATCTCGCCAGCACTCATTTCGAATACGTTTCTAACAGTGCTTCAGAAGGGTAAATTTTATTTCAGAAGCAGCCAAATGTACCTCAGAATAGTCACTATTTTTTTACGACCTGTCAAATTTTCCTCAGAATGGTATATTTTCTTTCAGAAACCGTCAAAGGTAGTTCAAATTAGTAGTTCATGTTCCAGAAACCGTCAACTATAAGTGAGCATAGTAAATATTTTTTTAAGAGTAGTCAAATTTACTTGAGAATAGTAAATTTTATTTCAGAAACCATGATATGTTTTTGGAATAGTCCATATTTTTTCAGCAGCCGTCAAATATATCTCGGTATGGCCTACCTTCAGTAACCGTCAAATGTACTTCAGGATAGTAGATTTTATTTCAGAAGCCGTCACCGGAATATGTATGTATAAATGCACTCGGGAGCTTGTCATTGCCTGCCGAGGGCGACTATTAGAAAAAAATTTTTCTTCATTTTAGTCTCTCACTGAGATTCGAACTTACGTCCTCTGTGAATTCCGAATGGTAGTCACGCACGAACCCACTCGGCTACGGCGGCCGCTTCGAAATAGTCAATAGTATTTCAGAAGCTGTCAAATGTTCATCAGAATAGTAAATTATATTTCAGAAACCGTTAAATGTATTTGACAACGCAAAATTTAAGTCAAATGTACCTCAGGATGGGATACTTTATTTCAGAAGCCGTCAAATGCACATTGGAACAGTAAATTGTATTTTAGAAATCTCTTTTACCACTTTGGAACACTTTGTGTAGAAATAAAACTGCGACTAAGGCGTATAGCTTTCGCTATGCTCCTCTCGCTGAGTTTCGCTATCTTCATTCTTATCGAAGCTCCGACATAACAACAAAGCATCTTAACTGAAAATGTATTTAACAATTCGTATCATCTTTTCGACAATTGGCAGTGGCATTCAGCGAAACGAAGAAGCAGGCACCTACAAGAAAAACATGTAAGAGATAGAACTTGGGAATCGAGACGAAAGCTCCTGTTTTCTGTATCCCAGATCTGGTTCCTCGATTACTGGTTACGAATTGCCTTTCAGCATCTCGCGCGCCATCTACCAACACACGGCTATAACTAGCGCTTTTTGTACCGAATCGTCACGGGATATGAGTGATGATGCCTGTACATCACTATGAAGCAAAGAAAGGAGTGGAGATACGCCAAAGTTGAGAGTCAAGCCAGACCTTTCTCCAAAGAAGATCCTCATGATATGTGATTGGTGTAACTGGGAGGCCATGGTGCACTGGGAAGTGCTCGAAAAGAATGCCACAGTGAACAAAGAGAGAGCTCTGCATTGCCCAGCAATACCGTGTGAATGAGGCTATTCGAATGAAAATACCTGATCGACATACTCCTTCACGACAACGTCAAAGCTGCACTCCATGAGCTCGAATGGGAGGTCCTTTAGCATGCGCCGTATTCTTTGGACCTTGCACCGAACGATTGCCATCTTTTCCGCTGCCTGTCAAATAAAATAAAAGGCGTTACCTTCGATAACAAAGAGGCGAAGGAGTCAACAACTTCTTTTACATCAGACTAGGCTATATTTTGGCGGAACGGCATCAACGATCAACTTGAAATTTTGACAAAGTATTAAAAAACCAAAAAATTAAAGTACCTAAATACCACATACTCCAACTTAATTTCTTTTTAAAAGTGAGTTATTGTATAGGGTGATCAATCATGAGGTGCTTTTTTCAATAGTTAAAAAAAAACAAAAATGTAAATTAGGTTCAAAACCTTTATTTATCATTTGAAAGGACATTCTTTGACATTTACTTTTTGAATATGACTTCATTCAAATGTTGGCCGCAACTACGCTTAAGGTGGTCCATTCTGAAGGTCCAATTTTCAATCACTCGTTCGAGCATTTCGACTGGTATGTCGTGAATAACACGCGTAATGTTGGCTTCCAGAGCTTCAATCGTAGCTGGTTTATCAGCATAGACCTTGGACTTCACGAATCCCCAAAGACAAAAGTCCAAAGGTGTGATATCACAAGATCTTGGTGGCCAACTCACAGGTCCTAAACGTGAAATCAGCTGCTCTCCGAAATGACTTCTCAATAAAGTCATTGTTTCACGAGCTGTATGGCAAGTGGCTCCGTCTTGTTGAAACCAAATGTCGTAGAGATCATTAGATTCAATTTCAGGTAGCAAAAAGTCCGATATCATGGTACGGTAGCGAGCACCATTCACAGTTACGTTGCGGCCATTTGTCACAGAACGCTGATTTTCATAATACAGTTGAACAATTTGTAGACGTTGTTGCGGTGTGAGTCTTTCTATGATGAAATGCCAAACGCTGTTCAGCAAATCCACGATGCCAGTTTGCCACAACTCGCGCGCGATCTGTAAAAAAACGCAAAAGAAAAAAACTCCTCTTAATTGATCACCCTATACTTTAATAAAAAAATTTCAAAGTAATTTGATAGGTTGAACTGCTAAAGTTAACATTAAGTTTAAGTCTAACTACATTTCAGGCTCGGCATATATGAAAAAATTTAAAATCTCAAACGTCAAAATAATAAATACTATTCAAACACAATTCCTTTTTTGGAGTACCGCATGGGCGATAGTCCTTTTTAAGGACCGAACTTCGCACGAAACATTCTCTGCCTAATTCAAACTTACTGAAAAAAATGTGTCAACATAAGTATGCGCTGCAAAAGTGAGAAAACCAAAAACAAAAAAAAACTACTGAATTATGAGTTTCATTCACTACTTCACTATCATGAAACATAATCTTCAAATCACGAGGATCATGCAAGGATCATTAAACAGCAAACATAAAAAAGCGTATAAAATAATCCAATTAGCACAGCAGGACGCACATAACTATTCAAATATAATGAAAATGAGCTTGCACCTGTTGCAGTAAAGCCACAAAAAAATAAAAAAAACACCAACACAGATACGAAACACAACTCGGAAAGAGAACTATCTTGCGATCCGGCATTGTTTGTAGGCTGTTGTGCGCATTTGAAAAGGTCTCAGATTGATAAGAAATTAAATAAACATGCAAAAAAAAAAAAACTAATATTGCAACAACAAAACATTTCAAACGGGCATTGATCGACATGACAGACGTGGCACTTTGTGAAACAAAGTGGAAAAGGATCACTGTGATTGATCGTGCAGGCCGTTCCATTGGCAAACAGGGGTTGCAGGTTGGCTGTTGTTTTGTGCTGAAGGCAATTCTAAGCAGCCTACCGTCTAACTACTCATACATACAAGCGCATTAGGGTGGCAAACAAAGAATTTGATTTTCTTGTCTCCTGTTCTAATTTTTATACTAAATTGCCAATTAAGGAAAAACTGCTATTTTGTAGGCAAAATAAAAAAGTTATTAAATATTAACGATAATTTGCTTAAAAAGCGTTAGGAAATAGTAACAAAATAGTACATTTAGGATATTCACAAGGGTCTCTTAAGTGTCGCAATTTTGGTGTGATGTGTTGTAACCTTAAAACGAAAAAAATACTAGGTTGCTCAATAAGTTTTGCGGTTTGATAAGAGAGGGCATTACTACTAGCCTAGTTTTTTTTTTGTTGTGTTGGAACACTCTTCACATATGTATATGGGAAGTTTTTTTTAAATCTGTCAATTCATTCTTTGATTACAAGCCATTTAGTATCGACGTTTCACAGTATTTGTATTTTCCACAATGGAAAAAATCAAGTATTGTGCAGTGATTGGATTTTTATTTTTGGGTTCCGAAGGTTTAGAAGGAAAGAAAATTTATTAGCGAATGTTGAAAGAGTACTTTCTGCTGTACCATAAGGATTTGCGTCATCAATTAGTACAGTAGAAAGATGGGTTGCTGAATTTAAACGTGGTCGTACAAACCCTTAAGGCGATCTACGTCGAAAGCGTCCAAAAACAGCAGCAGCACCAGAAATATTAGAAAAAATGCAGGAAATCGTATTGGAAAATCGTCAAGTGACTGAAAGATATTTATTAGAAGCCTCTCATTGTAGTAGGCATCTCATTGGGCAGTGTTTTGACAATCTTTTGACGGACGTATTGGGTTGGCGGCCGCCGTAGCAGAATGTGATAGTGCGTGATTACCATTCGGAATTCAGAGGGAACGTAGGTTCGAATCTCGGTGAAAGACCAAAATGAAGAAAAAGTGTTTTCTAATAGCGGATGCCCCTCGGCAGGCAGTGGCAAACCTCCGCGTGTATTTCTGCCATGAAAAAAAATATGTCGTTCGGAGTCCGCTTGAAACTGTAGAGTCATCCATTCTGTGGAACAACATCAAGACGCTCACCACAAATAGGAATGGAACAAAAACACTTTTGAATACGACTTTCTTAGCAGCATTTAGTGCGTTTTCGAAAGGATAAAGTGGATTTTGTGCTTCGATTCATCACTATGAATGAGGCTTGGGAGTATCTCCATGATCCTAAATGAGAAAAAGAGGCTGAAGAGTGGTGTGAACGGGGTTCTTTGGCACTAAAGCGAGTACGTGTCCAGAAATCGGCCGGGAAGGTGTTAGCATAAGTTGTTTGGGATGCGATAGGAATTTTGTTTGTGAATTACTTGCAAACTGGTAAAACAATAAATTCTGAATATTATTGTAACCCTTTAGAGCAGCTGGATAAAAGAAATTCGTGAAAAAAGACCCCATTTGCAATTGGAAGAAATTTTTTGTCATCAGGACAATGCGCCGTGTCACACGAGCATTTTGTTGTAGTATTCCCCGGATTTGGTCCTTAGCGTTTTCCATTTGTTTTCAGATATATAAAAATGCAGCGTGGAAAGTGTTCTTCATCAACTGATGAGGTCATAACAGCTGTGGAAGTGTGCAGCCCTTCCAGATTCCCACTTCAGGGACGGAATCCATTAATTGGAATCTCGTTGGAATACGTGTATTGATGTTCAGGGAGACTATACTGAATATTACAGAGTATTTCAAGCCATGAAATTATATTTTTCTTATCGAGCCGCACAACTTATTAGGCACCCTAGTATATTTAAGGGGTCTGCTGTCATGAAAAGCGAATACGAGAGGGGAAACCCTTTTTCTGTATAGAGCAATGCATGTACACAGGAGGCTTTCTCTCCTTCAAAAGCTTGACAACTTCGATAAAAGTCATATGCGGTAAAAATGCGAGTGAGACTTACGAATTGCTGAAAAAACCTAATAATTCGAGAATGTTTGCTTAACGCACTATCAATCGTTTCTTCCAAAAGACTGAAGTGACAGACGGAAAAAGAAGTGGTCGTCCTCGCGTGGTTCAGACCAGTACCTACATCCATAAAAGCTATTCGAGGAAGAATGGTTTGGTGGGGAGTGTCTTGTATAGGCGTTACATCTCTTTATTTCTGCGAAAAATGTGTTAAGACCGCGGCAAAAGTGCACCAGGAGAATGTCTTAGAAGACTTGGTGAGGCAGTTGAGTAACACTCTCTTTAATGGAGAGCGTTGGATCTTTCAGCAAGATTCCGCTCCAGCCCATAAGGCAAAAACCACCCAGCAGTGGATAAAAAACAATATTCCTGGGTCCATACCCGCACAAGATTGGCCGTCTGAAAGTCCAGATCTGAATCCATTGTACTATAGTTTGCGGTTAGAATTGGAGAGCATGACCTTTTGAAGACCTTCGCATAGGTCGATAAATATTTTCCAACAACCTAATTTGAAAAAAAAATTGCTTCAATAATATTTGAGAAGTTTGAAGAAGAAACATGCGGGCTTTAAAATTAAATAATTTCATGTAAATATTGAGCGTTACGTCGGATACACTCTTAGAATTCGATCCACTCGCTGGAGAAGTGATGTCAGGATTCCATTAACTTCGCCAACGAAAATGTCTTTTAGTGCTGAGCTGATCGCTGGGTTTGTTTCATAGACTTTACTTTTCAGGTAACCGCACAGAAAGAAGTCCATACTGCTAAGATCGGACGGCCTGGGTGGCCAAGATATGTTACCGAAAGCACTGATCGGTTTGATAGGGAAGAAATCGTCAAGATCTCTCTGGCCGAGGGCGGCGTGGAGGAGCACTGAAGATGAGTGTACTGATGAAAGAATGTTCGTTCAGCATGCGCCGATAAGACACATCGCTCACAGATATTTGCTGCATTCGGAAATTTGGAGAGTCTCAAACAATCTTTGGTGTCGTGTTGGCGACGTGTCAAAATCCATGGAAACCGTGCGTGCTGCAATAGCTGAATGCTCTACTCGTTTAAAGGCTTGTGTAGAAGCAAGTGGTGACCATTTCGAATGAAAATTAGATTTTTTTCTTAATATTTATATGATTAAATAAAACTGATTTCGTTAAAAAACTGGTCTAATTACATATTTATAAAGGACTTAACTTGTAACAGAACTTATAGCAGGACTGAGTAATCTGTGGCATTCAACTATCCCTTTTGACGAGTATTTTACTATCGATTTAACAGCTACCTTACAATCGGAGTAGACCTTACTTCCCTCGTAGTTAGGGGTATCTTTCTTAAGAGCAATAAGCTCTCTCTTATAGCGATAACTTCTGCCTGAAAACCGCCACAGTGATCGGGCAAGCGAAAGGATGCACTGAAGTCCAGACACAATTAAATCCATTGTAGGGCACTCGGATTCCCTTTTCATTTTCTTTAAGACTACCCAATCTCCAAGCCAAGAAGCCAAGGTGGTTGCATCGTTGTCAAAGATCTCAAACCTGATTCGACCGAAGGCGAGGCAGACGCATAGACGGTCCTCCTCTTCACAAGCAGGGCAGAGTACACTGCCTGAGATGCTTCGCCCCAAGAGAGTGGCCCGTCACCAGTCCAACCAGCTGCCTGCACTCCCTTCTGCTTAATGACATGAGAATTTGCGACAGTCGGTCGCACATGAAAGGTAACATCGGTCTAGTCCATCTGCATCCTCTCTCAGCCTGCCGAGCTCGCTTGTGGGTTGCAGTAACCCATTTGCTAACCGTGGCCATAGAAGTTGGCCCCTGAACCCATCCTAGCTAAGGAGTCAGAGATCTCATTACCCACGATACCCACGTGTCCAGGTTATCACCAGGCTATTATGTCTACCGACATAGTTCAGTCAGGATTTACAGAACTCGACTACCCCTGATGTGGTTGTGGGGTTGTCTAAGGTCATGAGCACAGCTTGGCTGTCGCTGCAGGCACATAAAGATCTGCCTCTCCATCTGTTTTCCACAACAAAGTTCATCGCTTCTTGAACAGCATACACATCCGATTGAAACACAGATGCATGCATTCCAAGAGCAAAGTGCAGTTCTGGAGCCAACCGTGAAAATGTGAAAACAGTGTTTGCCGGGCTCATTTTCAGAGTTTGACCACAACTGAGCCTCTGGGAGCAGCCATGCTTACTTGGCAACTACTTGCTTACCATATAAGTCAATTGGCAATAATATCGGACCACCCTAATGCACCTATAAAATTGAGCTGTGCAATACAGACAATGCGTAGGTATTGCATGACATGTTGCATGCAACGAAGAACTAGAGTACCAACTTGCACCACCTACTTATACGCGCACATAACCGTAAGTGGATGTTTGATGCATTGAAGTGATCGGCGCATTGACGTTGAGTAGGTTGCAGGGTAGTGGTAGTGCTGCGTGTGCGCAGGATAATCCCCACGCTGAAGTGCTGGCAGTTGTTGGATTTTCTTTTTTCACCCCATAAACAGCAGATCCACTTCACAACTTTGAGCTTGGATAATTCTAAAATTGTACGCATATAATTACGGTTTAGTAAACGTTCAAATGTTGTTTTGTGTGTGTGCGTGCGCGCTACGTGCAAGGCAAAATTAAATAGGCGAACTGCAAACAGGTTTCTTACACTCATCCACTCACACAAACACTTGATTGCTCACGATTTTTCCACTACCACGATCGGATAGATCAGCACGATCGACATACAATCAAGTGCAAATGTGGCATGGATATGATTTTTTCCTCTTCTTTCCGTAAATTAGTTTTTTTTTTCTGCTGTGCGCTTTAAAAACTGGATAATAGCACAGCAGCGGCTTCAAACACGCAATGACGATGGATGCTATTATTGCTTCTGTTGCTGGCTCTTCTGCCTTTTTCTTGCAGGCATTTGTTGTATTTTTGTGGCGAATAATAACGTAGCAAATCCAGAGTGTGTGTGTGTGTGCGTATGCTCCCTTAGAAAGTCTTTGTTCAATGGGGTTAGCAAGTTTTAAAGGCAAGCAGTCACAAAAAGGAAGGAAAATAGAATGCAAAGAACAGCAATTGAGTTTAGGGTCCACAATAATTTTACTATTGGCAGCGCGATTCTTTGTTGTTACTGTCTCTACATTCGCTATTCCTCGTCAGCTGCCCGCACCTGTCCAACAGCTACACATGCATGCATACATCCATAAACATAAATATGCATGTGTGCGAAGGCGTGTGAAAATTCAAAAATTCAATTGAAAATCCATTCGCAGCGGCAATGGCATCGCATGATCGGCAGCAACTCATTTAAATGCAATTTGTAAATCCCTTTGCTTTGTTTGCTTCATCGCATAGAATTACCAGCTATAAGCTGATCATTCAGCAAAACAAAAAAATCAAAATAAATAAAAACCAATGGAGTGCAGTAAGCGCTTCTTCGATTTTGCTCTACCCACTAATTTTTGCTCAGCGTTTAGGTGGCACCCTTATTTTTGCATAAACGTGGGAAACAAATGCCTCTCACTTAACAAACATTTACATTTTTCCAATTCGCATTTTTCCACTTACGCACAGATTAACTGATCTCTCCGCGCCGCTGCGCTTGCGCACGCTCATCATTTGTGTGCGATCGCTTGCGGAATTGCCCGATCAGCCAACACGCATTTGAAAAATTAAGCGAATTGTGCATATCAATGTGGCAAAGACTATTTATGCTGAGGGCGAAATGGATGAGCAATTTTATAAATAGCATTCGTATATATGTAGGAATGATGGAAATGCACGCCTCTATTGATCTTATCATTTATAAAGAATCTTTAAAACACATTTTTGCACATCTGGTTGCTATTCCACTAGACTTTATTGGAAGAAGGTTAATGAAATACGGCAGCGCATGGAGCCATTAACTTAAGCATATCAAATAATTAGCCTTCAGCACATCAATATCATCAATGCATCATGGGTAATCGGTCCCTTTCAGCTTCGAAAGTGCCGATCTAAATACCTGGGCTATTAAGCCTATGCCACTCAAGAATTCAAGCTCGACACCCGCAGCTTTGCTGTTCTTTAGCCGCGTTATCGCTATTCTCACCTCGTCATGGTCGGTATTGGGGTATCGGGATCTTCACGTTCTCTGTGACGTGCGCAGCTATCACTATCTAACAGGTTCGATAAATGTTCCTTCCATAATTTAAGTATGCTCAGGATGTCAGTCACCAAATTGCCATCTTTGTTCTTTCAGGAAAACGCCCTGTTCTTGAAACCTTCTATAAGCCGCTGAACTTTCTAGTAAAACTCTCGGACGTTGCATCTCAAGCTCCTAGCACTCACGTATTTCGGACTCTCGTTTTTTCTTTCTGGCAATACGTCTCTACCTTTTCCCACATGGCTAACGTTGCGCTTGATTGCAGCATGGCTCTATAGGCAGTATCCTTTCTTTCTGTGGCAGCATAACATTCTTCGTCGTGCCATCTCTTTTGTCGAGCTCGCCGAAATCCGATTTCTTCTTCGGCGGCAGTACGTAAAGAACGAGAAATCGAGAAATTCTCCATTGCTTGTGCATGCCATATTGTTGGGCACTACTCTCTGAAGAGCAGGAGTGAGATTCGAGTGGCGAATCTTCTGGCTGTCTGTTGCGATTGCTGCTTTCCGATGTCGAACATTCTTTGTGTAGGTAGATGGAAGTTTGTTGCTGCACAGAAATGTGCGCAGAGTTTGGCTACAACAAGGTAATGATGCGAGTCGATGCTGGGTCCTCGGATCGTACCTACATCTAATACACTAGAAGCGTGTCTTTCATCTATCACAACATGATCGATCTGGTGTCGAGTTTTCCGATCAGGAGCCAGCCATGTAGCTTGGGATAGCTTCTTATGCTGGAATCTGGTGCTGCAGACTAAAATTTTTCGGGTCCCGGCGAATTCGATCAGCCTCTGTCCGTTAGTGGATGTTTCGTTGTGCAGGCTGATTTTTTCGACCCACCATGGCGTTGAAGTCTCCAAGTATTATGTCGTGAGGCGGCAGCGCACATAGGAACTTTCCAGGCGCTTATGGAAGGAATCTTTGGCCGTATCGTTCTATTTTTACGTGACGGGTCCCAAACACAGCGCACAACCAGCTATCCTGGGTTGCTTCGCCTTCTTACATTAGCTCGCTCTCAAACGGCTGTTCGGAAGCTACCCAGAGGATACTTGGGCTGCTTGAACCATATATAGAAGAATTTTCCTGGCCACTGCCAAGTGAATGGCGATCAGTAACTTTGCATATGGAACCATCTTCCAAAAGTTGATTAGATCTGCGGTATTATCTTCAATCATTGGATCAGAATTTAGCGAGAAATCGCGAAGACGTATAGTCCGGTGAAATATAGGACATTAGCCTACATATGTAAGGCTTTGTCTCTATTTAGACTGATCATTTTCAATAAAAACCTTTGCTTCTTTTCTACATCGTTCCTTGCGAGTGGTTTATTGTTCGAAGAACTGCTTCTGTTGGCTCATTCAGAATGCATGCGCCACACTTTTTGCAACTTAAGGGAGTTCAATTTTATTCCGACTAATTAATTTTTCTCTTTAGGAAATACATAGAAGTTCCACAGCGATAGATCTCAATATAAGTTTGTTGGTCCTGGCTTGCATTCTTCCAGCGAATAATACGGAATGAGTCAGCGCATTCTTTTGCTGTAAGACCTTTGAGTTTTTTTTCATAACTACAGTGGTTTTTCTCATTCTTTGACGGAATTCTTATAATTTTTGGAATGGCGTCCTACTGCAATTTGTGGTGCACGTCTTTATCTTTTTCCATAAATTTTTATATAACCTCCACCCAGGAGATACAATATATTTTATGAGGAGCTTTTTCATCGCAGTAATACTCTCGAACGTTCACTATTGTCTACAGAGGAGCGGCTTTTTCTTCTTCTTTTTCTTCTTCCTCTTAGTTTCACAGTCTGTAGTGGACTATGTCAATGGTCTTCCTCCACTTCACTCTCCCTTCTGCTACATTTTTCCAATTACGGACGTTAATCACTTTCAAGTCTGCTTTGACGTCATCAAGCCATCGCTTTCTTGGTCGGCCTCGTTTTCTTCCTCTTATTTTACGGAAAGTAAACTCTTTTTTTAATTCTTTACAATGTCTATTCCGCTGCGCTTTAATACATCGTCTTACATTCGCATCCGCAATCAGGTTTTCAATATTGCGATGCGTGCCGTCTTCAAGTTGGATAGGACCGTAAATTTTTCTCGTAATGCTTATTTCAAATCGTAATAGCTGATTTATATCATTAACTTTCAATGCCCAGATTTTAGCACCATAAGTAAGAACCGGCCGAGGGCCGAATGCTTTTAGAAACAAAATCTTTTCGATCGTTTGGTTTTTCGTACCCACAGCTGTATTCGAAACGGGCATTACCGCATGGTAGTAACGCGCCTGTCCATTTGGCTACGGCGGCGATGTTATGAAGTCTAGTGAAAAAGCAGGGTCGAATCAGATTACCAAGTTTTCTTATGTTGTTATCCATTACATGTGGAAGAGCGACCCGAGTATGAACTCTTGGAAATCTTAAAATGCTAAAAGCTAATCGAAAACTCGAGCATGCGACGAATATATATTCCCATACACTATTTTCCGCAAAATTTCAAGTTTCAGTCGTAGGCTTTTCTCTTGCTCTCTTGCTAAACAGAAAAACAACTCTAATGCTAACGAAGGCTATTTCTGTACTGATTCGTTTACAGAGCTGAGAGGCCCTGCAGTCGAAGGAGAAATCTTCACGATAAACAGCTGCCGATTGCTGTCTTTGGTATATGCAAACACAGCTGTGTTTGTCTCGTTACACTTCGTATGTGAGCGCACTGCTGATCAGCCATGTTAACCTATCATACCTATAATAGTCCCGCCTTCAGTCCAAGCGAATATAATTTATCTTCGTGACAGTTCCAATGCATTACAGGTATGTAAAATTTTAAATGCTTTTGGAGCATATCAGCGTCGTGCCAATGTTATTATTGAGGTTTCGTATTTGTTGCATAAAAGAAGGGGTATGGAAGTATGCTCTTGAGTATAAGTTAATAAATTATAAATTTATTTTAGTTTTTTGAAAAATATTTACGAGCTGAGCTCTTTATTCATTCAATTATCTTTTTACACTGAACACTTAAAATTACAATGCCTCTTATAAATAGTCTTAAGCTGGTTTACATATTTATTTGTTGATCAGCATTTCTTATGCTGGTTTAAATGTTTATTTGTTGATCAGCATTTCTTATGCTGGTTTACATATTTATTTATTGATCAGCATTTCTTATGCTGGTTTACATGTTTATTTATTGATTAGCATTTCTTATTATTTGGCACAGTAAAGTAAGCATAAATGAGTTATAAGCATTTAGCTGCAATGTAAGCAGTCATGAAATATGCTGACTAAATATTGAAATAGGAATATGCTGACTAATCTTGGAATAGGAATAAATGTTGCATTAACTCTTCCCCTCTTAAAATCGATCGTCCTCGAGCGTTACGTGTTGATAGAGTTAATTTGATGCGTGTTTTTTATGTGCAGGTCTTTCAAAGCTTCTAAGGAAAGTATTTCTATGTGCTCTTTTTCTAATGGAGTTGGCTGCAGTATTGTGGGTATGGCTTCGATCGGTCTTGTTTCCAAATTTTCGAATAATTGACTGTTTATTTTTATTGTTGAATTGTGAAATATGATGACATGAGTACCATTGATTTTTTGGGGTATTTCGTCAGCTACTAGTTCGCCGTCAAATTGATTTAGCAATATAACTCCTTGTTTTACTTCTTCTAATGTAGGGACGTGATGGCCATTTGTTGTTGAACAAGTCGAATTCAAGCTATAAATAATCCTAGTTATACATAAATCTTTACTTAAATCTATTAAATTAGTTTCTTTACAAATCGTTAGATCATTATATCTTTCGCATTCGTTTTTTATTCCGAACAGTGAATCTTTTCCTTTAAGTATTTCTTTATACTCAGTTTTGATTATAATATTGTTTGCTTTTTTTTTACTGGTCGTATTATAATTCTTTTAAAAATTTCATTTAATGTTAGAGGTATTTTTACCATATATAAAATTTCCATATCCTTACTTAATACGTTTACTTTCGATATTTCTAATGCTTCTTCGGCACTTTTGAATGGTATTTTTTCCTTTTTCATTTTATTAATTGACAATTCTATTTCTTTTTTACTTAATATTACTGAATTCAATATATTTTCTTTCGCCCATTGGATGGCATATTTTATATTTATTAATTCTTC
Source organism: Anastrepha obliqua (assembly GCF_027943255.1). NCBI lineage: Eukaryota > Metazoa > Arthropoda > Insecta > Diptera > Tephritidae > Anastrepha > Anastrepha obliqua. Next base: position 111,033,853 of record NC_072894.1, on the reverse strand, counting down.
CTTAATTAACCTAATCCTATTCTGCAAATTGATTATAATTTCTGTTATTACATTGTCTTCCTTTCTAATGGTATTTACCATTCTATCAACTATACTGGTTATATTATTTATTCGTATTTCAAATAGTTTATTAATTACTACTTGGTCATTATTATTTTCATTTAAGTTATTTAGATTATTTGTAATTATTTTCAAATCCTCGTGATCTGGAGATCCGGCTATGTATTTCCATGCCGTTCCCAGTATATCAATTGATCTCTTCGTTTTGTAATTTGTGTTAGAAGGTTTTAGTGCATTTAGGATTTCAAAGGTTTGAATGGTTTCGTGTTTGAGGAGAGGATATAGGAAGTGGTTGTTAGGGATTTGGTGATTTATTTCTTCGTATGTTTCTGTCAAAAATTGTTCGTATTTTCCTAAGTCGATGAGGTGAATAAGTCTAAATGTTCCGTCTTGTATTTTCGCTTGTCCGTCGTCTATTGTCACAAGTTGAGATTGACTATAGTCTAAAATTTGAACGTCTGATGAAGAAGTAGTGATCGTGATGAGAAGAATGAAAAGTTTGTAATGGTCCATTTTACCTGCAAATTTAATTAAGTTTTTATTAGGGATTTATGAATTGTTCTTCCTGTTACTGTTTTAATCGTTGTCCTGTGGTTTTCTAAAACTTTCTCCTTTTTATACCTTGGAGTTAGTTTAGAACCTAGTCTCTTGTTTATCTTGATATAGATTATTTCTCCTGGTGAGAAATCCTTATTTTCTGGTCTATTTTTATTGTGATATGAGAGGTCTTGCTCTTGTTTTTTCTTAAGTAAGGTAATGTTTTCTCGTCTTTGCTTTTCTAATTGTTGTGGGTCACTGTAAACTCTATTTCCAAAAAATGTGTCTATGGGTTTATCTTTTGTCGTTGAGTGAATTGATGAATTGTATTCCTGTACTGATTTAAATAGAAGTTCTTCGAATGTTATTGTCGTTTGGTTGTTTTTGAGGCATCTCATGATCTCGGAGAGTGTGCTATGGAATCTTTCTACTTGTCCGTTACTTGTGCTACTGTAAGGTGGTGTGGTGTAAACGTTAATAGACATTTCATCCCTAAGTAAGGATGATATTGAGGCAGAGTTAAGAGATTTTTCGTTATCAACTACTATAAGTTTCGGTATTCCAAATGCGATCATTAGTTCTCTAATTGGGTCTTTAATATGCTCTATTGCTCTAGAAGGTATTATCTTTACCTGAGCATATTTGGAAAATTTATCAATGGCTGTAAGGATTAATTTTTTTTCAGTGGAATATATGTCAACATGGACTATTTCACCTGGGGAGTGAGGAATGGGAGTAGGCTGGATTTGTGGTTTTGCTGGATGTCTATCATATTTTTGAGCACGACAAGTTGAACAATTTTTTACAAACTGTTCAATTTTCCCATGCATTCTTGGAAAGTAGAATTTTCGTAGAATTTGGGTTTTGTTTTCGCGGCTGTTTCTGTGAGCTCGTTGATGTTCTTCGATGATAATTTGTTCTTGCTCTGTCTCTGATATGATGTCCTGAAGTAGGGTTTGTGTGTAGCGGATTTTTACATTGCTAAAGTGGAGAGGGAATATTTCCTGAATTTTACCCATCAGTGTTTCTGTGGTGTATAGTCCGTTGACGAGTGAAGGGTCGAGGTAGCGTTTAAATATGTCTATGATATCCTGATTAGAATAATTTTGTTTTGTAACAGTGTGTCTGTGGAAACTTGGAAATGGTAACTGGAATAAGTAGCTATCTTCGTTGCCAATCATTAAGAAGAGTTGGTTTTTAAAAGCGTTTATGGGGGCTTCAGTGGCCGGAATGAGGAGGTGTGAGGAGCTTTCGTCGCTATGGTCTGTAACTGTGAGAGTATTAATGTCAGTTTGTGGGGGTCTGGATAGTGCGTCTGCAACGACGTTTGTTTTTCCGGGCTTATATTTCATTTCATAGTTGTATTCTTCGAGGATACACTTCCATCTTTTCATTTTCCCATTGTGGTTTTTATTACTCAATGCAAAAGTGAGTGGCTGGTGATCTGTGAAAATTACAACCTTGGCAGATCCATATAAGTAGTTTCGTAAGGATGTGAGGGCCCAAATTATTGCTAGCATTTCTTTCTCGTTTGCAGCATAATTCTCCTCAGTTTTATTTAGTGAGCGAGAGATGAATGTTATTGGTTTTCCAGACTGCTCAAGGACAGCACCTAGAGCGTAGTTTGACGCATCTGTGGTAAGGTGGAATTCTTCTTTGAAATTAGGGTACGAAAGTATGACTTCTTTTGATGTTAATGCTGATTTTATTTTATTGAAGGCGTTCAAGGCGTCGCCATCGAGCACAACTGGCTTTTTGCTGGAAGAGTTTTTGGACACATGTCCATCTTCCCCTCTTAAAAGCGATGTCAGAGGTTTTGCTAGTTTAGCATAATCCCTGATGAAGCGTCGATAATAGCCAGAGAGGCCAAGGAAAGACCTTAAGTCTTTCAATGTTCGTGGATATGGGAATTCTTGGATGGCATTTACTTTAGAGGGATTAGTTTTTATACCTGTAGGGGATATGATGAATCCTAAAAATTCAACTTCTTTACGAAAAAATTCGCACTTGTCCAATTGGACTTTCATGTTGGCTTTTTCAAGCCTGTAAAAAATTTTTTCAACATTTTGAAGATGGCTTTGTTCATCTTTGCCAAACACTATTATGTCATCTATGTAGACATAACATATTTTCCCTATGTGTTCCTTCAGTATGTCGTCGAGTGCTCGCTGAAAAATAGCGGGTGCGTTTTTCAATCCAAATGGAAGTCTGGTAAATTCGTACTTCCCATTATTAATTGAGAATGCTGTCTTCTCAATGTCGGACTCCTTTAACGGAATCTGATGGAAGCCGCTCTTCAAGTCAAGTACGGAGAAGTATTTGTTATTTCCCAGCTGTGAGATAACCTCATTAATTTCCGGGATTGGGTATCTGTCGGCTATTGTTAGTGTATTCAGTTTCCTGTAATCTATTACTAATCTATATTTCTTTTGTCCTGATCCATCTAATTTTTTGGGTACAACCCAAACGGGTGAGTTATACGGTGAACGGGATGGTCTAATGATTCCATCTTTTAATAAATTTTCTATTTCTTTTGCTACGAAATCTCTCATAGCAAGAGGGTATGGGTAATATTTAGTATAAACTGGGGTGTCTGAGGAAGTCCTGATTTCTCCTACCACAGTAGTGGTATATGTTAGTTTTTCATCGGGGTCTGTAAAAAGATGTGGGTAATTTCTAGTCAAATGGTGTACGCATTGTTTTTGTGTTGCTGTCATGTGGTCGGTTCTAATGTCAATTTTATTAACGGTTGGGGAAAGTTTTTGTTTAATTTTAATTTTAATACCATTACCTAATGTCAGGGTGTCGTCATGTATGTTAATTTTTGCACAAAGGTCCTTAAGGCTGTCATTTCCTATTATTCCGTCGAAAGATTTTAATGTAGGTAGTAAAAAAAATTTCAGAGATGTGTCATTTTTGCCAAATATGTTAATTATTGTGTGATGAGTAATTTCAATCTGTCCGGCAATTGAATTCGCAAAGAATGGTTCGTCGTTGCGTATTTTCTTTGGGACATGGCAGGGTTGGATATAGTTTTTACTCGATCCTGTATCGATTAACATTTTAAGAATTTTTCCGTTCTTCGTTCTGCATTCGACGAAAGGTAACGAAGAACTGTTCATTCTAAAAAATGAATATCGATATGGTTCTGCATTTCGGGTTGTGAGATTTCTTCAGCATATTCTTGAGCTGATTGCCCGTTTTCTTCTGCTGCTAATGCGGCTTCGTACTCCTGTGTAGTAGGAGTCCAGTTTTGTTGATAGTATTGGTCAATGTTGTATTGTGGATTTTGTTGGCAGTCCTGTTGGTAATTTTGCTCATCTGCTTCTATATGAAAATTCCTCTGTTGTTTTAGAGGCACTTGTTGTGAGAAGCTTGGAGGTCTTTTAACACCGTTATTGGCTTGTGGTCTATTCATATAATTCACCGCTCTTGAATGTAGGGATTTGTCAACGTCCATTGGTTCTGGGCGTGGGAGGTGAGGCTTAAAAGGGGCTGGTTGTCCTAATGGTCTATATTGTTGGTTATTTCGGTAGTTATTGATAGGGGCCTGACGATAATTATTCATAGGAGCTTGAGGGCGGTATGGGTTTGCGAAGTTTTGTTGGTTCATTTGGGGTCTTGGCATATATGCCAATTGGGGATAAAATTCACTAGTCAATTTCTTGGGTGGGAGGGGTGGTCGGAAGTCGTGAGGCTTCCTATTTTGGATATTGCTATTTATTGCGTAATGAGAACGGAAATTTTGGTTCTCCAATTTCAGGCATAGGTGAAGCGCTTGAGGAAGGTCTGCTGGCTCTCTCATACCAAGGAGTCTTGGTAAGTCACCTTTCAGTCCTCGTATGAAAGTGTCGAGGGCTTTGTCCCGGTATGTGCGGGTAAGTAAATGCATAGATTCTGCACCGACTTCCATGCATCCAAGCTTGTTTAGTATAAGGGAGAGATGGGAATATACTCGTTGGTAAAATTCCTGGATAGTGAGGTTGCCCTGCACTAGAGAAGTCATTTGGTACTCGAGGGTACCTAGATCACGCTTATCAGCATAATGGAGAGTAAGGCATCTGGAAATAGCCTTCCACTCTAATGGCGTGTTGTATGATTCGAGGGCAATGTCGGCGTTGCCCACGACTTTGTTCCGTATGACATTAAGGATACCGTAGTATTTCGGCGTTCCTCTGAGGGGCTCGTAGATCTGAAGAATGCGATCTACACTCTTTTTCCAAGAGTTATATTCTCCTGGATTTCCTGAAAAATCTCGCAGACACCTAACCACGTCTGGTATCTTGTCAAGATCAGTTATGTTGTTCAAGTGCCTTGCGTCTATAGTCACATCAGTTATGTTGCTAAAACTTGCATTTGGGTTTAATGCTGCCTGAACCATATTTCTGCCTTCCTGACTCATGATATTGTTAACCAGTCCTGTAACTATAGAAGTAAGTTGGTCCATGTTGAATGAATTTGGGGAGGAGGCAGTTGGCTGAGGTGGTGAGGGTACGTTTAGCGTAGGGGGTCGGATGATATTGTTAGGGTTAGACATTATTTTAATTAATTTTTTTTTTAATTTTTTTTTTTTTTTTTTTTTAATTTTTGTTTTTGTTTAACAGTTCTCTGGAGGGTCCCTTGGGTGGTGAATCGCAGAGAATGTTTGTTATTATAAGCTGGAGGGTCCCCCGTTAGGTGGTGAATCGCAGCTTTAAATTATATTATATTATTGGCTGTACAAGCCAGATTTTATTATAATAATTTTTTTTTTATAACTTTCTTTATATTTTTTTGGTTTTTTAAATAATTCAATTAATTTGTATAGTAATATTTAATTCTGTATTTTTCACAAATTTGTTTTTCTCAATAAAAATTTTTGTAATTCCAAATTAATAGTAATATTCAACTTATATTTTTTTCAATAATTTCTTTATAATTCTTAATATTGCTTAATATTAATATCCTTTTTTCAATAATTTATTTTTAATTCTTAATATTGCTTATTAATATCCTTTTTTTCAATAATTTCTTTATAATTCTTAATATTGCTTAATATTAATATCCTTACACTAGTACTTCCCGGCGGTGGGGTGTGGTTCCTTTTTGCTAGTCTCTGCTACTGGGGCACCTCCAATTCGCACTATTAGAAGCGAGCGTTTTTTTCCTACTGGATTCCAACGCTGCACCGGCTCACTGTTCGCGTCCTTGTAATCGTACTCTTTTTTTGTACAAAACACTTCACTTCACGAACTTTGAGACCGGTCCCTGCTCGGGCGCCAGTTAATAAATTATAAATTTATTTTAGTTTTTTGAAAAATATTTACGAGCTGAGCTCTTTATTCATTCAATTATCTTTTTACACTGAACACTTAAAATTACAATGCCTCTTATAAATAGTCTTAAGCTGGTTTACATATTTATTTGTTGATCAGCATTTCTTATGCTGGTTTAAATGTTTATTTGTTGATCAGCATTTCTTATGCTGGTTTACATATTTATTTATTGATCAGCATTTCTTATGCTGGTTTACATGTTTATTTATTGATTAGCATTTCTTATTATTTGGCACAGTAAAGTAAGCATAAATGAGTTATAAGCATTTAGCTGCAATGTAAGCAGTCATGAAATATGCTGACTAAATATTGAAATAGGAATATGCTGACTAATCTTGGAATAGGAATAAATGTTGCATTAACTTATACAAGGTTTTGTATAACCTTTCACATATTGTGTACAAATGTACTATATGCTTACTTACACATATTTTAACACATTTAAAGGATTTCTCTTGCCAATGAATTTATAGAATAATAAATGCCTCTTAATCCTCCTCAAGCTCAAGCACTGTTCGTCAAATGCACTTGAAGCCAAACTGATTTGCAGTAGAGAAGAATATTAAAACAAAAAAATAGAAAATGTACACAAAATGCGTACAACTTCAACGAAGGATTTTTACCACTGGCATAAGCGGGAACATTGAATATCATCGCTGGACGATAAAAAAGAAAAATAAATAAATAAGTGAGCAAATAAGAAAAACCAACCATAAAATTTTACAAGACGGCAGCTGCCCCCTTAAAAGGGCAACAAACCCAATCGATGGTATTAAAATGAAGCGAGGGAGATAGACCGTCGAAGCAAAGGAACGCAAAGGAACGCAAAGGCACGGCTGAAGCCGAAGACGTTATGTTGTTGCACGTCAGACATGCTGCAACGCATGCGCCATACATTGCCACACTTTTCAATGTTTTCAACAACGATACTTATTTTATTTATTTTCCCTTCATTTTTTTCGATTTATTTTTTTCCTATTTTTGTTAATTTTTTTCCTCAATTTTTCATTATTTATTATATTGCATGTATGTGTGCGCGTTCGCCTGTGCATTTATGGGCAACTTTATAGGCTGCCTCCAAAGTGAATTGTGAAGTAAAAAATACAAAAAACAAAAAAACAAGAAGAGAAAAAAATTAAATAATAAAATCAGCAGCATCAGTGATGCGCGGCTGAGCTGCATCTTGGGTACTACGAGCTCAGGTTTGTGCATTTGGTCGCTTGCTGTGCGCGCGCTCGCCGTAATCATAAAAATACGTGAAAAACCAAACAAACAAAAGCAACAGCACAGCTATCTATGTACGCGTATACCAACAACAACAACAACGCCAACGATGGGGCTTAGCGCGCCCGTGGTTTTGGCTTTGCTGGACGTTATGGTCGTTTGACTGCTCGGTGGCTGTGGCGGTTGTTTGGCGGAGTGTAGTTGTTGGAAAAATTCACAAGCGTCGCCAGTGTGTCTGGTGTGGCGCACTTGAAGTACCAACAACGATGGAGAAAAAAGTGTAACAGCGACAATAACAACACGAGTTGTAAAAGCAGTACGTTCGTGTCATAAGTGCGCACAGAGGCGAACGTTGGATATGTTGGTGTTGTTGTTGTTGTTATTACTTATTATTGTTCGTGTAACTGGGCTTTTATGGCGCATTGTTTGTTGCCGTTTGTAGTGTATTTGCTGTTGTTGTTTGTTTGTTGTTGTTGTTGCTATTGTTTTTGTTGGTGCATATTTGTAGCTGACATTGTTGTTGTTGTCGTTGTTCTAGTTGTTGTAATGCTCAGTGATGTTGTCGATTTGATTGTTGTGGCATCTATGTATGCTCAACAACGGTGTTTAGTTGCATGCAACACATTGCTTGGTTATTCGGTTATTGTTGTTGCTGTGGACTTTTTTGTTGTTTTGCATTTTAACAAAAAATTTTATTTAGCTTCATTTGCTATAAAAGTGCATGATTTTGTGGTTACCATGTGCTTTGTTGTTATTTGTTGCTTTTGTTTGTATTTTTTTGTTATTGCTTTTGTATATTCTTATTGCTTACATATTCAGTGATCCACCTATTGCCTTTATTGCTGTGCTCTTTTCTTATGCATTTCTTTGCGCATTACCCGCCACATCCTCAGCTAGACTACCGATTTGGGCTCTTCAATTGAACTTCGTTCGCTTGAGCGTCTGCTTTGTGCACCAATGCAGCGTTACCTACACTCGAGCTTACTCTCTTCAAGCGATTTGGCATCCCAGCTGGAAGTTTTTAGTATTTATTATTTAGTTACCAATGAAATGTATTCAAAACTGAAATTTCATATATAAAACAGTTCATGCCTCGTTCAACCTCCTCTGCGAATGCCCGATGTACCTCATACATTAAGAATCTTGCGGGAGTGGGGATTAGTTAGACCGATGGACGTTAGGATGTGAGTGGCGTGGACTCCACCCATTGGAATGTCGAATTGTTAGGTCAGTATGCGCGTAAAGTATTTAGACGACGAAGGAATATTTAGGCGTTCAGTTGATTAGCTTTAGCTTATGTGTACTGTTGTGGAATATGTCCACCAGTTCAGAGTTGTATGGAGGCTCAACTGGTAGTCTTGATCTTGGCTACGAAGTCTGACCAGAGACTTAAATCTGGTACCACTGGGAACAGAGGCTCTCGGAGCTTGCTCTGACCTGTTCTTGAATTAAGCCCCTCTGGGTGTATCGTGGTGGTTGTGGCTTAACACACAAATAATACAAAATTAAGAATCAATTCACTTTTGCTCGATGTGACCACCGTTTGCTTTGACTATGACCTTGAGACGATCCAGAAATGATTCGCAGCCTACCTGAATGTAAATTGCAGGTATTTTAGTCCACTCGCGTACAATGGCTTTTTTCAACGCCTCGAAACTGTTGAATCTTTTCGCTTTTTGCTCTCCAACATGGCCCAAAAAGAATAATCCATCGAATTCGCGTCTGGTGAATTTGAGAGCCATTGTGTGCACGTTATGAAATTCAGAACGTTGGTTTTTAGCCATTCTTGGTTCACTCGAGCTTGGTGAGACGGTACCGAGTGCTATTGAGACATCCACGGTCTGCCAGCGAAATTTTTGTCTGCCCACGGCTTCAAAGCAACCTCTAGAATACTTTCCCGATAATATTTCGCATTTACTTTGACGCAAGGCTTGATGAAAACGATTAGAGGCCGCCCATCTGCGGTTACAGGAGCCCAAACCATTACCTGTGGCGGGCGCTACCTCCTGGTGGCCAATCCATGACTCAAATTCTCGTATCAACTATTGGTTAAAAAAAACCCTATCGTTTTGGGATCAATTTGAAAAGTTTTCTCGTCAGAAAACCCTGACCGCTTTCGGCCAAGCGAAGCAACTCCTTCGCTCTCTCAAGTCTGACTTGTTGCTGCTTTAGTGTGAGATCATGCCTTTGAGATCTTGTAAGGCTTGACTGTGAGATCATTTCTCAGTATGCGGCGGATGCTACGGTCAGATATTTTCAATTCTTCCGCCATTTGATTGGCGCTTCGTCGTGGATTTCGCTCACGTCGCTTCTTCATTTCTTGAACCATTTCACGTGACGTTGCAATCTTTTAATGACCACCTCATGACTCGATGCTACCACTATGATTGTAACGAGTAGTGGTGCGATAAGCAAAAACTTTATTTACTTTAAGGTGCTTGAGCTCACGAACAATCGCTGGTTGTGATTTTCCAGTCAAATATAATGCAATGACACTATTACGTTTGAGATCCATTGCTGATTTTCTTCTCATTTACTCTCGGCAAAATGCTTCCGCATGCTTGCAAACAATGCTCTTCACTGTCATTTAGCCAACTAACAGCCCGTGTATCACATTGAGCTTCGAATCAAAGAAAATACTAAACCTTTTATCGGATCAGACGAAGCAAGATATGTATTATTAATATGGTAAGAGGTTTTCAAGCTTAGAAAATATAATTTTATGACAATTTTCAATATTCATAACGCACCCGGAAAATAAATTATTCAGTTCAGACTGGAGGACGTCTGTATCACTAAAATTTCTTATTTCAGCATAAACTGTTAGATCATCCGCGTAGAGAAGAAAATTAGCAAAAGAAAAACACGAACCGATATAATTAATAAACAAAAGAAATAACAGAGGTGCTTTAATACTACCCTGAGGTACACCAAAGGTGGCAATGAACTATTTCGAAGGAACTCCATAATTAACTATATGTAGTACTACACCTCTTTACTAAATTGGATCGAATCCAGTCAAGGAAAGTTGAATGAAAATCGAGGCATACCAATTTAGTTACTTAAACGTATGTACAGTTACGTATGGGAGATTTTACCAAAGACTTTAGAGAAAGCTATGTTCCATCATCGGTGATATTCGTACTTGTCAATAAATATTCCACAGTGTTTTTTGAATATTCCAAGAAAATATTTGAAAATCTTGGAATGTAAAACAAAAACTTGAAACAGAGATGTCAACTAGACGCCAATCTGCTGCGATTTAATTCTCTGATAAATATTAGAATAGCCATTCAGAGGCGTTTCAGATTTCAGATATGCTATTAACGTGTGCCAGTGCCGAAATTCGCGAACATTTTCTCAGAAATTGAATCGATTGAATGAGGTACTGTGAATCCAGTCACGGCAGTTCTTTGAATGAAATTGTGTTGCGCGTCTAATGGCAAGACTTACTTTTGCGAATCAAATAAAATAAAATACAATCAAATATATTCAAACACCTTTTATTTATAAAAAATAAGTTCCAAACCTTAAATAGCCAACCTGTATTTGAAAAAAAATCGACACAACACAGCCGTTTGCATAGCCGTTAGAAAAACTTGCTTTGCATAAAACGAAATCGAACCATGGAATGGCTGCCTCTGGGCAAGCGAAAATAAAATTAGCACCTTCTAAATCACACTATTACAACAAAAATAATAGCCGACCAAAACCGTATAAAGTAATTGCCAACTTGTGCTCAGTAGATAGTATGGCTGTTGTAGAGGCAAAAAATGTCCATAGCAAAGGGGTATCAAGAGAGAAAAATCACTAAAAATGCTAAACCTGCTATTAACGGTTAAAGCGCGAAAAAATATTTTTTTAATAGCAAATGTTGTTAGGAAAAACGCTGGCATGTAATTCTGTTTGTTGGCTAATTCCAGGGAACGTGAACACAATTAAAGTAGCAGCTACAGTGACTACATTTGGTGGGTAGCAGGGAAGTTCGCTGTGCGCACCAGCCAAATTTATACGCAACTTGTGGGCCGGACAAATTTTGGCCGGGTTTGGAAGGGTAGTTCAGTGTGGTCAAGTGGTTGTTAAAATTTTTTGTTTTTTTTGGCTTTAAAAATTTAAATTACTACGTAAGAAAAAGTCAAAATAACCGTAATATTTTATTGCCTACAATAACGCGAATTTGATAGATGACGCAGCGAAAATATTCGAAGTTAACTCTATTAAAAAGTAAAAATTTGTTGTACGTATTAATATTGTTGTATGATCGGCAAATTTCGCAACTTCCAGCTAATTGTGTGCTCTTTATCTTCGATCAATCAAAAAGTGGATTGCAAAAACATGGAGCTTTAGAGTGGGTTGCTGTTAAGTGGCAACCGTATACGTAATAGTACAAAAAAGGGGCTGCAATAGACAAAAGCTTTTGTGAGTATGTTTGCCAACAGAGTAGACAAATTGGCAACAGCCACGATAACAGCAGGTGGAGAGAGGAAGTCAGCAAAGTTGGCAAACAGGGAAATGCCAAAATTAGCTATCAAATCAAGCAACGATTTGAACTAGTCAGGCACTTGGTATCGCCGGACACGAATTTTGAAATACGAGGGCGGTTCAATAAGTAGCCGTGTTTGATGACAGAAAGCCTTCGTGAAAGAAGTTGGTGTTAGCATCGCGTGCTGTCATCTATCAAACGACGTGAAAACAAATTTCAGACTGGTCGATAGATTAGTTTGGATTTTGTTTTTTTTTACTGTTATTACTATTTCTTCTTCTTCTTAGCGTCACAGTCCTTGGTGAATCATTGCTTCATTCCACAGATTTTTGTCATCGGTCTCGATTTACAGCCATTTCCCTCCAGTATTGCACGCGCATTATCCTAAGATCAGCTTCCACAACTTCCAACCACCTTTTCCTCGGGTGACCCCTTTTTTCTTTCGCCAATCGGGCTAAGATCTAGCGCCTTTCTCGTTCGTCGCTCCCTTGGCATTCTAGCCACATGTCCCAGCCATCTAAGTCGTTGAGACCTAATAAATCTTATTATAGTTTCTTTCTTAACTATGTCTTCCAGTTCGGCATTGTGCCTAATGCGATAAGTGCCATCTGCCAGTCTAAGCGGACCATAGATCTTTCGGAGCACTCTTCTTTCAAAGCACATTAGCTGTTTTGTTTCGTAAGCCTTCGGCGTCCCTAGTTTACAGCCATATGTAAGCACAGGTCGTATCTGTGGTTTATACAATCGAACTTGTTGCTCACGCGATAGTATTGTAGAGCTGAGCAATTTTAGATTAGCATTACATGCTTTGTTGGCTGCCCGTATTCTGTCATTGATTGCTACCGACATGTCTTGGTTGGCTGATATAGTAATGCCCAAGTAGGTGAACCCATTTACACATTGGAATGTGTATGCCCACAGATTAGATTAGATTTGTGGGGGGTTGGACAAGTCCAAGCACTCAGTCAGTAGACCATTGTACTACACCCGGATAGATATCACTAGAAAGAATAGAGATAGGAAAGATAAAAAGTGGATGGTAAGACGGACAAATTAGTTTGAGGTCACTCTTCCACAAATCTCTTGGATTCATTGATCAATCTTAACCCTATACGCATAACCTTCGTCGAATCGTCGAACAGAAGATAGAAATATCGTTGTGATCTCAAAAGAGAGCGTTGTATAAAAACACAGATTATAAAAAAATATACTAACAAAAAATTAAATTTATTGTGTGTTTTACTTAAGATATACTTGGTTAATAAAACTGTGTGTTAAAACTTTCAGAAATATATATTTTCTACCGATTTTATATATCGCGAATAATAGCTCGTCGAAAAGACGAATGGTTATGTTTAAAAGAGCAGCTTAGAAGGTTATGTGTATAGGGTTAAGAGATACGGAAGAGGAAGAGTATGAACTTTATCCATACTCAGTATATCGCAACCCAATATCCTAAGTCTGATTCTGGAAAATGCAGGACAGCTACAGAGAAAATGCTTTGCAGTGTTGTCATCCTCAAGTCAGGATAGGCATATCGGGCTGTCTACGACCCCCATGGTAGCCATATGCTGACCACAGACGTTGTGCACTGTGATTACAAGCACCAGTACTCTCAGGTTCTTTCTGCTGAGTTTTAGGAGAGAGGTAACTGTTTTCCTATTTGGTTCTTTCACAAAGCCCACACTTCAGATCACTGGATACAATATTTGATCTTGATCGGACCATATATTTCGTTTTTTCTGCATTGATTATCAGTCCAGCTAGATGTACTCTTTCCTCCAGCTATTTGAACGCAGTTTGCAGCTCATTTCTAGTTTTTGCCATCATCATCTGCATAGGCACACATTTGGAATGGCTTGTTGCAAATGCTTCCATTCGGGTTTATTTCGTTTAGTATTGCATGTAGCGCCAAGTTAAATATCAGTGTTGAGACGGCATCTCCTTGTTTAACTACTGAGGCAATAGAGAACGATTCCGTACATTCTCCTTGTACTATGACTTTAGCTGTCGCATTTGTAAGGGTCATAATAACAAGTTCAATAAGCTTTGTTGGTATGCCTATAGACTGCAACAAGTGTTTTACTTTACTGCGGTCTGTGCTATCAAATGCCTGCTGAAAATCGATAGATAGACAGTGAATATCAATGTCGTATGCATATAGTTTTTCAAAGGTTTGCATGACTATGAAGCACAGGTCAATCGTCGACCAGTTGGCTCTAAGGCCTGCTTGGTAATCATCTAGTGTTTCTCAGCCTTAAATATTATATAATATAATTGTGAAGCCCTTGTACTCAGAGTTCAGCAGCATATGAATCTGTAATGCTTGTCAACCGTTCTGTAGGTAAAGTGTTGGTTTCCCATGGTTTTATTATTAGGTTGTGCAGAGGTTTGGTCAACTCTATACCACCATATTTTAATAATTCAGCCGCCACTACTTTTATGATTTCCTCAAAACTGGGACTGCTTAGAGTAACCTCAGCGGTTTGCAATTCTAGTGTTTCTCCTTCTTCTCTTTCTACATTTAGAGTTTCATTGAAATGTTCCTTCCAACGATGAATAATTTGCTGTTTATCACTTAGTGTTTTTGACAACATTCGTCCGTGGGTAAATGGATTTAGATTGGTGTTTTATGGCTTGATATCTTTTTCTTATATTTTTATTTTTAAAATCAATTTGGATTGTCTCAGTCTTTGGTAGTAGTTTTGTTCGATTACTGCTATTTCTGCTGCCACTAATGGAACATTTAGTTCTCGATGGATCTTTTCATTGCTTATGCACCACGGCGCTCCGCTAACCATTCTTAATATTTTAGATTGCCATCGTTGTTTAATTGCCATATTGCTGGCACTTGCATTACCCCACTGTTGTGACGCGTACGTACAGATTGGCTTGATCATTGTATTGTAGAGCAAGACTCTGTGATCAAGGCTAAGCCCGGTACGGGAATTGATTACCCAATGAAGATCTTTCTTTTCTAGCTTCATCTGTCTACTTTTGGCCACAATGCGCCTTTTCCATGTCAGGCACCTGTCCATACGAACACCAAGGTATGCAACTTCTTTAGAATGAGGTATGAGTGTGGAGTTTAGATATGCACTGGAGCTGTCGCATCTATTTAGCGTAAAAGTCACATGCCTACACTTTTGCTCATTCACTTTGATGTGCCAGTCTGCCAACTATGGGTTTCAGATAACTTTTGAGTTCACCCGACGCTCTAATTGGACACTTGGAACGACAAAAGATTGCAGTGTCGTCCGCAAACGTGGATGCAAATATTTGTAGGTTCGTTGGAAGGTAAGCCGCTTGAACTTGTGCGAGTGCTGGTACGCTATGATGTTCAAGGCAGTGGACGGGATGTTGAATTGCCGAGCTGCGATGCCTTGAAGCGTCCAATTGTTCGTACTTATTTAGTTACTTACTGACAAGGCGCACTCATTAAATGTGGTGGCACTAGACCAGCAGCAATGTTTTGAACGTTTGATTGTCAAGTCAAAGTATTGGCAAAGTGGGAAAATAGAAAATAATGAATTCGCCTTGTTTCATTCTGGGCTGACAGCCACATGGGCACGGCGAAAGTAAAAAAGCAAATCAGCGGATTAACCGGCACCACCTTTAATAAATTCGCCTTGTTTACCAACAAGAAACTCAGCCCATCATTTTTCTCTTGCTGACTAAAATTTTACAAGTCAATTTGATGCTGAAAGTAATTAAGTTTTTTATTTCTAAAAACGAAATACATTTCACTTCAACTAATTTTAAAGCCAATTACATCAATCAGCAATTATCGATTTTCTCCAAAAGAAGTACACTTTTTAAAATGCAATTAAGATCCACTTAAAGCTTTGCATTCGCCTTAATCGCAATAATAATAACAACAAAACATAACTAGCAGCAATTACTGATAACACTTAATTGGCTTTTGATTGCTATGAGTGACCCAAATAGTAGAAAACAAACAAATCAAGGCAATTCGATGGACGCTACGAGTACTTTTCTGCCTTTTACTGACTACGATAATTTATGGATCCATGCCTGAGCAGTGTGCAAGCAAACACATAAATATACACATTTCACGCACTTAAATATATACAAATTGCTTAGACACTTTGCTCAGTGAAAGTGGAAGGGTTATCAGCACCAGGCGAGATTCTAATTGTAAGCCCACAAGTGCTTTGGGATTTGAAAGAACATACAAATAAATAAAAAAACTTAGCAGCTGTCAGCGAGAAAATTATCACCAAGTTTCGAATATAAAAATAAACAGAAAAAATAAGATCAAATGAAATGCAGATTAAGATAATGAATTGAGAGAAAATCAAAATAAATAAAATAAAATAAAATTAGAACGAAAGTACAAAATTAATTTCATCACTAATTTAGAGGAGAGGAGAGAAATTACTGCTTCTAACGCAATCGCATAGATTTGAACTCTGCCAAGTTTGTATTTAAAGTGGGCCTACTGGGTCAAAATTACCTTGTTACATATAAATTCGAAAACTTTCGTGAAAATTTAAAATTTTTGATTTCTACATAGTCGTAGGTAGTTCCATTGAAGGCAGCTCATTCAAGTTAGTCATGCATTTTTTTAATCTCATCCCTTAAAAACACTTAGGTAGGCTGGTGGGTAAGATGGCAAGAGTCCCCAGGTACACTACAAGTAGCACTTACGTGTCGTTTTGATACCATAATGTGGACCACTACCTGTGAAAGGATTTAGAGAAGAGAAAAAACCGTCTAGGGCCATCCAGTGCTGTTGATGTAGCGGAGGAGAGAAAAGGGATCTAGGCTGGAGAATTTCTTCAAGTCATCCCCAAAGGGAACGCTAAGGAATCTCAAACGCCTAGCCACCAGAGCTGGACATTTGCAGAGAAAGTGCTCCACAGTCTCTTTCTCTGCAGGATATCCACAGCTTCTGCAATAGGGGTTGTACAGAATTCCAAGCTTCCCGGCATGAGTACTGATCACCCAGTGACCAGTGAATACGCAATGAGTTTGTAAACTGAATGGCGGGGGATTCCCATCACCTCAAACGTTCTGCTTCTATCGTACTTTTTCTAAATTTACTTACTCATACAATTTTATAAACTTCAAATCAGTCGGTTAACATTTTCTTTAAGGATCCATAATTTCCTTTAAAGGACACGGTAATTTTTCATACTCACGCCTAGTACTGAATAAAGTCCCTCCACTTGTTAAAGCGCACCAAGAGCACCATCACAAATTGAAGAAGGAGCTGGATCAAACACCTAACAGATGTGTTAACGCTAATTGTAATTGGCGTTTGTGCCAAATCGAATATGTTTATTTATGATAAGCTTTTTCAGAACGGAAATACACTAGTTTTTCCGCCATTGTCTGCCGATGGGCGACCGTTAGCAGAAACTCTTCCGATTACAGCGGCCACCAATTATAGGTAATCTACCATATAGGTAATCTACCATACCAGGTATATCTACCATATATTCAGTCGGTTTATTAACTGATGAGCATAGCAGTATTAGCTGAAATTCGGTGGTTTGAAGAAGCTAGAGCCACACTGCGATCGGGCACAACGTTAGCGATGTGGGATCACTACTGGGAGCTTAGAAAGGAAGAGAGACGTGTTATCAGAAAGAAGAAAAGAAAAGCCAAGTACGTGAGTGCGCGGAGTTTGAGATGCCGGCCAGTAAGAACAAAGCCCGAAAGTTCTACCTGAGAGTTCGGCGGCTTACAGAAGTTTTCAAGACCGAGACGTTTTCCTGTATGAACAACGGCGGCGAACTGGTGGCTGACATCCAGAGCGTACTTAAATTATGGAGGAACACTTCTTGAACTTATTAAATAGTGACTGCTGCGCGTCACAGAGAATGCGAAGATCCCGATACCCGAATCGTTGACGACGGAACTGTTGTACTGCTAGCCGACCATGACGAGGTGAAAATAGCGATATCACGGCTAAAGAACAAAAAAGATGTGAGCACCGACGGACTGCCGGCTGAGCTATTCAAACATGGCAGCGAGGCGCTGGTAAGGTGCATGCGTCAGCTTCTATGCAAAGTATAGTTGAATGAAAGAATGCCTCCGATTAGAATTTGTGTGCTCTACCTGCAATCTTTGCCAATTATTGCGGGATTAGTCTTCTAAATATCGCTTATAAAGTTCTAGCGAGCGTATTGTGTGAAAGGCGGAAGCACACCATCAACCAACTGATTGGACTTTATTAGTGGAAGGTCCACCATCGACCAGATATTCACAATACGCCAAGTCTTGGAAAGTACCCATGAAAGGAGAATCGACACATACAAGATTTTTGTTGATTTTAAAGCTGCATTCGACAGCACGAAATAAGTTACCTATATGCCACGATGCCATGTCGTTGCTCAACACCAGCAGCGCAATCAGAACGAAGGACCTCTCCGAGGTTTCAGACAGTGTGATTCGCAGTGGTGTGACTTCTTTAACCTGATGTTGGAGATGATCGTGCGAGCCGCAGAACTTAATCGCTCACACAATTTTTTATAAAAGCGTACAATTGTTGGCGTATGTCAATAAAAAAGCAAAGCGAAGGGGTCTGGTGGTGAATGAGGACCAAATGAAATACCTTCAGTCATTAAACAAGCAGTCGGCGCACTCGCGTATAGGCATGTACGTCACTGTTGACACTTACGATTTTAAGGTTGTAAAAGACTTCGTTTATTTAAGAACCAGCGTTAACACCTATAACATTGTCAGCCTCAAAACGCAATCTCTCTTGTCAGCAAGTGCTACCTTGGACTAAGTCCGCAATTGAGTAGTAAAATCCTCTCTCCCCGAACAAAACGAACACTCTACAAGGCTCTCCTTATACCCGTCCTAAAGTATGGCACAGAAGGTCGGACGGTGTCAATATCCGATGAGGCGTCACTTGGAGTACTTCTGTGGAAGCAGACAGCGAATGTCGCAGGCGATGGGACAATGAGCTATATGGCCTTTACACTGACACAGACATATATAGGTATATATACAATTGACGCGTACATCCTTTTTGGATGTTTGGCCGAGCTCCTCCTCCTATTTGTGGCGTGCGTCTTGATGTTGTTCCACAAATGGAGGGATCTACAGTTTCAAGCCGACTCCGAACGGAAGATATTTTTATGAGGAGCTTTTTCATGGCAGAAATACACTCGGAGGTTTGCCATTGCCTGCCCAGGGGCGACCGCTATTAGAAAAATATTTTTCTTAATTTGGTGTTTCACCGAGATTCGAACCTACGTTCTCTCTGTGAATTTCAAATGGTAGCCACGCACCAACCCATTCGCCTACGGCGGCCGCCACACACACATAGTGCAGCGAATAAAGATCCAGCAGCTACGTTGCCTGGGTTGGATACAAACGTTCCAGCTCTGAAAGTATGTGATACCACCAGGTGATAGCAAGGGAAGAGGAAGGCCTCCTCTGCGTTAGAAAGATCAGGCGAAGAAGCACTTGGCTTCACTGGGTATGTCCAACCGGCGCTGCTTAGCACGAGAAAGAAATGACTGACGTGCTTTGTTAAACCTTGCCAAAATCGCGTTAGCGGTAGTCGCGCCATTAAGAAGAAAAATAACTAGCCGCTGCAATTTACAAACAGACAAGTAACGGAGCGCGCGAAGGTCCAATTGAAGATTTCCATCACTCAAAATAATTTTTTTTTATTTAGTAAAAAAGTTATTCAAAAAATAAAATTGGAAGTTTAATTTTCCGCCAGCTTGTATTAATTCAGCCAGAACTCGCAATGAGGTTTGGTATTTAAATTTTTTGTCTTCTTTCTTAATATCTTTATTTTGGGGTAGTCTGGCATTTTTTACGCAAGAAGTAAAAGTGAAATAGAAATAAAAATACTCAGACTCAACTGAAAATACCTGTTTCATACCTGTCACTACTATCGGACACGCAACTGGAGGAAGTGTTTTTGTTTACCTAATTTTTCGTATTCGTTGTCATTTCTCTATTTTATACTCAAAGTATTAATCACCTATCTTTAAAGCCAAAGTTGGTATCTGAGGGAACACCTGACAAGGTTTTGTCATACATAGGAATGCGAAAAGTGGTGTTCAAATTTGCAGTGCAAGAAATTAAAACAAAACGCAGTTTGCAAGAATAGTAATTTTTTTTTTTTTAAATTCGGTTAAAAGGTGTCAAATTGCTCAATGACAATAACCAAAGGGCTGGGCAGGACAATGCACGGCTATGTAAAACGAAAAGGTGTAGCATGACGAATGTTTTGCAAAACAGGAACCACACAAACAAAAAAAATAAGAAACAATTCTGCAAATTTAAAAGAAAAAAAGAAGGAAAAAATTCAAAATTAACAAAAAATGCATTTGTAATCGAACACAATCAACTGCGCATTGAAGGGAAATTGAGAACAGCTGGCAGCTGGAAATTGCCACCACCAACCAAATGCAACAATCGATCGCTTGGACAATGGATCGTTATACGGATTGTCAGATTAATGAGTGTCACACCAGTGGCGGACATAAATGTGTAGATGTGTGTGTGCATAGAAATACATACAAACATGACTGTGTACTTACGTATTTATATACAAAAATATTTCTTTCTTTGCTAGTGTCTTACTATAAAAATGCCAAATTTTCCTTCCTGTGTAAATTGACAGGCAAAAAAGTTACAATGCTGAGGACCAACGCAAAGTCGACTGACTGACCGTTCATTGTCTCCAAAATGTATAAGAAGGGAGATAAGTTATTGTTGGTAGCTACAATGGCAACATGAAAGATAAGGGCAACTAGAAGTGACATTTGACAACAGAAATTTTCGGCTAGCACTGGACAATAAAACTGGCATACGAAATACTTCAAGTGAGTGTAGCTTAGACACATTTTCACATATTTATTTAACGCAGTTTTATAGTAAAACATTTTACTACACCGCTTCAACTTGAGATTTCCATACACCTAAAATGACAAAAAAAACAACATAAAACTAATCCATTCACTCACAGCGATGATTGGTTCTACGAACGGCTTCATGTTTCAAAAAGTGAAATTCTTTCAATACTGCAAAAAACAAAAACAAAATACCAAAAAATAGAAAAACACTTATCAGCCTCACACTTTAGGAAGCAATTTGATGTGACAGCGTGAAATCTCAAGTATCGCCTGTGTCTAAAGATACATCAATTCTACAAGGACTCATAGTTACTAATACGTTTTTTTTCTATGTAAACGTATTTTGACTAGTCTCCAGCACGTAGTGTGGCGTCTCGCGTAACACATGTCAACAATCGTAGCAATAAAAACAACAGCAACTATTAATACACTTAACTCATAATCGCAACACTCCCTCCACTGCTGGGTACGCTTAAGTGCTTTGTGGCAAGCAGGCAAGTGTGCAACACGTGCGTTCCAGGAATTTTTCCAGAGGCTACATAAATTTCAAGTTCCTTAGTAGCTGCGCATATAAACACTAAATTGACGAAAGTGAATATTAAAGAAACATTAGGGAATTCCAGTTGTGCGATATCCCGCAGGAATGTAGAAAAAAAGTGTTGAATTTATACGCTGTTCAACAAGTATTATGAATTTCAAAAAAATTGCTAGTAAAAATCAAATTATTTTATATTTCTTATGAATACTCATTTTATTGCCTTTAAAGTCGGTTTCCTTGAGTGTAATAAAACTATGTACTTGTCGGTACAATTATGCGAACGGTTGACCCAAACCTAAGCCCACTCCAGATTTTATATTGGGTATGGGATGTTGACAGACCAACCGTCGGTAAATGTTTATACTCGATGGGAATGGTCCAGAAAGCAGGTAACTGGGTGTCACATCAATTGAAGGAGAGGCATATCGAGAGACTTTTGGTGACGTGTGAGATGCTTCTTGAACGGAAAAAAATAAAAGGTTTTCTGCATCGCATCGTCACTGGCGATTAAAAATGGTTCTCTTATGATAACCCTAAGCGTCGAAAAAGTTGGAGCTTGCCAGGTGAATAAGGTCCATCAACAGCGAAACAAAAGTATTCATGCTTCAAAGGTTATGTTGTGCATCTGGTGGGATCAGAAGATCAGAAGGGTGTCATCTATTTATCTATGAACTCTTTAAACAATCTGAAACGATCACTTGCGATCGTTACCGACTGCAGCTAATGCGTTTGAAACGAGCTCTCAAAGAAAAACGGCCGAAATGAGACGGTGACATGACAAACTGATTTTTCTGCATGACAACGCCAGGCCACACGTTACTAAATCGGTCCAAAAATATTTAGAGGGACTTAATTGGGAAATCTTGCCCAACCTGCCGTATTTTTTAGACATTACACCTTCGGATTAGTCAGCCAGTCAGCCCTTATTGGAGAACGGTTCACTTCTTCCGAGAGCATCGCAAACTGGCTCAATGCATGTATGAAGTCAAAAGAGCTCGAACTTTTGTCTGCGGAATCCGTATGCTGCCTGAAAGATGGAGTAGAGTTGAAGCTTCCAATGGCATATACTTCACATAATATTTAATTGTTTAAATAATTCTCAACTTTAGCCAAGAAAAGACGGAAGCTTATTCCCACATCAATAAGCGAGATTTGATTATTTTTCTCTTGCCCCCCTAGCTATTCTAGTACGAGAAAGAAACGACTGGCGCGCTTTGTTAAACAGAACCAATATCGCGTAAGCGGCTATCGCGCCAACCAAGAAAAAAAAGAAGAAGGAAGTGTCAAAATAAGTAAAACCAGAAGATTCCTATAGATCTCTCAATCCACAAGCTGGAGATTGAGGATCGTGCCAGGACAATATTTCCAAGTGGGCAGAATGTAAATGCGGACATAATTCGTATCGATGCTGGTACCTGGTCTTCACTAACGGTTCCCAGATGGAATCCGGAGTCGGAGCAGCAGTTTTCTTTAAATTAGCCCATCAACCTATTTACTTTAAACTCCCGAATACTGTCAGTGCTTTTCAGGCAGAAGTCCTTGTGATCCTGTATGCTTGCAAAATACTTAGAGAACGCGAGAGCGTGGAAGATTTTAACTTTTTTCCGACAGTCAAGCTGCGATCAACGCACTGATGATGCCATGGTTTAGATCGAAATTAGTCAACTACTGTAACTAGGGAATAAAATCTCTTGGGTGTGCGTGTAACATTTCTCTGATCTGGGTTCCAAAACATAGCAATATAGAGGGAATGCAATTGGTGATGATCTTGTCAAGAAAGGGTCAACTGAGTTAGTCTCAAAAGTCTCCTAACCTGTCACTGGCATTCCGTGACTGTTTTTAGAGGGAAAATGTAGAACAGATGGAGCACCGTTTCTTCGTGTGCTATTTCTAAAACTTTTTAGCCCCAGTACAGTAGACGCGGGACGCAGAAAGTTCTGGGGACTCCATGCCATTTAATTTCCAAATTCGTAGCTGTCTTTACCAGTCATTGGATGGACGTCACACACGCAGAAAAGCTGAGTTTACCATTTAATCCCTATTGCAGAAGCTGTGGGGATTATTCAAAGAAGGAGACTGTTGGGCTCTTTCTCTGTAAATGTCTGTGCTTAGCAGCTGGACGATTTAAGTCATTGGGTGCTCCTTTCTTGGACAACCTGTGGCAGTGCGCCAGCCTAAATACCATCGAGCTTCTCCATAATATCAACAGCTGGCTGTAGTAGCGCTTTAATGCTACTTAGGGAGTATGAGACTGGTACTTCAACCATCTCACCTACCTAAGTAATCACATTCAATCCGATTCTGTATAGATATTCCTCGTGAGAATTTTCCCTATTCCGTTGCTTTTATTCGTATCAAAAACAAAATTCGAAAAAGGGATTTTATGTTTTGGCCAGAAATACGAGAAAAATAGTTAACATTCATTTTTTTCTTATTTTATGTGTCCAACGATTGTCTTCCTCTCGTCCAACCGACAGAAAGAGCGTGGTCTACATTACGTACGGATAATATTTATTTTATGCTAAGCTAAGAAGACCCGGAGCTTGCGTTGAGATCTAGGACTGTTAAGCTAACAAAAAAATTAATCGGATTAAAAATTAAAGGGTTTTGGAAAAAATAAGTCAATGAGCATGAAAAGCAGATGTCGCTTAGAAAAGACAAGCGTAAGGCTAATTATGACATACGGAATCGGGACTTGAGCGGATACAACTACAACAGAGCGAATAATATCCATAAGGGCCTAAGAGTTTATATCTAGATGAGGTATTGTGAGCAGTTAAGGGTACAAGGGTTTAAAGATACAGTGTATACCTCGAATACACCCACGTGCAAAACAATAGGGTTGTGGTAGTGGGAAGGTTTGGCAACTAATTTTAGATTTTGAGCATTCCTTATATGGAAGAAAATGCCGAATTGCGCAAAAAGCAATTTTAAATCAGTGAAAATTTTTAACCAATGTAAACTTTACTTTGTTATCCCAAGATTTAATGATCTACAAAACTGCATACTGAAAAACAAATTGTCTTTATTCGTAGTGAAAAGTTTTAAACTTTGATTAATTTTTGAAATTTTTTTTTTCAATTTTATTTTATAATTTTATTATTTTGTGACCTCAAGGCCGCATTAACTATAAAACCATAAATTAAATTAGCGCTATTATTTATTTTTCGACATCTCTATCGACAATTCTAAATATTTTTTTAGTCTTAGTAAGAACAACAAATTAAATTATTGCTATTATATATTTGTCGATATCTCGATTTTAAACAGAATTTTTTTTTTAATTCTTATTGAAAAGTGTGAAATTTTGATGAACATTTTTTCAAATTTTTTTAATCTTATTATTTTGTGCGCTCAAGGTCAGTTTCATCGCAACACAATAAATTAAACTATTGCCATAAGTTATTTGCCAATAATTCAATTTCAAGAGCGTTTGGCTGCACCTGGTCGATAAGCAACTTTGTTGAATTGTTTTTTTTTTCAATTTTGCGCATAGCTTGAAATTTTCTTTTATATGGTAGTGGATTAAAAAATATTTTTATACAAAGATGTAAATACCGAACAAAAAAAAATTGCCAAAGCTCTTCAAGCTAATCACCTGCCCTGTCAGAAATCAGAATAGATTAACGAAACCATCGCAAGGCTCTTCAATATGCTATATCAATCGTCTATTTATGGCTCTCGTCTAATTTGAAATGGTGTTGTTTGGGTGTTTATTTAAAAGGGCATAAAACGGAAACGAAAAAAGATTTTTTAGTTTGGTTTTCAGTATTTTATTTCTTGATTCATTGTCCAAATATAAAAAATGTTTTTGGTACACGATTTTTTTCGAATTTCGTTGAAAAAGTTGTCAGCCTTCAAAAAATGGTCTTCACATGGACAATGGACACAGGTATGGCCCGTACCACTGAACTGATTTTGATGAAATAAAATTTAAATGACGTAGAATTAATGCCGTTATCGTGTGAGCTACGGTCATTCGGAAAAAACATTTTTAGTATGTTTTTCGGACCTTTAAGGCACCTATCTGGTCTAGAATTTCGAAAAAATTGATTTTTTTCATGTTAAGATAGTTTATACTTTCAAAAATATACTTGCAAATTTTTATGAAATTCGTTACACCGGTTTGGAGTACGACGCTCAGGTATAAGAGCGTTAACCGTGTTTTTCTCGAAACTGTTTTTTCCGAGTTGGCGTTGGTAATTTCTCAAAAAGTACTGAACCGATTGATTTGAATTTTTAAAATATTATTGAGTAGACTTGTGGCTCTCACAGGTAGCAGCATTATAATTTTATAATAAATTTTTCTATAAGAGCGAGAAGTGAAACAAATTCTTTTTTTCTTTGTTTTCGCAATAAACAGATAAAATATCTAGAATTTTTTTTTTTGCAAATCTATTATCCACCATAGCGACATATTATATCTCCTGATGAATAATCGACAGATTTTTTTTTTTTCAGAAGTACCTGAGCCCAATCAGTTACGCCAGTGGTATGTGCTACGTCAGAGGAAGCAATTTTTTTTATTATTGTCATTGAAAAAAAGAATTTTTTTTTTTGTGAATAAAGCAGATCTAATAAATAAAAACGATTTTCAATTGATACCGATTGTTTTTGTTCAATTTTCAACGCCTTAAATTTTCACGTCTCTAGACCAGAAAGGTGCCTTAAAGTAAAAGAAAGGGTCATAAAACGGTTTTTCATCTTTGAACGTCCGTCATTTTGTCACTTAAAAAATATGGTCTTAGTTCAAACGATAACGAAATTTATACTGAATAAGATCCTTTTTGTTTTTTTAATTACAAACACCTGTGAGTCCCGGAATCCGTGTCGCCAACGACATACCGTTTTTTGGAAGACCATTTTTTGAAAGCTGACAACTTTTTGAAGGAACCTCGTATGGCCAAAAAAAATTTTTTAATTTTTTAGCAAAAAATCAAGAAATAAAATACTCAAAACTAGAATAAAAAATATTTTCCTTTTCCATTTTACACGCTTCTACAGAACACTTTTATGCGAGCAAAGGTGTAAATATTTGTATTAAGTAATTTTTTTTTTGTATATATTAAAGTCTGCGAATTTCAATCCTTACAGACTATGATAACTAAGTAGCTTATCTTCATCGTAGAACCCATCTATTTGAACAAAGGCTCGAAAAGCTTACACTTCGATACTTCCCTCCAACTATGATCCATTGCACATAAATTATGCATCAGCCTTTATGAAAAATGTATGCTTTAACCGAAATAACCGAAAACATTTTCAATTCCATACATTGTTGTTGGCAATTCCTTCTGCTTGTAGGTGCCACATGCTTTTCTCAAGTCTCGAAGGCTTAGCAAACGTTAAAAAAAAAACAAACAAATACAGAACCATAAAAGCGTAAACTTGACATGAACTCTGTACATCGGTGACAACAGGGAGTTAAGACGATGCTGACCCAGAAATCTGATGCACTGGAGAGCGCAAAATAAAAGCTTAAAAAGTGCATATGGCGCAAACATACATACACACATATAAAACACACAAGTAAAGCCAAAGCCAAAGCCAAAGTCAAATGTCGCCCACAAGTGCTGAATGCCAAGTAAAAAAAAAAACAAAAGTAAAAAAAAAAAAAAATAAAACAAATAATATAAAGCCAGCAAGCATAATGTAATAATAACACCATTAAACAACAATGAAATAGAGCAGCCAGCAACGCTGCTACAGCAAGATCACACTGTAAAGCGAACTGGCAGCCGGCCGTCCGTCAAATGCTGATGGAACGCATTTCCAGCATAATTATGGCACATTTTCCAAAATAGTGCACACATACATACACACATTTGAAATAGAAAACTTTACATGAAAAAAGTTTATTTTTTAAATTTTTATTATTTTCAAGAACAAAAATATTGATGTGCTTTTTATGCAGCGGCACATCACATTTATGCGCGCGCGTGTTGGCCCCCTGCTTGGCAGCGACCCCAATTTAATTGTTTTATGTTTCATATGTAGAAGTGCCTACACATCTGCACATATACCATATACAAACACACATGTATGCACGAGTATTTAGGTGTAGATGTACGCCTTCAGCAATGAGCTTCCTTTCACTGCCGCCACAGACGCCCAGCTGTAGCCGACGAAGCTGCGATTGTAGTGCGGTGGGTGAGCACGTACGTGTGGACAAATGCGTATATGTATATGTGTGCGTGTGTGCATGCAACTTACTAATATGTAAAGTTAATGCTGCTTTGTTTACGTTTGGGCTTTTGTTTGTAAACATTCAACAATTTTGGACCTCTTTCTGGTAAAGCAATCGAAAAGCTAAACTGTATTTAGCCACGGCATTTCGTGCATTTTTCATTTTAAATTATCGGCAAGTGTTTTGTTGCTGTAAGAAAATGTGACCAACAGTTTTTCTTTGAAGTTTCTGAAGTTTCTTTCTGAAGTTATTATATTATATAACAAAAAGTTAAACTAAATCAAGGGTAAAATACGTCAAAATTAGTCGCTTAAAAACTTCAAAGATTCGATTTTGATGAAATTTAGTGAAGCCGCTCGAGTACGGCATACAGCAAGGCAAATAGTGCAAAAGTGACGGAGGAAGTATTAAGCGCTTGTTAAGATAAAAATACAGTGGCTAGCATAAGTAAATGCGCAGTGATTTTTTTGTAGTTAGCAAATTTTTTCAGTTAGAAATGATTTTTTTTTAATCGTTAGAATATTTTTTGAGTAAGAAACGATTTTTTTATAGTTGGAGTACATTTCGAGTTCGAAATGTTTTTTTTAGCAAATGATTTTTTTAATCGTTAGAATATTTTTTCGAGTTGGAAATGATTTTTTTAATAGTTAGAATAATTTTCGTTTCCGAAATGATTTTTTTTTAATTAGAATTTTTGTCGACTAGGAAATGATTTTTTAATAGTTGGAATATTTTTCGAGTAAGAAGTGCTTTTTTAATAGAATAATTTATTGCTTTTCTTAATAGATAGAATTTTTCACTACCAGGAAATGATTTTTTTAATCGTTAAAATATTTTTTCGAGTTGGAAATAATTTTTTTAATAGTTAGAATAATTTTTTGATTTTTGATTTTTTTATAGTTAGCAAATTTTTTCAGTTAGAAATGATTTTTTTTAATCGTTAGAATATTTTTTGAGTAAGAAACGATTTTTTTTAAAGTTGGAGTACATTTTGAGTTCGAAATGTTTTTTTTAGGAAATGATTTTTTTATTCGTTAGAATATTTTTTCGAGTTGGAAATTATTTTTTTAATAGTTAGAATAATTTTCGTTTCTGAAATGATTTTTTTTAATTAGAATTTTTGTCGACTAGGAAATGATTTTTCAATAGTTGGGATATTTTTCGAGTAAGAAATGATTTTTTTAAAGTTGGAATATTTTTCGAGTTCGAAATGATTTTTTTAATAATTACAATTTTTGACGACTAGGAAGTGATTGTCTTAATCGTTAGAATATTTTTCGAGTTGGAAATGATTTTTTTTTAATACATTTCGAGTTGGAAATTTTTTTGTATTTCTCTTTCATTTTTCAACCAAGCCCAGCTAAATTAAATTATACAAAATTTAGAGAATTAAAAAAAAATTGAATCTACAATTTTTTAACTTTTTATTCTGATTTTTAGAAAACTCCGTTTAGAAATTAGTTTCTTGTGAAAGAAAATGAATAAGCCTGTTTCCCAAAAAAATAAAAAAAATTTAAAATCAGCTCTGTTCTTTATAAATTGCAGTTGTTATATGAAAATATCGCAAGAACTATCAAAAAACATTTTTTTGCATTCAACGTGATTCTTTAGCCGCTTAATTTTGCGTTTTATTAAATAAAAATTTAATGAGCTATGCGACTACATATTTGAAGTTTTTCTAAACAATTTAAATTTTGTAGGCAAATATTTTTTCCTTCTCAAAACAACTCCAACTTCGGCTCTAAATGTTATGCTGCATTTACTGCCAATTGTCCTATTTTTGTAGACAATTAGCCGCCAAAGTGGAGCTAAGATTGAGGAAATCATCGATGCTCAACACCAACTACCAGGGACACTCGATCATACTTGAGATGCTTCCTGGTATTCCTAACACCACTGACATTTGTGATTCGGTGAAAAGGTATCTAGACAGGCCCTATACAATTTATTTTCCTTCCAGAGAGGACTGGAAAATTTGTGTAATAAATAATGAACCCATAGTTACATATATTCAAAACTCCAAACTCAACCGTCAAGAGAGAGGCGGTGTATATTCCGAAACTTTCACTAGCTTGATCATTGCAGCGTATTCCAGGACGAAATCTTGGGAATCACAGAAAACCTTTTAGCGCTAAATAAAAGCGTAGTCACAGTTAGAAAAATCTTCGTTTACTCTGACAGTCAGATAGCTCTGAAATCGCTCTGGGGGCAAGGGCATAGTAACATTAAAGATAACAGTAAGGCAGATGAGTTAACTAGATTGGGCTCCTCGCTCCAAAATCGTCAAGACAAGGTCGACATACCCAATCCCCTGGCAACATGTAAACTTTTAATAGTCAGACACATCATAACTGTTGCAAATTTCAAACGGAAACAGTTAAACACTTGCACTATAAGCAGACAAACGTGGCCCGAATGGAACATGGGTTGCACTAAAAGTCTACTTACTTAAATTAAATGGGAGAGATTTAAAAATTGTAGTAGGTGTCATATTAGGGCATTGTCTAATAGGAAGACATGCTAGTAGATTAAGGTTACCATTCAATAACTATTGCAGAAGTCTTCAAGACATTGAAGAGGAAGAAACAGTCGAACACCTTCTATGACTGATTGCTCGATCTCGCATTTCTGGACAACATTGCGACTGTTGCGAATCTCAAACTAGCTATCTCAATTGAAGGAGAGGGATATCGAGAGACTTTTGGTGACGTGTGAGATGCTTCTTGTACGGCAGACAAGAAAAGGTTTTCTACATCACATCGTGACTGGCGATGAAAAATGGATCTACTATGATAACCTTAAGCGTCGAAATTGTTGGAGCTTGCCCGGTGAATCAGGTCTATCGACAGCGAAAAAAATATTCATGCTTCAAAGGTTATGTTGTGCATCTGATGGGATCAGAGGGGTGTCATCTATTATGAACTTCTTAAACCTAACCTGCACCTAATGTGTTTGAATCGAGCTCTCAAAGAAAAGCAACCGGAATGGGGCGGTAGACATGACTGAACTGATTTTGCTGCATGACAACGCCAGGCCATACGTTACTAGGTAGGTAGGTAAAATTACAAGAGTGCTACGTGCCGTTTTGATACCATAATACTAGAGCCATCCAGTGCTGTTGATGTAGTGGAGGAGAAAAAAGGGATCTAGGCTGGAGAATTTCTTCAAGTCATCCCCAAAGGGCATGCTAAGAAATCTCAAGCGCCTAATCGCCAGAGCCGGACATTTGCAGAGAAAGTGTTTAACAGCCTCTTTCTCTGCAGGATCCCCACAGCTTCTACAATAGCGGTTGTAGGAATTCCAAGCTTCTCCGCATGAGTACCGATCACCCAGTGACCAGTGAACACCGCAATGAGTTTGGAAATTGAATGGCGGGGGATTCCCATCACCTTAAGCGTTCTGTTTCTATCGTATTGGGGCCGTAGTGTTTTCGAAATAGCACACGATGAGACAGACCTCTATCTGTCTTGCGTTTTTTTTTTAAAGAAATTGTGTAGTTTCCCTTTATCAACGGACAAAGGGACGCCGACGTCTGAGAGGGGGACAGCTGAAACAGGTTTTGTCGACCCCTTCCTGGCAAGCTTGTCGGCAATTTCATTTCCTTCTATACTCCTGTGCCCAGGAATCCAGATAAGGGAGATGTTTCCTGCTCGATCGAGTGGTTTGAGTTCCTCCTTACAGGAGTTCACCAGAAGAGAGTTGCAACACGGCGTTGACAGGGCCTTGATTGCAGCTTGACTATCAGAAAAAATGTTAATGTCTCCCTCCCAACAGCGATCCCGAAGTATTTTGCATGCCTGCATGACGGCGAAGACCTCTGCTTGAAAAACGCTGCTCGTTTCCGGCAGTTTAAAGGAAACCGAAATGCTGGCTGATTTAGAGAAAACCCCCGCTCCCACTCCAGATTCCAGATTCCTCTGCCAGTGAAGACGGGGGTACCTATATCCGTAAGTTGTACATCCAAAGTACGACACGTGGCTTGAGACCCCATATTTTGCCGAACATAGATTTATAGTCTTAGAAGACTATACTGGCCTTCTTAACTCGATTTTCTATATGCAGCTTCCAGTGCAGCTTGGGGTCAAGTATTACACCAAGATGCCTGGCTTCCGATGCGAGTGTAAAAGACTGGTTGCTTAATCTTGGAGGCTTAAACGGCGGAGGCTTGTATTTCCTGGTGAATAGCAGCAACTCCGTTTTCTCAGTGTTGACTCGGAGACCGCTACGTTGCTAAATTGCTCCAGAAATATTTAGAGGGACTGATTTGGGAAATCTTGCTCCACCAGCCGTGTTCTCCAGACACTGCACCTCCGTATTACCATCTGTGGCGATCAATGCAGTCAGCCAGTCAGCCCTTATTGGAGAGCGGTCCACTTCTTACGAGAGCATCGCAAATTGGGTCAATGAATGGATCAAGTTAAAAGAACTCGAATTTTTGTCTGCGGAATACGTATGCTGCCTGAAAGATGGAGTAAAGGTGTAGCTTCCAATGGCACATACTTCACATAATATCATGTAATTAATTGGTTAAATAATGTGTAACTTTGGCTAAGAAAGGACGGAAACTTATTCCCATGCCATAAATAATATAATAAAATTAATATTTTTCTAAAAATAAAATATGGGAACTGGAACTTGCATTCCAACTACGACATACGAAACTTGTTAGCAACATGTATATTATGTAAAAGTATTGAATTCTCACACTTTTCAGCAATTTTATATACACAAATGCAAAACCCTTTAGTCGGCTCGCAAAGGTGCGAACGCCAATCCCTCTGACAAGTGAAGCATAGAAAATGCACTTATTAAGAAACCTCATAGTGACGCACCCAATTTGGAATAAGAATCTTCAGCTGCAATTAAAGCAAGAAAATAACTTTGCCTCCTCCTCTAAGCAATTAGGGTGAGGCCACTGTGGCACAAGTAAAGCGTGAAAACGCTTGTATGAGAAGCGATTCGATGGTTGCTTTGAAAATCAGTTTTAATTATAATTTACAAGTTAACAGTTTTGCAGGGAACTGGCCATATAAAATGAAATGCACTACGGAAACTACTTCTAAGTCACCCTCAAAGGGGAATACAAGCAGTTATATTATATTTTTATATAGGATGATTCAAAAAGAGTGAGATTTTCTTTCCAAATAAAGCAGCACAAAGATGTTTTGTTTTGTCCTAAGATGTTTTTTAGAGTCTCTTTAGTCGACGTCATTTATGTATGAAGCACAATATCCGTGTACCATGACTCCTCCTCCCACATGGGATGCCCAATCGATATTTTCAATAACTCTCTGGTGTAGTTCGGCTGCACTATATAACATTTCTAACGCATTTAGTTTCGTTCTTCAGCTATGGAACTGCATCGGATTTACTGGCATAGGCTATGCTTTTCACGTTGTCCAAAAGAAAGAAGTCAAATCATGTCGAATTGCAGAAAATAAAACTTATATAAATTCGGCAAAAATGCATCAAAACTTCGAACTTTTCTGTGAAAATTATTGGAAAAACTGTAAGTATGCAGTTTTGCAGATCATTCAATATTTTTGCAATTTTTTTTTTCCTGAGGTGTTGCGCATTTTCTTCCACATAAAAAAAAATCGCGCACTCGTTGTATGGAGAAAATACTTGCTGATGTCTTTTACGTGTTATTAATCTAAACATCGCTCCATGATTTAGTTTGCCTGCACTTCCGATATTCTGAAAAAATTTAAATGCCCGAACACAAATAATTGCTTTTAAAGGTCTTGAATCACCCTATACAACAAACGCATATGTAGAAGGGGTCAGTGGCAAGCGATGGAATTTAACAACTCAACGTGCTGCTCAAGCGGATGATGAAAATAGTTTAATTTTTACTGCTTGAAAACCTACTCAGAAAAAGGGGAAGAGCAAAAAAATGCAGTGCACTTCAAAATTGCAGCAAATTAATTAAACTAAAAGTGAATGAAAAAAATTCCCTAAAAACACGCCAAACGCATAATTGTATTCCCGAATTCTACAAGGTGTGCCATACGTAATAAATTGGAAATTTGGAAAACCACAAATTTAGAGCCACTGCCACCACCACCGCCAACACCAACGAAACGGCGCACTTGCCTTGGCTATTTCTACATTTCAGTTCACTCCTATACGAGTACAGCCGTACTTCTACACTTTCAAACAAAGGGTCAGCGCTTGCATTTAGTAGATTAGGGCGTCCATAAAAATTTAATGAAACTCACTGAGTTATTTGTTCCCTCGCATGTTCGGAGGCGTCTTTAAATGCTTGTCATTTAGCGCTAATAAACAACTCGCGCGTTTTGTTTTCTTCAGCTCAGCCTTGAGTGCAGCCCACACACACACACACACGAACAGACATCGCTGTCAGCCAGTCATTCAGCCAGTTAGTTAGTCAATCATTTTGCTTTTTCCCACGCATTTTGCGGCAAAGCGGCTCTTTGATTTTTAACGCTTCATTGCGTGTGGCGTTTCGCATCAGTAGCTGCCTCAGCGAAAGGGGTACGAAAAATCATAATCTTTTATGATGCAAAAATTGCTTGAAGCCAAAAGTGAAGAAAATAAATATGCATACAACAAAAGTTCGATTTAGAAAAGTAATTTGAGGCAGTTGATAGTGTGGGAAAATATTTTGTAAGACATTCTAACTTACTTGGAATAAAGTTTTCAGGCACTCCTTTCCATCGAATATAGTAGACTGTAATTCGTTTTATGTTACTCTCGATTTTCTAAAAGCAGCATAAAATTATGGCAGATATGAGCCTTAAGATTCATTCTTCGGTAAGTAGATGCTATGAAAAAATCGTGACAGTATTTGAGCGATCAGTTAATGAAAATATGCGGTAATACTCAGAGAAAAGTTTCCATCACATTTTTAGTGCCAATGTGAAAAAGTTGCCACAGACGTTCCGTAGTTTTATTTATATTTTCTTCTAACTTACGGATTTTTTTTGACAAATTCAACTTATAAGCTTCTCACCTTAATGCTTTCAAGTAGTCAACGATGAAGTAGATATTCAACGCATATGAGAAGTCACAATTTTTGCAAATTTTAATCACAACTTTGGAATTTGGCTCTTGAGCCTTGAAGCCTGATCAAGTAACACTTTTAATTTATTAAAATTTATTACAAAAATCTGTACTCTGTTCCTCGGATATCCACAATTGTAACTGAAGGGCAACAGTTTTCAATTTACACCTTGTCTCAGAAAAAAGGAACCGCGATTTCATGAAGCATAAAAGATATAAAGGGTGATTAAGTTTCAAGGGCCGGTGTTGATTTTGCATAAAATACAATTTTTTTAGGAAATTATTGTCATTTCTCTTTATTATGATAATATTGGTATGGCTCTATTACGTATGAAACAAAATATCGGCCAAATGGCCGCCGCGACCTCGGCGGCACACCTCCATCCGATAGTCCAAATTTTCGATGGCGCTGAGGCATAATTGACGTTCTATGCCGTTAATGTGACGAATCATCTCATCCTTTAGCTCTTGAATTGTTGCTCGCTTATCGACGTACACCTTTTCTTTCAAATAACCCCAAAGAAAGAAGTCCAACGGTGTCAAATCACATGATCTTGGCGGCCAATTGATATCGTCGCGACGTGAGATTATTCGGCTATCAAATTTTTCGCGCAAAAGATCCATTGTTTCGTTAGTTGTGTGACAAGTGGCACCGTCCTTTTGAAACCACATATTGTCCACACCCATATCTTCCAATTCGGGCCATAAAAAGTTCGTTACCATCTCACGATAGCGAACACTATTCACAGTAACTGCCTGAGCGGCCTCATTTTGGACAAAAATACGGCCCAATGATGCCGCCGTCCCATAAACCACACCAAAGCGTCACTCTTTGTGGGTGCATTGGTTTTTCGGCAATCACTCTTGGATTACCATTCGCCCAAATGCGGCAAAATGTTCCTCACGAAGTGTGCGATATGCATTTTGATTTGAACGCCCATTTTCATAATAAGCCTGAATAACTTTAACACGTTGCTCGATTGATTCCATGATTCAAATTGAGTTGGAAATTGAAAATGTCAAATGAAATTCAGAAAAAAATTTGACGTTTAGGTGTGATTCACATTCAACTTCGGCCCTTAAAATGTATACACCCTTTATATATATAAAAAAATTGACATGAAAGTATATACAAAACTATGAGTCGCAATTACTCCATAAGCCGTGTAGTCTTCATCGTTGTCGAGTATAGCCTGGCATCTTTTCGGTGTGCTTTGAACCAGCTTTTCTGCGTAGCTCGTCAACAAACAGGACTAGATTTTGCGAACTTGACGCACGAGTTGCTTTAAATCATGGACTGGCCTTCCGGCAAGATGCGTTTTCATAGTTTCCCACACATTTCCCATGGGGTTGGCGTCTGGGGACTGAGAAGGCCAATCTACTACTGGGACGCTTTTTTTTTGTGGTTTCTCAATGTGTTTTTCTGTGGGCAGTGGTTTTGATGATGTGGGAAGGTAGGATATGTTCGCCTCCTTCAGTCGACGTTCGACGGTGTTGATACTCAAATCTATTCCCTTTTTAGCAAGAACTGATTGTGCTTGGCGTAGTCGCAAAGAAGGGTCCCGGTTAAGGTCCCCACTTTATCCTGTTTTTTTGTCATCACTCGCTTCAAGCCGCACTCAGAAAAGTCATCAACATTTTTGTACACCATATACCGCTGATTTCACATCACAACAAACGTTTTTAATTTTTGTATTACTTTTGCAGCCACGGCGTAAGATAATTTCGGCCCTTTCGAATGCGTGCATAAAAATACCGCCTCGAAACGCTTCGCTTCTCACTCATTTTTGTTTGGTTACATTTACGGGAAAGTTCCGAACGACACTAACCTGAATTAGCACTGGCGTCGGAGCCCTTGAGTGGGACTATTATGCAGTAAAAAGCAGAATGAAATATATCTTGAAGTTACAAGAAAAACCCCGTTTCTTTTCTTCTGACAGAGACTGTAAATGGGGGCTGTAGCAGGATTCAAAAAGCAGCAATGCCCATAAAGGGCAGAGATTCACAAATTACTAAATATCACTTTTTTTTAATTATCATTAAATATAGAGTAATTTGCATATAAGACCAGTATTTTAGAGGTTTCCAAAGACAAATTAGTATGTAAGTCAGATAAACTGTCGGAATTAACAAGATTTATTACGCAAACCTCATCAACGTACCGGACACAAAGCCTAAATCAAAGAATACAGTTGCGTGCACATTGGAGAAGACAGATTTTAAAATTTGGTGAATTCAGTGCTATGTCGCGACACTAGTCAGCAAAAAAAAAAAAAAAAAATCTATTTAACACTGCCACTATTTTTTTATATACATATTTATATTTTTCCCCCAAACCATAGTGGGGTAGTTAGGAGCATGGGTTTAGTGTGTGTGGATTACGAACGATGCCTGAGCTGCGGGTACGTCAATCGGCTTCATGCTGCTGATGAAGTTCATCAGATTGTTAATGTCAGGGCCTACTATATCAGCAGGCGTAGCACAGAAGTAAGAGCCAAGACGCTTAAATATTAGCCCCGCGAGTGCAGGGCAGCTAAGGAGAAGCTGCTGAGATGATTCCACCTCACCCTCCACGCATCCGACACAAAAAGAACTCGAGGTAATTAAAAGTCTCACGGCATGCACACCTCTCGAATAGTGTCCTGTGAAAAAATCCACGATGTTCGAGAGCCGAGATTTTGTCAACCTCAGAAGCCCGCTCGCGCGCCCTCGATCCACTCGTGGCCAGAAGGTTTTCGCGATCTTACAAGTTTGAGTACTTACCCAGCGCTCGCTGAATTGCCGCGAAGCCCATCCTTCCAAGAGCAGACCGGAGGTAGTCAAACGAATCACAATTCTCTCCCTTCGCGGGGAAATCACTTCACATGTCCCTTATCTGGCCAGCTCATCCGCCTCACAGTTTACCCCAATGACGCTGTGATCAGAAACCCAGATGAGACTTATGTCAAAGGATTGGGATTCAATCGAAGTGAGGCCAGGTATTCCCTGACCAGTTACGAATGCACCATCACTGACCCGAGAGCCCTAATTGCCACTTGGCTGCCGGAGTAAATATTTACCTTCTTGACTATTAGTACGCATGTGAGTAGCCAATCAGCTGCTTCTTTGATTTCGGCTACCTCTACCTGGAACACACTGCAGTGGTCCAATAACCTGATGCAGCTCCACACATTTTCCAATATCTTAAGCTACAGTAAACTGATAATGATGATGTTAATCGACAGTGATTACAATAACAACACCAATAATTTCCTCATACCAATAGTTCAAAAGCAAAAAGAAAAAAGGAATGTTAGCAGTAAAATTTTTAATTTCTTAATAAAATGTTTTTAAATAACTTAGTTTCTTCTGATTAAAATAAGGTAAATAATTTTGTAAAAAAAATTTTTGTAATAAACAAATTTAATTTATTTCACAATATTTTTTTTTTTTTGTATAAAGAATTAAAAATTAGAAAAACATTATTTTTCTGTCACAAAACATCCAAGGAGGCTAAACACGTAAATTTTTTTCTCTTGATTTAAATGGGGTAAATACAATATATTTGAGGATATTCCCGAAAATTGAATTAAAAAAATTATAATTTGAACTGAAATTATAAGAAAAGAGTTACAAAATATTAATTTTTTACAATTACAATTTAAAAATTATATTTCTGTCAAACGAAAATCGTAGGAGGCTATAAACGTAATTTTTTTTTCTTTTGATTAAAATTGAATAAATATTTTTGTAGATGCTCTAAAAAATTGAATTTAAAAATTACATTTTTAATAAAAACAAATAATTTTTCACTTACAAAAATGTCGAAGGATTCGAATTGAATAAATATTTTTGCAGATTTTCTAAAAAATTGAATTCAAAAATTACAAATTTTCTGAAAAACTATTTCTCAGCTACAAATAGTCGAAAGAAGCTATAATACAAATTTTTTATGACTTAAAATAGTAAAATTTTAAGTAGATTTTATACAGAAAAAAACTTAAAATTTCAATTCAAAATTACAATTTGAAAAAAAATTATATTTGCATCAAACAAAAATCGAAGGAGGTTATAAACGCATTTTTTCCTTTTGATTCGAATTACCTACCGACGACTGGAAGGTGTTGAAAGTGGCTAAATCAGCGAACGCCAGAACTACACCCTCCAGATAAATAAAACGGCGAATGATTTGGGAAAAGGGCGTGGGGCATTGGAAGCAGCTTAGCAGCAAGAAGCCGGCTACAAGGAATAGTAAGGGTCAAGCTCTATCTGGCATCACTAAGGACCAATAGGTGATGGCTTTCAGCTAGCCAGGTCAACTAAACCGAACCTAACCTTAATTCAAAAAAGTCGAATATGCAAATTTTTTTACAAATTCAAATAGTGAAAGTATTTTTGTAGATTTTAAGCATTCACCGAAGAAAATTTACTTCAAAGTAATACAATTTTGAGGATTTTTATGAATTATTGATTTATTTATTTTATGAATTATAGATTGGTTAAGTATATATAATCTCAGGTACAAGTATTTGCTCAGTGCTCTGTATTCTACTGCAGATAAGAAAATTTTTGGTATTAAAAGTGGGCACAATCGGATGATAATCACTCCTACCTTCCATGTGCTAAATGGCATTCAGAATTGCCAGAAATATAATAATAATAATAATTCGACACATTATAGTTCGGGTAAAAATTTAATAATTTGAGCGAATACACCGATTAACCCCCTTTTTATAAATTTTTTCCAATCAAATTTCTTTACTTGGTATCGGGCTTTTTAACATTTTGGGCTTAATTTTTTCCAATAAACTAATTTTTCCCGCATTTTCGAAAATTATTGTTAAATAGAGTGAAGACTATGGGAGTTCTACAAAGTGCGGCATCTTTTATGTCGGTATGAAACCTTAAAAAAAAAGACTAATTTGTTTGAATGAAGTAGTTTTATTTGATTTGGTTAATTACAGTTTATTATTACTATTTTTGGAATGGCATATCAATAAAGTGGCCACCTTTATTAGCAATCACACGCTGCGATCTTTTTTCTGCGTTTGTCATCACCTTGTCAAGCCTTTCGGGGTTTGTAGCGTTGATTTCGGTTGTTTCGGTGTAAAGCGAACCATGGTTGAAGCTGTACTGAATTGACGTATCGAAAACATTGAAAGTTGAAGTCGATCGCTTGGTAAATCACAAAGTTATTCAGCATTTACATACCGACATAAATGATGGCGCACCCTGTAGTTATCAATAAAAAAATATATCAAGAAATTGTTTCAACAAAATCATCATTTTTTTTTGGTGCAGCAAAGTTTTTTGCCCACAACTGTACATATTTAAACAAATCGAAATTTATGTAAAAAATTGGGTAATCGAAAATGTTGAAAACGGGTCTAAATTTTAATTGAAGTCTCAAATTGAAAAAGAAAATTAAGAATCAAATAATCCAATTGAGGCAATAGACAATTTTTTCTTTTCCACCTTTCCTTATATTCAAAATTTATGCACTCAATTGGTGCATCAAAATTACCAAACACACCAACAACAAAAACAAAGCCAACCAAAGCAAGGTAATCAAAAATCTTTAAGCGCACATTATTGGTTGTTTAATCATTTGGTAAATGTGCTCGCTTTTAGTGACAAAGTGTGGCACACAAATGTCCAAGTGTCGTAAATCAAGATTACAAAACGGACAAAGCAAAATGTAATAGAAAACACAGACACCTTTAATGCTCCTGCTCCAGTGTTGGCGGTGAGCGAGCGCGCAAGCGCACTAATGCTACCCAAATAGTCATTAAAACGGCTATCATACCACATAAAAGTAGTTAAAATTGTTAGTGCTACTCTGCCAAGCGATCGATTTATTTCTATGTATTCACTGCTGTTTTTATTTCTTCAAGATCCACTTAAAGTGACAATAATTTTTTAAGATTTTTCGGTTATACTGCATACCGGCGGAAAGTGTGGAAAATTGTAAGCAAAACGTAATGGTAATTAAAGCATAAAATGAAGTGAGGAATTGTAGGTGAAGGGGCGTGAAGAGTTTTCCAATATGCGACTATATTGAAAGCGCACTAATTGCGAATGTGGCTAGGAATAGCAAGAAAAAATGATTTGAAAATTGAGTGCATATTTAAGTACTTGCAGGTAGTAGATGAAGAAATGAACGCTGCTTTCCTCACCTGTTGTTTTTTAACGGAAACTGGGCGAAAAATTATTAGAGTATAAAAACTAATTAAAAACTATATAAGTTTGCAAATAAAAACAAAAGTGTGCCAAAAATGTTCATAAAGCGCCATGCGGGCAAATTGTGCTCGGTGATGAAGTTGACTAATTTCTCGGTCAGTGGCTCTTTGTGTGCCAGCAAACTTTCTCCATTTCATGCTGGACTAATTAGCACACAGCTGACGCGTCAACTATTGATTTCTTAGCTGGTTTTGATTCACCGCTTCTCTGCTCGCTAAGCGAAAAAATTTGATGTGAAATCAAAAATAGTTTAGCGATGCTCAAGCGAATTTGTTTTTACCCGCTTAGCTCACAAGCGACAGGCCTGCTTAGGCCTGTGCTTTCAGGTATGAGTAGGAATATTTTTTTAATTAAATTTTTCATACATTCAGGCGCAAGACAGATGGATGTCTGTCTATTCGTGTGCTGTTTCAAAAACACTATGGTCTCAATACGATAGAAACAGAACGCTTAAGGTGATGGGAATTCCCCGCCATTCATTCAAACTCATTGCGGTGATCAGTGGTCACTGGGTGATCGGTACTCATGCGGAGAAGCTTGGAATTCCGTACAACCCTTTTGCAGAAGCTGTGGGGATTCTGCAGAGAGAGAGAGAGAAACTGTTGAGCACTTTCTCTGCAAATGTCTGGTTCTGGTGGCTAGGCGCTTGAGATTCCTTAGCGTGCCTTTTGGGGATGGCTTGAGGAAATTCTCCAGCATAGATTCCTTTTCTCTCCTGCACTACATCAACACTGGATGGCTGTAGATGGTTTTCTCTTCCCTAAATTTTTTCGCAGGCAGTGGTGCCCACTTTGGCATCAAGTAAGTGGTACTTGAAGTGTACCTGGCGTACTCTGGCCATCTAACCTACCTACTTACCTTCGGGCGGGATACTTTGAGAACCAATGGGATACGCAACAGTTGATCAAAATGGAAATAATGAAGTGCTGTCAAATGATATGTAGCGTTGGAATCACGAAATCACCAAACAGCAAGGCTGAATATGTTTTTGAAGTGAAACTTCTTTAGCGGCGGTCTGATATTTGAGCGAGGATGGAGAGTGAATTGGAAAAAATGTAACGTTTAGAGATTTCGCTACGCGAGAGAGAAAAAAAGATACAACGTAGAGAGAAGGAGAAAGAGAGCTATACATTTTCTATACCTAAGACATAGGCTTCGTTGTAAGACAGAGTATACGGATATATAACATAGAGAGAAAGAGAAGGAGAGCTATACATCATAATGTTACGCGACAATCCCGCTTAACAACAACAAAACGATTAACGCTAAACGATCACATTTACCATTAGTTTGTGCTTGTGCGACGACCATTCACAAGTCTCAGGGAAGCACGTATTCTGAAGTTGTTTACGAATATCATTAGTTTACGTTGCTTTATCACGAGTCACTTGTATTGAAGGCTTGTGGATTATAACGAACGGAAATGATTTTAGATTCTACCATGGTCGACGAGCATCAGTCAGTATGTCTCATTTACAAGATTAATTCCGGAGACTATCGTTAAATAGACTGGAAACTGTAGATAAACAAATAATCGATTTCATGACTCAGAGAAGAGGGCTATCTGTATATACTCTTAATTGTCAGAGCCCACGAGCACATTCCGCAGATTTAACAGACTCTGTCATCCGCAAATCGAGTATAGTATATTACTTTTTTCCGAAACTTGGTTAAACCATAACGAGGATATTAATATACCAAATTTCAATTGCGTCATCAAATATAAGCGACTAAATGTTAGAGCTGGTGGTGTGGCAATCTACCACAATCAAAATGATAGCGTAAATATTGTCACACCAAACATGGAAATGAGTGCAAGGCAATCTCAGTCATATTCATCAACAGTCACACCAGTTGGCGATGTTTGCATTGCAGAATGTCAAACGCTGAATGGAAAAACTATTGTCATAGCCGCCATCTATATCTCACGGAACCAAAATCTTGATGACATAATATATTTCATTCACCGCTAACTACTGGTTTACAGCCACGCAGGTGCAAATGCACTTGGAAGAGGCGAAGACAAAATTCCATTGATTCTCGGGGGAGATTTCAACGTAAATTTCGGATCCAATGATTCTTTGCCGTTGATTCAATTTCTTCAAGAAACATTCGGTTTGCAGATAAACAATAACCCTAAAGAATCCCACCACAAGAATCAACAACAAAATCCGGAACTACACTAGATGCAATTTTCACACGTTATCTAGAAAATATTGAATCACGAACATATATTTCACATTTCAGCTATCACAAGCCAATTATATCAGTATTACCAATTGAACCACCAACAGATGATAGCATAATGCATATATAGTTAATAAAATCGATTTTTGATTACACAAATTTTAACTGTTGTATTTGTTTTGAAATTATCCCTGTCTCCTTCTCTTCCTCTTTCGCTCTTTCTCTCTCTCTCTCTCTCTCTCTCTCTCTCTCTCATATTCACACACAGAAGTTTCACTTCTACCACGTGTACGATGCTGCACATGATTTTTTTTTCTTAAATTTATTGTCAGTCATTGTTGTTAGTTTTTGTGATAAATTCTCATCATTTGCGGAAAATTTTAATTTTTTTGATTTGTTTAGAGGAGAACTACATTTGAGGCTCTTCGAATGCTTTGAAGTGGACACTTACGGAGAAATATTTTTTTTAATTGGCGCTTACACTCTTTTTTGGTATCTGGCCGCGTTCCTCCTTCTATTTGTGGTGTAGTCCCATCCCACGAATGGAGGGACCTGCAGTTTTCAGCTGACTCGGAATTGCAGTAATTTTTTATGAGGAACTTTTTCATGGCAGAAATACACTCGGAGGCTTGCCATTGCATGCCGAGGGGAGGAAAGCTTATAGAAATAAGTAAAAAAAACGTGTTGTGTATGGATTCTAGAACAGCGGAGATTTTAATGTCAAAAAGCGATATAGGTTATGGCTCTGCTCGAGGTGGTATCAACTATTATTATGAGTTATGAAAGGTAATTATTAAAGGGGACCGGTCTTGATTTGCAAATTTGCAATTATTACGTTTAATTCGCTGAAGAAGAAATCGCTACAGTATCCAGAGTAAAACGACAAAGTTTTCCTTCTGCTTCATAGTACTACGTTTGCCTTTCATCAACTATCATTTGATTCGATCAATGCACTTGTTCTGGCTTGTCAGGATTTTTTCTCTTACAAAGGAGTCAAAAAATGAATCTAGTCATGGATCGGCTATAAATACGATAGTTTTTGCGATACAGTTTATTTATTTATTAAATGTGCTTTTTATTTTCATGTTTTCATTTTTGCCCTTGTTCACTTCACTCGGGAGTGAAAGACTCTGGCATCGAGAAGATTCTTGCATTGTACATAGTTCTGGGCTGTCCATGTGTCATGTCGGCATCTGCTAGCTTGCGCAATATCGACCTTCTCCAAGTATTCTTTGGCAGACAGCGACCTCTGCTCTCTTGCGGGTTCCAGTCCAGTGTAATTCTCTTGATGCTATCTGGTGGTTCTCCAATCGTGTGACCTATCCATCGCCACTTTCTGCGTTCTCATTCGATAATCAGTACAACACGTCATTGCTGATGGTGTTTGACTAGAATGTTCTACAGATGATGGGAAGGCATTTGTTGACGAAAGATTGTAGTCTCTGTGGGATGGTGTTAGAGACCAGCCATGTTTCACTTCCGTACAATAATACTCTCTTCATACATGCGCTAAATACTCGCAGTTTAGAGCACCTGGAAGTTTGTGAACTCGCTCATACTGTATGCATTTGCCCGTACGACGCCCTTGCTTGGGTAAGCCTGCATTTGACAACTTGATTTGGTCTGCTGTCTGCCATGGTAGCGCTGTCGAGGCAGCAGAAGCTATCGGCAAATTCCACCGGGAAACCATCAACCATTATACATACGCATTCTTGGTTTAGTGTGGTTGACCCTCATTACTTTGGTGTTGGCGACGTTAGCCTCCAGTCCGGCAGTGCGTGCCAGCGTGACTAGTCTGCCCACCTTCGTGTGCATGCCAGTTAGTTTGTGAGAGTGGAGGCAGATGTCATCAGTCCAGGTTTTCGAGATGTCTGGCGAAACTCCATACGATGCTTCTTATGTGCAGGGTCAATTGACTCATGACATCGCCTAGGACGATAGTTAAAAGAAGGGTCTTGCCTTACGAGTGCTATGGTGGTG
Organism: Anastrepha obliqua; assembly: GCF_027943255.1. NCBI lineage: Eukaryota > Metazoa > Arthropoda > Insecta > Diptera > Tephritidae > Anastrepha > Anastrepha obliqua. The sequence goes on along the minus strand of NC_072894.1, from coordinate 110,989,245 downwards.
AATGAGTTGCTGATATTGCCATTGTGTAGGACTGCCAGTTCGGAATTCTTATAAAGAGCTCATCGACGGGCTATAAATGATTTGTAAGAAATCCAAAAACTGTTGTTAAAAATCAGGCACTTCAGATGCTTTCATATTAGGCATATTCCGGACTCATTGCGCGTCATTAATACAAATCATGAAACCAACTACTAATTAAAAAACTATGTAGTTTTCTTCACATAACTCGTTAAGGCCTGAACGTTTTTAGGAGGAGCTTTCTGTGGTAGAGAAAAATGAAGGAAATTAATTGGATATTTAAAGAACTCGAGGAGCATGACTAGGACATCGTCACAAACGTAGATGATAGCATGACATATTGGGTGAAAACGAAATGCGCCTATCAGTTCTTTCTGAAATATTTTTACCTACTTATTTTACATCGCAAAGGCAAAGCAGCAGTGCATTTTCAAACGGCAACTATGTCTTGAAAATTGCCGAAAGTTCGGAGCCGGTAATCGCTTCAAACCCGCCGTAGCCGAGTAGGCGGGCAGATAATGACAAATCTCTCCGAAAAAGTAGGGAGTAAGAAAGAATTTCTCCTATCACAAAACTCCGCTGTTAGAAGGCGACATAATACCGTGTTTTTGTTTGGTTTTACAAGGAGGAAGCATCGAAAGCCTTTACCCCGTCAGTGTGGAACTTTAACCCGAACCAAACCTCCTACCGTCAATGTACCGATTCCTTCCCGTTATTACCATTAAGTAAATCTTCAGGAAGTGGTTTCCTGGTACTATCGGATCTTTTGATAGCACAGCTAAATTGCCTTTGAAAGTCGTAAATCGTGGGCATACATGTGGGCAAAAATATATTACATGTCTTGCATCTTCCTCTTCATGGCTTACTGGATGTAAAGGCGAGTCACGTAGCCTAAGGCGATGTATATTTTTGTGTCGGGACAACTAGCAAGTGCAGCACTCAGACAAAATTAAGTCCATTGTACTACACTCGGATTCCCTTTTAATTTTCTTCTCCCAGAGGGATCTACCCGATCCCCGAAGAAATCTGAGTAGTGGTGCCAAGGAGTCAATGTGGTCGCTTTTTAACACCTCAAACCTGATTCGAGTGAAGGCGGGGCAGACGCACAAAAAGTGGTCCGCCGTCTCTTCCTCCTCTTCACAAGCTGGGCAGAGGATACTGTCTGAGATGTCCACCTTTTCCATGTGCTTCGCCCGCAGAAAGTGGCCCGTCATCAGTCCAACCAGCCGTCTGCACTCCCTTCTGCTTAATGACAGGAGGGTTTGCGACAGTCGATCGGACATGACAGGTAACATCGGTCTAGTCCATCTGCAGCCTTTCTCAGCCTGCCAAGCTCGCCTGTGGGTTGTAGTAACCCATTTGCTAATCGTGGCTTGTATGGTCGCAGAAGAGAGAGACAAAACGGGCTATGGGCCAAAGAAGTTGGCCTCAGAGCCCATCCTAGCTAAGGAGTCAGAGGTCTCGTTACCCACGTGTCCCGGAACCCATGTTAGCATCAGGCTATTATGTCTACCGACATAGTTCAGTCAGGATTTACAGGACTCGACTACTCGTGATGTGGTTGGGGGGCTGTCTAAGGCTATGAGCGTAGCTTGGCTGTCACATATAGATCTGCCTCTCCATCTGTTTTTCACAAAGTTCATCGCTTCTTCAACAGCATACACCTTCGCTTTATTCTTGCATTCCAAGAGCAAAGTGCAGTTTTGTTCTGCTGGATTCCACGTAGACCCCAGAGCCATCCGTGAAAATGCGAAAACAGTGTTTGCCGGGCTCATTTTCAGAGTGTGACCACAACTGAGCCTCTGGCAGTACCATACTGTACCTCTTTTCGAGTACGACTCTTGATGGCATGAAGTCCAAGGGCATGGAGGGAATCGTTGGATCCATGTCTGTAGGTACTTCTGGTAGCAACTATGACCTGTCGAAAATTGTGTTAGGAGAAAGTTAAACTCACTATAGCTTCGATTTAGCCATTTTTGATGTTTGAGATTAGCGTATAGGTCCACCTTCCCTTTGTGGAGTTTTCCCAGTGCTCCTGCTACTTGAAGAAGGATATAGTCTTCTCTGATCCTGTTCTTTTGGTACGTACACTCTGGCTCGCTCTTGTGCCAATATATCGATGGGGGTCGTCCCTGCAATCGGCATTGTGATCATGGGTTTTGCGATTATTGGGTCTTTGGCCGAGTTCCACCCCTATTTTGTGGTTTTGTGGTACCAGCTACCCAAGTAAGTTATTAAAAAACAAATTAAAGAGGTATGTAAATAAGCAAATTAGACATGAATTGATCGAAAAATGCAAGTGGATAAGCCGAGGTTGGTGCATGAAGATGCCAATACAGCAGAGGTGTAAAAAACCTTGTCCCTTCATTTCTCTTACTTCTGTCACTTTTAGTCAGTAGAAAATTAAGTTTTGTGTTTCATAAGTTAATCACGAGCTTTTCAACGGTATAGTAACGAGCGGCATGCCCGTCTCGACACAAAACTCTGCGCAAATTGGCACGTCCGCAGCAGGCACCTTGTGAATAGCACAATTAACTCGCGCGAGATATTTTAGATGACTGAGCTGCCTCTAACACGAAGATGATATGAACCGAAAATGTTAAGGTTACACAAAGGAGAAGTTTTTACTTTAATTGAAAATAAAATTTTAAGCGATTGGTTGACTATGATACGATTCTACGCAACATACTTTCAAAGTGTGTATGGCACGCATGGAAAAGGAAAAATAAAATATAAGCAAAAAATACAAAAAAAAAAAAACTGTCGCTTGCTTTAAAGCCATATGCCGTTAAAAAGTAGATGTGTTAGTATGATTTTTTTATTATTAACATAAATAATTCATTAATGGAAATGAATGCATTTACGAATCTATACTTCCAATATTTGACACGACCAGTGAAATCTGATCTCTTTGTAGGATCATCAACCTCAAAAAGTGAGCGCAAGCCCTTTTTCAAAGTTTAAAGGGGGAGATGATAAGAGACACCTCGCAACATATCCATGCAGCTATGACAAGAAACTAACAAGTGAAATGACCTGATATACCCCCCTTCTAGATAAACTGCAACAACAAATGTCTAAAACTTTGTAGGCTCGCCTTTCCAATCACTTTTATTCAAATTGCTGCTTTGCGGCCTTCTTACTTCTTCTGCTGTGTACGTAGCAGTCTTTAGTTGCCTTCTTCTCATCTCAATTACACTTTAGACCTTTATTGTTTGCTCTTCATCGTGAACATATTCCACACCCTAAAATCGGGATTTATTACTTCCCTCCATGCCATATACATAAGTGTGTGTATTTTGTACGCATGTGTGTATGTAGAAACCTGTGTATCCTTACCCTTAAATGTATTTAACTTTCTTCAATTTCATTGCCCTTTTAACGATTATGTTTCGTACTTTTGAGTGAGTGAGTGAGTGAGTTTTTGTTGGTTTTTTTTTCAGATAAGTTGCACCTGTTCCACACCTGATTGAAAACAATACCTTGCTTTTGTATTTGAACATGTCTGAACATGTATTTGGGCAGTGCGTAGTGATTTTTGAATGCGGTGTGATTTCATGTTGATCTCAAAGGTCATTCGATAAAAGTTTAAGAACATGAAAAATTCTGCAAAATTAAGAAAATAGCACGAAAATGGGCATTTAAGTAATGGATCTGCCTTAAATCTCCTTCAGCGTGCTAAAATTATTTTTGTAGGTTTAACAAAAGTTTAAGCAGTTACAAAAATCATTGAAATTCTTATACTTTATTTTCATATAAAGGTAGGAGAAGGTCTTGACAAATACCGACGCTGCAACTAAATTTGTTTTCAAGACAAAAGTGGACTCAAAATTAAATTTTGAAATTTGCCAGCGAAACAATTAATTTTTTTTTATGTTTTAACAGCTCTTACGGATGAACAGGAGGTGAAATAATCAACTCACTTGTAAGATCGAGAAACCATGTGTACACAGAATGTGGATAAATACGCCAGATTGGTACTAGCCCTGTCTAGAAAAGAAAACGTAACTATCGTAGGTATACTGACAGGCCAGGTAATTTGTTAACGGCACGCGCATACAAGATGGGAATAACAAACAATGATAGCTACAGATTTTGCAATGAACTAGAAGACGCGGAAAAGGCTGTAACACCTTAGAAGAGAAGGCTACTTCAAGGACTCGTAAGGTCAAGTTCCATCTAGACCCACTAAGAACCAATCGGTCTCTGTGATGGCTTTCAGCCAGCCAGAACAGTAAATTTCCTTCCAAACAGTAAATTTCCTTCCAAATGAAACTATGGGTATCAGGTCATCTTTAGGTGCCAAAAACAGTGGATACTGCTCAGATATCATCAAGATTTCCCTGTGTCTAAAGATCCGTCTTCGTGCCAGAAACCATATTTATGGAGTCTACACATTGCTTTTATTGCTTGCTGTTGTATCTTAAGATCCAAGGGGAGCAAATCTAGTATAGCATTTAGAGCATCGCCGGTGGTTGTACTCGTAACACCCGTAATACATAAACATACACTTCTTTGCAACCTGCATAGTTTCTGGAGAGTGGACTTAATCAACTCCGTCACCACCAGACCACATAGGCGTAAGTGATGATTGGTCTGATTAGTGCTGCGTATATCCAAAGGACCACAGCAGGTTTCAGACCCCAAGCTTTAGCAAAGGCTCTGCGGCATTGCTGAAAAATCCTGAACGGGCAATTCACTTGCAGTGGAACGTGTTCTCCCAAGTCAGTTTCTTATCCAAGATTACTCCTAGATATTTAACATTATCGGAAAGAACAAGTGTCACACTTCTCAGAGTTGGTGGACAAAGTCCATCCAATTTCCTTTTTCTCGTGAACAAGACTATGGTGGTTTTGTTCGGATTGACGGAAAGACCTTGTCTCATGCACCAGTCATCGATTTTGTCAAGAATCCTCTGCACTTTCGTGCAAAGCCTCCTTAGGTATTCATCCGATGTTAGTGCACAGACATGTCCGCATTTGCTTGGACATGAAAACCGAGTTCCTGCATCTCCGCTGGTAGAGAGTCTATGACCAAGCACCACAACAGCGGAGAAAGAACACCCCCTTCGGGACATCCTTGCTTGGCCCTGGTGGTGATTAGTTCGTCACTGTTCTCACCAGATGTTAACAGCCTCTCAGAGGGCATGGAATATAACCACCTTACAATGGTTTGATTAGCTCCATGTCGTTCGGCAGAGGAACATATTGAGCCAGAAGTGGCATTATTAAAAACCTCTCTATTTTCACGAACACGCCCATTGTGTACTCGTTAGCTTACAGCCCGGCTTCAATCTTTCTAAGAAGATTGTGCAAGGCTGATTCACAAGATTTTCTACTCTGCTAAGCATGTCTACATCTTTAAAATATCAGCTAACTCACTCAACTTCACTTTTCGATCATTCAAACGATTTTGGGGATTTATTTTATGTTTTCTGTTGTTACCGCCTCATTTGGACGTCCACTGCGTTGTGCATCGTCGGTGTCTCTACGACAGTGCTTGAAGTCACCATCGTTTTGTTATTGTTTCCTATGGATCTGGGATCCCTTAGCAGTTTTCAACCTATTGCTTTGCCTGAACGATATTTTGTCCCATCGAGATACAGGGGAAAATTGAATCAGGAAATTCTTTATGATCCATTATTTTGAAAATAACAAAGGTAGAAGCATAGAAAACAGTAGAAAAGTGAAAGAATTATTATCCGTCGAGAGTATATCGACTCTATGAAAATATTTTTGTTTTGTCAAAAAGTACTTACGTTTTACACTCTCATCGTTTTTTGAAAATGAGTCACTTCGCATTTAAATTCTTGTTTTTCACCCACTTGCGCAAAAATGGGCCCATATGCGGTAAAGAGTTAGGTAGACTGTATTAAAAAACTGTAGTACAGAGATTAATTGACATCTTTTGGCATTTTGGTTCCCTCGCATTTAATTTTAATAATTTCTCTATGAAGGTATAGTTAATTTTTTCTACAAAACCCGTATAAATACAATTTTCAAGCATTGTGCAAATTAAAAAAATACATCACATTCTCATGAAAATATCACTTTTTTATCAAAATTTTCTGTCTTAGGTGGGCTGCCCATTCAAATTTGGCAATTTTTGGAAACTTTAAAATTTTTTGAAACTTCGACAGGTTGAACATTTTTTTACGCCAGTTTTGGTTATTTTGTCCCATGTGGAAAATTGTCGAGCATTCATTATATGGTGAAAATACGCAAGACCATCGCAAAAACAAATTTGAAGAATCAGCACTGAAATATTTTTGTCGATTTCTGAAATATAATGGACTATTGTGAAGTCATTTTTTAACTAGCAACAAAATTTATTTTTCCAAATAAATTTTTTTTTCAATAACCTTTACTTAGAAATATTGATTTTTTTCATTTTCAACAAAATTAAATTTTTGTTTGTTTTAACTTTTCTAAACAATAGTGACTATCGTTAATATCGTCATAAATTTAAAAAAATTTGTTTAGCTTTCATAAAAAAGTGATTTAACATTTTCGTCAAAAATTAAAATAAAAACCTTTTTTTTATTTAAACTTTCCACAAAAATAGTGATGTTTTCATTTTTATTTTCGTCTTAAATTAAATTTTTTTTATATTTTACCTTTCCTAAAAATTGTAATTGTCCATATTTTTTTGGTCATAAATTTACATTTTTTTTAGTTTAACTTTCCTAAAAACAACTGAGTTTTTCTTTTTTTATTTTCGTTATAAATTTAATTTTTTTTTAACTTTCCTACAAAGTAGTAATTTTTTTCATCTTTTATGTTCGTCATAAATTTAAAATTTTTCGTTAGCTTAACTTTTCTTAAATATAGTAATTTTTTTAATTTTTCATTGTTGTCATAAATTAAAAAAAAATTAATTTAACTTTCCAAAGAAATATAATTAAAAACTTAGAAATGAAAAAAATCACTATTTTTCAGAAAAGTTAAAAAAGTTTTTTTTTTTTGGAAAAATTTCTGATGTTGCTATATAATTTAATTTCTGAACAATAAAAAAAGCCATTAAAATTTTTTTGAAAATTATAAAAAATTATCTTTTAATTCAAATATTAAATTATTTAATATAATAAAAGGCTATTTTTTGTAGAACTTATAGTTTCCGAGATAAAAATCTGAAGAAAACCATTTCTTTAAAATTCTAAATTTTCAATTGCGAACATCTTTCAAAATAAAAATAATTATTAAAAATTGTGAAGCAGAGTTATTTGTCATTGTAAGTACTAAAAGTTCTAAGCACTACGATCGGTTGAGGGCGACTACCACTCGCAAGAGCGTAGGTTCGAATCTCCGTTCATGAAGGCCTAATTAATAGATATAATTTTTCTAATAACGGTCACCCCTCGGTAGGCAATGACAAACCTCCGAGTGTATTTCTGCCTTGAAAAAGCTCTTCACAAAAACCATTTGCAGTTCGCAGTCGGCTATAAACTGTAGGTCCCTCCATTCGAGGAACAACATTACGACGCACACCACAAATAAGACGAGGAACTCGACCAAACTGCTAACAGAAGAGTATGCGCCAAATATTTATTTATTTTTCAATATATTTTTATGGGCTTAGATAGATAAGTTACCTAAAGGCGACTTCAATCTCATATTTCTACACTTCAATCATCATTCGATGGTTGGCATAACATTTATCCTTGATGGCGCCTTAGATAGAAAATAGTCTAATGGAATCAAATCGCGGCTTCTAGATGAAGAATTTATATCACTAATTATTCGATTTTTGAAAGTAATTCCTGGCACATTATGAATGTCATTTAGCTATCACAGTAAAAAAAATCCAAATTGTTGTAGATTGGTATGGACAGAATTTGCATTAACTCAGCTTTTCGGCTATGAATAGAACACCGTTAATGCTTGTTGTAATCTCCAACCAGGATATATAACTGCATAAGAGGAGCGGCAAGCCATTCCATTTTTAAAGAAATTCATTTAACAAAAAGACGCCCGATATCAATATTGATAAAAGACAGTCCTACGGAAGGATTGTTGGAAGCTTTTTTTATAGCCGAGAAACCGTCAAAGGAAATTCTTTTGCGATTGCAATAGAATCATTTCCTCACATATATACCTGCATAAGTATTCTACTTACCTCTCTGGCACTCAGAGTTGCTCCGGCACCCAGAGTTTCTTCAGCCTAGCGCACTTTCTCAGGCACAGCAGTTTTTATGATCAGCGGGGAGATACCTATCGACCTCATGACCCGAGAACGTGTGCATGCGTGGGACTCTAGGAAAAAAACATGCTACCACTAATTCCGCTGAACGGATATGCCAAGTCATGCAGCGGTGGCAATGCCGATGGGCCCTGAATCGAGTGGCAGATGGACGGCGAAGCTCATTCCTACAATAGGTAAATGGGTTTAAAGGAACTTCGGGGAAGTGGGCTATTTCATAACTCAGTTTCTCTCGAGCCACGGATGCTTCGGAAATACCTTTACCGCATGGGTAAGGTAAGTGACCCCTGGTGCATATAGTGCGATGCGCCGAATGATGACGCTGAACACACGTTGTTTAATTGCGACAGATGGTTCGTGGAAAAAGATGCTCTGAAGGATCAGATTGGCGCCATTGCGCCGACCAATGTGTTCGGTAAGATACTTGAACGCGAGGATAACTGGAATGTGGTTTATAGATATGTACGTTAAACACAGTGCAACAAGCCGAAACCTCACAGACATAGACATAAAAAGACGAGCCTATAGCATGAAGCTGGCTACAATCGTGGTGGACCCTGACGTGGGTAAATAAAACTAGTCCATTTTATGGACGTCATTCTGCGCCCTCCCGGAGTAATGCAGAAAGTAGTTCCGGGAAGGGAGTCTCCCTAGAAGAGGAGGCGGGATTGTTTTAGTGGCCACACCACACGACGCAGTAGACGACAGTCACTGTAAGTGGGAAGAAATTTTCAACCCTACCTCACCCATCAAACAAAAAAAAAAAAACAGATGTGCCTACTAAAGAGCTAAAACAACAATAAAATCACATTGATAAAGACCTGAACATGTTCCATGTTTGCCGAGTACAGGTGTTCAAAAACTGTGCATAAAGTATGACATGCAGTTGAATACAAATAAAAATCTATGACACCCGCTGCCAAGCGTAGAATACCAAAAAAAAAAAAAAAAATTAAAATTAAACGACAACAATAACAATAATAGCTGAAAGGTAACCTAAACCAGCGCGCACTTTGCGAACAGCAGACATACCAACGGACAGACAATATGACTAGTCACATCAGCTTCAATGTTTGCCTTCAATATTTTCTTTTAATCATTTTTTTCCTGCGTTTTCTTCAGCGACAAATAGTATAGTATTTTTTCTACTACTACGCTGTTTACACACTCACACATAAGTAGGGGAGGGTAAGTCTGAGGTAAATACTTTGAACGCGCAATGCAAACTCTTAAGCACGCAGACGTGCACCTACAAGCAATCCACTGTATTTAAACATATGTTCGTGTACATGTGTGGGTCTGTACGGTTGCATGCGTATCGTGTTGAGTTTTTGTTGTGATTGAATATATTTTGGTGTTCATCAAAACGTTTGGCTACCATTTGGTATCGAATGACAATGGACTCGCTGCTGATGTACACTGACAGATAGACTAACTGACGGACTTCATCAGCTGCACAGGCGTACAAATAGGCTAAACGAACGCACTGCTGTGTGGACAGACGTTGGCTGTGTCTACTGAGTGACTACGCGCCTATGAGTGTTTCTTCTAAGATTGTACGTTTTTTGTTTTTGCTTTTTTTTTTGTTTGGTGTTCCTTTTTATAATTTCGTTTTCTCTTGTTTTTCTTGATTTCTTCTAAAAGTGCAGCTCATTTGATTTGTTTGCCTGTCCGCATACGCAATATAAGTCCATTTGTTGGCTCGTATGATTGTCCATCCGCTAGGCTACCTATATCGATTATATGTATTATGTGCTTGTCGCTTTGTTCGTCTGTCCGTCTACCTCGCTGCCTTCCATCCATTCTGCATATTTGTCCGTCCGTTGCGTGCACGCATCCCTGCACTCGATTGTCAAACTTATTGTTCAGACTTAAATGAAAAACAAAAAAAAACTCTTTGAATTCAGCAAAGTTGAGCCAAAAGTGCAATTAACCTTTGGTTAGTGAGATGAGGGACCGATATGGTACCAGGTGAATACAAGTTTATGAATGCTAAGTATATTTCCTCATAAAAATTTACTAACTTTCGCACGCTACAGCCGAGTAGGCTTGAGCGTGACTACGATTCAGCGGGCTTCGAACCCGGACTAATTATAAAACAGAAATTTATAAAAGAAATCGTTTCGAAATTCTATCCCGCAGGTACTGAAGTGTCCCCGAGTGCATTTCTGTCAAGAAGAAAACATTTCATAAAAGCCGTCTGCCGTTCAAAGTCGGAGAGGGCTTTTTGAACAATATCCAGGTGAATGCTTGAGATTGAAGGAGAAACTCGATTAAACAGTAAATGGACTATAACACCCTAAAATATTTTGGAATCTACCACTAGCTTTCAGTTTCCAACACAAAATATATATTTTTCCAATTTCCGCAAACATTTTTTTGTGGTCAAAATATTGCATTCCAATTTGACAGCTGTGTCATTTTAAAAATATCAAATTTTTCAATTATCTCAAATTATTTTAAAAATGAAAATTTTGAGCAAAACATTTTTTTCCAATTTCTTCAAAAGTTTTTTTTTCAATTTTTCGGCTGTTATTTTGAAAATATCAAATTTCTTTATAAAATTACAAAAAAAATAAAAAATGCCACAAAGATGCTTGAACAAACACATTTTTTTACCAATAATCTTTACGAAAAAAAATTTTTTCTCCCGAAAATTTAGAATAAACAAAAATTTTTTTCCAACTTCCGAAATTTTTTTTCTTTTTTGTCTTTCAATTTCCGCAAAAGTTTTGAACAAAAAATATATTCCAATTTCACGGCTGTGCCATTTTGAAAATATCAAATATTTTAATGACCTCAAATTATTTTACAAACGACAATAAAAAAAATGGTGAACAAAATCTTTTTTTTCCAATTTCTTCAAAAGTTTTTTTTTCAATTTTCCGGCTATGTCATTTTGGAAATATAAAAATTCTTTTATGAAATTACAAAAAACAATTTTCCATATAGATTTTTGGGGAAAAAAATTTGTTCACTCAAAAATTTAGATGAAACAAAAAATTTTTTCCAACTTCCGAAAAATTTTTCGCACAACAAATTTTTTCTTGTTTTTTTTCAATTTCCGCAAACATTTGAACAAAAAAAAAATGGATTCCAATTTCACGGGTGTGTCATTTCGAAAATATCAAATATTTTAATAGTCTCAAATTATTTAAAACTGACAATAAAAAAAATTTCTTTACCCAAGAATTGTGAACAAAAGAAATATTTTTTCCAATTTCTTCAAAAGACTGGTTTCCCAGGTATCCCGTTTTTTTTTTCAATTTTCTGGCTGTGTTGTTTTGAAAATATTAAATTTCCTTTATAAAATGACAGAAAAAAAATGTCCACAAAATTTTTTGAACAAACAAATTTTTTTCCCCAAAAATTATTACGAAAAAAAAATTTTCCCCCAAAAATTTAAATGAAACAAAAATTTTTTTTCCATCTTCCGAAAAATTTAGAGCACTAAAATTTTTTTGCCCAAAAATTATATAAAAAATTAGGGAAAAATTTTAGGTAAAAAAATTTACTTTTTTTAGATTCCCCATATATTAAAAAAAAAGTTATTTCCAACCTTCCAAAATTTTTTATTAAAACAAAAATTGTCTCCAAAATTTTAGATAAAAATTAGAGAAAAAATTTATTCTTGTTTTAATTATTAATTAAAAAAAAAAAAATATTTTTTTCCAACTTTTCGACTGTGTTATTTTGATAATATAAGACTTCTTTTATAAAATTACTAAAAAAAATTTTCTACAAAGATTTTTCAACAAAGTTTTGTTTCCAAAAAATCTTTACGAAAAACAATTTTCTCCCTCAAAAATCTATTTCAATCAGAAATTTTTTTTTCAACTTCCGAAAAGTTTTGAGCACAAAAATTTTTTTCCATAAAAATTTATAAAAAATTGTGGAAAAAAATTGGTCAAAAAAATTATTTTTCTCAGATTCTCCAGACAATAAAAAAAGTTTTTTTTCAACCCTCCAAAAAATTTCTCAAATTTTTTTATTTAAAAAAAAGCGGCAGATGGTTTTTTATGCGGATCAGAAATACGCTTTGAGGTCTGCATTGCTTGCCGAGTGCATTTCCGAATGATAGTCACGCAGCAACCCATCAGGCTACGGCGGCCACTCATATAGACTTTTAAAATAAAAAAGAGATTTCGGTAAATTAAATAAAAAAGAAATGAGGTACTAATCACATCCAGCTATTTTAGTTTCTTGGACCGTCCTTATTGGGAAATCGTATAGTAACCATGTCATTTAAAACTAAAAATAAAAATTCACACCCTAAAATGTCCAAAGTCATTTCCTTCCAATTTATTACTCTAAGGCTAAACTTCTTTTCATATCAATAATTTTGGCTCAACTTAGGGTTTAATGTATATTCATACAAATCTAAAGCACACACACTGTGCGCACCAACAGGCACCCGCTAGTGCCTTTAATTCTACGTCTTTAGTCCTTTCTTATAATAAGTATGTAAGTACTATCTGCGCAAATGTCCGTCCGTCCAATCGGAGCCAGTATATGGTATGCCCTCCACTTGTACGCGTATGTCTGTCCGCTCAACTAGCACTCTTGGTGCTGCTACGCAATTGTCTGAATGTTTTTTTTTCTATTTTTCTGTTGTTGTATTCGTTGTATGTGCAGCAACGAAACAACGTCATCGTTACCATCGAGCGATAGCGAGCGACAAATACAACATTGAAGACTGTCTTCGGGCAACAATCACCCGGCCTGTGAGTTTAACGGGCAACAACAGGCCAATCCAGGCAGGCAGGCAGGCGGACAGACATCAGTATCAGCCCGGCACAGCTGGTCACCAAACTCAACTGCGAGCCACAAGCTGACTGTGGACTGACTGACTCTGCGCCGAGTTAATGCTAGCGTCGTGCGTCGAGCGTACGCTGGCGTGTACGCTCTGTGTTGAACGTGTGCTGCGCATGTGTGTTGCATGGGGCACAGACGTCTCGCGCAATCGCATTTTGAGCTGTATTTTGGATTAGATTCGTTGGTTGGTTGTTTGGCTGACTGACTGACTGCAAAGTTGCTCGAGCGCCCGGCGACTCGCACCGTTCGCCACAAACTACGTCGCTGCAGTTTTATCTGTTTAGTATTTTGGCGTTGAACTCTCTTATATACTCATAGAATAGATAGATGGACGCTTAATCGGTCGCTCAGTCTCTGTTCGTTGATTGTTGTGTTGTTGTTACTTTGGTTTTTGGCTTTCGTTTGTTGGATGGATGACTGAAGGTACCTGTCTGTCAAAATGTGTTTTACAACAGCTCACAAATGACGTTATTTTCTGGAGGTTTTTCTTGTGTGCGTGGTAAAAAAAAAAAACAGAAATTTTGTTGTTATTCGGTATACATTTGTTGTTGTTGTTGTACACTTTTGAATAGCGCATAATCGTTGCGATATCACGATTTCTTTGTCATTTTGTTTTTGTCGATTAGTTTGTTGTTGAAGTTGTTGTTACTACGCGCCGTTGTTCCTCCTCGGCATTAGCTTGTTATTGTTGCTAAGATTTTTTTCTTGGCTCTTAGCCATTGTTATTGTTGCTTGTACACCAGTCACTCACAACGACTCAACGCATGTACGTACGTAAGTATGTAGAATTGCTGATTTTAGACAATCCATCTTCCCAACGAATCCACAGAATTGGCTGTCATGGGGTCGTTTCCAACTTCTCGGATATGAGATATAAAAATGTTGGAAAAAGGAAGCAGCAGGCCCATGGCAGTCATGAGCTCAAGGTGATGAAAAAGTTCACTTACGCAAATATTTGCAAGAGAATTAAATCACTAGCGATGGGATTAATGAAGTTATTGAATGCTTTTAAAAAAATCATAATAGGATTCGTGATTAGTTAGGTTGTATACAAAAGAAGCCACAGCCTATTTGGTTTTGTAATCACTTTCTTGCAAAATACAAAAATGATTTTGAGACATGGAAATCTTTATTTTGACGTTTACTGCCTCTTTATATATTAGTTTGGGGAAAAAGAAATGCATTATTTTCTCGGTAGAAGGCTGTAGGGATCGATATCTCGTTAAGTACCGATCAAGGTTAGGTTAGGTTGAAGCGGTTGTCCGGTGGGACATACTCAGGCTCATAGCCCGTTGTGATGCCGCGTGGGGAGCTTTCCCTATTTCTCCTAAAACCAGTGTGTGTTTTTCAAAAATTTTAGAATATTTCCTATTTCGGTAGAACTGAAATCTCACAATTCATTAAAAAAATGTCTGCCTAGAAAAGTAAATCTTCGTCTGGATAGAGCAGGACAACTTCTACAGAAGTCATGTGTTTGCACACCCATCCTTTGGGCGTGTCTACCCATTAGGCAGTGCCCCGTTATAACCAAAATCAGTGTGCTAAGACTGTGTTTATTTGGGATTAACAGAGATTCTGTGCATTTAGCATTGAGAGTCGGCCACAGTTGAGGGGCGATTTTGCAGTTGGCTTCATTACGCCCTCTTTCGTTTGCTTTCCTTACGATTTCTTCAAGGATGAGTAGCTTACATGTTTGTAAGGGTATGCCTGTGCCATTGTCTATGTACTCATCGGTCAATTTGGTGCCGAGTCTCACTAGTTCTTAAGCCCTGCAGTTACCCTCAATATCGCGATGGCCAGGAACCCATATTATCCTTAAGCGAAACGACTCAGCCGTCTCGTTAAGAGAAGTGCGGCATTTCATGGTTACCTTGGAGATTGTCGACTGTTATGTGAAGGATTTTATCGCCGCCTGGCGGTCAGTGAAAATGTAGATGCCATTCCCAAATACCAGAGTCGCGGATTTCATTATTGCAATCAGTGCAGCCTGAAAGAAACTACAGTAGTTGGAGTGCCGAACACTAAAGGAGATCCCCAGATGCTCGGAGTATACACCTCCGCCCACTCTGCGCTCGAGCTTTGAGCCATCTGTGTATACATGGATGGACTCGTCCTGTCTTACATCGTACCGATCCTACTCTTTCCTTGAGGGTTGTGAACGTTGTTATGACAAGTGTAGGCGGGAGTACATAGCCCATCAATCCGGGAAGCTCCGAAGTGCCAGCCAAGATTTTGCCGTGACCATAGCTCTTCTTTGACCATTCACCTAGAGTGTTTGCCCTTATTGCCGCACTACATGCGATATATTTTGCCTACAGATCTACCGGCAGGAAGTTTAATGTCGCAAAGTATCGATCAAACAATGTAAAGTAAATCTCATCTTGACACCTTCCTACTAAAAAATAATCTTTTGCTGGAAGTCAACAAAGAGAAAATTCGTTACACTTTACAATTTTTCTTTGGGAAAGGCGAAAATGTAAGCCAGGCTGCTGAAATTGTGAATGGTGTTTATGGTGTCGATACTGTAACAGCTAATTACGTGGAATTTTGGCTTCGTCTGATCCGTTCAGGCATTTTTGATGTAAAAGAAAATATCGAAAATGTCTGCAAAATCACAGAAATAATCGAAGTTAACCGGCATGTTAGTAACCGTAGCATCGCCCGGGAGCTAAAGATCAATTAATTTTAAACCATTTGCGCAAAAATAATGGATTTCTTTTTCCCGAAACTAATACCAAATCTTAAATTATATTATAAGTCATTCGATGAGGCGTTTTTTTAACTTTTCGCCGCCCATATAAATATACAGTGCATTAAATAACTACGGCCCCAAAGCTTTGCTGACGGTGCTAGCTGTTTTTCCATACATAAAATTTTGAGCAAATGAAAAAGACCTTTAGCAAAAAAAATTATCAAAACTCCGTGCGATTTATGAGCCATTTTAAACTAGCATTTTTTTACACCAAAATTCAATGAGCTACAAAATTGCATACCTAGAATTTTTCCAAGCATTCTGATTAAAAAGTTTGACATTTTGATGAAAATGTGTTGCTATTTCTTTATTTTCTATGCCGATGTACTCGTACATACACAGGTTTCGGTTCGGCTTCGGCCAAACAATAGTCGACATATAGTCGATCAAAACCTTTTCAATCAATTATCAACTTTTACTTTTTGGAACATTTTTTTGATTACTAGTATAAAGGGCTAAATTTTTTTTTATTCATTTGCTATTTCTCAAAGGTATTTGGTATTCATTCGATAGAAATCTTTCTGCTCTACAAAACTCTGTTAAATGCATTTTAGAGTTATTTAATTTTTTATTAGTTTTGAGGCTTGGAAATGGAACACCAGGAGGAAAAATCAATATTTTCAAAACCTGCTCTTCTTTGATTTTCATCGGGGTCAAAAAGCTGTCGAAACAGACTGGGACATTTGCGACGTGTATGGGGAAGGTGTCGCAGGCGAGCCTACAGCACGGAAATGGTTTGCAAAGTTCAAGAATGGCGGATTTGACGTCGATGACACGTGCCGTTGCGGAAGGTCTTCCGAATTCGATGAAAAACGTCACAAGTCACTTTTGAAGGAGAACGATAGCCAAACCATTCGTGAATTGGCGGAAAAAATAAGCTGCAGATCATAAAACGATTCCCAATCATCAATCACATTAAATGAGATTTACCAAAAAATTCAGAGCCTGACAAGCTCAACGAAACAAGCAAAGAAAGTCGACTTCAAATTAGCAATTAGTCGACTTCTCAGCATCTCCACCCCCATCGAGCAAGACTACGGTCGCGCACGACAGCGCTTTTTGTACCGAATCGTCACAGGAGGTGAGAAATGGTGCCAATACATCAATAAGAAGCAAAGAAGGGAGTGGGTGGCTCCAGGAGATACGCCAAAGCAGGGAGTCAAGCCGGATCTACATCCAAAGAAGATCGTGATATGTGTTTGGTGGAACTGGGGACATGGTGCATTGGGAAATGCTCGAAAAGAATGTCGCGGTCAACAAGGAGCTCCACATTAACAATTTACACCGCATAAATGAGGTTATTAGACTGAAAAGACCTGATCGACATGATCGGACAAGATATTCTTAAAAAAAATTTTTATTAGGGAAAAATTTTAGTTTCTTGTTTAAAATTTTTAGGAAAATAATTTTTTTTGTTTAAATTTTGAATAAGAGTGCATCTGAGATTTTCTTTATTTTAAATACTAGCTGATCCTTTCGGCACTATGCCCTCAAAGCCGGCGCTCTAGCCACTAAGAACACATCGGTCAATAAGTCCCGAGCTTGACCTCTAGAGGGCGACACTAATACCATATCGATTCTGTTATTTAATAGTGCTAACCTCTAAAGGTATACTGTCAAAATTTCAAGACAAACGGTTTATTATTTACCAAGTTACAGTGCTTTAAGTGACGCTATTTTTGGTATTTTTTAAAACAATGAATTCAAAGCAATTTCGTGTGTTGATTTATTATTGTTGTCGTCTGAAAAAAAAATACCGTTAAAGCAAAGCGATGGCTCGGTAAATGTTATCCGGACTCTGCTCCATCGGAAACAATCATCAAACGATGGTAAGCTGACTTTAAACGTGGCCGTACAGACACCGATGATGCTGAACGTCCTGGTCGTCCAAATGAGGCATTTACTGCAGAAAATATTGGAAAACTCCTCAAAATCATCATGGGCAATCGCAAAGTGAAGTTGCAAGAGATAGCTGACATCCTGAAGATATCAAAAGGCAATGCGTTCACTGTTTTGCACGAACATTAGGGTATGAAAAAGCTGTTGTCGAAATGGGTGCCGCGTTTGCTCACGCCGGAACAAAAACAACAACGGATTGATGATTCAAATCGCTGTTTGGACATTATTAAGCGGGACTAGTCTGAGTTTTTTCATCGATATGTGACAATGGATGAAACATGGATCCACCACTACAAACCAGGGTCGAAACAGCAGTCATCTGAGAGGGCTGGACCCCGTGAAGGTCGTCCAAAGCGACCAAAGACGCAACAGTCAGCTGGAAAGGTTATGGCGTCGATATTTTGGGATACCATGCGAATTTTCATTAATTATTTGGAAGAAGGCGAACTAAAATTAATTCTGATTATTACTGAAGCTCGTTGGAATGATTTTATCATCGCCAAAGGGGACAACATTGATGAATAAAGAAGAATTTTTGAAAAAAATAGTTATTTTCTTATCCAGGCCCGGGACTTATTGACCGATGTGTTACTAACAATGATGATAATAATAGCAGAAGCTATGCTTAGTAATTCCTGAAAGTTGTATAAATGCATGCCCATAACTTTTCGGTTAATATTCAAATAAATGCGGCAAACAAGTGAAAATCGCCGCTCTAGGGAAGTGAACTAGTGAATCAGTGTAATGGATTACTCCAGCATTACAACATGTACTATACATTTGGTTGCGTGATACGCAAAAAAAATTTTTTAAAAATAATGCTTTATCCTAAAAAGTAAAAATTAAAATTAGAGAATGTTGAAAAAAAAATCGTTTTACCTATGTATACACAGAATATTTTGTTTTGTCCTTGTTCACTCCTCTCGGGAGCATGGGGCGTCGACAAAACTCAGTCTTCGTTAATCTGTTTTTTGAGTTTTTTTTCTGACAGGGTAGGTGATTAGCCTGGCGCTACCAGTCCTAAGTAGTGGGAATGCCCACCTGTCGTTGCTTAGAAACAACGTCTTTTTACTGCTTGGAGCGCCATCTGTGTTTTATATTTTTCTGCCAGAAGGATCGCACAGGTGGCTTAGGGCTTCCCTAAATTTCGTGTGTCTGCGTTATTACCGCGGTCGCACGCTTCCTTTTGCTGGCGCCACTGATGCAATGTGTAACTGTGTTTTATTCTTTGTTTTTGCTTATTTTACGATATATTTTATTTTGCATAGAAAAAATTATTCGCGGTATATATTATAACAGAACTATTTATATTTTCTTTGATATACTGTGCATTCAACAAGTGATTTTAATCGCGGATAGAAGCACGTGTTGTGTGAATCTTCGAACGCGTATAAGAGGCATATTTTGTATTTTTTTTATAAAAGTGGTAAAAATGCAACAACTCCTGCTGCAGAAGTAAACACTGTTCACGGAGAGGATACCGTGAGTGTAAGGACTGCGCAAAAAGGATTTTGAAAATTCCGAAGTGGTAACTACAACGTGGAGGATGCCCCGCGCGCTGGTCGTTCTGAAGTCTTTAACTCCGACGCCTTACTCGAACTCATGGAAGCTGAGCCAAATTTGGCAGTCGATATGATAGCTCAGAGGTTAAATTCATCGCATGGAACAGTTCACAGGCACCTGGTTCAGTTGGGAAAGATTTCAAAGCTGGGCAAATGGGTTCTGCATAGACTTTCCGTCGCCAACCTTCAGCTGAGAGTGAATGTGTGTTCTCAGCTGCTGCAACGGCTTGAAAATGAAAGTTTTTTGAACCGTATCGTTACTGGTGATAAAAAATGGGTCCCTTACAATAATCCTGTTCGCAAACACTAATGGTTAGATAAAGATGAAACATCAGAACCGACCTCTTGAGATGGCCTTCACCCCAAGAAGATTCTCCTGTCTATTTGGTGGGATATGGCCGCTATTGTTTATTATGAACTTCTGGAACCAAACCAGACGATAACTGCTGATTATTATTCCCATCAGCTATCAAACCTGAATGAGGCACTTAACAAAAGTCGTCCGTCTTTAGTGAATAGACGCAAAGTTTTGTTTCACCACGACAACGCAAGACCTCATACCGCAAGGCAAACATTAGGCAAGCTAAACGAGCTCGGATGGGAGGTAATGCTGCATCCACCATATTCTCCGGGTATTGCACCTTGTGGTTATCATCTTTTCCGTTGACTTCAATCCCATATGAGTAACAAGAACTACTCCTCAAAAGAAGCTATGAAAAGGGATATCGAAGGGTATTTTGGCTCCAAGGACAACACATTTTTTGAGCAGGAAATTAAAAATTTTCCTAAACATTGGGAAGGCATTGTAAATAATGAAGGAAAATATATTATTGATTAAGAAATACTTTAAACATTTTTTTATTAATTTTAAAACCACCTTTAAAAAACGCACGAACTTAGGGACTGATCTGATATTTCACTTTAAAAAACTCTAGGCCAAAATTATCAGCATTGAATAAATCTCGAAATTATAAAAAAATATTGCAAAATTTGTTTTAGTATAATTCTTATAGCATTCAATCCTACAATTATTGTAAAGAAATTTTTAGAAGAATTGACGAAAATGTCCAAACTACTTGGATCACTTGCTGCGCAATTGCTTAGTGGTCTAAGCCTTTAACAAAAAAAAAGACCTCATTAAATATGAATTGAATTGAATTTTAAATGCATAATTTATCTAGTATGCCCCACTAATTGCTATTCTAATTCAAGTCAACAACCTACGCCACGCATATTGGTTCATACACTCACACATGCTTACACACAAACATACGACTGCATATCCATGAAATGATGCGAGTGACTTACAGCAAATATCGCTTTCGACGACATGCCATCATCAACTGTCACAATTAGTGTCAGCAAAGCAAATTATGCGCAAACTCTTTCATAACTGACAGTTTGTCCACAGCCACTTGCCTACAACAACACACACCCATCGGCTTATACTCGTATGTAGATGCGCATTTATGTAGTTGCGCGTGCGCAAGCGCCCATCAACCATCGTCGATACTCGTATACTATACTTAAAATACTTTAATGCATGTAATACGATATGTTAATACTGACTTGGGACGGCGACTAATTGCCAGATGGCAACTAAAATGCAGCTATATTTGGTTGTTTTTTGTTTAATTTTGCTGCACAATTTTACTTAAATGCAGAAAAACAGTATTCTTTTGTTTTCTTGTTTTTTTGTTAATGTATGCGTAAATCGTTGATATTTTATGCGCACACATACTTAGTAATGACAAGCCACCAATAAACTGGCAGCAACGAAGCAACAAAGAGTGCAAAAAACGAAAATGAAAAAAAAGTTGCAAAAACAGGAAAAAAAACCCAAATGATCCCTTCTTCATATGTATGGTTGCCCTTGCCGGCTGATCAAGTTTGAGGAGACTGCATGCTTGCAGCAACTAGCAAGAGACAAATCAAATATACATTTCTACTACTATAAAGTTAACAGGCAGCAACCAACAGTTACTTGTAGCCATTTCAGCGACAGTAACGCTAGCTAGCTAAAGTGTTTTCTGTGCCTCCTTCTCCACCTTCTCGCTTCCTCCCCCTCTCGCTCTCTCCCACGCCGCCGTCATGCACACGATCATCATGATCAGCGAGCAAAGAAGACGTTCAACGACAGCAAGGAACTGCGCTGAGTGCTTGCAACATCCTACTTAGAAAGAAAGCAAAACAACGCCAATCAAAAGGTTCTTCAACTCTGCCACCGCCACAAAATACAGGCACAACCTCAAACGGGGCTGTGCAGCATTTAAGTACCGATCACACTGACTCTCTCGCTGACTAAGTGGCACGGTTGGGTAATGGTGGCAGAAGGGAGATTAGTCGTTGCTCTGGCAGCATCATGGTCATTTTATTGTTGCTATTCTTGGCGCTTTATTGCGGTTGTCTGCATGCAAAAGTGGCACGATCAACACTAACAGCACCTTTGTCTGCCCAGGCACACGAGTGACGATCGTCATCATAATGATCGTGCGCACGAGAGTGCTCACGTTGATCGGAAGATGGCTGGGTGAGCAGTAAGATGGGAAGTTAAGTTGGTAGGCGCAAGAAGACAACAAGACTATATGACTGGTTGGCTGACTGGCTGGCTAGTTGGTTGACAGCCACCGGGATCAACACTGGGGCAATGAACAGCGCTTTGGTTGCCAAGTAAGCATTTGGCACACTTTCTTTTGGAATCTGATTGGAAGCATTTTGAAAGTTAGTCTGAGTTCTTCCTTTTAAAATTAATTAAATGTTCATTGAGAAGTGCTAAAGTGCATTGAGAAGTTCGCTGGGGAACTGGCCTAGTTGATATATCCAACTGAGGATTTCTTGGAAAGAAAACGATAATATTCTTACAGCGACTAGCTAGTCAAAACTGTTTAAAGAAAATTGAGATACAGTAGATAATAGACGAGCATTAAGCTCCGAATGCCCATTAGTCATATAACCTACCCTGCGACTTACGTTTGTCTTCCAGGCAGAAATATATGCATTTAGATTTGTGTGAAGGTATGTCTCCATGGCAAAATAAATGGAGCCCACATCTACATACTTTCAGACAGTCAGGCGGCTTTGAAAGCCTTTCTATCAAATATTGTCACCAGAAAAATGATGGTAAATGACTGCCTGATCATGTTGGGGAACTTCAACATAGTAATATTACATTGGGTTCTTGGCCTTACAAGAGGCACATTAACTAACTGTCCTGCTTGGCCTTTACCAAGCAACATTACACTTAAAGGCTTACTTTCTCCTGCCCTGGGGCAAGCGGTATTAGAAACAGGCAAGAATTTTCTTCACAATTGTTGTTTCATGGGCACAGCGGACATGCACCCGGGAGCGATTGAACGATAGCCATCCACAAACCCATCGATGAGCTTTAACAGTGAAAAATCCATCTAAAATTTTTACTCACTTAAAGTTGACCCGTACCAGTAACTGTTATTTAAATAATAATAGCACAAATGTTACCACGAATGTTTTCGTCAATCTTCTGCTTTCTTATGCCCTACGAGAACTGTGTACCACCAAATTGGTCTGCTGTGTATTTTCATGCAAGAACTCTGCCTCGGCCAAGTAAGCAAGTCACTCTTTAAAATCAGCTTCCTCCGTCGCAGTTAACCGCAGTCATCAGTTGATCGTTGCTTCCTCCTGAGTTGCACGATCATTGACGTGGCGTGCGTAAAGCTACCAGTTGTTGAAGCCACAGAGGGCATTGCAAGGAGTAAAAGGTAAATGACTGAGTGCACCAACGCATCGACTGCTCTAATGATGAGCTGAACATTAATGATCGCAATGATCATCACAGCTACCTCTTCCACCGCTGCTCGTTCTTCTTAGCCTATCACTACTTTGTATGTTCATAGACTGCGCGCGCGCGCGCTGATCATGCGCGTTGTTGCAACATCATCCGATCACCGGCTGTTTAAGTTGAAGTTGCGCGCTTGGTTGGGTCCGCTTAGTTCTTTGTCTGTCGTACGGTGTTAGTGCTTGTTTGCTTGTGTGCGTGTCCATAAGGATGAGTTCATTGACTTTGTACAACCAAGTTTTTTCTTATTTTTTTTTGTGTTGCTTGATATTTTTCCCTTTGTGTTATTGTATTTGTATGTGCATCTATTCACGAGTCTGTGGTTGAGCCATACTCATAGAAGCACTCTTCTCTCCTTCACCACACGTCACAAACTCACTGCGTCACTTTCCTTTATTTCTAGGCGTGATTGTGCGCCCCACGACTGCGCGATCACCTTACAGACAATTACAAACACACGAACAGATAAATATTATATAAAGTTTATATGTATAATAAGGCATACATTTGTATGTATGTGTGTGTTTGTTGCTATGTTTACTTTATTTGCAGGATTAAAAGCATTAAAATGTCGTGTGGTTTCAATTGGTCCGTTGCCAGGTTGGTTGCTTGGTTGTTTGGTTGCTTGGTGTGCATTCAGGCGAAATATCGGCATCACCACAAAAACGTTAGCGCTGTAGAAGCAGGAACAAAATAAATAAATAAAAACAAAATAAAAAAAGTGGAGAATATTGAACCAAACTCGAAATGATAATAAGTTGTTGCGCTGATAGGAATACGCCAGCTGTTTTCTAGATAAACAAATATTCACTCTTGTGGATGAGCGATGCTCAATGCCCCAATTGGGGGCCGAACTGTGCTCACTCCGGTTTAATAACAAATCGGTCTAACTTTAAATCGAAATTAAATCGTTGGATGGCCAGCTGAAGTTGCAATGATTTGCACATCAAATAATCAAATAAATTTATTGACTAGTTTTTTCAACTGACGATCTTCTTAAAGTACCGATTTACCTATGCCCGCGTGGCCAAATCAGACAAATAACGCAACAAATAATTCCATCAATTCGTCTTCGGGTAGTGCAGTTAAAGATAAAATTCGAGTTCCAAGTTGAGAGGATTTTGTTGGAGGTTTGCAAGATACCTGCTTGAAGTTAAATACTCCGGAAAATCAAACTTTTTATTTTAAAAACATATTTTCAGGTTGTAAGAGGGTCGTTTGAGAAGTCCGTGAAAAGAGAGATAGCACAAGATAGTTAGTAGCATCTCATGGAAGAACACATACAGTCGGCTCTCGTTAATTCAAACCTGCGATATTTCGAACCTCTCATTAATCCAAAGTTATTACGAGCCCCCTACAAAATCTCTTAATATTTTGAATTACCTATGCCCATACATTTTTATGCACTCGGCGATTCGAACGAAAAAATCATTGCTGCGATGCGGTAATTCGAGCTCGTACACACTCGACAATTCAAATCTGCAAAGTTTCTTGGGGTCTTAGTAAGAACTTTGAACTTTGGGACTCCCCTGAAAATACCTTTACCGTGCGTGGTTGCGTGTTACGCATAAAACATAGGCACATTTTGACGCACGCGTCCGGGCGAATCGCTTCGTTGGTATACAGATTAAAAATTTGTATTAAATATGAGTCCTAAAAAGGATAAAGGTTTGACGATTGCTGTAAAGAAGAAATTAGTTGAAAAAGTAGAAGGAGGTGAGAAGAAAAGCGATGTTGCAAAAGAATTAAAGATTCCTCTCAGTACTCTCTCAACTATAATAAAGAACAAGGAGAAACTTGCTGCTGTTCAAACTGCTGGAGCACAAACTGTTGAAGCAACTAAAGGTGAATTTCTTCGTCTGGAAGAAAAAGAAGTAAAAGAAGATCAGGACAATTCGCAAATAATTATGGATGATGAAGATCCATCAATGGTACCAGTAGTTGACATCAGCGGTATGAGTTTTTCTGACTATGTTCAAGTGGATGACGAAATTTTATCTGCGGCAGATACGAATGAAAAGATCAACGATGAAGATGAAGATGATACATCAGAACCTCATTGGAAAGCTTTTGTCTACAAAACGAAACGGATGAAACAGCATATCAGGCACTTTTTCTCCTTAAAAAAATGATTGAAAAGTATAAGTATGAGTTCTTTTCAAAAATTAATTAATTAACATTATGAATATGTAAAACATTAGCAGTCGATAATTCGTAATATTTTAAGAGTCCCTCGAATTTCGAATTAACGAGAGTCGATTATACCAAGTTTCAGCCAAATGGGCCTAGGTATCTCTCTATTTCTTTGTGTTTGACATTCTATTGAATCGAGGAAGTCAAGTGATTTTCCTTTTCCATCAAGACAACGCACCAGCTCACGTCTTAGCAGTTGTGGGCGCAAAATTAATGAAAATAGGGCTCCAACTCTTTTCACATCCCCCTTATTCTAGATATTTGGCTACCTTGGACCCCTCGAACAACTATTTCTTACCCAGTTTGAAGAAATGGTTGGCGGGAAAAAAATTTTATTCAAACGAGGAGCGGATTACCTAAACGAATGGCTATTTTTCGGACATGGACAAGTCCTATTATTCGGAAAGAATCAAATACTATAACAGGGTTGGACGAAGCGTATAAGCCTAGAGCTGATACCAACCAATTAAGTACCTAAGTTATATTTTAGGACGGATTTTTTAAACGCCCCTCGTAGTTCAAGTAAAGTATTCGAAATTTTCCTAAGATATAAAATCGCTGTCCCAGAAAAAGATGGGTAAGAGTTATAAATTAAAAAAAAAATACCAAAAAGTCTGACTCAAGTCAGACTGAAAAAAAAAATGTATTAACCATTTAACTAATGAAACAAGTCTTGAAGAAGCTTGGCTCAAAATACATACAAATATTATAAGCGCAGCGGAGAATTCAATTGGAAAAAGGACAGTTAAACCAAATAACAAATCAAGAAAATACAATCCGTGGTTTTCCCTGGAAGTGAAGTACTTATCCGCCACAAAGAGAGCTGGCTATTTAAAATACAAATCCCACCAAATTACCTACAACAATTCTTTTATGGTCTTTGGCTTATTAATATAAACCTTTGATTTTAAATATCCCCACAAGAAGAAGTCAGGTGGCGTTAAATCGGGTGAACGCGGTGGCCAGTCAAAATCGCCATTGTTCGGCATCAAACGACGAGGAAACAATTTCTTCAAAAAATCAATTGTGGTGTGAGCTGTGTGTGGTGGAGCGCCGTCTTGCTGAAACCAGAACTGCCTCATACGCTTTCGACGAATAATTGGCATCACAAGAGTGGTTATCATATCGCGATAAGGCTCCTAATTGACGGTAACAGCTTGACCATCTTCATTTTCGAAAAAAACCGCCCAATAATCGTTTTCGCACTAACGCCACTTCGTCGTAAAGAGGTACCTCTTGAATTTCGTGAGGATTTTCAGTGCCGTAAAACGGCAATTTTGCTTGTTTACCGTCCAATTCAATAAGAAATCAGCCTCATCGGACATGATGATTTTGTTCTTCTTCCTTTTCTTTACACTTTTTTTGTTGAATGTAAATTTCAACAATTTGGGAGCGCTCGCGTGGCGTGTACTGTTCCATGGTAAAAATCTGCTTGGACTGACGCTTCCAACGCGGTAGGTCATTAAGCGATCTGACGTCCTGTCAAAAGATACAGGGTTGCCAAATGGGTCCGTCGACAGTAGATGCCATTTTTATCTTGCGCCAACTCGTCGAAAAGGCTATTGAATATTAAAAAACAGAATTTTTATGTTTTATCGACCAGACAAAAGCTTTTGAAGGGGTTTTGCTTAAAGATTTAACTAAACCTCTCGAAAAACGCAATATAGAAAACAATGTCCTAGCAGTAATAAGGAATTTCAACACGGAAAACACCACTTCAGTCGAGACTAAAAATGAAATATCAACCCCAATACCAGTGGCAACAAGGAAAAGACAAGACGACAGTTTAGGTCCTGTACTATTCAATCTGATAATGGACGAGAAGATTATTGCTGGGCTAGAGGATATTCGCTGGGAAATGAAATCAAGATAATGTGCTACGCCGATGATGCAGTTATATTATCGGCCAACGAACCCGACTTTCAGTAGATTTGTATGGCTTCGAGAAAGCTGCTTCTGCATTTAACATGCAGATATCGGTAGCCAAGACGAAGAGCATAACAATATCTGAACAAGCGCTCAGATGTTAACTAGCTGTATATGGAAAGAGTATCGAGCAGGTTATGGAATTCTGCTACCTGGGTACCATGACTACATCATGGAGAGAATTAACAGCCGAAATAAAAAACCACATGAATATAGCAGCACGAATTTCCGGATGCTTACGCAATGTAATATGGCGAAATATAGTAAGCATCTAAGCTTAAAAGGTAAAACCCGAATCTATAAAAAATGCGTTCGATCAGTACTCACCATCAAACACCAAGATTAAGATGGCGATTAATCACTGAACATACTCGCAGAGATCGTATGCGAAATGAAGGTATTAGAGAGATATGTGACACGCAAGACATTGTCAGGTGGAGCGAAGATGGAAGTAGAAAAATTACTTGCTATGCATGCCTGAGAATAGATTGGCTAAATCTGCAATGACGGGAAAACCGAGGACTACGAGGCCATCCGGACGCCCTCCCAAACGCTGGAATGAGTGCTAGACATCCAGCTCTATCGATAATTCATATTATATTTACTTACTTATTTTTTTATTTATAGCCAAACAAATTATATTTTTTGTATAAAATTGTTGATGAACAGGATTTAATTTTATAATGAAATACGAAGAAGAACTATTTTTTCCTCCTGGAACTACATTAATTTTAGAAGACCTACTACCAATCACTTTTCGGCTAATGTTTAGTGTAATTTGATAAAATTTTCCTTCCACTGCTACGAGAAACATTCACGCTTGCTGCCAAGAACCCTTTTAGTCACTCCATGTGTGTTCTAGGAGGTTGAGATCCGAGGACCCTGGTACTAGTCAACTACTTTGAAAGCCATTTCTTGAAAAAAAAACGCGAAAAGCTCGCTGTCGAAGGCAACCAATATCGGTCAGTTATAACAAACTTTTTGTGACCTCGATTAGATGGCACGGGCTTCATAAACTCGCTCGACTAGTTTGTGTGGAACCACTTGAAATCAATGATCTACGATTGCCGCCATCAAGGCCAATATAAATCTCGTTCTGTATGAACTTGAGCTCCATTTATGGACACTGGCATGACGACGAATACCTTTTGCTTTAAAACAGGAAAGTGCATTGATGGAAGAAGTGATCTTTTCAATTCCATGATGTAGCTAACAATATCCTAAGAACTACTTGCACTGTACTTTGGACCGAGCTACGGCCATCTGTGGGCAGGAATGTCTTCTTCCGGTTACACTTTTAACCAAAAAGTGATTCTTACGTCTACTTAAAATAAGCTTCTTAAGTAGCTATCAGTTTTCTCTAAATAAAATATTGAGCCTATTACTGCGCAAACAGAGTCGAACTGACCCACCAAACAAGTTCTGTTCCCCAAACATGTTTGAACTTGTTGTCCAATTGATGTGGCTATTGCTCCACTTGCCCTTTTAATGTTACTATAGCCAAAACTTCCGCACTCAAAATGATGTATGTATAACTATAAATGTGCGTAACTTCATGTACGAGTATGTCCTGCTTTTTATACAAGGTGTACTATAAGTAAAGGGTGATCAATTTAGAGGTAACGCATTTTAAACTGAAAAGAAAAAAACAACGAAAATTCAAATTTTTTGGGCAACTTTTATTTTTTTTTGTGTAGAACCATTTATGACATTTATTTTTTAAAGATAATCCCTTTCAAATGTTGGTGGCAACTCCTCCCTAATTCGCGCAGCCGTACACACTAATTTTGAATGTCTGGCTGGAAGACTTTGGTCGGCCAGTCGGTATCTCGTGAATAGCTTTAGTAATCTTGACTTCGAATGCCTTAAACGAAACTGGTTCATCCACAAAGCATTTAGACTTTACATATCCCACAAATAAAGTACAAAGGTGTAATATCACACGATTTTGGTGGCCAATCCCCTGATCTCAGACAAGAGATAAAGTGCTCAACGATACGACGACGCAGTAAATCTATTGTTTCACGGGCTGTATGGGAAGTAGCGCCGTCTTGTTGTGGAGATCACGGATTCATATTCCACAATCAAAAAGTCTTTTATCATGGCGAGATAGCGTTCGCCATTCACTGTTACATTGCCGCCAGCCTCATCTTGGAAGAAATATGGGCCGATGATTCCTCCAACCAATAGGCTGAACCAAAGGGTTATTTTCAATGGATGTAATGACCGTTCTTAAATGGTTTCGGGTTGCTCTTCATTTTCCTCATTAACATATCCATTCAGCCAAAAACGGGCCTCATTGCCATAAATTGGCCTGCTCGCGCGATGAACACTTTTCACAGATCTTCGATTTTCGTAATACAATTGTACGATTTGTAATCTTTGTTGGGACGTAATCTTTCCATGATAAAATGCCAATGAATACTAAAAAAAATTATGTACATAAAGGGTGATTTTTAAGAGCTATAGGAAAGTTTTTCAAAAAAACACACGTAAAATTCAGAAAAATGCATGAAATTTTTACTTAAATCGATAGTACAGTCCAAGTAATTTAATGTTTGAAGATTATTTCATGCAAATGTTGATCGCGACTGCGCTTCAAATTGTCCATCCGCTTAGTCCAATTTTGGCATACTCTTTCCAATGCTTCGGCCGGTATCTCAAATATAAATTCTTTAATGTTGCCTTCCGATGCGTTAATTGAAGCAAGCTTGTCTGAATAGACAAGAGCTTTAACATCTGGGTGGCCAACTGACAGGTCTCGAACTTGAAATAAAATGTTCACCGAACTCGTCTCTCAACAAGTCCATTGTTACGCGTGCTGTGTGGCATGTGGCACCGTCTTGCTGAAACCATATGTCATGCAAGTCAAGCTCTTGCATCTTGAGCAAAAAAAAGTTGGATATCATTTCACGGTAGCAGTCACCATTCACAGTTACGTTACGATTCGCAGTATCTTTGAAGAAGTACGGCCCAATGATACCTCCAGCCCATAAATCGCACCAAACTGTGACCTTCTCTGGATACATTGGTTGCTTTTGCAATTCTTCTGGCTGATCCTCACTCCAAAATCGGCAATTATACTTATTTACGTACCCATTGATCCAAAAATGAGCTTCGTCGTTGAACACAATTTTTCGATAAAAAAGTGGATCTTCGGCCAACTTTCCAAGAGCCCATTCACCAAAAATTCTGTGTTGCGTTGGATCGTTCGGCTTCAATTCTTGCACCAGCTGTATTTTGAAAGGCTTTACACCTAAATCCTTAGGAAAAATTTTCCACGTTGTTGAGTAACAGAGGCGTTCTACGTAAGCGTATTGGTGGTTTGATGTCCAATAATGTAAATTTGGTTCTAAATTTAGTCACAATAGCTCGAATAGCGGCTTCAGTGGGTCGATTAAACTGACCATAAAATGGAAAAAGCGCGCGATAAACTTTCTTAACAGAACACGCATTTTTATAATAAAATTCATTGATTTGCAAGCGTTGTTCGTTTGTAAGACGATTCATGATTAAATTATAGACCAAACTGAAGATGTTTGACAGTGAAACAAAACACGAAACGTGCGTCAGCTGTTTAAAAAGATAATAGATAAAAATAAAAATAAAAAAACACCCGTTAGTTTCACCATAGTCATGCGTGATCTGTCAGAATCTGATCACCCTTTACTATATATAGTTGCAAGATCGTCACTTAGCCCACGTTGCAATCAGTTCGCGTATCTTTTGGCAGTAGCCACAATTCAGCTGAGACCCCTCCACTTAATCTCCAGGCTTGCGCATACAAAACTGCTTCTCGCCACCGCCCCACTCCACATTATGCCCTGTAGTGTTGTTGCACTTTTTAGACTTTTTAAGTACCTCACTATTTGGCAGTACAGAGATAGAGGCTGGCCGCTTGTTCTTGCTGTCTGCTGTCTTCATATTTCTTAAAGCGATTTTTTATGTTTCTTCCTCAATGCTTTGTGGTTTTTTTACTTTTCATACACATTTTTTTTGGTTTTTGTTTGTTTGTTGATGTTTTGTCTCCTCTTATGTGCTGGTGCATGTTTGCGTGTGTGTGTGTGTGTGCATTTGTATTGCTCTTGGCGTTGGGGTGTTGCTTTTGTGTCGTGGTTTGACGATTTAACTGCTGTTTGCACGCTGCTGGCCTATCTCTATCAAGTTGCTGCATCTGTGCACCACCCGTTCTTTGAGCACTCAGCTTTGGTTTTTTTGTGTGTAGGACTTTTTTTGTTTTATTTCTTATCATGCACTTTGTTTTTGTAAAGCTAAAAACCGGTAGCTGTGCATATGTAACGAATCTTTACGCTACTTGTTAAATTATGATGGGTTATTGGAGTGTGTTTTGTATTCCTCGCACAGCAGTGCATTTCGCCGTCGCCACCACCGCTTGCAGCCTCCTCGAACGAAACGAATTCGAACAACACTTTCCAGGTCCACAGCTTCTTTACCCACTTCAAGTGCAACTTGGAAATGCTTCACATATGCACGAGTATGTGTGTGTAGGTATGTGTATGTGTATTTTGATTTTATAGCTTCGTGTCTGCCGTCTGCTTTTGGTACTTTGGTAATCCAATGTTGTGATTCTATACCATTTTTTCCGTTTGCTGCTGCTGCTGCTGTTGCTGCTGCTGCTCTTGCTCTTGATACGGTTGTTTATGGCGCGCATGCGTCGCGTGTTTTGAACCCCAAATCGCGTATTGTTGCTACTCTACGACCGTTGCTGGTGTCTCTTCTGCACTGTTCTGCATTAATTTATTGCCTCACTCTTTTCTTTATTTATTTTTTATTTTTCGATCTGATGTGGTTTTTATGATTTCTTTTATCTGCAATTGGTTGGAGTGGCTGCTTAGTGTTTTCTTTTATCTAAGTCGTATTTTTAGTTTTTCTATAGCTGATATTTAATAGCAGTTTAAGCTTGGTTCTATTAATATTGAGTGGTTTCCTTGGACAAATTTTACGCGCATAATAAAATATGTTTTTATATCATTTGTTAAGTATAAAATTTATGAATTAGTTTGGTTTGCTTGAAATTACAATATAATGATTGAAAAAATGTTTACAATTCTAATTTTACTGCCGTGCTGTTAGAACTAAACGAATCCAGAAAGTATTTTTACTTTTCGCGTTGCCTAATTTACGCTTCTTGGATCCTATTCCTACCTATGAAACGCGATACTTTTTCGTTAACTTAAGGGGGTCTTCTACCGTCACGGTTTGAAAAAATCGATTTTTTTTTTTTTAGATTTTTTAAAAGCTACTAATGTTAAGAGTATGCTAGAAAGAGGGTTTTATGAAAAACATGTTCCTTCATGAGCATTTCGGGGAGAATACATGCATGCGCGTGGCATTTTCGAGCGTTTCTTTATCTTTAAACGCCTTTTCCCGAAAGTTGACTTTTTTCAACTTTCTGGTCACACATCTACTATAAATATTTGTCGAATTCATTCCATCTTTTTTTCAGTTATTCAGTGAACATCTCGCTATGTTTTCCCAGACCACTTTTTTCAATTTTTGATTAGTTTAATTTTGCGGGCCTCTAAAGTGTAAAAAAAAGAGGAAATTTTCAAACTTTTTTTTTAAAATCACGCATTTTTTACAAATTTCAAAATATTTAAAATCGCCACTGGGAAAACATAGCCAACGCTACACTTTATGATAAAAAAAAAAATTTTTTTGATTTCAGATAAGTAAAATGGTCGATCGCGTGCCACAAAGTCGCCTAGGACATTTTTACAAGGGCAACCTCGAGGACGGTTCAAGGACACAGGGCCAAAGAATTCGATTTGAAAAATATATTTTTAAATAGTGCAAACTTGTGCAAATTAAATAAAAAAAATCTGATTTCATTATCTCAAGTGGTTGCTTTGTAATTAATTCCCAAAAATAGGCCCGAGATTAAGGCGCGACGGTAGAAGACCCCCTTAAAATTATTGAGAATTTGCCTTTCGTCTTTTATTTGATTCGTGGTGCTGTTGATTGTCCGGTGCCTTTTCAGAGGATTTTCTTTAATATTCCGGCCTGAACTTTTCGCAGTTCGGAGTTCTTCTATGTTGGTCTCTAAAAGTCTTTTATGCTCGAAATGCGATTATTATTGGGCTAAAAAAACATTAAATTTGTTGAGATAGATTTTTCATTTCAAAAGATCGCCTATTAAAATTTTTGAATATTTATTATAAATAGTTTAATTGTAATTTCTTTTTTTTTAATGCCCATTAACCTCAAAATATGTCCACTTGACCTATAGAAATGTATTTCATTCGGTGGCTTGATAAAAAAAAATAAATAAATAAAAACAAAAAAATTAATAAATAAAGAAAAAATAAAAAATAATAACAAATAAATAAATATACAAATAAATAAAATAAATAAATAAATAAAATAAATAAATAAAATAAATAAATAAATAAATAAACTAAATAAATAAACCAAATAAATAAAATAAATGAATAAATAAATATACAGTACCTGCCTAATGAATTAAGAACAGTGAGAATTCCTTTCAAAACTCTGGAAGGTAGCAAAAGCGGCCGCAACTAACTTAGCGATTTTTTTTTAAATTTATATGCAGCTTCAACAACAGCCTGGTCCATAAAGAAAGTCCAATTTTATTCGGCTATAAATAAAATTCTGTTTTCTTGAGGTAACACATTTCCAATCCATTAATTTTCACTGCTAGCCTTACAGGATCCCACTCTGTCATGTTTTTCGCTACATTCTCTTTCTCTCTCTACTTTCGGCACTTATCTTACCAATGGCACTTTGATTTCACGCTACAACTCTTCAATCGTCACTGAATGATTACGAAAATATTATTCTAACCCGGAAAAATTTTACATATTTCATATAAGAAAAAAAAACAAAACTAATGCAGCCCTCTCACAAATTGTACATGTTTATTGAATTTATTAACAATTGAAGTTTTTTATTTCACTTAAAAATAAAATTTGTGTTCTATTTTGACCAATTTATGTATACAGATAAGCAAAACTATGCTGGGCAACATTTATTCTCACATTTTATGAACGGGAGAAAATGCCACATATTCGTCTGGTCAGTGTGCAACAGTTTGAGAAAAAAACACGGAATCCTATGAATCTATTGAGAAAAGAACACGAAAATGTGAAGGCCTGACGAGGAGCAGAACAATTGCGACATTATTTTTTAGACTTCGATTTAAATTTATTTGAGGTTTGCACTTCGACCACAAGGTCTTTTGTCACCTTTACGTGTCACAGTACCTCCTCCAGACGCAGTTCTCTTATTCTCTTCATATATAGGGCTGGGTTGGACTGAGTGTACGTGCCTTCCTTCTGGCTCAAAATGGTCGAGATGTCTCAACCTTCTCTGCGCTATAGCGCTTCATTCAAGGAGAAGGTGCATTACCATATCCGGATCATGTGCAGATGTCTTCGCAGTCGGCAATGGTCTGTGAGAAATCCTGGAAGCATTCTCAGTTTATCCTTGGGCAGAACGATGAGTTTTTGAAACCTCTTTTGCTTTTAGCCCCCCTAAGGTAGTTTAGTGCCAGCTCAAGTTTCTTAGATTTAGCTCTTCAACCCTAAGCTTCTCCTTGATGGTGTGCTGTCCCATAGCAAGGAAGGGTCCTTTTAATGACAAGGTAAGCCTGCAGTGCTAATGCGTCCGTTATTTTATTCCCAGTTATATTCCTGTGCCCTGAGACCCAAATTGGCTGGATGCGATTATGCGTTCAGTTTCTCGATACACTCAAGGACCAGAGAGGATTTGATCTCACAGGATGATGAAGACTTGACTGTCGCATGACTGTCGCTCAAAATGGCAATTCGCTCGTTCTGGAAGTTCCTGTCTAAGTTAAATCCTTTGCATAGACAGATGGCATAGACCTCTGCTTGGAAAATGCTAGGAAAACTATGTGACATAATTACGACAGAATCTTGTCGATATCAGTCTATTAAAACTTGGGAAGAAGAGTGCTCATATTTCACTGTAATGACGATTTTTTGTTCATTAAAAAAAAAACCAAAAAAAGAACGCATTCAGTTAAATAAAATTGTCCAACGATGCTGATCGCCCAAAATTCGCACCGACCAGTCATTAGTTGAAAATCCGTCGGTCGCTCCATGATAACATGTGACTTTTCGACCGTCAAATGGGACAATTCAGTTTGTTACTACAAACAGTCGGCAGTGGGGGAATGACTTTCATCTGGCAATATGATTTTTGGGTATAAGGTTTTATCTTCAACTAAGTGTTCTTCCTCTATACTCCACTCATTGATATGTATGTTAAAGGGATAGTGGCCAAATCTGC
Organism: Anastrepha obliqua; assembly: GCF_027943255.1. Taxonomy (NCBI): domain Eukaryota; kingdom Metazoa; phylum Arthropoda; class Insecta; order Diptera; family Tephritidae; genus Anastrepha; species Anastrepha obliqua. The sequence continues at coordinate 110,953,772 of NC_072894.1, read as the reverse complement.
TTCCAGGATTAAACACTTTGTTGGGTTCACGGCTACTCTGGAGTGGAGGGAAATGAAATAACGGATGAGTGTGCAAGGAAAGGCTCTAAGCTGGACCTTCAGCGAGCAGTAGAGGATATAAGGATTTTTCTAAACGAGTTATATACTGCGACTGATCTGAGCGTATTCGCGGAAACGAATAGAAAGTGGTCTCTGACTACTAATTGTAGGGTCTCCAAATTGCTCTGGTCAAAACTGAATATTAAAGGCGTGCCCACAGGTGTTACAACGGGACACTGCTCTATTGGCTTGACAGCCAAGCCAGTAGAATTGGTGTACCTCACAATGAATTCTGCAGGAGTTGTGAAGATGAAGAAGAAATTGAGTCGATACAACACCTCCTCTGTGAATGTCCTGCACTTCAAAGAAGCCGACCCGAATATCTTGGCGATTATTACTTTGAGGAACTGGGCAATTTTCAAAATGTCTCACTGGTTATCATCAAAATATCTAAGTGGTTTAACCCTAGAAGGGTACTGTGAGTAAAATTTACTCACATAAGGAATAGATTTGTTCGTAAATCTGCAGGTTGGCCACACTGATAGTCAAGCCACTAGCAGTGCTTGGCCCACTCTGTCATTATTCGGCTGCCGCAAGCATTGAATGTTGTTGTTTGATTTATCGCGCTTGTGGACAATTTAAAAAAAGTTAGTGAGTAAAATTTACTCATCGGTACCCTTTACGTACTAAATTGTGTGAGTCAAATTTATTTATCAGTAACTTACTACGTGTCTAAAAAATATATTTTGTGCTGAATTATGACAATTATGTTTATGTTTTGTATTATGTTACCGTAAAGAAAACTACAAAGCATACAAATGGCAGGTCGCGGGCTATCAGAACAAAATATTTTGGATGCAATACTTGAACTAGAATCTGAGGAAGAAGACAATTTGGAGTTGGAGCTTTGTAACTTTGATGACGATTCTTGGGACAGTGTTGCAGCAAATGCAAAAAATTCGTTGTGTCCTGCCAGCTGCTTCAAACTGTTTTTTACTCCAGACATATTGGAAGAGATTTTGGTTTATACAAATAAAGAAATAAACATTCAAAGGGAGAACTATAACGATAAATCTCACGCGTTTTTGTCAAATTTGGAAATGGACGAACTTGAAGCATTTCTTGGTTTGTTAGTCTATTCCGCTGTTCTCAAAAATAATCACTTGGCAACACATATGATGTTTGACACTACCTACTGTGGGGAAAGGTACAAGGCAACCATGCCTGAGAGAAGGTTCAAATTTATCCTAAATTGTTTAAGGTTCGATGACAAAGAAACAAGAACTGCTAGAAGAGAAATGACCAAACTAGCTCCAGTTTCTTCTATCTGGGACAAACTTCTAAACAATTGCAGAGTGAACCATAAGGCTGGAAGCTATATAACCATTGATGAGCAACTAGTTGGATTTAGAGGCAAATGTCCATTTAGGATGTAGTATATTCCCTCTAAACCCAACAAGTATGGCATCAAAATTGTCATGTCTTGTGATAGCGGAACAAAGTATATGTTGCCTATTGAAGCTACAGATATAAAGTTTCAAAAACGAGCCGCATCCACTTCATTGTTTATATTTCATGAGGATTTGACAGTTGTATCATACAAGCCCAATAATAATAAACTTGCGTCTAGTATGCACAGTACGGGTAGTATTTATGAGACCACTGGAAAACCAGAAATAGTGCATGTGTACAACTCAACAAAAGGAGACCAGATGTGCCAAAACATTAACCATGGCAGGAAACCCAGAAGGTGGCCTCTAGCATTTTTCCAAAATATGATGAACATAGCTGCAATAAACGCATACATCATTTACGCGCACAACATGTGTAGCCGTGGGCAAAAGCCAGAATTCCGACTTAATTTTATGTTATCTCTACACAAGGAGTTAACGGAAGGATTTCAAAGTAAAAGATTAGAAACTAATACAAACATGAGCCTGGCGTTGAAAAAATCCATTCAGAATATTGTAGGCGCAAGCCAAGAGGCCCATAGTGCCGGAGAAGACCAAAAGGGACCAAGAAAGTACTGTAATGTTTGTAGTTATACCAAACGTAGATACACCACCACTTATTGCAATTGTGGATTAGCTATTTGCGGTGAACATGCACAAAAAGTGCCCTGAATGTGCTTGAAAAACAATTTTTATGTATACATAATCGACAAAAACCAATAATAGAGTATTATTTTTGCTTATTTTACACATTATAATAAAAAATTACACTTATACACTTATATTATATGCTGGCTTTAAATTTTTTTAATTTAAAACTACTATTTTACAAAATAACTCAGATAATAACGTAAAAATTCTGAAGTGAGTAAAATTTACTCATCGGTACCTATAAGCGCCTACAATTTAACCGTACCCTTCTAGGGTTAAGCAACTTAGTTAGGGGAAGGAAAACAAATGCAGATAACACAATGGACTTTAGGGCGGCTGAGTGTCTTGTCTTAAACAAGCAATATGACTAACCTAGACTAACCAAAATGATTCATTTATTTAAACAAAAGGAGGCCTAGTTTACAAATATTTAACCATAGACTAAATTTCTTCTCTTTCTATAGGCCTCTATATTCTATTCTTCTATTCGCCACTTCTCTACCCGCTAGATATTTTTACTTATACCAGTTGCTTCATCTATTCGCAACTTGCTAACGCTTGGCGAAAAGAAGAGGCCTTATGTTATATTCGTGTGTGTAATAATCAATGTTGCCAGATTCACAGTTTTATATGCGTGTATGAACTTTTTTTATAATCAACACATAGCATAATTGCATTTTCTACGAAATTTCAAATTTGGTTTAATAATTCATAACGAATTTCCTCATTTGGTTTCAAATAAATTAACGTATCCAAGGTTTTTTCATTTTTATGAATTTCAATAAAAGCTCCAAATTTTCAAGCTTGAAAAAATCTTACCGCAACTCTGTTATTACAATGCAGCCCATCATTCGATACGTCAGTTGGTTTATCGCTTACGAGTATTTGTTTACCTTTGATTTTCGTTCACGGGCTGCTAGAGTTTTTTGCAGTTGAAACATAGCAATTCTTTAGCAAAAAATGGTAAGGAATTTACTGAAAAATGTGAATACAATTTTTATCTTAGTTTTTTATAATAGATTGGGCACAGAGAAACCGAACAGAAAACGAAACGAACCTTAATGTTCTAAAGAATTTCTTCGTCATGGAGGTTACCGTTTGGTCGAAAATAATAGAAATAATAATATGATTCTAGTACGGGCGATAGCCACTTTTTTTTGACAACACCAGGCCAAAAAAGTCGTTCCGAGATAAATGAGTTTTAAGTTTGAGGTACTGGAGCGCGCGGACCGGACCGCACTCTACCTAGTTAATGTGCTGTAGAGCTTCTACTTATAATATTGGGAATTTCTCCACGAAAATTTCACAGTATATTCTTAAGATACTATACTTACGAAATATCAAAAAAAAATCGATTTTTTGAAATTTCTAGTCCGCTTAATTTTATAAAAAAAATATTTTCTAAAGTTTTTTGGTCGAAAGTAAAGATTCCTTTTTTCGCAATTTGCAGCTTAAGAAAAAAAAAATCTGGTAACACTGGTAACAATGGACATACTTGTGCAATCGAAATGTGCGAGAAACGAGAAACGATATGAAGCTTAATTAAAAAAAAATTTTTTTAAGTTATTTGGTCGAAAATAAAGTTTTTCTTTTCGAAATTTACAGTTAAAAGTTGTGTGGTCGAAAATAAAATTTGCTTTTTCGCAATTTGCAGTTTAAGAGAAAAAATCTGGCAACACTGGTAACAATTTACATAATTTTGAACTTTGAAATTTACAGTTAAAAAAAAATCTGGCAACACTGGTAACACTGTACACAGTTGTGAAATCATAATGTGGTAGAGCATTTGTCCAAACCTCTCGCTCGATAGTTTTGAATTGGTTTTTTCTACTGACCACTATCGAAAATTTATGCTACGTCTACAATAACGGAAGGTTTTTTCTTTCTTGAAAATACATATACATGTATGTATAGTGTAAGCATATTTTTTTTCCAGGGATATGAAATCGTCATATTTTCTATTTACTAGTTGTTTACTGCTTACTATTCTTCTTCGAATTTAAAAGCAGCTGATTTTCTATTTACTTAGTGGCGCTCTCTTTCTTTTTTCTAGTAACTTTACTCTTTTCTTTCACGTGCATCGATTTTTCAAATAGTAGCATTTCTCTTGTGTTGCTAGCAGACTCTCTTGAATTGCATTTAGTAGCGCTCTCTTTCTTCAGTAGTGACTTTTCTCTTTTGGTGCAAGCTCTCTGCCATCAACTATGCATTTTTTATAGATTTGTACTGCTCTTTTCTTATCTGAATTCTCTTCAATTCTTTGGGGTTGGCTCTCTCTTGCTTATATGAATCTCTGCCTCCTTTGAACTGGCTTTATTCAAATGCTCGTTCGTCGTACTCTTCCAAACCCCGCCAACAGATTGGCTCTGTTCTTTACTACAAATCCAGTTTTCTGCGCATATCCAGTTTGCTCTGCACCACCAGCAGTGGTAAGTTTAGCTGCTCGCAGTTATGCTAATGCTCCAACTTCAATGCTTTGCTAACTACTACAACTTTACTGCTCTGTGTTGCTCAGCCGATCGTTGGCTCCAATTATCGATACAGCAGCGTTCGTTAAGTTTTATTTTCGCTTTTTGTTTTGTTCACCACATTCGCGTGTTGTACTATAGTAAATACTATGCACGATTCTACCCTGTTGCTTGCTGCGAATTGTGGCAATTGTGGAGGTACAGTATCCCGCCAAAAAATCAAAATGGTTTTTCCACCACCAGTCACAAAACTGTTCGGTTGATCTTCAACGTTTTCTGTTTTGATACACCTATTCTATATTCTAGTCATATGTATGTATGTATGTATGCATGGAGAAAAGATACATACATATGTATGTGTGATGGAGCAGCAGCGACAGCAGTTGCACTTGCTTTCGATTGTTTGGGTAGTTGGAAGCTTGTTGCTGATCGCATACCGCCAGCCGGCGATCATTTTCAATTTCGATTGTGATCAATTTGGGTAGTGGTGATGCGGTCGAGCCGGGGCCAATGAGGCATGACGCTTCACACCCAACGGCAAGCAGGCTGGCGAGCAAGTTAACATTTACACAAACATACAGGCATTGCTGTTGTGCGCAGCGTATGGTGTAGTGTGGATGTGGAGGTACGCTGCGTGGATCGATTGCCGTTCGCTTGTGTCGCTTGACGCGATCGATCGCCGCACCAACGAACGATCGTGGCGTACTTTGCATGCATATAAATTGCCGCTTAAAGTTGATGGCGCAGGTTGAACTCCAAATTGGTGTATTTTGTGCGCTGCGCGTCTGCTGCTTCGCCACTATCGCGCTGCTTGTGGACTGTCTCGTAAATATTTCTTCTTCTGTTTTTATTTTTTTGTTTCTGTTTTTTTTTGTTTTTTCCCTTACATTGGGTATCACTTTAAATTAATGTTTGCTCGGTAATTTATTTTTATTATATTTATTTCGCTTATTTCGTAGCTTGTTGATTTTAATGGGCACTCACTCTTGGGCCTATTAGATGCGAGTACGAGTGTTGATGCATTTCGAATTGCTGTTAAATTTCTTTAAAGTCAATTTAATTAATAAAAATCAAATAAGCGCGACCAAGAAATATGTTTGCAATAAAGCATTAATGGATGCGCTTTTTATTTTGACTTTTAATACACCATTTAAATGCACAAGTCAAAGGGTCGAATTGCCGATTTTATGTTCGTGGCGCCTTTGCCTAAAAAGCTATAAATTTGCGCTGGTAAACATTTTTCCAAAACACGCTTTAGTCATATTTAATTTAAGTTGCAGTTATAGAATAATATCCATTAAAAAATTTTTAATTTTTTTTTGTTCATGTGAACTCAATTTTACTCTCTATTTTCCAGTATTATTTCAAGGATTTTTGTTGAGGATTAAACCCAATTACTAGCGTTTTAAAACATTGTTCGAATTTTTAATTTTAAATTTTTAGTAAATCTTATTTAACTGACGTCTTCTATATTCAATAGTTTCTTCCATTTTGACAGCTTGGTACCAGTTTTCGAAAAAACGGTATTTGAAAATAGCTCTCTGACTTTTCCATTTAGTAACTTACTCATTTCATAAGAATACTAAAACCCGATCGTTCGATTCATGATTTTCAAAATTAACTCAGGTTATTTTTAAACGTATTAACTCTTACGCGGACATCAACTAGCCGAGCAGAGGCAACTTCTACATTAAGGGAGCTGACATTCTATACGCATGCTCTCAAATTAGAATCTTTAGTTCGTTCGAAGTGGTCGCCATCTGAGTAGGCCATTCGTTCTTATTCGAAGCTTTGCTTGCTTTTTCATTGGGGGAGGATTTTTACGAGGTGCACAGCAAATCCAGCGCACAACCAGATATTCTGGGTTATTTCGCCTTCTCACATTAGCTCGCTCCCAAATGGATGTTCGGAAGCTGTTCAGAGGATACTTGAGCTAAGCCCGGAAGTTGAGAGCTACTAAAACCATAGATAGAAGAATTGTTCTGGCTGCCCACAAGTGAATGCCAATCATGCACTTTCCTCACTTGGGTAGACCTCTATATACCGCACCATCCTCCAAACAAACAGTGAGCGCGTTCTCGTATCGGCACCTACGTCACTGTTGGCAGTTATGAATTTGAGGTTTATTTCGTTTATTTAGGAACCAGCATTAACACCGATAACAATGTCAGCCGTGAAATCTAACGGAGAATCCTTCTTGCCAATAAGTACTACTTTGGACTAAGTAGGCAACTGAGCAGTAAAGTTCTCTCTCGACGAACGAAACTAACACTCTACAAGGCTCTCATCATGCCCGTCCTAATGTATGGCGCAGAAGCGTGGACGATGACCACATCCAATGAAGCGATGCTTGGAGTATTTGAGAGAAAGATTCTGCGCAAGATTTTTGGACCTTTGCACGTTGGCAACGGCGAATATCGCAGGCGATGGAACGATAAGCTGTAGAGCTCTACGACGACATAGATATAGCGCAGCGGATAAAGATCCAGTGGCTATGCTGGCTGGGTCAGGTCGTGCGAATGGATACAAACTCTCCGGCTCTGAAAGTATTCGATGCGTTACCAGTTGGTGGTAGCAGAGGAAGAGGAAAGGTTCCTCTACTTTGGAAAAATCAGGTGGAGAAGGACTTGGCTTCACTTGGTGTGTCCATTTAGCGCCGGTTAGCACGAGAAAGAAACGACTGGCGCGCTTTGTTAAACTCGGTTAAGCGGTTATCGTGCCAATCAAGAAGAAGAAGACTTGAAATTTTAACGTGGAAGACTTAAAGTGTTTAGATAAAAAAGCCAAATTTGTTCCGAATTTAAAATCAGTTAAAACTGGTCGTACGGGAGTTAAAACTTACTAATTTGAAGACTTAAGTTTCAAGTTTTGAAATTTTCAAAACTACCAGTTGCTTTCGCTATATCCTATGAAGTAGGGAGAACAAGTTTTTGTTAACATTTTTACTTCGGCTTCTTTTTTGGCTGCATGGTTTTGGAAAATCTTTTTTCAACTGAACCACTAACTTGTTTATCCAGTTTCAGTAGCTGATGCATTGAATAAAGCGACTGCGGGCTTGTTTTTAATAGGATCCAAGCCTTTCGTTGCCTTGGAACAATACACCAACGAAGAGAAGCTTAGAAGGGAATTGCTAAGACTAAGCGACGTGAGTTGGCACCAAATTATAGGGTTGCGGAGCCATCTTCATAGGCTTAGGAAATTGTTCACTGACTCCTGCCGTTTTGAGCACCAGTCCTCGCAAACTTGAACACACCTACTTCTCGAATGTACTACTATAGTGGCAAGACGGCAAATATTCGCAGCCCAACCCAGCTATATCTTAGGTTTATTAAGGAAGATGGGCTTGGATGAGGCACTGTGATGATTAGCCGGTACAAAAGACCGTACGGCCGAAGTGTGAATCCCATTTTCAATTATTCTTTCATTCATTATCCAGTTCAAATTTGCTTTCAATATACCTCGATTATCTACTTCTCACTGAGATATCAGACTTTGAATCGAGATGCAACGTTTTGTCATCGATCGTCGATATCTCATCTCGATATCTTGCTTGCACCTCCAAAACCTACAACTCGTGATGCTCCGATTCTCGTGCTCCGGATTACTCAATTCAGCAATGAGATTGAAAAGTTATCCAACCATTGATCAGCAAGTTAAACAGCAGAGCAACTGCGAGCCATAAGCCATTCTTTTCACGCGAACAAACCCCCAAATCTTTGTTCCCTCACTTCGCATCTTAACTAGTCCCGTAAGGTGGCTTGGGTAGTGATAAGCAAAAAATTATAGCATCCAGAAAGTTGTTAGCTCCAAGACTAGACAAGAGATATGACGTTCATAAAAAAAAAATATGTGCAATAATAATTATAGAAATCTTGTGCTGGTTATTGAGGGAGGAGGCTGCTGGCTGAAATATAAAGGCGAGCAGCCACTACAACTTCTTTCGATTGATTTCGTTAGTAGTTGCTATGAAATGTCGTTAGTATAATTTGTTGCTGGTATTTTTAAGCTACAGCTTACACACACCTACGAACTCGCTTGTGTATGCACATATTTACACGCGCCTCAGTTTTTCTTTCATGCTGCCTACATTCTGCGCTTGGAAATTTTTGTAATTATTATTATTAACATTGTGGATTTGTACTTCTGACAGCTTTTTGTACTGCATCTGCAATTCTTGCAATATTATCATGCATTTAAGGTTGTTATTGTTGTTGTAGCAACTTTTTTCACACTTTAGCGTTGAATGCATTCTGTAAACCTCGTCATTTGCTAACTTTGAAAAGGCAAAGTAACTTTTTTTAAATTTTAATTGTTGCTGTTAGTATTGCAATAATTACCGTAATTATCGCTCATTGTCACGGTCATATTTATTATTGAGCAACAATTGGATTACTCTGTTTCAATTCGTTCCTTGTACGCTGTTGTTTTTTTTTTTTTTTTGTTTTAATTGATCAGCGAACTGTGTGTCATTTCTATTTTCTGATAAATAGAGTGGATAGAATGTAATGGTTCACCCTGCTTTTTGCACTATGGAGCAAGTGGGAACAGTGAAGGCTAGAAACCTCTATTGAACGCAAAAACTGAAACATAAAGCCTTCGATCAGATTTGTTTTATTGTATTGTATTTGGGATTAGATTAACTAAAAAAACTCAAACTAAACATAATACTTCAGATGGGCAACATAACTCATATCTTCTAGGGTATTTGGAGAGAACTTTGTTTCAGAAGTAATATACTTAGCCGTCCTCTCTCCCAGAGTTAGTGTAAGCAATTTGGTGGGTAATTCAAGCTTTCCAATTACGGTTCCATTTTGGTAGTAGTCCGGTGGGACCGGTTCAAAAAATCGAAGTTTTTGTTTTTACATTTTTCAGAAGAAAAACATCTTAAAAATATACTATAAAAATTTCAGACAGAAATTTTAATTATTTTTAAGGTTATAGCTAAAGTAAAAGAGCGTGTCGTAGTGTGTATGAAAGCGTGTGACACGCCATCAGCAGTTTTCGAAATTTCGGGGAATCACTGACTCAAAACTATTCAACCGATTTGGCTAAAAATTTAACCCGTTGTTCTAGACACACATATCTAGATCTCGGGCCTTTAAAACATTTACATTTTTAATAATAAACTATTTAATTTAAACAATTTATCAAGAAAAAAATTAGATTTTGAGAACTTTTTTCACAAGTCCACCATTTTGTTGTGTATATTTTAGGTTCTTGACCTAAAATAAAATCTACAGAATAATAATCTCTTTGAATTTTTTATTTCAGATGACTTTGGAAGGCTGTGTGTTTCCCCGAACCAACTCATCTTTTTTTTAAGGACTCCACTTTGATGTCAAAAATTTTAAACAAATTAATATAAAATTAACTTTAAAAAATTTTTTTTATATACTTCAAAACACCAATGAAAACATGTAAAAACTTTAACACGATCGCATTTTATTTTCTTTTCAAAATAGATTCATGAAAAAACGTCGAAATTTCGGTCGTTACACCGGCCTACTACCTTATACTTGTACCACACATTTTCTAGAGATGGGAATTGGGATGGAAATTCAATTGTTTTTAGCTTTGGGATATTTTAGCCAATATTTCGTAGGTTTCCAACAAGGATTTCAGTTATTTATTTCAGTCAATTCAGATTATTCATCATGATTTCAAGCTTATCTATCGCTACTGATTAATCACTCTAATAGCAAATTTACTCGCCATTTCGATCACTATGTATCCTATGTACCCCCTATGTGGCATGTTACCCATAGCATATGTACCTGGTTGCTCTGTTACAGTAAATAATGCAGAAAATAAAGAGGATTAATGGTGTTAGTGTTTATTGAAAAAATGGTTTTGAATTGTTATGGTTTTTTTTTTCGTTCTGATAATTTCTGGCAATTAAGTTAAATTTTAGGTTTTGGTGTATTAGGAGACTTCTAGCATAAGTTGAATTTTTTGACAAATATTTTTGTAGTACAATTTAACCCTTTATATTGATCTATTAATACAATTTATTCCTTTCCAAAAAAAGAACATATTGATTCTTTCTCGGCTTGTCTCCCATTGGACGCGTCCCGGGTGGCGTATAGGGGAAAACATATAATTAGGGTAGGTGGGAAATAAAATACCACCCGCGTACCAAAACAGGCAAATATCAACTTGATTGCAGTGTTTGTCATCAAGTTGAAAAAAAAAATAAGTCCATTCAGTATCTGTCTTACAATAAGCGGCTGTAGAATGAAGAAGGAAATCTCTAAACCCTTTAGAAAGCAACGGGGAACCACTAAAGTAAACTCCAACGAAAATCATACAACAGGGATTTACAAATTTATGGAATGTATTTACACTGACTTCTCCATATCCTGCGACAAAGTTCCTCGTAGAATCTTAAATAAAAAATTAGTTTGTTTTAGCTTTCGTTCTGCTGTTTTGCTGTTATTTGTGCAGTAGACGTTGTGTGGTAACACTTGAGAGTATTTCATCTATTCGTTTTGCTGCCACCTCGGGTATTCCGCAAGGAAGTCGCTTATTTGTGTTGTTCATTAATGACGTCAAAAGTTGTTTCTAATTTCTAAGTTGTTCCTTTATGCTGATGACCTTAAAATGTTCTTAGTGATCAAGACTCTACAGGATGCCATTAATCTTCAAGCCGATATGGATAGGCTTTACTTGTGGTGCCAGAATTCACGTGTTTTGCTGAAGAGGTCCTAGTACTTTCAACTCGGAAGCTTAGGTGTTTCTATATACTAAGCACAGTATCTCGACTTGAGTCCTGCAGTGTGTTAGTGAGTTTAAGGACCTTTGCGTTTTCTTTGCTAACAAATGTTCTTCTAATAACTACATAAATATTATTATCAAAGTCTTTCTACGCGTTGGCCTTCGTCAGACGAAAAGCCACTAAGTTCTCAGATCCCTAAACTAACAAGTTACTCTATATATTATTTGGTTAGTTCTCATTTAAAATATGCTTTTTTTATTTGGATACCAAGCAGTCAGCATGCTATCAATAGAATCGAGCGTGTGCAAAATTTTTTTCTGAAATATGCTCTTCGGTCTTTCCTTATTGATACCATGCCATCATTTTCTGCTGCTCTCATGCTTATAAGTCTCAAGTTCTTCGAAATTCATAGCTTGATTTTGGGTCTGTTCTTTACTCATAATATTATTACTAGAGTTATTGTTCCTACTTGTTGGAAAGGGTTCGATTAAATGTTCCACAGCGATCTCTTTGATACTAAGTATGCCAGTAGTGCTCGCATGAATTAATTTCCATTATCAATGGGGAGTCAAGACCATGATATGTGTTTGGTGGGACTGGGAGAGGATGGGGCACTGGGAAATGCTCGAAAAGAATGCCACGGCCCACAAGGAGATCTACATTGCCCTGTTACACCGACTGAATGAGACTATTCGACTGAAAAGACTTCTTGTCGACAACGTCAGATCCCATATTGCACAAGCCGTGAAAGCTGCATTCCAAGAGCTCGAATGGGAGGTCCTTCAGCATCCGCTGCGTTCTGGGCACCTTCGATAACAAAGAGATACTTAAAAACTTGCCCAACAACTTCGTTGACACCAGACCAGTCGATTTTTGGCGGAATGACAACAAAACATTAGTCGAGAGGTGCAAAGAGATTGCAAACAGCAACAGCAAATATATAATTGATTAACTTATTGATATAATTATTGTTTTTTGTTTAAATGAAAGCCTTCGGTAAAAACTTATTCCCCAACGCAATAAATGTAATGTAACAATTGTTTAATTTAAGTTACTTTTGTATCACACCCTGTAAGGATTGTAATTCATGCACTTAAATAAATAACTAATTAAAATGTTCTACTAAAAATTCTCACTTTTGTGTTTTACGTCGAACTCTTGGACACATCATTGAAGTGTCAGAATTACATAGTTTACTATGCCGACCTACCATAAGATTGTGCAAAAGGGTTAAATAAATCTTTGACCCTTTCTAAATTAAGCGAGGAAAACTTTCAATTGCCTGATACGGGTGCATATATTTCCTCCACCCCCCTTTTATCAGAATCCATTGCCGGAACCTTGCTATTTTTTGAACAGTTTGATTTTGTCGTCCAGTATTTTATTACATAAATACAAACAGATACATTTTTTTTAGCCTGAGAATTTTTATTGCGAAATGTTATCAAGTATCAACACCAAGAGCCATAAAGTCGAAATAAGTAAATAAATAAAGCCAGCATGGGATAGGAGTATGAACAAAAATAAATATGAGCAAGAATGTTCATGTATAATATTTGTACTGTAGTAAAAATGCAACTCAATGTACACACACACAATCATACATTCACATGAAGCGATAAAAATAAGGGGCTCGAACTGCAATCATATGAAGACATATACATACATACTCGTTCATATATATGTATGTGCATGAGTGTACATATAATACAGTTGCGGTAACATAAATAGGACGCTAATAAAAATTAAAATCATATTGACTCTTCCTTTTGTCGAATATTTGAGAATCGGATTTTTTTTATAAGTATAACTCAGAGTGGAACGAGCCTTTAGAAAGACTGTCATAAGTTGTTGAACGAAGCGAACATCAGGTATTTGTTCTAAAAACTTTATACTCATCATTTTTGTATCCTCTTTTATCTCTCATAAGGATTTTCATGCGCTGCAGCATAAGTCCGCTCTGAGGATTTCAACTAACTCAGCTGCAATTTTTGTTTCTTCTTGTTTTAAAGGATTAACATTGAATCTACTCCACTTTCTCAAAAATTGTATTCTACCTCAATGAAAAATAACAGGGAAGCCTAATATTATTACTAAAATTATTATCTTGGACAAGAACATCCAAAAAATAGTTTCCTATCTTCTTGGCATGATGCCAGGCCACAGAAAAGTTGCGGATCTACTCGCGAAGAGTTTAATTGAAGGTAAACATTAATTTTTCCTAAATAATCTCTTGATACTTAGCTGTGTCTACTGATCCGATTTTCAGTGATTACTATTCTAATTTACGAAACCGTGTTGCTTCAGAAAATAACAAATCTTTACTCTTCAAAAAAAAAAAACTTCTTGCCAATCGAACTTACTGTACTTTTAGTGTTCATTTGAATTTTTGTAGTCAAAGGTGGGTTTTGGCTGAGATTTCAAACATGCATCCTGAAGTCTTCGACGAACAGATTTCCTAAGCTGACATACACGTTTTACAGTTAAGAGTCTAAGTGTTTTATCCTTCTCCATTAATCCCTTAGAACTACTTCCACTATTTATCAATCTGAGAGACTCCGTTCTCTGACTCAAATTTCGGAATCCAGAACACCAAGATGTATGCGAAGTGAAGCTGAAGTGAGTGTGGAAGTTGCCTTGATTACCTGTTGACTGGTGGATTGTTCAGGTGGACCTCAATCAGCGTCGCGCGTGAACTTTAACGTGCAAGGTTTCAAAAACCGCAGTGGGTGAATTGAATGTGAACGCGAGTTCCTCTCAAACTAAGTTGCCACAATTCTTAATGGTTTTTGCGACATGCAGTCTGATAGGAATTCATGTGGCGAGACTCAACTTAATACAGCATTAAGATTTTTCTGACGGATATTTTCTTTACCGATAGGTCCAAGAATGAAATAGGGTCTGGAGCCGGATAGTACTTAAACGATAGTAATAAGTATCACTAGGCTATTGGGGAAATGGCAACTGTTTTCCAAACGGAAATTTTTGCCATCCTGAAAGTAGCCGAATGGATAATCCAAAGGAGATGGAGCGGGAAACAGATTGAAGTTTCCGGCAAAGCAAAGATTGTTCAAGAATGTAAGAAGAAGCTTAATTCTGTTGTGAAACAGAATAAGCTAGTACTTATATGGGTTCCAGGACACTCCGATGTTCAAGGAAACGAAATTGCCGATGAATTGACCAACCGTGGATCAGCGGCTCCTCCACAAGGGCCAGAGAAAATAATCAGAATAAGTTCTGCATGAATCCAGAATTGGATCAGGTCCGGTCTAGAACGCTGCAGAACTGCAAAGTGTGACAAGTCCGAACAGAAAACTGTCAAACTTTCTACTAAAACTTGGAAGGAAAGACATTCGGTTGATGGTCGGTATTATTATAGAACATAACCCATTGGGTCAGCATATGATCACCATGCGAATCATTGAGGACCCGATGTGCCTGTCTTGCTTGAAAGAGGCGGATAGCACTGAGGACTTCCGCTGTAAGTGTCCTGCTTTTGCTAGAGCACGGCTATGAGTTTTGGGTTCCGATGTTGTGAGAATGAGTAATATTCGTTCTCTAAAACTGGAGGATTTCTACAGATTTGCCAAAGAATTTGAAAAACTCTCACACGACTAACTACCTCTGTCTCTGTGTCTATTTTTTCCTCTCTCTTTCTCTAATACTTTTCTCCTTCCCTCCTTGACTAGCTACCCTCTTTCCAGAGCTCTAAATACAATGGGCTTTTTAACCTGAGTGTTTTACGACCCACCAAATATCTCCTTTGCTCGACCTATTCAAATTTCAAATTCAAGATTTTTCTGAGATAATTGAATGGAAGTTGATGTAAAATTATGATCTCAGCGTCTATTTCTCAGGGGCCTTGCTCTTACAAAGTTATGATTCAGATATCTTAAATCTCACTTTTCGTATGCACCTGAGAAGCTTTCAGAGACGGATGTTATACGCCTGCGAAAAACATGCTTTCTATTATTGCTTGGTATCCGCATTTTAGGATTCCCTCTGAGTCTGGTTTTCTTTCTAACTATGCATGGGGAACTTAAAGCGTTCTTGTATAAGTGGCATCTGTCCTAAATTCCGGAGTTTTTTTTTATATGTAACTATAGATACTGGGCTTAAGTCCGATATACTATTAGGTTCATTAGGAATCTCGATTTGCTAACGGTAGGAAGTGATATGAGTAGCCTCTATTATCCAGAAATTTCGAAGTATTTATAGGGTGAAGATATCCAATTATGAATAGGTTTTGTGCGAATGGGTATGGGTGCAATCAAGTTACATAAAATCCAGTTCCTGGCCTCGAGTTTGAAGCAGCATGGAAGCTCAGCTAATATTATTTCACCGCACTAGTACCAGTTTTGAAGAACAACAATTCTAGTTCGTTCCAACCAGCTTATGGGAATATCTGTCCGTTAGTTTAGAGATTTAACGACCAGCCGCCGACGGAGTTTGGTATTGTGTAAGCTCGGAGTGGAGTTGCATTGCAAAGAGATGACGACCCAGCAGCATAGAAGAGACTCTACATGGCATTCGAACCAAAGTCCATTCTGCATTGCTAGTTAGTGCCAAGAATTCTTGCATCTTGGGACACTGAACTACGTAGTAATTTCATCCGTTCTGTTATTGAGCACTGTGAGTAAGGCTAACGTTGTCATGTTTCCACGTGAAATACCGCAGAGATTGTCGCATACCAGATCACAAATTCGATTTTTAGTACACTTAATAATGGGCTTAGTTGCCTGGATACCTCTACCATAGAGCTGCTCAATGCTTATTTAATTGTCATAATTATCAAGAAAATTTCATTTTTATTTTTGTCACAAATAGACGTAATTACTAATCGCTTCTACCTATTGAGCGCGCATATCCACGCCACACCCCCAGGCAGGCGGCATTAAATCGAATAACTATGAGCAGTGCATTCAAGCATGTATACATATTTACTTTTGTAATCTTTTGCATGAAGTTTAACCTTGCAGTGAATAGTCAAACTAGTTCGAAAGTGAGTAGAATTGGACCAGTTGCAAAATTACCAAGTTGAGTTGTATACTAAGCTTTCTAGTTTTTAGTGAGGTTATAGTAGTTATTTTATAAAATAAGAATATTTTATCATTTTTATTTAGTTTTAGAATAATTAATTATTCCTAGAAAATATGCAATTTATTTTAATTCCAAAAAAATAAATCGAACAACAAATTTATATATCAGAATAAATTTTGTGTAATAAAGAGTGGTTAAGTTTTAAGGGCCCGCGCTGATTTTGAATACAATACAATTTGTTTAGGAAATTATTGTCATTTCTCTCTATTATAATAATACTGGTACAGCTCAATTACGCATGGAACAAAATATCGGCCAAATGGCTGCCACGGCCTCGGCGGCACACCTCCATCCGATGGTCCAAATTTTCGATGACGCTGAGGCATAGTTCAGATTTTATGCCGTTAATGTGCCGAATCATCTCATCCTTTAGCTTTTGAATTGTTGCTGGCTTATCCACGTATACTATTTCTTTCAAATAACTCCAAAGAAAGAAGTCCAACGGTGTCAAATCACATGATCTTGGCGGCCAATTGGCATCGTCGCGACGTGAGATTATTCGGCCATCAAATTTTTCGCGCAAAAGAGCCATTGTTTAGTTAGCTGTGTGATAAGTGGCACCGTCCTGTTGAAACCACAAATCATCCACATCCATATCTTTCAATACGGGCCATAAAAAGTTCGTTATCATCTCACGATAGCGAACACTATTCACAGTAACTGCCTGACCGGCCTCATTTTGGAAGAAATACGGCCCAATGATGCCGCCGGCCCATAAACCGCACCAAACAGTCACTCTTTGTGGGTGCATTGGCTTTTCGGCAATCACTCTTGGATTATCATTCGCCCAAATGCGGCAATTCTGCTTATTGACGAATCCACTGAGGTGAAAATGTGCCTCATCACTGAAAATGAAGTACGCGATATGCATTTTGATTTGAACGCCCGTTTTCATAATAAGCCTGAATAACTTTAACGCGTTGCTCGATTGTTTATCTTTCCATGGTTTAAATTGAGTTAGTCTGGAATTGAAAAATGTCAAATGAAATGCAGGCCCTTAAAATTTAACCACCCTTTGTTTTCATTCGAAAAAATATATTTTTGAAACGTTTGCTTACCAATTTTTATAAACTTTTATTATTACAAATTTTTCAACTGGGCCGAAACTGGTGATTTTTGTCACAAATTGGAACTGGCATGTTATTTTTTTTTCAAAATTTAATAATTAGTTTTTAAAGTTGCTTTCAAGCAGTACCAGATTAAATAAATATATGAAACATGTAATTTTTAAAAGTAAAGTCGTATAAAATCGAAGATCAAATTCAAATATGATAAAAAAATTGTGTAATTGTGTAATATTTCATTTAGTAATAAATTATTCTGTAAACGTTTATTTACTAATTTTTGTTAAGTAAGTATAATTTTTCAACTGGCCCAAAACTGGTGATTTTCATCACAAATTGGACTAGAGAGTTGTTGTGTCATTTTGAACTAGTTAAGTAACTTCAAAATAATCCCCTCTCATGCCAAATAGTCCATTTCCGGTATAGCCATCAGCACCTTCTTCGATTCAGCTTTTATCTCCTTAATCGACTCGAAACGCGTTCCCCGGAGTGGTCTCTTGAGTTTTGGGAATAGCCAGAAGTCACACGGAGCCAAATCAGGCGAATACAGCGGTTGCGGACCGATATGCGTGGAATTTTTGGCGAAATGGTCACGAAGAACGAGTGCAGTGTGAGACGGTGCATTATCGTGATGCAAAAACCAAAAGTGGTTGGCCCATAATTCTGGTCTTTTTAGACGAATTGCTTCACATAAACGACGCATAACGCTCAAATAATATTTCTTATTAACAGTTTGGCCAGGTGGAAGGAATTCATAGTGCACCACACCACGAAAATCGAAAAAAGCTGTCATCATGACCTTTATTTTTGAACGACTTTGACGTGCTCTTTTCGGTCTGGCCTCGCCTTTAGCACGATGTTCGCTTGATTGATCGGTTGTTTCAGGGTCGTAAGCATAAATCCAAGTCTCATCTCCCGAAATGATGCATTTGAGCTTGCCCTGATAGCCTGAAAGCATTGTTTTACACACATCAACGCGACGACTTTTTTCCAAGAAATTGAGAGCTTTCGGTACCAAACGAGATTTGACTTTTCGTAGGCCCAAATGGTGTTTCAAAATGGTTTTCACAGATCCTTTTGATATTCCGATCATATCAGTGAGGTTTTTAACAGTCAACCGACGATTTTTGAGCACTAACTCCTTCACTTTATTGACGTGTTGGTCATCTGTTGACGTCGATGGTCGTCCGGAGCGCTCCAAGTCAACAACACGTTCTCGACCCTCTTTGAAGTCTTTGTACCACTTATAAACATTTTTCTGCGACATGGTTGAATCACCAAATGCCTTCTGCAACATGCTAAGCGTTTCCGCAGCCGAAGTTTCATTCCGCAAACCAAATTTGATGGCACTTCTCTGCTCAATCAAATCAGACATTGAAAAAATCGAAAAATGCACTCTTAGTCGTTTGGTAAACATAAGCGTAAATATATTACTGATAATGACATTCACATGAAAGTTGGCCCAGATGTTATTAACAGTGTTGCCAACTCATGAAAAAAATAACTAGAGCGAAATTTTAATCCAGCGAAGTTTGACAAATAAATTCACCTTACTTTTTGCCCACAGTAGTATATGTAGTTAATATATTTAGGTAGAGCCTGGATGGTTCGTTAACTTTTGTAATTCTGGTGCATTGGCTGGCAATTCGCTTTACTTAGAGCATCGGTAGGTCACCAATAGCCGGTGTTAGCAAAAAAAAAAAAACAATGAAAGCGGACTACTTCACCTGCAAATCACTACCAGTTTGATGAATCAGTTCAAAACTAGTACACTCAACTACGGGGAAAGAGCAAATCATTGTTTGTACATAATTGCCTGCAATTCAATTGACAACTGTCAACCAACAGTCTTTGGCCGCTGAAATGCACTAACCATTTAAAGCTCATTTGAATTATACAAATAAGAGGCACTAAAGCGGCTAATATGCAGCAAAAACTCTCTGTACCTATATTGTTTGTGTGCACGTAAATTCGTTGACCGGCAAGCGCTTCTCATCATTTCATCATTTAATCGAAGGGGAGCCTGACTTGAGCCAGAGGCGTTGATTTGCTTAAATTTTTTTTTCTCCGATTGCGCTTGTTTAAGCCTTTCTCGCGTACGTCGTTCGTAGATTTTCATTATTGAACGTAAAATTTAATATCATTGCAGCTCAACTAACTAAAGTTACTATGTTTTACTTGGCGAGTTCATTGCCAATATATTTTTCTGTTTTTGTTTAACGATTTGCGCAAATCGTTGAAGGACTGTCCGTGGGGCATGTCATTAAGTACTTACGTACTTTTGCTTTTTTACATATTTACATAAGCACTGAAGTATCGCTTTGGCCCACCACCACTACGTTTAATGGGCGTACTCAAGGACACTGGCGCGCTGGTCAACAAGCAGCTAGCTGGAGGCGCTTACGTCATCCTGTGCGCATACACATCTCGTAAGTTCACTCAATTAAGCATTTAATAATTCAATCGTGATGCAGTGTTTAGCGTATGACAATCTGTGAACAAATTGATAATTGCAAGTGCTTGATTGGAGTTAATACAAATGCCTTTGAATGGTGGTTTTTGATCGTTGAAGAGTTGGTACACATAAATGTTAAGGCATATGATGATATTTGATGAGAAAAATTTATTTAAAACAAGAGAAATGCTTAATTGGAATTATAAAAGTATAATTTTGTTTTATTTGTTTGAAGTTTATTATTATTGTCATTATTTACTAATAATATCAGTAATAGTATGTCACATATTAAACAAACTCCAAAACACAATGGCTTCCAAGGCTTTCGGCGCCTATTTGAAGTTTGAAAAATTATATGTAAAGCAAGAGCGCTTAAGGTTGCAGATAGAGTAACAACGTCGTCGGCTTCGTCTGCATTTTCGTCTTCAGGTTCACTTCCACTCTGCCTACAACCCAAGACCTAACAACTCTCACTACAACCCTAAGAGAACGATTGCGAAATATCTCAAACAGCCACAGTAGCCAGTGTCCTGAAGAGCACCCCTGAGGGAGGTTTGTGAAAGGGAAATTTGTGGTAGATAACAGTTGCGAAGTGGTAAAACTTCGAACTGTATCTGTATTTTGTAAGGGCAGCGTTACGATCACTACAGTTTCATTTAATAGCAACTAAACTCGTGGAGGAATGCTTCATTGTCCTCAATACACTAGCAGTAAGAAACACTGTTTTGCTTGGCTAAGCTTCAGGAGAAGAAAATCAGATAGCCATGTGTAAGCAGAATGCCTGACAAAGCCTCATCCGACTGGAAGGGCATTGAGTAGCCTCATAAATCTGCATAGAAAGACCTTACGCAACATCACTGGATACTATGCGGGATTGTAGTCTTCTTTATAATTTCAGGAAACACCAATTAGTAGAAAAAAGGATCTTTCATTTTTAAGTTCTGGACAATGAAACACCAAAGCACATGATGCCCCTATGAATTTTTAGCTCTCGCAAGATGAAGACATACTCAACTTTCTGGCGAGACGCTGAATCCATTGGTGATATGAAACAAAAAGCGTGGGAAGTGCTCAAACGGCTGCTTTTGTGAGATTCAGCAGCTCTTGGTCTCATACAAAGCCTGGTCAATTAAAAAACGATTACACAGAAACCCTATATGAGTGAAGTGCATCACTTTTCTTAGTGGGTGTCACTTCTGGTCGTGGTGATGAAAAGTATTTTTGGGAGAAAGAGACAAAAAACAGAGCACAAAACCTTTCAAGTGGCTAATTTGCCCCTTTTCGATTAATAAAAACATGTTTTTAAATAGAAAATTTAAAATAAAAAAAAAATATATATATATATACAAACCTTTAATTATATTGGCAAGCAAAAAAAAATATTGGAAAAAAATCTAAAAACATAAAATAAATAAGAAAAAATATTGAAAGAAAAAATAAATAAGAAAAAATATTGAAAAAATATTGAAAAAAAAAATCTTGAAAGAAAAAATCTTGAAAAAAAAAATATAAAAAGGAAAAAATCTTAAAAAAAAAATAAGAAAAAATATTGAGAAAAATCTTAAAAGAAAAAATAAATAAGAAAAAATATAGAAAAAAACTCTTAAAAGAAACAATAAATAAGAAAACATATAGAAAAAAATCTGAAAAGAAAAAATATATAAGAAAAAATTAAAAAAAAAAACTAAATAAATAATAATAAAAAAATAAATAAAAATCTCTTAAAAGAAAAAATTAATAACAAGAAATATAGCAAAAAAAATAAGTAAGAAAACATATTGAGAAAAATCTTAAAAAAGAAATAAATAAGAAAAATATAGAAAAAAATCTTAAAAGAAAAAGTAAATAAGAGAAAATATAGAAAAAAAGAAAAACCAAAAAAAAAAATTAATAAATAATAATAAAACAATAAATAAAAAAATCTTAAAAGAAAAAATAAATAAGAAAAAATCTTGAAAAAATAAGAAAAAATATTGAGAAAAATCTTAAAAGAAAAAACAAATAAGAAAAAATATAGAAAACAAATCTGAAAAGGAATAATAGATAAGAAAAAATCTTAAAAAAAAAAAAAACAAATATAAAAATAAATAAATAATAATAAATAATAAAAAAATATTAAAAGAAAACGTAAATAAGAGGAAATATAGAAAAAAATAAATAAGAAAACATATTGAGAAAAATCTTAAAAGAAAAAATAAATAAGAAAAAATATAGAAAAAAACTCTTAAAAGAAACAATAAATAAGAAAACATATAGAAAAAAATCTGAAAAGAAAAAATATATAAGAAAAAATTAAAAAAAAAAAACTAAATAAATAATAATAAAAAAATAAATAAAAATCTCTTAAAAGAAAAAATTAATAACAAGAAATATAGCAAAAAAAATAAGTAAGAAAACATATTGAGAAAAATCTTAAAAAAGAAATAAATAAGAAAAATATAGAAAAAAATCTTAAAAGAAAAATAAATAAGAGAAAATATAGAAAAAAAGAAAAACCAAAAAAAAAAAATTAATAAATAATAATAAAACAATAAATAAAAAAATCTTAAAAGAAAAAATAAATAAGAAAAAATCTTGAAAAAATAAGAAAAAATATTGAGAAAAATCTTAAAAGAAAAAACAAATAAGAAAAAATATAGAAAACAAATCTGAAAAGGAATAATAGATAAGAAAAAATCTTAAAAAAAAAAAACAAATATAAAAATAAATAAATAATAATAAATAATAAAAAAATATTAAAAGAAAACGTAAATAAGAGGAAATATAGAAAAAAATAAATAAGAAAACATATTGAGAAAATCTTAAAAGAAAAAATAAATAGGAAAAAATTAAAAAAAAAGATGAAAATAAATAAATAACAATAAAAAAATAAATAAAAAAATCTTAAAAGAAAAAGTAAATAAGAACAAATCTTGAAAAAAAATAAATAAGAAAAAATATTGAGAAAAATCTTAAAAGAAAAAACAAATAAGAAAAAATATAGAAAACAAATCTGAAAAGGAATAATAGATAAGATAAAATCTTAAAAAAAAAAAAACAAATATAAAAATAAATAAATAATAATAAAAAAATAAATAAGAAAATCTTAAAAGAAAATATAAATAAGAAAAAATCTTGAAAAAAAAATTAAGAAAAAATATTGAGAAATAAAATCTGGAAAGAAAAAATAAATAAGAAAAAATATTGAGAAAAATCTGAAAAGAAAAAGTAAAAAAGAAAAAATATTGAAAAAAAATCTTAAAAGAAAATATTATATATAGAAAGAAAATCTTAAGAGAAAAAGTAAATAAGAAAAAATATTGAGAAAAATCTTAGAAAAAAAAAAAAATTGAAAAAAAAATTTTAAAAGTAAAATAAATAAGAAAAAATACTGAAAAAAATCTTAAACATAAAATGAACAAGGAAAAAAAGTAAATTTGAAAACATAAAGCAAATAAGATAACACTGAAACGGTATAAAAAAAGTTGACTAAAACCAATCAAACAGCCACAAAATAATAATTTTCAATCAACATCTGCACAGCCAGTCCAAGTCATAAAGTTGCCAACACGCTACTGCCCTACGCAGCTAGCCAGACAAGTTAACCGAGTAGGCGACTGCTGTTAGCCATCAGAACAACTGGCAACAGGGCACCCGCTGGGCAAGCTGGACGACTGGCTGGTTCGATTGAGAGGACTGAACCCAAATGGCTGGGCAACCAATGGTTTAGCAAAAACCAAACAAAAAAACTTATAAATAAAAAACAGAAGTACACACCTACTCGTACCTACCCAAAGAAGCTAGAAATAAACGAAAATATGTGTGAATGTATTGAAAAAATCAAGCTTGCAATAAAAAACCACAAATTGTTCAAAAAGCCAGTACTTGTAAAAGAACCACAAAGCCATTGCAGTTTGCTGAAAAGTGGTGGCAGAAACCAGTAGCAACTACTACGATGACGTTGGTTTTTCTAGTTTGAATTTTTGTTGCTTTCTTACTATTGTTTTTGTTTTTTTTTCTTCTCTTTTCTTTTGCTGAGTAACCACAAACAATTAAGTTGCGTGCACTGATTGTTGAAAGCTTCTTAGGCACGCGCCCAAGCTAACAGCAGTCGCCAACAATGGACAGTGCTGTCCGAACGGCAGCAAACGAAAAACTTAAGTAGCGAACTTGAGTTTTCTGTTCGTGAAGTGTTGGATGTAAGCATTAATTTTGATCAATAAGAGCTCCAATTGTAAATGCAGCGTAATTTAAAAAGGCAAAGAAAAATGCTGCGAAGTAATTTATGGTTAATGTGGGGTTGGACTCATTTAGAAAAACTACTCGAAACACTTTTGTATATTGTATATTTTTCAAAACAAATGCGTGACTAACATGTTTTAATTAATTTAAATTGTATTGATTCATATGAGTAGGAGGATATAAAATATAAATGATAAATGCAAAGAAAAAATATTCTCCTGAAAATCCAAAATTTGTTATATATTTTTCATAGGCTTTAAGACAGACACAGCCAATCTCGTGATCCCGGGAGTATATGCCACAATACCGAGACTTCCGGGATTTGTAATTCTTTAATTTCATGTAGTGCATGAAGACAGAAAATTCCCATTTTTAACCAAATACCCCAATTTGAATAACACTACGTTTACAGCACTTTTTTGGTAGAATAGAATCGGGTGGGTATTTTGCGCTCAATTTTCAACTCTTCGAATGACTGACATATTAATATTAAATAATATTAAAATAATATTCCACTTTAGCCCGTTAATAATCAATAAAGCCTTGACTTTATTATTTGAAGTTCAAACGATGGTATTCCGGTTTCTTTCAGTATACTCCTCCGCCATTATTAATGTTTTTTGCATCGAGCTTCAGCAGAGTCGCTTTTTGAAGGTCATAGATAAGGTGCTTCTCCAATTTGAGCTTCTTGAGGTTTTCCGTCAGATTTACGTGAACGAGTCAGATTTACGTAGGCCGATATGATCAGTGGTAATATAAAGACCTTCTTGAGTTTCCAGTGCCACTTGATGTCAATCCCCAAATCTGAGTATTTTCTCATTTCCTCTGTGTAAGTTTTATGAATATTTTTGTTCAATGGGATGCCAATTTCTATGACAAACGCAGTGTTGTCATTTTTATTTACCACAAATATCTCAGGTCTATTATGAGTTATTGTGGTATTCGTAAGGATTGTTCTATCATAACAGAGAAGCATGTCCTTATCTTCATGCACTGGTTCTGGAACATATCTGTAACAAGGTGTCTTCTCACGGTGAAAATCGTACATTTGAGCAAGCGTAGGTGTATAATTTTTGTGCCGTTTAAGGCAGAAAGAGTTTGTTAATAGAGGACACCCAGCTAGAACATGCTTTAGAGTCTCGCCGTGGATGCCAAATCTACGACATATGTCTTCCGGAGCATTGTACTCCCTGATGACGTACTTTACATAATTTCGCGTGGGTACTACTCCATATTGCATAGCAAATATACAATAGCACTTTCTGTTTCCGCGAAAATTCTTTTATTGATTATCCATGAGTGCGACAGTTTCGCGTTGACATGCGGGCTTTTCAATTCGTTGAAATATATGCCATGTACGGGCATTCATTGTTCAACTTTGTGCACCATTGTTGTAGTGTTCCTGCTGTTAAACTCATGCATCATTCTAAGAGGTGTAAATTTGTCATCAGCTGTAGTGACGGCATGGTGAAGTGCAAAGTTTCCGGCCTTTCCATAGAAGTAATTTCTAAGTTTCAGGGCCAGCTTGTCGTGCAGTTCTTCCACGGCACCTCTACCTCCTTCTTTCCTAGGCAGTGCAAATCTCAACACAAAGCTTTTAGGATGATGACATTTATGTTTAGTCATTATTGTCCGCATCATGCGTTCCAAGTTGTTCAGTTCAGTGGTTGACCATTTTACTACGCCAAAACTATACGAAATATTTATTATTTATCATTATTATTTATTTTTTATTTTTTATAAATAATAATATATTAAAAATTCTATGTTTTGAAAATAAATACCTAAAATTTGTTTAAAGTTTCTATCGGTGTTCTATAGTTCAAGTTTCCCCCACTGGCCTACTTCGGTTAAGGTCGTGTATCTCCGTCAGTTTTGCTTCGAAATTTCATCCCAGCACGTAGGATACATTATGCGTTCGAAAAAAGTAAAAAACAATAATTCGATGCATTAAAAATGAATTCGTACAATTCGTTGAAACGTTTTCATACTTCAAGTTTCCCCCACTTGCCTACTTCTGTTAAGGTCGAATATCCCTGGAACCTTTTCTATGATTTCTTTGAATTTCTGGCCCAGTATTTAGGAAGCATTATGCGCTAGAAGAAGAACAGTTAAGCCAAATACCCAGAAAAGTATTTGAGCGCCACTTATTATATATTAAGGTGTTAGGGGCAGTCAGAGGCCCGAAAAAATGATCATTTTCAATAATTTTTTTCCTAGTCAGTTGCTTTATTTTACAAGAATAAAAACATAGGACAAGAGAAATTAATTTTATTAATAGATAATCGTCTGCCTGATAGAAGCCTTTTTTTCAAAATTAGCAATATGGCGGCCTCAGGAAAATTTTTTCAGATTTTCGAGAAAAAAAACGTCAATTAATTGCTTAAAAACATCGAAATTCGTGAACAAAAAAAAAATCCTTCGATTAGGCGAGAGTTTTTTATGTTTTTCAAAAACAGTATAAAGTTTATTGTAATCTACCAAGCAGTTTTTAAGTCACAGTGATCACCAGTTCAAAAAATATAGGTTTACGAAAATCGCATTTAAAGTTTTGTTATCGATTTATGTAGAGCCCGAGCGCCCTTTGTTAATTGTTGAACAACTCGAAAAGTATTCGTCGGATTCACTCCAAATTCTCACACAATATTTCGAAGATATTATACTTTCAGATAATCCAAAAATATAATCAAATTTTTAAAAATTCTGCCTTTTTGATTTCAGACACTTGTGAATTCTGTTTTTTTGGAGGACCATTTTTTGAATGCTGTTACTGCTACCTTCAACAAAAGCGTTAGGTGTTTTTTATAGCTCAGAAGACTCAATATTTGAGGGTACGCTTATGCTGGTGCTGCAATGAATCCACAAGTCTCAGTACTACATTGCGTTAAAAATTATAGCACTAAAATAAATTTCGTAAAATTTTTTACGTTTTAGAGCAAATGATTTATTTCAGTTTCTTATATATAATATAAAGATATTTCTTATAAAGATTTGAGTGTCTCTGTTGGCCATTAGAGCAAAGATAACTTGCTCAGTCTTCATTGATAGCTCTGCTTCAATATAAACAGATGTACTGGATATTCATTTAGAATATCCTCTGCTATTATCGCAGCTGCAAAATAAATGTACCATAAGCGAATGCAGCTTCTTATTAATTTTTTGAGCCTGTTAGTATGCAATTTTCAAGAACAGTTTATGCTATTTTTTATTATTATGTATGAGTATGGATTTCTCAACTGCCTTCTGCATTTTTTGTAATGACGCTGATTACGCAATAACAATCGCAGACTCTCTCAAAGAGAGAAAACTTCTCCAGTGAAGTATCCGAGGTTCAATAAGGCAGCAATAAAAGAAGTAAAAATGGTGAAAATAAAAGTAATAAACTTAGTTTCAAATATGCATGCATACTTATGCATCTCAAACAAGGCGATATACTACGAGCTTTGGCTATCCGAAGCAAAACTGTGAGAGAAATTTCGTCAACTTCGGGCATTCGGCAGCAGAATTATGTCCGCTCTTTTCTAATGTAGTCTTAAGCTCATCCAATCACTCGTTGTTCAGATGGCAACAAAGTAGCAAAAGCAGAGGCTGTGTTGATTTTTACCGACCCCTGTCGCAAACAAACTCCCATCATAAACCCGCCTACGTATGTTTTTCCGCGAAACCATTGATGATTTCCTTTGCTTTGCATGCTTTCCTGCTTTGCATCTCGTCGATTACATTTTCAGTAATCAAGAGATCGAATGCATTCTCTAACGTACGACGTTCCTGTTCCCAATGCGTGCATTGGAAAGAGGTGTGTTGAGCGTCATCTTCCCTATTTTGAAAGTTAGTCTTCCTCTCAAAAGTTAGTAAGTCTATCCATATTGAACCGCTTAATACTTGAACAGCTGGCCCTGATACTTTGAGGTAGGCAGACATCAGAGCTGCCATTCGTTGAGTCGATGATAGGAACTCAGACCGATGATTTGCCTTTAGCGCATTTGCTCACAGCTCAGCTCCGTATAATAGAATGGACGGAAAATGGAATGGAAAACGTGCTAGCCATCATTATTTTAGATTCTTTTGGGTTAGATACCCCTATGTTTGCTATCAGTCTATTGATTAGGGATAACATCTTAGCGGCTTTCTCTGCTGTGTGCTTTATAGGGACCCATAAGTTAGTCTTGAGTCCAATTTCAAGCCTACGTACTTTAGAACCCTTTCTTGTGGGTAGCATATTTGAGCACATTTGCATGCTAGCATCTAACGAGATGCGCTTCTTGGTTAGAAGTATTAGCTCTATTCCCTCTGTGGCTAATTTGAGACCACGTGAATCTAATAACTTTTTTGTCCATATCAT
Organism: Anastrepha obliqua; assembly: GCF_027943255.1. Taxonomy (NCBI): domain Eukaryota; kingdom Metazoa; phylum Arthropoda; class Insecta; order Diptera; family Tephritidae; genus Anastrepha; species Anastrepha obliqua. The sequence continues at coordinate 110,925,266 of NC_072894.1, read as the reverse complement.
GACTTGATTAAGTTTTCTAGGAGTTTCTTCAGAGTTTCGTGACGCGATGACGTCGCCGATATCGTCTGCGTATTCGATTGGAAAAGTATCATACTAAGGGGCATTTCTAGGTATATTGAATATCTCATCATAGCTGGTATTCCACAAGTTGAGACTAGGAATTAATCCTCGTGCCGCTCCTGATGTAGACGTCACATCATACATGGGTTTATAAAATTCAGAAGCTCATTTGATGTATGCTTTCATGTCACATATTGCTATATCTTTGTTTTTTGTTTTCCTTGTTCACTCCTCTCGGGAGCTTAGAGCCTTGACAAGACTTGACTTGCGTTTTTTTCGTTAATCTATTTGATTTCTGTTAGGGTAGGTGATTAGCCTGTCGCTACCAGTCCTGAATAGTGGGAATGCCCAGCTGTCATTGCTAAGGAACAATGCCTCCTTACTGCTTGGAGTGCCATCTGTGTTTTATATTTTTTTGCCAGAAGGATCGCACAGATGGTTGAGGACTTCGCTAAATTTGGCGTGTCTGCGCTGTTATCGTGACTGCCCGCTTCCTTTTGCTGGCACCACTGATACATTGTGCAACAGTGTGTTTTTCTTTGTTTTTTTGCTTGTTTTAGGCGCCACTATGCAAATAATGCGCATACTATTGTGCGGGAGTTAGGATGGAAAGGCTAAGTTTTTGGGTTTGAGGAATGATTTTTTGTTTTTAGAAACAGGGAAAGTTGGCAAATTTGGAAAAGTGTGAGGATCGTACTTCTCTATCTCTTAGCTTGTTATATTAAAATACATTTGAATGATAATCTACTCTCCTTTACTTCTCGCTCTCTACAACAGACTTTCCCTCAGCTAATCACTTAAATCTGCAGGTTCAGTTTTTTTTTTGCTACAGTCGCTTTTAATTTCATAACTTATCGAAAATTGCCATAAATACAATACACACACTCACACAAACATACATATATCTGCGGCCTTGTACTATCTGAAAGCAGCAGCCAATGCTTCCATTTTGAGGCGTCGAATATAAAGGAAAATACATATGTAAATATAATGCGCAAACTTTTTATTTACTACAAATATTTCTCAAGTATTGCCAAAGGCTTGCTTATCGCATAATTTCACCACAAATAATTATGGACACATCAGAAATTATTTTATGGCCAGTTGATCCATACAACTGCTGACAATTCGACTAAACCTATCTTGAAATATTTTCATGTATTACGTTTTTTGTTTAATTTTTAATTTGTTTTTTTTTTTTTTGTAATATTTTATTTGCTATTTACACAAAATTTTATCACTTGTTATTTATTTCTTAGTTGTTGTTTTTTGTCTTTCTTTTCTGCGCATGCAAACGTGTGATACGAGAAATACTATGCGATCACATTACGCATTGCCAGCAAGAAGTCGAAAAAAAAACTCCATCGTAGTAGTAAAGTCTGTCCAGCAAAAACTGAACAAAAACAAAAACCAAACCAAAACAACATGTCCCTCATTTGTCCGTCCGTGTGGACTGCCTGTGTCTGATGACTGCTTGCCGGTGTGCCTCTCGAAGTATATGACCGAGCGCGCAATCAGCCAACCATTTGTCGTAGAATTTTCATATTCCCGTATTCCCTAATGCTTGTATGGATGTGTGTGTGTGTGCATGAGAGTGTCTGTGTTTGTTTGTGTATATGTGAGTACGTAGAAGCCCATTAAGGCAATGACCGTTTTCATTCCTTCACTCAAGCCAACGACGATGGGCGAGAGGTAATCCAGTCAAAAACACTACACACATACACACGCACACATACATTAAATATAATTCTCTACCTACATAACTACACATATATACATACATACATACGCGAACACTAGGGTGGACTTAAAAAAAATATTTTGTTCTTGCTGCTTCCACCCGCAGGCTTTGTGTTTATTGGGTTCCTGGGGATAAAGGCATAGAGGAAAATGAGACAGTGAATGGAATAGCTAAAGAAGACGCAAGACTTGCGTAAGTAAGTCAGATACTTAAACCCCTGCACACAATTCAAAAAGAACTAGGGGAAGGCATGCTAAGATGGCTTAGCTTAGCAAAGTTGCCAGGATCATATGTAAACACGCATATGATGAGAAGTATACTAAATCGGTTATGTCGTTCGATATAAGGGACTGTAGAACTTTAGTTGGTAAGCTACAAGTCCCTGCCTAGTTGCAGCATAAGCTAAATTTACTCCTTATCGACGTTTGCAGGAAATCCGAGTACTAGAGAAACGATAAACATCTTCTTCACTATTGTCCGGCTCTCTCGAAAACTAGACTATGCTGCCTGGGCGCTCTCAGCTTTGAAAAGCTAGTATCTATCTCTGAATTGGAACTTGAGCGACTCCGAAAATTCGCGAACAGTACGCCCATCTTGAGTGATGCATAGTATCGCTGAATAGGACTCTGATCTGGTATCGCTATGGACCCAAATGGTCGCTGCGTGACTTCGGCCAGCCAGTATAACCTTACCTAATCTTCCAAAAATAAAAATCGAAATATTTTTTTTATTATTTGTTTATCTTTTCTTTACTTAAATATATAATATTTTTTTATTATTTTCATTTTATAACATTTTTTATTAGGCGCGCAACTAAGTTCTCGCTGTTTTTTTTTTTTTATGAAAATACAACTTTATTCTGAAAAAATGGTTACAAGTGAATCATTGAAAGTATTGCCCATCGCTGGCTACTACTTTTTCCCATCTTTCTGGTAGATCTCGTCTACCGTCGCGGTAAAACTGTTCATCTTTTGAGGCTATCCACGGATCAAGCCATTTTTTGTTGTCTTCTTATGAATGAAACTGTTGGTCACCTAGACTATGTGCCATCGATCGGAACAGATGATAATCGGACCGCACAATATCTGGAGAGCATGGCAGGTGGGGTAGGATTTCCCATTTCAGTGTTTCCAGGTAGGTTTTAACGAGTTTGGCAATGGGAGGCCGATCGTTGTCATGCTGTAGAATCACTTTTTAATGCCTCTCCGCGTATTGTGGCCGCTCCACGCGCATTGCTCGGCTCAATCGCATCAATTGAAGTCGATAGCGATCCCCAGTGATTGCTTTGCTTAATTTTAACAGTTCATAATAAATAACACCAACCTGGTCTCACCAAATACAAAGCTTAACCTTCGCGGCGTAAATATTCGGCCGAGGCGACGACCTAGAAGCATGACCGGGCAGTTCCCATTACTTTATTTTCTTTTAATTGCTGTAATGAATCCATTTTTCATCACCCGTCACGATGCGATGAAGAAAACCCTTCCTTTTTTGCCGCTGGAGCAGCACAGGTGAAAAAACGACGTTCAACATCCCTTGGTTTTAACTCATAAGGAACCCAAGTCCCCTGTTTCTGAATCATTCCCAAAGCATGCAAACGCTTAGAAATGGATTGGCGGATATCTCCTTATACTGAAGCAAGCTCTTGTTGCGTTTGACACGGATCCTCATTGAGCAATGTCTCCATTTCAGCGTCTTCCAAGGTTTTTGGCGGACGGTCGTCAACATTAAAATCACCATCTTTGAAGCAACGGAACCAATCGCGGCACGTTGTTTCACTTAAAGCAGCATTTCCATACACTTTTTGTAGCTCTCGATGCGCTACAGCCGCCGTTTTTTTCGAATGAAAGAGGAAAATCAACACTTCCCGCAAATGGCGATTATTCGGCACAAAGTCAGACATTTTCACAAAGCCAAAAGTTTATGATACCAAAACAAAATCACTAATGTGTCGAAGCAGTTTGTTTATCATATGTCTAAGCTTGGTTTATGATGTTTAAGCTATGTTAGAATCGGGTAGCACACACTGCTGGCGGCATCTATGGACAAACAGCGAGAACTTAGTTGCGCACCTCATATTTTTTTATTTATCTACATATACGAATATATTACTTTTTTAATATTTTTATTTTTATATTTTTTTTTATTTTAATATATATTTTTTTTTTAATTTTGGCGTGGTTTCATAGCCTCTGTAAAAATAGTTAATTTTTTCCAAATTTTCAAATAAAACACAGGTTACACTTTTTTGGTCCATTAGTGAAGGGAAATTAAAAGAGGAGATTAAATTTGTTTTATACTAAATTCACAAAAACCTGCTTTCCGCTACTAAATTTTATGCTAATTTTCAAAGTTTAGCGTTGCGGGTAGATATTAAATGAAAAAAAATTAATAAATTTGTATCTGATTTTTGGTTTTTTTTTACTGTAGTAAAATTTTAGGGGTAGCATCGGGGAAAACATTGCTTTTGGGGCTATCCTAATGCACACATACACATAAATATACTAGCAATCAGCTCCACAGGCTGCTCCTTTATGCTTTGTGCTTAGTGTTGTAGTTGTTGTTGTTATTGTTGCTGCTTTTTTTTTCTTTCTTACTATGCCTTAGGGTCTTGTTGGTCTTCAGCACATTGCTTGACTGTGATTGTGATTGCGATTGTATATGCGAGTTTGTTGTATTAAGTTGTTGTTGCTCTTCGACGGACGACGATCAGCTGCAGCTGTGTTTACACTTTGCTGGTTGCATGTTTTTATTTTGAGTATTTTTTTCTTTTAACTTTTTACTTGTCTTGTTGTTGTTACTATTATTATTATTTTTGTTTACTCGCCATATCCTACACAACTGTCCAGTCTTAAATAATCGTTTTCGCCTTTTTTCGAATTTTTCGTTTGTTCGAATTTCTCCTTTTTATTTGTGTCTGTTCTTTACTCCACGTGTGATTTGTTGCTCTTGTGTTTTTCTTCTTCTACTTTTTCTTATTGCTGTAGTTCTTACTACATTTCATAATTGTTGACTTTATTTTATTTTTTCGCTGCTCTTTTTTTTCTTATTTTTGTGCTTTATTTGCTTTGCATTTTGTTGCACGTCGTGTTGTGATAGTAGAAGTTGTGATTTTTTCTTTGGATTCTGGTTAAACGAGTTTTCGCCCCCGCCATCTCTTCCTTTGTAGAGTTTTCTCTTATGTTAAAACCTTATGTTTTCCTTTTATTGTTGTGTTTTGCTATCTCTCTTTTCCACCATGCTTGAGTGTGTGTTGTTTTTGTTGAACTCATTGCTCTTAGATGTTTTTTCTTCCTTAAATTTCATAGTGCTTTTATGCCACTTATTGTTTGCTCTTACTTTCACACTCTTTTCTGGAGCTTTCTCTCTAATATTGCTCTCACATTCGCGATTGAGCTTTTAAAAATAGCTTTTCGTGTAGCTTTTTAAGGTCTTTTTAAGAGGATGCGCTCGTCGTATGATCTGCGTGTGCAACAGCTGTTCAGACTTCTCGTCCTTGCCGTATTGTGCCGGTTAAAATTTTTTTATTTACTCATTATTTGGCACTTAACCTCTTTCAACTTTTTATCTAAGATTTGGACGACGTATAGAATATAAAGGTGGGGTCAATATCAAACTTTTAAGGAGTCAGCTGGCTTGCTGGCGTAATAAGTGAGATGACAGCAGTTTGTTTACAACAGAGGTCGACAAAAGCTAAGATTGTGTTGGTTGTGATGTACGAAAAAAAAACAACGCAGCCACTTCTAATGTCAATTCGTTACAGTCTGAATAACAACTGATTCGAAGGACGCAAGAATACATGAGCAGGCACAATTGTGCTGTCAAGTCCCCATGACGGAGCAGCTCTCACAATTTTGCTACAGATGGTCTCATCTTGTATTATATTATTCTTCTTAAAGCAGACTGCTGCGTATGACATCTGGGGAAACAAAGTAAGGTCTAGCGAACAAATTCTCGCTCATAAATTCTTCTTACCTCATTATTAAACTACATCGGGTGGTACTTTCAAATGGTCTTTCGCTACCTATTTGTGGATTTTAAAAAAGCTTTTGATAGTATTGATCGAAACAAACTGGCTTTGATAGACCGTCGGCAAGGTGTGAGGAAGAAACTCGGCCATTTGGTATCAGTGACCCTGGTAAGAATAACATCCAAGGTGGTGAAAAAACTTCAGACTCATTTCAAGTTGTCACACGTGTAAAACAAGGAGACGCACTATCTACCGTCATATTCAAACGGGATTTGGTCTACGGACTCTTGTCGTTTCTGCGACCGATCTCAGGAGACTCCAATGCAACTCCTCCTGGAATGCAGCGCTATATCGCGTAGAAGGTTGAAACATCTTGACCAATTGCAGCCAGAAGAAAGGCACATATACTTAATCCTACATAACTTTATCATGAGTTTCATAAGGGAACAGGTACTGTGAGGAGTATCTATCCATCTATATTTAACCTAAGTTTAAATTTTGTAATCAGCGATATCGACCCTGGAGCTACTATTTTTACGAAAAGCCTACAGATCTGCCGCTATGGTGACGACCTTGCTATCGTTGCGAGAAACCAATGCGCACTTGCTGACTGTACGCTGGACCTGATAAGTAAAGCAACGTTAGACCGCCTTGAGATTAATGTGGGTAAGACAAAATACCTCGTTAGGTCTTTAAGCTCCATACGCTATGGCAATCTGCCGGTAGGCCCATATATTTTTCACAAAGTGGAGAATTCTAAATACCTGTGTGTAAATCTTAGCAGCGCTGCAAATTTCCGAATAGGCGTGAATGATGGACTACGAGCTGTTATTTTGCTCAACTGAAACTTCTCAAAAATACAAATCTACAGGACGCGGGTAAGATTGAGTACAGGCATCTAATATAAAGAACTACTTTCTCCGCTTTGAGTGTAAAATCATAAGAAGGATATTTAGGCCAGTAAGGGAAGCTGATTGATCTTACGTAGTCGGATATACTGATGAGTTCAAAAGCTCAGCTGCTGAGATGGTTTGAACACCTACTCTGGATAGACGGTAGCAAAATTACGAGCGTTTAGCGCAAAAGCTTGAACGATGAGAATATTCGATAGGGCGTCGCTGGGCGTGTTTGAGAGAAAGATTCTGCGAAAGATTTTTGGACCTTTGCACATTGGTGACGGTGAATATCGCAGGCGATGGAACGATGAGCTGTATGAGCTTTACGACAGCATAAACATAGTGCAGCGAATAAAGATTCAGCGGCTACGTTGACAGGTTTATGTCGTCCGAACGGATTCAAACGCTCCGGCTCTGAAAGTATTCGATGCGGTACCAGCTGGTGGTAACAGCATAAGAAAAAGGTCTCCTCTGTGTTGGAAAGATTGGATGAAGAAGAACTTAGCTTCACTTGGTGTTTCCAACTGGCGCCGGTTAGCACAAGAAAGAAACGACTGGAGCACTTTGTTAAAATCGGCCAAAATCGCGTTAGCGGTTATCGCGCCAATTAAGAAGAAGAAGAAAAAGCGTGGAACCCAGCAAAGAAGATGGGCAGACAATGATGATATAGATTTGTGTCCTATAAGTGTTAAAAGCAGCGACGCAATAATCTAAGTCGTATGGGGCGCGATTTTGAAGGAAGCACTGGCTCACCCCGAGCTACAATTGCTAAGACGATGATTGTAACTTTCAACTGATACATCAACCGCAGAGTACAGATCTTAAAGTTACCTTGGCAGACTATTGTCAAGACTCAGGTGGCGTGTTGACAGGTGACTGGCGCTCCAGCGATATTTCGCAAAAAGTTTTCCTTATGCTTTTTGCTGCAATTAAAATCAGGAGACGGTTTGTCGCGAAAAGTCGTTAAAGATATTTGAGAGCTTAATTATGTTGGTAATTTCTGATTAATTTGGTTATATCACATAGCGCCCGTTTTTCTAGTTGCCTGAATTATAGTGCTTGGAGTACGACTGTTTGGAGAACCTGGCCGCTAATTTTTGGCACGAACCGCATTCTCAGATGCGCAACATCAATTTTAGAAAAAAGATACAGGAGAGTGGGTTTTACTAATAAACATCCAACTGCTACGCTCACACCTCCTCTTTAGCAATCGCTTTTCTGAGGCACTCAAAAACTTAATTACCGATACAGACTGCAGCTTTCTGCATTCGCAACATTAGGACCTATGAAAGAAGGAGTAAAAAGTGTTGCACATCTTAAGGGAAATTGGCGAACTATTTGCTATTTTAGTTTCTGTGGACTTTTACCTACTTTGTATGCAGATTTTGTCTGAAGAGACACCTAGTGAAATTTTCCTCTCACAATTTAATCCTCTGTCGACCCTATAATTGTATTATTATTCAATTTTCTCTCAAATATGGTCAAAACGACCCTATTTCGATGGAGTTAGTGGGTTAAAATATTCTGCAAAATTATTCCGCGTAAAATTTACTATAAACTCGCTAACTAAGTATTTTGCTCAGCTAAGTATTTCAAATAATTTGTACACTTTTTCGAAAAGCCCAAAACTCCATTTTTAATATCGAAAGTAGCAGCCTATACAACGCCATATTCACGATAAGAAGAAGGTGTCACCCTGTATACGTTCATATCTACCACAAGAAGTCACTCGTAAGCATTTGTAAGCCAAATTCGTACATTTGACTAATTGAGCCTCAGACGACCATCTGCCCGCCGCCCACTTGCCACTGAAGCAATAACATTCCCACTTTTAATTGAACAAACAATGCACCATACACATACGCATTTGTATGTGTATTTGTATGTACATACATATGTTTCTTTGAAAGTAATCATATACATATGTGTGAGTGTATGTAGTGGTGCAACCATTCCGATTGCATCGCACGTTCATGCGCCAAGTTCACTTTCGCAGTCACTGTCAAACGATTACTCCACTATTTACACTACCGTGCAACGTACAAACATAACATCCTCGTACTTGTGTATGTACATATCGACAAACATGCCACATCGCATTATTATACAATAGTATTGCATGTTTTTACTGCGCTACGGTAGCAAGAGCTTGTGTTGTTGCATGCTACATACGTAACTACGTATCCACATGTTGCACGCTGCGCACAACTCCAGCTCAGTACAACGAAGCCAAGTCTCCAGTCAAGATGTGAGTCGTATTCGCGCAGCAGGCGCGCGCATGTTCGTGCACGTCTTGGCTGCAGCTTTCCGCGCACGCGTTTGCCATTGTTGACGTTGTTGCTGTTGTTCTTCTCGTCGAGCTCCAACTGTGCGCCGTATAGCCAGCAAGTTAGCCAACTTCTTATAACCATACACACCTTGGCTCTTGCTGACAGCCATCAGCTACAAGCCGATTGCCAACTGCTCGGTCGGGTCTCGTTTGTTTCTTCCCTCCACTTGGTCGCCACTTTCTCGCCTTTGCTAGCTGTCAGCTTGTTACTTCGCCTACTATCCTCTCGCTGCTCGACCCACCAGCGGCATACTCCATTGGAGTCTGCTTGAAGCGTGCCGCGTACAGTGCAGCACAAAAGGTCTTTTGGCGCGAAGATTTCGATTTTCTTTCAGCTGGTTTTGGCGCAAACCGTACAATGTTGATTTTAGCCAGTTTTCCCGGCTTTTTGTTGGTTTGCGCTGACACGGCTTAAAAAAAGTACATCATAAAATAGTAATGGAAAGAACAGAATGATAAGTGGTAGCGCGTGTTGTAGTGTGCCATGGTTTTTCCAGTGGGTCTGTGTTTATCCGCAAGTAAGCAGCTTTGCTTGGCTAGGGATGCCAACGAGCAATATTTATGCTGTAAAAACGGCAAGTATTTTAAAAGTTTTCGTTAAACGTTTTGGAAAGTTAAAAACGTTTAGTGCAAGAAAGAAAAGGAAAAAAGAAGAAAGTGGCGTTCAAAGTAAGAATCTTATGAGGCTCAGGCCAAGCTACTAAGAATTTTGGATTGGTGCTTTGGTTATTGACGCTGCTAGTATGCAAGTTTAAGAGGAATACAAATTTGACTCGCGAGCATCTATTGTAAAGCTTTTAGCCTACCCAGGCTCGGTTTATGTCGTTCAGTTTTCCCAAGAAACAGTTACTTTAAGAAATACAGAAATTTGTGGACATTTGCCCGTCAGACATCTGAAGAAGTGTTGATGAGCGGTTAGCTGTTGGGCTCTTGCTGAAGGAGGACAGCGGCAAATGGAGTGGTTGATGCTTTCAATTTACTTGCCATTAGTAAACTTGTTTGCTCTGGCTCTGAAAGTATTCGATGCGGTACCAGCTGTTAGTAGCGGAGGAAGAGGAAGGTCTCTTCTGTGTAGGAAAGATCAGGTGGAGAAGAACTTGGCTTCACGTGGTGTGTCCAATTGGCACCGGTTACCACGCGAAAGAAAGGAGTGGAGCGCTTTGCTTAGCTCGGCCAAAATCGCGTAAACGGCTATCGCACTAATTAAGAGGAAGAAGAATAAGAGAAATAAACTTGCTTAAGGGGTAACACCACTGTACACGCGTAAAATAAACACGATTTTTAAAGAATTTTTTTGTATAGAAGGAAAGGGGAAACAATCACTCTGATTTGGGAAGTTATTACTTATATACTAAAATACAAAACTACAAAGTTTGATCGAAAAATTTTACAAAATGGCGGCATTGGAGACATTTTTGTAATGTGGTTTCTCTTGAAGGAGCTCCGCGGCACGCAGCACAGAGGGTGCAAATTTTAATCTGGAACAAAGAAAATTTTTTTTTTCTTAATCTAGATAAGAATAGCTAGAGAAACACGTAGGGGATTTAAAAAATATTTATTTTTGTGGAATTAGCAAGCATTTGAAGGAAAAAACTTTATTTTGGACTAAAAAAACGGCACTTAAATAATTATAACAATCGTTTAAATAAATCTATCGAAAATCCCCTACGCTCTTCTCTTAAGAAGGTTATTATATAGACGTAGTGAAAAACCTGATTAAAAATATTAAAAATTGTTTGAGTTATGCTGCGTGCCAATTTCAGAAAACGTGTTTTGAGAAAAACGCATTTAAAGTTTGGAAATTTGGAGAAGTCGTTAGGTAGCAGTGACTAACGCTTGGTTAAAAGCTTAAAATATTTATGAAATAGACTTCGGTAACGTATAAAACTTTTTGTTCTGTATTTTAAAAGGTTCAAAGAATTTTTTAAGCTTATAAAAAAAAAAATCAATTTTTTGAAATTTCTACAGTGGTGTTACCCCTTCATACCAAAGAAAAGAATTATGAAAGTAGATGAGTAATAATATAGAAATTTCTGGTGAACTGAAAAATTTTGAAACAATTTTGAAAAAAAATTAATAATTTCAAATTTATTTTATATTGAAAATTTTTCTACAGAGTGTTTTTAAACTGAAATATGTACGGTTCTTTATAAGATTTTTACAAAATTTTCTTTTTTAATTGTTTTTAAATAAAACATTTAATTTTTTATTTTTTAAACAAATATTTTGCGGAAACGCAAATTTTAGAACAAAACTTAGTTTAAAAAAAAACGTATTTTATGGAAACACAAATCATAGAATAAAACCTACTTTTTAAAAAAGTTTTTTGAGGAAACTCAAGTTTTAGAATAAAACCTATTTTTTAACAAAGTATTTTATGGAAACACAAATTTTATATTAGAATAAAACCTACTTTTTAAAAAAGTTTTTTGTGGAAACTCAAATTTTAGAGCAAAACCTCATTTTTAGAAATGGTGTTTGTGGAAACACTTAATTTAAAATAAAACTTAGTTTTGAAAAAAGTATTTTGTGGAAGCCCAAATTTTAGAATAAAACCTACTTTTTGAAAAAATATTTCCTGAAAACTCAAATTTACGAGTAAAACCTACTTTAAAAAAAAGTATTTTGTGGAAACACAAATTTTAGAATAAAACCTACCTTTTAAAAAAGTTTTTTGTGGAAACCCAAATTTTAGAGTAAAACCTATTTTTTAAAAGAGTATTTTGTGGACACAAAAATTTTAGAATAAAACCTACTTTTTAAAAAAGTATTTCGTGCAAACACAAATTTTAGAATAAAACCGATTTTTTAAAAAGTTTATTGTGGAAACACAAATTTCAGAATAAAACTTACTTTTTAAAAAAGTATTCTGTGAAAACACTTAATTTAGAATAAAACCTACTTTTTAAAACATTTTAATAATTTTCAAATTTATTAAATATTTAAAATTTTTGTATAGAGTTTTTTTAAGGTGAAATATGTACGGTTGTTTTTAAGGTTTTTATAGTTTTTTTTTTAATTTTATAGAATAAAACCTAGTTTTTAAAAAGTTTTTTGTGGAAACACTTAATTTGGATTTTTTTATATATCTATTTTTTATTAGAGATTTTGCTTGGTGCTTCGCAACGTTAGCGCCTTTAAAACAAGGGATAATAAAAAGTGTTGCATATCTTAAGGGGAACTTTTTGCTATTTCGGTTCCTGCGGGCTTTTACCTACTTTGTGTCAGAAGATCCCTAATAAAATTTTCTAGGGAGGAATTTCTTCGCACCTTTTAACCCTCTAATGACCTTACAATTGCATTGGTTTTCAAGCTTCCCTGAAAAAAGGCCAATCTGTTATCATATATCTACCATAAATGCCCTTATTTGGTATTTCTGTCAGAAGTATTTTAATCGATTTTTATATGTCTTGTAAAAACGCTCTGCTACACAATTTAAGAATTCATTAGACCATAAAAAATGTTACCTAAGAATGCAAAAATCTTTGTGTGTTTTACAAAGTTCCCTGCACTTTTAACCTGAGCTGGATTGATTGTGCCCCCAATGTGGCTGACGTAGTGTAAAATTGATTAACAGGTCACAAGTCCAGAGTTCCTGAGCAAACAATAGCAACACTGCGGATGAAAATTTGCGAAAAAGCTTTGGGAAATTTCAGTTGGAAAATTTCCAATTTCTAAAATAAGATTTCCTTGCAAGCAGTTTATCTTTGACATTTAGCAACTCTATTCACAAATTTTCTACTCAACGCCTCGCGCATTTTCCAGCTGCCGCGCATACTCTGCAGTTCATGTTCTTCAAAAGTGACTATGAAAAGAATTGCAAATTTGCGACTTAGCTGCGGGTAGTGGTTGTTGTAATTGTTGCTGTTCTACGCTTTGTTATTCTTTGCTTACTGCTGTGTTTTGGTCTTTTTTGTAACTGCTGCCTGTTGCTTGTTGGCGTAGACGCTACTGGGCTGCTGCTGCTGCTGCGCCATTGATTGCCATTGCCTTTGGCCTGTGATCTTGTGCCATTTTAACTTTGAGTGCATGCAGTCATGGCTTGCAGCATCAATATAAAGTCAACAACAACAATAACAATAACAACTCTTGCAAATTATAAAAAATAGCAAAAAAGGAGCAAATAGGAAAAATAGGAAAAATAGCAAAAACTGCAAAACAAACAGCAGTGACAGCAGCAGCAGCAGCAGCAACAAGCTTTTGCAGTAGCAACAATTGTGCAGAACAATGTGTACGTGCAACATGCAACGTGCAACGGCTGCTGTTTTTTGTGTAATTGTTATATACATATGTACATATGTATGTATGTATGCTTTGATATGTAATTGAAGGAGTGTATTTTTGGTTTTTCTTGTTGTGTTACCTATTTTTGTGTTTTTACTTCTATAAAAAGTAGTTTAAAAAATATATAAAAAATTTATTGCATTAAATTTTTTTTTTGTTCCTACTTTTCTTAGGTAAGCACATTTAGGTTTCATAAGTCATTTAGGTTGCCTTGAGTTAAAAATTTACATTTTAAGTAGCTTTGTGAAGGCTTACATGGATCTGCGGGACAGGTCCGAATTCCACTCCTGAATATTTTGCAGTCATTCAAAAATTTCTGTTGGCAAAAATGCTACCTGCCCTCAATATGGCTTGAGAGGCTCCATGGGGTCGTCACATCTAAATATTTCGGAATGTTTCGAAAGACAGGACGCAGTTCTAAATATAACATGAAGAAGAAGAAGGTAATTTTATTTGCTAAAACTTTGCACTTAGCTTACTCGGATTTCATGAGCCCCGTCACTGCATGCCTAAAAAACTTCATAAAATTCGTACTAACAAATTTTAAGTTTAGAGAGATTTATTTTTTAAATTTTTCAAAATTTTTTATAAAGCGTAAAACTTGATTATCCTATGATCAGAAAGTACCGAGAATGTTTAAATAGAACAAAACAGAGTTAAATTTCAGGTAAATTTATTTTATCTCCTTCAATATATTATATGTCCTGTTTGAAGCAACACACATGGGCCAACGTTTAACCCAGCCCTCCGTGCACCACTGGTAGGCCGACGAAGGGATGGCCTTCAGCTCCTTCGTCGCATTCTTTTCGATCTCGTCTATTGACTGAAATCTCCTTCCAGTGGTAACTTCAACATGGGAAACAAAAAGAAGTTGCATGGTGTTTGGTCAAATAATCCAGCACAATTTGGGCTTGGTGCGATGGTGCGTTATCATCAGATATTCAAAATTACTAATGTGGGGCCAAAAATCTTAACTTTCTTTAAATATCAAAAAATGCCATCAGGTCAGGTTTTTAAAAATGCCGATTGTCTTTCAGACTTCTTATAGCATATCCACTTATAATATTGTAGTTCAATGAGTTGAAGAATCTGAAGATTTAATTCTGTAATTCTGTAATAAAATCATATGCTGTCTTATCCTTTGTAGAGGTTGAAATACGCCACCTTTATTTGGCGGCCATACCATACATTTGTAATCAATAGGATGGTATGTGAACAAAAGGCATCTGGGAAATTTATACTATGATCAGTAACATTTTCTGTTCCTATCTCAACTTATACATCGCGTTTGCTATTGATCAGCTTGAAGTCGTCGACGTCAAAGTCGCTATTTTTAAACTTTGCAAACCATTTCCGTGCTCTAGACTCGCCTATGACATCTTCTTCATACACGTCGCAAATATGCCAGGCTGCTTCGGAAACTTGTTGGCCTCGGTGAAAAGCAAAGGCCTCTTATTTGAAAATGCTGACTTTTGCTTCCTAGGTATTCTATTTTTAAGCCTCAAGACTAATAAAAAATTAAGTAACTTAAAAATACAATTAAATACAAATTAGATTTGCAGAGCAAAAAGAGTTCTATCGAATGAACACACAAACATCAAACAAATCGTTGTAAAAATAATAGAAATATAAAAACGAGAAAATTATTCCTTTTAAAATTTAATCGTGAACGCCCAATCCAGCCAAAAGGCTGGTACAAGGTAAATTAAGGGGGAACACCACTGTGAACGCGTGAAAATTAAGTGATTTTCATGGTTTTTTTTTATTAGTCGGGATGATTGTTTGAGCATAGGGCAAATGAAAATTTATTTGGCATATATTCAACTATACAGAAACAAATTTTTATTAAAAAATATTAAAAATTGCAATTGTTATTAAAATAAATGCAATGACGTCATAAAAAATGTATGCACCCTGGTGGCCACGATACAGCGGTGAAAAATCATCTGAAAGCAAAAACCAAAAAAATTCTTAATCTATACATCAATGGCTATCGTCGTACGCGGTGGTTTTTTTAATTCTTTTTGAGAAACTGGTGCAGGTTGGAAAAATGAGTTTGCGTTTTTACCCTTTTTTTGTTTTCGAAAGGCTTGAAAAAATATTAATTTTTGGAATTTTTAAAAATGGCTATGTACGACTGTAGCTAGTACATGTAAAAAAATTAAAAAAAAAATTAAAATCGGTTCATAAGTCTTCGAGAAATCGAGGCCGCCGTGTTCAGAAAAGTCGTTTTGAGAAAAACGCGTTTAAGGTTTTCATCGGCCGTTGTAACTCACTACCTGCACTTATTGTATTGGGTATAACTTCGACTATTTTGAAGATTTGAAGTAAGCATTTATTTACATATTTTTGAATTTATCTACTTAAAGAAAATGCAAAGGAACAATCGATTTGTTTGAAAAATAAGAGTCTAATAGAAAAATGGACTTCAAATTCGTTCCTTTTGACTAAAAACTAGTCTAAAATGATTTTTTTCAGCTCACAAGAAAAGTCAAGCATTTGAGGGTAAACATCACCACCTCGAAAAACATTAATTGTTTTAAAGGTCAACTCTTTGGTTTTTTTGTTTGTTTTTTTTTTGTCGGGAAAACTAGCAAGTGCAGCACTCAGACTAAATTAAGTCCATTCTACTACACTTGGATTCCCTTTTAATTTTCTTTAAATCTACCCGATCCCCGCAGAAATCTGAGTAGATCTTGTGGTGCCAAGGAGCCAAGATGGTCGCTTCTTAACACATCAGTGCCAAAGACCTCAAACCTGATTTGAGCGAAGGCAGGACAGACGCACAGGAAGTGGTCCGCCGTCTCACCCTCCTCTTCACAAGTTAGGCAGAGTGCACTGTCTGAGATGCCCAACCTTTCCATGTGCTTCGCCCACAGAAAATGGTCCATCATCAGTTCAACCAGCCGTCCGCACTCCCCTCTGCTTAATGACAGGAGGGTTTGCGACAGTCGATCGGACATGACAGGTAGCATCAGTTTAGTCCATCTGCAGCCTCTCTCAGCCAGTCAAGCTCGCTTGTGGGTGGTAGTTACCCATTTGCTTACCGTGGCTTTGATGGCCGCAGAAGGGAGTGGCAAAACGGGCTCTGGCAACTCACTAAAGGTTCGATTTGCCTGACTTTAACTATATTTTCGACGATTGACTTACCTGGGCATGCCTCATGCGCGACTCCTATTACCACTACAACACAATCTCTGAAACCTCCATTTTGTTCCTGAATTCTGCACTGGGTTCATAAATAAAGCAGATTTTTTGGCAACTTGTTTCGATCATTCATCTTTGCCTCTGAGGTACTGAAGAATATGGAATTTGTGTTTTGTACGCTTACTTACCCAGTTCCGATTCATCAAACAGAAAATTGTTTTAGGAACTTTTGTTGAAATGTAATGGCGCCTGTATATTGCCATACATTTTTATATTTTTTTTATATTAATATATAAATACTTTTAAAAAGTGAAAAAAAAACTTCACTCTGTACATACATATTATCGCTCCTAGTCAGACCGTAGAGCGGTCGCAATGACGCAATGTAAATTCTGCTTGATGAGATATGCGTATCAAAGACAAACAGTGGATAAGTCGAAAATGTTTATGTATACTTCAGCCAATATAATCCAAATCTTTTCCAATGACTTTTTTACTAAATAAAAAAAAAAAATTTTGAGGGAAGGAAATCTATATCTTGACCTCTACGCCTTCCATACTTTGCTTGTTTGTATGCTGCAGCTGTCTAATATTTTACAAGTGTCAAATATGATTGACGTACGACGCCATTTGCAAGAATTATAAATAAATTTTCCGTCAAAAATACAACCTGATAATGGTTGAAACTCGCTTTCCGAATTTTTGTCCAAAATTTTTTTCCAAATTTTGAGTTGTGTCTTTTTTGAGAAATATATGAGATATATTTTTATGCATCCATCCAGCTACTCATCCTCCTTGCCATTCTCTATTTATTAAGGCCTATCGTTGCAATGTCAATTTTAATTGAATGTTAATCGTAATCGTCGGCCTGCGTAGTGTGAAGCTGGTGCGCAGCAGCCGCTTCAAATCCAGATCACTTGTGGACAAAAACTTGCTGCTGTCTCATATTTGCTCTCGTATGATGAGCCGCCACTCTACGCAGCTTCGTCTGATCTCTTGGGGTTAATCGTCACTTGGTTTATTTTTCACTTTTTAATTTTTATTTTTCACTTTTGTGCACTTAATTGCATTAAATTCGCTTAAGTGGTTCCTGATCAGAAGGCAATGAAGTAATAAAGATCAAGGATAAACTGCAATTAAAGCGATTGCAAAGAAAATGAAAAGTTTCAGCGTATAATCTATAGATGTGTGTATGTGTGTGGTATATTATATGCGGTAAATATAAGTCATAATAAAGAATAATTTTAAGTAGAAAACGGGACAAATTAAATGCGCTATAGAGACTGCATCAATGTGTGTGTAGCCATGTAAGTAGTGGATAAATATTGAGAAAGAAGTTTGCTTTAGGTTATTCGCCTTTTAAGTTTGAAGATCGCATGGAGTAATAAGCAGATTTTATTTTGAATAAATACAATAATTGTTTTTCAAATCCAAAATTTTTTATTGAAGAGATTTTTTTATCAAAAGATGTTACTAAATACTTTAATATTCTTGTTATTACGCCAAATGGCCTATGGTTTTAATTATTAATTTAAGTAATTATCCGAAATGAATTTTTATAGCTTTAATTATTAATTTAAGTAATTATCCGAAATGAATTCTTATAAAATTGTTCAAAGTATATTCTGCCATAATAACACTATGTATATATGTATAAGTACATAGATAACATAACATAACATTAATTATATATGATCCGTTAGTTAAGTTTAAGAAATCCTATATAAACACGAAGTAGAAAATAAAGAAGTCACTTGTGAATTTACAACGAACGCGCTCGCTGTTTATATTTCAGGCAATTGTTGTGGTCGCGCATTCCCCCCAAAATAACTACTCTTAAAAAGGCTTAAGATTTTTCACTTGTTATTAATTATTTGCAATTATTTCCAATTATTCTAAATTATTCTAATTATTGTAAAATTCATAGCTTAGCCATTCTAGAGAGAGAGAAAAGTGTTTGATTATCATTCGCCTTATACTGGCCAGAAATAGTTTTTTCTTTTCACCGAATACTTGTGAACTATTACTTAGTAATCCATTCAGGGATGAACTCAGCATAATACAGCTTTATTAGAGTCAAGAGCGTCTTTTTGCCATATAGAAGTGCCGCTAAACAAAACAAAGTCAGTGAGATTTGACTTTTCCTCGCCTCTTGGAAATTGCCACTTAAAAAACGGCCCACTCTGATGATGAGCATGAAATTTTCAAGATACTTTAATAATTATTTAAATTATATATATACATATTTGAGATATCCTTTAACAACGGGTGGACATTATTTCAGCGGGCAGCTCTTCAGGCAACGAGTTTTTCAATCATTTTTTTGCGAAGAACTGAGAGTATTTCTTATCTTCAAATAATTTAGGTATAATATTCATGCTTACCTGAATATACACAAATTTTTTAAAATAAAAACAAAAACAGACAGCAGTAGCGGCGCCAGACTGCACTCAAACATGGCTCCTTTAACCCATTCGATCCCATTGTACTCGCTTGAGTACAGAAAAAGCATCTTTTTCGAAACGACGTCAAAAGCCAACGCTTACAAATTTTTAAATGTACTCGCCACTTTATAATACAGAGAAATGTCGAAAAGGAATACACATGTTTCTCCTTCTTTTTTTTGAGTCCCGTTATCCGTTATTCACTTGTCTTTGCGTGCACCTTTGCTATTTTTCTTCTTTTCATGGTTTAGTTTGCAATAAGCTCTCTGTTTGACAAAATCTAAGTTATCACGGAAAAAGTTCAGCGTTGTAATATTCATAATACATATAATATGTATACTTTATACCAAAAAAACGAAAAAAGTTGAGGAAAAGTGCATTTCGGTAGGTTTAAATTCTAGTGTACTCGCATGGGTACAGTGGGAACATTCATATATATTTTGTGTGCATATTTCATGTAGATTTGGTAATGGATGTAAAAAAATTTTACGGAAAGACGTTTCATAAACTTTCTGCGTCCACCGACTATATTGAATCAAGCGACCGTAGTCACTTCGACTTCGCTATTATACCGCCAAATACCCACTGTGACACAGATGAGGAGGACATTGAAGAGGATAATATATTGCGTGATGATATTCCAACCTTGGAATCGTATTTTTCGATTCTTCTTTACGTCATATGACCTTCTTAGAGTTTTGAAAGAACAAGGATTTAAGGCTACTGGGACTGTTCGTGAACGGCGGACCAAAAAATGCCCTCTGAAAACGAACAAAGAACTACAAAAGAAGCAACGGAGAGAGTTTGATTTTATGTAAGTTTATCATAATGATTTATTTGAATAGTTGTTTTGTATCAAATTTTGTAGGTTTTCTGACTCAGGAATACTTTTTGTGACGTGGAATGACAATAGCGTTGTGACAGTGGGAACAAACTTTGATAGAATTGAACCTTTACATACCGTCAAACGATGGTCAAGACAAGAGAGGCGCAAGGTGAATGCCCATCAGCCGAAGTTGATAGCGGAATACAACTCAGGAATGGGAGGAGTTGACCTCCACGACCAAGCTTTGAATACTTACAATATAAAGTTTAGAGGAAAGAAATGGTGGTGGCCTCTTTTCACTACAATGATAAGCTCGTGCGTAGTAAACGCATGGAAGCTTTATAAAATGGCAAGTAAGAGTCAATGCGACTTGTTGCAATACCAACGTAAAATTGTGCGATTTTATTTACGCAATTATAATATCCGGGACATATCTTCAAAACGATCGACAACGGCATCAATAGCTGGTTCCTCATATAACCATTTTCCCAAAAGGATATCGAATCAGCTGAGGTGCAGGGAGTGTCACCAAAGAATTCGATGGATTTGCGAGTTATGCAATGTAGCCCTTTGCGTAGAGAGAGAATGTTTCAAAAGCTTCCATACTGTTAACCGAACTAATAACCAAGGAAGTCTTTGAAAGTGTCTTTTTATTTAACACTCCATATTTTCATATACAGGCAATGTATATACATATTATCCCATTGTACTCGATTGGGTACAGCCCAAAAAATGCATTTCTTTGATTTTTTTTCGTGTTTTTTTTTTTTAAGGAGCTTAATTACACTATTTCAATGAACGTTTTATAAACGCATTTAAAAAAACATTGTTTTATATAAGCTTGGGATTTAATGGGTTAATTTGCGCCGTGGAATGTAAAGCCTTGTAATGAACTGAAATCAACCAGACAAACATTTTTCATTAAAAAAAGTTGTTCCGCTTTCCAGTTACTTATGTTTTACGAAACAAAATTAAAGTTTCAATCGAAAAAAAAATTACAGTGTTTTTTTATAAGAAAATTGTTTATTTTCTGTACTGATCTCACACGACCTGGGAAGACGCAATGGTATATTCTATCATTCTAGGTAACTATTCAAGCAGCTTTTTCGGGCGTCCAAAAATATTTGTCGCTCCAATTGATCTGTGACAATATAAGAAATGATTGGGTACTAAGTCAAGGTTTTACAATGGATGGCCCATTGATGTTTTCGCTAGTCAAATAGGAAGTTTTTGGAAATTGAGAGCTTGCATTGCCATGGTGAATAATGATTTACCTCTTCTTCGCCTGGATTTGAGTTTTACCAAGGATTTGTGTAAAACAAATTGTACTGTTATACTCAGAATTGATCGTTCAACATTGCCCACTCTGTAACCGTATGGGTTAAACTCTGAAAATGAGCCCGGCAAACACTGTTCTCGCATTTTCACGGATGGCTCCAGGACCGAGCACGGCTCCGGCTCTGGGGTCTACGTGGAATCCAGCGGGACAAAACTGCACTTTCCTCTTGGAATGCATGATTTCAGCATTTCAAGCGGAGGATAAAGAGGCAGATCTATATGTGTCAGCAGCGACAGCCATGATCGAGATCTGTAAATCCAGGCAGAACTATGCCGGTAGACATAATAGCCGGATGCTAACATGTGTCTCGGGACACGTGGGTATCGTGGGTAACGAGACCTCTGACTCCTTAGCTAGGATGGGCACTGAGGCTAACTTCTTTGGCGCAGAGCCCGTTTTGCCACTCCCTTCTGCGACCATACAAGCCACGGTAAGCAAATGGGTAACTACCACCCACAAGCGAGCTTGGCAGGCTGAGAGAGGCTGCAGATGGACTAAACTGATGCTACCTGCCATGCCCGATCGACTGTCGCAAACCCTCCTGTCATTAAGCAGAGGGGAGTGCGGACGGCTGGTTGAACTGATGATGGACCATTTTCTGTGGGAGAAGCACATGGAAAAGTAGGCATCTCAGACAGTGCACTCTGCCTAGTTTGTGAAGAGGAGGAGCACTTTCTGTGCGTCTGCCTCGCCTTCGCTCGAATCGAAATTGAGGTCTTTGGCATTGATGTGCTAAGAAGCGATCGGAGAGATCGGAGATCGAGTAGATTTAAAGAAAATTAAAAGGGAATACAAGTATAGTAGAATGGACTTAATTAATGTCTGTGCAGCACGCACTTGCTAGTTTCCCGACAAAAAAACCCTTTTTTCTGAGCTAATCAAACCAATCAACCAGACAAAGCGAACATACCTATACCTTTAGCAAATTGTAAGACGCTTATAGAAAAACACACTATCAGAGCTGCCAACAGGCTATGGCCTCAGTCCCTGCCTGACGTGGCCGAATTGGGAGAAATCTTCTCGGGGTCCCAACAGGGCATTGTCTGATTGGCAGGCATGCCAGTAGACTGGGAGCGCCCTATAACGACTATTGCAGAAGCTGTAACGACATTGAAGAAGAAGAGACTATAGATGCGGGTGCGTGGCTCTGGATAGAATAAGGTTCTATATGTTAGGAAAAAGTTCCTTGAATAACTTGGCAGAAGTAGCCAATATATAAATAACAATCCTTGTTAGATATATTAAAGCCACAGGTTGGTGCATTGAGGACAATGTAGAGTAAGGAGAGAGGACAGCCCTGGTGGTATCACAATGGGTCTACAGTAGGCCTAGGCATGTCAACCGACAACCACTATACCTACCTGCCTACTACAAAATATTTGAGAATATTGAAAAAATATTTGACCAATATTACAAAAAAAAATTTACGAAAAAACATTTAAAAAAAATTTATAAAAAAAGCTTACGAAAAAAATTTGTATTAAAAAATCAAACTTAATAAATTTCTTAATAAAAGTTTTTTGTTTTAATTTTTTTAATATTATTATAAAATAATACTGATAATAAAAAAATTTAGTTTTACGTGTATGGCAAATGGATTTCTGCATCACTCATTAAGATTTAAATGCCCTGTATTTCAAAATTTATGGTATAACCCTCCTTCTAAATCAGTTCTCTGTATCTTCAAGGAAAATTTTAAAAAGCAGTTAGTTCGAAAGCTGAAACAAATCCGACAAGACGGGGGATGGCATTAAATTTAGAAGGCTCCAATTAGGTGGTCATCTGTCATAACCTTTGCCTGAAAATAGTTGAAAATCTAAGCAAGGTGTTACTAAAATCTGTATTTGTAAATTTAAGTTTTCATTGAAACACAGTTCACATTTTCCTTAAGCAACAAAATAAAAGGCCTTTCAAAAGAAGCACCTAGATGTTGATTTAAAATAAGACATACAAACGCTTAGGCTCTTTAAGGTTTCATTAGTTTTATTCAAAATTATATTTTAATCTTAACAATTATATGTAAAAAATATATACAGAAAGGGTTCTCCAATAAGAGGGGTTATTTCGATATTCAAAGAAAAATGCTCTTTTTTAATATAAATGACCGGATGTTTATTTCATTATAAAGATGATGGTATGCCGTTAATAGTGGAAAATTACATCAGGCAAATGACCACCACGACCACGCTTACAGGACAATATCCTTTTCATGAAATTTTCCATAACCGAATAGCAAAGTGGCTGCTCCTCGATAGCCTCACGAATTCCATCTTTGAGGTCTTTAATCGACCCTGGGCTGTTGGCGTAGACCTTCTCTTTCACGTGGCCCCAAAGAAAAAATTCAAAAGGTGTTAAATCATAAGATTTCGGTGGCCAATTGTGATCACCTATTCGAAAAATAACACGGTCCGGAAACCTTTCCCGTAAAAGATCAATGATCTCGTTGCTTGAATGGCACGTAGCGCCGTCTTGTTTAAAATAAACGTTGTCCAGATCAATACCTGCCAATTCTGGCCATAAAAAATCGTTAATCATCTCTCGATAGTTATTTGAAAACCCACTCTGGTTATTGGAAAACCCTTTAGTTCCATTAATTTATTAAGGCGCAAATCGCCAATCTGAGCATATCTACTGCTTAAATTGGTGATATGAATGCGCGAATTGGGGAACAACAACAACAACTCCAAGACTTGGTAGGGAAATTCAATTAGAAAGAAATTCAAAGGAAAAGAAAGATAATGGTAGAGGTAAAATCTTGCTTGATTTTTGTAATGACTTCGGATTAATTGTTTTAAATGGTAGAGCAAAAAGGGATCTCGAAGGAAATTTCACTCTCATCAGCCAAGTGGGAGAATCGACAATAGATTACTGTTTAGTAGGGCGGGTTGATTTAAAAATCGCTCATTGCTCTGTGAAAATCGTATTCTAGGGATCAAAATAAGAAACTTTGCCGAAGGAACCATACCTCTAAATCGAATTCTGATGTCCCCCAATTTGGGTCGAACGAAAAATCCCACTTTGACCCATTTAGAGTGCTTCAATCGAGTCCAAATGTATGACCGACCCCCACTAACTTTGGACGGCCGATCCACCCATGCCAGTGGCATACCCCCTGGAACTCCCCTGGGGGGTTCCCCATACAATCATTTCAAAATATCACCGTTTTTGGCTTTTACATGAGAAAATAAAATAAATAAATAAAGTTCGACCCAAATTGGGGGACATCAGAATTCGTTTTAGAGATTGAGGTTTATTTTAAAAGTTGGTCGGACCATTTGCCGATTAAATTGAAGTTGGGTGGAAGAGCCTGCAAAAAATAGAGAAGTATCAAGAAAACTTAAATAAGAATATAGGAATTATAAGTAGAGTAAAAGATATTAATATTCAAGATCTCCAAGAAGCAATAGAACAGTCGTCGATAAGGTACCAAAAGGAAACCAAAAAGGTTAGAAAATAATGAGTGGTTTAACAACGAATGTGAAGAAGCAAGAATTTCGTCATTTCAAAGTTTAAGTGCCCTTAGAGAAAGCTATAGTGAAGCAAATAAATTGTTATACTTAAAAGCAAAAAAAATATTTTAAAGACGTATGTAAAAGGGATAGAGAAGAATGGTATAACAGGCTTATAGAAAATATTAACAACATTAAAGATAGCGCTAGCTGGAGGAAATTTGTTAAGAAGATAAAGGGTGAAGTTCCGCCATATCAACGCATGAATTTAAGATTTATTTTGAAAATTTGCCGCGCCCTACTGCTAATGACAAGAACATTTTTTATGCACATAACTTCTACGCTGACGATCTGCTTGAGGCAGTTTTTTCACCAGACGAAGTTAAATCTGTGCTAAACAAGGTTAAATTAAACAAAGTTCCAGGGATTGGTAGAATTCCTTACGAGTTCTTAAAAAAATGCTCCCGATACTTTCATTGCGGCTATGCCAAGTGCTTGCACAAATCTTTACGAAAAATGCAAAGTAGACGAGGCTTTTCGAACAAGCGTAGTTTTTCCTATTTTCGAAAAAGGGGATCCTGCCCGGGTAGAAACCTCCAGAGGAATTTCATTCATGAACTGCATTACTAAAGTTATGATGGGCATAATTAACGAAAGAATAACTTCTTGGACTGAAAGGAACAATATCTTAAACGAGTATCAAACCGACTTCAGAAAGAGTTACTCCACAGTCGACAATATATTTAATTTAGCCGCTATTGTCCATTTAAAATTCGTAGAAAAGAAGAAAGTTTACGCGTATTTTGTCGACTTTAAAGCGGCGTTTGATAGAGGATCAAGAAACGCCTTGATATATAAGCTGCACCATATTGGTCTTGCAACGAAACTAGTGAAGTTCATAGAGAATATATACAGCGATACAAAGCCAGCTATATGGAATAGCTCAGAAATTTCAACAGGGATGCTTATTGTCGCCAATACTATCATATTTGCTCTTTACATAAACGACTTACATGAAAGCTTAGAAGGAGATTTAAACATAGAAGGGGAAAATATTAGACTTCTAGTGCATGCGGATGATATCATTTCGGGCATCTGTCTACTTGACGAGTGTCAAAGATAACATAAGAAATAGGTGCCGACTAGAAATTATTCACTACTGACATCTCGGCGTCACTTTTGAGGGACCCTTTATAATTAATTTTTTTGCAACATTGTTGCTGGCCAAATTGCTGTTAAATTGTTGTTGATTTTTTTTATTTTTCAAATTTTTTATGTTTTGTTTCATTTTTTTTATTTGCATAAATTATTGTTAATTGCCATACAAAAAATAGTAGTGCAACATTTTTGGTAGAAAAATTGGCTATTTTTGTTATGATTATATTGGCAACTTAAGCTGACAAGCTGTTGCAACTACAATAATAACTAAATTGGCCAACAAAATCATATCTAACCAGTTTATGTGTACAAAAACAACAATTACGAAAACATCAACAATTCATAAATGGTCATGTGCAACATTGATTATGAAATTTGTTTACCAGTTGTGGCATGCAGCAACCTGTTCGCTGCGTTACTTTTGGCGGGAAAACCGGTAGTGATTAGCGCTGTGTGTAGTGATATGCAAATATATGCGCCAGTACATATGTTTACACTTTGCGCGCCAAATGCGTTTGACTAGCAATAAAAGTAAGCGACTAAGGAAATTTACTACCAGTTCCAAATAATGCAACAGGTGCTGTACGAAAAGGTTTTTACTAGCAGCGGGTGCAAACTTGCCGCAGCGCAAATAGACTGGTTTCCACCAGCAGCCGCACTTGCTGTAGTCGTTCACCGTTTGGTAATTGGGTAAATGGTTAGAAGCCATGTCCACCTCCACAAAATTTGCATTATGCGGCATGGCGTATGAGCGACCCGAGTACAGCACGCGGCCACTAACTATCAACTGCGGTCAAACAAATTATCGCTTTTTATTTTCTTTTCTTTTGTACCAGCCACGTAAAATGTATTTATTAGTTTTTGTATTTACGTGCAAAGTTTTTAGCAACACTTCCTACGCGAAAAACACTCAGGAGGCAGTTAATGCGGCGCGCAACTTAATACTGCTGCTTCTTTGCTATTGCACTGGCCTGCAATGGGCTACAGAGCCATAGCCAGCTTAGTGGTTAACTCGCGCGATGCTTTGTTATTGTTGTTATTTTATATTTCTATTTTTTTTTTTTAATCTTTTTTTTTTTGTTCTTTTTTTTTCTTCAGTTTTTACGACTCGTTGTTGTTTACATGCGAAAGTTGTTGCCCTTGTACCGCTATTGCTGTTGCACTGAGCAGCTGCTGCTCGCCGATTCTCGGTGGCATGCCACTAAATAATCAGCAAATAATAGCAGCATGCATACATATGCATACCTACAAGCATGTGGCTAACAATATTTATGTTGGCGGCTATATTGGTTGTGGGCCAACGCACGTCCGCGCACGTCACGAGTGCTACTCAAATAGCAACAAATACGTTTGAGGTACCAACAACAATGACATTTGAAAAACAAAACTTGCTGCCACAGTAACAGTTGTGGTATATAGCATACGTGAGTAGCGCAACGATTGTGGTGGTCGAAGAATAACAAAAAAATATTTGTCTAAATTTTTTCGCATTTTTTTGTAGTAGAATTTTTAGTATTATAGTTTTTGTATTCTACTTTATGGCTATCATTTAATTAGTATTTAACATTTTTTAGTTTTGTTGTTCGTTTCTTTTTGTTTTTTTTTTTTGCAGCTAAGCTTAAGTGCCTTGCTCGAATATATGAATATCTTTTTCGGATACTAGCAAACTGCATTTTCAATGACAAAACGGAAAACTTTAAATCAGCAGCGCTGACCTCGAAAATACCCGCTTCCACACGTAGTTAAATTCATTTTGTTTTTTCTATTCTGCTAATAGAATATTTGAAAAATACATGTGACAAATATTAGTGTCTTAATTTTCTATTGAAAATGTGTTTTAGAAGCAATTCTTGCAAAGACATTGAAATATTATATGAGCGATGCTATCGTACTTGTGTATCGTACTATCGTACTAGTTCTGGGTTACTTCAGGTGTTGCTTGTTGCACTAGCAAATATTTTTATTTAATTACATAAACTTAATACAATAATGATTTGTACATTTAAATTATTTTAATTTGGATTTTTTAATTTAATTTATAAGATTATTATATTTTATCAGATCAGTCCATAAGTTTGTGCGTTTTTTAAAGGTGGTCCTAAATTATTAATTATTACATCTTTTTAAGATTTTATAAAGTCAAAAAAGTCAATTCTTTTTTCATTTTAAGCGATTCCTAATATATTTCAGAATATTCACACAAAGTTACAGAGCCTAATTCTCAATATTTCCGTAGATACAAAGCCAAAGGTAGGCGAGCGTTAGGTAGTTACGCTGTGACCGGACAGCTATAATACAAACTTTATCTTCTTTTCTCGACTTTTCATTTTTATGATTTCTTTGAATTGGCGTCCATGAATGAAAAAAAAACTAATGAACCTTTTGAAATGAATCATAGCTTGTTCCCTTGAGTATTAAATTCTCTTCTATTTGAACTAACAAAATAGATAAAAAAAATGTTTAAAGATTTTTATTTCAAGTTGAAGTGAATTTTTTTTTTTTATAGAAAAGAATTTTTTTCTTTAAAACCTCCAAAAAGTTGAAATTTTGGAATTTCTCTCAGTTTTCTTAGTTCATCTAGAATAAAAAATCATGATAATTAGAAATTCATTTGAATTTTTTACTTTAGATAATAATAATTACGAGCTGTATCTTGTACACCAGTTGGAAACTCCAGCGTTGCAGCGCTCTACTAATTTCTATGTTAAACATTTTTTTCAACTTATTTTAACCAGTACAAAAATTTGTTGTACTTTTTAAATGTTCATTAAAAGACAGAAAAAACTTTGCAGTGCTAAATTAAATTCCTTAAAAAAAAAAATCGCAAAGAGATGCAATTTTTAGACCTCATAAACCAGACTCCCCCCTTAAAGTATTTATTAATCAATAATATATTTTTCTTCATTATTTACAATGTCTTCCCAACGTTTAGGCAAACTTTTAATTCCCTGCTCAAAAAATTTGGAACCAAAATACGCTTCGATATCCCTTTTATAGCTTTTTTTGAGGAGTTGTTCTTGTTACTCATATGGGATTGATTTCCACGGAAAAGGTCATAATCACAAGGTAGAATATCCGGAAAGTATGGTGGATGCGGCATTAGCTCCCATCTGAGCTCGTTCAGCTTGTCTAATGTTTGCCTTGCGATATGAGGTCTTGCGTTGTCGTGGTGAAAAAAAACTTTGCGTGTATTCGCTAAAGGCGGTCGATTTTTGTTAAGTCCTTCGTTCAGGTTTGATAGCTGATGGGAATAATAATCAGCAGTTATCGGCTGGTTTGGTTCCAGAAGTTCATAATAAATAATACCGGCCATATCCCACCAAATTGACAGGAGAATCTTATTGGGGTGAAAGCCATCTCTAGGGGTCGGTTCTGGTGTTTTATCTTTATCTAACCATTGGCGTTTGCGAAGAGGATTATTGTAAAGGACCCATTTTTCATCACCAGTAACGACACGGTTCAAAAAGCTTTCATTTTCAAGTCGTTGCAACAGCTGAGAACACACATTCACTCTCTGCTGAAGATTGGCGACGGAAAGTCTATGCGGAACCCATTTTCCCAACTTTGAAACCTTTCCCAACTGAACCAGGTGCCTGTGAACTGTTCCAAGCGATGAATTTAACCTCTGAGCTATCATATCGACTGTCAAATTTGGCTTAGCTTCCACGAGTTCGAGCAAGGCGTTGGAGTTAAAGACTTCAGGCGGGCCAGCGCGCGGGGCATCTTCCACATCGCAGTTACCACTTCGGAATTTTGAAAACCACTTTTGCGCAGTTCTTACACTCACGGTATCCTCTCCGTGAACAGTGTTTATTTCTGCAGCAGCAGTTGTTGCATTTTTACCACTTTTATTAAAAAAATACAATATAAAAATAAAAAAATACAATAAAAAAACGCTTTCGAAGATTCCATTTTATTTTTTAACAACACGTGCTTCTATCCGCGATTAAAATCACTTGTTGAATGCCCAATATAACAAAGAAAATATAAATAGTTCCGTTATATTTCGCGAATAATTTTTTGTATGCAAAATCGTAGAAAAGTGAAGTTATGGGTAAACTACGCACTAACTTATGGACTGACCTGATAACTCACTACCTGCACTTATTGCATTGGGTATAACTTCGTCAATTTTTCAGATTTTAAGTTAACATTTTGTTTATATATTTTTGAATATACCTGCTTTAAGAAAATGCAAAAAAACATCGAATTTTTTGAGAAATCACAGTGGTGTTCCCCCCTAAATGTTGGGTTGTTGCACCGAATTCTAATTTTCTTTTTTTCCGGGAAAAAGGTTAGTTCAGTGATTCAACCTCAAGCTTTAATAGTTAAATAATTTTCAGTTAAATAGACCATCTCTTTTTATTCCAGCCACTTTCGGAGGTAAACCTGCACTCGCCTATTTTTTATGCTTTTGAATATGACATGCGAGTTGTGCTCTTATGACCACTAAAAGCAAATTTAATACACTCCTATAAGTTAATGTGTGCTTATTTATAAAATATGTCATAAAATGTTTGGCGATGCAGTTACTCTGTCAAATTTAGGTGTAATTGAAGTCATAAAAAATAAAATTTAAGAGAAATCAACGGGAAGAAAGATTAAAGCAAATTAGCGCAAGCAAACTCCTAAAGCGTAAACATATGAACTATAAAAACCGTTAAGCACTGCTATGTACACTGATTTCATATGCAATTGAATTAGTGGCTGCGTTCAGACACCTCCAGGTACATAAACATATTTTTATATGAAGTACCGGGCAGGAGCGCAAGCGCGTAGGCAGCAGTCGTTACGAAAATATGAAAGAGAAGCAGTAAAAGTCACAACAAAAAATAAAAATAAATTAAATAAAATTGCTTGAAAATAGTAGATAAATAGTCGTATATTTGCTTCGTTAATACCGCAAGTATTGCAGTCCAACAAATTTTAACTTTTTTTCTGCCACAGGGTAAAGTGTTCCTGAAGGAGTAGCCGTGTCCGTAAGAGTAGTGATTTAAATAAATTAATTTATTGCTACTTATATTTACGTATATAAATGCATACCTAAATATGTTCTACACAAATGTGTCACTATAATATTACAGATAATCGTATGAATAGATGAGTTAGAGAGAGAGAGAGAGATATTTATCTTAATATCCTATTCGAACGAGACCTCAACGGAAATTTTGTTATTTGGCAATCCTATTATTTTTTTAAGCAAAGCATCATAAATTTATTTTCAATATTTTAGATAGTATTGATAAATAAAATTGAGATTTCCGAAGTCGAATAAAAAACACGATGTGTGATACTCAACGTTTAATTTCGAATAACTAAAATAGTGATGACATATTTACCAGAGATGTGATTAACGGACATATGCATTGTTACATTTGTAGGGTTGATATTCAAAGTATCATATTTCAACAAGTATTATTATTTTTGAAATTTTTAAAATCCTAAAATCCTAATTGGAGAAAGCGACAGGAAGCCGGACCGTAGTCTAGGCACGAAATAATTAACTGCTTAAATGGAACGACTTTTTCTCAGACTCTAAGACTCCAGTTTCTTAAAGCTTAATACTGCGGTACAAAGACTTATTCTGACCCTCATATCCTTTGAAAGCAATTAAAAATGAACTCAGATGGGCTGGGCCACAACTTTCTTCAGCAAAAACTAACAGCTCGATGCCCTCTCTCGAAAAAATGCCATGGCTACTCTGTTGCAAAAAAGTTGTTTGACAGTTGATTACTATGTAAGTATGTATGCGGTTGACTTTAGAACTTAATTCTCTTCTTAAGTGTTCTTCTCAGTTGCCAGTGCTATGTATTTGGAGTCGAAGATATTATTTTACGTGATTCTTAATGCATGGATTAAAAATATACCGATCCTGGGCACATTTCTCGAGTCCTGCAAAGAGCAGGACAGTGGCAAAGTAGGTGCTCCACTAGCATTCGCTTCGTTGCATGTGTAGCACGCATTGCTCTGGACTTATCCCATTTTGGCTGCGTACTGTGAGGTGAGACAGTGTCCCGTCAGTAGTTCAACCAATATTTTCAAATATTTCAGAGCTATGAAAGATATCTAAGCCGTTATTTATTACACATTACGAACGTTGCTTTATACATTACAAAAAAAATTAAGAGATTTAAAAAAATTGCAAATTTGTAGCGATTTTTCAAATAGCTTTATTTCAGTTCAAAATTATTGCACGGGTATTTTCAGCATATAATGTGAAGCTTTAAGTCCCCAGTTTTGAGGTTTTTAAAGCAAATTATAATTATTAATATTGAGAGGGAATCCAGCACTGCGATCTGAAAGATCCAATGTGACCCTTCCTGGATTCAGAGTAATTCTCTGAGCCCAATTCCCTCAATAAGTTTTAGTATTTGTCCTAATTTTCTGTGTCTTATTTCCTCCTCCGGTAAAATAGGTTGACACAGGGGCTTGTCTCACTTAGTCCACCAGTGCTGCGCACACTCCCAGCACATATTTGGCGGTATCACGGGTATCAAGCAGTTCTAAAAAGGACGCTCTGTGAAAAGCGTGCGCTCAGGCCAACTTATGGTGTTCAGCGACGAGACACATTTTTAGCTTAATCGCTATGTCAATAAGAGCAATCCGACGCCATTCCAGAACAGCCATTACATCCGTTGAAAACAACCCTTTGGTGCGGCCTATGGGATGGAGGTATATTCGACGCATATTTCTTCTAAGTCGACGCTGACGTCAATGTAACAGTGACTGCCGAACGCTATCGCTCTATGATAAATGACTTTTTGATGACGGAAATTGAAGCAACTTAGCCCGTAAAACAATGGATTTTCTGCGTCGTCGTTTCGGTGAGCAATTTATCTCTCATGTCGGACCAGTGGATTGGCCACCAAACACGTGTGACTTTTATTTGTAATATTTTTTTTTTTTTTTGTTGAGATATGTAAAGTCTACAATTTTTTTTTTGTTTTTGTTGAGATATGTAAAGACTAAATACTTTGTGGATAAACCAGCTTCGAGGCATTGAAGGCCAAGATCACTAAAATTATTCACGAGATACCGACCGATCGACCGAAGTCCTCCAACGAGTCATTCAAAATGAGCGCTTATAGATAGTCGACGAATAAATTCTCTTCATTTATTGGTCATAGTAAAATTTCCATAAGTTAAGAAATATGTTTTTTAAATAAAAATATCTTTGGAAAAAAATATATGCATTTTGCTAAAAATTGTTGAAGAAAAAGATGTTTTCTAATTTTTTCTTTATTCCTCTACCTTAACAAAAGTTATTTGTCAGAAAAAATGGTTCTTAAAAAAATTTTTTGAAGAAATCTACTTCGATTTTTGAGGAAAAAACATTTCTTTTAATTTTGTTCTAAGTTTTAGGAATAAAACTACCTTAATTTAATAAAAGTTATTTGTCAGCAAAAATGTTTGAGGAAAACATTTTTGAGGGAAAAAAATTGTTTTGAAGAAAAAAATTTTTTGAGAAACCAGTTTCAATTTTTGAAGAAAAAAAAATTTTTTATTGTGTTCTAATTTTTCAAAATAAAAATTATTTGTGAAAAAAAATTTGTTTCGTTCATACATTTTTGAAAAAAAAGTTACCTTTCGATTTGTTTTTGAATTTTCAGGATCAAGCATATTTTAAAACATAACTTATTTGTCGAAATAAATTTATTTTTGTGTTGAAGAATTTTTGGAAACTATTTTACTTTTGTAATTTTCGAAAAATGCTCTTCATTCCTTCTTTTGATGATGTACCCGTGAGCGTTCGTCTATACTCAATTATATTAGGAGCTTAGATTAGAAGTTATAGATCATCCCTATTCAAGTAGGATCTTAAATATCGGTTCCTGCTTCTGGCTAGAGCTAGGCATGTGTAAAAAAGGTGTTGGATTGTTTCTGCCCCTCATCCCTACAGCAACGACAAAAATCATGCGTGTGAACGCCTAATCGCCTTCCATAATTTCCTATGGACACAGTTCTGTGAGAGTCCCTACTAAGGTCCTACTTTGCGGGCTACTCAATTTTTTAATATTCTTGGACAGACGTAGATTTAGCCTTGGCAATGTTTGCCTAGCAATTTTACAGGCATTGACACTAATCCATCTTTGATTTACAGAACTGATTAATTATTAATTAAATTATTTATGTTTGGCATTCAGATACCTGCTCTTGCAAGTAGGTCAGCCCTATAGTCTACGATACTGTTTAGCCATCTCATTAAGAGATTGGTGACAATGTAAGACACTCATTGATGTTATTTGGAAAGCATCCAGAGCCTGTAGGGCAGCTTGGCTGTCTTATAGAATGCAGATATCTGTTGATGATATGTTGCTTATCTCTAACCACTTTAAGGCTTCGTGAATAGCGTTTATTTCCGCTTGAAAAGCACTAAAGCTCGTCGCAATATAACTCTGATCCTACACCGGTATCCATTTTAAAACCGCCCATGTAGATCTTAACGGGTGTGTTGGGTGATGGATCTTCTTCAAGCCATTCCAATCTAGAAGGGATTTTCATTAGGAAATTCCTTTCGAACCAGAGAATGGGAGGGTGATAATCACAGTCACTGGGTATATCCGTGTAGGAGTCTAAGACGGTTGGATGTCCATGTGTGACAGTCTTCCATTGTGAGCTCGCTCTGAGCCTTAAAGCGGAACAAACCGCTGAGTATTTGCAGAAGAGATCCAGGGGTGGCAGATGTAACATGACCTCGGAAGCCATGGATGGCGTGGTTTTCATGACGCTACATATTGCTAATTCCGCCGATCTCTGCATCTTACTCAATAATAGAGAATAGGTTATTTTCTTCTTTTCTCTGGGGGAAGTCTTGGCTAAAACTCTCTTACAATCATAAAAAGCTAGGCTCGGAGTTAGAAAATCTTTCTAAGATATTTGACTTCAAAGTCAATTTCCTATCTATGCTTAGTCTCAAGCACTTCTTCTGAAATCACTAGAGCTTTCCTCTTGAGCACAATTGGACTGAGGGATTTTATGTTGCCTAGTGCACAATACGAGTGTGTGGTGCCTGGGTTGACTCCTAGACCACACTTTTCTGCCCCCCTAGAAAGTATATCTAGAGCATTAATACAAAATGCCCTACAAATGGTCTCTTAATGTAGATACAAATTTACCAGAAACAGCAATAACAACATCTTTGGCGTAAGCATCACCTTCCAACACACCGATTCCAGTATTAGTGGAAGTTTATTTACAACTGCGTTCCCTGAAAACGGTGAGAGGACTCCACCTTGCGGTGTAACTCTACTCACCAATCTCATGACTACCGATTCTACTAAACTCGCTGCAATGTTACTGCTATTTAGCATATTGCCAATGAAAACCACCAAGCACGGTTCTACCCCAAGATCAGTGAGTGTTGTAGTGATTGCCTTCCCTTCCGCATTGCTAAATCTCCTTAAATATCAGCTTAAGAAATTCCTGTTTGTGGAATGAACCCTCTGCCGTTTAAGTAAAGTTATGTAGAGCTGTCTCTACCGTAGAGATAAGATTTTTATCTATAGTTAGGTTAAAGGAAACTCTATCAACCTCTCTAAATTGAGTGCTTTGGTGCTAAAATTTCATATCACTAAACGCAGAGATTCGGTAACTGAACGCACAAAGCTTTTCAAGCGAAAATTTCGGTCCGCGCGAATATTATGCCGCCTGAGAGTCAATATTTTGTGCCAGCAAAATCCACAGTTGCCAACATAGCATAACAAAGACCATTCAGCATACCCGTTACTTAATTTCTAAATAATTCGTCAAAAGACACCTTATTTCCTCTTCACATAAATTTTCAATTAATACAATAATAATAAAATTTTTTCTTTTTTTCCATCTATCACTAAAAATTGACATTTACACCCAACATTTCAATATTTTGTTTTAGTTTTTTTCTTTTTCATTTCTCGTCACACGTGACGTGCCAGACCATTTTTGGTGTTGCAACAACTTATCAATTTTAAATCTATACTCTTCGAGACTATTTTATTTATTCTTAGCAATCAATTGGCGTGTGCACACATTCTTCTTTACAAATGGTTTTGTGCATGTGTGTGTGTAGGTATGTTTGTAAATGCTGCCACACATGTCCGCTCGACTATCAAACGCTTGCAATCAGCCAGCCAGTTAGTTGGTCGATTGGCGTGTAGGCCACAGGCAAAGCAAGTGTCATTGCAGTTGTTCGTAGATTTGTATAAGCAAGTAGTTGCACATATAGATATAAATTGAAACATATGTGCATATGTATGTGCACACTATCGTGCGCTTTGTAAGCCAGCAGAAATCCACTACGCCACAGCCACAGTTGGGGGTGTCCATTTATTATTTGTGTTTATTAATAAAATTTTTATTTGTCATTATTTTTTCTGTCAGCATTTTGCGTGGGCATTGTGTGCGCTTGTAATTTATGCAAAACGCATTCGCAATTACAGTTACCTCAAATTAATTCAATTCAATGCAATAAGGTGCCTATATATTTTTTAGAATATTTCTTTTTTCCTTAACTTTTTGTGACTTATTTGGTTGCAGGTAGATGTTGAATGCACAAAAGCTCAATATATTTACTATCAACTCCCATACATAAATGAAAACCAATTTGCCGCCAAACACATTAAGGTGCCTCATAGAAAAAATCCTATGCCTTTATGCTTATGAAGAAATTTTGTACTTTTTATGAGTTTAAAAAAACCGTTACTCGTAAACTGGATAATATTTGAAAATACCAATAAAAATCTCATGAAAAAGAGGGGGGGAGACTTTCACTTCAACCTTAAGGTCTTTCGCGCCCTTAAAAATCGCATTATATTAAACATATCGAAAGATTATTAATAAATATCTGTCAAATCTAAATTTTTCTGAAATCTGGTGCTATTTATTGGAGAAAGAAATCTCCTAATATATATTTTTTTATAAAAGCCTCAATTTTCGAAATATTTGGAACACAATCGATCTCCTGCAGAACTCTTTTTTAAGCTTAATTTATTTGACCGACGCAAGTAGCTGGACTTGTTTTAGATTTCGGGATAGGTGGAGTTCTCTTAGGTATTCCAAGAAGGGAACCATCCATTCATGATTATTAAGGTTTGTGGCTTAAGAACTGGGTGACTGGGTTAGACTACTTAGCAAGGGTCTAACAGGCGTCTTCGATTTGCCACTTTGCTGCTTACTTGAAATGTGAAAGCAACAACAAAGTTATCAAACAAGATTCGCCAGTCACGAATATGGGAAAGCCTCATAAAGCTTGTACAACTCACTATTTTCAATGCTGCCAAACCCTTTTCCGATTCAGCCAAGTCTCATTATACTGTGTTCAGTAGGCCGGGTAGATTTGTAGGGAGGCAAAAAAATCGCCCATTGCTCTGTGAAAATCATATTCTAGGGATCAAAATAAGAAACTTTGCCGAAAGAACCATACCTCTAAAACGAATTCTGATGTCCCCCAATTTGGGTCGAACTTTTTAGTTTCTTTTCTATAACTCACTTAAATTAATTTTTTCATTTACATATGTTCCAGAGATTATCATGTAAGTCTTCCATCACCACCCTTGCTATTCTCCTGTTCACTCCCAACTAAGGAAGAATGGAAGACAAATCTTACCGAAATCGATGGCCCTCTGATTATATATACAGACGGTTCAAAACAAGACGGCAAAGTGGGATTTGGAATCTTTTCCAATTCCCCTCACATCAATCTATCATTTAGATTACCCGACTACTGTAGTGTATTCCAAGCGGCAGTATGCGCTATCTGGTATGCTGCGAAAACTCTCTTAGAAAATAGAATATCACTAGAGGATATCCGCTTTTTCACCGACAGTCAAGCGGCCGTTCGAGCACTCAGCTCCTCTTATACCCACTCAGATGTGGTTCGATCCTGTCTCTTATCTCTTAACGAGATAAGTGTTCAGAATTCTGTCCAAGTTATCTGGATATCGGGTCACAGTGGATTCGAAGGTAACTGCAAAGCTGATGAGCTCGCAAGAGCTGGAGCTGCGCAATCAAATGTTAGTAACTTACCCACAATCCACATTCCGCTCTCAACATGTAAAATGCTCATCGATCGAGAATTTCACAGCATTGCTGATCGGACCAGATAAATCTGGCCATCCTACAATCTGAAACAGACAAAAACCCTTATAAGTCTTTCGAAACACGAACTAAGGCATATAATATCTCTTATCACCGGCCACTACCTTTTGGGCACTCACGCACGTCGGCTCGGGGTTCCTCAAAACGACCTGTGCAGATACTGCGAGGACGAAGATGAGGAAGTATCGAGCAGACATTTGCTGTGCAGTTGTCCCGGTCTAGCCAGAAGTCGACTCGCTCTTCTAGGTTCTCCAACAATTGACAATCTTTCAGTACTCTCGAACCTGAAAATCGAATCTCTCATCAAATTCTCGAAACGAATTAATATCTTTGACCAAAATCAACAATAAAAATCTCGGCTAGGTGGGGAAATCATATAACATAATGAGCTCTAGGGCAACACAACGGACCCCACTTGCGGTCTATGTGGCACTCCGATGTGGGGGCACCCTTAAACCAACCAACCAACCAACATATGTTCTGACTAAATAAATTTCTTAAGAGCAAAAATAGATATTATTATAAATAAATAATAAAAATCATTATAAATAAATAAAAATAAAGAAAAAACATAGCCATTTAGCTGATTTTTTCATGTAAAGGCCAACAATGGTGATATTTTTAAATTGGTGGCGAATGGATGACTCAAATTCTGTTATGAACGGTCGGTCAAATAAACCCTCTCATTTTTGTAGTTTACGAATTGCTCAATTTGAAAAATTTTCTCCTCAGAAAACACAATGTTCGGAAATTGACCGCTTTCGGCCAAGCGAAGCAATTCCTTAGCTCCGAAGCAACTCCTTAGCTCCGTAAGAGTCAAAACATTTGAACCTTAGCCTCATGATAGGGTACGACTCAGAAGTACATACATAGATGATGGGGCAATTCCACGTCATAATTTTCTCTAGAGCTACCCCATAAGGCATTCGAAGTTGTGCTGAGTGCCAGCGCATGGATCTCTGTTTTTTGACGTTGCTCGCTTTCCTACAAAATTTATGAAAAAGTTAAAAATATTCAGATGTCCTGCGTTATTCAAACCTCGGTTCAATCATTTGGGACCACGACAGTTTTACCCATTGGAAGACATTTCAGCAGTGAATGGGAAATGTCTCCTTAAATTTGCAATAGAAACAGTCACCGTGCGGGTGGACAAAATGCATAACTAATGAGCTGCATCTGGTATCGCTATGGACCGAACCGGTCTATACGTGACTACAAGTCACTCACTATCCTGAAAAGATCCTCAGAAATTTGATTTTAAAAAGCTCTATACCAAATTTTTTAACGTTGAATAAATCTCAACAATTCAACATTTTTTCAGTTTACTTCTTACTGGCATTATAAGCAAGCCCATAAATTAATAAAATGTCATAAAGATTTAAGACCATGTACTAGATACTTTTATAAAACCGCCCAGGTTTCACTTTGCTAGAACTCCCTCACCTGCCCCTAATCCGAAAGTGTCAAGAAAGACTTTTCCAACTTGAATGGCTATGGTCCCGTCCTACGCTCGTCCCACATACTTTTTTTGGTTTTTGTTCAGAGGAGGTTAAAATCGAAAATCTCAAAAACATTATCAAAGGTGCCATCATATCAATGACCTATCATATGTATTTTATGAAGTTGGAACCGTGTTTATGCCTTTTAGACAAACCAGGTACCTGCGTCGAGGTTGCTCTTCGAATTACGTATTGGGGTTTTACGATATCGATAGCCTCCATTGATTTGTGCCCAATTGAAAATTGCAATATTGTTGCTCGATATCGACATATCGTCTATTTGGGTTCGCCTTGAGGCCTTACCTCACGCATTCGTGCTTGTCGACAAGTCTTATTGACTTGAGATCCACGAATCCAAGTGCATACTACACGTGTCGTAGGCCTCGCTACGTCCATGTCCTTGCGCAGAGAGATCTATACTGACTATTGTATTTCCTGCTTCATAGCGAAATACTCAGATGCGACTAAAAGAGAAGGCTGGTGGGCCACGTTTAAATTCGAACGCAGCATGAATGAGCTGAGGATCTTTACTACTCCTTGGATATGTAAATAAATGGTGATCTCTTTTATTCATATGCTTTAGTCGAGCTTGTTGCACTGATGACGAACAACTTTCTATAGACCAAGGAAAAAGTAGGCCTCTCAGACAGTCACTCTGCCCAGCATGTGGAGAAGAGGATGGGACGGCAGACCTCTTCTGCAGGGACTTCGCTCGAATCCGGCTTGAGGTCTTTGGTATTTATGTGTTAACTAACGACCAGATTGGCTCCTTGACACCACGAGATCTGCTCAAATTTCTTCGGAGGTGCGGTAGATTTAAAGAAAATTAAAAAGGGAGCCCGAGTGCAATACAATGGACTTAATGCTGTCTGAGTGCTCTACTTGCTAGTTTGCCCCGACAAAAGAAAGGGCAGCTTAGTCTGGAATAACTTCAGTTCAAATATCTAATGCTAAACTTTGGTATGGGGTTGGTCGATGGAGCTTAGGCAAAAGTCGCATCATACATCAATTAATCTTCAATATAAGGCAGTTATTTTTTTCTTAATTTGCTTTATAGTAAAGGTCTTCATAATATCTTTCCGTGTAATGTTAGAACAAAAAAGGCGACTTACCAGAAGGCATCAGTGT
Source organism: Anastrepha obliqua (assembly GCF_027943255.1). NCBI lineage: Eukaryota > Metazoa > Arthropoda > Insecta > Diptera > Tephritidae > Anastrepha > Anastrepha obliqua. The sequence continues at coordinate 110,884,921 of NC_072894.1, read as the reverse complement.
AGTACTTCGGAATGAGGAGGGAGCGCGTTGAATATCAGCTATCTAGGATTCCTCGATAAAATTCATATTCACAAATAGTTGGGCACTTTTGACTACTAAGTTCAAGTACCTCTTCATCAAATCACAGGGAGTATACAAAAAATTCGCGTTGACTATCAGTACGTCGTGATCCGCAAAGCAATCACCCAACATTAGAACTTCAGTATCTCAAATAAATCCTTTATTTTAATAACTCAGAGTAGGCGAGAAATATCCCTGGACGATTATTACCAGAAAGAGTCATCTACCCTTACTCTCGCGATCATTAAATATGATACAATGACCATGCGCTCGTTTCCCACTATATCTAGGAATCTGCATAATAGTAGAAAATTATTACAACCCGTAGACCCCAACTCCATAGGCTTTTTCCGTAAAATTCTCCACTAAGGTGTGGTGTAAATATGAAATATACTAAATTTTCTAAATCACTTCGAAGAACTATCTATTTGTATAGATGAGACACCCTAATATGCATATGAATGTGGACAGTAAGCAATCTGTGGCATTTACGGAAAGCCAGTTCAGAAATCTGTTCACATGCATACATACCTACATAGAAGTATAAATGCGTGTAGATATAAAATTATATGTTTTTTGTGAAATTAGTAGCTTATGTTCACCGCTTGGGGCAAGTGCTTACCAACACCTTCGTATTTGTTAAGTTGCTTTTCGAGTAAGCTTTACCGCTGTTTTGTTCCTACTCTTTTGGCGAATCAATTTGAGCCAAATTTTAAGCTTGACTTTTGCCAGTTCAGCGGCATTGCTGCCTACGTGACGTTGTAGCCGACTTGTCTGACAATCTATCGGTTTTTTTTTGTTGCAGCAGAGACTTGTTGCCGCAACAGCACCTGTAAAAAGCTGACTGTGGAGATTTTAGTGTGAATGGTGCTGAAAGTTGCATATTTATTTCTTAGGCTTTAGAGTTTATTTATTATTTATCTGGAGGACGAAAAATTACGGAATCTTAAATACATATAAATAATATTTTAATATAGAAACTAATAAAATAGCATTGACATTTAGTGAACACTTCTATTAATATTCTTCTTAGTTTTTTGACTGAGGCCTTCTCCTCTTTCTCTTCCTCTGTCCGCAACAACAGGGCTGGAGCTGAGCCTTTCTCGCTTCTATAAACGCATTCGAGCAACAGTCCATCGGAAGAATCTTTCTTTCGAATACTCCAAGGGCTTCATCATCGAATGTCGCAAGCTTCTCAATGGGTATGCTGAAGAACTTATAAAAAAATTCTGAAGGCTAAAGATTAAAGAAGTTGCAAAAGAGGGATAGTAATTTTTCTCAGCCGTTGTGGTTTTGCGGTACCAAATTCAGTAATATACTCTGATACTTTCCAATACTTATCGTATTTTGAATAAGAGACCACTGATAGTGCGCGCACGATGGCGCCGTCAGAGCCTTCATCACGACTTAACTATCGGAGAAAATGTTAATATATCCCTCACCCCCGCGTTCCTTAAGCATTTTGCATGCTTGCAGGTCGCAAAGACTTTTGCTGGGAAAACACTAGCAGTATTCGGCAGTTTAAAGGAGATAGATAAATTGGCTGATTTAGAGAAAGCCCCTGATCTGACTCCCGACTCCGTCTTGAAACCGTCAGTGAAGACAGAGGTGCAAGCTTCGGTGCAGATTTTCCCCTCGATCCAATGCTGCCTATTTGGAAAGATTGGTATTAGGTCGGCTTATTTATTCAGCACAACTTTCTGTCTGTTGTAATTGAAATGTCGAGCTTTTCTTGTCATGTCAAGCGACGTTTTTGGATCTTGGCTGGAACTAGATGTTCATTGCGGCTATTTCATTCTCAGGCCTTGTGTGTATATGAAATGAAATGGAAGCGTACCTTCAGTCAATCACAAAGTGAACGGCTTCGTGTCATGTTTTCACATCAGCAGACAGTCTTGTAAATTGATAGATCTTTTTTGCAGAAACCTTTTACTACAGATTACCATGTTTCGGCAAAATCGTTGAGCCTCAATCCGTTACATTGAGGGTTCTGAATCTGCTAGCTGGTGGACTTAGGGAAATTTGCTTGCATATCCTGTCATTAAAGTAGCCGAGCATGGATTCTAATAATTTAAATTTAGACTCGTCTTCCTTATTTTTCATCGCCGAGTAGCCACAAATAAGAGACCTGCTGAAGTACCACACTTCTATGCGGATTGTGGTGAAATACTCGTTCCTCAGAGTTAACAAATATACCTGGCAACAAAATCACCCTCCCACTATACATCCGACAACGGATTTGCGCTCCTTACATGGCAACTACAGTAGATGAAAAGTTCAGGCACGCATTTATAGAGAGGTCTGATTGCTGCCATATCTTCTGGATTGACTTGCACTTTTACTTTACCAGACTTTATTTTAATCCTTAACCGAATACAACGGAGTTCTTGCTCTACGACAGCGGTTCAATAAGTACCAGTGTTTGATGACAGAGGGCGTTTCTAAGGAAAGTTGGTATCAGCATCGTATGCTGCCATCTATCAAACGACGGCGAAACAAATTTCAGACTGATTGATAGATTAGTTTGGTTTTACCAGCTATTCGAGTAAGACGTTTGATTTCCACTAAGACGTGATTTTCACTAAGGTTAAAAAAGAGTTGCATCGTTCGGTAATTCGTTGTTTTTGGATGAGAAAAAATGCGAGGAGATAAAAGCAAAGTTGAATGCTGTATAGGGGAATGCTTCGCCATCTATGACCACAATTACATATTGGTTCAAGGAATTTAAAAGTGGGCGAACATCCGTTTGTGTAAATAAGAAGTAGGGTGGAACCATCCTCCATTTTTTTGTGTGTTTAAAGTACTGAATTTTTTCTTTTTCTAATTTCAAAAAAGTCTCAGTTTATATGTAGTAATAGTTGGTCTACGAATAAACGCCTCAGTTTCTGCTACTAAGTGAATCAATGTTTTCAGAATCTGGATTTTATTTTGAGGCTGATTAATGATTCAGATAATTGCATGTTTTCATAAGCCATTTGAGTGGCATCATCATTACAAGCGAATCCCTTAAATTTAACCAAATCAGTTTGAACAATAAGTCAATGTCCTGCTTTTCGGTATGGAAGCAGATGACATGTGGATATCGATTACAAGCACAAAACTGTTGTCAGAGTGCATGTAAATAGGCGCTGACAGCACGCGTGGCTCAAGCGAGCCTGGCAGCACTCGAACGATAATCCAAGCGCTCATGCAACGTGGAACATGACAAGCTGCGGCCAACACACAAATGTATGTGTACTTATATATGTATATATGTACATATGTATGTAAGTCTGCATGTTGTATATTAATAAACATAGAAGAGCAATGTGAGTACAACAACCGAATGAAAATACAACAAAATGATTTATTTTTGATTTACGAAATTATCGAAAAATACCAAAAATTAAAAGTGACAGCTCATTTTTCAAGCTGATCGATATGAGGCCTGAGGTGGAGTGATAAGCAAGCAAGAATTTATTTTTTAATTTTTTTGTAGTTACTTGGCTTTCCTGATATGCAGATGTTAATGTACGTTGAGTTGTCAATGCAGCACCACCAAATGTCAAATGGGTAATGTCAAATGGGTAATGTCAAATGGTCTTAGTTGCAGAGCTATGCGGAAAATTAATTTTTCAATAAACCAAAACAGCTTACGACATGTAGATGCAACAAGGAAATGTGACTATCCATGTTCGACTATGTAAACAAAACGTTCCCTCTTCGACATGAAAACCCAAAAAAAAACATCACTAAAACAAAAACACGAATAATACCAATACACGCCAAAGTGCAGTCCAAGTTGTGTAGCGAGCTGTCAAAAGGCAAATTTTTTCATGATTGACAACCGAGTGCAACTGTCAGTGCTGAGCGCAAAAGCGCATGCAGTGTCAGTGACAGCGGCAAGCATGTGTTATGAACTTGCAACAGCAACTTGCCACCCCATTTTTGAGTTGGTATGTTTTTACTTTATCAAATGCGCGATCTAATGACATTTCTTGTGAGCCATGCAGCCCCATTGCTGGAGGCATAAGTTCTATTTTTCATTTGGGGAGAAAACAAAAACAAGAAGAACAAGACGAGCAGCTTGCAAGCGCTACATTACAACAAATGTGTCCGTAGCACTATTTTCTCCAGTGTTGCACGTTTGACGCTGTCAAATGCCAGAAAGCCATTTGATATTTCACTGGAGCCACTGCGTCACCTACCGTTAGGGAGACGACGATAATAACAACACGAACAACAACAACAACAACATCGAAATTAACAACAACAACAACAACAACAGCAACAACAACAACAACAACAGCAACAACAACAACAACAACAACAGAAACAACAACAGCAACATCGACTTTAACAACAACAACAAAAACAACAACAACAAAAACAACAACAACAGAACAAAATACAACAACAATTGCAAAAACACAAACAATAACAACAATCCGTGGCAACTAGCAATACCACGCACAATTGCCACACTGAGCGTGCGTACGCGTGCCACCATATGTTGCGCGTTGACAGAGCCTAATCTCGCACACACACACACTCTCACTCAACCGAGGCAGAAGTTGTGCTAAGCGCTGGCGGAGTAGAAATCAGTTTTGGGGAGGGCTTGATTGAAATATTTTTTGAATTTAAGTAATGACGAAATGTTGAAAAAGGCCATTTTAGGAGGCAAAATATAAATGACATTTCCTGTGTTTATGTCCAACATAGCGCAGAACGCAATTCACTTGCGATCGGATTACTTATTTTAAGACTTGAAACATTTATTTAGGAGAGGGGAATAGGTTTCTTGAAATATCTGAATATCATTTATTGATAATATAATTTATTTGTTAAGTAATTAGAAATTTTAGAAAATATTTTTTAAAAGGCATCCCAATTGGTCTTTTGTGGCCTTCAAGATGCCTTACTGAACTCCGGCGAACGGAAGAGAAAAAAATTATATGTCAACAATTCTCAAATTTTCATAGTCATAGAAGAAAAAAACTCATTTCTTCTGCTTTTTATAATATTAAAAGTTATATCAAGTATTTTTGTAAAAAAGCTTGGCATAAAAAATCTTTAGTATTATAAAATTTTCGTCCATAAATTTCCTCGTATTTCAAAGAGTTAAAACGTTTAGTTGAAGCCCTAAAAACTCGCCACCTCCGTCGACCAGCTCCTTAATGCTGAGCTCTAAAATCTGCTGGCTCCAAAATCTTTTGGCGCTGCACTCACAATCTATGTATGTATGCAAATGCACATGCCACATGCCGCATGTTGCACGGCTTAGTGCACGCGCAAAAGTCAAAGCGAAAATTATGCCGAAACACATTTCAAGTGAGGAAAGAGAAGCGATGGCCACAATACACAATTTCCCCTTGACACATTTCCACACCTCCGTTCGCCCCACCGCTATGCGCTCCACTTTGGTAATTTCCAACTCAAAGCGCTTTGGGAAAATCCCCTATTCACATGTTGTTGCACGTTTGTGCCAAGTGTGTTGTTGTTGTTGGTGGTGTGTTGTAAAAATAGCGTGCACTTGGCACACACTACCAGCAACTACAACAACGCGCAGATCTACGAACGACAACAAATTGCTGCGCTCTCCCCAAACAACAAGCGGCAGCACACGAAATTATTCTAAAACATTTTTTTCAATGAAATGTTAAATAAATAAAAAGTCAACACGAAATTTATAAGCAAAACAAAACATTTCCCCTCGCTCAGTGGAACTAATTTTTTTTAATAAATGCACAGAGGTTTGTTTTTGTGTTGTTGTGTGGTTGGTATTTTCCGCGGAAAAACTATGAAAATTAAAGCACAACTAAAACAACAACAAGTCAATAGACTCTTTTGTATATTAAAATAGCTGAAAATGCTCCCCTGCTGCGCCGATTTTTTTCGTTTTTTTTAAGGGGTTTTTTTCGCTCGGGTGAGTCGAGGCTTCGTCTAGGATGTTAAGTAAATATCTTTGGAAAAAATTGTATAATATCTTACATCAAAAAATATATTTCCATGGCGCAAAATTAATCATCAATATATTTTTTGGATAACTTTTTTATTAAATACAAACAAATGGATTTTCCGACTGTACGATTTACCTGGAAAGAAGTTAAATACGTAGCAATCAAAACTCTTAAAACCAAAAAGGTGCCAGGTTACGATCTAATAACTAGTAAGGTTTTAAAAGAACTGCCCAAATGTGGATGGAAATTTCTCACCATTATATTTAACGCGTTGATCAAACAAGAGTATTTCCTAACTCAGTGGAAAGTTGCTGAATTCATCCTTATACAAAAGCCAGGGAAGACCCCGAGCGTGGTATCCAATTACAGGCCAATAAGTCTATTGCCTGTTGCCTCCAAGCTCTTCGAAAAGCTGCTTTTAAAAAGGATAAATCCAATAATTTCGCAAAGAAATCTCATTCCAGCCCACCAATTTGGTTTTCGTAAGTATCACTCCACCATAGAGCAAGTTAATTGTGTGTACTTGATTTCGCTAGACAAGCACTTGAGAGGCGGCAATTCTGTACAGCGGCATTTTTAGATATAACGCAAGCCTTCGATAAAGTCTGGCATGAAGGCCTGCTATACAGCTTAAGCAGGGCTTACCGCACAACTGTTATATGCTCATAAAATCATATTTGCAAAATAGACATTTTCTTGTTAAAGTAAACAACGAAACCACTAACCTTTACGCAATCAGAGCAGGTGTACCACAAGGAAGTGTTCTAGGCCCCGTTTTGCACACTTCGTTCACGGCAGATCTTCCACTATCAAAGAACACATATACAGCGACGTATGCAGATGATACTGTCGTCATGGCCAGGAGTACTCTTCCCTCCATTGCTTCAGATTACCTACAAGAAAACCTTAACAGTGTTAGCGGCTGGATGAAAAAATGGCGCATAAAAGCTAACGAAAGCAAATCGGCGCAGATAACATTCACTCTTCGAAATGGCTCATGTCCTGCTGTATCTCTTAACAGCGTTCCAATACCACAAACAGATAATGCCAAATATTTAGGTATTCTATTAGACCGGCGTCTTACTTGGCGATCGCATATATTTTTAAAGCGAAAGCAACTTGGACTGAAATTGCGATCACTACACTGGTTAATCGGCTACAATACAGCACTTACACTAGACAATAAGGTGCTTATCTACAAATCTATTCTGAAACCGATATGGACGTATGGCGTTCAATTATGGGTCTCAGCAGCAAAATCAAATCTAGAAATCATGCACAGATTTCAGTCAAAGGTGCTGCGCATGTGTGCCAATGCGCCATGGTTTGTACGAAACGAGATATTGCACCGTGACCTAAAAGTTACGACAGTTTTCGAAGAAATAAACCACCTCAGCCAGAGATACAACAACCGACTTGCCACTCATCCGAATAACCGAGCAAATAACCTTTCCAAGATAAGCTACTCCTCAAGATTAAAAAAATGTCAGCCTAACGATTTAATGCAAAGATTTAAAACGTAATATAAGTAAATGCAAAAGTTGTAAAATTGTATAATATATATATTATATGTATATGTTGTTCATTATTAAGTAACGAATTCCATTGGGAATTCTTACTCTAAGCTATTCTTATTTAAATTGTAGTAGTAGTAAAAATAGTAATATACTTATTGTTATTGTTATGACAGATTGCATGGAATAAATGGAGTTCGAAAAAAAAAAAAAAAAAATACAAACAAAAAATTACTCTGAATGTTCGAAATTTCTATTTTGACTTTCCCGCGCTCCATTGCTTCTATGTTTCTATACGGCGGCTGTTTAGGTCACAAGCGTCAAATATGATTGACGCACGACGCTATTTGCAAAAATTATAAATCTGCCGATAGGGTGATTAATTTTGCGCCACCTTGCATTTATTCCACTTCCAATGATTGTATTACAAATATTACATAGATATAGAACATTCAGCCCCACAAAAACCCTAGGTAACGAATTTGAAGGGATTTTCTTTTTTTTTTTGTGTTTTTTGTGAAATATGAATTTGAGAGTTATTAAAAATTTTTTAAATCCGATATCAGATCATTATTCGTTTTTCATTTTTAACTTTTCTTATGTTAAGCTAAAATGAAACCTTTTGCTTTAAAATGCACGGACCTGGCTGTTAAAAGTTATTTTTCATGAAATTTTTCACACAAAAGGGCTGTGTATGTAGTTAGATAAGACCGGAGTCTCGTGAGAAGGAATAATTACAAGGAATCAACTCGCCCCACAGAGCCTTACAGATACATTTTTCAATCAAACCCAATAGGACACTGGCGGCTTTTCGTAATTTAAAATCTTTACTTTTAATGACTGGAATTCGATCGCGGAGTGAAAGTAATCACTTAGAAGTATTTATAACATAAATATTTACAAGCTGACTGTTGGGTATTTTGATTTTAGCGCCTATTGTTAAGAAGCAATTCTGCACACCTGGTGCTCGGAAACCCACAGACTATTGTCAAGCAGACAAGAAAGTGCCAGTTCTGGCATCCTGCTGCTAGCAATACCAGTAAAGTACAGATCCATGATTTCTGACTTTTTGTAGTCGAAAACTGCGAATTCGAAAACGAATAATATAATTTGCTGTGTAAAACCATTCATCGCAGTTCTATTAATTTGAAACAGACAAGAAATTTCATTTTTTTCCAATCCACCTTAAATAAACTACTAATTATACAATTTTTTTTTAATTCCTCTTGAATGAATTATGATTTTGTAAGATCCAAGCGAGCCCATCACAGCAGCAGTCAGTAATGAATGTGATGGTGTATTTTCGGATGTACCTATATATTCCGATCTATGTACTCTAGGAGTTACTATTGCTCATCCTAACAGCGGCACTTAAAATACTTACCTATGGCCGAATATGTAACGAAAATTCATATACTTCCTAACCTTGGTGATCTGATCAATGATAAAGTAGAGTGGAAGAATACTCTTTCTTTTTTGTAACGACTTGAAATTTATCAAGGCACTTCTTACAACATACGAAGGATATTACTTATCCATTCGCATTCTGAGAGCGAAAAAGAGAATTCACGTTCAAGTCTATTAATATGAAAAAGGTGATGCGGTCCCATATAAAGACAGCATATTCCAACTCAGATCACATAAATAAATTAAATAAACAGGAACGTTAGCATATATGGATCAGTAAAACCTTACCCATAGTCTCGAATAAATCCGAAAATAGAATATGGCTCTTTTAGAGAGTTAAGTTAACTCTCATTAAGCTGAACACTTGTAAACGAATTTTAACGAAGCTCCCAACTCGGAGGACTCAAAAACTTTCTTGTCACAATAAAAAGTTTAAAATCGGTTGCCGAATATACACAAATGTAGTTACTATTTTTGGAACCGATATTTGATGCACGGACAAAAATATTTGCTCATACATATAAATGGCGTCATACGTCAATCATGTTTGCCACTTGTGAACTCAACAGTTGCAGTATACGAACAGACAAGCTACTGGAGCGCGTGAATGTCAAAGTAAAGATTTCCATCACTCAAAGTAATTTATTTTTATTTACTTCAAAAAAGAGGGTCAAAAACGGGTTTTCATCTTCGAACATCCGCCATTTTGACGACATTTCTATTGAACAAGAACTATTTTGTCGTTTTGATTTCGCCTTTGAGTCTCGAAATCCGTATTGCCAGCGACATACCTGTTTTTGAAGGCTGACAACTTTTTGAACGAACCTCGTATAGACAACGAACAATTTTTGTTTTTTAACAGTAAATCAAAAAATAAAATACTCAAAACAAAAATAAAAAATCTTTTTTCGTTACCGTTTTACACACTCTTAAAAAACAACCAAAAAAACAACATTTCAAATGAGGCGAGGGCCATAACTCTCAATCACATAAATGGACTGAAAAAAAAATTAATTAAATTAATTAAATAAATTACGAAAGCTTTGTGTTTGTGTAAATAGTGCCAGCTTACGAAGTCCAAATTTGGTGGCAGGGTGAAGGTTATCAATATTTCATTTTATTGAAGAAAGAACTTGCAGGAAATTTTGTTTTCAAGAACGAAAGTTCTGCTACAAAAATACTGAAAACACTGCATAAAGTGTTCGAAAACCAGGCTATTATTAAAAAATAATGCTTACAGGTGTTCAAATTAACTCAAAAAAAAAATAATAATTATAAAAAAATAGTCGTACTTTGAAGGTAATGCAATAAAATTTAGTAATGAAAATTTTATTTTACTTTTAAACTATAATCGAGCCAAATTTTATAAATTAAAAAGTTTATATGAAAAATTATTTGGTAAATCATTTTTTGGCAAAAAATTTTGTAAAAGTGAAAAAATCAGAAAGTGCATACTAAATTGAAAATCACAGACACACGCTCCACTTTTATTTACATGTAAAGATCTTTCTATTCGATTGCGGCGTGAAGGAAATTTTGTTGAGTTGAATGGCTTTGAGAATAGGGAGCGAGTCCGCCCTAGGCAAAGATTATTTTGTGCTTATAAATATATAGTTGTTGTTGATCCAGATTAATTTATTATAGTTTTGGGTTGCCATGCTTCTATCTTAGAAGTTTGTTCCCCCCTTTTTTCATTTAATTTTTATTATCCGCTGAATGATCGAACGCCAGCGAATCTGAATTCTAATGCATTTAGGCATCTTTAACGCCGCATAACAACAATTTTTATAATTCATGAACATTATTTGTGCTTGTGCGCATTTAGTTGCCGCATTGTTATGCTACTCATGCTACTTGTCATATACCAGTTCATGATGCTGGGGATTTTGTTAGAGAAATGTGTTGAAAATAAACAGCAGCCTGTCCGATGTGTGATTTTAGAGTGATGCCTCTCATTGGGGTCTTGTGTTGTTGCATTTTGGTTTATTGTCGATGAATGATACTGATTAACTGCGGGGCTTACTTTTTAAGTTGCTAAAGGATTTTCGTGTGTATTTGCTTGGTATTAGTAACTTAAGTCAATACAATACTTGCGGCTCGTTAAGAATTTTTTGAGGAAATCGGTATCGAAAAAGCAGGCACCGAAAAGAAATTTATTATCATAATTACTGTATTTTGATAAAGAAAGGGGAATATACAAAACCCAGGTGCGTTTGAAGCGGTTGCCGATCGCGGGAACGGCTCAGACTCATAGCCCATTGTGTACTTTTCAAGGATTTTGTAAGATCCTTGATTTCCACAGCTCTGAGATCTTTCAATTCATTAAAAATTTGCCTATCTAAAATGGTAAATCTACGTCTAGAAAGAGCAGTACAATGGTACAGGAGGTGTGAGCTAATTTCTTCCTCTTCTCCATATAGACAACTTCTACCGAAGTCATGTGTTTGCACCCCCATCCTCTGGTCGTGTTTACCCATAAGGCAGCGCCTCATTATAACAGAAATCGGTGTGCTAAGACTGTGGTCATTTTTGGCTTAGCGGAGATTCTGTGCGGCCGCTTTTGTCGAGCGATTCTGGAAGTGCTTTCATTACGACACCTTTCATTCGCTGTTCTTACAACTTTACACTTTTCTCAGTAATATAAAAAGGTTGGCTTACAAGTCTATAAGGGTATGCCTATGCCGTTTTCCTTTTACTTATCGGCCAACTTGGTGCCAAGTCTTGCTAGTTCATCGGCCCTGCAGTTACCCTCAATGTCATAATGGTCAGGAACCCATGCTAACTCAAGCGGAAATTACTCAGCTATCTCGACAAGAGATACTCAACATTGCGTGGCTACCTTCGACGTTATCGACTGCTTTGTAAGGGATATATGTATGTACAGGGTGGGCCAAATAAGACCTACTAATGCTACTACTACTACTACTACTAGCAGAATGCGCAGTTGCTCCATCTTGCTGAAACCACAAATTAGGATACTGCTCCGCCATTGGCCGCAAAAAGTTTTCAATCAATGTTCTGTAAGAAGCTCCTGAAATCGATTCCAGCGTTTCATCCTCATTTTCGAGGAAATATGGACCGTTAACTCTAGTGGCCATAACACCGCACGAAACAGTACATTTAGAAGGGTGCAACTGATGTTGGTGTGTTGCCCTTGGATTTTCAGAGCCCCACAATCTACAGTTTTGTTTGTTGACATAACCATTTAAATGGAAATACGCTTCATCTGACATCAAAACATTATTTAAAAAATCAATTGCGGTAGAGTTCCACAAGAAATTTCCAACAATTCAATTATAACCTACAAAAAGAGAAAAATAAATATGTCAAAAAATAAAAAAGTTATTTGTGCTTAACATTAGTAGGTCTTATTTGGCCCACCTTGTACATAATTTTTGGGTTGGAAATACGACCAGTGTCCCTGCCGAGGCTTGGCAGTTATCCTGCCGCGAACTGCCTTCACATGAAGCTTATCCCTTTAAAGTTATGAAAAATGCATAAATTCTTCAAAATTAAAAGTAAATCGTCTTTGGAAACCATTGGACTAGACTTGGAGACTTCTTAGACAACTTTCTATTAGGCCTTTAGGTCTTTAGGCCTTATTTAAATAATAATTAAACACATAAAAAGTTAGTTTTTTAAAAACGAAAATAATATTGTGAAGGGTATCGTAGTACAAAAGGGGTCCCAAACCCCTGTCCAAATGGTAAAATTTGTCGCTGAAGCTTTTTTCATGGAATATATTGGGTTGAGGAATAAGTTTATATTTTCTTCAAAAATCAACATTTTCGACCCCTGCTTCTCTTTGCTTTTCATCGAGGTTAAAAAGCTTGCGTAGAGCCTGGGGCACTTGCGACGTGTATGGAGAAGGTCCCATAGGATAATCTACAGAACGAAAATGGCTTGCAAAGTTTAAAAATGGCGACTTTGACGTCGATAACGTCGATGACACGTCCCGTAGCGGAAGATCTTCTGAAGTCGATGAAGAACGTCTCAAATCACTTTTGAAGGAGGACGGTCGCCAAACCAGTCGTGAATTAGCGGAAAAATGAACTGCGATCAAAAAACGGTATTCACTTAGCTTCATTCGATGGAATTTACCGAAGAGTTGGGAACCTGCGTGCTTCACGAGCTGAACGAAAAATCAAAAGAAAGTCGCCTTCAAATTGTTTCTCAGCATCTCGCTTGCGATCGAGCAACATGCGGTCATTAACAATGCTTTTTGCACCGAATCGTTACGGGAAATGAGAAATGGTGCCTATACATTAATATCAAGAAAAAGAAGGAGTGGGTGGCTCCAGGAGATACCCCAAAGCCGAGAGTCAAGTCGGATCTTCATCCGAAGAAGGTAATGATATGAGTTTGGTGGGACTGAGAGAGCATGGTGAACTGTGAAATGCTCGAAAAGAATCCCACAGTCAACAAGGACCTCTACATTGCCCAGATTCATCGCGTGAATGACGCTTTTCCACTGAAAAGACCTGATCGACATGGTCAAACCATACTCCATCGCTACAAGGCCAGACCCCATGTTGCACAAGTCGTCAAATCCACACTCCAAGAGCTCGAGCTCCTTGAGCATCCACCGTATTATTCGGACCTTGCACCTACCGATTACCATCTTTTCCACTCCATGTCAAACCATATGAAGGGCACTACCTTCGATAACAAAGAGGTCCTTAAGAACTGGCTCAACAACTTTTTTTGCATCAGACTAGGCGATTTTTGTCGGAACGCCATCAACACATTGTTCGAGAGGTGGGAGGAGCTTGTAAACAGCAACAGCGCTCATTAACTTATTGATATAGTTATAGTTTTTTGTTTAAATAAAAACCTTGAGTAAAAATGCTACGAACTTATTTCCCGATCTAATACTTGGATGCCGCGGAGCAACAGGCATCAGAAATGTACTTTGTCTACCATTTGATGTTACGTGTCCAAAGTGGGTTTCGCTTTATGTAATTAAAGCATATCTGATAATTGTCATTTACCTCGGCAAATAGGAGAAACCCCTTATTTCTTAACTCGCACAGAATTCAGTGGTCTACTGCCGTTAGTTTAGGTCTCCCCTCATCCGTTTCCAAGAGGGTTTGCTGTGCGTAAATTTGACTACCTTTGCCCACCTCAGAGACACATTCCATAAGAATAGATGATATGGTAATAGCGGTTGCTTTAAATGAGTGCAGTGAGATACTATAGTCGGACCGGTAGGTCGAACCGAATTTTTTTACTGACCTTCTACACAATTGATACTTTCCAGTCCCCATTACTGTTAGGCTTTGTGGATCTGGGCGTTCATCTCAAGTGAAACGCACTCTGACTTCCAGTATTTTTTGATGCTTCAAGGAAATAGAATTACCTTCAAAACTATTGCATTGTATTAATTATTTATTTAATAGCCAACAGATGAGGGCCTATCCTCTTTTTGTTTTGGGTGTTTGGCCAAGCTCCTCCTACTATTTGTAGCGTGCGTGTTGATGTTGTTCTACAAATGGAGGGGCCTACAGTGTCTAGCCGACTCTGAACGGCAGATATTTTTATGAGGAGCTTTTTCATGGCAGAAATACACTCGGAGGTTTGCCATTGCCCGCGGAGTGGCGACCACTGTTAGAAAAAACGTTTTCTTCATTTTTGTGTTTCACCGAGATTCGAACCTACGTTTACTCTGAATTCCGAATGGTAGTCACGCACCAGCCCATGCGGCTACGGCGGCCTTTCTTATTAAAAATATCAAAATGTTGCTACTATTTGACGTCAGACGTTTAGAAAGAAGAAATGCCTTGCGGGGTTTTTTCGAACTCAACTAAATTCGATTAGACACCAACTAAAAGAAGAGGTTTGTTAATGAAAATTTTCCGCTGCACCTTCTTCCAGAAGTTGATTAGTAACTTGAAGTGTTGTTCTTGTTGCAGCAGCATAAACAATCCCCATACAAAACAGTCCCTTGGAGGATCGAAATTCAATTCGGTCCGGTAACGTAGAACCAATTTTCGAAGGAACGTAACTTCAAATGTAATTTACTCAGTTACATGACCAAATCATATCCTTTTACCTCCCTTTACGCCATCTAGTATATTGGTAGTGACTCAACCAAAACTGTTAAAGGATCTCTAACAAAATTTTCCAAAGAAAATAACAACTAATTATTGTGGTTCATATTGGAAAGTCAGTAATAGTGTTGCAATTGTAGTTTCCAAACATTGCGCTTTATAAAAATAAGCCTCACGCATGCAACCTGTGACGACATAAAAAAACTTAACCAAAAAACAGAAACTAAAAACTGTAGAAGGCAATGACATGTCAGCGTACGTAGGAGGCGACAATGACATTAAACAGCAGCCGCCGACAGGAAGTCCAAACGCAAGAGAATCAAGTGCCTAATGAAGATCCTCCACACACACGCAGGGGGGCAATCAGACGCCGTGGTGTAGCTGAAAATTATTGTAATAAAATTGTAACCAAATAATGATAATAAAAGCAATGAAATCATGAGACAACACATCGAACAGTGGATAGATATGTAGGTGGCTGGCGAGACAAGATCAAGCTGGCGGATAGTTCGAGGCCGCCAGCGTAGAATTTCAAGAATTTCAAAAAATAAATAAAGGGGCGAACAAACGGTGGTGATGGCGGAAAGTGTGCATTAAGAGATAAATATATTTTCAGTAACAATTAGGGGTCATTCAAAAACTTTGGGGAAAAAAAGTTGAATGAAGAGAATGAAAAGATAAAAAAAAAAAATTAAATCACTTCTATCCACATCCAGAGCCGAGTCGCGCACACTCACCGCGCGCATCACTTTACAGCCAGCAAAGGGCACAATAACAATTTAAGTACCACAAAAAATGCGGCTACAAGTCAAATGCCGCGTAGAACCATCACAGACCAAGACACATTGTAGGTACCAGAAACACATTAAATCACGCGACCTATTAATGGAATATCGCATTCGATCGCGGCAGCACCAGAAGCAGTCGCAAATGACACTTTGCTGCGTGTGAGCTACCAAAGTGGCGACTTATTTTTTTGTTTTGTTTGCAGCAAACGAGGTTCTGTTGCTCACATCTGTGTTCCAGAAATGCATACAATGAGCCAACTAAAGAGCCATTGCCGCCAACGCTTCCTGCCTGCCATTACGCTGCATGCCACTTGTCTGGCGTTTAATCACTCGCCAGCCTTTCAATTGGGCAAGCAACTCATCTGGTTTTATCTCTTTTTTATTTTTTGTTGTCTAAGAAATGGAGGAAAGTAATATTGCCATAATTCCAATGAAAACAATTTGTAAAGTTGATTAATATCTGTAGATATGCGAGCTTGTTAACGCGACCTCCAGCACTACCTAGAACACAAACATATGTACGTATGTTGCATTTGCCCGCCATTCTCATACATCACCCCTCAATACCTTCCTTTATCTGCTCTCAGAGTAAAAGTTTTCTGTGGAATCTTTACGCTTCTTCTCCTTAAATTTTGAGCAATTTTTCTTAATTTTTTTTGCTTTTCTTATTGCTTCTCTGGCCTCTTAATACCATTTTTATATTGAATTTGCGCTCGTCTCATTGCGCGTCTATTGAGTCATTAAATGTCAAGTTCCATTTCTTAGACTTTCCATAAAATTTGAAGTAGATATAAAAGTGACATTAAAGGCATTCTTGCGCTTTTTGCTGCATTTTTTCATTCAAAGAAATATTGAAATTCTTATTGCTTGCTTCATTTTGGAGTTGTTTGTCGCATCAACAATAAAAGTGGAGGAAGCTAATAAATTTCATTTAATGCCTTGTTTTACTAGGAGAGCTTTAATATCAGGCGCAATTAAGCCCAAATTTTATACGCCATTGTCGATTATGTAGCTACAAAAATATGTTTAGGGGATTTCTTTGAATAGCCAGGCGTCAAAATAATAATTGCTGCTTTTAAGCTGAATATCTACATACTCGTGGGTAGGCCAATCATGAGATGAGAATCGATTTATGGCTCAATCAAGAGTTAGAAAAATAATTTTTATTTTTTATGAAGGAAAATTTCATAAGAAATGATTTCACATTTAGAGCTAAGAGACCTGCATTTTTTTTATTTTTTTCACTGCCTGTGAGCAAAAAGTAAGGTGAATTAATTTGTCAAACTTCGTGGGATTTCGCTCTAGTTATTTTTTTTCTGAGTTGGCAGCACTGTTAATAACATCTGGGCCAACTTTCATGAGAATGTCATTATCAGTAATATATTTACGCTTGTGTTTACCAAACGACCAAGAGTGCATTTTTCAATTTTTACAATGTCTTATTTGATTGAGCAGAGAAGTGCCATCAAATTTTGTTTGCGGAATGAAATTTCGGCTGCAGAAGGCATTTGGTGATTCGACCATGTCGCAGAAAAATGTTTATAAGTGGTACAAAGACTTTAAAGAGGGTCGAGAATGTGTTGATGACTTGGAGCGCTCCGGACGACCATCGACGTCAACAGATGACCAACACGTCAATAAAGTGAAGGAGTTAGTGCTCAAAAATCGTCGGTTCACTGTTAAAGACCTTACTGATATGATCGGAATATCAGAAAGATCTGTGAAAACCATTTTGAAAGACCATTCGAGCCTACGAAAAGTCAAATCTCGCTTGGTACCGAAAACTCTCAATTTCTTGGAAAAAAGTCGTCGCGTTGATTTGTGTGAAACAATGCTTTCAGACTATCAGGACAAGCTCAAATGCATCATTACGGGAGATGAGACATGGATTTATGCTTACGACCTTGAAACAACCGACCAATTCAGCGAATATCGTGCTAAAGGCGAGACCAGAGCGAAAAGAGCACCTCTTCTTCGTGACCATTTCGCCAAAAATTCCACGCCTATCGGTCCGCAACCACCGTATTCGCCTGATTTGGGTCCGTGTGACTTCTGGCTATTCCCAAAACTCAAGAGACCACTCCGGGGAACGCGTTTCGAATCGATTGAGGAGATAAAAGCTGAATCGAAGAAGCTGCTGATGGCTATACCGGAAATGGACTATTTGGCATGTTTCGGAGATTGAAAAAATCGTTGGCATAAGTGTATTTCATCGAGAGAGGATTATTTTGAAGGGGTTGAAATTGATTTACAAGAATAAATAAAGATTTTTCATTTTACACCCAAATTCACCTTACTTTTTGCCCATAGTACTTCGTACTGAGCTGCCGTAGCCGAATGGGTTGGTGCGTGACTACCATGCAGGCGTGCATGGGCTCGAATCTGCGTGCATGAACGGCAAATAATAGAAAAAGTTTTTTTTCTAATAGCAGTGGCTCCTCGGCAGGCAATGGCAAACCTCCAAGTGTATTTCTGAAAAAGCTCCTCATAAAAAACCATTTGTCACCAACATAAACGCAAGCCCGTGTCAGCTGACACGATGAAACTAATGAGAGCCCCACCATTTCTCACCACCCTTCCGTTCCGTAGATCGTAGATTTTATCGTAGTATTTTGGACAGTTTCCGTGGAATACTTTGAGCTGATTGATATCTATAGGTATTTCCATTTCGGGAACAACAACAAGACACATACTAAAAATAGGAGCAGAAGCTCGGCGAAACACCTAACAGAAGTGTACACGCCAATTATTTATTTATTTTATTTATTAGAGTGTTTTACAGTGAAGCCTTTATTTGTTTGTCGGAGGGTGAAAATAAAATAAATAAAAATAATAACGAAAATGGGTGCTTTAATGATATTTCGGAGTACTGTATTTTGAAAGCGTTGTATCAACTCAACATTACTTTTCGCTGTGCATCCCCACATCTGGCCGCCATAGGTACTCACACTGGTTTAAGAATCTGAGTTTAAATTAAGAGTTTGTTTTCGAAACTCTACTTTGTGTTATGGCCGGTAAATCAATTCAGTTTACTTTATTTTATATTCAGTGCAAATGTTGCGATTTTGCTGGATTCAGGACCGAGTATGCTACCTTGAGAAACACCTGCATTAATTTTCTTTATGTTTGAAATACCGATCATTGATGTATCCTTATAGTAGATCTGTAAACTGCTGTTTTAAGTTTGAAGATTAGTCCTTCATGCCAGACTTTGTCGAACGTCCAATGGCAGAGCAGACGCATTTGTTCTTCAGAGCTTCTTCTATGATATAAATTAGTCTATGCACTTGGTCAATCGTAGAATTATTTTCTCTTGGCTTCTTTGAGCGCGTGGGCAATAGGATCTCAAAAAGTTTTCCCAGCAATGGAAGTATCGAGGTTGGGCGATAAGCGGCTGCATCATTTGCATTTGCACCTGGTTTGAGACTCGTTATAATTACCGAGAATTTTCATTGGAATGGTATATATTTGAAACGAATGCGTACACTTGTGATCATTGTTAATTTACTCAATGCGGTAAATCGGGGCTTTTTTCATTTTCAGCTTTGATTTGAGATTTGAGAAATTATTTCCAAGAGCGTAAATGGTTCAGTTTCCCAGGATTCTTGGACAGCAGGAGGTGGGATAAAGCTATCAATTATTTCATAGAGTTGAAGTATGCTTTCAAGGGTTTCGTGAAAACTTCCGCCGTCTTTTATTTGCTTTTTTCGTTGGAGGATTGTGGATGATTGGTTTATTTATGCTGTGGATTTTCAAAGATAATAATCGAATTTCCTATTAGCTGAAAGGCGTTGTAAATTTGTGTGAATGCATTTTGTTTTTGTGTTCTTATAATTTGTATTTGAGCTGTTTAAGTTATTAAGCTCAGTTTTGAACGGTGGAGATCTTGTTGTTCGACATTTTTTCCTGGATTTCCTTTTTTTTGTTGATGATACACCGTATTTCATGTGGACTTTTACGAACTTTACGAAGCAGATTTCTGTAACTGAATTGTGAAGCCCATTGTTACCTTTTTGATATCATCAGGGCTGTTTAGTGCTTTACTTTTGCCCATAAAATTGTCAAACTTTGTTTTCGAAGAACTCCGAAGCGATCCACTTACTTGATAGCTCACAATTTTTTTTCATTAGTCTTTATTTCACTGCGTCATTAAAATAGTCATGCATGAATGAGGTTTGCACTTCGACCTAATGGTCTTTTATGCCCAAAAATAGTCATCAAAATGCTCGAATGGGCTGAATTTAGATCCAAACAATCTTCTACAGTTACCAAACTGATCGGAATTTGTCTGACAATACAGAAGTCGATCAGTAAGTTGGATTTCCGGTCGAGATAATTTGACATCCCAACTGTTTTGCAACTTTGCAAAGGTCTTTTCTGGCACTATTTAGGGGGTGGATTGAACACTACAGATTGTAATTACTATCCAGAGGGTACGTTTGTGAAGTCAAGTGGGTTTTGGATATCAGACATACATCAATGTTCTCCTTATAAAGCTGCAAGTATTAATATTGAAATTTTGTGAAAAGTTAAAAAAAAAAATTTTTTTTTATTAACCTGTGGGGGAAAAGGTGAGGGTTACTGGTTTTTAATTTTAATAAATAATTAAATTATACATCCTTTTTATTACTCTGAATACTTATCTGTCTCCCTGCCAATAGACTTAACCACTACGCCTAACAGCAACGAATACCGCCTTCAATATAAAATAAGGCCGCCTATAGCCACTATAGGTATACCTTAGATTAAGGTTTAAGGTAAAGTTCTCCACGCGAAAGGAATGGAATTGTAATTTAGTAGTGAAAGAGAGCACAAGTGCACTTTACACCGACGGATCCAAGATGGATTGCTGTATCGGCGCCGGTGCATATTCGAAAGGCCTCGAAACTTCCAATTCTTTTCGCATGGGGAATTGGAATAGGAATTGGCAGAAGTTATCGGGACAAGTGAAGTTTGCAGGATAATTAAAAACCATCCACAACAACTATCGGAAGTATGCATTTTTTCTGTAAGTCAAGCAGTCATCTTAGCTTTAAAGTCACCTATAGCCAATTTAAAAATCGTCAGACAATGCAAAGAATAAATTAATGCTTTAGCGCGTACGACCGACTTCACTCTCATCTTAGTACTGGGTTATAGGAACATAGAAGGAAAAGAGAAAGCTGATGAAATGGCAAGATAGGGGGCACCCTATAACAAGTATGAAGCGGTAGAAAAAGGCTGTCCCCAAGGCGTGCGAAAAAGGGAGATCTTCTCACTATTCTAGAAGCAGGCGTTGATAGATGGACTAACACAAATACTTGCAAAATAACTAAAAAAACTTTGTTCAATTTCAACAAATCCAGAACTGACGAGTTGTTAAGAAAGCCATGAGCAGGCATATTCAGAATTACGTTAAGAATAATTGGCCACTGGCTTTTGGGAGACCATTGCGAGGAAGATGGGGTGGCAGTACAAAAATAGATGTAAAAGCTGCAGTCAAGAATAATCTAGTAACAGTTTTTTACTATGTGTGTGAGTGCCCAAGTCTGGGTGCTCTACGCCATGGAATGCTGGGGGAGTTCTCTATAGTTAACTTGAAAGAAATTACAGAGAAGGAAATAGTCGACACAGACAAATTCATAGTCAAATCAACATGGTTCGACTAAGTAAAACCAGTGGTTCTGCAAGTGGTATATCAAAATGGCATCTTTTGTACTAATTGGGTTGGGGCTGCGTCGTTCAGATAAGTCCTACACCACCACCCAGCCATAGTTGATTTGATTGCCAAGCATATCAGAACCACGACTGAAACGATGACTGAGCAAAGCACGAGCTAAAAGAATTAACTTTGACTTGTTGTTGCAAAAACAAAGAAAAATTGGAAAACAAGTTAATTCATTTTATGCGAAAAATGGCTTTATATTTACACGTCCCACTATTAGACCTGATCAGCTGCACCTTCTAATTAAATCACATCGCATTAAGATGATGGAGTACTTTTTTTCTTTCCAGTACAAACACTCGCACACACACTGCTGCCTGCATTTTTGTCTAATCATTGGAAATAAAATTTTTAGCTCATTAAGGCAATGCTGATTTCATGCCACAAAATGCGACCAATTGACATGGAGAGTACGAGTGTAAATATGTAAATAAATATGTGAATGTTGGTATGAATGTGGAGGTGATTTTGCCTTTTCACCCTCTCCACCTCTTCTCTAATTCACATACTTATACTTATGCTCATCCATTTTAACGCTTCACGACATGTGCGCGACTCTTATCTATCCCAAGCCCGTCGCTGCACTCCACCGCAAAACTGAACTGAGACAGAAGTAAATCCTCGCAAATAAATACAATAAAAACGTGAATTCTACTGTTTTAATGGTTTTTGGAAAAGTAACTCCCTTCTATAGAGACGCAGTTAAACACACTCACACACACACACACATTCATGTACGTGTATCTAAGCATTTCATATCCATTTGTGGATATTCATTGCAATTCATGCATAATTTATGAATTATTCATGAACGCCGACTACTATGCAAGTGCCAACAAGAACGTGGGTGGGTGTGGCCATGCATGAGTTGCACATATACACATACATACACACTTAAATAGATTAATACTCGTGTGTGCATAGAAATATAAATATGTGAACACTATTTACTCGTTTGAGTCGATGCGATGGTCACTTAAGTATCGGTCAACTTCTCATAAGCCACACTAATTTCTTTATTTATTTATATACATAGTATGCATGTATGTATGTATGTGTGTATGTGTGGATGTTTATACTCATTTGTTTGGTCTTTGGTGTGTCAGGTGGTCTTGACTCATTTGTTTTTTGTTTTGTGGCAGTTTGTGTGTGTGTATGTGTATGAGTGTGTAATTGAAGCTCATTGCATTGGGTATGGATGAGTAGTTGGAAATTAAGTGATTTTCGGATTTAGTGATATTTGGATTTTCTGCATTTGTTGCCATTCACAAGGGTTGCTGTGTATTTATATTCAGAAATTTTTATTATAATAATATTAAGTCCATATTAGAGAGGAATTGAAATTATTTTCGCACAACACTAGCAGAAAATATGATTTACACTCATGCGATACTTTGCTGAATTGATTTTATTGTATTTGTTTAAGCGAGTTAGGATTAGTATTTTTCTCGCCTGTAAGTATGCAGTTCTTAAGAGCAAATTGCGCTGTTGGCTTATTATTTCCTTCAGCTAGCACACTGGCACGCAGTTCTTAATCAGATTATGAAATAATTTGTTTAAGTCACGAAAATATTACTCAGTTTGCCAACAGCATCACAGAGTAAATTTAGAGTAAAACTTCGTCAAGCCCACAGTGTATACAGTTAGCCAAGTAGCCAAAAAGAGAAAATGCATACAGGTATGCCTATTTGACAATTCGTTTGTATGTATTGGTTGAACATTTTCATTAGGTGTTATTAGTTTTAATCCGAATGAAATTACTCTTCAATTGTAGAAATTGAAAAAGAAATATTTTATGCAATATAAAAAATTAAATAAAAAAATAGCATTGAAAGCCCTAGTAGCCGGTGTGCTAATTAAGTTAGGGTTATATTGTATATATCGCCTATAAATAAAAATAATAAAATTAAAAAAAAAAAAAAAACAAATGCCGCTAAATTTGTGCTTTTTTGCACAAAAGCACTTCGATTGCTGACTCGCTGTTTTGTATACCACACGACGTACTTCCAAACAAAAACAATGGGACATTGGTGTTCGTACTTCATTGCTGTCCACAGCTGACATTTGTGTGAACCATTTCAGTCTAAACGAATTTTCTGCTTCTACCAACGCAGTTCCAACGCAGCTTCTTCCTCAGGCGAACTCGAAAGCTGAAAATCAATAAGAAGCGCAAAAGATTATTGAGCGGAGTTGGGTCAAGCTATCTGAATGTTCCGACATATTTATAGTATTGCAAACTTAGTGTTGGCCGATTCCAGCATTACATACTTCATGGACTTGGATTTATTTGTGATGAATCAGAAAATAAGAATGTACAAAGTACTGATACGACCCGTCCTTACATATGGTGCAGAAATATGGACGCTGAAAACAAATGACATTCATCAGCTGATGTGCTTCGAAAGACGTATCATAAGGAAAATATATGGTCCGGTTGCAACAATAGATGGCAGCTACCGCATTCGCTACAATAATGAAATCGAAGAAATCGTTCAAGGACAAAATATAATACGTTTTATCAAAGCCCAACGAATTAGATGGATTGGGCACGTACTGCGCATGCCGAAAGAGCGAAATGCTAGGAAAGCTTTTATTTTAACACCAATTGGAGGAAGAAAAAGAGGACGCCCACGAAAGCGATGGTTAGATGACGTCGAATCAGATCTTAAGCAAATGAACGTACACAACTGGAGAGATGTAGCCATGGATAGAATAAAGTGGAGAAAAATTGTTGATGAAGCTATGGTCCACCACGGACTGTGAGGCTAAGAAGAAGAAATCAGAAAAGTAGAAATGTCGCAATTGACATTGATAAAAAAAGGTTGTTTTTCAAAAGGAGGACTCATTTTTGAATGAAACATTTGAACAGAGTTTTGAGGCTATTATATTATATATATATTATATGAAATTTATTTATTTAAATTTTAAGTAAAAAAACACAAAGGTTCTTACTGGCTATTGCCTTAGTTCTAATATAAACTAAATATTAATAGAATGATATATTATATTAGTTTCAAACAAGTTTCTTTTTCGTTTTTATATTTCAAAATTTTAAAAATTTTAAAATTTTTGTCGATTTTATTTTTCAAAATTTAAAAATTTAATTTCCGTTTTTATTTTTTAAAATTAAAAAATTTCTTTTTTTTTATATTTTATTTTAAATACTACTGTTGTACGTCATGTATATTTGTTTTATTTCTTGCATTTATTTCACTTCATATGCATGTTTCAATATATTTTTTATTTATCCAAAAAAACAAAAAAATAATTTATTCATTTTTATTACTTTCTTGTAAATAAGAAAAAAAAAAACAAAATGTATTTAATTTTCAAAAAAAAAAAATGTCTTGAATTTTTCAAAAAAAAAATTGATTTTTTCAAAAAAAAAATAATAATTTGTATTTGATTACCGCTTTTCTAACCAGTTTTTGATTCATTTTTATTTTTCAAAATCTTTTAAATGTTTATTTTTTTTACTTTTTTTAACTACGATGTAAAAAATATTCATTTTTCCCCAAAAGCAATTTATTTGTTTCTTGCGTTGATTTCATTTCATATGCGCGTTTTAAATATTTTTTATTTTTCAAAAATAAAATTTAGTAATTAATTTTCTTTAATTTCTTGTAAATAAGCCTAAAAAATATGCGTTTTTTTCAAAAAACAAAAAACCAAAAATATTTAATTTTTCAAAAAAAAAAAAAAACAAAGCAATTTAATAATTCACTTATATTACTTTCTTGTAAAAAGGTCGAAAAAATATGCATTTTTCAAAAAAACAAAAATGTGTTTAATTTTCAAACAAAAAGAAAATTTGCTTAATTTTTCAAAAAAAAAAAAAAAAAAATTTAGATTTGGAAGTTTCAAAATAATTTTTATTTCATTCATTACATTTTTTCCGTTCTTATTTTTCGAAATTTTAAACTTTTTTTTTAATTTTTTTAACTACGACGTAAAACATGCGCATTTTTTTCAAAAGAAAATTTTTTTAATTTTTTGCGTTTATTCCGTTTCATATGCACGCATTTTTTATTTTTCAACAAAGAAATGTATTAATTCATTTTTATTACTTTCTTGTAAATAAGTCGAGAAATATGAATTTAAAAAAAAAATTTTTTTTTCAAAATAAAAATAACAATTGTTTAATATTAAAAAAAAAAAAATTTAAATATGCCTGCGTTAAATAATTTTTATTTCATTTATATTTTTCAAATTTTTAATTTTTCTTTACATTTTTTTTAAATACGTCGTAGAAAATATGCATTTTTTTATAGAATATTTAGTTATAGAATGGGCTACGTTTTTATAAAAAAATATTTGAAATAAAAAATTAAATAAATACATAGCCAAAACTTGTAAGTATGCGACGGCTCTATAATTTTGGAACAAAGCAAATACCACTTCTTCTTCTTGCTTAAAAGATTTTCGCAGAGTTTAACAAAGCGTGCCAGTCACTTCTTTCTCCTACGAACCTGTGCCAGTTACCGAAACACCAAGTGAAGCCAAGTCCTTCTCCACCTGATCTCACCAACATAGAGGAGGCCTTCCTCTTTCTTTGCTACCACCAGCGAATACCAAGCGACGTTTCATCGGTTATTGTCATCTTCTAAGCTTCTGCACCACACAATAGGACGGGTATGATGAGAGATTTATAAAGTGCTAGTTTTGTTTGTCAAAGGCTTTGTTTGGCTTTAGCACTGAAGGAAGTCCACAAAAATCCTTAGGATTGCATAAAATTCCGCCCTTCCAACAGCAAAAGGTAAAGAAATGGCAAATGCTTCAGCCAGCTATTTCGCAGGGCTATTCTAAAAGCGTCACATCTGAAGCATAAAAAATTACAAAAAAAAAACACCTATGAATAAGTTTCGAACGAACAACGGCGCCTCGATTTTGCAAGGGACCACATGCTTTGGAGTTCTGTGTCAATTAACGATCCTAGTGAATGGGGAGATCGTATGAATATAATTACTACTGCCATGGCTTAAAAAATTAGGAAAGATAGGCACTTTAGTCGACATCACAGCCGCGAAAGTAGTATTATGGTATGGGGGGCAATCTCGTATTGAAAATTGTGGCCTACAAAATGACAGGGAACAGCTCTGTTGAAATCATCTTTTCCGGGGATTCATGAGACATTTGTATCTTGTAACAGGATATTGCACCTGTACCCACTTCAGCTAGGTAGGTAGGCAGGTAAGATGGCAAGAGTACCCCAGGCACACTTCAAATAGGTGCCATTTTGATACCATAATGTGGACCACTACCTATGAAAAGAAAAATTTTGGGAAGAGAAAACCTTCCACAGCCAACCAGTGCTGTTGATGTAGTGGACGAGAAAAAAGGGTACTAGGCTGGAGAATTTCTTCAAGTCACCTCCAAAGGGCACGCTAAGAAATCTCAAGCATGTTGCCGCCAGAGCCGGACATTTGCAGAAAAAGTGTTCAACAGTCTCTTCCTCTGCAGGATCCCCACAGCTTCTGCAATAGGGGTTGACCACTCAAGAGTGGTCAAAACTTGGTTTGAGACCCAAAACGTGGCCTTCATACCCCCATATCTGAACATAGGTAATTGAAAAATTGCTCGCTCGTAAGGTTTATGAGAATGGACAACAATTTGCGGAGAAAAATATTTTAACCCAAAACATTAAAATGGTCTGGTCTGAAATTTTATTAGGCTGAGAGATTTATGAATTGTTAGTTTTGTTCGTCGAGAGTGCACTTTATTACTTTACTTTTAGTAAAGTAGCGCTTGCTGACGCGAAAGATTCTGCGTTGGACTTCAAGGCTGATATTCCTTTACTGTCATTCTTTTACTACTTCGACAACTTTCAGCAGTGAAGTTGGTGCCGATATGCAAGTGCGCGAATAATAAAAGATATTTTGCAGAACTTTGAATTATTTCTCTTTGACCGGTGATCACATTTCGAAGAAGTAATATAAATCAAAATAAATCAGTATCAAACTTGAGTTCAAAGCGAGCAGTTGGTTGAAAATTACAGTGAAATATAGTGAAGTGAAGTTGTGAAGTTATGAATTCCGAAGAAATACGTGACGCGTTGAATTCAATGGAAAAGTCCAGTGTTAGTAGTGAGGATTTTAGTCCAGATGAAGGATTTATCCCAGATTCAGGCAGTGATACAAGGAGTGATGACAGTATTGATGAAGACCTCGATGTTAGTGCTACAAATGTTAATAATACTGCTGATGAAGAACAGACGGAAACTACGGCAGCATGGACCTCGCCTGCTACCGGAGAGACTTTGAAGAATTTCGAGGAATTTACCAATCCACCCCAGGTTTTGCAATATGATGCCGGTACGCCATTTCAATATTACAGAAAGTTTTTGACCGATGAGATATTGGATATTATTGTTGAAGAGACAAATAGGAATGCAAACTCTCAAGTAACTGGCATCGGTACTCGCAGCAGCAGTAGGATGAATATGTGGAAAGATACTGATCGCCAGGAGATCGTGGAGTTTCTGGCCATAGTCATGTATATGGAAATGGTAAAATACCCTGCAATAACCGACTATTGGAAACCAAGCACATTGTTCAAAAACGCATTCGTCCCACAAGTTATGGCTCGTAACCGGTTCCAGATCTTGTTCAAATTCATTCACTTCGGACAATTATTCACGGTGGACAATTATTATACTTCTATCGAGTTGGGCAATGCTCTCTTAAATAGAAAAATGCATCTACAAGGAACTCTAAGAAAAAACCGGAGAGGTATACCTAAATTAACGAAAAAACTAAAAAAAGGAGAATGCATCACATTTGAAAAAGCTGGAATGGTAGTTGGCTACTGGAGGGACAAGAGAGAGGTTGGTTTTTTGTCCACAGTAAGCAATGGAACACTTGTACCCTCTGGAAGCAAGTCCAGAAGAACTCGACAAGATATTTTGAAACCTAACGTTATATTGGAATACAATAAATGTAAACAAGGTTTGTTAATTAAACTCTTTTAAAATTTCAAAATTCAAATACATATCTACTTAAATACTTATTAATTTTATTCCTTTTTTTATTTTTTTCAGGAATCGATTTGGCGGATCAAGTGGCAAGCTACTTCAGTCCCTTAAGGAAAACTATTCGTTGGTTCCACAAAGTAGCTTTTGACGTGCTCTTGAATACGGCGGTTATTAATGCGTATATCTTACACAACGAAAATAACCCCAAAATGCAAATATCTGACTTTCGTCAAAGCATTATCCTTTTCATGAGTGGAATAGATAGCGCTTCAATAGCGCGCTCACCTCCGCAGGGAAACCACTTTTTAATAACGTCGACAGAAGCAACAAAGGATGGTAGGCGCAAGAGACATCGTTGCGGCATGTGCTATTCAGAATTAAAGATGACAAACTCGTCGTCAGTCGCCAAACTAGTGGCAACATACTGCGCCCAATGTCGGAGGTCACCATACCTATGTCTTAAACATTTTCAACAGCTACATTAAAATTAAAAACAAAAAATACAGTTTTTTCTGTTTCCAGAATTGAATTGAGTTTTCTCATTTTTAATTTCGTATTATTTCAAAACTTTGTATTTTACTATGAAATAAAATATTTTTTCTTTTAAAATAAACTTTCAATTTTCGCAAAACTCCTTCCGTTAGGGTCCCAGCCCCTAAAATCTAAGGGCCTAGACGTGTATCACTGGTGATACATTGGCACCTGGGGGTAGGTTTTTGAAATTATCACCAGTGATACATTGGCAGCCAACGTGTTAAAAGAAATATAAATTTATAAAAACAATTCTTCGATCAGGCACAAGTTCTTTATGTTTTCCAAAAGCAGTATAAATTTTATTGAAACCTACCAAGAAGTTTTTAATTTACAGTAATCGCCAGTTCAAAAAACATAGTTTTGAGAAAAATGCTTTTAAAGTTTTGCGAACGCAATATTCTTAAGGTATTATACTTCAAGAAAATAGAAATCCAATTTTTTGAAAATTCTGGCTACTCCTAACTCCTTATCGAATTCATGTTTAATGTTGAGTTGGATACACGAAAACTTCGTCTTTCCGGAGATGAAGCAAATCTAAAAAGTTTTACTCCCAGTCTAAGGTATTTGTGTTTTCCGATGTTTATGATAGAAAACTGTTACAGCGAAGAGCAAGAAGAAGCTATGTTTATGTGCAAGGTGGCGCAAAATTAAGCATCCAGTTTGGGTATTGAATAACTTTTTCACTAAATAAAAACTTAGTTTTGATGGAAGTTATTACTTGGATGCGCTCCATTACCTGACTGTTTGCGTACTGCAGCTGTTTACTTCACAAGTGTCAAATATGGTTGCAAATTATAAATCTTCCGATAGGGTGATTGATTTTGTGCCAGCTGGTAGTTGTGTCACCAACGGAAACACATACATTTTTTAGGTACCAGCTCAGAGCAAGTCCGCCACTGGATAACTCTTCTATTTCTCACTCAGCTCCGCCTGTATATCTCGCAGAGCTTTGAATAAATAAACTATTATTTATGTTAACGCATCTGTACATTATCGCAGCGTACTCTACAAGTGTTCCAAGCATATCCATTATTTATGCACCAAGCAGAGTAAAGTGAAAAAGCATTGCCTTTCAGCGCTCAGTGACAGACAAACTGTCAGCAATTGAGTTGTAGCACTAATAAATGGTCATACAAATAGATGAGTACCAACAACTAGTAAAGCACACAAAAACCGCTGAGTAGAAATCAACAAAGACTTATAAAAAATTACAATTCTTAAAATACACGACAAATCGTGCAAAAATCTTTTTTACGCTTTTTTGCACTCCAAACTAAAAGAAATCATTGAATGGATGTATGGCTCCATGCCAACAAAGGCGACCAGCACCTGCGTCTGCGCCCATGCTAAGTTCCAAAGCAATACCAAACGCCCAGCTATCCGCCCGTCCGTCCGTCCGTACATTTGTCTGTCTGTCCGCTTGTTTGTTTGTTTGTTTGTTTGTTTCGCTATATTTGCTTGGTGCGCCGATGCGACTGGCATAAACAATTAGCACCCGTCTGTCAAGCTGGGGAGCAGCTGTCCATTCAGCACCGGCAGTCACACTTTTCTTTATATGTCAACTTGTCCGCGCGGCTGACCAAATGGATGAGTTTGGTGTAAGTAAGTGATTGAATGTTGCATTGGGTGAATGCTCAGCATACATGCGGGGTGTGTGTGTGTATGCGCGCTGATATTTTGCGAACTGAATGTCAAGTGTGCGGCAGAAGCAATTATCATACTTGTATGTGTTTCCATAGTGTCCATACTTTGAGATTATGCGCGAAGACCATCCAATGCGTGATAGTTGTTGGAAGCGTTGTTTATTGTTGTTGTTCTTCTTGCTGCTTCAGTTTTCTTTCTGCTCAAGTTGTTGCAACTCGGCAAGCGCACTTACTTTGCTTGCCATCCACAAAAGTTGCACACACCTCCAATATTACTAAATCTACACTTTTATTGGCTAGTTAACTTGGCTAAAAATGGCTTTGTCAGCTGTGAGACTTAATGAAGTAAATTTATTTTTGTGCGCAACTTTGGCGAGTTTTTGTTTTCCTTCTGTGTTTTTATTTTTATGTGTTTTTTTTACTGGTATGAGAACATTTCCTTTTTATAGACTTTTGTGCATTTTAAGTTATAAAGAAACAAGCAGCATTTTTGGACCCACGCGCTTATGCCCAAGGGTCTTATAATTCTGTTCACACAAATTGTTGCATGTAACAGCATAAAGAAATCGAGATAGTTATAGACATATGTACTTGATTAGAGTCAATAATTTTTATGGAAAAAATGGTTGTGAAAGCAATCGTATTTGATCTAGTAATCCAAGGGTTTCAGACAATTCAAGTGAAGACTGCACTTGGCTCGAAATCAAAATATTATTCTATCTAACGGTATTTCGCTGTTCGTCTGTACTCGAATCGGCGTTTTTATATGGCGTGTCCCAAACCCTGCGCACAGCCAAATATCCTGAGTTGCTGCGCCTTCTCTCTTTAGCTCGCTTTCAAATGGATGTTTGGAAGCTACCCAGAGGATATTTGAACGGAGCCCAGAAGTTGTAAGCTGCTTGGACCGTATGCAGAAGAATCGTCCTTGCGACTCCCAAGTGATTGGCGCTCAGAGATTTTGGATGAGAGATTTTGCCCACTTGCGTGGACTTCTATAAACGGAACCATGCTAAAAGGAAAAAGAAAAATACCTCTCCGGACCTTTCACTACCGAGCGGGTTTTCAGACAAAGCGATCCACTATCGTGCGATCTCTTCCACTTCCTGAATCAAGAGGTACTACGGAGAGCCGGTGTTCATCGAAATCACACTATTTTCACCAAAATTGTCCAGCTCCTTGTTTATGCTGATGACATTGACATCATAGGGAAATGCAAGCGAGATGTTAGCGCAGCAATTATTGCTATCGAAAGAGAGTCAAATAGAAGGGGTGAGGGCAAGGCGAAGTATATGCTGTCCCCTAGGAAACATACACGGTCTTTTGGATTCAGCATTTCGGCGTACAACTATGCCTTTGAAATCGTCAAGGAATTTATAAGTCTTGGCATTGTCGCCACAACAACAAACGATGCCAGTTTGGAGATAAACCGACGAATCACGCTTGCTAATAGGCAATACTATGGTCTCAGTGAGCAAATGCGTAGCAGAGACCTATCTTGCCCGACAAAACTAGCACTCTACAAGACGCTCATCTTGCCCGTGCTACTCCATGGCGCTGAAGCATGGGTTGTGTCGCAGACTGATGCAACAGCTCTTGGGATATTCGAGAGAAAGATGCTTCGCCAAATCGTTGGTCCTCTTCGTGTTGGCGACAACTACTACCGCCGAATGAAACACGAGCTGTATGAGTTCTACAGCGGTGTGGGCATGATGAAGCGCATCAATATGCAGCGCTTGCGCTGGCTG
This sequence comes from Anastrepha obliqua, assembly GCF_027943255.1. NCBI lineage: Eukaryota > Metazoa > Arthropoda > Insecta > Diptera > Tephritidae > Anastrepha > Anastrepha obliqua. Next base: position 110,852,567 of record NC_072894.1, on the reverse strand, counting down.
GGCCACGTTGAATGGATGGATTCAGAAGCTCCAGCAAAAAACAGGTGCTCGGAGGGCAAGTTAGAGGACAACGACGTAAGGGAAGACCATGCCTCCGATGGAAGAACCAAGTCGAGGGAACCCTATTATCGATGAGAAGGCGTGGGCAAAGCAGAGACGCCTGGCGAGACTTGTTACAGACGGACTTAACCCAGTAACGGGTTGTGATTCTTTATCAGTTTAGCAGCTGTTTAATATTGTGCTTGACTTGAATAGAGGCGCTCAGTTAGCTTACATTATTTGCGCATTAAAGCTGTCGAGCTATCGTTCTTTTAAGCATTCATTGCGTTTCGTCGAAAACTTCTTAATTCTATAATAATAAAATGGGAAAGCAGAAAGGTTTAGCAGATCACAAAACAGGAAAAATCGGTATCATGACCTCAGGGCTGACTACTTTGGAGCAAGTTGCCTTCTATGACAAGAACTACAAAAGCAAAACTACGATGGCTTTGGCACCGAAGAAAACCCCCAAAATCCGTAGGCTTGCATCAAATTCCGCCCTTCCAACAGCAAAAAGTGAAGAAATGTTGAATGTTGTAGCCAGAAAATTCTCTGTTCGAAGGGCTAATCGAAAAGCGCCTCACCTGAAGCATAAAAAATTGTAAAAAACCCACCTTAAATGAATTTCGAACGAAGGACGCCGCCTCAATTTTACAAGGGACCATATGGCTTGGAGTTCTGTGTTAAATAACGATCTGAGTGAATGGAAACAATTATAATTTCCATAACTTAAAAAATAGGGAAGATAGGCACTTTAGTCGACATCACAGCCGCGAAAAAAAGGGACAAACTAGCACTCAGACAACCTTAATTACTGTATTGCACTCGGGTTCCCTTATTAATTTTTTTTAAATCTACCCGACTCCCGAAGAAATCTGAGTAGATCTTGTGGTGCCAAGTAGCCAAGGTAGTCGTTTCTTACCACATCAGTGCTAAAGATCTCAAACCTGATTCTAGCGAAGATCGGGCAGACGCACAGAAAGTGGTCGCCGTCTCATCCTCCTTTCTAAATGCTGAACAGAGTGCATTTTCTCAGATGCCTACCTTTTCCATGTGCTTGGTCCGTAGAAACTGCCCCACCATCAGTGCAACCAGCTGCATACAGTCCCTTCTGCTTAATGACAGGACGATATGTGACAGTCGGTCGGACATGAATGGTAGCATCAGTTCTGTCCATCTGCGGCTTCTCTCAGCCTGCCAAACGCGCTTGTGGATTAAAGTAACCCGTTTGCTAATCGTCGCTTTGATGGCTGCAGATGAGAGTGGCAGAACAGGCTCCGAGCCAAAGATGTTGGCCTTAGAGCCCGTGCTAGCTAAAAACTCGGAGAGCGCCTCCGAGCCAAAGGTGTTGGCCGTAGAGCCCATCCTAGCTAACAACTCGGAGATATCCTTACCCGCAACACCCACGCGTCCCTGGAATCATGTTAACATCAGAATATTTTGTCTACCGACATAGTTCAGCCTGGATTTACAGTACTAAACTACCCTTAAAGTGGTTGGAGGGATGTCTAAGGCCATGAGCGCAGCTTTGCTGTCACTGCAGACATGTATAGATCTGCCTCTCTATCTGTTTTCCACAACTAAGTTCATCAGAGTAGTTTTGTTCCGCTATATTCCACGTAGACACCAGAGCCGGAACCCATCCTGGAGCCAACCGTGAAAATGCGAAAACAGGGCTTGCCGGGCTCATTTTCTGAGTTTGACCACAATTGAGCCTGGTAGCATCACACTGTATTTCCTTTCAAGTACGACTCCTGATGGCATAGAGTCAAGGGACATGGAGCGGATCATTGGATCCAAGTCCGTGCCTTCTGTGTTGTCCAATGCCGGACAGGGACCGTACCAATTCTTATTGTGTTTCCGCCTGAAGATGGCCTTCAAGGCCTCTCCTTGGATGAAAACGTCAAGTGATGGTAGACTAAACAGAGCATGTGATGCCGGACCTGAAGTTCTTGGAAGAGCTACGGTGCAACATGGGTCACAGTGCATTGTAGTCTCGATAAAGTCGTCCTGACTTATACGGGAGGGAATCTGCTCATTTAGACTACTGATGCATAGGTGACAATAGGTCTTATCATAGCCTTGTAGATCCATCGGATCTTGCTAGGAGAAAGACCCTACGTTTTTCCAAAGACGCCTTTGCTCTACCTGAACGCTGTCAGTGCTTTGGATGTCTTTGTTTCAACGCGTAACTTCCAAAGGAGTTTACTATCGAGGATTACTCCAAGATATTTGATTTCTTTGGATAGCTGGATTGTAACTCCTTTAGCTTAGGCAGAACGAGTCTATCAAGCTTCCTTTCTTCTGGTGGAGCACAATACGAGTCTTGATAGGGTTTGCTGAATATTACCTTAATAGCACCTTAAAAATTATGAAATTTTTGTGAAGTTCGCACATCTTCCCTTTATCTTTACAGCTTTCTGAACTTTTGAGACAGAAATATGATTGTATATCATCTCGCAATAATCAATTTTATTAGGTAGAATTTTACCATACAGAATTTTTTCCAGCCAGAATTTCGAATACAGAATATTGTGCCATAATAATGTTTCATTCAATCCACTTAAATTGCTTTTGGTACCACCGTGCGTGAACGGATATTATCATTGAAGTGCTACATATAAAATTTATAAAATTACTTCCATGCACAGTGTTGCATAACGTCGCTATTTAATACCCTAATTAATCAAAAATAATATTTTTATGCCTTCTTAGAATATTTGAAAGCCATTAAAAATACCATTTAATTCTCTAGTGCCGGGCAGCAATTTCGCTAATGCTACGTGAATAAAGGAAGCCATCGCATCCACTCCTTCCAATTTTCCTAATCAAAAAGCCTAGCTAATGAGTTAACCCTTTGCATGCACCGCGCGATTTGCACTCAAAATGCCACGCTTACTTGACCAAAATATATGCGCCGGAAGTGTAAATTTAAAATGTTGCCTCTGCAGTGTGTCGCCTTTAATCCAGTTAGTGCTAGAGAAAGAGTTAACAACGCGTGAATTTCTGCCTTCAATTGCAAGAGATTAGCGAGTAGTCTACACTCACACAATCACGTGTACATAAATATGTGTGTGAGCTCTCCCCCAACCACGGGAAATTATGATGAATTTGGAAAGCCGCCAAACTCGTCATGTACAGCCTGAAAGTATGCTTCTCATTCTCCAAGCAGCAGCCTTGTGCACGTCTAGCTGCCACGCTGGCTAAGCGCCTAAAAATTGACGTATGCCTCAGCGCCTTTTTAGCCATTTTAAATGCGGCTACCTTCACCGTATCTGCCACCGTCGACTCCATTTACCACTACTGCCGCAACCGCAACCACTTTAACCAACGCCTCGTTGCGTCTACTCAATGCAAATGCATATCCCCGATGCCCGTATCTCAACCCATAATTGTGTGGTAATTATTTATGCACAAAGCTTAGCTGGCATATCCCTTGTGCTATACACCTTTTTCCGCTCTGCTCTTCTAAGTCATACATTTATATTTTTTTTTTGGAGATTTGAATAAATATGCTTGTGATTAATTGCCACATTAACGTGTGGCATTTGTTGATTTTAGCAACTTTTCATAATTGCCTGCGCGGCAGTGGTTTCTGCACCGCTGCGTAATGAAGCTGAAGTGTATGAGTATGCGTGTGTATGTGTGAAGGGGTTGTATTTCTGATGTGACATATGAACTGGTTTCACTGATTAATGAGCGAAAGTTTTCTTTGACGAATTTTCCTGAGGTATTCGAAAGACGTAGTAAATTTTTTGTTTATACGAGATGGAGTAAGGAGAGACCGAGTAATTAATAAGTGTACTGCATATGAAAAGGGTTGGGTAGGCGATGGCAAAATAAATATTGAATACATTTATGTATAAATCGATTATTAAAATGAGCAATCATACCTATTTTGTTACTCTTTAGTTGATGCTCAATAATTTGTTTTTCACTGTGAACCTTTTCTTTTCAGCATATTTTCATTATTCTGAAAAAGAATGTGGAACGAAAGCTTGAAATTCCTTTCTGGCGATTCCATGCCAAATTTTCCGTTATCAATTTTTATTTTTTTGTAGTAGTTTATTCATTACTGAAACCTTCGTGCAATTGCAATGAAATGGAAACCACACTTCCTCTACCAAGGAGGGTGTTGAGCTTTTTGCGTACTTTCTTAGACCATTATGTTAGATCTGAAACTGTGTTACATGAACTAAGGTTCCCTTCCAGTTATTAACTAATTTCAGCATAGAATCCATAATACTTTCTCTGTCTCACCGTGAAGATTGGGGAGATAAGTGATGGTCAAATATGTGGAGGTATTTTCTAAACACCCCGTGCCCTGAAAGCAATTGAGTTTGGTTATAGTTTGTTCCCAGTGGTTCTTTTCTAACCACGTTGTGGGAGTGGGTATTAGCTCATGCGTCCATTTACCCTTGTGTGATCTATTCCATCTTCTTCGATTGCAGGGCGTTGTGCATCATGAGTTCTTGCCACAGGGTAAAACAGTCAATATGGAATATTATCTGCAAGTTATGCGCAATTTGCGCGAAGCAATCCGCCAGAAACGCCCGGATTTGTGGAAGAACAGAAATTGGCTCCTGCATCACGATAATGTCTCTGCTCACACATTGTTGCTTGTACCAGCGTCACACTTTTGTACCAGCGTTATACTTAATTAGATATGGCAGAGAAAATAATATTTCTTCTGTTTATTTTGGTTCTCTCCAGTTAACTGTTGATGATATTTGGGATGGTATTCATCACATCAAAAGTTCATAGCAAGTGGACGTTGATGGGTTAATTTTTTTTTTTTGTCAAAAAATACTCTACTCTTGTCTATCCACTTCTGCTAATTTTTAATAAATCCTTTGCTTGTGGACAGATGTTTAGAAAGTTACTTTTATCACACCTTTATTCAAAGCTGGGAATAGAAACCACATCGCGAACTACAAACCTATTTCAAAACTTTCAACGGTTTGAAAGCTCTTTGAGTATATCGTAAAAAAAGTTATACTTCGCTGTAAAACGTAATTTATCAAATAACCAGCATAGTTTTATGGCTAGTAGATTGACTGTCACTAATCTTGCTGTTTTTTTTCAGATTTTTGTACATCGGCTTTCAATAATAGCCTTAAATTTGATGCTGTTTATACAGATTTTTCCAACCCCTTCGTTAAAGACTGCCAACCAACCTTAATCCCTTAACTAGTTTCACTCTACTTTCCTTAAATGGATAAAGTCGTACCTTTTCAATCGTGAATGTGTAGTTGTTGTCGATAATATATCTTCTTCATGCCCTATTATTGCCTCTTCTGGCCTTGGGGCAGCATTTTGGGCCCATTTTTTTTGTAATTTTTAATAATGACATCTTTAAAGGTTTTCCTTTCACTTAGTTTCATTTATATGCAAACGACTTCAAAATTTTTAAAACTGTACGAAACGAGTAAGTGTCTGATTCATATGCGCTTCAATCAGACCTCAAGAACGTCGTGACATGGTGTGATAGGAAGCTACTTCAACTAAATATTAAGAAATGCCCTCATGTGTCATTTTCTAGGGCAAAGCATTTAATCTCTACCTCTTATTTTATAAAGAATTCACGTCTAAACACTTTTAATGAAATTATTGGGGAGTAGTCTTTGACTCCCCCTTTCAGTTTCTTAGTTATTTGAATTTTGTCATCGCCTAATCGTATTCTATAATACATTTGCTTTCATTTGGCGGTTTGCTTCCGACTTTACGATCCTTATACTTTGAAGTCACTGTATTCTTCACTCGTACGATCCAAGTTGGAGTATGCCGTCTTTATTTGCAGGCCTTCTCATCAGTGCCACATCAATAGACTTAAATGCATTCAAAAGAAATTTCCTCGTTTTGCACTCAGATCTTTGACTTCACTGATCCGATTCCTTCATATAGTGCAAGGTGCGCAGTACTAAACTCAAAATCGCTACAAAATAGAAGAATTATACCGTCGCTCTGCTTTGTTTTCGATATTATAAATACGACAGTTCACTCACCTTTACTCCTACAGCGCATTCATTTTCACATACCTCGAAAAAATCTTCGGGGTAATGATTTATTCTTCCTAGAGCGGGTTAGAATTGTTTTGACGACTGAAGTATTCTTCGGGAAATTCTGAACAAAAAAGCCCATGAAAGCATAGCTCTAAAATGGATTTCGAGCTTCATTTTTATAAACTTTTTTTATAGATTTTTTTGGAAGAAAATTAAACTAATGAGTGGGCTTAGCGCACAATATACTAATTTATGGTATTTATTTTGTCCAAACACATCTGCTAGCGAGAGTAGCATCGTAACTCATGCAAAATTAATTTCACTATTGGAAAATTTATAATTTTTTCAAATTACAATGTCCTTCATTGCAGTTCTTCAGGTCTTCATTGCAGTACTTCTGGAACTTTTGAATTTGTACTCGTAAGTTTTGAGACGCCATCAAGAACTGTTATAAACAAAAGCGGCAATAAGAGAGCCAACGCCTTTGTTGATAATAAATTTGCCGCTGAATTTTCCTTTGCTTTTTTCATGCTTTTTATTTCTAGAACTAATTCTGCTAAAGAACCATGGATTTTGTATATAGGTAAGTTAAAATTTAAACTTTTATTTCCACTTGAGCATTCTTTTTTTTTGTTAAATGCTAAAGAAAATTAAAAAATTTTAAAACAAAGAAACAACTCGAGGAAGTGTCGAATTGCATTAATTTTACATTCACCGTACATTTAAGGTAAAGCCCAAAATAAACAATACTGGCGTCAAAAAATCTTTTTAATGAGCTAGTGCGTTGGAAGCTAGATCCCTAACGGACTTCCACTGTTAGTCGCATTTTAATTGGTCATTTGGGCTTACGAAAGGTCTGTCCACATTTCATTGAGCGCAAGTTAACTGAGCAGCAAAAATTACATTCGAAAGACCTCATTGAAGAGGCGAGAAAAGACAAGAACTGCCTTTACAACATTAGAACTGGTGATGAAACGTGGTATTTCCAACCTGAAACTAAGCGTCAAAGTGCAAATGGAAGGCCCCAGACGAGCCACCACCCAAAAAATCTCGTTTGGAGAACTCAAAAATCAAGTCGATGCTCATTTGTTTTTACGATTCCAAGGGGATTGTTTGTCCACAAAGAGCTCGTGCCAATGGGCCAAACCGTCAATGCAATTTTCTATCTTGGCGTTTTGAAGAGTTTGTTGCATCGCATCCACCGAATTCGCCCTGAATACCGCGAAGGAGGAAGCTAGCGCTTATTGCATGAAAATGCACCATCTCATCAATCCACCCTTGTGACTGATTTTTTGACTAGAAATTACATTTTACCCATCAATCACTCACCGTATTCGCCTGATATGGCTCCCTGTGACTTCTACCTATTCGGAAAATTGCATTTGGCCATGAAAGGAAAACGTTTTGCGTCCGTAGAGGACATCCAAAAGGCTTGTACAGACATCCTGAAGAACATTCAGGTCAATGACCTGAAACACTCTTTCGAAAAGCTTTTAGATCGCGCAAAGCAGTGTATCGGGGCCAGAGGAGACTATTTTGAATAAATAAACTCGAAGTTATCAAAACAATCCTCATGTCGTTTCTATTTTAACTCAGTCTTGTTTATTTTGGACCTCACCTTGTATATGCCACAAAGAGATATGCACGGGTATCGGTGTCCTTTTGCATTACAATAACCCCCTGATGAGACGTCAAAGACATATAAGGGGAATATCATGCCGATGTTATAACTTTTTTAGAGCTCAGAGTAAATACTCGAAGGCAGTCATCTAACAAAACACCCAATCTAAACAGACTTAGTACTAGTTACAATAACAATAGCTGCTCCAATTCAGCTCCTCAAAATAATTAAATATTTCCTTGCCTATAACCTGCTATTGAAGACAGAAAAAATACTTTACCGATGAAGATAAGTTTTTAAAACTAAAACTGAGAATGCATTCTGCTCTGTAAGGCATTCATTCTCAGATCATTGAACCTGCTCTCGCTTCATTTACCTTAATCCTTTGAATACAATCAAATTACACTTATCCGCGCATAATTAGCCTCACACATTTCAATTGAGTGCAATAATAACAAAAACAAATAGTCATCGAACAAACAGCGAATGCTACTAAAAATCTTCTAATGCCAACTCAAGCTGATTGATGAGAATTACAGAGTCTACGACTGCGATTGTTGGCTGAGCGTGAGATAAAAATCGGAAAAATGCAAACAAAAGTAAAACAACAACAAATAACATATACAAGTACATGCCGTACGCTGTTGTATGCAGAGCAGCAGAAAATTTCGTTGACGATTAGTCATCAAAGGGGCCAATTGGGCAAGCGTTACAAAAAAAAATCAAATAATAATTTGAAAATCAAAAAACAAAATAAAAAATCCGAAAATTAAATAAACTGAGTGCATAAAAAATATAGAAAAGCCAATGACATGAAATTGTTAACAAAGAAATGTAAACAAAAGTGTAACAATAAATTGTAAAATTAAGTAGAAGAAGTGAACATTTTTTGAGTTTCTCAATATTATTGGAGGCATACATCAACATCATTTACTGGTCATTGTGGGTGATCTGCCATTATTTCGTGTAAATAATAAAAAGACAACAAACGCAGTAAAAAGAAAAAACGATTAACAAATGTCAATTAGCCGCCGTTTGCGCTTGTTTTTTGTCTTTACATGCAACATCCTGTGTGTGTGTGTGTGTGTGATATGTAAACATAGGAAAGAAAAGGTACATATGAGTCAGCTAGTCAACACAGCGAACAGATGAAGGCAACATGTTGTTGCAGATGCAAGTCGCCGATAAGAAATGCAAAGAAGCAATGAATAAAATGGTTTTGTAACAGCTTTTCTTGTGACCTCAATGACCGCCGTGTGGCATAAAAGTCAATATATCACTTTGAATAGAGCCACCAAAAAATAGTCAACATTTTTGAATAAATTTTTGTGTTACAGATGAATATGTTGATTTATAAGAATCCCGAAACTTCGGGATTATTTTTAATCAACACGGGACTGAACCCGAAATTTAAATTAGCTGAATTCTCTGAAAATTCACTTTATAAGCATTTAACAAAAATCTATGTGTTAGTAACAAAAGTTATGGATGGATAGAAAAGGCGATGAAGGAGTCAAGGCTGATGTTAAGAAGGGTTGCCCACAAGGTAGAATACTCTCTCCCCTACTTCGGCGCTTTGTTGTGGACTCTCTTTTTAATGACTGCAGGAAAGTGCACGCATCCAAGCCTACGCGGACGATGTGTGCGTATTAATCTCAGGACGATAACTTGAAGGCATATAAAGGGTTTTCCAATATGAGGTGTTATTTTGATATTCAAAGAAAAATGCTATTTTTTAATATAAATGATCGAATGTTTAATTCATTATAAAGAGGATGGTATGCCGTTAATAGTTGAAAATAACATCAGGCAAATGACCACCACGACCACGCTTATATCCTCTTCATGAAATTTTCCATAACCGAATTGCAAAGTGGCTGCCCTATGTCCTCGATAGCCTCACGAATTCCATCTTTGAGGTTTTGAATCGACCCTGGGCTGTTGGCGTAGACCTTCTCTGTGTTAAATCACAAGATCTCGGTGTCCAATTGTGATCACCTATTCGAGAGATAACACGGTCCGGAAACTTTTCTCGTAAAAGATCAATGGTTTCGTTGCTTGAATGGCACTAGCGCCGTCTTGTTAAAAATAAACGTTGGCCAGATCAATAGCATCCAATTCCGACCATAAAAAATCGTTAATCATATCTCGATGTCTTCTGAGGTTAAATACTTCGGAGTAATCCTAGATAGTAAACTTACCTGGGAGAAGCACGTCAAGCAGAAGGTCCCTGGAACACTAAAAGTCTGCTGGCAGTGTAAGAGAACCTTTGGCAAGACATGGGATCTAAGACCGCTTATAGTACAATGGTTGTACATCAGCCTGATTAGACCCATTATGACATATGCCTCTATAGTATGGTTGAAGGCTGCAATGGTTAAATTCAGTGTAAAACCCCTAAACAAACTACAGAGAAATGTGGGTACAACAGCTGCTATGAGATATCTAGTAATGCACTTAATGCCATTTTGAACTTGCAACCTCTAGATCTTCAAATTTGACAGGAAGCGATGAAGGCGGCGTACAGGCTCAAGTAAAACGGAGTCTGGAGAAATGAAGTAAGCACTGGCCACTGTCAGATATACCACCAGATGTCGGAGAAATGCATACTGTTTTCGATTCCAGCGGACAATCGAGTGCCTTTCGTTAGCTTTGCTAGGTTGTAGCGGATCTGGATGGTACTTAGACGAATACAATAAGTACTCCTATGCTACAGGACAGATGACCACGGTGTTCCATCTTGAATGTGGCATACTGGCTAATTGAGAGGAAGTGGCGGGGTAGCAGTATTGGAATTTGTAGTGACAGTCAACATGCACTGAAAGCCTTTGCTGAACCACGCTGCTCTTCGAAGTTTGTCGGTGAATGAGAGACAAAACTAAAGAGTGTTGCAAAACGCAACAAAGTTAGACTTATTTGGGTGCCTGGACATTGTGGTGTTACAGGGAACGAGTAAGCTAGTAAACTGTCCAATGAAGGCTTTGCAATCATACTACCAGGTCCTGAACCCTTTATAGTTGTCAATTATGCATCGATTCAACTATGGATTGACGACTTCATGAGGTCTACCCATAGAGGACGTTAGTCTGGGTTGAACCCGTGTAGAGGAGCCAAGTGCTTTGTGAAAGAACCAAACAGGAAAATAGCGGCCGCTCTCCTAAATCTCAGCAGAAGGGACCTGAGTGGGTGTAATCACAAGACTCAACGCCTATGGTCAGCATATGGTTGCCATGGGGGTCGTCGACAGTCCGATATTCCTATCCTGTCTTGAGGATGACGACACTGCAGATCATTTTCTCTGTAGCTGTCCAGCCTTTACCAGAATCAGACTTAGGATATTTGGTTGCGATATACTGAGTGTGGATAAAGTTCATACTCTTCCTCTTCCGTATCTCTTAAGATTGATCAATGAATCCAAGAGATTTGTGGAAGAGTGATCTCAAACTAATTTTTCCGTCTTACCACCCACATTTTGTCTTTCCTATCTCTCTATTTCTTCTACTGAAATCTATCCAGGTGTAGTACAATGCACAGTGGTCCGGCGGCCGGACAAAATTCAATTTTTCAACATTTTTGAAATAAAAATTTGATAATGCAGATGTTTTATTAAATATTCAGGGCAGATTTCCTGAAAATATTACTTAATTTAAAATATTTTTCATTGTAGTTTTTTGACTTTAAACATGAAATTGTATGCAAATCGTGCTTCATACAAGAGTTTCATTTTCATGTCTGCAAATAAATATTACCATTTGATTGTTAACCAAATATTGGAAAAAAAGATAATTGAATATATTAACGGAAACAGTAATAATTCTCTTAAGTTGTGGTACAAAATCCAATTTTTTTTTTGAAATTTTAAAATTTTTCGAAAATTTTTTTTTTAAAGATCATTTTTTCGAGTGGTCCACAACGGTCCACTTGAAATCAACATGAGTGATGTAGCTACATATTTCAGCTATGATCTCAAACTGAAACCTGTTGCGCAAAGTTGCGCAAATTAAAAATAATGTAGCTTTTGTGCATTTAGCCACAGGCAAAACGTTACATATGGCTTATGCAATTTTGTGTAAAAGACAGAAAAAGACATAGCAAAGACAAGCATAAAATGCTACTCACCATGGTAGATGGCAAAGTATGCAATGCTCTTACCCACACATTATCATCTCAAAAATGCTATGTATGTGGGTCAACGCCAATAATGATGAACACAATCGAAGAATCAATTCTAAAGGAAACCGATCCATCTACATTTCAGTTTGGCTTGTCCACTTTACATGCATGGATAAGATTTTTCGAATGTTTACTACACATATCATATCGATTATAGTTCAAAAAATGGCAGGCTAGAAGTCTAGAAGAAAAAAATAGTTTAAAAAATAAAATGACATCTGTCCAAGCAGCATTCAAAAGTCGAATGGGATTATTGGTGGATATTCCTAAAACGGGTGGTAGTGGAACGACTAATGATGGCAACACGGCTCGCAGGTTTTTTAATGATCCTGAAGTATCATCAGAAATTACTGGAATTGATATTCACTTAATCAAGCGGTTTGCCACTATTTTACAAACATTATCGTCTGGTCTTAATATTAATATTGAAGCATTTCAAAAATATGCCCTTGATTCTGCTAAACTATTTGTCCAACTATATAATTGGTATTACATGCCGGCTTCCCCGCACAAAATATTAATTCATGGGAGTTTAATTATTAAACATGCTTTGCTGCCTATTGGCCAACTCTCCGAAGAGGCTCAGGAAGCACGCAATAAGGATTTGAAAAATTTTAAGAAAAACAATACACGAAAAATGTCGAGAACTGACACAATGACAGATTTATTAAATGCTTTGCTTTGTTCATCAGATGTAGTTATAATATCAAAAACTAAGGTTCCGAAAAACAAGCCAAAACCATTTTCTTGCGCTTTTAAATTTGAAAAATGATCCAGCCTCAGAAAACAGCTCATCAGAAACAGCTCATGAAAAACAAAAAAACAACTAAATATCCAAAAAAAATTTAAAAACTAAAACAAAAAAAAATTTAAAAATTAAAAATAAAAAAAAATTAAAATTAAAAAAAAATTTAATATTAAAAAAAAAAAAAAAATAAAAAATAAAAAAAATCTAAAAACAAAAAAAAAAAAATGAGAAGAGAATAACCTTACCGTAAACCTCCACGTGGTACTCTCTGGGGTCGTGAAAAATGTAAAAATGAACTCACCAGCTAATTACGGGAGTAAAAATGTATTTATAGTATTCAATGAATTTAAAATTTGCTAAAACTAAGGTCAGATTCGTCATCACTGATCCTTAAAACCCCTAAATATATGTTTTCAGCTTAATTAAATGAGTTTTTGAATTTTGTCCGCCAACGCCTTCTGGTCGGACCACTGTGCAATGGTCTCCTGACTGAGTGCTTGTACTTGTCCAACCCCCCACATATCTAATCTATTCTAATCTAACAAAGGTTTTTTGAATATCAATTACCTTTTCACTTTTTTTCCATGTTCACTCCGCTCGGCAGTATAGGATCCCAAAAAGACTCTTCCATCTTACACGGTTTTGGGCTGTTACTTTTACGCCGTCTCATATGATGTCGGCATCTGCTGGGTCGCGCAACCTCGACCTGCTCCAAGTATTTTAGAATTTAATGTAATTAGTTTCAAGTTTTTGGCATCCCGAAATTTCCATCACTTGAAAAATCCCGAAATGCTATATCGAGAGTTAAGTTATTGTGCATTAAAATTTTAGCTTCATTTGTTTGCACTGTCATTTGCTACAATTTCATTGCAGGCAGCATTTTCATCTTTCACATTTTACTTTAATGCAGTTTCATATTCACAATTCGAATGCCTATTTGGGTAAATAATGAAATTCTCATTTGGTTGTTAAATATGGGAATTGGGCAGCAGCACGCAAGAGGCCAACAAACAAACTAATCAAATTGACGAGACTATCATCTATTAGTCAGCGGTGATCAACAACATGCAAAGCTATTCTTGTGCCTCACTTCTTTTTCACAGCCAACCGTTCCATTTGATCTGTGTCGGGATCGTACGATTTGTTTGCGTTGCTAATTGAATATTCTGTAGTTATTTACTTATGTATTCTTCTTTTTTTGGGGGGTAATATTTGTAGTGTACACAGTGCACACACTGTTGCCACAATATTTTTTGTATACATTTGAGGCAAGTATCAGTACCTTTGTCATTGTCTCCACCTACTTACACATGTGCTCGCATGAAAAGCCCGCGCTTCATATGAAATATATGTACAGTACACGGCGAAAAATATTTGTGATACTGGTTCTGCCAAAATACCATTGACACACTAAAGTTAAGTTAGGTGGTCGTCCACTGGAGACTCAAGCCACAAGTCGTGCAGCGGATGTACAACGCAGTGGTTTTGCCAATTTTAACGTATGGATGCCTGGTTTGGTGGGAAGCTCTTCGGGCTTTAATAAACGAAATTCGGAGTTTTTTGAAATCAGTTTATTGGGAAATTTTCGTCGCAACTCTGTCATAACAGTCTGGGCTATGTGAGACGTTGCCCCATCTTGTTGAAACCACACAGAGTTGAAAGGAATTCTCTTTCGGCGTAGTTCTGGATAGAAAAATTCTTTCAGCATTTTCAAATAACGGTCTCCAGAAACCGTAACGGTGTGACCATTTTCTTCAAAAAAATAAGGCCCGACAATACAGCGTGAAGAAACCGCACACCACACTGTCACGCGAAGAGGATGCAATTCCGTCTCGTGGAGTATCTGTGGGTTAGAAGTACTCCATATTCGACAATTTTGTTTGTTCACATTGCCGTTTAAATCGAAATGGGCCTCATCAGACATGAAAAGGCATTTAACATGTTTTGGTCTTCTTCCACCATTTGCAGATCTTCTGGCAAAATTCCAAGCGAATCGGCAAGTCTGCTGCATTCAGTTTGTTATCCATTTGAATTTTGTAGGGAAATAAGTCTAAATCTTTGTGCATTATTGTTTGCAAAGACTGTCGGCTGACACCAAGTTGAGCAGATAAGCTTCTTGTTGAAACCCTTGAATTGCTTTGTATAGCTGCAGCTACAGCAGCGATCGTTTCCTCCGTCCGAACTGGTGGGTTTCGATGATAAGGCCTTCTTGCGACTGTTCCTTGCTCAGCAAAATTATTCACCAGTCTCATTATGGTCCATCTGCTCGGGGGATCGCCGCCAAACATCCGCCTGTACTCTCTCTGTACCAAAACTACGGACTCCAGTGCGTGATAGCGGCGGACTATCCAAATTCTTGTTTGCGTGTCCCAGTTATCCATTTTAATAAATTTTAAAGATCAATCTGCAAATTAAAACAAAAATGGAACAGATAACTTAAAAAGAAAAAAAGTTATTCAATTTTTTTTTGGTAGCAGCTTTCATCAGCCACCCCGTATTACTAAACTGGGGAGGGTGCAAAGGACTGCAATCATTGGCATCACCGGATAATGTAAAACTTGCCCCAGTGCTGCCCTGAATGTTCTTTTGCATTTACTTCCCATCGACTTTTCCATTATTTCCATCGCAGCTCAAAGTACAATCAGGTTAAAGGAGGTTGGCCTCTGGAGGCAATCTCTCACAGGACATGATAGCATTTTCGGGCAGTTAACACAGTATTTCTCCGAACTTCGAACAGATCTCTCCATCCATTGGGTTATCTTTCAGAGCAGGCAAGATTGGAAAGAAGGGAGAGTCGGCACCGATGTAGGTACCTTATTCTTCACTGACGGTTCCAAGATCTAATCGGGAGTCGGAGTGGGGGTTTTCTCTAAATCAGCCAAATTATCTATCTCCTTTAAACTGCCGAATACTGCTAGAGATTTCAAGCAGAAGTCTTTGAGATATTAACATTTGCTCCGATAGTCAGAACGAAACTATTAAACGCCTGTAAGGAGCAAATCAAATCTCTTGGATGTGCAGGTAAGATTTTCCTGATCTGAGTTCCATTACATAAGAACATAGAGGGAATTAAAATTGCTGATGAGTTTGCCAGGAAGGCAACTGAATTGGTCTCAGAGACCTCCTACCCAGTCATCGGCATCCCCCTGACAGTGGTTAAAGTGGAACTGCCCAAATTATTTCTCAGGAAAGCGCAGAAAATATGGAGCTCCAATTCTTCACTCTGTGCGCCAAACTAAGTCCTATCAATCTTCTCCATCATATCAACAGCTCTAGCTGGCTGTAGATATCTGTCTATTGGAGGTCTCATAATGGTATCAAAACGGCGCTGTAGTGCTACTTGAGGAGTGCCAGACTGGCACTTCAACCATTTCGCCTACCTACCTACCTATCTAATATACGCTAACTTTGATTCGTATTTAACTTAAATCTCTTATTACTAATTATGCATTTCGAAGTCGGAGTTTTGTAAACACGCATTCGTTACAGTAAAGCTGGAGGTCAAAAGTCCGATATGTACGCTATCAGCATTTACTCACTTGCTTACAAGCTGTAGTCCATTTCTCTTTCACACATTTTGAAATCCTTTGCGTGGCAGTATGAATTACATACTTCCTGCAGAAAGGGAAGAAAGTGTGGAGTGGAAGTCTTATCGCTGTTTTTGCTGTGGTCTCTGCATGTTCAAGAATCCACACCAACATTAGCGGAATGTATTTGAAATATTCCATATTTACATATTTAGTTAGATTTAACAGGTTAATCACCAACCCTGCCAGGAAGGAAAATAAATTAACGAAACCAACGCAGCACTGAGTCTTTTCGAGGGCCTATGCTCCCGAGTGTAGTGAATATGGAAAAAAAAAGATTTGACACATTTCAAGTATGTAAGAATCGCGCATTGTAAAGATCCAGCGGCTACGTTGGCTGAATCATATTGTCCTAAGGGATGTAAACGCTCCAGCTTTGAAAGTATTCGATGCGGGGCCAGTTGGTGGTCGCTGAGAAGGGAAAGACCTCCTCTGCGTTGGAAAGATTCACTTGGTGTTTCGAACTGGCTCCGGTTAGCGTGAGAAGAAAACTTCGCCTTGTTAAACTCGACCAAAATCGCGTAAGTGGCTAACGTGCCAATAAAAAACAAAAAGAAGAATTTCGGCAAATCTCCAACTGTATTTCTGTCATGAAAAAGTTGCTATAAAAACCATTTGTTGTTCGGAGTTCGCATAAAATGATAGGTCTCTTCATTTGGGAAATAACATCGAGCCGCACGCCACAAATAAGTGGGGGAACCCGGCCAAACACCCAACAGAAGTGTACGCGCCAATTATTTATTGAATATATTTAAGAGTTCCCTGGGTTTCACAAGAAAAAGGATTGGCGTTGGAACTTTGGATACAATGTGCCAGCGCCATGCCTGTTTTTGTCACTACCACAGAAGCAACTCCTTCTTTCCTTTTGAAGGCATCAGTGAATAGGAAAGTCCACTTTTACTGCTTAAAAGGTGCAGTGGCTTCATCAAATAACATTCTGTACATATTTGAAGAAGTGGTATCTTTCGAGAAAGCATAAAATGTTTGATGAATGGGTTGCTGCCGTGGGCGACTGATGTTAGAAATAAAAAAGGGATATCTTTATATGGTATAAATGAGATTCAGTTTTTTATAAGGAAATTTTCTTCGGCAGAATCCATTAACGATAGTATTTTAGCAAGTATTTAACCGTAGAATTTGTCTGTTCATTTATAGCATTTACAAATATCATTACAACACTCTTCGCATCACCAAAAGCGCTCAGGATACATTAGTCCAATCATTAAGTAGAGGCGCCTTCTGGTTGCGTGTGCTTCTACTCAGATGCTTGGGCTACTTGCACTTCTAAATTTTGATTACAAGTTGTTTTGAGATTAGGTGTCAAGGTTACTCGCTTTGAGGCTGGGTTTTTGCACTCTTTAAAAGTTATGTGGCTGTATAGTGTAGTCGTGTAGTCTTTTAATATGAAATATCTGCGGTTATTTTTAACATTTCAATTTTTTGTTTTAATTTGCAATGATAAAATATACTTTTGAAAAAATGTTTTTTTCGAAAAAAGTTCTACTTTTTAGTCCAAAATTTTAGAGAAACTAAGATCAGTAATGTTGGAAAATTTCGTAGTGGGACTCCCTCAATTTTATACTGAAATAGGTACAGCGAAGCAGGATAATACACCGTTTATATGCTTACTAATAAAGGGTGATCAGATTGGAGGTACTTTTTCCTATAGGGGTTTTTGACAGATCACGCGTGGCTTCTGTCAAGAACAGCCATTATATCTGTCTATTAAAAACCACCGTTTGGTGCGACCTATGGGCTGGATGAATCATCGGCCCATATATCTTCACAGACGAGGCTAAGGCTATTGTAACAGTGACTGGTGAACGCTATTGCGTCATGATAAATGACTTTTTGGTGCCGGACATAGAAGCCCGTGATCCCCACAGCATTTGGCTTCAATAAGACAGCGCTACTTGGTACACAGCCCGTGAAACAATGTTCTTACTGCGTCGTCGTTTCGCTGAGTAGTTTATCTCTCGTCTCGAACCAGTGGATTGGCCGACAGATCGTGTAATATCACACCTTTGTACTTTTATTTGTGGAGTTGTTAGGGTATGTCAAGTGTGAATGCTTTGTGGATAAACCAATTTCGATTAAGGCGATCAATTTGAATTTTCATTGTTTTATTTTAAAATCCGATATTTCTAAATTGATCAAATTGGAATTCTACTCGTTTTCTAATCGTTCTCTGACCTAAATTTTTGTTGGGTATTAATTAATTAATCTGCGCAAATTGCCGCAGAATAAGCCTGCTTAATATCGCATACAAGGTCCTGTCGAGCCTATTGTGTGAGAGAATGGAGCCCATCGTCAACAAACTGATTAGACCTCATCAGTGCGGCTTCAGACCTGGTAAGTCCACCGTAGACCAAATCTTCACAATACGCCAAATCCTGCAGAAAACCCACGACAAACAACTCGACACACACCATATCTTCGTTGATTTCAAAGCCGTGTTTGGCTGAGTTTGGTATCCCCGCAAAACTAATACGGCTGTGTAAGATGACGTTGCGCGCTACCACAAGCGTCGTCAGAGTTGAAAGTAACCTCTCCGAGCCGTTCGATGCCAAACGAGGTTGCAGGCAGGGCGGTTCTCTATCTTATTACTTTTTCAACCTCTTGCTGGAAAAAATATTTCGCGCTACCGAGCTGGTACTATCTTTCATAAGAGTACCATGCTACTAGCGTATGCCGACGGCATCGACATTATCGGCGAAACCAACCGCGCTATATGCTGGGCACACTCCAGTTTAAAGAGAGAGACGAGCAATGTAGGTCTTGCGGTGCATCAGGGTGAAACAAAGTACCTGCTGTCAACAAACAGGGATTCTTCGCGTCATGGACAATATGTCAGTGTTGGCAACCAACAATTCGAAGTTGTGAAGGACTTTGTCTACCTTAGGACCAGTGTTAATATCATAACAGAAATGACGTTAGCCTGGAGATCAAACGGAGAATAACTCTTGTCAATAGGTGTTTCTTTGGGCTCAGTAGGTAACTGAGAAGTAGAGCTCTCACTCGAAGTACTAAACTGACACTCTACAAAACGCTCATCATTCCATCGCTCATCGCAGACGCATGGACGATGTCGACAACGGATTAAAAAGTTTTGGGAGCCTTGGAGAGAAATATTCTACGTAAGCTATTTGATCCCCTCCTCGTACGATGGAACAGCGAGTCGTATGAACTATATAGGGACATGGA
Organism: Anastrepha obliqua; assembly: GCF_027943255.1. NCBI lineage: Eukaryota > Metazoa > Arthropoda > Insecta > Diptera > Tephritidae > Anastrepha > Anastrepha obliqua. Next base: position 110,833,193 of record NC_072894.1, on the reverse strand, counting down.
AATAGTTAAGCGTGTAAAAATACAACTGCTACGCTGGCTTGGCCATGTCACCCGTATGAGGGAAGACGTTCCAGCAAGGCGAGTTTACGATACGGTACCCCAAAAAGGAGGGCGTGGAAGATGAAGACCATCTCTCAGTTGGAAAGACCAAGTGCTACAGAACCTGTCTTCACTCGAGATATCCACCTGGCACCAACGAGCGCAGGACAGAAACATCTGGCACGCCATTTTGGATTCGGCCAAAACCGACACACGGTCGTAGCGCCACATAAGTAAGTATTAATTTAAAAATATTAAATAAATAATTACCAAAAAATGTATTTACCTTTAACTTTTGAGACAAAAAAAAAAAGAAATAAAAAAAATATATATATTTTATTATTTAAATTAAAAAAAATCATTAGAAAATATGTAAATGCTAAATGAAAAAAAATTTGAAAAATTTATGTCCAAAATAACTGGATCACTTGACATGGAATAATTCCATATTTCTATGATACAACGCATAAAGTTATATTTGAATTTGATAATCGTCTTGATTCACCTAGTAAGTATTCCTACTAAGAATGCCAGCCGTAGCTCTACTAACATGGCTGCTATACATTACAGTAACCCTACAGATACCACCTCAGTGCTTTTCATTTACACATTTTTTTACAGTGTGACCACCAAAACCCCTCGACAATCAGTGTGAAGCAATACGAATGTATTTTTTACGCGTTTTCGTTCACTTTAATACGACCTAACTGTTCTATAATTATTTGACGAGATCACCGCTCATCGGAGCGTACATTGACTGATGACTGTGACCGATGCTGATAATTGGTACGACGAGCGACATTACTCGTAAAAAGTGTTGTTGCGACTACCGAGAAGGTGAGCAAACGATGTACGAGTAACTAACAAATACAACAAACAGATGTGTACACAAATGTATGCATACGTAGATTTTTCTATGTATGTAACTATTGTATTAACAAGTATTGATCGGTATCTTTTGCTGGTATCATATTTCACCCAACTGTTTACTTTTTCTTTTCAGTTATTTCTAGTTTTTTTCGTTTTTTTTTTCAATTTCTTTGTATCCATTGCATTTTGGGTCGATATGAGTCATCAGCGTGTGAACTTTTAATGATCGCACTTGATTAACTGGCTTCCTAAACAGCATAACGAATCGGATGGCTAAAGAAAGAGCGCTGCATTGGCGGTGTGTTTTGTGCTGGAGCTGAAGTTATTAAAAAGGGCGAATGTGTGTGTGTGTTGCATATTAAACAGTTTCACCATCGCATGGCTGGTATATGCAGCTTTAATGCAATTAATGCGACTGACTCAACCCATCATTTGAACGCCTCATCGAGATGATTAGTTGGAAGTTGTGAAAAATCTCCTACACGTCCAAGGCATTTTATAGGAATTTTACTATCGAAACGTGTTGCAATTAGCTCATTTGTGTGGCTGCCACAAATGATGCAGCAGATAAATTTATAATAATATACATACATACGTGTCTGTTTGAGAAGAAATGCAAGCGATGCTTTTAGATTATGCATCGCGTCTTCTAACTTTTATGCTGCCTTCAACTTTGCAGTGCGACATTGCTGCTGGGAGGTTCAGAGCCCATCAACATTTCATTAATTTAGTAACGCTTTCAAATTAATCTTGTCATAATTTTTCTACGAGTGTGAATGTACCTATGCATATATGTGAAACAATTTTCTGAAACCAATTTATTTAGATGAGAGGTGAAACCTTAATACAATTCATGGTAATAAAGTGATTTATATTTTTCCAAATGTGGAGCCTACGAAAGCTTCGGGGTTGGACTGCCTTAAATCAATTTGAGGCGGTTGCAACAAATTATCGTATATTAACGGGAGTTCATTAACTAATCTATATTAGCAATAAAAGTAGTGAGGCAAGTGTAGAATTTAGAGAAAATGCTTCGCAATATAAAGAAATTAGTGAATTAGAAAAAGCCCAAGTGGAGGAAGCCTTTCTCTTCCTCTGCTACCACCAGTTGGTATCATACTTACATGTATCTATTGGGTATGGGAAAAAGTTTCCGTCCTTAGTCAAAGTTACGTGTAATTTAAACAATTAAATAATAGATGATATTATGTGACGTATATGCCATTGGAAGCTACAACTTTACTCCATCTTTCACGCACCATACGGATTCCTCTGACGAAAAATTCGAGTTCTTTTGACTTGATCCATGCATTGAGTCAGTTTGCGATGCTCTCGTATGAAGTGAACCGCTCTCCAATGAGGACGACTGGCTGACTGCATCGATCGGAACAGATGGTAGTCCGAAGGTGCAATGTCTGGGGAATACGGCGGGTGGCGTAAGAGTTCCCAATTTAGTCCCTCTAAATATTTCTGGACCATTTCAGTAACGTGTGGTCTGGCGTTGTCATGCAACAAAATCAGTTTGTCATGTCTAGCGTCCCATTCCACCCGCTTTTCTTTGAGAACTCGATTCAAACGCATTATCTGCAGTCTTTAAAGCATGAATATTTGTTTTCGCTGTCGATGGACCTGGTTCACCTGGCAAGCTCCAACTTTTTGGACGCTTAGGATTATCGTAATAGATCCATTTTCCATCGCCAGTGACGATACGATGCAGAAAACATTTTCTTTTCTGCCGTTCAAGAAGCATCTCACACGTCACCAAACGTCTCTCAATATTCCTCTGCTTCAATTGATGTGGCACCCAGTTACCTGCTTTCTGGACCATTTCCATCGCGTGTAAACGTTTATCGACGGTTGATCTGCCAACATTCAACTATTTAGACATATCATCATGGGTTCTACATGCGTCCTCATCCAATAATTGTTGTGGTTGAGTATCTTCGAATATTTTCGGTGCTCCTTTGCGGTCTTTATCACTCACGTCGAAATTGCCATTTTGGAATTGCCATTTTCTTTAAAAGGTAAAAATGGATCATAACTTCCCGCAAATGCTGTTTTTTCGGGACGAACTAAGACATTTTTGACGTCAGCTATCATAAAAAGCATCTTTACGCTTCAAACGAATGTCATCTACTGCGATCGATACCTCACATATACGCCTCCAAATGACCAGTATATTATTAGAGCGAACATAAAAATAGTAACAGTAGCAACACCTATTTTGCGAGGGCGGATAATTATTCCTATATCCAATAAATCTCCAACTGCCTTTAGTTCACGCGAAATATTACATTGAAGCTCTTCCTGGTAGAGAAATGGCGCCCCTGAAGTTGTATTTTTACCTTATTGAATAACCAAAAGTCACACGGAGTCAAATCGGGTGAATATATAGTGTATTTAGACCTACTTCTGAAACACGTGGAAGTAACATTTTTCAGAGACAGTGTCGTGAAATGGTTTAACAACTAAAGAATATGGCCAAGGTATGGAAAGGTTTACTATAATATTTATTATTTTTGCGCAAATTTCAAAGCTTTATTTAAGATATTTGAGATTGTCCGATTTGATTCAAATATGAAACGTTTTGCTATATAAGTTTTTGTGATTTTAAGAGTAGTTTCTACTGCCTCTCTCATAGAAGTATTGGTTCTTTTTGGCGAAGATCTCACAATATTCTGTTGATACCAATTTCTTATCACTCAGGAAGTTTTACAATAAAAGTAAATTGTGGTAATCGCTTGGTGTCAAGTCCGGCCTGTTGCGAGTCACTATAGACGTGTAAGGCCTTGCGTTGTTCTGATGGAACAGAAGACCTCTTCTCTTGGCTAATTCTGGCTGGTCAATCGTCCAGTTGTTGACAGTAGAGATCTAAATTGAGTGTTTGGTCATACGGAAGCAACTCATAATAAATGAATCCTTTCAAGTCGCACCAAATTAACAGTAAAACCTTCCTGACCGATAGTTCTGGTTTAGCCACGATTTGAGCTGCTTTATTACGCTTTGACCACGATCGTTTTGGCACAATATTGTCGTATGTGACCCATTTGATCTCCAGTCACCATCTGTTTAAGAAATGGGTTGGTTTCATTCCGTTTGGTCAAAACTTTGCAGATGGATGTTCGAGTGATCATGTTTTTTGGTGTTAATAGATGATGCACTTAAACATCGACCTTCTTTTTGAATCTAGCTTTGCGCAAATGGCTTACAACTGTTTTATAGTCGATATTTAGCTCCTGTGCGATGCTAAAAGTACGAGCACGCCAATCAACTACGATTATTTCTGTGATTTTATCAACATTTTCGATACTACAGACATTTTGTGTAACATCAAAAATACCTGAACGGAATCAACGAAACCAAAATTGAAACATACCCAAGTGCACCAAAGCATCGGCACCATGAACACCATTCACAATTTCATGGTCTAGTTTGCATTTTCGACTTTATCAAAAGAAAACTGTAAAATGTACCGAAGGTTTTTTTGTCGGCTAAAACCCTGTAACTCACAACTTAATGGAACAAACAAAAAACAGAAAAAGATTTTTTTAGCATAAACTTTAAATTGTTTGATCGATACTTTATGAGATATCGATCACTACACCCATCTACCGAGAAAAAATTAATTTCATTTTCGCCAAAATAATATTAAGAGGTATATTGAATATAGAAGTATATATTAAACAAATAACTGATTATGATGATTAATTAAAAATTTTGAAAATTCCTAATGCCGAATAAATTACGAAAAAATGCTCACTTTTAAAAATCCCACTTATTTTGAATGATTTTTATATACATATAGTATATTTTCCATTTGCATACCACTGAAAATTGCGAAACCTCAAAATATTGATTTCAACGTAATCTCACTGAACTCAACCTCCCAACATTCAAAATTGCGAGTTCAAAATGGGAACAGTTATTGTGAATAGTATCCCGCTATTTTTGAATTTGGTAATACAAAGCTATGCACTTACCGCAAGCAGAGTGACATTTTGTACTTAATTAAAAAAAGTCTCCAAACTCTCCACTTGACATAATCGACTGAAAATGAAAACTGACACATATTTATTAATTTTAAAGTAGTAAAAGTGTATTATTGCAAGAATTTAAAAAATCTCCAAACTCTCCACTCAGAAAAAAATGCTTAAAACTACAAGAAATATATTTTAAGGTATACAAGAACAAATCTTATATGTTTATTCAGAAGTCTACAAACTCTCTACAAAATCAAAGCTAAATAATTTTAATACACGCTAAAATACGGACTTTTATATGCATATATTTTAGCACTAAATAATATTAAAACACTATGCACTTAATAAAAATGAGTTAAGCTAAAATTAATTTATTTTGTGCAATAGCATGCTGGGAATATTTAGTTTCAACCATTAAATATAATTGAAAAACTCTCCACTTCATAAAAATTTGCAGCAACAATATAAAGCAAAACAAAATGTTCTTATAAATGTTTTTTAAATAATTCAATTTAGTTGTTCTAGTACACGAATAAAATCTCAAGCCATAATGTTTTGCCAAATAATATTTTAATAATTTGATCTTCTTTTTTCTAATATACGGATAAGTGTAAAATTCAGCGCAAAAATTTAAAGGACAATTAAATTGTATTTTCAATAGCGGAAGAACCTTCATATTTTTATGCATGCAATCACTTTGAAGCTGTTTATATATTAACACCAGCAACAAATGTTTGTGAAACAAAGAAGAGGGCGAGGGTTGAGGAATAACAAAGAACACCGCTTTCAATAAAAAATTGTGCAGCATTCAGCGAAATATTTTTGCCACATGCTTACTCCTTCGCCTATATTCTAAACCTACAAAGTAATCAAATACTCGACTACTCGCTGCTTGCAGCTTCAATTAGCCGAATCCTACACTCCTTAGGTAGTCGTATTGTTCAAAGGTGTCGAGTACAAAAAAATAAAAACTTTTTCTCTGCTTCAGCGAATCTGGTTTTCTCACACCTTCTACCGGGTATTGCTTTGTACTGAAGTGGGTACGGGTTTTTTGTTTTAGCCAAGGGTTAAGTGGCGTCAAAATGAAAAATTCAGTTAAGTAAAATAAAAATTTGTAATGCCCATTTAAACAAAAGTGTCACTTGCAAAACAATTTTTGCGTAAACAATTTTTGCAAATTTACGCTCGAAATGAAATTTCCTCCTTTTGTAACAAAGGAAATACCTCTCAGGGCACCACCTGTAATCCGCACAAGTCCGCAGCTAAGTACAGCTTTTCACGCTGCTTAACACACAGACGCGAATTAAATTGAAATTATAACAAAAGCATACCCTTAGAAAGAAAAAAAGCAAATTAATTTATTTATAAAAAAATATGTGGAAAATAAAGGATGTGAACAGGAGAAAGGAAGTGAAAAAGATTGGGAATTAATGCATGTAAACAAAAATCACAGACGCTCAAGTAATTGACCGCTGGGAAATGAACCCATAAAAAATTATAATAGCAAAGGTTGAACAAAAAACACGAGAAAATTGTGATTATAAATATCTACCAAAAAAGGAAGTCGCTATGTATGTACATGCGAATATTATAAAAAAAATCTATGAAAAGTTTCGTACCATCGTCGCGAGCTAAGAGGGAAGAGGAGCGTTAGTATTTACGTATAGTTGATGTTATATTTATTAATCGCATGTCAACAGCAAATGCCAAAAGCAAACAGAAACTTATATAAATTTCATAGCACGAAAATTGTTAGCTGTCAAAACGCGGTGGAAAAAAATTGTGGCAAAAAAAAGTAAATGGAATCAATCTGACTGAAATTAGTGCCTTTATAAATGCTGGCCAACACCTACCCGGGCTAATTATGGGCGCTGAAAAGCGAGTGAGCAAATGAGGTGTTAAATATTTTATACCACTGCTTTGAAGGTGGAGTTGTGTGGCGTTTTACTAATGGCTATAAAGTCAATGGACTTGGCTTTTTGGTTGTTTGGGTGTTGCACGCAATCAAAGTCGTGAAAATCGCTTTTTAAGCAGTCGCAAATATTTTGCTTTTTTCATAATTGGATTTCGCTACAGTGGCAGTGAAGTATAAATAGAATTGCAATAAAAGCGAATATACAAGGAGGAGAATGAGTGAAAAATAATTTTGAGAAATAAGAAGATTAAATTACGAAAAGCTGCTACCACTCATCTTACGTGTCTCATACCCAATCAGCAGTTCGGTTTTCGAAGAGAACTCAGCACTATACAACAAGTTCATCGAGTTGTTGAATACATTCAAAATTCATTCGAACAAAAAAATACCGTACAGCAGCGTTCCTCGACATTGCCCAAGCTTTTAACAGGCTATTGCACCACGGTTTTCTCTGCAAAATTAAAACCATCCTCCCTATAAACTTCTACATACTTATAAAGTCTTATCTCCAAAACCGAAATATCTTCGTCAAAGAAGGAAATCATCACTCCGAGCTCTGCGAAAGTTCAGCGGGCGTTCCCCAAGGAAGCGTTATGGGACCAATATTGTACCTACTCTACACATATGACTTACCCAAAACTGAAGAAGTAATCATAAGCACATTTGCTGGTGATACGGCTTTACTAGCAAGTGACACTTTTCCGCAAGTAGCTTCTTCTAAACTTCAAAAGGGACTCGACAAAATTAACCTATGGCTCAAGAAAGGGAGAATAAAGTCGAATGAAACTAAATCAGTACAAGTCGCATCCACTCTTAAGCGAGACACTTGCCCACCCGTCAAGCTCAACGATTTGGAAATACCACAAAGCATTGAAACCAAATATCTGGGAATGCATCTAGACAGAAAATTGACGTGGGAAAGCACATATATTATCAAAAAGAAAAACACTTGGTTAGGGATCTTCACCGGCTTTTAAATTGTCATTCCCAAGTTTCTCTCGAAAGCAAATTGCTCTTATACTCAGAAGTTCTAAAACCAGTGTGGACATATGGTATTCAACTTTGAGGCACCTCGAAAAACTCCAATATCGAAATTTACAACGGTTTCAGTCAAAAACATTAATAAGGATCACCAACTCACCCTACTGTATTACAAACTCGCAAATACACCATGACCTCCAAATATCCACTGTTGTGCAAAAAATAGAGAAATATGTAAGATCCCACAATCTCAGACTCCAAGCTCAGTCTAACTCCTTAATAACGGAAATGTTAGCCAATCCCATTGCTTTTACCAGACTCAAAAGAAAATCCACCACAGATCTCCTCTTCTAGTGGAAAAAACTGAAATTGGTCGTACCACTGGGGTGCATGCCATAAACGACGGAGATTCTTTAGCTGTTAGTTTAAGAAAAATGTTAGAATATCATTTACTAGATTCTCTCTTATAATAATAGTAAATTTAACATTTCTTTTTGAAGAAACTTCTGGAGTGATCATGCAGTTTTCAAGGACTAAATGAAAATAAATAATTGGTGCGTACATTTTTGTTTGGTGTTTGGTCGAGCTTCTCCTGCTATTTGTGCAGTGCATCTTAATGTTGTTCCACAAATGGAGAGGGCTACAGTTCAATGGTTTCTATGAGGAGCTTTTTTCATGGCATAACTACAAGTACACTCAGAAGTTAGCCATTCCCAGCCGAGGGGCGACCGCTATTAGAAAAAACTTTTCTCTCATTTGGTGTTTTATGCATAGAGATTCGAACCTACCTACTCCCGAATGCTAGTTACGCACCAATTCATTCGGCTACAGCGACCGTCCTAACTAAGATCCAACGAATAACAAGCTCTACTATTCTATTTGAGGTGTTACCCGACCTAATGCGGCGAAATATAATCGTCAAGCAGTCAATTAATCCTCTTAAACATGATTAGGGATGTCTGTAGAAAGGAAAATGTGATCTCTTCAAGAAATATAGAATTATAGAAATATAGAGCCACTAAGTTTGCCTCTTCCGATATTCCAAGTTCTTGGGGATAATATGTATCATGATGATCTTAATTTTAAAATTATGTGCAAGTTTGAGTTGTACCACAGGCGAGCTGGAGCATTTCACATTTTTCCTTCTAAGAGAAAACTCCAGGAATTCATCAAGTATTGGTACACAGACGACACGAAGGGGCTAGAAGATGCCAGAAGGTACATAAACTTGTATATTTGATGCTTAAACAAAGCTTTAGGTGCTGATGTGCAGCTTTCCGAGCATTTTTCCAGTAGAAGTACATTCCAACAGCTTCTGCGTGGAGATATATCTGCAGAGAAACCTCTACAATGAACGTATTTTTATTCCATGTGATAGTATTGCTGCGTTCATGGTTTTATCTTCCTTCGAGATAAAACCCTCAGTAGTTCCAAGACGCATAAAGAGAGACTAAACTTTCCAGTGCCGCGCAGTAGCATTCAGTTTCTATGAATCTTGGGCTTTAATATCATATACGAGAAGAGGGTAGCTGATGGAAAGATAGGCTGCGACTTCAAAATTTGTGGAAACTAAGCATTTCTTGGAAGTGAGTTAACACGATATCAAAGGAAAGTTCAGAAAAGGAGAGCAAAGATACGCCACAGCATAGCCCATAGGGAGAGAGTATAATCCTGAATGGTTTGAACCAATAAATCTACCAAACAATAAATTAAGGATTCTTTCAGACCTTTGCACGAATTGTGGACTGCTAAGTTATCTGCATAGGCTCGAAATGTAGTCACGCGACTCGTGTTGATCTGCATCTCGTCTCCAGAGACTTTAATGCACTTACTGCTCAAATGCGATGTCATCTCGATAAGAAGAAGAAAAAGGCTGGTAAGGTTGAAAGCAATGCACATAATTTTTAAGAGACATGGGCTCGGTAGGAATATTGTAAGAAGTTGGGACAACCGAAGGCATCATAGTTATCCTCCTTTTCATATCTGATCATCCAATACGAAGTAGGAGGCGTTTAGAGGGATTGCTGTAACAAAAATACGACTTCAATTCGTTGAGTAGCAGGTACAGTTGCCAGTACGACGTGGAGATTTATTATTTCGGCACAGGACGACGACAAACGCAGATATTTGAGTCAATCAATCACAATAATTAGACAGAAGAAAAGACGATAATTCGTAAACTCTGCACTATCGCAAATTGTCCTGTGTTCCTGTTTCCAGGTACCTGGTTTTGTCAGTCGACATAAACGCGGCTCCATCTCGATGAAATGGCTCAGTGTAAAATGAGGAGGAATGTTATAGTGTTAGTGGGATTATGCCCCACATACCACTGGTCTGACGACGCCTTTGTTGCCATGATGTTTCTGACATTTGATTTAACCGCCTAGCCTAAACAAATCATTTTCTCTACTCAACTGATAGGAGAAAAGAAGTTCGCGTATCGAACGGATCTTTCTGGTATTGGTTTTAGTGCCGAGTCATGAAAGCGCCGAGTTTTTTTAATTGCTATTATACCGAGTATTCTCGTCCGAAAAATATAGTTCATATGAAGCTCACCGCTAAGAGAAGGGAAATCTTGAAATATTTTTACTTATCTGCCGAAAAGCATGATTCTGGATCAATAAAGCCACCCATTTAATAAACCTTTCCTATTCAAAACTTCTATTGTCAAGGGTGGATATATTTAACTTAATAAAATGCCGTCAGCCTAAAAAACACGTCGTCAATTTCTCGGCTAAAAAAATATTATTAAGAATTCTTCGCAGCTTGAGCATATCACTTTTGATTTTTAGTTACCACCACCACTCGACAAACAGCTCAACACTCTCTATAGTTATCTTATCATATTTATCCTCTTATATAATGTCTCACAGAAAAGTGGATGATATCGAGAAAGCCAGTAGAAGTAGGGTCAGCGTGATATCTACGACCCAACTTGTGTTTGTGGTGAGTAACGAAGAAAGTAAGACTATGAACTATACGTGCTTTATACAGGCATGGATATAAAAAAAATGTAAACCTGTATTGGATTGGATGTATCATTCGTATACATAATAATGCTCCGATAACAAGGCCCCTGAATTCAGTAGCAATGGGTGGGACTCGAAAACATAGACTTCCAAGAATGCAATTGGAAGACCAATGAATGAATGATTGCGAAAAGGAAAAGGAAAAAACCAAAAATGAGAATTTTTTTGAACGAACTTCGTATAGCCAAAAAAAAATTTTTTTAGAAAAAAAAAAAATTGAAAACAAAAATATAAACTATTTTTTGTTTCCGTTTTACACGCTTTTAAATAAACACCCGAAAAACATCATTTCAAATGAAATTCAAGGCTCTCGCCGCGCCTCGTTCAAAATGAGCTGTCTGTGCAGGATGTAGATAATGTAGAGGAAGCATTTGAGCAGTTTTCCATAGACTGCTTTGTCTCTATCACATTTAAGCAAAGCTTTTTATATATATTAAGATCTGCTTGAAGCGAACATAGAAATTAGTATCCACCTACGGGAGCGCAATTAATGAACGTAGCTGTAAATATATTCCAATATTGTGTACCTTCCTTGCACAGTTTAATTCATTTCAAGTGTCACATATGCGTCAGCTCCTCTGGCGTGAAAATTTACGCGACATTTGAAATATTGCAGAAAGTACTTTGTCAAATGAAATAAGTTGGAAAAAACAAAGAAAAATAATTTAAGAAAAAAAGTTTGATTAACACCGAAAACGCTAAAGACACATTAATTGTGAGCACATAAGTGCAAATACAGTTATACATTTGTTGTAAGTATACTCCAGTTCGTACTAACTCCACTGGCTGTCCAATTTGCTTTTCTCCCACTGTCCTCAGAACACCAAACGATTGTGATAAATATCAGCAGTCAAAATGCAAGCGGCACGAAATGCTAATATTCGCCAATCCCGACGCTACAACAACAAGTACAAATAAAAGCTCAAACAAATAAGACTACTTTGAATAAACAAAATAAAGTAGACGTCCTTTCTATTACCAAAAGGTTCACTGTGTGCATATCCGTGCTCGTCCTGTAGTGGCTTCCAGGGCTTGTATGTGTCGGTGCTGATGTCACGAATACTGCTTTTGCTGCGCTTAGTACACTTTAAGCTCATTTGAAGGTACAAACATGCACGTATTTATTGTAGCTACACATATTTATTTTTATTATACCTCTCTGTATCAACTTTTTGTGTACTAATATCCTTTCGCTGACTGACTTTTTTTCCATATTATAATGCTGCTTATTTTATACAAAAATATGTGTTTGTTTTTACTGTTCAAGCCGTAATGAGCTTTTTAATTTTCCATTTATTTGAAAATACCCGCCAGGATACAAAAAACGAAAGGATCTACGGCGAAGCCCTTACGCGGTCAGTATTCTAAATTTCTGGGTAGAGATTTTTTGTTTTTTGTTCCTTGAATTTGAGTGAAGAAAAAGAACAGAACTATATATATGTAAAATATGTAATAATTATTAAAAAAAAGGCAATATTTTTTTTTATAAAACTGATACAGTGTATTCTTTCTTAAGCGGACACCTAAGGCACTGAAAAATGTGTCCGCTTATGGAGGTAAGAGAAAAAAAGTTAATAATATGTTAAGGCAGGGTTAACGTGTTCTGGGGAGTTGCTCGCTCAAGAGAAAATGTTTAAATATAATTCTTAAGGATTTGTGGTATGTACTGAAAAAGTCTCCGCTTGTGGGAGCTTTCCGGTTAAGAGAGGTATCCGTTGGAGAAGAGTACAATGTATCTTTTTCATGTTCATAAATCGTTTAACTTAATTGCATCTTGTCAAGGCACTTGGCTTTTGGTTAGTTTTGTTATACATAGTTCTCAAAAACACATTTTTATAAAAATTAAAAAAGGTTTGATAAAAATTAAAAAAAATGTAATAAATATTAAAAAAATTTTGCATTAGTTTCTTACTTTGTACACACGCGCACAAATCTCACAAAAGCCTTTTGTTTAGTCTTAGAAAAATATGGGGAATGTGGTCCTGAAGGTGTTAAGTAAATGATTATTCTCGCCAGCTCTTCATTTGTAGTAAAAATTGAGGCAAACGCCAAACAAATACAATCTAGGTCTAAGTCTTTCATGGTCAAAAATGAAATTTCTCATTAAAAATACCCAAGAGCTACAAAAAAACTTTTCTCACAAGGCGAAGTTGCTCAATTCTGGTAAAAATTTGTACGACCGTCGTACTAGGAAAAGCGGAAAAGCTAGATCTAACTCCGCGAAGGTTGTACAAGGTGGCGCAATATTAATCATTCAATTTAGTTATTTTATAACCGTTTTACTAAAATAAAAAAAAAAAAAGATTTTATGTGATGGAAAATCTTTAAGTTGACCTTTACGTGCTCCATTGCTTGTCTGTATGTACACCGGAGCTGTCTACAACATGCTGTAGTTTACATGTGGCAAATATGATTGATCACACTATAAACCTTTCGATAGGGTGATTAATTTTGTGCCACCTTGTATACCAATTTTCATAAATAAAATAAAAGTCAAATAAAATTAAAAAAAAACTGCTCTCAAAGGTTTGCTCTTCACTTGTACATAGTACAAATTTAAAGGAACGTCACACTTGGAGAAGCTGAATCTAAGTCCATCACGGCGGTAAGTGAAGTTTCAGCATTACGGGCAAATAATTTTATTTCTTATGAAGATATGATGAGCCGACCAATATCTTCCGTTTTTGCTCCTATAGAATTCTGGATCCCAGGAAGAGAAAGATATGAAGTAAAGAAGTATCGAACACCGATTTTTAAGGCCTAACCGAACTGAACTGAACTGAACTGCAGCCAATTTCGACAGAAGCCGAATCGAAGCCGAACTGAACATTTTCAATGGTCCAAATAATCAACAACCACGAACTGTTTAAAACTCCAGTATTTTTACTTTAAGAAAAACAAATAAAGGTATACAAGTTTCGAATACAGGGTGCGCACGGTATTTGAGGACAACTTAAGAATAAAACTAATTATATTTTATTTTGAAAAAAATTTAATGACACTTCACGATTTTGTTACACAACATCAACTTATTCTATATCTATAAAATTATTCAGTGATATTTCTATTAGCTGTAATAAGCTCTTACGAAACAAAACCTCCTTATTCATTTTGACTAAAACGGTATTAATTGCAGTCTTCAAAGAAGAAGTGGTGTTATGGGGATGCTTACTGGTTTCACGCTCTACTACGCCTCATACGTGGTAATCCAGGGGATTAAGGTCTGGGAACTTTGGCGGCCATGAGTTCGGTGTTATGTGGCCATTGACATTTTCAGCCATACAACCTTGTGCCACCATCGTTTTGTGTGAAGGAACAGAGTATTGATGAAATATGTATGGGCTGTCACCGCACGCACTATCAATTCAGGGCTCACTACTGTCTCTAAAACCTAGCTATGTGCAGCAGAATTCACTCAAAGTCCCTGAGTAAAGAAGTGTGGTGGCATGACATGGTCTTTGTTGTTCACAACTTCTAAAACCATAACAGTGACTAGAATCTGTGTGCGCCTACCTCTGTAGGATTGGAACATAGCCATCAATTTCTGTGGCTGGTCAATTGGTGTTCGTGAAAATATTTTTCGTCGCATCTCAGACGCTTCTGGATATTTAATTTTTTCTTGTGTTTGCTCCGACCTAAACTGTCTTCTGCGCATAGCATTGGGCTTATACTGGAGATCTTCATGGACAACTTGTCGGCTCCAAAAAAAACTCAATGATTTTGAAGGGCTCTCGTTAGCGATCGGCTGCACTTTATGAATAAATTCTGCAGAGCGTGCCAGAGTGCCAGAACGTGTCTCCCGTTGTTTGAGTTTTGCAACAGATGCTGCATCGCCGCCGAATGCTAACAATTCACGGTGAACCTTAAGAATGACAGAATGGGCGCACTTAAGAAAAGTACACTTCGAATACGCCAACGAAAAAGTGTCCACCACTACGACGGAGCTATCGAGGCTAATGTTAAACATAAAAAAACAAAATCGCCGTCAATTTCTGGCTAATGTCGTGTAAAGCCAAATTTTGTATGGTGTAGCAAATTGGGAGAATAAAACGGATCATGTATCCTACTTTCGAGGTCTACAGTCTACCCGTTGGGCGCACTACGCGCATTTAAAACGGTGTTCGACGATGCAGACTAGTAATATCTGGCATACACCCGCTAGACATATTAGCAATGGAAGCTGCTCAAGTAGCGAGAGTACAGAGGCCTACACGCTTGTCTACTCATGCAAAAAGGTGGCATAACTTTACAAAAGGGAGTTGGATGTATAAATGCATTCCCAATCTAAAGCTTTGTAATGAGGCCACATGTAGAAGTGTACTTTTAAGTGACCCAGTTTTCGGGTGGATATGGGTGTTTCAACGCATATTTATAATGGTTTAGCCACGACGACAATCCTTTTTGCGATTACAGCAACGGAAAGGTTTTGGAGAACGTTCACCACAATTCTTTACATGCTCGCGTTTCCGTTCTGTAAACGAAAAACTCCATAGAACCTTTGGAGAACCTCCTTCACAGGAAATGTTCGGACATTATACGCCGCGCTCGAAGGAAAAGTGGAATGCGGCATGCGACTTAGTGGCCGAGATTATGAAAGATATCAGGCGTCTGGAAAGACTGTGACACAGCAGCGGCGATTAATCCCTCTTCACGAAGGTATTCCCGCAGCGACAGGTGATGGAAATGAACAGACTCAGCCTGGTTTCAGAAGGTCACTTGAGGGTAGCGCGCAAAACGCCTGATAAAAAAAAAAAAATAGAAAACTAGAGATTCCTAAATCGGTGTTATATGCAGGCGATAACTGCATGTCTCTTCATTCTGGACCAGGGAACAGATGTTTTCATGGCTGGATCCTATCGAAATTTACTTTACAAATTACTGTATAGAGGAATTCAAATTTATAGTCGAAAATCATGCTTGGAAGCGGATGAAGGGGGAGTAACCTCAGCATTTTTACATTTGAAGTCACGCATTACATTTTTCGGGTTTCCTACTACTACGAGCCTGAAAGGTGCATATGCACAATAACCACGCAATTTATAGTAGTACGAACGACCAGAATCAACAGTTTAGTCAATGTTTTTTACTCTTTTCAGTTGGTGTCAGATAAAATTTAATGAGCATCCCCTTTTGATACAAACTTTTTAATAGCGCAAAAGTTTCACTATTTTTGTTACGCACATTTGACTCAACTGCCATGACCAAACATAGCTACGTTGGCTGCATATACAGTGCGTTTCATAGATATATCTCAGGGATTTATTGACAATTTATTCGTTTCTTATTTAATTTTTTTAATTTTCTTGTGAAAATGTAGTTCATGTTCTCACAAAAGCCATATTAATCCTGGTTTTAGGCTTCACGCAGATTCATTCAAATTTTCATCAAAACGTCAAACTTTTAATCAAAATTTAGTTAAATTTCAAGCAGCTCATTGAATTTTAGAGTAATAAGAGTAAGTTTGGAAGTGGCTCAGAAATCCCGTTGATTTTTGAATTCTTTTTTTGTTTTGCTCAACTTTTTTTGCACCAATTTTTTGGTGTTTTTTCTATATAAAAATTTTAAAAATATTTAGAACACAAAGTGGGAAACTGCTTTACATGTCTTTTATAGGATAATGAGTTATATTTTCAACCCAAATTCATTACAACCAATGAAATTAATAAAAATTGCCAATAAATTCCTGTGCTATATTCATGAAACGCGCTGTAAGCAGCTATGCATGTTTGTCAGTGTACTCACTTTGTACTGGCTTTGCCATTAACAAACGAAATTTTATTTTATTTTTGCCACTGTTGGTCGCAGTGCAATTTTCGAGGCGGAAAGTTTGACCAACCAAATTAAATGAGTACAGCAAAACGGTCATTTTGTGTCCTTTGACGAACCTTAGATGAGATCAAATGTGAGAAAATAGAGATTTTGTTATTATACCAGCAAAAAGTACACCTACGCACATACAAAAAGGAAAACATAATAAAATATTTATATTCTCGTGCTTAGCTGTAGCTATTAAGAAGGAAGCAGATTTGTATAATAATAGGTGGCGCAAAAATAATCATCCAATTTAGTTTTTGAATAGTTCCCATACGAAATAATAAAAAAAAAAGTTTGAGTGATGAATTCTTTACTTTGGATTTAACGCGCTCAATTGCTTGTCGGTGTGCTTACTGGCACTGTCTAGTTCACAAATGTCAAATATGACTGACACACGACGCCATTGGCAAATATTGTAAATCTGAACTTAAGGCCTAGCTGCTACAGCTCCTAACACCAATAGCTTTTAAGATTTGTGCTGTGAGCTAATTTTGTATAAGTAAATGAAAATAAAAGAATTGTAAATCTTACCAGATGCTATCTGAGCAGTATCCATTGTTTTAGGCACCCAAGGAGGACGTTATACCCATAGTTTCATTTGGAAGGAAATTGGATGTCACGCAATGGAGTAATCCAGAGTGCATTACAAGAGGTTCGACGCATATTTTCTTTGCCGACGGGTCAAAGAATGAAAAAGATGAATGCCTCCAAGTTGGCGTAGGGGGGGTGAGGCATTTTCTTCTCGACGATGATAAGGTCATATCACCTTTTACTCGGTCGATAGAGCCTCGTTGGCGTATGAAAAAGGGAAACCAAGTTTTTACAGTGGCTCAGGCTGTCAATTAAAAAGGAGTGGCTATATATTGCGCATTACTTTCCCATTAGCTTCCCAACGAAAATTTAATTAAGCGCCGGCAACTATGAAAACATTTGTTTTCTATGATTGTTTTTATTTAAATTATCCATTCAAGTGTTGCGAAACTCATTGCCGAAATATCGCTATGCTCCAGTGCTCTGTGCCAATATTTATCTTTATACACCTCGGTCAATTCGTTCATACTTTGTCCATTTCAAATAAAGGCAAGTTAGCTTCCGTTCTTTGCATCGTATCGTTGAGAATACAAATTAAATAATACGGAGTTGCCGCTTTATAGTTACTATATATTACTATTATGTACCATATGTTGAAGATATACCTATACTAAAATGTGGCGCAAAATTAATCACCCTATCGGAAGATTTGAAATTCAATTGAAATTTGAAAGGTCGAGCCAAGAAGCGCAAAGAGATTTGGTAACTCCTAAAGGCTAAAAAGGCTAAAAAGTCCATTGCATTTGAAGCTCTGGAAAGTGAAAGGGTAAATAGTCAAGGAGGAAAGGAGAGAAGTAACAGAATGGAAAAGATAGGATAAGATAGAGAAATGCAGGTAGGTAGTAGACCTGTGAGAATTTTCCAGGTTCTTTGATAAATCTGAAAATATCCTTTAGTTTGAGAGAACGAATTTTGCATGTTCTCATGGCATCGGAGCCTAAAATTCGTAACCTTGCTCTAGCAAATGTGAACACTCACAGAAAATGCTTAGTGCCTTCCGCCTCCTCTAAGCAAACCAGGCAATTTGGGCCCTCAATGATTCCAATAGAGGTCATATGTTGATCTCATGGATTGTGTCCTGTAATAATACCGACCATCAAATAACGTCTTTTCTTCCAAGTTTTCGAAGAAAGTCCGACAGTTTTCTGTTCGGGCTTGTCACAAAATACTTTATTGTTTTGCAGCGTTCCAAACCGGACCAACGCTCTTTATGTAAGTTCCATACATAGTCGCTGATCCATTTCTTGATTCCTGTAAGTTCAGAAGTGTATAAATATAATATGGGGGACTCATGAGGCAGACTCACTTACATTGAAAAGTACTACTCTGAAATAATATTCTTCACCCTCTAATGCATAAATCTAAGCCGCTGCAATCGAGTTAATTTTCTGAACAAATTTATTACCAGAAACATGAATTCAACGCCTTATTTGCGATATCTTTTATAGCCTAAGGATTTTTTTCCTTGTTTATACCGCTCGGGACCATAGGACCTCGATCGTACACAGTTGAAGCCGGCATCTGCTAGCTTGCGCCACATCAACCTGCTCCAAGAATTCTTTGGCCGTCCACGACCTCTACTCTGTTGCGGGTTCTAGTTCAGTCCCATTATCCTGATGCTATCTGGTGGTTTTCCTAGCGTGAGAAATGTCCATCGCCACTTTCCGCGTTTAACTTGCCATAGATTTGTTTTTTCATTCGTTAGTCTCCATAGCGCGCCGTTGCTGATGCCTAAGCATTACGAGATCTAATCTTTAGGATGCCTTTTTAGGTAGTCCACGTAATTTAATTTTTACTCTACTAGTTAATATTGAAATTTATATACTTTTATTTAAGGTTTAAATGAGTAGTGAGCCCCACTCAGTAATTCAAAATATCTGATTATTCAGACAATGACTACTAAATCATACATCTTATGAAGGACTTTTTTTCGTATAAAGAAAATGCGGAACATCGTGAACGAAAAAAAATTATAACAAATGAAGGGTTTTTTCAGCAACTTCAAAATGCACTTTGTTAAACAAGAATTTATTACAATTTTATAAAAGTTATAATTCCTAAATTTTTCCAGAAATTCGTACTAGAAACCATGGAATTGACACAAAAAGTTGGTGGAATTTTTTTGATTGATCAAGTTTGAAATTTGTATTCATATGGCTCCTATTAGATACTAAACCATATATTTTTGGAAAATTGATGACAATTTAAACCAAGAAAGCTAAAGTTGTCAAACCTGTTCAAAGTGTTTTGCGCTATAGTTTTCTCACGGCTAGGTTTTCAAGTTGGGCAGGTTTTGTTAGTAGTAGGGATATCAACATCAAATCGGGTTGAAAAGGTAGTTACAGTGAAAATAACTGACGCTAATGATTAGTGATCTAAGGCACACTCATGTATTAGGGGATTAAGAATTAGTGCTCGCCTCATTTATGGAGGAGTTCTAATGAAGAAAACACAGAATCCATTGTCCAGCACGGGGATGGAGTTGTTTGATACCAAAAATATGCACGGATGCTGCGCCAAAGTTTGAAGTTACCGACTCTTGTACGTTGCATGCAACGTATATAGCCTTACTATGTGGCCTAGAGTTACACAAAAAAAACTCAAATAAAGACGCAGCCAGGAGTTGAGTAATCTTTTGAGGACTTTTGTTCACGTTAGAAGCAAATGCATTTGGAAAAACAACTGCACCAAGTATCTTTAGCACTTCAATGTAACTTTGTCTAGTAAGTTTGTAAGTAAGACAGGTATACGTGTACAAAAAGAGATACAAGCGAGATTCTAGCCTATTGATTATAGCGCCTTCAGAAGGTATATAGATAAGGTGTAGGCAGAGTTCATTCAACAATTGCCACGCAAAGCACCCGCACTTCGATGTATCCTCGTTGATCAGATGTAGAGTTCCAATTTTTCCACGACGTGTTCAAAAGAACTCTCGCTGAAAGAACTGATTGAAATCACCAAAAGCTGCCACGCCTATCTGCAATGATATGTGGAGATAGGACAGTTCAAACTTTTCCTGAACACCGGAGTGGACTCCTGCGGTCACCAGGAGAAGATATTGAAGAGCACCTCGTTCAACTGAAAAGCACATGAAGACTAAACAAAGTAAAGTGCAGAGAAATTTAAAGCCAAAATTTAACCATAAGACGCGAGGGACGTAAATGACTGTATCAGAAAATGATTTACCTTACCTAATGACTGCCAGCAAATACCGTCAGTGCGCGTTGTTAATGATTTTTGTAAATTTTTTATATTCTTTGCAGACATAAAGCAACACTTTTTCCAGTCCTGCCGCTCACCTCATTCAGGCAAACATTCGTGCATTTATGCATTCATTCATTTTTGTTAGTTCAATTTTTGCGCTTTTATTTCCGCTTTCATTTGAATGAATGAATAAGTTGATGGTTTTTGCGCATTTTTACGATGATTAAAAAGCGACTTATCGCCATGTCCTGTGACGCGCTTTATGACTTACAATGGCTAGAAACTTTGCCTTTCACGAGCATTTGTAATTCGCAAGGAAAATGACAACCGAACCAAACCAAAAAAAAGGAGTAGAGGCAAAAATATTTAGTATAGTGGCTTCTGATACTTTTGCCATTTCGCTATCAAAGCGCAAGCTGAGGTTTGAGCGTCACTGCTAGGTAAATATGTACCTACACCTGTGTACAAAATAAAAGCAGCGCGATATTTAGCAATCTGTTGACTACTTATTTTTTTATTATGAAAATATAGTCCCTATTACAACAAAAAGCTTGTAGCTTAAATTTTCAAAATGAAAAAAATGCAAAGAGTTTTGATTAAAATTTTAAAATTTTTAGGCAAAGAAAAAATTCTAGATATGCAGTTTTGCAGCCTACTAAATTTTGTTAAAAAAAAACAATCAAGTTAGAAAGAAATTCGAGTTTTTTTTTGGTAATAGTTTTTGTTGGATAGGCGAGGGCCTTAGCAACCAGTGCTTGTTATTTTTGGTTTTTATTTCTATTCGCTTTTGAGTGCAGTAAATATTTATAATTATTACTATTTTCTCTAAATAAATAAATAAAAAATAAATTAATTAATTAATAAATGAATGAAAAAAAATAAAAAGAATAAAAGTATAAATAAATTAAAAAAGAAATAACTAAATAAAAATATAAAAAATAAAAAAAAATTTATAAAAAATAAATAAATAAATAAATAAGTAGAGAAAAAACTTATGAATTAATTAATCATAAACGAATGAAAAAAAGAATAAATAATTAATAAAAATAAATAAATAAAATGAATAAATAAATATATAAGTAGAGAAAAAAGTAATGAATTAATTAATCATAAACGAATAAAAAAATAATAAATAATTAATTAAAATAAATAAATAAAAATAAATAAATAAATAAAAAATAAATAAATAAAGAATAAATAAATATTTTTGATTGTCAGACACTAGATTTCTTTTACCTTATTTTTATTCTTTATTTTGTAAAAACAAATTTTACAATGCCGATATGAGGTACCTAAAGCTATGGCTACCAGGCTTTAAGCTTAACAAATTCTTATTATTTGTTTTTGTTTGTGTATAAAATGAATAAGCGCCAGCAGAAAAAAATTTTTTTTTTTAGTTTTTGATTCAAGTTTGAAGTCGCATTTTATTACACCAAACTGCATACTCGAAAATTTTTCGAAAACAGAGTTTGAAATTTTAATGAAAATTTTTTTAGATTTTTAAATTATTTTACAATTTTTGAAACCTTAAATTATATAGGCCTTGTTGTACAATAGTATAAACAATATTTTTATAAAAAAAAATTTAATAAAAAAAATAAATAGTCCAAAACGTTGCAAAATATCGCGCTGCTATAATTGTGAACACTGCTGTATTCACCTAGATGGAGCTGAGAGGATATTCCGCCACCCACCAAGAACCTGACAACTGTAATGAAAACGCAATGAAATGTTTATTTTTAATGGTTTTAATTACAGTTAAAGAAATTTTTAATGACATTTTAAGATTTGCGCTGCACAACAACCTGAAGTCATTGCTTTTTAAGTTAAACTTTTATGGTTTATGCGATAAACCCGAGTGGAGCGGAGCGACGGCAAAACTTCATAAATGCAAAATTGCAAAACTGCAGCTTTAAGCGCTGTTTTATAAATCTTTGAATTTCGCCAATGGTGCCATTAAAATTTTACACTTTTCCACACAGATTTAAATCCATTTCTTTGGCAAATTTAATATCTGTAGCATATAAATTTTCTCGTATTAAATGTATAAAATCAAGGCAATAATTCATTTTGACACCTCAACTGCTGTATTTAATATACATACAATGTTGCCACTGGCAAGTGTGCAAATACTTATCAGTGTGTGTGTGTATGTGCATAGCAAATCAAATAAACACACACAAACATTTTCTCATTGAACTGCCTGTCTTGCTTTGATTGCATTCTGCCGTCAAAATCGCTTTCTGAAAGGCTGTAAATTATATTAAACACAAAAACTTATTGATTACTCATACGCAGTGTTGCACCAAGAATGATGCAGTGCACAGTGGAGGTGTACTGAGGAGGTGTGCGTAAGCGCTTCTAAGCACATAGCTGCAGGCACTTACAAGACATTTTATGCCGCAATAGTACACTGCTTACTACTCAAACTCTGCGCTGACTTCCTATAAGCTGCTCTCCACTTCACTCACTCGCTGGCTCAGCCCATTCGTTGTCCGATAATAGGCTTTTGCTGCCGGCACTGTGGCGACACTCTTCTTCTTATAATGTAAAATAAATTGGATTATCCTTTGATTCAGCAACACCTTGGTGTGCACACGAATTCATAGACAGTTATGTTTACAAATAAATATACCCAACAGGGAAACTGGTCTAAAAGTCTCTATAGTGATGCCGTAGTGGGCTAGCCAAAGGAAATGGAAAATTTTAGTACATTTTGTTTTTGATGACACGATTGCAGTAAATTCGGTAGGGAATCAAAAAAAAGGTAACTAGGGATTTTTGGATTTTAATAAGCAATCAGCTATTTAATTTATAATTTGAAGAAGGATTATTTCGAATAGCAGAATTTTTTTATTCCGCTGTGCTTTTGAGGTTACAAATCTTTATTTTCAAGTAACGCAGGTATATATTTTTAATTTCTTGTATTTTTCATTAGTTTTGACATGCATTGAGCTAAGCACAGAAGCATAAAAAATTGCTGAAAATATATTGGTTTGTAAAAAAAGGATTTTTTTAAGTTTGTTCTTTATTTTGACAGCTTTCAAGAATCTTTCAATGAATCTTTTGACAAGAAGAAAAAGTTGATTACAATGAAATTTATGGCAAACTATGAAGTGATATTTATTTATGGGTTCGGCGAAAGGCACGCAAAACATGTATACTAGACTTTTGATAACCCTTCACAAAAGTCTCGGATTAAGAATGGATAATGGTACCTACAGAATTCGATTAAACTTTAACTGAACGATCTAACTCAGAACGAGACAGTTGTACATTTTATTTAAGCGCACCGCATAAGATGGCTAGGACATGTGACCCATATGCCTGCTGACTGTACCGTGAAGAAAGCCTTGACAGGGAAGCTTATGGGCGTGAAAGTTAAAAATGGACCGAGGAACCGTTGGAAAGACGCAGTGGGACTCAGTCTTAAGAAGTTGGGAATACGTAACTACGAAGCAACAGCTCAAAATATATAGGTTCGGTGTTGATTTTGAATAAAATACAATTTTTTTAAGAAATTATTATCATTTCTCTTTATTATGATAATATTGGTATGGCTCAATTACGTATGAAACAAAATATTGTCCAATTGGCCACCGCGGCCCCGGCGGCACACGTCCATCTGATAGTCCAAATTTTCGATAACGCTGAGGCATAATTGAGATTCTATGCTCCTCCTCCTATTTGTGGTGTGCGTCTGTTGTTCCACAAATGGAGAGACCTACAGTTTCAAGCCGACTCCGAACGGCAGATATTTGTATGAGGAGCTTTTTCATGGCAGAAATACACTCGGAGGTTTGCCATTGCCTGCCGAGGGGCGATCGCTATTAGAAAAATGTTTTTATTAATTTTGCTTTCACCGAGATTCAAACTAACGACCTCTCTGTGAATTCCGAATGGTAATCACGCTATGCCATTAATGTGCCGAATTATCTCATCCTTTAGCTCTTGAATTATTACTGCTTATCGACGTACACCTTTTGTTTCAATTAACCCCAAAGAAAGAAGTCCAACGGTGTCGTTGACGTTTAGGTGTGGTTCACATTCAAAATCGGCCCTTGCAATTTAATCACCCTTTATGATAAATCAATAGAAACGAGTTGTCCGACGAAGCTTTCGCCTCCTTGTAGACAAACACGACAATCTCTCTTCGCTGTGAGTTTATCGGCTCCAGTTGGTTGGTTTACTACAATATTCCCAGGGATTGTAATTGGTCTGTTGGAAAATGAGTCCAAGGCCAAACGAGTAGTGAATTGAGAAATAATGGCTGGATTATACATACGATGTCCGATGTTTGCAAGGACCAATGTGTTCGATTAAGTCGTTAAAAAATTTCGTTTCACATCATTTTGCTTGAGCCTATCAACTTCTTTTTAACTGTTAGTTCTTCTTTCTTCTTGTTCGAGAATTTTTTTTAAGTTATATAAATTTTTGAAAGCTAATACGAAGCTCAAGTAGTTGGCCATAATAGAAATATGTTAAATATACGTCCAAAGTTGGAAAAGGTCTGGCCATACCTGGGTACCCAACGGAGGGTTAAACTAAACATTTCCATCACTACAATTATTATTTTTTGTTTTTATTTAGTAAAGAAGTATTCAAAAACTTAGTAGATGATTAATTTTGCGCCTACTTGTATCCTCTTTTATGTGATATCTACTTGCTAAGGGTTTTCCAATAACCTCTGTCAAGCGTCTCCATCCTCAACGTGGGACTGTTTGGTGCGGTTTATGGTCCGTCGTAGTCATTGGACCTTACTTTTTCGAAAATGAAGCTCTCTTGCTCCAGCTCTGGTGAATGGATTGCCCTATCGAGAGATGATTAATGATTTTTTATGGCCGGAATTGGATGGTATTCAGCTAGACAACGTTTATTTTCAACAAGATGGCGCTACATGCCACGCAAGCAACGAAACCATTGATCTTTTACGGGAATAACACCTCTTATTGAAAACCCCTTTATATTAATATCATAAAGTGAGTAAAAGTATTTAAAAATCAAGATTGGTGTACTTCCCAAGCGGGTGCTGGTAGATACTTGATTCGTCGCAAAATTAACGTCGAGAAGCAGTTTTAGGGATTCCTCGCCACTCATCGCCCAACGCCCTGATTCGTCCTTCAGGTATCTCAAGGGAATAGAAATCCTCGTAAGTATTCGTGTAAATCTTGAAGATTCATGCCATCTCTCCACGCTCACACAGAAGTTTCTCCAAGAGTCCCTCTTGGCCTTCCTAATTTCGGACTTATAGATTTCTAGCCCTACTTTATACATTTCCCATCCTGGGGGAGACTTCATTCTTTTCGCCCTATTAAAGAGGCATCTGCAAGAAGTCCTAAGCTCAGAAAGCTCAGTTGTTCACCAAGGCGGTTTCTCCTTCTTAGGGAGCGTTCTAAGCGAAGTAAAGATCGCCGCCAAATCATCGATCGCTCCCTCCGAGAGAACTAGAATTTCCCTTGGTGCTGTACCTGTATGTATCCTAGTCCGTTCTTCTCAGATTCCTGTAGGAGGGAGTGACAGAAAATTCAATGTACCTGTGACCCGAGAAGGAATGGGTGCTAAGTACCCTCCAATCAGTAATTCGGTGCAACAATGAGGAAGAGGCCAGAGTAAGATCTAGCACCTCTTACCTGGTAGCAGTAATGAAAGTGGGGTCTTTACCCTCGTTGCAAATAAACAAATATATATATGTATAATTGGCTCGTACACCCTTTTTGGGTGTTTGGCGGAGATCCTCCTCCTATTTGTGGTATGCGTCTTGATGTTGTTCCACAAATGGAGGGACCTACAGTTTTAAGCCGACTCCGAAAGGCAGATATTTTTATGAGGAGCTTTTTCATGGCAGAAATACACTCGGAGGTTTGCCATTAAATTATTAAAAATGTTTTTCTTAATTTTGGTGTTTCACCGAGATTCGAACCGACGTTCTCTCTGTGAATTGTGAGTGGTAGTCACGCACTAACCCACTCGGCTACGGCGGCCGCCGTATTCGTTTGAAATAAAATCAAAAAGTGATAAACCTCTTGCATTTATGTTGGAATTTCCTCAACAGGTATGGTGGGAGTTTGCGTCTGTCCCTACAATAACGCCGGTTTTCCTGCGCCTCGCTTCAGCCAAGGTCTCCATCAGCATCATCGGAGGTGACTCCACCTCGTCCTCATGCGCCATATAGGCTAACATCAGCCACAGCTTTCCGGCAGGTCACAGTCACAATGCCTTCATTGCTAAAATTAGGCAAAATAAATACCTTAAGTTCCTTCCTGATGAGCATACAAGATCTTGGTTTACCTAACCCGCTGTACGCCATCAGTTTATATCTTTTTGTCCTGAGTCCAGAAATATCGCTACTACTCAGCCACGGCTCCTGGATCAGAATTATATCAGATGCTCCTTATTCAAGCTTCAACTCAAAATATGTTTTTTATTTAGTGAAAGAGTTATTCGAAAACCAAATTGGATGAATATTTTCGAGCCACCTTTTACATTCATTCATTACATCATTCAAAATAGACTAATGAATTTAACCGCTACACACTTTTTATTTTGATTTATTTTTGGCACTTACGTCAAATTTTGAGGTCTGGCGTCATAAAAGACGCAATTACTTAGTTGCCCACCCAATACATGTACAACATTTTGAAAAAGAACAAACGAAATTTGAATATACGAGTAAATATTTTTTTTTTTCATTTGCCTCCCCGAAAACCGAAGGAGCAGCCATAGTAGAAGAGTGTTGAGTAGCTCCTAACTTACACACGAGTAGTCACCTGTTATTTCTTCATATATGTATGTATGTGTATGTGTACAAAATTATAATATACGTATTCGATTGCATTCATCGTCCCTTAAAACAAATACATTTAATGGCTACATTGCAGTGCCAAAGTCAATCGCTTTGTGAATTTGTCTTGATTTCTCGGCAATGTGTCCAAAATGATTTGTGTGCCTGATTTAGTTACGAGAGGTGAGTGAGTGGTTAAAGAGAATCCAAGGGCGAACTGGTTGAATGGAATTATTTGCATTTGCACTTAAGTTGTTGTAAGATTTGTATGCTCTACCTTGGAAAAAGGGTTGAGCATTTTGCACTATCACTAAATTGCATTGTCACCAAATTGCACTACCACTTTAGTGGTGGTTAAAATGAGGGTTTCTGCATTACTAAATCTTCAGTTTTTTTGTTTTTCTATCCGTTAATTATTAAGTGCAGCCGTGCTTGGATCATGATCTGCAATCGTCTAGCAGGAAAATCTTGAGGATGTAGCCCAAGAATCCTCAGATAGACGTACATCATGATAATAAGACCAATGGTGCCACATAGAGCGGTCGCTTGGGCATCAAGAGTTACCTTCTCACGAGTGCGGGCAGTGCTAACTAAGCTTCAGCGCTTAGTATGCGTGTGCATCATGGGAGCGATGCGATCCTGCCCTACAACTGCGTTGAAGGTGATGCTCAAGCTGACAGCGCTCAATATAGTCATTCAGCAACCAGCCAAGCGTACCCTAATGAATATTACCAAGGTGGTATCGGGAGAGGAAAAGTGGTGCCATCGAGAAACTAGGAAGTACTAGGGTTGCAGCTCCCATTTAACCAGCTACACAGAGATAATATCACGAAGGTGAATAAATTCGAAAAGAAGTTCAGAATTGAACTGAACAATAATTTGAACTGGAGTAAACCTGCTTTGGAAAAGAAACTCCAAGAGTGTACTCTGCACTGGTACACAGATGACTCGAAGATCGCAGAAGGCATAGGTGCTGGAATTTACGGCCCCAGAACCAAACGGTCTGTGCTGATGGGCATCGCCTTTCTTGCCATGGGACAACACACCATCAAGGAGAAGCTTAGGAGTGAAGAGCTAGGGCTAAGGGAGGTTTGCTGGCGCCAAACTATGGGGCTACGCTAGGCGAGGTTTAAAAAACTCTGCAGGCTTAAAAACAGGCCACTGCAGACTGCGAAGTCATCTGCACATGCTCGGGATTTGGTCTGCGGAATGCAGCGCTATAGCGCAGAGAAGGTTAAGACATCTTGGCCAATTGCAGCTGGAAGAAAGGCACGCTCATTCCAACACAGTTTTAACCTCAGTTTAATAAGAGAACTGGGCTTGGATGAGGTACTATGATGAGTTGAGGGCACAAACGATCATGAGGTCGAAGTGCTAACCTTATAAAAAATTTAATCTATTCTAATAGTCAGGACTGTTACAGTCTTAAAATGCGCTTTGTCAAATGTTATGTTTGCTCAATATTGCCGTAGAAATATGGACGTTAAACACCACAGGTATGAACAGGCTGGAAGCTTTTCCAATGTGGGTCTTGAGAATTGAAAATTCTCTGATATCCCATTCCCCATGTTTCTAACAAAGAGTGGTGCTACGAATACGAAGAGACCGAGATGTTCTTCTCGAAATATCATCTATTAAAACATATTTTAAAAGGGAAAATAGAAGATAAACGTGGCATTGGGAGAAAACAAATATCTTGGATGCGAAATATACGCCACTGGACTGGAATCGGAGGATTTGGAGACCTATGCAATGCTGCAAGACAGAGAGATGTTTACACAATCATTGCAAATAACATACAAGTAAAGTCGAAAATAAGACAGAGCTAAAATAGAAATGACAGGAGCTTTTATTTATTCAAAATAGTCCCCTCTGGCCTGGATACACTGTTTTTTGCGATCTAAAAGCTTATCCAAAAAGTGTTTCAGGTCATTGACCGGAATGTCCTTCAGGATGTCGGTACAAGCATTTGGATGGCCCCTACTGACGCAAAACGTTTTCCTTTCATGGCCAAATGCAATTTTTCGAATAGGTAGAAGTCACAGGGAGCCATATCAGGCGAGTACGGTGAGTGATTTATGGTTAAAATCGCTTGAAAACGCCAAGGTAAAAAATTGCATTGACGGTTTGGCCCATTGGCACGAGCTCGTTGTGGACAATTCCCTTGGAATCGTTAAAACAAATAAGCTTCGACTTGACTTTTGACTTCGCCAAACGCGAGTTGTTGGGTGGCGGCTCGTCTGGGGCCTTCCATTCGGCACTTTGACGCTTAGTTGAAGGTTCATGTTGGAAACACCACGTTTCTGGTCTTGTTTGTTTTGGACTTCACCTTGTAAAATAAGCTAAGTTTTGAAATTTATATTTATTTATTTAAGAAATGAAATTTGTATGATTGCTTATAATTCGAAATGGAATAGACATAATAAAGATGAAGACGAAGGTAAAGGTATGTAACTGTTATGAGATAAGTTTAACTTCCGTACCTTAGAAGCCCAACTTGAAGGCTGGCCGCTGACTTGAAAAAATTATTAAAAATAAAGTAAATATATTTTTGAGTTTTCTATTTCATCAGCGACCATGTGGCTTACCTCCTGAATAAAACGCAGTTGATAGTTTTTTCGATCAATCCAAAATACTACTTCACTGCTTAAAATTTAAACACGATTTAATTTAAGCAATAAAATAACCTTAAGCCGGTTTACCGCAATGCTAATATTTCGCATATCCGCAATTTCTATGAAATCAAATTAAATTGGCCATAAATAAATAGAATTTCAATTTGATATCTTTTGCTTGTGCGAGAAAACCGCACAAAATGATGCCTTTAATTTCAAATAAAGTTTGCCATTAATTTCACTACAAATTTACAGGAAACTATTTACATACATGCAAGTGGGTGCCTGTGTGCGTGTATTTGTGTTTATGTGCGAATAGAATTCTTGTATTTGCTTTCAATTTCTGAGGTAATTATTTATGCGAAATATATAGAAATTACCAGCGAGATAATTGAGTTAATGCAAAGTGCCGGTTAAAGCAGCTGCCAAAGTGAATACCAAATGAGTAATTTCGCAATTTACATGCAAAAGGCATAATATATATTTATTTATAAACTGTAAATGGAGTATGTGTGTGTGTGTGGGTGTGGATAAATGTTCAAATACTGCACCTTACATATACACACATACAAACGTACTTATGTAGAAATAAATAATCAACTTTGGCAGGAGCTGCGGCGTGGCTGATAAGGCCAGATACTTACTTATATACGTATACACATACATACGTACGAGATATGTGAATGTGAGTGCTTATGTGTATGTGTGTGTGTGGTAATGGTTAGGTGAGGCAAACAAAGTTGAAAATTTACACTTCAAGGCAATTAATAATGTTGCATTAAGATATGAATGCAATACACTCACACACACGCACACAACCCTTTAGTAGCTTCGCAATCAGCCTAAAGTGCCTTGTAAACCCATATCCTCTGTATTTCACTTCCCATACACTCTTGCCCGCTCCCCACCAGCAAGTGGCGCATACCCCGCAATTACGGAGCATAATTAAGTTTATCGATAGCATTACATTTCGCTGCGTTGCATTTACTTATGTATTTACTCATGTTGCAAGAAAATGACAAATTATCAAGCCCACCTTAGCCACCGCCACTGCCCCCAACAGATTGCATATCCAAGGAATGATTTCAACTGATTTACTTGAATCGCTGCATCTAGTTGCAGTTATACTTGTGTACATGTTGCACGTTGTGTGTGTGTGTGTGTGGCTGGATCACAATCATTACTTTGTGCCTTGCAAGAAAATCTGCAGGCTAAGAGCTGGTCCTCTTTTTGAGTGTCCGTAACTCCATAGGAAATTATTGAGCGGCAGTATAAAGAGACGTAGAGGAAGAAATCAGAGAGCTTGGCAAGAAGAGGTCCTGCTGCAGATCCCTAACTACTCCCACTTAAAAAAGAGCTCACGAAGGCAGAAGAAATACGCAGACCTGTGAGAATCAGTTACAATACCAAAGGCCCTTAAAATGGTACACCACCTGAGGATTTTGAGTAATTTTAGGTAAACTTCCCGAACAAGGGTAAGTTTCACAATTTCTGTGAATTGTTTTATGCTCCAAATATTGTTTTTTCTTACCATGTTTCGGGTCCCGGTGAAGTCAATCAGCCTCTGTCGGTTATAAGATGTTTCACAAGAAATACCTCCGGATATGTGTTAATTTTCACAAGCCTATGCGATCGCGGTAGGTAACGAGTAGGTACTCTAAAGAAATAGAGGTTTCTTTGTTTTTAGTCCCTCTTCGTGAGCAATTCAGTGCATCTCACAAATTTTGCATGGGTACATTTTTTGTTTGTAACTCGACTGAGCTTTTTCTTAATTTTTTGACGCCCG
Organism: Anastrepha obliqua; assembly: GCF_027943255.1. NCBI lineage: Eukaryota > Metazoa > Arthropoda > Insecta > Diptera > Tephritidae > Anastrepha > Anastrepha obliqua. Next base: position 110,801,588 of record NC_072894.1, on the reverse strand, counting down.
CCTAGGCGGCCTCTGTAACCGTATGGGTTGATGCGTAAACAACATTCAGTAGGTGTCGAATCTCCGGGCAAGAAACACCAAATCCTAGAACATGTTTTTTCTAACTGCGATCGCCCTTCAGCAGGCAATGGCAAACATCCGAGTGTATTCGTGCCATGAAAAAGTTCCCCATAAAAAACCATTTGTCGTTCGAAGTCGGCATAAAAGAAAGCTTTAGGTCTTTCACTTGTGGAACAACATCAAGATGTACATCACAAATCGGAGGAGGAGTCGGCCAAACATCCAAAGTACTTATATATATTGTATTGAAAGCATATCTCTAGAACTGAATATTGCGGCAGTACCGACCAAAAAAGCGACTGGGAAAAATGCAAACACTCTTTAAGCTATTCAGGAATAATTTAGGGTTGCTCACCGGTTTTTAAACCCATCACTGCAAACTAAGGAGCCATTCTCACATACTAGGCATATGGTCGAAGGACTTATCTCGCCTTTATGAAACGGCTCCAGAGACCTCTGAGCATGTGCTGGTATAGTGGGACGCTAAATAAAGAAGTGCGCTTAAGTGCGCTCCCACCGCATATCCTTCTTGACTTTCTGCAGTAATTTAAGTCTGGCTACAGCACTGGGAAGATTGGAGAGCGCAACAGATCCAAAGAATGCAATAAGGAGCTTACATCCATACATATCTATGCAAACATTTCTATATCAAATTCGCTTAATTTCACAAGCAACTGATTTATTGTATTGCGTGTTGTCCAAGAAAGTCCGAGTTTTAGTAAATCATCAACTATTTCCTCGTATGTAACTTTTTTAGACTACACCAGATCCTTCTGGCAACGAGTGGATCCCAAGCGCTCGAGGGAAGAATTTCTAAGGCGTATTTAGCATCAGTTCTCGATTTTTGTTGGAGTTCTATTCGGGGAGTTGGAGTTCATCTGGGTTCCTGGTCACAGCGACATTGCTGGAAACTGTGAGGCGGATGAGCTGGCCAGACAAGGGGCATGCGAGGTGATTTCCCCGCGAAGGGAGAGAATTGGGATCCCCCTGACTACCTGCGGTCTGCTCCTGGAAAGATGGGCATCGCACCAACTCAGCGAGCGCTGGGCAAGTACACAAACGTGTAAGGTCGCGAAATCCTTCCAAAATATCAGCTCTCTAATCTCGTGGGTTTTCTCACAGGACACAATGCGCGAGGAATGCATGCTGTGAGACTTGGGATCACCTCGAGTCCTTTTTGCGCTGGATGTATGGAGGATGAGGTGGAATCATCTCAGCACCTTCTCCTTAGCTGTCCTGCTCTGGCGGGGCTAAGATCTAGGCATCTTGGCTCCTACTTCTTTGCCACGCCTGCTGATATAGCTGGCGCTGACATTAAAAATCTGATGAATTTCATCAGCAGCATAAAGCGGTCGACGCAAACATAGTCATCGTTCGTAATCCGCACGCTCCTAACCATCCCAGCACCACCTCTCCCCGCCCTCTCCCTGTATCCCATCGGTCTTTCTCTCCCGCCTCACCCCTCCATAATGGCATCACAAAGGACGAATCCTTCTTCGTCCAAGTGTGTCCATTCCCTGGGCAACCATATCAACCTAACCTAACCTAACCTATTCGGGAAATGTCCATTAGGCATCCACGCGGTATAGCTTGGTGTTATTTCGATTGTCTTTAGCAACTTACTGTAGGATGAGGGGGACTTATCTCAGCAACTTCTTCTCAGCTGCCCTGTTTTCAAGTGGCTAAGATTGAGACAACTTGGGTCCCAATTTGCACTCCTGTGGATACTATACCTACTTATTTAGTTATTAATTATCTAATGAATTTCTTCAGTAGTCCGAAGCGGTTATCATAACCGTAAGTGGCCATCGTTCGGGTTTTTGTTATTATCTTCCACACCTTTGCTCCCTTTTCCTATATTCTCTCTCTTTTTCCACAACGAAGAGAGTTAATTAGTTGTATCTCTCATTCAAGTGGCACTTCTCATCGGCAACCGTATAACCAAACTTGATTTCATAAATCTAAGAAGTCTGTTGAGTGGTAGATAGTCCAAAAATATGTCAACTGTTCTAAGAAGAGGGACAATGTTGCCAATACGTGACGATTTTCTCACAAGGGATCGTAACACCTACCTTTTCAATTTCCCAAATAATTGCGCTAGTCCTCTGCCCGGAACTTTGTATATTCTATCAGTTATTCCATACATTTTTAGATAGGTGTCTGAAAGTTTAGCTCAGTAGGTCTCCGATATAGGTACTAAATCCTCTGCTTTCTCTGCTAGTTTCTGATTCCGTTGTGTGACCTACAGTTTTTTAGTTTGCCAATTTACAAGAACCCCGAAAATGCATTTCCTACCAACATAAATTAAAATGTATACCACTTCATGACGACCTTTAGCCTCAACTTATATTCATGAATAACTTCTGAGGACAGACATTTTGCAGTTCTTTTTAATCTATTTTGCTTTCACTGAAGACTCTGACCTGGTAGTCATACCAAGATGCTAATTTTAAAACTCAAAACCTTTCGTTTGAAGAGTCGTTGGTCTAACAACCAAGTCTTAAGAGGCTCTGTTGTCGTGTTCCCACAGCAGTCGGTTCAAAGTAACTGAAACGACCCGTACTTAGGTCCAACAAAGGACTGTTACTCCAGCAGCACTCCCCGTTTATTTGTGGGAAATGTTTGTGCCGTTACGTTAACAGCAGGATCGGAAGTTTTCCTGTAGATGCCAGCTGGTATCAGTCCCATTTTCTGTTATGAAGACACCAGTAAAGTAATTTTTCACCAGACCAGATATTTTCTTGTAAACTTCGTTTGCAAATGAGCGAATATGTCGATGCATCTCCAGGTGGTTTTCCTGCTTTTGCCGTCAGTACCAACCGTTGCCGATTTCATAATCTTAGCAATGAGAACTACGAAATAAATTTCGAAATGCTTGACATATCCTGCCGGGTATTATACTCTCGCCTATGTAAGCTTGTGTGCATGCATGCATTTGTGCCATATGGCAACCTTGTAAATTTATAAACATAATTGCGTATATTATTATTTGCTAAAGCGTTTCATGTTGCATACTCATGCCACCGTTGTATAGCCGCGAATGCGTGGTGTTGGTGGTGGCAATTTCTTACTTGCCACATTTGCTTATTTGATCAACGGTAAGTAGACAAAATTGATACGCTCAACCGGACATGGCGATTCATTAATCATCACTTGTCACTGTAGGCGCCTCGATAAATCGCCAATAAACAATGTTAGCATAAATGAATAAGTAGACGATGGTGGGTGTGAGCACTGAACGGAGTAGAGGGGCTTAGCCATGAGCCAACGCTGTGGAATAATAAGTGATAGTCACAAAAAAATATAAAAAAGTTTGTGGAATCCGATAGGACCTAAATAATATTCAAAGAATATACGAAATATATATTTTTTAACCCTTAATAATTGTCCTTAAATTTTTAATCAATGTCTCACTCTTTGACCTACTGGGTTTAAGAAGCAATGAATAGAATTTCAAAGATCTGTATTTCCAAAACTTTCAAAAAAAATAAAATAGATAATTGGCGTATACTTCTATTTGGTGTTTGGAAGAGCTCATCCTTCTATTTTTGGCATGCATCTTGGACCTACAGTGCTAAGTCAGGGCCGTTTGTTTTTTATGAGGAGCTTGGCAGAAATACTTCGGAGGTTTAACTTAAAACCGGTTCTATAATTTTGCTGTTTCACTCACCGAGAATCGAACCAGCGCACTTCCGATTGGTGGTCGCACACCAACTCATTCGGCTACGGCGGTCGTTTCTACATTTCGTAAAATATCTACATTGCTTAAATGCTTCCTTGATGCCTTACATACGAAACTCCACGGCGTCTTCTTATCTTTTGGAGCATAGTTTCTTCGGTATGATGTGTAGATGGATCTTCTGCACCACTTTTCTAAAGCAAGTTCTTCTCAATAGCGACTGAAACTTCTGTACCTAATTTCCATAAGTTCATTGTCAGAGATGGTGCATAGGAGCTCACTGTATTATAACTCTGTCTAGACTGAAGCCTAATGGAAGATAATTTCTTCTTATGTAGCTTGGTTTTGTTCTTAAAAGGGCCCGGGTATTGATTAAGTTTTTCGTCGTGAAATAGGATAAAGATGAAGCCCCTTTTTTCAAAATGTTAATGCAGTAAACAGGCTTGAAATGCTACGGCTTATTCTAGAAAAACTGGTTTCTATGACCTTTTCGTTGAATGTATGAAAGCACTAACTATATGGGCCCTCTGCGTGTAATCTTCCTCCCTTATTGAAATTTTCTCAAGCGCTTTAGGCTAAGTTGGGTTAAATGGTTCTTTGAAGAAATAGCTTACTTGGACGAAGAACTGAAATTCATCTTTATGATACTATTGCAGGCACAGAAAGAGGGGAAATAGCAGGGAGGAGAGGACAGAAGGGTAATGGATGACGACCGAACGATGACTGAATTACGGGTATGTTAACCGCTTCATGCTGCTGATAAAATTCATCAGCACACAACTATCAAGGCCAGCTATATCGGCAGGTATAGCAAAGAAGTAAGAAGCAAAATGCTTAAATTTTAGCACCCCGAGAGCAGAACAGCTAAGAATAAGCTGCTGAGATGATTTCACCTCATCCTGCATACAGCTGACGCCAAAAGGAGTTGAAGCAATGGCCAGTCTCACAGCATGCATACCATATGGACAATGTCCACCAAGGGCACCCATAAAATTTGAAAGCTGTGACTTTGTTAACCATAGAAGCTCCTTCTCCGATCCAGAGGATCTCCCGACCTTAAAGTTTGCGGGTTTTAGGAGTTCAGTTGTAAGAGTTTCAACGATGGAACGGAAAATGCTAAGCCTATTCATTTTTGGTGTGGATCGCCACAGAAATGAATTAGATGAGCTCTACAGAAGCCCCGGTATAGTAGCAGAAAGAAATATTGCCGTCTTATGCGCCACCTGTGCATGCAGACCATCAGACTCTTTTTGAAGGTTGGCCGTAATTTGTGATTCATTGGCAACCTACAGATATTCTCAGGAGTATAAAAGGTAAAACGTTAATATAATATTTTGACTACGTCTGAAAATTAAGAAATATCTGAAAGGATATGTTGGTTTGCAATTATAGATAATTGCCTCTACGAACCTATGCAGTATTCATGGAGACGCATGACGCCATGGATTATATAAAAGGACTTTTAAATCAAAGACGCATTGGAGGATAAATTAGAAAACTAATTAAATTGTTGAGAAAAATTAAAAATACCAGCGACAAACTTAACTGGCGACAACTAATTACTTCCCCTTTGTGACGATATCCAGTATTCGCGCTTTAGCATCAACATCAATTCCAATTATCGAATATTGTAACCCTAGAACTTTATGAAGCCGGCTAATATACCATATAATGCACTTTCGTTTGAACCATAAACCATGTTTGGCATCAGGTATTGACCCTTAAAGCAGTGATGTGCTTTGTTTTCAATATTTTTTAGTTTTTGGCTTTTGTTCGAAAGTTGCATATAGCAAGCCGTTCAATTTTACTTAAGTATGGCCAATGCAAAAACTTGTTTTCCTATTCTCATACGAATAACTTTGATAACAATTTTAAGATTTCTTTTATGTTTATTTTTTTAGGTATAAAAGAATTTCAAACTTAGATGAATCTCATTATCTTGAATTTGATATATCATTTGCTTCAAACGGTTAACGAATTCCCCAGATAATAGAAATCTGTATGACCTACCTTTTTTCTTCAATACAAAACCATTGTTTTCGATACCTCAAAAACTATACTCGTATAACACAACAAAAATACCTTGGATTTTGACACTTCGTTTGTTTTTCTCTTTTTTTCTAGACGGTGCTTGGCTTTGTACGACTACTTTGTATGGAAGAAATGGTGTGGAATTTCAGTCAAAAAAATTGTCAAAAATCAACGATCTTCGGGAGTCATTTGAACTTTTCACTTTCTTATACTAAAAATTGGCCACAAAACTATACCCATGAAAAAAAATTATGGTTAAAAAGTAGAAGAAGTTTGAAATTTTGCGTTCTGTGTTTTTTTGTTGTAGTTATTGTGTTTGTTGAACTATATTTTATAAAAATGTAATAGTGTGTTTATAATTTGCAACGGGTGTAAAAGAGAAGTAATCTTAGAGTACGAACGCGAACAGCAAAAAGTTATGTGTATTTTATCCCAAATATAGGGTGGCCATGTAAAATTTGCTTTTTGAATCGGCTATAAAAAAACTAATCAATATTTTTTCAACCTTTTTTTTTTATTTTGAAGATTGAACGTTGTCATTTATGAATGAAAAATAATATCGTTCAAATGTCTGTCACGACTGGCTTTACAGTAGGTCATTCGATCAACCCAATTTTTAAGCACATTTTCGATTGTTTGGGCTCCAATTTCATGAATGGCAACTTCGATTTCGTGTTTTAAAGCATCAATCGTCTCTGGATGGTTCGCATAGCATTTATCCTTAACGGTTTCCCACAAAAAATAGTCCAACGGGCATTAATCACAGCTCCGAGCCGACCAATTGATATCGGAATTTCGGCTGATTATTCGGTTTTCAAAAACGGTAACCAAAAGTTCGAGTGTAACTTTGGCAGTGTGACAAGTTGCACCGTCCTGTTGAAACCAAATGTCGTCCATGTCATCCTCTTCAATTTTTGGAAACAAAAACTCGTTGAGCATGTCACGGTAATGCTCGCCATTTAATGTAACCGCGGAAGAAGAAGAAGCCTCACCACTTTGGAAATAGGTTTCCCAATTTTGTTCAAGTGTATAGCGTCCCATTTCGTAAATTTCAAACCTTTAAGTAAATTATGAACACATTTGACATGTTATTTGTGTTACCATTCTCAAAAAAATAGGTGGTTCAAAAAGCTAACGCTATATGGCCCACCCTGTATTTCCTTTCCGACTTAATATAGCAAATGGGCGGCTTACAAACATACCGAATGAGTGCATACAAGCCTTTTGAGTGCATTATTTTCTTATCTTTTTTGACCTCTTACAATGTAAGCAAATCGCAATTATTCTATATATAAGACGTGGCAGCAAAAAAGTAAGGTTGTTCGCAGGATCCTCAGGCACGTTAAACCTCACACCCAGCGTAGATTCGCTGAAGAAAGATCGAACTCCTTTAAAGTGCTTGGAGTGTCGCTCATATTTCTTGTAACCGGCATCATTAGTTGTCACTGTCACTGGAGTGAATTTTCCTATAAAAGATAAAGGCTCTGACGACGAGTAAATTGAAATTTTCCGGCATTGTTTTTGAGTTGTCACCTTTTAGTAAAAACCATGTAACTCTCCACTCTTCAAATATTTTTTTTTGGTGACTTGGTCTAGTTTGGTGAAGGGCCTAGTTTTCAGATGTATGCCCCTTAAAATGTTCAAAAGGTTCTTGATAGTTTGGAAAATATTAGATATTTTGATTCACCAAACGATTTTGAAAACAAATGAAATAAAACAAATTTTTTTTAAACAACAAACAAAACAAAACAAATTTTTTTAAAATAAAAATTAAAAAATCAAATGTTTATTTCTTTTAAGCTAAAAAACAATTTGTGTATAAAAATATTATCAAACAAATTTTTTTTTTAGTTTAATAAAATTACAAAAAAAAATTAAAAAATTAAATTTAATTTTTAAATAAAAATTAAAAAAACATAATTTTATTTAAAAAAATAAAAAAAAATTTTCATATAAAAATTATTATCAGAAACACTTTTTTTTTAATTTAATAAAATTCCAAAAAAAAAATTAAATTTGTGAATTAAAAAAAAATTGTTTCTTAAATGTTGATTTTTTTTTTAAATAAAACAAAACACTGATTTTTAAAATTTGATTGTTCTTGTTTTAATTTTTATAAGTAATTTAGTTTTTAATTTTTATTTCAAAAAACTTTGTTTTCTCCTGAATAAATTTTTTAAAATACTTTTTTTTTAAACTGAAGTAAAAAAAAATTAAAATTGTTTAATTTAAAAAAAATAGAACAAATTTTTTTTTTTAATTTTGTTAAAAGAAAATAATAAAATAAAATTTTAATTAAAAAAAAAGTTTAAAGTATGATAATAAAATCCTAAAATATATTTATTTGTAATACTCAGAATTTTTGGGAATTAAGGGGTTACGGGCAGTCAGAATTTTCCAAAAATTAGATATTTTTTTGCAATTTCTTAAAGAATATTATCTTAAAAATGTTGTGCGAAAATTTGAAGTACATCCCACAAATACTTTTCGAGTAATTCAACAATTAACAAAGGGCGCTCGAGTGCTCCGGAGCATTCGAGAGCAAGTAGCTAGCAGCAGCTGAAAGCAACCGACTTCTAACGATGACACTCGGGAAGGTAGAATGCTTCGCTGGCAACAGCAAATCGATATTGTGGAAGCTGCTATGATGGCTGAAGAACTATTATATGGCCCAGGAATAGATGACATAGCAAAACTTTAAACGTGTTTTTCTTAAAACTATGTTTTTTGAACTGGTGATCACTGTAACTTAAAAACCGCTTGGTAGATCTCAATAAAATGCATATCTAGTGCTTTTGAAAAACATAAAAAACTCGCGACTAATCTGAGGATTGCTTTTTCATCATCATTTTTTCGGACCTTTGACTACCCCTAATCCCTTAATCAATACAAAGTTTTAGTACCAAATACCTCGAAATTTGTTCTGTTTAGATTTTACCCAGATATCTGAAAATTTGCGGCAGAACCTCAAACCTTTAATTTGTAAATAAATTAAATTGCACCCGATGTTCTTACATTTACATACACTTACACATACATGCAATTACACGACTCTTCAAATACACATTTTCTATATCCTGTTGCCTTGAGGATGATCCTTTCATGCCGTGCATTATTAGCATTTAAGCTACTGCCGTTTTATGTGCAGATTGGGGAAAAAACAAAAAATCAAAAAACAAATGACAGAAATAGCGATGATGCAAAAACTGTAAAACGATGCTAAACAGAAAAAGTATAATATTTATATACGACTATATTTTAATATACAAAGAGACAAAGAAAAAAACAAATGCAAAAATCCCACGTACCGCAAAGTCTTGCAAATTTATTTGTTTGCAAAACAAATTTTCCGCACCGTAAATTTTTATTGACAATTAAATTTAGCAGACAAACCACAGTAAAAATGAAATGCAAACAAGCAGACAAATGCAAATATGTGCTACACACACATACATGCATACGTGAGAATAATAAGTGAATATGTACGATGTGCAGCCGTTCGTAAGAAATCATAGCCATTTGACTGCGACTTGTGCAAAGAACTGCTTGGGCGGCTGATGATGGCTGCTTGGCTGACGACTGATAGATAAACTATATTATAAAGGCGGAAGTAAGGAGGATAATAACCGAAACAGAATAAATGAATATGTGGAAAAATATGCTTCGAAACATTGAGGAAACCACAAATGTGACAGATGAATATAGCAAATGCAGAAAAATGCAAATTTAAAAATAAAAAATGCAGAAAAAACAAAGTCCAACAAAAAAATGCAAGCGTTTGAGCCATGCAAGCTATAAGTGCCGCAGGATATAGGTATGTTTTATATGTACGAAACTCTGTAAAAGGATATACATATGTGTATATACACACGCGCAGCATCTTAAGGGTGTAGCATTAGCCGTGAAAATCTCAGGCTTACCCCTCTTGATATGTATATGTGTGTGTGTGTAGGGAGTCCCTGCAGTGAAAGGAATTGGGTGCTGTCTTTTAACGAGCGGCTCAATGCTTTTCTACAAATATATCTCATAACTATCACTGCCAAGGGGATGTTGAGTGCAAGTAGTACCACATTTATGCACTGAGAGACTAGTTTGGAACTAGTTTGAAACTAGGGTTGAACGGATGTTATGTGGAACTAGTCCAAAACTGAACAGTTAGTAATCGGTTTTGCCCTAGTAATGCTAGAAACTGTATTACGGACATTCATAAATTAGCAGAAATTTACACTAAAAAAACTTTTTCGGTTTCGTGACTTGGCTGCGTCTTCTGAGGCAATAGTTCGCTAGTTCAAATCACAATAGAGGATGACTGTTACAATAAAGGATGAGTATTATTTGTGTGTCGTTTGAATTTCAATAAATTAAAAGTTACTAAATTAAGATCTACATGTTAATCAAAAAAATAAATAACACTGCGCTACAAAATCAAACTGCTTCCAAGTCTCCGGTAATGGATTATGGCAGAGGGAACCAAAAAATACACTGTATCGGCTATGTAAAAATTTACCTCTGATTTTTATTATAGGAGAGCGTGGTCAAAGTTTTCGGAGTAGAGAACATTTTCTGTTCAGAAAATTTAGACCCTCCATCTTCTATTCTGAGCACTATTTTAAAAAGATTTCAGGAAAGTTCGTAAAGGGATGCAAGTTTTAGACAAATTTATACGTTTATATATATATATATATATATAATATTAAGAGGCACCGGAGAGAAAAAACTCTTAACTCTTACGAAACACTGGATGCAATAGAAAAATTCGAGCAGCTGGAGAATATATTGATGAATTTCAATGCATGTCTGGAATTCGCTATGGCGATTCACTTAGTCCCCTTCTCTTCAATGTTGTGATAGACCAGATAATAAATGAGGTCAAGCAATTAGAAGGTTACAGAATGCAGCACTAAAGCATCCCCATAACTGCTAGGCCGACAACGGTGTTTCAATGGCCAACTCAGAGGAGACAATTTGTAGTCACTGAAAAAATATTTATTTAATACCCCCAACTGAAATTACAAAGAGTTTATATTCAATAAAATGCAACCTGGAAATAAATCGAATTGTTATTGAACAACTGATGAAGTTTAAATACCTCGGCGTGGAGATCTCCATTGACCGTAGCATTATTAGTAGCTGTGCAAGAAAGAAGTGCTCAAGTTCGCAAGGTATTAGGATACCCTAGAGACGTAATATGTAAAAATAAGTACTTAAAAACGGAAGGCAAACCACGAATATAAAAATCTGTGATAAGATTCATTCTGACTTATGGTGCAGAGGCGCGACCTAAATATGCAAACACAGAATGTTGCGCACTACAGGAATGCGCCATGGGTAGTCTAGCGTAAGTGCACTAACCTGCCATCCCAGAGGTTTTGGGCTTGAATCCCACATAAAGCATGGTCCTCGCACTCTTTCAAAGTTACCTGCTTTCCTAGTTTCTGAAACAAAAAAAAACAAAAATTCATTCCTCAATCCTAAAAACCTTATGCTTCCAATGTTTACTCCCGCACACAAAAGTCAACGCATTACTTTCATTGTGGCTGCTAAAACAAGCAGAAAACAAAGAAAAAGACACAGTTACACATTGCATCAGTGGCGCTAGCAAGAGGAAGATTGTCCGCTTCCTCGGTAATAGCGCAGACACACCAAAATTTAGCGAAGTCCTCAACCATCTGTGTGATCCTTCTGACAGATAAATGTGAAACACAGATGGCGCTCTAAACAGTTAAAAGGCCTTGTTCTTAAGCAACAATAGGTGGGCATTCCCACTTTTTAGGACTGGTAGCGGCAGGCTAATCACACACCCTGCCAGAAAGCAAAACGCAAGACTGAGTCTTGTCGAGGCCCTATACTCCAAGTGGAGTGAACAAGGGAAAAAAAAACAGAATACAAATTTTACTATCCATTGCCAGAAAGACGAAATGAAAATTACTAATGTTTCGAAACTTTTAAGGATTACATCACGAGCTTGAAATGACTACATAACCAGGGCACCCACTGATCGGATAATAAGGATTGCTAGAGATTCCAAATCAAACGGAGCACGTACACGTTGAAGGCCTCCAAAACGATAAAAAGAGAGCTGGATATCTATGTCAATTGAATACACGTAAAATTCTTCCTATTATATTCCATTCTTATTTTATTATATTGGAACTGTGGTTTTAATGAATTTTATGTTTACTCGTCTAATGAAATGTAATTTATATTGTGTGAAGAAAAGAAAGAAAGGCAAGAGCCTATAAAAAGATACAAGTAAGAAGAAAGAAAAGGACGTATGTTCAAGTCGATACCATTCAACCGGATTTTTCTAAAGAATTGGTTTCAAAATTAGCTCACTAGGATTTTGATTCCATTTTGCCATGAAGTACTGTGCCAGCTTTGAAGTACATGAAGTATGTAGCCAGCTTTGATGGCATATCCTGTTGTGATAAGATGAGATATTTGATATCATATGAACATACCGACCTCCAGTAACTGGCGCGTTAGTCAGGCACCCTAATGAAGGCTAAAAATTCCTTGACTCCTCCACGGCAATAAAACCAGCTACAAATTTCTTGACTGAATTTTATATTAATCCAGCCATAGCCATACATTTACATGAATGTGTGCGTAGTCCTCTAGATATGATCGAGAAAGGCACAGTCGCAAAAAACTGAGCTGATTACTTTGGATGCAGTATGAGCGAATTTTTTCGTGGTAATAGAGTTTTAAATAATATTATCTTCCTCTATGTAATTTGTAAGGAACTCTTAATTTGGCAGATTTTAACAAACGTTTTAATATAGAATATCTTAAATATCACTATATTCTAATTCTAATTGCACTCTAGCACTCATATGACCGCGACACCATCACGTTACATAATCCATCTTTTTGGACAAGCACAATTTACAGACTTATGGCGCCTCCGAGCGGCGAATTAGATTAAATTAGATTTGTGAGTGTTGGATACTCTTCCGCGAATCTTTTGGATTCATTGATGAATCTTAAGAGATCCGGAAACTGATCGCAACCCAACAGCCTAAATCTGATTTTAGAGAGCGCCGGAGAGTTACAGAGAAAATGCTCTGCAGTGTCTTCATTTTTACGACAAGACAGGCATATTGGGTCGTCGATGATCCTCATGGTAGCCATGTGCTGACCATAGGCGTTGAGCCCTGGGCTTATACCTACCAGTACTCTCAAGTCCTTTCTGCTGAGTTTCCTGTTTGGTTCTTTCACAAAGCACTTGGCTACTCTGCACGAGTTCAACCCAGACCAACGCCCTCTATGGGAAGACCACATGAAGTCGTCAATCCATAGTTGAATCGATGCATAATTGACAACTATAAAGGGTTCAGGACCTGGTAGTATGATTGCAAAGCCTTCATTAGACAGTTTATCAGCTTACTGGTTCCCTGTAATACCACAATGTCCAGGCACCCAAATAAGACTAACTTTGTTGTGTGTTTGCAACACTGTTCAGTTTTTTCTTACATTCACCGACTAACTTCGAAGAGCAACGTGGGTTAGCAAGGACTTTCAGTGCAGCTTGACTGTTACAACAAATTCCAATCTATGAAGTCGTCAATCCATTGTTGACCCGATGCAGAATTGACCCCTAGGAAGGGTACAGGGCCCAGTGGTGTGTCTGCAAAGCCTTCATTAGCCGAATGGTTAATAAAATTATTTTTCTTAGCGGAAAGAGAGGCGACCACTATAAGAAAAAAAACTTTCTCTATAAAATAGTTTGGAACAGCATTCAACCGAAAACCGAAGCTGAGCATTGCCACTTTGTAGGCCATTACGTGGGTATAGAATTAATGCACGAGTCAGTACTGGGTGCAAGAGGAACCTTAACGTGTCCTATACGACGGAAGCACTTCCATTTACTGCTGGGTCATCATATGCAGACACTTAACTTGCATTGCTGCTTCATAACAAAAAAAAAAAATTCACAACCCAAATACATACATCCGTTACTCGTGTGTCTGTGTTAGTGCAGCAGCTTTTATAAATATTTTAATATTAATAATAAAACCGCATTTGACGTTTGCTCGTTGGTCATTAAAAAATATGAAAAATTGCCAAAAACTGCCAAACCAAAGCGCACACAAGAACCAAAATACATAAATTATGCCGACAGCTATAAAAATCTTGCTCAGCTACATACATTTGTATATATGTACATATGTTCGGCTTTGTTGATATGCCAAGAAATCAAATTCCAGCATTCCGTTGACAGTTTCGCTGAAGGATATTTGTTTTGCGTACTTTGGGTGAATATTTCGACTGTCAGCGGTCCTTTTTTTAATTTTTTAAGTTGTCGTGTTCATTTGAGCATAAAATATGCTAATTTCTGTTTTGATTTCCACTCAAATAGATTAATTTTTTAAGAAATCTATGCAGATATTTTTATATTGCAAGGATTTCTTTTTGTGTTTTTTCTATTACGCGCTGTGTGGGGTTCAAATAAAAAGGGCTGCATTGTAAATTATGCCATGTTTGTGTGTGTTATAAAAATTACGCAGCTTATTGAGTGAGCATAAATGTTCGTAAAACTATGGCAATTTGTTTTATATATTACATAATTAATTACATTAGTAATTGTCATTTAAAATTTAAAATTTTTGAGTTAAAATGGATTTTCAATAGTTTCTTGAGTGAGTTGCTGGCGTTGAAAGCAAACTGCGACGATGAGATATGGCAGTAAATTAAAAAACAAAATACAACCAAAAAAGGTTACTCGAAAAAATTAAAGAACTTCTATTTCATTTTCAATTTTCAACTTCCCTTTTAAGGACACAAAAACAAATTGTTTAAAAAATCTTCATTCCAAAAAAAGATAATCAAATTGTCTTTTTGATAATTTTTTGAATTAGTTGAATTAATATATTTTTAAAACTTTTATTACTAAACCTCAAAATTTGGTCTACAATTTACTACCACATAATTTTTTTTCACGCGATAATTTACGCGAAAAAAATTCAAAACCAAGAAAATAAATTCAGACTTTGAACTGCTATCACTAAAACTCAATTTACCTGCTGATATCGATCAAAGAAATTTTCCGAATCAAAACATATTGAACGGAGAAAACTTCTTTTGACAAAGTGATACTTCCTTTTTTAGCTAGTCTGGTTCCATTAAGAAATCGTGCTGAATTTCTGCTGGGCAGAAGAAATCGAGACACTTCAGCGTTGAGTGGTAGGTGATTTTCCCGTGCAAACAGAGGATTGCGGTTCACTTTGCTACCTGTGGACTGCTTCTGGAAAGGTGGCTATTTATCAACTTAGTGAGCGCTGGATGTTATTTTTAAAAAACTAAAAATTAGTCTCTTTTCGCTTGAAAAAATCTATAAATATTAAAGGCATAACAAGAATGAAGGTGAGCATTCTTGGTGAAAAATTATCTGTCCAGAAGAAAAATAAAACGAAAAATAGTCAAAACTGGTCAAAATATTGAGGTGTTTTCAGTTGTTACAGACTGTAATGAAATTTTGTTTCAAAAAGTTATAATAATTTATATAATTTATAAAGTTCGCGACTTAATCACCCTGTCAGAAGATTTACAACTTTTGTAAATGGCGTCGTACGTCAATCATATTTGACGCTTGTGAACTAGACGACTGCGGCTAACAAACAGCCAAGCAATGGAGACCGTAAAGTTTAAGATAAAGATTTGCATCACTCAAATTAATTGTCTTGTTATATAATACGAGGGGTGCCTTTTATATTTGTTCTCTAATCCCGAAATATAAAAGGCACCCCTCGTAAAAAAGTTATTCGAAAACTTTTTAGTTAGGGGTTATTCAAAAACGTGATGATTAATTTTGCGCCACCTTGAATATACAAAATGGGTAAAAAGCGGAGGAAATATTGAGTAGTTAGTTGTAGATATAGAGGTTTTAAAATTAAACTGTTTTTGGAGCCCTCTTTTGTAATTATAAGTTAACAAATTTTCGGTCTAAGAAAAACTTTCAAATAAAAAGTTAAAAAAAAACTGAATTGACACAAATTTTTTTCGTCAAATTATAAAAAAAAAGTTTGCTAAAAAAAACAAATTTGCAGAAATTTTCTTGTACAATTAAAAAAATAATAATAATTAAAAACAAAAAAAATCCAAACAATTTTTTTTTGTAAGATTTTTATTTTCTGGTCATATTTTTTGTTTTGAGTTTTTTTTCAAATTTCTGCATTTTTCTAAATTTAGATTTATTTTGATTCTTTGTTTGAGATTGAAAGTTAAACAATTTTCATTATAGGAAAAACTTTCCGATAAAATCAATTTTTTTTGATGAAATGAAAAAAAAAATTGCTAAAAAAGTTCGCGCAATTTTTTGGTAAAATAAAAAAGATTTTGTTATATTAGAAAAACACAAATTTGCAAAATTTTTTGGTAAAATTAAAAAACATAATAATAATCCAAACAATTTTTTTTTGTAAGATTCTTTCTTTCTTTCTTTTCTGGTCATATTTTTTGTTTTGAGTTTTTTTTCAAATTTCTGCATTTTTCTAAATTTAGAGTTATTTTGATTTTTTGTTTAAGATTGTAAGTGAAATAATTTCCGGTTTAGGGAAAACTTTCCGAAAAATGTAAAGAAATCACTTTTTTTTGGTAAAATGAAAAAAAAAATCTGTTAAAAAAATTCACGTAATTGTTTTGGTAAAATTAAACCAGATTTTTTGGTAAAGAAAAAAAAGAAAAATTCAAAAATTTGTTTGGTAATTTTTTTTTGTCAATTTTCGACACATTTGATTTTTTTTAAAATATGCTCCAGTGCAAGCTTAGAATTTTTGTGGTATATTTTTTAATTTTAGTTTTTTTTTGTCCAATGTCGACATTTTTAATTTTTTTATGATTTTTTGCTCAAATGAAAGCTTGAAATTTTTTCTTTATAATTTTATTAAATTTTGTATGAAGCGACAAAATCTCGTCAATAAGTTTTGATCTAGAACGCACTCCACCGCCTCAACGGGTTACAATTTGTGCTACTGTATGGCAGAGTAGCTTCATCAAATTTCATTAAAATGGAAGCGATGAAATTTTTAGGCGGGTGACCTTAACTGTTTTTTTGCCCCATTTGTATGTATGTATGCTTATTAAGGGAATCACCTCATCTGGTCTTTAGTATTTGGTTTATTCAAAATTCCACAGAGATTTCGTGATTGCGCATAATTCTTCTTACTCAGTAATCTTCTCAAATAGTTTTTAATTGGGCAATAATTTTATTGTAATTTATTTTTCAAAGATTTCCTTGTACTCATTTATAACTGCAGGCATCCATCTCGCCACATAACCACATACAAACAGATGTCGGTTGCATTGATTGTGATTAAGTGCGTAAAATTAGAAAAATCTTGATAAAATTCAAACATGCAACAAATGAGAAATGTTTTAAATACAAACTGGACAACGAAGAGGTTTTAAAACTACAAAACCAAAATGAGAGGAAGAAACAAAAAATAAATAAAAATAAGTTAGCAAAAATGGGCGTCGACAAAGGCAATGGCATTTAAACAATCATTCAAGTAACTAAACAACCAAAATGATGGTCAATTGAAAAACTGATGGACAAGAGTGATTAAAATTTGAGTTGAAGTGAAGATAAATGGGCCGAGAAATATGCCACATAAAAGTAGCTGATAGAGCTGCAAAAGGTAATAAACTTTGAGGTGGCGATCAATCTCGTTTCAAATTAAGCACAACAAGCATTTGGGTGTATGTATGTATGTGCTTGTGTGTATGTGTATATTTGGACATGAACATATTTGAGTAGCCAGTGTAGAGCAAAGCGAAAAAGTTCAAATGCCAACACGTACACGCATACGACGAGTAGTGGGCAGAGAAAATCTAAAAAAAAAAAGTGAGCTCGAAAAATATTCAGAAAACAAATAAAAAAATAAATAAATAAATCAAATCAAATGAAATCAGTTATCAGCTGCCCTTTTAACATGAAAGCCAATGTTAAGCATCCCTTTTACTGCCACTCAGTGAGGGACAATAGTGAGCGCTCGACAATAAGAAAAGCTGCTGCAATAAGCAGTAAAGAAATGCTAAAAACTTTAACAATTACAACAAATGAGTGAACTGAAATTCTATGAAAAGCAGTGAATGAATAATAAGAAAAAAATCCATACGCAACAATTCAAATCTTCACCCAGTTGCACGAAACACAAGTGATCACAGCTATGTAATAAATTACTCAATTCAACGCCAGTCACAAGCGAACTGCCGACTAACTGAGTTTTATTGCCATGCTGTAGAGGCCAAAAAGCCACTGATACCGCGAGATACATCTTCATAGCACCTTTCTTGTGGTATGCGATTGTTAAAATGAAGATGGATGAATCCAGACTGGGCAAAGGCAGTTGCTGGCTAATAAACAACACAAAAAAGTAACAAACACAAAACCAATAAAATAAATGTCCAACGTAGATACAAGTAGATCAAATGTTAGATCAGTGGAAGATCAGTAGAAGATCACTTTGGAGATCGGTTGTTAGAAACATTTGTTTCCAACCAAATTGCCTCCACTTGGTGGCCGATCACTGTGGTGTGGAATTTATCATTTTTTCTTTCACTTCATTTCAAGTGGCCGTTAAGTGCGTGGAATTTATTTATGTTTGGAATTTGTATGTATGTGTAATTTTTTTCTCATTTATAATGAGATCTTAAAATGCTATAAAATATATTTAAAATAAAAACAATGGTCTGTGTTATGAGCTGCATTTTAGTGCTACCCTGAATTTTGATATCATCGATCTACTTATAAGCACATATTTTTATAGTACGCAAAAGGTGAGGCATTTTTCAAAGCTTTATGGCACTCATCATTACTCGTTGGTTTGTATATGTTTTTTAATTTTCTTAATAAAATGTAATTAAGCTGTTAGTTGGAAATTGAATGTAGAAAATCACAAAGTCGGTTATGATAAAGGGCTAAAAAATTTCTGAAATAGCTCACGCTTTCGCTTAGAACCATTCTTTGCTGAGCCATGCGATGGCCTCTGCTGTGGCCGAGCCTCACAATCGCAATAAAATATAAAAAAAAAATTAAAAGGCAATTAATGAGGCTCAAGAACAACTATAGTTTCGGTAAAATACATTAATGTGCGCCTTATCACAAATGCTTGACATTCTTTATACGGCAAAAACAGCATGCAGCTAAAAAAAAAAATAAATTCAAAGCTCAACGCGGCTTTTGAGCCACTTGACGCTAGCAAATAAATTTGTTTAAAAATAAACGCAATTTTTGAGTAGCGGCGTCGAGGATGCAGGGCTCAGGCTTAACCTGAGCATTGACGAGGAGTCGTATGAAAGTATGGGTTACCGACTGCATTACCCGTTCAGCCCCTCTGTCACCGCGAAAACAAGGCAGCCCAGCCGAAACGAATGGTTACGAATGAGTGTAGCGATCCGTCAGCCAAAACATTCCCTGCGTCTACCACACCAGCTATGGTAGAAGTTCCTCCTGATGGGCAACCCAGGCACGTCACTGGGCCGATACAGTCCAGACAAGTTATTGGACTAGCGCAACCCTGACAAGTTACTGGGACGGCCTATATCCTCACCACATAAGAACTTCAGACGCTAGAGGTAAGCTCGAGCTGCTTCACCCGATCTTTCTGACGCAAAGGAGGCCTTCCTATTCCTCTGCTACCAACAGCTCGTACCGTATCGCATACTTTCAGAGCCGGAGCGTTTGTATCCATTCAGATGACATGACCTAGCAAACGTAGCCGCTGGATCTTCATTCGCTGCGCTACGTCTATGTCGTCGTAAAGCTCATACAGCTCATCGTTCCATCGCCAGCGATAATCGTCGTTGCCAACGTGCAGAGATCCAAAAATCTTACGCAGAATCTTTCTCTCAAACATTCCACACGTCGCACAGTGGCCAGGTTAGGGGTCTCAATAACAGCAACAATAACGTAATTTGGGATCTCTCGGAAGAAAAACCTAGCGCATACATAGTGTTAAATAGAAACATGAACTATTTTTGCATCGCAGAGTTCCTGAAGCGATCGAGGCACAGCTGCTGGTGGACGGGACCCGCAAAGCCATAAAATTTGCTTAAAATGTTTGAAATTTTGATGAATTTAATTCTGAATTTTTTAAATTTCCATAAACTTTAGAACTTGGATTTATATTGGCTTTGTAGGAAAACAAACGATATTTTCATAAAAAGAATAGTAAAATAAAACAAGAAGCCTTTAATGTCCCAAAACTTTTCAATAAGTCACTGTGCTAAAGTTATTTAACGCAGCATATAATCGCATGCCATTCAAATAGGAAAGGTTAGATTAAAGAGGCACTAAGCAGCTGGCTCTTTTTGATGGATTTTTTTATATACAGTTTTTAGTGTAAAAAATATACGATTTCTGATATGCACAATAAATTATCTTTATCGGAAGTTTGATTTATTTCAGTTCTGCTAAAAAAAATTGGAAGTCGAGATTTTTTTTCTCAGCTACAGTAGTAAGCCCTTAGAAGCCCGGAGAAAAAGGAAACAATCTTCCATTTCCTCTGCGAATGCCCTGCCCTATGGAAGGACAGAATGTTAACCCTGGGTAAACCGCTGTTTGAGAGTCTGGAACAGCTGTCTGGCTTAGATGTCAACAACCTGATAAAGTTCCTGGACCGCACAGACTGGATATAGTCATGCTGTAAATAACTGTTAAACAAGTTGGTAACGAGGGTGTGGCAACAAAAAGGTGCGGAAGCGCTAGTTGGATTCTGGAAGAATCATCACTTAAACGAACCAACCAACCAAGCCCTTAACAATGGGAGGAGGTCTTTAGATTCAAAACCATCACTGATGTCTCCGTTCAAGAGTTTTCCCATACCAAAAGTGCATCCTGAATACTTGTTAACCGATTTTCTGATTTGTGTTTGCACTGAAATGACCTCTCAATTATATTTTTATGCAGTTCAAAAATGATTTTATTATTAATATTCCTTGAAGTCGTATAAATTTCTGTATCCTTTCGAATATGACATCTCATTTCTATACTTAATTCGGAGGTTCTGTCGCTTCGGTGTCTGATATTATTTCCCATGGTTTCCAATTCAATTTAAATAAAAGTAAAATAAAAACATTCAAAATAAATAAAAGCGTGCATGCTTTAATAAAAATTAATTAATTTTAACATTAATGCAACGGCCACTTAAAAGCGATTACATTTCAATTGAAGCGAAATTAGTTGCTATTAAATAATTATGAGCGCCAGTTCGAAGAAAAAATAGAAAGAAAGAAAATCAAATCAACACAAAGCGGGCTAATTGAAAGGGCAGCTAAATAGATACGAAAAAATGAGGTGGATTCTTTGTACTAACTGACAAAAAGTTAAAGTAAAATATTAAAAAAAAAACATGTAAGTAAAAACTCACTTCCAAAAAAGAGTTAATTAAAGTCATTAAAAGCGCGCACGTACGACAGACATCATAAGAACGCCATTTGGACACAATAATAATAAAAGTGGCATCAGCAGTACGAAAAGTGTAAAGCAAAGAAAAAAATCCAGGAAAAAAGCAGAATAAACGCATAAAACCAATGTAAATTACGTGGAATAATAATAATTGCAGTGGCCACCAACACACCACACGCAGTCAGACACCAACAAACATAGTTGAATACCCTGCAGGGCACAATACTGGTTGTGCACTGGAATACTAACAGTTCACTTTTCAGCTCAATCAGTTCGTATTCTATCTTTTTTCCATGTTTGAAGGTGGTATTCTTCTTCATTGGCGCTATAACCGTTCAAGCGATTCTGGCGGCGTACAACATAGCGCGCTGGTTGTTTCTTTCTCAACCAAGTCCTCCTCCATCTGATCTTTCCAACGCAGAGGAGGCCTTCGTCTTCCTGTGTTACCACCAGTTGATACCGCATCGAATATTTTTAGAGCGGGAGAATTTGTATCTATTCGGACGACATAAGCTTATCAGTGTAGCCACTGGTTCTGTATTCGCTGCGCTATGTCTGTGTCGTCGTAAAGCTCATATAACTCATTGCTCCATTGCCTACGATACGCGCCGTCGGCAACGTGCAAAGGTCCAAACTCTTCCGCAGAATCTCTCTTTCAAACACTCCAAGGGGCGCCTAATCGGATATTATGCATGTTTTCTTTTCGCCAAGCGTTAACAAGTGGCGAATATACAGGGTAGGCCATTAAAGGGGGCCCATCGGGCAACCCTATAACTTTTGACAGGAACGTCAGATCGACTAATGACATAGCGCGTTGGAAGCGTCAGTCCAAGACAATTTTTACCATGGAGCAGTACACTCCAAAAGAACGCGCTGAAATAATTCAGCTTTACATCCAAAATAACTTCTCAATTGTGAAAACTCAACGTGCGTTTAAAAAAAAAAATAAAGTTAAAAGTGCGCCATCCAAAAGCACTTTACAGCGTTTATACGCAAAATTTATTAACCACGGTAGTCTCAGCAATACCAGCCACGCATCCAGACAACGTACACGACGTTCTGCTGAAAATATCGAGGCTGTACGAGCCAGTGTTGAGGAGGCTCCGCGAACATCGAGTTATCGTCGTTCTCAGGAATTAGGCATCGCCAGGACAACACTCAGGCGCATGGAAGGCTACTGGTTCCAACAGGACGGGGCTACATGCCACACTTCACGCGCTACAATCGATTTTTTGAAGCCATTGTTCCCTGGAAGGTTGATTTCGAAAAATGGTGATTTTCCGTGGCCACCGAGATCACCAGATTTGACGCCACCGGACTTTTATTTGTGGGGTTATCTGAAATCCAAGGTATACATCAACAAGCCAAGGACTCTAACTCAACTTAAAAACAATATCCGACGCGAAATCGCCGCCATACCGGCCGAAATATTGGCCAAAACGATGGAAAACGCCGAAAAAAGGACACATTTGGCCATCAAGGCCAGAGGCAAACATTTGAAGGATATCATTTTCAAAAACTAGCTGGAACAAATCTCCTTGAATCAAAATAAATGATTTTTCATATCAACACAAAAAAAAATGTTTTTTTCAATGTTTTTTTTCAGAAACAAATGGGCCCGCTTTAAATGGCCTACCCTGTATGAAGCAACTGGTGTAAAGGAACATATATTGTCAACGCTGGAATAGAGCTGCCTTATATTACATGCGTTTGTAAAATACTGAGTTATACCACTTTTATGAGGTAAAACAATACTCGCATACGACGAGTCTTGCTCGAAAACTTTTTTGTTGCTTTCGCATGTAAATTTTTCGTCAAGCTAGTCGAGCAGAGAGATAGCGAGCAGGGAAGTGGCGAATAGAAGAGGTCTCTTGCCAGCGTTCTAGCTTCTGCGCCATATGATGGGATGGGCATAATGAGAGCCTCATAAAGTGTTCGTTTTTTTCGTTGAGAGAGGACTTTATTACTAATTTGCCTACTTAGTCCAAAGTAGCACCAAAGATGTCAAGACAGATTGTACGTTGAATTTCAAAGCTGACATTGTTATCGGTGTAAGTGCTGATTTCTAAATAAACGAAGTATCCTTCAACTTCAAACTGATAACTGTCGATAATGACGTAAGTGGTAATTCGCGAATGCGCCAACTCTAGGTTTGATGAGAGGAGGTATTTTGTGTTGCCTTCGTTCATCACCAGACTCATTCGCTTTGATTCGGCACTCAGCTTAGAAAAGGTGAAACCAACAGCGCGTTTGTTAAGTCTGTTGATGTCAATATTATCGGCATAAGCGCGCAATTATACGCTCTAGTCCAATATGCCTCTAAAGTATACAGTTTTGGAACAGTTAAAATATAAAATAGAAAAATAAAAAAATTATAAAAAATAAAATAATACTAAAAAAACAACATGGCTACTCTATTCAATCCAACATTTTAAAATACTCTATATCACATTAAAATTTCGTAAAAAATATTTCGCAATTTCATGAAATTTTTTTTTCTTAAAATTAAATGATACTTCTTTCAGTTAAGGAATTGGTTAAACATTAAACAATTGGTTCAAAATTACGCTAAAAATGAGTTCTAAAAAACTAAAATAAGTTCTTCATTAAACTATAATAATTAAATAAAATTTAAGTTAGTCATTTTAGGAAAACGAAAAAAACTAAGGTCTTCGCCTCGTTGGTGTTTCTTTAAAAGCGTGTAAAACGTAAGAGAAAAAAAGTTTTGTTATTTTTTTTTGAGAGAGTTTTATTTCTTGGTCTATTGTTAAAAAATAAAAATTTGTTTTTTGTCATACGAGGTTCGTTCAAAAAGTTGTCAGGCTTCAAAAAATAGTCTTCACATGGACAATAAATACAGATAGAACCGGTACTACCAAACCGATTTTGATGAAATAAAATTTTAAATGTCGTAGAATTCATGTAGTTGTCGTATAAATTACGATCAATGGGAAATAATTTTTTTTAGTATTTTTTTCGGAGCTTTAAAATCAGAAAAGTGCCAAAAAACGGGTTTTCTTCTTTGAATATCCGCCGTTTTGTCAATTTTTTTTAAGGTCCTAGCTCACACGATAACGACGTTCATACTGAACAAGAACCTTTTCTCGGTTCAGAGTCCGTGTCACCAGCCACAAAGCTTTTTAGGAGGACCATTTTTTAAAGGCTGGCAATTTTTTGAATTTTCATATGTCCAAAAGAAAATTTTTATTTTTTAACAATGGATCAGAAAATAAAATCACTCAAACAACACCAAATGTGGCGAGGGCCTTAATGCTAATTAAATTTCGAAATGTTATTTTATGTGTCCGTTTGCTACAAAAGTTCTCTGCGAAAATAAGTAGAGAACAAAATTGATTTGATTTTTAGTTGGGGCTAAATAGTGCCTATTACATTGTTATGGAAACGATCTGTACGTAAATGTTGTGGAATATTTATTTCATTTCATGTTTTAAAGCATAAACTGAGCTGTGAAATAATAAAAGCCGCTCCTCAAATCACGCTTGTGGTGTGAGACTGCATGTGAAATGAATAAATTTCATGGAAATATTAACTGTTGGTGCCTTATTTGATAGACTTTGATACAGTGTTTTTCATCAGTAGCTACCGATATATAATCCGTTGAGGCATCCATAAACGAGTCTTAAATTTTCTTATGCATCATTTTAATACTAGTTTTATTCTAGTCAATGGCGAACTACTATGATTTCTCTTATGGAACACCAGTAATTGAGTAGTGCATCCTTTTCCCTGCAGGGCATACATGAGGACATGCATACATACTTACACAGTTATCCAGTAATCATAATGCCACCAAAGACTTCAGTCAACAAACGCGCTGGGTGTCATAAAAATGCATCACGGCGTTGAATGCGTTAAGCGGCGAGGCTTTAGTAGCTCCGCAAATGCATAGCTGACATGCCAAGGGAGAGGCTGAAGACGCTACTGAAGAGCTGATGAAGATGAAAAACCGCAGTGATAAGTCACTTTAATTGGCTGCAAGTGCGAGTGTACATTTTTATGGTTAAATCATAAAGAAAAATATTTTTGTAGCCAGCAAAAAAAAACAAAAAAATGAAATAAAAGGAAGACAAAAAACATAAAATATATGAAATAAGCAGAAAAAATATAAAGTATAAAATCGTTAAAAAGTATGAGCGCTTGCTGGTGATTAGAGAGTAAGGTATGATACTTTCAGTGGAAAAAGTAAAACGAAACTAAACGAAACAATTTAGTAGAAAATGTTGGCAATTAAGAAAAATGGGTTGGCTTTCTGTGCGTCAATCATTTTTGGAAATCCAATGTAATTGGATGAAAACAAAAAAAAAAATAAAATATTTACGGAGAGATTAGCGTATATATTAATTTGAATTTAATCTTAGGTATTTACATGCGATCAGAACTCGCAAAGTCCTGACTTTGATATCCACTATAGACATGAAACATTACTTGAAAGAAAATATTGTTTCTAAGTGCGGCTGCCGTAGCCAAATGGGTGGGTGAGGGAGTACCGTTCGGAAGTACCCGAAGGTTCGTAGAAATTATTATTTTTTTGTTCTTTTTGGTTTTTGTTTATAGCGGTCGCACCTCGTTAGGCAATGGCAAACCTCCAAGTGCATTTCTTCCATGAAAAACCTCCTCCTGTCATCCCAGAGGTTGTGGGCTCGAATCCCACGTAAAGCACAGACCTCGCATTTTTCCAAATTTATGTACTTTCCCTGTTTTTAATGAAAAATAAAAAAAGAATTAAAAAAAAAATCTCATTCCTCCAACTCAAAAACTGATCGTCTCCATCCTTTACATCCTTACTCCCGAACAATAGTCAGCGCATTACATTAAGCATACATTTACACATTGCATCAAGTGGCGCCTACAAGAGGAAGCGAGCAGCCGCAGCAATAGCGTAGACACACCACTTTAGCGAAGTCATCAACCATCTGTGCGATCCTTCTGCCAGAAAAATGGGACACACAGATGGCGCTCGAAGCAGTAAGAAGGCGTTGTTGCTAAGCAACGACAGGTGAGCATACCCACTACTTAGGACTGATAGCGGCAGGCTAATCAGCTACCCTGTCAGAAATAAAATAGATTACGAAACCAACGCAAGACAAGTCTTGTCGAGGACCTATGCTCCCGAGGGGACTGAACAAGGAAAAAAAAAATGTTTTGATTATCCGACATACCTATGTCCACCGCGACTCCGAGTTAAATGATCCATTGGATCAGTCCGATTCTTGACTACTTTTCCAATAAATCTAACTGAGCTCAATGAGTAAAAATGCGACTCGAACGATGGTAATTTGGTCAATTCTGCACGAGCTGTATTTTATATCCAAGCACGTAGGCCAAGGTCTATATATGTAGGATCCTCAAACTCCTAGTTGGAGCATAGAGTGCCGACAACTCCTCTTTGCCAACAAACACGTTTTTGTGCAAGGGCTCTAAATGCATTGCCTGCCTTATTCTTAGTCTGCCTATATTTCGTCCTCTGCGGTGGAAGGAGTTCCATCGCAGCACCTGTTTGGCGATGTTGTTGTCACTCTTCCTCATAGTATGGCGGATCCATTGCCATATCCTTCTACGGATTTCTGTCGCCACATCGAGGTGATTAGCCCTTCTCAGTAATTCGGTGGCAGATTTAGTTCGAGGCTAGAAAATTCGCATTATGCGGCACGTAATTCCTTATTTATATAATCAAACGCCTTCTCAAAGTCGTTGAACAGCAGATAAAGTTATATTCGGTGCATTGTTCTATGATAATACGGAGTATGTTGATATGGTCAGCACAGAAAAAACGACTACGAAATCCACCTTGGCAGGAACTAATCTATGTTTCACGGTAAGCTTTTAACCGGTCAGGTATAATGCGCGCAATTATTTTTGCAGCAGCAGATATAATACAAATGCCTCTCCAGTTGTTACAGTCTTTAAGGTCACCTTTCTTTGCTGGCCTCACAATAATTCCCTCTTTCCACTATTGAGGATATTACTCATACCGGTGTTATAAGTGGGAGCAATATTTTCGCAGGGATTGGTTTTAAAAAGCTCAGCTGGAATGTCATCAACGCCCACAACCTTATTATTGAGAAGTTGTTTTGTCGCAGAAGCAATTGCCGACAAGTCGGGTGGAGCAGCTAAGATTTCCTTACGTAAAATTTTCCACGTACTCGAACGACAAAGGCCAAGAAATTGAGAATGACGACATTTCGCTTTCTGAACTTCGCGAATAGATTTATTTTTTTTTTTTGTTCGAAGTGTGAGAATAACACTAATTACTGATTGTAGTCTCAGCTATTAATGAAAATAATAAGAAACAAATCTAAGATATGTGTTTTTTGACACAATAACGACATTCATACTAAACAACAAACTTTTTGTCTTTGAAGGCCGACAACTTTTTGAGTGAACTTCATATGGTCAAAAGAAAAATTTTATTTCTTAACAATAGATCAGGAAATAAAATACTAAGAACAAAATTAAAAAAGCTTTTTTCATTTCCGTTTTCCACGCTTTTAAAATAACACCATTGATATCTTATTTTTTTCTGATCTGTTGAATCCAAGCAGACATTTTGTCCTTTAAGGATTCAGTCTGTCTCTAACTCATCACTAAATTCATAAGAAAGGTTTCCCTTTTGACCTTAAAAAATTTTCAGTGGCACTCGCTATATGATTTTCCCCCTTACAATGGTCGTCTAAGGTTCATCAATCAATTCATTCTTATTAGTTGCAGAAAGTTATAGAAAACATGTGCCTCCACCGATTATTTCTAGCACTCTTCTTCCGACAAAAGTTAACCTAAAAGTTCCCAATTGAGTATCAAAGTACTTTAGGTCTTCTTTCTTCAATCATATCAAACAAATAATAAACTTCCATAACTCAGCACTTCTTTCTATATACCAAAATTCTAAGTCACATTCGAGTACCTTTGATATATCGAACTCGCTTATTACCATTAAGAAAATCTGTACTTTCCTCGCTAAATAAATATTTAATGATAGAATATCATTAAATTTTTGTTAACTTGACAAATTTTTTCTGTGACTGGAAAGTTTTAGATCTCGACGTTTAAGTAACTCCTGCCTTTTTGTTCCGAAACCAATCATCTCATTTGGGCGAGAGGAGGACTCAATCGGTGGGCTTATTAATATTAAATAGAACACACAAAAAACACTATGGATAAAAATATCGAAGAAAGAATTTGTCGTAAATTTTGTGTTTTGAACGGGATTTCATGTGCCGAATCGTTGAAAATGTTGCAGAAAGCCTATGGCGAGTGTGCAGCTCTACGGATAGTATGAAACTTTTGTAGAGGGCCGAGAAGTTGTGGAAGATTTGTCCCGATCTGGTCGCCTATCAACATATTCAACGGAGGAAAACGTCGACAAAGTCAAGGAAATAGTTCTGGAAAGCCATCATTAAAGTTTGAGAGAGGTAGCTCCCGACTTTGGCGTGTCTCATGAATCAATTCGCAACATTTTACACCATCAATTGGGCATGAAACGCGTGGCTACTCGACTCGTTCCAAGAGAGTTCAATTTCTTTCAAAAAATTCATCGGAGAAGGGTGGTTGAAGACAAGCTTGAGCAAGTGAATTCGGAACCAACTATAACCCAACTCCAGCGCATCATAGCAGGTGATGAGACGTGGGTATATGAGTTTGACATGCAAACCAGCTATCCACATGAGCCGAAACCCCAAAAACGACGTCAAAGTCGATCAAAAGTGAAAGTCTGCTACTCGCTTTCTTTGACTATCGTGGTTTTGTGCACTCGAAATTCATTTCAAATGGTTCTACGGTAAATAAAGAACATTATATGGAAGTTATGCGACGTTTCAGAGAGAATATGCGTAGGAAATGGCCCAACTTGTGGAAAGAAAACTCAGGGATATTGCACCATGATAACGCAACGTCTCACAAGGCTCATATTGTGAACACTTTTTTGACCAAAAACTCGACAAATATCATCGAACCTCCACCGTATTCACTGGATGCTGGGGGCTAACCCCTGTGACTTTTTCGTTTCCCCAAAACTTAAATTGCTAATCCGCGGCCTCCGCTTTGAGTCGATAGAGGCCATTAAGGAGAATTCGCTGAAGGAGCTGAAGAAAATCTTTTCAAACGCGTTTAAAAGGTGCTTTGATGACTGGGCTAATCGTTGGCATACTTGTATGTGTATTGCTTCGAATGGAGCCTGTTTTGAATACAAAAAATAAATTTTGATGATTAAACAAGTTTTTTGTTGCGTTTTATTGAACGATTCCCGGTATTTTTTTGACTGAATGAATATATGAAAGAGTAGTGCGCAACACACCACAAAATCAGTAGATATAGAAATCAGTGAGCATACGTTTCTAAAATTTACTTTATCTGCTTACACCTACTCAGTGGAGCTCGGCACACGGCGAATAAATGCAGAAACTGAAGTTTTTTGAAAAAATTATCCTTTTGTTTTCAGAATTTTACTTGTAATAGGGGGCAATTGATAAATTTTATTAATGCAACGAGATAGTAAATATTTCATAGTTTTATAACGAAAAAACTGTACTTTAAACGGTTCAGTTATTTCTGATTTGTTGCAGTTTGAAAACTAATTTTGGTTTTTTTTGAACGCGTTTTGGTGCATAAACGCGCCTCCTTTGCAAGCTTACGCAACTTATGTTGAAATAAGCCTTGCTGGAAAGATTAGCTTCATAGTACCAAAGACACTGTGCAAATTGGCACATTCTCTGCATACTTCTTAGCATACAAACGTACATATTTTGGCACTTAATTCCATAGGGTGAAGAGATTTAATCTCAGCTCAAAAAACCATCCTTTGGGATGCTGATTTGGATATTTATAAGAGGTAGTTTGGGTCCTAACTCACATTTCATATATATTTAACTATTAACTCTTCTCTGACCACCGTCAAAACGGCAAAGGTAACAACAACTACAAGCACAACATTAACTTTCTCTCCAACTACTTGAGCATCCCAAGTGCAAGCGAAGTGCATGGCACGAGTGAAGTGATTTAAAAGATAAGAAATAATATATTTTTGAAATGTTAGAATACGAAAAGTACTTTTATTTGATTTCGAGAACCATTACAAAGATTTCACTCAAAATGCAATTAAAAATTAGAGCACACAAGCACTTAGGAGGTACATAAAGAAAAATGAAGATGGAATCATAAAATCAAATTAACAACTAAAAAGTCAAATGCGCTCGTCATGTTGTCAAAGCGCGCCAAAGGGGGAGATTGGGAAAAAGCGCAGAAAACTGAAAAAATGATAACAATCACTGGAGGCAACCCAGCAGCAATGCAACAGCTGGGGGCTGCTGGAGATTCTGGAGATGCTGTTGTTGAAGGTATTTATTGTTGTTGCAGCTACTGGTACTACCGAATGCACATCTGGCTCGCCTGCCATTATTGCTGACGCTGATGATGATGATGCTGCACATGTTGCGGCGCGGCAATTCGGAGTTTTATTTACATTTTCATAATTGCACTTGTGGCACGAGACAAGCCAAAGTAAAAATCATCGTCAACAGCGGCATAATGAAACCATAATAATAATGAAAAAAAAAAAAACGAAATCATAATAACTAAATAAAATAAATAAAAAACTCAAATGCAGCGCATGGGCGAACGCGTAGGTTGCAACAACCGCTAAGCCAAAGCACTGGAGGCAGCATCTTTGCAGGCTGCTCACTTCACACAAAGTGTGGCAATGACAGTGGCAGTGGCAGTGGACACGCGCAAGTGCATTCAACATTCGCGCTGTTGCATGTGTGGCAGCTGGGCGGGCAAAAGACGATCCTCGTGGCATGGCATGGCATTGCATGGCACGGCACGTGTGGCAAACAAACAAACTACAAGTAACATCAAGCACTTCGTATACGAGTATCTGCCACCTATGCAACTTATATACCAACATACATGCGAGTATGTTTAAGTATGTGGCACATCAGTGGGCAGCAGTGGCGAAGGCAAAGTGTGGCGCGATCGCACTTTGTCGTCTCGAAATAGCAGCAGTAGCAGCCCACACTAATATTATGCTAGTCACTCACCTCATTGCCGGCTGCCACTGCATGTTGCACTTGTAGCGAGTACCTTCAATATATCAGCTTCACTCATAATTTCTGTGCCATTAATGGCTTTTGGAAAAATAATCAAAAATAATATGTACGTATGTGTGTGTGTATAAGCGGGCATGTATGTGTGTGTCTACTAAGCATTCGCGCGCAATTTATGTGCTCTTTTCGCGTTCATGTTTCTATTAGCCATGAGATTGTCATTGATGGACGCTTGTTGTTGTTATTATTGTTAGCTGCCGTTGTCTTCTTATGGCACATCTCCGTCTGTTGGCACATGTGTCTCATGTCTTGTCGTTTCGCCTGCCTCTTTGTGCGTCTATATCGCGCTGGCATTTGTTTTGCCATCTATTTGTGACATCTGAAATGTCAAAGTGTGGCAGATGAGAAATTATAATGCGCTGCAGAGTGCAGAGAGTACTTGCTTCAACAGACTAACATACAGGGTGCGTACGGTATTTGCGGATAGATTAGGTTAGGTTCTTTTTGTGGCACTTGGCTAAGAGTAGCAAGCTCACTTAGACCATCTGGGTCCGTTGGGGTACCACTGTGTAACATGGGAACCTTACGGTTTAGTTTTTATGGAACCAGTTATACTCTTTTATGAGGCATAGGATAGGTTTTATCACAACACCGGATAGCTCCGTGAGAGCGGATCGGATCAAAACGGTATTTTTTAACAACCTTTCTCTACTCCTAGTTAAGGCTGGACAACTACAGAAAAAGTGTTCTACTGTTACTTTCCTCTTCCTTATCTCTACAACTTTTACAGTATACATACGAAAATATTCCTAGCCTAGAAGAGTGCCTACTCAACAGCCAATGATCGGTGACGCAAGCCACAACCTTGAAGATGTTCTCTCTTGAGAGGTTAAACAACTCTCGTGATCTTCCTTTTCACATTTGCGGCCAAATTAGCCTGGTTGTGAAACATGTATTTCTTCTCTCTTTGACCTTTGGCTCCAGCAGAATATTGTTTTTTATCCTTAATTTGCAATTTGCCATAGGAATTCCAATACTACCTCTGTTTTCAAGTAGCGGAAGATTAGTACCCTTTCTGGCTAGCTCAACCGCCTTGCAATTTCCTTTAATGTCTCTATGTCCCGGAACTCATATAGGTCTGACCTTGAAGACGGCGCTAATATCATTTAGAGCGATCACGCATTCCTCAGCAACCTTTGATCTCAGTATAACTGCATTGATTTGATGGCCGCCTGGCTGTCCGAGCAGATATTTATCGTAATTTTTGTTACGGCGTGTGAGTTAGGATACACAGTTACCTGCTTTATGGCTAGGACTTCCGCCTGGTAGACGCTACAGTGATCCGGAAGTCGGGCATATAATTCTTACCCAAATTCTTTCGGAATAACTCCATAACCTACTTTACTTTCTAGATGAGATCCATCCGTGTAAACATTTACATTCCAAATTCTCTATGGTATTTGAGTTTGCCACTCTCTTCTTGACTTGATGTTAGTCTTGAAGAGTCTGTCGAAGATGGGTTTAAGGAAATGGTAGTCGGTTTCTTGATTATAACTACCCATAGTATGTATAAGTACTTCCATAGCGCCATACTGTTAAGTCTAAGCGCTGAAACGATGGCCACATGTTTTCCTACCAGATTTAGAGCAGGCAAGTTGACTAGCACCTCGAGCGCTTTATTAGGGATGGTCCTTAAAACGCGGTGGCCATTAGATTTCCAAGTAAGTTTTCTGTCTAATATGAATTCTATGCAATCATTCAATAAAACTGCCATTAGCTGCAATAACCACATCGATCCGGGTCCAGAAACGATTGATTGACCGAATGAAATACTCCTTATTCAAATTGATCATAACGGTATTCAAGGCAGTCTTCAAAGAACAAATGGTGTTATGAGGATGCTTATTGGTTTCACGCTCGACAACGTCCCATACGTAGTAATCTAGGGAATTAAGGTCTTGGAACTGAAGCGGAATTTTTCAGGCATCCAACCTTGTGTCCCCATCGCTTTGTGGTGCCATCGTTGGTTGATTAAAGTGGTGATTTATCCAAAATCCAAACGCTACCAACCAACAAAGAGGTTATTTACATCACGACTACATCCAGTTTGAGCGGTTTAAGAACCTTATTAGATCTAAACCAGACAGTTATTCGAGACTCTCGAACAGTGGTTTGCTCAGACTTGGCATTCTCTCTTTTCATAAGGCAGTGCATTCACAGAGGAAATGTAAAATCGTTTCCTTTTTCTTTACAACTATGACAGTATGAATTGTAAGGGATATGCATTTTGGCTACTTGCTCACCTAAGGGCCAGATGCAAGTCATCACTGCAGTGGCTCTGCAGGCATTCCTTCGTTTCAATTATTTCTACATTTATTTATCAATCTTGACGTTTGTTTATAGTTGAAGGTGGGCCATAATGTTCTGCTGACTTTGCTTGTCGTCTGATCCCTCCATCTATAATCCGCGATTCGGAGGTATTTTGAGGAAATTGTATTCTTGTTTGCACCTAATGAAGTGAGTACCGATTCTGCCAGATCGTTATTCATTGCAGATCCCCCTTTTGCCAGTTCAACTGCTTTTTTGTTACCTTGAATATTCCGATGCCCTGAGACCCAGATTAAAGAAACAATCATTCACTCAAAGTGGCAAGGCTACTTCTACTTTGTTCCACCATTTTAGAGGTTGTTGTAGCCGAGTTCAGTACCTAGATTATAGCTTGGCTATCCGAAAGAATAGCGAGTCCTTCCGCCTGGAAGACACTGCAAAAATTAGGAAGGCGTACGGATTTTTCAATATTAAGTCTGTGGGAATAAATAGGACAGGTCCGTTTTTTGATGAGGAGCGACTAGGATGCCCGGCAGATGAACGAAACTGCGCGAAGTAACAGAAGCCATAGCTGTATCGACCGGATCGGCTATTAATACTATATTTCAAGCATAATTTAAGCAAGATACGAAGGAATTGTGTCGAGTCGTCACAGTTGATGAAATCTGGATTCACCATTACACACCAAAAACTAAGCAACAATCAAAACAAAGGATTTCTCCGGGTGAATCTGCTCCAAAAAAGGCGAAAACAGTCCCATCGGCCGTAAAAGTCATGGCGTGGATTGTTTGGGTTGCGTGCGGCATAATCCTCCTGGCTTTTTTAGCAAAAGGAAGAACGATTACTGGATACTACTACAGTGAGTTATTGGACCCCGTTCACAAAAATTGAAGGAGACACGACCGCACATGTCGAAAAAAAGGTGCTGCTTCACCACGGTAACGCACCAGCACCTTCATTCGGATTTGTCGCCGCTAAACTGCATGAATTGCGTTATGAAAGGGGCTGCTTGTATTCACCCGATATGGCTCTCTGCGACCTTTTCTTGTTCCCTAACATGAAGAAATGGTTCGAGGGAAAAAAATGTAGTGCAAACGGGGAGGTCATCGCCGAGACTGAGGGGTATTTTGGAGAGTTCGACAAATTCTATTTTTTGAAGGGATTATAAAATGGCCGGCGCGTTGGGAGAAGTGTATCTTTCTAAGAGGCGACTATGTTGAAAAATAAAGAAAACATTTTGTGAAAAAATTGTGTCTTCATTTCTAGCACGAGTACTTATTGAACCTCCCCCGGTACACCTATCTATCTTACTGACATGGTCTCCCAAATGCTAGAGGCTGGTTTTTGTTGACGTAATTCTTAACAATCATGGGTGGCCGCCGTAGCCCAATGGGTTGGTGCATGACTACCATTCGGAACTCACAGAGAGAATGCAGGTTCGAATCTCTGTGAAACACCAAAATTAAGAAAGAAACATTTTTCTAATAGCGGTCGGAGTCGGCTTGAAACTGTAAGTCTCTCCATTTGTGGAGCAACATCAAGACACACGCCACAAAAAGGAGGAGGAGCTCGGCCAAACACCCAAAAAGGGTGTACGCGCCAATTATAATTCTTAGTAAATCTGCTCATGATTTTTTAACTGATGTTCTGGATTTCTTAAACGTTTGTTTAGTTATTTTGTAGGTATTTGTGTTGGTTCATCTTTCAACGGCGTGCTTCTAGAATAGCGAAAAGATCTCCCTTTTGCGCAAGCCTCGGGGACAACCTACTTCTATCGCTTCGGACTTGTTATTAGATGCCCCCTATGTTGCCTGTTCATCAGTTTTTTCATTGCCTTCTATGTTCTTATGGCCAGGTACCCAGATGGGAGTGATGTCTGCCGTGCGTGCTAAAGCATGAAATTCTTCTTTGCAATATCTGACGATTTTTGAATTGTTTATAGGTGAATTTATAGCTAAGACTACAAATAGACTGGTAATTCTTCCTTCTCTTCGGCTATAGGGCGAACCTATGGCTATGGGGTTATTAGAGATCTAATCAAAAATCAATAAGATTTTTATTATATTTTTGCTCTTCATTTTTAGCAGACTCTGCCTTTTTTTGGAGTGTATTTCAAGTATTTGCTTCACGTTGCTTCATATCTGGGCTCGGCTGAATGTAAGTACATACACATACATATAAACATACGTACACATATACATACACATACATATAATTTCCACCATAAACCTATCAAGTGCTTCATTTCTTGCAATATTTTTTGCTATTTAATTTATTTTTTTGTGTTTTTTTTGTTGTAATGTTTACAATTTGTTGCTATTATTATATAAAAATGTACATATTGTTGCTCGCAGGTAAGTCGATTGTGGCTGTACTCGTACTTCATTTGCTTGTTTGCTTAGTGCACGTGTGCAACATTAGTGAGTTGTGCGCGCACTGTTGATGCTGCTGGTGAAGCTGTTTACTTTTTGTTATTGCCACTGTTGAACATTTGCCATATGCACCATCGCAAAGGCTCCTACTACTTATATATGTATGTAATTATGCGCATATGTTGCTATTTGTCTGCCACTGCATCACTCAACGAAATAATAAAAAATTATGATCGAGCATTGCGTGCAGCATGGCAACGCTTAAGGGGATATGGGGGCTGCCACAGTAACAACAAATAGCAAACAAGAAAAAAAATTGCCAGCGCTAGTTAATAGCAGCAACAAAAATGTCAGTGTCAGCAACATCTGTTATGCTGAGAGTGCCAGTTGGCGCATGCATTTGGTGGCAGCATTAGGTCGCTACGACGGCCACTCGATCGCTATGGGGTCGATAATAAGAATGCATCAGCAGTAGCAGCAGCAATGGTAGCATAAATCTCAAACTATTACTTACTTACATACATCCACCGAGTTTGTACCCTGCAGGGAAATCTACTAGTACTGATTTGGACTAACTAAGCACGGGTTTGATGCCTCCCGCTATGAGACTTTCAGGGACTACTGAGCATAGTCTCAGATACCAATAAAAGGTGTTTTTGTTTTTTAAACACAAAAAAGAAAAAAATTGTTTGAATAAAAAAAAAATTTTGCAAAAAAATTTTTTTAAAGTATATTTCATCCCTAAAAAGTTAAAAAAATGGTTAAAATCATGTTAAAAAAATTTAAAACATTTCACTTAAAAAAGCTGTACAAAAAATTATACTTTTGAGTAAATTTCTAAACTATTAATTTTTTTGCAAAATTTATTCAATTTACTTCTTTTTATAATCAAACCTACAAATAAACCAATTTTCAGAAAAATGTATGACAGTGCCTAAAATACGTGGTTAAAGGTTAAACAATTTCCTACCCAATTCTACCAAATATTCTTACAACGTAAGGAGTTGGAGAGAAATATATACGCGCTAAAAATTATCTTCACTAGTTCGAAACATATTTTTCACCTGTCTATTATCGACTGTCGAAGTAGGCAGAGTTTTTTAAAATTGTTTGCAGCATTGCCGAAGGGCGTTTTCCTTCCACAAACCTTGAACACTTTCTTCATGGTAACTGCATACTTTGCAAAAAAATTTAAATTTTGAAAAACCATTGAAAGGTGTCATCAAATACACCCCAAAAACAACAAAATTATCAAGTAGCAACGAAAGCTGAAATTTAAAATTTCACTGACAGGTCGAGTGCCTCTATTGGCAGCTACCAACTGACACTTTATTTATCATTTTATTTTTAGTGATTTGAAGAATTCGTAATTATTGCACTGAGTCATGAAATTACCGATAAGTGAACCGAAAAAAAATCAAATTCATATTTCTGTAAGTAAGCTCATAATATTGATTTTTAAAATGCTTTACAATTCATGAGCTGACAGCGAAGTAAAAATATAGTATGTTGAAGGCATGGAACCAGAGTGGGAATCGTTCTGTTCTAAATCAAAACTTTGTGCTTCCAGTTCAAGTCTTTCCTGCTGCATTTATTGATACTACTGTGCCCACAAGGAATAACAGCTAAAATCGAGTTACTCAAAACACTACTCAAAACTGTAGCTCATAAAATTAATATTTTACATCTCCCCAACTAAAAAGCTGGGGGAGTTGTCTCACTTTGCTTCAGCACTTTTTTAAAAAAGTTTCTTAAATATAATTAGAGTTTTATTCAAAACCGTGCCGTGATTGTATTCAGACGTGAAATCCTGCCCGATTCGAGTTTAGTCATTTATTTGTTTGATAAATTGAATTTTTTTCAATTTTGCAATAACAACAAAACGCGATTTTAGTTCGTTATTCGGTTAGTTCCTACGTTTCAAGTAATAGCCAAAGTCCTTGTTAGGAATGCCCAATCGCATTCGTCTCATAAGGGTCCCAGTACACAGGGGTATAACTGGGAATGAAGTATCGGATGCATTGGTTAGAGAGGCTGCGGCCTCGATATTAAAAGGACCTGACCTGCGGACCCTTCCTTGCTATGGGACAACACACCGTCAAAGAGACGCTTAGAAGTGAAGAGCAAAGGCTAAGAGATGTGATCTGGCACCAAACTATTGGTTGGCACCAGTAGGGATACTGGAGGTGTAATCAAAGGAGGTTTAGGCAACTCATTACCCTCGCTAAGGATAAACTGGAAGATTGCGTAGTTATCTGCACAGGATTGGGATAGAGTCCACTGACTTCTGTCGTTTCTGCGAGCAGTCATCGGAGACTCGAGCACACCCTCCTCGAATCTGGCGCTATGGTGCGAAAACGATTGAGATACATAGGCCAGATGCGACCAGCAGAAAGAAACATACGCTCAGTCAAACCCAGATCTATCTCCGGTTTTTTAAGGAAGCTGTGTTTGGATGAAGTACTGCGATGAGCAGAGGGCACGAAAGGCCATGAGGTAGAAGAGCAAATCTCATTTTCTTGCATTCATTGAAACAATAGCTGAAGTCGAATTTCGTTCCTTTTCCAGAAGTGTAGAGTAATAGTTTCAAATTTTGAATTCACTTGAGCAGTCCAACTTAAGGAAGGATTTCACGAAAACAAGTTTTCCACAAATAATAGCAGCTAAGCTCGCGGTAGGACTTAGAAATAAAACAGGGCAAAGGAGGAAACCGTTAACCCTTTCGCTATTTAATATCCATATGGAACACTAAACCTTGTAGCTGGCTTACAATCTCCACGCCAGAAAAACAACTCTGGAAAAATTTATGTAGTAGAGAACAGTTTAGTTGATGGGACAGTTCAATAAATCGTTGTTTTCCAAACTCCACTGGTACCATTGAAAAAGGCTGACCAATTTTGTTAGAAACAGCTTCTTGGACCACTTCAGAGACTACTTTTACTGACTTATACCCAAAAAAGCTTTAAATTGCCTATGGCGTATTTTTTGGGGTACTTTGCAGAAGAATTTCTTCAACCACTGGTATCTTCAACAAACCAGGCATCAATGATTGAAAATGGAAAATCTCTAAATTTGACTATCCAGGAACTTCTGAAATTTCTATTTATGTGCGCCCAGGAAGTTAAACCTGCATTTAATTGCACTCCTAGGTAATTGACCACTTTTTTTTTGTCAATAAAGTGACATCCTCTAAAGGACTAGCTCTCTTTTCCTGTGCCCAGTTTTAATCCATCGTCTTTTATCCATGTCTGTACTAGGATCATCACTTCATTTTACCTCCTTTGAGCTTCGCCAGTATTTCGAGCAGTTAATTCAGATTCAATGTCGTCTGCGTATCCAAGTAGATGCACATCCTCGAGTATCTAGGAGCCAAAGCTTATACTATCGTAGCTTATATACCAAAGTTCAGATCTGCCTATTGATCATTGGACCGCACCTGCTGTTATTTTTTAGTCTTGCATCCTTCTCGGGATACGTATGAGAACACGCGATTGCTTAGATAGCTGTGAATAATCTTCAGTAGATTATTCGGGGTCTTTAATTTTGTCTTTAAGGCTTCACTTACGTCGCCCCATTTTAAACTGTTGAAATCATTTCTAATGTCCAGCGTGGCTAGTAATACCAAACGTTTGGAGTATCGATTACCTACTTGAGTGTGTTCTACGCTAGTGTGTTCGATGGCTCCTAAGGTAGATCTGCCAGTTCTAAAACAATTTTTTTTTCTGTCACACAGACCACCATTTCATACGCTTCATCAGTTTTTCAAAGAGTGCAAGAAGCATTATCTAGCATTCATAGTTGTCTGTAAGAGGACGCTGATATTGGGCCTCTCTTTCACTTACTAATAAGTACTAATTTTTGTTTTTCTTTCATATTTCTGGATAAATTTCTTCTTTGTATGTCGCGTTGTACATATTGAGTAGCAAAAGGGGACGTTCGATTGCCAACACTCTCAGTATTTCCGCTGCTATGCCATACGGTCCTGGAGCTTTATTAAATTTATTTGCTTCTGCAGCATCTATTAGTTCTTCTTCTGTGAATGGGACAGGTTCCATTGCTTCATACTCAAGTTGTTCCCTCTCAGTACAGTGTGTTTGGAAGAGTGTGTTGACAATTTTACTTACAACCTCGGTTTCCATGTCAGCAGTAGGGGATTTGGCTTTTTCATAGCGATTTTGTTGTCCAACCCCCACGGGTTACTGTTTAGATCGTTTCTTAGCTCATCCCATTTGTTTTTTTTTTGCTTTGGCTTATATCTCACCTAGTTATTTTCTACTATGTTTATATTTTTCGGATTCCGTTATCGCTGAACCCAATTTTCTGGCTCTAGTATACTTTCTACGCTTGTGGATGTACATCTCTCTGAGAAACGGCCAATAAGAGTAAGAATTTAAAGAATTAAAATAAAGAAATTTTAAACCGAACGGGTTAAGTGCTTTTCATTGTGAATTGAATTGCAAATTAAAATATTATAAAATTGCTAACATCCAGCATACAAATCAAAATTCAAAGATTTTTTTTTTTTTTGTTTAGGGAAAGTGGAGGAATCGGCTACATGGGACACTCCTCAGGGTAGTATTTCATCGCTATCCCAACCTCACCTAACCTCAGCTTTTCCCTGCAGGGCAGTCCCCGACGCAGTGCGCACTTGTTATGCTCAACAATTACAACAATGCTTTTATGAAAAACAAAAACAAATGCTGAAGTTAAAAATCTTTAAAGTGCGCGCCACAAATGCCAACTAACATACAAATACAAGTGTATGTGTGCGTGTGTATGTAGCCTTGTTGAATGCTATGTTATTAATTACAGTTATTGCTACTACTGCAATGCGCCGCAGCTTTTAAGCTGTTGTAAAAATACGTGGAATTGCCCAGCGCAAGCGCACTTGTCAGCTACTTGGCTGCTTTCGAAGCGTAGCTGGATGTTTGAGGCCTCACTTTAGTAATCTTCGAGAGTCATATATTTTATGAGTAGCTATAATTTTTTATTTAAGCTGAAAAAAGTTGTATAAAACTACGGTTTTATTTGCACTGCTGCGTTATTAAAAAATTATATATATCTTAAAAAACACCAGCCGCCAGTCCAAAAGCCGCTCAGAACTCACCGATTTGCCTTTTTTTCTAAGAATCTCGACACTCACTCGCTGGCTTGCTGCTACTTCGGCTAAAAATGATCGCTGCTGCCATGTCACTGCCTCCTCTTTTTGGTTCGTGGCTCAAGAAAACCCCCACATTTGCTGCTCTTGGCTGCGTGGCCCACTTTCAGACATCATCATCAAAAGCGTGCTACACATTTCGTATGAATGTATGTATGTATGTATTAGTGCAATTAGAAGTAGTGATCAAAATTCAAGAAAAAAGTTAAAAAAATAGCATTGAAAATGTAAAAAATTACTTTAAAATGCCATAAATGAATTTTATGTGGGTTGTAATTTTTCAAACTAACACTTGATGACTTTTCAACTTTTTCGCCCTTTTATTACTTCATTTTATTCTTATTCCTCCACTCGCATTTACACCAAATGTTCCACTTGGTTTCGCTGCAATCTTTGGCCCATTTCTGGGTCAAGTGTTGACAGTTTTGTTTGTTGATGTTTTTTTTTAAATTAATCACTTTTTCACTTTGACTGCAATTTTGTTGTTGTTTTCATATTTCTTTACATTATTTATTGTAATTTTATGTTTGTCATTATTTCAATATATAAATTTATTTGTTCCTGTCTGCTTGACTGCAGCCGGCGCGTGCCAACCGATTTACGAGTCAAGTGGTTTGTGCGTAGGCAGAGTGTGGTTCTTTTTACTGTACTTTCTTGTAATCTAAAAAATTGGAAAATTTCGAATGTTTTAAATAAAAATTTAAGGAGTTTTATATATTCAGTGCCAAATTTTCTTTTCTCTTTTGTAACTAACAGTTTTTTGTTCCCTCGATTCTTAGAATTTGTAGAGTCGCTGCGCTTTAATAAAACTAAAAAAGGTTGGTCAAATCTCGATAACAGAATTTATTATTCAAATGGAACCCGCCTCGTCATATACAGGGTCCGGTACTCAAAGTGTAATCAACTTCCGACCGCTCACACAGCTGATGTACGGCCATCAACTGTCTGTTGGTTGGCTAAATGACAGACCAGAGTATAATATTATTTAAAAACGCGCGGAGGCACTTTGCCGAGAGTAAACGCGACAAAAGAAAATCAGTAATGGTTTCGAAACTTAATAATGTGGTGATTGCATTTGACTTGGTTGTAAAATCACAACCAGCGATTGTTCGTCAGCTCGAGCACCTTATATTTACTTTAAGTTAAAGTTTTTGTTTATCGCATCATTACTCGTTCCAATGATACTGGTAGCATCGCGAAACCTCATGGAGGTTGTCATCAAAAGACTGCAATGTCTCGCGAAATGGTTCAAAAAGTGAACAAGCGACTTGAGCGAAATTCCAAAAAAAGTGACAATCAAATGGCGAAAGAATTGAAAATGCCTGACCGTAGCATCCGCCCCATACTGAGAAATGATCTCAAAGTAAAGCCTTACAAGATCCCAAAGGCGCATGGTCTCACACCAAAGCAGCGACAAGTCAGGCATGAGGGAGCGAAGGAGTTTGCGGAAAGCGTGGAAATTTCCAAACATTGTGTTTTCTGACGAGAAAATTTTTCAAATTGAGCAAGTCGTAAACTCCCAAGACGATAGGACCGACCGTTCATACGAGAGTCCTCGATTGACCACCAGGAGGCAGCACCCTCCACAAGTAATGGTTTGGGCCGCTGTAACCGCAGATGGGCGCTCTCCAATAGTTTTCTTCGAGCCTGGCGTCAAGGAAAATGCGAAAGATTATCAGGAAAGTATTCCGTAGTTTACTTTGAAGCCATGGGAAGACAAACATTTCGGTGGCAGACCATGGACGTTTCAATTGAAGTCGGCACCATCTCACAAAGCTCGAACGAACCAAAAATGGCTAAAAACAATATTTCTAACTTCATAGCGTCCACACAATGGCTCTCAAATTCACCAGACACGAATTTTCTTTAGACCATTTTAGAGAGCAGAG
The DNA here is from genome assembly GCF_027943255.1 of Anastrepha obliqua. NCBI lineage: Eukaryota > Metazoa > Arthropoda > Insecta > Diptera > Tephritidae > Anastrepha > Anastrepha obliqua. The sequence goes on along the minus strand of NC_072894.1, from coordinate 110,758,604 downwards.
TCCGAACTAAAAGATTCACCAGTCTCGAGGCGCTGAAAGAAGCCATTGTCCGAGTGAAAATACCTGCAAGTCACATTCGGGTAAAATTTTTCGATTCGTTTCTGGACCGTCTAAAGGTCATAGTCGATGCAAAAGGTGGTCATATCGAGCGAAAGTAAATTGATTCTTAATTTTGTATTATATTCACACATTTTTTACTTTGAATTGAAAAAAAAGTAATTTTTCAAACAAAATTTATGGCCTTTTTAATTGGTTACACTTCGAGTGCCGGACCATGTATTGATGTAGTTGAGGCTTTAGTTGCCACTGAATACGAGCCTGAACATGGAGTTGCAAGATTCTCATTTATTATAGGCGCGAGATATAAAGGGTATTTCAAGAATGGCGCCTAGAAGTCAGTGGAGCATAATTCCTTTACAGTGAAACCTTTAGTACATACCATCTTGGACACTTGTGAGGTAGAAGATGTAGGGAAAAGGGGATGTATCGGAATTTAATTCGTTTTGCAATTTTGTTTTTTTGAGTGGAACAATTCTTGACATATATTTTTTAAGAATAATCTCTTTCAAATGTTAGCCGCAACTGCGCCGTAGTTGGGCCGTCCGTGGACACCAATTTTGAATGACTCGCTAGAGGAATTCGATCGGTATCTCGTGAATAGCTTTAGTGATCTTGGCTTCTAGTGCCTGAATCGATGCCAATTTATCCACAAAGGCTTTTAAACTTTATATACCCCCACAAAAAAGAGTCCAAATGTGCAATATCACACGAGAGATAAATTGCTCATTCCAAAGATGTCGCATTAAATCCATTGTTGCTCTGGCTGTATAGCAAGTAGCGCCGTCTTGTTGCAACCAAATGTTTTGGAGATCACGAGCTTCAATTTTCGACAACAAAAAGGCATTGATCAAAACGGGATAGTGTTCGCCATTCACTGTTAAATTGGCGCCAGGATTGTCTTTGAAGAAATATGGGCTGATGATTCCTCCAGCCCTTAGGCCGCACCAAAGGATTGTTTTCAATGGATGTATTGGCTGTTATTGAATGGCTTCGAATTGATCGTCAGCTCAAATAAGGCAATTTTGCTTATTGACTAGCCATTAAGCCAAAAATGGGGCTCATAGCTGAGCCGTCGCCGTTGGACTAAGCGCACGATGCATACTTTTCACAGAGCGTCGATTTTCGTAATACAGTGACACGAGTTGTAAACGTTTTTGAGGCGTAGATATTTTCATAATGAAATGTCAATGAATAGTGAAAAAAACTATGCATTTAGTTTGACGATAGTAACGCGCGATCTGTTAAAAGAACACTATTGGAAAAGTACCTCTTATCAGATCACCATTTCCTCCGTGTGAAATCGTGAATTCCAAACTTTATTGAGCTGGCATTTCTAATTACCACGCCCTCGTTCAGATTTTGCGGATGATTTTCATTAATCGGCATTCCCTTTAATTAAAACCAGAAAAAATGGGACATGTGAATTAGCATTTAGAAAAAAGGGGATGCACGAGAAAACAAATATTTATTTTTTAAATTGTCTTTGAAATCGAATATCTCGAAAGCGATTCAGATTTGGATATCATGTCACGTAACCAAATTAATCGGAAATTATCTAAATAATAATTTCTTTCATTACCTAGAAGGACTTTTCCTATGGCCCTACATTGAGGAGCTCTATCGTGGTTCTCATACCCCACTCAAGCCAGGTGAGTTGGGACGAGTGTTAGTTGCTGTCGTTAGATGGTATCACTTCGTGGGCCCTACTTTGTGGAATATTTCGCTAATCCAGAGTTTGTAGAAAACGGTCGGCATCCGAAGCCTATTTTAAGGTTAGTGAATGAGATATGGCAGTAACACTCTTCTTGCAAGCTCATCTGCTTTTCCGCAGCCGGAAATGTTGCAGCGTCAGACCAGAAGAAAACCGAAGGGCTACGATACTACCATCGAATTGATCGTGACGGTGTCAAGTACCTTGAGGGCAAGTTGGCTATCTGATAATACGAGAGCACACAATTCCAATTACGATTCTAATTAATTGGTTGAAGGAGTGCATGAAAGGAGGAGGTGGCAATGCCTGACTGCATTTAACTTCTCAACGAACTTCTCAATCTCCTCTGTGATTTATAAAATCGTAGTGAATTCAATGCAAAAAATCAATACGCAAATTACTAATCAGCGCATTCAAAAACAGCTGTGAAAAAGTGGAGCCCAAAAAACAAACGAAAATTATAAAAAACCTCTTTTTCTACCACTGGCGCGAATTTCACAAGGGCGGATAGGCGGATTTCTGGGAGTTTTATTTTAATTTCGTATGACATGCAACCACACTTATCGCGCACACTGCCACACACAAATTGCCTAAAATTGACTTTTTACAAGACGGCTGACATTTGACGCCCGAAAGTAAATTGGAGAGATTTCAGCGGAAATTTGTTAAACTCACATATAAATTACTGGAAATTACCAGCTTTCTGTTGGGGTAACCCAACAAGCACTGCTTAACCGGGTGAAGCGCGACGACATTTTAATCCTAACGCCAGTCTGCAGCACCATGAATTGAAGAGTAAGGGTTGTGTCGCAAAGGGGTAAGTAGTGAATTTTGGGGTGAAAGCAAAAAGTAACGAAATAAAAAAGAAGAAATGGTATTAAATGAAAAACAGACTCGCCTGTGCGACATATGCAAATCAATGTTTACAAGCTGGTCGGGCTGCCTGTTTTCTTTTTTGTTGGTTTGATTGCCACGATTGATTTCGACGATTGGTTCATATCCTTCGGTGTATATCCTTTACGCTTTATGCTAATCAGCCTTGCCATTGCGTTCGGCCGCGCCAGCAATCAGTGAGACGAACAACCAACGCAACAATGGCACACATTAGCAATGTTGTAGCAACACAACTACCTATCAATACATGGTAATATTATTCTAATTTTCTTCTTTTTCTTATGTGGCATGCACAAATTTATTAATTTTTTTCCGATCTGCTGCAGGGATATGTGGCCGATTTGCATACGACAAGTTGACTTCTACTCGTAATAAAAACACGCTGTAATGCGTCTGTGAGTAGCTGTAAGTGCCTGTAAGGATATGCAAATAAGTTTAAGGGTTACATGCCACGGAACCCTTGGGCGTTGATAGGCTTATCGCTACTCACCGAATGTGAGAAGTTTCGTTGTTGATTTCTTTTATTGCCAAGGACCAAGGAATGTTTGTAGTTCAGTCAAAATATTAAGCAGCGTTTTTTATTTGCATATAAAATGCAGTCACCACTCAGCTTGGCATAGGAATTATTCTTTTGCACTTCTCAGCCTTTCGGTATGCTTAGCTTTTCACATCATTTACATGCCTGTGAAGAATTGCTATTTATTTATGTTTTTCTTCTTTTTTTTTTGTTGCGAAGTCTGCTATGAATATTCGATTTTTATTATCTGCCACGAGAAAACAATTTTACTGCCATATCCTGCAAACAACTCATTCATTCCATTTAAATTCGTTTGTAGGTATAAATAATCACATCAGCTACATAAGATCGTTATATTCTGCATGCAGTATCTGGTCAAATTATTATGAACGGTAGAAGTTGTTTGTAACTTTTTTTCAAAAAGCACCCAAAATTTGTCAATGAACTGAAAATAATTCACTTACATAGTGCAGCAAAATAAATTTTGTTTAAAAAGTTCTAAGCCTCACAAATGGTATATAGAAAAATGAACCCAGAAAAATTCACCATCGACCAGATATCCACAATACGCCAAATCTTGGAAAATACCCATGAAAGGAGAATCGACACACATCAACTTTTTGTTGATTTCAAAGCTGCATTCACCAATAAGAGAAGGTTACATGTCGCCATGTCTGAATTTGGGATCCCCGCAAAACTAATACGGTTATGCAAAATGACGTTTCTCAATACCAGCAGCGCCATCAGAATTGGGAAGGACCTCTCCGAGTCGTTTGATACCAAACGAGGCTTCAGACAGAGTGACTCGCTGTCGTATGACTTCCTTAACCTGATGTTGGAGAGGATCGTGTGAGCCGCAGAACTGAATCGCTCAGGCACAATTTTTTATAAGAGGGTACTGGCGTATGCCGAAGATGTTGACATCGCGCTGTTAGTTCTAACACTCTACAAGGCTCTCATCATGGTCGTCTTAACGTATGGCGCAGAAACGTGGACGATGACAATATCCGATGAGACGTCACTGCGGAGCATTTTTGGACCTTCGCGCGTTAGCGAGAAGCAGTATCGTCAGTAATGAAACAATGAGCTGCATGAGCTTTACGACGACATAGACATAGCGAAGCGAATAAAGATCTAGCGGCTACGTTGGCTAGGTAACGTCGTCCGAATGGGTACAAACGCTCCGGCTGTGAAAGTATTCGATGCGGTACCAGCTGGTGGTAGCAGAGGAAGAGAAGCTCCTGCTCTGCGTTGAAAGATCAGGTAAAGAAGGACTTGGCTTCACTTGGTCTGTGTCCAACTGATGCCAGTTAGCACGAGGAAGAAAGAACTGCGCGCTTTGTGAAACTCGGTCAAAGTTGCGTAAGCGGTTATCGTGCTAATCAAGAAGAAGGAGAATAGTATATGCCACACATGAAAGTATATATACAAGGTGGCGCAAAATTAATAATCCCATTGTTTTTAAATAACTTTTTCCTAAAATGAATTGATGTTTAGTAATGTAATTCCTTATTTGGAGCTTTTCGCTCTCCATGGCTTGCCTGCTTGTCTACTACAGCTATCTGCTGCACAAGTGTCAAATATGGGAGACGTGCGAAGCCATTAGCAAAATCTAAAAATCTACCGATAGAGTGATTAATTTTGCGCCACCTTATATAAAACGCCATAAATTTGAAGGTAGCCATCGAATGAATGATAGTTTGATCGAGTTGTCTTCGCATTATATTACACGTCTTTGGTCGCAGGGATAGCTCTCGTAACCTCACCGAGACCAAACTCTGAAGAAATGGGGAACTGCTCAGGCAATGCCTTACTACGCTCTTGGCGGCATTCGAATATTTTTATCTTAAGGTCATAACGCAATTGGTTACAGCGAATTTGCGTAAAAAGCTGATTGCGGTTGCCTTGACTGTCTTTGTTCTGCTCCTGTAAAGGTAGGCCTCGCGTCAACTCGGCGAGCGCGGTCCAAGTACACCAATTTGTAAGGTATTGAGTTGCTTCTAGCCGCTCGTAGATGAGATATGCTCCAGGGAGCTTCTAAGGCTAATAAACCTGCAGCTTCCGATTGTTGTGGGTATCTTGTATGAGTATTGACCAATACGCATCCATGCGATGAAATTTGTGTTTGCTTCGCGACGGCTGTCTGGGAATTGAGGTGGGTGCGATCCTACAAACTTTCGTAACCAAAATATTATACATCTTAACCACAGTGGCAAATCGTGGAGAGGCTATAAAATCTACCGGACAAATAATAAGGGAAGTTAAAAAACTGAGAGCTCTCTATTGATTCGTAATATTATTCGTTATATATATGAACAGTGCGTCCTCAGTGAGATGTAAGATGCCAGTTGTTCTACCCTAACTTAATCAAATTCAGAAATAACCAACACTGGATTGATGAGTAAAGGAGTGGTGATGAGTTAGATTAGATTTGATTAGGTTGCAGTGGTTGTCCACTTATTGTGATGCCGCATTGGACACTTGCCCTTTCTCCCCTGAAACTAATGTGAACTGATCAAGAACTGAAGTCTCTTGACTTATTGAAGAATTGTCTACCTAGAATGGTGAATCTTCATCGGTATAGGTAAAGACAGACCCACAGAAGGTGCAAAATCATATATTCCTCTGATAAATATTATATTACATAAACAAATATGTCTCAAAAATTTCGTTTTCCTTGGCATATAACTCAACCTTTTCTAAAAAACACACAAAAATTTTAGTTTTTCTCGAATTGTGTGAGAGCTCGCAATAATTTCGTACGTTCATAATTACTGAGACAGATACTGTATATAGAGATTTTAGAGAAAAATGCGCATCTTAAAACACTTCACGCGTGCAATCACTTTACTTACTACTAAACAACCAACAATAAAAAAAAAAAACAAAATAAGATAAAAAAATTGGAAAAATACATTGGTACAAAAAATCGTGTAATCTGTTCCACAATTTGCATAATTTTATTTTATGACTTTTTCAATTTTTTCACTTCAATTTCTAACACATTTCTCCAGTTTTTTATTTCTCTGCTGCATTTTATTTGCGTATTTTCCATTTGAGTTGCTTGGCTTTGGTTTTTGAATGCCGAATTTGAATTCGTTGTGAATTTTTAACGGTAAACAGAAGAAGTGTTATCAGCAACTTGCTTAATGTAAGTGCACACCGTGAAAAGAGGGAGGAGAAGGGGGAGGTTAGTAACTTTGAATTACAAAATGCAAGGGCTGACAGACTTAGAATGTGGAAGGTGAATAAAATTAGGGAGAAATTCAGTGTACATTGGTGGGTATAATTCTATTCAGATAACTCTAGAAGTCTGGTGTATTCTTATATGCCTTACTCTTATTATAATTAAATTTTTTTTTTTTCAAAATAATATATAATAGAAAAAATTATTTTGAAAAAAAAAATATAATTGAAAATAAATTATAAATAAATTTTTCTACATAAAAATATGGTTAAAAGTTTTCTTGTTATATTTTTTGAAGAAATTTATAACTTAATCATATTTTATTAAGAAAAACATTTTTTTTTTATTGAAACGTTATAAAATTTGTATATATTTCATCGAATTACGCCTAGCTTAAGCTAACAAGCAACATTATTCTATCCTTAGCATTGAAATTTAAAAACAATTATAAATATTTTACAAACAATTATACAGTGTTGGCGACTAAATCTCGTGGCTTAGTTCTTCGAAGTCTTCTTGTGCAGACTGTTTTGGCAAGCTCTGTGGTCTCCGGGTTTGTGTGCTCTTTCAGCCTGGTTTCATGCTTATTTGCAAGAATTGGGATTATATCAGCGACTTTTTTCACCGACAGATCATTGTGCAGGTCGTGATTTCGCACATACCAAGGTGCGTTGACCAAGTCTCTGAGAATCTTATTCTGCAGGCGTTGTACAGCCTCAATGTTTGATTTAGTGGTACATCCCCATAATTGCATGCCATATGTCCATACCGGCCTAACTACTTGGTTGTATATTAATAATTTGTTCTGTATAGACAATGTAGACTTTCTGCCTATTAACCATTTCATTTTTTCTAATTTTTAAGTTGATTTCAGTTGCTTTCATTTTGACATGCTCTTTCCATTTGAGCTTTGCATTATGTATTGTATTACTATACGGAACAGTAGCAGATGATATTTTCACTGGGTTATATGCTATTTGTTTGTAAAGTCTACGTGAACAGACTTTCTTTCATTTAGTTTGATTCTCCAGTTTTCAGTCCATGTGAACACTTCGTCTATCGATGCCTGTAACTTTCTAGTTGATTCATTTGCGTTATTTCCATAGGCTAAGATACACGTGTCATCAGCAAAAGGGGCTATCTTACTTGTATTTGAAACAGGTAGATCTGCAGTATAGAGCAAATACATTACTGGCCCAAGAGTGCTGCCTTGTGGTGCACCAGCTTCAATTTTTTAATGTTTAAGTATGCTTGTCTTTGTTTCACTCTAAGATATCTGTTTGTGAGATATGATTCCAATAGCACAGTATATTGATATGGGAGCATCGCTCTGAGCTTTAGTGATTTGACCTTCGTGCCACACTTTATCAAACGCCTGTGCGACGTCAAGGAATATTGCTGAACACACTTGATTTTTTCTATGGCCTCTTCTCTGGCTTCATAAATTTCATAAAATTGTTTTAAAAAATTCTGTTTTTCAGAAATTTACTTATTTAATTATATTATAATTCAATAAAATGTAGGAAACAAGATATTTAATAAAAAAATTAAAGAAAATAACTTTATACAAATTAATCAATATTAATAATTTTATTTTTTTAAATTCATACAATTTTTTATCATAAACTTCATAAATTCTTTCTAAGTGTCACACATTTATTTTTTATAAATTTCATAAATTTTTTTTTTAATTCTTATTTTCGGAATTTCAGAAATTTCCTTATTAAAATAGATTATAATAAAAAAAATTATTTTGAAAAAATTGCTTAAGAAAAACACATTTAAAAGAAAAAAATTATTAAGAAAAGTCTTTTATTTAAACTTCATAAATTTTTTTCAAAAATATCATACTTTTAATACCATAATTTTATTTTCATAAATTTCATAATTGTTTGCTTTTTTTTTTGAATACCATACATTTTTTTTTTCATAAATTTCATAAAATTTTGTTTTTTCACTAATACTCTTTTTTCAGATTTTCAGAAATTTACTATTTAATTATATTATAATTAAAAAAAATGTTTAAAAAAAAAATTCTACAGAAACATTTCATTAAAAAAAAAACAAATTATAAAAAAAAATGTAATAAAAAAATGTTGGTTTTCTTTTTAATTCCCTATAATAATTTTCATAACTTTTATACTTTTTTCTTTATATACAACATTTTTTTCATACATTTTTTTTACAAATTTCTTTTTCCAGAATTTTAGCAATTTGTTTATTTAATTAAATTTTAATTTAAAACAATTGTTTAAAACAGAATTAATAACAAAACTTTTAATAAAAAAAATGAATAAAAGAATTCTTTTAATTTTTTTAATTTCATTAAATTTTTTTCATAAATTGCATAGATTTTTTTTAAATATGCATCGTACATTGTTGTATCAATTTCGCCATTGTTTTTTTTATTATTTTTTCTTTAGTTTAAATTTCTGAAATTTACTTATTTAATTATATTTTAATAAAAAAGAATTACAGAAACTTTTAATAAAAAAAATTAGCAAAAGTAATGTTTTTTTGAATTTCACACAATTTTTTTCATACATTTTTGTTCATAAATTTCATACAATTTTTTTTTTTTCAAAAATTCTTTTTTTCAGAAATTTAGTTATTTAATTATATTTAACTTTAAAAAATATTTAATAAAAATTATTAAGCAAACATTTTCTTTTAATTTCATAGCACTTTTTTTATATTTTTTGTCAGCATTCCAGAAATTTATTTATTAAATTAAATTTTAATTAAAAAAAAAATTATTTAAAAAAACAAATTTATTAAAAAACAAAACAATAAAAAAAAATTAATAAAACATTTAATTCAAAATCAATGTTTTTTTTTAATTCATACAACTTTTTTCATGATTTTTTTTAAATTTCATAATTTTTTTTTTTAATAAATTTTTTTTCCCAAAATTAATTTTTGAACTATATTTTATCCCAAAAAATAAACATGGAAAACTGTTACAAAAACCGGATAATTTTTTTTGCATTGAGAGTGATATAGCCTCCACGTGATGCGCTTATATATGTAAATTGTGTTTTCCGAAAAAAATAAAAAGGTATTTCCGAAAAAAATTCATCATAAAAAGAGAAAATGCATGGAAAAACTCTACAATACATCAGAAATGTACCCAAAGCACAACATGTGCTAAGTATATTTGTATACACATATATGGATGTATGTGTGTAAGCATGCAAATTTAATGAAAAATGCCATAGACACAGCACCAAATGCATTCAAGCAAAAAAATGAAAAAAAAGAATATTGAAATAAAACTCGAACGAAAAAAAGCCGAAAAGCAAATTTCACGCAAATCACCAATACAAACAGCGAATGCAACCAAATTACAGTAAATAACCAAAAAAAAAAAAACAGTTCCAGCTTACAACAATTGCATAATAAATGATGTTGTAAAACATGAAAGTAAACAAAAAACAGAAAAAAGAAATATCGAAATCAATGAAAATTCCTATCGAATAGCAGCCTAGGAAACGGAGTGAAGTGGTTGAATTGCCGACATGCAGTGACCACTGCGGCCACCCCCTGCAGCTCTAAGTGCGCTCGTATGCAAAAACTGCGTGTCATTGCAACGTTTGTGCAACAAGGATGTGGTAAAAAATGGTTTTCTAAAATGCAATAAGAGTCTCCCTTCAGCGGCCCGTTGTCGGCAAAACAATATTGACACAGCACAAACATACTTGTGCACATTCATTGGCAGCATTGACCGCGGCTATCGAAGTGCTGCTATTGACTGCTGTATGTACTTGTTGTTCTTGTGGTCGCAATTGCAACTGTTTGCATTTGCCGCTATTGTTGCTGTTATTTGCTGGCCGCTTAGCTGTCATTCACCTCAACTCACTCCACTGCACTTCACTGCACTCCACTCCACTCTACTCTACTCTGCCCCGCTCTACTTTGGCCCACTCGAAACATGCGCGTCTCTGCCTTTGGTTTTTTCTTCACTTTTCACTGACAGTTCAAGCGAAAAATCATTAATATCCTTTTTTTTGATGTGGAGTTAATGGCAAGGGGAAATACAGTTGTTTTTTATATTCATAACAGACCATACATGTCAAACATACATACATACATATGTACACATGTATCAGCTTTATATTTCCCTACTAACTACAATATTTTGCCAAATCATCAGTTGCACTGTTTGACATGCTCGTTGGAAAAAAGGCTACAACTTGTAACCGCATGCATTTTTAGGGATTCCCCTGTGTAGTGGAGTGGTCACTAAATGAGTTGTTGCAACGTAGCCTGTGTAATAGAATTACACACAGGGGGTGCTGGAATTTATTTGGACTTTTTTCTGATGCGCTTGATTTGATTATTGTACTGCCAAGAATCTATTATTTTAAGTTCATGTTCATTAATCTATTTTATTTTTCATTATTGGCGCAGAAAGCGCTAAGCGATGTTGGCCGAGCTCAGCAAGGCGTATCCGTCCGTTCTTCTTTCTAATGCTAACTGGCGCTCACTAAAATTGTAAGTGAAGTCAAGGTTGTGGTATTCATCGTTCCTAAAAGTCAAGGCTCATAAATTTTGCACGGAATCTTTTTCTCGAATGCTCCAAGAGTCACTTCAGCGGAGCTCCTCCTCCAAATTTTGGATGAATACCAAACGAAGAAAGATGTATCCAGCTCTTAAATTTTTTTTTTTTAACTTTCCTCCATAACTAATATAAATGCTTTATAATATCCATATATTATATTTATTTCATTGGAGAAAAATTAAACAATTTTTTTTACGTAAACGGTGAACTTACGTAAAAAGGTCACGGAGGATGGTTCCATATGTAGAAGTCCGCGCAAATGGGGAAAGTCACTTATTGCGATTCAGTTGGGAGTGGCTATCACGATTCTTCTACTTATGGTTCAAGCAGCTCCCAACTTGCCGGCTTAGCCCAAATATCTTCTGGGTAGCCTCCAAACACCCGTTCGAGAGCGAGCTAATGTGACACGGGAAAGCAGTCCAGGATAGGTGGTTGTACGCTGGATTTGGGATTTGCCACGTAAAACAGAAAACAGAAAGCCAGAAGTTTCGCCTCTTGACTCTCACTCCTACTCTCAGAGAGTACTACCCAACAATCCGGCATGCACGAGCAATGAAGCAACATTTCTCGATCGTTACGAATCGCCGCCGAAGAAGAAATCGAAAAAGATAATTGTTATGACGAGCAATGTTATGCTGCTGCAGAAAGAAATCTGCTTATAGAGCCGCACCGCGGTCGGGCGTATCGCGAACCATGTGAGATCGCTACCGAGAGCTAGAGGAAGATAGAGAAAAGAGAGGAAGAGATCCATCTTATCAGAAAGAAGAAACGAGAGGCCGAAATACGTGAGTGCAAGGAGCTTGAGATGCTGGCCAATAGGAACAACGCCTTCAAAATCTACCAGAAAGTTCGGAAGCTTTTGAGGCCGGGGCGTTTTCTTGTAAGAACATAGACGGCGAACTGGTAACTGACATCCAGAGCAATCTTAATCTTATTAACCCTAGAAGGACATTCATATTTTTAGTACACTAACGACATTCTTCGTCGAAACGACGACCACTCTTTTCAACCTTTCTTCAGATGCACTTACATCCAAAAAGAATAAAATATAAATGCAGTATTTTACTCCAAATATTTATTTAATAGTTTTAATGCTTGTTTATTTATTCTAATATAATACAATATAAAACTTAAAATTAAAAATATTCATATTCCATATCCCATACCTTTCTTATCGCAGCAAATTTGTCTGCTGTCAGACCTACGCGTACTGCCTTATCATCAAACCGCAAGTAGGACATTAGAAATTTGAATCGTTTGTGAGTCATTGTGGATAGGTATTTTGATCCAGAGTAGGACTGATCAAATAACTCTGCAATTGAAAGGTGGTTATTCCTCATGGCAGCTGTTAAAGGTAACATACCGATCAAAGCTTCAATTTCCTCATTGTTTGTTTCTTTTCTTTGCGCCGATTCAGTGGAATAATTACACGATCGTGTGCTGATTTCGACGTTGGTCCACTCAACAATTTCTTCAATTATGGCGTCTGTTATAAAAAGTCTGAAAACTTGTAGTGGATCCACAATATTTTTGCACAAGCGAGTAGGACCACGTACTTGATGTACAATATTTTGTCCATATCTATGAGACGTAGCTTTTTGCGACCACTTATGACGGTTTTTTCCACGTAATATGGATTTTTAGAAAGTAATTATATCAGACTCTTCAAGCAACACATTCAACGGGACTTCGTCTTCGTCTGTAGAAACCTCTTCAGAAGTATTTTCTTCGTCCCTTAGCTCTCCCAAATTTGTCTCAAGCTCGCCAATGGCATAATCATATTCATCCGAATATATTAAGTCATCGTCTTCAGCAAGAAACTTTTCAATTTTCTTGTCATTTAAAAAGGCTTGTTTTGTCATGTCGAGCTGAATTATATAAAAGTTTTTAAAGCAAATTATATAAAAGTTTTAAAGTCACACAAAAGACATTCTTCGTCGTTTCGACGACGCAAATTTTTTAAAACGGTACTTACTAGCAACTAGCACAGATGAACATACGCTCACAACTAAAGCTCAGCAACGACTAAAGCTGTACGAAAAATTAAAGAAAGACAATGAACGGAAATTATGATAAGCAGTTAAATGCAATCGAATGTCGTCGAAACGACGAAGAATGTCCGTTTAGGGTTAAATAGTGCAGATCCCGACAAGTCAATCGTTGATGGCGGAATTTTCGTTCCGCTACCCGACCATAACAAGGTGAGAATAGCGATACCGCGGCTAAAGAACAATAACGACGAGGGCCCCTACGGACTGTCGGTTAAGATATTCAAATATGCCGGCGAGGAGCTTGTAACGTGCATGCATCAGCTTCTATGCAAAATATGGTCGGATGAAAGCATGCCTGCCGATTAGAATTTAAGTGTGCTCTGCCCAATCCATAAGAAGGGTGATCCTGCAACCTTTGTCGCGAGAATAGTCTTCTAAATATCTCCTGTAGAGAGCGTGAAGGGCTGTTTGGCTTTCGACCTGGAAAGTCCATCAACGACCAGATATTCACAATATGCCAAGTCCTGGAAAAGACCCATGAAAGGAGAATCCGCACACACCATCTTTTCTTTGATTTCAAAGCTGCATTCGACAGTACGGAAAGGAGTTACTTGTATGCCGCGATGTCTGAATTTGGTATCCCCACAAAACTAATACGGCTATGCAAGATGACGTTGCTCAACACAAGCAGCGCCATCAGACTAGGGAAGGACCTCTCCGAGCCGTTTAAAACCAAACGAGGTTTCAGACAGAGTGACTCGCTTTCGTGTGACTTCTTTAACCTGATTTTGGAGACTTGCATTATCCGCAAAACTTAATCGCTCCGACACAATATTTTATAGGAGCGTCCAATTGTTTGCGTTTGCCGATGATACTGAACGAGGAGAAAACGAAGTACCTTCTGTCATCAAAGAAACGGTCGGCGCACTCGCATATAGACACGTCATTATTGACAGTTATGAAATCGAGGTTATAGAAGACTTCGTTTATTTAGGAACCAGCATTAACACCGATAACAATGTCAGCCTTGAAATCCAATGTATAACCTCTTTTGCCAACAAAGGCTGCTTTGGACTAAATAGGCAACTGTGCAGTAAAGTCCTCTCTCGACGAACCAAACTAACAGTCTACAAGACTCCATCATACCCGCCCTATTGTATGGAGTAGAAGCTTAGGCGATGTCAATATCCGTGCGTATATGGTGCGTCCCTTGGAATATTTTAGAGACAGATTGTGTGGAAGATTTTTGGACCTTTTGCCGTTAGCGACCGCGAATATCGCAGGCGATAAAACAATGAGTTGTATGAGCGTTAGAACTATATAGATACAGCGCAGCGAATGAAGATCCATCGGCTACGTTGGCTGGGTCATGTCGTCCGAATGGATACAAACGCTCCGGCTCTGAAAGCAATCGATGCGGTACCAGCTGGTGGTAGCAGAGCAAGAGGAAGGCCTCCTCTGCGTTGGAAAGATCAGGTGGAGAAGGACTTGGCTTCACGTAGTGTGTTCAACTGGCGCCGGTTAGCGCGAGAAGGAAACGACTGGCGCGCTTTGTTAAACTCTGTCAAAATCGCGAAGAAGAAGAAGATATCTAGGCATCCTATAAAGACCCTTTTTATTTCACTGAAGAAGCCTTTTATATTTAATGTTTCCATACATAAAATTATTTTTCTATTAAGCCTTTTAATCCTGCTAGTAAGCCTTTTCATTCGTCCATGCTTTTTTCCATTTTTGAGTATCGCTTGGACAAGTGCATTCAAGCGTCAAGCATACTACAAAAACATCAAGAAAGGGAGGAGAAATAACAGCAACACAAAACTTCTAGTAGTTGACCACGTAAAAATAAATGAGCGTCCATCAACTTCAACTTCCACTTGAAATCTCCCCATCCACCTACACACATGAATATACATGCATACACGGGTACATATACAATGTATGTGTAAAAGTATACTTACAGCCATAAACACACATCCATATATCTGCATCTGTACAAATAAACAGTGGCTTTGGAGTACTTTTTCTTGTAATTCAAGTAATTATTGTTTTGTTCGATACTCTTGTCTTTTTTGTTGCTGCTACTGTTGCCTTATTGTTTTCGTTATTGTTATTGTAAATGCACTTGCGCGCTTACACATACTTATTTGCTCAATCAAATGGAAATAATTGCTATGCGCTTCAACAAAATCATCAACAACGAAATTATACTTCACTCACCGCTACAAAAAAAAAGAAAAATACGCAAATTCAAAGTTGTGGCAGTGGCGTAGTGAGCGAAGGGCGAAGAAAGCTGCATAGCCGTAAATGTGCCACTGCCCACAAATGAACTCATCGCATTCGGTGCTTTTACAACAAGTACAATCAACAAATCAAAAACCGATTCAAAGCAAGTGGGGAAATAAAGCTGTTGGAAGAAAAAAAGAAAGAAATTTTACGCGCAAAGTGGTCAGCAATAATGAGCAAAAAAAAAATACAATTTGCCTGCAAAGTAGCGCAAATGCATCAACACTTCGTGGAGTGCAATAAAAGAGGCGCAGGAGTGGATTTGGTTGAGGCAGGAAGAGGCTAGTGGTCAGCCAAGTGGCCACAAAACGAACAAAGGAGAGCTCGAAATGCACAATATAACTGTTCCAGCGGAAGCAATAAAATTGTGTGGCATGAAAAAAAGGATGCTGCTCAGATGCCAGTTATAATACACTTATTGTTAGTGCTTTGTTGTTGCGAAAAAGAAAATGGATTCCCTTCACCGATTAGAGATTTCGTAAGAGAAAGTTCACGCAAGCCACTTTGGAGTAGAAAAAAAAGAGGTCAACTGAAAGGCAATCGAGTGGGGAATTGATTGAATGAATGAGGCCTAAAGGAATAGAGTGGTAAATAGGTAATATAGTATGAATGAGGTTATAAGAGCATATCTTGTATTCTTCACTCTGGTGAAGCCCTGATCAGATTCAGATATCTATGCACCTGCGGGAACTATGTCTATACAGAAGGAACGCGTAGAGTAGATAAACCTTGCTTCCGGAATGGGCTCCTTTAATAGGTTAGGTTAGGTTGACCTGGCTGGCTGAGAGCCATCACATGTGCAGATCTGTTGGTTCTTAGTGGTACTAGATGGAGCTAGACCTTTACTTTTCTCTATAATAGACATCTTGTAATAAGTTTGCGTCTTTTGCGAATCTAAGAAAGCTCTGAAGCTCTAATCCCGAGATAAATTCCAGTTTCTCATATTGTAGAGCTCCCAAGCATTTCAGTCGTGTGCTAGCTGATGCAGGGCACGAACATATAAGGTGTTTTAAAGTTTCTCTCTGTTCCAGTTCATTGCAAAATCTGCAGTTATCATTGTTTGTAACTCCTATCTTGTATGCGTTGCCTGTATACCTATGATAGTTCCGCTTTGTTTACTAGACAGTGCTAGTGCAAATTTGATGTATTTATCTGCATTCTGTTTACATATGATTTTTGCGGTTTTGCAAGTAATAAGAGGCTCAATTCCACCTCAGCCTATCTGTCTTTTCATGTCCGCAACGATGCCATTGCACATTGTATGTAAGGATTTTAATATGTCGTTTTCTTGTTCAAATGGTATGTAAACTGCGCTCTTTGCAATCTCATCTAAAATTTCATTTCCTATAATACCCTTATGTCCGGGTACCCAATATATGTGCAGCTGTCTGTCTGAGGCCAATCTCTCTATGGCCTACCTGATTTTGAGAACATTTTTAAATGAAACTTTATATGAGATTACTGCTTTTAACGCTGATTGACTGTCTACGTATATATTTATGTTGGAGTTGCTCGATGTCTTTGCGTTTTCTAATTCTGCCGCCTTTCCTAAAACAAAGATTTCTGTTTGAAAGATACTACAGTGATCAGGCCTAATGCTTAGCTCTGCAAAGTAGATCTCTGCACCTACTTCGTCTAACATTTTCGAGCCGTCAGTAAACTTATTAAACGTATTGGAACTTGGTTTCATTCCTCTTTTCCCCCCTTTTCTTCTATTATTGTTCAGAATTTCCTCACGCAATTGTATTTCGGAGTCATATAGTCCGTATTAGTCCGATAACTCATATCTATTCAACTATGACCGAATATTTTGCAGGTAAATTCACCCGTTGCGTTAAGTCTTGCGGCAGATCTAGCTCACAATTTGACTTGCTGCTGCAATGTCAACCGGTGGTAAGCTGAGTATTCTTTCAAGTGCTGCCGTAGCAGTAGTTTTAATTGCCCCTGACATGCAGAGTGCACCTAAACGTTGAATACTTTCCATAGGTGTTTTGTGTGCCGTTTTTCTCAATGCAGTCCACCACTCTAGAGCCCATAGAGTAATATTGACCTTACTACAGCTGAATATCACCAATACACTGTTGAAGCAGATATACCCCATATAGCTTCCATTATCCTTTTACATGCATATAGTGCATTACTGGCCTTTTTCTTCCTTTCTAATACATTGTACTTCCATAATAGTTCACTATCCAATATTACTTGTGTTGCCTTTAAGAGTAAGTTTTGCGGCGTTCAACTTGAGGGGAGAGCCAAATTCTCCTTCAATACATCTTCAGATTTTTTTGGGAACGAGGAGATTTTATATGAATTGTCAAGGCTGCCGTCGCAGCAATGGTATGTTCGGAGAATAAAAAAGTCCGCCTTGTTTGGAACCGTCGCCCATCCTGCAAGCGCTTTCGCATTACTTCAGAGGTAAAGGTAAAGAAAAAGTTATGTTCAGGGTCATCTTCGGCTGCTTCACAGTATACGCATGTGGGGTGCTCGCATTTCCCTATTTTGAATAGATATTTCTGGAAATACTCGTGCCCCGAAAACATTTGTGTTGCATAAAAATTGATTTCACCGAAGTTCCTGCTGTACGTATAGTGACGTCTTTTATTAGCCTAGCCCTCCATCTGCCGCGCGTTTTGTTTTTCCAGCGGTCTTGCCATAGCCTTATCGTCTCCTACTTTATTTCACGTGCTGCAGGTTCGCATACTCCTTCTTCCATCCTCTCGTTCTTTAATGCCCACACCTTTTTCCTCTCAAAGGCTAGTAAGTTTATCGATATTGAACCGCTTGTCACTTGAACAGCTGGCCCTGATACTGTGCGGGAGGCAGATATAACTCTCAGAGCTGCTGTTCGTTGTACCAATGCTAGGAGCTTAAACCGGTGATTTGCCGTTAGCGCCTTTACGCTCACAGTTCAGCTCCGTAAAAAAGAACACTGACTCTCTTAAAAACTACTACAGAATGGCAATTACACAATTCGTCCCAATCTCAGTCCTAGTTAAACCAAATTGATTTTTAGCATAATAAAAGTACTTCGCTAGTTTTAGTTAAGGGAATGATCGGCAATTTCAGCTCAGCGAAAGTTTTATTTTTCATTTTGAAAATAAATGGACTTCTGGAAAAAAACCAACAAAAAAACTTTTGGGTAAATCCTGGGACCGAAGCCCAAAAATGACCTTTGGTAAGGCCTATCCTACAGAGTTTGATTGAAAAGTAATGAGCCTTACTTTTTTTAAGCAGTTTTACTAAACCTTTTGGCTTATACAACTAATATTTTTCAAAATAGGACCCTTGCTGGTAGCGGTCCTTCCACTGCAGGAAACATTTTTTAAACTCATCCGCCGGAATCGCGTTCAATTCGGCTGTCACAGTTTCTTGGATCGCCTCGATGGAGTCGAAACGTCTGCCCTTCAGCCTACTTTTCAGGCGCGGGAACAAGAAGAAGTCCAGAGGGGACAGGTCTGGGCTGTAGGGAGGGTGGGGAAGCACCGAGACCCCCATCTTGGCCACTGCAGAGGTGCAGAGGATGGCGGTGTGCGCCGGCGCATTGTCGTGATGAGGGGCCTTCCGATCGCTGTTCGTCTTCGACGTCCTCCCGGCCTTCCTTGAACGACTTGTTCTCCCGTTTTACTTGGGCACTGGACAGAGGTTGGTCCCCGTAAGCCTCCTTGAGTAGCCCAATGGTTTCGGTACTCGTTTTGTTTAGCTTTACGCAAAATTTGATCGAGCTGTTGCCAGCGAACTGGGACCGGTTTCTAGTGGAAGGGAAAGTCCAACGATCATTTCCCCCACCAGCCGATTCGGTTGATCGCTTTTCAACCGAACCCTGTACTATAAGCTATAGGAAGAGTGGAATACTAACCCAACATGGCTGCATGTTGGATCGCAAAAATGGTACACAGAAGCATCCGAAACACTCCAAGGGATAGGAACAGGTACAGTGGAGCCTAGAGCACACAAATCTATACCACTGAGTACAGACACCACAAGTTTCCATGATGAGCTTTTAGCCATAATAGAAACAGTGGAAAACGTACCCAAAAAAAGGTTCGAGAAAGTAAAAGTTAAAATGCTTTCGGACAGTCAGTTAGTCCTAAAAGCCTCAAAACGCTTTACGCTCAATCCAAAAGTCCTTATAGAGTGTACCAATGCACTCAACAAATTGCCAAACTCTCAATCAGGCTTCCCTAATTTGGGTACCATTACATGAGGCACAAGAAAGAAACGAGAAGGCAGACTTTTGTGCCCAAAAAAGGGG
Organism: Anastrepha obliqua; assembly: GCF_027943255.1. Lineage (NCBI taxonomy): Eukaryota > Metazoa > Arthropoda > Insecta > Diptera > Tephritidae > Anastrepha > Anastrepha obliqua. The sequence continues at coordinate 110,739,148 of NC_072894.1, read as the reverse complement.
CGAAAGGGTTTTTCGGTTTTTAAAAAAATTACCTAAAATAGGCAATCAAAAAATGGACCCAAATAAAAACCAAGGAACATTGGAACGGCACCAATGACCTTAAATTTCAGAGATGGAGCGTTTGTATACATTAGGACGTCATGACACAACCATCGAAGCCAACACTCCAAGGGACGCATCATCCGATGTTGTCATCGTCTACGTTTCTGCGCCATACGTTAGGACGGACATGATGAGAGCTTTGTAGAGTGTTAGTTTTGTTCATCGATAAACAATATAGTAAAGTCTTTTATTTGTTTTACTTAGCCCAAATGCCTACTTAGTCCAAAGTTGGCAAGAGAGATTATCCGTTGGATTTCAAGGCTCAAAGGCGAATACCTTTATATGTCTATGTACTCTTTCGCATCTACTATTAACCAGCTTACCCATTTAGTTTTCTTAATTCGGTTACCTGCATTCCTATTCATCAGTGCACTCTTCCTAATCCTCAAAACACCCCACCCAACTAACAACAGCCCATTTGATTGTCCACTTCAAGGCCTCTTATGCGGCACAATAATGGTAGCATTAAAAAGTTTCATCGAATTTCAACGAATTTTCAAATGTTGCAAGGACACTTACAGCAGAGAATCTCAAACAAAAAAAAATACTCTAAAGCAGCATGACCACTGCAAAATGTGCGCTTTGTGGACCATTTTAAAAGGACACACAACGCATAAAAATTGCTACACTCAAAATCTACAAAGAATGAGGAACAATTACCACAAAGCACTAAAGCTGCTTTAAATCTAGTTTACACAAAAAAAAATGTCAGCGCTTTTGTTGTCACACCGATGTGCGCGAATATGCGCTTGTCCTCCAAAAAATGCTGCACGTGTTCATCATTGCTTGCTTCGGTATGTCCTGGCTGCACTGCGATGTGAACACCACCAGTGACTGCCCATGTGTACATACATACTTACATATGCACACTTGCTTCGTGCCAATAGTGCCTGCTGCCAAGCCCCCGCTCAGCTCTCGTCCGAACTCGAATGCTCAAGCACTTAACAAGCGGGCTTTTAGGCTTTTGTATTTTTACTTTTTTTGTATTTTTTTGTCCCTGCTTTTTTGACGTCCACTTGTGGCACTTTATGCGTGCTACCCCCAACATGCAACACTTTTATTCTTCTTCTCTCTTTTATGCAGTACAGTTGGCATAGATATGCCAGCAATTTTTGGAAATGCGCCTCACTGCTGAGCTTCCTTGCATGCTTTGCGGATTTTCGGTGTGTACGGCTGTTGCGTGTCAGCCACTGTTGGCTGAACTCGTCGGTGACAGATGGTCAGTATTGGTTGAGAGTTGCACACTCATCCAGCCAACCACTCGAGTAGCCAGCCATGCACTTTGTGTGTGCGTACTTGCGTAGGCAACTTGTGAGTCAGTGGCTCAGCACCAGTCAAGCGGCGTAACTGTTCTAAAAGCTAGCCACTAGACTTTTGAGTTGGGCCATTCCTTTGTGCTGCTTGCACGTCAGTTCATATTTAAAAAATCTAGCCGTAAGTTTTGCGCTCAACCAGCCATCAGTCGCTTGTGCGTTCGTACTAGCAGTCAACTAGTCAGTTCAATATGAGTTAGTTCCTCAGCTAGTCATGGGTGACTTGGCCGCACGTTATTAAGCCATTGCTCTCTCTCTCGCTCGCTTAGTTGCATACCCTTGCATTTCCCCCCCTTAAGCTCATCAATATTGCACCCATACAACCATTCACTTAGTCATTCATATACTCATCACCATCACCATCCTCTTCGCCATCGTCATCGTCATCATCATCGTCAACGCCATCAATAAGCTGTCACATATTGACGAAATATTTATGACAGCGCTGCGTTTACGCTGACTGTACACTACACCTCGTCCGTCCACAACCCTGCTGTGTAACTTTCCACACATCGTCAGACGCTATTAGTACTCTAGGCTCACTGTATTCACAATGTACGCTTGATTTCGCTTTCGCCGAGTTGCCACAACAATCGACTACCATCATCAACTTAACCAATCCATTTAGCCGGCTAAGGGTTGTTTCTTCCGCCGTTCACCAGTTTTGTCCGGTAAATACGAGTACTCACCGCCGCTAAGTGACCGAATCGTGTAGTCACTGAACTGTGTATCGAGGTACAGTTGGTGCATTGATACTGTTGTTGTTTGCCGCTGACATACAACCCCAAGCCAACTTGCATTCATAACCTCAGCAGCGTCCACACCAACCCCAGCGCCGTCCAAGCAGCATTGGCTTTAGATACGCTCCTAAGTTGGCCTGCTATCATCATTACCATCAACACCGAGTTTGTTGTCACTGCTTACAACAGTAGTAGTACAAGCCATCTCGATCCCCTTCCACTCATACCTTGACTCCTTAATTTGCCCTCCTTTTGGCATTTTGGTTTAAAATATATTGTAAATAAGCGCAAATAAATGACAATGACAACACCCGTGACTGAAGTTGATATGAAAAAAAAAAATAATAATAAAAAAAAATGTTACTAAGTCCTTAAGAAGCCGAGGCATAATTGCACACCCATCAATAGCGGCAACTGTGGTGTCGGTAACCATGCCCACAACACTATTAAATATAATATAAAGCAAGTAATTGGTGGAAGCCCGCATATTGTTGTTGGCTTGTAGCCTTTGTTGTTCTTGCATTTCAACGTGTATGCCAAGCGGATTTGCACGCATTAAGTGGGCAAATTTTGAGGCAAAAAATTGTGAATTGTGTTGCAAAAACCTTTCGCTTTTGTACAACAGTTGCAAGGGGATTATTTATCTGATGACTAATGCGCTAGTTAATAAATTCATTAAAGGCTTCGCCATAGATTGGTGAGCCCAACAAACAGATGCTTCAACTTTGTGTAGAGGTGGTGTTCTGAGCCTTAACTGCTTGTCTGATGTATCGAATGGAATAGGGAGGATTTTCGATCGAAAGTAAATCTAAAGAATTTATATTTTTTTTTATGGCAAATATATTTTTGAAAGCTTCTTATTTTAGCATAAATTTCGTGCTTAAATTACTAAAAGATATTTTCTTTATTTAACAACCTTATTACTTTTATTCTAATGTTCTTTTGACTGACAAGCATAAACCACAGCACAGAGCCTCAGACTACGCAGTACAAAACTGGGCATAGCAAAAATGTTACTCAACTCGAACAGACGCTAATAATCATGAAAGGATATATCGCCAGAATCAGTCAAACCGATTGCAGTGCAAAACCGGTTGCGTACGGCCAGGATAACTGTGATGATATCTACTAAAGCAATAATAGAAAAATGTTTCAATATCATTTCGTTGATTATTTCTTTAAAACTGTATCTAAAAAGGAAATTATTCCCCATTTATTGCTGGAATTGCACAAATTCTTACTATTTGCAAAACTAAATAATTATAAGACAAGAAGACAAATTTTAGCATGTAGAAGAGGCATGCCTTCTATGCGAGAGGTTGCTTCAAAATTAAAAAGAAGCAAAACTGTGGCTTTGCATTACTGTTATTTCTAAGAAAAGTACGGATGCAACAAGAGAAGTGGTAGAAAACTAAAACTTAGTGCTGAGATGTCCAGAAAATTAAGCGTTCAGCTATAAATAAATCAAATAGCTTTGCTGAAATTAAACACACTCTCCATTCGGAAGTTACTACCCGTCGTTTGCAACAAATTTTGCAAGCGCATTCTAGTCTAGAAAATGTAAAACGAGTACCTATATTAAACACACGACACAGATTGACATTTGCAAAAGAGTATGAATTTTCGGAAGATGAATGGGATTGAGAAAATTTTATTAAATTTTGTCAAGCACCAGACCGAAGGTTTTAAGATCGAGACCAGTTCCTTTAGATACGAAAGGTGACGGATGACCAAGGCACGCTTTCGTTATGGAGGAATCACTGCTACCAGTTGCTTAATGGTGGATGTAGCAGCGTGGATTAGAAAGTCGATTCTGATACCCCAGCTGCTGACGACGGGATCGTCGTGCCAACACCCGACCAGGAGAAAGTGCGAATAACAATTAAGCGACTTAGCTAAGATAATAAAAGCCGAAGGCGAAGCGCATGCATCAGCTTCTTTGCACGATATAGCGGGATGAGAACATGCCAAGCGACTAGAACCTGAGTGGGCTTTGTGAAACATATAAGACACCTCTCTGCAATCTGCGCAAACTACCGCGGGATAAGCCTGCTTAGCATTGTTTATAAGGCTATGTCGAGTAAGACACTGTTGTGTAAGAGAATGAAGCCCATTGTCAACAAACTGATTGGGCCTTATCAGTGCGGCCTCAGACCCAGTAAGTCAACCATAGACCAGATCTTCAAAATACGCCAAATTCTTGAGAAGAGCCACGGAAAACAATTCGACACCCACCATCTCTTCGCCAGACTACAGCAGTATTTTCCAAGCGGAAGTTTTTGATGTGGGGAAAGCCGCGGAGCTAGCCTACACTAGAACAAGAAAGAACTCAACAATTAATATATATGTGGACAGTCAAGCAGCAATAAGAGCAATAAGCTCATATTGTATTAAGTCCAAAAATGTTCGACGGAACAGGAAAGCCATAGAAAGACTAGCCGCAATCTACTGGGTATCTGGTCACAAAGGCATTATGGAGAACGAAATAGTAGATGAGATAACAAAAAGTGCTGTTAGACCACCTTTTGAACAAAAGAACGAAATACCAAAACCGCTAAATACAATAAACAATATGCGTTTTCATAGTTCTCCACACATTTTCAATGGGGTTGGCGTCTGAGGACTGGGAAGGCCAGTCCAATACTGTACCCCATTTTCTTGTTTTGTTGTTTCTCAATTTGTTTTTCTGATGGCAGTGGTTTTGATGATGTGGGACGGTAGGATATGTTCGCTTGCTTCAGTCGTCGTTCGATGGTTTATTACTCACATCCATTCCATTTTAAGCAAGAACTGATCAACTGAACTTTTGGATAAAAATTCCGCCTCCAAACGCTTCGGTACTTCTCACTCATTTTTTATAGGTTGCGTTTATGGGAGAGTTTCGAACGACTCTATCCTGAGTTAGCACTGGCGTCGTAGCCCTTGAATGGGACTATTATGCAGCAAAGAGCAGAACGAAATATATCTTGAAGTTACAAGAACAGAACACTGGATCTTTTCTTCTGACACAGACTGTAGCGAAAACGTAAATTTGTGTGGGCATGAGCGACGATGATATTATTTGCAAAAGGGTGTGAATACGTACAACAATTCATTTCTTGAGGAAGAAAATGTAAGACCGGTTGCAGAAAAACTTTAAGAAAAAAACTAATCCCAGTTTCTACGTTTAAAATGCTTTTCTTATATGCAAAGCAACGCAAGAATATTCAACAAAAAATCAGAAAATAGATATTAAAACCTAAAGCGATTTTTCAAGCGATTAAAGCAGCGGAATTTATATTCAAGTGGCGGTCATAAATCAAGTTCGAGTCCACTCTCAAATTTGAGTGGAAGAAATCAGTTGCTTCAGTTTCATTGTAATAGACGACGACAGAAGTATTTCAGCATGAATTATTGGACTTGACATTTAACCTGAAAGAACAAGCATTTAATTTTTTTGCCCGCTACGGAACTGAAGAGTACAATTTAGTTTGAATTCCAGTTCCAAGATTTCAGTTCTCCAGAAGAGTGCAAATGTTAATCTTTATAAGCAACGGAGTTTGACATCTGAAACTTCTTGAAGTATTTGTTTCTGAAGCTTTTTTTTTCTCCGTTCTCTAGAAGTTTTCTTCCAAGCACTTATAAGACTTTTCCTTTTTCATAACTCACTACCTGAAATCGCACTCGTCCGTTATGAAACACAAAAATATACAATTATGCTAATTGCCAGTGAGTAAATTGAATTCAACGCTACGAGTATTTACATTTTGCAAGCAAATTTTGCTATTAGCAACCACACCCAAATTTGTATATATTTACAGAAATGACAACGCCAATAATACCAAGCCACTCCAACCCTTTGTTTCACAGCTCAATTGCAGCCCCTAATGCTGTCGTTTGGTTGTGCTCGAAATTCTCGTGATTTGCCATGTCGGAAATTTTGTTTATTTAACGTAAAATTAATTGTGGCATCATATTTCCGTGGCACCATAACCACCTCTGCCATCATCATTCCGGCCGCGTATGCAAATGCGCGCCGAAATACAAGCTGACAACTGCAGCTACAACAGTCGCAATAAAAACAAATACAAAGCAATAATCACTGCGGCAGCTAAATACAACGCCAAGCATTTGACAGAATCACTTTAATATTATTTGTATTTGCCTAAGATTACACAGGCACAGTCACAGTGCGCGCTGCAAATTTATTTACGTTGCTAATTGAAGCACGCCAACAACGACAACAACAGCAGTAGTAGCAAGTAACAATAGTATGCATTATTGGCCCACACACATTCACAGTTATCCATTTAGCCACAATATTTAGACAGTCTCAAGTCCCTCGAGTGCTACTGCCAGTGAAGAGCAACACTGATTTTTGTATTTTGGCGGGTTGAGTTGCTCCGCCTCCTTTTTTTTTTGGTTGTGGTGCTACCAAATTGTTACTGACATGACTGCCGTTGTCATGAAATTGTGCAAGTGTCATATGCTAAACATGCCACACAAACTCTCTTTCTCTCTCCTGTCGCACTTTATTAGAAAGAGTCTATGTAATTGTGGAAGTGCCTACTCGAATTTCACTGTCAACGCCAATTTGTTTGTATAATACTTTTTAATTGTTTTGAAATTGGAGTTGGCGCAATTTTAATACTGCCCAACCGCAAGAAATTTGAAAACGATTAGCTCAGACATTTTATTTTTTCTTCTTTATTTCGAGAGGGAAAATAAGAGATTAGGACAAGTTGCAGTAATGGAATTGGGAAATATTGCAAACTTATGTCATGCAACAATTTTATGTAGCTTTGGCCGCCGTAGCCGAATGTGTTTGTGCGTGACTACCATACGGAAGACTCAAATCTTCGTGCATCAAACACATAAATGTTAGAAAAAGGTTTTTTCTACTAGCGGTCCTCCCTCGGCAGTCAATGGCTAACCTCCGAGTGTATTTCGGTCATGAAAAAGCTCCTCATAAAAAGATATCTGCCATTTGGAGTCGCTTAAAATGAATATCGAACAAGCCATTCGTAACATAGAGCCAGAAGCCGTCACCAATAACTGGGATGTTCTACTGTGAAGCCAGCCAAGAAAGTCTTAGAAATGAAGTCGTGTCCCGTAAATAATAGGAATATTCGCTATTTTGAATAATTTGTGAAAATAAACCTACTACTAGAACACCCTGTATAGCACATTCACCAACGATAGACTTGCACCGGTTTAAGCCTACTATCTACCCACTTATTTTGTCTATTTCTTTTTGCCTTTGTGTCTCGTAGTAACACAAATCGCACTTTGTGGAATATCATTTCTTGCAAAGTTCGTCTATCATGACTTTGCCCTGTTGTAAATAAAGCGAGTTTGAAATACCTCAATGACAAACTGACTAACACGGCAGATATTCGCATGAGAGTTCAGAGAACTGACACTTCAGCTGATTTAGTTACAGCGTAGAGTCCGGTTTGGAAAATGAGAATTTGCTCTGAGCTCTAAATGCATCTGTCGATTTTTACCTTTTTTACCTCTTGTCATCAATAAAGACGGCGGCTTGGCAATTGATATGTAGTGTTGGTGAACAAGTTCGTAGCGTTTTTACCGAAGACATTTATTTCAACAAAACACAATAACAATAAGTTAATCAATTATATATTGTTTCGGCAAAAATCACCTGGTCTGGTGTCAAAGAAGTTGTTGAGCCAGTTTTAAGGACCTCTTTGCCTCTTTGTTATCGAAGGTAACGCCCTACATATGGTTTGACAGGGAGCGGAAAAGATAGTAATCGGTCCGTGCAAGGTCCAGATAATATGACTGATGCTGATGGACCTCTCTCTCGAGCTTTTGTAGACGACTTGTGCATCATGGGGCCTGGCGTTATCGGGAAGGAGTATAGTGTGTCCATGCCGAACAGGTATTTTCAGTCGAATAGGGTAGTGTAGAACTCCTTGTTGACCGTGGCATTCTTTTCGAGCATTTCTCAGGGCACCATGCCCTCCCAGTCCCACCAAACATTACCTTATTTTGATGAAGATCCGGCTTAACTCCCGCCTTAGGTGTATCTGCTGGAGCCACTCACTCCTTTCTCTGCCTCATATCGATTCACGAGTATAGGCACCATTTCCCATCTCTCGTGACAATTCAGTACAAGAAACGCTGTTTATGACCGCTTGTCGCTCGATGGCGGACGAGTTGCTGAGAAGAAATTTCAAGGCGACTTTCTTTGTTTTTTCCGTTGAGCTCGTGACGCACCCAGACTGCCAATTTATCAGTAGATTCCATTGAATGAAGGTGAGTGAAAATCGTTTTACGATCGCATTTAATTTTTCCGCTAATTCACGACTGGTTTTGCGACCGTTCTCCTTCACAAATGATTTGGGATGCTCTTCATTGAATTCAGAAGGCCTTCCGCTGCATGACGTGTCATCGACGTCAAAGTCGCCATTTTTGAACTTAGCAAACCATTTCGGTGCTACAGACTTGCTTATGAAGCCTTCTCCATACATCGCAAATGTCACGGGCTGCTTCGGCAGCTTTTTGATCTCGATGAAAAGCAAAGAAGAGCAGATGTTGAAAATGTTGATTTTTTGCCTCTTGGGTATTCCATGTTTAATCTTCCAAAGTAATAAAAAATTAAATAACTCAAAAATGCAATTAACATGGTTTCGTAGAGCAGAAAGGGTTCTATCGAATAAATGCAAACGCTTTACTAAACAGTAAGCAAATCGTTGTAAAATAAAAGAAAATATAAAAACGCTATAAACTTATTCCCCAACGCAATAATTTCACCATTTGTATTAAAATCACTTATTCTTATTTTCTCGTTTGATTTAACCACACCAAAATTGTTGTCGTTTAGTTTGCGATAATCGACATGATAACCAAAACGCTGACTTTGACTAATCGATTTTTGTTATGAAACGGCTTGTCGAATAGCAAAATCGTTAAAATTGTGGTTAAAGAAAGATAACAATGCGAATATCGTTAAATACGAGGTTGTTCGATAAGTTTTGCGGTTTGCGGTTCGATAAGAAAAAACATAATTTTACGATTTGCAATGCATTTTATTATTCAGTATAGTCTCCCAGAGCATCAATGCAGTTGATCCAACGAGATTCCAATACATGAACTCCATCCCTGAAGTGAGAATCTGGGAGGGCTCCAAAATACACTTGATAGCTGTTATGACTTCATCATTTGATGAAAAACTTTCTTCATGCATGATTTTTTAAAGGTCTGGAAATAGGTAGAACTCGCTAAGGGCCAAATCTGGTGACTGAGGTGGATGCTCCAACAATTCGAACTTTAAGCTGATGCTAACAGCTTCTTGGCCGATTTCTTTACACGACCTGGTTTCGAAGCCGAACAGCCGGGTTCACACCGCTCTTTAGCCCCCTGTTCTGATTTAGGATCATGGTGATAGACCCAAGTCTCAGCCATAATGATCAATCTGATCACTTCCTTACTTCCAATCAAAATCTACTTCCTTTCGGAAACAATCTGAATGTTACTTCAATGAAAATATTGCTTAATCTGCCCAATGAGATGTCTAATGCTTCTATCATACTAAATCTATTTCAGTCACTTGACGATTTTCCCATAGGATTTGCTGTATTTTTTCCACGATTTCTGATATTGTTGCTGGTTTTGGATGTTTTTGACGTGGTCCGTCTTCAAGGCTTGTTTAAATTCAGCAACCCATCTTTCTACTATAGATGCTTTCCATTTCAATTCAATCGGGCTATTCGGGTCATGTTCTTCGATTTCGATGTAACTCAAATATGTTGCTCTTTGGTCAAAATAATGAGACACATATTTTCTTGTTCGCCCGAAAATATTTTTTTCAAGCTTTATTGGCAATTTTGTTTTTCGGCTCAAAATCGATTTTTTTTTTCTTTATATACCTGGAAGGTTAGTGAATTACACTACATTCTTCGCTTTAAACCTTTCACTCGCCACCCTCTGCCACCCTCAGACTTTGTTAACGAGTCTCGGAATCATATTTAAATACCTAGCTGCTTCAGAAAACAAGTACCTCGTTGGTTCCTGTCCTGCAAGAAATCTACTTGGCGTGTATCGCTCTTAATCACGTTCCCGCCAACTGGAAGAATACGAGGGCTGCTTTCATACCTAAGGCAGGGAGAAGGGGTCACAACTCGACCAAGGTCTTAAGGCTTATAAGTCTTACCTCATTTATCCTAAAAGTGTTTGAAAGATTGCTTGATTATCATATCCGAGAGGGAAATCCACGGAATCAGCCCTACACGACGTCGTAGGGATTGTGGAAAAATCAGGGGGAAGCCGCAAGGTGGTGTCCTTTCGCCCCTACTTTGGCTAGTTACTATTGACGAAGTTCGGATAATGCTAAATAAGGGTGAGGTTAAGGGTATCAGGACTGTTTCACTCAGTCATGGCTGAGATTTTAGAGAGCTCACTGGCTGTACTCAGTCGCTGAGCTGCCACTTGTGGTCTCCGAGTCAACTCTGACAAAACGGAGCTGGTGCTATTTACCAGAAAATATAAGCCTCCACCCTTTCGACTTCCCAAATTAAACAACCACGTTCGTCGGAAGTCAGCCAGTATAGCCTTCTACTTTTGCAAATCTATGTTCAGTAAAAAATGGGGACACAAGCCACAGGTCGTGCTGTGGATGCAAAACGCAGCGGTTCTGCCAATTTTAACGTAAGAATGTCTAGTTTGGCGGGAGGGGCTATAATAGCACTAAATTGGGAAGGGCGCAAAGGACTGCATGCATTGGCATCACCGGAGCATGTAAAATTTCCCCCAGTGCCGCCATTAATGTCCTTTTGCACTCACTTCCCATCGACTTTACTGTCATTTCCATCGCAGCTCAGGAAATTGGTCCCTGGAGGCAATCTCTCAAGGGACATGGTAGCATTTTTGGGCAGTTAACACCGTATTTCTGCGAACTTCGAACAGATCTCGGAATGAAATTGCTGATGAGCTTGCCAGGAAGGGAACTGAATTAGCCTCAGAGACCTCCCCCACCTGACAGCTGTTAAAGGGGAACTGCACAAATTATTTATCAGGAAAACGCAGAAAAGATGGAACTCCATTTCTTCATCTGCTATTTCAAAAACTCTTCGACCCCAATACGATATACGAAGGGCTCAGAAAGTCCTTTGGCCTCCTCGCAATTCAATTTCCAAACTCGTAGCTGTGGACGGTCACTGGACGATCGGCACACACGCGGAGAAGCTAAGATTACTATTTATTTAAAGAGACTGTAGAGCATTTTCTCTGTAAATGTCCGGGTTTGGCAGCTAGACGACTAAGATCACTGGGTGCTCCTTTCTTCGACAGCCAGGGACAGTGCGCCAACCTAAATCCTACCAATCTTCTCCATTATATAAACAATTCTGGCTGGCTGTCTGGAGGTCTCAAATAGGTATCAAAACGTCACTTTAGTGCTACTTGAGGAGTGCCAGACCGACACTTCAGCCATTTCACCTACCTACCTAGCTACTATTTTCGAAGGCTTTCAAAGGTTTTTTTCCCAGATTTCACTAAAAGTTTAGTACAACATGTTTCGAGTAATGCAACTTACTCCTTTTTTAAGACGCCACTAAGAAAAGTTACTTTCGAAATATACTCATAAAACAAAAAACAAAAACGCTACCGCCTTGACTGGATCTAAATGAAAGCCATCTCTTTCTAATCGCATGACGAAATGCTACCAGTTTACGAGTTGTAACCAAATCTCCGAAGCTTATTTGTCACAACTCGATTTTCTTGTTGTCCATTTTGAAGTTCGACTTTCAGATAGTTTGCAAAATTGCTAGTCATACTTCAGCGCCTACTTTTGTATATGTAAATTATGAATTTATACAGTTATGAAGTTATGCACATCCAGAAAAATGAAATGTTATGAGAATGGCAAGAAGTATCCACTCTCCCTTAGAGGCGCATTAGACAGGCAACGGGAACCAGTTCAGTTACCATCGGTCACCTTAATTTAACAACATCTGGAGACTTGTGATAATAATTACATAGTCATAACTAGGAAAGCTAGAAACTGTTAAAAATTTCATAAGCAATTTACGCCATGCATACACTCACACATACTACTCTTCTATTCTATTAGCCTATTATGCGCTTGTCAACGCTAAATAGGCTTGTCATTAGCATTTAGACACGCTTCAAAGATTGCCTAGACAAGAAATGCTGCAGGCCATATCAGTAAAATTACAATTACAATGTTTCAAAGAAGGAAAAAAAATCGAAAAAATATGTCCCCGCAGGCACTTAATTGGTAAGTCATATATTACGCTTCTGTGGCGCGAAATTGCTTTGCATGCCGAAATGCAATTCAAAAAGGACCAACAGCCGCAGAGCTGCTTAATTGAAACTAGTTTTGAAATAGACAAACTATCGGCGTGAGTGAGGCGCGAACTAGTTGCCACTAGGCGATTGACACTCCACTTCATGGGCGCGCATGCATGTTGCATATGACGCCTTTCACTTTTTTCTCTGCTCTTTATTTCTTGTGTCTACGCCATCAACTATTTTCCTAGTAACTTGCAACTATGTTTGTATGCAGCCAACTATTTAGTCACCGAGCTTGTCTATGATGACCGTTAATATTCAAATGGGTTTCCTAGAGAATATTGCATATCGCAGCTGTGTGTGATCTATTTGCCTATAATTGCCGGATAATTACAGCAAACATTTTCAGCTAGCTATCGCTTACTAGTCTAGCATATTTCAGCCTGCTGCTGGCCAGCGTGCAATGTCCTGCGCTAGTGCTGGTGTATTTGTAATTTATTGTAATGTTGGCAGATGACTAAGCAGCTGAGCAATGCGCCTTGGCGCGAGTTTAAATACTTTTTATGTAAATTTCCCGCTTTATACTCGGCGGCGGCGGCGGCGCTTTATTCGCAAGTAGAGAATGTGGATAAAAAGTGCTTGTTGTTTGCTAATTATCCTGTGGAATTTCTGATACGCTACGCCGGTTGAAATTAGGTATAGGCCCTTGTGTGGCAAGGAAAGCGAATTCATGTGTCCTATGTAAGTATAGACTTTCGATTGCTCATTTCGTGGGTAAAGGATTATTTAGCGGTTTAATTTACCATGGAATTGCAGCGCATTAGCAGCTGTCAAATTTAATTAAATTTAACGGCGAATAAATATTGTGGGGTGTGACAATATTGCGAATAAAGGAACAGAATTTAACACTAAAACACTTAACTTGAACTCTTATTTTTAATACATGTAAGCTCATTTGTAGTTACTTAGTGGACGCCTCCAGATTATAAGAAAAGAAAAGGTATTGAAACTACATTTCCACAACATGATCCAAAAACCTTCCATCACAAAGAATCCTTTTTAGCTGCTTTTCTGCAAGAAAAAGTGCCTTTATTAACATTAGTTCGGCAACAGTTACCTATTTTTTTCTTCTTAATTAGTGCGATAACCGCTTACGCGATTTTGGCAGAGTTTAACAACCCGCGCCAGTCGTTTCTTTCTCGTACTAACCTGTGCCAGTTGAACATACCAAGTGAAGCTAAGTCCTTCTTCACCTGATCTTTCCAATCCAGAGGAGGTCTTCCTTTTCTTCTGCTACCTCCAGCTGTTACCGCATCGAACACTTTCAGAGCCCGAGCATTTGTACCCATTCGGACGACGTGAACCAGCCAACAAAGCCACTGGATCTTCATGTATATGTTGCCGTAAAGCTCATACACCTTACTGTTCCATCGCCTACGATACTGACTGTCTGTCACCAACGTGCAAAAATCCAAAAATCTTCCGCAAGATCTTTCTCTTAAACAATCCAAGTTACCTCAGTTACATCATCAATCTACATAAAAACTGTGTGCTAATGCATTGACTTCGATTATCATAGGTAAAATTCGTATTTCAATGAATAGTAGACTACATCCATCTCAGTTTGCTAAAAAAAAAATTTAAGTTATCGCAGAAAAAGTTGACGTTGGAGAATAAAATACAGTTGCAATGATTAACGGGTAGGCATCTGACACTGACTAATAGACTAAGAGCTGGCGGCCGCGGAGGTACTACGATAACACCTCCGGCTAGGATTTTGAGAAGTGGTTGAGAGAACCATGAAACAGTGCCATTTGCAAGGATTTTGCTCAAAACCCCTGCAAAAAAGTCGTCAGACGACTTAAAGTTGCAAAAAAAAGTTGCTAAAAAAATTTTCGTACCTCCGGCTGAAAATTTGTAGGCTTACTGTTTGAAGGTCACAAATGCTGTATATAAATCGTCAGACGTCTAGATCACTGCAAAAGTAGTGTCCGACGACCCCAAATTTGTAAATTTTTTTCGAAAATTTTTTTTTTTTACCTCCGTCTGACGTTCTCACATATTATAGTAGGCACTATTTTAAGTGTATATTTAAATCGTCAGACGGAAATACCGCTGCTAAGTCATCCTACAATATCCGTGAAGTTCCGGTCTGCCTGAATTTTTTTTTTTTTTTCGGAATTTATTTTTGTTACCTCCGTCTGACATTTTTACATACTATTGCAAAAAGCATTTCAAGTACACATTTAAATTGTCAGACGAAAATACCGTTGCAAAATACTTATCTCAAGCTAGTATATACTTGATATAGAATGCGGGGAAAAAACAGGCGAAAATCGCATTTGAAATTACGATGAAATCGTGTCAAATATATAAATACGTAGCCTTAAATGTGTATGTGTGTGTGTGTGTGTGTGTATATGTGTCACGAACATACGCAAATGTGTCTTAGGGCCTAGCCGCTATGTATATTGAGACGGGGAGAGGAATAGGGAACAGGCTGGGGACTAAATATACTGCGTAGAATGTATAGATATATAGCCATAAATGCGTGTCTGTGCGTGTGTATGTGTTACGAGCATGCGCAAATGTGGCTTAAGGCCTATCGCAGAGGTATTTTGCAACGGTATTTTCGTCTGACAATTTAAATGTGTACTTGAAATGCTTTTTGCAATAGTATTTAAAAATGTCAGACGGAGGTAACAAAAATAAATTCCGAAAAAAAAAAAAAATTCAGGCAGACCGGAACTTCACGGATATTGTAGGATGACTTAGCAGCGGTATTTCCGTCTGACCATTTAAATATACACTTAAAATAGTGCCTACTGTAATATGTGAGAACGTCAGACGGAGGTAAAAAAAAAAAAAAATTTCGAAAAAAATTTACAAATTTGGGGTCGTCTGACACTACTTTTGCAGTGATCTAGACGTCTGACGATTTATATACAGCATTTGTGACCTTCAAACAGTAAGCCTACAAATTTTCAGCCGGAGGTACGAAAATTTTTTTAGCAACTTTTTTTTGCAACTTTAAGTCGTCTGACGTCTTTTTTGCAGGGGTTTTGAGCAAAATCCTTGCAAATGGCACTGTTTCATGGTTCTCCCAACCACTTCTCAAAATTCTAGCCGGAGGTGTTATCGTAGTACCTCCGCGGCCGCCAGCTCTCCGTCTATAATCTCTCATTCATACTAATATATCATACATCGTCGTGAAAGTATGATAGCTCGCAACTCAACAGAACGGTTATACTAAATTTTGGTTATGGATTCTGTAAGGGCTTCTCATTGATTAAATACTAATATATTTATTATTTAATTGTACAGAAATCTATATGCTTCTTCTTCCCTTAGCATAACGGTATTTTAAACGCGAATACATACATTATATTATCAACTGCTAATGAATCTGTGGAAGTGGGAGCGATAGCATTGAAAATTCTAAAAAATCTAACATATACATACACGAGAACATGCTCACATAGCGGCGCTGCTCATCCGCAAATTACCGATTGAGAGCACTCTACTGCTGTTAATGCATATGGAATGCTGGATGTCTACACACGCATAGGTAAAGATGTTAATGCTGATTATAATGTTAAGTAACTAATATATATAGGCTTTGCAGAAAATGAGAAGCAATAATCGTGGTAGCCATTTGCCTGATGTTAGTTTCCACTATTAGAGGCATACCTTCCTCTTTATAATTAAATAAACACACCTAAGGCTTTAAACCGGCTCCGAATGGTAATGAGGATTTTTTTCATAACAAAAATACACTCGGAGGTTTGCCATTTGCCTGCCGAGGGACGACTACTATTAGGAAAAATTTTGTTTTCTATAATTTCATGTTTCATGTCCGGAGATTCGAGCCGCCGCACTACCAAGTGATAGTCACACCCCAACGCATTCAGCTGCGTCGGCTGATAGCACTTTAATTTAATTTTTTCTTTCAGCTCTTCTGCGGCCCAGCTCCCAGAGATGGTTCTATGTTCAGAGAACCTTACTAGCTGCTTAGCATAATTTGCAGTCAACTCATGAATAGTTACCTTCGAGGTTCAAAAACTTGCAGCTTCACTGCCGCTCCCGAATCGCTATTAGCTCAGCCTGAAATACGCTACAAAACTCTGCAGCAGTTCTGTGGGCAGTGCAAATGTGATAAGCATGAAAGCTGCCCTTTGTAAACTTTCTTCTTTTTACCTAGATTTTTTTTCTGATGCTAGTCACTAATAAATATAGTCAGTGTACTATAAGGCGCCTACAGTGCAGATAGTTTTCCTGGAACAATACTGGGCGATACAGCAACGATTACAGCTCATGGTGAACTTTAGATTTGTCCACAATCCTCTGCCAGTCTGCACGGTTCCATTCGATAGACTTTGAGCTTCTAACTCGTAGCTTTTTCAGGTCACTTATGACAAGCCAGGTTAGTCTTAGACGTCCTCGGGCCAGGCTCATTAGAGAGTTTATTATTAAAAATGATTTTTGAAGTCGGCAGTCCTCCATGCGCAAAGTGTGTCCTAAGCAACGAAGCCTTTGGGATTTAATGAATTTTAACGACATCTTCTCCCTAGCATGAGTTCAGCAACTCATCGTTGTAGCGTAATCGGCAAGTTTTATCATTGCCAAACAACCTTGCGTCGTGACTACTTTTGTCATTTTTTATTAACACTATGAATAATCACAATGAGTTATTCTACCTCGGCAGAGAGCTTAAGCAACCTACTGAAAAGTAGCATTTCCGTATTAACGAGATGGAAGGCGTTTTTAACACACTTTTATTAGCTCGGGTTGTATGTATGTATGCATGTAACGGAATGTTTGAGCTTAATTTTCACTGGCTTCTAAAAATCTGATTGACTTGAAATTTCGCACACCTATCAAGGACCGATGACAATGCAATAATTTGATAAAAGCTTTCCAGTATCCTTGTTAGGATTGCCAGGATTAATATTTTCTTTTTTTACCTTTGGGCAAAAAGTAAGGTGAATTTGGT
Organism: Anastrepha obliqua; assembly: GCF_027943255.1. NCBI lineage: Eukaryota > Metazoa > Arthropoda > Insecta > Diptera > Tephritidae > Anastrepha > Anastrepha obliqua. The sequence continues at coordinate 110,721,746 of NC_072894.1, read as the reverse complement.
TGTAAAATGAAAAAGCTTTATTTATTCTTGTAAATCAATTTCATCCCCTTCAAAATAATCCCGTCTCGATGAAATACACTTATGCCAACGATTTTTCCAATCCCCGAAACATGCCAAATAGTCCATTTCCGATATAGCCATCAGCACCTTCTTCGATTCAGCTTTTATCTCCTTAATCGACTCGAAACGCGTTCCCCGACACACACACACTTTTATTAGGTCGGGTTGTATGTATGTAACGGAATCTTTGAGCTTAATTTTCACTGGCTTCGAAAAATCTGATCGACTTGGAATTTTGCACATCTATCAAGGACCGATGACAATGCAATAATTTGATAAAAGTTTTCCATTATCCTTATTAGGATTGCCAGGATTAATATTTTCTTTTTTTAGATCTTCTGTAGAAGAGTAAGAAAGGCAGAGCTAACGCGCGGTCTGCGCATGCCTGCACTCTCCGAGTTACTCTTACTGATTTCGGGAGTCTTCGACTTACTCTTTCGAATTCGAACTTGCTCGGGCACGCGGCACTGCAGTACGAATAGACGGTTAAAACGTTTTCAGGGTAGTTGCATTCTCACTTTGTATAGTCTTTACACATGCGTAGATACTACAAGTCTCATACACGCAAATTTACTCTATTCATACTCATATAAGATGAAATAATTTTTATATAAGATGTAATTTTGTTAATTACAATAAAATAATCAAAACATTAATTTTGAAATTATTTTACGGAACAAAATTTTGGCAAATAAAGAAGGAATTTATCATTACCATAATTTCATTTATAAAATTTTATCGATTAAAGTACAATTCGCAACAAAAATGAACTAAAAAAAACCAAACTGGAACTTTACATCTCGTTTTGATTGTGTCAACATAATCCACGGTATCCTTTTTCTGTGCTGAGAGTATCTATTCTGTGTCAAGGCCAATGCTGGCCTTTCCTTGGACATGTAATCGGTAAAGAAGGAATTAGATATAACACAATTAAATCGGACTATAAATCACTGACTAAATGAAAACAATAATTTTCATTCAGAAAACCAAGGCTCGACCTTCAATCAATGATCTATATGGAAAAAAGTATGTAACATATTGATTAAACTCTTTTTAAACTATTTTTTATTTAATATAAAAATTTTTATTAGTGTTATTTTAACCAATTTTTTAGACTATTAAAAGCTCATATTTCCATGTACTCAAAAAACACAAAAAAACATACCAATTTATTTCACTAAATCCTTTGCCGCAAAATGATTCTTATGATGATAAAACCACAAAGCACACAAAAACCGGAACCCAGCCGGCATATAAAGGCCAAAGGGAAAAATAAGTCAAGCAGGAAAGCAGAACAGGACACTTGCACTCGACTTTTCGGGTTGAGTTAATGCGTAGAGCGCAGCTAATTCTATAATTACAACAGAAAAACTCGATTTTTACATGTGTTAAACAACACAAATACTTACCCACAAATATGGGTTAACATATGAGCTCATATGAGGATCTGATGTGCCATGTGAAATGCAACAACGCCAGGACATTTGTCAAAGCAAGCAAAGGGACAACGGCCAACAAAAGTAAGCAAGACGAATCTTTTAATTTTTCAAAAATAAGAGGAAATTACACTGTGTAGCAGCCAAAAAATTATGGTATATGTAGTATTTTTGATGAATGAAGAGCTGCAGAGTATTGCACTAACTGCCGTTATGTAACTAAGAGTACAATTTTTTTTTTATTTATTTAAGTTTTCTTAATTTGGTCTAAAGAGCCTAGAAGAGAGGGGACAACACGTCGTAGCATATGCGGATAATATTGCAATGAGGGAAATTTCCCAATACACTTTGTGAAATCATGCAACATTTACTAAACATAGTTCAAAACTGGTCAAATGCAAATGGGCTAAGTGTCAACTCTAACAAAACTGAACTCATCTTATTTACTAGGAAACATAGAATTCCAAAAATAACTCCTCCGACTCTAGATCTAATACTAGACAGGAAACTAAGATGGAAGTCAAATGTCGAAGGTAGAGTAAAAAGAGTGACAATAGCACTCTACTCTTGTAAACAGCTAATAGGACTAAGTTGGGGTCTTTCCCAATCTATCGTATGCCGACTTTACACAGTGATTGTAAGACCAATCCTAACATACGGTATACTAGTATGGTGGCCGGCTTTACATAAGTTATATATTAAAAAAGCCATGGTACATGTACAAAGAATGGCCAGTCTTTGCATCGGTAGTCCCTTTAGGACTACAGCCACAGAGGCACTAAATATTATGTTTAACCTATTACCAATAGAGCAATTCGGCAAGCAAATAGCTGCCAAGGCAGCTCTCAGATTACAAGTAAGAGCAATCGGTATACTCAGAACAAACCAGAGAGGACCACGGATCTCTACTAAAATAAATCCTTTGTCACAGTATTTTCTTCCAAAGGGGAATAGGATGACGGGCTTATTGTTAAGAAAAATGATATAAACATCTATACAGATGGCTCAAAACTAGACAACAAAGTAGGTGGAGGGGCTTACTCCGATAAACTCGGAGTTAGCCAATCATTTCGCCTACCTGATCATTGCAGTGTATTTCAGGTGGAAGTCACTGCCATAAAAGAGGAACTTACGGTAATAAAAATGAGAGTATTATCCACAAATAAGATCTTCATATACTTCGACAGTCGATCAGCTATAAAAGCGCTAGAATCTAAAACAGTCAAAAAATATTTTAAACTTCTAAATGACGTATCCAAATACTACAAAGTACACCTTATTTGGATGGCAGGCCACAGGAATATTGCAGGGAACTGCTAAAGCCTATGCCTATAGCCACTTATAAGCTACTTATAGACAGGGAAACAAGGTAAATAAAGTTAACAAGTTGACAAAACCTCATTACATGCGAACTAAGCAGACAGATATGGCCGAAATGGAGCAGCAGTTGATCAAAGAGCTTGTTAAGATTTAACAGGGAAGTTGTAAGAAACATGATAGGGGTATTAACTGGTCATTTTTTAATAGGCAGCCACGCTAGAAGGTTAGGACACCCGTATTTCGATTTCTGTAGAAGCTTTCTTAACACTGAAGAAGAAAAGCAGTCAGACACTTTTTATGTGACTGTGAAAGCTTTGCCATAAGGAGGCTCCGCACTCTTGATACACCATTTTTAACTGATGTAGCGCATCTAAAACTAACGAAGATGCGCTCGTTTATTAAAGCTACATGATGGTTTGAGGGTAAGGATAAGTTCCAATGGTATCACAATGGGCCTGCGAAAGGTCTAAGGGTGTCATTGCGGCAGCCACCCTACCTACCTACCTAATTTGGCCTCAATTTCATAAAAATTATTTGAAAAAACTTGCGTAAAGCTACATTTACCATTAATATGGTATTTTAAAGTATATAATATAATTTATTTTCAAATATTCTCTACAATAAGCTAAGCGAATATGCTGAAAAAAATATCGGCAACTATCAATGCGGCTTCACGGCAGAGCGATCGCTGTTCCAGATATTTGAAAATATCACGAATAAAAAATTATGCTATGTCGCCTTTACATAGACTTCAAGCAAGCGTTCCACAACTTAATCTCAATCATATTCAACATCATTTAAAGATATTAGGCTTATTTTGTAAACTAGTGCGCCTGATTGGCATAACTTCAACAAACACTTGGGCAAAAGTGAGAATCCAAGGTAATGTCACCGACCGTTTTGAAGTGAACTCACGTGTGAAACAGGGAGATGTGCTTTCATTACTGCTCTTTTTTAACATGGTACTTTTTATCCTGGTACTAAACGCGGCTATAGCTGATATAGATCCCGGAGGCAAAATTTTTTGCAAATCTTGACAAATTTGTGCCTATGCGGATGACATTTTAATTATAGTCAGAAACAAAAAGGCTCATCAAAGTGCAAAGGATTCAATGGTAAGGTCACATTTTACGTATGAGCAACGATAGAAGGTGACAGAAGAAAACGATGGAGAGGTGACATTGAAAGCGACTTTGGAGGTATGGGCATATCTGATATCAAACGAAAAGCTGATGACCAAGTGACGTGTAGGTGAATTGTAACGGAAGCAATGGTGATGCTATGATGATGAATAGAATTTATTAGCGCATATTATTGTGGAATATATTCTGCCAAAAAGATATCGGGAATCGAGCGTGATCTGTCAAATTTTGAGTTTTGAATCGGATTTCGTGTGCCGAATTGTTGAATATGTTGCAGAAAGCCTATGGCGAGTGTGCTTTATCACGGGTGGTGCGGGTCTACGGGTAGTATAAAGCTTATGTAGAAGGTCGAGAAGTTGTGGAAGATTTGTCCCAAATCTGGTCGCCCACCAACGTCTTCAACGGATGAAAACGTCGACTAATCGTTGTATTGATTCGAATGGAGCCCATTTTGAAGGTGACAAAGAAATGTGATGAATAAACAATTATTTTGCGTTTTATTGAACAATTCTCAGTACTTTTTTGACACAATGTATATCAATGCAATATTTCTTACCTGCATGGGTATTTTTGAAATATGTTTTTAAAACACTGAAAAATACTAAGTTTGTAGGATCGATGGACGGCTAAAATGTTCTATAGAAATATTTCCGAAAAATTTCAGTGGGAATCTTCTCAGAGAAAACAGTGTATTTGTATTCTTCCCATTTTGTCGCACAGTGTTATTAGGGGTTTTTGAAGACCACTATTTGTAGCTATATACCGAGTATTTGTACAAGCATTTGTTAGGTGGAAGAGTGTATAATATGTGGCAAACACAGTGTCAGTGACAATTTATCATTTTCGTCTGATGATCAAATGGACATTTTTAGAAGCTTCTTGCTTTTCCAGCGCACAATGCCGTTATTAAGCGTGAAAAATTGCAAGCGCGACAACAACGCTGGTGGCTTTTGTTTATCCTTTTTCTCATTTTTTTTATTTTCTTATTTATAAACCGGCTACTTTTCACAACAGATTTCTCAAACACCAATAACCATCTTTTTGGGTTTTTTGTTATTTGCAACATTTACTTTAAATTGATTTGCGCACATTAGTTGGGTGAAAATTGAAAGGATGCTGTTTGGCCTGCAGTCTTTTTTTTCTATTCTGGTTTTCCCCAATCCTTTGCTTTTCCTATGCGTTCAACCACAAGTATTTGCTGTTTGTTGCTAGGGACACTCACTTGCGTCTGCACAATCACAGAGCAATCATGCACGCCTGAGTGAAAGTTGGCTTCATCAAGTTATTGTAAGAATGCACTGCTGCTAAACGCTTGACTTGTTTTATAAAAATTTTTGCTTATATTATTATACTTTTGCTTTGAGGGCAGGTAAAAATGCGCAAAAGACTTTCTTGCAACTCGATAGTTGAATTACATATTCACACTGACTTTGTCTTTTATTGACAAGGACGAGTAATGGATGCATAGCTCTGCATTCACACGACATGAGCATTCCAAAGTAAGCAAACAACCTACCACGAATTTTTGAATCCAGTATAGCAGTTCACGACTATTTCTTTCATCTCTATTTTTATTATTTTTATTCGACTCCAGAAATTCGAAAAGTATCGATTTTGTATTTGCTTGGAGGATGAACTCATACCGTAAAAATCAGATATATACATAGTCCTGCCATAAACTCTGTGACAAATATTACAATGCATATGGCGAGAACAAATTAGCAAAAAAAGGTTCCGTTATTTTTGATTTTGTTTGTATCCATTGTCTACTCGTAAATTATGTTCAGTTTCGTCACAAATTTTGATCTTAACAATGGAGTGGGCAGCTAAGGAAAATGGCATTGCAGTGATTGCATTACAAAAGTGTGGTAGAAGTGCAAGAGAAATTTACGAATTGCTGAAAAAAGTTAATATTTCGAGAATATTTGCTTACAGTTCAGTGGCCTACAGTTCGTGATCAGAATTGGAGAACATGACCTGTTAAAGAGAAATGCTCAACAGGCTACTTTTCTGAAATGGAGATTAAATGGTAAACCTAGCTTTGCCGCTTGTGTGTGTATCGTCCAATAGCCGGTAAACATAACTACGAGCTTGGAAATTGAACGACGTTGGGTGCCCAGAACGTTCTGACTCCTCCTTCTATTGTACTGAGGCCACAAGGTTTTCGAAATGGCACACAAAGAAATGCAGCTCCATTTTTGTGCGATTTCCTGAGAAATAAGTAGTGCAAGTCACCTTTAACAACAGTTACCGGGATGTCGATGACCGGGTAGGAGGTCTGAGACCACTTCAAAATACCACTTCCTGGCAAGCCCCTCAGCAAGGAAATAGATAAGTTGGCTGATTTACAGAAAAGCCCTGCTCCGACTCCCGATTCCATCTTGGAGCCACCAGTGAATACACAAGGTCCAGTATAGATTCTCCCCATGATCCTCAGGCTGCAGTTTGCGGATAGAGATATCTGTTCAAAGTGCAGAGAAATGAGATGTTAACTACCAAGAAATGCTAGCATGTCTCTTGAGAGATTGCCTCCAGAGGCCAACCTCCTTTAACCTGATGGTCGAGGTGGAATATTTTGCGCAACAATACTTTTTATTCCACCATTTACTTTGGAGAGCACCTTGCACGCATTCCTTTATTGAAACTATCCCGCTGTGCGTAGCTACATTTCATAGCTGCTTGTGTTTACCCATCACCAGTTACCAGGATACCTTTACATACACCCTTTAAGTTCCACTCCATCGTGCATATGTAGTGCGGCTACAATTTCCTAAGCAAACATATCCTTTTCACGCTTCTCCTCACACTTCCTCTCACTCTCTCGCAAGTACTCGAATATTGTACGCCCTGTGGAAATGTCTTCGCTTTTGCTCTGTTGATTTTTCTAGTGTTTTTCCTGCATAATTTTTTTCTTTCTATTTCTTTTTATCATAAGTATACAAGGTTTTCTTTTTCATGGTTTTGATTTTCATTTTCATTTGATGATTTTCCTTTCACAAAAGTGCGCTGGCATTTCTCTAGCATTTTTATGTTTGTTGTCAGGCGGTAATAGGATCCTTTTTTCTTACCTTAACTCGTTGCTTGGGGTTAGATTGTTCTACTGCAGTTGGTGTTGTTGTTGTTGCTGCCCTTTTATTTCTTTTCATCATCTTCATCTTTTACTCCGAATGCATTGTTTTTCTTATCGCTTAAGGACTCGCTTGATTTCCGCTAAATTGACTCGATTTGTTATTTTATAGTCGAATTCAAGTTACAACTCAAGTGTGTGCATACGACAAGTTGTGCAGAGTCCTTTGATGAAGTTGATGAAGTGCATTGAACTCACTGTAAAGTGGAAAGTAAATGAATGTAATGTAATGACCTTTAAGTTGAAATTGAATAATGTAAATAAATATGATAAAGAAGAAGTGATTTAAAGAATTTAGATTTAAGAACGAGAAGTTCGGCGCCAAGTGGCTAGAACAGGTGACCTCAGCAGGTATTTGGCATGAAAGGCAATGAACTATTTTTGGGTACATTTTTGCTTTAGTAGAAGACAATATTTTAGACAACATAAGTTCCCTTATTGAACCAATCAAGTGAAAAATCTGAAGATCTCAGCGGAGTCACTCTGATTTTAAAAAATTGCTGAGCTGTGGCACTTGGTCGTTATTTGGTGTGGAAAATTTGTTCCGGAAATGGAACAAGGTAATGGAGGGAGCCTCACATCCATAGAAAAAATAAAATTGAATATAATTAAAGGCATGCAGATTTGAAATCTTTTCAAAGGAGTCGAAACATTAGGATCGTGCAAAGGGGACTGCTACATTTCGGCCAAGTTTTATCGAATTGATCACGCGTGCTCGCGCAAAAGGTATCTGTGATAAAGAATGCTAACGAAAACAAATAATGCAAATCTTACTAGGTAGGAGCTCTATATTTTTATGCCGACGAACGACAGATGGTTTTGATGATAATAGAAATATTCTCGATGATTTTCTATTGACTGTTGAGAGGTTACCACTTTCAGAAAAAACTTTTGGCATTATTTGATGCTTTATACGTTCTTCTCCAAGTGTTTTTGGTCGACCGCGACCGCTGTTCCATTGCGGGGTCCAGTCCAGTGCCATTCTCGTGATGCTATCTGGTGGTTCTATCAACATCTGACCTAATAATGAGTTCCTCATTCGTTAATCTCCACAGTGCGTCGTTACTGGTGGTTTTTGGCCAGAATATTCTGCAGATGGTGTTAGAGACCAGCCATGTTTCGCTTGCGTACAACAATAAGAGCCTTACGCATGAGCCTAATATTCGTAGTTTAGTTCGCCTGGAGATTTGCGCACTCTCCCATACTGTATGTATTCCCCCGAATGCCGCCCTTGCTTTGTTTAGCCTGTAGTAGACATCTTCATCTGCTCCACCATCTGCCATGATGATGCAGCTGAGGTAGCAGAAGCTTTCGACAAATTCCACCGGGCATCCGTCAACCAATATCTACCTTGCGTTATTGTGGTTAACTCTCGTAGCATTGGTCCTGGCGATGTTGACCTCCAGTCCGACAGAGCGCTGGACTGCATGTCACAAGTTTTGTGAGAGGGAAGGCAGATGTCATCGGCGAAGTCCAGGTTCTGAACATGTCTGATGAAACTCTATACGATGCCTTTTTTATGCAGGGTCAGTTGGCTCATGACGTCATAAAGGACGATGGCGAAGAGAAGAGGCGAGAGGGGACAACCTTGCCTCACGCCTGCGTTGGCAGTAAATAGATCGCTGATATCACCTTTTTGTAGCACTGCCAGTTCGGAGTTCTCGTGGCTCGATAAACTTAATGACCCCGAATGCCGAGGGCATAATTTTAATAAGCTGGATTCAAGGTAACAGCGCAGATCTGGCAATAGGTGGATGAACATGAAGGAGCACTCCGATCCGAATGGCATTTGGTATGTCAGTAATACACTTCTAATTGTAAATAGAAACTCAAGTTGCTTTCAGTCTCTTTAATGTATGTTAAAAACACCTAACGCTAAGGGATTCGACCTCCAAAAGTAGGAATTAAATGCAAAGCTCTTCGAAATGAGCTGACTTGAAAGCGCACCACACTGGATGCAGATATATTCCTGGATTTTGCAGCGGAGAGGATTTTGCATTATCTCCAAGGAAGCTCCATATTAGGTCAGTATACAACACGCAAGCAAACAAATAGATGAATCACGGAGCCGACTTGTGAGAGTAGAAGGAGTAAGAAAGATTAAACAACAACTAGGACTAGGTCTCTCAACAATCTAAACCCGCCTTCTTTTTTAACAGTGATTGGTATTATCACCGGCTTTTGCGTGGAAAGAGTATGCGGGTTTCCTTTAATCGCTTTTGTCTGTTACACAGAATCGAGGAGAGTGGATAATGTTTGACAATTTTTTCTACCACTGCACCGCCATTGCCGTTCTCAACACTTGCCAAAACGTGGCATTGCTGTCTCTTGGAGTTTGCAGTGATCCACAATATTTCATGGTTTATCATAGAAGCGAAGTGGTTTTACCACATCGGAAATTAAAGCGAAGACTTGTGCCATAATAAATGGTATCAATAAGGAGCCTCTAGGTCTAAGGGCCTACAGTATCCCCATAAAGAGTGGGAACCACCGTAATCTAACCCATTTTAAGGGCTCGGCCACATAAAAGTTCGTTCCCACGATAGTCGATTCTACGTTACCAGAACGACCAGATTTATATCCGACCAAAGACTGTCACTCAAGCAGGATTTCTGTACATGTTTGAAAATTATTCATCTATATTTTAAGGTAGCCAAAGTTTCTCTGTTATTTATTAAAATATGCCTAGACATATGAGCTATATGAAGTAGAGGCCTATCAAAGCGGTCGTACGTCTTCCGCGATTCCTGAGAATAAGGGAATTGAATCCCATTTATTTCTGAAAGCGCATATTATGACGCCACGTGATTGAGCTCTGGAGTGTAACCATTGAGTTTCTGGGAAGCCTATTGATTAAAAGTCGAACACTCAAGGTCTGTTCAAAAATCATTTTGCTAAGAAGAAGAAGCATGGCTGTCAGGGCAAAAATTATAAAAAATCAATAGAACTTTTTATCAACATCAGACTTGCATTTTATTTACTAAAAATTAATAAGCTATAAAATTTCATACCAAGAATTTTTCGAAAAATTCTTATTGAAACTATGGACTTGAAAAATTTAAACAATTTCTTTTATAAAATTTTATAATTGAATTTAAAGGAGTTTCGTTGGACAGACATTAAAAAAAATAGTAGAAATGTTTATGAACTATCGTTTTTCGCGGCCTGTATTATTTGTTGACGATAATCCGATAGTCAATTGCACAACACCAACAACGGTGCACTTGCAGTGGTGCAGCTGTAATGCCACTGTAGCGATGACGACAAATTATCCCAACTAGCGCCAGACGACGATCAAGAAATGACGCCACTCCTATTAAACAGAGAGCACTCAAGTAAATATGTTTGCCTATGTCTGACTGCTCGATACACCACCGCAAATCAAAGCCAGGCCTGACCATAATGACGCGACATGATTTGCTAACGTGAAGCAACCGTGAACTACCGTCTGAGTCAGGGGGGACATGAGCACAGCTGGTTTGTGGTGGCAGCATTTCATGATGTGAACTCAAGACAAGAAAAAAGGAGAAATGTTTACTTACTAAAACCACTTACAGTTAGTCACAAAATTTAGTATACAATTTACTAAGATAAGAAATCTACTAAGATAAAATTAGTATAACTTTTATTTCATTTAGGAATCCGTAAAATACTCTTAGAATACATTTGTTTTTATTTTATTTATTTTTTCTCCTGATTACACCTTTGAGGAGCATAGAACCTCTACAAGGCTTCTCCAAAGTACGCGCTCAGATGCTATCGCGCTTAGCATTGCGCCAGCTTGTCTTTGTGTAAGATAAGTAATGAAGGATGCATCTTTTCAAGGTGTTCTTTGTCTGATCGCAGCTTCTGCTTCCCTGAGGATTACAATCTAAGGCCATTCTTTGGATACTGTGGGCGGTTTTCAGAGAGTGAGTTCTAAGAAAGGTTAGGTTAGGTTAGTCAGGATGCTTGTCTAAGACAAGACACTCACTCGGTAGCCCTAAGCCCCATTGTGATACTTTCAAATGATTACCTACCCAACTAAGCTGCTTAAACCACTTAGATCTTCTTTTAAAAAGGTAACTAATCCTTCACTAGTAGCTCACTTTGCAAATTGCAGGACATACACGAAGGACGTGTTGTACTAACTCAATTTCTTCGTCATCTCGACAGTTCCTGGAGAAGTATTTGTGAGTTGCACTCATTCTACTGGCTAGGATGCCAAAAGTGCTGTGACTCGCCAGGAACCTCATTAGCAATGATATTTGTATTAGCCCACCGACCGACCCTTGGGATTTCGGCTGCGTGCTTGGACTTGTCCAACCCCCAACCCCCCGCACCGCTATCGGTATCACAGCTAAATCTTTCCTTATCGACATTATGTGATCTGACTGTTCATATTCACTCATACTTTTCTCATAAAAAGCAGTAAACCTCAATAATTTCTGACGAGTGCTGCTCGTTAGTGTCAGTTTGCTCAAGAAAGTTCATGACGAGGTGAGCTCGTCACTTCAGTCCAAGGGGTTAACTTCATTAGGCTAATGTTTGGTGAGGTGGCGTTAAGAACAAATATTTCGCCAACAATCAGGGGCGATTCAAAAGCTGATACCTGAAATCGAAGTTACCATTGGTGGGGCACCTGTCGAAACACACGAAAATGTACTGGGTGCTAGTAAAATGTGCTACTGTAAAACCAGTATCAGCAGCGGGAATAGTATCACCAGCGACACCTCTTTTACGAGGGCGGAAACTTATACCTATACCCACTAATATAATGAAAAAAATCAGAATTTTTTCTTTAAAACTCAAAAAATTCCTGTAGTTTCTAGAAAAACTATTTTTGATTGAAAAAAGTATGTTTTCTTTTATTAGTAACCAAAATTTTACATTCAGAGCACAGCTCGAAAAATTGTTTCGAGTTGATTACTTCGAAAAATAATCGGGCACCCGGGTACCCTTTTCCATCTTAGAGATAGTACAATTCAAACACTGCTTAATACACATTTTTTTCCGCCCGTATCCTCGTTATTTGGTCAATTCTACATCGATCTATGCTTTTAACTTTTTTTTTATGAAAATAGCATTTGATTCCTGGGGGTCAAACTAATTAACGTACTTGTTCAATAACCAAGGTACCCGGGTACCCACTTGATTCCAATGTATTGTTCGTGCTGTAATTGTAATAAAATCAATATTGAAAGTATAAAATTGGAGAAAGAGTATCTAGAATTACTACATACGAATCATTATTATTGATAAACAAAATTTAAGAAAAATATTTATTGAACATTAAAACATTCAGGACATTTTGAATTCTCGTCACAAACAGGCTTATTACATTCTGAGTATGATTTTTGTGTTTTCCTCCTCTTTCTAAATTCACCTTTATAACATATGTAGCACGACCCTACAACAATTTTTCGTTCGGAATTATTGAAAGCTTGTGGTTGCTGTTGACTGGTCGATGCAACAGTCGCAGGTGCCAGAGGTTGTCCAATGGCACTTTCAATTGCATTTCTCTGTAGGCATCAAATCTTTCCACACGTACTGTTTTCAGGATTTGCTTTATTATACTTATACTACTCCATGTTTGCTTTCCTGTTAGTGTGTCGCATAATAATATCAACCATTTCATTCGCGGCAATCAATTTGAAAGTGGCCAAGATTGACAATGACTGCGTGCTTCGATGAGGACCACACCTCTGGTGAATTATATTTCGAGCTGCAGTTTGACGTTGAATGGAAGTTGGTGTTGGTGTTTTATTCCATATTGTACCGTCCTTGGCCAAAAGAAAATCAGACTCCGATTCATGTGATGTGTTCACCTCAGAAGGCTCGTCATCATCTTCCTCTTGCTCGACTTCGCTATCACGGTCACCTGGTATCTCTTCACTGTCACAAATTTCAGTCTGCCGTTGTGACTGTTCTCTAGCTAACGGAAACCACTCTTCATCCTCACTATCTGACGTGGAACTCTCATGGCCTGACTCATCTCCCAGTAACGCGGCCAAATACGCTAACCTCTCTACAGCAGTCAACCTAATAATGAAATACATAACAGATCATTTTTTTTACTTTCATCAAGGTCCTAAATTTATACCGAAATACTAATTTTACATAAGTTTACCTTGCGAATTCTTGCTCAGATAGTTCTTCCGTTTTCTTCTCAATTAGGTTTTTTTTTAATCACACTGAAATCGTCTACACTTCTCAACTACTCAGCGAATACTAAATGAAATAGACGCCAAAGACGCGGTCACATTACAATCCAGGTACCTTATGACGTCAGTTCTTGACGTCATAGGGCTCTGATAGTCGCACATCTGCCTATCATTTGTAGGGGAGCGTGCGACTACCTGAAAAGCCGATACGTTATAAGAATAGACCTGGGAAAATGCAAAGAAAAAATATCTGAAAAATACTGTACTTGTTCAAACAGCTACAGATCTTTCAATCATACATATATTAGCAATAAAAAAACTGTGGGTACCACTAAATACGCATATACGCATTTTATATAAGGTGGGTACCCGGGTGCCCCGGTTATAGAACAATGTCGAAAAAGTTGGTTATGGACAAGGGGGTTAAATTAAATTCCAAACACTATATGAACCACCCTGTGTAGGCGCAATCTAAGCTTGAATTCGAGTACCTACTTACTTTGTGTATTATTTTTGTGTATTGCTTGTCTAGGATTACTGTCTGGAATTGTTATTTTTTTTCTGTTTCTTTCTATTTATTAGTTTTGGTTTTTTTTTTTCTTTTTTTTATTTTTCTATTTTTTTCTTTCCTTGGTTTTGCGGCTGCTCCATTTACTTGTTGTTCACTTATAATTTTTCACTCACGTTTTAGTGCCAGTACTTCGTTCTAGGTATGTTTTCTGTTTATTTCGCTTAATTTATTTTTTAAATAATAAGCTCAGTCTTCCATTATATCACAATTTTTTTTATTATTCTTTATATATTTATTATAAAAATAAAAATAAATTTTTTTAATTCGTTTTTTATATTTTTTTATAATTTTATACATATATATATATAAGAATGGCCTTAGATATATATATATACAGCTGTTGACAGCTAATTAGAAACTACACTCATTTCAAATAAATTTTCCATTTTCCTTTTAAACACGTATTTTCACAACTTTTTGCCAATTTTATTTAAACATATGATAAACTTAAAAACTAGTGCCAAACAATTTAATCCCAATTCTTTATTAAATATATACATATACAGTGCACTCGCGATAACTCGAATAGCCGCTAAGTCGAACGACGTGCTAACTCGAACACATTTTTTTCCCTATTGACTACTTTGTAACTCGAATAATATTAAAGCGCTATAACTCGAACAAAAAAACAAATTTATTTGTACACACATTCTTTTCAAACATGTACATTTTGTACATACATACATATGTAATAGTATATGTATATAAATTATATGTATACTAGTGTATTGTCCATATGAATATTTCGACGTTAATATCCCGTTAGTTTTATGGGAACAACATCTTGCATTGACCAAATTGCTTTAAATTTGTCATTTGTAGTGTAACAGTGCACGTGAGTAATAGATCGTAAAAGGTTGAAGTGTTTAACATTAAAAGAGAGGGCTGAAGTCCTTAACAAAATTAAACGTGGACGTAGTGTTACTTCTCTAGCGAAGGAATATGGGGTAGCCAAATCCACCATAAGTCTTATAAAAAAGAAAGATAAGGCAATTTTAAAAGCAGTAAATAACACGTTTTTGGGTCCTGGGAAGAGGAGAACTTTAAAAGCTTCTGAGTTTCCTAAAATGGAAGCCGTTTTATACAAATGGTTTCTGTCCCAAAGAAAAAAAAATTACCCAATAAGTGGACTCATCTTGAAAGAAAAAGCGAAAGCTTTTCATACCCAGTTGTGTGGGGGAAAATTCTACATTTTTTGCCAGTGACGGGTGGCTTCAAAACTTTAAGAAACGTTATGGAGTACGCTTGTTAAAAATTTCTGGAGAAAAACTGTCATCACAGCCAGAGATGGTAGACCCTTTCAAAATGGCTTTACAAGAAAAAATAAAGGAAATGGAGATATGTGCCGACCAAATCTATAACGCCGACGAGTCCGGATTGTACTGGAAACTTCTTCCTGAGAAAACTTATGTTTCGTTGTCGGAAAAACAAGCACCGGGAAGAAAGTCTGAAAAGCAGCGTTTTACATTTATGGCATGCACTAACGCTACCGGCAACCATAAGCTTAAACTTCTCGTTATTGGCAAAGCAAGAAATCCTCGTGTTTTCAAAAATTTTAACTGTCCGGTGGAGTACAAAAATTCCAAATCAGCCTGGATGACTTCGGCGATTTTCAAAGACTGGTTTCATAATTCGTTCGTGCCGCAGGTAAAAACCAGATTCATTAAAACAATTTTTTTAACCAAGTTAAATGACTTTAATATTTAGGTAAGAAAATATTTGAAAGAGGGGGACTACCTGAGAAGGCTCTTCTTCTAATTGATAATGCCCCATCACATCCCAACGAAATCGAATTAAAGTCCGAGGATGGTTTAATTTTAACTATGTTTATGCCGCCGAATGTGACACCATTGATCCAGCCAATGGACCAAAATGTAATTCGTATAACGAAACTATACTACAGAAATTTTCTACTGGCTTCCATTTTCAACAATAATTGCGAATAACCGAATCTATGAAAAAAATTAATTTAAGAGATTCAGTAACTTTATTAGATGCAGCTTGGAATCGGTTCGAAAAGGAAACTGTATCCAAATGTTGGAAAAACATTTTGAGTTTTGATAACTTAGGCGACTCTGATGAAGATAATATTCCATTGAGCGTTTTAAAAAAACAATTGTTGGAAGAAAACCAGATAGTAACAGACTCTATTCTTAATAAGCTTAACAATTTAGCCCCACAGGTATTCTGACTGGAATATATGTTTTAAGACTTTTACTTCTTTATGAAAAACATAATTTACAGGTCGAATTTACGCTTCATGATGTTAACAAATGGAATGATGGTGCCGAATTTACCGACACAGAAGAAATAATTGAAACTAGTGATTCTGAGTCTGAGTTTAACAACACAACTGAGACATGTGAGCGGATATCATCTGAGGAGGCAGTTAGCTCTATCAATAAGGTAATTCATTGGGCCACAACTGAACAAGTAAGCCCCGCAAAGGTTAACACTCTTCAATTGCTGCGTGAAAAAGCCATATTCAACATTGCTGCAGGCAAGAAAAGACAAACACACATTACAACTTTCTTTTCGGCCTAACTTTTCTGTTAAAGCTGACTTTTTTTGTGTAACTGACACAAAGACTGCCAAATATTTGATGAAAAATATTGAAACGAATTAATTATTTTAAACATATTCATGTTCATATAAATAAATAAATAAATTTAATTGAAAAAATCGATATCGATGACTGTTTTTTTAACATAGCACACTCAATTGATAAGTCGAACAAATTCGATAAATCGAACAGCGCCTGTTTTAATTAGTTCGAGTTATCGCGAGTGCACTGTATATATTTTTTTAAAGCATGTGAAATGTACGATTTGGATAGGGCAACTAATTAGAAACAGTAATGTATTATCAGATCTACATAAAGATTATGTTAGTATTTGGTTCCATAACCCTTTTGCTTCAACACTGCCTCACATCGATTGCGCATTGATGTAATGAGATTCTGACAGCGCGCCACAGGTATTGCTTGCCATGCCGTTTTTACTTCGGCAAAAAGACATCCATATTTGGGATATTTTTGGCACTCACGGCTTTTTTAACGTCATCCCAGAGATGCTCTATTGGGTTTCAGTCCGCACTGGATGGTGGCCATTCCAAAACATTGATGGAATTTTCGTCGAAAAACTGTTTCGTCAACTTTGCCGTGTGCTTTGGATCATTATCCTGTTGAAACTTCCAAATAACAGGCAAATTCTCCTCAGCCCACGGCAACATTACATTTTTTAGTATATGGACGTATTTCTCCTTATTTAAAATTCGATAAATTCTATGGATTGGACCAACACCATTCCACCAGAAACATCCCCATATCATGATTCATCCTCCACAATGCTTCACTACCCATGAAACTAGCGGGGATCGAATTCTTGGTTGATTGGCCGTCGAACATACCTTCTACCATCTGGGCCTATGCGATTTATCTTGGTTTCATCGCTCCAAACGATATATTTCCATTGATTTGGAGTCCATGACCAATGGAATCTCGCAAAGACTACTCGCGTTCTCCTTTGTATCTTGGTTAGAAGGGGCTTCTTGCGTGCTGCTCTGCCATGCAGTCCAGATTCGACCAGACGCCGAGTAATTGTCCTCTTGGATATTTCGAAATTATATTGGTCCTGAATTTCCCGTTGGATGTCAGTGGAAGTCGTTTTAGGATCTCTTTTGGAGGTGATTGCTATCTTGCGGGAAATTTCTGCTGCAGTTTTCCGGGGTCTTTTCTTACGTGGAACATTGTCAACAGTCTTAAAAAGTTAGAAATACTTTAAGGCGTTAAAAACCATTTTTTTGAGCATTTAACTTGCTTAGAAATTTGACTGTACGACTTTCCAGCCTTACGAAGGTCAAAAATGGAGCTGCGCAGGGCAGGTGTACAGCTGTTGCTTTTTCCCATTACACATCTTGAAGACGAATATTTTAGTTGCTTTTAAACAACCAATTTAAAATATATATATTACATACCAAAAAGTCGATTATATTACTATTAAAATAACACAACTCGCCGAATATGCTTCCATTGAACAACTGTTTCTAATTACTTGTCTCAGTTTATTTACCTTGAACTAAGTAACCCATACACTGCGTTGGATAATATTAATGGTACTTCAATTTCACAACTACAAAACTAGGCGCATTGGGTAGTAAATAGAGTAACAAAAGCACTGCAAATGATGATACGAGAAAAAATAACGGTAAATTTAAACAGTTTAATATTATGCTCATCAAGCGTTTATCAAAAGGGAGCGTTTCTAATTAGCTGACAACAGATGTATATATATGTATGTATATAATTTTTTTAAATTAAAAAAAGTGTATATAATTTTTTTTTATATTTTTTTACTATTTATATATATTTTTATGTCTCTTATTATTATTATATATTTGTTTTCTTTATTATTTTTCTTAGATTTCTCATATTAATTTCCCTGCACCCATTTCTTACACTCTTTTTCTCATTTCATCGAAAATAATTTGCCTGCTGTGATTATGCGCCTCGCATCCTTTTCGTATAGTTCTATAATTTGCCTGCTACGCGATGCCTTTACGTGACTTTTGTAATTTTCTAAAGTGTCTGCTGAGGTTCTAATGTTGGTACTAATTTACTTCGTGGTACTTGCTACATAGCATATGTTTCTTGTTATTTTGTTTTTGTTATTTTTTCGTTTTTTTTTTTTTGTTTCGCCGCTCTTCTCTATTAAAAATCAACTATTTTTTTCTAGCGTACTTTACTCGACCACACCTGCTATTTATTTAATTTTAATTTTTTTTCTATTTTGACCGCTCAAGTGGCCGTTCTTTCTTTGCTTTGGGTCTCTTTGGCCTTTGCTGCACCATTCCACAGCCAAATGCAATTATTGCAACACACAGCTTAATAACAGCAATCTTGCATGCGCACTGCGTCGCTATCCATCCAGCATAGCGTCATTTTGGTAATTTAATAACCCCAACAAACCAATTGCATTGTAATTATAATGACTTTTGTGGTTACTTGCACGGCTCACAGATTCCTCTAGTTGTCTTCAAGGCTTGTAACGACAGTTGTTGGTGCAGTGGCCTTTTTACATCTTTTTTTCAAATTTATTATTTTGTTAATTTTTCATTTCTTATCTTTCTGCTTGATTGTTCAACTCATTTACGGCTTAGCCACTAGGCTTACGCCGAGAGATGTAACAGATTTTCGTGTCCATACAACAACACTTGGGTCTCGTGAATCCTACAGGTTTGTGCTATTGTGCTATTGTGCTGTTCCTGCTTCTTTTTCTCTTTATTTCTTTTTTTCTATTTATCTCCATTTTTCCTTCATGTTTTCTTAATTTTCTCTTTGCCAGTCAATTATCCTAAGTGTTTCTAGCCGCTAATTGGACTCGAAAACTATTATTTTCATTTTACTTATCGAACAAAGAAAATATAACTAATTGCTAATATTGGCCGCTGCATCATCCACAATGAATTATCCACAGCAGCATTCCTAGTTACCAGCAGCATATGCTGCGTTAGGCTGCCTACTCTCACAACGCTGAAGATGACTGCGTGGTTGGCGGCGCAAATTAATCCTTCTATTTCGTCATCCGTTTGCCTGCTAATTGAGTAATTTAAACGAGTAGATTTGGTCTGGATGATGTGGCTGCTTTGTTGTATGATGTTTAAGACGATGAATACAACCAATACATAGTTCGAAGTATGCCAATCAATAATCACTAATCACCCATTACCTCGCGCACTTCCCTTAAATCGCAGCTATTTTCATTCCATCAATTCATCTTCGTCGTCTTCTTGCTCGTAGTTTCCCACACATTGACTAACAGAATTTATTTCATTTTATTTATTTAGTTTTTTTTTTGTTAATGCGGGGCATGCAACAAATATATTTATATGTATTCGTACACTCGCACCAAATAAACCATTTAACCCATTCAACATCTTCGCCGCAATTCCATCAATTTTATCACATCAACAATCGTCTAAACGACGACCAGCCATGCTGATTGACTTAAATTATATCGGTTTGGCCGTTCCCAAAAGGGCATTGCGAATTTCTTTGCCACTTTTTTTGTGCCAGCCATTCTTCATGCAATTTTTTTTTTTTATTTCGTACCGCTTCACGCTTTATCGCTACAAATTGCTTTAACCCTTTGCCTCGATTTTGGCTCATATCCTCTTACTTGTATTTGCCCATCCACATTCACTTTAGTTGCGCTTGTCCTCTTAACCGCTGCTGACCCGTTCCTTGCCTAACTGCCGCTTTGGTCTCCGTCTTTGCTCGCTTGCGGTTCGCATTGCTTATCCCTTTTGGGTCTTCGGTGTTCGATTTTCCTTCTGCTTTTCGTGTCCTTTGGGATAAATGTTTGACTATTGGATTGGCCACATTGTTGTCCGCATTTGTTAAGCATCTGGTAATCAATCATTTTCTTGACTTATTTTCTTATTGGATTTTGCAGTGCTTTGTAAGTTAAGGCTACTGTTTATCGTATATGCATGAGCTCATTGCCTCACCCTTCCCATTTTAGGTGCATAATTTTATTTTATTTATACGGTCAGTTTTTGTTTCCCTTCGGGTTTTATTGTTGGTCAGCTACGTTTAGGCAAATAAATGTTATTTTGTGGTGATTATAAATCGAAAAATTATAAGATCGATGTTTCTTTTGTGGCAGATAAATGGGTATGGAGTGTGGGTTAAAATAAGGTAAACGGTTTGAGACGCTTGGTGAAGTACCTATATTATGTGGGGCAATTTTGTGGAAACTTGGGGTAATATATTCTACTGGTAAATGCTTCTTTAGTCATTTCAAATTACTACAAGTCTCTAATGTTGCTTCTCCAACTGTTTAGTGTAGAAGCATGAACGATGTTGAATAAGTGCCAAGAGACGATGCGGAGCTTTACGCCGATATTGGCATACGTATGATCATAATGGTTCTCTAAGTAGGTAATTTCATGCGAAAGATCCAAACGGTTCGGCATCCGGTAGCGAGAAGAGTAGGTCCCCTCGGTGGAGAAGAGATCAAACTTGGTTTCATTTGGTACTTTAAATTGGTGTCGCGCTTTGCTGAACTCAGCCAAACCGCTAGGCAAAGGAATAAGCCCTTACTGTATAAATAAATATAAATGCTTTTACTTCTGGGTGTGCAGGCAACATTTCTCTGATCTGGGTTCCAGAACATAGGAACACAGAGAGAAGGGGACTGAATTGGTCTCAAATGTCTCCAACCCAGACATCGGCATCTCCCAGTACGATAGACACAGAACGCTGATAGTTCTGCGGGCTCCTCCCCACTCAATTTTTCAACTCGTAGCTGTATTTATCGGTCATTCGACAATTGGAACACACTGAGGAGCGCTTGGTTTACCATTTAATTCGCATTGCAGAAACTATGGCGCTCTTTCAGAGAAGGAGATTGTTGAGCATATTCTCTGTAAGTGTCCAGGTTTCGCAGATGGACGATTAAGCTCACTCCTTAAGGTGCTCCTTTCCTCGACAGCCTGTGGTAGTGCACCAACCTAAATCCCATCCTCCTTCTCCATTACATCAACAGCTCTGGTTGGCTGTAGATATCAGCCCGTTGAAGCTCTCAAAATGGTATTCAAACGGCTCTTTAGTGCTACTTGGGGAGCGCCAGACTGGTACTCCAACCATTTCACCTGCCTATTTTCACTTAATTGAAATATCTATCTTTTAAATCTATGTGATTTTCCGGCAGAAATATTATATAAAAAGTTGCTATTTACATGGTAATTCTTCATTCTTAAGGAGATGGACCACGATTCCACTTGGAAGCTGATTCAATTTGGTGGCTCTCTTGACTTCTGCGTCAGGCCTATCACAGATAGTTTGCGGAATTGTGATGGTAAGGGCTTTTAGGGCGTTGTAGGTATAGGAAGACTTACTTGGACGTGTATCCTCTACTCGTCCGTTGTGATACTATTGAAAGGAGGAAGGGGAAGTTGGGAAGAGTGATGGGATAAGTTGATGTGATGGGATATTGTAAAATTCACAAGGTGACCCCCACGGCTGCGGTAAACGTTTCGTGCTGATGATAGAATTCAGCACCCAGCTAATATCCAAATCTGCTACATACGTATCTCCGCAAGCGTAGTTAAACAGTGAGAGCCAAGACAGACAATTAACGACATTCATCGGGAGACCGACACCACCTTCTTAAGCTCCCAACCCCCGAATGCCGTCATCAGAGTCCAACTACCATCCATTGCAGACGAAGAGCTCCAACTTCTCCGAGAGTCCCGCGTAACCTTGTCACAATTACCTTCTGGATACTGCAGTAGGTTAAACTCCTACTTATCCAGAATCGACCCCGACATACTAAATATATGTCTGACATGTGAAGGCACCCCGCACGGTACTAACCACCTTTTTACATGCCCCATCAAACCCATTAATCTAACACCTCTCTCTCTCTCTGGGTTCAACCTGTCGAAGTTTCCTGAGTCTACCGTTAGATGAGCTAGAGGAAGACGACCGATTATTACACAACACTTATAGGGCAAAGTTATTGCTACAACAACAACAACAGTGAGAGCCAAGATGCAGAATCTTAGTCTCCCGAAAGCAGCATAACCGAAAAGCAAGTGCTGAGCTGATTCCGGCTTATTCTGCAGAGAGTTGCTGTACTTAACTCGCACTGAGCTCAATATATTTTAGTTTTATTAGGCCAAAGTGCAGTGCGAGGTCTCATATAGTCTATTAGCTTTAACGCGATTTTATATTTAAAGACTTCTAATGAATTTGAGCACTTCCACGGACTTTTTGTTCCATATGGATCCACGAATGGATGTAGAGTCGCACGGTCTAGGAGAATGGGTGTTCAGGTGAAGAGCTGATAATTCACACAGGATGTGTTTCATCACCCCTTGGTTGCTTAGCAAATAATGCCAGGTTAGCACAGCCACGTAATCGAGAGCTGAGGTTTTGTTATTTTTAAGAACTCCCGCGAGTGACTATGGAAAGATAGTAAAATGTTTGGAAGTGCCTAGCGAACTTACAAATTATTTTTTTTATCTAGCAGCTTCTGCGTTGACATGTGCAGTTTTCTCAGAGAATTAGACAAATAGCCATGAGAATCCCAGTTCTTTCTTTGCTTGAGGAAACCATTTTGAAAGTCTACTAGTGAGACATACTCTAATCTTTTGAAACTCTGACGTATGAACTTTTGCACGCCATCTCTTGCGCCACTATCTTTCTAAGTTTTTCGAATCACAAGCTACTTGCTGTGGTTTTGTTATTTGAGTGGATGTGCTTACCAAGCTGGGAGACATTTAATAAGCGTCTGATGCCATTTTTATACCACAAAAATTCTGCTGTGTGGAGTTTTCAAATTTGCCACAGCCACTTCGTTTGTCTAGAAAGAAAAGAAGAAACCTGAGTTCCAGTCCAAAAATTTCTGCAATGTTTATTAAGGAATGGTTTGCTAAAAGCTCGCAATCTTGCCCTTGGTAACCCCCGAACACCAGCTACTTCCTTACCCATCCCTTGGCACCAATTGATCAAGACTTCATTCATCGAATATACTTTAAAAGTCGTCTGTCCCCTTGACTCACCAACGCACTGGACTTCACTACTAAGCTACTCAATCTTGTAAATAGAAAACGGTCCAATGGCTCATTAATATGCAACACGGCATTGCGCATTTCAAATACTTGCCTTGGGATGAGCGAAGTCCTGAGTAAGACAAACAAAAACTGTAAAGAAAAAAAGCAAAATTTCGGCACAAAATTTATGCATTTATTTTGACAAGCGGAATGATTTATTAACCGTAAGTAATTTGTAAATATTAAGTAACGAAAGGCAAATGGAGAATTGAAGGAAGTGGGAAGTGCGCTTGAGTAAAGCAAAAGGATGCAGGCTTGTAAATGGCAGGGAATGCAAAGCGTTGAAAAATCAGAAATATTGGAAAGGAATGTGGAATTTTTTAAAGAAATGAATTAAAATAGAAATGAAAGCAACACACAAAAAAAAAAAGAGGGAGAAGAAGCAGATGAAGAAGAACAGGCCGAAGAAGAAAAAGAAGTTGCAGGACATTTATTTTTAGCGGACAATCGAACTGTCTGCAACAGTGCTAGAATATTGTGGGATTACTTTGGTTGAAGGATTGACTTTAGTGAAGTCCCTAAAGGCATTTGCGGGAAAGAAAGTATGATAGATGCAGGACTACTGCTGTCTTACTTGTTTTTTTTTTTTAATTTTGCGTTAACTACCTTCAAGGGAGGTTGAGGTTGGGAAGTGAGTTAGAAGATTTTTTGTGAGTTTATTTAATTCGTTTTTTTTTGTTTCTTTTGCCATTGATCTCGCTGGCATTTTCTTGACAATCGCTGGTCAAGTGCACGGCGCTTGAGGTGGTGGCTTTCAGCTACAGCTGGCTCATCCTTTTACTTGGTCATCTTTTTAGTTCGAGTGTTTCGTGAAATTGAATTGAAAAATGTGCAACCGCAACAAATTTTTAAAAGAAACAAATGCAAATGAGTGTGCTGAGAAAAAAAGTTCATAAAAAACGTGCGCAGCGACAGGCGCGTATGCCTCGGTTGCTTGCCAGCGCGCTGCTAGGCAAGTGAAACCCTTTCTACAGCACAACTAATTCATCCAATTTTTTTTTTGTATTTTCCCTAACCCCACTTTGCTGCGCTGATAAGTTATCGTGTTAGTTTTGCTTGACCACATTTCTTCTTGATATCCTTGTTTGGCCGGCGCTCTGCATTGCAAAACAGGTTAAAGGTAGTAATAACAAAAAAAAAAATTCCCAAAAATTGGGGTGTATCCGTACGTGTCTCCAGGGTGTACTTCAAACCGCAAATTGCGCATTTGAAACATTTTGTTTGCTCAGTTAATAGAAATTACCTATCGCTTAGCTGTCAGTTTGAGAAATGTGCCCAATTAATTTAAAAAGTTGTTTATGCGCGTACTTTTCTCCCAGTTGACACTTTCTTTCAAATTTCCATGGTACTGGCTCAGGTGTCGGTTAAACAAATAGTTTTGACACCCTTCTAACAGACATTTCGGAAATTATATGTAAATTTTTATTTGTGTTTTAATTTAAATGCTCTCAGCGGCGACTCGGTGAAGGGAGCGTCAAGGCGCTATTTTTTGTTTACTATCTTTTTTGTTGCTGTAACTTTTCATAGCTTGTTACCAGAATTCGTATTTAGCTTGTTGCTTTTGTTGTCATAATTACATTTGTTGTGGTTGCTTTTGTTGCCCGCTTTGGTGCATTCAAATCCGAATGCATTCTGCGGTCTCGCAACGCTTAACACTCCAACTAGCCACAGCGAGCAAATACATTTTATGAACCGATTTTTTTTTTCATTTTTCTACATTTCTTTTAACCTCAAATTTATATCGTCTTTTTAACTTTTTTGCTTAACAGTCAGCACCAGAAGCCTTCGAAGAACTTCATTCGTAAATTAGCTGTTTAACACCTTTTTTCTCTGTTTATTTAATATTTATGGGAATGCATACACTTAGCGTCATAAGTCTGCGCTACTCTGTGAGTAGTTGAAAAAGAATCATGAAGAAAAGGTTATAGGTTTTTTTTTTTAATATACCAGAACAAAATAAGATAACCTGGCAATATTTTATAGTTCTCCAAAAATTCTGTTGACACCCTTTCTGGGTGTTTGGCCGCGCACCTTCGCCTAACTAGGGTGTGTATCTTGATGCTGTTCTATAAATGGGGGGCCTACAGTTTCAAGCCGACTCCGAACGGCAGATATTTTTTATGAGGAGCTTTTTCATGGCAGAAATACACTCGGAGGTTTGCCTTTGCCTGCCGAGGGGCGACCGCTATTAATATAGAAAAACCTTTTTCTTCATTTTTGGTGTTTCACCGAGATTCTAACCTATCTTCTCTCTGAATTCCGAATGGTAGTCACGCACCAACCCATTCAACTACGGCGGCCGCCCCTAATGTACATAAATTCAGAGATATAAAGAGAAACTACGCAAACTGTATTAATCTAAAAGTGCACAGGTCAATGCTTATGACTGCCTTGTTGATTTTGTTTTTTGGTTTTCACTGTTGCGTTTGTTGTTTTTAATTCTCATACCTCCCATTAAATTTCATTTAAATTCAAAATGTTTGTACACCAATTTTAGTCACTTTTTCCTTTAAAGAGCGTTAAAGAATTTTGAAAAACTGTTTTGTTAACCACAAGAAATAATTTTACGCCAAAAAAACAAACAAAAAAATTGTGCCGTTATTTGTGCTTTGTTTGCTGCCACACCTCCTAAAATTACAGTCACAAACCGCATTTTGGTCCAGTAGCGCAGCGAGTTTTGGTGCCTTTGCGGTTTTGCATTTGTGTTACTTTAATTCGACACTTGTTTTTTTTTTCTTTTTTTGGAGTATTTGTTTCTGTTCTTGTGCTACATAAAAGCGCAACCACATTTTGTGGGATGGCTAAATTATATTAATGTAATTTGTTTGTAACTTTTTTAGCTTTACTTATTACTTTTTTTAATGCCTAATTTATTTAATAAAATTTTTTTGTTTTTACCTAACAGTTTAAACTACTTTTATTATATAAGTATGCACATTTTTTAATATCAAAAGTTGGTTTAATGCATTTTTATTTATTTTTAAAAAATCTGTCTTCTTCTTGATTCTCAAATTCATCAGAATGTAAGCAAACCCAGTAATAAATTGATCATTAATTTGAATATAAATGTGATAAATAATTTTTTCTTCTTTTTAACGTTTAAAAAACTATAAAATATTAGATATAATATTATGGTAATTGCCTTTGCCTTGAGCTGCTTCAAGCAACTGTCCAATAGTCCTTAATCTTGTCCACTCTCTTATGTTACGTAGCCAAGACACTTGCTTCCTTCCAATTCCTCGTTTGCCACCGATTTTACCTTACATAATCAGTTGCGACAATTCATATTGAGTACCACGCATAGTATGACCAAAATATAATATGTGGTTTTGCGGTACTTTATCATTAACAACAGCTCTCTATCCTTACTAAGTTTCGTTAAGACTTCTTTGTTACTAACTGTGTCTGTCCACGATATTTTCATCATCCGCCGATAGCACCACATCTCAAACGCCTCTAATTTATTCAGACTCGTAACCTCTAGTGTCCATGCCTCCACACCGTACAGCAAAACAGACCAAACGAACATTTAAGGTACCGAAGACGTATTTTTATGTTAAAGCTTTTATTGGAAAGAACTTTCCTGTAATTAAAGAAAGCTTCCCTCGCTGCATCAATCCGGCAGCAAATTTCTCTGTGATTTGTCCATGTTTCGCTAAGCCAACATTCTAGGTACTTAAATCGGGATACTCTTTGGATCGGATTATTATATACATAAATGTTTGAATTGGTGATCTGTTGAGAGTTTTTAACTTGAGCTTTTGACGTGATAATGTCTTATAATTCGATGTAGACGGCTGTACGCACCAAAAAATGCGGCGTTATCTTGCTCATGCGGCGGTACTTTGCTTGAATTGCAAGCGAGAGCGCGGAACGAACGACAAAGAGGCACAATCGGCTTCCGCGCTCGGCAACGTTCGACATCTGGCTCTCTCTTACTTGAGTGAGCATATATAATATATGTATGTATATGCGCATATGTATATAAATTCACCTATCAGGGTGGGCCATATAGCGTTTGCTTTTTGAACCACCTATTTTTTTGAGAATGGTAACACAAATGACATGTCAAATGTGTTCATAATTTACTTAATAGTTTGACATTTACGAAATGGGACGCTATACGCTTGAACAAAATTGGGAAATATTGAAAACCTATTTCCAAAGTGGTGAGTCTTCTTCTTCTTTTCTGATTTCCACATCGGTGGCTACGTCAATAAGCAAAATTGTCGGATTTGGTGCTCAGAAAATTCACACGTTACTGTACAGAAGCAAATGCATCCACAGCGAGTCACTGTTTGGTACGGTTTTTTTTGTCTGCCGGCATCATCGGGCTATTTTTTTTCGAAAACGAGCAAGGAGCCGCGGTTACAGTAAATGGCGAGCGTTACCGTGACATGCTCAACGAGTTTTTGTTTGCAAAAATTGAAGAGGATGACATGGACGACACTTGGTTTCAACAAGACGGTGCAACTTGTCACACTGCCAAAGTTACATTCGAACTTTTGCCTCCCGTTTTTGAATTCCGGTATCAATTGGCCGCCTCGGAGCTGTGATTTAAGCCCGTTGGACTATTTTTTGTGGGGAGCCGTTAAGGACAAACACGAAGTCGAAGTTGCCATTCATGAAATTGGAGCCCAAACAATCGAAAATGTGCTTAAAAAGTGGGTTGATCGAATGGCCTACTATAAAGCCAGTCGTGGCAGTCATTTGAATAATATTATTTTTCATTCATAAATGACAATGTTCAATCGTTAAAATAAAAAAAAATGTTGAAAAAATATTGATTAGTTTTTTTTATAGCCGATTCAAAAAGCAAATTTTACATGGCCCATCCTATGCCTTCTTCCTGTGTGCATGGTAATGAACCATTTCTCTGTTGAGAATAAGACGATGATAGGAAAAGTGGGAAATAAAAGGGAGTGTTTCGAGTGTAATGTGTCTTGAAAAAGTCAAATCGATGATGGTGCCTCTTAGTGTTGTTGACTTATTAACGTCTGATGCGCATCTTTCATGAATTTGATAAATGTTTCGTCACTTTTCCCATTTGTGTAAATGTAACTTTATCAATTCCATTGCGATTCCATTTACCTCCTTCTCTATATCCATACAAAATATCTATAAAACAAATAAAATTAAAATTTTCGTTTGAAAAATGCAACCGTTCCATCAGTATTTTCTTATGACGTTGTCACGTTAAACTATCGTCAGTAAACCGAATAATTATCACATCAACGTGCAATTTGTTCACTCTCAGTTAAATATCTTCAAGCCCTATAAAGAAAATTTTAAATTTGGAACAACGAATTATGCAGAAATTTGGATTTCCCTTCTCTTTTAATCCATAATATATACAAAAATTTAACTTTTGAAAATATTCTTACAACAGTAGGGAACATGTTACATATCACCCAGCTGGCCCTATACAAAATAAATCCTTAGGTTAGGCAAACCACTCAACCAAAGCACGCGATTAATGGAATATATAAAATTTCACGCGATAATTAAGATGAGGTCAAGTAATCAGCCAACAAAGGAGCGTAAATAATATTTAGTTGTCACGTATGGAAACTGCATTACATTCCGATGCACCCTACAATTGTTGCATGCCACCAAAACGGTATCTAAATGAGCAGTGACTGCCTGAAAGCAAACGAAGTGCACATAAATTGCCGCTATTGTTGCACACCAACTATAATTTGAAAAACTAAAAAACATACTTATCCATGCGCATATAAACATATACTCATGCACTCTCACCTTCAGCAGCTTGTGCGCTAACCTGAGTCCTTTTCAGGCGCTTGCGTTGTTTTGGGTCATAAATAAATTTCGCTTTGTGTAAATCCTGCATTTTTCCAAACGCTCCCACACTAAAACTCGCACAAGCAATTGCGCTTGTGGCCGCTCCTTTTATTTCGCCTCTCCTTCAATGGTTTTATTTTATTTATTTATTTATATTTACCTTTCTTACAACAACTATTTATTTTCATTGTCTCCTTGCACTCGGTTAGTGTTTTTGTAGCTGCTGGCCGCACTTGATTAAAATGTTTCGGTGGCCGTTGCTGCACCGCAACTCAAGCAATAAATGTCCAATAAAAATATAATTATTGCTCGTTCGGCTTACACCTTCACCTCAGGCATTCTCGCTTCTTCGTAGCTTTCGGTTGTTGTGCCTATATCGCTGCTGTTATCCCCGTCGCATTTAACGCTGCATTCTTATCGCTCATTAATCGCTCGCTTTCCCAAGCAGCCGGAAACGTCATAAATTTTGTTAAGTGGATTTTTTCTCGGTTTTAGGTAGTTGCCACTCCCGCACGTCGCTTGCTTGTGCTGGATCTCATAGATCCTTGCCTTCTAAGCGCGTATTACTTACGGTTTGTGTGTGTATTCATACAATTCATTTCACCTTCACATACAGGATATGTTTGTGAATATATATTAGATTTTTATGTGAAAAATTTGTTTATTAACGCGCCCCCTACTTGCTTTTCCCATTCAACTCTACCATACGAGCATTTGTCGGAGTTGCCCTTTGGCACTTGCTTTCACCACATCTTCATTCAGTGCACATTTCTCCGGCTATAAACAGTAGCGGACAGAAGAGTCCGCTTATCTGAAAATATCAATTTTACTTTATTTAAATATTTCATGGAAAAAGTAGCCTATAATCTCTCTATAACTTTTAACCTAATTCCTCTACCTCTCCATGAATTTCGCGTAGCATTCGGTTCATCCACGTCTTAAGTCCTTCTATTTGTCCTCTATAGCCTACAGGTTAAATATATCCAAGTCAAAAAAAAAAAAAATATATATATATGGGTCATCCGCATTCCTTCCGCCTTCTCTCTTTTTGTCGGCACAGACAGTACTTGCTATAGCACTCAGACAACATTAAGTCCATTGTATCGCACTCGGGTTCCCTTTTTAATTTTCTTTAAATCTACCTGACCTCGGAAGAAATCTAAATAGATGTTGTGGTGCCAAGGAGCCAAGTTGGTCGCTTCTTAACACATCAGTGCCAAAGATCGTAAACCTGATTCGAGCGAGGGCATGTCAGACGCAAAAGAAGTGGCCCACCGTCTCATCTTCCTCTCTGCATGCTGGGCAAAGTGCACTGTCTGAGATGCATAGAAAGTAGCCCGTCAAAAGTTCAACCAGCTGCCTACAGTTCCTTCTGTGACATGACAGGTAGAATCGTTTTATCCATCTGCAGTCTCTCTCAGCAAACCAAGCTCGCTTGTGGGTTAGAGTCAGCCGTTTGTTAACCGTGGCTTTAATGGCTCCAGAAGGGAGTGGCAGAACGGGCTCCGGCCAAAGAAGTTAGCCTCAGAGCCCACCCTAGCTAAAAAGTCAGAGATCTCGTTACCCGCGGTACCCACGTGTCCCGGGACCCATGTTAGCATCACATAATATCCTGTCTACCGACAAAGTTCTGCCCTAGATTTACAGGGCTCATCTACTTTTGAAGTGATTGGAGGGCTGTCTATGGCCATGAGCGCAGTTTAACCTCTCTGTCACCAGAAGTATTTGGTCTGGAAACAGGTTTCGGGGATACTCAGGCAGCTATTAAATATAGCTGTAGGTAGACACAGAGCTATAGACATGGTTTTCTAGTGAATGGATATGTTGTCGCCATTTTAAGCCGTGAGTTTTATCCTGTGCAGAATTCTGCTCCTATTCATATTTCTAGTTCATCGGCTGTTTACTGTGTTGCGGTCTATTGATGGTCATAAGAAAGGGAAAGGAAGTAGAAAGATTCAACATAGTCCCCGTACCGAAGGAAATCCATTGTACGGATAGCTTCGAATGGAGCTCAATGGAGCTCGTACCGACACGAAGACGCATAACACTCCGTATCAGAAATGGATCGTTCGCCCTCATCTAATTTTAATCCTTAGCATTTAGTGACAGTACTCCCATCCTGGGAAGAATGTGACTCATTCATCGTAGACTTATTATTTTATTAAATTTTAGCTGTTATTATCTCTTAAGTTCGTGATCCAATAAGATAGAGAGTCAGATTTCTCCTTTGTTACCTGGATATTCATTATATACTTCAGTTGGGGTTTTTCAAAGCCCTTTTTATTAGGGTTCCTTTTTCATTGTAATCAATGTTATTACACTTATGATGGTAATTTAAACTGGGTATTCCAGTAAGTTACTGATAGCCAAGTCAAGATTTATTAGCTATCGACAACCTATTTTCATTGTTATTCTATAAATTTTAGCCAGCTGATTCAGGTTCTCAAAACAATCTTCTTACTAAATAGAAAGAATTAATTCGGAAAGTTGGAACTCATAAGACATTGGATGGAAGATCCAGGATAGAAACAGTTTATCATTTTCACCAGAAAAGCATCAAATAGGCTATTAAATCTGTATAGAGAGGGCTGACGAACACTCACTGGAGGCATTGTAGTCTTCATGCTCATTTCAGGAAACGATAATGGGTAGAAACAAGCATGAGTTCTGCTTCATCAAATCATTGACAGTTTTTTATGGTCGGAAGGATGTTTAGCGATCTAGGATGCCACAAATCTTCATATTGATAGCTTTGGAGTACGCAGCGATCGCCTGTATGACTTCTCCTCTTATAGTACATCGTTAGCTGCTTTTAAGCAATCATGTAGACTGATGAGGTGCAGCAAGTGATCTTTCTTCTAAAATATGGTTAAATTTCAAGGGTTGTTGAATGTAAACCACACCTAAATTTCAAGTTTTTTCTGCATTTCCTTTAACATTTTTTAATTTCAGACTATTTCAATTCGAACCATGGAAAGATACTGAATCAAGCATCGGTCAGAATGGTGGCAGGAAATGGCAACAGTGAATGACCAATTTTCGAAGAAAATCATCTTCAGTCATGAGGCACATTTTCACCTCTGTGGATTCGTCAATAAGCAGAATTGCCGCATTTGGGCGAATGATAATCCAAGAGTGATTGCCGAAAAAGCAATGCACCCACAAAGAGTGACTATTTGGTGCATTTTATGGGCCAGCGGCATCATTGGGCCGTATTTTTTCCAAAATGAGGCCGGTTAGGTAGTTACTGTGAATAGTGTTCGCTATAGTGAGATGATACCGAACTTTTTATGGCCCAAATTGGAAGATATGGATGTGGACAATAGGTGTTTTCAACAGGACGGCGCTACTTGTGACACAGCTAACGAAACAATGGCTCTTTTGCGCCAAAAATTTGATGGCCGAATAATCTCACGTCGCGGCGATGTCAATTGGCCGCCAAGATCATGTGATTTGACACCGTTGGACTTCTTTCTTTGGGGTTATTTGAAAGGAAATGTGTACGTCGATAAGCCAGCAATAATTCAAAAGCTAAAGGACGAGATAATTCGGCACATTGACGGCATAGAACCTCAATTATGCCACAGTGTCATCGAAAATTTGGACCATTGGAAGGAGGTGTGCCGCCAAGGCCGCGGCGGCTATTTGGCCGATATTTTGTTCCATGCGTAATTGAAGTATACCAATATTATCATAATAAAGAGAAATGACAAACTTGAAACTTAACCACCCGTTATGTGATCTCTCTGGTATGCCTTAGGAGTTATTTCTTCTAAATGACTCTCTGGCGTGCATTAGTACGCTTTTTCTCTTCATAGATCCGGTTTGAAAAATATCTTCAGTACTGCACTTTACTAAATATTCAGGAACTGATATTAGATTTTTTATTATTTTTTCACATACGAATATTTGTATATTTTTTCCTTAGCGAGCCGTTGACTGTACAATCGAACTTATGTGTAATTTTATATATATTTCGTCATCCTTTTTACCTTCTTTTCTAGCACCTTCAGCTACTTGAAGCTCGCAGGCATTATGTTCTAGGGAGCCTCTTTAGTTCAAATTAATCTTTATGATATGCCCTGTCGCCATTTTTCTCTTCATAGATTCGATTATGTTTTAAGGTGTTAAAAAATTTCTAATAAATAATTTGCTTTCTTTTCTACAAGCAATTCTTTTTCTACAAGAAATTCCTTTAAGCAAAACCAACAATTTACTTCTATCCCAACATTTTCGTCCACCACTGTACACTATTTATTTATTGGTAGCTAAGTATTTTATTTCCATTTCGATCCCTTCTTACGACTGCTAATATATTGTTGTTTTTTTTTTTTTGTTTTCTATCTCCTGTTGCTAGTTTTATTATGTTGCCACTAATTTATTGTTTTAAGTGGATTTCAAGTGGATATTACGTTGTATGTTGCACGTAATTAAATGGGTGTGGCGCACATTAAATTACCCATTTTTCTGGTGTATTGCGCCAGGCACTGCTGCCACTTATCTTCTATTTGCTTCAAACACTTTTTTCCTTAATTTATGTCATCAATGCATGTTTTTTGCTTTTTCATTGTTTTTATTGCTTTTTAAAGCAATTTTGAAATGTGTTTTTGTAATAAATTTCGAGTGCAATGCGGTTTTGATTTGAAAAATTAATATTTCCTATCATCAATTTGTAATACTTAGTTTTATTTTACGCCTTATAAGGTAGTCAGTCATCAATTTTGGTATTAAAATATTTACATTAAAAAATTTATTAAGTTTTTATTGAAATAGGAAAGTGAAAATTTATTGAGAATTTTTAAGGCACTATGAGTTTTTAAGTTTATGTTTGCCTTGCATGAATAGTGGTTTTCAAGTAGCTGCGTTAATTTTTATGGCGGTTGGTTTACAGAAGAATTATTAGCCGCCACTTGTAATAATTTAAGATTTTGTAATAAATCTTTAAAGGGTATTCAATATTTCGGGTTACTCTTTTCTGAAAAACAACCATTAACAGATCTAAAGTTATAGCGGAAACAATTATTTTTATAATAAAACAAGACTACTGATTTCGACTACAATCCATTTGAAGAGTCGAATATATGGGTATCCCAATATACCTGCAACAAATGAGTTTTATATTTTCCGGTCATAAAAACAAATTTGATTTCCATTAGCGACGACTGAATTACATTAAAATGTGAAGTCTGTGGCCCTTGCAGAGGCTTGAACTTCTTATACCATAAACAAATCCTTTCTCCACATAAGTACATAAATTTGAGTTTTGCTCTTCGACTTCATGGTCCTTCGTGCCGTCTACTCATCACCGTACCTCATCCAAACCCAGTTCCCTTAATAAACCCAAGATAGAGCTAGGTTGAGCTAAGCGTACATATGTGCCTTTCTTCCGCCGACTTATCTCAACACTGTGCGCACTAAAGAAAGAAGAAGAATGTGTACTGGAGTGCCCGAGGACTGGGCGCAAAAATGACTGGAGTCCGTAGATCATATCCCAGTCCTGAGTGGATGACTACGCATTCTGCAATGGCTCGTGAAAATGCTCGTGAGAATTCTCAGTTTATCCTTGGAAAGAGTTATAAGTTTCCTAAACATCTTTTGAGGCTTACTACATAAAACTTAAGCAAAATGTAAGGTTTTCGCCTGGGGTAGCCCCATAATTTCGCGCCAGCTAACCTTCCTTTGCCTTAGGTCTTCACTCCTGAGCTTCTCCTTCATGGTGTGTTGTCTCATTGCAATGAACGGCTTGGGTCCTATTGGTAACGAAGCAGCAGCTTCTCTTGCCAATTCGCCGGCTATTTTGTTCCCAGTTATACTCCTGTGTCCGGAAACTCAAACTCAGTTTCCTTTCAAGTGCAGAAGTACTTAGCTTACTTCATCGTCCAGTTCAATTTTGAACTTATCTAACTTATGAATTGGCAAGTATCAAAAAATGAAATAAAAACGGACATAAAACGGCTTTACTTTTAAACATTTCTAAAAACATGCTTTCAGAGAATTTTCCTTCAAAATCTACAACTTTTCCATTCTTTTGGGGAGCGCATTAACTCCATTCCAATAGAACTGAACATTTTCTGACCTCACTTTTGATACATGCAACTACGCTTCACTTCAGACCAGAGAAGTCATTCCGTGTTGCTAGAACCATCTGATATTTTCCAAGAAGGTTTGAGCCGACATGTAGCCAAGCATTGCCAAATCAATGACTCGCTCCTCGTTGTTGTTGTAACAGTTCACTAGGCCCTGTCAGTGCGATATAGTCACCAATCGTCATGGTCTAACTCATCCCACGACCGGGCCAGGAAACCTACTGATTCAGCAGATTGGGTTCAGACGGAGAGGGGTATTATTTGACTGGGTTTAAGATATCAAGTGAAAACGTGGTTAGTACATTCACATGCCAAACATTTATTATTATGTTGAAGTCGATACTGGATAAGTAGAAGCTTAATCTGCTACAATATTCAGAACATAATTGAGCCTCGCGGGTCTCGTGAGGCAGCTGAAGTTTTTCACTCGCAGTGGCTTCGATAACGGCATTCGGAGGTCGAGAGTTTGGGAAGGTGGTAAGAGTCTACCGTTGAAAGCTCGCCTAAAGTCTGTCTGGTCCAGTAGTTGCATTTATGTTCGGCCCTGGATCTCGTCGGTGTAGTCGAAGATATATCACTTTACTCTTCTGGGAGATGGCTCAGGCTCTAGATATATATATAACTGGCGCTTGCACCATTTTTGGGTATTAAGCCGAGCTCCTCCTCCTATTTGTGGTGTGCGTCTTTATGTTGTTCCACAAATGGAGCGACCTACAGTTTCAAGTCAACTCCGAACGGCAGATATTTTTTTATGAGGAGCTTTTTCATGACAGAAATACATTCGGAGGTTTGCCATTGACTGCCGAGGGGCGACCGCTATTATAAGGTTGGAGCTCAGTACACTGCGAATCACTCGTGCTAGGCGACCAGATGGTAATTTAGCCGGCCAATTGCTTTAAATATCGTCAGCAATATTTCTTTGCCGCGTTCTTCGTCACCTATTCCGGCAGTTCACTTAATGTTCACTCGACTTTTTTTTTTTTGGCGGTGAGGTAGGGTTCAAAATGCCTTCGCACTTACAGTAACCGTCGTCTACTGCGTCGAATGGTGTAGCCACTAAAACAATCCCTCCCCATTCCTTCCCGGATGTTTCCTCTGCCCCGGGACTCCGGTAGTATTTCATCGTAGGCAGAGGAGATCCAAGTAGGCGTTCTGTTCAGAAAGAAGCCTTTTCTACTCCCCCTGCGTCCAGGGTCGCCAATTTTGGAGCCAGCATCACGCTATCGGCTCATCTTCTACTCAGGTAGGATGGATGTATGTATATTGATCATCTCTATCCATGTCAAATTTCTTGGCACGTAGGATGCGCTCCACGTACGTGTCAATAAGTTGCCAGCTTTCTGCACTTTCGACCATTTTTTGGATGATGTTGTCTGCTTTTAAGGGGCCTAGCCTATCTTCTATTGCTTTGCGCTCTGCTGTCCACCTCTCACATTTGAAAAATGTGTGATCAGCATCGTCAATGGGTGCATCTCCGTAGATGCATTCAGCAGTTTCTGCTTTCCCTATTTTGTTGAGGTATTTATAAAAGTACCCATGTCCAGATAGCATCTGGGTGATGTAATAGTTCACCTCACCGAATTTCCTGTCATACCATTTATCTATGTTTGGTATCAGTCTCTTTGTCCATTTTCCTTTCGCCTTTGACGCCCAGCGCTCTTGCCATATTTGGAGTGTGCGTGTTCGAGCTTGTTGCCTTCTGGTATTTGTGCGGTCGCGTGTGTGGTCGTCTGTGTCATTTGTCTCGCTCTTTTTGAGGTCCCATAGTTCTTTTCGTTCCCTCGCTAGGAGATCTATGGGTATCGTACCGCTGATGATAAGTACTGCTGCTTCCGATACCGTGCGGTAAGCTGAGGCAACACGGAGGGCAGCAGTTCTTTGGGCCTTGGCAAGAATCTTCCGACGACATTCTGATTTGAGTGTGTCCGCCCATACTTCACAGCCGTATAGCAAGATGGATATCGTTGTGTCCATGAGCAGCTTCCGCCTGCTTGCGATGGGGCCTCCGATATTAGCCATTAATCGTGATAAGTTTGCGATTATTTTGGCAGATTTTTCAGCAGCGTGTTGGATTTGTGCCCAGTAAGTCAGCTTGTTGTCAAGTCTGATGCCCAGGTATTTCACCACTTTTGAAGTCCTTATATTCTCCGTGTAGACCGGCATTATTACTTCTAGAGGTATGCGCGCCCTCGTAAGTAGAATTAGTTCCGTCTTTTCCGGAGCCAAGCTAAGGTCGTGCGAGTCGAGCCATGTCTTGATTCTTATCAGCGTCTGTGAGAGTTTCCGTCTTGCCGCGTCTAAATCGCGTGCGGTAATTACTGCTGCAACATCATCCGCATATCCTACTAGATAACACTCGTCGGGCATATCGATGTTGAAGATGCCGTCGTAGCTGACGTTCCAGAGATCAGGGCCTAAGATTGAACCTTGGGCCGCACCTGCAGTTAGCACTTTTGTCCGTTGTCCTCTACTTGTGTCGTAAATGAGTACACGATCTTTGAGGTAGCTACGGATCATCTTCATCAGGTATTGAGGTATTTTGTAACGCTTCTCAAGTGCGTCAATCATATCCTCCCATCTTGCGCTGTTGAAGGCGTTTCTTACGTCAATCGTGGCTAAGAGCACGATCGGTCGGGAGAAGTGATTTCTGCTCCGTGCTTTTTCTACACTCTTCACTACATCCTCAATTGCTCCGGTTGTCGACCTGCGTTGCCTAAAACCGTGTTGCCTATCTGAGAGGCCACCCGATTTGCTTATCGCTGCTGCTATTCGTGGCTTCAGCAGTCTTTCTAACAGTTTCCCTGTCGTGTCGAGCATGCACAAGGGGCGGTACGCTGATGGGGCTTCCGTGTCTCCTTTACCTTTGCTTATGAGAACTAGCTTTTGCCTCTTCCAGATTTTTGGGAAGATTCCTTCACATAAGCAGGCATTATACATGTTTAGCAGTACTTGCGGACGTTCGTTTGCGATGACTTTCAGCACCTCCGATGGGATTCCGTCAGGACCTGGCGCTTTGTTATTTTTGAGGGTTGCTGCTGCTGCCTTCAATTCCTCTACCGTGAAAGACGGTGGCAGGTCGTTTTCTTCTATGTATTCCCTATCTGCTCTGAGGTCGTGCGTAGGGAAGAGTGTATTCACTATGTTTTCCATAGTGGCTTCGCTAAGTTCAGGAGGGCGCTGCCTTGCCCCTAGCTTATTTAGCACAATTTTGTATCCTAGTCCCCAGGGGTTTTGGTTTATATCGCGTCTTAGTTCCTCCCATTTTTCTTTCTTGCTCTTCTGGATGACCGTCTTTAAGATGCGTTTTGCATCTTTATATTCGGCGTGCTCTTCTATGGCGAGACCTTTTCTACGTGCTCTTGTGTACTTCCTCCTTTTTTTGATGCATATTTGCCTCAGCCCGCAGATTTCATCTGTCCACCAGTACACGGACTTCTTCGGGTGTGCGCCTTTTATCCTTGGCATTGCTGCTGAGCACGCTTGCGTTATCCTTCTCAGGGTTATCTGTATTTTTAGTCTGGCGCTATTTGGCTCTTCATGGTTTGACTCGTTTTCGTCAATTTTGGCGATGAGCTTTGGTCTATCGAGCTTTCTTGCGTTCCACTTTCGTGAGCTTTTGTTATATTTCGTTGCGCTTGTATTTGTCTCTCCAACACAGTAGGTGATGTACTGGTGATCACTGCCATTGTAGTCCTCAAGAACTGTCCATTCACGTATATTACTAGCGTAACTCTCAGACACTAGAGTTATGTCCGGTATTGTGCCTTCACAGCCAGGTCTTCGAAAGGTTGCTTTGTTGCCCACGTTTGCAACGACGAGCCTTAGTCTTGCGGCCATGTCTAATATTCGTTGGCCTCTCGAATTTGTTGTTCGACTACCCCATTCCATGGCCTTGGAGTTAAAGTCTTAGGCGATGATGAGATTTCCGCTTATTTGGCGAGCTAAATCTTCAATATTTTCCAGTTTAGCTTGGAAACCCGCAATGGTATCACTTGGCGTAAGGTAGCAGCTTATGATTGTGAGGCTATGGCTCGCTATCCAGACGTATCCATTTCCTGCTCCGCTATTCGTCACGTGGAGCTTGGAATTATCCTTGCACCATATTGCTGCTGTAGAAGAGAGGTCTTCTATAAACCAGCCAGCACTTGGAGAGGCGTACTGTTCGCTTAGTACTGCTATGTCTACTTCATGTTCCAGCATGATTTGTGGTAGGAGTAAATCTGCGGTAGTGCATCTGTGCATGTTCACTCGACTTATTGTCGTTGGTTAGTACACTACACCTTTATAATTCCACCAAATAAACAGCATCACCTTCGAATTGTTGATATTCGGCTTTGGAGTCGATATACCGAGTTGGCCGGACTTCAGATATCATTTTCTGCGTTTAGAGTTGTCATAATGGATCCGTAGTTTGTCCCCAGTAAGGATACAATAACTTCTTAAAAGACTTCTCTTTGCACCATTGAAGCAGCTTTTTAGCAACAAATTTAACAACGAAAGAAAGGATTGTAGAGTCATGTGAAAATTAGATATTTAAAACACATTACGGCAAAATATGCAAGCCTTGGTACTGCTGGAATTGGACGGCTAGAGCTCAAAGTGGATTGGTCATAAAATTACGAAGGAAGCACGAAGATATTTGAGTAAAATTGTGCCGGAGTAGCGATGTTTCCTAACCCCTCCCCCGACAACTTATTTCAGCGTCAGTCAGTAATAAGCAGCCATAATTTTTGATTTGCTATACATGAACTCTGAGTGAATGTTTTTACCTTCCATGCACACCAACTACCAAGGCTAATAATACTAATTGTGGTTCATTGCACCTGAAATTATTTTTTCTTCTTTTTTTTACTTTACGTCCTTTGATTAACTAGCGACTATCAAAGTTACCTACACTTTTTGGTATATCCTTTTACACCAACTATTTTTCTATGACTAATGTTAGCCATTAACGGTTCTTATCGTTTGTCTACGATCAGCGAATTAATTCAATACCAGCTAGATGATTTTAGCCCGAGGACATTGACTACCTGAAAAGAGGAAGAAAAAAATTGCGAGCAATTGCGATTAAAATAAGTGAATGAAACATTGCATGCGGCAGCCAATGGGGCACATCAGCCATAACACAAGCGAACCAATAAACGTTTGTGGATAGAGGTGTAGCGGGGCGCTAGGCACGCGATACACAGCAAATACAACTGGCAATAAATTGACTTACAATTTTTATTGACCATCAAAATGAATGTCGCCGCTAGCAAAATAAATGCCAAGAAAGTTTGCAGTTATGTAGTGCGCACAGGTGCCCAAGATGGCAAGTAATGTGGCACGCATCATAGAGCAATGAAATGCAATGGTAATTGTGGCAAGTGAAGAAGGAGTGCAGAGGCTAGTAGAGTGAAGAAGAATGGAGCAAACCAAAGATCAGCAGCAAGCACAAGGAATCGGACCGATGCAATGAGGCGAAGTCTCTGAGTGAGCACGAACTGCTGACGACTCCATTACACATCAAATGAGCCATTAAAACGAATGACAGCGCAATTGTGGCAGAGCAACAGGGGAAAAAGAAGAACACAAGCGAAAGGATAGCACACACACATATGTACGTCGAATGAGCAATTGCAGAAAATACTTGATGTACTGTAATGACATTTGCTGCACATTCAGTTGACATTTGTAATAGATTAGCCAAATCCAATTCTGTGAACTGGAAATCTTACAGCTAAGAATTTGTGGTGTGGTAAGTATTAATGGCTAACAAATGCCTTGGCAGATATACCTATACTATTTTCCTATGGTTTCTAGATGGAACAAAGGACCTCAAGCAATAGATTGTAATTTGATTTGTTTAAAAATATAAATTTGATTTACCTCGAGGAATGACCTGCTTTCTGCGCTTCTGGGTTAACCTGTCGCCGCCAAGTATTGGCTGGTCTATTGCCCTACGGCTTCTTTGCGGATCCCAGTCTAATGCAGCTCTTGTAAATAGTTTACAAGTTTGCTATACTCTTCTATAAATAAAATAAGTTTAGGAACGAGCGGATCGTAAATTAGTCAGGAATTCCTGAAATAAAATAAAACAAAATAGACGAAACGAGTTGGAATGAAACCCAAATAAAATAAAATTTAAATGTAAAGGGTGAACAGATTGGAGGTACTTTTTTCTTAAGGAGGAAAGGCTTACACCTACACAATATTTACAAATCGGAAAATTGTGTTTCGAAAAGCGACGCTCTGTGAAGTATTCATCGCGCGCTCAGGCCGACTTATGGTATTCAGCGAAGAGGCCCACTTTTGGCTTCATGGCTACGTCAATAAGCAAAATTGCCGTATTTGGGCTGAAGGGTAACCTAAAGCCGTTCCATAACAGGCATTACATCCATTAAAAACAACCGTTTAGTGCAGCCTATGGATTTAAAGTTCGATATCTCTCCATTCATCACTAAGTCCGTAATGAAACTCCGACTGAATTTTTGCCATGAAAAGCTTCTTATAAAAAACCATCTGCATCCGGAGGCCGAATAAAACTGAAGATCCCTCCATATTTATAAAAACATCAAGCCACATACAAATTGGAAGGAGAGCTCGAGAGCATCTAACAAAAGATGTTCACACCAACGTAAAAAAAACTTTATTATTTCTAAATTAAATGCCGTGGCTCAATCCATCAATATGTCATGACTGCTACCCACAGGTTTAGCAGTGCGAACACCAAGTGCACCAAGTTTGATACGCTTCCACTGCTGCTTCACCATTTGTGCCTCTCGATTAAGTCCAGAAGACAACATATTGCAGTGAGTAGCAAACCAAACATCCATCTTTTCCGATATCATTCCCGGACAATTTTCTTTACTTCTACTGACCCTTATATGGCCGCGATAAGTTCTCTCCTTCCTTTTCTTTATGGAGGCAGCAACCGCCTAAGCGATTTTTGCCGAGCTCAACAAAACGCGGCAGTTCTTTATTTGACATAATAACCGACGACAATTAGAAATGCTACATAAACCCTGGTCCTTGTCATACATAAACTCAGTCCTTCCAACGCAATAGAGACCTTCCTATTCCTCTTCCACTGTTACTACCCGCAGACATCGTATCGAATATTTTCAAAGCCGGAACGTTTGAGTCTGTATACAGCTCATCGTTTCTTCCCCAAAGATCGCCACCGTCAAGGTGGAAGAGCCATAAGTCCTCCTCTACTAGAAGGCAGAGGTAATTGATCTCACCCTATCAAATTCAAAACTTGGGTAGTCAGTCAAAAATAGGAGAGTCCGTGCCGAAGATTCGTGTTCAGACCACAGGTCTATTAAATTTCTGTGTGGTGAGGAGGCGCAAATACCATTGCCTTCTAGAAACACCAGAAAAACAGACTGGTAGTAATTTAGAGAAGCATTGCATGACCTGGAAGTGACACCACCAAGACTTCAGAAAGGGTGTTGAGGCAGCTGTTGAGAAACTTTGCACTGCCTTAACTAAATGTTTTGAGTCAGCCTGCCCTATTCGTCCTCTCCCTGACCGGACTCTCTATCCTTGGTGGAATCGAGAGCACCAGGTATTGAGGTGTGAGTCAAGGAAACTTCTAAACCGGGCCTTGAAGATCAATCTTGTTGAGCACTGCGAGTACAGAAAACTGGGACTACAGAAAAACTACAAGATGCTTCTTTGGGAATCGGGAATTCTGTAGATGAATTGAATTTCTGAGTGACACCGCGAAATTGGTTAGGATCCTGAAAAGGCATCCAACCGCAAAGCTGGCAAAGTGAGACACTGAGCTTGCTGATGGAATCTCACTTTCCAGGTAATCAGATAAACGTTGGCCGGCAAACAGAGGCTGAAAAGGCATCCAACCGCAAAGCTGGCAAAGTGAGACACTGAGCTTGCTGATGGAATCTTACTTACCAGGTAATCAGATAAACGTTGGCCGGCAAATAGAGGCTATTGTCAGAGCTACTACACCTGTCATGCTGAAAAGTCTCGAACGACTAGTGGTTCTGCGCATACGTCAGAATTTGCTGAAGGTTCACCTGTTTCTCCATTTTAGCATGCCTACTAAAGTCGAAAATCCTGTGAGTCGGCACTGCAAAAATTTGTTGCTAGGGTGGAGCTAGATCGACAAGAGAGACTACACTATGGGCATATTTTTGGATATACCTAGAGGGGACGTTTGATAATGCCACTTTTGATAGTAGGTATGTGCAGCTCTGCTGGTAGGCATGGCGCAGACCGAGTGCTAGTGAATTGGATTCGTTCGTTGGTGGCCCAAAGAATCGTCTCGGTGCAGGCGGAGGAGGATCTGTTAGTATCATTCGAGGTTCATAAAGGCTGTCTCCATGCTCTGGTGCATGGTGATCGTTTCCTTACTCAGCACCTTACAAGCATATACGGACGACGTTGCCTGTTTGGCAACAGCCCGTCCGCTTATGAAAATATGTAGAAAAGTGTAGAAAACTCTGAATATGATTGACACTTGTTGCTGTGCTAATGGGCTATCGGCAAACCCCACCAAGACTGGTATTGTTCTCTTTACCAGAAGGAGGAAGCTTGATGGACTCGTTCTGCCTAAGCTAAAAGGAGTCACAATCCAGCTATCCAAAAAAATCAAATATCTTGGAGTAATCCTCTATAGAAAACTCCTTTGGAAGTTACACGTTGAAACAATGACAAAGCACTTACAGCCTTCTGGCGGTATAAAGGTGTCTTTGGGAAAACGAGGAGTCTTTCCCCTAGCAAGTTCCTATGGATCTACGCGGCTATGATAAGATCTATGCATCTGTGATCTGGATGAGTAGACTCTCGCTCGGGGGAGTCAGGAGGACCTTATCGAGACTATAACGCACTGTGGCCATCTGTCGCACCGGAGCTTTTCCGATTACTTCAGGCTCGGCATTAGATACTCTGGTTGGTTTAACACCACTTGATGTTTCCATCCAAGGAGAGGTCTTGAAGGTCATCTGCAAGTAGAAACACAATGAGAATTGGTGCGGCCTCTGTCTGGCATTGTACATCAGAGAAGGCATGGACTTCGATTCAACGATCCTCGCCATGCCCCTTAAGTTCCAGTTAGCAGGCCTGCGTTCATCCGACGGAATTCTCAAAATGAAAAACCCTCCTAAACAATTTGTTCGCATATCCATCGAATTTTGCTCATGATTTCGTTCTTAAATTATAAAATATGTACAGCTCTCTTAATTTGGTTCGAAGTAAAAGTTTTGTGTATAATTTACTTGCTTTTTAATTTTTTTGCCATTTTTTGTTTTGAAAGCAAAATAGCGAACTAAATAGTCTAAGGTAGTAAGAATATAATCCAAGTTCTAAGTATTTAGTCTCAGCTTAACCAAATCTGGGTTTAGCGTGGGACCA
Source organism: Anastrepha obliqua (assembly GCF_027943255.1). NCBI lineage: Eukaryota > Metazoa > Arthropoda > Insecta > Diptera > Tephritidae > Anastrepha > Anastrepha obliqua. Next base: position 110,677,084 of record NC_072894.1, on the reverse strand, counting down.
GGAAAACAAGATTACTGGTGAGTCTCCTTTTAATGTCCCTTCTGCGCTTAGAGTGGCATTTGCATAGAAGAATTCCCCTTCTACTCCGCGTTATTTATATATAATCAGCTACACCAGCCATAGTTGTTGTTAGCTAACACATTTCCACAGAACTCTAATTCTATGCACCCAACGTTACTCGCCGGCGCATCACCATCCAACCTGCAAACGGCTGACAAGCCGTGACATTTGTGTTGCACGCGCACGCTCACGCTAATGACGCTTGACATCAATGTCGGCAAGGCAAACATGCGAGCATTGCAAAAGCAGCAGCAAAACATCAGCATCAACAAAATCAGCGCATTAGTGACAGTCAAGAAGAACAAGAAGAAGAAGCAGAAAGAAAGAAAAAAGATCGCTGCAAAAACTGCAGTAAAATAATCGCATGACTGTCAATGTCAAAATCATTGCTAATGCCACTCGCACAGTCGCACAGTCACACAGGCACACATGCCGCTGCTGAGGCAGCCGTGTGCACTACGGACAGCCCATGGCCAGCCGCAGAGCGCAACCTTCCACGCGGCTTATTGCCGCCTCATCAGCAACGCAACGGCGGTGTTGTCATCGTCGTCAAAGTGTCTGTCATTAAATTGGCGCAATCATTGCATTGCTCATTTGTATGGCTGTGCATTTTTCTTTTTTGCTTTGGTTTCGGCGTCACAACTAAACGCGCACAAACCAGCCCAAATAGCCATACATCCACCTGTTGTTGGGAACTGTCAGATGCGTTTTGCAATTTTTTTGTTTTGGTTTTTTTTCTCATTTTGCTTTACTTTTCTTGCGCTTACATGGAATTTTATTTGCTCGTTTGACAATTTTATTACTCACTATTCACATCATCAGCCTGGCTGCTCACCTCCTCCGCTGCGTCTGCTATCAGCCAAATGACGCCTCACAAACGCCGGACACAAGTTAATCATTTGGGTGGTTTTTTATGCGCCTCTGCTGCGGCTTCTGGCGTTGGCAATGCCATTAACGTAATTAGCTACTGGATTTACGCTGCTTTATTTTCACTTTTTCTCGTTTTTGCTTTAAATTTAAAGTTTTGGAGATGTTCCTAGGGATTTACCACTTTAATTAGTGGCATTGGGAGTGAGCGACGGTGGTGACTACACCTCGAGCGAAGTCAATCAACGCAAACATCGCTGATTGCTCAACAAATTGACGTGCAGCGATAAAAACGATGAGCATTAAAAATAAATCGTCAATGCGCCACGTGTGCTATGTGTGTATGTAGTAGTGAGCGTCATAAAAATAGGTGCACATAAAACTTGCGGAAGTCAAGCAGGAAATGAGAAATTAACTTACTGCGACACTATTTCGCTATAATAAAAAATTGTTTCTAAATATACAGGGTGGTCTATCTAGCGTTTGGAATTTTGATGTTTCAGCTATTTATAAATAACGGATTGATAAATATTTTTCAATAAATTGTCTTTTAGTGGTATTACATTAAAGATTATGACACATAAAGGGTGATTTTTTAAGAGCTATAGAAAAGTTTTTCAAAAAAACACACGTAAAATTCAGAAAAATGCATGACATTTTTATTTAAATCGACAGTACAGTCCAAGTAATTTAATGTTTGAAGATTATTTCATGCAAATGTTGACCGCGACTCCGCTTCAAATGGTCCATCCGCTTAGTCCAATTTTGGCATACTCTTTCCAATGTTTCGGTCGGTATCTCACATATAAATGCTTTAATGTTGTCTTCCAATGCAGGCTTGTCTGAATAGACATGAGCTTTAACATACAGGGTTTGTATGAAAAGTAATGAGCCTTCCCGCGCGGAGCGTCTGCCAAGCGATCAACCGAATCGGCTGGTGGGGGAAAATGAGCGTTGGACCTTCCCCTTTCACTAGAAACCGGTTGAAAGCTGTTTTAAAAGTGTATTAGGATTTTGCAGTGGCGAAAATGCAGCGATCGTTGAAGCTACGTTACTCGATCAAATTTTGCGTAAAGCTAAACAAAACGAGCTTGTACCTCCAGGAAGCACTGTAAACAACGCGTTATTTTACAAAGAAGTGCTCCTTCGGCTGAAAAACCGCGGGTTCGGCCCAACCTCTTCAACAATTGGACACTTCATCATGACAATGTGCCGGCGCACACCGCCTTCCTCTGCACCTCTGCATTGGCCAAGATGTTGGTTCCGGTGCTTCCCCACTCTCCCTACAGCCCATACCTGTCCCCTCCGGACCTCTTCTTGTTTCCGCACCTGAAAAGAAAGCTGAAGGTGAGGCGATCCAAAAACCTGCGACAGCCGAATTGAACGCGATTCCGGCGAATGAGATTAAAAAATGTTTCCTGCAGTGAAAGGACCGCTACCAGCGGTGTACTGACGCTCAAGGGTCCTATTTAGAAGAATATTACTTGTATAAGCCAAAAGGTTTAAACGGTTTTGCAAAAAAAAGTTAGATACCATATCACATTAGCGCTCGCCATTCACAGTTACGTTACGATTCGCAGCATCTTTGAAGAAGTACGGTCCAATGATACCTCCAGCCCATAAACCGCACCAAACTGTGACCTTTTCTGGATACATTGGTTGCTTTTGCAATTCTTCTGGCTGATCTTCACTCCCAGATCGAAAATTTTGCTTATTTACGTATCCATTGATACAAAAATGAGCTTCTGCGCTGAACACAATTTTTCGATAAAAAAGTGGATCTTCGGCCAACTTTCCAAGAGCCCATTCACCAAAAATTCTGTGTTGCGGTAGGTCGTTCGGCTTCAATTCTTGCACCAGCTGTATTTTGAAAGGCTTCACACCTAAATCCTTTCGCAAAATTTTCCACGTTGTTGAGTAACAGACGCCCAATTGCTGCGAACGGCGACGAATCGAGAATTGATGGTCATCATTAACATTGGCCGATACAGCTGCGATATTTTCTTCAGTTCGCATCTACGTAAGCGAGTTGGTGGTTTGATGTCCAATAATGTAAATTTGGTTCTAAATTTAGTCACAATAGCTCGAATAGCCGCTTCAGTGGGGCGATTAAACTGACCACAAAATGGAAGAAGCGCGCGATAATCTTTCTTAACATAATACGCATTTTTATAATAAAATTCAATGATTTGCAAGCGTTGTTCGTTTGTAAGACAAGATTCGTGGTTAAATTATAGACCAAACTGAAGATGTTTGACAGTGAAACAAAACACGAAACGTGCGTCAGCTGTTTAAACCAACTGTTTAAAAAGATAATAGCTAAAAAATCACCCGTTATTAGGTACTTAGGAGTAGTGGATTTACACGACGGCAGTAAAATCAATAATACTCTATATTCCACAAGGTGAGGTCCAAAATAAACAATACTGCTGTCATAAAAATGTTTTTGATGGCGCCATCTTTTTAATGAGTTAATGCGTTGAAAGTTACATCCCTAGCTGACTTCCAATGAAAGCTTGGTGACATTCGGTTCAGTGGAGGCGGAGTTATTGAGTCTAAGAGTCAGTATGTTTGTGTCATCGGTACAAAAATGAGTTTTGAACAAAGAGCTCATATCAAATTTTGTTTTAAATCAGTAAAACATTTGAATTGATGAAAAAAATGTATGGCGATAATAGTTTATCTCGTGCCAGAGTTCATGAGGGATATACGAGAAAAGGCGAGAACTTCCTTTACAACATTCTAACTGGTGATAAAACGTGGTGTTTCCAACATGAACCTGAAATTAAACGACAAAGTGCCGAATGGAAGGCCCCAGGCCACCCACCACCCAAAAAATCGCGTTTGAAGAAGTCAAAAGTCAAGTCGACGCTCATTTGTTTTTATGATTTCAAGGGAATTGTCCGCAAGGAGTTCATATCAAGGGGCCAAACCGTCAATGCAATTTTCTATCTTGGCGTTTTGAAGCGTTCATTGCAACGCATCCACCGAATTCGCCCTGAATACCGCGAAGGAGGCAGCTGGTGCTTATTGCATGAAAATGCATCATCTCACCGATCCACTCTAGTGGCTGGTTTTTTGACTAGAAATCGCATTTTAACCATCAATCACTCACCGTATTTGCCTGATATGACTCCCTGTGACTTCTGCTTGTTCGGCAATGAAAGGAAAACGTTTTTGTCCGTAGAGGGCTTCCAAGAGGTTTGTATCGACATCTTGAAAGACATTCCTGTGAATGACCTGAAACCCTCTTTCGAAAAGCTTTTAGATCGCACAAAATAGTGTATCTTAATGTATCTCAGAGGATACTATTTTCAATAAATAAACTCGAAGTTATCAGAACAAAGTTCTTGTCGTTTCTATTTTAGCTCAGTCTTATTTATTTTGGACTTCACCTTGTAATATAGATCAATTATGTGCCGTTTTCTTCTGAGGCCAGGTTTTTACTGGACCATACAGCGAATGCAGGAGAATCTCCCAACCAGATTATCGTAGCTTCTGACGCGTCTTTAAAAATATGTGCGTCCTGGTGTTCTTGAGCTTCCTTGCTATTCGCCAAATCAATTTGCAATTCATGGCCCAGTGTTAAAATAAAAATGATGCATACCTCAAGCCGACTGCGACCCTGGTGTCGGTTGGACGGTAGCAGGATAACTTCATTTTTTAATTATTTTATTGTTATTATTGTTATTTTTTTTTATTTAGAATAAAATGTACTCTTAAAAAATTATGTATTAAAAATTATACAAATTCCGTCGTTAAAAAAATTTAAGTGCGCGCTTAAAATTTAATCGTTTGCTTAGTGCGCCAAAGTCATTCATTTCACGCTTTTAGTGAAATTAACTCAAATTTATTCGCTCCTTATTTTTCCAGTTTATAAAAAAAAACACATGAATTTTATGATATTCTGCAAAAGTTTAGAAGCAAAAAAAAATTATATTATATATAGGATATAACCCCCACTTTTCTTAATCAACTCCGCGCTTAGCATTAATTTTAGTGTCAAGCAAGTAATTTTTGGTTCTACTGCACCTCACCAACTTTTCTGAGACGTTCCACTTTTATGACAAACTACTTATTTTTTACTTTTATTATTATTTTTTTGCTTTTATTATAAGTATATTCGTATATTTTATAACACTAAAGCACATTTTTTTTTTGCATGTGTATGTGTGTGTTTTGTGCATGCATTTTGCGAAATTATGCAATCAGGCGTTGCTTCCTGCTGCTGCTCCTGCGCGCTTCCTAACTTAATCGTAAGTTAGCTGGCACTATCGGTAGCATGCAACTCAGCATCGAGTTAAGGTGGAGCTGCTATTCACTTCGCGCTTTGCATTGCATCATCCAAACTCAAATGAAGCAATTAAATTAAAGCGTAGTAAAGCAAATTTATGACACCTTAATTTCATATATTAAGCTTTTATTACTCGCTGTGTACGCTCGATAGTACTAGCATGTGAATGGTGAGCGTGTGTGTATGTGTGCACTTCGATAACTCTTATGTTAATATAAAGCACGAACATATCTGTGGGCTTCTCACAAAGTAGCATAAATCGAATTAATACTTTTAGGGCAATCAGCCCTGCTCTAGAAGTAAAAATAAACTCTATCGGGGCCACGAGAGGTGGCACACTGAGGGACTTCTCGCTCCTCTTTTGTGGGCATTAGTAATAGATGAACTTCTCTACAAACTGAAGAATCTAGAATTCCGCACTCAGGTATGCTGACCGTTAGTACGCATAGTGGGCTGGCATGAATAAATCATTTCTGGCTGCATTCAGCAAACCCTTAGCTCACCCATCAGCCCTTAGCTGGATCATCGAAAATCCTATTGTCGTTCAAAAGAAAAAGGAACATCAACTTTAAATGTACTGTTCTAAATGAATCAACTCCACTCTTCAACTTTCCACAGAAACGAACTATCTTGGCGTCACTATCTTGATTACACGCTCACTTGGAATTTTCATCTTGAGAAAGTTATTGCAAAAGCCACAAAATAATTTTGTGCCTGTACGAGCCTTTTTGAAAAGATCGAACCCCAAAATGGCTTACTGCACATTCACTGCAGTTCTTAAGCCCATAGTCACTTACGCTATGCCTACGATGGTGCCCTAAAGTAAAGCAACGCAAGCCGGTAAGTGAAGTCAACAAATTGTACCGCCTCTCCTTTGTTAGTACACAGGTATAACAGGAGCAATGAGAACATGCCCAACTAACACTTTAGGTGTGCTCTCATACCCACAACCGCTTCCCATTTTAATTGAAAAAGAAGCTCGTTTGAGCGCTATAAGTATAAAAGGTATCTCCGATCTAAAAAAATAGAGATATGAAAGGACATGAGTACAGGTTCCTGGATATGAAGAATATGAAGGGAATTAAATGGCTGATAATCTAACCAAAAAAGGGATAAATGTGCCTCCAATCGGTCCTACGCCTTTCTATGGACTTTCAATAGGCCACATTAACGAATTTCTCAGAATGTGAGAGGAGAAGAAATTCGTTGAACACTGGCGATATCCTATCGGTTAGTGACAAGCGAAACAATTCCTAACACCAGCCAGAGGCAGGGTTGGATCGAGAGGAAAATCTGCACCGAAGCTTATCTTCACTGATGATTCTAAGATGGAATCGGGAGTCAGAGTGGGGGTTTTCTCTAAATCAATCAATTTATCTATCTCCTTTAAATTGCCGAATACTGGTAGAGATTTCAAGCAGAAGTCTTTGCGATTCTGCAGGCATGCAAAATGCCTAGAGAACGTGGCAACGAGGGAGATATTAACATTTGCTCCGATAGTCAAGCCGCGATCAAGGCTCTGAGGACGCCATGATGGAGAACGAAACTAGTAAAAGCCTGTAAGAAGGAGATCAAATCTCTTGGGTGTGCAGGTAACATTTCTCTGGTCTGGGTTCCAGAACATAGGAGCGTAGAGGGAAATGAAATTGCTGATGAGCTTGCCAGGAAGGAGACTGAATTGGTCTCAGAGACCTCCCACCCGATCATCGGCATCCTCCTGATAGTTTTAAAGGGAAACTACTCAAATTATTTCTCAAGAAAGCGCTGTAAAGATGGAGCTCCATTTCTTCGTGTGCTATTTCAAAAACCGTTTGGGCCTAGTACAATATACGGAGAGCTCGGAAAGTCCTTTGCACTCGGCGTCATTCAATTTCCAAACTCGTAGCTGTGTTCACCGGTCACTGGACGATCGGCACACACGCGTCAAGGTAGGGTTACCATTTAACACCCATTGTAGAAGCTGTGGAGACCTTTCAGAGAAGGAGACTGTTGAGCACTTCTTCGCAAATGTGCTTTGCAAATGGGTTTGGCAGCTAGATGATTAAGGATGAATATCCTCCATTATATCCAACAGCTCTCGCTAGCTGTAGATATCTGCTTGTTGGAGGTCTCATAATGGTATCAAATCGGCGCTTCAGTGCTATTTGGGCAGTGTCAGACTGACACTTGAACTATTTCACATACCTACCTACCCACTGGCCAGATAGCCTGAGACATCACTTAAATAAAATTGCTCTCTCTCTGGCACAGTTTTCTTTCGATTCTGTGAAAGGGACACTGAAAATTCAGAACATATTCTTTGAAAATATCCTGCACTAGGCCGAAAAAGTCTACACCACCTTTATGGTATTGATGTGGTCTCATAAATTATGGAACAATAAGCCACAGAATGTACTAAAATTTTTAAAAAGCCTTAACATTTTTAAAAACCCTCAGCAGACTCTGCACAATAGATCTCTTTTGGTAGCAGTGCGCAGTAGTCTAATAATACTAATAATAATTTTTACATGATAATCTGCTAATGCCATTATTGTACTGGAAATAATTCAAAGCTGTAGCTCAGTAATCCAATTGAAAAAGAGTTGAATAAAAATTTGTAATTTTTAAGCAAAACCTGGTAAATTTAGTTAAGTACTTTTATCAAAAATATCCATATATATCTACCTGCAAATGTACGTAGTGCTGTACGCATGTAAGCGTCACCCCCTCGTGGGCGTTGCATTAGCATTTTTGTCATAAAACTAAATCCAGTTCAAAGAAAGTGCGCTCAGGTGGGCAAGCGCTTCGCTCGCTAAATTTCAGCGCACCATCATCGGTTATTTTTCTTAGCGAAAATCGCATCGCAAATTGGCGCATAAAAAGGTGGCGGTAAATTGGTATATGCCCTAAGCAGTTACTAAAGTTCACAGCGATGTAATAAAGATCTTAAATTGAGCGCATAGCTGGATACAATAAAATAGTGGGTAGATGCATACATGGACATATAAAAAGTATATTAGTGGCAGTATTAATATTTATGTCCTCCGCTCCACAGTGCAGCATAGGCCAATGGAAGTATGGGGCATGCTTTGAAGAAAAATTTAGAAAATTTATAGTTTAATACACCCGTGATATATAAAGGGCCTTTCGAAAGTGACACCTAGTTATTGATAGCGATTAATTCATCTTTTTCATGTTATTTTTGATATTTGTCCGGTAGACAGGTTGTTTGCAGCAGCAATCTGCATAAACCCCCATTTAGTTTAAGTTATAGAAAATACTTTTTATTATACCTACAGGCATTCCTTCTAAAATAACAGTAGAAACATCCGATCTCTGTAACCGTACCAAAAATTAGCATGTACATACATATAATATTGTAATCATATTTGTTTTTCCATCTGTATTTTTCGTTAAGCTAACAGTGCCTGCTTTGCAGATTTGATACTATAAATAAGGTTGCGAAAATACATTGCACTCTCTTCTACTTGGTGCGTGAACAAATCCACACATTGTTTTTCACTCGGAAAAAATAATTAACAGGATTAAGAAAATACTTAATTCCTCAAAACACAGGTGTTCAATTTTACACGATAGAGCAACGGGTTTGAGACTTATTAAGAAAATTGTCGATCTTTAAGAACAGCATATCGCAAAATTTGAGATTTTTTTGGCGGAAATAATCATGCGAATGAGTCGACAATTCAAAAGTTGGTGAAAAAAATTCAAAAAACTGGTCCTCTCGAGAATAGAAAAGAGGTGGTAGACCAAAAACTGAACGCTCTGTTGAGAATATTGCTGGTATAGCGCAAAGTTTTGCTGCATAACCTTCAACCTACGCCGACTCTCTTAACAATAAGGGATTCATGGAGTGACTGGGTGGTGAATTTCGCTTGTATACAAGCTCATGGAGTACATTTACACGTGTATTTGCTGAGAGCCGTTCTTTGAATAAAAAATATGAAAGTGAAATCTGAATAAAACAAATTTTTATATTGCATGTTTTATTTTAAAACAATACCTAGGCGCATCTTTTGAAAGACCCTTTAAATACTTGTAATAAGAAAACGCTGATGCTGACTAAGTGTTCACCAGGTATATTAGTATTCAGTTGGGGAATAGGTTCATAGTGTTTTAATATTTTCTTTTATTTTACAACAATTTGTTTGCTGTTTGGCAAAGTGTTTGCCATTAATTCGATAGAACTCTTTCTGTTCTGCAAAACTATTATATGTTTATTATATTATGGAGTTACTCCATCTTTTTTTACTTTTGAGGCTTAGAAATGGAACACCCAGGAGGCAAAATTCAATATTTCCGACTTCTGCTCTTTGCTTTTCATCGAGGTCAAAAAGCTGCCGAAACATCCGGAACATTTGCGACGTGGTTAGAGAAGGTGTCATAGGCGAGTCTACAGCACGGAAATGGCTTGCAAAGTTGAAAAATGGTAGCTTTGACGTCGATGACACGTCCTGCAGCGAACTACCCTCTGAATTCGATGAAGAATGTCTCAAATCACCTTTGAAGGAGCACGGTCGCCAAACCAGTCGTGAATTGGAGAAAAAACTGAACTACGATCATAAAACGATTCCCACTCATCTTCATTCAATGGGATTTACCGAAGAACTGGGAGCCTGGGTAGTTCACGAGCTCAACAAAAAAAAAAAGAAGAGAAATTCGCCTTCGAATAGCTTCCCAGCGGACTAGACTGCAATCGAACAACACGCGGTCATAAACAACGTTTTTTGTACCGAATCGTCACGGGAGATGAGAAACGGTGCCTGTACATCAATATGAAGTAAAGAAAGAAGTTGAGGAGATACGCCAAAGCTGAGAGTCAAGCCGGATGAGAAGGCATGATGCAATGGGAAGTGCTTGAAAAAAGTGCCACGATCAACAAGGAGCTCTACATTGCCCAGCTACACCGCGTGAATGAGTAATTCGTGATTCATTGATGAATCCTAAGAAATCGGGGAGAGGTACAGTATGAACTTTATCCATACTCAGTTTATTGCAACTCAATATGCTAAGTCTGATTCTGGAAAACGCCGGACAGCTACAGTGAAAATGCTCTGCAGTGTTGTCATCCTCAAGACAGGATAGGCATATCGGGCTGTCGACGACCCCCATGGCAGCCATATGCTGACCATAGGCGTTGTGTTCTGTGAGTACTCCTACCAGTACTCTCCTACCAGTCTTTTCTCCTAAGTTTTAGGAGAACGGCCGCTAATTTCCTATTTGGTGCTTTCACAAAGCATTTAGCTGCTCTGCAGGAGCCCAACTCAGACCAACGCCTTCTATGGGTAGACCTCATGAAAACGTCAATAAATAATTCAACCGATACAAAATTGACCCATAGGAATGGTTTAGGGCTGGTGTGCTTACAGAGCCTTCATTAACCAGCTTATCAGCTAACTCGTTCTCTGTAGTACCACAATGTCCAGGCATACAACTAAGACTAACTTTGTTATGTGGGCTTTCAGAGTAACTTGACTGTTACTACAAATTCCCATACCGCTACCCCTCCACTTTTTCTCAATTGTCCATTATGCAACATTGAAGATTGCATAGACTGCCGTTAAGAACACCGTGGCCATCTGTCCTGTGGCATAGGAGTACTTAGTGTCTTCGTCTAAGTACCATCCAGATCCGCTACCATCACTGATTTTGGATACGTCGTTGTAGAAAGTGTTCTCTGGACTTAACCATTGATCTCCATCTGGGATCAAAACATCATACTTCCTACTGAAAGGCAGTCAATTGTCTACTGGCATCGAGAACAGTGTGCACCGCTCCAATAACTGGTGGTTTATCTGGCAGTTCCTTAGATGACAAGTGGTTTTTAAAAATGGCTCAACAACTTCTTTAACACCAGACCAGTCGATTTTTGGCGGAACGGCATCAACAAATTGGTCGAGAGGAGGAAAGAGGTTGTGAACAGGAATTGGGTATATATATTTGATTAACTCATTCATATAATTCTGGTTTTTTGTTTAAATAAATGTCTTCGTAAAAACGCTACAAACTTAATAGGTCTATGAATAAGTTCGTGCGGCAGCCAAATGTTGTATCTGCTGCTTTGTTATTGTGGTGCTCGCTACTCTTTCCAATGGCTCAACGGCAGAGCAGCGCATGCTGTGTATTTGACGAAAAATGTGTTGAATATTTGAAGAAAATTCGTTCGCTTTGTGAAAGAAATAAAAAAAAAAATCTCTTTAAATCAGCTCAAAAAATTCCCTTTTACAAATTGAAAACTGTCACCTTCATCATTTGCCTCAGTAATGGCTTGTGGCATCATAATTCATTTGTGTTAAATTTTCTAGAGTAATAAATCAATTAATGCCACAAATCCAAATAAATTCCCTTATACTCCCTACTGACAGCTAAATAAAATCATAGCTTAGAGGCGCAAGCTCTCTTCAGAAATCTTCCAAAACTCATAGTAATTTTTCACTAATCATTTATCAATGAAAATTTTGTTGTTTTACATGCGCGGACGCATGTTTTCATTTAAAATGCAATCACTGTGACAATTTCGAGGCACACAACAAAATTGATGGGCTGCAAACATAGGCTGCGCTTCAGTTACATAGCACACACACACATATATATGCATATTTACATATGTGTATGTATGTAAGTATATAAATACACACAATGCTAGCCCTTCGTTCCATTTCGCTTATTCGAAGATTTTTCCTAACACTTTGCCCTCTTTTCATTGGGCATTTACTTAGTTGGGGGATCGTCGTTTCAAAAATTTCAACGCTGTCATTTAATTAAAGTGTCAACTATGACTTGTGACTCGTGTTGCAAGCAGCAACATCATCATATGCAACGCAACGCGTGCCACATGTGGCTGATTAAGTTGTATGATACTCTATTTGTATGCATGTATGGGTGTGCCTGTGTTGCTGCTGCTGCACCATGTAACTTTTTTTGTCAGCTATCACTAGCCCACACTCGCTCAAGTGGGCCTATGGCATAGCGCGAGGGGTCACGCTGCAACTTGCATAAAATGCCTTGTTATTAATTAGAAGCAAAGAAAAATTATTTTGCGCTTGAATTAGTAATGGAATTAGTGAGAGATCAGCTACGAAGCTTCGAATTTTCTAATTATATGGCATGCTTTGGATTTTTCCAATTTTTTTTCCTGATTCAGCGTGCGCTCCATGCCTTCGCTCGATTGAAGTGTCACAGAGCTGCTCAAAGTAGGGAGTGTTTGTGGGGTTCGCGGCGACAAATGATGGGCGTTTCATTCGAAGAGACTTTCATAGATGCTTTGTAGGATTTGGGGCAGTAATGCATTTATAGCGCACGCAAGTCGAATGCCAGTTCAACGATAGGCAACCACTTGATTTTTTGGTGCATGAAATTAGTTTTGAAACCAGAAATTAAAATTTAAAAGCCAATGTTGTTAAGGGTAAAGTAGAATAGGCGCTATCCTTACTCAGTACAGAGTTAAGCAAATGCGCTGTGAGCCCCTTTTAGTACCACTATTCAAGCTCCTACTGCGTCCGGCCAGTTGTAAGCTAAGCAAACCTTAGAAGTTCGTGAAACTCAGGTCCGCTAGACAACTAAGTAATTAGTGATGAAAATAGTGCTTTCTTAGAGTCGCCAGAGTTGGACAGTGACGGTGATTGACGCTTTTGAGATTTTAATTTTGTGGTCGGCTGCCTTAAAAGTAGTTGTCGGTTGGACTCATTCCACTGTCTCATAACGCAGTTACGAGTGAAAACTCTGATCACTTAAATGAATGAATTCCGAAGTGTGCCTGAGTAGGTCAAATAATTTTTTATCAATTTGTAGCCTAATTTGTCACGCAATCCTACAAGAAAAAGCGCTCTCCATTTTTTATTAATTTTTGTGCCACCAACCGTAGTTTGTCGGCAAGGAGTGCCTAAGAAACTCGCGTCTTTGGTATCAATTACCTTGGCAGGAACAACATCCACGACGGTGATACAAGGAAACTCTTCAGACTCATTTGATGTTGTCACAGGTGTGAAACAAGGAGACACACTACCTACCGTCATATTTATCCTGGTATTAAATTTTGTAATCGGCGATATCTATAACTAACTGATAACTTAAGCAACGTTAGACGGCTTTGATATTAATGTCGATAAGACGAAATTCCTAGCTACGTCTTCAAGCGCCACACGCTACAGCAACCTGGAGAACGGACCATATATTTTTCTCAAAGTGGAGTCTTTTAAATACCTGGGTGTAAATCGTAGCAACGCTGCAGACGGCGTGAATGATAAAATATAGTCTTATAATAGAAGTTATTTTGCTCACCTGAAACTTCTCAAAAATAAATTACCATCGAGATGATGTTAGCTATAAATCTACAGAACGCTAATAAGACCAGTAGCAATATACCTTTTCCGCTTTCAGCGTAAAATCCTAAGAAGGATGCTTGAGCCTGTACGCGAATCTTGATCTTACAGAATCAGATACAATGATGAGCTCGAACAGCTGATATCAGGTCAAAACATTGTGTGTTTCGCTAAAGCTCAGTTGTTGAGGTGGTTTGCACACTTACTCAGGATGGATGACAGCAGGATTACGAAAAATACCATCAACTCTCTTATTATGGGCCGTAAAGAACACAAAAGACCGGCAAGAAGATGAGCAGACGATGTTGATGTAGATTTCCACTTTATAAATACTAAGAGAGGCGACGCAATGAACAGAGTCGTATGGAGCGTGATTGTGAAGGAAGCACTGGCTCACCCTGAGCTGTAATAGCTATGATGATGAGAGGATTTTGAGCCATTTGTATAGATGAATGTGGACTTAGCATAGAAGCTTTAGTGCTAGGCTCAGCCTCTCAGTCGTTGTGGGCATTCGTGCGCGTTTACGGAAGTGTGAGACAAATTAAGTAGACTGGAACTTCAGGCTTGCGGCGCAGTCGTCAACATCTTTAAAGTGGGTTGTTCTCGAGTTTCCCCGTGTTAAGAAACTATTTTCCGGTGATGAAAAAAGGCAGAGTATGGTTTAAATAGACAAGATACTTGAGATTTGCAGGAAAGTAGTTAAGCTAGAGGGGTCTGATCTTGGGTAACCATATATTATTATTACTACAGTTTGACTCTAGATTTCCTTACAGGTTAGCAAGCAGAAATGTAACTTAGGCCTCGTTAACTTCTGTCAGCAAACTGGAAAACTCGAGACGATCTCCAATGACCTACCGAAAATATTAATGCAAAAAAGTGTAGCTGCTGCTCTAGAGGAATCCTCCAAAAAATACATGAATCTTTCTTTAGTTTGGCAACATCTTGTCCAATAATGTCTCATCCTACCGAACAGCAGATATTTTTTGTGAGGAGCTTTTTCATTGCAGAAATACATTCGGAGGTTCGCCATTCGCAGCCAAGGGGCGACCACTATTAAAAAACTGTCTATGGTTTTGATGTTTTATGCATGAAGATTCGAATCTTCGCACTCCCGAATGGAACTCACGCACCAACTCAGGCGGCCGCTGATAGATGAAGGCAAATAGGTGAAGGCAGATAGGTCAAGATAAAATAGATTGGCTACTGGCTATATTATTTGAATTATAAACTAAATAGAGAACTTCAATACTCCTCTTCTTCAACTTTCTTTTGTTCCAAATTCATTACCCGACCTTATCGCGTAGGATAAGATGAGATAGAGATTGGGCGAGGTTTGGAAATTTGTGCATTGGAAGCTTAACTGGATGGGTGGAGAGTGGTTTCTATTCAAAATAACGGTAAGTATGTATTCTCGTTTCAACTGCTGCTTACTGAATTTTAGGTCGAGCAGTTGGTTATTTCAAGTGTCTATCACTGGTATAGTATGTTGTATAGAAATTATTTGAAGTTATTGCCATGTCTCAAACTTAACCTGTTCTATGAAGCAGAGTCTTCAAAAGTCGACTTTGTCTACACGTAGCAGTGTTCAAAGTGGCGGCCGATATTTCAACGGTTTCGTATTCCAGCTTTTCAAATCAAAGGAAAAATTTCTTGATTACCTCACGCGCTGCTTGTTTTTCCATTTCAACTCGCCCTTATTGGGAAACCTTTTATACCTAATTAACGCATATAGTTTTTATCAGGCATTTGGCCTACTTCTTTTTTGGGGCTTTTACAAATTTTGAAGTTCTCCAACCAACTGAAATTGAAATTGAAAAAATGAGCGGCAAAAACCACCAAGAGATTTGGTAACCCCTAAAACACTAAGGCTAACAAGCCCATTGTATTTAAAGCTCGGGAAAGTAAAAGGGTAGATAGTTAAAGACGAAAGATGAGAAGTAACAGACAGAAAGAGATAGGATAGAATAGAGCCAGAGATAGCTAATTCAGTGAGAATTTTCCAGATTCATTGACAAATCTGAAAATATCCTCCAGTTTTATAAAACAAATATTACTCATTCTCATAACCTCGGAACTCCAAATATGTAGCCTTGCATTAGCAAAGACAAGCCCTTCACAGAGAAAATCCTCAGTGCTATCAATTATTCAATGGTGGTCATATGCTCAAACCATGGGTTTTCTCCTGTAATAATACCAATCATCAACCGAACGTCTTTTCTTCCACGTTTTAGAAGAAGGTTCGACAGTTTTCTGTACGGGCTTGTCACAAAACATTTTGCAGTTCTACAGCCTTCTAGACTGGAGCTCTTTAGGTAATTTGCATACATAATCAGTGCACCCTGACTTTCACTAAAAACTCCAATCTAATTCCCGCTTCATTTCCTCTCAATTATCCATTCTGCTACTTTCAGAAGGGAAAACATTTCCGTAGACCAAACAGTTGCCGTTCGTCCCATAGCGCAATGATACTTCAACTAATTGAAAATCACGCAATTTTATGTTGGCTCTGAATGGGTGACGATTTTTATGAGAAGCTTTTGTTATGGCAGAAATACAGGGTGGCTGATGAATTTTGCTACATTAAGAAACTCAAATAACTTTTTTTTTAGTGTATGGAATTCATTTATTTTTTTTTTTCAAGTTGAAGGTCATTAAATTTTATTAAATGTAGCTTAACTAGTTTTAAAAATAATTGAATTTAAATGCCCCCCATGCTCGTTGATACAAGTGCGGCATCTTAGTAAAAAGTTGTTCATTGCTGCTTTGAGAGTTGCGACAGGAATAGCCGCCATTGTTGCCCGAATGGATTGTTTTAGTTCATCCAAATTTGTTGGCTTTGTTTTATAAACTTCTTGTTTACATAAACCCCACAAGAAAAAGTCAGGTGCAGTAAGGTCAGGCGACCTGGGGGGTCAACGAAATTCGGAGTTTCTTGAAATCAGTCTATTGGGAAATTTTCGTCGCAACTCTGTCATAACAGTCTGGGCTATGTGAGACGTTGCCCCATCTTGTTGAAACCACACAGAGTTGAAAGGAATTCTCTTTCGGCGTAGTTCTGGATAGAAAAATTCTTTCAGCATTTTCAAATAACGGTCTCCAGTAACCGTAACGGTGTGACCATTTTCTTCAAAAAAATAAGGCCCGACAATACAGCGTGAAGAAACCGCACACCACACTGTCACGCGAAGAGGATGCAATTCCGTCTCGTGGAGTATCTGTGGGTTAGAAGTACTCCATATTCGTCAATTTTGTTTGTTCACATTGCCGTTTAAATCGAAATGGGCCTCATCAGACATGAAAAGGCAGTTTAACATGTTTTAGTCTTCTTCCACCATTTGCAGGATCTTCTGGCAAAATTCCAAGCGAATCGGCAAGTCTGCTGCATTCGGTTTGTTAACCATTTGAATTTTGTAGGGAAATAAGTCTAATCTTTGTGCATTATTGTTTGCAAAGACTGTCGGCTGACACCAAGTTGAGCAGATAAGCTTCTTGTTGAAACCCTTGGATTGCTTTGTATAGCTGCAGCTACAGCAGCGATCGTTTCCTCCGTCCGAACTGGTGGATTTCGATGATAAGGCCTTCTTGCGACTGTTCCTTGCTCAGCAAAATTATTCACCAGTCTCATTATGGTCCATCTGCTCGGGGGATCGCCGCCAAACATCCGCCTGTACTCTCTCTGTACCAAAACTACGGACTCCAGTGCGTGATAGCGGCGGACTATCCAAATTCTTGTTTGCGTGTCCCAGTTATCCATTTTAATAAATTTTAAAGATCAATCTGCAAATTAAAACAAAAATGGAACAGATAACTTAAAAAGAAAAAAAGTTATTCAATTTTTTTTTGGTAGCAGCTTTCATCAGCCACCCTGTATTTGGGCGATTCTCCTTTGACTATGGAGTGGCAGCTGCTGTTAAAAAATACTGTTCTACCATTTCGTGCCCCGAGTTGGAACCGAGCTCGGTATGATGGTAGTCATGCATATACTCACTTGACTATAGCGGCCGACAGATTAGTGGGAAGAAGCGTAGTATTATAATACAAGATTTTATCTGCTTGCCAATTTTTCTTTCTGTAAATCTTTCGTGGTTTTCTATGTAAGACTCGTTAACGACCTGTGTGTATTTATATTCATGTAAGCTTAGTCGGCTTTTTTCGCCGCTCGGAATCTAACTGTATAATTATTGAGTGCTTTACGTATTTTCTAATAGAAAATTCGTTTTAGGAAGCGTTAAAATTAAGAAGCTATTTAAGATGAGGAGCTACTCAGCTATACAGCTGAGGAAGTTAGAAGAGCAAGTAAGCTCGTATTCATCATCAATCGCAGAAAAATAGTACAAAAGAAAAAACTGTCAAAGGCGCATCAACGTTTGCGGCATGTAAATTTATCAAAATGTCAAATAGCTGTCAGATGCCTTCAAGAAGTCAAAAGCAAGATGCGATGGATGCTGAGTGATAATAAAAGTTACAAAAGTTTAGAAATTCGATATGCCACTACAGGCGACAACTTCTTCAAATAAAGCATTGCATTTTGTCTGTATATTTCCAATTTTTTTGGTTTTTTTGGCAGCACAAGAAATACAACTTTTCAAAAACCTTCGTAGGGGTGAAACTGTTGGGAAAATCAACCAAAAAAAAAATCTTAAATATCTTATCCACATTGTCACAGCAACTGGCATTCAAGCGGAAGCCTTTGAAAAGCATCAGCAAAGGTACATATGTCAAACGCCAAAAAGGCCGCAACGCTTACAAAGTAATCCTTTCAAATGCACTTCAAACAAAGTGAGGCTGAAGCGTAGAGAAGGCGAAGAATGCGCAAGGACAGTGGTCAGCCAGACAGGCCATAGCTCAATGAGCGTGTTAAAAATTACAAAATTGCAATTAATTGAAACATGAATTATGCGCAGCAGCCAACGACAAAAAAGCACGAGTAAGCCATATATATAAATAGGTAAATAAAAATAATGAATAAAATTACAAAAGATCTGCAAACAAATACGCAGCGACCCTTTGATGTACTCTTTCACTCATCGCTGAAGATGAATGAGTGTCCTTTTTATTTGAAGCGGCTGGTCAGACAACTTGAATGCTGTTATTTTTTTTCACCATCGCCAAAGCGCATAACCAACAAAAAAAAACGCATATGAATAACAAAAGGCGACGTCACAAAGGATGCATGCTTTTGGGCGCATATTTGTTTTCACATGTCAACTTGACCAGCGAAGTAGTAGCAAACGCACGTACACATACAGTTGCGGCCATTGATGTCCAGAAACTCTACAATTACAGGCGAGGTAGCGTAACTCACAAGCGAAAATTTTGAAATAGACGTTTTGCTAATCGGTGGTAACCAGACTATAATTACAGCCTATAGACTCCTTCACTTTCAATTTTACACCAGCGCTGGAGTGTCGTCAGTCGAGGTGCATTGACTAATAGCAAAATATGCAGAAATCTTGGACCAGCCTTTTCGAAGGCGCTGTAGAAATTTCCAAGAACTTATGGTAGAAAAAAACGACTCCCCGCTACTGACTGACACTGTGTGACCGGGCACTTCGATATACTAGAATACCTTTCTTAGATACACAAAACCAGGTAGCGGACAATAGTTTGAAAAGCTTAATGAAATTCAGCAAAGACATGGTTTATGAGACTTTTTACGGACATAGCTTAGTTCAGCAAGGTGGGCTGGCAAGCTAAGCTGAGGTATTGGTAAACAATTTTCCAAATACTGCAAATCTTTCCGCAGCAAAAGAACACTTTCTAGAGCAACTAATTCTAACTCAATCAAAGTTTTTAGTCTCTGTTTTGTTACTCGGATCTTCATTAAGTGTCACGAGTGAGGGGTAAGATTGAGATTATTACCTGTCCAGTGCAATGCAGAAGTCACAGTCTCTGAAAAATAGTACTTCACTTGAAAGTATGTATTACTTTTTTTCTGAAAAAAATAACTTAGATAATCTCCAGAGAGCGGAAAGCTTTATACTTTGTTGTATCATAATGAAAGGACTGAAAATGGTTCCCAAAAAAGGTCTTCTACTTGCAAAAAGTGCTCTTGAAAAATTGCTCTATCGAAGGTACTCAAGTTTTTTCTAATATCTGTTGGTTGCACTTTCAGAGACCCGCATAATGATATCTGTAGAAGCTACTGAGATGAGGAAAAGATGAATTCCAATCAGCACCCCCATGCGAAAGGCCTTAACATCGAAAAAAGCACTTCAGAATTTTTGAGAACGACTTTTATGGACCGCCTCGCCGAAAGAACTGACTAGATTCGCCAAAGATATTCTTTTAAGGTCTTGCAAGGATAGTACCGGGAAAATCTTTAACGGGTACCGCCATGGACCTCTATGGACACCGAGCGAACTCTCTTAAAATGCAGCTCTAACCTGTAAGCCGCCGTAGCCGAATGGGTGGGTGCGAGAGTACCATTAGGAATTCAGAGAGAACGTCGGTTAGAATTTCAGTGAAACACCAAAACGAAGAAAATAGTTTTTTCTAATAGCGGTCGCCCCTCGGCAGGCAATGCCAAACCTCCTAGTGTTTAAAAAAAACTCCTCATACAAAATATCTGCCATTCGGAGTCGGCTTGAAACTGTAGGTCCCTCCATTTGTGGAACAACATCAAGGTACACACCACAAATAGGAGGAGGAGCTCGGCCAAACACTCAGAAAGAGTGTACGCGCCAATTAGGTTAGGAAAATGCCTCTTGGTTACTTAGTTGCCTTACCCTAGCCGCTTTTACAACCAGCTGATTAGAGTCATAGTAAAATAAGCCTCCCCAACCTGTTTTCAGTACAATATAGTGCGTTGAGTTTTTAATCGCCGAAATAACTTTTCGCTAATGAAATTTGTTTTAATTTGGATATTCTTTTGTACACTTAAAGTCATTTTGACATACCTTTGCCATCGAAATTGAGTTTGCCACAGTTCAACGTAGGAAGGTTTTGCTATCGGTATCAACTTTTTCTAGGACGTCCCTTATAATGCACTCAGTAGAGATAGGTCTGTAGTTCAACGATCTACATATTTTGGTTGTTTTTTGTTTGAAATGGTCCTCTTTAGAGCTCTTGAACGCATCTTTCTTTTTTTCACAAGACCTTCTTATTCTTCTTGGTTGACGCGATAACCGCCTATGCGATTTGGGCCGAGTTCAGCAAAGCGCGTCAGTAGTTTCTTTCTCGTGCTAACCGGCACCAATCGGGGACACCAAGTGAAGCTAAGTCTTTCTCCACAGAGGAGGCCTTCCAACGCAGAGGAGGCGTTCCTCTTTCACTGCTACCGCATCGAATACTTACAGAGCCGGGGCGTTTGTATCCATTCGGATGACATGACCCAGCCAACGTAGCCGCTGGATCCTTGAGAAAGAGATGGTTCTATAACCTTAGGATGGTGTTCGACAAAAGAAGAAACTGGATTGCTTTCATCTCAAACTCAACAGCTACAGCCTTCCAGTTTTCTTATGGCTTAAAAGAAAAAAAAAATTCCCCACGACAGACTTGCTGAATCCATTTTTTAAAGGGTGCTAATTATTTGCTTTGAATGTTTATCATCCCTCTTTGCTGCTTCCACTCTCTGCCTTCAGTGTTGACGCAATGGACGAATTTAAGTTATGTCAGACCGGATTTCAGTGTCCGCAACTGTACCTACGAGTAAAATGTGTGTGTGTGCTTGCCACCTGGATGCTGCTTGCAGCAATATCACCGTGTTGCACGCTGCTCATGGCATGCCCGCGGCGACATTTCGTCATTAATCAGCAGCCTTTTAAGGTAAAAAAAAGTAGCAAACTTCTTTCGTAAGGATTTTTATTTAATTAATGCATGTGAATTTGCGCTGAAAAGTTTTAAGCAATTACTTTTGGTTTTTTTCTATTACTTTTCTTAGCCGTTGGCTAGCCATGCATAGGGACATCAACTCACTTATGCATCACTTTTCATCGGCTGCAAGCCTTCGCAACTTTTTGGTGGTCACTTTCTTTGTGAAAATCGTTTCAAAGCTTCCTTGCGCTTGTCTGCTTCGTGATTAATCATCAAATCAAATTATTATAAAAATACATCTGCTGCGAGATGTTGTGACTTGGCTGGCTACTTTGCTTTTCCTGTTTATTTATTCTTAAAAGTTTTTGATAAGATTTTTCATTACTTCACAGTTAATTTGTCTGAATATTCATTGCGGCAGCTGTGGTCAGCGTGAGAATTGGTCGGCTATTCTTTTAAAGGACACTTGGTTGGAAGATTTCGTAAAGTGCAAAGGTCGCCAACGGAACACGGCTGTTGAAAATGTCTTGCCGTTAGATAGCTGAATGAAAGTTATTTTCCGTGGAAAAAAACAAATTTGATAAATAGACGATGTTTTTTTCTGGTTATTTAATTTTACATTGTATCTTCCACTTTACTTTTTCTCAACGCTCAATGTGTCACTTGGTCCTCAAATGATAATTCTAACATCGTTGAATCTGTTCAAAAGTAGTATGGTGAGTTTTGAAGTTCATATATTAATAAACAGGATTCGTTGAAGTGTCTAAAATATCCAAGAAGCCATAACGTCACATTCAGAACAGTCATGGAATGCATTCTCAAGTGTCTCGAACAACACTTCCTCACACAAAATGAAGCTCTTATGCTCACTTTTGGAAGAGTTTTGGTGTGGCTAACGTTGCTGGCCATCCTTCACTTGAGTCATCCACATTTAACGGCTGGCATTGAACGAGTAGAGTTTCCATAAACTTTTGTCAACTTCGAATAAACTTCTTTAGGGATTAAGGCATCAAAACCGAAGAATTTTATGACCGCATGATATTAGGGCTCATCCATTTTAATGAGAAAACAGGCAAGGCATCTACATAAAAAAAATTGTAAATAAGCCGCTTGAGAGAACAAGTTAAAATGTGTCTTATGAATTAATAGCGCACGCTCCTGTTCAAGAAAAGTAAGTTTTCGCTGTTTGCAATGCGACCTCTGTATCAAGTTGAGGATTTTTCACCTTTCTCACCTCACCTAAGTTCGAGTTTCACGTGAAATTGCTGTCGTTTTTTAGACATTCATTGGTTTGGTCGAAACTTCTTCCTATTCTTAATTGGCACGATAACCGCTTACGCGATTTGGGCCGTGTTAGCAAGTGCGCCAGTCATTTATTTCTCGTGCTAACTGGCACCAGTTGAAGGCAAGTCCTTTTCAAGAAAGGAGGCTTTCCAACGTAAATGAGGCCTTCCTCTTCCTCTGCTACCACCAGCTGGTACCGCATCGAATACTTTCAGAGCCGGAGCGTTTGTTTCCATTCCGTCAACACGACCCAGCTTTGAAGTCGACGAAAATATTGTATGTGTCGATTCTCCTTTCATGGGCCTTCTCCAAGACTTGCCGTCTTGTGAATATTTAGTCGATGGTGGGCTTTCCTGGTCTAAAGCCGCACTGATAAGGTCCAAACTGTAGGTTGACGGTGGAACTCAGCATTTCACACAATATGCTCGCCAGAATGATATTTAGAAGACTAATCCCGCGATAATTGCACAGATTCCAGGATAACCCTTCAGCCGGCTATGTGTCGGCTCCCGCGGCGTTGTTGTTCTTTAGCTGCTTTATCGCTATTTTCACCTCGCTATTCTCACCTGGTCGGATGGCGGAACGATAGTTCCTTCCTATATTTATAATTATTTTTTCTTACATGGTTAGCGCCTCTATTCAAGTTTTTGTTTCGTTTTGTTTGCTTTGGTTTTTGGTCGGTCAGGTAGGGTTCAAACTGTGGAAGTATCCATGGCAAGAGAGAAACTGAATTAAGTTCCATTGCACCCATTTGACCATTAATGAAATAAGTTTCGCCGTCCATCTACCACTCGGTTCTGTGTCCGTTCCACGGCATTAGTGGTGGCGTATTTTTTTCCTAGAGTCCCACGCATCTATTCGTTCCGGGCCATCAGATCGACGGGTATCTCCCCGCTGATCACAAAGATTGCAGCGCCAGAGGCAGTGCCGTAGGCTGAGGTAACTTTAAGTGCCGTTGTTCACTGCACAGCCTCCAGTGCTTCGCGTTTGGCTTTGCAGTTTAACACAGTGCCCCATACTTAGCTGCCGGACAGGAGCATTGAGTTTGTGACCGCCATAAGTAGCCTTATTTTGGTCTGTATTGGCCCACCGATATTTGCCATTAATTTACTTAGCTTTCCTGTGACCTTTGCTGCTTTGGTAGCCGCATGCCGTATCTGGGCCAGAAAGTAAGCCTGCAGTCAAGTTGAATACCTGAGTATTTCACTCCTTTTTGGGTCACTAAGGAGGTGTCGCCTATTTGCATGCTGACCTCGAATGACATGTGACTTCGTGTCAAATGGATGACTTCGGTCTTATGTTTGGCGATTCCAGGCCATGGTCCTCAAGTCATATTTGTGTCCTTATCATACCTCAGTTCAGCTTCCTCCAACCATCCTCAGCGACCCGGGGGGAATCAATGATGTTTCAAGAAAATCCTTACCTTATCCCTAAGCTTCAGCGTTAAACTTGTTAATGCCCACAACTTTTTCTTCGAATTTCAATACTAAAACTTTGAAAAATGTTTTTTTGAGAGTATATAATCATATTTGTTAAAAAAATTATGAAAAAAATCTTGTCAAGGGGCGAAATATATTTTTCTTAGTTATCATATGCCCTTTTTCATATTCTTCGTCAATCTCACTCTCTAAGCACAGAGACGCTGATATTTGCAAATTTTTTGTGAAAAAATATATACCATAAAATTTTTTGAACTGTCTTAATGATTTGGTCGAAAATTTCAAAATAGTATATTATGTAGTACCTTCCAAACTTATTTTTTTTGGTAAATAAAACTTCATAGATAATTGAAATTATTGATGTCAGTGTCAGTGGATGTTTTCCAATTTGAACTTGAATAATCAATGCCAAGCCCAAATTCGGTCTTTCTCAGAAGTTTAGCATTTACAAAAACAATGTCAGTATTTATCATGTGTAAAATGTTACAATACAGTTTTTTTCCACTTACAAGCTTTAATAAATTTTTTCAAAATATCAATTCTGTATAAATCCACTTAGCTGCCATTTCAAAAGACTTTAATGCCAACCTTGAACTATAAAATTTCAAGTATATATATTTCAGGGGATCGATTGTCAGCCAGAATATGAGTTTACAGCAATGACATAACAGTAAAGGCATTGACAAGTTACTTATTCGCATAAATTAGCACAAATCCCAAGTATTGCCACTTGAAAGTAATTCGAAGTGTGGAAATAATTTTTTCTCGTTTTTATTATTTGAAACATATGGAAGCTATTGAGAAATTGTAGGAGAAAAATGGAAGCTCAAGTGACAATTACGCATTCACACTTTTGACACAATCAAAGCTGACAAAGTGCCAATGTTACAGGCGTTGTGGCATGTGCCACAAGTGACAAAGCTGCGCGCCGATGGAGAGCAAAGCGCTGAAATCTTGGAAGACTAAACTTAGACACACATGTGAAAAGTGGAATAAAGAAAAATGAGCAAGGGAGGCAAAAGCAAGAATAAAGAAAGAAAAATAACGATAAAAAATATTCTGCTGACATTGAAAAGTTTAAGCGGCAACAGCCAAATGTCATCAGCGCAGGCGAGTGATTTCATTTGTGGCCAGACGTCAACAACTATTTACAAGCATATGTAACTAAACACACACACACACATATGCGCCAAACACACACACCTTAAGTGATAGACATGTGTAAGCGCCCCCTCGCTTCAATTTTCGTTTCTTTTTTTGCCTTTTTTTTGCGCCACTCAAATGACTTGTGCCGACAAGTTGCCACCCTACCGAAATAGCTGCTGCTGTTGGTGTGGCAAAAAATGCGCTGACTGCAACTATTGACAGCTGTCAAAGTGCGAAATGTAAAGCGATTTCTTGTGGCGACACAAAAGAATTTTTCAAAGCAGCACAAAAGCAAACGAAGGCGTCGTGGCAAGTACAAGAATGTGCATAGTAGGTATGAGCCCCAATTGAAGAGGAGTGCAAATGAAATGATTTTTAGTGAAATTCTAGTGTGAGAAATCGATGCATCACTGCATTTTTTGGAGTAAAGCTGAAAATCTCATTTTGGAGATGCGAAATTGACAAATTCCCTAACTTGCCACAAAGGTGTTGCGCATACCTACAGAGCAATACAAAGCAGCAATGCATAAAATTTCGGTGTTTCTCAGCTTTCGCGAAATGAAAAGTAGTAAAAACTTCATTGGAGATATAAAAAAGTGAGTCAAAGATATTATTTTAAGCTGCCGTAGCACAGCGGGAAAGTGGCGTGGAAGGGATTCACCACCTGCGGGAGTTTTCATAGGTTGAATTTAACAATGAACTTATCTAAGTATATGTACTCGTATCCTGTATAGATAGAATCATTTGCGGAAGATATTTTTTTCGCCCTTCCCAAGAGGAAACCTTCAGCTTAATCCGGTGAGTAGGAGATGAGAGCATGAGAAGTTATACGTTTTTTTTTATCGTGAAAGGTTATCATTAGGTATAAAACCGTTACTATTATCATCCATGTCCCGAAGGGAGACGAATTTAAAACCACATGGATTGTGATGCCATTGCTGAGACCCAGTTGATGCACGGTAATGCTTTGATAGCGGGGACCGGGTTTCAAAAAGGTGGCATTTTCGTTATCTAGATCAATGACATATCGATTATTAATTCGAAATTTCTTTTATATGCTGATAACTTGAAGATTTTTTCATCCATTCTGGTGTCGAACGAGTAGCTAAATTTGAGCAAGAGTTTTAACCTGCCATTCTTTTTACCGCGTTTCATTCGTCCCACTTCATAGTGTATTGGCGGCACTCGACTATCCGCTCTGAACCTAATAATTAGCTTAGTTGTAGGTTTTGACTTAAGACTTTCATTTAATACTCATCTAAATTATACCAACAACCAGCAATAAAATAACAACATCCTGCCCCAGCCTAGCTGAGATTAAGAATGCAATTAAGAAGCTGAAGC
The DNA here is from genome assembly GCF_027943255.1 of Anastrepha obliqua. Lineage (NCBI taxonomy): Eukaryota > Metazoa > Arthropoda > Insecta > Diptera > Tephritidae > Anastrepha > Anastrepha obliqua. The sequence continues at coordinate 110,650,577 of NC_072894.1, read as the reverse complement.
TCAACAAAGCTGCGGGCGAAGATGGCATACAGTCTGCACTAATGATTGCCGACCCGTAAAAGGCAGAAGGGACAATTATTAATGACAGATGTGAAAATGCTGCGTGTTAATAAGAAAATTCCATAGACGCCAAATATTCGTATCCAAGTTAGATAACATCTTCAGGTGTTGCTGAAAGAACAGACCCAAGGCACCTGTACCATTAATGAATCACCATCGTTAGTTGAGGCTTTGTTAGCCTTTGAAGTTAGCTTGGTCATTGACTCGGAGACCATCTATCCAGGAGTGTACGATCTGCTAACTAACCACAAAAACCCCTTCGCTCTCTGTGCGCGGAAAATCCAACTATGGGTTCCCCGAACAGAACATAAACCATTGAGTTTCTGCAACGTCCCCGTGCTACTCACATCAACTTAAATGGAAACGTTCAAATGAGTCCGAAAGGTGAGCCAAGCAATGCCCGACTAATTTCGAGCGCAAAATCAATGAGTGTAAGGCTATAATTATCACTCTTGTTAACTTTCAATTTCAAAGTAGAAGCTAGGTTAGGCTAGGTTAGAGCGATTGTCCACTGTGGGACACTCTCAGACTCGTAGGCCATTGGGATGCCACGTGGGGAACTTGTCTAAAACCAGTGTGTACTTTTCAAAAAAAATTTAGAAGATGCCTTTTTTCCGCTGTACTGAGATCTTCCACTTCAATAAAAATTGCTAACCTAAACTGGTAAATCTACAACTGGTCAGAGCAGGACAATGGCACAGGAGATGCGAGATCGTCTCTTCCTCTTTCTCATCTAGACAGCTTCTGCAGAAGCCTGCCTATTAGGTAGTATCCTGAAATCTATGTGCTAAGACTGTGCTTATGTGTTTGGCTTAGTAGAGATTCTGTGCGTTTAGCATTAAGGGTTGGCCACAATTATTGGGCGATTCTGCAGGTGGTTTCATTACACCATCTTTCCCTCGCTGCTCATACAATTTCCTCAAAGATAAGTAGCTTACAAGTCTGTAAAGGTGTGCCTATTCAATCATCACTCAACTTGGTGACGAGTCTCGCTAGTTCATCGGCCTTGCATTTCCCCTCTATGTCACAATAGCCAGGAACCCATGTTATCTTTAGGAGAAATGACTCAGCCATCTCGGTAAAAGATATGGGGCATTACATGGCTACCTTGGAAGTTATCGACTACTTTGTGAGAGATTTTGTCGCCGCTTGACTAATTGACAGTGAAAACGTAGATATCATCTTCATCATACTGTACCAGACTCACGGCTTTTATTATTGCCATCAGTTCAGCCTGAAAGATACCATTAATATCCCGAAACCGAAAACTAAAAGATTCCCTGATATACAAAATATACACCTCCGCCAACCCTGCCCTCATATTTTGAGCCATCAGTGTATAAATGGATGGACTTTTCCTCACTTACATTGTAACGCTCCCACTCTTCCTTTGACGGTGAATGTTGTAATGGTATTCGTAGGCGGGAGTGCTTAAACCACAAGTCTGGGAAGCTCCGAAATACCAGCTTGGATTTAACCGTGACCATAGCCACTTACTTAAAGTATTCAACCTTATTGCCGCACTACGCGCGATATATCTTGCCTGCAGATCTACTGGGCGAAGGTTTAATGTAGTGTGGTTGACATTGCACAGGTCACGAAAACAGATGCGACTCTTTCAACCTGGTCCACGATTTTAATATTCACACCCATCTCAGGGGCATTCTACCATACTACAATACTATGGTAAGGAAAGGCCCAACAACTGCCTAATTTTTGCTCAATTAGCCTTCAGGAGTACAAAATCGTCTTTGCTTTGCGGACACCATCTGCGACTGTGAGCCACCAATTTAGCGTCCTATACAGTACAAGGCCTAGATACGAGCCGTATTTAGCCGTTTCTGTTACTCTAAGGGATTTTCCCAAAGGGATATTTGCTTAAGAGGAGCTGTTTCATGTCTCCCGCTAAACAGTATCAGTTACTTCTAGCCCTCGACTTGTATACTAAAGTGGTAGTCTGTTGAGAGATCTTTGTTGAAGATGACACATTGTTGGAAGGTGTTCAAACGAGATTGCTATGACAATATCATCGGCGTATGAAATTAAAGTAGGTGTTAATTCGTCAACATTTTGCGCATTCCAAAAAAAAATAATTTATCAAGCTGTCGAACTGTTACGAAAGTACATTGTGCTCTGCCGCAAATGTGGGGTAAGCAAACTTTCTTACGGCCCACAAATTTTGGTAGCCCATTTGAATGCATCGCATGCTGTTAATTAAAATATTGACAAACAAATATTAATAGTAAATTATTATTCTTATTTGCTTTTGTTTTTTAAGCAGAACTTTAGGTAGCAAGCAAAAACAATTTTTGTATTTTGAATACAGACATCAAGAAATTTGGAATGCATTACAAATTACAAGAAATTGTCAAGTGTTAGAACTAGAAAATTCCACCTAAATTGCAAGAATACCAAATGTGTTAAAACAACAAAAATATGTTTCACACTACCCTGCAGTAAAGCGAACTAGTTTATGAAGAGTTTCTCTTAAACTGTTTCTAATCTGAACAGATCAGTAAACTTAGTTTTGTGGGAAGAAAAAATCAAACGGCCACTTAACACGTTTTGATGCCACTGGTAAGTAGAATAGAATATTGCAGCGTGACATTCAGCAGATACCAGGTTTGATTTAAGATTGATTTAAAAATACCTTGTAGCTCGTCGTATCTATTTTTTTTTTATTGTACAGTTAGAGTTCCTTTGCAATTAAGTATCATATTTTACTTAACACTTTTACCTAAAAATTCCACCGGCCGTTTTCTCAACTGATCAATAAAATTAATTTTATTAATCAAGCCAATAAATTATTCCTTCCTTTAAAATGTCCTTTAAAAGCGTTCAAACTCACTTAAAAGCAACTTGAGTGTAGATGAAATTTAAATACAACTTTGATTCATATATAGGTTCGGTTAGGTTAAGTTGAAGCGGTTGTCCACTACAGGACACACTCACGGGCTCATGGCCGATTGTGATCGGCGTGGGGAACTAGCCCTTATCCCTCCTGAAACCAATGTATACTTTTCAAAAATTTCGTAAGATCCTTCGACAGAGTCGAGATCTTCTAATTCATTAAAGAATTGCCCTCCCAAAATGTCGAGTATACGTCTGGATAGAGCAGGACAGTGACGCAAAAAGGGCGTGATCGTCTCTTCCTCTTCTTCATCTGGACAACTTCTGCAGAAGTCATGTGTTTGCACACAAAGGATAAGTCGAAAGCTAACGTAAATTCAAAATCATCATCAATTCCTAGAGTTCCAAGTTGGAGCATAGGACCGCAATGAATTACTTCCATTCAGGTTAATATAACTCGAAAATCATCATCCACTCCTGGAGTTCCCAGTTGAAGCAAAGAGCCATAACGAAATTCTTCCATTTGGGCCTGTTTTGCGCCAATTCCTTAACTTAGCTAAGGCGCATGCCACGGGATTCAAACTCCAACAGTCATCCCCAGGTGTTTGCAGGTCTTCCTCGCCTGGGACTTCCTTGGAGATATCCATTAGTCGCGGCATTCGTTATATAACCTGAAAATAGAGTCGATTAATTTTAAATCCCCCGAACATTTGCTTTATATGGAAGAAAATTCTCAAAAACCAATACGTTTATTGAGCGACTTTAAACTCACACAACGAATTACTACCATTTCGGTTAATATAACTTGCAGATCATCATCCATTCATGGAGTTCCCAGTTGAAGCAAAGATCCACAACGAAGGCTTCCACGAATATTTTTTATGTGGAAGAATATTCTCAATATCGTTAGCGAAAAAAATTCTCAAAAATCAATGCTATTATGGAGCGACTTTAAACTTACACTTTATTAGACTGAAATTAAAAGGGCAATAAAACTGCATACCTAGAAAATTGTTGTTAAGAGAAAATTGGATAAACATTCCCTTAAATCAAACTTACTAGTTCTGAACAAATTCATACCAGCCTGCTTTGCAGTGGAACTAAGTTTTTGAATGAAATCAACTTGTCAAATTCTCATTTCATGCATCGCAAACAATTCAAGTATTGTAATGGATATTCCCAGAAGAATTGTTGTTTGCATTAACCACTGATTGGTCATTCTAAAACTAGTACCATTCGAGTCACTTTGAAACTAGTATATGTATTTTCTAGTACAGTAAGTTTTATAGCCTTCCAAGCTTTGACAAATGCAACACAAAGTAGTAGCTACTTACTCACTTATATAGATTAGTCGAATGTGATGGGAAATGAAGTTGCCGTTATTATTGTTTTATTTACTTTTAGTGCATTTCCATAAACCGAAAGGCTTATTTGGTAGGTCTATTTGTTGATCTACGCGCTTGGTAGCGCAAGGAAAACAAAGAGAAATGTGTGAAATTTTAAACGCATAATTCCCACTAAAAGTCTCAAACAAATTTATAAACAAATACACAGTCTAAACTAGCATTGCCATAGACTTGTGCAAAAGTCCAAAGAATTCTCTACGCCTCCGCCGATAATGATTGAGAAGTCATTGCTGTTGTTGTGCTATCGACGAAGTCACTCAAGTGGATGTGCTTACATACCATATATTGAATGCCGCAAACTCTTTAAAGTGTGGCTGTGGCATGGTAGCGCAGAAGTTTATCTTGTTGTCGATACCACCAACAACGCCCAACGCAAGCGGGAAATTTCCACGAAAAGTGGCTAAAAGATAGACGAATATGAAAATGAGAAAATCTTTTGAGGTGAATGGGAAACTTAGGGTGCGGCCAGAGTGAACGCTGAAAGCCGAGCCGAGATTGTCAGTGCGATAAAGATTGTCAGTGCGATAAAACTGGTTACATACAAGTCAATACAAATAAGCTTGTGTATAACACAGTGAGCGCCGACAAGAGCAGAGAGCAAAGCCGATGAGTGCGAGAAAACAGTTTCAAAGCTTTTTGCTCGCTTTTTTGGATTGTTGATGTTTACTTTTTAGAGTGCAGTTGTGTTTTTAACACACTTTTATTAGGTCGGGTTGTATGTATGTATGTATGTATGTATGTAACGGAATCTTTGAGCTTAATTTTCACTGGCTTCTAAAAATCTGATCGACTTGAAATTTTGCACACCTATCAAGGACCGATGACAATGCAATAATTTGATAAAAGTTTTCCATTATCCTTATTAGGATTGCCAGGATTAATATTTTCTTTTTTTACCTGTGGGCAAAAAGTAAGGTGAATTTGGTTGTAAAATGAAAAATCTTTATTTATTCTTGTAAATCTATTTCATCCCCTTCAAAATAATCCCCTCTCGATAAAATACACCTATGCCAACGATTTTTCCAATCCCCGAAACATGCCAAATAGTCCATTTCCGGTATAGCCATCAGCACCTTCTTCGATTCAGCATCTATCTCCTCAATCGACTCGAAACGCGTTCCCCGGAGTGGCCTCTTGAGTTTTGGGAATAGCCAGAAGTCACACGGAGCCAAATCAGGCGAATACGGTGGTTGCGGAACGATATGCGTGGAATTTTTGGCGAAATGGTCACGAAGAACGAGTGCAGTGTGAGACGGTGCATTATCGTGATGCAAAAACCAAGAGTTGTTGGCCCATAATTCTGGTCTTTTTAGATGAATTGCTTCACGTAAACGACGTATAACGCTTAAACAATATTCCTTATTAACAGTTTGGCCAGGTGGAAGGAATCCATAGTGCACCACACCACGAAAATCGAAAAAAAACTGGCCAATGGAGTGGGGTAGCCGTTTCTCAGGCTCCCTCCACGAAATAAATATAAGATAAATCATTATATAAATGATGAAATTCACCAAATTCATTCCTTTTTAGTGTAATTGGATGTTTTCCAAACTCTTTTGTGTTAATAATTGCATTAATCACACTAGGCGAAGCAAAATACTCTTCATCAGATGAATCCATTACCGTGTACAGCAATTTTATAAACACAAATGAACAACAAAATTAAATGACATAAGAGCAAAACACATGGAATAAACAAAATTTCAGCGCTGATTCTCGCATTCACTGTGTTATATACAAATTTTCTTCTCGCATGAAAATAAGCGTCAATAAGCTCGGCTCGGCTCGGCTCGGCATCAGCGTTCACTCTGGCCGCACCCTTATCGCCTTTTACTGGGCGCATATTGTAAGCAATATTATGCGGCATTTTACACTATGTTGCATGCAAACATAAAATATGCATAAACGCGTATAAACATAAGCATAAACATAAGCATAAACGTACACAGCAGCAGCAGCAGCAGCGCTTAGATGGCAAGTGGCAAAGTGGCATTCAGTTGCATGTTGGAAAATTCATGCTAATTAAAGGCGGAAGATTACATCTACTTTTTTCCACACTTTTTTCTATGAATCTTTACAATTTAATTTGAACTTTGTGGGGGACACAAAATAGACCCCCTGCAGCGCACTTTGCATACACACACACACACACATGTGCCGCATGTTAAGATGTGCTCACTAATCGTACACCTACTAAGTACTTGGAGACTGGCGTGTGGAAGTGAAATGTTGGAGGAATGTCTGCACTTTGATGTGCCATAAAATCAAATAAAGCCATGCGTTCCGGCGTAAACAAAGCGTTGAAGTGAATGATAAGCGAAAAAAGGGGAAGTAGAGTGAAAAAGAAGAAAAGATTGAATGGCGCTGGAAAATGTACATGCACTTTGGTGTGTGTGTATGTCGCTTACATGCATTTGACTGCACATTTTCGTCTGATGCCACTTAAAAAATAAATTGAATCCCATGCTCAATGAGGTGACAAGTCTAGTGGGGGTCCTTGTGGTTCATATATTAATTTTGCGGTTTCAAAAGCAATCAGATCAAAATAAGAAAGTTGTGAGTTACCTTACGAAGAAAAAATACAAAAGCTGTACTTGCAACAGCTAAGACACAGAATTTGAAAGCAAACAGATGACTTCGATAGAGGGCATACGCTTACTGCAGTGTAGTGGAGGGAAATGAAAGAGCGGATGAATGTGTAAGGAAAGGCTCTGAGCTTGACCTTCAGCGAGCGGTCCCCTTATGTCCCCTAAGCATTCTTCTAAACGAACTGGATTGAGCGTAGTCGCGGAAACCAACAACAGGTGGCCTCTGACTACTAACTGCAGAGTCTTCAAAACGCTCTGGTCAAACTGAATCTTAAAAGAACAAAATGTCTGCTTGGATTCTACAGATCAACTATCAGCGTCCTCACAGGTGGTATAGCGGGTTACTGCACTATTGGTACCCTATCCAGTGGAATGGGTGTACTTCACAATGACTTCTGCAGTAATCATGGATTTGAAGAAGAAATTGAGTTGGCACAATACCTCCTCTTGAAGGTTCTGCACTTCAAATAAGCCGAGCCAAATATCTTGGCGGTTATTTCTTTGAAGGCCTTGGAAATTTGCAAAATGTGTCACGGGAGGGGTTAATTACCTTCTTAAAAAGATCTAAATGATTCAAGCCACTTAGTTTGGGGATGGAAATCAAATGCAGGTATCACAAAGGGTCTTAGGGCCACCGAATGTCTTAGACAGGCAACATGGCTAACTTAACCTAGTACGATTAACCTAGTACAGTTCTTTTTAACATTATTTTTCCAAAAAATCAAACTTCCTGACCTTATACAAAGTACTACCTTGGCCAACTTCCACGGAATATTGATGAAGTCCAGTGTTAAAATAATAAGCCATGTGAGCTTCCCAGCGCCATTCTTCCTTAATTGCTTGACTGAGCTTCTCCCACAATTTTCAATAGGCGTCTTTATATTGCTCCACAAATTAGATAATTCGATGCCGCCTCTGAAGGGCAGTTGTTTTTACAATTTTCTAACTTATGGAGGTAAAAGTAAAGCCAAGTTTTTATCTAAGGAGTTACTGTTAATAGGTTTCGCAATGAATTTTTTACACAGTATGAAAGCATTCTCATTTCTGCATACTTATCTAAAAATAAAACAAATTTTTTGGAGTGTAATATTCTTGTAACAAATGAGTGATATAGCCTATGACAGTTGGATATATTGTAACTTTCTATCTGTGAAGGAATTTTCAGAATCTCTTTTGTAGTGGTCAAAATTACCCATTAAAAAAACAAAAAAAAATAATAATTCATGTAATATATAAATATAAATTTATTAGAAAACAAAGTCTTTAATGGATTGTATAAATCGAATTGGTTAAAGTATTATCGAAATATTTACCCAAAACAGAGTTTTGAGAAAACTATGTTCCATTCAAAGTTTCAAAAGCAAGTCACATAAACTCCGGGATGTCTTTACTAATGTATATGTAACTTTTTAGAATATTTTTCGGATTAATATGAAATTTTCCATTATCCCTATATTCATGCAGGCCATACCTATATCGATATTCAACAGGTAAATTTTCCTATTAAATGTGGCTATCATTCAGTGGCTGACTCACTGTAATTTAGTCTGTCAACCCAGTTTTCGAAGACCTTGATGACGGTGTCTTATGAATGATTTCTCTGAACTTCACTTTAAGCGCCTCAATCACTAACGGATTGTGCGCAAAGTATAGTTCCTTCCCGGCACTCCCGGAAAAAGTCTAACGTCGTCAAATCGCAGCATTGAAATGAGCAATCGCATCGCCATGACGGCTGATATGTGATTACCGAACCTGGCGAGCAAACGATTGATTGTGGCGAGGTCAAGCCCATTTCTTTAATTTACGGCCACAAACAATTGTTTTTCATACCCCTGTCTCGCCCTACATGACATTTTAAAGAAAAAATTGGTCAAGTGATGCCGTTGTTCCACACTCTTTGAGGATACGTTGACTACTTGACGATTAGGTTCGCGTTTGCCGATTCGCAGATGGATAGTTTTGTTTATTAGCATAGCCTTCGACAAGAAAATGCACTTCATCAGAAGTGATTATTCATAGAGCAAAATCGTTGCCCATTTTTAGCTCCTCTAAGGCCGAAATTGAAACGTGCGAAACGAAGTGTATCGTGTGCCTTCAATTGATGAGCAAATTGGACCTTGTAAGCGAATAATGAGAGGCCATTTCTGATGTGAATTTCACATCAGAAAGATGTGTACGAGTAAAGTAATGAGTAATGCAGATCGATGGCGAGTCAATGTTTCAGGACTGGGTCGCACACTCTCGACTAAGGGAACCACATTCTTGCCAGTTCGAACGAACCGAATGACAGCGGGGATCGTGAATGTTGTTGAATTTTTGAACAAACTTACGTGCAGTAGTCTCGGTGGGTACCCCAATTCGGTTAAAGCTTCTTTTCTATAAACGTACAGTTGGGACTATGCAAATAAATTTGCAATATTTCCCAACTTAAAGCGCTGTATGGTCGTCAACGTGAATTTCGTATTATTTTCTTCTTTACTTTAGTTTTGGTTTTTGTAAACATTTGTCTTCGAAAATATGGAGAATTAGCCCTGGTTTCCTAGTGTGGGGGTAGGGCTTTTCCCGAGCCTAAAAGATGCAATCACCTATTTCTCAGTTAGTACTACCTTTAAAAAGACAACTGTTAAAATTTCATGATATTCTCGTTATAAGCTCGTGAGTTACTGTGCTAAGAGCGACACTACTTTTGTTATTTTCAAAATAATGGAACCAAAAGAATTTCGTATTTTAATTTTACACTGCTTCCTGACGGGAAAAAGTACCGTTAAAGCAGAAGAATGGCTTGAAAAGTATTATTTGGACTCCACTCCATCAGAAACGACAATAAAACGTTGATTTGCTGACTTCAAACGGGGTTGTAGGGACACCGATTATGCAGAATGCAGTGGACGTCCAAATGAGGCGGTAACAACAGAAAACATAAAAAAATCAACAAAAACGTTTTAAAAGATCCAAAAATGAAGTTGCGTGAGTTAGCTGGCATCGTACAGATATCAAAGATTGTTTCATATCGACAAAGATAAATGCACTGATGAGCATATTTGAACTTGCTTGATTATGAATATATAGAATTTGCTTGCCAACTATATGGTGACACTTGGATATTTCAACAAAACAATGCTCCAAAGCATTTTGGTCCAGGAAAGTACCGCTATTGGACTGGCCATTAAAAAGTTCGGATTTGAACCCTATAGAAGAATATAGATAAATTTAACACCTCAAGAGAGTGAAAACGTATTAACCAAGTTAAAATTTAAAAGTTAAACCCAGCTGTTGCGAGGGGCGCACACTACATGACTTACGGACTATTTTTGTTTAGGCGCTGGGCCAAGAAAGGCAGAGAAGATAGCATCGTTTTCTTATTAGTAAAAAGAAGGTCCGATATATGATTATGAGAAAGCTCTGTTCAAACTGGGTGCCGCGTTTGTTCAATGTTGACCAAAATCAAGTCAGCCACATTGATTGAATTTCGAATTCCATCGTATTTGGCTCCCAGCAACTACTGGCTGTTCACAGATCTCAAAAAAATGTTCGCCGGTAGAAATTTCACAAAAATGAAATTGAGGTCCATTTTGAGGCTAAATAAATCGTTCTACAAAAGTGGTATTGAAATGTTAGAGCGCCGCTAGAATGATTGCGTTGTTCTTGATGAAAATCACGTTGACGAATAAAGCTAATTTGGAACAAAAAAGTGTGTTTTCTTTGCTAGGCTCGGTACTTTTCAGCCCATGTGTTATGGTCATCTATGGGTTACAACACGTTTATATGCTAGCCGCTTGATGTACGACGAATGTCCGCTGTAGCCGCCTGTGGAGTATGAGCTGGATGGATTTTAGCTTGGGAGGCCCTAACAGTGGCTGAGCTACCGCAGGCATCGCTTTAAGGATCATTGCACCTACTAAGTCTCTCATCGCGACAAGATAACACTTCCTCGCGGAGGTCCTCCTTTTGGCCCTACCTATCATGCGAGTTTAAAGGATATTATAGTTATATAGAGATGAAGTGATGTGCTTCCCTGGCAGCCCCTTAAAAAATCCTTTGTGAGAACAATGCAAGTGCCTGCATAGAGCTTAAGTTTTTGATATCCTCAGGTTTGGATGAGTTCTTGTAGTGGTGCATCCAGTTTTCTGAGGAAATCTCAAATTAACATATCACCAATGGATAAATCTTCTAAATCAACTGCTTTCTTTCCGTATACAACCAACCATAAATACGCGGCTTTTTCGCCTCATTAAACAGATTTACGCCACCGAAGCAGAGACGACGGAAAATATTTCACTACAATGGAAACCAGTTTAAATGCACAAAAATGAGCGCAGTTGTTAACCCAAATTTTTCGAAATTAAAAAAAAAGTAGAAAAAATAAAAAATTAAATATTAACATTAAATAAACTGCTTGCAAGATAATAAAGGACAAAAAAAAGTAATAATTTCCGCGCAATATGACCGTTGGTCATAAATATTCAAATTATACGCATTCAGTATGCGAGGCTGCAATTAAAGCGAGCACAGAATGGCTAACGTTCAGGGCTGGACTAGGGCAGCCAAGGAAGACTTGGTGTGAACGCATCAATCAAAACATTTTTCACACTTCCTGTACACAAAAAAAATGTTTTCTAGCTATTGTATATTAATTTTTTGTTAATGGAACAACAACAAGTAGATATAACACATGAATTTCTGTCTTTTAAGTAAGAAGAAGATGCGCTCTTTTCTATGCCTGCCCCACTTTTTCTATTTGGTTTTTTTTTTTGCACTCGCCTCACTACTTCCTGCACACTTTTGCTGAACAAATTTGCATACGAAAGACATTGAAAGCTGCTGAAGTGGCAGTTCAACTCTCCTAAGCAGTTTTCTTGCATATTTATTATAGGTAAGTAATGCTCGATTTGCTTGGTTTTTTGTTTTTCCTTCTTTCAAATGGTCTTCCTGCGTTATGTCATTCTGCTGTTGTCGCTGCTGGTCATGTGTGACATGCATAAATCGTCGATATCTGTCCCATTAGGGTTGTTTACTGCCGCTAAGATGCTCAATAATTTGTCCTTAATTTTATTTTTTTCGCTAGTTGAAGTATACTCCTATAAATAACACTTTGTACGCTTATTTGCTTTTGGCGTTTCGCATCCGATAGACGGACCTCTTTTTACCAACTGGTAATCATTTTCGCTTTTCAGACGCTGGACACATCACACAGCACAGCCTTTCTTTTATTGAATAGAGAGCTACAACCTTCAAACGGCGAACGGTCATCATTGGGCGCGGCTCATCATCAGCGCATCAGCATCACATTCACTTTCGAATTTTGTTTTCTATACCGCAGTTATATCCTCTTCGTAATCATTCTATGTGCGACAACATGTCTAACAACGTGTTAATACAGTCTGTCACACATTCACACATACCGGCGTGCGTACCCCTTGTCAGGGTTGACACTAATGGGCCGCATTACAAAATGCTAAGCAATTTAATTTAATGCGTCTACTTTGCCCGGCCAGCTAGCAGACTAACAACTCTTTTTGTGGCGCATCTCAGCTGAAAGCAGCCTCGTCGGTGAAGCATCCTCGCAGCGGCCAAGGCACTCATCTCATTAATGATATTCAGCTTCACACTCTTCATTGCTTCTAAGATTTATTTTAATTTGCATACATTTCTGCTTTTTTTTTCTTCTGGGTTCCCGCTTGGTACAGAAATGCAAAGGGTTAAATCTGCACCCTTCTACTGTGACTGTTGTTCTTATTGTTGTTAACAAGTTGTTCCTTCCTTGCAACATATTTTCGTTTCCGAAAGTTTTGCTTTTCTAAAGCGTGTGAAACGCATTGAGTTGACTTTGCTTATTTTTTTTCTTTTTTTGTTGAAATTCCAACACAGGACTACTGCCTAAAAAAGGGGTTGATCGTTCGCTGGGGAAAAATAACAATTTAATTTTTTGTAAATTCTTTTTTAATTTTGTATATTTTTCTTGTGGTTTTCAGCTCATTTAATTTGGTTTTACGCCAGTTGATTTCATTAAAAATGTTTATATAATTTTTTGAGCTACCAGGGAAGAAGTGCTTTGAATTCGTTTGGAAGATCTTTTGAGTTGCTGCATTCGTGCATATGGACTCTCTTCTTCTTCTTTTATGGGGTTTGTTTAGCTATTGAGCAAAAAAGTGTGCTACCTTTTTCTACTTTTTCAGAAAAATACAACTTAGTTGTGGAAAAAGACGAACTATTTCATTCAGAGCAGACCGATTAGATTTTAGTGAACATTTGCAATGTTAGTGGTGAGTATTGAGCGGATCTTCTTCACATATGGTAATCTATTGTGCCCCCTTCGTGGACTTATGATATTTTCTTGAGCCCCACTTCATCAATAAATTTTAATCAGCGGAAATACCTCTTTGGTTAAATGTGTTCACCCAGTTATTTGTCCCACGTATGCCTCAGTACTGGGCACGATCCCAGTACTGGGCACGATCCCAGTACATGATTAGCAATTTCATCTTCCGCCGTACAGAACAGGCAAGTTCCCAGGTTATAAAAATAATAAATAATTGGCGCGTACACTTCTGTAAGGTGTTTGGCCGAGCTCCTCCTCCTATTTGTGGTGTCCGTCTTGATGTTGTTCCACAAATGGAGGGACCTACAGTTTCAAGCCGACTCCAAACGGCAGATATTTTTATGAGGAGCTTTTTCATGGCAGAAATACACTCGGAGGTTTGCCATTGCCTGCCGAGGGGCGACCGCTATTAGAAAAATGTTTTTATTAATTTTGCTTTCACCGAGATTCAAACCAACGACCTCTCTGTGAATTCCGAATGGTAATCACGCACCAACCCATTCGGCTACGGCGGCCGCGACCCAGGTTACTAAGATGAAAATCCAAACCTCAACGCCCTGCTAGAATTCCTGTGACGATACCATATAATTCTTTTTGAATGCCATACATTCCTCTCCCGATGAAAAAAAAGCAACACTTTATGACGCTCCCATCATACCCGTCCTAACATATGGCGCAGAAGCTTGGACGATGACAAGGACGAGGTGTCCCTTGGATTGTTTGAGAGAAAGATCTTTGAAGATTTTTGGCGTAGGCGATGGAACAATGAGCTGTATGAGCGTTACGACGACATAGACATAGCGCAGCGAATAAAGATCCAGCGGCTTCGTCCGAATCGGCACAAGCGCTCTGTCTCTGAAAGTATTCGATGCGGTACCAGCTGGTGGTAGCAGAGGACGAGGAATACCTCCTCTGCGTTGGGAAGTTCAGGCGGAGGAGGACTTGGCTTCACTTGGTGTTTCCAACTTGCACCGGTTAGCACGTTCATTTTTGTCTGTGTTGTGTGATCCATCTCCGATGACCACATGTATGGGATAAGAGCCTGGAGGTGGAAGTTTATTTCTGTTACGCCTGCACTGTCACTCCATATTCCAGACATTTCTGAATTTGTTTTTATTTTTTATTACGAAAAGATTGAAGGACTATGATAGGCGCTCTGACGGAACATAGCCCAGTAGAAGCGTATGCTATATGTGTAAGGTAAGAATCTCGGGCAACGAGGAATGCAGGAAGTATTGGGAGCTCAAAGGAAACTGTAGAGCATCTCCTTTGCGGATATACTGTGTTATTCAAAGCTCGCTTAAAATATAAGAGTGCACCGAAGTTTAATGGCTTGGAAGATATCAGCAGTAGGTTGGTAATGTCGTCTTAAATTCGCAATAGAAACTGGCACCATGCATGTGGACTATTTTAAAACACATAAATAATGAACTCCATACCGATAATGAACTTTAGCGATACCCAGCTATATACCAAATCGGTTCCAATCAGTTCAACGCAACTAGCCAACCTCTTTAAGATTCATTAAGATATCAAAAAATAAAAAACTCAAAAAGCGAATTTTCGAGATCGGAAGAAAATTGTCAGTACTTCGCTTTTTGTTTTTGGATGGGGAAAAATGCGAGGAGATGGATGCTGTCTATGAGGACGATTCGCCATCTATGACCAGAGGTAGATATTCTTTTAACGAATTGAGACGTGGGCGAACATCCGCTTTTGATGAGGAGCGTCCAGGGCGTCCGGCAGACGTAGTTACCGAGGAAATCATGCAAAAAGTCCACGACATGATTCTCACTGATCGGCCAACGAAAGTGCGCGTAGTAATGGAGTCCATAGGTGTGTCGACCGGAAATGATAATTAATATTTTACATGATAAGTTGGCGATGAAAAAATTGTCGGCCCCATGGGTGTCGCGATTGCTCACAGTGGACAACAAGCGGATGCGGCTGTTGACTTCAAAGCAGTGTTTGCAGCAATTTAAGCGAGATCCGAAGGAATTTTTGCATCGAGATGTTACCAGAAACTAAGTCATCCTTATGGATGTTTTAGAAAAAGAAATAAAGATCACTGGACAATACTGTAGTGAGTTATTGGACCGCTTTCAGAATTAAAGGGCACACGGCCGAACACACAAAGCGAAAAAAGGTGCTGTTTCACCATGATAACGCCACAGCACATTCATCCGGAGTTGTCACCGCTAAACTGCATGAATTGCGTTATGAATTGCTGCCGCTGTATAGGATCTATATCCTATCTGGCTCCCTGCGAGTTTTTCTTGTTCCCTAACATGAAGAAATGGCTTCCGGGGAAAAAATTTAGTTCAAACAAGGAAGTCATAGCCGAGACAGAGGCATATTTTGGAGAGCTCGACAAATCTGATTTTTTGGCGGGGTTAAAAATTACCGGAGCATTGGGAGAAGTGTAGCTTTCTAAAAGGGGACTATGTTGAAAAATAAAAAAAAATGTTGAGAAAAAAATGTGTCTTTATTGCTTACACGGCTACTTATTGAACCTCCCTCGTAGATTATAACTCATAATACTTAATTATGAAAATAATGCAGTTTTTTGTTTAAACAGAGTCATTAGGCTACTTCGGTATTAAAAGAAATTTATAATCAAATGTGTTTTTTTAACCTTTATTGAGTTTTATGCGGGCACAGGTCAAGATTGCTAGCTTGCCCGGCTTGAGCTGTGTGCGCCACTTGAAGATGCAATGGAAAGTTGGACTTCTCAAGCAGTTTTGGCTCGTCTGTGTGCCAAGGTACGATTCTGTCATCAAGTTAAAGGACAAGTTTGACCAAAATTTTCGTTAGAGAATTTTGACTTCGAACGTCCGCCTGAAATATATTTCACGGCTGTAGTAGCCTAGAAATCCTGCAGCTCAACTTCAACGCAGTAAAGAGAGTAGCGCTAGATACTCGCAACTGCTGCTCTTTTCAGGTCACGAAGGAGTGCATAGACAATTAAGTGCTCGGATATGAAGGGAAGCCCATGTGAGGAGAGATTGCAATGCTGCGGTGGACCTTTGTTTATTGATTATGCAATCCAAATGCTGGACGAATTTGATGGTATTTTTATAAAATTTTTTTTAGATTTTTACTTGTTTTCACATGCAAGCTTATACATAAACCATATTTTTGTAAATTTTACGAAAATGCTTAAAATACTTGGATCACTTGAGATGGAATCGCTGAACTGACTTTTAAAAGCTTTGCACTAAGGCTCTTCACAGTTGGCTTATCTATACATATGCATATAAAGCTAAAAAGGGATATGAGGCAGCATTCGAAATGTTTCTGTGTCTTCACGACGTTTCAATTCATTCAGGCGTAGGGTAAAAAGCAAAGAAATAAAAAGGTAATTAATTGCTTATCTGCCTGCTACGATCTTCAAGCCGTTTGTTGTACAGTTGATTGTATCAGAAGTAGATAAGCAGAAAGGAAGTTAGCGCGGAGGAAACTCTCTCACATCATTAATCTATATTGAAGAAGTTAAAAAAAGCGATTTACAACCTAGAAAAAAGGGTGAGTGGCAGTAGAAAGTGACGCAACTACCGGCATACAAACATATTTTCCAAATATTTATTTGTATGCTCAAGAAAGGGGTCAATTACATTGGCTGATACGGTTACAACATTTAATTGCCAGCAAATCCAATAAAATTAGACTCGAAAAAGTTCAAGCTATGCTCGCACATGAAATTCTGGGGATGAAACTGACAGCCAAAACGAAGTGACAGCGCGATTTGTGGTCAGTCAATGTAATAAAATAAATTAATAGTACATAAGCACTGTTGCTACACACAACGGCGCACTCACTTTTGGTGGGGGCAGTTGAAAGTTGTTCACTCAAATCATCTAAAGAGAAAATATTAATGAATTTTGACATTTTTATAACACGAATCATCCACATTTTTTGTTGTAATTGCAATAGGAAAGTGATTCTTCTTAGTTGGATCATTAATAAAAATCATAATAAAGGGGCGTAACGAATGACGTCACGTTTCGTGATTAGTTCATGTCATTCAAACGCATATGGATTAATCAAAGTTGCAAAGGATGTAGGAAGAGCAGAAAAAGAGGAAAAAAAAAGAAGTGGTGTGACCAAATGTTGGGTCAAAAATATATTTTGCTTAAAGCGCAAAGGATTAGCATTACTGACAAAAGTCAAAGAGAAGTTAAAGTGGCAAATATTATATTTACATACATACGTGTCTGAGTGTTTTAGTGAAGCAGAAGTAGAGCGAATGTGTAGCTAATTGACATGCAAGCAATAAACAGGCAAGGATGTATGCAGCTAAGACTATGGGAATGCCTGTTAACAGAATGATGGTGCAATTTTTGTACAAAAGTTAGCTGCTATTGCACAACTTCTTTCGCCATTCAACTTCCAAGCTCGTAGCTGTGTTTGTTGGTCATTGGACGTTCGGCACTCACACAGAAAAGCTAGGTTTACCATATATATATATAGAGACTGTTGGCCTGAATAGGTTATTGAGTAGTAAAGACCTCTCGCAGTGAACAAAACCAACACTCTACAAGGCTCTCACCATGCCCGTCCTAATACCGCTGTTGCCAGCGAACTGGGACCGGTTTCTAGTTAAAGGGGAAGGTCCAACGATCATTTTCTCCCACCAACCGATTCGGTTGATCGCTTGGCAGACGCTCCGCGCGGGAAGGCTCATTACTTTTCAATCAAACCCTGTAGAGTGTTTGAGAGAAAGATTTTGAGGATTTTTGGAAGTTTTTTATACGTTGGCGACGGCAAATATCGCAGGCGAAGGAACGATGAGCTGTATGAGCTTTACGATGACACAGACATAGTGCAGCGAATAAAGATCTTGCGGCTTCGTCCGAATGGGCACAAACGTTCTGTCTCTGAAGGTATTCGATGCGGTACCAGCTGGTGTTGGCAGAGGACGAGGAAGGCCTCCTCTGCGTTGGAAAGATCAGATGGAGAGGGACTTGACTTCCCTTGATGTGTACAACTGTCGCCGGTTAACACAAAAAAGAAACGACTGGCGCGGTTCCTTAAACTCGGCCAAAGTCGTTTAATCGGTTATCACGACAATCAAGAAGAAGAAGCATACTGCTAAGCAATTTATCTAAATGTACAATTTTGGCAACTAGACGATTAAGGTAACTGGGTGCTTCTTTCTTAGAGAGTTTGTGACAGTGCTCTAACCTAAGTTCCATCAACCTTCTGCATTACATCAACAGCTATGGCTGGCTCCCATTGGAGGTCTCAAAACGGTATCCCAACTGTGCTTTAGTGCTACTTGGGGCGTGCCAGACTGGTACTTCAAGCAATCCACCTACCTGCCGAAACTAGTATAGTTCTTGCTCTGACTCTTATATTAGTATAGTTGTGATGCACCGATTGCCGCGTAGTCTAGTGGGAGGCAATTAACGTAAGTACCTGTTGCCGATAACCGGGCGCGGTAGCCGAATAGGTTCGTGCGCGACTACCATTCGGAAGTGCACGGCTTCGAAACGCCATATGATAGAAAACGTGTTTCTAATAGCGGTCACTCGTCGCAAGGCAATGGTAAATCTGCGAGCGTATTTCTGCCACGAAAAAGATGCATACCACAAATAGAAGGAGGAGCTGAACCAAACTCCCAATAAAAGGTTTGGGCACAATTTGTGCATACTTAGTCCTGCCATAAGTTCCGTTACAAGTTAAATCCGTTATAAATATGAAATTATAATACTTATTTTCCTCCGAGGGTATTTTTGCCATGAAAAAGCTCCTTATAAAATATATCGGCCATTCGGATTCGGCATAAAGTCGTAGGTCCCTCCATTTGTGGAATTACATCAAGACGCACGTCACAAATAGGAGGAAGAGCTCGGGCAAACACCCCAAAAGGGCGATCGCGCCAATTATATATATATATATATATATATATATATATAATACCTTTTTAATGAAGTTAACCATGTAACTATATAAGTATTAAATAGAAACCTTTTTTTTAATTATCATTCGAAATGGTGACCATTTGCTTTCGTACAAGTCTTCAAGCTGCAAGGTCATTAAGCAGCACGCACGGTTTCCATGAATCAAAGATTGTTTGAGACTCTCCGAATTTCTGTTAGGTCTTTAATAGGCCATGTTCTCCCATTCTGATCACAAACTGTAGTCCAATGGATTCGGATCTGGACTTCCAACGGCCAATCTTGTGCGGCTATGAACCCAGGAATATTTGTGCCTTAAGAGCTGGATCGGAATCTTGCTGGAAGGTCCAACGCTCCCTTTTAAGAGATTTCGGATCAGCTGCTTCACCGCGCCTTCTAAGACATCCTCCTGGTACACTTTTGCCCCGACCTTAGTCCCTTTTTCGCAGAAATGAAAAGATGAAACGCTTTTACAAGACACTCCCCATCAAACCATTACGGAGAGCGGATTGAGGCCACGCTGAACACTTCGAACGACATTTTTTGCGTCTTTTGAAGTTTTAGCATAGATTTTGTCGATTTCCTTATTAAAAACTTCTTGAACAGTGAATATTTTCTCATCTGTGAAAATTATATTTTCATGGCCGTTGACCACGTGCCACCAAAGAAGCTGTTTTCCTTCGAGTCTAATGTTCTTGTCGAGTCTAATGTTCTTCAACCGCGTTGTCAACAGATGACCAGCTGAGCGATGGAAGCCTTTCATATGGAGATCATCTCTAATTAGTCTTGACATGGATCTGTTTGATATATTCATTTCGCTGGGCACGATTTATTGCCCTGTAAGGGCACTTCAGGGAACTCTTTCTCGAACAGCTTTTATGGCTGCACTGGTTCGAACCACGTGAGAACGACCACTTCTTTTCCTGCCTGTTACTTCATCGGTGCGGTAAACAAACATTCTCGAAATTTTAAGTTTTGTCAGCAATTCGTAAACCTCAATTGGACGTTTACCACTCTTTTGTAATGCAATCACTGCAATGCGACTTTCCTTAGCTCCCCACTCCATTGTTAAGAAGCGAAATTTGTGACGAAACTGAGTATACTTTATGAGTAGCCAATGCATACGAAGAAAAGCAAAAGGAAGGCAACTTTTTTCAGCGAATTTGTTCTCGTCGTATGCATTGCGAAATGTATCACAGAATTTATGGGACGACTAAGTACAAAAAATGTCTAGCACAAGACTGCCAAAAAAAAATTGTCAAAAATCAACGCGATTTTCGAGCCACTTGAAGCCTGCATTTTATTGTACTAAAATTTTATAGCTATAAAACTGCATATCCGAAACTTTTTTAAATCTTATTCTGATTAAGAAGTGCGAAATTTTATGGAACATTTTTTTAATTTTTTTTGTAATTTACACAAAGTTTGAACTTGCTTTTTATGGTTTTTGTAGGGGAACTAACTCATGACTTTCAATAATTATTTTTCTAGGCAGTTGCTTCATTTTACAAAAATAAAAACAAAGCATCAAAGCATTAATGTATTCATATTTCGTCTTGACTTAAGCAAAATTTGAAAAAAAAATTAATAATTGCAAAAATTATCGCTGTTTGTGTGGAGCCCGTCTCTCCAGATGTCCCTTGCGGCGATCATCACAAGTCCTTGGAGATTCATCTAAAATCAATCAAACAAGAGAAATAAGTTTTATTAATAGATAATCTTGTGCCGGGTGAAGCTTTGGCGGCCTCAGGAAATATTTTTCAGATTTTTGAGAAAAAAAACCGACTATTAATTGTTTAAAGAAATCGAAATTATTAAGAAAAAAAATCCTTCAATCAGGCACGAGTTTTTTATGTTTTTCAAATATAAATTTTATTGAAATCTACCCTAACCATTAAAAAATATTACTAAAATTGAATGAGAAATGAATAAGTTGTCCAAACTTGCCTCTAAATTCATGTGCTATACTTTACTCGGCCACCGTAACCGAATGAGTTGTGCGTGACTACTATTCGGATGTGCGTAGCTCGAAGGTTTCCGTGCATGAAACACCAAAATGAAAAAGTGTTTTCTAATAGTAGTCGCCCTTCGGCAAGCAATGACAAACCTCCGAGAGTATTTCTGCCCTGAAAAAGCTCGTGCTAAAAAATATCAGCCGTTTGGGGTCGGCTTGAAACTGTAGGTCCCTCCATTTGTGGAACAGCAACAAGATGCATGCCACAAATAGGAGGAGGAGCTCGGCCAAAAAGGGTGTAAGGGCAAATTATATATAATATGAAATATAATATTCTGACGCAGTGTATGACCATAAAAATTTGTTCAGCGTAACACCAGCTGCTGCCTATTCGATGCTCTAAGGAATTTCTCTTTGAGGTCTTTCAACTGCAAAATCACATTTAATTAATATGCAAATTTTTTAAATGGGAAAAATAGAAAATTAATTACAAAATCTAATTAAAAGGATTAAATACAACTGACAGTTGCCAGCAAATGTCAACCGACTAAAAACATCATTAATTAGCGGATTTATGCAAGAGGAGGAGGAGCAGAACGGCTTGAAGAGAAGCAGAAATAGCGAAATTCTCACGCAACGGCGAAGGTGAACAACAAATGTGGAATATGGGAAGTGAAAGTAAATAGTAACGGAAGTGCTAATGCAAATATTTATATAATTTTTTTTTTTTTCAATGCAACAAACAACAGCAAAAGTCAAGTTTGAACAAAAGGGTTAATGAGCCGAATGTACAACAGTGGCAAGAATTCTTTAATCAAATGAAATGAAATAGAAAGAAAAAAAATCAAAACAAATGAAAACCAATGTGGCGCAAAAATGCGAAACCAATACAAATCGTAAATGCAAGTAAAACTGATTAATGATATTTGTTGGAGCATGAGAAAAAGCGCTGCTGCTGTGAAGGTATGCAAAGTAGCAGCGTTTTGTGGCAAACAAAAAAGGAGGAAAAACGAATCACAAAACACAAAAAGAGTTAAACTACACATCATTAATTAAAGCGATGCACATCAAAGCAGCAGCGCGACAAAAAGGATACGCAAACAATATGTAAAACAGGCGAGAACAGTTTTGCATTACAGAAAAAATAGACAAACAGAAAACAAAAACAACAAAAAATATCAGCTTGCTGTCAGCGGTGCATATAAAGACTTTAATGAGAATATGCAAATATGATGACGGCGACAAAAAGAAAAAACGATTTAAAAAAGCCAATTTAGCGGCGAGGCATACAAAATGTAAACAACCAACAACAGCAACAAAGCGATTTTCTCAAACACCGCCAGAGACACGGAGGTGTCAACAAGCAGCGACGCAGTTCGCAAAAAGCGCAGCAAAAGCAAAAAAAAAATGCTGCATATAAGAAAAGTCACATAATTTCCAATTATAAATTCATTGAAATGACATTTAAAGCGCGTAGGGCAGAATGTGGGATTCCCTCAGCGACGAATCATCAATCAGCGCATCGTTGCTGATTGTCTATGCGCCTGTTCACGATGCTAGTGGTGGTGCTGCTGCTGCTGTTGCTATTCTAGGTGCTGTTTTTGTTGCTTTTGCTGCTGCTGCTGTTTCTACTGCTATTGTAGTTGTTGTTTTTGTTGCTTTTGCTGCTGCTGCTGCTGACTTGTCATGTTGCCCGTTGAAAATTAATGAGCTGCAAGTGAAGGAGTTGCATACCTATAGGCGCTCTCAGGGGATGCAAATCATCTACGTTGTCATTATCACTCACAAGCACATGCACATACACACACAGACATATAAATACGTGCCATGCAACAAATGTTTGTTTTCACATATTTAAAGCGGCCCATTTTTCTAACTTCCAATAATTTAATGCGCGTTCCCTGCATAGCCATAACAAATTACGTCGTCCGGAAATTTTCGGGATTTTCCTGTGACTCAGTATTAGGTGGTATGCAAATTTCCTCAACCAGCGCTTACTGCTGCGCCATAAAATATGCACAGTAGTCACAAATTTACCACAACGCAAGGCGCAGCCAATTAAGTTTCGTTGGTAGTCGTGTGAGAAATGATTTCGCGCAACTGGCAATGGGAGTCTGAAAAGTAAAAAAATAAAAATATTTTTATGAAAATATAAATGGTATGGCTAAGAGACATTTTCCTACACTACACCACGCGACAAAACGATAGCACGTCAATATTTTGCTCCGTTTCGACTACTTTTATTGTTTTTATATGGAGAAAAGGCGTGACACTGTCAAGAAAAAAATTAAAAAAATTATAAAAATGTAGTGGATTTTTTTAGCAGCTGCAAACTTACACTTTTTTACGTCAAAACTCAATTGGCCAAAAAACTGCATACCAAAAATCCTACAAGAAATTCAAATTAAAAACGCGGAATTGTAATAAAAAATTTACTGAAGTTTTCTTGGTGGTTAGTTGGTTGGTTAGAGTGGTGATTCATCCAGAATCCAACCACACCACACCATTTTGTTGCCACATCCTCATTACCAACTTGTTTAATAGTTACTTACAACAAGACTTAGGATCCTTATTAGGCTGTTGACGTCTAAGCCAGACAGTTGTTCGAGACTATCGAACAGCGGTTGGCTCAGGGTTAACATTCCGTCCTTCCATAGGGTATGGCATTTGCAGAGGAAATGGAAGATTGTTTCCTTTTTCTCCGGTTGCTTGCAACTGTGACAGTATGCGTTGTGAGGGATGCCCATTTTGGCTGCTTCTTCGACAGACCAAAAGCCGATTATGACTGCCGTTAGTCTCCAGGCGTTCCATCGCTTCATGTTTATCAATGTCGACGATTGCTTGAGGGTGTGGGTAGGCCATAACGTCCTGCTAATTTTGCATTTCGTCTGGTCTCTCCATCTACAATCCGCGATTCCAAGGTGCTTTAACTAAATTGCATTCTTGACTGCACCTAATGGTGTCAATACCGGTACTGCGAGAAAGTTAGTTGAAGTTTTCTAATTTTTTTCTAATTTTTTTTTTTTATAACGTTTTTGTTAAACAGTGAGCCGAACTTTAAATATATAAAAATAAAAGAAATAATCAACATAACCAAAGTTTCAGAAGTAGTCAAAACTGGTGAAAATGTAGATGTGCAATCGCTTGTCGCGCGCTGTAAATGGATGTACTCGTATTCTCATTCAACCCTTCGTCTTTCCACTTCCACCTCTCCCATTTTTCATTACAATTTCTTACCACAAGTATGCAATTTGTTTTGGTGCTTTTGATTTGTTTCTCTATTTTCAATTTATATTCCCATTTGTTTCTTTTTATTTACTTTGAATGTCACGCAGAACTTTTGTTTAGTTATCTACTCCTGACTACTGGCATATGCAGTGTGAATTTTGAAGCAACCCAGCGCTTCCTTTATTTTACTTACCTTGCTCCACGTCATTATAGCCACTCAATTATTCCATCAATATGCGTTCGTAATCGATTTCTGCTTTGCTGCATTTTTTGTTAGTCATTTTTCATTTTTCCACTTTACAGTAGCTCCCCGTGTTAAGCAGAGCTTCACTGCGGTGGTTGTGTTGCCGCACAAAATTCATGAATATTTAAAGTGATTTTTATTAAAAAAAAGTAGTCGAGACTTTTATGACAAAGGGTGAACAGATTGGAGGTACTTTTTCGAATAGTGTAGCCCTCAACCCTTTATAACTGATACCTACATCACTTATGGTGTGCATCTTGATGTTGTTCCACAAATGGAGGGGCGTACAGTTTCATATGGCCTACGTACGGCAGATGGTTTTTATGTGGAGCAGAAATACACGCGAAGGTTTGCTGTTGCCTGGTGAGGGGCGACTAGCTTGAGAAAAAGCTTTTCCATCATTTGGTGTTTCATGCCCAAGCCTCTGCTGTTTCGAGCCTCTGCATTTCCGTACGTTAGTCACGCACCAACCTATTCGGTTACGGCAGCCGCTTTGACACACCAAGGGCGTACAGTTTTGTATCACCTACGTACGGCAGATGGTTTTATGAGGAGCAGAAATACACTCGAAGGTTTGCCATTGCCTGATGAGGGGCGACCACTTTGCGAAAAAACCATTTCTTGATTTTGGTGTTTCATGCCAAAGCCTTTGATGTTTCGAGCCTATGGACTTCCATACGGTAGTCCCGCACCAACCTATTTGGTTATGACAGTCGCTTTGAAATACAAGGTGAAGTCCAAAATAAGCAAGACTGAGCTAAAATAGAAGCGACAGCAGCTGATAACTTCGAGTTTATCCCTTTGGATGGCCTCTACGGACGCAAAACGTCAAATTGAATTTTCTGAATAGGTAGAAGTCACTGGGAGCTATATCAGGTGAATACGGTATGTGATTGATGGTTAAATGTCATTTCTAGTCAAAAAATCAGTCACAAAAGTGGATCGATGAGATGGTGCATTTTCATGCAATAAGCGCCAGCTTCTTCTTTCGCGGTATTCAGGGCGAATCCGACGAATGCGACTCAATAAACGCTTCAAAATATCGAGATAAAAAATTGCATTCACGGTTTGGCCCATTGGCCCGAACTCCTTGTGGACAATTCCCTTGGAAACAAATGAGCATCGACCTGATTTTTGACTTCTGCAAACGCGATTTTTTGTGTGGCGGCTCGTCTTGGGCCTTCCATCCGGCACTTTGACGCTTAGTTTCAGTTTCATCTTGGAAACACCACATTTCGTCACCAGTTACAATGTTGTAAAGGAGGTTCTCGTCTTTTCTCGCCTCTTTAATGAGTTCTTCCGAATGTTGAACTCTGAGCAGTTTTTGGTCCTCGTCCTCAGTTAACTCGGGCGGAATGAAACGTGCGCAGACCTTGCGTAGGTCCGAATGATCAGTTAAAATGCGATAGATCGATATTTTGGAAGTATTCAATTCCGATTCTATGAATTTCGACGATATTTTTGGTTAATTTTTGATAAATTTACGAACCATTTCGATGGAGTTTGCGGTGCTTACAGATGTTGAGCTTACAACCCTCTCTGAAACGTGTAAACCACTCATGAACTCTGGCACGAGATCGCCAATCGACAATCATCGCCATAAACTTTTTTCATCAATTCAAATGTTTCGGTAAACGTTTTACCGATTTTAAAACAAAATTTGTTATTAGCTCTTTGTTCGTAACTCATTTTTGTACCGATGACACAAATAAACTGACACTTTAGACGCAATAGCTTCGCTTCCACTGAACCGAATGTAACCAAGCTTTCACTGGAAGTCAGCGAGGAAAGTAACTTCCAACGCACATTCAAAATATGGCGCTATCAAAAACATTCTTATGACGTCAGTATTATTTATTTTCGACTTCATCTTGTATAGGCACCATTTCTCATCTCCCGTGACGATTCGGTACAAAAAGCGCTTAAAGCTATAAGACTAATATTGCTCTGAGAATATCTTTTCGGCTACGCCGGCGTTTCAAAAATAAAAACGCGAATCAGATTAAAATGCTCAGTTCGACTTAAAATTGTGTTCGTCATACTATCATGATTTTATGTTGTGTGCAAATACTAATTTACATATCCATTTTTTGATGAATTCGGCTTAGTGCTTTAGAATACTAATTTGTTCAATCCAAATGAATGAATGAGTCAAAACGAATAATCAATCAAAATACGCTTTTAAATATTTAAATGCGATTAAATTAAAGACCGCCGATCGCTATGAAGTTTCGATAACAGCAAAGCGAGAATTTGTAATAGGAAACCATATGCGAGCAACAGCAACAATTCAACACAACTTCCATCCTCTATTTTTGAAATTCACTAAAATAGAAGTGGCACTGCAAAAAATGCTTTGAATAATTCAAAGCAATGCCGCAAAGGTGTGAAGCGCAGTCACGTAGTCGCAAAAAAATCCCACACCCAGCGAAATACAGGCACAGGAAAAAAGTGTTGCATGCCACAAGGCTACAAACACAAAACTCATCCAAAAGAAAAAAAATTAGAAAACCGTACAAAAGTGAAAATTGCATCAAAGCGAGGCGATAAAGCGGCGTTTGTGGCGGCATGCAGCTGAAAGGGTAGTTTTGGAATTCTATATTTTCTTGCTTTTTGCTTTTTTTTTGGTGCAACTTGGTTTATCGTGCGGGAATTTCCTTTACCATTTTCTACTTTGGCTTTTTTTCTAGGCAATCGATTTGAATTTGAATTTGAATTTTACTGACGCGTTTTTTGGCTGTGGCTTAAATGCTTAATTTAAATGCATAAGTTTGTGATTGGTTTTAGATGAGCTGAATTGGTTGTTTGGCTGGTCGAGCTGGTTGGTTTGATTGGTTGCATGACGATTTGCTTGTTTTGGTAGCAGTTGCTGTTGACAGAGATTGATGATGTTGGCTGATGCAAATGAACACGTGTTCTCGTTTTTTGTTGTTAAGTGGAAAATAAACAGTTACTAGGTTTCGACGGCAACTGAAACTATTGAAATACAAAATAAAGCTTTTTATTGCAAAGGAAAGTTGGTTAATATTGAGTGCCAAAAGTGAAGTTTGTTTGGGACATTTCTTTTTCTTTATGAGAATGATGAAAAAAATATTTAAACAATTAGAGAAGTTATGATTATTTGAAGACAATTTTGTAGGAGAGTGCAGAAGGATTTCTAAACTTCTTTTGCATTTTTTTCCAAACCCAAGACGACAAGTTTGAAGTCGACAGAGTACTTCGGTTAACTTCTATGCGCGCTTTTCCGAAGCAACTTTTTTAGTGATGCCATAAAAATGAGTGACTGGTATTGCAAGCAATGCGTTTTGATCGAACTTTTGGTGGAAAATTCTGCGAAATTGAACAATGGCAGACATTGTATGAGTCACTTAGTCACTAGAGATGAGGTCTCTAAATTTTAGTATGACTTAGTATGACTGGATAGAGGTGGGGAGCCACCGCCTACGAAATGTAGATAGGTACAAGTAGCAGGAGGCTTACAAACCAACTCACTTAGACCTTTGCCGACCGATTGCGATAAATCCATTTGAAATCTAGAATATCAAAGTCGTTACTGATCCGCCTAGGACGGCTGGATCTTGCAGTACGACAACACGCCGGTTCCTTAATCGCCCATTGTGCCACACTCATCTTGTAGCCTCGATACCGCGTCTTGCGACTTTCTCTTATTCCACTAATGAAGTCGCACCTCAAGTGAACTCATATGGCCATGTACACGAAGTCAAGGAAACACCAAAAATTGCATATCTATGGATGGAGAAGCCCTCCCTTTTGGATCTTATTCAAGAAGTTCGAACAGAGGCGTACGATTTGGTATCGAGTGTAGTGTTGTGGCTGATGCTGCGAACCTAGAAGCTCTGCTACATCCTAACATAATGAACTACAGACTCTTGTCAAGAGCATAGAGCTTCCCAAGCTCTGGGGTGCTAAGAGATTACGAGTTTAAAATTTCATAAAGGCATTCGTTGTGTGTTTAGATTTTCCAAAACTCAACGCAGGTGCACATTTCCTCACACACAAAACCATTCTATTCCCACTGATTTTAAACCGTCAACTCGCATATGACATGACATCGAGGCAAACAAAGCCATTGATTATGGTGATAAATAGGAAGGAACTAAAATGTATTGTACTTCCGTTTTTAGAAAATTTATTAGCTCTAACAAATCAGGTTAGTTATGCTCACTTAACACAAATAGGGATACGAAAAGGGATATGTATGAAAAGTAAGGTAAAGAGAGGGTGAAATACGTGTGTGAATAGTTAGAAAAATGCAACTGTGTGTGTGTGCATGTGGGTTAGTGTAAAATATCAAAACGGTAAAGTGGCTCATAATTTAAAACATTATCGTAAATTCTTTTAATAGCAAAAGAGATCGCCGTGACAAACAAAAATTGATAAGATACTCTCACTCAAACTACAGAAATGACAAAAGTGGACAAAAGTATTGTTGTAGTATTTATGAGAGCAAACGGTCAGTCACATCAAAGTAACAAAAACCGCATATGTGAAGAGTGAGTGGAGATATGCATGTGTCATATGTGGTGTGACACGTAAACTTGTGAGTACCCTGTAGGAATATTTTGGTGATCTGCTGGTGAATTGAGAACCGTCACTAATACGAGTTGCTTATCTTTTTCTTTTCTCCAACTTGTGAATTGTAGGTGATGCTGTTTTGGAAATTGTTAACTGTATTATGCGGCATAGGTTTTTGCGAAACTAGCACTAAATTGAAGAGATGAGAACTAGAGCGCTTCGTATGCCTCTTTCGATAGTTTCGAATCAGCATTTAATTCGATGCTTATTCCGGCCTAGTGGAGTTTGAAACACAGCAAATATACAGGTATAAAAACAATCAGCAATATTTTCTATACTAAAAATATTTCTCCTTGACACAGAGAGTTAAATGGAAAGCCAAAACTGTTCTGGAAATACTGGTACATCAATTCGAAAAAGGAATGTTCTAATACTCCAACCGGAATGAAATATATTGACACTTTTTCAGAGAGCTGACTCTGTAAACCCTTTTTTTGACTTTTTCAAATACAATTCGGTCATGAGCTCAGGAAACACCAACTGTGATTTTTGTGTTGACGCACCCAAAACCTTCGACTTTTTGTCGATGTTGTCGTTATCTAGAGAAGATATTATTAATGGTATTCCATCTTCAAAATCCTCCTTGAAACGAGACATTGAGAGAATATCTTATTTCTTACTTAGAAACTGTAGTTATTCACTTTGTTCACCCTGAAGCTATATCTTGAATATTTCACATCTACTGGCATTTTCATTGATCGTTGGAAGTTGGCGTCCTTCACTTGAATTTTCAAAACTGGTAATAAAAATGAAGTAGCAAATCATAGGCCTATATCTAAACTATCGACGGGTTCCCAACTTTTTGAGCTGGTAGCATTTGCTATCAAAGGATAAATTGATCCTTGTCAGGGTGGGTTTCTTGGTGGACGATCTACTCTTACATATTTAGCTATTTTTTCTCAGTTCTGTGTCTCTGAGTTTAAGAGTCGGTCTCAAGTTGACACCATATACACCGATTTTCCGAAAGCATCTGATACGGTCTCGCACAAAATCCCCCTCTTGAAACTTGAAAATATAGGCTTCCACTCAGCTTACCTGTTATGGCTGAAATCACATCTGTCAAATAAAATCTCATTTATTCATAATGGGAATACCAAATCTCATACATTTGTGTCAACTTCTGGGGTACGACAAGGCAGCATTGTTAGTTCTATCTTGTTTTTACTATTCATTAATGATGTTGGTCGGTGTTTCAAGTATTCGACCGTACTGCGCATAGTTCTTAGCTTCCATACATATTTGTAACAAATTATAACTCCGATGGTTAAGGTTCGTTTTTTATTGACATAGATTAGTTACTGCATATAGTTTCAAGAGAGTAGTCCATACGTATCATATCACACGAGTATGGAAGTTTATTGATTAGTCCATTACATGAAATCGAGCGATCATCGTATGTTTCTTGTGGCAAATGGCGTGTTTCGCATGATGTAACTCATTTTGCGCCATCTGTTTTTGGGCTGCAGTATTCGCTCATGAACACCGTATAAACGAAAAAAAAGTAATAATTCTGGAACCGTAGCTTTTGCTCTTGTAACATTCTGGCCAATATAACTTTTGAAAAAAAAAAATATAGGCCAATGACTTCAGAAGCCCAAAAAGGAGTCAAAACAAATAGTCAGTTTATTTGGACGTTAGTGCCGCTTCCTATACACCATATAGAAAGGGAACTACTAGCTTGCCAAACTAGTAAGCTGCTGTAAGAAGGAGATCACATCTCTTGGGTGTAAAGGTAACATTTCTCTAATATGGGTTCCAGGACATGGTGATGAATGAAATTAAAGATACGCTTACCAGTAAAGAGTCGACTGAATTGGTACCACAGGTTACCCACCCGGTATCCCCCTGATTGTTGACAAAAGGGAATAGCACAAGTTAGTTTCCAGAAAAGCACCGATCAGATGGAGCTCCATTACTTTGTGCGCTATTTCGAAAACCCTTTGGTCCCAGTACAATAGACGCAGGATTCAGAAAGTTCTGGGGACTCCACGCCATTCAATTTCCGAATTCGTAGCTGTTCTTACCGGTCATGTAATGATTAGCACACACGCAGAAAAGCTAGTTTTATCATTTAATACCAATATCAGAAGCTGGGAGGACCTTTTAGAGAAGGATACTGTTGAGCACTTTCTCTGTAAATGTCCGAGCTTGGCAGCTAGCCGATTAAGATCCCTGGGTGCTCCTTTCTTCGACAGCCCGGGGCGGGCCCAAGCCTAAATCCCATCTATCTTCTCCATTACATCAAGAGCCCTGGCTGGCTATAGATATCTTCCTGTTAGAGATCTGAAAATCAAACCAGCGCTTTAGTGCTATTTGGCAAGTGTCAGAGTGGTATTTCAACAATTTCACCTACCTACCTTCTATGGAAGTCATTTAATATCTTACAAATAGTGTAAAATTTCCTTCAGGACTGTCAATTGTACTGCGTAATACATTAAACATTTTTCACTGGGTATCAAATCTACTTCAGAAGGTGTAATTTGGATTTTAGAAAATGTCTAGTATACTTTAAAAAATATCTAAAAATATTCTGAAACATACGTGACGACGTCTATTGAAGTGAATGCAGACCCTCTAAGACTTTCCTAAATTCATGTAATGGCTTCTTAAATACGATTGACTACTCTCAAGTGTATTTAACTCTCACTTAAGTGCAATTGATTTTTCCGCACTACATAAATTTATCGCCCTCTGAAATACATGTATCTTAGTTTAAGTCAACGTAATGTTTTCTGAAATAGAAGTTACTATTCTGAAATATATTTAACGCTTCTTGAAGTATTTTTTTACGTTCTGAAGTGCATTAAACGATTATTGAAGTACTCATAAAAATATTAATTCTTATACCAAATACTTCTCTCACTAGGTGATTCAGGTTTTCCCTGCAGGGCAGCTATAGACAGATAAGTTCATGCAGAACTACACACACATTTGAGCTACTTAGCAATACAATTAAGGGTTATCCAAACCAGGTTCTCTATACGTACCCCATATCCCTTCACAATTCACAATAAGAGCTGTTTGTTGGGGGTGTACGAGTGTCCTTTTATTACACAAATATGTATAAAAATTGTTAAGTATAGAAAATGAACAAAAACAAAAACAAAAAAAAAAAACAAGTAACGCACATCAAACACGCATTAGCAGAAAGAGCTATCCAGATTGTGTATGCGCATGTGTGGGTGTCTGTAGATCACATCCGGTCGCAGCGCGTGAATAGGCTGGGTCACAGCTTTATAGGTGAGTGAGTGAGTGGAGTGTATGAAAAGGACACTTGAAAGTGACAATAAATGAACATAAATGTCCATATCTAAGCACGACATTCTGAAATGCTCATACTCGTGATTGCGCATAACCGATTGAATGGGCCAGTTTGCTGGACAATAGAATGCTTTCATGAGTTACAAAAAAAAATGAAAATTCAAAGCGCTATTTAAAGGATCATAACTTCACTCTAAAGCGGATATCATTAGGCATTTACTTGATACTAACAACAATGGAAGAGCATGTGGGCTCGATGTGTGGCAAAAGATACAAATGATAACAAATACAACAGCAACATAATGCGAGTTTAAAATAAGCAAACGTTAAAAGGATAAAACGATTTCGAAAACGGAAATCATAAACTTGTTTGCCGGTGGACCTCTTTTCGAATTTAAAGTGTTTGGTTAATACGAGGTGTATACAACTACGAGTATTGTAGTGAACAATCGCACAGTGTCATGAAGAAAATGTTTCAGTTTTTTCAACCAAATGGCGTAGAAAGGTATGAAGGGTAAAAAATGCATTCAGTGTCAACGGATGGGAGAATTAGATAATTTGTACCCTCTCATACCAATTTTATTAAGCTAAGATAGGCATATTTTGGTAGTCTGAAGAAATAGAGCGGGTTCTCATAAGTGCTTCAAAGTACTTCATATGTCAGAGACTAATAAGCGTTCGTATCAACCGACTTGGAAATATTAGTACATACACCCAGAGAGCCCTACACGAGAATTTCATTTGGCAAACTAAAATATCGGTAGCACAACTACCTGAAGTCTTACATAGTCTGCGACATACTAAAATAACTAATTTCCGTCAGTTGGTGGTCTTTTCGTTCAAGAAAGTGAAAAAGTATTTAATTTTGCTGAAAGTGGATGTTTTTTTTGTATTCTGGCAACTCCAGTTTGTAGCTAAAATTTTGTTCGCTCTTTTAATTAGTTGTGTGATAACAAAACCAGCTATATCTGCAACGTAGCAAACAAGTGAGTACGAAGATGTTACAGCTGGGCGAGACTAGGACAGCTGAAAGGAAGTTGCTGAGATGATTCCACCTCATTCTCCTCATCCACAGCTGTGGAAGAAAGAAATAGAAGTAATACGCAGCCATACCGCAGGAAAACCTATCGCACAGTGCTCAGAAAGGACATCCACTAAATTTGAGAGCTGCGATTTTGTTAGCCTTAGATGATCGCTCGAACGCCCTCGATCTACTAGTGTCTAAAGGATCTCCTGACCCGGTGATTGTTGACACAAAGCTCATGATTTTTCCATCGCAATGAACTGGTAGTACATCAGATCTCAGTTCTCTCGTTTAGCTGGGAAATCACTCGAAGGTCCCCCGTCCAACTTTCTCATGATAGCGTGAGTCTAATGTCGAAGTATTCTCACGCAGTCAACAGATAAGTCAGGCATTCCAAGACTAATTTCGAGTGCTCCAACAATGAGCCCAGGGCCCTAGTTACCACTTCGCAGTCAGGGTAAATCTTCACCTCCTTGACAATTGGTACAAATAAAATACGAATAAGCTATCAATCAACCGCTCTTGCTCTGATTGCAGCTACCTTCGCCTGAGAAACTCTGTAGCGGTTCAGTAGCCTAAATTTGAGCTTGTTGGGAAGCTCCTGATAAAATACTCCTCCGTCTATTTTCCGTACAAATTTGAGCCATTCGTGAAAAGGTTTACCCAACTGTTTCACTACGAGCTCCTTCTTTGATGGAATTTGTGTGAGGGTGTACATTGATCAACAACCAGAGGGATGAACCCAAAGTTTCTAAGGATACAAGAATGTCCCTAGCTTAAGTTTAACTGGTAACCCGAGCACATAAGTCTAGTTGCAGCATATGGAATCGTAGTTTTGTCTTTGTAACTCTCTCAACAATGTATTAAGCTTGAGATTAGGAGTAGCACGAAACGTTCTACTAATTTCCATGAGGGCGTACATTTGGACTCTCTGCAGCTTCTTAATCGACAACGTCCTTTCCAGCGAGTTTCAATAGACGAGGACTCCATACCGCAAAAATGGTTTTATAATTGTGCTATAGATCCAAAATTGAACTCTAGGCGACAGAGCCCATCTCTTGCGGATGCATCCATACAAGGCGACTGCTGCCTTTCTTAACTCTCCTCAATGTTAGTCATCCATATAAACTTACTGTCATTGCACCAATTTCACTTAGATTTCTATTTAAAATGATTTTCTGTGTCCCCACTTGTTGTCATCCGGAACTCAAGTTCCGGACGAGTAGCCAATTTCCTTTAAAGTATTCCCAGCAATGTGTACGGTCCTATTCTGTTGCAGGAAAAGCTCTCCGTGCTTCAGCTTGTCACATATCTTCTGCTCCTGTCTGAGACTGTAAATTATTTTAGTACTACTTACCACTTTAGGCAAGTAATTTGCTAAAAAAAATTCCCTCGCTATGCTAAATAAAATAGTCATAATTTTCGAAGCCAACTTTTCCGCTTGGAATTCCTTTGGTGGCCTTTCCCATATTTTTATTTACTCTATTGACTATTACCTAGACTCCAAATCATATCAGGTTTCATCAACGGTCACAGTGCGGTTGCAGTTTTCATCCCAGCTAACTCTAAAAAATATTTGCCGCTCCCTAATCGTCGCTGCTTGTCGAGTATTCACGGTATCTATAAGCCTTTTTATGAGGAGTGGTTCATGAAAAATCTCTGAAATTTGTTGCACTGGTTTATACTTTTCCTGCTATTTGCTAAAATTCAGTTCATCAATCCGGCAGTACTAAGAAGTTTTTCCAATTTTGAAAATTTATTGGCGTGGAGTCCCCGGGACTTCTTTTTGGACTTTTGCACGTTGGCGATGGCAAGTATCGTAGGCGAGAGAAGGTGAGTGATCTGTGTGAACTTTACGACAGCGAATAAAGATCTAGGGGCTCCGTTGGCTGGCTCATGTCGCCCGAATGGATACAAACGCTTCGACTTTGAAAATATCCCAGCTGGAGGTAACAGAGGAAGGGGAAGGCCTCTTCTGTGTTGGAAAGATCAGGTGAAGAAGGGCTTGATGTTTCCAACTGGCGCCAGTTAGCATTAGAAAGAAACGACCGATACACTTTGTTAAACTCGGCCTAAATCGCTTAAGCGGTTATCGCGCCAGTCAGGAAGAGAATAATTATTTGGCTTCGTTGACAGGGATAAAACCGAATAATAAGCGGCATGTTATTTATTCTCGTACTTACTAATATTGAGCCTGTAACGAGAATTGGAGAGAGCACTAAATTTCTAAGTTCACGAACTTATCGGCCACTTCTCGCATAAAAACTGTGTTTTAATAAATTTTTGCGTTTTTATGCGCCACTTCCTCCCAAATGAAGAGCCTATGAATAACGGGAGCCGGCAAATAGACACCCTAAGGTATTTTGAAGAAAAAGAGAACGAGAAAACAGAACTGAAAGGTTACAAGAAGCTCTGACTGAATTATTTTACTATTCTTTATAAGTTTTTACTTTGCTTGGCCTCACATGCAAGGCTTTCGACACACATTTTTTTTTACGAACTAATTTCTTTATCATGGGAAACTCTTTGCATTGCATTTTATTACTTATTTTTTTGTGAAATTTAGTGTGTCTCAAGGGTATTGACTTTTTCAATATAAGAACCACTAAATCAAAAATAACTGACAGTCTTTAGCAGTTGCAATATTTTCTGAATGAAAAACATACAATCACATCCAAAGGCGAATATTTGGCATTGCAGTCGGCTATCAATCAATGCAATTCAAGAAATTCAGAAAACAAATCAAAATATGTCTTAAAAAAGTAAATAAAAACGTGAATGGCATGCAAAGAAAATCCACGCTGAAAATGTTTCTAACAATGAGTTCCTGCTGCAGCATAAATTAGCAGCCAATTATTGTTTATGCAACAATTGAATGGCTGTTGCACGCACTTAAAACTGCAACATGTCAAAATGCAGTGCGGAATAATAAAAAAACACAAAAAAGGTTAAAAAAATACAAATGAAAATAAATTCTCAGCATCGTTCAGTTCATCAGTTGTACGTAGTTCGTTGAATAGATTCGTTGGGAAGAATGTAGACTACAGACTACTTAAGAAAAAAAGGTTACGAAATCTTGAAGAGGTATTTGCGTTGCAAACAAGCAATAAAAATGCAATAAAAATCAATGAAATAAATACGAAATACAATAAAATAAAAGGTGGATATATTTTGAAAGCAGCTATTGAATGAGAAATCGATGACAAAACAAAGTACGCGCGAAAGAGGTTGGAACGAAAAAAATATTAAATATAAACTTATACAAAAAAAAATATGTACCGGGTGTTTTTTAGCTGCATGAGAACCATAGATATTATTAACTATTGACAGCTGAGAAAGGCAAACTGGGTTGATATTTCTGTTCAATAAGTTTTGGCGTCTACCAGCCAGAAGTTCTAGCCATAAGTCAGGTAACGCCTTAACAAAAACTACGGGATATATCTTTTCGGACAGCCAGGCGGCCATCAAATCAATGGAGGCAGTTATACTAAGATCAAAGGTTGATCAGGAATGCGTGGTAGCTCTTGATAATATTAGCACCATCTTCAAGGTCAGCCTCTTATGAGTTCCGGAACATAGAGATGTTGAAGGAAATTGCAAGGCCGATGAGCTAGCCAGAAAGGGTATTAATCTTCCATTTCTTTAGAACAGGGGAAACATTGGACTACCTATGGCAACTTGCAAGTGAAAGACAAAAAATAATATTCCTCAGGTGGCCAAAGGTCAAGGAGAGAAGAAAATACTTGTTTTACAACCAAGCTAATTTAGCCGCAAATGTATAAAGGAAGATCAGGAGAATTGCTTAATCTCTCAAGAGCGAATATCTTGAAGGTCGTGGCTTGTGTCACCGGTCATTGACTGCTGGGTAGGCACTCTTCTAGACTAGGAATATTTTCGCATGAGTACTGCAGAAGTTGTTGACACGAGGAAGGTGAAGCAACAGTAGAACACTTCCTCTGTAATTGTCCAGCCTTAGCTAGGAGTAGAGTAAAATTGTTAGGAAAATACCATTTTGACTCCCTCACGGAACTATCCGGTGTTGGGATACAACCTATCCTACGCTTCATAAGGGAGTCTAACTGTTTGCATGAAAACTCAACAGTAAGGTTCCCGTGTTACACAGTGGTACCACAAAGGACGCAGAAGGTCTAAGTGAGTTGGATA
The DNA here is from genome assembly GCF_027943255.1 of Anastrepha obliqua. Lineage (NCBI taxonomy): Eukaryota > Metazoa > Arthropoda > Insecta > Diptera > Tephritidae > Anastrepha > Anastrepha obliqua. The sequence continues at coordinate 110,612,983 of NC_072894.1, read as the reverse complement.
CTCAAAGCCGACTGCTACAAAAATCAAATCTAATCCTAACCTAAGGTTTGGTAAGGCAGCATGAATCGTTTTACGTCAAAATAAAGCTACCGAAATGTGGAAATTTACTTTGCAAAAATAGAAAACAAATTTGTTCGTGAAGTTCATAGAGAACTGGCGACATCAACGGCCCTTGGGAAGTAGGTAAAATGGTTGAAGTGCACCTGGCACTCCTCAAGTAGCACTAAAGCGCTGTTTTGATATCATCGGCCCTTACATCTATCGAAATGAGGAAGGAGCTGGCGTTACGGTGATTGCCAAGTCTTTTGAGCCCTACTGACTGAATTTTTTTTCGAAAAATTAATCAACAAAACATCGCCGACATTTGGTTCCAACAAGATGGCGCGACTTGCCTTACATCGCGCTTAACAATCGATTTATTGCAAAATCAATTTGGAGACAACTTTCTTTTCAGAAGTCGTCCTGCTTACTGGCCCACTTGCTCATACAATTTAATACTTCCGTACTACTTTTCATGGGATATGTTGAGTCATTGGCCTATACTGACAAACCAGTAGCATTGGAAGTCAATTGTCAAGCCACCATTAACGCTGTGCGGTGAGATTTACTGGAAAAGAGTGAAAAAATGGATTTACCAAATGGACATTGTAGCTCGTAGTCACGGCGCAGGTATGCCGGATATCATATCCCTGAAAGTATCTACCAGATTATAATAAAAAAAATGCTTACCAATAATATTTCTATTTTGTGTTATCATTTTAAGCTCCCAAGCTCGGAAAAAACACCCGTTATAACAAAAATACGAAATATAATGAAAACACATTTAAAATCAACAAACTAAGAGAGTAGCACCCAAGTGTCTGAACACACGAAAAATACAAAAAAGGGTTGCTTGACGCTGTTGCACCCTTGCCACCGAAAAAGCCGATTATTTGAAATCGAAACCCGCTCACTAGTTGATTTATGTGCGCTTATTATTGTTGCTGATATGTGTACTTTTTGTTTTTTTTATTTTTTTGTAATTTTCAATTGTTATGTCGATGGTTAAATTTTGTTTAGCTGCAACCAATAAATGCCACTTTAAGTCGTTTTAGTTTAAAATTCAAGTGCCACAGCCACGCCACTCATCAATACCCTCATTTTTTACTGCTTCTTATAAGAGTTGTTGCTTTTTTTGTTTCGTTGGTTTTTTTTTTGTTGTTTTTTCCTCCGCTCATGTTTTTTCTGTTGTTGCTTGTTGCAACGTATTTAATATAAAAATCAACACTTTGTTGCCCACAAAATGCGGCAAGAGTAAATACACACACACAATGAATGTACATGCGTGTGTGTGTGTCAATAATGTCCATTTACAAAGTTCTATTGTATACCCTCAATGCATGAATGCATATGAGCATGTGTGTGTGCGGTGTATTTGTGTGCTCTTTAACCCTTTCGGGCGCCCAGGCCTACTGCACTCGCCCTGCCGCTTATGAGGCATTGAAGCGGTAACTGGCCAAAGCGTAAATAAATCATTTCTCTTCGATTAATTCGCTTGCTGACATGTGTGAGCGAGCAAATAGCAGCAGTAACAAACAACAACAACAAACAAATTACATATGTATGGCTAAGTCAGTGTGAATGTGCGACGCGTGAGTGCGGATTCGCAGCGGCAGGATATGGCGAGTTTGTTCGAATAATGACATCGATACGCCTAGGCGTTCGGTGGAGATTCGTACGCTGGAATACCGCTAACGAGCTTTAACCCATGCAAATACAGCGCTGTGCAACTAATTAGGAACGTAATATTTAAGTAAGGAATTTGACTGAAAATTATTATTATTGTCTTTTTTTTCAATAAATAAAGCAATTGGTTTTGAGTACGAAAACCGATTATTAAATTGAAGGCTCTTTATAAATTTTTATTTATTTAAAGTTGAGCGGACTGCTTCTAAGGTTTGCCGTGATACAGTTATATCGACAATAAAAATGAGGAATGATAGTTGGGTTAATCAGCGAAACGGTGCATGCCGATAAAAAAGTACTTCAGGTCATCCGATATGAGTCCCCAGTAGTGTGGATGAAGTGATCGTTTTTTTTTTTTGGAAAAAGCATCGAAAACTTTTATCCCTTAAGTGCTGGACTCTAACCCAAACTAAATCTTCTACTACTCAAGCCACCAGTCATGCTTTGAACATACAACTTAGTGATTCTGCCAATTTTAACGTCTGGTTTGGTGGGAAGCTTTTCGGAAGGTCTGTAATATCACTAAATTGACGCAGGTGCAAAGAACTGAAACTTACCCCAGTGCGGCCCTAAATGCCGTTTTCCACTTACTTTCCATCGACTTTTCCGTTATTTCCCTTGCTGCTTAAAGTGTCATCAGGTTAACGGAGGTCGGTCTCTGTGCAGTTAACACCGTATTTTTCTGCACTTCAAACAAATCTCTCTAACCACAAACTGGAGTTTGAGGGTCGAGCCAGGGAAATCTTTCCAACTAGGCAGGAAAATCTGTACGGAGCGGAAATCTATACCCAAACTGATACCACCCCAATATGTGATCGGGAGTCGGAGCAGAAGTTTTCTCTAACTCAGCCAATTTATCTATCTCCTTTAAACTGCCGAATACTGCTAGAGATTTCAAGCAGAAGTCTTTGCGAAGGAACGTGAGAGCAAGGGACATATTAACATTTTTCCTGATAGCCAAGCCGCGCTCAAGGCTCTGAGGACGCCATGGTGCAGATCCAAACTCGTCAGCTTCTCTAAGGAGGAGATAAAATCTTTTCAGTGTGCAGGTAGCATTAATCTCATCTGGGTTCCACGGCATACGAATATAGAGGGAGATTAAATTGATGATGAGGTTGCAGGAAGAGGGCAGAATTGATCTCCCCGGTAACCGGCATACCCCTGGCTGTTGTTGAAGGGGAATCTCACAACTTATTTCTCAGGTAAACGCAGAAAAGATGGAGCTCCATTTCTTTGTGTGCTATTTCGAAAACCCTTTGGTCACAGTACAATAAACGGAGACCTCACAAAATCCTTTGAACTCCACGCTTATCAATTTCCAAACTTCTAGCTGTATTTAGCGATCATTATGCGATCCGCTCACACACAGAAAAGCAAGGTTTATCATTTAATCTCCATTGCAGAAGCTGTGGAGCCTGGGATAGTGCGCCAACCTAAATCCAATCAATTATATCAACGGCTCTGGCTGGCTGTAGATATCTGCCTGTTGGAGGTCTCGTATCAAAACGGTGCTTTAGTGCTACTTTTAGAGTGGCAGAGTCGTACTTCAATTATTTCACCTTCTATCATCAAAATACCATTAAGTTTATTGTGCTCGAACCACGCACCACACTCTACGTTATTTACCCTTCCCATCCATGCCGCTAAAAGTCGGTAATTCTTTAATATTCCCACAGGTTTGTTTATTTTACAAGGAAACCACCAAAGTTGGACTTTGCGGTAGAAGAGTTTGTTTCAGAAACCAGTAGTACTTTTAACCTATTTGACACCAACATACCCTGAGAGCAATTTTTCGTGTACATAAACTTGGCAGCGCAGTTTGTTTTATGCATTTTCGAGACATTTAGCTAAGTAACTTTTATAAAATCACAGCAGTGCTGGCAGAAATGTTTTTTAGAAATCAGCAGAACGTTTTTAAATAATTTTTTCATTGAACACTTCTCTTGGAATAATTATAACAAAAATGATAAACTGTAAATAAAATAGTTTTCAGTAAGCTTTGAATTGAATATTCATTAAAGGAAAAATCCCATTGCCCAATTTTTACTCTATAGCGCCCGAAAACATTTGCGTGACGACTTAGAATTTAATGTAGATACTTCTAGAATATATATATTAATATAAATAATATTTGACATATTATAAAGCAAATAGGAGCCGCGACCTAAATAGATACATAAAGGGTCCGCCATATAACTTTACGGAATTAAAAATGCTATAAAAAAGAAACTACTCAATGTTTTTCCAAACTGTTTTCTTTATTTTGAAGTACAATCCTTCCGGCTAATGATGGAACACAACTTCATTCATATGGCTGCCTCGGCTAGCCATGCACCATCCCATACGAACGGTCCAATTTTTCCACACATTTTCGATTGTATGCGGCTGTATTTCAGCTATGACATCGCGTATGTTGGTCTTCAGTGTATCGATTGTTGGTGGTTTGTTGGCATAACACTGGTCTTTACGGCACCCCAAAGATAATAGTCCAACGGCGTCAAATCGCAGCTCCGAAGCGGCCAAACGATATCAGAATTTCGGCTGATAATCCGATCTTCGAAGACAGTGCGCAAAAGATTGATCGTAGCATTTGCTGTGTGGCAAGTAGCGCCATCTTTTCAAAGTAATGTCACAATATTTCCCAGCGTTCTTTGAGCGTATACACAACCATTTTCGTTCAGCGGAAGAATAAAACTAATTTTCTGTCAAATCAGATGACAGCTAAGTGTTACCATTCTTCAAATAATAACTAGTTCAAATCAGTAACGATAGATGGCGGGCCCTGTAGATATTTTGTAGCTACACTCAAAACCTTTTGGCTATCGGACAACTGAGTGCTTTGGCGGCTTATGGAGAGTGGCATGTGGCAAAAATTCTGAAAATCACTGCATGCTGCAGCTTTTCATAATATTCTTCTTACAAATATAGCATCTTAACCTGAAAACGATCAGCCATTTTTCGACCTTGAAACCCTTGAACACACAACAATGTTATGTTATAATGGGTCAGTTGGTTGGGAACTTTTCTGCATCCTTGCCTGATACATCCAGATTAATGGTACTTCGTCGGAAAATATCATGCCCGTACATTTCCGTAAAACGTGTTATTACTGTTGTTGTTGTAATGTAAAAATTTCCTTATACCTTTTTAAGGTGTGTCCCAGAGAATAACCGGATAAAAGTAAGGTTTATTTTGGCAACCTACAACGTGAAGCAATTTCTTCAAATCTATACTGCTCATCGAGTACTGCATACCTATAAGTTTTTCTTTCCTAATATTTCTGTAGAAATAATTTTTAGTCAAGCATAGTTTTTTAGTGTCGAGGGTTTTTAGATTTATTAAAATTCGACATGTTTCCAACGAATTTTCAGAAACTTACAAAAAAATTTACTAAATCTTTATATAACAAAGTGGACGTTTGAAGTGCTCAAAATTGTTTTTGAGTTTTGACATTTTTTTTCGCCGAAAGTGTTGCGTATTTACCCATCTAACGAATGCACGAAGTTTTTTTGTTTTTGTGCGAAGCAAATGCGCACCACCGTCAGAGAAAAATGTATCAGTTATAAATGTAATTTGGATTCATTTTTTGACTGTGAATACTCGTACCATTTTCTTACTGCTGTTCCTAGTTTACTGCCCGCCGCTGTATACACACTTGTAAATATATGCGCTAAGGAAACATACGAGCGCTTCGCCGTTGTTCTTTGCACTCGCAGCTCATCAGCAGCACATTTTGGTCGCTCATTGCTCCGCTTTGTAGTGGCGTAGAAAATTGTTTTTTATGACTTCTTTTAATTTCATACATTTTTTTTTTCTCTAAACTTTCAACCTCTCTAAATTTGAGTCCCCAAATCGTACGCTAACAACTTCTAGGCGGTTTTTATTTGTAATGCGCTAATAAATTAACAATTTTCACATGTGACACATATGTAAAGATGTATAAGTGTGTGTGCGCGTGTGTGTGTTTTCTACTTTCAAGTAACTTTAAAATTTGTAGCGCGCGCGTTCCAGCGGAAAATCGAAATAATCCTTTCAAATGCCTCAGCACGCACTTACGCGTATTACAACAAATACATTTTCTCTTTACGAAGCGTATTTTACAACACACTTGCAGGCACTTACATATACAGTTATTTATGATATTTCCACGCCATTGATTTGCTAGCGTTGTTAATTTCCACACAAACCTTTTTCTTTACAATTTTACAATTTCTTACCCTCTGCCTTGGCGAATTTCGCACGAAATTGCCTCACTCACTGCTTTACTAAATGAAAAATTTCTATTTTGATTTTTCCAAATCACCAATTGAAATCAATATTGTTTGCAAAATTTGTTATTTTTTTATTGTTACAAAGTTTTGGCAATTTTTATTGTGCCCGTTATTGTTGGCGTCGATTTGTGTGCCACTTAAAACAAGCAAGAAAAATGAGGGCACGCCTCTTCAGCGCAAAGGGTTAGTGTGCGACAAGGAGTTCTTTTTATGAAATAAAAGTTTTGCTACGATTTTTAGACTGATTGGCAAATCGTGAGAAGTTTTTAAGAGTTTATGAGGCTCACGACGCTTACGAGGCACTATGTTTCATTTAGGAACAAAGGGAAAATATATGAAACTGAAGGTAAGCCTGAAGCGTAAAGAGAAGAGGCAAACACAAGCATTGAATACAAAATGGCAAACCAAACTAGCGAAACAATTTTAGTATGGTTTGAAGTGAAAATGTCATGCTCCTCACTTCTATAATATAATTTTAAGCAATTTTTCAGTTAAATTTAAATATATATTTTTTTTTTAAATCTCCAAATCTTTTTTTTTTTGGATCTCAAGTAACCTTCTATGTCGTCGCTACTGTGTTTTGGCAGCTTCACTAAAACATTCCTCCTCTTCTCTTGGATTTTTTTCTTCAATTCCGGTTCTAGAGGTTCAAGACGGCGTCCTAAGAAGGACACGTTCGCTTACTCGTCCTCTTCCTCGTCCTCTGCTAACACCAGCATCGAATACTTTCAAAGCTGGAGCGTTTGTATCCATTCGGACGACATGACCCAGCCAACGTAGCCGCTGGATCTTTATTCGCTGCGCTATGTCTACGACGCAGTAAAGCTCATACAGCTCATCGTTCCATCGCCTACGATATTCCCCGCCACCAACGTGCAAAGGTTGTTGTCGTCATCGTCCACGCTTCTGTGCCATACCTTAGGGCATGATAAGAGTCCCATAATGTGTGAGTTTTGTTCGTCGAGAGACGACTTTACTATTCAATTACCTACTTCGTCCAAAGTAGCACTTGTTGGCACGAAAGAAACTACGTTAAATTTTAAGACTGACATGATTATCGGTATTAATTCTGGTTCCTAAATAAACGAAGCCTTTTATAACCTCGAAATTATAACTGTCAACAGTGACGTGTGTCGTTTTGTCCTCGTTCACCACCAGACCCATTCGCTTTGCTTCTTTATCCAGTTGGGAGAACGCAGAACTAACAGCGCAGTTGTTAAGGCCGATGATGTCAATATCATCGGCATATGCCAACAATTTTATGTTCTCATAAAGCGATTAAGTTCTGCGGCTCGTACGATGATCTCCAACATCAGGTTAAAGAAGTCACACGACAACGAGTCACCCTGTTTTAAACCCCGTTTGGTATCAAACGGCTCAGAGAGGTAATTCTCAATTCAGACGGCGCTACTGCTATTGAGCAACGTCGTCTTGCAAAGCCGTACTATAGGTAACTTCCAGCATATATTATATATTACTTCTTTTCGTGCTGTCGAATGCAGTAATGTGAAGTCGACAAAAAGATGATTTAAGTCGATAATCCTATCATGGGCCTTTTACAAGACTTGGCGTATTGTGAATATCTGGTTGATGGGGGACTTTCCAGGTGTAAAGCCACTGATAAGGTCCAATTAGTTGGTTGACGGTGGCCCTCAGCCTTTCACACAATACGCTCGCTAGAACCTTATAGACGATATTTAGAAGAGTAATCCCTTGATAATGGACACAGATTGCAGAATCGCCCTTCTTATGGATTGGGCAGAGCACACTTAAATTTCAATCGGCAGGCATGCTTTCATCTGACCATATTTTGCATAGGAGCTGATGCATGCACCTTACCAGCTCCTCGCCGCAATATTTGAATAGCTCAGCCGGCAGTCCGTCGGCGCCCGCGAGTCATGGTCGAGTAGCGGAACAACAATTCCGTCGTCAGCGCTTGGGGTATCAGGATCTTCACATTCTCTGTAGCATGTGCAGCCATCACTATTTAACAGGTTCGAGAAGTCTTCCCTCCATAATTCATAATTCAGTTACCAGATCGCCGTCTTTATTTTTACAGGAAAAAGCCCATTTCTTAAAGCCTTCTATAAGCCGCCGAACTTTCTGATAGAATTGGCCTGGTAGCGCCTTATCACGTTGGCTCGGTCTATGACGGGTGTCTGGAAGCTACCCAGAGGATACTTGGGCTAATTCCCGAAGTCACTCCCAAGGGCATAGCAATCGGTACCTCTCCCCTTTTGCGTGAACTTCTACATATGGAACCATCGTCTGCGTTGAAATTATTAAAACTTATTATGGAAAAAGTCAATCTTTAAGAACAACTTATCGCAGAGTTCGTGACTTTTTTGGTGGAAATAATCATCCAATAGAGGCGACAATTCCAAGCTTGGTTAACGTATTTAAAGAAACTGGTTCTGTCGATTATAGAAAAGAGACTGGGAGACCAAAAACTGGACAATCTGTTGAAAATATTGCTGCTGTAGTGAAAAGCGGTGGTGAATGTCCTTCAACTATCAGCGTCGATGTCTCGAAGTTCACAACAATAAGGCAATTTTGCACATATAATCGTTAAAAGCCGTATTTTGAATGAAAATTGTGAATCATGAAAGAATCAGAATATAAGTTTTCACTTGCTCTATTTTAAATGAGATATAAAAGCGTCTTTTGAAAAACTCTTTTCTATGAGATTTGCTGTATTAATATTCTTGTAGTAGAATTGTATGATAAATATTTTTGTGGTACATTTTAACCCGTTATATCCCTCTCTTGTACGTGTTTATGACCTTTCCGCGTAAAAGTGACAAAAAAGCTGCATCTATTAAAGAGTTGGAGGGTTAAAATGTTCAAAAGAAATGCACCCATTGTTTGTTACATAGCACTGCTTAGCCCTTCATGCATCTAAAATGTAAGGACCAGATAGTTTCTTAAGCCGAATTACCATAAGAATGTGTAAAAAATAAATTGTACGCATTTGTGGCGGTCCTTAAAATAAAATTCAGACGTTATTTTATATTTTTTGGAAGTTTTATTTTTCTTAAGTATTTTTTAGTTTATTATTTATTATTTATTATGTTTTATTTATCATTTATTTTTTATTTCCTTATAGAAAGAATGTTGGTATTCAAACATTTATTGCCTCAGGAACTCCTTTTTGTTAAGGGGACCTTTTTTTATCTTAAATTCTTCATCAGAGCAAATAAATATTTTATTATTCGAGTGCGGTGCGGAAAATTGTTTAAAACACCCGAATATCTTATTATTTTTTTAATTTTAAGAAGTTTTTTCTTTTATTTTTTTTTATTCTTAAGAAGTTGGACTTGATCCATGAAATATATAAATATATATCGACTCTCGTGGGATTTCTGTGGGGCATTCTGTTCGTGGAAGGTGACCTTTTATTCACCGATACTCTTCTTGCGTTTTTAGCTTTTTACAGTGGGTGTAAGAAGGCGATTTGTAATAGACCCGTCAGCCGGTCTTCAAAGTCCTATCTGACTCCAAACCCCAAGCCATGCCAACACAACAAATAAACTATCACATAATCAAATAACCCAAATGAGTTTCAAGCAAAAACTAAACAAAAACCAAATCTCACCAAAATTAACCCCTAACCCCGAAACACATTAAGCAAATCACAACACAAATAAATAACCCAAAGACAAGTCTGTGCAAAAAACGTCACCCTACCATGTTGCTAAGCACCCGAGACCCACGTCGAATCGCTGAAATTCATATATGTACCTATGCACTATAGCAGGCAGGCAGGCAAGCAACGCACACAAATTTTAAAGAAAAAATAAAAGCTACAAAGGTCGCTTATCAGCCACCCAAAATCACATTATGCCGATAATAACAATAATATTAGCTAAACTGTTTAGACAAAACAGAAAAAAAACGAAAACAAAAATATAAATAGAAATAAAAAATGCAAACAATCACTAGTCAGTGGATAAGGCAAAGCCTTGAAAAAAATGGCATCACTTGAGAAGCACATAAATAAAAAAATGGCGAAGCAAAGTGATAGGATGTGAGCTCACTTATTACACATACATACACACATATTTTTTTATATTTTTAAATGACTAACACATTTTCATTTTTTTTTTTTCTTTTTTTATGTGCGTTTTGATAAGAAAATAAACAATGTATCTTCATAAAAAATATATAGGAAATAAAGCTGCGAAAAAAGCAATTGTGGGTAAAAAGTGCTCTCATGGGTATTTGTCTGTAAGCTGTGCGAGAGCTGTGCGCTCACCCGCATTATGTAAAGTGTATTTGAAGGCTGCTGTTATCATTGACTTGGAAAAAATTATGCCATATTTTTCAAATTACTACAAAAAACGAAATGGGTAAATTAATCTGATGATAAGAAATGAAGAATTGGAAAACACTGCTTATTTGTGCAATATTGATTGTCTAAATTGTGATATATATATGGAAGAGCGGTCGTAGTACTCTATGCAGCGAAACCATTAACTAATATAATATAGTAAAAAAATTTAAGTTCTTTTGTCAGTGAAGTGAATATTAAAAAATAATTAAATAAGTAAATAAAACAAATAAATAAAAAAAAAACAACGAGAATGGTAAGTGAATGCTCAACAAAAAAAAAGAAAAAAAAAATGAAATAAAATAAAACAAAATAAAAAAAAATAAAATAATAAAAACAAAAATAAAATGAAATAATATAAAAAATAAAAATAAAAATAACGAAACTAGTAAAAAATTATTTTCAAAAAATGGCAAAAAACAAAATAAAAAAGTAACGAAACTGCCAAAAAAATTATTTTTCAATATTAAAAAATATTAAACTGTTAAATTAAAAAGATAAAGCAAGAAAAATATTGTAAAAATAACGAAAGTGCTCTAAAATTCTTTACTCAGTGAAATGAATCTTCAAGAAATAAAAAAAATTAATAAAAAAAAATAACGTGAAGTGAAGTGAGTATTCAAAAAAGTAATAAAAATAAAAAATAACGAAACTGCTAAAAAGTGAAGTAAATATTCAAAAAATAATAAATAAGGAATATGATAAAAAATGTTTTTTTCACAGTAAAGTGAACTTCCAAAACAAACAAAAAATAAAAAAAGTTAATAAACTGGTATAAATTTATCTTTAAAAAAAATTAAAAAAATAAATATCAAAAAATAAAGAAACTGGGAAAAGTTTATCTTAAAAAAATAAATATCAAAAACAAAGAAACTGGTAAAAATTTATCTTCAAAAAACAAAAAAAAAAATTATAAATAAATATAAAAAAATAAAAAAAACAGTAAAAATTTCTTTATTCAGTGAAGTGAATCCTAGGTAAACTAGGGGTCGAAACCGACCTTATAAGACTTATCCACAAAATGCTTAGCGACAGAACTGTCACGGCAGAGTGGGGCGGTATCTCCATCCACCGGCAGGTGAGTAGAGGCACTCCGCAAGGTGGGGTTCTCTCACCATTCCTCTGGGTGGTTGTGCTAAATGATCTGTTGGAGGAGCTGGTGAAGGGAGGCTGCAGGGTAATTGCCTACGCGGATGACGTGGCACTAATTGTTAGAGGAAAATTTTTGGATACTCTGTACAACTTGATGCAGGGATATCTGAATGCAGTTGTTAGATGGGCAACGGATTGTGGCCTGTCGGTGAATCCTCTTAAGACGGAGCTCGTCCTATTTACGAGGAAATATAAAATACCCAGAGCTCAACTTCCCTCAATAGGGGGCGCTCCTCTGATGCTTTCTGACAAAGTTAAGTACCTTGGTATTATCCTTGACAGCAAGCTTACATGGAAGCCCAATATTGAGGAAAGGGTGAGGAAGGCAACAATCGCCTTGTATGGGTGCAAGGGCGCAATTGGCAAAAGATGGGGCCTCTCGCCTCGAGTTGTTTTCTGGCTGTATAATACCATTGTAAAGCCTATCTTGTTATATGGAGTCATAGTCTGGTGGAACTCACTAGAGAAGACGACATTGGTGAAGAAGCTGGAAAGAGTTCAGAGGTCGGCACTCATTGGAATCAGTGGGGCGCTTCGAACGACTCCTACTCTGGCGCTCAACGCAATGTTAAATGTGGTACCCGTAGATATCGCAGGCAGAACTGCCGCAACACGTACCGCAATCAGACTGACGGGCTGGAGCTATAAGCTCAATCTCCCTTATGGGCACTCAAGCATCCTCAGAAACTTTGAGTTCATCCCTCTGTCAACAGACCAGTGTATACCCTCATTTAGTCCGACCGGAACATTCACCACTCACATCCCGTCAAGGGAAGAGTGGACGGGGGGCTACACTTGGGGGCAGGGTCTGGTGAACTTGTTCACGGATGGATCGAAGTTGGAAGGAAAGGTTGGCGGAGGAGTCTTTTGCGAAGGGCTCCCCATCAGACTTAAATTCAGGCTACCGGACCACTGCAGTGTGTTCCAGGCAGAGGTAGCCGCAATCAAGGAGGCAGCTGATTGGCTGCTCAAATGTGTACTAACAGTCAAGAAGGTAAATATTTACTCCGATAGCCAAGCGGCAATAAGGGCCCTCGGGTCTATGACGGTGCATTCGGAATTGGTCAAGGAATGCTTGACCTCACTTTCGACTGCGTCCGAATTCTTTGACATCAGCCTCATCTGGGATCCCGGTCACAGCGACATTGCGGGAAACTGTGAGGCGGATGAGCTGGCTAGACAAGGGACATGTGAGGTGATTTCCCCGCGGAGGGAGAAAATTGGAATCCCCCTGACTACCTGCGGTCTGCTCCTGGAAAGATGGGCATCGCGCAAACTCAGCGAGCGCTGGGAAAATGCACAAACGTGCAAAGTTGCGAAATCCTTCTGGCCACGTGTGGACCGAAGGCGCTCGGGTGAGCTTCTGAGGCTGACAAAATATCAGCTCTCCAATCTAGTGGGTTCTCTTACAGGACACAATGCGCGAGGAATGCATGCTGTGAGACTTGGAATCATCTCGAGTCCTTTCTGTGCTGGATGTATGGAGGATGAGGTGGAATCATCTCAGCACCTTCTCCTTAGCTGCCCTGCCCTGGCGGGGCTAAGATTCAAGCATCTTGGGTCTTACTTCTTTGCCACGCCTGCTGAGATAGCTGGCGCTGACATTAAAAATCTGATGAGTTTCATCAGCAGCATTAAGCGGTTGACGCAAACATAGTCATCGTTCATAATCCGCACGCTCCTAACCTTCCCATCACCACCTCTCCCCGCCCTCTCCCTGCACCTCATCGGTCCTTCCCCTCTCCTCACTTCCTTGACAATGGTATCACAAAGGACGAATTTCTCTTCGTCCAAGTGTGCCCACTCCCGGGGCAACCATACTAACCTAACCTAACCTAAGTGAATCCTCAAAAAAAAAAAACAATAAATAAATAAAAACAAGGAAGCTGGTAAAACATTATATTAAAAAATGACAAAAATAAAAATAAAAAATATGAAATAGAATAGAAAATGCTTAAAAGTTCTTTTTTCAGTGAAGGGAATCTTCAAAAAAAAAAATCAAACTACTGAAAAATTACTTTTTCTGCGAAATCCATATTTTTTTTAAAGGATTTAAGCGAGAGACTTTCAAATGAGAATCAAACAGAAAGAAAAAGAGGAAATATGAATACCTGTGCTCACATAATTAAGTAACGTTATCGTTTTACGAGTATTGGAATCTTGTTTTACCACCAATGCTTTTCATACAAGATCTTTTTCTTTATTTTTTCATAAAAATAGTCTTTGTACAAGAAACACTTTATAAATCAAGATTACAAACTTTGTACGAAATTTAGGAGAATTCATCAATATTTTCAACTTTAAAGGCTTAAGAATTAAGTAATCAAAGTTGCTTCTGGATGTGCAGTGTATATGTTTTTATCATGTTTCAACGTCACTGTGAGCCCCTTTGGCGTCTTCTATTTTCCGCACGTGCTCAGGAGACAAATTTTAGACTGGACGTGCTCCCTGTGGATTCCAGTTTAAAGCAGGTCTGCTAACTTCGTGCGCTGTTTAACGCAGAGTATGCTGTATCCAGCACAATTTTCTTTCTCGAATCTCACTATTTATTCGACCTTTGGTTACATCTATTGAGTAGATCTGCATTTGAGATCCAGTTTTCAGGCGACCAGCTACGGAGAAGTCAGCTAGGACAGCGGTTCACCAACGTTGGAATTTCGTTAGTTAATTTATCGGATAGTAGCCATACAGAAGGCAGTCATATAAATAGAAGGCGGACTTAACATTCGTGTTGAAAAGGCGAGGCTTAGTTTTTCCTCTCAGCTGCTTCGAATACCAGCAGTGTGTATGACCGCCACATATATGAACGAAGGAGGTCAAGTTACAAAGTGGGTGTCGATGGCACACCAATACCGACAGTTTACAGCCTTAAAATTTCTGTCCGTCTCCTGTGATAAAGGGTTTTTCAATAAGAGGTGTTATTTTAAAATAAACGATCGGATGTTTATTTCATTATAAAGACGAAGGTATGCCGTTAATAGTGGAAATTAACATCAAATGACCACCACGACCACGCTTACAGGCCAATATCCTTTCCATGAAATTTTCAATAACGGAATTGCAACGTAGCTGCCCTATGTCCTCGATAGCCTCATGAATTCCATCTTTGAGCTCTTGAATCGACCTAGACCTTCTCTATCCCGTGGCCCCAAAGAAAAAAGTCACAAGGTGTTAAATCACAAGATCTCGGTGGCCAATTGTGATCACCTCTTCTAGAGATAACACGGTCCGGAAGCTTTTCCCGTAAAAGATCAATAGTTTCGTTGCTTGTGTGGCACATAGCGCCGTCTTGTTGAAAATAAACGTTGTCCATATCAATACCATCCAATTCTGGCCATAAAAAATCATTAATCATCTCTCAATAGCACAATCCATTCATTCATAACACCTGTTATTGGAAAACCCTTTAGTTTCCTCTCCTTTTCAGAGCACACAATCGCAATTGCTACTAATGTCCAAAACCGCAACAAGGTTGACAGCAGCTCTTGGGGCAAAGGCAAAGAAATATTGCTGGCGGCATTTAAAGCAGCAGCGACCTGGCCGGTCAGGTTCTGGACTATGCTGTGCCTGTCTGGTCGCCTGGCACCAGTGATCCGCAGTGGAAAAAATTCTAGACATGTCAGAATACTACAATCAGGACAGTTATGGGATGCCTCTTTCATACTGAAGCTTAAATGTCGATGTTATGGAGTATAACAAAATGATCAGCAAGCTGCTAGAAGGCAGAATGTCACCCCTGGAGGCATTTGCTAGAGCCAGGGCCACCTCCAAGAAAGCATCTCTTCAACCACATTGACGAGATCCAGGACAAAACACAATTACCACTACTGGATCGGACAGTATGCAGACAGACATTGAATGATATTCATCGGGAGACCCTTACAACCTTCCTAAACTCCCAACCCTCGAATGCCGTTATCGGATTCCAACCACCACCTATCGCAGACGAAAAGCTGCAGCTACCTCGCGAGATACGCCTAACCCACTTGTGTTCTGCACATAGTAATAGGTTAAACTCCTAGTTATCCAGAATCGACCTAGACATACCCAATATATGACCAGCATGTGAAAACCTACTCACCTGACACTTCTTTCCACGCTTTCTGGGCCTACCATTAGATGAATTAAACGAAGACGAAGCTGTATAGTCACCGCACCGACAGGGTTTAGTAAACTGCTACAATAACAACAATCGCCACATATTGTATGCTGTGGAAACATAATACGATAGCAACGTGCGAAAAAGTGGCCTCTGGTGTGGTCGAGAGAAACTTTTTGCGGCTTGCGACGACGAGCGTTTTAGTCCAGTATTCGATGCGATACCTGCTGGTAGTTGCAGCGGAAGAAGAAGCCCGCCTCTACGTTGGAATGATCAAGCGGAGTAGGTCCTGGGCTAACTTGGTGTGTATAGCTGACGTCGGTTAGCACGAGAAAGAAAAGGCTGGCGCGCTTTGTTGAACCAAGCCGCTGTGGTGGTTATAGCGCGACACAAAAAAAAGAGAAGAAGCAGAAAAAGAATATTATTTCTTGCAATAATAAATTGAAAATGCAGATTTTTTTAAAGATTCTGTGAGAAAGTGGACAAAATCATGAGCGAAGTTTTTTAAGCGTGATATAATACAATACACTATCACTTTTTTTATTCCCTTGACAATAAATTGAATAAAGAAAAACATTATTTTAAGCTACAATTAAGTGTCGTTCCTAGTCGGAATATAGGGTGAAGGTGTCCGTTTCTTCGGTAATGTGGTTTTAGGGCTGGGATACATACCTAGCCACGTACGTCAGTGGGGAATACACTGATGAATGTTTCTTAAGGCACCCAATTCTACCTGTCATATCACATTTTTTATACCGAGCTGCTTGCTCCAAGTATAAACACGCGCTTTCGACCGCATCTCACATGATGAATCAGACATGGAGGAAAGTTAGTTTCTTAACGAAGTTTACATCTCCGACCTAAGTTGTCCGCAGTAGATATTTCATTTCTGTCCCATCACTCATGTTTTAGAGGTATTGCCCTATCCTCCACCTGGCAATACGTCCTCAGGCTCCCGGGAGAGCTATCAATTTAATAAAGTAAAAATAAATTTAATATGAAATCTGCACATTTCTAACTGCATCATTAAATTATTCTTAGAGGTTTAGTACAGCAATCGCATTGTTCTTTTTTTTTTTTTTTAATATAACCCTTTCTCTAATTCATAATTTTTTTCATTTGTCCTTACCCAAATTGCATATACGATAGTTTATTGATTTGCCATAACAATAAATTACAAATTATCACTTTTGCGGAAGTTCTTTTAAAATTTTCACGCGCGTGTCACGAATTTATGTGTGCGACACAAACACGCTTTGATACTAGAAATAAAAAAGCAAACAAAAAAATAAAACAAGACATTGCGAAAAAAATTAATAGAAATGAGAGCACTTGAACGTGCCACACGTAACAGACATTAACAACAAACCCGTGAAGCCGGCGTTAACCCTTTCGTGGAAAAAGTGAAAATCTACGCGCTGTTAGAAAAAATGTGCGAAAAAAGGATTCCAAAAAAAAAAACAAAAATGGGTTGCCTGCAGGCGTAACAAATTCACGCATTATATACGTACGTGTTATTACCCATGTCACGCGTAAATTTCGCTATGTTCGATACTTCAAAATGAACGAAATTGCCGAATTTAAACAATTTAAAAGGACATTTTTCACTTTGCACAATTCCATTCCCAATTGAGTGTAAGTAATCGGTCGGTAGGGGGTAGTGGTGCACATTTCTTCGAGGGTGTAGATATGAAGTTTGGAAATCAGTATGGCTGCAATATGGTTTTAAAAATTGAATTCACTACAAATAACTTCATCAGTGGTGCTCATTGTCAATCCTCAAGTACTCGTAAATGGGATTCAAACATATGCGCTTCTGCAGCTCTAAACGCTACTTAGTTCAGCTACCTTTATTGAGGTTTTTATTACGTCTGCACTAGAGCTTTGAACTGTTGGATTTTTACGTGACAGCGCACAACCAGGGATACTTCGCTTTCTCACATTAGCTCGCTCTCATACGGGTGTGCGAAAGCTAACCCGAGGATATTTGGGCTAAAACCGGTAGTTATGAGCTGCTTGGACCATATGTAGAAGCACTGTCCTGGCCAGTCCCAAGTGAATAGTGATGATAATGAATCAGTGCGTCACTTGCGTAGAATTTTACATACGAAACTATCCTCCTATGCCTAAAAGAAGGAAAGTTCGAAAGGCACCTGCGCGAAAGATTACAATTCCAGCAGAACAAGGCCATCGTTAGGAAAAGTAAGTGTGACCCTTTTAAGTTCACTCGAGCAATAACGCTGGAAATAAATGAGAATTATAGACTGAATGCATCAAGCAGATTTGAGGGAAGATGCCTTAATGAAAAAAATTATATAGGCGTGCCAGAAAAAAAGTCGCTACTGTCGAAAAAAAAAATTATCAGGACACGTTTGTCTTTCGCGAATGCCCATAGAAGCAAAGACGTAAAATTCTGAGAAAATATACTCTTTACGGACGAAGCTAAAATTACTATGATTGGTTCTGATGGCAAGACTTTCGTTCATCGTGAAGAAGACCAAGAGTTTAATCCTTGGAACACAACAAAGGCCGTAAAGTACGGTGAGAGTAACTTGTGAGTTTGGGAATCATTTTCTTGAAATGAAGTTAAACCCGTTGTGACACTAAATAGGAATATGATGAGTTTGCTTCTGTTGATGTACACAAAAAATGTGATGTATTCCTATGAGTTCATGCCACTAAACTGCTTATTCATGTAACAGGTGGCGCTAAAGTAATCCTCCTATCAGAAAATGCTATAAATTTTGCGATTGGCCCCTAATGTCAGTTCTGTTTTGACATTTGTGTAGTAAACACATGCGAAATGCACGTTAATAAACAATGTTACGCTACACTGCTCCAGAACGCGGAATATTGCTGACTATATTTTTTTGACCAATAATCGGTCGGTGACTTTGGCACAACGTGAATTTCGTCGCAGACTTCCTCGCCGTCCAACGCCTACTGGTGAAACACTGCGACCTTTAGCCGCTCGCCTCGAAGAGACTGGCACAACACGAGATGCTGCCAGGCGCGGCAGACCCCGGAGTAGCCGTTCTGCAGAGAATATTGCTGCTGTAGCCGAGGATGTCATGGAAGCGCAGTCGACATCGACCAGACGACGTGCCACGCGAATGGGTATCAGTCGACGGTCTTTACCGCGAATTTTGGTAAAAGATTTGAAGATGTTTCTGTACAAAGTCCATCAGCTATTTGCTGCTGACCGCCAATCGCGTCTAACATACGCTCAAGCCATCCTCAATCACCACCAAGAGGAAGAAGATTTTTCATCAAAAATAGTCATGAGTGATGAGGCCCATTTCCATCTTAGCGGGTACGTAAATAAGCAAAATTTACGCTTCAGGGGCACTGAAAATCCGCGTGTAACCCAAGAAGAGTCATTACACCCGCTCAAAGTCACTGTATGATGTGCTGTTTTCGCTGGAGGAGTCATCGGACCTTTTGTCTTCGAAGACGTCGCGGGCCAAACGGTTACTGTGAATGGTGAGCGCTACAGAGCAATGATCAACGAGTTCTTTTTGCCGCAACTTGATGAATTGGGATTGGAAAACATGTGGTTCCAACAGGACGCCTAATCTCCCATTTTGGCGATTTGCACTGGCCAGCAAGATCGCCTGATTTAACCGCTCCAACTTCTTTTTGTGGTGCTTTTTGAAGTCGCGGGTTTATGTCAACAATCCTCAGACTCTTGCAGCTCTTAAAGACAATATCCGTCAAGAATGTGAGGACCTATCGCCCGAAGTTTTGGCCAAAGTGATGGAAAATGCCATAAAAAGGGCTCAAATGGCAATCAACTGTGGCGGCGGTCATTTACATGACATCATATTCTCGACTTGATGTAAAAAAAGTTAAAAGACCAAATAAAAATAATCCACAAGAAGAATCAAAGTTTTTAATTTTTTTTTTAAATTACAGCCAAAAAACATCGCAAGGTTACTTTTGCGCCGCCTTGTGTGATAATTACCCTAAGGATACAGCAAAAGTGATGAAAAATTTAAAAGGATGACACAATTTTTCCGAAAAAAAATTAGAGTTCTGCAGTGGCCAGCTCAAAGCCTCGAACTTATCCGCAATCTGAGGAACGATAGTAAGTTTAAGGTTGGGCAAAAAACATTGTTTAAATACCAGTGAACTGAAATACAGGAAGAGCGACGCTCCATTCCTTTGGAGAGATGCCAAAAGTTAATAGAAAATTTACCTCGCAGGTATGAAGCAGCTTCCAATTATTGATACTCAACACAATACTATTCAGGTAAGTAATTAAATGCACAAATTTAACTGAGTTAAAAGTGCGCATTTCAGTGCCCAGTTGAAAATGTTATAAATATTGAATTGCTATTTATTTTGTGTTTTCTTTTTTGATAATACTGAAATAAAATAAAAGATTTTCGCAAAAATACCTCTTTTACTAAGTTGGTTGGTTAAAGCAGTGATTCATCCAGAATCCAACCAGCGCTTCCGCACCATTTTGTTACCACATCCTCGCTACCAACTTGTTTAACGATCAATTACGGCCTGACTATATCCAGTCTGTGGTTTAAAAACCTTACTTGGCTGTTGACGTCTAGGCCAGACAGTTGTTCGAGACTCTCTAATAATATCTAAGTTTGTTTGAAGTTGTGGCTGGCCATAACTTTTGCTAATTTTGCATGCCGTCTGGTCTCTCCATCTACGATCCGCGATTCGGAGATAATTTGAGGAAACTGTATTCTGATTACACTACTGGCTGCCGATTCAGCAAGAACGGTATTCATCTCAGATCCCCCTCTTGTCAGTTTATCTGCTTTTTCATTACCTTCAATGTTCCGATGCCCCGTGTCCCAGGTGAAGGTAATCTGATGGTTTTCACTCAAGATGGTAAGACTATTCCTGCTTTGTTGCCCCAGTTTAGAGGTTGTGGTAGCCGAATCCACTACCTGGATTGCAGTGTGGCAATCTAAAAAAATAGCGATATTGCCCTTAAAAGAGAAATCTGCGATTCGCCTGAAAGACACTGCAGGTATTAAGGAGACGTGTAGATTTTTTAATTCTCAGTCTATGAGAATATATACCAGCTCCAACACCACATTTTATTTTACTGCCATCTGCAGAGACTGTAGTGTAGAAGTATTTTTGTGAGAATCCCTTATTCCATTCCTACTGAGATGGAATGAGATTGGCAAAATTCCTATTGAATGTTACCGTCAGGTCGATGTTGTCAGTCCTCTCCGAGGTTGACTGAACTTGTCGCAATTAATAGCCTGACATGGCCATGTGTTTTTTCCTTCCAGCGACCCGCTGCATTCAACCTAAATGCACTCATGGTTGCCATCTTTTTGATATAGAGATATACCGGAATAACTTGTGTCAGTGCATTGAGAGGCTTCCTGGGAATAAGATCTGACTGCACCGACCGTTACTGCGCATGCAGATCTTTGTACTCTGCCAAGTATTGTGTATGGGAATAAGTTTCCGTCCTTTCTTAGCCAAAGTTACGAATTATTTAAATAATTAAATAATAGATAATATTATGTGAAACATGCGCCATTGGAAGCCACAACTTTACTCTATCTTTCAGGCAGGATACAGATTCCTTTGACGAACAATTCGAGTTCTTTTGACTTGACCCATTCATTGAGCCAGTTGGCGATGCTCTCATAAGAAGTGAACCACTCTCCAATAAGAGCTGACTGGCTGACAGCTTTCATCGAAACAGATGGTAATCCGAAGGTGCAATGTCTGGAGCATACGACGGTTGGGACAAGATTTCTCAATCCAGTCACTCTAAATATTTCTCGATCGATTTAGCAACGCGTTTGTCATGTCCACCGTCCCATTCCACAATCGGTAACGATCAACAGTGATCGCCAGTGATGGTTTTAGATGTTTAAGGAGTTCATAATAGATGACACTCTTCTGATCCCACCAGATGCACAACATAATCTTTGAAGCATTAATTTACGCCGTTGACGGGCCTGGTTCACCTGGCAGGCTCCAAGCTTTTTGACGCTTATGGTTATCGTAATGGATCCATTTTTCATCGCCAGTGACGATGCGATGCAGAAAACCTTTTCTTTTCTGCTCTTCAAGAAGCATCTTACACGTCACCAAACGTCCTTCAATTGATGTGGCACCCAGTTACCTGTTTTCTGGACCATTTCTATCGCGTGCAAACATTTACCGACGGTTGATCCGTCAACATCCAACTCGTTAGATACATCATCAAGGATTCAATATGAGTCGTCATCCAATAGTTTTTGTAGTTAAGTATCTTCGAATTGTTTCGGTGCCCTTTCGCGATCTTTATCACTCACGTAGAAATTGCCACTTTCGAAAAGTCTAACCATTCTTTAGAAGTTGTATTTCATGGAGAGGGATTACGGTAAATATTGATCAGTATAAGACGCGTTTGAGCAGCACTTTTCTTTAAAAGCTAAAAATGAGGCATGACTTCCCGCAAATGCTGTTTTTACGGGACGAACGTAGACATTTTTAGTTTCAGCAAAAAGGGATCTTTACGCTTCAAACGGATGTCAACTACTGCGATCGAGACCTCCACATATACACCTTCAAATCACCAGTATATTACTAGAGTGAACACAAAAATAGTACCAGCAGCGATACCTCCTTTACGAGGGGGGAAACTTATTCCCATACCCATTGTAATCACTCCCTAGAGCTTTCCACCAAACTACCGAACCATACGATAAAATTGGTCGTATAACCGCCTTATACAACCATAACCAGAATTATCTCTAAGTAACTAATTACTTGCCGGCCAGGGAGTAGAGGTCGCGGTCGACCAAAAAACACTTGGAGAAGGTCAAAGTTGCGCGAACTAGCAGATGCCGACAGCTCGTGGGACGATGCAAAAACAACAGCACAGAACCGTGTAGGATGGAAAACACTTGTCGAGCGCCCTATACTCCCGAGTGGAGTGAACACTGGGTGAATGTGAGAGAGTTAGTCCATTAATATTTGATAGGGTACAAATTGGTACCCTGTATCTGGTGGCAAAATGCAGAAGTGCTGTTTTACGCGATTTTAAACTTAGGCCACAGCCTGTGGCCCAAGATTTAAGCTCTAGGTTAAGCAGTAAACATAATAATGAGAATATGTTATTATAGGGAATTGCGCTTTTGCTCTGCCCATAGCCGTATAACCGTCATTCGGTCGCAAATTGCGTACCCGAATGCAAAACATCAGTTTGCTGAAAATGTCCCATGGCTGGAAATATCTCTAACGATAATGAGACATATTAATTATATATTTTGCTTGAAAAAACTCCCGTTCATCTAATCATGAAATTAATTCATTAGAAATGAATTCAATTTTTCACTAAACAATATAAAGTTGCAGATTTATTTAGCTGTTACGTCTATTTGCATGACTTTCATTTATTCAAAAGTAAAAGGTAAAATTTAGACAAAAAAAAAAAACAAAAAATCACAAACAAAAGTCATTTCACACTCTTCTAAGCACTCGCTCGCGCTACGAACGAAATGAGCGAAACGCCTAGACGCGCAATACAAGCACACTCGCATACTCCTGACAGCAGGATGGCAAGTCATTAATTATAAAAGTAAAGCGAATGCGAGGCAGCAACAACAACAACTGCCAAGTGTCCAAGCGAACAAACCAAATAAGAGCACGAACAACAATAATAATGATACTCAAACTCAATCACAATAATGCTAATTTTTTTCGAGAGTAACAGAAAGAAGCAACAAAAAAAAACCATTTTATCTCTGCTTTTGCTGATAGATAACAGAGGAGTTAACGAAGCCTCAGTGCCTGTGCGCTGAAGTGCTTAGTAGGTGTGATGGAGCGAAATTAACATTTTTCACCAAGTGTGTGACCGAATGGGTGTCCGAGTGACTGGACTTTTTTCAACTAAAAAGTAAGTGTCCACTATGGCACAGTGTACACCGCACACAAAGCAGCCAACTAACAAACCAACCAACCATCCCACCCATCAAATTAGTCAGCAGAAAGTCATTGCCTCGGGGATTAAGGACAATGCCACATTGCCGTGTAACGCGGCGTACACTCACACCCGTTAGTCGCTTTGAGTACGCGTACTAACAGTAACACTCACCCACACACGAACACAATTGGCGACATGCAATTCGTTGGCGGCCGTTCGCAAAAGACAGCGCTAGGACACTTCGCTGTTGGCGAGCGACTCGTTGCAAATGACTTTTTGCCATTGATAAATGATTGAACGTCGACATTTTGGCTGGCGTGTTAGGTTGGCTGGCAGCTGAAGCCGGTAGCGGAAATGTAGCATAACGCTACAAAGTGGCAGACAAAATTGGCGGCAGTCGATTGGATGGATTACTCATGCCGAGTGGATGTTGCGGTGTAAGGGAGGGGGGAGGATGGATAGAGGATATTTTGAAGTGAAGTTGAATGCGTGAGGGTGTGATTTTTGTCTTCGTAAATTAAAAGTGCACACGTTTGTGAAAATCAAGCAGAAGTGCCTTAAATATAGTATTAACTCAAGAGATGTATTACTCGGCAGCTATCAATGAATAGATAATTGCGTTGAGGGGCATTGGTTGAAAATTAATTACAACAGCGTCAATTCACGCCTTGCATTTACCTTCATGTATGAGTGTATGGGTGTGTGTGTGAGAGTGTGTGTTTGTTTGTAATTAAGCTGCTGTGAAAAACAATGCATATTTTACTTTGTTTGGCTTTCAACTGACCGCATGCACCGGAAGGATGTGGCACTAGGGCGGTAGACCAACTGCAATATGTTGCTCAGAATATTTTGCGCCGGAAATTGAAAAAGTGACGTTAACACATTTCTGGAATGCTTCGTTTTGGTATTCTATTAAAGGGGTTTGAAAATATTTTCGATTTGTTACAGAAAAAAAGCGGGAGAATTATACCATAAAAGTTCTGAAGATATGTGTCTGCAGCGACAGCCTTAGCTAGGATGGGCTCTGAGGCCAACTTCTTTGGGCCCACAAGCGAGCTTGGCAGGCTGAGAGAGGCTGCAGAAGGACAAAACTGTTCATGTTCAACAGATTGTCGCAGATCCTCTTGGCGTTAAGCAGAAAGGGCTGTAGACAGCTGGTTGGACTAATTACGGGCCACTTTCTATGGGTAAAGTGCATGGAAAAAGTAGGCATCTCAAACAGTGCCCTCTGCCCAACTTGTGGAAAGGAAGATGAGACGGCGGACCACTTTCTGTGCATCTGCTCTGCCTTCGTTCGAATGAGGCTTGAGGTTTTTGGTACTGACCTGTTAAGAAGCAACTACCTTGGCTTCTTGACACCACAAGACCTACACAGATTACTTCGGAGGTCGGGTATATTTAACGAAAATTAAAAGGGAATCCGAGTGCAGTACAATGGGCTTAATTGCGTCTGAGTTCTGTACTTGCTAGTTGTCCCGACAAAACAAGAAAAAAACCTCGGCTACCAAAATATCGACTAAACTCACTTCACTGTTACTTACATATTATCTCTTTTAGCCGCTGGGTATTGTTTTGAAGTTGCGAAAGTCTACAAGCACGTGAAAGTAGATAGAAAAATTTGATTTAAATCTTGACACAAAGATCTGATTTTCAGAAAAAAATCAGCCAATCAATAAATATGAAAAAAGTTCCTCTAAATATGAAGTCGAATGGTTACAGGACATAGTCTCACAAAAGGCAGTAATGTGCGTCTTAAATACTGATCTTGAGACATGATGTATGTCAAATCTCCCTGTCAATATCCCAACAATCAAGTTAGCGGTGTACCTTTTAATCCCAACCAAAGACTGGATACCTCACAAAGTGGGAAACCCCAGTAGAAAGAAAGGGGAAAAACAAGGGGGAGATCTGGCTCACCTGGAGTGCGCTAGTCTTAAGGCTGACAACCATATATGTATGTACCAGTATTCATTGTCGCCGCGAATCCACAACAACAGCCTCGGATAAGTGATACCCTCAACAGATTGTGGGAGTAATGGTCTGCACAAGGTTCTGAAGATGATTACAGAACAACTTTGATCTCAAAATTGATAATATGGGGACTTACATTTAAAGCCACGCTCCCACCCATTCGTTTACGGATACGGCCAGTGGTGGTATACGTTAATTACAAAGTTCTCTGAATATATTCAGAAAACTCAAAATACACAGTTTTTTCTTAAAAGCGATATTATCGCCTTCAAACTACTCCCCAACAATTGCACTGCACTTATGACAGAGTTTAATCCAGCTCTTGAAACATTTCTCTATTTTCGGTATAGCCCATGAAAGATTTCATTCGGCTCTGAGCGAATTTGATTGGATCAGCTGATAGGCTGACGCCACATGTGGTGAGTTTGCAAAAAGAAAAAACTGAGATTTCGTTGGTGATATACGCAAAAAATCAACCAATGACACTTCGTTACCGTCTCAACAATGACTGATTGGATAAGTGTGTGAATGTGTGTGAAATGATCATTCAGATTTCGGCTGTCAATAAGATTGTGTTAGTGATATACGAAAACACTTCAACGCAATCGTGGAGAATTCGGCTGCCGAATCCCCAAATGACGCGTCAGCCAAACTTCCCCTCACACTTTCCTTTCTCACCATAGCTAAGTAGCAAACCTGGTAATCTAGCAAGGATAATAGACACCAGGTTTGTTCGTAAGGAATAGTGAAAAAAAAAATTGTGAGGAGAAATTAGGATTCTGCGTCATTCGTTTTGTGTTTCACAAAATTTAGCTTTAGCTTAGTGAAACACAAAACGAATGACGTCAGCATATCTGTCAAATTCGCTCACAGTCGAATAATGGTTTGCTAGGTAGTACACCTCTAAAAATCTTTTTACCATGGTAATCTAGCATCCTTGACTGTATCCACCACAGCCGTCTTCCATTTGTCCATTAACTTCTTTCGGTTGTTAAAGCGCAATCCTCCGTATTGGTTTTTTGACTCGATCAAACAGAAAAAAATTGGATGGAGCCATATCAGATCACGGCGATGCTTACTGTATGGTATTCGATTCGTTCTCGGTAAAAAAAATCACAGAAAATGATGGCACTGTGCGACGGTGCTTTAAACGTCTCATAACATCCTAATAATATTCCTTTTAAGCGTCTGTCCTTTTGGCGAAAATTCGTGGTGTAAAATACCGGTGAAATCCAAAAAAACCGTAAGCATCGCTTTCTTTTGCGATTGAAAATGATGTAATTTTTTCCTCTTGCTTCATTCGGAGCTCTCCGCTCACTCGCCTGGTGTCTAGATTGCATGTAGTACTCATAAACCCACGTTTCGTCTCCAGTAATGATGCGTTTGATGAATGTTTGGTCGTATTCAGACTTGAAAACCAGGTCTTTGGTGATATAAACGCAGTCCCTTTATGCATAAAATTTAGGTTCTTTGGGACCAGCTTTACCGCAAGACGACGCAAACTCAAAATCACTAAGTACAATGTTTTGAGCGAATCTCATTTTAAAGTCCTTTGTCAGCTCTTTGATGTTTTTTTGTTTTTGATGCTTTCATCAGTTTTCGATGTCGATGTCGTCGTCATTTCCAAAAAATTTCTAAGGTTTCCGCACCATTAATTCCTGTTTTATCGCGAATTTTACTGTAAATACAATGTTGCTAATAGAAAACTCCATTTTTAAAATCGTAAAAAATCGAAAACACGTGCGAAGGTATTTATTTATTATGACTATTACGAGGGGATTCAGCACTGCGACGTGAATTTTGTATTGTGCTCCCTTCATAGATTCAGAGCATTCCTCCGAGCCCAACTTCCTCAACAAATTTTTGAATTTGAGTTTCTTGCCCTTCTCTGATAAACTATGTCTACCCAAGTTCGATGATGCACTAGGGCTGGGCGCAATAGTAGCTCATGTTTAGTGGTTTCATTTATCTCCCTACAGAGTCCGGAAGTTCCTCTGGAATATATGACAAGGCAGGTTAGCGATGGAACGATGAGCTGTATAAGCTTTACGATGACATAGACATAGTGCAGGTAATAAAGATCCAGCAGCTTCGTTGGCTGGGTCGTGTCGTCCGAAAGGATACATACGCTCCCGCTCTAAAAATATTCGATGCGGTAACAGCTAGTGATAGCAGAGGAAGAGGAAGGCCTCCTCTGCGTTGGAAAGATGGAGATGGACTTGGTTTCAGGTGGTGTTTCCAACTTTTGCTGGTTATCACTAGAAAGAAACGACTGGTGCACTTTATTAAACTTGGACCAAATCTCTTAAGCGGTTATCAAGCCAATCAATAGAAAATGCTTGAATATAGCCAGGCATTCTATAGACATTCTCGTTGCAATAGTAATTTGAATACCCTTAAGATCAACGTGTTTTACAGAGAAGTAAATTCATGAATAGTCAAGAAAATTACAAAAGGTACTCATATTATTTATCTTGTCATTCCTTTGGAAATCGACTTGCTCCACTCTTTTGCCAAATTCCCAAACCTCAGTGCCACAGTCGAGCTATCCATTGCAGTTGCATTTCATTTCTAATTAACCACATCAAAAACTTGCCCACTCCCGCTGTTCAATCAGCAAATGTGTTATGTGTTTCACTACGACGGCACTTCAAAACTTAATTAAAGCCTACTTCGAGGCGTTGCAACAGGCTCCAACACAAATGTATGTAACGGACATATGCGCGAGTTTGCAAACACATTGCCTGAGGCACGCAAATACACACACACACGCATGTGCACTCATACACGCGCTCATGGAGGTAAATCTACTTAATGAACTTTCTACGCATTGGACACTTACTTCACTGTTCGCTGTTGACGTGACACATGCCACAAACGTACTGCCCTTTGGTCGCACGCATTCCTTTGGCCAACTTCTCATTGAGGGGCTGACTACAAAGCGATGTCATTAGGCGCACTCAAGTGTTGTTGTTTCATTCGTTATTAGTGTTGTTGTTTTTATTGTTAAATTTACTCTTCCGCCATGGCTATAATGAATTTTCTTTGAAATGCGATTTCCTTAAATTCAATACCACCGCTAATACGAGTACTGCTCACTTTCGCTCTTAATCAATGCCGCTTGCCATTTGCCGGTCAGCTCGCCTGGCTGCCTGACTGCCTGACTGCCTACTTTAGCCATCATTTCCTCCACAATTGGCTTCTTAATTTCCTTTGTGCTCATATTACGTTTCACTTTTGCTTTCACTTCGATGTTTTCTATTTGATTTCTTTCTTTTTTTGTGTTGTTTCTCTTCATTTGTGTAAATTGTTTACAAAAATCACCAGCAGACAGACATGCCGTACATATGTATGCATCTCATATATCGGGTGTTTACTTTGTGTGGTCGGGCATTGCGAGTTGTGTTGGCCATCTGTTGTGTAGGAGGGATATTTGTCGCTCTTTTCCCTGTTACCTCGTTGATTGAAATGTTGCAGAAAGTGCAGAAAAATGTTCGCGCAAATTACTTTTTTTCATTGCCTTTATTGCGTCGGAAATTAGGTCAGTAGTGTCATTTACTTGCTATGAAATGGTTTTATTAAAACGCTTCCAGGGAGTTGCTGACCTGCCCTTCTCTATACTGCAAATAATTTCTTACATTTTGTAAAGTTGCTGAAGGCAATAAAGTGCGACTAATTACCAACTGCAAAGTGAATTCGGCAATAAAGAGACTTATAACCAACTAATCTTATCGCTTATAATATTTGAAGCTATGGAATTTCAGATAAACTTAAAATTTCAGTTCAGCCTGACTCCAGAGGTTTGTTCAATCACATAGTTTTTAACATTTATTTATTCTCCTTTTTCACAGAGTAACAGCAGTTGGTATGAGCCCCATCGAGGTTGATTTTTACTTGGAACAAGGGGGCCAATCTATTGTTTTTTTCTCTCTCATAGTTCAGATAATATCCGTGATATCCTAGAAAATTATTTTTTTTAGATACTTACAAACTAATACGAAAAAAGTTGAGAAAAATAAAATACTTTGCATCAATCTTCGAAGTACGAATAATTAGCCGAAATGGTGATTAAAATTGGATGCCTACAGGCTGCCGCTTGATTTCACTAAGCCGGTTTTGTGTGGTCCTAGGATAAATATTAAGTAGAGGAATAAATTCATAGCGTTCTTATATATTCCTTTATTTTACAACGATTTCTTTGCTGTTTGGGAAAGGGTAAGCATTAAGTCTATAGATCCCTTTATGCTCTACAAAACTGTGTAAATTGCGTTTTTGAGTTATTTAACTTTTTATTAGTTTTGAGGCTTAGAAATGGAATACCCAGGAGGCAAAAATCAACATTTTTGACACCTGTTTTTCGTTACTTTTCAGCGACGTCAAAAAAATGCCAAAGATGCTGAAGTAGACCGGGATATTTGCAACGTGTATTGAGAATATGCTATAGGCGAGGCTACAGCATAGAAATAGTTTGCAAAGTTCAAAAGTGGCGACTTTGGCGTCAATGACACGTCCCACAGTGGAAGACCTTCTGAATTCAATGAAGAACGTCTCAAACCAGTTGCCATATCAGTCGTGAATTTGCGGAAAAAATGAACTGCGATCACAAAAACGATCTCTATCACCTTGACTCAATGGAATTTACCGAAAAATTGAGAGCTTGGGAGCCTGAGTGCTTCACGAGCTTAACGAATCACACAAAGAAAGACGCCTTCAAATTGCTTATCAGCATTTCGCCCGCCATCGAGCAACACGCGGTCATAAACAGCGCTTTTTGTACCGAGTCGTCATGAGAGATGAGAAATGATGCGTATACATCAATATGAAGCAAAGAAAGGAGTGGGTGGCTCCAGGAGATACGCCAAAACCGAGAGTCAAGACGGATCTTCATCAAACGAGGATCATGATATGTCTTTGGTAGAACTGGGAGGGCATGGTGCACTGAGAAATGCTCGAAAAGAATGCCCCGATCTACAAGGAGCTCTACATTGTCCAGCTACATCACATGGATAAGACTATTCGACTGAAAAGAGCTGATCGACGTGGTCAAACCATACTTCTTGACGACAACGCCAGGCCCCATGTCGAACAAGTCGTTACAGCCGCACTGCAAGAGCTAGAATGGGAGCTTCTTCAGCATCCGCCGCATTCTCCGGACCTTGCACCGACAGATTTCCATCTCTTCCGCTCACTGTCAAACCGGGAGGGCGTTACCTTCGATAACAAAAAGTGCTGAACAACTTTTTTGATACCAAACCAGCGATTTTTTTATTCGGAACGGCATCAGCAACAATGGCAAAACTGCGAGTGTATGTGACTCCTCGGAGGCGGATTAAAACTGTTGGTCCCTCCACTTGTGGAACAACATCAACACGCATGCCACAAATAGTAGGAGTTCGGCCCAATACTAAGCAAAAGTGTATTAATTATTTATTTTTTTTAGTCTCAAGTCAACTCTATTTTGTTTGAAGGCTGCTTTTTTTTATTTTTAAGGAAATGTTATAATTCCGCGATCGAAATTGATAAATCACTTGACCAGCTCATAAGTCTGAATAGAGACCACCAAAAATGTTAGCAAATGCCTGAAAAGGGATAATCGCTTGGTGGCAAGTCCCTTACGAATCTCTCCAAAATTCTGGCTTGTCTTTAAAGATGTGTGCGATCTTATGTGAAGTTGGAGAGATCCGAATTGAGTATTCGTCCGGATAGTAGAAGCCCATAGGGAACAAGTACAATCTTCTTTGGTACATTCAAGATTTTCGATAATTTAGATCGGCTCAACTCGATTTTACCACATGTGGCTCTGGTTCTTTCTTGGTTTTGTTCGCTCTGGATCTTGTAAGTGATCAATTGTTCATCACCACTAACCACTCGCTTCAAAAATGAGTCAACTTCATTACGCTTCAGCGAAGAATTTCAAGTGACAATTCGGTGCAAAAGATTAGTTTCTGTCAACTCGGGTGACATCCATCCAACGATCTTCAGACTAGATTTTTGAGAAGGGTTTTCAACTCAATTCAATTTTTTGTTTTGTTTTGTACATAGTAAGACAAAGTCTTGTGGTAGTACATCGTCTGGTAATTCTAGAAAACAAAATTGGTATAAATAAAAAGGCGAATCTTCAGTTCCTGTGCGATAAAGGCTGGAATAAATGCTTATAGGTCATTTCGACTCGCCGACTCTCATGATTTGATCAATATTTTTTCAAAGGGAATCGTTTGAATCACCACTTTTGTGATGCATTCAATACTGTAGTGGAGCCATAAAAATCACAAATTTTTTTGGCCGCCTACTCAGACTCATCTTGGCTAAGCAGTGATTCTAAAGATGCAATACTATTTTTCTCTTTTCACGTCTTCTTTTTTTTTATTATCTTCTCTTTTTCTCTTATTCGGCACTATTTCAAAATGCTGTAAAACTTATTGGCTTCACCAAAAACAAAACTGTAAAATAACTTTTTTTCTTAAAGTGTAGTTTAGCATTCAATCACTAGCCTCAAATCACGATATGGCTCAATAAAGACATCTAACCGCAAATGGTTAGCCATTTTAACATCAGCAATATATGGGCTCAAAGTATCAAACTTTGTAAAAAATGTTCTTCCATATAACGAATGTTCGAAATTTTGTTTCTACGAAGAAAATGCGGAAGTCTGCCAGTAAAATATCAAAAGTCAAAGACATTTTTGAGCCACTTCAAGTTGGTTCTTTGTTGTACCAAAATTCGAAATTTTTTTCTAATCCGACTTCAACATTTTGATAAAAATAAATGTATTAAATTTTTTTAATATGCGCTTTGGTTTTTATTGTAGTATAAACTACATTTGAAAACAAAAATTAAAAGAAAAATGAGTAAATAGTAAAAACTCTGAAAAATATCGCGCTGCCCTTATTTTGAACAAAGGCGTCTGCAGATTCCTGTGTATTTTGGACCTGAAAACATATAAACGTTTTGTATCCAAACATTTTTTTCTTTTTTTTTTATGTGGGTTTTTATTCTGGATCGGATTGACACTTGGTGCTGTGCGAATGGGCTATCGGCAAATCCCGCCAAGACTGGTATTATCCTCTTTACCGAGGAAGCTTGATGGACTCTTTCTGCCAAAGCTAAAAGGAGTCACAATCCAGCTATCCAAGGAAATTAAATATCTTGGAGTAATCCTCGATGGTAAGCTCCTATGGAAATCACACGTTGAAACAAAGGCATCCAAAGCACTGACAGCTTTCTGACAGTGCAAAGGAGTCTTTGGGAAAACATGGGGTCTCTCTCCTAGCAAGGTCCTATGGATCTACACGGCTATGATAAGACCCATTATCACCTATGCATCAGTGGTCAGGATGAGTAGACTCTCTCTAGTGAGAGTGAGGAGGATCTTATCGAGACTACAACGCACTGTGGCCATCTATTGCACCGGAACTTTTCCGACTACTTCAGGCCCGGCAATAGATGCTCTGATTGGTTTACCACCACTTGATGCTTTCATCCAAGGAGAGGCCTTGAATGCCATGTGCAGACTGAAACACAGTGGGAACTGGTACGGCCCTTGTCCGGCATTGGAACACAGAGAAGGCATGGACATCGATCCAATGATTCTCTCCACGCCCCTTGACTCTATGCCATCAAGAGTCGTACTTGAAAAGAGATACAGTGTAGTGCTACCAGAGGCTCAGTTGTGGGAAGACTCAGAAAATGAGCCCGGCAAACACTGTTTTCGCATTTTTACGGATGGTTCCAGGACCGAGCATGGCTCCGGCTCTGGGGTCTACGTGGAATCCAGCGGGACAAAACTGCACTTTGCTCTTGGAATGCATGCATCTGTGTTTCAAGCGGAGGTGTATGCAGTTCAAGAAGCGATGAACTCTGTTGTGGAAAAACGATAGAGAGGCAGATCTATATGTGTCTGCAGCGACAGCCAAGCTGCGCTTATGGCCTTAGACAGCCCTCCAACCACATCAGGGGTAGTCAAGTCCTGTAAATCCAGGCTGAACTATGTCGGTAGACATAATAGCCTGATGCTAACATGGGTCCCGGGACACGTGGGTATCGCGGGTAACGAGACCTCTGAATCCTTAGCTAAGATGGGCTCTGAGACCAACTTCTTTGGCCCAGAGCCCGTTTTGCCACTCCCTTCTGCGGCCATTACAGCCACGGTTAGCAAATGGGTAACTACCACCCACAAGCGAGCTTGGCAGGCTGAGAGAGGCTGCAGATGGAGAAAATTGATGTTACCTCTCATGTCCGATCGACTGTCGCAAACCCTTCTCTCATTAAGCAGAGGGGAGTGCAGACGGCTGGTTGGACTGATGACGGGCCACTTTCTGTGGGCAAAGTACATGGAAAGGTTGGGCATCTCAGACAGTGTACTCTGCCCAGCTTGTGAAGAGGAGGAGACGGCGGACCACTTCCTGTGTGTCTGCCCCGCCTTCCTCGAATCAGGTTTGAGGTCTTTGGCACTGATCTGTTAAGAAGCGACCATCTTGGCTCCTGGGCATCACAAGATCTACTCGGATTTCTTCGGAGATCGGGTAGATTTAAAGAAAATTAAAAGGGAATCCAAGTGTAGTGCAATGGACTCAATTAATGTCTAAGTGCTGCACTTGCTAGTTGTCCCAACAAAAAAAACAATAAAAAATAAAAAAATGTGGGTTTAGTTTTCGTGTAATTGATTTCCCAATCCATATTTTTTCAGCCTGCTAGCGTCAACTTACATTTGCTTATCTTGCCTTTATCAGTGCCATATTCGCTTTTGCTAATTTTGCTTAATTTCCATCACTTTTCTACGCCATTTGAAAACTTATAAATTCCAGGAATATCTTGAATATCTACACATCACAACGACGACCTTTCGCGACTGCACCTTTGGTCGGTGGCCCGTCACACAGCTGGTGTCTAATGTTGCACGCAATTATTGTGAATGATGATGGCAGTACACACCGACGACGATGATGATGATGAACGGCAAGGCGGGTGAGGTCGCCGATGATGATGGCGTAAAAGTACATTGAGTTCATAAAACAAAGTGGCACTGATTTAATGACCAACTCGCGCACTAAACGGAGGCGAAGAAAAAAATAGGTAAGACAAAAAAAACCAAAAGCAAACCAACAGCCAGCAAATGAGCGGAATAGTTGAAGGTTCGGGCGGTTGGGGCGGAAGCGCTAGGAATGCAAGCAACGATAACAAAAAACAAAAAAACCTAGAAATAATAGCTTAAAATTATGAGTACTAAATGGAAGAAAAACAAAGGAATATAATTTTTTCTGTTAAGTATGAAATGAAACGCGGAAAACCCACAAGCTCACGGCGCGCAAAGGAAGGTGGCTGAACAATGCAGTGACGCACTGAGTAGCGCAGAAATATTTTCAATTTCGTTAATGACCCAAACATTGCGCTGCAATTTTTACTCTACCGCATGCTTGCATAGCTGCACAAATACAAACACACAACTAATATACTTACAATCGTTACAAATGTGCTTGCACTCACTAATCGGTAGGTGTGTAGGTGCATTCCTTGCCGGGTCAAAGGGGCCACGACAGGCACGTACAAAGACAAATAATGGCACAGCAGGACATTGACAATCGCAAAGTTGACGGCGGCAGCGACTGCGGTGGCGAAGGCGAAGATGAGGGCAAACACTAACTTCGCTGGCGATCGGATAATTGACTTTAGCCGGTTGCATGCCATTGGCGAAGGAGTGCAATTGCTCAAATGCTGTCACTTGTCTGTTGCCGCTTACTGCTGCTGTTGCTGCTGCTGCTGATGTTGCATGTTGCAACACAACACATTGCTCAATTAATCATAAAACGTTGAAAAGGCGTAGCACAATAGCGGCGGAGTTGAAGAAGAGAAGAACGAAGAACGAAACAGAGTCAACTGAGTGTTGCATGCCCCAGCACACAGTAGAAAAAATAAGTAAATCAATTGAAAGGCATTTGAAAATGGAAAAAATGACAGCGAATGTAAAGCAAATGACTGTGGGAGCGCGCTAAAGATTCTACTAATTTTTTATTCACAAAACAAAATGTATTCTTTTGTTGTAATTCTTTTCTTTCCATTTTTTTTTGATAGTTTTCAGGAAGGCGTTGCTATGCACTTCCATCATTTTGAGTTGCATTTTCCATCAAAGAGTTACACACAGCCATCGAAGCTACCAACAAATGCCGATCATTATTGGTGATGTCTGAAAATAAATATCACTCATTTCTTTCTACACCAACAATGCGCTACTCATTCATTATTGTCTGATTTGTTTGATTTTAAGTAACTCATTAATTTTCTTGATGATACATTTTTTATTAAATGGAAGTACATTTACAAACATTCACGTAAATAAATATACATAGGGTGATCAGATAAGAATGATTAGAATGGAAATTATAATAAAGCACAACACAAACAACAGTGTAAGATTTTAAATCGATTCTGTCTTCATTTTTAAGCTTCAAGCTACATTTACGCCGCCTCGGCTGTGCTTTTTTTTATTTTTTTGATTAGTGAGGTAAGCCTTCGCACTTACAGTGACTGTCGTCTACTGCGTTGAGTGGGGTGACCGACAAAACAATTCCTCCTCTTCTTCTGGGGAGACTCTTCTCCCGGAACTTATTTCTGCATTACTTCGGGAGGGCCCAGTATGGCGTCCATGAAGTGTACCAGTTCTATTCACCCACTTCTGGGTACACCATATTTGCAGCCAGCTTCCTGTTATAGACTCGTTTTCTTAAGTCTCCATCTGTGCAGCGTTTATGTTCTCTTCAATTGGTTTCTGGATCCTCTCCTTTCGGCATATGGGAGCCTTGGCTCATGTCAGAAAGCAGGTTTCATGTCATCGATAGTCTCAATTACTCTGCTTTTTAAAGCAAACCGAGCATCGGAAGAATGCGATAATAGATTTGTAGTACCGACTTGTTTCCATCTGATATCGTCGTGAGTCAAACAGTTAGTGCCTCCTTACTTAAGAGTTTCTACTCTTCAGCCGTCCACTCCAATTATCAGAGGCACGGCATTATTTTTTCTGAATATGTCTTCACCGTATTCTAGTTGTTGGTTCATACACACATGGCTCGTATCAAATTGTTCACCTGCAACGGGAGTCCAAGTAGCACCCCCACTGTTTGACACTCGTCTCGAAAACGGTCACATTGATAGATGACTTGCTCTGCATCTTCGATTGTGTTGGAGCAGGGAGGGTGGTAGGGGTTGTTTGCCAGCTTAAGACGGTGGAGATATGACCGAAAGCATCTGTGTCCGCTGACAACGCCCGTTGACTGATATATCCCGTCTATATTCCTATGTTTCCTGCCTTATGGATTGAAGACATTCTGTGGCTGTTTTCTCCTTTGGTGGGTGTGCTCCCTGCCTATCATAGAGATTACTCATTTCTCGTGCATGTTTATCCACAGGCAGTTTTCCAGCGATAAAGCAAATCGCGTCGTCCGAGACGGTCCTGAAACCGAATCTTACTGCATTCCGTCGTAACGTACGTTAGTTGGTTTAGCTCCTGCCTAAATGGAAGCAGCGAAGAGAACAACAGAATCTACCACCTTTGACAGGAAACGTCTCCTTGCACCTTGTGCAACCCCGATATTGGCAGAATTCTTGTGAGCGATCCACGTACTGCAGCTGCTTTGGAGCTCACAGTAGTTAGATGGTTGTTAAAGCTCAATCGTGCATCAATCAAGACACCCAGAACACACTTAATTGCCTCTTGCGAGAGTATTTCGTGATCGCCCATCCGCAATTTCATCTGCTTCCTCCTTTATCGAGCAGTAACGAGGACCACTTCCGTTTTCTTTGCTGGCAGCTTAAGTCCCGCATCCCACAGCCAATGTTGTACTCTTGCTACTGCGTCATTAATCAACCTCTATCCCTCACTACAAGCACAATGTCATCGGCATTCCAATGTTGCTTTATCTTTCAATTATATCCTTAACATTTCATCGTCTCGGCTTTGCTGGTAGTGCTTTAAGCGATAAGTCTAATTTTGAACGTCCAGTTGGTTCGACAATACCATCACAAATGTTGGCTTCGAGCTTGTACAGAGTAGTGGGCTTGTTTGCGTAGAGTCTACGCCATAAA
Source organism: Anastrepha obliqua (assembly GCF_027943255.1). Taxonomy (NCBI): domain Eukaryota; kingdom Metazoa; phylum Arthropoda; class Insecta; order Diptera; family Tephritidae; genus Anastrepha; species Anastrepha obliqua. Next base: position 110,575,454 of record NC_072894.1, on the reverse strand, counting down.
CTAAGGACTTGGCGTAGAAATATGGGTATGTTAAATTAATGGAGGGGTACGGAAATGCATGAAAGCTGCGGGCAATTGTTGAACGCTCGCCGTGAGATGATCCAGCCGTCAAATTTTTCTTTCTCAACCTCGAGCGTTGTGCCACTTACTTGACGTGTAATGCTAGCTTCTTGAAACTACAGTCTGAATATATCAATATGTATTATCGACTGACATCGCTCTATACCGAGTACAAGAGACGGAAACTTTTAAAATAAAACAAGGTTCGATGGTGCGGCGATACCCTAAGACGCACTGGAGAGTCAAACTTTTGTGGATGCATTGATTTTTGGTCGAACATTTGACGATTGTGTTCGCAGCAAGAACGGAAATTATGTTTATCGGTATAACCCTTGAATCAAACCTAAGATCTTCGACGAGCATTTCCAGCGCCCAATTACCATATGGCATCAGGGCATGGTTTCTGTTCCTATGGCTTCAGTTCTTTCACCATCACAATTTTAGATGAATGTAAGCCCAAATTCAACGCCAAAATAAAATGGTGGAAAATCTAGCAAGCATAATGAACCAAACACCTTTAAAATTTCAATTAAGCAATTAAGACTTTTAGCTTGGTAAGGACCACAATCTTTCTTACAGACAGCTATTCGGAAAGCTACCATCTGACGAAAGATCTACTTCACAAGGCTCCCGATGGAAAAGGCTTCCGAGTGAGAGACGCTAATTGAGTCTGGTATGCAAATCTCATGAATTGATTATACTTTTGGTTGCACAGTCTATTTTGGAAACATACTTTTCTAATAGGAAACGATGTGGCACTGATATATTCCACTTGCGATTTACTCTTCAAGGTGCAATTATGACAACGGAAATATATCTATTCTTACTATTCAGCAATCAAGGCTCTCAAGTCTTAGCAGGTACTAATTACTAAAATTTTTTGAGGAAGTTGGGCTCAGTGGCCGCAAAAGATCTTTCAGGTTCCAGAACAAAATCCCGTCATAATAATAATAACAATAATAATGCGCATCATGTAAAGAAAGTACGAATAATACCGCGAGGCATACTCTGGGTAAAGATCCTATAGTTTGCACACCGCTACCCAGCTACTTTCGCTCTTAGTCATGACCTCAATAAGGGGACTTGATTATTTGGAGTAAAATAGAGAGAAAAGTACAATCTGTGGGACCAAGTTTGTTGTGAATATGAGATCAATGTAAGTCCACCAAGCCAACTGAAGTCTCTTGGAAAGACCAAAGGAGCCAAGTTCAAAAGGTCTGAGTAGCACCTCAAGGATTTGAGGTAAGCCTCATAGGCCTACTGATCAGTTTCAGGTGATGCGTTCAATGTTAACTAAATGTTTCAGTACTGATACACAAATATTTCTATACAAAAGTGGCCCAGAAACGAGATATGGAAAAATGTATGAAAAAAAACGGTTCATAAAAAAAGAAGTTTGGTTTTAGTAAAATTTTTGGTGGATTTTCTAAATTGATCCTTCATTTATATAATAATACATAGTGGTCCCTGCAGTGTTTTCTTTTTAAAAACTAAAAAAATTAACAAAAATCAAATTTGTTTAGTACATTCGAAAGAGCAAACATTTCCATTGTTTATGCAGCTTGATTTCATTAACAAGGCTGCCTCGGCTGGCATCGCAGTAGCCCATCCCGTTAACTCAGTTTTGCAAGATCTTGCTGAGGGTTTCTGATGCTTTCGCATCCATGTTTTTTTGTTTTTGCAGGTTCGCCTTGGGGCCTGAATCATTCAAGTCGCAGCTCAGAGTTGTCCAATCGACATCACCGAGATGGATGACAACACGATTACCAAACTTGGTGCGCAAAAGATCAATTGATGCATTGGTTATATGGCATGGCGCACTATCCTGCTGAAACCCAATATCCTTTTAGTTCGTATCTTCAATTTCCGACAACAAAAAATTCGTTATTGTGCCTCTGTTGGGTGCATTGTTGACCGAAATTGCATTTCCAGCAGTGTTTCCGAACGGCCAATGTTGTCACCGCTCCAAAATCTGTAACAAACTGTCACTCTTTGAGGATGCATTGGCTTCTCGACGACCACGTTTGCATTTTCCGGGCTGCATAGCATTGACTTTTGGAATAAGTTTGCTATATCTTCCAACGTTGTTCAAGTGATGCCACTGTAAAGTATGATATGATGGAGTAAAAACAAGTAAGCCGGTATTACGAAGTACTCCTCAAAACAATTTAAATCATATCCTAAACTCTGCTTAGCGACTCAAAGGCATTAAGAGCTTTAAAGTCTTAACAAAGGAGGAGAATTCTTATGGAGGGAATTAGCAAGATAATTGCATCCTAGTGAACACAACTGCCCGGACATTGCCGCAGCCATTACCATCTAATTAATTGGCTTGCATTGAATGAAACGTAGACAACAACTGCAACAGCAACCGACTAAGAGGTGAACATGTTTCAAAAGTAGTACAACTCTTTTGATTGTCACCAGTGCGTTTTTGCACTCAACAAGAACAATAACCACACCCCACCACAATTACTGCTGTGGCACACTAAATCACCCGCATCGGACTGTATGCGAATGCTAGGCGAGGTGTCGAACGATTGACAACCGAATTGTACATTTTCTCGAGCTTTCAACTGATGAGCCTTGAATGCAGCACTCAAACTACGCTAATTTTGTTGCTTCTAATGCTGTTGTTAGTGTTGCTGTTGTTTGTGTTGTCATTGCATTTGACTGCATTATCTTAATTAAACTGCAAAAAGGCATTAAACGTAAAATGCAAATCGCAGACAAAATCACCAGGCGAAATATATTTTCGCAAACTCGTATTTTTGCTAAGAATACGCCAACTTCGATTTGGCTGTACTCGTATGTGGCATGCCACCTTCTATAGCGCAATCATCCATCTATGCTGACTACCATCATCCGGGTGGGGGCTCTGTAGGTAACTCGGCGCTAACATTCAACTCAGATTTACTAATCCTTTTTTGCATTCACTTGCGCCTCTGCGGTTTTCATTCGTCGCTTTCCTCTTTTCCGCACTCCTTCTCCCATTCACTCATTCAGTCATTCACTCATTCTTCGATCCAATCATATCGATGACATTTTGTAGTCTTTGCTGTTGTACGAACTCCCAATTTGAATATGTCGTATTTTGTTGTTATTGCATTTTGCATGTGCCGCATCTCAATTTATTGGCTTTGCGCAAATTTTCATGCCATCACACAAAATTTCCACATACAACAACAAAATTTTCCATTTCGGTTGTTTTGCTGTCATTGACAGTTGTCTCAGTGCAGTTTTTGCTAAGTGGATTAGGCACTTAATGCTCGTTCGTCGTGGCTGTTTTGTTGATGACTCCGATGAAATGTAGAATGACAAGTAGCGGCAAATGATGTACGGAGGAGGTTGGGTGTGGAGCCTCTATGGTCTTGGCGTTAACTTTAGCATTGAGTCATACCCAAATCACGTTTGTCTACGGTACTTTTTAAAGATTTCATAGATTTCTAGTTAAACAAATATAGGTATTTTCTTTCAAGAGGCCATAATCAGCTGGGTTAGGTTGAAATCTAGCGTCCCTAATGCATCTCATCTCATTTAACCCATTATATGGTATCTACTTTTGAGTGATCAAAACATTAAGTTCGAGACTCAGCTCATATCTCCTGCTCGCTTACGGTCTAGTTTCGGCAATGCCTGTCTTGAAATACTGCAAACTGCGCTTTGCCCCATCTTTCAATAGTTTTCCTGGGTAGAAACCCCTTTAAGCGAGGTGAAGTCTGTGCTGCTTGGAGCTGCGGAGTCGGGATCGAAATCGAGAGCTGCCTGTAACTAAATATGAATTATCTCTTTCTAGAGGTTCGGTTGCGATCTGTCTCACAACCTTCATTGTGGCAGTAAACTTTCGCGAAAACGCGGCAGTGACCCGATATCTGAAAAGTGAAGCGTTGGAGTGGACTTCGCGAGAGAACAAAGTGAGAGCTTGACGGTTGGATAAACTCGCCACTCGGAATTTGTGTATCTGAATCGAGCCTGCAGTAAGTGAGCGATATTTGTCTAACATCTTTTTGGCTAAAATAAAATAGAACAGAAGCCCTCTTTCCAGCAAGTTCTCCTGCTTGTTGGAAACGCGCGATGTTTCTATTACAACCATAAAAGGCGTACTGCCCTGCCATTACTTAAAATTGTTTTTAAACTTGCTATCTTTGCCAGATAGGATTCGATTTTATGTCCATCTTAGCAATATTAGCAGAGGTCTCGCACCCGGTCATCGGCCTCCCACTAAGTGTTATTAAAGGGAAATTGCAGAACTTATTTCGCAGGAAAGCGCAGATTAGGGGGAACTCCATTTCTTCGTTTGCGATAACCGCAGCACGCAGGAAGATCTGGTGACTCCCGCCATTCAATTTCCAAATTCTTAGCTGTATTTACCAGTGATTGGCCGATCGGTACACCCGCAGAAAAACTAGGTTTACCATTTACAGAATCTCTGGAAACCTTTCAGAAGAAGACTGCTGAGCTCTTTCTCTGTAAATGTCCGGGTTTAGCCGCTAGACGATTGTGGTATCAATCTAAATCCCGTCAACCTTTTCCCATTACATCAACAACTCTGGTTGGAGGTCTCGTAATGACGTTTTAGTGCTACTTGCTAAAATGGATACTATTAAGTTCATTTGCTAAAAAATTCTTCGTCCATTATTTTGAGATGTCCGGCTTGGAAAACATTTGCTCTATGACTTTTTCATTACCTGCGAATGCGATTGATGTTCATTTTTCCATTGACCATGAAAAAAAATATATATATTCGTCGTGGAAGTTTAAAATGTGCCAAAGGTCCCTCTATTGGTGGCAGAATCTTCGCGTAACTTAGTTTCGTTCGTGTAAATTCCGTAAATTCTGTGTTTCACCTCAAGACACCAGTGTCAACTTGTTGAATGATCTTATTCAAGTGGAACACAAAGTATCGCTGCCGGCAGATAATCAAATGTTTTGCTACTCTAACCAAGCTGTAAATATGCATGCCTTCGTCGTTTTCATTCCTGGGCGCTCTATTTCTCATGGCATGTGAGAAGTCTTACTCGTTACTCTGAGAGGATGTTCAGATATTACACGAATATTCATGCAGGGGTAACTACTGATGACATTGAGACGAAGCCGGGATGTTGCTATCCTTATCTGGCGGGCAGATTGCAGAGACGAATAACATCTATAGTCTTCATTAGGCCCGACTAAAGACCAGACCGCCCGCCGTAGCCTAATGAGTTGGTGCGAGACTAACATCCGGAAGCACGTACGTTCGATAGAAATAGTTTTCTCAAACTCCGAGTGTATTTCTGCCATAGAAAGCTCCTCATAAAAACCATTTACGCCCAGAAGTCGTCAAGAAATAAATGAGCTTCAATAGTCGAGTCTTAAGGTTCCCCCGGGGTCTTAAGGTTCACCCTTTCTCAAATTTTAATTTTTTTATTTTTCAACATAGCCCCCTTTTAGAAAGATACACCCAACGCTCCGCCTTTTCTTAACCCCTCCAAAAAAAAAGGGATTTTTCGATCTCTCCAAAATAGGCCTCTGTCTCGGCGATGGCTTCCTTGTTTGAACTACATTTTTTTCCCGCGAGCCACTTCTTCATGTTAGGGAACAAGAAAAAGTCGCAGGGAGCCAGATCGGGTGAATACGTGGGGGGGACAGCACCTGCTTTTTGGCCAAATGCGGCCGTGTCTCCTTCAATTTTTTGTGAAAGCGGTCCAATAATTCTCTGTAGTTTTGTCCAGTGTTTGTTCTTTCTTTTCTAAAAAATCCTTTAGGACGACGCCGTTTGCATTCCAAACAATCGTCGCCATGTCCTTTCCGGCCGATGGGACTGTCTTCGCTTTCTTTAGAGCAGACTCACCGGGAGAAATCTATTGCATTGGCTCTTGCTTAGTTGCTGGTGTGTTCATCAACGGTGGCAACTCGATGCAAACATTCCTTCGGATCTCGTTTAAATTACTCCAAATACCGCTTCGAAGTTAACAGCCGCATCCGCTTATTGTCCACCGTGAGCAATCGCGGCACCCATCGGGCCAACTGAGAGTATTTACTTGTAGTACTTAGTCTCTCAAATATATATTTGCCCCTGCTAGTAAAGGCTCATCTTCTTTTAAACGGAGCGTTAACCGCTTAAACTGATCAGTTTCTGGAATAATTTGCATATACTAATTTCAAAAAGTCAGACAGAGAAATTTGATGTTGCCTAACCTCCTCTTTTGCTGGTTTAACCTTCTACTATAACGAATCATGCCATTTGTGCGCCACCAAACAAAAAAAGGGTGCATTGATAAAATCAAAAGTCAATATGTCAACACGAATGATTTTACACTTTTGAAAGCTCAAGCGAGCAGCAAATGAATGCGAAGAAAAGGTTATCATGCCATGCCACACGACAATTTGTTGAAACGTAGCCCAAAACTAAATGGCCGCAGCAGAAAGGGTTAAATTGAAAGGTTAGGCCGAAGTCGAGCATTTGCATAACCACAGCTAAAAATTAGTAGCAAATAAAGAAAGGAACACAAGAACTGTATTCTAGCGCGGTTAAACAATTATGAAGTAATGTCAAGTCATCATAACCTCAGCTGAAGCATGCAAAAAAACAAAAAATTAACAAATGAAAGTTAAAATGATAATGGAAGAAAAAAAAAAGAACGTAAATATCCGGGGCTACCTTTTACAGCTACTCTGTATGCGAGTTAATGCCAGTCAGGCGCGAAAAAAGGCGAATTGTTTAAATAAAACGCAAACATCTGTGACAAATGATCAATGCACGCTGATAAGCCGCAAAGCGACGCGACGCTCAACACTTCGATCCGAAACGCGCGAAACACCCTAATACGAGTATCCAGTCGTACGCTCGTTGCTCGTCACCACAGTTGAGCTGTCAAATTTTGTGGTAGCGCTGAAGCCGCGAATTTTGGTCAACCCTTCAGTGAGTTTTTTGGCTGGCCAAAATAAAATGAGCGACAGCAGAAGGGCAGGGGTAATTTGCATGACCTCATGACTGTATGATAAGTATGCGTTCGTATGTGTGTGTGTATGTGTATGTTTGCTAGCGCTCGGTATCTCGGCGCTAATTTGTCGCTTATCTTAATTTAAATCAGCTGCGTTGCACAATTTTCGAGCTACCCATTTTAAATTTAATTGTTGCTTGGTAATTGTTGCCATATTGCAAGCGGAGAAGCATTGCACTTTAGTCCACTATTTTCATTTCATTTTCTATTTTTTGCTTTTCTTTTTGGTTCACAATTTTAAGCACTTCATAGGGCCATAAAACGCTTTTGCTCAATGTTATTTGTCCATAGCAGATTCTTGTTCGTTGATAAGCGCACAAATTGCAGTGCACAAATATGTTCAAACCATGTCCACCCGCCAAATGAGGTTTTTGTATATTTTTTGTTGGTATCTTGCCTTCTATTCTATGTCGCTGTGTTGTGTGTTGGGTAAGCAATTGTGCAGGATTTCATTTTTGACGCCTACAATTATGCTTGGAATTTCGTGTTTTAATAAAATGCTTAGCGAACATTATAAAAAACAAAAAAACAAAAAAAAAAAACAAATAGAAACATGAGTGTGTTATCTGTTATTTCTCTACAATTTGTGGCATTTGCGGCATTTATGGCATGTGGCACTTGGTAATTGTCAATTATTTAAAGCCCCTTCGCTGTGGGTCTGCAAAGCGATACAGTCATAAAGGTTGCATATGTTTAGAGGAGACGGCGCATAGTGACCTGACATATCACAAATAATTTTTTTAATAATTTCTATTTAATCGGATTATTTTTTTGTGTATGTACTTGTATATTTATCGTCAATAAATGGTGGAGAAACGCCATCACCTGGTTAATAATAACGCGATAACTTCGGAATATAGAGAAGCAGCAAAAAGAGTGAAGAAACTAACTAGACTTGAGAAAAGAACTTATTATACAAGCCTGGCCACAGCCGCTGAAGAAGCCGCAGGCGCGAACAACATGAGAAAACTTCGCCGTATTATCAACATTCTCACCCAACACAAATCCCATTCTAAACAGCCGATTAGCAACAAAAGCGGTAAGCTTTCAACCAACGACGATCACCAACTTCAACGGTGGAGAGAACATTTGGAGCATATCTCCCACCCAGACACAAACAACAGTGAGCCTAACTCGGCAATATCCAACCTCACCCCCAGCATAAACGAAATTAAAGCTGCAATTAATAAACTCAAGCGAAGCAAAGCGGCTGGTGATAATGAAATCCCGGCTGAACTTTTCTTCACCGATACAGACGTTAACGTGTCGATTTTACATCCGTACATCGCTGCAGCCTTGGCGAACGAAAACTTCCCTACGTCTTGGACGAATTTGAGATCAATTTGCCAAAAAAAAGCGAAATTCGGGAATGCGGCAATTAGAGAGGCATCACGTTGCTCAAAATTATTTATAAAATAGTCGCAACTGAAGGGTGGTTAAATTTCAAGGGCCTACTCTGAATGTGAACCACACCTAAACATCAAGTTTTTTCTGCATTGTATTTGACATTTTTCAATTCCAGACTAACTCAATTTGAACCATGGAAAACCAGTTGAGCAACGCGTTGAAGTTATTCAGGCTTATGAAAATGGACGTTCAAATCAAAATGTTTATCGCGCACTTCGTGAAGAAAATAATCTTCAGTGATGAGGCACATTTTCACCTCAGTGGATTCGTCAATAAGCAAAATTGCCGCATTTGGGCGAATGATAATCCAAGAGTAATTGGCGAAAAACTAATGCACCCACAAAGAGTGACTGTTCGGTGCGGTTTATTGGCCGGCGGTTATTGGGCCGTATTTTTTTCCAAAATGAGGCCGGTCAGGCAGTTACTGTGGATAGTGTTCGCTATCGTGAGATGATAACGAACTTTTTATGGCCCGAATTGGAATATATGGATGTGGACGATATGTGGTTTCAACAGGACGGTGCCACTTGCCACACAGCTAACGAAACAATAGCTCTTTTGCGCGATAACTTTGATGGCCGAATAGTCTCATATCGCGGCGATGTCAATTGGCCGCCAAGATCATGTGATTTGACACCGTTGGACTTCTTTCTTTGGGGTTATTTGAAAGAAAAGGTGTACGTCGATAAGCCAGCAACAATTCAAGAGCTAAAGGATGAGATAATTCGGCACATTAACGGTATAGAACCTCAATTATGCCTCAGCGTCATCGAAAATTTGGACCATCGGATGGAGGTGTGCCGCCGAGGCTGCGGTGGTCATTTGGCCGATATTTTATTCCATACTTGAGCCATAATTGGGCCATACCAATATTATCATACTGAAGAGAAATGATAATAATTTCCTAAAAAAAATTGTATTTTATTCAAAATCAACACCGGCCCTTTAAACTTAACCACCCTTTGTTATTTTGGATAGACTTGAACCGGTCAAAATGTCATTATGCGATGAACAAGCAGGCTTACGTCCCCAACGGAGTTACGTAGATCAAGCGAATACTCTGAGAATAATTATTGAACAATCTTTAGCATGAAACACACCACTCCAGAAGGCTGCAATATGGTCTTCCCTAGGAAGAAAGGAGTTCCTACGAAAATTGTGCAGATTATAAAGGTGCTCTACTGTACTGCAGAGCTAACAGTTCTCCACAATGGGGCCACAAGCACTCCATTTAGAACAGCATCCGGCGTGAAGCAGGGCTGCCCACTGCCGCCACTTCTTTTCGCGGTCACACTTGAAGAAGTGATGCAGTCTGTTGAAAAAAGTAGCCAAGGCATCACTTGAACGCTATCCCGCATATACGACCTCGGCTATGCTAGCGATATTTGCCTGCTTTCACACAGGCATTGCGACATGCAGACCAAAATAAATTTTCTAGTCAGCGCTGCACGAAACGTTGGTCTGGAAATAAACAGCAAGACAAACGGTAGCAATGCGAATCAACAATACAAATCCCAACAATATTGTAAACAAGGGAAAAGCGGTGGGGTATGTTGAAAGTTTCTGTTATCTCGGTAGCATAATTTGAACTAATGGTGGAGCTGAAGAAGACGCATAAAACCGTCTGCGTAAAGCTAGGTCAGCCTTTGGACGGTTATAGCCAATTTGGAAAAATAGACAAATCTCGCAGAAAACTAAAATAACAGTATTCAAATCATGCGTAAAATTCACTCTATTATATAGCAGTGAAACGTGGCGGGTGTCGAGAAACATTACGCAGAAACTACAAAGCTTCACAAATACATACATGCCTTCGGTTAATATATACAGTTTTTTGACCGAACACTATCCAAAATACGGGCTTGTGGCAGTTCACCGAGCAAGATCCAATGCAAAAGATGATAAGTGGTCAAAAATGGCGATGGATCGGGCACACTCTTAGAAAGAACAGGGAAAACATTAGCAGAACAGCATTGGAATGGAACTCACACGGACACAGACGACCTGGTCGTTCACGAAATACTTCGAGGACTACTACTAGAAAAAGTTAACCAAACGTGGGATGTCGTTAAGAGAACAGCGGCTAACAGGATAAGATTTAAATATGTTTTTATTCCATACAGTACAAAAGAAAAACAAAAAAAAAATGGTAAGGTTAAAATTGTTAATGTCACACATCGCCCAAAATTTAGATTCAGAAATTTTCAGACGACTCTCTGCATATTTTTTTTTATCGAACACGGGTAGGAGCTTAGCCTCGAAATGTACGAAACATCATCGGAAGTCGCCGTTGCACCATTGGTTTGCGGGGCATGCTCTCACTAGTACTATAACATTCCTCCTCCTCAACTAATTTCCACCCGGGGCCCCAGCATTTCATCAAGGTATTGCCGCGTTTATGCCTATTGACACAATCAGGTACCTACGTCCATGTTCCTCTCTTGTGGACGTATGGAGATCTTATGCCACCGATAGTATCCACTCCTCTCACTGCACTCATAAGTGATTCTGGAGAAAATGTAACGGGCAAATTTCCAGTAGCGTAGTATTTACGAACCATCGTCTTGTCTTCTGCCTAATGTTATTGTGAGTGATTGACTCAAATGTCAGCGTTTGTCGTCGTCTTGTCCAGAAACAGTTCATCTTCATGTCATACTTGCAACTGTACCTGCTGCTGCTGGGCCTTGCGCTTCGATTCAATGAATTGAAGTCGCACCATTATTTTTCCAGCAAAACCTCGAAGCGCCTCCCACCTAGCACTGGATGAGCTCATGTCTCCCGTGAGTCTGACAGGATTAGGTTATCGCACCTTGGGTGAACTTATAGCGATACTGCCGCATTCGTTTGTTTCAAGTCTAAAATATGATTATAGTTTTTACAGACCCCTTAGAGCTAATAAGGACTTAAACTACTACAGATAGTTAAATAAATAAATAAAAAAAGAGAATTTTTAAATTCATAAAGTCCATTATTTGATACCGAAAAATCAAGCAGAATAGAAGTCGCCTTTTAGTAGGCGGACAACCGGATCTTAACGCGCTTAATTCGTGTTAGGCAATTTAAGATGAAATGCGTAAGTGTTTTTTAGAGATCTGGTGGGAATATGAAAGAGAACGCTCCGTAATAGAGTACTCCCTAGCCAAAACCAAAAATGCAAACCAGCTTACTTAACAGTTTGTTTGAATATATTGGTTGAAAATTTTTATTAGGTGTTATTAGTTTTAACGCGAATGAAATTATTCGGTTGGGGAATAAGTTTATAGTGTGTTTTTATTTTCTTTTCTTTTACAACGATTTGTGGGGTGAATATTCATTCCATAGAACTCTTTCCGCTCTACAAAACCAGGTTAATTAAATTTTTGAGTTATTTAATTTTTTATTAGTTTTGAGGCTTAAAAATGGAATACCCAGGAGGAAAAAATCAACACTTTCGATACCTGCTCTTCTTTGCTTTTCATCGAGGTCATAAAGCTGCCGAAGCAGGTCGGGACATCAGCCCGCAAATAGTTTGCAAAGTTCAAAAATGGCGAGTTTGACGTCGATAACATGTGCCGCAGCGAAAGGTCTTCTGAAGAACGTCTCAAATCACTTTGAAGGAGAACGGTCGCCAAACCAGTTGTAAATTTGTGGAAAAAATGAAATGTGATCATAAAACAATTCTCAGTCGTTTCCATTCAATGGGATTTAACGAAAAATTGGAAGCCAGGTGCCTTACGAGCGCGAAAAAACAAAAAAAGTCGGCTTCAAATTGTTTCTCAGCATCTCGCCAGCCATCGATCAACACGCGGTCATAAACAGCGCTTTTTGTACCGAATCGTCACGGGAGATGAGAAATTGTGCCTGTACATCAATATGAAACAGGGAAAGGACTGGGTGGCTCCAGGAGGTACGCCGGAGCTGGGGGTAAGGCCGAATCCTCGTCCAAAGAAGATCATGTGTGTTTGGTGGGACTGGGTGCACTGTGAAATGCTCGAGACGGGCATACCACGGTAAACAAGGAGCTCTACATTGTCCAGTTGCACCGCGTGAATGAAGGCTTTTCAACTCAAAAAACGTGATCGATCCTTCACGACAACGCCAGTTTCCATGTTGCACAAGTCGTCAAAGCCGCACTTCAAGAGCTCGATTGGGAGGTCCTTCAGCATCCGTGGTATTCTCAGGACTTTGCACCGACCGATTACCATGTATACGCTTCCTATCAAACTATATGAAGGGCGTTTCCTTCGATAATAAAGAGAACCAGGATTCTGAAAGTGGATTCTGTTGTGATCAGGAGATGCCTCAGTATGCAGAAAACAATAACTGGTCTCGCCGCACTTTATAATAATACTCTTTATAATAAGCAAACAGAATTTACTTGAGGGAAGTTATATTATATTAGGCTCCTTGTCAGTACTCACATTCCCAAGGCAGTCGGTTCTTTGTATCGAAATTACTCTGCTTGACGCACGTATTGCCAAAAATAGACTTCGAACTCAAGAAACAAGATTCTTTTGTGCCTCGCCTTCAGCATATTTGAAATTAGTGGTTCTCAAGAGAATAGCAAAGCAAAAATCGCTTGCAGTGAGGTACGAGTATTATAGGCTTCTTGACAGTATTCACATTCCCAAGGCAGTGAACTTCACTATTTGTTGTAACCCGCCGTAGCCGAATGGGTTGGCGCATAACTACCATTCGGAGGTGCACAGTTTCGATTCTTCGACAGCAAAACAATAATTGAGAGAGAATTGGGTTTCTAATAGCGGCCGCTCCTCGGCAGACAATGGCAAACCTCAGAATGTATTTCTACCACTAAAAGCTCCTCATAAAAATATCTGCCGTTCGGAGTCGGCTTGAAATTGTAGGTCCCTCCATTTGTGGAACAACATCAAAAAACGCACACCTCAAATAGGAGGAGGAGCTCGGCTAAACACCCAAAAAGCGTGCCAACACCAATAATATATTAATTATTATTTTTTTATTACTTATATGGAAGTTAGTTGCGTCAGCAGGAAGTCATCATATCATATTTGTGACAGAATTTTGAAAATACCGAAAAAATGCAGTCATAGAAGACCAAATGTGGCAGATGAAGCGCGCAATATTTTTGCAGGCGGAACTAATAGCCAAACAAACATAAAAATTCTATACTTTCCCTAGCACAGCCAAATTTTTGCATATCTCATAATTATTTTATCCGGAATAAGGGACAGACGTTTATGACAAACGTGTGCCAACTATCCGCGTGTAGAAAAATCCATGCTTTGAATAAAAATACTTGAAATACTTGAACTTTGACCAGCAATGGAAAAGAAAAAAGAGAAAAAGAAATCATTTATATCAATTCAAAACTCAGAGCACCAATTGCTGCCGCACTACAACTGGCGATAAGGGCAAATCAATTGGTCACTCGACATTTGCATGCGAATCGAAAATTGACACATCGTCGATAAAATAGAGATTTATCATTAACCGGAAGTGCCGCGTATGGAGTGGTGGACTAAATTTAAGTGGAAGCGAAATTTCATTCTGCTTTGAGTATCTGATTTGTTGTAAGTGGCTGTGCTGCCCGCTTTTGAATGGCCAATGTCCAGCTTTGAGTGCCCGCTGGCCAAGCGCTCGACACGCGTCATGCTAATCAGTTGGTAATTATGTTGCCAAAAATCACAAAGCCCATTATGAACGCTTGTATGTAAACTGCCATTTGGCACAGCCTTCATTGCGAACGGCCATTGAGTATCTACAGATCAATCGACTGATGAGTATTTATGTGCTGCTAAAATTGATTTTTCATGCAGGGAAATTCGCATTTGTCAAAATTCAGTGAGTTGCATGCGATTTCGGTGAAGGAGGGAGGGCACAAGCGTGGAGTACCAGAAAAATTAATAAATTTGCCTAAAGTGACGTAATTAATTTTTCGGTGAATTGAATGGCGGAGTAGAAAGGATATACAGGCAGGATATGCGATGGCTATACACACGCACACGTACGTTGAAATGGATGTGTATGTGTAGAAAGGCAAACAAATGTGAATGAATGCCAGTAGATGAATAATGAAGTGTGAATGGCAAGTTAAGCCAGCGCAGCGCTCTGTGAACCAACGACGTGAAGGAGGGCGTATGTGTGCGTGCGTGTGTGGGTACGGGAGTGCTGCTAAGCGGATTTGTGGGTACGCGAATGTGGGCACATATCCACATACATCTGTGTGCAAAACAATAGCAGCGGGATATTGAAAATCTCGACTATTTATTTACTTTCACTTAACTATTTTTTTAATTCTTTTATATTATTAATTAATTAATATTGCTTTTACCACAGCAAGAACCATATAATTCAAAGCACAAATTAAAGAAAATTCAATTCGTATATTTTCAGAAAAATTTTACATTAGCATTAGAAAAAAAAAATAAATCACAAAAATACCGTACAACTTGAAGTCGAAGTACTTTAAAAAAAATTCTGCTAATTCTACTTAAAAAAAATTTCATCCAAATTTCAAACTTTCTAGTCAGAATTTTTAGAAATTCCTAGAAACCTAAAATGTTGAGTAATCAATTTTGAAACCCATTGGGTTTTGATATAAAAAAGCGAATTTTAGTTGCTCAAATATTGCGTTGGTTTTTGACAATCTCTTTTTTTACTGGCGGTCTTGTGCATTGTCGAGCCTTCGTAGGTAGGTAGGTGAAAGGGTTGAAATGCCAGTCTGGCACTCCTCAAGTAACACTAAAACGTCATTTTGATACCAATTTGAGACCTCCAACAGGCAGAAATCTGCAGCCATCCTTCATTATATGAAAGAAAACGCATAATCGTTGGCGAAAAAAATTATCAAAAATCAAAGCGAATTTTGAGTCAGTTTAAACTGACACTTTGTTATACCCAAAATTGCAAGAGCTACAAAATTGCATAACCAGAATTTTTTTG
Organism: Anastrepha obliqua; assembly: GCF_027943255.1. Taxonomy (NCBI): domain Eukaryota; kingdom Metazoa; phylum Arthropoda; class Insecta; order Diptera; family Tephritidae; genus Anastrepha; species Anastrepha obliqua. The sequence goes on along the minus strand of NC_072894.1, from coordinate 110,560,101 downwards.
GAAATTCTGACTAAAAAATGCGAAATTTTTGTGAAAATTTGTTTGTTGAATTTTTTTAAACTTTGTAAAAAGTTTGAAATTTTTATAAAATTTTTTTTAAATTTTGTAAAAGGTTTGAAATTTTTATGAAATTTTTTTTAAATTTGGTAAAAAGTTTGGAATTTTTTGGATATTTTTAAATTTGAAATTTTTCTGAAAATTTCTTGAATTTCATTAAATTTTGTAAAAAGTTTGAAATTTTTATGAAATTTTTTTAAATTTTGTAAAATGTTTGAAATTTTTATGAAATTTTTTTAATTTTTGCAAAAAGTTTGAAATTTTTTGTATATTTTTAAATTTGAAATTTTTATGAAAATTTGTTAAATTTCATTAAATTTTGTAAAAAGTTGAAATTATTATGAAAATGTGTCGATTGTTTTTTAAATTTTGAAAAAAAGTCTGAAATTTTCTTGTATATTTTTAAATTTGAAATTTTTATAAAGATTTGTTGAATTTTTTTTTAATTTTGTAAAAAGTTTGAAATTTAAAAATTTTTTTTTTTAAATTTTGTAAAGAGTTTATAATATGGTTTTCTGGTTATATAAAATTTAATGGACTACAAAACTGCATATCCAGAATTTTCAAAGAAGTTTTACCTAAAAGCTTGAAATTTTGCCGACAAAACTTTGAATTTTTGTAAATTTTTTATTAAGTTTGAAACTTTAAGTTATTTACTTTTCTATTATTATATAAATTATGTTATAACAGAAAGTATAAACAAAAAAAATTATATATAAATTAGTAAATATTTGCTCAAAACTTTGCAATATTCCACACTGCTATCATTGCGAACACAGATGTAGAAGTACGCAAGTTCGATTAAGTCTTTGTCTGCATCAATAAAATCGCTTGTTTATTATTTGTGAGTATTTTGGGAAAAATCCAGCTCAATTCATAGCAGCAAATCGAATGGACAACTTCATTAATGCCAAGCGCCGATCAACTTGTAACGAAGCTGGGAAAGTCTGCACAGGAACAGAAAAGCAGAATACCAGCTTCTCTCACTGCGAGTGTAGGGAATAACTGCAGCTGGTTGACTGGCCGGCAGTCACGTGCCTACGACGCAGCTACCAACAATATGCGGTACTAATCTGGGTTTTAGGCGAGTTGGCAGTCAGAAAAGTAAGTAGGTGAGGAAGAGAAAGTTACACACTTACACAGGCTGACAGGCACAGTTGCATCTACACAAATTTATATAAAATATCAGGCGATAGAGGAAAGAAAACACAAAACAAATTAACCAGCAGGCAGAGCAAGGACCCATCAGCCAGCCAACCAACAAGTTTTACTAACAAAAAGGACGCTTTGTTGGCAATTTGTGACGCTTTGATTTTTTTCATGTACGCGTTACTACACGCACTCATACACACACTTACACATGCATGCATACATATACGAGTATATATGAGGAACAGAAAAAGGAGCACATTCTTCATTCATGCTGATAGAGACACAACTGTTAACAGCAATCCAGCAAGCGATTATCCTTGCGCCTTTAATGATTTACTCGTATTTATTGTTGTTGTATTTTTGTTAGCCGCTGTCTGCCTGTCTGCCTACCTATAGGCAGCCACGCACACATCTTTCGTATTCATGGGCACGCCAGCCAGTGTCCTTTTTGAACTTAATAAATTATCAGCTATTGTTGTTGTTATTGTTAACACCTTTTGTTGCGTGATTTTTCTCTTTTATATTGCCACTTTTGTTTTTCGTGCTGTTATTATTGTTTTTCTATTTACGTTCGCACATAATGAAAAATCGTTCAATTGTCGCGGGTTAAAAAGTCGCCGAAGTTGTGTGGAAACAATTGAAAAGGCATAAATATCAAGTACAAGCACACACACACACATACACACTCGTGTCAGTAGTGCTCTCGCTGGTGAGAAAATAGGGCGACCCTTGTTGTTTGTTGTTTCCTTTTTTTGTTTTTTTGTGTGGTGTGTTGGGTATGCGTCGGAAGTGTGCGTGGCAGGATAATCTTGTTGCACTACTTAACTCAATTAAATTGAAGGTTTTCGCTGTTATCGGTTTGAGGTAAAGGGTTGTGAATTTAGGGAGTTACAATGGCTTGATTACATTTGGCAACAGCAGCAGTGTGGCAAAGTGGGTTGGTGCGTGGTTCTCATTCGTTCAGTGCCAGTTTCGATGTCCATTGCCTGCATCACATATCAGATGATCGGAAAATTTTATTCTCCGCATAAAAAAAAACAGCTGCCGGTTGGAGGCGGATGAGGAGCTCGGACAAGCAGCCAACAAAGCGCCTATTATGGCTGTGACGAACCTGTGTAGGCAATGGCTAACCTATAAGCTCATTTCCCTTGCTTAGGTGGCGGAAAGCCAAGACGCGTTCCATACTGTGAAAATCATTAAATATAAATCTGCGTTCACAGTAATATCAGCACGACGCACTACATAGTTTTGTCAATTCATATAAAAATATAATATTAGGTTGGGGAGTAAGTCGTTTTCCCCGAAGACATTTATTTGAACAAAAAACAATAATTATATCAATAAGTTAATGAAATATATATTCGCCGTTGCTGTCTATAACCTCGTCCCACCTCTCGACCAATTTGTAGATGCCCGTACGCCAAAAATCGCCTGGTCTGGTGTCAAAGAAGTTTTTGAGCCAGTTTTTAAGAACCTCTTTGTTATCGAAGGTAACGTCCTTCATATGGATTAATAGGGGTGGGTTCGGAGAATACGGATGATGCCGGAAGACCTCCCATTCGAGCTCCTGGAGGGCGGCTTTGTCGACATTGTCGTGAAGGAGTATGGGTTGACCAAGTCGATCTAGTCTTTCAGTCGAATAGCCTCATTCACGCGGTGTAGCTGGATAACGCAGAGTTCCTTCTTGACCGTGGCATTCTTTTCGAGTCCACCAGTCCACCAAAATATAGATTATGATCTTCTTTGGAGGAAGATCCGGCTTGACTTTTGACTTTGGCGTATCTCCTAAAGCCACCCACTCCTTTGCTTGCCTCACATTGATGTATAGCTACCATTTCTCATCTTCCGTGACGATTCGGTACAAAAAGCACTGTTTATGACCGCGTGGCGCTCGATGGTGGGCGAGATGCTCAGAAGCAATTTGAAGGCGACTTTCTTTGTTTTTTTTTTTTTTTGTTGAGCTCGTGTTGCACCCAGGCTCCAAAGGCTCGCAATTGTGCAGTTAATCCCATTGAATGAAATTATTGAGAATCGTTTTGTGATCGCAGTTAATTTTCGCCACCAATTCACAACTGGTTTGGCGACTGTTCTCCCTTAAAAGAGATTTGAGACGTTCTTCATCGACTTCAGAAGACCTTCCACTGCGGTACGTGTCATCGAGCTTACCGACGTCAAGGTCGTTATTTTTGAACTTTGTAAACTATTTCCTCGCTCTAGACTCGCCTTCTCCATACACGTCGAAAATATCTCTGCCTCCATAGGCAGCTTTTAGACCCCGATGAAAAGCAAAGAAGGGCAAGAGTCGAAAATGTTGACTTCTAAGCCTCAGAACTAATTAAAACTTAAATAACACAAAACAACAACTAACATAGCTTTGTAGAGCGGAAAGAGCTCTATGATTTGAATGCTTGCCCTTTGCTAAGCAGCAAATAAATCGTTGTAAAATAAAAGAAAATATAAAAACGCTATGAACTTACCTCTAAAACGAATTCTGATGTCCTCCAATTTGGGTCGAACTTTTTAGTTTCTTTTCTATAACTCACTTAAATTAATTTTTTCATTTACATATGTTCTGACTAAATAAATTTCTTAAGAGAAAAAATAGATATTATTATAAATAAATAATAAATATTATTATAAATAAATAAAATAAAGAAAAAACATAAGCATTTAGCTGATTTTTTCATGTAAAGGCCAAAAATGGTGATAGTTTCTTATTTTGATCCCTAGAATACGATTTTCACAGAGCAATGAGCGATTTTTAAACCGACCCGCCCTAATATACACGCAGGGTGCGATAGAACCATCCAAGGTTTGATTTCTTTTAGCGATCCGTTAAAAACGAATGTCACCTTGCATTGCCTTGAAAGAATGCAACACTTTTTCTATTCGCCAATTTTGTCCGCTTATGGGCGATCGTTTGCTTCAATCTGGTGAATAGCTGACAGTAGAGGTCCGAATGAAGTGCTTGACCTGATGGTAGCAGCTTATGGGGGATGATCACCTACTGATTTCATCAAACACACAACAAAAATTCCCTAACTTCTAATCGTTTCCGCCGGCTCACCGCTACTTGACAACAGTATTTTGTGGCTGCTGTTTCCAATTTTCCGCCGCCAGTTATCGTCCGGCGTAAAGCTCAATTAGCCTGCCACATAATAAGTCTACAGAGAGAGTCCAGCGTCATCTTCAGCGTCCATATTACCAGAAGGATATGGGTTTTTTTGCAGAGGTGGCACCAGGCATTGAAAGCTAAAGTGTGGAACTTGCCCTTCGGCTCGCTGCACTAAAAATCTATAAAATTTAAAGCAACCGAATCCGGTTAATATTTGGGTAAGAAGGAAATCCACACCCAAGTGTCATCTGTTGTACAGAAGGAATCAAGCGGATAGGTCTTACGAGTGTGCATTACTCTACCGACTCTGCTATTTCTGTCAACAACTCTTCTTCGCTGCTTCGCGATTTACCTGAATTTTTGAAGATTTATCCATATCCATCGCAAAAATTTCTATTGGTCAAAACCCAGATAGTACAACCGCTGCTTCCTCTGATGTAGTTCCGAATGTGCTACATACTCTTAAACCGCAAAGCCGTTACAAGGATCTCATTTCGCGTGCGCATGAGGTTTTGTCCAGCGCATCCGGCAAGCTAGGTGCACCCTACAGGAGAACACTTCTTACTACGCCTGCGTACAGCAGCTTACGTTATTGTCTGCGAGTTATTGCGCTCCGGAGTTCACCATGAACCGAGATGGCGCCGCTGCTACTTTTTCAGCTTTCTATACTCGCACTGCATGCTCAATATGTTGCTTAAATGGTAGCCTAGCATCAAACCTAATGCCGAATGTTATTCTATTTGAAGGCTGCTTTGTAGATGATTTCAAGCCCCTCGATTGTGATATTAACAACCTCACGCACCTTTCTGCTGCTTATTTATACTGCCTCTGTTTTATGTTGCACTAACGCGAGGTCCGCTTCCTCCAGCCACGTCGTGTTTTGAGAAATTACTACGTTTGTCGGGATATGAGTAAAACCACAATTTTGCTATTGCATTCAAAAATTTATTGAGCTCATAAATAGCAAACATATTTGGTACTGCCTGCACGGTCTTCTAATTTTTGTGGTACTGAAGAATGTATCGAATTTTCTCTTTTCTACCTCTACTTTGAAATGCCTGTAATATACGAGTACTCGTACATGACAGTTTGGCTTGGGACGACCTTTCGTGAAATTTTTTGTAGAATAATTTTCTAGAAGATTTCAATCCTTTGACGATTTGACAAATTTGTGTTTTGAGTGCGTCTTGATGCTGTTCTGTCACCCTCCTAACCAGCCCAGCACCACCTCACCTCGCCCTCTCCCTGCATCCCATCGGTCTTCCTCTTTCACCTCACCTCCTTCAGAATGGTATCACAAAGGACGAAACCGTTTTTCCTCGTCCAAGTGTGGTTATTCCTTGGGCAACCATACCAACCTAACCTCTGGATAGGTGTCTTCATGTTGTTCTGACGTTGACTGGATCGGTATGCTTTCAGAAAATATTAATAAAGTCCGGACTTATTGCAGCTGTTGCACAATATTATCTTTTATTATACTACTATTTATTTAAAGACTAATCACCTCTTAGCGTCACGTATATGACATAAAGTGAAGTGAGTGAAGCCTCTATATCATAGCCATCATACCATCGGTAAAGAAAAAGTTTTTTAAACCTCTCAAAAAGTTACTCTCTTTCCATTTTTCTTTACTCTTGCTTTTTTCTAAAAGAAATTTGTTTTATTCTAAAGGAAGCCGTAGTTGTTGAACATCATTAAGTCGTGAGATAGGACTTCTGAGTCCCATAGATAATTAATAGCCGCAGCAGCACGATTGTATAGTAAGGATATTAATGAGAATGCTGTTTTTTCGTCAGTTTCGTCTTTAAGCTTTTGATTTCGTCACTTTATCTGGGAACCCAAAACTTATTAGAAAATATAAATCGCTTACGCTGCTGTTCGAAAACTTCAGATTCACATTGGCTTTTCCTGTCGATTTGATATCTAAAGTCAGCCTGTTCTGCGTGCAATCTCTGCTAGAGATTTTCTTTTAGAAATTTCTAATAAAAACCACTATTGTTGATAAAAAATAAATTTAAAAAAATAATAGAAATTTCAAACTATAAACATTCTGTAAGAGGCGGAGCTAAACCCATTCAAAAATTCAACCAGTTGCAAAATACCGAATACCGGTGGCCGAAATGGCAATGCAAATGCAGAAAATCAGTTGGATACGAATCTTATGCAGATTTCACCAGAGCTAAAATACACAAAGAATAGAATAGAAAAGAAAAATGTAAAGGGTGGTTAAGTTTCAAGGGCCGGTTTTGATTTCCAACAAAATAAAATTTTTTTTTTTTAATTATTGTCATTTCTCTTTATTATGATAATATTGGTATGGCTCAATTATCAAACAGTCACTCTTTGCGGGTGCATTGGGGTTTCGGCAATCACTCTTGGATTATCATTCGCCCAAATGCGGCAATTTTGCTTATTGACGAATCCACTGAGGTGAAAATGTGCCTCATCACTGAATCACGAAGTGCACGATATGCATTTTGATTTGAACGCCCGTTTTCATAATAAGCCTGAATAACTTTAACGCATTCCTCGATTGTGTATTTTTCCATGGTTCAAATTGAATTAGTCTGAAATTGAAAAATGTCAAATGAAGTGCAGAAAAAAGTTTGACGTTTAGGTGTGGTTTACATTCAGAATCGGCCCTTAAAATTTTACCACCCTTTATTAGATGCGCAACTAAGTTCTCGCTGTTTCTTTTTTTTTTAATGAAAATACAACTTTATTCTGTAAAAATAGTTACAAGTGAATCATTGAAAGTATTGCCCATCGCTGGCTATTACTTTTCCCATATTTCTGGTAGATCTCGTATACCGTCGCGCTAAAACTGCTCATCTTCTGAGGCTATCCACGGATCAAGTCATTTTTTGATGTCTTCATCTGAATGGAACTGCTGATCAGCTAGACCATGAGCCATCGATCGGAACAGGTGATAATCGGACGGCGCAATATCTGGAGAATATGGAGGGTGGGGTAAGATTTCCCATGTCAGTGTTTCCAGCTAGGTTTTAACGGGTTTGGCAACGTGAGGACGAGCGTTGTCATGCTGTAGAATCACCTTTTCATGCGTCTTCGCGTAATTCGGCCGCTTCTCGCGCAGTGCTCGGCTCAATTGCTTCAATTGAAGTCGAGACCAATCGCCGGTGATTCTTTCGCTTAATTTTAGCAGTTCATAATAAATAACACCAACTTGGTCCCACCAAACACATAATCTTCGCAGCGTGAATATTCGGCCGAGGCGACGACGTAGAATCATGACCGGACAGTACCCATGACTTTATTTTGTTTGGATTGCTGCAATGAATCTATTTTTCATCACCCGTCACGATGTGATAAAGAATACCCTTCCTTTTTTGACGCTGGAGCAGTTGTTCACAGGCGAAAAAACGACGTTCAACATCCCTTAGTTTTAACTCATAAAGAACCCAAGTCCCCTGTTTCTGAATCATTCCCAAAGTATGCAATCGCTTGGAAATGTATTAGCGGGTAAGCCGTTTTTTTTTTCGAATGAAAGAGGAAAATCAGCACTTCCCGCAAATGACGATTATTCGGCACAAAATCAGACATTTTCAGAAAACCAAAAGTATTGATACCAAAACAAAATCAGTAATGTGTCGAAGCAGTTTGTTTGCGCTATGTCTAAGCTTGGTTTATGACGTTTAGGTTATGTTAGAATCGACTAGCACACACTGCTGGCGGCATCCATTGGCAAACAGCGGGAACTTGCATAGTTGCACACCTAATAAAAAAAAAATTACAAATGAATTGAATAAAAACACCACAAATTTTATTTCTTATAAAAATTTTATGTTTTATTTATGAAAATATTAATTATTTGTTAGTTTTGTTATATGCTAATTTTTTTTCAAATTTTCTTTGCATAACATAAATTTACAAAATTTTCAATAATTATAATTTTTCCAAATTTATCAAACTAAAATTTATATTAACTGCTTACAATAATTTTGTGAAATGAGAATTTTGCTAAAATATTTTTTTAATTAATTTTCAGAGTATTTGCCAAAAATTAGGATTAATCGAAATTGCTTTAAAAATATATTTAATTTTCCATTTATAATAAATTTGAGTTGAAAAAAAAGTAATTATTGTTCTTTCGCTTATTTTCTACGAATTCTTGTTTCGGCGGTTATTTGAATATTTCTGAATTTTGCTGATAACTGTAAATAGTAAGTATATATATTTACATGTAACTATGTTTAGTTGCCTCAAATTTCTTGTAAAGTATGTTTGCTTGTGTTACCAGTTCTTTTCACCTCAAATATAATTTGTTTTTCTTGTTCATTTAAGTATTATAGTGTAAGTTTATTTTTGTTTTTGTAAGTACTATTTTCTTGAACGGCTGTTTCGGTTATCTTAAAAATATTTTGTACAATTATTTTTACTTTTGTTCCACTGCTTTACTTTTGTTTTGTATATTTTTTGTTGCTGCTTGTCTATTTGTATTTTTATTAGTATTTTTGCTTTATCGGCATTTTTTTTGCGGCTAGTAGTATTTATTCGTAGTTTACTGTAGTTAAATTTTAGTAAAGTATTTGACATTTAGTGTTTGAGTATTGACAATAGATTATTTTATAAAATTGTGAGCTTTTAAATATAAGTGGTATATATATTTATAAATATATGCGTATGTATGTATGTATGTATGCACTTAGTCGTGGAATAGATTGTAGTTATGCATCTAAGTAGTAGTGAAATTCATATATGACTCCGCTTTGATGGTAGAGTTTTAATATTATTATGCAAAATAAGTGGCAATTGTGATTGATCGAAGATTTTGTGTGTGAAATTTTGGAATAGAAATTTTGCTGAAAAAAGGAAGCTCCAAAAATTGTATTTCAAAGTCGTTCATCTTAGACTTTTTTTTGTGAAATTTTGTTATTAGTTTTGAAAGTTTTTCTCTAAATTCCAGTGGTAAGAACTCTAGTTTCGTATGAAGAATTAGAAATTACTGAATTAAAGCAAATATTCCAAAATGTTTTTCTTATAGAAATAATGAAAATGTTGAACGTCTCTTTGAGTAGCTTTTCCCTTTTCCTGAGAGTAAAAAAATGTCAGAAAAAAATTAATTTCTATGAATTACGTTGTAAATCGGGTTTTAAGAAATTTTGAGAATGCGCGAAAGAAATTTTGGAATTTTTCCATAAAAAAAATGTTTTGCTCAATGAAATAAAATAAATTAAAAATATAAAAACAATGTTATATAAATATAAAAAATTTAACACATAATTAAAACAAAATAAAAATATATTAAATAATTTTTACAGCGTCCGCCGTGGCCGAATGCATGCAATGGCAATCTGCTCAGTATATTTCTGTCATGAAAAGGCCCCTCATAAAAAAAATATCTGCCGTTCGGAGTCGGCTTGAAACCGGAGGACTTTCCATTTGTGGAACAACATCAAAACGCATGCAAAAAATGGGAGAAGGAGCTCGGCCAACCACTCAAAAAGGATGTAAGAGGAAAAATGCATATATTCAAAAAAAATTATTTCTTTCCCGAGTATTTTTGTATGTATGATAACACTTCTTAGTTTCGAAAATTTTATCACATAAAAAAAATGAAAATTTTATCACATTAAAAAAAATACATTTTATAGTATTTTTTCATTTCGGCAATTGTTGGAATTTTCCCCAAAAATTTGTGTAAATTCGAGTTATTTCTGTTAAAATATTTTACAAAAATTTTTTTGAATTTGAATATTTAATTATATAAAATAATTTTTGACGAATAAATTCATGTGTTTCCGAAAAAAATTATTTCTGTTTTGAAAATTTTTGCATGTTAGATTATACTTTTTATTTTGGGAGATTTTATTACCTTAAACAAATTAAATATCGAGAAATTTCTGCAAAAATATTTTTCCGATTTTTTTTTTTTGATTTCAGAAGATAACAAGACTTCTAAAGTAAAATGAAACCAAATAATTAAAAATATTTAAAACTTTTCTGAAAAATTAATTTTTTGTTCTAACTCATATTATAAATTGCCAGAAAAAGCCCAAATCCATTTCGAGAAAGGATAATATTTCTCTTGAAAAATGAGTCCAAATAATTAAAAAAAAATGTTGGAAGAAATATTTTTGAAATATTTCTGAAATATGTTAATTGTTTATAGAGGGTTTGAGTCCGCGAAAAAAAATTGAAAAATTAATTTTAGGAGAAAATTTTGTTTCTATCAAAAATTGTATAAAGTATTTACTCTACTCTTCAGCGGCAGGCTAATCACCTACCCTGGCAGAAAGCAAAATAGATTAACGAAACCAACGCAAGACTGAGTCTTGTTAAGGCCCTATGCTCCCGAGTGGAGTGAACAAGGAAAAAAACAAAACAAAATTATTTTTTATAAATAATTAAAAACAATAATTTAAGTTTTTTGGAATAATATAAAAACATAAATTTAATTTTTTTATTAAAAAAAAAATAAAATTATAAATTATTGAGTAAAAAAAATGTATATAAATTATTTCTAAAAAATAAATAAAAAATTATTTCAAAATGATTTATAAAATATAAAAAAAAAAAATTAAAATTATGTGTAATAAATTATTTACATAATTTAAATTATTTATAAAAAAAATTATAGATTAAATTTAAATAAAATTTTACCTAAAATTATTAAGTATTAACTTGTAAAATATAAATAAAAACAAACAATTTAATTTTTTGTAAAATTTAGACACAAATATAAACTAAAATTATTTATAAGATATAAATAAGAATATAATTAAAATTAGGTATAAGCAATGGAATATGAACCTAACTTAAAATTATTTGTAAAAAAAGTTGAGACGAAAATTCAAATTATTTGTAAAGAAAAATATTAAAACATAAACCAAATTAGTTATAAAATATAAATAAAAATATAAATTATAATTATTTATAAAATATAAAATAAATACAATACATGAATTGAAAATATTTCTTCAAAGTATTGTAAATAAAATTTTTTTTTTAAATTATTTATAAAAGATATAAAAAAATATTAACCAAATTATTTATATTATTTAAATGTAAATAAAATAAAAAAAATTACTTACAAAATATAAATAAAACCAAAAAACTGAAATTCGTTATAAAAAAGAAATAAAAATATAAAACAAAATTATTTATAAAAAAAAATGAAATTATAAATTTTTTCCCACTTACACTTCATAAAATATTCGATAAAAACAAATAGTTCTTGTCGAATAAATTTATTTAAAATTTTGTTTTTGTTTTTAGAAGTTTAAAAATATTTCTCAAAACAAATAAAAATTACTTTTTTTTAATTTTAATGCATTCAAATGGAAAAAGGAGTTTGGAAAACTGGAAATTTTCTATCAAACTTTATATAATTTTTTTTGTTGCAATCTTGTTGAAGGAGAAAAAAATTTTCTATGCAGGAAAACGGGAAATTTTCTATAAAATTGTGTATAACTTTGTTGTTGCCATTTCGTTGAAGGAGAGCAAAATAGCTTCCATTCAGTGCTTTAAGAAAATAAATTTCTATTGAGTGCAAATTATTTTTAGAGAGAAATAATTACCTTTACCTTTTTGTTGGATTTTTCAAAAATATCTGTGATCTTAAAAAATAAAATTTTCTTTGTAATTAATTGTCTTTTCTGATACAAAAAAAATGTTTGTTATGTTGTATAATTTGAAAAAACTTTATTGTTCAAGAATATTTCACACAAAATTTTTTGCATTATTATTTAAAATCTTTTAGTCAAGTATTTTATTAAAAATGTTTATAGTCGAATTTTTTTGAAAGTCACTGGAAATTTCTGAAAAACATTTATTTCCGTCTGAAATGCTGAAACTATTACTTGTTTTATACGAAAAAAATGTTTGTCATGTTGGAAAGCATAATTTTGAAATATATTAACTCTGAAAAATGTTTCTTAAAAAATTTACGGCATTATTATTTAGCATTTTTATTTCAAATAAGTGCAATTCCGAAAAAAACAACATAATCCTACTACAGACTTGGAATTTTTTTCTTCAAACTCCTTGGAAGTGTCTGAAAAATATCTGTAAATTTTAAGTTAGTTCAATAAAAAGATTTTGGGGAAAAATAATTTGTAAAAATTTCCTGCTTAACAAAAGAAGTAGAAAAAAAATATATATGAAAATTTGTTTCTTAACAAAAGAAATAGGGGAAAAAATTTGTGAAAATTTCTTTCTTAACAAAAGAAGAGAGAAAAACATTTCTGAAAACTTCTTTCTAAACTAAATACAGAAACAAAGATTTCTGAAAATTTCTTTCTTAACAAAAGAAATAGAGAAAAAAATTTGCTAAAAATTTCTTTCTTAACAAAATAAATAGAGAAAAAATGCGAGAAAAAGAGAAAAAAGCTTTCTCAAAACTTCTTTCTTAACAAAAGAAATAGAAAAAAAAATTTATGAAAATTTCTTCCTTCACAAGAAAAATAGAGAAAATAAAATTTTGAAAATTTCTTTCTTCACAAAAATAAAGACAAAAAAAAATTTCTTAAAATTTCCTTCTTAACAAAAGAAGAGAGAAAAAGAATTTCTGAAAATTTCTTTCTTAACAAACAAAAACAGAAAAACAATTCTCAAAATTTCTTCCTTCACAAAAAAAAAAAAATACTTTTATAGTGCAAACTTCTTTCTTCGCTTGAAATAGACTTGTAATAATTTCTACGTAGATTTTAAAATATTTTTCGTTTACAAAGTTCACACACAAAACTTCGCTGGTATTTGCTGCGTAGTTATTTTACTTATTTTTTTTTATGAAAAAAAATTTCTATTTATACGAAACTTTGGTTGGCCGTAAGACTTAAAAATTTCTATTAGTCTAGTCATCTGTACTGGAACCTAATTGCATTAAAATATAAAAAATATTTGAACTGCTGTTACTGCTGGCGTCATATTGAACTGACATTTACAACCCGAAACCGTTACACTGCTGTTTGCTGAGCTTTTACCGTTTTTATGTTCATAAAAATATTTTGTCACACAAATTCTACTCAGCTGACCTTTCAATACCTTTCGCTAGATTACTTCGAGTTACTCACAATTCGCTTATAATTTAGTTAATATTAGGTTAGTATTTTATAACTTTCATTTATATTTAAAAAGAAAAATGTGAAAAATACATTTTCAAAAACTTGTCTCCACTAAAAAAGTAACGGACTTTGCTTTACAAACAAAAATTCGGCTGTATCAAAAAAAAAAAAAAACAAAACAAAAAAAGATTTGCACAAAAATTTGGCTCAACAGAAAGGCTTTGGAGCTATTCATTAATACTTAAAAGTCTAGAAGTTATAGGCAATAGTTTTTGGGTTAGTAATTTTTACTGAATTTTTTTTCAATTATTTTTTGTGTTTAGAATTTTATTTACCATAGCCTTTTAGTTGAGTGTAATTTTTGTTAACACAAAAAAGAAGAAGAATTACATGAAATATTGTAAATTGATGTAAAGTAGGCGTCACTTTTCATGGAATCACAATGCGCTTTGATTGAGCTTAATGATGGTATTTTACAAGAGTTGTCCTCCGAACGACCGACGGAGCTTCGATGCGTTGCTGCAAGGTGGTGCAAAAAATTAGTTTTTCAGCGTTTTTTGCACTTATCTGCACTTTTCATATATTTTTTTCTTCAGTTGCCTTAATTTCTCTTCGCCGGCGGCTTATGCGTGCCAGGCTCAAGATTTCTGTTACTCGCGTCCGCCGCCGCCGTCGGTGTCTCAACACTACCTGACGAGCGCTCAGCCGTCGGCCGTTGCGCATCTCTGGCAACCAGATTCTGATGCTGTGGGGCGGCATTTGATGGCACCATCGTCGGATGCACAAACAACATCGGCGACACTGATGGTTCGTGTGTTTGCTGCTGCTCTTGTTGTTGTTGCTGTTGTACTGGCGCCGCTTGCGCATCTACTTGCACTGTGGTGGCTCCTGTCGGTCCACTGCTACTGATTTCCAATGATATTTGTATAATCGCCGGATGGTGTTCGCATTGGTGGCAGAAACGCAATGCGTGGCAGAATATTTGAGTCAGCAAATCCCAACAACCAACGTCGGAATGTGCGGTGGTGGAGGCGCTGTAGGCACTCAGCGGTATGGTGATGTTGGCGCGAAAATTGTTATTGTTGTTGTTGACGCTGTGGTGGGCTGTGTTGTGTGTTTGGTCACCACCACCAGGGCCGTGCGCTGCTTGCGTATGAGTTTGGGCCGTCGGTGATGCACTTGTGCTGTTGGAACTGACGCCACCTCCGCCGCCGCCACCACCGGCGCTAGAATTGTTGTGGCTACTGTGGGCGCTACTGGCCGCCAGGAGCTTGGCTTGATCGGGTATGAAGTAAGCGATGGCCATGATGAGGGATGAGTTGATGTTTTTTTGAACTTTATTTTTTTATTTATTTAGTTTTTAGTTTGTGAAATTTTTGGAATTATTGCTTTTAGTCGGTTTGAAATTTTTAAATTTTATTAAAAAAATTATTTTAAATTTTATTAAATTATTTTTAATAAAAAAAAATATTTTTATTTTTAATTTTATTATTTAATTTTTTTTTAATATTATCAAAAACAGTACTTTGAAGTTAGTTTGCTTTTTATATTTTTTATAAGTCTTTTTGTTGAGGAATTTTGAAAAAATATTCAAAAGAATTTTAAAAGTTTTTACTTATTTACCAGCGTATTTCTTTTTGGTGTAATTTTTACTAATTAGTATTTATCATTTATTTTGCATTAGTGTTTTATAAAATTTTTCAGTTAAAAATTATAATTTTTTTTATTTTTATATTTTAATTTTACTGAATTGTATTCATCACCATTTCGGTTTTTGTTTAAATATTTTTTAAGCATAAAATTTATTTTTTTTTTTTGTATATAAAATTGTTTTAAATGATTTTAAGTATCATTTCTGTTTTGGTTTAAATATTTTTTAAGCATAAAATTTATATCCCTTTTATTTTTTTTATAAAATTGCTTTAAATGATTTTTAGTATCATTGATATTCACTTTTTTTGTAGATGTGCCAATTCCCCAAAAATTTTTTTCTAATTATGCAAAAGTTTTCTTTCAATATCAAAAGTTCTGCGCTTGAATAGCAAATTTTTATTGATGCAATCTTTTATATTGGTGATTAAATTTTTAATTAAAAATTTTTATTTTCCGTTGTTTTTTTTCGCTCGTTTTCCAGGTTGCATTAAATTTGTTTTTATAATTTGTAATTTTGTAATTTCATTTAATTTTTTACATAGTCTTTTTATTAAAAAAATTTCATAAATTTATTACAATATTTTTTTTTTGTTATAAACTTTTCATAGATTTGTTATTATACATTTTTTATAATATTTTTTTGTATAAGTTTTTTTTTTAGTTTCATATACCCACAATTTTGGAGTTATATTTAGAGCTTTAGTTCATTTAAGTTCTTAAAAAATTTTTGCTTTCATAATATCCCGAAATATTTTGCTCAATTGCATTAAGTTTCGGCTTCTTACCGATAGGTCATTTGTTTTTGTTTTTATGCGTTTGCTAATTTTTATATAGTTCAAAAATTTTGTTTGTAAAACTTTCATTTCCTTTTAATATTTTTCAGTTTTAGAATTTTTATTTTTTTTATGTATCAAAATTCTTTATTCTTTAAGTCTGTCTCTTTTGAATTATCAATCACTTAAGTTCTCAAACTTTTCATTTCCACACTACTTCAGCATAATTACTTTTTGCCTTTATTATAAGTCTTCCCCAGCTGCACAAAATAACTGTCTTATGCCAGCGTTCATAAAATTGTTTCTGATTTTCGAAGTTCAATATTTGTAAGTTTTTACAAAAACTATTTAAAAAATTTATTTTTCTTATAAAATTCCCGTACTAGTCTTTTCTGATCACCTCAAGTTTGCATCCAAAAATATTTTATTTAAAAAATATCCAATTCTCAGCGCTTTCAATACTTTCGCGCCAAAATACTTAACAATTTTCAGAGTCACGTGTTTTTATTTAGCTACGTCTGCACGCTAGTTCAAGTGAATTTGTTGCTTTCGCTGTTACAAGTTGACGAATTTAGTTCCTGCCGCGGCACAAGGTTGTGTGCTAACGTCGCAATAGCTTTGTATCGACTGACTGCCATATCCTTGCAGCAGTGACTTTTATAAAAGTTATCATTCGCCACTTTTACTGCATGCCTTGGCAGTCACAACACAGCACGCAGAACACAACACACAACACACATACACTTACACGTATGTAGATAGAAGCAAAGTATGTGATAGGAGCAAGCAACAGTAGCCAGCCAGTCAGGCAGTCAGTCAGTTAAGTTCGAGCGCGCGCTCAACACAAAAGTCACCCTCTACGGCAATTGTGTGGAAAAGAGGTGGTGCACACACCATAAACCACCAAACCGCGAAGACACACACACATGCACACAACTTAACACAAATATTCATGTAATGCACTGCAGCCAACCCACTACCTCAACCAACCACCAACACCAGCAACAACAGCAGCAGCAGCAGCAACTTTCGTATCAACAGTATGTACGAATTACATTGGCAGGAAACCTGAAAACGCGCTGTAACACCTTTACGCTCGATTCTCACAGCGACAGCATATTGAGTTAGAGCGCACATTTGTCGTGAACATGAGAGCGCGTACAGCAGTGGAGTGGAGAGCATAGCATTCTCTAAATTGGGTGCCTACTTTTCAGCGTTGCGGCGCTCTGGTTGTGATACTCAGTATTCGACTGGCGCAAACCTACCCCACTTTGGGTTTTTCACTTCACTTTTAGACTTCGAAATTCTCTATTCGAAATCGAAATATTCCCCTTTACATTATGCTAAGCACGAAAATAAAATTTCATTACCACAAATAATAAATTCCAATAGAAAAATAGTGTGTTTTTGTTTTCGAAGTTAAGGGGTGTTTCGAATTACGAAAGATTCTCAATGAGTGGAGGAAATGTTTTCATTATCCATGGTAAATTATGAGAGGATAAAGAGCGTTGTTGATATTCGAAATGTTTGTGTTGTAGAAGATGTTTCGTTATTAATAAATATTTGTATATTATTTTTAATCAAATCCATAGCCAGCCACCCTTCTCCTTTTCAATGCAGTTAATTTTGATGAAATATTAAAGTCAAGCTAATTTAGAAGATGAGTTGACAAGGGCTGGAATTTAATAGCTCCATACCACCCATTGATGTCCTGTAAGTTGTCAGTTGTCGTAAATTTCTCAAGTCCAACACAGCACTTCCCGAATTAGTACTCTCTAATCTATGTACTCATGCAAGCATACGAAAGGGAAGTGGCGATTCTTTATGAGTCGGCCCCTTTTTTATGAAATCCTTTGTACCAACTAGGTATCCTCAAAGTTTCTATGCAAGAAAGCAAATAGCTTTATGAAAATTGTACCTCGGATTCCAACAATGAGAACCACAACTTTACACGGCTATCTAAGATTAGTTTGATTAAAACCGCATCCTTCTTTCACTTCTCTTTGGTAGTTTGTAAAATTTTTGTGGGGGCCACTTATTACTAACTCAGCGAATAATAATAATTTTGTTTATTCTTTCGAACTGCTTGCTTTATTTCGCATTCAATTTGTATCTTTCGATATCAAAATAGTTCCGAGAACCTTATTGAATATATATGAAAAGAGGTATGTTCCGGTATGTTCTATTATGCTCTCAACTCCTCACAATACTGCATCCATATCCAAATCTCTTTTGAAATACATATAAGATTTTTTTGGCATGAACTGATTATAAGTGTCGTTTTTCGTCCATACGATATCGCAATATTTTCCTTTTTCCTCGAGCTGGTAGGACATTCGAGAAGCAGGGGCTTGGGTGTTTTTGGGTATGAATCGCAATACAGCCAAAAGTCGTTAGACCATATTTTGAGCCCATGCAGATGGATTGTTGTTGTTATTCTAGCAGCATAAACAATCCTAGTCCTTTGCCGGATATAAATACGCTAGATATTCATCCTTTATTATCCTTGGCCGGCGTATATGGTAAGTACTTTTGAGAATAAACTGTATCAGTAAAAATCTTCCGAGTCGTTAATCCACATTGCGGCGTTAGTGTGTGCTCTATAGTCTGTTTTCTCTCCCTCCTACTTCCTCTTCAGTGATGTGGTCCTGAAAGAGTCCAATTATTTGAGAAGCCTGAGGCATTCTGGCTAATCCATCAACTACCTCGGTCCTGTTCTTGTCTTTATGACCTGGAACTCGTAGAAAACGAAAGCGATTGGGCTCAAATCGAAAGTTTAGTCTCTCTATCCACTCCAGGTATAGTGAGGGTTGCGGTTTTGTTATACTTAGAATAAACACTGAATTCATCCCTGATGGATCTCTGAAACCTTTAGTGTTAATTTTTACCTACAGCTTCACCAGGCTGAGTTGTGGCCTAAACTTGTCTTGCTCCAAGAAACCACTATCGGAATAACCTGCACCATGTGGAGCCTTTCACCATTCTAGGTTTGCAACCGAAATATTCAGATGCATCTGAGAAACCCGTCCAACATTCCCAAACTAAATTCGAGTGCACCATCGGTGAGTCTATAGTTTTGTCCGTCGTTTAGCTATCAGCATAAATATCTTTATAAAGGATATTGCAAAAGTCAGCAGCCAATTCACAGTCTCTTCAGTAACGATTGTATGAAAAACATCGAATTGCGATCTGTAAAACAATCGTTTTTGACAGACGAATCTTTTTGCCATATTTCCTTCCGGTTGTACATCGTGTTTTTCTTTTTCTGTTTTTTTTTAAGAGCAGCCATCGAAAGCCTTACCCCGTCAGTGCGGGATTTTAACCCGAACTAAGCCTCCTACCGTCAAAGTACCGGTCGGGAGGCGGTTTGAGCATTGCACTCAACGTCAGTTACTGTTCTGATGCAAAATGTCACAAGCTACATCTGCCTATTACCACCACTGTTAAGTCATATCTGAAGAGAACCACCCCTGCCGGATCTATACGCCCCCTCACCCCATCTCCCTGTTCGTTACCATAGAAAAGTTAGTTTCTAATAGTGGTATCGTCAGTTTACCTACAATTTCATCTCTGGATAGGTTTGCTGCTTCACGTTCTTATTTGGCGTTCGCTCATCCTCCTTGCTTGCTCGCTATGTCGGAGTTGCTGCATTATTTCGGCAACCATGTGTTGGACTTTGTTCCAATTGCCCAGGCTCTTCAACATTAGTGGCACTAAGTTCTCGGGCATGATGCTGCTGCCAAGGCTGTCTTCCAGTTTAGCCGTTACTGAAGCGGGGACACGTGAGAAGCACGTGTTCTGCATCCTCCTCAACTGCTGGTGTGCACTGTTCGCAGTATGGACTTTCTTCATGTCCAAAGCGGTGAAGGTACGTTTTGAAGTAGCCATGACCACTTAGGATTTTGCAGAGGTAGAAGTCTACTCTCCGTGCTTTCTCTGGAGCCAATCTTCAAAGTTGTAGATGAGACGGTGGGTCCACATGCCTTTATTTGCACTGTCCCATCGCGTCTATCGTGTGTGCCCACTGAATTGTGTTAAATACCGACCTGGAACAGGCGAACAGGAAAAGCGTGAGAGTAACCTAGCAAAATAGCTTGAGCGAGAACCAAAAAATTGTTTTACTTTGGGATTAGTATAAGCAACGAGGCAATATTCACTTTCCCCTAATTAAAAATATTGAATAATAAGGCGTGGCACTGGCAGTTTTAATTAAATTTTTTTATATTTATATAGATCTGTCCTGTATACTGTATATTAGACTCTGAAAACATATTGAACCATACTGCAAGTTCATAAAATCGGACAGCAATCGTGTCCAACGATGATGTGGAAGAAATCACTTATGGTTCCTGCCTGTCCGTTTGTTTGTTTAACGAAAGACCCGAGTGTGTGGGTTGCGCTTGAAAGTTATTACACACTTCTGACAGGTGTACTGCCCCAACAGAGGTGGTTCTCTCCTGAAATGATCTTAACAGTGGATGGTAACAGGTAAAGGGAGAAAAATTTAGAGGTATTGGATTTTAAATTGAAATAAAAAAAAATTAATTGGGCAATATTTATTATTCTTGTGTAGAACCATTCATGGCATTCTTTTTTTTTTTTAATTGTCGCTTTCAAATGTTGGCCGCAACTGCGCCATCATTCGGCCATCCGTACACACCAATTTTGAATGACTCGCTGGAGAACTTCGGTGGATATCTCGTGAATAACTTTAGTAATCTTGGCTTTAAATTAACCAACCGAAGCTGGTTTATCCATGAAGCATTTATGCTTTACATATCCCCACAAATGAAAGTC
Organism: Anastrepha obliqua; assembly: GCF_027943255.1. Lineage (NCBI taxonomy): Eukaryota > Metazoa > Arthropoda > Insecta > Diptera > Tephritidae > Anastrepha > Anastrepha obliqua. The sequence goes on along the minus strand of NC_072894.1, from coordinate 110,539,528 downwards.
CAAAGGTGTGATATCACAGGATCTTAGTAGCCAATCTATGTTTCATAAGTTACTCATCGAAACGACGACGCAGTAAATCCATTGCTTCACGGGCTCTATGGCATATAGCGACATCTTGTTGTACCCAAATGGTGTAGAGATCACGGGCTTCATTTTTCGGCATCAAAATGTCGTTTATCACGAGTGTGCCAGCGTTTGACATTCACTGTTACATTGGCCCCAGCACCGTCTTTCACGAAATGTGGGTCGATGATTCTTCCTGCCCATATGCCGCACCAAACGGTTATTTTCTATGGATGTAATGACTCTTCTTGAATGGCTTCGGGCATGCTCTTCAGCCCAAATACGACAATTTTGCTTGTTGATGTAGCCATTAAGCTAAAAATGGGCCTCATCGCTGATCACCATAAGTTGGCATGAGCGCCCGATTAACCCTTTTCACAGAGCATCGGTTTTCGTAATACAATATTTATAAACGTACTTGAGCCGTAGGTCTTTGTATGATTAAATTATGTTTGACCGTAGTCACGTGTGATCTGTCAAAAAATCTTATTGAAAGAATCACCTCGAATCTGACCACCCCGTAGATGCAACTTCTGACGTATTACTTTAGGATAGTATCTGACGTTGAGCTTGGTGTTCAAATGGATTACCTACAAAATACTTGATGGTAGTATTAGAGTTTTGGGTACTTTGACGATAAGAGGCTTAGGTTAGGTTGGGCTGAAGCGGTTGTTCGCTATAGGACACACTAAGGCCTATAACCCATTGTGCTAATACGTGGGTTACTTGTCCTTATATATGCTAACATCAGTGGGTAGGTAGGTAGGTGAAATGGTTGAAGTGCTAGTTTGGCACTCCTAAAGTAGCACCAAAGCGCCGTTTTTGATGCCATTATGAGACCTCCAACAGGCAAATATCTACAACCAGCCGGAGCTGCTGATATAATCGAGAAGATTGATGGGATTTAGTTTGGCGCACTAGAAGAAAGGAGCGCCCAGTGACCTTAGTCATCTAGCTGCCAAACCCGGATATTTACAGAGAAAGTGCTCTACAATTTCCTTCTCGGAAAGGTCCCCACAGCCTCTGCAATGGGGAAAACCCAGTGCGTACTTTACAAAAATTTTTGAAGATTCTGATTTCCGCAGAACTGAGATCTTTCAATTCATTAAACAACTGCCTATCTATCTCTTAATGGCGGCCGCCGTAGCCGAATGGGTTGGTGCGTGACCACCATTCGGAGAACAGAGAGAGAACGTCGGTTCGAATCTCGGTGAAAGCTAAAATTAAGGAAAAGGTTTTTCTAAAGCGGTAGCTCCTCGGCAGGCAATGGCAAACCTCCCATTGTATTTCTGCCATGAAAAAGCTCCTCATAAAAATATCTGCCGTTCGGAGTCGGCTTGAAACTGTAGGTCCCTCCATTTGTAAAACAACGTCTAGACGCACACCAGAAAGAGGAGGAGGAGCTCGGCCAAACTCCCAAAAAGGGTGTACACGCCAATTATATACATATATCTATCTCTTCTTCTTCGTCATCTAGACAGGTTCTGCAGAATTCATGAGGAGGCTTAGTTCTGGTTAAAGTCTCCCACTGACGAGATTAGACTTTCGATGCTTCCTCCCCGTAAAACAAACAAAAGGGACAAAAAATATACTTCTTACTTGAAATAGGCTGTTGTCTTCTGGAGTGATCATTCTAAGTTAACCAAATACTCTGTTTGCCAATCCTTTACTTATATGTTTTACTTCGTACTCTCGCATACCCTTATAAGCCATGACATAATTTTCTAAAACGAAACGTTGGCAGTCCTAATGATTTTCTGACAAGCAGTAAGTGGTATTTATTTAAAAATTTTCATACGATATCCCTAACGAAACTCAACACACACATACATACGAGTATGTGCTTTTTTATAAAATATTTCTTTGCATTATCACACAAGCCGGCTACTCCTTGCCGGCACCACTGCTCGCCTTCAACTTGAACCAAGAAGCCCCAATGCACTGCTGCATTTACTTCCAGAAACACGTGCCTGTGCTATCGCAAATGGTTGGCAGCCTTGAAAATCTGCAAACGTACACATCCCACCATCCTAACTGCACCCCCAATGCGACCTTGGAAATCAAAAAAAAGTGTACCATTAGTGCCTTCGTAATGTCTTCTCGCTACCAGCACCACAAATATCTGAGAAGCACGCAGCTTACGTTGTTCAATTGTTGCAACACAGCCATTTTTCTTTTTCCCCACCAAAAGAGATTTCCAACGCACTGTTTGCTGCAAACTTGCACAAAATTCCAACGCTTGCTGCCAAGTGCACTGCACATTTCAGGGCCGCACCGACTGCGATTGCAAGTGTGACAGTTGGCGGAAGCGGAAATGTAATGGAATGCAATTGCAACAAGCTCTTAGTGTCAAACTGTCGCTCCCTTCTGCGAAAGTAAAACGCGATGTAGAGCGAAATAATGGAGCTGTTGTGAAAAATATGGATTTGAGTGTGACGATGCGGGGAGCGTGCAGCGCGGAGCATTTCGCTGGTGCTGGGTGTATGTTTCAGCAGTGTCGATTAGCGCTCAAGGTTAGTTAGTGATTAAATTGCTATACATAAAGGAGTTTTTTCTTCCATGCTGACTTTGCTGACATTTTGTGCTCCCGCTTTTGATTGCGTCCTTGATAATGAATTTGTGAAGGTCTTAAAAGCGAGAAATTGCTAGAAGAACTGGGGTAAAAATGTGCTGTGTAAAGTGAAAAAGTTTTAGTCAACTCGTAGGGGAACACATTTATGTGCACAAAAAAGCTCACTTGCAGCTGAAAGTCAAGGCTAGAGATTTACATTTAAATTAATGAACAAGAAGCTGTCACACAAAATGCGGTTGAGGGATATAAATGCAAAAATCGATAACTGGGAAATGCTTAAAGCCAATGTAGCAGAAATGCTCAGTACCTCAGTGCAATTTAAGGTTTGAAGCGATTTTTTGTGTACAGATTTTTTTTTTATTTTTGGGAAAATGATTAAGTGCGTAAGTCGAATTAGACTTTGATGCGAATATTCCAGCTCAGCATTTTAAAAATATATTCCAAAATAAAAACAACAACGACTTCGATTTCGACTCATACAAGAAGCAATAACAACGAGCAAATCATCAAAAAAACTACACTAACAGAGATAAAACAATTAATTTCGACATTAAAATCAAAAAGCTCCTCGATATGACCTCAAAACTTTAAAGCATGTGCGGAGCAGAGCAATAATTTATCTTAGGAACGTTTTCAAGGAGGTTGGTTCTCTATCTAGAAGTCCACGCAAGTGCGGAAAGTTACTGATTGTCATTCACTTGGGAGTGGTCAGCACGATTCTTCTACATATGGTTCAAGCAGCTCACAACTTCCGGGATTGGCCCACGAGAACCGAGAGCTAGTCAACGTGAGAAGGCGAATTCTCACAGAATAGCTGGTTGTGCGCTGAGTTTGGTACAAGCCACATGAAACTCCTTCTCCAATGAATACACGAACAAAGCCTCGGATGAGAACTTCTTATACAGATTACGACTCCTGCAAACGAGCTATGGACTATAATTTGAGGGTATACACCTAGAATGTCCGGTGCCTTAATGGGAAAGGTGCCTCTGCCCGGTTAGTTAATGTCCTGATGGGAGTAAAGACTAACATCACTGTAATTCCAGAGATGCAATGGACGGGGCAAGGCAAGAAAAACTTCAGGCCTTGCGACGTCCACTACAGCTGACATATAAAGTAGCGCAAATTCGGTATTGGATTTGCTGTGGGAGAGAGACTTCGTCGCCATGTAATGTCGTCTACTCCGGTGGACGAGCGCCTCGCAATAATCTATTTCTAAGCCCGATTCTTCAGCACCTCGCTCATTTTCACCCACGCCCCGATGGAAGAGAAGGACTATACGACCAAAGATTCTTTCTATGAGTACCTTGAACGTTCCTATTCGCGAGTTCCCCGCCACGACATAAAAGTCGTGCTTGACGACTCAACGCCAGGGTGGGCAAAGAGGGAATTTTTAGTCCCACAGTCGAAAATTCAGCCTGAACAACGAACCATCCGGTAACGGACAGAGGCTGATCAACTTCATTGGGGCCCGAAACATGGTAGTCTGCAGCACCAGTTACCAGCATAAGAAGATACACCAAGCTACTTAGCTGTCTCCTGATTATCAAAAATGAAGCGAACTCATTACGGAGTTGAATATCTCCAAAACATCGCTTTATCGCATTTTAACTGATCATTTGGGCTTACGAAAGATCTGTGCACGTTTCATTCCGCACAAGTTAACTGAGGACCAAAAATTGCTCAGAATTCAACATTCAAAAGACCTCATTAAAGAGACGACAAAAAACGAGAACTTCCATAACAACATTGTTACTGTGATAAAACGAGGTGCTTCCAACATGAAGCTGAAACTAATCGTCAAAGTGCTGAATGGAAGGCCCCAGACGAGCCACCATTAAAAAAATCGCGTTTGGAGAAATCAAAAATCAAGTAGATGCTCATTTGTTTTAACGATTCAAAGGGAATTGTCCACAAGCAGTTCGTGCTAATGGGCCAAACCGTGAATGCAATTTTCTCTATTGGCGTTTCAAGCGTTTGTTGCATCGTATTCGTCGAACTCGCTCTGAATACCGCGAAGGAGGAAGCTGGCGCTTATCGCATGATAATGCACCATCTCATCGATCCACTTTTTTGACTGATTTTTTGACTAGAACTTTCATTTTAACCATCAATCACTTACCGAATTCGTCTGATATGGCTCGCTGTGACTTCTACCTATTCGGAAAGTTGCATGTGGTCGTGAAAGGAAGATCCGTCATCCGATCAATGACCTGAGACACTCTTTCAAAAAGCTTTTAGGTCGCGCAAAATCGTGTATCGAGGCCAGAGGGGACTATTTTGAATAAATAATATCGAAGTTGTCAGAACAAAGCTGCTGTCATTTCTATTTTAGTTCAGTCTTGTTAATTTTGGATTTCAAATTTAATGAGGGAATTTATAATTTAATTGACGTAGAATTGATTGTTATCGTGTGAACTACGATCATTCCGAAAAAAGTAGTAAGAAATTGTTCGAACTTTTAAGGACAAAACGAGGATAAAAAAAGAGTTGTCATCTTTGAACGTCGACATTTTGTCAAATTTATGTTTTTTTAAAGATCATAGGCCACACGATAACGATATTCATACTGAACAAGAACTTTTTTGTCTTTTTACTTTCAGACACCTGTGAGTCCTGGAATACCATTCTTTGGTGGCTGACTACTTTTTGAACGAACCTTGTATGGCGAAAAGAAAATTTTTGTATTTTAACAATAGATCATAAAATAAAATTCTCAAAACAAAAATAAAAGATCGTTTTTGTGTCCGTTTTACACGTTTTTAAAGAAACACCCAAAAAAGAACATTTCAAATCAGGTGAGGGCCTTAAGTCATAGGGTTTTGTAGTTGGTTGGTGGGTTGATTTTTGTGGTAATTCTTCCAGAATTCAACTAGTGCTTCCGTACCATTTTGTTGCCCCATTTTATTGCCACTGCTACCAACTTGTTTAACGATTAATTACGGCATGACTATATTCAGTCTGTGCGGTTTAAGAACCTTATTAGGCTGTTGACGTCTAAGCCAGACAGTTGCTCGAGACTCTCGAACAGCGGTTTGCCCAGGGTTAACATTCTGTCCTCCCATAGGGCAGGGCATTCACAGAGCAAGTGGAAGATTGTTCCCTTTTTCTCCGGTTGTTTACATGGGTTACTATGACCGTATGAATTGTGAGGGATGCTCATTTTGACTGCTTGTTCTCCGACAGACCAAAAGCCAGTTATGACTACCGTTGGTCTCCCGTCGTTTCATGTTTAACAATATTGGCGATTGTTTGACGTTGTAGGTGGGCCATAACGTTCCGCTGATTTTGCGTTTCGTCTGGTCTCTCCATCTACAATCCGCGATATCGAAGAGAATGCTCTTGCAGAATCGATATTCACACCATACTTACAGTCAAGAGTACAATTTCCCTAAAATACCTTCGAATCGCGGATTGTAGATGGAGAGATCAGATTCATGGCAGATCCCCTTCTTTCCAGTTCATCTGCTTCTTTGTTACCTTGAATATTCCGATGTCCCGGCACCAAGGTTAGGGTAAGGTTTACTCTCAAGGTGGTGAGGCTATTTCTACTTTGTTCCACTACTTTAGAGGTTTTTGTAGGCAAACCCAGTGCCTGGATTGCAGCTTAGCTATCCGAAAGAATAGCGATATTGCCCTTAAAAGAGAAATTTGCGATTAGTAGCCTACAAGCTTCCCCAATTGCCAGTACTTCCGCTTGGAAGACACTACTGGTATTGGGGAGGCGCACTGATTTCTCAATTTTAAGTCTATGAGAGTATATACCAGCTCCACTGTAGTGTCGAAGTTGTTTAGTGAGAATCCCTTATTGTTGTTGGTTTTGTTGTAGTTTGAACCATATTTTTACAAAAAAACCATTGATTTAAGAAAGAAATAAATTGCCGAAATCTTGCAATAAGTCGCGCTGCAATTATTTTGAGCACAGGTGTATTTGTTTTAATATACATTATTTTCTAAAAAAAGGTCAGAGTGGCAGGAAACTGCGAATTCCTTAACTTTTGCTAGTATTTAAGCAATCTTAGTGAATATTCATAACGCCAGTTCTTTCTCAAAAGTGTTTCTAAGACGTAGATAAAGCTATTTAATGCATTTCTTGCAAGCGCAAGGAGCCTTGAAGCTTTTTAAATACCAGCTTTAAAGCAATCTTATGAACCCTGCTTGCGTTCGGTAATTAATTGTAGCAGCAACACTTGTCACGCGTCATACTTTCCTATGTTGGTGTATTTGTAATGTCTACCTCCCACTCACTTGACGGCAGTGTGTATGTAAGCTATCCACACACACACGCACGCCGCTTAACACACATGTTGAATAGTTCGAGCGGAAGACAAGTGAAAAACTTTCACACATGAAAAATTATGACGAAGAAACAAAAGCGAGCAGCTATGCGGCCACTGAAAGGGGTAAGCGTTCAAGCGCATAAAATAAATTGAAATTTTAAAGTATGAAATTAATTTTTTCACATCATAAGCGCAAGTCGAAGCAGAAAAACTTGTCATGCACGATGCACCCACACACACACACGTTTCAGTTATTTGTCACTTGTATGTATGGTATGTACGAGTAAAGGGTGTTTTTTATAGAGGTTAGGCTTTCAAGATGAAATAAAACGTATAGAATTTAATGTTATGGCCAAGAATTTAGCTTTATTATAAAGATAAGGGTTTGCCATTATGCCATTATGTTTTAAAAATGATTTCGGGCAAGTGGCCGCCGCGGCTGGCTCGAATAAATTCCAGCCGAGAGGCCCAATTTTCGACCACTTTTTGCAGCAATTGGCGCCGTATGTCAGCAATAACGCGCCGAATATTCTCTTCCAAGACGTCAATCGTCTCGGGCTTATCTGCGTAGGCAAGCGACATCACATAGTCCCACAAGAAATAGTCCAGCGGTGTTATATCGCACGATCTTGGAGGCCACGCCACAGGTCCACGGCGCGAGATAATCCGCTCACCAAAAGTTTCCTTCAATAAATCGATTGTTGCGTTGGCTGTATGGCATGTAGCGCCGTCTTGTTGGAACCAAAGGTCGTCCACATCAACATCGTCCAATTCAGGCACGAAAAAGTCATTAATCATGGCTCTATAGCGCTCTCCATTGACTGTAACATTATGGCCGGCTTCATTTTTAAAGAAATATGGACCAATGATTCCCTCTGCCCATAGAGCACACCAAACAGTGACTTTTTGAGGATGTAACGGCGTCTCAGCAATGGCTTGTGGATTATGTTCACTCCAAATGCGACAATTTTGCTTATTGACATACCCCAACCAAAAGTGAGCTTCATCGCTGAACAAAAACCATTATTTTCGAACCGCGCGAACCGAACCATTATTTTCGTAATAAATTTGCACGATTTGCGTTGTTCAGGTGTAAGTCTATTCATTATGAAATGGCAAACCAAACTGAGCATAAATCAAGTGACAGCTGTCAAAAAGACCATCTACAAAAAAAGTAGTGCCAACTTGAAAACCTAACCTCTAAAAAAAACACCCTTTATATGGGAGCACATAAGCTACAACAACGCCTTTGGCGTTGACACTTGCCTGGACACTTTATCGCACTCCTACTGGCTAAGTGCTAACCATTTGGCTGAATGCAAATGTCACTTCTCGTCTTACGCTTTTTAGACGCCGCGAGACTGTGCGCCACATTAGAAATGTGCAGAATGAAAGAACTCTTTGGTTATACAGCCAGCAATAGTCATTTGTCAAAAATTACCAAATGATGTCATCTGCATGCGTGCAAAGTGTTTGGCACTTGTTGGTTTCTTGCAGATGGATGAAGAGAGAGCCACGAAAAGAGCTACAGACATATAAATACGTGAGTCGGGAAAGGATAAGGTGGCTTTGTAGGAGTGAGTGAAACAATAATTTTGTATCTGTAGTGTGCCCAATGGCGGACACTTCGTCCTATCAGAGCTTGTGTGCCACCCTTTGAAGGAGTGAGTTCGTACAATAGTCATGTTAAGCAGCCGTAGATACAAAAATCTAGTGAGTGACTACTACTGGGCTGGTCCTGGTTGTGATACCCACAGTGGACTTGAAATACCAAGTGATGGATTTTTGAAGTGAAAACTTCTTTAGAATCGTTGGGAGTGATTTGAGGAAAAGTGAAACGAAAAAGCGACCCTCTTGGCTACGAAGCGTTATATTATATGTTGATATAAACGTAGCGACGAACTAAATAAAAATAACTTTTATTTTTTCTTGTGATTCGAACCAAGGATTTTGGATCAGAAGCTCACATTGCTAGTCGCTCGGCTACCGCGCCATGCTGTCGTCGCTGGCCTGAAAGTTATTTAGTTACGAAGCGTTATATTATATGTTGATATAAATAATTTTTGTGAGCGTGTAATTCTCAAAAGGTTTATTAGAAAATCTATTGACTAGGTAGTGTGGTATCTGTTCTTATCAGCTTAACATCTGATAGATCCTCCATCGGAGGACAACAAATGTTAAACTGATTTTTGGGAATGGGCGGAGTGTTTTAGGGGCTTGCTCCACCTCTGCCACGGGTTGGCCCGGTATTGCAGTACCGCCGGGATTTCGGCCTTGAATAAATACAAGAAGAAATATACTAATACATTTAGCTTTCGTGGGAAGAGCCAAAAATTTGTATATGAATACAAGTAGACGAAAATGGAAGAAATTTGTAAGTCTGTTTCTTCGGTCCGTTTTTTGACAACATCGAAACCAAAGCATTTGTATCATATTTTAGCTATCATAAGCCACTCGTATCATTTGTTGAAATTGAAAACATTGAGGATGAATAAAATAAAATGAAGAAAATAAAATATGAACTTTAGAGCAATATTATAATGAACCTATAATTATCCCGCTCCTAATGCTGCTTTCGTCTTATTCTTTCTCAGTTTGTCTTACGGAAGGTTTCACTTCTATCCCGTCTAACCGTTAGACTGGTATTTTTTTTTTTTTCAAAAACCTGTTTGCCCTTAGTGGATAAAGGTTTAAATCCGAGTGTATTTCTGATATGAAATCCGCATCTGTGTAAAGAATGGTCCAAATTTTTTTATGGGGGGAAAAAGATCCGACACCGTGCAAAAAAAAAAATCTAAAATCTATGAGGTTTTTGAGCCACTTCAAAAATGCACTTTATTACGCCAAAATTCAATGAACTTTAACCCTGCATACGCGAAATTTTTCTAAACATTCTTATTTAAATTTATTTCAATTTTAAAGGAAATTTACTGAATTTTTTTTTTAGCATGCGCAAATTTTGAAACTTGATTTTATATCATTTTTGTAGGAGAATTAACTATATTTTCTAAAAAAATTATAAAAATTAAATAAAATTAAAAACTAATAAAAAAATTATTTATTCAAGCCCGTCAAAAAGTGCCTGAGGACAATGTATTTGGTTGGGGAATAAGTTCGCAGCGTTTTTAAATTTTCTTTTATTTTACAGCAATTTGATTGCTGCTTGTCAAAGGGTCAGTATTCATTTGATAGAACTATTTTTGCTCTTCCAAACTATGTTAATTGAATTTTTGAGTTATTTAATTTTTTATTAGTTTTGAGGCTTAGAAATCAACATTTTCGACACCTGCTCTTCTTTGCTTTTCATCGAGCTCAAAAAGCTGCCGAAGCAGACCGGAATATTAGCCACATGTAAGGAGAAGGTGTCATAGACGAGTCTACAGCACCAAAATGGTTTGCAAAGTTCAAAAATGTTGGTGACTTTGACGTCGATCACACGTCCCGCGATGGAAGGTCTTCTGAATTCGATGAAGAACGTCTAAAATCACTGTTGAAGGAGAACGTGAATTGCCAGCCGTGATTTGGCAGAAAAAATGAACTTCGATCTTTTTTACATTCATTCAACGGGATTTACCAAAAAATTGGGAGCCTAAATAAACAAAGAAAGTCGCCTTCAAATTGCTTCTCGGCACATCGCCCGCCATCGAACAACACGCGGTCATAAACAGCGCGAATGTACCGAATTGTCACAGGAGATGAGAAATGGTGCCTATACTCGTGAATCAATATAAGGCAGAGAAAGGAGTGGGTGGCTTCAGGAGATACGTCAAAGCCGAGAGTCAAGCCGGACCTTCATCCAAAGAAGATCAAATATATGTGTTTGGAGGGATTGGAAGGGCATAGAGCACTGGGAAATGCTTGAAAAGAAAGCCATAGGAGCCAAGTAGCTCCACATTAACCAGCTACATCGCGTGAATGAGGCTATTCGACTGAAATATCTGATCGACATGGTCAAACCATAATCCCTCACGACAACGCCAGGCCGCATGTTGCTAAAGTCATCAAAGCCGCACTTCAAGAGCTCAAATTTGAGGTCCTTCAGCATCCGCCGAGTTAGACATGAAATAGACTACTGGCAGACACCAAGATGGTTCCAAGCTAGAGGATAAGGTTGGCTATGGAGTTTTCTCGAAGGAATTAAGACTGGAACTATCCGTTCGACTACCAGACTACTGCAGCGTTTGAGAGGCAGTACCAGCTATAAAATAAGTGGCTACATACTTAAATATACCCGCCGTAACAAAAACGACTATAAATATATTCTCGGATAGCCAGGCAGCCATCAAATCAATGAATGCGGCTTTACTAAGATCGAAGGTTGCATAGGAATTCCGGGCAGCTCTAACTGATATTAGTGACGTATTCAAGGTCAGCCTTATTTGGGTTCCGGGACATAGAGATATTGAGGGAAACTGTAAAGCTGATGAGCTAGCCAGAAAAGGTACTGCTCTTCAACTGTTCAGTGATAAAAGTACCATTGGAATACCCATGGCCACGAGTAAACTAATAATAAAAACCCACATTATCCAAGAGGCCAATAGGTCATCGAGAAATGAAGATACGTGTCTAACAGCTAGGCTACTATGACCGCAAATAAACAAGAAAATAACAAAGGAATTGCTTAGTCTCTCAAGAGACAATATCTCCAAGGTCGTGGCTTGTTTAACCGGTCACCGGCTATTTGGCAGGCATTCCTCCAGACTAGGAGTTTTCTCCCATGAATATTGCAGAAGTTGCAGAGATGAGGAAGAGGAAGAAACAGTCGGGCACTTCCTTTGCAATTGCCCAGCCCTAGCTAAAATCAGAGCAGGTTGTCTAGATAAATACTTTTTTAATTCTCTTACAGAATTGTCTGGCGTGGCGTTGGCATCAATAATACGTTTCATAAGAGCTACAAAATGGTTCCACGAAGGAAGATAAATGAGGTTCTCGTGTGGCACAGTGGTATCCCAACGGACCTGTAAGGTCTAAGCGAGTTGGTCGTGCACACCGACTACCACCATAACCTAACCTAACCTAGCGTATTGATATAATTATTGTGTTTTGTTTAAATACAAGTCTTCGGTAAAAACGCTACGAACTTATTCCCCAGTTCAATTTTTTTTTCTTTTATCTCAATTTGGAGTGCGGGCATACAAAAATGGCCTCACTAAATGCAAAATGCAGTCAAAGAGCTTTTATTGGAACACAATGTCACCTGTAAATCGCTGCATAGCATGAACTTTTTAATCCATCTAGCACCTTAAGTAACCTTTGCGCTCTTTGCTGTGGCTGAAAACTGGTAGGAAATTCTCACATAAATTTTACTAAACTTTTGAAGCGTCTACACTAAAGTAAATCTTCTGCTAAGTTCATTTGCTTAATTTTATATGCCGTAACTAAGCGAAAATTTATGAGCACGCGCACTCACAGCAAATCATTAACGACTCCTTTCCGCTTGGCGCTCGCCAAAGCCTAAGACAGTTAGGCGATCGGGCCGTGAAATTTTGTATTTGTTTTAGAAAAATTAACACGCGATTTTGTGTGCGGAGGCGGAAAAAATCGTTGAGCTGACAAAATTGCCCGCTTTCTTACTTTCTTCTGCCTACACATACATACACACACACACACTCGCACGCACACAATAGACATTCATGCCACGAAGCCATTCGCTTCCCTCTTTACTTCACCAGAGTCAGTTCCGGCATCGCGCTTCCTACACGCTTATCTCACTAATTGAGTTCTTCCCAAAAACAACAACAACAACAAAAACAATACTATGTGCTTATAATTTTATGCGCATTTCTTACGTTTTTACGTGTTTGGTTTTTATATTTTGGAAAATTTTCTTTTAATTTTTATTACCTCATAAAACCGTAAGCTGACTGAGTGAGTGAGTAAATTGTTAAATTAAGAGCGCTAGCGAACGAGGCGTGCATAGGAAGCGCCAAGTCCTTAAAATAAAATTAAAATAAAACATAAAACATAGAAATAAAATTTTGTGATGATATGATAACAAACGATTGGAAGCACCCGCACTTACACACACATACACAGCAGTGCACACCCAGCGCTTATATCCTAGCAAGCTGATAGCTCGCCTAGCAGCAATTGAATCCGTATGACTCTATGCCTTGCTCGAGAGCGTCTTGAATGCGCGCCACTGCGTCTGCAACGCGTTCTAAACCAAACGAAGCGTAAATGTGACGCACCAAAGAAGGTGACAGACAGATATTATATGATGGCGCAAGTAAGTAAAATATACCAAAGTCGTATATTATTTGCTTGCTGCCGCTTGCTCTGCGTGACGACGCTTGACCCCCACCGCACACACGCACCTAAATGTGTTTATTGCCTTATTTATAGCTGCGCTTCTAATATGACTTTGTTGTTGTTATTGTTGCTGCGGCTGCCTTTTGTAATTAAACACCAGCCGCCAAGTTGACTAAATGTCTAACTAAATGCTGGGTAGCGCAAGATTTTAATGGCCTTTTTTACAAAGCCAAAGCCCTTCATGAGCTCACACATACGCACACAAACACTTGTACGGCTCTGATAAAGTACTACTTAACACCCCCATTTGTAAATGTTCTTATACACACACATATGTACATAAGTATTACCATTTCATAGCACCACGATTTGTCTGACGGCTGTTAGCTCTTGGCTCATATGCAAATAAGTCAAAATCAAACGCATAAATTATTTGGACTTGGCGTTTTGGCTAGGATTTTATACAGCAAGTCCTTCTCAAAATGTACGTATGTATTTTTGTATGTATGTATGCATGTATGTTCTTGGTAGTTGTGCTAACAAGTGCTTGGGCTAATGCGTAGCTCACTTAGAAGGCAGCACTCGAGGCAAGCCAGAGTCTCAACCAGCCAGACAAGTGCGAGTAGTTGGCTTAGCACATCACTTTTTCCTACGGCGTGACTTGGATCCCTGCCTGTCAAGAAGAGGTGTTTAGATAGTGAAACCAAAGGGTTGGTGAATATGTGTAAAATAATTATGTTTGAAGTAGATGGGTGGAAAATTTGGAGGCAAATAAGCAAGCAAGCAAAGAAATTGGAAAAAGTAGGGAAGAGAGGCAGGCAAGAAAGAAAGAAGGTTAATTACTCGCAGGAAGGAAGCAGGAAGGAAATAGGCAGGAAAAAGGGTACGCAAGGAAGGTAAACAGGAGAAAATAAGGAAAGGGAGGAACTGTTGAAGCTTGACCAATTTGCTAGGCAAGCAGATTTGAGTTCATATGTTCGCTTAATTAGTTAGTCTTTAGCGAGCCATCCTACACTGCGACTTCAGATGTGGACTATTTTGCGTGACCATGAACATAGAATTACAGGGAGATAGGATCCAAGAACCGAAACAGGCTGAGAGCACCAAAGACCAACATTTTTATTTGTCTCTAATCCATTTATTGCAATCTGTTTTTCAATACCCAGAAATATTTGTACTTAAAACTAAAACATTAAACCAGACATGCATGAAAAGCATCCAGTGGTGCAACCATTTCCATATTTTTGCTTATTAGCATAATAATTCCGTTGCTGACTTCCTCTTCAGTATATTAAAGCAGATGGGGTTGAGAGTTATTTCTGCAATTAAAGGGCTTGGACGCGATTGGAGTCTTATACTGTGTGATGTGGCAAGCATTTTTATTTCTCCAAAATGGTAAAAAGATGAAACCTTCAGCCAGGAAAAGGACCTCAAAAAATTATCTGCCACTCGGAGGCGGCCTTTCTGTAACAATATCCAGATACACACTACAAATTGCAGAAGGAGCGAAACCCAGGTTAAGTTAAGTTGAAGCGGTTGTCTTGTGGTACACCCTCATGCTCATAGCTCATTGTGATGCTGCGTCTGGAGCTTTCCCTATTTCTCCTAAAACCAGTGTGTGCTTTCCAAATTTTTTAAGAATATCTCTGATTTCAACAGATCAGAGATCTTCCAATTCGTTAAAAATTGTCTATCTAGAATGCTAAATCTAAGTCTGGATAGAGCAGGACCATGGCACAGAAGGTGCAAGATTGTCTCATCCTCCTCTTCTCTACACAAGTCATATCAGCGGGACCAAACACCTAACGAAGGATATACAGATGTATACAGGGTCCGGCACTCGAAGTATAACCAATTTCAAACCACTTGCGCTGCTAATGAGCGGGCATCAGATGTCTGTTAGTTGGCTAAATGACAGTCCAGAGTATTGTTTACAAACACGCGCAAGCATTTTGCCGAGGCTAAACGCGAAAAAAGGAAATCAGTAATGGATTTAAAGCGTAATAGTGTGATTCCATTATATTTGGCTGGAAAATCACAGCCAGCGATTGTTCTTGAGCTCGAGCATCTTAAAGTAAATAATGATCCTGATAGCATCGCGACAAGTCATGGAGGTGGCCATCAAAAGACTGCAATGTCACGTGAAATGGTTCGAAAGGTGAAGAAGCGACTTGAGCGTAGTTCCCAAGAAGCTTTACAAGATCCAAAAGGACCATGATCTCACACCAAAGCAGCAACAAGTCAGACTTGAGAGAGCGAAGGGGTTGCTTCGCTTGGACGAAAGCGGTCAATTTCCGAACAATATGTTCTCTGACGAGAACATTTTTCAAATTGAGCAATTTGTAAACTCCCAATAAGATAAGGTTTATTTGACCGACCATTCATACGAGAATATGAGTCGTCGATTGGCCACCAGGAGGCAGCACCCGCCACAGGTAATGGTTTGAGCCGCTGTAATCGCAGATGGCCGCTCTCCAATCGTTTCGTCGAGGCTAGCGCGAAGGTAAATGCGAAATATTATCGGGAAAGTATTCTGGAGGTTGCTTTCGAGCCGCGGGCAGACAAATATTTCAGTGGCAGACCATGGGCGTTTCAACAGGACTCGGCACCGTCTCACAAAGCTCGAGTGATCCAACAATGGCTAAAAAACAACGTTCTGAACTTCGCAATGTCCACACAAGGGCTCTGAAATTCACCAGACGTGAATCCGATGGATTATTCTCTATGGGCCATTTTGGGGAGCAGAGTCCGAACTAAAAGTTTCACCAGTCTCGAGGCGCTGAAAAAAGCCATTGTCCGCGATTTGGCCAAAATACCTGCAAATCATATTCGAGCTTGCAGTTCGTTTCTGGACCGTCTATGGCCTTGAGAGGTCAAGACAAAAGGTGGTTACATCGAGCAAAAGTAAACTGATTCTTAATTTTGTATAATTTTCACACAGTTTTTACTTTGAATAGAATAAAAGTAAATATCCAAACTAAATTTATGGCCTTTTTAATTGGCTACACTTCGAGTTCCGGACCCTGTATAATGAATTTGAGCACTTTCTCCGGCTTTTGGTTACATATCACTTGCCGAGGGACGAAAACTTTTTCTATTACTTGATGTTTGCGCGCGGAGATCCGAACAGCGTTCACTAGAATGATAGTGACTCAACCACCTATTCGGCTACGGCGGTCTAACATATTCGGTTTACTTCACTAAATTAAAAACTTGTAAAATTCTATAGAAAATTTCAAATGCATTAGCTTCAACGTATCGAAGCTTCAAACTATCCATTCTGTACTCCTCGTTCTCCTTTTCTACTACCATTCTAATGCAGTTGAAATATTTGCCCTTGTAGTAGCCAAAAGAACTCGTATAAGCCTCGTTCCAAATCATTCACTATTATTTCAGTTACTTCTTACTCCATATATCCATCAACTTCTACAATTTTGTCAGCTTCCTTGCATTTAAAATTTCCCATCCCTTTCGCTCATTCCTGATTTTATACAGCTCCCGCCTGGCTTCATGCCATACCTTCTACTTTGATTCCTTCGCACATGCAGCTGTCATCTTCCATTGAGAGCCTTATTTGTGTTGGCACCGTAAAAGTTTTTGACACTTTCACATGCGATTGCGATCAAAATAATGAAATTTTCATTTTCGGTTTTTGCAAAATTTTGCCTTGCCATTGTTCACTCAATTTTGTTGATTTAAATATCAACGAAAACGAATGCATTTCTTAGCTATGAGTACGGGCAACATGCCACAAATGCATACAATTCTTGTTTTTGGCACATTTTGCGGTGGGTTACTAATTTACATGTAAATATATGATATGTATTTTGAAGAAGTTTTAATTAAATTTTCATTCGTTGCGAGTAACCAATTCGGAAATTTTATGTTTATATGAAATATGTGGTTTTCATTGGAAAGGTTTTGTACTTGCACTGAGTTAATAGGAAAGAGCGACTGTTGGGATCACTACTCTTGGGCTGGCTATAAAGAATTGGGAGTTTTTGTTGTTTTTGGAAATTTTAAATTTTGAAATTAATAATCCACTTGAATGATTATTTCTAACCGTAGTCCTTTCTATTCAAAAACCCTTTTGGAGGCAACTTTCGTGCGCCGAAATGTTACACAGAGTAGCAAAATGAAAAAAAAAATGTGTCATTCCTGGAATTTCTCAGCATATTTCTGATAGATTATAAAAAGAAAATAAAAAGAGACATATTTTGCAAAAATTTTTGCATCAGTCATTTTTTATTTTTTTATTTTATACTAACTCGAAGAACTGCAGATCTCCTTTTATATGAAATTTTGATAAATTGCGGCAAAAACCATATTCCTAATCATTTAAAACTATTTTAAATATTTATAAATCTTATGTTTGCTGCACTCGTGTGCGTAGCTCTTTCATCAGTCTCCACTTGTGTTTGTATGTGTGCATATAATTACTATTATAAAATTTAATGCTATCAGCGCAAAAACTCATTACAATTTTATTGTTTTCCATTTTGTACGACCGCAATTAAAATCGGGCAGTAAATTTACACATTGGGGAAACAGATACACCCACATATGCACATACACATACATATACATATGTGCTCATATTTACATATGTAGCCGAATGGCATAGGAGAGAAGGATTTGATTAAATTAACAAGAAAACAATGCAATACATCAAATTTTATGACTTTTACAAATATTTGTAATATTTTAAAAAACGCTAATGTGCGTGTTATGTAATGCATGCCCTGTAGGGATGTTGTAAGGTAGATAATTTTATAGATTTTTGTAAATAACTTCGGTGATATATAGTGAAATCTTTCCTAGAAGAGCACACGTAACGTAAGCCAGCCTTGATATACCCACGAACTGGTTTTGAGCGGGATTGACACAGAAATGAAAATATGGTAGTGGAACGAAATACCAGAAAACTGTAAAAACAATTCTATTAGAAGCAAAATAGAGCTGCTTTTTACTGACTTTCAATATATCGCGTGCTATAGAAAATTTGATGACAAGTGGTATGGGCTTCATGAAAATCTGCACGTGAAATAGGATTTATTACGAGACAGCCATTCCACTTGCCTTGTCCGAAGGTGCGAACTAACGCAGTTTCGGCATCTTCTGGCAGTGCCCGAGGAAAACGGAAGCTTCTTCTGATTTATTGGAAAATAACTGATTTTTCGTTTTTTGGCACCCAAATTTAGGCATCGTTTGGTTCTACCCACAGCGCCAGTTTTGCTTCACAAAAGTGGCCCACCGGGCACATTATATCATAACCTCAGCCTTCATATCAAGAAAGGTGAGGTTCTTTCCCATTAAAAATTGTGAACGCACCAGTACTCAGCACAACATTAAGTCCATTGCATTGCACTCTGGTTTCCTTTTTACTTTTCTTTAAATCTACTCCACCTCCGAAGAAATCTGAGTAGATCTTGTGGTGCCAAGGGGCCAAGATAGTCGCTTCTTAACACATCAGTGCAGAGACCTCAAACATGATTCGAGCAAGGGCCAGGCAGACGGTCCAGAAAGTGGTCCGCCTTCTCATCCTCCTCTCCACATGCTGGGCAGAGTGCGCTGTCTGAGATGCCTACCTTTTCCATGTGCTTCGGCCATACAAAGTAGCCGTCATCAGTCCAACCAGCCGCCCACAGTCCCTTTTGTTTAATGACATGAGAATCTTAGACAGTCGGTTGGAAATGACAGGTAACAACAGTTTTGTACAACTGCAGCCTCCCTAAGGCTGTCAAGCTCACTTGTGGGTTGAAGTAACCCGTTTGCTAACCGTGGCTTTGAAGGCTGCAAAAGGGAGTGGCAGAACTGATACTCGTAGTCCGAAACGACCATCAACACAGCAACAGAACGATTTGATAAATGCAACACGAGGGAGAAAAGATGACTGGCGCGCTTTGTTGAATTCACTCGAAATTGGTGAAGTAACAAAGAAAAATATCCATCTATTAAAAGTTCTCAAGCAGTTTACGGAAAGCTTTGTTAAAAACCTACGCTGCTTGACTCTGCAAGACCGCTTACCGCTGCAAGACTCTTTACAGAGTAGCATAGGTTAGGCTAAAGCGGTTGTCCTGAGGGACTTACTCAGGTTCATAGCCCACTGTGATACAGTGTAGGGAGCTTTCTCTATCTCTCCTAAAACCAGTGTGTGCTCTTCATAAATTTTAGAATACCTTCCGATTTCTTTCTCTGTTCAGAGTATTCAAGATTCAAAAAAGAATCGTTTTTCAAATGCTATTATATTTTTGAAATTCTCATTTGGCATATGAAATAGATAGTGACTTGGTGTTTATTAACAACCTGTTAAGAAACCACTGGGCGTTCTACCTGAGTAATTTGCATATCTAACTATCATACGGATGTGATAATCTCAGGAATAGTCACTAGCTTTGATCGGTCTACCGGGCAGAGTGGTCATCTGCAGAACAGAAGCCACCCGCGCTTAGTTGGGTTACGTTAGATAAAAAATGTACATCTTATAATTTTGGGACTAGGTACACTGGATTTGTTTTTTTGCTTTTTTTTTTGTTTGGTACCCCCACCTATGCATAACGCAGAAGTTTGGACGATGACAATATCCGATGAGGCACCCCTTACCCCTTGAAGTGTTTGAGAGAAATATTCTGCTGAAGGTTTTTGGACCTTTGGACGTTGGTTATGGCGAGTATCATAGACGATGAAACAATGAGGTGTATGAGCTTTACGGCGACATAGACATAGTGCAGCGAATAAAGATCCAGCGGCTTCATTGGCTGGGTCATGTCATATGAAGGGATACAAACGCTCCGGCTCTGAAAGTATTCAATGCGATACCAGCTGGTGGTAACAGCGTAAGAGAAAGGCCTTCTCGGCATAGGAAAGATCAGGAGGCGAAGGTCTTGACTGGTGTGTCCAACTAGCGCCGGTTAGCGCGTGAAAGAAACAACTAGCGCCCTTTGTTAAGCTCGGCCAATCACGAAGAACAAGAACCTATGTATTCATCTTTAGACAAGTTTTGATGTCAATGATGAGCCGTATCAAAGCGCAATCATCCCAATGGAAGTGGCGAGAAGAGCGTATACCGAAAAAATAACACCAAGCTCCGACAAATATGAATTTTTCTCTCACTCCCTTTCTTCGATTACAGGGGCATGGTGCATCATTGATTCGTATGGGGTGATAGTAAGAGCACTAAGAAATATTACCTTGCGACTATTCGACGTTTAAGTGAAGTTATATGAAAGAAATGTCATACAATCTAGAAGAGCTAAACATAGATTTTGCAGAACAACAATGCGCCAGCTTACATGTCATTAGTAGTTAGTGATTTTTTCACATAAGCGACACTATAATTTTCAATACACTTCAGCACAGTTTGTTCACAGAACTCGGCTCCATGTGATTTTTTCCATTTCATACTAGTTTGGAAGGTCCCATGAAAGGCCAAATATAGGTTGTCAAAAAAGTCTTGCGGTATTTTTATTGAATTTTCAATTGTTCATAAAATTGGTTATAATAACGCGATTTAAGTCAAATATGCGCCGTTTTGTTCGATGACGAGTTCCCAACGAGATGCCCCTCTTATAGATGCTCGCTTCCCTATTGTCAAAAAACTCGGAGAGCCAATTTTCACAGGACTCTCTTGTGGACAACTTCCGACTACCAAGCTCGTTCGCCATGGACAGAAATAGGTGGTAATCACTTGGTGCGAGATCCGGATTATACGGTGGATGCAAAAGAACCTCCCATCCGAGCTCCCGGATCTTCTGGCGCGTCACCAAAGATGTGTGTGGCCTGGCGTTGTCCTGATGGAAGACAATTCGGCCTCTGTTGATCAAAGATGACCTCGTCTGCATGAGTGCTGCATTCAAGCGGTCCAGTTGTTGGCAGTACAGGTCCGAATTGAGCGTTTGGCCATAGGGGAGCAGCTCATAGTGGATGATTTCCTGCCAATCCCACCAAACACACAGAAGAACCTTCCTGGCCGTCAATCCAGGCTTGGCCACCGTCTGGGCAGCTTCACTGCTTTTCGATCACGACCGTTTGCGCTCCATGTTGTCGTAAGTGACCCACTTTTCATCGCCAGTCACCATCCGCTTCAAAAACGGGTCGATTTTGTTGCGATTCAGAAGCGATTCGCATGCATCCATACGGGCAAAAATGTTTTTTTGCGTCAAGTCGTGTGGCACCCATACATCGAGCTTCTTTTTGAATCCAATCTTCTTCAAATGGTTTATAACGGTTTGATGACTCATGCCCAGCTCTTAGCCGATGCTACGGCAGCTACAATGCCGGTCTCTTTCGATCAATTCAGCGATTTTATCGCAATTTTCGACGACATTCCTTCCGGACCGTGGCGCATCTTCGATCACCTCTGCACCAGAACGAAAAGGTTGAAACCATCGTTGTGCGGTGGAAATGGAAACTGTATCGGGTCCATAAACTGCACAAATTTTATTGGCAGCATGAGATGCATTTTTGCCTTTATCGTAGTAGTACTGTAAAATATGCCGTATTTTCTCTTTATTTTGCTCCATGTTTGCGACGCTATAACTCACGAACGACTAAAAGCAAACAACAATTAATCAAACACGTGTTAGCACGTGAAAAGAGCTTTCCAAAAAGCTCTAGCGTGAACCGATGCGACGAATACAACTGGAACTACGCGCTTGCAAAGGCAAGCTTGCGGAAATACCGCAAGACTTTTTTGACAGCCTTATATTTACCTCGATTGAGCAGATAAAGACTGCGTAGCCGGAAGAGAACAAGGCCAAAATAAAATATTAGCCTTTCCTTCAGCAAATTTTGTGCACTAGACCAGCTATTGCAGATTTTCCTACAGGGTATGCCTATTCACACATATGAACTGCACACATACTTCCATACATACAACTCGAAGTTTCCCCAAAATTAATTACAAATTTATTACTTATTTTAGTTGACAATTAAAAGTGGGTGCGTGAGCAAACCTTAGAGATAAGAGTATGCGCATTTTCTCCATTTACGCGTTAGGCAAATAAATTTCTACAAATGTCCTGGCAATGAATATTTAACAACTTCATTCGTGTAAATTTGCATGCCTTTTACATGCAGCACAAATTCTGCGCATATCCTTGCATTGAAAAAAAAACTTAAAAAACGATATTTTTTATACCCTGCCACGCCTGTTTGCGCAATAAACCTGCCTTGGCCCTCGCATTGTTCGAAAACAACTCGTGAACGGTCCAAGGCAATATTTCAATTCAAATCATCACCACACATATGCCTCGACATACTCATCCATATGCAAATATTTGTGTGCATTTGTCTACTTTACAGCCCATAAAATAGGTCCGCGCCTGATTGTCACGCATATCCAGCGCTACCGCCAAATTGTATTTCCAATTGGTGCGACATTAGCGACGAGCACTTTTATGACTTGCATGTAGCGTCTAATATTACGGCGTCAGCATGCGCTTACAATAGCAACAACAACAGGCACTATAGCCACACTATGCGTTTTAATAAATAACTACAACAAATGACAACGATTAGTTCTGCACGAATAAGTCAAAAACGGTAGATATGTACGAGTATGTGTGTGGATACATAGGGGCAGTGAAGCTTATGAGAGTATAAAGCATACAGTATCTTTCCATTGAATTACGAACGGCAAGGATATATTAAAAACTCCGGTTAGGAAAGTAATGGATTAGGTCAAAACAATTTTAGTTTGACTAAGACTAGGGTTAGGGGTTTGACTAACTAAGGGTTATACCCTGTTTAGGTTAGAGGCTGCTCTTAGGTTAGGTTAGTTGGTCTCCTCGCCGCAAGGATGAGGCTTAAATGTTGGTTTAACCCCCATATCATGGAGACTAACCCACCACGAACTAAAAGGGAAGCTCCTTATGGTATTGGTTAGTCATCCATCCGCTGAATGGCGGTGGCTCTTCAATCACCATGCAGAGATTACCGTTCCGACAATCCCACTGATATTCTTTAGCCTGGTTTCGTATCATTTCTTCCGCTTGTCCCTCTAATCCAGGGTGTTATGCATCACCGTGCTCAATGGATGGTTTGCAGCTAGAGGTATCCGGCAATATTCTAACGGCCCTCTCCTGTAACTGGGTCACGTCAGGAGGTAGAATGACCTTACTAGAGTAGAGGGGACAGCCATGGTCGACGTCTCCCTTTTCCCCCCTAAAAAACTTTCTACAAAAGAGACCATTAACATAAGCGGAGTGAAGCTTGTAGCTAAACCTAGGCCTAGTTCCCGCTTCGTCCCTTCCGGGACTGTCTCTACGCCAGCGAGGCCTCTTACTGGCCACCATAGTACACTTCATCCACGTCTGGTGCTAGCAGTAGACCACCTCTTGCAACACAGCTTTTGGAAAGCAAGATCTGCTCTGTCAAAAGACAAGCGGATCTTGCTCTCCCTGTCACTGCAGGTGACATGGGAACTCCGGGAGGAGAATCACACACAGCAACGTCGGCATTATTCTAAAAATTTTGAAAAGCGCACCCTGGATTTAGGAGAAATAGGGAAAGTTCCTGGCATCAAATAGGCTATGAGCCTGACTGTGTCCCATAGGACAACCGGTTCAATCTAACCTAACCTAAGACTAAGTGAGGTTATACCCTGTTTAAGTTAGAGGCTGCTCTTAAAAAGAGTAAAATCTGTGGCCACACAGGCCCTTTTGTGGTGTAGAGCAAAGTTTTTCCCAATTCTAGCCCAACATGTGCTTTCTACCTTTCTAATATTTTGACATATCCAATCAGCTCGTTCCGCGCGGCTGTGACTAAACTGTCCAAACCCACGAAGAAGTCTCCTCACAGTGAGCAATGCACACACACAAGAAGTGCTAAATTTATTCTAACGCTTCTTCATCTCTACATCTCCTTTTGAATTAATCTTTATAGGCTCTTATTTTGGCGCCCAGTGGGTCAGTAGTCGTATTTTTCAGCCTTGATAAGTTCATTGCACTTTGTTTATCGAGCGTTGACTAAAGTGAGTTGGTCGATACTCCGCTGGGGTCCACCCTAGTAAGTAGCTGCCTCAACCTTCTCTTTAACTTGTGAAAGCCGATAAGCCCGGGGTGCTTGTATACTAGGAATCTATTCATCAAATGCTGTTTCAGATTTTTTACTTGCGTGCTCGTGTACCTTCTGGTTTCAAAGTACATCGCTACGGTTATTAGATTGCATTTTAATCGCAGGCTGGCTGCCTATAAAGAAGACGAGGTCTTAAACAATAATACCCATCAACTTTGCAAGCAGCTCTGTCAATAGTGAATATCCGTATATCGAAGGTATGAAAATCTGCCAGGTTTTTCATTGCGGGTTACTTCAAAAAGACACCAGATCTTATACTGCTGTACATTTCCGAACCATCTGTGAAAATACACGATAGTGGGCAACCAAGATAACGTCAAAGTTGTGGCTAAAGTCACTCTCATTGTCACAAGTCACTGTCACAAGATGGAGGCAGGCCATCTGCGCATAATCTTCAGCCTGTTTGAGGCACTAAGGTTTTAGACACCATTGGCTGCAGTGGAGTATCTCTAAAGCTGAGCCCTGGGCTGCTCACAGACATGCAACTTGAACAGATCGAAAGTGGTGGTAACCACTCCACAGCAAACCAGTGCGACGTGGGACCCACTTAAAACCGTTGTAGATATAAAGGGCCCGCCATCTATCGTTACGGATTTGAACTAGGTATTATTTGAAGAATGGTAACACTTAGCTGTCATCTGATTTGACAGAAAATTACTTTTATTCTTCCGCTGAACGAAAATGGTTGTGTATACGCTCAAAGAACGCTGGGAAATATTGCGACATTACTTTGAAAATCATGGTAATGTTTCAGGATGTGTACGAAAATTACGTACCGCAATGGGAAGAAGAAAAACACCGAATGAAGCGTATGTGCGTTACTTTGCGCACTGTCTTCGAAGATCGCATTATCAGCCGAAATTCTGATATCGTTTGGCCGCCTCGGAGCTGCGATTTGACGCCGTTGGATTATTATCTTTGGGGTGCCGTCAAAGACCAGTGTTATGCCAACAAACCAGCAACAATTGATGCACTAAAGACCAACATACGCGATGTCATAGCTGAAATACAGCCGCATACAATCAAAAATGTGTTGAAAAGCTGGACCGATCGTATGGGATGGTGCATGGCTAGCCGAGGCAGCTATATTATATGAATGAAGTTTTGTTCCATCATTAACCGGAAGGATTGTACTTCAAAATAAAAAAACAGTTTGGCAAAATATTTTTTTATAGCATTTTTAATTCCGTAACTTTATATGGCGGACCCTGTACATGCAATGTATGATCTGCAGACTCAGTCCTCGGGCTTAGTTCGACTTGCTGCGAAGTCAAGTGATTCAAGTACTATATTAGCGTAAATTTTTTGGAAAGTTGGTTTATTTGTAGGCTTGAGTGGAATAGGAAGTGAATTGAAAAAGTATAATAAAAATTTAATTTATGTAATGATAAACATTTTGGCTTTTAATTTTGGCTCTTTTAGGCACTTCTAAAATATTTTTATAACTCTTTAGGAGAATTACATGCATAGGGCTATTCAACAGGTGCGCTTCAACTTTTTTCCGATAGGGAGGGCGAACGACGCAATATTTTTTATTTTTCGCTTGTCATTTGTAAACTTCATTAGTATACATTTCATCATGGAACGCTACACACTTGAGCAACGATAGCAAATCGTGCAAATTTTTTATGAAAATAATCGTTCTGTTGCTGCTACTTTAAGAGCATTACGGCCATTTTACGGTCCATTTAACAAGCCGTCCCGTTTTGGGGTTATGTGAAGTCATTGGTCTACAGAAACAAGCCGGTGACGATTTGTGAGCTCAGAGCCAATATTGAACGCGAAAAACCCTATACATACATTGAAAAAAAAATTTTGTTTTGAGAATTGGAGAAAATTTGGAAACATTTTTTGAATTTCAAATTTTCTCAAAAAATTTTGAATTCTTTCTGAAAAATTTCAAATTTTATTTTGTAATTTCAAATTTTCTTTATTTTATCTCAATGTATATTTTATCCTAAAGAGTTATAAAAATTTGAAAAGTTATTTTTTTTTTAAATACAATTTTTTTTCTTAAATAAAAACTAATTTATGTAAGGTGAAATTTTGGGTTTTAAATTTTTAAATATTTTTATAACTCATTAGAATAAAATATACAATGAATTTCCAATTTTCTCAAAATCAATTTGAGTTTTTTCTCAGAAAAAAATTTTTCCCAAAAATAAAGAATATTTTATCTCAATGCATTTTTTTTTTTTTTTGAGAGAAAATATTTTTTTGTTTTTTCAATGAATATTTTATACTAAAGAGTTATAAAAATATTTTGAAAATGCCAAAAAGAGCCGAAATTAAAAGCCAAAAGTTCTCAAAAAAATTTTTTTCTGTTAAAAAATTTAAAGGTTAAAAGTACATTTTATTGCAAATTTTTTTTTTGTAAATTGTTAAAATTAACCGAAGATATTTCACTTTAAGCAATTCTATACCAAAATTTTCAACTTTTCTGTTAAAAAATTTAAAGGTTAAAAGTACATTTTATTGCAAATTTTTTTTTTGTAAATTGTTAAAATTAACCGAAGATATTTCACTTTAAGCAATTCTATACCAAAATTTTCAACTTTGAATAAGTCTCAAATTTTTTAACAAAATTATAATTTTATTTTATTTTTTTATAAAAATTTTTATGAGAATACTATCCTTTTTTTCCAAAAAATTATAATTTTATTCTTTTTTTAAATAATTTATATTAAAAAATTATCATTTTTGTCCAAAAAAGTTTGTTTAAAAAGTACCTACATTTAATTTCTAAAAAAAATGTTTTTTTTAAATTGTTAAAATTAATCGGAAATATTGCACTTTAAAAAATTCTTTACCAAAATTTTCAACTTTGAATAAATCTCAAAATTATAAAAAATTATTATTATTAAAAAATAAATTACTTCTTACTCGATTAAATCAGTTTTTAGAAAAATTGACGATAGTATCCAAAATAGTTGGATCACTTGACATGGAATCGCTCTAATATTATTCAATAAATTTTTGACTATTTAAGATTTCTTTTTTAATTTCTGCTTTAAATTTGTTCTCCAAAGATTTTTTGCACACAATGTTTTTTTCGGAATAAAATGTACTTTTAAACAAACATTTTTTTTTATAAATAACTCTCACCGTTCGTAATTCCATGAACGGCGACTGTATGTCTGCGCATATCTCCTGCCGCCTGTAATAATCTAACTAAAATGCTTTTATTACCGTTCTTCCTTCATCTACCTTTAGTATTTGTTTCTGCTGTTGATATTTTTACGACTTTGTAGCTGCCTGTTTAGCCCCCACCACCACCTGCGTCCCGCTTGTCACTACCAATAATGAGTTATCCCAATTTTGTTGCCGCAGACAGCAAATGATTTGAACCGGGTAACTAAAAGCGCTTCGATCTTTCCATATGGTTGTTGTTGTTATTTTTCCTTTTGTTAGTTTCACTATTTTCACTATTTTGTGTGGGTAGTTATTTATATTGCCAACAGATGACACTCACCCAACTTTGAATCGGCGACAATAAATTGCACGGCATTTCGTATTCGCCCTACAAAAACACCCACTTTAGGCCTGGTCATGAGTATGGCACATATGCTGGCTCAAATGCAAGCGAGTACATCAAAACCTGTACTCTGTACTTTATTTAAAAACAAACATATTCACAGTTTTGTACTTTCATTCCTATTTACACGCACACACACACACACGCAGGCCCACCATTGCGTTCTCCCTCTGTTAGTTTATTCTGCTTGAAAGTCCAGCAGGAAGTTTCTACCACCTGATGCTTGTCCAAGCATAGATGTGCTGATTTATTACTCCCCTCTCCTATTTGCGCTATGCAATCCTAAGCTAACTCACACACATACTTGGACA
Organism: Anastrepha obliqua; assembly: GCF_027943255.1. Taxonomy (NCBI): domain Eukaryota; kingdom Metazoa; phylum Arthropoda; class Insecta; order Diptera; family Tephritidae; genus Anastrepha; species Anastrepha obliqua. The sequence goes on along the minus strand of NC_072894.1, from coordinate 110,511,439 downwards.
TACACAGATATGCACGCTCACCCACACATATTCCCCTCTTAGCTGAAGTTATGTAGTTCATAATAAGCAGTTGCTATCACTGGAAAATGGTAAGTAATTGCTGTTTGCTTTTGCTTGGTGCTGCTGCTGCAATAATAATCAACTGTCCTCCGCTACATACTTACCCCACACACTCTTACACACATACATATGTCGTAAGTAGTATTTACTGTATACTGGCGCGCTGTTTGCTTTGTTGCGGGTAAAGTGAAAAAATTAATAACTTTTTGGTAAGTTTTTGTCATCTCATCAAGCAATGTCATGCAACACTGCGCCATCTAATCACATACCATTCAGCATGTTGTCCAACTGACGCCGCCCTTCGCTTGATAGGAAATTTATTGATGTTTGTCTAGTTAATTTGCTTGCCAGGCAAATGTTTGTAATTTGTTTGATTTTTTAGTGGTGACTTATTGTTTAAAATTTCAGAAATAAAAGAGATGGCAGAAAAGTATTAAAGTCAATTAAAATTAATGAAAAATCAATAGAAAGGTTGTCCCATTCAAAACACGTATTTAAAATCTAGCACCAGCAGCAAGGAATTGTTGTTTGAGAGCTGTCATATGTGGGTATCATTGAGGCTTAGTCATGGGCAATTCCACGGATATTGGATATGCCTTTCACGTAAAATACGAAAATCCACTACCGTAATGTTAAGTCGCTATTTCGCGTTTGAGCAAAAGGACTTTGTCACCCAAATCACGCGACCTGAATTTCTGGATTTATTTCTACAGGATTTTAACCCCTATTGCAGAAGCTGTGGGGGCATTTCGGAGAAGGAGACTGTTGAGCCCTTTCCCTGTAAATGTCCGGGTTTGGCAGCTAGACGATTAAGCTCACTGGGTGCTCGTTTCTTCGACAGCCTGGGGTAGTGCGCCAACCTAAATCAGTGCCAGACTGGCACTTCAACCATTTCACCTACCTCAGCGTTGGCATATCTCCTTGAGCCACCCACTCCTTTCTTTGCTTTATATTGATATACAGACAGCGTTTCTCATCTCTCGTGGCTCCCAATTTTTCGGTAAATCCCATTGAATGAATGTGACTGAAAATCATTTTATGATCGCAGTTCATTTTTGCCGCTGATTCACGACTGGTTTGGCGACCGTTCTCCTTCAAAAGTGATTTCATTTCTTTATCGAATTCAGAAGGCCTTACGTTGCGGGATGTGTCATCGACGCGAAAACCGCCATTTTTGATCTTTGCAAACCATTCCCGTGCTCTATACTCGCCTATGACACCTTCTCCATACACGTCGGAAATGTTCCGTGCTGTTTTAGCAGCTTTTTGAAATGAATGAAAAGCAAAGAAAAGCCAATGTCGAGAATGTTGATTTTTGCCTCTTGGATATTCCATTTCTAAGCCTCGCTGTAGAGTAAAACGTAAAGCTGTTGCAGCAGAAGAAAGACGTCGCTCGATCGCGCACTGGCTAGACGGGTGGAACAAATCTCCTAAGGGTAGATGGAGGCATGACGTAATACCCATCTTTGCGGCGTGGTTGGAAAGGAATCTAATTCAGTTCCTTTCGAGGTGCAGTTTTAGCTGGACTAAACTATCTGCTCTCAGTAGAGCATGCTCGTTGGCCGCAGAGGTACATTTTTATGTTCAAGTGCCTTTTTTACATATATTTTTAAACAATTTTCATCTACCCTTCCAGTGAGATTGCGATGACACTCCCAAGGCTTTTGATAAGGCTGCCTTTCTACAGGCGGAATACTGCTTCATGACAGCCTTTTATGAATAATTCACACTATCGCACAGGTGGAGGCGCAGAGGAAGCCATCAGCTGCAGGTTAAACAAAGTAAGAGCGGCATTCAGCGGGACAGTTAGGCGAGTTCGTAAAGTTCCAAGCACTCTAAACTGCGAGTACTCAGCTCATGTATGAAGCCAGTATTTTTGTACGAAAATGAAACATGGCTGGCCTCTAACACCATCACACAGAAGCTACAATCTTTCGTTAACAAATGCGTCCGCATAATCTGTAAAATACCCTGGCCGAACGAAATTAACAATGACGCGCTGTGGACATCAACCTATGAAGAACCCATCCTATGGAAAATCAAACTCAGAAATCGGCATCCTCCCATATCTTTGCAGGACATTAAAAAGTTACTTCTCTGATAGGGAACTTAGATATGACAGCAGTGCTGGAACCAAAGTTGTTGCTAGCGCGCCGCGGGAATCGGTCCTAGGCCCTGTTTTATGGATTATCAAGTAGGACAAGGTCCTTCATATACCAATACCCAGAGAAGTAAAAATAATAGACTTTGCGGATGACATAGCGATAGTGACGGTGGCTAAGCACATAGGCGAGTAGGACTCATAACAAACGATAAAACGGGGTTTCTCGGTTTTTTCAATGGTTGGAGCAAGCGAAGTTGAAACTGGCAGAGAACAAAACTGATGGGGTTGTGATAACAAGCCACAAATAATTGCAAAACATGAGAATCAGAGTGGGCGAGCAAACTATATGTTCTCAATCCGCACTAAAATACCTTGATGTTAAGACCCTTTCTGACTGTTTGGGCAAGCTCCTCCTCCTATTTGTGCCACGCGTCTACCAAACTGAAGATGTTTGACAGTGAAACAAAACACGAAGCGTGCGTCAGCTGTTTAAACCAACTGTTTAAAAAGATAATAGCTAAAAAATCACCAGTTAGTTCCCTTCGTGTTTACGGCAGAGTCCCTGATAACCTTTTCAAGGGCACTGTGGGCATCAGTGTACAGATGACTTCTATTCTAAGTGATGAATACAAAAAACCTTAGGAATGGCAGGTCAAACTTAGTTCAAGAAATTTCATACAAAATTAGTATTTGAGCGGCACAAATAATCTTTCCCTTTCATTGCTGGAAAATGAAGGCGCTCAACAGTTCGCATAAAAAATTGATTATCCTTAGACCACTAGAGAATTCCTTCTACTCCTGGCTGTTTGACTTTAAATCCAGAAAAATTGATATGTTGACACTTTGACAGGCCGAGCGAATTTTAAAACACGGCAATTAAAAAGGGACACATATCAGTGTTCCTTGTACACAAAAATCCCATATGCCGAGGTGCTTAAAAACACACACACACACACCCATACATATCCTCATACACGCTATACTCATACAAATGCTACACCCTTTACAATGCAAAGAAAAAACCGATTGACTCAAAATTGATCAATTTCCCAAACAAAAAACGCGGAGCGCCCGAATTGACGCACAACAGCAGCCGTGTAGCGTGTACGCCTAAAGGCAGATTACATACTTACTATGAAAGCAAACAGCGCAGGCGAGGAATCAAAACAATTACATTATACGTTAATGCGCTGTTAATCGCTTTAAAAAGAAATCTAAAAAAGTGAAAAAAATCGAACAAACTTTTAAGCGCATTTACTGGTAAATTGTTAATGCTTTTTCGATTAAAATTTTTTCAGTGTTGAAAATCGATTTTCAACAAAATTTTAAAAATTAAATTCACATTTCCCAGGAGGAGCACTGAATTGACGGGGTGTTGGTTGGCTGCATGAGCACTGGCGTTTGGTCTAGATTCGTCTCGTGTTACATGGTTGCCAGGGTAAGCCTGGGTAAAAAAGAATACATATTTTTTATTGTTGCTACAACTGATAGAGATTTAAAAATATTGCACTCAAAAATCTGTTGATTCTTTTAACAACAAGAAAATTAAATTTTCAACAAGCAACAAGCAAATTTCCGTTCGTGCAACATTTTTGATTTGCTCGTGCATGCGCTTTTGTTGTATTTCGTGGTGTTTGTTGTTGTTGAATTTTTAAATTGACAGCAACTTGTGCGAAAACATTGAACAATGGTGTATGTGGCACGTTTTACATGCTTGCCACTCGCCGCCTGAAGTTTTCCTGTGCCACCGCCACTCTCGCCACCGTATTGTGGGTAGACGCCTCAACTGGTGTGCGTTTGTGTGTGTGCGCTTTGTTGGTGCGTGGCGCCACTACTTGTGGCACAATGCTGTCATCCTTTTTCTTTTTTCGATTCCTACTTTTCTAAAATGACGTATTACCACCTACTGTGTGTGTGAGTGTGGGTATGTGTGCGGCAAGTACTTGTATTAGCAGCGGTGGTCATGTTGCACGTTCATACAAGTACAACATAATCAATCTAAAGCATTTAAAATATTTTTGAGTGTTGCATGCGTCCTCGTTGAGATGCTGTGGTGCAACATTGTAGTTCTGCTGGTAAAGTATTTTGTTTGTTTTTTGCTGCTGCTTCGCTTGTTGTTGCTACTCATTGTTGTCACCCAACTTTGAAAGGCATGTTAAATAGGATTTTTATTTTTTTTTTGATTGCTTTATTAAATTTTATCTAATTCAAATTTTTATGGGAAACTATTTGAGTTGTCTGGCTTTGGAAAATTACTGAAAATTTTATAATTTTAAAAGGGCAAATCTATACAAGGCGGTGTTGCTTCATCAGCTGATTGATCGCTGATTGTCAAAGTGGGAGTACTTTTTGTACCCTCTATTGATGCTTTGGCCCACCAAATGGTTGTATTTGCAGAATCGATGTCACCTTCTAAATATTCACCCTGATCACCAGAGTGGACAAAAAAGAATTGACGAATCAAGTAGCAGATATGTTGTTTTTAAGAAGGTTACAATCAAAATGTCAGAAACATCATCACAGATGCCATCGCACCAGTAGCATGTGGGGCATGCTCCCACTAACACTATAACAACCCTCCTCCTCGGTTGATTTCCACCCTGGCACCGCCGTAAACATTTCGTCAAGGTTCACCCGCGTTTATGTCTACTGACACAACAGGTACCGGCGTCCAAGTTCCTCTCACATGGGCGTATCAAGGTTATATAGTGTCCACTGCTTCCACGTCATAAGTGGTTTTGCAGCAAATGGAATAACGGAAAAGATGTCCTAAGTAATACCGGCATGTCGTGGTCTGATAGCGTCGTAAGCACTTGGCTCAGGCGTCTGCCATTTGTCGTTAGTTCGTAGACAGTCTACCTTCAGTCGAAAACTGCTATTGATTTCTTCGCTGCATGTTGCGTTGCCACTCTATGCGTTGAAGATATAGCACCTTAATTGTTGCAAAATGTTGTTCTACATTTCAAGTATTTGGTGGGATCATCTTGGTGATTCGATTTTCCGGGCACAGCTGCCCAACCAGCGCTTCTCTCTGAAGCGCGTTGTTGCAATTTGGGCAGAACTAGATGTACTCCAGATTAAAACGATGGAGGACAAAACAAGCCGTGGCCACTCAGTATTTGAGTGACACAATATCCGTGTTTTCCGGTCATCCATTGGTTAATATTTGGGATATGACTATGAGTCCAGCGTCCGTTATTTGACGAATCCCATCTGCTTTGCCATTCTTCCAGTTGCTTTGCAGCTTTTTCTTCCAACGACCGCTTAGCTCGTCGTTTGCCATAGAGACCACTTAGCTTGTCGCCTGCCATATAGAGCGTCAGCTGGCAGTTTGTCCGCGATAACGCCTATTGCGTCTCTTGAAACCGTTCCGTATCCGCAAGCCACTCTTATTGCACTTCGGCGAAGTACCTGTGCTGCGTATTGTACGCTTAGCTCCAACCCGTATCGGAGTCTACAACCGTCAATAAGAGACGCCTTCTGTTGAATTGAGGTCCGCCAATACTAGGTTGCATTCTTGTTAGCGCTCTCTTAAAATTTATGTGAGCCAAACTTGGAAGATCCCTAATTACCACAGAGCTGAGATCTTTCAACTCATTTAAGTTTTGTTTACCTGAAATCGTAAAGCTCTCTCTGCAGAAAGCAGTCCAGTGTTATCTAGACAGTTGTAGCAGACGTCATGTATTTGCACTCCTAGCATCCGGACTTGTCTGCCTCTTAGGAACTACCTTAGCGTAAAGTAACAAATGAGGTACCTTTGCAAATTAGGCTTATTTTGTTTCCGCAGTGATTTTTTGTCTTAGCATTAAAAGTAGGGGATTTTGCAGTTTGGTTAGACGCACCCTCTTTCTTGAAGATAAGTCGATAGCATATTTTTAAGTGTATACATATGCCATTTTCTATTTTCTCGTTCGAAAATTTCGAACCGAGTCTTGCTAGTTCATAAGCCCTAGAATTCCCTTCGTTATCGCAATAGCTTGGAATTCATGTAACAATTGCGCGAAATGAGTCAGAATACTCGTTAAGAGATGTGTGATATATCATGGCTACCGTAGGTAGATAGTTAGGATAAATGGCTCAAATACCACTTTGGCAATCCCCAAGTAGCACTAAAGTCCTGTTTTAATACCATTATGAGACCTCCAACAGGCTGATATCTACAGCCAACCAGAGTTGCTAAAGTAACCGAGAAGTCTGATGGGCATTAAGATAGCGTACTCTCCCAGGCTGTCGAAGAAAGAGACACCCAATGTAATCATCTGGATCCAAACACGGACATTTACAGAGACAGTGCTCAATAGTCCGCTTCACTGAAAGAGCCCCACGACTCCAGCAATGGGGGTTAAATGGTAAACCTAGCTTTTCGCGGGTGTGCTGATTGTCCAATGACCGGTAAACTCAGTTAGAAGGTAAGAAATTCAATAGCATAGAGCATCCAGTATTGAGTCCTACGCTTATTTTACTGGGCCAACGGGTTTTCAAAATATTACAAGAAGAAACTGAGCTCCATCCTTCCTGTGCTTTCCTAAGAAATAAGTTGTGTACCCCCATTTAACAACAGTCAGGGGAATGCTGATGACTGGGTGAAGAACTCTGAAACTAATTTAGTTCCCTTTCTGGCAATCTCATAAGCAATTTCATTTATGTTCCTTTGCCCTGGAACCCAGATTAGAAAAATTTTAAGAAAATAGATAAATTGGCTGATTTAGAGAAAACCCCTGCTCCCACTCCATATTCGAACATGGAACCGTCGGTGAAGACAGAGGTACCAGCTTCGCTACAGATTTTCTCCTCGTTCCAGTTCTGCGGCTACCATAGACGTTTCCGATTGCTTTGTGAGGGCTTTTATAGCCATCTAGTGCAGCACCAATGCTACGAACATAACTATTGTCATCACTTTAGACTGAAAAGAACTGCAGTATCCGGGAAACCTAAAGCTATTATATTATAAAAAGGTGTAGTGTTTACCCACTTTCTTAAAGTGCTACTCGACACTTATTTTGCTTGAAGATCTACTCGAGGAGGCTTATATATAAATATTTATGAGTATACGGGAGTCGTTTGAAAAGACCGTGCAAAGTTAGAGAGATGACACTGCTGACGCGTATCGATGTTATGATTCGTTAGCTAGCCATAACCTTAGTTCTCTTGTAAGAAAACACACGGAGTTCCAGCCAAATCGGTTATTCCTTGGAATCGGGGATTTTCTTTTTCCATCAGGACAGTGGTCCGTTGTCCCTTATGCCCCTCAGCAGTTGTGATCGCAAACTTAATGGGGATAGGGTTCCAGCTCGTTTCACATACCAAGTTTTCCGCAGACTTCGCTCTCTCGGATCCCTCAGGCTTCTAGTTATTCCCCAATTTGAGGAAATGGCTGGCGGAAAAAAGATGTTATTCGAGCGAGGAGGTAATTCCAGAAATGAGTGACTATTTCTCAGACTTGGACAATTGCTATTATTCGGAAGTGGTCAACAAACTAGAACAGCGTTGGGCGAATGTATAATCCTAAATGGAGACCATGTCGAAAAAAAAAAAAAAATGTATTTCTCAACCAATTAAGTAATTTTTATCTTTGCACGGAAGTTTCAAACGGCCCTCGTACATATAGTTGGCGCTTACTTTTGTTGGGTATTTGGCCGAGCATCTCCTCCTATTTATGATGTGCGTCTCGATACTTTTAAACAAATGGAGAAGTTGCAATTTTGATGTTACCTCCAAACGGTAGATATTTTTTCTGAGGAGCTTTTTTCTTGGCAGAAATATACTTGGAGATTCCCCATTTCCTACCGAGGGTCAGCTACTATTAGAAACACTTTTTCTATCATTTGGTGTTGCACGCCCAGAATAGTAGTCATGTACCAACTCAACGATTACAGGGGCCGTGAAACAACTAGAATTTCTTGGAAAACTAGACGGGAATACAGATAGCAAATTTAAGATATTTGTTCGGATAATAAGCACTCAAAAGCCTTCGAGAAGACGGGTAAGGCTGAAATCGGCGCATATACAGGGTTTGATTGAAAAGTAATGAGCCTTATTTTTTTAAGCAGTTTCGTTAAACCTTTTGGCTTATACAACTAATATTCTTCAAAATAGGACCCTTGGACGTCAATACACCGCTGGTAGCGGTCCTTCCACTGCAGGAAACATTTTTTAAACTCATCCGCCGGAATCGCGTTCAATTCGGCTGTCACAGTTTTTTGGATCGCCTCGATGGAGTCGAAACGCCTCTCCTTCCGCTTTCTTTTCAGGCGCGGGAACAAGAAGAAGGCCGGAGGGGACAGGTCTGGGCTGTAGGGAGGGTGGGGAAGCACCGGAACCAACATCTTGGCCAATGCAGAGGTGCAGAGAAAGGCTGTGTGCGCCGGCGCATTGTCGTGATAAAGGGTCCAATTGTTGACGAGGTCGGGACGAACCCGGGCGACGTGGTTTTTCAGCCGAAGGACCACTTCTTTGTAAAATGCCGCGTTTACAGTGCTTCCTGGAGGTACAAACTGTTTAGTTTAACGCAAAATTTAATCGAGTAACGTTGCTCCAACGATCGCTCCATTTTCGCCACTGCAAAATCCTAACACACTTTTAAAACAGCTTTCACGCGCGGAGCGATGTTGACTACACCGCTGTTGCCAGCGAACTGGGACCGATTTCTAGTGGAAGGGGAAGGTTCAACGATCATTTTCCCCCAACAGCCGATTCGGTTGATCGCTTAGCAGACGCTCCGCGCGGGAAGGCTCATTACTTTTGAATCAAACCCTGTACAGTTTTTTTGGCCGACCTTCATGAAATTCGATCTGTAAAAAAAGGAGGAAAAGTTATGGCTGGGATGGTGACTCATTAAGTTAAAGCCACTCGATCGTCACTGTTATTGGCTTAATTCACGTAGAAAGTTGTAGAAAATCAACACACGAAAATATTCATGGTTTATATAAAGTTAGGGAATAATTTCGTAGCATTTTGTCGAAGGCTTTTACTTAAACAAAATAATTATAATCACTGTTTCTATCTACAACCTCTTTCCACTACACGAACAATTTGTTGATGCCGTTCCTGATGCCTGGTCTGTTGAGCAAGTTTTTAAGGGCCTCTTCGTCTCTTTGTTATCGAAGGTAACGCCCTTCATATGGTCTGACAGGGAGCGGAAAAGATAGTAATCCGTTTGTGCAAGGTCCGCAGAATATGACGGATGCTGAAGGATTTCCGATTCGAGCTCTTGAAGTGCGGTTTTGACGACTTGTGCAACATGAGGCCTGGCGCTGTCGTGAAGGTGTTATGGTTTGACCATGTCGATGAGGTGTTTTCAGTCCAATAGACTCATTCACGCGGTGTAGCTGGGCAATGTAGAGCTCCTTGTTGACCGTGGTATTCTTTTCATTTCCCAATGCCACATGCCCCCCTGAAACGCCCTGAGTAAGATATCTACTAAAAATGCTAAACTTCACGATGGCAATATACAATGTGACATATTCCCATTAGTGTTGCCATATCTCAAAATTTAAGTAGCAACTTATGTAAAATAAATAATTTTTTTCGCCTCCAGAAAAAATTATTTTCCAAAACACTTCTCTGCTAATTATAGGGATAATTACCGGCAATTGCTCGCAGATAAAATAAATAAATATCTACACAAATTACCAAACATTACCTATATCCGATAAGCAATAAACAGCTCAATGCAACGATGCATGCAACATTGATGCGGCAATCATTAAGCAGTGATAGTGGCACGTACGTATGGGTGGATGTATGTAAGCGGTATGTTGTGGCATAAACGTTAATTTAAGGTGCGTTGATTAGGGCAAAAGGTAATTATATGAAGCAGACATGCAATAGAAGCAACAACAACAACAAACCACACTGGCCAGCGGCGCCAAAACAAAGGACGTTGCACTCGAAACGGGGAAGATACCGAAAATGCGGCGGGACAGCCAGGCAGGTAAAGTGGAGGAGGCGAAAATTAAGATGATCCGCTAACAAAGCAAAAGCAACAATGAGTGAGCGAACGTGAATGACATTTGACAGTGGCACGCACACACATATGAATAGACGAACAGAGATGCAGGGTTGCATGTGCATGTGTGACGGAGCGATACTTGTATGGCACAGTGTTGTGGCATGTCTGCTGTAATACGTTGATATTTGGGGTGCATGTCCTGTGCGAGGAACACATTTAAAATTATTGAATTATTATTGTTGTTGATGCGTAAAGCAGATTAGAATTTATAAAAAAAAAAAAATAGAAAAAAATAGAAAAAAATTTAAAACAATACACAGGTACTCATCAGAGTGGCGGAGCGAATTGTGCAACATATGTCGCGAGTGTCCTGCCGCTTCAAGTGTACCTGTAACCAGCACTCCTCCTGCCACAAGATTGTAGTTGAAATTTTAGCTGTAGCACTGCCGCACCCTCGCTCAGCATTTCAGCCAACGTAGTGCCTTCAGTGCCCTCAATACTCTCTTACTATTGTACTGGCGACCATATGTTGCATAAGTTTTGTACAATTCACAACTTAGACGAGCAAGAAAAAAATCTCCCTCCCGTGTGTGGGTGCCTGCATGCTATTGGATTTGTCTGGGATGTGCCACATACACATTTGATGCGTGTAATTTGTGTTGCGTCCATCTGGTAATTGCATCACCGCACGACATCACCATGCAACATGCATACAAACACACACACATACATACACAAATAGTTGAGTTGTACGCACTAGCGCTCATATGTGGGTATAAATAAATATATGTACACTTGAATGCCAAAAATTTTTAATGCCACAATTTTCCGTCTGCTCTAAAGTTATTATTAATGCTTGCAACAAATTTCTCTATTGCGCCCCTCGCCCTAAAGTGAAGCTGCTGCTGCTGCTGCTGATTCGCCTGTCTCATGCAATTTAATGCTATGTTTAACTTGTTGTTGCCACAGCCACCCATTCGTATATAAGTGTGAGTGTGCGTATGCACTTTCCCGTTGAAAGTCCTCCATATCCTCCACACCCTCCCTTTTTCCACTTCGAAGTCCATCATCCATTTACACTGCCGCTGCTGCTGCGCTCGTACCTTTGTTTGTTTGCTCTAATTTAATTTTCGACTTGTTACTTTTCTTCTGCGTGGTTGACTGCTGGCTTTCGGGTTTTCTTTTCACTTTTTTCCGCTCTTCTTGCTTTCTAATTTTTGTTAAAACCATAGTTGATGTTTCGAATTTTTCATTTGATTTATGAAATTTTAATGCCATTTGACGTGAAAGTTATGCTGTTGGATTTCGGCAGCATGCGCTTGTTTGCGTGTAAAAGAATATTTCAAGGTGTGTGTGAGTTACATTTATGTCGAAGTGCTCTTAAAATATAAATAATGAACTTTTTTTTTTAATTTATTGTATTTATTTATCAAAAACCAGAATTATAATTAAAAAATTGCAATCTAGTGCAGTTGAATTAAAATTATAAATTTCGCAGTTAGGCGGAATTGGAATATTATATAAAAGGTGGCGCAAAAGTAACATTGCGATGTCTTTTGGCTGTAATTTAAAAAAAAATCAAAAACTTTGATTCTTCTTGTGGATTATTTTTATTTGGTCTTTTAACTTTTTTTACATCAAGTCGAGAATATGATGTCATGTAAATGGCCGCCGCCACAGTTGATTGCCATTTCAGCTCTTTTTATGGCATTTTCCATCACTTTGGCCAAAACTTCCGGCGATAGGTCCTCACATTCTTGATGGATATTGTCTTTAAGAGCTGCAAGAGTCTGAGGCATGTTGACATAAACCCGCGACTTCAAACAGCCCCACAAATAGAAGTCTGGAGCGGTCAAATCAGGCGATCTTGCTGGCCAGTGCAAATCGCCAAAACGGGAGATTAGACGCCCGGGAAATGCATCCTTCAGCATATCGGTTGTGGCACGTGCAGAGTGTGCCGTTGCACCGTTCTGTTGAAACCACATATTTTCCAATCCCAATTCATCAAGTTGCGGCAAAAAGAACTCGTTAATCATTGCTCTGTAGCGCTCACCATTCACAGTAACCGTTTGGCCCGCGACGTCTTCGAAGAAAAAAGGTCCGATGACTCCTCCAGCGAAAACAGCACACCATACAGTGACTTTGAGCGGGTGTAATGGCTCTTCGTGGGTTACACGCGGATTTTCAGTGCTCCAGAATCGTAAATTTTGCTTATTTACGTACCCGCTAAGATGGAAATGGGCCTCATCACTCATGATTATTTTTGATGAAAAATCATATTCCTCTTGGTGGTGATTAAGGATGGCTTGAGCGTATGTTAGACACGATTGGCGGTCAGCAGCTAACAGCTGATGCACCGTCTGGACTTTGTACGGAAACATCTTCAAATCTTGTACCAAAATTCGCTGTAAAGACCGTCGTCTGATACCCATCTGCGTGGCACGTCGTCTGGTCGATGTCGACGGCGCTTCCATGACATCCTCGGCTACAGCAGCAATACCTATTCTCTGCAGAACGGCTACTCCGGGGTCTGCCACGCCTGGCAGCATCTCGTGTTGTGCCAGTCTCTTCGAGGCGAGCGGCTAAACGTCGCAGTGTTTCACCAGTAGGCGTTGGACGGCGAGGAAACCTGCGACGAAATTCACCTTGTGCCAAAGTCACCGATTATTGGTCAAATAAATAGTCAGCAATATTCCGCGTTCTGGAGCAGTGTAGCGTAACATTCTTTATTAACGTGTATTTTGCATGTGTTTACTACACAAATGTCAAAACAGAACTGACATTAGGGGCCAATCGCAAAATTTATAGCATTTTCTGATAGGAGGATTACTTTAGCGCCACCTGTTATATATATTTTTGATTATTCCTTGATATCTCTTGTCAAATTAACTATAAACAGTTTGTACATGAAATTATTTATATAGTTATATGAAGAAATACCGCCAAATACCTCAGACCAACGTGAGCGATCTTGTGCAATTTTTCGAATTTCATGCCAGGAACATCTTGATTGGTATTCCGCGTGTGTTGATCGCATCCATGCTGTTAGTGGTCGTCCACTTCTTCTGGAGCCTTGTGGATTCCATTCTAGGGCCATCTTTGCGATGTCATCGTCTTCCTTGCGTAAGGTGTGCCCAATCCAACGTGATTTCCTTTCTTTGATATCAGCTGCGATGGGCTTGCACATTGAAATATATAAAAGATTTTCGTTGGTGATAACTCTTGCCCAAAATATGCGGTGAATAATGCGCAGACATCTGTTGATAAATGTTTGTAGGCTATTGCATATGGTATCTGTGACTTTCCATGTTTCGCACGCATAAAGTAACACTGGTTTGATGCTTGTATTGAAAATTCGCAATTTTGTTTCTGTGCTGATATGTCTTGATGACCAGATTCAATTCATCCTGTGGAAAGCGTGGCGAGCTTTGTTTATGCGGGAACTTATATCAGCTTCCGCTCCACCATTTTTTTACACTATACTGCCAATGTAGCAGAAGTTTTCAATGTCCTCAATTGTAACCAGCGTGCCGCCCACTTCAAGCGTCAGTGCGTCCTGGTTTGGAGTCTCGATACGTATAAGCTTCGTTTTTTTTGAAGTTGACTCGCAATTCAACTTGGCTTGCGTGTCGTATTAAGGCAGTAAGTTTAGCGTGTGCTTCAGACAATTTGTGTGTCAAAAAGCATATATCAGCGGCATAATCCAGATCGCAGAGCTTCTGATATGGGCGCTAATGAATGCCCAATGGAATATCGATATTTGTTTTCCTTATAATGTCATCAAGTATAGTGATAAACAGCAGCGGCGACAACACACAACCTTGACGCACACCGTTGTGAATACTGAACAACTCGCTTGCCTTTGAAGAGTACACTGCACACAGCTCCCTCATGAAGTTCTTGAATGATGGTGATGATTTTTTCGCGCGCTCAAAATCCACAAAGAGTAGGTGCAGTGGCGACCGCCATTCTGCTGACTGCTCTACATATAATTATGCGCAGCGTGTTAATATGATCTAAACACGATCTTTTGGGGCGAAAACCAATCTGTTCGGTGCGCAATATGTTGTTGAGAACTGGGGCGATTCTCTCAAGAATAGCAAAAGCCAAGATCTTTATTACGACATTTAAAAGAGTTATGCCACGCCAATTTGCACAGCGACTTAAATCGCCCTTCTTGGGAATTGATATTATTATGTCCTCTTTCCAGTCGATCCGGATGGTGTTTGTTGACCAGATTTGAAGTAAGAGTTGACGGAGTAGTGGGGTTATTTCATCAGCACCTAATTTTAATAACTCAGGTGGTATACCATCCGAGCCAGCAGCTTTGTTGTTTTTAAGCTTGTGGATTGCGGTTTTAATTTCCGTGCTAGATGGGGGCTCAGTCGAGATATCCCTGTTGGGATTCCGTCGTCAATTGCTGGGGACGGCGTCTGCTTCTTCAATGCCTTCGCGAGCGAGTATTATAATGTCTTTTCCACTCGGTAAGCTGCTCCTCCGCGGTGGTTAGTGTGTTCCCATTTATATCTTTTAATGGTGGTATGTGGGGTTTCACATTTGCTAGTTTGTTGATGGCAACGTATACACCTTTTAAGTCATTTTTGTATGCATCGTTTTCAGCGGCGCTGGCAATCTCGTTATAGTACCTCTTTTTATCTTTTGTCGTCTTGTCTTTTACCTCCGTATCTGCAATCTTGTAACGTGAAGCGAGATTCACTTTCCGTATATGATCGTGGGTACTTTGGAGCTGGTTTTTAATATCCTGTCTTTTTTGAACAATTTGTCTAGTGCTTTCTCGTAACCACGGCTTATTTTGTTGCTTTACAAAGCCCAATGACGACTTAGCCGCTGAAGTACATGCTGTAGCCACATCATTCCATGTATATTCAGCTCCAATGTTCTCCAGATTGGTGCTCAAATACCTCCGGTATTCTTTGAGACTTTCTGGATTTTTGAGTTTTGCAAGATTAAATTTGCAGCGCCCAATATAACGGTTGTTGAGAGCTGCTGGACGAAGACGCACTTTAGCAACTACAAGATTGTGGTCGCTATAAACATCAGCTCCTCTTAGTGATCTCACATCCAAAAGTGTGTTGTGAAACCTCCGGCTGATAAGGACGTGGTCTATTTGGTTACGTGTTCGACCGTCTGGAGATTGTCATGTATACTTGTGTATATCTTTGTGTGGAAATCTAGAGCCACCAATAAACATGTTGTGAGTTGTACAGAACTCCACCAAACGCTCGCTATTTCCGTTTCTTACACTACCAAGACCATGACAGCCCATAATTTTTTGGAGCCCGATTTTTGCATTGAAATCGCCAAGCGTATGTCTCGTGTTGGTTGGAATATTATTAAGAGAATAAAGATGAGTTGTAATTATGTGGGGATTATGAGTTCGTATTAATATGTGAAGTTCAGTGTAATTGTTTTTTTTTTTTGTTTTTTTTTTTAGTGATGAGGTGTAAATCAAAATGTCTGAAACATGTTGCACCATTGGTATATGGGGCATGCTCCCACTAGCACTATAACATTCCTCCTGCTTTGCCTATTGTCTATGTCTATTGACTCAAAAGGTTCCTGCGTACAGGTTCCGCTCCTGTGGGCGTATGGAGCTTTTACGCCATCGCTCCATCACACCTCCCACTGTCTTCGAAAGCGGTTGTGGGGGTATGAAACATCGGAGAATATGCAATAGTTCGATACTCACAAACTATTGTCTTGGCTTCAGTTTGGTGCTGTTGTGAGTATTTGGCTCAAGCGTCTGTGTCTGTCGTCGGTTTGTTTAAAAGACCTGGAGTTTATCTCATCTTTCCACCTGCTAGCAAAGGTACCAACAACTTTTTAATAAACGAATAGCCTTTATATTTATAAGGTTGTTTTTTAGTTTTTTTCTCCTAAGAACTTTCGAATTATGACTTAGCTGGATTAAGTACATACATTACATAAGAAATAATCTAGCTGGTCTTGCTACCTAATTAATTTAATATCTTAATACATAGTATTGAACACTTAGTCTATCTTTCTGCTCCTCCTGCTGCTGCCGCTGTTGTTGCTGCAGTAACAACTGCTGCTGTCGTTTCTGGGCTTTTCTTTCCCAGCCAATGCGGTTAAGCCTCGTCACGACTATAGCCGCGAACGTTTTTGCGGCGTCCCGTTTAGTGATGGTCGAGCACATATCCTGGACAAGCCAGCATTGCTCGTTTTTCACTGAAACGTCTGCAATGAAAGGCCACATGTTCTGCGGTCTCGACTGTATTCGAGCAACTCGGGCAAAAAGGGGTGTCGGCCAGCTGGAAACCGTGTACATAGATATTCAAGGAAGCAGCCGTGTCCGGTAAGTATTTATCTGAGTTAGGTAGTAGTCAATATCGCCATGCTTCCCATTCATCCACCCTTCAAGGTTTGGTATGAGTTTGTAAGTCCACCGGCCTTTGGTTGATTCATCCCACTTTCTTTGCCATTCGACCATCGATCGCGTAGCTTCTACCGCCTTTTCTGCTATCGTCGGTTTCACTCCTTTTACTCCATCGCATGAATATCCACTGGTATCTTTCTAGCAATAGCGCATATTGCTTAATCGCCTCTTGTGAGAAAATTTCGTGTCCGCCAACCGTGATCCTCATAATTCTTTTTTGCTTCCTCGTGCTTAAAGCAGGGCCTCTGTTTTCTGGGCTGCCAGCTCCAAGCCCGCATTACCGAGCCATCGCTGTACTTTCGCCACTGCATCGTTACATTTTGCTTCCAGCTGATCTAACCGCTTGTCTATAGCTACCAGCGCAATATCATCAGCATATCTTGCGATCTCCACCTTATCGGGAAGTTTCACTTTTAAGACCCCGTCGTACATAACATTCAGTATAATTGTTTATATATCCATTAATGTTCACTGTATAACCTTAAAATTAATATTTATTAAGAAATTGGTTATTACAGTACCCACTTGGATTACTATTAATAATAAATAGCAGAGAGCATTAATGTATTATAGTGTTAACAAAAATAACGTAGATAACAATAAAAGAAATATTCGTATGTATTCAGATAAATAATATTTTACAGAAGGAAAACTTTGTGTAGGCAATTCATAGTCTGGAAAACAGTATTTAGTTTTATATATAGGAAACGGCAGTTGAAAATAGAGAAAAATCATACAATATGCTAAATAACATAGGCTTGTTTTTCTACTTGTAATAAATTCTAACACTCATATACGAGCAGATGTATTTGTTTTTATATTTGCTGTAACGTTGATGAGAACAGTGTATTTATATATCTGCATTGTGTATTCCATCGTCAGAGCATGATAATTGGAGAGTGACATAGTTTTGTTTTGCTATTGTTGCTTTGAAGTTTTTTGCAATTTTTGGTTGTTCTTGTTATTTTGAGTTTCCTTACCAGACGCCTTACAGTATTTTAGGAGAGAAGTTTAAAAGTAGGGCACATTATAAAGGTCGCTGAGAGTGGCTCGGCTGCATAAGAGGTACCTACTGTTGTTGTGCCTATTGGCGATATGATTGGTGATGTTATCTGATTGGATTGTGCTCTTTGGTTGTTGGTCTGGTAACTTAGTGGAGAGTTTGAGTGTCTCTGCTATTTTATTTTTTTTAACTGTCGATATTTCGTATGTATTTGTTGCAGATCGTAAAATTTCAGCACAGGTTACATCGGTGTTGTTATGTCGCTTTCAGTAAATTTTTGTTGCTGTCTTGTTGTCAACTTTTTCAATTGTTTTTATCGCCTGTAACTCTTTTTGTTGAAAAAAAACTTCCCATTTTTTGAGAAGGGCAATTTGGTTACATTGTTCAAATTTGCCCTTGGTACAGTTAACAAATGACGCAGGTTTGATGCACTTTTCATCGCCACAATTGTGACATGTCTTAATGCCTCTGCACCATTTTGGAGTGTGATTATATTTTTAACATCGTACACCTCTCGCGGAAGAGAAATGTAGTGTCGCACGATCGTTTTTTTATAACCTAAATAAATTCATTATTAAATTATTATTTATGAAATAAAATTTTTTCTTAATATTTTTTTAAATTTAAAAATGTTTTTTTTTAATTATCAAACATTTTTTTTCTAAGAAAATTATATTTAAACCTTAAAACTTTGATTTTGTGAATGTGAATGTGAATTAAAAATCAACGAAGACTTTAGAAAATCAAACCTATAAAATAAAAGAAATTATAAATGTTACAAAGCACTAAAGATTAGAAAATCTACACCAAAATTTTCAACATTTTATAAAGCTTAAAATTATAATTTTTTTATTTTGAAAAAAGAAATATATTAATTAAAATGAATTTGTTTCCAAAAAATTATGTTTAATACTAAAAACATTAAAAAATATATAAATGTTAAATAAAACCGAAGATATTCCACTTTAGAAAACTCCATACCTTCCTACCAAATCTTCAACATTGAATAAATCGTAAAATTATTAATTTTGGCGCGGTTTTGAATTTGACACTCTAAAAATGAGTTTTTTTCAGTTTTTTAATCAAAAAAATTGGAAATAATTGATATAATAATATGATTCTAGTACGAGCGATAACCTTTAGGCTGTCGAGTATTTTTTTTTAACAACACCTGACTGGAAAATGTCGCTTCGAGATAAGGGTAAGACTCCGTCAGAAAATATGAGATTTGCAAGTGGTCTTTCGATTTCTTTGAAACTTTGGGAAATATTAGTTCTAGGTAAGATACATTCGAGCCTAAAAGGATTTTGAAAAATTTTCAAAATTGAGTCATCTACGCCATGTTGAAAATCGGGACCGTGTTTTTTTCAAAAATCAATATTTCTTGAACCGTTGGATGGATTTCAATGCAATTTACAGACAATATAGAAACAAATAAGTAGTTTAAATAAGTATTATGTTAAAAAAAAAATTTCGAAATTTTGACCAAAAAAAAGTCAAAAAAATTTTTTGAATCAATTTTTAGTTGATTTGGCCAGTTTTTTAGATTTTCTGTTATACACGTAACGATTCCTTATGATTTAACCTTTATTTTGAAAAAAAAAAATTTTATGGTGTCTATAATAGTTCTCGAGATATTGCGATTTTAGTGGAAGCGCGCACCGTGAAGTTCGCGGTTACGTAGCGCGGGAGTAGAAAAACGCGCACAGACCTGCAGCAGTCTGCTCCAGTCACTTCATACAGGAACACATAACGCAGCGCGAACCGTGCGTGCGCGCTTCCACTAAAATCGCAATATCTCGAGAACTATTATAGACACCATAAAATTTTTTTTTTCAAAATAAAGGTTAAATCATAGAACTAATATTTCCCAAAGTTTCAAAGAAATCGAAAGACCACTTGCAAATCTCATATTTTCTGACGGAGTCTTACCCATAAATGAGTTTAAAGTTTGAGATACAGGAGTGCACGCAACCGTTCTCTACCTAGTTAATGGGCTGTAAAAGCTATAATATTGGCAATTTCAACATGAAAATTTCACAGTATACTATTTCTAAGATACAAGTAGCATACTTTCGAAATATCGAAAAAACAAAAAATCGATTTTTTTAAATTTCTAGACCTCTTAAAATTATTAACTTTCTTCGAATTTTTTTTTGTTTATTCTTACTACACTCAGGCCTAAAACGCTTTTTTCAAGGCGTTGCAAATTTTTTACCGGGTTTCTTCCAGTTTCGTTCCAAAAGTTGAGGATTATAGGCAATTTTCAATACAAAAATGAGACAAAAAATTCGTATTATTTTTTAATGCAATTTTATCTGCCGTATTAATAGGTAAAATTTAGACTATTTATTAGCCATTTTATATTATTTTTTCTTCAGAAGCAGAAGAAAAAAATTTCACAAAAAAAAAATTTTTTTTGTTGTTCATAAAGTGAAGTCGTTAATTTCTGTTTTTTTTTGTAATTTTTTTTGCGGTACCATAAATAATTCTTATGAAAGACAAGTGAATTGTACTAGGCTTGTAGAAAGCAGAAATTAATTTCGTATTTTATTTTCATTCAGCGCACTTTTCAATCCCTTAATTTCTTAGTACGCAGATCTTTAACTATAGGGTGGGCCATGTAAAATTTGCTTTTTGAATCAACTATAAAAAAAAAACTAATTAATATTTTTTTAAACTTTTTTTTATTTTGAAGATTGAATATAGTCATTTATGAATAAAAAACAATATCGTTTAAATGACTGCCACGACTGGCTTTACAGTAGGCCATTCGATCAACCCAATTTTTAAGCACATTTTCGATTGTTTGGGCTCCAATTTATGAATGGCAACTTCGATTTCGTGTTTTAAAGCATCAATCGTCTCTGGATGGTTCGCATAGCATTTGTCTTTAACGGCTCCCCACAAAAAATAGTCCAACGGGTTTAAATCACAGCTCCGAGGCGGCCAATTGATATCGGAATTCAAAAACGGTAGCCAAAAGTTCGAGGGTAACTTTGGCAGTGTGACAAGTTGCACCGTCCTGTTGAAATCAAATGTCGTTCATGTCATCCTCTTCAATTTTTGGAAACAAAAACTCATTGAGCATGTCACGGTAACGCTCGCCATTTAGTGTAACCGCGGAAGAAGAAGAAGCCTCACCACTTTGGAAATAGGCTTCCCAATTTTGTTTAAGCGTATAGCGTCCCATTTCGTAAATGTCAAACCTTTAAGTAAATTATGAACACATTTGACATGTCATTTGTGTTACCATTCTCAAAAAAATAGGTGGTTCAAAAAGCAAACGCTATATGGCCCACTCTGTACTTAGTGGGTGAAACGGGAAAAGTGAATGGAGATATATACGAGGTGGAGGAAAAATAACTTATTTACTAAATAAAAAAAATATTATGTTGCAAAAATTATAAATTTCCTGATTGGGTGATTAATTTTGCGCCACCTTGTATTTATTTATTTGCACTCTTGCCTTTATTTTTGCTTTAAAATATTCGACATGAAAACCGGAACTAGTAAATGGTAGTTGCGTTGCGTGATGATGGGGTATAGGGTGTTGCTAAACCACATCGTCTGACTAAAATGAAATTTGAGTAAAGTGGGAATTATGCATTTTCCTATATAACTACTCTATGTTGGTATATTAGTATACTACAAGGCGCTAAAGCTTACACAAATTCACACACACATACACACACCTACCATTACATTTATGCAATTTCAAAACAATAAATGCCCGCATGCATGGCTTAATCGAATCTAACAGTTGTTGTTGTTGAAGCACAAAGCCAACAACACAAGCAATGCATAACCATTAAAACAACACAACAATAACAAATGCCCCCACAATTCATTGCCAGCATTTGGCGCACAAAAGAGCTCCAAAAAAGTGAAGGTGCGAGGACACCCCCGGCCCAAATGAGGTTGACTGCTGTCAAAGTGTGAAATAGGTAAACACCTATTGTGTGAAATGGGTTTGTTGTTGTTGTTGTTGTTCTACTGAATTTCTGTTATGCTACCTCAATTACCTTGCGAGCGAACGCACACTGACGCACATAAGCTGTGCAGCGACGTTTGTTGTTATAATTTCTGCTGGCAGTGTTGTTGTTGTTCTTGTTGTTTTTCATGCGAGCTTTTATTATTCTTACTAAATGAGAAAAAGGGTTTACAACCTCAATTTTCGTTTCGCATTGTTCTTTGTTTATCGAATGAATGCATGGAAGTGGCCGAGTAGCCAACAAAGTCTCAATGGCTGCACTCCGCCTTGGCTTTGTAAACTGGCTGTGAGCACCTTTTAGTTGACGGTTGGCTCCGCAAATTTTATTATTATTTTTGTGAACAATATTCAAATGCGTACTGGTAGTGGTAGAATTTTCGAAAATGCATGCAAACATTAAAATTAATGAATAACAATAAAAGTGAGCCCATTTACCAAAATGGGTTTTCTCGTTCGCAAAGAGTGTTGCAGAACTGAGCTAAAATGACAGGAGTCTAATGAAACGTCAACGAGCTAATGGTGCAATCTATTTTTTTTTTTGTGGTCCAAATATTTGTTAACCCATTGATGACACTTGATGCTCGCTTTTAGGTGGTCACCAGAGAAAAGTATAAATCAAACAAAATACAAAACAAAAAAATACAAAAAAAAAACAAAAAACAAAACCAAAAACAAAAAATTGAAAAGTGAAAAAAAATATCACTTTAATGACTTTATAGCCACTCATAACTGAGAAACTTTTCAGTTCTGCGCACTTCATTTTTTCTGCTGCTATGTATGTAAAGGGTGTATGTAAATTTCAAGGGCCGATGCTGAGTGCTGTGTTTCATTTAGTATTTTTCAATTTCAGATTAATTCAATTTGAACCATGGAAAGATAGACAATCGAGCAACGCGTTAAACTTATTCAGGCTTATTATGAAAACGGGAGTTCAAATCAAAATGCATATCGCGCACTTCGTGATTTTTTCGGTCAATTTAATCGTCGAAATCTGTGTGCAATAGGAAAACTGTGCAAAAGTTTGAGCAAACCGGGATGTAAAAATAACAGTGCATGCTCGTACAGCTCGTACTGCAAAAAATATTGCTGCTGTTCGCGATAGTGTGGTTGAAGAGCCGTCCACCTCAACTCGTCGTCGTGCCTAACAATTGCACCTCGCACGCTCGTCGTTGATGAACATTATGCATAAAGACTTGCATTTACACGCTTACAAGGTGCAATTGACTCAAGAACTAAAGCCTCTTGACCATTTCAAGCGTCGTCAATGGTCCGAATGGTGGCAGGAAATGGCAACAGTGAATGACCAATTTTCGAAGAAAATCATCTTCAGTGATGAGGCATATTTTCACCTCAGTGGATTCATCAATAAGCAGAATTGCCGTGTTTGGGTGAATGGTAATCCAAGAGTGATTGCCGAAAAACCAATGCACCCACAAAGAGTGACTGTTTGGTGCGGTTTATGCGCCGGCGGCATCATTGGGCTGTATTTTTTCCAAAATGAGGCTGGTCAGGCAGTTACTGTGAATAGTGTTCGCTATAGTGAGATGATAACGAACTTTTTATGGCCCGAATCGGAAGATATAGATGTGAACGATATGTGGTTTCAACAGGGCGGTGCCACTTGTCACACAGCTAACGAAACAATGGCTCTTTTGCGCGAAAAATTTGATGGCCGAACAATCTCACGTCGCGGCGATGTCAATTGGCCGCCGAGATCATGTGATTTGACACCGTTGGACTTCTTTCCTTGGGGTTATGTGAAAAAAAAGGTGTACGTCGATAAGCCAGCAACAATTGAAGAACTAAAGGATGAGATGATTCGGCACATTAACGGCATAGAACCTCAATTATGCCTCAGCGTCATCGAAAATTGGGATCATCGGATGGAGGTGTGCCGCCGAGGCCGCGGCGGCTATTTTGCCGATATTTTGTTTCATGCGTAATTGAGTTATACGAATATTATCATAATAAAGAGAAATGACAACAATTTCTTAAAAAAGTTGCATTTATTCAAAATCAACACCGGCCCTTAAAACTTAACCACCCTTTATAAGTCTCTCAATTTCTCTGAGCCAACACAAATATAGTCCGCACTCATATCCTTCCAAAATTGATGATTGTTGCCACAAAATGTCATGCATGCACATGTTTGCATGTTGTGTCCGCGTACTGAGCTATTGCTTTGCAATTCTTTTGAAACTTTTTATCCTCAACATCATTTGACAAGCATTTGACAGTTTTGCGGTAATTAATGAGGCACTGTAAGTTATTGCTTTGCCAATTGCAATAGGTGAGAAATTTGAAATTTCTTAATTAAAGTCCATGTAATAATATTGGGTGTAATGTAATAATATTGGGTGTAACGAGCTGTAGTGACGTCACTAGGCATGCAGCGAAGCGCGACAATATCCAGTCTCGTATCTTGCATCCGAGCTCATCTTTCGGCAATGTGAGTAACCTATGCGCATACACAAATGGCAATTTAAATAGGTCTGAATAGAAAAAGATAGAGACATTAATATTATTCTGATAAAAACATTCTCGTACTAAGATTGAGGAGTGTTTTGGATATTATATTACATGTAAATAAATTTGTCCATTTTACTGGTTATGGGGTGAGCAGAATGGTATCCTCTAATCATTTTGTTGCCGCCACTGTGCTTGGTTGACCGCGGTGAGAACGCTTGTCCTTTAGGACGTTACGAGCAATTCTGCCTGGAAGGTTCACTCAGGCTAAAGAGACCATGCATTTATAGCTCCGGAAAACGGCAGATAGTCAAGGAGGA
Source organism: Anastrepha obliqua (assembly GCF_027943255.1). Lineage (NCBI taxonomy): Eukaryota > Metazoa > Arthropoda > Insecta > Diptera > Tephritidae > Anastrepha > Anastrepha obliqua. Next base: position 110,487,123 of record NC_072894.1, on the reverse strand, counting down.
AAGGAGAAAATTAGAGAAAGAGATAGGAAAGAATAGCGACAGAAGTAGTTAGTCCTGTGAAAATTTTCCAGATTCTTTGGCAAATCTGTAGATATCCTCCAGTTTTAGAGAACGAATATTACTCATTCCCACGACATCGGAACCCGAACCTAGTAGCCTTGCTCTAGCAAGGGCAGGACACTCACAGAGAAATTTCTCAATACTATCCGCCTTCTCCAAGCAAGACAGGCATATTGGGCCCTCAATGATTCTAGTAGTGTTCATATGCTGACCCCATGGGTTGTGTCCTGTAATAATACCGACCATCAACCGACCGTCTTTCCTTCCAAGTTTTAGAAGAAAGTTCGACAGTTTTCTGTTCGCACTTGTCACAAAACACTTTGCAGTTCTGCAGCGTTCTTACCTGTTTAAGTAATTGCATCGCTCATCCAATTCATGATTCCTGCGCAACTGATTCCGATTAGTGGCTTTGGCCCTTGTGGGGAAGCGCTGATAAACAGTTGGGCAATTCATCGACAATTTCGTTTCCTTGAACACCGGAGTGTCCCGGAACCCATATAAGTACAAGCCTGTTTTGTCTTGCGACAGAATTAAGTTTCTTCTTACATTCTTGAACAATCTTTGAGGTTTGCTTCGCGTTCTCCAAGGCCTTCAGTGCAGCTTGACTGTCACTGAAAATTCCAATCTGTTTCCCGCTTCAACTCCACTCGATTATCCACTCGGCTACTTTCAAGATGGCAAAAACTTCCATTTGGAAAACAGTTGCCATTTCTGCCATAACATAGGGATACTTATTACTATCGTTTAAGTACCATCCGGCTCCAGACCCTATTTCATTCTTAGACCCATCGGTAAAGAAAATATCCGTCAAACCTCCCTGAATGCATTCTGGATTGCCCCATTGCTCACGCTGACATCAAATTTTCTTCCAATTGAAACTATGGGTATCAGGCCAGCTTTAAGTGCCGAAAATAGTGAATACTGTTCAGATATCATCGAAAGATTTTTCTCTATCCCGATTTTCCGTCTTCGTGCCAGAAACCATATTTATAGAGTATACACTAGGCTGGGTCGATTTGTGGAGAGGCAAAAGAATCGCCCATTGCTCTGTGAAAATCATATCTAGGGATCAAAATAAGAAACTTTGCCGAAGGAACCATACCTCTAAAACGAATTCTGATGTCCCCCAATTTGGGTCGAACTTTTTAGTTTCTTTTCTCATGTAAAGGCCAAAAATGGTGATATTTTGAAATGATTGAATGGGGAACCCCCAGGGGAGTTCCAGGGCGTGTGCCACTGGCATGGGTGGATCGGCCGTCCAAAGTTAGTGGCGGACGGTCATACATTTGGACTCGATTGGAGCACTCTAAATGGGTCAAAGTGGGGGACATCAGAATTCGTTTTAGAGGTATGGTTCTTTCGGCAAAGTTTCTTATTTTGATCCCTGAAATACGATTTTCACAGAGCAATGAGCGATTTTTAAATCGACCGGCCCTGGTCTACACATTGCTTTTATTGCATAGCATTTAGAGCATCGCCGGAGGTCGTACTCATGGCAAGCTATACCAGGAGGTTCTATGGACGAGGTAACACAAGCATGCGTTAGAACGTCAATTACAGCTGTCATATGAAGGACCGCGAATTCAGAATCGTATTTTGGGTAGAAGAAAGAGAAAAGCTTTAACATTGCCATGTTTTTAGATGGCATCAATTTTTCTCTCCCGAAATCTTCCATGGTAATATTTAGCTTGGCTATTTGCGGAATGACTATATGCAGCGGTGTCAGCTTGAGCATCACCTCCATTACAGCTATAGGGCAGATCCGCATCGCTCCCGTGATACACACACATGCTAAGCGCTGAAGCTTACTTAGAGCTGCCTGCACTGTCAAGAGAGTGACTCTCGATGGCCAAGCGACCGCGCCATATGTCACCATACATCTATGCATTCTTGGGTTACAACCCCAAGATTTTCCTGCTAGACGTTTGCAGATCATAAGAGTCCTTGCTGCCTTGGACAAGATGGCGTCAGCATGTCTTTCCAGTTAAGCTTGGCATCCAGGACAAAGCCATGATACTTGCCATGGCGAGTATTTGTTAGTAAGCAAATATCGCTAAAAAGCTTTATCGCCACAGCCTAATAACACCTACATTTCTCTATTAGAAACTTAACCCAAGTAAGTCAAAAGGCCTCGGCCTTTGCATTAGAGATTGCATTTTAGTTTTAACTCTCTAAGTAGAACTATTATTATTAATAAATATTTATATAATTAAATGAAGCCTTAAAATATCTTCAATGATAGAAATCAATTTTTTGAAAGAAAATAATTTCACCTTTCTGGCAGCAATACTAAGCGAAAATAGAATTTCCCATTGCACCATTTGCCCATAAAGTGAATGGTACATGTAAAATGAGAAAAGTTAAATTACTTTTAGTTATTTGGCTATTTATACACTCATACAAACACACTTAAAAGCCTTTCACTTATCTTCACAACTTGAAACTATCAATTTACACTATTATCTATGCCCTTGCATGCCCTTTTGGGGAAGAAGAGATAATGAATATAATAAAATTTCAATGCATACCAAATTGAATGCTTCATTGCCATTTCGAGCAGGCTACAGACCAAAAAACATGCAAAGGAGACATAGAGGATACTGGGGGATGTGAGTCTAATTTCCATGTAACATTCTTCCACACATCAACTTTTCCATCTGCACCATCAACTCACCCACCTTTTAATAGCCTTCCCTGGCTGTTGTTAGTTATTGTAAGTTTTTGTTAGTTTCTGTTAGGTTTTTCACTTGATGCGCATAGTTTTTGATTGACTGCAGCCTTTTTAGTTGGAAAGGAATAATGAGTTTGTTCATTTCATATCATTTCTGGTGATTTATGAGCTGTTGAAATGTTTGTGTGCTTGAGGGAATTGTACGTTTTAAATTGACCTGTGTCCAGTGACTGTAGTTAAATACGAAAACTTTTTGATAGATAAGACAGACGAGTGATGCAGTGACAAATGGATTTGCACAGAGGTGATTAGGTGGCTGAAGAAGTTAGTGGAAAGGTGATGGGATCCACAAAGAAAAGGGAAATTTGATGTTTGAAACTTTGCCTTTAAGATAACTATAAAAACGACAATTCTGTGGTGGGCGAAAGGGATGTTTGGCTAAAGCCTGCATTGTTTATATCTAACAAAAAAATATTTGCATTTTCAATCATCGATATGGGGCTGCCAGTTTCTGGGTTCGTGCATTTTTTGGAAGGAACTAATTCTACCCTATGATCTGAAAATTTCGGGACTGTTTAAATAAAATAAAACAGAGTTAAATTTCAAACAAATTTATTTTATCTCCTTCAAAATATGACCCGTCTGAAGCAACGCTCATGTGCCAACGTTTAACCCAGTCCTCCATGCATCCCTGGAAGGGATGGCCTTCAGTTCCTTCGTCGCCTTCTCTTTGATCTCCTCTATCGCCTGAAATCTCCTTCCACGAAGTGGTAACTTTAACTTCGGAAACAAAAATAAGTCGCACGGGGCCATATCAGGTGAATACGGTGCTTGCACGATGGTATTTACTTGGTGTTTGGTCAAATAATTCAGCACAATTCGGGCCCGGTGCGATGGCGCGTTATCATCATGCAAAATCCCAGAATTGTTTGTCCACATTTCCGGCCGGCCAGGCAGACATTAATGATCCGATGGCGGTAAAAAGTGGCAGATGTGTGTCTTACAGTCCTACCAACATAAGAAAAAAAATATGGACCGGTTCCCACGTGCGGTACTTTGTGATCATAGGATATATTCATCTAAATCAATTGAAATCTTTTCACTTGTTCTGCAATAGGCAATTAAGCTCCTGTGACAATTAATACTCGAGAACAAGCAACACTTTGCCATTCATCTGCCTAGAAAGAGGAGGCCATACTTTATGTATTTCTCTGTCGAAATTTGGTACCATGCGAAAAGGCTTCGATTTCAAAGCTTCGTGAAAATTAGTAACTCGCATTGCAGGTAACGTAGTTATTTCGATCCAGTTCTTAGTGAAACCAGAGCGACAGCAAAAGAGAATGACTTTAGTAGTTAGTGCAGAGAAGACCTGGATATTGAAGTATGACTCCTGGGCATGTATCATAAATAATTCACGAGGTTGCAGTACTATGTTTGAGTCGCTTTTTTATTTAAATTTTTTGTTAATTTATTTTGATTTTGCATTTTTAATTTTTGTGATATTTTGGAAATTTGGTTTTTTATTTTTTTTTATATTTATGTAATTTTTTTAACTAGTTTTTTTTGGTTTACATTTTTTTTAGATGTATGTAATGTTTTTACTCTTTTTTAATTTTTTTTTTTAATTTTTTATATATATTTTTTTTATTTTTTGATATTTTTGTTAAGATCTAATAATTCATTGTCCTTTCGGTTCTACTTTTTTTTCATTAATTTTATTATATTTTTTATGTTACTGTTCTTTTTTATTTTTGTAGGTTATATTTCTTTCTCCATATTGCTCTTTATTATTATTTATTACTTTTACTAAAATTTTAGAATTTTTTTATATTACCTGAATTTTCTTACCTATTACTTTTAATATTTTTTTTTTACTTTTTATAAGATTTAACAAGATTTTATTTTATATTTTATTATTTTCTACAAAATTTTTACAAAATTTTCGCTCGTTGATTTTATTTATTAACTTTTAAACATTTTTTAAATTTTTTTATATTACTTTGATTTTTTTATTTTTTCAGTTATTTTATATTTCTTTCTCTATTTCGCTTCTTGTTCTCAGTTATTAGTTTTATAAAATTAAAAAAATTTCGTTTTATGTTACTGCATTTTTTTCTATTTTGGCAGGTATTTTATATGCCTTTTCTATTTTGATCTTTTTCTTTACTTATTACTTTTTATAAAATAAATTTTTTTTATATTTCGGTAACTTATTGATTTTTATTTTTGTTTATAATATTTTTACTTATTAGTTTTTTTAAAACTATTTTTTTTACTTTAATTTTTATAATTATTTTTGCGGGTATTTTATATTTCGTCCTCTATTTCGCTCCTTGTTTTAGTTATTACGTTTGATAAAATTAAAAATAGTTTTTTACATTACTAGAATTTTTTATTTTATTTTTCCAGTTATTTTATATTTTATTCTCTATTTTCCTCCATGTTCTTATTTATTACTTTATATAGAAAAAAAAGTTTATATTTCTTAACCGTTTTTTTTTTTGTTTATTATTATATATATATATAATTGGCGCGTACACCCTTTTTGGGTGTTTGGCCGAGACCCTTCGCCTATTTGTGGTGTGCGTCTTGATGTTGTTCCACAAATGGAGGGACCTACAGTTTCAAGCCGACTCCGAACGGCAGATATTTTTATAAGGAGCTTTTTCATGGCAGAAATACACTCGGAGGTTTGCCATTGCCTGCCGAGAGGCGACCGCTATTAGAAAAATGTTTTTCTTAATTTTGATGTTTCACCGAGACTCGACCTTAGTTTTCTATGTGAATTCCCAATGTTAGTCACGCACCAACCCATGCGGCTACGGCGGCCGCCATTTTTAATTTTTATTGTAGGAAGTTTCTATTTCACTCCTTGTTCTTAAATACACATTTAAAATTAAATGTAGTTTAAATTAAAATTTTTTTATATTTCGGTAATTTATTGTATTTTATTTTTGTTTACTAATATTTTTATTTCTTAATTTTTGTAAAATAAAACTTTTTTTGTCTTTAATTCTTATAATTATTTTTGCTAGTATTTTATATGTCGTTCTCTATTTCACGCCTTATTTTAGATTATTAAGTTTTTAGGTTTTAGTTGAGTTTTTTTTTATTTTAAAATTTTGTGTGTGTTTTTTTTTGTTTTTTGTAGGTATTTTATGTTACGCTCCTTGTTTGATAAGTTTTATAAATTTTTCTAGTTAAATATCTTAGTTATATTTGTGCAATTTTTTAGTTTTTTTAACTATTGTTTTTTTTGTAAGTATTTTATGTTACGTTCCCAATATAGATAAGCTCCTAATCACTTATGCAACTCATTTTCCTATTGATCTTCAGAATGAGAAAATATTATATCATAAAGCAGCTTCACAAATTTCAATATATTTTTTGTTCTCTTTGTCCTAACTGTTCAATTCCTATGTAGAACCGCTTACTGGCTTTAATATAAATTATTTATATTTAAAGTTTTCCTCTGTTTAAGTTTAAAGTTTTTTATTTTTTTGGACACACTGTTTGTAAGGAATCCCTTTATCTTTTTTCAACTGGTTCGTAAGAGATACCTGAAGAATTGGTAAATTGCAAATATCTCGAAAACTTGTCCAAAGAAAATTAACTCGATTTTCGGAATCAGCGAACGTGCCCATTTTTTGCTATAAAACAGCCTGGAGCTGTTCATTTATTTATGCGAAAAAATAGTTCAAGTAAAGAAACTCAAATGCGCTGCTTCCATCTTCCGGACTAAGACAGCCATTTAGCCGTAGACGCAAACCATACACAAAGTTTAGTAAAAATCGCATGACTATTTAGGAAATTCTCCGCTATATTGGATTCATTATTTTGAATATTGAGAAATCTAACCTAAGATTCGTAATCTACGACCTCAAAACCCTCTCATGCGAAGTTTCATTCAAATCTACTAATGGCTTGATATTTTTTTACTTTTGAGGAGCCTCTACCCAGTGTATGGCCGTAAACATTTCACAAATTCAAAAATGTAGCTAAATTTAGTATTTTGAATTTTTTGCTGGAGATGATTTAGAAATATTGCAGCCTTGGTGTTGCTTTTTTTGTCAGCTTAGGCGGCTACTCAGAATTCAGAAGCTGTTAAAGCCTTAGTTGGACACCCGGCTGTCACCAGACTTTTCTGGCCAGATGTTTTCGACTTTTAACCTGAATTTAAAATATTTCTATTGCAGCTAACGACTTGAACTGCCTTCAACCTTTTTTTAGAAAACTTTCAGGTATGCGCTTTTATAAATCATTGAATTTCGGTGCAATAAAGTTAAAGTTTCAAGTGGTCCAAAAGTTGTGTTGTTTTTTAGAAAATTGTTTCTGCAGACGGTGTTGGGTGTTTTCTTCCATATACAAAAAAATTTCAGAGTAAGTGTTAAATGAAGAAAATGAACAAGACCGCGGCCGAAAAAATTCTCAAAAATAGGTGAGTTTTTGATCTACTTGAAACTACAGATTTATAATAATTTTTCCACTGCTGTAGCTAAACTGACCTTTGTACTGTTCTCCAACATTATTTTATTTTTTTAAAGCAGGTATAGCTTCGGCAATATTTCTTTAAAAAACTTTAAAAGCGAAAAAAAAAAACAAATCTCCATCAGCTAACTATTTCTTTACTCCTATTTTTCTTCTTCTTTCAGCTCCAGCTGTGCGAATTGATTGCATTTTCATGTAACTACCTTGCAACATCACCTTTCGCAGACACATTTAGCCGCTCGAAATAGCCAAACAAATGTTCAAATGTTTGTTTTTGCAAAATGTGCAGTTGCAGCAACGGAAAATATGAAACAGCAAAAAATGTATATGAATACAGTCAGCTAAATGTTGCAAATAGAGTTTCCACAAAAAAAAGAGACAAGCAAAAGCAAAAAAAAACAAGTCAACGTAAGCGATTACCAGTGTTTCTGGCTACCTGTAGGTCTCTGTGGCATGATGGAAGGAGTCAAAGTGCAAAAGTTCCGGTGCGCAAAAAGTTCCTAAGTAACTGTTGCTGGCAGTCAGCTTTTTGTTGGTGGACGCTATATGGCATGACAAACGATGCCACTTTTTGCTGCATGCATTTGTGAAATTGATACATTTTCGTTGGTGCAAAAAGGTATGCAGCTTCCAAAAAACAAAAAAAAAATTACAAAAAAAGGGAATTCAAGTTGAATCCTTAAATCAATGATGTTTAATACTACATTAAATAACTACAGCAGAGGGACTTAAATACGAGTTTTGACCATTTAGTTCTTTCTTTTTTAATTTTAAGAATTTTGCTATGAAAACACAGTTCATTCTTCTACATAAGTCATATAAAACCAAGTATCATAATTTGTGTAAATTAAGAAAAAAATAAAAAAAAATTCATCAAAATTTCAAATTTTTATCAGAGTTTTTTTTTAAATTTCGAGTATGCAATTTTATACTACAATTTAGCAGGCCTTATCTAAAAATTTCTTTATTGTGGGATATGGAACGTGTCGAAGGTATGAGTTATCATCGCGCAATGATGAAGAGATTAGGAAAGTTGTTTGGTTTTGATAGAATTATTTGCTGAAGCGGGCGTAGAAGAAGCTTTGGAAGACAGGTGGGACCATGATGTTTACGAGCAAGAGAAAATAAAGTTGAAGAAGCGTTTAATAGAGCGGTAAATTTGAAGTTGGATTGCCAAAGATAATTTTTTTTTATAAAAAATATTGGTCACTGGAGAGTTAAGGTAATTTTTTCCAAACTGATTGATTTTGATGCAAAACCTTAAAAGCAATTAACTTTAAGACTTTTGCATAGTTTCATCTAGTTAACTTCACGGCACCTGCAAATTTTTCTCGGTTCACAAAGAAGATAAATATTTGAAATTTAAAATAATTCATAGAATTTCTGTTTAAGATTGGTTAAGATTATTTTTTTCTAAAAATGTATAGGTTTTTATTCAAATTAACTTTACGACTCCTGCACATTTTTCCCGGTTCGCATTTTCAATTTTGAGACCTGAGGCTTGCACTCTATTGTACCGAAATTCAATGGCCTATAAACTGCGTACAAAACATTGAACTGAAAATTCTGATTAAAAACTTTGAAATTGATGAAAATTCGTTCATATACCGGAATATGCGAAGGCCTCCGATCAACAACAGCAGCAGAGGCAGTAGAAGCATCAGCGCCAACAACAGAACTCGAATGTGACAAAACCAAGAGAACATTCGAATTCGAACAAGCAGCCGTATTATCTAGAAACAGAAAATAGAGAGCGAACGCGATAGATCAGCAGTAGCAGCATCAGTAGCAGCACAACTACACAAAGGAATGCCAGTAGTAGCACCAACAACTCCAACAACTGTACGTTCGTACGATGAACCCGAGAGCGCGTTCGTATAATGATTGACAGCTATATTAAGTAGAAATAGCAGCAGAGGACATACTAATAGCAACAACAATTGATTTAGCAGTTAACATTTTTGTACAATATTATCAACTGATATATGACATGTTTAGAAAACAAAATTTTTAGGTAATTAACCGCCTTAGTTAGGCGTGAAGAGTTGAGCAGATAAAGAACGCAATTAAATGCAATATTCGTATTATTACTAAGTAGCTCGCACATTTCTTTCTTGCTCACTTTTGCACAAATTTTATTATTGCTTTTACAAGCTTAACAGAAAATTTTATAGCCAGCGCCTAATGTATGAAAGCTAAAACAAGTTGAGTTCTCCATGGTAAAAGCGAGTAAAAAACACGACCGTTCACTTCGTCTGCTGCTGTTACTGCTTGAAATATAAAAGCAAAAATTGGCCTGCGAAGGATTTAAGTAAAAACCAGGTAGGCCCTAAAGCATAATTTCTTAAGAGTTTAAAAGTCTTTTATTACACTTTAGCACAGTTTTTGCCAACTGTTTTCCGCACCGAAGCCTCCATACTGGCAGAAAAAAATCAATTCGCAGATTCCCCCAATTTTTTTCCACGCAGCGTCGCTTTAACAAAAGTGTAAACTTTTAGCGTTAAAAAGCAGAAAATGTAATCCTCCGCTTTGCATTTACCCCAAAGTTGCTGCCCCTGCCAGCCACCCGGACCCATACAAAACCATGTTAATGACAGCTGTCATTGACACACACACACACTCACAGGCACATACGCGCATAGATGGGCAGCGTAGTGCATGCAAATGCACACCTGCGCGACTGTGTGGCAGCGAAAAAGTTTGAGTGACAGTGTTGCAGTTCGAGGGAGCTTGAAGTGTTCCCCACTCTTATGCGATGCTATGCATGCATATGCGCCCCATTTTACGCACTGCTCTATTGGTACATGGTACGTAAGTATGTTTGTATTTGTTAGCCCGAGGAAAGGCAAAATGAGAGTTTTTCTTAGCACGCTTTTTTATTCAACACATTTCTGATGCGCTATGGATGGGACTCTTTCTACAAAACACACACAGACGCATACTTTCACAGCTTAACATTAACCCTTGGTGAAGGCAGTTGCGGCGAAATTCGAGTATTGCTGTTGTAGAGGGCAGGCAATAGGGTATGTGCATGTATTTGACTAGGCAAAAGTGCAATGCAGCCGCTAGTGTACACACACATACACACCCCTCCTGAATTTCTTATGCGCAGATTTGCTGGAAGTAGGCGAAGAAAAAGAAAGGAGCGAAAAACTGCATTCAAAAGGAGTGAAATTGCAATTCCAATTGCAGTGACATAATGACAGCTACATTGCACACACGGTTGCATTACAACAACAACAAGAACAATAATAGCGACAGTGCGAAATGAAAACCGCTCACTGCAATGCAATGCAACAAATGTCATTAAAATGTTTAGGGGCAGCCACAATAGATTTAAGAAAGGGCGAATAAAGAGCTGCAAAAATAGTAGTAAATAGCAAAAACAAAAAAAAAAAAATAAGTGAAATAAAAGAAATGCCTTGCGTTGGAAATTGCGAAATGCGAAAACGCAAGGGGCTGCCATTCGAGCCTTGTGGCATGCTGCGGCAAGATGCTAGCAAAAGCAGCAAGCAGTAAGGCAGCCATCCAGCAAGTTGAATGACCTAAGACAATGCCTTAAAGTGTTGGGTAGGAATTTTACGCTGATCAACTAGGAAGTATAAAAGAAATTACGCAAAGTATTGTTGTTGTGATGGGAAGCTGATGTATGGCATTTGACATAGCGCGCACATGCGTTTAGGTATGGGCTGTGGACGGTTTTGTTTAGGGCGATTTCCCAGTTTATGTGTGCAGTGTTCAATAAAAAAAAATTATATTGGTACATACTATATTATTTTTTTTTTTTTTGTTAACTTGTCCTCCTAAGGGGCGAGCCTTCATTTGCGGCTTACTTGGCGTAATGCTTTATACGCTTAGACACAGTAATGTGGCATGCAATATGTTGAAATGTTGTCAATTAGTGGCATTCATGTAAATAATAGGAGGCATATTTACTTTGTCTGTGGTTAAAGGAGATTCATAGAAGGGTCAGTTGGAATTGGATTTTTTCCAGGGACGTGCGCTTATAAGTCATGCGGAAATGGATAATGAACCTGAAGGACAGTTAGCATCCTTTTAAAAGGATATATGGCACACAAGAAATTTACGTAAAACGTGGTTGGATAACATAACAGTAAAAAGCGGTACCAAGTCATGTGGCTCAAGTATTTGGACACTGTCGTGAATTTTTCTCAAAATTGGTTTATTGGTAGGCTTGGGCTTAACAAGAACCAGGCTGAAAGAATTGAGTATAATAAGACGTAAGCGCAAAAGAAATTTTGAAATAATTCTATAATTTTGAGTTTTGTCTTGTATAGAGGTTTCTAAATATCTTCGGTGCTTTTTAATGTTAAACAATAATTGTTTTAACATTTTTTAGGATAAAATAAACTTAAAAAAAATGTTTGATAAAAAAATAATATTTGTGATATTTGATAAAAATTTTGTGTTTTGTAATTTTTCAAATTCACTGGTTCATTGTATGATGTTTTAAATATAACTTAAAAATTTACGGGAACACCGAAATTACTGACCATAGTGTCACCTATTAATGAAAACATAAAATATGAGCGGACTTTTCAAAATATTAACAAATAATTTTTCTACAAAATTTTTAACAAAATAAAAATAATATTTTAAGTTTTCTCTACCAAATTTTTTAACACAAAAACTTATTTATTTAAATTTGCTTTTTTTTCAAAATTTTTAACAGAAACTATTTATTTATTTTTATTTGGTTTTCAATTTTTTTCTGCACAATTTTTTCAACCAAAAAAACAACAAAAACAAAAAATTGTTGTTGTTAAAAATTTTGTAGAAAAAAATTAATTTTTAAACTTAACTTAATTTTTTTTGACATTTTTTATTTAAAAATAAAATATAAGGATCATTTTTTTCGGTTAAAAATTATAAAACAACTAAAAAACTTTTTTTTGTTACAAATTTTTGTAGAAAAAAACTAGTGACCGTAGTATTTACTAATGAAAAAAAATTTGAGGGGGCGTTTTTCAAATATCACAAAAAAAAGTCTACAAAATTTGTGAAAAAAAAAATTATTTTTTTCTACAAAATTTTTAACACAAAAACTTATATTCTTAAATTTGTTTTTAATTTGTTTCAACAAAATTTTTATCAGCAAAACTAATTTTTTTTTGTTCTTAAAATATAAAAAAGGTTTTTAAATAAAAAAATGTTTTTAAAAGTGGTGGTTGTTTAAAATTTTGCAGACAAAAATGTATTTTTGAACTTAACTTTTAAATTTATTTTTTTTGTTTTGAAATTTTTTTAGTTATTTTTTAAATTTAAAAATAATTTTTTTTGTTAAAAATTTAGAACACAACTAAAATAAAAATTTATTTTTGTTAAACATTTTTGTAGAAAAAACAACTGACCGTGTATCACCTACTAATGAAGAAAAAAAATTTCCGAGGGCGTTCTTTCAAATATCACAAAAAAAAGTTAACAAAATATTAAAAAAAAATTCATTTTAAGTTTTTAAATTTTTTCTACACATTTTAAAAACAAAACAAAAGATAATGTTTAAAATTTTGTAGGAAATGTATTTCTAAACTTAATTTTTAGGTTATATTATTTAAAATTTAAATTTAGAAATAATTTTTTATTGTTAAAAATTTAGAAAAACACTAAACAAAAAATGTTTCTTTTTTTCAAAATTTTTGTAAAAGAAAACTTTTTTTCTTAAAATTTTTGTAGGAAAAAACTTTTTTTTTGTAAAAAATTATTGTAGAAAAAAAATAAAAAAATATTTTTTGTGCTAAAATTTTTTTTAAGAAAAAAACTAAAAAACAATTTAAAATTAATATTTTTCTACAAAATTTTTAACCGAAAAAGTTATTTGTTATAAAACTTTTAACAAAAAATTTTTTTTTTAGTTTGTTTCAAAATTTTTACAAAAAAATTAGTCTAAAAATTAAAAAAGAAAATGTTAAAAGAATAGAGGAAATTTCACATTAAAAACCCCAATACCAAAATTTTCTAAATCATTAATTTTTTTTCAAAATTATTTCAAATTTACTTCTAATTATACTCAAGCCTGCAAATAAACCAATTTTCAGAAAAATGTGTGAAACCCTCCAAAATACTTGAATCACTTGCCAAAGAATCACTAAATCCATTCCGAATACTTGACATTAGTTTTTATGTAGAGGAGAACACCTAACACCGAAAAAATTTTGTTTTAAAATCAACAAGATATTTAATGCATTTGAAACTTGCAATTTATTATATCAAAATTATGTGGGCTACAAATCTCCATACTCAAAACTTTTCTGAGAAACTAACTGAGATTTAAATTAAAAGTTTGAAATTTGGATTAAAGTTTGCCGAATTTTATAAATTTTTTAAAAAGCCTAAAAGTCTCTCTTGGGGTAATATGGTTTTTCTTGTAGTATGAACTATATTTCTATAAAAAAATGATTGAAATTAAAATCTAAAATAAATAATAAATTAAAAAATGATTCAAATTAAAAAATAAATAAACAAATAGTCAAATTTTGTTGTTTACTCTTTTTTGACGCTGACTCTATGTAAAGAATAAATTGTATACTTGTTGTTGTTCCTCAACTCCTACTTATTATCCCTACTCAACAGAAAGCCTCTTCTCTTTGCGCTCGTTTAAGAATCAAACGTACACTATAAAATGTTTCAAGCTGCCACCAATAAAATGTCAATTTGTCGCCTGTTCGAATCGCCAGCAACGTCACTATCACTATGACCATCATTGCCGCCAATTTCAGTCAATCGACATAATTAGTGATACAAAATTTATTAGGTGACAATTTACAATTTCAAATTATCAACACATAAAATTGCTCGGCTGAAGGACATAAATAGTTACGAACTTGCCAGCGGCAATAGTAGTTAAATTACAACAAATTTGTCGATGGATATACCTACATACAAATAGTTTAATGAATAAATGAGACCCACACCATATTAACACTAGAAAGACCAAAGCCGTCAATTTAACGGCATCACGATTTCATTCTTAAATATTTTGCAAACTATGTTTTTGTTCATTTTCATATTTTATTACTTTTCCTAATTTGTTATTGTTTGCTCAAATAACTATAGAAAACTTTTAGTATATATGTGGTTTATGAAATTCCTTTAGAAATACCTAATAAGACCGCATACCGTCAATTTGACGGCAGCGACAATAGTAGAAAACAATGCTTTCTACGGACTAAGCATCCGTTTAATTTCAAATTTGAATTCTGTGTAATTTGTTATTGCCTTGCTTGTTTACATTAAACTTAGTCGTTGTTATGCAGACTGACAGAAATTGTTGTTGCATTCAATGCAAACCTACAAAATTGAGACGTAGTAAACGTTGGTATATTTTAGTGGGTTATAAAAATGCATCGCTGTCTCACTACTTCCCAAATACAACAAGAACTGTCGCGATTGTGTGATACACAAGAAGATGTATCAGGTGATGAGAGTTTTGACGATTTATCAATGAATCTCTCTGAAAATCTTGATGCAGAATTTCAGCCGGAGCAGGTCACTTCTTCATCAGATGACTCCGAAGCAGATTTCCCTGATAAAGGTAAAACTTTTACTGTAAATTTGCGCAGAGGTCGAGGGGTTTCTCGTAGAGCAATTAGTGGCGGACGAACAGGGCGCGGTGGACGTTCATCTAGGACAACTTCGGGGCCAGAAGTCGGTATACTACGGATAGCAAGTGACGGCACAGAATGGACTTGTATTTCGCCGAACGCTTTTGAAGTAGGACGTTGCAGTCAGCAAAATATACTTAGAGAAATCTCAGGGCCTACTCCATACGCCAAGCGATATATTGAAAATAACAAACCAATTTCTACTTGATTTAGCAGCTATAAACTTATGGATTCTGTACCGAAAAGTTACGGGAATAAATACATATTTCTCGGCATGATTTTATCTTACAATTTGTGAACGATTTACGTGCAGAGTATTTGGAAAATAGAACTACTTCAGCTACGAGGCGGCAATGTCAAGTCAATCATAATTGTAAAAAAAATAGAGCGTGTGAAAACTGCACAATATGTAAAAAAGCTGTTTGTGGTAAATGTATAAAAGATTAAAAAAAAAATATTATTTGTTACAAATGTTACTCGACTTAAGTGCTATCCTTAATTTGTAACTACTAATAAAAATAAAATTTTAAATATTTTTGTTTAATTTCAAAGCGAAATATACAATAATTTCATGTGCATTCTGATTGAATCTCTAATACCGTCAAATTGACGGCTGCGGTCTTTGAAGGTATAGTTAGATACGCGACCCTTCTAGTGTTAAGAGGACAGATAGTTCGCCTTGCATTCATCAATGGTGATAACAAGCAAATTACGGTCACCATAGGCTGCACGTTAACCCTTTAACGGCTTTGCAAGTTCTAGATTAGATTACATATTTTTGTGAAGTATAAAGTATTTGTTAGGGTTTGTTGTTGTGCTGAGTTCAAATCTGTGTCCAATTTCGAACTTTTTAATGAGAAGTTTTGAAAAAGACACGCAGGTTATATCCCATTAAATTTTAGTAAAGTGTTTTTAAAATATCCGCTTAGATGTTGTTTTCAATTAAAACACTATTTCACAATTTTTATTCTAAGTGAAAAATGTCATCATTAAAATATCCACGATGAACTAATTCTCTTTACAAGGAATATAGGCTGCCCGCAGTCCCCCGCTAAATTTGAAAGAGAATGTTAAATACCTAGGGCTCACATTAGATAGGAAACTTACGTGGAAATCAAAAGGCCAACATTGCATTGTACACATGCAAAAAATTGGTCGGAATTCAATGGGGCTTACAACTCGCACTACACACTGGCTTAACACTTCGGTAGTTTGGCCTATTTTGCTATATCGAATACTTGTGTGGTGGTCATCAACTCAAAAGGCAAGTTATACCAAGCTAACTAACATGGTCCAAAAAACTGCATTTTTATGCATCCACGGCGCTTTAAAGACCACCCTTAATGAAGAGCGCGAGCTGCTAGGCAACTTACCTGCTCTAAATCTGGTAGGAAAACTCGTGGCCGCCGGAATGGAAAAGAGAGGAAATGAATTTATACACGGTTGAACTCAAGCTAGAAAATAAAGTAGACTATGAAGCTTTTTCAAAAGAATTTGGACTATAATTACCTGTCCGGCTTCCAGACAGACACAAACACGTACGATAAATATCTTCTCGGACAGCCAGGCGGCCATCAAATCAATGGAGGCAGTTATACTAAGATCAAAAGCTGCTCAGGCATTATTATATTAGCCCCGTCTTCATGGTCAGCCTCTTATGGGTTCCGGAATATTGAAGGAAATTGCAAGGCCGATGAGGTAGCCAGAATGGGAACTAAACTTCCACTACTTGAAAACAGAAGCAACACTGGAATCCCTAGGGCAGCTTGCAAATTAATGATAAAAGTAATATTCTCCAGGAGCCTAAAGGTCAAGAAGAGAAGAAAATGCGTACATTACAACCAGCCCAATTTGGTCGCAAATAGCTAAGCAAAAGTTAGGGTAATTG
This sequence comes from Anastrepha obliqua, assembly GCF_027943255.1. NCBI lineage: Eukaryota > Metazoa > Arthropoda > Insecta > Diptera > Tephritidae > Anastrepha > Anastrepha obliqua. The sequence continues at coordinate 110,470,394 of NC_072894.1, read as the reverse complement.
CTTAATCTCTCAAGAGCGAACGTCTTGAAGGTCGTGGCTTGTGTCACCGGTCATTGACTGCTGGGTAGGCACTCTTCTAGGCTAGGAATATTTTGGCATGAATGCTGCAGAAGTTGTAGAGATGAGGAGGAAGAAGTAAGAGTAGAACACTTCCTCTGTAATTGTCCAGCCTTAGCTAGGAGTAAGTTAATGTTGTTAGGAAAATACCATTTGGACACTCTTAAGAAACTATCCGGTGTTGGGATAAAATCTATCCTATACTTCATAAAGGAGTCTAATTGCTTCCATGAAAACTAACAGTAAGGTTCCCGTGTTACACAGTGGTCCCACATGACTTACGTGAGCTTGGTTACACTAAGCCGACTGCCACAAAAAACCTAGCCTAACCTGAAAATGTCCACTATGAGCTCGTCTACGGGTAAGATCCCCCAAGCAGTCGACTCATGAATGCCTAATTGTTGAGAACGTCGAGATGTCGATGTTGATGAGAGTTGTTCAGCGACAATTTGCGCTATAGCAACAAAATTCCCAACACAACATCGAGTATTTGGTCTGGCAGTCCCTTTTATACCCTTAACATAACTTTTTTTTTCAAATTTATTCACCTGCCTTCGAATTGTCGACTCATTCGAACGATTATTTTCACCAAAAACATCACGATCAGTTGTTCTTAAAGGTCGAACATTTTCATAATAAGTTTCAATAAATTTAACGCGTTGCTCTTTCGTGTAAGAGTGCACATCTGTTTCCTTGGAAAATGTCAAAGATGGCACCACTTTTGAAGGACCCTTTATAACAAAGTGCTAGTTTAAGGGGTTATACGCAGTTATGAAGCAAATAAAAGACGGGTTGTCAAGGATTTATCCTGAAGAAACTTCAGATTATTTTAATTTGAAAATTTTTGGCGGTTATAAAAGCATCCTTCAAGAACGTAACAAAATTTTTTATTTATGAAAATGTTGATTATAGAGCGCGCTGCAGGCGATTTCTGGAACCTCCTTTAAAAAAAGACGATTTACGGTGTACATCGTAACTCAGGATTGGATTATCTGAAATCAAAAAACCAAACAAATTTTGTTAATATATTAGATTATCTAGTAATTAATCGTTCGGCTAATCAAAATAGTGAATTTTCACACAATGGCAGCTTTTAAAAGAAATGATTTCGATTTTTACGTTAAAATTTGGCCGTAAATTGATTATAAAATGGAAAATAAGTATCAGATTTACAAAAGGAACGATTAATTACTAGAAAATGTATCTTTAAAGATTGAGTTAAAACGGTTGACCGATCAAACAAGCCGTTTTCGAGATATCGTGTACACCGACTTGAAAAATGCCGTTTTGAAAAAAACACGTTTAAAGTTTCAATACCTACCTTAAAACGTGCCGAGGCATCTCTACATATTTAGGTATAACTCCGAAAGTATTGCTTAGATCTACATCAAATTTCGCGCGTATACTTTTGAATATATGTACATTACAAAAATGCAATAAAAAAATCGATTTTTTTGAAAGTCATAACTGCGTATAACCCCTTAAAGTTACTGAAAAATCCCATTGATTTTTGAAAATTTTTTTCTCTGAATGTGTTCCACATTTGTCTCTTAAATACATACAGGGTCCCGCACTCGAAGTGTAACCAATTAAAAATACCACAAATTTAGTTTGGTAAAGTACTTTTATTTAATTCAAAGTAAAAAAATGTGGGGAAAGAATACAAAATTAAGAATCGATTTTCTTTCGCTCGATATGACCACCTTTTGCCTTGACTATGGCCTTGAGACGGTCCAGAAACGCAATGTACGAATTGCAAGCTGCCCGAATATGACTGGCAGATATTTTGGTCCACTCGCGGACAATGTTTTTTTCAGCGCCTCGAGGGAATCTTTTAGTTCGGGCCTTGCACTCCAAAATGGTCCAAAGAGAATAATCCATCGGATTCGCGTCTGATGTATTTGGGAGCCATTGTGTGGACGTTATGAAGTTCTTAACGTTGGGTTTTAGCCATTCTTGGCTCACTTGAGCTGGTGAGATGGTGCCGAGTCTTGTTGAAACGTCATTGGTCTGCCACCAAACTGTTTGGCTACCCACGGCATTAAGGCAATCTCCAGAATACTTTCCAGATAATATTTCCCTTTCCCTTTGACGCCTGACGTTAGGCTCGATGAAAACGAACGCCCATCTGCGGTTACGGCGGCCCAAACCATTACCTGTGACGGGTGCTGCCACCTGGTGGCCAATCGATGACTTAAATTCTCATATGAACCGTCGGTCAAATAAACCCTATCGTTTTGCTCAATTTGAAAAATTTTCTCGTCAAGAAACACAATATTCGGAAAATGATCGCTTTCGGCCAAGCGAAGCAACCCCTTTGCTCTCTCAAGTCTGACTTGTTGCCGCTTTGTTGTGAGATCATGCGCCTCTTGGACCTTGCAAGGCTTGACTTTGTGATCATTTTTCAGTATGCGGTGGATGCTACGGTCAGATATTTTCAGTTCCTCCGCCATTTTATTGGCACTTCATCGGGTATTTCACTCAAGTCGCTTCTTCACATTTTGAACCATTTCAAGTGACGTTTCCCGATGCTACCAGTACTTTAACCCCTTAGCCTACACGATATCTACCAATTGCGCGAGCTATAATACGCAAGAAATTCGTTCGCGCGCCGTGCCATTCAACTGTTCAGCCGTGTACCCGAACTGGCGCAAAGTGTATACTTTTCGTAACATATATATTTCAATGCAACGAAAGGAATTGTGAAATAATAAACAATGTTTAGGTACAAATAGTAATTTTAAGATGTCTAGGAAGTAATCATAATCAATTGATCACAAAGTCTTTACCACGAGTCAGACTCGTTGTTTTCGCTTATGGCACAAATTCTTTACCACGAGTCAGACTCGTGGCTATAGGCTAAAGGGTTAAGATGGTCAAGCTCACGAACAATCGTTGGTTGTGATTTTCCTGCGAAATATAATTCAAATACGTTTGAAATCCATTACTGATTTTCTTTTTTCGCGTTTACTCTCGGCCAAATGCCTACGCGCGCTTGTAAACAAATACTCTGGGCTGTCATTCAGCCAACTAACAGATAGCTGATGCTCAAGCGGTCTGAAGTTGGTTACTCTTCGAGTTCCGGACCCTGTCTAGTTAGAACTTCTCTAAGAATTCCGACTAAAACGTTGAAAGTTCTAAATTCTGAATTCAAAATAGTTTTGATAAAGTATTAAAATTTTTTTTAGTTTGTACGAAAATTTGCGTAATATGGATTTTGTTCCTTCTCACAACGGGCCCATTCATTCGTGGTCTAAATGGACTCGCTGTCTCTATGTGTGATACGGGGCGAAATAATAGCGTCGTTAAAGGGTTAAAATGGAATCACAGTGATGAGTGACTGTAATGTCAATAATTTCGTGGCATTTGTCTATTAACGCCATCATTACTGCCAATTTGCTAGCGAAGTTCTGACATAACTAGCAGAATTTCTTATTGGCATTTCTGCTTATTTTGTGCTTGCGACTGCTACACAATTACATCGAGGCTCGAGCTTTCTTCACTACAGCACCAGCACTACTGCCTTTGCGTCCTCTACTACTGTCTTTAATTATTTACTAGTTGCGTTTGCTGCTGACAATTTTACGCGCATTACAATTACGCAACTGTAAAGCGTCCGCCCTCCTCACTCACTGCGCCACACCCACTCGCTGTGTAGCTATTTACAAAAGCTTGATATGAATACAAGCATAAGTGGTTTAATTTGCTTGCTGAACTATTGTATTATTTTCCGGACGTTTGTGGTTGTTGGACCGTTTGACTGTCTACGCTCTGCTTCGCTTATCCGCCACAAATTATCCTGACCCGCGCAGATTTGCCGACAGGACAACAGTACAGACAAGCGTACGCAGTGTAGATATACTCGTACACGCATACATATACAGGGTTGGCCATATTAAACTGACCCATGTGATTATTAAAAAAATATGGAAAAAGAAACATTTTTTTGTGTTTCATTGTGAAAAACATTTAATTTTGTTCAAGGAGATTCGTTTACATCACTTTTTGAATATGATATCGCGCAAGTGGTCGCCCTTAGCTCGTATAGCGTAAGGTGCCCGTTTTTCGGCGTTTTCCATAGTTTTGGCCAGCGTCTCGGCCGATATGGCGGCTATTTCCCGTCGGATATTGGCGTTAAGTGCGCCTAGTGTCTTTGGCTTGTTGACGTAAACCTTAGATTTCAAATAGCCCCAAAGAAAAAAGTCCGGTGGCGTCAAATCCCTTGATCGTGGCGGCCAGTCAAAATCGCCGCTTTTTGATATCAAACGGCCAGGGAACAAAGTCTTCAATAAGTTGACGGTGGCTCGTGCTGTGTGTGGTGGTGCGCCATCTTGCTGAAACCAGAAGTGCTCCATACCATTTTCACGAACAATCGGCATCACAAAATCGGTTATCATGGCCCGATAACGCTCTTGATTGACGGTCAATGGTTGGTGTTGACCATTTTCAAAGAAGAACGGCCCAATGACCATATCAGCGCAAATGCCACACCAGACTGTAACTTTTTGGTCGTGGAGAGGTACCTCTTCAATAATTTGAGGGTTTTCAGTGGCGTAGAAACGGCAATTTTGCTTATTTACGGTTCCCTTCAAGGAGAAATGGGCCTCATCACTCATAATGATTTGATGCCAAAAATCCTCATCAGTTTGAGCCATTCGGACGACAAAATTGGCATATTCCAAGCGACGAGGCTTGTCGGCCGGCAACAGTTGTTGATTTAGTTGTATTTTGTACGGGAATATCCCCAAATCCAAACGAATGATACGTCGTAGAGTGGTCCGAGGGACGTCCAACTGAGCAGAACGACGATTACCTGACGTTCGCGGCGATGATTCGATACTGGCTCGTACGGCCGCGATATTTTCGTTAGATCGTCTTGGCCGCTTTTTATTTGGACGTCGGGTATTAGCCACAGTGCCGGAAGACAAAAATCTTTTGTGCATTTGCTTGATTGCGTTCTTTGACGGCGCACTTTTCACTTTATTTTTTTTTTCTCCACGCACGTTGCGTTTTTACAATCGAGAAGGAATTTTGAATGTACAGCTGAACAATTTCAGCGCGTTCTATTGGGGTGTAATGTTTCATGGTATAAATCTGCTTCGACTGACGCTTCCAACGCGGTATGTCATTAGCTGATCTGAAATTACAGTAAAAAGTTATAGGGTTACTCAATGGGTCAGTTTAAAATGGCCAACCCTGTACATATGCCACTATGTCGTGAGTGCGATTTTTGCATGCAACAAAGTCGAGTTTTTTCTTAAATCTCAAATCTCTAACCGCCCTCATGCACTCACTCCACCACAAGGCACTATGAACTTCTGCTCTTGCTATGCTTGGCTAATTTTCTGTCGCCAACCCAAAGTTGGTTTTCACTGACTCCACAGACCTTTTGCCTAAGCATGGCGTCCTGATTTGCTACCACGCTCCATTGCATTTTGGAGTTTGCACAAAAACAAACGAACGCCGCAGCTGTACAGCAACAACAACTTGAGTGGACATGGTAATTTTCGTATTTTGCTGACAGTCGAAGTTGTTGAATTTGTTTGCGTTTGGTCGCGAGTGATTTTGACACACGAGTATGCATGGACATTGTGGTGGCATGGAAAGGCATACCTATAGAATGGCATAGCGCAGCGTTGAAGGCGGCACAAACATTCCTCGTCGTCGTCATCAGGCGGTCGTTTAAAAAGAAAAACAAATACTTGTCGCAATTATGTGGAAATTGTTGGTTCTGCTGGGATTTTGTAGTCGAAATGCATTGAAATTATATTACAGTAATGAGTACATCAGGCGGTGTGGACAGAGGTGGTTGGCATTAAGGTGCTGAATGTTCTGTGTGTGGCGCGGTGGCAGGCAATTATATACGCCAAATGTTTTTGTATTTTTTTCTGTTCCTTTCGCCGTCCAATTTGATTTGATTATTCGCAGAATTTGTCATTGGTTTTGTGCTTCACCAATTGATGTTGGTAATTTACGAGTTGTTTGTTGAACTGCAGTTGAGCGGAAAAGGTCTAAGGCGGTGACATTCGGAGAGCGCAAAACGAAGTTGAGTGGGTATATGGCCAGATTGTTTCCTACAATAGAGTACTATTTCTATTTTACTTCGATTTTGAAATAAAATATTTTTAAATTCTCCCACACAGTTTGTTTTCAAATGCCAGAATTTCGAATATGCCATTATTTCAATTTCAAATTATAATTATTTTTCCGTACTGCAACGTTGGATCTGTAAAGTAGGAGCAGGGGACCAAAAAAAATTATGCTGTTCATGGACAATATAGCAACGAATGGATTAGCCAAAGGGCCATCTTCATTAATTCCACTCTGGTAATATGAACGTCGAACTTGAGGCACCCTTTTGCGGGCTAATCATCGAAAATGTCAAAAAATTCTACTATCTACAGCAGTGGTCGCCAACCTTTTCAATGTATTGAGCTACTTTCAAGATCTTGAAATAAACAGCGAGCTACTTGCACAAGCCAGCATAAATTAAATAATACACAGTTATATTCGACATACAATACATGTATTTATTTTACTAATATACGTTCTATATATAATAAACTTTTACTTATAGTGCTTATACTTATGCATAACTACATCCATGTTCACACCTATCAATCGTAACAAAATTTTTTGCAGTCATAATGGCAAATCACAAGCGACTTAAAAAAACAACAAAACAGTAATAGTACACTATTATATAAATAAAATATGGGCAGATAAAAAGAGCATATTTAATGAGAAGGTTGACATTCTGACTCATCGATAATTTTTTTAATATTTGCAGTATTATTTGATACAGTCATTCGAATACAGTTATCCAAATGTATATCTGTAGCCGATTGCGGTATTTATTTTTCATAAATTTCATATTGGAAAAAGAAGATTCACACAAATAAGTTGAACTGAATAACGCTTTCACTTTCAACGCAACACGACATAAAACTGAATACTTCTCTTTACTTACTAAAATCCACATACATTTTGTATTTGAACCTAAAGATTTTAAAGTCAAGTCACTTTGAAAAGCAATCAGTTCCATTTCTGTCACAGCAATGTCTTCGCCAAAGTTGTTCATAACACAAGTTGCAAACTGTTGTAAATCAATGTCCATGAAGGGTGAAACAACAAATTGCGTCACTAAAGCAATTTTGCTGAAATCCTTGAAACGATTTTTGAAGTTTTCCTTCAAGTTAGAAACTATTTCCATATGATATTTACTGTCATAGGGCTCTAATAGATTTTTGGATATCTTTTCGGAAAGAATAGGAAAATGCTTAGTATCGCGGTTTTTTAGGTTTTGTTCCCAAAATTCAAGTTTTGTAATAAATGCATTTATATCAAAAATCATTTCCGCTAATTCTTTATCCCTGCCTTGAAGCTGCAAGTTAAGCTCATTTAATTTCTCTGTAATGTCCCCAAGAAAACCAAAATCTCTGAGCCAAGTCGAATTTTCCAGTTCAGGAATCGGTTCTTTGAAAAATTGAAGTATAGCAGGCAGGACATCATTGAAACGTTTGAGCACTCGTCCTCTGCTTAACCATCGCACTTCAGAGTGAAGAAGTAGCTCTCCGTATTGACAGTCAATTTCATCAGCCAAAGTTATTAAATAATCTTCTTTGTAACGCTTGAGCTCTAATCTTGTTCACAATTTTCACCACCAGTTTCATAACGTTGTTCAATTTTAGAAAATTTCCACATAATGCTTGCTGATGTATAATACAGTGGTAACTAAGAAATTGTGGAAAACTTTCATCCTTATGACATAGCGCCACGAGCCCCTTATCACAACCCACCATAGCAGGAGCACCGTCAGTTGGCAGGCCTACCATTTCTGATATTGGAATTTTGTCAGAAGAGCTGAGATTTTTTAAATGAGAAAACAGCTCTAGCCCAGTAGTATGTCCTTTGAGTGGAATAAACTTCAAAAGATCTTCTTTAATTGTAAAATCACTAAAAGCCATCCTGACAAATATGGCCATCTGTGAGGGGTCAACTACATCTGTTGATTCATCCAGTTGCAGTGAAAAATAAATACAGTTATCTAAGTCACTTCTTAACTGTAAAAAAATATCATTGCTCATTACTTCTACTCGCCTCATCACTGAATTAGCAGAAAGTTGCATAGATTTTGTAGCAGACACTATTTCGTCTTTATTTCTAAAGTTGGCGAATAAAGAATCTACAGCTTCCAAAAATGCTTGTTTTATGATTTCCCCGTCTTCATAAGGTTTTTTCTTTTGTGCAATTATCTGGGAAACACGATAAGATGCTTCAGTTGCAGCCTTATTTTTGTCGATTGTTTTCAAAAATATTGACTGTTGTCCAATTAACTGGATTTTTAAATGTTTCAGTTTTTCTTTTCTGGTGGCAGAATTTAACGGGAATGCCTTCTCAAAAATCGAATGTACAGTTTTATGATGCCTCTCAATATTTCCTTTTTTAGGAACTGACACAGATGTATTACATAATAAACAAACACTTTTCCCTTTAACTTCTTCCCATTCCGATGGAAATGTTATGTCTTCGCCTTCGTGTTTGTCGGCGCGAAATCGCTTACCGCAGTGTTGCCGCTGTTTATCTATTTATTATGAAAATTTCTGAAATTTGCTAATACTGGTATGATTTTCAGACTTTTGGATTTTTTGCAACGTGAGCAGCGCGAGCTCCCAGAATTGCCTTTGCGAGCTACCGGTAGCTCGCGATCGACGGGTTGGCGACCACTGATCTACAGAATAATAAACTACAAAAGAGTAGAGTGGGCAATCAACTCGTTCAAACCCTACAAATCACCCGGGCCAGATAATATTTTTCTAGCCTCTCCTATGGCACTGTGAAATTAATACAAATTATGGTACAAATATTCAGATCAAGTCGCAGTTTGGGTTATGTCCCTAAGATTTGGTAGGAATAAAAGTATTATTCCTACTAAAGGGAGGCAATAAGCTTCCCAAATCCTATAGGCCAACCAGTCGTACGTTTTGCATGTTGAGAACCATCGAAAGGCTACTGGACTGTTACCTAAGAGAGGAGGTTATATCGATAACCCCACTCCATAAACTGCAATTGGCATGTTAAAAAGGGAAATCTACAGTTAAAGCACTACACACAATTGTTCGCGTTATAGAAAAGGAACTTGACCTAAAGGAAATAGCCCTCTGTGCTTTTATGGACATTCAGGGTGTATTTGACAACGTGGACTTTCAAGCAATAGAACTGCCACTCTCCAATAGGGGAGCCGATCTAGCAATTGTTAAATGGCTAAGCAACATACTAAACCAAAAGATAATCTTAGCCTCTCTGCGGTAAGTTACCCTAAGTATTACAGCCACGAAAGGATGTCCACAAGGGGGGTATTATTACCATTGCTCTGGCCTATACTGGCTGACGATTTAGTACAGACCCTTAACAATAACGGATATAAAAAAATAGGGTATGCAGATCACATTTTTGTGATAATTAAAGGCAACCACGAAAGAACCATAAAGTACTTATTGCAGGATGCCTTAAATATAAACTGGCATTGGTGTAGAAATGAAGGATTATCAATGGAACCTTGCAAAACCACTATTATCTTATTTACCAGGAAAAGGGTTCTAAATATACTCACCCTGGGAATGAATGGAATAGAGGTGCCTCTAAAGGAAAAGGTTAAGTGTGTAGGAATTATCTGGGATAAAAAACTCACTTGGGAGGCCCACCTCAACTCAGTAATAAAAAAGGCGACGAAAAACCTTTGGAGAGCAAAACAACTCTTGGGTAAGTCTTGAGGTTTGAACCCTAAAATTACTTTCTGGATCTACACCCAAATGGGAAGACCTATTGTACTATATGAGGCTTTGGTATGATGGATTAAAACAAATCAAATTACTGGTATATCAAAACTGTGTAAACTACAGCAAATCGGTTCTCGAAACCTTGAATAGCTTCACGTTCAAGTCAAAAGTCCTAATAGAGTGTAACAATAAACTCAATAATAATTAGGTCTCACTGATTTGGGTACAGGGACATGAGGGACCCGAAGGAAACGAGAAGGCAGGCTTTTATGCCAGAAAAGGGGCTAATTATTGGACCAATCCCATTTTTCGACTTTAACAAATATAATATAAAACAGGAAACCAAAAAATGGATCCAAACTAAAATCAGGAAACACTGGAACGGCACAAGCAGTTATAATCACTCCAAAAAGTTTTTGAACTTCAATGCCAACCGAGCAAAATCCGCTCTAACCCTAGATAAAAAGGGAGCGCTTACAGGCCACTTTGTTGCAATAAACATTTCAATACAATAGGACTGTCGTACACTAGTTTGTGCAGATTCTGCTGTGATGAAGAGGAGTCTATGGAACAATTAATTACCAACTGTCAGGCATTAGGCCACGGGAGACACAGCATCCTGGGTTCGTACCTACTAGAAGAGGAAAACCTTCAATTGCTCTCTCCTAAGAAGCTGGTTCGATTCCTTGGTATAATAAATAATTAAAATTAATCACTCAGGGGCGCACAATAGATCATTCTGATCGCAGTGCATAAAGACCTTAGTCTAACCTGTACACCCATTACCATTGTCCAAGAGCTTCAGATTAGCTAGAAAATCGGCGCATACATAAAAATCAGAATATTCTTGCGTTATTTTTAGGTAAGTCGAAAACTGTGAGTTTTCAGTTAAGTGAGCAATGTGAAGTATCTTTCAAGACCTCATCAGCAATGGTGCGAACCGATAAATTTTGTGTCATTCATAAATTTAGCTGTCAGACGTTGGTGCAAATAAATTACTGAAGCATTGTTGTTGTAACAGCAGAAATTATTATTATTATTACGAATTTGGGAATTTATCGGAAGTTTTCTTTTCTACGTGAGAACTATCGATATCGATAATTATGGATTGACAGATGAAAAAGGCAAATTGTGTTGACATTTCTGCTCAGTAAGGCTTGGCAAGTCATCATGAATCGCGTAACGCCAGAATAAAGCTTCCGAATTGTGGAAATTTACTGTAAGAAAGTAGAAAACAAGTCTCTTCGCGAAGTTCATAGAGCACTGGTGGCATTATCGGGGCTTATTGCATTCGAAATGAGGACGAAGCTGGCGTTACGGTAAATAGCAAGCGCTATCGAGTTATGCTGACTGGATTTTTGTGCCAAAAAAATTAATTAGCTAAACATCGATGATGTTTGGTTCCAACTAAACGACGCAACTTGCAATTAAAGCACGCTTAACAATCGATTTATTGCAATATGCAAACCACCGTTGGCGTCATGTGACCAGATTTATTGGGAAAAGTAGTTAAAAATGGTTCCATGTAATTCGTATCCGCCGCGGACTTATGGCAGGTATCGTATTCAAAAAAACAAATGCCAGGAAATTTTCTACCAGATTATAGAAAAAACAAAATTCACTCCAACAAGATTTCTGTCTTTTATTAACATTTTAAGTTCCCAAGCTCTTAAAAAAACCTCATACAAAATACAAACAGCAGACATTTTTGCTTTAAATGCTAGGAAAATGCTCCTGAAGTGATTCTCTTGGCCGGTTCGAGTCGTTCCGGTAACGAGGCATTGCTTGTTGCGGAGTCGGCATTCGTGAACTTCTTGAAAAAATGTCTCAATTAATTGATCAAGAAATCACAACGTGTACGGGCGTTTTATAATGAAAGCCTTAAGAGGACCATGCAATGACTTGCCATTAACGTATATATAAATAAGGGTGGGGGTTAAGGTATTAGCATACTTCGATGACTTGGTCTTGATGGCATTGGGACCGTTTCTCCTCAACAACCACGTTCTCCCGTTCTCATCGGAAGTTAGGTATCTTGGAGTGATACTTGACTCCATTGACTATTGGAAGCTACACATTGAAAATCGGGTAAAGAAAGCAGGTATAGCCTTCTACTCCTGCAAATCTACGTTCGGTAAAAAATGGGGACTCAAGTTGCAGGTCGTACTGAGGATGTAGAGCGCAGTGGTTTTGCCAATTTTAACATATAGATGCCTGGTTTGGTGGGAAGCTCTTCGGAAGGGCTATAATATCACTAAACTGGGGAGGGTGAAAAGGACTGCACGCATTGGCATCACCGGAGGATGTCAAACTTGTCGCACTGCTGCCCTGAATGTCGTTTTGCACTTACTTCCCATACACTTTTAAGTTATTTCCATCGCAGCTCAAATTGCAATCAGGTTAAATGAGATTGGCCTCTGGAGGCAATCTCTCAAGGGACATGGTAGCATTTTCGGGCAGTTAACACCGTATTTCTCCGAACTTTGAACTGATTTCTCTATCCGCAAACTGAAGTTTGACGAGACAAGATTGGATCGAGGGGAAAATCTGCAACGAAGCTTTCATCTCTGTCTTCACTGACGGTTCCAAGATGGCATCGGGAGTCGGAGCAGCCAATTTATCTATCTACTGTAAACTGCTAGTGTTTTTCACGCAGAAGTCTTTGCGATCCTGCAGGCATGCAAAATGTTTACGGAACGGGGGAGCGAGAGAGATATTAACATTTTCTCCGATAGTCAAGCCGCGATCAAAGATCTGACGTCGCCGTGGTGCAGAATCAAACTAGTAAACTTCTGTAAGGAGGGGATCAAATTTCTTGGGTGTGCAGGTAACAGTTCTCTATGAAACTGAAGTGAAATTGCTGATGAGTTTGCCAGGAAGGGGACTGAATTGGCCTCAGAGACCTCTTACTAGGTCATCGGCATCCCCTGACAGTTGTTAAAGGGAAACTTCACAAATTATTTCTCAGGAAAGATGGGAGCTCCATTTTTCATGTGCTATTTCCGAAACCCTTTAACCTCAGTACAGTATACCAAGCACTCAGAAAGTCCTTTTCACTCCTCGGCACACACGTTAAAAACCTATGGTTACCATTGCAGAAGCTGTGGGGACCTTTCAGAGAAGGAAACTGTTGAGCACTTTCTCTGTAAATATCCGGTTTGGCAGCTGGATGATTAAGATCACTGGGTGCTCCTTTCTTCGACAGCTTGGGGCAGAGCGTCAACCTAAATCCCATCCTCCTTCTCCATTCCATCAACAGTTCTGGCTGGCTGTAGATGTCTCCCTGCGGGAGGTCTCATAATGGTATCAAAACGACGCTTCAGTGCTACTTGAGGAATGCCAGACTAGCACTTCAACCATTTCACCTACCTTCCCATCTACGTAAATATAAATTAACGGCCAGCATTGGACACCTAATTATTTGATAAAATGCAACAACAGACAGCCATTAAAGACCTACACGCAAAAAGCAAAGCGGTCGCGGGGACAAGTACATTAAAACGAACAGATAAACGCCGTGTTTCAGACGGACGCGTGACGTAATGATTTGCCATTAACGAAAATTTAAATTAACGGCCAGCATTGGAGAGTGCACACCTAATTATTTGATAAAACAAAAACAAACAAACAAGTCGACAAACTAACAGCAATGCAATGTAACAGTAATGTGAAATGTACAACCAAAAAGCGGAGTAGCCAAAGAGAATTGAGAGTGATGAGCACAAAATGTCATAAAATGACATTTGCAAAAGCCATGCATCCGTCTGCACGACCCTCGGCTGCTGCCATTGAAACATTTCCGCGGCCACTCATCCACGCAATCAATTGTCGTTGCCATTGTGAGCCAGTGTTTATGGTAATTATTTATTAACAGCAGCAATGACAGAATGGCGTTAGAGTGTTGCGTTCCTGAGAGCATTTCGAAAATGCTGAAAGCGCGCAAAAATGCAAAATGCAAACTGAAAATGGCAATAAACATAAAATTTTATGTTTATGAGATATTTCGATACAACGCAGCACTTGCGCTTAAGGGCGGCGTCTGGCGTGGCAGGACTTGCAAAAATGATTAACAGGAGGAAGGCAGATGTGAAGGCTGAGGACTGGCAAAACAAAAGGGTTAACTACCCCAACACACGACTGGCGCAAAGGTGTGGCCTCAAGGGGGTAAGGAATTATTCATAGTTTAATATTCAAATTTCAACTTTAATAGAATTGTGTATTAATAGCAAAACTCATTTTAATTTTCGTTACAGCATTGCTTTTTCGTGTATCCGGCACAATAAGGAGCCATAAAAGATCAACGGATGTAATGAATGCCAAGCGCAAAGAAAATCTATTTAATACTGAATAATTTCTTTGCAACAAGCACAAAAACCGTTGGTGCTGGAAAAAGACTGGAAAGTCAAAGTAATCAACGCGCAGTGCAGTGATAAATAATACACCGACTTCGGTGTGAGTTTCAAGGCGGCAGTGGCTGCTGTAAGTGAGAACTCTAATGAGAAGGCGATTGAGAGTGGGAGTGGGAGAAACGCTGCGTTTGCGGGAGGCGAGGTGAAAGAAATGCTGCAAGAGTTATGAGTTTATGAAAGCTTGATGAAATTATAAAATTATAATTAAACAAGCAGTCGAAACCATAAATGAACATTAAGTGCTGGCAAACAAAAACAAAAGTTGTTAAGAAAAGGCTGCGCAAGGCAGCTGATTGAGTAGTCGCTATATGGCGCGCGGGTGTACGGCAGAAATAAAACGAAATAAAAAGAAAAAAATTGCGCTAAATCAAACATCAAGCGTCTTGCTGAAATATTCATGCGTTCAGCATAATAAATTGCAGCCATATTAAAAGTGAATAATCAACTTTAACGCAGCAGAGTAGCGCAGGACTTTTGCGAACCACAAACGCGGCCAGTTTGGTAGGAGAATTTGAAATATTACCGCGCAGACGGTAAGCATGAACAGTGGCCGCCCAGGTGAGTGCTTCATTAAGCGTTTTAACACTCGCTGCCGCGTTGTAAGTAGCAGAAGATGATGAATTTTATATAAAATACTTAAATACCAGTAATTTAACTTCGTCCAGGTACTTAATCGCAAAAGCGGGAAAATGAATGCAGTGAAGGTGTTGTAAATGTGGTAAATGACGACGATGGTAGCAGAAAATGCGTGCTTCAAGCCACATTAGGACTGTTCATTTATTCCTCGGAAGCTTGAAGAGGACTTGTCTGGTGTGAAACTTTATGCATCCTTTTGCCAGTAGTGAATGAGTAAACGAAAAAGTTAAAAAAAAAAGTTGCAATAGTGTTTTTCTCGCACAGCATTATGATGTGATACCTTCAGAACCCTTAAACACTTCGACAGCACATCATCAATATGCACTTTAGATAAAGTAAAGTTTTGCAGAAATGTGCGCTGCAAAGAATTTGAGAAACAACTAAGCACGTACGCAAACCTTTCGAAAATTAAGGACTAAAGACTTCTCCAGACTTCTGTTACTAGCAGATCAATTAGTCCCGTTATCTGCAGAGCATCACGTTCACATTGGCGAACACTTGCTAAATTTTGAGAATGAAGCTCTCAAAAACGAAAATTTGACTTCTGACAAGAGTGCATTCGCTATATGGCGTTCAGGTTTAGAGAGCCAAATAATGATTTCTGTGGGAGCTATATAGATGAGGATGAGCAAGTTTTATAAAAAGTTTTCTAGTTCTCTTGCTAACCAGTCCTTCATAGATGATTCTGAAGGTGTTTAAGAAACAAATTTTAATTATCATCACCATCAGTTGGCGCTACAGCTCTGTGTGAGCTTAAGCCTGCTGCACAAAATGTCTCCATTTGACCCGATCCTTGGTTGTTTCCCTCCAATTGGTGACCTTGAGTTTCCTTCTGTCGTCTTCTAGTTCGTCAATCCATCTTGATCTTGGTCTGCCTCTGGCTTTCATTGCAAATGTTTTAGCGTCAATTACTTTTCGTTGAGCTCTCGTGGGGTCCATTCTCTGCCCATATGGACTATGTGAAAGCAACTACTTTGTTCACCAGGCCAGCACAGCTTTGGCAATATATTCATTCAAGGATAAAAGCTACCGACCTACAGTGCGTTTAATAGCTATAGCGCTGGGTTTTGTTGATAAGTCTTCACAATTTACTTGTTTCTCATTTAATGATGAGAGAACACGCGCGGCCATGCATCAGTTCTAATATCTGTGGAACACTTGGAAGACGCATCTGGTTCACAAGATAAATCTGAGCAATGACTATAAAGGGTTGGCAGACCAGAGTCAAATCAGATCATATTTATACTGACGGCTCAAAGATGAACAATGGCACTGGATCGGCAGTGTAGTAGGAACAATTTTCTTAAATTGCTCATTTAGACTCCCAAACCGGCAAAACAGAAAAAATAATAAGGCTAATGGACTTCGGTCCGGAAAATCTAACCATTTTTGTTGGATAGTCAAGAGCGATCAAGGAGCTGACCTCAGCGTGCATCAATTCAAGATGTGTTAAATAATACAGGAGGTCCCTCTCGCTTATCCATCAAGATAACACCACACTTTGTTGGCTTCTCGGCCACTCTGGAGCGGAGGGAAATGAAAGAGCGGATGAGTGTACAAGAAAAGACTCTGAGTTTCACCTTCGGCGAGTGGTAGAGAATATAAGCTGCGATTGACTTGAGCTTAATCACGGAAAGCAATAGAAGATGGTCTCTGACTACTAACTGTAGGGTCTTCAAAGCGCTCTGGCCAAAACTGAATCTTAAAAGAATAGAATGTCTGCTTGGATTCAACAGATCAACTATCAGCGTCCTCACAGGTGCTGTAACGGCTCACTGCACTTTTGGCACCCTAGCCAGTAGAATGCGTGTACCTCACAATGACTTCTGCATTCTCCTCTGTGAATATCCTGCACTTGAAAGAAGACGTGCCAAATATCTTGACGATTATTTCTTTGAGGACCTGAGAAATTTTCAAAATGTCTCACTGGAGGGACCAGTTACCTTTTTAAAAAGAACTAGGTGATTCAAGCCACTTAGTTAGGGGATGGAAATCAAATGCAGGTATCACAATGGGCTTTAGGGCCACCGAGTGTCTTGTCTTCGACAAGCAAGCGAACCCAATTTAATTTTAATATGAAAATATACTCGTTGTTCATTTACCCACAAAAACCAACTTAATTCCAGTTTCAAACTGAAAAATAAATTGGGGGGTCTGAAAAATTACGTTGATTTTATAATTTTTTTTATTGACGTTGTTAGTTGACTTCTTGCAAAAAATGCCAAGTATTCGTCCGACTTTACGTATCAACAGCCATTTTGAGAAAAAATTTACCTTTAGTTAAATTTACCGATAATTTTATAGCAATAAAATATAATTGGTAAAGTTGACTAATGCAGAGTTATGGTGAACTTTTCGGAATTTTATAGCAAAAACAGTACTCAAATCGGTATAAACGTTTTTGTTTTATTTGGGGCTTGAAAATTACTTTTATGATTTTTAACACATTTTAGCTAATAAATACACCTATTTCGAAAATTTATGCAATTTACTATGTCGCAAAGAACCTTCTATGAGAGACTATCTTTCAAATGCAAAAGCCCTATGCAAAACAGAGTTTCAAGTGCACAGTTATTGGCTTACATATGTACCTATTTTGAGGCTTTATTTTATGAGAGGTATGATATATCGCCGTCATAGTCGAATTTGTTGGTGCCTGGCTACTATTCGGAAGTTCGTAGGTTTGAATCTGGGTGATGAAACACAAAATGCCAAAACTAAAGTTTTTCTAATAGCGCTCGCCTCTCGGCAAGCAATGCCAAACCTGCGGGTGTATGTCTGCCATGAAAAGGCTTCTCATAAAAAACCAGCTGCCGTTCGAAGTCGGCTCAAAATTGTAGTTCCCTTCATTTGTGGAACAACAACAAGGCATACACTGCAAATAGGAGAAGGATCTGCCGAACACCCAAAAAGGGTGTAAGCGCGAATTATTTATTTTTTATTTATTTTTAATGATATACTAATTTTAGTTTCTACTTCGCCTCAGTCTATGACTGCTATGTATCATGTAAATAAAATATTCTGTTCTTATATCTTAAGCTATCTGCACCGGAATATGCCTGAATAGTCAATGTCATGCGTGATCTAGGTGCACGCTTTTAGAGAATAGTGTCAAAAAATATGAAAAGCAGAATTATTCCTTCGTATCGCACACTGGATATGGCTAGTCTAAAAAAAGTAATCAACGGCAAAAAAAAACTATTTCTTGTTACCTTCCAAGTATTGAATGAACAGCCCCAATGTTTTTTTTATTACTTCTTCCTGCAATATTTTAATTTAAATTGACTACACTCCCAGTGGACGTTAACGCTGGTGAAACACGCGAAAAATGGCAATGAGCGACGGAAATAAATAAAACTTTTCAGTTAAACTAATCAAAAAGCTATGAAAACTTGAAGAAACTTCTACCAACACAATGCAACACAACAAATGCATAGCTTTTGGTGCGGAAATTAGAGAAGTGGAAATGTATGTTCCTATACCCAAAAGTCCATACTTATAAATATTTAAAGTCACCGTCAACTAACTAACTAACTTTGCACTGAAATTCGCTTAACTCGAAAAGAATGAAAAGTTACCTGAACACTTACTAAACCCAGCTATTTGTTTGGCACGTACGGCTAGTACCAAAAATGCAACGCTGCTAACTCATATCCTCTTTTAACGCTGCTACTCCTGCACATAAAACTGCATTCCAGCTGGTATTAGTATGCGCGCAGCGTTGCAATTGAGTAGCTTACAAGCGACGTAACAGTAAATATACGTATGGAGCTGTTGCTTGGTTGGTTGCCACCTGTGGCCATTTCGACTGCAGCTATGCATTTAATATGCAATTTTTGTGGCATATTTAATGCGTGCGCGAATGCAGTTGGCACAAAAGGGGGGCAGACCAACTAGAGAAGAAGCGCTGAGCGAGTAGTGGAACTAAAAATAAAGCTCGCTATCCTAAAGCTGCATGCGATTACTTCAATTTGTACTCTTTTTGTTGGGTATTTTGGTCTTGTTTGGCCCGTTAGCTGGCATTAGCTATCCTAACTATCGCCCCGCGTGCTGTTGCCGCTGCGGTCGAATTGCATAGTTCCACAGCTTCACTTTGGCTGCTTTTGTGTGGAAAAGTTTGCATTTTTTATTAATGAAGTTAGCTGTAATAACCGAGCAGCCAAGCACAAATTTAGTAGTAGCTTTTGGTGGTAGTTAGCAAAAAACAAAAAAACAAAAATAAACAGAAAAAACCGCAGCTAAATAAAAATAGTGGAAATAATATAGTAATACTGATGGACTTGTTGAAAGCTGCCTCTTGGGAGTTGTTTTTCTTTTTTCGTTTTCTTACTTAAAAATTTTACGCTCCTGGATGCATTGGGCTGCTGTGGTGAAAGTTTATGTGCATACACTTTATGTGTTTTAATTTCGGAAACATGGATGCAAGATGGATTAATGTAGAGTTGGAAAAAACGAAAGATGGGTGGGTTAAACTTTTGGAATCAAATTAGTGCAAAGCGAGGGAAGAGATTTTGGTGAGAGGGAAGAAGAAGCAAGCAAAGAAAAGTTGAAGCAAACAAAAGTTGGGCAAAAAGTAAGGTGAATTTGGTTGTAAAATGAAAAATCTTTATTTATTCTTGTAAATCAATTTCATCCCCTTCAAAATAATCCCCACTCGATGAAATACACTTATGCCTACGATTTTTCCAATCCCGGAAACATGCCAAATAGTCCATTTCCCGTATAGCCATCAGCACCTTCTTCGATTCAGCTTTTATCTCCTCAATCGACTCGAAACGCGTTCCCCGGAGTGGTCTCTTGAGTTTTGGGAATAGCCAGAAGTCACACGGAGCCGAATCAGGCGAATACGGTGGTTGCGGAACGATATGCGTGGAATTTTTGGCGAAATGGTCACGAAGAACGAGTACAGTGTGAGACGGTGCATTATCGTGATGCAAAAACCGAGAGTTGTTGGCCCATAATTCTGGTCTTTTTAGACGAATTGCTTCACGTAAATGACGCATAACGCTCAAATAAACGTTTCCGCAGCCGAGATTTCAATCCGCAAACAAAATTTGATGGCACTTCTCTGCTCAATCAAATCAGACATTGTAAAAATCGAAAAATGCACTCCTGGTCGTTTGGTAAACACAAGCGTAAATATTATATATTACTGATAATGACATTCACATGAAAGTTGGCCCAGATGTTATTAACAGTGCTGCCAACTCATGAAAAAAATAAATAGAGCGAAATTTTAATCCCGCGAAGTTTGACAAATAAATTCACCTTACTTTTTGCCCACAGTAGTACAACATTTGCTAGGTTTTAAGAGTTTAAGAAACATCATTTCATGGTGTGAAGATTTCTCTTATTACGGTGCTTTTAATAGGAAGAAAAAAGTTTTATATAAGTACTGAGGAACCCCGATATCTCATAAACCGACTTCAGTGTTCAAAGTCTTTCCGTTTGCTCAACTCAGTCCCCATAAAATACTGTTGTTTGGTGACTGAGTGCCAATACTTCGAATTGTGTGCTGGCTGGTGCATGACTTTAATGTAAAAATTAGATGCTTAACGAAGGTTTTGCGCTTCAGACATGAACTGCTTGATTACTTTGCTGAGTACACCGGGAAATACTCAACTTGCTTTCAATTTTGCAGCAATTAGTTCCTATGTGAGCTTTAACATATGTACTATTCTAAAGACTCTACGAAACACGTATGATGAAAACCAGGATGGCACAATGTGGCAAAAAGAAGGGCCTATACCAGTGGTCGCCAACCCGTCGATCGCGAGCTACCGGTAGCTCGCAAAGGCAATTCTGGTAGCTCGCGCTGCTCACATTGCAAAAAATCCAAAAGTCTGAAAATCATTCCAGTATTATCAGAAATTTTCATAATAAATAGATAAACAGCGGCAACACTGCGGTAAGCGATTTCGCGCCGACAAACACGACGCGAAGTCGCGTCTCCGTTCTAGGATCGGCTGGAACCGATTAGCGTGTTCGAGAATTTTTTGGCTTTATATATACGTAATGCACGTCGACATTGCGCTCAGTTTAATACTGAACGGCATTATCAACGTTCTGCGTGCAGCGGTTGGGTTAGAGTTCGAAACATTATGGCAAGCAGTAGTAAGAAGGCGAAGACATACCATTTCCATTCGGAATGGGAAGAACAATACTTCTTCACAGAAGTTAAAGGCAAAAGTGTTTGTTTGTTATGTAATACATCTGTGACAGTTCCTAAAAAAGGAAATATTAAGAGGCATCATAAAACTGTACATTCGATTTATGAGAAGGCATTCCCGTTAAATTCTGCCACCAGAAAAGAAAAACTGAAACATTTAAAAATCCAGTTAATTGGACAACAGTCAATATTTTTGAAAACAATCGACAAAAATAAGGCTGCAACTGAAGCATCTTATCGTGTTTCCCAGATAATTGCACAAAAGAAAAAACCTTATGAAGACGGGGAAATCATAAAACAAGCATTTTTGGAAGCTGCAGATTCTTTATTCGCCAACTTTAGAAATAAAGACGAAATAGTGTCTGCTATAAAATCTATGCAACTTTCTGCTAATTCAGTGATGAGGCGAGTAGAAGTAATGAGCAATGATATTTTTTTACAGTTAAGAAGTGACTTAGATAATTGTATTTATTTTTCACTGCAACTGGATGAATCAACAGATGTAGTTGACACCTCACAGATGGCTATATTTCTCAGGATGGCTTTTAGTGATTTTACAATTAAAGAAGATCTTTTGAAGTTTCTGAGAAAATTCCAATATCAAAAATGGTAGGCCTGCCAACTGACGGTGCTCCAGCTATGGTGGGTTGTGATAAGGGGCTCGTGGCGCTATGTCATAAGGATGAAAGTTTTGCACAATTTCTTAGTTACCACTGTATTATACATCAGCAAGCATTATGTGGAAATTTTCTAAAATTTAACAACGTTATGAAACTGGTGGTGAAAATTGTGAACAAGATTAGAACTCAAGCGATTATTTAAAACCTTGGCTGATGAAATTGACTGTCAATACGGAGAGCTACTTCTTCACTCTGAAGTGCGATGGTTAGGCAGAGGACGAGTGCTCAAACGTTTCAATGATGTCCTGCCTGCTATACTTCAATTTTTCAAAGAACGCGATGAACCGATTCCTGAACTAGAAAATTCGACTTGGCTCAGAGATTTTGGTTTTCTTGTGGACATTACAGAGAAATTAAATGAGCTTAACTTGCAGCTTCAAGGCAGGGATAAAGAATTAGCGGAAATGATTTCTGATATAAATGCATTTATTACAAAATTTGAATTTTGGGAACAAAACCTAAAAGCCGCGATACTAAGCATTTTCCTATTCTTTCCGAAAAGATATCCAAAATTCTATTAGAGCCCTATGACAGTAAATACCATATGGAAATAGTTTCTAACTTGAAGGAAAACTTCAAAAATCGTTTCAAGGATTTCAGCAAAATTGCTTTAGTGAGGCAATTTGTTGTTTCACCCTTCATGGACATTGATTTACAACAGTTTGCAACTTGTGTTATGAACAACTTTGGCGAAGACATTGCTGTGACAGAAATGGAACTGATTGCTTTTCAAAGTGACTTGACTTTAAAATCTTTAGGTTCAAATACAAAATGTATATGGCCTTTAGTAAGTAAAGATAAGTATTCAGTTTTATGTCGTGTTGCGTTGAAAGTGAAAGCGTTATTCAGTTCAACTTATTTGTGTGAATCTTCTTTTTCCAATATGAAATTTATTAAAAATAAATACCTCAATCGGCTTACGGATATACATTTGGATAACTGTATTCGAATGACTGTATCAAATTATACTGCAAATAATAAAAAAATTATCGATGAGTCAGAATGTCAACCTTCTCATTAAATATGCTCTTTTTATCTGCCCATATTTTTTTTATATAATAATGTACTATTACGGTTTTGTTGTTTTTTTAAGTCGCTTGTGATTTGCCATTATGACTGCAAAAAATTTTGTTACGATTGATAGGTGTGAACATGGATGTAGTTATGCATAAGTATAAGCACTATAAGTAAAAGTTTATTATATATAGAACGTATATTAGTAAAATAAATACATGTATTGTATGTCGAATATAACTGTGTATTATTTAATTTATGTTGGCTTGTGCAAGTAGCTCGCTGTTTATTTCAAAATCTTGAAAGTAGCTCAACACATTGAAAAGGTTGGCAACCATTGGCCTATGCCAATGAAATTGACATGAGCACGTTTTTTTTTTAATTTTAAGCGCTTTCCATAGCCTAAGTTTTTTAAACCGTTTCAACAAATTATCAAGAAAAATAAATGTGTTATTGAAAAAAAAACATGGTAAAGAAATGCGGCAGTTTCTACAAGGCTTGGGCTTAACATATCTCACCAATTACTCCTTGTAAAGGTAGGTAGGAAGGTCTGGTGGCTGCCCAAATGACACCTTTAGGCCTATCTTAGTTTCATTGTGATGCCACAGGAACTTTTTCCTTACACTATAGGATCCTTTTCAAACCATCCTGTGACTTTTATAAAAGAGCTTCTCGTTATGAAAGTTCAATAAAAAAATAAGCAGCTTAGTAGAGTATCGTCCTCCACTTCGTAAAAAAGATGGCGAACACCTCAATTGAGAAATCAGAACCTTTTGCGCAACACCTAAAATATTTATATTTTTACTCCACACGATACTGAAGCTGTTCCTTATTTTCACACCACTCCCGCTGCCATTCTAAACGAGCCCCGCCAAATGGAGCTAGAGCTGCCGATGAAGAAGTTTACGACAACGAAGTTAGCAGTGCTTAACCAGAAATATCTTACAGCTCAGTGGAAAGAAGCAGAAATTAAAATGGTGCTCAAATCGGGAAAAGCAGGCGATGAAGTGAAATCTTAACGTCATATAAGCCTTCTACCAGTTCGGTCAAAAAGTGTTTCCTCAACGTTTAATGGTTGTTGGAGGGGTGCCAGCGAGGGGGGTATTAAAATTGTTTCTAATAGGCAAGGCTTTGACGGCGCCATGGTGCTGATCCAAACTAGTCTACCCCTGTAACATTTCTTTGATATGGGTCCCAGGACATATGAATATAGAGCGAAATGAAATTACTTATGAGCTTGCCAGGAAGGGAACTGATTTGGTCTCAGGGACCTCCAGATCATCGTCATCCCCCTGCATGTTGATAAAGGGGACAAACAACTTATATCTTAGAAAAGCGCAGACAACATCCGACGACAAAATCCGAGGAGGCGTCCCTTGAAGTGATTGAGAGAAAGTTTCTGCGGAAGATTTTTGGACAAGTTGGCGACGGCGAGTATCATGAGTGAAGGAACAATCAGCTGTATGAGCTTTACGACGACATAAACATAGTGCAGCGAGTAAAGATCCAGCGGCTTTGTTGGCTGGGTCATGGTGTCCGAATGTATACAAACGCTTCGGCTCTGAAAGCATTCATTGCGGTACCAGCTGGTGGTAGCAGAAGAAGAGCAAGGCCTCCTCTGTGTTGGTAGAATATCAGGTGGAGAAGGACTTGGCTAACCTTCGTGTGAACAGCTGGTGTGAGCTTAGCATGAGAAAGAAATTATTTTGACGCCTTTTTAAGGTAGTTAGGTGAAATGGTTGAGGTGACAGTCTGGCACTCCCCAAGTAGCACTAAAGCGTTGTTTTGATACCATTATGAGACCTCCAACAGGCAGATATCTACAGCTAGCCAGAGCTGTTGGATAACATGGAGAAGATTGATGGGGTTTAGGTTGGCCCACTGCCCCAGGCTGTCGAAGAAAGGAGCACCCAGTGATCTGAATCGTATAGCTGCCAAGTCCGGACATTTGCAGAGGAAGTGTTCAACAGTCCCCTTCTCTGAAACCCCAGTGTTCCTTGAGTGATTGCGTAACGCTTTTTTAAACTCGGGCAAAATCGCGTAAGCGGTTTTCACGCCAATCAAGAAAAGGAGGAAAATAAAATTATATTAACTAAAGTCTTAGAACAAAAATTCCTATTTCAATTATTATGAGGGGACTTTGCACTGCGACTGAAAGATCTATTGTGGCTCCTTCGTTCAGAGTATTTCTTCGAGCCCAACTTCCTAAGTAAATTTTAGTGTTTGTCCTTTTTTATCGAGTTTCATTTCCTCTTCTCGTAATAACTTGTCTTACATATATAATTGGCCCTGAAACCCTTTGGTTTGTGCGGCCGAGATACTCCTCCTATTTGGGACTTGATGTTTTTCACAAATGGCGGGGCGAAAAGTTTTCCAACCGCAGATATTTTTTATGAGGAGCTTTTTCATGGCAGAAATACACTCGGAGGGTTGCCATCGCCTGCCGAGGGGCGACCGCTGCTAGAAAAAACTTTTTCTTCATTTTGTGCTTCACGGAGATTCGAACCTACGATCTCCGAATTCCGAATGGTAGCCACATACCAGTTCATTTGGCTACAGCTGCTATCTTAAACTCAGTTTAAATATCCAATGCACCTTCTTCAATTCCGCCAAAATCTAATTTACACTTTCGTAGTTGCTTGACCTCCACCTGACATCACTCAGACCTCTTATTCCAACTTACTGTTACTCTCCCACTCCACGCTTGCTTCTTCAACTCGCTGGCCCTTAAAATCTATCTTTAAGCCACTCTTCATTAAACTTCTCCCATCCACTCTTCCAACTTGCCTATATAACAATTACTATTTGGCCATTGTTGTGGTAATTTCTTTGAAGTGTCTGCTATCTTCGCATCCTGTCTGTCTTCTTGTATATATTGATGAATAGTTTGGGTCAATTACGAATTGCTATGACTCTGTAAGCATTTGAGTATAGCCGAAGTAAGTTGCAGGAAATTGACGCATAATGGATATTTGCTTCATCGACTTGCAACAGACACTTCTGCTCGCCGACAAGCATTGGCTTTTAGTAATTGCCGGTGGAAGACCAATAACAATACAAAATATTTAGTTAAATGATGCAGAAGTACATAAGTATCCCTTTCGAACATTAAAGCGGGCAATTAAGGTGTGCACGGGGGTGTGAGATGCAGAGGAGGAAATATTTAATTCTAAGATTATGCAAATTTTACAACATCTTAATTGAAGTTGGAGTGAAGCATTTCAATCAACTATAAATTCGTCACTGCATGTGAAGATGAAGGGTTTAGTAAGAAGAAGCGGAGTCATGTGCTTGCGTAAGTCCTTAAGTAGCGTTTGGACAAAAGAAAAGCAGAACAGAAGCAGCAAAATCTCAGTGAATGGTACTTCGATCAGCTGTCTAGACGGACCAAAAAGACCAATAGCCCCAGTTTATTATGTGATTTGGCCTAAATTATTGGTATACTTTCGAAGATAACACAGGAAAACACCTGGACCTTAGGATAATAAGAGCAAAATCATATTTTAGATGGTTTTGCTTATAAGTCTGAGGAGGGCCGAATGGTGGCAAGTAGTTACTATTGCAAATTTTCTATTTAGTGCTAAAATATCTTCCGACTAAGCTAATAAGAACTCAGTACAAAGATCTGAAATTGTTCGCTAACAAGGTACCTTTTTTCCAGTAATTGAATTGAAAATCTAACTGCTAAGTCAGAGCTTCTCACATGAATAGTAAAGAAGCTTTGTTTGAGCAGAAGTATTATTTCTAGTTTGGATGTTATTGGACAAAACAAATGTCTCAGCGTGCGATACTAAATCCCTCATGAGGACGAAATTGATGATTTGTTTCCACATTTCTAAGTAGGTAAGTAGGTGAAATGGTTAAAGTGCCAGTCTGGCACTCCTGAAGTAGGACCAAAACGCCGTTTTGGTACCATTATGAGACCTCCAACAGGCAGATATCTACAGCCAGCCAGAGCCAGAGTTGACATAATGGGGAAGATTGGTGGTATTTAGGTTGGCGCACTGCCCCAGGCTATCGAAGAAAGGAGCACCCAGTGACTTTAATCGAAACCCTGCCATTTATAGAAAAAGTGCTCAACAGTGTCCTTCGTTGAAAGGTCCCCACAGTTTCTGCCATGGGGAATACTGGTAGACTTAGCTTTTCCGCGTGTGTGCCGAGCATCCAATGACCGGTAAACACAGCTACAAGTTTGGAAATTGAACGGCGAGGAGTCCTCCGTATATTGTCCTGGAGCCAAAGGGTTTTCGAAATAGCACATGGAGAAATGGAGCTCCATCTTTTCTGCGCTTTCCTGAGAAATAATTTGTGCAGTTCCCTTTTAACAACTGGCAGGGGGATGCCGATGACCAGATAAGAGGTCTCTGAAGCCAATCCAGTCCCCTACCTCGCAAGCTCATCAGCTGTTTCATTTGTCTCTATGTTCGTATATCCTGGAACCCAGATCAAAGAAATGTTACCTGTACACGCAAGAGATTTGATCTCCGCCTTACAGGAGTTTCCAAATTACTACGGGACACGTAATTTTAATCATAGTGTCATAGTTACCGACTGGAATGAATGTGAACAATCCTTTCATTTACATGTCATAGGACCCATCAAATAATTTAACTGGCTGCATACAGCCTAGTCTTATTTTCGCAAGTTTTTTCTGGTTTTTTTTTGGTGGGTGAGGTAGGGTACATCGGAAAGACCTAGAACGACGCCCATAAAATGGACCAACTCTATTACCCCACATCTGGTTCCACCATGCTTGTAGCCAGCTCCATGCTATAGGACCGTTTTCTTATGTCTTTGTCTGTGGGGCTTCGCTTTGTTGTACTGCGTTGCAGTCTATCTGTTTTCTCCGTAATCGACCTTAAACGTATCTCTTAACCGCATCCCAGTTATCCTCGCATTCAAGCATCTTACTGATCACACTGGTCCACGCTGTCGCCAATCTCCTCCCTCAGAGCATTTCTTTCCATGAGCCATCTGTAGCAATTAAAGAACGTTTATTCGGCGCCATCAATCGGTCCTTCACAGTATATGCACCTGTGGTCAGTTATCTTACCTATGCGATATAGGTGTTTTCGGAAGTATCAGTGGCCCGAGAGGAAATTAGTCATAAAGTAGCCCACTTCCTCGAAGTTCCTTTGAACCCATTTACCTATTGTAGGAATGAGCTTCGTCGTCCATCTGCCACTCGCTTGAGTATCCCATCAGCTTTGCCAACGCTGCATGGTTTGACATTTCCGTAGTGGTGAGTTTTTTCCCGGAGTTGCACGCATCCACTCGTTCTCGGGTCATGAAGTCGATAGATATCTCTCCGCTGATCACAAAAACTACTGGGCCTGAGGCAGTGCGGTGGGCTGAAGCAACTCTGAGTGTCGCTGTTAATTGTAAAGCCTCTAGTGCTTTGCGTTTGGTTTTGCAGCTAAGCGCATCTCCCCATATTTCGCTGCCATACAGAAGTATTGCGTTTGAAATGGCCATGATCAACCTTCTTTTACTCTGGATTGGTCCACCGATGTTCGCCATTAGTCTGCTTAGCATTCCTGTGATCGTCGCTGCTTTGGTAGCCACTGCTTTATCTTCGCTAGTTAAACATAACCTAGCCATAACTTCGCGGCGATTAGACCAGGTTAGGTTTTGCCATCACTTTTCCAAAACTTCGATTTGATAGAAACTGATATACATATATATAATTGGCGCTGACACCCCCTTTGGGTGTTCGGCCGAAATACTTCTCCAAGTTGTGGCATGCGGCTTGATATTGTTCCACAAATGAAGGGGCGTACAGTTTTACTCCGGAGGACAAATGTTTTTTAAGAGGAGCCTTTTCATAGCAGAAAGCCCTCGGAGGTTTGCCATTGCCTCGATAATCGTATTGGATGATTTATTTTTTTTTACCTCCATCAAAGCAGCGCCCTGACCCTAATAGACTATTTTTGTTGTGCTGCCATGAGCTACTGATATTTCGGCAATATTTTATAAGCTATTTAGACTTATCGGTCTGAGCTATTCCTGAGACGTCACTCGAAGCATTCAACTGGATCATGGGAAAGTTCGTTGACTGAATGCATTATTTCGAAGGCAGCAACGAAAAATCCAAATCGTTTGACTTTAATATTGAGCTTTTAATTTTTTCTTGCAAATTTGTTGGATTTGAGCAGCTCTGGCGTACTAGATGTTAAATCACCTTTCACTTGCACATCACTAAGCTGATTCATTAACCAAATCATTAATTTATTCCACTACTTCCAAATGTTTTACCTAGGCAATGAAATGCTGAGTTCAATGACTACTTTCCTGGTGCAATAC
Organism: Anastrepha obliqua; assembly: GCF_027943255.1. Taxonomy (NCBI): domain Eukaryota; kingdom Metazoa; phylum Arthropoda; class Insecta; order Diptera; family Tephritidae; genus Anastrepha; species Anastrepha obliqua. Next base: position 110,441,347 of record NC_072894.1, on the reverse strand, counting down.
ATATATATTAGGGCGGGTTGATTTAAAAATCGCTCATTGCTCTGTGAAAATCGTATTCTAGGGATCAAAATAAGAAACTTTGCCGAAGGAACCACACCTCTAAAACGAATTCTGATGTTCCCCAATTTGGGTCAAGACAAAGTACTTTGTGTCTACAACCAAAAAGTCTATGCGTCTGGGATAGCAAGTTGAGATTGACAATTATGAGTTCGGCGTAGTTAAGGACTTAGTCCACCCAAGACCCAGCATTAACACCAACAACAAGGACAGTCAAGAGATCCAGCGAAAAATAACTCTTGCCAACAGGTGCTACCTTGGCTCGGTAGGTAATTGAAAAGCCGAGCCCTCTCTCAACACACGAAAAAAACACTCTATCAGTCACTCGCGGTATTACTGTATAGCGCTGAGTGCCGGATATACACGAACACCGATGGGTGGTTATTAAAAGCTTTCTAGAGAAAAACAAGGCCTATGGTCTAATATGCGTGAATGATGCATACAGAATAAGATGGACCCACGAGTTGTACGACGACATCGACGTAGTGAAGCGCATTAAAATTCAGCGGCTACGTTGTCTAGGTCATGTTGAGCGAATGGACAACAACGATTCAGGAAAGAATGAGCTGTTCTCGAAATGCACTGGTAGGACTCGCAGCTCCAACTCTACGTTGGAAATACCATGTCGACGACGACCTGACAGCCCTTGGTGTTTCTAACTAGCCTCAACGCTTGCATTACAGAGGCGATTGGCGCAACATTTTGGTAGCGGCCAAGACGGTCAGTCGGATCGGTTGTAGTTGCCAGATAAGTAAGAAAGTTATAAATTGGGTTGAGGAATAAGTTCATAGAGGTTTTATATTTTCATTTGCGACGTGCATAGAGTGCGAGTCTACAGCACGGAAATGATTTGTAAAGATCAAAAATTGTGACTTTGTTGTCGATGACCCGTCTCGTAGCGGAAGACCTTCTGAATTCGATGAATCACGTCTCAAATAACTTTTGAAGGGGAATGGTCGCCAAACTAGTGGTGAATTCGCGGTAAAAATGAACTGCGATCATAAAACAATTCTCAATCACCTTCACTGATTGAGATTTACCGAAAAATTGAGAGCCTCGGTGCCTCACGAGCTCAACGAAAAAAACAATGAAAGTCACCTTCAAACTGCTTCTCAGCATTTCGCACGCCATCGGGCAACACTCGGTCAAAAACAGCAGTTTTTGTACCAAATTGTCACGTGAGATAAGAAATGGTGCCCAATCGTTAATATGAAGCAAAGAAAGGAGTGGGTGGCTCTAGAAGGTACGCCAAATCTGAGAGTCTCGCCGGATCTTCATCCAACGATCAACATCCGCCGTATTCTTCGGACCTTGCGCCGACCGGTTACCATCTTTTCCGCTCCCTATCAAACCATATGAAGGGCGTTACCTTCGATAGAAACTGGCTCAACAGACCAGGCATCAGCAAGGGCTTCAACAAATTGATCGAGAGGTGGGAAGAGGTTGCAAACAGCAACGGCGATTATGTATTATAATTGCTTAACTTATTGATATAATTATTGTTTTTTGTTCAAATAAAAGTCTTTGGTACGAACGCTTCCAACTTTTTCCCCAACCTAATAATGAAGTACTATCAATGTGTTTTTTTTTTTTTGCTTAATACAAAACGGCTTCCGAAATGTGCTTTGTCATATGCAAAAACATTTTCAAAAGTCGATACGATTTTAAGCAATTTACGGCTTTCACTTTGTTGTTACAAAATTGCATACCCAGATTTTTCCAAAATTTCTAATTAAAAGAGGTTGAATTTTGGTGATTTTTTGAAGTTTTTTAATATTTTTTCATTTTGTACAAAGTTTAGAACTTTGATTTTAAATGTTTTCTCTATACGATGAACTATATTTTTATTGAAAATTAACAGAAAAAAATTGTGGTTGAAAAATGTTACGAATTTTGTAAAAATGTTAAGTGACTTAATTGTGTGGGCACAAGCGAAACTTCTGTTGAAATTTTGGTGGCTTTTATTTCACTTTTATCACTATAGACCTATGAAAGGTCTAAGTGTGTTATTGTGACAGCCACCCCACCTACCTAATTGACATTAGCGCTATGCTCCAATGGACTGTTTTTCTTAAAATTTAATGCGAAATCCGTATCTGCCAGGAGTGATGTCGAAAAAGTTGTGCCATACAAATCGTTCCGCCCTAATGTACCTATATATGTACATAAAATATATTACGTGGAGTGCATAACTGTCAGTGGCATCATTAGTTTTATTTAATTATTGTTTCAATATTGATTGCTTTGTTAGAAACTCTGCGCCAACTTCAATTAAAATTATCCGAGCATACAATGCGCACACAACCATAAATAAGCGCATGTGTATGCGTGTATATGTATCCTTAAACATAACTGAATAGTTTATTTGATATACGTGCACACACATACACACACACACACTGACGTTCCACTTGACTGTGAAAGTTAGCTGCCCAATATTTATGACTTTATAGTTCGAAGTTTGGCGAAGGGTTGGGCAAAGGAGGTTAGAGCAGCAGCCGACACATGTTTGGTGGCATAGGATTGCGTATGTAGATATATGTGGCTATGTGTATGTTCTGCATGACCTTAAATTGATTGTTAGTTAGAAGGTACATAGAATCCTGTCAGCTAAGTGCGTGGCTCATGGATATACGTGGATGGGTGTTGTTGTGATGCGCGCTCGCTGTGATTCTGGTTGCCACCTCCATAACGACCCACTAATTTATTTGATAATGAATAATGATGTGTAAACACATACAAGTATAAGTGCCTACACACACACACCACATGCGGCAAGAGCATTATATTATTAGCTCATACTGTTGCTGCTTTGACAGTTTGATGGAGAGATTGAAAAACTATGCGCATAAGTATTGAGATAAATGAAAATCGGACACGCTCGTTGCCCACGTTGCTAAGCAGTGAATAAGCACTTCAAGCAGAGCCCTTTGTTGCATTAGAAGTAATTAAATAATTTTTCTTAGTTTTGGCGATTCTTGTGATGAATGTTTTTCGTATCTAATAGCCACCTTTTGCGCGAGAGAGCCACAGCGCAAGCGCGACTCTTCAAAGTGCCTTAGAATGATCTGTTGAAATTTGACTTATGATCAGCACGGTGGGTGGGGGCTGCCTCGGCGGCACTTACTGTTTCAAATCCAGACCAAAATGTTTTTTTTTACCATTAGCAGTTATTTTTGTAAACTAAAAACCACCTAAGCAGTCAACGCTTGCCGTTCGGCAGCCGCAATGAAGTGATTAGCGTGCATGGCAGGTGGGTGTCTTCTTAGCTATCAAATCCATCGGGTGGGTTTTCGCTGCTTGTGCCGCGCATTCACTCGGGCCAATGCTTGTAATGAATTCGAGCGGCAAATTTAATTAAAGTGAGCATCTCACAGCTGCTTTCGTGGTCGATTTTTAGGTCGAACCCGCTTTCCGCGTTAATTGTTTTATAATCGTAAGCAAGCATGAAATTTCAATTGCGTCTTTCACTCCGCTCATAAATTTTCTAATAAAAAACTAGATTTTCTTCAATTGGCTAAACAATACGTAGTGACTGAATAATGTGGATTAAAATCGCTGCGGGATTTAAGATGTGGGTGGTTACGTACTTTTGCATTTTTTATGCCTTCAGTAAGGTTACCGGGCAAGTCATTTTAGATACAGGCTGTCCAGTGGCACCACGAGTACCTTCCATCGAGCCAGAAATTCAATAAAATATACTATTTATCCGTTTTGGAGCGTATGAGAGATGCTGTACGTCGCAAACGACCGGAAATGTGGACAAACATTTCTTGGATTTTGCATAATGATAACGCGCCATCGCACCGAGCGCAAATTGTGCTGGATTATTTGACCAAACACCAAGTAAATACCATCGTGCAAACACCGTATTCACCTGATATTGCCCCGTGCGACTTTTTTTTGTTTCCCAAGTTGAAGTTACCACTTCGTGAAAGGCGATTTCAGTCGATAGAGGAGACCAGAGAGAATGCGACGAAGGAGCTGAAGGCCGGTACTTTCTGATCATAGGGCATTTTAACTGTTACATCGGATAAACTCTTGAAATCTGGCCTCCGTATTCAGTGCTAGGTGCTGCAGCAGTGATGTTGAAATGCCGTTAACCTCGTGATCGATATTTTTCTTTAATGCAGAGATGATCGCTGAATTTTTTCATAGACTGTACTTTTGAAATAACCCAACAGAAAAAATTTCAGCGGGTCGCCCCTGGGTGGCCAGGATAAGTCACTGAAAAGAGTATGACACTCAGTTTGTTAGGGAAGAAATCGCGATGTATCGCCATGGTCTCTCTGGTCATTTGCGGTGTGACGCCATCTTGCTTAAACCATGTCTGGGTACTGAAGAAAGGATGATTTTTTATTAAAAAAAAAATTGGCGCCTACAGTTCTGTTAGGTATTTGGTCGAGCTCGTCCTCTTATTCGTGGTGTGCGTCTTGATACTGTTCCACAAATGGAGGAACTTACAGTTGTAAGCTGACTCCGAGCAGCAAATAGTTTTTATGTGGAGCTTTCTCATGGCAGAAAGTTTTATTTCCTATTATTTGATGTTCATGCACGGAGTTTCAAACCTGGCGTTCTTGAATGGTAGTCACGCGCCTACCCATTCTTGAGTTTGTTCTGTCCTTTAGGTGATATTATTGCGCAGAAATTTTTACGCTAATTGTACTCGTTTGACTTAAACGGTTCCCGATTTAACTTTTAAAGGGATGCAGTTAAAGATCTTTCCTCAATATTTTATGCATGCAGTTTTTGGAAGTCTCAGGGTAGCCACTCTCTTGCGCATGAACTGACGCGGACTATCATGCAAAATTTGTAGCGATGAGTTCAATATTTTCATTTCTTCTCGATATTCGGCTGAGCCCCGGCTGTGGGCTGTTTGCGACCCAACTTATTAGCCGAAACCTTCGCACCCATGAAAGAATCAAATCTTCGCATGGGGCATCATGCAAACGTCGAATGTTGTAATAGGAATAAAATCTACGATAAACAGTTACACCCAAACCCTTGAATCCCTATGAATCATCTGGCCGCGGAAAATCAGCACTTCCGAGTTGCTTCGGGCTATCAATCAGGTCGAGATTGCCTGTGAAGTGCAAGGAAGGAAATGTAGAGGAACTCGTTCCAACGAGTAGTGCGTGCAGTTGAAAGATCTTATATAACCTGGAGATGATCAATCGAGTCCGAAATGGCAACTCTCCGCTTATCATGGAGCGAATTGAGGATCATAGCGATAAAAAAGTATCTGTTGGCGTTCTGGTTAGTTAACGTCCTAAGCTCCACTAAGAATTAAAGAAAAACTTAAATATATTATATTACCTAGATTAGATTAGATTCTTTATGAGGTTTGCACTTCGATCTCATGGTCTTTTGTGTCCTTCACTCATCACAGTACTCATTTAGACCCAATTCCCTTCATAAACTCAGGATTGAGTTGGGTTGAATTGAGCGTATGTGCATTTCTTCTGGCTGCAATTGGCCAAGATGTCTCAACCTTCTTCGCACTATAGCGCTACATTCCAGGACAAGGTGCATTGGAGTCTCTTGAGATTGGTCGCAGAAATGACAAAAGTCCGTAGACCAAATCCTGTGCATGAGCATATGATCTCGCAGTCTGCAGTGACCTGTAAGGTTGCCTGTGAGAAGAGGATACGGTTATGAGTGTTTTAAACCTCTTTTGGTTGTACCCTCGCTATAAGAATTTTCGCCATTGTTTGGTGACAGCAAATATTATATTATCTATTCTTAAGCTTAAAAAGTCTTCAAACTCGGGCTATGCCTCTTGGTTGATTTCCGGTTTGAAAGAGTTACATTTGACTTTCCCACAAAAATCTGCTTCCATTTTGTACTCCTAATCATCTGTAATCCAAGGGTCATTTAAGGTTTTCCTCGGAGTAGAATATCCATCTACAAATCAACAGAGTATACTTTTGTAGTAGTCTCGATTCTTCATCTTACGAGGGCGGTTTATTAAGTGCCCGTGTTTGATGACAGAGGGCGTTTTTGAGGGAAGTTGGTGTTAGCATCGTGTGCTGCCATATATCAAACGGTGGCAAAACCAATTTCAGACTGATTGATAGGTTAGGTTGGATTTGGCAGCTACGAGTATACAAGTAAGACGAGTTCCTTGATTTTCGCTAAGATGGAAAAGAGGAAAATCGTTCGGTAATTCGCTTTTTGTTTTTGGATAAAATGCGAGGAGATACAAGCAAAGTTCCATGTTGTCTATGGGGACGCTTCGCCATTTATTACCACAGTTAGATATTAGTTCAACGAATTTAAAAGTGGGCGAACATTAGTTTTTGATGAGGACCGACCAGGACACCCGGCAGCCGTGGTTACTAACGAAAAAGTCCCCGACATGATTCTCGCTGATCGACGAACGAAAGTGAGCGAAGCAACAGAGGCCATAGGTGTGTCGACCGGAATGGCAATGAATATTTTACATGATAAGTCGACGGTGAAAAAATTTTGGGCCCGATGGTTGCCTCTATTGCTCACAAGCAACAACAAGCGGATGCAGCTGTTAACTTCAAAGCAGTGTTTGGTGTAATTTAAGCGAGATCCGAAGGAATTTTTACGTCGAGTTGTCACCCTTGATGAAACCTGGATTCATCATTACACACCAGAAACAGAGCAACAATCAAAACAATGGATTTCTGGAAATGGAAAATGCTCCAAAGAAGGCGAAGGCGAAGATAGCCCCATCGGCCAGAAAGGTAATGTCGACTATTTTTTAAGATGCGAACGGCGTCTTCCTCATGGATTTTTAAAAAAGGAAGAGCGATCACTTTACAATTCCACACTGAGTTATTGCACCGCTTTCATAAAAAATTGAAGGATACACGGCCGCATTTGGCGAAAATGAAGGTGATGTTTTACCCAGATAACGCACCAGTACCTTCACCCGGCAATTGACGCGGCCAAACTACATTAATTGTGTTATGAATTGCTTCCGCAGCCCCCGTATGCACCCGATGTGGCTCCCTGCGACTCTTTCTTGTTCCCTAACATGAAGAAATGGCTCGCGGGAAATAAATTTATTTCAAACGTAAAAGTCAGCGGTGAGGCTGAAGCGTATTTTCGAGAGTTCGACAAATCCTATTTTTTGGAGGGGTCAAAAAAATGGCCGGAGCGTTATTGAACCCTCTCGTATATATCGTGATTTGGGTGCGCCCTTTTATGGCCTCATTTAAAAACCATTTAGAATATTCCGCCGAATCCTTGAATCAGAGAAGCTGAGCATGAGAATATGCATTCGAAATCAGTCAATACTGCCAAGTCATAAAATATGCTGAATCAGCATATCTCCTGAAGGTGAAAATTTTCAAACGCTATGCGATCAGATCTCTTTATACACATGCTTAAGGAGAATGATTAGTGCCATAAAAAAATTTATATAAAAAAAAATTAAAAAAAACCTTCACTGACTGTCAAATAACCTTTGTGTGCGGTAATTCGACGACGAATGGCAGTCGAATCGAGCAATCAGACGATATCACCTTAACCGATTATTATTATGACGATTAGACAACAGGCAATCCATCATTACACGCGTACCCATGAAAAAAGCAAACAGCAATAACAATAGCGCAGGGAGATATATTTACGATAAGAGCCCATCAATAAAGCAATAAAATACGCGCAACAACACAAGACAAAATGCAACAAAAAAAAAAACAAAAACAATGGAAAGGCAGAGTTCCAACAACAGCTGTGGTGATGGCAGAGGAAAGTTGCCACAAAATGCTGGTTTTTCGGTTGGAAAGGTTGCACGAAAATTTGACAGCAAGACGCAAATGAAACGAAAATACCCAGGAGACGACAAGAAGAGTGACAAGACTGCGAAAAGAACCACTAGAAAAAAAAAATCGGAAAAGGGAAAACGCACTGGTCGACTATTTTGGATGGTTAGATGAATGGATGGATGGATTGGTTTGGTTGTTAGTTCGGTCGATAGCTCAAGAGACACGCATGAAAGGATGTACGTACGCAACGGTTGACTGAGTGACTGGTTGGTTGACTGACGTGGTGTATCGCGCAACGCTTTCACGATTGGGTTGAGTTCACGTAGAGCAGGGTACACAAGTATAGCAAAAAATGCCAAGAGATTCAACGGGTTAGGTGAAAGAAAGTCACGTACAGCTACAATGGGATAACTTAGTCGCCGTTAAGTTTGATAGGAGGAAAAATGCTTAGTTCGAAGTGAGCACGCTTGAAAAAAAGAAGCAAAAAAAAAAAAAATCAAAACCATTAATATTAATGAATTGTGTTTAACACGATGGGCGTTGCTAACAACAGAGCTGTCAGAAAACTCACTACGCGCAGAAGATATGCGCATGCAGCAACAACAACTGATTTGTTGGCATCTTCATGCGTCAGTAAACGCTGCTTCAACTCCTTCTTGAAAACTATTAAATGGCGGGGGGAGCGCAAGAAGAGCCACATGTGCTGTGCCAAGGCTCCCTCAATTCAAGTCTACTCCCCTCGCTGTACTCGATATTGACATGTGACACCGATTGCCAACGCCGTAGGGCAACCGCAACACCCGCTTGTGCTCGCTCACACGCACACTTCGCACACACACACACACACACGATACGCATTGACAGCCCGTCAGTCGCCAGGCCATGCATCGATATTGTACATCACAAAATCTCGTTGCGTGCTGAGGTATTCATCGGCTAAATGGCATTTAGCTGCTTTAGTAGTCGCAACTGAAAGATCACTGCAAGTTGCATAGCTGTGGATTCCTACTCACTGCTTTGATCGATGCTTCAATCGGCTGGGTTGCTGCTTCACACACATACACTATTTTCTTCCCCTCTCTCTCTCTCTTTCACTCGCTCACTCACTATCTCTCTCTTTCCTTTTTGTCGCCATCAACCCTTCGTCGGCTCACTTTTTTCTTGAGCTCACAAAGTATTTATCATAACTATTTGTTCTGTGTGATTCATTAGTTCTCAATATTTATGATCCCGCCGTACTCCCCACTGTTTTTTCGATAATTCACTGCTTTTCAATTTCTTTTTTCTTCCCATTTTTTACACTCACTTGCGGCTTACCGTCAGCTCGATCGCATTTCTCATATTTCCATTTCAACGAAATTTCTGATTACGGTTTTGTTTCGTCACGATTCGCTACGCCTTTTGCATTTTGTTCTTGTCATTTTCTTTTGGCTTTTGGCTCAATGGCTGGTTAATTAATTGTTATTCTATTGTAATGTGTACATTTTTTTCTTGCTGTTGTTGAAATCCATCAAATTGATTAGTTTCTGAGGTTATCGGGTTATCGTTCACGCGTAACAACGGGGTATCACGTGAATGATTTAGAATTTGAATTTGAAATGATTTGTTGAGTGATAATTTCCATGGCATGTATTTCTAAAGCAGTGAACAAAAAGTGATCTACATGCGCACATATCCACATACACACGCAGTTTTCCACACTCCTCTTATACTTCTGGGAAATGTTATTTTATATTTGATTTTTCCACATTGTTAACAAAGCTTCAATTCGCAATGGTCAATTAGTTTAAGCATCTCAGGTATGTTGCCCTCACAGAGTGGGAACCAAATTCAAATTATTACTACACTAATGACGAATTCTTAAGGAGGTTTTAAGGATCATTAGTTCTAATCAATTTGTTACGGCACTAATATCCTACTGAACTGGATCGTAGCAGGAAGGCAAGAACTTGTTATTGATATTCAGTTAAATGTTACAAAATATTAGTTGTTGTGATTTAATGATGCTGATTGGATGCGTCGCGTGTGGAATGAAATATAAACTGACTGCTTTAGCGAAATCAGCAGACGCTTATTTCAGGTTTTTTCAAAAGTAATGCTTAGATGTTAGTAGTGAATATTTTATGGAAGGTATCTCAGTCATGGCTGAAATTTTGGATGGAGCATTGCCGATGGTCTGCAAGTTGCGGTTCTAGAGTCAACTCTGATAAAAAGGAGTTGATGCTATTCACCAGAAAATACAATCCTTCACCATTTAGATTTCCTAGATTAAACCACTTGTTTTTTACAATCTCGACGCTAAGATACGTCATACTGCGCTTCGAAAATCGAGTTAAGAAGACCAGTATAGCTTTTTACTTCTGTAAATCTATGTTTGGTCTCAAGTCACGCCTCGTACTCTGGATATACAACTTAGCAGTTCTGCCAATTTTAAGATATGACTGCCTAGTTTGGTGGTTATCCCTTCGGAATGGCTAAAACACCACTAAATTAGAGAGAGTGCGGAGTACTGCATGTATTAGCATCACTGTTCTACACGCCCCACTGCCGCCCTTAACGTCATTCTACACTTACTTCCTGTTGATGTTCAAGTTCAATCCATTGACGCTCAGAGCGCAATTAGATGGAAGGAAGCTGGCTTCTGGAGGCAATCTCCTGATAGAATTTTGAGGCGGACTTCTCCTTCCTTTTCTGTATTTCGTATAGCTCTCTCAACTCGCAAACTGCGGTTTTAGGGTTGTGCTAAGGCTATCTTTCCAAACAGGCTGAATTGGAAAGAGAAGAGAGTCTGCATGGACTAAGGTACCTCTGTTTTCACCGACGGATTGAAAATTGAATCTGGAGTTAGAGCTGATTCTCTAAATTAGCCAATATTTCAGTCTCCTTTCAACTGCCGAAAACTAGTAGTGTTTTTCAGGCCCAGCTCTTCACGATCCTGTCGGCCTGCAAAGTGTTTAGGGATCTTTTCCGAAAGTTAAACTGCTATCAAGACTCTGTCACTGCCATGTTGCAGCTGTCTTCTGGTCGACTCCTGTAAGGAAGAAATCAAACGTATCGAATGAGCAAGAAACATTTATCTTATCTGGGTTGCAGGGCATAGGAATATAGAAGGAAATGAAATTCCCCATGAGCTTGGCAGGAAAGAGCCAACAGAACTGGTTTCAGCTGACCCCATCTCAAGCATCGCTGTCCTCTTGACCGTTGTTAAAGGGAAACTACACAATTTCTTTCTTAAAAATAAGCAAGACTGATGGAGTTTTATCTAAAAAACATTTTGGCCTCAGTACAACAGAACCAGAACGCTTAAATGCTGGCGATCCAACGCCACTCAATTGCCAAACTCATAGCGGTGGTCACCGGTCATTGGGTGTTCAGAACTCATGCGGAAAAGCTTGGGCAGTGCCAGTGCAGAAGCTGTGGGGATACGGCTGAGAAAGGGACTGTTGAGCACTTTCTTTGCAAATGTCCGGGTCTAGCGACTAGACGCTTGAGTTTCTTAGCGTGTCTTTCGGGGATAGCCTGAGGCAGTTCTCCAGCATAGGTCCCGCTTGCAAAATTCGTAATTTTTTTGTGGAAATAATCATCCGAATCGGTCGACAGTTCAAAGGATGGCAAAAATTTCCAGAAACTGATTCTGTCGAGAACAGAAAAAGGACTGATAGGCCAAAAACTTGATGTTCTGTTGGAAATATTGTTGAACAATCTTGAATATCGACCTCTCGACGTTCGCACCAATTAGGTAGGCATTCATGAATCGGTTGTTTTCCGGATTTTTTATTTAGGATCTTTGGATCCTAATACATTAATTGAAGTCAGAAGATCATTTTTAAGGAAAAAAAAGATCGTGAATTGGTTCCTTCAACATGATGCTGGTTTTTCATCTATAATGATGAATCGTTTGGCCTAGTCTCTGGAAGGAATGAAATTTTAACGTACCTTCGTGACATCTACGAAGGGTACTGTATTTTTATGTAAGCATTCTTAAATCAAATTATGCAAAGCACGTTCTGGAAAATATAATTTGGATCATTTCCCGAAAGTAGGGGCTTGATAAAGTTTTGAATTTACGATATTCCACTAAGTGTTTCTTACCACTCCACATTAAAAAAAATGTTTCTATATATAAAGGGGGGTTAAATTTTAAGGGTCGATGTTGAATATGAACGACACCTAAACGCGAATGTTTTTTTTGCATTTTATTTGACATTTTTCAATTTCAGACTAATTTAATTTGAACCATGGGAAGATACACAATCGAGCAACGCGTTAAAGTTATTCAGGCTTATTATGAAAACGGGCGTTCAAATCAAAATGCATATCGCGCACTTCGTGAAGAAAATCATCTTCAGTGATAAGGCACATTTTCACATCAGTGGATTCGTCAATAAGCAGAATTGCCATATTTGGGCGAATGATAATCCAAGAGTGATTGCCGAAAAACCAATGCACCCACAAAGAGTGACTGTTTGGTGCGGTTTATGGGCCGGAGGCATCATTGGGCCGTATTTTTTCCAAAATGAGGTCGGTCAGGCAGTTACTGTGAATAGTGTTCGCTATCGTGAGATGGATGTGAACGATATGTGGTTTCAACAGGAGGGTGCCACTTGTCACACAGCTATCGAAACAATGGCTCTTTTGCGCCAAAAATTTGATGACCGAATAATCTCAGGTCGCGGCGATGTCAATTGGCCGCCAAGATCATGTGATTTGACACCGTTGGACTTCTTTCTTTAGGGTTATTTGAAAGGAAAGGTGTACGTCGATAAGCCAGCAACTATTCAAGAGCTAACGGATGAGATAATTCGGCACATTAACGGGTTAGAACCTCAATTATGCCTCAGCGTCATCGAAAATTTGGACCATCGAATGCAGGTGTGCCGCCAAAGCCGGGGCGGCCATTTGGCCGATATTTTATTCCATACTTGAGCCATAATTGAGCTATACCAATATTATCATAGTAAAGAGAAATGACAATAATTTCTTAAAAAAGTTGTATTTTATTCAAAATCAAAACCGGCCCTTGAAACTTAACCACCCTTTATATGTGCATATTTGTATATATAATTGGCAACTACACCCTTTATTGGGCACCTCCTTCTATTTTAGGTGCGTTTCTTGATTTTGTTCCACAAATGAAGGCACCTACAACCGACTCCGAACGGCAAATATTTTTCCGTTTTCCTATCATGACGAGAGTTCATTTATAAGTAAATAAAAAATTTTATAGTTTTGGTATTTCATAAGAATTAATCACAACACAAAATGCCATTGAGTGAGACCTGCAGTACCGTCGGAATTGGAAAAAACTTCTAGCTGCTTTAGACCAATCAAGATCTTAGGCAGCCTACCCGCCTATAGCGTTTTCTCCAATACCTCACATTGGAGCAAATGAACCGACAAACAAGCCCAAATTGTGTTTGCACTAATATTACAATCTTTCTAGAAATTTTTCAAAACCATCAAAAAACTCGTGAAAACAGATACATAAAATTTTACGACCACTTTTTCATTTTTGAGCTACAACTTCCTTGAGTCACCATTTGCGAGGGTTAGTTTTTAGTAAAAATTATTGGCAATAACATAAAATCCAATTGAACCAATAATACCGTTGCATACTGTCACGAAAGCAAAGCAATAATTTGTTGTAAACAACTTTAAAACCAGAAATATTAGCGCCATTCAATCAATGGATGAAACTTAGAGCCTTAGAGCCCTTCATTGGCATTTCGCCACGCCGAACTCTAAGTACATAAGACAGGCTATAATCATAAATACCGCTAATAAATTGGAACCCAAATGAAGTTGTGTAAAGTGGGATTTTGTAAGCAAACAAAAAAAAAAAAAACAACAACAACAGCAAGGCAGCATTAAATTCTAAAGTGGAAATATTAAATTTTACGAGCTTAATTGTGCGCGTGCTTAGCTTATAGTAAGTTTCCACCGCAGCCGCTAGCGTGTTCTCTGCCGCTATCGTGTTCTTAGCGCAAACACGAAACAAAACTCCTGTCAAATCCCATACAAAATTAAAACACAACTCCATACCTAAACTCACTTTCAAAGCGTGTTTTGTGGGTTTGCGTCTAATTTAAAGCGTGTTTTGTTGGGTTTGCGTCTAATTTAATTATTAAGTGGTGGCAATGTTGCTCATTTTCCTCATTTATTATTGCATTCTTATCGAAACATGGCAACCATTCGGAATTCACAGAGAGGTCGTTGGTTCGAATCTCGGTGAAAGCAAAATTAATAAAAACATTTTTCTAATAGCGGTCGCCCCTCGGCAGGCAATGGCAAACCTCCGAGTGTATTTCTGCCATGAAAAAAATCTGCTCATAAACATATCATAAAACAAAATGAAATAAATGTATAAAAAAAAAAAATTTTTTTGTGATTCGAACCAAGGATTTCGGATCGGAAGCCCACATTGCTAGCCGCTGGGCTATCGCGCTGTGCTGTCGCCGCAAAATAATGTATCATAAATCTGCTTACCATACCAAAGACCATACACTTTGCAAACACATTTCGGTGGAAACAGTTGACAGTTCTCCTAAACACAACTCCTGCAAACACGGTGTTTACTTTTGGTGGAAACGCCGTATTAACTGGCGCTCAGACGCAACAATATGCCAAGAGGCAAGCAATGAATGCCAGGTACAGTTGAGCAAAAGCGCCTAAACAAGCCACAAAACGTGGCACAAACTACCCTCAACAATGGACAATTACTGCAACGATTAAATAGCGACGTTAAGACACTTTGACAAGGACACGCGCAGATGTGAGCAAAAGCTTGGGCTACTACAGCGAGAGGACACCAACGGCCGCTAAAACGTTAGGAGATAGCGAAGGTGAGCGTTGGTTGGAGCGATGGAGGCGGAGAATGTAATTTTAATCATTCACAGCGACACTTTGGCGGTTATCGCATCAACCAATTTTATGAGCACGAAGTAACTACTGGGGTACAACATGCAACACTTTACAACAAAATACAAAATGTAAGGGCAGGCGCAGAAATGAAGCCAAAGAAATGGTGATGTAGCAAAGCTGAGGTAGTGAATGCTGCCTAACTCATTCCTTGACTGATTGTATGTGAGCATTCGTGCTGGGCCTACTGTGCTTTTGGATACAAACTAAACAACGGGCGCCACTAATCTCGCGCACAACACGAGGTAAAATGTAAACGGTAAAAGGCGACGATAGAAAATTTTGAAGTGGCATATCAATATTTCAAAAGGCGGCAACAGGACACTTGCCACAATAAAGAGCTTAAGGCCAACACACTCAGACAAATCTACCGTGTCTTTTACACTGAATGAGGCAGCCCATCGTCTGTGTGGCATAGCGCTCGATGTTTAGTCATTAATGTTTACGATTATCATTTTTGGAAACTTTTCGTAAGCTTCGCACTCTATGCCTTACACAACTTTGTTGTCTATTTAGCATCCGACAACCTGCAAATGCAGCGAAATCGTGGCAGCAAATGAGATGGGGCAGTGCTGTTGATGGTGTCAGTGGCAGAAAGTTTTTAAAGGTGCTACTAACGCCATTATAGGCACTTTACATAAAAAATACATAACGTGAAAAATAGCTTCCAATCGAGAAAAAATGGGCTCAAATAATGGTAACTAAAGGGTTATCCGCCTCTATCGAGAGATGATTAACGATTTTTTATAGCCGGAATTGGATGGTATTGATCTGGACAACGTTTATTTTCAACAAGACGGCGCTGCGTGCCGCACAAGCAACGAAACCATTGATCTTTTACGGGAAAAGTTTCCGGACCGTGTTATCTCTCGTAGAGGTGATAACCTTGTGACTTTTTTCTTTAGGGCCACATGAAAGAGAAGGTTTACGCCAATAGCCACGTTCGATTCAAGACCTAGTCATTTGCCTGATGTTATTTTCCACTATTAACGGCACACCTTCCTCTTTATAATGAAATAAACATCGGATCATTTATATTAAAAAATACCATTTTTCTTTGAATATAAAAATGACACCTCTTATTGAAAAACCCTTTACAATAGAACCATGAACCATCTACGCGAAATATTTCTGCTCGTATCACAGCTTTGCTGCAAATTATGCAGACTCAACAATTGAAGATTTGGAAAATAATGGATCTATTTAGTTAAACATGTCAGAGCTTTTGAGTTTTAAGGCCTCAATCGGTGCGATTGGCTCTATACAGGCTCTGTCGTTACAGAAGAATATCCTAGCGATATTAATTCGCAAGATAGGGGCGGACAGTTGCCAGATGAGTTTCCTGAAATCATACGATCGGGAAATTTGGTTTGCAATAAATTCACTGTTTCGATGACTGTGTAGACTTTGTCATATGTCAGTGATATTCATATCCAATTATATTGAAAAATCTTGGCTTTCCGCGTTTCCAATGGAATTCGCAAAAAAAAACAAGGCCCAATCACGCTTCCAGACCACATAACGCACCAAACAGCGAAACCTTGGTCATTCAGAGACTTCTCAATAATCGCTCTTCGATTTTCAGAAACCCAAATGCGGTGATTTTTTTTGTTGATGCATCCAGACAAATGAGAATGGACTTTCCCTGAATAAATGATTTTTTCACTAAAATCAGCAAAATATTCTTCAATGAATCGAGTGAATTTAGGACGAACTAAATAGAGGCCGGCTTCAATTATAGCACCAATTGCACCTTCTAAAGCTTCAAAGCCAAATCCTTACACGAAATTCGCTAACGTCGACGAATTGATAAATTCGTATCTTCTTCGAGAATTCAGTGGGTCAACATATGACCACTACTGGAATCATTGAGGACCCGATTTGTCTGTTCTGCATAGAGGAGGTGAATATCACCGAGCATTTTCTCAGTGAGTGTCCCGCATTTATGATACTAGAGCAAGGCTGCGAATTTGTGTTCCGATGTCCTGATAAAGAATAAAATTTGTTCTCTGAAACTGGAGGGTATTTTCAGATTTGCGAAAGAATCTGGAAAATTCTCACAGGTCTAACTGCCTGCATTTCTCTACTTTATCTTACTTTTTTGCTTCTGTTACTTCTTTCGTATCCTGCTTGACTATCTACCCTTTCACTTTCCAGAGCTCTATATCCAATAGGCTTTTTAGCCTGAGTATTTTAGGAGTTACCAAATCCCGCGGTGCGTCTTATCTCAACTTTTCATATTTCAAAATTACATCTTCTTTGACACTGCGACTTACTGCTGTGACGTCTTCCCGAATGATACGGTCAACATCGCCTTGGTGTTGTCATATTATGCACTGAGCCAGAATACCGAAATTTATCGACCAAATTCTTAATAGGGGTACTAGTAGGATGATTATGTTGACCGAAAATATTACCAGTTTTACGAAATGTAATTTTTATAGATCGACGATGAAACTGTTGTTCCACTACCCGACCATGACGAGGTGAGAATAGTGATAAAGCGGCTAAAGAACCATAAAGCCGCGGGAGCCGACGGACTGCAGTGGAAGTTGTATCCAAAAGAGGGTTCGAAAAAGTAAAAATTATAATACTTTCGAACAGCCAATCAAGACTCAAAGACTTAAATAATTTTTCGTTCCATTCAAAAGTTCTTATAGAGTGTAAAAATGCACTCAACAAACTGGTGACTCTCAAAGGTATCCCTGATTTGGCTGCTAGGGTATGAAGGACACGAAAAAGCAGACTTTTATGACAAAAAGAGGCGGAAGGGACATTTCTGGGACCAACACCATTTTTCGGCTTAAACAAGAAAAACCTACTAGTAAAACTGGTAACCAAAAAATGGACCCAAATAAAAACCAAGGAACACGAGAATGGCACAAACGGCCTTAATCACTCCAAAACGTTCCTGAACTTTAATACGTATTGAGCAAAATCTGCTCTAACCCTAGCAAAAAGGGGCCCCAGATTACTCAACGGAGCATTTACAGGCCACCTTGCCAGGTGTTTTTTGGTTTTTTTGAAGGAGGTTGAAACAAAATGTCAGAAACCTCTCAGAGGTGCCGCTACACCATTGGTATGTGGTACACGCTCCCACTATTACTATAACAATCCTCCACCTCCAATAGGACTGCCTAGCATTAGTTTGTGCAGGTTCTTCTGCAATGGAGAGGAGTCCATGGAACAATTAATCACCAACTGGGAAGCATTGGGTCACAGGAGACACAGAATCCTGGACTCGTACCGTACTACTTACAAATGCTCCCTCTTTAGAAGTTGGTTCGATTCCACGCACTACTAAATAATTAAAATTAAGCACTCAGAGCCGCATAGTAGATCAGGACCAGCCTGCATAAGCGTCTTAGCCAGCAGTGCATAAAGGCCTTACCCTAACCTATACCACCATTAGCCTAACCATTATATATACTATATATACGTAGCCGAAAGGGTTCGTGCATGGATTTTTTGTTCGTTTTCCTGGAAACAAATTCCTTAGTGTATTATATTTCAATCACTACTTTTTCAAAAGTCTAAAACCGTTCAAATTAAAATTTGCTGCTAAATATCGGTTTGACTTTATTTGAAACCCTTGGATTTGATTTTTCATGTGTCACCCTACCAACACAGTTTCTTGTCCTTTTAGCACATATTTAGGCGCTTAAGCTTGTAAACACTGGTTTTTATATAAATCTTTTATTTTCTGTTACTTTCATCATTTTGCTATTCAAAACTTTGCCAGCTTGCATATCATCTTAAGTATCTGCCACAGACGATGTGCTTGTTAAGTGCCTACTTTCGACGTCCTGTTACTTTAGGTCACACCCATCAAGTCTTAAGTAAACAACGCAGACATGTTAGCAATTTTCTGAATTAAATAATAAAATATGCGGTGGAACAGTGGAGCAAATGAATATACAACCAGGAAGCATTTTAAAAGTGTGCAAATGGCGATACCTTTCATATTTCATAATTTTATTAATTGTGCCAATTTGCTTGAAAAATCTTATGAAATTTAAAAAAAATACAATCAAACAACCGATAACCTTAGTTTCATGATTCATTCATTTCATTTTCTTTTCAAGTTGACTGCCGTAAGTTTTGAGTTTACAGAGAGAGTGAAGATAAGCTAGCGACCTTCAATGGCAGTCAACTGGAAATTTAGTAATTCATGGCATAGAAGTAGGTGCAGAGAAGCTTTTGTGGTTATTATCCACTTGTTAGGTGAACGTTTTTTGTTACTGCTAGGAGCACCATCTTTGTTTCACATTTTCTTGGCAGAAGGATCCGGATAGATGGTTGAGGACTTCACTAAATGTGAATGTCGTTTTTGTGTAAATTTGTGTCTACGCTATTTCCGCCGTCGCCCGCTTCCTCTTGCTGGCGCCACTGATGCAATGTGTAACTGTGTGTTTTTCTTTGTTTTTTTGCTTGCAAATTCAAATAATACGTAGACAATTGTGCAGGAGTAAGGATGGAAAAAATAAGTTTTTGGGGTTGAGGAATGGAATTGGAAGAACATTTTTTATTTTTTTGTTTTTTAGAAACAGGGAGGGTAGGTAAATTTGGAAAAGGGACAGTGCTTTGCACGGGGTTCAAACCCCTTGGGTTCAAACCTCTGGGATGGCAGACTAGTGCACTTACGCTAGACTACCGAGGCCGCAGGTTAGATTATATCTGGATAATCTGAATAGATCTCACACAGATCACGAGGGTCCGTAGTATTACCAGTGTTGTTGGAGTCCTGTCTTGGTGAGTTTTAATAAACAGTTTAAACTTTAGAGAGCAATATCCTTCAGAGATGAAAAGTATACCGATCCCAGGCAGTTGTAACGAGCTCTGCCTAGAGCAGGGTAATAGGCAAGAAGGTATTCTAACGTACTCCTTTCTCCTTCACATAAGTCCCACGCGTTGTTCAGGATCAAACCCATTTTAGCTGCGTGATATGGAGTAAAACAATCTACTACACCCAATATTTTACATTCCTTCCTTGGGAGTGGTAGAATAAAGTTCGTTGTTTTCCTGTTGCAAGTTCGTTGTATTACATTAACATTCCTGTAGGTGGTTCAGGCTTCCCATATAGACCGTGATTCCAAAGATAGTTCCTCGTCTAGTGCCGTCTTCAAAATTGAGTGTGAGGGATATGCGTTCCAAGTACTTATCTTAGACAAGCGTGTCCCTGCCTTAGCGAGTTCTTTCTTACTCATTTAATGAATGAGAATATATTAAAATCGTTCTCATCTCTAAACCTCTAACAATGCGCTTTACCAGATTTGATTATTTTACATAAATTTTAAATGCACCAGCTATCCTGAGGGAAACTTCGGGGGGAACCAGCTCAGTTCTGAAAATCGATTTGCTCATAAGAACTGTTTCGGTCTTCAATAAGTGTTTCTCCTGACTCTCATTTCTCTCTATTGCCTCTCTTAAGAACAGGCTAGTCTTAATTTCTCTCTCTACTGATAATCTCTGACGAGATGAGCTGCCTGTATTTGATAACGGGCAGGAAGTTTTCGTAGTATCGCAATATTGAGTATTAAGCAAGCGTCAATTGCTTTAGATCACTGCTTTGGAGACCAAGTTGAAAGAAGTTTTGGTTACCTCACAGAAAATATTTATTTTGGTTTTTTCATCAAAAAAAGTTTCAAAATTACTTTTCTGTAAATCAAAGATTAGCGTTAACACCTGTGAAATTGCTAGGCAAACATGGCCAAGGTTAAACTTACGTCTGTCGAAGAGTATTATAAAACTGAGTAGACTTCAAACTAGGACCTTAGTAGTGGCCCTCACAGGACATTGTCTCTGAAGAAAGCACGCATGGAAACTAGGAGTTTACATGCATGATTTCTGTCGTAGCTGCAGGAATGAGGAGGAGTTGAAAACAATTCAACACCTTTTTTGCACATACCCAGCTCTAGCCAGAAGCAGGAACCGATACTTAAATCCTACTTTTTAACGAATATAGATAATTTATATACTTTAGGTATCAACAAATTTTTACGCTTTGTCAAAAGCCAGGATGGTTAAATATGGAGAGATAAATATAGCGGCTCATAATGGACCCATCTCGTGGTCTAAGTGGCATCGTTGTCTCTATGTGCGATGCGGCTGCCAAACCAAACCTAACCTAACCTACTTTTTAAAATTTTTCTGTAAACATTGTTATTTTTTCTCTTAGATTGGTTAGAGACTTGATTCACAACTCCAAGAGAAAATATTTGCCCAAAAAGCAAGAACACTTGACGTGCTTTGTCCCAATACTAACGTATCCCGAACGCTAATGCATCAAGAAATAAGGTAAACTTTACTATAATTCAGGATTCTTTAATTTATAGGAATTCTCTAAATTTCAAAGAACAAAACTTAGCTTTAGAGTTTACAACAAATAACAAAAATATCACCAGAGGAATGTAAATTTCAAATGAATGGTGACCGCAAAGGGTGAAGATTTCTGAAAGAGAAAATTTTAAATTTTTTAAATTGAAAATTGCCTGCCTTATAACAGGTGGCGCTAAAGTAATCCTCCTATAAGAAATTGCTACATATTTTGCGATTGGCCCCTAATGTCAGTTCTGTTTTGACATTTGTGTAGTAAACACATGCGAAATACACTGCTCCAGAACGCGGAATATAGTTGACTATTCATTTGACCAATAATCGGTCGGTGACTTTGGCACAACGTGAATTTCGTCGCAGATTTCCTCGCCGTCCAACGCCTACTGGTGAAACACTGCGATGTTTAGCCGCTCGCCTCGAAGAGACTGGCACAACACGAGATGCTGCCAGGCGTGGCAGACCCCGGAATAGCCGTTCTGCAGAGAATATTGCTGCTGTAGCCGAGGATGTCATGGAAGCGCCGTCGACATCGACCAGACGACGTGCCACGCAAATGGGTATCAGTCGACGGTCTTTACAGCGAATTTTGGTACAAGATTTGAAGATGTTAGCTGTTGACCGCCAATCGCGTCTAACATACGCTCAAGCCATCCTTAATCACCACCAAGAGGGAGATGATTTTTCATCAAAAATAATCATGAGTGATGAGGTCCATTTCCATCTTAGCATCTTAAATAAGCAAAATTTACGCTTCTGGGGCACTGAAAATCCGCGTGCAACCCACGAAGAGCCATTACACCCGCTGAAAGTCACTGTATGGTGTGCTGTTTTCGCTGGAGGAGTCATCGGACCATTTTTCTTCGAAGACGTCGCGGGCCAAACGGTTACTGTGAATGGTGAGCGCTACAGAGCAATGATCAATGAGTTCTTTTTGCCGCAACTTGATGAATTGGGATTGGAAAACATGTGGTTCCAACAGGACGGTGCAACGGCACACACGGCATGTGCCACAACCGATATGCTGAAGGATGCATTTCCCGGGCGCCTAATCTCCCGTTTTGGCGATTTGCACTGGTCAGCAAGATCGCCTGATTTGACCGCTCCAGACTTCTTTTTGTGCGGCTTTTTGAAGTCGCGGGTTTATGTCAACAAGCCTCAGACTCTTGCAGCTCTTAAAGACAATATCCGTCAAGAATGTGAGGACCTATCGCCGGAAGTTTTGGCCAAAGTGATGGAAAATGCCATAAAAAGGCCATAAAAAGGGCTGAAATGGCAATCAACTGTGGCGGCGACCATTTTCATGGCATCATATTCTCGACTTTATGTAAAAAAAATTAAAAGACCAAATAAAAATAATCCACAAGAAGAATCAAAGTTTGTCCTTTTCTTTTTAAATTACAGCCAAAAAACATCGCAAGGTTACTTTTGCGCCACCTTTTCGTGCCATGATTTTTGTGATATGATAATTTTTGTCTGAGTTATGGCTTTTGCGGACTATAAAGCGTGGAGACATACTTGGTTAAATTAATTGCCTCCCAGCTGCAAAACAATGTTTTGCAACTTCGAGCAGATAATTATGTGAGAACTTTCACTGGACCCGGTGGGCTAGAGCTCGAAAATTTAGGGTATTTTCAGGATTTATTTTTAGAGTAAAAAAGTTAAAAACCAGATTTAAACTTTTTAGGCTTTTTATTTGATATCTTTTACATACAAAAATGAAAAAATTTTGTTTTTTTAATATTAATAATTTTAGAAATGGCGCTGAAGTTGACCTTCCCGAAAAATTGGGCCACAAAAACCAAAAAAATTATTAATCAGTATGACTACAGCTATGTCGCGCTACTAGAGTAGAGAATTTTACGAAATGGCGCGGTTTTGAATTTCACACTCTGATAATCGTGTTTTTTCAGTTTTTTACTAAAAAAAATACGAAATAGTTGAAATAATAATATGATTCTAGTACGGGCGATAGCCATTTATGTTGTGAAAAACATATTAAAATTCCAGATGATTCGGTTGAATAGTTTTTTTTTTTATTTTTGACAACACCAGGCCGAAAAAAGTCGTTTCGAGAGAAATGAGTTTAAAAAGTTTGAGGAACAGGAGCTCGCGGACCGCTCTTTACCAAGTTAATGGGCTGTAGAAGCTATAATACTGGGAATTTCCACATGAAAATATCACAGTATATTTTAAGATATAGGGTTTTCCAATAACAGGTGTTATTGGTGAATGGATTGCGCTATCGAGAGAGGATTAACTATTTTTTATGGCCGGAATTGGATGGCACTGATCTGGAGAACGTATATTTTCAACAAGACGGCGCTACGTGCCACACAAGGAACGAAACCATTAATGTTTTACGGGAAAAGTTTCTGGAAAGTGTTATCTCTCAAAGAGGTTATAACAATTGTCCACCGAGATCTTGTGATTTAACAACTTGTGACTTTTTTCTTTGGGACCACGTGAAAGAGAAGGTATACGCCAATAAGCCCAGGGTCGATTCAATACCTCAAAGATGGAATTCGTGAGGCTATCGAGGACATAGGGCAGCCACTTTGCAATTCGGTTATGGAAAATTTCATGAAAAGGATATTGTTCTGTAAGCGTGGTCGTGGTGGTCATTTGCCTGATGTTATTTTCCACTATTAACGGCATACCTTCCTCTTTATAATGAAATAAACATCCGATTATTTATATTGAAAAGTAACATCTTTCTTTGAATATCAAAATAACACCTCTGTTTGAAAAACCCTATACCCTACTTTCGAAATATCGAAAAACAATCGAATTTTTGAAATTTCTAGGCCACCGGGCCCCCTTAAAGAATTTTATCACAATATTGAAAGAATATCTGAAAAATATCTGAAAAATAATTAATTAATGGAAAATATTTTTCAAATGCCCCTTTGTTCCACTGTGCGATAAGAAATATTTCGAATAATTCCTCGGCCATAATCCCTGTGCGCATAGAAGTATAGTCGCCAAGAAATGGTACAATCATCTTTTGGTTTGTTTGCATAAGAGATTTTGTCAAATTTTCGGCAGCATTCCACCACAAATGAAAAAAATTAAAAGCTCAAACTTGACATGCGGAGGAAGCTTAAGAAAATGCAACACATAGCAAAAATTTAGCAAATGCACACGAACACACACACAAACAATACATATGAAAAAGAAAGGCGTCGTAAGAAACGTTGAGCGGCAGGAGAAGACGCATTTTCGGTGTCAAATTTATATGCGAATTTCAACACAAACACAGGCACATAAACTCGCACGTATGTTAAATGCGGCATGTGAAATGAAAATCAACAAAAGTCATCAAAGAGCTAACAAGGAAAGAAGGCGAGTAAATGAATAAGAATTGGCTGCACAAGAACGTCGCTTACAGTGGCAAAAAGGAGCTGAAGTGGCAATGTAATCTTATACGAGTACTGGCAAAGGCGAAGATATGTGTAGCGCGTGTTGCAAGAAACACTATTTATGTTTACGTTGTGATCTTGTTGTTGGCTTGCTTGCAACATGGAAGCTAAATTGCGGTGCGAAATTCCTAAAAATGGCAAAACTTTGCATACCAAATGTCGCTACTGACAAGTGGAATTAAGAAAGACGGGCAGGCGGATGTGTGCATAAATATGCACACACACACATATGGGATGTACTCAGCCACGTATATACTCGTATAAGAACATGAAAATACAAGAACAGAAATACTAGATGATTTACTTGCAAGCGTACCTTTCATGCGAAGTGTGAGAGCAACAACTTTTCTCTATTAGTGGCTGCTGTGGCGAAAAGCCAAAGTGCAATGCGATGTTGCAGCGATCATTGGTTAAGAAAATTATGACAGAATTTTATAGAAACAACACAGGAGTAAAGCTAATATGGCTAGAGCTAAAAATTACTGTTAGTCAATGTATGTCTGAAGCTATTTCGATGAATTCATGATGCAACACCACAAAAAGCGAATGAATTCTACTTGTAATATGCGACGTTTACCAGAAATGTTAAATGTAGCATCAACTGTGAATGGATTTTCGAAAATTATTAGTTTATTTTTTTCCATCATTCATTTAAAGGAAAAACATAAAGGAAAAACATAAAGTAAGATATACCCTTTTTAGGCCACGTTAAGCTTAGCTTATGCAGGTAACTATAGTCGACCTTAAATCATCAAACAGATGCACTAATGATGTCAATAGAGTTTCGCGGATTTACAGTCAACTGCGCAATCAGGCTCAGAGGGATTTGGAAATGCAAAGGTTTTCAAAATTTTGACAGGTTTCTAAAGGGTGGTTAAATTTCAAGCGCCGATGTTGAATGTGAACCACACCTAAACGTCACGTTTTTTTCTGCACTTCATTTGACATTTTTCAAATTCAGACTAACTCAATTTGAACCATGGAAAGATACACAATCGAGCAACGCGTTAAAGTTATTCAGGCTTATTATGAAAACGGGCGTTCAAATAAAAATGCATATCGCACACTTCGTGATTTTTTCGGTCAATTTAATCATCCAAATGTGCGTGCAATAGGAAAAACTGTGCAAAAGTTTGAGCAAACCGGGATGTAAAAATACCAGTGCATACTCGTACAGCTCGTACTGCAGAAAATATTGCTGCTGTTCGCGATAGTGTGGTTGAAGAGCCGTCCACCTCAACTCGTCGTCGTGCCCAACAATTCCACCTCTCACGCTCGTCGTTGATGAACATTATGCGTAAAGACTTGCACGCTTACAAGGTGCAATTGACTCAAGAACTAAAGCCTCTTGACCATTTCAAGCGTCGTCAATGGTCAGAATGGTGGCAGGAAATGGCAACAGTGAATGACCAATTTTCGAAGAAAATCATCTTCAGTGATGAGGCACAATTTCACCTCAGTGGATTCGTCAATAAGCAGAATTGTCGCATTTGGCGAATGATAATCTAAGAGTAATTGCCGAAAAACCAATGCACCCACAAAGAGCGACTGTTTGGTGCCGTTTATGGGCCGGCGGTATCATTGCGCCGTATTTTTTTCAAAACCAGGTCAAACACCTTAAGGTAAGATCGAGATCTGATAGTCTCTTGTCATCTTCATAGCTATCTTCTATGGTTAGTCACCTTTCAGGCTTACAAAGCAGGTGAGATAAACTGAAGGCAGAGTAAGCACTGATGGATACTAAGGGGTATCAGGCAGGCGGAGCTATTTAGAGAAAGGACTTTAATTTGTTGGGCAAATCTTAGAACGAACTGAGTAATCTCATACTCTTATTAGGTCCGTTGAAAGAAATACATTGGCGGCTTTTTCTTGAGAATAATGTCAAAGCGTGTGTTGTGTAAGTGCGTGGCACTGGCTTGTTCTTGTATTGCCGAACCCCTAAATGTTGCGGATTCATCTAACGAAAACTTTTGAGCATAGAAACATGAATATATTGAGAGCAACTAGAGTTAGGGATGTTTTACTGGAATAAAAAATATCCTTCCGAGTACAGTGTTTCTTCGGGCTGTTACACCGAATATTCTGCATTTTATTTATTTATTTTATTAGCACCTACGTAGGTATAATCTGAATACACATAACTCTTTCTATTTATATGTTGACTTCTCGTGCCTTTACATTGCCCACTTATCCGTCACGTACAAACGGGGCAAAAATGCCATCAGATCAAGTTGCAAACTAAGTACTTACAAAGTGTAGATATTTGGCAATGCAACAGGATATGTTATCCTGATGGCATTTGCGCACACAACATCCAGCATTTTTACTCATCCTTTGTGCAAGCTGATTCCAGACTCTTAGCGAGCTGTGCTGCAAGCGCTGACGAGTATTTGACGTGTTACATATCACAAAGCATTGCTGACTTAAATGAAAACTAAACAAGATTACATGTCGCTGCAATGTTGATGATGCTGCATTTGGATGTGTGGGAAAACTTTTGCAAATTTTATGATTTGCGGTAGAATTAATGAAGACAAGCACACACAACGAATAAGGAAAGCAAATTTTGCAGCGACTGCCAAAAATTTCAGCGGGAAGGATTGAGGATTGAGAGTAGGTGGGATGCAGGATAGTTGTTGTCGGTTCGCACTGTGAGAAGGTGGCAACCATGGAGATATATTTGTGCTAATATTGTGTCAGTAAATGACAAAATGTGTTGACTGCTGAGTGGGAAAACTGCAATAAGCATACAATTATTTAAAATATACAGGGTAAACCAAATGTAAGTATAATTCCGAGTTATATACCAGGTTTTTCATGCTCGAGACTTTAGGAATCTCCAGAATGAAATCGCCTAACGAAAACTTATCAAGAAATTTTACAATCCTAGCGAAGCTTTCTCAGCTAAGTAAGTATTAACAGAGCCGGTAAACTACTTCTAGGTACTCTTTCAAGTTTTTCCGTGAAAACAAACTGTTTTCTCTTTGGGTCCCTCTCTGGGTCTCTGGGATATATCTACTATCCCCGTTAGCGTACAGTGACGAGAAATTGGCTACTGTGACCCTGCCTGTACAACCCAATTAATTACTCAACATTTACGCTCCAGCCTGACGGGAGTTTTTTACAACGGAGTATAATTAACTTACAAGAAACAGTTATTTCCACAGTTGTAGGACAACTACATATGATCGAAAAAGAATATTTTCTGAAGAAGCGAACTTTGATCTCGGCAGGCATGATAACAAAATTGATGCACCTGGAGGGACGGAAAACCCCTTAAAGTTACATAAATGAAACTTTTTTTGAAGTCTAAAAAGAAAATTCAATGCGGTACCCACTGGTGGTAGCAGAGGAAGAGGAAGGCGTTGGAAAGATCAGTTGGAGAAGGACTTGGCTCCACTTGGTGTGTCCAACTGGCGCCAGTTAGAACGAGGAATAAAGGACTGGTGCATTTTGTTTGAACTCGGTTAAAATCGCGTAAGCTGTTATCGGGCAATTAAGAAGAAGAAGAAGAGTACTTTTTTTTAACTTAAAAGTTAATATTTGAATTTTGACGATTTTTTGCTTCTGCAGAATGCAGTGACATACCGAAAATACCATCAACGATCTTTTGCACGAATTTACCTCACCATTCCACCGGTCGTTTTGATGTCATTAATAGGCCTCCTTGATGCTTCAATTTGGCACCGTTAAATTTTATTTTGTGGAGCTTCCGAAAGTTGATTCAGCTACTAGAGACTAGCGGGGGAACCACTTGTGAGGTAGAGCCATAAACCGTTGTCAAGGTTTTAGAAAATCGGCCTCTCGAGGTCACTTGCATAAATAATGGGATTTCTTGCTTAACTAAGCCACCACCGTAGCCGAATGAGTTTGAGCATGATTACCATTCGTTAGTGCTCGATCTCGAAACTCCGGACATGAAATACCAAATTATGCAACATTTTTTTTTTTTAATAGCGGTCGCCCATCGGCAGTTAATAGCAAACCTCCGAGTGTATTTCTGACATGAAAAAGCTCCTCATAAAAAACCAGCTGGCGCTCGGAGGCGCCATAAACTGTAGATCAATCTATTTGTGAAAAACATCCAGAGGGAGGGCCTCGGCCAAACACCCAATAATGGATGTAAAGGCCAATTATTATTCTATTTAATTATTTTTATATGTTAAGAAAAATTCCACGAAATATCTATACGCTAGGGGATTCAATGATTGAAAAACCGGCATCTATAGTCCGTTTTGTGAGTTTTGGTAATCGAAAAGGAAAATCACACGAATGAATGCTAAACTCAAGTAAACCAAAGTGGCTGAAACTTGGTGTGTGCTCTTCCAAGACATGCAACTAACTAAACATAACTACAATATGCCCCAGTAGTGTCATCTCTTTGACTTTGCATGAACTGTCCAAACGACCCTCATATTTATGTGCTGATCTATGGAAAGGAGTTCTGAGTCAACCAAATGACGGTGGTTACAGAAATCGGATGATAAAGCTTTGATTTTGGCTTGACTTTGTTGTGGTTGCTTGGGTTTCTGCTCGTCTGAAGAATGCTAATTCGATGACCGCTGGTTTCGATGTCATATTCATACCATACAGATTTCATAAAAAGATTGCATTCCCTTAGAAATAAAGGATAGCATTCCTTTAGAAACCGCAATTCGGTGATGATTTTGTAAAAAATTTAGCCCTCTGTGCACAAATCGGTCTTCAACTGATCTGGGATCCAAAATAACTTTCATAACGCTCTGCAGCTATCGGAGAAGCTGAGAAGTATCACAGATATCTACTGATACCCTTTTGATGCTCTCACGACTGTTTCGAAGTGGAACTTTTTCTTAATATTTCAATATTTTAGTTACTTACAGAGTTGGGTGGATGACTGGAGTGAGTCAAATAATCAACAAAAGTATGTCCCCTTTAAAACTTGTATCCTTTGTAAGAGCAACATTATACTAGCATATGCTGATGTAATCGGCATTATCGGCCAAACCAACCGCGTTGTCTGCTCGGCATACTCCAGTTGAAAGAGAGAGGCGAGCAATATGGGTCTTGCGGTGTATGAGGGCAAAACAAAGTACCTACTGTCAACACGCAAGTAGTCTTCGCGCCTTGGACAATATGTCAGTGTTAACAACCAAAAGTTCAACGTTTTTAATGACGTTGTCTACCTTCAAAGATGCATCAACTACATATAAAAATGACATCAGTCTTGAAGCCAAGCGGAAAATAACTCTTGCCAACAGGAGATACTGTGGACTCAGTGGGCAGTTGAGAAGTAAATAGATAGAGCTCTGTCTCGAAGGACCAAGCACTCTGCAAAACGCTCACCATTATCGTCTTGATACTCGTATATAGCGCAGAAGCTTAGACGATGTCAGCAGTAGATGAAAAAGCTTTGGGAATGTTCGAGAGAAAAATTCTATATCAGATCTTTGGCCCCTCCGCGTTAGTGAGGAGTACCGTGTGCGGTAGAACAGCGAGCTGTATGAGCTAAATAGGGACATGGACATAGTTAGGCACGTAAAAATATAACGTTGGCTGAGCCATGTCAGCCGTATGAAAGAACATGATCCAGCAAGGCGAATCTGTGACACGTTACTACAAATGGGAAGACGAGGAAGACCACGTCTACGTTAGAAGGACCAAGTGATGCATGGCCTCTCGGCACACGAGATTTCCAACTGGCACCAGCAAGCGCAGGACAGAAACAGCTGTCGCGCTAATTTGGATTTGGTCAAAACCGACACACGGTTGTAGCGCCGCAAGCGCGGTTTGTTTACCTAAAATATGCCGCGTGCTTTTTGAACAGAAGTAACGAATGTTCCAACATTTTTTTTATTTGAAATTGTAAAGTGAAATCTGTATTGGACCACCCTTTACAATCCACACTGTATCACTGATATGCAGCACATATATTTTGTTCGTACTCACATTTTCAACAGTCATGCTCCTAACGATTTTGTTTTATTTAATCCAATTTATTTTTAATTTTTTGTTTTTTTTTTGCAAAATAATTTCCCTGCATGTGGCAGCACTCAAATTTAGTGCACTTTTACACTGTTCGCCGCACGTTTTTGCATAATTAAATGCCAAATGTTTGACTTTTACTAACTAACCAACATTAATTTATGATCGACGATGTTGCAGCAACATATTTTACGACCTGGTTACCACACACCACATCCTCGCATTTTACCTCTTGTTTTTGGCTCGAACGAAGTAGTCGTTTTAGCTGCCGGGCTTAAGTCGTAAATTAAATTAGTAAAGTTTCTGGGTTGTACTTAATATGGGAACGCCAATTTGGGAAATAACTGAGTGAATCGCAAGGGGGGGTGAGCGACTATTTGGGCGAATAAGTCAAAGGCACGGAAATAACAAGCATTTTGAAAACTGGAGGAAATACAGAGGGGTAAGTGAGCGAGTGAGCGCATGAAGACACAAAGTCAAGTGGAGTCTCATATAGCAATAAGCACTGAGCTGTGAGTACAGGGTGAGGTGAGTCTTTATTAAATAAGTAAAGCCAATCTGCATGGAGTGGGTCCGATTAGGTCCCTTGGAATATGTTTGACTTATGCCTGCTTGAGTAGGTGTATCCCTCAAAGAAAGTTGGAGTGCTCCAAGTGCCATCCGAGTAATTGCTGTGTGTTGGTAGGAGTAAATTTTCTTTAGCAGGCGCACAATGTCATGTTTCGCCAGATGAGTTAGTGAAGTACCATAGTTGGTGTCCCCAGTGCCAACTTTTGCCAATTACATGCATGTTAGTTGTTTTTTGTTGTTGAAATTTTGGCGATGTTGTCTTTTTTAGTTATTCATTGAAATGTTTCCCTTACTTGTCGCTTTTTGTTGTTGCTGTTGGTACCATTTGTTGTAAATTACAAATACCCAATGCTGCTGTAAATTAACAACAACGTCGTCTCATAGCGCCACATAGATATTTAGTCCATTGCTGTGTGCTTGCAACGTTTTGTTGCAATGAACATTTTAATAGTTTAATTTGTTATGCAAATAACATTGACTTGCAACAGAGCCAACAAATGTCAGTGTTAGGTGAAGTTTTCGGGAAGCTGAGAAATTTTAAGTAATTTAAAAACTGAAATTTGTATGCAAAAAGTTTGAACAAAATAGATTTAATTGTGCGTTTATGTGGCATCAACTACACCGGTGCTCCTAAGCTCTATTTTTCTACTGCTTAGTAAGCACATACAAAGATCAGCCTATGCAATAACTTTTGATGCCATGTCCTAGGGAGCCTCTTAGTGCATATCAAGAAAATGGTAACCATGAGCGCATTTCGGTTAAATAAAACGGATCCCTAGAAGAGGGAAAGTTATGACAATGTGTTATTTAGACAAACTCAGTACAGCTCGGGGAGGACTGATTACATCATCCCAATGGTGGCATTCGACAGGAATTTCTCCATTCTTTTTCGAGCTCGGGAGGAATGGAGTAAGGGACTTTCACTAAACAATTTCTAACACTACAGTCCATACAGATGGTTCAAAAATGGACTCAGGTAGCATACGGATTCCTCTGACGAAAAATTCGAGTTCTTTGGACTTGATCAATTCTCTGAACCAGTTTGCGATGGTCTTCTAAAAAGTGAACCGCTCTCCAATAAGAGCTGACTGGCTGACTGCACTGATCGGAACAGATGATAATCCGAAGGCGCAATGTCTGGGGAATACCGCGGATGGGGCAAGATTTCCCAATTCAGTCCCTCTAAATATTTCTGGACCGATTCAGCAACATGTTTGTCATGTCTACCGGCCCTTTCCGGCCGCTTTTCTTTCAGAACTCGATTCAAACGTATACGCTAAAGTCGATAACGATCGCCAGTGCTGGTTTCAGATGGTTTCAGAAGATACGCAACATAACCTTTGAATCTTGAATATTTTTTTTTCGCTGTCGATAGACATGGTTCACCTGGCAAGCTCCAACAATTTCGACGTTCAGGGTTATCATAATAGATTAATTTTTCATCGCCAGTGACGATGCGATGCAGAAAACCTTTTCTTGTGTGCCTTTCAAGAAGCATCTCACACGACACCAAGCGGCGCTTGACATCCATCTCTTTCAATTGATGTGGCATTCAGTTACCTGCTTTCTGGACCATTCCCATCGCTTGCAAACGTTTATCGACGGTTGATTTGTCAGCACTGAACTTCGACATATCCAAGAATTGTAGCATTTAAGTATCTTCGAATTTCTTCGATGCCCCTATGCTCGTTCAATCTATATCACTCACTCATCAACGTCAGATAAAAAATGATCTTTACACTTCAAATGAATGTCAACTACTGCGATCGAGACCTCACATACACACTTTCAAATCACCAGTATATTACTAGAACGAACACCAAAATAGGAACAGCAGCGACACCTCTTTTACGAGGGCATAAACTTATTCTCATACCTAATATATTCTACTTAGAATTGAAAAATACCCATAATTTGGGTCCTGAGACATCGAAACATAGAAGGAAACGAAAAAGCAAACGAAATGGTAAGAAGAGGATCTGCCATGAGTAACATCCTGTCAGAATC
Source organism: Anastrepha obliqua (assembly GCF_027943255.1). Lineage (NCBI taxonomy): Eukaryota > Metazoa > Arthropoda > Insecta > Diptera > Tephritidae > Anastrepha > Anastrepha obliqua. Next base: position 110,408,331 of record NC_072894.1, on the reverse strand, counting down.
GGTATTCACATCACTGGGGCAATCAAGAATGTAAAATCTTCTAATTACCTATGTTTAGTGGATTGTAGATGAGTGGATGAGATGACAAACTAAGTTAATAGAGCATTCTGACACATAAACGCCAATACTGACAAATATGAAAGGGGGGGATGGCTGCAGACCCGAGGAAGTGATAATTGGCTTCTCGCACATAGGCGATAAAGCGGCCCAAATAGGTATCCCGTAAAATTCATACTGTTAAAGTTGTAACCAACCGGAGAAAAAGGAAACTTTCTTTCACGCGCTTTGTGTGAATGTCTTGCCCTATGGAACGAGAGAATATCAACCCTTGACAAGAACCTTCAAGAGCTAACTGGCACAGATATAAAGAAACTTATAAGGTTTCTCAATCGCACAGACTGGATATACATAGTAGTGAAGGAATAACCCGTATAACTTATTGGTAGCGAGGATGTGACAACAAAATGGTGGGGAAGCGCTAATTGGATTCTTGGAGAATCACCACTTAAACTAACCAAACAAGCACTGCCCAAGCCAGAAAAGTTGGCCGAGTGGGAAGCATCTCTTATGCACTGCCATAAATTCTATTTTTTTTTGCTCACACATGAGGAAGTGAATACGATATGTTCCGTTCCTTCGGTCAATGGTAGTAAATCTTTTTTTGTTGGATATTTGCCTATCAAGCCAGCATATTTTTTTTAAGAATCTGTAGGTTTCAGTTAGAACGCAGCAGTAAAAAAGTGATCCTTATTCTACAAAATTATATTGCATAGAAATATAAAAGGTGGCGGAAAATGAATCATCAAACTTTGTTTTTGAATAATTTTTTACTGGGTGATTAATTTTGCGCCACCTTGTAGAATGAAAGAAAAATGTGAAGAAAATTTAAAAACATTTTTTTTGTAAGTTTCATGGCGGAAAATGAATCATCAAACTTTGTTTTTGAATAATTTTTTACTGGGTGATTAATTTTGCGCCACCTTGTAGAATGAAAGAAACATGTGAAGAAAGTTCAAAAACATTTTTTTGCAAGTTTCATGGCGGACAATTAGACATCAAATTTTGTTTTTGAATAATATTTTACTAGGTGATTAGTTTTGCGCCACCTTGTAGAATGAAAGAAGAATGTGAAGAAAATTCAAAAACATTTTTTGTAAGTTTCATGGCAGAAAATCAGACATCAAATTTTGTTTTTTAATAATTTTTTACTCGGTGATTAACTTTGCGCCACCTTGTAGAATGAAAGAAAAATGTGAAGAAAATTTAAAAACATTTTTTTTTTTCATAACGATCTTTGGCAAAACTATGTAAACTTTTTTGAGATTTTAGATTTCGTATATTTTTTTTAATGCTGGATTTTGGGTTGCCGACCCACTCAGTGCTCAGTGTTGTTCAAAAATAGTCGTTGACCATTAAGGCATACACTGCTGGCTTATTTTAATGGCCATTTCAAATGGTTCTGACGTGACTCAGCAGACAAAGAATGATGAAGATTTTCGTCGTTCCCACGGCAGTCTGTTCTACATTTCCGGAACGACCCGGACTTATATCCAGCCAAGGACGGTCACTTCACCAGCACTCGCCGTACTTTTGTCAGGAAGGTTTATGATACTACAACAAAAACAACAACAACAAGATTATCGCCGTTGAATCAGTGACGTTCATAAGTACATTCCAAATAAGTTTTCTTTAGAAATTGTTTTGCACTTCTCCAACAGCCTGCTGAGCTTGGTTTATTTAAGTTCTTAACAATTTTTTTCACTTCTAAGGCAACTGCCCTTTACAACGACTGTTTCAATACCCACTACCCAGAAGAAAAAAAAGGAGAATAATTCTTAGCTTCCCCCTTCAAAAGTAAAGTAAATGTGGCATAAATTTCTTTTAAATATTCTTTTCTTTTATACAAAATCTTACAGCAGCATTTCTTATGTCTCTTCCGTAGGTGATAAAAATTAATGTTGCATACAGCAACCAGCATATATTAAATGCGCAAATGGACAGAAATGCACAAGCAAGTAACTACGCCTGGGTGTATGCAAAAGGCCTAACAAAAGCGTCTGGCATAGCAGAAATAAAAATAAAATTTTACGATTTTCCTGATTTGTAAAAGTAGAACTTCTGCTGCAGCAACAACATACGATAACACGTCGCAATTTAACTTGTGGCAACAACAGACGCGTCAATAAGCGTCAATGAAAACGAGGTTGTAAGGCGAATTAAAACAAAAAAATGGCGCAATAGGCAAGGCGGCAGCTTAACATATTCTAAGTTGTTGAATGCCACAAGCGAGTCAATGCTCAGCCACAGCAATTACTGACGCTTCCCTGCCATTGCCAGTCACTGGCCAGGTCGCTGCGCTATTTGTCTTTGCTGCCGCAATCAACACATACAAAGTTGTTGAAACTTCTCCCACTTCAACTGCCATTTCGTCGCTCAAACTGCTGTGGTGTGCGCTACGCCTTGGTCATAACTTCATTTGTTGCCTTTTGGCTGCTTCCGTTTCCGTTTCATTTCGCATGCGAAATTAATTTCGATTTCAATTTCAATTTTCTTGTCTTGTTTACTTAAATGTCCATCCCCTGTACGATTTGGTCGCGTCTCATACAACTATGCGGCCACACCTTTTCGATTCGATTTTCTTTCAGTATTCAGTGTTGCTCAACGCTTTTCTTGCTTACTGCTACTGCTACTGCTGCTGCTGGTCAATAAAAATAAATACACATCCGCTGTTTGTAATTTTCAGCCAATGTACCGTTATGCAACGGAAGTGACAACAATTGGGCGCGGAAATAACAGTAAAATAGAATTACCACTCGTTAAGTTGCCACACTATGCTCGGATGTGCCAACGCAAACTCTGTTGTCGCTGTTTGTATGAGGGATCTGTCTCCTTTCAACAGTCAATGGCTCATTGGTCTGCGTTCTGGGCGATAAAATCATTGAGTTACGTGATTTCATGTTGACCAAGCAGTGACGGACAGGTCAATAAAGTGACTGGCGTGGGCAGTTGAGATTTGTTACGCTGATTAAAGCGTGATGAGGATCCCAAGCTTACTGCGCAATCGATTCTACACAAAGAAAATGGATGGATGGAAATGGCCTTAACTGTTTACCCACCTAAGGTATAGTTGCAACAAAATATAGATTAGTCGAGTTAAAGTAGTACCTAAAAGTAGTACCTCAGCACATGAAAAGGATTATATGTAAAGCGTTTTTCAGTAAGAGCGCTTCAACTTTTTTTTTGAATAAAACACAAACGGTTTGACTTTTTTAACTAATTTTTTTTTTATTATCGAGTTTGAACATATACATTTAAGTATGAAATTCGATTTCTTTTGCATGACCACCGCGTGCACGTTTTACGATGTCCAATCGTTGAACCCAATTTTCGACCACTCTTTTGCATAAATCGGCCGAAATTCCAGCAATTTCGCGTTCAATATTGGCTCTGAGCTCACAAATCGTCGGCTTGTTACTGTAGACCAATGACTTCACATAACTCCAAAGAAAATAGTCTAGAGGCGTCAAATCACACGAGCGCGGCGGCCATTCGACCGGTCCATTTCTGGAAATAATGCGCTCATCGAACTTACTCTTCAACAAATCAATTGTAGCGTGTGCTGTGTGGCTTGTGGCCCCGTCCTGTTGAAACCACATGTCGTCTTAGTTCATACCATTAAATTGCGGCCAAAAATAATCGTTTATCATGTCGCGGTATCGATTTCCATTCACAGTAACGTAGCGATCGTTCTCGTCAACGAAAAAATATGGGCCAATTACGCCGCCGGCATGTAAACCGCACCAAACAATGATTTTTTCGGGATGCAACGGTGCCTCATGAATCACGTGTGGATTGCTTTCTGCCCAGTAACGCATATTTTGCTTGTTGACAAAGCCATTTAGCCAAAAGTGAGCTTCATCACTGAAGATGATTTTTCGACTTTAAACTTTCTTAACAGAACACGCATTTTTATAATAAAATTCAATGATTTGCAATCGTTGCTCAAGTGTGTAGCGTTCCATGATGAAATGTATACTACTGAAGTTTACAAATGACAAGCGAAAAATAAAAAATATTGCGTCGTTCGCCCTCCCTATCGGAAAAAAGTTGAAGCGCACCTATTGAAAAACGCTGTATATAAAGGCTTGATATAAGGCTCACACCTTATAAAAAATATATGAAATTGTACGTGCAACATTGTAAAATAAATTATAAAATGAAATAATTAGAAATAGAAAAAAACCTTAACTTTGCATTTTTTAGTTATTTTCGATGCGATAACTGATATGTAGCAAGTTAATGTGGCATATGGCAAGTTTAAGAATTTATGACGCTAGTAATTTTCCAACCAAACTGCCAAAAGAAATTTGTTTTTTATATTTTGTATTATTAAAAAATATGTTGGAAGTTTTGTATAAAGTGAGTTTTTGCAGTTTAATTCCTTACTTTGCTAAAAACTGTGTTGAAGATGTATGTAGGTAGGTAGGTGAAATGGTTGAAGTGCCAATCTGGCAATCCTCAAGTAGCACGGAAGCGCCATTTTGATACCATTAAGAGACCTTCAAAAGGAAGATATGTAGAGCCAGAGCTGAAGATAGAGAAGATTAATGCGACTTAGGTTAGCGCAATGCTCTAGACTGTCGGAACCAGTGACCTAAATCGTCTAGATGCCAAACCCGGACATTTAAGGAGAAAGTGATCAACAGTCTCCTTCTTTGAAAGGTCCCCATAGTTTCTGCAATGGAGGTTAAATGGTAACTCTAGCTTTTCCGCGTGTGTCCAGTGACCAGTAAACACAGATACGAGTTTTGAAATTGAATGGCGGGGAGCCCAAAGGACTTTCTGAGTCCTTTGTATATCGTATTGGGATCAAAGGGTTTTCGAAATAGCACATGGAGAAATGGAGCTCCATCTTTTCTGCGCTTTCCTGAGAAATAATTTGTGCAGTTCCCCTGTAACAACTGTCAGGGGGATGCCGATGCACGGGTAGGAGGTCTCTGAGGCCAATTCAACCTACCACTTCCTGGCAAGCTCATCAGCAATTTCATTTCCCTCTATGTTCCTATATCCTGTAAGCCATATCAGAGCAATGTTGCCTGCACACCCAAGAGATTTGATCTCCTTCTTACAGGAGTTTGCTAGTTTCGTTCTGCACCAATGCGCCGTCAGAGCCTTGATTGCGGCTTGACTATCGGAGAAAATGTTAATATCTCCCTCGCTCCCACGGTTCCTAAGCATTTTCCATGCCGGCCCAAAAAACACTACCAATATTCGGAAATTTTAAAGAAACAGATAAATTGGCTGATTTGAAGAAAACTACTTCTCCGACTCCTGGATTCCACCTTGGACCCGTCAGTGAAGACAGAGGTGCAAGCTTCGGTGCAGATTTTCCTCTCAATCCAATCCTGCCTATTTGGAAAGATTGTACGACTCTCAAACTGTAGTTTTCGGATAGAGAGATCTGTTCAAAGCTCGGAGAAACACGGTGATAAAATGCCCCAAAATGCCCAGAGGTCAATCTCCTTTGACCTGATTGCACTTTGAACTGCGATAGAAATAACGTAAAAGTCGATGGCTCATTCAGGGCAGCACTGTGGCAAGTTTTACATACTCCGGTGATGCCAATGCATGCAGTCCTTTGCACCCTCCCAAGTTTAGTAATATTATAGCCCTTTCGAGAGCTTCCCACCAAACCAGGCGTCTATATGTTAAAATTGGCAAAACCACTGCGTTGTACATCCACAGCACGACCTGTGGCTTGAGTTTCCATTTTTTACCGAAGATAGATTTGCAGGAGTAGGAGGCTATACTGGCCTTCTTTACCCGATTTTCAATGTGTAGCTTCCAATGGAGTTTGGAGTGAAGTATAACTCCAAGATACCTAACTTCCGATGAGAGCGGGAGGACATGGTTATCTAATTTGGGAAGTCGAAAGCGTGGAGGCTTATATTTTTTGGTAAATAGTACCAGGTCCGTTTTGTCAAACTTGACTTGGAGGCCGCAAGTCGCAGAACTTCGTCAATTACAACTAGCCAAAGTAGGGGCGAAAGGACACCAATCTACGGCGTCCCCCTATTAAATAATCGAGTGACTTTAGCTCCTCTGGCGACCGTATTAGCTTCCCTGCAGCCAAGCTGGGACGAGATCCAGAGACAGATAGGTCTTTTCACCTCTAGTCTATCTTACGCAGTGACAATTGACTCCACCCTGATGTTATTAAAAGCACCTTATATATCTATGAAGGCCGCAAAAGTGAATTGTTTGCCTTCCAGAGATTTTTTAGCAGTCCGTACGACCTCGTGTAAGGCAGATTCCGTGGATTTCCCTTTCAAGTAAGCAAGTTGCGCTGGAGATAATTTGGATTCGATGTGCTCCTGGATATGATAATCAATCAATCTTTCAAACACTTTTAGGATAAATGAGGTAAGACTTATAGGCCTAAACTTCTATGCCAAGGCGTGACCCCTACCACCCCTCGTGCCTTGGGTATGAAAGCAACTCTCGTTTTCTTCCCGTTAGCGGGGACGTGATTAAGAGTGATACACATCAAGTAGATTTCTTGCAGGACAGGAACCACCGAGGTACTTGTTTTCTGAAGCATCACAGGCACGATATCTTCAGAGCTGAAGATTTAAAAGGCGAACAACTATTCATTGCCCACGTGATTCTGTCAACTGACAGCATAGTTTCCAGGGAAACATCGAGTAGCCCTACCTGTCGTCTCGTGTCGGCAATGTCACGTGGGGTAATGAATTTTCCGGAAAGTGATTATTCACCAGGATAGTCAAAGATTCTTCTGCAGATTGAGCCCACTCCCCGTCCTCTCTTCCTACAGAGTTCTACATTAGTGGCCTGGCCTGGCAGAATCCTTCACGGATTCAATGGACTCGCAGTACTCCTTCCAGGAGTTGCATTTTGCATATTTAATGGATTTTTTGTATTCATTTAAAATTACACGGTAATTTTCAAAGTTTTTCCTTTTTTTTTCATTCGTAAAAACCCTGCAACCTTATTTTTCAAGTCGGTCAATGTCTTGATCCACCAGGGAGCAAAAGTCTTTCTTGCTAAAACATAATGGCCAAGCCTCTGTGAAGGCCATCTGATAGGACCGCTGCAAGAGCTCCACTGGACAAGCAGTTGATCAGTGGGTGAGTTGCAGAGATGTAGTACTCGTATGCCGTACATTTTTTGCAGTTTTCAGCGAATAGAAGAACATTCGAAATAAAAATATTAATAATGATGAGAACAATAAATACTAATAGCATTAAATCGTCCATCTTTGAATGGTTTCTCCTGCAAATTTTCGTTCGTGTGTTACTATTGTTAGACAAATGGGGGGATCTGCACGATTTTTTTAACTTCTTCTGTAATTAATATTTTACGGTACAGACCTCTAGAAATACCCGCTGAGGTTTGTCATCCCAAATAGATGCTCCATGATAAAGCGGCTTAAGAAATTGTGCAGCTGGTGAGTTTTATCTCAAAGTCAAAGTATTTTGTTAATGTTGCAAGTTAGTATCGCATATTTTGCAGGTGCGCATATATCTCTAGCTAGAAGAGATCCTTTAACTTTTTTTGAGCATGCTGCATACATTCTATGAGAACTGATAAGTTACACAAACAAAATTTTCAAACAAAACTATCTTCTCTGGCTATTTGCTCAAGTACCTGAAATTAGTTAAGCTTTTGAACATAATTGGGAAGCACATGGCAACAGTCCGTCCATATGGTAAGTTAGATGACACTAAACTCATTAGTTTGCAAATTCTGCATTACATTTTTTAAGGGACTGTCTGTTGAACCTATATGTGTAAATAATTGGCGCGTACACCCCCATTGATTCTGCCATAACCTAAAAATCATGTATAATATTATGCAGTAAGTATATCTGGTGTTTTGCATGTTGCAACAAACTTGTTGCACACATAATATTTTAGTAAAATATAATTTCTACCAGCTGCAACTTATATATAACTTAGGCAACTTTTGCCGCATTGTTTAAAGGCATGTTGCAAGTAATGTTTTTCATGTTGCAAGTTTAAAAAATTATTTTATTTTCATTTTTACTCAATTATAGATATATAGATATCTGATAAATCAATTCGCGCTAAATTTTTTCCGATGTTGCACGTGCACGAAATTACGTGTCAAGTATAAAAAATATTCACTTCTTTGCACATTTTCTATACATTCCACAACTCCTATGCCATGTTGCAAGTTGCATTCAACAACTTAACGTGAATTTTCACACATGCAGCAAACAAATTACGCCCGATTTGTAACAACAAACATTCTTAGGCGCACAAATCATTACTACGGTACTTAGCACACCTGCTAACATTAACCATTTTGCCACCTCAATTGTTGCAAGCTCGTATGCACACACTCGCACACACAGTAAAATTTGCCATCACACTGCTATTGACATTTCACACCTGAATGCGCTCTTAGTTGACGCACTCGCATTTGATGCCGCCACCGCTTCTAACGTGTACGTGCCACAAATAAGTATTAGCTGCAATGTTGCACACCTCTATAATGTATAATGTGTAACATGCCACTGCTGTCGGTCAACGTTGTTTGTGTTGTCGTACGAATTTCGTGCAACAAATGCAAATAGGCGCCAATCGTGCATAGATTTGTCTGTGCGTGTGTGTGTGTGTGTGTGTCCGTGTTTGTGTCATTTGCATAAGCTCGCGCAAATAAACAACACAGCCTAAAGACAACAATAACAAAAACTTTAATAGTAATAGTAATGGAAATAGAGGGGCATTAACTAAGTTATTGCCACGCCTTCGTGCAACTTTGTACGCGTGGGGTATGTGCGTGTGTGGCGTCTATAATACTTGCAACATTGCGCTAAGCTTTAGGCAAATTTACTTAGTGCAGCATTTAGTGTGCGAATGTATGGCGCTCATTGTGGCACGTATGTATATGCTCGTCTAGGTAATCCGCCTAAACTGCAAAAGTAAATTTACATACATGCGTTTTCTAGTGGTGTGTGTGGAGTAGGCAGACGCAGCGGTAATGTTACATTTCAAGCATAAAGCGAATGTGGAATTTGCTGAATGCGGGATGTAGCCAGTTGCTGAGATATATTTAAATTGCTCAAAATACATAAAACCTATGGTTTGTGACTGCGTAATCGGTAAAAAAATTCTATGAAAAAAATTATGCCATTTTCTGTAAATCCTAAGTGCTTTGATAGTTACGCCATAATTGAAACTCGTAAATCGCCAACTTAAGTGGACAGAGACACACTTAAGCCCGTGCGCAATAATACAGGGTGGCTGATGAATTTTGCTACATTAAGAAACTCAAATAACTCTTTTTTTAGTGTATGGAATTCATTTATTTTTTTTTTTTTTCAAGTTGAAGGTCATTAAATTTTATTGAATGTAGCTTAACTAATTTTAAAAATAATTGAATTTAAATGCCCCCCATGCTCGTTGACACAAGTGCTGCATCTTAGTAAAAAGTTGTTCATTGCTGCTTTGAGAGTTGCGACAGGAATAGCCGCAATTGTTGCCCGAATGGATTGTTTTAGTTCATCCAAATTTGTTAGCTTTGTTTAATAAACTTCTTGTTTACATAAACCCCACAAGAAAAAGTCAGGTGCAGTAAGGTCAGGCGACCTGGGGGGCCAACGAAATTCGGAGTTTCTTGAAATCAGTTTATTGGGAAATTTTTGTCGCAACTCTGTCATAACAGTCTGGGCTATGTGAGACGTTGCCCCATCTTGTTGAAACCACACATAGTTGAAAGGAATTCTCTTTCGGCGTAGTTCTGGATAGAAAAATTCTTTCAGCATTTTCAAATAACGGTCTCCAGTAACCGTAACGGTGTGACCATTTTCTTCAAAAAAATAAGGCCCGACAATACAGCGTGAAGAAACCGCACACCACACTGTCACGCGAAGAGGATGCAATTCCGTCTCGTGGAGTACCTGTGGGTAAGAAGTACTCCATATTCGACAATTTTGTTTATTCACATTGCCGCTTAAATCGAAATGGGCCTCATCAGACATGAAAAGGCAGTTTAACATGTTTTGGTCTTCTTCCACCATTTGCAGGATCTTCTGGCAAAATTCCAAGCGAATCGGCAAGTCTGCTGCATTCAGTTTGTTAACCATTTGAATTTTGTAGGGAAATAAGTCTAAATCTTTGTGCATTATTGTTTGCAAAGACTGTCGGCTGACACCAAGTTGAGCAGATAAGCTTCTTGTTGAAACCCTTGGATTGCTTTGTATAGCTGCAGCTACAGCAGCGATCGTTTCCTCCGTCCGAACTGGTGGGTTTCGATGATAAGGCCTTCTTGCGACTGTTCCTTGCTCAGCAAAATTATTCATCAGTCTCATTATGGTTCATCTGCTCGGGGGATCGCTGCCAAACATCCGCCTGTACTCTATCTGTACCAAAACTACGGACTCCAGTGCGTGATAGCGGCGGACTATCCAAATTCTTGTTTGCGTGTCCCTGTTATCCATTTTAATATTGTACATTTTAAAGATCAATCTGCAAATTAAAATAAAAATGGAACAGATAACTTAAAAAGAAAAAAAGTTATTCAATTTTTTTTTGGTAGCGGCTTTCATCAGCCACCCTTTACTTATACATAGAATACTATCTGGTATACCACTAACCCATTAATGCCCAAAACAAAAAGCTCGATCAGTTGATGAGTTATTGAATTTTAAACCTCTATTGGAATTAATATCAGATAGAGAATTCTTTGGTTTGAAAAATCATTTACCATTTTGAAGTTTCATACATAGAGATTCGAACCTACGCATTTTCGAATACTAGACACGCACCAAACCATTAGGCTATGGCGGCCAAATTAAATGATGCTTTCAACAAAGAAGAGAACGGATTTTCAGTGGTTGTAAAATCTAACTATCTGATCGCGTCCGGCTCTTATTTCTACTACATAACGCCAACAGAAAATTAGAAAAAATTCATAAGGTATCTTCTCAGCTTTAACTAAATATATCCGAAGAGATTTTTTTAAAATTTGTGCTTTAATAATATTTTATCATAAACAAATGGTATGAAACATGCTCCGTGCAGTAGTTTCATAAAAAATTCATGGTTTCTCAACGAATTGGCCGGACACCAACGACCTATCTACATGGGATTGGGGTTAATTTTTTCGAATCTCTGCTTATTCTATATTAAGATTTTGGAAAATAGAAGCCGTCAAAATTTTGAGAATTTCTTAATTTTGGGTATAGACTCATTTTGTTTCATTTATTTCTCAACGAAGATATTCGCCAATTTTTAAAAGAGATAGGTCTTATGTGGATGATAGGAGCATATGAAGTAACAGAATGGCACTTCTACCCACAAAAGTTACCCAGAACCAGATTCTTCTTTGAAAATAACGACTTGGTATGTCGCGTGCAATTGCAAACTGTTATCTTAACTTAATCTGTCTTAAATAATGCTGTCATGTCACTTTTTCCAAAATCCCTATTGTCTTTCATACTTCTTATGGCATATCTAATGTCGTACTTCAATGTGGCAATGAATTTGAAGATTTTGGTGTAATTTTCGACAGTCGTTTCTTATTTAATAGCCATATTAATTTCATCTTATCAAAATCATGTCTTAGGCTTTGTTACTATATTCGTATTCGGCCGCTGTAGCCGAATGCGTTGGTGCGTGACTACCATTCGGAATTCAGAGAGAACATAGGTTCAAATCTCGGTGAAACACCAAAATGAAGAAAAAGTTTTTTCTAATAGCGGTCGCCCCTCGGCAGGCAATGGCAAACCTCTAAGTGTATTTCTGCCATGAAAAAGCTCCTCACCGAAAATATCTGCCGTTCGGAGTCGGCTTAAAACTGTAGGTCCCTCCATTTGTGGAACAACATCAAGACGCACTCCACAAACAGGAGGAGGAGCTCGGCCAAATACCCAAAAAGGGTGTACGCGACAATTACAAATACAAAAGGTGTATATGAAACTTATACTAAGGTGAGTAAAAAATTCTGATCCTATCCTATCTTACACATCGCATTTGCTATTGATCAGTTTGAAGTCCTTAGAAAGTAGAAGATCGATTCTGTCTCTCTCGAGAGACAATGTTTTTAATGTTATTAGAGGCAACATTGACTGAAACTTTCTGCTTCAACGTATTAATTTTTTTACACCTTGCAGAATTCTTCTTAACGCTCTTCTTTCTATTTACACTCTTTGTCAGAGAAAAGGAACCGCGATTACTCATGAAGTATAAAAGATGTATATTTAAAATTTATTTCTATGAAAGTACATACAAACTAGGAATTACTCAATAAACCGTGTAGTCTTCATCGTTGTCGAGTACAGCCTGGCATCTTCCTCATACCAGCTTTTCTGAGTAGCTCGTTGACAAACAGGACTAGATTTTGCGAACTTGACGCACGAGTTGCTTTAAATCATGGACTGAAATTCCGGCAAGATGTGTTTTCATAGTCTGAGGGCTGGGAAGGCCAGTCCAATACTGTGACTCCGTTTTCTTGTTTTGTTGTTTCTCAAAGTGAGAAAGTAGTTTCGATGATGTAGGACGAACATATCCTCGCCTCCTTCAGTCGACGTTCGTTGGTCTTGATACCCACATCTATTCCCTTTTTAGCAAGAACTGATCCTGCTTCGCGTAGTCACAAGAAGGGTCCCGCTTAAAAAGTTGGACCATCACTTTATGCTGCTTTCTTGTCGTCACTCGCTTCAAGCCCTGCTTGGAAGAGTCATCAACATTTTTGTACACCTTATACCGCTGATTCCACATCACAACAAACTTTTTTGATTTTTTAATCATTTTTGCAGCTACGGCGTAAGATAATTTTCTACCCTTTCGAATGCGTGCAGAAAAATACTGCCTCAAAACGCTTCGCGTACTTCTCACTCATTTTTGTTTGGTTGCGTTTTTAGAAAGTTTTGAACGACACTAACCTAAGTTTGCACTAGCGTCGTAGCCCTTGAGTGGGACTTTTATGCAACAAAAATCAGAAGGAAATATATCTTGAAGTTATAAGAACAACCCGGTTGTTTTCTTCTGACATAGACTGTAAATTAGTTCAATACCAATTTTGCTCACAATGCTCCTATTGAATGTGCCCTTCGTTATTTTAATGAGATATCCAACTCTAACGTGCTAGATTTCTCATTTTCTGAGAAGGAATTTTTTGTACTAATCAAAGACCTCAGATTGCGTCGATGTTAGCTACTACATTCTAATCTTTATCTTTTTTATATTTTAACACTCGAGAACATAGAACCTCGACTAGACTCTTCCATCTTGCACGGTGTCGGGCTGTTGTTTTTTGCCCTGTCCTACTCGTTTGTGATGGCGGCATCTGGAAGCTCGCGCAAATCTACCTTCTTCAAGTACTATTCTTTGGCCAAACGCGGCCTTTACTTGATTGCGGGTTCCAGTACAGTGCCATTCTCCGGTTGATATCTGGAGGGTTTCCAAGCAAGTGACCTACCCTTTGCACTTCACCAAATTCGGGCTCCTTTTTCGAACTTTTTTAATACTAATTCAAATGAATATTATTCAAAATATGTTATAGGAATGCATTTGTGGTGGCTGCCGCAGTAAAATGGATTTGAACGCGAGTAGCATATGGTAAGCGCCGAGATCGAAGTCCATTATGGACATGAAAAATCAAATTATAGAACAAATTATTGCTTATAGCAATAGTCACTCGGTAGGCAATGGAAAACGTCTGAGTGTATTTCTGCCATGGAACCATCTGCCGTATGCAGGAGTTACATTCTGTTACTCTAACAGCTTTGCTATTTATGTCTAGCTAAATTAAGGTTTCATTTAGTTTTGAGTTAATTTTCAACTTTAATTTTAAGATCATTGTTGAATGTAGCGCAAGTTCAAGCGCCGACCTGCATTTTTATTCACATTACTCAGGCGCCAAAAAAACTGCGGCTTCCACCATTTGTGTGAAAAATTCCAAATACACATCACAAATTGCAGTATAAGTTCGGCCAAATACCTGCTAAGGATGTGCGTGTCAGTCATTTGTAGGTACTGTCTGATATCAGCTTAATTTACTTTCATGCAACTATGCTGCTAAAGTTAAATTCAAGGCTACGGGAGGCAGCCCATTTACAGTTGCCTATTTCCTAATTCAATTTATTTTGTATGCTTAAATGTGCTAGAAAAATTCTATTTGCGCATTAAAAATGAAATTTTCAAATAAACTTGGCATTTTGTAACTGCTCACTCCTCCATTTTTAGCTGTCTATGTCAGCTTTTAGGGGCGACCCACTTATAAACCACCATAAATCCTTCTTTTCTCTTGCAATTTCTTGTATGAACTTTATTTGAATCCCTTGACCTTAATGCCATTCTCTTTTCCACACTGAGTATTTACATTTCGTATCTGTAAGATATCCGCAACTCAAGTAATTGTATTTACTTTGCACTCAGCATTACTTGCACGCACACATACGCATGCCATTGCCGGTGTTTATTTACATGCACGCACGATTTTCAATTTACATGCCTACCTATAATGCAGGCAGCTGTACACGCCTGAGCTGGCTGTATAAACTAAGGATTTTAAAATAAACAAACAGCAACGCTCTCGAAGCAAAGGTATGTCAAATTGTGCTTTCAATAATACTCACAAGCGCCTAAATGCACTTAAAAATACCATTGCATGCAATAGTGGCATTAAATGTGCAACAACAATGCCCAACTCAAACCTAGCACAGAGTAAGTGCAATAGTAAATGCCACCTAAACTGACACAAATGCAAATAACTTTCATTAAATGTGTGTGTGGGTGTGTGTTGGCGCATAGAATAAGGTGGCAGTAGGGGCGTATACGTAACCTCGAAATGCTTGAATACAATAGAAAATAGGAAAATGAACAGTGTCAGCAGTGTAGGCATTTGCTGTTCACACTTTGAATGACGTGCTGAGGTGCTTGGCTACATTGTTGCCACTCAACGTTGCCTGTGTGGTCATTTACATTTGTATTGGTTCTGTCCGTACTTGTACCTATTCAAACTCATCCTAACATTAAATTACAATGTATGCCGTTTTGTTGGATGATTTTGCCTGTTAGTCGGCGGCGTGTTATTGTTGCACATTAACAGCTACATTGTTGCCGGCTACCCATATGTGTCTTTTGCCTATTTGCCACCTCAATGAATGCTGCCATTATAGTGGGTAAACGAGTGACTACAGCTGTGCAGCTGTACGATTTGGTTATTACACAGATATACCAACGACAGGAACAACAACGAGTATTTATGTACCTAGCTGGCATGCTCGCTTGATGGGTGCGTAAATTTTCCAATTAGTTGAATCTTGATAAAGGGTGTTTGGTTGTAATGTTAAGCTGTTGACAAACCAAACTCGATATAATAGCGAACCGATTCCTATAAAAGCATCCTTTCTACGTACAGATGCACGCACATTTTCTTCATAATTTTTTTTTATAGCGGCAAAAAGCGGTACAATGTACCCTCAACATTATAGATGAGAAATTTTTCATGGTATTTACCTATTTTCTGCATAAATAATCTGCACATAGCTTACACATTTTCACTATCAAATTGAAACAGCAAATACCAAAAGGTTGAAGATGACGAAGTATCACAGACTGGCTAAGAAGCAATAGACTAATGCCCTATAATATCGTGTAACGTCTTCATACGACTACTCACCCAAGTAAATTTAGCCTAACCCAGCCAAACATCAATGAGTGAAGTATAACTATTTTGAGTGCACCCTGTTTTCTTATATTCCCTTAATATTCTCAATTTCCGTAGCTAAATCGAACATTTTTGTAACCTCCTACTATCAACTTGTACGCTACAAAGATGCCTATGTATGTCTAAATATGCTTGCATGAAATAATGGCGTATCATCCAGACACAGTAGACTCAGTAGAGCTTGTTGCAAGAAGTATTCAACAGTTTTCAACCTCAAAATTGTGCAGACTTTGCTGTTGCATTCAACCACGCCATTATTTGCATGCTCAACTTATTCGCCATATTCGGGCCATTGTTGTTCTTATAGCTGCTGCTTAATAGACTCAGAATATTGCATAAATGAGGCAAATAGCTTAAACGTTTCTAATATGCATGCAAATATTTTTGGTCGGCTTTCTTGAATAGAAATGCCGGTTGTGTAAGGTGGGTGCATGCGAACATAGAAATGTCTTCACAGCATCAGCCAGCTAAAGGTGTCGTGCATATTTTAGTTTGCATTTGCTATGCATGAGTTCCTAAATAATGTTGATCTAACATTATCATCACTTCGAGAATGCGTCAGTCTGAGGATATATGTGGAGATAATAACTTTACATGCCGCACCGCACCATAACTTAACTTGAGTTGCGATTACTTTCTGTTGTTGATGTGGCATGCCAAAATTTACTTTATATAAACACATGTAGATTACAAATACAACTACAAATATTTATGCGCATATTCTATAGTGGGTTGTTTGAACAGGTTATCAAACTTATTGGAGGTGGCAAATGGGTGATGGAAAATGTCTCGAATTTACTCAAGTGAAAGTTGAAACTTGAGAAACTTTCTTTGCCATATGAAAATGATGCAGAAGACACATAATGTGAGCATATGAGTTACATTCATATTTACATGCCAGAGAATTTGAATGCTTACGTATTGTGAATCTGTTGAATGTTTAGTTTTATTTTTCTTTCTGATAGGCAAAGAGATTTTGCTGAGATATAAGATACGTGAGTAGTTAAAATAGGATTGTGGATACAGTTACGGGCATAAATATTCAGATAGGTGGTGCGCTTGCATTTGAAAGCTGATCGAGTTTTGTGGGTGTTAATTGGTAAATTTTTTTAAGAATCCTGCTAAATAAATAGTGTAACGAGGGTTTTGTAAATATTTAAACAAATATTTATCTTTATTAAAAAGTAGGGGGCAACTATGTTCAGGTAATACGTTTAGGTAATTCTTTTTTAAGAATTCTGCTAAATAAATATTGTTTTGTAAATATTTAAACAAATATTTTCTTGATTAAACTAGATGGCAACGTTGTAATGAAAATTACGTAGTGAATATATCTGAATTCAATTATCTAAATTCCAAATACCAATAAACGAAAATAAAATATTTCTATACACAACGAAAGGTATAGGAAATAGTATAGGTATTTATTTGTAACAATTTTTTTTTTATACAAAACTATTTTACACAGCCAGTAGCTTAATCCAATGCATTCACAAGTAAAACACGATTGCTGCAAGAGTTAAAAATTTCCTGGTGTATGAATTTTTATGTACATAACTGTATATATACACCACATATAAACTCATACATTCTTCTCAACTCAAATACTGCCTTCGACTTATTTTATTTGTTCAGGTAAGCTGGAGTGTAAATAAAATGTAATGGGCACGTGACTTTGAATAATTATACATAAATATGCAACAACAATATGATGTCAAATCAGACATCAGTGAGTAAATCTTTTTGACGAATACAAATTGCAATGGCTGTACATTAAGTAAATACATAGAAGAAAATTTAGAGATTTGTAAACATTCAACTTTCACATACCGGTTGAAAACGATACTGAGAAAATCATGGAAACGTTTCTTACAGATTTAAATTTGATTGAAAAAAAACGAATGTCGTTGAAAAAAAAGTTAGTAGTCTGTCGTACAACGTCCTTAACCTACCATACGAGTAACTTACTTTTCTATTATACTCTCCGGAAAATGTTTGACAAAGTATTATCAAATTTTGCTAGTTCGGGGGGAAAACTGCATTAATTTTCTCACCGAAAAAAATGGAGAAATACGTAATGGTCAGACAAGCATATCCTGACGAGGATCTAATCAGCTTATTTTCCCGCTCTTCACTGTTTTCTAATAGCTATAACACCTGAAGTCCTCAAAGGAAAGAAGCAAAAACTCAATGACTCCTTACTAATGATATTTGATACTAAGTACCAGTTCAGTTGGCTTGCACTGCCTGTCACATAAAGTGCCTCCGCTACTCTATCTAAGCTAAACCAAGACTCTGCAATGCAGGAAATGGGTTTCCAGGTGGAAATTTTTGTATTAATCAGTTCTTATATCTACCATAATAAAAAACTTATACTGACGTTTGTGCCTTACGACAGTAGCTCTCCAATGAATGTTTGGAAATGTGGATCGATGGAATAATAATCAAGTTACGCCATCTGTTGTAAAACCGCACGAACTTAATAATAGACCTATTATGTTGGTTTTTGTGTTGCCGATATTTTATATGACTAAACTAGACAATTTAATGAAGTTCAACAGCTGGGTTCACCTCAATGTCTGTGGTAGAACTTAGATAATTTTCGCTTTTGGAGTGGAGGAAAACCAAAGAAGAATTGTAAGGTTCTCTCCCCCAGCCAGTGCAGGGAGTCTTCCTGGTCACCTACGCTGACGATTGCAGGATTATGGCGTCGGGCAATGACATCGATGGCCTGTGGGCCAAAGTAATCGATTGCCACACCACTGAGACGAATCTACAACTTTCCCGCATTAAGTCCACGGCGACCCTTTTTAGCAACTGGACAAAGGAGGTCAAACTGCAGCTCGAGGTAAAAGTAGACGAGTCACCAATTTCGACTATATATAACTCCAAAATCTTCTGAGTAATCTGCGACAGTTTGTTCTCCTTATCTGCGCACACAACCGCAATTGCTACTTAAATCCAAAATCGCAACAAGGTCGTCATACCGCTACCCAGCAGTACTTAGGCAAAGACAAAGCAATTTTGCTGTCGACATTTAAGGCACCTCAGGAGGCACCTCTTCAACTACGTTGACGAGATCCAGGACAAAACGAATCGACATCTGCTGGACTGGACAGTGTCTAGACGGACGATAAACGATATTCATCAGAAGACCGTTACCGTCTCTATGTGTGATGCGGCTGCCAAACCTACCGCCTTCTTAAGCTCCCGACCTCCGAATGCTGTAATCGCAATCCAACCACCACCCACAGCAGATGAAGAGCTCCAGCTCCACCGAGAGACCCGCGTAACCTTGGCACAACTACGTTCTGGATATTGTAGCAGGTTAAACTCCTACCTATCCCGAACTGAGCCCTACATACCAAACATATGTCTAGGATGTGAAGGCATCCCGCACGATAAGAACCACCTTTTCGCATGTCCCATCCAACCCACTCATCTAACACCTCTCTCCCTCCGGGCCCAACCTGTCGAAACAGCAAGTGTACTGGGCCTACCGTTAGATGAGCTGGACTAACACGACGGGTGATTACATTACACTGACAGGGTTTAGTATTTCTGCTACAAAAACAACAACAACAACAGTAAGGTTCTCTGGAACCTTAAAAAAATTTAGTGGAACTTTGTTTCTTAACTTTTTATTTATTTTAAAATTTAAAATTCACTATTTTTAAGAATTCTCCACAGGAAAATCATTTTATCAAAAAAATTTTCCTAATCAAATATAGTTGATTTTTTTTCGATTTCTTATTTATGTAAATTTTTACACAATAAATCCATTTTAAAAATTTTTTTTCTTAAAAAAGTGTAGGTAAACTTTTTCTTTAAATTTTCTATTTTTTAGAATTTTCCACAGTAAAATCATTTTATAACAAAATTTTCTTAAAATAATTTAGTTAAAATTTATTTCTTTAAATTCGTTATTACTTTACATTTTTATACATTAAAAGCATTTCTAAAAAAATTTTTCTTTAAATTTACTATTTTTTTAATTGAAATTTCAACTATTTTTTTTTTATTTCCTATTTATTTAAATTTTTACACATTGAAAAATATTTAATGGCAAAATTTTTCTTAAACAGTTTAGTCACTTTGGAATTGGAGAGTTAAATCTTCTATCATCAAAATCAAACCTGGCCAAAATCCAATTGTTTAAATAAATAAAATATATTTTTAACAGAAATAGCCAAGTCACAAATAAGTCTTCAGTATTACTTAATAACGACAAAGTTAATACCTCACTACGCTGTTGTCATTTAACGAGTATCTGCTTCAATTACTCGTAAACCGGGTGTTTGGTCCTTTTTGCAACAACACATCTCCAATACTCAACCTCTTCACACTTCACCGAAATAAATCAATTGCAAATGTCAAAATTGTCACACAACAAAGACCAAACTAATACCAACAAAGCAGAGGCGAATAACTTAGCGCCCCCTTTGAATATTATTTAACTAAAAATATGCATTTATTGGCAACACCAGTCGCAGTGACCAACAGCCGCCACCAGTTGGCACCAGCGCCAGCGCCAATGCCATTGACCACAGACCGTTGACCACTGACCGCTGACCACTTTAGTGGCGATGACGATGAAGTAAACAATAAACCTACGGGAATAATTTACTGCCACATGTGGCATGCAATGAATGTGCGAAACTATTGTACAGATATTATGTTCAATAAATGTATGCGCGTGTGTGTGCAGTAAAACGGAATAAAAGGACACAAACCGAACAGGACATTTTGCACATTTGAATTGGTAATCTGTCAGCATTTGGCGGTGTGCAAACTCGGCAATAGAGTGGAATAAGAATTATGGCATAGCGAAGAAGATTTATTTCAGCAAATAAAGTTATTATGAGCTGAAGAAAAATGAGAAAAGGGATGGCAAGGGGCGAGCGTACGATAAGGTGGTGCGCGAGGATAAGCAGTAAAGGAAATGTAAGAAAGCTGCCATTCGAAGAAAATTAAATGCGCGACAATGCATAAACGTAAAGCAGAATAAAATCAAATAAAGTAAAGCTGATTATGTGGAAATGACCGCCGCTGCTGCAGTCAACAATGGCCACAATAAATATAAAAACAATATAGTGGAGTAGCAAAGGATATGCAATGGAGGATATTAAGGCAGCAGTAAAATGTGAAAAATAAAAGTTGCGAAATAATCACCAAAATGCATTCAACGTAAATCTAATTGTTTCTTATTAAAATATGTGTACGAATGTATGGGTGTATGTATGTGTGCATGCGCTGCCAAGGATATTTTGTTAGAGACGATTGCATGCGCCGCTGGATATCAGCAAATGCTTACCATAAATTTACGTAGACAACTGACTTAAGAAGCAAAGATTTTTTTGTGTTTACGTTTTTCAGATTCTTCTGCTAAAAGCTGGGAATTGTACAGAAAATGTAGGAATGCATAAATTTGCAGCTTTGTCTTTACGCAAAAATATTTGACTTAAAGAGAGAATTTTTATCATTGCAAATAAATACAAAAATTTTACTTTGGTACGAAATGAAGACAAAGTGCGTCGAGGCACGAAAGTAGACGAGAAGACAGTGGGTGAAAAACTGGAATATACCGGCCTGTGCGCCTGCAGCTATGCTTTCGTGCTACCTCACATAAATCACTTCTGGCACATTTAATGCGCAATAAAAACAAAAAACAACAAAAACAGGCAACATTAATGCTGCTGATGAGTGGCAGAAGATTTACTATAGTTGCACTGCTGAGTTGAGCAGCCACAATGGCCACGACAGCTACCAATGCAAGTGTGAGCACGAAATGGAGCTGGTCACTCTTAGTAATTGAGATAGAAGCCAAAGGCGAGCTGAGACCACTGTTGTCAGCAGTGAAGGAGTGACGAAAGAATGCAGAAGTGTACCTATTGCTAAGGTTAAGTTAGATTACTTATATTTGATTGTATATGAGAGGTCCCACTTGGACTAGAAATCAAATTCACCATTCCTGATAACATAAGAAGAACACTGAGTAGAAATTTAAAAATAAATTGGGTTTCGATAGATGCGCACTTGCTTTGATCGTGTAAAGCTACAGCTGTAGAATTTCTGGCAAAACATCAGAACTTTACTTAGTTCTAAAAATTAACTATGAAATGCTATACAACACTAATGTAGTGAGTTATTTGCTAGTCAAACGCTCCGGAAGAAACCAAGAAACCTATTTTTGATTGAGTGGCATCGTAAAAAAAGCCAAACATTTGCATTTTTATAGCAACACTATCTTTTGCTAAATTAAAAATTCATTAGGTATCGCTACTCATCAGGTCACACGTTGGTGTGAATTTTCGACCAGCGATATCTCCTGGCTTTACCTCTTCGAAGATCGGCAAGGAGTAGCTCTCACGCACGGGACTCTCGGGGAAGATTGAGCTCTTCGTCTGCAATGGTGGTGGTTGAACTCCGATGACGGCATTCAGGGGTAGCTTAAGAAGATAGTAAAAGTCTCTCGATAAATGTCTTTAATTGCCTGTCTGTACACTGTCCGATCCAGTAGTTGTCGGTCTGTTTTGTGCTGGATATCCTCCTCGTAGTTAAGGAGCTGCCTCCTGACATGTCTGCGAGGTGGCCCAGGCTTAAGCAGGTGTCTGCATGGCTGGGACCTGCGGAAACACCCTAAGAGGAACTGATTGCTGAGCAGTTTATTATGCTCCTTCACAGGGCGCATATGGGCCTCGTCATGTAGATGTTGAATAGGGGGCATCAGTAGACATCCTATTGCAGTCCTAATGGCACTGTTTTGACAAGTCTGTAGCTTCGTCCACTGCGAATCCCTGGTTCCAGGTGACCAGACAGGTGCAGCATAGCTTAGAACCGGCCGGCCTATTGCCTTAAATGTTGATAATAGAAAGCTGCAGTTTGACCTCCTTTGTCCAGGTGGTGAAGAGGGTCGCTGTGGACTTCGTGGGAGAACAAGAGAACTCTATTACATTAGGGCTTCGAGTGGATGCCTTAAGAGAGTAAGTCTACTTCAGACTGACAGTTGCTTAAATTAGGCTTAAGAAAAAATTGAAATTAAAAAAAAAAAATCAGAGCCAAGAACCACCAAGAGATTGGTAACTCCTAAAACATTCGGGCTAAAAAATCCATTGTATTCAAAGCCCTGGTAAACAAAAGCGCTCAGGTAGATAGTCAAAAGGAGAGAAGAGAAGAGAAGTAACAGAAAGAAAGCGATAAGATAGAGTAGAGACAGAAACAGAGTTAGCTAGTCCTGTGAGAATTTGCAAGACTAGTCCAAAGGTTGTCATATGCTGACCCCACGAATTGTGTCCTGTAATAATATTCACCATCAATCGAATCTCTTTTCTTCCAAGTGTTATAAGAAAGTTTGACAGTTTTCTGTGCGGGCTTGTCACAAAACACTTTTTAGTTCTGCAGCGTTCTAATGTAAATTGAATACATAGCCTTAGAAAACTAAGAATTCAAAATTAGGAACGTGTAGCCGAAATGGTTAGATTTGTTGGCATTGGTCTTTACTTTACTTGGTGTTAAAACTTCTGTGAAAACACGAACGGTTCTTGAAAAACGAATTAGAGATTAGGATGCTAAGCAGCAACGACTTGCTAAGTCTATTACATATAGGTAGGGAATGCATATCTGCGTACCCTGGACTATAGATACGCAGACCATAGAAAGTTGTAAGTGGTGCCTTCACATCCAAGGAAGACAAGAGGTCCCATATTTTCTCTAAGAGTTTCCTGTTTTTCATTTCCTTTTTGTTCAAATCCTTTGAAAGTCTTATTGACCTTATGGACAGGAAGTGGAATTCCTCTGTTCCCTTTGACATATGACTATAAAGATGGACTGATGGAATCCGGCTTACGCACAATTGTCGAGCAGTCCCTCCTACAAAAAAATGCACAGTGGGCATCTTCCTCGAATTCGAGGTTTTGAAGAACGTCTGAAGGAAAGCAATCATTGGCGTTGATACCGAGAGCTGGTGGATGTTCTCTAAATGCTATCCGCCCACAAACGCATTCGGCTACGACGGTTGCCGCGCGGCAACGCTGTCTAGGTTGACGTTTACTGGAGTAAAATATCTAGAACAAGGTCTTATTTTGCAACCAGCAGTTATTCTTTATATAGACATTCTGGAGGTGGTTTTATGGTTTTATCACATTTCAATGAGATCATATATGGGCGCCTTCTAATTAGTCCGGCGGATGTCTTGTCTTCTTTTGAGGTAAGACACTGTCATCAGTGGGCCCATATTTTGTTTTGCCTTCTAATTTGTACGGCAGATGTCTCTTCTTCCTTTAGCTATCTCCTCCGATAATTCCCACGGTAGCAAGGATCTTCTCGGAAGTTCGTTAGTAATGGCATGCAACAAAAATTGTCACTTTTATTTTAATTTATTCAGCAAGAAAATAAAGTGAAATTCATTTATTGCAAGGTGTAGTTCAGACGATGAATGTGAATTGAATTAGGCAAAAATTGAAAATAAAGGATAATACAAATGCACATATTCGAGCACATTTGTTTCTTCTCCATAGATTTACTGCTCTACAAAGCAAACTGATAAGCATTCGAGCCAAAGAAAATGTGCAGCAAATGAAAATATCAAGCAAGCGACCAACTATGCAAAGGATCAAGCAGTGAGTCATGCGCAGCTACTGAGTAGCGAACAGCCAGGCATCTCCACCAAAGAAAGCCACTATCAAAGCTGCTGCACTGCATTTTTTTTCCTTCAAATATTTATTCAACTTCTCTGGAGATAAAAACCACACACAATTTGTTGGAAGTGGTCAGCATTGAAATACTTATTTGGAATAAAGTGAGCAATCCAGCTGACAGCAATAATGCAAACGCTTTCAGCAAAATAGTAGCAGCAAAATGAAATCAAATTGTGTTGCGGTGCAAAAAAGCAAAGCATAGCAGCCGCACTGAAAATTTAGCCAAAGCAAAGGTAATGAAAGTAGTAAGGACGAGTTGTGGGGCCAGCTGCTCTTTTTTTTTTTGCCACAGTCAGAGTTTGCTGAGACTGCTGTCCTTTGAAAATCTACAGCGACAACTTTATTTATTCATGCAAACATACTTTTTTCCTTTGCATCAAGATGGGTTTGCTTATGTGTTTGTGTTTTTATAATATTTAGTTGAACTTTTCTGTCCAGTTTGTGCGTGATAAGCCAAAAGCAGCTCAGTAAATGTCTAAGAAATTGCTTGTTGAAACTTTGCTGCTCCTCTATACGTGTGTGTGTGGGTGGGTATGTGAGTGCGTGGGAAATTTTAAAATGTTTCACAGCAACATTATTCTTCTTTTTTCTATAATACAAAGAAAGAATCTGTTTGCAATTTCGTTAGTGGCTGTGTTGATTTAGTTGTCCAACTCAATGCTTTGAATTTATGTGGTTTTTTTTTGGTTTTTAGAAAAATATGCACAACTCAACGATTTGTTAGAATGAAATTAAACCAAGTTTTATGCGATTAAAATGCATGCTTTCGCATCGCACAGTGGGCAATTTGGCAGATTTTATTTTTAAGTTCCTCAGCTGCTATATGCCAGGCATAACTTTTCATCAATAAAGCAGTAGCACAAACAAACGCGCTGTCAACAGGGAAAGTCTAAAGGGGGAATTTATCCCCTCTGCTGGGGTTGTTAGTTGTCCACAATATACTTTGCACGGTCGGCCGAAAGGGAATAAAAGCTGTGGCGTATGCCGATGAAAAAGCTCCTCATAAAAAATATCTGCCGTTCGGAGTCGGCTTGAAGCTGTAGGCCCCTCCATTTTTAGAACAGCATCAAGACGCATGTCACAAATTGGACAAGCCTTTTGGGTGCTTGGCCGAGCTCCTCCTCCTTCAAACCTACGTTCTCTCTGAAATTCGAATAGTAGTCACGCATCAACCATTCGGCTACGACGGCCGCCCAAAGCGCTCTGCGCTTAATCTTCCAAAATTAAACGGAGTTAGTCTTAAGCTAGCCCAACAAACAAAATTCTCAAGTGTTATCCTTCATCAAAAACTCAGCTGGAGACTCAATATACAGTAGAATTCACCCCTGTAGAAAGCTAAAAAAGACACTTTACACGTGTATGAGAATGGTGGGTAAGAAATGGGGTCTTCAGCCAAAGTTATCCAATTGGTCCTATGCAGCCATTGTAAGGCCAATACCAACATATGCGGCACTAGTTTGGTGGCCCCGCTATGGAAAATAAATACAACCAAAGCAAGCTAAACAAGATACAAAGATCAGAAATAGCCACATGCAGCGCGCTGGGACTCAGAGATAAAGGAAGCTGGACAACAAGATTGTACAGTCACAGCAAGATCCTTCTGCAGAGACCCTAACAGCTCCATAATAAATCAGACTCCACAATTCTCGACCTTAACTTCAAGAAGGATTTTACAGTACGTTTTCTAACCAGAGCCGAATAGAGGAAAGGGAAAGTGTTTGGTAGATTCGATGTCGAAATTTGCACTTATGTAGATCTGTTCTAAGATGAACTGTGGTGTGGGATCTGGCCTCTATTTGGAACCGCTCAACTTATAGAAATCAATTCACAAACCACTGAAACACGAAAAAGAAAATGGTGCATCAGCAGCAATCTTTTCAGTCAGGCACGCAGCTATCAAGGCCTTAGATTCCAACTTCATTTCATCCAAACTAGTTTTACAGTGCAAAGAGGAATGATATGGGTTCCCGGATACAGGAATATAGAGGGTAATGGAAAAGCAAACTAGCTGGCAAGAAACCGTTCGGTACTGGATAAAGCAGAGGCGATGGCAATTGCTACCGAAAGAAGGTGGAAGCGATGTGCTACAACAAGAAAAACATGGCCGTCGTACAACATCCAGAGGACGAATTACATGTTAGGATGCTCTCGCCGAAACATCTCACGTATCACTGCAACCCTTACAGGTTATTAGAATGTAGGCGACCAAACGGCCATACTCAACCTTCTTTTCAATTCCATCAGCAGAAACTGTTAGACGGAGGAAGTGAAACAAAGTCTTATCCACTATTTGTGCGAATGTCCAGGTTTAGACTTCACTCTTTCGGTAAATCTTTCCTACAACAAATTAATGAAATCTCAGACATAGAGATAAGGAATTTGCTGTTATATTTAGTCTTATTACTTCAATTTCATTGTAGCGTAGCTAAAAAAATCAAATGTTAAAGTCGAAATGGTGAAATTTGAAAAAAAAAAATAAAAACAAAATATTTATAATACTACAATAATGCCTTTGTATTGACAGCTGTTCAATTTTTACCTACATTTTGTATGCCACATCCCACTGTAGCAAAATTATTCAGACGATACTCCGTCCCCTTGGTCAATTGCAGATTTAATTTTTCGTCTTTTGAGATGCCAACAAAGCCACGCAATGAATACTCGATAAGCAATTTAGTTGTGAAATAAATGCAAAAAACACGCATAACAATTGCTGCAAGATTGTTAACAAGGAAAAGAGGATAAAGTTCGGAAATGCAGAGAAACTTTCGAGTAGAATAAAAATAAAAAATAAAAAAATTCTGTACGATGCAATGAAAAATATAAAGGAAAAGAGTTGCATAATTTTAAAGAATTAAATTGAATTGATAATTGAATTTGTATGCAAGACATGCAAGTATAGATAATCGGAAAGAAATAAGAAATTGAAACAAATTCAAATATATCTAAATATTAGGAATGTTGGATTTTCGAAATTTTCTATTTGTTCTGTTACATAAGAGCGTGATCACTGTTACACGTAGATAAAAAAATCAGAGCGTCTGTTTTCTTTTTCTATGACATAGAGGGCACCTCTGTCCTTCATGCTTTTTGTAAAAAGTCAGCTGCTTGTCAAATTTAGACTTCAATTGAGTGGTTTTTCGAAATGAGTGCTGTTTACGCCTCTCGTTTTGAGGCAATTTTTCTATGTTTGCCTGAAAATGGACCCAAATTAACACAAATTGCTGCTGTGAATAGTCGAAGCAGTTCGTTAGCAAGTGGATAAATCGCTATAAAAAGGTCGGTAACTTTGATGATTTTCCTGATCGCGGAAGTGCAAGCCAAGTCTCAAAAAAAGACGAAAAAAAGACTTCGCATTGTTCTCGAAAGATCCAACTTTGACTTTACGTGGAGCTGCTGTGAAATTGAAAGCAAAAGGTGTTGACATCTCTTAGTGAATGATTCGCAGGCACTGGCTTGCCAATAAACTGAAATATCACAGTACTTTGGAGAAACCAATGTTGAGTGCACTACACGTTGAAAAACGATTGGAATGGGCGAAGGAAAACTTGGACCGCGATTGGAGGAAAGTAATTTTTTCTGATGAATCTTCCTTCTGGGCACCTCCGCGCTTCGCAGACACAAGCCATCTAATTTAAATCAACTTTCTCGACAAATTCGAAAAATTTGAAGGTCTTTTCCGGTAGAATATGCAGAAAAACTAGTGGAAAGTATGCCCCGACGGTGCCAGACCATAACTGACAATGCAGGAGATTGGACTTGCTACTGAGGTATTTGCATTGAGTATTGACGACCAAATTATCAATAAATTTGCAAATTTTCGAAAAATCAATTGTTGTTATTATTCAACAGTGACCACGCTCTTATGTAACAGACTGTAAGAAATATTATACGTATAAAGGAAATGAAAAAGGCTACTTGTACAAATGTATTTACTTACTCGTATATATCCTCGCAATACTCCAAATTTTAAGAAAATCTCAGACAAATTTATGTAGAAGGAATGGAGAATGAAAGCAATTGAACGGAAATATAATGGCGTAGTTGACTTTAGTGTTTTTAGTTTCCAAGCTAAGCGTGTAACTTTTGAAGCCTACAGTAGTTAGGCGGCGCTAACTGAGGTGACAGAGTTCGTATGCGCAGTAAATGAATATCTTAGTGAGGTAAATCAGAAAAAGTACAAAGAAGAAGTTCTGGTCTCTACAAAAAAACCGAGCTCATTTTCGCAAACCCTTTTTTTGCTGCCAGTTTTTCACAATTGGGAAAACTTTCCAAATGCTTGAAAGAGTGGAGGTAACTTAGTGCGAGTTCTGGACTATACAACGGGTGTGAATGAAACTCCCATTGAAGCTCCCAAATTTTCTGGCGCATCGTTAAGCTGGTGTGGGGAGGTAGGTGAAATGGTTCAAGTGCCAGTTTGGCACTCCTCAAGTAGCACTAAAGCGCCGTTTTGATACCATTAAGAGATCTCCAATAGGAAAATATTGTATCCACAGCCAGCCAGAGCTGAAGAAGATTGATGGGATTTAGGTTAGCGCACTGCCCCAGGCTGTAGAAGAAAGGAGCACCCAGTGAACTTAATCGTTTAGCTGCTAAGCCCAAACATTTACAGAGAAAGTGTCGCCTTCTCTGAAAGATTCTCACAGCTTCTGTCATGGGGTTAAATGGTCGCTCTAGCTTTTCTGCATGTGTGCCGGTCATCCAGTGACCGCTAAACACAGCTACGAGTTTGAAAATTGAATGGCGAGGAGTCCTCCATATATTGTACTGGGGCCAAAGGGTTTTCGAATTAACACATGAAGAAATGGAGCTTCATATTTTTTGCAGTTCCCTTTTAACAACTGTCATGGGGATGCCGATGCCCGGGTAGGACGTACCTTAGGCCAATTCAGTCCCCTTCCTATCAAACTCATCAGCAATTTCATTTCCCTCTCTGTTCCTATGTTCTGTAACCCAGATAAGAGCAATGTTACCTGAACACCCAAAAGATTTGATCTCCTATTTGAAGGAGGTTACTAGTTTGGTTTTGCACCACGACGTCGTCAGAACCAAATATCACCTAGCTTACACATATCCTAAGCATTTCACCACTTCTGCCACAAAAACACAGGCAGTATTCGGCAGTCTAAAAGAGGAAGATAAATTGGCTGATTTGGAGAAAACCCCTGCTCCTACTCCCGACTTCATTTTTGAGCCGTAAGTGAAGACAGAGATGCAAGCTTCGATGCAGATTTTCCCCTGGTGTGCAACCTATCGTTTATTTAATTGGCGCTCGCTTGGGCGTAGTCCCCGTGATTTGAGCCATACTCTGTTTTGGCTGCTGTTCTCATCACCAGTACACTCTTTTATTTGGCATTTAGTCAAGCGCTTTCTCTTATTTGTGTTGATCCACACATCCTACCTCACTCACCACCAAAAAAAAAAAGATACACTCGGAGGTTCACCATTGCCTGCCGAAGGGCGGCCGCTATAAAAACAAACTTGTTTTCTCATTTTGCTGTGGCTATGGCGACCGAATGATCCTTCGATGTCGGTGACTTCAGGTTGCCTGTAGGTTTTCGTATAGGTCATAAACGACTACATTTGCCTCTGTAACGGATAGATGCGTCTTTCGATACAGAAAGGCAACTATATCTGGAGGATAATAAGACATCTCAACACACTTTATGTGACTCCTCGTATTTGACTGAGGTTGATTAAATATTTAGTTGATATTATTAATATTAGGATATCGGCAATCAAGGACCTTTAGGCTCTGCTCGAGAATCTGATGGTACTTTCGATACTAGCGCTCAAGTACGTGATGTTGGCATCTAAAAGATCTTTTAGGTCTCAATGTCCCTTCGCTCTAGTGCTAGTCGATATATTTTTTTTATTGCAATCAGAAAACTAACTGTTACCTACAGAAATAAAAGGCCAAGGAGCTACAGTAAAATGCGCCACAATGTGGATACCAATGTGAATGCCAATGTATGTATGTATGTATGTGTGCATGTATGTTTGCATATGTGTAAGTGTGTGACTACATACACAACAGTACGCACTAGTCTTCCAAAAGTATAAGGGCAATCAACCAGCTATAAGACAAAAATTAAAAGACGACATTAAATGGCGGCGGAAATGGCGACGACGATGGTCAACAATAACAAAAGCAACAACAAAAACATTAAAATAAAATATACCACTAACAATGAACGCAATTTAAAACATTAGTACAATACAATTTAGCGATTTTCTATTGCTTGACTGCACTTAACAACCAGCAAGGATTAGCGGCAGGACAATGCAATGAAATAAAAGAGAAGACGGAATTAAAATACTTTCGAGTCTTGGGGTCATGAAAATGATACAGTGGGTCAGTTCAGTCGTTTTCATGACTATGAATTGCTAACGGGCATTTGTAGCCAATTTTATTAGCAGTTTTTCGCCGCACAAACATGCAGAAAAAAAAACTTCTGGAAAACTGAGAAAACTCATCGTAAATAACTTTATCTGCTGCTGCGATTCATTGCCGACAACTGCAAAGAACTTTTATTGTTTTTACGTATGTTAACATGAGTAATAGTGGAAGTGGGCAACTGTAAGAAGACCACCGTTCGCTACATTCATTGCCCCAAAGGACCTTATTTACCTAACTGCCAAGAGTAGATAGCAAAAGCGAGTAGCATTTTTTTTTTGTGTGCTTCATTACTCCGGAAATGTGCGCTACCTACCTTCACAATCAGCGGCAGGTTTTACAACCAGCTACTGCGCATATATACATTTGTACAAGCAGACGCGCACACATTGAAATCAAGCTTCACGCACTCACGCATTCATTGTCTTGCATTGCACCGCAAGTCATGCAGATAGACTGCCAGTTTATACGAGTGCGACGATTTCGAAATGTTACGGTTTTATTTCTGCCCATTTTGATGTGTCGTAAATTCGATTTGCTCAATGGCATAATTTAAGGCGCTTTGATTAGATTTCTCCACTGCTCAAATGTCCGTCAGCAAGCACCAAATGACAGGCTGACTTCTTAGCAATGAACTCGATGACTGCTGGCCCCATACCAGTCACTCCACCTTCTCGTTCGCAATAGAGTAGCCATTCATTGAGTAGCCTCGGTCTCCGTCTCAGTCTCAGTCCAGCCTCTGTCTCAGCTCATCAGCATCGTTGACACGTAATGGCATCGTTAAAATCCGCACTTAGCCCAGTGTTAGCTGTAGGTTTACATGCTGCCCAATACCTTTATGTGCATGCAAGCTTTCTCACATGCACACACACTCCCTACTTAATTTTGCTCTTTCCATTGGCTCATATGTAAGTTGGTGTATAAGCTTCCTCCCTCGTGTGTGTGTGTGCCTTTTGTTCATTTGCGCACATTAACTTGCATTTAATTGTTGCTGCGCACACCAAACAATTTTATAGCCAAACGCGCTACTTAATCCTCAAGTTATGAGGTCCTTTTGGCACTCATTTACTGCTCGCCCTGCCTACATATATTATGAACATTCATAGCTACCTGCCCTTTCCTTTGCACCCAAGATTTGAGTGCCTCTTGCAGCAGATGGGTGGGGGCGTTGGGCTGTGTGAGTGTGTTGGTAGGCTTATCCTTTATCTTTGTTTTTATGTCTTTCCGTCAATACCTTGTCTGCATTGAAATCATTTTTACAGTCCCTTACAGCATACATATGTTTGCGATTAATTCTGGAAGGAGCGGAAGGCGTACACTTTATATTGTTTGAGTTTTGGTTTTCATTTGCCTTATCTGGCTCTCCAATTTTGTGCCAACTATGAAAGCTTAAAGTTCAATTAACGAGATAAGCATTTCCTCTTCGAATAATTTGCTTCACTGAAGGGAGTTATTGTTTTTTCAGCCAATTTTTGTGTTCTCTAAAAGCTATTTTCTAGTGTTTCTTAGTGCTTAGCTGAATATTAACATTTATAGAAAGAGGGAGCAATTATTAATTACACTGGCACACAAAAAAAAAAGTTGTCTGTACACCGGGTGCCACCTATCTACGGCCATGCTTTTCGACCCGCTGAATACGAATTTCAAGTCAGTTTGGACCGTCCAGCCTTCAATTATTAGTAAATTTCAAAAAAACCCAAAAATTAGCGAATTTATGGTGTTCGTATTACATTTTGAGTACCAACATTTAGTTTCACTCTCGTAGGCCATTCTTTTTTCACATAGTCATTCTTTCTGTCTCTGCACACATAGATAGCAAGGATATTTTGTGAATCCTGATTGTTGGCCTAAAAGAAGTGTTGCGATTTTGAGATCCCCGCAAATTTGCCATTGGTGTTCTGAATATTTTATCTTGTCCAATACAATTTCAAAATTTTCATAGGTCTCCTTAAGCTTCGTCGAATGGGCTATTGGAATTGGCGCTAATATGTTTCCAATGTGAAGCAAGACAGCTTTGAGACTTCTAGTTGATGAATCTATAAAGAGTCTCCACTCATCGTCTTTACAGATATTAGGTTTTAATTCATCAACCAAGCTTTTAACATTGGAACAGTATACCACCGAGTTCTCATCGTCCTTTGTGAAAAACTTCCGGAAATCCTCTTCTCTATTCCGATAAAAGTAAGTACGATCGAAATTAGTATGTAACAGATCAAAATACATAAAAAATTATGATTTCCTTAGATCTCTAAAAGTTTTTTTTTTGCCAAAACATTGAATTTTCGCTATTTTTTGGATTTGTTTGCAATTTACTCGAAATTGAAGGCTGGACGGCCCAAAGTGACTTGAAATTCGTATTCAGCGGGTCGAAAAACATGCCCGTAGATAAGTGGCGCCCGGTGTACAGACATTTTTTTTTTTTTTGTGTGCCGGTGTTATTATGCAAGATGTCTAATTTTCATCCTGTGTTAACCACCTCGAGCCACTTAGCAAATCCTTGATTTCAGAGCAAACTCTGAAGAAAAAGTATTCTAAAGCATAGAACTCAATACTTTTGCTGAAAAAATTAGTATTCATTAATGTTTTTGTTGTGCCACAAAACGTGGGCGTTTGTTCATGTCCCTAGCGACGAAATGGAAAGAAGAGTTTGTGTAAAGGTATGGTATGGTATGGTACTTCATTGAAGTCATCATACGGCGAAGTTTGCTTGCATCACATTTCGCCTACGGATTTCAAGATCGGGCCAGAGCGGAAGAGCGCGAAGCTCTCTAGTGATGCTATCGATTTGCAATACTGGAACGAGCGCAAGACGGAATATTCTTCTGTTGACGCTACTACAGGCTTGCCCATATTTGACGAACCCGACGGATTTCGATGACTCTTTGGACCCATTCCAATTGACGAGGCTTGTCCGCCGGCAACAATCTTTGCGTCAATTGAATCTTATACGGGAATAAATGCAAATCAATGCGGATAATTTGTTGTAAAATGGTCCGAGCAATGCCCAACTGCTGAGAACGGCGATTTTGGGATGTCCTTGGCGACGCCTTAGTCGGTTTTGATTTGGCCTCTTTGGATTAGAAAGAGCATCACCAGTCGAAAACCTTACGTACAAACGTTTAATGGTGTTCTTAGAAGGCGCACTTTTCACATTATTTAATTTTTTATACGCACGTTGAGTTTTCACAATTGACTTCTTTTGTTGAAAGTGAATTTCAACAATTTGGGAGCGCTCGCGTGGCATGTACTATTCCATGGTAAGAGTCTGCTTGAACTGACGCTTCCAACGCGGTATGTTATTAAGCGATCTGACGTCTCTGTCAAAAGATACAGGGTTGCCAGATGGGTCCGTCGAATATTGACAACCCTGTATGCAAACAGAGTAAGTCCTTTTTTTAGTTCAAAAGAGTAGTTTCATTTAAACGAATTTTGATTTAGTTTATTCACTAATTGTCATGTCTTTCATCTGGAAAACGAAGAGGCTCATTTTAAGGAACGACATGTGAAACTGGATAAATTCAAATTCAACGTCAGTCAAATACTTTCTGAAGAGCAAATTAAAAAGTGGGAAGACCCAAACAAAACAATGGCCACAGTAGCCACAGTCATAAGTTTATAGAATTTTATAGTTAACTGTAAATACAAATGTCAATAAAAACAAAAAAGGCAGGCAATATCCAAAATGGACTAACACAGGTCTTCTCAGAGTGGGAAAAATATCTGTTTTATGGGAAACATATAGTTTTTAAGATATATAACGTTGGGGAATATGTAAGTAACGTTTTCACCGAAGACAACAAAAAACAATAATTATATCAATAAGTTATTCAAATATACATATATTCGCCATTGCTGTTTACAATCCCTGCCCACCCCTCGAACAATTGTTTGATGCCGTTCCGCCCAAAAACGCCTGATCTGGTGTCAAAGAAGTTATTGAGCCAGTTTTTAAGGACCTCTTTATTATCGGTGGTAACGTCCTACGGTTTGACAGAGAGAGGAAAAGATGGTAATCGGTCGGTGCAAGGTCCAGTGAATTCGGCAAATGCTGAAGGAACTCCCATTCGAGCTCTTGGAGTGTGGCTTTGACGACTTGTGCAACATGGGGCCTGGTGTTGCCGTGAAGGAACATGATATCACCATGTCGAGCAGGTCTTTTTAATCGAATAGCCTCATTCATGCGGTGTAACTGGGCTATGTGGAGCACCTTGTTGACCGTGGCATTCTTTTAGAGCATTTCCCAATGCACCTAGCCCTCCCAGTACCACCAAAAATATATCATGATCTTCTTTGGATGAGGATCCGGCTTTACTCTCGGCTTTGGTGTATCCCGTGTATCTCTCTGCTCTATTGAGGACGAGATACCTACGACTTTCTTTGTTTTCGTTTCGTTCTCGTTGAGCTCGTGAGGCACCCAGGCTGCCAATTTTTTCAAAAATTCCATTGAATGAAGGTGGTTGAGAATAGTTTTATGATCGTAGTTAATTTTTTCTGCCAATTCACGACTGGTGTCGCCAAATCTTCTCCTTCAAAAGTGATTTGAGACGTTCATCATTGGAATTCAGAAGACCTTCCGCTGCGGGACGTGTCATCGACGTCAGAGTTCCCAGTTTTAAACTTTGCAAACCATTTTCGTGCTGTAAACCCGCCTATGACACCTTCTCCATACACGTCGTAAATGTCCCGGGTTGCTTAGGCAGCTTTTTGACCTGGATAAAAAACAACGAAGAGCAGGTCGAAAATGTTGATTTTTGCCTTATCGGGGGGCAGGGAGCCTTATCGGTTGGATTCCATGGCTGTTGCATGGCATTCATTTCGTTCTGGGTGAAGAATTCACGGACAATGATGGCACTGTGCAACGGTGCTTTATAACTGATGCAAAATCTCACAAATCCTCCCTTGGTGGGTATTCGGCCGAGCTCCTCCTCCTATTTGCAGCGGTGCGTCTTGATGGTGTTCCACAAATGGAGGGACCTACGGGGTCAAGCCGACTCCGAAAGGCAGATATTTTTTTATGAGAAGCTTTTTCATAGCAGAAATACACTCGGAGGTTTGTCATTGCCGCTATTATAAAACAACTTTTTCTTCATTTTAGTCTTTCACCGAGATTCGAACCTGCGTCCTCTCTGAATTCCGATTGGTAGTTACGCACCAACCCATTCGGCTACGGTGATCTCATAAAGCCCAAATAATACCATAGTCATTATTAACTGTCTGACCTTCTGGCAAGAATTCATGGTGTACAAAACCATAAAAGTCCATAAAAGTCGCGAACATCGCTCTCTTTTTTGACTGATGGATTTTTGACTTTTGTTCATTCGGATCTTTCCACTCGCTCCACTGAGGACTGGATGGCGTGGTGTACTATAAGCCCAGCTCTCGTCACTATTAATGATGCATTTACTGAAAGTTGGGTCGGATTCAGCCATGGAAATCATATGTTTGGCGATGTTCAATATCAGCCTGTTTTTCATGGAATTCAGCTCCTTTTGGGACTAACTTGGCAGCCAGGTACAAACCCAAATCATGAACTACTATGCCCTGAATGGATCCATAAATAATGTTCCAGACCTCTGTCAGCTCCGTGATGGTAAATTTGGGGTTACTGATAGACTATTCGTTCACTTTATTGATGTTTTCATTAGTTTCCTACACAGCCGTTCATCATCCTCGATGACCGCACAACCTCTTTTGTAGCGTTCATACCACTCGTAAGCGTTTGCTCTCTTTACAGTATTATTATTGACACAACTTTCAATATTTCTAAAGTTTTCGAACCGTTAAATCCATTTTTAAAGCAAAATGTTATACAAACTCGCTGTTACAAATTCAAATTCATTTTTAAAACTTTACAAAAGCGAAAAAACCTGCAGAGGTAGATTTACTCAAAACGCCGTAACTTTTTCAATTATGAAACAATGGCGATAAACTTTTGGTATGAATGTTAATCTTAGATGTTGCAACCTACCAAGAAAAAAAGAGAACTCAAATCAGCAGACTTTGCACGTCACCTGCGGGTTGTTCCGGGAACTTTTTGATCACGGTGTTATTCATATCAATAAAGAAGATGCTCAGTAATCATTCAAGTTATCAACTGTGGAATTCAAAATAGTAAAAGTTTAATAAAGATATTAAATCTTCTGCAAAGGAATTTCTCATAAAAATAAAATCTGTTAAAATGCCGACATATCCGCAAATGATTCGTTTTCCCAAAAATCAGCCACCATTGAAAAATTCCACGCTGCTTAGTAATCTTGCAACAATCTTGCTGGACAACAAGCTTAAATGAGCCATTAAAAAGTACCGCCAAATGCACAATAATTTCTTTACTTTGTGCTATAAAAAGTGGGCAAGGCAACTACCGAGAGCACAAAAACCCCTCTTAGATGGCCGACCACACGTGTGCCGCAAGGCGTGTGATTGCGCATAACGCGCACGATTGCCCGAATTGCATTCGAATACCACAAAACGTTATCTCATGCCTTTTTTTGTGACGACTATTAATAATAATTTCTTACTTTTTATTTCACATAATTTTTGGTTACTTTTTACTGGATTTTTATATGCAATTGCAGTGTATAAATTTTCCTGATTTTTCGAATATAATTTTTTTTTGTTCTTTTTATTTCCTTCTGCTTTTGAGTAGAGCGTAAGTATCTTGAATAAGTATACTAGTTTTTTATGCGCTAAAGCCATTAATGTGCTGCCATAAAATCGGCTTCAAGTTTCGTTTTCAAAAAAAAACACAGCAAATTCCACTGCAAAGGGCGAGAGGCGAGAGACTATGTGACTTTGACACAAAAGCTTCAATGCTGCTGATTGTCTGCGTCACTGCCAGTCGCTGACATTTGACGTGACGAAGAAACACAAATGAAGATTTAGATTTATTTCTTAATTTTTATGACGATTTCATGCAACAAAATTGAATTTTATGCGCTACATTTTTGCTGCTTTTTGGCCGTTTACTAGTGATTTTGTGGAGGGCCAGATTGTTGGCACTCTTTTAAGCGGCATAAGTTGTATGTTCTACTGTGATAAACTTTCCTATTTTGTATGCGCATGTGTGTGCGCTTGCTTTGAAAGGGTGACTTTTTGTTAGCAAATACGAGAAACTCTTCTTATTTTATGACAATGCGCGCACATTATTGAAATCAATCATGAAATTGTGACAAAACTTGTTTTGATTTCCATTGCTGTAGGTTGGGTGGCAGAAAAAATGACGAACTGTGAGGCAAACGCGGATTTTCTTACACAAAAAGTTTTTTAATCAAATTTGGTTGAAAAAATACAAACGATCGGCTCGCGCAACTTACTCTCTGACAGGGTGTCTCTTCAGCAGTGTCTTAAGTCTAAACGGCGGCCACCGAATGAGTTGGTGCGTGACTCCATACGATAGTGCGTAGGTTTGAACCTCCGTGCATGAAACAGCAAAATTAAAGAAAAAGTTTTTTCGCCCCCCGGCAGCCAATCGCAAGCTTCCGAGTCTATTTCTACCATGAAAAGGCTCCTCCTAAAAATCCCATTGGCTATTCGAAGTCGGCTTAAAACTGTAGTTTCGTACATTTGTCGAGCAACATCAAGACGCACACCACAAATAGAACACCAAACACCTAACATAACTGTAAGCGCCATTATTTACTTATTTTTAATATCCGCCTAATATTTTAAGTCTGCTTTGTAGGAACTTTGCGTTAAAGTATATTCAAAGTCTTCAAAATCTTCTATAAAGGCATTTTTTCACTCTGCTTTACCTTTGATATCATCGGTGGAGTATTCGGCTGGCCCCTTCTTTTAGGGCGCATTTATTTTCAAATTCCACAAAAACATGATTTATTCCTTCCAGTGTGGATTACAATGGAGAAATTTAATAAAACTTCAAATGATTTTGCTCTTGATTTTCTTTTTCTAAGCAAACCTTGTGATTACACCCATCAGTACTCTCAGGTCCTTTCTGCTGAGTTTTACGCGAAAGGTTGCTATTTTCCTATTTGGTTCCTTCACAAAGCACTTGGCTACTCTGCCCGAGCTCAACCCAGACCTCATGAAGTCGTCAATCTATACTTGAATCGATGCAGAATTGACACCTAAAAAGTGTTAAGGGCCTAGTGGCATTTTGAAGGCCTTTATTAGCCAATATATCAGCTAACTCGTTCCGTGTAATGCCACAATGTCCAGGACCGAAATAAGACTAACTTTGTTGTGTTTTGCAACACTGTTTAGTTTTGTCTTACATTCACCGAATAACTTCGAAGAGCAGCGTGGGTTAGCAAGGCCTTTCAGTGCAGCTTGACTGTCACTAAATTTCCAATACTGATACCCCGCCATTTTTTCTCAATTAGCCAGTATGCCACATTCAAGATGGCATAGACTTCCGTAAGGAATACCGTGGCCATATGTCTTGTGGCATAGGAGTACTTAGTGTGTTCGTCTAAGTACCATCCAGATCCGCTAGCATCACTGGCTTTGTATACGTCGGTGTAGAAAGTGTGCTGATGTCCCGTTAATTGGTTATCTGGACTTAACCATTGATCTCTACGATATCTGTGATCAAAACATCATACTTTCTACTGAAGTCAGCGACAGGCACTCGATTGTCCACTGGCATCGAGAACAGTGTGCACCGTTCAGATTATATTAAAGGCCATTTTCGTGTTTCAAATCTCAAACTTTTTACTTTTACAACATTTATAAAAATTCGGAAAAATTCTAAATTTTCTATTACAATTTTTTTGTTTAATTTCGTTACCCAGTTTTATAGCTCATTGAACTTTAGTATAACAAAGTGCGATTTATCCAACTTTTTTTTAATTCTTGTACCCAGTTTTAAAGCTCATTAAATTGTAGTAATTCTTGAAAATTAAAAAAGAAATTTGGGTACCCAGTTTTCTAGTATAATTTAGTAAAACACAGTTCAATTCTGAAGTGTCTCAGACTCTAGTTGAGTTTTGCTAATTTTTTTGCTTGCCGGTGTTACGCATTTTCTCCATATACAAATATACAAGTAATTTTTTTTATATATTCCACCTTGGTTGTTCATCTAGCATTTGCAATTAAAGCAGTTTAAAACGGCCACGAATGAAAGGTCCATGAAAATTTT
Source organism: Anastrepha obliqua (assembly GCF_027943255.1). Classification (NCBI taxonomy): domain Eukaryota; kingdom Metazoa; phylum Arthropoda; class Insecta; order Diptera; family Tephritidae; genus Anastrepha; species Anastrepha obliqua. The sequence goes on along the minus strand of NC_072894.1, from coordinate 110,368,421 downwards.
TCGTTGATTTTTTTTTTTTTTTTTTGAAGGGAAAAAGCAAATTTGGCGTTTAAACTTGGAATAACATTTCATGAATTGCACTTCCATACCTGGCTTTACAGCAGTCAACTATGTCAATACATTTTTTTAGTAAATTTTTATTAGCTTCGACGCCAACCTCATCAAATTTGACTTCATTTTCCTACGCTTGAATCGTTTTTGAATCGCATAGAAACTCTTTTAAAAGCGCCTCACAAAAACAGAAATCGTGTTAGATCGCACCCTCTCGGTGTTCAATTGGCATCACTGTGTTGGTTAAGTATACGATTTTTGAAGGTTGTGCGCATAAGATCGAATGCGAGTTTGGTTTAGAGGCACTTTGTGAAAACCAAATATCATCTGGGTTACCCTTTTGAAGTTTGAAAAACAAAAAATGCTTGTCATTGACAGCTCATTTTCGAAAGAGGGAAATGATGCACTGAAGCCACATGTTCCGATCTATGGCTCAAAGCCCGTCGGAGCAGCATTTTAATTAATGTGAAAAAATTTAGTCGATTTGTGGAGCACTTCAGAAAATGAAGAAATCATCCGGGTGGTTATCCAAAAACAATACAACTCAAAATTTCACGCTTTGTTCTTGAAAAATTTAACAATTTTCTAGCTTTTTTAGTAATATTCTTTGATTATGGTAAGTTTTTTATTTTGCTGGCGGTCATATACTTAATATTTCCTCCATGTAAAAAAAATATTCGAGCATTTGTTATATGGAAGAAAATGCATAACTGCGGCAACAAAAGAAATTATGAAAAATAAACCTGAATTTTGAGCCACTCTGAACCAGCACTCTATTATACCCAAATTGAATGGACTATAAAGTCGCTTAATCAGAATTTTTTCCTAGAAATTATGAAAAAAAAAAATGGAAAAATATAGTTGCATAAATTTCTAAAAAATTTAACAAATTTCCATGAGAATTTCAAAATAGTTTCCGATTTTTGAAAATTTTTTTTGATTTCTGTTAACAAAAACAAAATTATAAAAAATCACTATGAATTTTGAGCTACTCTAAAATGGCACAACATTAGAACAAAATTTAATGGGCTATGAAACGCTGGGTGCATTTTCTTCAAAACTAGGAAAAAAGTACAAAAATACAGTTGCACAAATTCTTAAGCAATTTAATAAATTTCCATGAAAATTACAAACTCCTTTTTGATTTTTGTTAATTTTTTCTGATGGCATTTTATTCAAATAAAAAAACTGCGCCAACAAAAAAAAAAGTTATAAAAAAATTCTCCGAAATTTGGGCCACCCTAAAATGGCGCAATATTTCAACAAAATTTTAATGGGTAATAAAACTGCATGCTCAGAATATTTCCAAGGATTCAGACTAAAAAGTTTAAATATTTGAAAAAATGTCTTAGTTACAAAAGTAAGGATTTTTAATTCGAATATAACTGACAACTGGATTTCGAACGAACAGCTTCTCTAAAGAAGCAGACGAATACTCATTACTATTGAAATACAGGTACATAAATTGAGATGGATCGCGCACACCATCAGCAAACCAGCTAATGAAATAAGTACAACAACGTTAGACTGGAACCCTCAGGCAGATCGCTGCAGAGGTCTTCACAAAAGGATCATGGCGATGTAGCTTTCTTGACGAGTTTTTAGGCGTCGACGGAAACCTAACGTGGTCCCAGAACAAGGCAAAAGCGAATAATCGACAACAATGGAAATGTTGTTGTTGGTGTAGCAGTATAAACATTCCCCATATATATGCGAAATGCTGCTGAAGTCCTTAACCGATTATAAATTCGGGTCATTCCGGTTACGCAGAACCGCTTGTCGTAGAAACGTAGAATGGCAATCTTTTGCTTCGGCACTGCGCATCTTTAACCTGCACGACAGCAAAAATATTGCACTAATATAATAATTTTCGTTGCATTTAATTTATAAATTCCAAAGTGCCTGGTCATTTGCATTTATTTGTGAACGGCCCTATTATTTTCGCCAATTGCAGCTCACTGTAAAACAGCTTTCGACATATTCAAGTTGATCTTACAATTCCAGTTCAGTCACGCACCAAAACTGAAGATTTTTATTTGAAAATTTTAAATGGCGAAGTTATTTTAAATACCCACCGGTCAGACAGTCAAACAAGAATTGCAGACGTCATTAAAGGACAGCAAATAATAGAAAATAATACAGACATGCATATGGGTACATATACCAACAAACACATATGAGTAAGTGGTATGTACACCTGTATTCACAATAATAGCAGCGCGCCATATTGCAAAGTTTTGACCATTTTGTTTTTTTTTTTATGCTACAATAAAAACGATAAAAATGTAGGGTTTATTAATTTATCTTTTTTAATCTTCTCTACACTACAAACATTTTAAGGTCTCAAACTTTGTTCAAAGTTAAGAAAAAGTCAACAAATTTTATCAAAATTTCAAACTTTTTGAAGCTCATTAAATTTTAGTACATTTTTTAGTATAGCCCATTAAATGTGAAGTGTCTCAATATTTCCGTTGATTTTTGCGAATTTTTTTTGTTAACGGTGTTACGCATTTTCACTGCCTTCTCAGCTGCCCTGATCTCGTTGGGCAAAGATTTAGACATCTGGGCCCTCACTTTTTCGCTAAACCTGCAGATATTGCGGGTTCGAAATATCACACATCTGGTGGAATTCATCAGTATCTTCAAGCGGCTAATAAGAACGTAAATAGTCACCTCTGGTCGTCATCCTCAAATCCAAAGCCTCTTATATTTTGTCCCCCCTTCTGGTTCCTTTCCTTTCCTTCTCTTTTCGCCCCCTCTCCCTGTATGATACCACAACGGTCGAATTTTGAATATTTGTCCAAGTGGGTCCCTCGCAGGGGCAGCCATTTATCCTAACCTAACCTAACCTATGCATTTTCTGCCATATAACAAATATGCGAAAATGGACGTGACCCTTAAAAAAAATTACCAAAAATCATGCGAGTTTGAATCACTTCAAACTTCCACATTTTTATGACAGAATGCAATAAGCTATAAAATTGTGTACTTAAAATTTTTATAAAAGTTCTGATTAAACACTTAAGAAGTTTGTGTTAAAAATTTTTGAATTTTTTTCAAATTTTGTTTAAGGTGTGCACAGGTGAAATATGAGTTGTATGGTTTCTTTGTAAAAATAAATAATATATATTTTTATTAAAAAAAAATATATATAAAAAAATCAATTTTCAATAATTGCGAAGAGAATGTAGTGCGCTTCATCAAAACCCTAAGAATTAGATGGCTAGGTCATTCACGAGAATGGGCCCAACGAGAACTCAACCAGAAATAATTGAAGCTAGCAAATGTCAAACCTATTTGTGACATGATTGCAGAGTGAGAAAATAATTAACTGGAAGGAATCAACCAAAGATCTGGTCAAAGGGAGACTTTTTCTTCAGCAGGACAAGGCTCTCACAGCGCCGTATCGACAAACGATGGGTTTGATTTAAAAACTGCTATTTTTGTAAACACAGGTGTACCTACTGTACCTACCCTTTTTGGGTGTTTAACCGAACTCCTTCTCCTATTTCTGGCGGGTGCTTTGATGTTGTTCCGCAAATGGAGGGACCTCCAGTTTCAAGCCGACTCCGAATGGCAGATAATTTTTATGAGGAGCTTTTTCATGGAAGAAATACACTCGGAGGTTTGCCATCGCCTACCGAGGACCGACCGCTATTAGAAAAACTTTTCGTTCATTTTGGTGTTTCACTGAGATTCGAACCTACGTTCCCTCTGAATTCCGTATGGTAGTCACGCACAAATCCATTTAGCTACTACGTAGCGGCCACCTAAATAAAAGTAAAGTTGTAGTAAAAAATTTCGTGGTCGAAAAAAAATTAATTTTCGCTAACAATACGGCAAAATTAAGGGGCTGGTTAAGGGGCTGATTGATTCCGGTATAAGTTAGCAGTGTGGATTTTGGTTAAATCGGCCAATTGTTTATTGAATGCCTTCTGCAACGGTTTGCTTTAACCCTCCTTCCCCCATCACTGCGACACACTTTTTTTAGTTCCTCGCATTCACCACCCAACCACTCAATGGCGCATTCACCCATTAAAATCAATGAAAAATAAAAATTTATTGCACAACATTGTTGCATGGATTTTTATGTAGAAATCATAAAGAATTTAATATCACAGAAGCGTATGAAAAGCTGCATTGAATAAGTGAAGAAGCAACGAAGGAAATGCGTTAATTTTGATTGCAAGCCATCAGCGTTTGAAACGTGAAGTAGACAGTGTTTTCGTACAACCTACCACTGAAATGACAGCCAGCCGTCCAATTCGAGCGACTTTTAATGGCCACTTCGTTAAGTAGCAGCTATGAGCTCAATTGTTTGGCTCATCACTGAATTTGACTTATTGCTTTCACTTTACTTGCGAGTTTTTGTAGGCGCACGGAATTTAAATTATAGCCGTTTTGACATTTGGAAATGCTTTCAATGCGGTTTGCATTCGAGCATTCAAGCACATTTTTATTTCGGTTATACTACGCTTTTCGCGTTAAAATCCAGCGCATCAATTGTAAGCGAGATTTATTAGTGTTATTTATAGCAGAAATTATTGAACTGATTTTTACGGGCATTTATTGATTGAAAGAGCTTAGTTTTAATAGTTCAATGAATCATTCGATTAATGTCATCTACTTTACAAATTTGTTGAAATACTTAGCCACCACTAATTAGTTGATTGAATTTTTATGATGATGCTGCCTTAAATTTATTAAATATCTATTTTTATGAAGCTCTTGTAGAGTTGCCAAGGTGTCATAAACTTTACGAGGTTGGTTTGAAAAATGAGTGGAAAGACGGAGAGATGGCATTACTGGCGCGTATCGAGGTTATGTTTAGTTAGCAGCATCTCTTGGAAGAACACACACCAAGCTCCAGCCAGAGCGGCCAATTTTTTTGTGTTTGGCTTGCGTTTGAATCGAGGAAATCAAGTGATATTCCTTTTCTATCGCGACAGCGCACCAGCTCACGCCTCGGCAATATTGATCACAAACTTAATGGGGTTAGAGCTCTAACTCTTTTCACCTCCCTCCTATTATCCAGACCTACTTACCTCTCTTGGGATCTCTTTTACTACTACCTGCTTCCCAATTTGAAGAAATGGCAGCGGGAAAAAGATTTTGTTCAAGCGAAGAGGTAATGGCAAAAACGATTGCCTATTTTTCAGATTTTGACAAATCTTATTATTCGAATGGCGAATCAACAAACTAAAGCAGCTTTGGACGAAGTGTATAACTCTAAAAGAGACTATGACGAAAAGTAAAAAAAAAAGCTTTTCCAAATCAATAAAGAAGTGTTTACTTTTGCACAGATTTTCCAGATGACCCTCGTATTTCGAATAAGTACGAGGAGTGGTTATTATACAACGAGACTGAAGCTGCTTTACATGAATAAGCCGCACATTAGCGTGAAAACTTCTCATTCCCGCCAGCTCGTATTGCTTGTAGGCTTTACTTCCGTTATTGAACTAAACTCGCTATTCGACAGATCGTGCGCCGTGTGACTTTTCCATGTTCCTGAGCTGAAATTTGCCAAAAAGAGATAAAAAATTTAAGTCCGTTGAAGCTGTGAAAGAAAAAGCGGTAAGCTTTCTGAAGGAACTAACAGAAGGCGACAGCAGAACAGAAGACACAGCTCCGAACATTGTAGGTGCCGAGGTGATTATAAGCAGAATGAAAGTAGATGGACGATGGAAGATTGTACCATGGGAATTCACTAAGGTAAAACAACATTAAGAAAGATTTCCAAACTTCAGTTTCCAAAACTAAATAGTCAAATACTACGAAGTATATAAGGTCATATTAAATCTTAAGGTTGGGGCCACTGCCCAATTTTTGTTATGATCTATTGCCCAGCGTATCAGACCTGCTGTGAAAGTCCGAAAATGGTGCTTATGGTAAGAATTGATGACAGTGCACTGAATATATTTATATCAACTGGCACAGAACTCGCCAGACCATTAGTTGTGTTCCTCTTTCATCGAGACGTAATATTGATAGTGCCTGGCAGAACACCAATGACTTCAAGATGGGATTTGGAGATGTTTGGAATGAGAATGCGCTGTTCGGTGGCGCGGAGTGTCTACTAAAATAATCGCATTTCATCAAAATCTGTCCACAAATTGGCTGATAAGTTGGTGAATTATGAATATGTGGCTCACTCGAAGTAACGAGAGAAAATACGTCCAAATCTCAGGCACAGGACCTAGATTCAATAACTGTAAAACAACCAAATGCTTGTTGAGAAAGAAGAAACTTAAACATTTTCTTCGTAACACTTTTGGAGTCAAGATCATCTCCACAAGATCTTTCTAATGCAAAGAAGGCCTTCCTTTTTTTCTGTTACCACCATCCGGTACCGCATTGAATACTTTCAAAACCGGGGCGATTTTATCTATTCGGACTACATGACCCAGCCAACGTCGCCACTGGATGTTTATTCGCTGCACTATGTCTATGCCGTCGTGAATCTCATACAGCTCATCATTCCATCACCTGCAATATTCAATGTCGCCAACGTGCAAAGATCCAGAAATCTGGCGCAGAATCTTTCTCTCAAACACTCCAAGCGTGACTTCATCGGATATTGTCATCGTCCAAGCTTCTGCGCCAAACGTTAGGACGGGCATAATGAGAGCCTCTTGTTGGCATGAGAGATTCTTCGTTGGATTTCAAGGTTGACATTGGTATCGGTGTTAATGCTAAACTAGGCAAAAGGAAAATCCCTATTGAGCTAAAAACAGAGAAGCTATTGTATAATACCTACTGGGTTGAACGAGGAGGAGCATAATATATGGACCAACATATGTCTACCACTGTCTTCACATCCAATATGGCTTTCGGCGAGAGTTAGACGACAATACAGAGTCCATTTTTTTTTAACCGATAGACTGAGAAGGCGCATTTTTTGGGTTTATCTACTGAAAATGCATTACAAACTTGGTTTTTACTAATCTTTAAATTCATTAAGTTGGGACGAAAGTTTGAAAGGGTGGTAAACTTGCAATACCGCCCCTCTCTCTGCAATTTTCCATCAAACCTTTCTCTCGGGGGCCGCTGTAGTAAATTAAATTTGTGCGTGGCTGCAATTCAGTAGCGCTCGGGTTCGAAACCCGCTGTGGGCCCGGATCTTCAAAATAAAAAAAGTGTTTTCTAATAACGGTGACCCCTGCTTTCAATGCTTGCTGTGGAACGACAAACTTTCGAGTGCACATCTATGTACCATGAAAAACGATCTGCCGTCCGGAGGATGGAGTCAAGAGGTATGGCGAGGATCATTGGATCGAAGTCCATGCCTTCTCTCTTGTCTAATGCCAGACAGGGGCCGTACCAATTCCCTTAGTGTTTCAGCCTGCATATGGTCTTCAAGGGTTCTGCTTGGATGAAAAAGTCAAGTGGTGGTAGACTAACCAGAGCATCTAATGCCGGGCCTGAAGTAGTCGGAAAAGCTCCGACAGATGGCCACAGTGCGTTGTAGTCTCGACAAGGTCCTCCTGACTCCCATGAGAGATATGAAATATTACTGAATGCCACAGGATGGTACAGATTAGATATCGTTAGCCATAAATTCGACTGCATCCTCTACTCCTCATAACAGTTCATTTAGATCCGTTTCTGTTAAGAGATTTAGGATTGTTTTTGGGCTGAAGTAGCCGCGCATGTATTTCTATCGACAATGCGTTACCGAGGTATTTCCTTCCTTTTCTCGAGATGTCATCACTCTGAGGGAGAATAAGAGGCATTAACCAAGAAGAAGCTTTCAACCGTATCCCGCGCCTGTGCAGCTGACTCCGCTGCTTGCGGTGACTTGTGATGATGCCTCTAATTTTACATTTTCACTTTGTTATTTGGGAGTATTAGAAGTTGTTTAAACTTTGTAAGATTATACGCTTCAACTAAGAGCATTCCTTGGCGAGCATTCCTCAGACACAATTAAGTCCATTGTACTACACTCAGATGCCCTCTTTAATTTTGTTTAAATCTACTCGGTATCCGTAGAAATCTGAGTAGATCTTGTGGTGCCAAGGAGGTACAAGTTCTAGTTCCGTAACCTTTTAACTTCATTTCTGTGCTCTCTTTCGATGGTGTGCTGTAGCATCGCCAAGAAAGACTCAGATCCTGTCAGTTCAGCAGCCGCAGTCTCTCTATCTGCCTCGTAGTTGAAGTTACTGTACTGGCAGATACCTTCAGTGCTCCCTTGGCAAAACAAAACTTATACAGCAATAACAACAATCCAATATTCGCGTGCAGTTGTCAATGTTTTTACAAAAAATTACATTCTACTTTGCCATTGATAAAATGATTGATTATGCATGACAGTACCAAGCTAAAAAAACAACAACAACAAAAGTAATAATCAGCACAAGATTAAATATGTTGCAATGAAAGTGAAAAAAAATGCCAAGCAGAAATTGTCAACTGGTAAAAAATGATGTCAACATTTTGCAATCAAATTAAACGACTGCGAAAAAAAATCTCACAGCCAAAAAAAACAAAATCCGGCAAATTTGTATATCTGCAGTATAGACTCAACGCCTCTACATGCAACTCACAACTCAATGAGATAGCGCGAATGTCAAATGGCCGTAGTTACTTGCCACATTGACGGCTGCACGAAGTGACAGAGAAAAATCGCCAAAGCCATTAAAATTATTAGAAATTTTGCATATCATTGCGAGGCTATAGCGGCGGAATGGATACCCAAAAGTGGAAGTTTGAAAAATGTAATGAAGTGAGGCGAGGAAGGGGCGTGGCTGCTGCTGGCTGATGCAAATGATTTCATTTATACCCAATTCGCTTGTTGTTGTTGGTATCTTTCCTTACCACTGGTTTGACGCCAGTCTGTCAAAAATTTGCGTGCCAACAGCAGCAAGCAATACAACACCAACAACAACACTAGCAGCGATTATTACAACAACGAGCGGAAGTGATGATGATAAAGATGATATGCAAATTTTGCAAATCATTTGAGCAGCCAAAAAGGATGAGCAGGGCTTGTTGTTGTATTGTTGTCTTGCTGTTGCTGATGACTTCGTTGCTGCTCATTTTGGATTTTGACATTTCGCGCCATTTTATGCGCGTAATCTTGGCAAAGCGCGGCATTTGTTTTTGTATATGTTTGGACTTTGCATTTTGGAAAGGGTTTAGTCAAAAAAGGCAGCCAAGTAAATATGCTTGAATGTGTTTGGGAGTGTGCGTGTGTGCAGCAGCAAGCTTTGACTGTTTAGCATTTTTGCAACATGCTGCGGCACATTAATCTTGCGCGGTTCAAACGTCACAAATTTCACGAAAGCCACTCGCGCGCACACATACATACAGACACATTTAAACCATTTTTATTCAAATCACTCGCAGCTTCACTTGCAACAGCTGCGCGCCAACAGCGCGCATTTTTTCGCGGTTACTTCGCACTTTTTCCTTCTCGCTGTTGTTTGTTTAGTTTGTTTTCCCTTTGCTGCGGCGACTGCAACTCCCAACTGTCTGTCGCCCGCTTCACTTGCACCCTTGGCCTGGCTTCGACATTTAAGTTGATTAAAATTTTTATTAAATTGTTGCGCCAACGCATAGATTCATTGAGCCACAAATGTTGCAGCAACGCTTGGGGGTTCAAGCGAACTTTCTTTTTTTCTTTTTTTGTGCGAGTTACCAAAGGATTGCTCATTGAATATTTAAAATTGAATTCTACTTGCACATAAATTAATTTCTGGACACTCGTAAATTTTAATAAAATTTAAAATTTCTAATTAAATTGTCGAAAAATGCTAATTTTTGACAAAGGTTGCTTGCGCCAGTCGCTCGAATGGACAGTTTAGCTACAATTATTGCTTTTCGAACATGAACTCTTTTCGACTAAATAAAAAGAAAAAAGAAAATGTAAAGCTGTTCAAAATATGCCTCCTGTTTTGAAATTTGTTCACAAGTTTATTTTAAATGAAATTTTTTTCCAATTTTTTTATTTATTTAATATAATTTTTTATATGCATGATGGAAAGAATAATGAGATGGCGCCTATCATGGTCCCGTTACTTTGCTCTCAGCGAATTTGACAATGAGTTACGTGGTTTTAGCTCCAGTATGGCCAGATTACCATTTTCGTAACTTGATTCAGCATATTTTTTTTGTTATTTAGTCTCGGAGTTTTATTTTTTCTTCATGACATTTTTCTAGCCATTTTCATTTTTTAATAATTAGTTAAATAATTCACGTAGTTTTATTTAGCTTTACTTTTTTTAACATCTGGCGGCATTGCCTGCGATTGCAGGTGTTGTTCTCTCGCTACTGCACTGTTACCTAGCTTTGGATGTAAAAACGAACTAAAATGCCCCTTTAAAGAAAATAAAACACCAAATTTTTATTGAATCACTTAAAGAATTTTGTATGCGTGACAAATTGTCTTTAGAATGTGCGTTTTTTTAAATAAATGTGGTAAGATTATGTACAATTTAATTTATGAGTTTTTTTTTTGTTAAGCGAGACTCCTTTGTTAAGGGAACGACTTATTTGCTATATTTGAAGTTATGTAACTAGATAAGGTACACTTTTTATAAAAATGTCAGTATGGTTTCTTTAGTATTTTCTGGTATTTTTATGCTTATTTTTACATGAATACACCTCTTAATGCCCTATGTCCCACTAAGAATTGATGACCGGAAGAAACGATTACACCTCAATGGTTTCAATTCGCATTCAGTAAGTTCAAACGCTTTTTAAAATTTGTAAAAAAGAATTCAATCTTAAGAAGAGTTTAGAGAGGGACATTTAATATTCTTGCATAATCTTAAAAGGAGCAAACAATTTAATTCACACTTTCAAAATATCACATTTTATAAGAACCAACTAATTTTCATTAGCACTAAAATATTCTCAGAGTGGCCTTTTTTAACCTTCTTTTGTATAATAATACAATTTTTTTTTAACTTAAAGTTTCGGTAGCTTTAAATTAAAAAAAAGGAACAAACACGAAACTTCAAAATTTTCGCAATTTCAGTATAAAGAAGCACTAAATTTATTGCGAAGAGCAAATAGTTGGCGATACTGCACAACTCGGAAGAACGTGACGTCACACACTCTCTTATGGGCACACACTTCTTTCTATCATCCTTGTTTTATATGTATTTATTTAAAACAAAGAAAAGTGGAAAATAATTTTATTTTTTTGTTCAAAAAATGTTGATACATAATTCAAATGATAATAAATAATACAAATTTTTGATTTTACAAGTTTTTCAGAAATGAAAAAAAAAAATTATTTACCAAAAATTTTGAACAAAAAAATTTAATTTTTTTCCAGTTTTTTTGCATTTATTTATTGTATTTTTTATTATAATTATTAATTATATATTTATTAAACAAAAAATTGGAAAATGCGGTTTTTTCGTCAAAAAATTTTGATAGATATTTTGTTTTTGTCATTTTGGAAAAATTTGTGAAAATACCTTTAAAAATTAAATTAATGAGAAATATAAAAACCATTCGTAAAAATAAAAATATGTATTTAATTTTACCGAAGTTATTGGACTTTAGAAAACAGAATGCCAAAGGTTGCAGCATTGAAAAGATCTCAAAAGTATGTAACTTTTCGAAATATTTTTCCCGCAGTAGCAGAACCGTCCTGTTTATTTGAAACAAAAAAAAAAAGTGGAAAATAATTTAATTTTTTTGCTCAAAAAATTTTGACACATAATTCATATAATAACAAATAATACACATACTTGATCTCACAAGTTTTTCACAAATGACAAAAAAAAATTGTTTATCAAAAATTTTGAACAAAAAATAATTTTTTTTTTCATATTTTGTATTTATTTATTATTATTCGTATTTATATATTTACTAAAAAACAAAACTTTGCAAAATAATTCTATTATTTTATTACAAAATTTTGATACAGAAGTCAAATAATAATAAATAATAAACATTTTTGATTTCACAAGTTTTTCACAAATGACAAAAAAAATTATTTACCAAAAATTTTGACAAAAAATTTTACTCTTTTACTCTTTTTCCATTTTTTTATTTATGTATTATTAAAATTAATATTATTTATATATTTATTAAAAAATTACTTTGGAAAATAGTTTAATTTGTTAATTTGTTTGTCAAAAAATTTTGATAAGAAATGTTGTTTTGTCATTTGTCAAAAATTTGTGAAAACTCTTTGGAAAAATAAATTAATGAAAAAAAAAACCATTTGTAAAAATAAAATATCAACTTTAAAAAACTTTAAACCAAAGTTTCCAGTATTTAACAAATCTCAAAATCATTAAACTTTTTTTTTTAATTTTTTCACCGCAGGAGCAGGGCAGCTGAGGAAAAAATGCCAAAATTAAGCCGCAAGAAGTGGCATACAACTGCTGCAGAATCTTTCTCTCGAACACTCCAAGCGTCGCTTCATCGGATGTTGTCATCGTCCATCTCGCATGATGAGAGTCTTATAGAGTGTTAGTTTTGTTCGTCGAGAGAGGACTTTACTGCTCAGTTGCCTACTTAGTCCAAAGTAGCACTTGTTGGCAAGAGAGATTCTACGTTGGATTTCAAGGCTGACATTGTTATCGGTGTTAATACTGGTACCTAAATAAACGAAGTCTTTTACAACCCCGAAATTATAACTGTCAACTGTGACGTGACTGCCGACACGTGAGTGCGCCGACTGTTTGTTTGAAGACAGGAGGTACTTCGTTTTGTACTCGTTCACCACCAGACCCATTCGCTTTGCCTCCTTATCCAGTTTGGAAAAGGCAGAACTAACAGCGCGGTTGTTAAGGCCGATGATGTCAATATCATCGGCATACGCCAACAATTTTACGCTCTTATAAAATATTTAAGTGGCGGGTCCCAAACCCAGCGCACAACCAGCTATCCTGGAATGCTTCGCCTTCTCACGTTAGCTCACTCCCGATCGGGTGTTCGGAAGCTACCCAGAGGATACGTGGGCTAATCCCAGACGAACCATATGCAGAAGTATCGTCCTGGCTACTCCCAAGTGAAGGGCGATCAGTAACTTTCCCCACTTGCGTGGACTCCATCCTCCTACCATATTTAGAAATACTTTAATTGTAAGATTAGGAGTGGACCCAAATGATCCATTGATTGAAATAAGGGCATATCTTTGGACTCTATCCAGCTTCTGAATCAGCGATATGCTCTGAATTGCATCCAGTGAATTGCACCAGACAAGGACTCCTTATAACCAAATTTTCTTTATATGTAATTATGGTACAGAGCCAGAATGTAACTCTATGCGAGATACTCCATTTTTGCTGACGAGAAGACTGTTGACCTGTTAATCCTCTCTTCAGTGCTAGGTCTCCATGTTACTTTCCGTCAAGGATTAGCCCTAGATCCTTCACCCTGTCAGAGAGCACGAATGAAGCCCTCCCTACTGAGGACCTATTGGGGCTATAACCTAAGTCAATCATAACTTGATTTTCTGATTTTTTTAACCATTTCATTATTATTAATCTCATTGTTATAGGTGAATTGGTGCTTTGAGTTTTGGTGAAGGCGACCAGTCTAACTCTATAAAAGGTTGCGCTGTAGAGTACAAATATTTATTGCTTAAACTCTCTAAATTATTCTCATCTATACGTCGTTGGGCTCACTACTTATGAATGGAACATTAATGCGACCCCAGAAGAGTAAAATAAAAATTCGTGAAGCAAGTGTTGTTGCTTAATTAACACATTTACCGCGACCTGCTCATTGCCTTATTGTCTCTAATCGTTTCTGTGTTAGGGTGCAAGGTGTCGCGCACTATTATAATGTACGGCCTTTGCTCGATGACAACAGCCATGACAAATGTCAACTGCCAGTCAACACTACAGGGAAAAAAGAAATGTAGTAAATAATAATGACATTTCCAGGCGTGCTGTCAATAATGACAAAACTGCTGTAGCCGTAAAATGGGCAGCTGTGACCGAACTTTCACTCTTCGAGGCTAATGAACTCACACGCACACGCAACGCACCTTATAATATCTTACACCGTTAACTGCTCAACTCAATTAAATTCTTTCTTCCAGTGAAATTTTCAATTTACCTCGCAACTGTATTGCCTGCCACCTGTGCCACTTGTGCCTTATGGGCATGACACACCTGAAGAAAATACGGCAAAAGGTGCAAGGTGAAATATTTGGTGTGTCAGAGGAATTATAAAATTAAGTTGACCGTTGGGTTACCATTCATTTGAGCACACATACACACACCGGTTCATGGGTGTGCCTATGTGTGCGCATATCCTAATGCTTGTGTCCTGTCACTTTCAAAAACATTTAATTTACTGCACTTGTGTGACCTGCCTGTGAACTCAATGGTCTCTGTGGCGTTTTTCCCCGTTGTTATTGTAGTGGTTTTTGCTGACACTTAACGGCACCACACATTGATCAACTGTCAAAAGAGTCAAGTGCCAGCTTGTTGAAATGCCCGCTGCGTTCATTGTTGTTTTTGTAGTTTGGCTTTTTGATTAGTTATTTTTGAAAACAATTTTCTAATTTGTGGTAAGTTTGTGCAAGCGCGCAATTAGTGGCATATCTGACTGCATACGCGTACACTCATACATAGATACATATGTGTATATATTTGTACTTGTATGCGTGCATGTTGGGCGAAAAGACACGCCTGTCGTGTCCGATTGTATGTTGCAGGTTAATTTGGTCCCTGGTGTGCAATTTCCAGATTTTCAAATGTTGTCTCTCCACCAAAAACAAAAACTAGAATATGCGTTCGTTTATTTGGTGCATGTTTCATGTTGCCACAGTACGCAATTTGTAGGTGGCCGACATGCAGTGGCATGTTGCCGAAAATTGACAGTTGGCGATTTAATGAGCATTCTGTGGCTTATTAAGTGGCAATCAACGCAACGGTAAATTAATGTCGAAACTGTATATTAATTAGATCTAACAAAAGGATTGCTAAGCCACGAATTGTTGATGTTGCGCGAAGTTGTTTTCGGTAAATTTATTTTCATTTAATTGAAGTAAATTTTTTAGATGGAATCTAAATGAATGTTAATGCAAAATTGAATTGAATTGAATTGATTTGAAGAATTGGACCAGAACTATTTTGTGCGCTCGCCAAAGCCCACATGAAGGAAGGTATTAGAGACCAGGACGGCAAGGAATTCACACGATGCTGTATAAAGAGCCCTGAACAGAAACAGGTTAGCCCGTTTATCGTACCCTCCAGAAGAACTTGAAATAGGCTTCCAAATCAGCACAGAGAGGGCTTCCGACCTCTCACTGGGAGCTGTCTGGAAACTCTCTCGGAAGATTGAGAGATTATTAACATTTCAAGAAACCAATTTTAGTTCAAAGTAGGGTCCGCTGTTTTTCCGAACGAGGTAATGAAGCTCAAGAGCACCTGTTCTGCGAATGTGCAGCTCTCGCAAGATGAAGGCAGATACACCCAGTCGGTGAGATTCCAAATCCATTAGGATATGGAACAAAAAGCGTGTAAAGGTACTCAAATTCATCACAAGCCTCCGATTATATGTTTGCCGATTATTGCAGCCCCAATAGAGCAAATCACAGGTCGCAGTGCATTATGACACTTAAGAGAGCACGCGTTGAAAGTCCGTGCGAAAGGCACCGTAGTTACAAATGCTCTCAAACGGTTGCTGCCGAACATTGGGAGAGCGCAAGATGCAAGGAAGAGGCTTCTATCAACTATTACAAACTCCATCCTGTTATATGCCGCTCCCAATTGCTCCCAAGCCCGAGAAACACACCTATGAGGGACCAGGCAAGTCTATAGTGGGAGTGCGGACAGTATCGGAGGATACAATTTGCGTTATTGCGTGATATCTGAGCACGTAAACTAAACCGCCTCTATCCAACAAGGGGCCAAAAGTTGGAACAGCAAATTGCGTCACTTAATGAATGGCGGCGAAAATGGGATCTTTCTTCTAATGGCCGCTGACCACACGAACTCATCCCTAACGTTGCTACGTGGTTACGAGGAAGGCATGGAGAAGGGGGCTACTTCCTTTCTCAGATGCTGAGCAGACAGGCAGGCCGCCAGTACCATCTGCATAGGTTTTTGCCCCTCCGCTTCACCACATTGCCTTACTTGCCCAGACACGTGACGCACGACACGTACTCTTCTACTGTTTCAGCAGAAGCAGCTAGAGCTAAATAATATAAGGTTGTCAAAAAAGTCTTGCGGTATTTTTATTGAATTTTCAATTGTTCATAAAATTGGTTATAATAATGCGATTTAAGTCAAATATGCGCCGTTTTGTTCGATGACGAGTTCCCAACGAGATGCCAACTTCATAATGCCCCTCTTATAGAAGCTCGCTTCCCTATTGTCAAAAAACTCGGAGAGCCAATTTTCACAGGACTCTCTTGTGGACAACTTCCGACTATCAAGCTCGTTCGCCATGGACAGAAATAGGTGGTAATCACTTCGTGCGAGATCCGGACTATACGGTGGATGCAAAAGAACCTCCCATCCGAGCTCCCGGAGCTTCTGGCGCGTCACCAAAAATGTGTGTGGCCTGGCGTTGTCCTGATGGAAGACAATTCGGCCTCTGTTGATCAAAGATGGCCTCTTCTGCATGAGTGCTGCATTCAAGCGGTCCAGTTGTTGGCAGTACAGGTCCGAATTGAGCGTTTGGCCATAGGGGAGCAGCTCATAGTGGATGATTCCCTGCCAATCCCACCAAACACACAGAAGAACCTTCCTGGCCGTCAATCCAGGCTTGGCCACAGTCTGGGCAGCTTCACCGCTTTTCGACCACGATCGTTTGCGCTTCACGTTGTCGTAAGTGACCCACTTTTCATCGCCAGTCACCACCCGCTTCAAAAACGGGTTGATTTTGTTGCGATTCAGAAGCGATTCGCATGCATCCATACGGGCAAAAATGATGTTTTGCGTCAAGTCGTGTGGCACCCATACATCGACCTTCTTTTTGAATCCAAGCTTCTTCAAATGGTTTCTAACGGTTTGATGACTCATGCCCAGCTCTTAGCCGATGCTACGGCTGCTACTATGCCGGTCTCTTCGATCAATTCAGCGATTTTATCGCAATTTTCGACGACAGGCCTTCCGGACCGTGTCACATCTTCGATCACCTCTACACCAGAGCGAAAACGTTGAAACCATCGTTGTGCGGTGGAAATGGAAACTGTATCGGGTCCATAAACTGCACAAATTTTATTGGCAGCATGAGATGAATTTTTGCCTTTATCGTAGTAGTACTGTAAAATATGCCGTATTTTCTCTTTATTTTGCTCCATGTTTGCGACGCTATAACTCACGAACGACTAAAAGCAAACAACAATTAATCAAACACGTGTTAGCACGTGAAAAGAGCTTTCCAAAAAGCTCTAGCGTGAACCGATGCGACGAATACAACTAGAATTACGCGCTTGCAAAGACAAGCTTGCGGAAATACCGCAAGACTTTTTTGACAACCTTATATCAATACTCTAAGCCGCGTCTAGTCAGCAGAATAGTGTTGGAACATAGAATCTATGAGTATCACACCACGGAGTTCGACTTTTGCCACGCTATCTATGTTCACTTCTTTGGCAGGAGTAACTGTCAATGTTTGTTTATTCTGAGCTTAGATACTTGCAGACTATTCCAGAATTTCTCAAGTCGATACATACTCTTTCATATATCGTTTGCCTTTTAACCAGCCAGGCTGCGACCAAGGCAATCAACAATTTCCATATGAGCTGTAGAGATGATGATGAGGTCGAGTCTACTTATTTTGTTGTTTTTGTTGAGACCGTGAGACACCTAGGCTCCCTATTTCTCGGTAAATCTCATTGTATGAAGGTGATTGAGAATCTTTTCATGATCGCACTTCAGTTCTTCCGTCACGACTGGCTTGGTGGCCGTTCTCCTTGAAAAGTGTGTTGAGACCTTCTTCGTGGAATTCAGAAGGCCTTCCGCTGTCGGATGTGTCATCGACTTCATAGCCTCCATTGGCATTTTTGAATTTTGCAAATAGTTTCTGTGCTATAGACTCACCTTTGACCCATGACACCTTCTTCTCGTCGCATATGTCCCGGACTGCTTCGGCTGCTTTTTGACCTCGATGAAAAGCAAAGAAGAGCTGGTGTCGAAAATGTTGATTTTTGCCTCCTGAGTATTCCATTTCTAAGCCTCAAAACTAATAAAAAATTAAATAACTCAAAAATTTAATTACTACAATTTAGTGGAGCTGACCTAATTCTATGGAATGAATACTTACCCTTTGCCAAACGGCAAACAAATCGTTTTAAAATACAAGAAAATTTAAAAACGATATGAACTTATTCCCCAACCCAACAGGAAACAAAGAATGAAATCGCTTTGTCTCATTTTGTGCTGACAGCCGCATGGACATACCGAAAGAAAACTCGAACGAATCAGCTGATTTACCGACACCACCTTTAATATACTCGCCTTGATAATTTTGTATATTGAATACATCTCAAAATTATCATTTTTTTTATTATAAACCATTATTCAGAATAATTTATCGGAATGTCCAAAATAAATACTTCAACCGCTCAAAATGGAATCGCTCTTTTGTTACCTAAATTATTGCTATCGAGCCCAGGGCCTACTGCCGATATGTCACCCATACAATTTCTAAGCTACAAAGGTCGAAACTGTAAATGAGCAAATGTTTAATTTTTCTTCGTGTACTATTTATAATTCTTTCTTGTTAGTTTAGTCAAGTAAATTCGAATTAATACGTCACCTTTTCTTGATTTTTTGTCTCATATGCGCCGTGTCTCATATCCGCGCCATGTGTTGTTAATTATTTAAATACCAAAGTACCCGCCAATAGCTTAAACATATATTTATTTCTTCAAAGTCACCATGTTGTCTGCTTATCACTATCACCATCAGCAACACCAACAACCCACTTTAACTTCAACTTATCTACAACTACCTACATATGCACCAACCCCGCTCAGCCCCCTTTGCGACACAGCCGACACTCCTCAGCCTGTGTGATGTCAGCATCATCAAACATAATCGCACTATTTATTGCCATGATACAACATAATTTTACAACAATACACAAACAATAGCTAAGCCTAGTGGCTGCATGGAAATGCATGTGTTTTTGTGTTGTCAGAGTGCTATGGTTATGAGTGGAGTATATGAAATGATTAGCATCCCTTATATATGCACATCTGTTACAATTTTGATAGAAGCCAACAAATTTTTAATATCCAATAGAGTACTTATGCATTATGCTGCATACCCTGCAGGAAAAACTTGCGCTAGTGAGACTATTTATGCTGATGGAGAACTGGTACTACAATATTGCTTAGAGAGCACCACGTCTCCACTTACCATATGTTGGGAGTAGCGACAGCTATCATCAACTTCCTTCTGGTAATTGTACAAACTCTATAGGTAAGATTTCTGGCTCTTCACTTCCTAATTTTTAATTAATTGACGGTTTGCTATAGAATGACAAGAAAATTAATAAAATTTGTATTTTCTATTTAAGCGAATATCGAAATAAAACTTTATTGACAAATGGTTCATATGCCTTGAATTACGAAAGTCTCTCATTAAGGCTTACTAGTACATTTGTGGCATTTCCGGTATTTCTTCAACAGGCTGAGTTCCAAAGACTTTTTATGAAATGTAAATGCCACTCTCCTGTTTTAAATTTGACATAAACTGGTTTTAACTGTTCGATAGTTGAATCTTAATAAAATATACACTAGTATGTAACCCCCGAAAATCGGGTGGGCTTTTCTCCCACGGAAAGTAAACAGCATATGTGACACTTTTATATATTAAAAGTTATGATGTTTAGAAAAGTGTATATTTTTATTCATATGTAATATGTAAGAACTTATGCATATAACATTTTTAAAATTTTTTTCAGTTAAATCAGTAATTTGTTTTTTTTTTTTAATTACTATTTTGCGTCTGTACAGAACTCTTTCTAATTTGCACTGTTACCGTTGTTTTAAGTGAATTGACAAATTTCAAGTCAATTGTCAATTCATACCAATTATTGCCATCACAACAAAATTTTGAAAAAAATTCGCAGCACCCGTTGGGACTATGTTCATGAATACATATTTATTAGTAAAGAGAACAAAACAAAACAATTATTCAGAATCCAAATGTACATTTATAAGTGGTCTTGTATGTGTCGTAATCCCGCTCACAAAATTAGTTTTACTCTATGCTGTGATCAATATGAAAATGTTAATAACTTTACGTACGAATATCTCATTAATAGATGAACCAATTTAATTTTTATGATGTTTTCAAACATACTCGTCAAATTTTTTCTTTTGATAATATATATATTTCATATCTGTACATATTTTAGTTTAGTCAGAATAAGCGCCATGTTTTAAAATAATACTATAGAAGATTATTAAATTTATAATTCTAAGAAATATATTACTTTATATTTCTTCTTCTTCTTGATTGGCGTGTCAACCACTTAAGCGATTTTGACTATGTCGTCGTAAAGCTCATACAGCTCATTTTTCCATCTTCTGCTATATTCGACGTCGCCAACGTGAAAGGGTCCGAAAACCTTCCGCAGAATCTTTCTCTCAAACACTCCAAGTGACGCCTCAACGGAAAAAGTCATCGCCCAATCTTCTGCACTATATAGTACAATAGGACGGGTATGATGAGAGCCTGTAGAGTGTTAGTTATGTCCAAAGTAGCACTCTGGTTGAAGAAGTCGCACGACATTGAGTCACCCGATCTGAAACTTCGTTTGGTATCAAACGGCCCGGAGAGGTCCTTCCCAATTCTGATAGCGCTGCTGGTATAAAGCAAAGTTTTGCGAGGATACCAAATTCAGACATCGCGGCATGTAGGTAACTTCTTTTCGTACTGTCGAATGCAGCTTTGAAGTTGGCGAAAAGATGATGCGTGTCGATTCTTCTTTCATAAGTATTTTCCAAGACTTGGCGTGTTGGAATATCTGGTCGATTGTAGATTTTTCAGTTCTAAAACCACGCTGTTAAGGTGCAATCAGTTTGTTGATGGTGGGCTTCAACGTTTCATACAATATGCTCGCTAAAATCTTAATAACTTTCTTACGGGAATTCATGAGTCTCTGAGATAAGCAGGGTACTTAAAGCACAAAGTTTGATGGAATACACGATTTCGCTCATCAGAGTGGATTTTAGAAAGTAATTTTTATATGACGTCCCATTGGTCCAGTTGCGTAAGAGAAATATGAAAATACGAACAAGAAGAAGTAGAAGAAATTATGCAAATAACACACGAATAAATTGTTCAGGTGTGACGCCACACACAGCGCCATTTTGTTAAATTCACTGAGAGCGGAATAATGGTACGAGATGGGTGCCATTTTTTATTCTCCACTTCGAGGTGTTTTCCCAAGTTAACTCTAAGCCATTGTCATTAACGACCTCTTGGAGCAGCTGCAGAGAAACAGCTTTGAGTGATGTACGTAGCTGATGTCGCAGGTAATGTTGAGAAAAAGTATTTGAGTACTCTGTGCGTTTTGATTTAGGGATACCTAGACTGCACTTTAGGGTGCAGATTTTGGACCAGATTTTAACTCAGCAAAGACGAGGATGGTATTATTTTCGAGGAGTTATAAGACTTTAAGATTCCGCCTCTTTTCCAATGAGCTCAGTTAGCGTTCTTCAGACAAGTTGAAGTACTTGATGTAAATGCTGAAAAAAGTTATAATGGAAATCAAACAATGAAAGGAGCATAAAGTTATGCAGGAAATCAAAGAATAAAGGGTGGGCTATGAAGGCTTTGCTGGGTATAAATGAAACAGATTATTAGCATGCGGTGTTCCAACGTAGAATCTCTCTTGCCAACAAGTGCTACTTTGGACTAAGTAGGCAAATGAGTAGTAAAGTCCTCTCTCGACGAACAAAACTAACACTCTACAAGGCTTTCATCATGCCCGTCCTAACGTATGGCGCAGAAGCTTGGACAATGACAACATCCGATGAAGCGGCGCTTGGAGTGTTTGAGAGAAAGATTCTGCGCAAGATTTTTTTACCTTTGCACGTTGGCAACGGCGAATATCGCAGGCGATGGAACGATGAGCTGTATGAGCTTTACGACGACACATTTGCTTGAAGGAACATTTTATTTGGAGCAAAATTCTATATGGATTCTCAACTGACGAATTTAGTACTAGTTCTGAACTAGTTAACATAAAGCTTATGTATGTAAGAGAAAAAACTAGAGGTACACTAGTTCAGCAATATTAAATTTTCCTGCAGGGAATGAACAACAATTGTGTTGTTAGTGTATTCTTATAATGTTGAGAAAAAAAGTGTATGCCTGTGTGGCAAGCACGAAGAACGCTGGGACATGGGTGATGATGATATTGCCGACATGGGTGCGGCCACCCGGGGTTAACTAGTCGATTGTACAGGTCGCTCGATTTTTGGCTGCAGGAAAATTAACTAAAACTCATGCCACGAAAAAGTGAGCGCATGGAAAAAAACCACCTCGGGCTATTGCGACGTCTATATGAATTCGGGCGATAATATTTATGTACAAACGGATGAGACACACGCACACACAGGCAGACAGATATGTAAAGCATACAGATCTCGAGTCATGCTAAAAAATGTTGCACGTGCAATATTTGCATTTAAGTCTAAGCGCATTAACGTTTTATTTGGTGCTCAACAAAAAAAAACAAGAAAGAAAAAAATGTAAGCAAAACAAAAAAGGAAAACAGTAGAAATTTTTGTTAATCACTATTAGTGAACAAAAAGTGAAAATATGCGCTTACTTGCCACATGTGGCATGTGTTTACATAAGGTGCAAGCGACCCTCAACTATCGTCGCTGGGCCATCATTTGCTTTTAATATAATACTTGCCACCAAAACACTTGCATATGTGTGGGCAATTAAGTATTTGTTGCATGGGTTTTGTGGCATGCACAGAAACTTTTCTACAAAACCTTTTTTATTTTCATTGTTACCGTTTTTTGTTGTTACTGTTGTTTTCGTATTTTGCCAGCAAGTGCAAAATCACTGCTATCGGATTAATTATGGTCAGCGAACTCTCGACCTCCGCACCCCTCCATAAAAATGTACTTAGCTAGTTTGTTAGCTGGCTTGTTGCATGCCTTACGCTCATGCCACATACAAACAGAAACTCTACATATACTCGTATGTACTTACTTAGTTCAGTCTGCTCGCAATATTACTGCGCCATTTGTATCCTTTTGGTCTGAGCTCACCAGCTATCCCTGCCACACACTTGACTATTTGCCCATAAAGACGGATTTGAATATGTCCAGATATGACCAAATATTTGCCTTTTGTTACAAGCAAACTGCAGTGTGTCTCCAATAATGCCCGTCTCACGTCGTGACTATTAGTTGCTGTTGGTTCTATGGAGTTGTTTGTTATCCTTTCATATTTTTTGTTTTCGTTTTTTTTTTTCCTTTTAGTAACATACTGTGTGGCACGATTGGCAAATTAATGCTTTTTGACTCTGACATTAATTGTGGCTCTGTGCATTCCATTATTTTAGGTTTCCTTTAATTTTTTTTTTTTCATACTCCTGGCGTCACAACTTTGCATAGTCGAGCCATAATTTTAGTTTTATTAGGGTTGGCTGGTTAGCCAGGCATCAATTTCATGCAGAAATTCGCTTTAAGCTGCTTAAGCGCATATGTTGCAGATATTTTTTTGTGAAAATAATTTTACTATCAATAATAATCGTATTTGTAGTGAAAATAAAGCGATTCATAAACGGGTCTTTCTATCCGTAAAAAAAATATTAAAAATATATAAGAATGTGCCAAGCAATTTTTTTCTTACACAACTAAAGAAAAATTAGTGAATTAGTAGAGCAAACCTTAGTTTTGTCTACGTTAGATTGGATGGCTGCTTCCAAAGGAAGGTCCCGCGCTTAGGCAGTTAAGCGAAGAAGCCATCTGTTCTGGTTCCATTAAAAATAAAGGTTCGAATCTCCATTCAAGAAACAGCAAAATGATAAAAAAAGCTTTTTCTAGTTATCTTAATGAGGAAGAGGAAGAGACAATCTTGCTCTTTCTGTGCCATTATCCTGCTCCATTCAGACGGAGATATACATACTATTCTTGGTAGACAATTTTTAGTGAACCGCAAGATCTCAGTTTTGCAGAAATAGGAGATATTCTAAAATTTTTGAAATGCACACACCTGTTTTGGGAGGGACAAGCTCCTCACGCGGCATCACAATGGGCTATGAGCCTGAGTGTGTCCCACAGGACAACCGCTTCAATATAACCTAACCTGTGTCTTCACTTACGGCTCCAAAATGGAATCGGGAGTCGGAGTAGGGGTTTTTTCTAAATCAGCGAATTTATTTATCTCCTTTAGACTGCCGAATACTGCCAGTGTTTTTATGGCAGAAGTTTCTGCGATCCTGCAGGCATGCAAAATGTTTAGGGAATGTAAGAGCGAGGGAGATGTTAACATTTTCTCCGATAGTCAAGCCCCGATCAAGCCTCAGGTGACGCCATGGTGCAGAACCAAACTAGTAAATTTCTGTAAGGAGGATATCAAATCTCTTGGGTGTGCAGGCAACATTGCTCTGATCTGGGTTACAGGACATAGGAACAAGAGAGGAACATGAAATTGCTGATGAGCTTGCCAGTAAGGGGACTGAATTGACCTCTGGGGCCTCATATCCGGTCATGGGCACCCCTCTGATAGTTGTTAAAGGGGAATTGCATAACTTATTTCTCAGGAAAGAACAGAAAAGATGGAGTTTCATATCTTCATGGGCTATTTCGAAAACCCTTTGGCCACAGTACGATATACGGAGCACTCACAAAGTCCAATCAATTTCCAAACTCCTAGCTGTGTTTACCGATCATTGGACGATCGACACACATGCGGAAAGCTAGGGTTCCCATTTAACCCCCCATTGCAGAAGCTGTGGAGACCTTTCAGAGAAGAAGATTTTTGAGAGTTTTCTCTTCAAATGGCCGAGTTTGGTCGCTAGGCGATTAAGGTCACTGGGGGCTCCTTTCTTCGACAGCTTGGGGCAGTGCGCCAAGCTAAATCCAATCAATCTCTTCTACTATATCAACAGCTCTGGCTGGTTGTGGATATCTGCCTGCCTCATAATGGTATCCAAAAGACATTTTAGTGCTACTTAGGGAGTGTCAAAGTGGTACTTCAACCATATCACTTAGTTACTTACCGTTCTCTGGATATTTAACGGAGCATTAACACATTAAGTTGTGGCCACTTGTGGCTGGAAGGATTTTGTTTTCTCGTATCCCATTTTCTCCAATTGTATGCCAATGTTGCGAGACTCGCCTGTCCGGTTGCTAACCACAGTCAGTCAAAGCAACGAAACTTAAAAATAAAACTGTGCCCTGTCCATTCAATTTTGAGTCAGCTCTGAAAAGAAGCGGTGGACTTTCTGTCCAAATGTTGCACCCCATCTAATTCATAATAGTAAGTGGCTTCTAACTTAAGGGCGTCTCCCATAGACGGCAGCTTTGCCTGTGCACTTTTCCAAAAAATATTGTATGATTGGAGTCGCCCCGATTTAGACATTTGGGTTCTAAAGATATTATAAAGGCCGTGAAAATGAGAAGAGCAATCTTTAAAACCAGAGGTCATCGTCGATTGATTTGATTTTTTTATCCGAGGCAGTAAATTTGACGATTCATTAGCAAAAGGAGTTTCAGATAAATAGGTTGCTAGCTCGCCTACCTTAGCTTGATGCAAGGATGTCTATTTGCACCTCCAAGCAGGTGTGTGCTTGTTTTGGTCCGCGGGTGGTATTTTATTTCACACCTACCCCGCATATCTACAGGGCGTTCTCGATATGTCACCTAGGGACGCCTCTGATGGGAATCGCCGAAGACGAAGTTGACGCCTGCCCATAGGAGCTAAGGGATGAAAATAAGATATAAATAAAGAAAATCTTTTAGACTTGGTATTCTACTGCATTAGGTTTAGAATTCGCTATGTAAAAATAAGTTTTAACTGAAGATATTGCAAAGCAATGGAAATATATTAGACAAATTACTGTACCTTATGTTACAAATCTAAGTTCCTCTTTCGCCCTACATTCCTTTCCAAAATCTCATCGATATGGACCGAGATCAAGAAACTTCACTAATTATCTCTCCTTTCAGCACTGATTCACACTGCTCATTTTTTCTAAATTTGAAGCTTTTATTACTCCAGGAAATCAGTAATTTTGTAGATTAAGCAATATGTAGGAGGAACTCGATCCAGTCATATTTCGCATAGGAGCTTGCACGCCTACTTGAATAGCTCAGCTGATAGTTCGACGGCTCCCTCGTATTTGATGTTTCTTAGTCGCACTATTGCTATTCGCCTTTTATCATGATTGGGTGATGGAACAACACTTTCGTAGTGAGTAATTGTGGTTTTCTTCTGCTGCGTAACTCCAGTGCTGTGAAGTGTTGGATGGTGAAGTGTTGGTTCCATAACTTAAGCCTGCTATGAGCATCAGCCTCAGCGTGCTGTGTTTAATCTTACAGGAAATCGCTCCAGTCATAAAACTTTTGCCAGTCCGTTAAATTTTGTGATAGAACTTTCTGTCGTCTCTCTTTTCGACCAACATTCGAATCATTTCCCGATCGAGTATTTCTGCACTCTTTGCATTTCGCCTTCACCTGCGTCCATTTTCTCTTCGCAACGCCTAGTTACTAACGCATGCATGAGATAGTTGCGCTTCATTCAAAAGTAATGCGTCTTTTCATTCCTCACAGCTTGTTTTTGAGAAATCCATTTTTCCATAAGCCCATTTTCCTCTCCTGTAGCGGTAGGTGCGGAATGACAGTTGTGACCCTATTACACGCGCAGCTCGTTTTATTGAGCAAAACTCACTCAGAGTAGGAACGAAAGTCGGTTTGGAAATCTGTTGGAAATCCTTAACGGTTGCCGCTTCTTCGACTTCGAGCTTTTTTCTTATGCTTATGATTTTAGATGCAGTTTTCATTGCGATCTGAGTTGAATTAGAGCTCTTGTATTGCATAGAGACAGCTTGTAGGGCGTTTTTGTTCTAATACCTGGTACCACAGAGTTCTTTATGTCGAATCCTAGCGTTATCGATCAGTTTCAGTGTGTTAGCAGATGTCCCTCATGGAGGCTGATCTTTTCATTTGTGGGACCAAGTATTTCTTCTTTACCCAGCCTGTGGTTGAAGTCGCTAAGCTCGGTTCTTATGCCGTTATAGGGGTCCCTTAGATACTACGTTTGGTCGGGCCATCTTTATCTTTCTTTGGAGCGTGGGTACAAAATAGCCGAGGTTTTAATAAAATCATTAAATTGTTCTTTTCCTTATACGAGTTTTATGATGAAAAGGAAAACCATATCAGATACAGATATGTCGCTCAATTTGCCACCAATCTGTCAAGAGGAAAGAAGTAGCAATTTGATGGGGCTTGTCAGATTGCACTAATTTTCCGAGGTAAAGATCTTAAGAAAAATAACTATAACAAATAACTATCCTCAATCCTGGTTAAAACTAGTGCTGTTACTTTCACGGCTGATGACTCGACGCTTCTGTATTTCTAATGAAGCAGGCAGTATGCACTATTAGCTAAAAAAAATTGCAAAATACCTCCATCAGAACCGACAACAAACAGTCATCCAGTGCCAGCCTTCATACCAGCTTGTCATTGAGATTCGTCGAGTTAGCCAGGACTTTTTTACTACACCAGCGCTTAATTTAAATGGCTGTGAGGTGAGGTAAAGTGAGGAGTAACATGCTGCTTAATATGTTTTGTTCCACATAACTTCTTTCCTCAAACTCAAATTTCAGCATAAATTAAAAACCCATAAACATTTTTATGATTTTCGAAATTTTTACAAGCTTTTAAATTAGCCTTTCTCTCCTACCGACTTAGCGACTCACGAATTTAGGGCCTTTAATTCGGTGAGTGAATAAATTAGTGTCAAATTAACACGTCAAGTGACGAAAATCATTTGGGAATATATTCAAAAAACAAAAACAAAAAAAAAAAACTGCAGTGCCTAAACACGCTGCGTCGGATAATGATGAAGCTATTTTATGGTTTTTCGGTTGTTGCGTCGCGGCAACGCACCTGTGTTTGTGCAACAGCTTAAAGGAGGTGACGCTCATAAAATGAATTACGCATAGGGCATAGCCGGTGCATATTTAAAGAAAGTTCCACATCTGTATTTTTTCTGTTTTTGTAAGGGACACAGAAACACATAAATTTTTTGTTTGGTGAGGGTAATTAGACTTTTATTGCATTTTATGCAAATGAAGTTGTCAATTTAGGCAGTTAGGAGGTGATTCGGCTGCTTAAAGGTGTCAGAGCCATGTTTACGAAAATAATTATTTTTTTTCACATTTAATAAATTTGTATTTGACGCAGGCCAACGAGCGCCAGAGCTGTCAAAATGAGTAAGCCGAAATTTAGTTTTTCTTGCGAGCGCAGCCGCGGAAGTATTAACACTTAATTGCTTATGTTTACGTACATGTGAATTTACCTAAGGTCCTAAGGTCTTATTGGTTAAGAAAACAAAAAAAAAACAACTGACAGCTCAACAAACAGCCAGTTAGGCCAGGAAATTAGCATAACTAAATGTTGGACGGTTTTGAGTAAATGTAAAAATATTTTAATGCGTTATCAACTAAGTAAACAGCTTATCGGCGCCAAGGATCAGCGTTCAGGGAAATGCATTTGAAATTTTTAGTAATGGCAAATACATCTACTGTATAAAAAGTACCTTCCAAAGTAAATAATATATGATTTTTTCAATATAAATATTTCCACCGAGACCCTTGACATTTCATGCCATTTGAATGAATAGAAGCAGGATTAATGCCTCTGAATTCATACCACTGAATTTTAGTTATCATTTTAGTACAACTATCAACTTAGTACTGAGCTACTGGTCTTCGTTATTCCTCTCAGATTCATGGTAGAAATCCATTCCTTTTTTATTAATATTTGAAGAAAAAATTCATCAAAATCGTTAGAAATATTTATATGCATGAAATGAATTGCCAATTGCGGCCAGCGTAGCCGATTGGGTGGGTGCGTGACTACCATTCAGAGGTGCACAAATTGGAAACCCCGGGCACGAAACATCAAATGTTAGAAAGGTCGATCGTCTGCAGAAAATGGCAAACCTCCAAGAGAACTTATGCCTTGAAAAAACTCTTCATAATAAAACATCTGCAGTTCGGAGGTGGCATAAAACTGTAGGAACCTGCATTGGTTAGGAAAACATCAAGACACGCGCCTCAAATAGGGAGGAGGAGCTCGGCCAAAACCCAAAAGCTGGGGTATTTATAAGCATATGGGATAATACGAAACAAACAGCTGTTAGCGCTCACATGAACAGTGTAGAAACCAAAGAGTATTAAAATGTGACGGTTCATCACTCGACTGATAAGATAGTCTGGTCAAACACTCATTTTTTGTAGATATTTTGTAGGAAATTTTTTTCTAAAGAAAATAAAATGCGATCGTTTTGATTTTATAGTATGTTATTATTAACGTCAAATACTACACAAAAACATTTTTTTTTACATATTTTTTTGTAGTAGTGTGGCACCAAAGTAAGCGTCTCCAAAAAAATATAGGTGGCTTGTCAACTGGGTTTTGGCTCTACAGGACATCTGAAACGAAAAAGTTAAACTGATTATTATTCGGCAGGCTTGTCATTCTGGCAGGTGCTACAATGGGAAAACTACAGTCTGATTTCCACCCGGAAAACATACTCCTTTTTCGAAAGTCCGCCATTTTGTTATTTTTCAAACAAAAAACACAAAAAACACAACAGTGGTTACGCCGTTCCTATTATTATAAAAGTTCATATTTCCGGAAAATGAAAAATCATTTCAGTGTGGGCTCAATTTTGTGACTGCCTCAATGTAGGAACTTCAAATAAGATGTTTTTTCTCCATCATTTCACATTCAGTTATTAATGCCTTATCAGCATTACCAAGAATTTAGAATCTTGCACTCGCTCATTCGCAGAGGACTATTCATTTTTACCCAATATATTTTTCTTGTTATGGGGTAATTATGCACATTTGTTTCAGGACAGACATGCGAGCCATATGAGTATTCGAATCGTTGAGCAAGCAATGCCAAACAATGTGGAGCTCTTCAATTGCCCTACCCACCTTACCGATCAACTCCAACCATTGGACAAGTATGCTTCTGACCCAATGTCGACAGAATGGGGCAAACTCTTAGTTCCCCAGTGTAAGAGAAAAATAAGATTGGAGTCTTCTCGTTGGAAAAAAGAACGAATTCGAGGCATTGAAAATAAAATAAATGTGGAAAAGATTCAGACTTTAAGTCAACTAGGCTGTTTCCAGTTGATGAAAATAAAATACCCGAACATTTCTTTTATTCACGTGACCTGGCCCGGTACAATCAAAGCAACGTCGCCAAATTTTGCAGCTAAATATTCAACCACAAACACACAATCAGAACGTTGAAGAATGAAATAGAAATGACGAGTCTGCTCTATCCGCCAGTAAGCAGAGAAAAAAGAACCACTTAACAAGAAAAATCTCAGAAGATTATGTTGAGGTTCCAGTGGATTTGAGTATTGAACGACTCAACGTAGACGAAGGTATATTTGGAAACGCTGTGCGTTGAATAAAGAGCTTGGATCAGAACTAAACTGAATTTATTTTTGTGAATGGGGAAGAATTTGGTAGCACTAAAAGCCACTCAAAGGTGATTCTCCCTCTATGAGAGTGGTTAAGTGAAGAGATAATTCCAAGTTCATTGGCAGTGTGAATGTGAGAGAAAACTGGCGTGTGAAAAAGCTGTCATTGCTCAACCAACCCATTAACCTGGTATTTACAAAAATCTTCATTACTTGAATTACTGCTCAATAAAAAATCAATAATTCATCGCTGCTCATTTTTTCTATTATTCTAATAAAAAACCAATACGCTTTTTGTTTAAATCATGATTTTCTGACACCTCTAACTTCAAGTTGGGTGAATCCTGGGGTAATATGGGTTCAGAATTTAGACATTTTTTTCATACAATAATTACCCCCATATTTATATTAAAACTCTAATTGGTCCAGAAAAAGGTTCTGAGTAATTTTTCGATCCACTTCGCCGACGAAATTAACCCAACACGACGTTAAATGCAAAATATTCATTGTTCATTTCGAAGGTCGTTTTATAAGTTCGCAAAAGAAGAAGATCGCATCTCTATTGATAGAAAATTTATCAGCTCATTTCTACAAGCCTTGCCACATATGTCGCATTGCACTTTATAGGCGAAAATGTGTCCAACTTTAAGCTCTGCGGAAAATCGTGAAAAAGATGTAAGGAGTAGAATAAGTGGCTGTGTCTATTTGCCCAAGCATGATGATTTTCTTAAGCCCGATCCGGTAATTGAACAACTGGTTTTGACGATAATTCTTTATATGCAGCTGCGTCGCACATTTGAGAGCTGCGAGCCATAACTTTAATATATTTATTAAATACATTTATGCCTATATACTTTATTTATTCTATTTATACTATTTTATTTATTAAACATCTCTTTACTTTGGAATACACCTTTCAAATGAAAAAAAAATATTAATTGACAAAATGTGTCTTAGTTTTTGTTTTGCATCCCAAAAAATTAACCATTTTGGGCCATAAAAGTGTTCACAGCCTATTTCTCTGCTGCTTTCTCACCCCGGCTATCAACGTCTTCCCTGCCATGCTTCGCTTTTAACTAATTGCCCTTATTAACTTCGCGGTAACGTGTGGCACCCTGCCGTTGTCCTTTTTT
Source organism: Anastrepha obliqua (assembly GCF_027943255.1). Lineage (NCBI taxonomy): Eukaryota > Metazoa > Arthropoda > Insecta > Diptera > Tephritidae > Anastrepha > Anastrepha obliqua. The sequence goes on along the minus strand of NC_072894.1, from coordinate 110,336,659 downwards.
ATTGCACTTCCTCAAGCCTCTTAGATACAAACATTCATACACACACATACACATACTCCTGCTTATACACCTGTGGTCACAATAATAGCAGCATGACAAAGGGCAAAGTTTTGACTATTAAATTATATTTTTTTATAAGTTTTTTTTTTTTAAGTTTTTTTATAAAACATAGTTCATTTTATAACAAAAACTACACAATTAAATGTTAGATTATCTACAGAAATTTGAAATTTTCGAACTTGTTAGGCAAAATTAAAAAAAAAATGCTGAGAATGCAGTTTTGTCGCCCATGAAATCGTGCCAGTTAGAGCAGCTCGGAAATCCCGTTGATTTTTGATATTTCTTTTTGTTTCGTTTTTTGCTGGCGGTCTGGTGCCTTTTCTCCATACAAAAATTGATGTGCATTCTTTATATGCAGAAAATAGGAACAAAATCAACGAGAATTTTGAAGCACTTCAACTGTTTAATTTATTAATTAATTAGTACTTAATTAAAATTCAATAGAGAAAAAATCTAAACGGGATGGGTGAAATTTTCATTGAAATTGGATGAATGTAAAAAAATTTACACAATGTGAAAAATTGTGTTACAAGCTTTTTGGTGTAGAATAAAATATTTTAAAGACAAATATTTTACAAAAAAAAAAAATTAATATATTGTAAAAAAATAAAAACAAGATAAAAAATAATTAAATAGTCAAAACAAAAAATTGTTTAAAAAAATTAATAAAAAGATAAAAAATAATTAAATAAATATCAAAACGTTTCATAAACAAACTTGTATAAATAATTTAAAACAAAGATAAAAAATAAATAAACAGTCAAAACAATGCCAAAAAATGTGTATATAAAAATGAAAATAGAAATAAAACAATAATTAAATAAATAATTAGTAGCAAAAGTGATGCAAAAAAAAAATAGTTTTATGAAGTGTTGAGTTTTAAAATGACAAAAAAGAGAAACAAGTAATTAAATAGTCAAAACTCGGCAAAAAACAATTTCATAAAAAATTAAAAAAAAAAAAAACAAAATTAAAATTAAATAGTTAAACAATGAATAAAAATCTTTTACAAAAACCAATTAATAGAAAGATAAAAAGATGTTTAAATAGTCAAAACAATGCTTAAGAAACCCTTATAAAACCAATTAGAAATAGATAAAAATATTATTAAATCGTCAAAATTCTGACTAAAAAAAAACTTCATAAAAAATTAAAAAAAAATATTAAATAGTCAGAACAATGCCTAATAAATGTGTATAAAAGACTTAAAAATGGAGAAAAAAAATTAAATAAATAATTAATTAAAAGTAAAAATTTTGCATAAAAAATAGTTGTATAAAAAAATAAAAAAACATAGGAAATAAAAAATGCCTAAAAAAAAACTTGGATAAAAAATAAAAAAATAATTAAACAAATAAATAAATATTTATGCAATAGAAAAAATTTTGCATTAAAACTTTTATAAAAACAATTAAAAAAAATTTAGTAGTTAAAACCCTGCATAAAAAAATTTGTATATAACAAATTAATAAAAAGATAAAAAAAATAATTAAATAGTCGAAATATTACCTAAGAAAGCTTGTACAAAAAAATTTACACAAAAAAATGAAAAATAATTATATAAATAACTAATAGTCAAAATTTTGCATAAAAGAGCTTTTAAAAAAAGAATTATTTAAAAACAAAAGATTAAAAATAATTAGTTTTTGACTAATTATGCCTTAAAAAACGTGTATAAGGGTATGAAAAAAAATAATTAATAGTCAAAATTTTGCATAAAAAACTTAGAAAATAATAACTGAATAGTCAAAACAATGCAAAAAAAAAAATTTGTAAAAAACGAAAAAGATAAAAAATAATTAAATAGCCCAAAATTTTGCATAAAAAATAGCTTTAAACGAATGAAAAAAATAAAAAATAAGTAAGTAGTCAAAACTATGCCAAAGAAAAAAACCTGTATAAAAAATTATAAAAAGATAAAAAAAATTAAATAAATAATTAATAGTAAAAATTTTACATTACAAATAGGTTTATAAAAAAAAAAAGATTTGAAACAATTAAACAGTGAAAACTTTGCAATATGTGCCACTGCCATTATAGCGAACACTGATGTAAGCATTGCCCTTGTTTCATTTTAATGTCTTTTCCGTCGACGTGCTCGCTGATAGATCACCTGTGCTCAGCATATGCGCGCATTTTACGCGAGGAGATAAAAATCATTGGGGCGGCAACATAGACACAGGTTGGCCCAAACAATATTTCCTAGGCTTCCACACTAACTGCTTACACACACACACACACATATGCATTGGCAAGGCGACCACGCTGTGCACCGGAATTGAATTTTGCTTTGATGAATGTTGTGCTAATGGCATGTCATTCGAAAATTCTATACATTTGCTTTTTCCCCGTTTTAAGATCTGAAAATTTCGATAAGCCGCAAGCGAGTAGTTGGGGGAATGAGAAGAAGGGAATATAAAAAGAAAAAAAAAACACACTAATGCCGGCGCTAATGGTCAACAGTTTAGCGGCCGAACGGCGGCCTGCTCGGCGCTTGTGCCTGTAGGCGTAGGCGTCATAAATTGCTAAAGTGAAAAATTACATAAATTAGTTCAGACAAACCAAAAAGCGAAACTATAAAAAACTCTACACAATTACTACACACATACGCACTCATTTTTATTTAGCCGCTCTACACGCACACACATCTATGTTATCCTTCTCCTCCTTATGGCCTCCATTAACAGTTGTAAATTGAAAGGATTCATTTGCGTCAGGATTTGATGTATCACCTACGCGGTTGAAAGGCCATGCTTGCAACATGTTGCCGCCACACTAATGTGGGAAATTTAAATATATGTTTTCTCTGAATTTGCTTTTTTCTCAGTGAAAGGCTTTCATTTCCGTTTCAATTTGGTTTCACTTATCTGATTTTGTGCATAGAAATGTCTGCAGGATAACTGCAGGATATGAGTTGTAATTTTTTCTACATTTACCGGAAATATTAGCGAATATTACCTGCCAGCTCGAACGTCGCATGCCCGCTAGTTTTATTAAATGCACAAATTAACGTCCATTGTTCGGATTTTTTTTTATTACTGCAAGTTTTTGTTATTTTTTTCAGTCTATGTTTAGAAAAGCATGAATATGTGAGCTGGCCTTTTGTGGCAAGGAAGTGTTAATGTGCTACACATTAGTGTGCACATGCATGGGGAAAAGTAATTCGAGTTTTTTCATACTCACTCTCTATTAGATATGTCTGGACTCAAACGAATAGAAGGGAATGAGAGGATCGATGGACAGCCCAGATCAGTGCAAACTTCGCCCAGTTACCTTAGCGAGGGAAGCCATTCTATGGGGCTTAGATACAATAAATACAGAACCCGTTGCTTATTCATGGATAAAGAACCTTTTAGGTTGTAGAATAATACATGCGGTATGGAACGAAGCTAAACTCACGAAACTAGCATATGAAGGTACGCCGCAAGGTTGCGTTCTATGCATCAATGGGTGGACAACTCAGACAGGCTTAGGTATAAACGCCGATAAAATTTTATTTTTTATTTTTTTCTATGAAGTAAACGATGCCGAATTCACAACCCCGGAGCTACACGGCGTAGAACTGACTCTCAAAGACTACGCAAAGTACCTTGGAGTAATTTTGGATAGCAAACTATCAGGGAAGCAGAATATATTGGAGAGGAAGAAAAAGGCCAGTAATGCACTATATGCATGTAAAATAATGGTGGGAGTTACATGGGGTCTATCTCCTATATATTACTGTACGGTCCCTAGTATGCTGGACTGCATTAAGAAAAACGACACAGAAAACACCTATGGAAAGTATTCAACGTCTGTGCACGACAGGAGCAATTAAAACTACTGCTACAGCAGCACTTGAAAAAATACTCAGCCTACCACCGATTGGCATCGCGGCAAAAGGTCTAGCAGCTATTTAGATCTGCGGCAAGACTTAGCGCAACAGGTGATTTTGCCTGTAAAATATTCTGTCATAGCTCAATAGGTACGAGTTATCGGACCAATACGGACTATATGACTCCGAAATACAATTAGGAGAAGAGATTCCGAACAACAATAGAAGAAGAGGGGTGGAAAAGAGGTATGAAACATAGCCGCAATACGCTTAATGTATTTACTGACGGCTCGAAAATTATGGACGCAGTAGGTGCAAGGATTTATTGCGCAGAGCTGAACATCAGGCGGCCAATTAAGCTCCCTGACCATTTGCAGCATTTTTCAAGCAGAAGTTTTTGCGGTTGGAAAGGTTGCAGAAATAGCACTAGGAAGGACACCGAGTAACTCCAAAATGAATACAGGGTGGGCCATATAGCGTTTGCTTTTTGAACCACCTATTTTTTTGAGAATGGTAACACAAATGACATGTCAAATGTGTTCATAATTTACTTAAAGGTTTGACATATACGAAATGGGACGGTATACGCTTGAACAAAATTGGGAAATATTGAAAACCTATTTCCAAAGTGCTGAGTCTTGTTCTTCTTTTCTGGTTTTCACATCGGAGGCTACGTCAATAAGCAAAATTGTCGGATTTGGGGCTCAGAAAATCCACACGTTACTGTAGAGAAGCAAACGCATCCACAACGAGTCACTGTTTGGTGCGGTTTTTGGTTTGGCGGCATCATCGGGCTATTTTTTTCGAAAATGAGCAAAGAGCCGCGGTTACAGTAAATGGCGAGCGTTACCGTGACATGCTCAACGAGTTGTTTCCAGGGCGGTGCAACTTGTCACACGGCCAAAGTTACACTCGAACTTTTGGCTACCGTTTTTGAAAACCGAATAATCAGCCGAAATTCCGATATCAATTGGCCGCCTCGGAGCTGTGATTTAAGCCCGTTGGACTATTTTTTGTGGGGAGCCGTTAATGACAAATGCTATGCGAACCATCCAGAGACGATTGATCCTTTAAAACACGAAATAGAATTTGCCATTAATGAAATTGGAGCCCAAACAATCGAAAATGTGCTTAAAAATTGGGTTGATCGAATGACCTACTTACTGTAAAGCCAGTCGTGGCAGTCATTTGAACGATATTATTTTTCCTTCATAAATGACGATGTTCAATCTTCAAAATAAAAAAAAAGTTTGAGAAAATATTGATTAGTTTTTTTTTTATAGCCGATTCAAAAAGCAAATTTTACATGGCCCACCCTATATATACGTTGACAATCAAGCGGTAATGAATTCATATGAAATTTCATCTAAAAACGTTCTTAGGACCAGGGAAGCCACAGAGAGACTAGCCGCAGATAGACGGTTACACATCTATTGGGTACCCGGACATAAGGGCATTGCAGGAAACAAAATCGTAGACGAGATTGCCAAAAGCGCTGTTTACAGACAATTCGAACAAGAAAACGAAATATTGAAACCTTTAAACATTGACATCGCTGCGGACATGAAAATACCGATAGACGGGAGATGGAATAATCTAGCCACTTGCAAAACCGCGAAAATCATGTGTACTCAGAATACAAATAAATACATCCGATTCGTACTATCCCTAGAAAGGAAAGCAGAACTATCGTAGGTATACTGACAGGCACAATTTGTTAGCGGCACAAGCATACAAGATGGGAATTGCAAACAATGATAACTGCAGATTCTGCAATGAACTGGAAGGGAGGGACACTTTAGAACACATTTTATGTTCTTGTCCTGCATTAGCTAGAGCCCGAATGAAACGTTAAGAAGTTCTACAATATGAGAATATTGTCGCTCGGGGTTAGAGCTTCAGAGCTCACTTAAATTCGCAAAAGACGCAGGCTTATTACAAGAAGCCTACTACAAGGAAACGTAAGGGCCAAGCTCCATCTGGTACCACTAAAGACCAATAGGTCTATGTGATGGTTTTCAGCCAGCCAGGGCAACCTAACCTAATCTAACCTAACGTAACCTAACCTATCCTACCTTAGCTAATCGTTAAAAGCTATCAAAAGCAATTGGCTTTGGGTATGCATAAACATCTCGCGGAGTTAATCAAATCATACTTCAACTAGAAAAAAAAGATGGCATATAGAATGTTAATTTTGTTCGCCGAGAGAGGACTTTACCACTTATAGTCCGTGAGCCAGGTGCTAATTTTTGTCAGTCATTTCCTCTCAATCGATAATTCGTAAACTACCTCGGATAGTTGCATTATGAAGCGTTGTGAACGTCAGCTGCGGCTCCGAGGGTGGGTTGAGCAGTTATAGCCACCCTCGCACGTAAAAAAAAAAATTATTTTTAGTCATTTCCTCTCGATTAAAACATTGATCAAATTAAAGTTAGACTAATATTTTGAAGAAATAAAATTGTCAGCTGATTATAAAGTGGTGGATTATACGTCAGCTGGTCACACAAATATGAAAAAAAAAAATATTTTTTCAGTGATTTCCTCCCGAACGAAAATTTATCAGATGATAGTTTATGTATTGTTTTTAATAAATAAATAAGTCAGCTGGCTATATGTAGGTGGAATGTGCGTCAGCTGATGCCCTGAAGGTGTAACGTAGGAGCTAGTCGGAAACATTTATAGCCTAAGTAAATGTATCAGCTGACGAGTTTTCCCCCAACATACTGCCAGCTGATTTGTTTTATTACTTACAGAATCATTTCAACAATCCGCACAAACATTTTTTTTCGGGAGGAAATGACGTACTTGAAGTTATTCAACATTACATTTAATGTGCAAACTGAAATGTATAATTTTAAGGCAATGTTTCGATTAAATCAAATTTTTTATGGGAACTTTCCGATTCTTAAGAATAGAAATAAATAAATATTTTGTGAAGCAAATCAACTAATTTATAATTTTTCAGTACTTGAATCAATAATGTTTAAGATTTAATACAAAAAGTTATTTAATTATGTTTGGTAATTTAATCATTTTCATTTTCGCTTCTGCTCATCTCACTTTCTTCTCTCTCTGACTCACTGTCAGAGTCGCTGTCAGAGCTGTTTTCCACCATGTCTTCATTATCGTCATCTGTTTAAAAATACAAAAAATAATTTAGGATACATGTTTAAAAAAAATAAAATTAAAAAAAAATTCTTACCTTCTTCTGATTGAGTTATTTAATCAATGGATGCCAATATGGGTAATATTGCAGAAGATATCCAAATTTGTATGGAAGTCGGCGTCGGATAAAATCAAAGATTTATCAACATAACACAATTACATAAAGCATTAGGATTAAATTTAAGTGCAGCGCTTGCTGCATTTCACGCATTCACAGGATGCGATTACAACCCGGCCTTTTTTAAGAAGAGCAAAAACCGCCCATTTTCAATAATGTCAAAATCTGAAGAATTCACTGAATGTTTCATCCAATTGTCACAACCATCTGAGAAGAGACTTGACTTTTTTGACAAAATACAAGAGTTTGTATGTAATGTACAGGGTTGGCCATATTAAACTGACCCATGTGATTATTAAAAAAATATGGAAAAAGAAACATTTTTTTGTGTTTCATTGTGAAAAACATTTAATTTAGTTCAAGGAGATTCGTTTACATCACTTTTTGAATATGATATCGCGCAAGTGGTCGCCCTTAGCTCGTATAGCGTAATGTGCCCGTTTTTCGGCGTTTTCCATAGTTTTGGCCAGCGTCTCGGCCGATATGGCGGCTATTTCCCGTCGGATATTGGCCTTAAGTGCACCTAGTGTCTTTGGCTTGTTGACGTAAACCTTAGACTTCAAATTACAGTAAAAAGTTATAGGGTTACTCAATGGGTCAGTTTAATATGGCCAACCCTGTATATGGTTTGAAACGATTAAAGTTCATAAATGAGGCGAGAGTAGCATTGTTTCAAAAGACATACAAATTTCTTGATAATGACAATTCGTTTCGATTACCTAAGAAAGGTATTGATGGCCGTGCAAAACGGAATTATATAATCATTTTCTAAGGACGTGTTATATTTCGGAAATTTGGTCTCAAGCACACCTGAAAGTACCAACTGTCAATGGGCCTTCTGACTATGGCTGGGTAGAAATAAATAACAGATATGAATTCATGTGGTTTTCTGGTACTCAGTTGCCAACATCCATTGATCAAATAACTCAATCAGAAGAAGGTAAGAATTTTTTTTTTAATTTTATTTTTTTTAAACATGTATCCTAAATTATTTTTTGTATTTTTAAACAGATGACGATAATGAAGACATGGTGGAAAACAGCTCTGACAGCGACTCTGACAGTGAGTCAGAGAGAGAAGAAAGTGAGATGAGCAGAAGCGAAAATGAAAATGATTAAATTACCAAACATAATTAAATAACTTTTTGTATTAAATCTTAAACATTATTGATTCAAGTACTGAAAAATTATAAATTAGTTGATTTGCTTCACAAAATATTTATTTATTTCTATTCTTAAGAATCGGAAAGTTCCCATAAAAAATTTGATTTAATCGAAACATTGCCTTAAAATTATACATTTCAGTTTGCACATTAAATGTAATGTTGAATAACTTCAAGTACGTCATTTCCTCCCGAAAAAAAATGTTTGTGCGGATTGTTGAAATGATTCTGTAAGTAATAAAACAAATCAGCTGGCAGTATGTTGGGGGAAAACTCGTCAGCTGATACATTTACTTAGGCTATAAATGTTTCCGACTAGCTCCTACGTTACACCTTCAGGGCATCAGCTGACGCACATTCCACCTACATATAGCCAGCTGACTTATTTATTTATTAAAAACAATACATAAACTATCATCTGATAAATTTTCGTTCGGGAGGAAATCACTGAAAAAATATTTTTTTTTTTTCATATTTGTGTAATCAGCTGACAATTTTATTTCTTCAAAATATTAGTCTAACTTTAATTTGATCAATGTTTTAATTGAGAGGAAATGACTAAAAATAATTTTTTTTTTTACGTGCGAGGGTGGCTATAACTGTTCAACCCACCCTCGGAGCCGCAGCTGACGTTCACAACGCTTCATAATGCAACTATCTGAGGTAGTTTACGAATTATCGACTGAGAGGAAATTGGTGGTGAAAATCTGTCGCTGGCTCACGGACTATTAGTCCAAAGTAGTACTTGTTGGTATGAAATATTCTCAGTTGGATTTCACGGCTGACATTGTTATCGATGTTACTGCAGATTCCTAAATAAACGAAGCCTCTTACCACCTCGAAATCATAAGTATCAACAGTGACATGGAAGTACTTCATTTTGTCCGCGGAAATGTCTTCTACGAAGCATTAAAGTTCCTACTAGATTCAAAAATTAAATTGTGGGCTGATCAACTAAATCGGTCCGTAAGTCAAACAATATCTATATTCTCAATGGCAGGACGATTAAGAAGTAAACTACAGATATGTGAACTATTGGTTGTGCAAGGAAGCTGGTACCCTCCGTTTCTGAAAAACAATTGCTTCTTGTTAAACATAAACTATGAGCCATGTCTCAGAATTTATTTACTTCAGGTTCTCCTTTCATTTGTTGAAAAGTTGAAAGCAATCAATAGACTCCAAAATATTGCTTTCATTTCCAAACATCGCAACACTTTCTAGAAAGTTCTAGATGCTGAGCGTAGCATAGGCGAGTTTATCCTCAAAAAATCGGGTCTTAGCTGAATATGCTGATGTGCATAAAGAAAATGTTGTTCCTCTTCTTCAGAATTTCCTTAAGAATAGTCATAAGAACGACAAAATAATATTTTTGCCAGAATAAGCATCTGCTCATTTGACTAAAGCAATCAGTCTACCAATGTTTCATTCGGCGCACGTTAGTCGCTACGGTCTACCCCTATTTGACTCACCTGGTAGAGGAGTGTCTAGCTTCATTCTCGCTTGCATTTGAATTCTTCGATATAAGGGTCATTTGGGTACCTGGTCATAACGACGGTGCAGGAAGATGCGAGGGTGACGAGCAGGCTGGACAGGGGACCTGTGACATAATATCATCGCGAAACGAAAGGAGTGGGATCCCGTTGACTACCTTCAGCATGCTGTTGAAGAGGTGGGCTTCTCGTCAACTCACCGAACGCTGAGCAAGTACACAAACCTGTAAGGTCGCGAAATCTTTCTGGCCGAAATCTCAGTTCTCAAATTTCGTGGGTTACCTTACAACACATTCGGCGCGAGGTATGCATGCTGAGACTCCGCAGCACTTTGAGTACTTTTTGCGTCAGTTGTATGGAGGATGAGGTGGAATCGTCTCAGCACCCTTTGCTTAGCAGCTCTCACAGAACTAAGATTTAATGATCATGGCTCCCATCCCTTTTCTGCGCCTGCTGATATCGCAGACTTTGATATTAAAAACCTGATGAGTTTCATTAGCAGTACGAACTGGCTGACACCACCTTAACTCAGTCATCGTTTGGTCATCTTCAACAAATACACATCGCAACCCTCTCCCACTTTCCTCCTTTTTTTCTTCCTAGCCTTCTTGTTTCCTTTGCAATGGTATCACAAAGGGCGACTTTTGGGTTTTTGTCCCCTCATTGATGTATTTTGCGGACGAGAGTATCAGCAATCCACTAAAATTCGCGTCAGGGTGCTTCAGGAATATAATATAAACGCACCGCCTCTTTGATGCCCTTCGGCTACACTAGCCACACACATTTTGGTCCATATAAATTTAGTAAAGAACCACAAAATTATTTAATTTAAAATTATCTTTTCGTGGGTTTCCAATTCTGGCAGCCTTCATAGGTGAAGGGATTTGTGCGTACCTAACCTTTGGAAGGCCCGGATTTGAAACCCAATTTGGGTATAATGATAGAAAATGTTTTTTCTACTAGCGTTTGCCTCTCGGCAGGCAATGACAAGCCTTTGAGTACAAATCCGCGCTGAAAATGCTCTTCATAAAAACCTTCTTTCATTCGGTAACTGCATTGGGCGTTTGGCTGAGCTCCAGCTCCAATTTATGGTGTGCGTCTTAATGTTGTTCCACTAATTGAGGGACCTACAGTTTTAAGCCGATGACTTTTTATGAGAAACATACACGGAGGCTTTCCCTTGCCTGCCGAGAGGCGGCTGGTCTTACAAAAAACTGTTTCGATCACTTCGTGTTTCATGTCGCTGCATTCGAACCTGCTTAGTTCCAAATAGTCACGTACTAACACATTCGATTAAGGCGTTGACATTTTGACTGACTCAGTAAAGCACTTGAGGTGTCTAGAAAGAGCGAGATACTAGTGATCTTTTAAGTCGAAGTGCTCCGACTTGGGTTCGCCATCCGAACGGAAGTTCGTTGTTGGTACACAGAGAATGCTTAACCGAAGTCAGAAGTTGTGAGTTGATTGAACTATAAGCAAACTTAATATTTCTGGTCAATCTCCAGTCAAACACTTTCCCCACTTGCATGGATTTCGGCACATGGGACCATTCTCCAAACCAGCCCATAGCCTACCCTATATTAGTATTGATATTCATCTGACACTCAATCAATTAATTATCATGTTTTATTTAATGTTCGAAAATTTGTTTGCTTTCTTCATTTGCAGAATTTTTATTTTCTACTGAAGCTGCGTTACGATCGAATGGCAGTCTGAAATCCTATTTAAATTTTGTTTTTTTTTATTAAGGTATTCTGCTGGATTCAGACTGAACTGTTTTTATTATGCACTTCATTACGTTGGAGCAACATATTCAGCTTGACAATAAATACACACACACATTCACACTGCTTGCATACACGGGACACGAAATGAACACAATGCAACGTGCAACAAATTGTTTCAATTAACTAAATTAAATTTGCACGCGCCCCATGACGATGAGCCGCTGAATGTGAGGGGTCGACAACAAGGACTAAAGTTAATATCGAAAAGGATGCAACAGAGTAGTCGGCGAATGATCGGCCAGTCAATCTGTTGAGCCGGCAGTCGATTGATTGGTTTGGTTGGTGGCATGATTGGTCAGCGTGTGAATGACAGGCGGTTGACAAGCAAGCGCCTGGTATTTGGCTGTGGCATGTTGACTATGTTTTTTCTTCTGTTCTACTCGAATGCATAGCTGACCGAAGTGATTGACTGGACATAACGAGGATATTGGGAAAATGGAGACAAAACAGACAAAGCAACAAAAGTAACAATAACAATTAATACATACTACATGCAACTCGTACAATATAAATTACGTTTTTGGTGTGGCAAGTACGCCTACGCCTACGGTGGTTGCACGGTTTGTATGTTGCACGCTTTCATTACTTTTGTTTGCGCGCGGTTTTGTTGTGCACATGTTGTTGTTTTCTGTGTATTTGCAATTCAATAACAATATTGTTGCACCGGCGCTGTTGCTGTCAGTTAGGCCACAATGTTGCTGCCACTGGTCTGTTGTCACGTCGATATCAATTAAGCGGCACAAATGGAATTGAATTGCAGTGGGCAGCAGCAAACAATGTGAATAGTTGCTTGAAGCACAGCAAACAACAATAATACTCGTATATACACAAACAAAGTACAACAACAATTTCAATACTATCGAGAGCTTGCAACTTGCAGCATGCAGCGCGTGTATGCTCGTGGCAAAGTGTCAACAGCGTAGGCAGCTACATATCCGTCCACCTATAATACGGGCAAGCCTACAGCAGTAACGACAACAACAAAAATATCTTGCAATGACAAAAGCAACCAGGAAAGCAACAAAGGCAAGCCAAGCATAGAAATAAAACAAGCGGCGCCTGTGCGACTATTCATCACTGTCCAAGCGTTTTAATCGCCATTTAAATTGTAGCTTAACACGCCGGGAGCCGCCAGCCACCAACCACCAACCTCCAGTTGCTATCCAACGACTACTAGCCACCATTCGCAATACAAGTGCGCTGCAATCCTCTTTCCACTTTCGACACATCCTGCCACCGCTCCCACTTCTCTTAGCTTCACCCCATTCATTCTTTATCCTTTCAAGCATTTCCCGCGCGCAAAATGCTTCCTTTCTCTCGCTCTCCCTCTGTTTTTCAGTGACCAGTGGTCTGCTTGTATGCTGGTCAGTCGCCAGCATTTACTTAGCCGCTTCTTATCAGCATAAATCTCTATGCATTGATTTGCTATGCTTTTCACAGATTTCGGTCCCACTTTTTCTATCACTTCACTTTGTCCATTAAGTACGATTCCTCGCTACGTCCCTTTTCATATATTTCTATACTTACTTGTATTTACCTACACCTATACTTATTTTTGTGCTGTGGTTTTGTTGTCCTAGTAGCACCCTCAGCATGTTGCACGTGCCACATGACGTACCGTCGCATAATTGCAATAAATTAGTAAGTATTGTCTACATTTAGTTTATATAAATAATACTCCCATTTCGTACGCCTGAAATTTTTGTGCTTAGTGACTTCTTCACTAATTTATTTTGGGCAGAAAAAATTTCAAATAAATTTTATTATTTCAACATTTTCTGCGGTAAATAAATTTGTTCAGTAAAGAGGTTGAGTTTTATTTAGAAAATAGCAAGAGAGAAATATCTCGCGAGGCGTCAAAAGTTATATAGGCTGGGCCATGTAAAATTTTCTTTTCGAATCGGCTATAAAAAAACTAATCAATATTTTTTCAAACTTTTTTTTTTATTTTGAAGATTGAACATTGTCACTTATGAATGAAAAATAATATCGTTCAAATGACTGCCAGGACTGCCTTTATAGTAGGCCATTCGATCAACCCAATTATTAAGCACATTTTCGATTGTTTGGTCTCCAATTTCATGAATGTTTTAAAGCATCAATCGTCTCTGGATGGTTCGCATACCATTTGTCCTTAACGGCTCCCTACAAAAAATAGTCCAACGGGCTTAAATCACAGCTCCGAGGCGGCCAATTGATATCGGAATTTCGGCTGATTATTCGGTTTTCAAAAACGGTAGCCAAAAGTTCGAGTGTAGCTTTGGCAGTGTGACAAGTTGCACCGTCCTGTTGAAACCAAATGTCGTCCATGTCATCCTCTTCAATTTTTGGAAACAACTCGTTGAGCAAGTCTCGGTAACGCTCGCCATTTACTGTAACCGCGGCTCCTCGCTCATTTTCGAAAAAAATGGCCCGATGATCCCGCCAGACCAAAAACCGCACCAAACAGTGACTCGTTGTGGATGCATTTGCTTCTCTACAGTAACGTGTGGATTTTCTGAGCCCCAAATCCGACAATTTTGCTTATTGACGTAGCCACCGATGTGAAAATCAGAAAAGAAGAAAACTCACCACGTGAGAAATAGGTTTTCAATATTTCCCAATTTTGTTCAAGCGCATAGCGTCCCATTTCGTAAATGTCAAACCTTTAAGTAAATTATGAAGACATTTCATATGTCATTTGTGTTACCATTCTCAAAAAAATAGGTGGTTCAAAAAGCAAACGCTATATGGCCCACCCTTCATTTTCCACTTTTTGTTTCTAAAACATTCCAATCTTTCGAATCAACATCGAGTACTTCAAAGTATTGGATATTCGAAAAGAAATAGATTACGTTAGGTTAAATGGCTGCCCTAGCGAGGGGCTCACTTAGAAAAAAATTAAAAATTTGTCCGTCGTGATAACATACAGGGGGAAGGGTGTGGAAAAGGAGAGAGGGTGGAAGCATACAAGCGGAAAAAGGCATGAGTTAGTAGAGGGCGAGCAACGTCTGTATTAAGCGCTTCAGGCCACTGATGAACTTCACCAGATGCGTGATGTTTTCAACCCACAATATCCGCAGGTGTGGCGAAAAAGTAAGAGCCCAGATGGTTAAACCTTTACCCGACGAGAGCAGGGCAGCTGAGAAGAAAGCGCTGTGATTATTTCACCTCGTCCTTCATACAGTTTCTGCAGAAAGGGCTTGAGGCTATCCAAAGCCTCACCGCATGGACACTTAACAGACAGTGTCGGGCGAGGATAAATACCAAATTCGAGAGCTGTGGCTTTGTTAGCCTTAGAAGTTCTCTCGAGCGCCCCGATCTACCCGCAGTCAGAAGGATCTCGCGACTTTGCACGTTTGCGCACTAGCCCAATTAGCAGACCACAAGTTCTTAAGGGAACTTCAATCCTCTCGTACTGCGATGGTTCCCATGTCTAGCCAGCTCATCGTCCCAGCAGTTTCCCTCTATGCCGCTGTGAACAGCAACCCAAATGAGCCTAATTTCGAACGCACAGATAACGAGTCCAAGGCCCTAATACTGTAATTACAATCCACTGCTTCCTTAGTTGCGACTACTTCCGCTTGGAAAACACTACAGTGGTCCGGAAGCCTCCTCGTAGATTACTCCCCCACCAATTCTTCCGTCCAACTTCGAGCCATCCGTAAACATGTTTGCCATGCCCTGCCTCCAATTATTGCACCCCGCTCACTCTTTCCTTGAGGGAATATGAATGGAAAAAGTTCCGCCCGAAAATAGTTAGTGATATTAAACCTAATTCTTCACATTTATACACCAAGTGCCGGAAAAAGTAAGTGTCCTTCGCTGTATGTGTTCTGGTCAGTTCTTAACTATGAAATATTATTCCTGAAATTGAAACTGGATCTGTTGTTGATAGTAATTTTAGATCCTATACTGTTTTAGGAGTAATGGCAATCGGATGTTTTTGCATTGGTTAAAGTGACAGGCTGGATAAATGGCGAAGGATAAAGAGGACTTAAGGTCAAGGTTTGCAGTGCCAGATTAGACCCCCTCGAATTTCTTTGAAAATAGTCCATAATGTAGGTTGAGGCTGAATTCAGTTACAAAATTAAATGAGCATAACTCTTTTTGAGTGCTTGACCACAGTGGTGTTCAAGGCAACGAGCTGGCTGATAAATTGGCGAACTTGCGATTCATTGGTGCGTCCAATTAAAACGCAACCAATTTTAGGATCAAGCATAGCGGAAATAGTCTGATACATGAAGGCTCTCAGTAATAAGTCTCTTGAGAACCGTTGATGCACTACTGGAATCTGCAAAACAACAATTGGTTTTATGACGCCCAGATAGGATGGTAGAAATACTTCCTTCCACCGAGAAGTGGAGTGCTATGAGCCCTTATTAGACCAATTACGGCGCACAAACTATGCTGATGACTTATGGTCACCAGCCTTTGCCCAGTTTTCGCCAGACTTAGATGATGAAATACTGGGTGAGATGTATTGGGAGTGGATGCGCTATATCCTCTCTCAATCGGACGTATTAAGTCCTTGGAAAATTTCGGTCATCCGCAATTCTATTCGATTCCAATCCTGGAGTAGCTATTCAATGTTTTTCATCAACTAGTGAACAAAGTGACTTCCAACTTAGCTTGGATATTTTTTCTTTGACTTTTTCGCACAAAATCATATGCTTTCTCCCAGAAAGCTCCTATTTACCAAATCCTTGGAACTCAGTTTGATGCTATACTCTAGAAGAGATTGTCGCAATGTTCGAATGCTTTTCGGAATTGTGGTTACTGACATAAGAGCTCTAATTGCAGTCTAGCTGTCATATAAATTTCATAGATCTTGGCTTGAAAAACACGGTAGAAAAACCTCTGATGCGATTTATTGGAGCACCGCCTAGGTATATGAGTTTTCCTCTTGCAAGAGCTATACATTCGCTAAGAACGTGCTCTCACGTCTCATACCCCAGTTCGCAAGAACGGCACGTGCTTCTTCCTGAAGGGGTAATGAAGATTAGAATGCCTCGCGTAGTATCCAGTGATGCCTCTCTAGAAGGAAGCATAAACTTTTCAGCCTGCCTTTCTCCTGGAGTCACCATAAAGTGTCTTATGGATACCTTTCCCTTCCAGTATTTGAAAAATTCCTGTAGGTGGGCTTTGGTTAACCCCCAAAAGCATTCTAATGAATGGAATTTTGAAATAGTTCTTAAGCTCGCTAAGCAATCCGGCTGTTTGATACCATCATAAGCTTCACGTCCTGGTACGCAGCTCAACAAAACTGTGTACTTTGCTCACAAGGTGTTGAGGATAGTGAAACAATCCTCAACGAATACGCATGCTATTATGTCAGACAGCCTGACTATATAATGAAATGCGGAGGTACCTCACAGAATCTGCTTACTCCATGCTCGTAAATAGGAGCCCTTATGGATTGGTTAGCACGAAACTCTGTTCGAACACTATGATCCGTCATATTATTATTAATCTACAACACTTGACTGTTCTCTCTGGGTTTAGGTCTTTCCTTGTCCTATTTGTACAGGGTGGGCTATATAGCGTTTGCTTTTTGAACCACCTATTTTTTTGAGAATGGTAACACAAATGACATGTCAAATGTGTTCATTACTTAAAGGTATGACATTCACGAAATGGGACGCTATACGCTTGCACAAAATGGGGAAATATTGAAAACCTATTTCCAAAGTGGTGAGTCTTGTTCTTATTTTCTGATTTTCACATCGGTGGCTACGTCAATAAGCAAAACTGTCGGATTTGGGGCTCAGAAAATCCACACGTTACTGTAGAGAAGCAAATGTATCCACAACGAGTCACTGTTTGGTGCGGTTTTTGGTCTAGCGGCATCATCGAGCTATTTTTTTTTTCGAAAATGAGCGAGGAGCCGCGGTTACAGTAAATGGCGAGCGTTACCGTGACATGCTCAACGCGTTGTTTCCAAAAATTGAAGAGGATGACATGGACGACATTTGGTTTCAACAGGACGGTGCAACTTGTCACACGGCCAAAGATACACTCGAACTTTTGGCTACCGTTTTTGAAAACCGAATAATCAGCCGAAATTCCGATATCAATTGGCCGCCTCGGAGCCGGTTGGACTATTTTTTGTGGGGAGCCGTTAAGGACAAATGCTATGCGAACCATCCAGAGACGATTGATGCTTTGAAACACGAAATCGAAGTTGCCATTCATGAAATCGGAGCCCAAACAATCGAAAATGTGCTTAAAAATTGGGTTGATCGAATGGCCTACTGTAAAGCCAGTCGTGGCAGTCATTTGAACGATATTATTTTTTATTCATAAATGACAATGTTCAATCTTCAAAATAAAAAAAAGGTTTGAGAAAATATTGATTCGTTTTTTTTATAGCCGATTCAAAAATCAAACTTTACATGGCCCACCCTATATATGTATATCTTGGAAAGAAGGCCTTCAAATTTAGTGTGTAGTCAAGCCTTGGTTGGCGCCAGCCCACTATCCTAATATGACGTCCTTTCTTTTGAATTATTTCATTGAAATCTTCGCTTATGTTGGTTCTTTGCCCTCTGCACAACGACTGATTGGACGAGTGTGTGAAATGGGCAGGCAAAACCTGCTGCCGTGTTCCCAGTGACGTGGCAGCTACTCTCACAATTTCGATTCGGATGGTCAAGCCTGGTGGCTTATCATTGTTGATTTTAGCTGGCTAATCTGCAGTCTCAAATTTGAATGGCAGTTCTAAAACAAAAGCAAACATGTTTCTATGTTTTCAATACGAGTATATCCTAATGGATGGTAATTATTTTAACATTTTGTCAACGATGCCCCATTACCTCTTAATCTACCTATACTTTGTGCTAAGAAGTGCTTGAGATCTACAAAGATCCTCTATCAATATTAGGATAAAAACGAGTTTATTCTTGCTGCAAAAGGAAACTAACAAAAGACACAACTTATTTTCGAAAATATTTTATGTAAATAATCAGCTTTAGTACCAAAGTCTCCTCAATACTTTTTCTTACATGCGAAGATCTTAATCTGATGCACTCACTGTCAACAATTTATTGTCCGCAACATAATTCAAATCTACTAGATTCAAATCCAAACTTAAAACACATTCAATTTAGTAAATAAGGAAAGGAGAGCCAAGAAATCCTACCAACAAAAAGCACTTCATTATCGAGCAAACGCATAGGGAACAAAGTCGAATGGAATTATAAATGTAAACAATGAGGGGTTGAAGAATAGTCAGCCAGTGAGTCGACTGCGAGAGTAGAAACGAACACACGAACACCAACAACTAAGCAGTCAAGCTGAACGGACTGATGATGTGCGACTTGGGATTGCCGATAACCGTTGCAAAAGAGTGTAGGCACTTTGTGTTTATATGTGTGTGTGCGTGTGTGAGTGCGTGTATTTGCCTATAAATATGCCTTAGTGTGCTTAGTAAATAACGCATAGGTATGTAAGCATTTTAATAAATATAGGTATGTATGTGTATGGGTAGGCACTAATACATATACACACGTACATATGTATGCGCTTGTTTGCACATTCCAAAGCAGTGTGTTGTCGTGTAGCTTAAAATATTTTTTCTTTTTTGCTTTATTTGCTTTTTTATTCACTGCTTTTCAGCTTTACTTTTACACTTTTATTTGCAGTAGCAAAAACAAAAACAAAAAGCAGGGCATTAAAATTTTATGTGTGGGAAATGTAACTCCAAACATGTGTACCTACATAAGTACCGATATATGTGTATGGATGGGTGTGTGCGTGTGTGTGCAACCAACTTGTATTGCATGAGTCATCAGCAAGAATAATAACAGCATAACAGCAACAAGAACAACAACAGCATAGCGTAATGTGCAGTGAAGTTAGGAGCCAATGGTAGTCACAAAGTCGGTGGCAAAATCATAGTCAGTGTTGTTGTTATTGATGTTGCTGGCGCTGGTGGTGCTGTTGCTGGTGCCGCCAGTGGCAAAGGCAATAGCTGTGCTCGCGCGTCAACATAACTGCTATGCAACATGAGTAATAATAAGTGCAACAACAACATGAATATGCAGAGCAGGGCAAGTTTTATAAGAGACCACAAGAAATGCCACTTCATCTGTTGTTGTTTGCTTTACTAAGATTTTTTTTACTTAATCTTTTTTTTTTCAAACAGCTTTCGTGATAGCTGGTTTTCAAGCTGCTGGCGGCGCGTTATTGAATCCAAATAACAAACTGGGGTTATCGATTTGATTGCAATAAAATATTTACAAACATTTCACTTGCGCACTTCTATTTGGATTACCGCGCTTATAGGTGCATATAGTATAGGGTGCTCCGAAAATAATTTGCCACTTAATTCATAGTTTTCTTTCGACACTTATAAGTAAAGCGTGATCAATTGAGAGGTATCGGCTTTTAAGCTTTAACAACGAAAACTGGAATTAATTGGGCAATCTTTATTATTTTTGTATTAATTAGAACCATTAATTTCGTTTATTTTTTTTAAGATAATCCCTTTCAAAAGTTGGCCGCAACTGCGCCGTAATTCGGCCATCCATAAACACCAATTTTGAATGACTCGCTGGAGGACTTCGGTCGGTCAGTCGGTATCTCGTGAAATACGCTCTTAATTTGTTGTTGTATACTCCTCAGTTAGTTTTTCAGATATTCCTAAACTCAAAGACTTGTGGAAACTTATGGTCAATGACAAATTCTATGTGACGATGGTCGGAATAAGATTTTTCTCTCAAAACTCGCCATCTCTTAACGTGAGTAGAAAATAGGTCAGAGACCAGGGTTAAGTCCAAAGCTTCTGACCCCGTTTTTGTTTCAAAGGTAGGCTGTGAGCCTACATTTAAGACACTAACTTATTTTCTAAAATGAAGCCTAATAATGACTCATCTCTGCTATTTGTGTCGGACTTATTGTGGGCGTCGAAGCAACTAGGTGTTTTTTCGATTTGGCTGCCCCCTTAACAAGCGCCCTCATCTCGTCTGGCGGAGCGTCCCTTTCGCGCGCCATATAAGCGGGGCTACTCAAAAGCTGTTTTTGCCCGGCTCCATGTTTGCCCCCACCAACTTTCCGCTGCTAAGCTGCGGAAGCACGAAGATGCTTATATTATCTTTTGCTAGTAGACAAGTATGAATCTTACCCATATGTTGAGTGGCAATCAATTTGAAGCCCTTCACTACCAAACCGCAGATTTTGTTGTCATTGATCCACCAGAAACGTTTGCAGAAGTAAGCATAGAATGGTGGAGGTTTATTTGTATCAGCTTTATTTGAATCTGTCTGTTTGACCGCCATTATGGTGATATCGAAGTCTTCCTCAGCGATCTTCTCACCCTCGGTGTCATCAACGAGAAGATAATCTTCATTAAACAACGGCCTCACACCGGCAAGCCTCTCTGAATCAGTCGGGCACTGGCTGCTAGACAACCGTTCTTCGTCACCGCTGTTAGAGTCAGCTCTATCACGCTCTACACCAAGTTCAAGAACCGGCTCGTCACTTCGGTAAACCCGAACAGCTGCGTCAACGAACCCAAATCGGACCTTCCAATATTTTTTCGCCAGTGGGGCGAGTGTTTCAGCAGCAACACCTGCCTTCTACCTTTTACTGGCTCCTCAATCTTCCCTACCTTCCACTTATGTGTTGGCAAGTCTCCGTTACATAATCTAAAGAGCTGCTCTATTTTTTCTGGCTCCGTTGGCTTGGCCGGGATTCATACTCGAGCTCTTGTTCTGCTTGGAATTTCTTTCTTGCTGACTGCTTCGAGTTTGGCCCCCGGCCAAATCTCACCAACTTTACTTAGGGCCAACCTGTAGAGCAGAGCCGACTTGTTGCCCTCACAAGCGATGAGTTCCACCCTACCATAGTGTCAGCCGTTATCCTGGCGGAGTGGAAGCGGTCCGGGATATTCCTCTAGGACCTGGAGGTAGACTTCAGCAATAGCTTTCTCAATCCACCTCTATTTCTCCTTGTGTACAGTCCCTTCCTCAACGATGGCCAGGGCCTCACCGCCACTCTTTATTACTTTGGTAAACAACGGCCCGCTCCTTCCTTGAGTCTGGGTCTCCAGCCAGGCTGAACTTCGGCACGGGTCGTATTACACCTTGTTCCAACCAAGAGCTTTTTCAAGAGGTTCGCTCTTCGGATTGGCAGAACTTGGTCTCGTTCAAAAAGGCAGATCGAACCATAGGAATGGAGTGCACTCTCTCATTATTGGAATGTACGTAAGAGGGCAACCTACCATCCTTTGATGAGGTCTGATTAATGATTCAACTAAGCCCCCGCACCACGACATGGTGCCTACCTTCGCGGAGGCGTGTGAATGACTTTTTATTGGACCACCCTTTGCATGGACGTTCAGATGGTAACAAGTACTCTTAAGCAATCGCTGAGCAGCGGAATCCTTCCTAGGCATTTCGCATTGAGTTATCTGATTTCTGGCGATAAGCTGGAAGTAAAAATTTCTGCGCTAAAGTTTAAGTGTTCAATGCATGAGCAACAGGATAATGCGAAAAATATAGCGGTCTTGCTTGCAAACGATTGCACATTGAGCACAATAAGAGGCTTTTTGTGAAACACAAAATCACTATTGAAGTGCATTCATGGTTTTTGTTTCCCTTGTTTGAAAAGAAAATATGATTATAGATTAAGTTCGACTGGAGCTGTCAATGGTGATGTTTAAAAATCATCCTCATAAGATACACCAGAGCAGACCAGCTTTACTGGCGAGTGACAAAAGCTGTGCTTGCAACCCAGTATGAGTTGATTGAATGGCATTGAGCAAGACTAACAACCACTCTCAGTAAAGCTGCAAGAAAACACGCAGGATGTATGAGGATATGCGTGGCATGCGGCTGCTGTCCGTTCAAAAGCACATTCCACATATTTCCATACTCAATCATGATCGATTACCTACTCCAGCGCTTGTGTTTGCTATAAAAGGCGAAGAAGTGGAATAAAGCTGTATTTCAAAAACGTTTGAAAGGATTTCGCCGATAAGTGGATTTGCAGAAGAAAAGAACTGCTCGTTGCCACACAAAAGAACGCAAAGCAATGCATTGTAGTTGGATGCATGGCATGCAAAATGGAAATTTGAAAGAGTGAAATTGAAAGCTGCATAAAAATTTCATAGAGAAAGAAGGTAAATCACTGGTGTATCACTAAGCTGAGAGCTGATATGAAGCTGAGTTGAAACAAAAAACTCACAGAATAATCAACCGAAAAGGAGATGTGTACATTTCACTCATGAACAAAAAACCTGCATTTCGCGCTTTGCTTACGTTGACTGGCTGCCACATGACGCACTTGTTGTTGTAATATTGTAAAGTGGATTTATAGCCGCTGGTCATGTGCTGTTGTTTGTTTTGTTTTAGGAAGCAAGCAATGCATTGAAATGCACAAAAGGGCAAACAGGCGAGGGGAATGGTCTTAAAGATATCGCAGATGGTTGAATGCAGGTTCAGAAAATCGTGGGCAGGAAGTGATGACTAAATAACTGTAAAACATTATTCATAAAAATATATTTGCTAACATATCAATGCATGTTGAACCTGCATTCTTGCAACGGATGAAAGACTCTTTCCTTGCGTCGACAAGTCGACAAGCACGACTCTATTGGGTTGGGGAATAAGTTCGTAGCTCTCTAATATTTACTTTTATTTTACAACGATTTGTTTGCACCTTGGCTCTACAAAACTATGCTTTTTTAATTGTTTTTTTGAGTTATTTAATTTTTTATTAATTTTGACGCTTAGAAATGAAATACCCAGGAGGCAAAAATCAATATTTTCGACACCTTCTCTTCTTTGCTTTTCATTGAGGTCAAAAAGCTGCCGAACCAACCCGGGACATTTGCGACTTGTATGGTGAAGGAGTCATAGTCTACCATCTTTTTCGCTCTCTGCCAAACCATATGAGAGGCGTTTTGCGGCACGGCATCAACAAATTGTTCGAGAGGTGGGAAGAGTTAGTAAACAGCAAAGTTATTTTGGACGAGTTTAACTCACGAATTTCAAGATTACCTTATTAGTTGGCGCTCTGCCGCATGGGTTGCTGCGTGACTGCCATTCGGAAGTGCCGGTCCTTAAATCTTCGCGCATAAATTCCAAATGATAGAAAACGTTTTCTGTAATAGACGTCGGCCTCGGCAGCCTCCAAGTGAAAAGAATGAGTGAATGAAAAAGCTCTGCATAAAAAATAATCTGCTGTTCGGATTCAGTTCCAAAATGTAAGTATCTCCATTTGTGGAACAATATGCCTACCACAAATAGGAAAAGGAGCTCTACACAGTCAGAGTTGACTAATTTTTAGGGAGCACAACTGGCTTCAAATCATGACTTGATTGAAATTTTTTACTTCCGTTGGTCAGATCAACAAAACACAGAACTAGAGTAAAGGCTAACCAGATAAGAACAAAAGGAAATAAATTTCTTAAGTATGGAATAGCACATCATTCAAATAGCCGCTGCAGCTTTGCTGGCATTACCTCGGTCCAATTTGTGATGACTCGGACCAATAGTATGCGCGCCATTTTTCCGCCAAAGCGAGCATCGAATGTTGGCCTTTGAGCTCGTCCGTATTGATTATGAGCGCCGACTAAAGACTTGATGTAGGCGCAAAAAAAAAAATCGAGGGGTGTTAAAGCAAGTCAAGCCAATTGGTGAACGCTCGCCATGAGAGCCTTCATATGTCGCCTTCATAACTTCGAGCGTAGCGTCTCCTCACTAGCACCACAGCACGAATATAGCGATCTCGAATTATATCGAATTCTGACCAGAGGAAAATCGGTTACCATTGCTCTGTATCGAGAACCATTGATGATAACGTTGTCTCCTTCCACATCTCGAACGAATAAAGAGAGCTGATGTCGCCATGACATAAACCGCACTAAACAGCCAATATTTGTGAACGCAGTAACACTTTGTCGAACACTTGTGAGCTGCCAGAAACCTAGTTGGAACTGCTTCATAAGGATGGTCTCAAGAAGCAGCTCGAAGCTCTCGCTTGAAGAATATTTGAGCTGGTTCATACGTGTGATTGTAAAATTGTAATTGCAATAAAGTAATGAAGACGATCCATTTTTGAAGTGAATGGAAAGCGGCAATAAACGAAAGATGATAGTTAAACCGTAGTGAGACGGCTCAATTGATCGGTAAGACCAAATTAGTGCCCAAGGAAGCTTTGCTGTTAGTTTTTTGGATTAGACATTAGACGATAACTGACAAAACTGAATTAGGTGATAGACCAAGAAGTCGCCCAAATTGGCGAATATGAGGAATGTTGAGTTCCATTTAGCTAATGTCACATCACATACGTAATTAACGATGCACAAAAAGCTTGGATGAGAGACCAAAGGATTGGCAGTCTGTGCAGCTCCTCGGCTTCCTAATCTATTCAATCTCTTACAGGACGTGTTAGAATTCTGGGTTCAATCCTGAACTCTCGCTGCCTAACAATCCGCGACAAGATGGAAAGGAAACTAGAATTCTCCAAGAAAATCAAAGTGGTCATTAGTTATTACTTGAGAGCCCAATCGGACATAAGGAATCCTTAACCTAAGCAGAAAGGACATGAAACTTTATACTGAACTACTAACAGGTACAGTGTCCTTATTTATCGCATGAAAAAGATAGGTGCGAAGAAAACGATTCTCTCAGACTCTGCAAAGAGGCACAAGAAACAGTAGAACACGTTCTATGCGGCTGCACAGCAGTGGTACGATTCAGACTCAGTTTCCTAGAAAATTGGGCTATAGATCGAAACCTCCTAGTAGAAATTAAACCTACAGCTGTTTTAGGATCCATTTATTAACAGCCTAAAACTGTTTGAGTAGGCTACATGGCTGTACAATAGATCTCTTTAGATGCACAAATGCTGGTCAAGTTTTTTTTCAGTAGTGATAAAGACTTCTTCAATCGCAAAATTAAGAAATTTTCCTCAAAATGGACAAAAAACGTGCACCAAATGATACAAAAAGTTGAATTTAATAGCAGTCTCCCTTCGGCATTCAATCGCCAGCCTCAGATTCTGTATTTGTCCATTCCAAACCGATGGAAAAAGTGCTTTGTTAGAGCGGTGGCTCCTCGGCGGGTAATGGCAAACCTCTACGTGCATTTCTGTCATGAAAAGGCTCCTCATAATAAACCAGCTGACCTTCAAGGCGACATAGTACAAATATAGATCGCTCCATTTGTGGAAAAAACATCAAGACGGACACCACAAATTAGAGGAGGAGCTCGACCAAACACCCAATAAAGGGTGTAACAGCTTTACGATCCCTTTCCTTTTAAATTATGCAAATATTCCAATCACAGTTATTGGTATTTATGTAAAGTTGGTATCATCTGCCCCTTTACAAATATTTTTGCCACATTTTTTGCCTGCGGCTCAGTTGCACCCCAAAACAGTTTTCTAATGCGATTCATGACTTTTAATAAGCTAAACCGATATAATCGCAAATCTTTAAATAATCTCTATTCCTTGCTCAAATAGTGATCATCTATAACTATCGATTTCGTTTGTTTTGCTATCCTCCAGGCATCCCAAATTTCATTGACCCAAACTGCGCTTATCCTTGGAAGTTTTTCGCGCAGCTTTTGCTCGCACTGCTGCTGTGGCAGCTTATGAATGAAGTTATGTCATATCAGTGACTGTATTTACCAAGCACCGTTATTTGTATTCATTTGAGATTGCCTGCCCGGAAAAATGCTAAAAATTGCATAAACAAGAAAAGTGAACAAAAGGAGTCCACACAAAATATAAAATACTGATAGTGGCTGCGATGATGGTAATGATGTTGCAATGTTGCAACTTCAACACCAGTAAACTAGTAGTGCGGCAACTTAAGCGAATGTGGTTAGTGGAGTTAGAATGTGATGGCCTGAGCAGAAAGAAATGCAAGTAAGCGCATCAGTGGAATTTTTTTCTGTTAGCATTGCAGCCAGCAGATGAGTCATCGCCGGCATAACATAACGTTAATCGTAGTATACTTATTTTTACTTATTTTTACTCCTTTTCACATTTCACAAAACTGTCTTTCTCTCTCTCGCTCTTTCTCTTCTACTGTCTCTCCTTTTCTTTCACGCAACTTGCCACAAATCGTTGATTACTCATTGCGAAGCAACTTGGTCACCCTCCTTACCCACTACGAAGGGGTTATTGCACTCGGCGCAGAACAATGCCAAGTGTTGCAAGTGCCGCTCACTTTGCTTGCTGCCACTGCATTGCGAAGTTGTTGCTACCAGCTGCTGCCATCGCTTTCAACTTCAACTTCAAAATTCACTGCAAGTTTATAGTCAGTCGCTTTTACTGCTTCTCAATCGCTCTGGCTGTTGCATTGTGTTGTTGTTGTTGTTTTTATTATTATTTCTCTTGCAGTGTAAATCGATTTGATTTGAGTTAGCTCGTGTGGTGCAACAAGCGAAGCAGCCTTATTATTTGCATGCCTCAACGCATAAAATCACACAGAAATACATATACGGGCATGCACATATACACGTACACATATACATATATGCAATGTGTATGTAAATGAGTTTATTTGAATAGCAATGCATTTATTGAATTGATACCAAACCCTCACCTCTTTCCCCGCTCTCAACTTTTCTTGACATCTCCCTTGATTTGCTTGAATTGATTTCCTTTCTTACTTTTCTTTTCTATTCCAAAGCATCTCTTCGTCGGTATTCTAGTGAACAAAGTTTTCGAGTTATCGTGTTGCTTTACATGAATTTCCGTTTTTTATTATCCTGTCTGCCAGGCAGGTTTCTGTAACCTTCTTCCATTTACCTTTATTCCGCATTCTTTCTCAACCCCTTCCCTTCAATTCTTTGTTTTGTTCCTCCCTTTGCGTTATTGAAAATCCAATGACAGGGAAAAGTGTGAGTGAAATTTAGAAGTGGAGTTAATGCTTTGGAAAGCTTTTTTCTACATCTGCCGGAGGAGTTCGAATACAGTGCTGGAAGGTGTGCGGAAAAGGCATTTCCTTTTTTGGAACGGAAATTATTTTCTTTTATTGTGGCAACTTGAAAGTTTTCTATTAAGTTTTTCAGGTGCAGGAGATTGCGCTGTCAGAAAATATGATGTCAAATGTACAGCTGCTGATATAAAAATAAGAACAAATATTTGGATCTAAAAGATCTTTTGTGTCCTACTTCATGTTTTCGAAGTAGTTAGTAGTTCGCTGGCACTACTACCTTAAATGTATGTATAGATGTTCTCTGCCTCAGGTTGGGAATTGGTTGAAGGCCAGTTTTGTCTTTCTTTACCAAGGCAATGCAGTTGCTTAAAATATGCCCTGTGGTTTCTTCATCCTTCAGAGGGAGAATCTACACTCTGTCTCATTCCTAATGTGCTATTTTGGGCGATGGTAATTCAAATAATATTGATCTGACAGAAAATCAACTATTTTTCTTTAGTCTTCGAGATGCTTGTTATGCAGTTCCCTATTGGAGGTAAAAGGTCTATGTATAAGACTTTTGGCTGTAATGATTTCTTGTGTGTCTTTCCAATAACTAATTCTTTGAGTACTTTTCCAACTCTTTACGCTGCATTTAGCCTCTGCCCACTTGATACCACAGTAAGGTGATGGACCGGCTACCGACCTCGCTCTAGCGAGTTCATCAACAATTTCATTAGTTTTTATTCCAGAGTGACGGGGTATCCAGCATAGTACAATTTTGTTTCTTGCGCTAAGTTGGTTTAAGTTGATAAGGCATTCGTACACTACTCTCGATTCCACAGAGGGTGAAGCTAGTGCTTTAAGTGCAGCTTGACTGTCCAAGTATATAGCTATGTGTGCACCTATCATATGATTTATTCTCGCACGGATTGGATTTGCTTGAATTCTAGCCTGAAATGAGCTAGGTCATTTGCTCATTGGTTCGGAGATTTTCGTGTGGACCATAGACTCCCACACCCACTCCAGTATTTGTTTTCGAACAATCTGTGAACCGCACGAGACTTCTGGGATCGTGCCAAGGTCCTCCAAGTTCCCATTCCTCGCGGTCTGAAAATCACATTTTGAAATTATTTGCGCTATTAATGAAGAAATAATATTCTGATCCGGTATAGATGTTATGATCCTTGTATGACCAAAGTCAGGAAGATCTTTCCCAAGGAAAAATTGCATTAGGGGATAATCCTACTATCGCTTCTATAGCAACAGTCAAGTAGGCTTGTCTTTGAATACTACCAAGTATGTAGTTGTTTCGTGGTTACTTGCTGGGCTTTCGGCCAACTAAATTATGATCGGTGTACATCCAATGAACCATTTTAGAGTTCAGACCCCATGTCGGTGTGGAACAAGCATTTATGTAAAGGGTCAAGCTGACTCCAAAAGAAGGAAAATATGCAGATTGAACTACTCAGCCCTACTAGCACTAGTCGTTGACGATGAAGGTTCCATACATTTCGCTTTCGGGACATGTCAGAAATATCGCCAGTCCAAAATCCGTACCAAACCTTAAATTTGTGTAAATGCATTGCCACCTCAAGGACCTTTCTTGGAATGGAGTCGTCGCAGATATACTGATTTTGCTTGCTAAGGGCGCTTCTTCGGCCAAATTATCAAGATTCTCTTTGTAACGCTCCAAAGCCTTTTCATTTCTTCCAAATGATGCCGCCTCTTTTAATCAACTATGAGCCTCAAGCTCAGATGGATTTCTTACGAATATTGGTTGATATTTCAGCGCAAAATTCTTCCACTTGAAGTCTGCGAAAGGCTGAATTCTTGTGCATAGTGAGGATTTGACTGCCCCGAGTTGTCCATCACACCTTCACAAAAAGTGAAGATATACACAGCCAATCAGGCGTACCCTCGACGTATATGTAGATGTTGGGTCCCTATTCGCCTAAATGGTCGTCATGTGGAGAGTCCCTTTTGAAAAGAATACTGAATACTCGGCAGGTGTTCGGACTTATTCAACTGCTGCAAAAGCCTTCTCCTCAACTGGAGGAAAAAAGAAGCGCAGCGGGCTTGTTGCTAAAATATGATTTCTCGAGTCTTTTCAAACATTTTCCGGATTCATTTGTCTGAAATACTCTATAGTTAAGTATCCAGATCAGCATGACAAACTTTTTGTAACAATCTTCGAAATATTTTAATACATTTCGATTTCATCGTTAACTATCTAAGGGCCTTGATTATTGGAGAAAACAGGAAAAGTATTTTACGGGAGTTTGGTGGTGTGATTTTTCATGCTTACCAGCTTTGTGACCACGTCGATTTCATAGATATCTTCTGAATCACGATAGATTGGTCTGGAGGGATTTAAGCTTATCTGGATGATTGTTGCTGGAAGAATATACCAAATCTTGTTCGACTATCTATTTTTGAACCATTTGTGAAGACAAAATCTTGCCATCGCATAGAACGATATCAGATTCATAATCCCTACATTCGAGGTAGTGCACGTGAAAGCTCTAATCAAAATCGATCTGGATAAGCTGATAGTCATACTTTTATGTTGCATTTGTACTCGATGGAAGAGTAGGGCATATTTTTATATGGACAATCAGGTGGTCATAGATTCTCCGCTTTCACATAGAATAATATGAGAATCCTGTTTTATTGTAAAGGAATCGAAAGTGGCTCTGTTATAGCTATCATTGCACAAGTTTATTGTGTTCCGGGGCTCAAAGGGCAATAAAGTAATGAAGCGTTTGATGGCTGTTAGACTTTATATATGTAGATGAAGCACTCAGAAAGGTGTCAGCGGGCAGACAAGAGTGAAGTGAGAGGAAGGTAGAATTAATTATAATTGACTAACTCACTAATTTTATACTATCTCTTCAAAGAGAAAAATCAAGGCTTACAATAGGATGAATTATAAAGCACTCCTCATTGACAGCTTAAGTCCTCAAATTGGATTTCCCTAAGCACAAAAGATGCTGGAAAGCTGAGTTTCAAAGAAAGACCATGAAACACATAATCTCAGCGTGTTTGGTATATAAAGTTAAACATTTTAAGCGGTTCGATGAAGGCCAGCTAAAGGGACTGCAGTCGGCCATCTATAGTGCAAAAGGGCAGCACTGCTTCTGGTATATGAGATTGGAGTTCAACGCTCGTAAATGATTTTTATAGCACTGTGGAAATATTTGGTCAATGAGCGATTCCGTGGCAAGTATATTGAAGGTAATCAAAAATGTTTTTTTTAGTTTATTTGTAGGCAGAAAAAATTTTTAATAAAATTATTCATTTTGAGATTGTTTTAATGTTGAAAAATTTGGTGGAAAAATTTTTTTTTTAATTGTTAGAATTTTTCTTTAGTTTTTTTATTATAAATATGCTTTCTAATAAAAATCCTTTTTGAATCTTTTTTTTAGTAATTTTTCACCTCAGTTTTTTTAATTATTTTTGACAAATGGCAAAAAAAAAAATGTTCACGAAAATTTTCAATATCAAAATATAACGTATACAAAATTTATTATAGAAATGTGTATTTTATCATAAAAAATTAAGAAAATTGTATGAAAGTTTTAAAAACCCTAAGACATTTCACTATAAAAGCTCAATACCAAAATTTTCAAGAGTGAATAAAATTTAAAATTATTAATTTTTTTTTTCAAATATTGTCATTTTACTTGTTTACTATTAATTTTGCGATTTATTCAACGTTGCGAATTTTGATACCAAGTATTTTTTTAAATTTTAATTTTAAATTTTATTACAAAGAATGCTTATTAACAAAAATAATTTTGGAAACATTTTTTTTAGTAATTTTTCGCCTAATTTTTTTTTTTTTTTTTTTTTGGTATTAATTTTCACAGAATTTTCGTGAAAATTTTCTAAATCAAAATAAGCTTATTACAAAATTTTTAACAAAAGGTATATTTTATCATACAAAATTATATTAAATTTGTTAAAGGGTTAAAAAAAAACAGAAGACATTTCACTTCAAAAGCTCAATACCAAAATTTTCAACAGTGAATAAAATTTAAAATTATTAATTTTTTTTTCAAAAATTTTCTATTTACTTGTTTACTGTTAATTTTGATAGGTCCAAGTCAAGTGATCCAAGTATTTTGAAGATCTTCATACATTTTTCTGAAAATTGGTTCATTTGAAGGCAGATTTAAGGGTACGAGATATAAAAAGAAAACATTGTGAAAAAAATTATTAATTTTTTGATTTATTCAATGTTGAAATTTGCTACCAAAAAAAATTTTTTTTTGGAATTTTTTTAACTTTTTATATGCTTTTTAACAAAAATGTGTTAGGAAATTTTTTAGTGGAAACAATTTTTTAGTTCTAGTAACTTTTTACCTTCATTTGTTTTGTAATTATTTTTCACAAATGGGCGAAAAATAATTTTATCGAAAATTTTCAATATCAAAATAAAATTAGTATAACAAAGTATATTTTGTCATAAAAAATTAGAACAATTTATGAAAATTAAAAAAGAAAAATGAAAACATTTCACTTCCAAAGCTCAGTGCCAAGACTTTCAACAGAGAATAAAATTTAGTATTTTCAACTTTTTTTCGAATATTTTCAGTTTAATTGTTTACTCCTGATTTATTCAACGTTGGAAACTTTGCTACTAAACTTTTTTTATATTTCCTAGAATTTTGGTTTTTATTTTTGATTATAAAATATGATTTTTAACAAAAATGTAAATGTAGTAATTTTTCACCTCATTTTTTTTTTTGGAATTATTTTTCACAAAATTTTGGCGAAAAGTTTCAATATCAAAAAAAGACCAATACAAATTTTTTAACATAAAGTATATTTTATCATAAAAAATTAAAAAGATTTTATGAAAATGTTAAAAAAAACCGAAAATATTTCACTTTAAAAGCTCAATACCAAAATTGTCAACAGTGAGTAAAATTGAATATTTTAAATTTTTTTCAATAGTTTCAGTTTACTTGGTTACTATTAATTTTTTGAATTATTCAACGATGAAATTTTGGTACCAATTTTTTCTTTTAATTTTACTAAAATTTCTTTTTTAATTTTTTATTATAAAATATGCTTTTTAACAAAGATTTTTTCGAAACATTTATTTAGTAATTTTTCCGCTCAGGGTTTTTTTTTTGTAATTATTTCTCACAAATGGCAAACCAAATGTTTGCGAAACTTTTCAATATCAAAGTGAAATTAATATAAAATTTTTATAAAAAAAAATGTTAAAAAAAACTGAAGACATTTTAAAAGCTTAATTGCGAAATTTTAAACAGTGAATAAAATTTAAAATAATTATTTTTTTTGTTTTAGTTTTTTTTTCAGTTTATTTCATATTATACCCAAGCCTACAAATAAACCAAATTTCAAAAAATGTTACGACATTGTCCAAAATACTTGAATCTCTTGACTTGCACCCCTGGAATCGCTTCTAAGTAAAATCTATTTCTTCGCCTGCTAGTTCAAGCTAATTTAATAAAAGACTGACGACTTTAGAATGCGGAGCTGTGATATTGAATATGGGTCTTCTATGTGTTTGGAATCCTCACTTCATTTAGAACGATAACAGAGTCCCAATCGCTAGTGTCGAGGAAGAGTAGGCCGAGGTTGTGGCTTAAGTCGAGGGGCTCTTAGACCGAATATGATGCATCAAGATTGTCATACTGGACTGGACTTCACATAATCGTGCACTCGCCTTCATCGTGCATCAGCCTTCGACAATTTCTCAGTTGCTCTTAATTCCAATTCCAATAGAAGTTCTCTAATGTGCACCGTGGGTAATATAAAAAATACTGATCACATAATTCAAAATATGATTTCTGTGATTAAAAAAAAGGCCAAAGACTGGGAGGCACCAGGAAATAAACACCAAACATTTCAGAAAAGTGATTTGAATAAAATTGCAATAAAATTTTAAAAATGTCTGATTGCACAAAGGCTGTGAGTGAGCCTTCGTGAAGGATGCGTGTGCATGGTGAGCATATCTGGGCATATGAAATTATTGCGTCAATAACAATAAAGCAATTTTAACGCTACAATAAAATTGCCAAGCAATTTAAAAGTATGCAACGCAGCATTTGGCACTTGTATGCGTGCGCGTGGATGTATTAATTTTAGAAAATAATTGGCAATTGTCCAGGCTGAAAATAGGAAATCTCCTCACGCAACTTTATTTCTTTTTCATTGGAAATTTTTCATTTTTTATTGCCTTACAAGATAGCCAATTTTTTTTTCTCGAGCCACCAAAATTGGTATTCAGCATTCGCTTGCAACAGAGGAGATTGCAAAGCGCAGAGGTTGCGAGGCGACATCAATGAACAGAAGTGGCATAGAATTTATTGAAATTATCATTGGCGCGCTGGGCGAAACACAAAAGCAGTTAATCAAATAAATTTCGCAGCCACAAACAAGCTGCAGCAGCAACAGCGGCAACATTTGGCGCGATAACACACAAACAAAAGCAAAAACAAAAACTTAAGCTAAAGCAGAAGAAAGTGTAAAGCAGGAAGTGGCAGCTAGTGATTTAGTGTGGCGCCCGACGCACACACACACACACAGTTAGTTTGCATGCACGTGAACGTGCAACATGCTGTTACTGCTGCTGCTGCTTCTCCTTGGCAAGTGGCAAGTTGTGTTAGCGTACTGCATAGTTTTTGCTTTGCAGCAGCATTAGCTGTATTCACACTGCCGCTCATTAGATATTATTCGGTTACTCAATGAGTTGCCGCACAACGGCCGGGCGTAAACCGCAAAAGTCATAAAATTACTTTCGCGCATTATAAATTTTCCACCCAGTATTTTTTTTTAATTTTACTGGAGCGCAAAATTCGATGACGCTTCAATACACACATACATATTCACACATACATATATACATACACTTGCGCGAGTGTGTAGCTGCCTAGTAAGCAGTGAGTGAGGCGGAGCAGCAACTCGTGCAATATTGACCTCCAACTCCGCCTACTCAATGATCTATTGGCAGCTCTATAATGTGGCAAGTACACATAAAGCTATTCCGCGCGACAGCTGTGGCTCATAAGTCATTTTCAATCGCGAAACGGCAGTGGCGGTGGTTGCCGCTGTAACGAATCGCTTTATTGCAACATCTGTAAGGCATATTCGTGCATGCGTATACATATATATATGTGTGTGTATGTGAGTTGTGGTAAGAAATTATTTTAAAGCAGCTCATAATCATTTGTGTACATTAAACCAAACAAACTATACATCATTTGCCACTACCGAGCATTCTGCCAAACTAACTCTGTAAGATAAAAAGCTGCCTGCCACTATTTGCTTGGTGCCAACTTGACTCGCTCGCTTGCTGTGCTGCGCTGCTCTCATACTCTTTATTGGCGTTTTATTAGTCTTTCTAAGTTTTTCGCTAAACCGACTTTGCTTTTGTACATAAATACATGCATACGCATACACACCTATATTGCCCCCTTTTACTTCTTGCCACCGCATTACTTGGCTTTGCTTCGCTTTGGGGTTAAACACTTTGTCCTTGCGCTTGTTTGTGTCTGCACTCAGGAAGTATGAGTTTAGCTGAGATTTGTCGCAGAAAGTTCACAAAAGTCTAATTGTTAAAGTTTTTCTACAGCTCCTCAACTTATTCTAGATTGGGTGGTAAGGTCATAAAAATGAAATATGAATTTGTATTGCCACACACGTTTACCCAGAAAAGTAAACACTACCACGTAGACTGTTTGGGGATAATGTAACGATATTATTAGGCGATGTTGCAAGATATCAAATTATAACCGCTTAATACTTGAGAATTTCTAGATGACAATTATGGAATCAAATTTTATATGGTGACGTAACTCAGTCGACTGCAATTTCTGGACGATGAATATTAGAGAGACACCAAAGTGTACAAAATCAGCACATTACTCCTTCTAATGAGTGTGGAGTCGGCTGATATAAAGGGTGGAGGATTCTTACCGGAAGGTATTGATATTGTGTCAATTCCCAGTCGGAATTCGATAAGACGATGATCTAGTTTTAAGAAGGTGGAACTACGTGCCCCACGGTATGATATTTTGCGCCCTAAATTCATTGATATGTAATCAATCGGCGCTATACCTATTTTGACACCATTAGGCTTTTATTTGTGGAGGTTATCAAATATTGATGTAATGTCGACAATTCCGTAAAGATTCCGGTATTAAACGAAATATTCTTCATGCGACTGTGACACACCAAAAAGCGATTGAAATACGCTCTCGACGAATATGTGGTCGATTCCTCAGAGCTTTGATCGGCTTAACTCCGGGTTCTCAATTTTTGAACTGGTCTCTTTAAATTTTTTAAACCTCCTCCTCCCACATTTTTTGCTTCTAAGGAAGCTCTATATGGGAAATTTCTGCTTAAGTGCCGGACATGGAAAGATTCACACCTTATATGAAAAAAAAATGTCATCGAAGTATTCAAAATTTCATTTGCCGAATGCAATTTTGTAGTATTTCGTACACAAACACAGCACCACAGATATGCATAGAAAAAGTGTTCCACTTCAGTCCTAAAACTAAGTAATGCATATACATTTATGCCATTACACACACAAGCACACATAGCTGCTCCTCTGCCTCCATTACCGCCGACCACTTGAAATCGCAACACACTTAAACTCATCGCTTCAGCAGCAAAATGCCTTTCCTCATAGAAAATACCTATTACAAAAACGCAAATCACTGTAATAAAAAATAATAGAAGTGTCCTTCCAAATGCTAAAATGCAAATGCGAATTCGAATTGCGCGCAATTACGTATGAAATGCCATATTCGAGTACCAAATCACAAAAACAAAAAAAAAATAAGAAATAAAAAAAAGAAAAACAGAAATGAAACTCTAAAAATCTTCGAAATGCTCGCTTATGCAGGGCTATCCAAGGGCTTGGTGGCAAACATAATTGCAGCCATAAATTTACAGTCCACAAGCAGGACCCGCACTTCAATAGACGCCAAGTAATTCGTTTCTGAAAAAGTCTAGCGACGCTCATTTGCGCTGAGAACCGCGAAATGCGCGACGTTATGCAACAAACGAGCGCAGCGCTTGAGGAGGCTCGAGATGCGCGCGGCAGTGAAGTTCAACAAAATTTTTAATGATTTTAATTTTTTCTTACTTCCATATCATTGCATCACAACAACAACAAGAATAACAGTAGCAACAATGTGTGGAGTGAGCTACATATGTATGTATGTGTGCGTTTAGGTAGGTAGTGGAAAGCATCCTTCAGCAGGCGGCTCTTTGTATGGCTTGAAATTCCTGCTATTGTATTGCTGCCACTTGAGTTTTGTCTGAGATTTGTGTTGGCACATTTGTGGTTGTCTGTTTTGTTTGTTTGTGTGTTTTGTTGTTTGCAGCCACCTTTTTGGGGTACCATCTCTGGATAATTGCGAGTGCGGCACTTCAGCGCGTCGAAGCGTTGATTTCTGCGCCATCGCTTCACATTTCATTTTTTCATACCATTTTTTTCGTGCTTTTCAATTGCTTTGAGTCGCTCGCACCTTCCTGCTCAGCCGCTTTTGCCATCTTCAATCCAGCCTCTTTTGCTATCTGCAATCTTTTACTTCACCTCATCTCCCTAACGCATA
This sequence comes from Anastrepha obliqua, assembly GCF_027943255.1. Classification (NCBI taxonomy): domain Eukaryota; kingdom Metazoa; phylum Arthropoda; class Insecta; order Diptera; family Tephritidae; genus Anastrepha; species Anastrepha obliqua. The sequence goes on along the minus strand of NC_072894.1, from coordinate 110,299,599 downwards.
TCGCTTCCTTGGTACGTCACCTCTAACACTTCTTGTTGTTCTCCTGAAATTTCTCGCCATCTGCCCTCCAACCAATTGCCCTGCCCTTTCCTTAACTCATCAACGACAATTTCAATTTCAAACTCAACGCATCATATCGATGTCCTTTTGTTAGCGTATCACAAAACACACACACACAACTAAGTTGAAGCTGAAGTCTAATGCTTTTGAGTGCGCAAGAAAAAACTTCCCTTCATCTGCTTCGTATTGTTGCAATATTCTTCAACGTTTTTTTTTTTTTTTGAATATTTCTCTTTTTGAAAAATTTTCAAATTATGCAAAACATAGCTAGTGTTGCCTCCGCATATCCTGTAGACTTCCATCCTCATTCCCTAGCACTTCAATGCCATGCGCGTCGCCTCAACTGGCGCCGCCCTTACCTTTGAACTCAGCAGCCAGCATTCAGACACCTTCTCGACCTTCTACGACTGGCTTTCCAAGTGCTTGTCTGCCCACCGAAAAACTGCTTCCACAGCAGATTTCCGCGCATACATTTTATGATTTCAGAGTTTTTTTTCTTTTCTTTCTTCTTCTTTTCTTTGTAAGAGCGTCTGTTTGCATGATTTCTGTATTTATCAGTCGCATTGTATCTGTATAAACACGTATATCATTGCGCCATAAATACATCTGTAGATTTATGAAATGTATCCATATCTGGCGAAATCTATCTACATCCCCAGTTCACAGTGCGTAGTGATTTTCTCATTTCGTTTCTTCACATTTTTCCTTCCTTTTCGTAGATTACTTGAACACTTATCGAAATGGAAAGTACTCGCTGTCATTCATTGCGCTCAACGGGGCGTCCATTGTTGTGCTTATTTCGTTGCTTGAAAATGGTTTACATAGAAATACTTGTAACTTATCTTGAGCTCCTTGCTTCACCCCACCAAATTATAATTATTTATTCTTATTAAATTTCTTGCTCAGTATTTTGATTGTGGTCTCTAAAAGAGTAATATTTAAAATTTAATATTAAAAAACAAGAAAAAGGAAACTTATTCTAACAAACTAATAATAACTAACATAAGGTGAGATGGGTTAACTGAAAGTTCTTTAAACGGGCTCAAAAGTACCAGGTCTAACAAAGAAAACACGTTTTTTTGTTAAAAATTATCTTTATTCATCAACATTATTTCCACCAAGGGCAACGCAAGCAGTCCAGCGCCGCTCTAACATTTCAATATCACCTTTGGAAAATGAGTTATCTTTTGCCTCAAAATAGGCCTCAATTTCAGCGATAGCCTCTGCATTCGAGCGAAATTTCTTACCGGCGAGCATTTTTTTAAATCGGCGAACAGCTGGAGTCAATCTGGCGAACACGGGTATTTGGGAGCAATTCGAAGTTCAATTCATATGGTTTTGCCATTGTTTCGATTGTCTTGTGATTGACTTGTTTTTGGTGAACAGTGAGCAAACGCGACACCCACTTTGAACCGAGCTTTTCCATAGTCAAATGCTCATAAAATATAAAACCAACTTTTTCCTTGATGTCTTAACGATGTCAGGTAACTCACGCAACTTCACTTTTCGATCATTCAAAAAAATTTTCTGGATTTTTTTATGTTTTGGGTTGGGGAATAAGTTCATAGCGTTTTTATATTTTCTTTTCTTTTACAACCATTGGTTTGCTGTTAGATAGAACTCCCTCTGCTCTACAAAACTATATTACCTGTACTTTTGAGTTATTTAATTTTTTATTCGTTTTGAGACTTAGAAATTAGAATACACACGAAGCAAAAATCAACATTTTCGACATCTACTCTTCTTTGCTTTTTATCGAGGTCAAAAAGTTGCCAAAACAGCCCGGGACATTTGAAAATGGTTTGCAAATTAAAAAAATGGCGACTTTGACGTCGATGACACGTCCCACAGCGCAAGGCCTTTTGAATTCCATGAAGAACGTCTCAAGTCACATTTGAAGGAGACCGGTCCCCAAACCAGTCGTGAATTGGCGGAAGAAATGAACTGCGATCATAAGACGATTCTCAATCACTTTCACTCAGTGGGATTTACCGGAAAATTGAGAGCCTGGGTGCCTTACGAGCTCAACGAAAAAAAGAAGGAAAGTCGCCTTAAAGCTTCTTCAGAACATCTCGCCAGCCATCGAGAAACCCGCGGTCCGAAACAGCGCTTTTTGTACCAAATTGACACGGGAAATGAGAAAGTGTGCCTATACATCAATATGAAACAAAGAAAAGAGTGGATGGGACCAGGAGATGCGTCAAAGCCGAGAGATAAGTAGGATGTTCGTTCAACGAAGATCATGATTTTGGTGGAACTGGGAGGGCATGGTGTACTAGGAACTGCTTAAGAAGAATGCCACGGTCAACAAAGAGCTCTATATTGCACAGCTACGCCGCGGGAATTAGGATATTTGACTGAAAAGACCTGATCGAAGTGGTCAAATCTTACTCCTTCACGACAACGCCAGGCCGCACTGCTAGAGCTCGAATGAGAAGTCCTTCAGCATCCGCCGTATTTACCGGACCTTGCATCGACCGATTACCACCTTTTTCGCTCCCTGTCAAACCATATGAAGAGCGTTACCTTCGAATCTCTGACACCAGACCAGAGTTTTATATAATTGATTAACTTCTTGGTGTAATTATTGTTTTTAGTTTAAATAAAAGTCTTTAGTAAAACGCCACGAACTTATTTCCTACCCTCATAACACCTAAATATTGCCCAAAAAAAATCTTACTTAAATGAAATTGACTTGACAACTTATACCTTTGTTGGACGGCCAAATATTTGTGCAATTTTGAATTAGAAAAATTCCACAAACTTTTCATTCCGATTCTATTGAATTTTGGTATCTGTTAAATTTCAGGATTTGTTAAATTTTAGTATGAAAAATCCCATTTACCAGAAAAGGGTTCTAAATGTAACCACCCTGGGCATAAAGGGAATAGACGTACCTCTAAAGGAAGAGGTTCAATATCTAGGAATTATCATGGATAAAAAACTCACTTGGGAGGCCCACCTCAACTCAGTAATAAAATAGGCAACGAAAAATCTTTGGGCAACAAAATAACTCTTGGCTAAGTCCTAGGATCTGAACCCTAAAATGACCTTCTGGATCTACACCCAAATGGTAAGACCTATTGTAGTATATGGGGCTTTGGTATGGTGGGTTAAAACAAATCAAACTATTGCTATATCAAAACTGTGTAAACTACAAAGGCTGGCGTGCCTTAGCATAACAGGGGCCATTAGAACTACCCCAACTGCTGGCATGGAAGCGCTTTTAAATTTACCACCGTAAAATTTTAGCAATGCAAGAGGAAGCTACTATGCAAGCACTCTATTTTTATATGAAAGAAAAACTTAAACCAGGAGATCTTTTTGAACACCTCAATATCTTGAACAGGGTTGAACATGCAGTATGCATAACCCAGGCGAATGACCACACGGAACCCGTACTCAATTTTATAAAAAGATACAAGGTTATTTTCTCGTCTAGGGAAGTGTGAAACACTAACCCAACATGGATAAAAGATCACTCACAAAAATGGTACACAGATGGTTCCAAAACGCTCCAAGGAGTACGAGCAAGAATAGTGGGGCCTAGAGCACACAAATCCTTAAAACTAAGTACAGATACCACGATTTTCCATGCGGAGATCTTCGCCATAATGGAAACAGTAGAAATCATATCCAAAAGAGTTTTACTCTGTGAAGCACTTACAGGTGGTCACTTTGCCTGTAATAAACACTTTAACACAATAGGATTATCTAGTACAAGATTATGCTGGCTTTGCTGTGATGAAGAGGAGTCTATGGAACACTTAATCACCAACTGTGAGGCATTAGGCCACAGGAGACACCGAATCTTGGGTTCGTGCCTACTATATCATGAATACCCATCCTAAGGAGCTGGCTCGATTCCTCGGTATACTAAATAGTTATAATGAAGTAATTAGGATCGCACAATAGATCAATCTGGTCGCAGTGCAAAAAGGTCTTAGCCTAACCCGTACAACCATTTCTTCTACCTTTGAAAAAGTGCAAGTTGGGAATACTGAAAAATCCCGCTGATTTTTTTTTAATTTGTTTTCCTTATGAATTTCTTCATTTAACGAATGCACGACATGAAATTAGTAAAAAAATCGAAAATCGTTTTCTTACATATTTCTTATGATATAAATCGATAATTTTTATATTTTTCCCAAAACAAACTTTTTTTTACTTTTTCTATATTTTGAAAACAATTTATTTCAAGAGACAGGGAAGCATGCATGAATGCTAGAAAATTTAATTACTTTTAATTTTTTGATTGGTTAACGCTTTTTCGAGATATTAAATCCTCGTTTTTCTTTAAGGGGTTGCATACGTCCAGCAGTCCAAAAATGCGCTAAAAGAAAAACTGATTTTAGAAGGGATAATAATAGAAATAAATATAAAAAAGAATTTTATTCATTGTTTATTAGTACTTAAACTTAATAAAAAATGTATTCTTAGTTTTCTATACAAATATTAGTAGATAAAAAATCACGTGACGAAAAAAAGTTGCTCCACGGTCTAGTTACATATTCTACCATAACTTTGTATCTATGGGAAATTTTTGCTATCGACTTCCACAGAAATACGCCTAAAACTATAAAGAAATTTGTTTGAAAATTAATCCAATACCGTTAATTATCTTTATCTTCTGTATTCTCCAGATATTGCGCCGTCCGATTATCACCTGTTCTGATCGATGGCACATGGTCTAGTTGACCAGCAGTGCCACTCATATGAAGACATCAAAAAATGACTTGATCCGTGGATAACCTCAAAAGATGAAAAGTTTTACCGCGACGATATACGAGATCTACCAGAAAGATGGGAAAATACTTTGCCCAGCGATGGACAATACTTTCAATGATTCACTTGTAACCATTTTTTTAGAATAAAGTTGTATTTTCATAAAAAAAAACAGATGGAACTTAGTTGCGCACCTAATAAAAAAAAAAATTATGTGGAATTTCGGATTCAGCGACATATTTCAAAAAACAACCTATAACCCAACATGTTTTAGACAGGAATTGAATGATCTGGTTCTCTAATAAGAAATCATTAATTATTTGTAAGCTTCTTTAAAGTATCAAACTTTATGATGACAATGCCAGGTTAGACATTTTCACGCTTTTGTTGCCATATCTGCAAATTTAAGTAGCAGCCCTCGCATTAGTACCCAAACGTAAATGTTGCCAAGAAGTCTTAACATTTAAAACTTTGGCGGATATTGATTTAGTAACAATTTTCATGCCATTAAAATCTTTCATTACTTAGCTGATCCGGATTTACTGCCTTTTACAAATCCTTTGAATAACTCACACATTTTCAAGTTTGGCTTTAATTTTAATTATCGAAACGCACTTCCACTCGCAGATAATTGCAAATAAATGACTATAGTTTTTCATGTTTCCCACACCTCATGTGGAATGACTACATATATATGTATGTATATGTACAAGTATATTTGTACATCTCCCACGCCCAAAACTGTCGCTATGACGGCGGTCAGGAGGGGATGGTCAGCTTGGCAAAGGTTGGTCAAACGCAACGGGCCTACAGATCAATAACAATTACAAAACAGAAACAAATTGCTATCGTGCTACAATAACAACAAGCAAACAGTGCAGCAAAGCAAACAATGCCAACAACAACTCCGCTTTAGCAATCACAACAACAGCGCTGAAGTAATTTGCAACAGTAGCGAAAATTTAATGCAGAAAATTTCTTCTATGCCCTCGCTCGCGCTCACTTTCCTGTACACTAATGAACCACGAATGATATCGCGTCGCTTCGTTGGAAACTCATTAACCGCATCGCCGCAATAAATGACAATAAAAACATGCAACAACAACAGCAATAATAGTAATAATGCGGATAACAACAAAACGAAGTGCACTTCATGGTGAAAATGATTAAATGACAAACATCAAATAAACACAAAAGCAACAACAGCGCTCAGCAGAAATAAATAACAATTCCAATAACAATAGCAATAACAATAACAATACAGTCTTGTAGCTGAAAGTAGCGCAAAGCAAATATCCTGCAGGCAGGCGATATCGATAACGCAACGCAATAGACTACGGCAGAATGCGGTGGAGCTGACGCTGAGAGAGATTGCGGAGGGGGTGTAGGAGGGCTGCGAACAATACAAGCATAATTATTAATTGCGAATAATTTTTCTTGAGTCTCATTAAATGGCAACCGACCGGTCGACTGACAGACAACAGGGCCGAGCGAGGCAGACAAAACGAATTGTCAAACAATAAGAAAACACACATAAATTTGTAGGCGGACAGCGGCAGGCAGCACATGCACACACACTCACACAAATACACTTACATGAAATCCTTGTTCCTTCTCGCACCCCCACCCACTGCTGTGGCACTTTCAACGAACTAACGGGGTTTTTGTCCAACGAGGCCTTTGTTTACGCATCTCTTTACATGCCCACTCCTGCAGCGGCCGGGGGGAGCGCAGTAATTGCGATCAGTGCAAAAGTGCGTGTTAAGCCGCAACACACTGCCGCTGGACAGACAGCATAATGGAGGCACAAAAGAAGCGCAAACATCCACTCGGCTGGAGGACAATAAGAAAACCCAAGAATGCGCACAAAATCTCATATAACGGTATTGGCATTAATGTTACTGTGTTTTTCGGACACTTTTTCCATCAACTTTCCTACTCTTGGCTACAGTTGCAAGTCGCCACCTCTATCCATCTATGGAGGTGGAAATGGTTGGAAGCATATTTGGCACAAAGGCAAATTTTCGGGCAAAAAGCTATGTGCGTCGCATTAATTCTCTTGCTGCAGTCACGTGTTGCGGCTTAAAGCGACAAGGCTGCTGAGCGAAAGGTATGCATTTGTTTATTATGTATGTGTATAGGATGTTTGTCTCAGCTTTGGTGTGCGTGTATTGTTTGACAGTCGTGTGGGCGTGTCAGAAATTAATAAGCGCACTTCACAAGTTAAGTGAAGTGTGAATTTTTTGGTTGGTTGCTGGATTCTTGAGCGGATTTCCTATTTCTATAGCACTGGCAATTGGAAGTGAAAAGGATATGGGCAGAGTTCTATTTGATCTTAGAATATCGAATGCCTTTAAAACAGTAACCGATTTTTTTGTTACTCTTAAATAAGACAACACTGCAGATCAGAGGCGCATGCTGTTATTGTGATGAGTTCGAAAGGCTGAGAGCCCAAGTTACAGCTAAGAAGGTAGCTCAAAAAGTTGACTGAACGGATGGGATGAAGAATAGAAGTAGATTTTGTTTTTACTTAAAACTACTTCACGACATAAAAAAACTAAAAGTACTAGAGTCTAGTCCCATCGGGTAACTAATATTTCAGATACCGCCGGTTAAGCAGATTAATCATGAAAAAAGCAACACCTATGAACGAGGCCGCCGGTTAAGGAAATAATCCCACAAATTAATACGGAAGATATCAACATTTATTATATTAGTTCATGTTGCTTCCATCAGAGCATAGATCCTCAACAGGTTTCAGCTATATTTAAGTTTTCGCAGAAAATACCTGTACATGCATTTCGCTCCTACAAATCCGTTGTGCGCGCTGCCAGAGCAGAGGGATTAGCCTCATCAGGACTCCCTCCTCATTTAGCCGTGACCTTACATTCCATACGGGTTGGGTACCACATCTTCCTTAAAGTTGCTCACATTGCCCGAGGAGCATGGCGAGAAAGCGAGAGAGGGAATTGAATGTTGCCAACCGTAAATACAGCATCCCCCCGTTGCGTTGTGGAGATATGCGATCTTTTTACTGGGACTCCATCTCAAAAAAGCCACCATATATAAGTGGCGCAATCTATTCAAGCGATAGAGTGCAGCGAATAAAGATTCTGCGGCTCCACTAGCTAAATCATGATGTCCGAATGGGTGTGAAACGCTCCGGCTGTGAAAATATTCAAAGCGGTGCCTGCCGGTAGTAGCAGAGGAAGAGGAAGACCTTCCTTTTACTGGAAAGATAGGGTGGAATAATCATTTGGTTTCACTTGGCGTGTCCAACTGGCATCGAGAAAAAAAAACAGGTGTGCTTTGTTAAAATTGGCCAAATCGCTTAAACATTCATGACGCAAATCAAGAAGAAGAATATTTGCAGTACAGCAGGGAGTCAATTGAAAACCACCGGTACTTAGGCCGTCGATTAAGCTGGCGTGCTCAGAAACTGAAAATCCCAAATTGATTATCTAATTTGTGTCTTGCTACTTCAGAACTTCAACTTCAACGCGCCAGTTGGTCAAGTGCGCGGCTAAGTTTTTGAGCCTGTGTAGGAAGACCAAGAATAATTTTATCAAACGGAGAAGAATTTCGACTTTCGGTTACACAAAAGCGTGCGTGTCACCTTCGATATATCTGGAATTTCCGTACTGCTCTAAAAGTATTTGAGGTAGAGTAATGGAGCTTAGTTTGAAAATATAGAAAGTCAATACTACCGTGGAGACAAATGGCAAACCTGGCGGGGCAGCTCTCATACAAGTGGAATTTTCTATACTGCACATCACTGAAAGTATTTGTGACACAGTACTGGTGAGACGATAAGTACATATGATGAACTTTATGCTCTAAAAATTTAGCAAGGCGTTGCCACCTGAGTTGAATTGCAAAAATAGCAACTTATCACCAATATAGCGTTAATAGAAAAATAAAAATATCAAAGGAAAGGTGTTTGAAAAGTTAATAAAATAATTTTTTGTGGTCTTGCCATATGATTTTGATTCAAGACTAAATTATTTTATTAGAAGACTAAAATATGGATTGCAACTAAAACGTATTTAAACAAGCTTTGATAAAAAAGTATACTTCGCTGGTGTTGCCACCTATTTTTCTTGAAATAATTTATTTTGTAATACATAACTGCATTAAAAGTAAACAAATTTATATATGTACATGTCAATATGATAAATAACAAATAAAATTTTATTTGGTGTTGCCATATGGTTTTCATTGAAGAATAAATTACTTTATTAGAGGACTTAAATATGGATGGCAACTAAAAGGTATTTAAACAAGCTTTGATAAAAAAATACTTCACTGGTGTTGCCACATATTTTTCTTGAAATTAAAAATTTTTTACATAAATTCATTAATAGTAAAAAAATTTATTAACCTATGTTAATATATGTAAATAGTAAATAATATTGTAAATAAAGTTGGTGTTGCCAAATAGTTTTTATTGCAGCCTAAATTATTCTATTAGAGGACTAAAATATGGATGGCAACTAAAAGGTATTTACACAAGTTTTGATAAAAAGTATACTTCGCTGGTGTTGCCATCTATTTTTCTTGAAATTAAAATTTTTGTATATAAATTAATTAATAGCAAAAAACATTATATACCTATGTTAATATATATAAATAGTATTGTAAATAAAATTGTATTTGGTGTTGCCATATGGTTTTTATTGAAGACTAAATTAATTTTTTAGAAGACTTAAATATGGATAGCAACTAAAAGGTATTTAAAAAAGCTTTGATGAAAAGTATACTTCGCTGTCGTTGCCACTTATTTTTTTGGAAATTAATTTTTTTTTTACATAAATTCATTAGTTGTAAAAAAATGTATATAGTACATATGGCAATATATATATATATACTGTGCAATAATATTTTTAAACGTTGTTGCCATATAACTATGTAACACGATAATTTATTACAAAAGTTAATAGGTAAGAAGTAAGATTATCGGCGTTAAAAAAAAAGAAGAAATTATTTGGTTTTCTGTTTCAAAAATTTAGTTTTAGTAAATGTTTCATTCGTGTATTTCCTTTTATACTCGAGCGAGGACGTGGGCACCAGCTGGTCTAGCATAAAATTAAGTCCAGATATCAATGAGGTAATGGCTAATGAAACACTGCGTTAGCCGTGTTCTGATTACTTTAGTTATTATTATTATTCATATTCATAGTAATTTACGACTACCATTTTGATTACTGGGTCATTTAGACTACACAAATCCAGAGATTTGCGGGTGGCATGTCAAAGTTCAACACACACACACAAGTATATTTGTATATGTAGATAAATATTTGAAAGCAGCTGCGTTAAACTATGTGGTTTATGGTAAAAAAGAAATAATTATTGAAGAAAATGACAACGAAATCGTAAACACGCGAATAACTCATCTATCCGCCTAACCAGCCGCCCACCCTTCACGCACCTAATCAAACACGTATCGAAAGTTTAGTAAAACAGAAAAAAAAACAAAAAAATATAAAACTTAAGCATTTCATTTGTTTCGACAAACATAAACCAAAAAACAAACCACCACCATCAACGCCCAGCGGCAAAGCATGCGCGCCACCACCACCAATAGTACTGGCCCTCACACCGCAACACGCCTGCTGACCTGCCTGATTGTTTAACAATTACCAAATTACCAAATTGCCATGCCGTGAATTATCCTAACACATTATCATATTTATGTAGTCGTATGTGTTTGCATAGGTTGCATAGTTTGTGCATTGCATGTGGCGAGTAGCTTCCAAAAATTCAGGTGTTCCGGATTTCACTTGTGATGTAAGCAGATCTACACCCTTATTGCCCCATATACTATATGTGTGGATCTACATAGACATATTTGTGTATGTAAATACTTTATTTTTGTTGTTATTGTTTAACGTAACTGTACTTCAATCGTCCGCACATATGTCCATTTTCGCGTCAGCGCACCCTTCAAGCGGTCATCAGTGGGCTATCTCTTGCGCCCACCCACTAGCGGGGCACTGGTATGCATACTCGTATTACGGGATATGTATCACTTGCCTTCTTGCTGCCGTGTTGCATGCATGTCACTTATTGCATCATTGTCATTTAAATCGTTATTGTCCTCGTAGATATGGATTCGTGTTACTTCATTAGCATAAATTCTTTGTTGTTTTTGTTTAATTATTATTACAATTCGTTTTGTTGTTGTTGTCGTTGTTATTACTGTCCGCATATTCGCCTTTAATTGACTGAACTGACTGTTTTTCTGCGTATTTCTGTAATCAACCAGACATTCAATGCCTTCAACTTTATGCCCCTCTGCATGCCACCTCAGCTTTTTATGCTTTGGAAAAAAGTATGAAATTACCGCTGATTGTTTTTATTAGTAATGCAATGTTATGAAATAAATTATAATCACCCTCTTGCGCTTACGCACATTCAGCCTGTGACGATTGAATTTCGTATTTTTGTTTATTTTCGTTTTGTTTTTGTATGCTAATGTCTTCTCGTAAGGACACAAACTTCAATTTTGTTAATTAGTGTTAATTTGTTGAAGGGTGTTTTCATGCGCTAAGCTGTGTTGATGTTTTCTATATGGTTGGCCTTTGAAAATGTCATAAGAGATTAAGTTTTACATTAATTATTTTAACAAGATTGTGGCTCTAAGAGCTTTTGCTCACAGGAAGCGACACTAAGACTTCTACTTTTCATAAATAATAAATATTGCAGATCGAGTACTAGTGCGTACTTCTGTAAAGTTCTGTGTATCATGGCATGTCACAAAATCATATTGACAAGGGGGTTTTCAAGCTTCACTCAAATAAAAAGGTGCCTTAATTTGACTGTTCGGCCGCCCTTGCCGAATGGGTTGGTACGTGACTACCTTACAGGAGAGAGTAGGTTCGAATCTCCGTGCACGAAACAGGAAGATGATAGAAAAAGCGTTTACTAATGGCGGTCATCCCTCCGCAGGCAATGGCAAGCCTTCGAGTGTATTTCTGCCGATAAAAAGCTCCTCATAAAAACCAATTTCTCATCGGCTTAAATTGTAGGTCCCTCCACTTGTGAAACAGCATTAAGACGCACACCACAAATAGGAACAAGAGCTCAGCCGAACACCTTAAGGAAGAGGGTTTCTCCTGAACATTCCTAAGATAATTGTTTCATGCTTTTTCCTCCCGAGTGCTTCTGGACTTTATTCATTAGGAGCGTCTTAAAATCAACCCAGCTCTCTAAAACCATTTTTTTCTTAAAATAGGATTTGATTAGATTTCTTTTATGCATGTATCTAAGGTGCTCAAATTTCTCAGAGTAGTTACTTCCGAGTATTTGAACTCTTTGACTATATGCTGTCGCGTAGTGGTGGAATAATTAAATAGTCTATCCAACCCACACATCCTGAGACTTCTACAAATATGGGTAGACGAAAGACACAATTTAGCTTAGTGTAAGCAATTCTCTTAGCTACCACAAAGCCGAGGTAGACATAGCAATGACCACCTTTGAAATACACTCACCAAAATCATGCGTCACTTCAACAACCCTCCCATGGGTAGATTGCTGCTTACTATTTGGAGTACGAATGGCACAGTTTAGCAAAACTAGAATGGAGTTATAGTGATGTGCGCCTGTGTAATAATGAAGGTAATCTTGAAAGCACTCTGAAGTGAGACACTGCTCAGTATTTTTCACATCGCGCCTAACCTGCTGTGGTTCTGTGTTCCTGAAAACATAAAGGATCACACGAATCAGAGGCTCCTAGTTATATTACCAAAGTTATTGGGAGCTATTAATTTCGGACCGTAAGCTGAGCTTTAGAAGCGACAAAGGCTTTAAGAAGTGCAATGTAACAGCACGGGTTCCACAAGGATCAGTTCTAGGGCCACTACTGTGGAACCTTATGCACGACGGGGTACTTAGACTAGATATGCCTCCCAGAACGAAAGTCATTGGATTCGCGGATGATATTGCGGTGGTAATACTGGCAATACATATCCAAGAAACTAAGACCCTGGAATTAGCCGAGCAAAAAAGTGATGGGGTTTTAATAAGCAGCAGGAAAGCAGTAGAATCAATTAAGGTAAAAATTTAAACTGTAATTAACAATTCAAGACAAGTTATTAAATACCTAGGGGTGGGTGATGATTGATAGTCGTCGAAACTTTAAAACGCACCAAAATTATGCTCTGAATACGGCATCGAGTATGCAGTGCTGTCTGGCACGAATTATTCGAAACAACAGTGGCCCTAGTCATAGAAAAAGAATACTGTTCGAGTAGTTTTGTAGGTCTTCTTCCTCTAGTAGGTGCGGCCTCAGGATTCTGTGTCTCCAATGGCCTAATGACTCATAGTTGGTAATTAAGTGTTCCATAGACTCCCCTTCATTGCTCCTCCTAAGGAGCAGGTGCAATTCATTGGTATACGAAATAATTATAATTAAGTAATTAGGGGCGCACAATAGATCAATCTAGTCGGAGTGCATAAAGGCCTTAGCCTGACCCCTACAACCATAACCATTACCATAGTAGGGTTGTCAGCTCGGTCCTTTTGTATGCGCACCGATCTTGGCAGATGCAATGAACATCAATAGCTACGCCAAAAAACTAATAGCCGTTTATCGGCTAAGCGCTTTGCGGACTATCTGCAGCTTCCACACAATTTCTCAGAGTTTCTGACGACGTTCGTTCGTAATTGCAGAACTAATCCCAGTTGACATTCTGGCTAAAGAAGTGCAAAGGCTATCGGAACTTAACGAAAGAGCAATGCACAAATAAATCGCTGAAGAAGAAAGGCGTCGCGCCATCGCCCACTGGCAGTACCGGTGGAATAGGTCAGCCAAGGGTAAATGGACACATGAGCTAATACCCACCCTCACAACAGAGTTGGCCATGATGGTTCACCAAACTGTCCAATCTGCTCGGAGGAGGAAGAAGATGTTGAACACGTCTTGTTTCAATGACCACGCTATGCTTCTGAAACCTTTAAAATCAAAAAGGGAGAAAATAGTATGGATTTTCTGCTGAAATCATCTAATAACTGTAAGAGAATGCATACGCATGTAACACAGATTCATAACGATCTAAGACGCGCAGAGTTTCGTAGGTGTCAACAATAATTAGGAGCCTTTGAGGCAATACCCTTTCGGCTGTTCCGCGGGGAGTGTAGTAGAGGTGGAGAGGTACTTAGTACATAGATGTAGCTGCGGGCTAAAAGTCGTGCATGCTGCTATGCCGGTCTAGCAGTACCCATGAGAATTTCCTTTTCACGGACGTCATCCCAGAAAAAAAAACACGAATCAGATCCACAATCCACAAAAGCTTCAAAATAGTGCTTCACGAGTAGGGTCTGAAGTTAACAGCTATATAAAGTACACTGTTTAGACCAAATAAGAGAACACTACTGGGCTTCATGAGGCCACTCACGAGCAGTCAAGTTAATCTAATCTAACCTTTTGTGTGCACAGGTGAAGTCCAATATAAAAAAGACTGAGCTAAAAAAAAGTCAGGAGCTTTGTTCTGATAACTTCGAGTTTATTTATTCAAAATAGTCCCCTCTGACCACGATACACTGCGATGCAAAAGCTTTTCGAAAGAGTGCTTCAGGTCATTGACCGGAATGTCCTTCAGGATTTCGGTTCAAGCATTTTGGATGGCCTCTACGGACGTTTTCAAGGCCAAATGCAATTTTCGAATAGGTGGAAGTCACAGGGAGGCATACAAGGCGAATAAGGTGACTGATTGATGGTTAAACTGCGATTTCTAGTCAAAAAATCAGTCAGAAAAATGGATCGATGAGATGGTGCATTACCATGCAATACGCGCCAGCTTCCTCCTTCGCGGTATTCAGACCGAATTCGATAAATGCGATGCAGTAAACGCTTCAAAACGCCAAGATAGAAAATTGCATTGACGATTTGGTCCGTTGGCATGACAACAATTGTCCGCAATTCCCTTGGAATCGTAAAAACAAATGAGCATCTACTTGATTTTTGACTTCTCCAAACTCCAATTTTTGGGTGGTGGATCGTCTGAGGCCTTCCATTCGCCACTTTCACGCTTGTTTCAGGTTCACGTTGGAAACAACACGTTTCTTCACCAGTTACAACGTTGTAAAGGAAGCTCTAGTATTTTCTTGCCTTTTTAATGAGGTCTTTCGAATGTTGAGCTCGGAGCGATTTTTGGTCCTCAGTTAACTTGTGTGGAATGAAACGTGCACAGACCCTTCGGAAGCCCAAATGACTAGTTAAAATGCGATAAATCGATGTTTTGGAGATATTCAACTCCGATTCCATGAATTTCAACGATGATTTCGGTTTATTTTTTTCAAAATATGTGATCAATTTCGATGGAGTTTTCGGTGATTACTGATTTTGGGCGACCCGTATTTTCATTGTCATTTATGTTATCACAACCATCTCTGAAACGTGTAAACGACTCATAAACTCTGGCCCGAGATCGACAATGATCACCATCAATTTAAATATTTGGGTAAACGTTTCACCAATTTTAAAACAAAATTTGATATCAGTTCTTTGTTCGAAACTCATTTTTGTACCAATGACACAAACATACTGGCACTTTAGACGCAATAACTTCGCTTCCACTGAACCGAATGACACCAGGCTTTGTGCGGAAGTCAGCTAGGAATATGGTTTCCAACGCACTAACTCTTTAAAAAGACGGCACCATCAAAAACATGTTTATGACGTCAGTCTTTTTTATTCTGGACTTCATCTTGTAGATTAGATTCTCTTGTCATTCTGAACATTTTTTTTACAAATAGCCACGCACAAGTGGGTTTAAAAGTGTCTCGTTTTTTTGTTCTATTATTAACAACCGTTATGCGATCAAAATTACGTTACTTACTTTAGTGTGGGCATTACTACTTGGATGGACAATAAAAAAACCAACGCCTTGCGGTCAAACCTAAAACTCGAGTATGAATCTGTGTGTAAACTAATGAAGACAACATTTGAAAAGAAAGAAATGTCAACTTGTCACAAGCAATCGATTAGGAAAAACACTCAACTAAGGAAACCAACATACATATGCATGTATTGTGTTCCCCTGAATGCCATAATCAATGTGGCACCATTGAAATTACCAATAGCGGTACATTCTAATTGACGCACTGCTCGAACTAATGACGCGTGACGATTTGCCGCTAATTTGCAGTAATTTTCTATATCAACTACTTTTTGTATGCCGAACAATATTGCTTTATTGACTTTTTTCCAATCAAGTCACACCCAGCTGCCACACCGCTACTCGATCACACAGCGCCTGCAGCTTTTGTGTGGTGGACGCTAATGACAAGTGTGCGTCCACCAGCCGGTTCAATACGTCAAACATTCAAACAATAAAACATATGCATATTGACAAGTGTTGGCTGTTCAATGAGCGTAATTGTCACTTTTGATTATGTCAAGATGACTTTATAATTACCTGGCAGTTGTACTGATAATGACAGTGGCGCGGCGCTAAAGAAATGGTTGTGGCAACAACAATCGCATAGCACGTGTGACACTTTAAGTGCCGGTTAGCTATGCTGGTGGAGTAACAAAAAATGTGTAAACGTTCTTCTAATTTTAACTAAGCAAACGAAGGTATTGGCAAGTAAATGCGAATGTGATGACCGGATGTCGTCGAAGCCGAGTGGGCTGAAATGGGCGGCAAAAAAGTGCAAGCGAGCACTTTTTGTGCCTTTGCTGGAGAACAATTACCATACAGTTGCAGATATACATACAGACATGTACAGTTATATTCATATGTATATCTTATGCCCGTGGGTATGTCTGTATGTACTTACATTAGTTTTTCCATTTATTGAATTGCCGCTAATTTGTGGTTGCAAAAGTTTCAATAATGCCGCCACTACCATGGCTTCAGTCAGCTTACCTGTCATACTGCGTAAGTTGCACACTCCTCTTTGCGTGAATGTGCGCTCAAATTGCTGTTCAGTTGGGCTTTATTTTTTTATTTTTATGTAAAATTTCAGGTACTTTTTCACGCATTTTCGCTTCAAAATTGCAAAAAAAAATTATTGCCGACATTTGGGTATTTCCAGGATGGATTGTTCAAGAAGTAAATTCAGTGCTGGTGTGTGTTTTTTCGTAATTTTTTTTTAGTTTTGTCAAGAAGAAAGCAGCAGAAAATTGTCCTCTTCAGAGTGGGACAGCTATCATTGTCCTTACAACTTTCATTAAAACATTCCAGCCTTGAATGGATCACTGGGCGTACATTATATAAGAGCTCGCTACGACTCTCCTTTAAAAAAATTACAGTGCTTCTGGAAACTGTCAAAGAAGATGCCACTAGAAGGAAATACTGTCTCCCCAGACATTTTTAGAGAGCGCTGCTCCAATTACAGTCTTTGACCAGATATAAAAATGGTTTGTTCTAGTAATGTAAGATCGAAAGAGAAGGACTCAAACAGTTACTCCAAGTAAGACATTGACTGAAGAACCTTAACGTCAGTGATCATCTTCACTCATTTGGCATTCACGAGGAAGTGCTGCAGCTGCATCCAAGCTTATGGTTGAACTCAACAAAGTCGCGTAATGGGCCCACCCAAGATAATGCAGAAAGTAGTTCCGTACAAGAAGTCTCTCCAGAAGAGTTGGTGGGATTGTTTTAGTGGTCACCCCCCAAGTGGTCAACACCCAAAAAAACAAAAGCAAAAAAAAAAACCTTTCTAGAGCACAGGACATCAACTACTTCTCTTCGCCAATAAACAAGGTTAGTTCCAGCTACCTCAATTCGTTTCATATTAGGCCGAGAGATTTCATTTCTGCGTCCGCGGTCTGTCAATTCCTCAACCGGCTTGCTGAAAAGGATTCCCCCCCAGGGCCTGTTTAGCAATGTTGTCGTCGATCTTTCTCAGCGTGTGGTCGGTCCAATGCCATCTCCTTTATCATTTTTCGTTTGCTACATTCACCCGCGAGGCTGACCACAACAAATCGGCATTGGCCAGAAAATTCGCAATATGCGCTAAAGACAGCGGTTGGCAAATGTTTACAATCGTCTCGTGATCGTCGCAGTTACTTTCCAGGTGGTGCTGCCATACAGAAGTACTGACTTAACACTGGAGTTGAATATGCGTAGCTTTGTGCGATGTAATTTTTTTGCCACATTAACGCGAAGATGCCGAAGGCCGGCTTTACTTTGCTAATTCTACACTCAACAGCCACTTCAGAACCACCGTCAGCAGTGAGCAAGCAGCCAAGGTAGTGAAATCTATCAACTCAAACCTCTGCGTACCCACTACCAACGGCTTCCGTTCAGTGATTTTGTTTTCGGTTGTTTTTTTTCGACAGTAGAGGAAGTTAAATGAATTTGATAGAGTGCGCATCTAGTAGACATTTTTTTGTTGCGGGACCTCAGCTTTAAGCCAAAAGACAAGTTTCTGATATGCTTTGAAAACGACACAAGTAAGTACCCACTGATGTGGTTCCTGCGATGAACAATCTAACGGGGATTGGCATGAAGAAAATTATATTTTTCAGCTTGACTGCTTGACAATATTGGAATCTTTGGTTCCTTTGAGTTTTTTTCTTTTTGTTTTAGCACCAAAATCTACCGAGTAGCCAAAAATTAGTGATGCAGTTCTACGGTTATATATTTGATCCTTTTATTTCTGTAAGGCATACAAGGCCTCGAGTTCTCCGCTATAATCCCGGTTGAATCGTTGCAGGCACTCCGCAACACTTAGTGGCAAATGGCAAAGAGCATTTGTATCTTATAAAAAACCATCTGTTCCTTGAATGTCGCCATCAATTAGAGGCCCCATTATTTCTTTAACGCATATGCGAACATTTTTTTTTTTTTTTTTTTGTTTTTTGAGAATCAACTCCACTTTTTACGCTTTTCGTTTGTTTTACTTTCCCGTGGCATTTTTCTGGAAATGCCCGTATACAGGTGGATAATTACGTACTGTTTTTAATGATTTGAAAATGTGCGAACATTTATTTGAAAAATGTGAAAATCACATGTTTTTGCCAAGCAAAAATTAATGGCATTTGAAGTGCGCTAAATTGACAGTTGAATTGTCAGTTCGCAAATTACATGTTGCTCATGAGAATGGAGAATAAAAAGAAAAATCTATGACATTTGCAAATTGCCAGCTTTTAAAATATAGTAATTGCTATTTTTTCAATTATTACATATTTCAGACTGACCATTTTTCTTGTTTTCGCATATTATTTTTTATTAGCATATGCACTTACCCTCACCTGTTTTTTGCTGTTATTGCAGCATTTGGTTTGCAATTTCTCCATAATATACGAGTATTGTCTGTATGTGTGTTTACTTCCTTTCGCTCTGAACCCTTGCGCGCCCCAATGACAGCCACACTTGTGCCTTCTTCACGCTACTCATCCGCTGTACGCACTCACTCGCTCTCGCTCACTCACTCCCTCACCTATCATCGTTCACTCACTTTGCCTTCACTGCTGCTGTCAGATATAATTTTACGCTGTCACGCACTAACTCGGTGCTTATGCACCTATGTATGTATGCGTGTGCATACATATATTCTCAATGCGCTTATCCTGTGTCGTGTTTATTTTTTTTGTACTTAAATTTTTGTTTTGTTTTTGTTTTTCTTTCCACTTTTTATTGTATTTATGTTTTTATCAGCAGCTTGAAATCGCATCAAATGCACTTTAATTGTTTCTAATTAAGCTAAAGAGCCAAAGAACTGTTGAGAATCCAAAAAAGAAGCAACGCTCGTTTTCTCCCACTCTCCTTCTTTTTTCATGCCTCACACACCTCTGCATTCACACCTGTGTGTTTCCCACACTTATTGTGACAGCTATGGGCTTAAGTTCTAATAACAGTTTACAAGTACACTTACGTATGTATGTATATCCACATACACACACATACACTAAATATATTTATGCACATAAACATTAGGCAGGATCGAACTCTAAACACCAAAAGTAGGTTGTGCCATTTACTTAATAAAACGCTCGGTTATTTACGATGAAAGGTTGAAACGGCTCTTGATTTCATTGGGCTGCAAACAGCTTAACATAAGGCATACGCATCCATTCTGTACTCCTTACTCCATTAATCTGATATATTCTCTCCAGTTCGGCCGCAAGCCAATTATTCGCAGAAAAAATGTTCCAGAGTCATAACAGCCTCAACCAGGATGTGTATCAAACTTGTTTACTCACGTCGATTGGTCGTTGTCAGCGAGTGGGTTTTGTGAGTGTCCGTCATTCTGTTGCTCCCGAGCTCGATGTTCACTCTAGATATAAAACGTTTGATGATAGAAATATTTTTTTTCTTATGAATGGTGAACCATTGATGGACAACCGAAAACCTCCGAGTGCATTTCTGCCACAAAAAAAACATTTCATTACAGCCACCAGCTGTTCGAAGGCGATATAAAGCTCTTAGAAGCGCCAAATAATAGATATAAGCGCCAATTAAATATCCTCATAGGTTAGGTTAGGTTGATCTGGCTGGCTGAAAGCATCACATAGACCTATTGGTTCTTAGTGATTTTCCCTCTTTTCTAGTTCATTGCAAAATCTGCAGCTATCCTTCTTTGCATTTTCCATCTTGTATGTGTGTGCCGCTTGTGGCTTTCCTGAAACCAAATTCCGTAAGCCCTTTGGGATTTTTCTGATAGGGCTGAGACCTGATTGTGACTCAGATGTGTGCTCAGACCAGCACTCATACAAAAATGGCGCTCGGATAGATAAGGGAGTTGGGGTTTTTTCTCACTTCCTCAGAGAAGAAGATTTTTAGGATAGGTTAGGTTGGGCTCAGACCAGCACTCGAGCACGAATGGCTTTCAGGTGGATGGTGGGTGGATGGTGGGGTTCGGGTAAGAAGATGCTTAGATTAGGTCAGGTGATGGTGGTTGCCGTGATTGCCGCGGTTACCACTCTCTATGGGGATGTAAAGGCGTCCACTTGAGCCTGGAGGAATACTGTGATGTCCATTGTTTGGGTTTAAGATCCCACCCTTCTAATTCCCGATGTGGTGAAACCACTGTATGACAAATAATGAAATTTAAGAGTTTATACAGGGGTGTCGCGTTTTGACGAGAGTGGAATAGTGGTAGAGAGAGTTTTCAATGGTTGCAGATTTCCAAAGAAATAAGAGTTTAAACAGGGGCAACGCATTTTGACGAGAGTGGAATAGTGGTAGAGAAGTTTTCAATACTCCTCACTTCATTCTCCTCGGAAGAAGGAGTTTGTCGCTTTTTGAAGCGTAGTAGTCGTATGGGTTACGAACGCTTAGCTAATTTTTTCACCTGTCATTTTCGGTTCAATCGCATCTTTCGCAACCAAATTGAGACTGTTTATGCTTGACATAATTTTTTTAAACAGCGTCCACTACCTGCTCTGGATAGGCTTCATCTCAGTTCGTTTACATCAAAACACCTACTGGAACGTGTTCGCTGGGTACTGAATCCTAGCCTCAACAGGAATGATAAATACAAGCTTTTATGTGTATCGCCTTTAGCAATATTGTCACGACTGCAAATTATAGGATAAATATTAGAAGCTTGATGCTTGAGAATATAAAGGACTCTAACTTTTGGTAACGGAGTTTTTTAAAAAAGAAATGTACTTTTATTAGATAAACTATTTTTATTTTTGTAAAACTGACTTCATATTCGAAATAGGCGAGCGAAAAAATTTCCTAGAAGAAATTTGAAGCGAATTTGATCCACTTTTTAAAAACTGCGTTGCTCTATTGCTTCAGTCATTGTGAATTTTTATGATAAGCTTTTGAACTTAAGACACTGATTTGTTTTCAGATGGTTTTCTTCAATATAAATGTGAAAAGT
This sequence comes from Anastrepha obliqua, assembly GCF_027943255.1. Classification (NCBI taxonomy): domain Eukaryota; kingdom Metazoa; phylum Arthropoda; class Insecta; order Diptera; family Tephritidae; genus Anastrepha; species Anastrepha obliqua. Next base: position 110,278,023 of record NC_072894.1, on the reverse strand, counting down.
TTTTCAGGTAGTAAGCGATCTTCAATATATATTTATACATATATAATTAGCACCTTTGGGTATTTGGCAGAGCTCCTCCTCCTATTTGTGGTGTGCGCATCTTGATGTTGTTCCACAAATGGAGGGACCTACAGTTTTAAGCCAACTCCGAACGGCAGATGTTTTTTATGAGGAGCTTTTTCATTCACTTCATTCATTCTTTACACTCGGAGGTTTGCAACTGCCGCCTTTCATAACCCATAAATAAATAATCTATTCCCCTTTGGTTAGATATGAAATCCCATTTATTTATGTTTGTTATAGTGAATTTTAGTATTTTTCGCAAATATGTTTTTTTTTCGCGTTCACTGCACTCGGGAGCATAGAGGATTGACAAGACTCAGTCTTGCTATGGTTTCGGTAATCTATTTTTCTGGCAGGGTAGGGCGTTCTGGGAGTGCCCACCTGTCGTTGCTTAGGAGCAACATCTTCTTACTGCTTCGAGCGCCATGTGTAACTGTGTCCTTTTCTTTGTTTGTTTTTTTTTTTTTTGGCTTGTTTTAGCAGCCACGGTGCAAGTAATGCGCTGAATTTTGTGCTGATTGGAAGGATAAGGTTTTTAGGGTTCAGGAATAATTTTTTTGTTTTTTTAACTAGGAAAGTAGATAAGTTTGGAAAAGTGCGAGGACCGTGCTTTACATGGGATTCGAATCCACAACCTCTGGAATGCCAGGCGTGTGCATTTCGCTAGACTACCGAGGCCGTGCAAATGTATAATACTGAAATGCAATATTTTTGTCAGGCTTACTGATTAACTAAAATCTCGCCAAATCGAAACCCAACAAACTAACTAATTTGCACTTGATTTTCAGAATTTCTTTGACGACCCACCCTAATGCATATTAGGCTGTTAAATACCCACACCAAATGTTTCACGCTACACCAATACATTTGTTTATATTATATCCTGCCGCATATTAAACACATCAACTCACATCAATTGTCATTGCATTTAGCGGTGAATTTTTGTTTTCTACTTTTCCTGTTTATTTGTTTGTTTGTGTGTTCATTTGAACTGTCAAAATATTTTTGCTTCTTAGAAAAATGTAAATGTAGCAAAGTTGCTTTTGTACAGCTGGATGTGGCAAACGCTTTGAGGCATATAAATGGCGCTAATGTGTTTCGGTGAAGCTGATGACTAACTGTAAAGGCAGATACATACATACTATATATTTATGCGGTATACTTTGCAATGCAACGCTCTGTGGCTAATGCTATGCGTCAGCTATAGTTACCGCGTGACCAATCCTACACTGGAGCAAAGGATTCGCATTGAATCACTGAGGATTTTCATCAATCATAAATTTTATTCCAATTTTGTGCAATAAATTCATGCAAATTATGAACAAACGATTGACAATTGACGATCGAAACAATTGAAAATTGCCATTCTGTTGCGTGCCACTCAACTATTATTATTTGCCAAACAATAAGAATCAAAATTTATGTGGACAGACATTTGCCATAACAATAAGCCATAATTATCGATCGTAAATAGTTACAATCAAAAAGTGGATTGCATGAAGCAACAAAAACAAGAGTGAAAAAAAATTGAATTAAAGGAAGGCAAAAAGAGGAATAAAAGCTTGCACTCTGCGCAATGGTAGGACTACCCGTAAACGTAAATTGCACATAAACGTTTAGCGACTAAAGCCAGCAGGTATGCGAGTAAGTAATTTAGAAAGCTAACATTTCGCTCTCCCAAACTTACAAAAAACGTTACCCGAATTACATGGAAGCATCCAAAAATGGCACCGGTAGTGATACTGCCGCACAAAGAGGCACCTGAGTCCCATTAGAGTATTTTTGTGAGGCACAGAAGCGTCTGATGGTCCTCTGAAAGCTCAATAGTGGCGAACTGTTTTGAGTAAAAAAATGTATTTATTTTTTTATGTTTCGCTTTATTGGCACTTATTTGCTTCAACATTTGTTTTTTGTTTTTTTCTTGTTACCTGTAACTTTTAGCTCGAAATGTGGGGTTTAGCTGTTGGCCAATTAAAGTGCAATTTAGCCAAACGCGATGCCGCCGACAACAAAGAGAAAATGGCACTGGATATGAACGTGCAAAATGCAAATAAATTTACAGCAAATAATGCAAATGAGCAGAGTAACAAATAAATAAAAATTAAAGCAGGGAAAAAGGAATTTAAAAGAATTACATTAAGAGCAGAAAATTGTAGCAAAAAAAACTTATTATTTTCATAAGGATAGCGAGTGGCATTCTTTAGCTATGAGGGGGCTCAATAAATACCCATGTTAAAAATGAAAACACAACAAACTGTTTGAAGTTTTCTTTTTATTTTTCAACAAACCCCCTTTTTATGAATATACACTTCTCCCAACGTTTCGGCCATTTTTTAACCCCTCCGAAAAATAGAATTTGTCTAACTCTCCAAAATACGTATCTGTCTCGGCGGTGACTACCTCGTTTGAACTAAATTTTTTTTCCGCGAGCCATTTCTCCATGTTAGGGCACAAGAAAAAGTTGCAGGGAGCCAGATCGGGTGAATACGAGGGGTGCGGTAGAAATTCATTCATTTTGACGGCGACAGCTCCGGAAAAATGTGCTGGTGCGTTATTGTGGTGAAAGAGCACCTTCTTTTTCGCTAAATGCGACACTATCTTCTTCAATTTTTTGCGAAAGCGGTCCAAGAACTCACCGTAGTATTGTCCAATGATCGTTCTTCCTTTTTCTAAAAAATCCAAGATGATGACACCGTTCGCATCCCAAAAAATCGTCGCTATGAACTTTCCGGCCGGTAAGACTGTCTTCGCTTTCTTTGGAGCAGATTCACCAGGAGAAATCCATTCTTTTGTCTGTTTCTTAGTTTCTCTGTTCTGTAATGATGAATCCAGGTTTCATCAACGGTGACAACTCGACGCAAAAATTCCTTCGGATCTCGTTTACATTGCTCCAAACACTGCTTCGAAGTTAATAGCTGTATCCGCTTATTGTCCACCGTGAGCAATCGCGATACCCATCAGACCGACAATTTTTTCATCCCCAACTTATTATCTAAAATATTAATTGCCATTCTAGTCGACACACCTCCTGCCTCTGTTAATTTCCGCATTTTCGTTCGCCGATCAGAGAGAACCATGTCGTGCAATTTTTGAATGATTTTCTCGGTGCCCATGTCATTGAACCAATATCATTGTCTGAATTCTGTATCCCCGCAAAACTAATACGGTTACGCAAGATGACGTTGCTTAATACCAGCAGCGCCGCCAAACGAGGTTTCAGACAAGCTGTCGTGTGACTTCTTTAACCTCATGTTGGAGAGGATCATTCTTCGGCTCGCACGCTTCGATATTGACATCATCGGCCTTAGTTCTGCTTTATCGTGTCGTGGGTGCCGACACTTTTGACAGTTGCCACTTTTGACAGTTATGATTTCGAGGTTGTGAGACACTTCGTTTATTTAGGAACCAGCACTAACACCGATAACAATGTCAGCCAGGAAATCCAACGTAGAATCACTCTTTCCAACAACGAACTGAACTAACACTCTACAAGACTCTCATCATGCCCGTCCTAACGTATGGCGCAGAAGCTTGGACGATAACAACATCCATGAAGCGACGCTTGGAGTGTTTGAGAGAAAGATTCTGCGCAAGATTTTTGGACCTTTGCACGTTGGCAACGTCGAATATCAAAGGCGATGGAACGATGAGCTGTATGAGCTTCACGATAACTTAGACATAGCGCAGCGAATAAAGGTCCAGCGGCTACGTTGGCTGGGTCAATGGATACAAACGCTCCGGCTTTCAAAGTATTCAATGCGGTACCAGCTGGTGCTAGCAGATGAAGAGAAGGTCTCCTCTATGTTGGAAAGACCCGGTAGAGAAGGACTTCACTTCAATTGGTGTGTCCAACTGGCGCCGGTTAGCACGAGAAAGAAACGACTGCCGCGCTTTGTTAAATTCAGCCAAAATCGCATGAGCGGTTATCGCGCCAGTTAAGAAGAAGAATATGTAGCACATGACAGCACCCAATTTCGCTTTATCTCCTCGCAGTTTTTCTCATACAAAAACAAAAAGCGAATTACCGAACGAATTACTCTTCCGTTTTGGAACCGAGTGTGTATATGTTAAAAGTGTGGTGGGTTGAAAGCTGTCGCTTCCGCCATTCGTCCTTATCTATGTAATACTACATTAAGTTCCCTGTTGAAATTAGCTTGATGAATAACAAAGTCTGAGCTAGCGTTTAAACCTCTGCATATTCGGCTGTGACCAGAAGGGCTTTGAACTAGTTGTACTGTTGTGAATAGCCTAAGTACGGACTTCTTTGTAGAACTTTTTGCAACAAGTCTATTGGGTGAAGGCCAAGTACCTTATCCAATGCTGATGTAGGAGTGGTACGCATTGCTCTCGGTTTAGGACTAAGGTTTCAACAAATTCTGGTAACTGCTTCTATCTTTGTCCATTGTTTGAACAGTTTGTATGGAGTCTGAGCACTGTGCGTGGACTTATGCGTGATTACCATTCAGTTGGTTTCGGGTAAAATTCCCTCAATGAGGACATGAAACCACAATACAATAATATAAAATGGTTTTTTTCTAAATATTTCGATTAAAATCGATCAACCTCTTGGAGCCGGGAAATGCTGTAGGCGCGTCCGTTTGTAGGGCAATATGTACATATACTTGTGTATAAAGGGGTTTCCAATAAGAGGTGTTATTTGGAACTTTTCCCGTAAAAGATCAATGGTTTCGTTGCTTGTGTGGCACGTAGCGCCGTCTTGTTGAAAATGAACGTTGCTCAAATTAATACCATCCAATTCTGGCCATAAAAAATCGATAATCATCTCTCGATAGCGCAATCGATTCACCGTAACTGTTGCTCCAGCTTCATTTTCGAAAAAGTAAGGTCCAATGACTCCGCCGGACCATAAACCGCACCAAACACTCACACATTGAGGATAGAGAGGCTTTTCAACAATAACTCTTGGATTTTCCGATCCCCAGATCCGACAATTTTGCTTGTTGATGGAGCCACTGAGGAGGCATTTCAACGACCCAATCAGCAAAGACGCGACATGCAAACCATATACATACATATATTCTTATTGACAATAAGTACGACTAGTGGAGAAAACAAATTTCAAAGTGAAAGAAAACAATTTCAAAGTACCCTAATCCACTAGTAAATCCCCTGAACTAAATCCAAAGCTGTGTTGCCACGAATTTCATATTTAAATGGAATTTAACTTTGGTGTCTTCTGCGCTTAATTTGTCCTTGAAATGCACCCAACACTGGTTAACACTAACCCAATATTGATTATTCGCCCTGTGGCCTTGCACTTGCATATCGCTTATCCTGGTAACTTGATGTACGTGTATGTGTGTGCGTGCGTGTGGTTACTTAATCAGCATCTCTATGTTTCCTCTTCTTCCCAACTGTATTTGGTGTATTGGCTAGGAACTGGAATATTCCGCAATGCCAAGGACAATCCGCACAATCCCAGTAAAAAGTTTGCTCAAACAAAGCTGCTTTCCATTGCTTGAAACTAATACACACGCGATTTTTTATGTGCATACTTATATGCTATACTGTGACATGCACAAACACTGCTTTTGTTTTTATTTTACTTAGTAATGCAATCTCATGTTCGAATGGTTAATATTCCTGAGCATACAGGGTGTTCTAGATATAAGTATCCCAAGAATAAAGCAACTTACAACTCTACCCATTAAGACCTTATCGACATTATCTGACTCCATCTCGTGAATTTGTAGGGGCAAATTTCAATTAAAGGATTATCTAATTAGTTTGGATCTTAAACAGGATCTGAAACAATTAATAATTGAAAGGGATTACACAGCTCTGAGAAGGTATATCGTCACCACTAAGTTCATGATTACTGACTTGCTCAGCAAAAGTTTTATTGCTTGATGTGTTGTGTGGCATAGTGCGCCATTCTGCTGGATTCAAAATCTTGCCAAAATTCGCAATTTCAACCCACAAACTATCTATAATCCTGTTTCTGTAAGCAACATGGCGTTTTCGGCAGCAGCTGCCACTGTTGAGAGAATACAGAAAGTCGCGCTTATTGCGAACCACTACTCGGCTCTCAATACATTTGATAGGATCAGCTCTTAAGCTGATTTTAGAGTTTTCCATACATTTTGTATTTACAAGTAACTTTTTTCTATTATCTGATATATCTTCTTCTTAATTGGTGGCAGAACGCTTTCGCGATTTTGGCCGAGTTTAACAAAGCGCGCCCGTCGTTTCTTTCTCGTGCTAACCAGCCCCAGTTGGTTACACCAAGTGAAGCTAAGTCCTCATCCAGCTGATCTTTCCCACGCAGAGGAGGCTTTCCTCTTCCTCTGCTGCCATCAGCTGGTACCGCATCGAATACTTTCAGAGCTGGAGCGTTTGTATCCATTCGGACGATATGCCAACGTAGTCGCTGATATATCCGTTTGGGTAAAAGAAATTTGTTATTTATGCGTAAAATTTTTGCTTGATTATTTTGTGATTCTGTCGATATTTTTGGCATTATCGACGATTCTTTATCATCAAAAATGCCTGAACGTAATCGGCGAAACCAAAATTGCACGAGATTTGCTTCCATTGTTAATACTCTATAACTCACAACTGAACAACTCACAACTATAAATTGCTTGATCGACACTTTATGAGTTATCGACCACTATAGCCATCTACCGAGAAAAGAATGGATTTCTCATCCTACTATTATTTTTATTTACATTAACCTAACCTAACTTTACATTTTTGTTTGAAAACCTACGATATTTTGACACTCTCTTCATAGTTTTCTTCCACACTTCATCTTGTTTACATCACGCCAAAATTAGGCTCTTATTTCCACTTCATTCTCTCTCCGAATACGGATGCATTAGCTTCAGAAAATCGGGGTTTGGTTCTGCGATGTATACCTGTACGCGCGAATTACATTTTTGCTTATCAACTGTCAGTTACTCTGAGATAAAGAAAATTTCCATTCCCGATTTCTTTTAAAAGAATGGACGATTTGGACAACAAAATACTCAGTTTGGAAATAAATTCCTCTTAAGGTTCTTCAGGCATACGTTTAAAGGCACTCATTTGACTACGCAGAATAATGGATATAAAAGCGAGCTCTGCTCTCCCTTCGTAACCTCTCTTGAGGAGGTATGCTACTAACCATGTTGAAAACAACTCACAGGGTGTGGCCAACATTATACCGTGAAGAGATTCTCAGAGATTTTGAAGAAATTAGCTGATTTGCTGACGTATCGGGGATTCTGACAGCGGTTTGTTTACGACAGAGGTTATCAAAAACTGAGATTGCGTTGATAGTATAAGAAAAAATCAACGCATCCACTGCTCACGTTCCTTCATTCCCATCTGAACAACAACTGATTGGCCGAGCGTAAACATACACGTGAAACGAACCGTCAGAATTGTGTTCCAAATCCTCGAAGACGTGATAGCCGAAGTTACTCTTACAATTTTCCTAGGTATGCTTAAACCCTACATCCTATTATCTCTGCTACTGACCAACAGTTAATACTGTGAGGAGTGTTTTCTTTTCTTTGCTTTTTTTGTAAGTGAATCACTCATCAAGTCCATTGTACTGCACTCTGGTTCCCTTTTTTTATTTTTCTTCAAATTTCTTTTTTTAATTTTCTTCAAATCTATTCGACCTCCGCAGAAATCTGAGTAGATCTTGTGGTGCCAAAGATCCGAGGTGATTGGTCGCATCTTAACACATCAGTGCCAAAGACCTTAAGCCTGATTCCAGCGAGGCATCAGAGCCCGTCCCAGCTAAAGAGTCAGAGATCTCGTTACCCGCGATACCCACGTATCACGAGAACCACGCTAGGATTAGGATATTTTGTCTACCGCCATAGTTCAGCCCGGGTTTACATGACTCAACTACCCAAGAAGTGGTTGGAGGGTTGTCTAAGGTCAAGAGCCCAGCTTTGCTGTCGCTGCAGAAACATACAGATCTGCCGCTCAAAGCATGTAGGCATTAGGAGCCATCGTAATTTAACAGTATTTGGTACACCCTGTACTTACATAGCCAAGTATATTTGAGCATGCATGCGAAATTTGCTTGTATTAACTTAGCGGGTAATCAGCTACCCTTTGGAGCTATCTAAAGCAGATGTACATATGAATGTATGTGTGTATGTAAGTATGTAAGTGTTTGCTTGGAATAAGTAGTTTTCTTTATAGCTGTTTCTGTGTATATCGATTTCTGTACTTTTCATTGCCAAGGACAACTGAGCTTCGGTGCTGAGTTGCAATCGTGAATAACAGGATATAATTAAAAATGTAATATTTGCTTTTATGTAATAGATGATGATAGAGATACAAAATGAAATAAGTGAAATTGCTTCACTTTAAGAAATTATTGTAATTTTAAATATTGCCAAATTTCCAATTTTTTCATTCCTTTCTTATTACAGGGTGGAGGAGTAAAATTATCCAAGAAAAGTTTGATATGCACGCGAAACTATGTATAGATTTTATATAGTAATGTTGCATACTCAGTTTTTCATATCCTCATAAATTTAATTTCTTAAAGAATTCTAAAATTTCAATGGACTAAATTTTCCACAAAAATTATTCTAAATACTTCGACGTACTCACTTTACGGTATTGATATGGAACAATTAAAAAGTGATCTGGCAGTCTTAAAAATATACTGATTTTCAACTCACATGAGTTTCTTTTCACATTTTTAGCTTTTACAAAGCATTCGTGACTCACCGATCTACTGCTTTTATATTTTTAAGTGCCTTATGAAGCTTGATTAAATTTTACTCTACTAATTTAGGACGAAGGGGACTTAGGTTGGGTTAGGTTATACTGGCTGGCCGAGACCACGCAGAGACCATTTTGGTCCATAGCGATACCAGATCAGAGTCCTATTTAACAAAAATATTCATCACTCAAGAAGCGTGAGTTTTTTAAGTCGCTCGAGCTCCAGTTCAGGGATAAATTCTAGCCTTTCAAAGCTATAAGCAAGCTGGTAGCCTAATCTAGTTTTCTAGAGAGCCGGACAGAAGCATAGAATATGCTCCAAGATTTCTCTTTTACCCGGTTCATTACATTTCCTTAAGGGTTAAATTTAGCTTGTTCTAGCAACTAGGCAGTGCCTTGTTGGTATATCAACGTTCATATGTATATCAGTTTCTTCTATCGAACGGTATAACCGATCTAGTATACTTGTCATCATATGCGTGTTTACACATGCTCCTGGCAACTTTGCAATTGCTTAGGCTAAGCCATTTGCCTTTTGCCTTTCTTATCAAGCGTTCCTCTTTTGAATTGTGCGCAGGGGTTTAAGTATGTGACTTATTTGATCCTCTGTAGGTTTCGCGCTTTCTTTAGCTATTCCACCCACTGTCTCATTTCCATTCCTCTTCCATTTTCGATCCATCAGTGAATACATTGATGGTGCTACTCCTCGGAACCAAGCCTTTGCGCCATCCACCGCCTTCAATAACGGCCTTTAGTAGCTTTCCAAAACTCATAACTGGAATCATATAGTCTGAATTGACTGTGGCATTCTCAATAATAGAGAAAAAATTTATCACCTCCCACATATGCACCACATAAACACATGAGTGCATGTGTTCAGAGCCGTGTCGGCACTAACCACGAAAATTTCAACTGGACCTACACGACCAACTAATCGGTGACGGCTAGAGACCGTTACTTGAGGCCTGCCAAGGTTTTAATGCAATAAAGACGAACCTGCGCCAACTACAGCTTGATCTCCACGCTGATAGAAATGCTGAAGAGTAGTTGCAAGACGAACACCGAACACACTCCATAACTGCCTCCCGACATTATACTTAAAGGCAAGGTTCCGGGAGGAGCACCTGTTCGGACAAGACGGGGTTTTAGGTAGGTAGGTGAAGCGGTTGAAGTGCCAGTCTGGCACTCCTCAATTAGCCTAAAGCGTAGTTTTGATACCATTATGAGACCTCCAACAGGCAGATATCTACAGCCAGCCAGAGCTGTTGATATAATAGAGGAGATTTATTGGATTTAGGTTGGCGCACTGCCCCAGGCTGTAGAAGAAAGGAGCGCCCTTAATCATCTTGCTGCCAAACCCGGAAATTTATAGAGGAAATGCTCAACAGTCTCCTTCTATGTCCCCACAGTTTCTGCACTGGTGGTTAAGTGGTAACCCTAGCTCTTCCGCGTGTGTGCCGATCATCCAGTGACCGGTAAACATAGCTACGAGTTCGGAAATTGAATGACGAGGAATTCAAGGGTCTTTCTGAGTCCTTCATATATCGTATTGGGGCCAAAGGGTTTTCTAAATAGCACATGAAGAAATGGAGCTCCATCTTTTTTGCGCTTTACTGAGAAATAATTTGTCCAATTCCCCTTTAACAACTTTCTGGGGGATGCCGATGCCCGGGTAGGAGATCTCTGAGGCCAATTCAGTCCCCTTACTGGCAAGCTCATCAGCAATTTCATTTCCCTCTATGTTCCTATGTCCTGAAACCCAGATCAGAGAAATATTACCTGCACACCCAAGAGTTTTGCAGGATCGCAAAGACTTCTACTTGAAAAAGACTAGGAGTATTCGGCAGTTTAAGGGAGACTCCCGATGCAGATTTTTCCCTCGATCCAATCCTGCCTATTTGAAAAGATTGCCCCAGCACGACCCTCAAACTCTAGTTTGCGGATAGAGAGAGAGTGAGAAAAGATTTTAATAATTTCAGTAAGGTGTCACCCTACTAAAGTCCTGGCATATCTTACTGGTCTCAATCTCAACAGATTGAGTGGCGGATTTTATTGGCCTCCTTCGACGGGCATCCCTTACCGCGGGTAAATACTCACCCACTAACCCGCTGGAGCGAGATGAAATGAATCTACGACAGATGTGCCGTTGATGCCGTAATAAAAAAAGTGAGAGAAGAGGAATGACTTATTTCACTAACAAAGTGGCAAGTTCGGTGGAACACCTCCTCCAAAGGGCGATGGACTTATAAACTGGTTTCTGAGTTACAACCATGGCTCAACCGTAGTTTTGGTGATACAACCTATCACGTGACACATTGAAGAAGGTGCGGAACATGTCAGTTTCCACTGTCTACGGCTTATGTCAGAAAGTAGACTTCCAAATGCAACCGACGTAGTTGGGTACATGATGGAATCGGAAGAAAGGTGGGAGAGCTAAGATACATTGAGCAGGCGCGAGGCTATAATGAATAGATTTGACAAAGAAGGGAGGAGACGAAGTTCCGTGCTTAGTACGTAGGCGTAGGTACTGTTTCGCAAGTCCACCACAGTAAGATAATTACTGACCAGCCGTGGTCCCGAATAAGGTATACCTTTAGCCAAACAGTATGAATCGGTCATGTCGTCTATGTGACGGTATCTATGAAAGATTCTCCCTTCGATAAAAAGAGAAAAACACATTGCACATTGGCTTATAGTTTGTAAGTGTATTGATATTATCCTTGTACGAGTACTTGCCTGTTGTTGTCCTCTTGTTTATCAATGCGCACACGTGCAATATTGCTTATTCAAATATGTTGTACATTTTTACGTGCTCTCTTTAAGTTATTGTCGTTCCAAAGTGCACCTGAATGCACTTGCATATTGGCGCTTTTGTTGTTGTGTGCAGTCAGTCAATTGTACGTGTTGAAGTTGCCAAACACTCGACACTTGAGCCAGCGTTTAGGTACTTGCATATCTGTGGCATATCCAGTTGCCCTTATTCCCTTCCCTTATTTTCCCGTATCTTATTTACTTATGCAATTTGGTTTTCCTTTGTGTGTTTTTCTACACTCGGAATTCAATTTAAATTTTGACATTTGAACTGCCAGTGACACTATGAATCGAACAATTTATCGATGGTGCTTTAAATATTATGCGAAGGTAAGAAAATAAAAAGGTCGCCTGATTGATGATACCCTACGAAAGGTCGCATGAGATGAGAAAATACAGGATATTTTTTTCCGGCGTAAATGGCTACTGCTTTCATGTGAGTGGAGCACCAAAAATACTTATATATAGAGCAATTGCGCTGTTCACTCAGGAGTCATGGATCATAAACTTCCAAAAATTATTATTAATAATTTCTGAGGGGTGAATTAGAGAGATAGAGATATGTGCGCATATGTAATATTTCTTACACTCAGGACGTTAAATATTTTTTTTTTTAATTTTTGATTTTATAAAAATTCAACAAAAATTTGGAAACAATATAGTTTTAGCGGCTGAGTATATCTTTAGCGCTACACCAGTATTATCCACATCTACCAGTTTCGTTGGTTTATTGTTGGCTATTTGCCTACTGTGAAGACAAAACCGCGCTCCGACACTTTGCAGTAGTCGATCTTCTAAGCTTTCAGAGCTTCAGTTAACGATATCTGGAATGAAAATTGAGTTTTCTTGAGTAGCATAAATCCAGATAGTTGATTGGTTGGTGCAGGTGTTGTCTGAGCGACACAGTCCAGACTCAATTAACACAAAAGATGCGTTTTTGATACACCATTTGTAGCACCACCACCACTTTTTATTAGTCGAGCCATATTGATTTGACTATGAATCTGCCTATGTTGTCTTTTTTTTTTCCTCCAATTTCTTTCAAGTTGACCATCGAGAATTCCCCCAGCGTTATATGTCGTAGAGCACCTAGACTTGGACACTCAAACAGAAAAACTGTTTCCTTAGATTCCTCTTGACTGCAGCTTCTACATTTATTGTTGTACGGGCACTCCATCTTTCTGGCATTGTCTGCAAAAGGCCAGTGGCCAGTTATTGTTGTCGTAGTTCTGAAAATTTCTGCTCGTGGCTTTCTTTACAACTCGTTAATTCTGGATTTCTGGAAATTGGGCCACGTTTGTTTAGCTATTTTGTAGGTATCCGTATAAGTCCATCTGTCAACGGCCTGCTTCTGAAATAGCGAGAAGATCTGCCTTTTGCGCACGCCTTGGCGACAGCCTATTTCTACAGCTTCGGACTCGTTATAGGATACCCCGTGTCGTGCCAGTTTATCAGTTTGCTCATTTCTTTCTATGTTTCTATGGCCAAGTACCCGGATGAGAGTGATATCTGTCGTGCGGGTTAATGCATTTCGTTCTTCTTTGCATTGTGGAACGATTTTTGATTTGTTTACAGGTGACTTTAAAGCTAAGATGGCTGCTTGACTATCTGAAAAAATCGTACTTCCGATAGTTGTTGCGGATGGTTTTTAATCATCCTGCAAGCTACTCTTATCCCGATAACTTCTGTTCCAGTTTCCCAGACGAAAGGACTTGTAAGTCTCGAGGTCTTTCGAATACACATCGGCGCCGACGCCGCTATCCATCTTGGATCCGTTAGTGTAAAATGCAGTTGTATTCTCCTTGACCATTGAATTCAAATCCCAGGCTTTTTGATATTTCATCTTCTAAGCAAACTTTTAAATTGTTACTGATTGAATTATACAGATAAGTACGACCTATTATTGGTGAGTAGTTTTGTTTTATAAGGAGGGTGAAAGAGGGTTTTGGAAATCTGAGGAAGCAGCAATCATCATTCTATAACCTCAATTCCTACTATCACCTCCTGGTAACCCAAGCAACCATAACTGACGAAGTGATATTCAATCCACATGGGAGGCGTAGTCAGGGTTAACGAGAGCGGGAGCTTCGAGGGACTGCCTTGACATATATTCAAGTATAAGTATATAATTTCAAACACTCCCGATGTTCGCAGCGTCCGTCTCGAGCAACTACAAAATAATCTGGAGATTAGAAGCGGCTTTATGTTATATAGTATCCGGTCTTCTTACCCGTGGTGATCAGCAGATATGAACTTAATGATATACTCCATGTTTTTTTTCGAGATAGAGATATAAAAACATAATTTGAGACGGCGAGGAATATAGTCCCAGAAAAATGTGGAAAATTCACCTGCTTCGGCAGCATTCACATCGGGTTTGGAGGTGCAGAATTTTTGTTTTTATGGGCAAAGTTCTACAACTGAGACCTCAACAAAATGTTCCGTTCGATATGATAAAATCCTATGTTTCATTCGGAACAAGAGAAATTAATGATGATGGTCTTTTTACAGTCAGTAAGATGACATGCACATATTTCCAGCCCTTATACATAGTGGGCTGGCATGAGGAGACCATTTCTAATTGCATTCAACCCTCAATATACTGACAAAAGGCTCTCTATTAACCCATCTCAAACTATGCTAGTGCCTTTTACTAGGAAAAGGAACATCAATATCAAATGTCCTGTCCTAAATTAATTGACCCTTCAACTCTCCACGCGAAGCGAACTACCTTGGTATCAACCTTGACAAAACGCTCACTTAGGGCTCTTATACTGAAAAGCCACGAGGGCATTCTTTGCCTGCACATCGCTTTTTGGAAGAACATAGGGACTCAGCCCCAGAATGACTTCTAAACCCCAGAAAACAGCAACAGCTAAACTATGGAACAATAAACCTTAAAGTATAGGTTACCTCAGCAGGTTTTTCACGATAGATCTCTTTTGGTCGCAGTGCGTAGTAGTTTAATAATAACAATATACTAAAAAAAAGTAGCAATGCAATGAAATTTATGGGAATATCTTTATTCTTGATTTTGCAGTGCACCCTTAAAAATTGTCGAAGCGACCAAGTGAGACTTAGAACCGATAAACCTTAGACCCATTGAATGGAGAAATTTTTGCCATTTCGAATTTTTTACTATGATCTCTGAGAAACTATATTTTTTTTACCATTTCCGTGTTCATGTATTTATATTTTGCTTCTATTATATTTTCTGTGTACCGCACTAACAAGTCGCCTTAGATTGCACAAATATGCTTTTGCCTCTCCTGAAGGAATGCTGCCTATCGATCAGGGGAAATCAGTATATTGGCAAGACAAAGAAAATTTTTAAAAATACTGGTGCATGGAAATTGAAAAGACTCAATGACAAGCACCTGTATGCAACATGTCACCCGGTTGAACACACACACACACACTCATACGTGCAAGCACTTAGGTGTATATGCGCCACAGAAGCTACAAAGTACATTTCGAGCACCACTACCTTCCGCATTACCTATTATTATATTTTATCAATATTCGTTTTTATTTTTATTTTGTGAATCTTTTGTGTCGCTGCAATTTAGGGGCTTCTTCTCGCTTGCAACAAAAAACACGCACAGCGGGCCACAGACAATTGAACCGTTCGGAGCACTGAGCCATTGAAGTATGAAAATGAAAAGTGAAAATCAAATCCTCATAACAAACAAAGGAATGACTGTGCATAATTGTGAGTACAACTACAAATATGTAAATATGTGTGCGTGCATGCTTAGGTGTCAGTTACCGTCGCATTGTCACATTGTTCACAAATTGCTTAATTGTATTAGAGCTGATATGCGAGCCGCAGCGAGGCAAGGCTGGTAATCTACAATACGGAGGAAGAAGGTTGACTGCGATCAGAAGAGAGCAGAGAGGGCAAACTGCAAAACTAATAGTCATACTCGTATGTAGGTGCTTACGTAGATCGCTAGAAAACAGGGTTCCGGTGTATAGAAGTCCCCACAAGCAAGCAGGTCATTCGCAGCTTACCAGTTACGCAGTTTATTGCTGACAGCGCGCCACACAGTGTAACGGCCCCATGTAAGTTGGAGTCAAAAATAGTAAGCGTGCGCTAGTTTTACTTGGAAAAAAGATAGATATGAGGCAAAATTCTTCAAGTGTGCCATGCTCAAAAATGCACACCACCGATTTCACTCAAGCTTCACCCACTTTTCGTCGAATTACTTCTTCGAATTACTGCTTCCAAATGATTGTTTTCGATGTCCTACGAAGTTATACGAAATTGAAATTTTAGCATTTTTAGAATCAAAAGTTTTCTTCAAATTCTTTTCTTACGTTACGTTTACCATTATTATTGAAAATGATTAACCTTTTGGCAATTTTTGCGCGCTTTTGGATAAAAATAGTAGTTGAAACAGGAAATTGTTTTGGAAGTACTAAAAAAAAAAACATTTATATATATTTCAATTTTTAAAAAATGTCTGATTTTTAATTTACTTTTAAATCACTTATTTCGATAATGATTCTCGGAAGCGATGCCAGGGTGGTTCCGAACGATGGTCAGTTTTTTATTCTCCGCGTATACCATTTCTGTGAAGGCAGCTTTGATGATGCACCAGGCATTTAGAACTCCCTCATCTGAAAAAAACAAGCAAAAAAATGTTCTATGCGGAGAGTATTCCAATCCAAATCCATTTTCGTCTTTTTATTTCCGAATTAATTGGGCAGCTTTTAGTAAGCAGAAAAATATCCATATTGGAGATGGTTCTCGACCAAAAGATATGGCATGCAATTTTGAAGCAATTGTTGGCAAACGTTTGAAGACATCGACTTATGTGGTCAGACACAAGCCAGGTCCCAGAACCATATAGGAGAACCGACTTAACGCCGGTTTAAGTTTAGTTTTTAGTGACAGAGTGCGAGATCGCCACAGTCAGCTAAGCTTATAAAACGCAGTTCGTGCTTTACATATACAAACTGCCACATCTTCAACTGTTCCCCTAACAGGCCAGCTCTATAAAAGACGACGAAAATCGGTGCTTGACCAACAGTGACGAAATTTTGCACATTTGCAATCCCGTATAAAGTCCTTAAGTTGGCAATCCAAAGCGGCCCGAAATCTTTCTAGATGTTTACAACTTCTTCTTAACAGAATGCACATTCCCGAAAGAGTGGAAACTGCAAAACCTAGTGCTAATACGCAAAGGCTTTAAACCGGCAGAAGATCCCTCAGTCTACCGTCCATTATGCTTGCTGGACACGGCAGGCAAAATATTAGAAAGGTTGATTATGAATCGCCTGGAAGCTGCCATCGATAGTTCCGGAGGGTTATCGCCGTTCCAATGTGGCTTCCGTAAAACACGCTCCACGATCGAAGACTCTCGCTGGCTCTACAGCCTAGTCACAAAGTTGGATGTAAAAAATACATTTAATACAGCTAACTGAGGCAAAATTCTAAATGCGCTAGAGAATTTCCGAGTCCCAGTTTACATTCGGAAAATGGTTGCAAGCTACTTCTTTAATAGAGTGCTGCAATATAAAATCGACGAAGGAATCAAAAGGTACAGAGGTAACTGGAGGAGTCCCACAGGGGTCAGTTCTGAGCCCACTTCTCTGGAATATAATGTACGATGGAGTTTTGCGTCTCAAACTACCTCCAAGATTCCAAATCATAGGGTTTGCTGATGACATTGCAATCGTAGTCGTTGCTAAATTCCTTAACCACACTGAAGCGATCTGCAACCAAGCGGTTGAAATCACAAAAGATTGGCTGCGTTTAAGCCTTGCAAATCGTAAAACCGAGGCAGTTCTCATCAGTAGCAGGAAAATAGTAGGTGACCATGCATTTGAGTCTAAGCTATACATCAAATATCTTGGAGTAATTATTAACCACAGGTTGAGCTTTAAGCAGCACCTAACATACGCCAGCGATAAAGCAGCGAGGGCTGTAACTGCATTGACACGTACTATGATGAATATGAGAGGACCCAAGCAGGCTTCTAGGGATTTGCTTAGCAGTGTGGTATCGTCTATCTTGCTATATGCGGTACCAGCCTGAATCGAAGCAACAAACTTCCACTCATACATGAAAGTCATTAATCGGGATACCGGTTATGTGTCCTCAGGATGTGCTGCGCATTCCGCATAGTATCGAAGGATGCTGTATTAGTCCGCGCGAGAATGATACCGGTTAAGCTGACTACACTCGATTTCACCGGAATAAAAAACCATCGAGCGGATCCAGCAGAGCCGACTTACCGAAAGACTGAACAGGAGCAAAGCATCCATACGTAGCAGGAGGAATGGAGGAAATCCATGAACGGACGATGACTGATTCGATATCGACTGATTCCGAATATCACCAGCACAGAACAGTAGCGCAGATTTTCATAAAGAGATAATAGGCCATTCCACTCCCGTGAAGTATTACCTAACGGTCGTGGGTGGTTGAGTCGAAAAAGTCTCCCACTTTTCGGCTTTCACTGTTGTTTTTGCCACCTGCGTAAAAAAAAAACTTCAACTGCGCCACCATCTTTTGTGATAATTTTTATCAATAAATGAATTCTATATTTTCGAATTATACAATTTGACGATGTAAAGCTTCTTTTCCTAAAGGAATCATAAGAATTAGAAATCTAAAGTGAAAATTGTGTCCACATCTAATAACATATTCAACTTGGTAATCTATAAACACACGTTTTAACCTGGAGAATACCTCACTGCAAATTTTTGGCCACCAACGATGCACTGTGCGGCGCCCTCATTTCAACAGAACCTGGTTACCCCTGCTCTGGTTAACAATTACGCCACTCTTTTATTGATTCATTGCAGTGATTCATACACTTCATGTTTTCCTACTTTTTTCCAAATGCTGCCAACACCTGTTCGATAAGAAAAAATTAAATAAAATAAAATTACGAAACCATTAATGTACGAGTATTTGTGCCTGTTGTTGCAGACAAAAAAATAGATTTCTTAAAAGCGACAGTTGCTATGGCGCATTATTTAGCGCCTTTTGTTGTTGTTCGCTCTTTAACGCGGCAGCAGGCACTTAAGGCAAGTGGAGAGCGAGGAGGGTACGTATAATTGCTCCAATATTGCACCTTTTCACAAGTGTGTACGTATTTTGTAATTGTTGCTGCTTTTGTCAGATTTATCAATTACGTATCGGTTCGCTGACGTTGGGAGGGAGGTACCCAAATTTATTTGTCGCGCTTGTCACAGACTGTGGGAACTTTTGTGAAGTGCGTAATTTTACTCACAAAATATTTCTTTGCTTAACATACTTACTTACATACTTACGTGCTTATATGCATACTTTTTTCACTGGTTCTTAAGCGCCCATTGAAAATGAGAAGACAACAAAAAAAAAAACGAAGTAATATTTATGTTGCAACCCCTCATTTGGAGCAGATTTTGTTATGCACATTTATTCTGTTGGGCTTTTGTTGCATGTAAAGTTTTTCAATCGCCCCCCTAGATTTCTATTCATTTGCTAAGTAGTGTGAGAAAATTCTAATGCTTCAGCTTCGTTATGCTAAATTTGCTACCGTTGGAAGGCAACTGCACGTGACTCATCGATGAATAGCGTCTGCGCTACTTATTTTTCTTTTTCATGTTGCTTGACCCAATTTAAACACCTGCCCATGTAATGAAACTTTTACGTAACCGCTTTAGAGTGCAAGTAGATACTTAAGCATTGCTTCATTTTGTATAAATTATGAGGTGCAAATTGGGGCAGACGGTTTCTCTACACCTACAAAGAGAATTCAGAAAACTTCAGATTTTTTTTTTTTAAGACTGTGAAATTACTTCAAGCTCAAGTCAACAAGTGGGTCTGTAAATACAGAATACACCGTAAAATACTTACTTACTTATGCGCTTTTAGCGCCGCGTGTCGTACGCCGTATGTCGGTTTTAGCCGAATCCAAAATGGCGCGATAGCTGTTTCTGTTCTGCGCTCGTTGGTGCCAGTTAGAAATGTCGAGTGAAGACAGATGCTGACAGATCCTGCAGCACTCGGTCTTTACCACGGAGATTTGGGGTTCCTCTTCCACGCCTTCCTTTTTGGGGTACCGTGTCTTAAATTCGCCTTGCGGGAGCGTCTTCTTTCATACGGGGGACATGGTCAAGGTAGCGTTCCTATATAGCTCATAAAACTCGCTGTTTCACCATATGTGGTACTTCTCATTAGCGCGAAGGGGGTCAAAGATCTTACGTAGAATTTTTCTCTCGAAGGCTCCCACAACTTTTTCATCCGCTGTTGACAGCGCCTATGCTTCTGCCCCATATATTAGGAGGGGAATGATGAGCGTTTTGTAGAGTGCCAGTTTAGTCCTTCGAGAGAGCTCTACTTCCCAGTTGCCTATTGAGCTCGGCAGCGTGAACGATTTTTTGGTAAAAGAGGTTAAAAAAGTCATAAGGTATAGAATCGCCTTATCTGAGACCTCGCTTGGTATCGGAGAGGTTACTTCCAATTCTGATAGCGCTAACGTAATCTTATACAGCCGTATTAGTTTTGTGGGAATACCAAACTCAGACATAGCGGCATAGAGGAGATTTCTATACGGCTGTCAAAGGCGGCTTTAAAATCAACGAAGATATGGTGCGTATCGAGTTATCTTTCGTGCCGCCAAATGGGTGTTCGGACTTCATCTAGGTCGGGTGGGGGTAAGACGATTCCATTGTCAGCGACTGGGGTATCGGTATCTACTTCCCCATCTACGCTGCTACATTCACTATTACGCAACTGGGAGAAGTTATTCCTCCATAACCTGAGTGTGCATTGGTCATCCGTCACTAGATCGTTGTTTTCGTTTTTGCAGAAGCTGGCCCCGGTATTAAAACATTTGGTCTGTCTGGCACTTGGTCATGTCTGGCACTTGACATTTTGATAAAATTTTCGGAACGTGTTCCTGTCCGAAAAGCTCTTCGAGCTTAGGTTTTTCCACATCCCGTTTCTTGCGCTTGGAAAGCCTGCGATGTCCCTCCATCGCGGCACGCGTTGCGGCCAATCGCAGAGTAGCTTTGTATGCTGCGTCTTTTACTGCGGTGGCGTCGTACTAGGTCCTACGCTGCTGTTGGTGTAATCCGACCTCTGTAAAATACCGAACAAAAAAAAAACTATATAAATAAATAACTTGTTCTAACAACGACTAATGGCAAAACAAGACAGGGAATAATATCTTTCACACACCGCTTTTAAAGTTGAACTGCAATCCAACAACCGAAAGATTTGAACTCTACACACCAATTTTGAGTGGCTGGTTGGAGAGCTTCAGAAATCTTGGCTTCCAATGCCTCAGTCGAAGTTGGTTTATCAAGTATTTAGACTCTACATACACCCACAACCCCACAAATAAAAGTCCAAAGGTGTGATATTACACGATCTTGTTGGCCAATCTACAGGTCCGAGACGAGAAATAAATTACTCACCGAAACGACAATGCACTAAATCCATTGTTTGGGCTGTATGGCTAGTAGCGCCATCTTGTTGGAACCAAATTTTGTGAAGATCACGGGCTTCAATTTCCGGCATCGGCATGAGGAAACATCGGACGACGATTTCTTCAGCCCATAGGACGCACCAAACATTTGTTTTTAATGGTTGCAATGGCTGTTCTTAAATGGCTTCGGGTTGCTCTTCAGCCCAAATATGGCAATTTTGCTTATTCACGTAGCCATTAAGCCAAAATTGGGCCTCATCGCTGAGAAAAAATGTGTGCCCCAAAACTCTTCTCACGGAGTGTCGAGTTTCATAGTACAATTGCACGAATTATAAACGTTGTTGACGCGTAAATCTTTCCATGATGAATACTTTCCAACGACTACTGAGGAAAACTATGTATTTACTTTGTCAGTAGTCACGCGTGATCTCTCCAAAAACCCCTATTTGAAAAAGTACCTCCAATCTGACCAGCCTTTATTGTGTAGGGCCGAGGTAATGCTTCAGTTAGTGGTTTTGGTGCTGTACATACCTTTGGAAAACAAAACATTTCCCACTATTTGCCCACTCAACTTTCTTTCTTAATCGGCCAACTAAGCGTTTTGGGCTACGTCCAACAAATCAATCTTAACCCTCAAATGCCTATTGTACTCAAAAAATCCTTTTAAACTAATTTTTGGTCAAAATGAACGAATTTGAAGTTTGTTTTTTTATTAGACTCTTACTTCACCTTGTGCAATGAAAAATACCTACCCCACCTCTTGGCGAGATTGGGCATTTACGCTTAAAGTTTTCTAATGAATAATTTTTTTATTGGATTTTAATTCTTATTTTATTCTTATTCTGTTGTGATTCTAAAAAAAAACTTTTTGCACTTGATTTGCTTAAATGAGCGTTACAGTTTGAACAAAATGCTTGAGTTTCAGACTTGCAAACGCTCATTTGGCAACTAGGTTTCCTTCGATACCGATCGCTGTGATACAGGAGATGCCGAACGTGATGATGGACGACCATGGGGCTGGAGAGAACCAAACAATCACTTTAATTTAGCTACTTCACAACAAAGTTAGACACTTGAGAGCGTGTGGCTCCTTTATGCAGGTGGTGATATAAAATATATGCATTTACCATTACCCTATTCAAGATATGATAAAATATGTGGCAAATGCCCAGTGTCCCGGGACCCATGTTAGCATCAGGTTATCATGTCTACCTGGATTTGCAGTACTCAGCTACTCTTGAAGTGGTTGGAAGGCTGTCTAAGGCCATAAGCGCAGCTTTGCTGTCGCTGCAGACACATACAGATCTGCCTCTCGATCTGTTTTCCACAACAAAGTTCATCATTTCTTGAGCAGCACAGACGCATGCATTCCAAGAGCAAAGTGCAGTTTTGTCTTGCTGGATTGCACATAGACACCAGAGCCGGAACTGTGCTCGGGTCTGGAGCCATCCGTGAAAATGCGAGAACAGTGTTTGTCGGGCTTAGAGGGTTAATCATGTTAACTAATTTACAAGGAAAGTCAAGTCCTCGTCTAATTGTCTTTGTTCAACTGTCCGAAAAGTAGTCTGCTAACTTTAATCTGGGTACTCACACCTACTTTTGTTAATTTTAAAGTATTCAGTTGCAATTCTAATGGAAACTTGGGTGTTTCTCGACTAGCTCCGAACTCAGCAGCAGCGAGCGCAGGGTCCTAACTCTCACTTGACTGTCGGAATAGGTGTTTACTTACTTGCCAACTGTTTCAAGGCGAGCAGCCAATCAACTACTCCTTTGAAAGCTTCTATTTACGCTTGGAATACATTGCAATGGTCCGGTAGCCTGAACTTGAGATTTTATGGGAGCTTCACTCTGAATACTTCGCCATCAAACTTTCCATCTTTTATGAACAGGTTCACACAACCTGTTTTCGGGTGTGTCTTTGATGGAATGTGTTGGGAGAAGGTGCCGCTTTGACTATGCGAGAAATCTAATCAAATGTAAGAGTCTTATCATTTCTTACTACGTTTCTTCCTAATAAGTTACAAACTTTGACCCGCTCTCGAAGATACTTAATTACGTGAAAATACTGAAACACTCTTTCGAAAAGCTTTTAGATCGCGCAAAACAGTGGCCTAGATAGAGGGGACTATTTTGAATAAATAAACTCGAAGTTGTCAGAACAAAGTTTCAGTGATTTCTGTTTTAGCTCAGTCTTGTTTATTTTGGAATTCACCTTGTATATCCCTTTTTCAGGTTTCTCGGACTCACTACACTTTTAAAGGGGACTTCTACGTTAATTTGATTTGAGGAATATGAAACTAAGGAGTCCAAATGAGAAAATGTTTAACACATAAAGCGAATGCTAAAGCAAAACACACCGGAGTTCAATGCCCCCTGGCAAGTACAGTTCTAAAAAACCATGTATACCCAGGTAATATTTTTTTCTGTATTTTCATTACTTACCCCTTCCCTTCACATACATGCCACATATCCTTTATGTGACAGAGGGTCATATGCGTTTAACAAAGAACTACGAAATTCGCAAAAAAATCGTGACACAGCAAAAAAAGGCACAATAAGATTTAGATATTTAATCATTTATTGCTGAATGGGTCAGCGAAAACTATGAATATTCATAAATTCGTTAATAGACAATGGCTGCGAAAGGGAAACAAGAAAAAATGAGCTAGAAAAAAATGATAAATGTTTTGCGAAACTGTCAATTTGCTAAAAGCAAGCGAAGTGTGTAGGAGAGCAGGAGCAGAGGAAAAGCATGGATGGTAAAAAATAACAAAAAACAAAATCAAATGAAATGATTGATTATTTTTTAAGCCGAAACCGATATTTGGGGTTTCAAATGTCCTGAAAAGTTGCAGAAAAAAAATTCAAAAATAGCAAGGCACTACACTCAGATGCCCAACCAAAAAGCACACGCAGCAAATTTTTGGCAAAATATTGGTTATGCTTATAAAAAGTGGCAAACTATGAAGTGAAATGAAAAAAAAAAAAAAATAAATAAATATGTTAAAAGGATACAAATGGCGTGAATTTGGCGAACTGACGAAAATGCCATTATGACAATGACAATTTAAAAATTTTCCATACGCTAACGATGCAAGCGCCGCGTTGAATGCTAATGGGCGAGTGCCTATGTAAGCAGATCTCATATGTGACACTGAATGTCCTCTTTTCGGCTTTTCAATTTCATGTTGCCAATGAAAAATGATGCCGCGCGCAAACAATAATTGGTAGATCAATGAAATACTACAATAAAAAATGTGCAAACGAATATTTCGACAGAGTGCAATGCGTCATACATCATAATCAGTGCGAGGCTGAGTGAAATGATTGTCAGCGCGCAGCTGGAGAGCGGCTGAGGGAGAGAAGGGGGAGAAAATAAAAGAAAGTTGCGGAAAATCCAAAAACAAAAATCAGCAACGGTGAAGCAGCGGTGAGCGCCTACTAAAACACCCTCAACTACATACGCTGACGCGGCATATTAACAGCGCCGCTTACTTTTATTACCCCTTTATCGCTTTCATTCTCTGGCCAGCAGCTGAGTTCCCGCTGTGTGTCCTTTTGCGCTGGATTTCGTTGAGAAGGTAAAAACATTACGTAATTTGATAGATGACAACCTTTTATTGTAACATTAAATATAAAGCATTATTATCAATATTATTATTTCATTGCACAATTTCGACAAACGAGACAGCCGCCGAAGACAACAACAATAACGGGGAATTTGCTGAAAAGGCGAAAAGTTGAAAAAATTAAAATTGTGGCACAACAAAAGGATTCGTTACGTTGCATTGCCGTGGCCTGGCCGCAATAAATGTCAAATTTATTGTCGTCATCCAATGTCATTTGAAGTTGTGCTTGTTGTTTTTGCTTTAGTTGATTTTTTTCGCCCTTTTTGCAGCCGCTGTTGTTAACGCTGTTAAAAAGTAATGACATTTCGTTAACGTATCGAATTTCAACAAAACAACAAAAGCACAAAAAAACAAAAAAGGAATAAAAAAACAAAAAAACAACAACAAAAAATACAACCATATACACACTCACAAACTTGCATTACATTGCAAAGTGTTTTGTCAGTTGTGCGGCTAAAGAATGCATCCTTTTACTCCCCAACTCGATTTTTTTTCTACAGCACAGCGGGTTGTCACATCAAATTTTTGTTTTAATTACGCTTTTTATTGATTTCTACCGCAGTTGCGTTTTTAAGAATTATTTATTGTTTGCGCAAAAGGACAGCAGTGCTCGTGTGTGTCTGTGTGTGTGTGTGTGGCTGCTTTCGCTCTGGTCAATGTGTGAAAAATGATATGTGGCTATTATTAAAGTAAAGGAAATAAAGAATTAATATTTGTTTGTGTCTATTTAATATACTCGTATACATTAGGGCGGTACTTTTTCTATAAGAAAATAGATGCCGTTAAAGTTGTGAGAATTTCTTAATTTTGGGTATAGACTCATTTTGTTTCATTTATTTTTCAACGAAGAAGGTCGCGAATTTTTAAAAGAGATGGGGCTTATGTGGATGATAGGAGCATATGAAGTAACAGAATGGCACTTCTACCCACAAAAGTTACCAACAAGCAGACTCTTCTTTGAAAATAACGACTTGGTATGTCGTGTGCACTTGCAAACTGTTATCTTAACTTAATCTGTCTTAAAAAATGCTATCATGTCACTTTTTCCAAAATCCCTATTGCTTTTCATACTTCTTATAACATATCTAATGTCGTACTTCAATATGGCAATGAAACTGAAGATTCTGATGTAATTTTCGGCAGTCGTTTCTCATTTAATAGCCACATTAATTTCATCTGTTACGATCAAACTAATGAGAACCAAACGTAAGTGAAAAATTACTTCCCTTCGTATCGTAGATTTTAACGCAGGATTTTTGAAAATTCCTCTCAGGATTGCTCCCTCACCACACAGTGTTGCCAAATTTCGAAAATTGTTTACAAAAGAAACTTGGGAAAATTTTAATTTTTGTTAAAATAACTTAAAAACAATGCTGAAGAATGTTAATTATAGATAAATTAACTATTTGCATTTGTTGGTTTTTGGCTTTGGTTTATTAAACAATGAAAAATTGTGACTGATAACGCGGATGTGTGAAAAAGTTTGTAAGCAAAAATATCAATGGCAAATGGCAACATTGTGTAGATACAACCAAGCAGATACGCACACAAACCGATGTATTGTGTAAATATGTAACTAAAAGAACGCATTTGTTCTCTACGCGACGAGTTTTGCTAATTTTTGTGCTCTCTAGGGGCTGCGGCAAGGGACTACGATACGTCGGTTACTATTTGCAGCATAAAACAGACACCAGTACATCGTTTGCAGTCACAAACCAGCTTGGTGTCACAATCTCAGTCGGTGCTTTACCTTCCTACTGCTCAGTATTCACAGCGGAAGCAGCTGCATTGCTTGAAGCGGTAGTCTATGCCTCCGACAAATGCGACAAATGCATTATTTGCAGCGATAGTAAATCTGTAATGGATGCTCTAGTGAACCTTTTTAATGAAACTACAATAATAACCGAGATCCGAAATAATATCTTATCAAATAAAAATTCCATAAGGATGGTGTGGGTTCCGGGTCATGCCGGATTATAAGGCAACGAGTGCGCTTGGTATCAGCGAAAGAAGCCGCCGAAGAACCCCTTCACTTCAGTGCACATTTTACTATCAAAGATATTCGGAAAATTATACTAAAATCTATTCAGGATACGTTCAATAATAGTCAATGGATTAATTACCAACACCACTACAAAAAGTACAATTCTATTGACATCAAGCCCATGTATCCTACACACATGCCTTCTCAGAACCTCAAGATATTTACACGCCTCGAATTGGTCACACTATAGCCACCCATGTGCACATCCTAAACGGCACAGTCAAACCAGACTGAGCTTTTTGCGACTCAGACGACTACAAGACAATGCACCTCCTCGATAATATTCATGCTTAAATGAATATACAAAAAGTTTTTAAAATAAATAAAAAAAACAAAATGGCGGCACTACCGCTGCTCAAAAGTAGTTCCTTTAAGGGGACAGATATCTATAAACGGCCATATTTGCCCTGATTTTCATTAAAATTATTTAAAATGAAGAAGTCAATATATATTTTTCAAAATTGGCATACAATTTACTTATACATTAAAATAATATAACTTTTTTTTATTTTAATCGCTTAAAATGACGGATGTACACTCAATTCTTCCATTAAGGTCGCAACGGGGCTTCTCAATCGGCGGGCATTGTAGCATCAGCGTCAGTGACTTGAATACAAAAAACCAAAATTCTTTTTGTTTAATAATGTCATAATTTCTACATGAATTACCAATAGGTTAGGTTAGGTTTGGCAGCCGCATCGCACATAGAGACAACGATGCCACTTAAACCACGAAATGGGTCCGTTGTGAGCCGCGGGGGCTGGGCTACATTTCCCTCTCCATATTGAACCATCCTGAGCTTTTGATAAAGCGTAAAAGGTTGTTGATATCTAAAGTGTATAGTTTATCTATATTTGTTAAGAAGTAGGATTTGAAATATCGGTTCCTGCTTCTGGCTAGAGCCGGGCATGTGCAAAAAAGATGTTGAATTGTTTCCAATTCTTCCTCATTTCTGCAGCTACGACTGAAATTATGCATGTAAACGCCTAATCTCCTTGAATGATTTCCTATGAGACAATGTCCTATGAGGGCCCCTACTAAGGTCCTGATTTGAAGTCTACTCAGTTTTATAATACTCTTGGACAGACGTAAGTTTTGTCTTGGCCATGTTTGCCTAGCAATTTCACAGGTGTTAGCGCTAATCCATCTTTGATTTGCAGAATTGATTAGTGCGTCCTTAAAGAGAAGCTTACAATAAATGGAAAGAAAAAAAACACGGAATAAAATGCTTAAAAAATATGAAATTTGGGACAAATTTTCCTACTATTTTTGCTTCGAAATTGTTGAGAAAAACGCGTCTTAAGTTTGAATACAACGTAAGCGCTCGAACGCAAATAATAGAGTTGCAGGGTTGACGGTCCATAATATAAGAAATACTTAAATTAACATTTTATGAAAAAAAAATTGTTTTTTCTTCGGAATTTTACAGGTATCTGTCCCCTTAATTTGCACCGTGGAATGTACAGGCTCCTGTAATCAATTGAAATCAACTAGTTGATATCCTGATGAATTTTTTTAGTTATATTCGACAGCGCAGAAGAAAACGTTTCGCGATTAAAGTTTTCGTTTTATAAGTTACAGTTAAAGCTATTTATAGTTCCCCAAACTTAATCTGTGACGCCAGAAGCACAAACCAAGCCTTCTTCTTCGAAAGAATCACTCATAGTATCTGCATTTTTGTTTTCTGTGCAGTTCTGGCATCTCTTGTTGAATTTAATGAACGCCGCTCCTGTCTCTTCACTCGATATCCGAGGTACGTGTCTGCGTAAGTCTTACCTTCTGAGCCTATTCTTAAATTCTGGTCACTCATTACTTTGAGCACGAATGAGTAGCCATCGTTAAATATTCCTGATTCTGTAGCAAAAACTTTGGTTAACAATAATATCGTTGGCGGTGACTTCATTTTTTTGCAGACCTACTGACATCGTTGCTGGTCTCTTCGTCAACTTCTATGTTCGTTGCACTGGAATATCGAGTTCCCTGAAATTTCTTACGGTGAGGATAGTTGAAACGAGAATTTTGATTATTTTTATCATTCTTATTATAAGGCGGAGGCTGAAGGACCTCCCATTCGAGCTCTTGGCTTTGACGACTTGTGCAACATGGGGCCCGGCGTTGTCGTGAAGAAGTATAGTATTTTCAGTCGAATAACCTTATTCACGCGGTGTAGCGGGGCAATGTAGAGCTCCTTGTTGACCGTGACATTCTTTTCTAGCATTTCCCAGTGCACTATGCCCACCCAATCCCACCAAACACACATCATTATCTTCTTTGGATAAAGATCCTGCTTGACTCTCGACCTTGGCGTAGCTCCTGGAGCCGACCCCTACATTATTTGCTTCATTTCTCATCTCCCATGACCTCCTGTGGCTCGATGGCGAGCGAGGCGCTGAGAAGCAATGTGAAGTCGACATTCTTTGTTTTTTGGTTGAGTTCGTGAGGCACCCAGGCTCCATATTTTTCAGTAAATCCCACTGAATGAAGATGATTGAGAATTGTTTTACGATTTGAGCTCATTTTTTCCGCCAATTCATGAATTTTTTGGCAACCGTTCCTCTTCAAAAGTGGTTTGAGACGTTCTTCATCGAATCCAGACGTTCAGGACGTGCCATCGACGTCAAAACCGCCGTTTGTGAACTTTGCAAACCATTTCCGTACTGTAGTCTCACGTATGGCATCTTCTCCATACACCTAGAAAATGTCCCGGGCTGCTTCGGCATCTTTTTGACCTCGCTGGAAAGCGAAGAAGAGCACGTAACGAAAATTTTGATTATTGCCTCTTAGTCCACCCGCATAAGGAGACATTTCCAAACTTCTGTTGTGGTATCTTCCAATCCATCAAATTGTGGTGCCTCCAAATATTTTAAGCGTGTTTTGGATAACTCAGGCCATACGTAAAGGAGGTGCTCTATATAAAAGGCTCTTAAACTTTTATCTATTGGAGTGCAAGGCGTCTAAGTTCACCCACATTTTTCCGTATAATTTTCATCAAGCCTAAGTAACATCAATTTGAGCTTCTCCGCTGATAAAATATATCTGGGAAGGTTAGGTAAAAATTACAAAAAAGTTTCAAAAAATCCAAAGAGGTTTCAAACTAACTCCATAATTAAGGCATACAAAACTCACGAGTTCACGTTGCTGTAGTCTCCGTTAACACGTCAGTAAGCTGACACTCTTCCAAACATGAATCCATCGCTTATGTGGGGAATGGATGGTGTTTTCATGTTGTCGGAAAATATTGGTCGTGAAGGTGGTTGTGTCTCATTTACAATATTTGTAAACAAATATAAATGTAATCCACTTCAGGAGATATTAGCTTGTTCACGCCACTGAACGAAGTCAAACCCACGCAACTGTACTAGGCAGCCGAGTACTTGGGAAACATAGACTATAACGCCGCTGCTGCTACTGCTGAAGTATGTGAAATTACACGAATTAAAAGGAATTAAATGAAAAATCCTGAAAGTTGACACGATTAATTAAGAAAATATGTAAATTTTAAAGCCAACACGTGCTGGCTACACGACAACCAACTACATGCACGCATTAACTACAAGTTGACAATGTTGCATGATGAAGTGGCGCGAGCAGTGTGCGACAGTAGCGGAAGTTACGTGCCGCTGATGAGGCTAGCGCACTGGTGATGAGTCTGTTTGTTGATGAGGTCCTATGAGCGGTTGCTGGTGCACGCTGGCCGACGGTTGTCGGTTGATGGTTGGCAATATGTCAGCCGCCAAACCAATCAAACAAGAACAAATGAAGAGGGAAGCAGTGAGAGGGCGTGATGGCGGTGAAATTGACTCATCGCGTTTTCAAGGGGGTGGATTTGGAGGGAATTCTACTGCATAGTATTCATATATGCATGTAAGTTTGCATACAGTTATGTTTGTTGTTGTACTTATTTTCATGTAATTTTATCTGTGTGTTTACTATGTTGCGGGCGCGAGTACAGTTACGGTGGCTGGCTACAGCAAACGTTTGCCACGCGTTGCAAAGACAAACGCATGCAATTTATAGCAGCAACAATGAGTCAAATGACAGAATTATAAAAACGATTGGAATTAGAAGTCGCAATGAAACTACAAGAACACAGTCAACTTCAACAAAAGCAAACATGAAAAGGTAATTTGGTAAGCGGCGTGAAATAGTTTGAAAACTTGACTTTTTTCGATCACTTGAGCAGTCCACGTTGCTGTTGTTTGGTGGTTTCTTTTTGTTTTTGTGTAGCTGAAATGAGATCCTACTGCTGTTATTAATAGAAGATGACCGATTCCCTGCTAAGAAGTTGCTTAGAAGCTCAGGCTCTAATTTTGATGTGAATTTTTTATAGAAGTTGTTTTTTTAACAAAATTTGTTTTAATTTAATATAACTTAACATGTAATTTACTTTTAGTTAATTATTAAAATTTATTAAATTCAGTTTTGTTTAATTAGATTTATTTTATTTTATTGCATTTTAAAATTATTTTACTTAATTTATTTTAATTCATGTTTTTTCATTTTACCAAACTTTTTCATTTTTTTATAGCAACTTCTATTTAATTTAATCTAGTTCACTTCAATTAATTTTTTTATATTACACGAGGGGGATTCAATAAGTACTCGTGTTAGAAATGAAGACACTTTTTTTTATTTTTTATTTCAACATAGTCCCCTTTTAGAAAAATATACTTCTGCCAACGCTCCGTCCATTTTTTTAACCGCGGGATGGAATAAGTGGGTATGGGAATAAGTTCCCACCCTCGTAAAAGAGGTGTAGCTGCTGGCACTACTTTTGTGTTCGCTATAGAAATATGCTGGTGATTTGAAGGTGTATATGTGTGGTCTCGATCGCAGCAATTCACATTCGTTTGAAGCTTAAAGATCATTTTTTATCTGACGTGAGAAATGTCTAAGTACGTCCCGAAAAAAACAGTATTGGCCGGCAGTTCATGCTTCATTATTATCTCTTAAAGAAAAGCGCAGCTGAAACGGTTCGCATATCCATCAACACTTACGGTTAAAACGTTCCATCAAATACAACTTGTAAAGAGTTGTTTCCACGCTTCCAAAGTGGCAATTATGACGTTGAAGGAGCACCGAAGAAACTCGAAGATACTTACCTACAAAAATTATTGGATGAAGACGCATGTCGAACCCTTGATGATGTGTCTAAAGTGTTGGATGTTGGCAGATCAACCATCGGTAAACATTTGTACGCGATGGGAATGCTCCAGAAAGCAGGTAACTCGGTGCTACATCAATTGGAGGAGAGGGATATCGAGAGACGTTTGGTGACGCGTGACATGCTTCTTGAACGGCGGAAAAGAAAAGGTTTCCTGGCGGTCACTTGCAATGAAAAATGGATCTATTATGATAGCCCTAAGCGTCCAACAAGTTTGAGCCTGCCTGATAAACCAGGTCCATTGACAGCAAAAAAAAAATATTTATGCTTCAAAGTTTATGTTGTGCAGCTGGTGGGATCAGAAGGGTGCCATCTATTATGAACTCCTTAAACCATCTGAAAGCATCACTGGCGATCGTCATCAACTGTCCTAATGCGTTTGAATCGAACACTCAAAAACAAGCGGCCGGAATGGGACGGTAGACATGGCAAACTGATTTTGCGGCAAGACAACGCCAGGCCACACGTTGCTAAATCGGTCCAGACATATTATATTTAGAGGGACTGAATTGGGAAATCCTGCCGCACCCGCCGTATTCTCGAGACATTGCAGCTTCGGATTACCATCTGTTCCGATCCCCTTATTGGAGAGCGGTTCTCATCTTACGAGAGCATCGCACACTGGCTCAATTAATGGTGGCTTTCTCTGCTGCGTGCTTTATTTGGACGCAGAAGCTTAGTCTTGAGTCCAGTTTTATGCCTTGGTACTTTAGAACCTTTTTTGTGGTTAGCGTGTTTGAGCAACTTCTAACGAGATGTGCTCCTTGATAAGAAGTGTGAGCTCCGTTTTCTCTGTGGGTAATTTGAGCCCACGTGAATCTAGCCACGTTTGTGTTCGTATCATAACTTGATTAAGCTTTCTATGAGCTTCTTCAAAGATTCGTATTGTGATGACTGCTGCGATATTGTCTGCGTATCTGATTAGAAAGGTACCTTCGGGCATTTCTATAATGAATATCTCGGTATAACTAATGTTCCACAAGTCGGAACCGAAAATTGACCCTTGTGCCGCTCCGGATGTAACGTCTATACAATGAGAACCCTCTGGGACTTGCAACATAAGTTTGCGATCTCGTAAGTAATTCCATATTATTAATTATGCGTTGTAGGTATGCAGGAATTTTTAACCTTTGGTCTAAGGTGGTCAGTATGTCCGCCTATCTTACGCTATTGAAAGCGTTCCTTATATCTAAAGTGGCAAGGAGGACTATACTTCTACATTTTTATTGTATTTGGTATTTTTATTTTGGTGGTCGCCATAGCCGAATCAGGATAGAACGTAGGTTCGAATGTCGGTGAAATACCAAAATGAAGAAAAAGTTTTTTCTAATAGTGGTCGGCTCTTTGACAGGCAACGGCAAACCTCCGAGTGTATTTCTGCCATGGAAAAGCTACTCATAAAAAATATCTGCCATTCGGAGTCGCCTTGAAATTGTAGGGCTCTCCATTTGTGCAACAACATCAAGGCGTACGTCACAAATAGGAGGCTCGGCCAAACAGCCATAAAGGGTGTTAATTTTTTTTAAATTTTTTTCTGTTATGTACTGTGTATTTAATTTAGATTCTACATTTTTTCCCAAATGTTTTTTTTTTAATTTCAGTGAGTTTATAATTTTTTTCTTTTTATTTTATCCCCTGAATGTTTTTAATTAATTTTTATTTTATTTTATTTTGTTATTTTTTCTTTAATTAAGTTTTTTATATTTAAATTTTCCTACGATCTATGTTTTTTGTTTTTTTTTTCTTCATTTACAATATTTTAGTTTATTTTATGTTTATTTATTTAACATTTTTATATATTGGATTTTATTTTTTTTTCAATTTACTTAATTTTCTTTTATTACTATTTATTTTTTGTTTTATGTTTTTTTTTATTCATGTCTCCGATTTTATTTCATTTAGTTGTTTCTTTTCTTTACTTAACCTAATTTTTTTTTTAATATATTATATTTAATTTAATTTTATTTCACTTATTTATTTCTATTTTATGACATACTTTCTATTTTTATTCATTTATTTTTTTTCTCATTTCACTTTAATTTAATTTTTTTGTATTATTTTGTTGCTGGTTTTATTTTATTTTATTAAATTTTTTTTAATTTTGTCTTAAATAATTTCATTATAATTATAGTCATTTTTTTAATTTTTTTGTTTTATTTTCTACTTAGTTTTAATTCATTTTACTTATAATATTTTTTTATTATTATAGTCCGCTAATTTAAATTTTTCGTCCTTTTTCATTTATTTTATTTTGATTTATTAACTTATTTTTGGTTTCTGTTTTTTAAAGGGGTTTGTTTCGTTTATTGTATGTCATTGGTTTTGTTTATTTAATTTTATTTTAGTTGTTTCTGTTTTTTAATTATTTTTTTATATCTTAAATTTTTTATTATTTGTTTTTTATTTTTTTATTTTAGATACCTTTTTATATTTTCATTTTATTTTTTGTTTTGAATTAAAAGCGATTAATTTCTCTTGAGCACCACATTAAGAACCCGCAACACCCAAAATAAAGAGTGAAAAATATAACAACAAACCCAGGGCAATTTGTTTCCAAACAGATTTCCCAGTCAGAGAAAAAAGAAAAATTATTTTATGTAACTCTAAATAACTTTTCATATGACATGTCACAAGCTCGAGTACGTGTTGCAACAATGAAAGTGGTGGCGTTGCATCGGTTGTATGGAATTCGTCACACCAACCAACCAGCCAACAGTTTAACCAAACCGAGCAGCGCACAAATTTGAATTTTTTACACTTTTCAGCTTTTCAAATGTTCAAGTAGGCGCACACACACACACTCCCCCTTTCACTTTCGGCGCATGTTGTATGCCACAGGGTGATCGCTTTAAAGTGGCACTCCGTGTCTAAAAACCGAACCATTGACTGCCACTTCAGGCGCGAGAAATCATCCCCCTGTCGCGGGTAATTGTCGATGCAAAGGTGTTATTTTTCATGCAAAAGCAAAAGATTGAGAACAAGGAAAATAGGCCGTGAATAGTGACAACGCCATTAGGCGAACGGCGATTGTCATTATCCTTTTTGTTTTGCACTTTTTGGAAAATTGTGTTGCACCAAAATTTTCTCACGCCTCACTCGACATCAAAGTGTTACGCGCTCACACCCCCTGCCAAGAGGCTCTTATCACGCGTACACATCTCTGCCGCGCTCACGCATACACGCGCACATCCAGTGGGTTATCTGCTTTGAGGTGTGATTTGGTGCGCCACTTTTATTTGTCGTATTTGGTAGCTGCATGCCACTGATGATCATTGATGCGAATCTCTTGAAGCGCGCGAGTGCTTGACAAATTGGTTATGCCCTCTTGGACATGTTGGGCCGCTCAACAATATTAACTTGAGTGACATGCACTCTTCAATGTGCGTGAGGCGTTGATGTTTAATTGCGCGCACTGCAAGCGTATTTTTTCATGTGTGCTGCTCATATTTTCTCACTACTAAGTCAGCTCGCTTTAATCAATACACACTGAGTCTTCACTATCTATATCTATCTCAGAATCTAACAACAACTGCGCTAACCACCACTTTCACTCTCCCTAACTCTACTCACAATCTCGATGTGCTGCTGCTAACCCAAAGGCTAATGGCAATTTAACTGCAATTTACCACATTTCCGTATATTTGCTTGCTTGCGTTCTCACGGAATCTCACGCCTCGTCCTGCTGCCTGTGCAAATCTCAATTATTTTATGCCACTTATCTGTATGTTTATCTCACCCGCAGTCTGTGGTGTGAATAGGTTTGTTTGGAGTTCGCCTATTCGGTTCTCACAGGTCAATCAGTTTTGTTCGGTAATAAATAATATTTCCCATGCGCGAAAATTCGATTTGCAATCGACCTTGAAAGGGTCCTTGATATCTTCATCAGTGACCTCAAATTTCATTAATCGGAAGTGTGCAATGTAATGAAATTTGCCATACAAAATAATCTAATGTATTTATATATAAATTATTTTAATTATTCTCAATCTATTTGAAAAAGCCTGAGTAACTATTTTGCTCTCTTTATTAGTGTAATATTTCGTATTGCTCTAATAAAAAATTATAACAATAATGGGGTATAAGAACTAGTCGGACTTTTGAGAGACACTCAAAGTGCTTCGAAGCCAGTTAAGTTGGTAAAAACTAAGACTTTTCAGATAATGTTCCAGCTACTTAGGCAGCACTCTCAATCTCTAAATTCATACGAAAGACAATTAACAAGCAGCATTCAACATATTGAACAAAAAATGATAAAAAACTAAAAAGAAAAAAATAATAAAAAAAATGAACAACCCTGCGATCAAATTAGAAACTATGTCGTAGCAATAGGCATAAAGTAATAGAAGTGGCGAACGGGCCAACCCACTCCTTTGAAGCGGTAGCCAGAGTGAACGATGTGAAAGGTAACCCACCTAACTGGCATCTTTTAAAATAATTTTTTATTTTGATACAGACGCGCACAAAAAAATTGCAAAAGAAAACGTAAAACAGAAATCGTAGGTAACATGAGAATGAAGGAGCACTGCTACCAAAGAGTTTTTTGTATATCGATATTACGCCACTAACTCTACTATCCAAGATAACTTAGGCTGACTAGTAAAATATCATTGGTTGCCGCATTTCCACAAGCAAGAGGATCACATTTCTTGAAAAAGCAGTCTAATTCCAGCCAAACGTAAAATGTGTTGACATGTCTCGGTATCTTCGGGACATTGTCGTCATGCTCTTTTTGGCAGACAGACACACCCATTGCAAATACAAGCACAGTCGATTATGAGTAGAAAGGTAACTCCTAAGTCGACTCAATCCAATCTTGCGAAAAAGTTGGACAGTCTAAAAAATTTGCGTTATCACTTTTTGGCAACAGATTTCGAGATCGAGCCAGATCGGAAGAGGGCGAAGTTGTCTAGTGATACTCTTCTAATGTCTGTTGAAATATTGCATTGATGGAATGAGTCCGAGACGGTCTATCCTCTAGTTGACGATTCGAAGCAAACAGAGTAAATTCTTTTTTATTTACAAAGTGTAGTTTCATTAAAACGAATCTTGATTTAGATCGTGGAACACACTGGAGAAAAAATTGGCCCATCTTAAGGAGTGACTCACTGAAGGGTAGATTAAAAAGTTGTTAGTCCTAACCAAAACAATTAATTGGGCTTGGTACGATATGGCACAGGAAGTATCGAAAATTCGTACATGGGTTAACCAACATAAGTATTCTGAGAATGGGAAAGCTATCGTTGTTGTGAGAAACTAATAGTTTTTAAGATATAGGTTGTCAAAGTTTTTGAGAAGCGTACTGATAGTTCCAGAGATCGCGTATGTGACAAATCTACTTGAATAGTTAAGTTAAAAGTATAAATAACATACGATTATTCTATGATTTACATCGACTTTTTTTAACTTCCTTGCTACCTACAGATTCTGCTCAATACCACCAACGTCATCAGAATTGAGAAGAACCTACCTCTCAGAGCTGTTTGATATCAAACGAGGTTTCAGGTAGGGTGACTTGCTTTCGTGTGACTTCTTTAACCTGATGCTAGAAAAAATCGTGCGAGCCGCAGGCAACATTTTTTATAAGAGCGCATGCTGATAATATTGCCACCATTTGATTTTTTTTGTTTTGGCAGTGAGGTTGGATTAAAAATGCCTTTGCACCGTATAGTAACTGTCATTATTACGTGCGCGGTGATTCCACTAAGAATATTGTTCCTATTCTCTTGAATTTATTCCTTAATCCCGGGACTGCTTCCGCATTACTTCGAGGCGAAGGTCCAAGACGGCGTCCTAAGAAAAACACTTACTTACTCACCCTGCGTCCAGGGTCACCTGTTTTGAAAAATCTATGCTTAATGCTCTTCAGCATAAGTTCCTATCTCACGCCTCCTTTTTCGAATAAAATTCTACACAAAATTTCCGACGGCATCCCATTTTTCTTCGCCTATTATCATTTTCAGGATTAATTCTTCAGGTATTTATAAATACACCAATCCGTGATTGCAGAGCCGTCCTCTCTGTGTTCCACCTCTCGCGTTTAAAGAAGGTGTGCCCCGTATCATCGTACTCAGTATCTCCATAAATGCAATTTGGTAGGTTCACCTTTCCCATTCGCCAAAAATACTTGCGAGGGGGACCCATGCCCGTACAAAACCTGTGTCAGTTTATAGTTAACCGCACCAAGCTTTCCTTCTACCCACTTTTTAGATGGGGTATTATTCTAGCTTTACATCTATCGTACCGTTCAAAGTTCTATCTTGCCTGCCAAGGGGTAAGCGTTTAAATTGTAATGTCAGAGAAGCATGATTCTACGATTCCTGAGATTTTTGCCTCCCATGTCCGTTTCCACTCTTGTGCAAGAATATCTATGAAGAGGGATGGTTCCGCTGATAATTATATTAAAACCGCTGCTTCTGCTACTGTTCCCTATGAAGAGGTCACTCTGAGAACGCAGGTACACTGCGCCGATTGTAAAATTTTTCGCCGGCATTGAATCTGCCGATATTAGATATTATAGAATTCGTTGGATTAGTTTGTCGTGTCCATTAAAGGTTTTCGCTTGCTCTGAGTTGTACCTCAAAGGTTCGCCATGAGTTTACTTATCATGCCTCTTACATTGGCAACTCTTGCGGCAGCATAATTTATGTGCACATAGTAGGTTAATCTTGAGTCTAGTTGCACTCCTAGGTATTTGACCACTTTTTTGTGGATAAAGTGGCATCGAGCACTTGTATATCTACTTCTAATGAGACATGTCTGTTACTTAGAAGGATTAGCTATGCTTCTTCTGTAACCAGTTTTAAACCATGGTCCTCTTGTCATGTCTGAACTCGGTCCATCATCTGATTTACCTTCCCTTTAGTTTCGTCAGTGTTTCGAGCGATTATTACAGCTGCAATGTCATCTGCGTATCCCACTAATTGCACATCTTCAGGCATCTCTATTCGAGGATTTCGTGATGGCTTATATTCCAAAGCTCAGGTCCGTATATTGATGCTTGGGCCCCACCTGCTGTTATTGTTTTAGTCTTGCATCTTTCTCGGGTTTCGTTAAAGAGCTCGCAATTACTTAGATAGCTGCAAATAAACTTCAATAGATTATTCGGGATCTTGAATTTTGCCTTTAAAGCTTCAGTTAGGTCTCCTAATTGTAAACTGTTGAAAACATTTCTAATGCCAAATATTGCCATCACCGGTCATTACAATCGCGCTGTTAGTTCTACCTTTCCCAAACTGAAAAATGAAGCAAAGCGAATTGGTTTGGTGGAGAACGAGAACAAAACGAAATATCTCCCTTCATCAAACAAACAGTCGGGTCACTCGCACATCAGCACCCACGTCACTGTTGGCAGTTATATATTAATTTCGAGATTGTAAGGGACTTTATTTATTTAGGAGACAGCATTAACACAGATAACAATGTCAGCCTTGAAATCAAACTTTGGACTAAGTAAGCAATTGTGTAGTAAAGTCTTCTCTCGACGAACAAAACTAAAACTCTACAAGGATCTCATCATGCCCATCCTAACGTATGGCACAGAAGTTTAGACGAAGACAACATCCGATGAGGCGTCACTTGGGGTATTTGAGATAAAGATTATGCGAAAGATTTTTGGACCTTTGCACGTTGGTGATGGCGAATATCGCAGGCGATGGCACGATGAACTGTATGACGACATAGACATAGCGCAGTGAATAAAGATCCAGCGGTTTCGTTGGCTGGGTCATGTCGTCCGAATGGATACAAACGCTCCGGCTCTGAAAGTACTCGATGCGGAACCAGCTGGTGGCAGCAGAGGACGAGGAAGGCTTCCTGTGGAAAGATCAAGTGGAAAACGACTTGGCTTCAGAAAGAAGCGGCTGTCACGCTTTGTTAAACTCGGCCAAAAACGCGTATGTGGTTATCGTGCCAATCAAAGAGGAGACGAACAAGCAATTTGTGTAGTTATTGAGCTAGTTTACTGGCTCCCTCGCTTATGCAATTTAAAGATTCTGGATTACACTTTATTGGGGCTATGATAAGTCAACATTTTTGATGCCAACGTGAAATCGGTAGTTCTGTATGGATGTCAAACATGGAATTTAACAATAAGCATATTACAATCATTGAAATCCTTCCTAAAGCGTGGTCTACGAAAGATAATGCGGATATTCTGGCCTGATATTATAAGCAACGATGATCCTTAGGTGGCCATCGGGCAAACACCAGTTCGCAGAGAAATTAAGCGTCGCAAGTGGAAATGGATCAGACACACATTGCTCAAACCACGGGATGACATCGCAACGACGGACTGGAGTCCCCAAGTAAGACGGGAGACCAGCCAACACAAGTAGCAGCAGAGGTGGACAGAGCAGGTCGGCCATGGGTCAAATTAAGCATCTAGCTCTAAACAAATGAAATTATAACTTGTTTATTGAGGCCCTATGTTTCACCTAGGAACTACGGGAATATGTATATACACATATATATACCAGGTGTATAAGCTTAAATCCGCTGATTGCTCGTAGATGGCGTTAGTGAGCATATCAAGTTACCATAGAAATGCCATATTTTTTTTTGCATGGGTTCGACACCTGTTTACATCAATCACTGCACATCATCAGTGATTTCATACAGCAAAACACTTTTTTCCTTGCGTAATCATGTCTAATTTTGTGCCAAAAAAAGAGCATATGCGGGAAGCTCTACTTTTTTGCTTTAATTTGAAGAAATCGGCTGCCGAATCGCATCGAATGCTTGTGCAGGCCTATGGTGACAGTGCATTATCGGAAACAACTTGCAGAGACTGGTTTCGTCGGTTCAAAGAGTGACTAGCGATGAAAAGTGGATATACTTTGAGAATCCTAAACGAAAAAAATCATGGGTCGATCCCGGCCAACCATCAACTTCTTCATCAAGACCTAATCGCTTTGGACGCAAGACGATGCTGTGCGTTTGGTGGGATCAGCAGGGTGTCGTTTACTATGAGCTGTTGAAACCTGGTGAAACTGTTAATTCTCATCGCTACCACCAACAACTCATCAAATTGCGCCGTGCTTTGCGTGAAAAAAGGCCTCGTTATGAACAAAGACATGAGAAGCTGATTTTCCTCCGCGACAACGCCCCATCGCACACGTCAAGAATGGTCCAAAACTACTTGGAGACAATCAATTGGGAGGTGCTACCTCATCCCGCTTATTCACCAGACCTGGCCTCTTCGGACTATCATCTGTTTTCATCGATGGGTCACGCGCTCGCCGAACAGCACTTCGATTCGTACGAAGACGTCCGGAAATGGCTTGACGAGTGGTTCGCCTCGAAAGATGAAGAATTCTTTTGGCGTGGTATACACAAATTGCCCGAGAGATGGGAAAAATGTATAGCTAGCGAGGGCAAATACTTTGAATAAATTATTTTTTTGCTTTCTATAAAAAAAAGGGTTTTTTTCACTAAAAAACAGCGGATTTAAGCTTATACACCTGGTATATATACATATATGATAAGTCATTGGCTTACGAAAATATTGGAAGCCATTACTCATGCCACCATTAAAGTAGTATGGCCAGATGTACTGAAAATAGTAAATCGAATGGACGATGTAGCTCGTAGCGGCGGCAGACATACCCACCTGGTGTTCAAAGAATAAATGCCATCAAAATATCTACCAGATTATAATAGAAAACATTAAATTCCAACAAATTTTCTGTTTTGTATTGTGATTTTGAATTCTCAAGCTCTTAAAAAATCAGCCAACATATAGTAAGCCGCTTGGTATAAGCTGCCCAATGTTAGACCACCATCCCTTCTATCACTAGCCTCTGTATCTTCATATATCGACTCACTTTTAACATCTCCTTAGCTTTTAAATTCTAAAATTCACTTCCACCTCCTAAATACCCGCAACTAAGTGTAGAGATATAATTAAAGTATCCATTAGCAAACCCATTACAAGTCACAACGTCAAAGCAAACCACTCGTCAAAGAAATAAACTGAATCACTAAGAAAAATGTATGTACGAATATACGGAAAAATACCAACAAACACATTTTTATCCAAATGTCTCATATATTTATCCACACAATGACATTTTGTGTGCTTACTAATTCATGTCAATTTGCTGCCTAATCACTTTGTACATTGATAAATTAAAAACATTCCAATGCAAAAACCACACGTCAGTCACTCAGCCACCCAAACTATAGCGGCTGTCATTTATTAGACCGCGCGATATGTCGGCAAATGTGGCATAAGAAATTACACTTTTTCTGAAGCTGTGCTGCCATTACAAAAAAACTTAGAAAAAGAAAAAAAGTTGATTGCAATCAATGCGGTGGTTGTAAATCTTGCGGAAAGGTTATTGACTCGCAGCAAAAGGATTGCGTTGCAAGTAAGAATACAAGTAGGAAATTTGTATGTAAAAACAATGGAGCCTAACAATGAGTGAAAGCGCAGGCAAGGGTTTCATCTACCAGCAGGGTAGCGGCTTTGATTCCAAGATTGCATTGGACAAGCTGTTGCCGCTTTTGCTGATTTGCTGCTAACTTTTTGCAGCTTTGTTGCTGTGCATTGTTTTTATTACTACAAGGGATCGCTGTGTGGTTTAATTTTTGCGTTTACACTCTCCAAGGATTTATAATTCCTTTTGTTGCTTCCTACTATGGCACATAGTTTTTTTTTTACCAGCCTACTTTCTTGAACGAGTGACTTTAAATGGAGCAGAACACATATGAACTTTTTCGCTTAATTTAAGCGATGCAAAATTATATGATTCAATAAGCTTGCGTTAGCGAGCATCTAAAAGCATGGGATCCTAGTTATTTGTGATGTCGCAAAGGTAGTCACAAACTGCCTTTACAAAAACCAATTCATGATTGGTACAAACTTTGCCAAAATTTCATCAATGAAAGTTGGACGAGCTGTTATGCAGTCAGTTACGAAGACAACAACAAGTCTCCACTCCCCACAGCATTCTAATATTACAAAAGGTGATCAATTTAGAGTTATCGGACTTTAAGTTGAAATAAAACAAGGGAAATTCAAATTCATTCGGCAATCTTTATTATTTTTGTGTAGAACTATTCACGACATTTGTTTTTTAAAGATTCTCAATTTCAAATGTTGGCCGCAACACACCAATTTTGACTGACTCGCTGGAGGACTTCGGTCGGTTGGTTGGTATCGCATGAATAACTTTAAGAATCTTGGCTTCCAATGCCTCAATCGAAGCTTGTTTTTTCATAAAGCGCAGAGCAATAGTCCAAAGGTGTCATATCGCATCTTGATGGCTAATCCACTGGTCCGATATGAGAGATAAATTACTCACCGAAACGACGACGCAGTAAATCCATTGGGCTGTATTGACTGTGTGGCAAGCAGCGCCGTCTTGTTGGCACCAAATGTTGTGAGGATCACGGACTTCTATTTCCGGCATCAAAAAGTCGTTTATCATGGCGCGCTAGTATTCGGCATTCACTGTTACATTGGCGCCTCCCTCATCTTTGAAGAAATATGGGCAAATGATTCCTCCAGCCCAGCTCCAAATGGTTCTTTTCAATGGATGTTCTTGAATGGCTTCGGATTGTCCATCAGCCCAAATACGGCAATTTCGCTTATAGACGTAGGCATCAAGCCAAAAATGGGCCTCATCGCTGTTCACCATAAGTTGCCCTGAGCGCGCGATGAACACTTTTCACAGAGCGTTGAGTTTCGCCGTACAATTGCACGATGTAAGCGTTGCTGAGGCGTAAGTCGTACCATAATGAAATGTGAATGAAAAATTAAAAAAAAATTTAATTTGACAGTAGTCATGCGAGATCTGTCAAAATAACCCGCTGTCAAAAAAAGTACCTCCAACCTAATCATCCTTTATTAGGCCACCGTACC
Source organism: Anastrepha obliqua (assembly GCF_027943255.1). Lineage (NCBI taxonomy): Eukaryota > Metazoa > Arthropoda > Insecta > Diptera > Tephritidae > Anastrepha > Anastrepha obliqua. The sequence continues at coordinate 110,234,321 of NC_072894.1, read as the reverse complement.
TGTGAGCGCACAAAGACCATCAAGCAGAATTGAGTAAACTATTCGTCGGTAATTTTATCCTCCGCCCATACTGCGCGATATAGGACGATGAGCCTGCAAGTTTTTAATCTTACATACACCAGTTTTTTTGCAATAATCTTTGAAATCACGGAGATTTATTGGTAGAAAGAAATCTCATTCGATTTCTTCATTCTGATACACACAGCAAGGGAATCACTGATGTTAGCCAGGCTCAGGCGCGCAAAGAGGTGCTTCCTTCTCGTGCTAAGGGGCGAAAACTACAGCAGGTTGTCTAATATGCATCCCAATTTTGATGAAATTTTTTTTTTTAATTTTTGTTTTTTTTAATTAAAATAATTTTTTTATTTTTTATATATATTCTAAAATTTGTGTTTAATGTTAATATATAAAAAAAGTAAAAAAAAAATTCAATAAAAAATCAAAACATTGAAAAATGTCGACGTACCATTGTAATTAATACGTAATTAGATATGCACATTTCTCAAGGGGTGCATTAATTTTTCACACCTCAATAATTATAAAAATCTGAGCGAATTCTTCTTGCCTCAAACCCATTTCCCTTCAAGCCACACTTTTCTTCCTATTTTTCTTGCGAGAAAGTGCAAAGCTATTCATAGCCGCTTGAAATTCTTGCGTACTCTGCTTATACGAAGACGTAGGCGAAAAAAAGATGCGTAATAACAACAACTACAAAAAGAAATAAATAAAATTAGTAACAGTAGAGTGGACGCATGTGCACTTGTAATTGGAAAAGAGTTATGTTAATTAAATGCAAGCAACGCAAATTAAAAGTAATTGAAAAAGGAATCTACGTGCAACATCGATTCTACAAACCACCCACATCAACTGTTACATGACTTTCAGCATATCAAAAAAAAAAAACCAGAATACTTTACAGCCAGCTTACACATTCTTTCCTGCATACATCTGACAATCTTCTCTTGTACTAAATATTTCACTCTTACCTCTTCTTACCTCTTCTTGCCCCCAATTTCCCTTCTTCCTCTCTTCAACTCTGTAACTACCTTTCTTTATCTAGTTCTTTGCTTTCATCTGTAACCGCCAGCTTGTCATGACAGCTGCTAAGTGACAACTGAAATATCCCATTATTTTTCTAATAAAAAATATCTACATTTTCAACCGCTAACCTTTAACCCTTCAGTGTCTATTTTGTAAGAAAAAAATCCAATTAATGCAAAATTCTTTTTCTATTTAAACATTTTTTTGTGTTTAATTTCTTTTTTCTTCTCTTCAGTAGATTTATTGTAAAAAGATTAATGCGCACAAGTGTTCACCCTTGACAGCTTCTGTAATTGCATCAAGGCAGTTAATAAAGTGGGGAATGAGTGGAAAAGAAACACTTTGGATAATAAAATATTTGCAAAGCATAGGAGTGAGAAGCGCAGGGAGAGCGGAAGCAGTCACTAAATGACAGTAGTAAATTGCATTACATACTATAGTCATACTGCTTCGATGAATTATCTCAACCTACAAGTTCCTAAACTAATTCTTCTGATTGGTGGGGCATTACTGTGGGACTCAGTTGAGTTTTGAGTTATTAAAAATTATGGGATGACTAATAACCCGCCGTAGCCGAATGGGTTGGTGCGTGACTACCATTCGGAATTCACAGAGGGAACGTAGGTTCGAATCTCGGTGAAAGACCGAAATTAAGAAAAACACTTTTCTAATAGCGGTCGCCCCTCGGCAGGCAATGGCAAACCTCCAAGTGTACTTCTGCCATGAAAAAGGCTCCTCATAAAAATATCTGACGTTCGGAGTCGGCTTGAAACTGTAGGTCCCTCCACAAATAGGAGGAGGAGCTCGGCCAAACACCCAAAAAGGGTGTACGCGCCAATTATATATATATATAATAAAAATTATTTCCAAAGGCTGAATTACATTGAAGTTGAAGTTGAAGTAGTCCGAAAATTGATATAAGTCCCCATTATATATTATTTGCTTGAAGGATAGGGGGAATAAAACTTTTCAGATGCTTTAAACAATCAACTTTTAACTTTCGAAGTGCATATGTTGAGGTATATGCCCATTCTCAACACATCTAACAACACGATTTTTTAAATAATGATTAATAGTCATAGTGATTATTGATTACAGGGTGCTGTTTTAGGTAACCATTTAATGATTAAATGCAATTTTTCCACTCTGTTAATGATAAGTAATTAACTACAAAAAAAAATGAATCGATTTTTTTATTGATTGATTGATTTAATTGATTTATTATTTTTTTTTAATTAAATTTTTTTTTAAATTTTGAAAATTAATTTCTTAGGATTTTATATAACTATTTTCAAAAAATTTTTTGTTCTTATAATTGCATGGGTAACATAAATATTTGATTTTTATTAAATATTTTCAGTTTTTTTTAATTAATTATTTAATAATTTCTTAATTATATGATTAACATAACTATTTGATTATTTTCAATTATTCTAATTATTTTTTACATTACATATTTACAAGATTAATACAATTATTTGACTATTATCAATTATTTTGATTTCACATTTTTAATTTTTATTTAATAGCATGTTCAACATAATTATTTGCAATTATTTTTAATTTTGTTCTTCAACTACATGATTCACAAGAAAGGCGACCTGCGTGACTGTGGCAATTAGCGGGGATAACCCTATTTAACACCATCTACAAAATTGTAGCCGCGATCATACAAAGCAGGCTCAAAGGTATCGAACGCTCCTTAAGAGACCAGTAAATTGGTTTCCGCCCTCACCGAAGCTGCGTTGACCAAGCCAACATACTTCGGACTATTGTAGAACAGACAGTTGAGTGGCGCTTCCCGCTCTACATGCTGTTCGTAGACTTTAAGAATGCGTTCAACACTATCAAACGAGACGCAATATGTCTGACGCTGCTTAGAAAGGGAGTTCCCGCCAAGATACTCCACCTCATAAAAGCCCTCTACGAGAACTACGAACTGGCAGTGCTTCACAAAGGCATTATCAGCGATCCATTCACTACCAACGCAGGCTTAAGGCAAGGTTGTTCTGTCGCCCCTTCCCTTCACCATCGTCCTTGATGACGTCATAAGCCAACCGACCCTGCACAAAAAAGGCTTCGTATGGAGTTTCACCTGACATCTTGAGGACCTGGACTTTGCCGATGACATCTGCCTCCTCTCTCACAAACTCTTTGACATATAAGCGAATGTGAACAAACTAGTAGCGCTGGCACGCGCTGTCGGACTGAAGGTCAACATAGCGAAGGGCAAAGCTATGAGAGTTAACCACAATGACACAAGACAGACGGTTGCCCGGTGGAATATGTCGAAAGCTTCTGCTGCCTCGGCTGCATCATCACGGCAGATGGTGGAGCAGATGAAGATGTCAACTGCAGGCTAAACAAAGCAAGGGCGCCATTTGGGCGAATGCATACAGTATGGGGGAGTTCGCAAATCTCCAGGCGCACTAAACTACGAATATTCGGCTCATGCGTAAAGTCCGCATTGTTGTACGGAAGCGAAGCATGGCTGGTCTCTAACACCATCACACAGAAGCTACAATCCTTCATCACCATACACAAATGCCTCCGCATCATCTGCGGAATATTCTGACCAAACACCATCAGTAACGACGCGCTGTGGAGATTATCGAACGAGGCACCCATTCTTAGGCAAATTAAACGCAGAAAGTGACTGGACTGGAAGCCGCAAGGGAGCAGAGGTCGCTGCCAACCTAGCAACATTTGGTCGATGTTGTGCGAACTAGCAGATGCCGACATGTCATGGGACGGTGCAAAAACAGCAACACAGAAACGTTGAGTCTTGCCGAGGCCCTATGCTCGCGAGAGAAGTGAACAAGAACAAGAACAAGAACAAGAACTAGAACAAGAACAGGAACAATAACAAGAACAAGAACAAGAACAAAAACAAAAACAAGAACAAGAACAAGAAGAAAAACAAGAACAAAAACAAGAACAAAAACAAGAACAAGAACAAGGCCAAGAACAAGAACAAGAACAAGAACAAGAACAAGAACAAGAACAAGAACAAGAACAAGAACAATAACAAGAGCAAGAACAAGAAAAAGCTTGAATAACATAATTATTTGATTATTTTCAGTAATTTTTAATTTTCATTAGTTTATTTTCAGTTAGTTTTAATTATATTTAATTATTAACTACTGGCTTATGTACAAAAATAAAAATAATCATTAAAATAAGAAAGGCGAAAAAACTAATGATTACTGACTGTAATGAAAATTGAACAGCTAACCCACAGATAGGACACTACATTTCCCCTGGTGTAACTGACTGGCTTTCATGGTTCTGAGATAAGTCGAGCAGTTTATTGAGCACATTTCATCGGAATTAGAAAAGCTTACCCTTAAACATCTGTTCCCGCAGGATACCTGCTTTACTTCGAAGTTGTAGGCCCCTTGTCTTCTGTTTGGAAAAGTGCTTCTCAACGTGTGTGACACTCTTGCACTTGCCGGTGGGGTCATGGCATGTATAAAATAAATAGACACGTATTTGAGGGTAGGTCCACGTTAAGTTAAAATAAAACAAACAGTGCGTGAGGTACTGAACATACACTGAAGGTCAGGATAATGAATACGCTATATTTTGGCAGGTTTTACTATTTTTTTATTTGTTTAATTTTGATATTTTTTTATAAAAATATAGTAGTTCACGGTTTACGTTACAAGAAATATGATACAAATCAAAGCTCGGAATTTTGGACACGATTTATAAAATTTCAAAATTTTTTTATCAAAATTGCAAACTTTTCACCGCCAGTTACAAGTGGTTGCCTCCACCTTGTCTGCGCCTTAAGCCATATTTAAGTCTTTAAGCGAGTGCAAGTTATTACCTCAATGTTATTTGAAGAAGTCATTCCAGATGGCTCTTTTAGTAAAAATTACATTAAGTTTGTAGGCAATGCCAAATTACTCACTGGTTACCCAACAGGTCACAATTAAATCTGTTTTTGCATACACCGATTAAAGCTCTCTACTGACACAAATTTCCTGCTTTGACTTGAGAGTATTGAAAGGTCTGAACCAGATTTGTGGCAATGTTCAGTTACAAGCCCAGCAGCCAGTTGCAAGTACTAGTTTTTGTCACTGTTTTGTGTATACAGTGTAATCCATGTTAGTATATATTTTGAAAGTCTCTTTTTCTGTTCGTCAGACTTGCGAACGGCTCTACTGATTTTTTTGTTTGTTTTTCATTTTGGTTATGTGTACAGGATGAGCTTCTCATTGTTCTATACAAAAAAAAATGTATATATTATATGTTTAAATGTTCCATCTTTGAAATTCCTGTACAATCTAACATACACGCCCACATAACAGCGCTGTTCAATATTTGCTGTAAATCACAAATGAGAGCGCTCTGCTTCTGTTAATGCATACAGAATCCAGCACCAAGCTACAGCAATGCATGTAAACATATACATGAGGAGAGAGTGTTAATGGAATTAGGAGGCGCAAATTTAAATAGCATTTTTCCGAGCCATGTCATCTAAATCATGCAAATTTATTACGAAAATAATGGTTCGGTTCGCGCGACGCATCGAAGAAAATTTTCTTCAGCGATGAAGCTCACTTTTGGTTGAATGGGTATGTCAATAAGCAAAATTGTCGCATTTGGAGTGAACATAATCCACAAGCCATTGCTGAGACGCCGTTACATCCTCAAAAAGTCACTGTTTGGTGTGCTCTATGGGCAGAGGGAATCATTGGTCCATATTTCTTTAAAAATGAAGCCGGCCATAATGTTACAGTGAATGGAGAGCGCTATAGAACCATGATTAATGACTTTTTCGTGCCTGAATTGGACGATGTTGATGTGGACGACCTTTGGTTCCAACAAGACGGCGCTACATGCCATACAGCCAACGCAACAATCGATTTATTGAAGGAAACTTTGTTGAGCGCATTATCTCGCGCCGTGGACCTGTGGCGTGGCCTTCAAGATCGTGCGATATAACACCGCTGAACTATTTCTTGTGGGGCTATGTGAAGTCGCTTGTCTACGCAGATAAGCCCGAGACGATTGACGTCTTGGAAGAGAATATTCGGCGCGTTATTGCTGACATACGGCCCCAATTGCTGCAAAAAGTGGTCGAAAATTGGGCCTCTCGGCTGGAATTTATTCGAGCCAGCCGCGGCGGCCACTTGCTCGAAATCATTTTTAAAACATAATGGCAAACCCCTATCTTTATAATAAAGCTAAATTCTTGGCCATAACATTAAATTATATACGTTTTATTTCATCTTGAAAACCTAACCTCTAAAAAAACACCCTTACATAAATAAATCTGTTCTAGAGTTCTAGACTTTAATTATTTCAGTTCTAGACTTTTTTAGAATTTTCGTTTAATACTTCAAACCATATACTCTGTCATCTACTAAATCGCTAAATTGTCACACTGTTCCTGATTTATTCTCCTACCCTTTTGAGTATTTTTGCTCTGCTAGCAGAGCCTTGATTCAGGTGGGTGGCATTTTCTAATTAATTGCGTCTCTATTTGCTAAATACTTTCAATTTAAATTACTCAGATAACAGGCACAGGAGTAGCAGCAAATACAAAAACAACAACCACAACAAGCAAGTGGAAAACAGAGCTTAAAGGCAAAAGCGACACCAACAATCCTCTTCATCAAACATGAGGCACTCATTCACAGCACACTAAACACTCAAGTTGCACGCTTGCTGTGCTTTGTTGCAAGCAACCAGCTGCAACACATTGCATATCGAGGCGAATGCATACTTCAAAAGACGTGAAACGGCCTGCTGTATAAGATTCTTTTGCTTTGCCGATTTACAAAGTGTGGCAGGTGGTGCATGCTGTGGCATGCAACAAGCATTTTAGTGCATCAAATCATTGCAATCCTGCAGCTAAGCACAAAAACGCAGATGCAACAGGATATGCAGCTACGCACTTTCTTAGCTACTAGCAAAAAACAAATAAACGCACCTCACCCCCTGCACTCTTTCCCCACACAGCCTACACAGCTGCCACTGCATCCTGCGTGTTGTCAGTGGAATGACATTATGGCTTTGTGTGTTAGTTGCATGCTTATCGCACACAAACTTGATTACAATCTATGCAACCTAATGCATTTTAGCAAGCAGCGTTGAGCAGCGTCGACCACTCTGTGGCACGGTCATTGAACTGGAAAAATATGCCGCAATTTAATGCAAAATTTTTTAGGGGGGAAATCGTGAGCAAAAGGTGTAACGGCAATGGTGGGAGGTAGGGAGGGAAGGAAGGCTGTGTTAGAGAGGAGTGTCAGTCACCAGCAGCCGCAACGACAGCTGCAAAATTACTATTACCTACGAGTACTCGTACCACATGCAACATGCGCTAAGCGCATCGCCCCTCAAGTCATCTTAATAAATTCGATGTTGGAGTAAGGAAAGGAGGGGCAAGGAGAGGAGAGGAAATGAAAGCATAAAAGAGTGCTTAGAGTATTGCAAACAATGTGACGCTGCAACCCACCTGTTGCCCCGCGCCGCACTTTGCCACTACGTTTGATCCGTTCGCAAGTCTTTGGGGTAGTTTCTAAGCGTGAACAGCCGTTGCTTAGCGTGTAATTGTCATCTAAGCGCATATTTGCACAGGAAATTTTAAAGCACACACACGCACACACGCACATGCATATTTACTTACATATTTGCTACCAATAGTGCCTGCCCTAATACGCATATCTTCACAGCGCTACCAGCAGCACATACCATTACTAACCCTCTTTGCTTTTGCGACCCACCCCTTTCTTTGCCGCTTTTTACTGCATTTTACGCAATTTATTTGCATACCCAACCGCTTCGTTGCTTCACTTCACCTTCACGTTACTGGGCAAGAGCCTTGTTGCAATCTTCATTTTCCATATTCCAGTTATTTATTTACTGCCACAAGTAATGCGATATTCATGATGTGCCGCTTTGTCGCCAGTGGCATATTGAGATGTACTACATATGTAAATGTTGCATGCTTGCAAATACACAAGTAATATGAGCATATACGGTACAACATCTGCTGCAAGAGAGAATATTTTAGTTGAATTCGGATGGGGTCATAAATTTTACAAACTATAATCATTAGTGAGAATAGATTACAAATATGTGGATGAGCTATGAACTGACTCACCATTAAATGGACACTTTATGTGATTTAGTATAAGATGTGATGGAGAAAGTTAGCGCCCAAAAACTCAAAAAATAAACACCAAAAATTATACTAAAGTTGATTTTATAGGCGCTTCCTAAGCATTCAAAGTCTGACGAGAGAAAAATAGCTAAGGTTGAAGGAAGGTTAAAGTTACACCGCTTGACCTTCCCACAATCAATAATTCTTTCGGTCACATCACTGACAAAGTATCAAGCATCTATGAAATATCTTGTTTTCAGTAAGCAGTGAAACACTGGTTTTTAAACTTTTGTTTTAAATTTTTTTTATTTTTAAGTGAACATGTTGTTGCTGACCCTTGTGCTGACGATTTGGAAATCGCGGTTAAAGTAGCTGCCCAACAGGCTCATGGACGTTTTGCGCTCTAACATAGTCACGCTTAGTAACCGGACAGAGTGTAGGGACTCGGAATAAACTGAACTTTAAAGGACAATGCTAAATACTAAGGACTCATATTAGACAGGAAACTTAAGTGTAAACCTAATATTGAGAGTAGGGTTTAAAATGCCAACATTACATTTCACACATGCAAAAAAGTGGTTGGAATCAAATGGGGCTTAATACCTCGCACTACACGTTGGCTTTATTTCGCTATATGGAATACTTGTCTGGTGGTGATCAACTTAAAGGTAAAGAAGAGAAAAAAAGAAAAGAAGAAAAAAGAAACTGCTGAGCAAATTCCAAAGATCTGCGTCATTTCATGCATCACCGGCGCTCGAGGTACTAGCCAACTTACTTGCTCTAAAATAGGGTAGGAAAACACTTGGCTGTCGAATCCGGCGGTTCGACCACGCTCCTGTATTGTAAACTATGAGTATTTTTTTTTTTTGTTTTTTTTTCGGAGGTTTATATCAAAACGTCAGAAACATCTGAACATCCCCACACGCACTAATGTTATAATAATCTTGCCACCTGGGCTAATTCTACCCTGGGACAACAAAAGTATAACTTCTGGGTAGAGCCACGTTTATGTCCAAAGACATGTGCTGGTTGCGCACATATCTGGTGCTGGGGGATGGTTGATAACCCAGGGCTTGTTCGAGAATGAACATCCCGTCAAGACATCCCGTGGCAAATTCAAAGCCCATGGAGAAGAAGGGAAAAAAATTCTTACACGGATGAATCCAAGCTAGAAAATAAAGTAGACTATGAGGTTTTCTTCTGAAGAATTAGGACTAAAATGATCTGTCCGACTTCTAGACCACTGTAGCGTCTACCAAGTAGAAGTCTAAGCCATAGAAGAGGTAACTGTGTACCTTAATAATAACTATGATAAATATTTGTACGAAGATGAATGGTTGCTCAGGAATTCCTGGCAGCTCTAAATAATATTAGCACCGTCTTCATGGTCAGACTTATATGGGTTCCCGGGAATAGAGATATTGACGAAAACTGCAAGGCCGATGAGGTGGCTAGAAAGGGTGCTAAACTTCCACTACTTGAAAACAAAGGCAACATTGGCATCCCTATGGCAACTTGCACATTAACGATAAAAAATAATATTTTCCATGAAGCCAAAGGTTAAGAAGAGAAGAAGATACGTGCATTACAACGAGCCTAATTTGGTCACAAATAGCTAAGGAAAAGTCCGGAGAACTGCACCTCTGAGAACCTCTTGTAGATCGTGGCTTGTGTTACCGATCAATGGCTGTTAGGTAGGCACTCTCCTAAGCCAGGGGTTTTTTCCAGTGAATACTGCAGAAGTTGTAAAGACGAAGAAGGAGTAGAGCACTTCCTCTGTAATTGTCCAGCCTTAGCTTAGAGTAGAGAAATGTTGTTTGACTCGTTTGACTCTCTTACACAGCTATCCGGTGCTTCACAAGAGAATCTAAATAAGTCCGTGAATAAACACAGAGGTTTCCATTTGACACAGCTGTACCACAACGGACCTATATGGATTTGGCTACTCTAAGCTGCCAACTGCCACAAAAAGCTAACCTAACCTAATTGAATGTGTAAAATCACAAGAATATCGGGTCAAAATTTGGAGTCAATCGAAGCAAAATTGACGAAGTTATGAGTGATGATGAGCTTCACGCTGAGTTTCCATACCTACAAAACTTGAAATCATTTTTATGATATTTGGAATTTGATATGGAATAATTACTCAAAATCGTATGCAAAATCAGCGAACGAATGATATGGCTATACTTATTTTTTTAGACTGTAAATTTCGAGAACTGAGCAGTGTTGCATCTGAAAGCGAAGGCTGTTCCATAAAGGCATCTGCCCGTCGATATTTGGAGGATGCCTAGGTTGAAGCGGTTGTCTTGGGGGACACACTCAGGCTCATAGCCCATTGCAATGCTGCGTGGAGAGCTTTCCCTCTTTCTCCTAAAACCAGTGTGTGCTTTTCAAAAATTTTAGAATATCTCCTATTTCTGCAGAACTGACATCTTTCAATTCGTTAAAAAATTATAAACCTAGAATAGTAAATCTCCGTCTGGATAAGGCAGGACAATGACACAGAACGTGTAAGATTGTATCTTACTCTTCCTCATCAAGACAACTTGGCGGATGCCTACCTTCTTTAGATTTTTAGATTAGTTTAGATTTGTGGGGGGTTGCAGAAGCCCAAGTACTCAGCCAAGAAGGCCATTCTACTATACCTGCATAGATTACAATGGAAGGAATAGAGAGACAGGATAGATAGATATTTTGGATGGTAAGATAGAAAAATTAGTTTGAGGTCACTCTTCAGCGAATCATTTGGATTCATTAATGAATCTTAAGCGAACCGGAAGTGGAAGAGTATTAACTTTTTCCATGAGCAGTACATCGCCGACCAATAGTCTAAGCATGAGTCTAGAATATACCGGACAGCTATAGAGAAAGTTTTCTGCAGCGCCTCCGTTCTGATGATCAGATAAGCATATAGGGTCATCAGTGATTTCCATAGTAGTCATATTCTGAATACAGGCGCTGTGTCCTGTGATTACACCCACCAGTGCTCCCCTTCTCTAAGAAAGCACCTTTATTTTTCTTTGTGAGGAGGATTTAAAATGCCTTCGCACTACAGCGACCGTCGTCAACTGCGTCGAATAGTGTAGCCATTAAAACAATCCCTCCTCCTCTTCTGGGGAGACTCCCTTCCCGTAACTACCATACATTACTTCGGGAAGGCCCAGAACGGTGTCCATTAAATGGACCAGTACTATTCACCCAGGGTGGCCGCCATAGCCGAATGGGCTGGTACGTGATTACCATTCGGAATTCACAGAGAGGAACGTTGGTTCGAATCTCGGTGACACGTCAAAATTAAGAAAAAAATTTTTCTAATAGCGGTCGCCCCTCGGCAGGCAATGGCAATCCTCCGAGGGTATTTCTGCCATGAAAAAGCTCCTCATAAAAAATATCTGGCGTTCGGAGTCGGCTTAAAACTGTAGGTCCCTCCATTTGTGGAACAACATCAAGACGCACACCTAAAATAGGAGGAGGAGCTCGGCCAAATACCCAAAAAGGGTGTACGCGCCAATTATATATATATATAATATCCACTCACGTCTGGATCCATCGTATTTGTAGCCACCTTCATGCTATAGGCTCGTCTTCTACTGTCTCAGTGCCGTCATACCAGTGGTATGTGTGGCATGCTCTCAGGTTCCTCTCACATAAGTTCTAAGAAAGCGTCAGTCTCGTTATTTAATATTCATACTTCAAAAAATCTACTTGAACCCTTACAATTATAACTCCTTTCGTCTTACCTTACTTGCATTTGCGTTCATCAAATCAAGAGTTCATATACTAAAAAAGACATTTACTTCCGCTTCATGTAATACATTTCCTATGTGTGCTTTCGTACAAAAAACAAAGAAAGGAAACTAAATAAATGATATCCAAATATTTCCGCCACGCAATCCTTTCATTAAATCACAACCTCTCGCAACTATCAAACTCGCTTTATGAATACCTGATTATGTGAGAAAGCCTGCCTGCGGCTACACTTAATTTAATTGACAACGTTTTTAACCCGAGCACAAACAGCAAAACTCCCTAAAAAAAAGAATAGAAATGTGAAGTTGAAATCACTGTGAACGATGTCTAATATAAAGCCAAATATTTGATGGCAAAAGTAACGAAAAAAGCATCAAAACGCAAAGTGCACAGTTTGCTTCAACGCTTTGACGGGGTTGTTAAAGTCGACTTAACTCGAAATTTGCTCCCCAAGGACTGCGAATATATTATATGAAGTGAGGAGAGTGTGCGCTTGGCAACACAAGGATGCGCTTTTAAGTTGATTTTATTGTTTTAGAAGGGTTCGGTAATGATTGCCTGCAGGTGCATTACGCTAATACGATAGTTGGAAATACAAAGAACAGCGAGTAAAAGTGAAATTTCTATGTACCTGTATTTGAACTGGCTGTAGAACTGCCTTGAAGATGAATTCTGTGAATGAGTAAAGGGAAAAGTATTATTATAATATTTTCTAATGCTTCATGTAATGAAATATTTTGTTAATCATGTAAAGTTCTAAGTTTCTTATTTGTTGCAACACTTTAAAGTTGTACTTAAGCCACTTCATGGCGTTCAAATTGGCTCTCAAATTAGACGGTTTTAAAAAACAAATTCCTTTTTATTTAATGCATTTTTGTCTGCATAAATTTGCTTATAACTTGATGAACTTAGTTGCCTGCATTTTCATGTTAAGGAAAGTAGAAAATTTCCATTAACTCTACATTCAACAACTTAGAACTAAATGCTCAATTATTCATTATTTTCATGTGGTGCCGCATGTCTAAGTACGTTTCCTTCCTTTGCGTGTCGAGTGCTGGTTACAGTGGCTGCGATATCTTAGAGGTTCTATCGAAAAATTGTAGACTTTTCCTGCACTTCAACTAAAGCGAGGTAGGCTAGAATTGCAGCAAACCAGTGAATCTTTCTCAACAGTTTCATTGCTGTGATTAAGTAAATCTTTCTCTCAGAAGTTATGGAGAAAAGATGGCTACTTTTTTCCAGTACCCATTTTTGGGCCATCCATTATGAAGAGGCTATCGATCTAGCACACATTGTTGTTGGGCTCCTAGTCACTTTTGTCGGGAAGGTAGACATTGAAATTATAGCCTAAGATCTGATAATTCAATTAGTCAATAAGTTTGTTTTTGGCTTTTAATTACATCAGTCAACCGCAGGTGTGCTCTGCGATTTTCACTAAGGATAAATTTATCGAACAAAGAATGTGTCTTAAATTTTGCACGTTTGAACAAAATTTCGTGTGCCGAATCATTGAAAATGTTGCAGAAAGCCGATGGCGAGAGTGCTTTATCAAAGCACGCATCTACGATTGGTATGAGACTTTTGCAGAGGGCCGAGAAGTCGTGGAAGGTTTGCCCCGATCTGGTCGCCCATCAACGTCTTCAACGGATGAAAACGTCCACAAAGTCAAGGAAATGGTACTGGAAAACCATGAAACCATCATTTAAGTTTGAGTTATCGTGTCATTAATCAATTTGCAACATTTTAGACCATCAATTGGGCATGAGACACGGGGCGGCTCAAATCGTTCCAAGAGAGTTGAATTTCTTTCAATAAATTCATCGGAAAAGGCGGCTGAAAACATGCTTGAGCCTGAGTGCATTCGGAGACCCAACTTTTATCCAGTGCATCATAACAGATGATGAGACGTGGTATATGAGTTTGACATGCAAACCAGTCAACAGGCGGCTGAATGGCTGAAAGGCACTATCCACATGAGCCGAAACCCAAGAAATCACGTCAAAGTCGGTCAAAAGTGAAAGCCATGTTACTCATTTTTTTTGATTATCATGGAGTTGTGCACTCGGAATTCATTCCAAATTATTCTACGGTAAATAAAGAATATTATTTGAAAGTTATGTGACGTTTGGGATAGAATATGCGTAGGAAATGGCCTAATTTGTGGAAGGAAAACTCATAGATATTGCACCATGATAACGCACCGTCTCACAAGGCTCATATTGTGAACACTTTTTTAACCAAAAACTCGACAAATATCATTGAACAACCACCAGTATTCACCGGATTCTGCCCCCTGTGACTTTTTTCTTTTCCTAAAACTCAAATTACCACTCCGCGGACGCCGGTTTGAGTCGATAGAGGTCATTGAGGAGAATTCGCTGAAGGAGCTAAAGAAGATCTATTAAAAGACGTTTAAAAGGTGCTTTGATGACTGGACTAATCGTTGGAATATGTGAATTGGTTCGAATGGAGCCTAGTTTGAAGGCGACAAAATTAGTTTTCATGATGAAATAATTATTTGACATTTTATTCAACAATTCTCCGTACATTTTTGACAGAATGTATGCCATGATTTTTTAAAAGAAAAAAGGAAAGGGAAAGAACTGATTTGCCGAGTCGAAATTTTTATTTCGAAGACATGAGTTTTTTTTATCGAGCTGATTTTTCCGGCTAAATTTGATATCGGTATAAATTTTGATTTGGATAAAGCTATCGTTGAGCAAAGAAATTAGTCTGCCAAAAAAAAAGCAATAGCCTGCTAGATGGCACTGCGGGATATTTCCAAAAAACTTTCTTCATGGGCCGACTTGGTTTATATTTAGACTATATTTATATTACTTGAAACTAAAATTGGAATTGGTCGAGCCAAGGGGCACCAAGAGATTTGGTGGCTCCTAAACCCTCAAGCTAAAAAGCCCATTGTATTTACAGCTCTGGAAAGAGGGTAGATAGCCAAGGGGGAAAGGAGAAAAGTATCAGAGACAGGGACAGGGACAGAGACAGAGACAGAGACAGAGACAGGGACAGGGACAGGGACAGGGACAGGGACAGAGACAGAGACAGGGACAGGGACAGAGACAGAGACAGAGACAGAGACAGAGACAGAGACAGAGACAGAGACAGAGACAGAGACAGAGACAGAGACAGAGACAGAGACAGAGACAGAGACAGAGACAGAGACAGAGACAGAGACAGAGACAGAGACAGAGACAGAGACAGAGACAGAGACAGAGACAGAGACAGAGACAGAGACAGAGACAGAGACAGAGACAGAGACAGAGACAGAGACAGAGACAGAGACAGAGACAGAGACAGAGACAGAGACAGAGACAGAGACAGAGACAGAGACAGAGACAGAGACAGAGACAGAGACAGAGACACAGACAGAGACACAGACAGAGACACAGACAGAGACACAGACAGAGACAGAGACAGAGACAGAGACAGAGACAGAGACAGAGACAGAGACAGAGACAGAGACAGAGACAGAGACAGAGACAGAGACAGAGACAGAGACAGAGACAGAGACAGAGACAGAGACAGAGACAGAGACAGAGACAGAGACAGAGACAGAGACAGAGACAGAGACAGAGACAGAGACAGAGACAGAGACAGAGACAGAGACAGAGACAGAGACAGAGACAGAGACAGAGACAGTTTTTGAGAACGAATATTACTTATTCTCACGTCATCGGAACCCACAACTCGTAGTCTTGATCTAGCAAAGACAGGAAACTCACAGAGAAAGTGCTCAGTGCTATACGCCTCCTACAAGTAAGACAGGCAGATTGGGTCTTCAATGATTCCAATGGTGGTCGTATGCTGACCCATATGTATATTACTTTCTTACATCGAAAGGAAGAAACCGAACTATTTGATTACTTGATTGAAATAATAGGAACGCGAGGAGCTACCAATTTTTTTTAATGTTTTTTTTTTTATTTTTATTTTTGGAATTCATTTTTTTTTTATTTATTCATTTATTTTTTATAAATTTTTTTTAAATTTATCTATATATCTTCTTTCTTTGCGTAATATTTTTTTATTACATTTTTTTACAAAAAAATAGGCCATCCTACTACAAAAACCATCTCACCCAAAGCCCAAAACTTTGTACAAAACTCACAAAAATTTAATAATTAAAAAAAAAAATTCATCAAAATTTTCAACTATTTTAATCAAAATGTTTTGAGAACTCAAGGTGTGCATTTTACAGCTCATTTGATTTAAGTAATATAATAAGGTGTAATTTTGAAATCGCGGATAAATCGCTTTGATTATTATATGGAAGAAAATACCCAATAACTCAGCGAAAAAAAATTGTCAAAAATCAATAAAATTTTGAGCCACTGGGAATTCACATTTTGCATTTAGCATTAAATAAGCGACGGAAATTTTCAAAAATTCTGAAATACATTTTTTTCTTTTAGAAATTCATTAAGGGGGTATTCTAGTGCAAAGGCAAGGATTTCGCCTGGTTTTTGAAGCGCTGTATATAGGAAACAGAAACACCAAAATTAAGACATTTTTTTCCAATAGAAAGGAAAGGATCTTCATACAAAATATTTGCCGTTCGGAGTCGGCTTGAAACTGTAGGTCCCTCCATTTGTGGAACAATGATGATCTAAAAAATAAAAAACAAAAGGATTCTTAATAACTTAAAATGTCGCTAATGAATCCGCCATGAATAAGTTAAAAATGTTTTTTTTTCACAATGTGGTGGCTGTTTGAAAACAAAATTTTTTTTTGCATAATGCCGATTTTTTTTAAAGACTAAATAAAAAGTTATAGTTTCGACCTAAAACCTTCAGATGCAGGAATGTAGAAAGAACATCCGCCCCAAATTTAAAGTAAATCGGTCCATTAGAACTCGAGATATCCTTACCAACTCTGCCAACTTGAAAAAAGTAGTTTTCAGAAAAACGCGTCTTCTGTTGATTTGAAGCGGTCATAACGGAACCGATGCCATGTCACCAAAAAGGCTATAACTCATTAAATGATAAGAATTTTAAAAAATCCTCTTATTAAGATATTCTTAAATGTGCAAACTTTGAAAGTATGCAAACAAATGTCGGTTTTTTTCGAAATTTTATACTAGAATATCCCCTTAAATATTTTTGAATTTCGTACAAAGTTTAGAGATTTTCGTTATATGGATTTTGTTCTGGAATGCACTATGATTTTATAATAACATGAATAGAAATGTTAAAACTTAATAATTCCTCGTCCTCTTATTATTGGGATCAAAAGTGTATACATTCCCATTTGGTTCATATTAGTTTGGGGAAAAAGAAATCCATTAATTTTGCGTAACTAAACTTTTCTTAAATTATTTTATGGTCGATCTTTAGCTGCTCGGCGATGCTACGACTACTAACATGCCGGTAAACGTCAATTGTTTGTTAGATTTTATCCACATTTTCAACATTATCGACATTTTCCTTAACATCAAAAATGCCTGAACGGAATCGACGAAACCAAAATTGCAGCTATTTAGCTGTGACAGTATTGGCCCCATAAACACTATTCATAATTCCAGCCTTGTATTTTCGCCTATCAGAATGTAGCGAATTTTCTCTTTGTTGGCTTCCATTGACACCCTGGAATGGAACAAAACACACAACTGAATGGAACAAACAAAAAACAGCAAAGGAATTTTTTTAGTTTGAAATGTCACCTTGTCAACGAGCATAAATTACAGCCATCAAACGAAAAAATAATAGATTTCTTTTTGTCTAAACTAATATTTAGTGCAAATGTGAAATGCAAAATAAATTTGAAGAATAACCTCTATGTGAGAAAGAAAATGCATTTATCTGAAATTTTTTTTTTGTTTTAATTTTTTTTTTAATTTTTTTAATTTTTAGTGCACTAAATAAAAGTATGATTTTTTGCTTAAATAACCTTTCTTAAAAGTAGTAATAATTTTTAATGAAATGTGAATAAAACTCTATTTAATTTTTATTATTATTTTTATTTTTATTTATTGCATGCCAAAGAGGAGTAATTAACATTAAATGGCGGCAGCTTAGCTGCGAGTCAATAATATATAACAGGTCAAGTAAGTTATAACTAATATTTCACTTAGAAATATTACATAATTGATAAAGAAGGAACAATATCAAGACCCACACCAAAATTTGGAGGAAGAACTCAGTAAAATACCCAAGCAAGGGGTATCAGCGCCTTTCTCTTTCGTCTCGATCATCTTCTGCGACACTTATTCTTCGACAAAGGCGGCAGATATGTACGAGTATTTACATAATTAATGCCTCTTGCACTATTTATTTATTTAGTTGTTTCTACCAAAAATCCAAATTCAGCCAAAAAGCAAAGTTCACACAAATCGCTGTAGGGCAAAGTCAACTTACGTTGCCAGGTAAACGGCGTCACAGCACTGGCAAAACGCTGCTGCCAACATAACTAAGTGTGTTCAGGAACAATTCTAAGCAATATTGCGCAGTTATCCTTGCAATTCTATATACACACACACACATTTCCACATATGTAGTGCTTGCTATCTCATAAGTGCTGCATATCAACTCATTCCTTTTCCACATGGCTTACAGTCTGATTACATTAGTTAAACTGATATCCGGCGGATGTGTGTGCACATAGTTAGGGCCGCCCTGCATGAATGAATGAATCTAAGTGAGATTGTGTTTACTTAGCTGGCATCCTGCATTCAAATGGAATTGAAAATGTTCCTTTACGTTCGTTGTTTGTTGGGTTTTTTGCACTCAATTACCCGCTGGCTACGCTCTGCTCTGGCTAAACAAACAAGGCAAACAATATTTTCGGAAAAGCTGAAGTGTTACTCAGTGTGTGGGTGGGCAATATTGCAATTTCCTTATTGGCAAAATAACAACAAAATAACATAAGGTAAATAGAGTTGACGCACAAGAATTTCATTGATTGACAAAGCATAAGACATACATACACACATACGTGGAATTCAATTACGAAAAGAAGTGTTGAAGCGCACGTATGACTGTACTCGTACTTTGGAGCGATGGTGCGTATGAGTAACTTGGAAGATGAAAATGTCTTCAATAATTTTTTACTTTATTGTTTAATTAACTTATTTTTTATATTCTTAACACATTTTGTGTCAAACGCTCTATAGTTTATGATATAAATATGCTTAGCCTTTCAACTTCTGATGCAATCGTTATAGCCTACAAAGTCCTTAAAATATATGGAAGGTACCGAATGAAAAAGTAAGGACTTTGAAATGAAGGAATACTGCGCAGATGATACAGTTCGGCAACAAATTTCAAAGGCTTATTTCAATGAACTTCAGTAAACCAAGATTTGTTGGACACAAAAGATCGCTTTGGACAAACTTTCGGCCATACGGCACACTACTAAGCCGAAATTAAGATTCGTCGTCTTCTACTAAATAGCAAAGTCTCACTGAGAAAAACTTACAAACTAGCAGATCACTGTACAGTTTCTCAAGCAATTGATATGGCCAGTAAGCTAGATCATAGATTTTACTCCTTCAAAACTTGGTCACTTTGTATGCAGTTGCGCTTGACGTTATTGAGCCCGCATGGGCTAACTCGAAATGTGGGCAAAAATATCCGAAATCTCTCCAATTATTTTCACAGAAAAAAATCAGTTTTAAATGTGTTCAAAGACTTATTGGTTTTTCGGGTAATAAGTAGGCAAACGAGATCGCGAGAAATGATATTTTAGACGAAACTTGTACAATCGAGTGCAAGCATAAAAACTGCTCTCGATTTTCAACTTTGGTAAGGTGAGAAGAACAGTGAGGGATCTAACCTGGTCACCTACAGAATCGCGGTCACTTTGGCTAATAACTACTCGATGAACAAAGAATACGAAATTTACGTAGGCTCCCTAAATCCACTCTACGACTTCTTACCGGAGTATTGCTGGATCACTCGGAGCTCCGCATAAAGATTTTCGTAGGAATTTCAGTGATAAGGAATACTTTCAGTTCACTCAACACTTCTTGGGCACATTATTCACATCTGGAGCAAATTTTAGCTTTGCAAATTTCTTGCTACTTACTACTTTCAGGATTCGGTATCAAGATTCTCATGTGAATTCCTTCCAGCACTCCATCTACCCAACGCCAACTTCTGCCGTAGCCGAATAAGTGGGTACGTGACTGCCATACGATAGGGCCTGAGTTCGAAATCCAGTGAGGCCTGAAACACCAGATATTAGAAAAAATATTTCCCAAAGCGGTCGTCCACCGATAGACAATGGTAAGCCCCCGAGTGTATTTTTGCCACGGAGAAACTCTTCATAAAAAATCATATACCATTCGGAAGCGGCAGGAGATGCCTCCAATTTTGGGGAAAAACATTTAAACGCACACCTCAAATAGGGAGAAGATCTCGCACAAGCACTATAAATAAATAAAGGGGGTAAGCGATAATCACCTGACCTTAGCTTTCAAGCCTGTGAGTGCAGGATCTTTTGCAGCTTTTCCAAGTAAAGTCATTATTTTGTCATTGTATAACTTTTGGGCTTCTTGAACGAAAGATTGCTTAAACTCCATACCGCTTTTGAATTTAACTTCATTTCTTTGAAAGAGATTTTAGATATAAATGAGTGTACAAGTTGAATATTATTGAGTAGGTGCATGGATCTTTCCAAGTCAAGCTCTTTCGGTTTTTTTCACGCCATAAAAAATTATGTTGATTGATGTGTTCAGAAATTAATCCGATAGAAACTTTATAGCTATTCACATAACCACTTCAATGCCTATACAAATTCTCAAAGTCTTCGCATTCATAAATCGATTAGAACAAAACAAAAAACTTTAATGAACTGTCAAAGAAATAATAATCAACAAATGTCATCGATCTGCCTTGGAATCCAAGCGACGCTGCAAGAATAATAACCGATTATATTGTAACTGTACAACAAGCAGAACAACCCTCAACTAACAGCCTCGCGTTCTCGCCTGTGTTTTTCGAATAAAAGAGTCATTATATGTAATCAATAGATTTGCGCTGGGTTTCAATAAAATCCATATCATTGCGTTTGGTGTACAATTCTAAGCAAGTGAAGAGAAAATGAAGGCGTCTAATCACAGCAAAAACAAAAAAAGATATGTAGATGAGTCAATGAAAAGCTATAAGTTTATAAATAAAATACACTTAAGTGTGAGTGTATCGGAGTCCATTATGTGGGTAACTGCGCTGCAGTGAAAAGCCCAACTACTCAACAAATTTTCCAGTCCATGAACTAATACTAGGTGTAAGTTATTAAACTGGTTCCAAAGTTACTAAAATTGCACCAGTTGCGAGGGGCCCAGTTGGAGGTGTATGCAGCGTATGAAATAGAAGTATATTTTTATAACTCTGAATAAGGATGCATAAATGTGGATGCATAAAATGTGGGCTAGATGAAAATAGATATTGATGGAGTGAGTCAGCTGCTATTTTGGTCCTTCATGGACTAACTGAGTACGAGACACTAACTAGTACATTAACAGGCGCAATGCTGACAAGTTTTTATTAATGATTCTTATTTGTTTTGTAGACGCGTTTTACACTGTTTTTGTTTTGTTTTGGTGGGTGAGATAGGGTTCAAAATGCATTCGCACTTACAGCGACCGTCGTCTTCTGCGTTGAGTGGTGTGACCTCCTCTCCTGAGGAGGGATACTATTAAGCAGCTTTCATTTTATAACTTAACTTGTTTTAACAAATATTTTACAATATAATCGCACCTCGCTCTCTATAAGATCTGCTGCCGTTGTGCATTGTAAACGTCTTTGAGAAGTATTCAGCCAAAGTAAGCTGGATGCTGTATCGTTGACATGATTTTTTAGTCGTTGTTTGTGAGATATGGCAAATTGCTTCGTTACTTCATTCATAGTTGGAGACTCCTAAGCACCTTCTCATGGAATGCAGCGCTATAACGCGGAGAAGGTTCAGACATCTTGGTCAATTTCAGCCAGAGGAAAGGCACATACGTTCAATCCAACCCAGCTCTATCCTGAGTTTAATAATAGAACTGGGCTTGGATGAGGTACTGTGACGAGTAGACAGCACAAAAGGGCATAAGGTTGTAGTGCAAACCTCATTAATATATCTATCTATCTACCATTCACAGTTGGTATGCCAACATGACGATGAAAGTCGCTATTCCAATGAGCATTCCATAGAACACAGCGATGTTAGAAATACCAGGTGCTGGTCGCCGCATTGAAAAAAGATATACGGCGAACTACTTCAACTGCAAACCAAACTAGTTGTAAAGTACTCCGGAAGTAGCAGGTTCTGCTGCAGGGTATTTACGCCTTCAGTAAATATAGGGTGACTCAAGGGTTTTTCAGATCATTAGCAGCAATTATTTGTGACAAGGTAATATTACAAATAAATACAAGCAAAACTGCCGCATATCCTAATTTTCTATATTAGTTTGGCGTGATAATCGCTTAAACGATTTTGGCCGAGTTTACTAAAGCACACGAGATATGCTAGCTAGAGCAGGGGCTAATCTTCCAATAGTTAGCACGGCCGGTATACAACCACCTCTCTGCAAACAACGACTAAATATACAGGGTGAACGATATGAAGTGTTACCAACTTCACGCTGGTTGTATCTGTAAAACAGCTCATGACATTAACGTCAAAATTGTTCTAATGACAGCTCAATATATTGCTTATAAGCCACCAAAGGCCATTGTTCGTGAGCTCAGTCACCTCAAAGTGAATAAAATGTTTGTGTATCGCACTGTAAAACGTTACAATGATGCTGGTAGTATTGCAAAACGCTATGGAGGTGGACCAAAAAAAACCGCAACAACGCCAGAAATGGTTCGGAAAGTGAAGGCTCCACTTGAACGAAATCCACGACGAAGTGGAAGAAGAATGGCCAATGAACTGAAAATATCGCAAGACAGCAATCGACGTATATTGAAAAATGAGCTAAAGTTCAAGACTTACAAGTTCCAAAACGCACACGATCTTTCACCCCAGCAAAAAAAAGTTCGCTGCGAAAGAGCAAAGGAGTTGTCCAAGTCTTCCTCCACCTGCTCTTTTCAATACAGAGGAGGACTTCTTTTTCCTCTGCTACCACCAGCTGGTACCGCATCGAATATTTTCAAAGCGTTTCTATCCATTCGGACAACACGACCCAACGAAGCTGCTGGATCTTTATTCGGTGCACTATGTCGATATCGCTCACGATGCTCCCCGTGGCAAGCGGGCAAAGTTTGGACCTTTCTTTCTCCTCCACAGAATATTTCTCTGAAACACTCCAAGGGATGTCTCATTGGATATGGTCATCATCCAAGCTTCTGCGCCATACGTTAGGACGCGGATGATGAGAGCTTTATAAAGTGTTAGTGTTGTTTGCTGAGAGAGGACTTTACTCCTCAATTGCCTACTTAGTTCAAAGTAGCTCTTGTTGGCAAGAGAGACTCTATGTCGCATTTCCAAGCAGCTGTTAATGCTGCTTCCTAAATAAAAGAAGTCTCTTGCAACCTCGAAATCGTAACTGTCAACAGTGACGTGGGTGCCAACACGTGAGTGCGCCGACTGTTTGTTTGATGACCGGAGGTACTTCGTTTTGTCCTCGTTCACCACCAGACCCAGTCGCTTTGCTTCTTTGTCCAGTTTGGAAAAGGCAGAACTAACCGCGCGGTTGTTAAGGCCGATGATCTTAATATCATCCGCATACACTAACAATTGTACGCTCTTAATTGTGGCATAAACCAAAAATTGTGCCTGAGCGAGTAAGTTCTGCGGCTCGCACGATCTTTTCCAGCATCGAGTTGAAGAAGTCCCACGGCAGCAGGTGACACTGCCCGAAACCTCGTTTTGTATCAAACGGCTGGGAGATGCCCTTCCTTAACTGCGCCAATATGAGGTACGAAAACCCATGTCATTCAAGAAAAAACTAAGCACCCACTGCGAGTCACTGTTTGGTGTGTCTTTCAGGCTGACGGAGTCAGCGGACCGTACTTCTTCGCTGTTACGGTGAACGGTGAATGCTGAATGTTATCATGGCATGATAGGAAATTTTTGATGGCCGTTTTAGATGGCATGACTTTCAGGGACTCTGCCGCGTAGCACACAGCGTTGAAAGAACGACCCTATCGCGCACGAAATTCCCAGTACGCCTTATCTTACGAAGCAATGAGTTCAAATGGCGCCGAGATCTTGCAATTTGGCAATATTGGAATTATTTTACCTGGGAAAATTTTGGACCTGATATGATTTCAGATCCGAAAAACGAAATCGTACGCATTGTAAATAATACACAACCATAAATATGCCAAAAAGTTATGGAACATTTTTATATGTGAATTCTCTTTTGCCACATCAGTCGCGGTGAGGTTTTCACAGACATTATTTTTCATACAAAAATTACTAAAAAATATGAGAAACTAAAAAAAATATTTCGAAAAATTTTCGTATGCTTCGCTTACAAAACAAAAATTGCATTCTCATTGAATTACCCTGTAGGTATATACATATATGTTTTGGCTCATTTATGTTCAATGCATTTACTTATTTTTCGTTTTTATTCTGAAAAGAATATCTAAGCCAAGTAAAAGACTTACTCGAACTTCTTGAGCACTCTGATTTTATCAAACTGCTTTGTCGCATCACTGACTCATTTTTGATGATACCTTTTACTTTCTCACAAGCTCCCTCTTGCTATTTCTTCTACCCAACTTCTCTTCTTACTGTCCTTCCCGCTTACTTCAGCTCATTTCCATTCGTCTCATCTCCTGACATACACTTCGCCTTTGTTTTTGTGCATCAATGTGGCAAGAAACTTTTTCGCTTTTGTAGCTCGTAATATTTTACTGTTATTGCCCACTTCAATACAAGTGCGTGTATATTTACAGTTAACTGTCGCTTCGACTCTCCATTCAATACAACTTCTTGCACTTCATAATGATATGAAAATTTTCTGCCAACTTTTGCCAATGCGTATGGAATATCGATGAATGAGTAAACTCCCTTTTGTGAAGCTCTTCTAGAAGCATTTTGATGGAGCAGCAATAATCGTTATGAGAGTAATTCCAATAATGATTAAAATTGCCATTTAACAGCACTTTTTGACATATTTATGTCTGTTGTTAAGGAATTTTAGCGTTCTTGGGTATCTAATCTGCATTTAATACTAGTAACAATACTTTGGAAATAAATCTGAAGTGATTCTAGGATTGGAGAAGAAGGTAAGAGGAATTATTTTTGAATTATTCTGGTTTCTAAAGGCCCTCGCCTCGTTGGAAATGATGTTTTTGGTGTCTCTTTAAATGCGTGTAAAACGGGAACGAAAAAAATGTTTAGTTTTGTTTTCAGTATTTTATTTCCTAATCCATTGTTACAAAATAAAAAATTTATTTTTGGCCATACAAGGTTCGTTCAAAAATTTGTCAGCCTTCAAAAAATGGCAGCCAAAAAATGGTAATCACATGGGCAAGGGACATAGATATAGCTGGTTCTACTAAACCCATTTTGATGAAATAGAAATTAAATGATGTAAAATCGCTGTCAGTATTTTTTTTTCTACCTTTAAAGTCAATGAAAAGGGTTAAAAATCGGTTTTCCATCTTTGGACGTCCGCCATTGTGTCAATTTTGTTTATTTTTTAATATCGTAGTTCACACGATAACAACATTCGTACTGAACAAGAAGTTTTTTGTCTTTTTGATTTCAGACACCTGTCCCGTAATCCGTGTCACCAGCGACATACCTGTTTTTGGAAAACCATTTTTTGATGGCTGACAACTTTCTGAACGAACTTTGTATGACAACTTTTTTTTTATTTTTTAACAATGAATCAAAAAATAAAACACTAAAAACCAAAATAGGAAATCTTTTTTCATTTCGATTATATACACCTTTAAAGGAACACCCAAAAAACTGCATTTCAAATGAGGCCTGGGCCATGAATATGAAAACGTAAATTAGTGCGTCGGGCATCAAGGGGTCTGACGAGAAATGGAGAGAAGAATTATATATGAAACTTTTTGTATCCTATTCGACATATTCTCATTCAAGGCTATTTCATACAACTCTTAAGTATTTAATGAAGTTAAAAAAAAATATTATCTGGGGCAATATTTGGAGGCAGAGCATGACAAACATGCTTAAGGATGGGCCGAAGCTGAACAGAAGAGTTGGTGGGGAAAGATTATGTGAGGAGCTCCCCATCAAGCTCAGATTTAGGCTTCTAGACCACTGAAGTGCTTTCCAAGCCTGAATTTAGAAGCAGTGGACTAGTTGTTTACTTCTGTAATTACCGTAAATGATGTAAATATCTGCTCCTACTTCCAAGCGACAATTAAACGCTTAGCCTCGTTGTTTGTGCACTCGAAATTAGTCGTGGAATGCCTGACTTCTCTCTCGATTGCATCCGAATAATTCGATATTAGACTCACTTGGATTACCTATTACAGGGGCATTCCATAGAGGGAAACTGTCGGGCTAATGAGCTGGCATAAGAGGGGACATTGCAGACAGTTTCACTGCAAAACAAGAAGTTTGGGGCTCCCTTGAGAACCTGCGATCTGCTATTGGAAAGACGGGCGGGCGTCCGTCAACTCAGCGAGCGCTGAGCTAGTCCGCAAACGTGCAAAGTTGTAAGATCCTTCTGGCCACGGGTTAGATCGGGGGCACTCGAGAAAACTTCTAAGGTTAATAAAGCCGCAGCTCCCGAATTCGGTAGGTATTCTTACCGTACATTATCCGCTAGGTGTCCATGTGGTTAGACTTTGCCTTGTTTCAAGTCCTTTCTGCAAAAGCTCCAAGATTTAGACATCTGGGCTCTCACTTTTTTGCTAGAGCAGCGGACATTGCGAGTTTACATATCACATATCTGATGAAATTCATCAGCATCCTCAGCCACTTTTGGTAGTCATACTCTAATCCAAAGTCCCTCCTTCCTATTTTCTGCTATTTGGTTCCTTTCCTTTGCAATATTTCAAACTTTTTAATCGAAATTGAATATTAGTATTATAAAGTGTAAGCTTGAAGTGGGGTGGAGTGTAAGCTTGCTTTAGATTTCGTGCATTGTATTTAAACCCATAAAAGGTGCGCAAAATTATTATATTTGGCAGCTGCCGAGCTGTAAACAAACAGGCAAGCAATGGAGCGCGTAAGGGTCTAAATAAAGATTTCTGTCACTCAAAATAATTTTTTACTTAGTAATAAAGTTATTCAAAACAAACAAATATAAGATGATTAATTTTGTATATAATTATTTATTCTTATTAATAATGCTCCTCCTTTGAGGGAACCTGTTATCTCTAAAACGTGCGTCCCCAGGTTGTGGATAGAGAAATGCCTCCCAAATATGGGTGGTAGGAAGAAATCTCCCGCGGGCCACATAGGTTGGAGATGTGAACTTTGTTAAAAAACTAACTTTCCTCGACGTAGTATCTGTACTTGAAGCAAGC
The DNA here is from genome assembly GCF_027943255.1 of Anastrepha obliqua. Taxonomy (NCBI): domain Eukaryota; kingdom Metazoa; phylum Arthropoda; class Insecta; order Diptera; family Tephritidae; genus Anastrepha; species Anastrepha obliqua. Next base: position 110,207,003 of record NC_072894.1, on the reverse strand, counting down.
GGTAAAACTAGATGACTTAAGAAATATTCACCAGCGCGTTCCCCACTGACGGTGTGTGGGATTACGCAGGGTTGGTAGCTGAGCTTTAAAACCAAAATACTCAACAAGCGGATACAACCGCCCCTATGTTTAGACCAGAAACGACACTAAATTGGAACGCAATTAATCAATTTTTATTTTAATTTTTAGGAAATGTATTCTTTTTTGTATTCAATTGTATTATGGCCTGGGGAAAAAGAAAAAAAAAAGCTCCACATTTAGTCCTTCAACAAGGCACATAGAACAAAGAACTTCCTGGCGCTCGCAAAACGAGCAATTTATGCCTTTTCACTGAAGTACTATAGCAATGATGGCTCATATCGGAGACTCACTTAAAAATGATGGTAAGTGCATCAGAGATGAAAAGGAGGTTGAGCTTCTTACTTCCATGCTTCCAATGCAACTGGCGCAGACTTCAAGATATGCGCTTCACATTTCTAGTGAACCACTTTTTTAGGATTTGGACAATTTCGACACATATTCGCTGAAGGGGGGTGACTGAATTTACCAAAAATATCCGCATATCATATTTTAAGAATCTATTGGATATTTTAAAAATGGTTTCCTAAAGCTTTAGCATTTTAGAGATGTATGATTTATTCCCTTAGGGCGCTCGCCTCATTTGAAAAAAAGTTCGATTTTTGAAGTGAAACTTCTTAGGCGTCGATGGACGAGCGAGAATGGAGAGTAAAATTTCTAGGCCATGCAACGTTTTGGGCATTTCCGTTCGACGAGAGAGAAAAAAGATAAAACGTAGAGGAAAAGGAGAGAGAGAAAGCTATACCATACATATATATTAGATTTGCTTTATGCTATTCCATGTGGTTGCTAATTTCTAGTAAGAAATAACACTGCCTACTTTTTGGGGCTTGTTTGTTGGTGCAAACTTGTAGGGAATATATTTTAGGTGCTTACTTACTTTTTGGCGTTATATTTCCTTGGTGCCTACTGTTTCGGGCGTTTTTTGCTCCCAATTTTTTGGCGTTTTTTGGCTCTTATTTCTGTTTCTTGGCTAGTGCTTGTGCGTACTATAAAGTGCTATCCATTCCGACGTCGGATTTATTGCTATTTCCTTGCGGTAATTTGTGCCGTTGCTACGGTCTTGGAATCGCTGCGTTTGTGCGGGTGATAAACACTCGGAGTAGTGCGCGTTGTTGCCACGGCTTGTGTCCGGCGTTTACCTATACCGGTCAACCCTTCTCCATTTTTGTAAATTTTGTCTATCATCATCATCAACATATCTTGGCTCTACAGCTCTTTGTGAGCTTTGGCCTGCTGCACCTGGGACCTCCATACGTCTTGAACGCTTGCGACTTTTTTCCAGTTCGTTATACTAAGTTTCTTGATGTCGTCCTCTAGTTCGTCGGTCCATCTTGTTCTCGGCCTTCCTTTGCTCTAGTGTTGAACGCTCTGACTTCTACGATTTTCTTCTGCGCCCTCGTACCGTCCATTCTTGTAATGTGACCCAGCCATTTTAACCGCTGCGCTTTGATGAAATGTATAACATTTTTTCCCTTTATCAGTTGATCTAGCTCGTCGTTCCATCTTATCCGCCACTCGCCGTGATCTTTGATTGCTCCGAAAATTCTTCTGAGTACTTTTCGTTCGAAGGCTTGCAGTTTTGTTTTATCTGCTTCAATTAGCGTCCACTGGTCTAATGCTGGTTTTATACAGAGTCAATTTGCATTGTCTGTTTAGTAGTTTTGATTTGAAGTGTTTCGTTAACGACGCATACGATCTGTGCGCTGCTAGAATTCTTTCATCGATGGTGAGGCTCATTGAATTGTCTCTACTCAGTTTGAAGCCTAAATAGGTAAAGGATTCAACGATTTCAAAAGAAAAATCGCCAATTTTCAGTTTGCCTGATGTTGGTTTATTTTGTTGGACGTCATCATATATTTCGTCTTATATTCGTTGATTTTAAGACCAATTTTACTAGCAGCAATTTCAATATCAGCGAAGGTTATGGTTAGGGCGTGGATATTTTTGCTGACAATTGCTATGTCATCTGCGTATGCGAATAATTGGGTAATTCTGTTTGTCTATTTGTATTCTCTGCAAATGTTGTGAATTTATTTAGATATATATTCTTTCTCTCTCTCTCTCTCTTTCATTCTATATGGGGGTCACTCCCTCTTTCTTTGACTGCCTTGTAAGTTTCACTTCTCTTGTATGGCCAAGTAAAAATGTTTATTTCTTAATAATGGATTAAAAAATATAATACTGCAACAAAAATTAAAGATCTTTTTTCGTGTCCATTTTACACGCTTTTAAAAAGCACCCAAAAAACACCATTTCAAATTAGGTGAGGGCCTTCACAGACTAAAGTATACTCCCAACCTCATTCTGAACTTAAAACATGCCGGTTTTGCAAAGTTTATATATTAAAAATTAAATATAGCTATTCGTATATGTAAAGGGTAAACATTTTGATTATATTAAACATTTGTCACAGAAAAGCTGCGCAGCCGCAATTATCATTAAGACTGCTTTGAAGCAAAAATAATTTTACAATATTAAAAAATGATACAAAGGTGTGATATTCACAATGAAGCCCCTTTATAAAAACCAAAAATTAACTTTTGTCCCCCTTAACAGCACCATCACTTTTTCCAGCTTAGCCTGCATTAAATAACCTAACGGTCATAAGCACTCAGATCACCCGCTTTTCTACCGGCCAGTAGCCATCAGCATTATTAGTAACAGCAAATAATTTTCCATAACTTTATTTACACTCGCATAATATTTTTATAGTAATACTTGCATTCCACATACACACATACACACACCAGCCACTGGCATTTATGGCAAATAAAAAGTATTTTCTTTTAATTAAAACGATAATCGGCTATGACACAACTTTCGTGCAATTCGTCATTCACCATTTTTATGTGCTGTACGCAGAGTAAATACAATATACAAACTTGAATGTGTATGTGTGTGTGTGCGTGTGTGTATGAGTACTACATTAATTCTGACAGCAGCACATTTATCACTTCATCAACATTTCTTGCGTGCTTAATCCTTTGCAAATGTTATTTCTTAATGTTTTATGACCAACGGAATGTACGAATCTCGTTTGGTGCGGCAGTGAGGGAGCGGGGCAGTGAGTAAACAACCGAAATAGCCTTTGCTTAAATAAACCTGCGAGTAGTGCGAAGAAATGCACCAACACACACTCTCTAAATTGCCCTCTCTGCTCCCTTAGTGGTTATCATTTTGCTGCTTACTTTTACCATTCGCTTCTATTCCCCGCTATCAACTTTTACTTTATTTCTACTTTATTTCTATTGATGCCAAGGATTCCGCAGTGGCTTTGCACATCAGCCATTATTATTGTAGTTACGCATACATGAGCTTTCCTTCAGATCCTTTATATTGTTTATATATAATTCCTGGTATTTGCTTGGCAGCGCATAAAAGTATGCTACCATTATTTTACACTATCATCAACTGTTAGTAGTTTGCAATCTTTTATATCCTTTTTGATGACCGAAGCGCTTACATGCGAAACATTAACGTGTGTCTATGGACAAATTGCAATAACAATAATAGTTTAGTTTGCTGCATGCACTTATAGCAAAAAATAATAGCAAATTGTGAACTATACATCAGGGGAGAAATGAGAGCAAAACATTAATGCCGAGCCAAAATGAATGATTCTTTAGATCTATTACTACTACTACTACTACTACTACTACTACTACTACTATTACTATTACTATTACTATTTCCATAATTTTTCGAGGACAAGACAGGAAATGCTGAATTTTAATAAAGCCTATTCCAAGCACCTCGGCCAAATATTCAGTGGTTAAAAAAAGGGTAGTAAATTAGAGCTTGACGATGACTTGAAGGGATATGAAAATAGGTACAGGCGGCCGCCATAGCCAAATGGGTTTGGTGTGTGACTACCATTCGGTAATGCCCGGATTCAAAACCGGCATGAAACACTAGATGATAGAAAAAGTTGCTTTACTATATATTGAGTTGGGGAATAAGTTCGTAGCGTTTTTCCCAAAGACTTTTATTTAAACAAAAACCAATAATATATCGATAAGTTAGTCAATTATATATTCGCCGTTGCTTTTTACAACCTCTTCCCATCTCTGGCCCAATTTTTTGATTCCGTTCCGACAAAAATTGCCTGGTCTGGTGTCAAAGAAGTTGTTGAGTCAGTATTTAAGGACCTCCTCGCCTCTTTGTTATCGAAGATAACGCCCCTCATATGTTTTGACAGGGAGCGAAAAAGACAGTAATCGGTGGGTGCAAGGGCCGAAGAATATAACGGATGCTGACAGACCTCTCATTCAAGCTCTTGGAGTGAGACTTTGACGACTTGTGCAGCATGAGGCTTAGCGTTGTCGTGAAGGAGTATGGTTTGATCATGTCGATGAGGTCTTTTCAGTCGAATAGCCACATCGCCGAGATGTAGCTGGGCAATGTAGAGCTCCTTGTGGACTGTGGCATTATTTTCGATCATTTCCCAGTACACCATGCCCTCCCAGTCCCACAAAACACATATCATGATCTTCTTTGGATGAAGATCTGGCTTTAATCGCAGCCTTGGCGTATCTCCTGAAGCCACCCACTTCTTTCTTTGCTTCATATTGATGTATAGGCACCATTTCTTATCTCCCGCGACGATTCGGTACAAAAAGTGGTGTTTATGACCGCGTGTTGGTCGATGGCGGGCGAGATGCTGAGTAGTAATTTGAAGGCGAATTTCTTTGTTTTTTTTAGTTCAGCTCGTGATCCACCCAGGCTTCAAGGCTCCCAATTTTGCAGTAAATCCCATTGAATGAAGTTGATTGAGAATCATTTTATGATCGTAGTTCATTTCTTCTGCCAATTCACAATTTGTTTGGCGACTGTCCTACTTTAAAAGTGATTTGAGACGTTCTTCGTCGAATTCAGAAGATCTTCCGCTGTGGGACATGTCATCGACGTCGAAGTCGCCATTTCTGAACTTTGCAAACCATTTCTGTGCTGTAGACTCGCCTATGACACTTTTTCCGTACACGTTGCAAATGTCCCGGTCCGCTGCGGCAGTTTTTGACCTCAATGAAAAGCGAAGAAGGGCATGTGTCGAAAATACGGATTTTCTTCTATATCAAAAAAAAGTTGTCGAATAAAAGTGGTTAGTGAATTGATATTCTGCCGAAGTCCACTAGAAAATTTATATTTTAAAATAATAACTTAAGTTATAAAACTGCCACTCCCATTTCAAAAAGATTCTCTATTAAGATTATATTTAGCAAAAAGTTGCGGAACAAATGTTGTTGAGGAAAGGATATTCTGCCGAAGTCTGCAAAAAAATTTACATTTCATTAACTTTAGTTAATTACCATTTCTATCGCTTCATCAACTTAACCAGAAATCTTTCAGATCAAACATTTTTATAAATGACTATTGATTGTATTGAAGTTTAGGTTAAGGTAAATGGCTGCCCTTGTGAGGGACCCACTTGGACAAATATTCAATATTTCTACATTCTGATACTCTGATACCATACAGAGAGATGGGGGAAAGAAGAAGGAAAGGTACCAGACAGGTGGAAAAAGGATAGAGGGCCTTTAAAGATGATGGCCAACAGTGGCTTTTTGCGATCGTAGTAGCCTCTTCAAGCTACTGATCAAATCAACCAGATGTGTGATATTTTAAACCTGCAATATCCGCTGGCGTAGCGGAAAAGTGAGAGCCCAAATATCTAAATCTTTGCTGGGCAGCTGAGAAGAAGGTGTTTAGATGTTTCCACCTCGTTCTCTAGACAGCTTCTGCAGAGAGCCCTTGAAGCAATCCCAAATCTCACCGCATTGACGCCTAGCGGACAATGTCCGGTCTGGATACCTACCAAATTCGAGAGCTGCGGCTTTGTTAGCCGTAGAAGTTCACTCTAGTGTCCCCGATCTGGCCGTGGCCAAGAGGATATCGCTACTTTGCACGTTTGTGGACTAGCCTAGAGATCGCTGAGTCGACGTGCGGCCAATTTTCCAGTAGCAGACCTCAAGTTCTCTAGGGAACCCATGTAACTCATTGTACTTCATTGTACTGTAATTTGTAATAGAATTTACAGTTTTGCAAAATCACGTTTTTGAATACATTACGATCTATATTCGAAAATTAAATATCTTTGGTGAAAAACTCTTCAAAATTTGTGTGAAATATTTTTCAAACTGAAAACGCCTCACATATTTTCTGCGCCTTACCATTTCGCTAACAACGCAGAAAAGTCTTACAAAACTTTTAATTTATACACAAAATCTTGAACAAATGAAAATGTAACAAATTCTTCCCTGCCATTGCACACTAATTTATCCTAATTTACGAGCCAGAAAGTGACAATTGACGAATACCGCGCAAACAACAAATAATAGAATGAATGTAGTATGAAGACCAGTGGGAAAAAAGGGCGTTGCAACAATGTTGCTAAACATTTTATTTACTTAAACAAAAATGCAAAACAAAAGAACTGTGCAGACTCGAGCAATAAAAATATAAATGCTAAGACATTTTATTATCCTGCCAGCGCACACTAATCCTGCGCAGCTTTATTTGCAACCATAAAGTTGTGCTGTTGATCCCAGCTTGTCACATTTTTCATGCACGCTAATGACAATTTTGACATTTGACGACGACGCAGCCACACAGCTGACATGTTGCAGTGCGTAGAGAGAGGAGTGCGTATTGCGCAGGCGCAACTGTTGGAGGTAAATTTTTATGCCACTTTTTTCCTTAGTGTGATATTTTTATTACAATTCGCCTTTGTTTGGCTTTTTGTAGCATTAAGATTTTTATTTTGTTTACGTCTTTGACATTTTATTTGATAATGTTGGCAACATTGTTGTTAATTTGCGTCGCTACTTTGGCGTTAAACAATGAAAGCCGCTGTGCTCAGAAAAAAATCACAGATTCCCAAAGTCCATTGTGTGTATTTTTATAATTTCCAAAAATATCTCAGCTACTTTGTAGTGCTCAGCAATGATGGGCATTTGCGGCATTTGTTTGCTTAGGTGAGCGAAAGGTAGAAATGCACAACTCGCTTTGCTACATTTTATTGACAGTTTAGCGTAGACAAAAGACGGCCGCCGAATATGTCAATTCAGTCAACTCATTGATGCCTTCAGAAAAAAATAAAAAATAAAAAAATGTGTGTGAGTGTGTGCGTATACGTGACAATCAACCCTTATCTCTCAGTTACTCGCTGATGTACTAACCCCTTTTGTACCTTGAATCATTCAATCTCACTGTTGGATTTATTAAAATGTACCAGAAACCGTGAAAAATCGACAAATCTCACTTTGAAAAGTGTGCATGTGTATGTGTGTGATGAGTACAAGTATGCAACAATTCTTTCAATTCAACCCGCTTTTGCTTCGGTTGATTCTGACAATCGTTGAACAATAGTTGCTTGATTTTTTCTTTCCTCCATTCGTTCAAAGGCGCAATGTGGGGTAATAAAAATTGCAACAAACTTAATCTTAACGATCTTCAAGAGGCTTTCTGGTAACAATGGGCCGTATGGGTGTGACTGATTGCAGCGATATAGGGTTCAAAAAGCAAATGCAAGCCGAATGTTTGAGTCGGAAAAAATTGCTCTTTCGCTAAGAACACGAAAGGAAGGTCCAAGAAAGAGTTCTTTTTCACTTGGTTAAGATGGCCGCCGTAGCCCATTGGATGGTAAGTGACTACTATTCGGGAGTGCGTAGGTTAGAATCTCCGTGCATGAAACAGCAAAGCGGTCGCCTATCGCCAGGCAATGTCAAACTTTCGAGTGTATTTCTGCCATGAAAAAGCTCTGCATAAAAAACTATTTGCCGTTCAGACTCGGCTTAAAACTGTAGGTCCCTCCATTTGTGGAACAACATCAAGATGCCCACCACAAATAGGAGGAAGAGCTCGGCCAAACACCCAAAATATATAAAAGATTGAACCTTAGCTTCCCTTTTTTTTCTTTATGGTAGGTGAGGTCGGGTTAAAATTGCCTTCACACTTACAGCGACCGCCGTCAACTGCGTCAAATGGTGTAGCCACTAAAACAATCCCTCGTGCTCTTCTGGGGAGACTCCCCTCCCAGAACTACTTTGCATTACTTCGGGAAGGCCCAAAACGGTGTCCATTAAATGGACCAATACTATTCACCCACTTCTGAGTCCATCATACTTACAGCCAGCTTCATGCTATAAGCTCGTCTTCTAATGTCTCTGCGCCGTCATACCAGTGGTATTTTCGGCATGCTCCCAGGTTCCTCTCACATGGGAGTATGGATGTTATACGCTATAGAGGTTTCTTTTGCATCTGCAACAAAACAGAAACATCGGAAGTTGTTGCGATAGTATTATACCATTTTATACCGTCGTAAGCACATGACTCGAGTGTCTGTGATTTGTCCTCAGTTCGTAGACAGTCCACCTCCTATCGAGGGCTGATTTTTTTCTCTGCGTTTTGCGCTGCTACTCCGCGTGTTGCAGGTGCAGCATTATCTTCTTTGCAAAACGTTTAACTGCATTTCAACAGTCATTTAATGCACACATGTTATTGATTAAGCTGTGTGGGCTCAGCTGTTCATCCAAGACTAACTCAATCGTTCGGCGTTCTTCGTTGAAACGATCACAGAAGAAGAACACGTGCTCCGCGCTTTCCATGTGAAAACGATGGAGGTACTCCAAGAATCATCCGTGACCGCTCAATACTTGGGTTGAATAGTGCTAATTTTGGGGATAAGTCTATAGGTCACACGCCCGTTAACAGACGAGTCCCATTTGTTTTGCCACTTTTCTAACGAATGCAGACGTTCTGCAGCTTTCGCTTCATTTATCGGCTTTACTCCTTGTCTGTCATAAAGTTGACCCATTTCCTGCACAAATATATCTATTGGGGACGTAAACCGAGTCATATGATACGGTCCTGTATGCGCACGCGACTCTTAGTGTATTTCGTCGGTACACTTGAGCTACGGGTCTAACATTCGATGGCTTAGCTCCGGCCCATATAAGATCAGAATATAAGATGACTGAAACCACCACCCTTGCCAGGAGGTGCCTTCTGGCGTCTTGCGGTCCACCTATGTTTGGAAGAATTTTTGTAAAAGCACCGTTGACAGCCGCTGTCATGGAACCGACAGTTGCTAAGTATTGCTTAAAGCAGAGCGGTGCATCAATCATCAAGCCTCGCGCAGTTACGAGGACGGCTTCGGTTTTATGTACTGCCAACTTCAGCCCCGCTGCAGAGAGCCATAGTTGGACTCTAGCTGCTACCATAAACCTGATTTTTGCAGGCATCCTTTAGTTTTTCAGTGCATAGTTCTTGGCGTCGTGATCAGCTGTGCCAATCCAGGTTTTGCTTGGGCGACCCCTTTTATAAGACACATACCGCTTAAATTGCAGATCTTTTTTGCAATTTTCTTAGGGTCCATCCTCAAAACATAACCAGCTACCCTAAGATGCTGAAACTGGATGTAGTTAGGGAATCGGAAGTTGTTTAGCTCAGCTAGGCATTCATCGTTGTAACGTAGGTGATCGATAGACCAAAACTCCACAGCTTGTGATGCAACATGGATCAAGTCCATCCATCTATTCGTGACAATGTGTGGAGCTAAGGAATCTGAGAAATTACTGAATCCGTGACTGTGGCTGCAGCTGTGTCACTGATATCCTCAAAAACTTCTGAAGTCATGTTTTTTTGTCCCCTCTAGAATGTCTACGGGATAAATCCTGCAATGACGAAGCATTCGAAAGCAGAAAATGCGAGGCTATCCGGCTCTGCGGACGACTGGTTTTCCAAAAGAGCATGGAAGGGTTCATGAGTTTAAAAATAAATGGAACAAACTTTGTCAGTTGTTACTAGCGAGCTCTACTTGAGCTCTACTGAGTTCGGCGTACAAAGCCACGGGGAAAAGGATTCAAAAGTTTAAACCAACATCAAACCATTAACCGGCACTCAGCGAATTTATAGGAATCAGCTGATTTGCTGACGTTACGTGGGTTATGACGGCGGTTTGTTTACTGCAAAAGTAAGATTGTGTTGGTGATAAAGAAAAAATCACAGCAGCCACTGCTCACGTTACTTCGTTGCCATCTGAAAGACGACTGATTGGACCTTTGTAAGAATACGACGAAATGAACGGGTGGAATTCTGGTACTGAATCCACGATGAAAGTTACTCGCACAATTTTGCTTCGAATGTATAAACCATCTAATCAAACAAAGGATAATTTGTTCTAAACGACTCGGTAATGCGCATTATAATAAATTATTGAGATCTAGAAAGTAGGTTGAGGTTACCCAAGCCACCATTCAATCTACACATACATATATGAGGACAGGTCTTCGAACCACTGTGTAAGTCAATCGGCAAATGTTAAGATTTAGTTTTTTTGTTTTTCCTTTGGCGCATTTACAGATGTAAAAAACTAAAGAGCCCTTATTTTTATTTTTGTAGGTATTTAGGTAAGCAAGTGTTATGGTTGAAATATCACTCTGACGCTCCCCAAGTATATATCACTAAAACCTTATACCATTATGATACCTCCAAGGAGCAGATATCTACAGCCAGCCAGAGCTGATGATGTAATAGAGGAGGTTTATGGTAATCAAGTTGGCACACTGTTCAATGCTGTCGAAGAAAGGAGCACCTTAAGGAATGACCTTAATCGTCCAGCTGCCAAATCTGGTCATTTAAAGAGAAAGTGCTCAACAGGCTCCTTTTCTGAAACGCCTTTCATAAGGTTTGACAGGGAGCCAAATATATGGTAATCGGTTGGTGAATGTTTCGGATCCAGAGAACACGGCGGATGCTGAAAGACCTCCCATTCGAGCTCTTGGAGTGAGGCCTTGACTACTTGTGCAACATTAGGCCTGGCGTTGTCGTCAAGGAGTATGGTTTGATCATGTCGATCAGGTCTTTTCAGTCGAATAGCCTTATTCACGCAGTGTAGCTGGGTAATATGGAGCTCCTTGTTTACCGTGGCATGCCCGTTTCAAGCATTTTTCAGTGCACCATGCCATCCCAGTCCCACCAAACACATGTCATTCCCAATTCGCCCATTTTCGCCTATTCATGGCTGGCTTGTCGACCGTTCTCCTACAACTGGGATTTGAGACCTTGTTCATCGAGTTCAGAAGATCTTCCGCTGTGGGACGTGTCATCGGCGTCAAAGTCTCTATTTCGGAGCTTTGCAAACCATTAACGTGCTGTAGACTCACCTAAAACACCTTCTCCGTACACGTCGCAAATGTCCCGGGCTGCACCTTTTTGACCTCCATGAAAGCAACGAAGAGCAGATGTCGAAAATGTGGATTTTTGCCTCCTGGGTATTCCATTTCTAAGCCTCAAAACTAATAGAAAGTTAAATAACTGGAAAATGCATTTAGCATAGTTTTGTAGAGCAAATGAGTTCTATCGAACGAATATCTACCCTTTGCTAAACAGCAAACAAATCGTTGTAAAATAAAAGGAAATATAAAAACGCTATGAACTTATTCCCCAACCAAATACTTTGCAAATTGAATGGCTTGGAGCCCTCAGGACTTTATGTGTTTCGTAATTTCAAAAATGCTTAACGAATCTGCTGAAATAAGAGGCTTTGATTGGATATAAATAAGCGACGTTGAAATGACGAAGAACCGACTGTTGTGCGAACGGTTATAGATAACTTCCCATAACGCAGCGTGATTTCGATATGGTTTTACTTCACACCTTTGCACAGCCAGCATTTAAGCTCTCAGTGGTATTTCACTATCATTTCTTTCCACTGAAAGAAGAAAAAAAGGATTCTTTTGCTAAATAAACAACAACAAGTTATGTTTGTCTCGTCTCAATTTCATTAGACAAATTTTATTTACTTGTTTTTCTACTTTATCACACTCTGCATACCAACAACAATAAACAATGGCAGCAAAAGGGAAGCAACAGTGATCTCGAAAGGATCATAAACAAAAGAGACGTAATAATTTCAGGCATACAAATGCAATTGCGCCTTACTAACACACACACACACACACACATAGGCAAACATAATCATTGTCTTGCGCACGTAAAGTCACTGAATCAAACAATGTGCCACATATCCATGTACATGTATGGGTGTGCATATGTGTGCATTGTCGAAAAATTTTAACTAATCTGCAAATTTATATGCAGAGAAGTTGTTCAATAAAATCGGCTAAACCAGGCAATAAACAAGGATATTTTAGTGTCATTTCTTATGATGACGACTCTGAAACGCACGAAGCAACTCCTGCTGTGTCTAACTGTTTATTGTCACATACAAAGTCGCCTTGGGCGAACTTATTTGTTGCTTACATATGTTAGTATGCGTCTGGTGTAAGTTTGTGTGAGTGTGTGTGTATAAGTGTGTGCCTGTGTACGCCATACCTCAACTGACCATTGTCCAGTCCATAATCTTGATGTGCGTTGATGTGCTCATAAAGTTTATTTTTCGCTTGTCTCTGCGCAAATGTACAGTTATGTGAACCACTACATTCCTGGAGTTCATATATAAAATACTACATTCGTAATTTATGTGCGCGTAAATGCAACTTTTTCACCATTCGACTGGAGTTGACCACTTCGTCGTGGCTGCGCTAAAAAGTCATTAGACTGCCCTTAGGTCGCTGAGTTATTTTTCAAAAAAAAAAAACGAAAAAAAGAAGATTTTAATGAACCATTTGGCAATTGCGTACTTCGATCGTTAAAATTCCATGACATTTTTTTACATTTTTCTGGATTTTTTTTTTCTTCTTTTATTTCTGTTTATGCTGCGTCGCAAATGAGAGTTGACTACATTTTTCAGCGCTATTCCTGTAGCAGAAAAAATATGATGCCAGTTTTAATGTTGCTTAATTTGTTGCAAAATTTTGTTTACTTACCGTCGTTAAAAAATATGCTTTTGATAGCGCCAATGGCGGCTGCCGACGTTACTTATGCCTGAAATGCGGAAGAAAAAAATTAAGAAAATTTTCCAACTTTTTACTTTATTTCAAATCTCGAAGCTCTTTCTTACATTTCACTCCCCTCCTTGGCTTACTCACTCCATCCCACAATTTCTCACAGTTTCAGCACTCAGCGTTAGCCAATCAACCCCGCTTCTTAGCCAGCAACAACTATGAATAATGCAATTCCGCTTATTACTTTTTTTATACCCCTGCCTCGTTTACCTTCTTTGCCATTCGGGCCTCTGTTTAGCTGTGAGCTGTTGTCTGGCCGTATGTAAAAATATTGCTGGCCATTAATATTCAATATTAGTGTACAATGTTCGTCCATCAATGCACCATTTACACCAATCAATCTTTATTATCAACACATCATTTACATGAACGAGAAATCGACGAAACGCAAACAACATAAAAAAACAGTGTAACAAAAAATGCATAAATAAATGAGCTCTCGATAAAAAAGTGGAATGAAAAAAGTACAAGTAGATATTGGGCTGGGGAGAAGTCAAACTTTTTTGACATCATTTTGACACATAACCACCCTGAAATGGCATCAAATAGCGAAAAATATTTGGAAAGCGGGCAGTTTTACTGGACAGCCAAAGGACTTTACTAGCCTTACATTTTTATGTGTACGAAGATGAACGAGAAATGTCAAAGGTCAATTGACCGCAATAAGTATAAAAATGGGAATATGCACTACATAAAATAACTAGAGCACAGAGACTTATTGATGAGATTTGGGAATTTGTTTGTTGCTCGATAAATTTTAATAATTTGTGCATGGAAATGCAAACTTGCAATGGAAATTAAGAAAAAAATAACAAATTTCAACCAAACTTTCTGCCCTCGAATATTGTTGTTATTGCAGTACAAACATTCCCCGTGCAGTGGCAGTCCTTGGCCGGATGTAAAACCGGGTCGTTCCGGTTACGTAGAACCGACTGTCGTGGGAATCCCTCGAATCTTAGCGACAAGCAATCATTTTTCAAATCTCCACAAGTTCTCCAGGCTTTAATGTCATTGAAGAACTCTACCCTCAATGTTTTTTTCAAGATTGCCTGCTACATTAAAACTAATATTCTAGGTGCAAGCTTCATGCTTGACGCTTCACGTTTTATGAATTTATGAATAAAAAGTGTTACTCTAACTCAACGTGATGCTCTAAGTCAGCTGATTTGATTTCTGTTTTTTCTTTTTTTTTCTTTTAGGTTGCTACTTCGGTCACATTGAGTAAGTTTACCTCTGCACGTGTTTTCGGTTTTTTACAGTTTTAAAAATGGATTTGAATTTACCATGAAGAGTTTGTATTCTTTTGCGTTAAAAAGGGATTCAATAGAGCAAAAACCCTGAAAATGTTGGAGAACTGTTTCTGTAATGGATCTCTAAAGAAAACACCACTTTACGAGTGGCATGAACATTTCTAAAGAGCTTGCGAACCCATTGAAGATGACGAATGTAGTGGCAGACCGACGACATCGAAAACTGATGAAAATATCAATAAATTGAATAAAAAGTTGATCAATAATAGCAAATTAATGGTTTGTTTGTGGCTTGCCACCCAACATTCATCAAGCGCACCATTACTGGAGACGAGGCATGGATTTATGAGTACGACATGCAATCCAGACATCAGACGAGTGAGTGGAGAGCTCCGAAGGAATCAATACCAAAAAAACTACGTCCTTTTCGGGAAAAGAAGAAAACGATTATTATTGAAAAGTTTATTGCAGTGAAAACTTCTTTAGAATCGTTGGGAGTGATTTGAGAAAAAGTGAAACGAAAAAAGCGACACTCTTGGCTACGAAGCGTTATATTATATGTTGATATAAACGTAGCGACGAACTAAATAACTTTTAGGCCAGCGCCGACAGCATGGCGCGATAGCACAAGAAAACAATTTTTTTTATACAGTTATTTTATTTTATTTTATGATATGTTTATGAGGAGCTTTTTTTCATGGCAGAAATACACTCGGTGTTTTGCCCATGCCTGCTGAGGGGTGAGCGCTATTAGAAAAATAGTTTTCCTTAATTTTGGTGTTTTCACCGAGATTCGAACTGACGTTCTCTCTGTGAATTCTGAATAGTAGTCACGCACCAACCCATTCGGCTACGGCGTTTGTTTAATTTTACTGATGCAAAAATGAGGAAAAATATATGAATAAAGTTTGCTTACTGTTTACACATTTTCCAAAGGTGACGGAGAACCAAAAAAAAAGTCGATTTTCAAACAAATACGAGTGCATATGTGTAATTGTGTTAGAGTTTCGGTCACGCCCCAGCAAAACCTGCGTGCATATGTGTTTGTAACATTCAAAAAAATGTAATTGTGTAAGAGTTTCGGTCACGCAGGTTTTGCTGGGGACGCTCATAAGCAACCGCGTGTGCTGTATTGCGTCCGTATTTTTATATTCGTAAATATTTTCATTTTTAAATATTTACCGCAATTATGCCGAAAAATAATGCAGAAAAGTGTCGTGAATATCGACAGAAAAAAAAATCAATAAATAGCATCACGGAATTCATTCACGAAAATTTAATAAAGTATACACCAGAAGTATCGCGGATACTTAGAAAAGATTACAATAAAGTTCCAATGATTTTAAGTGGCGATTTTAACGTAAATTTTGCATTGGACACAGCAGTTCCTTTAATTGACTTTCTCAATACAACATTCAATTTAAAAATGTGTAACAATCGCACAAAAACAACAATTGACGCGGTATTTCAAAGATATGTTGACAACATCAAAACCAAAGCATTTGTATCATATTTTAGCTATCATAAGCCACTCGTATCATTTGTTGAAATTGAAAACATTGAGGATGAATAATAATAAAATGAAGAAAATAAAATATGAACTTTATAGCAATATTATAATGAACCTATAATTATCCCGCTCCTAATGCTGCTTTCGTCTTATTCTCTCTCAGTTTGTTTTACGGAAGGTTTCATTTCTATCGCGTCTAACCGTTGGACTGGTATTTTTTTATTATTATTTTTTAGTTATTATTTGAAAGTTTTCAGACTTTTACTTGAAGCAATTCGCTAAAAAACAATGGATGTGTAGGAAAACTTCTCGTTGATTTTGCACCAAGAAGACGCACCGTTGCACAGTGCCATCATTACACGTGAATTTTTGCCCAAGAACGAAACGAATACCATCCAGCAGCTATCGAATTCACCTGATATGGCTCCCTTGAATTTTTTTCAATTTGATTAGTAGCTCAACGCTACTACGAGGAATGTGTTTTAACTGCTGAAAAAAAGTAATGGAAAAATTCAAGACGTCTTGGATGGCTACACCGAAATTAGAGTTCTAAAATTGTTGCAGTTGGTAAAGACTACTTTGAGGGTGATAACCTCACTTTTGAGGAATAAACTTTTATTTTGAATTTTCGGAATATATGTCGGAAACTTTTCTAACAAACCGATTAAAGTCAATTAAGAATCAGTTGGATTTTTGCATGGTGAGTTTTCTCAGCTACTACTATCACCAAATGAACCACGAACTTTAGGAGCTCTACGATGAGGTGGACATAGTGAAGCGAATCAATATTCAGCGCTTGCGCGGGCTGGGCCACGTCTGGCGTATGGATGCAGAAATTCTAGCAAAGGAAGTGTTTGGAGGGCAAATTAGAGGAGAACGATGTAGGGGAAGGCCTTGCCTCCTATGGAAGGCACAAAGTGAGGATCATCGCTTGGTGTATCAAATTGCAGAAGGCGTGCGCAAAGCAGAGACGCCAAGCGAAGGTAATTCAAAGCAAGTCTATGACATCGTAATAAATAACGAATCTTGGATCTGTGCATATTAGCTGGAAAAAAATATTCCAAGACGATCTTAACGCTTTTACATCACCGTAGGAATTGCACGATGTACTCCAAATACCTTGCGCCCATAATACTTTTCGTCGGCAAGACTTTGTCTGTTTGCTCAAATGAAAACGAATGTTACAGGATTACCAAAATTATTTGCTTTCCTCAAACTTTAACGAAAGAATAATTTATTGCGCATCATTCCATTCTTGGTGATAAGAGAGAGTTAGTGTTCGCTGATTATTCCGTTGAATGATACAAAATGGGGAATCAAATAAAAGTTGCTCATCGAAAAAACATCTCAAAGCAAATTTTTTTGTTTTCCTTGTGCACTCCTCTCGGCAGCATAAGGCCTCGGCAAGACTTGCGTTGCGTTGTTTTCGTTAATCTATTTGATTTCTGACAGGGTAGGTAATTAGCCTGCCGCTATCAGTCCTAAATAGTGGAAATGCCTACCTGTCGTTGCTTAGGAACAACGCCTTCTCACTGCTTGGAACGCCATCTGTGTTTCACATTTTTCTGCCAGAAGGATCGCACAGATAGTTGAGGAATTTGCTAAATTTGGTGTGTCTGCGCTATTATCGCAGTTGCCTGCTTCCTCTTGCTGGCGCCACTGATGCAATGTGTAACTGTTTGCTTTTGCTTGTTTTACCAGCCACAATGCAAATAATGTACAGACTATTGTGCGGGATGGGAAGGATGAGTTTTTGCGTTCGCGGAATGAGATGTTTTTTTTTTCTTTTTTTTTAGAAACAGATGAATAGGTAAATTGGGAAAAGTGCGAGGATCGTGCTTTACGTGGGATTTGAACCCACAAACTCTGGAATGGCAGACTAGTGCACTTACGCTAGACTACCGAGGCCGCCAAATAACAAATCAAATAGTCACCTATTTTGGGGGAAAATCTGGCCACGTCGCAACTGCACCTTCAGAATAATTTTAAACATCAATTTTGAGTGGTGCACCCTTTGTTTGCCAGAAGTTTTCGAGTAGTTAAGGAAAACCGACGGCCAAAGAGTAATGTAAGAGAAGGAAGGATTCACCAAGAAAATGAGAGTTCTCACGTATCGGCTCACAAAAGTGTGTTTTCAGCACCCAAAAAACTCAATTAATAGACCATCCGCCTTACAGTTTTGATTTACCACCTAACGATTTCTTTTTGTCCACGACCGTCAAAAATTAAAAATGCGAGACCAAAGTTTTTCAACGTCTGTTAGAGCTATTGAAGTTTTAAAATGCTCATTTTCGAGGTATCCGCTTTTGAGTAGCAAAAGAGCTTCGAAAATTTGTTAAAGCGAAAGCGATTCACTTTCAAAGATACACAAGGAGAGTATTTTGAAAAAGAAAAACAAAGCATTTCATTATATTTTAATGTGTTTTCTTTATAGGGTGCAAAATATTATGATTTAAACCACGTGAAGTGGGCCCCGAATTTTCCATCAAATTCCCAATTTTAAAATCAAATGCATTTTTGGATAGAGAATTTGTCACATAATAATTGCTGTGAATAGTTTTTTTTTATTTCGCTTTTTGTTTATGTTATTAACAATTGAATTTTTTTGCATGATATTCTTGTAAAATCAAGATCTCAGAAACTACAATTGATAATTTGATGAAATTTATTTCGATTACCGAAAAATGTTTACTCTACCGATTTAACATTCAAAGACTGTGTATTATTGAAACAATAATTTTTAACAATAATTTTTATGAAAAATCGCAGTTATTTTTGCGTTCTTCACGCTCTAAATGGACAATATTACAGCCAGATTAAGCGCACAATGCTCACCTTTAATAATCTGTAAAAAAAACTTTGTTCATCCAATTCGTTCTGAAGATATCGAATTTTTTGTCAAACTATGTAAAGTTTTGATGCGCAGTATAGTCTGGTGCAACGCGACGCGCTTCGCAGTTGGCCTTGCATTGTCCCATGGGATCATACGCTAAAACGTATAGCACTTAAAAAAGACATACAAAAGGATTAAGGACTCAAAAATGAGGGGTTTCATTACTAGAATTTTTATTACATACATCCATATCTACATTAAAACATACAAAATTTAATTAGTAATAATAGTCTCGAAACAAGATGTGTCCTCGGAGAAGATTTTACTTCGAATCTTTTTGTTACTTGCAGGTTCGAAGTGATGAAATTGCCGCGTTTTTTTGATAGCTATTGCCTCAATTATTGTATTGCGTTTGGTTTTTTTTCATATGCATCATGATCTTTTTGCGAACAAAAAACAAAAACAAAAGCTATCGATTTAAACGCACTCGAAAAGAGCTTTAGCATCGCGAATATGATTTCCGGCAACACGCTGCATACTAGCTTTTCGGGCTAGCCTTTTAATTGCTCCGCCGACCCCATCGCACGCTCCCTTTCCATGGGAAGTCGCGAAGAAATTCCATTCGGCTTCGATTCCGAAATCTTTTTTGTGTTAATATAGGTTCAAAAAGTTGATGATTTCTGCTATTATCACTGTGACATTCATATCACTTAATTTTGAAAAACGTCGTTTTTTTATTGGCGGTTCACCAAGTTCCTGTAAAATATAGTATTGTTCACCTTTTCTAATTTTAGGTCATTCTGAATTTCCTGGTTTTCAAAATTAGCTTCACTATCCGAACATTCTTCTGCATCAGAAGAAACTTCAGACTCATCGTTTTCTGCTCCTTGGTCAGCACTAGAAAAAATTAATCAAAATTTTCTGTCACAAATTTTGAGAACTAATTGACTTTATTTGCCTAAATAATATCTATTCAATGCACGATATATGTATATAAATATCAAGATTATACCCACATGGACGTGGACGTATATACGCTGCGCTTTCAGTAACACTTCCATCTCTATATATCTTCATACGACATGATTTGCAAACGTATTTACCGATATATTGTTGAATTTTACATCCAAGTGCGCGGTTATTTGGCACAAATTATGACGTACGTAATTATGACCTTTTCCCCCCAACGGATTACAACACTCATCAGGTCGAACCATTTTCATAACAATACATTATAATTTTTTTCTAACCTCAAAGCATAGACAACATACTAGGAATCACAACACACTGACACTAGAAGTTGCGGCGACGACTCTGCAAAGCCATGTTCATGCAAGTTCGTTTTCGTGCGTAGTGCCTCGACTGACAAAAAATTCGATATCTTCAGAACGAATTGGATGAACAAAGTTTTTTTACAGATTATTAAAGGTGAGCATTGTGCCCTTAATCTGACTGTAATATTGTCCATTTAGAGCGTGAAGAACGAAAAAAAAACTGCGATTTTTCATAAAAATTATTGTTAAAAATTATTGTTTCAACAAATACACAGTCTTTGAATGTTAAATCGGTAGAGTAAACATTTTTCGGTAACCGAAATAAATTTCATCAAATTATCAATTGTAGTTTCTGAGATATTGATTTTACAAGAATATCATGCAAAAAAATTCAATTGTTAATAACATGAACAAAAAGCGAAATAAAAAAAAAATTATTCACAGCAATTATTATGTGACAAATTCTCTATCCAAAAATGCATTTGATTTTAAAATCGGGAATTTGATGGAAAATTCGGGGCCCACTTGACGTGGTTTGACTCTATATAAAAGGCAGTCCTCGCGTTTATAGGGCGGGCCATGTAAAATTTGCTTTTTGAATCGGCTATAAAAAAAACTAATCAATATTTTTTCAAACTTTTTTTTTATTTTGAAGATTGAACATTGTCATTTATGAATGAAAAATAATATCGTTCAAATGACTGCCAGGACTGCCTTTATAGTAGGCCATTCGATCAACCCAATTAATAAGCACATTTTCGATTGTTTGGTTTCCAATTTCATGAATGTTTTAAAGCATCAATCGTCTCTGGATGGTTCGCATAGCATTTGTCCTTAACGGCTCCCTACAAAAAATAGTCCAACGGGCTTAAATCACAGCCCCGAGGCGGTCAATTGATATCGGAATTTCGGCTGATTATTCGGTTTTCAAAAACGGTAGCCAAAAGTTCGAGTGTAACTTTGGCAGTGTGACAAGTTGCACCGTCCTGTTGAAACCAAATGTCGTCCATGTCATCCTCTTCAATTTTTTAGAAACAACTCGTTGAGCATGTCACGGTAACGCTCGCCATTTACTGTAACCGCGGCTCCTCGCTCATTTTCGAAAAAAAAATGGCCCGATGATGCCGCCAGACCAAAAACCGCACCAAACAGTGACTCGTTGTGGATGCATTTGCTTCTCTACACTAACGTGTGGATTTTCTGAGCCCCAAATCCGACAATTTTGCTTATTGACGTAGCCACCGATGTGAAAATGAGCTTCATCAGAAAAGAAGAAGAAGCCTCACTACTTGGGAAATAGGTTTTCAATATTTCCCAATTTTGTTCAAGCGTATGGCGTCTCATTTCTTAAATGTCAAACCTTTAAGTAAATCAAAAAAATAGGTGGTTCAAAAAGCAAACGCTATATGGCCCACCATGTATATGGTAAAAGTGACGCAGCCTCCATATGCCACGTACAAGCGAAGTAAATAGTAACTTTAACGCATATGGTGAGGCCCTATGTTCCATGCAGAACAAAAGAAATTGGTGATGATGATGACGAATGGATCAGTAAAGACTGAATTAAAGCGCTGTATGAAGACAAGATTGGAATATGACTC
The DNA here is from genome assembly GCF_027943255.1 of Anastrepha obliqua. Lineage (NCBI taxonomy): Eukaryota > Metazoa > Arthropoda > Insecta > Diptera > Tephritidae > Anastrepha > Anastrepha obliqua. The sequence goes on along the minus strand of NC_072894.1, from coordinate 110,185,549 downwards.
AGAATTAGGAATTTTCAATAAAAAGTTACACCAAGATTTGAAACTTCAATTCAAGTGCTGAGGTGCGAGTCCTAAACTAAATAGGGGATAGCAAATAACCTAGCCTGGGCTTAGCAAAGATATCTCCAAATACTTCCTGATTCAGGGGAAGCCGATATTTATCACACCTTGCTGTGACGTTATTGCGATCAGGCTGGTGCTTAAATGAGTCGGAAAGGCTTAAAATTTATTTAGAGATATTTAAATCGGCTGCATATAAAAGCAATTTCGAAAATATAAATCACGCCAACATATCATTAGGGGTAGTCAGAGGCCCGAAAATATGTTGATTCTCAATAATTTTTTTTTTTTGCTAGTCAGTTGCTATATTTTACAAAAATAAAAACGTAGCATTAATACACCATATTTTGACTTGATTTTCAAAAACTTCAAAGAAAAAAATTAATAATTTTAAAAGCTTTCGCTGCTTGTGTGGAGCTCGTATATCCAGAAATCGCTTGCGGTGATCATCACAAGTCCTTGGAGATTCATCTAAAATCAATCGGACAAGAGAAATTAGTTTTATTTATAGATAATCTTGTACCTGATCGAAGCTTTTTTTCAAAATTAACAATTTTCAAGAAAAAAACCGACAATTAGTTGTTAAAAAAATCGAAATTAAAAAAAAAAATCCTTCGATCAAGCACGAGATTTTTAATGTTTTTCAAACGCAGTATAAATTTCAATGATATCTACCAAGCAGTTTTTAAGTTACAGAGATCACCAGTTCAAAAAACATAGTTTTGAGAAAAACGCATTTAAAGTTTTGCTATGTCATCTATTCCTGGACCCTATAATCGTTCTTCAGCCGTCATAGCAGGTTTCAAAGTATCGATTTGTTGTTGCCTACGTAGTATTATACCTTCTCGAGTGTTATAGTTAGCGCGCTTAGCTGCCACTTTCATACGTGCAGCATCCAGCTACTTGCTCTCGAACGCTCCGGAGCGCCCGAGCTCCCTTTGTTAATTGTTGAATAACTCGAAAAGTATTTGTCGGATTCACTTCAAATTTTCACACAATATTTTTAAGATATTATAATTTAAGAAAATGCAAAAAAGTATAATTTTTTGAAATTTCTGACTACCTCTAACCACATAAAAAAGAGAATGGAAACTCATGAACTAATAGATGAGGGTCGTCTGAGGGGCACCAGAAGAGGAAGCGAAATACTGAGAAGCAACATTAACAACGCCTATTATATATTTACGCTAAGAAAGATATGCCAGAACCCATTTAAAGAAATTTAAATTAGTGAAACTCAACACTGCGCCAACTGGAGATTAAAATGGAGTGGATGACTTTGTCTAAGAAAGGTGCGTTTAGACGATAATAACTTGGCGCCTGTCATTGAAAGCAGACATACAAACTTCGGCAAATTCAACAAGATTAGTGGCCGCTGACCTACTTGCCACGAAAACATGCTGGTTATTGGGTAGGTGACGCTTTACGGCTAAGTACAACTGTGAAAATTACAATAATTCAAACAACTTTGTGGACGTATAAAACTTGGAAATATATCTTGGATTAGCAACATCATTTGGTTGCCAGCCTGGTAGAGAGGTGATGGATGTGACTTTTGGGCTTTGATGAAGTCTTAGGTCAAGTAAACTTTCAGCGCATCTATAAAATTCCCAAATTCAAGTGACTTATAAAAATTTAATAAAGGAGATTTTATAATTGGCTTTTCGTGTCCTTTAAAATCTGAATATGTTGTGGCAGAAATAATTGCATGTCAAATCTTTGTAAACTTTCCAATTAACTTAATTTTTGACTGCCTTCAAAACAATTTTTTTTTTAATACCACAAATATACATACATATCCAAATACGTGCTAAGGGCGACCACTTGCGCGATATCATATTCAAAAAGTGATGTAAACGAATCTCCTTGAACTAAATTAAATGTTTTTCACAATGAAACACAAAAAAATGTTTCTTTTTCCATATTTTTTTAATAATCACATGGGTCAGTTTAATATGGCCAACCCTGTATATTTCGGCAGCTTTGCCTTCACATTTCATATACGAGATGCTAAATTGTAAAGGAAAAAAATTGATAAAAGTTAATGTTTGAAGATAATTTAATATAATCATACTTATGTAGCATACAAAACCGAATCCCCGTTACCGTCACACACTTCCCCTACTCTCCCACTCCTAACTCCTAATGGTCGCTCATCTATCCAAATGTCAACATGCAGCAGCAACCTTTTGTTTGTTTAACATTACTTTGTTCCTTTTACAATTTCCTGCTATCCTATCAATAGCATAACTGCATACTCACACGTACATACGTCCACGTGCCCTTGTGGTACTACAGGAATACTATTTTTTTTTTTTTGCTTTCTATTTTTCTATGTTTTTTTGCCAGCCGCACGCATATAAATTTTGTCGTATTTATCAAATATTTTCGGCAATTTTTTAGCAACGACTCTCCTTCCGCTGCAGCATGCACACTTTACCCTCAAAACCAACCAGCAAATGTTAGCTGATATTAGTCTCCACCACAGCCTCCCTCGCTAACTTCATCGAACAAACTACGAAGCATTGTCAAACTGCGCTCACTAACGGTACACGCTGTCATTGTGACGTATTGCACTGTCATTCATCACATGGCGCATATCGAAAATTCATTCAATCAGTCGCTTGCTCAAATCGTTTGCTGTTTTGCTCTTCACCCTACGTAACTACGATGGTTTTTTTATACACTTTTTCCTGATTTTTTTGTGAAATTTATATGCGTAACTATTTTAGTTTTATTCTCTTTTTTTTGTTTTTTTTTTTTTTGTTTTGTCAACCATTTCCGCACTCATTCGTTTACTATTTTTCCGTTTGTCACTTTTTTCTATCGCTTGAGGGCGGGGATACTCTAAATACTACGAGTTTTGCGCCTTCACGCTGATTTTCTCTTTTTGTCTTTTTTCCCACTGTGGAGAGTTAAGTGTTTATTCAAGTGTGGCGAAAAACAATTTTGGCAAAATGCCTAACGTCGCTTGGAATCACGAAAGCGAATATGCAGTGAGTATGTGTTCGTGTAGTTAGCATTGCATGTATGTATGTGTAAGTATGTACATACATGCAACACACGTCGGCCCAAAAATTACAAATGTTATGTGTCAGTGTCAACTGAAATGTCAACATGAGTTCATCTGTCAAATGATGTGCGCTGATATCAATTTTTACTGGAGCTAACACACACACACATGCAAAGGAGTATGGCGTTATGTGTAACTACCCTGCAGAAAAATTTTACGGTAGAGAGAAGTTACGGTACAGAAGTGTGCGCAGATTGCGCTACCTCGACGTGGTGTTCCGTAACTTTTAGACACTTAAAAGGTCCTATTTGGAATTTCGATGGGCCATTTTTCGTTTTCGAAGGCTAACTTCGAAAAACCGTGAGATTATTATTTTTTTCTCATGTCTGAATCTCTGCAAAAAATTGGTTTGGCCCACTACCCAGCCGAGTGCTGTACAGTGTAGTCGATAGGGTAGACTGTTGAAAAGAGCTGGAAGAGATCCAAGGTTCAATTCCTTGGAGAGGCATACAAATTTCACTTTTATTTGTATTTTAAATTATTATACTTCCATTTTCAGTCACATAACCATTGTGTCATCGTGTCATCGTTTCCGTTCTTCCTTAGCCAAAGTTACGAATTATTTAAACAAATAATAGATGCTATTATGTGAAGTATGTGCCATTGGCGGCCGCCGTAGACGAATGGGTTAGGGCGTGATTACCATTCGGGATTCACAGAGAGATCGTTGGTTCCAATCTCGATGAAACACCAAATTAAGAAAAACATTTTTCTAATAGCGGTCGCCACTCGGCAGGCAATGGCAAACCTCCGAGTGTATTTCTGCCATGAAAAAGCTCCTCATAAAAAATATCCGCCGTTCGGAGTCGGCTTGAAACTGTAGGTCCCTCCATTTGCGGAACACCATCAACACGCACACCACAAATAGGAGGAGGAGCTCGGCCAAACACCCAAACAGGGTGTACGCGCCAAATATATATATATATGTACCTATATATGTGCCATTGGAAGCTACAACTTTTCTCCATCATTCAGGCAGCTGACGAAAAATTCGAGTTCTTTTGGCTTGATCCATTCATTGAGCCAGTTTGCAATGCTCTCGTAAGATGTGAACCGCTCTCCGATAAGGGCTTACTGGCTGACTGCATTGATCGGAATAGATCGGATCGGATTGATCCGAAGGTGCAATGTTTGGGGAACACGGCGGGTAGAGCAAGATTTCCTACTTCAGTCCCTCTAAATATTTCTGGACCGGTTTTGCAACGTGTGGCCTGGCATTGTCATGCAGCAAAATCAGTAGTCATGTCTAGAGCGAACACAAAAATAGTATCAGCAGCGACACCTCTTTTACGAGGGTGGAAACTTATTCCCAAACCCAATATATCGCCGAATGGGTTGGTGCGTGATTACGATTCGAAGGGATAAAAGTTATTTCTAAATGCGATCGCTCCTCAGCAGGTAATGGCAAGCCTCCGAGTGTATTTCCGTCATGCTCCCAATTAAAAATTAGCTGTCATTCGGTAACCTTATTAATATTCTCATTTTGTTGGTTACTGCAGCCTGCGATGTCATCTAAATAAGTACCAGTTATGCTCAGTTTACTCGTGATGCGTGTGCTACTCCTTGAATGGGTTGTCTTCTCCAGAAAACGAGTGAAAGGTTTTGGCTCTGTAAGACTAACACACATTTATGTATTATAATACAGCTTTGGATTTTGATGAAGTCTTGTGAAGTCTTAGGTCATAATAGATACTCAGGTCAACGAGGGTATGCTCAAGTAATCCCCTCAGGTGGATCGCAATTTGTTTTAAGACTCTAGATTTTTAAGGGTATTAAATTTTGTTTAATGAATTTTATAAAAATATATGCACATACATCCTTTGTTGGGTGTTTGGCCGAGCTCATGCTTCAATTAATGACGTTCCTCGCATGAAGGGAGCTACAATTTTATGCCACCTCCGAACGGCAGATAGTTTTTGTGTGAGGAGCTTTTTCATAGCAGAACTACATTTAGGGGTTTGTCAATGCCAGCCGAGCAGCGACTGCTATTAAAAGAACTTTTTTCTATAATACCATTTTGCAGCTTTATACAGTGGGTTTCGAACCGGGCCTCTACCGAATATTAGTTACGCTTGAATCCATTCGACAAAGACGGCCGCGGTCCAAGAGCACACCTAACATAATATTAAGCAATCTGTAGAAGACGTTATTAATCAATCGGTCATAGGCCGTGATCTTAACGACATTGTACTCATTTATACGTATAGGAAGCATGAACTGGTCGAGGACATTTTGCCACTGCTGAGATTTCTTGCTTTTAAACACTCCCGTTTTTTATTTCCCTATTTGATCCAGCATTTCTTTTATTTTCCTTGTTGCTATTCAATATCTCTTTCAAAATATGTCAAGTAATTATTCTAGCCCGAACTGCGCTAGAATGACGAGGTAAGCATACCATACTTACTACTGTGGGCAAAAAGTAAGGGGAATTTGGTTGTAAAGTGAAAAATCTTTATTTATTCTTGTAAATCAATTTCATCCCCTTCAAAATAATCCCCTCTCGATGAAATACACTTATGCCAACGATTTTTCCAATCCCTTCTTCGATTCAGCTTTTATCTCCTCAATCGACTCGAAACGCGTTCCCCGGAGTGGTCTCCTGAGTTTTGGGAATAGCCAGAAGTCACACGGAGCCAAATCAGGCGAATACGGTGGTTGCGGAACGATATGCGTGGGATTTTTGGCGAAATGGTCACGAAGAACGAGTGCAGTGTGAGACGGTGTATTATCGTGATGCAAAAACCAAGAGTTGTTGACCCATAATTCTGGTCCTTTTAGACGAATTGCTTCACGTAAATGACGCATAACGCTCAAATAATATTCCTTATTAACAGTTTGGCCAGGTGGACGGAACTTATAGTGCACCACACCACGAAAATCGAAAAAAAACTGTCATCATGGCATTTATTTTTGAACGACTTTGACCCAAAATGAAAGACGCTAGTGCCGGGGCTGTAATTGTCGGACCAGATTTCAAAAAAGCAATTGAAATGGGAAAATCCACTTCCATTTTCTAAGCGGAGGTCCAGGCCTTAGAGCTGTGTGCCAGAGAATGACTATAAAGAAGCACGCGCGGTGCTAATATTAACATTCTCTCTGTCAGTCAACCAACACTAAAATCGCTGGATAGCTTCTCATTACAATCAAGGTTGATCTGGGAATGTTTTAAAATCCTCAACGCCCTAGCATCAAGAAACTTTGTTACCTTGATGTGGGTTCCCGGACATGAGGGGCATGAAGGGAATGAAATTGCGGACACTTTAGCGAAAAAGGGGACAAACACTACCTTTATAGGTCCTGAACCTTTCTGTGGGGTAAATAATACCTTCAAAAGTACATTTGTACGTGACCAGGAACAACGAGACCTAATCGACTACTGGAGAGCCTAATCGGGCACGTGGCAATCGAAAAGACCCATAGATCCAGAACGGATAAAGGTAGACGCAATCCTTAACCAAACAGAAAGGACATAAAATTTTACCCTGAACTACTAACAGGTCACTGTAAACTTAATTATCACGTGAAAGAGATAGGTGCGAGAGAAAACGATTCCTGTAGACTCTGCAAAGAGGCACAAGAAAATGCAGAACATGTTCTATGCGACTGCCCAGCTATGCCACGACGCAGACTAAATAACCTGGGAAATGGGGCTATAGATCCAACCTCGTGGTAGAAATTAAGCCTACAGCAGTTTTAGGATTTATTAACAGCCTAAAACTGTTTGAGTAGGCTACAATAGATATCTTCAGATCGCAGTGCACAAGCAGCCAATCAATAATAATAATAATACCACACCAATTAAAATTTTCCCTACAGGGTACCTTCTACATACCATTTATCTGTAATGGCTTTCTCTCATACGCCCCACTCTCCTTCTCAACGAGCAACTTAACTGTACACATGTCCTTTCGTGGCAACTTAACCATCAGTAAGTTGTTTCAGTTTATCATTCGACAGTTGCTGTCTCCCCCTGCTTTGAATTTGACTTTTAAATTTAGTTAATGTTCAGGAATGAAGATATTTGCTGTAGAAAGTTAATTGAGTGTTGTGCGGGTAGCTGTAATCAGAAAAATTGGGTCACATGTCTTGGCGCAGACAATTTGAGGCTATCTGTCGCCTCACTAATTCCATCCACTCTCTTACACAGCCTTTGACTAATGTTTATTACGGCTCAATGACGTGTTCTGCACTTGTTGTGTATGTAATTTCTTTCCTTTTTCTTTTATTCTATTAAGAGAATTTGTTTTGTTGAAGCACAGGAAATCATCTAATTACCGATGGAAAAAGTGGAATGTTCTTGCTTTAGTGTGAAATAAATGGGTGCTATTTTTCTCTACATTCAAGGATGTGAGTGTTTAATAAAATTAATGTATGAGAACTTAAGAACTTAGGACTTTAATGAATCGGAATTTATTTAAGAACTCTGAATAAAAAAATGTTTGTTAACGATTTTTATTAATTCATTTTTATCGCAGGTTTTATCTTAGCCAGTACACATCTTTTATCACATTCAATCTCTTAAACATTTCACGATTTAGGCAAGGTGATATTCATCATATCTTGTCATAACGTTATTGAGATCTGAGCGGTTATTCAACGAGTCTTGAAAGTATTGGGTTGGGGAATGAATTCGTGGCGATTTTTCCGAAGGCATTTATTTAAACAAAAAAACAATAATTATATCAATAAGTTAGTCAATTATAAATTCGCCGTTACTGCTTACAATTTCTTCCCACCTCTTCATCAATTTTATGATGCCGTTCAGCCAAAAATTGCCTGGTCTGGTGTCAAAGAAGTTGTTGGACCTCTTCGCCTCTTTTGTATCAAAGGCAACGCCCTTCATATGGTTTGACAGGGAGCCGAAAAGATGGTAATCGGTCGATGCAAGGTCCACAGAGTACGGCGGAAGCCAAAGAACCTCCCATTCGAGCTCTTGGAGTGCGGCTTTGACGACGTGTGCAACATGAGACCTGGCGTTTTCGTGAAGGAGTTTAGTTTGACCATGTCGATCAAGTATTTTCAGTCGAATAGTCTCATTCACGCGGCGTATGTGGGCAATGTAGAGCTATTTGTTGACCGTGTCATTATTTTCGAGCATATCCCAATGCCCCATGCCCTGCCAGACACACCAAACCCACATCACGATCGTCTTTGGATGAAGAATCGGCTTGACTCTCGGCTTTGGCGTATGTGCTGCAGCCACCCACTTCTTTCTTTGCTTCATATTGATGTATAGGCACCATTTCTCTTCTCCCGTGCCGATTCAGTACAAAAATCATTGTTTATGACTATGTGCCGCTCGATGGGGGCGAGATGCTGAGAAGCAATTTGAAGCTAACTTTCTTTGTTTTTTTTTAGTTCAGCTCCACACCAGGCATCCAAGTTCCCAATTTTTCAGTAATCCCCAATGAATGAAGGTGAATGAGAATCGTTTTATGATCGCAGTTAATTTTTTCTGCCTATTCATGACTTGTTTGGCGACCGGTCTCCTTCAAAAGTGATTTGAGACGTTCTTTATCGAATTCAGAAGACCTTCCTCTGCGGGACGTGTCATCGACGTCAAAGTCGCCGCATTTCAACTTTGCGAACCGTTTCTGTGCTGTATACTCGCTTCACTAGACAACTTTGTAAACGGTATGACAACTTCTTCATATATTTCGCAAATGTCCTGGGCGGCTTCGGCAGCTTTTGGACCACGATGAAAAGCAAAGAAGAGCAGATGTCGAAAATTTTAATTTTTGCCTCTTGGGTATTCCATTTCTAAGCCCCAAAACTATGTAGTAAAAGATTTAATAACTCAAAAATACAATTAACATAGTTTTTTAGGGCAGAAGGAGTTCTATCGAACTTTGTCAAACAGCAAATAGATCGTTGTAAAATAAAAAATAAAAACATAAAAACGCCACTAACTTATACCCAACTCAATGGTAACACTGGAGCCTATGAAGCAAACTCATTCGTGGTACTCGTTCATAGCATCCCCACTCATTTATATAAAAAGAGGAAGCATAAGTATCCCACAAACCAGCTTTTTCTGCTTCATAATCAGGCAGGCCGGATATATCTAATATTATTTCGCCTTAGACTATTAGGCTATTTCATAGTAGCCAAGTGCAGTTCTGTTCCTTAAATATTCAACAAAACCTTACTCCTTTATCCGGACTTTAGAATTTATTCGAATAAAATTTCTACCCACTCCAAAGTTCGCTGCTTCGCGCTTAAGGCACAACAAACTTCATATTTCGTTATTTCCGCAAGCCGTTAAACCATTCAAGCTGAAAATCTTTAATCAGGAAGATTAAAAAATTTCCACGATTTAACCACAGCAACACTGCGCAGTCATCGACGCTCGTTCGCAACAAAGGCACCGTGCTTTCGAAAATGGAGTAAAGCTTGTGCAAAGGCACTCCACCAGCAGCCGTTGAAGTGCTCAAGAGCGCGAAACACTCTAATAAGTTGCAAAGTCGCCGCGACAGGATTAAATTCTAATATTGGAAAATCCTTTGTTATTAATTATGTGCGCTTGAATAATTTCTTTCATTTGCAAAATAGCAAAGGAGTTACACAGCACAGGATTTTATTTAAATACACATGCATAACGGTAAGTGGGCATGTGTGTGTGTGTATGTGTGTGTTGGTGTGCTATGGCAAAGTGAAGAGTCATTGGCGCGTTCGAAGCAGCTAAGCAGAAAAGAACTAAGTATTGCGCAGCCGAGTGAGTTAACGAAAAGAATTGGAATTTATTGGAAAAAATATTAGAGTTAAAGAAAAGTGTGGTGCAAAAGGTGAAATTGTTGCAGGTTCAGATTGTGTATGTATATTGGTAGCAGATGCCAGCGGCTACAGTTTTTGGTTGCAATGTTGAAGGCCTGTAAAGAGTTAAGGAGTAGTGAGAAGTTTCAAGGATAACCGTTTGATTTGGTTACTTTGCTGCCGGATATTTTGCCTTCTGAGTTTTTGGTTACCTTTTGAACTTTTCTAAACAGTCAGCAATCCCGATTGATTTGGAGTGCCGTACAGTGGAAGGAAATGGTGCTTTTGTGCGCAAAATTTTATTTTTTATGGATGCTGCATATGTGCTCTGATTTTGAACAAAAACTGAACTTCTTAAATGCTACACTGTGCCCATTCAACTACACAGCGCAAAGCAAATTAACTTTTGCAATAATGCGGCCTTTGAAGGGTCGGTGAGATAAATTCTGGAACGGTATGCGGTATGCAGTTTAAAGCCATGTAAAAATAGTGCAGCGAATAGAGATCCATTGGCTTTGCTAGTTAGGGCATGTCAAACAAATGTTAGTCGTGGAAGAGAGAGGGAAAAGTTTAGCCTTTAGTACACCCATGTGCCGGTTTTGAACGGATCTTAAGAGCGAATTAGATGCTTATGCCTGCGATGGGTTGGTGTTGGCCTCCAATTAGGATATTCGTGGAGCCATCTCCCAGGTTCTAGTATAAAGTCCTTATTGTGCTGTGAGATGATGACGTCAGAATACGTTTCATGCCTGTACTAAGTGCAGCGTTCTCACAGCTCTGCCGCTTTTTCTCTTGCTTCATAGTGGTTCCCTGCAATCAAACTGTTCCCGCAATGTTTATTGAGCTATTTCATGTCAAGTGATCTAAATATTTTCGCCATTGATGTCAATTCCTCAGAAAATTGGTTGATTTGTAGGTCTGGGTGTAATAAAAAGTAAACTGAAGAATTTGAGAAAAAAAATTATAATTTAAAGACTTATGCAATCTTAAAAATGGAATAGAATTTTTAAAAGAAAATATGTTAGGTGCTTTTCAATACCTTTATAATTTTTTATTTCTTATTATTTAAGATAAAAATTGCTTGTGAAATTTTTTTCGGTAAAATTTCTTGAAAAAAATTTGCTTCTTGTACGCATGGCAGAATTTGCAGTTGGGCCTGAGGTAGCCATCAAATGAAAAATCCCTTTTAAATTGTAAATACCCAAGCAATACTGTCTTGAGTTGATAGAGCCTGGATGGCTAAAGAAATTAAAATAAAAAATGAAAAATATTTTTCTTCTTGAGAGAATTAAATGATTTTGATCCTTATTTATCTCATATTCAAATATTTATTGCGTTGGGGAATAAGTTCGCAGACTTTTATTTAAACAAAAATCAATAATTATATCAATAAGTTAATCAGTTATATATTCGCCATAGCTGTTTGCCTTCTCTTCCCACCTCTCGACCAATTTGTTGATGCTGTTCCGCCAAATATCGCCTGATCTGGTGTCAAAGAACTTGCTGAGCCAGTTTTCAAGGGCCTCTTCGCCTCTTTGTTATCGAAGTTAACGCCCTTCATAAGATTTGACAGGGAGCGAAAAAGATAGTAATCGGTCGGTATAAGGTGTGGAGAAAACGGCGGATGCTGAAGAACCTCCCATTCGAGCTCTTGGAGTGCGACGACTTGACGACTTATACAACATGGGGCCTTGTGTTGTCGTGAAGGAGTATGGTTTGACAATAATAGTCTCATTCACGCGTTGTAGCTGGGCAATTTAGAGCTCCTTGTTGACTATGGCATTATTTTCGAGCATCTCCAAGTGCCTCATGCACTCCCAGTCCCAGCAAACACACATCAAGAACTTACTTGGATAAAGATTCGGCGTGACTCTCCGCTTTGACGTATCGCCTAGAGCCACGAACTCCTTTCTTTGCTTCATATTGATGTATAAGCCCCATTTCTCATCTCCCGTGACGACTCGCGTGTTGCTCGATGGCGGGCGAGATGCTGAGAAGCAATTTGAGGGCGACTTTATTTATTTTTTTATTTAGCTCATGAGGCACCCAGGCTCCAAATTTTGTGGGTAAATGCTATTGTGTGAAAGTGACTAAGAACAATTTTATGATCACGGCTAATTTTTTTCATCAATTTAAGACTGGTTTGGCGACCGGTCTCCTTCAAAAGTTATTTAGTCCGTTTTTCGTCGAATTCAGAAAGCCTTCCGCTGTGGGACGTGTCAACGACGTCAAATTCGCCATTTTCGAACTTTGCAAACTATTGCTGTGCCTTCTTCATAGTCATCGCAAATGTCCTGGTCTGCTCCGGTAGATTTTTGACTTCGATGAAAAGCAAATAACAGCGGGTGTCAAAAGAGTTAATTTTCGCGTCTGAGTATTTCATTTCTAAGTCTCAAAACTAATAAAAATTAAGTAAGGCAAAAATACAATTAACATTGTTTTGTAGAGCAGAAAGAGTTCTATCGAATGAACCTTTGCCATACCAACAAACATGTCGTTGTAAAATAAAAGAAAATATAATATAAAAAGGCTATGAATTTATTCCCCAACTTTGTGGCGTGCGCCAGTTTTAAGCCGACTCCAAATGGCAGATATTTTTTTACAGGAGCCTTTTCATGGTAGAAATACACTCGGTGGTCTGCCATTGCCTGCCGAGGAGCGACCGCTATTAGAAACAAATTGTGTTCTTCATTGTGGTGTTTCCCGGAGATTCGAATATACGTACTCCGATTACCGAATGGTAGTCACGCGCCAATCCATTCGATTAGGGCGAGTGAGTATAAAAATAATGCAATTTCACATTTATTCAACCCATGTATTGTCTTTTTGCATAGGCTTATGAGTTTTTCCGATTATATTATTAGTTGAGCAGCAGTCCAGATGCCACAAGATGCAAAAGCAAACTCTCTCTTTATTTTTCCTGACTTTGAATAGCTGTCATAGAAACAACCTTTGGGTTTGCCGTGTAAAAAAATTTGCAGAAATTGCAGCTTTTGAGCTTCAAACTGAAAATCCCTTAAACTTACTCTATCTTTTCCAGTTCATGATCACAGTGCCGCGCTGAAAATTGTTTCTAGTTACAAAGTTAACAAAAAGAACAAAGTAAGAGCCGCACTTTTGTGTGGCGAATAAGTTCGAAGTCAAAGAGTCAGCAAAGTGTAGTGAACAACAACAACGAGCTCACAACAATCATATCAACTAGTGCATGGAGTCCCGCATCAAACTTTCAATCCCGAAAAAGGTTCAAGATCAAGGTTATCAAACGAGCGAATCTTCGAATCGCGGCGGAAAAAAAATCTTTTATTCTAGGTAAATAAAAATTCATGCTACACCATGGGTCCGGCACTCGAAGTGTAAGAGATGCACGGGCATCAGCTGTCTATTAGTTGGCTAAATAACATCGAGAGTATTGTTCACAAACGCGCGGAAGCATTTTTCCGAGAATAAACACGAGGAAACAAAATCAGTTATGGATTTCAAACGGAATACTGGGATTGCATTATATTTGACTGGAAAATCATAGCCAGCGATTGTTCGTGAGCTTGAGGGCCTTAAAGTAAATAAAACTTTTGTTTATCGCACCATTACTCGTTACAATGATACTGGGAGTATCGCGAAACGCCATGGAGGTGGTCATCGAAAGACTGCAACGTCACATGAAATGGTTCAAAAGTGAAGAAACGACTTGAGCGAAATCCCCGATGAAGTGTCAATCAATTGGCGAAAATCTCCCACCGTAGCATCCGTCGCATACAGAAAAATAATCTCGAAGTGATCCAGGATCCAATCGGCTCAAGATCTCATACCAAACCAGCAACAAGTCAGACTTAAGAAGCGAAGGAGTTGCTTCGTTTGGCCGAAAGCGGTCAATTTTCGAACAGTGTGATTCCTGATGAGAAAACTTTTCAAATTGAGTAAGTCGTAAACTCCCAAAACGATAGGGTTTATTTGACCGACCGTTCATACGAGAATTTGAGTAATCGATTGACCACCAGACCACTTTAACCGCAGACGGGCGCTCTGCAATCGTTTTCATCGAGCTTAGCATCAAAGTAAATGCGAAATATTATCGGGAGAGTATTCCCTTCAACAATACTCGGCACCGTCTCACAAAACAACGTTCCAAACTTCATAACGTTCACACAATAGCTCTCACCAGACGCGAATCTGATGGATTATTCTCTTTGGGCCATTTTGGAGAGCAAACTAATAACTACGAACATAAAGATTCACCAGTCTCGAGGTACTGTAAAAAGTCATTGTCCGCGAGTGGGCCAAAATACCTGCAAGTCACATTCGGGCAGCTTGCGATTTGTCTCTGGACCGTCTCAAGGCCATGGTCAAGGCAAAAGGTGGTTACATCGAGCAAAAGTAAATTGATTCTTAATTTTGTATTATATTCATACATTTTTTACTTTGAATTGAATAAAAGCAATTTTTCGAACTAAATGTATGGCCTTTTTAATTGGTTATACTTCGAGTGCCGGACCTTGTAATGATGACAACAAATACGATGAATAACATATGTATACTTATTTTCTAATAAAAGTTACTTGGACGCAAGTGATGAGTAAACACAATCGACTTGTTTTTTTGAGAGAAAAACTTTCGTTCCCACGACAGTCGTAACCGGAACGACCCAGATTTATATTCGGTCAAGAACTGTCAATTCAGCAGCATTCCCCCCATATGTAAAGGGAATGTTTATGCTGCTAGAACAACAACAGCTAGCTTTTCGTGTCAATTCCTTACCCTTTAATGTTTTTAGTACTTCGGTGGAGTTCCAAAACTCGTGAGTTCCATGAAAGTAGTGGTTTTATCAAGTTACTAGGAGGCCAGTCGAATAAATATTTAAAGTGAGATTTGCGCGCATTCTTCCTTGTATTACATTTATATTCGCTTCAAACATTCCGCGCATCACGCATGTTCAGTCCCGAATTTTCGATATCCCAAATTTCCGTAATCCCGAATTTTGGGGACTGAACACATACGAGTATGCCAACCTCATACAAACTCATCAGCTTTGTTTTTTATTTCAATCGACCTCCTTCGCTCCTTCCAATTTCCTTTGCCGCACACACTCCTGCTGTGCGCTACTTGTTTGTTTTCATTATTATTGCGCTTTACGATTTTCGTTCTTGTAATTATAATGAATTTTTCCAAAGCAACAATAAGTGCAACAAATAAAAATAATCGGTTTGCCCACAAAATAAAACCAAAACAGAGAATACAAAAACTGCAAAATTCAAATCAAAAGACGCGCAACATCGATGAAATTGCAAAAATCCCACCTACAGCTGCTTCCTGTCCAGCCAGCGAAGCCAGGCGCATATGCGCTGGAGTATGCTGTTTACTTTGCTTTCCAATTACTTGCCGCATAACTGCCGCCAAACACAATTTTTTCTGCTCATGTTGTACGACTGTTTACTTCACGCCACAAATTTATTCACTCGAATTAATGAACAGCGCGCGCAGAGTTGAAGAAAATTACGCGCTTTTTCGTCCTTTCAACTCGTCAAAACTCCGCTGTTGTGCCTGTTATTATTTTTTTTGTTTTTTTTGTGATTTAGGTTTTGTTCTCTACTCGTATTAAGCTTTATTGTTGCTTTCTTATTTACATTTGTTTTGTTGCTGGCGCTGTGGCTTGTTCATCTTGTTGCTGCTGGCTGCTGTTATTGATACGTCTCATTAGTTGCAAACGAATGCCTTTTCAAGTGGTCGGTCGGTCCCTCGGTCTCTCGGTCGGTCGATTGGTTGGTTGGTTGGTTAGTCCTTTATATCATTCCTTAGTCGTTTCGCGCTCATTCACTTCAAGTGCGGCAACGGCCAACAAACACGAGAAACGACGTTTGTTGGTTTGTAAGGTTTCTTCCATTTCTTCTTTATTTCCTGCAGTACTTTCACTTTGCTTTATTGTGAAAAATGCTGAGCAATGCAGCGCATGAAAAGCATGAAAAGAACTCGCTTCGCTGATGGATTAAGGTGTGGGGCGTAGCTTGCTTAGGATCTAACCAGGCGTAAAATTAAAAAAATGCGTAAAGCCATTTTTTGTTGCATTGAATAAATTGAATGTGACAATGGAGTTCGCTTTAAAGTTTTTTAGAGCTTCCTCACTGAGCTTAGAATAAAAGTAATGTGTTTAAGTGAACGTAGTATTACTCATTGAACTCGAAGTGCTCTTAAAGAGATGCTTATGTAGCTATCAAATGACATACACTAAACTCTAGATGATATTTGTCGAGTTAAATTACTTGCAGGTGAGCTGCGTATTATTCATATCGCATTGTGAAAGACTTGGAACCTATCACCCGGCCAAGTTTCGATCGTTCAAAGACTTCAGTCTTCTTTAAAACAATATTTAATCATTATGATGGCAGCTCCATAGGTATATGAATTGAGTAATTCCATTCTCACTACAAGATATTTTGGTCATGAAGGTCCAAGTACACAGCTTGGATTATGACAACAAACAAGGAGTAGGCCTTCAAGTGCTACATATAAGATTCTCTGAAAGATTTTTATTTATATTTACTACAGCCAGTACTCTAGCCGATGTATTTTACAAAGCCTCTAATATGTGGTGTTTGCCCGAAAATTTTCAAGTTCTGTCAAAATCGTTGAATTTCTTGCTTAACGCCGTCAAACGTTTTGTGTGGGCCTTCTTCATTATCAATTAATCTTGTTTCCCTTTTCTCATTTTTGGAAGTAAATAATAACACAGTCCTACTATTTTCAAAAACGTAACTCAACTAATAATTATAAAGAAGATGTCTTCCAAATAAAAAAACATTGCTGAAAGCAGTACGAATGAGGGCGACGATTTTTTTCGGGGAGTTAAAATTTCAACATTTTGTCCGAAAGTGTAATTAATTTATCGGAAAAATCACGCATAAAACGACTTCAAATAAAATTGCTGGACTCCGATTTCTGTAGTAGAATATTCTGAGAATTTTTCTGTAGTAAGTTTTAACCCCTAACTACTACTTGACCAGTTCTCAAAATTGCAATGATGGAAAGTCATTAGAAGATAATCACAATAGAAGGGTAAAATTTTACACGAAACTTTTTTGCAAATAGTTTTAGAGAGGATCACCGAAGATGAAAAAAAAGTACGGGTTAAGTCCCTCGACTCATTTTAAATGGTATTTTTAGAGTGTTCCATTAAAAGCGTGTAAAACGGACGCGAAAATAGATTTTTCATTTTTGTTTTCAGTATTTTGTTTTTTGATCTATTGTTGAAAACCGAATTTTTTTTTTTGACCACAGAAGGTTCGTTCAAGAGTTGTCAGTCTTCAAAAAATGGTTTTCATATGGGCAATGGACACAGAGGTATAGCCGTTTCTACTGAGCCGATGCTAATGATATAAAATTTAAGTGACATAGAATTGATGTCGTTATCGTGCGAACTACGACCATTCAGAGAAAAATGTGTAGAATTTTTTTCTGACTTTTAAATTTAAAAAAAGGGTCAAAACACGGTTTTTCATTTTTTACCTCCGCCGCATTGTCAAATTTAATTTTTTTTTTAAGATTTTAGTTTTTTTTATTTCAGACACTTGTGAGTCCCGGAAGCCGGGTCACCAGCCATACCCTTTTTTGGAAGACCATGTTTTGAAGGCTGACAACTTTTTGAACGAGCCTTGTATACCAAACACCAAATTTTTATTTTTTAACAATGAATAAAAAAATAGAATACAAAAAAAAAAAAATAAAAAAAATATATTATCTGTTGCTCCACAAACGGATGGACCTAAAGTTTTACGGCGACTCCGAATGGCAGATATTTTTTAAGAGGAGCTTTTGTATGGCATGTTTAATGCACAGAGATTCGAACCTACGCACTTCCGAATGATAGTTGTGCAACAATCCGTTCGTATGGCGGCCGCCATGAGAATTAGATGAATATAAATTCTGTGAAATCATTGTTGTTGAAATCAATGTTAGAAATTATATCAAGAAATAATTTTGTGCACTAATACATAATAAATAATTTTTTAAAAGTTCATTTAGCTTTTTTGTATACTTTTTCAATTAGTCGGAAACTAGTGATTTCCGGACTAGTGATTTTCGGACTAGTGATTTTCCGACTAGTGATTTTCGGACTAGTTGTGTTTTTGTTTTTTAACTATGAACTAGGGATTTTCGGACTAGCTTTTTTTCCTTTTTACTATGGACTAGTTGTCATTGCTCTAATACTGATACATCGGCTCACTAGTTTTTTAAATGTTGTAATAGCCTTCATAAAACAACGTCATGTTTACCTTCATCTGCATACCATATTTTTGAAAAGAGTTTTGCCCTCCATGATGATCATGATGATTGCGCAGATTACTGGGCGCATAGTGAAAGATCAAATTATTTCCATTGATTTCGGTTTTCAGCTTTTGCCTTAACCTGTGCCCATGTCAAACTTTCCTCTGAATTCCAGTCTAAAGCAGCTATGTTGTCTTCGTGCCCTGTTTTGCGTAGAGTATGCCATATACAGCGCCATTTTCTATGCCGTATCTCAATATTTCTCTGCCTTTGGTTCCATCTATTGAGTAGATTCGTAATCGATATCCAGTTTTCGCGTCACCAGCTCGGGGAATTTGAAGAAGACAGCGGTTCACAAACGTTTGAAATTTGTTTGTTACTTCGTCGGATACTGGCCAAATTGCACAGCAATAGACAGGATGGATTTAATATTAGGTTTGAAATGACGAAGTTTAGTTTTTTTTGTCAGCTGCTTCTATTACCAAACTTTATTAAAACTCAAGAAAGCGCCCTTTGTTTTATCGATTCGGTGTTCTATGCCTCTTTCAGCCCCGCCATCAAGTGTTATTTGGCTGCCAAAGTAAGTAAGTAAAGCAATAAAGGTCTGCTACTGCACGGCTGTCTTATGTGAAGTTTGTTGTACGTAGCAGGCTGATGTTCATAGTCTTTGTTTTGTTCAGGCTAATACGCAGAGCCACACTTTCAGTGTGAAGCGAAAGATCATCAAGCTTTGATGACATATCCTTTTTACGAAATCAGCACAATGTGGTCGAAGGCAATTTACTTCGACTGCACTCCAGTTCTCAGAATTGGTAGGTCAAAAACTAGCAATTTTAATTGCAAAAAAGTTGATTAGTAGTTCTAAGTAAAAAAAATATTCTCCTACCCTCTTTCATTCTTCCAGTCACCGAACTTTTCGACCTCCCCTCGTAGTATATCTCTCCATCACTTGAACGCAAGTTCAAAATGCTTTGCAAATAAATTAACTTTTGGCCTAAAAGAGTCCATTAAAGTAAACCCTTTTAAAATAGGTTTTATAAATTCGTTCGCATTCAATTTCAACTATTACATAAATATTTACTTCTTCTGTGTCGAAATTTCATAAAGGTAATCAGTCAACTCATACCACGCTGCCGAGGCAACCCTACGAGTTAACTACGCCGTCGACACTCTCATTAAATTTAATATCCTTAAACTTCCTGCCACACCCCATTTCCAACCAATTGCGAATTGGTGCTATGGAATTAAATACGGCGCTTAATTACAGCAGCTTTGCGTATGGATTTCAACGGCTCATTGCCAAATCTGCAATCCTTTCACTCAGCCATGGCACAGTTCAATGCATAGCCAACAACTCAGCTCCTGTCTACGACGGCTTTTCGGGCAATCAGAGACCCCCCAAAAATGCTTATACCTACGTGTACGTATGCATGTATGTAGCGGCTGACACCAATCAAATTCAATTCACAGTCGCGTTTGCTATTCCGCATCATTCAACGTCACCATTACCCTCCTCACCTAATTCACCCCCATCCATTTGGCGTACAATTCAATTCACTTTGGCGCGAAATTCGCTACAGATTATTAACTAGAATTCAACACCGTTGGCGGTCGCCGCGGTAATGCAGGCTAACAACTGTTTCGGCGCATAGAATCTGCAGTCAGAAAGCTGCTTTCTTGCCCACACTTCCTTGCCGCTAGGATGTTAGTTATTTTGCTTCTTTTTTTTTGTTGGCAACTTCGCCAACTCATGCAGTTAATAACGAAAGCCGCTTAAATATTTCAAAGCCATGTCAACGACACTGTACCACCGGTACAACAGCACAGCGAGTTACAGGAATTTACAAGCCAACAAAAAAAAGACAAAAAAAAAGACGCACAGAGTCGGAAAAAAACTAGAAAATCGTTACGTGGCGCGTGAATTAAATTTTCGTGGTCGCTGGACTTTTCGAAATTATCGCCTGCGTCCGCGCCTTTGACAGGCCAGCATGCATCAATGACAGCTTTATACGCCACATTTCACCGCGCTGCGCTTCGTTGAATTTGTTGGTATTTTTCAAGGCATTGAACCACTCATCTTTTCAACTAAATATTCATCTATTCATCGGCGCCCTTACACCTTTGCCCATACAAATATATGTTTGTATGTTAGTATATTTGATATGGAGCAGCCAAGCGTGGTAGTGGCATGTCATAAGCTCGCGTCATTTGAACTCCCACCATTTTAAGCAACTTAACCCCTTCTGCGCCACTTCCACTTGAGTAATTTGTGACTATGCAGAGTATTTTCGCGCCAAGTGACCGCGCGCTTTTTCATAGATACCGTAGCATACATTTTGGGGTGCTCTTGGCTACTAATCTCCTTGGCAAGTCACTTTAGCGACTTTTGCATTGTTTTCTTTTGAAATTTTTCTACGTTTTGAAGTTTTCATTTCCACGCTTTGCTGCGTTCGCTGACACTTTTGCACGTTCTTTGGCGAGTGAATTTCACTTCTCATACTCGCTTCGCTCTCACTCACTTCACTTGCTTTGCTTACTACAAATATTTCTATAAGGACCCCAAAGCATCCTTTCAAGTAGCAATTGTTTATTTAGGCCGCGCCGTGTAAAGAAAATGCAACAACAAGCATAATAAGATAGCTCACTTTTCACAAAAGGATTGCATTTGACAAGTGTTGCTTTTTCGTATTTTTTAAATTCCATTTTTTGTTTTTTTTTGGTGTTTTAAATAATCTCCAACCGCCTTTTTATTCCTATTCCTATTAGTGGTTGTTTGCTTTTCTTACAATTTTTCCGCTTATTACCAGTATTCGGCGCTTCACTCATTGTTGATTTTTCTATCTACTTTTTATAATCCATTTGAAATTCGCGCTTTGATCCGTTTTGCTTTTTTTCCTTTGTGAGTATTAAATATTTTTTTGACGAGGTGTAAGGATTAGTAATAAAGCAGTGAAAACAAAAGTACTGTAAACAACTGCCCGCTACTAAGGAATTCTCTTTGTTTATTTTCACTTCCATTTATTGTAATTCTTTTGTTTGTTCAGGACACTAGTACTTACTTTGTACGTATTGGAGTTATGAACCCTGCTTATGGACAGGCGGTTATTTGAAACCACCTTGCATTTTGGTATTTATTATTCCATAATTTTTGTTATTTTCGCTTAAGGAATATATTAAAGTGTTTATGAGTTGATATTTTTATTTCAGATTAGTTTGGAATTTTTAGCGTACAAAAAGCAGAAAGAATATAATTACAATGATGCCTGAAGCCATCGTAATGACAGGAAAGGTATTACTGGTACATAAAAAATTAAAACGAATTCTAAGTTTAAGTGAAACTAAACTTTACAGGTATACCCGGCGCACATTTTAACTTCGAGTTAACCATATCGCTCCAGGCGGCCACCGTAGCCGAAGGGTTGGTGCATGACTACCATTCGGAAGTGCGTAGGCTCAAATCTACGTGCATGAAACATCAAGTTTTTTTTAATGGCGGCCACCCTCGACAGGCAATCGCATACCTCCGACTGTATTTCTGCCATGGAAAAGCTCCTCATAAAATATAACTGTCATTCGGAGTCGGCATAGAACAGTTAGTGTCTCTATTTGAGGAACATAAGTCTCTCCATTTCTTCCATTCCCTGTCTTACATCATCTGACTTACGTCAACTTACGTCAAAGAAGTATGTTAGGACTTTTACACTTTGTTATTTTTATTAATAATATAAAGGGGGACCCAACAATTTATTTCTCAGGAAAGCGTAGAAAATATGTAGCTCTATTTCTTCACGTGCTATTTCGAAAACCTTTTAGCCCCAATACGATATACGAAGGACTCAGAAAGTCCTTTGGACTCCTCGCCATTCAATTTCCAAACTCGCAGCTGTGTTTACCGGTCACCAGACGATCGCCACACAAGCGAAAAAGCTAGGATTACCATTTAACCCCCATTTCAGAAGCTGTGCGGACCTTTCAGAGAAGAAGACTGTTGAATATTTTATCTGTAAATGTCCAGGTTTGGCAGCTAGACGATTAACAGCTCTGGCTAGCTGTAGATAGCTGCCTGTTGGAGATCTCTTAATGGTATCAAAGCGGCGCTTCAGTGCTACTTGAGGAGTGACAGACCGGCACTTCAACCATTTCAACTACCTACCTATAGCAGCTGTTTTTCATCTTCTAGTTTCTTACGGACGATCGATTCGAGGGAAGGCAATTGTTAAAGATATTGAGGAGTCCATATATCGGAATAGCTTGCGCCTTCTTTGACATTGAGGGGGCTTTTAATAACTTTGTTCCGGGAGCAATCATTAAATCTATGGGTAAACTGGGGGCTGGAGCCGACCGGTCATGCCATAGTAGGGCGGCGTCTTTCTCCGCCGGCAGGTGAGTAGGGACACTCCACATGGCGGTGTTCTCTCACCATTTCTCTGGCTATTTTTATGAATGACTTGCTGGAGGAACTGGTGAGAAGGGGCTGTAGGGTGACGACGTGCTTACGTGGACGACGGCAATAATTGTTAGAGGAAAGTTTGTAGATACCCTTGATTACGATTACGATGCAGGGATATCTGAACATAGTTGTTCCATGCGCAGGGGACTGCTGTTTGTCGCTGAATCCTCTTAAGACGGAACTCGTCCTATTCACGAAGAAATATAAAATACCCAGAGCTCAACTCCCCTCAAGAGGGAGTATCCATTGGTGCTTTCTGACAAAGTAAAGCACCTCGGCCTAATCATTGACAGTTAGCTAACGTGGAAGTCTAATATTGAGGAGAGAGTAAGGAAGGCAACAATAGCCCTGTATGGATGCAAGGGCGCTATTAGCAAAAGATGGCCTAGAGTTGTACTTTAGCTAAATAATACCATAATAAAGTAAATTTGGTTAAATGGACTCACTGAAGTGGATGACATTAGTAAAGAAACTGGCAGGAATTCAAAGGTCTGCACTCATTGGAATCAGTCTAGTGCTTCCAAGTACTCCTACTCTAGCGCTTAATGTAATCTTAAATGTGTTACCTGTAGGCATCGTGAGCAAAACCGCGGATGCTCGTACCGCAATCAGACTCAGAGGTTCGGGCTTCAGAGTCGACTTCACTTACGGACACTTAAGTATCCCAGGAAACTTTGGGTTCATCTCTACGACAACGGATCAGTATGTACCCCACGCTTAGTCCAAGCGGAACTTTCTCCATCCAAATTCCATCAAGGTAGAAGTAGACTGGGTGCAAAATTTGGGTACCGGGCTTGGTAAACCTGTACATGGATGGCGGAGTTCTACGGTAGGGTTGGAGGAGGAGTATTGTGCAAAAAGATCCCCATTAGACTCCATTTTAGATTACCAGATGGCTGCAGTTCATTCCAAGCAGAGGTAGCCGCAATTAAAGAAGCAACTGGTTGGCTACTCACTTGCGTAATAACTGTTAAGAAGCTGAATATTTACTCCGATAGCCAAGCAGCAATTCAAGCCCTGGGTTCAACTGCGGGGAATTCTTAACTGGCCATGGAATGCCTGGTTTCACTCTCAATTTCATCCCAATTTTTTGACAAACGGCTAATCTGGGTACCTGGTCATAGCGACATTGCGGGAAATGACCTGACCACACAAGGGGCCTGTGAGGTAGTGTCTCCTCGAAAGGAGGGGATGGAACCCCCATGACAATCTGCGATGGGCTTCGCGTCAACACAGCGAGCGCTGGGCAGGTACACAAACATGTAAGGTAACGAAATCCTTCTGGCCACGTGTAGATCGGAGGCATCCGAAGGATATTCTGAGTATGACAAAATCTCAGCTCTCAAGTTTCGTGGGCATCCTTATGGCGCACTATTCGTGAGGTGTACATGCCGTGATATCTAAATTATATGATATTTAAATTTAATGCTGTTTTGGGCTGTTTTCATCGAAATATTTCAAATTTCACAAATTCCTATACTCTGAAATTACTTTATAGATTTTTTGTTCGTCAAAAGCTTCAAACCGTTGGGTTCATCTGGAGACCTCATCATAAATTTGCTATTCCAAATAAATTAACTATTCAAAAGGTTTTCCTTAAATATGTCCCTTCTTTCCTAAATTTCTTTACTCCATCTTTCCGTACAATTTCCGCCTTGTTTTGATTAACTTTAAGTCCCTCGAAAGCGCAATGACTAATCTTTCCTTTTCTGATGTGCACGGCTTGGTAAGTGGTGTAATCGGTCGCCCCGCATTACTGCTAGCTATTCAATTTCTTATTCCTGCGATAATCATATTTCGTTTTAATTATCTAAAATGGTATGAGTTAGGCAAGAAATGCCCCATTAGTGCGTTCTCTTCGAGAACTCAACTAGATTTCGAATCCTATTTTGCTTGATTATTCTTTTTCCAAGAATGTCTTTTCTAATTTTTTCACTTCAATTTTAGTTCGGTACTTTCCGCACTTTAGTTATAAGTTATCTAAGAACCCGAAATCTGTTCACGAAGTTCATAGAGCACTGGCGATATTGAATTTTTTTTAGGGAATCTCCTTCGGTCAAAAACATCTTGGAGGTCCTTTAGAACCAAGTTTCGGAGCTTTTTAGTATTGTATATTCAGAAAAATTAAAAGATGGCGCAAAATTAATCATCCACTTTGGTTTTTGAATAACTTTTTTACTGAATAAAAAGAAACCATTTTGAATGATGGTAACCTTTATACTATATATTGCCCTCTTTGGGTATTTGGCTGAGATCCTCCAATTATTTGTGTTGTGTGTCTTATTGTGTTCTACACATGAAGTGACCTTCATTTTCATGCCGCCTGCGAACAGAAGCTTTACATGGCGGAGCTTTTTCATGGCGTGATTACAATTGAAGGCTTGGCATTGCCTGCTGATGGGTGATAGATTGATTTGCTTTGAGGTTTGCACTTCAACCGAGCGCTCTTTTGTGCCCACTACTAGCCACAGTGTCTTATCCAAACCCAGTTCTCTTATTAAGCTTAAGATAGCGCTGGATAGAGCTGAGCATGGGTTCCTTCCTTGTGGCTACAATTCGCCGAGGAGTATCAACGTTCGCCGTGCTAGTTAGGTCCACGTCACATGAATTAAAACCTCATTCCCCTCTTTAAAGCAATCCAGTGAAGAACTTACGTACACTATTGTTGTTGTTAAGTTGTAGATATTTTCACTAGTTAAGTAACTATGCTATTTAGAGCCTGCCAGCGTAGACGATACTTTGTGCAGTGACTTGCCTAACCCTTCGCTTCAAGCCATTATTCATCTCAAAAACCATTATCAAAATTAATTCGACTAAGCTAGCAATGAGCTCGAGTTCATAGTCTCGTTCCTGTTCTTAGTTGGATGTCAATTTGATATTGTGCAGAATCGGTTCATATATTACTATAGTAATGCCATTCCTTCATTTAGTATGCCGGCAGATATGTATGCAGCGATACTTAACAGACGTATCACGCGGAACTGAGATTTCCTCTTGTTTTATAATTACTAGTCAGCGCCATTGTTTATGGTATACCTTTTTCCCCCCCATCCTAATCTAACTTTTCGTGCAATTGTATTTTCTTGAAGAGATATTACAATAGCTTTTTCTGAGGAAGGTTTTCATATTTAATTTTCTTTTCTTTTTTGTGCAAATTACATAACCCCTTCTAGGTGTTCAGTGCAACAGCTGAGCCTGACCTATCCTAACCTTTTGCCTTTTCGTCTGAAAATTATGTAGTGATTCATTTCTTTTTTAGTTGTGCTGTCATAAATAATTTATTGTACGTTTTTTTCGTATTTGGTAACAGTTTATAGCTCAGCGCATATTTCCTCCATACTTTTCTTTACTTTTTTTTGTTGATTTTTTTGGAAAAATATTCGCGTGACAAACGAGCATTTTATGGCTTCCGTTGACCTGTGCCAGTGGCAAGTTGTCGCGATACTCGCATATCCTGCCATTGTACCCACACACCGTTAGCTTTTTCTTATACAATACATTAGCCTTCAAATCGCGCATTGTACACCAAAGTACAGGAGAGTGCACAGAAACAAACAAGTAGATATGCAGGCCGCGAAGAAAATGTAGCGCCTCGACATTTTCACAAATTTCGACGATTTTTTTATTTATCAATTTAAATTTTTATAAATGATATTTTTTTCTATAAAAAAAAACATTGTATAATAAAGAACATACAAATTAATCCAAGATTCAGTGGCAGTTTGTAATTGAATTATTTATATACATATGTATATTATATTATAAGAATAATGAAACTTAAGGCCCTCGCTGTTGATGAAATAAAATTTAAGTGACGTAGAATTTTGGTCGTTTTCGAGTGAACTACGATCATTCAGAAAAGTCGGACCTTTAAAGTCAAAACAAAGGGTGAAAAATAGTTTTTCATCTTTGAACGTCCGCCATTTTGTCAAACCGGTTCAGTAGAACCGGCTATAGCCGTGCCCATTGGCCATGTGAAGACCATTTTTTCAAGGCTGACAACGTTTTGATCGAACCTTATATGGTCAAAGAAATTTTTTTTATTTTTTAATAATGGAACAAAAAATAAAATCCTCAAAATAAAAATAAAAAAACCTATTTCTCTTTCCGTTTTAGTCGCTTTTAAAAAACTCCCAAAAAACAAAATTTCAAATGAGGCAAGGGCCTTATTAAGTTTAAGTAATCAGTCTAAAACTATATTGTCTTGATTTGTTGAAATAAATAAAGATTTTACAATATTTATAAAAATTGGACAACTTGCCTTAAAAATTTCAAAATTTTAAACCAAATTTAAGAAGAAATTGGGTACACAATTCCATTTTAGTACAACTAAGTGTAACTTGGTAGGTAGGTAGGTAAGATGGCAAGAGTACCCAGGTACACCACAAGTAGCACTTACGTGTCGTTTTGATACCATAATGTGGACCACTACCTGTGAAAGGATTAAGGGAGGAGATAAAACCGTCTACAGCCATCCAGTGCTGTTGATGTAGCGGAGGAGAGAAAAGGGATCTAGGCTGGAGAATTTCATCAAGTCATCCCCAAAGGGGACGCTGAGGAATCTCAAGCGCCTAGCCGCCAGAGCCGGACATTTGCAGAGAAAGTGTTTCACAGTCTCTTTCTCTGCATGATCCCCACAGCTTCTGCAATGGGGGTTGTACGGAATTCCAAGCCTCTCCGCATGAATGCCGATCAGTGTAACTTAGTGGCTTGAAATTCTCGTTGATTTTTGATAATTTTTTTGCAACAAATTTTGCGGATTTGTTATATGGAGAAAATGGGCGCAAACATTTCGGTGGCAGACCGTGGACGTTTCAATAGGACTTGACACCGTCTCACAAAGCTCGAGTGAAGCAAGAATGGCTAAAAACAACGTTCCGAACTTCATAACTTCCAATCAATGGCACTTAAATTCACCAGACGCGACTCCGATGGACTATTCTCTTTGGGTCATTTTGGAGAGCAAAGTCCGAACTAAGAGATTCGCCAGACTCGAGGCGCTGAAATAAGCCATAGCGCGCGAGTGGGCCAAAATACCTGCAAGTCACATTCGAGCGCTTGCGATTCGTTTCTAGAGGGCATAGTCAAGGCAAAAGGTGGGCATAACGAGCAAAAGTAAATTTATTCGAAATTTTGTGTTATTTTCAGAAATTTTTTACTTTGAATTGAATAAAAGTAGTTTTCCAAACTAAATTTATCCGGTGATACTTCGAGTGCCGGACCCTGTATTCCGCTTGACTTTTCGGTTTCAGAGAATGAGTTTTATAAATTTCTAATTAATTTCTAAATTTATTTTATAATTATCTGCAGTAATTTAAGCTGATATTAGCGCTAAGTGGTCCGTAAAATCAGTAATTAGGTTTTAGACTCAAAATAAACGAAAAGTTTGTGGAATTTTTATAATTTTTGTACAAAATTTTAAGTTTCGTTTTATACAGTTTTCCTTAGTCTATGAACTCTACTTTTGTACAAAAATAATGAATTAAAAAAAAAATATTCAAAACTGCTTAAAATGTTGCTGCCCTATCGCTGTGGCGCGGTGTATATGTATAGGTATATGCTTCTGTGTATGTCTGAGCTGATTGTTGTTGCCTTCCATGCAGTATCGCACTTCTCTGCTGCCATTGTACTATCATTAGTTTTTGGCTTGGCAAGAAGTGATTGCCCTTTTCGGCTATAAAATTAACTGTAAATATTTAATGTGCGCTTATGCACGCATACATACACACGAACATCCGTCCGTGTCATAAATATACCCCTTGTGAACTAGCGCAGCCACAAAAGGTTGGCTTAAAATGCAAAAATAAATTTTCAGTTTTGTTTCATTTTAGTTTATTTTTTTTGTCAGTTTGTTTGCAGCGCTAAAATTTTACGATGGATTATCACGTTGCAAGTGTGATGTGTTGCAGTTGTACTTTTTTTTCTCTCGCAGCGGTGCTTTTCAACGTTCCGCTCGCGTCATTGCTCTTCCATGCAAGACACTATCGCTTCACTGCAATTTCTCTCCGCCTCGGCATTCCGCTTGCACCTTCGCTTTGCTATAATGAACTCGAATGACATTCTCGCGTTTGTTGCTCTCGCCAAAACTCATTCGTCATATAGCCGTGCAAACATACATACATACTTAAATATATGTATATTAGCTGATAAAACGCTAACCACAACAATAAGGTTTGTACGTAAGACATCAACATTCCTCTTCAAAAAAAATAAAAAAATCAGCAAAATCAAGCCAAATGCAATTTTTATATTTAGCAACTAAAAACACGAAATAAAATTTTAGTCATAACTACTCGTGTTGGTCTTAGTCTCGTGCTTAGCGCGATTTTGTTGTTGTTTGCTTTTACTATAGTTTTGTTTTAATTTGATTTTTTTTTGCTGTAATTTTTTTCTTGGCTCCCGCAGGACACTTGCTGGCTAGTCTGGATTTGTTTAGCTTAAAAATTTATGCATTTTTGTCATGCTTCCAGCTAATAATTTCTGCTCATCCGCAAGTTTATTTGCCATTTGCAGCTTTGCATTTGCGCTTCTCTTAGTCAAATGGAATATTAAAATTTTCTGTTTAGTGTCAATGTTCGCCCGGAAGAAGCCACTAAAACTTTTCTAAATCTAAAAGGTTTTATAAATTAAATTGGTGAGAAGTTAGCGTAAATTTACACGTAGGAAGAAGAAGAAATAGGGGAAAGGGATGGAGGAAATGACTGGCCTTCAAATCCCTTTCTAGTAACCAACAGGAGTCTATGGATACTATTTTTCTATTTTATTTTGGCAAGAAATTTTCGTTAAAAACTTGGAAGTGATAGACTTAACTACCCTTCAGCTCTGTTATGTACATAAACTTCAGGAAGAGATAGACTACATTACTTCTCCATTTTATTTTGATGCGAAATTTTCCGTAGGAATTCCAAAGCCGAATGAATGAAAAGCCATACGTCCTTGAAATCAGAGCCATTTGCTGTTTTCACAGATATATCCAAGATAAACTATAAGGAAAAAAGAGGCATTCACCCCAACCTAAACTTACGTCTACCCGACTACTGCAACATATAAATCTGTACTGCTAATCTGTTAATAAATCTGTACAATCAACGACTCGAAAGTAGCCATCGTAAACGGGAGAGGCCTAAACGAACTGGCCTTGCAGTGCACCATAAGTGTAGTATGGGTCCCTGGTCATAGCGATATCATTTGTGATTGTATTATTTATTCCCCCATATTCTTGACAAATCTGACCTGAAATCGATAAAAAAAGGTTCAAGTCGCTAAAACCTTTTGATGGTTCGAGTTGCAAAAACGAAGAGGAGGCCATTGTGCACTATCTCTAACACCAATATAAAGCTAGTTCAATATGTTTTGCGGTTCTATAAGAGAAGTCGTTGCTCCTAGCTCACATTTGTTTTGTTATGCTGGTATGAAAAACATGTGAAGTTTAATTTCAATCAGTTAATTCATTCTTTGATTAAAAGTCATTTAGTATCGACGTCTCACAGTAGTTTCTACAATGGAAAAAATCAAGTGCCCGCTGTGATTGAATTATTATTTTTGGATGGCTTCAAAGCGTAAAGAAAATTTATGAACGAATGTTGAAAGGGTAAATATAAGGAATTTTTGCCAATAATTAGTAAAATAGAAAGGAGAGTTGCTGAATTTAAAAAAGCCTTGAAGTCGATCCACGTCAAGGACGTCCAAAAACAGCAGCAACACCAAAAATCGTAGGAAAAATACAGAAAATCGTATTGAAAAATCATCGAGTGAATGACTGAGATTTAGTAGTAGCCCTAGGCATTAAGCAGTGCAAGCAATATCTTGGCTAAAGGATTGGGTTTCAGAAAGCTGTGTGCAAAATGGAATAAAACACATTCGAATGCGACTTTCTCAGTAACAGCGTTTTCGAAACGATAAAGTGGATTTTGTGCGCCGATTCAACACTATGAATGAGATTCGAGAGATCTATCACTATGATCCTAAATAAAAACGAGAAGCTAAAGAGTGGCGTGAACCTGGTTTTTCGGCTTCGAAACGAGTTCGTGTCCAGAAGTCGGCGAAGAAAATGTTGACGTCAGTTTTTTGGGATGCGAAAGGAAGTTTTTTTGTGGATTTCTGGCAAGCCGATAAAACAATAAATTCTGAATATTATTGTAACCGTTTAGACTAGTTGAAGGAAAAAAATTCTGAAAAAATAGTCACTTTGTGCGATTTGTTGGAGCATCCACCGTAGTCACCAGATTTGGGCCTAAGCGACATCCGTAATTTTTCAGGCCTAACCAAATGCATCAGGATTTTTCATCAAATGATGAGGTCATCACAGCTGGGGAAGCGTACTTTGCTGGCCATTCAGATTCTCACTTCTTTAAACTATCGACTAAAATGCCAGGGAGCACTAGACAGAACAGCAATCAGAGCAGTATGAGTAGTATGCAAATCACTGAGCCAACCAGCTATCAAGGCCTTAGATTCCAATTCCATTTCATGCAAACTGGTCGTACATTGTAGAGAGGAACTGGGCATTGGCTTCAAATTACTCTGGTATGGATTCCCGGACACAAGAATATAGAGAGTAATAGGAAAGCAGACGAGCTAGCAAGGAAAGGTTGGGCACTAGGCATAGCAGAGGCGGTGGCAGTTGCTACCCCATTCAATACAATAACAACATCCATTGCTAAGCCGAAAGAAGGTGGAAGCAATTAACTACATGCATCACAACAAGAAAAACATGACCCTCGTACAACATGCAGATGATGAACTACATGTTCGGATGCTCTCATCCAAGCCTCTCACGTGACACTGCAACCTTCTTACAGGCCATTGGAAGGTAAGCTATCATGCAGCCAGACTTAACCTTCCTTTCAGTCTCATCTGCAGAAGCTGTTAGGCGGAGTGGGGGAAGGAAAATATACTCTTTTTACTACTTTTGCGAATGTCCAGGTCAAGCAAAAATATGCTCTTTCGATAAGCCTTTCTTGCAGCAAATTAATGAAATCTCAGTCATAGAGATAAAAAGTTTGCTTCTATACTTGGATCTCACGAAATGGATCGGAAAGCCATCACGGAGAATAGTGATAGCAAAGCGGCACTAGTCTCTAATTGGGATTATTTCAGTAGAAATACTCAAACACTTTAACAACAACAAGAATAAAATAACTCGCTCAAACCTTTGGATCCAATGAAGTCGGTTCACCCAATATGAAAGACCTGCACCAATACCCTTTTTCGGCACCGATGATGGACCAAAGATTGTTCACATTCGGGCTGAGGTGGGAAAGCTTTATCTGCTCTATCCCTTTTGTCGGCTTGTGGCAATTTACGAGTACCAGGCACCCCATCGATCTCAGGGATAATCAGTATCAGCCTGGCTAAATCAGCTACTTATGAGGGAAAATTGCAGCGGGTTTCATCATTCCTCTGGCTTAGATAAAACAAATGACTTAGTGAGGTGGCACGCTAAAGAGATACCTTTCTTCAACAAAATTTCTCAGATAACTCAAGATTTGAGACTCATGTCTCTTGATCAAGGGACTGCTCATATGCCTATTACTACTATTCACGCATTTATATAAGTCAATAAATTTAATTAGATTAACAAATCAAGTCTACCCGGCTCAGTCTTCGTCTTGACGGAAGACGGATTTGTCAAACAAATAACCACCAAAGTAACCATCAAAGATTTTTAAGTTCATCGCAAAGACAAATTTTGGCTTAACAAAAACAGCAATAACAGCAGGAAAATCAACTACCGAAATGCAGACACAAGATAAACACCACACACTTACAATATTAAACTAACGCAATTAATAATGTCACTGGTGCTATCTGCAACATTATGTGGCATGTTGCGATTGCTACAGTTTTTTCCCCAATTTATTTACTTTTTTCAAAGCTGCTGAGTCAGAGGGTACAAAAGCAAAAAAATGCCAGGAAATTAAGTGGCAAATGAAGGAGGAATAAACGTGCAACAGTAAGCACATGGCTGATTGCATGCTTGAAAAATTACAGCAGTTAGTAAGCTGCAGAATGCGAGTAACACAAGGAAGCTGTATTAGATGATTGTAAGGACACTGAAGGTACTGTAGTGGGGAAGCGAAAAGGCAAGGAGCAGAGCTATTTTTTCCAAAAATGTGGCAGAGATGGTTGCTGCGAAACGTAGGCAAGCAAGCAACAATGGGTATAAAATTTATGGCGCGCCATTTGGTGGACCGAACACGACAGACAAGGCAGCTAGTGAATACACATACCTACACACACATAAATATAAGCAAAAAAACAGGAAAACATATGCGCGAGGACACATGTAAGGATCAACAAATACACTTACAAATGCGTACATGAAACATTTATGGGTCTTATGGCGCTTATGGTCGTGGAGCGCTGCTGTTGTAAAAAAAATAAAAATAAACGCAAAAGAAATAGTTGTAGTGCAGCGAAGTTGTAGTGCATTTTTCTAAATAAGTTAAAAGCATCAAAGGATATATTATTTTCTGGGCCAGCCAGGCAGGGAGGCCGGCACACATTGACTTAATGGCAGGTCATTTAAGCGTTTTGACTTAATCTACAGCAACTTTGTATCAATTAGTGTCATTGCTTCGCAAGTGAAGTGAATGCGGATGGGCACAAATTAAAGGCGGAGGCGCGTATGTTCAACGTAAAGAAGGTCTATGGGGTCTCTAGGGTTAAGTGCAATAAAAGGTGGTAAAGAGCTGGTGATGAAAGCTAGCCACAAAATGAAATTCGGTTGATCTAATCTCCGATTCATCGCATCTGACTCGGTGGCCTGGGTTTTTAAGTGGCTATTAGTCTATGACTGGAGATTTCTTAAGCTCAAAGTCAAAATTCACGATAGAAATCTTTGGATAAGTGGACGCCCATAATTTGATTTTAGGTACATATTGACTTAATCTACCAGGAACGCATAATTAGATCCCAGGACTCAGGGGTATATCTAGGAAGATACCATTTCAACTTCCACAAACTCTTAAATCCCAACACTAAACGCGACAATTCTGAAAATGTCAAATCGCACGCGGAGAGAATACCAACGGATGTTGATGTTAATTTGCAATGGACTGCTATGAAGAATGCTTTCATTGATGCAAGTGGCACAATTCTAGGAAAACAGCGAAACAAAGTCAAGCAATGGACTTCAGAGGAAACCTGAGGCAAAATTGATGAAAGAAGAACCGCGAAAGGATTAGTCAATCGCGAGAGAACTAAAGCTGCAAAAAGCAGCATTCAAAAATATTTTTCTGAATTAAATAAATCAGTCAAGCGCTTCTGCAGGCGTGACAAACGCAAAGGTACATAAGTCAAAAAGTTCCCAGAATATATTCAGAAAATTTATGATAGAAAATTCAAATACCTCAAAAGCGATATAATCACCTTCAAAGTAATCCCCGTCAACTGCTATGCACGTATGCCAGCGTTTAATCCAGCTGTCAAAACATTTCTGGAACTCTATTTTCCGTATAGTCATCAAAGCCGTCCTGGATTTTTACATGACCTTCATTTGCCTGTTGATAGGCCTTGTTGTTGAAAGGAGTAGTTATTAACTCGATCAAACAGAAAAAAATCGCAGCGAACCATACCAGGTGAATTTGATGCCGTTTGGAGGGTATTCGTTCCGTTCTTGGTCAAAAAGTCACGGATAATGATAGGATTGTGCGACGGTGCTTTATCATGATGCAAAATCGACGGGTCTCTCTTCTTCTTAATTGGCGCGATAACCGTTTATGCGATTTTTAACGAGTTTAACAAAGCGCGTCAGTCGTTTCTTTCTCGTGCTAACCGGCGCCAGTTGGACACACCAAGTGAAGCCAAGTCCTTCACCACCTGATTTTTCCAACGCAGAGGATACCTTCCTCTTCCTTTGCTGCCATCAGCTGGTACCGCATCGAATTCTTTCAAAGCCGTAACGGTCGTATCCATTCAGACGACATGAACCAGCCAGCGAGTAGTATTCTCAAAAATCCTTTCTTTTTTGGCGGATTACTTCCCGTAAAAGTCTCAAAACCTCCAAATTATAGTCATTGTCCTTATTAACTTTCTTATTTTCTTGTGGTAACATATACAAAAATTCGTGGTGCTGTCGACGTGGTTGTATTGTTTCTTGTTCCTTCGCTCTGATGTCAGCCAAGGAAATCATATCTTAGGCGGTATCAACGCAGTCCATTTTTTGCACGAAATTCAGGCCCTTTGGGACCAACTTGGCAGTCAGTCGCAACTCCAATTCATTAGCCATAATGCCCTAAATGGAACCATGAGCAATGTCCAAGTCCTGTGCTAGCTCTCTGATGGTTAGTTTGTGGTTATTGATCAAGTTTTCTTTCAATTGATTCGATGTCGACGGCCTGCTCCTTCTCGATGGACTAACGAACTCTTCTGAAGCGTTCATGCCACTCTTAAATCGAGACTTTCTTTACAGTGTCATTAACGAAACAGTTTTTGAACATTTTTAAGGTTTTCAAACCATTGAGTCCACATCGCATTTTTAACGCAAAATTTAATACAAATTCAAATCCATTTTTAAAACTTAAAAAAATCGAAGATACGTGCAAAGGCGAAATATTTTAGTAGGGATATTAGTCACAGATGTGGCAACCTAAAGGAGAACTCAAATCAGTCGTCTTAAAGCGTCTTCTGGTGGTTGTTCCGGGCACTTTTTTATCAAGGTGGTACATTGGTACACAGCGGCAGGCTAATCACCCACCCTGTCAGAAAACCAGAAACCAACGCAAGACAAGTCTTGTCGAGGCCCTATGCTTCCGAGAGGAGTGAACAAGACAAAAAAGAACAATGGTACACATATGGGTAAAAAAAAATATTAGGGAGGCGCCAGCAATGCCGACTTCAAACAGGATACCTCCCAAAATGTGTATTTATATTTGAGCGATTTCATATCAACTGATCCATGTATTGTGAGCGTAGTCGTAAAATCTTCTAAAAATTAGTTTTTTTGTAGTATGTATAATAAAAAGTGGATGGAAACATTTTGTCATCACTTTACATCTTCTACCCCTGGATCTCTTCTGCAAATACTCAGCGGCCTGCTCCGCTTTAAGGCTCAGAGCGAGCTCATAATGGAAGACTGTCACACATGGAAATTCAACCACCTTAGACTCCTATACGGATATACCCAGTGATTGTGATTATCACCCCCATTCTCTGCTTCCAAAAGAATTTCTCAGTGAAAATCCCTTCTAGACTGCACCGGCTTAAAGAACATCAATCACCCAACACAGCCGTTAACATCCACACAGACGGATCTAAAAGTGGATACCGCTGTAGGATCAGTGTCATATTCCGAAGAGCTTTATATCAGTGAATCCTTTAAACTACCGGATCACTATAGTGTTTTTCAAGCGGAAATAAACGCTATTCAAGATGCCTTAAGATGGTTAGAGATAAACAGAATATCATCAACAGATATTTGCAGACAGCGAAGCTGGCCTACGGGCTCTGGATGCATTCCAAATAACATCAGGAAGTGTCTTACATTGTCGCCAATCTCTTAATGAGATGGATAAACAGTATCGTATTATCTTATGTTGGGTTCCAGACCATTGAACTGGGAACTGCATGGGCTGACCAATTTGCAAGAGAAGGTACCTGTATGCCAAACATAAAGAATTTTATGGGGGTACCGCTCGCAACTTGTAAGCTGCTTGTTATGAACGCACTAATAAATTCTCTAAAATCAAAGATGAATTAGTCGCAATATCTGTGAAATTACTAGGCACACATGGCCAAAAATCCATTTACGTCTATCCAAGAATATTATAAAATTGAGTAGACTTCAAATTCGGACCTTAGTAGGGGCTCTCATAGGACATTGTCTCATAGAAAATTACGCAGGGAGATTAGGCGTTTACATGCATGATTTCTGTTGTAGCTGCAGAAATGAGTTGGAAACAATTCAACACTTTTTTTGCACATGCCCAGCTCTACCCAAAATCAGCAACCGATATTTAAAATCCTACTTCTTAACGAATATAGATAATCTATAGACTTTAGGTATCAACAACCTTTTACGCTTTGTCAAAAGCTCAGGATGGTTGAATAAGGAAAGGGAAATGTAGGCCAGCCTCTGCGGCTCACAACGGACCCATTTCGTGGTTTAAGTGGCATTGCTGTCCCAAAGTGCGATACGGCTGCTACACCTAATCTAACTTAATATTTTGTAAAGAATTTAATAAATTTGAAGTGAAACTGCCGAGGATCCCTATACAATTTTCCATTTTTTTTTTTTTTGGAAATAATAAACTATCAAATTTTTAGGAAAGATGGGGACAAGCTCCCCACGCAGCATCACAATGGGCTATGAGCCTGAGTGTGCCCCACAGGACAACCGCTTCAACATAACCTAACCTAAACTACCAAATGTATGAACTACTAAAGAAAAAATGTGATGTGACGGTCGAGAAATCTCCTTTAGCCAGTTAACTGTGTATATTCGTCATGACAAAAAGTAGTTACCTTGGGTATTTAAATTGTAATTGTTGTACAAATGAAACATATTCTTAAATCACACGATATTTAGAATAAATTGAGAATATACCGAAATAAAACAAAAAAAATAATAATAATACAAAAAAATATATACGACCATCCTCGTCGTCGTTCGATTTTCGCGACACAAATTTGTGCGCACTTTGTAAATGGAGCCGCACAGTTAACTTGATAAGACACTAATAAACTCAAAAGTGTTGCCCAGTAACGCTTCGCATTAATGTAGGAAATTCGGTATTTACCACTTTGGGCGACTCAAAGAGAGAGCTGGCACTTTTTTTTTTTGGAAAATTTATAATTCTAAACCATTTTCGCTTTAAGACCCTAAACGGCTTTGGCTCAGCAGGGAATGCATAAGCAACTTTTACATCACTGAAAATTACACACAGATATTAATTTTTCTTCAAAAAAAAGAAAGCGAAAAGCAAAAAAATGTAATCCATTTTCGCCATTGAATCACAAAATAAACCGCAAACAAGCATCGTAAAAATATGCGCCAAAAGAAGTTCACAAAAAGCGCACTAAGACCTATTAAATACAGCAAATCTGTATGCTTAAGAATTCATCATCAAGTCAAGCATAAAATATCTCGATTCGCCTTAGCAGAGACATACTCAAAGGCGCTCAACCATAGACTGTCAACAGTTACTTACTCACTCACCCTCTTCCTTAAGCCACCCAATATTGCATGCCACCCGCACCCACAGCCAGTCAATCACAATTTTGTTCGGCTCACCAGGATATCATTTGCGGCGTCTCTTATTGTCACTTTGATGCGCGAAAAGCCGCGGAAATTTTTTGATGTATGCAAATCCAACTTCTTATGTACTTATGTACTTTTGTACTTTTGCTCACTTACATACATTATTTGTAATTTTTACAAGTAAAGCAGCGGATTTTTATTCGCGTTTGCGGTGAAAGTGAAAAAATTCGACAACCAGATTTATTGTTAAACCTCAAACCAAAATGTGGAGGTGAGGCGAAATCTGCTTATTTATGAATGACCTGAAATCGCTTTGATGTCTCTAAGTTGGATGCAGTTAGTTTCACAGCATTTTTCTGAGAAGAAGCTCATTAAATTTTTCTTATTACATAAATGCTTTTACATTTCTTTCTAACTTTTGTGGATACACCTGGTCATCAAAACTATCTGTGATAGCGAAATAACCAACGAATAAGTCTGTTCATGGTGGTACCAGATGGAGCTTGACCTTCCTTTGATGTAGGTTTCTTATTATAAGTCTGCGTCCTTCGCTAATTTAAGTAAGCCCTGAAGCTTAAACTCCGAAAGATATTCTAACTTCTCGTATTGTAGAGCTCCTAGGCATTTCATTGAGGCTCGAGCTGATTAATTCTGATTAAAAAGTTTAAAATTGTGATCGAATAATAAATCATATAAACGAAAATATTTAACAGAAAATTCTAAGCGTAAGAGAGCTTCATCATGATTGGCGCGATAACCGTGACCGCGATAACGAGACTTTGGACGAGTTTAACAAAGCGCGCCATTTGTTTTTTTCTCATGCTAATCGACGCCAGTTGGAAACACCAAATGAAGCCAAGTCCTTCTCCACTTGATCTTTCCAACGCACAAGAGGCGTTCCTCGTCCTCTGCTACCACCACCAGGTACCTACAGCATCGAATACTTTCAGAGCTGGAGCGTTTGTATCCATTCGGACGACATGACCCATCCAACTAAGTCCTGGGTCTTTATTCGCTGCACTATGTCGTAGCTCATACAGCTCATTGTTCCATCACCTGCAATACTCGCCGTCACCAACGAGCAAAGGCCCAAAAATTTTCCGCATAATACTTCTCTCAAACACACCAAGAGATGCCTCATCCGTTGTTGTCATCGTCCAAGCTTCCGAAAGAGAGCTTACTATAATTCAAGTTAAAATATAAAGAGTGGTTAAGTTTTAAGGGCCGGTGTTGATTTTGAATAAAATACAATTTTTTTTTTTTAATATAATTACTGTCATTTCTCTTTATTATGATAAAACTGGTATGGCTCAATTACGCATAAATCAAAATATTGGCCAAATAGCCGCCGCGGCATCGGCGACACACCTCCATCCGCTGGTCCAAATTTTCGATGACGCTGAGGCATAATTGAGGCTCTATACCGTTAATGTGCCGAATTATCTCATCCTTTAGCTCTTCTATTGTTGCTGACTTATCGATATACACCTTTTCTCTCAAATAACCCCAAAGAAAGAAGTCCAACGGTGCGAAATCATATCATCTTGGCGGCCAATTAACATCGCCGCGACGAGAGGTAATTCGGCCACAAAATTTTTCGCGCAAAAGAGCCATTGTTTCGTTAGCTGTGTGACAAGTGGCACCATCCTGTTGAAACCACATATCGTCCACATCCTTATTTTCCAATTCGGGCCATAAAAAGTTCGATATCATCTCACGATAGCGAACACTATTCACAGTAACTGCCTGACCGGCCTCATTTTGGAAGAAATACGGCCCAATAACCGACGGCCATAAACCGCACCGAACAGTCACTCTTTGTGGGTGCATTGGTTTTTCGGCAATTACTCTTGGATTATCATTCGCCCAAATGCGGCAATTCTGCTTATTGACGACTCCACTGAGGTGAAAACGTACCTCATCACTGAAGATGATTTTCTTCACGAAGTGCGCCATATGCATTTTGATTTGAACGCCCGTTTTCATAATAAGCCTGAATAGCTATAACGCGTTGCTCTATTGTGTATCTTTCAATGTTTCTAATTGAGTTAGTCTGAGATTGAAAAATGTCAAATGAAATGCAGAAAAAATTTGACGTTTGGGCGTGGTTCACATTCAACATCGGCCCTTAAAATTTAACCGCCAATTTAACAAAATAAATTTGAAAATGGCGAGCCAAGAAGAACGGAGAGATTACTAACTCCTAAAACACTCAGGCTAAAACGCCCATTGTATTCAAAGCTCTGGAAAGTAAAAGGGTTGGGAGTCAAGGAGGAAAAGAGAGAAGTGACAGAAAGAAAGCGATAGCATAGATTAGAGACAGAGGCAGAGATAGCTAGACCTGTGAGAATTTACGAGATTTTTTTGCAAATCTGAAAATATCCTCCAGTTTGAGGGAACGAATTTTACTCAGTCTCATGACATTGTAACCCAAAATTCGTAGCCTCCCTCTCACAAAAGGCAGGACACTCACAGAGAGCCTGCTCAGTGCTATCCGCTCCTCTAAACAAGGCAGGCAAATCGGCTTCTCAATGATTCCAATGGTGGACATATGTTGACCCCAAGGGTTGCATAATGAAATAATGCCGACCGAATCGACCCAACGGCTTTCCTTCCAAGTTTAAGAAGAAAGTTTGACAGTTTTCTGTTCGGGCTTGTCATAAAACACTTTGCAGCTCTGCAGCGTTCTAGACCGGACCATCGGTCTTTATGTAAATTTCATACATAATTGCTGATCCACTTCTTGATTGCTGCAGAACTGATTCCGATTATTTATTGGCTCTGTTCCCTGTGGGGTAACCGCTGATCCGCAGTTGGCCAATTCATCGGCAAATTCATTTCCTTCAGTTCAAGTTAATGTTTACACAGCTGGTGAAACTACAATGCAAGCACTCACACTTATGAGAATTAAGGCGGATTCATTTGCGTGGCAGGCAATTCTTAGACCTTCTGCAGTGCATGAAAAATCCGACCATCTGTACCGATACTGTCTTCGACAAAGTTGGTCTGGAATGCATCCTCTTTCATAATTAATAGCGATTGTTTCTGTTGCGTACCATTTTTGTAAAATTGTTAGCCAGTGTATTTATTACAAGTGAATTTCAAAAGAGCTACCATATACGCACTTACACATACAAATGCATAATACGACTTACTTACATGTCTCGCTGATCATATCTCGAGCAAGAAGCCAGTTATGCCTGCCCTTACTTTTCGAGTTTCGCAGCTTTTGCTGGTTGGCCAAAAAATCCTTCGTTATCCTTAAATCACTCCCAGCTTACTGACACATATGCAACTAAATGGAGTGCACATAGAAGTATTTATTAATAAACATTGTCTACAACACAAACCAAAGTAGGATTGAAGTGAAATTGTAGCAACAAAGGAAATTTTAATTTCTAAGCAAATTTTTGGCAAACGGAGAATCGTAAATTAGTGTAGTAAAATCCCAAAAATAGTTGCTTGCGTGACCGCCATACGACTAATGTCACAATACAATTACGCATACATATGCACACGTGTAACTATGTAAGGATATCTAAGTTTTGCTACAGATACCAACACATAAATATATCCTTGCCGCTTATTTAGAGACTTTGGTGAATTGTCGCGCGGTCATAAATTCCCTCCGCTTATCGCCACAACAAATACTTTATTGCATGTGCGGTGTTGCATGCAACAAAATTACAATGCACAAGTGTATACGAGTTGAGTGTGGCTGCGCAGAGTTTGGTTGCAAAAGGAAGGCAACAGTCAAGTGAAGCTAAGTCAACGTGGCGACAATTCGTTCGAGACGAGCGCGTCATTGGCGTGCGCGGTGAGGAGGTGTTTGCTAGGATATTTTACCGGATATGTATTTCATAGGGCGACACAAAATATGGCTTAAATGCATGCAATAAATACAAAAATAACAAGCGAGAACACCGCAATCCGCTGACTAATAATGCCGTATTATTGTAATAGCCGCGTTGTTGTAATGGCAATAAACCGTACTGCCACTTGCGCAATTTGTATTATAATTCGTACAACTGCACAATCGCGCCAAAAACCAAGAAAGCCAAACACAACAAACTACGTAACAATGCTAGATATTTTTAATAAATTTATGTGACAGCCAAAGTAAAGGCAAGTAAGGATTTGCAGTGGAGTTCACGTCGTAGACAACTGTCGGTATATGGTAGAAGTATCTTAAAATGTGTGCAGTAGGGTGGCCCAATAAAGTTAAAATTTTGAAATCTCGGCCAGAAGAACTTTTATAAAGCAAAAAAAAAAAATTAAATTTTGTCTTTGTAAAAGCACTAGGGTGATCTAAAAATTTAAGTTGGAGAGGAGTTTAAAATTTTAGTACCCAAAGAAAATATGCACAATTTTTTGGTACGAAAGTATTGGGGTAGTCCGAAAATTAAAGTTGGAAATACAAATAAAAAAAAAAATGGTGATGGTAAGGTGATTTAAAAATATAAGTCAGAAAAAAGCTTAAAATGTTAAGATATCAACGCTAAGTATTTTTTCAAAAATAAAGTTTTTCTTTTAAAGAAGTATTATGGTGATCCAAAAATGTAAGTCGGAAAAAAGCTTATAATGTTTATAGTTCAAGCCTAAAGAGTTTTCCCAACCGAAATAAAATATCCAATTTTTTTTGGTCAAAATTATTAGGGTGATCCTAAAATTAATGTTGCATGAAAAATTGATGTTAATTAAATCTTAAGATATCAACCGCAAAGCCATTACCAAATAGCAATAAAATACTAATATTTTTTGCTTGAATAAGTATTAGGGTGATCTAAAAATATAAGTTAAAAAAGTTAAGAATATAGGATTTCAACTTCGAGAATATTTCTAAAGTGAACTATTACCAAATAGCAACAAAATACTAATATTTTTTGCTTGAATAAGTATTAGGGTGATCTAAAAATATAAGTTAGAAAAGTTAAGAATATAGGATTTCAACTTCGAGAATATTTCTAAAGTGAACTATTACCAAATAGCAACAAAATACTAATATTTTTTGTTTAAAGCAGTACTAGGGTGATCCAAATATGTAAGTCGGAAAGAAGTTAATAATGTTTATACTTCAAATAAAAAATATTCAATTAAAATAAAACATCCACTTTTTTTTGGGGAAAAAATATTAGGGGGATCCAAAAATTAAAGTTGCAGTGAAAACTATAATGTTAAGATTTCCCCCCCAAAGCCATTACCAAATATAGTAACAAAATACTTATATTTTTTTATTGAAGAGGTATTACGGTGATCTGAAAATATAAGTTAGAAAAGTTTAAAATGTTAGGATTTGAACTCGAAGAGTTTTGCTAAAGCGACTTAAAGTAAACTCATGTTTTGTTTAAAGCAGTACTAGGGTGATCCAAAAATGTAATTCGGAAAGAAGTTTATAAGGGTTTTAGTTCAAATAAAAAATATCCAATTAAAATAAAATATCCATATTTTTTTTGGTAAAAAATATTAGGGTGATTTCTAAATTAATGTTGCAAAGATACAAAGCCATTACCGAATAGTAATAAACTACTCATATTTCTTTTTTTTTGTTTTCAGAAGTATTAGGTTGATTTAAAAATATAAGTGAAGAAAACTTGAAATTTTAGGATTTGCACTCCAAAAATTTTCCTTAAGTGACTGAAAGTAAACTAATTTTAATTTAAGTCTAAAGTAATCCCGGAAATAGTTGGAAAGAAGTTTAAAATATTAAAATTTCAACCTTTAAAGTTTTCCAAATCGAAATAAAATATACGTATTTTCTCTTTCAAAAGGTACTAGGGTTATCCAAAGATATAATATAAGATGGAAATAAGTTTTTAAGAAATCTAAAAAATTCAATGCCAAGCATTTTCTGAATTCTCGTTTTAAAATTACAAGCGTAATCCAAAAAAAGGAGTAAAGTATTAAAATTTCAAACACAAAGTCCAGACACGTTTTTTCCATTACGGCACCGAGCCTGATTGAGGCCCCTTCTGCCCGGTGGAGGTTTGTTTGGAGACAGCGAAACTGCCTCCAGGACTTGCATTGCTTTTGGGTTGGAGCCTGGGATATTATTT
The DNA here is from genome assembly GCF_027943255.1 of Anastrepha obliqua. Lineage (NCBI taxonomy): Eukaryota > Metazoa > Arthropoda > Insecta > Diptera > Tephritidae > Anastrepha > Anastrepha obliqua. The sequence goes on along the minus strand of NC_072894.1, from coordinate 110,141,705 downwards.
TCCCGACTGGCCCTTACCACCCTTTTTGTTCCATAATGATTCCACAGTTTCACCAGTACACCTTTTTGAAGGCGGTTGACTACTCGTCACTAGCTGGCACAAAGTTCCAAATTGTGCGACTCTATTTGCCCAAAATTTGCTCCGCTCATTAGGCCAGGAAGCTGAATTTGGGAAGTAGGCAACAAAGATTGTAGCCTTTGGCTCTTATGCCTCGAAGACAACCTTCAGATTGGCGCCTTCCCATGGCTTTAGAGCTGGTATAGCTTCCTTAGTCCAGACCACCGTTTCGCTGTCCAGGCAGCTAAGACGTAGCAGTCCACGCTTGAAACTGTAGCATGCAAAGTGAAGCTTCACTGAGCTTCCGCAACTTTCGACATCCTATCAAAAATGCATTTTTGTACCTTGCTGATTTCCTCGGTGGACCAAATACCCTGCGCAAAATCATGTTGTGTAATCCCGATTTTCTTGAGTGGGACGATCTCTACCCGAGAAGCTCTGAGCAAGACACTTCCGACGAAGTACTCCAGGAAGCCTACTCTTTAGCGATCACCGATACCGCTTTGCCAAGATCCAGACTGCCCTTGGTTGAGATCTCCACTATTTTCATCAAGTTGCAAGCCAGCGGAGAGTCTATCGGCACTGTCGACGAATTGACGACCTTTTTCTTGCCAGCTGGCGTAAATCGTTTTTTCGGCCTGGAACTCGATGTGGATGTGGAGCTATTGGAACGGCACCTTTTAGGGGTTGTCTGTATATCACGGCGCATTCACACGGCTTCACCGCGAAGGACCGAGCTGTTTCCAGCTGATTGCCCTTGGTGAGTAAGTCTTTTAGCCTCTTGGGTCCAGCTCTTGACAGCTTCACCCAGTCATCATAAGTATTTGTAGTATGATAAAGCAATAAAGTATTTAATAATTTTAATGAATGATTTTTCCCTGCCTTTACTTTTTTTTAGAATAATGACATGGGGACTTAACGGCCTATTATAGCTGAAGGGTGTTGATCCTGCTTTCTTTTGGACTCCCCTTTCGCTGACCTGGAACTTGATCTTAGATCCCTGAGCTGGTAAGCATTCTGCCACTATAAAATATAACTAATAACGAAAATTCAACAAATTAATTAACGAGAGTTCTTAATTTTTAGTCTGACTAAAAAGAATGGTTTTTTTTTTATATTCTCAGCCAAATCTTCAAAAATGGAACATTTTTTTTTTAAATTTCAAATTTGTCCAACGTACTTTTGAACCACCCTACTATGCAACCTTAGTTAGTATCGGAATGTTGCACCTTCTTCATTCCATGGTTTTGGTATTAAAAGGACATATTCAGCGAATTACGTGCAATTCTATGCTTTATTGCCGCTAAGGAGCCTTTTTGTCGCTGCGATTCCGCTGCTGTAATCTAACACTGTGATTTGGTGGATAATTTGTGGTCAACAAATTGGTTGGCTGGTTATGCAGACGCAACACTGCAGTAAAATCGTTGTAGTGAAGCTAAGAGAATTAAACGGACTGCAATCGCAGTAACAAATTTTTGTACGAATTTGTTGCTTTTGTGTAGTCCCTTCAATTCTTAACTTTATGAAATTTACTGCAATTAAAATTCGTGCTTTGAAAATCGGTGACTTTGCTACTTTCTTTTGCTTGCCAATTTGAACAATTTTGTGGGTGGGGATTTTCGTTTGCTACAACTTTTGCTATTTCGTTGTAGTTTAATTAGCCGTAGTGAAGCCTGAACTAAATTTTAAGTGATGGTTAAGCAATTAAAGACAGAGCAAAGTTGGAGTTATGTTTTATTAATGCATTGAAGCTTCTGACGAAGCCAAAATTGATTTTTACTTTTAACGAACTGCTTATAACGAGCTGGAAAATTTTCAAAATTTCTTGGTTTTGCGAACTGAAATTACGCCGACTTTTTCCGCCGATATCGCCTCAAATCATCGTATCAAATATTTCAAGAAGTGCAATGTTGAGATCTGTTTATTATTTCACTGTTTTTTTTTTTTTAATTTAGTTTTTGTTTTTTTTCGCCTTCTAATTACAAAACATACAACTTTCTTGCATTAATTTTAAAACTAAGCTTAAAAATTGAATCACCACAGCGCGCACGAGCGAGTGCCCCGTTGCCCTTTTGGCTGCCAGTTACAAGCCGAGTGGTGGTGAGTGGTGAGTAGGGTGGTGAGTACCCAGCATTAAGAAGTATGCTGATCAAGTTCATGTATTGGCATTAAGCTAAGCACAAATACATTCACCAAGTACATGTCTCATGCCCTCCACAAAATCCCTACCGCATGTCTTGGCCTAGTCAGCGGCACCCACTAATTTGAGTTCATGAACTTTGTCGGTGTCTTCGTGAAGTTTATACTGTTTGTAGTTTCATCCGTATTCGTCACAATCAACGAGCGAAGGTCCGTAAATATTAGATATAATATATTTTTGTATGTTAATATAGGCCAAGTATCTGTGGCTTATAAGTAGAAAAGTGAGATGAAATACTCGCATATATTTTCTTCACAGGCATCACTAAACCATACTCTAGACCACGATGTACAGAATGTAAGGGTGTGGACAAAGATAACAGATTACTAGGTTTGAACCTCCGAAGCAAATTTGTGAGAGTAGCTGCCACGTTACCAGCAACTCGGCACTAGAATTCTTCTCATTTCGCACGTTTTCACACACTCGTCCAATCCAAACGAAGTGAACTGAGTGTAGGTTGCGTTGCTTTTTTTCGTACATGACCAATTCAATATCAATAAACAAACCACTGTGATAACCCCGTTTACGTCAGCCAATCAGCTGATTCTTTAAAAAATTGCTGAGAGCCGGTTAAGGGTCTAATGTTGCCCACCTCTCTGTATTCTGTACATCGTAACTATCAATCTTGGCCTGCTTTCGTCTAATGCGAATGAGATGCTTGATGAGTATAGGTTCGGGTTAATGTAGAAAGAGCTGATTAGTACCAGATAGACTATCTCCGAACAAATCATACTCATTGGATACGCAGATTCTATTCTCTTAAGGTATGCATTTGCTTTCCTATAATATCCACAACTCAGTATGACTCTTACGACGTCAACTGAGTTCTTGTTTTTGATAGTTTTGATAGCTGAAGCTTAGGGATCGGGAACTTTACGTATTCGTGACAAGAGTTTTTCGTGTCGAACTCTTTTACTTTTTAAGATGTAGTCGATCTCTGAGGTAGGCATTTACAGGAAAGGATGTTTAGGGTCTCTCTATGAATGTCGTTTAAGGAGTTATGCTAAAATTTAATGGTATGACATGATAATACTTTTAGCCCTCATCTGCATGCATATAAAGATGCACTCTGGCACGTCTCTGTAGCTGCTTTGATGATTGCAAGGGGGTCACTATAAGAATAAACTGCTCACTTGCGTGGGTGGTTTTCTGGGTATAGTTTTAACTGTGCACTCTATCGGTTGGCTTCGCTTACCTCTTTAATTAGCAGTTTATAATGGAGTTATTTCATTTAAAGCCCTCCTTAGTCCCAGCAATGTTTCTTTTCCCTTGCTCTAGCTCGGTTTTTCTGCGCAGACTTTCTGCTCTACTATCAAATTTGAAAGAACTCACTAAAGATTATAGATATGTATGGATTTGTACGGCCCCCGTAGCTTAATAGGACTACCATTCGGATTACAATCTCTAATCTCCGTGGAAGAAACACCAAACTGAAGAAAAAGTTTATTCTAGTAAGGGTCGCCTCTCGTCAGGTAATGGCAAACCTCCGAGTCTATTTCTGCCATTAAAAAGCTCCTCATAGATTGATAGATTTTATATAAGGTTTGCACTTCATGGTCTTTTGTGCCCTCTACCCATCACGGTACCTCATCCAAACACAGTTCTCTTATTAAACTCAAGATAGAGCTGGGTTGGATTTAGCGTATGTGCCTTTCTTATGGCTACAGTTGGCCATGATGTCTCAACCTTCTCCGTGCTATAGCGCTGCATTCCAGTAGAAGGTGCATTGCAGTCTCCTGAGATTGGTCATGCAACGATAAAAGTTCGTAAACCAAATCCCGATCATGTGCAGATGACTTCTGCAGTGCCCTCTGAGGCACGTCGATCTCCTTGTCTCCCTGGTAATTGAAATACGAGTATTGTTTTTTTTGTGGGAAACATGGAAGCAGGAGTAAGTGGTCTAACACAGTGTTTTGGGAAATTGAACTCAAGGATAAAAGCAGACGGTTTATTTTGGATACCTTCGAGGTATCGCAGTGACTTTCTCCAACTCCCAGTAAACAAAGAACTTAATGAGATACTCAAAGACGGCATACGGTAGTTCAAAGGGATATTAAGGCGCACATATTCACCAAGTTCCGAGCTACTTGCAATGATTTCTGTAGTAGTTATAGAGATGAGTATGAGATTGATTTCGTTCAATGATTTCGTTGCAAGCTTCACATACTACAAAGAATGCGCTTTTGATTTTTGATGGCTCGCTTGTTGGAGGGTCTAGCCAGTTTAGAACGCTTGCCAAATTTTGAAACGGTTTAATAATAATTTTTGAGTAATCTTTCTTCAGCACCGTTATTCAGTTTCATGAGCACCGAGTGCACTTTTATTAGGAGAATGGATAACACTGCTGGATTTACCTCCATCAAACCTTACCATTTTTGTTGATAGTTAAGCAGCAATAAAGGCACTGACTTCAACGCGTATCAATTCAATATTTGTTAAAAAATGCAGGAGGTCGCTTTAGCTTACCCAACAAACAACACCGCACTTATTTGGGTCCGCAGCCACTCTGCTATGAAGGGAAACGAAAGAGCGCAAGAATAGGTTCTGAGCTGGACCTTCAACGAGTGGTAGAGGGTATACACATTCCTCTAAATGAATTATATACTGCGATTGACCAGAGCGTAAACGCGGAAACCAATAGAAGATGGTATCTGACTACTATCTCTGGGGTCTCCAAAGCGCTCTGGCCAAAACTGAATCTTAAAAGGATCTTAAGGAATCTTAAAATACCAAAGTGCCCACTTGGATTCAACAGATCAAATACCAGCGTCGTCACAGGTGTTATAACGGGTCACTGCACTATTAGCACCCTAGCCAGTAGAATGAATGTACCCCACAATGACTTCTGCAGGAATTGTGGTGATGAGGATGAAATTGAGTTGGTAAAATATCCCTCGGTGAATGCCCTGCGCTTCAAAGAAGCCATGCCAAATATATTGGCGATTATTTCTTTGAGAACTTGGGAAATTTGCAAAATGTATCATTGGAGGGACTAGTTACCTTCTTATAAAGATCTAAGTGGTTTAAGCAACTTAGTTAGGATTTGGAAATCAAATGCAGGTATCAAAATGGACCTTAAGGCCTCCGAGTGTCTCGTCTTAAACAAGCAACCTGACTAGCCTAACCTAATCCCTTTTACCTGATTTAGCCTGAACTGGATTCACTCGTTATTCCGTTATACCATCATGAATGCCACAAAATCTGCCATTTGTGTGCATAAAAGCAAAAATTAAAAATCACTAAATGGAGGACGAACACTTTACATTTCAATCAGTTGCTTAACCACCCTCTCTTTTGCGTTGACAGGTGATTACACAGACCCATTCATTGCAACTGACGATTCACCCAAAAGAGACAAGACACTTAATTATGGCTTACCAAAATATAACTAACTACGTATTTAAGTAGTTGAGCACCGGAAAAAGCGGGTAATCGCCAAAGAAGGAAAGTAAAATGAGGAAAAGTACATACGAATACACTTAAACGCATATGAACTCATTTACAGGCGATTGCACTTGTCAACGCTTCTGCACTCTAATTTCAGCACAGCTGAGTAGTTCATCAACGCATCAAATGAAAAAAGTAGTAAATTGAAATGAAATGATATGAACGATGTTACTCGTGAGTGCACAACTGAAATGTCACTGTCATTTTGACTCTTCACTTGCTGACAGTGGTGGTATAGCCTCGTAGTAGGTGCACTCATAGTACTATGCGATCAACTACGAGTATTACTGTCAATGTGACAGTTTCGCTGTCACTTTGAATGCTGTCAACAAAAGTAGTGAACGCTCTAGTTTCTGAACCACCCTTCGCCAGGCTTAGATGACGAGAGAGAGAGTGGGAGAAAGAAAGAGTGAGGCAAGGAAAAACTGCAATCAGATTCAATTAGTGGTGCTACTTTATTGTTTTTCTTTCGTTTGTTTTTGATTTCACTTTTCAATGTCCACCATTGTCTGCTATTCATAGCGCATTTGCTGCTCATTTCTGCCACATATGTCACATTTTTGTGCTCACCACTGCCACACAACTGCCTTTATGCACGACAAGTGCTCATATTTGTTTACTGAATTCCTAATAGAAGTTAAATGCCTCAGTTTCGGTTTTCAATTATGTCACATTAGACGCGTTTGTATGTATGCGAGTATGTGTTATTATTAATTTGAATGTACCTATGTTCGTTCATGTGATGTTGCAAATCTGCGCTAATCGCATGAGTATTTTTCTCCTCTTACCGAAATGCTACCCTAGCTGGTAATATTTTTGTGCGGCTTGCGTCATTTTGTTTGGGATGCGCGGGAAAATGTCTCTAATTGTAAGTTTTTGTTTGTTTGTGTAATTGATTAGCGGACTGGAGGTTTGCATGTTATATCCAGTTGGATCATCTTCGCGCATTTTGTACGTGAACTTTTTTTGGAAAAATTTCGGGGTCTGTTTTTTTTTTTTTATCATTTCTTAAGCAAAGAATTTGTAAAACTTTTATTAATCCTAGATCTACGCTGACTGAAATGCTGCATATTGAGTTTTTCACTTGCGCATCAATTTAAGTTTTTAAAGCGCTTAAAGTTGCAAAACGCTAAATTTTGAAAAAAAAACAAAATAGTTTTAAATACAGTAAGAGCGCTTCAACTTTTGAACTTTTTTGAATAAAACACAAACGGTTTGACTTTTTTAACTAATTTTTTTTTTATTATCGAGTTTGAACATATACATTTAAGTATGAAATTCGATTTCTTTTGCATGACCACAGCACGTTTTACGAAGTCCAATCGTTGAACCCAATTTTCGACCACTCTTTTGCATAAATCGGCCGAAATTCCAGCAATTTCGCGTTCAATATTGGCTCTGAGCTCACAAATCGTCGCCGGCTTGTTACTATAGACCAATGACTTGACATAACCCCGAAACGGGACGGCTTTTTAAATGGACCGTAAAATGGCCGTAATGCTCTTAAAGTAGCAGCAACAGAACGATTATTTTCATAAAAAATTTGCACGATTTGCAATCGTTGCTCAAGTGTGTAGCGTTCCATGATGAAATGTATACTAATGAAGTTTACAAATGACAAGCAAAAAATAAAAAATATTGCGTCGTTCGCCCTCCCTATCGGAAAAAAGTTGAAGCGCACCTATTGAATAACCCTATACTTAAGAAGGGGATTCAATAAGTACCCGTATTACCAATAAAGACACGATTTTTTCAATTTTTTTTTATATTTTTCAACATAGTCCCCTTTTAGAAAGATACACTTCTCTCAACGCTCCGGCCACTTTTTAACCCCTGCAAACAATAGGATTTGTCGAACTCTCCAAAATACGCCTCTGTCCAGGCGATGACTCCCTCATTCGAACTAAATTTTTTCTCCACGAGCCATTTCTTTAAATCAGGGAACAAGAAAAAGTCACAGCGATCCAGATCGGGTAAATACGGGGCGTGCGGCAGCAATTTATAACGCAATTCATGCGTTATCGTGGTGAAACAGCACCTTCTCTTTTGCCAAATGCGGCCGTGCCACCTTCAATTTTGTGTGAAAGCGGTCCAATAACTCACTGTAGTAGTGTTCTGTGAAAGTTCTTCCTTTTTCTAAAATATCCATGAATATGACGCCGTTCGCATCCCAAAAAATCGTCGACATGGCCTTTCCGGCCGATGGGACTGTCTTCGCCTTCGGCTTCTTTAGAACAGATTCTTTTGGAAAAATCCTTTGTTGGGATTGTTACTTAGTTTTTGGTGTGTAATGATGAATCCAGGTTTCATCAACGGTGACAACTCGAAGCAAAACCTCCTTCGGATCTCGCTCAAATTACTCCAAACACTGCTTCGAAGTTAACAACCGCATCCGTTTGTTGTTGCTTGTGAGCAATTGCAGCACCCATCGGGCTGAAAGATTTTTCATCGCCAACTTATCATGTAAAATATTAATTGCTGTTCCGGTCAACACACTTATAGCCTCTGTTACTTCGCGCACTTTCGTTTGTCGATCAGCGAGAATCATGTCGCGGACTTTTTCAATGTTTCCTCGGTAGCCACATTTGCCGGCGTCCTTGTAGCTCTTCTTTAAAAACGGATGTTCGCCCACGTCTAAATTTTTGTTGAATCAATTTCTAACTGGGATCATAGATGGCGAAGCATCTCCATAAAGAGAATCCATCCAAAAACAAAAAGCGAATTACCGAACGATACTGATCTTCTTCCATCTCAGCGAAAATCACGAAACTCGTCTCACTCGAACAGCAGCCAAACCCAAGCTAACCTATCAATCAATCTGAAATTTGTTTTCCCGTCGTTTGAGAGATGCTAACACCAACTTCCCTCGTGAACGCCCTCTGTCATCAAACATTGCATCGCCCTTGTACATTATCAATCTTTTATTAGAGTGTTCGCATGGAAAAAATAATTATTTGAAAGGGGTAAAAACGTCGAGAAAAATTTTTTAGGTATTAAAAATATTATTGTTTTTAAGGATTTCTTACTTTCCTCCTCCAAGCCAAAAACCCTCTTCGGATCAATATGGCCTCTACCCTCTTCACCAAAACCAAATTATCCAAGAATATAAGTTGTAAGTTAAGACTAAATTGCATTGCGAATGGGAACAAGGATAATGTATTGTGCAGGTAAAGGGGAATCGATGGATCTGCAATGGGAAACTTTAATAGGATCGATAATAGGATATACCCAGAATTCATGTACAAAAGTCACAGTTACCGTGGATGCAGCGAACATCGAAAAACTGCGATACATTTCAGTACTTCTTGAAAAAGCCAAAAAGGGAAGCGGAATTCCTTACTAAGCTGAAAGAAAATGAATGGCGTTTTCTGGTTGAATTTATCTTCTTCTCTATTTGCAAATGCTTAATTCAGAATGTAAGCGATCACAGCGATAATTCTTTCTAAGTTTTTAAGTTTTTACATTTAATAAAACTAATCTCAGAAAAAGAAGACTTCCCGCCCTGGCACATAAACAAATCTTTTTTCATCTTGGAACTAGAAAAATCAATAAAAGTGGCACTAGCCCAATAACCTATCAACGCTTATTTTCAGAGCTCACTAACCCTCTACTTGGCGAATGGAACATGATATTTTCTGATGTATCAAAAACTGAGACAAGTACATCCTTCGCAGTCGTGGATTCTTCGGGGAACACTGTCTCAGCAGGCATCCTTCCCCATTTTGCGTCTGTTTACACAGCTGAAGCCACAGCAATCCTGAATGGGCTAATCTCTGTTGAAAACTCAAATCATAAAACAATTATATGCACGGACAGTAGATAAGCAATAGCGTCAATACTTAATATAAGAAATAAAACGTATATTATTTCCCAAATTCGCAACAAACTGATCGGCAATAACAACAACATAAAATTAATGTGGGTACCAGGCCACGCAGGCATTAAAGGGAACGAAATAGCGGACGAACGAGCTAAATTGGCCACAATGGAACCGCTCAAAACATTTAACAAGTTTTCGAAAAAAGATTCAATAAATATGTAGGCAATCAACTGTTTCAAAAACAATTGGTTACATGGGGATCTACACAGCACCAATACACTACATTTAATCCAAACAGGCTAAAACCCGAGTATCCATCTTACTGCCGTTGCAATGATGTCAAAATGTTTGTTCGGCTTCGGCTTGGGCACACGATTGCAAGCCACTCCTATATATTCAACAGAACTAACCGGCCAAACTGCCAGCACTGCCCTACATCACCACTAACATCAATTCATCTTCTCGACAACTGCACACAATTTTCCACAGTAAGGAGCAATATTTTTGGGGACCAAATCCCATCATCACTATTAAAAAATATATGCTACGAAAATATTATAAAAATGTCAGATTACTTAGCACAGACCGATTTAAAGAAACTTATTTAACTAATTTACCATGACTTTACCTAGCTTGCCTGTAATTAATTCATAATTCTTTTTATAACAAATCAGAGAGCCGAAGGTCCTGGCAGCCAGTGCTCCTATTCTCGTGTTAAAATAATTATATTATTATAACACGTTTGTAAATAAATAAATAAAATAAAACTATATATGTAATAAATTATTAGATATAATATTATGGTAATTGTCTCTTCTTCGGGCTGCTTCAACCAACTACCCAATAGTCCTTAATCCTGTCCACTCTCTTATGTTACGTAGCCAGGACGTTTGCTTCCTTCTAATTCCGCGTTTGCCTTCGATTTTACCTTGCATAATCAGTTGCAACAATTCGTATTTAGGACCACACATCGATGACCAAAATATGCGGTTTTGCGGCGCTATATCGTTCATAACAGCTCTGTATCCTTTCTAAGTTTCATTAAGACTTCTTTGTTACTAACGTTGTCTGTCCAAGATACTTTCATCATCCGCCGATAGCACCACATCTCAAACATATATATATAACTAACATAAACCACAATTTAAAGGTTTATAATTTTATTCACAATGGTATTCACACACGTGTAAGTGGTTTGAAATAAGAAACAAGAGGAAGAACTTAAAAGCTAAGAACTTACTCTAAAGTAGTAATTGAAATTATACTATATACAGTTAGAGAGAACAACAATGTTTTAGGGAATTGTTGTAGAGACATAATGTCACTTATATATATATATATATAATTGGCGCGTACACCCTTTTTTGGGTGTTTGGCCGAGCTCCTCCTCCTATTTGTCGTGTGCGTCGCGATGTTGTTCCACAAATGGAGGGATCTACAGTTTCTAGCCGACTCCGAACGGCAGATATTTTTATGAGGAGCTTTTTCATGGCAGAAATACACTCGGAGGTTTGCCATTGCCTGCCGAGGGGCGACCGCTATTAGAAAAATGTTTTTCTTAATTTGGTGTTTCACCGAGATTCGAACCAACGTTCTCTCTGTGAATTCCGAATGGTAATCACGCACTAACCCATTCGTCTACGGCGGCCGCATCGCAAGTGCCTCTAATTTATTCATACTCAGTCCATACCTCCACACCGTGCAACAAAACAGACCAAACGTAACATTTGAGGCACCGAAGACATAATTTCATGTTCAAGCTTTTATTAGAAAGAAATTTCCTGTAAGTTTCCCTCGCTGCTTCAATCCGATAGCAAATTTCTCTGTAATTTGTCCATGTTTCGCTAAGCCAACAGCCTAGGTACTTAAATCGGGATACTTTTTGGATCGCATTGTCATGTACATAAATGTTTGAACAACCATGAATCTCGTTTTTTGGGTGTTAATACTTAGGCCGTATGGCAGACTTTTCCCGTTGACTTCTTTAAGGAGATATTGCACGTCATTAATTTTGTCAGCCAATAATGTGGTGTCATCGGCAAATCGTATGTTCTTTATTATTTCGCCGTTGACTTTTATTCCGAGTATAAATTGAAGAGCATTGGTGATAAAGTACATCCTTAGCGAACTCCTCTTTAGATTGAAACATCAGCTGTCACATCATTTTGTAGTCTCACGTTCGCAGTTTGGCCCCAATATAAGTTGGAAATGTAAGGTGCATCTCTTCTTCAATAATGTCCATTTGCTCCCTTTGAATTTATCATGGGGCTTAAATTATGAGAGTAAACTTATAACAAAGCGTAGTAAAATTTTAAGGGCCGATGTTGAATGTGAACCATACCTAAACGTCAAGTTTTTTTCTGCATTTCATTTGACATTTTGATTGCCGAAAAACTAATGCACCCACAAAGAGTGATGTTAATTGGCCGTCATCGAAAATTTGGACCATGGGATGCAGGTGTGCCGCCAAGACTGTGGCGGCGATTTAGCCAATATTTTCTTCCATGCGTAATTGAACTATGCCAGTATTATCATAATAAAGAGAAATGACAATAATTTTTTAAAAAGGTTGTATTTTATTCAAAATCAACACCGGCCCTTAAAACTTAACCACACTTATATTTATATATTATATATAAATATAGGCTTTACTGGCAATCTACTATGCGTCTATTTTCGAGAAGACGATGCCAAATTCGAACCACTTTTTCCATAAGTGCCCGGTATACGGCATTAGCTAGAAAGATAAGGCGCATTTTGGATCTGACACATTCGCTACTCCTTAGACAAACTTATTAGTTTCATCAAGCAGTCTGAGAAGTTTCAAGAAAAATTAATTTTGTTAAATGAGGTATAATTTGGAAAACTCCTCTTTTTCGCTAACATATTTGTCATACTTGCTGTTCATTTTTGTGGCTCCGAGGCCCTAATGGTTGGAAATTAATTGAGATACATTTCCTTGATGCTCATTTTCACTCTCAGACCTCAAAGTTAGAATACCTCCCCAAATGCAATGGCCATTCATGCCTCGGTGCTTCGATTTTTATTAATCATTTCTCGACCTCCTCAAATTCAATTCAATCTGCTTAAAATTGTATAGCTTAACTTATCATTTAATCTTTTTACCACAGATTAATGGATAAACGTATTTTAACGCCATTGATGAGAAATATGTGCCTCATACTGAAAAAGCATTAATTTTTGTGAGTTTAATAAATCACTGATGTTGCGTAAAAAATATAAAAGTAAAAGGCAAAGTAAAAAGCTTTTAAAGTATCTAGAATTAATTTCAATAAAAACTATTTTTTTGTTAGAAAAACCACTTCGTTCTACATTACTACAATTTTTCATACAATATTTTCCTATTTCATTAACACACTTTCATTGCACAATTTGCTTTCTGAAAAAATTGCTGAAAATTCTGCGATATCTCATAACTAAAATTTTTATTTCCTTGTAATACATTTACAAACATATGTATGATTGTTAGCATACACTTGCATATGCGATAATAAATTCAACATTTCTATATCGCTAAAATGCCATTAAAAATTAGAAATCATTCATATGGAAATTATTCATTGAAAGCGCTGAAAAACCAACATTAAACCAAGTGGAAAAGAAGGAAGGAGTGCATTTTTACAAATTTATCATTACGCAATTTACAATCGAAATCAAAACAGTTTCAGACCACACAGACATATGTACTTCTAAGTATATATACATACATGTATATTTAATATTACAGAAACACATTGTACATATAATCCCTACTAGCTCTGAGCTACTTCACTAACAGTTTGCGCTTTACAGCTTCCATCGTATAGTTGCTCGTTTTCCATCTCTTTTCAACTCTAGCAACTGTTACTTTAACATGGCGTTGCTCCGCGAAATGTTAATTACCAGCCTATGTATCAGTTTTATAACAGTTTGCGAGCTGCATACATAGCCAGTTTCTGCATCAAGCATCATTTTAAGCAGTTAGTGCATCACAGTTATACCAGTAAATGAACTAGTTCATAATGGTCCAAATCGGTTCTGGTCCAAATTCTGACAAAAGTCACCAGTTTCGGACCAGTTGAAAAATTCAATAAAAATTGATAAATGGGCATTCAAAAAATATTTTATAATAAATTGAAATATAAAAAATTGCCTTATCTTTTCGACGTAATATTATTTTAGTTTGAAAAACTACATACACGTATTTCAAAAATTTGATATATCTTCAAACTAAATAAACGCAATTTCAAATAAAAATTATTAAATATTGATATTTAACAAACATAAAAACAATAAAAACAACCAACAAAACAGAAGTATACTTGTTTTGCATATAGCTCTAATTGGGCTTTTTGCAACTGACCACTCTCCAACTAGTTAACTTTTTCCATTGAACACTAGTTCATAACTCATATTTGCTGAGCTTTTAGCTGCACTGATATTATACATAAATATATACAATCACACACACCGCTATGTATATTTCTCTATTTTACATTTCCATAAATTTGTGCTTTTTCCGTTTTGTTCAACTGATTTTCGGCCTTTCACTTTGTAATCCGCTTTACGCGATTATTTGATTTAATTTCATAGGCTTGCAACAATTTCTTTTTTTCAAAATTTTTTACTAAATGCCACAAATTGTGGTGCTGAAGAGGGCGGTTGCCTGGGGGTTGTGCGCCTCGTATGTGTGAATGGGGTGTAAAGCTATAATCGCGGTATTGTTTCAATTTCGTGTATGCCTGAGTGGATGAAATTGTGACAAATGTTTAAAGTGATTAAGTAGTAAAAAATAATATTCACAAATGCATATTTTCAATATTGCAAATTAAGTTGGAATTAAAAGATTTAAATTGGCAAATTATAAAAAAACTGAAATGAAATTGAAAAATGCAAATACGAATGCCAAAGGAGTTGAGCGATATATAATAATTGCTGACCACATACCGTGAAAGCAAATTTATTGTAATGTTGAGGTAAATCCGCACACAGCACGCAAACCCAAACGACTAAATGTGCTAATAAAGCAGCACAGTTTTAGTGTATTTCCTCGTAATTGTCTTTTATTTCCTCCTGATAGGTCGGCAATATGAGAGAAGATAACGGAAAAACCTCTTGAAGAGTAGTTTGGTTAAAAAAAATAGAAGTTTTCGACTGTTGGCAAAGCTTCACGGCAGACTGACGTATTTCAGCAGGACTTGGTACTACCTGCTCTCAAGTGGATTCTTCTTTATCTTAACCTAACCTATCCTAAAAGCCAGATTTTGGGCTATTTTTAATCATTTTGATTATGAAGTGTAACGTTTCATAATACTGGAAACTCTGTGAAGATCACTGTTAATAAATAGATAAGAAAAATTTAAAATTCTGAATCTTAGTCTTATACACTTCGTCCAACGTGTGATGGTGCGTTGTCGCAATGGAAAAAGGAAATCACTCGACTTCCTCGATTCAAATGAATGTTAAACACAAAGAAATAGATCAATTTGGTTGAAACTTGGTATGCATTTTTGCAAGAAATGCTAATAGCTAACAGTCGTGGCATAGTGCAATTTCTATGACTTTGCAGGTACTTTTCAAACGACCCTCGTACATATATCGTCATTGGTTGTAAGTAATTACAAGTACTACACTGATGCCGTAAAGTACTTTATTTTGATTTCTTGCATATTTACTCATAACCAGTTTCAAAATACCTATGTCCCACCGGGGATGACAGGAATTGAGAAGGAACAGTTTTAAAATACAGTCATTCCTTTACCTACAACCCTCTATGTGAATCTTCTTTGTTCAAAACTGAGCTGGAAGTCTTCTTATGTCATTTTCTTTAAGGAGCGATGGCCAAATGATCATCGGCTGTTAGATAGACTCAATTTCGATTTGCAGCAAAAATTACCGCATTTCTCAAATCTGCAGTCACAGTGACGAAATGGCGCGCTTTAAGTTGCGAGGTGCTCATTGATTTAGTACCATAGCTCGCAAATAACTGTTGACACTTTTTCGTTGTCTGCAAGTAAGTGTCTTTCACTCACACAATAAAAAAGACTCAGACAGAAACTGTTTTTGTCGCGTCTGGCTTAGCTCGCTCGCGCTCTGAGCGAGACAGTTATTTCTGTTTTCCTTTCGCTCAAATCAAACACTGATCGTTTGCTTGAGTTAAATGCGTTGCGTTCTTTTTGTTTGCATTGTACATATTAATTGCGTTTGTGAATTAAATGTGTGCGGAGAATTATAGTTTTTGCGAAATGGGAAGGGACGAAAATAAAAAAGTTCATCATTTTTTTAGATTTATTGTCGAAGAAAATAAAGAAAATGTTCCAACGGTTGAAGCTCCTGCATCTGAAGATATAAACTTATCATTATCTTCAACTTTTTCGACTGCATTCTCGGCTGAAGAGAAGATGCTCTTCTCGGCATATTTGGATGATGTCCAGACAGTGACAGAAATCAAAGAAGATAATGTCTCTGCAAAACTTATAAAAATGTATGCTGACATTGAAAGGTTTGACGCAATATATGGTCGTTTACCATTAAACGCCAATATTTTGGAGTTTTTTAATGATCTCAGACTTAAGTTGCCACATTTGAGTGCACTCGCGCAGGTTGTTCTAGCAACACCGGCAACTCAGGTATATGTAGAGCGAGCATTTTCTGCCCTTCATTTCATTTTAAGTGAAAGACGAAGCTCTATATCTGCAGAAAATCTTAACGCGTTATTAGTTGTTAAAAAAATAAATAAATATTATTAAAAACAAAATAAAAATAAATATTGTTCCTTAAGGGGTTAGGTGGGTTTCAGAGGTTGAAAAAAAGAAGATTTTGACAATTTTTTTTAGTATATAAAATCATATATTTTATTTAAGCAATTCACTGTATCTAAGATACATACATATATAAACAGTATTTTGTGAAATTTTTATTTAAAAATTTCGAAAACTCAGCCGTTGGTACCTCATCTTCCTTGACGTCTCAAAAAAAAAATGCTCTTGCCGTGGACAGCATAGCTCATTATTGGTTCATCTAAAATCAGAAAACCAAACGGATTTCGTTAGTACATGGATAAATCTCGTTGTTGTACGAAGGAAAAAAAAAATCAAAATTTGAATTTATGACAGGCTTTGAACCAAAAAACCCATTTTTTAGTGAAATTTTCGACATACATTGGCTAAAAAAAAATTGTTGTAATTAACAAAAAAAAATCCTTCGTTCAATAACTAGATAATGTTATTTCAAAAATTTGTACAAAATTTGAACTAAATCGCTTCATAACTTTTCGAGATATCGTGTCCACCGACTTAAAAAATGGAGTTTTGAGATAAACACGTATACGAGCGAAGCGCTCAACTGACGTGGTCTAATGGGCGGAACTTCTGAAGGGTCTATCTCTTAGAATTTTACTCGAATTGACTTAAAATTTCAGGAGAGTATTTTAAACATACTGTACTATTTAATGAGACAAAAAAACAAAATTCAAACCCACCTAACCCCTTAAAAAACAAAACATTTTTTCACATTTTTACTTAACATCCGATTGCATAGTTTTTTTATTATTTTCATTCTCATTTGCATTTATATGTATGTATGTATTTACATGCACAAGAAGGAAAAGATCATTTCTGTTGAGTTTTTTACTCAAACTGTCTTTTGGTGAGAACCTTTGTGTGAGCGAAAATCGTATTACTCTTTACGCGACACTTTGAGAGCGTCACACGAATGAGTCAATGAGTCAAAACCGATTCAAAACAAAACAAAGAGAGCCGCTCAGAGTGAGATCGTATCTGCACAATCTTTTCGGTTATGTTACGAAGCAGAGCATATAAGAAAAAACAATCAACTGTCATTTGCGAGCTATGTTTAGTACATTCGCTAAATTTCTGCAATCAGTCATTTCTACATAACTAGTTTCCAGTAAAGAGATTTCGATATATTTAAGGCGTTGATTGAAATAAAACGCCTAATTTGAAAATAAATTGGAAAATCGTTTGACGGGCACTAAAGAATTGGAGTAGCGTTGGATGCAGTGTACCGAGCTGAAAGCGAACTACTTATTTATTGAATGTAAAATTCCTTATTTCCATTAACTTGGTGTTATCGCCCAACCTTTACTTTTATACGGAAATATGTACTAAAAACGTTATTTATAATTTTGTAAATTAAAAGAATGCAGAGTACTTTTTCAAATTAAAGCGTAATTGTAGTGTATTATTTCGAATTATGCAGACTTAGTAGTAAAGATGTCAATTAGATAGATTTTTACTGTTCCGCGATTTTCGGGATCCCGTTATTGCCATACCGGAATTTATTTGTGAGACAACTTAACAGCAAAAAATAAAAATCTTACATTTACAAAATATTAACTACGGGAACTCAATTGAAACAAACAAATTTTTTACGATGTTTTTTTCATGCTTCAACTTAAAAAAAAATAACAAAATGAAAAAGCCTTTATTTCAACATTACTATTCAACCAAAATTATACTTTACTCTTAATATATTTTAAGCAGCAAAGTCACCCCCACAGATCTCAAGTTATTGAATTCTATTCTGTCGACTGATTTGGTTGTTCAAAACATTGGTAACAAACTAACTTTTGTAACCAAAAGAAGACAAGAGGGGATTGATTTAACACTTATCAATAGGTCAGTTGAAAATTAAAACAATCAATAGCGAATTTTGGAAGGAGGCACTCTTTCAGATCATCACCTTATCGAATTCCGATTGGAAATTGATATAATAACAATACCTTCTGGTAGAAATCCTCGAAATATGGACTAGGAAAGGTATGGTGAGCATGTAAAAAAGTGGATGCCAGACTTGAGAAAACTCAAATCAATAGAAATTGGGAAAAATCAACTGCTTTCAGGAACTGTTCCCACTCCGGGTAAACAGACGGGGAAAAGCGGCCCCTTTGTGGAACGCTGAACTCTCGATTATTCGTGAACGGTCTAGAAACGTTTCTAATAAGGCATTCAAAACCCAAACAGAAGAGAACTGGACCAATCGTCGATTTGCAAAGGGAGAGTATAAGAAATAATAATAACATGAAAGCGAGGCCAGCCAAACTTGAATCGTATAAAAATTTCTGTAGTAATGTCGAAGAAACGAAGGAAATATCTAAACTTTGTATGCTCCTTCAATTAGACCGTTTAGTAAAGCTGAGGGCATGCTGATTGAAACAGTCTTACACGATCTTGTCACCAAGATTGAAGCGGGGCTGGAAGCTGAAGAGTACACAATGCGCTTGATCGTGAACATTGAAGGGGCTTGTGAGAATGCCCTTTTTGACTCAATATGCTCCACTGCCGAACGACATGAAATTAATCAAACTACTGTAATATAGATACATTCCATGCTCTCTCAGAGCCTGCTAAACACTGGTAAGAACAGTGACGAACTAATTACCGCCAGAGCCATGCAAGGATGTTTCCAAAGGGGTGTTTTTTCCCCGCTGCTGTGGTGCTTCTTCATAGACTCTCTGCTAACAGAGATGCAGGAACTTGGATCACATGTCGAAGCATATGCGGAAGATGCCTGCGTGCAATCGTCAGATACCTAAAAACCTAAAGAGGCTCTGCATTAAAGTGTAGAGAATTCTCGATAAAACCTTAGTCTTATTCACGAGAAATCGGAAATTGCATCTTCTTAGGGTTTTGTCGAAACAAAGTCAGCTTGAAAATAGTCTTTAGAGATATACAATAACTTTTTTTTCTTATAATACTCTCGATAGTTCCGAAATCAGTATGATTTGGTAGTTAAATGTGCGCAGAATATAAAACTTTATGGTCGATAATTTCTACGCCGTTCTTGGGGCAGTAAACACCTTAAACCCCCATTAAAGCCAATTTCAAATTTCTACTTTGTCCAGTGCACATATCGCTGTAGGCTAGTACATGTTTTTGCGGAGTAACATTTTCTAAGTGCTTCAATGCTTATGAATTTACTATGTGGCCATGCACCAAACAAATTATTTAGTACAATTTTCAACTAAATAGAAGTGTTTTTGAGGAAAGTGGACTTACCATTACTTACCTTACTTACATCATTTTCAAAATAATTATTGAATATTTGTAACTTCAGTAGCTGCGAAAATTTGTGACAATAAAAACAATGAAAATTTTAAAAGTTTTTTGTTTGAAAAAAGTTTATAAATAAAAAATTCATAGTAAATTGTGTTCAACGAACAAAAACACCAGATGTACAAAACTATAATAAGACCGGTTCTCACCTAAGGCTGGTTCTTAAAGTTAGTAACGTGAATTTACTGATGGGATTTGAAAGAAAAATTCTTAGAAGAGTATTCTACCCTATACGATTAGAAGACGATGCATACCGTATACGGTATAACCCCGAGCTCCGTGTTTTAATCACGGGAGGAAATGTAACGCGGTTTATCAAGTCGTAAAGATTACGGTGGTATGGGCACGTTTTAAGAATGAGCAGCGTAAGAACGACCAAAAAAGTATTTGAAGCAACCCGTGCAGGAGCAAGAAGGAGAGCCCGACCAAGGAGATGATGGTTGCAAGACTTAGAAGACGATATACGAAAGATGGAAATCTCTCAACATAGAGCGAAAGTGGACTGTCGAGAAGAATTGAGGCGTATTGTTGAGAAGGCAATGGTCCACCCCGGATTGTAATGCCAAGATGATGAGTAAATTGTGTTTATTTTCTAAGCCTAAGAGTGATTACAAACACACAATATTACATCATAGTCACAATCATCTCAAATTTCTCACATTAGCTGAAGAAATAAAAAGGCCTGCCCCATCTCATAATAAAAGACTTCAATCCCATAGAAACCCTTTTATCACAGAAATAGCTCTCAATCCAATTTCCTTTAACAGACTGAAAAGGAAGTCGACAATGGACTTATTTTACTAATAAGTAAACAGTTTAGAAATGGTACTTTCCATGACTAAAAACAGGTTTCAGTTTTAAGTACAGATATTGCTGAATGTTGGAAAACAGATTGCATTAAATAAATGGATTAAAAAACGAGGTTGTCTGTAAAGTCGGTTTACTGAAGATAGTTTAACGTGACAACGTCATAAGAAAATACTAATGGAATGGTTGGATTTTTCAAAAGAAAATTTAAATTTTTTTATTTGTTTGATAGATATTCTGTATGGATATAGAGAAGGAGGTAAATGGAATCGCAATGGAATTGATTACATTTTACATTTACACAAACATGAAAAATTACGAAAAATTTATCAAATTCATGAAAGATATCTTCAATTTCGATTGTGCATCAGGCGTTAATAAGTCAGCAACACTAAGAGGCAACATCACCGATTTGACTTTTTGAAGACACATTACACTCGAAACACTCCCTTTCATTTCCTACTTTTCCTATCATCGTCCTATTCTCAACAGAGAAATGGTTCATTACCATGCACACAGGAAGAAGGTATATTATATGCAAATACAAGTATGTGAATTTATATATAATACATATGCGCATATACATACATATATATGCTCATTCAAGTAGGAGTGAGCCAGATGTCGAACGTTGCCGAACGCCGGTGCCGATTGTGCCTCTTTGTCGTTCGTTCCGCGCTTTCGCTTGCAATTCAAGCAAGGTAACGACGCATCTTTTGGTGCGTGCAGCCGACTACATCGAATGATAAGACGCTATCACGTCAAAAATATATATATATATATATGTATATATATATTTAAAAAAAAAAACAAAAAAAAAAACCTTCACAACCATGCGTATCTGGTAAACAGGGTTGCTTTTTTCACTATTAATAAAAACAATTTACTTCCCAGTGTCCCGTGATTTTGGGAACTAAAAATATACTGAAATCTCGAAACGCCGGGAGTTACATCCCTAATTGCCATACACTTTACTTTATTTGCAATGCAGAGCAACTTTTGCCTGTTGGCTACGTTTCGCACTTGATAAAACTGCAGTCAGCGTACACTCGATAAGAGCAATGGACTTGTATGTGTGTGTGTGTGTGTGTGTATGCATGCATTCATTTCATATTTTAAGTAGGAATTCCCGCCCAAATTCATTACAACTGAACTCCGGTATGTGGCACTGATATAAATACATAATTTTACTTTGAATGTGAAATTCGTTTGCCTTTTGTAGTTATTCCTTAGCTGCCCCTGAAATAAGTCGTGAGCGCTCAGGCCAACGGTGCGTCGTATTTCATTTTTTAGGAAATATTAATTCTGATTTAATTTTGTAATATGAATTCGTGCATATAATTGTATACTTCGTACTTGTTTTTTTTATTATATTAAAGTAAATATTAATATTAAAGTGAATTGTGCGATATTCAGCAACAAATTCGAATATTAAGTGCAAAAATGACTACGCTTTGGTTCTACACAATTTGGAGCGTCTCGCTGTCTTGCGTCTTCGTTGCCACAAGTGAGTATACGAGTATTTTTGGTTTGATTTAGACTTTTATTTACTGATTGATTGATTTTCATTCATTATTTCAATAAATAGTTTAATAAATAAATAAATAATTGGCGCGTACACTTCTGTTAGGTGTTTGGCCGAGCTCCTCCTCCTATTTGTGGTGTCCGTGTTGATGTTGTTCCACAAATGGAGGGACCTACAGTTTCAAGCCGACTCCGAACGGCAGATATTTTTATGAGGAGCTTTTTCATGGCAGAAATACACTCGGAGGTTTGCCATTGCCTGCCGAGGGGCGACCGCTATTATAAAAATGTTTTTATTAATTTTGCTTTCACCGAGATTCGAACCAACGACCTCTCTGTGAATAAATAGTTGATTTATGGTAAAAAACAGAGAGTCTCCCATAGATCGACGCTCGGCTAAGCGGAGATCTCCTATCCATACACGGTCTTGGTAGCGAAATATTTTTTTTTTATAGAAATTTCATTTGCGCATTTAGTAATACATACTTCTGCGTGTACATATCTGATGAAGTAACCTTTTTATTCGTTTATTTGTTTTATTCGTCTTTGAATTGATGTGTGTGTTGATGAGAATGTTGAGAAAGGGAAGAAAATTGTTATGGAGAATCGTCGAATCACAATTAGAGAAGCTGCTGAGGATGTCGGCATATCGCCATGCAATCCTTTAGGAAATTTTGGGCATGAAGTGTGTGGCAGCGAAGTTTGTTCCAAATTTGCAACGATGATCCAGATTTGCTTAAAAGGGCCATGACTGGTGACGGAACATGGGTATGGGGTTATGACATCGAAATCAAAGCACAATCGTTTAAATGGAAGATTCCAGGAAAAGCAAGAGTCAATAGCAGAAAATCGCCGAACACGCAAACAAACTAAAAATGCCATATTGGTAAAACTGTGAACATGCCTTTGAGACCCACATAAAAAATAATAATCGAAAGTTGAATGAAACTTAAAAATTCGCCTTATTTTTTTAATACACGTCGTACAGGTTTTGCTACTAAGTAGGTCCCTGTAATGTAATTGTGAAAGGCAGCAACCGATTTAACTACAAATATCATAATTAGCTCGATTCATTTAGGCTTGAGTAGGTACCACCAAAGTCTGGTAAACAGCCTAGTAAGGATATTTGATGTTCTATTCGAAATAGCTGCTAGAACTTTTGCGGGTTTCACACTTTTTGCATCAAATTTCTCTACTAAAAATCAATTTAATCTGGGCTTGTATAAAAATGAATAATTAAAAAATGTATAATTCTTGCTCAACAAGGTATCTTTCCATTTTTTAGTTGCCCAGCACAGATGTCGACAAGGTCCTAATATTTCAGGGACATGCAAACCATTTGCCGATTGTGCTGTGCTAAGGGATCGCATCATTTTTCCGGATAGGGATTGCGAGGTACTTATTTTGGAAAATCTGAAAAACTGCATTATGGTACAATATAATTACACTTCTCACTTTCAGTCCGGTACTATTTGTTGTCCTGATGATGATACAAAACCAGCAGAGCCTAAGCCCACCAATTTGATAATTTTGCCTATGGCTGCGTCAATAAACACTATTCGGCCAGTTGTGACACAAACCTCTACAATAGCCCCGACACATCCGACGGCTATTCCCGAAAAAGTACGCATTTTCGATGAAGAATTCTACAGACGCTTGGGGTTGGCCTACGGGGAAAAATATGATATATATCACAAGTTACCACCTACTAGCGATAATACTGAAGATGATAATATTTTAAGTACAACAACAACACCAGCGGATATCCCAACTCTACCACACTACGAAGAGAATTTGCATCCACGTGGTTTAGCGATATTAAGTTCGCAAAAATGTGGATTTGTTTATGCTAATAAAAATCTTAGCGCCGGCGGCGAAGATGCGAGTATACTTGAATATCCTTGGATGGCGTTGTTGCAGTATAACAGTCGCCGTTTCGCTTGTGGTGGTTCATTGGTCACCGATCGTTGGGTGCTGACGGCAGCCCATTGCATAAATGCGGACATGTAAGTTTAAATGGTTTTAGTTGTGAAATATTTTTGATTTAGGCAGAGCGCAGAATTTCGCTTAGAGGCAAGGTCGTAAAGCAAAAAAGCAAATAAGAAAATTCATAAGAAGAGGAATACAAATACGAAAATGATACTAATAAAAATGCAAATACGAAGACTAATACAAATACGAATACGAATACAAATACGAATACGAATACGAATGCAAATACGAATACGAATGCGAATACGAATATGAATACGAATGCGAATACGCATACGAATACGCCTACAAATACAAATAACGGGTGATCAATCATGAGGTGCTTTTTTCAATAGTTAAAAAAAAACAAAAATGTAAATTATGTTCAAAACCTTTATTTATCATTTGAAAGGACATTCTTTGACATTTACTTTTTGAATATGACTTCATTCAAATGTTGGCCGCAACTACGCTTAAGGTGGTCCATTCTGAAGGTCCAATTTTCAATCACTCGTTCGAGCATTTCGACTGGTATGTCGTGAATAACACGCGTAATGTTGGCTTCCAGAGCTTCAATCGTAGCTGGTTTATCAGCATAGACCTTGGACTTCACGAATCCCCAAAGAAAAAAGTCCAAAGGTGTGATATCACAAGATCTTGGTGGCCAACTCACAGGTCCTAAACGTGAAATCAGCTGCTCTCCGAAATGACTTCTCAATAAAGTCATTATTTCACGAGCTGTATGGCAAGTGGCTCCGTCTTGTTGAAACCAAATGGCGTACAGATCATTAGATTCAATTTCAGGTAGCAAAAAGTCCGATATCATGGTACGGTAGCGAGCACCATTCACAGTTACGTTGTGGCCACCATCATTTTTGAAAAAATATGGACCGATGATTCCACCAGCCCATAAACCACACCAGACCGTTGTTTTCTCTGGGTGTAAAGGTAGCTCTTGAGCCTGTTCTGGTTGCTCTTCATCCCAAATACGGCAATTTTGCTTATTGACGTAACCATTGAGCCAGAAATGCTCCTCATCGCTGAACAAAATTTTGCTCGAAAACAGCGGATCTTCTTCAATCTTTTCAAGAGCCCAATCAGCAAAACGGTGACGTGCAGGAAGGTCATTTGGCTTTAGTTCTTGTACGAGCTGTATTTTGTATGCTTTTAAATGAAGATCCTTCCGTAAAATTGACCAAGTTGTTCCATACGACAGTCCAAGTTGCTGAGAACGGTGCCGAATCGATTCATCGCGGTTTTCACGTACACTCTCTGCTACTGCCGCTATATTCTCAATGCTTCTTGCTGGACGTGGTCTATTCGGTCGAGAATTATCCACCAATGAATATTCGGATTCAAATTTGTTGATGGTATGTCGAATAGTGTTTAAGGCAGGCCGATTATGTTGACCATAATGCGGTCTAAGCGCACGAAAAACATTTGTCACAGAACGCTGATTTTCATAATACAGTTGAACAATTTGTAGACGTTGTTGCGGTGTGAGTCTTTCCATGATGAAATGCCAAACGCTGTTCAACAAATCCACGATGACAGTTTGCCACAACTCGCGCGCGATCTGTAAAAAAAACGCAAATGAAAAAAACTCCTCTTAATTGATCACCCGTTACAAACACGAATACGAATACAAATAAAAATACGAATACGAATCAAAATATTTATTCATTTATTTATTTTTTGTTTTGATTTTTAAATACTTCTGTAAACATTTATGTAGTTATTTAAATTGTTTACTTTTCTTTTACTTTTACTTTTTCTAGAACCAGAGTCCGCCTGGGCGAGTACGAAGTTTCAGAAAATACCAAGAGAGACTGTGTCCGTGGAAATGGAGTCAATGAATGCACCCAATATATTGATGTTAGGATAAGTAGCACGATAATCCATCAGGATTACCAACCGGCAACTGGTTTCAAGGATATTGCACTAATTAAACTAAAAAACAAAGTTCGAAGGAATAGTAAGTAAATTAAGAGTGAAAATTCAAATAAGCAGAGAGTTCAATTTTTTCAAATAAATATTACAGAAAATATTAAACCGATTTGCTTGCCGTTTAAAAGAGAATTCTTCAGTGCACCGTTTGATCAAAATGTTTTGACAATTGCCGGTTGGGGTTTAACGGAAAAGGGTAAGCATGGGATAGTAATTTCACAAAAAGGAGGCTCTCATTTTGAACACTCACTCACACACTTTCTACTAATCTCCCATAGATTAACCTCAGCAATTGTACGAAATATAAAAAAATTCTATTTAAAAGAAATTACGTACTTTTTTCAGGTTTCTCCTCGGCTGTTCTGAAAAGGAATACCATTACTCAGCGCCCGCGTGCAGTATGTCAACTTGCCTATCCAGACGCGGATGTAAATCGAACGATGATTTGTTTAGGCGGCAGCAATGAACTACCTGCCAACTGCAATGGAGATCCGGGTGGCCCAGTATTTTGGCTAGTGGAAGATAAGTTACCGTTTTACACACAAATAGGCATTATGCCATTGGGTATGAACAAATGTGGTGGCGAAGAAAGCTCTTCCTATTATGCTGAGAGCGTCGCCCATTCAATGGATTGGATAACAAGAGTTATTGGCGAAGCCAAGTGAAGTCTGAGGCATACAAAAGAAAAGTATTTATATCCCAAAATTGATAAGTAAAAAAAATAGAAATAAAAATAAAAATTACTTAAAATATTTTATATATAATTTGGATGAAGTGAAATTACTTGCGGCCTATACGGTCATTAAACTTGAACGAAAACGTCTGTGATTTCGATATTTGAAGTAGCTGCCAAATCCGTTTATTACGTTGGTGGTGAAGATGCGGTTGAGACAACACCAGTTTTTGCGTCTGATCTGATGCTGCGTACACGCCTCATTTGGGCTTCCAAGCGATTGGATTTGGTTAACGGCTTTAAGCAGGGATCCTTTTAAATAATTATGGATAACAAAAAAAAGTTAATGAATCTTGAGCTGTGAGTTGAAGCTGACCCCACTATTCAGAAATTCTCCTAAAAAAGATGTCACTGAATGATGGAGAGAATGGCAGCATATCCAAAAATGAATGAAGGCTTGTGATCTGGACCATTTTTGCGGCATTTATGAAAATCTGAGTCCAATCACGCGTTGTAAAATAGCTGAATTATAGGATGACTTGTTCACGAAAGTTGTTTGTGCCGACGAGCGATTGGCATCAGGGTACAAGTAGGCCCTAGCGTTAGTGGAAGGGGTGCACAGTTAGAGTAAGTAAGACAAAAATGATTTATATGAGCATTCGCGTGCTCGTGTCATGCTTCCTTCTGAATAATCTTTGCGGCAATGCGAGGCTTCTGACATGTAACTGAAAGAATGTTATCTTCAAGAAAACCGTAGACCTCTATTGTTTTCGTCACATATTGCTGGGAAAAATTTCGCTCACATTACTCGCTACTACTACTCAAGATGCCAGAAATTGAGGCCCTGTCCGTCAATTCCAGGAAACATATACGCGTGAGAAGACTTCTTGGCTGCCAACTGCTCCGACAACGCATCCTCTGCAATGAAACCTACTATCAGCTACTTGAGCGAGCGTGAACTTCAGTACGACACACCAGACTGTCAGAAAACTAAAGCGGTAACGTCTGGCGCAGACCAGGGATCTTTTCTCGGTCTGAGGATGTGAGCTACGACGTTATCCTGAGTATAGAAATGCCAGAAAACACTACTTCGTGATAAATGTGGACGATATAGCGGCGCCCATAACAGCTCGAGATACCGAGGATGCCAGGAGGAAGCTGAACCAATTCATGTTAAGGACCCAATTTTGGCTTGAGGACCATGGCCTGGAGTTCGCCAAACATAAGACCGAAATAATTCTGATGACACGAGGACACATGCCAGTCGAGGTCAGCATGCAACTAGGCGACACATCCCTGGTGACTCAAAAAGTGGTATAATACCTAGGTATTCAACTAGATTGCAGGCGTATGCTCTGTGCTTAGATACAGCACGCAGCTGTTAAAGCAGCGAACATCAGATGAATGCTGAGCAGACTAATGCCGAACATCGGTAGACCAAACCGTGCAGCAGTGGCAAAGCCGAGTGGACACTGAACCGAGTGGAAGATGGACGGTGAAGCTCATTGCTACAATAGGGAAATGGGTTCAAAGGAAATTTGGGAAAGTGGGCTATTTCATGGCTCATTTCCTCTCGGGCCACGGATACTTCCAAAAATATCTATACCACATGGGTTAGGTAAGTGACCCCAGGTGCATATATTGCGAAGCACCGAGCGATGATGCCGAACACCCGTTATTTAATTGTGATAGATGGCTCGCGGGAAGAAACCCTATTAGGGAGCAGATTGGCGAAATTGCTTGAGCAATGTGATCGGCAAAATACTAGAACGTGAGGATAACTGGACACAGACGGAGACAGAAGGCGAGCGTATAGCATGAAGGTGGCTATAAGCATAAGCAAAATTTTTTTAAAATAAAGTCTTCAAGTGCTAAAACAGATTTGTATATTACAAAAATATAGTAGTTTAAAATTAATAAAAAAAAATTTAAATCAATAAAGTGTACATCTCGAAGCTTAAGGAATTGCTGCTTGTATTATTATTAGTATTTAGTAATGGGCCATAGTGCGCTGCGATCTCTAATCTGGTCCACTATAAATTTTTGCGGATATGGGGGTTTAAATGGCTAAAGCCGCCGTCGGAGAATTGGTATGTCCGGGGAATAAAATATTCTCCCTCGTTTGGAACCATCGCCCACTCTGGAACCGCCTTGGCATTACGTCGGAGTGGCGTTCTTCCTCATTACAAAGGTCTGTGCCTATGTGACTGCTTCCAGGCCCCGCTTTTTTATACGGCGAATTCTTTCCGCGACACCACTGACGATCTCCCTCGTTTCCTTGCTACTTAGCATCTTGTCGATTACAGATTCTGTGGTTATGACTGTGCGTACGGGGTCCCCCCAGCGGTGTAGGGGTTAGAATATGCCCGAGGTAAATTATGCCTGTCGTAAAAGGCGACTAAAATCTAGGTTTATCAGTGCCTGAGTAGTATGGGTGCTCAACTGGCAATGTCTTCGGGCACGATGTCTTACCGGAGACCATAACTCTGTACCACGGTGAACAGGAGCCCTCAGAGTTCTTGGGAACCGCCCTTCGGGGAGGTTTTCGTGGTGGCTGTGGTTAAGACCTAAAGCGCGGGTAGGTTTTAGGCCGATGTGGAGTTGCATTGCAACCGGGTTCCGGGACCCATAGAACGGCAGAGGTATGGGTAGTCCTCGAGCCCTACCAAGGCGGTTAGTGTGTCCATGCCACACTGCCAATTGGTACCTAAGTTATTTGGGTTCTGATCAATAATTAATTGATCCGTGTACCTTTGGGTACCGTGGGTTTAAGCTGTCACCAGCAGGTACTCACGTAAAAAACAGTGGATGTTGTGCGTACGGGGTGTTCGCTTTTTCCAGGTATTTGTGGAAGTACCCTTACCCCAAAAGCATTTGGGATGTATAAAAATTAACTTCGCTGAAGTCCCTGTTGTTCCAAGTGGTGACGTCTTTTATTAGCTTAACCGTCCACCTGCCGCGTGTTTCGTTAATCAAGCGGTCTTGCCATGGCCTAAGCGTTTTAGCTCCTATTTAGCGCGCTACAGGTTTGCTAACTCTCAATGCCTATAACTTTTTCCTTTCAAAAGCTAGTAAGTTTATCACTATTGAGCCGCTTATTACTTGAACAGTTGGCCCTGATACTGTACGGTAGGCGAACAAACCTCTTAGGGATGCCGTTCGTTGTACCGAAGCTTGCATCGGTGCTTTACCTACTATAATGGACTTGACCGCGAGCCTTTCATTACAGTCATCTAATAATTTTAAGCTTTCAGCCTTTTCCTTCCATATCACCAATGGCTTACCAAGAGCCTTAACACTCGGGTGTTGGAGTATTCATCTTGCGAGAGCTACATATTCGCAGTAGGGATGTTCTGGCGTTTTAGCAGCTAGCTCGAAAAAACGACAGATACTCCTATTTGCTGGTCCTAATTTCTTGCAGTGATAACGAAAACAGTAATACCCCGTATGGCAACCAATCTTCTCTATCTAGATGTAAGAGCCTTTTTGGTGTTCTTCTAGAAAGCCGGATAAACTGTGGTGCCGCCCTCTGTTCTAGACTTCCCATCCAGTGTTGTATGAATTTCGTATCTCATAAGTCGTTAAGACCTACTGCTTATAAGAGGTTTGGTAAGCCTGCAAAGGAGTTCTGGCGCATTTAACTTTAATATAGAATAGTGAAGCATTCCTCAACAAATTTGGCTGTTATTATGTGAGACTGTAGTGGACATAAGCCTTCCTGGCTGCCTAGCTGTCGGAGAGCATGCAGGTAGTTTTGGAAGCTCGAAGTCTATGAATCTGCGCTTGAAGAACTGAGGAATGTAGGAGCAACTGCCGCATAGCACGACTTCTGTTAGGTTTTTGTTTGAGCTTCTGTACGAATTTGTGGCGCACGGTGTGTGTTGCCCAATTTGTCCTGCCATTTTATGCCGCCTACGAAAATTAGAAGATAGTCTTTGATTTTTGGAAGTTGTTTTTCATGAAAAAAATGCATTCGGTGGCTTGCCATTGCTTGAGGCGCAAATGCTAACGTATAACGCGTACACTTCTGTTAAGTGTTTGGCCGAGCTGCTCCTCCAATTTGTGGCGTGCGTCTTGTTGTGGTTCCTCAAATAGAGGAACCTACAGTCTCAAGTCGGTTTCGAAAACGGCAGATATTTTTATGAGGAGCTTTTTCAGAAGGTTTACTCTCAAATACACTCGGAGCTTTGCCATTGCCTGCCGAAAAATCGTTTCTTTGATTTTGGTATTTCACGGAGTTTCGAACCTACGTTCTCCGAATGGTAATCACGCACAAACCCATTCGGCTACAGCGGCCGCCTCAAAAAAAATAGCACTTATACTTATCAAAAAACTTAAACTAACTTCACTCACACCAACTAGCAACCCGAGCAGAGTAGTTAAAAAGCGAAGAGTACAAACAATTTTTTTTTTTGTTGATTATAAAAAGACGTGTGTGCCTGTATGCGTCTCAATTTGAGGTTGATTTAAAAAATCTTAAATTTTTCTTCGCCATTTTGAGAGTGTCCTATTACAAGGAGCGGCTGACAACTAAAAGCTGAGGTAATAAATTAGAATTGAATTATTTATTTTGTCACTTTCTGCAGGCGATAATGAAGGTTGACTTATCTCCAACCCAACCCAGCTCACTTGACGAAAATATTACACTTTTTTCCATGAAAATGCAAAAAAAAAAAATCCTTACAAATTTGTTGCGCAAATGGGCGTAATTTAAGCGCTAATCTATGCATTGCTTGACGACGGAGGTCTGAGAGAGATTTTTTTGTATGCCTATTTTTTGGGGTAATTCTGTGGTAAATGATAATACAATTTAATTGATATGGCAAACAAAAATAATTTATTGCAGCCAGCAAGGAACGCCATTTACAAGTATGTAGAAGAGGGGTGATTTTTTTCCTTGTTGTTTGTTTGTTTTTTTTCACAGGTTTCTATATAAATATGTATATGGGCGGGTATTCACGAATTCACAACATATGTGCACAATTTTTGGGTGAAAATGCGGCAAAGTAAAAGTGAAATTTGATACTTCGAACAGCGTAACGCGAAAGGTGAGCTGGTTTATTTGTTCTTGCATTTCTTAAATTTTTGTTTTTTTAAATCTTAGATGGCAATAAATAAAATTAGACTCACACATTCGTATTTCATAAGCATTTTAAGCTTCATCTGTCAGCTCATTCAAAAGCAATTTTGCGCGCCTTTTTAAGTGGCATACAGCGGTCCATAAATGCTTTAGATATATTGCATATTTTCTCTATTATGAATTTATACACACATAAATTAAAATATTGCATATTTATTTTAATTACGCGTAGGACAAAGCGGATGCAGAAGAGCAGCTGCTTTAGCCAGCGAAGTGGTTAATTTACATTTTGTAGCACCGTTGCGTTGCGCTAGTTATACGCGTTACGCACGCGTGACATGCAAGGCAAGGGAAAAATGTCGCTTCGAGAGTGCAAATTTTTTCGCAATGCACACTCATGTAAGTGTCATAATAAATAAATAAATTTAAAATGCATTAATTCCGTATGCTGTTTTTTTTTGCGTTGGGAAAATTTATGTTGCTGAGAAGCGTGCGCTACACAGGCTGGGAGAAATGAAGGGTATTTAAAAAGTGTATAACTGTGAAAAAAAAACAAGACTCATAGGCACGCATAACTAACATCGATTACATTGACTTAATTGGAAGATCTATTTTACAATATTAGTAAAATAAACAGAATGAAATGGAATTGTGGATGGCCGAAATTTTCCAAACACTCAGTCAATACCGCCCAATGTTCCTAAGACCCAGACAGATTATTTATAAAACAAAGAAAGACAGATTAGGCTAGGTAGTAATGGCTGCCCACAGAGTGGGCCCACTTGGGCGAAAGAAGTTTGGTTCATCCTTTGGGATACCATTGCAAGAGGGGAAAAAGGGATGAAGGAAAAAACGATAGGACGCAAAGGAAAGGGGTGGGGAGGGTTGAGTATTTGTGGACTATGAACGGTGACTAATTTGCGGTTATGTTAGCTGATGAAGTTCATCAGATTTTTGTTATCAAGCTCTGCTATATCAACAGGCGCAGAAAAGAAATGAGAACCAAGATGTTCGAATCTTAGTCCCGCGAGAGCTGGGAAGCTAAGGAACAGGTGCTGAGATGATTCCACCTCATACTCCTTACAGATGACGCAAAAAAGACTCGTAGTAATTCCAAGTCTGACGGCATGTATACCCCACGGATAGTGCCCCGTGAGGATGCCTAGAGGGAAAGACAGGTGAAGGAGAAATATTTTTACTCCTCTGCAAACTTTCCAGATTGGTTTTATGACTGTCTTCAACTTTATTTTATCTCTCTCTAAAAAATACCTGAAAATATAGGTTGGAGTACTGACGGGACATTGTCTCACCTCACATCACGCAGCTAAAATGGGATTAGCCCAGAACGATGTGTGTCACAAATGCAACGAAGTGACGGCTAGGGGTACTACACGATGCCCTCCAGACGTAGTTACCAAAACGCTATCCCAGTAGGATGAACCGTCGGACTTGAGGTGCTTTTAGTAGCGTCAGAGTCCCTCAGCGACTAAGACACTAAGACTTTCGATTGCTTTTACACCTCGTTAAAAATAGGGGTACTTTGGAACACCTTTTTGCCACTTTACCACTGCCCTGGTGTTTGCAGGACTCGACAAAGGTGCCTGGGATCAGCATATTTTTCATCCCTCACGGGTATTGCTGACAAAGCGCTAACGGCTTGTTAAAACTCGCACAGATGTAGCACTGGTAACACAACGGACCCTAATCTAATTGAGAGGTCTAATTGAGATATTTTACATATAAGCCAGCCCTAGCTAATCTTACTTAGCAGCTTTTCGAGGGAAAGTGAATATAGTTCGTCATACCTAAAAATCTACCATCAAAGTCTGGGGAAAGCCTAACCATTGGAGACACAACACGTACACGGCGAGTCATCACTGGGGCCAATGGTAACCATATGTCGACCCCATAGATTATGACTCGTAGTTAGTTCTATCAGCGCTCGCAGCTCACACCTTTTCTATTTGAGAATGCGTTTTGCCATCAGCCTATCTGGCCTTTTCAGAAAACACTTGATTGTCTCGCGGGTTTAATACTGCACCAAGGGTTTGCAAGAGATTTTTTTCTAAGAAGCTTGAAGTACCCGTCTGTCCCCTTATATAAATACTTGGCTCTTACACCCTTTTTTCAGTACTTAGTCAAGCTCCACTTCCGATTTGTCGCATGCGTCTTAATGTTGTTCCACAAGTTGAAGAACGTCGAGCTTTAAGCCGACTGTAGACAGCAGATGGTTCTTTTGAGTAGCTTTTTCATGGCAGAAATAAACACGGAATTTCGCAATTTCCAGCCGAGGGCCGACTGCTGTTAGAAAAAACTTTTTCTATCATTTCATGTTTCATACCCAGAGATTCGAACCAGTGCTCTTCCATATGGTAATCACGCAACCATTCATTTGGCTACGGCGGCTGTTATACTTGGCTCTAAAATTGGCTTCGATCCAAATGGACGCTCCAAACTACCGCAGTTCGCCAATTCATCACCCCGTTTCTAATACAGTAGCCCGTAAATAATACAGTAGCCCGGCTTCCAAGTAAGTGCAAGTTCAATTCGCCTTGAAATGTAGTTTGGTCTCAATAAACATTCTGGAGAATTTTCGAAGAAGCCCGCTTGGTTTCTAAAGCTTAGGAAGCAGCTTCGTTGTCACTGCAGACAATGATCTCATGTCACCGCCTCCTCAAAAGACTGTTGCCACTATACTTTTAGCTGAGAGCATTTCAAGTGGGTTCCAGCTCCCGTAACAGTTTCAGTCTTGGAGATGCTGGCTTAGATCATTTTTAGCGAGCTCCCCAAGAGAGTGTCTAAGTCCCTTCATTGGCCCCTTGTAGAAAAGCGAAGAAGATACTTTCTTCTAAAAGATACTCCAAGTACCAGTTTATCATTAGGTACCAAAAAATAGGGTGTACTGCTCTAACAACTATAGTATTAAATACCTATTTAAATGAAACTGAATGTAGAAGTTCTATTATCGTCCACTTCTCAAGTAGTAAGGACATATATCTGCAAAAACGCACCAATATTAGCTACCACAGGGTCCAAAGTCGTAGATTTATCGATTTAGACTGACGAATTTACATATCTTCCCCGGAGATCTTCTCGCATATTACGTGTTTATTTTTGTAGCCCCTGAAATGGGGTCTCACCTTACCGAGCGCACTCTCGCAATGTTGCTCCTTTTAACTATAATTTGTTTTGACCCATGACTCATCCTCGGATTAATCCGCACTTTTCCTTCTTTGAAATGGTAATACAATTTATCGAACTTTGGATCGCCTCAAAAGACCTGCGGTGCGGAATTCGTGCGCCAGACGGCAAATGAAAAAAATACACTCAAGGTGGCAGAGTCGAAACATTTAAAACAAATGTGTTGCATCCTCAGAATTATTATTGACTGCTGATAAGTTATTATTCAAAAATGTATTCGCTAGGCAGGAACTGAATCGAATTATTCGGATAAATTTTATGTGATGGCCAATTTTATTGATTTTTAGAGTACTTGTTAGGTAAGATTAGCTTGCGGTGTCTGCTGTTCTCCACCAAGTAACATTTAAGCCCATTTGGATGTGGTGCCACGTGAGCGTACTCGGAATCCATCCTTTAAATGGTGGACTACTTAAAAAAAGCGCCAGAGCTCAGCTAATTTTGTGCCTCCCAAAAAACAATCGAGAAGAAAAGCTCTTAAAGATCTCCCAATGCAGGCTCCCGCTTAATTTTTCCATCTGACATTGCCAACGAGTTTGTTTAAAGTAACGCCGGAGAAGCCGAATGTAAAAGGAGGTAGACTGCAAGTTTTCTAAGCATTCAGATCAATACCTTCGAAAGGTGCGTATGTCCTGTGATTGCCTGAGTGGGTTGGTAGCATCCATCCTTATGCCTGCAGCGACAGAAATTGTTTGAGCGGAAGCCTATTGCTTGCCGTCCGATCTCACGAGGTACAGTCAGGGATCTACCGCATTCAATAGCTGCTTTGGAGAAGTTAATGAAAGCGGCATTGACCTGCTGAGAACGTGGGAGTTGAATTGAAGCTATAAAAATGTAATATGGGTAACTCCATGAGGCCTTTTTTGGCTTATTGTTAAAAATTTATGCCATGCGGAAAATTAAGGAGTTTCTAGTTTATTGTTCCATCGCCTGCGATACGCACCCTCGGAAACGTTAAAAGGATCAAAAATCTTCCGCAGAATCTTTCTATCAAACACTCCAAGGGGCGCTTCATCGGATATTGTCATCGTCCAAGCTTCTGCACCGTACGTCAGAACAGGCGTGATGAGAGACTCATTAAGTATTAGTTTCGTTCACCGAGAGAGGATTTCCCTTCTCAATTGCCTACCTAGTCTAAAGTAGCACTTAGCCGTCAACCAAGTTTTGGAAAATTGCATTTCAACAGGAACAACAGCGGCAGCTATTTAATTTAAGAAAAATTGCACAATTTATCAAAAGACTATTTTTTCCAATATAGCAAACATTATTTGAAAATTGAAAAATGTTAATCCATATTTCCCTACAATAGTTTTTTTTTTAAGAATTTCCTTAACTTATATTTTCCTTCTAATGAGTTCAGTTTGCTCGAAAAAGAAATAATGCGTTATTTAGAACTCAACAAAAATCTCTCAGGATTTTATTGAGGCACTGAAGAATTTTTTTTTTTTATTTATTGTAAGAATGACAAATTCTCCAATTTCCCTTTTTTTATCTTTTTTATGAATATCTGAAAATTTTTATACTAAAAATTTCTCTAAAATTTTAGCCAACATATTGTCAAACGCAACTTACATCCGTCCGGCTTTCAAACAATGAAACTAGTTTCTATCTGCATAGTCTGTAGTATCCATACATATGTTACTAAAAACAAAGCAAATAAATTCAAAGAGTTATGAAGACTACAACAAAGTTCAGAAGCATTATGGGAGAAAGGCCTTACAGGACATTGTAACATGAACTGACTGCATAATCCGAACTAAATTGTATTCTATTTTTTATTCCATTTATTCTGCATATGTATGCGTATATAAATATGTGTACAATGAACACAAAAGCACTGAAAATAACATGAAAATAACAACAATAACCAAAGCGAGAAATGTGTAGTCGAATTCAAAAGAGTATCCATGTAATTGGTAAGCTGGAGTGTGGCAGTAGCGACAGCGCATGGTAATAGCAACATGCCACACGGCAGACAAGCCATAAATCAACAAGTTAAGTCGCAGTCGTCGAATGTGGACTAAAAGTTTTCCGGAATTTCATATTTTAAAGTTTTTGCGCGGAAACGGAAATACTCACATACACGCACACAGAGAGGCTGCAGGACAAATGCCTGCATGCTGGCAAACGTGTGTGGCGTATATTTAGAGGTAGAGGACCACCACTGAATTTGTGTATGCAATTTGTGGCAACAAACAACAACGATCACTGCTTTGCCATTTTTTCTGCACACACATGCACGTACATATATAATACACAGCAACAACAAATGGAATTGATTACACACAACACAATTGACACAAACACTACTACCATATTTTGTATAAAATATGGGAATGCGAGTATTCGCATTGTAAAAGTGAAACGATTGGACTGAGAAGGATTTTCGATTTAATAAAAAATTCATGAAAATTTGTCAGCTTGTTGCAATGCTATTAATCACAGTTTGTTGCACTCAAAATTTGCCTTGTCGTCAACAACTATAGCGTATGGTGCAAAAAAGGAGAATAATGCGAGGAGTAGAAGTTAAAAGTATGAAGAGCGGGAGTACTGTGTTTTCGATGTGATGACACTAGAAGGACATATGAAGCAGGTTCAATAAGTGCCCGAGTTAGAAATGAAGACACCATTATTTCAAACATTTCTTTTTTTTTCAACTTAGTCCCCTTTTAGAACGGTACACTTCTCCCAATGCTCCGGCCATTTTTTTAAGCCCTCCTGTCTCAGCGATGACTTCCTCGTTTGAACTATATTAATTTTTTTCCCCCCGGGAAACAAGGGAACAAGAAAAAGTCGCAGGGAGCCCAATCGGGTGAATAAGGGTGGTGTGCAGGAATTTACAACGCAACTCATTTAGTTTGGCGGGGACAACTACGGATGAATGCGCTGGTGCGTTATTGTGGTGAAACAGCAACTTCTTTTCCCCGAAATGCGGTTGTGTCTCCTTCAATTTTTTGAAGGACTGGACAGTACTGAAGGACACATTTGACGACTGCGTCCAGTGATCGTTCTTCTTTTTTCGAAGAAATCTATAAGGATGACGCCGTTCGCATCCCAAAGCTCGTCGTCATTGCCTTTCCAGCCGATGAGACTGTCTTCGCCTTCTTTGCAGCAAATTCACGAGAGAAATCAATTGTTTTCATTGTTGCTCAGTTTCTGTTGTGTAATGATGAATCCAGGTTTCATCAACAGTGACAACTCGACGCAAAAATTTCTTCGGATCTTGCTTAAATTGCTCCAAATACGGTTACGAAGCTAACTGCCGCATCCACTTGTTGTTGCTTGGGAGCAACCGCATCACTCATCGGGCCGACAATATGGCTTCTGTTACTTCGCGCATTTTCGTTCGTCAATCAGCGAGAATTATGTCGTGGACTTTTTGAATGATTTTCTCGGTAACCACGCCTGCTTCATCAACGACGTTTAAATTCGTTGAACCAATATCCAACTGTGGTCATAGATGGCAAAGAGTCCCCAAAGACAGCATTCAACTTTGCTTTTATCTTCTCGCATTTTTCCCATCCAAAAACAAAACGCGAATTACCTATCAATCAATCTGAAATTTGTTTTGACGTCGTTTGATAGATGGCAGCACACGATGCTAACTCCAACTACCGCCAGGAACGATCTCTGTCATCAAACACAGGTACTTATTTAACCGCTCTCGTAGCTGCACATGTAGTAAAATGGAGATTCCTTTTACTTATTTTTATAAACGCCAGCTGATGAAAAGGCGTACAGAATAGAGATTGTGAAAAAATCATAAAACGATTCTCAATCACATTCATCCAATAGAATTTATCAAAAAATTGGTAGCCTGGGTGCCCCACGAGCTCAACGAAAAAAAAACAAAGCAGATCGCCTTCAAACTGTTTCTCAGCATCTCGCCCGCCATCGAGCAACACGCGGTCATAAACAGCGCTTTTTGTACCGAATCGTCACGGGAGATGAGAAACGCTGCCTATACGTCAATATGGAGCAAGGAACGGAGTGGGTGGCTGCAGCACATACACCAAAGCCGAGATTCAAGCCGGATCTTCATTCAAAGAAGATCTTGATGTGTGTTTGGTGGGACTGGAAGGGCGTGATGCACTGGGAAATTCTCGAAAAGAATGCCTCGTTCAACAAGGAGCTCTGCATTGTCCAGCAGGTCGGCGTGGATGAAAAGATCTGATCGACTGAAAAGATCTGATCGACGGGGTCAAACCATACTACTTCACGACAATGCCAGGCACCATGTTGCACATGTAGTGAAAGCTACAAGGGCTCATTCAGCATCCGCCGTATTCTCCCGGCCTTGTACCGACCAATTACCAGTCTTCTCCGGTTCTGTCAAACCATATGAAGGGCGTTACCTTCGATAACAAAGAGGTCCTTAAAAACTGGTCAATAACTTCTTTGACACTAGACTAAGCAATTTTTGGCGGAACGGCATCAACAAATTGGTCGAGAGGTGGGAAGAGGTTATGAACAGCAACGGCGATTATATAATTGATTAACTTATTGGTATGATTTAAATTGGTATGGTTTAAATAAAAGTCTTCTGTAAACACGCTACAAACTTATTCCCCAACCTAATTGTTCCTAAAGGTTTTCTGGCTAATCTTGAGTAGCCGAGCACCACATGTGGGCTCTATGCCAACCCGAGTAGAACTAACTGAAGTTTGTCCAAGAAAATCAAATCGTATGCTTCCACACCCACAACTAACCAACCTACCATAAAGAAGTGAAAACATATTTGTGGGATTATGTGATGAATTTTTAACTCGTCATATAAGTATAAGTATCGGGTGTTTTTTAAGCACTTGAGAACTTAAAATAATAATACAAAATACAGATATTGTGGGACTTTTTTCATTTTCTTAATTTTTTTAATCTTTTTTGCATAAGAAACCAACAAAAACTTTACAAATCTTATGTGCTGGAGTATTATGTTTCCTTGCAGGAGCAGCGAAACTAGTTATTTGTTCACTGAGATATATATGTCCACATAAATATGATTAAATCGGATGTGAACCACTTCCATCACATGAATGAATGGAGGGAGCTAGAAAGAATGGGTTTCCAGTGTCCGATTTTTCGTAGCTGCGAGCCGAAAAGGCCTAGTTTCTAGTTTTCTTTAAAGCTTCCGCTATCCCTCATGCTAATTTTGCAAGTTTTTTTTCCGGGTATGATTGATGTGGATGGAGGAAGTCGAAAAGGACCAGTTTCAAGTCTCCGATTTTTTGTACCTGGAAGCCGGAAAAGCCTAGTTGCCAGTCTCCCTTTAAGCTCAGTACCCAGTCTCATGACTATTTTTTTTTTGTTTTAATGTGATGGAGTTCAATGGTGAGAGTTGGATAGTCCAAGTGTCCGGTCTCCCTTGAAACTGCGTTTATCTCTCATGACGATGAGGTCGTACCAAAAGCCGGATTGACCGAGGCTCCGTTGCATTCGTGGACGGAGCCTCGTGCGAGAGGAGATAATTAGATAGTGCAGCCTTGAGGATGTATTTTCTGTAAATCGTGCGCGACTTTGATTTAGAAGTAGATTTCGAGCTAGTATTTCATGGGGATAGTATTCTAACTTTTGTATGCATTTTTTGCTCAATCGTACTATTTCATCGGCGGCACGAGGTATGGAAATAAATTGTTGGAACGAATTTTTTTTTATACTCTGTTATGTCCGCCGCGAGGTACGAGTTACGTGCACCATTCGATCAGTCCAATAAATCGGTTGTTAAACGCGGTATATGGAAAGCTGCGCCGTCTTGTGGGAACCAAATGTCGTCGATGTTTAGTTGATACATTTTTGGAAAGAAAAATTCAGTAAGCCTCACGAGCACTTATTCAGTGTAATGCCAGCTTCTCGCTCATTACCGAAAGAAACAATGGTCGACGAGCTGTATGAACTTCGCGAAAAAATTGATTAAATTTTTTTTTTTCAAAGTAAGTTTCCACAATTTTAAAGCGTTCTTCTGTTGCTAAACCACCCATGATGACTTGCCTAACCTTATATATATATATATGTATATAATTGGCGCGTACACCCTTTTTGGGTGTTTGGCCGAGCTCCTCCTCCTATTTGTACTATGCATCTTGATGTTATTCCACAAATGGAGGGGCCTTCAGTTTCAAGCCGACTCCGAACGGCAGATATTTTTATGAGTAGCTTTTTCATGGCAGAAATACACTGGGAGGTTTGCCATTGCCTGCCGAGGGGCGACCACTATTAGAAAAATGTTTTTCTTAATTTTGGTGTTTCACCTAGATTCCACACCAACGTCCTTCTGTGAATTCCGAGTGATAATCACGCACCAACCAACCTTACTGAACAGAAATTTCAACACAGTTTGCCATTCTCAGCTATCAAACCATAGTTATCGACATCGATATTTCGCAGGCAGCTACAAAAAAACACCTGATATAAGTGTATGTAAGCATGCAAGAAGAAGAAGCATACAACTACGCTTACCATATTCACTCGCCTCTGTGCGATGATTTATGACTGCAAACGTCAAGTGACAATTTCAATTCGTGCATTTACTTACCACAAAAATTGTAATAAATTATACTGATTTTTAGAAAGCGGAGAGATAGACACATATTGGAGAATGAAATATATGTGAATATATACATATGGATGTGTATATGTGAGCAAGGATATGGGAGGATTGAGACTTACGCGTATTAAAAACGCCTGGCTAAAGAAGACTTTTAAAGACGTAGATAGTGGTAAATTTTAGAAGTCGAGATGGGAATGTGATTGAAATGAGATGCATTAGAAATTGGTTGAATGTCTTTAAAGTTTGGAACGTAAGAGTTCTTTAGAATTTCTAGTTATGCAGGTATTTTAACTGCTATTGATTTCCATACAGGATATAAAGGTCTATAAAGCACACGTTTTTTGAATGTCTGCATCACCTTTTCTTCTGGGACGTAGTGGTACTAAAGAATGTATTGAATTTTTGACTTTTTTGCCATTATTTTGGAACACTGTAACACTTAGTTGGTCTTACGAAACTCAAAAATGCCAAAGAACTTTTTTTGAAGCGCAGTGTCTCCTCGAATTTGCCGCTTGGCATGACCCGTTATGATGTATATATTGTGAGATATGGCTTACTAAAGATGTCTAACGGAAAATAGTCCGAAATTTTTACTTCGCTTAATATTTATTTTTCGAGTAAAAAAGACATTTGGTAGGAAAAAATACTTCTCAAAAGCGTGTGGTTAAATTATTTACAGGGTGCACCATCTTTTATGTTGGGATGAAAACATTGAATAACTTTGAAAAAAAAAACAACTGATTTGTATAATAAATTTATTAAAACTACAGCGCACGCTCGATAACGTGAACTAATTCAAACCCAGGAAGTTCACGTTAACAAAAGTGTTCACGTTTTGGAATGCCCAGCTATGGGGTTGCACCAGCTATAGTAACACAGCGCATATACAAAGATTTCAGACTAAGGCACTCAACCATGCAGTTTGTGCTCCATAGTATATTAGGACGCAAGATCTAGAACGTGACCTCAATATTGATTCGGTTACGGCAACCATAAAGAAATTTGCAAAGTCGCACGCAGAGCGACTAAGCAAGCATGTGAACAATGAAGCCTTGATTCTTAACGATAATACAAAATGGAAGCGAAGGCTCAAACGTAAAAAACCTCTAGATTTAAACTAATTAATAAATAAAAATCAGTTAAAAGTATGAATTGTATTTTGCTGAGGATTAACTCAAATTATTTGTTGTAACAAAACTCCACAAAAATTGCTCGTTAGTATATATATGAAATGTTATACTAGTTGCAATGAAAATACTAATAATAAAAAAAAAAAAAAAAAATAAAGACTAAGTAAATCTATTTTTTCACCTTTAAATTCACATTTTATTCTTGTTTTCGTTACATATTAATTGAAAATTAAGTCATAAAAAAAAAAAAATTAATAATTGAATAATAATTGGCGCGTACACTTCTGTTAGGTGTTTGGCCGAGCTCCTCCTCCTATTTGTGGTGTGCGTCTTGATGTTGTTCCACAAATGGAAGGACCTACAGTTTCAAGCCGACTCCGAATGGCAAATATTTTTATGAGGAGCTTTTTCATGGCAGAAATACACTCGGAAGTTTGCCATTGCCTACCGCGGGGCGACCGCTATTAGAAAAATGTTTTTATTAATTTGAATTCCGAATGGTAATCACGCACCAACCCATTCGGCTACGGCGGCCGCCGAAAATTAAGTCATACGATGGTTTTATTTAAAACAATCAGTCATCTTTTTTTGTATCTTCTGTTTTTCTAAAACTTGAAGCACAGCTTTCTCCCTTAACCGTCTTAGCACACTCATAACATTTTGATCGACGTCTTCATGACCAGCCCATATTAACGCCTTGTCGAAAATTTCGACTGCTTCAGTCGGCTTAATTTTCTCCAGTTGCTCAGTTGCTCTGATGCGCTGTGATTATCTGATTCGTCCTCTTGTTGATGATCGTCATTTGCATTGCCCTCCTCGATATCTTCGTTCCATTCACGAATGTCTGGTAACGTGAATTCAATCTGAAATTTTTAATAAAAAAAAAAAAAATTGTTCAATCTTTGAGCATATCTGCGAACACGAACGAACCTCAGGACTTAAACTACTAAGGAGATCGACGGTGTTGCTTATCAACGTGCGAAGTTCAGCTTCCCATTTTTGTTTTAAAACCGCCAACGGAATATAATCTTCGGGATCATCATTGTTTACCGCAAAATTTAAAGTACTGTTCCAGCACTTAGCTAATATTGCTTCACCAATACGCAACCTAGCCGCATCCAAAAGACTTGTAGCTGTTTTTAATTTAATTTTTTTCAACGACTCGACGAATCAGACTTTGTCGCTGGTATTGAGGCTAGAAGACTGTTTCTGTAATGCAACTAGTAATTTTTATTGCATTCCGATCCATCGGATGAATGAGGGGAGTAACGTTTGGTGGCATAAACAGTGCCGAAATTTGCCCATTCTCCCTTGTCAGTTCAGCTTCATTTGGGTGAGAAGGAGCGTTGTCGATTAGGAGGAGAGCTTTAATTGGTAAGGCTTTCTCCTTTAAAAACGATGTAACCTTGAAAAATAACCAGTTAACCTTAAAAATCGGACAAAATTTAAAAGAAATATTCACCTGTGGAACAAATGACTCATGAAATAATTGCTTGAAAATAGCCGACGAAATCCAGGCGGATTTCGAGCTCTCAGGAGGGACACTGAAAGTTTTTAAAGCAGCTTGGATTCTTCGCCGTTTCAATCACCAAAAGCTTAAGCTTGTGGGATCCAGTGGCGTTTGAAGAGCATAAAAACGTGACTCGCTGCTTCTCGGACTTTACCCCTGGGGCTCTCTTCTACAAACTTGACGCGTACGTTTTCTCTGGCAAAAGTCTCCAGAATAACCCCGACTCATCAGCATTACATATCTGATCGTTGCATAACTCTAATTCGGCCATTTTAGGTTTAAGCTTTTCTTTAAACGGATCCACTAGCTGAGGTTGCGAAGACAGTTTTTCGACTGATATTTTAAGAAGGCGAATACCGGACCTCTTCTTTAATCCTTAGAGTCATCCATCACTAGCGAAGAAGTTTGCTTCATTTTCTTTAAGTTTTGCATGCAGGTTTTTTGCCTTTTCTTTCAACATTAGAGCACTTACTGGCCAGTTTTTATCTCGGATAAAGCAACGATAAAGTGCTTTCTCCATTTTGGGC
The DNA here is from genome assembly GCF_027943255.1 of Anastrepha obliqua. NCBI lineage: Eukaryota > Metazoa > Arthropoda > Insecta > Diptera > Tephritidae > Anastrepha > Anastrepha obliqua. The sequence goes on along the minus strand of NC_072894.1, from coordinate 110,097,194 downwards.
AACTCTGAAGAACGCAGTGTTTTTCTATTTCCAGGCCCACAATACGTGTTGTTTACGCATTTTAAAATCACTTGCTTTTTCGCTTTAATGTTACAAATTGTTTAAAACATAAGACGAAACACTCTTTGCAAAACCAAAACCGCGACTGAAATATTTTACTCCTTACATGCAATTACGAATAAAATGCCTATTTTATAATTAGGGGATTCCCCAATTTCAGAATTACTTGGGACCAATGTAGTTTACATTCAAATAATTGTAACGTTTATTGTTCATGTTAAGGACCTTTTTGGGTTTGTTCGCGTTTTAGAGTAGTCAATGCACAAAAATGTCTGTTCACGTTTTGGGGTGTTCACGCTTTAGAGCGTTCACGTTATCGAGCGTGCGCTGTATTAGCAATCACAAACTGCGATCTTATTTCTGCGTTTGTCATCACCTTGTCAAGCATTTCGGGTTTTATAGCGTCGATTTCGGCACGTATGTATCGACCGTTTCGTTTTCTCGGTAAAAATATGGCGCAATGATGGCTTCGGCGCAAATGCCGGCCCAAACAGTGACTTTCCGGTCATGCAATGGTGTTTCATGGATCTTGCGTGGATCCTCAGTTCCCCGAAATGTGGCAATTTTGTTTATTCGCGGTGCCAGAGAGGTTAAAATGTGCCTCGTGAGTCATTAAAATTTGCTCCCAAAAATTGGGTTCAGTGCCAACCATTCGAGCGAATTTTTGGCCATATTCCAAGCGACGTGAATGGTCTGTCGGCAATAATCTTTGCGCCAATTGCACTTTATACGGAAACAAATTTAAATCATCCTTTAAAATACGTCGCATTGTACTCTCACTGACGCCAAAATGCTGAGCGCGACGACAATACGACACTGTTGGCTCCTGGGCAACGCTCTTCCTCACTGCTTCAACAATTTAATTGGAACGTCTTGCTCGTTGATGAACGGCATGTTGACGATCTCCTACTGTCCCGTGCTCAAAAAAATTCGACACCAAACGAAGAATAGTAGGTATTGTCGGACGGTGCCTGTTTGCCGCAATACTTTTTGCGATATGCGCGTAGAGTTAGAACAATAGACCGACTATTTTCGATGTATAGCGTCACTATGTCAGCGCGTTGTTTCGGTGTAAAGCGATCCATGGTTGAAATTATATTGAATTGACGTATCGAAGACATGTATGTTGAAGTCGATCGGTTGGTTAATGACAAAGTTATTCAGCATTTACATACCGACATAAAAGATGGCGCACCCTGTAAGAAAAAGGACATTACAGTGGCTTGATGAGTTATGAATTTCTTCAGCGATGTGGCTTTTGAAACTGGTGGGACATTGCAGCCTTTAGTTACTTCTTAGTACTTCCACAAACGGACTCCAGGCTCAGTGCAGGCTGTATAACTAAAGGGTGAATTTTAAGAGCTATAGGAAAGACATAGACATAGCGTAGGTCATGTCGTCCGAATGGATACAAACGCTCCGGCACTGAAAGTATTTGATGCGGTACCAGCTGGTGGTAGTAGAGGAAGAGGAAGGCCTCCTCTGCGTTGGAAAGATCAGGTGGAGAAGAACTTGGCTTCACTTTGTGTGTCCAATTGGCGCCGGTTAGCACGAGAAAGAAACGACTGGCGCGCTTTGTTAAACTCGGCCAAAATCGCGTAAGCGGTTATCGCGCCAATTAAGAAGAACAGATAGGACAGTTTTTCAAAAAAAAACACACGTGAAATTCAGCAAAATGCATAAAATTTGTATTTAAATCGATAGTACAGTCCATATAATTTAATGTTTGAAGATTATTTCATGCAAATGTTGACCGCGACTGCGCTTCAAATGGTCCATCCGCTTAGTTCACTTTTGGCATACTCTTTCCAATGTTTCGGTCGGTCATATAAATGCTTTAATGTTGTCTTCCAATGCATTAATTGAAGCAGGATTGTCTGAATAGACATGAGCTTTAACATAGCCCCACAAAAAATAATTTAAAGGCATTATATCACACGATCTGGGTGGCGAATTGACAGGTCCCGAAAGTGAAATAAAATGTTCAACGAACTCGCCTCTCAACAAGTCCATTGTTACGTGTGCTGTGTGGCATGTGGCACCGTTTTGCTGAAACCACATGTCATGTAAGTCAAGCTCTTGCATTTTGGGCAAAAAAAAGTTGGATATCATTTCACGGTACCGCTCACCATTCACAGTTACGTTACGATTCGCAGCATCTTTGAAGAAGTACGGTCCAATGATACCTCTAGCCCATAAACCGCACCAAACTGTGACCTTTTCTGGATACATTGGTAGCTCTTGCAATTCTTCTGGCTGATCTCCACTCCAAAATCGACAATTCTGCTTATTTACGTACCCATTAATCCAAACATGAGCTTCGTCGCTGAACACAATTTTTCGATAAGAAAGTGGATCTTCGGCCAACTTTCCAAGAGCCCATTCACCAAAAAATTCTGCGTTGCGGTAGGTCGGTTGGCTTCAATTTTTGCACCAGCTGTATTTTGAAAGGCTTCACATCTAAATTCTTTCGCAAAATTTTCCACGTTGTTGAGTAACAGAGGCCCAATTGCTGCGAGTGGTATACTTCTAAAGAAGTTTGGTATGTGAAAAAGGAATCTTTGGAAGGAAAAGAAACCCAAAGGAAAAATTTGTTTTAATAATTTTATAAATTTTTTTTTTTTTAATTTTTAAATTTTGCTTTCAGCAGCAAATGGTTGCATAAAATTTTGGCTGTTAAGCATTAAAAATAATTTCCACACATATGTGCCACCATTTTGTGACACATGCGGCACTGTAAACATTCCAGCGTGTTCGTATTAAAAATTTACAACCAAATCATCAAACCAAAAAAGAGATTAAACGAAAATTCAATACAACCGCGCATTAAAAATAATAAAACCTGCTGCCGTCAAAGCAGCAGGCACAAAATGGCACAACATAAAAGTCCTGATATTTAAATTTGAAAGTAAATTTTGTGGCATGTTTGTACATATCTACACATGGTTGCGACCAGCAGGGTTGCATGTTGCACATTATGCGTAAAAAAAGGGATGGAGTAAAATTTCAAAACGCAAAAAATTGAAATTTTCAAAAGCGTTAAAAAGTAAATTAAACGCATACGACGACGAGTATATGAGCGAATATTATTTTACCAATGTCAGTATGTATTGTACATACATATACACACATATGGAGAGCGCACCCAGCGCATTAAGGCAGTCAAAATGTGATGCCTGTAAGCCTCAAATAAACATAAGATTTTATTATCGCATACAAGTTAATGCACAAGCTCATATGTGGAAAGTAATATGCAAAAATTGCTATTGCCACATGCCACATGTCACTTGCAATGCGGCCGTCTCAATGCCACCAATCCAATACAGCGGAAAATTTAACAAAATGCACAAAGGTTCAATGGTGAAATTGAAGTCGAATATTTTTTACTTGCCCCGAGACGAGAGATAAAGCACAAAGTTAGTAAAGGGTGATAAAGTATGTACCACAAATATCGTTGATAGAATGGCAAGAGTAGGGTAGAGCGCGCGGAAGTGGAGCGGGTGAGTACTTGCAATGTTTGTAGTCTTTAATTTGGGGTGACGTCAGTAATTGGAAAACGCACGCGTCCCCTGCTTTGTTGAAACTAGTAAATCTTTAGCCGCCATAATCATAAACATTTATGATGCAACATGCCGAAAAATGTGCAATAACAGCAATAACGTAAAGAATCTATATGTATTTGCATATGTAAGCACATGTAAATGAAAGCAATGAAATGTTTGCTGCAATGAAGAAAATTAAATAGAATTATTTACAAACTAAAATTTGCAAAATTATAAAAGCACCCCAAATGGGCAATTTTTAAATATTTTTATTTGTTTTTTAATTTTAATTATTTTTTCACAAATGTATAGCTCTGTCAAAAACAACGCCAATAATAATCCAAGTTTCGAACTACGCGCAATGTTTATATAAATTCGACAAATTTGCATCAAAATTTCAAAAATTTTAATCAGAATTTCGTGGAAAAAATTTGGGTACGCAGTGCAGTTTTATAGCCGAATAAATTTTAATTTAACAAAGTGCAAATTCTCGTTGATTTTTGATAATTTTTTCCCGGACGTTGTTTCACATTTTCTTCGTACAAAAAAATGTAAATTCGTTTTATGGCAGGAAATGCACAACTCCATGAAAAAAAAAAAATCATCAGAAATCAACGCAAATTGTTTATAAAAGTAAAGTATCCGTGTTTATAGTGAGGTCGACTTTAGAGCCTCTACCACTTCCTCCTTTGCAGTAAGAGAATCTACTGCTAAAAGGTGGGATTGATCTGCTCCCATTATCTAGATCGACCAGTATCGCTCCCGCTCTTGTTTTTCGAACGGCTTTATTTTGTTGCGGAGATTTCTTAAAACATCTGCGCAGCTGTGTCCTTCTACGGGCTTAATTAGGAGTGCTTCCGATTGTGGCTTAGTTTTAAAGATATTTTTCAGTTTTGCTGTTTTTAATGGCTTAGGGCCAGTCTTTGGACCTGCTTCAGTAGCACTTCTAATTTGCCATTTATGTTTGGCCAGTACTTTGGAGTACTTGTGGCCAGTCTATTCGCCTGTGTCTATTCGTGTGACCTCAATTGTAGCGTTTTCTTTAATAGTTGGCTGTTATTGTTGTTGTAGTTGTTTATTTTCCATTTTTTGTATTTTTAAGTCTCCGCTTCAAGCCGCTATCTCCGCACCATGTACAGTTGCCTATGCAAGTGCCGGGAGGCCACGAGAGGGTTGGAACGAGTCCTTATAGGAGCTTGTGTTCAGAGCCAGAATCAGACACTAGTCAGGAGTTGTCTCAACTGAGCCTTTACCACCAACTTAGTGGTGACGTAGCATCGAACGTACTTGAAGACCTGCCAGAGGTATAGCGAGACGGGGGCGATTGTAGCATTAAACTATCAGCCATTTCGGTGAGGTGTCACCCTTCTGTACTGAGGTGATAGAATACTACTTTAACCAGCCCTTAGACTGTTTAATCCGAAGAATTTTTCCAGTATATTATAATCAGAATCTTACTGGTTCCAATCCTGATGAGCTTTACAGCTCTGCCGCTGGAGCTACTCAGGGTATAAGAGGTCTTTTCAGCAAGCCGGATTTTAGTCGCGTCTTACGACGGGCATGCCTTACCGCGGGTGTATTATTTTCTCCTACCCCCTGTATTTAAATTATTGTAGTGTCTAGTATCATACTTCCTATACTGTTCCCAATGCTTTGGGTCACTGCTAAGTATTCTGGTGACACCAAATAGGCTACATCCCTCGTTAGTCATCCTGGCACTAATTGTATTACCCAGGAACTAAAGACAGGTCAGAAAACTATAAGAAACCATTCCCATAAATGTGATCTCTAGAAGAAGTACGATGTGTGGCTGATACACGAATTGATGAGAAAGAACCTTTTGGGCCGAATTGATGTCAGCAATTCAATGATAAAAAAATTGGACACATACGTAAACAACAGCCGAAAAACAGATCACGGATCACAGATCATTTCTATTCAGTTGAGGCATCATTATTCGTTTAACGTCAGAACAGCGCTTCCAAATTGTGGGAATTTACTTCCAAAAAAGTTTGGCACATAGGAATTGGCCTTAGGAGCTGGTTCCATATGTAGAAGTCCACGCAAGTGGGAAAAGTTACTGACAGCTATTCACTTGGGAGTGGCTAGGACGATTCTTCTGCATATCGTTCAAGCAGCTCACAACTCCCGGGATTAGCCCACGTATCCTCTGGGTAGCTTCCGAACACCCGGTCGGGAGCGAGCTAAAGTGACAAGGCGAAACATTTCAGGATAGCTGGTTGTGCGCTGGCTTTGGGGCCCGCCACTTAAAAGCTCGAGAAGGTGATGTCGACACACACCTGTAACTTACGCACATCATGACGTGTGGTGAGCATTGTGTGACTGTGTTTTCAGGTTTGAATTTTTATGGATGTTAGCACCAAAATGCTCGTCACTTTTATGTTCTTCTTCGGTATGTTGTCTTTTAGCCAGGAAAGGCTCAGATCTCGATAGTAATGAGGCCGCAGTCCCCCTCCATGCATTCACCCATGGCACCCATATGTGCTTAATGCGATTGGGCATCCCAAATAAGTTTAATATATCGATACACTCCAAGTCTGCTTAAGACTTAGTTTCAAAGGATGAAAGGGTTTGGAGTGCGGCCTGGATATCCGTTCATTTTGGAAGTTTCTTTTCATAAACAATGGGATACGCTTCCACTGAAAAGATGCTGGGAAAACTGTATTGCTGCCTTGAAAATATACTTTCGGAAATTAGTGCTTTATTAAAAATGGCGCCAATTTTTTCCAAGTGTCAATCTATTTTTTTAGCGATTCGACCAACTTGAGTTTTTCTAACCCACTTATTTCGAGGGCACTTCTTTCAATGCAGTTGCACTTAGATTTGACTGAATTGAGGCATTAGCAATTTATGGAAGATTACTCACCCCTACATGTCAGGTTAGGATTTTTGTTATTGAAACGGCAGTAAGTACGTACCGTTGGGCAGCTAGCCAATAATTGGACAAAGATTGGACCAGGATGAGCGTGATTTTGGATTAGTCATTCATGTATTTATAGAAACAAGCATTTTTTGCTTGAATACATATTTTTCGAGACATCACTTCAACTCGCAATTGTCTGGTCACAAAATTTTAAATTCACTTATGTGGTTGGGTAGTCATTGAATATCTTTTCAATCTTATCAAGCAACAATTCTATGCCATGACCATAAAGCCAACAATACTTACGGAGGAAGCCGCGCTGTGGACTGTGGCGCAGTGAGTCAACAAAGCTTTCGCGCGACGATTACTCCTTTGGGAGGGATTAAGTGAAATTGTCAAGCAACCAATAATGGCATCAAATTGTCTGACATACACTAAGCTCGGGCTAAACACGGCCAGGCATAGAAATGTACACAACTCACAACAGGGCAAATACTTTGCATAAAAACATAGGTTTAAATGTACAAACATATACATATGAGCATGTATGTGTGTGTGTGTATGTATGTGTATGTGTACATACCAAAGAATGGTTGTGGCAAGGAGTTGCAAGTACTATTGCAGAGACTAATCGTTAATTTTCATCTGTAAAATGCAACGAAGTGGCGGCAGGAAATTTCTATTAATTTTAAACTCAAACCTATGGCGCGAATGAGTAAGCGAGTTAATGGCGCACGGTGGCTTGGTTGATGGGCGCGTATTTCGAAAATTGTCGCAAAATTGACAAACGCATAATCCTCGCAAGAGACGTGTGTAAACAATCAGATAAACACACGAAATGGCAGACAGACAAAAGAGTTGGTTAGATGAAATGTCAAATGAGACGAGCCGCTAGACAAGTGTACGGTTGTACGTGCGTTAAAAAGGTAGCAAAAGGGTTAGACATTGCACACTTTCTCACCCTTATGCAGCGGTGGGTAGATTCATACATACAGACATACTCATATGTATTTGTAGGTAAATGTAGGCAGTTCCTCGGGGTGTCTCTCGCAAAAGCTGGTTTTGGTTAAACTCTGAAAATTCAATATTTACAATTACTTAAGCGTAGTGTTCGACAAGTCCTTGAACGCCAGCAGGTCCTTTGACGCACATACAAACACAAACATATGCAGCCATATACACACATACACACACACACGCACACACAATTATTGTGTTATGTTATTTGTCAAGTCATAATCAAATTTTGGGTTATTCAATCGGACAGTCAGGAAATCATTTTAAATGGCAGGATACGCTTGAAAAACGAGGTGCGGAAGGATGTAAGGGACAAATTTAAAGTTTGTCGCTTCCGTAGCCACTTTCTTTCCACCAAGAAACTCCGCAAAGGCTTTGCATTTGTCAAGGAAAATTGTCACAGCTGCATATTGTAATCCTTTTGCTTGCGCGTCTGTGCTTTAAAAAATTTATTTCACACTTTATTGCTTGGATTTTCAAAAACCTGCGTGCTGGCGTTTTGAAAGGATTTAAAAAATCATAGTTATTGACATGTGGTCGTCAAGCGTTGTCAAAATACAAACTAGATACATGTAGTGCATTGTTGTTGTAAAAAATACTACCTATGCATGTACATTAGGATGCAGCACTCCTCGTACAAAAAAGAAACATCGGTACTGTTTTTCCATCGGAATAATATAATATATTAGATCGTAAGACTTTCGCCAAAATATTTCCGAAAAATATGAAGAAGAACAGCATCCACTACTAAACCATCAACAGTCACTTCACAGTCTAAAAGTGACGGGTTGGTGTGCATTGTCAAGCAATGGAATTGAGCCATCTTTTTGGAAAGTCAAGAGCAAGCAATTTCTGCGAACGGTGTCTCTCATGGACGATTATTTTCTGCCAATAATAACTCTTCTCTCGACGAACAAAACTAACTATAAGGCTCTCATCATGCCCGCCCAAACTTATGGCGCAGAAGCGTGGACGTTGGCAATATCCGATGGTGCGTCACTTGGAGTGTTTGAGAGAAAGATTCAACGGAAGATTTTTGGACCTTTGCAGGTTGGTGACGGCGAGTATCGCAGGCAATATAACTATTAGCTGTATGAGCTTTACGACGACATAGACATAGCGCAGCGAATAAAGATCCAGCGTCTTCGTTGGCTGTGTTATATCGTCCGAGTGGATACAAGCACTCCGGATCTGAAAGTATTTGATGCGGTACCAATTGGTGATAGCAGAGGAAAAGATGGGCTCCTCTGCGTTGGAAACATCAGGTAATGAAGGACTTGGATTTACTTCGTGTGTCCAACTGGCGCCGGTTAGCACGAGAAAGAAACGACTGGCGTGCTTTGTTAAGCTCGGTCAGGATCGCGTAAGTGGTTATCATGCCAATTAAGAAGAAGAATAAGAGGATATCCATACTTCAGTACACACACAAGGTTTCAGCAAGATGGCCCTATGCCCCACACGATCAGGGAGACCATAGCGCGACCGCGTGATTTTTTCCCTAACAAACTAATAAGTATTTTCTGAGTCATACCCTGGGCACCCAGGACATTCGATTTTACCACTTTTGACTTTTTGTATAGAGATACCTAAAAAGTAAGGTCTATGAAAAAAGCCAGCAACCATCTCAGCGCTATTTTCTTTTAGCGTTCGCTAAGCTAATGACGTTCCATTTCCAGACCGCTGAATGCGGTCTGCCAGAAGATCTTCTTAAGGAGGAACTCACGTTATTTTTGAGATGTTGTAAGCTCTTTTATACTCATAACACCTTAAGTGAGGCATGGATAGGGTGGAACATATCATGAAAGCTGGTCCAGCGAAACTGTTCACGCATTTCTCAAAGTTTTAAAAAAATGTTACTAGAGGAGCCTTCTGCGCGGGGCTCGCATTCAACATTAAGTTTATGGTGTCGCATCATATTAGAGTATTCCAAAAGAAGGCAACTTATATGAAATAAAGAGTCGATTACATGAGCAACGGGTAAGAAAAAAATGTTTCCTAATAGTAAGGCTGTCAAGTTTTAAACTTGCTGATGATGCGCTGAAAGTTAGATGGAGAATGTGTAACTATCCTTTCGGTGATATCTGCCATTTTGGCTCATACTTGGCTTAACGACAGAAATACTACTGTACCTAGTGAGCTGTCTGAGGAAGTTTGACCTTACAAAGAGGGAGTAGGGATTCACTTGGCTTCATGTAGTCTACTCTACGTCTGCGTTGGTTGGGTCATGTCGTCCGAATGGATACAAACGCTCTGGCTATGAAAGTATTCGATGCGGTACCAGCTGGTGGTAGCAGAGGAAGAGGAAGACCTGCTTTGCGTTGGAAAGATCAGATGGAGAAGGACTTGACTTCACTTGGTGTGTACAACTGGCGCACGTTAGCACGAGAAAAAAATGACTGGCTTTGTTAAACTCGGCCATAATCGCGTAAGCGGTTTGATAGTAGCGGATAAGCAAAGCATTTGATGGAATGTTTTCAGCATCAACTTCTCGGCTTCCTTGCTTTGTCAGGCTAAGATTTAGGTACCTTGGCTGTCACCTTTCAAATCTGAATGAGAGGCTTTCAAGAATGAATATTAACCGCCTGTGCAGTTTTCTCATTACCACACTCCATTTTTCATAGCTGTAATAATTGTAACTTATATTAATTTTCGGTATGGAAGATACACTATTCTCTCTTTATTTCTTATCAGATCCCAGATATTTGAAATCAATCGAGTAGATCACAGTCTTCTTACGCACCAAGCTTGTTTTCCTACGGCTTCTCCTTGGTTGGAATTATTTCACGTGAAGACTAAACGGTTATCACGCCAATCAAGAAGAATACTTAAGCGGCAGCCATTATGGCCGAATGAGTTTGTGGGTGACTACCATATGATGTGGCCTGAAAGCGAAACCCCTCTGAGCATGACACACCAAATGATACAAAAGTTTCTTTCTAATCGTGTCTGACCCCCGGGGTATATAATAATAAATCACCGTATGGATTTGTGTCGTGAGAAAGTTACTCATGAAAAACAATATTGCACTCGGAGTCCACATAAAACTGAAGTGTTTTCCGTTTTGCAGAAGAAAATTGAGAGGCAACTCTACAAACAGGAAGAGGAGCTCGGAAAGCATCCAATAGAGGATACATCCGCTAATTAAGTGTGTACATACACCAATTTATTGCTTTCCTCTAAGGTCTTCATGATGCTTATTACCAACTTTGAGAGTCCAAATTCACCAATGGGTATCAATGCCCCTTTTGTAACTCTTGTTACAGCCCATAGTGTCAGTTTAAAATTAAATGAAACCTACAGCTCGTCAGAATTGGAAAGATTATTAAGAAGTTTGTAGAGAGCTTAGATTGTCAACATCTGCGGGGATGACTAAATCCAGTTTTGCAGCTACAGTTTCATAAGAATTAAAGATTTATTAAGAGGATATCTATTGAATCTTGATGGCTTACTTCCTCAGCGTCTTCTTCGACGACGAGGTGAGAATTGGTTATCATTGAAGACACATAAGTAAGTACTCTCCAGAATGGCTTCTATAACCTTAATCCATAAATGTATAATAATTTAACTTGAACGGCAGAAACGTACTACCTAAGAGAGGCTTGTCTTATATATTAAATAACTTAAACAAGGATACCACATCTTAATATAGAGTTAAGATTGACGTCTACCCTTGGAATCGAGTTTATGATCAGTCGCTATATCCGCGATTTTTGGTTTAGTACTAGCTGGGTCAGCCGCTGTAGCCAAATGGGTTGGTGCGTGATTACCATTCGGTATTCACAGAGAGAACGTTGGTTCGAATCTCGGTGAAACACCAAATTTAAGAAAAACATTTTTCTAATAGCGGTCGCCCCTCGGCAGCCAATGGCAAACCTCCGAGTGTATTTCTGCCATGAAAAAGCTCCGCATAAAAGTATCTGCTGTTCGGAGTCGGCTTGAAACTTTAGGTCCCTCCATTTCTGGAACAACATTAAAACGCACACCAGAAATAAGAGGAAGAGCTCGGCCAAACACCCAAAAAGGGTGTAGCGCCAATTATATATATATAAATACTAGCTGTACCATTGATTAGTTTCTTTTATTTGCCCTGCTTTCTTTCGATACTGAAAGCTGAGACCAGAACTCGCGCACATTAAATTCTCCGATGAAAATGTACCAATGTTCCAGATTAACATACAAACTTCTGGTTGCACTACTTTCCTGTGGAATTTGCGTGGAAAAATTAGTCAATAATGCCACAGCTCCAAAGCCCACACCAAAACAATCATAAGTTCAGCATGTTTTGGCCTCTCTACGACTGCGAATGAGGCTTGGGATCGCTGCTCACTAAAACAAACCAAATTGATTATTATTTAAATGACGTTATAGTCAATTTCTCATCGAACTAAAGCCCACAAAGAGGAGCAACATCGATGTAGATGACCGTTTTTCTACAGCTTCTTTAATTGAACTTTGTAAGGGAATAAAGTGAGGATTTTGTAGCGAATTTTTTTCTGGCTAATAGAGCTAATACCTATTAAGTTGCTGAAATCCTTGGCGAGTATATGTTCCCGTATGATGAGTGGTGCATTGTGTATACGAGGCGAGAGTCAGCTGAACCCTACCATACGAGTATACCACTTCAGTAAATTGCGAACTAAACGCACATGACTTCGATGCCTCAAACTGGGTCTAACTATGACAGACAAGATACATACAAAATCATGCTTTCTTCACTAAAGTGAGTGTTTAATTATTGAAAATCTTGAAAAGAAATTCAATCCATTTGCATGAAAATGGAAGCAGATTTAAATAATCAGAGCTTCTATTGAAATGCGTCAAGGTTTCTATCCTCCTTCTCTCCACGCAATTCAAATTATATCCACTCAAAAATAAAGAAAGAAATTTATGATTATTTGCGGCACAGCACTTAAAATACAAATACATATTTTCTAGCACTCAGCGCTATGCTTTTCATAAAATCATTGAATTTTTTTAGGACATTTCCAGCAAATATGCAGCAATTGCAAATCTCCAACCACTTCTACGCCGCACTCCCACCCCCACAGGCGATTTGCATGAATGACTGAATACGTAAAGCATTTTGCAAAACAATCAAAAACAGAGTGTCGACGACCAACGACCACCGTGACGACTTAGCCAATGGGTCCCCAAGTGATGAACCAAATGAGCTGAGCTGAGTCAAGTTACGCCATGGCAGGGGTAATAGCTTTCAAACAATAAATGTCCGCAAAAACCATTGACATGACTGGAAAATAACACAAAAGCGGGGGCAACACTAGAAAATTTGGAGACAGAGAGGAAATAGAGTGAGTGAGAAGGAGTGAGGCAGAGAAGAGAAATAAGAGAAGAAGGCAGCCAGCGAGTAATGAGCGTCCGAGAATGTGGTGGCATTGTGGCATTGGCGTTCGAATGCGAGGTGGGCCAAGCTGACGATAAGTCATTACAAATGTGTAAGGTAATAGAAGTAGGAATGCGATTTGAAGCTGAGGGAGGGAGCATGAACGATTAAGAGGCAAATGCGCTGTGCGAGCTGCACCTTTTGGAAGGAACGAAATTACTAAAACTGTAAGCATCAATGACTTCCGTGCGCGCCACTGAAGCCCATGAATGAATTGTGCTCGAGGCGCGCTAACTACGTCCATAGGCAGCTGGGTGGCTTGGTGGCTTGCTAGCCGGTCGCGGTGGCGCAAAAGCGGGCAGTGGTCAGTTAGAAAAGCAGGGATTTCAACAGCAACAACAAGAAAAGGTATGAGTTAGAGCACACCAAAAAGCAATTCATCTAATTTGAATGCTCAACAAACTCAATAGTCGGTGTAAGTTGGGTGCATCGTTGGTCGTTGGATTGGTCAGTTGGGTGCTTGGTTGGCTTGCTGCTTGTAGAGGGGGAGGGATGGTTGGAGTGCGAACGGCGAACAGGTTGGTTGCTTACAACAACTTGACAGCCAGCGCGTAAAAGCCATTGTTCATTGCACGTTTTGCTGTATGGCATTGAGTGGCAGGCAAACAATAAATAAAATTAAAATGATGCAAACAATAGACAGTTCGGTGTGGAAGAACCAAGCAGAGAGGCTTAAAAAAAAATTTGCAAAAAAAATCGGGTAGTACGAGCAGTTACAATGAAGACTTCAGTGGCTTCCGCGCACTTTACCAGCAGCCGTGGCTGCAGAGGTCAGTTGAGATTCCTTTTTTTTTTGTTTCGCTTCTATTTGGTTGACTGTCCAACTGGCTATTGTCAGCTGCCGACATGTAATGACCCAATGTGGCGCTCAATATGCCTATTCTGTGCGCCACCTACCCACACCCGCACACACACTCTCCCCCCCTCGAGCACATATTGAAATTGAAAAAGAAATTGTTTGTAACAGCAAAACGAGTTCATTATTTCGCACCCTTGCATTGTTCTGCTGAACTCAAACCAAGCAAAAAACACCAAAAACAAAAAAAAAACAACTGAAATTCACTCGAGAACCACTAGTGGTCATTACAATTGTTGCTGTTGTTGTTATTGTTGTTGACAAAAGCGCGAATTTTGCGCCCTCTGTCAAACATTTTAATGTGTCGCTGACCACTCCACTCCGCTCCGCTCTGCTATGGCCTGTTGTTGTGTTGACTATTTGGTTGCGCGCGTATTTGCCAACATCCGTTTTTCATATGAGACGCGTATCCTTTTTTAATTAAAATGTTGACAGGCACATGTACTAATGTCTGAATTTCGCAGTTTGCATTTTTTTTAATTCGCTTCACTTTTTGTACTTTCTGCGCATTGTGCTTTTCGGCATACTTCATTTTTCCTCCTTTTTTGGCTGTCTGCACATTTTATTTCGTCTGTCAATAAATGATGTTTGCTGTTGTGCACGGCGATTTTATACCATTTTGGGGCCAAACTACGTTGCAGATTTTTTTTTACATTTAAATATATTTTTTTTATAAATATTCAGCATTTCATTGCGCTGTCAAGCTGCTGTCTGTCAAATGTGATGTCCGCTCAATTGTTACAAAAATTCTTTTGTTTTATGCCTCTGGCGAAATTTTCTTTTATTTTCCGGTTTTTCTTCTTCTTTTTCCGTAAAATTTCATGTAATGTAATTTTTTACGTAACATTTTTTGTTCTCTTGAAAATACATTAACTTAACTACTTTTCATTTATCAACGAATGTTAGCGTGGGTGGCCACATAAATACATATTAACATATGTACGTCTGTATGTATATTAGGGTACCTCACAAAAAAGTTGCGAGAGAGACATTTTTGATCCTATTTTTGGCATTTTCTGGTAGATGTGTTTAAGAAAAACTTGAGTACCTCAGCCAAATCTTGATTTATGCTTTTAAAATATCATTGGAAAGATCATCATTTTAATTTTTTGCAAAAATAACTCATTCACGTAGACCGACTGCCACTAGAATTTCTCTGCACCTGTTTTTTGTCAAAACACTCACTGGTAAGATCATCACTTTGGAGGTCGAGCCCTGTGACACTATCGAAAATGTCAAGGCTAAGATCCATGTGAAAGAGGGTATCCAACCAGATCAACAGCGTTTGATCTTCGCTGGCAAGCAACTGGAGGATGGTCGCACCTTGTCCGATTACAACAGCCAGAAGGAGTCCACCCTTCAATTGGTGTTGCGTCACTGAAGCTTCATTGCTTATCTTGCCTCAAAAATACAATTACGATAAGATGATCTGCCGCAAATGCTTCTACGTGGGACCAACTTCCGCAAGAAGAAGTGTTGGCACACCAACAACTTGCGTCCGAAGAAGAAGTTGAAGTAGATTACTGGAATCTGGATATGTGAACGAAGACGAAGAGAGAGACGGCATTCCCGTTTTTCTGTTTTTCCTATGTGTAGCCCAGCATTATATGAATTGAAGCGAACATTGTAATGCAATTTTTTTTTTTGTTTTGAAAAATTGTATTTTGAAATATCTCGCCCATTGACGTCCAAAAATGTCTTTTTATCGAGAAAGTCACTATTTTACTTCTGTTGATAAAATTTTCATACATTTTCAGACCTTTCAAGCTGAAACTTGTATATCATCCGAGGTGATTTTTCGAAAAAAATATTTTTAAAAAGTAGTTTTGTTTATCAAAAAGAACTCGAACGAAGGTTCATTCAAATTACTCCACGTAGATCTTCAAATTTTCCTGAAATATTAAAATATAATAAATTCTGCAGTTCCGATAGAAAATACCACTGACTTTTTTTTGCATTAAAAATGATGCACCCTAATGCGCACACATCCGTAACCATAGACCAATTTTTTTCATGAAAACACTGGGATTTTGTATCCCAGCGGCTTATAATGTGAGGTCATTGCACCTGTGTGGATATACTTAGGCATTGTATTGAAATGTATTATAACGAGATTGAGTCAATAAGTTTATACAAATTTGTGAAAAATACCATACCAAAATGAAAGCGAATGAACTTCTTCCAACATTTCTACTTTTTTGCTACCCACCAAATATTACGATTTCTGGAAGCCTTCAAAATAGGCATTTCTTACGATGATGCCCACTTTATTCGCTATAAATCTCTTACCGCCTTACCGCCAATTTTGTTTTTGAATCAATTTTTTCTTCTTCTTCTTGATTGGCGCGATAATCGGTTACGCGACAGTGATTTCTTTCTCCTCCTAAACCGCGCCTATTGTACACACCAAGTGAAGCCAAGTCCTTCTCCACCTGAGCTTTCCTACGTAAAGATGGCATTGCTCTTCTTCTGCTGCCACCAGCTGGTATCGCATCGAATACCTTCAGATCTGGAGCGTTGGTTTCCATTCGGGTGGCATGACCCAGCCAACGTAGCCGCTACACTATGTCTATGTCGTCTTAAAGCTCATACAGCTATTTGTACCATTACCTGCGATACTCGCCGTCACCAAAGTGCAAAGGTCCAAAAATCTTGCGCAGAATCTTTCTCTCAAACACTCCCAGCGTCGGATCATCGAATGTTATCATCGACCACGTTTCTACGCCATACGTTAGGACGGACTTGATAAGAGCCTTATAAAGTGTTAATTTTCTTCGTCGAGAGAGGACTTTACTGCTCAGTTGCCTACTTAGTCCAAAGTAGCACTTGTTGGCAAGAGAGATTCTACGTTGGATTTCCAGGCTGACATTGTTATCGGTGTTAATGCTGGTTCCTAAATAAACGAAGTCTTTTACAACCTCGAAATCATAACTGTCAACAGTGGCGAGGGTACCGATACGGGAGTGCGCTGACTGTTTGTTTGATGACAGGAGGTACTCCGTTTTTTCCTCGTTCACCACCAGACCCACTCGCTTTGGTTCTTTATCCGGTTTGGAGAAGGCAGAACTAACAGCGCGGTTGTTAAAGCCGATGATGCCGATATCATCGCCATACGCCAAATTGTACGCTGTTATAAAAAACTGGGCCTGAGAGATTACGTTCTGCGGCTCGCACAATCTTTTCCAACTTCAGGTTAAAGAAAGCACACTACAGCGAGTCAACCTGTCTGGAATCTCGTTTGGTATTAAATGGCGAGGAGAGGTTCTGGCGGCGCTGCAAGCATTGCTCAACGTCATTTTGCATAGCCGTATTAGTTTTGTGGAGATACTGAATTCAGGCATCGCGGCATTTAGGTAACTCCTTTTCGTACTCTCGATTGAAGCTTTGAAGTCGACGGAAAGATGGTGTGTGTCGATTCTTCTTTCATGGGTATTTTCCAAGACTTGTCGCAATGACGTGGCCGAATATACCAAAGAGGAATTTTTGTAATTACCTTACCTCGTAAAGGGGTTTGAATCGTCTGATATATGGCGATTTATTCAAGAATGCGCCTCGTCGCTAAATATGATTTTTCGAACAGAATTGAGAACGCCTCTCAAGCGCTCGAAACCCTGGCAGCATACTTCTGACTTTGTGAGCCAATCTGATTTTGTATGGATGCAAGTCCAAGTCGCAGTATCGGCTAAGAAAGGACGAAGTCTTGCCGTATATCGCAAAACGTCTAGTGACTTAAAGAGATTTATTAGAAGCCCTAAGCATTTCATTTGACAGTGTACGTAAGCAATATTTTGGCGGAAGTACTGGATTTCAGAAAGCTGTGTGCACAATGGGTGCCGCATTCGCTGACATTGGAAGAAAAACACATACGAATGCGACTTTTTCAGGAACTTTTAAAGCGATTTCGAAGAGATAAAGCAGATTGGATGATTGCCGATTCATCAGCATAGATGAAATTTGAGTTCTATCACCAAGAACCTAAATCAAAACAAGAGGTTAAAAAGTACCTGGTTATTCGGTTCCGAAACAATTTCGTGTCCAGAAATCGGTCAAGAACGTATTAGCATCAGGTTTTTGGTATGCGAAAGGAATTTTGTTTGTGGGTTACCTGCAAACTAGTAAAATAATAAATTTTGAATATTATTGTTACCTTGTTACCTTAAAAAAAATCATGCGTGGAAAACGTTTTTCATGAAATGATGAGGTCATAAAAGCTGTGGAAGCGTATTTTGCAGCCCTTCCATATTGTCGCTTCAGGGATGGAGTTCGTAAATTGGAATCCCATTCGAACAGGTGTGTTGATGTTCAGGGAAACTAAACTAAATAATAAAATGTATTTGAAACCTCTTCAAAATTCTGTTTTTCTTATCGAACCGCAAAACATAACACAACCTCGTAGCAAGCCGTAGGGAGGCTTTCGCATCAATGGGTCTTTTATATCGAGGTTTCTCTCTAGAAAAACATATTTTCTGAACTGAAATTTAAACTAGCAAACTGTGCATAACTGCCCAGTGATTTCAATTTTCAAACTCAACCGCCAGATATTTCCATACTAATTCTACTCTCCCTAACTTCTAACTTCCTTCCACACAGCATTCCCTGCTCTTCCAATCGAAGCTTGGTATGAGTCAGCAAAATCTAAAACTAATTAAAATGCCATCAACTTCCGTACTGCAGCTTAATTGTGTCAACCAGTGGATTTGGTGAGTCCAATGAAAACGCCACCACTTTCGGCCCCACTTTGTGGCACCAACGGCAAGAACAACATGAGAAGCGTCAACGAATGGTTCAACTTCGTTAGTGCGCGTTTGCATGCAGCGAGGGGGTATGAAAGTAGTAAGCAACAAAATGTTACTTTGTTGAGCGCTTCTAACTTTGATATCGGAAGCGACGCAGGCAAAGGTGCGCGCCTATGCGCCTAAAAGCATACCTAAAAGCAGGGACGCTGAAAATTTTGAGAACCGAAAAACAAATGTTGGTGCTCTTTGCATGCTCCTGTGTATGTGTGTGTGTTGGCGTGTGTGAGCAGCTTACTGATTGTTACGCGAATTTCACGTGTTTGTTTTTTTTTTCCTTGTGATGAGCTTTTAACTTGTTTCCAAACGCGCCCTTTCCACAACCCGATTGCGCCATTTCGCTGGTTTGTGGTTATTACACCAGATTGTTTGTGCCCAACCGCGCTGTCACATGCTGCATGCCACATGCCAACCAGACCGGCATGTCGCAGCGCGAGCAAATCGTGATTTATGCCATTTTCCGCGAAGCACTTAACGCACAAATCGCCGCTACTAAATCCCGCCGAAGCACTGCATAAATAGCAGGCAAACATGCTATCGATTCCATACCCCCCCTCCCGCCAACACATTTTGTATATGTGAAGGTATATATAAAACCCGCTTGTTTCCGACTTTGTGGAAAGGTGCCTACCACCGCTTCCCCTCTTCGCTCACGAAATAAATTCGCTGAAAATTTACGAGTTCCGCGCGAATACACCGGTTTATAAATCTTACAACTACATAAATCTCGCGTATTTTAATGCAATAAAATGTTCCGTCTCCCACCGTCGCGCACCTTTTGCCACGCCAAATTTTAAGCGACAAATCAACGACTAAATTCGCACTGATTTACAAGCATTGCAATGGTCAATGTGATGAGTCTGTGTATAAGTGTGTAAGTATGTATGTATATGTATGTATGCAAGTGTGTGTGTTAGTAATTTGGCAATTTCGCGAATTACATCCACAAGTCCTGCGTCGGCTCAGAACCTGAGCTTGTGTCATATGTGAATATACCAAGGAAAGGAGAAATACAAAAACAAAAATAATTTTATTGCTTTCCGCTTTCAATCGCATATTGGTTAAAACCCACTAATTGATTGATTGCTTTTCGTTTGGCTTGAGTTCAATCAGTATTGCTGGAACGCCCCTTTTTGCTTCATATGCCAGTGGCTTAAAATAAAATATTGGTGTTCTTCTATTCAAAACATGCTTTTCCATTGATAGAAAAATATTTGCATATGCCTGAGCGCACAAAACTTTTAGATTGTCACCACTTGCAGTCACAACTCAGCGAAGCGTGAAAAATTTATGTATTTGAAAAACGTGAATTGGTTTATTGTAATGGCGAAATTAATTGAACGCCTAAATATCATGTTTTTTCTGAGACATAATTTGTGAAATGTCAAACCTTACAGGTTGCAAATACTGAAAATAAAGTAGTGGTGAATTTAGAAAATTTAATTTTTCCGAAACAATTATTGCGATTTGCGCTTAGCTCTCGAATTCCGAGGCCAAATTGTGTTGAAAAAAAAAATAACTTTTTTTTGTTTGAGTTAACTTTTTTGTAGGTATTTTTGTTTTTTTTTTTAATTTTACTATTTTCTTAACAATAATAAAAAACAGTGATTTATTAAGTATTCGCAATTTTTGGATCATTTGAACATATGATGGCAAAAGTAGGTAAATAAATATTTAAAAAAATTAACTAAATTTTGTTATAGAAAATCAAAATTCTAAGTAAATTGTTTTAGAAAATTTAAACGATTTCTTTTAGAAAATTTCAGCTGAGAGTTTTTAAGCAAATATTTTGAGTTGCGCAACTAAGTTCCCGCTGTTTTTTTATGAAAATATAACTTTATTCTGAAAAAATGGTTACAAGTGAATCATTGAAAGTATTGCTCATCACTGGCTAATACTTTTTTCCATATTTCTGGTAGATCTCGTATACCTTCGCGGTAAAACTGTTCATCTTTTGAGTCTATTCACGGATCAGATCCATTCGTAGAACTCCTGGTCAGCTAGACCATGTGCCTTCGATCGGAACAGGTGATAATCGGACGGCGCAATATCTGGAGAATATGGCGGGTGGGGTAGGATTTCCCATTTCAGTATTTCCAGCTAGGTTTTAACGGGTTCGGCAACGTGCGGCCGAGCGTTGTCATGCTGTAGAATCACTTTTTCATGCCTCTCCGCACATTGCGGCCGCTTCTCGCGCAGTGCTCGGCTCAATCGCATCAATTGAAGTCGATACCGATCCCCAGTGATGGTTTCGCTTGGTTTTAACAGTTCATAATAAATAACACCAACTTGGTCCCACCAAATATATAGCATAGCCTTCGCAGCGTGATTATTTGCCCGAGGCGACGACGTAGAAACATGACCAGGCAGTCCCCATGACTTTCTTTTCTTTGGATTGCTGCAATGAATCCATTTTTCATCATCCGTCACGATGCGATGAAGAAAACCCTTCCTTCCTTCCTTTTATGCCGCTGGAGCAGTTGTTCACAGGCGAAAAAACGACGTTCAACATCCCTTGATTTTAACTCATAAGGAAGCCAAGTCATTCCCAAAGCATGCAATCGCTTGAAAATGGATTGGCGGGTAACTCCTAATACTGAAGCAAGCTCTTCTTGCGTTTGACACGGATCCTCATTGAGCAATGCCCCCAATTCAGCGTCTTCCAAGGATTTTGGCCTTCCTTCACGCGGACGGTCGTCAATTTTAAAATCTCGGCACGTTGTTTCACTTAAAGCAGCATCTCCATAAACTTTTTGTAGCTCTCGATGCGCTTCAGCCGCCGTTTCTTCGAATGAAAGAGGAAAATCAACACTTCCCGCAAATGACGATTATTCGGCACAAAATCGGACATTTTCACAAAATCAAAATCACTAATGTGTCGAAGCAGTTTGTTTGCCATATGTCTAAGCTTGGTTTATGACGTTCAGGTTATGTCAGAATCGACTAGCACACACTGCTGGCGGGATCTATTGACAAACAGCGGGAACTTAGTTGCGCACCTAATAACCGAAATTTGTTATGGAAATTTGAAATAAATTTTTTTTTTTTAAGTTTAAGTAAGATATTTGAGAAAATTCCAAATAAAATTTGGGAAGAAAATTTTCAGTAAGACTTCCAACTAAATTTGTTAAGAAAATTTCAACTAAACTTTTTTAGAAACGTTTAAGATCCTTGAGAAAATTTGAAATACATTTTTTTACAAACTTTTAACTAAGATTTGCTAAGAAAATTTAAGGTAAGATTTCTTAAGAAAATTCTAACTAAAATTCATCAAGAAACTTCAAACTCAAATTTGCTAAGTAAATTTTAGCTGATTTTTTTTCGAAAATTTTAAATAAGATTTCTTAAAAACATTCAAACTGAAATTTGTTAATAAATTTTAACTTAACTTTCTTTCAAGTTTTAACTAAGATCTTTTACGAAAATTTTAACTGAATTTTCTTAATATTAACTAAAATTTTGTAAGAAAATTCGAACTTAATTTTTGTAGAAAATTTTAACTGAAACTAAAATTCAAATTGGAATTTGCTAAGAAATTTTAACTAATTTTTTTTTTAATTATAACTAGGATTTTTTTGAAAATTTTAACTGAAATTTGTTAAAAAAATATTTGCTAAATTTTCTTAGAAAATTTTAAATAACATTTTGTTCGAAAATTTTAAGCAAAATTTGTTAGAAAATTGTAACCAAAATTTGTTAGAAAATTTTAAGCAAGATGTTTTAAGCAAATTTTAAGATTTTTTAAGAAACTTTCAATTCGATATTTAAATTATATTATTACGTAAAAAGTTTACTTATACGTAAAGGCTATTTTTAAATAATAAAAAAAAGTTAAAAAAAAATTGCGCGTTCCAAATATACTCACCCGTTTACGGCGGCCGATAATATAATAATAATAGTGACTAATTTTAAAAATGTTCAACAAATTTTTCATAAAAATTATAATTCGATATTTTTTTAGGAAATTTTGTAAACAGCTACATAAACGTAAAAATTTTACAAATACGTAAACACAATTTTCTAATAATAATCAAAATACCAGTGACTTGTTTCGTGTTCAAATTTCTTTCAATACTTACCCTGGAAATACCTTTTCAAGTTATTTGGGCACCACTTTTTTGATTCAAATTTGATAAGATGGGTGAATATTTTTCTTTCTTTTTAAGATTTTTTTATTGTATAATTTTTTTAGTATAGAATATGCTTTTACAACAAAATTTTTTTGGTAAAAAAAAAATTTTTTTTACGAAATTTTTGGGGAAAATATCTCATGTGTCATATTAGAAAAACATCTTAAGTTTTTTTCGTTATTTTTCTCATTAACAGCTGAGTCTAAGTAATCCATACAAGTTTCATAATGAGATTCCCATAATTTCTCGAGTTATATTCAAGTACAACAGTGAACCAGTGAAAAATCAGTGCAACATAGTGCCGTCGCGAAGCACCAGCTGGCATACTCGTGGCATATATCACTCATTATATGATATTCATCATCATCATGAATTTCTATAGTTCCGAAATGGAACATAGGGCAACAGATATTAATGTGGATATACAACGAAAAAGGGCATACCCAGTTATTCAAGAAAATTGCTTACTACTATTGCAAGAGAAAAATAAAATTAATATAAAAATTATTATTTAGAAATAGCTACACCTCTGCGACATATTTGAAATTTATAAAAGCTTAACTCCCTCCCTTTCATTATTTACCCGCATTCAAATTAGCCCTGGCGCACCGTCTAATCTGCTTTAATAATTGTTTACAAAAAACAAGAAAAAAAAAATGCCAGTCAAATAATAATACTTACTTACATATTATCTCTCTACTTGCCTTATTGCGCCCTAAGAGCATTCTAATTAAGGAAAATCCTACTTGAGACGAACGAAGATACTTAAAGAATTTCGAATACAGCTTTTCTGAATGCAGTTGCAAATAAATAATTCACTCTGCTTAGTTGTCTGTTGGCCTCGCAATTCACGCTCAGCCTCAAGATTTTGTGGCGCATTTTAATGCGTTGCACTGTTTTTTGTATTTTTTTGTTTATTTATTTTTTAACTTTTTTCATCATTTTTCACATTGCTTATCTAAAATGCATAAAACGCGGGCCATGAAGTCAACATCATATCCTGACCAAAAATGCTCTGCACTTTTTGTGTTTTTTTGTGCTTTCTCCCTCTCTCTCACACCGCCAACGAATAGCGATTACTTTTTATGACATTTGTTTCAAATTAAACTTGAGTGCACAAGGCAGGCCAGTATAAGGCTAAGGCAAATATACCTTGCTCCCATCCGTTTACCACTCGCCTCGCGCACTATGCCAACTCACAACTTATTCCACATTATCGCTTTCCTTTGCCTCGGCTCCTTAGTGTTGCAATGTTTTGTCATTTAACGCCACCTTCGTCCTTTGGCTCTTTACTCCATTGTCTGGCCTTGTTGGCCTGTATGTCCTTTTCAAATTTTCTCTTCGTTGGTTTATGCGCTGCTTTGTAATTATCCGCCTCCGCAATTTCCAATTAAAATTAATGAAATATTTTCTATGAATGAGTGAGCCAGCATACACATAAAATATTTTAGGTATAAAGTTATTAGTTTTGAAATTTTCGACT
The DNA here is from genome assembly GCF_027943255.1 of Anastrepha obliqua. Taxonomy (NCBI): domain Eukaryota; kingdom Metazoa; phylum Arthropoda; class Insecta; order Diptera; family Tephritidae; genus Anastrepha; species Anastrepha obliqua. Next base: position 110,073,028 of record NC_072894.1, on the reverse strand, counting down.
CCCAAAAAAAAACAAAATTTTATATGCAATAATCATTAGTCTGTAGCGTCATATCAGAAAAATCTACGTAATCATGGCAAGATGGATCCATTTTCACTCGGCCGGCCTGGGCAGCATTGTTGGATGAGATTTTTTTTTGGAAATTCTTTTTTAATTTCCCTTTTTGTACGAACATCATCATTATCCTTGTAACATTTTTGACCAACACTCATCACCATAACCATCAAGATTACCTTCACAATTAAGGTTATTATTATTACGCTTGTTATTGCGTGTATTCTGTAACACTGAGCGGCACTTTTGGCCTTTGAAAAACTAGCTCACACTCATCACTTAGCCACCCTCATCACTTTTATCACATCTTCAGCATCAATATTCTTCATCTTTATAATTGGTGGGTGCTGACTGTGACGCTGCTGCTGCTGCTCGCGTAATTATTTTCACTGGATATTTCAAAATAATCATTTCTTCTTACAAGTATGTGCGAGTATGTACGTAGGTATGTTGCATATCTACCTACAGTTGAGGGCATACAAATTGGGGTATTGAGAAAATTTTCATATAGTTGATAACTTATTAAAAATTATGGTTACACAAAATAATTATTAAATAATATTACATTTAGTTAGGCTTTCCTTTCGATTGCTGTATATTTAGCTTCCGTAAATACATCAGCATAGCCATAACTTGCGTTGACATTAAAGTTGCATTTGTTTTTTTTTAATTTGAATTAAATAATTTTATTTATTTATTTGTTTTATTTATTTATAGACGTGAAATAATAATACAAATGTTCTTACACGTAAAAAGCTAGCACTGGCTGCAGGACCTTCGGCTCGCTTAAAGGTCTTACATGTAAAAGGAGACTAGAAAACTTAATTAATTAAGACTATGGTTCTATGGCAGCATGAAGGGCTGGAACGGTTGAAAACGTATGAATGAGTGGCGATTGTGTGCCCTAGACGATGATTTGATATCGTTGCAAGGGTAATTTAATGGGTAGTTTGGTTTTATCCTGTTAGGACTATTTACGATATAATGATGGGAAGAGGATCCCCAATTGACCATTTGTGCATTATAGTGCCTGTGATATATAAATTTGTATACGTCTTTTTTCGAAATATAGTCGAAAGTTATAAGTGGTTCTTTCCCAGCGACTTTAGCCCGTTCGTCCGCTGGATTGTTTCCTCTTATGCCTGCATGGCCTGGATCCCACATGAGTTTTATGCAGTCGCTATTTGTTAATAATTTGCTCCGGATACAGGAGATGATGCGCGTCTTGTTCATTGTGTTCATTATCGAGTAAATGACTGATTTGTTATCCGTGCAAATTATTGATTTCGGTAAAGAGTTTTCAGCGAAGGTAATACGAAGAAGGATCGCTGCAGTTTCAGATGTATAAACGGAGGCATAGCTAGGGCGGAGGCCGGCCGTGATTGTTTCTCCTTTCGAGTTGACAACTGCAAACGAGGTGTTAGTATCAGTTTTTGACCCATCAGTGAAAATGAAGCTCCATTCGGGAAGTATAAGAGTTGTGACTTCTGCAAAAAGACGTTGGTAAACAGTAGTATTGGTGTGATGTTTACCATATTTCGCTAGGTTTAATATAAAATTCGGCTCTTTCATCAAGCATGGGAGAAACAGTACATTTTGGCGAAGTGAAGCGGGAGTGATACCAATATCTCTGGCGTAATCGATGCACAGTGCAATCAACGATTTGCGACTTGGGGTCTTATTTCTTTGAAGCTCGCCTACCACTGCTTTATATAAAGCGCTGTTGTAGCGAATAAATATGTAGCTTAGGTATAAATTTCTTCGTATTCGTCGTGAATCTCTCTTCAATTGTGGGGAGACCGGCTTCCGTCAGTATACATTTTGTTGGGGACTTAGGCGTAGTACGGATGCTACTGCTTACAGCCGTGAGGTAAGCTAATTTACTCACGTTGCTTTTCGCACAGTTACCACAAATGGAAAGGCCATAGTCTATCTTCGATAAAATTAGTGCCCTGGTTACATTTATTAGCGTTGAATAGTTAATTTAACAGTGCTTAGATGACAAATATTTGATAATATTAAGCCTAGCAGCGAGTTGTTTTCTTAAATATGTACAATGTTGTTTGAAGGTAATTTTTTGTAAAAAATTACACCCAAAAACTTTAGGTTAACTCTATTTACAATTTCATGTTATTATAACTTAAGCCAAAGTAATTACATTTATTTTTCCGAATTAATAAACAATTTTAAGTGTAGCAATATAGCCTTGAATACGTCAAATATTTCGCATTATCATAGTATGGAAAAGTTTCTAGTAGCATATCTGAGACATCCCTCCTAAGTTCAAATCTGTATTATTTTAAAATGACCTAGACCCAAGAGTCAGAAAAATGGCTCTGTTATTATGAGTTCCACCCTGTGCTATTTGCCGCTAAGAATTCCCGTTCCCAACGAGGGCATTCAATGATAGTGTGTGCATCATAATCTTCGTCTGCACCGCCATACATGCATTTGGGGTGTTCGGTTTTACCCCCTATAATCGTATACTATACACCAACCAATAACTTTTAGAATCCTTGCCGTTCCCGCAACAGATTTGCCTTCGTATTTCTTTTTTATTTCTTGTTTTGAGGCTTTACTAACCCCTTTCTTCCGTCTGCTTTTTGAGTCCTACAACTTTTTGCTTTTGAAAGCCAGTACATCGGTAGGTCCGATCACTTGCCACATGTAGAACTGGACCTTATGCGGTACAGTAGGCATTACGCGTTGTTAAGAGGTTACTTTGGGAAAGAAGTTTTATTTGTGCCCGGAGGTAGGCCACCGAACACTTGGAGACGATTATTGGATTTGGAAATGCCCGCCGTGAATTTAACTTGGAATAAAGCTAAGAGACTGACGTAGAACAGATCTGAATGGAAGGAGTTTCTAGAGGTCTTTTGTTCCTCGTTGATAACTAAATTAAATAAAAACATAAAAGAATATACAATAAAATATAAAACAATTAAATAAATGAGAAAGAGAAATTAATAAAAATGCAAGGAAAATAAAGTAAAATTAAATTAAATATGATGCAAAAATTAAATAAAATAAAAAAACAAATTAAAGTAAAAGAATAACAAAAAAAAAAATAAAAAATATTAAATCAAAATAAAAAAAATTAAGTAAAGAAATCAAAAAAAAAAAAATTTAAATAAATCGGATTAAGAAATTGAATTAAAAAATTAAAATATACAAAATATAACAAAAATTAAATAAATCAGAAATAGTAAATAATGAAAATAAAAAGAAGACAAAATAAAGTAAATTAAACTAAAATAATAATAAAAAATAAATACAAAAAATTAAATCAATCCAAATTATAAAATTAAGCTAAAACGAAAAAAATTAAGTTAAAAATAAATCAGATTAAGAAATAAAATAAAAAAATTTAAAAACATAAAATAAACCAAAAATAAAATAAAATAAAGTAAAATATAATTAAATTTAATTTAAAAAATGCCTGAAAAATAATGAAATGAAATAAAAATAAGAAAATGAAGAAGAATATAATAAAATGAGATAAAACAGGATAAGATAAAATAAAAAACGTGAATTAAATGAGTATTTTGTGTTTGGCCTCAAATAATTGACGTCAGCTAACACGAGAAAAATGAAAATTTGGGGCTTTGTTTGGGCTCAGTCGAAATCTCATAATGGCTATGACTACGCAGTTAACAAGAAACAAGTAACATTTTCAGAATACTTGACTGCACTGAAGAACGTACAACGTGCTGCTTTACACATAATATAAATACATAAGACCCCTTCTTCATCCTAAACTCACTCACCCAACAACAGGGATTTACACCATTTGGTAATTTTGTTAATGTGCCACTAATGAGGTACCCAAAAGGGTATAAAATGCAGAAAAATGTCAAAAGAATAAATATTTTCAATAAAATACTGTGAGATCTCAGATTTTGTCCGGAAAGTAATTGAAAAAATGGCAACAAGGGTGGCATTATTTATTAGAGCACAAAATAAGAGCAAAATAATGAAAATCGAAAATGTAGCAAAAATGAACAAAACCACATTAAAAACTAGAAAATAATAGGAAAACTATAAAAATGCACACATTTTCGGCAGAAAACGCAAAAAATTGCATTACTAAATTACACCAAATGTCAATAATTTACCAGTAAAAAAACAAAAAAACATAAAAAATAATAATATATGACAGCAGTGCCACATTACAACTCATTTAACCCTTTACAGCCTCTCTAATGAACAATACATGGGAGTAAGTGTCATTAATGCCTATTAAGTTGTTTCAGTTGCAACAATGGAAATGTCCAAAAAAGTGGTGTAGCGAAAGTGACCAAAGTAAGTATTAAGGAGGGGAGGAAATCACATAATTTATGTGCAGGCCACAAAAAAAGAAGAGAGAGGCATAAAACTATTCTGCGAAATAAAGCGAAGAAAAAAATTGTATAAGCAAATTTTTATAAAAAAATTGCCCTGGCACAAATGCTAGCCAGTTGGGGAACAGTGAAAAAAATCAAACTCAGAAAATCCTTTTATAAATAATAATGTAATAAGAAGGGTTGAGTGCAAATGCCTAAACCAGCATCAGGCAACTGGCAGAGTGGGTGAGTGCTTTTAAGTGCCCGCTTACTGGTCACACTCTAATGTGTGGGCGCACACACTGGCTGACCAGGCCGAACGGCCCATTGAGCACGAAAGAAAAGACATTTCGGGATTTGGAAAAAAGAAAAAAATAGCAAATAGGTGTTTGTAGAGGAAGGAAGAAAAGGGTTAAACAATTTATGTAGCAAAAAATGTGTATGTTGGGCCAGTGAGAGGGTTGCATTTGGCATTTAGGCGGTATTGGCTGGTCAATTACCGGACAATGGGATAGAAAAAAAGAAAAACGGAAAAAGCGCTGGTAAGACAGGGCAGTATTTTCCTTTGGTTTTTTTTTTCTAATTTTTTCCTGAAAGAAAGCGGAAAAAATTGTATTGCAAATTTAGTTGTCAATTTATGCTTGTTAAGCAAATAGTAACGAAACAAGGGTTACATTTATATAAACAATGTTTTAGAACTCACGAAAGCTCACACTTGAGCTGGCAGAACTAATCGAATAGCATAAATTCATATGTCCGCTTCCCTAGATAAAGGAAAAGTATGGAAAAATATAATTTATAGCATCACTGCTGGTGGCTATACATTTTTTATTTAAAATAAATAGTGTAAATAACAAAAACATAACAAGCGTCTTGTCCTAGGAACGCTCAGTGAGAATCATCATAAACAGCCCGACTATTGTTGAGTTCTTCAAGCTGTAATCTGCGCAATTCACATGACAAGAGCTGACAAAATAAAGCACCTCTCTCATTCAAAGCTCACTTTTCTTGTAGTCACTCAAGCTAAAATTCTTGAGGATTAAGATTATTATTATATTTTCTGTTAAAAAATCTTTATTAGTCTGTAGGACATTTTGTTTTTGCTGACTAATAAATAAATAAATGATAAATTGCTGCTTCAATTAAAAATAAGTAAAAAGTTAACGGTTCTGAGCTGATAGCGATAAGCTTATAATTTATCTAGTAATAGTAGCTGATCCCTACAGAATCTTCGAGAGCACAGTGCCAACCAGGCCTAAGAGATGCGCCTTGAAGGGATGAAGCAAACGAATGCGTTTTAAATGGGTCGACAAACCTTCGGGAATCCAGTAAACGCCTAAGAGCAATTACATGTCAAATGTTCCAAGTATTTTGGTCATAGCCGTAGATTTTTCTGAAAATTGGTTCACTTGTAGAATTCAGTTAAGTAAGAAGAAAATAAAAAAAAATTTAATATTATAATTTTGTGATTTACTCAAATTACAAAATTTTAGTATAGGGTTTTGTAAAGTGAAACATCTGCAGTTCTTTTAATCTTTCTACAATTTTTTTTTTTAATTCTTAAGATAAAATATAAAAATAAAAAAATGGTTTTTTAACTTAATTTTTTGTTTTTCGTTTTTGAACAACGCTTTCAGATAATTCTAACAATGCCAAAAAAAAAATGGTTAAAGAAAATGTTTAACAATAAATAAAACCAAATTAAATTAAATTCAATAAAGTAAAATATTATATAAACCAAAACATAGTGAAATAAAGTAATATAAAAACAAATAAAAAAAATTAAGAGCCTAAAAAAAAAATTTGAATTATTAATGAAATAAAATGGAGTGAAACGAAAATGAAAATCAGATGAATAATTTGAAATAAAGAAGAAAATAAAATAAAATGTAATTAAATAATACAAAAACTAAAAAAAAGTTAAATAAATGAAAGTCAAATGAAAGGAAGAAAACTTTAATAAGATAAAAAAGTATGAAATAAAAAGAAAATAAAACTGAAAAAAAATAAAACAGAAAATTAATAAGATAAAGAAATGAACTAAAAAAATTCAAAAACTATACAAAAACTGTAAAATAAAATATAAAAAAATTCAATAAAGGAAAAAATAATTAACAAAAATAAGATAGAATAAAATAAAATTCATTTGAATATAAAAAAAAATATAATAAAAAATGTTTATACAAAAATTGGTAAACCAAAAGAAAAGCCGATTGAAATAAAAGAAAAAATTAATAGAAATAAATACATAATAGAAAAAAATCCAGCAAAAAAATGTAACATAAATAGAAAAAAATTAAATAAATAAAAAAATGTATTCATACAAATAAAAATATGATACAATAAAATTACTTTATATATAAAAAATTAAACAAAACATCTTATTTAAAAAAATAGTGAATAAAAAGAAAACCAAAGAGAAATAAAACCTAAAGTAAATAAAAAAATTAGTTCAAAAAAATAAAAATAAGTTAAAATAAAATATAAATAATTTAAATAAATCAAATATGAAATAAACGAAAAAAAAAAAATATATATTGTATATATATATGTAGCTGCCGCCGAGGCCAAACTGAGTCGAAAAGATTTTTTTTTTATTTTTTGTTTCTTTGATTTTTTTTTTAAGTTAGATTCGTTGAATATGTCTACAAATAAGTACATTAGAAGTTAAAAAAAATTAACAAAATTTTTTCATGAAATTTTTTTATGAAATTTTTCTTATGAAATTTTTATAAAAAAAATGTATGAAACAAAAATTTAACTAATGAAAAAAAAAATTCTGGAAAAAAAATTATGAAAAAAAATTTAACTAAATTTAACTAAATTTTTTTAAGAACTTTTTTTTATTAAATATCATTTATTGCGTAGAATTTTACTAACATCCAAAATCTATTTTTTAAATAATATTAAAAAAATGTACCAATTATTTACCCCTATTTGCCAAAAAGTGAATGAATAAGAAAAAAAAGAATTTATGAATTTATGAAATCAAAATCAAGTTGTAACGTCAGTTCTTTTTATTTAACTCTCATCCAAGCCAAACTGAGTCGAAATTGTTTTTTTTTTTTTTTTTAATTTTTCTACAACTAACTATAAATTTTAAATGAAAAAAACTTTTTGCTTAATTTTTTACGAATTTGTTTTAATGAAACTAAATTTTTTTTATGAAATTTTTTTATGAAAAATTTAACTACATTGTTTTTTTGAGTTTTTTTTATAAAATATCATTTATTGCTCAAAATGTTACTTACACGAAAAATTAATTTTGTAAATAACAATAAAAAATTACGAGTTATTTACTACACATTTACCAGAAAAAAAATTAAAAATGAAAATCAAATGGTAGCGGCAGTTTTTTTCTATTTAACTACCCAACCTCTAACTCAAATTGAGTCAAGAAAAAATGTTTGGAATGCCAGAAAAAAAATTTTTTTTTGGGTTTCATAAAAAGCTAATTTTTGAGTATAATTCCCAGAAAAAAATTATTAAAAAACATTTTTCTATAGTAAAGTCCACCTCACACTAAAATCAACAATCAGTCCAACCCAATTGCGCATAATCGCTTACACACACACATTTACATACATTTGGAATGAAAAGATGAAAATTTGGAATGAGAATTGGAGTGCGAGAACTCCACTATCCGCTACTGAATCTATTGTTGTTGCGAGTACCATCACCCACAGTTTTTTTTACTTTCTCACTCTTCGCAGTACATATTTTTGCTACCCCCTCCCTTGCCAAATGCTTACCCTTTTCTCTACGTTTTTGCTATTTTGTGCCACAAAAAGCATAAATTGTCATATTTCCACACATATGCGGTTCATATTTCAATAAAATTGCCCGCTTCCGCCGCATGGCGCAAAGGGGGCGCACGCAGTACATGCCGCAACAGCAACAATAAAAAAACGTAGCTATAGGAAAATGCTTTGCACCCTTTCATCGAACCATGGCAAACTGTGAACTGTGATTTTTCACGAATTTTCCGCACACAGTGATTGTAAGCACTATTATTGTTGTTTTTGTCTTTTTTTTTTTTGCTTCAATTGTAATTTATGAAAATTGAATTGTAATTGCAATTGACAAAATCCCTAAAAAAGGTATACCCGCTAAATGCATTTTTGCATGCCACAGCTTAGAAGAGGACAGCACAGCAAATCTGCTACTCACATTTCCTTTTTGGCATAAAAAACGGGCATAAATCTCAGCTGCATGTGTGCTTGTGTGTATGGTATAACTGTGTTGCTGCCACAACAAACATTTTGACGGCTTCATTTAGTGGAAATTTAATTTATTGCCTTTCAGCTTGTGAACACAGATGTGGCACATACACACATGCATATGCAGATACACGCAGATATGTGTTGGCGAACGGCATCCGATCGCTAAAGTGGCAGTAAATCAAAATTATTTCATTTTCTGCTAAGCACTGCGCCTAAAAGCCACTGATGGACTCGCATGCGTTTAGCCATACACTTGCACACATCTGTGTGTATGTATGTATGCATGCATGTGCGATTATTACTCAAGTGTGCGCTTTGGACAACCCTTTTTGTACACATATGCGTTAAAAAGGGTGTGCGCCTTTTCGTCTTTCCATTTTCATATTTTATCTTTTCTTTAGTTTCTCATATTTGCGTGCGTGTATGTGCCCATGACGTGTGTATTTTGCATACGTTTCCTTCCGGTGTCGCGAAATTTTTCACTTCCTTCCGCCTGTTTGCCAGTTTTTGCATACTCCGGCACTTATTCGTATGCTTGGCTCAACCGCTCAACTGTTTGACTGCTTTGCTTTTCGCTTTTGTGCTACAAAGCGGAAACTTCAGTTTCGCATTTGTATGTTTGGTGAATATATTGTATGTTTTGACGTTTGACGCAAATTTATTGGTAATTTTTTAAACGACTGCTTTTTGTATAATATTTGATGTAGAAGAAATCCTTCCTAGTCGCAGCCAATGAGAGATAACAGAAAATAGGATTAAATTAGCTATTAAGATCGGTTGGGAAACCTTCAAGGCATTTCAAATACCACTGGTTGTGAGAACTACTTATTATATCAGCTTAGATTGAAGATATGACCACTGTCGTAAACTAAAATACCTTGTTGTTAAAAGCAAATTGTAACTAAAAAGCAGCTTTATTATATTTTGACTAAAATTTGACCGAGCAGAGTCATTCAGATGAACTGAGAACTCCAACTAAGTACTAGGAAAGAATATGCGATCAGCATATTCCAGCTTGCGTATGCACATCTGAAGCTGGAGCACCAAAATGTAAATAAAATTCCAATATTTATTTATTTTATTGTAGTTCCTAAAGCCTTAAGGAGGATGGTTCCAAGTGTAGAAGTCCACGCAAGTGGGGAAAGTTACTGATCGCCATTCACTTGGGAGTGGCCAGGGTGATTCTTCTGCATGTGGTACACGCAGCTCACAACGTCCGAGATTAGCCTACGTATCTTCTGGGTAGCTTCCGAACACCCGTTCCGGAGTGAGCTAACGTGAGAAGGCGAAGCATTCCAGGATAGCTGGTTGTGCGCTGGGTTTGGGAGCCGCCACTTAAAAATCCCCCCCAATGAAAACAGCAACAAAGCCTCGGATGAGAACTGCCTTTACTGATGACGACCCCTGCAAACGAAATAAGGAATATGATTTGAGGGCATGCACCCGGAATGTCCGGTCCCTTAATGGGGAAGGTGCCTCTGCCCGGCTGGTTGATGTCCTCGTGAGAGTAAAGGCTGACGTCACTGCCATCCAATAGATGCGATGGACGGGCAAGGTAAGAAAACCATAGGACCTTGCGACGTCTACTACAGCTGCCATGTAAAGGAGCGCAAATTCGGTGTCGGATTTGTTGTGGGAGAGAGACTTCGTCGCCAAGTACTGTCGTTCACTCCGGTGGACGAGCGTCTCGCAATAATACGCATCGAAGCGCGATTTTTTAAGATCCCGCTAATTTGCGCCTACACCCCGACGGAAGAGAAGGACGATGCGACCAAAGATTCCTTCTATGAGCTCTTGGAACGTTACTATGAGCGCTGCCCCCGCCACGACATAAAAATCGTGCTTGGCGACTTCAACGCCAGGGTGGGCAAGGAGGGAATTTTTGGTCCCACTATCGGAAAATTCAGCCTGCGCAACGAAACATCCGGTAACGGACAGATTCTGATCGACTTTACCGGGGCCCAAAACATGGTAGTCTGCAACACCAGATTCCAGCATAAAAAGATGTGAAACCAGATCGATCATGTTGTGATAGACGGAAAAGACGCTTCCAGTGTATTAGATGTACGTACGATCCGAGTACCCAACATCGACTCGGATCACTACCTTGTTGCAGCCAAACTGCGCACACGCCTCTGTGCAGCAAAAAACGTGCAACTACCTACGCAAAGAATGTTCGACATCGAAAAGCTGCAATCACAACAGACAGCCAGCAGATTCGCCACTCGACTCTCACTCTTGCTCTCAGAGAGCACTTCCCAACAAACCGGCATGCACGAGGAATGGAGCAACATTTCTCGTTCCCTACGTACCGCCGCCGAAGAAGAAATCGGATTCCGGCGGACAGTTGGTATGATGAGGAATGTCATGCTGCCGCAGAAAGAAAGGATGCCGCCTATAGAGCCACGCTGCGATCGGGCGCAACGCGAGCCATGTGGGATCGCTACAGAGAGCTGAAAAAGGAAGAGAGACGTATTATCTGAAAGAAGAAACGAGAGGCCGAAATACGTGAGTGCGAGGAGCTTGAGATGCTGGCCGAGATGCGCGAAAATTCTACCAGAAAGTTGGGCGGCTTACAGAAGATTTTAAGACTGGGGTATTTTCCTGTAAGAACAAAGACGGCAAACTGGTGACTGACACCCAGTGCAATCTTAAATTATGGAGGGAACACTTATCGAACCTGTTAACCAGTGATAGCTGCGCATGTCACAGAGAATGTGAAGATCCCGATGGACCGTAAGATTTTTGGACCTTTGCACGTTTTCAACGGTGAATATCGCAGGCGATGGAACGATGAGCTGTATGGGAAGTAAGAAGAAAAGAGTATTCAGAGCATAGGATGTGATTATAAAAGCGGCGCCGATAAGCGCCATATGTTGAACTTTCTGAAGGCTCTTTCTAATCGTAGTGTTGTTTGACAGCCGTCCGCCAGACTAAATCCCGTAAAACACCCGGTGAAACACCAAAATTAGGAAAAACATTTTTCTAATAGCGGTCGCCCCTCGGCAGGCAATGGCAAACCTCAGAGTGTATTTCTGCCATGGAAAAGCTCCTCATAAAAATATCTGCCGTTCTGAGTCGGCTTGCAACTGTAGGTCCCTCCATTTGGGGAACAACATCACGACGCACACCACAAATAGGAGGAGGAGCCCGGCCAAACACCCAAAAAGGGTGTACGCGCCAAATATACATACAATATAAATATATATATATATATATATATATATATATATTATTATATATATATATATATATTTATATATATATTTTTATATATATATTTATATATATATTTTTATATATATATTTACATATATTTATATATTTATATATTTGGCGCTATCTCCTACTTCTAGCCTTCCAGCATTTAATGGTAACTTCGCAAATTGTGGAATTTGAAATAGTGAAGACCATTTTTGAAGGCTGACAACTTTCTGAACGAACCTCTTATGGCTGAATTCATTTTTTTTTTTCAAATAAATTACCTGTATAGAAAAGTTCAAAAGTTTTGTAGCCCACAATTTCAAATCTTGATAAACGTCAAAAAGGCATTACTATTCGGTGACCTGATGTTTCCAGTGTCCTTCTATAATTCCTCTTTGGACAGGAACCAGTTTAACAATCAGGTATAATCCAATTTCATACGCAAACAAAAGCACATATTTTATTTTTTAATATTAGCAAATATACATTTAATCAATTTTAAAAGTAATTTTAATACCAAATTAATATTGAAGCTAACTCCATTTGCACTCGCACACCCATCTCAAATGAAAGACCAAGGGAAATCTTATCCCCTCGAGCACATCAGAGCAAACTTACTCAAAAAAACTTCTGTTAAAATGCTGTTAAGCAAGCACTTAAATAGCCTGTAAGCAAGAAGAGAAAATATCTCAAACAGCAACAGCTGAGGAGGCATGTTCACGCTGTCATTGGACTTGTCAAACTACCAACTTGACTGAATTTATGTGCGCACATTCAATGTTGACATTCAGTGGCAAATTTTTGGCGAGACTGACCAATGGACAAGATCTGGCACAGTGGGGGGGAAAAAGCATTATACAAGAAAATCAACAAAAAGCAGTAGTTAAAATGAAATTGAAGTTGAAGTTAACCTTTCGGCCGTAAACCGTAAAAAAAGCAACCGACCAAGTCTTGCAAAAGGCAGTTAATGTAAGCAAAAGGACATGAGTGAACATGAGTGGACGACGCAGTAGTGAGGATGGGATGGCACCGTGGAGTAAGGCAGTGATGTGGGAATATTACAATACAATGATAGATCATAAATAACTTATGTGCGCTACGGTAATAAAATCGAAATGTCCACCTCTTAAATAACCAATACGATATTAATAAAATGAAGGTACGGAAAGAGGGAGAGATAGAGCACACGCACACACACACTCACATACCACAAACTTTTGTGTGGACTTGGATGAAGCGAAGGTGACCAACAATAGCCTAGATAAGAAGAAATGACGTAAGCCTATGAAGTATGAAGTAAGCAGTCGCTGAGGTAGACGAGTCTGGCGAGGGAATGGAAGCAGGAAGTAAAGAAGGAAGTTGACACTTTTACTGTGACATCCAGGCAGCCAGGATATGTGACTGCACGTACATACACAGTCGCACACACTCACTATCAACTGCTTTGCTCAAGTGAATGTTGTGTTCAATTGCTTTGGCCTTTACGAGGGTGAAACCGATAGACAGGACAATGGTCACTTGATGATGCGGGCGCGTCTCAATACAATTCTTTGCCTTTTGCATTTTTATTCTATTTATCTGCTAGCTATTACTGCTGCTGTGACAGCACTTCAGCGCCTAGCTATTAGCGGTGTTGCTACTACTACCCAGCAGGAAAATGCGATTTTACTGGAGTAACCGAAAAATGCTCTTTTACTGGAGCAACCGAAAAATGGTGTATGCAGTGCATATTGAATGGAAATTACACTAGAATTTCAAGGTCGAAATGTATGTTGAACAATTTAAGATGCAAAATAGAGCACTAAAATATGTATGTACATTAGGGTGCGGCATGAAAAAAAATGCGGTTTAGGATGTGAATCATTGATGATTATGCAAGAAATTAAAGGAGTGGGAAAATGCATTCCACTTAATAGTTTAAAAGACTAAATTGATCAAATATTTGACTGATTTATTCATGTTTTACTTAATCTTATTACCTTCCAAAAAAATTCAAAAAAAAAGCTTGAAAACTCAAATTATTTTGTTTCAGCTGATTACATTTTTAAACATTTTCAGGCACACCTTTTAAACTTAAACTCTAGCCATTTGAGATGGTTTTTTGGAAAATATTTTTTTTTTTAAATAATTTTACCTATAAAAATACACTATTTTCGGAGTATTTTCAATTCTGTCCAGCTCACGCAAGTCTGGATATTTTTTCGAAATATTTTATAGGTGACATTAATATCTAATATACCCGTATTTTTTGTGGAGAGAGTACCGCACTCTAATGTGCATATATGTATTTTTTTTTTTGTGTAGTCAAACAATTTTGAAAATTAAGCGTAAAGGGTTGTCTTGACGACTTTTGCGTCCGATAAATATTTTAATAATAGGACTATGAATAAGTTCGTGCGGTTTTACAACAGATGGCGTAACTTGATTATTATTCCATCGATCCACATTTCCAAACATTCATTGGAGAGCTACTGTCGTAAGGCACAAACGTCAGTATACGTTTTTTATTTGAAGCGTAAACAACAATATTTTTACCACACTTGAAAATGTCGAATTTCGTGCCAAATAATGTGTTTTTGCGGGGAATTCTTCTTCATTATTTTAATATGAAGGAAAAAGCAGCCGAAAGTCATCGTATCTTGGTGGAAGTTTATGGTGAGCATGCTCTAGCTGAGCGAACGTGCCAGAAGTGGTTTGCACGCTTTAAAAGTGGTGATTTTGGCTTGGAAGACGAAGAACGCGAGGGTGCGCCGCCAAAGTTCATGGATACCGAATTGGAGGAATTGCTCGATCAAGATCCGGCTCAAACGCAAGAAGAGGTTGCAAAAACTTTGGGAGTTGATCAATCAACCATTTCCAAACGTTTAAAAGCCATGGGAATGATCCGAAAGGTAGGCCATTGGGTGCCGTATGAATTGAAGCCAAGAGACGTTGAACGCCGTTTTATGGCATGCGAACAACTGCTTCAACGGCACAAAAGAAAGGGTTTTTTGCATCGAATTGTGACTGGCGATGAAAAGTGGGTCCATTACGACAATCCAAAACGTCGGGCAACGTATGGATACCCTGGCCATGCTTCAACATCGACGTCGGCGCAGAATATTCATGGCCTGAAGGTTATGCTGTGTATCTGGTGGGACCAGCTGGGTGTTGTGTATTATGAGCTACTGAAACCGAATGAAACGATTACGGGGGATGTCTACCGACGACAATTGATGCGTTTGAGCCGAGCACTGCGAGAAAAACGGCCGCAATACGCCGATAGACACGACAAAGTTATTTTGCAACATGACAATGCTCGGCCACATGTTGCACAAGTGGTCAAAACATACTTAGAAACGCTCAAATGGGATGTCCTACCCCACCCGCCGTATAGTCCAGACCTTGCGCCATCCGATTACTATCTCTTCCGATCGATGCAACATGGCCTGGCTGACCAGCACTTCCGTAATTACGATGAAGTCAAAAAATGGATCGATTCGTGGATTGCGGCAAAACCGACCGAATTTTTCACAAAGGGAATCCGTGAATTGCCAGAAAGATGGGAAAAAGTAGTAGCAAGCGATGGACAATACTTTGAATATTAAATTTGTAACCATTTTACGTCAATAAAGTTTCAAATTTTGAAAAAAACCGCACGAACTTATTCATAGTCCTATTAGTTGAATTTATTTCTGAAATATTAAGTTGGCTTTATAATTAAAATCCTAGCTGGCACTTCTGAGCTTCCCGGATTGGTGGACTATGCAATCCCATCTACACTTACCATTACAACGTTCTCCTGAAGAGAACGCGACGATGTAAGACAGGGGTGAGTATATCCATGTATACACATATGGCTCAAAGCTCTACGGTAGAGTGGGCGTTTGTGTATACTCCGAGCATCTGGAAATGAAAGCCGCGACACTGGTAGAGTGTGATGGGATATCTGGAAATGACATCTACAATTTCACTGGCAGCCAGGTGGCGATAAATTCTTCACAAAGCAGTCGACAACCTCCAAGGTAGACATGAAATGCCATACATCACTGAGTCAAGGTGGCTGAGACATTTCACTTATGGATAATATGGGCCCCTGGCCATCGTGACATTGAGGATAACTACAGAGCCGATAAACTAGCGAGACTCGCCACCAAATTGACCGATGAGTAGAGAGATAATGGCATAAGCATACCCTGACAAAAATGTGAGCTACTCATCCTTGAAGAAATCGTAAGGAAATCAAACAAAAGATGGCGTAATGAAGCCACTTGCAAAGTCGCCGACCAACTGTGGCCAACTCTAAATGCTAAACGCACAGAATCTCTGCTAAGCCAAAATAAACACAGTCTCAGCACACTGATTTCAGTTATAACGGGGCACTGCCTAATAGGTAGGCACGCCCAAAAGGATGATATGACTTCTGTAGAAGTTGCCTCGATGAGGAAATGGAGGAAACAATTTTGCATCTTCTGTGCCATTGTCCTGCTCTATCCATACAGAGTTTTACAATTTTTTAACGAATTTGAAGACCTCAGTTCTGCAGAAATAGGAGATATTCTAAAATTTTTTAAGGGCACACACTGGTCTTAGAAGAGATATGGAAAGCTACCCACGCGGCATCACAATGTCTTAGAGTCACAGAACAACCGCTTCAGCCTAACTTAACTTAACCTATAGTCGATCTTTAGCCTCTGAGCAATGCTACGATCACTATTGTGACGTGGATTATTTCTGTGATTTTATCGAGCTTATCGTCAATTAATTAGCTGTTACACAATTTCAGCGGCCTGGTTCGATACTTTACGAAATATCGATCACCACAGCCATCCATCAAGAAAAAATGGATAATTTTAAAACGTACTTTTTGCACTTATTGTAAAAAGGAGGTCAAATTCAGCCGTTAAAAGGCAAGTTAGAGAGTTAAGATGTTCCACAAAAATAATCTTCATGAAATTCTACTATGGAATATTGACAATAATATTTCGACACATATTAACTTGTAACACTTTTTACATGTAATATAAAGACTTCTCTAACCAAAGTTCGAAAACTGTTTATTGACACACTGTGAAAAATGGGACAAGATAGATTGTACTAGTTATTCACTTTTTGAAATCTTGCTAGTCGCTTACTAGTTAAAATCGAACTAGTCCTTCACTAGTACCGGTTTTCTGTTTTCTTACTGTTACAGTTTGAAGATAATTTCCTCGATGTTGACGAAATCGTTCTAGTCCTCCACAGAACTCAATTTTTTACTTTTCAACTTTCGCACACACACAAAACAATTGCCTCGCAAACTTGTACTAGTTATTCACTTGTTGAAATCTTACTAGTCCCTTACTAGTTGAAATCTTACTAGTCTCTTACTAGTTGACATCGTACTAGTCCCTCACTAGTCCAATTTTCTTATTTCTGACTATTATGCTCTTAAGACGATTGGGGAAATCGTTGGTCCGTTACTGGTTGAGACTGTACTAGTCCTTCACTTGTTCTAATTTTCTGCTTCATATGATTGGCTCGCAATTAGCGAAATGAGACTAGTCTTCATTAGTTGAAATCGTATGAGTATTCCACCAGTACCGATTGTCTGCTTTCTAATTGTCACGCACTGAGAAAACTTGCAATTACAAAATCTTACTAGTCCTTCACTAGTTGAAACCGTACTAGTCCAGCACTATTACCGCTTTTCTTCTTTCCCAGTATCGCACACTCAATAAAATTTATCCCCAGATGCAAACTTGTGCACTAGTCTGTTACTAGTTAAAATCGTACTAGTCCTCCACCGGCACCAATTTTCTACTTTCATATTATCGCACACTGAAAACAATTGGACGAAATTCTGCTTTACTAGATTCGCTTTTCTCTTTGGGGTATTGTTATGGCAAGAACTTGCAAATATACTTCCTTGAGTACCACTACGTGCATAAAAATTCGTATTTACAATTTACTATTATGACTGCTACTTTTTTATTAGCATTTTCCTTATTGTTTATCTATTTTTATTTTTATACGCGTGCATGCATAAAAAACTACAATAAATGCATAATTGTCTGTTACTTTTTCACTATCCACGCTTAATCCTACGCTCCGAAAATAGCTGAAAAAAAAAAACAAAACAAAATTGAAAAGAAATAAACGGAAACATCTCGTAAAACTAGCGAATTGTGAATTATGGGTCATCGTCGTCAAATGTCATTTCGTTGGCATTTTCGGGGAGGGAGGCAAGCGCACTTAAGGCATCGTCCTTTTATATCCTTAAGCACACAAAGGCGACCGACCATTGGTCAAAGTAGTAAAAAATAATATTGAGTGAGTTCGTTGTTCATCATCAGTACACCTATTCCCTAAGTTATATAAAAAGTATGTAGGCAGGCATACAAACGTATCTACATTTTAACACAATAAAACAGGCATTAAAAATAAACACTGCCACCCATAAGTACGAGGGTTCTGCACAAATAAAAAATATGCAAGTGTGTACTTGAAATTAAATCACAGACGCCTTAATGTGTGTGCCTCGGAATTGATGTTGTGCAAATATTGTAATATTAATGCGCGTGTATGTGTATGAAAATAGGCATAAAAATAAACCAACATTTTATTGTGTATTTTATTTCGGAAACGTAAATGTTATGTGTCGGTTAAGTTTTAGTAGCTGAATTGGTGCTAAAGTAGCTTTCATAGGCTTTAGTTGGCATAAAATAGGATTACTAAATTTCAAGCAGAGAACTTAAATGGCTCTTAGGGGCAAATATTTCGCTAACTAACTGGAAAGCTCAATGGCGAAGTATTTTGCGAAGTACTCTCAATTCAGCTTAAAATTAGATTTTGGGATCACGGCAGTGGTGCCGCTGGTGGGATGGTGACTAGTGGGATACCCTCTATGGGACCAAAATTTATTCCGCTAGTCAAGCGGCAATCATAGACAGCTTCCTTTCGGTTCCACTTGAATTTTTTCTATAAAGCAGAGAAGGTCTAAGAGGCTTGACTGGAAACTGGCTTGGCATTACCTCTTTGTAATATTTGCTTTATTCACCAAAAGTGTGCGGGTTTCTTTGGCTACCTGTGATGTGCTCTTGATCAGCCCCTGGAGCGCTGTTCGAAGATATTAATGTGCAAGTTTCCAAAGTCTTGAGTGGATAAGGAACAGCTTTTGTTGATGTTGTAACAACATAGAGCACAGACGAATTACGAAGGCTGCTGAGGCTAACTAAAACGCAACTCTCATTATTAGCTAGGTAGGTAGGTATAGTGGTTGTCAATTGACACACCTAGGTCTGCTGTAGGCCCATCGTGATACTACTACCGCTGTCCTCTCTCCTCACTCTACATTGTCCTCATTGAACCTGTGGCTTTAATATATCTAACAAGACTTGTTATTCTTATATTGGCTACTTCTGCCAAGTTATTCAGGGAACTTTTTCCTAAAATATTGAACCTTCTTCTATCCAGAATCATGCGCCCGCATAAAAAGTGTTCTATAGTCTCTTCTTCTTCCATGTCGTTACAGCTTCAGCAATAGTCGTTATAAGGTGCTCCCAATCTACTGGCATGATCAGACAATGCCAGGTATCCTGTGTTTTCTGGTGAACGTGATTAGTTCTCTTTTGTTGGGAGTTACTCCAAAACCACTTAATACAGCCCATCGGCTTACATTGTTTAAAACATTTTGCATTATATTGCAGAGGGTATCTGGAAATTTTCCTTTTATTAGTATTGCAATATCATCTGCGTAGGCCACTACGTGTATCCTCCTTTCCGCTAGATTCTTTAACAATCGTTGCATTGGCAATATCTACAATAGAGGAGAAAACACAGCGCTCTGAGGTGTACCCCTCCTGACGGATCTGCGTATCATCGAGAGGCCGAACATCGAAATTACGAACCTGCCTAATAACAACTGTTCTGTAAATTTCACAAGTCCCTCGGCGCCACCCAAATCAGTGAACGCGCTTTTAATGGCCTCCGGTAATATGGTTTTGAAAACACCCTCTATGTCTAGCAAGGCTACTAGAGAATACTCTTTATTCTCTATTGATTTCTCTATCTCTGAAACTAGCAAATTTACTCTGCTGTCTCTGTGGATTTACCTTTAAAGTATGGATGTTGCGATCTCGCGAGTAGCGACAGTGTCAAGCTTTCCCTTATAAAGGTGTCTATTAATCGCTCTAACGACATTAATAGAAATGAGGAAAGGCTAATAGCTCTGAAGTCTTTAGATTTTGTATGCAAGCTCCTACCAGCCTTTGGTATAAAAACTGCCCTGACTTCTCTCCACCTTAGAGGAACGCAATTCAATAGTAGTGTTGCTCTGAATATGGATATCGGCCATTTCATAATGTTGCCCATTGTCTGTTGCAGTTGCGCAGGGATTATCCTATCTGGTCCCGGTATCTTGTATGGTTGGAAATTTTCTACAGCCCAAATTATCTTGGCCTCTGTGACAATGTTCCGGGTATCGGAACCTAGTACGCATTCAAAGTTGGACCATTGGTGGTTATCGCTTCCCCTAAATTACCTTGGAAGTGAGTATTTAGTAATAATTGTAATGATTCTTCACTGGATTCTGTCCACCTGGAGTCTGGCTTCTGAAGATACCGTATGAGTTGAGCGGACTTGGTTAGGATTTTTCTCAGTCGAGATGCCTCTCCCGTAGTCTCGATCTCCCCACAAAAAGTTCGCCATGAATACCTTTTTGCTTTTCTTATTTCTTTCTTATGTATGTTTAGTTTGTCATACAAGTCCCATTCGCTTTCGTTTTGGGAGAGTTTGGCTCTATTGAATTGTTTCTTGCAATTCTTTTTTAGCTTTTTCAGTTCGGATGACCACCAAGGCTTATTCTTCCCTCTATGCTTAGCGGCTGGGCAATCCTTGTGCAGGGCTTGGTTGCAGCAATTAATCAGTCTACTGACATGTTATCTAATGTCTCTATGCCAGAAGCGTTGAAAGGGGGATCGGTAGGCAAACGTTTTACTAGTTCCTGAGAATATCTGAGCAGCTAAGGCGAAACCTTCTACTTAAACCGAGGCAAGTTTTCAGGCATAATTTTTAATTGATATTTCGTGATTATCTCCTCCATTTAAAGCCTTTTCCTAGCCCTTACTTAATTGTTCAACATATGACTTCACACTTCCACTTCTTCCATCAATTTTTATTTCTTTAAAACTCCTTCCATTACTGCTAACACGTTTTAGTGTTCTTCTACCAAAGAGATCGAATTTGATCTTAGGAGTAGAGAAATAATACTATGGGATGCGACTCCTTGTGGACATGATGCATAGTTAGTATATAAAACAGGTGGGCTAAAAAGTTCCGAGTCTAATAAGCAAAACACTTTTTTTTTAAATAACTTTTTCTGCTATCGTTCCAGCCCGATCTAACATTTCAATACCACTTTGGTAGAAAGGTTTAGCTTTTGCCTTAGTTTCTGCGGTAACCTCTTCACTCGAGCGAAAATTCTTAGTGACGTGCATTTTTTTAGGTCTGCGAACAGTTAGGGAGCCAAATCTTGTAGATGTGGGAGCAATTCGAAGTTCAATTCATGCAGTTTTGCTATTGTGTTGATTGATGAATCAAACCATATGCGGAAGTTTGTCTGCAATTTCGGTCTTCAAATGCTCCAATAACACTTTAAAATATTCACTGCTGATCGGATTTCCCTTCTCAAGATAGTCAATCAATATTACACCACGCACATCCCAGAATACCGAAGATCGCCTTTCATGCCGATTGTTGTACTTTCGCGCGCTTTGGAATAGGTTCACCAGTTGCTGCCCACACAGATGACGATCGTTTTGGTTCCAGAGTGAAGTCATGGATCCATATTCACCCAAAAATTCCAGTTAATTACGTGGAATATAATAAATGGTATTACATCGTTTTTTGAATGCGTAACCGAGCTCCCCTCCTGTTTGTGGAGTGCATTTTGCTGTTCCACAAATGCAGGGATCTACTATTTTATGTAGTTTCCGAACGGCAAATAATTTCTTATGAAAAGATTTTGCTTGATAGAAATATACTCGGACGTTAGGCATTTTTGCTGAGGGCCACCGCTATAAAAAAACCTTTTCATTCATTTAATGCTTCACATCCGCAATAGGTTTCCGACACAGACCCAACCAAATGGTAGAGATTTACAAACCCATTCAACTGCGGCAGGTGCTAAGAAAATTAGATTACAGAGTAGCGACTTCTAACTCCGAAAAGTGTATCAGAAATGTCTATAGGCGAGATGAGTTGGCTTATACGGAAATCATCTTTCTAAACTAATAGGCACCAGGCCATACGAGAAGTTGGAATAACTAAATTTATATGGATTGTGCCTGAAATGAGTCCATTTGTTGGTTACAGAGGTTGCTATTCATAAGCGCGCTTAAACCATCCCGGTTTTAAGGGAATCCAATCAGTTCTTCCAGAAGTATCAATACCCAAACTAAACAGATCATAGCAGATGAAGCTGTTACACAAATCGTTATATGCAGTTTTTACTCCTGCAGTGCTAAATCCAATATTTTTATGCTCAGTGAAAAGCGGCATATTTGTCCTTGTGCACCATAGTCAGTTCTGTGTCCTTCGTTAAAGGAGTATTGGCCAAATAGAACTCCAAAATCTGCACACCAAGATAAGTTTACGCGCTGACTTGCTGACCTAGCCTACTCCTCAACGCATGCAGACGGTAAATACTAAGTACCATCTCAAACACTTTTCTCACACACTCTTCTCCTTTATCAAATCTCTGAATACTACTATGTATAAACAATATTCTGAGATCCGGAGTATATTATTGCTTTACTGTCGCGTTTATTGTAAAGACCTCTCAGTAGGAGATACCCGTCCCGTACAAACTAATAGCAACAGTTCCAGCCCAATCTACTAACCATGCTTTCAGTACGCATACATATTTATGTAGGCAGCCGCCCATTACCATCAAGTAGTTAGCAAAATATATGTAGCGGGGCTATCGCCACCTCTGCACTACATTTCGTTTGTCTATCGTCAGTCTCTTCGGAGAAGCTATGTGCGTATAGGTAGACGGTAACTTTTAAAAATCAAGAGAGCAAAATAAACCTGATTTATTTACATATTAACATTTCTTTTTTTTTTTACTTATTTCTCATTTTAATCCTTTAATAATTTTAGTTTTTTATAGAAACTTTTCAGATGACATTTTCAGATATATCTGAGGTAAAAATTAGTTTGATGTATGAGCCTGAATTTCTGTGAACCACCAAAATGTACTTAAATATTCACTCACATACACAGGTACAACAACTACCAAGTCAAGTCAGGAAAAGAAATCCAAAAACAAGAACAGGCGGCGATAACTGCAAACAAAATTATGAGCAACAAAGTCAAAGGACACTTGTACATATATGGTTTTAAAAATGGCCAGCGAGTATATCAACAGCATAATTGCCGGTCATTTGCCGGGAACAACATAGAAGGCAACAAAATTCAAATGAGCAGGTTGAAGGGGCTCTAATAATAAAAAACAACAACCGAAGCACGAAACAAAAGCATTACAAACACTTGTGCAGTGGACAGCATGCTCACACACACTCACATTCATATGCTTACATACATACAACAGACACTTCATGAGCTGACCAAAAAAGCAATCAGCATGAATGGCACATTTCAATGCCACAAAAACGCAGCAGCAAGAACAGCAAGTACATAGCCCAACAACTGTATTTGTTTTAGGTGTGAGTGTGTGGCACAAGCAAAACGATTTGCCACGTTTGTCATATGCAAATCACACAGAAGTGACAGCAGCAGCCGCAGCAATGGCAGAACCATTCAAATTGAGCGCTGGCCGTGGCAGTTGCAACAATGAAAGTGCCAACAACAGCGACGGTGGCATGCAACATGCGGCAATAATGCAACAACATGACAAGGAATACATATATACATAGGTGCATGCATATATGCGGTTGATGATAGTCGGTAAACACAAATGACTACCAGAGAGAGAGAGAGAAAAAAAGGAGTGGAAGCGTAGTGGAAATGGCTGTGAAGCACTGTTGTAGTGCAAGCAGGGGAAAAGGTGAAAAAGTACTGCTCATTGACAGAGTAGATTAACAAGCGTGCAACATTGTTGCAAAGTGATTACATACGCACCCACACAAACACACACAAAGGTATACACACTTAAGCGGCGCATACAAAAATTTTGTTACATCACTTTATCACTGTACTAACGTTGTTTGTGTTATTGCTATGCAACCGTGCAATATTGCATGTTGCACATTGTTAGTGTAAGCAGAAGGCAGCAAGCATAATGCTCGTAATGGCATGCGGCAAGTACCTACTCAGTGCAAAATGGCATATTTAAGCATAAAAGTATGCAATACGCTTTTGTTTTAACGGTGTCTCCATAGAGTATCCGTGTGCGTGTGTGTGTGTGACAGTTGTTTGCGCATGTGATTGCTTTGTGGCCGGATACGCAGTTTTTATGCATTTTTGGGTTTTGATAGCATCAACTTTTTAAACTTTATATGCACATTTACAGTTATTGAGCATGAAAAGAGCCAGTGAATAAAAGGAAACCCGATATTGTAGCAACAAAATTGTCTGCCACATTAACCCTTTAACGCATACTACGCATACTCTAAAAAAAAAATTAGGAAAAGTGCCAAATATTTATTATGATTTGCCGTTGTGCTGAATTAAAGTTCAAGTTGAAAATGAACGAATTCATCATGGCGAATGTCCTTTTTTTTGTTGGTTTTTTTTATATCGTTAATTACGAATCTAAATTTAGAATTGAAAAATCGGAAATGGCGGCAGAAAATTTTCAAAGATAATTTAGACCTGATTCAAATCAGGGATTCAAGGAGACAATTTGTTTTAAACATGAAGTTATATTCAAAATCCAATTTGTTGGATCTAAATAGTAGGTAAAATATTAAAAAATTAAAAATATAAAAAATAAATAAAAAACTTTAAAAAAACTTAAAAACTGGTAAATTAAAAAATAATTTAAAAAAATTCAAAATCGTGGCAAAGGGATCGCTTTTGAAGTTATATTGCAAGCCCAATTTCTCGGATCTAGTTGAGAGAAAACGGAAAAATTAAAAAAAAAAAATTTTTTAAATTTTAAATATTAAATTAAATTAAAAACTCATAAATTAAAAAATAAAATAAAACTCGTGACGAAGAGATCATTTTTTTTTTTAATATGAAGTTATATTTAAAACCTGATTTGTTGGATCTAAATAGTAGATAGAAAACTATAAAATTAAAAAAAAAAATTAAATAAAAAAATTTAAAATTCGCAATTAAAAAATTAATTTAAAAAAAATCTAACTTGCGTTTGAACTTATATTAAAAACCCACTTTATTGGATCTAAATAGTAGATAGAAACCGAAGAATTAAAAAAAAATTAAATTTTTTTTATTTTAAAAATTAATTTGAAAACTCGTAAACTAAAAACTAAAAAAAATTAAACTCGTGACGAAGAAATCGTTTTTTTAATATGAAGTTATTTTCAAAGCCCAATTTAATGAATCTAAGAAAAGAAAAAAACTGAAAAAGAATTTTAAAAGAAATTACAAAAATTATAATATATTACAAATTTAAAAACTCGTATTTAAAAAAAAATCAAACTCGTGGCAAAGGGATCTCTTTTGAAGTTATATTGGAAATCCAATTGATAGAAAATGAAAAAATTAAAAAATTATAATTTAAAAAACTATATTAAAAAACTAAAAACTCGTAAATTAAAAAATCAAATAAAAAACTAAAAACTCTTAAATTAAAAAACTAAATTAAAAAAAGTAAATTAAAAAATTAAAAACCCGTAATTTAAAAAAAATCAAAAGGAATCAATTTCTTTTGGGCCATGATATTGACGTCCTGTGAGCCAAAGTGAACGATTACCTCACAAATCCTTTTTGCTTTCTCACTACAACTTTCCCCCACTAAATCCACAACGACCCTTTATACCACCTGGACAAAGGAGGTCAAACTGCAACTCAAAGCCAAAGTCGACGACACACCAATTCCGACTGTAAATAGCCCAAAAATTTTGAGAGCAACCTTCGACAGTTTGCTCTCCTTCTCGGCGCACATAACCGCAATTGCCCATAAAGTCCAAAATCGGAACAAGGCCCTCAAATCACTAGCCGGCAGGGCTTGAGCCAAAAACAAATAAATGTTGCTGTCGACATTTAAGACAATTGGCGGCTGGTTCTAAACTACGCTGCGCCTGCCTGCACAGTGTGACTTTTTTCACTTTTAGGATGCCGAAATTAATAACAGCCAAACCAATGGAGCAATTCATTTCAAATTTTGCAGTGTGGTTGCAGATACTTAAATCTGATTTGAGAATAAAAATGGGCGTGGTACGCCCTCTTTTTCTCCTTGCCCACATGTAAGGTAAAATTTCACATAATCATATTTTCTACTTTAAAAGCATTTTCCAGTGCCAATTTAAATACAAATTGTTTAGACTTCTTAACTTTAGCTTTCAGGCTTATGAATAATATTTAAAAGATTTCATTCAGCCCCTGGGTACCTTTTTATATTACATTATACTGCTCAATGAAGAAGATAATCACAAATTGTTTCAATGATAAATATGTCACTAATACAGTTTCTAAAGATTAAACATAACAAAACATAAACACTTATTCGAAAGCAATTATTCATAATACTTCTTCCTGGGCCAGCAATGCAATTACATCTTGAGGCAAAGTCCCGCGCTTGGTTTTCGATGGCTTACGTAAGCTGCAAATGTAGGGATCGGATGATATTAGAAGCCTGTGCAATAAATCCTCATTGGTTTGAGTTCGTGAACTTTTCATTGTATACCATTCGCGATAATTTCTGACATCTTTATTTCTCGATTCTTGCGCTTCTTCGGAAAGCTGACCAATAGGAACCATGAATGACGATATTATATGTCTTGAATGGAACAGTATTTTATGCAGACTGACTGGCATATTGTACCACTCATATTCCCTCAAATAAAGATCGCGTGTGTCTCTCACGTATACCTCAAAGGCCTCAGCATTTATCTGAAATTCACACCCTAAGCAAGACAATATGGTGAAAAGCCTTTTTAAGAGACATAAGTTAATGCCTGTAATGTCTGCAGTAACTTCTGCATTACTAAAAAAACGTCGTGCTGTGTTTCCGTCATTTGTATTGCCAGATTTCTCTTTTGGCATATCAATTAAAAGCCCAGTTTCGTTTCTAAATCTGCTTTGAATGCTTTCCTTCCTCTGTTTCAGTTTTTCCTTATTTTCGGCGCCTCTTACACACCATGTCCTTAGTTCCAACCGATATGCAATGTGTCTTGGAAAACCAACTATAATTACGGGCTAGAAGAAGGGCCTTAACTCGGCAAGATCCCTCCCACTTTGAAGAAAATTGGTAACACAGTTTTTTATACGCTCTCCTAGCTTTTTAGTATCCACGTCTCTTCCGATCACCACAAAAATTTTCTCTAATACCGACGAGATCCAGGACAAAGCAAATCGACAACTACTGGACCGGACAGTGTTTAGGCAGACAATAAACGACATTCAACAGAGGAGACCCTTACCACCTTCTTGAGCTCCCCACCCCCGAATGCCGTAATCGGAGTACAACCACCATCCACAAGCGGGTGAAGAGCTCCAGCTACCCGAGAGACCCGCGGAACCTTGGCACATTACGTTTTGGATATTAAACTCCTACCTATCCAGAATTGACCCCGACATACCACCCATATATCCAGCATGTGAAGGCACCCCGCACGACACTAACAACCTTTCCACATGTCCCACCGAACCCACCCATCTAACTCCTCTTTCCTGTGGACTCAACTTGTCGAAGCAGCAAGTTTAATGAGCCTACCGTTGGATGAGATAGACGAAGGCAATCGGTGACTTACACTGCATTGACAGGTTTTAGTATTGCGAATACAACAACAACAATCTACATTTTGTTTTGAAGTACAATTGTATTATATGGATTGTAAGTATCATACTTCGGTTCTTATCCTCGACCTTACCAGCTTGGGAGGCAACGCTCTCGGTGATTATTGTAGTTCCTCAAGGAAAACTCTTGCCCCTTATTATTATCCCTAAACCATCATTGCAAGTTTCGCATACTCGCGTGCCAAATATTGTTACCACTTTCTAATGCAATCTGCTTTTATTTGAGTACCTCTGAAATGCCCTTTATCACATGCACTTCTCATTTAATTCCTGTCTCCTAACCCAAACTTCTTTTGCTCTTTCTTTATGTTTTTTATTTTTAAAAATTGTAATAAACCACTACTGCCGTAATATCTGCTACTTTTTCAGCTCTTTATTTCCATTCAACTTTTTGAATATCCTCACACACATTTTGAATATCCTCACACATATACATATACGTACTATAATTTACTGTTACTAATTTAGCTAACCCTCGAGTCCTTCTCTGCGTATTTCTCTCTTTTTCTGAGCATTTTATTGCTGCGAAGGATTGCTGCATTACGTAGATTTTTACTATTCCAGTTGGTCACTCATCTACGTCCGTATTTACTAGTTGCCGTTATTGCTTTGACTTCGCATTTAATTTAGTTTCGCTTGCTTTTATAGGTTTTTGCATAACATTTTTTTGTTTTTGTTTGTTTTGCATCGAATGCTTTTCTTTTTTGTTGCAATAACTACTTTCAATTTCTCTCCTTTTTTGTCACTTCAATGGGTCCTCAACGGCTATTATAGTCCTACTGAAAAAGCAGGAGTATTACAACAATCTTACTCACACAGATACGTACACACCCACATGTGCATATTTTATGTGTAGTGTTGTAGGGAACTGTAATGAAATTCCCACTAGTCTAATTTAAAAAGTTGTTATCGCCATTTGTATTATTACAATACTATTTTGTTTGCAATTTAAATGTGTGCCTGGCCACAAATTTAATGGGCACGGAATAGTGGCTATGCAAGTAATTGGTTTAGCCCAGTGGTAGAATGCCGCTATGAATAAAAGTAAATATAATTTTTTTTTAATTTTTTTAAGAAAAAGAGAGGTGCTAGAAAACTAAATACTTGGTGTAGTTACTGAATATTAAAAAAAAATAATATGAAAAAAATCATTATAAATCTCACGAAATATATTTAATTTGAGGTAATCTGCGTCATTCACATGGACAAAGAATAAAGACCTATTTAATTTAGAGCTAATGAATCATACAGACGATTTTGGAGAAACATTTATTTTTTTATACTATTATTCGATAGTTTGAATAAAGCCGCTCAAATTTTCTCCAAAAAAATACTCTAATTTGTTAATAAATATTAGTTGCCTTCGATACGCCACTTCTCTGCTCACTATCTTTGGACTCTGCTCACTTGACGAAAAATTTTCCTGTGAAAGCAACAACAAAGTTGTCGAATCGTCGCTAGACAGTATGGTTAAACCTCATAAAACTGGTATAACTCATTACTTTCCATGCTGCCTACTCCCTTTCAAGAGAGTTTCATTAGACCGCGTTCATACAGGGAGACTTTTGTTGCTTCTTACTAATACGCATTAAGCGCTTCCAGACAAATGTAATTTTTGGCAGCTCTTTTCCATGCTGGCAAAATATGTTTATTTATACGAGTAGCTTCATCTATGCGCCACTTCTTACCACTAGGCCCATCGAGGGGCCTATTTTTGAAATTATCTAATCAAAAATTCTCTACATGGTTTTATTTGAAATTTTGTTTTGTTTTTTTGGTTACATTTTTCGCAAAATATAATTAATATAACACTTTGTTCTATTTCGGCAAAATACTTTTCGAGGAAAAAAGGTTTGGAATTTTCAAATGTATTACATTACAGGCATCAAAAAAGAGCTGGAGCGCACGAGGCTTGAAATAACATAAACGAATTTTTTTAAGGAATTTCGATTTTTTGCTAGAAACTCCAAAGCATATTTTAAGCCAATTACAAATAGAAATTTTCTATTTCAAGAATCGAACTTTTTGCCTCTGGTTTAGAAGGTTGAAAGCATCTTCTATTGGTCTACAAAAAATGGTAAAAATTTGAAATTACAACATAGCCCTTTTACTCCATATTTTAGAAAATGTAAAGTATATTTTAAGACAATAGAAAAATTGGCAGAAGCTTAAGCTGCATTGAACTTTCTTTTTTTAAAGTATTCGATTTTTGCCAGAAATAACATAATTTTTTTTCTCTTCCCACGGATCGAACTTTGTTTCTCATACTTTAGGAGTTTTAAAGCATTTTTTCGGCTGATAGAAGAGCATGAAGTCCCTTAAAGCAATTTTTTTCAGATTATAAAATGTTCGTCTTATACTTTAGAAGGCTTAAAGCATGTTTTAAAAAAATTATATTTTGAAAATTTTTGAGTAGGCTTTATCCTTTCTTCAGAAACAAAAATGTCATGTAGGAAAATTAAATTATTGAACGATCTCATATCAAGTGATGCAAATATTTTGCACATTGTCTTAAACATTTTTCTGAAAATTGGACTAACTTTAGGTTTGAGCATAGTATGAAATTTCCAAAGCTTCTGCTATTCTAAAAGTAGTTTATTAAAAGCTATTGCATTAAATTTCCATATTAGCCGCAGTCTGACTTCCAGAGGCACATCGTGACTACTATTTTACATATTATATAGCCATCAAAATTTAGATTCTTTCCGGTTTCACTATTTTTATTCAAAACACGACTCTTAAAGTTTATAAGTGGAAAATGGCATCATTTAAATGTCCACCATGATGAGTTCATACAGGCTGTCATATGAGAATTAAAATTTTCAAGGACTCGCTCCCACATTATCGCGTTGAGTTCAGCAATGTCGATCCGAATGTTGTGTTTCAGCTCAGTAATCGATGCTAGGTTATTCACATAAACCTTAATTTTCAAAAAACTCCGCAAAGAGTAGCCTGGTTGTGCGAGATCGCTTGATCGAGATGGCTAATTTATGTCAACATTTCGTGAATTAATCGAGCAGAAAACTTTGACCGCACGAAAATTTTTCACCAACCTTTTAATTGTCGACTCTTTCGGATGATTATTTCCACCGAAAAATCGAGAATTTGGCAAAATGCTGCTCTTAAAGATCGCCCTTTTTAATATTTCAATAATTTTAACGCGTTTTGGTATCTTTTAAAATTGTACATCTGTCTACGTGGCAAATTTCATAGATGATATAAAAATGGTACCGTTTAAGAATTATTTACATCATTTTTTAAAGGCCCTTTAGCTGTCGCGTCGAGTATACCTAAAATAGCAACCAATTTTTATATTTTACCAGCCATTCATAGTCAAGTAGCTAAAAATCATGAATTATGACAAATTCAGCTGTATTGACCAGCGATTGACAACCCATCTGGTACAAGGGTCGAAAGTCACGAGAAAAGTATCCTTGGATATGAATAGACGAAAGTTACAAGTTAGTGTTAGTGTGTACACAGAGATGTCCATGCCATCGAAAAGACTTCGTCGAATAGAAGGACACTTACTTACTCACCCTGTGTCCAGGGTTGCTTGTTTTGAAAAACCTATGCTCAATGCTCTTTAGCACAAATATCCTCCACGAAATTTTCGACGGCATTCCACTTTTCTTCTCCTATCATCAATTTTTATATATTATATCTTATTATCCCTCATTGCAGAGCTGTTCCATCTGTGCTCCATCTCTCGCATTTAAAGAAGGTGTGCTCCGTATCATCATACTCAGTATCTCCATAAATACCGTTTGGTATTGTAGATTCTCCTTTCCCATTCGCCACAAATAGTTGGCACAAAGAACCCATGGCCAGACAAAACTGTATGAGGTAATAGTTAACCTCACCGTGCATTCTTTCGACCCACTTTTTTAGATCGGGTATTAGTCTCGCTGTTCAGAGTTCCCTCTTGCCAGCCAAGGTGTGAGCCTTTGAGTTCTAATATCGAAGAAGGATAGTCAGGGAATTCGTGAGATCTCCCATCTCCGTTTGCACTCTTATACCAGAATATATGTATATAGGGATGGTTCCGCTGATAACTAAAGCCGCTGCTTCTGCTACTGTCGTGTATGAAACAGCTACTCTGAGAGCGCAAGTTTTACTTGGAGTATAGGTATGGTCGGTTAGTAGAATCCACTACTTGCCAAGAAACTCGATAAGTTTAACATTTGTCATATGACAATTTTTCAGAGCATTCTGCGTTTTAGGAATAGTAGACCCAAACATTTGCAGAGAAAATATTAGACAGTTCTCTTACTAGCATTCAAGCCATAGCCGCGACCAAATTTTGTTACGGGAAAAGCCTTAGTTTTGCAGAGTGCTTACGTAGAAGCTACAATTTTATATTTATTATGTAACAAAATGAACTAAAATTACTATAAAATGTTTTTAATTTGGTTAATATTTTAAGAGGCCGCAAAGAAGCATTTTTTTATAAAATTTTCTATAGAAAAAAATTAATATTTTAAAATGGCCGAGCGATACTTCTCGTCAAAAATGACCCAAATATGAAACATGAATAAATATTCAATTAAACTATTATATGTGTGTTACGTTTATAGTTTGGGATTTTACTTATGAGAGATTTGAAAATTTGTAGTAGATTTATACTAGAAAAAGTTTGGGAAATGTTTCACTCGAATATCGATAATCAAAACAATCAACAGAAACTTAAATGTCAATGAACCATCTATAAGCTGAATTTGACGCGTGGTTTTGTTTTTTTTTTTTGTTTTTGGTACGCCGCTAGGAATAAATGGTACGCCAACAGCCCAGAAACGATTCAAGAGCTGAAACATGAAGTCGAAGTGTCATTGTTGGAAAAAGTGCCGAAAAGGGTGAAGATGTACTGAAAAATTTGGTCGAAAGAATGGCCTACGATAACGCCAGACGTGGAGGTTATTTAAAAGAAATTGCGTTCCATGTTTAATTGAAGGCTTGAAATCGAAACTGACTAATCAGGCGCCTTTCAAGTACAGCCCAATGCAATCAAACGCTAAAAGCACCAATATTTTGTATTAACTACGAGTATTATTTGGAGGGCCGCCAAAGGACTTATAAATTAAAAATTAAGTGTATCTTATTTCTTTATTTATTTATAAATATAAAATATTTTATTTTAAAAATATTTATCTATTGCCATATTTTCTAGTTGTGCCAGTCTGTAATCTGCACTGTAGCCACCGCCTTCGTGCATCCTTGCCTATCGGGAAGAATTCATTCAGTTTATTTATTAACCACTACAGGCCATAATTTCTGCAACCTAAAACGAAATTTATCGCATCTTTTAAAGCACAAAGTTTTCATGAGTTCTAGCAAATATGATACGTGGTAATTTTGGTACGTTGTATAATATTAATTTTCTGCTTTCTCACACTCATGAAATGCTTTAGGTTGAAGCGGTTGTCCACTATGGGACACACTCAAACTCATAGCCCATTGTGATAAAGAACGCTTTGCAAAGGCATTGAAAATTGTTTCGCCTACCACTGGGTGTATGCATTTCAGGTCACATCCGCACTTGCTGCTAAAACTTTGAGGGCCGTTAAGTGACCGCAAAAAAGGATAATACACTTCAAGCTAAATAACTGTACTGCAACCTTTTTAGCAAATCTAACCGATGCTCTGATACAAAAGCATTTTATAAGCTCATTTTTGTTGTTGCATGAAATGCATATTGAAAATGCAAAATATCTTCGCACTTCAAATAAATGTAAACACCTAAAACTGCCAAAGGCCAAGTTGCATTGTCTGTGTAGAAGCAATAATATCCCCTATTTTTGGTGCAGTGGACTAGCCAAACTTACTTAACACACACACGCACATGCAAATAAAGATAAAGATAATAAACACATGGAAGCACTCAGACAGGTGATGTAGTGGGAGAGGGCGTTGATGAGTTTGGAAAATCTCATTAAATTAATGCATGGGCACATTTGTGTTGGTGCATTTTAAATTAGAATACCAATGTGTTATAAAAGTATTTATGTGTGAGTGTGTGTGTGTGTGTAGTTTAGGTGAGGTATGGTTATTTATATTGTCGCCAATGGCCACTTTTTGCCGCTGATACATATTTTGAAGGTGTGAAAGTGTTTGTATGATTTTACACAAATTTTTGATCAGCTCTACTGTTATCAAATAAAGTCTTAAGAGTTGTATGTAAGCCAATAACTAAGCACAGGAGGCGCAGATTCGCACAACTTTTTTTTTTTAATAGGTCTATGGATAAGTTCGTGCGGTTTTACAACAGATGGCGTAACTTGATTATTATTCCATCGATCCACATTTCCAAACAGTCATTGGAGAGCTACTGTCGTAAGGCACAAACGTCAGTATAAGTTTTTTATTTGAAGCGTAAATAACAATATTTTTACCACACTTGAAAATGTCGAATTTCGTGCCAAATAATGTGTTTTTGCGGGGAATTCTTCTTCATTATTTTAATATGAAGAAAAAAGCAGCCGAAAGTCATCGTATCTTGGTGGAAGTTTATGGTGAGCATGCTCTAGCTGAGCGAACGTGCCAGAAGTGGTTTGCACGCTTTAAAAGTGGTGATTTTGGCTTGGAAGACGAAGAACGCGAGGGTGCGCCGCCAAAGTTCATGGATACCGAATTGGAGGAATTGCTCGATCAAGATCCGGCTCAAACGCAAGAAGAGGTTGCAAAAACTTTGGGAGTTGATCAATCAACCATTTCCAAACGTTTAAAAGCCATGGGAATGATCCGAAATTCAAATTTCGAAAAAAACCGCATGAACTTATTCATAGACCTATTAATTTGAAGCTAAACTCTAATAGAAGGTACTTTTTTGACATATATTATGCAAACTTACAAAGGAGGCGTGTCTGTAAACCAAAATGTGTTAAAAAATGTATGCATTAATTTTCAAACTGCAATAAAGCAAAAATTACTTAGCCGATTATAATGCAGGTTTCTTGGTATTAAACCTAAGAGTATTTGTTAATATCCTACATTAATCAATGAATCATTATTTCTTGGTACTACTGTTCTAAATTTTTTTGAAATAAATTTTTTTTTTTTTTGTTTTCAAAATGTTTTACGATTTAATATACGTTCGCCACTAAGTGAGAAAAGAGCAAAACAAGCGAGGCAAAGAAAAAATATTCTCTTTGATTTCAAGTCTGAGAGTATGCCACTGTTATTTAGAGACCATATCACATAGGCCTCTCTAATCGGGTTAAGGGAGCTCAGAAAATGTTACTTCGTTTTTCACTCTGTTCTTTAAGCTTTTCAGAACCTTCACTGCTTGTACTCCTCTCGATATTTATGGATCGACTTTAACAATCGAGCAGAAGGTCTATTCTATAGTGTCTATACAGGGTCCGGCAGTCGAAGTGTAAACAACTTCGAACCGCCCGTGCATCATCTGTGTGTTAGCTGGATAAATGACAGTCCAGAGTATTGATTGTTTACAAGCACACGGAAGCATTTTGCCCAGAGCAAACGCGAAAAAAAGTAAGGAATTTCAAAAGTGATCGTGCACTGCATTATATTTCACTGGAAAATCACAGCCAGCGATTGTTCGTGAGCTCGAGCACCACTACTCGTTACAATGATACTGGTAGCATCGCGAAACGTCACGGATGTGGTTACTGAAAGACTGCAACGTCACGTGAAATGGTTCAAAAAGTGAAGAAGCGACTTGAGCGAGATCCCCGACGAAGTGCCAATCAAATGGCGAAAGAACTGAAAATATCTGACCATACCATCCGCCGCATGCTGAAAAATGATTTCACAGTCAAGCCTTACAAGATCCAAATGGAGCATGATCTCACACCAAAGCAGCAACAAGTCAGACTTGAGAGAGCGCAGGAGTTGCTTCGCTTGACCGAAAGCGGTCAATTTCTGAATATTGTGTTTTCTTACAAGAAAATTTCTCAAAATTAGCAATCCGTAACCTCCCAAAACGATGATGTTTATTTGACCGACCATTCACACGAGAATTTGAGTCATCGATTGGATTTGAGCCGGAGTGTAACCGCAGAAGGGCGCTCTCCAATGGTTTCCATCGAGCCTGGTGTCAAGGTAAATGCGAAATATTATCGAGAAATCATTCTGGAGGTCGCTTTGAAGCCCTGGGAAGACAAACATTTTGGTGGCAGACCATGGACGTTTCAACATTTCTCGGCACCATCTCACAAAGCTCGAGTGAACCAAGAATGGTTAAAAAACAACGTTCAGAACTTCATAACGCAAAGGCTGAACTAAAAGATTCACCAGTCTGAAGGCGCTGAAAAAAGCCATTGGCCGCGAGTGGGCCAAAATACCTGCAAGTCTCATTCAAGCAGCTTGCGATGCGTTTTTGGACCGTAGTCAAAGCAAAAGGTGGTCATATTGAGCCAAAGTAAATTGATTCTTAATTTTGTATGTTTGGCCTTTTTAATTCGTTACACTTCGAGTGCCAGTCGCTGTAGAAAATCGACTTCTCGAGAACTAATTACGGGGTGAATGCTCCGATTTCTAGGCATGTGCGTATTTAATTTTTTTTTTTGGTTTTTTTCAGTTCTTCTGGTGTTGATTTTACATGGCCCGTATGGCCTGTTGGTCAACCATCTACAACCATTTTTCTTAGTAATTATTGCACATTAGCTTAAAATACTCTGTAAGAATCTATCCATTCAGCCTTAACGGCTGAGCAGCGCATACCAAGTATTTGCTAATCTATAATACATACATACATAGGTATATACATACATAAGATATTTTCATATAAAAAATCTACCAGCTTTCTGCATTCACCTGCACACTTAGCGCATACTACATCTCTTTCTTTGCGAGCGACTTCACTCACTTGTCTTTGGCATGTCCTGAATTGTTCCACAGCAAATTTTCTTTACTTTCTCAAGACTCTGCTTGCACTGGTAATAGTCAAATCACGATGTCCTCTATGAACACCACATTGAAAAGCCATTATTGTGATTTCCTATTATTTATTTGTGTTTATTTGTGGCAATTTGCTCTCACTCCCTATTCGTTCTACTTCATCTTACGAATTTAGTCGGTAAGCCTATTCAGCTAAGGCTGAAAGCATTTTCTTAAGTTTGCATTTGAGTTCATCACCTTCCTTTATTCGATCTTCTATTTGGTGCTCTGAATTTAGTTATTTTCTTGAAAGTAATTGCATTCACAAATAGATTTCATTCTTCACATTCTAATCAAATTCCATTTGCAGGTTGTACTCGTCGAGTATTCAATTGTATAAAATTTGTATAAATACTTAAGTAGATTTTGGTTTGCACGTGTGGCTTTTTGCATGCCTGACTGCGGTTTGTCAATTGTGGTAAGTGAAAATTTATTCATTTCTTCTAAGCAAAATAAGTTCTCGGATGTGGGCATAGTTGCGTAGCTGACAATAATTGAATTAGAAAAGCGGCATCGATTTAGTGAGAAAAGAAATATATTTTAAAAACTAATTAGATAAAGCAAAGCTAAAGTGTAACGGGTGCTCTCAAAAATTTTAACCTTCAACTAAATATCCAAGCAAGTTTTTCAAGCTGAAGTGCAGACTATCGATTTTATGTAATTGATTGAGGGGTTTGAGTTATAAATGAAACATCTGCGTATTGCAGGCACTTGGGGGAGGAGGTTGCTTAGGAGAACAAGAATCGACTATTTTTAAATCGGCTTGGAATATAGATACACGCAAAGTTAAATGGCTAATTCTCAACACTTCCGTAGATTCCAAGCTAAAAGCAGTGGTTTGTCAGGTAATTAGGGTGCTAACCGAAAACTTTGAAATTCGTTTGAGCGACTTTTATTTTTTATGATTCACCCTTCACAATCAACCTCTGCACGCATTATTTTCTACTTGTATTAAAAATATTGTGGGAAAACATTTTTTTTTTCGTACATATATGAATTTTTTTTTTTAATTTCACCAGAATTTTCTTCCTGATGAACTAAAGCGAGTTTTGGAGTTTTGCAAAGAGGTAATTTTGAGAAAAAATTTTGAAACCAAAAATTTACTAATAAAACTGAAAACAAAATAAAAAAATATAAAAATAAAAAAATTTAAAATTTAAAGAAGAACGTTAATAAAACTATTTTTTTTAATGATCAAATTAAACAATTTTTTTTCTCTATTAAAATAAAAAAAAAGACAATTTTTTATATAAGAAAAAAAATTTTTTTTCTATTAAAATTAAAAAAAGAGAATTTTTAATATAAGAAAAATATACATACTTTTTCTATTAAAATTAAAAGAAAAGAATTTTTTATGTAAGAAAAAAATATCTTCCAACAATGAAAAACTGATAAAATAAAAGTTCAATTTTTTTCATAACTTTCTTCTTTAAATTTTAAACTCCTTATCAACATTTTCTTGAGTTTTAACAGAAAAAAAAATTAAGAATAGAATTTAGAATAAAAAAATGTTTTCCAGCAATAAAAAACGAATAAAAAAAAATTTTTTTAAATGAAAAGAAAAAAGTTATGAACAATTTTTTTTATTTTTATCAGTTTTTTATTTTAAATTTAAACAAAAAAATTATGAACAGTTTTTTTTTATTTTTATTAGTTTTTTTTGTTGGAAAATATTTTTTTTTTATAATTTTTATTTTAAATTTATTTCTTTCTGTTGAAATTAAAAAAAAATTTGATAAGAAATTTAAAATTTAAAAAAGAAAATTATGAAAAACAATTGTGTTGGAAAATATTTCTTTCTTATACAATTTTTTTTCATAATTTTTCTTTTTATTTATTTTTTTTTTTTTTATTTTTATCAGTCTTTTATTGTAGGAAAATATTTTGGTTCTTATACTAAGGTTTTTTTTTAGTTTTAAAAGAAAACAAATTTACCATCATTCATTTATTGTTGGAAAATTTTTTTTTTTCTTATAATTTTTTTTTTATTTATTTCTTTCCGTTAATATTAAAAAAAAAATTTTTATCAGGAATTTAAAACTTAAAGAAGAAAATTATGAAAAAAATTCATATTTTTATCAGTTTTGTTATTGTTAGAAAATATTTCTTTCTTATAAAACTTTTTTCATAATTTTCGTCTTTATTTTGAATTTTTTTTTATTTTTATTCACCTTTTATTGTTGGAAAATATTTTTTTTCTTATACAAAAATTTTTTTTTAGTTTTAATAGAAAAAAAAAATTTACTCTCAATCATCAGTTTTTTATTGTTGGAAAAGATTTTTTTCTTATACATATTTTTTTTTTAATTTATTTCTTTTTGTTAAAATTAAAAAAAAAAATTGATTGGGAATTTAAAGTTTAAAGAAGAAAGTTATGAAAAAAATTTAATTTTTATTATTTTATTGTTGGAAAAAAATTTTTTCTTAAATAAAATTTTGTTTTAGTTTTAATAGAAGAAAAAAGCATTTTTTTAATTCTATCATTACAAAAAATTCTTTTTAAAAACGTTCTTATTTAAATTTAAAATTCTTTCTATTTTTCTTTTTAATTTTCATTATTTTTTATTTTTAAATTTTTGGTTTTTAATATTCTTTCCTGAAAAATCACCTCTTTGTAAACCTCCAAAAGGTTGATACTTTTAATTTTATCTCTTGAATTATTTTTAGTTCATCCAGGAAAAAAAATCGTAATACTCAGTACTGAGTTCTCTTCTATTTGAGTGAAAAAAATTTTCAGCAAAAAAACCCCAAATTTTAACCAAAAAAGTTTTTTTTTAGTTATTTTTTGTATTTGTAAATTTTTTATAAATAATTTTTTTTCTGAAAAATCACTTTCTTTTCAATGCTCCAAAAGATTTAAACTTTCGTATTTCTTCATTTCTTTTCAGTTCATCCATAGGAAAAATCATAATAGTGAGTACTGAATAAAAAAAAGAATGGAAAAAATTTGTTAGAGATTTTTATACAAAGTGCTTTTCTTTCTAAACAAGAAACATATTTTTCATATCAGATCCCAACCCTCCCGTGTTTTAGTTTCCCCAGAGATATAACAAAATTTTGAGCCCTCATTCTATGGAAGAAAATGTCCAACTCCGTCTGCGAAAAAATATCAAAAAACAATAAAATTATTTTAGCCTTTAAGTGTATACTTTGCTCATGCTAGAATTCAATGAACTATAAAACTGTATACTCACAATTTTTATGGAAACTCTGAATAAAAAATTTTAAGTTTATAAAGAATGGTTGAGTTTTTCAAAATTTTGCCCTAAATGTAAATTTTAAAATTACTAAACTATATTTTTATGAAGCATTTTTTCTTATTTTCTGGTATTTATTTATTTATTTCAAGCCATAGTAAAGCCAATATATAACACTACTATTATTCTAAACACAGATGTAATTTAAAACGCAGAAAAATATTTGCATATCCACTCGAAACAAAAAATCGAGCAAGAGCAGCTTTTTGAGATCTTCATGACAAATTGCATTTAGGTACGATTTCAACTTTGGGAATAAGAGGAAATTATAAGAAGCATCATCGCGCTGGCAAGTTAAGTGTTGCAACAATGGAATATTTTTGTCAAAAGCAATTGAAAGTTCAATCATTGAATTGAGCGGACCAGCATGTTATCATTGTGCAAGGTTCAGCCCTTCTCGGCTCCGGCTTGTAAAAATAATGCAGCCGCTCTAGGGCACAAACCTCGCTAAGTCCCACTAACAAAGGCACCTTCAGATGCTCTAATGACAGCTGAGTGGTTGTTAATGGCCTCAGTTATTAGTTTATTAGCTATAAGTTTACCGCCACCTAAGTGTTGTTTTGGATCACGGCATCACGTTTCAAAGCTTAAGTATGTATTTAAATCACTTTAAGTCTTCCTAAAGTAAGCTAAGAGGTCTTTGCAAATCGCGATAGAAGACCAGCTAGTAGAACAAAAATTTCTGATTCCAGATGAACTTTTTAGTAGCTCTCTGAGTTGGCAGCTGCCAGTGTTTTCTACAATTCCTTAAGAGTTAGGTACATATATCACACTTTAAGAATAGACAATTGTGTAAATGGAGGTGGCAAGATAGAGAGCAAGACCAATTTTTGTTAATAATAATTTTTTTTTTTTTTGCCTAAATAATATAATAACTTTTGTTGATAAAAAGATAAAATACTCTCCTCTTCATATTCTATAAAAAACCACAACAATAAAGTAGTGGCAGCAGTGGCATTTCCTAGAATTAAATTATTGCAAACTAAAAGTTCCGAAATCCATTAGCATTTTTAGTAAAATAAAAGAAAAAATTTAATGAACTTAGCTTTTCTCTTTACTTACTTAAAACGTGCTTTTAACTACTCTTGTCATGTTCTGTGAAGTTTTTTCTTTATTGAAAATTAATAACATCCTTTTGTACAGGGAACAAATTACTTATTAACCTTTGCGGAAGAGCAAACGAGCAACTCTTCCGCTGTTGCCGCAATTTGGTAAATGAAAAAATGTGTTGTGGATTTTCTCCATTTTAGTTGTTGGCTATGCTGAAATAAACTT
Source organism: Anastrepha obliqua (assembly GCF_027943255.1). Classification (NCBI taxonomy): domain Eukaryota; kingdom Metazoa; phylum Arthropoda; class Insecta; order Diptera; family Tephritidae; genus Anastrepha; species Anastrepha obliqua. Next base: position 110,031,886 of record NC_072894.1, on the reverse strand, counting down.
TTAAAAACTTTCAAACATTAAGTATGCACACACGCTATAATCACATTAAGAATAAACGATATGCAAATTTCCGCACTTACAGATAGATATAGGTACATACACGTAGCAGGATAAGTAGTAAAGAGCTGGGCATACAAAAACACGAGCGCTCACACTACCACTGCATGCATATTTGCATATATAAGATTAATACCCCTACAGTTAAGCCTACTAGTTCAGAACTATAATACTTTACTACCAGTTTGCTTTGCTATTCAAGTAGCACAACTGCAAGCTGTTTTCAATGCTAACCACTGGTATTTTTAATATGGCGCTGTCCTACGGAATGTTAGTTCACCAGTTAATTAACTATTGAGTCCATGAATAATTTTTCTTAACCAATTAATGAACTAGTTCATAATAGGTCCAAAATATACTAGGCCGAAAGTCACTAGTTTTGGACTAGTTTACATTAATCAATTTTTATACTTTTTGAACTAGTCCTAAACTAGTGATTTTCGTACTAGTTCAAAAAGTATTAAAAACTTTATTAATGTTAATCAAAAATATTTTATTTTGCTTTAAAAAATTATTATTTGACGTAAGGCCGTTTTCTCATCTTACCAATAGAGCACACTTTTCTAACTAAGCATATAAATTGTTCCCTACTTTGAACTGCCTTTCAGGTATTTTTAACAATCCTCAAACACTTTGAAACTAGATAAAAAATTTTAAAGAAAATAAAAAAAGAAAAACACCGGCCAGTAAGTGTAACAGCCCAATAGTTCAATGATCGCTTGAGAGAAGAGAAATGCATTTACCGTATGGCCAGTAAAGTTAGGGGTTAATTAAGGAAATTGAGGAATTAAATAGGATTTTATTTCTAAAACTTGCGTATTGCAAAGTCTTTTTTCAGAGAATAAAGAACATCAGCTGTCAAGAAATATTAATTTTTTTTATTTATTATAAAATTATCATAAAACTACTATAAAACAATCATAAAATTATTACAAATTTTTTAAAATATTCGTTTTGCATACACCCCCAACTGGAGCTTTTGCAACTGGTGCAATTCGAGTCAGTTTCGAACTAGTATGATTTCTTACATCAAATACCCGTTCACTAACTAGAATATTTACTGAGTAATTTGGCTTTTCACTGCCGTGTTAGTATTATATAAATATGCATATTTTGAAAAGAGTGTGACTATGCTAGCCACTTTCGTATTACCCTAGGTTACCCTGCTGCCTGCTATATGCGCTTTAACCCATAAAAAGCACTCACATATGCAAATGAGTCAAGGAAGCGGCAGAAAACTTGGCAAAAACTTTGCATGGCTTGTTGGCTTGGTTGGGTTGATTTTGTTTTTTGGGTTGTTTGGGTTGGTTGGCAGTTGAAAGTGTTTTAATTCTTCTTTCTTTTCTTTCATTTGCCATTTTGCTCCTTTGCTGAAAGGCTATAAAAAGCGTAGTGAATGTAGTAAATTTAAGTTGCACATCGTAATAAACTTGTGCGAAACTTCCGAAATTCAAATCAACGCATGGACCGTGAGGGACTCCCTCTTATTTAGGTTGAAGCAGCTGAAGAGAGGCGAACGAAAGTGCAGCCAACTTAAGGAATGTTCGTGAGCAAGCCAAGACGGAAGTTGTGGTGCTAGTCAGCACATGTCGTGGATTTTTTTTACGTACATAAATGTGTGTATTATATAAAAACAAGCGTGTTGAGTGTGCGCCACGCACGTCGTACGTTCACCCAGGCGTATGAGTAATATTGCTTGTTTACTCGTTGTGCTGACACTTGAGCCAGAGTTGTGTGCGTGCTTCTTTGGCACTGGAATGTTGCGGATGTACGTGTATGTTTGCTTAAGTTTTTTTCTGTATACGTATTTTTGCGTTTTTTGTGCATATGTATGAGTGTATCGCCTTTTCACCGCCAACTCAACGCAACGGAAGTGGCTGCTCATAAAAGTATGTAAAAGTTTTAAGTAATCACGTCGTTATGTGCCACTGCCAATTTCATCTTGTGTTGGTTTGTTGTTGTTATTTGTTTTGCTTGCTTTTAAGCTGCCTCTCGTGTTTGAGTTTATTTGGTTATTTGCACTTTGCACTTGTTGTTTGTGTTCAATAACAAATGGCACACACCACCTGCAAAACAAGTTCATTAGCAGCGGCTGACAATAGACGAGACACTCAACATGAATTAGTTCCAGAGCATTTTAATTGAATTAAAATATTATATAACGCAAGTTATTTTACTCATTTGAGTAGATTTACGCGAAAAGTTTGTGACTAAAGCAAATACAAATTTAGATGTGTTTGATTAGAAGACGGAAATTCTAAAAAAAACTTGAAGGAGTGAGAGAAAAGAATAAGAACGATTTTCATTGGAGTGATTACATGACATGTGATCCAAGTAGTTTGTGTGTTGTCGTAAATTTTTCTGAAAATTCTTTTAGTTGTAGGCTTGAGTATAAAATAAATTAAACTGAAACAAGTTTGAAAAAAAAGAGAAATTATAATATTCAAATTTTTCCAACGTTGAAAATTTTGGTATAGAGTTTTTTGAGACAAATGAAATATTTTCGACTCTTCTTAACATTTTTAGTAACTTCTTTTTTTGTAGGACAAAATAACATTATTTTTGGGATTACTGGGCATAGTCTCAGCCATTAACCCTAAATCAGTAAACTGAAATCAGTGTTACTCTGTCACTAATCATTCGTCTCACAGACTACAAATTTTAAACAAGAATATTTTTAAATTTCCATTTTTTATTTCAACCAATGAGTGTCAACTAAAAGAAGTATTGATCCTGGGTTAATGGTAAAAATAAGAAGAAATTTGATATGGATTGTTGCCGATTGGGGGTTGAGCATATGTGGATTACGAACGATGACTGAATTGGGGTTGTGTTAACCGCTTTCTGCTACTGATGAAGTTCGTCAGATTTTTGATATCAAAGCCTGTTGTATCAGCAGGCGTAGAAAAAGTACTAAGATGCCTAAATCTTAGTCCTGCAAGAGCAAATAAAGACTCGAGGTAATTCCAAGTATCACGGCAGGCATACCTTGTGGATACTGTCCGGTGAAACCCACGAAATTTGATAGCTGAGATTTTATCATAGGAGTTATCTCAAGAGTTTTCAAAAAAACAGATGACAGGTTGATTGACCTGAATCCCTTAGTAGAAACATGTGAGCTTCTGTCAGCCTTTCGTAAGAAGACAACTCTCATGGACCACTTGTAGTTGTCGGATAATGCATAAAAAACGTTTGGGTGAGAGAGTTAGAGTACTAGCAGGTGTAAGGGAAGGGCATGATAAGGTCGCAGGCGAGGAAGATCAGCGAACATCTGGACTCGACTGCTGGAGATAGAAATCCATGTCATGTGCCTTAGTTGGAATGAAATTAAGAGATTGGCGTAAAGAAGAACCGCTTAGAAGAAACTCGTTGCGGCCCTTTACTCCAACTTGGAGCCCTAGGAATTGATATTGATGCGGTTTCTTGCATTCACTTGTAAATTTCTCTTATAATTCCAAAGGCCGATAACAAAAATTCATAAACAAACGATATTTTGTTGATAGCTGGATGAGGAATGAGTCTATAGATGAATATGCACAGAAAGTTAGACTATTAAGGCCTATTGAAATTTGCGAATATGCATGGCAGTCGAATGAAATAACAAGCGCCCGCTTAAACCAGATTTCTTCTCTTTTCTTTTACATCCGTAAATCAGAGAGAATCTCTGTCTCGTATTGAATATTTTGGTACATATTTTGGAGTTCGGTTCCTACCTTTGAACATTTCCATCGCCACTCAAATTACTGCACCTTAACTAATGTGCACGAAATGTATCTCTTATCCAGGTTCCACGGCATAGGAACATAGAGGGAGATGAAATTTCCGATTAACTTGCCAGAAAAGGGTCGACAGAAGCGGTTTCAGTTGGCCACATCTCAGAAATCAAAGTCCGCTTGACCGTTTTTAAAGAGAAACTGCACAATTTCTTTCTTAAAAGAGAGCAAGACAGATGGAGTTCTGTTTTCAAAACACTTTGGCTTGAGTACGGACGCTTGAAGTGGACAACAGGACGCTTAAAGTGCTAAGGATCCCCTGTCACTCAATTTCCGAACTGATATCGTTGTTCACCAGTCAGTCAATGGGTGATCGGAACCCATGCGGAAAAGCTTGATCTTCCGTGCAACTCCCATTGCAGATGCAGTGAGGACCCTGCAGTTGAAGAGACTGTTGAACACTTTCTTTGGAAATATCCGCGATTGGCGGCTAGGCACTTAGGTTTCTTAATGTGCCTTGTGAGGATAGCCTGATGCAGTTCTCCAGCTTAGATACCTTTTCTCTTCTCGACTACATCAACTGCGCTGGATGGCTGTAGAAGGTTTTTCTTCCTCTAAGGTTCGCAACCTTTCCTTTCTTTGTATAGAAACATTTTTTCTGAACATTTTTTTCCGAAAATTTGTTTAAAAAGTATATTCTATCCTAAAAAATCCAAAAAAAGAAAAGATATAATAATTCACTTCATGTACAAAAAAAATTTTCAACTTTGAATAAATCTCAAAATAATAAAACTGTTTGTAAAAATGTTTCAGTTCACTCTTATTACACTCCTGGCTACAAATAAAATAATTTTGAAAAAAAAATTTTCGACAACGTCCCAAATACCTAGACCACTGTACATGGATCCGGACACACTGGACACACAGTTTTTTTTTAATACCATTTCCATTCGCCTTATTGGAAAACTCTAAATGTTAGAAAGAACCGAGCATATTTCACTTAAGAAAACTCCATAAAAAATTTTTTTCTTCTATTTTTTATTTTATTTGAAAATTTTTTTTTCCGAAAACTTCCTTTTTTCCCCTAAAAAATTAAAAAAAGTCTTTGAAGTATTAGAAAGCATCGAAGAAATTTCACTTTAAAAAACTCCATACCAACTTTTTTTCTTCAATTTTTATATTATTTTTTTAAAAAAAAAATTTTTTTTTCCGAAAATTTTCCATTTCTTTCTTCTAAAAACTTAAAAAAATTCGTTGAAATATTAGAAAGAATCGAAGATATTTCACTTCAAGAAACTCCATACCAACTTTTGTTTGTCGATTTTTTATATTATTTTTATCAAAAAAAAAGTTTTTCTTTCCGAACATTTTTTCCGAAAATTTTCCATTTCTTTTCTAAAAATTTAAATATTTTTTAATATTAAAAGAACTTTAAAAAACTCTATACTAGTTTTTTTCTGCGATTTTCAATTTTTCAAAAATAAAATTGTTTCTGAAAACCAAAAATATATATCACTTCTTATACAAAAATTTTCACCATTGAATAAATCTTAAAATTACGGTATCAAAACGGCTCTTTAGTGCTCATTGTAGCGCACTCGTGGTGCTCTGGCCATCTAACCCGCCTACCTACCTACCTGGTGCATCATCCCCTGAGTGTTCTCCATTTCTGAGTTGTTTGCTGTTATACTCCTGTTTGTATGTCTCTCACTCTCTTCTATAGTGCGCCTGTTGACAATTTTCGCAAATGGTCATTTATTTATATATTTGCATTTAATTAAAAAATCTCACATTGACCGAGAGTCCGATTTATTTGCATACTTACGGGCGCTTAAATGTGGCAAAAAGTGACACGTGTCCAGCGTTGGCGCGATGGTGATAGCAAAGGCGACAATAGCAGCGATAGCGGCTATAGTAGCGACAACAGCAATACTTAGAACCAGCAACAACAACAAAATTATAACATCAAACAACAACTATGTAAATAAATGCATGTGAGTTTATTACAAAGCAATAAGCGTAAAGCATAAAAAGGATATCCATGTTAAAATGTGTGTATGTATGCATGCATGTGCTTATGTAGTTGTGTTGCGCACAATGTAAGCTTCGATGGTGAATATGGCTGCAGCGATAAATCACACCGTCAACTGAGGCACAAGGTAATTTATCAATGTCAACACTTTATGGAGCGCATATTATTGTTGTTGTTGCTTTGCTATTATACAATTTTTGTTGTACAAGCATTTCAAAGTCAACTTCAGCGTTAGCGGGTTATTTGGCGCTGTTAGTCTGTACGTAATTTTAAATATTCAAATCTAAATTTAAAACCTTTCGTCTTTGCCTTTGAACACAAAAAGGATTAAAATTTTAAATTAGAAAATTACCCACTTCCATATTGCGTTTCATGGTACATTTTCGGTTAAGTTTTTGCTAACAAAGATTTTCTTTTATTGTTCTAGTTAAACCCTTTTTCTTTGAATTCGCCAATTCGCTCACTCTTCTCCTTCACCCCTGCACGCTTCCCACCCATTCAACCATTAATTGCAGCCTTGCCTTTGTGCACTGGTCAGCCTCTAATCCTTTCATTTACATACGTTTTTGTGTTTGTATTTGCTTTCCTCAAGACTTTTGTTCATTCACAATTATCTTGATGCTTTTGTATCAGGACCTGCGTTGTGCTTGTACTTTGTTGCTGCTAGCATTATTGACACTGGTCAGCAACGCGCTGAAGTGGACACAGGCGTTTGGTCAATAATTGAATTTTCACGCCAAAAGCCCAAACGCTCACACTAACGTCACTTTTCGACGGCAGGCGTACACTCCAATTGGCACACACACATGCGCTACATACGCAAGTTCTATGCTATCTTCAGTACTCAAACTGTCGCTGCGCCTGTCTGTTGGGCCGCCAGTCTCTCACTTGCACCCATACATATACGTATTGTCCTTTTGTCTCAATTGCCTACACTTTAGTGCTGGAGTGTGTGTGCGTGTGTTGTGCTCATAGTTTGGCCAACCCATCGCTGGCTTATTTCGTCGCTTAATAAGCACCCATTTGGCAAACACATTTTTGTTGTCGTTTTTGTTATTTTTGTGTTTCTTGTGTTGTTGTTATTGCCTCTTAATGTCGTAAATTGCATTTTGGCACGCAATTAGTGGTCCAATTCAATGCTTTGTCCTTTTGGCTGTGTTTGTCATTGCGCCTGTTTACTTTTGGCTTTCTGGCAATTTATTTATATTATATTTACTTAACGGTGTTGTTTATTTGAATTGACAATACATATACGTACACCTCTAATAAATGTATGTGAGGACACACATATATAGATATGAAGCACATACACCCATTGACAACTAATTAGAAACGCGCTTTTTTTACCAGCTTTGACGCCACCGAACTTTTTAATTGGTATTTAAGGAAAAATCGGGGTGCTCAGTGGTAAAGCCCATTTTTGAAATAATGAGTGTATATTCTCAGAAGTATGGAATAATAAAGTTTTAAATGGCTCAACATTTTTGTGGATTTTTGATATTTTTTTCCCCCTCGTAGAGTTGTGCATTTCCTTCTCATAAGAAATACTCAACATTTCTTGTATGTCATCATCATCATGCACAGCACTACAGCGCGGTGTGAGCCTTTGCTGCCTCCACAACGGTAGTTGCTCGCTCCTATGCTTCTTAGATCGATCTCCATGTCGTGTAACTATCTTTTCCGCGGTCGACCTCTTCGCGTTTAACCAAACATGCGGGCATTGAAAACTTTGCGAGGTATTCTTTTGTCTGACATTCTGCAAACCTGTCATCGAATGCGCTGCAATTTAACAAACTCTACAAGCTAAAGCACCTGGGTTCATTGGGAGTAGGATTTCTCACAAGGGTTTTCAATCTGTCCTTGGCCACTCTCATCAGTCCTGCAAGTGGAAATCAGGGAGAGTGGTCCTACTACTGAAACCTGGAAAACGTGCCAACCAAGGGGTATTTTATCGGCCGATAACTCTGAAGACCCTTGAAGTCTTCCCACTCCCATTCTACACGAAACATTTGGCCTCAGCCTCACATCAGAATGGCTTCCGACGATTACCATCAAAGCACTCATCACCATAAACACCCAGATAAACTGCGGGATCAGCCAAAACCGCCCTGCGAGAGGACTGTCCTAGCGTTAGACTAGAAAAAGGCTTTCGAAACAGTCAGCTATTTAACGCTACTACATGGCATTATGTAGTCCACACTCCCGCATGGCTGAAAAAGTGGTCCGCTAACTATCCGAGTGGTCGACGCTCGTCAGTGATCTTTTGAGATCAAATCTCTAAACAGAGGTAGATAAAGCAAAGTGTTCCGCAGAGTGATGTCCTTTCATCCTTGCTTTTCAACTTCTGTATATCGGAGCTCCCCCAACCACCAGTATCATACACTGACGACTGCACGATAATGGCGCCGGGCAATGACATTGATGGCCTGTGCGCCAAAGTGAACGATTACCTCACCGACCTTTCCCGCTTCTTATGAGGATGCTTATTGGTTTCACGCTCAACTATACCCCAAACGTAGTAAGCCAAGGGATTAAGGTCTGGAAACTTTGGCGGCCATGAGTTCGGTGTTACGAGGCCATGGACATTTGCAGCCATCCAACATTGTGCCACCATCGTTTTGTGTGAAGGAGCAGAGTATTACTGAAAGATGTCTGCCTGCATACTATCTATCCAGGAACCTCGATATATGCAGCAGAATTCACATGAAAGCCGTGAGTTAAGAAGTGCAGTGGCACAAAAAGTACTATGTTGCTCACAAGACTTAAAACCATAACAGTGGCTGGAACCTCGTGTGCATAACACCAGGAACCGCTGTAGATTTGGATGGATTCCCAAAATCGAAATGTCCCAAGTCTATTGCAAATATCTCCAAAGACAGCGAGATAGAATTAGAGGTACTTGACTATATCAAAATTACACCTAGAGTCAGCACAGTATACCCTGGCCTGGGTGCGGGTCACAATATTGCACAAGGTAAAGTCTATAAGCTGGGTTGGAACGTCTCGCCTCTGGATATACAAAGCATTGAACCGGTTCTTTGGCAGGTAACTAGGTGAAATGGTTGAAGTATCATTCTGATCACTCACAAGTAGCACTAAAGCGCCGTTTTGATACCATTAAGAGACTTCCACAGGCAGATATCTACAACCAACCAGAACTATTGCTGTAATGGCGAAGATTGATGAGATTTAGGTTGGCGCACTGCCCCAGACTGTCACGGAAAGGAGCACCCAGTGACGTTAATTGTCTAGGTTGTCAAACCCGGACATTTAAAGAGAAAGTCCTCAACAATCTCTTTGTATGGAAAGTGCCCACATATTCTGCACTGGGGTTAAATTTTAAACCTAGCTTTAACGCGTGTGTATCGAGCGTCCATTGCCAGTTAAACACAGTTTCGAGTTGAGGAACTGCATAGCGTAGAGTCAGCAGAACTTTCTGCGTCCTGCGTGTATTGTACTGAGTCCGAAGGGTTTTCGAAACAGAACTCGAAGAAATGGAGCTCCGTCTTTTCTGTGCTTTCCTAAGAAATAAGTTGTGCAATTCCCCTTAAGAACAGTCAGGCGATGCCGTTGACCAGGTGGAAGGTCCCTGAGATCAATTCAGTCCCCTTCCTGGCAAACTCGTCAGCCATTTCATTTTCCTCTATGTTCCTATGTCCTGGACCTCAGATCAAAGAAATGATACCTGTACACCTAAGAGATCTGATATCCTTCTGACAGGCGTTGACTAGTTTTAATCTGCACCATAGCATCGTCAGAACCTTGAGCACGATTTCACTATAAAAAAACAAAACGGCTCCTAAGTTCCTTAAGAGGCTTATGTCTTTCCTACTGCACTCAAATGAGCGTCAACCATCTTTAAAAAAATCTAAAGTTCTCAGTGCTCATAAACCCAACTAGGACTCATGCGAAACGTTTTCTGCAATGACTGTGACTTCTACAAAGAGGAGGAAGAAGCATTGGTGTACCCCTTCTGCAGCGTTTTAGTATTGTCAGGAAAAAAAATAGCTTGATTTTATTAGTCTGACCAAGTTGGAATGCTTGAGTTCACTGAACTTGCTAATGTTTCTAGGAGCCACAGACTGATTTTAATAGATGCACGAGGTTTCCATTCAGCATTTTCAGTGATTGAAGTCTTTCTTTCAGGTCACATTACAAGCTGTGATTTTTAAAATTTTTCCTTCTCTTTCTAATTGGAGGAGTAAACATCCTTTACATCAATCAAACAACCAACCGTCCGTTTCTGAATTCGGAGTCTTGTTAACGGGGTAAATGATCAGGTCTTACGAGCTACGCTACTCCCTCTATAGCGCTTTGGTAATATGTTCTAAGATCATACATCCTACCTCACTCTCATTTGATGATACGCAGATGGGGTGTAATATCTTAGCCTGCGGAATTGCCGCTGCTTTGCCCCGATTTTAACTTCCCATTCTTTGCTCGAGCACATTTTTTAAGCATTTATTATTTTGGCCTACTTTCCAATGATTTGATAATAATTGTTCGGTCCACGAAGCCTTTTGTCTCTACTGAAGATCCCAACCAGAGAATTTGCTTAGCTCATAGTGGTGAAATGAATGGCAGGCATGAGCGTACTTGGATATTTCATGCAATCGCCAGCCACCAAATTTCACTCCATGCTGAGTTCGCTACATCTCCCCGTTGTGGCAGAGTCTGCTATTTCTTTGCACATCCTTTGCCAATACAGGCAATTTCACAAATTTCAGAGTTTCACAATTAGAGATCTGAACTTATTTGTTTTCTGATTATGAAGCGTTAAGCAACTGTCAACGCACCACAACTTTGGCAGCAGAATGAAAACGCAATTTATTATAACGAAAAAGTTTCGCAAGCCGCCTCACACCAATCAACACATGCATACATACACACTTCCGTTTGCCACAAACTTAACACAACCTATCTACTTTTCGCCTTTAAGACGACACTATCTTTAGCATTGGCATCGATGGCTCTAACTCCTGCCGCAAAACTCCTTCTTCATTATTCAACTTAACTGCAAATATCTCTGTCTTGTCACACGCCACAGACGGCAAGATGCTAAGGAAGCGATTGTGAGTGAGTGCAAAAGCACTGGAATATGTGAGTGGGTGTGTGAGTGTGCTAACGATACATGCAGCCAGCGTGACTTCCTGTCAACTGTGTCCCCCATTCTACGGCCGCATCAATTGGAGCCAAAGCCTACTTACATTTATAAATAGAAATGTGCTGGCTTTTATTTGCTCCTTGTCACTGTCGTCTTTAGTAGTAGTTTATTGTGTTGTCTTGTCAATGGCAGCGGTGTTGTTTTTGTTGTAGTGTTGGCGTGGCGTCGCGTCGCGTCACGCGCAAAAGGATTCCTGTTTCAAATTAGCAGAAAAATCTGTTATCCTTTCATTGCTTCGTTTGCTTGCTCGGCTGCTTGCTTGCGGCGTGTTAATGATTTTTCTTACTCATCTGCTTACAAGCAATTACTTGGCTGTTTCTTAGCACACAAATATATTATGTATCGGCGAATCTAGGAATCTGTAAAGTATATACCCTGTAGAAACTCGAAGTAGTTTAAATTCGGCGCAGAACTAGCAGTTCAAGCGACGATTGTTGTATCAGCCTATGAAGCCGTATTTAGTGCGGTTTGGCCATCAGTCGACGTTATCGTCGATGTCATCTAACAGTAGACTACAGAAACGAGCTGATTCGACATGGTGGGACTAGAGGGAAAGTGAGTATCAGATGAGGGAGTTTAAGGAGGCATATGATGAGATGATTATTGGCATGCGGATTCCTTTACTGTATCGAGGTCGAAGAGTTTCACCAGCAAAATTATGCCAGGATATTACTCGCCTACGGAGGCAGCTGAAACCCTTCGTCGGAAATAGATTTGTCACCGATTATGACATTCAGGTGGATACAAAATTATTTGTGAGTAGATCTTTCCACTTCAATTTCTTCGCAAATAATATAACTTACATTTTCTCCCCAAAAAATGAATCTTCTTCATCTTTTATTTTAGTCCGGTTTAACTTTTATTTAAAACATAGCCATATATGGGCATAAGGATAACACTGCGCTTACTTAAAACTCACTATGTCAAAGTGGAGATACGGCACCCAACCCCTATCGGAACTTTTACTCAGCGCTAAGCCTTACGTTAGGTTAGGTTAGTCAGGTTCCTTGTTTAAGACAAGCCCCTCGACCTTAAAGCCAATTATGATAACTAACATGCTTAAACCTCTTAGATCTTTCTAAAAAGGTAACTAATCTCTCCAGTGAGACATTTTGCAAATTTCCCATGCCCTCAAAGAAATTATCGCCAAGATATTTGGCGTGGCTTCTTTGAAAAGGCGGACATTCACAGAGGAGATTTTGTGCCGACTCAATTTCTTCTTCAACTTCACAGCTCCTGCAGGAGTCATTGTGAGGAACACCCATTCTAGTATTGGTTAATATGCCAATGGTGCAGTGATCCGTTATAACACCTGTGAAGAAGCTTGTAGTGGATATGGAGACCCTACAGTTAATAGTCAGAGACCATTTTCTATTGGTTTCCGCGATACGCTCAGGTAGAGGAAAGCTTGTGTCCGCTGGCACTCGCTGAAGGTCTAGCTTAGAGTCTATGTTTGTACACTTATCCGCTCTTTCATTTCTCTCGCCTTCAGAGTCGTCGGGAACCCAACAAAGTGTGGTGTTGTGTTCTTGGATGAGCGAGAGCGAACTCCTGCAGTCTTTAACAAAGGAAACCTTGGTCGCCCTGATCTTTTGGTTCAAGAGTCAGCCACGGCTTATGCAGCGTGTGGTGCGGATGTCTGACTTGAAACAAATGGCTCGCTATATAAATATGCAACAAACCAAGTGTCCAGACAAGTTCAATAAAAGATTCTCTCAATCAAGACAAGAAATGTAATTGAAGGTTTTCCAAATTGCTAACGGAACACCACAAGCCTCGGATAAAAAAGATGACATAGAAGACGACCCTGCACGAAAAAAGACTAAGCGATTCTGTAATTTTAATCTAATTTAAAATAATATCATTTTTAATACTGGTAATTCCTTCACTGAGTACCGTATCGAGAAAAACTACGTGCTTACGAATAGCAAAGTCGTCGCATAGCTCGGCAGAGGTGATCTACTTCAAATTGGTTAAAATGGTCCTACTTACTACTTCGTTGCGTCAAGTTCGCGTTGAATTTCGGCTCTGTCAAGGGTTTCATACCTTTCATGAATATGAAAAAATGTTACCTTAATCTATAACTTACATATCTCCACTGCAATTGTTAGGCATATGAACGGACGTCCGCTGTAGCTACCACTAACCTCTGGTCAGACGCTGCTAGGCGGATTGTTTTTAGCTTTGGTGTTTACCATTGGCCTTACCCGCAGCAATGCTCCCGCCGGCATCGCTCCCAGGATCATTCCACTTACAAATCTGCTCATCGGAGAAAGATAACAATCCTTCAGTTAAGAGGTTGAGCGACACAGGTACAGAAACGGCTTCGTAACAATGTGACGACTGTCGTCATGACACTAAATTTTATTGGGAAATTTGGGCTTAGATAAATTCGTGAAGGGGGCACAATTGAACTTTCACGTACTCGTATCAGTATTAAATCCCCTTACATAAATGGGTAAAACACAGTTTTATTTTCTATATTATTTTGATTTCCCTTGCTATGCAAGGACAGCCGTAATGCTGAGCGCGTTAACACAAACTGATTATTTCGGGGACTACACCTGAATGCCTAACTTCCCTGAGCTTGAAACCTACAGTTATTGCATGTGGACAAACGCGTGATTTTTAGTTATTCAATGAGCATCTGAGGTATGTTGGTGATGTTGGTTTACACTGGCTGTTTGAACGCGGGAACCGATGAAGTTCTCAGACCAACTCTGTTACTGAAGTACCATGCGGATAGTGTTACATTTATTGCTGGTGTTGTTGTCATGCATCGCAACTGAAATTATTATGTGTTAACTTATATGTGCCACCAATCTCCATAATTTTCTGTGTAGATGCGCAAAGGTAAGTAAACAGCTGAGAAAATTGCACGGTTCTGTCTAAATGAATTAGTTTTAACACAAAACCTCGTATCTGAGTAATCAGTTGTATGGGAACTTTATGTTTCGGAAGTCTGACCTTGTCAGCTCCGACTAAATATATATATATATAAATATAAGAGAAAGAAGAAAAAGAAAAAAAAATATATAGAGAAGAACAGAAAAGGTGTATGCGCCAATTATACATATATATATATATATATACCCACAAATTGTTGAGCAAAATGATCAGGATGACGGTCTATCTCTCAGCTTTATGGATAGCAGGCTAAAAATTGACGGAGCCGTAGCGGAATGGGTTGGTGCGTGACTACCATTCGCTATTCACAGAGAAAACGTAGGTCTGAATCTCGGTGAATCACCAAAATGAAGGAAACATTTTTTCTAATAGCGGTCGTCCCTCGGCAGGCAATGGCAAACCTCCGAGTGTATTTCTGCCATGAAAAAAATGTTTCCTTCATTTTGGTGATTCACCGAGATTCAGACCTACGTTTTCTCTGTGAATAGCGAATGGTAGTCACGCACCAACCCATTCCGCTACGGCCCCGTCAATTTTTAGCCTGCTATCCATAAAGCTGAGAGATAGACCGTCATCCTGATCATTTTGGTCAACAATTTGTGGGTCTATCTGTTCTTCTCTATATATTTTTTTTTTCTTCTTCTTTCTCTTATATTTACTGACAAGCATCCGGCGCAAGTTTATATACCATTTCGTCTTCATGAAGGCTAATTTTCTTGTCTTTAGGATCCGTCTACCCTTTGTTTGTTTGTCGGGACAGGCTAGCAACTACAGCACTCAGACTACATTAAGCTATTGTATTGCACTCGGATTCCCTTTTTAATTTCCTTTAAATCTACCCGACTTCCGAAGAAATATGAGTAGATCTTAAGGTGCCAAGGAAGAAGTCCTCAAGCCTGATTCGAGCGAAGGCCAGGTGGATCATCCTCCTCTTCTCATGCTGGGCAGAGTGCACTGTCTGAAATACCTACCTTTTCCATGTGCTTCACCCATAAAACGTGGCCCGTCATCAGTCCAACCAGCTGCCTACAGTCCCCTCTGCTTAATGAAAGGAAGATCTGCGACAGTCTTTTTCCCTCTCCATACAACAATTCTTGAAAAATTTTACCTCTGATTACTTCAAACTCAATTAAAACTCACTCTGTGGCCAAAAATATGTATGAACGAAATAAATTGGGTCTTCATCTTCTTCTTTATTTGCTATTCATATTCGAATGTAAGCGATTATGCCAGTTAAAAATGATATATTATTAACCTTTTTTTTAATTTAATGCAAATTTGGTCTTATTTGAAAATAACTAGCGGTCTCTAGCTGCTTCCAAGAATCTGCTTCCACATATTGTATACCACTCCACTGCCGCCTTATGTTGCTCAACCAAAAAAACTGCTAATGCCCGATACCTCTTAATCATTCGACTTTGACCTGAGTTGTAGCAGCTCATATTTCGGATTTCACGGAAAACTATCGAGGTCCGATGTTCTTCTACTTTTAATTCACCTGAGTAGTTGCCTGTCTCTGTGAACTCTTCGTAGTACTTCTTCCTTAAAAACGTGATTGGTCCAGGTTTTTTCAATTAATTATCCGGAGAAGCTACATGTCAAATACTTCCACTCTCTTCATGCCTTCAACTTTATGGTCAGTACTTCCGCACCACATAGCACAATTGACCTCACATAACATTTTCTGGCACGTTGGCAGTTGTCTTATTTGGGTCGTTTTATACCATTTTTCAAATCAATCTAGCAAGACGATTTTCCATCGGAGAGAAACATCTTTTGACGCAGTTTTTAATTTCAAAACGTTGCTATGCAAAAATGGGCGGGTAGCAAGTAAAAAAAAATAATTCACCTTTTCATATATTTAATGGCTGCTCTACAGTGCAAGCAAGTCATTGGATCTGATCGATTTTCTTGGTGTCAGATTTGTTAAAAACAGCCCATTGCATTTATAAAACATAGGATAGCATAGGTCCTTTCAACACCGCATCCATGGCATCCATGCAATCAATTCTCTCGGCTACCAAGCTCCATCTCTTTCTGGAATACATAGCCGCTGTGCCGTGCGAGAAAACCAATGTTTCATTCTTTACTTTTATTACTTTAACAGTCGCAAAATGATCTGCATAGTCTGCATTACAAAACGGAGCCCTACCTGTTCCACTTTGAGTCCGTTTTGTACTAGTTCGAAGGCAATTACGAAATGAGTAGCAAGTAACTAGTTTTTTAGCAGATTTCCCACATATTTCACTGCAAGACCAAACATACGCGTGCACATACAAGCATAAACATGACTTCATATCACAATCCTTTTCCAAAGTGCCTGTGACTTCTACGCCAGCATAACAAGCAGCCGCATAATAGGAAAACTTTTTCCAACTCAAACATTTCACTCATTTTATTTTATTGTTTTATCTGTTTGTTTCTTTTGGCTTTTTTGCACATTTGTATAATACAAAGTGTCAACTTGCACGTATTTAAAATTAAACAATTTAATCCAGCACATAAAACAAACGTAGACACCTTCACATTTCACTCGGTGTTGCCCCGCCTCAAACTTAGGCTTTCCAAGCTGACATTATCTCTAAAAACCAAAGGATAAGACTTTGTACACTCTTTTGTTATTTCTGGCATTTGTTTTGTCACTCTTTATTTGCTTTGATAGCCTTGCTGCTATGTACGTTGATTGGTAAGATTTCTTACCTTGTAAGGAGCTCAAGGATATGCGCGCTAATTAGCAAACAGCCGCATACCAGAAAACCGTACGGGGGGCCCTGTTTTATCGTCTGTATCAAAAGGAAGAGTCTGTAGAATTGCCGTAAAACTGTGACATTCAGGTTTTTGCGTGCTTATGTTTTGTAAGACGACAAAAGCAAAAGTTTTTGTTGTCGTATTAATTGTTATTTTGAATTATAGTCGCAGTACTTTTTTTCGTAACTATTGGCACAGGAAATGGATTTAATGATTCGCAAAATTAAATTGCTATTTATTGAATCTAAGATTTACATGACTAAATAGTTTGTTCCACGTTTGGGTAGGAGGGATACAGACAGTCATAGTAAAGCGTGATCAATTTAGGGGTATCAGATTTTAATTTGAAATAAAAATACCGAAAATTCCAATTGGTTGGGCACTATTTATTATTGCATTTTTGTGTAAAACCATTCATGACATGTATTTTTTAACCGTCCGTTGTGTGATGTGGCCTACGCAGTCCATTCCGAATTTTAGAGGGGTATATCTTTTTGTTTCGTTAAGTTTTCAAAAAACGGCGAAAATATACCATACAGGTCTGTTAGATGAATCTTCTGAAAATTTTATAACCATTTCCAGCGAAGTGATTATGAAAAAAAATACATTTTACACAAAAACTTCATATGTTAGGGTAAATGGCCTGCACAGGCCCGCACTGCAATTTTAGTATAGTCGTGCACCGTACTTGGTCTAATTAGAGTACAAGAAAGAGTGAATACGGTTCTCTCTCACTCAGAAGTTGAAACTTTAGTCGCTCTCACCGCATTTTCGACAGTTTTACTAGTTTTAGTAAAAAAAAAACACGAGAACAGGAGCCAGATATATGTGAACTTGCATGTCGCAGTACTTTACCATCTATGGAACTATGTAGGATGTCATCGATAACTATAAAAAAAGAGGATCGGTGGGAGTAAACATTCTTTGTGGCAAATCTTCGGTGCAGTCAAAGATAACGGCGAATGGCCTATAAAATGGAACCATGAAATGCACCAATTTATAAGAGGCAAAAATGTTGTGCGGTTCATCAAGGCTCAAAGCCTAAGATGACTAGGCCATACCATGAGAATGGGTCTCACGAGAGCTCAACGAAAAGTAATTGACGCTAAAACATTTGCAACGAAAGCAAGAGGCAAACCAAGATCAAGATGGATTGTCGAATTAGAAGACGACATGAGGAAACTCAAGGTCATCAATTGGAAGCAAACAACCAAGGAGCGGATCAAATGCAAACATTTTGTGCAGGAGGCCAAAGCCCACACAGAATAAAGGGTAAGGAAGGCGGAAATTGCTTCATATGCCTGTAAACGTATGTTTGGAAGAAGATGGGGTCTTCAACCTATACGACCTATTTTATCGTATGGTTCGGTAGTTTGGTGGAAAGCTCTAGGAAGACAGTATAACACCAAATTACTAGGCAGAATACAAAGATCAGCCTGTGCAATAACGGTCGGAGCAATATGATCATGTCCTCGAGAGGCTCTCAATGCACTGACACACGTTATTCCAATAGACCTACATATTAAGAAAACGGCAACCATTAGTGCATTTAGGTTAAATGAAGCGGGTCGCTGGAAAGAAAAAACTTATGGTCATGCCAGTCTATTATTGCGACAAACTTAGTTAATCTTGGTGAGGACTGACTACATCGTCTCGACGGTAACATTCAATAGGAATTTTGCCACTCTCTTCCCATCTAAGGAAGAATGGAATAAGGGATTCTCTCTAAACAACTTCGACACAACAGTCTATACAGAGGGCAGTAAAATGGACTGTGGTGTTGGAGCAGGTATATATTCTCATAGACTTAAAGTCGAGAAATATGTGCGCCTCCCCAATACCAGCAGTGTCTTCCAAGCGAAAGTACTGGCAATTGGGGAAGCTTGTAGGTTACTAATCTCTCTTTTAAGAGCAATGTCTCTATTCTTTCGGATAGCCGAGCTGCAATCCAGGCACTGGGATCGCCTACAACAACCTCTAAAGTGGTGAAACAAAGTAGAAATAGCCTCACCACCTTCAGTGTAAACCATAAAGTTACCTTAATATGGGTCCCGGGACATCGAAACATTGAAGGTAACGAAAAATCAGATGAACTGACAAGACGGGATCTGCCATGAATAATGCTCTTCCAGAATCGGTACTCACACCATTAGGTGCAGTCAAGAGCACAATTTCCCAAAAATACCTACGAATCGCAGACTGTAGGTGGAAAGTCCAGACGAAATGCAAAATTAGCAGAACGTTATGGCTCACCCACAACCTTAAGCAATCGTCAACATTGATAAACATGAAAGGATGGGAAGCCTGGCGACTAAAGGCAGTCATGACTGGCTTTTGGTCTGTCGGAGAAAAAGCAGCCAAAATGGGCATCGCTCACAATACATACTGTCGCAGTTGTACACAACCGGAGAAAAAGGAAATGGTCCTCCATTTTCTCTGTGAATGCCCTGCCCTGCCCTATGGAAGGACAAGTTGGTAACGAGGATGTGGCAACAAAATGGTGCGGAAGCGCTAGTTGGATTCTGGAAGAATCACCACTTTAACCAACCAATCCTCCGGGATCTCTTCTTCCACACAAAAAGAACTGAATTTTGGAAGCAGAAAATAATCGCCAATTATTATTATTTTTTAACCTTAATGTTTCCTCTCTTCAATTAGGTAAAAAACGTTCGTCCTTAATGAATTATATTACTTCGATCCTTTTGTCAGACCTAAATTCTCATTTCAGCACTTCTGATATACCTATTGAACGCGGTTTTTACCATCAAAAAAAAGATGCTCTCTTTATAAGTGCTTGGAAAGAAATTTTTTTCAGCTGATAATTTTTATATTCTGTAGCTGAACAGTTTTAGAATTCAAGGTTTAACAAACTTGTGCCTTTCCTAAATTAGGCGTATGTCATTCATTTTGAGCCCCGCATGTCGATTGTGTGGAAGGAGACCAATTGTTGAGTTCAAAATAATAAAAAGGGCCTGCACTCTACCTTCTAATTATCGCCTGAACTTCTAAACTGGAATTCAATTGAAAAGTAAAACTTGAAAATCTATAAAGGAGTAGAAAAGGCAACGCATTTGAAGCATACGAGCGAACACGACTTTGCACTTCATTTCCTCCAACTGAGCGAAACAACTCCAACTCGGAATTGCACTTCCTTGCAATGGCAATGCACAGCTGGAGTTGCTTTTGTTGTTCTCTTAGAAATGTAACAAATTTTCCACTGACAAGGAAATAAACGCCAGTGAGTGCAAAAACATGAGAGCGGGACTATAATGGGCTAGGCAAAGTTTATGCGGCAATGTCTTAGAAAAGTGGCTTCTTGAAATCGTCACACATCGGCTAAGCTACGCCACGCAGTGCAGCAGCAATGACTGTAGAGGAATAGAGGAGCTTGCAACTTTTCCAGAATTTATAAATCCAATGAAGAACTTCACAGACGCATACATACACGCCAAAAAAACCACACCGCCAACCACTTTCGTTTCATTGTTCTTTGGCTCAGTGGCGGAAGCCTTCAGACGCCAACCAACATCCAAACGAAGTAGGCAGCTTTGCTAGCACTGCAGCTTCTCTTTTCCAGTCTGAAGTTAAGCATAAATGCTCCACTGAAGCGCATTCGAATCGAATTAGTTGACAGCTGAAGGCGGTTGCTCGTGGGTTGGAGTTTGTAAAGTAAACGCTTGACTAATTGCTCGCGGGGCCGGCTGGCTAACAAGCGAGCGGCGCTTCAAGCTCTTTTAACGCTTGGTCGAACGGCTCGCAAGTAAAAGCGAAAAAAAGGACAAAATTAATTGTTGAGTAATTGAAATTTTATTTATATTAGTTTCCGTCACATTGCAGGGATGCAGAGGAGCAGTGGAGCTGCGCACAGCGCGGATTTCCTTTCCAACGTTTTCAGACAAAAGTTGACGCTACACTTTGATTACAAGAAGTACTAACAAATATTAGTTGTACACTTACAAGCAAACTGCGTAGGTACAAAGTAAACAATGTTGAGGTTGGTGTGAGTGTCGCTTTCTTCGATATGTCCTTCGGATGTATGCATGTCCTGTGGCGCGTGGGGCGTCACAGCTTTTAATTTACTTTACTCTTCGGCTTCAGTGAACTCAAATGCGCGAACCAGTGGATATTTTTTGATATACGAGCAGTGTTTTCAAATGTATTTCAATTTTTTTTGTGTCATTATATTTACATACTTTTGAGGTCAAATATATTTGCTTAATAAAAGATAAAACGAAGTTTTCTGAGTTTTGGTGTTAGACTCGCTTATAAAAAATAATTAATTTCACCCCTTAATGATTAAATTTGTCATCCAGTCACTTACAATTCATGGCAAATGAGCTGCTAGATAAATTAAAAAGGTAATTTTTTTTAAAAAGTTCCTTAGTGTCACTCTCCTAGCGAATAAAAACTACCTCAGTGGTGCTGGAGTTCACTTGGCTTCTTCTGATCAGATCTTGGACAGGTGAGCTACTAGTCAGCACAGCGAACGCTGGGTGAGAGCCGTGACATGTTGTAACGTGCCTTGGCTACGGGTGAATCAGAGATGGTCTAGAGAAAGCTTCTGAGGCGAATTATCGTAAGAGTTGAAAGCCTTAACCATGCATAACCCAAAAGCAGCTCAGGCGGTTATTTAGACACCCCTCAATAAACAAGTTACTTATCGTATCAAAATAGCCTAACACCTTCTCCTCAGCTTCCCTGCCCTCACGAAGTTAGATTCCGACCACTTACACATAGTTTACGCTTTCTACGTAAGTCTGCGGAGCTCTCAGGAATACGAGGGGTGCCTTTTATTTGGAAGGATTTGGCAACCCTGGTGTTGCAATCTGGCAACTGACAGCTGTATCGCAAAATTTGACATTTTTTGACTTTTACGTACTCAGAACGTTTTGAAATATCAGCGCTATTTGTGTTGTTTACAGTAACTTAAAAGATTCATCTGGGTCCAAAAATGGAATTAAATCGTGAATATTTTCGTGCGATTATTTTTTACAACTTTCGACGTGGATTAACTCAGCAACATTGCATGGATGAACTTAATTCATTTTTTGGCGATGAAGCTCCATCAAGGACCAGTGTTTATTGATGGTATGGTGAATTCAATCGTGGTCGTAGTTCAATCCAAGAAAAATTTCATGAAGGTCGTCCAAAATCAGTTGTGGTTCCGAAAACCATTGATGCTGTGCGCGAATTGATATTGCAAGATCGTCAAGTGACCTATCTTGAGATTGAGACAATCTCAGGCCTTAGTGGGACCAGCATACATTCAATATTGCATAAACATTTCACTGTCAAAAAAATTAGTTCGCGTTGGATCCCACATAATTTGTCAATCGCTCAAAAAAAGGCTCGTATCGATTGGTCGAAAGAAATGCTCAAAAAATTCGATCGCGGGGCTTCGAAACACGTCTATGACATCGCGACAGGTGATGAATCATGGATTTACGCGCATGAGCCCGAAATTAAACAGCAGTCGAGTGTATGGGTGTTTCAAGATGAGCCAAATCCAACAAAAGTTGTTCGCGCACGAAGCACTTCCAAGCAAATGGTCGCCTGTTTTTTCGGAAAAACTGGACATGTCGCAACCGTACCACTAGAACAACGCAGAACAGTAAATTCTCAATGGTACACAACCATTTGTTTGCCAGTTGTCTTCCAAGAAATTAGGAAAACCAATCGCCAAAGACGGATCACTCTTCACCAAGACAATGCGAGCTCTCACACATCGCCTCAAACAACTGCATTTTTGAACTAGCAAAACATCGAATTAATGGGTCATCCGCCGTATAGTCCTGACTTGGCACCAAATGACTTATTTTATTCGCGTACGTAAAAAACAAACTGAGAGATTAACGTTTTTCGACACCTGAAGAAGCGGTTTCAGCATTCAGAATGCATGTTTTGGAGGTACCTCATTCAGAGTGGCAAAAGTGCTTCGACAATTGGTTCAAACGCATGCAAAAGTGTATAGATCTTCATGGAGAAAACACAATAAAGTGATTTTCGATGATTAAAATTTGTTTTTGTTCTCTAATCCCGAAGCATAAAAGGCACCCCTCGTAAACCAATCCCTCCTCCTCTTCTGGGTAGACTCCCTTCTCGGAACTACTTTGTGTATTACTTCGGGAGGGCCCAGGGAATAAAGGCCCAAATTTATTCAGCCATGTCTGTGTCCAGCTTTATGCTGTAGACTCGTCTTATTATTTCTCTTTCTGTGCGTAGTTGTGCTGCGTCGAGGTCAATTTTTTTTCTTACGTAATATACGCCTTACGTAGATACGCCTTCAACGTGTCTCTTAATCGCAGTCCAGTTATCCTCACGTTCAAGCGTCTTGCCGATCTCATTGGTCGGCGCGATATCGCCAGTCTGCTCCCTCAGGCCATTTCTTTCCACAAGCCATCTGTCGCAATTAAAAAACGTGTGTTCAGCGTTAGTGTGTTCACTTCCACTCGTACCCGAGCCGTAGCTACGCGTAGGGCCGATAGGTATCTCCCCGCTGCTCACAAAAAATTGCGACTGAGACAGTGCGGTGGGTTGAAACAACTCTGAGTGCCGCTGTTCGTTGTACAGCCCCCAGTGCTTTGCGCTTGGTTTTGCAATTTGGCGCATCTCCTCATATTTCGCACAGGACGATTAAAGGGTTAAAAAACAGCTGAATTTCTATCGATGAATTGGTGTGCAAATCCATTGGCCTGGTGAACTTGCCTAAAGTTTTCTTGACTACAAAGGTGGTATTACTTCTGCCCAAAAAAAATTATTCGCGAAAATAATAAAAAAAATTAAAAAAATAAAACCAGCACTGTAAATATATGGATATATAACAAGATATCATTTTTGTATCAAACGAAATCAAAAAAAAAAAAAAAAATCAGAAACGAGTCAAAGTATTGTTAGCAGTCACGTGATTATCATCAACATTGTCATCATTTTATTGCTGTGGAAATGCGCCGTCCGGGGCGTTTTTAATGCGTCCAGGGAAATGACAAATAAATATAAAAACAAACGAGCCAAGCGACGGAAATTCGATCATATACGCAAAGAGGGCATATATACATATACATACATACAAACATACATCTATACATATATACACATACATACAAAGTGCACAATAACTAATATTTAGTTGAACTTGCAACCAACAGTAGACCAACCAATTGACCCATCCACCATAAACAATCCAACCAAACAACAAACAACAAACTAACTGACAATCTCGGCAATAAAATGAAAATTGCATTAATGCAAAACTGCATAAATGACACATTGAAATATGCAAAATGCTCAAATGGATGGCAGGAAAACAATTGCGGAACTGCGCATTGACGACTAACGGCTGGCGGCTGCTTTGACTGTCACTTTGAGGTGTTGAATGCGTCAAAATGGGCATAACAGTTAGCAATCAAAAAATAAAAACAGAAAAAAAAACAAACAAAATAATAAAACGAGCGAAATAAATGTGCATCTGCAAATTTGTTGTTGGGATAAATGGATGCGTATGCTTGGAACATCTATAATATGACTTTTTGTAAGTGTGTGAGTGTGGATTTGTGTGCGTTGATAGTGCAGTAATTGTAAGTGACAAACGTCAAACATGAGTCGTATGCGTCAAAGTACGTGAAAACACGCATTGAGAAAGCGGTAGAGGTGGATTGAGTACAGGGTGTTTAGGAAAATAGAAACCAGTTCGAATTACCTAAAGACCCATTGACTTTGAGTTTGCATTGAGATCTACTTCTCATGATTAAGATTCTGAGGTATTTGGTATATAAGTTCCTAATATGAAACCAGGATATCCATCTTACATCTGGTCAC
The DNA here is from genome assembly GCF_027943255.1 of Anastrepha obliqua. Taxonomy (NCBI): domain Eukaryota; kingdom Metazoa; phylum Arthropoda; class Insecta; order Diptera; family Tephritidae; genus Anastrepha; species Anastrepha obliqua. The sequence continues at coordinate 110,007,450 of NC_072894.1, read as the reverse complement.
AATTTGAGAATAGCAGCAAAAATTTTCTTCCTCCGCACATGAAATGAGCGAGAAATCTCGTTTTTTAGGTATTCTAAAATAATTATTGACGCCATTTTTATTTCAGGGGTTAATAACTTCGCTTTTCCTTTTTCAGTTTTCCTATTCTAAGCAACCTACAGAAGAAAGTATTCTTTTAGAATAAGTGAATGAGTGAGTCGAGAAACTAAGGAAAGCAGACGATTTATACCTACCAACAGATCATTTAGTTCCTTACAGCCAGCGATGGAAACTCATTTCCTCTACTTTAAATTGGTTCTACTCTCAAGTTTCTTCAATTTTTGATATTCAACGTAGACCCATCCGTGTATGCTCATATTTGTTTCAAAAATAATAAAGCAAATGCTTTTCTCAATTCCCGAACCCACTCTGGCCTAAAGGCGCTTTGGTATGGCCTGAGCTTTTTCAACGATGTGCACTTTATTTTCACACTTGTGGCAAATCTCTGTCTTTTTATAGGAATTTTCTGTTTTAAGAGCATGAAAATATCGCAATGGTGAAAACAGTGGTTGAGAGAAAAACACGATGATATTTTTTGGGAGAAACTCGATGCGCACTTTACAACTAACTACACATTTTTTTCCTTGTCCTTTTATTATAAGCTTTTTGTATGATTTTCTTCACCTAATATAAATTAGATTTCGGCACACGATTAAACATAAAATTCATTAAAATCACATTTCCAAAATAATAAAATTTAAAAAAAATATATAGTATAAATAATTTTATATGTCTGCAATTGACGTGGATATTCAGTTATCCTTTCATCCTTTCGGACGTCTTTTCGGTGCACGTTTAGAATCTGTCTTCTCTCGCGATGTTGGTTGAGTTTAACAAAGCGCGCCAATTGTTTCTTTCTCGTGCGCTAATCGGCGCCAAGCGACGCCAAGTCCTTCTCTACCTGATCTTTCTAACACAGAGGAGACCTTCTTATTCCTCTGCTACCACCAGCTGGTACCGCATCAAATACTTTCAGAGCCGTGGCTTTTGTATGAATTCGACCGACGTGATCCAGCCAACATAGCTGCTAGAATCTTCAGCGGTATGCATTGGAATTTTTTAGTCCTAGGGCCGTTATAAGTTGTTCAGTTTGTCCATTGGGAATTCCGCTCTTAATATGTCCTAACGACTACAGAAAAGCAATACCACTACAAGAATGGCAGAATAAAAGTTTGCGCCCGTCAGAAAAGCATGGTGTGGCACCGGTATGGTTGTGTGAGAGAAGAAAAGCAAAAATACGAAGAAGACTGGAAGAAGAAAAGGAAATTACACTACAAGCACACGAGTAAATTGCACAAGATGTGTCTCTATCTCCATCTCCATCTCCATCTCCATCTCTATCTCTATCTCTACCTCTCTCTATTTCTCCCTCTTTCTATCTCTTGTTCTTCTTTCTCTTGCCTTATCTTTACTCCCTCTTTCTCTCTCGTTATCTCTTTCTTTCTCTGTCTCTCTCCCTTTCCCTTTCCCTTTCTTTCTATCTCTCTGTCAACCACTCAATTCTTCATCCCTCTTCAAGATAGAACAATTCTTAATTTTTTACAAGGAGAATAGAAACACCATGGATATGTTTTCGTTGTTTGTTTCTTATTCGACCAACAAAATCTCAATTTCTGCACATCTCTCATTTATGTATTAAATAGGCAAATAAGTTGAGTTCTTCAAATTCCCTCAGAGCCGATTGTGGTCGGCTGGTGGTCACATCTTTGTATTCTGAATATCAGAATTTTTTTAATGAGAAATGGAAGTTCAAATCGATGTAGTTTTCGATAAAAATATGGGCGTAGTAATACAAACCTGAAAAGCCCTTTTCTCAACTACCAAATGACATGAGGTGTACCAAGCCATTGGGTGAACTATTTCTAACTTGAAAGCCAGCTTTAAATCTTTCTTAGCAAAGACAAATTCACTGGCTCCAAAACCATGGCAAGGCTGAAGAAAAATTATTTGTTCCAACAATCTTTAAGGTTGAAATAAAATCAGCTGTGCTTTATTTATGACGTCCCAATGACTCTTACTTCACTTTGAACTTAACCTCAAAATTTTAAATTACCACGAATACCATTTAAATTTGTCGGCCGTAGATTTCAAAAAGCATTTGAAAGAGGAAAACTGTATTTTACGGCAAGCTAAAGTAAGCAGTAGCAGAGCTAGTTTGTACCTGACTACTATTCAATGGGTTCGGGCACGACATGAAGCATAAAAAAAATGTATACTCGTATACAAAAAGAGAGCCGTAATGTTCAAGGATGGTTGAGAACATGGGAAAAGATTTCAGAGTTGGGGCAAAGATCAGACCGCTAATCGACTCTCAGAGAATTTCAAATAATCAGCTGATTGGCTGACGTAACCAAGGTCATGACAACAGTTTGTTTGCGAAGAAAAATCTAAGGTTGTGTTGGTGATATAAGAAATAACGAAAAAAATCAACTAAGTATGCATAGACTCATGTGTGAGTACGTATGAAAAGAGCGGTCCGAAGTTACTCGCTCAATTTCGTTTTTGACCATCGCTGACAGCCAAACCTGGTAATCTATCATCGCAACAGGTGAGTTCATCTCCTCATTGGTTGAGTAAAGGATACGCAATAAAGAGGAACAACGTAAAATTCAATTATAAAAACTATTTATTTTCCATTTTATTTAATTCCGATTTTTTTCAGCACCCTATAAACCTTCGAGTAAACCTACATATGTACATATATTCCTTCGATAGTACATGTGTGAGAGAATTTCCACTGCCCGCTGCGCGAACGCATACCAAAACTATAAAATAAACAAACTTCCGGAGCGCAGCCGCCTTACATATGAAAATTGCGAAAAACTATTAAAGGATATGATGAACGCGCTGAGAGTTGATGGGTTTCGCATTGACGAGCGCGTTGATGATTTTTGATGTGACTGACATACGCTCCACAAAATCATACATACACAAACACGCACACACACAGACACAACACACTCGCTTGATAGCGTCATAAATTAGGAATTTATAGCTGACAGCAGCGGCGGCGGTGATGCTGGTGATGATGACGAGTGACGAAATTCCATGGATCGAAACGCATACAGCCGCACGCACATCCTTTTGTATGCAAAAAAGTAATAAAAACTGTGAATCTAATAATATTTTTGCACTCACCAACGTGTGTTTGTATTAAAATTAATGAACCACGGAGGCGCACGCAGAGGCCGCAATGCAGAGGATAATGCGAAAATTTGCCCAAAGTGAAATGAAGCCAGCGAGAAGAGGGTTGGGGCTTGTAACCCAAAGCATTAGTAAGAGCCACGCTTGTGTGTGTGTGCGTATGTGCAGTTATTGTTAGAAATTTATTTAGCTCTACCTCTATTGAAATGTGCTCATATGAGTGCGTGTGTGTGTGTGTGTCTTTGTGCTCGCACGATAATAGCGCCAAATACGAATGCAAATCGTAAAAATTAATGTACCGCATTTAGCCTGCCATCGTTAATTTCTTACACATATACGAGTATATTACAATTATATGTATGCGTGTGTATGAATTTGTAGGTATATTCGTGTACACATGTGTTCACAATAATGGCAGTGCAGTAAAGTTTTGACTATTTATTTATTTTTTATAAATTTTTTTATAATTTTTTATGAAAATATAGTTTACACAGCAACAAACACTAAACCACTCAAAGTTTCAAACTCTGTACAATAGTTTAAAAACTAAGAAAAGTATTTTAAAATTAAGTATTTAAAATTAAATTAAAAATTCGGCCGCCGTTGCCGAATGGGTTGGTGCGTGACTACCATTCGGAACTCACATAGAGAACATTTTTCTTATAGCGGTCGGCCCTCGGCAGACAATGGGAAACCTCCGAGTGTATTTCTGCCATGAAAAAGCTCCTCATAAAAATATCTGCCGTTCGGAGTCGGCTTGAAACTGTAGGTCCATCCATTTGTGGAACAACATCAAGACGCACACCACAAATAGGAGGAGGAGCTCGGCCAAACACCCAAAACGTGTGTACACGCCAATTATATATATATATATATTTTAAAATTAAAAATTTTTTAATCAGAATTTTTAGAAAAATTTCAAATAATACCATCCCATCCGGCACAGTTTTGACTGTTTATTTATTTTTTATTAAAACTTTTTTTATATATTTATATTTTTTTTTTGTAAAATATAGTTCATTCGGGTACAACAACGAAAACCATGCAGCTCAAACTATCAAACTTTGTGCGAAATTTCGAAAAATTCAAAAAAGTTTTCAAAATTTCCAACTATTTGATGCGAAATTTCTGGAACAATAGGCAGTTTTGTAACAGATTAAGTATTCAAGTCAGTTTAAAGTGGCTCAATTTGCGTCGGTTTTTCATATGTTTTTTTTCTGACGGCGCTGTAAATTTTCTTCCATATAACGAAGTATGAGCTTTATTTTAAAATTTTAAAATTCTGATAAAAATTCATTTCACTCATTTTTAATTTTTAAAATTTTTTACAATGTTTGAAAGTTGTAGTGATAAGGGTTTTGCTGTAGTTTATACTATTTTTTATAAAAAGAAAAGTTAATTTAATCTAAAATAAGTAAATTGTCAGGCCTTCCAAATCTTGATCAAACAGTTTGTAAATGTATTGAATTTTTTTATTTACTTTAAACCAAGTTTGAAATGTTATATTATATGAATTTGTTTAATATTTTCAAAATTTTGTGCAAAGTTTGAAAATTCGAGTTATGTGGTTTTTGCTGCACTTTGAGCTATATTGCTAATTTTGCAGTATTTCGGGCTGCAATTACCGTGGAATTTTTCTAAAAATTCTGACTAAAAAGTTTGATAAAAAAAATGGAGTAAACTCAATGTCATGTTTGAACGAATTTCAGCTAGCATTTTTATTATATCAAAATTGAGTAGAATATAAAAATGCATGCCTAGAATTTTTTCAGAAATTTCGATAAAAATTTGTTGCATTTTTTTTTTTTAATTTTTATAAATTTTATACAAAGTTTGAAACTTTGAGTGGTATGGTTTTGGCTATAGTATAAACTATTGAAAAAAAAAATAATACAAAGTAAATAAAAATTAAATAAATAAGCAAAACTTTGCAATATTCCAATTTTCTAAAAATTTCGAATACATTTTTTTTATGTTTTTAAAATTGTGTACAAAGTTTGAAAATTGGAGTTATGTGGTTTTGTCGCAGTATGAGCTATATTTTAATACAAAAGAAAACCGAAACAAATGAAATGAAAAGGAAATAAATAGTCGAAGTTTTGCTATATTCCAGACTACAATTATTGTGAAATTTTTCTAAAAATTTCTACTAAAAACTTTTAAATTTTTTAAGCAAAGTTTAAAACTTACTAAGTGGTTTTTGCTGTATTATGAGCTCTATTTTAATATAAAAAAATTTTCAAAATAAAAAAAAAAATTAAATAAAAACTTTTTTTTTATAACTTTACAATTTGTCGCGCTGCTATTATTGCAAAATTAAAGGAAAAACTTAATACAAAAGTAATAGTCGAAACCCTGTTATAATTGTGAAATTTTTCTGAAATTCTGTTAAAAAAGTTTGAAAATTTGTGAATTTTCAAAAAAAATTTCAAGTTGTGAGCAAAGTTTAAAACCTAACTACAAGTGGTTTTTGTGTAGGATATACTTTTATAAAAAGAATTTTAAATAAAAGAAATATTAAATTAAAAAAATTAGAGTTCAAAACTTTGCAATTTGTCGCGCTGCTTTTTTTTGCAAAATTAAAGAAAAAAACAGTGAAAAATAAATAGTCAAAACTCTGCAATATATTGCACTGGAATAATTGTGAAATTTTTTAAAAAATTTTGTTTAAAAAGTTTGGAAATTTGTTGAATTAAAAAACATTTAATTGTGAGCAAAGTTTAAAACTTTATGTTAAGTGGTTTTTAGGTCAGTATGAGCTATATTTTATTACAAAAAAAGTAAAAAAATTATCAAAAAGCAGGTTACTATTATCATGAAATTTGTCTACAAATTCTGATTGAAAATTCTGAAATTATGTTAAATTAAAAAAAATATAAATCTTGTGCAAACTTTGAAAATTTTATATACAATATAAAAAATTTTACTTAGAAAAAAGAATGTATAAAAATTAAATATATAGTCAGAACTTTGCAATATATCTACACTTATTATTATGCAATTTTTTCTAATATTCTGTGAAAAAAGTTTTGCTAAAAAAAATTTAATCTTTTGCCAACTTTGAAACTTTGAGTCAAATGGTTCTTTTGTAGAGCTATGAGCTTTGCTGAGCTATATTTTTATAAAAAAATGTAATAAGAATTAAATAAATAGTCAGAACTTTGCATACTTATAATTATGCAATTTTTCTAAAATTCTGTTTAAAAATTTTTGTTAAAAAAGAAAACTAAATCTTTTGCTAACTTTGAAACCTTGAGCGAAATGGTTTATTTGTAGTATGAGCTATATTTTTATAAAAAAAAATTATAAAAATTTTGTAAAAAAAATTTACACAAATTAAATAAATAGTCGTAACCTTGCAATATATCGGCAATGTTACTATTGTGAAATGTTTCTTATATTCTGTTTAAAAAGCTTGAAAATTTGATGAATTTCTTTAAATTATAGACAAAGTTTGAAATTTCGTGTTATATTATTATGCTATCATCATCATCACTCCTTCGTCTCCGTTACGAGGCATAGGGCCAAAATAAAATTCTTCCATTTTCACTTGCTGCCAATTCATTGTTTTGTCCACGGCTTTGTGTTCCTGCATTCGATGCAGCCTCTTCTGCGCTGTCTTTGGGGGTTCCAGTCCAGCGCTTGTCTGCTGATTTCACTGCCACCTTTCCGGGTATTGCCAAGCCATCTCAATTTACGTTCTCTTATTTCAGTTGCGATTGGTATCGTCGATGCAATTCGGTGTTAGATATCCAGTTGTCTGGCCACCAGAAACGCAGAATGCGTATCAAGCAGCGGTTCACGAGCACTTGAAGCTTCTGTAAAATTTCCGCAGACAAACACTATGTTTAACAGGCGTAGAGTAGAGCTGATTTAACATTGGAGTTGTGCATTTTACATTATTTTGTTATAGAATGCACAAAATATGTTATATATTTATTAAAAACATTAAATGAAAAAAAAAATATTCGAAACCACGCGCTGCTATTTTTCCGCACACAGCTGTACATACATATGCACTACAAATGCGCATCAAATGGTTGCAATGCAAAAATCCCTAACTGTCATAAATTTGTCACTTTTGATGTCTCACATGACAACAACAATAACTAATAGCAATTACAATAGCAATAATCTGAAAGAATACAAAGCGCATAACTGTATTGCAATACGATAATTCTCCCTTGCTCTCACTATTTCGCCTCCCATCCTCTACCTTAGCATTAGGCATAAAAGTCTTCACAATGTCTTCGCAAATCCTCGTGCGCATAACAAAAGTGTTAATGAAGAAAATGCATTTGTGGGCTAGTTAAAAACCTTTAATGGCTGTACTTACATACGCTTTGTGCTGATTTTTATGATTATTTTGTCATACTCGTTTGAGTTGTTAGCAAAGCGTCTTCCACACATCTCAGGGTAGTTTGTCACTTCCTTGCACTTTTAATTAGACATTTCTGAGGCTGTCATGTCGGTCCTTTCAATATTTTGATTGCTGTGAATTAAGCATAGCGAATTTTTCTATGCCTCTGCAATTTTATGCGCGCGTGCGTGCGTAAGAGAGTGAAAAGCGTCGTTAATATGTGAATGTATGCGTAAGTCTTGTATCAGAGACAGAAATTTATTGCTGTGTTAATTAAGGCGCTTTTGACGCAGCGGGCAAAAAGGGGCGAATTTGTATGGCTTAAAGAAAATAGATAAATCTTTTGACAAGACATGTCAAAAAGTTGATTTTCTATTATAAAATTTTTCGCACCTCGAGTATGCCAAAACGTATGCCTTTCAACATGGTTGGATCAAAAACGCTTTAAAATAAAAACTCATCCTCAACTCTCAGCCACTCAACCACTCGTATGACTTCACTCTCCTCGCATGCTTGCTTGCGAAAACTTTTATCAGCTACGTTAATTAGTTTTGTTCCCGAAAAGCACTTCAACAACACTAATAAATGTCGAGCAGAGAGCAAAAAATTGAATAAAATCAAGTGAAGTGTGCAAAAGTAAGCGCGTAGTTACGAAACTTTTCAACTTGTCGAAAATTTTTGATTTTCCGCGATTACCGCTGTAACTGTATTATGTTTTTTTTTGCGCTTATTTCTCGCTTTTTTTTGTTTTTTGGAAATTTTCGCAAAAGTGCAAAAGTTTCACGCAGCAATCAAACGTAATTGAACACAAGAGTGTTGAACACTTGCCACTTGCAACAGCAAAATATTTGCAGCGAGCTAACAACAAAAACAAAAACTAAATACATAACTGTTGCATTGCCGCCATTTAACGGCAAAAGTTTAATTAAATACGCGCTGCCTTAATGATTGAAAAAGACAAAAAAAAAAAAACATTGGAAGTATTTTTGCGCCAACAAGCGCTTGTGGCAAGTGCACTGATTCGCTGCACATATACAGTATGGGCCCGAAACTAAAGCACACCTGGCAGTGAGAATTTCAAATAATGCCAAAAAATTTAATAAAATGACTTAAAAAGCTGCATACCTTCTACTCAAATTTGAACGAGACGGTATCAATAAAACGGTCCTCGGATGACATATGGCAAAAATAAATTTTTTGTTTTTTGCTAGGACTGTTATAAGCTTACATGGCAAGTTTCAGCGTGATATGTCACATAGTTTGTTTTCTGTGCTACTGTAAACAAGTCAAGCTCGAGTGTGTTTTTCGAATTCTCTTTTATGACTTCAATTGTCTCAAAATGTTTTCCACGGAGCGGCAACTTGAGCTAGGGAAACAGGAAAAAGGCACATGGAGCCATATCAGGCGAATACGGGGCTTGCGGAACGATATTAACATTATTTTTGTTCAAATAATCGCGAACAAGACGTGATGTGTGAGCTGATGCATTATCGTGATGCAAGAACCATGACTTGTTGTCCCACAATTCCTTCCTCTTAAGACGAATGTTCTCGCGCAAACGCTTTAAAACGTCTAAATAATATTCAGCGTTAACCGATCGGCCTTGCGGAAGGAACTCCGAGTGCACCACACCTTCGTAATCGAAAAAAACAGTCAGCATAACCTTAATTTTTGAGCGACTTTGGCGTGGTTTTTTGGGTTGATGTACGGCCCTCTTTGAACGATTTGTACCACTGGAAAACACATGCACGCGATAGAGCAGAGTCTGCAACATTTTTAAGGCGTCTGAAGCCGAAATTTTGTTGGAATAACAAAATTTCAAACAAATTCTTTGTTCAACTTGAATTTCCATCGTTAAATTCGAAGAACACATTCGAGCTTGACTTGTTTACAGTAGCACAGAAAACAAACTATGTGACATATCACGCTGAAATTTGCCATGTAACAGTCCTACCAAAAAACAAAAAATTTATTTTTGCCATATGTCATCCGCGGACCGTTTTATTGATACCGTCTCGTTCATATTTGAGTAGAAGTTATCTTTACACCTCGTAAAGCTTGCCAGGAAACTTTCATGGAAGCTGAATATTTAGGACAAAATAAAGAAGGCTGCTACGGCGCCGAAATCTTGGCAATCTGAGAAAGCCTTTTCGTGCTAAATAAAATCGTAGTCACAGTTAAAGAAATCTTCATTTACTCCGATAGTTAGACACCTTTGAAATCGCTCCTGTCATGTAAACATTCGTCTAAGACAATAAAAATACTACTAGGAAAAAGTAGCATTAAAAGTAACTGTAAGGCAGAAGAGTCAACTAGATTGGGCTACTCGTTCCAAATTAGTCAGGACAAGATCGGCATACCATGCCCTGTTTTTTTTTAAAGAGGTCTAAAAGCAATCGAAAGCCTTAGTCAGTGTGGGACTTTAACGCCTAAAGGGATACCGTATTGCTCTGGAAGTCGTCGTGAGCAATAAGCTCAATTGCCGCGTTCGTCTCGCAACATTTCTTCGCCGCGAATCAATGTTGCGAAGTTCCATGATAATTCGTGTTGCAAAAGCTTGTACCGCCCTCCATTTTTTATTTGACTCAAGCATATTTGGAACTAGGTTATTGGGTATCAGAAACACAGCAGTTGTTCTTGCTAGCTCATCGTGTTCCTTTACGAACCTGCTGTAATAAAAGCCCACATGTTTGACCGTCTCCTCTTCGTCCAAGCATTCAGGATATTAAGGACTAAAAGCCAAGTCTAGACGATGCAGATATTTTTGAAAGCATCCGTGTCCATCCGTAATAGCTGCGTTACGAAAAAATCAACGTATCCATGTTTTCAACAGATCCACTCGTTAATCCGTGGGATCAACCTATGCGTCCACCGGCCTTTCGATGACTGCTGCCATTTTGATTGCCAGTCAGCTATCGAGGTAGAACGATCTCCTTGTTTGAGTTCCTCTGTCAGCTTCGTACCTTGCGAGCAATACAACCTCTTCTGTAAGTTTGTCCGGATGTTTATAGGTACTCTGCTAGCTATGACGCAGATTGCAACGTCCGACACCGTTCTATAGGCACATGTGGTCCTCAATGCACTTGTTCTACTGACCTGCAGTTCTTCTTTAAAATGGCACTTCTTTGCTCCATCCCAGATTGGAGAGGCGTACAGCATTAAAGAGTCTGTCACAGTGGAAAAAATTTTTCTCCTGGCGCCCTGTGGTCCTCCTATGTTCCGTAGTATGCCCACAAGTGTGTTGTTATCCTTTATCGCCTTCACACTAACAGCTGTAAGATATTCCCTGAATGTTAGTCTGGCAGCACCCATGCTCTTGGTAATATGTAATAGATAGTACCACAATTACTTTTAATTGTTAAACACCTACGCTATCAGTAGACAAACGTGGTCCGAATGGAACGTGGATCGCACTAAGAGTCTACTTAAATTAAGTAGGAAGCATCTAAGAATCGTAGGAGGTGTTCTATCTGAGCCAATGCCTATTGTAGATGCTGTCAGGATATATAAGAGGGAGAGGCAGTCGAATACCTTCTATGCGGGTGCATGTCTCAATGTAGAGAACGAGTGAGATTTCTCGGTCTCACATTTCTGGGCAACATTGCGGATGTTTCGAATCTCAAATTAGGTAGTATAGTCAGCTTTTCCAAGAGAACACAATGGTTTAGGGAGAACCAAATAGAATAAGGAAAAGTCTCTAACTGGCCTAGGTGCGTCAAAGGATAGCCACTTCACCTAACCTAATCTAACCTACACCACTTATTTCGATATTAATGGAATATATACATTAGGGTGGTCCAAAAAAAATTTGTATGCTGCCGCCCCCCAAAATAGTAAAGAATGAAAAATAAAAAGACCCGTATTTTTTTTTTTTTTAATCAGACCATATTTAATGGTGCCGCCGGGGCTTTGAAATATCCCATGTATTTTGCATGGGAAAAAAATACTTTTTCGTAGATTTCATGTAAAAACCTGGAAAATGAATATATTTTAACCGGATAACTCAGTTTCTCTTCATAATTGGTCAGGGAATAACAACCAATTATGAAATAATTAATTTTTTTGTATTAACTATTTTTTATAGAACCCCAAAAAGCCCCCATAAAACGAAAATCTAAGAAAAAATCGAAGAACAATATTTTATATTACTTTTATGATATTTTTTTTACGAAACTTTGTACACATGTTTTTGGAGGTGATAGAAGTAACATAGGGTACCATCAGCGAGGTGGATAGGGTTTGAGATATAGGTCAAAACGTGGACCCAGGTAACCTTCGGATGTGTATGTACAATATGGATATCAAATGGAAGCTGTTGGTGAATGCTTTAGTTCAGAGTATTCCTCATGCCGCTCCGTGACTAGGGTCTCGAGATAAAGACCAAAACGTGGACCCTAGAATGTGTTTGTACAATATGGATATCAAATTGAAGCTGTTGGTGAATGCTTTAGTACAGAGTATTTTTCATGCCGCTCCGTGACTGGGGTCTCGAGATATAGGTCAAAACGTGGACCCTAGAATGTGTTTGTACAATATGGATATCAAATTGAAGCTGTTGGTGAATGCTTTAGTACAGAGTATTTTTCATGCCGCTCCGTGACTGGGGTCTCGAGATATAGGTCAAAACGTGGACCCGGGTAACCTTTGGTTGTGTATGTACAATATGGGTATCAAATGAAAGCTGTTGATTTTCAATTTATATTTTATATTTACTCAAAAACAAATAGAAAAACAAAAAATATTGTTTATGCCAAAGCGCTTGAATAAAGAATAAAGAAATTAATAATATGACAGTAAAATAAACAAGCAGCATTACAATTCGGCAAATATTGCGTTGTCAATTAATTCTTTGCAAAATGCAAACACAACTTGAAATTAAACTGAAGCTAGCTAATGGTACTTTTATTTTGAACGCAAATAAACGCGTGTGGTAGTCGTTCACTGTTAGCAAACATTAAGTATGACTTATGATTTTAAAAAGTGAACATTTTAATCAGTTAAGCAATGCGGGGAAACCGAATTAATGAAAATGTGATTCAGTTAGTTTATTTTAACTATTATAAGGGGAAGTCGGCTAAAGAGTTGGCGGAAATGTTTTCAATTAAGCTGAGAACTATTTATAATATTATTGAACACGCAGAAAAAGAAAACAGGCTTGAATTAAAGCACTCAGGAGGCAGACCACCAAAGCTCTCTAGACGAGATCACTCAAAAATTTTAAAAAAGATCAGCAAATCCCCTCAAACGAGTCTGAGGCAGTTGGCATCTGATATAAAAAATGACTGTGGAAAAACTGTAAGCCATGAGACTGTCCGGAAAGTTTTAAGAGTGCACAAATATTCTTCGCAAATAGCCAGAAAAAAACCATTACTGTCCGCAGTTAATATAGAAAAGCGGCTTAATTTTTCTGTTGCCCATATAAACAAGCCATTGGAATATTGGGATGACGTAATTTTTTGTGACGAGACAAAAATTATGCTGTACAGTCATGATGGACCCAGTAAAGTTTGGAGAAAGCCAAGCACAGCTCTGCAACAAAAAAATATAATACCCAAATTACTTATTGTCCTAAAGTTTTGAGTTTTGCTGCTATAAATATGTTAAAAATAAAAGTTACAAAAATAATGTGTATTTAAAATTTCGAAAATGTTATTTAAGTTGGTAAAATAAAGTTATTAAAATATATTTAAGAAGCTTCTATCATGTTGCAAACAATTAATTGACATACTGTATGTCTGTTTATTGTAAAACTCTATGTAAAAGCATGGTTTGAAGCACCAACTGCTAAAAACGCTCCACGTAATGACCTTCACGGAGCGGCATGAAAAATACTCTGTACAAAAGCATTCACCAACAGCTTCAATTTGATATCCATATTGTACAAACACATTCTAGGGTCCACGTTTTGACCTATATCTCGAGACCCCAGTCACGGAGCGGCATGAAAAATACTCTGTACTAAAGCATTCACCAACAGCTTCAATTTGATATCCATATTGTACAAACACATTCTAGGGTCCACGTTTTGGTCTTTATCTCGAGACCCTAGTCACGGAGCGGCATGAGGAATACTCTGAACTAAAGCATTCACCAACAGCTTCCATTTGATATCCATATTGTACATACACATCCGAAGGTTACCTGGGTCCACGTTTTGACCTATATCCCAAACCCTATCCACCTCGCTGATGGTACCCTATGTTACTTCTATCACCTCCAAAACCATGTGTACAAAGTTTCGTAAAAAAAATATCATAAAAGTAATATAAAATATTGTTTTTCGATTTTTTCTTAGATTTTCGTTTTATGGGGGCTTTTTGGGGTTCTATAAAAAATAGTTAATACAAAAAAATTAATTATTTCATAATTGGTTGTTATTCCCTGACCAATTATGAAGAGAAACTGAGTATCCGGTTAAAATATATTCATTTTCCAGGTTTTTACATGAAATCTACGAAAAAGTATTTTTTCCCATGCAAAATACATGGGATATTTCAAAGCCCCGGCGGCACCATTAAATATGGTCTGATTAAAAAAAAAAAAAAATACGGGTCTTTTTATTTTTCATTCTTTACCATTATGGGGGGCGGCAGCATAAAAATTTTAATATAAATTTTTTCCCATGCATTTTTGGACCACCCTAATATACATATTTCCTATCATTTGGGAACTTTAAATTTTCTTAAATAAAAATTTGAAATTAAATCCTTTAAACATAATAATTTTTCAACCCCTTCAGCGTCCAAGCTTAAAAGCATACAGAGCATTTTTGGAGTATTTAAAAAGTCGAAGTGCTAATATATTTAACCTTCCTATACCCTCGTTAATTTTTGTAACACATATACCCGCGCACGGTCTCACAGACCGAAAGTTCAAACTACATAAAATATTAGTTTTTTCAAACGAAACTAAAAAAAATTATTATTTTTCAATCCCGTAGATATAATAAAAAATAAAACTACGCATTAAATTTGTATTCACTTATTTTATTGATTTTAAGTGATTAACAAAAAAGCCATCAAAATCGATAATTTTTTCTTAAGTACTACAAAAACAAAACAATAACATATTTTTTTATTCCCATAAATAAAAATAAGTTATAATAACTTAAAAACACTTCTTGAGCAATACAAAAATTATAAATTATATTAGTTTTTAGTCTTGAAATAAAAAATCATGGCATATCGCAATTCATGTAAAAATCTGCCTTAAAAAGAAAACTTACGCTTTTACCTCTTCAAAAAAAGAAAAACAAAAAATGCCTTTTCTAGCTTAAAAAATATTTATTTGCAATAAAAACGTCAAACTATCTTACTCATTATCCTTACGGAAACACTCAGGACACACCATAATAGCATGTTCCAAACAAAAATACTGTCGACATGTAGCACAGTTGTAACGCGTTTTTCGGTTTTTCTTTGAGGAACAGTATCCACAGCGACCACTTTTATTAAACGATGTTCCAGAAGTCTCGGGACCATCTATTTTACATAATTCAAAGGGCCGAAGTTAGATGGTTTTAGGCAAGGAACTGTTTAGAGCTCGACGTCGAAGCTGCGAGTGAATAAGATCGTAAGACAAAGATTCAAGAAAGTCTCTGCGGTTAATTTTCTTACTAGGAATATTTTTTACATGTATTATGTATGAATTTATACCCGCAACATTCATAAGGCTATAAAAAATAACCATGGGCCACCTATTCGTACCTCGAGCAACATTATACGTTTCACACATTTTATCTACGGTGTCAACCCCGCCTTTCGTCATATTATAGTCCATTATCATTTCTGGTTTATTAGTAATCTCTTTGATTTCAACACCAGCATGCATGCTCGATACAAGAAGCACATTTTTCCTCTTTTTGGGAACATACGAAACAAGACTGCAGTTGCCACGGTGTCCGAACAAGCTGGATTTTTCCGCTCGTCCTCTTATCTCGGTGGATTGTTTGGGTAATTCTTTCTTATTTTTCCTTATTGTCCCAATAATGGTCAGTTTGTGCTTAGATTCAAGTTTATCCAGCAATGGGACACTAGTGAAAAAGTTATCACATGTGATATTCCGGCCAGAATTGTGAATACTTTCGCTTAGTCGACGAGTTATCAATTTCATATGGGCCACTAGGTTGCTTTCCTACGTAAACTTCCATTTTCGAGGTATAAAACATTTTGGCATCTGTTAAGGCGTAAATTTGTATGCCATATTTATTTAGTTTTGAGGGGATGTACTGCCTGAAGCCACAACGACCTCTAAAAGCCTCCAATTTTTCATCCATTGTAACAAACTGGAACACACTGTAATATTTTTGAAACGCGGCTACAACTTCTTCAAATAATTCCCTTATTCCCTAGTTTATCTACAGCAGTCCTTTCAGCTCGCGTGGCTTTATTGTCAAATCTTAGACAACGCATTAATAAATAAAATCGACTCCAGCTCATAGTTAATCGAAATATCTCCGAAGAGGAACCATCTGTTTTGAATAAATCTTTAGCATTCAATCGACTATTTCTCCTAAAAATAATCTCCAAACCTCGCCTATTTCCTTCAAGTTTTTTGCTGCTTTTCTAGGCCCTGGCAGTTGAGTGACTATATTCCTAGCGAGACGTCTTACACGATTTGACGGAGCATCATTATTCCACCTAGTGTGTCCATCTTTACCAAGATAAAATTCTCTATCATCTATCTCATTCAACTCTTCGTCGTATTCTTCATCATCTTCTTGCTCGGTATCATAACTTTCTACATCTCCTGCAACAAAGTTTTCAACGTCGCTGCCATTTTCATCCTCATAATCAGAAGTCGAATTTTCTTCCTCCAGAAGTAGTCTGATTTGCTCTTCATTCATTATAATATTAAAAAGTACCTGCAAAATAGTAAAACGTAAAAAAATAAGAAAGAAACAAAAAACAAAATAACTGTTTTAACTTCACAAAAAATTACACATATACCCGCGTCGGTCTCAGAGACCAATTTTTATAAAATTCACCAACACGCCTATCTAGTGCAAACGCCAAAGCTAACATGCAAAGCTAACATGGGCAATCCAGATGAATCACAATATGTGCACGGAAAAACAAATGAGCTTGGGCAAGAGTTTAGTTTTGACCAGTACTGTATATATCATACATACTTACATATACTCGTATGCTCACAAACATATACAGAGTTGACGCTGCTTACAGTGTTGTGAAAATTAACTTAAAAATGCAAATTGTTTTGTTAGCAGCTAATTTTTTGTCATTACCACAAACACACAATTTACATATAATATTATATGTATGTATGTATGTAAGAATGGAGAAGTGCTGAGCTTGCTGTTTCCCATATGCTTTTAAACTTTCATTGAATGCGTAACTGAAAAACTTTTCGAAATTCTTTTTGCTTTGCTTGAAACATCAAATTTTCGCGCTGCTATACATTTTTGCATAATTGAATTTGTATGCTCCGTGGAATTATTATTACTATTATTTGTTTGTTTTTACAAAATATTTTACTTCTACTACTTCAATGTACGTTCGGTTAGGTTAGGTTCCATCCACCAAGCGGGTGCGACGTGATAATATAATATTTATAAGACTAAGTTAATGTCATACCGCTTTTGCAGAAGTCTTGGTGTTCTTCTCACATTCGCTGTTGATCACTTCTTCAGCTATCTTTGCCGCTACGTCATTTGACATGTATTGTGATCCCAGTTTTGATATTCGCTTCAGCCACCAGTTTCTGTTACGTTGACCTTTGTGTATAATAAGTGCGCCAGAATCGTGCCGAACCTGTAGGATATCTATTTCATTATTTTTATTAACCGATCACCGATGCCCATTTTTAGTAGTTTTCTAGTTTTTAGTTCCTTTTAGCTAAGTACTCGCTAAGGTGTGTTCAAGGCAAGTTCTGGGTGTTGACAAGCTTCTCCTCCCATTTGTGGCGTGCGTCTTGGTGTTGTTCCACAAAAGGAGGGACATACAGTTTCAAGCCCATCTCCAAACGGCAGATATTTTTTTATGAGGAGCTTTTTCATGGCAGAAATACACTTGGAGGTTTGTCATTGCCGGCCGAGGGGCACATGTACCTTAAAACCGACCTAGCCCCAGACAGTCTTTTTGCCGTTTCACCTTTGCCGCTGGCACCTTTGTTAGTTGCACAATCAAGCTAGCATTAAGTCTAGCCGAAAGTGTGTACCTTTAAATTTAAGTTCAGATTTGCACATTTTACATGAACATCTCCTCTACGAGAAGTTCCTCAATCCTTCCATGCTCCACCTGTGAGAGGGTAGATCAGCCAGTCTTATACTCTAAATGGTGGTAGCAAAGCAAATATCAGGTTTCCTGGAGGTTAAATTGGTTTTCTGCGCAACTTGCGACGTAGAATTGTATGCTTTCGTACGCAGCCGGTATATTATCTCTCGAAGCTTCAGACACTTTACACTTGCTTGCGGGTTGTGTCCCGCTTTTTTGGGGAGTAGTTGCCTATCGCTCGGCTAAATACAGTAGCGGTGCATTTCCTCGTCTCTGAAGTGCCTTTGGCGCGGCCCAGCGTCTTCTGTTTCACGTCCGCAATGTTAAACTTTCTTTAAGATAGCATAGATAGCATTTGTGGCAACCCTGATGTTGCAATCTGGCAACTGACAGCTGTATCGCAAAGTTTGACATTTTTTGGCTTTTACGTACTCAGAACGTTTTGAAATACCAGCGCTATTTGTGTTGTTTACAGTAACTTAAAAGATTCATCTCGGTCAAAAAATGGAATTAAATCGTGAACATTTTCGTGCGATTATTTTTTACAACTTTCGACGTGGATTAACTCAGCAACATTGCATGGATGAACTTAATTCATTTTTTGGCGATGAAGCCCCATCAAGGACCAGTGTTTATCGATGGTATGGTGAATTCAATCGTGGTCGTAGTTCACTCCAAGACGAATTTCGTGAAGGTCGTCCAAAATTGTTGTTGTTCCGAAAACCATTGATGCTGTGCGCGAACTGATATTGTAAGATCGTCATGTGACCTATCGTGAGATTGAGACAATCTTAGGCATTAGTGGGACCAGCATATATTCAATATTGCATAAACATTTGACTATCAAAAAAATTTGTTCACACACAATTTGTCAATCGCTCAAAAAAAGGCTCGTGTCGATTGGTCGAAGGAAATGCTCAAACGATCGCGGGGCTTCGAAACACGTCTATGACATCGTGACAGGTGATGAATCATGGATTTACGCGTATGAGCCCGAAAGTAAACAGCAATCGATTGTATGGGTGTTTCAAGATTAGCCAAATCCAACAAAAGTTGTTCGCGTACGAAGCACTTCCAAGCAAATGGTCGCCTGTTTTTTCGGAAAAACTGGACATGTCGCAGCCGTACCAATAGAACAACGCACACAAACATTTGTTTGCCAGTTGTCTTCCAAGAAATCAGGAAAACCAATCGCCAAAGACGGATCACTCTTCACCAGGACAATGCGAGCTCTCACACATCGGCTCAAACAACTGCATTTTTGAGCACCCAAAATATCGAATTAATGGGTCATCCGCCGTATAGTCCTGACTTGGCACCGAATGACTTCTTTTTATTCTCGTACGTAAAAAACAAACTGAGAGGTCAACGTTTTTCGACGCCTGAAGAAGCGGTTGCGGCACTCAGAATGCATTTTTTGGAGGTACCTCATTCAGAGTGGCAAGAGTGTTTCGACAATTGGTTCAAACGCATGCAAAAGTGTATAGATCTTCATGGAGAATATTTTGAAAAACAATAAAGTGATTTTCGATGATTAAAATTTGTTTTTGTTCTCTAATCCCGACATATAAAAGGCACCCCTCGTACCAATGATTTTTCGGGCCTCCAGAAGCCTATCCAGTACTCATCACTGCCTTTTGACATATACACCTTGGATATTGAAGCATCCTTGGATCCCAGTGTCCATGCACTTTTCTTCCGTGAGCCTGTACGAGCCATAGTTTATGTGGGCGCCCATTCAAAATGCATCAGGTACCTTTACATCTTTGCCCTCCGTTAGTCTAGCTGCTCTCTTGCTTTATTACATTGTCCATTTTTTTTTTGGTCCACAACTGAATCCAACGAGTGTGGGGGAAAGAAGATCCGCTGTGCCATAACCCTCAGTAGCACAGATTTCATTGAGGTACGACACTAAAATACAGTACGTTACCAGTGACTGCAAACAAGTCCGATGCACACATGCCGGATTTATTTAGAGACCATCCCACTCTACCATGTACCCATATTAGTCTGACCTCTCATTATGGGCAGTCTTGATAGTTTGTCTTAGAACACCGATGGTGCAGCCCTGCCCTTCATATTTATACGCTCGCTACCTGCTGTAAATTTTTCCCCTCTTCTTGAATAGTAACTTGAAAAAGTAAATATATTTAATATATAAATAAAAATTAACTTCATTAACTCCCCCTTTTGGTACGCAAGTTATTTGCAAAATTCCATTATGCTGCTGTAATAATTCGCAATAATCCAAATACATTTCCTAATCGATAATTGTATTAGCTCGTCCGAGTATAAAGTGAAACAAAATCATTTCCACTTCACTACATCGAACAATGGAACACTCTTTCTCTCAATGCACATCTGTGTACAGCGCTCGCAAACAAGTAGAGTCAACAGAGCAAACACACGCATACTCACTCACATTAGTTGTTGACTGATTTGATTTAGAACCTTTTTTGTGTGGACATTAACACATACACATACATACATACTTATGGTTTTCATACTTTTCATAAATCTACCCACCCTCTCTACTCTGTTGCACCACATGTATGCGCTCTTTTCTCAGCGGCACCTTTTTCTGCTTGATTTTCTTGGATTCGTGTGGTCTTTTCTTTACTTTCATATTTTTCTCTCAACATGTTTGAACACGTTTAGTTTTGTACGCTGTGCAATTGTGTTCTTCTTGGGGTTTTCTTGTCCATTTTTGTGTTTCGTTTTTGGTTTGGAGGCCCGTCTGATTAGTGTAAGTAGTGTGGGTTGGTGTGGCTGCTTATCAAGCGCGCTTACATACATACATACATACAGATGTACATATGGCGTAAGATTTTGCTTTGCTACTTGATACTAAGGTTCCGACAACTTATCTCGATTGAAGACATACATACATACATACATATACATGTACATGTGTACATATGTATGTTTAAGGAGAAAATAATCTACATTACAGCCTAGTCATACGGCGGCGTCAATCGGGTATACCGGCACAGTTATTTTTCATTAAAATTATAGTGTCGCAGATGGTTGTTACGCGGATTAGTGAACAGCTGATTTGCTTATTGGATAGCTTTGTCAGTAAAAAATGGACCGCAGGCGACAAATACGGATATAAGCTGCCATTGTTACTAAGAAATAATGTTTTAATAAAAAAAAACTTAAATTGCAATTTCTCAAGCAGCTCCGAGATATCAAAGCAATTAATGTAATTTCGAACGAGTTAGTGCAAACCAACATTGCATCCAGTCTTTCTTGTTCTTCGCTTTAGCAGTTCATTATTTTTCATTCACAATAGATATTAACTGTCATTTTTCGGGAATGCTGCCATGGAAAGGTCACCTAATCTGCTTAAGAACGTAGTCTGGTCAAATACTAATTTTTTATAGATATTTTTTAGGATTCTTTTTTAAGAGCATAAAATGCGATCGTTTTGATTTTATAGTATGTTATTATTGACATCAAATAGTATACAAATTGCCAGAATGACAAGCCTAGAGAATAATAATCAGTTTAACTTTTTCGTTTCAGATGTCCTGAAGAAACAAAATCCCGTTGACAAGCCACCTATCTGTTTTTAAGACACTTACTCTAGTGCCGCACTACTACAAAAATATCTAAAAAAAAATTGTTTTTATATACTACATATTTGATGTCAACAATAACATACTATAAAGTCAAAACGATCGCATTTTATTTTCTTAAAAAAAAAAATCCTAAAAAACCTCTATAAAAAATTAGTATTTGACCAGACTACGTCCTTAATTTATGGAAGTAAGTCTAGTTAATAGATAATTTCGGTCATCTCGATTAATGCCACCCTCTGCCTCGGCTACAATTGTTTAAGGCTCCCGCCTCATTTGAAATGTTGTTTTTTGGGTGTTTTTTTTAAAAGCGTCTAAAACGGAAACAAAAAAGATATTCTTATTTTTGTTTTTAGTGTTTTATTTTTTGATTCATTGTTAAAAAATAAAATTTTTTTTGGCTATACGAGGCTCGTTCAAAAACTTGTCAGCCTTCAAAAAGTTATCTTCCAAAAAATTATCTTCCGAAAACAGCATGTCACTGGCGATACGGATTCCGGGACTCACAGGTGTCTGCAGTCAAAAAGACAAAAAAGTTCTTGTTCACTATGAATGTCGTTATCGTGTGAGCTACGATTAAAAACTACTTAAAAAAAAATTGACAAATGCGGACGTTCAATAATGCAAACCCGTTTTTTGACCCTTTTTAATGTCCGAAAAAAATACTCAACATTTTTTTCCAAATTATCGTAGTTCACATGATAACGACATCAATTCTACGTCATTTGAATTTAATTTCATCAAAATCGGTTCAGTAGAACCGGCTATATCTGTGTCCATTGTCCACATAAAGACCATTTTTTAACGACTTACATATTTTTGAAAGAATCTCATAGGGCGAAAAAAAATGGTATTTTTTAACAGTGGAGCGAGAAACAAAATACTCAAAACAAAAATAAAAAATCTGTTTTCGTTTCTGTTTTACACGCTTTTAAAGAAACACACAAAAAACACCATTTCAAATGAGGCGAGGGCCGTAAGGGGTTATAAAGCGAATTTTCTAGAATTTTTTCTGAGAAAACTTTTATATTTATTGATCTAAAAATTTATAGACATTGTTATGTTATCTTTTAACTGTATTTTAAGACTTAGTATTAGGAAAACTCTTTATTTGGAAAGGAGTTACAGCTGATCTCCAGGAGCTCTTCTCAAAACAGACGTTTTTCGGTGACCACTATATCTCTGAACTGCATCCTCTGAAATTGAAAAAACCAAACAGATTTCGTTAAAGTAATGTGAAATCTAGTAATTAGTTTAAGAAATAAGCAAAATAAATTTTTTTAACAAAATGGCGGTTTGTCAAAAAAAAACATCGATTTTCGACCAAAATTGCGGCCTTAATTGTTTATAAAAAAATATTTATCGGTGAGAAAAAATCTTGGGTGAGTTACTAAAAAATATATTTAAGAAGCCAGTGTTAAAATTTGAGACTAATCGGCTGTTAAGAAAAAAGCGCTGCCGCTACGGCCTTGAACTTTCAAGCACTCTCAAACGTCTTTTCAAATTTGCGTATAACTTCGAAAATATTCACCGGAACAATATCTAATTTTCTGTGTGTATTCTTAAATATATGTAAAGGGTGGTGAAATTTCAAGGGCCGATGTTGAATGTAAATCACACCTAAACGTAAAGTTTTTTTTGCATTTCATTTGATATTTTTCAATTTCAGATTAATTCAATTTAAACCATGGAAAGATACACAATCGAGCAACGCGGTAAAGTTATTCAGGCTTATTATGAAAACGGGCGTTTAAATCAAAATGCATATCGCGCACTTCGTGAAGAAAATCATCTTCAGTGATTCATTTTCACCTCAGTGGATTCGTCAATAAGCAGAATTGCCGCATTTGGGCGAATGATAATCCAAGAGTGATTGCCCAAAAACCAGTGCACCCACAAAGCGTGACTGTTTGGTGCAGTTTATGGGCCGGCGACATCATTGGGCCGTATTTTTTCCAAAATGACGCCGGTCAGGCAGTTACTATGAATAGTGTTCACTATCGTGAGATGATAACGAACCTTTTATGGCCCGAATTGGAAGATATGGATGTGGACGGTGCCACTTGTCACACAGCTAACGAAACAATGGCTCTTTTGCGCGAAAAATTTGATGGCCGAATAATCTCACGTCGCGGCGATGTCAATTGGCCGCCAAGATCATATGATTTGACATCGTTGGACTTCTTTCTTTGGGGTTATTTGAGAGAAAAGGTGTACGTCGATAAGCCAGCAACAATTCAAGAGCTAAAGAATGAGATAATTCGGCACATTAACGGCATTTGACCTCAATTATGCCGAAAATTTGGACCATCGGATTGAGGTATGCCGCCAAGGCCACGGCGGCCGTTTGGCCGATATTTTGTTTCATACGTAATTAAGCCATACCAATATTATCATAATAAAGAGAAATGACAATCATTTTTTAAAAACATTGTATTTTATTCAAAATCAGCACTGGCGCTTGAAACTTAACCACCCTTTATATTAAGAAAGTAAAATAGAAAAACTATTTTTTGAAAATTCTAACCGTATATAACCCCTTAATGGAGTGATAACCACAATGATGGATTTTAATTATCGATGGAAATGTAAATTATCGTTCATCAAAATGTATACTAAAATATCGCTAGCTTTTGCAAAATTCAATCAGTTGGTCTCGGTTCTCGAAGAACTGATATATATATATACATATATATAATTGGCGCATACACTCTTTTTTTGGGTGTTTGGCCGAGCTCCTCCTTCTATTTGTGGTGTGC
This sequence comes from Anastrepha obliqua, assembly GCF_027943255.1. NCBI lineage: Eukaryota > Metazoa > Arthropoda > Insecta > Diptera > Tephritidae > Anastrepha > Anastrepha obliqua. The sequence continues at coordinate 109,983,335 of NC_072894.1, read as the reverse complement.
GTCTTAATATTGGTCCACAAATGGAGGGACCTATAGTTTCAAGCCGACTCCGAACGGCAGATATTTTTATGAGGAGCTTTTTCATGGCAGAAATACACTCGGAGGTTGGCCAATGCCTGCCGAGGGGCGACCGCTATTAGAAAAATGTTTTTATTAACGAAGAAGTGATGCCCAGAATATTATAAGGTAATTTTTACTGTGCTACATAAACCTACAATCTACACTTCCATTCCCTTTCGCTTCATTTAATTCCACTTCACTGCAATTAATTTGATTCCATTCATTTCTTTGCACGTAGTGAACTAAAAAATATGATTTTTAGGCAAATTACCTAAAGGCATATTCTGCAATTATTAAAATTAATGGTTATACACATACAACAATATTTTTTGTTTGTTTTTTTTTCTTTCCTTAGTCAAAGGACATGAAAAGATAACGAGCATCCACAAATGAGTATCAAATTCATCAACTAATCAAAGCGAGAATATTAAGTCAAGTAAATGCGAATAGCCGAATATGATTGATGACTTTTAGGAAACTCTGTGGACAACACGCAAGGCACGATAAAACGGAAAACAGGATACAGTCACAAAAAAAAAAAATTAACTCCGCTCAAACCAACCGAAACATTATAATCATCATAATGATGGCCCAAAATTGGCAAAGTAATGAATTTCGTAGCGGGCAGAAGACAGAACGAGACGAACTGACGCCGCACCATTAATTACTGATATGCCACTAAGCGCTGATTCGCATGCACTTATGTATGCGTGGGTAATATTCATACAACTTCAATACAGATGTTTACATACATACATACATACATACATACTTACGTGAGTACAGAAAAAACACGTAATAAATATGAGAACACTCGGAAATACTCACAACTCGTGCGAGCAAGTGGAGTGAGTAGAGTAAGTGGAATGAGAGCCAGTTATAATAGGCACCATGCGCGCATCCAAGGGGGAGAGGGTGGTTTCGGGGTTCAAATGAGAGCGATGTAACGCTTTCGCTTCCAAGAAATATTTTTTTATTTATTTATTTTTATTTTTTTATTTATTTTTAAATCAATGAATATAATGGATTCTTATAGGCTAAGTGGAAATATTTTAAGGTTAATAGGCAATAAAAAAAAAAAAGAAATAAAGTACAATTAAACTATTTATAATAAACTAGCATTTCCCAATGGGCTTCGCACCACCATACATACAATTTTTTTTTTTATATCGCAAGAAATTTTTCATACTAAGTTTTCTTTATAGAACTCGTAAAATGTTTAAACAGTTGAATTAGTTGATTTTTTTCATTCAATATGCTTTCTAAAGATGTCACAATAGCCTTTTCTGTACTTTTTTAAAATTTGATTGTGGTGGTCACCTATATACAGGTAAGGTGAAAGAGCCGATAAAAACTTGTAATTAAACTTTGATTCTTTAATTTCCATTTCAATTTTTTACGCTAAATAAATTATGTTAAAATAAAGTTAAAAATGTTTTTCCAGTTCCTTGAATGCTCCAGTTTTTTTTATATTTTCGTCCAAAATTAATATTAACATAATACACTTACAACCACAACAGTACAGCAGAAACGCGGCTGTGTATTTGTTGTTGTTTTTCCCATACAGGTATTTCGTATGAGAGGAAACCATTACTCAAATAAAATGTCATAACTCAGAAACGGCTGCACCAATTTCAATCAAACTTCACACAAACCACCTCCTCAAATATAGAAAAGAACTCTGAAATTTTTGTGTTAATCGGTTCGGCGGTTCTTGAGTTATAAGATTACCTTTCATCCAACTTCGTCGAACCATCTGTGAACATGTTTGCCATGCCTTGCCGCCAAATTTTACACCCCGCCCACTCATCCCTTGAGGGAATATGAATGGAAAAAGGTCCGCTCGGACCTAGCGTGGGTGTACAATGATCCAGTACCATGGGGATGAACTCAAATTTTTTAAGACTACTAGAGTGTCCGTAGCTTAAGTCTAGCTTATGGACCGAACACTTTAGTCTGATTGTGGCGCGTGCAGCGGTAGTTTTTCCTGCAACATCTACGGGTGCCACATTCAGCAAACCGTTAGGCGCTAGAGTGGGAGTGGTACCGAGCGCTCCACTGATTCCAAAGAGATCAGATCATTGTTCCCTCTGCAGCTTCTTAAATGATGCCATTGGCCAATAGGAATAACGCCCGAAAATTCTACCAGACAGTTTGGTGGCCTACCAAAGGTTTCAGGACCGGAGAGATTTTCTGTAAGAACAAAGACGGCCAAAAAATAATTTTTATTTTTTAACAATGGATCAAAAAATAAAATACGGAAAACAAAGATAAGAAAACTTCCTTGGTTCCGTTTTACACGTTTTTAAAGAAATATCCAAAAAAACAGCATTTTAAATGAGGCGAGGGCCTTAAATGCAAAGCGCTTTTCAATGTTGCTTTTTTTGCTACAGAAGCAGAGTTTTCTGTATCCACTTCATACGCTTTGTCAGATATTAAATACAAATCCCAAATAATTCGAAATCACGCAAAATATCGGAATCCCGAAGTATACCGGGATCCCGTCATTTCGGGATTTACGTCCCTATCACCTTATTTGTTCCTAACGCCTCGAGTGTTGACGATAACTCATCCTCAAATTAAACAAAACTCATATTTCTTATAGTAATGACTCGGAAGTAGATTTTGAGGAGGTTCAAATGGAATCGCGTAATCCCGGCATTGTCGTCCCTAGCACATTATTTCTTCCTAATCACCCCAATGACATTCCCTTAAATTCCACTTAATTTTAAAAAATACGTTAAGTTTAAATATTCATTCGAAAACTTCTTTGAAAAATTTTCACGCACCTTCATCTTCTCACAAGATCTCTGAACTTAATCCCACCCTTATCTTCGCATTTCCATCATTTTTACGACAACGCAACGCAACTATAAAAACGCTAATTTAATTAAAAGAAAATGCAATCAAAATCCGCAACCACTTTTCAAAGCCACCAAAGCCCACCAAAGGGAGGAGCAAATGAAATTTTGCATTTATAACCGAAAGGCGAAATGATACCAAGTACATAGTAACAAAACCAACAACAATGACAGAAGCCAACACGGCACACGAAGTGATACAAAGCAGTGAAAGTAGAGTGAAGTAGTCAGTGACATTTTTTACGATCACCGCTGATGGCACGTAGCGACGCAGAGCAAAAGCAAAGAAAAGATGGCTGAGGTGCTGCATTCAAGGAAGCGGAAAAAAGTCAGCAGTAAAAGCTAGTAAAAAGCGGTAGAAAAAAAAGTAGCTGCAAGAATAGCTGTTGCATTGCTGCACATTTATCATAATTTCACACGCTGATGGAATGTTGCCAACTGCTCTTGGCTTGAGCGAGCAAAGGCGAGCGCGCAAGTGAGCTGTCAGCCGGATTCTTATACTAAACAGCGCCTCGCGCTTGAGTGTCACAACATGTTGGCTGTGCATTGGTTTTTTTTTCTGCCTCGCTTTTCAATTTTTCGCCATCCTGTGTATTCTCCTGTACCGGCATTGTTTTCCTGAGTTATCCCTTTTTTATGACCGGGGTGTTGCCCACACAACTTTCTTTTTGTTGTTTAGTTTAGTGTTTGTTTGCTTGCGTGTGCGCCGCGTGAAATTTAAGTGCATGCGAGAAATGTAAGCAATGCGAAAAATTGCATTTTTCTCGATTACATTTTGCCCCTCACTTTTATGGCTATTTTTTGAAGCAACAATAAACAATGATAAGCCATTAAAACTACTCATAAACACACCTACTTTTCATTTGCCTTTCGCTGTGGAAACATTCACACCAACACCACTACATACGAGCGCATAGTCCTTGCATATTTTGTGGCGCTGAGATATTGTCAACATTGCTTACTTATCTCCTTATCCCGCTGGAAGGTGCTTGAACTGTAGCTGCTGCTGTTGGGAGTTGCAATGTTGTTCTTTCTTTCGCGCTTTCTACGCACACAAGCACATAAACGACGTGTTTTTTGTCTTTACTGCGACAAAGTAGCTTTGGAAAACTAATGTTAATGCATCTCTTGCATAAAATATGAATCGCATTTCCTGGTGAATAATAAGACTAAAGTGAACATGAAATTGTTTGAATGAAGAGGCCCTAGAAAGTGATCTCAGTGACTTATTATTAATATCTAACGTGGATCTCTCTCACCACTTGGGGCATCATTAAGCGCAGAAATGAACTTAAAAGACAACTTCACAGCGATGGCTCCCTTCGGCCAGCCTACAGAGAGGTGGCGAGCAAGTAAAGAAATCGGCCAGAAACGATAAGAGAAAGTTCGTTGAAGATCTTGCTAGCGATGCCGAAGCGGCAGCAGGAGTAAACAACCTGAGACAGCTGTACCGCATAGTTGGCCGCCTAACCAACCAGCAGAGTAACAGCAACCAGCCGATCAGAGATCTGAATGACGCTTTACTGATTTCCAATGATGACCAGTTACCCCGATAGAAGGAATACAACATTGCTCTTAGCAGTATACCTACATAGCTTTGAAGGGGTTAGGTGGGTTACAGAGGTTCAAAAAAAGGGTATTTTTACAATTTTTTTTTTAATATATACAATCATATATTTTATTTAAACAATTCAGCATATCAAAGATACATATTTAAACAGTATTTTGTGAAATTTTTATTTAAAAATTCCGAAAACTCAGCCATTGGTACCTCATCTCCCTTAACGTCTCACAAAAAAATCCTCTTGCCGTGGACAGCATAACTCATTATTGGTTCATTTAAAATCAAAAAACCAAAAATATTTCGTTAGTACATGGATAAATCTCGTTACTGGACGAAGGAAAAAAAAAAAATTTAATTTGAATTTTTGACAGACTTTGAACAAAAAAACACATTTTTTGGTAAAATTTTCGTCATGTGTTGGCTCGAAAAAATTAGTTGTAATAAAAATAAAAAAAAATCCTTCGTTCAATAACTTGATAATGTTATTCCAAAGATGTGTGCAAAATTTGAACAAAATCGCTTCATAACTTTTCGAGAAATCGTGTCCACCGACTTAAAAAATCGAGTTTTGAGATAAAAGCGTATACCTGCGAAACGCTGCACTGACATGGCCTGATGGGCGGAACTTCTGAAGGGTCTATCTCGTAGAATTTTACTCGGATCAATTTGAAATTTTAGGAGAATATTTTAAACATATTATACTATTTAATAAGACAAAAAAAAAAGAAATCGATTTTTTGAAATTTTCAAACCCACCTAACCCCTGAAGTGAGCAGCACAACAACTAGCAATAAAAAAACCACATCCTGCCCCGGACTAGCGGAGATTAAGGATGCAATTAAGCAGCTGAAACTCAACAAAGCTGCGGATGAAAAAGGCATACAGCCTGAACTAGTGATTGCCGACCCGCAAATATCAGCAGAAATTCTTCACCCCCACATCATCGCCGCCTGGAGCAATTAAAAGCTGTCTCCTTCCTGAACAAAGGCATCATAGTAAAGCTGCCCAAGAAAGGCGTAACTGCGGCAACTGGCGAGGAATAGGAAGTAGGGTACTTAACACCATCTACAAAATTGTAGCTGTAATCATACAAACCAGACTCAAAGATATCGAACGCTCCTTAAGAGACGAGCAAGCTGGCTTTCGCCCTCACCGAAGTTGTATTGACCAAGCCAACACTTCGGATTATAGTAGAACAATCAGTTGAGTGAAGCTCCCCGCCCTACATGCTGTTCGTAGACTTTAAGAAGGCGTTCAACAATATCAAAAGAGACGCAATATGGCTGGCACTGAGTGAAAAGGGAGTTCCCGCCAAGATAATCCGCCTCATCAATGCCCTCTACGAGAACTCCGAACTGGCAGTGCTTCACAAACACGATATTAGCGATCCATTCACTACCCACGCAGGCGTAAGGCAAGGTTGTCTCCTGTCACCCCTTCTCTTCGCTATCGTCCTTGATGACGTCATGAGCCAACTGACCCTGCACAAAAAAGGCATCGTATGGAGTTTCACCAGACATCTTGAGCACCTGGACTTCGCCGATGACATCTCGCCCCTCTCTCACAAACTCTCTGACATACAAGCGAAGGCGGACAAACTAGTCGCCCTGGCACTCACTGTCGGACTGGAGGTCAACATCGCCAAGACCAAGGCTATGAGAGTTAATCACAATAACGCAAGGCAGATATTGGTTGACGGGTGCCCGGTGGAATCCGTCAAAAGCTTCTGTTACCTCGGCTGCATCATCAAGGCATATAGTGGAGCAGATGAAGATGTAGGCTAAACAAAGCAAGGGCGGCATTCGGGCAAATGTAGACAGTAAGGCGAGTTCGCAAATCTCCAGGGGCACTAAACTACGAATATTCGGCTCATGCGTGAAGTCCGTATTGTTGTATGGAAGCGAAACATGGCTGGTCTCTAACACCAACATACAGAGGCTACAATCTTTCGTCAACAAATACCGCCGCATCATCTGCAGAATATTCTGGCCAAACACCATCAGTAATGACGCACTGTGGAGATTAACGAATGAGGAACCCAGCCTTAGGCAAATTAAATGCAGAAAGTTGCGATGGATAGGTCACACGTTGAGAAAACTACCAGATAGCATCACGAGAGTAGCACTGGACTGGAACCCGCAAGGGAGCAGAGGTCGCGGTTGACCAAAAAACACTTGGTGAAGGTCGATGCTGCACGAAATAGCAGATTCCGACATCTCATGGGACGGTGCAAAAACAACAGCACAGAACTGTGTATGACGGAAGAGTATTGTCGAGGCCCTATGCTCCCGAGAGGAGTGAACAAGGAAAGAAATATATAACTATCGGATTTACCGAGACTGCTTGTCTGAAAGTAGTCCTCTGGTATGTTTTTCTTTTTTCTATTTGTCACAGACTAGAAATTCATACATCTATTTATTCATATTATTCTTCTGGGGACTCGGTATAAGCCCCGCAAAAACTGAAATAAATCTGTTGTGGGTGTGCAGATCCCTTTGAGAGGGATGTCAAGTACTTAGGACTCGTTTTGGATAGGAAACTCACGTGGGAACCTAATATTGAGGAGAGAGGAAAGAAGGCCAAAGCTGCATTTCATACTTCCAAAAAAGTGGTCGGTACTAAATGGTACACATTGGCTCTATACTTCTGTAGTTCTGCCAATCTTCATATTTGGAAGATGGTGGCCATCTGATCTAAACGTGATTTGGCCATGCTTCTATTTTGCACACTCCTAGTCACAAACAAGAAATATACTATCCGCGAAACGTCATAGAGATGGTCATCAAAAGACTCCAACGTCACGTGAAATGGTTCAAAAAGTGAAGAAGCGACTTGGGCGAAATCCCGGACGAAGTGCCAATAAAACGGCAGAATAACTAAAAATATCTGACCGTACCATCCGCCGCATGCTGAAAAATGATCTAAAGGTCAAGTCTTACAAAATCCAAAAGGCGCATGATCTCACACTAAAGCAGCAAGAAGTCAGACTTCAGAGAGCGAAGGAATTGCTTCGCTGGGTTGAAACCAGTCAATTTTCCAACATAGTTTTTTCTGAGGAGAAAATTTTTCACATTGAGAAATTCGCAAACTTCCAAAACAAAAGGGTTTATTTGACCGACCGTTCATACGAGAATTTGGGTCATTGATTGGCTACCAGGAGGCAACACCTGTCACAGGTAATGGACTTGAGCCGAAGTGTAACCGCAGGCGCTCTCCAATCGCTTTCATCGAGCCCGACGTCAAGGTAAATGCGAAATATTATCGGAAAAGTATTCTGGAGGCTGCTTTGAAGCCGTGGGCAGACAAACATTTCGATGTAAGCCCATGGAGTTTTAACAGGACTCACGAAGCTCGAGTGAACCAAGAATGATTAAAAAACAACGTTCCGAACTTCATAACGTCAAGTAACATTCAGGCAGCTTGCGATTCATATTTGGACCATCTCAAGGCCATAGTCAAGGCAAAAGGAAATCATATCGAGCAAAAGTAAATTCATTCTTAATTTTGTATTGTTTTCACACATTTTTTACTTTGAATTGTAGTAGTTTTTGAATAAAAGTAGTTTTCCCAACTGAATTAATGGTCTTTTTAATTGGTTATACTTTGAGTGCCGGATCCTGTATGCTTGTCATATTAGTAGTGCAGAAAATTTTGTGCGTTATGCTTTGGGTTCTTTAAATTTCACTGATCCAATTCCATCCTATACAAATCGGTGCTTGCTCATTAATCTATAAGCACCAATTATTAAAAGGACTATTCTCTCCATTACTTTCCTTTTCGATTTGCGAAATGGGGTCATTGATTACACATTGCTACTCGATAAAATCAATTTGAATTCGAGGGGTGCCTTTTATATCTCGGGATTTGGCAACCCTGGTGTTGCAATCTGGCAACTGTCAGCTGTATCGCAAAGTTTGACATTGTTTGGCTTTAACGTACTCAGAAGGTTTTGAAATACCAGCGCTATATGTGTTGTTTACAGTAACTTAAAAGATTCATCTCGGTCCAAAAATGGAATTAAATCGTGAACATTTTCGTGCGACTATTTTTTACAACTTTCGACGTGGATTAACTCAGCAACATTGCATGGATGAACTTAATTCATTTTTTGGCGATGAAGCTCCATCAAGGACCAGTGTTTATCGATGGTGTGGTGAATTCAATCGTGGTCGTAGTTCACTCCAAGACGAATTTCGTGAAGGTCGTCCAAAATCAGTTGTTGTTCCGAAAACCATTGAAGCTGTGCGCGAACTGATATTGCAAGATCGTCATGTGACCTATCGTGAGATTGAGACAATCTTAGGCATTAGTGGGACCAGCATACATTCAATATTGCATAAAAATTTGACTATCAAAAAATTTTGTTCGCGTTGGATCCCACGCAATTTGTCAATCGCTCAAAAACAGGCTCGTGTCGATTGGTCGAAGGAAATGCTCAAAAAATACGATCGCGGGGCTTCGAAACACGTCTATGACATCGTGACAGGTGATGAATCATAGATTTACGCGTATGAGCCCGAAAGTAAACAGCAGTCGACTGTATGGGTGTTTCAAGATGAGCCAAATCCAACAAAAGTTGTTCGCGCACGAAGCACTTCCAAGCAAATGGTCGCCTGTTTTTTCGGAAAAACTGGACATGCCGCAACCGTACCACTAGAACAACGCAGAACAGTAAATTCTGAGTGGTACACAAACATTTGTTTGCCAGTTGTCTTCCAAGAAATCAGGAAAACCAATCGCCAAAGACGGATCACTCTTCACCAGGACAATGCGAGCTCTCACACATCGGCTCAAACAACTGCATTTTTGAGCACCCGAAACATTGAATTAATGGGTCATCCGCCGTTTAGTCCTGACTTGGCACCGAATGACTTCTTTTTATTCCCGTACGTAAAAACAAACTGAGAGGTCAACGTTTTTCGACACCTGAAGAAGCGGTTGCGGCATTCAGAATAAATGTTTTGGAGGTACCTCATTCAGAGTGGCAAAAGTGCTTCGACAATTGGTTCAAACGCATGCAAAAGTGTATAGATCTTGTGGAGAATAATTTGATTTCGATGATTAAAATTTGTTTTTGTTCTCTTCTTCTTTTACGGAGTCATGATTTTTTCTGGTTAGGGATGGTAAGAACTAATTATGCTTCCAATGCTCCAATTTCTAAAACTCTGGGAGAATTTAATTCGCTTTCAAATCATACTGGCCTGGATTTTTCTTCAACAAAGAACCACTTAAAATTGGTACTAAATTAATTGTTGAACTAAATTCTATGTAAGTTATAAGAAATGTTATCTTTTTCTTTCACTCATTACAATGAAATGAGTTATTGATAAGTTAAATTTTACTTCGATGAAATTATTTAGCATTAATCTGTTTTCATAGTCTGTAGGAAATACTGTATTTTTTAGACTATTATTTGAATAAATAAATAAGTATATACCTAAATAATTATTATGAGGCAGGGCATTGTAGATAAAACCATCGTCTAAATAACCTAGTAATCGATTAGAGTATATTGAAACTTGCAGGTTAGGTAGGGAGGCAGTTGAAACTTCCAAACTAGTGGTGGTTTTGTGCCCAGTACTGAGCAAAAGCGGCACGAACATAGAAGCTGAATAAAATAAGAGAAAAAAGTAAAATTTATTCATGAAGTTGGACTCAGAAAAAACTCTGAATTCATAAAGGAGACAAAATAGAACTTTCAGGTCGCAGTGCAATTTTTTATATCTGCAGTTTTTAATTTATATTTTGTATCTATATTTTTTGTTATTATTTTTTTAATTTTATTCTAATTTTTTATTATTTTTTTTTTTTTATAAAAGCTTAAATAAGCATAAAATTATTAAATGAGCTAAAAAGATACGCAGCGCAACGTAGGCTAGTCATCTGTGAAGATTATAGAATTATTCTTATTTAATTTAATGCCATTAAATTTTTAAACCAGTTAGGTTAAAGTTACCTCATCATTATTTTCGATAGCGGTAAACCCGTTAGAATGTCCCCGTTCGCTCTTCTTTACCTTCCCACTACTTAGTGAATAAGAGAGGCGAATTTACCTTTTCCTACCTCACAAAATGGCTCTTGGCCCAGAAATGGGATGGTCGCTGCTTTTCGCACTTCAGTCTTCATACGCTTTTTGAGAAAATTATGCAAAAAGTTCACACTTTTCCTGTGTAGTAGTAGAGAGATCGAATATCATTGTGCCGCTGAAAAACACTCAAAATTTGTCTTATCACACAGTGCGACAGTAGAGATTAAATAGGGACAATTTCATATGCACATGAAACTCTAGATTTTATTTTTTTATTTTCTTTTCAATATAACTTTTTAAAGAACTTTAAAATTTCTAAATGCAAATTTCTAAACGACTAAATTTTCAAAAAATTGTTTTGATTACTTATATATGGTGTTTTTTTAGCTGCATGCGTGCGTGCTATGGATATCGATAACTATGGCTTGACAAAACCCCTTCATAAGCTGTAATTTGCATACCAAAAAGGGAAATCCACAGTCACAGCACTGCACACACTCGTTGTCAATATAGAAAAGGCTCTAAATCAAAAAGAAATAGTCCTATGTTCCTTTATGGACATAGAGGGAGCCTTCGGCAACGCAAATTACAAATCCATGGAAACAGCACTCGAGAAAAGAGGTGCAAACCCAATATTAACACATTGGATAAGCCAAATGCTAATCAGAGGATCATTAAAGCCTCGTTAGGCCAAGCTGAACTTAATGTCACAACAGTAAAGAGATGTCCGCAAGGAGGAGTTCTTTCTCCACTGCTATGGTCCCTACGAGTTGATGACTTGGTGCAGCACCTAAACAATAAGGGATTTATAACCATTGGTTATGCAGATGACATATCTGTTATAATAAAAGGCAACCACGAAAGGACACTAACAGACTTAATGCAAAATGCCTTGAACGCAACATGGGAATGGTGTAAAAAGGAGGGGCTGTCGATCAACCCTAACAAAACCACAATAATCCCCTTCACAAGAAAAAGAAAGTTAGAGTTTCCTACATTGAAAATAAATGAAACAGTGATAGAACTAAAGGAAGAGGTCAAGTATCTAGGTTTAACCTAAGATAAAAAACTCACTTGGGAATCACATATAAATAATATAACAAAAAAAGCCACGAAATCCTTGTGGACAACCAAACAATTACTAGGGAGCGATAACCAAACTGGGGAAAAGTACAAAGGCTTGCTTGCCTATGCATCACAGGGGCTATGAGAACTACCCCAACAGCTGGCATGCAAGCACTCCTTAATCTCCCACCACTTCATATAGCAATTCAAGAGGAAACAGCTACGCAAGCACTCGTGCTACACATGAAAGAAAATTTCAAATTAGGCAACCTCACCGGTCACCTAAATATCCTAAATAAAATCAAAAACACCAATGACCCAACCCTCTGTTTCACAAAAGGATACACAGCTACCTTTCCCGAGAGAATCGAGTGGAAAACAAACCCAAAATGGTTGAATGATGATTCACAAAAATGGTACACTGATGGATCAAAAACACCTTATGATGTAGGAGTAGGAGTAGTGGGGCCCAGAATCCACAAATCATTCACTCTCACCAGGGACACCACCATCTTCCAAGCGGAACTATACGCAATAATGGAAGCAGCAAACATCATGCAACGTAGAAACCACAAGAGAGTAAAGATCAAAATACTCTCGGACAGCCAATCAGTTCTAAAAGCTTTAGATAGCTATACCTACAACTCAAAAACCCTCTTAGAATGCCACAAGACACTCAATAACCTGGCATCCAAAAATATTGTCTCATTAATTTGGGTACCAGGACATGGGTGATATGACGGCAATGAAAAGGCAGACTTTCAAGCCAAAAAAGGGGTAGATGCAAACTTCATCGGACCTAGTTCCATGTTCGGATTCACCAAAAACAGCCTGGAACAAAAAGTAAAATACTGGGCCAAAACTCTATTAAATCAGCATTGGAGCAACGTAGAGGGTCTTAGACACCCCAAAAAGTTTCTAAGTTTCAACGCTAAAAGAGCTAACATGGCCCTCACGTTAAACAAAAAGAGCATTCGCACTCTCACAGGCGCCCTCACGGGTCACTTCACCTGCAACAAACACTTACATAAATTAGGCATAACTAACACCAGCACCTGCAGATTTTGCTGCGAAGATGAGGAGTCTATAGAACATCTCACCATCGAATGTCCGGGGATGACGCATAGAAGGAAAAGGTTTTTAAACAAGTTCATGCTTACAGATGAAGACCTTCAATCACTCCCTCAGAAGGAGCTGGTACAATTCATAAGCATGCTTAACAGTCAATAGACAGCATAGGGTGCACAATAGATCAATATGGTCGCAGTGCTAATGGGCCATACCTTAACCCTTTACAACCATTAACCATTAACCATGGTTTGACAGCTGAGAATGGCACACCGTGTTAATATTTCTGTTCAGTAAGATTTGACAAGGCATCAAATTGTGGGAATTTACTTTGAAAAACAAAAAATTAAACAAATCTGTTCACGCACTTCATGGAGTAATGGGGGCATCATATATTTCGAAATGCCGCTACGCTGAATGTCGGCCGCTATCGAGCCATGCTGATATGATTTATGTTTCCAAGAACTAGTCAGTTAAATATTGACGATATTTGGTTCCAAGAAGGCGGAGTAACTTGCCATACAAAGCGCATAAAACCCGATTTATTGTAATATCCAGCCCACCAGATTTATTGGCAAAAGTAGTACGAAGTCGCGTTGGACATATATCAGATTTTTTATTCAAAAATAAATACCATGAAATTATCCACCAGATTATGTATGGATGTATGTGTGCTAATTTATAAAGAGGGAAAAACATAGTACAACTTTCCTGATATGAAATTTTGCTCTAGTGGAATGTAAAAACAAAATGTTTCTTGCCAGCTGAATATCGCCTCTGTTTTTTGCTATTCAAATTAATATCATAGAGTGAGCATAAATATTTTTAAAACATTTTAGAAAATGTAGTCCATTCGAAAAGAGGTGGAAAAAATGGTTAATGTTTTCTCATATGAAATTTTGTGCATCTGAATCCAGAAAAAAATGTTTCTTACCAGCTGAATATCTCCTCTTATTTTCACTATTCAAATTAATATCATAGAGTTAGCATAAATATTTTAAAATTTTTTTAGAAAATTTAGTACATTGAAGAAGAGTTAAAAGAAACAGTTCATCTTTCTGCATATGAAATTTAGCCCTAGTGGAATGAAAAAAAATGTTACTTACCAGCTAGATATATGTATCCTCTTCGTTTTGCTATTCAAATTAATATCATAGAGTGAAAATAAATATTTTTAAAAAATTTTACAAAACTTAGTGCATTGAAGAAGAGGTAAAAAATAGTTCAACTTTCCTCATATGAAATTTTGCCCAGGAATGCAAAAAAAATAAAAAATTTCTTACCAGCTGAATATGTCCCCTTCTTTTGCTATTCAAATTAATATCACGGAGGAGCATAAATACTTTAAAAAATCTTTAGAACATTTAGTCCATTGAAGAAGAGGTAAAAAAATAATTCAACTTTCCTCACATGAAATTTTGTCCTAGCGGAATGAAAAAAAAAAAAAATCTTTTTACTAACTGGATATCTCCTCTTTTTTTGCCATTCAAATTAATGTCATTGAGTGAGCATAAATATTTAAACAAAATTTTAAAAAATTTTGTCCATTGAAGAAGAGGTACAAAATAGTTCAGCTTTCCTCAAATGATATTTTGCCCTAGCGGAATGCAAAAAACAAACAAAAAAAGTTTCTTGCCAGCTGAATATCGCCTCTGTTTTTTGCTATTCAAATTAATATCATAAAGTGAGGATAAATATTACAAAAAATTTTTAGAAAATTTAGTCCACTGAAGAAGAGTTAAAAGAAGCAATTCAACTTTCCTCATACGAAATTTTGCCCTAGCGGAATGCCAAAAAATAAAAATGTTTCTTACCAGCTCAATATATCCTCTTTTTTCCCCCCTTCAAATTAATATCATAGAGTGAGCATAAATATTTAAAAAAAATTTAGAAAATTTAGTGCTTTCAAACTTTAAAGTCTTTCAAAAATTAAATCAACGAATCAATGAAAAAGTTTAGTATGCATAAATAAAATCTAAAGTTTCACGTGCATTTTCAACATTTACTGGATAACAAAAAAATTTGATTTTTATCGCACGCTGCTCCGATTACTTTTCCGCCGCTACAGCGGCCTAGTCACTTCTTCCTTTCTTTTCCATATTAACAAATGATAAAAGACGTTCAGCATTTCTGTTTATCAATGAGCGAGCCATTTATTTCATTCCCTTACAATTCTAATACATTTTCTTATAAAGTATTTGTGTCTTTCGTTTCTATGCATCATCGTTTAATATTTATGTTTGTTGCTTATAATTAATGCCTTATGTAGAGATTTTTAATACAGTCATTTTTTATAAACTTATTCTATTATATATTTTTAGAAACCATAGAGACTTATCACAATCACTTTGATGAGAAATAAAACAAAAACACACAACTACATTGCGATTGGTAAGTGGATAAGAAAATATTGCAAAGACATACACAAATGCAAAGTAAACAAAATTTTCATTTATTGCTTTCGTTAACCTTGGACGACAAAAAATTGGGCGCACAAAAAAATGTAAATTTCTTTTTTCGCACGGTTACTGAACGCAAAGTAATAAGTTTATGCTTGGTTTTTTTTTTTGTGTTTTGCTCCGCTTGTAACCGAGTGACTAATCCAATCGGTTGACGCAGGGTTTTAAGTGAGAGAAAGCCGGTTTTTTTTTGGCGCACGCCAGGTGAACTGCGCGCAGGTTGAAGAAATCGCAGACGACGTGTGCAATGCTAGTTGGCGTTGGTTACTTCGGTGGTAGGTTCTTTTGTGGTGAAATTATTTTCTTCATGATGAAATATGCGGTTTGTAGAAATGTGAAGTAGTGAATTTTTGCGTGTATAAAAAAAATTTGTTTTACAGCTAATTTGTTTTTTTTTGTTTTTTTGTATGTAAGATTCTGAGGCGAATTTTAAACTATTTAATTTAAATATAAATACGATTTGTTTAAAGTATGCATATATTTTTTGGTGCTTTTCGTTTCTTTGTTGAACTTGACTCCCACTCAAGTGTGCGCTGTGTTGTCTTTCAATGGAGAAATCTGGGTAGTCGACATCTTCCCATGCTTTGGCGCTCATACTGCACATACTGATGCAACAAATCCCAGATTAGGGTTAGCACAAAACGCCAATAGGCTTGGCGAGCGCGTAGTATTTGCTGCTCCTGCAGGTTGGCGCGCCGCAATAGCGTAGCCTGGTCGGGGATATAGTAAGCGAAGGCCATTTCGTTGTGTTGAAGGATTTAGGAATTTTAAATTTTCGGATTTTTAACACAATTTATTATTATTTTTCTATTATTTCACTAAAGTGAACTACATTTATTTTATTTTTTTTAGGAAAACTAAAAAGAAGATATTAACTTTTTCTTTCACACTTAAATGTCTCTTTGCTGAAAGTGTTTTTCTTTTATACAAAAAAAAATTGCTCTTCCCAATTTAGTATCTGCGATGTTGTTACGAAATTCACGTGCTTTCTTATGGCGTAACAAGAGTGCGTACACACATCCGATTTGCTGATTGGTTTACAAGTGAATGCATGAGCAAAATAATACGAAGCTGTATTTATAACCAAAACACTCACAGCTCGCAATCAAAAGCGGAAAGAACTGCTCGAGAGCACGCAACAGGGAATGTTAATACATACATACACGAAAACGGTGAGCAGAAAGTATCTGCTGGCTGGCCTTAACTTTAATACAAAATACTTCTACTGCACGCTTTTAGATGCCGACAGCGAGCATCAGATTGCGCACGCTCCCTTTGATTGTACTCTCGCAATGTTTCGAAGTCAAGTCACTAACATTTGCTATTCATGTAGATGAATATGTATGCATACTCGTATGTGCATAAACGCGCATACGTAGTTGTGTATCACAATGGAGAGTATCATGCCAGGTTGTGTATCTCTCAGTTGCAACATAAAAACACAGTCAGGTACTACGAGCACTATTTGTCAGTGTTGCCGGAAGTGAAAATATATCCTCAAATTGTAGATTTTTTACAAATTAATAAAAATATATTAAAACAGTTAAAGATTATTTTAACTAAATTTCAGAAAAATCACAAAAAAGTATCAAGACAAAATCTAAATTATATACAACGAAATATACAAAGTGAGGATATCTGGCACCACTTGATGATAATTCATTTTTCGTAATTTTTGACAACTATTTGCTGCAACATATACGAAAGTAAGTCAGCTAAATATCTATGTAAATGAATACTTATATTTAATATACTTGATTTGTTTTATTACTACAGTAGACTCGGGGTTGAGGGAACTAATTCGTGCAAGGGTTATTCCCCTCAACCCAGACTTTCCCTTCAATTGAGATTGAAATTATACATGTACAGAAGTGGGCGGATTATAAATATTTTATTAATACTTATTATTTAAAGAAGTCCAATATAGTACTTTGTTTTTTCTTAGCTTCCAGTGATTTTTTCACTGCAATATCCCTGATATTGTTAATAAAAATGATGTGTTCGAGCGAGTTGGTATTGTGTTTGGTTGTTGTTGTAGCAGCATAAACATTCCCCAAACTTACATACGGTGAATGCTGCTGGAGTGACAGTCCTTGGCCGGATATAAATCCGGGTCGTTTCGGTAACGTAGAATCGACTGTCGTTGTTGTTTTTGTAGCAGCATAAACATTCCCCATACTTACAACGGGGAATGCTGCTGGAGTGACAATCCTTGGCCGGATATAAATCCGGGTCGTTTCGGTAACGTAGAACCGACTGTCGTGGAAGCGTATTGTGTTTGGCCCAATGGATTGCTAGGTCAAAAATTTGAATGGCTTCAGCTGCCCCTATTGTACACTTGTAGCCGTTTATTTCGTCATGCCTATCCTCATCAGAGGCCCTCAGTACCATTAGCGCAATTGTCATCTATTCCTGTCCATATTCTTAGTTCGTTGACGCTTAGGTTTGACTAAAATAAAAAAATTATGGCATGTTAAGTGCACGTGTAACTGTAATGATTTTGTTTTTTACCTGTGGAAATGCAGTTTCAGTTAAATTGAGTAATTCTTCAAATTCGGAATGTTGTTGTGCAACTATCTGCTGTCTTAAAACACTGAGAGGCACATCAATCTCGATACACTCATCATTGTCTATCGGATGTTTATAGTCATGTAATAGACACCAGAATTTTTTAATAACGTCGGCATTGACTTTTTGCCATGCTTGGGTCAAAAGCAAATGGCATCTTTCAAAGTAATTTTTTGTTTAAAGTCGGCTATTTCGTCTTTACCAATAGCTGATTTTAATAAATTTGTTCTATAGTGCAACTTGGTTAACCTTATTACATTCTGGTCCATCGGCTGGAGAAGGAGTGTTACATTTGGTGGCAAATATAAAACGAAAATTGAACCACATTCTGTTTTTAATAACTCTTGTTTTGGATGGCACCTTATCTAACATCAAAACAGCTTTGACTGGTAGACCCTCGTGTATTAGGAATGTGGTAACCTAAAAAACAAAAAAATGTATTTAGTTCAATTTATTATTTACCTATGTTATGATTTAATAATTTAATTTACCTCTGGTACAAAGAAATTGTGGAACCATTCTTCGAAAATGTCCGCAGTCATTCATGCTCTTTTTGAGCACCTGTAGTTTAACGGAGGCTGAAAATTTCTGAATGATCGTGGTTTTTATGCTTGACCTATTACTAATAGCTTTAATTTGTGTTTGCCAGTTGCATTAGTGCACACTAAAACTGTGACTCGCGCCTTTTCACTTTTTCTTCCGCACGCATTTTTTTCATTTAGGCTAATGTATGTTTTGTCTGGCAGTAATTTCCAAAATAATCCAGTTTCGTCAGCATTATAAACCTGGTTTTCATCCAACTGTAATTAATTTTTTAGTCGCCAAAATTTTGCCCTGAATGCTGGCACTGCTTCTTGATCAGAAGACAGTTTTTCACCGCAAATTTTCAACAATCTAATTCCAAATCTAGCCTTGAATCCATTTAGCCAGCCCGAACTTGCGTTAAAGTCTCTTCCATTTCCATAAATTTTTGCACGCAGTTCTCTAGCTTTTTCTTTAATAAGGTTTCCAGATATTGGAATATATCGACTTCTTTGAGTGATGAACCATTTATACGAGCTTAGTTTCCATATTAGCAAACTCACCCTTCTTCAGATACTTCCGTTTAATGCTGCACGCTGTCGATGCTTTTAAAATCTTTCTTTTGCCATTTTTTATACGTGATATGGTCGAGATTTTGTTTTGAGGGATAAAAACCTTTTCGCTTTCACAGTTAACTAGCAAAAGTAAATTTATCTTTTTATCACTATCTTATTTCGCACAATTGCTTCAACGCACTGAACCGAACTAAATAGCTTTACACTGGGCAATGTACACAATAGGCATATATATATACATATGTATATACCAATCATATGCGTTTTCTAACATAACTGTAAAATAACTGAAATTGCATAAAAATTTTGAGGTTCCTTCTACTCAGTACTTATTACATTGAAGGTTCCCTCTACAGAGTACACAATGAAAGAATTTTTGTGGTCCCCTCAACCGAGTAGTTCCCTCAATCCGGGGTTCCCTCAACCGCGAGTCTACTGTATACGTTTTTATTACTATATGTTATAAGCAATGTAAAAATCATCTTTTTCCTTGTTCACTTCTGTGCTGCTATTTTTGCACTGTCCCATGAGTTGTCGGCATCTGCTAGATCGCGCAGCATCGACCTTCACCAAGTGTTTTTTGGTCGGTCGCGTCCTCTGCTCCCTTGCGGGTTCCAGTCCAGTGCCATTCTCGTGATGCTATCTGGTAGTTTTCTCAATGTGTTACCCATCCATCGCCACTTCCTGCGTTTGATTTGCCTAAGGATGAGTTCCTCGTTCGTTACTCTCCACTATCGGACTGGAGGTCAACATCGCCAAGACCGAGGCTATGAGAGTTAACCACAATAACGCAAGCAATGTTTTAAGGGCCGCATAAGTTTGGCAGTGAGTAGGCTTTTTACTTTTTGATGTGTTTTTTGTCCTATTCAATATATCGCGAATAGAATAAAAGCTCTTTATATATATTTTAAGTTCACAATATTTGCTTACAGACTGAAAACTAGAGTTTTTAAACAAATAAGTGAAAAATATACGGCAATGGCCTTGAAAGTCGTTTGCTGGTATATCCAATATATTTAGAACGTAAATTAATTTATAATTAATTTTCTGTCCTTTAAAGCACCAGTTATGTAAGAAACTAGCTTTTTCTAAGACTCATAATTGTTCCATTCAACTCATTCGCCATATCTTAATGTATTCATGTTGTTATTTGGAAATTTGCAACACGGAATTGTGATAACATTGGACATCTTCCAATAAAATGTTCAACGCCTGCATTTTCATGTAGATTATTTCCATATATGTACATATATATATAATTGGCGCGTAGACCCTTTTTGGGTGTTTGGCCGAGCTCCTCCTCCTACTTGTGGCGCGCATCTTGATGTTGTTCCACAAATGGAGGGACGTACAATTTCAAGCCAACTCCGAACGGTAGATATTTTTTATGAGGAGCTTTTTCATGGCAGAAATACTCTCGTAGGCTTGCCATTACCTACCGAGGGGCGACTGCTATTAGAAAAAACTTTCTCTTAATTTTGGTGTTTCATCTAGATTCGAGCCTACGTTCCCCTGAATTCTGAATGGTAGTCACGCACCAACCCATTCGGCTACAGCGGCTGCCGTATTATTATTATATATACCATTTAATTTCAAAAGATTGCATCTTGCTTTAAATATTACAGATATTTTGTGCCTACTTATTTTATCATTGCAGTAAGTTTTTCCTGTGTTGAAGTCTAAATGTTTATGTATTTCCTTCTGCACTATTTTGGAGCCATTCCCAAATTCTATTTCGAGTTTTATTATTTGTCATCATTATTAGCGTTTCTTTTTTTTCCTCTTTCCAAACATTTAGGCATAGATAACCATCATCCCATCTTAAATTGAAATCCGTTTCTATTTAATTAAGTAACTCCGCCCAGAATAGGTTTTTTCGCCATACTTTCAGTGTCAGATTGTCCTTTGTTGCCTTACTCGAAAATTGTTCTTTGTATATGGTATAATTTAGATGTAGTGCAAGAGTATACATGTGCCCACTTTCCATATTAATTTCCAACAGTGTGGCATAAGTAGGCGAGCACCCCGGAAGTCTTACGATTTACTTAAGAAAGTAAAGTTCGGGTTTGTCTACTTCTTCAAATAGAATGTACCCCTCGTTCTTGAGCGGCATAACTTTGAATGGCGCAACATATGGCTTGAAACATTTGCCATTTGAGCTGAGATTTATACCTCTTTTTAAGAAAAGAAGCTTGTCCAAATTGTATTTATGCTAATTTTTTGCTGAAGTGTTACGCTTTATAAGGTGTTTTTGAAAGCTCATTTTAGGGGTCAGTACTACTCCTAGATAGCAATTCTCATTTGATATTATTACCTTTACACTTTTAAATTGCCATTTTTCTCGCCGCAAAAATTTTCGGTCCTGTTTAAACATCATTATTTCTGAGTTCTTCAAACTTGCATCCATATTCCAATTGTTGCAGTAAATCTCTAACTTGTTGATCACACTTTGAAACATGTCAACTTCATCTGTCATTATTACTGTGTCATGTGTATATAGCAGCACTCTAATATTCATTTCATCGATATATTTGTTTATTTTATTTTATTTTTATTTATTCATTGATGTCTAAAAAAATTCAGAACAAGCATTTAAGATATTACTTCAAAACTATGTAGTACAACTGAATTATATAAATAGTATAATAAATAATATTGGCCACTTCTTCATGTACTTATGTCATTTAAATATAATGCAAGTAAAAGCGGAGACAACAGGCACCCTTGTCTATATGATGGATATTCAAAATGAGTTTATTTTTTTTGTTTTTCAAATAAAAACATGTTTTATTAACTGACATAAAAATTTTATCAATCAAATTTGTTTTATTTTCCATTAATCTCATTATTTAGTAAAAAAAAATTGACTGCATTATTTTGGCTATGAGTCACTGTTTCGCCTATAATTGATTTTAAAAATATATGCATCAACACTTTCAATCGATTTTTGTCGAGAAAGCCAAAAAATATATATTAATATATAAAATTTTATTAGCAGTGTTCATATTATTTTTATTACTTAACAGATTTCTGACAATATTTGTCCGGTAACACCGTGTCGTTCTGGATCATTCTCTGCTGCTATTCACTCCCACTTCACATCGGAATTGATGTACACAAATTGCGCTCTGTGGCGAGCCAACTGTTTTTGTACATTTTTGTTGACATCTCTCATTCGTATTCACAGCGTCCGATTTAACATCGTCTATTGTTCAAGATTGCTGTTGCTGTGAAGCACATAAAAACATGTTTGAGCATGTAGACCTTGTTATTCTCTCATCGTCGTTAATTTACTCGCACTTAGTTGGTGTGCTCATTGGCAAGGTAAACGCAAAGCCTCATAAAAATAAGTATGCAACAACAATGAACAAATAAGAGTTAGCTCGTGCATCTAGAGCATCTACAGGTTCCGGCTGGAGCAAAAATCAGCAAACTTCGTCACACACACAATCGGCAACTTTGTCCCACACACACAACTGGTTGCAAGAAGAACAACAATTTTTGTCATCTTTGAAACAGTTATAAACCACGCCACTGACACGGCGATCTATTGAAATTTCTTCAGTGATTCCACTAACCGGTTACCGCGTAACTATTGTAACAGAGGAGGAGTTCCATTGAGTTAATCCATTGAGTTATTAATAATATAATAATAATTAATTACTTACTCAATGGTTAATCTAAATAATACATACATACATATGTAGGTGGCTAGGAACCGGTAAAGTAAAAATTTAAAAATGTTTGTATGTGCAAGTTGTCAGAAAAAAGTTTCTCTTTGATTTGTGTATTACTGGAGAAAATAACTCTTAACGAAAAAGCGTTTTTTTGTTGTTGTAGTTATATGAAACGCTGCTTGGAGCAGAGAAAAGGGGATACAAAATTTGCAGCGGAAAGCACTAGTAAAGAATGGCACTGTTTCACTTGGGTTTTGGCGTAAGTTTCAGTTAAAATTTTATTGCAACGCGAACTAAATTTTCGATTTTGTGGTCAATAATTGAAAAGACTGAATTAAATTGTGAAATTCTAAAAGAATAGTTTTGGTAGAAAAATGTTGAATAGTTGAAAGGAAGTTTCACTGCATAAGATCGCCACGGATGAGAGAAATTTGTACAAGGTAACAACCATCTTTTGATTTGGCGATTCGCCCTTGGAGGTAAAATCACTTTTTCCTTAAAAGATTAAAAGTAAAATCTACGCAAAAATTTATGGTTCTATTATTCTTAATTCAACTTACAGGCTTCTTAATTTCACAATTATATAGATTTTCTCTATTAAAACAGTTTTGGGATGCCCCTTTTTGATTAAAAGGACCGTGGAAGGCTTGTAGCTCTTCGATGTGTGCACTTAGCTCGAATTATAGGTTCTATCGTTCAATCACGTAACGAGACTCTGCCATAATTCTCCTATCGTGAAGTGTTTTTTTTTCTAATTGCTTCTACCAGATGCCATTAATAGGATGTATGATTTATAGGCGAAAAGCTGATTTGAGAGGCGAAAAGCTTTAAATTGGCAAAAATTGTTTTCTATGGCAGCCGATTAGACAGCTCTCGCTTATTTTGACATTAGTGTGGCATGAGAATTCATTATGAATAGACTCCCACCTGCGCAACGTTTGCAATTGTGGATGTTGCACCGATGGAATCCCTAGCCATTTTATCCGTGCAATTTGACATCTTTAGCGTACTTTCTCTGGGTATATGTAAATTTACATGGCTATGCCGAGCAATTGCAAACAATTGAGCACTTGGATGCCAAAATTTGAGCTGCTATTGCCGAAAGGTAGCCTGGTTGAAGCGCCAGTCTGACACTCCCCAAGTAGCACTAAAGCACCGTTTTGATACCATTTTGAGACCTTCAATGTGCAGATATCTACAGCAAAGCAGAGCTATTGATGTAATAAACGCCAGCCTGATATACTATGAAAAAATTGGAAATTTCGAAAATTGTCACTCATATTCATTGTACAGATGCATCAGTAAAAACACTCTCAGCTAGTCGCTAAAAAAATACCCACCTAAGATACCTCGGATTTCAGAATGCGTTTTTCGTTACCATGGTTGCATAAAAAATGATTAAATTAAAGAAAAATACGTATAAAAATAAATGCAAGAAGGGTTTCCTTACCTTCTGACAATAGTATGAAACCATAACTAGCTATTAAAAGATGTGTGTTTTATTTTTGGCTAACACTAATTTATTTCAAAATCTTAAAACTAGTATTTTTGAGTGAACTGAATTTTTTATATATAATTTAAATTCCTTTTGTTCTATAAGTCGGGATTTAAAAACAATTTCAAAACAAGCAATTTAAAGAATTCAAAGTTAAAGATAACTCCACAACCCCATTTTCACACAAGTAGCGCCTGTCTAACTCACACCTAGAACCTGTAAAAAAATAGGAAGAACTAATTTTTTTTACTTGTAGTTTTGTACAATGCCATGAGCGTACCTGCCACAAACCCAAAATCATATTCGAACATCATTGGCATGAAATTATCTATCAAATGTGGCAAAATTTATGAATATTAAAAAAAATCCACCTCTACAAGAAACACCCTTTACTTAGTCTGGAGACTTATTTATGATTGAAATTATCTATGAAATGTAACAAAATTTATGAATATTAAACATATTTTTCTGTGCCATTTTTCATTTAAGTTTATCCACCCCTAAAAGAAACACCCTTTACTCCTTTACCAGGTGATTTATTTACGATTATTATGTCAAACCTCCCACTTTGTTACTGAAATTTTGTGGTTTGAGATTTCTTTGAGCAGAGCAACGTAAATAAGAAGTTATTATCAAATCGGCAGTGGTAATCGCTAGTGCTTGAAATCAGTAGCGCCAGCATTGTTGTATGCGTATTAAAGAGAATGAGAGTGTCATTAACGATGTACGAAATTTGAGAGCCGTTATAGAGTAAAAGTATGCTTTGCGTGAGCGAAGAGATATAATCAAACATTTACAGGTTTTTTCTTTGGTAGAACTCCGCTCATTTCAAATACATCCATGTACGAGTATGTATGTATATACACATTCATAAGTAAAGTATCAGCACCTGGTATCTTGAAGAATCTTGCTTGCTCTCTACGCACATTAATGCTCTTTTTTCACTTTCTATATCTTCTTTTTGGTTCGTAGACCCTTTTTGTGGGATTTCTTATTTGTTTTATTTGATTTATTTTTATTTTTCTTGTTTGTTCTTTTTTTCTCTCATTTCAAACCCAACTCCATTCAAGGGTTGTTCTCGCGCAACTTGCCTCTGCGTTTGTTCGCAGTCGAAGTAATTTTCGATGCGTTTGTGTGTGTTTACGTGCATTTATTGCCCTTAGGCCGCGTTTTATTGTGTCTGCCTCTTTAGCAGCGCTGGCTGTCTTCTGGGTTTGCCTACTGCCCGCCATCGCCCTTACGACTCTGACGTTGCCTTTCTTCTATTTTTTGTTTTTTGGTTTTTTGGCAACTTAATTTTCTCTTTATTTTATTTTCTTTTTTTCGTTTCACTGTCACAGACGCGAAGGGGCGTGGTCTGTACATGGGTATAATATTATTAGTATGCTTTCATCTTCTTTCTTTCTACTAGCTTCCGCTTGCTATTTCGCTTAGACGCATTGCCATAGAACCTTGGCCGGGGTCAGGCCACTCTGCACGGCATGGATTTTCGGCATTGTTGTGCGCGTTTTGGCTGGTTTCCGCCTTTTTACGCACACACACAGCATATACGTATATATTTGTATATATATAGATGGACAGATTTATGTTAAATGCTAGTTTGTATTCCATTTCTGGGTGGAGCTACGTAGTTGCTTCTGTACTCCGTCTGCCTTTGGCCTATTGTGAGAAATACACAAACATATTATACATATGTGCGTATGTGTCTACTTGCATTGTGTGGCTCAGCCGTTTATATATAGTATTTGGCGGTCGTGAGTGGTCGCTTGCTATTACTGTTGTTGTTCCTTAGAGCTATCTTCTGTGATTGTTGACTAGTACTGTGCCTTTCTAGCTGGCCTTCTGTTGTGTCAGCATTTTGTAGGTTTATATTTTGCTTTGTGCCTGCCTTCTATTGCGGGTTTTGCCACTAAGCCGGCGATGAATCATCATTTCTGGGTGGAGCTTCTGTTGATGTGTTTATAGAAAATCAATTTTTTTTTTAATGAAGATATATTTTTTAAGTTTTTTCTTTTAGTATTTTAGGAATCCAAAATGGCTGCACAATAGTGGTTAATGCTGTACAAACTTTGATGAAAGTATATACAAATACATATACATGCAAACGTGCATACATACACAGCTACTCACTGACAATCAAACGGTTTTTATTATATCATTTGCTATACGAAGTACACTCCAAATTATTCTGTAATGAATCATCAACAATAAAGAAAATATTGTAAATAATTGGGTACAGTACGTGCACGGTTCGCGAAGTTGTAATTGTTGTATTTTCCAAAGGTGAGTTTTACTAAAAATTCTTTTTTATGCCTGTTTTGCTATTAAAGCTTGGTTGATGTGAATTGTGGCCTACGAACTGTAGATTGGAACCTCCACCTCACCTAAAGCAGAGACTAGGAAGTTTAGTTAGCTGCCAGTGAACTTCAAAGTTACTATTAAATTATTATTAAATGGCCATGTCATGGCTTGTGATGAGTGTTTGTCACTTTCTGGGGCTTTTTATATTTTTCATATTTATTTTACTATTAAACGAAGTGAATAACAAACTCTTATCGACTTTTTCACGAAATTTGCTCACAAATATAATTAAAATAACTAAATACCAGGGGCTACGTACAATTTTCGCTGAAAGTGTGGGCTCAAAAAATTAGATTTAGATTAGATTCTTTATGAGGTTTGCACTTGGTCACATGGCCAGTACCTCATCCAAACCCAGTTCCCTTATTAAACTCAGGATAGAGCTGGGTTAGATTGAGCATATGTGCCTTTCTTCCGACTGCAGTTGGTCAAGATGTCTCAACCTTCTTCGCGCTATAGCGCTGCATTCCAGGAGAAGGTGCATTGGAGTTTGCTGAGATTGGTCGCAGACACGGCAAGAGTCCGTTATATCGTTTTCTTTTGGTTCTTACCTCCAGGTAAGGATTTCGCCTGACATAGTCTCATAGTTTGGATCCAGCAAACCTCCTTTTTGACCTTATAAACTAGGCTCCTCCCTTAATTCGCTAATGCGTTCGCTATTTCGTTGCCAGTTATACCCCAATGTTCTGAGACCCAAATTAGCCTAGTAAATTAAGTTTCTCGATACACTCAAGGACCAGTAAGGATTTCATCTCACAGGACGCCATGGCGTACATCTCCGCTTGAAAAATTCTTGGAAAACTGCACATCGGTACATACAGTTTGGTTCTGGGGCCGTAAATTCCAGCGCCTATGCCTTCTGAGGTCTTCGAGCTATCTGTGTAGCAGTCAGCGTAAACTCCTGGAGTTTATTTTCAAATGCAGGTCTACTTCAGTTCAACTTATTGTTCAGTTCAATTCCAAACTTCTTTTCGAGTTTAATGACCTTAGTGATATCATCTCTGGGTAGCTGGGTGAGTGAGGGCTGCAGCCTTAGCACTTCCATGTTTTTAGATGATATCACTTTTCCTCTCCCCAAATCTTCCCTGGTAATATTCAGCAGGGTATGCTTGGCTGATTGTTGAATAACTATGTGGAGCGTTGTCAACTAAAGCATCACCTCTGTCTCAGTTGTTAGGCAGGTCCAATTTTCTGCGAAGTCTTCGACGGCCATGTGCATCAATTCTGATCACAAACTGTAGTCCAATGGATACAACCTTGTACTTTCGAATTGCCAATCTTCTGCCGCTATGAACCCAGGAATATTGCTTTTTAGCCACTGCTGGGTGGTTTTTGCCTTATGAACTGGAGTGGAATCTTCGCTGAAAGATCCAAAGCTTTCCATAGCAGGGAGTGCTGTTTAAGTGCTCCACCACGCCTTCTAAGATATCCCCCTGGTACACTTTTGCCCCGGTCTTAACTTCTTTTTCGCAGAAATGAAGAGATGTAACGCCTTCACAAGACACTCCCAACCAAACCATTACAGAGGCTGAATAGTGGCCACACTGAACCTTTGGAACATCAGTTTTTGCGTCTTTAGAAGTTTTAACATAGATTTTGTGGTTTTGCTTATTAAAAACTTCCTGAACAGTGTAAATTTTCTCATCTGCGAAAGGAATATTTTCATGGACGTTAATCGCGTGCACCGAAGAAGCTGTTCGCTTCTGACGAGTCTAATTTTCTTCAAGCGTGTTGCCAAAAGATGGCCAATTGAGTGACGGAAGGCCTTCATGCGGAGATCATCTGTAATTAGTCTTTACATGGATCTGGTCGATACATTCATTTCCCTGGACTTGATTTTCGTCTTTCTAAGAGGATTTCTGTCAATTTATCGTGCTTGTCTAAAATGCAGCCCTAGAAGTTGTAGTCGCTTTGCCTCATTTGCTCGATCTTCAACGTCTACAAACGAGGAAAATATCGCAGTAACTTTAGCATTTCTCAACTTTATGCTAGGCTTGGTTTCATGCGGCGAAATAACTCGGAGTTCTCGAACTCATATACATTAGTCTGGAACTTGGTTATGAAATTGATTTTCTTTGATTTTAGACTTGATTTGGGTTTTACTCTTAGTTCTTGTGTAGCTCTTGGTCTTGGTTTTGATTTTGGTATTGGTTTAGTCTTATCCTTAGTAGGGGCAGTATCGTTTTGATATGGAAATTGGTATCAATTTTAATTTTCTTTAATTTTAGTCTAGGCTTTGCTCATGGGTTAGCTCATGGTGTTGTTGTGGACCCTAGCTCTGATCATATTTTTGGTTTTGATTCTTGTTTTGGCATTTGATTTGGATCTTAGTACTGGTGTTAGTCCCCGGTTTTTATCACTTATTTGTTTAGGTCTGAGTTTAGAATTAGACCTTCGACTTGGTTTTAAACTTATTATGGGTATTAGTTTTCGTCCTAGCTGGGATTTTACTCCAGATCTCGGACTTGCCTCAAACCGAGCATAGATCAGCTTGCGATTTCCATCTTTACCTTGTACTGGATGATGTTGAAATCCTTCTATTTTATGGCCATAGTTGAGTATTTTTGTTTTGCGTTCAAACTAGGATTCGCCATTTTGAATTTAGAAAAACTAGCATCGGATTTGTAATCAGTGACCATAAAAACCGCCGACTAATCAGCTTAGAGGTGAAATGGTTGAAGTGCCAGTCTGGCATTTCCCAAGTACCACTAAAGAGCCTTTTTGATACCATTATCTACAGCCAGCCAGGGCTGTTGCTGTATTGGAGAAGATTTATGGGATTTAGGTTAGCGCATTGCTTCAGGATGTAGAAGAAAAGAGGAGTCTTCGGTATATTATACTTTGGTCAAAGGGTTTTCGGAATAACACTTGAAGAAATGGAGCTCCGTCTTTTCTGCGCTTTCCTGAGAAATCATTTGTGCAGTTCCCCTTTAATAACTGTCAGGGGGATGCCAATAACCGGGTAGGAGGTCTCTGAGGCCAATTCAGGCGTCTTCCTGGCAAGCTCATCAGCAGGGATGTAATTTAATAATACTGTGCAACAACATGGGACGAAAAAAGGGACAAAGCAGAAATGTAGAATATTGAACCACCTGCCGATTTTTCCTTAAATGTCATGTTCTGCTTTTTGCGCTGTAGTGAATTTTTTCAAATAACTTGTACATATTTACCTTTACCGTTAATATTGGATTTTAATCTATAAAAAATGTATGGCGCATATTTTTATGGAACACGTGATTTTTCTTTTTCGCGAGGATGATTTTGATGCTTATTATTCAAAATCCGACAACTTAGCAGGGCAATGGAGAGTTAAAAATTCCACAAAAATATTGTTCGGCCTATTTCAGTAGGCACATTCAGTAGACATAAATAGTGTGTGAAAATGGACAAAAGTGTCCCAAAATAATAGTTTCATACACTATTACAATTAAAAGCGCCTATAAGTCTTCAATACATTGTACATTCAGGAAGAAGATTTAAGCGCACAAGAATCCACTTTAAATCACCCAGTATACACACATTTCAACATATTTGACAATAATGATTCAATATTAATTAATAAATAAATTATATATTATATAAAAAAAATTAAAAAATTAAATTTTAGAAAAAAGTTGTTAAATTTGGTCGGCTTCAGATATTCAGTTCTTACAATAATTAATTAATAAATTAAAAAAAAATTTATTCAATTTTAGACTTCGATATTCACTTCCTACAATCATTAAAATATATATTAAAAAAATTATTTTATTAAAAAAAAATTGGTTTAATTTGATCGACTTCAGATATTCACTTCTTACAATCATTAATTAATATATATAAATATTTTTTTTTTTTTATTTTTATTGAATTTTAGAAAAAAGTATTTTAATTTGGTCGACTTCAGATAGTCACCTCCTACCACCATGGGGATTTGTTGTCAAAGGCTTGTTATTACATGTCCATATAGCGATAAACATCTTCTACAAAATTTCAACTCAACACACACACACACAATTAAAACGCCTTATTCCACTTGCATGCATTCCTCACGAAATCACCTGTAAATAAGTTAGCTGATTGATCTCAAAGGACATTACCCTCGAAAGTGAAGCTATGTTGGGGTATCTATAAGCATATGCGTAGCCGAGACAGATTGGTACTTTGCTGCTAATTGCATTACAATTTGTTGATTTAGGGCACAATGTTTACTTTTCGACATTTCGAATTTTAAATGCCTTCCTTTTCTTTTTTGAGTGAAAAGGCCACTGGTTGTTCCATAGCATACTTTGATTTTTTTGTTTTTTTTTCAACAACCCTCCGCTGATCCTCTATAGCAGATAAGCATTTCAACGATCGCTATGTGGAAATTATGATTTGTTGTAGTCCTTTGGCTTATCTCAAATTTTGATCTCTACCTTCAATACGCATTTTCAGGCAGAAGATCGCCGCATTGACAGTGGCGGTATGCGTACTTATTTGATTGTGTTTTTTTTTGGTTTTGTCTTTCCTATTTGAATAGCAAATGAATCAACTGACATGTTTTCTTAAAGGATTATACAATTTTTTGATTGTAGGATACTCCAAAGTGTATTGAATTCGTTTTGAGGCATGCATTGTTGCACTTTTTCTAACTTCAGCGCACCTTTTGTTGCTGGAAAAAGTATCGGGTAACCATTGTGTTCATGAACTTGAGTGGAAATATTTTTGGCAAAAAGGAATGAAATATTTTATAAATTAAGAAAATTAACTCAATTGTTCGGCTTCGTGAAAAGATGAAATTTCTGGCAAATACTTTCACTACGAATGCGCTGATGTTTTCGAAAAAATAAATTAAAATAAAATAAATTTTATGTGTAACAATAACAAAAAAAAAACAAAACAGTGGCACAAATTTTCATCTTGCCGCATTGCGTCTCCATGAATTTTCTCAATTTTTCGTATTTATCGCTATCGCCACCATCACTGCGCTGACACACGTCCGTCAATTGCTATTGATTGTCAAATTTCAAATTCCGCTCGACTAATTTGCATACCTAATTGCATGTAAATGCATTTTTGGAGAGCAATTGAAAAATTTTCGAACAAGAAATTCCCTATCATCCCTTTTGTTGCGTAATTTGTCACGGCAACCGCAGCCAGTGTGGGAAGAAAAATGTGCATCATACACAGTATTGTGCAAAACATAAGCAGCTATATTGGGCGTTGAAATAAACTAATTTTTAAAATTTTTATTTTAACAAATTCTTAAAATTAATAATTTTATAAAAAAAATTCATTAATAAATTTGATTAAAATTTTTTTTTAAGTCAAAGTACTATCGACTCTCGTTAATTAAAACCTGCGATATTTCGAGCCTCTCATTAATTCAAAGTTATCACGAGTCCCCTATAACATCTCTTTATATTTCGACATATGTCCATACATTTTTATGCACTCGGTAATTCGAACGAAAAACTCATTGATTTGAAGCGGTAATTCGAACTCACCAGTTTCTTGGTGTGCTAGTAAGAACTTTGAATTTTGGTTAGGTTAGGTTTGGCAGCCGCATCACACATAGAGACAGAAATGTCACTTAGACCACGAAATGGGTCCGTTGTGAGCCGCGGGGACTGGGCTACATTTCCCTCTCCATATTAAACCATCCTGAGCTTTTGAAAAAGCGTAAAAGGTTGTTGATATCTAAATTGTATAGATTATCTATATTCGTTAAGAAGTAGGATTTTAAAAATCGGTTCCTGTTTCAGGCTAAAGCTGGGCATGCGCCAAAAAAATGGTGAATCATGCGTGTAAATGTCCTGTGAGGGCCTCTACTAAGGTCGTAATTTGAAGTCTATTCAGTTTTATAATACTCTTGAACAGACGTAAATTTAGTCTTGGCCATGTTTGGCTTAAAGCGGAGCAGTCCGCTGAGTATTTGCAGAAGAGATCTAGGGGTGGTAGATGTAGTATGATGTCCAAAGCTATGGATGGCGTGGTTTTCATGACGCCACATATTGATAATTCCGCTGATATATGCACTTTATTCAATAAATTAGAATAGGATTTTTCTGTATAGCACAACACCAGACAACATTTCCATTTAGAAGAATGGGTGTGACGACAGCAGTGCCAGGTCTTACCTAAAGCTCTCTTACAGGCATAAAAAGCTAGGTTCGCTTTTCTGTCTCTTTCTAAGATGTTTGACTTCCAAGTCAGTTTCCTATCTATGATTAGTCCCAAGTACTTGGTTTCTTCCGAAATCGCAAGAGCTTCCCCCTTGAGCATAATTGGATTTAGTTGAGGGATTCTGTGTTTCCTCGTGAACAATATGAGTTGTGTTTTGTCTGGGTTGACTCCTACACCAAACTTTTCTGCACACCTAGAAAGTATGTCTAGAACATTTTGTATTAGGTCTCTTAATGTAAATACAAATTTACCAGAGACAGCAATGACAACATCATCGGCGTAAGCTATCACCTTACAGCCCACCGATTCCAGTATTAACAGAAGTTTATTTACAACTCCGTTCCATAAAAACAGTGCGAGGACTCTACCTTGCGGTGTACCTCCACTTACCAATCTCCTGAGCACCGATTCTCCTAGTTTCGCTTCAATAATTCTGCTATTTAGCATTTTGCCAATGAAGCTTACCAAGCCCGGTTCTACCCCAAGATCAGTGAGTGCTGCAGTAATTTTGACTTGTCTCCACTAAAGTAGTAGCCAGTGTGCTAGATATCCGGCGGCCTTTTGCAGTTCCCCTGGGTAAATACCATTTGGACTCGGTGAAAGGTTTGAAACTTTCAATCGCCCATAAGAGCCGATCCTCAGATATAGCGTCTATTCTGGCTTCACGACTGTGTACTGTATCTTCCATGCCCTGCCCGGTAATGTCTGAGCAGCCTGAAAAATGAGTGTCGAGTAAAAGTTGTAAAGACTCTGTACTGGTTGTAGTGAAAGTGCCATCACTTTTCTGTTGCAGTTCCCAATTTTAAGGACTTCCCGCTAAAATCTTACGAAGTCTGTAGGTCTCAGTTGCCCCCTCAACCTCTTCACAAAAGGATTTCCAAGATTGCCTTTGGGCATTTCTGATTTCCTTCTTGTATATTTTCAGAGCATCTTTATAGCCTTTCCAATCTTCATCGAGACGTGTTTTCTTTGCCTCATTAAAAGCGCTTCTGCTTGTTTTTTGAAGCTTGCTTAGTTCAACCGTCCACCACTTAGGCTTGGGTTTACCCCTCAGTCTTCTTATGGGACAGGCTTCCGCTAAGGCAGCATTCATGTTGTAGGTAATCTTGTTAACCAAATTTTCTAGTCCTTCTGTGCTTTGTGGTACCACAGATGGACATGTTCCTAGGGTAACCCCGATACAATCTACATACTTTTCCCAGTCTGTTTTCCTGATATTTCTACCAGGCTTAGGTTTCGGTAGATTTTTACTAACTTCAAAAGAGATATATCTATGATCAGAGAAGGAATGTTCTTCAAAAACTTTCCATTTCCTAATTCTGTTAAAAACGAAGTTAAAAGCAAAAGTAGCGAATTGAATTTTGGGACTCCTTGAAAATATCTTTACTGTTCGTGGTTGCGTGTTACGCATAAAACATAGGGGTATTTTGACGCACGCTGACGAAATTTGTATTAAATATGAGTCCCAAAAAGTACAAATGTTTGACGATTGCTGAAAAGAAGAAATTTATTGAAAAAGTAGAAAGAGGTGAGAAGAAAAGCAATGTTGCAAATGAGTTTAAGATTCCTCTCAGTAATCTCTCAACCACAATAAAGAATAAGGAGAAAGTTACTGCTGTTCCAACTGCTGGAGCACGGAAAAGAACAACTGAAGGTGAATTTCTCGTCTGGAAGAAAGCCTGATCATTTGGCTTAGACAGTGTAGAGAAGAAGGAGTATCTATTAGCGGAACTTTGTTAGAGGAAAAACTAAAAGAGTTCGCGTCTACTCTAAAGGTACAAAACTTTGCGGCATGTGAAGGGGGGCTTACAAATTTCAAAAAGAGGAATGGAGTCGTGTTTCAAAAAGTTTGTGTAGAAAGTCAAACTGTTAATGATGCTATTAACCCAGATTGGCATAGTAAATTGAAGACACTGATTGAAAACTATGATGGCCGAGACATTTTCAATACTGATGAAAACATAGTAAAGTGAGGTTGACAGTTCTACTTGCAGTAAATATGAATGGTTTGGAAAAACTTAACTTAAAAACTTGATAGCTGCGCATGTCACAGATAATGTGAAGATCCCGATACCCCAATCGTCGACTGCGGAATTGACGTTCCGCTACGCGACCATGACGAGGTGAGAACAGCGATAGCGCTGCTAAAGAACAACAAAGCCGCGCTCGCCGACGGACTGCCACCTGAGCTATTCAAACATGGCGGCGAGGAGCTAGTAAGGTGCATGCATCAGCTCCTATGCAAAATATGGTCGGATGAAAGCATGCCTGCCGATTGGAATTTAAGTGTGCTCTGCCCAATCCATAAGAAGGGCGATCCTGCAATTTGTGCCAATTACCGCGGGATTAGTCTTCTAAATTTCGCCTATAAGGTTCTAGTGAGAGTATTGTGTGATTGGACCTTATCAGTGTGGCTTTAGACCTGGAAAGTCTACCATCGACCAAATATTCACAATACGCCAAATCTTGGAAAAGACCCCTGAAAGGAGAATCGACACACACCATCTTTTCGTCGATTTCAAAGCTATATTCGACAGTATGAAAAGGAGTTATCTGTATAGCGCGATGTCCGATGATATTGACATATTGACATCATCGGCCTTAACAACCGCGCTGTTAATTCTGACTTCTCCAAACTGGATAAAGAGGCAAGCGAATGGGTCTGGTGGTGAACGAGGACAAAACGAAGTACCTCCTATCTTCAAACAAACAGTCGGCGCACTCGCGTATCGGCACCCACGTCACTGTAGACAGTTATAATTTCGAGGTTGTAAAAGACTTCGTTTATTTAGGAACCAGCACTAACACCGATAACAATGTCACCCTTGAAATCCAACGTAGAATCTCTCTTGCCAACAAGTGCTACTTTGGACTAAGTAGGCAACTGAGCAGTAAAGTCCTCTCTCGACGAACAAAACTAACACTCTACAAGACTCTCATCATGTCCGTCCTAATGTATGGCGCAGAAGCTTGGACGATGACAACATCGGATGAAGTGACGCTTGGAGTGTTTGAGAGAAAGATTATACGTAAGATTTTTAGACCTTTGCACTTTGGTGACGGCGAATATCACAGGCAATGGAATTATGAGCTGTATGAGATTTAAAAGGACATAGACATAGCGAAGCGAATAAAGATCCAGCGGCTGCGATGGCTGGGTCATGCCGTCCGAGACAAACGCTGCGGTTCAGAAAGTATTCGATGCGGTACCAGCTGGTGGTAGCAGAGTACCTCATTTGCGTTGGAAAGATCAGGAAGGCCTCCTTCGCGTTGGAAAGATCAGGTGGAGAAGGACTTGACTTCACTTGGTGTGTCCAACTGGCGCCGGTTAGCAAAAATCTTCTACCAAGTTATTAGCTTGCATACAAGTTATTAGCTTGCATACAAGTTGGGAGACTATTGTTTAAGATGTAGGGACAGTCAAGATCGCCTACGTAAAACAGATGAACAGGCTGATAAAAAAAACTTGAACTTAATAAAGATAAATCCACATATTTACTCATTCATGCATAAACAATGATCTAAATTTATCAAAAAGCTGAAGTACCGCTCGACAACGGACGGCCAAAGCAAATTTGAAAGCCTAGAGCGCTTCAAAAATGACCTTCCTAAGCGAAATAAGAAAACTGTATTTCAGAATTATTTTGTAAAATTGTCAACCTACGTTCAGATTTTTATGTTGAGCCTCGCTGTTGCAAAATGAGAAATGATTTTATTTAGTGATGAGAATAAATTACTGGATGCATCATCTTACGATATTTTGAACGCAAGCTAGGCGCTCGACTGCATAAGTAGGCTGCCTTCTCCACTTTAAATCATGGTGATGATTCAATTATTCCTTGGGACTATTTTTTCTGGAAAAGGACTAGGCCCTCCTTAAAAAGTTAATGGAACATGAAGCTAAAGCTGGTGTATGTCGACGAAGAAGCGCATCTAAAATTTAAAGAGGATAACTACCTGAAACACAATTCTAAATGCGAAATGCGTAAAGAAGTGGCTGAGTAATAAATAAAACAAACATCTCTGCACTTTGTTAACGAACAAAATCATCTGACTTGAACCACGTAAAAAATCTGTAGGATATCTGTGGGAGAACGTGAATGGACGTAAATGGACCAAGATTTTCTTGAACACTCTGAAACTTTAGTGAGAACTGCTTTCATCAGTCAGTGGTCAGTGTCAGCCGCAGGTTAAGAGAGTTGAAAAATATTTATTTTTAATACAAAGTGACAAAAATAGCAAAAGAGCGCTAAGGCTAGTAAGTGATTAACCCGTCAAAGTTTCGCGTGTCACTGATGTCAAAGAAAATGTTATAATTTGTTCAGGAAAATAATTTATCAGCTCCACTCCAATCTGTGTTCAAATATTACATGACATAAAGATTCAGTTTGACAACGGTGACCTATCTCTCCTCTGTCTTTTGGATTTCTCTAAGGCATTTGATTGAATAAATCATGATTTTTATTGCAAAAAGCTTGAACATTTTCATGGATTTTCTGCTAATTCTGTGAAGCTTAGAGGTAAGATCGCACTCATGATGAGCTGGAAGAACTTGCGAAGATAACATGCGACGCTGGCGCTTCCTCTACGTCACTCGGTCATCAAGTTTACGTTTGATATCAGATATGCCCATAACTCCAAAGTCGATGTCATCTCTCTATTGTTTTCTCGGCCATCCTCTTTTTCTTTCTATGGTTGCTCATTCGTAAAATGTGACCGAACCAGCGATTTCTTTGTGCTTTGACGTATCTGATTACATTTGCACCCCTGATAAATGTGTCTAACCTGTCGTTGTACCGAATGCGTTAAGGACTGTCTTTTAGTCGTAGAGGTCCATATTTCTTCTCAGAAACTTTCTTTCAAAAATTTTGCGTAGCGAATGTTATGATCTGCTGAATCCAAGCAATATATTGATTGCTGATATTGGCTCCTCCGATGTAATTTCATTCGAATTGGGAATCACGGCGTTAGTTCCTTCACCGACTGTTTCGTCGTCTTCATTATAGTAAATTCATTTAAAATTTCGAAATTTTTTTTTTCATAAAATGTTAATATAATCTATGTTAAAAAATTGTTGAAATGTAAATTTAAGTATTTCTTTTATTGTAGATTGTCAACTGTGACGACTCTATTCTTTGCGTTCAAGCGCTGGGAGAGGTTGAATTTTCATGTATTCAAACTTTAGACGCGTTTTTCTCAAAACTATATTTTTCGAATTGGCGTACACGATAACTCGAAAAGTTATTGACCGATCACCCTGAAATTTTGCACACATCTTTTTTATGATAGTACTTTCTATGTGCTTCAAGTTTTCGAAAATTTTTCGAAAAATAATTTTTTCGAAGTAAAAATAGTAGGAAAATTCGTACCAAAATTAATTTTTTTTAAGCATTTTATTCCGCGATTTTTTTCATTTTTGTTTAATTCATATAGAAATTATTACATTAAAAAGCTAAAGAATTTTTGGTTTTAGTATTCAGGTCACTGACGCCGATGTTAATTACAATGCCCGCCGATGGAGAAGCCCCGCTGCGACCTTCCTGGAAGAATTGAGTGTACATCCACCATTTTAAATTATTAAAATAAAAAAAAAATGTTTATATTATTTTAATGTATAAATAAAGTGTTTGCCAATTTTGAAAAAAAAAAATATTGACTTCTTCATTTTAAATAATTTAAATGAAAATCAGGAAAATATGGCCGTTTACAGGTATCTGTCCCCTTAAAGCTGTGGGCTCGGAATGAGGCTTTACAATCTATTGCTCAATTTCAGATCGGAAGACTTGCTGCAATGGTTCTACTTTCCGCAGCAAAGTTGTAGTGAATTGAATACTAGATGCATAATCACCTATCTGCAATCGTAAATCCGAAAGTGGAATGATATCGTCATAAACCCAGTCAGCGGAACGATGACTGAATTGAAGTTGCAGCTAAAAAGCATATTGCATTTTTCAGGTCAATATTTTGCAGTGACTCATCGATAGTTTCTTTACACGCAACATGCAATGTGACTTAAAAGCGATTTTTTGTAGTTCAATTTAGTAAGCCCCATAACGATTTTATCCATGCGCTGCATTAAAGCCGCTTTCTCTTTTAGCATATCACTTGTAATTAGTAGGTTTTTCACCCTTTGATCCACAATCCAATTACACAACGTCTTCTCCATTTTTAGAAACTCAAAAATTTTAAGAGTTTCCCTTTTGCCTGGACCAGATTCAGATCGCGTGACAAACTTCGTTATGTACTTTTTTTTTAATACGAGTTATTAGTACTCTATACGTGAAAGTTTTTAATTAATGGAAATTCTCGCATTTAATTTGTTCAGAATGTCTAATTTTTCGTTCATTGTAAGCAGCGTAAATTTTCTCTTTCCCACGATGCGACCAGATCATGCAATAGTTAACGCAAATTTGTCATTTCGTCAGCAAATTAATTAAACGGTACTTCCTCTAAATTCATTCAGCTGATTCAATGCAAACAAAAAATATCATTTCCGGAATGACGTCAACGGTATTAGCACGCGATTTATTCTCAGAAATCCAGCGTAAAAATGGCAAACGCGAAGAACAAAACTAAAAATGTTGCAAGTATTGAAGTAAAAATTTTCTAATGATGCAAAAAAAAAAAGAAATATTGTAGTAAAAACAGAAATATTGTGCCCCAAATATCGAATTTCGACTTAAATGAATGTAACCCAAAAACAAATATTTTTTTAAATTACTACTAATTAAGAAACTAATGAGATTCATCAATACATATATAATTGGTAAGTACATCCTTT
The DNA here is from genome assembly GCF_027943255.1 of Anastrepha obliqua. NCBI lineage: Eukaryota > Metazoa > Arthropoda > Insecta > Diptera > Tephritidae > Anastrepha > Anastrepha obliqua. The sequence goes on along the minus strand of NC_072894.1, from coordinate 109,944,104 downwards.
TTGGGTGTTTGGTCCAGCTCCTCCTCCTATTTGTGGTGCACGTCGCGATGTTGTTCCACAAACGGAGGGACCCACAGTTTCAAGCCGACCCTGAAGGGCAGATATTTTTTATGAGGAGCTTTTTCATGGAAGAAATACTCTCGGGGGTTTGCCATTGCCTGCCGACGGGCGACCGCTATTAGAAAATCCATCTTGTCCGATTTTCAATACAAGGTCGCACAAAATTAATCATCCATATTTTTTAATATTTTTTTTTGTTTTTTAAATTAAATTAAAAAAATTGGTGAGTAAAAACATGATATCGAGTGATGAAAGGAAGTCTTTATTTTGACCTTTACGCGCTTCATTGCTCGCCCGCTTTTTAAGCTGCGATGGTTAAGTTTCAAGGGCCGGTGTTAATTTTGAATAAATACAATTTTTAAAGAAATTATTATCATTTCTCATTATTATGACAATATTGGTACAGCTCAATTACCTATGGAACAAAGTATTGGCCAAATGACCACCACGGCCTCGGCGGCACACCTCAATCCAATGGACCAAATTTTCGATGACGCTGAGGCGTAATTCAGGTTCTATGCCGTTAACGTGCCGAATTATCTCATCCTTTAGCTCTTGAATTGTAGCTGGCTTATCGACGTACACCTTTTCTTTCAAATAACCTCAAAGAAAGAAGTCCAACGGTGTCGTTGACGTTGTGGTTCACATTCAGCATCGGCCCTTGAAATTTAACCACCCTTAATAATAAATGTATTAACTTTCCTTCACTACAAAAATATTGAATATAATCAGTTCGCTGTCTGAAAAGCCTACCGGATAGCAGTTTTATTTGCCCCTGCATATACTTTGCACAACACTGTACGTATGTAAGTGACACATATAAGGGTTAATTTTGTAATAAGCTGTTTTCTAAAGTGAGTGTTTTTCTTTTTTTTTTTGAAATTTTAGCATATTAACAAATTGGCTTTATTGCGTTTGCATAACCAATCACCAGCAGAGTTTTGATATTTACAATCTGTACGGCTGAAGGCAATTATTCCGGGCAATTGCAGGCAATTGAAATTTAAATTGAGTGGTGTAGTGAAACAAAAGCTTTGAGCAATCGGACTGTGAATTTGGTATATCATTAACTACTTCAGACAATTTATTTAAAATATTTTAAGAAAATCACAACAATGCAAAACTCAAATGCATTAAGTGAAGCGAAAAAGGAAACCTTACTCAGAGCACGAAGATGCATGAAGAGTAGAAGCTGCATTATATTTATATTTACAGTTACAAAATAAATGCAGGATTATCTTAAAGGGTGCACGAACTTTGAGAAATGTGAGAATGTGAGAAATGAAAGAAACTATCATATTTTAAAGATGTTTCGTTAATAATTCCTTTTTTAATATTTTCATATTTCATTTGATGGCTATGAAGAGATTTACAAGTTGTTACAAATGTTATTACGTCATAAAATCAGTATATTTTAAGCTGCAATTAGTGGTGCCGTAGCCATAACGCCACAAAATGGGGATTTTTAGACAAATTTGTCATAAAACCTAGAGAAGGCAATTATTGACCAATTTTAATAATTTTTTTCGCAAAATGTTCATACACGATTTTGGAAGAGATCGTCCAGGCACGAATTTCAAATTTTGTTTTTTATTATAACAAAATACACCTTTGAATAGGGGCATATTTGTGAAAAATTCGGGAAAACTTTAAGAACAAAAAGTTATATGTATTCAAATTCGGTTTAGTATTTTTTTATCGTAGTTCTAATCAACGGTAATACATCCAGTCCCTCTTAAGAGGTGAAATCATCATTCAACTACCGAAAAACTCGAAACAATTTTTTTTTTTCAACGACAACCGCAGAATATTCAGCGGAAAAATTTGAAAAAATTAATATAGGAATATACGTCTTTGGGGTTACTGAGTCCGACTTCATTGTCAGTTTGCCCTTGCGGGGTAAAATTGAAGGTCAGTTGATGGTCAATCACAGAATATTCACCAGAAAATTTTCAAAAATTTCAAATATACATATGTTTTTCCGATTGGAGAGTCCGAATTCGTTATCAGTTCGTTCTGGTTGGGTCAAATTGAAGGTCATCTGAAGGTCAAACATAGAATATTCGCAGGAAAGATTAAAAAAAGAAATTGATATATATTTTTTTCGAGTCGCTGTGTCCGAATTCGTTATCATTTTTTTTCATGCGGGGTCAAGTTGAAGGTCACTTGAAAGGCAAACATAGAATATTCGCAGGAAAAATTTCAAAAACTTTGTATACAGGGTGAACGATATGAAGTGTTACCTATTCAAAACACCATAACTATTTTGTGTGAAATTAGTTTTTATTGATTTCAAAAACAAAATTGTTCAAAAATGGTTACAATTTTAAGGTATATTCACTTTAGTTCGATATGACCACCTTTTGCCTTTGCTATAGCCTTCAAACGGTCAAAAAATGAGCTGCATGCTTCACGAATGTGATCTTGAGGTATTTTGGCCCATTCTCGTTTAATCGCTTTTTTCAGCGCATCCATACTGGCATATTTTTTAGTCCTCACCTTCCTCTCCAAAATGGACCAGATGGAATAGTCCATCGGATTTGCGTGTAACGAATTCGAAAGCCATTGTGTGGACGAATTGAAGTGTGGAACATGATTTTTTAACCATTCTTGGTTCACACGAGCTTAATGAGACGGTGCCGAGTCCTGTTGGAACGTCCATGGTCTACGATCGAAATGTTTGCGTGTCCGCGGCTCTAAAGCAGCTTCTAAAACATTTTCCCGATAATAAGTCGCATTCACTTTCACACCAGGCTCGATAAAAACGATTGGAGAGCGTCCATCAGCGATCACTGCGTCCCAAACCAATACTGACGATGGGAAATTGCTTCGAGTGGCCATACGTAAGCTCAAATTCTCGTATGAGTATGAGCGTTCGGCCAAGTAAACACGATCGTTTTGAGTGTTTATGAATTGCTCAATTGGGACAATTTTTTCATCAGAAAACACAATGTTAGGAAAATCGCCACGTTCGCGCAAGCGCAACAACTCCTTTGCTCTTTCGCACCGTACTTTTTTTTGCTTTGGTGAAAGATCGTGTGCGTTTTCGAACTTGTAAGCCTTGACCTTGAGCTCATTTTTTAATATGCGTCGAATGCTGTCTTGCGATATTTTCAGTTCTTTGGCCATTTTTCTTCCACTTCGACGTGGATTTCGTTCAAGTCGAGCCTTCCCTTTCCGAACCATTTCTGGCGTTGTCGCGGTTTTTTTTGGTCCACCTCTATAGCGTCTTGCAATGCTACCAGTATCATTGTAACGTTTTATAGTGCGATACTCAAACATTTTATTCACTTTGAGGTGACTGAGCTCACGAACAATGGCTGGTTGTGATTTTCCAGCCAAATATAACGCAATCACACTGTTACGTTTGAATTCCAAATTCCATTTTTTCGGATTACTGAATTCGAATTCAGTGTCAGTTTGCTTTTGCGGAGACAAAGCAAAGAAAAGCAGGTGTCGAAAAAGTTGATTTTTACCTCCTGGGTACTCCATTTCTAAGCCTCAAAAATGTAAAAACTATGCCACTCAAAAATACAAATAAAAAGCGGATACCTGTAAACGGCCATATTTTCCTGATTTTCATTAAAATATTTAAAATGAAGAAGCCAATATATTTTTTCAAAATTGACATACTCTTTATTTATATATTAAAATAATATTAACATTTTTTTTATTTTAATAATTTAAAATGGTGAATGTACACTCAATTCTTCCAGGAAGGTCGCAGCGGGGCTTCTCAATCGGTGTCAGTGACCTGAATACAAAAAACCAAAAATTTTTTTGTTTGTTAATGTCATAATTTCTATATGAATTAAACAAAAATGAAAAAAAATTCGCGGAAGAAAATGCTTGGAAAAAAATGAATTTTGGGGCCAATTTTCCTACTATTTTTGCTTCGAAAAAATTATTTTTTTGCAAAATTTTCGAAAGCTTAAAGCACATAGAAAGTACTACCATAAAAAAGATGTGTGCAAAATTTCAGAGAGATCGGTCAATAACTTTTCGAGTTATCGTGTACGCCAATTCGAAAAATATAGTTTTGAAAAAAAAAACGCGTCTAAAGTTTGAATACATGAAAATTCAACCTCTCCCAGCGCTCGAACGCAAAGAATACAGTCGTCACGGTTGACGATCTATAAAATAGGAAATACTTAAATTTACGTTCTAAAATTTCTTTGACATACTCTTAAAGGATTATATTAACATTTTATGAAAAAAAAATTTCTTTTCGAAATTTTACTGGTATCTGTCCCCTTAACATAGTTTTGTAGAGCAGAGAGATTTCTATTAACTCAATACTTACACTTTGCCAAAGAGCAAACAAATTATTGTAAAAAAAAGAGTATAAAAACGCTATGAACTTATTCCCCAACTCGATACATACATCTATGGTTATGGTTATGGCGTTGGCGTACCGCATATATATAGTTACCCATAATAGTTTAGGGAAAAAAATTTTAGTATTTTTTTCGGGCCTGTAAAGTCAAAAAAGGGTAAAAAAAAGGGATTTTCATCTTTGAACGTCCGTCATTCTTTAATTTTTTTTAAGATCCTAGTTCATATGATAACGCCATTTATACTGAACAAGAACCTTTTCGTCTCTTTGATTTCAGACAACTGCAAGTCTTGGAATCTGTGTCGCCAGCGACATACCTGTGTTTGGAAGACCATTGTTTGAAGGCTAGCAACTTTTTCAACGAACCTCGTATGGCCAAAACAAAATTTTAATTTTTTAGCAATGGATCGGACAACAAAGTACTGAAAACAAAAATAAAAATCGTTTTTCGTTTCCGTTTTACACGCTTTTAAAAAATACCCAAAAACAGCATTTCAAATGAGACGAGGGCCTTAGTCACGAAAACCCAGAAGAAAGCACTCTCACATAAAAAAAAAAAGTAAAGTAAAATATAAAAAAAGGAACTCATAGACCCGCGTCCCACACTAATATTGTATATAGTTTAAAATGTTTTACTCCACGGATCTGACAAGGATAGTTTTTTACTTACGTAGACCCAGAGAAGAATGATTGAATTCATACTGCTGTGGGATGTAACGAAATTTTTAGTTAGATTGAAATTTTCTTAGTACTACTAGTGGATTTTTTTTTCATTTTCTTAAAGTATAATTTCTAAAAATTATTGTGTGAAAATTTGAGGTGAATCCAACTAATACTTTTCGACAACAGTTAACAAAGGGCGCTCGGGCACTCCGGAGCTCGATAGCCTAACTTTAAATGCGTTTTTCTCAAAACTATATTTTTTGAACTGCAACTTAAAAACCTTTCAATAAAATTTATGCACACAAAGTCGTGCAGATCGAAAGATTTTTTTTTTTCAAAAATTTCGATTTTTTTCAAACAATTAATTGGCGTTTTTTTTCTCGACAATCTGAAAAATATTTCCTGAGTCCTCCATTTTATGCAACGGACAACCTAGCCGTTCTCCTATCGGAGGAGGACGTAGACATCGCACTGATACAGGAACCCAGAGTGCGGAGTACTGAGGTAAGCGGACTCTCTCTCAAAAACTACAACTTGTACTATAAGCGGACCCAGGGTAACCCCAGGGCATGTATTGTAGCAAAAAAACATCTAAATGTATTTTTAATCCCATCCTACAGCTCATCGGATGTGACGGTCATCGAAATGGAGGCTACTGACGGCGTCAGGATCAAAATTGCCTCCATCTACATGGCACACGACCAACCAGCACCACCTGACGAGGCTCGTAGGCTTGTGCTTGACTGCAAAAACAGTATCCTGCTACTAGGATGTGACGCCAATGCGAGGCATACCCTATGGGGGAGTACCGAAACGAATGATCGAGGTGAGTCCCTATATGAATTTATCATCAATACTAACCTAACAGTATGTAACAGGGGTAATACCCCGACTTTCACCTTTCCAAGCACGGAAAGCTTTAGAGGATGGGCGGAAGTAATAGATGTGACATTACTGTCTGAAAATACTTCAGTGAGGGTAGAAAATTGGAGAGTCTCAAGCAAAAACTCCTTTTCGGACCACAGCTGGATCCTCTACCACCTGGATCTTGAGGTAGATCCACCCTTACCATATCGAAACCCACTTAGAACAAACTGGAAACGGTTCAAAAATGTAGTAGGGAATAGGATAGGAAGGATTCCGATCCATCAAATCACTCTCGCAGAAAACATTGAGAGTAGGGTCACAACATTGGAAAAGACATTCAGTAGGGCCTACAAAACGTCATGTCCAATTAAATATAGCAAAAAATCCTATCCTCCTTGGTGGAGCAATGAGCTCTCAAAATTAAGGGAAGAAGCCAGATCAAATTTCAATCTCAGCTACTCAACAGGTAATTGGCAGTTGTATAGAGAAAGTCGGAGACAATACAAGAAGGCAATCAGGGCCGCCAAGAAAGAGAGCTGGAGAGATTTCTGTTCTTCTATCGAATCTACCAGAGATTCTGCGAGACTTAGCCGTATTCTGTCCAAGGATCATTCAATGGCTTCTTGGGTCAAGAGGCCGGATGGCACTTGGACTTCTACGGCGGAAGAGTCTCTAGAACTTTTTTTAGATACACATTTTCCGGGATGTAGCACCCATGACAGTGATGCTGGGAGAATCCGGCGGAGCCGATATGACCCACAGCATCTTGTCGATGTAATAGTTACGAAAGAGAAGGTTGCATGGGCAATCAAATCATTCTCACCTTTCAAATCTCCAGGCCCTGATGGGATCTTTCCTAAGATGTTACAGGAAACTCTTGATAGTATTCTACCATGGCTAATGGAAATTTCCAAGCGTGTCTAAATCTAGGTTATATTCCAAACAGCTGGAAACTTGTTAGGGTCGTCTTCATACCAAAGGCAGGCAGAAGAGGACATGAATCAGCGAAGGACTTTAGGCCGATCAGTTTGTCGTCCTTCCTTGTTAAAACTTTGGAACGGCTTTTAGATATGCACATTAGAAGTTCGCTGGAGAGCTTTAGTATATCAACTGCACAACATGCTTACCTCAAAGGCAAATCGACGGAGACAGCGCTTCACGAGGTAATCCGAACAATAGAGGGGTCTCTAGTAAACAAACAGTATACGATGGCAGCTTTTCTTGACATAGAGGGCGCATTTAATAACGTTAGCACGAATGCTATCCAACGGGCGTTAATAGACTTAGGGGTGGAAAATTGTATCACCAATTGGATCATCTCTATGCTAGAAACCAGGATCATTAGAGCTAATATGGGTAACATCAACATAACTAAGAGAGTCCACAGGGGTACTCCACAGGGGGGAGTACTATCTCCACTTCTTTGGTTATGTGTGATTAGCAAAATCCTAATAAAACTTAATAGAGGAGGGGTAAAAGCGGTGGCGTACGCTGATGATGTGGTGCTAATGGCGTCAGGACTGTGTCCTAATACGATCAGTGGGATCATTCAAAGGGCGTTAGGCGAGCTTAATTCTTGGGCAACAGGCTGTGGCTTAAGTTTAAACCCGCGTAAAACAGAACTCATGCTCTTTACCACCAGATACAAGGTACCAAGCTTTACCCTACCAAATATTAATGGACAAACCCTCTCACTTTCACCCAGTGCAAAGTACTTAGGGGTAATTTTGGACTCCAAACTTAGCTGGAAATTAAACGTCGAAGAACGGGTAAGGAAAGCTGAAATTGCTCTATATGCCTGTAAACGTATGCTTGGAAGAAGATGGGATCTTCAACCTAAGCATACATTATGGTTGTACAAGGCGGTTATACGACCAATTTTATCGTATGGTTCGGTAGTTTGGTGGAAAGCTCTAGGGAGAGATTACAACATCAAATTACTCGGCAGAATACAAAGATCAGCCTGTGCAATAACGGTCGGCGCAATCAGATCATGTCCTAGGGAGGCTCTGAACGCACTGACACACGTTATTCCAATAGACCTACATATTAAGAAGACGGCAACCATGAGTGCATTTAGGTTAAACGAAGCGGGCCGCTGGAAAGAAAACACTTATGGTCATGCCAGTCTACTATTACGGCAAACTCAGTTAACCTCGGTGAGGACTGACTACATCGTCCCGACGGTAACATTCAATAGGAATTTTGCCACTCTCTTTCCATCTAAGGAAGAGTGGAATAAGGGATTCTCATTAAACAACTTCGACATTACAGTCTATACAGATGGTTCTAAAATGGATTGTGGTGTTGGAGCTGGTATATATTCTCATAGACTTAAAATTGAAAAATCTGTGCGCCTCCCCAATACCTGCAGTGTCTTCCAGGCGGAAGTACTGGCAATTGGGGAAGCTTGTAGGCTACTAATCACAGACTTCTCTTTTAAGAGCAATATCGCTATTCTCTCGGATAGCCAAGCTGCAATCCAGGCACTGGATTCAGCGACTACAACCTCAATGGTGGTGGAACAAAGTAGGAATAGCCTTTCCACCTTGAGCGAAAAACATAATGTTACCTTAATCTGGGTCCCAGGACATCGGAATATTGAAGGTAACGAAAAAGCAGATGAACTGGCAAGAGGGGGATCTGCCATGAATAACGCTCTTGCAGAACCGGTATTCACACCATTAGGTGCAGTCAAGAGTACAATTTCCCTAAAATACCTCCGAATGGCGGAGTGTAGATGGAGGGGCCAGACGAAATGCAAAATCAGCAGAACGTTATGGCCCACCTACAACCTTAAACAATCATCAATATTGTTAAACATGAAACGACGGGATGCCTGGAGACTAACGGCAGTCATAACTGGCTTTTGGTCTGTCGGAGAACAGGCAGCCAAAATGGGCATCCCTCACAACACATACTGTCACAGTTGCAAACAACCGGAGAAAAAGGAAACAATCTTCCATTTCCTCTGTGAATGCCCTGCCCTATGGAAGGACAGAATGTTAACCCTGGGCAAACCGCTGTTCGAGGAGCTCGAACAACTGTCTGGCTTAGAGGTCAACAACCTAATAAGGTTCCTGAACCGCACAGACTGGGTATAGTCATGCCGTAAATAACAAGTTGGTAACGAGGATGTGGCAACAAAATGGTGCGGAAGCGCTAGTTGGATTCAGGATGAATCACCACTCTAACCAACCAACCAACCAACCTCCATTTTATTAATTTTGGAAAAAAAGGCTTCGATTAGGCACAAGGTTATCTATTAATAAAACTAATTTCTATTGTCCGATTGATTTTAGATGAATCTCCAAGGACTTGTGATGACCACCGCAAGCGACTTCTGGGGTGATAACTTTTTCAATTATTAATTTTTGCTTAAGTGAAGTCGGAACAATAATAATAAATCAACGCTATGTTTTTATGTTTGTAAAACAAAGCAACTGACTAGGAAAAAAAATTATTGAAAATCATGATTTTTTCAGGTTTCTGACTACCCCTAACCCCATAAACCACTGGGCATCCCCTTATTTATGCCTATAGAAATACTACTCCTCAACGAATTAATAAATTTAACTAATTAATTCAATTTTTAACAAAACCACGGCGAGGTATTAAATAAATAAAAAAAAAAAACACTTCGTCAGTATTCCAAAGCAACTGCCCTTCGACTACAGCTTCTAAAGTACCAAATTTTGACCCAACGCAGCAAAGCTTTATCAAATTACAAATCTTAAGTTCAACACAACTGAAAGCCCACTTACTTATTTTGTTGATGGATGAGTGGGTGGGCTTAAAATTGCAGTTTAAAATTTGGCAAGAACATCCACAGGCCCACCTCCACCTACCGACGACCCACTCCGCCACACCAGCAAAACACATCAATCAAAAATAATGATACGCTCATAAGCAGATGACAATAATAGAGGTAAGCCAATGGGCAGCACCAATGAAAGGCGAAATACTTAGATGCCAACTAAAGGAAAAAATATCACATAACGCACCAAGAATGGCTGAAATAAAATCGAATCGAAAATGAAATGAAAACTTTCAAAGCCAAACGCATGCAGTGAATTTTACAATGACTTCTCGGTGCCATAAATCCATGAATGAAAAAAGTACAAAAAAAAAATAGTAAAAAATGAAAAAAGTTTAATCATAATTTAAGAAAAATATGCTCACATGCGTATGTGTTCATATGTATGTAATCGTGTGTAGTGCTGTGCGTGTGTATGCAATGGACATGCGATCAGATTACGGCGAGTCAGCAAACGAAGTGAGCGGTTGGTCGTGGCAACTGGACATGGATGGAGGAGAATACGCGCCCAGTGGCATGCAAGATTTTACACATATGAGACCCAGCATATGCGCACACATACTCAAATACATAATCTTGCAGGCAACAAAGCATATGCGCATATGTGTTCGACCGTTGATAACACACGTGTGTGTCCATGCCTACACACATACCGGGTCTCATGCGTCAGTCACGAAGCTAAAACTACGATAAATTGCGGACGACCACATAACACAAACAAAACACACACCACCATGCAACCACCTATGCGGAATCACCTTTGGTACTACATATTGTGTGCGTTGCCAACGCCAACACAACGGGGGAAACGGATAATGAACTATGAAAAAACCTGCCTGACTCATTTTGCAAAGTTTTTTTTTTTAAATCATTTTTATATATTTTTTTTTCTTTGCCAAGAAAATATCTGATGACAAATTGGCAGTTCGGTTGCATGGCTGCTTGACGCGCACAATAATATGTTTGTCATTATTGAAAAGAAGTTTTTATTTGGTTTTACTTTCTTTTTACTTTTGTCGTGCAATCTAAGAGTGTTCTTTTCTTGCGTGTCTATGCTTTGAGGATTAACTTCTGGTAGTGCGATGTTTTGCTTTTGTCACATTTTTTATTTATGATACACACATACATGCCTCCATTTCTCTAAAATATTTTAGCTGCTTCCCCTTTCTCTGGCCGTAGTCCAGTCGCTGCAGGACATATTTTCTAGATTTACAAGGCGGTGGGGATTGTGCAAATAATTTGATAGTGGGTTTGTATAGATATTTTGCAGTTATCAATCAGTATTTATGGCACTTTTAAGACGCACTTCATATGTGACCAAAGCTAATGCTTCTTTTCCCTGAAAAGCACAAGCATTACAGTAAAAAGAAGTAAAATTATTTTATTACAATATATAAAATAAAAAGATTATTTAGGCTCCCAAATAAAAAGGTTACGAGTAGGCCAAAGACGTCCTTACTTCAATTAAGGCTGATATTATCACTTGTGGCGAAGCGCACGATTTGGCGAACATTCGAAAATGGCGAATATTTGCGTTCTAATTGGCGAAGGATCTTATTCGCCGGGCTTATGTCGTTGCCATTTAGGAAAAATCAATTAGTTCATCGTCATTTAACATTTGTGTCTTCCATACTTAAATATTTGTTAACCTTTTTTTTCTGTTTTTCCTTGTTCACTCCTCTCGGGAGCATAGGGCCTCGACAGAACGCTTATATCGTACACGGTTCTGTGCTGTTGTTTCTGCACCGCCCCATGAGATGTCGGCATCTGCTAGTTCGCGCACCATCGAACTTCTCCAATTTTTTTTTTGGTTGACCGCGACCTCTGCTCTCTTGCGTGTCCCCGTCAAGTGCCATCCTCGTGATGCTATCTGGTGGTTTTCTCCGTGTGTGAAGCTTCCAACGAATTCCACCGGGTACCCGTCAACCACTATCTGCCTCGCGTTATTGTGGTTAACTCTCGTGGCCTTGGTCTTAGCGATGTTGATCTCCAGTCCGATAGTGCGTGCCAGCGCGACTTGTTTGTCCGCCTTCGCTTGCATGTCGAAGAGTTTGTGAGAGAGGAGGCAGATGTCATCGGCAAAGTTCAGGTCCTCAAGATGTCTGCTGAACCTCCATACGATGCCTTTTTGTGCAGGGTCAGTTGGTCATGACGTCATCAAGGACGATAGCGAAGAGAAGGGATGACAGAGGGCAATCGTGCCTTATGCTTGCGTGGATTATCTTGGCGGGAGCTTCCTTTCTACTCAGTGTCGTCGATTTTGCGTCTCGTTTGATAGCGTCGAACGCCTTCTTAAAGTCTACGAACAGCATGTAGAGCGGGAAGCGCCTGATTGTTCTATTATTATCCGAAGTTTGTTGGCTTGGTCAACACAACTTCGGTGAGGACGAAAACCAGCTTGTTCGTATCGCGGCTACAATTTTGTAGATGGTGTTAAATAGGGGTATTCCTCGCCAGTTGCCACAGTCACGAGGTCGCCTTTCTTGGGCAGTTTCACTATGATGCCTTTTGTCCAGGGCGGAAGCAGCTTTCCAGGCAGCGGTGATGTGGGGATGAAGAATTTCCTCTAATATTTGCTTTGTTGCGCTGCAGCTTCTAATTACATTCTTAATCTCCGCTAGGCTGGGGCAGGATGCTGTTATTTTATTGTTGGTTGTTGTGCTGCCCATTTCAAAGCTAGGTATACCGCTTAGAGCAATGTTACTAGTTGCTTCAAAGTATTCCTTCTTTCTGCGTATCTGCTCATCATTGAAAGTCAGCAAAGCACCATTCAGATCTCTGATCGGCTGGTTGCTGTTGCCCTGCTGATTGGTTAGGCGGCCAACTATGCGGTACAGCGGTCTTATGTTGCTTACTCCTGCTGCCGTCTCCGCATCGCTAGCAAGGTGTTCAACGAACTTTCTTCTATCATTTCTGGCTGATTTTTTTACTTGCTTCGCCACCTCTCTGTAGGCTGGCCGAAGGGAGCCATCGCTCTTGACCAAGTTGCCTTTTAAGTTCATTTCTGCGCTGAATGATGCCCCAAGTGGTGTCAGAGATTCATGGTTTGCTGTTGGTAGTTTTTATTGTGCCAAGTTTGTCCTGTGCGATCTGCCTGAGCGTAGCGCTTGTAGCTGCCCAATCAGTGTTGTTGTGGTTAGTGGGAAGCTTTTCACGAAAGGCGCTTGTTGCTACATTTTTGGTCGCGGGATCGCACAGCAGCCTCCATCAGAGGCGTGTTATAAGGAATTATTCCAATCACATGGAGCTGCAACATAGGTGCGAACGAAAATATTATTCGATGGCTAGACAGTATCCATCTAACAGAGTAATCACCGCAGACTTAGGCATTACTAGTCTAGGAAAACCAGCTACCAGAGGAACCGCACAGGGGGGTGTTATCTCGGCATTACTGTGGAACCTAGTCTTAAATGAATTGCTTATTATCATGAGCTAGAAAAAAATCAAGGTATTTGATGATGACAGGAAAGTTTCTCTTCACTATCATGCAATCAGCGTTAAGGCGCCCTCAAACGGTCTAATGGTTAATCCATCCAAAACCAAACTAGTTCTGTTCACTAGAAGTTATATGATACTTATCTTGGCATCATGCGCGACTCAAAGTTTTCTTGGAAAAGGAACGCCGAGGAAAGGATGAAGAAAGCTTGTAATGCCCTCCTTATCTGTAAGAGGACAAATGGTGCCTGAAACGGTGGGCTTACAATAAAATCATCAAATCCATTTTGATTAATGGAGCTTTCGCGTGGTGGGAGGCAGTGCTGTCACAATCCTACCTAAGGAATCCCATAGAAGTCCAACCAATAGCCTGTGTGGGAATAACAGATGCACTCTGATCGATGCGTCAGGTTGCGCAAGAAGTGGTCCTACATATTCCACCCATTGATATATATGTTAAACGGATAGCGGTCAACTCTGCTTCCAGGATTAAAGCAACAGACATGCTAAAGAAAAACACGCACGGTCATTCATCGGTCGTGCTATCTGTGGAAAATTCACAAGACGCATGGAAAATGGAGTATCTGGCTCCCAAGATAGATCTGAAAATAGAGCATAAAATACGAATACCCGACAGAAATAGAGTATAAAATAAGAATACCAGATGGAGAGGATTGGCAGACCAGAGTCATATCAGATGATAGTGGTCACCATATTTATACCGGTGACTCAAAGATGTGCAATGGCACTGGTTCAGGAGTTTATTCAGTGCAGTTATCTTTAAATCGCTTAATTAGACTCCCGGACTGGTATGGCGTCTTTCAAGCTGAGTCCTACGCTATAGACGAAGTAGCTAAAACGATAAGCTTGATGGACTCACTTCCAGCAAACCATTTTTATTGATAGTCAAGCAGCGATCAAGATACTGGCCTCAACACGCTTCAATTCGAAATCTGTTAAAGAATGCATGAGGTCGCCCTAGCTCAACCAACAACGCAACACCACACTTTGTTGGGTTCTCAGCCACTTTCGAGCGGATGAGTGTGCAACGATAGACTCTCAGCTTGATCTTCAGCGAGTGGTAGAGAATATAAGCATTCCTCCAAACGAGTTACACACTGCGATTGACCTGAGGGTAAACTCGGAAACCAATAGAAGATAGTCTCTGAAACACTCTGACCAAAACTGAATTTTAAAGGTACCAAATGTCTGCATAGCTTCAACAAATCATCTGCCATCGTCCTCACAGGTGTTATAGCGGCTTACTGCCCTATTGGCACCATAACCAGTGGAATGGGTGTACCGCATACTGTGGAGTTGTGGAGATGAAGACGAAATTGAGTCAGTACAATACCTCCTCTGTGAATGTCGTGCACTTCAAAGAAGCTGTGCCAAATATCTAGGCGATTATTTCTTTGAGGACTTGGGTTTGTAAAATCTCTCATTGGTGGGACCAATTACCTTCTTAAAAGGATTTAAGTTGTTAAAGCAACTTAGTTAGGGGAGGGAAAACAAGTGCAGGTATCATAATGAGCCTTAGGGCGCCGAGTGTCTTGAGTTAAACAAGCAACCTGACTAACCCAACGTAAGCTAACTTTATATATGTATAAGTAATATTACATCTTATATATAAAATAAAGTCAACTTTTTGTGTGTGTTCGCTAACCGGCCGTGTCTTTGCACCGAATTAAACCAAACTTACACACATTGTTAAGTAGGTATTGAAGATGGTTTACGTACAGTTTGGATGTCTATTGGTGGATAGGGCTCGAGATATAGGTCAAAACGTGGACCAGGGTAACCTTCGGATGTGTATGTACAATATGGATATCAAATTGAAGCTGTTGGTGAATGCTTTAGTACAGAGTATTTTTCATGCCGCTCCGTGACTGGGGTCTCGAGATATAGGTCAAAACGTGGACCCGGGTAACCTTTGGTTGTGTATGTACAATGTGGACATCAAATGAAAGCTGTCGATAAGTGCTTTAATTGGCAAACTCAAGAATGAAGACGTTCTAATACCGAGAATTCCAATGATTCCACCTGAATTGCCATTTGAATTCAAGCGTTTGCAACTGCACATTCGTTTAGCATTTGCAATAACTATCAATAAATCACAAGGGCAAACTTTAGAAATATGCGGGATGAATTTAGAAGAACCAGTATTCACTATACGTTGGCTGTTCACGTGTTGGGAAGCCAACAACATTATATATTTACTCAAAAACAAGTAGAAAAACAAAAAATATTGTTTATGCCAAAGCGCTTGAATAAAGAATAAAGAAATAAATAATATGAAAACCATATCTTTTCTGTTCTAAACCATATCTATTCTATTTCAGTGTGCCCAGCGAAGCGGGCGGGGTTTGCCAATACCTTATAAAATATTTTTGTTAACTGACTTTAATGAAAAACATTTTTATTATCATGATCCCCTTAAGGGACATTTTTGAGGTATTTTACCAAATAATAAGTACGAAAGAAATGGTTTTTTTTCATTTAATACTCATATTTCTGTACTTTAAGACCTTTTTCTGCGAAATTTTTACGGTGCTCTAGAACAAGATCAGACTTGCTAAGGAAAAAGCAAAATCGCAAATTTATTACATTTGAGTTCTACATTCGGGCATATGTTGATTTCTTTATGTGAGTTTTGGGTTGACACTCGGTTAAATAATAAAAGTATGAGTTTGGGGGAAAGGCTATCCAATATTTTCTTGGTGGATGCCTGTAGTGGTCGATATCTCGTAAAGTATCATTCAAATAATTTAAAGTTTATGTTCGTTGTCAAGTTTTTCTTCGATAAGGGCAAAAATGCAAGCCAGGCCGCTGAAATACTGTACCAGCTAATTGCGTGTAATTTTGGGTTCGTCGTTTCCGTTCAGGCATTTTTGATGTTATAGAAAATGTCGAGAATGTCGAAAATGTCGATAAAATTAGAGAAATAATCGAAATCGATTGAAATATAAGTAGTCGTAGCATCGCCCAGTAGACCATAAAACAGTTTAAAGCGATTTGCGCAAAAATAATGAATTTCAATCTAATATTTTGATATAAATGAGTATATATATACAGACGTATACGAGTATACCCACTCGTATGAATATATGTATTTCACTTACCTCCATTTATGAGCCACATTTAATACTATACTCATACATTTACATATATTCGTGCACTCGTTTCATAAGTTAAGCGTAGAAACCATCTCTCCCACATTTTATGCGAGCAAAATATTTCTTTGTGTCTGCTTTGAAAACATTTTTGTACCTTTCACAGCAAACTTCGATTGCAATTTTAGATAAGAAACCAAGCAACGGAAGCTTCTTTCCTGCCTTTCAAATACAAACCCATGTGTGACAGATTAGGCTTTGTGTGTCCTGCTGATTAGGATAACATAACAGCACTCACAAGCAGCAGTGAAAGCTGGCAGCCTTTTTTTACTATTTGCGAAGTAATAAAGCATTTTATTTGATTTATTTGTCAAGATTATTATTGAGGTCAAATGGGAGAGGCGAAGTGAATGCTAAACTGTGCAAGGAAACTAATTTAGTTGTGGTGGTGTGATAAAAAATTGTGCGCCGGAAGGGATTAGTTGTTGGTGGTGGTGAAGCAGCAACAAGAGAAAGTCAATGAGAAATATTAACGGTGGAACTCATGGGTAGCGATTTACTTTATTTATTTATAAGGTTGGGGAATAAGTTCGTAGCGTTTTAATGAAGACTTTTATTGAAACAAAAAACAATAATTATATCAATAAGTTAATCAATTAAGTATTCGCCGTTGTTGCTTACAACACCTCTCGATGTTGATTTGTTGATGTCGTTCCGCCAAAAATCGCCTGATCTGGTGTCAAAGAAGTTGTTGAGCCAGTTTTTAAGGACCTCTTTGTTATCGAAGGTATCTGCCTTCATATGGGTTGACTGGAGAATACGGCGGATGCTGAAGGACCTCCCATTCGAGCTCTTAGTGCATCTTTGATGACTTGTGCAACATGTGTCCTGGCATTGTCGTGAAGGAGTATAGTTTTACCAGGTCGATCAGATATTTTCAGTCGAATAATCGAAGATCCTCATTCACGGAGTGTACCTAGGAAATGTAGAGGTCCTTGTTGACCATGGCAATCTTTTCGAGCATTTCCTAGTGCACCATGGCCTCCCAGTCCCTGCAAACACATATCATAATCTTCTTTGGATGGATATCCGGTTAGACTCTCGGCTTTGGCGTATCTCCCGGAGCCACCCACTTCTTTCTTTGCTTCATATTGTACAGATGTTTAGGCACCATTTATCATCTCCCATGACGATTCGGTATGAAAAGCGCTGTTTCTGACCGCGTGGTGCTCAATGGCGGGCAAGATGCTGGGAAACAATTCCAAGGCGACTTTCTTTGTGTTTTTTCCGTTGAGCTCAGGAGGTATCCAGGCTCCCATTTGTTCGGTAAGTCTCATTGAATGAATGTGATTGAAAATCGCTTTGTGATCGCAATTCATTTCTGCCAATTCATGACTGGTTTGGCGACCGGTCTCCTTCAAAAGTCATTTGAGATGTTCTTAAACGAATTCAGAAGGCCTTGCGCTGCAGGACGTGTCATTGACGATAAAATCGCCACTTTGAATTTTGCAAGCCGTTTTCGTGCTATAGACTCGGCTATGACACCTTCTCCATACACGTCGCGAATTTCTCGGACTGCTTCGGCAGCTGTTTGACCTCCATGAAAAGCAAAGAAGATAAGGTGTCGAAAATGTTGATTTTTCCCTCCTGGGTATATCATTTCTAAGCCATGGAAAATTGTTGAGTATTTTTTTGCTCTCAATCAATGATAAAACTACGGTAGTTAGGACTATTCCTTTAATATCATATAAACGCCGTTTTTTCACAAATTCTGATCATTTGAAAACGGTCTCATAACTTTTCTAATGAATAAGTCATCGTCTTTGTTGGCAAGAAAACTTGAAGAACTCATTGTGATGAGTCCCTACATAATTTTGTAAATGCTTGTAAAGATGATAATCGCTTGATGCCAGCTACCCTCTACGTTCTTGAAGATTCTCATCATCATCCAGCCGTTTACGTTCATTGTTGAACATAGGCCTTCTCCAGTGATTTCCAATTTTCTCTGTCTTATTTTATCTGTCTATCCAAATTTTCGTTATTCTTTTAATATCATCGCTTCATCTTGTGGGCGGTCTTCCAATTTCCCTCTTAACTGCTCGCGGTCTCCATTCTAGGATTCTTTTTGCCCATATGTTATCCGTAAAGCGCGTTATGTGGCCAGCTCATCTCCGTTTTGCTTAAATAACTTTTTCGATTCTAACGCTACTTAATTTAAAACAACACCTTTTCAAATCACCACTTCTGGTCAATTGATGCTCATCGCTCTATACAGTTGATTAATTGGTAACAATAAAGATTCAAGCTGAATATTTGGCTTGATCAAAGAAACTCGGCAACCTCTTCCAATTCCACCAAAGACACAGTAAAACACTTTTTGCTTTTAATCCGCACTGAGCGCTTATTTCGCGAAGCTCACCGCGATTTGACCAGCATATTTGTAAGCTATATTTTATCACTAGTTATCATCCGCTTCAAAATTAGTCGACTTCGCTAGTCTCTCCTTAAGAGCAGCCTTAAGCAAATGGTTTAAAGAGACTTTCCGACTAATCTTCAGTTCCTGGACAGTGAAGTAGATGCTTAAGCGCTGGTCAAATATGGAGATTTTATCCACATCACACATGATTTTAACGACTTTTTGAGGATTGGCGTTCCTCGTCTTCTTTGGTCTCATCATTCGACTTTCATATAGAATCGTAAAACAACAGGGCATCGTTGGAATCACCGCTTTGTTATTGCATTGCTACTCCATTGGCTTCTTAAAAATCACAAATTTGCTTATCCGCCTACTCGGACTTTTCTCCAAGGTCGGTACTGACGAATGTGTAAAATTTTATCTTTTTAACCTCCACTTTGGAAGACTGTAACACGGAACTCGCTTCACCAAGCACAACACTGTCGAGGAGCTTCTTTTGATATTGCGCGAAACTGCAAAGTAGGTGAGCTTGCCAGATAAGGGACCTGTGAGGTAGTTTCTTCGCGAAAAGAGAGGATTGAGATCCCCTTGACAACCTGCGCTCTACTTCTGCAATGATGGTGCTGGGCAGGTACACAAATTCGTAAGGTCGCGAACTCTTTCTGGTCACGATTGGATGGGAGGCTGTGGAGAGATCTTCTGAGGATAACGAAATCTCAGCTCTCAAATTTCGAGAGTTTCCTCACATATCACCGCGAGGTATGCATGCTGTGAGACTTGGAATTACCTCAAATCCTTTTTGCGTTAGCTGTATGGAGGATGACGTGGAATCATCTTAGCACCTTCAGAACAATGAATTTGTTTTCTTCATCCAAGTGCGCTCACTCTCTCCGCAATCATTCTAACCTAACCTAACCTCATCACTTACCGAAAATCCTGCTTTACGTATTGGATTGTTGTTGCGTCTACTTTATCCAAAGATGTTTTGATTACACAGAATTTCTAATACATAGCTTCAAGTACGTTAATGGATTTAAACAACAGTCAGTGGTGAAAACATAATCAGGTACATCAAAGTGCAAAGGATTTGATGGTACGATGACATTTTACGAATGGGCGACGATAGAACTCTAAAAAAAATCTTCGAAACAAATTTATAAGGCGACAGAAGAAGAAGCCAGCCGAGAAAACGATGGAGAGAAGACATTGAAAACCACTTTCGAGCCTATGGGCATATCTGATATCAAGCGAAAAGCTGACGACCGAGTGACGTGGAGATGAATTGTAATGGAAGCAATGGTTCACCGCAAACTATGGTGCAGTGATAATGAAGGCTAAGGTTGCAGTTCAGACTTATGTAGGCAATGTATTAAAAGTAAGCTTCTACAAAAAATTTTAATATTTTTGACCAAGGTGTTGTCTACTGCCGTCGTGGTTGGAGGCAAAAAAAATGTTTCTATTAGTTAAGTTTAATTTCCTTGGATGGTATGCTGCATTATCAAAAACCTAGGGAGTTTTTTTCCTGGGATTATATAACTCACTTGAGATTCTTTTTAATTTTGTTCGTTTATGGGACATTTTTTTATGAAAACGGTTTGAAGTATAATATCAGCGTTCGGTTATTAGAGCGCCCAGTTATTGGGATGATATTTATATGAAAAAAAAATTATGAAAATTCTGTATGCCCGATATTTGTTCGTCTATTGAAGCTATCTAGTTTTGAAAACTGTCCGTAAAGAGGAATTTCACTGCATCATGGGATTTTGCTCACCTAAAACCACTGACAGAAAATGGTCAGAATTTTTAACTTCATCTAATATTTTGCATCATAGTAATATTATATTTTACTCACGAAGCTAAGCAGATATACATAGTTAAAAATTTGAACCGCCTTCACACTGGCGAATCACCCTACTTTGATATATAGGGGCAGAACGATAATAGATCCTTTATTGGGAGTTTGGCCTTCTCCTATTTGGGGTGGACGTTGTGATGTTTTTCCACAAACGGAGAGCTTAAAGTTTTCTGCCACGTCTGAGTGCCAGATGTTTTTTTATAAAGAGCTTTTTCATGCCAGAAATACAATCGGAGGTTTGTCATTGCTTGTGTAGGAACCACGCCATTCGGAAAAAAGCATTTCATTGCTATCATTTAGTGTTTCGTAGCCGAGTTTCGAAACCGAATTTCGAAGCTGTGCACTTCCGAATGGCAGCCACGCAAAAATCTTTTCGATTACGGTGGTCTCATAAGTGAGCGGAACCTATGATTTATCCCAAAAACACCTTCTTGGGTTATACGAGGCTCAAAAAAGTAGGAAATTTCTCAGGCCACGTACATTCGACCTTCGATTATTAGTTTTCATTACGTTGGCACACTCGTCTCGAAGATATGTTCATAGCTTTAGCAATTTGGCATGTTTAGTTTGTTTGTCAGAGGTATAAATAAGACGAGTGTATTTTGCATATTCGGCGATTGTCTGCTATTGAAAAAAAATGGATTAAAGAAGTTGCATCAAATTTTGTGTAAAAAAAAGGAATTCAGTGCTCAAAAGCACTTGAAATGTTGACAGTGGGACACGGTGAGAGTACTTTGAGTCAAACAGGTTTTACAAGTGATACAAGCTTTTCACAGAAGCTCGAGAAGATGTGAAGGACGGCGCTCGCTCTAGACGCCCCAGCACATCAACAATCGATGAAAATGTCGAGAAAGTGAAGAAAATTGTTATGGAGAATCGTTTAATCATAATTAGAGAAGTTGCTGAGGATATTGGCATATCGGCTGGCTCATGCTATTCAATCTTTTCGCGAAGCGTGTGGCAGCGAAATTCGTTCCAAAATTACTGAATTTTGACCAAAAATAACGTTGCATGAGCATCACTCAGGAATTGTTGAATGACGTCACCGTGGTTACGACCTCGAAACCAAAGCTCAATCGTCCCAATGGAAGAGCCCAGGAGAGCCAAGAGCAAAAAAAGGACGCCAAGTTCGATCAAATGTCAAGGTTTTGCTCGCTGTTTTCTTCGATTACCATGGCGTAGTGCATCAGGAGTTCTTACCACAAGGTCGTCCGGTTAAAAAGGAGAATTACCTTGAAATTATGCGCCGTTTGCGTGAAGCAATACGAAAAAAAACGCCCGGAATTGTGGAAAAAAATGCATGACTTTTGTATCACGATAATGCACCTGCGCACTCATCTTTGCTTGTGAGAGATTATTTGGCCAAAAACAACACCGCAATAATACCTCAGCCAACGAATTCATCAGATTTGGCCCCCTTTGGCTTTTCCTGCTCCCAAGATTGAAGACCCTCGTGAAAGGTCGGCATTTTGGGACGATGGAGGAGATAAAAACGGAATCGCTAAGAGAGCTCAAGGACATACCAAAAAGGGCATATCAGCTTCTTCTTGAAGAATTGGAAAAAACGCTGCCACAAGTGTATTATATCTGAGGGGGACTACTTTGATGGAGATAAAAAAAAAATTGATGAATAAATAAATATTTTTTTAAGAAAAATGAAAACCCATCTTATTTTTTGAACACTCCTCGTACATGAAGTGGCTGTACTTTGAATTTTAGCAAGTTAGCAGCGCCAACGAAGGCTCCTATACTCCAATGAGCTACATCTCAGATTTGACCAAGCAAAGATATATAAATTATTTTTTATTTATACCTTCCCTACTCACTCAAAACTTGAATACTCCGATTTTTCTTATCTTCAAGCACTTCACCGCAAACTCACCTCACCGCCATTTAATTAAAAAAACCAGCCATAAAATCGAAGCGTGCCAGACGCATTAAAAAGTAAGATATTTCGATAGCCAGAAAATAAAACGCTGCAATATTAAAAATAACAATGCAAGCGACTGCCTTCAATTTTAATAAAAAGCAAAAAAATATGAGAAAAATTCTCAATCTACTGGCGGTAAAAGAAAATTATCAATGAAGTGTGACAATGCCATAATTTGTAGATTTTCATTAGCAGTTCAAAATAATTACGTAAAAAGCCGCATATTTTTAATAAAAATAATGTGAAAACAACAAAAAATTAAAAGGCAAGCGAGAAAAGGGTTGCGCAGAAGATCAAAGGCAGGAAAATAAAAACACACAAACTGGAATGAGAAGGGAAACAAAAGAGGAAAAAGAAGAGAAAAAGTCAGGGAAAGGGTAGGAAGAATATAAGAATGAGGTATTGAACTTGCGGGATAAGCAGAGAGGGCGTTAATTGTGTGCAGAAGCAAAATAAATGAAACCGATGCTGACAATAGAAATGCACAAAAATGACACAAAATTACAAGAACGAATAGAACAGAGAAACAAAAAAAAACTAGGCAAAAATTATGTGTTGAAAAGTGAGCTATGCTACTTAACCCTTTGCTGTGTTCGAGAGCCAGAAAGGGTTATCAACTGACAGGACAGTTTTTAGATATCTAAAACTTGTTGGTGAAATAAAATAGAAAAAAAAACAGATTTGAACGAAGAAACCTTTCACACGCTGCCACCCATCGTTGCTCTTGCAGGACACTCGATATGCTGATGAGGTGAATATTAACCGTGAATATTTTAATGTAGCCATTGTTGATGTCACTCGTCATAAAAATCCTTGAACTGAAACAGAAAAAAACAAAATGAAAATAATCATAATAAAACCGATTGAAGGTAAATGAGTAAAGGAGTAAAGAACGAAACGAGTAAAGGAGTAAACGACCAACGCTTCGACCGGAAGTTGATGCTCGAAAGAAGAAGGTTGAGTGATTTTGTTGCGGCTGCCACCACCGCAATACAATGTTGATCTACGTAGTAGGGATGACAATACCGGGATCCCGAAAATATCAGCATTCGAAAATATGAGGATTCAGAGATCCCACTGTTTGTCAAGTGCCTGAAATCCAAGATTGGCTTGTATTAATTCCGAGATCCTGGAAATTCTTTAAATGGCTACCTGCTAACAATTCGGCTGACAAGCGTTGGCGCCTAGAGCAGTCTATCATCAGTTGATTTTGTACGTAACAGGTACAGGTGAAGTTTAGTGATTTCACTTTAAATGCGTACGCATTTTAAGTGCAATCATATTTTTAATATTTTTTAGTATCTTTCAGGTTTTTATTTAAAGGTTTTTTGTTTAACACGCTCACATCGGCGCGTACCACCGCTGACCCGCACAAGTCTGCTTCATGGGGCGGCGTGTACCACCGATGGCCCGCACAAGATTGCGTCATCTGGCAGCGCGTACCACCAATGGTACTTTATTAGACGGTACCTATGAGAAGATTTTTAGAATTTTAATTATGTGGAAATAATTTCCATATAGTTAGAAATTAAAAAAACAAAAATTTTACGTATTTTCTTTGAAAATATTTATTGTTAAATGTATTGTTATTGTCAAAATATTGTTACATCGCCTCTGTGGAAGTTTTCATTAAATTTTTACGAAAAATAATAAATCATATATTAATATACTTTAGACATAATTTTAGTTCATCGTAACATAAAATGAACATAGCATCAACATAATAATTCAATATTATATTAAAAATATAACTAAAATTCAATGAAATTAAAATAAAAATTCAATATTATATAGGTTGGAACTTCATTAGTCATTGATTTCTATGTAATTTGTTAAGGCACTTTAGGCAAAGTGGTGGCTGGCCCTTGCAATGCCTGCAATACGTCTTAACTCTTGTAGCTTTGTTAGTGGCATACTCTCTGCCCTTTTTTTAGATAAATTTTTGTAGCATTCTATGCAACGTTTGCGGGATGCTCTTGCCGAAGCCTTGTGTGATTGAAGAACATGCTTATGTGATGGTATTTCATTTTTATTTGACGTTCCTTCAATAGCCAAAAGGTGGTTGATAATATCTTCCCTTAATTGTAATATATTCATATGTGTAGTACCCCATTTGTTATGGATATACCAAGGATTCACTAGGGATGTACCATATATTAATTGTATTACAATTTTTCGGTACCATTTAATGGTTTTTCGTAAAGAACTATAGTACGCAGGTAATTGATCTGATAGATCAACCCCTTTTTTTGCAATATTATAATCAAACACAGAATCTGGCTTTACTTTTCCATGTTTTCCCCTCACTAATTTACAGTTTTGATTATTTGTAGTACTTAACATACACACAGGCCTTTTGTCAGTACATTTCAGAAATTTTACACCTTTACGATTTTCAAAACTGATAATTTTTTTGTTTTTGACGCTTTTGTTTTTTTGACGTTTTTGTTTTTGTTTTGACGCGGGTGGTAAAAATTTGTTGTTTTGTTTAACGGTACCACAAATAAATGTATGTTTCTCTAAAAGTTCTTCAGCTAAAGAGACGCTTGTATAGCAGCTATCGGTAGAGAGTATCCGACCCTCAAATAATAAACCATTTAGTAATCTCATCACTACGTCGTGAGAATGTGATTTCTCTATTATCGTTTCATTCTTTCCAGCATACATTTCAACATTATAAGTATAGGGTTTTTCAGCAAGAGCACTTCAACTTTTGAACATTTTTTAATAAAACACAAACGGTTTGACTTTTTTAACTAATTTTTTTTTTATTATCGAGTTTGATCATATACATTTAAGTATGAAATTCGATTTCTTTTGCATAAATCGGCCGAAATTCCAGCAATTTCGCGTTCAATATTGGCTCCGAGCTCACAAATCGTCGCCGGCTTGTTACTGTAGACCAATGAATTCACATAACCCCAAAACGGGACGGCTTGTTAAATGGACCGTAAAATGGCCGTAATGCTCTTAAAGTAGCAGCAACAGAACGATTATTTTCATAAAAAATTTGCACGATTTCCAATCGTTGCTCAAGTGTGTAGCGTTCCATGATGAAATGTATACTAATGAAGTTTACAAATGACAAGCGAAAAATAAAAAATATTGCGTCGTTCGCCCTCCCTATCGGAAAAAAGTTGAAGCGCACCTATTGAATAACCCTATATATCCTTCGGGTAAACACAGTTTATACAATTTTATGCCATATTTATGACGTTTGCCCGAAATGTATTGACAAAATCCAAGACGTCCTCTCCATGAGACCATGGTTTCGTCAATTACAATGTCTTTGCCAGGATTATTAGCATTTTTATAAGTATCTAGAATTGCTTGTACAATATTTACAATTTGTTCAAGCGATCCTGAGTTCTTGCCATAACGTTGTTGGAAAAATGCAAATATTACAGGATTGATAGAAATCGGTCACGTTTTATTGATTTTTTTATAAGTTCGTTCCTGTATATATCCGTTTTAGACCAATAAAATCTTATTTCTGGCACTTGGTTTACACCCGTTATAAGCAAAATTCCAATAAACGTATTTATTTCTTCTTTCGTTACTGCTTTCCATTCCAGTTGATGCAATCTGGTTTTATATGAAGAGTCATTTACGGACATTTATACTTACAAAATTAAGCGAATTCTAAGAAAATTCAGCACTATTCTTTGTTCCCAGAAAAAGTCAGAGGATTCACAAATGATAAGAAGAATTCACAATAAATTTATCCCGAGATTCAGTTCATACACAAGACCAACAGCGTTAAATGAATAATGCCATAAACGACTACCTTTACGAACAAATTTCGTTTTATGACCTGCAATCGCTCCCGTCCGATGGAGCGAAAAGATGTAAACATTGCCATCTGTGGGCGAAGACCATGAACTACAGCGCCGGCGTGAACGTGTTAATTTATGTTTTTGTCAAAAAATGAATCTCGGGATCCTGAACTATTTTTGAAGTAATCTCGAAATTTCAGGAATCAGTTCAAGATACATCTTAGATTACTTTGAAAATATTCCGAAATTCCGCGATCCCGGGAATACTTTCAAAATATCTCGGGATCCGGAAATATTTTTGAAGTAATCCCAAAATTTCAGTAATCGGTTCAATATGCACCTTGGATTACTTTTAAAATATCCGTGAGTTCTGGGATCCCGGCACTACTTTCAAAATATACCGAAATATCGCGATCAAATTTTTTCGCCATTATTGGCATCTCTATTACATACAATGGTTGCGTGCAAAAGTAGAAAACAACAGAAATAAAAAAAAATTAACAACCCAAATAAAAGCACTTCACTCCACTGTAGCTGACAATGTTTAGTGTTGATTAAGCGCGCGACGTTTGAAGATGGTCACGTGACCATCCGAACATTCCGGTCGTCGGCCCATCAACGGGTGGCCACACTATCCATGTACAGAAAGGATATGACCGTCATATTTAAATACGTGCATGTGTGTATGTGAGCACTTTTGAGGGAAATAATCAAGCATATTAATGAGCCGCGATCGTGAAAGAGTTAAGCGCTAAATTAGTGGGGGTTGTCTTTACAGACTCAGTTATACATTTTTTGTTCACAAACACACATACATACATACATACATGCGTACATGCATACATGGAAAGTCATTTATGCTTTTGTTGGTTGGTTCGTTTGATACCTTCCGTACCTTCTTTGCTGCTTAATTACTTGTATCTGATTGCACTAAATTTCCATTCACATTCCAAAAATGCATAAAAAAGATGTTTGCATGTTATTTATATTATGCGTGCATTTTGCTTTTTTTTACCACTGCTGTTTAATTGTGACTTTTCAGGCGCTTCAGTGGATTCACACGCGTTCAACTGTTTCCCATCAAAGCAGAAACCAAAAACAATAATAATAAATGGGCAAGCGAAGTAAACAAATATATGTGTATATATGTATAGATAAGTAGCCAACCCATTGCATGTTCGGACATTTGCCTAAATTAGCGCATAAAGGGTTAACCCTCTTAACTTCTTTTATTTCCGACTAATGTGATTTATTGCTTCTATATTATTGAGAATACGAAATGCATGGAAAGTACAGTTCGGATTGCTAATTTGGTATAAAAAAAGCTTTCTTACTGAGAAATTATTTTTTAAGGGCGTCTTTTGTTTATGGCGAATTCGGTGAAAAAAGGCATGCAAAAGCTTCTGTCTTCCGAAATTAAGGAATATAAAATATATTTTTTTTTTTTTTTTTTTTTTTTTTATCCCCTTTATTTTATACATCTGTCCATTGACATTAAGTACGTTGTTTAACAATTTGTACATCGCTTAATGACCAGTGCCAAAGCGATAAAAATTAAAATAAACGAATTAATACTATATACAATTAAATACAATTAAATAATATTCAATACAAGTTTTACTCTACATAATACAAATTTTACAACAATTTAACAGAAATTTAAGCCCTTTGCACATTTATTATTTTCTAGCATTCATTAAGTCGCTTGGTCGAGTTCTCCTTAAGCGTCTTTCAGTGTTTTTTATAGTAATGCAGGATTTAAATAATATTTTCGTAAATTTTCATTGCAAAATATTGAAAATTTAACTTGGAAGGGCCTCGAAAAAAGGTATTTTGCGATCTACAGCCTGCGAACAAATTATAGCACTTTAACATTTATATTTGGAAAATTTTTCTTTTTTTTTTTAAAGTTCATTATTTTTTCCGCCTAACAAAAACACATATAAAACGATTTTTTAAACTTTATATTGTACAAAAAATAGAAAAATTCGAAAAATGTTCATAAAAAAATTTTAATTTTTTTTTTACAAAAGCTAAAGCAAGATTAACAAAGCGCGCCATTAGTTTCTTCCTTCAAATTCTTAGCTTTTTAATGTTTATTATTATAGCTCATTGTCTACAAAAAAAAAAAAAAACAATTTAAACGAAATTTTCAACTTTATACAAAAAGTACAATAGAAAAACTCGAAAAATGCCCGTGAAAAAATTAAATTTTAGTTTCTTTCTCGTGCTAACCGGCACCAGTTGGACACATCAAGTGAAGCCAAATCCTTCTGCACTTGATATTTACAACGCGTAGGAGACCTTCTCTATGGCCTTATGCTTGACTATGGAGCGGAAGGTGCCGCATCGAATACTTTTTGAGCTTAAGCATTTGGCACTATTCGGACGTCTTGTCCTAGTGGAGTGTGTGAATCTGGCTCTCATAATGCACTATCTACTAGATGTAACCAACAAAGGTCCATAAATCTTGTGCAGATAGCAATACTACCTTGCTCCTTTAAACTTTAACAATCACGTTCTCTCGCTTCCATCAGAAGTTAGGTATTTTGAGGTGATACTTGACTTCAACAAAGCCACACAAATTGACTTTTTAAATAATGTTCTGATGACGGATGAAGCACATTTCCATTTAAATGATTATGTCAAGAAACAAAACTGTAGATTGTTGGGCTCAGAAAATCCAAGGGCAACACACCAACATCAGTTGCACCCATCTAAATGTACTGTTTGGTGCGGTGTTATGACCACTAGAGTTATCGGTCCATATTTTTTGAAAATGAGGATGAAATGCCGGAATCGATTTCAGGAGCTTCTTACAGAACATTGATTGAAAACTTTTTGCAGTCAATGGCGGGGCAGTATCCTAATTTGTGGTTTCAACAAGATGGAGCAACTGCTCATACTACTGGGCAAACTATGGACCTGCTGCATGAAATTTTTGGCGAACGTCTGATTTCCAAAAATTCAGATTTCCCTTGGCCACCTCGCACGCCAGATTTGACTGCGCCCGACTTCTTTTTTGGGGATATTTAAAAGACAAAGTATATCTTAATTAACCAGAGACTATTAGACAGCTGAAGCAAAATATTCGAGACGTAATAATGAGCCTTCAACCTGAAACATTATGTGGTGTAATGGAAAACGCGTTAAAAAGAGCCAATCTTTGTATCGAGAAAAATTGTGGACATTTGTCTGATGTAATATTTCATACATAATTTCCATAAAATATATTTAATGTATAAAAACAATTAACCAAAACAAATGACTATTGCAAAAGTTATTTGTGTTTAATATTAGTAGGTCTTATTTGGCCCACCCTGTACAACGCAGTAGTTCTGCCAATTTTAACGTATGGATGGCTGGTTTGGTGGGAAGCCCTTCGGCTTTATAATAGGGCTATAATGTCACTAAATTGGGGAGGGTGCAATAGACTGCATGCATTGACATCACCGAAATATGTAAATGTGTAATCAGGTTAAAGGAGGTTGGCCTCTGGATGCAATCTCTCAAGGGACATGTCAGCATTTTTCGGCAGTAGAGCCTCGTACAGATCTCCCTATCCGCGAACTGGAGTTTGAGCGTTGTGCTTGGGCAATCTTTGCAAATAGGCAAAATTGGATAAGGTGGAAAATCTGTGCCGAAGCTTGCACCTCTATCTTCACCGACGGCTCCAAGATGGAATCGGGAGTCGGAGCGGGGGGTTTCCCTAAATTAGCCAATTTATCTACCTCCTTTAAACTACCAGATACTGCTAGTTGCATCTTTGCGATCCTGCAAGCATGCAAAATGCTTAGGGAGCGTGAGACGGAGGGATATATCAACATTTTCTCCAATAGTCAAGCCGCGATCAAGGCTCTAACGACACCATGGAGCAGAACCAAACTAGTCCGCTCCTGTAAGGAGGGGATCAAATCTCTTGGGTGTGCAGGCAACATTTCTCTAATCTAGGTTCCACGACATAGGAGCATAGGGTAAATGAAATTGCTGATGAGTTTGCCGGGAGGTGGACTGAATTGGCCACAGGGCCCTCCTACCGGGTCAGCGGCATACCCACGACAGTTGTTATGGGGGAACTGCATAAATTATTTCTTAGAAAAGCGCAGAAAAGATGGAGATTCATTTGTTCATGTGCTATTTCGAAAACCTTTTGGCCCCAGTACAACATACGGAGCTCAGAAGGTCCTGGAGACTTCACACCATTCAATTTTCAAACTCGTAGCTGTATTTACCGGTCATTGGATCATCGGCATACATACAGAAAAGCTAGGTTTATCATTTCACCTCGATTGTAGAAGCTGGCCCCCAAAGAAGACTGTTGAGCACTTTCTCTGTAAATGTCCGGGTTTGGAAGCTAGACGATTAAAGTCACTGGGTGTTCCTTTCTTCGACAGCTTGGGGCAGTGCTCCAACCTAAATCCCCTCAATCTTCTACATTACATCAACAGCTCCGGTTGGCTGTAGATGTCGGCCTGTTGTAGGTCTCATAATGGTATCAAAACGCCGCTTTAGGGCTACTTGGGGAGTGCCAGAGTGGTACTTCAACTATTTCACCTACTTATCTACCTACCTCACTCCCAAAGATATGCTTAGAAAGAGAGGATATTCCTTTTGTTCTAGTGGAACACGAATTAGTTCTAGTAAATTTTTTAGTCTCGTGGAATAATTTGGCTATTTTTCTTCGAAAATGAAACTGGAAGAGCTGTTATTGTCAATGGACATCGCTGTAGACAGCCACAAGTCATTGAATATGGGAAAATCTTGCATTACTATGATCTAAGTTAACCGCTGGATTAATTCCACGTAGTGGTGATACGATGCCGATGATATTGACATCATCGGCCTTAACAACCGCGCTGTTAGTTCTGCCTTCTCCAAACTGGATAAAGAGGCAAAGCGAATGGGTCTGGTGGTGAACGAGCACAAAACGAAGTACCTCCTGTCATCAAACAAACAGTCAGCGCACTCACGTCACTGTTGACAGTTATAATTTCGAGGTTGTAAAAGACTTCGCATTAACACCGATCCTTTGGAGTGTTTGAGAGAAAGATTCTGCGTAAGATTTTTGGACCTTTGCACGTTGGCAACGGCAAATATCGCAGGCGATGGAACGATGAGCTGTATAAGCTTTCCGATGACATAGACATAGCGCAGCGAATAAAGAACCAGCGGCTACGCTGGCTGGGTCATGTCGTCCGAATGGATACAAACGCGCCGACTCTGAAAGTATTCGATGCGGTACCAGCTGGTGGTAGTAGAGGAAGAGCAAGGCCTCCTCTGCGTTGGAAAGATCAGGTGGAGAGCGACTTGGCTTCACTTGGTGTGTCCAATTGGCGGCGGTTAGCACGAGAAAGAAACGACTGGTGCGCTTTGTTAAACTCGGCCAAAATGGCGTAAGCGGTTATCGCGCCAATTAAGAAGAAGAAAAAGAAGAAGAGAAGAAGTGGTGACATTAACTGGCCACTTAGATCATTCGAACTAACTCCACTGGAATACTTTTGGACAGGTTTTTTTGAAAGGTAAATTTTATGTGAATAAACCAGCAATGTTTCCAGAGCTGGAACACAAAATTTGAAACGAAGTTTGCTGAACTCAATATGATAATGTAGGAGCTAGTCCTTGAAAATTTTAGCTCTCGTATGACAGCCTATAGACCAGCTCATGAATATCCAAATTACATAATTTTTCACATATAATTTTAAGATACGTATTTTAAATAAAAATAGTGAGGCCTCAAAGAATTACAATTTTTAATTTTTTTATTTTCAAACAATCTTTAACCGCGTCTTTTCAAAGACTCCTTATCTTTGTTTTGCATTCTTTTGGATATAAACAATTCTCCTTGCATGCATGTGAGCTTAAAAACTGGTCCTCGTTCATTGTTCATCACTTATTACTGTACATCAACCACTACACCATTCAATACATCCCACGTTACAATTTAGTTCACTCCCAAGCATTCAGTGGTCGCATTGTAAATCGCTTTAATATTAAAAAAAGTCACAATTCAAGTCTTCCTTAAATTCTTTCCACCTACGCAAGCCCTTTGCAAAAACGTTTCACACATCAAATAAGAATTAGTTAGTATTAGTAATAAATCTGCAAGCACCTGACGCCAAATGCGAGTATGTTTTAATGTAAACCCACAGCGGTAGCGGATTATTGTCGTTAAAACCCACACTTCAAAAACAAGCCTACTTTTGAGCGCACAAACCGCAACTCGACTGCAAGTAAGTAAAGAAGCAGCAAACAAACAAATTTTGGCATTTGGACTGTCAATTCGTGTGCCTAATTGATTTATGAGGATACTGGCGGCTATGACATATGCACACATGAGGTAATGCACGAATTATGTACACACACATACATACACATGTGTATGTTTTGTGACACATGCAAATTTATGCAAATATTATTTTATCTATGTTTGTGTGTGATTGTGTTTTTAGCCCCAAATTATGTGTGAAATCGACTTTTCTGCATTTGGCGGCTGTGGTTATTTCTGGGTGCTGTGTCCTTTTTTCGACTCTTCATACTGTGGGCAAATGTATGTGCCTGTTTTGTGTTAATGCTCAAGTTACAGTTTTCTTTTCCGCAACGAAATAAAATTTCCCTGAAAATTACTTAAAACAAACAGACATTTGCTGACGGTGAGGCAGTCCGATACGGTGGAACTGAACAGTTGATTTGATACTCAACCCTTTTTAATGCTTAAATCTTAAATAGTCTTTTCTTGATGTCTTTTATTTTGTGTTTTTGCCTTTTTTTCATTGAGGAAGCAAAGAAATGCTGGTAAATCTCAAATAAGTCAATAAAGCTGCAAATAATCTTGAGTGGCTTCGGAATAAGATCCTGAATCGATAATAAGCCTCAGTCGGCTTACTGTGAAAGCATTTACAGTATATTTCCTCAACTTTTTCTGTTTTTCTACTAAGTACGGGTTCCCACTTTGGCTGCTATACATTTTCATTACTCTTTTTTACTTTCATTGGACTTATTCATTCAACGGTGGTGATTTTAAAGCGAGGCTATTAGCTGCTAGTCTATAGAGTTACTCAAATGCACATCAGCAACGTGCAGGTTAATCACATCCGTGGTCAAACTTCCCGCTGTGGTAATCACAATTTCTTCTTTTATTATTCTATGCACAAAATAAGAGTGAAAATTTGCTCATGAAGTTTAATAAGATCACCTCTTTGTCTCTGGCTTCAGGCTCTGGTTTTAGTCTCCAGTTTCAGCCTCTGATCTCTGTTTCTGGCCTCTGTGTCTAGTTTTTGCATTCCTGTGACCTCTGCCTGTTATCTCTTTCTCTGTCCTTTGGTTTTAGTCTCTGCTGGTGCCTTTGAACTCTGTCTAGTCTCTAGTCTTTGTCTTTTTGGTATTGGATTTTGTTATTTGTATCCGATCTTTAGTGTTTTCTCCGCTTTCTGCATCTGATACCCGTCTCTAGTCTACTATTTACCACCGCTCGAATTTCGAAGCTCGAATTATGATAATGATTCGGTTAAAAATTTATAAGTATTTTATTTTCTTTAAGGGCCAAATGAACGTCTCGAAGAGATCTTTACCAATTTTTACAGATACGATGATTGTAAGCAACGCCATTCTGTATCTCCCTTTACAACGCATCCAATATTTCCAGCGTATTCTCTCTGCCATCGCTATCAGTGCTGCTTTTTCCAATATAAAGAACGAGGCAAAAAAATATAAAAAAATGAAAAGGCCAAGACGGTATCAAATGGAGCTGATGTAAGTATTCATGAGAGAGGGCGACCGCTATTCGAAAAAAACATTTTCTTTATTTTGGTCTTTCACCGACCCATTCGAGTACATCGGCCCTTAGATACCTTTGGAAAATTCCGAGCTAATTGCAACGCAGTCAGACTTAACGCCTACCTACTTTGGAAAGTTTTCAGATTTGGGCACTCAAAAATTCTCAGAACTCTGCCGGGAACACATAGGGAGCCAAATTGGACTGCCTGACTGTTCCACAAACCTCGTAGAGTTTTGATTAGCATAGCGTTGAGAACCTAAGTGCCAATCGAATATAGAACTATTCTAAATGAGCAGGCGCTTATCAGTGCAACACGATTGTTGGTTGAGTTTCTGAACATAGAGGTATTCCGATAAAGTGCATCGCGAATGAGCTGGCTAGGAGAGGAACTGATCTTAATCAGTCAACTTTGACCAGTTTGTAAGCATCTCCATATCCTCATGTGAACTCTGGACCAGGTCAGTCTACATCGCACAGACTAACAGCAGATATACATACTATCGAGTTCACTTGTTTGGTAAAAGTATAGATCTGGCTTTGAAGAAGTGAACATAGAATTACATAGATGCCTCAATAATCTAGACCAGACTAACATTAGTGCAGTGCTTGGTATCATCACCGCACACTGCCCGATGGAAACACATGGAAAACATATGGAGTTACCCCCTTATGACTACAGTCGCACAGGTAGGAAAGAAGAGGAAATGGAGAGTGCTGAACACTTTCTCTGACACTGTTCCGCTCTTACCAGAACACGACATCGCCTTCAAAGCTTTTGTTTCTTTGGATGTCTGGCAGGCTTAGCATCTACAGCCATCTAAAGAATTTCATCGTTTATTAGGGACACGAGGAGTTTCACAACATTGAGAATTAGTGGGGGAACTTGAGCTCGAACTTGTGGTATCACAATGGAGCTCTAGGTTTAAATAAGTTATAGTAGAGGATGGCAACCATCTCACTGTTAGCTTTTGCTTCAATACGTTTGAAAAATAATCTGTGAATATCAATGCAACTAATAAATCGAAGTCACTGTTTTTCTATACCTACTGTGCAAAACCTTGATTCCTCGTTCATTTTACAAACAAATTTGAAATCAGATATTTTCCGCGGCAACATATGTAAATTTGCCATATCGATGCACTTGCATGCATACATTTGTTCAGTTTGCGTATGTATTTGTGTTGCTGTGGCTTTACTGACCACTCTCATAATAGCGGAGGCAACAACATACCACTTTCATTTGTCTATACATACGAGTATACAGTATCTGTGCAATGAATTAGAAACGGTAAGGGTACCTTATGAGATTTGCAATTATGATTATGCTTTGGGAGGTCAGCTCGAAAGCTGAGACATATTGATTTGCTTTAGTGACATCACTTACTGAGAGCTCAACTGCATTAATTCTGGTACGCAATTTATTTGAGAGATGTAAGAATGTTCAAACTATGACTTAAATACTTTGATTTTTTAGAAGTATTTATGAGGTGAATAAAGCCGCCTTGTGACCGTCAATAGAAGGGACTGATTTGCCACTGCAAATATTCTTACCAGACATTGTTTCAATTTATGCAGAAATATTTTAAAATATTTGTATAGTTAAACGCTAGTTAGGTTATAAAGGGACATAATTTGTTTATGGTTTTCGTTTTTTTTTTATATTGTTTAATAAGAATCCTTTTATGCTACTCCTCAGCGAATACTCGAGCCTCATCGCAATATTGCAGAGCAAAATTTTTTAGCTCAAATGCTTTTCTGATTTAATTTATAATATAATTTACTTGCCCTATTGTATTTCCTTTTGTTTCGGAAAGCGAGCTGATTTGTAGGTATCAAGAAAGAAAGAGAAACGAGATTACCTGAAGTGGCAAAGTAAGTGAAACTTT
Source organism: Anastrepha obliqua (assembly GCF_027943255.1). Lineage (NCBI taxonomy): Eukaryota > Metazoa > Arthropoda > Insecta > Diptera > Tephritidae > Anastrepha > Anastrepha obliqua. Next base: position 109,908,176 of record NC_072894.1, on the reverse strand, counting down.
TCCGACTAAACGAAAACTGAGTAGAGGTTAAAAAATAGTCATCTTTTATGAAAAAAAAATAAACAAAAAATATATATATTTACGAGGTGTGTTCAAAAAAGTATCGCAAATTTTGAATGTTTTTGTGGCGTTATGTTGGTAATCATGTCTCTCACTCATGCCGACGAGATCGGTAATTTTGAATGTTCAGTTAATTGTTGACATCTGCTTTGCTTGCACGTGTTTCGGCTCGTCTTTGATTTTTACCTATTCAAAAAGATTGATCAAAGAAGCTGTATCAAATTTTGTGTGAACAACGAAATTAAGTGCGCCGATGCATTCCGAATGTTGACTGTATCATACGGAGAAGCTACTTTGGACCAAAGCAACGTTTATCGCTGTTACAAAATGTTCTCAGAAGGCCGAGAACATGTAAACGACGAAAAGCGTGCCGTACGCCCGAGCACTTCAACAACAAACGAAAAAATTGATGAAGTGAAGAAAATGGCATTGGGCAATCGTCGAATCACCGTTAGAGAAGTTGCTGAGGACCTGGACATATCAATTGGCTCGTGCCATTAAATTTTTTTCAATGATTTGGGCAGGAACAAAACTTCTCAATTTCGACCAAAAGCAGCATCACATGAACGTTGCTAATGAGATGTTGGACTCAGTCCGCGACCACCCAAATTTGCTCCAGAGGGTCATAACTGGTGACGAATCGTGGGTTTATTGTTATGGCGTGGAAATCAAAATTCAGTCAGCTCAATGGAAGCTGCCGCACGAACTAAAACCGAAAAAAGCGCACCAAGTTCGGTCGAATGTAAAAGTTTTGTTTACCGTCTTCTTCGATTGTAACGGCGTTGTGCATCATGAGTTCTTGCCGCAGGGTAAAATGGTCAATAAGGAATATTATCTGCAAGTTATGCGCAATTTGCGAGAAGCAATCCGCCAGAAACACCCGGATTTGTGGAAGAACAAAAATTGGCTCTTGCATCACAATAGTATTTTCATGGCCCACATAGTAGACCATCGGCTCCGCCGTATAAGAATTAATAGCAAAATATTTTGAGGGGGGCAATCGCCACCGCTGCATTACATTTCGACCGTCCTGCGGCAGTCTCGTTTGAGATAGCTAAATGCATACAAACCAAACAATTATGAATGATAAATAAAATTTTCTAAATTACATAAAATTGTATTTTACCTATTTATTTTTAGAAAGCCTTTCTTTTGACTTAGAAAGCCTTTCTTTTGACTGAGCTATAATACAAAACTTGAATTATTTTCTTCTTAGAATGTTTCCGGAGAAAAACGTGTGCATAAAAAATCCGAGTGAACAGTAATTTTTTAAGAGTTGTTCTTCGCATGTGATGGTTAGGTTAGGTTAGGTTGATATGGTTGCCCAGGGAATGGGCACACTTGGACGAAGAAGGATTCGTCCATTGTGATGCCATTATGGAGGGGTGAGGCGGGAGAGAAAGACCGATGAGATACAGGGAGAGGGCGGGGAAAGGTGGTGGGAGCGTGCGGATTACGAACGATGACTATGTTTGCGTCAACCGCTTTATGCTGCTGATGAAATTCATCAGATTTTTAATGTCAGCGCCAGCTACATCAGCAGGCGTGACAAAGAAGTAGGAGCCAAGATCCCTAGATCCTAGCCCCGCCAGAGCAGGGCAGCTAAGGAGAAGGTATTGAGTTGATTCCACCTCACAGCATGCATTCCTCGCGCATTGTGTCCTGTGGGAAAACCCACGAGATTAGAGAGCTGATATTTTGTCAGCCTCAGAAGCTCGTCCGAGCGCCTCCGGTCCACACGTGGCCAGAAGGATTTCGCGACCTTACACGTTTGTGTACTTGCCCAGCGCTCGCTGAGTTGGTGCGATGCCTATCTTTCCAGGAGCAGACCGCAAGTAGTCAGGGGGATCCCAATTCTCTCCCTTTGCGGGGAAATCACCTCGATGAGGCTGATGTTAAAGAATTCGGACGCAGTGGAAAGCGAGGTCAAGCATTCCTTGACCAATTCCGAATGCACCGTCATAAACCCGAGGGCCCCTATTGCCGTTTGGCTGTCGGAGTAAATATTTACTTTCTTGACCGTTAATACGCATTTAAGCAGCTAATCGGCTGCCTCCTTGATTGCGGCTACCTCTGCCTGGAACACACTGCAGTGGTCCGGTAGACTGAATTTGAGTCTGATGGGGAGCTCCTCGCAAAAGACTCCTCCGCCAACTTTTCGTTCCAACTTCGATCCATCCGTGAACAAGTTCACCAGGCCCTGCCCCCAAGTGTAGCCCTCCCTCCACTCTTCCCTTGACGGAATATAAGTGGAGAAGGTTCCGGTTAGACTAAACGAGGGTATACACTGACCCGTTGACAGAGGGATGAACTCGAAGTTTCTGAGAATGCTTGAGTGCCCATAAGTGAGGTTAAGCTTATAGCTCCAGCCCCTCAGTCTGATTGCGGTACGCGAGGCGGCAATTCTGCCTGCGATGTCTACGGGTACCACATTTAACATTGCGTTGAGCGCCAGAGTAGGAGTCGTTCGAAGCGCCCCACTGATTCCAATGAGTGCCGACCTCTGGACTCTCTCCAGCTTCTTCACCAATGTCGTCTTCTCTAGTGAGTTCCACTAGACTATGACTCCATATAACAAGATAGGCTTTACAATAGTATTGTATAGCCAGAAAACACCTCTAGGCGAGAGGCCCCATCTTTTACCAATTGCGCCCTTGCATCCATACAAGGCGATTGTTGCCTTCCTCACTCTTTCCTCAATATTGGGCTTCCATGTAAGCTTGCTGTCAAGGATAATACCTAGGTACTTAACCTTGTCAGAAAGCATCAGAGGGGCGCCCCCTAGTGAGGGAAGTTGAGCTCTGGGTATTTTATGTTTCCTCGTAAATAAGACGAGCTCAGTCTTAAGAGGATTCACCGACAGGCCGCAGTCCGTGGCCCATCTAACAACTACGTTAAGATATCCCTGCATCAGGTTGTACAGAGTATCCACAAATTTTCCTCTGACGATTAATGCGACGTCATCCGCGTAGGCAACCACCCTGCAGTCCCCTTTCACCAGCTCCTCCAGTAAGTCATTTACGATAACGACCCAGAGCAAAGGCGAGAGAACACAACCTTGCGGAGTGCCCCTACTCACCTGCCGGTGAAGTTACAGCTCGCAATATTTTCCTACCGCACACAATTCGTTGCACAGATACTGTACGTAGTATTTACATATAATACATATATATTGCACATAGATATATATACGAGTATGTACTGCCAAACTGTTGGCTTGCGACATATTGTTACGTTTTTAATTATGCAACACATACAATGCCACAAAATGGAATTAATTCGCATGAAACGAACAGAAGCAAATTTACCAATGTCGCGGCATTATATGCACTGATATAGGAATACATGTACATGTGTATGAGTATGTGTGAGTGCATGCATGCTCCCGCATTGTGTCTCCATTTGGTGTGCGGATTACGCAGGATTTCAGGATTTTCATTTGATTTGCAGCGCATTTAATGAAAAATTATTTTCGAATAAACTTTTCACGCTGGCTTTTTGGCCGCACAATACTCGTATGTGGTGGAATACTTTTTGTTGGACACCGCATGGCCAGTAATTTTGTAATAGCATTGGCGGAGCAGCTTTTATAGTAAATTGTACATTGGATGTATGTGTGCTTATATGTGGTTGTACCCTGTAGTTAAAGTTACTAGTTCTCAATTATTTTATTACGAATTTCCTGTGCAGCTGAAGTGGTTCATTTTGTATAATTTTTCACTGCTAGCGATGGGTATGCTTTAAGAAGGCGGTGGCTACGTAGTTTTTTTAGCTACCTTGTGTATCAACATTTCACCAGTTAATGGAAAAGTCCGGGGCCTAACACATAGATGGCACTATATTAATTTTATTGCATTCATCTTTTTTTCAGTTAGTACTAACCTCAAAAAGACAACCGTTAAAATTTCATGAATTTCTATTACTTAGTTTGTGAGTTATTGTGCTAAGAGTGGCGCGACTTTTGTTAGTTTCAAAACATTGGATCAAAAATAATTTCGTGCTTCAATTTTATACTGCATCGTCGTTGCGAAAAATACCATGCAATCTCATCAATGGCTTGCGAAATGTTATGAGGACTCCGCTCCATCAGAAACGACAATAAAGCGATGGTTTGCTGACTTCAAACGTGGACGTAGGGACACCGATGATGCACAACGCAGTGGACGTCCAAATGAAACGGTAACACCAGCAAACATCAAAAAAGTCCCCAAAATTGTTTCGAGTGATAGTGGAGTTGCATGTGTTAGCTGACATCGTAGAGATATGAAAGGAACACGTTGGCTTTATGTTGCATGAGCATTTGACTATGAAAAAGCCCTATTCAAAGTGAGTGCCGTGTTTGCTCACTGTTGACCAAAAACAAGAACGTGTTGATGATTCTGAGCAGTGTTGGGCCATGTTTGAATGTAATAAACCGGAATTTTTGCGTCGATATACTACAATCCCGAATCAAAACGATCGTCATCTGAGTGGACAGTCACCGCTGAACCACGTCCAAAGCGCCCTAAAGCACAACAATCGGCTAAAAAGGTTATGGCCTCGGTATTTTGTATCCTCACCGGACACTGTCCATGCAGTGAGGCTTGGGATTGCTTCAAGTCCTTTCTGCAGAAGCTGTCTGGAAGTCGAGGTGGAATCATCTCAGCACCTTCTTTTCAGCTGCCCTGCTCTCGTCGGGTAAAGGTTTAGACCTCTAAGCTCTCACTTTTTCGTTACACCGGCAAATATTCCGGGTTTAAATATCACACGTGTGGTGAAATTCATCAGTAGTCTGAAGCGGTTAATACCAACGTAAATCGCCACTGTTGATTGTCCTCCTCTAGTTGAGGCCCCTTCCTCCTTTTTTTCTACCTGTCTGGTTTCTAACCTCTTCCTTTTCTCCTTGATTGAGCGATCTGGTAAAAAATAGAAAAAAAAAAATTGCTGCTCCTGAGAGTCGATGTTTATCATTATAGGTTTAAAATAAATTAATAAAAGTTTAATTAGATACAAAATTTTTTCTATAATAAATTAAAATTTACATATTTATATGTTAATGGCGAAATATAGAACTGAGCTGCAGAATGCGTTTATAAAACTAAAAAAATAATTCTAAAAACTGGCCTGAGAATTCGCATGAAGAAAACGGAGTACGTTGTTCGATCCAACCCGGTTCAAGACATAATGTCAATCTGCTTAATGGAATGCACATTTCAGATTGTATGAAACAAGAATTTACCTTGGTATCAAAATATCAGCAAATATAGAAGCAGGAGTATCAATTAATAACAGAGTTTTAGCTACTAAAAGGTCTCACTACTCCAATATGAAGCTGGTTAAATCAAAACTGATATCTCCGGAGTGAAAATTAGGAATTTATAAAGCTGGATGACCTAACCTGCCAGTATTTGAAAGAAAAGTATTAATAAACATTTTTAGGCCTGTTAGGTGAGATGGTTCCTTTCGAATTAGATACAATGTAATCGCCAGTTGGAGCTATTAAAAAAAAAAACGAAACCGTGATACGTTTCATTAAGTTCCAGAAGACTAAATAGCTTGGACATGTTATGAGAATGTTCAGACAGCGAACAACATGAAAAGAGCTTCAATTGTTGGATACTATAAAAGAGGACGGCTAAAAACAATGGCTTGAAGATGAGCACGCAGACCTTAAAGAGCTGAAGCGTTGGAAGGAAGTAGCTTCGAATGGGAGCAAATGGCGCGTGATTGTGTTTAAAGCAATGGTTCATCAAGAATTCCTAAGAAGTAGCAATAAAAGAAATAAGAATTTATTGACCGCAAAGCAAAGCCTCTTAAAGTCACATAAATTCCTTTATCAAAAGTACGTAGAATTACAATAATCCAAAAAAAAGTTCCTACCTTTAAATTTATTGTTTGACTTAATATAAGATTTTTACCCAGACGAAGATTAATCACTTGAGGAAGTCAATTTTTAATGTGCTGTATGATCTCAGCACTGTAGAAATCAGGGATTTTCAAAAGTTTTTGAAAAGTTCACATCAGAGTTACTGGATCAAGACAAGTTCCCCATGCGATGTCACACTATGAGCCTGAGTATGTCTCATAGTGGACAGTCACTGCAACCTAACCTGATATGATATTAGTTTTACCATTTTTAAAAATTTCGCAAATTTTTATAGATTTCTCAAAATGTTTATAAATTTCTCAAATTTTTAAAAATTTCCCAAATGTTTACAAAATTCTCAACTTTTTACAAAATTTTGAAATTTTTACAAATTTTCAAAAATTACTAAATTTTTTACAAATTTCTCAAAATTTTTACAAATTTCTCAAGTTGTTTACAATTTTCTCAAAATTTTACAAAATTCTCAAATTCTTACAAATTTCTCAAATTTTTACAAAATTCTCAAATTTTTGCAAAATTCTCAAATTTTTACAAAATTCTCAAATTTTTACAAAATTCTCAAATTTTTACAAAATTCTGAAATTTTTACAAAATTCTGAAATTTTTACAAAATTCTCAAATATTTATAAATTTCTCAAAATTCACAATTTTTTCAAATTTACTAAATTCTTTACAAATTTCTCAAAATTCACAATTTTTTCAAATTTACTAAATTCTTTACAAATTTCTCAGAATTTTTCCAAATTCTCAAATTTTCACAAATTTTGCAAATATTTAGGAATTTCTCAAATTTTTACGAATTTCTCAAGCTTTTAAAAATGTCTCAAATTTTTATAAATATCTCAGGTTTTCACAAATTTTTCAAACATTTAGAAATTTCTCAAATTTTTACAAATTTCTCAAGTTTTCAGAAATTTTTCAAATATTTACAAATTTCTCAAATTTTTACCAAATTCTCAAGTTTTCAGAAATTTTTCAAATTTTCAGAAATTTCTCAAATTTTTACGAATTTGTCAAATTTTCACAAATTTCTCAAATATTTACAAATTTCTTAAGTTATCACAAGTTTCTAAAATTTTTACAAATTTCTGAAAATTTTTTTAAATTTTTACAAATTTCCCAAATTTTTATAAACTTCTCTACTTTTTACAAATTTCTCAAATTTTTACAAAAGATTCGAATTTTTCAAATTTTTACACATTTTTATTTTTTCTGAAATTTATAAAGAATAATATTTCAAAGCATTAAGGAAAATATTTCTTTTTCATAAAATTTTAATGTCGCAACTGATATAATTCTACCCACTCTGTAACTAGTTTCACTTCTACCCTTAGGTACCAGTTCATGAACTAGAATGTGTGCTGAGTCGTTAGGCTTCCCACTGCACGGTATGCGCAAGTACTTTATATTTGTAAAATTGTTTGGCTGTTTGTGCTTTAGCGGTGCATTCACTCATTCGTCGCTAACCGGCATTTTGTATCATCAGCATTTTAATTGTGTGACAATCTGTTGGTATTTGTTTGTTATGATGAATTGCCTTTCGGAGGCGCAGATGCACACCTAAATACAAATCCATACATACATATATACATGCAGACATTAATACCCTTAATTTGTCGTAATTTTTTGCTTTTGTCGCTTTATCCTTTGCATCCTTTTTGCTACTCACTCACTGCCCCAGCTTCTCTGGCTATTTTTTGTTCAGCGTCATACTGATGTTTATTTATTTGTTGGTTTGTTTTTTTGTGGCTTAAATTTTTTTTATTTATTCAGATTGGTTGATTTGCCTGTCACTTGACTTAGTCAATGTCAAATCGGGTTTCAATTAGGAAATTAGTGTAAATTTTAATCACATGTGGTTTCGCTTTGTTGGCATTAGAATTCAATTCAAATATCTTTCTGGTAGCTTTAGCCACTAATCAACTCGTTAGCGGGTAATTATTGGTAACAGTTTAATTATTTGTATTTGTATTGATTATTTTAGAAATTTTGCGGTATTAAATTTAGCATGAAAATCAATGTAATTGGAAGTAAATGAGCTGATAGCAAAGTAATTAAAATAATTATCCATGAAAAATTAGTGGGGGTTGATAAGTTAAAAGGTTGTAAAACATTGGTATTTTCGTTTTAGCTGGATTTTTTCAAATTTTTTGTTTTCATAATTTGGAAGCAGGTACACAGAGTGGAGGTGATAAAGTTGGAATTTACTGTGTTTGGAGAGTTAAAATTTTTCGGGGGTGGTAGTTCTTGGTAAGTTAAGGATTCTGGTGCGTTAAGATTCATAGTGAGCAGAGCTCGTTAGTGGATTAAGGTTTTACACTTGGTGGATTTAGATCCTTAAAGTGTGAAATTTGTAGGTGGGTTGAGGTTCTTGTTGGCTAGAGGTCCTTAGTTGGTTAAAATTCTTCGTAGGCTAAGGTTATTGACTGGTCAAGGTATTTGATTGATGAATGTTCTTGGTGGGTAGAGTCTCTTAGGATTGAAATTCTTAGAGGGTAGAAGATATTATTGGGTTAATATTCTTAACTGGTGGAAGTTCTTGATTGGTGTTGGTTCTTGCTGAGTTGAAGACTGAAGGTTATTAGAGAATGAAGGTTCTTTGGCGGTTAAGACTCTTAGTGGGTTAAACTTTTTGATTGGTTAAAGTGTTCGTGTGATGTGTTAAGCTTCTTAGTGGGTTAAAGTAATTGACTGGTACATGTTCTTGGTTGATGAAACTCTTAATGGGTGGAGGTTCTTAGAGGGTAGAAGTCATTAATGCTTTAATTTTCTTGACTGGTGGAGGTCTTTGGTGGAAGGACGTTCGTGATTGGTGCTGGTTCTTAGTGAATTGAGGCTATTGAAGAGTAGATGTTCTTAAAGAGTGGAGGTTCTTAAGAGGTTAGAACTCTTAGTGGGTATACATTTTTGATTGGTTAAGGTTCTTGAATGACAAAGATTTTTGGCGAGTGGAAGTTTTCAATGGTGGTCTTAGGTTCTTGAATCGTTCAGGTTCTTGGTGGGTTAAAAATACTTTTCTTGTTATCATAATGTGTTCTGGATCGGAAGTTACTAGCTCTATGCTGAACATCCGTACCAAAGTATTACAGACTGCAAATAGACTCTGGCTTTACTAAATATGATAGATATAGAGAGAAAAGCTTGTTAAAATGCGCCGGGCTAACCATGACTCCCGAATAAGATATACCGCGCTCGGCACATCCTGCAAGAGCTGGCCCTGCTTTTAATAAATATGGTAGATATAGAAAACTTAATAAATTCTGGACCACTTAGATCATACCTACGACCTAACAGGCTGTACACCAGTCGCCCCCATTACCCCCTACTTTAATTTAACCGTTCCGCGGTATGTAGGCTGTGGGTGACATGTTTCTTACCTCATACTAGTGAGATGCAAAATGAAGGCGCTTAAAAATATACTCAAATCTGCAACCAACTGTCTACTGATAAGAAGCATTTGGCGAACTCAAGGCTCTAGTAAAAATTCCTGGAGGAAACTGCTCTGGAGAAATATAACTATATACCGACGAAAGAGACCAAGTTTGGTGCATTGATGGGCTCCAACTGAGAGATGAGACTACTTGTGAAAGAATATTCACACCAGGGTTCCATAAAAACCTGCCAATGGGCACTTGCCCTTCACAATCCAGTCGGAGCCTTTTGCAAACAAAACCTGTTACCGCGCAGCTATTTGAGGCAGAACAAATGGGGCTAGAGTAATACAATACATTAGATAGTTAGGATACTTTAAAGACCTTGGATTCACATAAAATGCAATCGAAACTAGTGGATTGCTACAAAACTCTTTTGAACTAATAAGCAACCCATTATAATGTGTATAGGGACTTGGAAGATAATAGAAAGCTCAAAGGTTCCTCGCTTGTTAAGTAGAGTTCAATAGCTTTGGCTTAGTGCCGAGCCATATTATATCCGCGATATGTCCGGCATAACTATGATAAAATGGTGGTGGAAAGGGCAACACCTATCAGCCAAAGCAAGACGCGGCGAATAAGATGAATGGTCTAATACTGGGATGCTATAGATAATTTCAAATTTCTTGACAAACAATGGGGAATGAGCGGGCGCATTGATCTCTCGCTGCTCGGCGGACAATATCCCACGAACAAAGTCCTCAACCATCTGCAGCTTGCCGGAGCCTTAAAAGTGTAGGCCGCTCTATATGTATATCAGACAGAGAAAAAGTGAGCTATGAGCTATTGCAGCAGTAATAATAGGAAACAGGTAATAGATACGGCATATAGTCACCATAGATATGATCGGTGATCCTTTGTTTGGAGCGTGAAGTTGGCACAGAGCATTTACTCTGAAGCTGTCCGGTCTTCACTAGACTTAGATGATACGTTTTCGGGTTGGATATATTGAAAATGAAAGAGCTGTATTCTCTTTCCCTTGGCAATTTGCTAAGATTCCATAAAATCGTATTATAGGGATCAAAATAAGAAACTTTGCCGAAGGAACCATACCTCTAAAACGAATTCTGATGTCCCCCAATTTGGGTCGAACGAAAAATCCCACCTTGACCCATTTAGAGTGCTCCAATCGAGTCCAAATGTATGACCGACCCCCACTAACTTTGGACAGCCGATCCACTCATGCCAGTGGTACACCCCCTGGAACTCACCTGGGGGGTTCCCCATACAATCATTTCAAAATATCACCATTTTTGGCCTTTACATGAGAAAAGAAATTAAAAGTTCGACCCAAATTGGGGGACATCAGAATTCGTTTTAGAGGTATGGTTCCTTTGGCAAAGTTTCTTATTTTGATCCCTAGAATATGATTTACACAGAGCAATGGGCGATTTTTTTGCCTCCCCACAAATCGAACCGGCCTAATATATATATATATCCTTTCCCCATTCGAGTTGTTTTTCCTTACTCTTTCGTGGTTTTATGCTAAACAGCTATTGATAAGGCATACTTCTTCCATAGCAGCGTCAAACACGCTGTTTAATAGCCACTCCTCGTATGAGCATAGATTTTTTTGTTTGCATTATAAAACTGCACAATTTAAGTTGACGTGTAAACAATAAATTGCATGCAACCGAACCAGGTACTTAGAGTGATGAACGGATTGTCGGAGCCGCAGGTAGAGCAATTGAGGTATTGTATACCTATACGCCACCAATTACGTAGTACATCAGTGTTCTCATGCACGAGTATATCCGAATTTATGGACATTTGCACACATACATGTAGACATATGTACTTATATAGAGGCGTAAAAGTATTTACATACTTGTAATATGCATCGATTTTCCACCGCCCAAAAGTACAACACTCAGTCATGCGGAGTGAATTAAAAGACCAACAGAAGCTTTCACTGGATGATGAAAATTTGAAATCGGTACAGGAAAACAGTGAGTGGAGTAGTGCGGTAAATGGAACTGAAGTTTTGTGCGCCATCAGTGTACCAAGCACGCTGTCAATGCCGCATAATAAATTCACGAACTGTAGCCGCTCAGTGGTCAATATTCTTGCACATACCCATACGATGTCTGCATGTGTTGAAATCGGCGCCAATTGTATGCCACTCACTCTTCAATAACCTCCAAACTCCGCTATTTTCCCCATCTTGTGTCCATTTCCAATGTCCAACACCCACCTGAAACTGTCGTCCAGTTATCGTTTGTTCATTTCAATTCGAACGCTGCCAATCACAGCGGATTAATAATGAGTGAGTGAGCGTGGACAATGGGATCCTTTTGCTAGAATTGACTGTTTGTACAGTATACACGTATGTATGTGCAACAGCGGTGTGGTCCAATGTGCCACACAATACTCGTCAGTATACTCGCGTGTAAGTGCATACATGCATACATATGCAGCTGTGTGGTATGATATTTTTGTGCTATGTATGTATGTGAGTATGTAAGCTCGTTTGTCTTTTGGTTGCGGTTACAATGAAATCAGCGTAATACCTTCAATAACAACAGTTGGTAGCGACATTGAAAAGCCGATTCGATGGAGTCACTCTCCAAACAAATTTCGCAACTTTGTATGAAATCAGTGTAAGTTTGCAAATACGTTGCTACAGTGATGTGTTGAAAATTTAATAGGTGCTATCTGTGCAATGATGCGGCCGCCAAATACATTTCTGTCATAAAAAAGTTAACATTTTTCACAATTTTAAGAAAATATACCAAAGAGATGAGAACAACATTTTTTTGGTTTTACAAAACGAGGAGTATTTACGAGGGTCGTTTGAGAAGTCCGTACAAAAATAAAAACTACTTAATTGTTTGGTGTTATCATCGAAGAAGCTGCTTAAGGGAGGTGACCTGGGTGACTGCGGCAACTGGCGAGGAATAGGAAGTACAAGTACCATCTACAAAATTGTAGCCGCGATCATACAAAGCAGGCTCAAAGGTATCGAACGCTCCTTAAGAGACAAGTAAGCTGGTTTTCGCCCTCACCGAAGCTGTGGTGACGAAGCCAACTCACTTCAGATTATAGTAGAACAATCAGTTGAGTGGCGCTCCCCACTCTGCATGCTGTTCGTAGACTTTAAGAAGGTATTCGACAAAAGAGAAAAGGAGTTCCCAAGAAAATCCGCCTCATCAAAGCCCTATATGAAAACTCCGAACTGGCAGTGCTTCATAAAGGATATGAAGATATCAACGATCAATCCACTACCAACGCAGGCGTAAGGCAAGGTTGTCCCCTGTCACCCCTTCTCTTCGCCATCGATCTTGATGACGTCTTGAGCCAACTGACACTTCCAAAAAAGGCATCGTATGGAGTTTCACCAGACATCTTGAGTACCTGGACTTCGCTGATGACATCTCCCTCTTCTCTCACAAACTCTCTGACATGCAAGCGATGGCGGACAAACTAGTCATGCTGGCACGCACTGTCGGACTGAAGGTCAACATGGCCAAGGCCAAAGCTATGAGAGTTAACCACAATGACACAAGACAGACATTGGTTGACGGATGCCCGGTGGAATGTGTCGAAAGCTTCTGCTGCCTCGGCTGAATCATGACGGCAGATGGTAGAGCAGATGAAGATATCAACTGCAGGCTAAGCAAAGCAAGGGTGGCATTCGGGCGAATGCATATAGTATGGGAGAGTTCGCAAATCTCCAGGCGCACTGAACTACGAATATTCGGCTCATGCATGAAGTCCGTATTGTTTTGCGGAAACGAAACATGGCTGGTCTCTAACCCCAACACACAGAGGCTACATTCTTTCATCAAAAAATACCGCCGCATCATCTGCAGAATATCCTGGTCAAACACCATCAGTAACGACGCACTGTGAAGATTAACAAACGAGGAACTCATCTTTAGGCAAATCAAACACAGACAGCATCACGTGAATGGCACTGGATTGAAAACCACAAGGGTGCAGAGGTCGCGGTCGACCAAAAAACACTTGGACAAGGTCGATGCTGCGCGAACTGACAAATGACGACATCTCATAGGACGGTGCAAAAACAACAGCACAGAACCGTGTACGATGGAAGAGTCTCATGGAGGAGCTATGCTCCCGAGAGGAGGGAACAAGGAAAAAAAAAACAAACAAATTGTTTGGTTTAAACCTTTATTATTTTTCTACATAGTTTTCTCTTTGACTTACACACTTCGTGCAATGCTGTTCTAGTAATTTGATCGCTTCCGAATAATTCAATTTGGCCAAGTGTGAAAAATAGCCATTCGTTTTTGCAATTCCTAGTCGTTGGAATGAAATCTTTTTTCCGCCAGCCATTTCTTCACACTTGGGGAACAAATAGTTGTCCGAGAAATCCGACGGAGCAAAGTCTAGAGACCAAGTCAAAGACCACAACTGCTGAGGCATAGCTGGTGCGTTGTCGTGATGGAAAAGGAAAACTACTGATCTTACTCGGTTCAAACGAATACCACACACAAAGACTTGAATCGGTCAGACTGAAACTTGATGTGTATTCTTCCATAACATTAACTTATTATCTTTAGTGCGACCTCTCTGACTTTGAACGGAGTTCTCAAACGACCATCCTATATATAAGTTAAGGACTTACACTCTTCTACACTTAAAAAATTAGCGGGCCAGCCTCCCAAAAGAAAACACAAATTATTAAAATTCCCTCTTAAATTTTATTAACAATTTTAGACTTAAATCTAATGCAGATTGCCAGCAACCCGTCGCGAATTGGAATGCCTGATCGTTGTGGCCGTAGCTGGTTTGTCATCTTCCTTCGCCGGCAGTGACGCAGTTCTTGTATAACCTGATTACAGTCTGTTGTCTGAGATTGGCTTTGACCTTAACTTCCCACGGGTGCATTATAGATTGCAGTTGGCAATGCTTGTCATTGCATTATGCTATGAAACTAGAATGTGCTGACACTGCAACACCTGCAACCGTGGCGCTTACAGCATTTTGGGATGTTTGACTGAGCTCTTCCTTCTATTTGTAGTGGCGTAATAATAATTTCTACAAATGGGGGAACTACAGTTTTACGCCGCCTCCGCTTTTTCGCGGCAGAAATACACTCGGAGGTTTGCCAATGCCTGCTGAGAGGCAACCCGCAATAAGAAAATTCTTTTCTATAAATTGATGTTTTCTGCTCGGAGTTTCGGGTAGTCGCACAACAATCCGTTCACCGAATATACTACCGATGAAAGTGGGCATTAGTAAGCCCGCTTCTATATATTGCCTGAAGAATTAGGAGAGGACCAGACCACCTAAAAAAATTAGTGGGCCAGCCGCCCAAAAGAGAACACAAGTTATTAAAATTCACTCTTAAATTTTATTAACAATTTTTGACTTAAATCTAATGCAGATTTCCAGCAACCCGTCGCGAACTGGACTTAAAAACAAAACTTACTCATGTTGCACCAGAGAGATCAGCTACTGATCAGTTATTGTCTGCCTTGAGCAAGTTTTAAACATAGATAGAAATGTTTCCATGATAATATATGAAGTACTAAGAATTTTCCCGCTGAATGTCTGTAGTCAGTCATAACTCTCAAAATTATTATAAAGGCGCATCCCCATGCATCCTCCGAAATTATTATAAAGGCTCATATTTCAACAATTTTTTTTTATAAAAATATATTGTAGTTTATTTTTTAATATTTAAGTAAGGAGTGGCGAACGTATTCTTGTTATAGGCGAGGATTCGCTTAACTTACTATAACTAACTTCTATAATTTTTTTTTTCTATTTAACCCTACTGCCTACGAATGCGATGTGAGATATCCACATTTTCAAGTGTTACTCATACGCCCAGGGGTCTCCAAAAGTATTTATTTAACTCAAATACTTGTACATTCAAAACATATGGGCAGCAATAAAAAGAGTAGGCAAGTATTTAAGTTAAGTGCACCTTGAGCTTTATTTGGAGCATATGCCACAACAACAACAACAACAATAATATGAACATCACTATACAGTCACATTTGAATATTGAAATTGTCATTTGATTGCGAGTGTCGTTGCGCTTTTTGCAATGTAATCGAATATAGTGAATGGCAAATTGTCTGAATTTGAATCGGCATACAGAAAATATTTACATGGGCAAATAAATGTAAGCTTGTTTCACAATACGGCTCCGTTTGTTTGTGCTGCTCTCTTTTGTATGTGGTGCAGGGCTTTTGTGTGCTGGTGAGCACTTCACTTGGCACCGTCACCTGTGATCGGAAGCCTCGAGTTGAGTGAGCTATTGTAGCTGTTGTAGCTTTTATCTACTGATGGACCACAAAACAATGACAACAACTACAATTGTGGATGATTGCATTCGCATACAACAACTACAATCACAACAACAGAAAACTTCCACTATTACACCAACATATACATACAACTCTCCAGTAGCACTCTTTCACTTAACTTTACTTTGCAAATTTGTCACTTATTTCAGCTTTTCTATTTACTGCACCGCATCCTGTCGCTTTTGTTATCCTTACACTCACCACTACTGTGGTTGTTCTAGCAATAAATTAGTTGTTGTTTGGAATTTAATTTTATATGAAATGTAATTATTGAAGCGGAACATTTTTCCGCTTGCAATTTTGTATATCCTTTGCATTATTTGACCACCTACACATTTACATATACATGCACACATACCTTGTTTGTCCACTTGTGTTTGTTTACGTGCTCTATTATTTATTTGTTTGCAATTTAGGTTCGTCCATTTGTGCAATTCGTTTATTTATTTATTTATGCTTTCAATTGTTAGTCGTGTGAAAATTCCGCAAATTTAGTAAATTCGATTTGGCTTTTAGTTTGATTTGATACTGATTTATAGTTGTTGTTGCCAGGTTGTGATTTAATTGCATTACCATTGATTGCTTTAGTTGTAGCAAAAGGACATGCATCGATTTAAAGTGACTAGCAATTTAACGAAATTAAGTCTATTTTGTATTAGTAGCCACTGTGGGACGAAGCTTAGATGTGGTAGAAAAAAACTTATTCTGTGGAAAGGTAATTTTCAAATACACCAAATGACCAATTTCTACATTTGAAAACTGGAGAATGGATATCCAAATTTTTAAAGAAAAATTCCATTAAAAATATAAAAAAATCCCGGCATGAATAATTTCAGTAATTCCTGAACAAGCAAAAGAAGACAAAAATTTTTAAATTTCGCGTTTGAGTCCTTTAATGGGAAAATATATTTTTCACCAGTTTATCCCTTCTTTTAAAAACCTTCTTCTTTAGATGGTACCCATATCTTTCTGTATTTATGCTGAAAAAAATGTAAAATGTAAATTTTTTTATAATTTAAACTAAGCAAATTCTAAATTTTAATTCTCTCGGTTTTCAAGATCCTAACAAGTCTCTGATACCTATATACGAGGGGTGCCTTTTATATGTCGGGATTAGAGAACAAAAACAAATTTTAATCATCGAAAATCACTTTATTGTTTTTCAAAATATTCTCCATGAAGATCTATACACTTTTGTATGCGTTTGAACCAATTGTCGAAGCACTTTTGCCACTCTGAATGAGGTACCTCCAAAACATGCATTCTGAATGCCGCAACCGCTTCTTCAAGTGTCGAAAAACGTTGACCTCTCAGTTTGTTTTTTACGTACGGGAATAAAAAGAAGTCATTCGGTGCCAAGTCAGGACTATACGGCGGATGACCCATTAATTCGATGTTTTGGGTGCTCAAAAATGCAGTTGTTTGAGCCGATGTGTGAGAGCTCGCATTGTCTTGGTGAAGAGTGATTCGTCTTTGGCGATTGGTTTTCCTAATATCTTGGAAGACAACTGGCAAACAAATGGTTGTGTATCACTCAGAATTTACTGTTCTGCGTTGTTCTAATGGTACGGTTGCGACATGTCCAGTTTTTCCGAAAAAACAGGCGACCATTTGCTTGGAAGTGCTTCGTGCGCGAACAACTTTTGTTGGATATGGCTCATCTGGAAACACTCATACAGTCGACTGCTGTTTACTTTCGGACTCATACGCGTAGATCCATGATTCTTCACCTGTCACGATGTCATAGACGTGTTTCGAAGCCCCGCGATCGTATTTTTTGAGCATTTCCTTCGACCAATCGACACGAGCCTTTTTTTGAGCGATTGATAAATTGTGTGGGATCCAACGCGAACAAATTTTTTTGATAGTCAAATGTTTATGCAATATTGAATGTATGCTGGTCCCGCTAATGCTTAAGATTGTCTCAATCTCGCGATAGGTCACATGACGATCTTGCAATATCAGTTCGCGCACAGCATCAATGGTTTTTGGAACAACAACTGATTTTGGACGACCTTCACGAAATTCGTCTTGGAGTGAACTACGACCACGATGGAATTCACCATACCATCGGTAAACACTGGTCCTTGATGAAGCTTCATCGCCAAAAAATGAATTAAGTTCATCCATGCAATGTTGCTGAGTTAATCCACGTCGAAAGTTGTAAAAAATAATTGCACGAAAATTTTCACGATTTAATTCCATTTTTGGACCGAGATGAATCTTTTAAGTTACTGCAAACAACACAAATAGCGCTGGTATTTCAAAACGTTCTGAGTACGTAAAAACAAATAAATGTCAAACTTTGCGATACAGATATCAGTTGCCAGATTGCAACACCAGGGTTGCCAAATCCCGAAATATAAAAGGCACCCCTCGTATTTATAATAATTAAGCTGAAGAAATCTAAGACACTTCTCTTTTGATGGCAGAAGCTTTTCTTCTCTAAGATGGAACCACGCGCTGTACGAGTTGTACGGAGGCATCGGCGTAGTGAAGCGCATTATATGCAGCGACAGCATTGGTAAGGTCAAGTTGAGCGAATAGAAAACAACGCTCCAGCAAAGAAGATGATATTTTCAAAATGTACTGGTGGTCTCAAAAAAGGACCCTCATCTACGTTAGAAAAATCAAGTCGGCGACGAGCTGACCGCACTTGGTGTTTCTAACTGATATCCACGTCGCAATGCAGAGACGATTGGCGCAATATTTTGGTACTGTCTAAGTCCGGCTAGCCGTTGTAGTTGCCAGCTAAGTAAATAAGTAAATTCAACAAATACAGAACCCGCTGTATGTATATATTCTTGGATAAAGAACCTCTTAGATTGTAGAATAATAAGGGCAGAATGGAACGCAGCTAAACCCACTAAGTTAGCATGCGAGGGTACGCCACAATGTGGTGTTCTATCGCCACTTCTCTGGCTACACGCAGTTAATGGGTTACTAAAGAAATTTGAAAGCAATAAACTCATATAAAATTTGATCTAAAAATGTTCTAAAAAGCAGGGAAGCCAATTGGGAGACTAGCCGCAAACAGACGGCTGTACATCTATTAAGTACCCGGACATAAAAGTATTGCCGGAAATTGGAAATGCCCGAAAAGAATGCCAGGGCAACAAGAAGCTCTACATTACCCAGCTACACCACGGGAATGAGGCTATTCCACTGAAAAAATCGCATAGAGGACGTCAAATCATATTTCTTCATGTTAACACGACAACGCCAGGCCCCATGTTGCACAAGTTGTCAAAGTCGCACTCCAAGAGCTCAAATAGGAGATCCTTCAGCGTCTGCTGTATTCTTCGGACCATAGAGCGATCGATTACCAACGTTTCTGCTCCCTGTCAAACCATATGAAGGGCATTACCTTCGATAACAAAGAGGCCCTTAAAAACTGGCTCAACAACTTCTTTGACACCAGATCAGGCGATTTTTGGCTGAATGGCATCAAAAAATTTGTCGAGAGGTGGAAAGAGGCAATAATATAATTGATTAACTTATTGATATAATTATTGGCTTTTGTTTTAATAAAAATTTACAGTAAAAACGCTATGAACTAACTACTAACTTATTCCCACACCTAATAGATACTTTGTGTCATCGATAGCGCAGCGCTTGTCGAGTAATTCCTAGCTATTGCAGTATAAAATGCTTAATGAATCTGCTTGCGTAAAACGGCTACTAAATTTCACAAAGTTTTTTTTTATTCTTCTATTATCTGTTCCTCCCGTATCAGATAATCAAACAATCAATATTTACTACCATATTGATGTTGTTTTTTTTTTTTTTTTGTCAAAAATTTCATTAAAAACTCTTTTGGTAAATTATTAACTTTTATCTTGTCAGCATAATGCAACACGTGTATTGTACACCAAGTGTGAGATGCAACATCTGTACGCAAATTCAGTCACTAGTAAAAGTACAAAGACGCTTCCCACATACTCACTGGGCATTCGTATGTTACTTAGCCACTCTACTTCAACTGAACTACCAAAACAAAAATTGGAAATGTCATCATCCAAACGTAGCACCACTTGTTCCCATCACTGGCTAAGTAGCTACTCCTATTTCTACTCCTATACCTGAATTAATGTTCTTGTGTCCACTTGTGTGGCATGTGGTAGAGACTCTTCATTTATTTCAGATTAGTATAAGTCCACTTCATTCGATGGACTCCACCACTCTACTTTCGGCTAGAACGGAGCAGCGGAATAAGATGACTTCCCAGTGTCGTGCAAAATATAAGTCCACAACATGCAACTCTTTGTATGTATTTAGTTGTTGTTGTGTGCATTTCTGCCACACTTTGAAACATTCAACAGCAGCAGCACTGAATTGTGTCTGCCTGTTGTCGTGTACGTCATACAACATTTGAATCCTTTATGAGCCATGACCACAATGGACAAAACAGAAGCAGTGATAGTAAAGTAAGTAAATGTATTGATGCATACGTGTGAGTGTGTGTGCTTATCCTTTTGGCGTTATTGTACATACATTGGCTCGGTTCAACACTCGCTCGGCACTTCAAAGTGCCGCTTCCAAAGCCAGAGTACTGCATATGGCGTGCAGGTATCGGGTGCTGCATGAGAATATGAGAATGGCACACTGTGTTGACATTTCTGCTCAGTACGGTTTCGAAAGTCGTCGTGCATCGTTTAAAGCGAGAACAAAGCTCCCAACTTGTGGAAATTTACTTTGAAAAAAAAAAAAAAATAATAATAATAATAAATCTGTTCACGAAGTTCATTGAAGAAGACGCCGAAATATCGATTCTTCGTCATTCTCAATTTGTTGACCTTTGTTCAACGACGACGTGGAAAATTTTACGTAAAGATTTTGGCTTACGTGCCTAAAAAATACAGCTCGTGCAAGAATTGAAACCCGCTGCCCATCGTTTGCGTCGTATTTTTGCTGACTGGGCTTGCTTAGATTTATTATTCAGATTTATTTGAAAAAGTAGTAAAAAATTGGACTGGTCGAGTGCGCGATGTAACTCCTAGCTATTGTGGACACATGCCAAAAAATAAATCTCATGGAATTATCTACTAATATAAAAAAAATTTCATTCCAACAATATTTCTGTTTTCTATTATCAATGTAAGTTACAAGCTCTTAAAAAACCACCCGATACATATATTAAAGTATAAAGTAGATATAGTAGATATACGCATGTGTATGCCAATATTCATGGGAAGACACTCTGTGTGTCCAGCAGACCAAAAACCATTGATTGTCATCGAACCCCACTCATTTGTGCGAGTGTATTTTTCTCCTCTGCAAATGTTAGTAAATACGCTTACACCCCAACTTCAACAACTTTTTCCACACAAACATTGGAAGAAAATTTCATCATAATATTGATTTCGCAATATGTGTGCATACACATGTACGAGGGCGTTGAATAACTACCCGAGTTTGATGACAGAGGATTCATAAGTGGATTTATCATTACACATCAAAAATTAAGTAGCAATCAAAACAATGGATTTCTCCTCGCCTCCTAGCCCCATCGGCCGGAAAGGCCGTGACGACAATTTTTTGGGATGCGAATGGCATCGATCATTGGGCAATGCTACAGAGAGTTATTGGACCGCTTCCACGAAAAATTGAAGGAGACACGGCCATATTTGACGAAAAGGAAGACTCTGTTTCACCACGATAATGGACCAGCACCTTCATCCGCCTGTATTCACCCGAACTTGCTCCATGTGAATTTTTCTTTTCTCAAATATAAAGAGTTGGCTCGCGGGAAAAAAATTAAGTTCAAACGAGGAAGTCATCGCCGAGACACAGACGTATTTTGGAGAGTTCGACAAATCCTATTTTTTGTGGCGGTTAAAAAAATGGCTGGAGCATTCGAAGAAGCGTATTTTTCCCCTTGTTGAAAAATAAAATATAAACTTTTTTAGAAAAATGTTATATTCCTTACTAACACGTGTACTTACTGGAACCCCCTCGTATAGGCATGTATGTGGGTGTAAGTGAGTACTCGTATGTAAGTGTGCTACTGAGTATTAAGTGAGTTTAATGCCTTTTATTTATGAGTTACTTTTGTTTTTAATCACTGTCAGTGGCTTTTACATTTATTATCCCAAGGTAACAAATATTTTCGATCAACAGAGCTTTGAATACAACAGATTTTTTAATTAAAAGGAGTCGATGTTAAAATGGAAGAAAATGAGTTAAGTGTGAAACTTATTTATGCGTTTAGATGGTTCCAAAACGCTCCAAGGAGTAGGAGCAGGAATAGTCGGGCCTAGAGCAAACAAATCCCTAACACTAAGTACAGATACCACAATTTTCCATGCGGAGCTCTTCGCCATAATGGAAACAGTGGAAATCATGTCCAAAAGAGGGTTCGAGAAAGTAAAAATTAAAATACTTTCGGACAGCCAATCGGTTCTCAAAGCCTTGAATAGCTCCACATTCAAGTCAAAAGTCCTAATAGAGTGTAACAATGCACTCAACAAACTGGCCACTCATAATCAGGTCTCACTGATTTGGGTACCAGGACATGATGGAAACGAAGGAAACCGGAAGTCAGTATCTCACGAAAAGGGGCAGAAGGGCTATTTATTAGACCAACCCCGATTTTCGGCTTTGACAAAAATAATATAAAACAGGAAACCAAAAAATGGATCCAAACTAAAATCAGTGAACACTGGAACGGCACACGCGGGCTTAATCACTCCAAAAAGTTTCTGAACTTCAATGCCAACAGAGAAAAATCTGATCTAACCCTAGATGAACAGAGCCCCAGATTACTCTGCGGAGCACTTACAGGTCACTTGGCCTGTAATAAACACTTTAACACAATGGGGTTATCTAGTACAAGATCATGCAGGTTCTGCTGTAATGAAGATGAGGAGTCTATGGAGCACTTAATCACCAACTGTGAGGCTTTAGGCCACATGAGACACAGAATCCTAGGCTCGTACCTACTAGGAGGAGGAAGACCTACAATTTCTCCCTCCTAAGGAGCTGGTTCGATTCCTCGGTATGCTAAATAATTATAATTAAGTAATTAGGAGCGCACAATAGATCAATCGGGTTGCAGTACATAAAGGTCTTAGCCTACCATCACCATTACCATTACCACTTCCATTTATACCCGTTCCCACAACAGTCGGTTCTACGTTACTGGCAGTACTCGGATTTGTAACTGTATAAGGACTGCCGCTTTATTTGTTTGTTTAAGTGTATGAATACAAAATTCTTACGAACTAATTAATACAGACAAACACAGAGGCAACATAGACCTACCACAGCGAATAAAGATCCAGCGGCTACGTTGGCTGGGTCATGACGTCCGAATGGATACAAACGCTCCGGCTTTGAAAGTATTCGATGCGGTACCCGCTGGTGATAGCAGAGGAAGAGGAA
Source organism: Anastrepha obliqua (assembly GCF_027943255.1). Classification (NCBI taxonomy): domain Eukaryota; kingdom Metazoa; phylum Arthropoda; class Insecta; order Diptera; family Tephritidae; genus Anastrepha; species Anastrepha obliqua. The sequence goes on along the minus strand of NC_072894.1, from coordinate 109,885,152 downwards.
GGCCTGCTCTGCGTTGGAGAAGGACTTGGCTTCACTTGGTGTGTCCAATTGGCGCCGGTTAGCACGAGAAAGAAACGACTGGCGCGCTTTGTTAAACTCGGCCAAAATTGCGTAAGCGGTTATCGCGACAATTAAGAATACCACAGAGGCTAGAATATTTTGTCAGCAAGTGCCTCCGCATCATCCGTGGAATATTCTGGTCGAACACCATCAGCAATAATACGCTGTGGAGATCAACAAATAAAGAACCCATCCTATGGCAAACCAAACCCAGATAGTGGCGATGGATAGGTCAAACACTTAAAAAATCACCTGATAGTACAACGAGAATGACACTGGGCTGGAACCCGGAAGGGAACAAAGGTCGCAGTCGGCCAAAGATTACTTGCAAAAGATTGATGTCACACTACAGCTAGCAGATGTCGACATCATTTGGGACGGTGTAAAAAACACAGCCTAGGAACGTGTACAATGGAAGAATCTTGTTGGGGCCCTATACACCTGAGCGGAGTGAAAAGGATAAAAGAATATAGGAATATTAAAATTAATTATAAAAAATTAATAAATTTAAATAAAATACTTGAGGATATTTAACATTGAACGATGGTGTGTAAGACCTGATTTAGGTAAAGAGCAACATTTTTGGGATATTAGGTTGAATAATCGCATGGTTTGAATAAGGGTTTGAAAATTTGCCCAGTAGACGGGATAAGAGAGTCATATATTGCGTTTTAGAACATTGAAACTGATCCTTTCTAAGAGATAAGTGTAGTCCGCTATTCCTTCAATAACGTTGTGTACATAAATTAATGCTTATGCTATCATCGACAATAACCCATTCCTACGACTATATCTAAGTGGAATCTGACATCGTGCAAGTCTTTGCCGCAGCTTCGGATTTCTTGGTTGTCGTAGAGGTGGCTCAAAGCATTGAAACTCAAACAGTGTAGAACTTGCCTTTCAACTCACCACATTATCTGCTCAATTGCTTTCCTTTTGTGGGACTACTGCTAGATATCACTTCACTTATTTCTTTTATATAAAATACTGAACCCCAAAGAAGACGCCAACCCTAATCTCATACCAAACACTAATTTTTGGTAGACACATTGCGACTTGTTGCGCATCGTGTGGACTGAGGTTTTTCCCTGTATAGCAATTTTTCTTATTAACATACCTGCACATACAAAATGCGTCTAAGGATAATTTTTTGCCTATAATTGTCAACCTCTTCCAATTGCTCCAAAACACGCTTATCGAACAACGTCGTCACCAACTTCAAGCTTCTAAATCAGTTGAATCACGCGTGCGTATATGCGCATGCCGAGTCGGAATGCAAAATTCATTGAGTGTAAGTAAAGTGAAGTTTTTTTTTTGACAGTAGGAATTGACTACCTCTCCTATACAGGTTCAAAGATGGCGATGATGTTTTAAGCTGATTTGGTTTTTGATTATTTAGTAAACCGATTGAGACCACAAATTCGATCATTTTGATATCAGGAGTTCAAGTATGGTAAATATTGGGAAAGGCCTGAACAGAGAAGTATTGAACTTTCTTCTAAAACTTGGAAGGTAAGACGCTCGGTTGATGGTCGGTATTATTACAGGACACAATCCGTGGGGTCAGCATATGACCACCATTGGAATCATTGAGGAGCCGATTTGCCAGTTTTGCTTGGAGGAGGTGGATAGCACTGAACATTTTCTTTGTGGGTGTCCTGGCTTTCCTAGAGCAAGGCTACGAATTTTGAGAACCTATGTCATAAAAATGAGTAAACCTCGTTCTCTCAAACCAAAGAAAATTCTCACAAGACTATATCTGCCTCTGTCTCTATCTGTGTCTCTATTCTCTCCTATTTCTTTCTTTCTGTTGCTTCTCTCCTTTCCTCCTTGACTATCTACCCGTTTACTTACTACAGCTTGGAATATAATTTACTTTTTAGCATGAATGCTTTAGGAGTTACGATATCTCTCGGTGCTTCTGGGCTCATATTTTTCAAATATCAATTTTCAATATCAAGTATTGCGAGGACTCAATTCAAATTATTGCGTCTGGGATCACACAAGATGCCTCACAGTGTCTATTATCTACATTAGACCTTTAAATTAACTGCCTCTATTAGCGATGCTACAGGGTAATTGATTTTACAAAATGGGTCCCTACATTGAGTTTGTGACATGCTTAAAATGCAATTAACCCATCTTCGGCCGCTACAAGAATTCGACATAATTTTTCCATTTCCTTTTTAGTCAGTGCTTATAGGACCGTAATCAAGAAAAATTAAAAAAAAAAAAAAATTCTGACCATCGGTGTTTTAGATATGGACTGGTCGAAAAATCGACCACTGGCCAAAAACCGTCAAATATATTACAAAAAAAAATACAACATTTATGAAAAAAATTTAGCACACGAAGTCAATTTATTTCATTTTATTTCAAATACAAATATTTTTTTGTTGTTTTATTGATAGAAAAGTCAGCTTACAAATTTGTATGATAATCATCAAAACATATAGTACATATGTAAATGAATATTGCACTTTTTGCAAGTAAAAATAGTATGTTTCTTGCAAAATTTACACCGCCAAAATTTGTTTTCAATGCTTCTCATGCCTTTCATTGATCCGAGGAAGGTTCGATGGACCTTCATCTCCATGTTCGTTTTCATACTCGTCCTCGTCCTTGTCGTAATTCAATAATTCTGTTGTGACTTTATTCTATACTTTGCCACCGCATTATCATGGAGATCCACACCACCCATGCCATGATTATACTCTTGAATAGCTTTTGGCTGCGGGATAGTGATAGTTTGTTTTTTCTTCCGAACAATATCTTTTAGTGCTAATAATTGGATTGACTGTGGAGTTATTAGTTATAACATTGACTACAGCATTATCATTCCACGGAACAGTAAATATTTCTTGCTGATGATCAAGTAGTTGGTCAAATGTTCCTCGTATTTCTTTTTTTAAATTTCTCTAAGGAGAATCGCCCATTCTATTTTCGCGAATAGTACCAGTTGCAAAAAATCGACGTTCGTTCAGAGGGCACATTAGATGGTATGAAGAGAAAAAAATTATCAAAGAAAATGATGTGGCACTCGGGGTGAGATACATTGGCAAGCAAGTCTAAGACTGTTTGTGCGCCTAGACCAATAGTTTTATCGTGAGGGGTTGCTGCTCCCCCGTACAATGAACTAGAAAATAAGTACCCATTTTCAGATCACAAGCACCATGTTTTCAACCCAAACCGGATTGGCTTTCCCTTGATAAACATTTTGCAGGAGTGGCGTCCAAAGTATGGAATCATCTGTTCGTCTATAGAGAGATTATGGCTAAAGACTCCAAACTACATAAACTTTTTGTTGAGAGCGTCAGTAATAGGACGAACTTTCGCAATACGGTCTGCTGCGTTTAAATTCGTGTTGTCAGCGAGATGGAAAAACTGCTTAATTTTTTTAAACCAATTACGACTCATAGCCTGCTTCACAATTGGAACTCCCATGTCCGGTCGAACAGACCAGTAGTGGTCAATGTGTGGCAAAGTATGGTACCCCGATAGGTACAATATTCCAATAAACCTACGTATTTCGATTGGCGTGATGTTAATTGGAGCATTGTATTGGTTTGCATACTCATTTGTGAAAGTGGTAATATTTGTGATCAAAAAACAATGTAAAGAGATCATAGGGAGATTTTGAGCCTACAAAATAGTGCAATTATATATACATATACAAAAAGGATTGATTGCTTACCAATTTCAGAAAACATTTCTTCCAATTTGATTGCTTCCACATTTATTGCGGTCCTTGTGTATTGAAAATCTCTGGGTTTTCGCCATATGGGACGGGCAAAACCCGATTTACTCAAGCGAAAAACTCTAGAACTAAAAATCTTAGCGGAATGCCAACATTCCACCGCTGCATCCCTTTTAGGATAGTTCTGCCCTAGTTCGATATTAGACGAATGAGAACTAGTTCGATTTGTAGGCATTTTCTAATAGTCCCGTACCATCCAATATAGGACAGGTTCGATTATGGAGGTAAGGTACTAGTGCTGAACTAGAATTTTGGTTCACTAGTAGTGATTCTCCCTGAAGGGGTAGTACCTTTCCTATACCACAAAGATAATCATTTCAATAAGAAAAAAATATTGCTAGATTTTGTTCTATCCTACATGACAGTTCCTGGCCAGCGGTCGATTTCTCGACCACTAAAGTTTACGTCCATGAAACAGTAAAAATTATTGCAATATCGATATGTTACTTTTTTGATTCTCTTAATTTAATATTTTCTCTTCACAATAAATTAGTAACAATTATTTGTTTTTTTGTTTTTCATTATTTTTTCATCTGCACAAAAAACACGTAAAAATAGTGATAATTTCATTCTTTTACAAAAATCTGCCCTGAACCTTTTTTTCTTAAAAAATTATGCTCTGGAAATTAACTAAATTCCAAATTTAAAACTTGTGAAAACTGATCAATAAATTTACATTTAGTTTCTGAGATATTGGAGTCCGAAGTTGGTGGTCGAAAAATCGACCAGCTGCCGAAAATGGGTTAAAAACAAGATGGCAGCGATATCGTCCGAAAGCTTGGCAGCACTTATGATATTTTTATCCATTGAACCATCTGACTGCTGCAAAAAACCGAGCTGTAATTGTTCTCGATTTTCTCTTCCTCTTTCTTTTTTGTGAAGTCATCGAATAAAGCAAGTTTTCCTTCATCGCTCAAAGATACTAAGGGCTCTTTACTTTACAGCATTCACTGGCTTTCTAAGAATTTTAAAAAACTGTTAGCCACACAATCCTTATCATCTAGATCTGGCCTACAAATACTTATATCTTAAGACTCACTGGGTGCCAGTTTTCGTCTCTAAAAAGTTAAAGGGATCACTGATTTTTAAAAAAATTTTCAAGACTTTTAATTTTGCTTGAAATTTAGACCTTTTAGTGGATTAATTCAGAGTTGTATTTATTTGTTATAATAATCTAGTTTCTTAAAATGAATTGGACATTGAATGACCAAACTTATATTAACTAAAGAATTCGGGAAATGCTTGTATAATCGTGGTCACAATAATAGCAACGCGATATCTTACCAAGCCTAGGTTATTTCAAACAAATATTTTCTTTTCTTATAATTTTATTTTTTTATTTTTTAAACTACGACAAAAATCAATTAGCTCCAAGTTTCACAGTTTGTGCAAAAATTAAAAAAAATGTGGTAAATTTCCAATGAAATTTCATATTTATTTTTATAGCTCATTTAATTTGAGTATATCTAATTCTGTGCAAGTTTAAAGTGCATAAAAACTCGAACTGATTTTTGGTAATTTTATTTTGTTCGTGATACTATGAATATTTTTCCATACAACGAATGCTCGATATTGTTTTGAACCTGTAGATCGCTCCATTTGTGGAACAAGAGAAAAATGCATGCCACCAAATACAAATACGAGAAGGAGCTCAGCTAAACACCCAATATAAAGGGTGAGCGTTATGAAGTGTTACCTATTCAAAACACCATAACTTTTTTGTGTGAAATTAGTTTTTATTGATTTCAAAGACTAAATTGTTCAAAAATAATTACAATTTGAAAATATATTCACTTTATCTCGATATGACCACCTTTTGCCTTGACTAAGATCATGAATGTGATCTTGAGGTATTTTGGCCAATTCTCGTATAATCGCTTTTTTCAGCGCATCCATACGGACATATTTTTTAGTCCTCACCTTGCTCTCCAAAATAGACCAGATGGAATAGTCCATCGGATTTGCGTCTGGCGAATTCGAAAGCCATTGTGTGGACGAAATGAAGTGTGGAACATGATTTTTTAACCATTCTTGGTTCACACGAGCTTTATGAGATGGTGTCGAGTCCTGTTGGAATGTCCATGGTCTACGAGCGAAATGCTTGCGTGTCCACGGCTCTAAAGCAGCTTCTAAAATATTTGCCCGATAATAAGTCGCATTCACTTTAACACCAGGCTCGATAAAAACGATTGGAGAGCGTCCATCAGCGGTCACTGCGACCCAAACCAATACTTGTGATGGGAAATTGCTTCGAGTGGCCATACGTAGGCTCAAATTCTCGTATGAGCGTTCGATCAAGTAAACACGATCGTTTTGAGTGTTTATGAATTGCTCAATTGGGAAACTTTTTTCATCAGAAAACACAATGTTTGGAAATTCGCCACGTTCGTGCAAGTGCAAAAACTCCTTTGCTCTTTCGCACCGAACTTTTTTTTTGCTGGGGTGAAAGATCGTGTGCTTTTTGGAACTTCTAAGCCTTGGCCTTGAGCTCATTTTTCAATATGCGTCGAATGCTGTCTTGCGATATTTTCAGTTCTTTGGCCATTTTTCTTCCACTTCGACGTGGATTTCGTTCAAGTCGAGCCTTCACTTTCCGAACCATTTCTGGCGTTGTTGCGGTTTTTTTTTGGTCCACCTCCACATCATTTTGCAATGCTACCAGTATCATTGTAACGTTTCATAGTGCGATACACAAACATTTTATTCACTTTGAGGTGACTGAGCTCACGAACAATGGCTGGTTGTGATTTTCCAGCCAAATATAACGCAATCACACTTTTACGTTTGAATTCCATCACAGAAAAAAAAAATTCAACAAAACTGAGACGCAAATGCTTTTGATGGCTTATAAACAATATGTTGAACTGTCATTAGAACAATTTTGACGTTGATATCATGAGCTGTTTTACAGATACAAGCAGTGTGAAGTTGGTAACACTTCATATCGTTCACCCTGTAAATTTGTATACATGTATAATTTTTTTTTAAGATTTTGCCCAGCCGTTAAAGTGTTAATCAAAAATATTTGTTAAGCTTGCTTATGGATGTCCAATCAAAATTTCTGCATTTTTACATTTTCTTTGTCCAAATCGCATTATAGAAATTTTGGAAATCAAATATTCAATTGCAGTGCATTCATTTAGGCGTCCAGCCAACACCCACAAGCATTGCGCTTCCATAAAACTAGCACTTCGTGCGTAGATGTATGTGAAAGGGTTAAATTGAATTTCATGCATATGTGCCTTAACACAATTTAGCCAATTTTCGGTTTAAAGGAAACAGGAAATCAGCAAAAGCGGAAGAGAAAGGGGAGGAGAACAGGCGAAAAAGCAAAACCACACGTTGCTGCCCACAGGATAAGGCCAAGCTTTTGGCAACTTTGGTGAGCAACTGAAAAAAAAAATGGCAAGGGTTACCCACAGATGTGTGTGTATATATGCAAAAATAACTGCAACTCAATCATCGTTATAACAACGCCTGTGGCTGCGGGGGTGGTTGGCAAAAAAAGCATGAAAATTAAAAAAAAAGAAAAACCGAAAGGCACAGTGATAAAAGAAAAAAAAAATATAAAAAATATGGCAAAAAAATTCGCACATGTCATGCTGGCAGCTCAAATAACGGCTTATAACTATGCGTCCTTGCGTGTGTGTGTGGGTGTATGCGTAGCTCACATGCGTTTCGTCATGCGTTGGTGACAGGACATGTTTTTCGCTTATTATTTTCTTTTCTTTTCGTTTTTTTTGTGTTGAATTTTTATAACGCGTATATTTTTTTAACGCCTGCTTATTTAAGTAGCCCCAAGGCAAACGAGTACTGCGTGCAATGTGGCCGGTGAAATTTTATGAAAATAATAAAAGATTTTTTTTTTCGTTTCCAAATAAAAACATGATGGAATATATAATATTATGCGGCTTTGTAAGTTGTCTGCTGCACACACACACACACATATAAGCCCTCAAGGAAATTCAAAAAAATCAAATCGGGAAAAAGGATTGTCCAGCGTCACTGTAATGCGGTCGCTGTCAAGGATATTCGATAATAACATAGCAATCATATTAGTTATACGTTTTCGTACATGATTTGCGAAAATCTGAGAATGCAGAAACATAGAAAGGGAAATGTGTCAAGGGTGGCAAAAAGGCGATTTGGAGAAAGGAGTGCGTATGCCGGTCTTGCCTACATAGAAAGTCAATTGCATGACTAGCACTAGCCTATTAGTGTAGCTTGTGTGTGTGGGACGCAAAGCGGTAAATCCTTTTTAATATTTTTGTTTTCGTTTCTTTTCCTATTTTATATTTTTTATATTTTTTTTTGTTTGCTTTTTTTTGTAACTTCTGCATGACCAAAAATGTTGCTACAGCCGCTCGAAGAAAGTAACTCTGCCACATGAAGGCACCTTTTCACGATTTTCAGCCACACTCACGCCCATCCTTGTTTCCTTGCTAACAACATGTCCGGCACGCGTGTGTTAATATCCGTTCACTTTACAAGCGCATATTTTTTAAAATTATCCTTTTTGTTATTGTTTCGTTTTTGTTTTTATTGAATACTCTTTTTCACTTTGATCTTGTCGTATTTTTAAGCTTCATCACTGGTTTTTTATTTCTTTTATATTTTCCAATCTCTTTTGACCACATGTGGGTTAGTGCAACAGACTTCGTGACATGCAGATTTCATTTTTTGTTAAATTAAATTGCATTACTTAGGCAAGGTGTAAGAAATTCGTTTGTGTCAAAAAATTGGCTTATCAGCTGTAATTTATATGCAAATATCGCATATGATGAGTAAAAAAGTTTGCATAACTTTTGATGTTGGCTCACAGTTTAAAGTGGGACACAGGAATGGGAAATATTTTCAATTTCGAGATATGTAACTCTGGGTGATAAAAGTCGAAAGGCCGCACTTACATTTTGTATGAGTAGGAGGGAGCAGAATTTCTTTAAGAGTTAATTAGTTAATATGAATGGAAGAGTGGGAAAGTGGACCGAAAAAGGGGTTCTTACAATTATTACCATATTTTTATAATTACTGCTATTTACCATTACCATTTAATTATAATTAAACCATTATGTTAAGTTATTTTAGTATGTAAAGTTATGGTATGTTATGTAATTATGTTAAGCTATGTCATTATGTTTAATTATGCTATTATGATAAGTTATGTTATTATATTGTACTAAGATATTATTATGCTAAGTTATGCTACTATGTTAAGTTATAACAAATTATGTTAACTTATGGTAAAGTATGTTGTTATATTAAATTTTCTTATTATGATGTCTTAATGTTAAATTTTGTTATTATACTAATTTATGTCATTATGTTAAGTTATGATAAATTATGTAATGTATTATATTAAATTGTATTTTTTTATATTATGTTATGTTGTTAAGTTAAGCTATGTCATTATGTTAAATTATGTTATTATGTTAAGCTATGTCATTATGTTAAGTTATGTCTTTATGTTAAATTATATAATTATGTTAAATTATGACAAGTTATGCTATTATGATAAGTTATGTCATTATGTTAAGTTATGCCATTATGTTACTGTGTTAAATTATGACATTATGATAAGTAATGTTATTATGATAAGTTATGCCATTATGTTAAATTACGATAAATTGTGTTATGTATGTATGTATATTAAATAATCTTATTACGTTAAGTTATGGCTTTATGTTAACTTAGGTTATTACTTTCTGTTATGTTTTATGTTTTTATGTTTACTACTAGTGCGCTTTACCAATCCAATCGGCTTTTAGGGATGGGTGCAGTTGATGGTAATAATGGTAGTCACGCGTTCTGATCTAAGATTTTTCTTCTGAATTAGTTACCATAAGTAAAAGGGTGGTCAAGTTTCAAGGGCCGGTGTTGATTTTAAATAAAATACAATTTTTTTAGGAAACTATTATCATTTCTCTTCATTATGATAATATTGGTATGGCCTATTATGTACGGAACAAAATATCGGCTAAATGGCCGCCGCGGCCTCGGCGGCACACCTCCATCCGATGGTCCAAATTTTCGATGACGCTGAGGCATAACTGAGGTTCTATGCCGTTGGTGTACCGAATTATCTCATCCTTTAGCTCTTAAATTGGTGCTGGCTTATCGGCGTACACCTTTTTTTTCCAATAACTCCAAAGAAATAAGTCCAACGGTGTCAAATCATATGATCTTGGCGGCCAATTGACATCGCCGTGACGTGAGATTATTCGGCCATCAAATTTTTCGCGCAAAAGAGACATTGTTTCGTTAGCTGTGTTACAAGTGGCGCCGTCCTGTTGAAACTACATATCGTCCACATCCATATCTTTCAATTCGGGCCATAAAAAGTTCGTTATCATCTCACGATAGCGAACACTATTCACAGTAACTGCCTGACCGGTCTCATTTTGGAAAAAATACGGTCCAATGATGCCGCCGGCCCATAAACCGCACCAAACAGTCACTCTTTGTGGGTGCATTGGTTTTTCGGCAATCACTCTTGGATTATTATTCGCCGAAATGCGACAATTCTGCTTATTGACGAATCCACTGAGGTGAAAATGTGTCTCATCACTGAAGATGATTTTCTTCGAAAATTGGTCATTCACTGTTACCATTTCCTGCCACCATTCTGACCATTGACGACCCTTGAAATGGTCAAGAGGCTTTAGGTCTTGAGTCAATTGCACCTTGTAAGCGTGTAAATGCAAGTCTTTATGCATAATGTTCATCGACGACGAGCGTGAGATGTACAATTGTTGGGCACGACGACGAGTTGAGGTGGACAGCAGCAATATTTTCTGCAGTACGAGCTGTACGCGCATGCACTGGTATTTTCACATCTCCTGCAGACCCGGTTTGCTCAAACTTTTGCACAATTTTTCCGATTGTACGCATATTTGGACGATTAAATTGACCGAAAAAATCACAAAGTGGGCGATATGCACTTTGATTTGAACGCCCGTTTTCATAATAAGCCTGAATAACTTTAACGCGTTGCTCGATTATGTATCTTTCCATAGATAAAATTGAATTAGTCTGAAATTAAAAAAAATATCAAATGAAATGCACAAAAAGCTTGACGTTTAGGTGTGGTTTACATTCAACATCGGCCATTAAAATTTTACCACCCTTTATAAAATTTGATAAGGAAGATCGCTACCCAATGTCCGACTCTTTTCAGCATTTGTATAATAATTATTTTACAGGTATTCGGCATATTCCAGCAGTTCTGTGTTCTTTGAACGTGAGCCTCTCTATCCATTTTATTGTCCGCACTCATATAATTACAACCTGCACCCGCACCCTAAAACCATGCTTTGCAAATTGATCACCCAGTTCCTTTCCTTGAAAATCACAGTGCTCAGGTGTTCGCATAACTCCAAGCTTACCCTATTTTGCACAGAATATTTCTTCACAATTTGAAAGAGGTACGAGTATTTTTCTAGATATTCGGAACAATCGTACTGCCTACTAATGGACTATAGACTACAAAGTATGTTTTCAAAGGCCGCCATTTTGTTATTTAAAAAAAATGTCCCATGGGGATATAAGATATAAGAATAAGAATATAAGAATAATAATGAGTTTAACTTTTTCGTTTCAGATGTCCTGAAGAGCCAAAATCCTGTTGACAAGCTCTATCTATCCTATCTTGTTTTTAAGACGCTTACTTTGGTGCCACCCTACTACAAAAAAGTATGTCAAAAAAAAAATAGCTTTGCATGCTATTTGATGTGAATAATAACATACTAACGATCGCATTTTATTTTCTTAAAAAAAAAGAATTCCTAAAAAATATCTATAAAAAATGACTATTTGACCAGACTGCGTCCTTAAATCTGATAAGCGGTCATCTCCTCTCAATTTTCTATTCTACATACCACCATGAGTACTGCATAAACTTATGACTGAAAGGTCATCGACAGAACATCTAAGACATAAAGGAATCATAATTTTTACTCCAGTTACGAAACAGCATATTCTGATTTGGATTTTCCTGTCGAAATTTTTGCAAAAATCTTGATTTTTCTGTTGTCTTCTTTTCCTTTTTTTCTCCAAAATAAAAGCAAAACTTTTTCTGAAGTAGGTGCCAGGTACCAATGAATCAGAGACAATGGATATTGCTTCAACATTCTTCCAAGTATTTTCTCATGTCTATAAAACTTATCTTCGTGCCATATTCTACAGAACTTCTAAGCTTTTCCTTTAATTTATGTTGCACGTCTTGATATTATTCCACAGTTTTTATGCCTACTCCGATTTTTTATGAGAAGCTTTTTCCATCGTAACGCTTGCGGTTGTTTGCTGAGGTGACTGCTATTAGAAAATTTGCCTATGACTTGATGTTTCTTGCCCACAATGACTTTCGAACGCAGACCAACCGAATGGTAGCCACGTACTGATCCACTTTGCTGTGAAGGCTGGCGTTATACTAGAACTGAGGCGAAAACCTCCAAAAGCTTACTGAGTCTTTCTATTTGAAAGCAGCTTTATTGAGACTTTTCTGCACGTTTCGAGTCGAGGCGTTTCTGCCAGGTCCAGAATAATAAATATCCGAAATTTTGGTGCGGCAATAAACATTACATTTATTATATTTCCAGCTGTTTTTACACTTTGCTTCATAGCTCCCGTTATCAGTCATCAGTCATCAAAACTGTCAGTACCTACACGCAAATTTATGCAAATCCTATTTGAATGTTTTCAATTGTAATTTCAATTTTAATTTTCATTACAACAACAGCAAACTTCAACTGATAAATCGGCAAATGTTAAAAATGAAAATAAATTATTTATATTCACATAATTTGGAGCAGCTCATCAGGCTGAATGACTGCGATGAAAGGCAAAGCTTGAAATGTGAGTTTTTTTATTCAGGCTTTGTGCTCGCTATAAAATGACTGCAATTTATTTAAAATACCCCCCGTAGCAGTACAGGCCAAAAACACACACATACGTACATTTGCAACAAATGCAAATATTTCCGCAACATCACGAAAAATTCGCACCAACCTATTCCACTCAGTTTTATTTATGTGAAACTGACGACTGCCACCAGTTAAATAAGTATCGGCCTGCTAAGAGAGCTCATCAGGCAGTTTGCGTATATTGTCGCTACCTTTTGCACTCCATCTCCGCCAAATGTATGCTTATTTAAATTTTCCCTCGCTTGTGACCATTAAATGAAATCCATCAACGAAATTGCTTTGGAAATCATCAAACTCATCATCAGACGCATCCGCTTGTCGTAGATACCAGAAGAGGGTAGCAATGGAGGTTAAAAATGCCAGCGCTAAGTTTGAAGTTTATTGCAGGACCTTCAGTTGACAATTTGGTGCTGAGCACATACTAGCACAGCCTAGCTCTGAAGTTGATGATGAACGCTGACTTTGGTTTATTACTAGAATTGTACTCGTATCTCGCATCAGCAACGTCTCGCTATTCATCTGACTCGTCGCAATTTTATTCCTTGCATTTCGACGCCTTTCATGTGAAATTTTTTATGATTAACGTAGACACTCTGATACATATGCGAGAAAAATATATGCAGTTATTATCGTAAATTATACAAACGTAACCTGTGGAGCATTTCTTACGAACTTCATGCTCGGTTTTGGAAATTTTTTTCTATATTTTTTGTTAAATATTTGGATGGAACTTCAATAATTTTGTTTGTACAGACCGATAGTATAATAATACTTACGTTAAGGAACCTTGATATGCACGCAAAACCACTTAAGTCGGCTTAATACCTTTAACCTATTAGACATTAAACCACTCATGACCCTCATTTATGAATCTACATTAATAAAACTGTTTTAAATTTAATTTAATTTATTAATTAATTAATTTTATGAAATACAAGATTTAATGGCTTAAATACAAAAATTGCTAAATCAGATAAGTTATTTGTTCACATATTTGTGGACTGGCAGAATTATAAGTGAAAATTTAGCTTAATCTTGTTTTCGTAACCATAGAGAAAAAATATACCCCCTGATTGGTCGCTGAGAGATTGAAGGAATTGGAATGGAATATGTTGAGTGGGACTACTACGAAAATAATTTTTTTAGTTTTGGGCTGTAACATTGTAAAACTCAAGCTGTGGCCATCTAAAGCTTGTTTTTTGGATTTCATTTAACATCTGCTTCAAGTTGATAAAATTTGCATACTCCTGGTTCATGCATGGTAAATGCCTTCAAATGAATTTTTTTTATTTTATTCTAACTATTTAAAACTGTGGAATTAAGGAAACGATTGTTGAAGAGACTACGCTAGCTGTAGTAAATCTGAAACTTGAGTTCTAGATAATCAACTAAAAAATTTAGAAATCTATAATGAAAGACTACATCGAAAATAATCTGCTAGATAAAAATTCCATAATGAAAATATTAAATCAATAGTAAACGATATGAAATAGATTAAAAATTATAAAATAAAATCATAAGTAGATTACAATCGATTAAAACCTATAATACAAGTAACACAGGAAGTAAGTCGACAGTAATCGATTGAAAATTTATATTGAAAATATTTAGCCGATTGAAAATCTATAATAAGAGTTTAAATTGGTATTAATCGATAAAAAATCTATTATTAAAATTATTAAATATAATATATAATATATATGTATATAGATTACAAATATTTAATAAACGTCCTAAAATTATAAAAATCTATGAAAACCTTATAATGCAAATCGATGATAATCGATTAAAAATATATTAAAAAAATACTGAATCCATTTTAATCGATTTAAAAGTTATAATAAAAAAATATGTAATACAGATACTATTTCACTATTAAAAATTTTAAATTTATAATAATCTAATAAAAATTTATTGATGAAATCTGTTGGAAATCTATTGGAAAAATATTGAATCTATTTTATTTGATGAGAAATATACTAAATATATATTAATAGATTAAAAATCTATAATCTATATTTATCGATTAAATCCTAGGATAAAAATTGTAAGTTTATAATAGTCTATCTGTAGAAATCTGTTACAAGGTATAATAAAAATGGCAACGAAAAAATTAAATGTATATTAACTGTTTAAAAATTTATAATAAAAATATTAAATCTGTAGTAATCGGTAAAAACTGTAGGATAAAAATAGCAAATCTATTATAATCCAGTAAAAAGTGATGCTGGTCCATTAAAAATCTAACAAGTGGTTAAATTTCAAGGGCCGATGTTGAATATGAACCACAACTAAACGTCAAGTTTTTTTCTGCATTTCATTTGACATTTTTCAATTTCAGAATAATTCAATTTGAATCATTGAAAGATATACAATCGAGCAACTCGTTAACGTGGTGGCAGGAAAGAGCAACAGTGAATGACCAATTTTCGAAGAAAATCATCTTCAGTGATGAGGCACATTTACACCTCAGTGGATTCGTCAATAACCAGAATTACCGCATTTGGGCGAGATTGCTTGCCGAAAAACCAATGCACCCACAAAGAGTGACTGTTTGGTGCGGTTTATGGGCCGGCGGCATCATTGGACCGTATTTTTTCCAAAATGAGACCGGTCAGGCAGTTACTGTGAATAGTGTTCGCTATCGTGAGATGATAATGAACTTTTTATGGCCCGAATGGGAAGATATGGATGTGGACGATATATAGTTTCAACAGGACGGTGCCACTTGTCACACAGCTAACGAAACATTGTCTCTTTTGCGCGAAAACGTCGCGGCGATGTCAATTGGCCGCCAATATCATGTGATTTGACACCGTTGGACTTTTTTCTTCGGAGTTATTGGAGTTATAACGGCATAGAACCTCAATTATGCATCAGCGTCATCGAAAATTTGGACCATCGGATGGAGGTGTGCCGCCGAGGCCGTGGCGGCCATTTGGCCGATATTTTATTTTACCCGTAATTGAGCTATACCAGTATTATAATAAATATTATATATTATTATATAATAAAAATATATTATATAATAAAAATAATTTCTGAAAAAAGTTGTATTTTATTTAAAATCAATACCGGCCCTTGAAACTTAACCACCCTTTATTTTAAATGTTATCGACATATTTTATTCAATTAAAAATCTATATTAAAAATATAAAATTTATAGTAATTGATGAAAAACTTGCATAAAATTCGATGGCAATAGACTCAAGATCTATTATAAAAATATTGGATCTGTTTTATATAACTAGAGAGCAATAAAAAAATAACTGAATCTATATCAGTCGATTAAAAATCAATAACAAAAATATCCAATTAATTTTTATCGATTAAAAGCTTAAGGTAAATTGATGATAGTTAATTATAAAAAATATTAGATGAATTTTCGTCGATTAACAAGCTGTAATAAAAATATATTTTTATCGATAAAAAAATTTTTAAGAAAAATATTAAATCCATATTAACCGATAAAATATCGATATACTATAAAAAACTGGATCTGTTTTCATCTATTAAAAATCTATAATAAAAATATTCCAAAAAAACTGGATCTGTTTGAATCGATTAGAAAGAAAAAATACTAAATCTTATTAATCGATTAAAAATCAATAATAAAAATATTTAATCCATATTTATCGACTAAAATAATTTGAAAAAATGGTAAATTAATAATAGTTAATTACAAATCTACTATAAAAATATCAGAGAGACTTTAGCTGATTAAAATTTTTTAATAAAAATGTAAATTTAAACTAATTTTATCGATAAATAAATCTATAATACAAATACGAAATCCATATTAATCGATTATATTTCGATAAAAAAATTTTAAGTTTATAATAATCGAATAAAAACTAATATAAAAATGTTTGATAATCGATTAAAAATCGTTTATAAAAGACTGCTTCTGTTTTAATCGATTAAAAGTTATAAAATAAGTACGAAATCTTATTAATCGATTAAAAATCAATAATAAAAAAATTCATTCTGCATATATCGATTAGAAAACTTTGATAAAAATGGTAGAATGATAATTTTCAATTACAAATCGATTATAAAAATATCAGAAATACTTCAGCCGATTAAAAAGCAGTAAGAAATGTTAAAACTAATTTTATCGATAAACAATTCTGTAAAAAAATACGAAATCTATTCTAATCGATTAAAAATCGTTGAAAAAAATATTACATTAATAACAATCAATTGAATTAAACATTTTAAATTGACTGCCTTTGATATGAGGTAGGTTCAAATTCGATAATAAAAATTGTGAATCTATAGTTCTAGATATTAAACCGGCAGAAATTACGAAAGGTTGAATTTACATATTTATAATTACATTGAAGACGTTAATACAAAAACAAAAAAACAAAATATTATGGAAAACAATAGTTAATAAAAAGTTAATAAAATTAGCAGAAGTTAATAAAGATTCAGCACCGGCAAATAATAGTTACGTATTTTTTTAAATAATTTTATATAATGTTCTCGATTTAAAAAAACGTACCACTTTTCGCAAGGTGTTAATTTAAATTATAACAATCAGATAAATAGTTAGATATTAGAGATATTGAACAGAGCTTGAAAATATTTGCAAGCCGAAAGGTTTACCTTTGTTAAGAATTGCCGCCATCTAAGCCAGCCAGTGATCGATATACAAGTACGAGAAAAATTATCTTCATGGCAGCGTCTACTGCTGTATTTTCATTCTCAGTAGCGGCGATGGAAGCTAGAGCAGTGATGACACTCCAATTACCAAAGAAACACGGGAATCTTAAGGTTAACTCTCATAGAAGAAGTAAAAATTACAATTTTTATTTAAAATAATTTTTTTAATGGCGTATGTAGTTTTTAAATTCATATTTAAATTAAAAAGAAAAATAGTTTCCATTTATTTCTTAAAAATTCTATATAGAACTCCATATTCTAATATATTCTAATAATATAGACTTCTATATAGAATTTTTAAGAGCCTTGACGTACTATTCCATTTTACCATCGTCGATTTTAAAATACAAAAAATACGCGTCTGTTCTTTCTTAATAAAAAACAATTCTGGGGATATCTCGAGAAAATTTCCGAACCACAAATTATGTGCGCACCCTAATGCATAATAATCATACACACACACATCTGTATTTATAACATAAACTTTTTTTGCAAACTTTTGTCATCAAAGACCTTCCAATATTCTCACACTGCGCGCACACTGTTTAGCACCAAAAAGTATGCTTCCATGTACAAGCATATTATCACCTTCACAAATGCGCGCACACCAACACCAGCCCACGCAATTATCGCCGCCACTGCTGTTTCGGCTACTGTGCAGCAGTCTTTGTTGTGGCACTTACTATTGCCAGTTTTTGTTGTGTTTCCTGCCGCCGCTTTATCATAGCGCCCATAAAACAACGTTCCGGTCGTTACTCATTCATCGCCTAACACCATTTGCGCCATCAACAACAACAAAGGCTACCGTGGCGGTGGTGACGGTGGCTGCAGTAGTGCTATTAAATGCCAAAATCCTCAGTGCAAATAGGCCACAGAGAAAAAAACCTAAAATTGAAATTTTGCAAAATGAAAAATTCACAAATGACAAAAAATAGCAAATTGTAAAATCACAAAAAACGAAAAAGAATTTGCAGGGCGTAAAAATTTGCATATCAACTCAAACAAATGACGGAAGCAACTTTTGTGTGTGCCTTGAACTGCATCACCAGCGAGCTACAAATCAACAATTGCTGCTTGCAAAGGCAGAGGCAGGCGCACATAAATATGCAATGCTCACTAACTCACTTTAAGTGACTGCTGAAGAAGGAATTGCTTTAGTAAAAAAGAAGCGATATTCACCAGTCCAAGAGCCGCTTCCAGCGCAATTGAAGCGCAGCAAATTATCTGATAGCGAGCTGGCAATATTCAAATATTCCACACAAGTCTCAATGCAAATTATAGCTCAGCGTTAAGGCAACCAGATACCGAAGAAGGAATAGCTGTGCAAAACGAACCAACGACAATTGTCTCTGGCAAATGTCCTGTGCGCTCTTTCAAATCCATCAACCGGAAGTCAAACGTATTAGTAAGCCAGCCAATTTTTCATGCAAATCGTTTGCTTGCTTGCAAGTACTAGCCTTACATTGTTGTTATTGTGTTTTTTTTTTCGTACGCCTGCTTTCTTGTTGTTGCTTTCAGTCACCTTTCTGTGGCTCAGCATAGTTTGATTGCTTGTTTGCTCGTCGCTTTGTATGACATATTGCGGCCATTTAACACTGTCGCCACAGAGACCGTTAGACTAAGTGAGTGACTGCGCGAGATATTGACTTTGTTGTCTCTCACTCACTCACCCTTTATGAATTTCCACATTTTTTTCTGCTTTCTAATTTACTGTAGACTACTACCGGGCCGAATTTTTTTCCACTTTTTTCGAGTAACTTTTTTTTCAACTTTGGTGTCGATTTCATATTCAGCAGCTTTTTTCATATGCAAATTTCAAAAAATTCACTACTTTGTTAAACTCAACATCCATTGCAAATCAAACATTTTTTGCAATTTTTCTTTCTTTGACGCTGCTCGCATAGTTTTAGGCGTTGACGCGCATTGGCATTTTCACTTTGCCACTATGTTCGCCGGTGGCCCACATGCGGTGCCTCGGTTAATCAGACGCCATGTGTGCGCTAAATTGACTTTTCAATATTTGAGAGTTTGTTTGTACGCAAGGGCGGGGAAATCAATTTTAAATGAAGAGGTATGGAAATATTTAAATTAGATAAAAGTAGAATTGTTTGTTATGAGCTTTCGTTTATTTATTTTGGGTATGTGGCTTCTAAATTAGTTCTTCTACTCAAACTTATTCCCATATAACTACTATTTTCGCTCACTTGCTGGGCGTAGAATCATCTTAAAAGGAAAGTTATTTTAATTTGCTTTAAAAAGCAGCCTAGTTTCTGATGTCTATTGTGCGCCAAGGCTAGTCCTCTAAGAGATATTGAAAAACTCTTTCTTTATTGTCATCTAGTTTGCAAGTACCAAGAGTTGTAGAGGAGTTCCATTTCAACTACCAATGTCTCATAACAGCTGTTGGTTTACACACAGCCATTCATGATTAAATCAGAAGTACTTCCGTTTTTGATTTATCGAAGTTTGCCAAAATTTGTTTCCCAACTCAATCCTTACTGATAAGGAATTTATTGCTAGTGCTGCTCATAGCTATCTGAATACAGCTTGGCTATTTGAAAAGATGCTTGCCTTCTGTGTTCGCTCGCTACTATTTCTTGATAACCTACAGGTTCGCTCAATCCCTAGCACCTCCGCTTGGGAAATGGGGTTCGGAGAAAACAGCTGATCCTAAGCAACTGCGCATCAGTCCAAATATCAATGAAATTCATCATACTGACTCTGTGCATTCTCCAGTTCCTCTTAGAAAAAGTTAGCGTCTGAAAACTTTTGCAAAAATCGAATGAAGAAATGAAATAATCAGGTGCTTTCTGTCCATACACTGACCAGATCACTTTCCTTATACACATCTTCCCCCTACCCTCGATACGTGCATTTTTAACCGGCCATTGAAAAGTCATGAAGCGCTTGCGGAATATTGATTCTCCCACTAGTTAGGTTAAACTTCGTTGGAATGGCTGTCAATTGCTTTTTTCAGCTAACCCAAGCCTTTGATTTGAGGCCTTTGCTACATTACCTGAATCAAATGCTGTCTATTGCTCGAACTGTTGTGAGGAATTATCCAGTCCAAGCAGTTTGGAACTCATCTATTTCCACACTTTTCTCTATAATGCAGACGGCTGGTGTCTTGAATTGTGGGCTGCTCTTTGTTCTTGCAGTTCTTTTAGAAGTAACTAAGCGGGAATTTAAACCTTTCCACATATTCCTTCCGAATCTTGTTGCTTGTTAGCATATCCAAGGACCAGCAAGAAGAACTCCTACGACCGAAACTTCAGTAAACTATTTAATTTGTTGTCCAAATTCAATTCTATTAAACTCATCTATTTGGAAAATACTACTTTCCTTATTGTTTACAAAGTCGTCCACAAACAAAAAACCCAAAAACTCAGTTTTATTTTAAGTTTAATCAATACAAAATTTATCCTTTTCGAATTATATATATTTGAATTTTTTAATATTTTTATATGTAAGAATTTGATTTGCAGTGTTTTTTTTTAAGTGGCAGAGGTAATCCTCACGAGAATCAACTTTTGAAGCCAATCATTAACCTTAAAATCGTTTCTGGGCAGAGTAAGACTTTATGTGATTTATTATTGATTCTGACCAGATGCCGTGCTTGCAAACTTTTGGCTAGAACATCGAGGTGATTTCTTGGTCAGTCATCAACCATTACATTATTAGTACAGTACATTAATCACACTTAAATACTTCAATGTGGGATACTGAGCGAGTCAGATAGAGTCAAAAAGTCTTGGCTCGTTTTCCAGCAAGTGTTTTTTTTCTCATATTTTAAACTAAGTTCGGGTGTATACGGTAAGTAGATCTTTTACAATGTATCATATTATAGTTTAGCTACAGGTCGAATAGTTTAACAACATAAGCCTTCGATTCTATTGCCAAAAGTGAGCCATCATGCCTGGCTTATTCGACTGCGATCACGAAGCTTCAAATTAGCAGGGAAAGTACCTACTTGGATTATATTTGTAGGTCAGATATCACTACATATCTTACACATATATCTTAATAAATAGCGTTTCCAGAAATATTATTAATATTCCTTTTTTTATTTGGAACTAAAATTCTAATAACAGAGGTTTTTGTACATAGGCAACAGGACATCTCATTTGGCTAAAATTTTGCACAGGCTTTACTAGTTGAAAAACGCAACCACTTGCACTATTAGAACCTGTGATAAAATAAATCCCATTTGCTTTTTTATATGACCTAATATATGATAAATTGATTGAAGGGTAAGAAAACAAAAATCTTAGAAGTGATTTTTTAAACGAAATCAGTTTTTGTATTTAACATAACCTCTCTGAACTTTTATAAACTTATTTCAATGATCCTTCATTAATTTTATACTATCTCCGTAGGGATTTTGCGGAATCTCTGTGAAGTTCTATTTCATACGCCACGAATGCGCCATTCACTTTTCGGCCGGTTGTCCAACCAAGTTTTAACACTAAAATATATATAAATTATATATTGAATATAGAATTTTAGCACTTTAATATCTGGTTCTTTCTATTGTAGGAAAATACACTGGCACCTCAACTTCAAATGCGTTCGATACAAAAAATTATCGACAGAGCAAATACAATTCTATTTTGGCTTCAAACGAAAGATGGTGTATGAAAATGGCATATTTCTTTAGTTCCAAACTTCGAAAGATGATTATGACGAAGTGAGACTCACTTCCGGCTACAATAATTCTTGACAGGTCATTGTTACTGCCTGAACTACCTGAAGTATCAGGCGAATCCCACGATTTGCAACGAGCAAACGTGATTTAGCAGCGCCATCAGAAGAGATCCATTAAGCCCTGAAAATATAAATGTCATGCCTCTAATTTCATAGTATGCGTGGAATAAGATTTCGTCAACAATCAGCGATTTGCTACATACGAGTGTTAAAGCACTCATTCGTATACGAGGTCAGCGGCAGCTAAGCAGATGATACAAGACTAAGAATGCTGCTGGAGTGACAGTCTTTGGCCGGATATAAATCCGGGTCGCTCCGGTAACGTAGAATCGACTGTGATGGGAACGAGACTAAGAAATGGGTTCTTCAAGTCAACATGAGATAAGTTTGGTGGGAGGAAGTGGACAGACCCAACTGAGGTGATTTCTAAAAAGAAAATAATCAAAGCAGTAGAAAGATTAAAGTACGTGTATCTTTTGATGAATCGCATGTGTGAACAGTGGTCACTCATCAAATCATTCGGCTACGGTGGCCGGTTGGAGTTTTAAATAAAAAATCAATAATTGGCGCGTACACTTCTGTTAGGTGTTTTTGGCCAAACTCCTTTTTTATTTTTGGTGTGCGTCTTAATGGGCGAACCTACAAATGGGTTGTTCCGCAAATGAGCGAACCTACAGTTTTGAGCCGACTCCGAAGAGAAAATAATTTTTTAGCTTTTCCATGGCAGAAATAAACTCAGAGGTTTGCCATTGCCTGCCGAGCTGCGACCGCTATTAAAAAAACGTTTTCTTCACTTTTTTATTTTACCGAGATTCGAACCTAAGTTCTCTCTGAATTCCAAATGGTAGGCACTCACCAACCCATTCGGCTGCGGCGGCCGTAGAAGGTTTTGTTTAAGTTAAAGTTCTGCACTCTCGGGTACAGGCTTTCGACGCTTCTGTCTCGTAAAAAGAAGAAAATATTGAAACATAAATTTCGATACTTTTTCTGCTTAAACGCTAACGTTTTCAACACTTCTCTACCAACTCTCAACCTTTTTCTTCATATTTCTACGTTTAATAGATATGTACCTAGCCCGTTAATGCGAAGGGCTTTATGTCCAAACTTCTAAATCAATTCTAAAAACTTACCTATGGTAATCAAAATCGAATTGTTCGTGTTGATTCGACTACGCAGAAAATTACCTAATCTTCATTTTTATCACTTTGATACTTTCTAATAAAAGAAAGCTCGCTGCTTCCAGTTTTTATTTGCGCAACAAATATCTGTGAGTATAATTTGATATTTTTATTTAATTATTTGTAAAAAATTTCCCACGAATTCCACAACCTAACCCTTCGATTAGACTTCTTCTGTTTCTGTTTATTCTCTTTAACGCCCGCAGAAATGCGTGGAAGTGATGTGTTTACTTAGCAAACCAAAGCATAGAATGTAAGTGAAAATCGCGAGTTCTTCGCCAAAACAAAAACAAAAGAAAACACAAGCTTTGAGAATAAAACAAAGCAAAACTGGACCGCAGGGCATTTACCAAAAGCCCGGAAATCAAACAAACAAACTGTTGCATGCAAGCGTAAGGACAACAGACAAAATATAGCACTCAAAGGTACGCTTCATGAGCGCTTCATGCGGCAGCAACTGCTGCGCGCGCCTGTTGAGTGCAATGAAGCAGAAGCGTAATTTTCATGTAATTAAAACGAAACTACACACAGCACACAGCGCACAAAATGCACTCGACTCTAAAAGGATAACAATAAAATATGTGCAGTGCCAAAGCAAATCCGAGAAAATCCCAACAAATATGTGAAGGGCTACCGTTAAGCTAAGCCAAGCCAAGGACGAGCGGAAGCGAGTTATTTGGCTTTGTGTGTGTATTTTTCTTAAATTAACTCTTTACATGGCAAGTGAAGCGCAAAGCCAACGCGCGTTCGCCTTTGGCACGCACACCCGGCAAGGATATACCAAAAGGATATATACAATACACTTTCTTTTCCGTCAATTCCATTGTATTGTGGGAATACGCTTTGGGGCGGGGTAATTACCGAAAATTGTGGTGAACAAAACGAAATAATTTGTGTTAGATTTGTATTTGTTGTCTGCAAGCGTTTTTATTTTGATTGTCGATTTGTGTAGCTATGGTGGTGGTGGTGCGCGCCCAAAAGCACACAACAAATAATAGAAATAAACACTTTTTGTTTGTTTGTCGACGAGTAGACAGATCCAGGCCACTTGCGCAACACATTAGCTGTGAATTTCAATCGACTTAGTTGTTGTTGTTTTTTTTTCTATTTTCTATTTTTTTCTTTCTACTATAAGTCGATTTTTTAGTTGACTTGAGCTGCGCGCTCGCCACTCAATACGAAATTTTCGACACACTTCTCGGCGTACGCTGGCAGTTCTGGGTGTGCGTATGCGTGCGCATCGCCGGTATCCTGCTAATATCCCTCAGGGTGTGAAAGTCAGTTTGGTGCAGTGATTTTTTTAGTTGATGCTGGCTTAGCCCGAACTTTGATTTGATTTTGACGAATTACCTAGCTGACTTGAGTGGATGAGTGGTTCGATGAGTGTGTGTATGTGTAAAGTGTGCGTGTAAGGCGAAAGAATTAACCGGCGGTGCGGATTTGTGTGAATATTCGATGTGGGCTCGAAGTTTAGTTTAGTGTAAATGTTTTCTTTTTATTTGATTGTTTGTTGTTTTTTGCTTGCAACTGCGTGTGCCAAATTTATTTTGTTAATTTATTCCAAGAGCGCGCATTTGTGTGTATTTTCTTTGTATTGTTGAACATTGAACGTTGCTTTGGCCACGTTTTCTATTAATTTTGCACAATTTTCCAATTTGTTTTGAAATAATTTTATGAATTTCTTTTTTTGGGTGCGTTTCAGTGCCCTTGAAGTCATTCGGAATTCAATGGAATGTGAGAACAATAATCTCCTTACCATTTGGAAAGTAAATGCGTGAGCAGTTGAAATGTTTTGCTTTCTAAGGCTTCTGGTGGTTGAGAGTCATTTTGATGGTCAGTAGAAGTAAAATTGTTTAAAAGGGATTCAATTTTTCGATATTCATAGTTTTGGTTATTTCAAATATCAAAATCCTCTTACCCTTTTGTATTATCCTTTGTTTGTATTCAGAATGACCTTAGGATAGATGTCTATTTATACGTCCGGCTGTCTGCTCATGTGATAACTCGATTGAAAAATGCTCTTGTCATCAGGTACGTCGATATTATGTATATGCGCTTAAGCTCACATAATTAAGCCACTTTAACTTTGTACAATTTTCGCAAAATTTTCAAACTAAATTAAAGCTAAATAAAGTTATAGCCCATTGTATAACTAAAATACTATAAATGAAAATTCTAAATTTTTTCTATTTAAAATTTAATTTAATTTAAAAGAAATTTTAAAAATGAAAAAAAAAATTAAAATTGTTAAGTATATAAAGCATTTTTTTAGAAAACTTTTTTGTACGCAATTTCTTTATCCATGAAATTTTCCGAAAATAAAATCGCGTTGATCCCTTTGCTTTTGCATATACCTAATGCTGAGAATTTTCTTCGATATAAAGCACATAAAAAATTCAGAAGTCACTTTGTGTATGTAATTTAGTGTATTATTAATAAAAAGTCAACGAAAAAAATGTTGCATTAAAAATAATGCGAATATTGTAAAGAATATAAAGGAACTTAATTATACGAGCACTAGTGTACATTCACCTATGTACAATATAATAGAAGTGTGATATTTTGACTATTTTTCTCTTGGTTTTCTTTTTCACATCGCCAGTTAAATACACCAAGTGAAGCCAAGTCATTCTCCACCTGATCTTTCCAACGCAGAGGAGGTCTTCCTCTTCTTCTACTACCACCAGCTGGTACCGCATCGAATACTTTCAAAGCCAAAGCGATCGTATCCATTCGGACGCTATGACCCAGCCATCATAGCCGCTGAATCTTTATTCGCTGCGCTGTATCTATGTCGTCGCAAAGCTCATACAGCTCATGGTAACTTCGCTTGCAATATTCGCCGTTACCAACGTGCAAAGGTCCAAAAATCTTACGCCGAATCTTTCTCTCAAACTCTCCAAGCGTCGCTTCATCGGATGTTGTCATCGACCACGCTTCTGCGCCATACGTTAAGACGGGCATGATGAGAGTCTTGTAGAGTGTTAGTCTTGCTCGTCCAGAGAGGACTTTACTACTCAGTTGCCTACTTAGTCCAAAGACGCACTTGTTGGCAAAAGAGTTTCAAAAGAGTTTGTTGGTAAAGAAGTCACACGACAGCGAGTCACCCTGTCTGAAATCTCGTTTGGTATCAAACGGCTCGGAGAGGTCCTTCCCAATTCTGACGGCGCTGCTGGTGTTGAGCAACGTCATCTTGCAAAGCTGTACTAGTTTTGTGGGGATACCAAATTCAGACATCGCGGCATACAAGTAACTCCTTTTCGTACTGTCGAATGTAGCTTTGAAGACGACGAAAAGATGGTATGTGAGAATTCTTCTTTCCTGGGCTTTTTCCATGACCTGCTTACTTTTTCGACCTGCTTACTTATAAAGGGTCATCAATTTAGAGTTATCACGTTTTAAATTGAAATAAAATAACGAAAATTCAAATTGATTTGGCAGTCGTTATTATATTTGTATAGAACCATTCCTTACATTTATTTTTTAAAGATAATCTATACACAATCCTTAGTTAGCTATGTCTAATTATAAGTTCCTTTCGCGTTGGAGGCAGTCGACTGTGTCAGTCACTTTCCTAAAACTCCACCGCAGCTCCTGTATTTGTATATCTTTGCACCGAATTAAACCAAACTTACACACATTGTTAAGTAGGTATTGAAGATGGCTTACGTATAGTTTGGATACCTATTGGTGGATAAGGCTCGAGATATAGGTCAAAACGTGGACCCGGGTAACCTTCGGATGTGCATTTACAATATGGGTATCAAATGGAAGCTGTTGATGAATGCTTTCGTACAGAGTATTTTTCATGCCGCTCCGTGACTGGGGTCTCGAGATATAGGTCAAAACGTGGACCCGGGTAACCTTTGGTTGTGTATGTACAATATGGGTATCAAATGAAAGCTGTTGATAAGTGCTTTAATACGGGGTAATTTTCATACCTATTGATGACTAGGGTCTCGAAATATATGCCAAAACGTGGACCCGCCGTGTCTTTGCACCGAATTAAACCAAACTTATGCACATTGTTAAGTAAGTATTGAAAATGGGTTTCGTAAAGTTTGGTTGTAATTCGGAACACTGGCAACGCGTACAGCGTTCTTTTGAACCTGCCATAATGTCGTTTACTTTTTTAACGCTTGGGGCGGAACTGAACTGTCAAATTGACAGTGTGAGTTACAATGTGTCAATATTTCTTTCTGATTTGGATGCCATAAGGAGAAGACGAAAGTGCAAAGTGTAAAAATATTTTGTGAATTTTTTTGGAGTGGATTTTGGAACAGTGAATAATTTCTTACGAAATTTGAGAATTTAATGTGAAATCCGAATGTTCAAATGAAATTATGTGTTCGTGGAAAAAAAAAGTTTTTCGTTTTTTTTTTTTGAAAAATTTAAATGGATAATGGTTAAAAAAGCTCCACCTCACAACTCAGGCCCTCAGAAGCAGGGAAACGTTTTTCAGACTCTGAAGGAGAGGAGATTGCGATAGCAGCCCCCGTCTCCTCCAGGATGCGCTCTCGCTCGTAGAGCTGAGAGACTTGGGTAATGGTTGGGGCCTCCAGAATCCATGCCCCTGCCGCCGAAGCGGGTGGATTGCCACTTGTGTGGATTCCACCTGGAGTAGTTAATCCATCGTTTTCCATTACCTTTTTGGTTTTTGTTCAGGACTCCTCCCTAGCCAGTTTGGTTCGCGGCTGGCACCCTGATTCTATGCCAACTTTGAGTCATCACACGAGTGTTGAACCCACCCCATCAGGGAAGGCCACTCTTGTGATGCCAGGGCTCCCTATCCACCACCTGGGACGCGCCCGATGGGAGATCAGGCAACTCCACACGGGAAAATATAGTATCCATCGATATTCTCTGAATTCTTGCTGAGCTGATGGTGATTAACCTTATAAGACCTGTTCGTATCTGACGCAGATGAAAGCGCCTGCCATACTACGAGACGACTCGTTCTGTTGCTGCTCCACCTATGATCAGAGACGCACCAGATATCACACAGCCAACGAGTTCACCTGAGCTTGATGATTTTTGTTGTCCAAAGAAAAGTCGTAGCACTTTAAGATTATTACAATGAAAGACGAGTAGCTCCATAATTTCCAGGAGAATATTTGGTATTTGAAGGTCCCCACGCATTAATTCAACCCTCCTATAAGTGTTGTGTATAGTTAATCCAAGACTTAGTTATGCCTCGGAGGATGGCTATCGTTCTTTCCCAGAGGAGGCAGTCACTTCACGCTGCTAGCTTCACTTATCGTTACTTATCTATAACTAACGGAATTGTGGATTACCATGAGAGGTTGACCATTCACTTGTACAGAATAGCGTGGCCACACTCAACACCATCCCCAAGCAGGACAAGAACTTTTGTAAGTATTTCTGATTTTGAGGAATGCAGGAAATTTTTAAGTGTCTCAATGTACGTTGGCAGGCTTAGCTGTAACGAGTCTGAGTGACAACTATTGAGTCGCTTAGCCGGAAATACAAATACTCTTTGTCAGAAATCAAATACGGGGTAAAGCAGTTCGAGACAGGACATGCCAGACATGTTTACGGATGGCTCAAAGTTGAACGGAAGAATTGGTGAGAGAGCATTTTGCAAATTTAGGCTTACGGATCATTGTAGTGTTTTCCAAGCGGAGGTAGCCGCAATTATGGAAGCTGTAGGCTGGTTGCTTACTTCTGTAACTACTGTAAAGTACGTAAATATCTACTCCGACAGCCAAGCGGCAATTGCGGCATTGGGCTCGTTGTTTATGTCTTCGAAACTAGTCGGGGAATGCCTGACTTTTCTCTTGATTGCTTTCGAATACTTCGATATTAGAGTCATTTCGGTTACCGCTCACAGCTGCATAAAGCGAATCTGAGCTGGCTAGACAGGGGACCCTGGAGACGGTTTCATCACAAAACCAGAGGATTGGGGTTTCCTTGAGAACTTGTGATCTACTCCTGGAAAGATGAGCCTCGCGTCTGCTCAGCGAGCACTGGGATAGTGCACAAACGTTGTGTCACAGCGGACGAATTTTGATTATTTGTCCAAGTGGGCCTTACGGAAGGTCTGTCATTTCTTCTACCCTATCCTTTCCTAGCCAGAAATAAATACAATGTATCGAGAAATATTAATTATATTTTAAAAGACTGCCTATTGAACTTGAGCTGCCACAGGAACAACTTGAGGTTTTCTCCTTTGTTTTCCTTTTGCGGTGATTTTTGATTTATTTTTTTCTACCACTCATTTCTTCTTGATGAGCTAATGCCCACGTTAATGTGCTTAACAGAAAAAAATCAAATTACACCCAACGTACCTCACACCCACTCCCGTATGCAAATACCATAGAAAAGTTGATTCAGTGCCGCTAAGCTTTAAAGACAGCTTACTTCAAAAATCAAACCGAGAAATGCATACAATAGAAAAATATTGAAGTAGCACTCATATGAGGAATAAAATGAGAAACGGAGAGTGAAAGAGTAAAATAAATTCATATTAAGAATGCACTTTTAAGACGTAAACGTTACACGTGCCAAGCGACACGTGACCACCATCATCGCTGTTTTGTTGGCGCTATTGTTTGTTGTTGCACACTGACTGACGTGGCTACAACATGCAAAGAGTCATACAAATACGCACACAAACATACGCACATACACACACACCAGGCGATCAATCAAGAGCACAACAAAGCCAAAGGAATAAAGTCTCGCGTCATATGAGAGCGTTAAGTGAAGTATGGCGTGGACAAAAAACCGAAGCATACTTATAGGCAAATAAATGTGAAAATATTTTGCTTGAGGAGCAACGACTGTGCAGTTACGAGTGTTCGCCAAGCGTTGCTCACCGCCCGCTGCACTGCTCACCATTGCTGTGTTGTTCAATTTGATTGTCATGTTGAAATAATATGTTGCATGCATGCCATTGTTGTTGCTATTATAACAATAATATTTCTCATCTATACACAGCAGAAACAAATACAAATCAATACACGCATATATCGTACATTTTATTTGACTACATAAGCACGTTGCATACTACATATATACAAAGGCATATGTGCGCCGCCCTCCTGTGGGGTTGATTTGAATTTGCTCGTCTGCCATTCTAGCGCAGCGCCGAACAAAAGGTACAGTAGAGTACAGTTGGTTAGTCAGCTAGCGTGACAGTCGCTAAAACTCAGGAGAGTGAGTGAGTTGTCGCTGTTGTTGTTGTCAGTTGAATGCATCGATGAGGGCTTCCGCTTCAATTCCTGTCTTGATGGACCTAACCACCAAGAACTCCTCCCCCAATCGCCTCTAACTTTGACTTTGCTTTATTGTGTGTGCCGTCTCATTTCATCATCTACTCGACTGCGAGTTCATTCAACAGCTAAGCACAGTAGTAGTTTGGTGATTCTCATTTGCGATTGTTAGCTGGCGATAGAGCATTACAAACTTCTTTCTTCTCCATTTCAATAATTTAAAGAAATTATCTTTATCGTCTTTCTTTGTGTGTGTGCGGGGAAATTTTTGCGAACGTATGATTGATTGGTAATTGAGATGGATTGTCATGATTGAAATGCTGTGATAAGACAGAAGAAATCTTCATATTCTAGTAAATGAAGGGATTTGCGGTAAGTAGCTTTGATTAAGTGGGGAAAACTCTATAGATGCTGAAGTTGCTTATTGAGCGTAAATGTTACTGATATGAGTTGAGTTCAAAGGCAACATAAATTTGTTGACTCCCACTGTACATATTTGCAGAAGATTCATTAAGGGCTTACATACATCCAGAATTTTAAAAAAATCTATCTTTTCGAAAGTATGGTAGCTTAAGAATATACCATGAAATTTTCATGCGGAAACTCTCAGTATTATAGCTTCTGCAGCCCATTACCTAGGTAGAGAGCGGTACGTGCACTCCTTGCAAAATTTTTCGATATTCAAAAATCCAGCTCTACAGGCAATAACTGCAGTTGTATTTGACAAGATTTTTCAAGTGAAAATTTCTTTAGAATCGTTGGGAGTGATTTGAGACTCGATGAAACAAAAAAGCGACACTAAAAAGAGACATACATATAGATCTTATAGTATATAGCCTGCGAGAGAATGAGATAGAACACAGTTATACAGCGTTCCCTATTCCCCGTCTCCTCTTTGGGCGGTGCTTCGTAGCCTCCCCACTCTTGGCTACGAAGCGTTATATGTTGATATACGTATATGTGTGTGGCTACGTACTGCTGAGCCACGCTAGTATAGTGAGTATTGTAGTATGTATACTACACTGCCTATTACTTGCTTTGGTGTTTAGTTCAAGCGTCATACGTATGTATGTTTGTATGTATGCTAGTACGTATGTGTGCGCGCCTGCGTATTACGGAGCCACGGTGAGAGAGAAGGCATTATGTATACCTATACTACACTACCTCATACTTGCTTAGACCAAGCGTCCTACGAATGTTTGTGTGTATGTGAGTACGTCTGTGTAATATACGCATTACGACGCTCATAATAGCAACCGCGTGTGCTGTATTGCGTCCGTATTTTTATATTCGTAAATATTTTCATTTTTAAATATTTACCGCAATTATGCCGAAAAATAATGCAGAAAGGTGTCGTGAATATCGACAGAAAAAAAAACAAAAAGAAAATAAAAATAAATTACGGATGGTTTCACTTCTATCGCGTCTAACCGTTAGACTGGTATTTTTTTTTTTTTTACTTTTACAGACCCATCAACATTTGAAGGCGAAATGATGCAGACCGTGGAGCAACTTTTTTCATTGTACTTTTGGGTTACCTGATTTTTTATATATTCATTTTTGTAAAGAAAAATTTAAATAAATTTTTTTATAAAGTTTAAATACTAATAAACAATGTATACAATTTATTTATATTTATTTCTATTGCTATCATTTGCAGCCTTGGTAACCTAGTGGAAATGCACTAGCCTGCCATCCCAGAGGTTTTGGGTTCCAATCCCATGTAAAGCACGGCCCTCGCACTTTTCCAAATTTACCTATTTACCCCTACAAAAAATT
Organism: Anastrepha obliqua; assembly: GCF_027943255.1. Lineage (NCBI taxonomy): Eukaryota > Metazoa > Arthropoda > Insecta > Diptera > Tephritidae > Anastrepha > Anastrepha obliqua. The sequence continues at coordinate 109,852,853 of NC_072894.1, read as the reverse complement.
CCTCCAATTCCATTCCTCAACACCAAAAACTTATCCTTTCCATCCTTACTCCCCCACAAAAATCAGCGCATTATTTGCATAGTGGCTGCTAAAATAAGTAAAAAACAAAGAAAAACACACAGTTACACATTTCATCAGTGATGCCAGCAAGACTAAGCAGGCAATCCCGGTAATAGCGCAGACACACGAAATTCAGCGGCGTCCACAACCATCTGTGCGATCCTTCTTGCAGAAAAACGTGAAACACAGATGACGCTCCAAAGCAGTAAGAATGCGTTGTTCCTCAGCAACGGCAGGTGGGCATTCCGGGGTGGGCACTTGGGTAGCGGCAGGCTAATCACCTAATCGCCAGAAATCGAAACAGATTAACGAAACCAACGCAAGGCTGAGTCTTGTCGAGGCCCTATGCTCCAACAAAATTTTCTAAAACAGTTTTTCTTTTGGCGTTGCTGGCTGTATGTAACCGCTTAAAGATGCTCAATTGTTTACCTTCAAGAACAATGTTACCTCTCTTACAATATCCCACATTAAACATTCATCTGTTTTTCGCTTTCGTCGGATGGGTGGCGGGATGTACTAATTTAAATAAGTCTGGGGATCATATAATATTAAAAATCAATCTCTAACACTGTCCTACATGCCTACCTTAGATAGCACTAAAGGCAGGAAAGTTGGGTATTAAAATGATAGGGGCCCTTCCTAATGAGCCAGGGCAAACATCAGAGAGCTAAAGAATGTAGCTGAGCCATTCTTCATATTTCGATCTGATTCAAAAATTCAACTTATTCCAGCAAATGTCAGACAAAGCAAAGAAAGTGCTCTCATTCCCCTTTCAACAGGATGCACTGTAGTTATATAGTCTTCTTCTCTTCTTCGTCGTTTATTTAGGATAACTTTTACTGAAATTCCGTGGATTCGGATGTCCGCCATCATTTTTACATATTCTTATCTTACTTTCCATGTTCAGGCATTAGATCTAACACATCGCCGATCTTAGGTAGTCAAATAGTAACGCTGTTTTGCTTGCCGCAGCCTTCATTTCTTTCTTTAAATCCTTATTGCTGGTGATTTGTGAACCCAAGTAGAGGATTTCCATCACTTGTTCTATTGGCGTATTGTTAACAGCCATCTTGCATCTTTTTGGCTGTTTGAATATTACTATTGCCTTGGTCTTTTCCGCCGTTATCTGCATGTTGAAGGATGAAGCCACTATCTCAAATTTGAACAGGAATCTCTGCAGGTCGTTTTCGTTTTCTACTATCAATACAGCATCGTCTGCGAAGCATATTATTTTAAATTCACCAGTTGTCATGCGGAACCCAAAGCGGCTGTTTTAAATTGTCCTATGATTCCATCCATACCAACACTCAGCGGTGCCGGGCTTAAGTTGTCCCCTTGTCGAATTCCTGATTTAACCGGAATCAACTCAGTTAGTTTCCCTTTAACTTTAATTGTTGTTTAATTCGCATATTGATATTATTTGGAGCTTTCGTATTCAGCAGTCGTGTCACGTGATTTAATCGCACCCTGTCAAATGCGTTTGGGGGATCGATATAGCGTAGGGACTTATTTACTAGGCTTTACAATTCAAAAGTTTTTTTTCGTAGTTCTAATATTTTTTAATAACATGCAGTTCAATCTCCTTCAAAAACCATGTAAATCCTCCAACTTAGTGCAAGTTAAAAAAACGCAATTTTTACCAAAATTGCAAAAATTGGAAAAAAAATACCGAGTATGAAGTTTTACAGCACACACATTTTTCATATAAAAACTGTAAATTTGAAGTGGCTCAAATTTAATGGACTGCCGTTTTTCACCATATAATGAATGCTCCGAATTTTTGTTTTATAAGGAAAAAACATTCAACACCGTAAGCAAAATAAGAAAACATTCAAAAATCAACTCAATTTGAGAATCACTTCGAGTTTGCTTATATCAAAATTCAATGGGCTATAAAACTGCATACTTGAAGTTTTTAAGCCAGAACGTCACCTTAATCTGGATCCCGGGGCATGGGAATATTGAAGGAAATGAAAAAGCAGACGAATTGGCAAGAAAAGGGTCTGTCATGAATAACAGTCTTGTCGGTATTCACAGCCCTGGGTGCAATCAAGAATACAATTTTCTTTAAATATCTACAAATTGCGGAATACAGATGCAGATACCAGACAAATGCAAAATTAAGAGAACATTATGGCCCACCTACAACCTCATACAAATATCGACATTGGTAAATATGAAACAAAGGGATGCCTGCAGACTCACGGCAGTGCTGACTGGAGAGAGTTCCAAAAAAAAAAAAATAAATGGGTATACCTTACAACGCATATGGTCGTAGGTGTAATCAACCCGAGAAAAAGCAAACTATCTTCCACATCCTTTGTCCTGCCCTATGAAACCGAGGCTGTTAACACTTGGCACCGCTTTTTGAAAACCTCGAAGAGCTGGCTGGTATAGACGTAAACCATCTTATATGGTTTCGCAATCGCACAGACTGCATATTGTCATATGGGAGTAGTCCGTATTACTTCTTGCTTCAATCAACAGAGCAACCTTATGGCAGAACTACACTTGGAAATTTGCAATTGCTTGCTAACAGACGACCGCTTTAAGGAAAAAATATTTTTCTTATGTTTCAAACTATGGTATAATCGTACATATATTTCAAATTAGACAACATTTTGTTACGAGTATTTTTAATTATGTAAAGAGTTCATCAAGAGATAGCTATCCGTCGCCAATATAAATCTATCCCTCGAGAGTTAAGAAACTTTCTTGCTTTAAGAGGAGAACTTTCTCCAAAAACAGTTTCAGATAAACGAATATTTTCCATGATAGGGCAATAGATATACCAACCTGTCTGGAGAGGACTAACAATAATAATTATAATGAGTATTTCAAAAGGGGCACCTAGACGACAATAGTGAATAATTCCTAGACGGCAATTTTTTTGCACCATCTTTGATATTTGTCAAGTAGACAAAAGTACAATTTTACACTATAGAATACGGCCTGGAAGTTATTGAAACTTATCACGAAGATGCTCGATCATAAAAAAAAGTGCGTGTAGCGTGATACGCATAACAGAAGTGAAACTTTCAAGGCAGACAAAGAAAGAGGGAGAGACCCGCGAGAGAATGACAGAGAGATAGAGAGGGAAAGAATATATATCTAAATAAATTCACAACATTTGCAGAGAATACAAATAGACAAATTTAAAAAAAAAGGGGACGGGTCGACCGGTGTAGATAAACGCCGGACACAAACCGTGGCAACAAGGCGGACTACTCCGGGCTTTTATCACCCGCACAAACGAAGCGATTCCAGGACCGCAGCAACAGCACAAATTACCACAAAGCAATACCAATAAATCCGAAGCCGGAATGGATAGCACTTTATAGTATGCACAAGCACTAGCTAAGAATCGGAAATAAGTGCCAAAAAGTAGGCAACAAAAAAACGCCCCAAACAGTAGGCACCAAGGGTATATAACGCCAAAAAATAGGCATCCAAAATATATTTCTTACAAGTTGGCACCAACAAACAAGCGCCAAAAAGTAGGCAGTGTTATTTCTCACTAGAAATTAGCAACCACAAGGAAAAACTCAGGAAAAATAGTCTAAAGTGTATCTAAGATACATATAAGGCAAAGCTCTCTCTCTCTCTTTCCTCTACGTTGTATCTTTTCTCGCGGAACGAAAATGTCTAAAACGTTGCATGGCCTTGAAATTTTACTCTCCATTCTCGCTCGTCCAGCGACGCCTAAGAAGTTTTACTTAAGAAAAACATATCGCAAAATTCGTAATTGTTTGGTGGAAATAATCGTGCCAATGGGTCGATAATGCAAAGGTTGGTGAAAAAATTTCAAGAAACTGAATAGTTGTGGCAAGAGTCCGCGGAAGTTTTTTGGACCTTCGCACGTTGACAACAGTGAGTGTCGTAGGCGATGTAACAATGAACTGTATGAGTTTTGCGACGACATAGACATCGAGCAGTGAATGAAGACCCAGCTGCTTTGTTAATTGGGTCATATCGTCCGAATGGATAAAAACGCTCCGGCTCTGAAAGTATTCAATACGGTACCAGCTGGCGGTAGCAGAGGAAGAAGAAGGCTTCCGTTGAAAGGGGCAGGTGGAGAAGCACTTGGCTTCACTTTTTGTGTAGCATAAGAAAAAAACGATTGGCGCGCTTTATTAAACTCGGCCAAAATCGCGTAAGCGGTTATCGCGCCATTCAAGAAGAAGAAGTTATGACGAGGATAGAAAAAGGACTGGCAGACAAAAAACTGGATATTCTGTTGAGAATATTGCTGCTGTAACGCAAAGTGTTGGTGTGTCTTCAATATTGATATCTGGACGTTCTAAACAAATAGGCATTCATGCATCGACTGTTTGGCGTTAACATTAGGTGATGCCATTTAGTACCTGAAATAATCTAAATTTTTACATTTTTCATTTTAAAATAACATCTAGGTGCGTCTTTTGGAATACCCTTTATTACATGAAGATTGCACTTCTTGTGATCTTGAATTTCTACTTGAACATGAAATATCCACATTATAGAAATTATATTTTTTTATACAGGGTGGGTCAAATAAGACCTACTAATGTTAAGCACAAATAACTTTTCTATTTTTTTACATATTTATTTTTCTCTTTTTGTAGGTTGTAATTGAATTGTTGGATATTTATTATGGAACCCTACAGTACAACACAACGCGTTAAAATTATCGAGTTTTTCTATTCTTCCACATTTAGCCACACAAATTGATTTTTTAAATAATGTTTTGATGTCGGATAAAGCGCATTTTCATTTAAATGGTTATGTCAACAAAAAAACTGTAGATTGTGGGGCTCTGAAAGTCCAAGGGCAACACACCAACATCAGTTGCACCCATCTAAATGTACTGTTTGGTGCGGTGTTATGGCCACTAGAGTTATCGGTCCAAATTTTTTCGAAAATGAGGATGAAAGGCCGGAATCGATTCCAGGAGTTTCTTACAGAACATTGATTGAAAACTTTTTGCGGCCAATGGCGGAGCAGTATCCTAATTTGTGGCTTCAACAAGATGGAGCAACTGCGCATACTGCTAGTCAGTAGTCGTTAGTCATTAGTAGGTCTTATTTAGACCACCCTGTAGTATGAAAGTAAAACTTTCAGTTCAAATTTAGTATCCTAATTTGTGGCTTCAACAAGTTGGGCAACTGCGCATACTGCTAGTCAGTAGTCTTTAGTCATTAGTAGGTCTTATTTAGACCACCCTGTAGTATGAAAGTAAAACTTTCAGTTTATTTCTATGAGTAAATTCTCTTCAAGCTCAATTTTTTTAGACTTCCTTTGATTTCATATCTATAACATTTCGGAATCCATTAGCCGTGCTGTGTCCCATATGTATTGGTCTACTTGAATGCCATCTTTCTAATTGCTTTCAAAGAATTAAAATTTACCAACAACTTCTCCATACTCTATACGCCACAGAATGATAAATTTGCCAGTCAAACGAATCACTTCCATTACCAGTCTCCAAAATAAGTGGCTTGTACTTGCATGCCATCTACGGCACCTTACCGATGCTTGAAGGCTAAGAAAGGCATGCTTGTGTATGTAGATGTGAATTTGGTTGGTCTACAAATGGATTAGCATTTTACTGATTGCATTCGCAATTAAAATTGCATTCGCATTCTAATTAATACGACCGAAAAGGATTGATTTCCCTTAGCACACCCCTACACTCACCTGCAGCCATACATGCACTTACACATACAGGCATGCTCGCACTCATCGTAAGCCACAAGTGTCGCCGCAGATTAACTCACCTGCTCACCAAATTAATATATGAGTTAACTGCCATCGTGCAACACATGCGTCCAACTGAGTAATAACTGTTCAAGGCATAACGCAGGAAGGTTCACTTGACTTATGAGCCGCCTCTCCCATCAATATCGTCTCCTATGCCCGGCCATTTCTGCGCGAGAATGCCTTCAAGGCTCGCCTCGACAGTAATATGCAAATTCGCAAATCATTTCGTTCTGAGGCATGTGGCAAGTATGCGTGCACGAGTAAGTGGCAAGCGGCAAACGTGTTGACAACAATAACAATGACAGGCGACAAAAGTGCATTTGCTGCAGCATGAAATGCAATTTATTTCCACCAACAATACCAACAACAACAATTGCCAGGATAAAAGCTTATGCGCATTTGACTCGCCCTTCCGCTTGAGCGAGTCGATCGGCTTTGCTGCCAAATGCCTTTAGCAAAGTTGTCTCAAATGTAAGTGAGTAAGTGAGCGTGTATGTGTGAATATGCGTGTGTATGTGTGTGTGTATGTATGCATGTAGTGCATAAGTCACTTTGCTTGCCACTCGGCTTGCTTGCCACTTGCATTAAATGCGATTGCATGCATTAAGTAAAATGCACAAATCCAACAACAACAACAATATCGAGAAAAGCAAAAATTATTGTGTCGGCAAAGGAGCTGGTTGTTTGGTGCCAACGAATTGCGTCGAAGTCGGAGTCGGAGTCGGCGTCACCGTTAGAGTTCAGATTGTTTTGCCGCGGGCGTGCTTGTCACACTATGCCACACGATGACACCTTCTGCACCCTTTCGGTTGTTTCCTTTGTTTGTTGTTGCTGTCACCATGAAATGTTCATTTTTGAAACAAATGCATATGCATGCATGTGCGTGTGTGCGCTTGCCTGAATGTGAACGTGCCACAAGGCGTTTGCAACGAAATCTTTTTGGCTTTTTGCAGCTCCAGCGAAAGGCCAAAGGAGTTATGTAAGCACACGAAAAACAACAACAAAGGTGAAACGCCAAAAAAAACGCCGTATATAGCTGCCACAATGACGGCTTAACTTTGCGACAGCAGCGGAAGGATGTGCAACAGCGACTTACTCGCACTCGGCAACAACAAAAGCTGTTGCAATTCACTGTACTGGGCACACATACATACAAAATATACTCTTCAGCAGTTATTTATACCCACATACATACAAACAGCCACGAGAGGGGGACTAATAAAAGTACGCGAAAATCAGCAAAATCAACTTCTATCTGTAATTTTTAAATTTAATTAATGTTCTTTTTTTAATTCATTTTAAATTATTATTTTTAGTTTATTTCAAATTTTTAAATCTTTTTTAATTTGTCTAATCTCTTTGAATTTATTCCACATTTTTAAAAATTTTTTAATTTGTTTAATCTTTTTCAAATTACGTTCAAATTTTTTTTAATTTTAGAAACCATTTTTTAATTTTTTTAAATCTTTAAAATTAAATTTTTAAAATGTTATTCACATTTTCTAATATTATATTTTTTAGTTTTTTAAATCCTATTTCAATTTACTTCATATTTTTAAATCTTTTTTAGTTTGCTAAATATTTTTTAAATTTAGTTTCTATTTTTTTAAATTTATTTCATACTTTTAAATCATTTTTAATTTTTTAAATCTTTTTAAATTTTTTTAATCTTTTTTAAGTTTTTCAAATTTAATTCATATTTTAAGATCCTTTTTAATTTTTTAAATCTTTTTTACGTTTTTTAAATATAATTTATATTTTTAGATCCTTTTTATTTTTTAATCCTTTTGAAATTTTTTAAATTTAATTCATATTAAAATATTTAAATCTTCTAAAAATTTGCTAAATTTAATTCATTTTTTAAAATCCTTTATAATTTTTTGAATCTTTTTTAAACTTTTAAAATTTTTAATTTTTTAAATCTTTTTCAAATTTAATTCATATTTTAATTTTTTTTTGTAATTTCTCTTCTAATCTCTTTTTAAATTTAATTCAAATTTTTAGTTTTTGTTTATATATTTAAATTTTTTAAATTTAATTCATATTTTTAATTTTTTTTTTTTAATTTTTAAATCTTTTTTTAAATTCTTTTAATTAAAGTCTACTTTTTAATATTTTTTTTATTTTTTAAATCTTTTTTAATTTTTTTAAATTTAATTTATATTTTTAAATTCCTTTTAATTTTTTAAAGCTTTTTTAAATTTAATTAATATTTTTAAATCTCATTTAATTTTTTTTTTTTTAATTTATTTCATATATAAAAATTTTTTAAATTTTTTAATCTTTTTTATATTTTTTAAATTTAATTCAAATTTTGAAATCCTTTTTAATTTTGCAAATCTATTTTCAAATTTAATTAATATTTTTAAAATTTTTTTTAATTTCTAAAATCTTTTTAAAGTTTAATTCATATTTTTTAATTTTTTAAAGCTTTTTTAAATTTAATTAATATTTTTAAATCTCTTTTAATTTTTTAATTTTATTTCATTATTAAAAATTTTGAAATCCTTTTTAAATTTTTTAATTCTTTTTTATATTTGTTAAATTTAATTTAAATTCTTAAATCCCTTTTAATTTTTCAAGTCAAAATTTAATTTATATTTCTTAATTTTTTTAAAGCTGTTTTAAATTTAATTAATATTTTTAAATCTCTTCTAATTTTTTAAATTTTTTTTAATTTTTTAAATTTATTTCGTATTTAAAATTTTTTTAAATCTTTTTTAAATTATTTAATCTTTTAAATATTTTTTAAATTTAATTTATATTTTTGAATTTTTTTAAATCTTTCATTTAATCTAATTTTCTGCTTTTAGGCTTTGGGGCCTTCTGGGCCTCCACAGATCATTTCTTCGTCATACTTTAAACTGCTTTACTCTCTAGTTTTTATGGTTTGAAGAAGATGGAGCAAAACGCAGAGACACCTTGAGTAAAAGCTGAAATTCAAGAATGTATCTTCCTCGTATTCCCAAGTTGATCCCTAGATTTTCGCAATACAACAAAGGCTAGCATTTAGGTCCAATCCCTTAGCAACAATTTTCTACATCTACATTGGACCTTCGTCTGAACTTCACTATAACCAAACTTGCATCACCAATTGAAGTTCTTTAGCGGTTTTCTTGATACTCGTTCTTCACAGCAAAACGCCCGAACTTGAAGCTTCCTATACCACTTCGGAACGGTTATAAGCTTTATTGTATGGAACTCATCTAAAAAAATTAACACAATATCACTTCGTTGCCGTCTGAACAACGAGAGATTTGACGAGAGTGTGAATATATATAAAATTATTGTGCAGATTTCGGCTGGCGAATACTCCTGTGAAGTGGCAGCCGAAGTGATCCTAACAATTTTGTTTTTCACCATAGTTATTGGGCGAACCTAGTTATTTATCATTCGTGGAACTGAGTTCATATTTGTCACTCATTTCACACTCCACAGGCTTAATTATTTATCATTTGCAAGCGCGCCTGCTGGGGGCGGAAAGTGCCGATACAAATAAATTGCAATGGGGTCTATCTGCAGCTTTTGACTTTATCTGCGGCCATGTGTGCGGGTCGTCAGTATAGTAAATTCAGATAAATTCATACAGGCTTCGTCTCCATGTTTCTTTCGGTCGTCCTCTTCGGTGAGAGCCTTACGGATTCTAGTCTAAGTCTCTCGCCTCTCTGCTGATATTAGTCGCAGGTTTACGGATCGTATAGCCTGTCCATTCTCACTTTCTTTCACATATTTCAATTACAACCGGACTTTCTTTGCTTCGAGCAAGGAGCTCGTCATTAGATATTCAGTTATCTGGCCACTAGAGGCCAGAGGCTTAATGCTATGCTGGAATTCTTTGAAAATATAATATGACACCCCGATTATTTTGCTTTAATGGCAGTAGAGTTTTCAAGGACTCTTTCTACGTAGCTCTACCTGATTTTTGTGTCCTTGTCTACTGCTTCTCATCAGAACAAAATATTCACTGCTAGAAAAAGAAACGAAGCCAGTAATAGATGGTTTGCAAAACTGATCATCACATCCCTGGGTAAGCGAGCCGGTCATGTGGACCACATGATTATATGATCACTTTCTATTCCTTTGTATACTATATAAATCGGTGAAATATATAACTCAACGCCTCACCTCTTTCGGTATTTCAGTCGGTAAAGCTTAAAACTGGTCGACTCATATCATTGACCACACTTAAAAATATTAACGGATAATGGGTACAATTAATCACTGGATAGTCCTGGGAATATGATTCGATAAATCGCTTATCTTATGAACTTACTTTTCTGTATATACGAAGTGGTAAGATTTGAGTGTCGTAGAATGTTCCACATTCTTAAATTCAGAGAATAATTTGGTAGTTACGCTGTCTCTTCCGCTAAAACCAACTCATTTCCTAATTCCTTTTCCTGTCCTTTCACTTTTACTATTGGGTTTAAATGATATAATTGAAATTTTACCCTAAATTAGACGAACTTTTGTTAGTCCCTTTGTATATAATTTGGTATATGCAGACTCTGGCACTCATATCGGTTGCCTTATAAGCACTCCTTGCTGCACTCTGGCGCACATTTTGTTGGTTGCATCTTATGCGCATTAATGTCGGGTAGCATCATTGGCTTTTAACGCTTAAATAAGCTTAATTGAATTTTCTTTCATGCAAGCGGCGTGTGTTTGCAATATATGCGCATACATAGAAAGATAAAAGCATTTCTCCTCTCGTTCTCAGCAAAACTCTACTGCCACCTAAGTGCCTGGGATTTGTTAATTAAAAACGAATTTCTTTACGTGTATAGGTGGAGAGGATATGAGTACGTAGAATTATGTAAATAAAAGCCAGTTTGTAGCAAAAATATCTATTCTCTATTTTCGAATAATATTAAAAGGACCTCTAATTAATGCCAACCAATGGAAATAATGGCGGGCACTATAGCCGAATCGATTTGCGGATGGCGGATGGTGTTTGGATGTGCAGACTACACTACTTAATTTCGAAAAATCTCCAAAACGTACTATAGAAGCGCAAGAAGATGGTGCAAGTCAGAGTCAGAGGCGCGACCCATATATTTGCGGGCGAAATGAAGCAAAGTATAGGAATGTCGTAATCGGCTTTGAACAGAAAATCGCACAAGTCAACTGAGAACTAAAAAATTCTCAGAATTTAACATTAGAAAGATTTCATTGAAGAGGCGAGAAAAGATGGTAACTTCCTTTGCAACCGGTGACGAAAAGTGGTGTTTCCAACATGAATCTGAAACTAAGCGTCAAAGTGCCGAATGGAAGGCCCCAGACGAGCCATCAAAAATCAATTTTGTATCTTGGCAATTTAATGTTGCGTCCCAGTCGTCGAGTAACCCTGAATACCGCGAAGGATAAAGCTGGCGCTTATTGCACGATAATTCACCATCTCATCGATCCACTCTGGTGACTGATTTTTTGACTAGAAATCGCTTTTTAACCATCAATCACTCAGCGCATTCACCTGATATGGCTCCCTGTGACGTCTACCTATTCGGAAAATCGCCTTTGGCTATGAAAAGAAAACGCGTAAAATAGTGTATCGAGGCCAGAGGGGACTCTATTAAATAAATAAACCCGAAGTTATCAGAACAAAGCTCGTGTCGTTTCTATCTAAGCTCAGTTTTGTTTATTTGTTTGGGCTTCACCTTCAAATATAAGAATTGATTTATTACTTCTAGGATCCAAAGTTATACACAAAGAGGATGCGTCGCTTATCAATCCACTCGCAGAGGAAGTGTTTGTCTTGTTTTGCTAATACTTGAGAAAATGAAGTGAGGTTATGTTTGGTTCGGCGCGCGTGGCTGAATGGTATTGTGCGTTTCCACCATTCGGTTGATCGGAAGCTGTATGCTTATAGTATGTATGAAGCATGAAGTGATACAAAACGGTTTTTCCAACAGCGCTTGCCTCTCCGTAGATAGGCTACCTCCAAATGTACTTCCGGACTGAAGAAGCTCGTGATTAAAATTGACTAATGTCTAGTGGTGGCATGAAGCTACAGGATCCTGGAAAACAATATCTTACAAGTAGAGAAAAAAATCGTTTAAATGGCAGACAAACTACTTATAAAGGGTGAACAGATTGGAGGTACTTTTTCCAATAGTCCACCTAAATACATACGCTTTTTTAGTATTCATTGACATTTCATCATGGAAGGACTTACGCCTCAACAACGTTCCCAAATCGTACAATTTTATTACGAAAATGGGCGCTCAGTGAAAAGTGTTCATTGCGCGCTCAGGTTAACCTATGTTGTATATAGGCGTCCTACGTTTTTGACTTAATGGCTACGTAAATAAGCACAATTTCCATATTTAGGCTAAAGAACAACCCAAAGCTACTCAAGAACATCCTTTGAAAGCAATCGTTTGGTGCGTCCTATGTACTGGAGGAACCATCAGCCCATATTTCTTCAAAGACGAGGTTGGGGCCAATGGAATAGCGAATGGTGAACGCTATCGCGCTATAATAAACAACCTTTTGATGCCGAAAATTGAAGCCCATGACCTTCACAAAATTTGGTTCGAACAAGACGGCGCTACTTGCGATTCAGCCCGTGAAGCAATGGATTTACTGCGTCATCGTTTCGGTGAGCAGTTTATCTCTCGTCTCGCACCAGTGAGTTGATCACCAAGATCGTGTGATATCACACCTTTCGATTTTTGTTTGTGGGGTTGGGGAGCTATGTAAAGTCTAAATGCTTTGTGGATAAACCAGCTTTGATTGAGGCATCGGAAGCCAACAGTACTAAAGTTATTCACGAGATACCGGCCGACCGAAGTCCTCCAGCAAGTCATTTAAAATTGGTGTTTAGGAATAGTCTCGTTTTGCGGCGTAGTTGCGGCCGACATTTGAAAGGGATGATCTTTAAAAAAATAATTTCTTCAATTGCTCTACACAGAAATAATAAAGATTGCGTTGTTTTATAACAATTTACAATCCGATACCTCTAAATGGAAGTACTGGATAGGTTATAATCGAACAGCCTTTGTTTAGACGATGACAACATCCGATGGGGCGTCCCTTGGAGTGTTTGACAAAATATTCTGCGGACTCTAAATCTTGGGAAAGTCACCAATGAGATAAGATGAGATACTGAAATTACTGTATCAAAGACGCACTATGAGCTTAAAACTCGATAGTACATTTTACCCCGAATATGGAAAGTACCTTCGGACTCCCTAATGAAAACTAAGAGACCTCACGATCTCAGCCCGAATATCTAATGCACCAGAAATTTTTAAGAAGTTATATCACTTCAGCGGCGGAAAAAATCATATTTTGGAATTTTTTTTAGCGGCACTAAGAAGCAATTTTTTCGAAAAGCGTGAGTTTGGAACAACTATATTACATTTGTAATTTTCTTAATGCAAATAAATATTTATAATAATAAAAGTTTTTGCTTTTAAAACCAAATTTATAAAAAGAATTAAAAAGGAATAATTTTAAAAAATGATAAATCAAAAAAAAAATAATAATTCTAAATTTTCAGAAAAAAAACAAGCAAAGATTACAAATCTTTTGGGAAATAAATATTTTGGGAAATGCAAAAACAAAAGGTAATATTAATACAACATTTTGTTTCTAAGCCACATTCCTAAAAACCTTTATAAAGAAATAAATAAAAAAATTAAAACATTAGAAAAAAAAAAGTATTCTAAATTTTCAGAAAAAAAACCAAAAAAAATTAGGAATCGCTTGGGAAATGCAAAAAAATACACATATGAGTTTTTGCTTTAAAACCAAATTTCAAAAAGCATAAAAAAATAAATAAAAAAGTTAAAAATTAAAAAAAAATTCTAAATTTTCAAAAAAAGCAAAAACAAAAAATGTCAAATCTTTTGTGAAATAACACTGTTTACTATATAAAATATATCCAAACGTATCTGCATGCAGAGTATAATTTAAATATACGATTCTAAATCTATAGAAAGAATGGGTCTACTTATTTATTTGGTTTTATTTAGTGACTTGAAATAAAAAATTACAAATAATGATAGCAAAGAAGATCGGCCTGGTCTCAATGGATCTATCTTTTAACCCTTTAACGTAGTTATTCCCAATGGTTATGGAAACAGCTTTACATATCTTAAAGAATATTTAGCTGAGTCCAATCAAACCTGCGCATTCACATAAAATATGCAAAAACCTCTCTGCGAATTACAGTCACAGTCGGCATTCAATACCAGTAGACAGATCCATCAAGTGTTTTATGGATACTGGGAAAGCCATGAGAAATGTTAAGGCTATAAAAGGCTTTCCAAACAATTTTTCTTGCCTGAAAATCGCTAGCTAGGATGTACTCACCCCACTCATTCATAAAAAGTCATCGTTTCCACAAATATTCTTGCACTCGTACGCTCTCAATGCAATCTTCAGTAATAAGCGCTTTTAGATGCTCCGCATTTTCATATCATCCATTGCCACAAATCTAATTAGCTCACTGCACAACCGCATCTAATTAAGACTAACTTCCAACATTGCATTGCTTTTTGTGACAATCAAAAACAACATAAAAGAAACGTTGCACATATGGCGATAAAAATAAAAACTTGAAAGAATAGAAATTCACGAAAATCATTAACCAGAAACACACACAAAAACAAAATGCGCACAATAGAGCCAGCTTGAAAAAATTGCAATCGTCAGCTTAATTTACTGCACCAGAAAAAGTAAAGTAAAGCAAAAAAACAGAAAACATCACTGCCTGTTGCGACTCAAGTGGCTTCATTGCCTCATTTGATCGTTGTTTTATTATTTTGTAGTATTTTATTTTTATTTTGAAAATTGCATGCACCCACACCTTTCGATATAAATATGAGCGCCTTGCTTCGTATGCCTTGCACTTGCACTTGCAATGCGTCTACTACCACCACCACCACTACCACCGCCGCCAACATCTCATTTAGCCGATTGCAGCAATTCAATCGTGTGCAATTGCGCCATTGTAATAGTGCGCTCATGAGGAAAATTCCATTATTGCAGCTCACGAAGTATAGGTGCATGTGAGTATGTAGAGCGGAGCGTCCTCTCGCTTGCAGTCTGACTTGCTTGGCAGCAAGAGTCTGTGCAAGTCAGTGCAAAAAATGAGATTACCTTCAGAAGGGAGCAGAGCGCAGTTTGTGGTACTCATTCATTTGCTGCAATTCACTTCAATTAATTGTAATATTAGCATTTTTTGTGTTGCGCGTCAGGTGAAGCTGTGTGTACCGTATGAAATGAAAAGGTTGAAAAGACGGTATCTGATGGCCCCTGAGTACTAAATTTCTCAACGTAAAATGGTTGATTGACTATTTTTTGTGTACTCAATGTTGAACATTTTCTTTTGTATGTAGTATAAAATACTTCTGCCCATATGCTTTATAGGGAAGAGAATCCTTAACGCTGTGTGCAAAAACAAAATTGGCAAAAATCAACACAAAGATATTAAGCGACTTCAAACTATCACTTTATTGTACTAGATTAGATTAGATTAGATTTGTGGGGGGTTAGAAAAGTCGAAGCCCTCAGCCAAGAGACCATTACACCACCCCCGGATAGATTTCAGCAGAAAGAATAGAGAAATAGGAAAGATGAAATGTGGGTGGTAAAACGGAAAAATTAGTTAGGGGTCACTCTTCCACAAATCTCTTGGATTCATTCATGAATCTTAATAAATCCGGAAGAGGAAGAGTATGAATTTTATCCATTCTCAGTATATCGCAACCCAATATCCTAAGTCTGATTCTTGAAAACGCCGGATAGCTACAGAGAATATGCCCTGCACTATCTTCATTCTCAAGAGAGGACAGGCATATATGGAAGGTCTGTGGGTGACTTCCATGGCAGCCATATGCTGACCACAGAGGTTGTGTCCTGTGATTACATACACCAGTACTCTCAGGTCCTTTCTGCTGAGTTTTAGGAGAAAGGTCGCTATTTTCTTGTGTGGTTCTTTCATAAAGCACTTGGTCACTCTGCACGAGCTCAACCCAGGCCAACGTCCTCTATGCGTAGACCTCATGAAGTCGTGAATTTATAGTTGAATCGATGCAGAATTGACACCTAGAAAGGGTTCAAGGCCTAGTGGCATACCTGGAGATCATTTATTAGCCAGTTTACAGTTCCCTGTAGTACTTTATTATACTAAAATTGAATGGGCTAAAAAACTGCATACACAAAAGTGTTCTATAAATTCAAATTCTGAATAAAATGTTGAAAACTTTAGTAATTAATAATTTATTAATTTTAGAAAAAAAAATTTTTCGTAGTTGGAAATTCTTTTTTATATAACAAGCTATATTTTTATAAAAAAAACAACCAAAAAACTGAATATTGTGAAATGATGAAGTGCGTTAGTTTTGCGACAACAAGTGTACCACCACAACATTGTTGTACGACCACAACATTCATAACATTTGCACCCACTTTCTCTCACTTAATCAATTTCCGCTGATTACTAGAAAAATACCCGATAGCACAGACCACTTCATGCTGGATTAGGTAAAATTTTCAGATAATTTTTCCTCATCCTCATTTTCAGGACGAAAACCTCCTATTCTATGATTAAATTAGCATAGCACGATGAATTAGGTCCAGATTCTTTTATATTAATTCGTGTGGTACACATAACGTGAGTTCCTCCTCTCTTCCTTTCTGAGGCCAGCCTTACGCAAATGTTTTCAAACGATTTTCTGGCTTATCTTTGGTTCTTTACCTATCAAATAATTCTAGCGAATCGGTCTATCTCCATGTTTGGTGCACGAAATATTTTACACGCAAGACTTTAGTTAAACCGCAAGTTAACGCATAATTGGTAGCTACCAGCCCGGTTTTCAAGCAGGAAAATCAACGATTGACTAAATTTTCTTACTAAGGAAGATATTCGAATAGTCTCGTGAATACGATTTGATTTCTTTTCATAGATTTCAAAGCAGCTCACGACAGCATAATTCAAAACCACCTATTCTCAGTGGTAGCTGAGTTTCGGTATTCCCGCTATTCCCGATAAGCTTGACTATGCACAATGTAAGGAAGTCAAAAGAGTTCAAAGGGATCTGTCGCGAGAGTTCGCCTCCCTGAACGGACTCCGGCAAAGAGATGGGCTCTCATGTCTTCTCTTTAATATTACTTTTGAAAAGGTTGTCAGGGAACTATTCAGGGAAAAGGGAACTATTTTAAATATTAAAATGGGTTGAGTTGCTGGTTTACACGGGCGGCATAGACATTATTGCATCCTCGCTGCCTAATTTGAAGAAAGCCTTCGAAAGTACAAAAAGATGAAGTACAATGATTATAGTTTCGATAGAGTAAAGGAATTCAAGTAACCATTTTTTTTTTTTTTTTTTTTTTTTTTTTTTTTTGTCGAGACAACTAGCAAGTGCAGCACTCAGACATTAATTGAGTCCATTGTACTACACTTGGATTCCCTTTTAATTTTCTTTAAATCTACCCGATCTCCGAAGAAATCTGAGTAGATCTTGTGGTGCCAAGGAGCCAAGATGGTCGCTTCTTAACACATCAGTGCCAAAGACCTCAAACCTGATTCGGGCGAAGGCGGGGCAGACACACAGGAAGTGGTCCGCCGTCTCATCCTCCTCTTCACAAGCTGGGCAGAGTACACTGTCTGAGATGCCCAACCTTTCCATGTGCTTTGCCCACAGAAAGTGGCCCGTCATTAGTCCAACCAGCCGTCTGCACTCCCCTCTGCTTAATGACAGAAGGGTTTGCGACAGTTGATCGGACATGACAGGTAACATCAGTTTTGTCCATCTGCAGCCTCTCTCAGCCTGCCAAGCTCGCTTGTGGGTAGTAGTTACCCATTTGCTAACCGTGGCCGTGATGGCCGCAGAGGGGAGTGGCAAAGCGGGCTCTGGGCCAAAGAAGTTGGCTTCAGAGCCCATCTTAGCTAAGGAGTCAGAGGTCTCGTTACCCGCGATACCCACGTGTCCCGGGACCCATGTTAGCATCAGGCTGTTATGTCTGCCGACATAGTTCAGCCTGGATTTACAGGACTTCACTACCCCTGATGTGGTTTGAGGGCTGTCTAAGGCCATAAGCGCTGCTTGGCTGTCGCTGCAGACACAAATAGATCTGCCTCTCCATCGTTTTTCCACAACAAAGTTCATCGCTTCTTGAACTGCATACACCTCCGCTTGAAACACAGATGCATGCATTCCAAGAGCAAAGTGCAGTTTTGTCCCGCTGGATTCCACGTAGACCCCAGAGCCGGAGCCATGCTCGGTCCTGGAGCCATCCGTAAAAATGCGAAAACAGTGTTTGCCGGGCTCATTTTCTGAGTCTCCCCACAACTGAGCCTCTGGTAACACTACACTGTATCTCTTTTCAAGTACGACTCTTGATGGCATTGAGTCATGGGGCATGGAGAGAATCGTTGGATCGATGTCCATGCCTTCTCTGTGTTCCAATGCTGGACAAGGGCCGTACCAGTTCCCACTGTGTTTCAGTCTGCAGATGGCCTTCAGGGCCTCTCCTCGGATGAAAGCATCAAGTGGTGGTAAACCAATCAGAGCATCTAGTGCCGGGCCTGAAGTAGTCGGAAAAGCTCCGGTGCAACAGATGGCCACAGTGCGTTGTAGTCTCGATAAGGTCCTCCTGACTCCCACTAGGGATAGTCTACTCATCCAGACCACTGATGCATAGGTGATAATGGGTCTTATCATAGCTGTGTAGATCCATAGGACCTTGCTAGGAGAGAGACCCCACGTTTTCCCAAAGACACCTTTGCACTGCCAGAAGGCTGTCAGCGCTTTGGATGCCTTTGTCTCAACGTGTGATTTCCATAGGAGCTTACTATCGAGGATTACTCCTAGATATTTAATTTCCTTGGATAGCTGGATTGTGACTCCTTTTAGCTTTGGCAGAACTATTCCGTCAAGCTTCCTCCTTCTGGTAAAGAGGACAATACCAGTCTTGGCGGGATTTGCCGACAGCCCGTTCGCACAGCGTGTCAATCCGATCCAGAGTTTTCTGCACTTTCCTGCAGATGTTCATAAGCGAAGAGCCTGTTACTAAACAAGCAACGTCGTCCGCATATGCTTGTGCGTAGACTCCCGAATCGTTTAAGGTGGTGAGCAGAGGATCGATTACCATGCACCAGAGTAACGGAGACAGCACGCCGCCTTGGGGGCAGCCTCTGTTAACCCCAGATGACACCAGCAGATCTTCCTCTGCTCGCACCGAAACGATTCTTTGGGCCAGCATCGAACGAATCCAATTTACTAGCACCCGGTCTACGCCGTGCCTACTAGCAGAGTTACACATACTATCAAAAGTGGCATTATCAAACGCCCCCTCTATGTCTAAAAAGATACCCATAGCGTAGTCCCTCCTGTCGATGGCCAGCTCTATCCTAGCAACAAGGTTTTGCAGTGCCGACTCGCAGGATTTTCCACTCTGATAGGCATGCTGAAATAGAGACAGAGGGTGAGCCTTCAGCGACTTCTGACGTATGCGCAGTTCCACCAGTCGTTCGAGACTTTTCAGCATGAAAGAGGTCATGCTGATTGGTCTAAAGCTTTTGGGGCTGGTGTAGTCGTCTTTTCCAACCTTTGGGATGAAAGCGACCCTCACCATCCTCCAAGAGCGTGGTATGTAAGCCAGTGCCAGGCATGCCGAGAAGATTTTCTTCAGGGCTGCTGTCACGAACTCTGCACCCTCCTTCAGCATGGCAGGAAATATGCCATCTGGCCCGGGCGACTTGTAGTCGTCAAAAGATTTGATGGCAAATCGAATGGCGGCCTCATTCACCACAGATCTGGCAACGAACCAGTCATGCCGAGAAGGTGTAGCAGCTCTGACAACTGCCTCTATCAATAAGGGCTGTTGCCGGCTGATGCTTATCTGATTACCAGGAAAGTGAGACTCCATCAGCAAGCTGAGTGTCTCACTTTTCCGCTCCGTGAAGGAGCCATCAGATTTCCTAAGTGACCCCAGCTTTGCCGTTGGGTCCCTTTTCAGGATCCTAACCAACTTCGCCGTGTCACTCAGAGATTCAATACCGCTGCAGAATTCCCTATATGAGGCTTTTTTCGATTCCCGAATAAGCCTCTTGTAGTTCTTCTGAACATCACGGTATCGCTCCCAGTCCTCTGCAAGGTTAGTCTTGAGGGCCCGGTTTAGAAGTTTTCTCGACTCACGCCTCAACATCTGGAGCTCTTGGTTCCACCACGGAACGGGAGTCCGGCTCGGGAGAGGTCGAGTTGGACAGGCTGACTCAAAACAGTCGGTTAGGGCAGCGTTAAGTTTCTCAACAGCCGCCTCAATGGCCTGTTCTTTTTGAAGTCTTGGTGGCGCAACGTCAAGGTCCCGCAACGCCTCCCTAAACTTCTGCCAGTCTGTTTTTCTTGGGTTTCTAGAGGGCAATGGCATATGTGCCTCCTCGCCACACTGAAACTCAATGTACCTGTGGTCCGAGCACGAATCTTCGGCAAGGACTCTCCAGTTCTTGATTGACCACCCAAGTTTTGAGTTTGATAGGGTTAGATCAATCACCTCCTGTCTTCTAGACGTTACAAACGTTGGCTGTGAGCCCATGTTTTGTATGTCTAGGCAGGAGGACGCGATAAATTCGAATAGTCGAGAGCCCCGTCCATTGCACTTGCTGCTGCCCCAGATTGTATGCTGGGCATTAGCATCGCAACATAGGATGAGGCCCAGACTGCGCCGCTCACAGAACCTCACGAGACTAGTGGCCTTCCCGGGTGGTGGCCCTTCCAGAGCATCGTAAGGAAAGTAAGCAGATGCAATCACAAACTTCGACCATCCGCGTCTACCTCTATAACACACCTCAGCCGCTACCAGGTCTTGGCAACAGAATTGCTCAAGACCCGTCACAGTGAGATGGGATGATACTATAAGACCGGTCCTAGGTCTGCTAGAACTCCTGTCATATAGTAACGTGGCCCCTTTCAGCGCACTTAAGCCACAGAGACGGCCCCTAAAGACCCAGGGCTCTTGCACTGCTGTTATGTGTAACCATTAGTAACCATTAGTTATGACAACAAAATTTCTGCATAAATTGGTCGCATGCTCTTTATAGGATGGGGTTCGCCTGCTATTTCTCTTTGTGCAATCACCTAAAGAGCCGCCTTCTACACAGGAGAACAAAGATTTCACTGTACCGCTCAATTATTCGTATTATTCCCACCTGCTATACGGTGGAGAATCTTGGTCACTCAGAGATGCAGATAAACAGAAGCTGGTAATCATTGAAAGGACAAGTTGAACAAATACTCTGCGGAGAGTGCCAACGAAATAGAACAAGAGACCGCTCGCCGCTCAGATGGGTTGACGGTGTAGATGAAGACAAAATTCAGTGGTCAGCACCGCCTCCAGCTCAGCATTCGTTCGAATAGTCTGCAAGAACACACTACCCAGTCCTATCAATAGACGTCTTATCCTAGTGAACTTGTCACGCTCACTACTGATGATGCAAGTGCATCTTTCAGCTCGTCAAACGACTTAATCAAAGCGCTGCAATTAAATCAACGACTTTCCAGCATTTGAAGCTCGCGTTTCAATTACAACAGTTCCCTCTTTCTCTGAAGTCCCATTCGTTTCCGATCAATATTCTTTTCTTCCTCGTTTTTTTCCTCTGTGTGGTACTGTCTGTTTATAGTCATGCTGAGACAACAACGCAACTAATTTACTGCAAGCGAAATCCCGGGAAGATTAATTTCACTATGCTCAATAGGAACTCGGTTACTCAGATTATCCCAGATTTGCTTTTTATGGTAGCCGATTCCCTTTTTCTAGCAACAATGCGTAAATCCAAAAGATGTAATAAGATATTGGATAGAGTCCTCGAGATCCGTGAGGATTTTCCCGAGTATATCTCTGAAGAAAGTGAATAACAATAAGACGAAAGCGAGCCCGAAAATGAAATTACGCAATTTGTTGAAAGTGGATGGATAGAATTATCTTGAAGTGTAGAGGAGAATTTATATGCAATGCGTGGAAGCAAGAAAATGTGGAGCTAGAAGAGATCTGACTCTGAGGATGAGATGACAAGCTTTCCTAGTATATCCCAAAATGTGGCTGGTGATATCGAAATAGCAACGGCGGAACACAGTCGACATAATTGAAATCAGGTGAATCTAAGGTAGGACCCCCATACGTATGATTTTTGAGGATATCGGATGCACTACCACCCATACTAAAAGAATTATTATGGTAGTATGGTAAGCGATCTACTGACACGAATGGGGGTATTCCTGAAATAAGCCTTCAATATTTTCAAATCCTTAGGACATCTACATGACATTTTATCCGAAATATTTGCATTTTTGGTGCCAACCTCCAATGAACCACCCCTTACTAATACCAACTACCTCTTTTTCTGCCTTTGCCTTCTACACTTTCCATTTTTCATTCACCCCGTCTGCACTGATTTTATTGCACTTTTATATGTTTGCAAAAATTTTCAGCGTAGCATAACTAATTATATTGTTGTTGCAAGCAGTCAATACAGTAGGTCGCGCATCAGACAAACACGTCACTCAGCGCTTCATGCGCGTCTATAGGCTTGTCAACTTTGACATTTCGGCGACTACCGCAGCACCCTTTTCCGCGTTTTCATTTGCAACAGTCCATTGGATCTCTCTTCCAAGTTCTCTTCTACCATCGCTTTGCCTATTTTACAACTTTCAGAAAATTTTAAATTTATTGCACTTTTGCCACTGACATTTACGACCCGTTTTCCATTTAATTTTATACTGCAAGTTTTAATTTTATAGTGCAAATTTTCCATACTTAAGTCCGGACAAAACGAATTCACTTTTCGCAACAGCTGTTTTTTTTTTTTTTGCCAGGCCCTGCATTACTTTTCCGCATGTCGTAGGATTTATTGTAATTATGCAAAAATTTTCGCATTTTATTAGAAAGTCGTAAAAATTGTTTACTTTCCGTCAGGCCGATAGTTACACTGCCTTTTTTTTGTTTGGTATTATTAGGTCGTAAAATCTGTATTGGAAACTTTCGCGCAAATTAACATAATTTCTTAGTGAATTATAAAGGGATTTATACATTTTTATAAGGTAATCAAATAAATATGGGGATAGCCTTTTTTCGGGCAGCGAAAAAAGAAGGACAAACTTAGAGTTGATGATAAAAAATATTGGGAGAAGAAAATTTAAAATTTTTTTCAACAAAAGTGAATATATATATGTTTTGAACCCGTATCGCCAGCGACGTACCTTTTCTTGGATAACTATTTTTTCGAGGCTGACAACTTTTTGAACAAACCTGGTATGAACAAACAAAAATTTTTATTTTTTAATAATGGATCAGAAAATGGTATACTCAAAACAGAAATAAAAAAATCTTTTTTGGTTTCTCTTTTAGACACTTTTAAAGAAGCACCCAAAAATCACCGTTTCAAATCAGGCGAGGGCCTTAATTTTGCTATGTATTAAGTTCGCCTTATTATTGCTGTTCGCACTTCATCTTGGTCAAGAAATTTGTACCTACAAAAATCTATCTTTTATTGCTTCAAACACAATTAAAGCTCACTCTGCCGTCGAAAACATGTATGAAAGAAATATTTTTCAAATGATTTTAAATAAAAAATATCTTTATGCACTAATCCTAAGCCGAAAATTATTAGTTTACGAGTTGCAGAATGATAATTAATTTTTTGATGCAGGTCTTATTTTAAAACTTGAAAATTTGCCTGCTTTGCTGCTTTTTTAGATACAACTTTCGAGCTGCATTCCTGCCTGTTTAGTGGCCTAGCAAGGGGAGCGGACATAGAATCCATAGCAAAAAGCGCTGGAACTTTCGCCAGCTTACGAAAAATCTGTAATTCAAGCAGTTTGTCTGTGAAGACAAAATTTAACTTGTACAAATCGAATGTCTTCACAATTCTTTTATATGGTTGTGAGGCATGGCTAGTTAGCGACAAACTTACAAGCACGTTAAAATCTTTATAAATAGAGGACAGCGTCACATTCTCGAAATTTGGTGGCCCAACACTATAAGCAACTCGTCATTGCCTCAAAGCTGTAACATCGAGCCGGTCGCCACAATAATAAAAAGGCGTAAATGGGGCTGGATCGGGCACATTTTACGGAAACCTCTCGGGGAAATCTGTCGCTACGCACTTGATTGGAGTCCTCAGCGAAACCGGAAAAGTTGAAGGCCTAAAACGTTATGGCGTCGCACTGTTCTGAAGGAGACAGAGATGCTAGAAAATCATGGCTGGAGATAAAGGCGTTAGCAAAAAATCGAACTCAGTTCAGATGTTTCATTTCGGCGCTTTGCTCCGCCAGGAGTTTGAGGAAAAATGATGATGATGATGATTTCTACCTGCCAGCACATCGAGCTCGTTGCGCTAACACATTGAGCCCTTAATTTTTTACTTATAGAAAAAAATCGTGCGCTCCATCTTACCTCTCTCAATGCCGTATCGCGGTTTTTATGACAAAAATTTGCATGAAATGAGAAAACACCGACTTTTTATTGCTTGTAACAAATTTTGTGCTAACGCCCGAGACTGATTAAAAAGTCAATGCGATCAAATAATAGCAAATGCCAAAATACTTAAGCAATGGAAGTTGCCATGAAGCAGCAAATTACTTGTTGGTCGATGGTATTTGAATTATTTGACAGTCCAAAATGTTGATGAGATGAATACGAAGCTGTTGGTGATGAGCAGAAAGTAGATGGGAATTCACTTAGAGTGGGTGATTTGCAAGCAGAAGGTTACAACTTACACAAGTGCATGAGGCATTGGAATTAGTGATGTCAGCACCAGGATCCCGACCTTTTTTAAGTCGCAAAAATTCGAGGCTTATTTATCAACAATCCCGAGTTTTTCGGAATTTTAGATTTTATGTATGCTTGATTTATTTTTTAACCATGGGACCGCGTTCTTCGATAGAAAAGCGTCAGTTAGTTTTGAAGCAATGCAAAAAAGGAATTTCGCATTGTAAAATGGATGAAATTATTTAAGTTCGTCAACAGTTCAACAGTTGGACGGCCTATGAATGGGAATCGATGTAAGTGACTGTATGTAAATAGTAATATTAGACTCTGACTTTAGAATTTGAAGTGAAAGAAATATTGCACGGGTATTACCAGGCACAAAACGCATTCAAAAGGCTTCTTCTCAGTTTTTAAATTTTTTTGCAACGTGCTTTTTATGACGCATCTTAAGTTACTTTTTCATAGGTACTTCTTCAGGGTGGATGTATTATATCCCAAACCCATCACCTTCGGGTTCAGGTTTTCATTAACGAACGTGCGGTCTGAAAAAATAATTCTATCACCTTCTAATACGGATCCCAAATATGGTACACTAACCAATCCAAATGAGAAGATGGTAGAACAGGGGCGAGAATCAATGGGTATCTACCCATCAATCTTCCAGGCAGAAATACATGCCATTGTGATATGTGTGAGGGAATGCCTTCGTAGAAAAATGAGAGGAGCTCACATTTTCATACTCTCAGATAGTCAGGTGGCTTTAAAAGCCCTTCCAATAACTACAATCACCTCAAAAATGGCGAATGACTACCTGAACCTTCTTAACACGTTGGCTGCCAAAGCCTTTTTAGAATTTTGATCGTTCAGTAGCAGTGTCATTTAACAATTTTGGTCACCTGAGGCCAAAAACTTATTTATGTTCTTTTTTGTTTCTTAGTGCCTAAAAATAAGTTTTGACTACTCGCGACTTTATTTTGGACTTCATGTCTCCAGAACCCATAACAAAAGGAAAACATTTGATAGAAAAAAGAAAGGACGACAACGGAAAAGCAATAAGGCGTGCTTGTGTATTGTGTTATGCCATGTCAAAAAAATCTGCTGAGAGAGTAACAGCCAGAAAGAGCTTGAAAAGGACCACCACCTACTGCCCAATAAACCGCAACTATGTGTAGAATGTTTTCCTAAATATTCCCACCAGAAAAATTAATTTTTGCACTTATCTCCATTAAAAAATAGAATTTTTAATTTTAAGTTTATTGTTTTTCTACTGATTTCCATTTGAATTTACATACATATATATTTTTATATTTGTTTTGTTCATAAATTAATTAATTTTTAAAAGAATTAATAAAAGGACAAATTTTAATTTACAACTTTTTTATTATCCAAAAAAATACCATTAAAAATACACAATGGCCATGGGAAATACACCAAAATGTTCACCACAGGCCAGAGAATCCAAATTCTATGTAAAATTTCATATTAAAATGTACAAAAATGTGTGACGTGGCCTCAGGGTAACATTTACGTGTCGCACGAAAATGTGCGACGTGGCCTCAGGGTAACATTTAGGTGTCGCACGAAAATGAGCGACGTGGCCTCAGGGTAACATTTAAGTGTCGCACGAAAACGTGCGACGTGGCAGCCAACGAGTTAATATGCTAGACAGCTTCAACATATTATTGCTGGGTTGGGTTCCCGGACATGAAGGACACGAGGGAAACAAAATAGCGGACCCTCTAGCACAAAAAGGGGCAAGGTTAGGTTAGGTTATGGTGGTAGTCGGTCTGCACGACCAACACACTTAGACCTTACAGGCCCATTGTAATACCACTTTCCTACTCGGGAACCTCATTTATCTTCCTTCGTGGAACCATTTTGTGGCTGTTATGAAACGTAGTATTGATACCAACCCCACGCCAGACAGTTCTGTAAGAGAATCAAAAAAGTATTTGTTGTTGTAGCAGTATAAACATTCCCCATACTTACACACGGTGATTGCTGCTGGAGTGACAGTCCTTGGCCGGATATAAATCCGGGTCGTTTCGGTAACGTAGAACCGACTGTCATGGAAACGCTGTTTCTTCCTCTTCCTCATCTCTGCAACTTCTGCAATATTCATGGGAGAAAACTCCTAGTCTCGAGGAATGCCTGCCAAATAGCCAGTGACCGGTTAAACAAGCCACGACCTTCGAGATATTGTCTCTTGAGAGACTAAGCAATTCCTTTGTTCTTTTCTTGTTTATTTGCGGCCATATTAGCCTAGCTGTTAGACACGTTTCTTCATTTCTCTATGACCTATTGGCCTTTTGGATAATGTGGTTTTTTATTATTAGTTTACTTGTGGCGATGGGTATTCCAATGGTACTTTTATCGCTGAGCAGTTGGAGAGCAATACCTTTTCTGGCTAGCCCATCAGCTTTACAGTTTCCCTCAATATCTCTATGTTCCGGAACCCAAATAAGGCTGACCTTGGATACGTCACTAATATAATTTAGAGCTGCCCGGCATTCCTGTGCAACCTTTGATCTTAGTAAAGCCGCATTCATTGATGCGAGAATATATTTATAGTCGTTTTTGTTAGGGCGTGCATATTTAGGTATGTAGCCACTTCTTTTATGGCTAGTACCTCTGCCTGATAGGCGCTGCAGTAGTCTGGTAGTCGAACGGATAGTTCCAGTCCTAATTCCTTCGAGAAAACTCCATGGCCAACCTTATCGTCTAGCTTGGAACCATCTACATAAAAGTTTAACTCCCCCCTTCTCCATGGCCTTGGTGTCTGCCACTCCCTTATTGACGGTATACTCGTCTTGAATAGCCTTTCAAAGGTGAATCTAGGGATAGAGTAGTCTATTTCTTGTTTGAAAAAAAGGGGCAAACATACCTCTAATTGCTTCTAAACCCTTCTATATACTTACAAAGGGCCACATCAACGAAATTCTCAGAAAGTGGGAGGTGAAGAGGTTTGTTGAATACTGGCGAAACTCTATCGGTTAGCGACAAGCGAAACAATTCTTAACTTCAGACAAAGGAATTTCTGATACGCTACTTTTATTTAGCAGAGTTGACTTAAGACTTTTAACTGGTTACTTCATAGGCCACTGTAGCCTTAGTTGAACAAAATTGGCCTCTCTCTCATTTGCCGATTCTGTGAAGTGTACACTGAAAATGCAGAAAAAATTCTTTGTGAGTATCCTGCATTAGGCAGAAAACGGCTACAGCACATTGGCGGTACTGCTGTACATCCATATAAACTACGGAACAAGAAACCCCAGAATGTGCTAAAATTTTTTAATAGCCTCAAAATATAGGGTACCTCAGCAAGCTTTGCTATCTGATCTGTTTTGGTTTGTTTGTTTGTTAAGACTAATAGAAGCCCCGCTGGTGTAGGGCATATCACCGGTCGTCTTCGTCTAGCTCATCTGAAGGTAGGCCCAGGAAACATGCTGTTTCGACGGGTTGGGTCCAGAGGGAGAGGGGTCTTAGATGAGTCGGGTTTATAGGGTATGCGAAAAGATGGTTAGTGTCGTGCGGGGTGCCTTCACATGCCGGACATATGTTTGGTATGTCGGGATCGATTCTGGATAAGTAGGAGTTTAACCTGCTACAGTATCCAGAACGTAATTGTGCCAGTGTTACACGTGTCTCACGGGGAAGCTGGAGCTCTTCATCTGCAATAGGTGGAGATTGGACTCCGATTACGGCATTCACAGGACGGGAGCTTAAGAAGGTGGTGACGGTCTCCCGGTGAATGTCGTTTATTGACTGTCTAAACACTGTCTGGTCCAGTAAATTTCGGTCAGTTTTGTCCTGGATTTCATCGGCGTAGTTTAAGAGGTGTCTCCTGACGTGCCTGGGAGGCGGCTTGGGCTCAAGCTTGTGTCTGCAGGGGTGAAACCTGCGGTAACATCCTAGCAGGAACTGCTTGCTGAACAGTTTGTTATGCTCCATTACTGGGAGCATTTGTGCCTCTTTGTGAAGGTGTTTCACGGAGACATCAGGAGGCAACCGGTCGCTGTCCGAATGGCAGTATTTTGGCATGTCTGTAGCTTTATCCACTGCGTGTTACTAGTTCCAGGCGGCCAGACAGGCGCAGCATAGTTTAGAACCGGCCGACCAATTGCCTTAAATGCCGATAGCAACAGTTCTTTGTCTTTGCCCCAAGTACTGCCGGCAAGCGATTTTTCGTCGCAGTGCGCAGTAGCCTAATAATAATAATAAAAACTTTTTCACACATATTGGCTTTTCTTTTGTTACTAGTAAAACGATTTTCACTTGAAATAAAAAATCTTATTTAAAATCCATTTGTTCAACACTCATTACGTGGCTTCTCAAGCAACACTGATGCAATTTTTTTCGAGTTCAGTTGTTGCAAAATAATGAATGTCTAAATCCCGTGCCTATTACCGAAATTTCGGGAACTGCAATCGAAGTAAAAAAAAACAAAAATTCCGGGATCCTCAAAATCGCAAAATTTACATCCCTCATGATTATAAATGATTTTCCAGCAGAAGATTAGACGTACAAATGTATTTATATGAGTTTAAATTTCTTCGGAAGCTGCCTATGCCATTTTGCCGCTGATACTTCCTCCAAAAGTCGTTTGCATATCGATGTCAAATTATTATTTTTCGTGGCAGACAAATGAAAAAATCTACGCTCACACACACACACAAGTATTCGGTGATATGCACTAAGTGCAGGAAAAACATGTTTCCAGTTTATTAATTCGCCAATTGACAAGTTATTGCAAATTGAAATGAATACAGCCACGAGCGAGAATTATTTTTATTCTCTTTTCGCTTTTGTTGCAACAACACCCATAGTAAATGCAGTGTACTATTTGTGCCGCTTCTTGTTGTTGTTATCATCGTTAGCTGTCAAATAATTTTGAGTATCGACACACGCTTTACGCATTCAAGTGGAAAATACGCGAACAGGCAGCTGGAGGCCAGGCGTACTTTGCATATGGCAAATTGGCAAAAGGAACGAAAAAAAAAATGTAATACAGCGTAGTACTACATATGCAGTGAGTGAGAGAGAGAGGGATACGGAGAGGAAGAGCGCGAATTGATAGCAACCCTCAACGTACGCCTAAAATCATGCTTATGCAGTACACATTTATTGAGACAGTATCGAATTGTGTTGTAGGTAATGCGTTGATTTCAATTACTTGTCGCCCCACTTCCACTCTCAATTACTATTTTTATTTCGATTTTTATTGTAATGTATTAGCGTTGTTGTTTTTTTGTATCCCTCTGTCTTGCTGCCACCATTGTACGCCCCATTGTCGCTTTGTTGCCGCACAAACAACTCAATAAAATTTAAATTTACTTGTTCAGCAATAGTCAGCGCATATTTTTCCTCTCTACACATACATACACACATATTCATATGCTGAGTTGATTCCATTGTACGGCATGCGTGCATATCCTTTGACCGGTACCCGCTTGCTCTTGCTCTGGCATGACACTTTCGCTCTGACACATACGAGTACTCATAAATTTCACACTTAATGGTGCAAAAAGTGCGAGAAAAATGCAGCAAAAAATTACGTGTGTGTATGTGTGTGCGTATGTAAGGCATAACAAGATCAGAGGCGTTTAAGTATTTACATACACATGGATAAGTGGTGACAAATAGACAAACATCTGCATATCCCTACATTTGCAAATATACGAGGTGGGTTCAAAAAGTACACGTGTTAGAAATGAAATCACCAATTAAAAATAAATTGTATTTACCAAAATATACCCTTTTAGAAAGACACACTTCTCTCAATCCAAAAAATTGGATTTGTCGAACTCTCCAAAATACGTCTCTGTCTCGGCGATGACTTTCTCGTTTGAACGAAATGTTTTTTCCCGCGAGTCATTTCTTTATGTTAGGGAACAAAAAAAAGTCGCAGGGAGCCAGATCGGTTGAATACGGGGGTTGCGGCCACAATTCATAATGCAATCCATGCAGTTTAGCGGCGACAAATCCGGATGAAGGTGCTGGTGCATTATCGTGGTGAAACAGCAACTTCTTTTTCGCCAAATGCGGTCGTGCCTCCTTCAATTTTTCGTGAAAGCGGTCCAAGAATTGTCCTGTGATCTTTCATCTTTTCAAAATTAATTTTATTCATAAGTACCCCCAGCTTCTTGTTGGAACCACAATTTTTACAAACTTTTTTTTTACATATTAAATACTCGATTGTTGAAGGTATTTTCAAACCGGTCCAGCTGGCGTAAATTGCAATAGTTTTCAGAAATATTTTAGTGAAAATTGTGACATAAAATAAATTTTGTAACAGTATTGGAAAATTGATATTTTTCTTGGTGAGACGCCCCAAAGACACACTTAGACTTTTCGTAGGTCCATTGTGATACCACTTGAACTTATCCTTATCTTATGGGTTCCTTTCAAACCATCGGGTGGCTTTAATAAACGAGCAAAGCTTCGTTAATTTTAGATGCGCTTTCTCCGCTACAACAGTTAAAAATGCTGTACCAAGAGTGCGGAGCCTCTTAATAACAAAGCTTTCACACCCACATAAAAGGTGACTGCCTGTTTCCTCTTTTTCTGTGTTAAGACAGCTTCTACAAAAATCGAAGTACGGAAGTCCTAAACTTCTAGCGTAGCTCCCTATTAAAGAATGACCAGTTAATAATATCCCTACCACGTTTGTTATAGCTTCTCTGTTAAATCTTAACAAGCTTTTTGATCGACCGCTGTTCCAGTTCGGCCATGCCTGCCTGTTTAGTTCGCATATTGTGAGATTTTGCCAACTTGTATTTACCTTGATGGTTTCTCTATCCATAAGTAGTTTACAAGTGGCTTTAGGCATAGGTATCAGCATCTTATCCGGTTGGAACTCAAGCGTTGCACCGATTCTGGCAAGTTCATCTGCCTTGCAGTTCCCTGCAGATGCCCTAATAACAGGTGGCGCTAAAGAAATCCTCCTACCAGAAAATGCTATAAATTTTGCGATTGGCCCCTAATGTCAGTTCTGTTTTGACATTTGTGTAGTAAACACATGCGAAATACACGTTAATAAACAATGTTACGCTACACTGCTCCAGAACGCGGAATATTGCTGACTATTTATTTGTGAATGTTGAGCGCTACAGAGCAATGATCAACGAGTCCTTTTTGCCGCAACTTGATGAATTGGGATTGGAAAACATGTGGTTCCAACAGGACGGTGCATTGGCACACACTGCACGTGCCACAACCGATATGCTGAAGGATGCATTTCCCGTACGCCTAATCTCCCGCTTTGGCGATTTGCACTGGCCAGCAAGATCGCCTGATTTGACCGCTCCAGACTTCTTTTTGTGGGGCTTTTTGAAGTCGCGGGTTTATGTCAACAAGCCTCAGACTCTTTCAGCTCTTAAAAACAATATCCGTCAAGAATTTGGGGACCTATCGCCGGAAGTTTTGGCCAAAGTGATGAAAAATGCCATAAAAAATGCCATAAATGGCAATCAACTGTGGCGGCGGCCATTTACATGACATCATATTCTCGACTTGATGTAAAAAAAATTTAAAGACCAAATAAAAATAAACCACAAGAAGAATCTTCTTTCATTTTTTTTTTAAATTACAGCCAAAAAACATCGCAAGGTTACTTTTGCGCCATATATATTCCTTGCATATTCTGACTCCTTACTTTCTAGATATGCGCGCTTTTAACTTCCTTTTTACAATGTTGTGCAAAATTAATCGTCCTATCGGAAAATTTTCAATTTTTACAAGTGGCATCTTACGTCAAAAATTTTTGACACTTGTGACAGTTGCAATATACTGCCAACATAAAAATTTCCTTGTTTAATTTTTTTTTTTATAAAAAGTTATTCAAAAATAAAATCGAATTATTAAGTTTGAGCCACCTTGTATACCAACAGATAATTTTGCATGCTTCTTCTTCATTTAAATGCTTGGCATGTAAATCTCACGCTTTTTGGCGCGCCAAATGTGCAACACACAAATTCCGTGTAACACATCACTCGTAAGCTCTTAACATTACGCCGTCACCCCTTTCTCATCTGGCTGCTGCAACTTTGCTGCTTATTGGTAAAATGTTTGCCACCAATATGCTCTCATGGGGCTGAGTATGAATACCATTGTAAATTTTTTAAATTTCTGAATACCCTAACAAAACACGATCTCACTTGAAAAAAATCAAGCGGTGACAGTGGAGGGTAAAATAAGAAGAAAGTGTAAAAACAACACGAGATAAATAAAAATATTACGTCTTATTTTTTAAAGACCTCTAATTACTATATAAGCGCGAGTTCAGTGGGGACATAATTAAACCTTTTCAGTGCCAAATCGGAGCAGTTTCTGCGCTTTAATTGATCTTGAAATTACTTTGACTTGTAAGTGGCAGCTGAACTTAAGTCCACGGCTACTTGACTACTGCAGCGGTTTCACAGAGGAGGTGTTGTGCTTACTCAATTTCTTCTTGATCTTCACAACTCCTACAGAAGTCCTTGTGGCAAAAGTCCCATTGTGGCTAGGGTGCTAATAGTGCAGTAGTCCCTTATCACACCTGTGAGGACGCCGGTAGTTGATCTGTTGAATCCAAGCTGGCATTTTGTCCTCTTAAGATTCAGTTTTGGTCAGAGCGCTTTAGAGACCCAACAGTTAGTAGTCAGAGACCACTTATATTGGTTTCCGCGATGGTTTCGATATATTTTGCAAAGCTAAATAGGCTCCTAATTGCTTCGCCACCACTTTTGCCCGGTGGTAAGATGGCACAGTGATTTATTACGTTACAGAATGGAACGTTCACAAAGGTTCACGCAAAACAATTCAATTCATTCACACCCAAAATGAAATGCACACAAACGTACAAGCATAAAAGTAACTTACATGCACAAACACATATGCATAGGCACGCCCATGCGACATTTCAACAAGTTAACTGCCACCAACAATAAGTGTAAGGGAATGGATTTTAAATTATACCTTTTTCTCGAGCTGAAATGTTCCCAAATAAGGCAAAATGTGAAGTTGTAAAATATATCTCCGTACATACGAAGATCATGAACAGCCAACACTCCTGCAATCAACAATAGCAACAACTGCAATAACAGCAACATTTTACACTGCATATTGCACTTTGCATATTTTCTCGCCAACCACAGTAAATACAATTTACGAGTGTGAAACTTTGCGCTGCCCCATTCGGAACAAGTCCTTTTAGGAAAATGCAGGCGGGCAGGCAATCCTTTGGCGGTGTGTGCTGCAACATAATTTGAATGAAAAGTCCATTATTGTTTCCTGCAATGTCAAATGGGCGACGATGGACGACGCTGCGAAGGCGCCACAATATTTAAATTCTGACTCAGACTCAGACTCGTACTTGGCAGATGACAATGGATGAAAAGAAACAAAAAGTGTAACTTCCCAATATACAGGAGGAGGAGAAGATGTTCAGATATTAGTGTAGGTCACTTGATGGTATGATACTTGTACTTTTTTGTTGCTGTTACTTGAAAATAAAGCGTGTTTTATATTCATTCTTGCGTTTTTGATTATTGCAAGTAAATGGAATTGAGGCAATGCTTTTTCGGTCTGAAAAGATGCAATATTCGCTCAGCTCAAACGCTTTATATTTGCTAGAGATTTTCCAACCCCGAAATAAGGTTACTTCTGTTGTCGCATTAATAGCTTACACTTGTATTTATATAGGAGTAGCTCAACTAATTACCCTGATTACCAATATGCACTATAAAGGATTTTGTAACTTTGAATAATGTGATCCCATATTTCGTCTTTAAAATAAATATATTTTTTTATAAATACAGGCTCCGGCACTCGAAGTGTAACCAATTAAAAGGGCCCTAAATTAAGTTCGAAAAATTACTTTTATTCATTTCAAAGTAAAAAATGTGTGAAAATAATAGAAAATTAAGAATAAATTTACTTTTCCTCGATATGTCCACCTATTCCTTGAGCATGGCCTTGAGACAGTCCAGAAATGAATCGCAAGCTGCTCGAATGTGACTTGCAGGTATTTTAGCCCACTCGCGGACATTGGCTTTTTTCAGCGCTTCGAGACTGGTGAATCTTTTAGTTCGGACTTTGCTCTCCAAAATAGCCCAAAGAGAATAATCCATGAGAGTCGCGTCTGGTGGATTTAAGAGCCATTGTGTGGACGTTATGAAGTTCGGAACGTTGTTTTTTTGCCATTCTTGGTTCACTCGAGCTTTGGGAGACGGTGCAGAGTCCTGTTGAAGCGTCCATGGTCTACCACCGACTTCAAAGCAACCTCCAGAATACTTTCCCGGTAATATTTCGTAATTACCTTGACGCCAGACTCGATGAAAACGATTGGAGAGCGCCCATCTGCGGTTACAGTGGCCCAAACGATTACCTGTGGCGAGTGCTCCTCCTGGGGACCAATCGATGACTCAAATTCTCGTATGAACGGTCGGTCAATTAAACCCTGTCGTTTTGGGAGTATATGAATTGCTCAATTTGAAAAATTTTCTCGTCAGAAAACACAATGATCGGAACTCGACCGCTGTCGGCCAAGCGAACCAACTGCTTCGCTCTCTCAAATCTGACTTGTTGCTGCTTTGGTGTGAGATGATGCACCTTTTGAATCTTGTAAGGCTTGACTTTGGTTTGATTTTTCAGTATGCCGCGTATGCTACAGTCAGATATTTTCAGTTCTTTCGCCATTTGATTGACACTTCGTCGGGGATCTGGCTCAAGTCGCTTCTTCACTTTTTGAACCATTTCACGTGACGTTGCAGTCTTTCAATGACCACATCCGTGACGTTTCGCGATGCTACCAGTATCATTGTAACGAGTAGTGGTGCGCTGAACAAAAACTTTATTTATTTTAAGGTACTCGAGCAATCGCTTATTGTGATTTTCCAGCTAAATTTAATGCAATCACAGTATTACATTTGAAATCCATTACTGATTTTCTTTTTCGCGTTTACTCTCGGCAAAATGTTTCCGCGCGTTTGTGCATCAGCTGCGTGAGCGGTCTGAAATTGGTTACACTTCGAGCGCCGGATCCTGTATATTACTTAATTTGTCAGCGTTGGCTCCATCCAGAGCCCGAAAAAGTTCTCTTTCTGATGGAGGGAGGCATTACCGCTTTTTTTAGTTCATGCCGATAGTATGGGGCAGGAAAATCATAAAAGATATTCTCAATACCTATACGAGTACCATTTGAATCAGTTTTAGAATCCGCAACCTTTTCCAATATGTCATCGTGGGCAGTGGCCACCACGGTAATCTAACCTGGTAGGATGAAGGATAATTACATGCGCCGATGATGTTGTAGTAGCAATCTCGGGTAAACAGACTATCACTTTGATGAAAAAGTCGAGAACTAGAAGTAAATTTGGAAAAAAGGATCTGATACTGTTTAACAGAAGATATAAGCACCTGCTCTATAACAAATATCCCTGAAGGAAAGACCCTTAAAGTAATAGGAAGTGCTACATATCTAGGCCTTGTATTGGATAGGAAGTTAAATGGGGGGCTCACAGTTACAGTCGGCAGGCTAATTGGGGGAAAATGGGGACTGAAACCAAGAATACTACATTGGCTCTACACAGCGGCAGTTAGAAAAAACTTCTACCAAGGTAAAATGCCCTTGAAAAGGGTGTGAACATTAAAAGATTTGGCATAGTTCAAAGATATGCATCTATTCTCATAACCGGTGCAATTACAAAAACATTAACCCCTTAAGCTACGATTTAGATTCGAAGATATTGGGCCGAAATCGTATACAAGCTCGCGCAGTAATATCCACTTCTGGCCCGATCACCGTATGCGGGCTATGCCCGTCATTGTAGGTTAAGGGGTTAAACGTCTGTTCTGTTCAGTAGATTGTAGGCAAGATATATCACTCGCAGTGCGGCAATAATATTGAACACTATAAGTATGTGGGCTACAGCCACGGCAAGATCCTAACTAGCATTTCGGAACTTCCAAAACTCCTAGACTATGCACTCCTGCCTACAATTGTCATTACAACGTTCTCGACTCTCCTACCCTTAAGGGAAGAGTGGGAACGGGACCATGTAGTAGAGGAAAAGACCATCCGTGTAAGCACAGATGGCTCAAAGCTCAAAGCTCGAGGGCAGGGTGGAGGGAGGTGTGTATCCCTTCATTAGTTTTCTGCTTTAGGCTGAATTGATGGCGAACCTCCACGACAAGGTAGCCACGAAATGCCATACATCTCTGAGTCAAGGTGGCTGAGTCACTCCACTTAAAACTAGCATGGGTTGGACAAAACTGATATTATATTACTTGTCATGTTCGATCGACTGTCGCAGATCCTCCTATCATTAAGCAGAAGGGACTGTAGGCAGCTAGTTGGACTGATGACGGGCCATTTTCTATGGACGAAGCACATGGAAAAGGTAGGCATCTCAGACAGTGCACTATCCCCAGCATATGGTGAGTAGAATGAGATATGCGTGTACATTGCATATCGCGTCTATTTACGTAGATAAGTATTAGTGTATTACCGTCTATCTTGCTTTTGACATACGTTGATTGCACTCGTAAATAATCAATAAGGCCGACCGATTTGCAGTGATATGAAGCGCTTGCTTATCAGCGCGAATGCGTCCATTCGCCATAAACTTACAATTAATTATCGTACAATTTCACGCAAGCAAACTACCTACCCTACACTGAAAATTACACTTACGACTAAATTAATAAGAGTACAAAACAAACAAGTCAGTGGCCAACTAGTTCAAACGTCACTAGTTCTTTGTGGACTAGTTGGGTTCTAGTTGGTAGTAAGAAAAAAGGAGGATTATGGATTATTTTTATTTTTTATTATAGGGAAAACAAAACAAACAAGTCAGTGGCAAACTAGGTCAAAAGTAACTAGTTCTTATTCGACTAAATTGGTACTAGTTGGTAGTAAGAAAGAAGGGGGTTAATGGACTATTTTTATGTTTTATTATAGAGAAAAGAAAACAAACAAGTCAGCGGCAACCTAGTTCAACAGTAACTAGGTCTTATTCGACTAGTTGGGTTCTAGTTGGTAGTAAGAAAAAAGGGGGTTAATGGAATATTTTTATTTTTTATTATAGGGAAAACAAAACAAAAGTAACTAGTTCTTAGTGAACTAGTTGGGTATTAATTGATAATAAGAAAACTGGAGGTTAATTGATTATTTTTATTTTTTATTATAGTTTTAATATTTATTCTATCTAAAATTTGTTT
Organism: Anastrepha obliqua; assembly: GCF_027943255.1. NCBI lineage: Eukaryota > Metazoa > Arthropoda > Insecta > Diptera > Tephritidae > Anastrepha > Anastrepha obliqua. The sequence goes on along the minus strand of NC_072894.1, from coordinate 109,815,137 downwards.
GAATTAGTATTATGAAGTACCTATATAGTTACTAAATACTTAGGCTACGGTAAAGCAGCTAACGGGTAGAAGCCTAAGCAGAAAATATTATGCACGCAAAACAAATGCATTGCGCTAACGCATATATGTGCATATGTAGATTTCGCGTGCTTAGTTGTGTAGGCGAAATTAATTAATTTTCGCGCTCACACGCTGACAGGAGGCCGTTCGGTCATCATGCAGGAATTGAGCTGCATTGCATATCATTTCCATTTCATCAAATTTACACTGCCTAAATTGCACACAACAACAACATCAACAACAATAAATAGCGGTACACAAACCTATAACCCCAAGCATGTCGGCTCACCTAAATATTGATGGCTAGTGTTGCACTTAACACACAATTAAATGTAAATAATTGCTCAGCGTGTGCGGCAGTGCATATAAATGATTTGTTTATCAGTGCCACTAACAACAACAACAACACAAGAATAATAATCATATACTCTATACGCTATCTAAATACAGAATTTGTGTGCAGTGCAACGTACATCATTTTGATGGTGGCATGCAACAGCGTCATTTAACGCGGCGCAAATAAATCAAATCGCCGTCATCTGTGAGAAATCGCGTATTCGCGACAAATGTCTTCATCCTCCGTAAATGTGCACTTTCTCATACCATGTGAGTGTGTGTGCGTGTGTAGTATATATTTGTGCATACCCAAATACATTCTCGTTTAGCGTAAATGGCATGCGGCAAGGCATAGTTATAGGCGCTTAATGCGCTCAAATGCTGATAAGCGTATAATGGTGTAGCAGATTATGGAGTAAACGCACATCTTAAAGTGCATATTCATATAGGAGCTTACAAATTGGTGTATTTGTAAGTTGCTGCAGAAATTATTGCTTGTGGTTGTGTAAGGCTGTGGGATGTGCAAATTCAGGCGCATAATTAAGTATCAGTTTTTCGCAAATAACTTTACTGATATGATCTACAGGGTGCGCCATCTTTTATGTCGATATAAAAACATTGAATAACTTTGAAATAAAACAACTGATTTGTATAAGTGAGGTATTTTTATTTGGTTTGGTTATCCGCAATTTATTGAAACTATTTCCTGAATACAATATCAATCAAGTGGCCACCTTTATTAGCAATCACAAACTGCGATCTTTTTTCTGAGTTTGTCATCACCTTGTCAAACATTTCGGGTTTTATAGCGTCGATTTCGGCACGAATGTTTGCCTTGAGCTGGTCAATAGTCTCCGGCTTGCTGGCGCAAACTTTACTTCCCAGATAACCCCACAAAAAGAAGTCCGGGGGGGTTAAGTCAGGTGATCTGGGGGGCCAGTCGATGTCTCCTATTTTTGGCACTAGACGTCCCAGGAATTTTCGTTGTAGAAATTCAATTGTTGCATTGGCAGTGTGTCATGGTGCACCATCTTGTTGAAACCAGTAACCGTCTAAACCTTTCTCACGCAGTTGCGGGCAGACATAATTAGCTAACATCCATCGATATCGATTTCCATCGACCGTTTCGTTTTCTCGGTAAAAATATGGCCGAATGATGGTTTTGACGCAAATGCTGGACCAAACAGTTACTTTCCAATGGCGTTTCATGGATCTTGTGTGGATTCTCAGTTCCCCAAATGGGGCAATTTTATTGATTCACGCAGCCAGAGAAGTTAAAATGTGCCTCGTCAGTCATTAAAATTTGCTCCCAAAAATTGGGTTCAGTGTCAACCATTCGAGCATTCTATTTGGCCGTATTCCAAGCGACGTGAATGGTCTGTCGGCAATATTATTTGTGCCAATTGCACTTTATACCGAAGCAAATTTAAATAATCCTTTAAATGTGCCGCATTGTGCTTTCACTGGCGCCAAAATGCTGAGCGCGAAGACGATACGTATGTTGGCTCCTGGGATGTACTGATGCCCAGTCATCCAGAGTAAACTCCTCCACCTACCTGTTCATCAAGCTTAGATCTGTCAGTAATTATATTGACTTCGGAAATTTCCCTCTTACAGCTAAAGCAATATCATCTGCATAGGCAAAAACGCATGATTTGCTCTCTTCAAGCGCTTGAGCAATTTATTCATTATCAAACCCTAGAGGAGTGGAGAACACAAGCCGCCCTGAGGGGTGGCTCTGCTTACGACTTTTCGCATCGCCGAGGTTTCAAATTTTCAAAGGACTAAATTGTTAAAATTTTCACGTTCTCAATTTTAGTTTGACGCAGCCTGAAACTTGTTTCTGTGTGAGATAAACAGTCCCATTTTACGGAAGCGCTATTCCTACATCTACTATTTCGATGTACATAAAGAATGCAGAGGTGTGGCCATCATCAGACCGTTAACCAGCTCTCGGCGATTTTGAAGGAATCACCTGCTTGGGCTATTGGGGTTTGGGCGTAACTGTGCTTATGACTTGTGTTGGTGATATACGAAGAAAATCAGCACAGCTTACACTTATGCTTTCCGCTCTTCTATGCAGCCTAAATCAGATTCTCATTAAACTTGGGAACAGCGGACCGAAACTGGCGGCATAATCTGACGATTTGACTCTTATCATCTCAGGTAGGTGTCCACAAACTATGAGTGAAATACTCTGACTTAGTACTACTTACAAGGAAGTACAAGATTCCTAACTGGTCACCTCCGAGGCTGGGTTAAATTTGCCAAAAAGCCCAGAGTCATTGCGGAGCAAATTGGATGTCAGAAAGACCTAGAATCAACTTACTATTCATACAATTTCTTTACAGATGGATGGCGGAAGAAAATGGGGCGGCTGCCTTTGCCTGCAAGTTGATATCCAAAAGTCTTTCAGACTCCCCAATTACTGCAGTATATTTCAAGCTGAAATCAATGCCGCAATAAAAGCAGCTGAACTAGCTCTAGATACTCTTTTGATAGCCCTGCGGCTATTAATGGATCCTATGGCTCCTTGCACTAACTCGGAATTTGATCAACGGTGCAGGTTCAAAATGGATGAACTCTATGGAAATCAGAGGGCAGATCACTATTTATTGAACCTCGTGAAAAACTGTCCAAATTATGCTAAGGAATTGGAATACCAAAACTGCAAACTTTATTTTATCACTGCATTGGAAAGACTGCAAAATATTGGTTGGAGTAAACGGACGGGCCACTGTCTTACTCCACATTACCCAGCCAAAATCGTGTTAGTCCAGAGCGATGCGTGTAAGACATGCAATGAAGCGAATGCTGGGGATATTTTGGAATACCTTTTTGCCACTGCCCTGCTCTTTGTAACACTCGACAAATGTGTCTAGGATCAACATATTTTTCATCCTTGAAGGATATTGCTGACAAAATGCTGAACGGGTTGTTAAATTTCCCGAAAACGTGCATTAAGAATAACATAAAATAATATCTTCAACTCCAAATACATACAAAGCACTGACAACACAATGGATCGTAGTGGTTTAAGTGATGCCAGATGTGTCGACCAAATATGCCATTTAAAAAAAAAAACAGACCTCCTGTGGGGATGACTGTAGTCACGAACAGACGACAATCACGAACGCAGGAGGTAAAGCCTCAAGACGAACCCAAACAGACGACAAATTTATATCGATTAGCGATATTGCCATTTTCCGATGCCCCATTGGTGACAAACCAGTGGATGCTATAGATAGCGTATAATCCCAATACGCAATTAAGAGATTAACCTGGACGCAGGTACTTGGCAGGCACCAAAAAGGCATAAACACGGCTCCTCCTTGATGAAATTGCTTTTAGCAGACCCAGAGTGGAATCAGCCGAGGAATACGGCTAAAAAGAAAAGGGGTCTAAGTGAGATCTTTTTTACAGATCAATCAGCACTGCGCAACGCAACCTACACTCATGTCACTTCATTGCCTTCTACCATAAACAACGACTGTGTAAGAGGACGAGTATTCGAATACGTCCGAAATAAGTGGGCGGGATTCTGCAGCCGAGTATCTGGGGACGTAGCAGTCGAAGTTACTCTCACAATTTTGCTTCGGTTGGCCAAATCTGGTAATTTATTACCCTTGCCTCTTACCACTTTCCGTACCATTCTCAATTTTTCCATTATTCGCATTGCGTTAATTTCCCCAGTTTTTCTAAAAAAGAACCAATATACGCGTGAAATTCTTTTTCAGAATAAAAACGATGTTAGTCATGACCGAACTTTAGCAAAATCTCGAGTGAAAATCATTTAAATAGTACGGACGCATTTTTTTTATTCTTTTTTTCAGAAAAAACAGCAGTAATTCTCATAACTCTTTCTCACTCCACTCAGCTCACACTCTATCAAACTCAACATATGCAAATATCTTCTACACATACATATATATCTCTTCTCTCTCCCCCCACAAGCTGAATTTCTCCTCTCTCTCACCTCAAGTTAATCTGAGAGTTAAACTTTTTCTGGCTCATCCTCAAACTTAAACTGTTCCCCATTTCGCTCAACTCCACCTACTCTTACAAACACAGTTTCATTTGTCCCTTTGTGATTGCACCGCCATAGCCGTGTTTTGTCGTTCTGTTCAGTACGCCTTTTATACCATTTGGTTGCGTGTTTGTTGCTTGATTTGTTGCCGCTACTGTTGTTCTCATTGTACTTTATGTTGTTGCTGTTGCTGCAATTTCTATTTGGTTTTTGAATTTACTTTTTCACTTTGATCTTCCATTATTATTAATACTAATGATGCCCGGTCGCCGTGTCGCAATGTCGCACGCTTTTAACGCATTTTCTACGCTGTTTGATTCGCGATCTTTTTTATTTTTTTGTTGTTTTTGCCTCCTTCCTTATAGTCGAACTTCCCATTTCAGCTTCAATTCCAATACTCTGCTATTTGTATAACTTTCAGTCAGCTTCATTTAGCTTTAATGTGGTAGTGCCGCTAAAGCAGAGAGCTTCTGTTATTTCTACAACCTTTGCTGCAGTGAATTCAAACGTTTTCCAATTTCAACTTAAATTTCATATGGACTTTTTGTTTCATGGTCTGCGCGCATTCGAATTTGCCTTCAGGATATTTTACTGAGTCCTCTTAACCTCCAGTTAATTGTTTTTTGTTGCTGCTGCTGAAACTGCTTGCCGTTACATCAATAGTCTGCTTTTAATTTGCTTAATAAGTAGATTTTTAATTGGTGTGTATTTGAGGCAAATTTATTTTCGTCACATTTATTCCGAAGATATTTCTTTTTTGCTCACGTATTTGTATCTGGTATTTGTAATGTGTAAAGGGCAGTTTTGGAAACTTTTCAGTATCCCGATTTGGTTTCAAACCGATAAAGTTAGTGAAAGTATATAACCTAAATGTCAAATATTTGGATAGTTAAAGTACTCAATTTAAGGCTAGGTTTTGGAGAAGTGGTAACCGCTAAGTCCAGCGGTATACTAGCCCCTTGTGATACCCTCTTGAACTAACCCTAGTATGCCTAATGAATCTCATCAGTCATCCCCACCTTCTGATTTACAGTTGCTGCAAATGTAGTTCCAAGACGTCGAGGTCTATTACTGAAGGCTTACCTTTGTATAAAATGCAATATAAAAAATAGCTAAATAAATGCATAAAACTATTTGAATTGTTCTGAAAAAATTCCCAGAATGTATAAGCTTGTTATAAACAAACCGAAATAAAAATGCTAAAAATGCCTCGTTTGAAAAATAATTCAAAAAATTAATTAAGTTTTCATCCTCTTTTTGTTATACTCGAGAATACGAAAATACACTTGAGTTGAAGAAAAAAAAGATTGTTTTTTATTTATTTTGGGACGTATTTTTAGCGGGACAAACTAGCCAGTACAGCACTCAGACAACAGACTAAGTCCATTGTACTGCACTCGGGTTCCCTTTTTAATTTTCTTTAAATCTACCCGACCTCCGCAAAAATCAGAGTAGATCTTGTGGTGCCAATCAGCCATGGAGGTCGCTTCTTAACACATCAGTACCCCAGCCTGATTCGACCGAAGGCCGGGCAGACGCACAGAAAGTTGGCCGTTCCATCCTCCTCTCCACATGCTGGGCAGAGTGCACTGTCTCAGATGCCTACCGTTTCCATGTGTTTTTTCCATGGAAAGTGGCCCATCATTAGTCCAACCAACTGCCTACAGTCTCTTCTGCTTAACGGCAGGAGGATCTGATCTGCGATAATCGGTCAGGCATGACAGGTAAACTCAGTTTGATCCATCTGCAGCCTCTCTCAGCCTGCTAAGCTCGCTTGTGTATTAAAATAACCTTTTGGCTAACCGTGGCTTTGATAGCTGCAAAAGGGAATAGCAGAACGGGCTCCGGGTCAAAGAAGTTGGCCTCAGAGCTCAATCTAGATAAAGAGTCAGATATCTCGTTACCCACGATACCCAAGCATCTTGGGAATCACGTTAACATCAGGATATTATGTCTACCGACGCAGTTGAGCCTGGATTTACAGTACTCAACTACCCTTGAAGTGGTTGGAGGGATGTCTAAGACCATGAGCGCAGCTTTGCTGTCGCTGCCGACAGATACAGATCTGCCTGAGCTCTTGAGCTCTGGCAGCACCACACTGTATCTCTTTTCACGTACGTCTTCTGATGGCGTTAAGAAGCATGGGGAGTATCGTTGGAGGGACGTCCAATGCCAGACAGAGGCCATACCGATTCACATTGTTTTCCAAGGCCTTTAAGGCCTCTCCTTGGATTCAAACATCAAGTAGTGGTAGACTAACCAGAGCATCTGGTGTCGGGCCTGCAGTGGTCGTAGTAGAAAAGCTCGGTTGTAACAGATGGTCACAGTGGGTTGTAGTCTCGATATGGTCTTCCTGACTCCCAAGAGAGGGAGTCTACTTATCCAGGCCACAGATGCATAGGTGATAATAGGTCTTATATGCCGTGTAGATCCATAGGATCGTGCTAGGAGAAAGACACTACGTTTTCCTCAAAAACACCTTTGCATTGCCAGAAGGTTGTCAGTGTTATGGAGGTTTTTGTTTCAACGTGTGACTTCCAAAGAAGTTTACTATCGAAGATTACTCCAAGGAATTCAATTTCTTTGGATAGCTTGATTATGACTCATTTTAGCTTAGGCAGAACGAGTCCATCAACCTTCCTCCTTCTGGTGAAGAGGACAATACCAGTCTTGGTAGGATCTGCCGATAGTCCATTCACACAGCACCATGTGTCAATCATATAAAACGATTGTTTGTATTGGGTTATGATAAGCGTTCAGATAGTTTTTCTCCATCTTAATTGAAATTTATGCACAGGAAGCCTTACGCGCTTGAAGAAAGTAAAACACAAATATTCGATGTTTTGAAAATAAATACGGCAAATTCGAACAAAATATTTTTAAAAATCCGAATTTTAATTTTGAAATTATTAATTAATACTAGGACTCCCAAGTGCATTGGTATGATAAACGGAAGAAAGAAGAAAAGAGAATGGCTCATAATTTCGGAGGGGGTTCCATCATAGTTTAGGCAGGCATTAGTAAAAAAGGCAAAACGTCTATATGTTTTAAATACACAGGAATGAATAGTGTCAACTATATAAAACTCCTAGGCGAAGTACTTATTAGATTTTTTGATGGCAATTTCAATGAGGAGTAGATTTTGCAGCATGGCAACGCATGATTCAAAAGCAACAAAAGAGTTTTTAGCAGCAAAAAAATATCAATTTTAATGACTTAACTACAATCTTGACCTTAACCAATACAAAATGCCTGGGAAATACGTTCTCATCGGTTTTCAAAAATCAAAAATAGTTTGGTAGCGCTAAAACCCGTAAAAGTGCGGTTATTGACGAATGGTCAAAAATTTATCAAAATGTTATAAAACACTTAATCCAATTGATGCCCCAAGGAGTTAAGTAAGTTATCATAATGCCATTGGTTTTATACTTTTTTTGTTCTATAGATTTTACTTTAGGTAGGTAGGTAGATGAAGTGGTTGAAGTGCCGGTCTGGCACTCCTGAAGCAGCACTAAAGTGTCGTTTTTATACCATTATGAGACCTCCAACAGGCAGATATCTACAGCCAGCCAGAGCTGTTGAAATAATGGAGGAGATTGATGGAATTTAAGTTGGCGCACTGCCCCAGTTTGTCGAAGAAAGTAGCATCCAGTGACCTTAGTCGCCTCGCTTCTAAACTCGGACATTTACAGAGAAAATGCTCTACAGTCTCCTTCTCTGAAATGTTCCCACAGCTTCTGCAATGGGGGTTAAATGGCAACCCTAGCTTTTCCGCGTGAGTGCTGATCGTCCGAAATTAAATGGCGAGGAGTCCAAAAGATTTTCTGAGTCCTCCGTATATTGTACTGGGGCCAAAGGGTTTTCGAAATAGCACACGAAGAAATGGAGCTCCATCTTTCTGCGCTTTCCCGAAAAATAATTTGGGTAGGAGGACCCTGACGCCAATTCAGTCCCCTTCCTGGCAAGCTCATCTGCAATTTCATTTCCCTCTATGTTCCTATATCCTGCAACCCAGATCAGAGAAATGTTACCTGCACACCCAAGAGATTTGATATTCTCCTTACAGGAGCTTACTAGTTTGGTTCTGCTCCATCACGTCGTTAGAGCCTTGATTGAGGCTTGACTATCGGAGAAAATGTTAACATCTCACCCGGTCTCCGTTACCTAAGCTTTTTGCATGCCTGCAGGAACGCAAAGACTTCTACTTGAAAAACACTAGCAGTGTTCGGCAGCTTAAAGGAGATAGATAAATTTCATGACTTAGAGAAAACCCCCGCCTCGACTCCCAATTCTGTCTTGGAAGACAGAGGTGCAAGCTTCGGAGCAGATTTTTCGCTCTATCCAATCTTGTCTATTCGGAAAGATCGCCCTAGCTCGACTCTCAAACTACAATTTGCGGATAGAGAGATCAGTTCGAAGTTCGGAGAAATACGATGTTAACTGCCCGAAAATGCTACCATGTCGCTTGAGAGATTGCCTCCAGATGCAACGCAGCCTTAACCTGATTGCGCTTTGAGCTGCGATGGAAATGACGGAAAAGTCGATGGGAAGTAAGTGCAAAAGGACATTCAAGGCAGCACTGGGGCAAGTTTTACATGCTCCGGTGATACCAATGCATGCAGTTCTTTGAACATTCCCCAGTTTACTGCTATTATAGCCCTTCTGAAGAGCTTCGCCCAAACCAGGAACCCGCATGTTAAAATTGGCAAAACCACTGCATTGTGCATCCATAGCACGACCTGTGGCTTGAGTCTCCATTTTTGCCGAACATATATTTGCAGGAGTAGAAGACTATACTTTCCTTCTTTACCCGATATTCAATGTATAGCTTCCAATGGAGTTTGGAGTCAAGTATCACTCAGATACCTAACTTCCGATGAAAGCGGGATTGGTTGTTTAATTTGGGAAGTCGGAAGGGTGGAGGTTTATATTTTCTGGTAAATAGCACCAGCTCCGTTTTGTCGGAGTAGACTCGAAGGCCGCAAGTAGCAGCCCAGCGACTGAGTATAACCAGTGACCTTTCCAAAATCTCAGCTATGACTGAGGTAAACGGACCATCTGGACCAAGTCATTGGCGTATGCTACTACCTTTACTTTACTTTACTTTACTTAATAAATAATTTCAGTTTTGTGAAGTGTGTGCTTATTTGTAGATACCGTTAAAAGTTTAAATATTAAAAACGTAAATTGTAAAGTATGAAACTCATTTTTATTTTCTAAAATTTTCTCCTATCAGATTTTTATTCTTTCTTATTTTTTTTCTTTCGTAAATTCAACAACCCTTTTGATTTTTTCTTAATATGATTCGTTTCCTTTTTTATTTATTTATTTTTTTTCTTAGACTGCGATGCGGCGTTTTTGAACACCACCACCAAAACGTCATGTATCTCAGCATCAATCAATCAATCAATCGAATTGATTATCAATCTCACGCAAAATCACTCACGACTACCAAAAACCAAATAGCGGTTAAAGCAAATACCATTTAGCGAATTCAAAAATAAAAAATGCAATGATTTGAAATTTGAAAAAAAAGAGAAACATTGCTATGTTCAAAGGGGATAGCCAACGGGTTGCTGCAAAAAGCGGATTATGGCAAACCAAACAGGCGCACAAATTTTGTTTTGGAGAGCAAAGTAAAATCAAAAATCTGCAAAACTACAAACAAAACAAAGTCGAACCTTTGAAAAAAAAAAGAACTGAAAAATGCGCATTAAAAAATGCAAAATGAAGAACGCAAAATTCAATCACATATCGTCCCTTAGGAATTGAGCATTTTTTCTATTTATTAATTTTTTGTGTTTTCCTTTTTTTGCGAAAGGAATAAATAAACACGAAAGGAATAAAAACACATGTGGTTACAGGATATTTGCGAAATGTGAAACCCTTTACGGGGCAGGCAGATTACATTTACACACACACACGCGTACACGTACACACCGCGCAAATATGAGAGCGCACGGCTTGCTTGCGTAGTCAAAGTTTCAAATAAGTGACCCAAAAGCAAATGAAGACGAGCAATGATAGCCTGATAAGCGTAGGTTTCAAGTGCTTTGGTATAATTTTTTATTCAAAATAAACACAGGCGCAATCAAGTGTGCTTTGATAATTGAAAGTGAAGTTTGGAGATAAAATGAAAATCAGCGCAAAAATTGCTAAAATCAAAAGCAAACATTTTATGCATCAATAGTTAGGCTATGAAAAATATGAGAAAATAAAAAATGAAAAAGCGAATTCTTCAAAGCGCAGCAACCAGTTACTATCACTGGCAAAGCTAAAGAAATGTTTGTTATGGTGAAAGAGGAAGCTAATCGTGGCGACTGACAAGTGTTCGCTTGAGTGTAGATAATACAACTCGGCTAACAGTGGCCCATGGAAAAAAATAAAAAAAAATAGAAATACAGGGTGGCCCAAAAACTATTCATGCAATTTAGGTTTTAAAGAACTTTTTTAACAAAATGTTAAAAAAATATTTTGAGAGATGGAAATCTTTACTTTGACCTTTACGCACTCCATTGCATGTCTACACAAGTGGAAAATTTGATTGACGTACGAAACCATTTGCAAAAATTGAAGAACTTACGACAGAGTGATTAATTTTGCGCCACCTATCATTTTACTAAGTAAGTATCTTCGACATGAACCAGACGACATTACCAGCAAACGCCTCATCAGTTGTGCTTGCAAAATCACTGTAAATGAGGTTCCAACTCGCCTCACATCCCCCCTATTTTCCAGAATTGGCTCGCTCGGATCCCTCGCACTACTATTTGTTCCTCTATTTGAAGTAATGGCAGGCGGGAAAAATATTTTATTCAAACGGGGAGGTGATTACAGAAACGAATGTCTATTTTTTAAGCTTTGGCAAATCCTATAATGCGAAAGGGATCAACAAACTACAACAGCGTTGGGCGAGGTGTATAAGCATAAAAGCAGACTATGCGATAAATAAAAAAAAGGTTTACCAGAAACAACTATTGGGTTGGGGAATAAGTTCTCTGTATTTTTACCGAAGAGTTTTACTTAAACATAAAACATTAATTATATTAATAAGTTAATTACACCTAATTCTCTTTTTATACGATAGATACGTTCCCAAAGAATTCGTGTAAAAAAAAATTCGTGTAAAAAGAGAATTAGGTGAAAACAATACTAAAAAATTCTTTTTAGAGTTCACTAAAGAATTTATTTCGTGTTTACACATTTTAATTCTTTAAATATATTATAAGAAATAAATTATACTTTGAAAAAAAAGAAAATAATATCTGAAATTCATTAATATAAAACAAGTAAAAATATAATAATATAAACATAAAAAACTTTTATGCATTGTCACTTTCTGACAATAAACGCATACGTTTGCGTAAGACTAGAATATCACTGTCATCACTAGAATTATTTTGTTCATCATCTTGTGAAATTGTTTCTGGATTATCATCTCTAGGCTCCTGTGTTGATAATTCAGTAGTTTTTGGAAGGAAATCAGTCATTAAAGATTGTGTTTGATTTCGTGATAAACCTTTATAAAGTTCCCTGTAAGATGCCATTAATGATTTCAGTTCACGTTGAAATTTTGCAGCTCGTTCCTCATCAGGATCATGTTGTTGAAAATGATTACCTAATTTTCTGGCAAGATCAAGACCTTCTTTAATTAGAGCTGCATTTAAAATGGGAGGATCTTCTTCGTCATTATCGCTATGTTCTCTGTCTTGATGAGTCTCAAGGGTGAGGTCTATAATTTCATTTTCGCTCAAGCTTTTATCAGTTAATAATTCCTCTATATCGGCAAATGATAGATCATCGAATCCATCTCCACCAATTGTATGTGCCAGCGTTTTGATGTCAGTAAAAACAGCGTTATTATGGATGACAGGATCAGGATCTTTGCTTTTGACACATTCTGGCCAAATATTTTTCCAACATGAGTTCAAGGTTGATGGCTTTAAGTCAGCTAACGCTAACCCAACTTGATTAATGCAGTCCATAATAGAAAATTGTTTCCACATATCAATGACTGTTAAATCCTCATTATGGTCTAGTTTGTCTACCACGTATTGGAATGAACGTTTTATGTAGTACTTTTTAAAAGTAGCAATGATCCCTTGGTCTAGCGGTTGTATTAAGGATGGAGTGTTAGGCGGAAGATAGCAAAATTGCACATTTGGGTGCTCCAAGAGCGGATGGCAAGGTACATTGTCTAGAATTAAAAGAACTTTAAATTCTAGACATTTTGCATTCATGTAGCGTCTAAGTTCTGAAATGAAGTATTTCTGGAACCATTCTGTAAAGATTGCACTGGTCATCCATGCCTTTTTGTTTGCTGTCCAGTGAATTGGCAGTTTATTGAAATCTACACTTTTCATCGAGCTTGGTCTTAAAGCACGATTTACTAGCAGTGGTTTTAACATACGTTCTCCTGAAGCATTGGAACAAAACAACAATGTTACACGGTCCTTTGCTACTTTTAAACCACCGGCAGTTTTCTGCGATTTTGCAACATAAGTTCTGCTCGGCATTTTTTTCCAAAAGAGGCCACTTTCATCTACATTCCAAACTTGATCTGGGGTGTATCCTCCATCTTCAATAATTTTTCTAAGTTTTTCAGGAAATTTTTTGGCAGCCAATTCATCTGCAGACGCAGTTTCTCCCTTAATTTTTACATTATGAAGAGCATGTCGTTTAAGGGGTTAGGTGGGTTTGAAAATTTCAAAAAATCGATTTTTTTTTTGTCTTATTAAATAGTATAACACGTTTAAAATATTCTCCTAAAATTTCAAATTGAGCCGAGTAAAATTCTACGAGATAGACCCTTCAGAAGTTCCGCCCATCAGGCCATGTCAGTGCAGCGTTTCGCAGGTATACGCGTTTATCTCAAAACTCGATTTTTTAAGTCGGTGGACACGATTTCTCGAAAAGGTATGAAGCGATTTTGTTCAAATTTTGCACACATATTTGGAATAACATTATCAAGTTATTGAACGAAGGATTTTTTTTTATTTTTATTACAACTAATTTTTTCGAGCCAACACATGACGAAAATTTGACCAAAAATTGTGTTTTTTTGTTCAAAGACTGTCAAAAATTCAAATTAATTTTTTTTTTCCTTCGTCCAGTAACGAGATTTATCCATGTACTAACGAAATATTTTTGGTTTTTTGATTTTAAATGAACCAATAATGAGTTATGCTGTCCACGGCAAGAGCATTTTTTTGTGAGACGTTAAGGGAGATGAGGTACCAACGGCTGAGTTTTCGGAATTTTTAAATAAAAATTTCACAAAATACTGTTTAAATATGTATCTTTGATATGCTGAATTGTTTAAATAAAATATATGATTGTATATATTAAAAAAAAAATACTAAAAATACCCTTTTTTTGAACCTCTGTAACCCACCTAACCCCTTAAGAAAACCTGTCATCCAACCTGTACTTGCAGGAAATTCGGGTTGTTTTGACTGAGATGAAGTGCCTGGCTCAACTTCTTTAATACGTTTATAAATTCTTAATGCAGTTTGCTTGATAGCAATTCCATCTACTGGTATTCTTTTTTGTGATTTATCTTCAATCCACATTACCAAAGTTTTTTCCATCTTCTCTTTGACAACATCTCTTATGTATGACGATGATTTAAAACTTATTTTCGTTCCAGAACATACCGATTTTCTAATCGCAGTTTCATTTTTCTTGATCGTTCTTATGGTAGCTTCATGAATACCAAAATGCTTTCCTACAGCCGTTGCTCCTTGTCCTGTTGTAAGTTGATCTAAAATTTTAATTTTAGTATCTAAACTGATCGCCTTCCTCTTGGCTTTTATTACAGGTGAATTATGTGGCATTGTGTTAAGGCCACCAAAATATTTTTCATATTAATAATGCAAAGATTTGAAAATGATTTAAAGCTTACCTGTCATTGAGTTAATAAATCTATACGAGGACTAACTTTATTTTACTTATAATGTTTTAAATACTCACAACAACTAAGCGTCTTTTCTTTTCAACTCTCAAAACCAAACTAAATTGCGTAAAAAGTACATTACGTCTTTACTCTATGCAAAATTCGGGGAATCCCACTCATATACACATATTTTTATAGCAACAGCTGTACACGATAACAGCCCAAAGCCGCTCATCCTGTATAGATGCAATTACATGCTGATATTCTAAGATCCTAAACAAATAACCTAAACCGATATGCTAAAACAAAAATCCCAAACAATGAATCCGATTTGCTCTATGAGATTCAAGAAAAATTCATAAAATATTGAAAATCGTGTTAAAACAAAACAATTCGTGTAAAAAAAAAAATTTTTTCTCTTTTTAACTCGTGTTAAATCAAATTCGTGTAAAAAAAATTCGTGTAAAAAGAGAATTAGGTGTAATTATATATTCACCGCGTCTCACCCCCGACCAATTTTTTGGTGCCGTTCCGCTAAAACTTGCCTGGTTTGGTATCAAAGAAGTTGTTGAGCCAGTTTTTAGGGACTTCTTCGCCTCTTTGTTATCGAAGATAATGTCGTTCATATGATTTGACAGAGAGCGCAAGAGATGGTAATCGGTCGGTGCAGGGTCCAGAAAATACGGCGGATGCTGAGCTCTTGGAGTGCGGCTTTGACGACCTGTGTAATGTAGGGGTTGGCGTTGTCATGAAGGAATATGTATTTATACAAAATAAAACCAATTTGTTAATTCAATTTTTTGGGCATTTCCCTTAATTGTTTGAAGTTTTTGTGAGAGAATATGGATCTTTTCTCATGAAATTTTCCAAGTAATATATTTGTAGAACCCTTTAATCCTTCAACTCCTTGTTTAATAAAACATTTTAGGTACATTTCAAATAGAGATTTAAAAAGTCGCACTATGAGAGACAATAATGGGTTAAAATGTTTTACGAAAAAATTGCTCGTGGAATGCTATTTCATAAGCCTGAAGGTTATATTTGGCTCAGATTGATATTTTCAAAGTTATATCTAATTTTGCCAAACTATCAGTGATACAATAAAGATTTTTTATTGCTTACAATTTCTCAATTTGTCTTTTTTTGTTCAAATATAAAAATTACCGCCATTTCTAACATTTCATTCAACGCTCTCTATGAGGTAATCATTGGCGTCAATATTTGGCGAATATCAAAGCCAGCAGCGACTTTCTTTGCATGCACAAACACAAACGAGAACGCCGAAAAGCGAAGCCATTTTGCTTGACTGCCACTTGTTAGCATTATTAAAAATAAATTAGAGGCAACAGTTACGCTTGCGGTAGTTGCATGTTTGTCATGTCTCTCATACTTTTTTCAGCAAAGCGAAATTTTTTCCAGCAGAACCTGCGGTAGCAGCTTTTTATTCATAACTTTTTTTTTTTGCTAAAAACTTACAATATACTCAGCCATTATTTGTTTGACATTTTTAAATTCCAGTATATTTGTATTTATTTAACATTCCTGCTTTCAAGTGGTTTTACATTGCATGTGTACGTGCTTAAGTGACGCAATTTGCGGGCGCTACGTTGTACGTGTAACTCCGCTACAAATGCCTTTTTGTACGTTTATTTGTTTCTCATCCCTTTTCGACTGGTTGTTATGTGTTTATTTTGGCCAGGTTTACTTTGCTTTTGAGTGTACGCCGCTAATGGTCATCGACGTGAGTTCAACTTAAGGTTGCGAAATGTATATTTTTTTCTGATTTATTGGATTAATCAAAAGTAAATACGGATAGATAAAATAAATATAGCAAATAATGATGCTGGTAGCATTATTGGGGAATTAGCAAGGGTATCATGACACAAAATTGTGCACAAAATTAAGTTTTGGAAGATAACACAAACCTGCATTTTTCTTTACTTGTCTACTTTTAACTTCTTTTATTTTGAACAGTGCGCGAGAAAAATATACTACTTTAATATTTTGGCAAGTGTTGACTATTTATTTATTTGATTTTGTACATTACATTATTTTCTTTCTTTCTTTTTAT
Organism: Anastrepha obliqua; assembly: GCF_027943255.1. Classification (NCBI taxonomy): domain Eukaryota; kingdom Metazoa; phylum Arthropoda; class Insecta; order Diptera; family Tephritidae; genus Anastrepha; species Anastrepha obliqua. The sequence continues at coordinate 109,798,748 of NC_072894.1, read as the reverse complement.
GTAAGTATTCATGCAATAGAACTTTTTCTGCTCTGCAAAACTATATTAATTGCATTTTTGAGTTATTTAATTTTTTATTAGTTGTAAGGCTTAAAAATAGAATACCCAGGAGACAAAAATCAACACTTTCGACACCTGCTCTTCTTTGCTTTTCAAAAGATGCAGAAGCAGCCTGGGAAGGGTTCGCAAAGTTCAAAAATGGCGAAATTGACGTCGATGACACGTCGCACAGCGGAAGGCATTTATTGTTTGGTGGGACTGGCTAGGACATGGTGCTCTGAGAAATGCTCCAAAAGAATACCACGGTCAACAAGGAGCTCTACATTGCACAGCTATACCGTTTGAATGAGGCTATTTGACGGAAAAAACCTGATCGCGACGTCAAACCATACTCCAGGCCTCATATTCCACAAGTCGTCAAAGGCGCAATCTAAGAGTTCGAATGGGAGGTCCTTCAGCATCCGCCGTATTCTCCGGACCTTGCACCGACCGATTATCATCTTTTCCGCTCCTTGACAACCCGCATTTAAAATTTTGTATGTAACTTGACTATTTTGCCTGCGCTAATTAGACGTCTGAAATCAGTTCTGAATGTATTGCAACGCCTGTCGTTCGCTTACAACAAATGTTAATTCTAAGGTCCAGCATGATTAGGTTTCAGTAAAGTTTCTCAATCCTTTTTGATTCTTTATTTTTTTTTGTAATTTTTGACATTTTTTTAAATTTTTTAATTTTTTCTTATTTTTATTATTTTTTTGATTTGAAAAATAACTACAGATGTGAAATCACCAAGTTTCAATTAATGCCAGCTGATTACTTCTAAAAATCATCATAGCCACCATAAAAGCTGAAAACTTTACTTCATATACGTAACCAGCTGCCTCAAAAACCTTCTATGTGAAGTTACATTCCGTACAACGCTTAATAGTGACCCCGTTAAATGAGCTATGTTTTGACGAAATTTCTCTCATAGCATTTCAGAGTTTTACTTCCACTTTTGTGCTTGAACTCCACAAAAATCTCGGCAAGTTTTGCTATTTTTTCAGAAGTGGAATCATTCAAATACATACAAATGCAATATACCTTAAAACTCGCAATCGTACTACAAGGTCACCTACAGCAGCTGTACAGAAAGGTCTTTTAAATTACAAAAACCAAAAAAAAATGTTTTCTTTCAAATCATTTGCTCCACATATTTCCTAACCTAAGTGCACGCATCAGTACTAAGAGCTTTTAAATTTTAATTGGGTCAAGGTGAAGTTGACTTGGAGCATCCACTTTCATATGAATCTATGTATGTGTGTTTGTATCTATGCAGTACTTTAATCCATATTTTGTTCCCCTATGCAATTAGCTTTTCTGCGAATTTTCTATAAAGTCACGAACAAGCAATTCGCATGTGCTATACAAAAGAGTAAGGAAAGAGAAATGATAGTAAAAGTGGAATAAAAATGTATTAGAAATGGAAGCAAAAAAAGATAATAAAAATATTTTACTAATAAAATATATGCATTTATATAATAATAATTAGTCCAACGTTTTCCCAGCAATCGCCTCCAATCGGCACTAAGTGGGTTACTCCTAGAAAGGCTCAAGTACTCCACATATAGTTTTGATTGCAAGATCTCAAAACTGGTTGAAAGTATTCTAAAGTCCGCAAATATTTTTTGAAACTAAGCTGAGGTATTTTCGATATTACTTTTGGATAAGGGGTAAGTGGTCTGTCTATAAGCTTCTCACTCATCTTTTGTTCGAGTGAGTAGCACCCTTTGCCAATGCCACAGATGGGCTCTGGACGTATAAAGGCAGTTGATATTCCTTCATACCAGCATAAATCTTTTCACATTTTCTTTCCTGTTACTTCATTGAAGTGTGTTGTTCTTTTCAAATATAAATGCCACCAATTAATGATTTTTTTTACCCAAGAATCAAACCCTCCAAGAAATGCGTCGTACGAAAATTTATTCTTGATTTCTTACAATTGCCGCTTTCGATTCACCACATCGCTGTTCGCTAAGCGAGAAACTTGTATGTGAAAGCAACAACAGTTTAGCTACATTTTTATAGCCGCTTAGCTCACAAGTGATACTCTGAGTTCAGCGCTCAGATTTGTAGGGGATTGGACAAGTCCAAGCATTCAGTAAGGAAAACCATTATACTGCACCAGATAGATTACAGTGGAAGGAATAGGGAGACAGGATAAATAGACCGTATGGATGGTAAGACAAAAAAATTGGCTTGATGTCATTCTTCCGCGAATCTTTTGAATTCACTGATGAATTCTAAGAGATCCGGAAGAGGAGGAGTATGAACTTTATGCATACTTAGTACAACGCACACCAATAGTCAAAGACTGATTCTAGAAAACGTTGGGCAGCTTCAAAGAAAATTCTCTGGGGTGTCCTCATTCACACGGCAGGGTAGACATATTCACTCGCCAATGCTTTCCATAGTAGCCGTATGTTGACCACTGGCGTTGTGTCATGTCATTCCACCCACCAATACTCTCAGATCCTTTCTGTTAAGTTTTAGGAGAAATGTCGCTAATTTCCTATTTGGTTCATTCACAAAGCACTTAACTATTCTGCAGGAGCCTAACTTAGAGCAAAGTCGTCTATGGGTAAACCTCATAAAGTCGTCAATACATAGTTTAATCGATGCAGGATTTACACCTAGAAAGGATGCAGAGCCTTCATTATCAGCCAACTCGTTCCCTGTATTATCACAATGTCCACGCACCCAAATAATACAAATTCTGTTGTCTTTTGCAACACAGTTCAGTTTCGTCTTACATTCACCGGCTAATTTCGATGATCAGCGTAGAAGCTCTTAGCGACTGTCACTACAAATTCCAATACTATTGTCCCACCACTTTTTCTCATTGGCCAATGTGCTACATTTAAGATAGCAGATACTTCTGTTAAGAATACCGTTGCCAGCTGTCCTGTAGCGTAGGAATGCTTAGTGTCTTCATCTAAGCACCTTCCAGATCCATTACTATTACTGGTTGTAGATCCGTCGGTGCAGAAAGTGTGCTGAAATCTCGTTAAGCAGTTCTCTGAACTTAACCTATGATCTCTATCTGAAATCAAAACGTCATACTTCCTACCGATGCTAACGTACAGCATCCGATTATCCGCTGGCATCGAGAACAGTGTGCACCGCTCCGACAACTGGTGGCAAATCTGACAGTGACCAGTGTTTTCTTCATTTCCCCAGACTCCGTTTGACTTGAGTCTGTATGCCGCCTTGATTGTTTCCTTCCGAACTTGAAGATCTAGGGGTTGCAAGTTCATAGCACCTGTGGTACCCAAACACACACTTCTCTATAGTCTGGTTAGGGGTTTTACTCTAAAGTTAACCATATTAGCCTTCCATCAGACCACAAAGGCATATGTTATTATGCGTATAATCAGTGTGATGTACAATCAATGTGTTATCGCCGGTGTTAGACCCCAAGTTTTGCCACAGGTTCTCTTACACTACCAGAGAAACCTTCTGCTCGACGTGCGTCTTTCAGTTCATATTACAGTCTAAGATTACCCCTATTTGACCTTAGAAGACAGTTGCAGTCTTATTTCTTTGAAGGTGGGTAGTAACAGGCCTTCGATATTGTGTTTCCTATTGAAAAGTACCAATACTTTTTATGGTATTAAAGTAAGAATATTTTTGTATTATATTTTGCATACTTTCAAACGAGATGCTTCGAAAGCAATGGAATTCTAATACATAACAGTTTGATCGCAACTAAGTGAGGAAATGGAGCTGTTAAATTATAAGCAACTTCAGATTGAAAGAAAATTTTTGATTTTATTCTTTACTCGCTAGGTGACTGGTGAAGCAAAAGTAAGTAATATTTACCAAAAGTTTTCATACTTTTGCAAAAAAATATATATTTTTTAACTTTGAAAATATCATAAAAACGATTAACTTTAATGAAAAAGCAGTGCAGGTGAAGTAGGAATTGCAAAATTAATGCTGATGAGTACACAGGATCTAGGTTTACCTTCCCCACTCGGCACCACATTAATAGTTTTTCGTCCTGATTCTAGAAATAACGCTGGTGCTCTGCCACGGCTCCTCTTGCTCAAGATGGAGTAGTAAATTGGCGTATGCTGCCTTAGAGTGCTGAAGATTTATCTAAAGAATCTTCATCTTCGATAATCTTCTCCAACAGCCTGCAGTCAGCGTCCTCATTATCCAAGGCCAGAAGTCTGTCGAATAGTTGCCTGATAAAGAAGATTAAGCCCATTTGAGAGCGAACGTCATCAGCACCACCCCCATCCAAAATGACGGATTCCACGGCCATCTTCACGGGAGGTTCCTCTACCGTGGGCCTATCCCCTCCCAGCTCATCCGGAACTGCAGAGACATCCCCCTGACGTCAGTTTGGCAGACACTTTGGATTACCCTTTCGAAGCCGTAGGTGATGACTCCTTTAGTTTAAGCAAGAGGCCCGAGGGCCTCTGCATTTAGCAGGATTGGCGCTTGCCGATAAGCTCCCTCGGCCTAGGAAGTTTTGGTTTGCAATGGCGGAGGATTCATTTCTCGGTCATTTCTATCCACAATTTCGAGCTTAGAGGTTCCGCCTGCTGCTGCCTACTTACGTGAATGGGATTCCCACTCACGCTCCTGTGACAATGCGGTAGGTCGATACCTACTTCCCTCCCGAGTCCCGCCTAAATAAAGATTTGAGCGTCTACTTCGACGCTCTTCCGCCCCTACTCATATTGCCCCTCGAATTTCCCCCCGCGGAGCGGTCTAGTTAGAGAATACGATTCCGTCCCTCATTCCATAACAGAGGAGGCTTTGGGGTTTCGCTCCGAATCCCCGCAGCCGCCTAAGTGTTTTTAGTTTGTTTTTATTTTTGTGTTCGTTTTATCCTAACCCCGGTAGATGGCTGTAGCGATCAATATCTCGTAAAGTATCGATCAAAGAATTTAAGGTTTATGCTCGTTAGCAAGAAATCATATCACACTAAACAAATTTGATTGTTGGTTTATGTTCCCCCTGCGGGTCAGGGGTTAGAATTTGCCCGAGGCAAGGTATGACTATCGTAAAAGGCGATTAAAATCTCGTGTTACCTGCCCCTGAGCAGTATGAAAGCTCAACTGGTAGTGTCTTCGGGTACAAGGTCTGACCGAAGACTTAATCTCGGTACCAAGGGGAACAGAAGCCCTCAGAGTTTGCTCTGACCTGTTCTTGTGAACGGCACTTCGGGGAGGTTTTCGTGGTGGGTGTGGTTGATACCTAAAGCGTGGGAGACTTTAGGTTGATGTGGAGTTGCGTTGCAACCGGATGCCGGGACCCATAGAACGGCAATGGTTTAAATAGGCCTTGAGCCCTACCGATACGGTTAGTGTGTCCATGCCACACTGCTAATTGGTACCTAAGTTATTTGGGTTCTGATCATTAATTAAATTGATCCGTGTGCTTTTCAGCACCGTGGGTTTGAGCTGACGCCAGCAGGTACTCACGTAAAAAACACCGGACGCTGTGGGTTTCTATTTGTTCCATTCAATTGTGAGTTACAGGATGTTAAATCAAAGTCAACAAAGAGAAAATTCGCTACATTTTCCTGATTTTCTTTAATAAGGGCGAAAATGCAAGCCAGGCCGCTGAAATACTCTAACAGCTAACTTAGTGAAATTTTGGTCTCATCGATTCCGTTCAGGTATTTTTGATGTTAAGGAAAAGGTGGAAAATGTCGATAAAATTACAGAAATAATCGACTATTAGTACTCATTGCATCGCCCAGGAGTTGAAGATTTAATAGAAAACAGTTTTAAACTATTACCGCAAAAGTTTTACATTTCTTTTTCCCCAGGCGAATATAATTTGTTTTGATCAGTTAGCAGAATCTCGAGACATTAAGAACTTCTAAGATCCACCTTTTTTATCTTAATGTCAAATCGTTATTTAGGGATGTCTATAAACTAAATGACAGAAAAAAGTTATGGATTTTCGTACTCAGCGACCAATTTTACATATGAAATGAATGGCCTGGCTCTAGGGTTTTTTTTGCTTTGGAGTAGTGTTAACGTTACGATGCATTTAGAGCAACAACAGCTAAACAAACATACTAATTTCATAATTGAGCTGTTAGCATTTTGATTACTTAAACAAATACGAAAAGGAAAAACGAATGGAAAAACGCTACAAGATATGCTTCAAAATAAACCCGAGCCCATGGCATTTGTAAAGTTGCCTAAAGCAACTTGCTGCGATTTGTCAAATTTACGACGGAATTTAGCAGCTAATCAGCCATGAACTTATGAAGAAGAAAAAAAAAACGGCAACAACAAAACCAATACATGGCCAAGCACAAAAGGATACGCTTAATTCAAACAATGGTTACATTTACGTGCTTGCCAGCATTTGCATGTCCAGGGGTGGTACGGCTAGAGCAGCAAGTAAAAAATAAAACCAAAAACAAATTATGCGCCCGAATTAAATGCGCGCGTAAAACATGAAAAAGGACATGCCACAAGCGCTGTTCTAAGACTTGTGAGCCAGCTCCGCCGCTAAGCAGGATAACAGACAATAGTAAAGGAGATAATGTGATTGTGCAGCAGAGTTTTTGTTAAGAATTTTGTGTAACATTAAGTTGGCTGGTTTCCCACCCCCCAAGAAACTGGCGGAGCAGTGAAAAAAATAACTTGAAAATCTTTACTTTTTATCGCCACCAACCTCACTTGCCATTTTAGCTGTTGGCTGTATAACAGCAATGATAATTTTAATGTTTATCCTCTTTTATTGTCAAACAAATTATTTTTGATATCCTGCCGCAGGATATTGATGTCGTCATTTCATCTACGCTTGCTGCTTTCAGGTATATACCTATAAGCTTACATTTGCATATAAGAAGGTAGCCAACTCAAAAACAGACGCTGAGAATCAACTCAGCTGCTGCTGGGCAACGTTAGCTCGAGGCCAAGGGCAAGTCCTGACAAAAGTACTCGCCCATACGCTGGCCCGCTTACTTAAGGTAATTTGATTAAAGCAGTATAATGCGAAAATGTAAAAAAAAGAAAACCCAGCCCCTTCTCTGCTTCTTTGCATTTGACAAATTTCAGCGCTTCACTTTTACAGATGCATATCTTCAGGCGCACAAAGCTCATATAACGTAAAGCAGGTGGCTGCAGAAGCACTTCATAACTGTATATGCGCACGCATTTGTGGTATGTAAGCAAGATTGGCAGTCAAAACAATTTAATGCATGAATAAAAAATAATTTCTTTTTAACAACAAAAAGAGCCAAACAAAAAAATGTTCTTCTATTGCTAAATTTGCTACGCATCCGTTCATGCCCTGCAGCGAAAGCAAAAAAAAAAATTTTCTCCGCTCACTTTTTTGCTTCTCTGTTACTTCAAATATACTTCGTAGTAGTTATAAGGATTCACGCACACTGATTCGCAACAATCGAAATTTGCAAATATACTCAAACACATGCACACACACACACACACGGATTTCTTAATTTATTACATTTTATGATGTGACTTCAAAAACAAAAAAACAACGAACACAAAAAGAAATGCTTTTCACCCTCCATCTTCTACCCTGGCATTGCGCTTATCTTCAGTTGATCGGAAAACCTTCTTTCAACAGTTAGCTGATAAGCTTCTTCTTCTCAAAACATGCACACAAGCACTGCTTTAATTTTATTAGCTAGATTTTGCGTGCACGTACGCGAACTAAGTGCATTTGTGTGCATGTGCGCGTGTGCAAGTATCAATAGCAAAATATTAGCCAGCATATTTGCATAATTGATTTTCGGTGCCTCCCAAAGCTGCTCATTTGAACTCGTAAAAGTGCTCTCACATACATGAACATATGCATGAGTGTACTATATATGTGCGTGTGTTTGTAATTGAATTGATAACATTTTCGAGGCTGTGCTTCATTAATTTTTCAGTATTTGTGAAACATACATGAAATGTGTGTGTGTGTGTGTGTTGAGAAAAAATTTGCATATGAATTAATTTATTTGAAAAAAAAAAGAATTAGAAATTTAAAAGGCAGCGCAGCGCTCATTTGATTTACGTTGTCTCTGCTGTCAAAAAGATGAAAGGTGAAAAATGATTTGCTTTCCTTTTAGACTTGTTTATCTATTTATTAGCCCCCCACATCAAGTCTCGAAAATGAGAACTCGATAGCAATGATTTACATTCGCATACACATTTCATTAAGCTGATTTGTTATTTATTATGTTTAAACAAATTTGTAATGCATTTAGAAATGATGGGATGTGAAACTATTGATGGCTTACGGTATGTAATACAAAGCACGTGGAAATATACATTAGGGTATTTCACATCTCAATGCGGCCTCGGTAGTCTAGCGTCCACTAGCCTGCCATCCAAGAGGTTGTGAGTTCGAATCCCATGTAAAGCACGATCCTCGTACTTTTCCAAATTTACCTACTTTCCCTGTTTCTAAATAAAAAAAATCTGATTCCTCACAGACACATCAAATTTAGTGAAGTCCTCAACCATCTGTGCGATCCTTCTGGCAGAAAAATGTGAAACACAGATGGCGCTCCAAAGCAGTAAGAAGGCGTTGTTCCTAAGCAACGGCAAGTGGGCATTCCCACTACTTAGAACTGGTAGCAGCAGGCTAATCCTGTCAGAAATCAAAATATATTAACGAAACCAACGCAAGACTGAGTCTTGTCGAGGCCCTATGCTCCCGAGAGGAGTGAACAAGGGAAAAAAAATTTCACAAAAAAAGTAATTGTTTCCATCAAATTATAAAATCGATTACATTTTAAGTCCTTCGGCAAAATATTTCGAAAAATATTAGGGTCTGCGTGCGCTAACTATAATTGATTTGAGAATACTTATAAAAATTTAGTTGCTTATAAATAAATGGGCTTGCGCACGAGGCCGAACAACCAGCTCAAGCCCAGAACCCACGCATGCTGTTCGAAATACCAAGAAAAATGTCTGGAGCTCGTCAAAAAATAGCTCACGCAATCAGCGCGAATGATGGAAGCCTATTAACAACTGACGATGAGCATTGCAAAGGTGGAGAGAACACTTTGGCGAAATTGTTAACCAACAAAATGGCACAAATGGCCCGCTGCTGATATCTTTAAGCTATAATTTCTCCTCGTGTGTGAAAATATCTTTTTCCTCACCATCCAAACAGGAGATACTCGATGCAATAAAAGCTTTTAAAAACAATAAAGTCGCCGCCTGTGAGGGTCTACCAGCTAAAATGTTTAAGGCTTGCCCAGAACAGACTGCAAATCTTCTTCGGCCTATTTTCAATGCACTCTGGGATGAAGAACAGATACCGATGTCTGATTACAAGGTATATTGGTCGTCCTGCCAAAGAAAGATGACCTATAGCTATGCAAAAACTACAAATATTATAATGCTGTTGTCAATAGCGTCTAATATCCTGTCCAGCGTGCTATTATTATAAATCGCATTAAAACCTCTACTGATAACTCCTTGAGAAAACAGCATGCAAGCTTCAGAAGCAATCATTCTTGTGTAGATCAAATTAATATCCTACGTATCATTAAACTACAAGTGATATGCCATGCAGTAGCACAAACAGGTCTAAAAATTAATATAGCAAAGACCAAAGTAATGTCGATTAACACCACCGAAACGCAAGCCCTTCAAATTGCCGGCACGGCGCTTGAAGATGTAGATGAATTTGCTACCCTGGGAGCATAATTTCCAAAAACGGCGGATCAACAACTGACACACGCAACCGAATATCTAAGGAACGCGTTGCATTTAGCTTGCTAAGCAAGGTATGGAGATCAACTCACATCTCGAGGCACACAAAACTGTAAATATTTGATGCCAACGTGAAGTCGGTAGTTCTGTATAGTTGTGAAACATGGAACTTAACAACAAGCATATCACAATCATTTGCACAATGGCAATCTCTCGGAAAGCATTCTCACCAGTGCTGACGTAAAGCAAGGCTGCCTATTGCCTCCTTTGTTACTTTTAATTGTTATTGATGATATACTAAAAAGTTGCATTGAGGCGAAAAGAAGAGGTACGTAGTGGAACTCCCACGAACATCTCGAAGACCTTACCTACGCTGATGATATATGCCTCCTATCCTCTCTCAAACACACCGACATTCAGAACAAAATTAACGGTCTGTTCTCAACCTCGTTGAAAGTAGGACTAAAAATAAGTCACGAGAAAACGAAAGCCATAAAAATTCGGCCCATGAGTAGTCGTCTGTTCCTCGTGATTGGTGATTAAATTGAGAACGTTAACACTTTTACTTACTTGGATAGTACCATTGCCGCTGAAGGTAGGGCGAAACTAGACGTTATCGCCAGAATAAATAAAGCGAACGGCGCGTATGCACAGCTCCGATCTATTTGTTCTTCGAGCATCCTCAGCGTACATACAAAATTACGGATCTTTAAATCAAATGTACTATCAGTACTCTTGCATGGATCGGAAACCTGGCTCACAAGCAACTGGGTTGATAACAAAATGCAAAGCTGTGTTAATAGATGTTTCTGCAGGATATTGAAGATCTGGTGGCCCAACATCATAAGTTATGACGATCGATACCAAAGGTGCAAAGTTCAGCCGCTAGCCAGCGTGGTAAAAATGCGAAAGTGGAGATGGATACGCTTCGCAAAGACGCAAATGAAATCTGGCGTCAGGCACTGGATTGGAATCCACAAGGTGTTCCCATGGTTAGCCAACCAAAAATATCTTAGAAGAGAACTGTCCAGAAGGAAGTTGAAACGTCAGGAAGAGCTTGGAACGAAATCAAGCTTTTTGCAAAAAAAAAAGGACCAGATGGGGGTGTTTTACTGATGCCCTATGCTCCAGTGGGAGAAACAGGAACCGATTGTGATGATGATAAATAAAATTATTCTACGTAAATCTAATATTTTTTCGAGATATTTTTGCGGAAGTCTTAAAATGCAATAAATTTAGAAAACAGTGCCGCGATTTTCATATACAGAATGATGCACCCTAATGTCTACATAGAATGAAGCATACAAACCTATGTTCGGGGTTGCGGTAGCATTTTATGCAAAACTTTTATTTAAACAAAAAACAATAATTCTATGAAAACGTTAATCAATTATATATTCACAGTTGCTGTGTACAACCTCTTCCCACCTCTCGTCCAATTTGTTTATGCCGTTCTACCGAAAATCGCCTAGTCTGGTATCAAAGAAGTTGTTGAGCCTGTTTTTAAGGACCTCTTTGTTATCGAAGGTAACGCCCTTCATATGATTTTGCAGTGAGCGGAAAAAAATGGTAATCGGTTGCTGCAAGATCCGGAGAAGACGTCGTATGCTGAAGGACCTCCCATTCGAACTCTTGGAGCGCGGCTTTGACGATTTGTGGAACATGGGATTTGGTGTTGTGAAGTAGTTCTGTTTGACCTTGTCGATGAGGTCTTTTCAGGCGAATAGCCTCATTCATGCGGTGTAGCTTGACCGTGGCATACTTTTCGCGCATTTTCCAGTGCACCATGCTCTCTCAGTCCCACCAATCATATATCATGGTCTTCTTTGGATGAAGATTTCGAGTTCAGAAGGCCCTCCGCTGAGGGACGTGCCATCGACGTCAAAGTCGCCATTTGTGAACTTTGCATACCAAGTCCGTGCTGTAGACTCCTTTATGACACCTTCTCCATACACTTTGGAAATGTCCCGGGCTAGAGTGACAGTCCTTGGCCAGATAAAAATCGAGGGCGTTGCGGTAACGTAGGACCGACTGTCTTAGGAACGTCAGAAAAGTGGTAGGTGGTAGTTCAAAACATGCAGGTCATTCAGTTAAATTGGTTTCACTTTATACCACCTGGTGGATGAATTTATCTGTTGCTGTTGCGGTGGTCCCACTCTACTAAGGTATTTATGAATCATTTGTTGACGGCAATCTAGTCTGATGGCAGTCTTAATATACGAGCACAATCGCTGGGGTCGGACCAAAAGGAAAGGGGGTTTACATGACTTGGTTAGTTGCAGGAAGAGTTCCTTTACAGATAGTAAGCAAGCTAAGTACCTTGATGTCAATGTGAGAGCAAGTTTCCCGACGCGAGTTGAAGCTTTTGTTCTGAAGCAGTTGGCGATTGGCTTCTGATTACGAAGAGCGGTGAGCGATAGTATGTAGATGAAGGCGGTGATTGCCACGTGATTGCTACCATTTTAGGCTGTTTGTTATTTCATTGTTGTTGCTCTTATTTTTGTAGTAACACAAAATATTCTCCACGGCTTTTTGCTGAATGCTTCTGACGTGACAGATTTGAATATGTGTTGTTGGGGGGACATCTACTAGGTTGTCCAATAACTTTTGCGGTTCGATAAGAAAAACACAATTTTATGGTTACAAATGCATTTTACTATTCAGTATAGTCTCTCTGAGCATGAATACTCATGTTCTAACGGGACTCTAATATATAAATTCCATCCCTGAAGTGAGAATACGGCAGGGCTGTAAAATGCGCGCCCACAGCTGTTATGACCTTGTCATTTGATGAAAAATCCTTTCCAAGTACGATATTTTTTAAATCTGGAAATGATAGAAATCGCTAAGGGACAAGTCTTGTGAATACGGTGGATGCTTCAACAACTCGATCTTTAATTCAGGGATTTTAGCCATTATTAAAATGCTCTAGTCACATCGTGCTTTGTCCTGATGAAATATAATTTTTTTTCTTGAGCAAGCTGGATCTTTTTTTAGAAATTGTTTCCTTCAGTTAGTCTAAAAAGTTATAATAATATTCAGAATTTATTTATTTTTATCAAGTATGATAGTTGCAAGTAATCCACAAACAAAATTCCTTTCGCATCCCAAAAAACTGATGCCAACACCTTCTTGGCCGATTTCTGAACACGAACTCGTTTCGGTGTCGAAGTGCCAGGTTCATACCACTCTTTAGCCTTCTGTTTTGATTTAGGATCATGGTCATAGACCTACGTCTCATCCACAGTGATGAGTCGACGCACATAGTCCTTTTTATTCCTTCAAAAACGCTCTAAATGTTACTGAGAAAGTCGCATTCGAATGTGTTTTTGTTCCATTGTTAGCGAATGCGGCACCGATTGCGCACACAGCTTACTGAAATCCAATACTTCAATAAAAATATTGTTTACTCTTCCGAATGCTTAGGGCTTCTACTAAATCCCTTTCAGTCACTCGACGATTTTCCAATACTATTTCTTGTATTTCTTCTACGATATTTAGCGATTGCCAGCTTTTTAATATTTATTATATTATATTTTATTAAAAACTCTCGTTCGTTTTTATACATAGTTATTATTATTTAATTCTTTCATATTTATTTATGCATACATATGTATACACTTGTTTATTTATGTACATATATATGTATATAAATTATCGAAAAATCTGTTTATGGCTAAGTGAAATTTCTACTTTATATTGTACTTTGTTCTGCTCATTTAAGATTCTTATTTTCCACACGTTTCCTATGGAATATTTTTAAATCGAATATGTGCGAAAAATATGGTAATGTACCGGTTTTGAATTTTTAATTCGAATAAAAAAGGTTCTTAAAATAATCGGTCTGATTTTTTGGCTATATATTAACTGATGAAAATAGTAGAAACTCAAATTTCAGTGAGACGGAAAATATTCTCACAAATATCATATAAAATATTAACCCTCTAATGCCCTAAAGCATTGTTAGTTCATTTTTAGTCCAATCGATAGTCCATAATTATTTTGTGTTTTATTTGAACAAAGAAAACAAGACTACTCTTAAGTGGGATTTGCAATAGACAGGGTGGTCTAATTAGCGTTTGGAATTTAATTAATCGATTTTATCAACTTTGACAACCAAAAGAACCTTTGTGGTGAGGCATTTAGGCGTACGATAGGTATTTCTTTCAAAGTGTGTATTTAATCACTACTTTATCACTACTCATACCTTTTCCGTTACCAGACGCTTGCCCTTGGGGTTGTACTTATAAGAGTATACAAATGAGGGTCCATTCCATCCTTAAATATTCTTTAATAAATTTGAAAGTCATCGGTTCCTATATCTGACGGCTGGTTAAATGGATGAAAATGGCTTGCATTAACGTTTTTAAAAGTTCTAAAACTCTTTACTTTTTTTGCTTCAACCTTCTTTCCTCTGCTCTGACAATCCTGGAAATTTGAAGTAAATCTATTCAAGCATCATTTGTGCTATTGTCTTCTAAAGGTACTACATAAAGCAACTTAGCTTTTTTGCGGTCTTATGTAAAATACTTTAATGACTTCTATGCTAGAAAAATTCTTTTACTAATTCAAGCATTTCAGCCCAATTTAAAAAATCATACTTCTAGAATCAAACTGGTTTAAAGGAAATGGCTTCATTATGCTCTTCAGCTCCGTAATTTTTCCGACCCATTTCCATCTCATGCTGCTCGTAAACAAATTAAACTAGTAATCTTACAATTAATACAAAGAAGAAGAATTTTCAATTGCTAATGTTCCACTTCGATCCGGTTGGTGCATACATTGATTGTTCTGAATTACTCGAACAGATCGACTTGAATGTTTCTGGCTTCAATGTTTCTGACTGTAATGTTTCTGGCTTTAAAATTCAGTATTTAGTGTTTCTGGCTTGAATGTTTCTTACGTTTTCATCTGCCTCTTTGCCTTGACACGACTAAAGCTAATTATTACCTGTTAGCTTTAAGCTTTATTATGATGATGATATATAAATCGGAATTTAATACTATCAGAAGTAGAGATTTGGTTCTAAGTATTCATCATCAGAATTCTCGTTTAGATACATTTTTTAATTATTATTTTATTCTCTATTCTTAGGCTAAGTAATCAAGTAATTCTATAACTTAATATATAAGATTTTTATGTCATAGACGGAATCAACCAGAAATGAAATGAGATGAAATTAAATGTTTAAGAAATTTTATATTTCATAAACATTTTTACCAAAAATTTGGTAGCCAATACCTGCCAGAATTCGAAAATTTTGCCCCACAAATATCTCTGGCATATTGCAAAAGATTTGCCAATATTCACAAAATTGGAACACTTCAGGTCAACTCTGATATTTCTGAGAAATTATTGCACTGATGATAAGTGGACGCCTCGAAGCTCCGATTTGACTTTCCAAGAAACGATACTTTGGTTTTTAAATATTTAAAAGGTATCTTAAGAATATACTGTGAAATTTCCATGCGGGAATCCCCAATATTATAGCTTCTACAGCCCATTAACAAGGGAGAGAGCGGTCCGCGCACTCCTCTACCTCAGACTTTTTTCGGCCTGGTCTTGTAAAAAAAACAGCTATTCAACCGAATCATCTGAAATTTTAATATGTTGTTTAAAACCTCAATGGCAATCGCCCGTAGGAGAATTATATTATTATTTCAATTATTTCGTATTTTTTTAATTAAAAGACTGAAAACCCCCGATATTTAGAGTATCAAATTGGACAACACCGTCCAGGTCCAATTTTTCGGCAGGGTCAACTTCAGGGCCATTTTTAAAATTAAAAAATTTTTTTTTTTTATTGTAAAAAAAATCCTTCGAGCTCTAGACCACGTTTAAACTATTTTTTATGACGTGCCACACAAGCAACGAAACCATTGATCTTTTACAGGAAAAGTTTCCACACCGTGTTATCTCTCGAAGAGGTGATCAAAATTGGCCACCGAGATCTTGTGATCTAATACCTTGTGACTTTTTTCTTTGGAGCCACGAGAAAGAGAAGGTCTACGCCAACAGCCCACAACCGATTCAAGACCTCAAAGATGGAATTCGTGAGGCTATCGAGGACATAGGGCAGCCACTTTGAAATACGATGATGGAAAATTTCATGAAAAGGATATTGTCCTGTAAGCGTCGTCGTGATTATCATTTGCCTGATGTTATTTTCCACTATTAACGGCATACTTTCCTCTTTATAATGAAATAAGCATCCGATTATTTCTATTAAAAAATAACATTTTTCTTTGAACATCAAAATAACACCTCTTATTAAAAAACCCTTTATATTCTCCATTGTTCCAAATAATAGTGAATTATCAAAGCTTATACTTCTCTTGCAGCTATTAAAGAGTTATTCTCTCGATGCGACCATTAGAATCACAACGAGAAATAAAAAAAAAATGTTATGGCCTCGCTAAAAAAAAGAAACAATTCACTTAATAATTTTTCTTATGCTAGCGATAATTCTTGTCTCTCTACTGGCAATTACTTGAAACTTTTCTTCCATAATTTGTTTGAATTGGTATCGTGTTACTGGCAGAAATATACTTGAAGGCCAACAACAACAAGTGGTGTAGAAAAAGTGAACTATTAAAATAATGGACTCCCAGAGGAATGGACGCTACTGTATTAGAGGGTTAAATATAATTTTTAACTGATAATACACAACATATCGCTCATATTCGATTTCTAAAGATATTTTTTGTATTTTTGTTTTGTTTGCTTTTTAGTTTACAAATATGTAATGTGTAAAGTTGTAAATTTTTTCTTAATTATTACATTTTTTTAGTAACTAAATTGGACACGCATACATTTAGACTTTCACTACTTTGCAAAGCAAATACAAAAATATACCGAAGTATTGTAAAACTCTACTCCGCTGTTTCGTTTAGTTTGAAAATATATTTGTTTTTTTTTTCATATAAAAAGCATTTTAAATATTTAGTAAAATTTTAATTCTTTTAACTACTCGGTATTGCTTTAGAAGTTTTGAATTGTTTGCCGATATATAATTTATGTTGAACATTAGTTTGTTTCCTTAAGTTGCATTTGTCAGAGATGTTCAGAGTATATCGTAAATAGTTTTTTGTATAAATAGACACCAAGAAGTTGTAAAAGTCCATTAAGTATATAAGTATGTACGTAGGTATTTCTATGTAAATATTGTAAATATCAATAATTCGTTCATATTTTAGTTGCTTTAGTTGTTTTTATTGTTGGGCGCATCAATGCTCTTAGTTGAGATGCTGCATAGTAGAATAAACTTTCCTTTACTTAGTTTTTATAAAAAAAAAAAAAATTTTTAAATATGTACCTAAAAAAAGAGATGTTACAAAATTCAGAAGAATATAGTTTCCTTTATTCTAAAAAAAAAAATTACAAAAAAATTTGTGTCTCAAAAACAACGGTTACAAAATTTAAATTGAATATCAATACACTCAACCGCAGCTTATAATCACAAAAATCAGTTTTTAAGTTGAATATTTTTTTGTTCGAATTATTGTGAAGTGTAAAATAATTTAATAAAAAGTTAAATCAATGTGATTTAGCGAGTTCTAGCAATTTTTATTAATATTTTGTAAATAAAAATGTTTCAAATGAAAACTATGATTATTATTTTTTGTTTGTTATTATTATTTTTTTTTGTTGTTTTTTTCTGTTTTTTTTTTTGAAGCACTTTATATTTGAAACCACAAGAGTTTGACACATTTTCTAATAAATATGCTTCTTTATCGAAATCTAAGTTAAAATCATTTGCTTTATGTGAAATTTGAGAATATTACGAATTAAAAATAATCGCAGAAATGCAACCCGATTTTACTAATTAAAAATTTGTATGAAAATTAAAAACAAAAAAAAAATTTCATATAATTTTCTTATGCCGCATTAGAAACCGGTTTCCAAGATCTTAAAATTGTAATAAAAAGATTTAAAAAAAAAATTTAAATAAAAAATTTGCACATAGTTTTTGTTTTGAATTTTGTAATTTTAGAAGAAACTATGAATTATAAAAACAAAATTAACTCCGAAAAACGTTTTTGGTTTCTATTTTCTAATTAAAAGTGACCTTTTTTATAAATAAAACAAATTTTTAACCTCAAATCCAAATGTTTTAATTTTGGTCTAAAATTTGTAATAAAAAGTTTTATAAAAAATATTTATAAAAAATTTGGTTACATTTTTTTTTTTGGAATTTTGTAATTTTAGAAGAAACTATGAATTATAAAAACAAAATTTACTCCTAAAAACGTTTTTTGTTTCTATTTTCTAAGCTGAAGTGAACTTTTTTATAAATAGTTCAAATTTTTTATAATTTAGGTCTCGAAATTTTTATGAAAGTTTTAAACAAAAAATTAAATAAAAATTTGTATATGATTTTTTAATCTAGTAATTTTAGAAGAAAACATGAATAAAAAAAAAATTATCAAAAACTTTTTTTCTTTTATTTTCTAAGTTGAAGTGAACTCTTTTATAAACAAAACAAATTTTCACTCTTCAAAAGAATTAAAAAAATTTCTTTGGTCTCGAAATTTTAATGACAATTTTTATAAAAAATATGAATACCCTCGGAGGTGTGTTGAATATGTAAATAAATGTTGAATAATGAAAACTAAGGTTGAAATTTTTTATAAATAAAAAAATTGGCATTTTTCAAAATGTTTTTGCACGCGACATTTGACTTTGACTAAAAGTGAACTTTTTTGTAAGTGAAAAAAATTTCACTCTCAAAACATGATGTTTTTTTAATCTTGTAATTTTAGAAACAACTTTGAATTACAAACAAAAATTTAAGTTCAAAAATGTTTTTTTTTTTATTTTCTAAGTTTAAGTGAACTTTTTTATAAATAAAACCAACTTTCACTCTCAAAACCAAATTTTAAGTTTATAAATAAAAAAAATTTCGCTTTCGAAAGAAAATTTTGTTGTTTAATTTTGTAATTTTAGAAGCAACTTTTAACTACAAAAAGAAAAAATACTCTCTAAAAGGTTTTTTTTTTTTTTTATTTTCTAAAATTAAGGGAACTTTTATATAAACAAAACCAATTTTCTCTCTCAAAAACAATTTTTTTGTTTATGAATAAAAAAAAGTCACTCAAAAACTTTTTTTAATTTTGGTAATTTTAGAAGCAACTTTGAGTTACAAAAAAAAATTTACCCTCAAAAATGTTTTTTTTTTATTTTTTAAGTTTAAGTAAACTTTGATATAACAAAAAAAATTTCACTCTCAAAAACATATTTTTTGGAATTTTATAAGGAGCTTTGAATGAAAAAAAAGTTGAATAATATGTACAAACAAAAAATGTATACACTTTTTTTAATTTTGTAAGCTTAAAAGCTTTGAATTGGAAAAAATCACACTCTCACAAAACATTTTTTATAATGTTTTAGAAGGGTAGTATCATATCTGACATTTTTATTAATAAAAAAATATAAATTCTCAAAAAAAAATATATTTCCTTTAATTTTGTAAGTGTAATGACATGTTTTACTTTTTTTATAAATGAAAAATATTAATAAATAAAAAAAAATTATAAATAAACAATAATGATAAATAAATAAAATTTTGGACTATCAGGTGGAGGTGTGCCGCCAAGACCGCGGCGGCCATTTGGCCGATATTTTGTCCCATACGTAATTGAACCATACCAATATTATCATAATAAAGAGAAATGACAATAATTTCTTAAAAAAAATTGTATTCTATTCAAAATCAACACCGGCTCTTGAAACTTAATCACCCCTTACTACGTCCGGGGCCTTTCGGCCGTTAAGAGTTAAAATTATCTGAAATATTTATCGTTGGCTAAAAATTTTTAAGTTAAAATTATCTGAAACATTTTTTGTTGTTTATCGCGCGTCAACCGAATTTGAGAACTCTTCAACTTCGCGTATAGCAAAATTTCGTTTTAGCACTTTTAAAAGAAACTCGAAATATGTACATACGCCAATGTATTTACAGAATATTTCTCAAATTTTAATATTTGCAATAACTTTTTTAGAATTGAATTTCTTTTAGAAATATAACTAAGTAAATGAAAACTTTCGAAATTAATAAAATTTTTGGAGTTTTCAAAATAAATTATTTAAGTTGAATATATGTGTGTATGTTGTAATAATCATATTTTCGCAGTTGCTAAAAAGTATGCTTTCAGAAATATTTTTGCTATTTTATGGCCATTATTTTCATGTATCTGGAACACAAAAAAAAAATCAATAACTTTTTTATATTAAACTTTTCGGAACAAGAAAAAAAAAATATCGAAAACTTTTAATGCGTTATATAATTTGTTTGTTAATTTGAAACCGAGGCTTTGGGTTATAAAAAAAATTTGCCAATAAAAAGTATTCTTAATTTATCGTTGAATTTCAAATAAAAACATTTTTATTTTTAAAATACGGAAAAAGTGTATTTATTTTTTATTTCTATTCTAAAAATATGAACTAAGAAATAAATCTAAGATTTCTCTGCTTTCGAGAAAAACTTTTTTCTTTTAAATGTCATAAATAATATTTGTGTCTTATGCATTAAAAATTTATACGAATGAAAACCTGGGTATTTTGCGTATTGCGCAATTATTATTAGATTTTTCGATTTCCCACTAAATAAAATTTTTTTTTGATAATTTCAAAAACTGTAAAATATTGTAAACTTGAGTTTTTGTGTACAAATATTGAAGCTTCGACAATTATTTAGTAATATTGACTGTGGAAAAGTAACTTCACCTGCAACTTTTAATGCTTCCATAACTTTCTAATATTACCTATGCCAAATAACTATTTCAAGCTTAAAATACTCATGTGGGTTTTTGATTTTTATTAAATCTAATCAAACACGTTTCCTTAACTTATAAACGCTATCACAATTACGCTTATTTCATACACCTCACTTTAATAAATTGCTTTCCTATAAAAACGGCGGCACGCTTTGCTTTTGCCGACGGTCGCAGCAAAGTATTTGAAACTTCTCCGCACCGTCGCATGGAAAGCATATTTGACAAACATCACAATTGCGCTTTTCTGGAGCATTACCACACAATACACTGGACGCCGTTCGAGCTCGGGCCCTTACCAGGAACGTAACATTTTAGTAACTCTTCTGTAACTCGGCCTTCTAATTGCCGGCGGCTGATGGTGGGCCTTGTGCGCCAACTCCTCCACTTGGCACTATCTCGATGACGGTTTTGGTAAGGAGATCTCTGGAACCAGTTTGTTGATAGTATTGTTTTAAAGCTTTACACATAGCCACGGCGAGCAGTTTCCAGGGCAGAGGCTCTGATGCGAGAGCGGCTGAAGGGGAAGAAGTCGTTTGCGTGGATTCAGTAGAAGTGTCGTTGGTCGGCAAGAAAGTGGAAATGGCTGGATTGCTAGCTGTTATTGAAAATATTGCTGTAGCGGCGGCAGGTGCAGAGGCTGAGTACGAAGACGTGACGGTATGCGAGGATGTGGTTGTGGTCGAAGTAGCGCTCACATTTGAAGCTATAGCTTCTGTTGTATGGGTCATTGTCGAAGTTGTAACTGCGCTCGAAGATGTGGATGTGGCTGAAAAAATTGCAGTCGCTGGCGTAGAAACACTGGAAATAGCCGTCGCTGTTGCGATACCCGTCGAAAGTGCTCTCGGTGCGTTTGTACTTGTGCTGGCCGCCGCCGGTTGCATTACGGCCACAGGCATAGCCAGATTTGCCGTCGGCAATGCCACGGACTGGCTGCTTGGCGCTGGCGGAAAATGTCCATCCACTTGATCGCACTCAGTTGTGTGCTGGTGACGTGGTTCGTAGAAAGGTATAGCCATAATTTACACAGTTATTTATTTCTCGCAGAAAATTCAAAACACTTTAAAAAAGTTTGTCGTAAAAAATTTCGTCTTTTTCTACACTTTAAATCGCACAAAATTATAAACACACTCCCTTTTTGCTTCGGCTCAAGCGCTTGACGCGTCCACTCAGCAGCGTTGCGCTTGTCGTACTGAATTGCCAACAGCAAAGCTACTCATATTTATACTCCAAAAAATTACGTCCAAAAATATCCTTGAAAGTGCTGCAACACCATACTATGCGCACCACTGGCAGTAGTGACTCGCTGTGCTGGTCACGAACGACTGTGGCACGTAGCGCGCGACATTCACTTTGTAACCCACAAAAATGCTGCTCAAAACCAAACATACGCGTAACCAGAAACCCAAGCAATCCGAGCCAATAAAAGAAACAAGGAAACAATCAGCGAGACTGTCAGTCTATGCGACAGCCAGCTATGGGGTGTGTGTTCATCACCAAAAACTACCACCACCACCATCGCCAAAGCACACGGCAAGTAACTACTCGTAAGTACCTTCAATTTCCACTGCTGCCATCAACTCGACCGCTGCGACCGCTTCGCTCTCATTTTAAGTGTATGCATGAGACTGTTACGCTCTGCTCACGTGTCGTGTAGTGTTGTCCCTGCGATACTTCCGTATCCACAAATAAACCCACCCTTCGTAACCAATACCGCCGCTATCAGCAGCACCAATACTAATACCACCCAGACCATTCCAACCACCACCGCCACCAATGGCACAAATCTTATCGAGTATTGGCTCAGCTACGGTTGCTCATTGTTTTGCCAGCTACTTACCTTCATATCTGCTTATAAACGAAATGGAGCATTCTGCTATAAATACACTTCGCTCGAACACGTTCTTGTGCAACACGTGCTGCTGCAGTTAAACTAATATTTTGCGCTCTCTGCTCTCATAGCTTGAGCGCTCGCTGTCAAATCAACTCTCACAAAAGTGTTTATGTGCGTAGTTTGAGCTACTCATGACTTTCGAAGTTGTGTGAAAGTATTTTATTTACCCCTCATATATTGGTTTTTCATGAAAGTAGCAATGAGGAGTCACGTTCGAAATTTCGAGCATTCGAATATTTTATCGTGCATGTTTTTTTTACTCCTCACATATTTCGAAAATAGTTAATTACAGCTGAGTTGCGACTTTGAGAGTTGAAATTTATTGAAACCAGCATATTTCAGTATGCTCGAATTTTCGAAGATAAAAGTATTGACTTTAAATTTATTTTTGCACGTCCCGTAATGAATGCTGACCCGAAAACGGAGTTAACGGGCATGTTCGAATTTTCGAACAATCGCATATTTCTTGCAAAATTTGCTTGTTCCCCCTTAATGTGCATTTATTACAATTGTAAGTCATCCTAAGTTGACTTGCTCGAGTTCTGCGATATTCGAAAATATTAATATTGGCTGCATAAGCACTTTGACATGTCTTTTAAATACTTGCGCTTTTGAAACCACTGAAGATTTGCATTATGTCTTATTACTATTATTTTTTTTTTTTGTTTTGTAATAAGTATTGCAGAAAAAAACATAGTATTATAAAATTTTGGGTACTCCATTCCTCGTTACCAAATTTTCTCATGGTCTCAAATTCCATTGATTTCATGTGCGCACTGTCTCTCACCTCTAATAAAGTAGCTTAAAATTTTTCAATTAAATATTTATTTTCTGCACTTAGGTCAGCTGGATTTAAAAATCCTGAAATCAATACAGCTTACGTTGATTTTTTCGCAGTTTTACCTAAAAATATCCTTATTACAATGCATCCGAACTTTGCTTCTTTCGAATTCCCGCCAGTGTAATTACCCCTCTCAAGAAACCCTTGAAAAGACTTCACTTCGAACAATATTGCCCTCCTTTTTCGGACATATATTTAAGTATATTCATACAGCAATTCCCATTTTTCTTCTATACTCCTCTGCTCCACAGTTTTAATTTCGAAAATTGTAAAAGTCCTTGACCATATTTTCCTCCTTTCTCATTCTTTTGCGTGCGTTTAATTCTGAACTTTTTTCTTTTTGTTTTATATTCGAAAAAGGACCTGTAGCTTCATTTTTTATTCCTTGCTCTGCATGTGCTATATTATTTCTGCATAGAAATGGTATGTGCTTGGAATTCAAAAGCAATTCCTTCACTCTATTCCTCGAACAATTCCCTTCTTTGCTTTCTGAAAACAATAAAAAAATTGCTTTAAGAAAGTGCTTTCAAGCGAAAAGCTTTAATGTGCTTGATAGGTGGGAGTTTCAAGGACATATACGATGAGTTATTACTAGAAGCTTCTAGTGATTATTGCAAAGATACCATTACATGATTTTAAAGAAGTTTTTATGGTGAAAATTTGCATTATATCAATTTGAAGATATTCAAAGACATAAACTAAATAATAAAAACTAAGCAAATTCTGACGAATATGTTTCAGTAAACAATATGAATTCAGTAAATGGTTAGTCCATTAGGAAGCAATTTCAATCCATAAAAAAAAAAAAATAATAATTGGCGCGTACACTTCTGTTATGTGTTTGGCCGAGCTCCTCCTCCTATTTGTGGTGTGCGTCTTGATGTTGTTCCACAAATGGAGGGACCTACAGTTTCAAGCCGACTCCGAACGCAGATATTTTTATGAGGAGCTTTTTCATGGCAGAAATACACTCGGAGGTTTGCCATTGCTTGCCGAGGGGCGACCGCTATTAGAAAAATGTTTTTATTAATTTTGCTTTCACCGAGATTCGAACCAACGACCTCTCTGTGAATTCCGAATGGTAACCACGCACCAAACCATTCGGCTACTACGGCCGCCTGTCCGCCCAATCCATTAGTAATGTATTTATTTGGATGTCCCAAAAACATAACTTTTCTTGATGCTAACCCCAAAATTTGGTATATGGTATGGACTAGAAAATTAGAAACCTTTCTTATTTAATGGGTATGGGAATAAGTTTCCGTCCTTTCTTAGCCAAAGTGACGAATTTTTAAAGAATTAAATAATAATTGATATTATGTGAAGTACATATGTGCCATTGGAAGCTACGACTTTACAGATGGTAATCCGAAAGTGCAATGTCTGGAGAATATAATGGGTGGGGCAAGATTTTCCAATTCATTCCCTCTACATATTTCTGGACCGATTTAGCAACATGTGACCTGGAAGTGCCATGCACCAAAATCAGTTTGACATGTCTAAAGTCCTTTTCCCGCCGCTTTTCTTTGAGGCCTCGATTCAAACGCATCAGCTGCAGTCGGTAACAATCGCCAGATCGCCAGTGATGGTTTCAGATGATTTAAGGAGTTCATAATAGATGACACCCTTCTTATCCCATCAGACGCGCAACACAACCTTTGAAGCATGAATACTTTTTTTTGCTGTCGATGCACCTGCTTCACCTTCCAACATTTACAACGCTTAGGGTTATCATAATAGATCCATTTTTGATCGCCAGTGACGATGAGGTGTAAACAATCATTTCTTTTCTGCTGTTCAAGAAGCATCTTACACGTCACCAAACATCTCACGATATCCCTACTCGCCTGCTTCAATTGATGAGGTACCCAGTTACCTGCTTTCTGGACCATTCCCATCACGTGCAAACGTTTGCCGATGGTTCATCTGTCAACATCCAGCTCTTTAGGCATATCATCAGGAGTCAAACAGTTGAGAAGTTAGCAGCTAAACATTTTTCACTTTCGGTTTAACTTTTTCAAGATAATTCATTTTACTTCATATACCTAAAATAGGTTTGATAGCTATTGATAAAGTTTTGGACGAAAAATTCAAATGAAATTCCGTATGAGTCATACCAACTCTTCCTTCCCTCAATTTTCTTTTAAAAAAAAAGTTTCTTTTTTATTTTATTGCATATTATTTTATACAATAGAAAAACATTACACCAACCCTTCAATTTATTTTAATAGTCCGTAGAGTATAAAAAAATATATATAAAAATAATATATGAAATGCAAGCGTCAGTGCAATGCCGTTATGTGATAGTAAAAGAAAACTGAAACTGAGACTTAAAATTTTAAAATCTTTATGACAAAATCATTGATATTCGTGATAGTGGCAGAGTAAAGCGGCACTAAACATTTTTATAGCCGAATTTATGGTGAAACCATATGCGAAAATGCATGCACATAAACAATATGTGAATGTATATGTACGTATATGCATAAATGCATGTATCTGAAAGCACAAAAGTGCAGTACACTCGCTCGCAGGGCAAGCACCCATGTGTGTGTGGGTGTATATGTATTTAAAGGTGGCGAAAAATAAACTGCAATGCATTTTGAGTATGTATGTGAAAGGTATACCTGCTCACACACACACACACACTTATGGCAGTGCTTATGCAATTTCATAAATATGTTTATTTGTATGTGCACCTAACCACCATCAAATCAAGGCAATATTCGCATGAACCTCACTCAACTCTATGCCACATTATCCTTGTCAATGGCTTCGACTGCAATGCTTTCAAAAAATAACAAAAACAAATTCAACAAATTCATACGCATAGTGCAAGGTGAACTCAGCATACCTTTGATGGAAGTCAAATGAGAGCGCATTTACTGTCAAGTAATGTTTTTTTGTTGCTGCAAAGACCGAAGGAAGCCAGCGGCATAGCAGCGCAGTTGTAGACAATCGAAAAAGTGCATTGTTTGCATTAAGCATTTTACAACAATTGCTGTTGTTATTACTTTTGTTTACCATTTTTTGCAAATAAACCTGCGACCATAGAAGAGCATACAGTTTTATGCTCCAGTGGAAGCATTTGTTGTGATTGTTTTGCTACATTTACTCTCTTACTCACACTCCGACTCACAAGCAACCCGACATACTTGACTTTGAGTGCCTTGTAGCCCCTTCGCTGAGCAAACACCTTAAGGTGCGCACAAACACTTGGTTGCCTGCACTATTTTGGTATCCTCTGATTGCTTCTTGCGCAGCAAAATGATAATAAGTAGTATAATTTAATATCAATTTACAATCTTCATAAAATTGAAATGAGTTTGTAAAAGCAAATACAAAACTATGCTAGACAATGTTGGCATTGATTTGTGAGATTTTGTGCATTACATTTGGGTATTTGTTTTTGGTGTTTTTCATTTAATTTTTTTCAGTTTTAAGGTTTCGCTGTCAAGCATCTTTGAAAGAGTCAGGAAAGTGAACCTAGCTTTTTATGCCTGTAAAAGAGCTTTAGGTAAGACCTGGGGAATTAAACCTAAGGTTGCTCATTGGCTTTACACTGCTGTTGTCAGACCCATTCTTCTATTGTATATGGAAATGTTGTCTGGTGGGGTGCTAATTTATTCTAATTTATTGAGTAAGGTGCAGAGATCACCGGAAATAGCAATATGTGGCGTCATAAAAGCCACGGCATCCATGGCTTTGGATATAATATTACATCTGCCCCCCCTAGATCTCTTCTGCAAATACTCAGCGGCCTGCTCCGCTTTAAGGCTCAAAGCGAGCTTACAATGGAGGACTGTCACACATGGACATTCAACCATCTTAGACTCCTACACCGGTATACCCAGTGACTGTGATTATCACCCTCCCATCTTTGCTTCGAAAGGAATTTCCTAAAGAAAATCCCGTCTAGACTGGAATGGCTTGAAGAAGATCCATCACCCAACACACCTGTTAAGATCTACGCGAACGGATCTAAAATGGATTCCGGTGTAGGATCAGGGTTAATCAGTGAATCCTTCAAACTACCGGATCACTGTAGCGTTTTTAAGCGGAAATAAACGCTATTCATGAAGCCTTAAGATGGTTAGAGATAAACAGAATATCATAAACCAATATTTGCATTCTATCAGACAGCCAAGCTGACCTACGGGCACTGCATGCATTCTAAAAAACATCAAGGAGTGTCCGTTAATCTCTTATGTATTAGCACCAATGCCTGTCGAATTGCTAGGCAAACATGGCCAAGGCTAAATCTATGTCTGTTCAAGAATATTATAAAATTGAAGGCTTCAAATTAGGACCTTAATACCCTAGTACCCTCACAGGACATTGTTTCATAAAATATGATACAAGGAGATTAGGCGTTTACATGCACGATTTGTGTCGTAGCTGCAGGAATGAGGAGGAGTTGAAAACAATTCAACATCTTTTTTGCACATACCCGCCTCTAGCCGAACCGATATTTAAGATCCTACTTCTTAATGAATATTGACAATCTATTCACTTCAGGTATCAACAAACTTTTACGCTTTGTCCAAAACTCGGGATGGTTCAAGCTGGAAGGAGAAATCTAGTCCAACCCCTGCGGCTCACAACGGACCCATTTCGTGGCTTAAGTGGCATCGTTGTCTCTATGTTCAATGCGGCTGACAAACCTAACCTAACCTAATGGTTTCGCCGCAATTTTTTTGTTATCGTAAATCAAAATCAATCAAGCAGCATAAATTACCGATTTTCCTTGCGAGTTAGGCCACTGCTGTGGTAGAAATATGTAAGCACATTTTGGGAACTTTTTCCAGCGTGTGAATGAAATAAAGCAAAAATCTGAAAAGGTTCTTTATTTTAAATGTCATCAGATGTATGAATCATTTTCTTTAAATAATTAAAAAAATAGCAGCTGCTCAGCTTTCTTTGACATAGGTCTTAGGGCGACTAACTGAACTTGCAATTTTTAATTTACCAGTGAAAGGCTGTAGAAGTACGCAGGATTTTTTTGATATATTGATCTATTTAAAAGAAAGTAAAGATAAAAAAAAAATAATAATAAATAAAAATCGGCTGAATATTCTAAAAAAAAGTATTTGATATATGAAAGAAATTCACCCGAGTATCCTGTAATATCCTGCTCACCTTCGGTAAACACTCTGGGGTGTGAGTTACCCCACAAAATGTTTGTGTTTGTTTATTTCTAACATCTGAAAATATACCGTTGGCTGTGGTCTGCACCGAATTTATGCAGATCTAAAATATTGATATATTGAATGAAATTTACCCCAGCGTGTAGTTCGAGTCCTTTTTTTACATATACAGTCAACGTCAAAGGTCCTCAAAGTGTCCTTCATACATTCTGCCAAAAAAGTACCGGAGATTGTTCAATAAAACACAAAAAATTGTTAAATCATCAACAATTATTTTGCCGCCTTCACAATAGGCTCCATTCGAAGCGCTACATATATGCCAACGATTAGTACAGTCATCGAAGCACCTTTTAAACGCGTTTGAAGAGATCTTCTTCAGCTCCTTCAGCGAATTTTCCTTAATGACCTCTATCGACTCAAAGCGGCGTCCGCGGAATGGCAATTTAACCTTTAGGAAAAGGAAAAGGTCACAGGTGGCTAAATCCGGTGAATACGGAGGTTGTTCGATGATATTTGTTGAGTTTTTGGGCAAAAAAGTGTTCGCAATATGAGCCATCTGAGACGGTGCGTTATCATGGTGCAAGATCCATGAATTTTCTTTCCACAAATAGGGCCGTTTCCTGCGCTATCCCATATTCTCTCTCAAACGTCGCATAACTTCCAAATAATATTCTTTATTTAACGTAGAACCATTTGAGAATGAATTCCGAGTGCACAACGCCATGATAATCAAAGAAAACGAGTGGCATGACTTTCACTTTTGACCAACTTTGACGTGATTTTTTGGGTTTCGTCTCATGTGGATAGCGCCTCTCAGCCATTCAGTCGCCTCTTGACTGGTTTGCATGTCACACTCATACACCCACGTCTCATCACCTGTTATGAGGCGCTGGATAAACATTGGGTCCGAATTCCCTTGCCCAAGCATGTCTTCAGCCACCTTCTTCCGATGAATTTTTTCGAGAGAAATTCAACTCTCTTGGAACGAGTTGTCCAACCACTTGTCTCATGCCCAATTGATTCGTGAGACACGAAAAGGTCACGAGCTATCTCCCTCAAACTTAAATGATGGTTTGATGGTTTTCCAGCACCATTTCCTTGGCTTTGTCGATGTTTTCATCCGTTGAAGACGTTGATGGGCGACCAGATCGGGGCAAATCTTCTACGACTTCTCTGCCCTCTGGAAAAGCCTTATACTACTCGTAGACCCGTGTTTTTGATAAAGCACACTCTTCGTAGGCTTTACGCAAGATTTTCAATGATTCGACACACGAAATCCCATTCAAAACACAAAATTTGTGATATATATATATATATGAATATACTTTGAACATAAGCAAACTATAAGGGAAGTTATTTCCAAATACAAAAAATTAAATCAACAAACAAAAAAAAACAAATATTTTTCTGATTTCTGCGGTTGACTGATATAATTAAATGGCCAAAACAAGCTAATTGATAGATCACGCACAAACTCTGCGACACTAAAGAGAATAGTTCTACCAACATGCCAGCGAAAAACACTTAGACCTACATATGTGTGACGAGTGCTTTTTAACAGAACAATTTCCGATATTTTTTTTACAGAATGTATATTGACAATCCTAGGAAACTATCGTCGTCACCAAAACCAAGTACATATTTCATAGTCCAAATCATATCAAAAACTTCCACCTCATTTTCTTTTAGAGGCCGACTTCTAAGCCACATTGTTATTATTGCCTTAAAATTACTCCTTATAGAAATAGAATTAATTAAAGATAAAAATTCACTTTTGACAAAATTAAGCTAAATATACAGCCATGGTCATATAAATAGTACATTTAGACTTTGAAAGTAAAGAGTTGAATATGTTTTTAAATAATTATATTTTATTAGGAAAAAACCAACATAAAAAATAAAAAAAATTATTTACTTCCACTTTAAAACAAAAAAATGGTCAAAAAGAATTTCAGTTCTGATTCAATTTACGAGAACGTTGATAACTCACGAAACCTCCTGGATGCATAAATAGCACATCCTAAAAGCTTGCAAATAAAAGCAAAAATAGTAAACAAATTAGATAGTTAAGTATTAATATTGTTTTACCAGATTAGTATTTTGTTCTATATCCACCGTATTTTGATTCAAGCCGTCGGTCGCTCCATGCTTTCTACAAGCTTGTGGCATCTTTTCTTTGGAATCGAGTACCAAGCCTCCTCAACTGCGGCCCACAAATCATCAAAATTTTTAAAAATTGTGTTAGCGATTTTGACCTTGACGTCATTCCACAAATTTTCTATTGGATTGAGATCAGGGCTCTGCGCCGGCCAATTTTTTCTCTTCTGAGCCATTGCTTCACTGTCTTTGCAGTATGCTTTGGATCATTGTCCTGCATAAATGTCCAATTTAATGGCATAAACTCAAACACAAATGGCTCCATTTTATTCTGGAGTATATTCAGATAGTGATCCATTTTACCAAACACGCGAACAATCGGCCCAACGACATGCCAGTAAAAAGCTTCCCCAACCATGATGCTTCCGCCGCTGTGTTTAATCGTCTTTTTTGCGAACCTAGGACTTAGCGCTTGATTTTTTGGACGACGTACAATAGTTTTCCCATCTGGTCCCATCCTATGTATTTTTGTTTCGTCGGTCCAAAGTACGTTTTTCCAAAACTTAATAGATTTGTCTTTGTGGACTTTTTTAAAGGCAAGTCGGTGTTTTATATGTCTTTTTGAGAAGTGCGGTTTTTGCTGTGCCGACTTAAAAGGATCTGCTTTGCTCTTGCGTATTAGAGATGATTAACGATTTTTATGGCCGGAATTGGATGGTATTGATATAGACAACGTTTATTTTCAACAAGACGGCACTACGTGCCACACAAGCAACGAAACCATTGATCTTTTACGGGAAAAGTTTCCGGACCGTGTTATCTCTCGAAGAGGTGATCACAATTGGCCACCGAGATCTTGCGATTTAACACCTTGTGACTTTTTTCTTTGGGGCCACGTGAAAAAGAAGGTCTACGCCAACAGCCCAGGGTCGATTCAAGACGCCAAGATGGAATTCGTGAACCTATGTAGGACATAGGGCAGCCACTTTGCAATTGGGTTATGGAAAATTTCATGAAAAGGATATTGCCCGGTAAGTGGGGTCGTGGTGGTCATTTGCATGACGTTATTTTCCACTATTAACGGCATACCTTCCTCTTTATAATGAAATAAACATCCGACCATTTATATTAAAAAATAACATTTTTCTTCGAATATCAAAATAACATCTCTTAGTGAAATACCCTATACTATTCATTAACTAATTTTTATAAATTTGCTATTTTTTTCGCATTCTTACTAGATACTTCCCTTTCAGTTTCAAAATAAAATAAATTTAACCAAACAGTAAAGAAATTTTACCTAACCAACAGCAACAAAAACCTACCCAAACCTAACCTAGTCAAACATAACCAAAATTTACCTCAGCTGAATAATTTAATTTAACCTTACAATCCAAATATATTTCTTGACCATAACCTTTAAATGGCAACGAATGGATTTAAATACATACTTCAGTAAAACATTTTCTCTTTCCCTTACTTCAGAATCACTTAAAAGTACACAACAATTAAATACCGATAAAAACGAGAATAAGATGAAAAAAAGAAACTAAAAATGAAAATAAAAAAACTAACCGCTTAAAAAAGTAATCAGTAAGGTCTGTTTTCGCTGAAACTTGAGTAAATTTACTAAATAAAACTGAATAAATAAAAATGAGCAGGGTTGCAAGCAAATGCATTAGAATGGAAAAGTCCAGCTGCAGTATGCAGAAAATCGCAATAAAAGAAAATGAAAAAGAAATAAAAATATCAAGAAAAATTACGAACACAAAAATGCATCAACTAACTATTGTACAGAAGTTATAAAAAAACTTTCTACTGAACTTATTACCAGAAAACCCAAAAGCTCAAATTGTAATAAAAGTAAATAGACTTAAGGCAAATACAACAAGGTACTCGCTTGAAGATGCTCAGTAAGTGCAGGAGAATGGGCGAATATAAAAAAGCGCAGCACTGTTTCGTGTAAACAAGTGTCTGCTTTACAAATAAAAAGTAGGAATAAAAAGTTGAAAAAAATTACAAAAATCATAAATGTGTAAAAGGAAACGAAATAATAGTAAATAAATGCAAATTTTAATATACTTTTGTTCAAACAGCAAAAACAAGCAAAACAACAAAAAGAGCAGAAAAGGGGAAAAATTACAGATGTAAAAATGTTTACAACTCCTTGCAATACAGCCAAAGGGCATTGACTTTGAAATTCTCCTGAAGGAATATATACATCGGGAGAGTGAAGGTGATGAAATTTACAAAACAAAAAAAAAACTACTTTTAATGTTACAACTAATTTTAGTCCCGAAGTATACTAAGATTAAGTAAGTACTACAAAGTTCATGGAGCTATGACTAAATATTAACTGTTGGTAAAAAATCTTTTACCGAATGCTCGAGTTTGAAGCTTGTAGTAAAGGGTCCGCCATATAACTTTACGGAATTAAAAATGCTATAAAAAAGAAACTACTCAATATTTTTCCAAACTGTTTTTTTTTTATTTTGAAGTACAATCCTTCCGGTTAATGATGGAATACAACTTCATTCATATGGCTGTCTCGACCAGCCATGCACCATCCCATACGATCGGTCCAATTTTTCAACACATTTTCGATTGTACGCGGCTGTATTTCAGCTATGACATCGCATATGTTGGTCTTCAGTGCATCAATTGTTGCTGGTTTGTTGGCATAACGTCTTTGACGGCACCCCAAAGATAATAATTCAACGGCGTCAAATCGCAGCTCCGAGGCGGCCAAACGATATCAGAATTTCGGCTGATAATGCGATCTTCGAAGACAGTGCGCAAAAGATTGATCGTAGCATTCGCTGTGTGGCAAGTAGCGCCATCTTGTTGGAACCAAATGCCACCAATATCCTCCTCTTCAATTTCTCCGAACAAAAATTCGTTCAACATGGCCCGGTAACGCCCTCCATTGACGGTTACGGCCACTCCTCGCTCATTTTCGAAGAAAAATGGACCAATGCTGCCTCTCGACCAAAATCCGCACCAAACAGTGACTCGTTGTGAATGCATCGGCTTTTCCTCGAGTGCGTGCGGGTTTTCTGAGCCCCAAATGCGGCAATTTTGCTTGTTAACATACCCGCCGAGATGGAAATGAGCTTCATCCGAAAAGATGATTACACATTCGTACACATTCTGCAACATTACCATGATTTTCAAAGTAATGTGGCAATATTTCCCAGCGTTCTTTGAGCGTATACACAACCATTTTCGTTCAGCGGAAGAATAAAACAAATTTTCTGTCAAATCAGATGACAGCTAAGTGTTACAATTCTTCAAATAATACCTAGTTCACCCTGTAGTTGCAAATACTCCACTGCAACGCAAAGGGTAACTAACTGAGGATAGGGCTAATTGAGGAAAGACTCGCTGTTTTCTGTTGCGAGTATTCTTTAGCAGTAATCCACTTTGAAGTCAGCTGGCTGGTAAGCGGTCATTAAAAGTGTTTGTTGTTTGTAGTATCAAACTATAAATATTTCTTTGCAGACTCAGGAACATTACTTCTGCCTTGGTTGATGGTTAAGCGAGCTAGAGCAGGTTGAGTTAGGTTGTAGTAGCTGATGATAGTTTATACCAACACATTTGACCTTCGGTAGGCACATCTGTTTCTTTTCTCTTTTTGACGTAAACGACACACTGGGGTAAGTTTAATCCCAGTACATACATTTTTTTTCCACAAACACAGTTCAAGTTTTCACACTTTTTTGTGTAAGTATTTAAATAATATAATTTTATAATTAATTGTTAAAAATGCTTGGATTTTATTCGCAGAAAGACTGGCGTTATATAAATGTTTTTCTTGGCGGCATCTTTTTAATGAGTTAGAGCGTTGGAAGTTATATCCCTAGCTGACTTCCAGTGAAAGCTTGGTGACATTTGGTTCAATGGAAGCGAAGTTTTTGCGTCTGAAGTGTTAGTATGTTTGTGTCATCGGTATAAAACTGAGTTTCGTACAAAGAGATAATATCAAATTATGTTTTAAAATCGGTAAAACGTTTAGCGAAAAATTTGAATTGATGAAAAAAGTGTATGGCGATGATTGTCAATTGGCAATCTCGTGCCAGATTTCATGAGTGATTTACACGCTTCAGAGATGATTGTGAGGTCACAAATGACTATGAACGGGTCGCCCAAAATCAGTAATCACCAAAAACTCCATCGAAATTGTTCGTAAATTTACCAAAAGTGAACCGAAGTCAACGTTGAAATTCATGGAATCGGAGTTGAATATCTTCAAAACATCGACTTATCGCATTTTAACTGGTAATTGGGTTAACGAAAGGTCTGAGCACATTTCATTCTGCACAAGTTAACTGAAGACCAAAAATTGCTCAGAATTCAACATTCGAGAGACCTCATTAAAGATGCGAGAAAATACGAGAACTTCCTTGTCAACATTGTAACTGGTGAAACGTGGTGTTTCCATCATGAACCTGAAATTAAGCGTGAAGGTGCCGAATGGAAGGCCTCAGACGAGCCACCACCAAAAAAATCGCGTTTGGAGAAGACAAAAATCAAGTGGATGCTCATTTGTTTTTACGATTCCAAGGGAATTGTCCACAAGTATATTAGTTCGTGTCAACGGACCAAACCGTTAATGCAATTTTCTATCTTAGCGTTTTGAAGGGTTTGTTGCATCACATTCGTCAAATTCGCCCTGAATACCGCGAAGGAGGATGCTGGCGCTTACTGAATTATAATGCACTCTCAGCGATCCACTCTTGTGACTAGTTTTTTGACTAGGAATCGCATTTTAACCTTTAATAACTCACCGTATGCGCCTGATATAGCGCCCTGTGACTTCTACTTATTCGGAAAATTGCATTTGGCCATGAAAGGAGAAACGTTTTGCGTCCGTAGAGGTCATCCAAAAGGTTTGTACCAACATCCTGAAGGACATTACGGTCGAAAATCTTTTATATCGCGTAAGACAGTGTATCGAGGCCAGAGGGGACTATTTTGAATAAATAAACTAGAAGTTATCAGAACAAAGCTCCTGTCGTGTCTATTTTAGCTCAATCTTGTTTATTTTGGACGACTTCCGTTCTAATTTTCAGAGACTTACACGGCAGTCACCGTAGCCGCATGGGTTGGTCCGTGACTAATGGGTTGCGCGGACTCGAACTTCCGTGCATAAAATTCCAAAATAGTTTAATACAATTTTTTTCTAATAGCAGTCGCCCCTCCAAAGGCAATGGTAAACTTCCAACTTTATTTCGGCTATAAAAAGATACTCAAAAAAAGGAACTGCCTAAACTTCGGATTGAAACTGTAGGTCCCTCCATTTGTGGAAAATATCAAGACTCAAGCAACAAATAGAACCAGCTCCTCCACCTCCCGAAAAAGGTATAAGCGCCAAGAAGGCGCACAAATTCTATCGAATACTACACAAGCTATGCCTGAACTGTAGACTGATCTGTTACCTTCGTGAAGCAAGCGCGCTCTATGTCTGGGAATACCTCCTGCTCAAATTCTTAATTCACGTATTTTAAAGAACTACTCTTTTCACGTGAACCGGTTCACTTCTGCACTTCAATACTTCAATGCCTTTTCCCCTAGTAACAACAAAATTATTTGGCTAATTACAAAATTCGTTGAATATCTCAATTAACAAATTGATTTATTAAAATTATTATCTCGAATCCCTGGTGTGTTGTGTTTGCAAAATGAAAAAAAAAACAAAGCAAAACAGAGGCAATAGCAACTCAGATTGGCTACTAGACGCAAAAAAGCTCGCTTCCTATTAGCTGCATCCCACACAGTAGTAAGAGTGTAGTAGTAGTGGTAACAGCACCAACCAAACCCATTGCAAAGCAGCTGAAGACATTTGCTAGCGCCATTGGTTTGAGTTGCTAAAAAGTTTAACGAGCCACACTGACATTTAATTAAGGTGACTTAACAACAGCAGCAACAACAACATCAGGCAGAAATAAGAATAACAAATACAACAAACAATAATGCTAACTGTATAAAATATTCGAGTAATACACAGCAACATAACCGCAACAACCCTGAATACACGTCACACTACTAACTACAACAGATTTCATGCCATGGGCTCATCTGCTGCCACACAAAAGTTGACTCATGAACACCACAAAAGACTTATGCAACGCAAATTCAGTCAACCATGTTACAGTTGTTCGACTCCCCACACAATTGGGACCGCCGACTGTCTCCCAGAGCATTCTTCACCAGCCGTTTTGTTCGTTTTGTGCACAAATGAGTCTAATTAATAACGAAGCATTTGCCACATAATTCACTAATAACGCAGCGTTGCCACATTACTTGCATACATTTGTTGAGTGTGAGGTTAGGATTACTGTGAGTTTCGGTAGATGGGTCATATTTAAATTACACATATTATACTTGCTGGACGACTGATTGGTTTGTGCGAGGATGTGTAGGAGATGAGTCAGCTGGTAATGATTAGCATTTCAAAATTAAAAGGTCAGAGGAAGAGATGGTAAAAGGTATGAGCGTTCATTGGTAGTTTGAAGTTGTGAATATCCGCATCACCCTTGAGCCACATTTGGTATTTATTGCGCTTTAACTCAAAATTTTCCTCTTTGAGTAAGCGAACTATTTTTTAAGCTTTACTACGAAGACAAATGCATCCGCGAAAGACAGGTTTAGTCAAATAACTTAGCTGATTTGGGTCAGAAATTCCTCTCAAACCGGATACTTGAAGCTCATCTCGGATGAATATCTAAATCTAATATTACCGTGGAATTACCAACAGCTTTCTTAGATAGTGGCACTCAGGGTGTGAAACAAAACCTGGAGCATCGAGTCTGTGGCCGTTGCACATCGTAAACCGATAATACTGCGCCAACACCAACGTCCCTAATGAGAGTTTGAGAGCTCTGCAAAGTGTTGATCCTCATCATGACTTTTTCTTTTCGTTTTTGTACTGCAAGATCTAATTTAAGCTGTGAAATGTCATCATATCTGCAAAAATATCTAAAGTTTAGCGAAAATAGTCACAAAAGTTGGGGAGTAACTTGGTAGAAGTTAGCTCTCGAAGATTAGTAGAGCTTTTAAATATAGAAGGTGTACTTGCATTCAGACTGCCGCCTCTAGCCAATTGATGAAATAATAAAACGGACCTATTCGTGCTCTCAAAAGCAAATTAAATGTCCGTACGAACACGCGGGAACACTAAAAAGAAACTAGTCCTAGGACTACAAATTAGTGTAAGAGTACATGGAGTTAAGGAGGTGATAACACCCATCTAAAGAGCGACAGACGTACAAGCTAATATCACATCTCGAAGAGCGGGTGAAAAGAAAGCATGGTGATACCGAGTATTACCTTACGCAGCTACTGACAGGTCACAGCTGCTTTATGGCATATCCCCACCGCTTTCAGTTGGTATATAGTCCGTTTTGGCAAAGATGCCCTAATGCAATCGAAAGCGTGGAACACGCAACTTTTCATTGTGATTGCTTCGCACGAGAACGTGTTTCAAGTATTGCAGAGTCCGAGCAACCTCACACGGGGCATTCTCATCCAGTGTTAGGTGGGAGACGGTTGGAGCATTCGCTGTAAAAATAAAGATACGCCTTTAATTCATCGAATGGGAGCACAAGTCCCAGCAGCAGCATCAGCAGGTACAGTTACAAGTACGACATAGAGATGAACTGTTTCTGGGCAGGACGACGTCAAACGCTGACATTTGCGTCAATCACTCACAAGAACATCAGACAGAAGACAAGACGATAGTTCGTAAATACTGCGCTATCGCAAATTTTCCGATTTTTCCAGAACCACTTATGAGAACAGTGGGTGGAGTGAATACTATCGCTGGCGTAAGACCTTCATAGAGAGGCACCACAAAGAGAAACCTGGGCGCAGGTGCCTGGTTGTATCAATAGACATAAACGCGGCTCCATCTTGATGAAATGCTTTCTGCAGTCCGAAACAGCCGAGGAAGAGGAATATCATGGTGTTAGTAGGAGCATGCTCCACCGTATACCACTGGTGCGATGGCGTCTTTAATGATGTTTCAGACATTTCGAATATAACCCTTCGAATATAACTCTTACCCTAAAAAAACAAAACAAAAAAAAACAGCCATTCAGCACTATCTGTGCTAAGGCTCCGTACTAATATGCTTAAAAATTCCAGGGAACCACTCCTTTCAGGACCAAATTGCATAAACAAACTTGTTATTTTAAATTTTTTTTGTCTAGATCTTTAAAAAATTCAAGAAGACACCTTAAGTTCAAATTTGTCTATCAGATTCTATTCCATCCAATTACTGGATAAATTCAAAGTTAAATTTTTAGAAAGACTTTCAACAGTGCCGAGAGGTCGAATAGGTCCATGTTGAGCTTGAAATAAAAACAATTTATGGTTAGTTTGTTAAGACTTTACTTTCCCCGAATACTTACAGAGTAGTAACATTTCCACCCATTCGTACAACTTCCTCGAATGGAATGAAAGGACTTCAGTCTTCGAGGTTCAGCGTATTCGCCTTGTCAGGGATTTAAGCAGCTTTCAGCATTCAATAGTTTGGAAAGATAATCTTTCGTGTATATTTATTCCTATATTTGGTAATCCTATAGGGCTGCCATAACCAAACGGGTTGTTGCGCTACTACCATTGCGTAGCGCCCGGGTTTGATGCCCGCTGTGGGCACGAAATAAAAAAATGGTAGAAAATGTTGTTTTTAGAACGACCGCCGCTCGAGGAGCAATGACAAACCTCCAAATGCTTTTCGCCATTCAAAAGCTAATACCTTGTCCAAAGGCGTCATAAAACTGTAGATCCCTCTATTTTGCGGATTAACATCAAGATGGAGCTTGATATATATTATAAATTTCTTTCTTTACGGTGCGTCAAAGTTTCTGGTAACATTTTTTACAGTATTTCTTACCAGCCAACTTCTCTCTTTTCACAACTCACTGTAGCACTTCCGGTAGACTACTGCAGCATTCAACGTTATGCCTCAACATATTCTTTAGGCTCGCCAAAATCCGATTTGTTTTTTCTTTCGTCTTTTTCTTTCATCAATCACTGCCGTTGTTTTCATGAAATATCAAAAGTGGACTAGATAAGAGAATGCGCTGGCTTTCTGTGCTTTCCAACGGATTTTGCTTTGCATTTTTTTTTTTACTTGAGCTTTTTGACGTCACGGTTTACTAATGATGATAGGCATACGCTTTTTGCATTTAATCAAGAAACTGTTCCCAGTAAGCGCGACTCTTTCCATGAGTCCCACCAGCCACAAGGTTGCAAGGTAAACGGTATCGTGAGAGCCTGAGCACTAGACGCTCGTGTCAGGTGTTCATAGAAGCCATCTTTGCTAGTTTTTTCTTTAATTTTCGTCTGGCGTGAGCACAAATGTGTAAAACGTTGAAGAATTTCGCTTTGATGAGGAATTTGGTGAAATCCTTATCCACCGGAGTTAAGTTGAATAGCTGACGGTGAAGTCTCTAGCTAAAGATTAATCCGACTCAATTCACGCCTTTTATAAAGTAGCTATGGTGGATGTCCTAATGCCCGAAGAGCATTTTCAGTCCATAGCAAATCTTATTAACCTCTAAACGAGGTATCTTTCGCTTTGAGCAAGTGTGTGCCCTCAGTTTATGGTCCTTAAAACTCTTGCTGACGTTAATGGCAAGAGAAGGTATAATACGATTTTTTTTTGTACATTTTTTTTGTAATATTTTTATGTGGCAATTTTTTTTATTTTCTTCTTTTTATTGAAAGTGGCTTTTGTTGTTGTTGGCGGCTCTTACGCCCAGCGTATAATCACAAAAAAAAAACGATGAAGTGTATAAAAAAAAACATTTTCTTTACGTCCAGTCGAAT
Source organism: Anastrepha obliqua (assembly GCF_027943255.1). NCBI lineage: Eukaryota > Metazoa > Arthropoda > Insecta > Diptera > Tephritidae > Anastrepha > Anastrepha obliqua. The sequence continues at coordinate 109,758,465 of NC_072894.1, read as the reverse complement.
CCACTCCAGCTTTTGAAATAACTATTACATTGCTCCGCTTGATTTGCTCCGCTTGGATTTTAAGATACAACAGGAAGCAATGTGTAAATTCCATAAATATGGTTTCTGGCACGCAAACGGAACTTCGGGACACAGAGAAATCTTTAAGTTGCTATCTGAGCAGTATAAACGGTTTTTGGCACCTAAAGACGACCTGATACCCATAGTTTCATTTGAAAGGAAGTTTAATGTCAGATTTCCACTGCGTGAGTAATGGAACAATCCAGAATGCATGCAGGGAGGCTTCACGGATATATTTTTTACCGATGGGTCCAAGAATGGAATAGGGATGGTGCGGTTTACAACGCTGCAGAACTGCAAAGTGTTTTGTGATAAGTCCGAACAGAAAACTGTGAGACTTTCTACTAAAAGTTGAAAGGAAAGACGTTCGGTTGATGGTCGGTATCATTACAGGGCACAACCCATGGGGTCAGCATATGATCACCATTGGAATCATTGAGGACCCAATGTGTCTGTCGTGCTTGGAGGAGGCGGATAGCACTGAGCACTTTCTCTGTGTCCTGCCTTTGTAAGAGCAAGGCTACGAGTTTTGGGTTCCGATGTCGTGAGAATGAGTAATATTCGTTCTATGCAACTGGAGGATATTTACAGATTTACCAAAGAAACTCGAGTTCTCACAGGACTTAACTACCTCTGTCTCTCTCCAGACTCTCTCCAGACTCTCTCCAGACTCTCCATACAATGGGCTTTTTAGCCTGAGTGTTTTAGGAGTCCTCAAATCTCTTGGTGCTCCTTGGCTCGACCAATTCAGATTTCAATTTTTCAACCATTTTGCGTCACCGCTCGAAATGCGCAAATCCATAATACCTTGCGTTGGCAAAACGTTTACCGTTTACTCTAATGAAAATTAATGTCACAGGATTACCAACATTAATTATTTTCCTCACACTTTAACAAAAAAGTTATTTATTGCGAATTATTCCGCTTTGGTGATAAGAAAGAATTTTTATGCGCAGATTTTTCCGTCGAATGTGGCAAAAAGGTTAACTATTTGTGGCAACGTTGATCTATTCAGCTTCAGAGAGTAGTTTGTCTCTTAATAGACTTAAGAACCACCTCTTCTCTTAGCGTTAATTTTTTTCAAATAAAGCTCTAAAAGGTTATGGGTAGTCAGAGGCCCGAAAAAATGATGACTTTCAATAATTTTGTTTTGTTAGTCAATTGCTTTATTTTACAAAAATAAAAGCATATCATTAACACATCATTTTACGACTTGACTTTAGCAAAATTTCAAAAAAAAATTAATAATTGTAAAAGTTATGGCTGTTTGTGTGGAGCCCGTTTCTCCAGAAGTCCCTTGCGGTGGTCATTACAAGTCCTTGGACATTCATCTAAAATCAATCGGACAAGAGAAACTAGTTTTATTAATAGATAGTATTGTGCCTGATCGAAACTTCGTTTTGTTTTTCAAAATTAACAATATGGCGGCCTTTGGAAATATTTTTCAGATTTTGAGAAAAAAAATTTTGAAAAAAAAAAAATTCCTCCATCGAGTTTTTTATGTTTTTCGAAAGCAGTATAAATTTTATTGAAATCTAATCAGCTGTTTAGTTACAGTGATCACCAGTTCAAAAAACATAGTTTTAAGAAAAACTCATTTTAAATTTTGCCCGAGCCCGAGCCAGATCCCGAGCTCCCTTTGTTAATTGTTGAATAACTCAAAAGGTATTTGTCGAATTCACTTCAATTTTTCACACAATATTTTTAAGATATTATACTTTAAGAAAGTGCAAAAGAAAAAACCATTTTTTTAAAACTCTAACTACCCCTACTCTAACTACGGCCGCCGTAGTCGAATGGGTTGGTGCGCGACTACCATTCGGAATTCACAGAAAGAACGTCGGTTCGAATCTCGGTGAAGCACCAAAATTAAGAAAAAACATTTTTATTTATTTATTTATTTATTTATTTATTTATTTAATTCAATTAATAGTCTAAAAAATACAGAATTTCTTACAGACTATGAAAAAAGATTAATGCTAAATCATTAATCAAAGTAAAATTAAACTTATAATTAACTAGCTTCAATTGTAATGAGTAAAAGAAAAATATAAACTTTCTTATAACTTAAAGAGGAGGATTATTCATTTTAGTAAGACAAGAAAATACAAAGTTTCTTACAGACTACATAGAACTTAGAGTATTTATATTATATATAAATAGAAATAATTAACAAAATCAAAGCTTAGAAAACTAAATTAACAAAATATACTTGGTAATTATTTAGAATTCTTACAAAGGAAAAAATTTTTTAATTGGGATTTAAATACATGTTTCGCCCTGGAAAAGTCTAGATCCAAAAGGGAGGCGAGATAGTTCAGACAGCGTTCTAACAAGAGGCGCTTTGGAACTATATAATGTCCTCCTAACGCCAACATGAAAAATTTTGACACACCGAAAGTTCCTGCAAGGAACATTAAAATGTATTCTTTCTAGAAGAAACGGGCAGTCAATTAGTCCATTAACGAGATCGAAGATAAAAGAAACTGCCTGGAATGTACCTCTGTCACTTAATGGACAGAGACTAATCAAACGACAGCGTGAGACGTAAGACGGTTTGGGGTCTGAGAAATTGAGTGAATGTAGCGCGAAACGCACAAAAATTTTTTGAACCCTCTCCACTCGATTTATATGAACTGCATGATAAGGTCTCCAAATAAAAGAGGCATAATCTAATTTGGACCGCACAAACGCAGAGTATAAAATCTTAAGAGTATATGGATCAGTGAAGTGCGATGAGTGACGTCTAACAAATGCGAGCATAGCAAGAGAATTGGAAACGGCATAATTTAGGTGCGTGATAAAATTAAGCTTTGAATCAAAGAAGACCCTTAAGTCTTTTATCACATCAGACGAAGCAAGATATGTATAATTGATATGATAAGAGGTGCTGAGGGGGTTTTGAAGCTTAGAAAATGTGATTTTATGACATTTTTCAATGTTAAGAAATAGACGATTAATAAGGCACCAGGAAAATAAATTATTCAACTCAGACTGTAGGGCGGCTGAATCACTAGACACACACCACAAATACGAGGAGGAGCTCGTCCAAGCACCCAAAAAGGGTGTACGTGCCAATTATATATATATATATATATATATATATATAACTACCCCTAACCCCCTAATTAAAAAAAACAATTTTATTATTATTCATATCCTTGAAGATGAATTCTCTGATGACCGTCTCGTACTCTTTTTATGAAAATTTCCTTTTCTTTGAAGTTTCAATTAACTATTGCCATTAATATTTCTTAGTAAACATCTTTGGTCAATTACCTTAATATTTTCTGTGAAACATAGATACACCTATGAATTATGCAGCAAAGCTGCTCTTAATATGGCCATGAAGCAAATACTTAGGACAATAAAATTAAGACAATTCACTCTGCTGGCAGAAAAGGCCTTTAGCTAAAGAATAAGCATAACTGCATCGAAGTGCCTGGACACACATGCATACATACACATGTGTGTGTGTGTCTACACATGTCCATTCAGTGAACCTTCGCACAGGAGGATGCCTTCGCCAACGCCAATTGTACGCCATAATCGAATTTAGAGTGACAAAGCTTTGATGGTGTGAGGAGCAGAGCAGGTGGCATACAGCAGACTCAGAATTGGCCACATGTTCACTTCATTTGATGATTTGATAGCTGTTGCAATGGCGTAACTGATGTGTAACCATTATCCCTTTGGCGGTCTTAGCTACGAGAAGGTAAGTAATGCAAACCGAGCAAGTGTTTGCGTGTGCGTATGTGTGTGGGTGTGTCAAAGCAAGTAACTGAATTTAAGCTTTTATGCTACGTGTAGATAAATTTTCATGTCCTGCAGCTAAACTACACAATTTTATTACTTCCATTCGCAATTTTTGGCACTTTCAACACGAACACAATAAAAGCGAAGGCAACAGCAGCACACCAAAGCGCCTTGGCATTTCCCTAACTAGCAGCTTTTGCTCTCATACACACACACACATCCTTGTATGCATAACCATTGCATTGCTTTTAGTATAAGTCCTTTATGTGATGCAGGTGAGCGTCATTCTGAGCTCTGGTAGCAGCATTGTTGTGTTGTGTACTGGCTGTTGCTCCGCCCGGCTACTCGCTCGAATGCTCTGCTAAACTTCGGCTCGTAATTTATGGTTCGTTAGGTCAAACGTCTGCGCCACAGCGTCAGCGTTTACCTATGCATGGCCTTCAGTTGAGTTGACTTGTAAACAACACCAAAACGCACAATTGCCCCAAAGGCGCTTACTTGAGCTTGCTGAGCTGCTACTCGAACTCGCTTACAATCCCAACCAGTTGAGCGAAAAATGCTATAAAGTAACAGTGCAACTATCTCTTCCAACTCAACTTCACAACCTCTTCAAGTAGTATTCTTAAGTGCTTGGCATGCCTCGTGCCTCCCAAGTGTCCTGTTGTACTCCTACAGTTTTGGTATTTTTACTGTTGCCCGTCCAATCGCTCCATTATGCAGCCATTCATGTACGTTGTAACTGCCAATAAAATGCCAACATGCAAAAATGAATAGTTTGGTCAGCGTAATAAAATGTGAATTGGCAAAAATGAAAGAAAAGCTGGAGTTGGTTTTATCGCCTGCAGCTTTTGACTTGTACTTACTTCTATGCATATGCGCGAGTATGTTTTAAAATCGAATTCATCACAGTCGTTGTAAAATTTTAGAAGTGTGCATCAACAGCTATACATCTTAAGAGTTTAGAAAATTTTATGCCGGAAGATGCATAAACTCATCTTCAAGGATGTCAGAGTCTATAAATGAATCCATGTGTGTGTACGAGTATGTACTTGTATGTGTATATGTATGTGTGTTACAGTAAATGAATGCATATGTATGAAATTCAAGAAAATTTGATTATATACGAGGGTGGTTCAATAAGTATCCTGGTTCGAAATGAAGACACTATTTTTTGAATTTTTTTTTTTTTCAACATAGTCCCCTTTTAGAAAGATACACTTCTCCCAACGCTCTGTCCAGTTTTTAACCCCTACAAAATCGGGTAAATACGGGGGATGCGGCAGCAATTCGTAACGCAATTCATGTAGTTTGGCGGCGACAACTCCGGATGAATGCGCTGCTGTGTTATCGTAGTGAAAAATCACTTTCTTTTTGCCCAATGTGGCCTTGTATCCTCTAATTTTTTGAGAAAGCGGTACAATAGTTTACTATAGTATTGTCCAGTGATCGTTCGTCCTTTTTCTAAAAAATACATGAGGATGACGCTGTTTGCATCCCATGGGACTACCGTCGCCTTCTTTGGAGCAGATTCACCGCGAGAAATCCATTGTTTTGATTGTTACTTAGTTTCTGGTGAGTAATGATGAATTCAGGTTTCATCAACGGTGACACCTCGACGCAAAAGTTCCTTCTAATCTCGTTTAAATTGCTCCAAACACAGTTTCGAAGCTAACAGCCGCATCGGCATCCGCATCCGCCTGTTGTCCACCGTGAACAATCGCGGCACCCATCTGGCCGACCATTTCATTCATCGCCATTCATGTTCAGCACCAACCTATCATGTAAAATATTAATTGCCGTTCCGGTCGACACACCTATGGCCTCTGTTACTTCGCGCACTTTCGTTTGTCGATCAGCGAGAATCATGTCGTGGACTTTTTGAATAATTTCCTCAGGAATAATGTCTGCCGGGCGTCCTGGTCGCTCCTCATCAAAAACGAATGTTCGCCCACGTTTAAATTCGTTGAACCAATGTCTAACTGGGGTCATAGATGGTGAAGCGTCCCCATATGCAGCATTTAACTTTGCTTTTATCTCATCGCATTTTTTCTCAAACAAAAAGCGAATTCAAAAACAAAAAACGAATAACTGCACGCTTTTTCCATCTTAGCGAAAATCACGAAACTCGTCTTACTCGAATAGCTGCCAAATCCAAACTAACCTGTGAATCAGTCTGAAATTTATTTTGCCATCGTTTGAGAGATGCTAACACAAACTTCCCTCAGGATCGCCCTGTCATCAAACACGGGTACTTATTGAACCGCCCTCGTATGTGTGTATATCTTAAGGTTCACAGTGCTGTTTTCATCTTAAAGTAACATTTCGTTTAATACCCAGCATTTCCACAGTGTCTCAGTGTCAACTTTGCTGGCGGGCTAGGTTAGATGAACTCATGTCAAGGAAAAGTGAACTGGTAGGTGCAGCAGAGCAGCTGATTTGATCACTTTCCATTTATTGGGTCTGTCTAAATTGTCTAATTTTTTTTAATTTGCTCTAAGCTCCCAATCCTTTTTTAGAGATTTTAACATTCTAGGGACCAAAACCAGAAGCAAAAAACATTAAACTGGATGTGTTTACTTTACTACTATGACCTGTTCAATGTGTCGTGGCAGGTATTTTAAAAGGTTTCAGTTAATGGACTCAGAGACCTATCAAGATGAACAGGAAAAATTTCATTAACCTCACTTCTATATTTCTAGTTCTTTAAGGAAATTGTTATCCAGAAATCGAAAACACAATCTTCCAAATGCGTGACATTAGCTGTTGAAGTGCTGAATGGTTTCGGTCTGTTCTTTATCTCTACAGCTTCTACCATACATTCCAGAGCCTACACCTGATGATGTGCAGGAATCTCCGAAATCACCGAATTGCTATTCTGAGCCACAGTCAGGCGGCACTCAATTCGCTGTCATCCTGTGAGGTTAAGTCTTTGAGGGTATGAAGAAACTGAATCTATTAGGAGGGCACAATCGCATCCGCCTCATTTGAGTCTCGAGACACAGATGTATAACTGAGAATGAGGTAGCGGACGCATTAGCAAGAGGCCTCGTTACTAGTAGGACCCGAGCTATTACTTGTTACAGAACAGTTGCGGTAAAGAAGAGCTAAAGCTGATGGAGATTAGCTGACACTAAATTGTGGGGCTACGCCAGCGAAAACCTTACTGACGATTTGCAAGCAAAATAAGTTTAGGAACCTCATAGCCCTTCCTAAGGATAAAATGATGGCATTCTCACAGGTCATTGCAGATTGCGCAATCATTTGCACAGAATTGGGATATGATCCACTGGCACTTGTCGTTTTTGCGACTAATCCGACTTCTCCTTGAATTCAGCGCTATAGCTCGGAGTGCTCAACGCTCAGCCCAACCCAACTCATTTTAAGTTTAATAAAGGAACTGGGTTTCGATGAAATCAACCTACTTATGTGTCTACAGCTTTTACAGAAACTGATTTGCGGAGCTCTGAACCTGGCGATCTAATAATCCAGATACCTCAAAGTACTCCCATGAGAAATTGTATGGTAATTTTTAGGAGTCCGTTATCTTCATTTATTGAGGGTTGACGAAGTTAGTCCATATTGAACCTCCAATTGTTAGCAGCTGCTCCAACCTTTTCTTGCAATCTCAAAGAGTACGCTTGAACTCTATTCCTTAGATTTTGCCTTAGACTTAATTTTTCAGATTAACAGAGTCGACCTGTGATTTGAATACAATAGCTAGGTCTGGTTAGATCACCATCTCTAAATTTCAAAATTAATTTATGAAGTGCGTTTTGGTTTATTCCCATCCGGGCATCCACAATTGCTAAAAAATCGTCTAAATTTAATATTCACTACTTTGGGTTGATTTTTTCGTTTATGTAAAGTACAATCAGAGCATTTATGACCAGTCATGTCAATGGTTTTGTTCCTCACAAGAAGAAGACTTAGGACAGTGGGATCTGTACTGCACCATCTTCTTTGTACGTTTTCAGTTCTCTGTATTTAGAATATGATCTACCTAAAAACTGCCGTTTATTGAGATCACCTCTATAAAGGAATTAAAGACACCGATAGTAAGAGGGCACTCGTCTAGATTATAGGACGCCTTACGACAGCGCGTTCCCTATATCGTTGGTAATTTCAAGAGACCTACAATTCGACGAAAGGGGCAAGATAAGAAAACAGTTGTAGCTTTTTAAGAGCTGGATGTTTGAATAAGAGAAATTTAAAAATTATCTGTCAGAAGCCGCATAAAAATCATATTCTCTAATACCAGCTTGATCAGAAAGTTCTCGGAATATATTCAGAAAATTTCAGATACAAGATTTTTCTTTAAAAATTATATTCTAGCGAAAATTCTGGGCGTACAGTAACGTTGTAATCCGTAAAAACTGTGATGAGCATCGGATTATTTTTTGACTGAAAACGACGTGGTTTCGGAGCTCTCCACTTACTTGCCTAATGTCTGGATTGCGTGTCGTTCTTGTCTCCAGTAATGATGCGTTTGAAGAATTTGCGCTTGGATTCACGCTTGCAAATCATGGTGCACGTGGGTCCTTTTGTGCATGAAATTCTGGTCTTTTGGGACCAACTTTGCCGCAAACACAAATCATGAACTCAATGTCCTAAACAGATCCATGAGCGATAGCCAAGCCCTCTGCCAGCTTTCTGATGGCTAAGTCTGGGTTATTGATCAACTTTCATTTCACTTTATTGATGTTTTCATCAGTTTTCAATATCAACGACCTGCCACTAAGTTCATCATCCTCGATGGACTCATGATCTCTTCTAAGCGTTCATGGCATTTGGAAGACTCGTAAACGCCTGTTTTCTGCTGAATATCATTACGGAAACAGTTTGCTACATTTCTTAAGTTTCGCCATTGTGATTGGCACTTGCAGGTTGGTTGGCGTTGAAAGACTTCTGTGTCCATAAAGGATCAAATTAAATGAAAATTGCCGTCTAGTAGCTGTCGATTCTAGGAAAGAAGTAACGAGCCACTGAGTCAATTTCTACTATGTAAAAGCTTTTCATAAAAACCAATTACTACTTGGAGTTGGCATAAAACTGTAGGTTTCTCTGATTGTTGAATAATATCAAGGCGGAAAAGGAGCTTGGCAAAACTCCTAATAAGGAACGTAGACCCTTCAGTCTCCAATTCACTTACTGATTGAGCTCGGTGACTCTCATACACTGTTGTTGGTGGCATTGTTTGCAGGATAAAGTAGTCTACGTTTTAACCCTTTGGGGACGGGCAAGCGTCGCTGAGGACAAGAGGTATTGGAGTGCGCTGTAAGGAAAATAAATACGTTGAACGTTATACAAATTTATTTAATACAAGAAAATTTTTTCACAAAATCAAAAAATAACTATAAACAAACTGCTATCACTGCTAATGTTGAAATGCCTAAGTGGCACGGATTTCACTACCACTTGACGAAGTAATGCCTTCATCTTCCGTATTATCAGATTCAAAGTAATATTCATCAGAACTGTCACTATCTAACGTATCATCTCTAGATCGCTTAGCCATCGTGCTTAAGATAATATATAAAATATATAAAAAACCTGCTGGTTCTTCTGGCAGCGACACTGAGAGGCTGAATCGAAGAATTGAAACTCGTTCTGACTCTACCATCGTCTCACATCGTCAATTTACATTATAAGGAAGATAAGACTTCATCGCTAAAACCCCCTAATCTCTTTGACTGAAAACGCTCAGAACGACAGACGTCGTGAGCCTTGCACCTACGAACTAATTTGGGCGGCTATATGCCGACACTCGTCTATAAAGGGTTAATACCTATAGGGTAGGCCAACTAATCAATATTTTTTCAAACTTTTTTTTTTATTTTGAAGATTGAACATTACCATTTATGAATGAAAAATAATATCGTTCAAATAACTGCCACGACTAGCTTTACAGTAGGCCATTCGATCAACCCAATTTTTAAGCACATTTTCGATTATTTGGGCTCCAATTTCATGAATGGCAACTTCTATTTCGCGTTTTAAAGCATCAATCGTCTCTGGATGGTTCGCACAGCATTTGTCCTTAACGGCTCCCCACAAAAAATCACAGCTCCGAGGCAGCCAATTGATATCGGAATTTCGGCTGATTATTCGGTTTTCAAAAACGGTAGCCAAAAGTTCGAGTGCAACTTTGGCAGTGTGACAAGTTGCACCGTCCTGTTGAAACCAAATGTCGTCCATGTCATCCTCTTCAATTTTTGGAAACAAAAACTCGTTGAGCATGTCACGGTAACGCTCGCCATTTACTGTAACCGCGGAAGAAGAAGAAGACTCACCATTTTGGAAATAGGATTTCAATATTTCCCAATTTTCTTCAAGCGTATAGCGTCGCATTTCGTAAATGTCAAACCTTTAAGTAAATTATGAACATATTTGACATGTCATTTGTGTTACCATTCTCAAAAAAATAGGTGGTTCAAAAAGCAAACGCTCTATGTCCCACCCGTATTATGATCCAGCTTCCTTACATACTTTAGAGAGCCACATGTGGGGACAGCAGATCAGTTCTGTATATTTTCTAGTTTATGTTACAGAATTTACTTAATCTGAGCTACTGTGCATTTGAGAGTAATTTGAAGGAAGCTTAGTTGGCTTATACTAAATATAAGGAACCCCCTGCCATTTTACTTTGATAATTTCTTTTTGATTTGTTGGACAATGAGCAGCTCATCAACTGGAACAGAAGGCGGAGGTTGTGTGCAAACTTTGACCACAAATAAACAGAACAGCAAACAAATTATACACTTACCTATATACAGGGTTGGCCATCTTAAACTGACCCATGTGATTATTAAAAAAATATGGAAAAAGAAACATTTTTTTGTGTTTCATTGTGAAAAACATTTAATTTAGTTCAAGGAGATTCGTTTACATCACTTTTTGAATATGATATCGCGCAAGTGGTCGCCCTTAGCTCGTATAGCGTAATGTGCCCGTTTTTCGGCGTTTTCCATAGTTTTGGCCAGCGTCTCGGCCGATATGGCGGCTATTTCCCGTCGGATATTGGCCTTAAGTGCGCCTAGTGTCTTTGGCTTGTTGACGTAAACCTTAGATTTCAAATTACAGTAAAAAGTTATAGGGTTACTCAATGGGTCAGTTTAATATGGCCAACCCTGTACATATTTATATATACTTATATATATACATGTGTGCATATATGTACCTATACTTACAACACAAATTCAAACTCTTAAATTCACTTGAATACCAAGTAAGAGGAAAAAGAAAAGCACACCGGAGTTGGGAGTCCAGTCTTTTGAGAAGCATGAAAAGAAGACTTAAATCGATAAACAATTGACGTGTAATGCAGTTTTCCCCTGTCAATAGAATGAAAGATTTGCTGAGGGTCAGTTTATAGAATTAACAAGAAGGATTGGTGAGGATTGCCAAGAAGCAAAGGAAATGCAAAGCAAGCAAATACCAAGGAAGGAAAAACTTAGAAGAAAGCTGTATGTAAAAACATACACTCATGTGGTTATGCATTTCTATAGCAGCACAATTTGAATTTAAGGATTCTTTGCGAAGTGAGTGAGTTGGAAAAGCGGCAAAGAAAGAACGCATGGAAGGAAAGATCATTGGCCAGTTGAGACTATCCATGAGAGCAAAAGGTATGGATGCAAATGAACTACGAAGTTTCGCCCTAGAATTGGCCAGTAAGAGTACGAAGATTCTGAGATTCAAAAGTTGAATGCAAAGACGAAGGCGGTCATAGTAACCGGCCAGTGTTGCTTAAGACTGGAAAGGGTATGCTTTTGTGGCTTTAAGATTATGATGGGCATCCTTTTTGCAAGTTTCGTTGGCAGCGTATTTGCATATGGGTTATGGCAAGTTACAGCTACACTTTTGTATTTGTAAGTACTCGCAAGGAAATGTAAAATGTATAAGAGTATAGTACAAAAAGTCAACAATTGGTCAATTCACTTAACTGACACCTACGCAAAAAAACCATATACAATAAAAGCTTTCGGAAACTCAAAACGGAGTGGGTTAAAATTAATTTGAAAAAGGCCACCGAAAGGTGGGAGTCTTTCAAGAGATTTCACACACACACATCAGCTTACAATACATTTGGCTGAAAGATGATAGAGAAGAAAATTGCAGAATAGTGACTGAAATTTGGTGATTAGTCAGTAAGGGGCTAATGTATACAGTCTGTGTCAGAAAAAGGAGCTGCGATTATTCACGAAGTATAAAAGATATATATCTAAAAATTTTTAAATGAAAGTATGTACAAAACTACGAGCCACAATTACTCAATTAGCCGAGTATTACCTGGCATCTTCATCATGCTTTCAACCAGCTTTTCTTCGTAGCTCATCGACAAACAGGACTAGATTTTGTGTTTTCACACATTTTCAATGGGGTTCTCGTCTGGGAGGTGGGAAGGCCAGTTCAATACTGTGACGCTATTTTTATTGTTTTGTTGTTTCTCAATGTGTTTTTCTGAGAGCAGTGGAAAGCGACACCCGCTTCAAGCCGTATTCGGAAAAGTCATCAACATTTTTGTACACCTTATACCGCTAATTCCATATCACAACAAACCTTTTTGATTTTTTAATTACTTTTGCAGCCGCGGCGTAAGATAATTTCGGACCTTTCGAATGCGTGCATAAAAATACCACCTCAAAACGCTTCGCGTACTTCTCACTCATAGTATCCCCTGGAAATCTGGGTTTAGGACCCGCCACGTAAAAGTCGAAATAATCCATCTGCAGCATCAGGTTCCAGCATAAGAAGATATACCAAGTTACGGGGCTGTCTCCAGATCGAAAAACGCGAAACCAGATCGATCATATTGTGATAGATGGAAGGCACGCTTCTAGTGTTTTAGATGTACTTACGATCCGAGGATCCAACATCGACTCGGATCATTACCTTGTGGCAGCTAAATTGCGCACACTCCTTTATGCAACAAAGAATGTTCGACGTCGACACAGACACAGACAGACATCACAACAGACAGCCGGAAGATTACTACTCGACTCTCACTCCTGCTCTCAGAGAGTACTGACCAACAATCCGGCATGCACGAGCAATGGAGCAATATTTCTCTCTCTCTACGTACCGGCGCCGAAGAAGAAAGCGGATTTTGGCGAGCCCGAAAAAACAGTTGGTATGACGAAGAATGCCATGCTGCAATCGAGCGCAACGGGACGGCTGAAAAACAAACTTTTGTTTCTTCACTTCACTTTGTTCGATGTTTTACTGAATTTTATAGAAAAAATGCAAATTTCTGTAAATTTGGTACAAAATATTAACAGATTAAAATGAAAGAAAAGTTGAACATTAACCCCAAATTAACAATCAGAGAACTGGTAGAGCACTTGAACATTGCTTATGTATCCATTGAGGACATTGTAGTTGGTCCCAAAGGACTTGCATTCCATGCAAGACAGAGACCACATTGATATTGCCAAAGACATGATTTCCACGGCAGAATCCGATTCAAAATTCATCAAACCCATTATACTAGAGACGAAACGTAGACTTATGAGAACGACACACTTTTCGTATTCTATTCCTACCTATGAAACGCAAATATTTTAAGTTAATCAATAAGAACTTAAAATCGTTGCAGAACAGGAGAATAGTGTTATCTTTGTGTTTCATTTGTCCGTTGTTGACTGTTGACTGTCCGGTGATTCCTGAGAAGGTTTTTTTTTCAACATTAAAGCCAGAGCTCTTCGTAGCTCGTAGTTTGCCTTTGTTGGTCTCTCAAAATCTCTCTATGCTCGAAATGCTCTTATTACAAAAGCCTTTAAGAGTTTAATAAAATCTGTAAATTGTCGAGATAGATGTTTCATTATAAAAATCGCCTATTGAAATTTTTGAATATATATTGAAATAGTTTAATTGTGTTTTCTTTTTTTAATGCCTATTAACCTTAAAATATGTCTACGTAACCTATACAAATCTCTTGTATTTATTGGTTTAACAAATAAATAAAAAAATCAGGCTAGTGAGTGTAAAGGTCGAATTGAACCAAGACCCAAACAACCACATCGATTTCAATTAAAGAAGGAAGCTATACTCAATGGACTTTGTCCCAAGATAACGCACCGTCCCATAGTGCCATTAAGAACGAACCACATACCATCCAACAGCCTTCGAATTCCCCTGATATGGCTCCCTGCAATTTTTTTCTGTTTAATCGAGTCACAAAACCACTACGGAGAACGCGTTTTAACAGCCTAAAGGAAGAATCGAAAACAGCTCTGATGGACATACCAAAAATAAAGTTCCAGAAATGTTTTAAGAGCCGGATCAAATGCTGGTATAAGTGCGTTGCAGTTGATGGGGAGTTCTTTGAAGACGGTAATACTTTGATGAATAAACTTGTACGAGCATTTTGAATTTTCTGAATATATTCTGGGAACTTTTGATCAAGTTGCGATACACATATGTACATACGTATACGTGTAGACCCCTCCACTATCTCTTCAATGCTACATGGTAGTCTTCTTTGATCAAAAACTTTGTCGTTAGCTCCCTCAGAACGCGTGCAGCTTTTCGTTTCTCAGCTACAATGGACTCAAATCTTGTATCTTTGAAATCAGATTTCATCTTATGAATCAAAAAGAAGTTACGTGGTATGAGTGGAATATAATTGTGTCATAAGCCTTGATCTTACAGTCCGTTGTGCATAGTTCTTTGGCGAACAATGCAGCAAATAAGGTAAATGGTCTAAAAATTTTAATGTTGTGCTTGGCTAGAAACAGAAAATTCGGTATTCTGGCTCATACCAAATCCAGTAGATGCCCACATCACAATGTGCAGTATGCAGATGTGTGGTCATCATCAAACCGTTAACCGCCTCTCAGTGAATTGAAGGAATCAGTTGAGTTACTGACGTAATTGGGGTTATGATAGCGGTTTGGTGGTATGCGAAAAAATCTATACAGCTATTACACAAATTACTTCTTTGCCATCTGAACAATGACTGATTAGACGAGTGTCTGATTACGTGGGAAATGCCTAGTGCTCGAGGCTGCCAAGTGCTCGATGATGTGGAAGCCGAAGTTAATCTCGCAATTTTGCTTCGAATGGACTAACCGGGTAATCCATCATCCATGGACGCCAAAAAAAAACCCAGTGGCATCAATTCAAGCACATTTTGAGCCAAGAAACCTTTATGCTAAATTTCCTTTAGTTTTCGTTAAAAGGAAAACAATTCTTTAAATATTTGTATTTCACCTTATGGCTTAATCCCTCACAAAACAGTCGACAACCTCCAAGGTAACCATGAAATCCCGCACAACCCTTTGATGAGATAGCTGAGTCATTTCACCTAAAGGTAACATGGGTTCCTGGCCATCGCGACATTGAAGGCAACTGTAGGTGCGATGAACTAGCGAGACTCGGCAACAAATTCACCGATGAGTACATAGACAATGACATAGGGATACCCTTCCAAACATCTAAGCTACTCATCCTTGATGATATCGTAAGGAAAGCAAACTAAAGATGGCGTAATGCAAATAGCCCGTCAACTGTGACGAGATTCAATGCTAAACGCACGGAATCTCTGCTAAGCCAAAATAAACACAGTCTTACCACACTGATTTCAGTCATAACGGGGCACTGCCTCATAGGTAGACAGAAGGCTGAGTGAGCAAACACATGACTTCTGTAGAAGTTGTCTAGATAAGGCGAGGAAGAGACAATCTCGCATCTACTATGTACTGTTCCGCTCTAGCTGGACGTAGGTTTACTATTCTAGATAAACAAATTTTTAATGAGTTGGAAGATCTTAGTTCTGCAGAAATCAGAGATATCCTAAAATTTTTAAAAGGCACACATTGGTTTTAGAAGAGAGGGGCAAGCTCCCCACGCGGCATCACAATGGGTTATGAGTCTGAGTGTGCCCCACAGGACAACCGCTTCAACTCAACCTATGGTTAAACTACCTCAGAAGCGCATTAGCTCAGAATCTGTAGATTCCTACATTCTATATGTGTCTATTCAGCAGTGTGCGTTTTTGTCTGCATTATTTATTACTACATTTCTGTTGCACTTGATGACTTTTCAAAACGTTTTATTATCGCAAACTAATAAAATGCATAGCTCTTCAAATTTCTTTAAATAGCATCCCTCAACAATGCTCACCTAAGGCATTGAATCTTTTGCTCGCCCCCGTGGCGCAACTCGTCTAAAAGCCAACAAAAATCCTGCTCTCCTTTCTTTCATCTGTCATAAAAGGCAACAGTGTCGTGGAATTTTTATTATCACTTGGCGTACTTTTAATTTAAATTGCACAAACAGCCAGTGCCAGTACTTTAGTGTGTGTGTGTGCATAGAAATAAAATAAAAATTAAATGCGAAATCCATTTTACAAATTTTCTTTTCTCTGCTTAGTAATTTTCTTTTTTTATATTAACAATTTTCCTTTTTAACAACTTTCCTTTTTTACAACTGCCATTTATCTTTTCTACAATTGCGTTTTTTTTTATATTTATCCCAACGCACAATGTATAGGAAAATGAAAAATACGATATTAATAAAAAAATCGCATAACAAAATTTATGTTGCAAACACACGTTTCGCGGCCGCTTGGTGTGCTTGTGTGTGTGCGGGTGTGTGGAATGCTTTCATTTAGGCTATTTAAGGAAAAACGATGGCATTAAACATTAAAATTATATTTTTCACATTTTTTATTGCTATTATAAGCCTTAGCTATTTTTTGCACATAATTGGATTTGCTTTATTTTTAATTCAGTAAGAATGTAAATTTATATCATATTAAAAAAGCAATAACACCTCAGCGCCGTTTATTGATACGTGGAAAATATAAGCGTAAATTTTATAAGCAATCGTTTGCTGCGTTGTGTGAAAATTTTATTGTAATTGCCGGAGATTTTCTCGATATGCTCGTTTTCTTGAGTGCAGGTTAAAAATTGCTTTTTTGTATATGGAAAGCATCAATTTTTTAAGCAGAAGTAGCTACAAAGGGCTGCCTGATATAAAATAGCAATTTGAGTAGACAACCAAGAGGCTGCCATTCCATTGACTAAAGGAAGCCAAGTTTCGAGTAAACAAAATTGGGTCCTTAGTTTCCTAGATATTAGAACATTTTACAAAGTTCTTTAAAATACCAGTTATAAATGTTAACTCATTCTTCCATATTCACCTACAAATAAGGTTTTATTCTATTCAAATTCCGATGCCTTTAAAAATATCGTCACTGAACGGCGTGATAAAAATCGCCTTCACCTAAATTTCATCAAGGCAGTTATTTGATATCTCATATTTAATTAAGAACTCTCATCTCTCCATTATGAACGAGGTTTCGAATTTCGGCGTAATTTTTTATTAAAAATTCCTATTTCTGAGTCATTTCAATTAAACACTTTCTAAGTTATACTCGTATTCTATACTTGCCTTCGGGTGCATTGCTTCAGACTCCACTAAAGTGTAACTTCCTTCCGAGTGTATTCTTGACATGAAGACATATAAAGTCAGCCCAAGCCGATGCTTGGAAGATCAAAGAGCATTTGGAGTAAAGTTAACTTACAATACTTCCTCCTCTTTCCTTGCTAGCTAATTTATAGTGCAATTTCTGGGCATGCCAGGAACCAACACAATGCTGATGATAGATATCGTTGACAGTCGGTACTTTGTTATGGTCTTTAAGATTTAGAGACTACTTAATTGTCAGAGTCATTTGTCGAAAATTTTATTGCTGTAGAAACATTTTTTAGCCACTAAATCGCCTATTTTGAAGATGGGCATTCAGGCTCAGAGTAGATGAGAGTTTTTTGACTGAATTCCAGTCTTTACTTTCTTATGGAAAACTTGTTGTTAAGGTTAAATAGAGCTGAAAAATTCCATGTCAAATGATTAAAGTAACTTTGGTCATTTCTCGTCAATTCTTCTGAAAATTTATTTATATTTGGTGAATTTTGGAGAAAAATTAATAATTTTGGTATAGGGGTTTATCGTTTCTATTTATGAAAAATACAATGAAAGAATTGTTAAACATTTTTTTTTAATATTTAATAGATACCTATGTATGATAATTAAAAAAAAAAAATACTTGAAAAGCAAAATTTTGTTGAAATGTTCTTTTTATTTCTTGTTTTCGTAAACATTTTTTTTTTAATTTTTTAGGATAAAATATTGAAAAAAACGAGAAAAATTAGTAAAAAAAATGTCTTTTTGTGTTAAAAACTAATTTTTTATTGAATTTTTTTTTTTTGCTATCAAATTTTTTTCCTGATATTTTTAAAATATTTTTTTACATTTTTTAGTAAAAAAATATACTTAATAAATTCTCAAAATTTTTTTTAAATTTTAATTTTTACATGTTTCGGATAAAATATACTTTTTCAAACAAATTATTTCAGCCAATTTTTTTTTGGTGTCTTTGGTTTTTGGTAAAAAAAACTTTTTCGTGATATTTTTAAAACTTTTTTAAAATTTTTTAGAATAAAATATAATTGAAAAAAAGAGCAAAATTTAAAAAAAAAATGTTTGTGTTAAAAATTCCTTTTTTATTGAATATTTTTTTTTGTTAACAAGTTTTGATTTCCTGATATTTTTAAAATAGTTTTTTTTTTAATTTTTAGTAAAAAAATATACTTTATAAATTCTCAAAATACTCTCAACGCAATACTTTAAAAATTTTATTTCAACATTTTTTAGATAAATCATACTTTTCAAACATTTTATTTGAGACAATTTGTTTGTTCTTTTGTTGGTTTCTTTGGTCCTTGTTAAAAAAATTTGTTTCCTGATATTTTCATAATTTTTATATACATTCTTTAGCATAAAATATCACATCAACTATGATAACAACATCAACCTTAATATCCAACGGATAATTTCGCTTGCATAGAAGTGCCACTGTAAACTAAGTAGGAAATTGGGTAATAAAGTACTGTCTCGACGTAAAAAATCACACCGTCATGTCCATTCTATTGTTTGGCCCAAAAGCTTGGACGACAACACCAGCTAATGTGAAGGGCCTTGGAGTAATCGAACGAAAAGTTTTGTGGAGGTATTATGCACCTTTGCGCGTTAGCAACGAGGAATGTCGAAGCTGATGGAACGTTTTGCTATAAGATGTACTCTGACTCGGCTTCACTTGACATTTCTAATTGGTGTCGGTGAAAGAAACGACTGGCACACCCTATTGAACTCGGCGCTAATGAAAGAGAAGTATTATTTTAGAAATATTTTAAAAATATTTAATAAAAAAATCTGGTTAAAAAAATTGGCCTCATTTCATGAGCTATTTTTCCTTGTACAGGAAACCGCCGTAGTTTGCCTTGTTCCATACGGCTCATCGCAAATATGTTTGTGCTTAGTTACATGTCTACCTGGTCTCCCAATTGAAAACATAATTTATTAATGTATTTTAACCCTCCTCGTTGTTGTTGTTGTTGTTTGATTCTATTGCATTTGTTATGCTTATTTATCTAATGGCATATTGTCACTGGCTCTGCCGATAGGCCGCCGCTGTTCGCATTGAATTTCAACATATCATCCTTTCGCATATGAAAATGGTTATTTGACCAGTGCGAGGATGTGCGATGTGCGACCGACTCGTTTTGGTGGACACGTTGTAGTGATTTTTGAGCTTCTGTGATTCTTTATGTTACACGATTTTTTCACACACGCACACGCAAACACACATGTAAATGTACTCCTACTTATGAACTTACATTTGTTGGTCATTAAAAGGACACGTGCAAGTGTAGCGCCACGTGACCAGTCAGTCAGTCAGTCATTCATTCGATGCATTAGGCAGCGAGTGTAGAGTGAATATTTCTGTTTAGATTTTATTTGTTGTTATTTGTGTGTGGTAAAGTATAAATTTCCGCGTAGAAAGTAAATACTTGCCCACTGCCAAAGCGGATGTTGGCATCTTCAGTGGCTTGCGGCATTGTTTGTTTGCCTACTCATGCACTTCCGCCCTGCGCTCTTGGTTGTGCTAATACACGAATGTGCAGAAGAAACGCTTGGGTTTTATTTTCACCTCAGCATGTGCGCTTGTATGTGTTTGCTGGCTTCTTTTGTTTCTCTTCATACATTTTTCCTCCTTTTATTTATTCATAATTTGTTAGCTGTCTGCCCTCCCTCCAGTTATTCACTTTGAGTGTCGCCGCAAGTGTCCTGCGGCTGGACAAAACCAGCCGACCAACGAACTACCGTCAATGGTAGCGGACAGTCAATAAGTGCTGCAATTACCACTCAAAAAATAATGAAAATAACAGCGGTGACAACAATCGAGTCAACAAAAGCGTTAAAGTATCCGTGCGCTGTGTCTCGTAGCATTCATTTGTTAGATTTTGAAAATTGTTTTGATTTTGATTTTCATTATTTTGGTTAATTTTTGTGTCAATGTTTGTTTGCCAGGATATGTGCGTGCTTGCCAACTTGTGCGAACGTCGCTTCGGTGGGCGTGTGAAGCATGTTAATTTGTTATTAATTGTACAAAAGCAACAAGAAAAACCAGTTGTCCTATTGTTTGCTTTTAATGCGACAGACAATAGTGATACGCTTGGTTAGATAAGATCGTCGCAAGTGCGCGTGGGAATGAGGGGACTAGAGAGTATCAAAAATAGAGTAGAGAGTATGCAGCATTTCATAAAAAAAAGATGGATTCAAATAAATATTTTTCCGTTCTTTTTTGCTTCATGGCGGGCGAGATGCTGAGAAGCAATTTGAAGTAGACTTTCTTTGTTTGCTTCGTCGAGTTTGTGAAGCACCCAGGCTCCCACACGTCGCCAATGTCCCATGCTTTTTGACCTCGATGAAAAGTAAAAAAGAGCATTTCTAAGCTCTAAAACTAATAAAAAATTAAATAACTAAAAAATAAAATTAACAGAGTTTTGTATAGCAGAAAGATTTTTATCGAATGAATACTTACCATTTTCCTAAGAGTAAGCAAATCGTTGTAAAATAAAAGAAAATATAAAAACGCTATGAACTTATTCCCCAATCCAATATATTTTCCATGTCTCCTTATTGGTATTAGATGTTTCCGTATTGCGTACTCAATATAAACGCACTTATCAACACATGCCATGTGACTTTAACTGCAATATAACCTCATAAATTAGCTTACACACATAAAACAACTTGCCGTCTGGAAGGATAATCACCAGAAGGTGACGAAATACTTTGGCGGAAAGATGATTTGCAGATGCTGTTGTTTCTCAGTTTGCCTGAAAATATTTATGTACTTATGTGAGGAAACTGTGAGCCTTCTTCCTCGCAAGGTAATTCATCACACTTGTGCGTCGACCTGCCACTTTTAGGCGCATATGCATGCATACATATACTCTATACGAGTATTATGTGTGTATGTATGTGTACATTCGATAATTGTGTGTATCGAATCTAAGTGGCGCGTCGCCATCCTGTCGACTCATTTCGCGCGAAAAGAAATGCTGAGTTATTTTTAGCGACTGAAAAGTGCGTTAAATTTCAGGGATAATGCAAAGAGAAAAAGTACTGGGGCTCGTTATTGAGTTACTGCGAAATCTGCAAACACCATTTTCCCTCTACGGCCTAGAAATTTAGCGCGGATTTGCAAATAAAGAGTTTAATAAAGATTTTATTACCATGCAAATTTCGTATGAATAAAATTTATGATATTATCGAAAGCTTAAAAAAAGATATACTGAACTTGAAATCGGCGCTTGAATAAAAGAGTCTGATTAGAACGTAACGAAAAGTGAGGTATAGTTCAACTCCTATTTTCCACGTTGGCTGATTTTACGACTGCCGAAGCATTTTTTTGCAGTCTGGCACGAATTAGAAACTCTAAAAAATCAAGTACTTCTCACTTGGCCGTTCATGTGATTTTGGCTTTTTTTTGGTTGTGCAACAGGACAACAAAGTTTGGGCGCCAACGAATTTGGTCAGTCTTAGTCGTAGCTTGGTAACAAAGAATTCTCTGTCGTCCGTCGTTCTTGCTTTATAGTATATCACATTCTAGTTTGGTAAGATTCAATCGCTTCTAACTTTCAATATCTTAAAAGTAAAAATACCTTTGAAAACTTCAGAGGTTTTTACCAATTGGAACTCAATAAGTTCTATAGATGTCTCTTTTAAAACAAACATGAACTTCGGTGAGAGATCTTCAACCCTATGATGGCTTGGCTCGTTGGTTTCAAATCTTTTTTCACCACCTCTTTGGCGCGCTACAAGTACTGTAAGTCTGGTACTATCACAACAAAATTCTTTGTTTTCTAACCGGAAAAGCCTAAACTATGCTTTTTCAATTGGTGGGTTATAGCACATCTCTTTTTCTGGAAGATACGAGGTAGTTCAAGGTTAATAAAGAGAGGCGCCTTTTTTCGAAAAAAAAAATAAGCAGAACATGGCTGGAGGGGTAAATTTGATATGTTGACACTCTAGAAATATGGTATGCCTGAAAGCTCTATCACAAGACTCGGCGGCAAATGCAGGGTTCAAAGATTGTAGCGAAATACATAAATTATGAAAGGTAAAGTAAATTGTACGATTTGTAAACTTTGTTGAGTCGTAAGTCTTTCCATGTTAAAATGTCAATGAATACTGAAAAAATATTATGTATTTAGTTTGACAGTAGTTCCGCGTGATCTCTCAAAAAAAACCCTATTGGAAAGTGTACCTCCAATCTGATCACTCTTTACAATACGCCAAAATTGACTAGATATTATCAATGTAAGTGGTAAAAGATGTAAAAAGACGATCGATGATGTAGATTTTAAAGACAATTGCGACTATGCGATCAGAATTATTGAGAGTAACTGAACAACCTATTTCGAAACACCTCAGAGTCATGAGCATGATTCATGAGCAAAGGCAATGGGTACTGCACGAGTTGAAAAAAAAGGAAAAGGATGTCTACATTGAAATTGGGGTAAAAAATGGCAAACACTTTTCTTTTGTCACTGACAATCTGTTTGTGTTTTGATATAACTCGAAAATTTATGGGAATCCCGTTATGAAACTTTCAGGCATTATTGAGAAAAAATCTGCGGGGGCGTTTTTCAAACACATAAGACAAACAAAAACTGATCCCCAAAAATTTTGAATAAAAAAATGTATTTCTTTTCCAAAAAAAATTTTTTTTCTAAAGCATCTTAAATATCTTAAAAAATAAAAAAAATCCTAAAAATGATCGAAGAATAAAGAACAAAATAAAATATTTGGGTCACTTGGCATGTTATGTCCAGTTCACAATAAATAATTGTTTGCCAATTTAACAAAAATACCTTCACAAAATATCAGCGAATTAGGATACAAATATTCAATTGAAAAAGTAGTAATAAAATTATGCATGTGAGAAATGAACTAAGAAGTACTGGGTTGGGGAATAAGCTCATAGCGTTTTTACATTTTCTTTTATTTTGCAACAATTTGTTTTCTGTTTGGCAAAGAGTAAATATTGATTTGATAGAACTCTTTCTGCTCTACAAAACTCTGTTAATTGCACATTTGAGTTATTTAATTTTTTATTAGTTTCCAGGATTGGAAATTGAATGCCCAGGGAGCAAAAATCAACATTTTCGACATCTGCTCGTCTTTGCATTTCAACGAGGTCAAAAAGCTGCCGAAGTAGGCCGGGACATTGCCGACGGGTATGGAGAAGGCGTCATAGGCGAGTCTACAGCACAGAAATAGTTTGCAAAGTTCAAAAATGGAGACTTTGACGTCGATGGCACGTCCCGCAGCGGAAGGCCTTCTGAATTCGATGAACAACGCCTCAAATCACTTTTGAAGGAGAACAGTCGCCAAACCAGTCGTGAATTGGCGGAAAAAATTAACGGCGATCATAAAACGATTCTCATTTTTCTTCACTCAATGGGATTTACCGAGAAATTAGGGGCCTGGGTGTCCCACGAGCTAAACGAATAAAACAAAGAAAGTCGCCACCAAACTTCTTCTCGGCATCACGCCCGCCATCGAGCAACACGCGGTCATAAACAGCGCCTTGTGTGCCAAATCGTCACCGGTGCTTGAGAAATGGTACCTATACACAATATGAAACACAGAAAGGAATGGGTGGCTATAGGAGATACGCCAAAGCAGAGAGTCGAGCCGGATCGTCATCCAAAGAAGATCGTGATATGTGTTTGGTGGGACTGGGAGCGCATGGTGCACTGTTAAATGCATATACTTGCCTAGCGCTCGCTCAGTTGACAGAAGCCCCCCTTACAGGAGCAGACCGCAGGCAGTTAATTCTCTTTAATTTTGAGGGTAAGCCACATCAAAGCTCATCTGCCTCACATTTTCTTCCAATATCGCTATGACCAAGTACCCAGATGAGCCTTATTTCAATGGATTCGGATGCGATGGAAAGTGAAGTCAAGCACTCTTCAACCAGTTTCGAGAAGTGGTGCGGTAATCTGAACTTGAGTCTGATGGAGAGCTTCTCGCAATAAGTACACTTCTGATAGGTGTTTGGCCGAGCTCTTCTTCTTATTTGTAGCGAGCAATTTGAGGTTGCTCCACAAATTGAGCGACTTAAAGTTGTTAGCCGGCTCCGAAGGGCAGTTGGTTTTTTATGAGAAACTTTTTCATGGCAGAAATACACTTGGAGGTGTGGCTACCGGTATTAGAAAAAACTGTTTGTATCATTTTGCTGTTTCATGTACGGAGATTCGTACTCACGTGCTTCCGAATGGTATTCGTGCAGCTACCCATTCGGCCACAGCTCCTTTTCTTCATTGCTGAAGTTTGGTAGTAAATACTTCCTTTTCATGTACACACAATTTTATTTATTTCTCGTCCTCTTGTATTGATGAGACCGTTTTTGGGGCGCTTATCAATGCATTGATTTTATCCCTTGTGCCCTCCCGGTGTCGGGAGGTACTCATGTTAAAAACACCGGACGTTGTACTGATAAGACGTCTGCGTCGAAAGTGAGCTGTTAGACCATCGGCGTGGAAATCTCTTTCTTATCAGAGAACCTCAGACTGAAATGTCCTACTCTAAAAAATGGCTCTAGTCGACGTAGCTTTCGTGGTCCGCCCCACCCATAACATCGATGATCTCTAAGCGAGGAACTCCACCAGCTGGAACACTTCTTTTAAAGCAAGTATGTATGACATCTTTTTAGACAGAGTCCCCGTCAGTGTTTCATTACCTGTACAGAGGGACAAATCCTTCGGTAGTCATTTCGAATTTCTTCATAAGTCACGGGACGACCTATTTGAACATATTTTTTTTAATCAAACTTTTTTGTGCACTTGTTATTTACCCTTAAGTGACCTTAATTTGAAGTTTTTGCCAACTGTAGCGAACTAATGATTTGGAAATTGATTTGTGGTGTCAATTCCCAAAGCGTACTGAACTTCGATCATTAGGATATGCAAATATTGTACCTCGCTGCAAAAAATAGTAATAAGTAGAAAATCTGCTACAACATAAGCGTCAGCCACGCCCACTTGCTGTTGAAAATTTTGCAAAATTGCTGCCAACCCAAAGCAAATGAAATATTTGAACAATTTTTACATCGCTGGAGATTTGCATAATTTACCAATTTCACCGTTAAATGAATCCGGGCACGATTATCCTTATTACTTATTAGCTGGCAATTGTTGTTGTATACGTTGCGATTTTTCATCGCACATATTCATGCAACAAATTTGATGAGTGCAATATTACTGTTTTTCCTTTTACTTCCTTTTTGGATACCAATAAAACATTAATTCAGGTATCAATAGTCAGCGGATATATGCTTTTGGTACCTGCTTAACGCTGTGGAAGTGTTGTTTTGCCCTTCGGAAAATTTACCCTCTGAATAAAGCAAAAGCAGGATATGGATAGATACCTTTTACACAGCGATACATTTTTTGTAGCAGCGCACAAGCATAGTAAAATTCCGCGTGTTGCAAAATTGGGGTGTGTCCGTCGCGGTTGTAGCTCACGGGGTGTATAAACAGCTTTTTTTTATATTCAAATTTAAGAATCACTGCCAGTGAGTTGGCGAAATTTAATGAAGCGTACGCAGATTTGCAACTCGATTTCCTAATTGATTTTGTTTCAATTTGCAAGTTGTCGTTTTCCATTTGATTCGTCATGGCAGGATATTTGAATTTTTCATTGCAGTTGCCGAAGTTATGCCAGAGTAGGTATTGTATGAACCATTTTTTTTTTCAAGTGATTATTAAGTAATTTTTGTAGGAGCAAGCATGCAAATGCCTAGCTCTCACTTGGAAAAAATCTATGGACAATAAATA
Source organism: Anastrepha obliqua (assembly GCF_027943255.1). Classification (NCBI taxonomy): domain Eukaryota; kingdom Metazoa; phylum Arthropoda; class Insecta; order Diptera; family Tephritidae; genus Anastrepha; species Anastrepha obliqua. The sequence continues at coordinate 109,732,456 of NC_072894.1, read as the reverse complement.
CTGCGTCCGAATTCTTTGACATATGCCTCATCTGGGTTCCTGGCCAAAGCGACATTGCGGGAAACTGTGAGGCGGATGAGCTGACTAGACCAGGAACATGTGAGGTGATTTCCTGGCGAAGGGAGAGAATTGTAATCTCCCTGACTACCTACGGTCAGCTCCTGGAAAAATGGACTTCTCGCCAACTCAGCGACCATTGGGCAAGTACACAAACTTGTAAGGTCGCGAAATCCTTCTGGCCACGTGTGTATTGGGGGCGCTCGGGCTAGCTTCTGAGGTTGACAAAATATCAGCTCTCGAGTCTCGTGGGTTTTCTCACAGGACTCTATGCGCGAGCAGTGCATGCTGTAAGATTTGGAATTACCTGGAGTCCTTTTTGCTTTGGATGTATGGAGGAAGAAGTGGAATCATCTCAGTACCTTCTCCTTAGCTGCCCTGCTCTGGAGTGATTAAGATCCAGGCATCTTGGCTCTTACTTCTTTGTTACGCTTGCTGGTATAGTTGGCGTTGACATTAAAAATCTGATGAATTTCATCAGCAGCTCAAAGCGGTGGACGCAAACGCAGCACTGTCATCGTTCATAATTCACACACTCTAAATCCATCCTCCTAACCATTCCACCAACACCTATCCCCGCCCTCTTCTTTCACCCCAACAGTTTTTTCTTTCACCTCACCTCCTTCATAATTGACTCACACAGGGCGAATCCATTTATCTTCGTCCAAGTGTGCTTATTCCTTGGGAAACGGTTCCAACCTAACCTAAATACTCGGTTCTCGGGAAAGTAATATTGGGTTAAGGTGGCAGTTGTTTTGATACCTAAGTACGGCTTTGTTATTACCAACCAGAGAAAAACCATGACTATTATGGAGGCTGTGGTTGCAAAAATCCCGAAGAGAGTTTCTGTTCCATCAATATGACGAGTATCTACCCAGAAAATGCTCAGCCATCTTCTGCTCATTTTAATCCGTACCAATTGTATTCTACACCCAGCCTCCCGATGAGAGTCGAAATTGATCAATGTGGCTACAAAGCCAGTACTTAGCTGAATACTTTGCTTAGAGCGGATTGTTCTCTACTTCTGCAACCTAGCGTTGAGTTCCTTCAGTGACCGGCCGGAATGTTGAAGTTAGTGGCAATAAATGATCGCATTCTTATCCACACAAGGATTCATTCGAACGCCTCAGATTTGAAAAAGAAAGAAAGATCTAAAGAAAAATGTTATTTATAATACTTTTTAACAGCGATCGCCCCTCGGTAAACCTGTGTATGTATGTATTAGTGTATTTCTCCCACGATAAATCTTCTCATAAAAAACCATCTACCTTTCGGAAGCGGCATAAAACTTAAGGTCACCGAGATACCATCAAGAAGCATTGAATAAATTGGAGGAGAAGCGCGGCCAAATATCCAAGAAATGATGCTCGCGCCAATTAATAAAAGTATCCAAACAAGGGATTCAGTCCTTACTTCTAATCATTAAAGGTCGAGCCCTTTCTAGCTAATGAATCGATAACTTCGTCTACGAGTATATTTATTTTGTTGATAGCCCATATAAAATCCACAGAGAGCTGGTTACAGTTACTATTCAATTTAGTCTTATTTTGTTTTTTCTTCTCGATTTTCTCAATTTTGTAGTAAAAAAATTTGAAGATATCTTTAAAACCTGAGTTCCACAATAGATGCAAACTATTCGGTATGGAAAGCAACGAAAAAATTCTCGATAAAACTGTTCATCAGCCGGCAATTCGGAAAGTTGATGGCTCTTGGGCTAGGACGAATAGAGAAGAAGTGGATATACTAGCTGACTACAATGAACAAGTTTTTTATCTAGCAATGCGACTATAATTAATCCAACAGGAATGGGCCCGGGCAGATCTTCTGATACAACAACTACTTATCAAAAACAGTGACAACATAATAAAATTCATTAAAACTAAACTAAAGATGAATAAAGCTCCAGGCTATGATCAGATAACTGGGCTTTAAAAGGACTCCGAAATCTCTACAACTCTCTGCTACGGCTGCAATACTTCCCCAGACTATGGAAAATAGCGGAAGTCGTAGCCATGCCTAAACCAGGAAAATATTCTATTATTCCATCATCATATAGACCTATAAGCTTATTGCCAACAATGGGCAAAGTATTTGCAAAATTATTAATCAGCAGACTAAGGCCAATACTTAACAACAAAAAGGCGATTCGTGACCATCAATTTGGATTTAGATGCAAATATTTAGCTGTCCAGCAAATTCATCGAGTCACGCGTAAAATACCATCTGACCTTGACAATAAGAAGTTTTGCATTGGAGTTTATCTTGACATAGAAAAGACATTCGACAAGGTTTGGAACAACGGTCTTTTCTGCAAGTTAGAACGGTTACTGCCAAAAATCTATTTTCAAGTTCTAAAAATAAATATTAAAATCAAGGTTAATGATGGTGGCTCAACACTAAGGAATATGAGAGCCGGAGTTCCTTAAGGCAGTGTAGGACCACTGTAGTATACATTATTCACAAGTGATATCCCAGCATCTGAAGGAGAACATACGATGCTAACTACTTTTGCACGACACAATCCTTCTTACTTCCAGTTAAAGCATTTCCACTACCACAAATGTCTTGTATCTCAACAGTACTACCTCTAAGTCATTGCACGTCCATGGACAGCAGTTCGAGAGCGAGGAGAAGTTTTGCTACCTCGAGAGTATTGTCGGCACAAGTGGACGCTCTGACATAGAGAGTGAACAAAGAGAATACAAAGTGAAGTCTGCATTTGGTATTCTCACGCTTCTATGGCAGAACAGCAACATAAGTGTCGGTACCAAACTGAAAATATTCAATTCATGCGTTAAATCTGCTATATGGGTGTACTACTTGGAAGGATACAGTGACAATCACAAAACGCCTTCAAATTTTCACCGTTGCCTTCGACGCATACTATGAATTTTCTGGTCCCGTAAAATAAGCCACTCTGAGTTGATTAGGAGTACCAATCAGATCGAGATTGCCTGTGAAGTGCGCAGAAGGAAATGGCAATGGAGAAGAAAGTGGCAATGGATTGGTCACACACTTCGAAAAGGCGACAACAACGTGGCTGAACAAGCGTTAAGGGGGAACCCGTTCCAACAAGCAGGACGTTCAATTGAAAGACCTCTTACAACCTGCCGAAGATCAACGGAATCCGATATGTCAACTCTTGGCTTATCATGGGGCGAACTGAGGGTTATAGCGCCAAAAAGTACTCGCTGGCGATCTGGAATTGTTGATGTCCTATGCTCCACAAGAACTTAAAAGAAAACGTATATATTTCAGATCGGTCCAGTGCCCCTAAAACCAAATATGTTTCCGAAATATTTACACAGACGTCTTAAAATTGAATAAATTTAAAGTTCCGTAGTAGTAATATATTGGGTGTTTGGCCGAGTTCTTACTGCCATTTAGGGTGTGTGTCTTGATTTGTTCCACTAATGGAGGGACCTACAATTTTATACCGTTTCCAAATGGCAAATAATTTTTTGTGAGGAGGTTTTTCATGACAGAAATACACTTGGAGGTTTGCCTTTGCCTGACGAGGGTCGACCGCTGTTGGAAAAAAGTTTTCTTTTAACTTTTGGTGTTTCATGCTCGCACTGCGTTTCGAACCTGGGCTCTAGCGAATGTTAGTCAAACGCGCACCAATTCATTCGGCTATGGCGGCCATCCGAAATAGTACCTTTTTTTTTTGTTTAATTTTTTGTTTTTGTATAAAGAGTGAGGCACCTTAGTGTACACGATAATACATTTTTGGGTTCTCTGCTCAAGTTAGAAATCCAATTCGTTTTTTCAAAATGGTTTTCAAATAAATTTTGCTTATGAGAAAAGTTACGCTCTCAACTGAAAAAAATATTGAAATCATATTAAGTTCGCCATGCGTATTTATTTTATAATTGGCTTAAAAATTTACCTTCGCCATCACCATCGCCACCATCAGGTAGGGTAGCTGACGAACACACGCGCCAAATGGAATTAATTAGCAACGAATTACGCAAAGCACACAAGCACATGCAACAAACAGCAAAAATATAAGCGAACTAAAAAGTATTAAATATCCAGCAACAAAGAAGGATAGCGAAAAATTTTAAATTTTATTTAAAACGAAAAAAAATAATAATACGCAAAATCGCCAAAGGGTTGCACAGTGCGAAAGCTTGGAAACTTAAGACATTTTTCCCCAACTCACAGCAAGCCAAAAATATTTAAAGCTTAAAAAAACATAAAAATTGTAAATCCAAAAAAAGAAGTGAATTACATAAATTTTTACAAGTGCAACTCAAATTACGCGCTCGCAGCATTTTACAGAAGCGGATTAATTGAATTATTTGAAAAGGCATATTAAGTGAACGAAAGAAAGGCTGGTATAGTTCGCGGCAATGGGGTAGGGTAGTTGCTTGATTGTTGAATTTCATTTTAAAATTATTTCTATTTTTCATGCCATTATTGCTGCTCCTCCACCTGCGTTTGTTTACACAATTCCTGCTGATTTTTTTCTGTTATTGCTGCTTATTTTTCACAAGTCTATTTTATTATCTTAAGTAGCAACATTTAATCCTTTTGAATTGCCTACAACGCCTGTGCATATGCTACACTTACGCTATTACACTCAATCGCATTGCGCTGCTGCTCACTTTCTCTGGCGGCGAAAGGTTAAAAGGCGTAAATTGCTGTTGCTACTTTTTTTGCCGCTCATAAATACGGTCATTTTACCTGCTTAAGACAAAGACAAGTGGGCAATTCAAGAGTATTAGTGTCGTAAAAATTCTATAAGTCGCAATTGCTACGCCTCTAAGTAGGCGGCAAAATTATTTTCTTGCTGCTTTTGCTCGGTTTGCTGCAACTACTAAAATTGAGTGCCAATTGTTTATGGAGCAAACAGTGCTTGAGGCAATAAAGTGTTTGGAAATCCGCACATTAAAAATAAAAGTGGGTAGGGCGAACGGAGGTCAGAGAAAAGTAAGGAGAGAGTATGTAAAGGGAGCGGTAAAGCAACAAAAAAATATATGAGAGCGAAGTAAAAAAAAAAAACAAAAAAATAAAAAACTTTCCTGTGAAAAACTAGACATTTCTCTGTTTAGCACTTTTGACAGCTCTGACAATCCAGTCGACAGGCAGTAACAGCTCTCTCACCGACAATCTTTGCGACCTTTGCATACAAAAGTGTGCGAAATAAAAGCAGTGGCATATAAGTATACGCTTGTGCGCACTTTATCCGTTTTCATAATGCGCAAAATTTTTCATGCTCAATTTTTCGTAAATTTTTTTGGTTATTCATTATGTAACAATAGCCTTATAAATCAAAGCATCATTCAATATCTTCGGTTCTTTTTAGCATTTTTTTAATTTTTCTTTGTAAAATAAGGAAACCATCTGAGTAGGTGTTCTTTTCAAAAATGTCATAAAGCATTTTTCCCCCTAAAATTTTGAACGAACAAATAAACTGTTAAGAAACAAATTTTTTTTTCAAATATGCTTTAGACAAAAAAATTAAAAAAAAAGTAAATTTTAACATAAAAATAAAATCAAATATTATAAAAAAATATTTGTTTGCTAAATATTAAAAAAAAAATTCAAAACACATTTAAAACAAAAAAATTGATATTTTTTTTGCTTTGTTATGTAGATTAAATATATAAAAATATCGTCCTCAAACAATTTTTTGACATTCCGAATACATCCACAGCAAAACTTCAAAATTAGTTTTCAGGCAAAACCAAGGCGCATTCATTAAAAGTGATGGCACTAGACCAAAAACTATATTTTACGTTTAACGTTTGATTGTCAAAGAAAAGTATTGTCAAAGTAGAAAACAAAGAATCAATTCGCCGTTTTTCACGCCAGGCTGATAGCCAAATGGACACGGCGAAAAGAAAAGAAATAAATCAGCTGATTTTCCGATGCCACCTTTAATAGATTCGCCTTGGGCAAAACAAAGCATGTATTGATATATGACTTACACACAAACATGATATTTGGTTCGTGGCAGCAAAACTGCTAAACTACTGCCTTTTTCCGAAAATAAGACATCCTCCAAAAATAAGCCCTAGTTTGTGTGTAATATTCGGATAAATTAATTGTTTACCTCTACAGATCTCTTAAAATTACAATAATTCTTGGAATTTATCTGAAAAATACAACATAAGGCAGCAGTCCACATTGAACGACAGTGCAGGTATGCAAGGTTCATTCATTGCAGTCCTTTAAGTCTGATTATTTCTTCATACGTAATTTTATTTAAAAATAAAGTGAATAATTTTTAACCCCAGTTAAAATGAGTACAAAACGAAAGAGCTATTCCGTCGAGTAAAAAAAGGGAATCGTGGAAGACTCCAGGGGTGTAAATCTTGTCGCATTCTGTAAAGAGAAGATGCTGGATCTCAACTGGTGGACCAAAGAAATGAGGAAAAACGCATAGTTGGATCAAGTCGGCAGCCATTATTTTCTGAGAAGATTGCATCTGGAAATGGATTGCAGGCAGGAGAGCAATGGCTTTGGTCGTGCGTAGGGTTAATATTCAAAAATTTGTCATTGAAACGGCAGTTGAATTTAATATATCCACAGAAGAATTTAATTTTCCTTAACCCATTTTCTACCGCCGTTGCGTTTTCGCAACAGCAACTTTGAACCTTTGTGGCTACAGTAAAAAAAAATATATCTCTAAAATGTTATATTTTATATTGTAATTTGGACTTTTGACTTTATAATTATGCTCTAAGATTTTTTGTGTGCGGATTTGTTCCACATCAGGACAAGTGTAGAAAAAAGTGTGCAAAATAATAACTTTTTCATAAAACTGTTTGAGAACTAAGAACAGTTTTTTTTTTTACGTTTTCTACTAGTTTCTTAAAAGTAAGATATGAAATAATAACATTATCATACCAGCTGCTAATGCAGCTGAAGTTTTCTTGGAAAAATAAACTCTTAAAAACAGGTGTTGCGAAAACGCAACGCTGGTTGAAACGACTCATATGACTTCAACGCTTTGATGACATTATTTTTGGCGGGAAAATTGATGTTTATGTCATTTTCATATGGCAATTTGTACCATAAGTGCTATTATTTTTATTTGTGCAAGTAAAAATACATTTAGAAGTATTTCGTTGGAAAATTTTATCGTTTTGGTAAGACTAATGTGCTCTTGATATGTATTTTTTGTCAAAATTTTGTACCCTTACTTAATTCTTTATTGAAGAGTGATGGATCGTCGACGTTTTTTAACCATTGGGGAAATAGAATCCTACATAAATACTTCGAGCAGTGAGGATGAGGGCGAAGTAGTTTCAACTAAACAAATGAAAATTGTTAAGCCTATTTCGAAAAAAATAACTTCTGTCGTATATATTCCACCACCAGATGTTGATGCTGTAAGTGACGAAGAACTTATTGACGATAATGAGATGATAACAGAGGTACCAGCTTTGACGGATGTTTGTGGAGAGTTGGAGGTCGAACATGAATCAGATGTGGAAGATTTTGCGTCGCCGCCGTCATGCTTAGTTGGAATACCTGATGATGGACCATCCTGTTCTGCAAAAACAACTAGGTACGCAGCAGAAAAAGATTTCGGTACACCAAACTGGAAAAAAACCAAACAAATTGATTTTAAATTTGGACCCCCTGACGAATCAGGTGTGGAATCTTTAAAAAGCAATATTGTTGTTTCTATGAGTGAGTCTGAATATTTTATTCCTATAATAATTTTTGGCTCATAAAATTTTTCTTTCAGGTAGCAAAACACCATTTGAATTGTTTCTGCAGTTCTTCGACGAAGAAATAATGGAAATGCTGGTCGTGAATACAAATATGTATGCTCACCAAAATAATATCGTAGTGGATATTAGCAAACAACAGATATATCGTTTCATCGGAATTTTGATACTAAGTGGTTATCATAAAGTGCCTCACGTTGAAAATTATTGGAGTTCACAGCAAACACTTGGTATACCTATAGTAAAGCCAGCTTTATCACGTAATAACTTCCAGTTGATCAAAAGAATATTTCATCTAATGGACAATTATGGCATTGATGCCACAGACAGATTTGCTCGTCCACTTATTGATGCACTGAATCGTAAGTACATGCAGTTTGGAGTTTTTGAAACGTTTCTGTCAATTGATGAACAAATGATACCATATTTTGGTCGACATTCGTGCAAAATGTTTATTCGTAACAAACCAATTCGATTTGGTTTCAAGTATTGGGCTCTTTGTTCAGACAGCGGTTATTTATATGCAGTAGCACCATATGGAGGATCGAGTGTACCGTATGACAAGAATGTGGGCTTAGGCGCTTCTGTTGTTCTATCATTGTTAGAAAACGTTCGAAATGCAGATAACCATGCCATATATTTTGATAATTTTTTTTCGTCATACTATTTGTTTTGTTTGTTGAGTGAAAAACGTTTCAGAGCAACAGGAACTGTAAGATCAAATCGTCTTAGAGGTGCAGAGAAATTGCTAAGCACTGGAAGAAAACTGAAAAAACACCAATACGACTACTGCTCCGAGATAAATAATAAATTATTTGTTGCTCGTTGGCAAGATAATGCAGAAGTGACAGTCATTTCTAATTTCAAGTCGGTCGACCCACTAGCTGTCTCACAACGTTGGTGCAAAGCCGAGAAGAAAAAAGTATCTGTTGAACAACCTGGACTTATTCATGACTACAATCAACACATGGGAGGGGTAGACCTACATGATAATGCCATAGCTAACTATCGCGTTGGTATTCGTGGAAAAAAATGGTGGTGGCCGTTATGGACTAATTCAATCAATAGTACCACTGTTAACGCATGGAAAATTCATTGCCTGATTTGTAAGGCAGAAGGAACTCGCCATATGTCTCAAATTTCTTTTAAAACTGAAATTGCAGAATCTTTACTTTTATATTGTGAAGAAGTTTCTGATGAAATAAGTGATTCATCAGTCATCGAAGAAGCAGAGAGACCAGCCCATTTACCTCGCATAAATGTTCGTGATCATGTCGTATGGAAAGCTCCAGGCAACAAACATAAAAGATGTGCTAAGTGTCACTCACAAACTGTTTATGAATGTAAAAAATGTAATATGAGATTGCATCCAAAATGTTTTGATGAATACCATACAGATTTAGGAAATAAGAAAAAATAATGTTTTTTTTTTAATATTGCAAAACTATTACATTGTAAACTTAACAAAATACAACTATATTAATAAAGAAAATTCAAAAAAATACCCAATTACAACTCTGCGTAAGTTATGTTATTTCTATGAATAAGATCACAGCGTTTCAACCAGCGTTGCGTTTTCGCAACAGTCTGTCCTGGTGCATCCGGAAGACCTATAGGTCTGAAAATTTGTAAAGGTGATCAGGAGTCCTTTAATACCAACCAGACAAAATTTCACGCAATTATCTACACGGAATCTATTACCGGTAGAAGATGGGTTAAACGATATGAAATGTCTCTAATGAGATCAAAAACATTGTTTAAGCTGGAAGACAATGAAGTTATTAAGCGTGCACTTGCACTTAAGTTCTTAGATGATGGCATCGATTTTTCGGAATACCAAGTCTCCAACATGATTACTAAAGATGAGACCGCGGTATTCCTAGGCCAAGGAGCTCAAACGACAGGTCACCACAAGGCTTCTTCGTCAATTTAAGTTCCTTCTACCGGTTACGATAGTGCACGTGTTACCTGTATTTTGGCGATTCGTCTAGATAACAAGAAAGTCATTTTCAATCGCTAAAGGTAAAAAAGACCACATTCAACATGTTTTAAGAATTTATGTCATTAAAAGTAAAAAAGCTTGGGGCACCACTGCCCCCACTGTTGAGGAGTTAGAATAGAGGCTTACTAGTTTGGGAATCAGGCAGTATTCACCGCGCTAAAGTCATGAAAAGCTTTCTTGCTGAGAGGAAGATTGATCAAATAATGATTCCGGCAGGAATAACTTCTTACCTCCAGGCACTTGAAATTGCAATAAACAAATCATTCAAAGATCATTTGCAATAGAATGGTAAGAAATCATCGAGGTAATTTTGACATGACTGTAATTGAATAAATTTAAATTTCTGTTTTCTCTGTAAAATAAATATTAAATTTTTTATTTATAAATATACTTTATTTTTGCCTTCCCCCGAAAACAAGCCCTAAAGCGTATTTTAGACCAAAAAAATTTCGTTTTTTTCGGTCCTTTAAAGTCATAAAAAAAGGTCAAAAAACTGTTTTCCATCTTTGAACGTCAGCCATTTTGCCAATTTTTTTTAACTGTTCTCCTTTACTCGATAACGACATTCATGCTGAACAAGAATCTTCTGGTATTTTTGATTTCAGACAGCTGTGAGTCCCGAAATACGTGTCGCCAGCGACGTACTTTCTTTGGCAGAACATTTTTTTATTTTAATTTTTCTTGGAAGACTATTTTTTCAATGCTGACAACTTTTTGAACGAACCTTGTATTACCAAACAAAAATTTTTATTTTTTAATAATAAATCAGAAAATAAAAAAAAATTCCCGAAACCAAAAACAAAGCAATATCATTTTTCATTTACACGCTTTTGAAGAAACACCCAAAAAACGCCATTTCAAATGAGGCGTTTGTTTTATACAAAATTTTGTTTAAGTGAAAAAGAAACTAAGAAATGTCGTTTTGAAAATCCCAGCATTAAAATTTTCAACACTGAATAAATCTCAAAACTTTTAAATTTTTTCACAACTTTTTCAGTTGACTTCTGCAAGCCCACAAATTAACCACTTTTCATAAAAATGCTTAGATAGCTTGACATGGAATCGCCAAATATATGATTATGTTTTGGTCTTAAAAAAGGAAAGGCCTGTTTTTAATTCAATTTATAAAAATAAGTGTTCGCTTTTCTATGCATTTTTTCTTCAAAAATCACTGCTATTTTTTCGAACACATTTGTACTTATGCACTTAGGCAACCCTCACCCTTAAAAAATGTTTACCCCCTGATACTCGCTACTTTTTGTTCAAATAAATTGACTAATAACAATTTTCAGATGCACACTTAGCGTTTTACATAATTTTTGTATATTTTGCTGGAATATTTTTTCTTCTTTTTTTTTGTGCTTCTTGTCGACCTTTTTCGGCTTGTGTAGCATTTCGTTTATAAATATCCGCAATAAAAATTTCGCTGTCTACACCTGCGACCACAATTAAGTCACACTAAGGCAACCAATGCCAAAGTGGTCGTACACATAGCAACAAAAATACTAAATTTGTAGCCCAGCACGCGCTTGCTTGGCGGACCATTTCAACTTCACCTTTGAGGAATAAAAATTTGTAACTTTCGAACGGGAGAAAGTTTAAATTGAGTTAAATGCGTTCCGCGTGGAAAAAAATTTTATTTCATTGCATAAATTCTGGCGTCCAGATAGGTGAACAGACATCGTTCACCATTTTTTCAAAAAATTTTTCACATACATACATATTATATGTAGCTTTGTATGTGTTGCCCCGTTCATGGCTAAATTTTTTTCTGATGTTGTTACGCGAAAAAATGCCTAAAACTTCTGCAACGCATTAATTAATTAAACACCGCAAGACGTGACGATGTTGTTAACTCAATGTAAATTTTAACTTTTTTTCCTAGAAAAAGGCGAGCATTTATTCCCAAATATTAGCAGCTGCAGTTAGTGTGTGCCCACAAAGCGACCGTTAATTGTTTGAAAACTTTTTAAAAACGCATAAATATAATTAAATGCAGCCAAGTTGCTGCTTCCAATTTGAAGTGACAAGGGTGAACATTAATTGGACAATGACGAATTGGGCATTTATTTCATGAAAAATTTCTAAATAAATTTCATCACTTTTCTGCAGACTCTGAGTAAGTTTTTGGTGAAATACAGCTTCTTCTTCTTCTTCTGCTAGAATGACACTCAGTAAGTGTACGGTTAAAAGCTTCTCTCTTAACAGAGTTGTTGTCAACCGCAGGACCTTAGCAAAGCCAAGGACTTCTCCACTTAATATTTCTTATGCAGTGAATAAATATGTTGAAGTATTCTGTGCTGCTGTGCTATTTTATTGAAACGATTTAATAATCAAGATTAATAGTGGATGTGGAAAAAAATCACGAGCTTCTGATAAAGCTTCCAAAGCCTTCACCAAAAGAAGGCTACTGTAGTCCAATATTTGAATAAAAATTATATTAATATCATTCGAAAGTTGCGAATTCGTCTTAAATGACTTCTTCCTGTACTATTGAGGAAAAGTCCAATCTCCTCTGATTCCTTGCTGTACTCTTGCAGAAAAATCCATTTGCAGAATTTGCAAAAGGTGCTGAAGATGTTTGCAAAATCGGTCTATGAAAAATATTTTGAAAATTGGTCAAAGCATGGGAAAATGTGTATTTTGCTTTTTTAATTATTTATTTATTGGTTTCCATTCATTTCCCTTCGAAAGGCATAAAGTGAATATCAATGAATAAGTGTGCCAAATTTCAGGTATTTCGTCAACAGAATGTGCGACTACTTTTACAACGGGTGGTTAAATTTCAAGGACCGGTGTTGATTTTGAATAAAGTACAACTTTTTTAGAAAATTTCTGTCATAAAGAGAAATTTCTCTTTATTATGATAATATTGGTATGGCTCAATTACGTATAAAACGCCTCGGCGGCGCACCTTCATCCGATGGTCCAAATTTTCGATGACGCTGAGGTATAATTGAGGTTCTATGCCGCTAACGTGCCGAATTATCTCATCCTTTAGCTCTTGAATTGTTGCTGGCTTATCGACGTACACCTTTTCTTTCAAATAACTCCAAAGAAAGAAGTCCAACGGTGTCGTTGACGTTTAGGTGTGGTTCACATTCAACATCGGCCCTTGAAATTTAACCACCCTTTACCTTCTAAACTATTTAACATTTTCACTACTTTTTCTGTTTCTTGCATTACATGGTTTAATTTAATAAATCCCTTAAAACTAAATTGAACCCTAACAAAAGTTTTTAATACTTAAGAGGTTACATACGTCCAGAACTTCCAAAAAACCCGATTTTTTTGCGATATTTCAAAAGTATAGTATATATATTATAGCTTCTACAGCCCATTAACTATATACAGAACGGTCGCGTGCGAGCCGGGCTTTTGATATTTATATTGAAGAATTTTATTAACATAATTAAAGTGTGATATTTATGACTTAAAACGCATGCCCATTTTTTAAAATGCAGTAAATTACAAAATTTTTCGAAATTCAAAAATCCAGCTCGACTATAACTACAACTTTATTCAACAATTTTATTTACTTTGTATATACTTATCCACATTTCAAGGAGAAATAATGCAGACCGTGGAGCAACTCTTTTTCATTGTCCTATGGGTCACGTGATTTTTTATGTAGGTACTAATTTTTGTAAAGAAAAATTAAAATAAATTTTTTTATAAAGTTTAAGTATCATACTAATAAACAATGTACACAATTTTTTTATATTTATTTCCATTGTTATCCCTTCTAAAAAAAGTTTTTGTTTTAGCACATTTTTGGCACATTTTTGGATGTATCTAACCCTTTAATCGGAAGTAACGACTTAATTCGGAATCATCTAAATTAAGTGCAACTAATCCGGATCAACAACGAGACTTAATTGTCACAATTTAAAAAGATTAGGTGAATTTTTGATGGTGAAACTGCCAAAAAACAGCAGCTAATATCTAATGGGAATGAAAAATAATCAAACTTTTAAAAACAAGAACAGCAAAAACTGGATGCAATGCTGATTTCCACTAACACATTCGAAATTGCATTCATTGCTTTGGCACCTCGGAGCAGTTTGAAAAATTACAATTTAAGATTTTTTTTTTAATGAATAATTATTTCCTAGTCAGGGCAGCTAATACCCATATTTGTCGCCTGCGATCCATCTTTTAAATGAGTTTTGATTGGCTGTAAACACAGAAGTTTATGATACTACCTGATCTATGCTTGCACGTCATAATCATCATCGCTTCCTTTATCTACTATTAGAGCATGGGGTCTCATGCCTACGAGTGTACAGTTAAAATAATTTATTTCTGTTATTATTTATTAGTCTCGATAGTCTATACCGCAACTGTCGAAAACCATCGATGCTCTCAATTATCGTCAGTTTGGCAGCTCTAATAGCTGGCGCTTCGCTGGGGTGGTATTTTGCGGTCATCTCTTATAGGATCGCTGCACGTATTTTATAATAACGCGAAAGGTTAATGAAATTCCTGTATGAAACATACGGAGAATACTGAGTATTGACTACGGAAGTAAAAAAAAAATGGCGAGAGAGTTTTTCATTGTTAAAATTTTTTTTTTTCAAACATTTTCAACAAAAAAACTATCTCTCCAGAAATTTTTTTAAAGGGTAATCTATTCAACAAATAAAAAAAATGTAAAACAATTTTAATCATATAAAGATATGTTACAAAAATGTTCACCACATATAGGGTGGGCCATGTAAAATTTGCTTCTTGAATCGGCTATAAAAAAAACTAATCAATATTTTTTCAAACTCTTTTTTTTTATTTTGAAGATTGAACATTGTCATTTATGAATGAAAAATAATATCGTTTAAATGACTGCCACGACTGGCTTTACAGTAGGCCATTCGATCAACCCAATTTTTAAGCACATTTTCGATTGTTTGGGCTCCAATTTCATAACTGGCAACTTCGATTTCGTGTTTTAAAGCATCAATCGTCTCTGGATGGTTCGCATAGCATTTGTCCTTAATGACTTCCCACAAAAAATAGTCCAATGGGCTTAAATCACAGCTCCGAGGCGGCCAATTGATATCGGAATTTCGGCTGATTATTCAGTTTTCAAAAACGGTAGCCAAAAGTTCGAGTGTAACTTTGGCAGTGTGACAAGTTACACCGTCCTGTTGAAACCAAATGTCTTCAATTTTTGGAAACAACTCGTTGAGCATGTCACGGTAACGCTCGCCATTTACTGTAACCGCGGCTCCTCGCTCATTTTCGAAAAAAAAGGCCCGATGATGCCGCCAGACCAAAAACCGCACCAAACAGTGACTCGTTGTGGATACATTTGCTTCTCTAAAGTAACGTGTGGATTTTCTGAGCCCCAAATCCGACAATTTTGCTTATTGACGTAGCCACCGATGTGAAAATCAGAAAATAAGAAGAAGACTCACCACTTTGGAAATAGGTTTTCAATATTTCCCAATTTTGTTCAAGCGTATAGCGTCCCATTTCGTAAATGTCAAACCTTTAAGAAAATTACGAACACATTTGACATGGCGTTTGTGTTACTATTATCAAAAAAATAGGTGGTTCAAAAAGCAAACGCTTTGTGGCCCACCCTATAGTAGATCTCAAATTTATTAATATTTTTTTAATTTTTTAGTACTTTTAATTATACTCGGGCTAACAAATCAACATATTTTTAGAAAATCTGCAACAATGTCCAAAATATTTGGATCACTTGACATGGAATCACTCTAAAGTGAAATTTATGCATGCGAACTTCCAGCTGGCAGTTCATCGTATTAGGTACTTCTTTTCCCTTGTTAACTCCACGCGGACTCGACAAGATTCTTCCATCGTATACGGTTCTGGGCCGTTATTTTTGCGTACTTACATACTTACCCTATGACCAAAAAGTACCAGAAATGTTTCATTTAAACGAACCGCGTACGTGGGAACCGGTTCATACTTTTTTCTTATGTTGGTAGGACTGTAAGACACAAATCTGTTACTTTTTAGCGCTATCGGATCATTTGTGTTTGCTTGGCCGGCCGGAAATGTGGGCAAACAATTCTTGGATTTTGCATAATGATAACGCGCCAACGCACCGAGCCCAAATTGTGCTGGATTATTTGACCAAACACGAAGTAAATACCATCGAGCAAGCACCGTATTCACCTGATATGGCTTCGTGCGACTTCTTTTTGTTTCCCAAGTTGAAGTTACCACTTCGTGGAAGGAGATTTCAGTCGATAGAGGAAATCAAAGAGAATGCGACGAAGGAGCTGAAGGCCATCCCTTCGTCGGCCTTCCGGGGATACATGGAGGACTGGATTAAACGTTGGCACATGTACGTTGCTTCAGACGGGTCACATTTTGAAGGAGATGAAATAAATTTGCCTTAAATTTAACTTTGTTTTGTTTTATTTAAACATTTCCGGTACTTTCTGGTCATAGGGTAAAAACAAACAAGAAAGACTGTCTTAATATTATCAAAAAACTTTTAAGTTTTTGTATGAAATATTTTTTTAATCCCTGCTTAGTACAAATAAATAAAAATAGAGCAATTCAAAAACCACACCAAAAATTGAGCAACCCTTTTCCTTGGCTGTCAAAAAAGTATAGAAACTTTCCACACTTGAATGCTTAAATGAAAGCTCGTATTCATCACTTCACGTACAACTTTAATCTGCATGCCACAATTAATAGCCAACACGGAGATAAGTCCGTTACACATAATGTTTAGAGTCACGTGACCACACGCCCTCAAAACAGATTGCCTGATGAATTTACGAGCGATTTTGATGGCGTCACCCATGACGGTGGCGCTGATAGCGATGGCGATGGTGATGGCGATGGCCAGTGCCGATGTTTACAGTGATGAGTTGTTGAGCTGCTGTCAAAGCGTTCAGCGAAACAATGATAGCAACAACAACAACAATAGCAGCGCGACCAACAACAAACATCAAATTAGTGAATGACTAAAAATTCGCTTGTGCTGATGCGCTTTTCTACGCCAATGCAACAACAAAAATAACAAATGAAATTTGTTAATGAAAAAATGAGCATTGAAGCTTAACCCTTGAAATTTGAGTCGGTGGAAAGCAAAACATAGAATAAAAAAAGGATTAAACACACCAACACGCTGCCGGACGTACGTTTAATGGCATTAAAAAGCGAGCAGCGGCTTGAAACTGAAAAATGGTGGGCGTTGGGGGAGTGAGTTTGTAAAAAAAAAAAATTAAAAAAATGAAATAACTACAAAGTGGTTGAGAAAAATGTTGGTGCAAAGAAAATACCACAGCACATCATAAAATAGTATAATTTATGCACTTTCCATATGAAGCATAGAGAGAAAGAGAGCAACAACTGGCAATGGAAGCAAACAAAAAATGTTGGTTGAATGAAATTTTCAACGCCTGCAATGAACGCAACGCATAGCAAATGACGCGCACACGGCACGTCAAAGGGTTGAAGCGCACACAAAATTTACTTTTACACGCACATACACACACGTACAAATGCACATATGTATGGGTATTAAATTTATTTAAAATATATTCAACTATAAGCGCCGGATTGTGAGTTTAAGCATAAGTCATATTAAAGTCCCTCAACGCTGACAGACAATTTTTTTGACAGTTGCTCATCAACATCAGCGGCAATGATGGCTGGCGTGTGCATCGTTTTAAAGGTGGCCCCCAGAGAGCGAAGGCATACGAAATATTTATATCAATTGCTTGTGAAAGGGTTAACAACGCTTCGCATTTGAGAGCAGTGGAATTGATACGAAATATGGGAGCTTGCGTGAATTTATCTCATTAACTAAATTCGTTATGCCGCTAGTGAAAAGGAAATTGAAACAAATTTCAATATTGAATCAATTTGGGTTAATCATTAATGTGAAATTTAAATTGCCATGCAAAATTTTAAATAAAAAGCACTCAACTACAGTGGTTCTGCACTACAAAATATGCAGTTCAAAAAAAGTAGACATTTTGTAGACTAACGCAACTGCAGTTACCCCACCTCTGGAGTGGCTAAACTAGCGCGAAGCAAAACTCATATACGCATTCAGGTGAAGGGACTAAGTGACAAAGTAAAGGTCGCTTATTTTGCAGCCATTGTTGCTTGATTTTAGTTATGTGGCAATGAAGAATCTCATTTAAAATATCAGTTTGAGATGCTTCCAAAAAGAAGTATGTCGCTGGCGACACGGATTCCGGGACTCACAGGTGTCTGAAATCAAAAAGACAAAAAGGTTCTTGTTGCGTATGAATGACGTTATCGTGTGAATTACGAAAAAAAAAATTAGAAAATTTTATGACGTTCCAAGATGAAAAACCGTTTTTGACCCTTTTTTTATGACTTAAAACCGTTTCTTGCTCTTTTTTTATGACTTCAAAGGTCCGAAAAAAATACTAAAAATTGGGTTTCCCAATGATTGTAGTTCACACGATAACGACATTAATTCCACGTCACTTACATTTTATTTCATCAAAATCGGTTTAGTAGAACCGCCTACATCTGTGTCCATTGTCCATGTGAAGACCATTTTTTGAAGGCTGACAACTTTTTGAACGAACTTTGTATGCCCAAACAAAAATTTTTATTTTTTAACAATGGATCAAAAAATAAAATACTGAAGACAAAAATTATCTTTTTCAAAATCAAAATCTTTTTTCGTTTCTATTTTACATGCTTCTCGAACGCCTCCTATCCAAACGTGTCCTGAAGGACTTTGCGACCTTACACGTTCGTGTACTTGCCCAGCGCTCGCTGAGTTGGTGCAAAGCCCATCCTTCCAGGAGTAGAGCGCAGGTTGTCAAGGGGATCCCGATCCTCTCCTTTCCCCAAGTGTTGAACCCGGTCCACTCCTTCCTTGGTGGAATATGAGTGGAGAAAGTTTCGCTTGCACTAAGCGAGGGCATACACTGATCCTTTGACGAGGGGATGAACTCAAAGTTTCTGAGGATGCTTGAGTGCCCATATGTGAGATTGAGCTTATAGCCCAAGCCCCTCAGTCTGATTGCAGTACGTGCAGCGGCAATTCTGCCTGCGATGTCTATAGGTACCACTTTTAACATTACATAAAGCGCCAGAGTAGGAGTAGTTCGAAGCCCTCCACTGATTCCAATGAGTGCAGACCTCGAACTCTCTTTAGCTTTTTAACTGATTTCGTCCTCTCCGATGAGTTCCACGACTCCATATAACAAGATTGGCTTTATTATGGTATTATAGAGTAAAAATACAACTCTAGGCGAGAGGTCCCATCTTTTGCCATACAAGACGATTGTGGCCTTCCTTACTTTCTCCTCAATGTTGGGCTTCCACGTTAGCTTACTGTCAAGGATAAGACCTACGTACTTCACCTTGTCAGAAAGCACCAACGGAGCGCCCCCCATCGAGGGGAGTTGAGCTCTGGGTATTTTATATTTCTTCGTGAAAAGGACGAGCTCCGTCTTAAGAGGATTCACCGACAAGCCGCAGTCTGCTGTCCATCGAACCTCTATACTCAGATATCTCTGCATCAAATCGTTCAGGGAATCTATGAACTTTCCTCTAACAATTAATGCCACATCAACCACGTAGGCAATCACCCTACAGCCCCTCCTCACCAGCTCCTCCAGCAAGTCATTGATAGCAATAACCCAGAGAAATGGTGAGAGAGCACCGCCTTGCGGCGTACCCCTGCTCACCTGTCGGCGGAGAAAGACGCCGCCCTACTCTGCCACGACCGTTCTGTCGCTAAGCATTTTGTAGACAAACCGGGAAAGGTCGTCTCTAACCCCCAGCCTATCCAGAGATTCAGTGATTGCCTTCGGGAGAACGTTACTAAAAGCCCCCTCAATGTTGAGGAAGGCACCAACTGCGAGTTCTTTCTGATATAGAGATTCCTCAATATCTTTAACAATTGTGTGCAGGGCAGATTCCACAGATCTGCCTTTACACCAAGCATGTTGGGTATGCGACAAACGCCCCCGAGGAATTTCGCTTCTTATGTGTAGGTCAATCAGGTTCTCAAGGGTTTTCAGCAAGAAAGATGAGAGGCTGATTGGCCTAAAATCCTTAGGGGAGACATGTGAGCTCTTGCCAGCCTTGGGTATGAACACTTGGCGTGACTACTATTAAACTCCTTTATCTGTCATTCTGGTGTCTTAACTGCACTTTGCCGATCATATCCAAGATCTATTACCAGTATATTACACCCGAACACATTCGACTACGTTGGCATATGGGCATATGGGATTTTTTTAATTACAAGAAAATCCAACTTTCTCCTGGCTTTGGCCAGCTGAATTTCGTAAAGCGAACTACTGAAAATTACCTGATTTGTTTACGTTTGAGTTTCAAAAATTCAGTTTATTTAAAATACTCATTTTTACAAGCCTCTCTTGGGGACCTGTATTGTACCCTGACGAACACTTGGCACCAAGTCTAACTATACAGCGCACAGTGGGGAAAATGCTCTGTTCTCGGCAAAATATTGCTTAAAACTAAAATATCAATAGTTTTTAAGGAGTGTTTTTCTTCTTTGTTGCAATACTCAAAAGGGATTTTCTAAAATCATTGGCTGACATGTTTTAATATGACAAATTTATTCAAAAAAGTAAAAGATTATCGCGAACACTTCTGTTGGTGTTTGGCTGAGCTGTTCCACCTGTAGTGTGCGTCTCGATGTTGTTCTACAAATAAAGCGACCTACAGTTTTGAGCCGACCCCGAACGGCAGATTTTTTTTATGAAGAGCTTTTTCATGGCAGAAATACACTCGGAGGTTTGCCATTGCCTGCCTAGGGGCTACCGCTATTAGAAAGAACTTTTTCTTCATTTTGGTATTTCACGAAGATTCGAACCAACGTTCTCCGAATTGCGCATGGTAGTCACGCACCAACCTATTCGGCAACGGCGGCCGCCTACAGCTTTTACCGTAATCATTTATGTTTAACATTTTCCTATACAAATCAATTTTGTCATCAGCTGTCACGTAAAGAAATCCGGTGCTTGCAGTAATCTACCGCCAAATATTAAAGAAAATCATGCTGCCACTGTCACCGATTGCAATCACTCGCTTCATCCGCTTTTATCGGCAGTACCCTCTTACTCCTTTCCATCCGCTCGCTCGCTCCCATCAACGCTGGGTTGCCGCTTGTAATTCGACATAATCCCAATAATAAACGTAAAATACTCAACTCAATGGCAAGTCAGCAACACATCTACTTTACCAAAACATGCCACAGCCCACATGCCACATGTGACCGCTAGGCCACAAGCGACAAGCAACGTTATGTTAACACTTTGTGCGTTAATTTTGAACAGCAGCAGGTAAAAATATTTCCTACTGATATCACGCTGCATCAATGGCTTGGATGGAAATGAGGCTTTTACTTTGCTGATATGCTTTGGCTGACAGCCGCTTTGACACCCCGTTCGTTGTTAGTCTCACATCTCTTGCTCTTCAGCATTTCCGCTGTGACTGCGACTGCGACTGTGATTGTGTCTGTGTCATCATAAAACTTTACGACTTTTCATCAAGCATTTTTCACTTTTTTCGCTTGCCTTTGCCACCTACTCACGCTCAGTCTTGCTTTCTAACGCTAACTTTTTTCTTTCTTTCTCTTTCCCGTTCACTCTCTGTCTCTGTGCCTCCTTTGGTCGCTTCATTTAGTGGCCCCAGCTGCTTGTGTCGCATTTTGTGGCAAAAATTTAATTAAATGCGTGTTGCAACAGCAATCATTTCGCTGCACTTTCACAAATACCAAACACACCCGCTCTCCTTCGGCACTAACGCCTTCCTTCCTGTTGTTTCTTTACTCCCGCTATTTTGAGCTCTTAGTACACTAAGCCTTACAGTTGGGCTGCTGCGCTTCGCTTTCGGCATCAGGCCGTTAGTTTCAATCAAAGTTTGCCCTTGCACCAGCAAATTACATTAACAACAACAATAACAATAACAGCTTCAGCAACAACAACTGCCTACTATGTAATTGAAACTCATTAGTGTGGCATGGACTGCGGCAGTGTTGGCCACCATTCACTGCAGCAGCGGCAACCCTTTTCTTTTTTGTTTGTGAAACTTCTGCCTCGCCTCTGAGAGCGATTTTCTTTCGCTGTTTGCTGAATTCGTCAAGTGGTGTGTCATGTTAACCCTCTCTTATCACTCATTCTCTGCTCATCTCTCTAAGCGGTGATAAAATGTGTGATTTATGTGACAGTCGGCATTTGTTGTCAGTTCTGTGGTCGATTGTTTCATGGATTAAGTTTGCGCTAGAATTTTCAAATATGTCGATTTGCTGGCGTTAAAAAATTCAGAATGAAAATAAGATATCAGTTATTTGTTATCAATTTTTTTCCGATTAACTTTAAAATTTTTTTGTTACATTTTCTTCCATAATCCTTTCACATTCGCTGTGCTATAAAATATTTTGCAGTGGCACATGTCTATCATTAAATGCAGCAGCAATAATTTTACCAAACGACGTAATAAGACATGGGCTATTAGTAACAGATGTGGACGAGTGAAAAATTTAAAAAAATATTGTTTATTTTTAGCAACAAAATTTAGTTTCTTCAGTAGGCAAAGCTATAGGGTTCTTTATTTTTAGAACAAATAAACTTTGAACAACTCACGCAGGGCAGTGAAAGTAAAAACGAAACAAAGGCAACCAACTTATGAAGCCCTTAACCCTTCTGTTACATTCCGGTCATTTCATTACCTTTTTTTGTTGAATTTCATCATATCTGCTAATATTAACAACATTTCACAATTTCCTTTCATGACTTTGGGTATTGACATAAATCCAATAGAAAAAGCATACAAAAAAATGATTTCGATTTAATAAACAGGTGGTAACATTAAAAATTACGTGCGCGCACCTTCGGGTCATTCGGTGACCATCAGCTGTTTTACATTTAAAGTGTATATTTCGCGCCTTTTTTGTGGTTAGGTTTTTGCTGCAAAAGCTTGTATTTGTAAAATTCTTATAAAAATGGAAAGATTCCAAGCTTCTGTAAGTATTTTTATTATAATATTTAATTATTATTGGTGTGTTTATTTATGAAAATTTGGTTTAGAGGCCAAATCGTCTGACTCAAAGCCAAATAGAGCATATTATTGACAATGATGAGGATTTTGATGAGTGTAGTGAAGGTGGGGATGAAGATTATATAGTGGAACAATTTGAATCAGAAGGATCTTCTGACGAATATTGAGATTCTGATAAAGATGAAGATATAGTACCTGCATTGGAAAATGAAACCAGTGTTCCTATGTATTATTGCCAGGATAGAGCTATGCAGGGCCAGAATAGAAAATATAATCCACGGCAGACAGGGAGTTACTGCATATGCAGTACATCCTATTTCTACTATCAAGGAATCATTCGATCAATGCTTTACGTACCAACTAAAGTAAATTATAATACAATTCAGCAATATAGAGGGCGAAAAAAAATTGGAGCTGGATATAAAAAAATAGATGAGATAGAACTCGATGCATACTTGGGTATTTTAATTCTAGCAGGTAGTTAAATCAATATAATTTTCCGTATTTATGGCTAAAATGAAGACATAAATGTATTTTTTTACAGGAGTATATCGTTCACACGGAGAAAGTATTCGAAGCCTCTGGGATGAAGTGCACGGCCGACCATTATTCCGTGCAACAATGTCACTTGGCAGGTTTCTTGAAATTAATCGTGTTTTGAGGTTCGATGACAGAGACAATCGAAGGGATCAAGGAATGAACGACAAACTTGCTCCGATTCGCGATTTGTAAGAGAAGTGGGTGGCTAATTTACCGCTACTTTTTGTTCCATACGAAAATATTACAGTAGACGAGCGTTTAATTCCTTTTAGGAGCAGATGCCCCTTTTTAGTTTAGATGCCAAGTAAACCAAGCAAATATGGAATGAAAGCATGGGTAGCTGCGGATGTGCGTAGAAAATTTTGCCTTAATTTCCAAATGTATTTAGGGAAGGAGTCAGCTTCCGCTCCACCGGAACGGAGCCGAGGCCAGCGATAAACGATTTTTATCGGTTTTTGATACTAAAGAGGAGTTAAGTAGTCTACCAGTGCTAAGCAGTCGACATTTCTTTAATGAATCAGTTACCTTTGTGCAATACATACCCAAAAAATATAAGATGGTGACTGTTTTAAGTACCTTGCACCATGATAAAAGCGTTATGGAAAACCATCAAAAAAAGTTGCCAGATATCATCAATTTCTACAACTCTACAAAATCTGGAGTGGATACTGTTGATCAACTTGTAGAAACATATACATGCAAGAGGCAAACTATTCGTTGGCCTGTAGCAATTTTTGCAAACATCGTAGATATCTCAGCGTTGAATGCCTTTGTATTATGGACAGAAATTAATCCTTCGTGGAATGCTGCAAAAACATAACGTAGACTTTTCCTCCAAAATCTTGGCTTAGACCCTGTTCATGGGGAAATTGAACGCAGAAAAACGCTACCAAGAACTCAACCGTCAGCAGATACCTATTGTACGCAACATGAGTGCGGACGCAGAGCAACCAAGCACTTCGGCAGGAACTGTTCCGCAAAAAAGAAAACCTAGTCAAATTAAAAAAAATGTATCTAATGTATTTAAATATGTATATATAACAGCTTAATAATCAATAAAACTAATGAATTTTAAAAACTTCTATTAAAATTATAAACTTTTATACTGATATCTAAGCAAAACACAGGTAAGGTCATTTCGTGACCCGAATATCACATGTGTAAATTTTTTTGAATGTAAGAAGGGTTAACACCATTCATGACATATAGTTTATAGACCATTTCTAATGTTGGCCGTAACTGCCACGAAATTAGGCCATCCGTAAACATCAATTTTGACTCCAACAGACTCCCACACAACCTAAGACAAGGCATCTTAAGTAAAAATGTGTTTTGGCTTAAGCATCTGAACGACATGGGAATGTAGTTCAGTCTGAAGTTTGAAGAAAACATCACCGCTACAGACTGGCAAGATCGCTGTGTGCAACTTCTTACCAAAATGAATACAAAAGATCTCAGGCGCGACGCGAATTTATAGACATTTAGACTACTCAAAAGGGAAATCATATATTAAAGAAAATATGCGGCTAGCTGATATTACGACAATTTTCAAAGCAAGTTGTGGTTTTCTGAAACTAAATGCAACTACGTATGGAAATGCTCAGAAAATATGCACCCTCTTTAATTTAAATGAGGAAGAAGACATGCAGCACTTCTTAGGAAGGTTTCTGGTACTGAAGGAGATCAGAACAAAATACCTAAACGCAGCGAAGCTAAATGAAGCAGAAGTAATAGATATAATTAATGGCCGCAATTGGAAAAGACTAACTTGCTTTATATACTCTCAGCCTTACACTATAGAGAATTTCTTATTGCAGAGTTTAATTTTTGATTAATTTTTGACAGACAACATTGTTATTGCCACAAGTTTATTATTTCTTTCTTTATATATTTATACAGGGTTGGCCATATTAAACTGAACCATTGAGTAACCCTATAACTTTTTACTGTAATTTGAAATCTAAGGTTTACGTCAACAAGCCAAAGACACTAGGCGCACTTAAGGCCAATATCCGACGGGAAATAGCCGCCATATCGGCCGAGACGCTGGCCAAAACTATGGAAAACGCCGAAAAACGGGCACATTACGCTATACGAGCTAAGGGCGACCACTTGCGCGATATCATATTCAAAAAGTGATGTAAACGAATCTCCTTGAACTAAATTAAATGTTTTTCACAATGAAACACAAAAAAATGTTTCTTTTTCCATATTTTTTTAATAATCACATGGGTCAGTTTAATATGGCCAACCCTGTATATTTAAATGAATTATTGTAAAAATTATTGAAATGTAAGATGCAATATTTATAAATAAATAAAGAATTACTAGTTACTACTATTACATCAATTTTGAATGACTCGCTGGAGGACTTCGGTCGGTTGATCAGTATCTCGTGAATAACTTTAGTACTTCTTATCCAATGCCCCAATCGAAGCTCATTTATCCACAAAGCGTTTATACTTTACATAGCTCCTCAACCCCACAAATGAAAGGCCAAAGGTGTGACGCCACACGATCTTGGTGGCCAACCCACTCGTCTAAGGCGAGAGATAAATTGCTCACCGAAATGATAATGCCGTATATCCATGGTTTCATGGGCTGTATGGAAGTAGCGCCGCCTTGTTGGAACCAAATGTTGGAACCAAGACGCAATAGTCTTCGCCATTGACTGTTACCATGGCGCCAGCCGCGGTTTTGAAAAAATTTGGGTCGATGATTCCGCCAGCTCATAGGCCGCACCAAATGGTGGTTTTCAATGGATGTAATGGCTGTTTTTGAATGGCTTCAGGTTGTTATTCAGCCCAAATACGGCAAATGAGCCTCATCGCTAAACACCATAAGTTAGCGGGGGAGCGCGCGATGAACACTTTTCACAAAGCGTCGATTTTCAATTTGTAAACGTAGTTGAAACGTAAGTCTTTCCATGATGAAATGTCAGCGAATATTAAAAAACACATGAATCGGTCAAATGTGATCGGTCAAAGAAACTCCAATAAAAAGAGTACCTCCAAACTGATCACACTTAGTTGCCCGTGATTTTTATTTCATTCGAAAGTGTAAGACCTTTGATTTATTGTGGAATAAATCGTATTCAATAAGATGCATCCTGCCTTTCCGAGGTTGCCGGGAGACTGCCATCAACTCATTTTCAATGGTTACCGTCCCTGTGGTAGCAATACTGCGAAAGTTATTGCTTCAGGACTGTCAGCAAAAATGGAAGCTTTCACGGTAGCCCCAAAGAAAATACTAACGTCACTTCAAGGTTAAAAATTGCGTTCCATATAAATTGATCCGCCCTATGCTTCACACTGGAACTCTTGGAATTTATGATAATGACTAATGCTGAGTATTTCGACGCCCTAATTGTCTATTTTAATGATTTTACTACTGTGGGCAAAAAGTAAGGTGAATTTATTTGTCAAACTTCGCGGGATTAAAATTTCGCTCTAGTTATTTTTTTCATGAGTTGGCAGCACTGTTAATAACATCTTTAGATAGTGCTCAAAAATCGACGGTAGACTGTTAAAAACCTTACTGATATGATCGGAATATCAGAAGGATCTGTGAAAACCATTTTGAAAGACCATTTGGGCCTACGAAAAGTCAAATCTCGTTTGGTACCAAAAACTCTCAATTTATTGGAAAAAAGTCCTCGCGTTGATGTGTGTAAAACAATCCTTTCAGACTATCAGGACAAGCTCAAATGCATCATTACGGGAGATGAGACTTGGATTTATGCTTACGACCCTGAAACAACCGACCAATCAAGCGAATATCGTGCTAAAGGCGAGGCCAGACCGAAAAGAGCACGTCAAAGTCGTTCAAAAATAAAGGTCATGATGACAGTTTTTTTTCGATTTTCGTGGTGTGGTGCACTATGAATTCCTTCCACCTGGCCAAACTGTTAATAAGGAATATTATTTGAGCGTTATGCGTCGTTTACGTGAAGCAATTCGTCTAAAAAGACCAGAATTATAGGCCAACAACTCTTGGTTTTTGCATCACGATAATGCACCGTCTCACACTGCACTCGTTCTTCGTGACCATTTTGCCAAAAATTCCACGCATATCGTTCCGCAACCACCGTATTCGCCTGATTTGGCTCCGTGTGACTTCTGGCTATTGCCAAAACTCAAGAGACCACTCCGGGGAACGCGTTTCGAGTCGATTGAGGAGAAAAAAGCTGAATCGAAGAAGGTGCTGATGGCTATACCGGAAATGGACTATTTGGCATGTTTCGGGGATTGGAAAAATCGTTGGCATAAGTGTATTTCATCGAGAGGAGACTATTTTGAAGAGGATGAAATTGATTTACAAGAATAAATAAAGATTTTTCATTTTACAACCAAATTCACCTTACTTTTTGCCCACAGTAGTATATTATGTAGCAGCTATTTTGTGAACGGGTTAAAAATGCTCACTCAAGTGGGAGTTAGGAGGTTAAAATGTACTGCAAAAACATGATTCATTAGATTCGTAGAATTCTGAGGACAGAAATTTTATTTCAAGTCGTCTTAAACGTGATATTATCGATAAATTAATTGCACTTTCAGTCAAAAAGTCAGTTCTGTAAAACAAAATTTGGACTAGTAATTTCTTTGGCAAAGATGGTCTGAGAGACAAGCTCTTTCATAATTACTATCGTTTATTCGTGATCAGCGAAGTCCTTGCAAACTTTTGGACTATGTTACCATTACATCTTTTTCCGAGAAAATGTTCGACACTATAGATCCATTTCGTTGAGTTCGAGCATCTCAAAACGCTATGAATTTATTGCTGAAGACAAATGACATTTAAATAATTTATTGGGTAGGGGAATAAGTTTCCGCCTTCGTAAAAGAACTGTCGCTGCTGATACTATTTTTTTGTTCGCTCTAATAATATACTGGTGATTTGAAGTTGCCTCAGTGAGGTCTCGATCGCAGTGGTTAAAATTCGTTTGAAGCCTAAAGATTCTTTTATATCTGACGTCAAAAATATCGTTCGTCCCGAAAAAACAGCATTTTCGGGAAGTGATGCTTCATCATTAACTTTTAAAGAAAAGTGTAGTTGAAACATATCGAATATTGATCGACGCTTCCATAGTGGCAATTTTGACGTGAGTACGTGAGTGACAATGATCGCGAAGGGGCATCGAAAAAATTCGAAGATACTCAACTACAACAATTATTGGATAAAGACGCATGCCGAACCCTTGATGATATGTCTAAAGAGTTGGATGTTGACAGATCAACCGACGGAGCGTCAGTAAACGTTTGCACGCGATGGGAATTGTCCAGAAAGCAGGTAACTGGATGCCACATCAATTGAAGGAAAGGGATATCGAGAGACGTTCAGTGAGGTGTGAGATAATTATTGTACGGCAGAAAAGAAAAGGTATTCTGCATCGCATCGTCACTGGCGATGAAAAATGGATCTTTATGACATGCTAAGTGTCGAAGATGTTGGAGCCTGCCAGGTGAATCAGGTCCATCGACAGCGAAAAAAATATTCATCCTTCAAAGGTTATGTTGTGCATCTGGTGGGATCAGAAGAGCAGAAGGATGTCATCTATTATGAACTCTTTAAACCTTCTTAAACTTTCACTGGCGATCGTTACCCAGCAGAAGCTAATGCGTTTGAATCGAGCTCTCAAAGAAAAGCGGCGAGAATGGGACGGCCATGAGACATGACAAACTGATTTTGCTGCATGACAACGCCAGGCCACACGTTGCTAAATCGGTCCAGAAATATTTAAAGGGACTGAATTAGGAAATCTTGAGTCACCCGCCGTATTCCCCAGACATTACATCTTCGGATTACCATCTGTTCCGATCAATGCAGTCAGCCAGTCAGACCTTATTGGAGAGCGGTTCTCTTCTTGGGAGAGCATGGGAAACTGGCTCAATGAATGGATCAAGTTAAAAGAACTCGAATTTTTTGTCACAAAAATCAGTATGCTGCCTGAAAAATGGAGTAAAGCAGTACCTTAAAATAATATCAATAATTATTTCATTCTTTAAATAATTCGTAACTTTGGCTAAGAAAGGACTGAAACTTATTCCCGGACCCAATATATATCCAGAAAACAGAAAATCATTGTCAACCAGGCAATGGATGGCAACAATTCAGATTTTATGTACTTGAAAGGAAAGTTGCTTGTGTAAGTGCCTACAAAATAAAAGAGGAATTTTCGTTGGATCTCAATCAAGAAAGAAATCTGCTTGGAAAATGTTTAAACATGTCGCACAACATTTTTCGGGCAACCACAAAGCAAGTACCTCCAAAGATCTGCTAGAAAAAATGCTTCGACGTAACAAGCACTGGGTTGTAAGTTGTCGCTCAAAATTATTTTTTATACACCCATCTTGGTTCCTTTCCCAAGAACGTTTCAAGGAGACGTTAGCGACAAGCGTGGGGAAAGGTTCCATCAGGATATCAAAATATTTTGGGAGATCTCTTGTAAATATTCACAGCCTCAAGTCAAATACCCCAGAAAAAACTAATTTTTAGTAAAAATATATTTTTTCAAGTTGTAGTTCAATAATTTTTGACTTTAGATTTTTTATATTATAAAAAAAATGAATGCCAAATTTCTTCTCACCAGTTTTCCGCCCTAGGGAGAGAAAATTGAGTTAAAAAAATGAAGCAGTACACGGGACAAAGTAAAGGTTAATTTTGTCGATGCTTTTAAGAAGCTGTTAACCTTATTGCTACATGGGCTAAGAAACGGAGATTAAAGCTAATTAGAAGCAAGTCCGACAATTAGTGTTTTCACTAAAAAACGCCACTTACAAGTCAATCTTCATCGATGCTTCAACAATCCCATGAGTCGACGAGGCCAAATATAGGGACAATCTGCGCTGGAAAGCTCCTGTAAAGAAAAAAAACGAGAAGAGCTTGACTTCGATGCTGCTATTGAAGCAATATTGACTGCAATGACTAGCGTGAATACTGTAGAACCAAAATAGATAAGCTCTGCGAGAAGAGACAGGTCACAATTTACTGGGTACTAGGGCACAAGAGAATAGAGGGGAATGAGAGAGTGAACGAGCGGGTTAAGGCAGACACCTGCTTGCCTAAGCTTAGTACGTCGAACATATATCCCTCACTCTCAGTTTTGAAGACGCAAATAGACAAAAACACAAAACTCAAAACGTAGAAATGCACAGATATTGCGTGTTTTTAGCTGTTTGAGAACTATTGATTTCGATAACTAAGATTTTAAAGTTGCGAATTGCAAACTCTGCTGACATTTCTGTTCAGTAAGTCTTCATAAATCGCTTAACGCCCGGAACACGCTTCCATATTGTGGAAATTTGCTTTGGAAAAACAAAAAAAAAATTCATAAATCTGTTTGAAGTTCTCATTAGAAGTTTATGGATCATCCACATCATCTGTACTTATTTATTTCGAAATGAGGAAGGAGCTGCCGCCATGGTGAATGGCGAGTGCTACCGGGCTATGCCGACCAAATTTTTGTTCCCAAAAATTAATCAATTTCAACTAATAACTGATTATCTATATTTTAAAGAGTTTAAAAATTTCCACATATATTTTTTTTTTTATTTTGCAGTTTACCTAATCAATTTCGCGTCTCATTCGCTCGACTGCCACAGTCAGTACACTAAATAAATAAACGCAAAATATTAATAATATTATTAATTTTCAACTCTTTAGCCGCCAGCTATAATTAATTCTGATTAAATGAAAAAAGAAATTGCAAAAAATAACCACTTCAAATGCAAGTGACACACAATGTGCAACATAGAAAATTAATGCGGCAGATTTTAAAATAATAAATATGAAACGAAACCCCAAAAAACAAACGAAATCAAAAAACTAAAAATAGACGCACAGCAGTTGTATTAAATTATAGAAATGCAAATGCATAAACGCCATGGGGCAAACCAAATGGGTGGTGCTGCTGCAATGACACACATGCAACATGCAGCATGCAATCGAATTATGATTACACGTTTGAGTCAATAAAAAAACCGCATATGATAGCTAGCGGGCAAAAAAAAAAGAACTGTTTGCCTAAAAGTAGACTACATGCAATGTTAAGCAAACAGGAAATCGGACTGGCAACTGCAAGCATCCGGTCGTACGCATCCACTCCGAACTGCTGGCGGCATTAATTACACTTAAATGTTGACCACATGCCAGGATTTGAGTGCAACAATGCAACGCTGCAAAAATAAATAAATAATATGCGCCCAAAAGTACGCCAAGCGAAAGGACGCGCGAAATTAAACGAAAAACCTGCTGAGCGGCAAGCGCAAAGCGAGAGTGCGGGCTAGCTTTGAGATTATTTCCGTTGCAGCAGTGCAACAAATCAAGAGCTTGTTGTTGGTGTTGTTGTGTAGCATGAGCGATTTCTTGAGTGTGGGCGTGGCAGCTAGCAGCGATCCCTGGGGGCATGCCGTCGTCAACTCTTTCCTTTGATTTCGCGGCTTTTGTCGCGCAGATAAATACGAATTCTTGCCAGGAAAAAGCAAATTTTATAGCAACATGCAAGCGCGAGTGCAATGTCAACACTTCAGCTGGTGACATGTTGTTGTTTTTGTAATTTTTTGCCATACTCATGCCTATTGTTGGTGCTACCAATGCATGCGGCATGCAGCTGAAATCGCCTTTTGTGATTAAATCATTAAATTCATACGGCTGAGCGACAGAGTGGCTGCCCACTGCACTGCACTAACGCATTTTAACCTCCGTCCCCCTTTGTGTTGCGCGACGATGTTCCACCATTAACTTCAAACTGGTTCGTTTTTTTCGATATTATTTAAAATATTTCGCTTACTTTCCTTTTCTCTCTCACTAACCGTCGCTCCGTCTACTTTATACACCAACTGGCCTCGCGCTTTTTTTAATTAAACCGGTCACGTGCAACATGTATGGAAATTATTTGCATACTTACGGGCGGTTGACAATTTATTTCTCATCGCTTTGTGCATTTTTGTTATGTCCAGCTGCATTTCTCATATTCCGGAAAATCACAAAAAAAACTGTTTTATTAATATCACAAATCCTCTAAAAACGCATCCGCAAATTCGCACTTAACTTAATTTGTATGCATGTTGCATAATTAATTTCGTCCACGCATACAACAAGCGCAGACTTGTGTGTGTGTGTGTGTGTGTGTGTGGTGCACTCAACCATCCAAGCCAAATGTCCTTTCAACTATTTAACCCCTTTCAAATAGAAATTCGTGCAACAAAAGCGAGGCATTGCGTCTGAGCGCGCAGAAATGCAATTTGCCGCAACGTAAAATTCAATAATGTGACGCAATTCAGCTTTGGTTGCCGTTATCACTTTTGGGCTTGTTGCACTAGTACTTTTTTGTTGTTGTTGTTGTGCATTAGTAGCTACAAAAAAGCATTAAATTCAATCAAATTGCAAATCTCTCTCACATTTCAATATAAAATCAATGGGAGTGTGAATTGGAACTATGCACTTGAAAGCACCTGAAAGTATGCAACGACTGCCGATTCCTTTGGAAAAATAAATTTCAAGTACAGTGGTCAGTTTTCGTACATTATTACTATGAAATAAGTATTTCAATCAAATCGAATGGCATGACTTAACGGTATTTTTTTATTGACTTAGTACTGCCATTAGCTAGCAACGCAATTCTGTTCATTCTTTTACAAAATAAATTTATACAATTCTAAGTACTTGCATTCATTTACGGAACGGCATGATTTGGCACCTCTTGAAAATTCCAATAGATGCAACTGAATAAGCTTTAGTGGACATCCAGTCCTAGTATAATGGAAAAACAAGATCTTCTTATTAAAAGCTTATGGAAAACCTTGGCGCATATAACAGCCACCCAGAACATATCGAGTATTTTTTAAGAGCTTAGGAACTTAAAATGATAATACAGAATTCAGATATTGTTGCCATGAATTTTTGAAGGGAAATTTCTTAAGCGTCGATGGACGAGCGAGAATGGAGAGTAAAATTTCTAGGCCTGGCAACGTTTGGGGCATTTTCGTCCGGCAAGAGAGAAAAAAGATACAACGTAGAGGAAAAGGAGAGAGAGCTATACCCTTTATATATCTTAGATACACTTTAGACTGTTTTTCCTGAGCTTTTCCTTGTGGTTGCTAGTTTCTGTGAGAAATAACACTGCCTCCTTTTTGGCGCTTGTTTGTTGGTGCAAACTTGTAGGATATATAATTTTGTTGACTACTTTTTGGCGTAATATTTCCTTGGTGCCTACGGTTTGAGGCGTTTTTTGGCCCCAATTTTTTGTCGTTTTTTTTGTTGCCTACTTTTTGGCGCTTATTTCCGTTTCCTGGCAAGTGCTTGTACGTACTATAAAGTGCTATCCATTCCGGCGTCGGATTTATTGGTATTGGCTTGCGGTAATTTGTGCCATTGCTGCGGTCCTGGAATCGCTGCATTTGTGCGGGTGATAAGCGCTGGGAGTAGTGCGCGTTGTTGCCACGGTTTGTGTCCGGCGTTTTCCTACACCGGTCGACCCGTCTCCGATTTTTTTAAATTTTGTCTATTTGTGAATTTATTTAGATATATATTCTTTCTCTCTCTCTCCCTCTCTCATTCTCTCTCGGGTCTCTCCCTCTTTCTTTGTCTTTCTTACACGCACTTTTTTTTTAATTAATTGGTAGATAATTTCAATTTAGTTTTTGAATATGATATCTTGCACTAGTTCGCCGCGGCTACGACTTATATAGTCTGTTCGAGCTGTGCAATTTATGACTACTTTTTCCAATAAATCTACATAATGAATCCTTATCAGCTCAATCAACAAAAATCTGACGCAAACGCTGGCCATCCGGCTTCAATTTTTGCACGTAGGCTGATAAGCCAAGATCCTCACGTAAACTTGTCCACGTAGTCAAAGGACAGAGGCCAACAAGTTGAGAACAACAACGAATCGAAATTGCGGCGTCTTTTTCAACATTTCTTTGCTTTTCGAAGTAAACTTTCACAATTTGAAAGCGAGTAGTGATGACTTGTCAAATCTTACTGAACAGAAATATCTATTCAGTAACGGGAAAATACCAGCAAAAATAAGAACGACAGCTTAATAGCCAGTGCCAAGATTATACTCGTGTTTGAAAGAAGGAGACTCTGGTAAGTAGTAGAAAATATGAAATGCCACTCTTGGACGCCCGAATCGATGTTGCAGTACCTGACTATAAAGAAATAAAGGGTGTTAAATTTAGAGGTATGGAATTATATATTAAATTGAAATGAAACAACGAAAATTCAAATTTATTGGGCAGTATTCACTATTTTGGTATAGAACCATTCATGACATTTATTTTTTAACGACAATACCTTCCAAATGTTGGCCGCAACTGTGTCGTAATTCGGCCATCCGTAACCACCAATTTTGAATGAGTCCCTGAAGGACTTCGGTCGGT
The DNA here is from genome assembly GCF_027943255.1 of Anastrepha obliqua. Lineage (NCBI taxonomy): Eukaryota > Metazoa > Arthropoda > Insecta > Diptera > Tephritidae > Anastrepha > Anastrepha obliqua. The sequence goes on along the minus strand of NC_072894.1, from coordinate 109,697,777 downwards.
ATCTCGTGAATAACTTTAGTAATATTGACTTCCAATGCCTTAATCGAATCTGGTTTACCCACAAAGCATTTAGAATTCACATAGCCCCAAAATTCCCCCAAAAAAAGTCAAAAGATGTGATATCACAAGATCTTGATGGGCAATCCATTGGTCCGAGGCGAGAGATAAATTACTCACCGAAACGACTACACAGTAAATTCAATGTTTCACCGGCTGTTTGGCAAATAACGCCGTCTTGTTGCAACCAAATGGTGTGGAAATAATGGGCTTCAATTTTGGCATCAAAAAGCCGTTTATCATGGCGCGAAATATTGAAAAAAATTATGTATTTGGTTTGACAGTAGTAACACGTGATCTTCCAAAAAGACTCTATTGGAAAAAGTACCCTCAATTTGATCACCATCTGATCATCATCAAGGATGTTTACGTGTGTAGAAGTCCACGCAAGTAGGGAAAACACCTTGTCATTCACTTGGGAGTGCCCAGGACGATGCTCCTAAACACAGTATAAGCAGCTCACAACTTCCGAGCTTGGGGAAAGTAACCCCTGAATAGCTCCCGAACACCCATTTGGAGAAGACGAATCAACCAAGGATATTTGGTTGAAGGCTGGTTTAAGAGCCGCCATGTAAAAATTCTTCCCCAATGAAAAACCAAACAATGCCTTGGATGAGGACTGCTTATTCTGGTGACGATCCCTGCTAACGAAGTATAACAGCCGAATCTCTCTTAAAAACAAGTGGTACTTTGGAGTAAGAAGGCAAATGAGTAGTAAAGTTCTTTCTCGACGAACAAAACAAGGCTCTCATCATCACCGTCCTAACGTATGACGCAAAAGCGGGGACGATGACAACATCCGATACAGCGGCTTCTTTGGTTGGGTCATGTCGTCCGTATGGATGCAAACGCTCCGGCTCTGAAAATATTTAATGTGGTACCTGCTGGTAGTAGCAAAGAGAGAGAGGATGACTTCCTCTGCGTTGGAAAGATCAGGTGGAGAAGGACTTGGCTTGACTTGGTGTCTCCAAATGGCGCCGATTAGCACGAGAAAGAAGCGGATGGCGCGCTTTATGAAACTCCGCTAAACAAGCACAAGTGGTTATGGCGCCCATAAAGAAGAAGAAGACAACAGTACAAGCTTCTCATTCATAGTAATTTCAATCATTTTGCTATTACTACGATATTGGCACATACAGGGTCCGGTACTCGAAGTGTAATCAATTAAAAAGGTCATACATTTAGTTTGGAAAATTATTTTTATCCAATTCAAAGTAAAAAATGTGTGAAAATGCTACAAAATTCAGCAACCAACTGCAAGCTGCCCGAATGGGACTTGTAGGTATTTTGGCCCACTCGTGAACAATGGCGTTTTTCAGCGACTCGAAACTGGTGAATCTTTTAGTTCGGACCTCGTTCTCCAAAATGGCCCAAAGAGAATAATCCATCAGATTCGCGACTGGTGAATTTGAGAGCCATTGTGTGAACGATATGAAGTTCGGAACATCTTTTTTTAGCCATTTTTGTTTCACTCGAGCTTTGTGAGACGGTTCCGCGACAGTGTTGAAACGCGTATGGTCTGCCACCGAAATGAGTCTGCCCACGGCTTCAAAGCACCCTCCAGAATACTTTTCCGATAATATTTCGCATTTACTTTGACGCCAGGCTGGATGAAAATGATTGGAGAGCGCCCATCTGCGGTTACAGCGGCCCAAACCATTACCTGTGGCAGGTGCTGCCTCCTGGTGGCCAATCGATGACTCAAATTCTCGATCAAATAAACTCTATCGTTTTGGGAGTTTACGAATTGCTCAAATTGAAAAATTTTCTCGTCAGAAAACACAATGTTCGGAAACTGACCGCTTTCGGTCAAGCGAAACAACTCCTTCGCTCTCTCGAAAATGCTTCTGTGCGCTTGTAAACAATACTCTGGACTGCCATTTAGCCAACTAACAGACAGCTTATATCCGTGCATCAGCTGGCAGAGCGGTCCGAATTTGATGGGAAAGAACAAACTAATGGCATTGTGAATAATTATGCAGATGATATCATTAATTTTAAAAATTATAGTACTTTTTATGAAAGTTTGTGGTATTTTCTTTTTTAATTTCTTCTATCAATATTTGCTCTGTCGTCCACTGCTCTCGCAATATGAAATGTTTACCAGAAATTTATGCATAGGCAAATATAAAGTCAATTTTAATTAACCGCATTCGCTAAGCACACCAACTACAAAAGGACATGTAAACATGCAAATACCGTTGCTCATACGCATGCAAGTATTCATGTAAACATCCGAATATATTTGTATAGATATTGCATTTGTATGTGTGTGCGTATTTGCTTGCACTCTGCGTGCTGGCTGATTGCAAATGCAACACGTTAATGCAATGTTAAACATTGTTGACGTGCACCTTCCTGCCCAGTAGCAGCGGCGGCAGCGGCTTAGGTGCACCTACCCCGCTCACTTACCCATTCAAATACAAATACCAGCAGGCTGGTGGCTCTTGCTTAGGTATGACACCGCCTCTCTCAAAAATGCTATGCGGTTTGTCCATTTAAACGACCGCCCGTTGGAAGGGCTTCACTTATATCGCTGGAGTTGTTGCTTCTTGTTGTTGGTGCACTTAATCAATGCTGGTGGTTTTTGCTTACTCATCGCCGTTTTTTGTTGCTGCTGCTGCTGCTGGTGTCACTGTCGGCTAAATAACCTTGTTAGCGATTTTAATTAAAGGTGTAAATATTGAAATGCACTGCGGTGATGACGCCATTGATGCCACTCGTTTAAGTGACTTTAGCATTGCATTATACGTCAGCATTGCCACTAAAATGTATAATTTTGTAATCGTAATGTTTTGCAGGTAGAGGTGCCAAAGTGGTTGAAATAATATTAATAATAGAACTTTAAATGAAACTGGGAACGGTTTCTGGGCTCTCAGTAAATTTCATTGAGAAAAGCGTACAGACCTCTCGATAATTGCCGAAGTAGATCAAATGTATGCAAAGTTGATGAATCACACCTCTCCAGGTTGACCTAAACATTATAAGCAACACAGCCAGATTGAAGGCAACAAACAAGAAAACTTACCTTTCTTCCAAATTGAAATTAATATTTGAAAAAAGCGAACCAAGAAGCACCGAGAGATTTGGTAACTCCTAAAACACTGCTCTGGAAAGCAAAAGGGTAGATAGTCAAACAGGAAAGCAGAGAAGCAACAAACAGAAAGAGATAGGATAGAATAGAGGCAGAGACAGAGATAGCTACTCCTGTGAGAATTTCCCAGTTTCTTTGGTACATCTGAAAATATCCCCCAGTTTGAAAAAACTAATTTTACTCATGCTCTTGAGATAGGAACCCAATATTCGTAGCCTTGCTCTAGAAAGCGCTCAGTGCTATCCGCCCCCTCCAAGCAAGACAGGCATATCGGGTCCTCAATGATACCAACGGTGATCATATGCTGACCCCATTGGTCGTGTCCTTTAATAATAACGACCCTCGACCGGGTCGAAAGAAGAAAATTCGACATTTTTCAGTTCGGGTTTGTCACAAAACACTTTGCAGTTTTGCAGCATTCTAAACCGGGTCATCGCTGGTTATGTAAAATGCATACAAAATTGCTGATCCAATTCATGATTTCCGTAGAGCTGATTCCGATTATTGGCTCTGGTTCTTGTGGGGTAACCGCTGATCCGCAGTTGGCCAATTCATTGACATTGAGTGAAATCCGCAACGAAGTGCCAACCAAGTGGCGAAATAACTGAAAATATCTAACCTTAGTATCCGCCGCATAATGAAAAATGATCTCAAAGTCAAGCCTTATAAGATCCAAAAGGCGTATGATCTCACGCAGCAACAAGTCAGATTTGAGAGAGCGAAGGAGTTGCTTCGCTTGGCCGAAAGCAGTCAATTTCCATGTTCCGAACATTGTGTTTTCTGACGAAAAAATTTTCAAATTGAGGAGTTCGTTAAGTCCCAAAATGATAGGGTTTAATTGACTGATGGTTCGTGCAAGAATTTTAGTCATCGATTAGTCACCAGGAAGCAGGACTCTCCACAGATAATGGCTTGAGCCGCTGTAACCGCAGATGGGAGCTCTCCAATAATGCGAAATATTATCGGAAAAGTATTCTGGAGGGTGCTTTGAAGCCGTGGGCAGACAAACATTTCGGTGGCAGACAATGGACGCATCAACAGGACTCGGCAACGTCTCACAAAGCTCGTGTGAACCAAGAATGCCAAAAAAACAACGTTCCGAACTTCATGGGCCATTGGGCCAGTTTGAAGAACAAAGCCCGAACTAAAAGATTCACCAGCCTCGAGGCGCTGAACAAAAGCCACAGTCCGCCACAGTCTCAAGGCCATAGTCAAGGCAAAAGGTGGTCACATCGAGCAAAAGTAAATTGATTTTTAATTTTGTATTATTTTCAACATTGAATTGAATAAAAGTAGTTTTCCTAACTAAATGTATGGCGTTTTTTATTGGTACACTTCGAGTGTCGGAGCCTGTATAAGAGAACTTATTCCGTCTTGCAGCAGAGCTAAGCTTATTCTTACATCCTTTAACAATCTTTGAGGTTTGCTTTGCCTCCTCCAGGCCCTACTATCAGTGATGAAGCTGTGATCAAAGGTTTTAGCTCGAAGTGACTAATTCGAGTAGGCTTTCCCGAATGTCAAAAATTCTACTCTTGGGGGCAGGTGAAAATTGTTGTTGAATTTGCACTTTTATTCGACTGCTCCATTCCATATTTGGATTCAGTGGGCAGAATAAGTTGGTAGAATATATGTATGAGTATAGCCACAGCTATTTATTGGTTTTCTGGCGTTTTATTATCCAGTTGCGAAAAAATATTCCAGTTCGCAGAAACGGCAGACAAATTTAGCAGCAGGCTTTTAGACAACCTACCTACTTGCCGTTTCTTCTTCCTCATGTCAACCAGCTCTAATTAGTAGCGTCAAGACTGTCAGCAGCAGAATTTGTGAAGGTAAATATTGGGACTGTAACTGACAAGTCAAACCCCGCTGTAAAATACTTAGGGGTGTTGACTGAATGCCGCTAAAATTTTAAAACGCACCAAGAACGCGCCCAAACAATGGTGGCGCTAGCCATAGCAAAATAATACTATAAAGTAGGGTTGTCAGATCCGTTCTTTTGTGCGCGACACCGATATGGACTGATGCATTGAACATTAATAGCTACGCAAGAAAACTACTAGCCGTCTATCAACTAAGAGTTTTGCGAAATAGCAGCGGCTTCCGCACAATTCGCTTCATTCATCATTGTAGGACTAATCTCGGTAGACATTTTGGAAGGAGAAAGCGTAAATATATAGGAGCAGAAGAAATTTGTCATTCGATCGCCCACTGGCAAGACCGGTGGAACAGTTCACCGAAGGCTAGATGAACGCATGAGCTAATACGCATACTTACGACGTGGTAAGAAAGGAACCATAAAGGACCAAACTACCACCTGACCCAATTATTTTCAGGGTATGGAGTATTTAGAAAATACCTCCTTAATTTTTACTATTACAGTTCACCAAACTGTCCAAACTGCTCGGATAGAAAAAAATAAGATGTTGATCATGATTTGTTCGAATGCTACGCTATGCTCCCGAAACATCAAAAATCTGAGACTGAGAAAGTATCAGATGATAGCTGGCAGGGAATCTGAGCACATGTAAGACATACCAACTCGATCAAAAAGTTCCCGGAATATATTCAGAAAATGTAAAATTCAGTTTTATACCCCAAAAGTGATATTATCGCATTCAAAGTACTCCAATCCAATCAACTGCAACGCACTTTTGCCAACGTTCGATCCAGCTCTCGAAACATTTCTGGAACTCCATTTTCGTAATAACCCTCTGAGCCGTCTTCGATTTTTCCATTATTTCCTTTCGGCTATTAAATATATTCTCCGTATTGGTTTGTTGACTCGATTGAACAGAAAAAATGGCTGGATGTTGGATGGTATTCACTTCGTTCTTGGCTAAAAATTCAAGGGTAATAATGTCCTTGGGTGGCGGTGCTTTGTAGTGTGCAAAATCCTCTAGTTGTTTTCCCACAAATCCTTTCATTTTTGGCGAACTGCTTTTCGTAAACGTCTCATAACACCCAAATAATAGTACTTTTAAACTGTCTGACCCTTGGCAAAATATTCGTGATGTAGAATGCCATTGCAATCCATAGAAACCGTGAACATAGCTTTCCTTTTCGACTGAAAACGATGTTTTCGGAGCTCTCCGCTTACTCGCATGTTGTCCGGATTGCGTATCGTACTCATAAACCCGAGACGTGGTCCATCCGGCAATGATGCGTTTTATGAATGTTGGATCGGATTCAGCCTTGGAAACCGAAAATGAAAATCATGTTTTTGGCGATATTAACGCGATCCCCATTTTGCATGAAATTCAAGCCATGTAGAGCCAACTTTCCAGCGACATGGTGCAAACCCAAATCATTAACTTTATGTCTTTAACGGATCCATAAGCAATGTTCAAATGCTCAAATCTTCTCCTAGCTCTCTGGTGGTTAATTTTCTATCATTAATCAACTTTGCTTCCACTTTATTGAAGCCACTATGTTCATCATCCTCATACCACTCCTAAAAGGTTGGTTTTTCTAGAGTATCATTACCGAAATATAGGGTGATCAATCATGAGGTGCTTTTTTCAATAGTTAAAAAAAAACAAAAATGTAAATTATGTTCAAAACCTTTATTTATCATTTGAAAGGACATTCTTTGACATTTACTTTTTGAATATGACTTCATTCAAATGTTGGCCGCAACTACGCTTAAGGTGGTCCATTCTGAAGGTCCAATTTTCAATCACTCGTTCGAGCATTTCGACTGGTATGTCGTGAATAACACGCGTAATGTTGGCTTCCAGAGCTTCAATCGTAGCTGCTTTATCAGCATAGACCTTGGACTTCACGAATCCCCAAAGAAAAAAGTCCAAAGGGGTGATATCACAAGATCTTGGTGGCCGACTCACAGGTCCTAAACGTGAAATCAGCTGCTCTCCGAAATGACTTCTCAATAAAGTCATTGTTTCACGAGCTGTATGGCACAGAACGCTGATTTTCATAATACAGTTGAACAATTTGTAGACGTTGCTGCGGTGTGAGTCTTTCCATGATGAAATGCCAAACGCTGTTCAACAAATCCACGATGACAGTTTGCCACAACTCGCGCGCGATCTGTAAAAAAACGCAAATGAAAAAAACTCCTCTTAATTGACCACCCCATAGTTGTATCTCAACATTTCTAAGGTTTTCATACCATTGAATCTAATTTTTAACCCAATATTTAATACAAACTCATTGTTGCAAAATCAAATCCATGTTTAAAGATCGAAAACACGTGGAGGTGTAGACTTACTCAAGACAACATAATTAACACAGATGTAGCAACCTAACAAAAGAAAAACAGAACTCAAATCAGTTGACTTACAGCATTGGTTCTGGTGGTTGTTCCGGGAACTTTTTTATCAAAGTGTATTCATAATGATCTAAGGCCCGCGGATTTCGTAGACGTCAACAATAACTAGGAGCTTTTGAGGTTACTAGCTTCGTACCCAGAGGAGACTATCCTCTTCCTTTTTGTAATCAAATCTGAAAAATGTCAACTAATTTTAGATGGAGTTACAAAAACAGTTCCAGCCGATGGCAAAGCTGTTAAAAATTTTCACGCGGCAACTCTAAATTAAGCATTCACCTACTCAGAGATAAAAACCCTAATGCCGGCAACAACTACAATCAATAAAGTGCACGCATACTTGAGTCTATAAATTAAATGTCCATTAGAGCGCAGGCAGCAGCACAGTGAGGCAGTGCGACTGATTGACAATCAGCAGAAGCCAGCAAAAACAACAACGGCAGTTATGTACAATAAAATATTAGCATGCCAAAGTAGTAGTCCACTGACAGCTTAGAGCAAACACAGATACACATACATTAACGTCACACTGCCACATAATTTCCAACAAACCATTTGCAACACAACAAAATTGAGTTAACTGCGCGCCAAGAGTGGCCATAAGTGGCTATCCAGTTTAGAGGCTATACATTACATTACAACTACACAGCACCTACATATGTATGTGTGTGTACGCCTGTGTTTTGTTGACTTAACTGTTGAATGAAATTTTGAAAATTTTAATTATGTCGGCTATCAGTTGCACTTACGGCCGTGCGTGCAACAAGGCTGACAGGTGGAGTAGGAGGTCGAGCTAATAACTGGGCAGTAGTAAAAAGCACAAAGTGAAGGTGCAATGGTGCTGCATATCAGCATTTTGTGGCATGCAACGCCAAAGTGCATTTACGTTGCATATCTCACACACGCCGCTGCCTGGCTATAATGAATGTTGCATTTGAGCTGCATACTACCGCATTTTATGACAACATGCAACAGTGATATTGCAGCAGCATGAGTTTGTTGTTAAAATGCGTTGTTGTTGTTGTTGTGCGTTTTCTCGTAATTTTGGCTTTTTATGCCTTCACATCGGTGTGTCGTTGTTGTTGCAGTATAGCCATCATAGCAAATCACGGCATTCTCATACATTTGCCAACCTAGCAAATGGTTGTGGCATGCAATGGCAGGGCCACATGCGCTACACACATCGTATAATATTAACTACATTATTGTGCCAAAAATGTCCATACAAAATAGGCTTTTGTTATACGCTGTTCAAAAGTGTTGCACCCTGGTGTGTGAGGTGGCATGCAACGCGGTTTGCCCGCTATTAACGCGCTTTTTGTCAACAAAATGCCACAAGAAAGTGTGCGAAAGTGGCTATGGCGTGCAGTTTTGTTGTTTTTTTGCAGCATATTTGTTATTGTTTTTGCCGCTGCTGCTGCTGCTGCCTCTTGCGGCAATTTGTTGCACTCATCGCGCGCGTTAATTGTATTTACATTTACTTTTTTGTCCTTCGTTTCACATACACGCCGCCAAAATGACTTTCCGCAGGTTGTAATAACAACACAAACATAACATGTTGCATGCCACATAGCCACCAAACCCATGCAAGTCGCGGTTGTGCTTGCCTCGCGCGTTAATGAACTGACCAAAAGTGACAAGCATATTAAAATCTCATAAATTTTCGCCAACACCACAGCGTGGCAGATTGTGGCATACACATTTCATTGTAAATGCACGCATTTTCTCGCTTACCACTGGCATGTGGCAAACAGGTGTTGACATTTTTTTTTGTGTTTTTTTTTCTGACCACCTCTGCTTATCTGCACATTTTCACTCGCTAATGAGTGTCCTTTGATGGCTACTTAAAAATTTAAATTACCCAAATGTGTCGTTGCCACATATTGTGGCTCGCTGTGTCTGTATGTGTACTTATGTTGTTAATATTTAATGCACTAGCACCAATACCAGCACTGACTTTTACGCATTTTCCACTTTATTATCACCTGTCCGGACCAACACCAGCACGCACTCAGCTTTTGTGAATCCTGCCAGGTTATAGGCAACTTTTTTTGCAAGTTTTATTGAAAAGCAATTAAAATCTTGCGTGCTGCGCATTATTGAATTATATCAAGCGAAAGTGTGCTGCAAAAGTTGAGCTAAATACGTGCCCGTTGTGACATGCCACATATGCGTGGCATGTAGTGATTTTTCGGCTTACACTCTACCTCTCTTTGCTCTTCGCTTTTTCGGGCTCGATGCACTTTTTCCATTTCACTGCGATTGTAGCAGATGTATGTTGCACCGTTGATAAGCTTATAAATATTTATTGACTTTACATTTTCAAGTAATTCGAGTACTTGTGTGTGAGTTTTATTTGAATTTTTGTCATAAAAAAAAATCAAATATTCACATTGTATTATTACACGGTGCGACAGCAATTTTCGGGCATATTGTTGTGGAATGGATCAACTAATAGAGTGGACAAAAATTTCAATAATTCAATTTTGATTGGTAAGAGCAGAAATTATTCGCGAGTGATCATCTAAAGTGACAACTGTTTAATTAAAATGGAAGCTTGTAAAGGAAACATTAAGAAGTTTTGTTATATTTGTGGCCATTTTACGTTAAATAATCGCAAAAATGGTTTTTTTGGGTGAAGAGTGAAAGTATGCATATAAAAAATATCAGGTCAGTCCATAAGTTCGAGCGTTTTTTAAAGCTGATCAATAATATATTTTCCTTCATTATTTACAATGTCTTCCCAACGTTTAGGCAAAATTTTAATTCCCTGTTCAAAAAATTGTTTGTCCTTGGAGCCAAACTACGCTTCGATATTCGTTTTTATAGCTTCTTTTGAGGAGTAGTTCTTCTTACTCATATGGGATTGAAGTCAACGGAAAAGATGATAATCACAAGGTGCAATATCCGGAGGGTATGGTGGGTGCGGCATTAACTCCCATCCGAGCTCGTTCTGCTTGCCTAATGTTTGCCTTGCGGTATGAGGTCTTGCGTTGTTGTGGTGAAACAAAACTTTGCGTCTATTCACTAAAGACGGTCGATTTTGGTTAAGTACCTCATTCAGGTTTGATAGCTGATGGGAATAATAATCAGCAGTTATCGTCTGGTTTGGTTGCAGAAGTTCATAATAAACAATACCGGTCATATCCCGCCATCTCTAGGGGTCGGTTCTGGTGTTTCATCTTTATCTAACCATTGGCGTTTGCGAACAGGTTTATTGTAAAGGACCCATTTTTCATCACCAGTAACAATACGGTTCAAAAAACTTTCATTTTCAAGCCGTTGCAGCAGCTGAGAACACACATTCACTCTCTGCTGAAGGTTGGTGACGGAAAGTCTGTGCGGAACCCATTTTCTCAGCTTTGAAACCTTTCTCAACTGAAGCAGGTGCCTGTGAACTGTTTCGTGTGATGAATTTAACCTCTGAGCTATCATATCGACTGTGAAATTTGGCTCAGCTTCCACGAGCTCGAGCAAGGCGTCGGAGTTAACGACTTCAGGACGACCAGCGCGTGGGCATCCTCCATGTCGCAGTTACCATTTCGGAATTTTGAAAACCACTTTCGTGCAGTCTTTACACTCACGGTATTCTCTCCGTCAACAGTGTTTATTTCTGCAGCAGCAGTTGTTGCATTTTTACCACTTTTATAAAAAAATACAAAATATGCCTCTTATACGCGTTCGAAGATTCCATTTTATTTTTTAACAAGACGTGCTTCTATCCGCTATTAAAATCACTTGTTGAATGCTCTTATGGACCGATCTGATACTTTGACCAAAGTGTTATTACAAATGTCTCATAGTCTCCCAAAACCATTTGCAAAACGTACCAGAGTCTTTACTAAAATGGGCGCATAAAAAACGCAAATGTATGCCTTTCGGAGTTCCAATGATCTGGATTGATCCTATTGTGCACGTCCAATTGTTATGCGTGTGTCCATATTTTTTGCGGCTTTGTGCTTTCTCTAGCTGAAACAGCATAGTTTGATCCAAGCTCATTACCTCAATGAGCATCAATTTTGGTATCTCAGATTAGTATGGATTCGATCGTCGCTGTCACAAGGAAAAGCGGAGGAACTTGCTTCATTTTTAAAAGAACATAATTTGCTGGCACCTGGTGTAACGGTCAGCGCAGGTGCTGAAATTTGTTGGTGGTCAGAAGCTGTGTTCGAAGGTGCGGATTTAGACGATATCAATAGCGATTCGGAAATACATATGTCCTCCGAAAAACAGCGAATTCAACCCTGCCTCTAAGCTTAAATGAAGCATCACTAGCTTCATTAATTAAACGGCCCATCTCTTTTTCAACCAAAAACATATCAAAGTTTTATTTGATATGGAATACATGAAATACATACGTACATTCGTTTTTGTTACATTTTTTTAACTACGGTTAACCCATACGTGCTCAATGTCTTTGACAACTCCTAGTGAAATTTTCCAAGGAATCCTTTTGTGGAACATACGGGTGGGGGAAAAAGTAATGTCATATTTTGTCAATTGAGCGCATAAACATTAAACATATCTTGCGTTGTACTTATTGCATCGGGTCACACCAAGCGGCGATTTGAAGACGACAATCTGTACTACAAGTGTATCTTCGACAGTGTTGTGATCGTACGTTTCAGTCTTAAGTTATAGCGCGTCAAAGATGGAGTCCACCAAGCAAGAAATTCGTCATATTTTGCGTTTTTACTACCTTAGAGGTGAAAATGCAACGAAGGCGGCGGTAAAAATTTGTGAAGTTTATGGGCCTGATACTGTAACGATTCGCACAGCACAGCGTTGGTTCGATCGATTTCGTTCTGGTGTAGTAGATGTCGAAGGTGCACCCCGTACTGGTAGGCCAATCGTCGTAGAGACTGATAAAATCGTTGAAATTATCCAAAGAGACCGGCATGTGAGCATTCGCTCGATTAGTCAGGAACTAAGTGTAAACCACAAAACCGTTTGGAACCATTTGCAGAAGATTGGATTCCAAAAAAATCTGGATGTTTGGGTGCAACACGTGTTGCGAAAAAGATCGTGGTCAAAGGCGGCGAGCGGGCTCAAACCATCGCCAAGCCCGGATTGACCGCCAGGAAGGTTTTGCTGTGTGTTTGGTGGGATTGGAAGGAAATTATCCACTATGAGCTGCCCAACTATGGCCAGACCCTTAATTCGGTCCTCTACTGTGAGCAACTTGACCGTTTGAAGCAGGCGATTGACCAGAAGCGGCCAGAATTGGTCAATAGGAATGGTGTTGTGTTCCACCAGGACAACGCTCGTCCTTACACATCTTTGATGACCCGCCAAAAGCTACGGGAGCTCGGATGGGATGTCCTATCGCACCCATCATATAGTCCGGACCTGGCACCAAGTGACTATCATCTCTTCCGGTCCATGCAAAACGCCCTTGCTGATACCAAGTTGGCCTCAAAAGAGGCTTGCGAAAACTGGTTGTCTGAGTTTTTGGCAAATAAGGAGGGGGGTTTTATAAAAAGGGGATAATGAAGTTGCCTTCTAAATAGCAACATGCTTGCGAACAAAACGGGGCATATTTGACTTGAATCGGATAATTCTAAGTACGTTAAATAAAGCGTCAAATTTCGATCACAAATACGACATTTCTTTTTCCCCAACCCAATATTAACCCAGTTTAATACATACCCAGTCTAAGTAGGCTTTTGAACAATTTTTGAAAAAATGGGTTAAATAGTCACATAACGGTGGGTTTCAACGGGTCAAAATGTTCTACAAAAAATGTATCATTGATTTTTACTATAAGTCTTCTTAGACGAAATTTAAGAAAAATCTATATTTGTACTGGATTTACCATAATATTTAAGATGGCATTTGATCAATATTGCGAAATTTTAAGACACTGTAAAAAGAATTGTGACTCGGTAAACCAAAACCCAGTTGGGGTTTTACTATTCTACATGAGTACTTTCATTTGCAATTGGTTTGGTTTGGGCCCGAGCAGATGACCTGAAAATTGTCGCACTGTATTATTAGTTTGGATTAGTTAGTTAAATTAGATATTAGTTTGGGGAAAAAGAAATCCATTATAATCTAGGTAGATGGCTGTAGTGATCGATATCTCCTTAAGTATTGATCAACCAATTTAAAGTTTATGCTCGTTGCCAAAGTGACATTTCACACCTTGCACGATTCAGTTGTGAGTTACAGGGTGCTAACAATGGAAGTCAAAAAAGAGAAAATTCGATGCATCTGCGGAAAATCTGAATGGGGATTATGGGGTCGATGCTACAAAAGCTGATTACGTGCAAGGTTGGTCTCGTCGATTCCGTTCAGGGATTTCTGATGTTAAAGAAAATGTCCATAAAACTACAGAAATAATCAAAGTTGGCCGGCATTTAGCAGTCATAGCATAGCCTAAGAGCTAAATATCGACTATTAAAAGTTTAAAATCATTCGCGCAAAAATTCGACGCAAATATAATTTCTGTTTCGCTAAACAATAATTAGGACTACTTAGGACTGGTAGTGACAGGCTAATCCGAGTAGGTGATCAAAATCAGAACAGATTAACGAAACCAACGCAAAACTGAACGAAACCAACGCAAGAAAGAAAGTTATAGGCATGTTTTTATGATGGAACTCCCTTCCCACAGCCTCCAGGCCGTGCCACCACTCTCATTTGTCACTAATAATCGAATATTTGCTTAAATTTAATATAAAAAATCTTAGTTTTTCCTATTTCCCACTATTTATAGCACACTCTAGACTTCATAATCCGCATAAGCTGTTCAACTATGACCCATATGCAAAGTTCAAAAACGGTTTGAGATAGAAAATTAATAAAAAAAAGTTTGCTTGATATTTTTCTGAATGGTTGTTTTGATTTTATTCAACGAGGCATAGTAACGGATGCCGGATATTGTAATATTATGGTTATTAGTAAAAAATTATTTTCTATGAAATTATTGTTTGTAATTCTTTTATATACATATCCTAAATCCCTCAAAAATACTCCTACGCGAACGTATAAAACTGTATACCCTAATTTTTTCTATGAATTCTTAGTAAAAATTCTGAAATTTTGAGATGGTTAAATCGAGGCGGCATTCTCTGCGAAATTTATTCAAAGGTGGTTATTTATAATTCTTTATGCTTTCAGAATAGACCTTCGAATGGTGGACTTGCCGGCTGAAACATTTGCCATTTATTTCATTTTGGCTGTTGAAAGGGCAGAATTTGATGCAATCCTAAGAATTTTGTGGGTTTCTCTCGGTGTTAAGACCATCGCACTACTGCCTTTGTAGTTCTCATCATAGGATATACGGTAGTTCACGTAAATATCCACAACATTTGGACTTCGATCAATCTTTTAAGCAAAAAGACGACAAGTCGCACACAATCTTGACAAAGCGCCAGAAACTCCGAGTACTTGGATGACAGATTATTTTTCATACGCCGTATAATCCAGAACTGATACTAAGCAGCTTTGACTTTTTCATTAAATTGTAAAATTTTCTCAATTGTGAGGATTTATTTTTTTTACTTTTCTGCTTTAGCTCGCCAAGATATTTAACTACTCCGCATACGAATTCCGCCACCATAAAAAGCGTCACCCAACTACAATAGGCTTTAAAAGTTGCACGCTTTGCTTCCAAACCAAAAGCATTTAAGTCAGCTACTCTTTATATTTTGTTGGTGTTGTGTGCCAAGCGTTACAACATCAAACACTTTTGTAGGTGTCCAATGCATACCCACAAACAGTCAAGCCACAAAAAATCAACCACTAACTTTATAAATTATCACACTTGTAATGCAACGTCAATTTCTTTGAATGTAATGTCTATAATTAACGCGTCTGTAAGTGGCAAGTTTGACGAAACTAGTGTGGCATGCAACGCTTTAGAAAATTTTCAGCGCAAACTATCAAAAAGTGGTAAGAAATTTAATTGGCGGTAAGAACATGGAAACTTACATGGTAGCAGATGGATGAAAAGTCAAACTACCCAGCAGCATTTCAGTGCATGAAGGGGTATTTGATGGGGGAAGACATACTAGTTCGAGAGGGACTAGAATTGTACCAGTTACAAAACTTCCACTGAGGGGTAAATATAAAAGAAATATTTTATAATAAGTATTACTTTTATAAATAAGAATGATTCACAGGTTAAGCTGACTATTAATATAGATAAATGCAAATGTTAATGAATTCCAGCATATCGTCTTAATAACCCAGCTTATATTTAACTACTACAAAGAAAGTGCTTAAAAACAGTCCAAGAACGTTCAAAGGATAAGCGAATGATTTAATAAATTATAAATATTGTATAATTATAAAATTTATTTAAATATCATAATTAAACATATATAAATTTAATGATATATAAAAGTATGTATTTGAAATTTTTAGAAATTAAGTCATAACAAGTCAAACAAGAAGCATAAAGTTAAAAAATTGTACGTAGTGTTTTAATTAAATATAAAATATTTTTTAAGCTTTTATTTTTATAATGTTTTCCTTGACTTATCCATTTCAACTCATCGTAAACTGGTGATTATTGTCCCTAGTTGGACTAGTGCTTTTGTTACCTATTATAAACTAGTTCATCAAAAGGTTACCTATTATAAACTAAACTACCAATTTTTATTCACTTTTGCAATTTGTCTAAAACTGGTGATTTTAAACACAAATTAGCCTTTTTACGCCTAATATAAACTAGGTTATCAACAGGTACAAAACTGGCAATTTTTATTCACTTTTTCAACATAAACATTTTAATTCTGAAACATTTTGTATTTTTAAATTTTATTCACTTTTCTAACTCATCCCAATCTAGTGATTTTTGTCACAATTTGAACTAGTGATTTTTGTGAAATTTTGTGGGAAATTACTTTTGAAACTACTTGTCAGTTTTTACTTATTTTTTCAACTCATCCCAAACTGGTGATTTTTGTCAAAACTTGGACTAGTTATTTTTGTGCCTATTATTAACTACTTTATTAATTGATATAAGCCTGACAATTGTGTATGGTGATTTAATTCACAATAAAATATTTTTGAAACTTTTATCTATACATTTTTTTATCATCATCACTCTCGGTTTCTTGTCACAAAATGGTCTAGAGCCTGTATATTATGAACTAGTTCATTAATTGGTATAAAACACATAGCACATATACAAGTATGTAATATTTCAATAAATTTATATCACACAATGGTATGTACAAGCCATTGAATTCAATCATTCGTAAGCACACGCACACGCTTCAAATTATTCACTTTGCATAGTTTCTACACTTCACCCAGCATTTACAATTAAGCGTATTGCCCCAGCGTTTTTGCTATACATTTGCATGAACATACATACATTTTCTTCTCTTACAAAAGATCAAAGCCAAACCTTATGTGTCTTAACACTTTCTTATAACACTCCTTGCGTCCACTTATGGATTTGTTCGCAACTATTTTCTTAAATAAATTGAAATTTGTGGTCGTCAAGTAATTAATAGTTTGTTCGCACAACTTTTTGGTAAATGCCACACATTCTCGTTAGTAAATTGACATTTCCCAAGTGATTTGAGGCTATTAGAAGTTTGTGTAGCTTTAAAGGAAAAAGTGGTGGTATACTTAGGTGTAGATGGGAAGGAGGTGAGTTCAAAACAAAGTGGGTTCGGGCTGAAAGTGGCACTTCGTTGAAGAGAGTATTTGTAATTTAAAATATAAATTAATAAATAATTTATGCAAATGAGTGTACAAGTAATTAATTGATACGATATTATGGGAATATATGTATATGGCAACCTTCTTTCGTGTCTATGAAATTTAAGTTTATTTACCTCTGCTATATAACCACTAACTGACTAATATTCTATTTCATATGATGGTATAGTTTAACTATTCATAGAGAAATTAATTTTCGCGGCTAATGAAGCGAGGCGGTAGATAGACAGAGCTTGCCAAGTGATTAAAAAGTAGCCGCCTGGGAGTTAGACTTCTTCGTCACTTAATAGTAAAAATCCGAAACCATGGAAGCAGGCAATCCACTCAATCTGGCCGAGGTGTAGAATATAAAATATTTCTAGACATTCAACCGATGGGCAGAATGAATTCTTTGAAATGCCCAGCTTCCAAAAGTGTGCTAAAGCTTAAGGCTTCTAACACATTGCGGTTGGCGCACAAGGACCTAGCCTTCTTCCTGATTTAACAAAATAGGGATAAGGCATAGGAGCTGTGACTATCAACTCATGGTTATGGACTTTGCCAACAACTGCGAAGTTTACTTACCTGATGAAATACGAATTTCTATAGATGCAAGGTGTACTTTTTTTGGCCTCTAAGCCTTCGTTTAGCAATAAACCATGATATTCGATATTTATTGAGTTTTGAATTTTATTGATTTTCGAATTTTATTGTATCGAAATTTTCCGAATTTTTTTAATCTGATATTATTATCTTGCATTTTCATAGATATATTTGGTTCAAAACTTATCCAAAAAACAAAACAGTTAGCCGGTGTATTACAGTAAAAATCAAGTTATTCAAGTTTTTAAAAATTTATTACAGAAAGTCAGTTGAAAATTGAAAAAAACCAAATATATATATTTTTTGAAAATTCTTCCTTTGTTAAGAAAAATTTAATTTCTTTTATTTCTTCGTGTGTTTATTATTTTTAAAGAATTTATATAAAAAGATATACTTTGTCATTGATTCTTTTGATTTTCATTGATTTTTGGAAGACGATTTTTTTAAGGCTGACAACTTTGTGAAAGAACCTTGTATGGTCAAAAAAAATTTTTATTTTCTAATAATACATTAAGATATAAAATTCTGAAAACAAGCCAAAAGTTAATTTGGTTTCCGTTTTACACGCCTTTAAATAAACACCCAAAAACCACCACATGAAAACAGTAGACGTTACAATTAAGGGGTTAGTAGTGAAGAAAGTTCAAAAACTATAGCACTAGTACTTAAAACAAGTATTGAGAACGTATTTGCTCTTTTTTTTATGAAAATATTGTGGATTATTCTACAAAACCCAAGTTTCAAACTTTGTACAAATTAAACGAAATCCAACAAATTTTCGACGAAATTTCAAACTTTGTTAAATTAGAAAAAACTTAAAAAAATTTTTCATCGAAATTTCGCACTCCCTGATCAGAAGTTTTAGAAATACTTGGCATGAATTTTTATAGCCCATTGAATTTTATTATGATAAACTGCAAGTTTGCAGCGGTTCAAAAAATTAATTGATTTAAAAAATATCATCTGAATGCCTGTGAATTTTCTCTATATCACTAATACTCGAATTTGTTCTTATATGGACGAAAACACTCGTACAATTTTCTGTGTACATTTCCGATTTCAGTTTTTATATGGTACAAAACACCCGTACAAAAAAACGCAGCTATTCAAAAGTTATCCACTAACAAGCAATCAGAAACCTAAAAAAGTACACTGTAAGAAAGTTGAAAAGGAGATAGAGGAACAAGAATTGGAATTTTTCCGCTCTCATTGAGATGAGCTCAGAAGTTTCCAAACTACTGAAACAGGAACGTAGGAATTGGCGCAAAAGCAAAGTTGGCAAGCGCTATGAACCTCAGCCCATTAATACTCGATTATTCTTACACATAGTCCGACAGTTGAGGTCTTTAGATTGGTCATGCTTTACGCAAAATATGTTCAAGAATGGTGGAAGATCCCTTTTAGATAGCGCAGCGGTAATCTGTATTCAGCACCGGAAGGTAGAAATGCTTTTAGAATTTAGGAAAGGAATTTAGTATATTGAAATCAAGCCCAAGTATCCAAGTCAATCTGAATTTGCTTTTTTCACAAGATGAGTAGAGATTTAGAGCAAATATGAGCAGCAGGCGGACTAAACGGGATGCTTGCAGTTTATTGTCAGTTTATTGTACTAAATTTAACTAAATAATTAAATTTCAAAAACCTCACATATGATTATTATTATTTCCTATGGTTCCAGGGAAGAGCAAAGGGCGCATATGATGGCTTATAGAAACACCAATGGGCACTGATTCTTAGTTTTATGGACGCCAGATAATGAGTATTGATTTCTGTGAGTGCTGCTGGGATAAGGAAGACACTAGATCAGCTCAACACTTCATATATGAATGGCCACCCTTCATTCAATGCACTTCAGATTTCAGAGAAAATCATTACTTCGAGCGCTTGTATGATTCAAGCATAGTGCCGATAGAGATCACCAATAAGGCGACATGGTTTAAGGACTGGCAATATTTTTCTTGTCCAACCTGAACTAACCTAACTTGACTTGGCTTTAAAATAATATACTAATATAAATTAGAAGAATTGATATATTTTTTTTCGCACAAAAAAGGCCGAGTGGTCTTGCTAGTCCAAGCAAATAGGTATCTGGGAAACAATTACGTCACCACAGCGCACTGAGAAATCAATCATTTATGATGGACTTCTAAATAGGAATCAGATAGTTTATGGAAAGCTATAAGGCCGGGCGTACATGAGCTGAAACAACCTGATCTCTGTAGATGACTAGTGGGGGGCAGCTCCTCCAGACAACGAATTTTTCAAACTTTTTTTGCGAAAAACTGAGAGTATTTATTATCTTAAAATAAATTACATAAAAATATTCATGCTTAATTGAATATATAATACAAAATATTTTTTTTAAGTAAAAAAAGAATAAAATGGCGGCGCTACAGCTGCTCAAACGTGGCTTCTGTAATTTGTTTGGTGGTATTTACAGCTTCTTGTAATCAACTGAAATCAACCAGACAAAAATGTTTCATTCAAATAAGTTATTCCGCTTTGCACTTACCTATTTTTAACGAAAAAAAAGAAAAATGAAAGTTTGAATCGAAAAAGAAAAAAAAATACACTTTTTTGTTTGTAAACAAATTGAACAAAACAATATTTTTAGTGATAATTAATATAAAATTTGAGGTACATGCAAAGGCCAAAATGTTAGAGAATATTCCTGTAAAATTTTAAGTTAATGTCTTGACTACTTTTTGAGTTGTACTCGACAGCGCTGAAATAACGTATTTTGAAAAAAAAACGCGATTAAAGTTTTCGTTCTTTTTCATCTTTCTTTCGATGCCCATCACTTCACTGATTTTATAGTACCTTTTTAGAATTTCTATTAAGCTTAAGACATTGAAAAGATATTCTTTAGATTGTAAATGAATTTGTAAAGCAAAAAAATGGAAAATTCGAAAGTGCTGGAGGAGCTGCACCCCTTAATTATGTAGTGACTGTAGATGGGTGCCATAGGCAGTCAGCTTAAATTCTAAGCAACTTAGAAAGCGCATTCTTCCCTCTTTCTCTCAAATCACTTTCCAGACGCATTATGCAAATTTCGAGTGACCAGCTTCGACCATCTGCTTTGTACTTTTAACTCTTAGAAAAAATACAATGCAGCGCTGCCCCTCTTCATTCCACCATCCCTGCGCGACCACCTAAAATGAACTCCAAAATTGTTAACCAAGTCAAGTTTAATTATTTTTAATCACTTATTTATGATGATTACCAATTTGCGCAAAGCAAAAAATTCACACTCAACACTTATGAACATTTCACAAAGGAAGCGTCACCGAATTCTTTGCATTTTGTCTGCTAATAGTATTTCAATGTCCATTTGTTGTGGCGCATCCTTTGTTGAAAAGATGAAACTTTAGACCAAAACGTCTTTCAAAAGTTTCTCTGCACTCCTAAAGTACAATTAAAATGCAATTTACTGTGGCGCAGCAGCACTTAGGGCTGATGTTTGGTTCAACGGAGGGTGGGTATCTTATATAACTGAGCATCGTCTGATCGTTAGCTTGGCGTATGCATGTTTTTTATCCACAGCAAACTGCTACACTATACTAAACTAACACTTTCCTTTGCATGAAACTTTTTGCGCTAAATATCGCTTTCTCCCCTCTAATTTACGCTACGTCCTTTTACTCTTAAGCCTCTTAACCCTTTTCTCTATTTGCCTCTTATTAATTTAAATATTAACTACTCTTCCTCTGTGCACTTTCAACACTAATTTGCATAACCAAAAGTTACCCTTTCTCATTGAGCTGCTGCCAGCCAAGTTGAGAGGCCAATTTCCATAATTTACCATTTTATGTATTAGCCATTGCAGTCTTAACAGCTAATATCCGTTTGCTAACTTGAAAAAAAAAAAATGAAATAAAACGCAAAAGAAATAGCATTTGCTGCATTTCATTAACACTCAGCAACACGCATATACCTTCACAGCTCCAAGGCGCTCATTTCAAAACTAAAACTCGCCACTTTACTTTACATTTGGCTTTCACACTTAGCCACTCACCATGGCAATATTTGTTGGCACTTACAATGCACCCAAGTTGCCATTTTTAAAATGCAAGAGTACGAGAAATGCGAAAATTTGGAAAATTGTAAACTACACTACAAACTTTGTTAGGGATTAAAGTGCAAACACTGGCCCGGCGAAAGCTAGCACCATGGCGTATACGTAATGTAGGAATTGCAGCTGCACTGAATGGCCATACAGCTGCTTTTACACTACATTTCCACTAACATTTGCTCACCAACTCACAATATAGTCTCATTGTACATGAACTGCAATCGCCTTTGGTACTCTTCCCCTCTTCCTCTAGATTGTTAAATGTTACCAAACGATACATTTGTTTGTTGGTTTGTATAAAGTTTTGTATTTGTTTACTACGTATACAAGTATTGTAAAGGTACTTTTGGGTGTTTGAAAGTTTCTGCTCGTATTTGCATAAATTTCTATTCGGCATTTTTATAATCACCTTTGCTTGCAGTAACTCGATATTGAAATGAACTTTCTGCGCTTGGCAGTTGGACATTCTTTGATGTGCTTGCAAGTTTTCGAAAATGTAAGTAATTCCAGATTTTAGCTTTTTTTTTTTGTTACAGTCAAATAGTTCACTTAGTAGAAAAGTTCGATTACACTGTAGAGAATTTTTAAGTTGTGGAATAGTTCAGCTTATCGGCCCTAAACACTACAAACTTTATTTTAGTTTGCCTGTAAACGGTTACGTTGTCTAGAACCCAAAATAAATTTTACGTGTTCATCCGTTACGCTGTGAAATTGTTGCCTCCTAATTGAGTTATAGAAATTATCATAGAAAATCAATAGAGATATAGTGGAGAGTGCAGCATAAAACATTACAAAAACTGTTGTTGATGAAGGTATGGGATTGCGCATTTCGAGATATATCCGCCCGGGGGCATTTCAGCCCGTGCTAATGGCTCTTAGGCGCCCATCTTAAATGCTGTAAAGGCAGCAAAGCAGTTTCCAAAAAGTACTTTAACGACTAGAAATGCTAAAATGTTGTGACGCGCTATTTTTTTATTTTCTTTTTGGCAATTTTTGCGCAAATGTTCGGCAATCTTTTACGAGTAGGAAGAAAATGTGCAACATCGTATGCGAAAAACCATTGTGACAAATCCACACAATTTTGGAGGAACTTTAACTTGCACTTTCTTATTTTAAAATTAAATAGGCTATAAAACTGCATATCCACACTTTTTTTTTAATTCTGACTAAAAATTTGATAGTTTTTATCACTTATTTTTTAAATTTATTTAGTTTTTTTGAATGTTTTGCTAAGTTTTGATTCTCGATTTATAAGATTTATATAAGATAATGAAATGCATGTTCTTAAAAAATTTAACGAAATTCGATTCAAAGTGGTTGGGTAAAATTTACCCAGTGCGAAGTTCACGGATGATCAAAAAAATTTGTTTCCAAAAATTTTAAACAAAAATATGAAAGGTTGCTAAAAAAATTTGTTAAGCTATATTTTCTGCTAAAAAATAAAAAAAAATTTTAAAAAAGCTTAAATTAAAAAGAAAACTTTTTTAAATTTAACACAATATTCGATTTGGAATAAATAAAAAATTCTAACTTGTTTTGAAATTTTTTGCAGTTTAATTGAAATATATTTTATTTATTTTTAGATATATATATTTTTTTTAGTTATTTATTGTATATTTTATTATTATTTTACATTTGTTTAAAATTTCGTTTAATTTACATTTCAAAATGGAAAAATATTTTAAGTTAACTTTAAGTTGATTCAAATAAACGCAGAACTTTCGTAGAAGTAGTGGCTGCTCTAGCAACTTATGAAGTTCCCACTGGTACTCGTACTGCGACTGATTTTAGAAGAGAGAGTGACGACTGACTGCTCAACTGCGACTCACTGCCCTTTTGGCTGCCAGTTACCACTCAATGGTGAAACGATTTTTCGAGGTGTACTATCTAGCCGACCGTTATTTGGCTCTGAGCGAATTTGACAGATATGCCGACGTCATTCGTTTTGTGTTTCACTGAGCTAAAGCTAAATTTTGTGAAACCCAAAATAAATGACGTAGAATCCAAAGTTCCCCTCAGACAAAATTTTTTTCACCACACCTAACGACGAAACCTGGTATCTATCATCCTTGTTACCACCCTGCCTGGCGTCAGTGGTGAGTCTCATGTCCTCAACAACATTAACAATTTTTAAAACGTTTAAGAGGTCCGAGGAAATTTCACTTTAAAACCTTATACCAAAATTTCTAACATTAAATAAATCCGAAAATTTTAATTTTTTTTTTTAATTTTTTCTAGTTTAATTCTAACTATACTCAAGCCTATAAATTAACCAATTTTCAGAAAAAATTCTTAGCATGTCCAAAATGCTTTGACTGCTTGTTATTGAATCACGGCGGTGTGTCTACCAGAGGCTGAAATATTTATTACACAAGAAACGCAATTTTATTCCAATGACTCGCACAGCTTGCTTTGGTGCATTCTATTCTGGCAAGCAAAGTTTTGCGTTCTTTAAAAAAATGACTGATCCATCTCTGATTTTATTTTAACTGTTGAAGCTCAAGATATCATATTTAAGTTCAGTGACGAGGCTCGATGGACCTCCCTGCTCTGCTATATTGTTTATTAAAAAGCAATTTGGATACTTTTCATTTAATTTTTATTAAACTTTTTTAGCATTTTCATAGAGTTGTACTTAAAAAATATTTTTACACATCAGCGCTGGAGTTGATGGAGTAATTTTAAGATAACTCTTGTAGTGAGTATTTAAATATAAATTTAGTACTACTAATAAATGCCTCTTATGTCTTTCTTGCCTCCATCATAACTAAACCCTACACAATGTAATTCTCTAACTGTGTAGACCACCAACTTTTTACTCTCTTTATTACTAAAGAATATCTTTGGTATCTACTCAACACGACAATCTTTACAATTTCACGTCACACAAATCCAATTTTTTCTCCAGCACTTCGACCAGCTTGCCATTATGTTTGATGGTACGTAGCCACTGTACATATTCCGCTGGTAAACACGTCTCCAAAGCTCCTTTTACAATCGTTTTTAAATATGTTTTCGATGGTTGTCGATCGTATGGTATCTGCTCGGGTTTTAGACATCTCACATCTCCGGTCGGTTGAGTTGTTAAATGGTAGGCGCGACATTCGATGGGCTTACAATCGTTAAGCGCTATTACCGTCACTGTGATGGGTACATAAATGCCATGTGAAACGCCTTCTTGACTGGAAAATAGATGCAAGTTATTATTTTGTAATATCTTTATTTCATTTCAATAAAGTATATTTTTAAGTATTTTTCTCTTTTGTATTTTCTCATTTCCCGTTCGCTTTAAATTTTATATTCTACCGTCAGTTTCTAGAAAATTCGATCTACCACCTTTTGCTGTCCATACTCACTCATCGAGATCCTTTAAATTACTATTATCAATCTCCCAAATGGCTCCAAATACGCAAGAGCCCTTCTTCGGTACAATCGTTGCTGGCGCACCATGCCAAGTACGCGAGCTCGTATAGAAATCAAGCTGATAGTTCTATGGAAAGGAAGGAAAATTTGAAGAAAAATTTTATAATAAAAAAGTCTTTAGTTTTGTTCTTAAAAACACATCCTTTACCTCCAGCTTCCCGGGACCTATCCGCACTGCTGTTGGGTTTTGTATGTGTATTCTCTTGGCCAACAGATTACTGCCAAATCCAAAGTAGTAGAACTTTGACGCCATCTGAAAGCGTTAATATTGTTTTTATATAATTAATTGTCAGTGATCCTCTCTTTACATACTTAAGGAGGGTATTTATATTTATTTATGTATAAATGAGAAATATGTATTAATTTCTAAACAATAACGAGTCAACATGATTGTAGATTAGGTTGAGTTTAAAGGAAGAATGCCATAAACACGGCTACCAAGTCTCATCCACTATAACAGACATCAATAACGAGATACCTCAAGCAACGGGAATTCCTAATCACTTCAAACTTTTATTTTATTATATCTACTAAAATGAAATGGGCAAAAACTACATACCTAAAAATTTTATTAAAATATCGAATTAAGTGTACTTTTGATGGAAATTTAATAAGTTTTTTTAAATCTTACACAAAGTTTGAAACTTGAATTTATGTGGCTTTTGTTATATATATATTTCATATATGATAATTTTATGATATATTTAATGAACATAGAATGAAAAATATAACAAAAAAAATATTTAAAAAAAAACTTGGTGGCCCAACCATTCTGACACTCACTTTAAATATGTCTAGTACATGTCTAGTACAAAATTTCTAATTTCGAAACTCACACCCTCTACATTTTTTACTACAGCTATAAGATGCTCAGATATAAAGTTTCATCTTTCTATCATAATTACAACCAGTGCCGACCGAGCTTCAAAGTTTAGTAAAAATCGTGTTTTGCCGTGATATTTCAATCTGCTATAAATTCAATACATTAAGTGAGTAAAGGTAAAAATGAAATGAGATGAACATTAATATTTAATTAAAAACCTAAAGTAATAACAAGGCGGCCGCCGTAGCCGAATGGGTTGGTACGTGATTACCATTCGAAATTCACAGAGAGGTCGTTGGTTCGAATCTCGGTGAAAGCAAAATTAATAAAAACATTTTTCTAATAGCGGTCGCCCTTCGGCAGGCAATGGCAAACTTCCGAGTGTAATTCTGCCAGGAAAAAAGCTCCTCATAAAAATATCTACCATTCGGAGTCGGCTTGAAACTGTAGGTCCCTCCATTTGTGGAACAACATCAACACGCACACCACAAATAGGAGGAGGAGCTCGGCCAAACACCTAACAGAAGTGTACGCGCCAATTATTTTTTTTTTTATTTTTTTAATAACAATCACTCAAGGTAACTTCTTTTTAGAGTAATTTTTTTACAGTCCGGATACAATTTTCTATGTTCCGGCACACAGCGCACTCTCAAATGACTCAATCTTCTTTTAGTTTTCGGAAAAGCAGTATTTTTATCCCAATAAGATACATGATTAGGTGCATTAGTCGCCACTGTGCATTCGAGCCAAACTTTGACATACAACATCACGACAAATAAGCAAACATCTTGTAGAGCTTTTTGTCCTTCGCAGTCATTCTGCATTATGACTTAGTTAAGTATTAGTCAAGTAAGTATTAGTATTTGGATCGCTCTCGCCATTCAGCGCACCTGATGCATAGCTCCGTGGGACCTCAGTATTTATTTTTCCTCTGTGTCTCCTCCAAAAAAATATTATGCACAGTTCGACCAATTCATAGTAGTCATGTTTTACAAAACCTTTGCCTATTTCTGCCTTATAAAATATTAACAAAGCTTGAATGGCTGTCTCAGCGACACGTTCTTTTATGAACATCGGAATATCTGGGCTACTAGTAATTCACTTAATATTGGTTTCAAACACAGCTTTTAGAACCAAATAATAAACATGATGACGACAGGCGAAAAGCAGCAATTCTCTTCCCAAATGTTGCTCAAGCACAAGTTCCATTGAAACGACCAGTATTGGAAGCTGTTGTACCGCAGCACAACTTGTCTTGTACTTTATCGTGAAGGTTCAACTCAAAGAGAGCTGTTGAGACGGCCTTAGCTTGATGTTTTTAAGAAGAACTGTTTAGTTTTCACACTGCAAGAAGCTGTTCTCGATCGCCAAACGAAGCAATAACTGGCAAGAACGCTTTTGAACTTCGTATATCCAACACGAGTAATAGTTTTCCATCCCAATGGACTGTGACTACTTCGGGTATATTGTTTTGGAAGTCAGATTTCATTGCTTCTGCCCTTGATTTTCTAGTTTCAGTACGAATTCGCTGAATCGAGGATTTGTTAATAGGGAAATCAACGCTACTCAGAACAAGCGCTTCTACCACCACATTAAGAATGTAAGCGGAGTCTCTAATGCTTAACTGGCATCGATCTAGAGCTGCAACTAGTTTAAGTGTTACGAAATTCTTCCTACCTCTTTTTGAACTTTTTTCATGACAGGGAACATCTGGCAAACTGTTTTCAGAATTCAAGATCTGTTCTTCGCCTGAACCTTCAATACTTTCTAAGTTATTTGTGGTAAAAGTAGTTGGAACAGCCAGTGATTCTCTTTGTCTTACAATCTTTTCCTCTTCTTCCAGTCGTCGTCATCAGAATCCTTCTTCTTTTCCCGCCGATCTTTTATCTACACCACCTAAGCATCCCGGGCGACCTGACTCTCTCTGATTCATTAAAAATAATTTATCATACTCTATTTTCATTCTCTCAAAACAAAAAATATAGATCAATTTTGAAATGGTTAAAACGGCTCTTGAACACAACCTGAATTTTCTTACAATTTTTTTTTTCTATTGTAACTCTCTCCAAACATGCTATAAATCAACAAGTTTCTTTAGGCAGTTAGAAAATGCCCTTATTCGATTTCTTGCTTTTTCCCAATGTATGATGCCCGCCCTAATCACAAGACTTGCACTTTCACTAACAGTTAGTTTAACCTGACGGATATTGTAAAATAGCACTGAAAGAACTTCTCGTTTAGATGGTAAGGAAAGCAAAACTATTTAATATCTATAATATAATATACATATATAATATTTAAAAATCCGTTTAGAAGTTGTTTTTTACAAAAAAAATTCATGTCTAAATATTTATATTTTCTGGCAACAATCCTAAATACTTTCGCATCCACAAAAAAAATCTAAAAAAAATATATTCGCATATTATTTAATTTCCTTCCTTCTCACTTCTTACTTACTCCTTACTTCTACTTTTTCTAGTTGTACTATAAAATAGTATATTGGAGATCTGTGTGACCGCACTGTAAGGCAAAAGCTTTGTGGATTGTAATAGATTCTTAAAAGCTTTATAGCAGTCAGCTGTTGCCTAATTTTTTCTTTACTTTTGTACATCAGCAGTTGTCAACTGACTTCGTGCACACCTGCCCGCTCTCCCAATAATAACAGCTGTAGCGTCAGCACTTTCGAATGCGGAAGCACTCACTTTACTATCTTTTGCACTTTTACATCTTTTTTTCTTACACACAAATTAATTTTTGATAAACTTACTCTGGTTTAGATACTAGAACCTGCTGTAAAATAAAATTGTATTTGTTTTTATTTCACTTTTGGCAGAACTTCTAAATAATTTTTTACTTCTAATTGGTATGTCAAGTTCAATATTATTTAGACGAATGTCAAATTGGGTCATTTTGCAGTGTGGCCAGATGGTCAAGAAAGGCTAAGGTAAATTGAATTTAAAAAATGTTACAAAATACTATCATATTTCAGTTAAGATGCTGTGCACTGAAATTTTTAAATTTCGTTATATTTAGTCGATTTAAATGTAAAATAAATGTATCTAGTACAAAAATTGTATTAAAAAAAATAAAAATAATAATTAGTACAGTTTATAAGACATAAAGTAACTATGGCACAGAGGCTTATTCACAAGCTTTAAGAATTTTTACTTGTAATAATTTTTTTAAGTATACAAAAATTATATAAAACCTAGTTTCAAAATTTGTGCGAATTATTAAAAAAAATTAACAAATTTTCAGACAGCGTTGGATGTTTTATTTCATATAAATGACGAGAATTAAAAAAAATTAACAAATTTTCAGACAATGTTGGATGTTTTATTTCATATAAATGACGAGCATTCGCTATATGAAAAAAAAACTAAGAGAACCATCAACCATCAACAAAAAAAATTGTCAAAAATCAAGGTAACTTTTGAATTACTTTAAGCTTGCATTGTGCACTTTACTAAGTATTCGGAATTTTTCTAAAGAGTTTGATTAAAAAGTTTCAAGTTTTTAGCAAGATTTGTAAATTTTTGTTTTTTTAGTTTGACCAAAACTTGGAACTTGGATTCATAAGATTTTTATAGGAAAATTAATTATATTTTCATGCCCAGACTATTAAAATTAAATGAGAGAGAACTAAATTGTCAAAATTGGTCAATAAATGCTTGCGGTGAAGTTATTTAACGCTGCATATAGTAATGTATTTCTCACTTTTGTGCTCAAAATGTTGACATTTTTAAGTATTTCTGTTTGAAATACAACACAGAACTGATACATTTCTGAATCAAAATAGCTTCAGCAACGCATACGGGATGAGTTATTTAATCATTGAAATTTTAATTCAGCTATAAATAAAATATGCGTATTTTTGGAATGAATTTGTTCAAGTAAACCTTGTCTTTACAAATAGAACACAACTTTATGTACTCTAAATGATTTTCACGGCCAGCTTTACAGCAAGCCTTTGTGTTAAAGTATGGTTTCAATACATTCTCGAGAGTTTCGTGACTTATCTCAACAATGGCAATTTAAATGTAATGTTTCTACACTTGGCGCGCAGAATTTATCTTTTATTTTATATTTATATATAACCTATGGGCTGGGAAGTCCCGGGCCGAACACATATATGGCCCTAGTTTTATTGCTTTCTCCTCGTTTTTAGTCAGTACTAACCTTAAAAAGACAGCTGCTAAAATTTCATGATATTCTCTTTATTAGTTCATGAGTTATTGTGCTAAGAATTTCGTTATTTTCAAAAGAATGGATCAAACAGAATTTCGTTTTAAATTTTACACTGCTTCTTGTTGGGAAAATGGGGAAAAATACCGTTCAGCTTGAAAAGTCGTAGAGACACCGATAATACACAACGCAGCGGACATGCAAATGAGGCGGTAGCACCAGAAAATGTCAAAGAAATCCACAAAATCATTTTGAGCGATCGAAAACTGAAGTTGGGTTAGTTAGCTCAATCAAAAGAAAGTGTTGGCTTTGCATTTCATAAGCATTTGACTATGAGAATGCTCTGTTTAAAGTGGGTGCCGCGTTTGACCAAAAACAAGTCAGTCAATCAATGGCAAAACGACAGATTTGGTTCCCAGCGACTACTGGCTGTTCGCAGACCTAAGAAAATGCACACCGGCAAGAAATTTTGCTGGAATAAATAGGTTATCGCTGAAACTGAGGCCGATTTTGGGATAAAAAAGATAAATCGTTCTACAAAAGTTTGAATCAAAATGTTACGTAGCAGAATAAAGCTAATTTTGAAAAAAACAGTGTTTTCTTTGTTAGGCCCGAGACTTTTCAGCTCATGTGTTATGTATATTATATGTATATATTATATGTTCGTTTTCCAACTGTTCATCTTCTTGTAATTGAGCATTGTTTGTAATATGGAATCCATGGTGTTCTTTTAGAGAAACTTTCTTCACATCTTGGTATTCTTTCAATAAGTATAAAACGCGGAAAAAGCCATGAGCTATACTTAAAAACCCGATGCTACAGCATAAAATAATAATGCTCGAAAATGCTAACCTGGCCACCCTGTAATTTTCCTATGGTTGACAGTTTGCAGCAGATAAGAGGCAAAAGCTTTAACTTTGACTGCGTGAAGCTTTTATTGAGTGAGTTTTTGCAAACAAAAATAAATGCAACAGTGGAGGGCAGAATAATGAATATGAGCGAAAAACGTGAACTGTGAATATAAATGAACATTTTTAATGGTGGTCTAAAAAGTTGTGTACGTGTTAAAAGTTTTTTATTTTTATTTTAACCAAAAAATGGTTCCAATTGTCCATTTCCTAAAATTTCTTACCAGAAATTTTATAGCACAAATTGTGGAAAATTTTAAAATTTCTAAGTATCGAAAAGCAAAAGAAATTAAAAAAACTGATCTTAAGAAACAAAAAACAATTTTCAATTTTACAACTTTTTATATAACAAAAGAAATTTTGAATTATTGTATAAAAAATTATTTTTATTTTGAGCAAAAAATTGTGCCAATTGTCCATTTTTTCAAATTCGAAATCAAAAATCATATGAAAATTTACAGCACAAATTGTGTAAAACTTTAGAATTTCAAAGTACCATTTTTTTTTTAATATTTTATGAGAAATGATCAGGAATTCTACAAAATTCAGTAAAATTTCCCAAAATAAAAAAAAGAAAAAATTGAAAAAAAAATTCATTTTCTAAAACAAAAATCAATTTTGAATTGTCCATTTTTTTTAACTTTTTACAGCGGCCGCCATAGCTCAATAGTTTGATAGGCGTAGGTTCAAATCTCAGTGCATGAAACAGCAAAAAAATAGAAAGTTCCGAGCATATTTCTGCTATGAAAAATCTCCTCATAAAAAATGTAACTGAAGAACGAATTCGGCACATTTGGCATGATGGCTTTCTCTATAAAAAAAAAGACACTCTGCCAAGAAACTAATACATATTTATTAAGTCCTACCTCGAAAATCGATAATGCGACAAAACAAGGCGTAGAGCAGACGGAACTAGGTGAAAGCTCGGTGTACTCCAAGTATTATGCGTCCCTTGCTATACAAATACGGTCTACCAGCTTCTGAAGAAACAATAGTTGAAACGTTCGCGGATGACACTGCCGTACTCACAATTGACCTCACCCCCTCTTGGCCTACCAAAAACTCGAGAAAGCACTTGATAAAATAACTCATTGGTTGAAAGAGTGGCGCATTAAACCAAACGAGGCAAAATCTTCCTAAGTCACCTTACACTAAATCGAAAAACTTGCCCACCCATTAAGCTCAATAATATAATCCTTCCCCAAACTAATATCACAAAATATCCCATATTTTCACCAAATGGTAAACTCTAATAACAAAGATCAGAAGCCTATATTGGTTGCTACTTCAAAATTCGAATGTTTCTCTCTTCACGGGGCTATCTTGAAACCGATAGGGACATATGGCATTCAACTTTGGGGCACTACAGCTAACTCCATCATCGAAATAATTCAAAGATTCCAGTCGAAAACCATCAGAATGGTCTCAAACGCCCCTTATTATATCACAAATGCAAACACATAGAAGAGCCTAGAGCACGGAAATGTTTTAAAATATTGAATAATGACGACTTTGACGTGAATTAACAACGTCTCGTATCATTTTTAAAGGATACCGGTCGCCAAACCAGCGGTGAATTGGCGGAAAAAGTTAGCTGCGATCATAAAACGATTCTCAATCACCTTAATACAATCGGAATTACCGAAAAATTGGGAGCCTGAGCGCCTCATGATCTAAACGAAACAAGCAAAGAAAATCGCTTTCAAATTGCTTCTCAGCATCTCGCCCGCCATCGAGCAACACGCGGTCATAAACAGCGCTTTTTGTACCGAATCGTCATTCGAAATGAGAAATGGTGCCTACACATCAGCAGATCAATATGAAGCACAGAAATAATTGAAAGGCACCAGGAGATACACCCAGAATCAAACCGGATCTTCATTTAAAGAAGACCACAATATGTGTTTGATGGGACTGGGAGGGCATGGTGCACTGGGAAATGCTCGAAAATAATACCACGGTTGCTCAGCTACACCGCGTGAATGAGGCTATTCGACTGAAAAGACTTCATCGACGTGTTAAAAATATATTTCTTTACGACAACGCCAGGCCCCATGTTGCACGAGTCGTCAAAGCCGCGCTCCAAAGCTCGAATGGGAGGTCCTTCAATATCCGCTGTATTCTGCGGACCATCTTTTTCGCTCTCTGTCCAACCATATGAAGGACGATAACAAAGAGGTCTTTAAAAACTGGCTCAACAACTTCTTTGACACCAGACCAGA
Source organism: Anastrepha obliqua (assembly GCF_027943255.1). Lineage (NCBI taxonomy): Eukaryota > Metazoa > Arthropoda > Insecta > Diptera > Tephritidae > Anastrepha > Anastrepha obliqua. Next base: position 109,664,445 of record NC_072894.1, on the reverse strand, counting down.
ATATTTTTGGCGGAACGTCTTCAACAAATTGGTCGAAAGGTGGGAAGAGGTTGTAAACAAGAACGGCGAGTGCATAATTGACTAACTTATTGATATAATTGTTGTGTTTTGTTTAAATAAAAGTCTTCGGGAAAAACGCTACAAACTTACTCCCGAACCTAATAAGAAAATATGCCACATCACGCAATACCCGACTCTAATCGCACTAACACTATCTTATCACAGAAATAAATGCGAATCCCATAGCCTACACCGGACTCAAGGGAAAGTCTACAAAAGACCTCATATGATAATAAATTAGTCTAAATTATTATTCATCAGAAAATGTGTAATTGGTTGCACGCCACTGTGTGCATTCCATAAATGTTTTTTCGCTTAAACGAATTAAATAGTTTCAAGTAAAAATATTGCTTAATGTTTAAAAAACAGATCGCATTGAAGAAATGGACTTAAAAAGAAAAAACATACGCTTCAAGTTAGTAGATGAAAACACTAATCAATTTTTAAATAATATAATTTACTATTTTTGCATAGTTATTTAAATTTAAATTTAAAAAATATATATCTCTCTCTTAAAGCACTTAAAAATAAATCTGGGTATATCAACCTAAGTGTAAATATTTCTCTATATAGGTATGTAGATATTTATGCATATCACACGCGATTATCACAGCCATCCTACGCACTAATCGAGCGCTCACTTTAATTAGCCAACTTCACATCCTTTAACTCCAAAATGAGCTCCAAATCCTTAGCTACATGGCCATTATGCTTCACAGACTTCAGCCAATCCACATACCATGGCACTATGCCTGTCTCCTCGGCACCCTTCACCAAGCATTGCAAATAAGTTTTCGAAGGTTGACGCATTATAGGCACTGTGTCGGTACTGAGAAAGTCATGTATGGGAATTTTCGGTTGGTCGGTTAGCAAGTAGGCGCGTGCGGTAATTAAAGTGTTATTTGGCAGCATCACTGGTAGGCTGACTGGGTAGTAAATGCCCTCGTGAACGCCCTCTTGGCTGTGGAAAATTAAAAAGAAAAATATATAGAAATTTAAAAAAATCTAAAAATTTATATTTGATTAGTTAAAGGAATAATAAAGTTAAATGGGTTTTAAAAGAAATAAGAATTAAAAGAACAAATTCAGTTTATTTTTAATTTTAAGTGAATTAAGAACAACAAATTTCTTTCCAATCCATCACTCACTCATCAATATCCGCCAAATTGCTGAGATCAATCTCCCACAGCGTACCATAAACGTAGGCCCCATTCGTGGGCACAATAGTCGCTGGCGCACCACCCCAACGTTCGGTGAATGTATTGAAATCTAGCCGATAGTCCTTTAATATGCCCATACCGATTTTTTGTGCCGTCGGGTTTTGTATGTGTATGCGTTTGGTAAGCATATTACTGCCATAACCGAAATATATGAACTTATCGCCAAAACGTTCCGGCAAATCAGGCGGTATAACAAAGGCATTTGCGACGCAGTAGAATGAGGCAAAGAAAAGTAAATATTTTGAAAACATTTTATTTTGCTACTTTCAATTTCTCTTTATTAAGGGTGAATTCCTAGATCGTGTAATATATTTTATTGACTGCCTTGTGTCTACACACTTGGTTTGTCTGAATTAGACTGCCAGCGCTGGAGTGAAATGCGACTGGAGCTGGCGACTGAAGCTTCGGTGTGACATTAGAAATTTAAATTTAAATATATAGTGCCTGTATGTGTGTATTTTTGGTTTTTTTGATTAATTCTTTTTTTACAGAGATTCATACTTGCATGCAGATGTATGTGTGCACAGAGTCTTTCTAGTGCGAATCTCTTTTTTGAACACGCAAATTAAACACATATTTTGAATGCGTGCTTAATACGTCTCTATTGATATAGATACATACATGTATATAGAGCAGAGGGTCCATAACTTATTAGAAATAAATAATATCTAATAAAAAGCATCTTACTTACACACTTACAGCGCGTCTTTTACTGAAATTTTCGATGATGTTTTATGTCTAGTTTAAGCGCGATAAAAAGGGTATTTTTTCACCAAAACAATAAACGATTTTCTAATCAGCTTTTTTTAGAGTTTTGACTATTTTTCTTTTCTTTTCTTTTTTTGCTCAATATTCCATACTTTCATATAAAAGTGTAAAAAAAACCAAACTTTAGTTGAAGGATTTAAAAAAATAAACAAATGTAGGCTTCTTTTCAGTTGTGTTTAAGGGGGAGCCTGGTTTATGAGGTCTAAAAATTGCATCTCTTTGCGATTTTTTTTTTAAGGAAAAAATTAATTTAGCACTGCAAAGTTTTTTCTATCTTTTAATGAACATTTAAAAAGTATAAAAAATTTTTGCACTGGTTAAAATAAAAAAATGTTTAACATAGAAATTAGTAGAGCGCTGCAACGCTAGAGTTTCCAACTGGCGTACAAGATACAGCTCGTAATTATTATCTAAAGCAAAAAATTCAAATGGATTTCTAATTAGCATGATTTTTTATTCTAGATGAACTAAGAAAACTGAGAGAAATTCCAAAATTTCAACTTTTTGGAGGTTTTAAAGAAAAAAATGCCTTTCTATAAAACAAAAATTCACTTAAACTTGGTATAAAAATCTTGAAAATTTTTTTTATCTATTTTGTTAGTTCAAATAGAAGAGAACTTAATACTGAAGGGAACAAGCTATGATTCATTTCAAAAGGTTCACTCGTTTTTTTTTCATTCATGTACGCCAATTCAAAGAAATCATAAAAATGAAAAGTCGAGAAAAGAAGATAAAGTTTGTACTATTGCTGTCCGGTCACAGCGTAACTACGTAACGCTCGCCTACCTTTGGCTTTGTATCTACGGAAATATTAAGAATTAGGCTCTGTAACTTTGTGTGAATATTCTGAAATATATTATTATTATATATTAATACACCGTTTTTAATATTCTTTAAATCTCCCCGACGTCGGAAGAAATCTGAGTAGAGCCAAGGTGGTCGCTTCTTAACACATCAGCTCCAAAGACCTCAATCCTGATTCGAGCGAAAGCTGGGCAGAGCACAGAAAGTGATCCGCCGTCTCATCCTCCTCTCCACATGCTCAGCGCAGAGTGCACTGTCTGAAATGCTTACCTTTTCTATGTGCTTCGGCCAAAGAAAGTGCCCAGCTGCCTGCAGTCACTTATGTTTAATGACAAGAGGATCTGTGACAGTCGGTCGGACATGACAGGTAACATCAGTTTTGTTCATCTGCAGCCTCTCTCAGCCTTCCAGCCTCACTTGGGCTAAAGTAATCCATTTGCTAACCGCGGCTTTGCTGGCTGCAGAAGGGAATCGCTGAACGTGGTCCGGACTTAAAAAGTTAGCCTCAGAGCCCATTCTAGTTAAAGAGTCAGAGATCTCGTTACCCGCGATACCCACGTGTTCCGAAACCCATCCGACATAGATCAGCTTGGATTTACAGGATTTAACTACCCTTGAAGTTTTGTGCCAAAATTGGCTTGTTAACAATGGAGTGGGGAGCTAAGGAAAATCGCATTGCCCTGATTGCATCACAAAATAGTGGTAAAAGTGCAATAGAGATTTATGAATTGCTGAAACAATTTAATATTTCGAGAATGTTTGTTTAGCGTACGATCAATTGTTTTTCCCAAACGTCTGAAGTGACAGACAGAAAAAAAGTGTTCGTCCTCGCGTAGTGCCAACCAATGCAGCCATAAAAGCCGTTCGAGAAAGAATTCGCAGAAATCTCCTAAGAAAGCAGAAAATCATATCCAAGGAAATTAATGTATCGACCAGATTCACAAGTCGACAAATTCCATGCCGGTTGGGTACCACATTGTCCTTAAGGTTACTCACATTGCCCGAGGAGTGCGACGAGAACGCGAGAGTAGGAATGGAATGTTGCCAACCGTGAATGCAACATCCCTCCCCCCGTGGCGTTGTGGAAGATATGCCAACTTTTTCTGGGACCTCATCTCGAAAAAGCCATGGCATATAAGTGGCACATTCTCTTCAAGTGCAATATAGTACAGCGAGTAGCGATTCTGTGGCTCTACCGGTTAGATCTAGTCGTCCGAATAGGTATGGAACGCTCCGACTCTCAAACTATTCAAAACGGTACCTACTGGTGTAGTATCAGAGGAAGACCTCCTTTTCTTTGGAAATATAAGGAGGAGAATCAATTAGTTTCACTTGGTGTGTCCAACTGGCGCCGGTTAGCACGAGAAAGAAATGACTGGTGCGTTTTGTTAAACTCGGCCAAAACAGCGTAAGCGCAGTAATCGCAACAATCAAGAATAAAAGAAAGAAGAAGGATTATTTTCTAAATAAGGCATAAGATATAATTTTTTGGTTATTTTTAAAGGGAAGTATAACATGTAGAATTAGCGCAGCACATTAGCTGAGTATGTCAGGTTCTCTGCGAGTGCGCAACTATTTGATTTTTCTCAGCCGTGAGACAAACAGACCTAGATAGAGTTCATCAAGTTGCGGCAACAACAATAACCAAAAACTAAATATTTGCTGTCTTATTTCTTAATTAAAAATCTGCGGTAAAAATAGTAAAAGTTACTACTATTTATAAATGAAAAAGTAAAAATACTTTCTAATCTCGTTCAAATGAGTAATTCGATTTGTAGATTTCATTTGCTGTATATTTTTAATAAAAAAAGTTATATCAGTGATTATGAAGTATTACAAAAACAGCTTAAATAAATGTTATTTCCATTCTATTTCATAAGCGAAAAATATTTATATAAATAATTGCAAAAAAAGGTAAATAAAGCGAACAAATAAAATATACCTGGGTTGCAAACAGCAGTAAGTGCAAGGTGAAAGCTTTATCAGCTGCGAGAATTTATTTTAATTAAGTGAATTATCGTCAAAAATAATATATTTTAAAATGCATCATCTATGAGTTTTAGGGTGGGTTAAATTTTTTCACTACCTCGCTTCGGTGACTAAAGCATTCGACTGGTAAAACTTCAAAAAAGTGAATGTAAGCAAAGCTCTTAAATGGATTTTGAGCTTATTTATTTTTCATTTTAGTTTTTAATCCCCAATAAATATTTTTTTTTGTATTAAAATTTTTTGTTGAAGAAATGTTGTTGTTTTGAAGAAATTTGAGTATGGAAAACTCATTTTTGATGTTTATTTTGCTAAAAGCACTGCACTAGAGAGAGTTGGCATCCATTACAACTTCCAGTTGTCCTTTATATCGTGCTTATGATGATGGAAAAATGGTCTTACAACTTCGTCGAGCCTCAGTGGATTTCAAAGCTTAAACGAGTAGTTAGTCGAAATCGAAATAATAATTTAACCCCTATTGAAAATAGTAGACAGATAGGTGAATTGGTTGAAGTACCGCTTTGGCACTCTTCAAGTAGCACTAAAGCTCCATTTTGATACCATTATGAGCCCTCCCACCAGAAGATATCTATAGCCAGCCAAAAATGTTGATATAATGGAGAAGATTGATAGGTTTTAGGGCCTGGGGCAGTGTGCCAAGGCTGTCGAAGAAAGTAGCACTCAGTGACCTTAATCGTCTAGCTGCCACACCTAGACATTTACGGAGAATATGCTTTCTTCTCTACTTCTCAGAAAGGTCCCCACAGCTCTTGCAATGGGGGTTAAATGGTAAACTTACCTTTATCGGTGGAGTCTCCAAGACTTTTTGAGTCCTCCGTATATTGTACTGGGGTCAGAGGGTTATCGAAATAACACATGAAGAAATGGAGCTCCATCTTTTCTACGCTTTCCTGAGAAATAATTTATGCAGTTCCCCTTTAACAACTGTCAGAGTGATGCCGATGACAGGGTAGGAGGTCCCTGAGGCCAAGTCAGTCCCTCAGAGAAATGCTACCTACACACCCAAAAGATTTGATCTGCTTCTTGCAGGGGCTTACTGCAGCCAAGCAGAGCGAGATTCAGAGACATATAGGTTTTTAAAAGCACCCTCTATAATTATGAAGGCCGTTACAGTGAATTGTTTGCCCTTTAGAGATTTTTCCACAGTACCTGCAGCTTCGTGTAACGCTGATTCCGTCGATTTCCCTTTCAGATAGGCATATTTCGCTGGATATAATTTGATTCAATCTGCTCAAATACATTTAAGATAAATGAGATAAGACTTATAGGCCTCAATTCTTGGCTCCGTCCTGCCTTGGTTTTGAAAACAATCATCGTTTTCTTCCAATTGGTAGGGACGTAATTAAGAGCGATACACGCCAAGTAGATTTCTTGCAGGACAGAAACCACCTAAGTACTTCTTTTCTGAAGCATCACGGGCAAAATATCAAATCCAGAAGATTTAAAAGAGGAAAAACTATTGATTTTCCATGTGATTCTGTCAACAGATAGGATAGATTTCAGGGAAACATAAGGAAGCCCTACCTTTTGACTAGTTTCGACAGTTTCAAGGGAGGTAATAGAATTTTCCGAAAAATGATTATTTACCAGGCTTGTCAAAGATTATTCTGCAGATTCAGCCCACTGCCCATCTTCCCTTTTTACAAGAATTCTGCAGCATTGGTCTCTCGGAAGGATTTTGCTTAACCTGGCAGAATCCTTCATGGATTCGCAGTACTCCTTCCAAAGTCTTTAGTTTGGTGAGTTTTAGTTCATTAAAACCCCTCTTAACCTTCTCTTTCAAGTCAGTCAGCGTCTTGCTCCAGCTGGGAGGAAAGTTTTTCTTGCTAAAATATGCTAGACAAGCCACTTTAAAGGCTCTCTGGTAAGACCGCTCTAAGTATTCCATCTGCTTATCCAGAACAGAGACCAGCCGACCAGCTTTTAGGGTTCCTAGTGGGAGATATGGTTTACCGTGCGAAATTGATTTCGAAAAGAATCAACCTGTGATCCGAAAAGGAATTTCTCAGAGGAACATTCCAATTATCAACCCTAATAGCAGACGAATTAGACGAAAGTGTAGTGTAGTGAGACGTAGATCTCAGCTTGGAACACACTGCAGTAGTCCGGTAATTTGTATGACTTTTCATATCCTAATTTTGAACATAATACTGCGGCTCCAAGGTTTTGGGACACCCTCTTCCTTATGCTAAAAGTTTGGTGCGTTGTAATTTGTCCCTTTCGCCTTCCGTTCTTTTCTAATACTACCTTAGGTTGCCTGTTGAAATCAGCTTAAGGAATAACGTAGCCTGAGCTAGCATTTAAACCTCTGCATATGCGTTTGCGGCCATAAGGCCTTTGAACTAGTTTTACTGTTGTCAATAGCCTAAGTGCAGACTTGTTTGCAGAACTTTTTGCTACTAATTCTATTGAATAAAGGCCAAGTATCTTGTCTAGTACTGCTCTGCAACTCTTTGCACTTTCTCCAGCTTGTTAACGTATGTTTTCTTGTTCCAACTTGCCCGCCACACTAGAATACCATAGAGTACTATTCGTCTTACTACTGCCGTGTAAATCCTACGTGAAAGTCGTGGAAGGCGTATAAGGTATAGGCATTGAGTGCTTTCTTCGTTCATTCTTCCATATTGAGCTTCAGCGTTAGTTTGCTATCTTCTATTTGCTATCCTCCTAGGTTACTCCTAGGTACTTAGTATATGTCTTAACCTGTAGTGTGATGCTATCCCGCCTATGTGGGGTCGACTTCGGAATCTTGTACTTCCTGGTGAACACTACTAAGTTCGTTTTCCCAGGACTTTTAGTCCCGCTTCAACTGCCCACTTGCTGATTTCCTTAAGCGCCCTTTCAATAACTTGACTCATTGTGTTTAGACATCTTCCTGAGATGATGATGGCCAGGTCATCCGCATACCCAGTTCACTTTGGTCCTCCATTTCCCATTTTAAGTAAGATCCTGTTTACTATCAGAGTCCACAGTAGAGGGAAGAGCACACCTCCTGATGGTGTACCTCTATTTGGGCAAAATCGAATTTCATTTCACATATTTGAAAGAGATTTTAAATTGATTTTTGACTAATACAGCCGCATTTTAATAATAATAATAATCCACATCTATGTTAAGTACCAATTATGTGCCACCAATTTTTTATTACTTTTTTCTTGACTTCAGTTCGCGTTGCTCATCGTAAATATTATCTGCCGTCACTCATGCACTGCCATAAATGCTGGTACATAAATACATCTATGTCTATTAGAATAACTGCGTACTTTCTTTAATGAACTGGGAATCACCTTGAAGCTGTATAAAGATTGTGAGAAATGTCACTATTCGCTGAGAACTACACAGCATAAAAGAAATCAAATCCAGATTTTTTTAGTATACTCTTAATCTAATCATGGTCGGCGTCACGCTGATAAGTCATGTTGGAAGTGATGAATGAGTTGTACATTCACTACTATACAAGGTGGGACAAATACACTCTTGTAATATATGAATATTTTTAATCGAGTACGAAGATTTTTATTTACTAGCAGATATTACTCAGGATCACGCCGGAAATGTAATTCTTTTGCAATATTATATCAGATCATCAGATCAGTTTTTTTGGTTATAATTAACCCTGCAGTAGTCGCGCGGTCTACATATGTAATCCACCATTATTAAATTTTAAATTTCTTGAAAATCATGCATCGATTTCATCGGAGATTTTTGCTACTTGTAACTAACAAATAGAGAGTCACTCTCAGTGTTCCGCTGTTAATTGTCGCATGCAGTAGTGTCGCTAGAGGTTCGTGAAATTCATGGTCTACGTATGTATGCCGCGCGACCCATTACGTAAGTATTTTAAATTAGGTTTTATGCTAATAGCTAGTTATACTTTGTAAATAAAAGTGGACTTTTGGCATACTTTTTCATTTTACAATTTTGTGGAACTTTTCTGATAATATTTACATATGTATATTATGCTACTCTGCTGAAATGACTTTGGCCTTCAGAGGGCGTTGTTCTTTTCGGCAGTATATTCCAAATAAACCTGCTAAGTATGGACTGAAAGTTTTTGCACTTGTAGATGTTTATTACCCATACACCTATAACTTAGAAATTTACGCCGGCCAACAACCCGAAGGTCCATTTCGGTTAAGCAACGAGAGATTTGATATCGTGATGAGAATGGTGCAACCAATTTTGAATATACATATCAATATTACTATGGACAATTGGTTTTCCTCTCTGGAAATAGCAAAGCAATGATTTGATAATGGAATTACAATGGTTGCTACCGTTCGAAAAGATAAAAAAGAAGTTCCCCGGGAATTTAGAATAGCTAGAAGCAATCCAATATGCTCCTCAAAATTTGGATTTCACTGTCCATATACTCTGGTTTCTTATGTACCAAAAGCCAACAAAGTGGTAATAGCCATGTCTACAATGCAGCGATTGATTCTGACACCGGAGATCAACGAAAGCCGGAAATAATAACATACTATAATCGCACTAAAAATGGCGTTGATCTGGTTGACAAGATGTGTTCTCTTTATGACGTATCTAGGAATTCGAGAAGGTGGCCGCTGACTAAGTTCTATAATCTTGTAAACCTCAGTGCTCTCAACGCATTATGCATTTACACTGCAAACAGTAAAGTTCTATGAATCTGTCAAAAGGCGGGATTTTCTCATAGACTTAGCCTTGTCTTGGATGAAACCACTGGCTCACCAAAGATTAACACTTACCACGCTACCTAGAACACTGACATTTAAAATAAAAGACTTCTTGGATCTTCCACAAGTTGCAACTCATCAAGGTCCAACGCACAATAACTACGTCGGTCGTTGCTTCGATTGTGGAAGGGCCCGTAATAAAAGCACCCGTAAAATGTGTAACGCTTGCAATAAATTCATTTGTCCTGATCACTCCAAGACTGTATATTCGTCATGTTTCGAAAACAATTAAAACATCTCAATTATCTTCTGGTTATTTTATATATATTTTATACTTTTCTGAAGTATCTTAATTTTTTGTTAAAACATGAAGTTTTGGTTTTTATTTATTTTATATAAGAACAGAAAGTTTATTTATGTTATTTTTGATTAATATTAATAAATTAAACAATAACAAGAATACTTAAATCAAAAGCAATGGAAGAATTAAATATTTATCTCTTGTATTTTTAATTTTAAAATGGATTACATATGTAGACCGCGCGACCAATTACGTCAGTTTCAGGGGCGCGACTACTGTAGGGTTAAAATTTTCTGTATATTCTTGAACATCATGAATTCAAAACCCGTCCCAATACTACTTAATAACTTAATCTTACCAAGGCAATCAACAAGATAGTAGCTGTATATGAGCTGATTCGAATATTGTTTAGTATATAATCTATTCTAAATAAAATCTAAATTGCAAAACTTACTTTACCATTTACTAAGTTCTTGTCTAGCGCCTTGTCTACTCAGAGAGCGCTCAGTAAGCTGCCGAACTCCTGTCTAGAGATTGCGGTGTTCACCAGTAACTGAGTGTTTGAAACTAATACGGAGAAGTTTGGACTTCCGTACAACCCCCATTGCAGAAGCTGTGGGGATATTGCTGAGAAAGAGACTGTTGAACACTTTCTTTGCAAATGACTAGGTCTGGCGGCTGGGTTTCTTAGTGTGCCTTTCGGGGATAGCCTAAGGTAGTTCTCCAACGTTTCTCTCCACCACTACGTCAGCAACAAGATGGTTTTTCTTCCTTTAAGTTCTTAAATTTTTAGCAGGTAGTGATTATGGTATCAGACGGCATTCTAGCAACTACGTACCTATCTGTCACAAGTATCAATCTAACAGACGATGATGAAAAGTCGTGACATGCCCTAAAAATGTTTTCCGTGAGAGTCTTCTAAAGTCTCATATGTTTTGCTTTTCATTGGAAGTTGATTTTACTTAGCGGGACACATCGGGTTAGAACCGCTTGCTCAGCATTAGCTAAAAAGCCATTTAAATTGCCGTCATGTCGAGCTGCTAAGAACTAAGGAGCATTCAAACTAACATTATTATATCATAATAAACCATAATTAACGAAAGAATAACCTCTTGGACTGAAAGGAACAGTATTTTAAACGAGTATCAAGCCGGCTTCAGAAATAATTACTCCACTGTGGACAATATATTCAATTTAACCGCTATTGTCCATTTTAAATTCGAAGAAAAGAAGATAGGTTACGCGTATTTGGTCAGCAGCGTTTGATAGAACATCAAGAAACGACTTACATGAAAGCTTAGAAGGAGGATTAAACATAGAAGGGAAAATTATCAGACTTCTAATGTATGCGGATGATATCATTTTGTTAGCGGATCACCCAGAAAAACTACAAGAGATTATTAATAACCTTGAAAGCTACTGCAACCTGTGGAATCTTGAAGTAAACCGCTCAAGGTCACAAATAATGGTGTACAGAAAAGGTGGGAAACTTAGTTAAGAGGAGAAGTGGTATTATAGTAAGGAAGAAATACAGACTGTGTCTCGATATACTTACTTAGGAGTGGAAATAACACCTCAGATGAATTAAAAAAAAAAATACCAGTCTAACGGTTAGACGCGATAGAAGTGAAACCTTCCGTAAAACAAACTGAGAGAGAATGAGACGAAAGCAGCATTAGGAGCGGGATAATTGTAGGTTCATTATAATATTGCTATAAAGTTCATATTTTATTTTTTTTAGTTTTATTTTCTTATTGTTTTTTTTTTCTGTCGATATTCACGACACTTTTCTGCATTATTTTTCGGCATAACTGCGGTAAATATTTAAAAATATTTTAAAATGAAAATATTTACGAATATAAAAATACGGAGGCAATACAGCACACGCGGTTGCTATTATGAGCGTCGTAACGCGTATATTACACAGACGTACTAACATACATACAAACATTCGTAGGACGCTTGGTCTAAGCAAGTATTAGGTAGTGTAGTATAGGTATACATAATGCCTTCTCGCTCACCGTGGCTCCGTAATACGCAGGCGCGCACACATACGTACTAGCATACATACAAACATACATACGTATGACGCTTGAACTAAACACCAAAGCAAGTAATAGGCAGTGTAGTATACATACTACAATACTCACTATACTAGCGTGGCTCAGCAGTACGCAGCCACACACATATACGTATATCAACATATAACGCTTCGCTCTTTTTAGTGTCGCTTTTTCGTTTCATCGAGTCTCAAATCACTCCCAACGATTCTAAAGAAGTTTTCACTTCAAAAAAACATATTGAAAACAGAACAGATGCAGTAAAAAATGCTATTAAAGCTTCGCGGACTTGTCTTTTTAAAAAAGAAAGAAATTTCAATTCAAACTAAATGGCAACTTTTTCTTGCAGTTTGTCGTTCAAGACAATCATACGCAGCACAGGTGCGGGGTTTTGGGTGGTTTGAAGAAGTTGAATTAGATTAGATTGGTCAAAAGATCTGGTTTATTTAAACAAATATGATATAGGATCCAGCATGTGGATAATGACGGCTAGAAGTGGCATGATAATTTTAAATAACAACAGATTTGACATAAAAAATAGAACTTGTTCAATGTGTAATTTAGGCGAACTTGAAAACATAGCGCATTTCCTGGCGCGCTGCCCAATGATAAGAGAATATAGAAAAGTCGTTTTCGGAAAATTTACCTTAAATGATTCACAACTGATTGAGATTCTCAATGGGGAAAATGATCATTGGGATAAATTTTGCGTTTTGTTAGATATGCCTTTAGATACAGAGATTACTTAATAAAAGAGTTTAACTGATTTCAAAAACCGTAAGCCGAATAATTGTTTTGAACGAAAAATAAATTGACAGACGGCTCATGCCATTGTCGTTAAATTATTGTAAATATTTTGTTTTTTCTTAATATTACAATAAGTAAATTTCAAATTTTGTATATTTTACTTTTATTTGCTATAAATACTACTACTACTAAAAAACCATAAGTTATTAAAATTTGTTGGACCACCTTGTATACTTATTAGCCACGTTTCGTATGGTGCCACGCGAAACACCAGATGGGGTCACAATGTCATTAGACGTATTAGTGATGCGTAATTTATTAATTAGCTGCAAAAAATTTTATTGTAAAAATAATTGAAAAATTAAATACGTAATCAATTTTTTGTTTTTATTAATTTTTTTTTTTTTAAATAGTAGAGATAAGAAAAAATTATTAGCAAGTGAAATTTGTATGGTTATATATTTATTTCATTTGGAGCTTTAATCACAAATGTCGGTCTTTGCAGCAGATTACTTAATTCAGCAGTTTCAAAACGTATTTGCAATGAGGCAATTTTCAATAAATGGCTGCAACCTGTGGTGTGTTCGTGTGTGTGTGTTTTTTGTCAGAATTTTCGCTTACATTTGGCCTAGTTATGCCAGCTCAACTTTCACATTGAATCTAAAACGTTTATAAGGATGAAAACTTAAACTAAACATTTAAACTGATTTATTTAGATATGAATTCAATATATTTACTTGATTTATAATTTTATACATGAAATTAATTTTTATAATTTTTAAAAGTATGATATTTTGCCAATGTCTAGTGATGGATTTGCGGGAGATTTTGAACAATATGTGGTTGTTCGTTTACGGCCACCTTTAATCTTTCTATCGGAACATACTCGACAGTCTTTGTTACGTCGAAACCGAGGAATATGCAATTTCTCATCAAGTCGATTTTCAGTCTCAGAGGTAGTACATTTCCCTTAGAGTTGAACTGTTCTTCGGAACACTCTTCCTAGTTGAATAATTAACTTTTTAACAAACTGTAGATGAGTCACGGGCTTCTCAGTTCTTTGTACTTTTATCTTTTTACAGAATGTATGCATTTACTACGGATACTTCCAATCGCCAAAAGAAAAGTTTACGCCACCATTTAATACTTTTCCTCATACACGGATAAGAAGCCGCATCTGCTCGATCGACACCACCCATATTTTTGGTATAATTTAAAACTATGATGGATTTTTGAACAGTCTGAGCATTACCACAGCGATTTATTCTCGTAACAAGTGCTGAGCACAGTAACTTGTATTTTATCTTTCCAGACATTAAGTAGGTCAGGTTAGGTTAGGTTGAAGCGGTTGTCCTGTGGGACACACTCAGGCTCATAGCTCATTGCGATGCCGCGCGGGGAGCTTGCCCTTATCTCTCCTAAAACCAGTGTGTGCTTTTCAAAAATTTTAAAATATCTCTGATTTCTGTAGAACTGAGATCTCCCAGCTCATCAAAAAATTGTTCACCCAGAATAGTAAACCTGCGTTTGGATAGCGCAGGACAGTGGCACAGTAGGTGCGAGATTGTCTCTTCCTCGTCCTCATCTAGACAATTTCTGCCCGTCCTTTGGGCGTGCCCCGTTATGACTGAAATCAGTTTGCTAAGACTGTGTGTATTTTGGCTTAGCAGAGATTCTGTGCGTTTAGCATTGAGAGTCTGTCACAGTTGCCCTCAATGTCGCGATGGACAGTAACCCATGTTACCTTTAGGTGAAATGACTCAGCCATCTCGTTAAGAGATGTGCGGCATTTCATGGCTTCCTTGGAGGTTGTCGACTGTTTTGTGAGGGATTTTATCGCCGCTTGGTTGTCAGTGAAAATGTAGATATCATTTCCGGATATCGCATCACACTATATCAGTGTCGTGGCTTTTATTATTGCCATCAGTTCCGCCTGAAAGACACCAAGTAGTCGGGGAGCCGAAAACTGAAGATCCCCAGATGCTCGGAATATATGTACACCACCGCCCACCCTGCAATCGAGCTTTGAGCCATCTGTGTATTCATGGATGGACTCGCCCTGTCTCACATCGTCCCGTTCCCACTCTTCCCTTGAGGGCAGGAGGGTCGTAAACGATGTAACGGCAAGTATAGGCGGGAGTGCATAGTCCACCAGTCCGGGAAGCCCCAAAGTGCCAGCCAGGATTTTACCGTAACCATAATCTGTGTTTGACCACTTATTTAGAGGGTTCAGCCTTATTGCTGCGCTGCGTGCGTTATATATTGCCTGCAGATCTACCGGAAGGAAGTGTAGTGTCGCATATAATGCTTTCGATGGTGTGATTGACATGGCCCCGGTTATCAGAACAGATGCTAGTCTTTGAACCTTATCAAGCGTTTTGATGTTCAATAAGTAACAAATAATTTTTACGAAAAAAAACTCATTTCCTAGATATGGTAAATTTGGACTTTTTTATCACTGCAGGGTATACCCTTCCTATTACACTTTATTTCATCGATTAGATAACATTTCTTCTTTTTTCTCATTTCTTCAATTTTTCTGCCAATGGTACACGTGCGTAGTACCTGTTAGTATACATATGAAAACCTTGGTCAGTGGGGATTTTATCCATTAACTTTTTGTATATTGCTATGGTATTCTCGCAGTTGCAGGTAAAGTCGGATTGGTTAATTCCTCTGAAGTTCGACTTCCATAATATGGAAGGATACTAAAGATACCTATATCCGGTAAGTGCCTCAGCAAGCACATAAAGCCTGTTACACCATTTAGTGGGCTTGTTCGGATTAAAAGTAATCGAACTTATTTTGCCTTTAAATTTTACGACAGATTCGTCGACACTGATTTGCTGATTTGGTATAAAATAAGTGGAAAATTTGTCATCTGAATATTCTAGATACAGGCTTACTTTCTGTAAGCGTGTTCTCAAAGATTTGGCAGCGGTTGGTGTTTGTTTTAAGTGAAGCATAGAACAAATTTGACTGAAGCGATCACTTGTAGAGGCATTTGCATAAAATGGAATATGACTTGCTTCAGTAGTGGACCAATAGTTATGTGGCCTCGGCGGCAGACCTCCATCCGATGGTCCAAATTTTCGATGACGCTGAGGCATAATTGAGGTTCTATGCCGTTAATGTGCCGAATTATCTCATCCTTGAGCTCTTGAATTGTTGCTGGCTTATCGACGTACACCTTTTCTTTCAAATAACCCCATAGAAAGAAGTCCAACGGTGTCGTTGAAGTTTAGGTGTGGTTCACATTCAACATCGGCCCTTGAAATTTAACCACCCTTTATATTGCATAATGACATACTACCAATGTTCAAAATGGTTACTATGAAAGCAAGAAATTCTTCTTTGCCTACATAATCTACAGAGATCTTCTAGATAATACATTCGCACTTATTTTATTATTTGCATACTCATTTGTTTCCTTTATTATATTGTTTATTAGCTCATCGGTAAAAAATAACTGCAAAAAATGTAGTGGTTCTGTTACCGCTTGGGGAATTTGGGCGCCTGGTATCTTAGGAAATGTAGCGAGATGTACTCGTATTTTAGTTGTGTTGGGGTCGTTTTCTGTAACATGCACCCAATCGTCATCATCCTGACTGAGACCTTTATTGGAAATATTGTTGCTTTCTTCTCTGCTTTTAGCTTACACATATCGCATAAGTACTATGACCACGTAGCGGAGCCTTTCGGCCGTTAAGGGTTAAATAAATTGTAAAATATTTAAAAAATGTCAAAAAAGAGCGCCACATTGTCAAGTCATAAATTGGGAACGGGAGAGAGCTAATAAGAGAGGCAAAATAGGGAAGATTTGTAAGAAAGATTAGATTACGGGGATAATAGAATACGATATTTGGTTATCTGAAGCAAAATTGTGAGACCAAATTTGTCTATTTACCCACTCATTCCGCTCGTATTGCTAAAGTCCTGTTCGTCAAGATTAGACTTATCTTAAATTTAATTGAAACTTAGAGATTACCCATCAGTACTTCTTCATGATTGTACCAGCGATATTTTCCATCATTCATGTTTACAATGTTTTGCCTTTCAAACTTAAGCGGTCCCGGTGGTCTAGAGCTCGAAAATTTACGGTTTTTTTCAGAATTTTTTTTACAATAAAAAATATGAAAAACGATATTTACATTTTTTAGGCTTTTTATTTGACTTCTTTTACATACAAAAATAAATAAACAAAAAAGCAATGAAATTGAAGCTCCCGAAAAATGGATCCATTTTCGCTCTTCTATATATCTGAAACACAAAAACCAAAAAAAAATTATTAATCAGTATGACTGTAGCTATGTCCCGCTACTAGAATAAAAAAAAAGAAATTGACAAAATGGCGCGGTTTTGAAGTAAATGGGGGTTTTTCCAGTTTTTTAATCAAAAAAATACGAAATAATTGAAATAATAATTATTTAATAATAAATAATTCTAGTACGGGCGATAGCCATTGATGTTGTGAACAACTTATTAAAATTTCAGACGATTCGGTTGAATAGTTTTTTTTTTTTTTTTTGACAACACCAGGCCGAAAAGAGCAGTTTTGAAATAATTGAGTTTAAAGTTTTGAGAGTGGATATTTTCCATTGATGTCGCCGCGTGACGAATCTGACTCTACCTGCTAAAACGGGAAAGAATCGAAAATACTGGGAATATCCTTCCAAAAATTTTACAGTATGTTCCTAAAATCCTATACTTTCGAAATATATATTAAAAAAAATCGATTTTTTCAAATTCTACACCACCGGAAGCCCTTAACCATAACGGTGTCAGTTGAATTGTATGCGAATGTGTCACGGACTAATGAGAACTGTTATCTGAGCAAATTTTGGTTTCGTACTGTACATTGTCCCATTGTCCATGAATTTGTTACTTACCAGCAGATTTCAAAACCGATATAATAATGCGATAGGCGCGACATCTAGAAAGTGCGATAGTAGAAAGGTGCGTGACTTGACTAAATGTAACAACAGGGTGATTGTTATTTTTAGAATTTGTGCTAAGTAAATTTAGTCACATGAAAGTTGCAGTTGAGATTGAAATTATAATTGGAATTGTTGTATTTGTTTATTAGTCGATTTTGGACTGCGTTTTTATATCGTTAAACTCTTGACTAGACTTGTGATTTAGCTTTCATGAATAACGAAAGTGGCGCACCCGCGGTGGGTGTGATTGTGAGAGCGTACGAGTACGAAACGTGTCGAAAAAAAATTTCTACCAACTCATTTAATACCGGCTGACATTTTTTTGTGTATTGTTGACATTTAGTGGAATAAAAAAAATAGTCGGCTGCGCCGTAGAGGGAAAATACGTCAAACGACCCCTGGCTCCCGGATTATATGTATTCCAGTCCATTAGCAATAATTCCTGCAGACTAGAAGTAGAATTGAAGTTAATAAAGATATTTTCTGGGCAAAGTGGCGGGAAGAAGATTGTAAAAAGAAAAACGTTGATTTCGGAAAGCTAATCAGAATCGATGCCAGTAAGATCCTGGAAATATTACAGATTAAATAGTCTATGGATTGGTGAAAGTAGTATTCTATCACCTCAGTACAGGAGGGTGACACCTCACCGAAATGGCTGATAGGCTAATGCTATAATCGTCTGCGTCCCGTTAAGACTCTGGCAAGCATTCGGGTACATTCCTTACACATCATCATTAAGTTGTTGGCACAGGCTCAGTTGAAAAAACCTGACTAGTTCCTGTCCTGGTTCTCAACTCTATTGCCAATGGAGCAGAGAGTCAACCCTCGCATGGCGCCCCTGCTTGCATGGATAACCATGGGGACACTTAGGGAAACTGCACTTTCGTGTGAGGGTAGCGGCCTGAAGTCGGGACGCTAAAGAGTTGAATATGAGTAACAAAAACCAAAAACAAACATCCGAGTAAAAATTTAAAGAAGGAAACAGAGATGCTCGAAATGACAACGTGGATCCAGGAGCAGCCTTTAGAATGAGTAGCCTACTGCTAAGATCCCCGCCGGTAAAGAACGCATCCACTCTAAATTCAGCTGGCAGTGGACCTGCCCGTACTGTGTTCAAAAATGTCAAGGCTTATAGTCCCATAAACGTCAACGGACATAGTAACATTAGCATTCAGAGTAAGGAGGACTGCAGCCAACGCAGTATACACCAACCACCACTCTTGTAGCGGCAGAACGGTTGCCACAAAAGAGGGCGCACCAATCGACGCAATTGAAATGTCTTCTCGGCTGGAGCTGATAGAAAATATGAGGATTATGGAGGAAGATGCGATCTCTCAATGCAAGTTGGTGATAAGTTCGATGCAGCATGCGTTCAGACTTCAAAAGAACATCAGCAACGAAGTCAAAGTTGGAGTATCTAAAATGCCTGACCTGCTGGATGTAACGCTGAACTGTAGACGCTCAGGGAAGGCAGCAGAAGAAGGATGGGTGCTCTTGAGTCCCCGTAGAAACACTGCCTCTCGGCCAACAGTTGATACTCGACTCCTTGATGGCCAATGCGGAGGTGGAAACTGAAGTTTTAAAGCTGCTCACCGACCAAGAGGAGCAGATAAAGACAAGGATCATGGCACCGCACTCGAAAATAAGTACGTGCTTTCCTCACGCTGTCTGCAGAGGGTGCCGCGAAGCTCATCGAGATCGGCAATATAAAAACCGGCTGGATCCGAGCCAAGTAGCAAGCGTGTGAACAAATTAAGAGATGTTATCGCTGCCCTGGGATAGGGTACACACAATCAAAATGCACTGGCTTTGATAGGCGAGATGCGTGTATCAGATGTGGGAAACCAGGGCACAAAATAAAAGACTGCAAAACAGCCCCAATTGCGTCCTTTGCGTAGATGCGAAACGTGACCATACCGATCGCCTGCCAGGTTCAAGGAGATCCCTCTAGTTAAGAAATGATGAGAGTACTCCAGGAAAACATGCACCGAAGTCGCAGAGCACACGCTCTGCTCGAACAGATAACTGTCGAGAGAGAGCTAGATGCAGCCATGATCAGCGAGCAGTACGGATGGTTCACTAAAGGAACCTACATAGTTGGAGGACGAAACAGAAACGGCCGCACTCTGGCTACCAAGTGGCAGTAAAGTTGCATTTCCACAGTATGGAACCGGCTGCTACCTAACCCTCAGTGATAGATGGCAAAGATTGGTGGACCAACCCAGAACAAAAGAAGGTTGTGGTGGCCACCACAAACGTAATACTCCTGTACGGCAGTGAAATATGGGGAGATTCGCTAAATTGTAAAACCAAGCAGAAAGCATTCTAGGCTGTACAACGAACAGCGGCGCTCAGAGTTGCTTCAGCTTACCACACTATTGCGATCAGCGGGAAAATACCTATCGACCTCATGGCTCGGAAACGAGTGGATGCGTGATATTCTAGAAAAAACATACGACCACTATTGCCGTGGAACGGAGATGGCAAGCCATGAGGCGGTGACAAAGCCGATGGGACATTGAATGGAGTGGCAGGTGGCGGTGAAGCTGATTCCAACAATAAGTAGGCGGGTGCCAAGGGGAAGAGGGCTATTTCATGATTCAGTTCCTCTCGGGACATGGATACTTCCGCAAATACCTATACTGCACGAGTAAGGCAAGTAACTCCAGGTGAAGTACCGAAGGATGACGCTGAACACACGTTCTTTAATTGCTACAGATAGTTCGTGGAGAGAGATGCTCTGAGGGAGCAGATTACCGACATCGCGCAGCTCAATGTGATCGGCAAGATTTTTGAACGCGAGAATAACTGGAATGCTAAAAGATACGTTGAAGGCGTATTACGGAGAAAAAAGATAGATCTCGACGCAGTACAATAAATCGAAGGCTCTCAGACGAAGACATAAAAAGACGGGCCTATAGCATGAAGCTGACTACAAGCATGGTAAACCCTGGCGAGGTTGAATAGAACTGCTCCATTTCATGAACGTCGGTCTGTACCTTCCCGAAGCAATGTAGAAAGTAGATACAGGAAGGGAGTCTCCTCAGCTGAGGGATTGTTTTAGTGACCACACCACACAACGCTGTGGAAAAGGCATTTTCAACCCTACCCCACATGTAATCTGTAATGTAGTTTTAATTGTATTAATTGTAAATATAAAAGTTATTGTTATTGTAATTGTTTTTGAATTTTTAATTGCAATTGTTATTTTACTTGTAGGACTATTTGCTGTTTGTAATTGAAAATATAATTGTAATTACAAATGTAATTGTGCTTGTAATTTTGACTCCAACGCACCGTAACTTATCCCCAGGTGTTTCCTTCGACGATCTTACACATACATACCATACATATGTACCTACACATTTATAATTCAAAAACTAACTACCGCGCTCCCACGCACCCACTCATGCTTATATGTATGTATGAGTGCGTGCAATCATACACTGCTACTTTCAGCGCTTCCACTGACTTTCGGCACTTTTCCCGGCTGAGTTGTCAAAAAATGACAGCGTAATGATAAATGGATTTTGCGGTGTCACTAACAAAATTTACACTGCCAACTTTTGCCACCAAGTGCCAGTGACATCCTACACACACACATATGTGTTGTTGCATATCTGCCGAAATAAATATTTCCGATTGCTAAATAAAGGAAAGTGGTATAAAAATCCAATAATGAAACAACACGTCTTCTGTGATTAATGTGGGCAAATGAAAAATGTAAATTTGTCTAGAAAGGGATGGGGAAAATTTGTCAAATAAATTTGTGAATAAATAAATCAAATTTGCATCCATTTTGTAGACACATCGTATGTATGTATGGTAATATACTACAAGCGAGAAAGGTCCATTATGGGGTCCCGTTGGTCTAGAACTCGAAAATTTAGAGAAAATACTCTTTACAGTAAAAAAAATTAACAACGATATTTAAATTTTTTTTAAGCTTTTTAATAAATGGTGGTTGAGTTTCAAGGGCCAATGTTGAATGTGAACCACACCTAAACGTCAAGCTTTTTTTCCGCATTTCGTTTGACATTTTTCAATTTCAGACTAACTCAATTTGAACCATGGAAAGATACATAATCGAGCAACGCGTTAAAGTTATTCAGGCGTATTATGAGAACGAAACAATCGCTCTTTTGCACGAAAAATTTGATGGCCGATTAATCTCACGTCGCGGCGATGTCAATTGGCCGCCAAAATCATGGGAATAGATACTGTTGGACTTCTTTCTTTGGGGTTATTTGAAAGAAAAGGTGTACGTCGATAAGCCAGCAACAATTCAATAGCTAAAGGATGAACGGCATAGAACCTCAATTATGCCTTAGCGTAAGCCATACCAATATTATCATAATAAAGAGAAATGACAATAATTTCTTAAAAAAATTGTGTTTTATTCAAAAAACTTAACCACCCTTTATAAAAATGAAAAACCATTTTTTTTTTATTTTAGAAATGACGCTGAAGATGACTATCCCAAAAAATTGGACCCGGTGTTGTCCATTTCAGCTCTTCTATACTTCAAAAAACCAAAAAAAATATTATTAACCAGTATGACTGTAGCTACAGCTGCGGTGAAAATAATAGCATCACGAAATTCAAACTTTAAAAAGTTTGAAAAGAACTCAATTTTTTGAACATAAATAATTTTACTTAATTAATTATTAAAAATTAAATTAACATAATTTTAATAAGAAGAGACCCCATAATGCAAGATATATTGACTTAACATGTTATTTCAGTCAAAATAAGGCGGTAACAAAAATATAGCGATATTTCAATCCCATAACGAAAACAAAAAATTTACTTAAAATGTAAAACAAAAGAACTTCTTATCCATAACTATGCTAATTAACTAGTGTCTTAATACTTTGTTGAGTATCCTTTATTGGAAATTACTGCCACACGGCGCCTTGACATAGAATCCACTAAATCCTGGCATCTAGTATCGGAATTCTCTCCCAACTTTCCTTTACAACCATCCAACCAACCATCCCAACCATTACTAGCTAGATTGCAACTGTGAACTCCCTTTTTAACTGTAGTCCACAAATTCTCAATTGGGTTGAGATCTGGAGACTGTGGGGGCCATTCCATGACGTTGATGGTGTTGTCCCCAAACCATTTTTTAGACTTTTTGCTCGTGTACTTGTGGTCATTGCCCCCCAAGACCCATTTTAACGGCATTGCATCCTCTGCATATAGTAACATTACATCTTGCAAGATATCCACGTAGACGTGCTGATCCATGATCGTTCTAATCCAATGAATCGGACCTATTTCATCGTAGGAAAAGCACGCCCATATAATAATGCTGGAACCCCCTGGTTTAACGGTTTTTTTCGTGTATTTTGGTCTATATTTTTCAACGTAACTGCGAGAACCAGTCCCTCCATACAACACGATTTTGCTCTCATCTGTCCACAATACGTTTCTCCTTTTTCCCCTGGCCAATTGGAGTGCTGCTTAGCAAATTTCATGCGTTTAGTTGCGTATTTAATGGTCAAAAGCGGAGTTTTTCTCGGACTACAAGAGTCTTCGTCCACGATACTCTACTTTTTCGGACAAATTTCTTGGCATTACTAATCATTTTGTTTAAGCAGCTGAAAAACCGATAATTGAAAAATAGATGTTTTATCTATTTTGTCTTTTAAAAAATCACCTTTTCTAACAAAAACGTGTGTTTCCCAATAATAATTTTGCACAAATGCTTTTTTCGACAAAAACATGTGCTTGGTGCTATTACTTTTATCGCGCTGTTTTGCTTTCCCCTTTCAATTTTGCTTCTTTTGAGAAGAACCGTTACCATTTTAGTTCTGCTTTTTGCTCACCCAAAGCAGAGAGACTGTCAGTAAGACAAGAGAAAAGTAGCTGCAAACCAAATTCCTTTTAGACAAGTTTTACTGTGAAATAAAGTGAGCTGCTTGTTTTGGTGCTATTATTTTCACCGGCACTGTATGTCACGTACTAGAATGAAAAAGAAAAAAATTACAAGATGGTGTAATTTTGAGTTTGGCACTCTAAAATTCGGTTTTTTTCAGTTTTTTAATAAAAAAATATACGAAGTAAATGAATTAATAATATGATTCTAGTATGGGCGATAGCCATTGATGTTGTGAAAAACATATTAAATTTTCAGATGATTCGGTTGAATAGATTTTTTTGTTTTTTGACAACACCAGGTCGAAAAAGGTAGTTTTGAGATAATTGAGTTGAAAGTTTTGAGAGTGGCCGCGTGACGAATCTGACTCTACCTGCTAAAACGTCTGTAGAATCGAAAATACTGTGAATATCCTTGCAAAAATTTGACAGTATACTCATAAAAGCCTATGCTTTCAAAAAATCAATAAAGGAAAAAAATCGATTATTTGAAAATTCTAGACCACCGGTACCCCTTATACACAAACAAATTGTATTCAGGCTTAGCAAATTCATAGTAAGACCAACGCTTAGTTGTTACAGGCCTCTTCTTTTCGCCAAGCCTTAGCGTGAAGCAACTGGTATTAATATATATGTATATAGGTATATATATCTTGGCACGGCTATTTGTAAAATAGTGACTTGCTAAATTACACTTATGTATGCACATATATATGCATCCTCATCAACCAAATTCAGCTAAAACAAACCCAAAGAAAAACATTTGCTCTTGACAATTTTTCGCCACAAGTCGTTCAGTTCAAATGGACTACCTGCATCGCTTTTCTTATTTATGAGCGATCGACGTTTTCAATGTTCAAAATATGTTTCTCATATTTTAGTGCTACAAATTAAATACGCTACCTGCGACTATCTAATTTTTTTTTTATCTGGAAAGCGAACCTCAAAAGTGGAGGTAATAAACTAGAGAAATTATCAAATGTAGTTACTTATGATACTCACAGTCAACCCTTTTATTTGCAGGATTTGCATATCCATATACACACACACGCATAGGTCTCCATCAGATGCTTGCATGCAGTGCCAGTGTGTTTTAGAAAAGGCAGGTTATGTGTGGGCACACGTCGTATACCTGTTTTCGTAATGTAGAGTATACACGCTCCAACCGCTGTATCAACATGGGCATATTGGATAAACGGTTGTACAACCGATTTCGATGTTGGTCCAATGGTTGCATGAAATCGAAAATGTTTCAATTTTTGGTGGGCGGATTAGCGGTTGTACAATGAGTTGGAACGTGTTAAATTTAATTAATTAAAAAATTGTAACTAATAAAAAAACTTAAAAATAAAAAAAAAACATATAACTAATTATTATTTTTTTTTTAATTTTTTAAATTTTTTTTTATTTAGAAATTAAAAAATATAATTTTAATGATAAAAAAACATTTTTAAAGTTTTTATTAAAGTATTTTCTGTGTAAATAACTAAAAACATTTATTTTATTTATTATTTGTTATTTTATTGAAAAAAATTATTAAATTTAATTAATTAAAAAAATTATTATTTTTAATTATCTTCGTTTTTTTTTAATTTTTTTCGAATATTTTTATTTTAAATTAAAAAAAATTTTAATAATAAAAAACATTTTTAAAATTTTATTAAATTAGTTTCTGTGTCATTTAATTGCTTAAGTTCTGTAATTTTATTGAAATGTAAATTTTGTTTTTTCGTATTTATTATTTTTTAAAATTGTTTTTTTTTATATATTTTTTTTTTAATACAAAATTTTTTTTGTTTGTTTTTTAATTATTCTTATTAAAAAACAATTTTGGAAATTAAAAAATGTGTTTAATTTTCTTATAAATTAATTTTCTGTGTAAATAATTAAAAGGAAAAAAGTTTATTTTATTTATTATTTGTAATTCTATTCAAGAAAAATTTTTAATTTTTTTAGTTTTTCTTAAAAAAAAATTTTTTGTAATAAAAACATGTGTCTAAATTTTTTATAAATTTATTTTCTGTGTAAATAACTATAAAGAAAATTGTTTGTTTTTTACTATTTGTTATTTTATTGAAGACAAAGTTTTATTTTTATTTGTTTTTATTAATTTATAAATTTATACATTTATTTTCTGTGTAAAGAACTAAAAAGAAAATTGTTTATTTTATGAATTATTTGTTATTTTATTAAAGAAATATTTTAATTTTAATTTTTCTTATTACAAATTTTTTTTAAATAAAAAAATGTGTTTAATTTTTTTTTATAAATTTATTTTCTGTGTAAATAACTAAACAGAAAAATTGTTATTTTATTTATTATTTGTTGTTTTACTAAAAAAATATATTATTTTTATTTAATATTTTTTTCAATTAGATTTTTTTTAATTAAGGTATACACGTTCCAACTCATTTTCCAATCACTAACCCGCCCACCAAAAATTAACACATTTTCATTTTCATGCAAACGTTGGACCAACATGGAAATCGGTTGCGCAACCATTTATCCAATACGCTCATGTTGATACAACGGTTGCAGCGTGTATACTCCACATTACATATACAGGTATACAGACATCCATACGACGTGTACTCACACCTAACCCGCCTTTTCTAAAACACACTGGCACTACATGCAAGCATCTGTTTGGAAGCTTATGCGTGTATGTGTGTATATGGATATGCAAAATCCTGCAAATGAAAAGGTTCACTGTGAGTATCATAAGTAACTACATCTGATCATTTCTCTAGTTTAGTACCTCTACTTCAAGGTAGAACAAAATGTAACGAACTCGTAACTGATATTGCAGTTTAGTAGTATTGTGAAAATGCTCAACCCTGCTAAATTTAGCCTTCGAGTTTCCCTTTGTTTCGCTTTCCAGATAAAAGAATTAGTTAGTTATAACTACATATTTACATACATATGTCTATAGAACCTGGGTATTAGCTACGCTTAACTATGATGTCCAAAGTTTGAAAACTGCAAAAATACGATAGTACTGAATTCGCTTGAATACCTAAAATTCGAGTATAAGTAAGCAGGTAGCAAAACAGATTTGGTATTTTGCATAGTTTTATATTGGCAAAGCAAACGCATACCATTGTTTGAAAAGCGGACTCCTTCACGACAACGCCAAGTTCTATGTTGCACAAGTCGTCAAAGCCGCACTCCAAGAGCTCGAATGGAAGGTCCTCCAGCATCTGCCGCATTCCCCCTGCCAAACCATATGAAACACGTTACCTTCGATAATAACAAAGAGGCCCTTTAAAACCTGGCTCAAAAACTTCTTTGGCACCAGACCAGACGATTTTTGGGGAACGGCATCAACAAATTGGTCGAGAGGTGGGGAGAGGTTGTAAACAGCAACGGCGAATGCTTAATTGATTAACTTATTGATATACTTATAATTATAATTATAATTATTATATAATAATTATTGCTTTTTATTTAAAAAAAAGTCTTCGGTAAAAACGCTACGAACTTATTCCCCAACCTAATATTTTCCAGGTTTGGTCGAGAGGTGGGGAGAAGTTGTAAACAGCAACGGCGAATGCTTAATTGATTAACTTATTGATATAATTATAATTATCTTTATTATAATAATAATTATTGCTTTTTGTTTAAAAAAAAGTCTTCGGTAAAAACGCTACGAACTTATTCCCCAACCTAATATTTTCCAGGTTTGGCCAATAATTATGGTGAAAAACAAAATTGTGAGAGGAACTACGGCTGTCACGTTACGGGGTGTTCGTCTCTCGAATTCTGCGCGATAATTTCACACACTGTGCAATCAGTTATTGTACGAAGTTACATTGTGTTGTTGTGTTTTTTCGTAGATCTCTAACACATCTCTTCATTAATTAAACGACACAGCTGCGCCAACCCATCGGCTGATTATGTCGAATTTGCTGAGAGCCGCCTAACGGTCTGATATTGGTAAAGCTACTAAAAATTTTTTCATCACGCCAGCACTTTAGCGCCAGGCGACTGCTTTTGTATGATCGTTCGTTTGCCAACGAAAACGAAGGCAGTTTGTTCGCTTGCGTGCACTTCAATGAAAAGTAGCTCAAGTAAAAATGATTGTCAAAGGACTTCAGTGGAAAGTAGCTCGAGTAAAAATGATTCTCAAACCAAGAAAAAAGCGGTGAACAAGTCGAATAATATCGACCCAGCAGCCTCTTGCCTATTGCCTTTCTACTAAATCAATGAAATCTCTTTTCCCTCAAAAGAATGAGGCCTATAATTGAAAAATGAAATATAATCCTAAATCACCAATTAGGTTTCAGAAAAAACACAATACCATTGAACAAGTCCGTAGACTCATAAACAGCATTTACGAAGCATTTGAACAAAAAAAATCAGAATTTTTTATTATCACAGAAATAATCGCAAATCCAGGTTACGGGAGTAAAGAGTACCAGAGTTAAGAGAAAGTCTAAAAAAGACTTCATATCATAAAAAATTAGTCTAAATTAAATAGCGGCCACTGTAGCCAAATGGGTGGCTGCGGAATTTGCAGAACATAGGGTCGAATCAACATGAAACAGAAAAATAATAAGAAAATGTTTTTTCTTTTCTTTCTTTCTTCGGTCGCCCTTCGACTGCCAATGGCAAACCTCCGAGTGCATTTCTGCCATGAAAAAGCTCCTGATAAAAATATCTGCCGTTCGGGATCGGCTTAAATCTGTAGGTCTCTTAATTTATGGAACAATAACAAGCCACAAAATGGGAGGAGGCGCTCGGCCAAACACCTAACAGAAGTGAACGCGTCAATTATTTATTTATTTATTTTTAAATTGTTACTTATCATAAAATTAGTAAATGATTGCACGCCACTGGGTGTATTCCATAAATGTTTTTGCTCTTAAACAAATTAAATAGTTTTAAGTAAAAATATTGCTTAATGTTTGGAAAACAAATCGCAATAAAGAAATGGATTAAGCAAAAAAAGAAATTTTACTCCAGCAGTTATCACCAGCGAATTTTTCTGCACGCTGGTTGTGAGTTTCCTCTGGGTAGGCAACTATGTATTGCATAATTTGACTGCAGCTGTATATAAAAAATTATTTAACGTTTGTGCTTTTATATAGGTAGTATGTACGTATATAATTTTCTTTATTTTTTAATTTACACCACCTTTCAATTGATTATTAAAATACCTGCTACTACAGAGCTGTTCTCGGATATTGCAGTATAAAAAATAAAGTTCATAAAAATAAATAGCTGCTGTTTTTATTTAATTCGCTGCAAATAAAAATAATGTAGACAATCCTCTTTATAGCACAGTTTGAAATAAGGTGAATTGAAGAATAAACGAAAATCATAGTGAAAACAATTTCTTTCGATTCCTTATCATTTACCTATGTAAAGTTGAAAATAAATTTTTAACATTCATTTAAAGGTGACACTTTTTTTATACTGATTTAAATGTTTGCTTTTTCTAGTATATTCGAAAATATAGTTAAATATGAAATTTTGTTAAATTTAGTAAAAATTAGCTTAACTAAAATGTGATCTAATTAAGCGTTAGCCAAATTTCTATCGATGATTGGAATTAGTAGGTCCAATCGTACAATCCATTAATTATATTCCTTAAATTAGCCAGCCACGTATTATAGATTAGTTGCAATTCGATAGGCTTGTACGCTGGTGGCATTAGGAGGAACCAATATGTTCTTAATAAAATTTTATAACCGGGTATCTTACGTAGCAGCTTCAGATCTTTCGGCCGCTTTGAAAGCGCTTGGACAGTGCGTAATTGCAGGCAATCCTTTTGTGACGTAGAGTTCATTAGACGAATAGCTGATCTAGCGGACGTGGAGCTTACCATTGCGTAGAGTTTCACTTGTGGATCACATGGAATATTCCTATAAGCCACACCAAGTGAACGACGATTTAGGTAAAACTCCAAAGTGCCGCGAGACCTATCCAAACAAATGCCCACAACACAACCCTGAGAGAACATCGGGCTATAGGCTGCTCGTAGGCCATTATGTTGTTTTCCGCCATAGAATGATAGGCCCCACGATTCGGCATTAAGACCAAGCGGTGAAACGTGCCCGCGCGGGAATTGATTGAGGTTAATTTTGTCGGTGCCAATACCGAATATCTGAAAGTAAAGCAGAAAAAGTAAGTAAATTATAAAAGCCTAAGGATTGATTGGTTGCATGACAAAGTGATAAGAAAGTAAATATGTACAATAAATTATTTAAAAACATGCTATGTACTTGCGAAGAACGTACAAATAGGGTTATAAAAATGTATTGCAGCTAGGAAAAGTAAAACAAACAGTACTTGAAACGTGGTACGCGCCATTTCTCCATACAAGGCACTTCGCACATTCAACACTTCTACTTAATTTGTTACAAACCAGATGAGATAGTGCAAAACAGCGGCACAAATGATTATAGCTCTAAGAGAATTGGGTTATTTTTAGGGTGCCGGTTGGCATTGAAATCGATTGAGTGAGGCGTAAATTAGTTAATAACAAAATAAAAGTGCGAATTTGTTTGGTAAATTACACAAATTTGTGATGCTTATTTGTTGAATTGTTTTTTAATATTCCACAATGTTTGAATTTTTGATTTGAAGCTTTTTTTGTTTTGTTTTTATTGTAAATACTATAGTTATATCAAATGTTTCACAACACTAATACTCACCACATCGGAACCCTCCAGTGGCGTTAGGATGCGCATTTCCCAAAAATGCACCATACCAACTTCCAGTTCACGTTCACTGCGCACGACTACCGTGCCCGAATTATAGTGGTAACGAAAGATAACATCATTGCCAGAAACTCTTAACCCACTAATTCCTTCCCGTGCCCAACCCCATTCTACACCACTGGGTTCACAAAATATATTTTCAAACTCCTTAATGATTCTACTTCTTCTCTTTTCCCTTTTCTCTGTACGTTCGCCACAACGACATCTTATTAAAGTAGGTAATAATCCTTGGAAGGTGCAGATCACTAGACTTCGTGTAAAAAAACAACTACAAAAAGGTGTCATTGGTAGCGGTGCTAAATCTATTATGCTTGGGTGACGACCGTACATTTTTATAGTTCTGGAATGTCCGGTATATGTTGTTTACGTTTGTAAGCGAGAATGATGAATGGTTAACAAGGATTGGCCAAGAAGCATATCCCCGTACACGTGAACATGCATGCACGCAATGAGTGAGCCTATGCATACATATTTATGTACCTATGAATGAGTGGAAAATTTCACAAGCAATTTGCCGGAGTTGGTTTGTAATAGAGCGTTTTTGTTCAAGCATGGAGTGAGTAATAAGTTACATTCACAATCACTCAATTTTTGGCCAATGGGCATATTGATGCGGTCGGTTGGGTAAAAAAGAAAAGCAGAGAACGTTAATGGTATAAAGAAGTGTTGATGGGAGAACAAGAATGATAGAAAGAAGATTGCGCCCATCAAGAGTGCGTGACGTCACGTTTGCCGAGTTGTGCAGTGTTGCCAACCATTTGCTCTTCACAATAAATTTATTGCTTTTTTATACACAAAATGCAAAAAAATTTAAGTTTCGTGTTTGTTTCTTTTTTTTATTTAAAGCTACCGAAACTTTATGTTGAAAAACAAACTATGATATTAAACAAAAAAAAGGTCACTCTGAGAAGATTTTAGTGCTAATGAAAATTCTTTTACTTTTATAAAATTTGATAATTTGAAAGTGCAAATTTAATTTTTGGCTCCATTTAAGGTTATGCAAGAATATTAAATCTTCTTCTCTCAACTCTTCTTAAGATTGAAAACCTTTTTACACATTTTAAAAAGCCTTTGAATTTATTGAATGCAAATTAAAACCATAGAGGTGTAATCGTTTCTTCCGGTCATCAATCCTTAGTGAGACATAGGACATTAAGAGTTGTATTCATTGTAAAAATGAGCCACAAAATACCAAAAAATACTAAAGAAACCATAATGACATTTTTACAAAAAGAGTACCTTATCTAGTAACATAACCTATATATATATAGCAAAAAAGTCGATCCCTTAACAAAAGAGTGTCGCTTAACAAAAAAATCTCATAAATTGAATTGTACATAAGCATAACACATTTATTAAAAAACACGCACATTCTAAAGACAATTTGTCACGCATATAAGTTTTTTAAGTAACACAATAAACATTTCGTGTTTTATTTTCTTTAAATGGGCATTTTAGTGCGTTTTTATTTCCAAAGGTAGGCAACACTGCAATAGGGAGAGAGAGATTTGACTGCCGAAAGCAGAAGAACACCAACAACACCGTCAATCGTGGGTAATGCCACCAGATGTTAAAAAAAAGTAAAGCTAAATAAAACTGAGTGAATTATTTAACTAATTTTTAAAAAATGTATATTTTACAAAATTATAAACATTACATTTTAATAAGAACAGCTAGAAAAATGTCATGAAGAAAGAACTAAAACTCCGAGAATAAATAACAAAAAAAGCTAAATCAAGTTACCAAAATGGTAATCTGGCCTTACTGGAGCTAAAATCACGTAACTCGTTGTCAAATTCGCTGAGAGCGAAGTAACGGAACCACGATAGGCGCCATCTCATTATTCTCTCCATCGTGGATGGGAGAACGCATGGAATGTTTGGCGGTTTGCTCTTATTGGTGTCAGCACTCACCGACTTAAACACAGGCCCCTGTCAGGTGTTACGGTGAAACTAATAAGAGCCCCATGTAAATGAAAAATTGGTCAGTGAGCGCACCAAGGCATATCTATACAAGGTAGTATCATTAGGAGAGCTGATTAATTCGCCTTGGTGCGCACCATTAAACAAACCGTGATTGGGCGAATTGAGCGAATTTGGCAGAATCAGCTGATGAGCTAGCGTCGCTTGGAGTGAGTTTACAAAAAACTGAGATGGTGTTGGTTACATGTATACAAAAAAAATTAATACAATGTCACTCCAATGCCATTTGAACAACGAGTGATTGGACGAGTGTGTGAATGAGTGTGAAATGATCGTGCCGAATTCGGCTGCCGAATCTCCCTTGTAACGGGGCAGCCGAAGTTTCACTCACAATTTTCGTTTACACCATAGCTAAAGAGCAAACTTAGTAAATCTAACATCCTTGGATACTTCTGGCAAGAAAACCTTTCACCATAGACGCATTTTTCACCAAAAGTTAGAAGCAAGTGACTGAATTGCTTAAAAAGAGAATATTAAAATAAGAGAGTATGCGATAGGTGCGACATCTAGAAAGAAAAAAGCTGAGTTTTTGGTATGTAACTTGACTAAATGTAACAACAGGGTGAATATTATTTTTATAATTCGTGCTAAGTAAATTTAGTCACATGAAAGTAATACTCGTAGAAATTTTATATTACAAAGAAAATTTTTAGTTGCAGCTGAGATTGAAATTGCAAAAGGAATTGTTATTTTTTTTTTATGTATTCCAGTCAATGAGCAATAATTCTTGCAGACTAGAAAGGGAATATTTTAATTAAAGTTAATAAAGATATTTCCTTTGCAAAGTAGGGTGAAGAAGATTTAAAAAATAAAAAACGATGCTTCGGATAATGGTAAAAAATTCATGATTTCTCAACGAATTGGCCAAGGGTTAAATGTGGGATTGGGGGGAAAAAATACATCCACGGTAGGGCATGGCTGTCATAAAAGGTGCCTAAAATACGGCAGTAGACGAAGGGGGCTCGGCTCGAAAGGCCTCACATACCACGAGAACCTCCAACGGCAGGGCTGTAAAGCTAATCAGGATCGATGCCAGTAAGATCCTGATTACGGTATACTGGAAATATTACAGATTAAATAGTCTATGGATTGGTGAAACTAGTATTCTATCACCTCAGTACAGGATGGTGACACCTCACCGAAATGGCTGATAGGCTAATGCTATAATCGTCTACGTCCCGCTAAAACTCTGGCAAGCCTTCGGTTACGTTCCTTACACATCATCAATAAGTTGTTGTTGAGAGATCCTGACTAGTTCCTGTCCTGGTTGTGAACTCTATTGCCAATGGAGCATAGAGTCAACCCTCGCATGACCCCCCTGCTTGCATGGATAACCATGGGGACACTTAGGGAAACTGCACTTTCGTGTGAGGGTAGCGGCCTGAAGTCGGGTCGCTAAAGAATTGAATATGAGTAACAAAAACTAAAAACAAACATCCGAGGAAAAAATTGAAGAAGGAAACAGAGATGCTCGAAATGATAACGTGGATCCAAGAGCAGCCTTTAGAAGAAGTAGCCTACTGCTAAGATCCCCGCCGGTAAAGAACGCATCCACTCTAAATTCAGCTGGCAGCGGAATGCATTAAAAATGCCAAAGCTGATAGTCCCGCAAACGTCAACGAACACAGTAACCAATGGCCAATCGAGGCAATTGAAATGTCTCCTTAGCTGGAGCTGATTAAAAATATGAGGAAGATGGAGAAAGATGCGATCTCTCAATGCAAGCTGGTGATAAGTTCGATGCAGCATGCGTTCAGACTTCAAAAGAACATCAGCAACGAACTCAAAGTTGGAGGATCACAGGAGACAAGTACATGCTTTCCTCACGCTGTCTACAGAGGATGCCGCGAAGCTCATCGAGATTGGCAATATAAAAATGGGATAGATTCGAGCCAAGATGCGAGCGTATGAACAAATTAATACATGTTATCGCTGCCTTGGGATAGGTCACACACAAGCAAACTGCCCTAGCTTTGATAGAAGGGATGCGTGTATCAGATGTGGGAAACCAGGGTACAAAATAAAAGACTGCAAAGCATACTTTGCATAGATGCAAAACTCGACCACACCGATCACCAGCCAGGTTCAAGGAGACACCTTTTTGTTAAGAA
Source organism: Anastrepha obliqua (assembly GCF_027943255.1). Classification (NCBI taxonomy): domain Eukaryota; kingdom Metazoa; phylum Arthropoda; class Insecta; order Diptera; family Tephritidae; genus Anastrepha; species Anastrepha obliqua. Next base: position 109,630,185 of record NC_072894.1, on the reverse strand, counting down.
ATAATGAGAGTACTCCAAGCAAACATGCAGACAAGTCGCAGAGCACTCGCTCGCACTGCTCGAACAGACAACTGCCGAAAAAAGGCTAGATAAAGCGATCAGTACGGACGGATCTTCCAGGGAACCTGGTTCGAGGACGAAACAGGAACGGCCGCACGCTGGTTACCAAGTGGCAGTAAAGTCGCCGTTCCACAGTATGGAACCAACTGCTGCTAGACATATATTCGAAATGAACGTCTCACAGTGGTTACCTGCTATCTAACATGGCAATCATTGGTAGACCAACCCAGAGCAAAAGAAGGGTGATCATGGCCCCCACAAATGTAATACTCCAGTACGGCTGTCAAATATGGGTAGATTCTTTAAACTGTAAAACCAACCAAAGCACTCAGAGTTGCTTGAGCCTACCGCCAGGCGCAGCAATTTTTGTGATCAGCGGGGAGATACCTATCGACCTTACGGTCCGAGAACGAGGGGAAGCGTGGGAATCTAGAAAAAAACACGCCACCACTACTGCCGTGGAATGGAGATGCCAAGCCATGAGGCAGTGTCAAAGCCGATAGGACATTGAATCGAGTGGCAGATGGATGGTGAAGGTGATTCCCACAATAGGTAGACGGGTTCCAAGGAGAAGTAGGCTATTTCAGGACTCAGTTCCTCTGCGGCCATGGATACTTCCGCAAATACCTATACTACATGGGTACGGTAAGTGACTCCAGGTGGAAATACTGCTGTTGGAAAGAAATGCTCTGCGGGAGCAGATTGACGACAGCGCGGACCAATGAGATCGGCAAGATGCTTGAATGTGAGAATGACTGGAATACGGTTAAAAGATACGTTGAAGGCGTATTACGGAGAAAAAAGATAGACCTCGACGCAGTACAATAAAGCGAAGCCTCTCAGGCGAAGGCACAAAAAGCCGAGCCTATAGCATGAAGTTGGCACAAGCGTGGTGGACCCAGACTTAGATTAATAGAAATGATCTATTTTGTGGACTGGACGTTGTTTTGGAAGTAATCCACAATGTAGTTCCGGCAAGGGAGTCTTCCTAGATGAGGAGGAGGGATTGTTTTAGTGGCCACGCCACATGAGTCTATAGAAAACGGTCGCTGTAAGTGTGAAGGCATTGAACTCTACCTCACCCAGCAACAAAAAAGTAACAAATTGAATCTGTAATGTACTTTGAATTGTAATTGTAATTATAATAATTATTGTTATTGTAATTGTTTTTGAATTTTTATTTGAGCCAGCCATAATGTCGCTTACTTTTTTAACGCTTGGGGCGGAACTGAACTGTCAAATTGACAGTGTGAATTACAATGTGTCAATATTTCTTTCTGATTTGGATGCCATAAGGAAAAAACGTAAGTGCAACATGTAAAAATTGTTTGTGATTTTTTTTTGGAGTGGAATTTGGAAAAGTGAATAATTTTTTACGAAATTTGAGAATTTAATGTGAAATCCGAATGAAATTATGTGTTCGTGGAAAACAAATTTTTTTTCGTTTTTTTTTTTGAAAAATATAAATGGATAATGGTTAAAAAAGCTCCAATCTATATATCTATATATATAAAAATGAAATGATGTTCGTTTGTACGCATTTTTTTGGGCCGATACGAGGCCAATTTTATTCGTTCTTTTTTCATATTATAGGGATCCACTAGGGGAAGGTTTTTAGCAAAAAAAAATTTTCTTTTAAATATTTTCTTCATATAAAAAAAAGAAAAAATCAAAATATTGTACAAAACAAAACTTGCTCGATTCTTAGATTAAAGTAAGTTTCGAATCGACATTCATTTTATGTGTACAACTTTTTTTGAATTTATCGTTTTGTATACAGAAATTTCAAATGATTCGAATGAAAACTTTTTTGTTTTTTTTATTTCTTCCATAAAATATTACACCTGTCGAGAATGAGGAATGATAGGAATGAGAGTGATATTGAAGGGCCAATGCCCCCAAGCTCATTTAGAAGAAATATATATTATACATATTATTTAAAAACAAGTGGTTAACAAACAATGACATATACGATTAGTTGACAATTGATTACAAGGATTTTGCAAGATCTGTTGGTGTTTGACGGTTAAGCCGACTTTGGGTAGATTTTTCTTTATTTGGTAGTCTTCTCATCATAGGATTTGTATGCGTTAATAGTCTATTTATGTGTCTTCTGCTAGCGCTTTGTATTGTTTCGTCAATAGTATCGATGTCAAGGTCGCGATGAATATCTGCGTTAGGTATGTACCCAGGTGCATTAGTTAAGGTCCTAAGTATTTATGAAAATAATGTTTCAATTCAATTGAGCAATGCTTTCTTTGACCAATTCTATATGGAAATGAATGCGTTTGCAAACGATGTTTTCGGCTATGAACAAATGTTGGAATCGAATGAAAAAGGAAAGAAACGCGAAATGATAAAAAAAATTCTTGGAAAATTTAAAATGAATGGTGCTTCATTGGAAAAATTCAAAGGTAATAAGAACATACACAAGATAAAGTTAGAATTCGAATTTTTAGATTTATTTTGTTTATTTCTCATTTTTTCAGAAGTACATCACACAACAACTCATTCCAACTCTGATTTTGAAATCCTGCTGGAATTAGTGATCGATAATTTTGTCACTATAATGGTCAATGGAAATTTGCGTGTATCAGACCCTGCATATTATTTACCATATCAACTTTTTATGGAACATATGGACCAAATGAACACAAAAAAATAATTTAGTTTCGTTTTGATTTTTTGCAACATTTTGGTTTTCAGTTAATACAATAAAAACAATACTGTTTTTTCGTGAACACAAAATTCTAAATTTATTACGTTGTTTGTTTAGAATTTGTTTAGAAAAAAAGTAAATTTTTTGGTTTTGAGGAAATTTGTTTATTGTTGCTATTTGTGAAAGCGTAGATATTTGTAAGTATTTTACTATAATCCTAAAGGTTAATGGAATACCACTATGACACATAGAAAACATTTTTTCAAAGGTGTGTTTTTCGAAAATTATAAAAAAAATTGTTTTCAAAAATTTTGAAGAAATAAAGTAAAATAAAAAAATTTCGAAAGCATGAAATTTTTTCAAAACCAAATTTTCCTCAAAAAGATAAAAGAAATTTCTTCGAATAGGTGTTTTTCTAAAATTGCAAAAAAAAAATTTCAAAAATTTTAAACAAATAAAATAAAATAAAACTTTTTCAAGGGTATGAAATTTTTTCAAAACAAAATTTTCTGAAAACCAAACAAAATTAAAAAAAAAATGGTGTTTTCAAAGCATTTCATATTCCACTATTAATAGAGAATACATTTTTTCGAGGGGGTGTTTTTCAAAGCGGAAAAAAATCTTTTTTAACAAATCAATTTAAACTTTTACAAAAGTATGAAATTTTTTCAAGAACAAAATTTTCTCAAAAACGTTAAATTAAAAAAAAAATAGTTTTTTCAAAATATTTAATTTTCAGTAATTAACTGAGAAGAAATTTGTTAGAGGGAAGTGTTTTTCAAAACTTCAAAAAACACTTTTTAACCAAAAAAATAAACCTTTTTTCAAAAACAACAGGAATGATAACATTGCCTAACAATTTCTGCACTTTTGCACAGCCTAAAGAGGCAATGATACAGAGTGTATTTCCAAACATAGTTAAACATTACAAAAACCATGATTGACTCAGCGAAAGAGCAATTTTAGCTGGGAAAATCAAGGACGTCAATGATATAAATTTAGCTATTTTAGATCAAATACCTGGTGACATAGTTGCGTATAAGTCAATGGACACTATTACTGATCAAGATGAGGTCGTAAATTATCCAACTGAATTCTTAAACTCACTCGATTTGCCAGGCTTACCACCTCATAATTTACGATTAAAAATTGGAGCACCGATTATTATGCTGCGCAATAGTAATGTGCCCCGACTTTGCAACGGTACCAGACTCGCTGTGAAGAAGCTAATGGGTAACGTTATCGAAGCAACAATTTTGAAAGGGAAGTACAAAGGAGAAGACATTTTGATACCCTGAATTCCACTGCTTCCGGCGGATTTACCATTCGATTTCAAACGTTTGCAGTTCCCTATTCGCCTTGCCTTCGCTATGAGAATTAATAAGGCGCAAGGACAGTCTCTACAAATGTGTGGTATTAATTTAGAATACCCAATTTTTTCTCATGGACAATTGTATGTAGCTTGCTCACGAGTAGGCAAACCATCGTCATTATTCATTTACGCGAAAGATGGAAAAACCAAAAAGTGTTACAATAAAGTTCGAATGAAATTGTATCAAAGAATTTGCTTTGTTTCGTATTAATTTTATTCTCTTTTAGCAAATCATTGAATTTATCGTCTAGCGAAGCGGGCGAGGGCACGCTAGTGCTTAATAAATCATATAAATTGAAACGAAAAATTCATGGATGATCAGGAAAAAAGACGATTGTTTATTCATATGCGTTGATTTGAAATTTAAAAACAATCTTCTTTTTTCCTGATTTTTAATTTATATTTTATATTTACTCAAAAACAAATAGAAAAACAAAAAATATTGTTTATGCCAAAGCGCTTGAATAAAGAATAAAGAAATAAATAATATGAAAACCATATATTTTCTGTTCTAAACCATATCTATTCTATTTTAGTGTGCCCAGCGAAGGGGGCCGGGTTTGCTAGTTGAAAATATAATTGTAATTACAATACAAATGTAATTGTGCTTGTAATTTTGACTCCAACGCACCGTAACTTATCCCCAGGTGTTTCCTTCGACGATCTTACACATACATACGTATGTACCTACACATTTATAAGTCAAAAACTAACTGCTGCGCTCCCACGCACCCACTCATGCTTATATGTATGTATGTGTGCGTGCCATCATACACTGCTACTTACAGCGCTTCCACTGACTTTCGGCACTTTTCCCGGCTGAGTTGTCAAAAAATGACAGCGTAATGATAAATGGATTTTGCGGTGTCACTAACAAAATTTACACTGCCAACTTTTGCCACCAAGTGCCAGTGACATACTACACACACACATACATATGTAAAGTGTTGTTGCATATCTGCCGAAATAAATATTTCCGATTGTTAAATATAGGAAAGTGGTATAAAAAGCCAATAATGAAACAACACGTCTTCTGTGATTAATGTGGGCAAATGAAAAATGTAAATTTGTCTAGACAAGGGTATGGAAAATTTGTTGTTGATTTCTTAACACAAAATCGTTGTAATTTTGGAATAGTAAGAAAGCGATTATACTTATGTAAATATGCATAACAGAGGCACATACATATACATATAATATAATATTTATAATCTTAAACGCGTAGGAATGTGCGAAATTATTTTTGGAAATCATTGCTTGAATCGTCAAGGCGTATGAGTAAGATTATTGGGCTGAATATGTTTATGAGTGTATGTATAGTATAAGTGAAAACTATCACTCTATGATATATTTTTGTACTAATACTACTACCGATAAGCATCACAAGCAGCAGCATAATTCTGTTGGATACAGTCGAAAAGAAGAGTGGATCATAATTACATTGCTTTACTCTTTAGATTTGATATACTGAAAGAGTAGTAGTATGTAGTACAACCAAGCACCTTGTGAACTGTTTATGCTGTGGAAAGTTTTTAAAATTGCACACACATGTAGCTAAAGTTATCCTATGGGGGCAATATGCTATAAACTACACATACGTAACTGCTAATAATTCATTCTTCAAAAAGTTTGTTACACATTTCTTGTGCTATGCACAATTCCACGCAACAGTGTGGTGAGAAAATGTTGATACCAACGTAAAATGAAAACAAAAGCCATCAATCATTACATAGAGCAAACACTGAATTAAATGGGTGGGGTTATCTATTTATATGTATGTATATATGTATATACTTGTGAGTAAAACTGAAAGGGAGTAGTAAAAAGTAAGCATATGAACAGTATTTCTCACTGGTTCGGTGTACGTTTTTGAATTTAACTTAGAAAGTTATGGGAATCAACCATAAAACTTTGAATGGGTTGACGAGTATCAGCTGTTAAAATATATAAGAGGAATGTTCTTCAAAATGGCAATAAGTTTTGAAAAATAACTAATGTTGATTAAATTAAATTTATAAAGGAGAAATTTTGAACAAAAAAAAAAGATTTTATTAAAACTATATTCTATCTTAAAAAATTATAAAAGTATATAAGGGGGCTGTTTTTCAAAAATGAAAAAAAATGTTAGCATAAATTTTGAACAAAAAAAAATTTTTTTATTAAAAGTATATTTTACCTTAAAAAATTTGTAAAATACAATATATTAAGTAGGCGTTTTTTAAAACTTATTAAAATTTTCAACACAAAAAAAAAATGTTTATTAAAAGTATATTTCACCTTAAAATATTATAAAGATATCAAAGGGGAGTAGGGGGTAGGGTCACAAAATCGAATTTTTTTCTTCACTCATCTTATAGTAAATCATTTCAAGAATGTTGTGTCAAAATTTTAAGTGGATCGGAGCAGAACTCTCAAAGCTATAGCCTTTGTAGGCACTCTACCTCGAATGCGGAGCATCGATAATTTCTCAGAGTCATTTTTTCAAACGCGTTTTTCCCGAAACGACTTCTTAAAAGTCGGTGCCAATCACAACTCCGAAACTATTCAACCGATTCTTTTCAAATTTGGCACACGTTTTCTAAATCAAAAATACCTCCCCCCTACACTGTTTTTTTTTATTTTTTTTTTTTAAGGTTGTTTTTCACTTACAAATATGGCGAAATTTTTCGCCAAAAATGCTCGTTTTACGTTTTTTTGCCACCAAAACTACAAAAATGAAAAAAAAAAAATTTTTATTAATGTAGGGGGGAGCATTACGTCATACTTTAACTGAAAAATTCGACTTTTTTAGTTTCAGATGATTCTACGACGAATGCCGATTGGCACCGCAGAGCACCTCTCGAAAAACATATCTCCAAAAAAACTCTGTCATGGGCTTATTTGTCAATATTTTATTATTAATATTTTTTAAAAACTTATTGAAAAGATGTACAATAACATGCAACTGATTTTATTAAAGTATCTTAAGCCATATTTCTGTAAAAAATTCAAAAAAAAAGTGTTTTTTTTTTAGCGCTAAACCCCCCCCGCCCCTCCCCCCCCTTAACATACCCGCTTCATACGCTTCATTCGGTGCTTTTCTTCTTCCCATTGCCGTACGTAATTTTCGTACACATTCTGCAACATTACCATGATTTTCAAAGTAATGCCGCAATATTTCCCAGCATTCTTTGAGCGTATACACAACCATTTTCGTTCAGTGGAAGAATAAAACTAATTTTCTGTCAAATCGGATGACAGCTAAGTGTTACCATTCTTCAAATAATACCTAGTTCAAATCCGTAACGATAGATGGCGGGCCCTGTAGTATATTTCAACTTAAAAAATTGTAAAAATATATAAGGGGGTGTTTTTCAAAAATGACGAAACATTATTTTGGACAAATTTGGAACAAAACAAAAACAAGTTTTTTTAATTATATTTACCTTAAATAATTATAAAAATATGACCCCAGTTTAAAAGCTTTTAACTTCAAAAAATTATACAAATATATAATATAAGAGGGTGTTTCTCGAAGACGACAAAAAATTGTTTGCATAAGTTTTGAACAAAATAGAAAAAAAACTATTAAAACTGTATTTTACCTTAAAAAATTACCAAAAATATATGAGTGGGATGTTTTTTTAAAAATGACAAAAAAATTTTTTGCATAAATTTTGATCAAAGCAAAAATCGAACAAACGTTTACTAAAAGTATATTTTACCTTCCAAAATTATAAAAAAAATTAGAATGCTAAAAGGAACCGAAGATATTTCACTTTCAGAAACTATGTACCAAAATTTCTAACATTAAATAAATATCAAAATTATTAAATAAAAAAAATGTTTCCAAAATTTAATAGCAAATAAAATTTCGTACTCAATTTTCTTCAGATTCTAGTTAATGAAAATTTTACGATTTTTTCAATATTGATAACTTTATAAATCTATGTACTATATAGGATGAATGGCTGCCTATGCGAGGGGCCCACTTGGACAAATAATCAAAACTCATCCGTTGTTATACCATACAGGGGGACGAAAAAATAGAAGGAAAAGAACCAAACAGGTGGAAAAAGGAAGAAGGGGCTTTGGATTAGAATATAACAACCAACAGGTGTAGCAAAACAGATGCCTAAATCTGTACAGAACGAAGTTTCAAATGTGTTTGTAAATTATAAAAAATATTGATATAAAAATAAAAAAAAAGTTTCTCTGTATCCACAACAGTATACCCATATCTATTGGGTAGTTCGGAGGGTAATTTTGTTTTTTTTTGTGGTGAAGATAATGAGTATAATGAGTAAATATTTATTAAGTTATATATTGGCCATTCTGATCCAACACCTTTTGTCCTCTTTCTAGTAGTAGCATGATTCCACGCTCATAAAATTTTTGGTCTTTGCTGGCAAAAAACTCTTCCAGGTGATTTTTGACGTGTTCATTTGAGGTAAAGGTTTTACCGTCCAAAAAAATGTTGCAGTGACCGGAACAAATAATAATCCGAAGGGGCCAGGTCTGGAGAATATGGTGGATGTGGCAGTACATTCCATTCAAGTTGTAAAAGTTTTTGGCGAGTGACCAAACTTGTGTGAGCTCTCGCATTATCTTGATGGAACACTACACCTTTTCTATTGATTAATTCTGGCCTTTTCTATTGAAGTACATCATTCAGTTTGTCCAGCTGATGACAGTAGACCTCCGAATTAATTGTTGTGTTATCCGGTAAAAGCTCAAAAAGTGACTCCTCCCATTAAACGGCAGCATCACCCTTTTTGATGGATATCGGCTTTTGAAATGATTTGAGCCGGTTCATCTTTTATGCTCCATGATATCTTTGTCATTGTTATATACAACCCCTTTTTCGTCCCCAGTAATGGTGCGCTTCAAAAATGGATTATTTTCATGACGATTGAGGATTGAAGCACAGACGTCAACGCAACGACACAAATTTCTCTCCGTAAGGACATGGGGAACTCATATATTCGAGGCTAAACCCAGGCCTTTCCGGTAGTCATAAACAGTTGAATTCGATAAATTTAACCTCTCACCAATCTCACGCGTTGTTATTCGCCAATTTCCATCAAATAATGGCCTTTATCGCGTATTTATCAGCTTCAACCAGCCTCCCAGAACGTGGTGCATCTTCGACATCAAAATTGCCAGATCAAAATTTTGCAAACCAGTCTAGCACTGGCGTATTGTGAACACATCTTCTCCATACACATCGGTTAATTTCTTTCTGGCTTCAACAGGATTTTTACCTTTTCTATAGTAAAAAAGTAAAATATGACGAAAGTGCTGCTTATTGCTGCTTTAAAAGGGCACCGTCCAAAAACGACTGCGTAAAATCAATTCAACTTATTCACACACAAGCCTTGTTATATCAGCTGTCAAAATATGTAATGACAATGCGACTTAAGAGTAAAGTTAGCTGTAAAAAAATACAATTAACACCTCTGTCGGGAAAAAACGAAATCTTTTTCTGAACGACCCACAGTATCAGGCTTAGCTGTTCAAGGGATAAATGGTTCAATGCCGATAGATTTCCTAGCCTGAGAGGAAAAAGTTGTGGGGATTAAAAGACCAGAGAAAAGAAGAAAGACTAAGCAAGCAGTGGGTTGCTGCTGCGGATGGCTCCAGGACGGAGCACGGTTTCGGCTCTGGTGTCTATGTGGAATCCAGCGGGACAAAACTACACTTTGCTTTTGGATAGCACGCTTCTGTATTTCAAGTGGAGGTGTATGCTGTTCAAGAAGCGATAAACTTTGTTGTGAAAAACAGATGGAGAGCAGCGACAGCAAATCTGCGCTAATGGCCTTAGACATTCCTCCAACCACTTTAAGGGTAGTTGAGTCCAGCAAATACAAGCTGAACTATGTCGGTAGACATAATATCCTGATGCTAACATGGATCCTGCGACACGTGGGTATCGCGGATAACGAGATCTCTGACTATTTAGCTAGGAATGGCTCTGAGGTCAACTTCTTTGGCCCTAAGCTCGTTCTGCCACTCCCTTCTGCAGCCAGCAAAGCCACGGCTAGCAAACGGGCTACTTTAACCCACAAGCGAGTTTGGTAGGCTAAGAGAAGCAGATGCAGATGGACAAAACTGATGTTACCTTTTATGTCCGACCGACTGTCGGTATTGCTCCTACCATTAAGCAGATGGGACTCTAGGCAACTGGTTGGACTGATGACGGGACAGTTTCTATGGGCGAAGCACATGGAAAAGGTGGGCATTTCAGACAGTGCACTCTGCCCAGCATATGGAGAGGAGAATGGGACGGCAAACCACTTTCTGAGCATATGCCCGGCCTTCGCTCGAATGAGGTCTTTGGTACTGATGTGCTCGAGTTCAGTACAATAGACTTCATGTCGTCTGAGTGCGGCACTTGCTGAAAAAAGTAAACTTGCAGCGCACGAAATAAAGGATGAACCGCCAAGGCTTGGGCAAGATCGCTGGAGAAACCAAACAGGCGCCAAATGGAAGGCTAGGCTAATAAAAGACGTCACAACATGGGACAGCAGGAACTTCAGTGAAGTCAGTTTTTATAGAACGGGAATTTCGAGAACTACCTATTAAAAAGAGCGAAATGCGGACACACCACATGTATATATGGTGTCGCAGCCGCAGATGATGCTGAACACACCTTTTTCCAATGCATGCGTTGGGAACAAGAACGTGGAATGCTGGAGAATGCAGTCGGTTACATAACCACTGAAAATGTAATGCTGAGCAGCGAGGGATTTGGAAAATTATCAGTGATTTTGCAGATTCTCCGAATAAAAAAGCAGGACCTCGACGCAGGCACATAGGCATAGACCTTTGTAATGAGGATGATTGAATGCCACGCGGAAGTAATGCGAAAGCGGTTGGTTGCAGGGTGGGCGGCGGTTCCAAACGAGGAGCTTTTTAGTCTCCGGACAAACCATTGCTGCGGAGACATCTTTAATGATGCAATAGGCATTTCAAACATACTCATCCGAAAAAAAGAAATAGTGGTTTCATTCGATTTTGCAACTTCCAAATCAGAAGCCACAAATGTTAAGGCCTCACTAATATTATATAACGACCGCTTCAATGGAGCGGCCCAATAGAAATACTATCTAATTATCTAATTAATTTGTATTGTTAAACCGCATATGAGCTCAAAGCTGACATTCACGCCAAAGGCGCATTCAAGCATGTTTGAGCAGAAACTAATATATGCGCCTGTTCATCCGCATACAAGCACGAATATAACTACGCACTTACCCTATGATCAGAAAGTACCGGGAATGTTTAAATAAAACAAAACAGAGTTAAATTTCATTTTATTTTAACTCTTTCAAAATATGATCCGTCTGAAGCAACACACATGTGCCATCATTTAACCCAGTCCTCCATGCACCCCTGGTAGTCCGACGAAGGGATGGCCTTCAGCTCCTTCGTCGCTTTCTCTTTGATCTCCTCTATCGATTGAAATCTCTTTCTACGAAGTGGTAACTTCAACTTGGGAAACAAAAAGAAGTCGCACGGGGCCATATCAGGTGAATACGGCGCTTACACGATGTTATTTACTTGCTGTTTGGTCAAATAATCCAGCACAATTTGGGCTCGGTGCGATGGCGCGTTATTATCATGCAAAATCCAAGAATTGTTTGCCCACATTTCCCGCTGTTTGCGACGCACAGCGTCTTTCAAACGCTTCAAAACGGATACATAATATTTTTTTTTGAGCGTCTGGCCCGATGGAAGGTACTCATGGTGCACTACGCCTTGGCAAACGAACAGTCAACATCACTTTCTCGGTACTTTTTGATGATAGGCTACATTGGCAAAGTGACGTGCAGAAAGACCGCAATTGCAGAATTTACGTAGTTGAATGTGGGTAGGCTATTTGTTAATTTTTTTAACTTCATTTATAAGCAGCGCCATTTTGTATGTGTGTGTATGTGAATTTGCATAAACGCTCTGATACGTGATAAATACGCTTTTAAAATGCAAATAAAGTCACACATACCCACACACGCATGCGAGCGAACGCACGTGACGGTCATGCAAACGATGTTGATTAGTTGAAAGTGATAAGTGATAAGTGATGTGCAAACACTGTGTGGCTGCCAATTGAAAGCGCAAGTAGATTTCGTGTAAATATATGTAGAGGATCAGCAGTTAAATTTCTTCCTGTTTATGTGTGCTCATACGCACACATACTCACGTATACCTAGATGTGCATCATATGCGTCAAAATGTTTTCTGTTTTTCTAGCTCCTCATTGACCCCTAAAAGTCTGTCGAGTGGCAGCTGAGTCAGCAAGTCAGTCAGTCAGTCAGTTTAGAGGAAAAAAGGGCAGATGATCAGCATGACTGATAAATGACTAATGGCCTATTAAGTGGTGAAAATAGCCAGATAGGTGAATAAATGTTAAATGGAATAAAGTGTGCCTAATTGCAAGTTTCTGCAAAGGACTGCTGAGTAAGGAAAGGTTTGCCAAAAAAATTTGTGCAGAGAAGAAGTAAATGTGTGAATGGAAAGGAAAATAAGTAATGGAAATATGGGTAAAAATATATATAGTAGAAAATAGGTCAGTAACGGGAAAAGATTGAAAAAAGATTTAATCTGTTTATTGAAAGTTCGGGAATTTAGTTATAACATGGGAACTGGTAATAAAGCGTTTAAAGGGAGCATCTCCCCTTTAATATCAGTCGTGGCTTGAAGCCGTTGACAAACTTGGGTTATATATGTGGCAACCCCCTGCCACTATCATATGATACAGAGAGCAAAAGCTCTCTCAATATTTCCATTAGATCTACCGCTATCGAGTCTCGACATTTATTGTAACTATTGATAGGCAAAGCAATGTGAAAGCAACCGTATGAACATTCTTCTCAGACGACACATCGAAGACTTCACACGCGTTCGCTACATTGGTGACCCCGACGTGGGCCCATTTTCATCCACTAACATCGGCGATTATTGGTAAGGTATAGTCATAAGACTGGATTAGTGCGACAGTCTACAAAAATACGTAGCGACCAAGGAGTATATTTTTGTAAATTTCCGGCGAATTGAACACGACGCAAGCATCTAAAGGGTCATGACGAACGAAGCTACTCCACCAACAAACAACGAGGCAGACTCATCAACACACGCGAAAGAGGGTCTATAAAGGCGGTAAAAGACTCTCTAATTACAACATCGCACCGCCTCTTTTTAACAGACCGAGCTTCTGGGACACAACTTCTCGTGGACACAGGCGCTGACTTATCAGTTTTCCCTCGTTCGCGAATCAAGCAAACACACTTACCACCGCAAATCGCCGGCGTACCCTTCTCGATGTCCTCTTCGACGCCGTCGAGCATAGCCTCATCCGCAGCCGCAGCGTTGCAGCAACACGCCTATTATCAGTCGAAGGCATCGGCGCTGTCGACAACTTCAGTGGTGACTATTACCAATCAGGCTGGGCCGCTGGTCACCAGCACTATTGGCATTAATCAGGCGACGCCGCAGCAGCAGCAGCAAAGTTTGCTGGCAGCCACTCTTGCTGCCTCTCAGCAGCAGCAACAGCAGCAGGCGCAACAACAAGCGCAACAACAGCAGCAACAACAACAACAGGCGCAACAGCAAGCACAACAAGCACATCAAGTGCAACAACAACAGCAGCAGCAGCCATCGTCTCATGCTCAGTCACAGCTACAACAGTAACCGTCGCCACATCAACAATCTATGCTCCAGCAGCAATCACCCAGACTTCAGCCACAATTATCACCACACAATCAGCCCCAACAACAACTGCATCAATCATATCAACAACAGCACAACCAGCAGTTGCTTGGAGATCCGTTTGCTGCGATGCTGACAGCGACACAAGATCCCCCAACTGGTTTGTAGTCTGCGCTACAGCAACAGCAACTTTCACAGTTGGAGCCACCACCCTCGCAAACGCAAAAAACAGTCACAGCCACAGGCTCAGACACAGCCGCAACCACAACTAAAAGTACACGGCGGGTACACTTCGCCGATAATATTTAAGCTTGATTTATTAAATAATATTAAGTTCATTTTTATATATTTTTTTCTTCTTCTCTTCATACCTTGATCCTGTAAAATAAAATTAAAAAAAAAAAAAACGGCAAAGGGAGGTATGTGGCAACCCCCTGCCACTATCATATGATACAGAGAGCAAAAGCTCTCTCAATATTTCCATTAGATCTACCGCTATCGAGTCTCGACATTTATTGTAACTATTGATAGGCAAAGCAATGTGAAAGCAACCGTATGAACATTCTTCTCAGACGACACATCGAAGACTTCACACGCGTTCGCTACATATATAGGGTAGTTAAATTTCAAGGGCCGATATTGAATGTAAACCACACCTAAAGGTCAAGCTTTTTCCGCATTTCATTTAACATTTTTTAATTTCAGACTCAATTTGAACCATAGAAAGATACACAATCGAGCAACGCGTTAAAGTTATATCAGAACGTTACCAGGAAATGGCAACAGTGAATGACCAATTTTCGAAAAAAATCATCTTCAGTGATGAGGCACATTTTCACCGCAGTGGATTCGTCGATAAGCAGAATTGCCGCATTTGTTCGAATGTTAATCCAAGAGTGATTGCCGAAAAACCAATGCACCCACAAGGAGTGACTGTTTGGTGCGATTTATGGGCCGGCGGCATCTTTGGGCCGTATTTTTTCCAAAATGAGGCCGGCCAGGTAGTTACTGTGAATAGTGTTCGCTATCGTGAAGAGATAACGAACTTTTTATGACCCAAATTGGAAGATATGGATGTGGACGATATGTGGTTTCAACAGGACGTTGCCACTTGTCACACAGCTAACGAAACAATGGCTCTTTTGCGCGAAAAATTTGATGGCCGAATAATCTCACGTCGCGGCGATGTCAATTGGCCGCCAAGGTGATGTGATTTGACACCGTTGGACTTCCTTGTTTGGGGTTATTTGAAAGAAAAGATGTACATCGATAAGCCAACAACAATTCAAGAGCTAAAGGATGAGATAATTCGGCACATTAACGACATAGAACCTCAATTATGCCTCAGCGTCATCGAAATTTGGACCATCGGATGGAGGTGTGCCGCCGAGGCCGCGGTGGCCATTTGGCCGATATTTTGTTCCATGCATAATTGAGCTATACCAGTATTATCGCAATAGAAAGAAATGAGAATAATTTTGTATAAAAATTGTTTTTTATTCAAATTCAACACCGGCCCTTGAAACTTAACCACCCTTTATAATGCGTAACTTTACTTAGTGGTGTCGTGAAAATGAGATGCTGTTTCCGTAGCCGAATGGATTGTTGCGTGACTACCATTCGACTTGACTTTACGATTGCAGATAGCAGTTGATGTATTGGATGCAATTCATTGCAACTTTGCTTCGGGATAATTCCAATTTAATTACCAATGCAATTAGTTTACAATCTAAAGTCGAGCAATGGATTGTTGAATCTCATTAGGAACAATAAATGAAAAATATTGTAACGAAGGCGACGCAAGTGTTGGCGAAGGAACTGTGGACGTGATGCTAAACTCGAATAATATTACATCGGAGAAGTTAATATCAACATTCAGTAAATACTTGTATTGGACAGAGCTGCTTAATCGGTCTGCCTGCGAGTCCTGGAATACGTGTCGCCAGCGTCATACCTTTTTTTGGAAGACCATTTTTTGAAGGCTGACAACTTTTTGCACAAATTATGCACCGGCAAGAAAAAATTTTTGTTTTTTAACAATAGATTAAGAAATAAAATCTTTAAAACAACATTAAAAAATCTGTTTCCGTTTTTCTTTTACACGCTTTTAAAGAAACACCAAAAAAGAACATTTCATCCTTGCACTGCAAAAAGCACTTGCGACAACCTCAAAACTTGCTTTCCAAGAAACTTGTGGTCACTTTTTTAAATAAAGCACGTGAAAAATCCGGCTAAATTAAAAAGAGCAGAGATTGGATGAGTCTGGTAGTAATGCAACGTTCAGGGCTTACTTCGCAAAGTCTCAGCTATTATAAAATGAAAAAATTTAGGTCTTTTTTCCAAAATACTTTTAACAAAAAATTTAATTTTTTGCAATTTTTTAGTTTAAAATTTTTTAGGGTAAAAATTTTTTTAGGGAGCTTAGGGAACATTTTTTTATCATTTTTGAAAGGCAGGTTTTTTTTTTATTTTGTAAAAAAAATCATTTTTTTAAGTATCCTAAGGAATGAAAAAAATTATAAAAATGTTAATCGCTTTAAGGGGTTAGGGGTAGTCAGAGGCCCGAAAAAATGTTGATTTTCAATAATTTTTTTTGCTAGTCAGTTGTTTTATTTTACAAACAAAAAAATATAGCATTAATACATCATATTTCGAATTGACCTTAGCAAACTTAAAAAAAAAAAAGAATTAATAATTGTAAAAGTTATCGCTGTTTGTGTGGACCCGTTTCTCCAGAAATCCCTTGCGGTGATCGTCACAAGTCCTTAGAGATTCATCTAAAATCAATCGGACAAGAGAAATTAGTTTTATTAATAGATAATCTTCTGTCTGATCGAAACTTTTTTTGTTTTTCAAAATTAACCATATGGCGGCCTCAAGAAAATTTTTTCACATTTTTGAGAACTGACAGTTAGTTTTTATAAATAAAAATCGAAATTAAAAAAAAAAAATCCTTCGATCAGGCACGAGTTTTTTATATCTTTTAAAAGCAGTATATATTTTATTGAAATCTACTAAGCGATGTTTAAGTTACAGTTATCCCCAGTTCAAAAAACATAGTTTTGAGAAAAATGCATGTAAAATTTTGCTATCCGCTCCGTAGCGCCCGAGCGCCCTTTGTTAATTGTTGAATAACGCCCTTTGTTAATTGTTGACTTCAAATTTTCACACAATATTTTTAAGATATTGCACTTTAACAAAATGTAAAAAACAAAACAAATTTTTTTAAATTCTGACTACCTCTAACCCCTTATTGTGAATTTTATTTACATGTGTCTTATTGCAAAATTCCCTGAACTTATAAAGATTTTCTTCTTGTTGTGGTGACTACTGGTTATATTGAGTGAAAATAGTCAAACGAGTGCACACTTCAAGGCATCTTGATGATGCTCCTCAACGATTGGCAAGCGCATATCGGCCTATTCCAACGCTGCCCCGCCCATACAATTTTTAACGTTGACAGGTATGCCTTGACAATTTCTGACAAAAAAAGTGCAATTTAAGAAGAGAAAGAATCTTAATTGATATTGAAACTGGCTTCGGGCAATGTTTTTGTGCCTGTTTTTCTTCGACTTGGCGCCAAGATTGGTTTGAGAAAATCATATGAAAAACTTTCGTTCCACCGATACGTAGAAAATTGATGTATAGAAAATACCTGAACCGTAATAAGTTATAAGGTGATAAATTAGTCATTCCTCTAAGCAATTAATAGCCACACAAGCAGAACCAATTATAAAAGATGTTTTTATACTAAATCTTCCCATAGAAGTTATGTTGCTATTTATGTGAATATAACAAACGCATGTCGCTGAGCAAAGCAGAATGAGTAGAAATGAGGCTGTGATGAGGAACATAAAAGAATCACGTTAATTGAAGTTTAAAAACGAAAAACACTGCACAAATTCCTTTTTCGTTAAGCTGCTAAATTGATTTCTTTCTTTTTCTTGTCTGCTGCTTAGTTGGTTGGTGTAGGTGGCGAGTGTGCAAACAACTGAAAGTTTTAATACCGCAACTTGCAATACATAAATTCTTAAACGAGATAAGAGTGAGAGTGATATTATGGGAGCAGCGAAAGTGAAAACTGCTTATAAGCATTAAGCCCAACCCGCGGAAGTTCAAAGTTTCAAGAAGTTTGGAGATTTTTATTGCCCATGCCCTTAGTTAGGCCATGAAGGTAGGGCTTGCTGAAAAACACCATTTAAATCCCACTCATGGCCATAAGATCCATTGTGGATTATTAATGAGTATTTCAAAGTTCCTAAAGAGAATGGGTTTGGGAGATAATGTGTCCATCCTATAAAGGATAGGAGTATGTCGAAATAGCTTCTAAGACCTTTAGATGTCGTTTCATATCTCCACTTTTCAGGTCGGAGTTTCTTTTAATCTTAAGGCGCTTAAACGTGCCTCTCTTTTAACTAAGATGAGGCCACGGTTCGCTTCTGTGGAGAGTTGAAGAGTTGACTCATTTAGGGCAGGCCATTTAATATTGATGTTCCTTTTCCTAGTGAACAGCACTACCGCAGTTTCAGATGTGTTAATAGAGCGCCCTTAGTCGGTGCACCATTCGTTTATTATGTTGATGGCTTTGCGCATGCGGTTAGAAATGGTCTCCCCTTGCCTGTCCTTTATGGATGCTCCCAGGTCATCAGCATATCAGGTCATCCAGAATATCAGCATAATCTTGAGTGTGGAATCCTAGATGTTTCAGTTTGGAGAGAAGTTCGTTTATTACTAGTGTCCACAGAAGAGGAGAGAGTACTCCCGTTTGTGGGCAACTTCTTGTGGTCTTGATGGAATTTGTTCTTCCTCTTACGTCTGCACTGATCGTTCTGGATTCCAGCATCGATGCAATCTAATAATAGGTTTAGGTACGTCCTTTTGAGATAGGGCATTGTTGGTTGTCTCAAAGGATGTATTGTCAAAAGCTCCTGTTATGTCAATAAAAGCGCAAAGTGCGATTTGTTTTGATGCAATAGCTTTTTTAGTATCAGTTACAAGATCGCAGTCTCAGTAGATTTACCTTGTTGGTAGTTAAGTTGAAGCTGATGCAGTGAGAAGCTAACTAAGTTGCCCATTTCATAGTTATAAACCTAGCAATAGGCTTGCTTTATATAGTCTGAACAAAGTAAGGACAATGTATTGGATTCCCTGTTGCAGAAGGCAAGGGAATATCCCATCAGATCCAGGTGATTTTAAAGGATAAATGTAGATGTAGCCCATTGTGTCCGATTTTCGTGGAATAGTGGCAATTTCTACCGAGATTGTGGACTCACGTAAAGCATGACATCCCGGTAAACGAGTAGAAGTTGGCTGGTTTCCTCTGGGTTTTTGGTGTGGCTCCCAACAGGATTTTTCAGGGTACATATGCCGTTTGAGTGATCTTTTGATAAGACTTTCTGAAGACGGATTGCATTTGGAACATTTGAAATCTTTTTACAAGGTCGCTCGAAGAACTCGTTCAGATTTCGACAATTCTTGTATAATTGTATTTCTTGGATTTCTGTAAACTGTTCTTAATGTATGGTAGCACTTATATCAAAAATAGTAAATCTGTGGTCCGATATTGGTGCTTGCCAGTTTGAGACTACGAATAGTACATTTGGATTGTATAGGGTAAGATGGCTAAAATGCGATTTATAGTCAAAAAATCAGTCACAAGGGTGGATTGATGAGATCGTGAATTATGACGCTATAAGCGCCAACTTTCTCCTCCGCGGTATTCAGGGCGAATTCGACGAATGCGATGCAGCAAACGCTTCAAAATGCCAAGATAGAAAATTGAATAGACGGTTTGGCTCATTGGCACGAATTCCTTGTAAACAATTCCCGTAGAATCGTAAAAATATATGAGCATCGACTTGATTTTTGTCTTCTCCAAACGCGATTTTTTTGGTGGTGGCTCGTCTGGGGCCTTCCATTTGGCACCTTCACGCTTAATTTCAAGTTCATGTTGAAAACATCACGTTTCATCAACAGTTACAATGTTGTAGAGGAAGATCTCGTCTTTTCTCGCCTCTTTAGTGAGGTCTTTCGAATGTTGAATTCTGAGCAATTTTTGGTCCTCAGTTGTCTTGTGCGGAATGAAACGTGCACAGACATCTCGTAAACAAAAATGATCAGTTAAGTCGATGTTTGGGAGATATTCAACTCCAATTCAATGAACTTCAATGATAACTTCGGTCCATTTTTGATAAATTTACGAACAAAATCGATGGAGCTTTCGGTGATTACTGATTTTGGACGCTCCGCCCCGTATGCTCATTGACATGTATGTCCTCCCAACCATCTCTGAGGCATATAAACCACTCATGAACTCTGGCACGAGATAGACAATCAGCTCCATACACTTTTTTCATCAATTCAAATGTTTCGGTAAACGTTTCACCGATTTTAAAACAAAATTTGATATTAGCTCTTTGTTCGAAACTCATTTTTGTACCGATGACACAAACATACTGACACTTTAGACGCAATAACTTCGCATCCACTGAACCGAATGTCACCAAGCTTTAGCTGTAAGTCAGCTAGGGATGTAACTTCCAACGCACTAGTTCATTAAAAAGATGCCGCTATCAAAAACATTTTTATGACGCCAGCCTTGTTTATGTTGGACTTCCCCTTTTATACGTTCATACACCGTTTAACTAAGGATTGTGAAAAAAAAACGCAGAAAAAATATAGCCCCTTTTCACATTCACCCAGCAGTTCGCTTAGTCTAAATGCACAGAAAGTTTCTTTGCTCAGCAGATCTACACTTTGGTGGCGTTCATCGATCTATGCGGGGCTAGGTTGTTCAGTAAAATTTGATATATTCTGGTTCAGACGAGTATCAGCCACTGTTGTAGGAACCGTTCTCCACATGGCCACTTAAATATGCTCATCAAAAATTCCTCTCTATCTCGAGTATGAAAACTAGCAGATTATATGGGTCTAGATGATCTCCATACAAACTACGTAGTGGACCACTATCGGAGGTCAGTTTTAGGACTGCTAGTATAACAACAATCACATAAACATATAAACCAGTGCTAGATCTCATTCAAAGCCGATTTCATTCAAGATGATTTGAACGCAAGGTAGCCCAACTATAATCTGTTCACTCTCTTTTTTATTTCACATTTTCGTTCCTACTATTTCTACAAGATTAGTTCATATTTGGAAAGGAGAGCAAAAACTCTATATGAAAATACGCGAAAAACCTACCTTTTTTTAGTTTTCTGAATAAAAAAACTCAATTGGTCAAAAAAAGGGGTTGAAAGCTGCGTAATAATAGACAATTTTTCTTTCGTGTTTATTTGTTTAATTTTTTTTATTTTATTTTTTTTTTGTTTTTTTTTTGTTTTTTTGAGAGTCACTGATTAAGCTTTATTGTTGTGGCTTTAATTTTCATTGGAACTCATTTCACATGTGCGCAATATTTCTTTATTAAAAAATATGTTTGACACCCATCTATAAAACCATGTTGTCAATACTTCTTTTTATCAAAAAAAACACAATTCACATGTAATATTTTATTTCCATTGAGCCACATTTAACTTGTTTCCTTTTCCTTTTTTAATACTTACTTCGGTTTTCGGTTAAATGATTTTCAATTGTAGCAATAACGCGGTCACAATTGCCCACATACTCACTTATCTACTTGCAACATATAATGCCACTGATTGATTGCTTATGTGCTTGAAATCACGCCAAATAAATAGGCTTTCACTTGAAGCACCTACAAAGAAAAAATACAAACTGTGGGCAAGTTCGAATAAAATTTGACTCCTAGAATTCCGTATTAGTTATTAGAGGACTTAGTTTTAATGGTCAAATGTGGAAGGAAATGAGTAGAATAAGAGGATTTATTATGAGACCTGGACCTGTGGCGTGGCCTCCAAGATCGTGCGATATAACACCGCTGGACTATTTCTTGTGGGGCTATGTGAAGTCGCTTGTCTACGCAGATAAGCCCGAGACGATTGACGTCTTGGAAGAGAATATTCGGCGCGTTATTGCTGACATACGGCCCCAATTGCTGCAAAAAGTGGTCGAAAATTGGGCCTCTAGGCTGGAATTTATTCGAGCCAGCCGCGGCGGCCACTTGCCCGAAATCATTTTTAAAACATAATGGCAAACCCTTATCTTTATAATAAAGCTAAATTCTTGGCCATAACATTAAATTATATACGTTTTATTTCATCTTGAAAACCTAACCTCTAAAAAAAAACACCCTTTATATTGCTAGTCGGATAGTGATAAAAGAATCGATAAGGTTTTCTTCCTTTGAGAACTTTAAGTCCCCTAGACCTGACGGAATATATTCAGCAATGCTTAAAAAAAAGGAGGCAGGGTGATTGATGCCCTGAAAAGGATCTTCACAGCCTGTCTTGCACTTGGTTATATACCATACCAATGGCGACGCGTAAGAGTAGTATTTATTCCGAAACCAGGAAAAGACGACTATTGCCTAGCAAAAAGTTTTAGACCAATCAGTTTGACATCGTTCGTGTTGAAAAGTTTAGAACGAGTGGTGGAGAAACATATTCGAGTGGGGGTATTGCCGAGAAGTCCACTTAGCAGAAATCAACACGCTTACCAGAGTGGAAAATCATGTGAATCAGCCTTACACGATCTTGTTAGCAAGATTGAAGCCGGGCTGGAAGCTAACAAATACACAATGGGCGTGTTCGTGGACATTGAGGGGGCTTTTGATAATGCCACTTTCGGCTCAATATGATCTTCTGCCGAACGACACGAAGTTATTCAAACCATTGTAAAATGGATATATTCCATGCTCTCTGAGAAGCTGTTAACAGCTGGTGAGAATAGTAACGAACTAATCACCGTCAGGGCCAAGCAAGGATATCCCCAATGGGGTTTTCTTTCTCCACTGCTGTGGTGCAGACGATGTCTGAGCGCTTACATAAGATAAATCCTTAAGGAGGCTTTGCACGAAAGTGCAGAGGATCATGGACAAAATCGATGACTGGTGCATGAGACAAGGCCTTTCCGTTAATCCGAACAAAACAATCATAGTCTTGTTTACGAGAAAATAGAAATCGGATGGATTTAGTCTTCCAACACTGAAAGGTGTGACACTTGGCCTTTCCGATGAAGTTAAATATCTAGGAGACACACGTTTTACTAAAGGTGAATCGCGCATTGAGGATTTTTCAGCAATGCCGTAGAGCCTTTGGTAAAACCTGGGGTCTCAAACCTGCTGTGGTCCTATGGATATACACAGCACTTATCAGACCAATCATCACTTACGCTTCTGTGGTCTGGTGGCGACGCGGCATGGTTAAGTCCACAATCCGGGAACTATACAGGCTGCAAAGAAGTGTATGTTTATGCATCACGGGAGCCATGAGTACAACCTCTGGTGATGTTTTAAATGCTATACTTGATTTGCTCCTCCTGGATCTTAAGATACAACAGGAAGCAATAAAAGTAATGTATAGACTCCATAAATATGGTTTCAGTTCCGCAGGAATCAAGAATTGGAACAGCGACTATGTAGGCCATCTACATAAAGAGCGATGGTCCGGTCTAGAACGCTGCAGAACTGCAAAGTGTTTTGTGACAAGTCCGATAAGAAAACTGTCAAACTTTGTATTAAAACTTAGAAGGAAAAACATTCGCTTGCTCGTCGTTATCAATGTGCCTGTCACGCTTGGAGGAGGCGGATAGCACTGAGCACTTTCTCTGTGAGTGTCCTGCCTTTGCTAGAGCACGGCTACGAGTTTTGGGTTCCGATGTCGTGAGAATGAGTAATATTCGTTCTCTAAACTGGAGGACATTTACAGATTTGCCAAAGAATCTGGAAAATTCTCACAGGACTAACTATCTCTATCTCTGTCTTTATTCTTTCCTATCTCTTTCTCTGATACTTTTCTCCTTCCTCCTTGACCTGGGCTTTTTAGCCTGAGTATTTTAGGAGCCACCAAATCTCCTGGTGCTCCTTGGCTCGACCTCGTCAAATTTCAAAATTTCAATTTGAAGTAGAAGAAGAAGAAAGTATTGTCAATGTAGAAAACAAAGAACGAATTCGCCTCCAATTTTCTTCTGCGCTCTCGTACCGTCTATTCTTTTTATTTTAGCAGGTGCGCTTTGATTAATTGCCCCAAAAAATTTTCTGAGTATTTTTCGTTCGAAGGTTTGCAGTTTTGCTTTATCTGCTTCAATTAGCGTCCACGATTCAGCTGATACTCAAAATCTCTTGAAATATTCTCAAGTTCAATGTTTCTCCACAAATGCTTTGTGAGTCCGACCAAAAACTATATAAGTACATAAGTTTAGAAATCATTAGTTTCAGTTCTGGCGTTGTTGGCATATAGCATCGTGGTGTAACTTATAAATTTTCAAATTCTCAAACTGAAATTGACTCACCTCGGATGCACAAATAACGCCTTTTTCCTCATGCAGCGCGCTACAAAAGTGGCACAAAAGGGGGAAAAGACATGACACTCCTATCGCGGATTTTTTTTTATTACTTCTACTTTCACTATTCCTGGGTGGCAACACGCCACTAGTGACTTTCACCTTAGATGGTAATACACAATGATCTGGGGCTTAGCGATAGAGTAAGTGGTAGAAAATGTAGAAAAATGGCCCAGTTCGTAAAACGGTATGCCCTAAATTCTGTTAGACTGAGTAGCTATAGTTATATATATATGTTACGTAAGCCCTTTTCGCCATCCTCATATAAATATTACACAACCCCTCCAAAAGAAGCGCCCTCTTTTGGATATAGGAGTATTTCGTCTTTTAAGAAATTATGAGCTCTAAGGATAGTTTTTCCTTCACTAGTCTGTAATTAGATAGGCATCGCACATAGGTTTGCTGATTCGAAGGAAAAATCTGTCTGCTTTGATAGAATTTAGTGGGTCATATCCTACAAACATCGACCTTTCGCTGAGGTTTTAACCCTTTTCGATACAAAAATCCAGGTTGTATTCAATTATACTCCACTGTGCACAATATCAACGGCAATAATTAATTGCCTTTCGCGCGCCGATTGCACAACCATTAATTATTTTACATATTCATTATTTATTTATTTGACTGAATGAAATAAATGAAACAATTCATATGTACCGGCTCGAAGCTGTTCAATGGCGGGGCGTGTGGTTGTTTTGTTTTTTGCTTCTTCACTTTGCATTTAATTTTAACTTTTGCCAGAACTAATTGTTTGTGGTGTAAATGTGGTAACCATTAATTTATAATAGCATGACATTTTGGTCCATCGAGAGAAAAAAGGCAAAGGAAAAAAAGAAGCATTTGCAAAAAAGTGACAAATGAAAGGGTAGCGATTAATGCATTGTTGCATGGCTTATCTGCAGTCATTGCCGCTTTGACTGGGTGGAAAAATGTTGGTAGTTAAATTAAACGTTTTTTATTGATAACCAGTCACACATCTGCAATTGCTCTCAAGGTTTGGATGATTGTAATAACATTTTAACTGTTCCCGGGCAGAAGTTATATAACTTAGTTAGTTCTTTCAGGTTTAAGTATGAATACTGAGTTGGTTATATGAAGATTAAAAAAAATGGTATTTACCGTTTATCTGTTGCTGTAACTATAAATTTTAAATGTTCCCAGAAATCGAAGTATGATTATTTTCCATTCTATATACTTTTAAGCAACATTTAGGGAATCTCGTAAGTAGTTTTTAATTTTTCTAGCTTCTAACCATTATTTTGAAATTTAAACTGTTCCCAGTATTTCACACTTCACTTATTTAAGTAATAAATATGATAAATGATAGGAAAATTAAAAAAATGGTATTTCACATTTATCTGTTCCCGTAACTATAAATTTAAACTGTGCCCAGAAATTGAAGTATGATTCTTTGCGGTGCTATATAATTTTAACCTACATTAAACTGTTCCCAGTATTTCACTTTTTACCTATTTAAGTAATAAATTTATTTGTTTACTACTAAAGTTATTCTTAGCTTTTAAGCCATAAGAAAATAAAACGAGTTTTTTGAAAATAACCAGCCATACATCTTAAACTGCTCCCAACTTGTTATAAATTTAAACTGTTTCTTGAAATCTTATACACTTCCCTCAGTTTTCAATATTTTCCTGTAATAAAAAGTTTTAACTGTTCCCAGAAATTAAAATAAATTTTATCTATTCTCAAACTGACTATACAGCTGTTATATAGTTAGGGAAAATTATGTTACTTATCTTATTATTGTACATATTATTTACGTGTAAAGTTATTTTGCCGTTATTCTGAAAATTACTTATCAACGATTTAAATATTAAATTTATTTCTTACCCTTATATCTATTATTAACCTTCAAACTTCAAATAATAACCGGGCAATGATCTCTAACTGCTCCCAAGTTTCGTCAGATTGCCATCAAATTTTAACTGTTGCTAGAAAACTTATATATATCAGATTTATCAGATTTAAATCTGTTTCGGTAGCAATAAATTTTAACTGTTCCCAGAAATAAAAGTAAATTTTTACTTATCTCGAATTTAAGTATGTTGTTTTTGTCTTCTCATAAAGAGTACTTAGGCAACTTTTAAAGTTGAATCTTCAAAATTTCCCCAGTTGTTCGTTGTATTTTGAAGTTTGTATTAATCCCAAAATATTACTTTTGACCGATTTTTTTGTTTGTCCTCATGGCTACTTTTAGCCTCCTATCCTACTAATAATCAACTGTTCCCAGGTTCCGATAAAATTTGAACTGTTGCCAATATAATAATATGCTTCCCTCATATTTAAATATGTTCCCGAATCAACAAATTCTAACTGTTCCCAGAAATAACAAAAATGTTAACTGTTCCCAAATTAAGGTAAGTTTTTTTCCAATCCTATGTAGTCTTAGGACAAATGTAAGCTGCCTCTAAGCTACATTTTCCGGTTTTCCCCAGTAATTAACTGCATTTTGGAGTTTGAATTGTTCCCAGTATTTTGCTTTTCACCGATTTAAAAAATATTTTTTTTTTATTCGTCGGCTTAGCTATTCTTAAATTCTATTTGTAAATAACCTTTTACCAATAACCAACTGTTCCCAAGCTCCGTGGGATTGCGATAAAATTTGAACTGTTCCCAAAATAATAATATAATATACTTTCCTCATTTTCAAATCTGTTCCTGTAACAATAAATTCTAACTGTTCCCAAAAATTAAAATAAATTTTAACTGTTTCCAAATTTAAATATGTCTTTTTTTGCAATTCTGCCCTTCAAGCTGTATTTTCTTGTATTTTCTTCAGTCTCTTGCTGGTATTGTGAAATTTAAATTATTTCTAATATTTTGCTCTTCACCGGTTTAAGTAATACATTTCTTGTTCACCATTATATCTATTTTTAGCTTTCAAGCCTTAAGAAAAATAAATTATTTTTTATCAATATCTCGGCAATAATCTCAAACTGTTCCCCAATTTCGAGCGATTGTCACTAAAAATTTTAACTGTTCCCAGATAAGTTATATTTTTCTCGCAGGTTCAGATACTGTTGTTAAGTTGTTAGCATTAATTTGTTCCTGTCACTTTAAATACAAACTGTTCTCAGATTTAAAAATATTTGTCAGTTGTTCCTAAATTTAGGCGTGTGTTTTGCCATTCCATACCAAATTAAGGATTATTTAAATATGCGAAAAACATAAAAATCGGTTGTAAAAAGCCCCTGAATTGAGTCTAAAGCGTCACTAGCACCAAACTGGCCTTGCTAAATTCCTTCAGTCGTAGTTCTGAAAGTTCCTTAATCCTTAATTATATTCGCTTCCTAATTCCTTAATCTCATTTGCTTGCTTACTTTCTAAAAATGTGAAAAACACAAAAATTTATAAAAAAATCGGCCAAATGAGCCTACAGCCTCATTAATACCAAACTGGCCTTACTAAATTCTTTCAGTCGTTTCCTCTAAAACTTCCTCAGTTTTCCTCTGATATGCTTGAAATTATTACACAAAGTTACGGAAGTATTAGGTTTTTCAAGTAATTTTCTAAGTAGTATTTTGCAGCAGTTACCCGATTTTATACTGAGACTGAACTGTTCTCAGTATATTACTTTTCACCAATTTAAGTAATACATTTCATCTGCTTACCATCGTAGCTTTACTTTCTTAATAAACAATTTCTAATCATAGACCTAGTCTAGTTGAAAATTTTAAACGGTTCATACCTTAAACTAAAATAGATTCGCCAAGTTCTGGTGGCTGTCGCTTTTTTTGGAATGTTCCGAACAATGCCAGTAGAGCAGTATACCTGAGATTTAAGCGCGTACAGTTTTCTTATTCGCTCTTCTTGAGCATTTTTCTGAAGAAGGAAGGTCTTAAAATTCCAAGCTCACTTTTCCTACAATGGATCCCCTGAGGTGCCTTTGAACTGAAGTCAAGTTTGCCACAAACATCTATTGTAAGATATATAATAGAAGATTTAGAGCGTGCCTAGACATGGCGGCCTGAGCGCAAGTGATAAGTCGCTTTCACCCTTTCTTTCTTACAAAACACATTCAATATTTGTTAATGTTTACCATCAAACGGAGATACGGTGGACGAAGAAGATAGGTCGACAAAAGTACTGTGTACAGCAGTCAATCAACTGTAAGTAGCTTCATATTCTTCACCTGCTTGCTTGCTTTTCAAGTCTACAGGGCGCTAATCACTTCCCTTGAATGTCCTTAAATATTATGATTTAAGTCCAGGCTTCTAACAAGAATTGTACCAAGATAAAAGTTTCATCTCGTTAGAGTGCTTGGGCTCCACTTCATTGAAAGACTGTGGCTGTTAATAACCAAATTTTTAATTATTTAATCACTGAAAATTAATATTGCGCTCCTCATTTTTCGGCATCAGTAATTATTTGTTACTCCTTTCGTACACCTGAAAGTATGCCAACATGAACTCTTAATTTCCATTTGTCAATAGTAATCAAATTACAAGTTGAAAAGTAGCTGCTAACAAATAACAGTAACAATGCTAACAAATAACAGTATTTGAATGTGTAAATTGAAATATGTAAATAGCCGGACTCAATTACTAACTGATGAACTACTTGAACACATTTGTCTACTATTGATGGACGTTGACTAAGGATAAGGTTTTGTGTACCTACTCACATATGTTTATATGTAGAGGGTGATTAATTGAGAGGTGTCGAATTTATTTATTATTTTTGTGTAGAGCTATTCATGACATTTATTTTTTTAAATATAATCCCTTCTAAGTGTTGGCCGCAACTGCTCCTTAATTCGGCCATCCGTAAACACTAATTTTTAATTGACTCGCTGGAGGACTTAGGTCGGTATCTTGTGAATAAATTTAGCAATGTTGGCTTCCAATGCCTTAATTGAAGCTGGTTTATGCATAAAGCTTTTAAGCTTTACATACCCCACAAACAAAAGTTCAAAGGTCTAATATCACACAATCTTGGCGGCCAATTCACTGGTCCGGGATGAGAGATAAATTGCTCACCGAAACGACGCCGCAGTAAATCCATTGATTGACGGGCTGAATCGCAAGTAACGACGTTTTGTTGGAACCAAAGGGTGTGGGGATAATGGGTTTTATTTTTGGCACCAAAAAGCCGTTTTTCATGGCGAGATAGTATTCACCATTCACTGTTTGGTGGCGCCACAGGGCGCATAAAATGATGGTTTTCAATGGATGTGGCAATTTTGCTTATTAAGGTAGTCATTAAGCCAAAAATGGTGCTCATCACCATCCACCATAAGATGGCTTGAGCGCGCGATGGACACTTTTCACAGAATGTCCATTTTCGTAATACAATTGTACGATTTTTAAACGTTGTTGAGGCTAAAGTCACGCGTGATCTGTCAAAAAACCCGATTGGAAAGAGTACCTCCAATCTGATCACCCTTTATATGTGTCTGAAACTCTATTAAAGCATCATTCCTGTAAGTTGGCTGGATATGGACGCTTTATATGTAATATTTTCTTTTCCTTCATCATACAGACAGGCAGCAAGTTGTGCATGACCAGCAAAAGTGTTTTGCTTAGCATGAACGTATACAATTGGGGCCTTGAGCCGTAGACAAGGTAATGCATGCACAATGGACAGACATTCACCTATACATAGACTTTTTTACACTTGCACGTACCTAGTAACTGTGCCCGCTATGCTAATCAGAGTTTGTGTTATCTGCATTTTTCCTATTTACTTAGTTTATGATTTTCCCATTTACTTATTTTGCTTGCCCTTTTGCTGTTACAATTTTTTTACCTTGCGGGAAGTGTACGTCGGCTGCTGGGCTTCATTGATGCTGACCTTTGTTGACGCTGGCTGAGAGCACAAACGTAAGCCCATTTGCTTTGAGCGTAGTATGAGATTAAGAGATTTGTTGTTGAATGTCGTGAACGGCCGCTGTGACAATGTGACAACAAACAGATTTGCTAGGCGCATTGAAAAAAAGTCAACTCATCGTTGTAGTACTTGAGTATCCACGGCTTTATTGTTTTTGGCTACGCTCTTGCTATTTCTCCCTCGTCATGGCCGAATAATGGGGTGTTATTTCCAGAGGCCGCAAATGCAAATTTAAGTTCTTCGTCAGCTTTATTCTTTGTGTACTTGGAACAATTTTTTTTAAGTGAAGTGAAAATAATGCAGGATCTTAATGACAAAAGTATTTAACTTAGACCGCAGTAGTGAGGTTGTAGTGACGAATCTATTTTAGTAGAAAGCTTTTGGGAGCACATATTTGGTAAATTTATACCAGCTATACCAAAGTGGCGCAAAATTAATCATCTTATAAAAAGATTTATAATTTTTGCAAATGGCGTCGTACGTCAATCATATTTGACACTTGTGAACTAGACAGCTTATTCAAGGCTTTATTCGTGTTTTCATTGGAGGGTGATTTTTAAGTGGCGTGTCCAAAACCCAGCACACAACAGCTATTCTGAGTTGCTTCGCCTTCTTACATTGGTTCGCTTTCGAATGGGAATTCGGAAGCTATCCAGAGGATACCCCGGAGTTGTGAGCTGCTTCAACCGCATGCAGAAGAAACGTCTGGACCACTCCCTAATGAATGGCTATCAGTGACTTTCCTCACTTGCGTGGACTTCTGCTAGAAGAACCAGACAGCTGCAGTATACAAACAGAGAAGCAATGGAGCGAAATAGCTTTGTTTTATTAAAACAATTTTTTTTTATTTAAACAAATTTTTTTAAATTTAGAATAAAAATTTTTTTTATTTAGAAAATTAGAAAA
Source organism: Anastrepha obliqua (assembly GCF_027943255.1). Lineage (NCBI taxonomy): Eukaryota > Metazoa > Arthropoda > Insecta > Diptera > Tephritidae > Anastrepha > Anastrepha obliqua. The sequence continues at coordinate 109,599,232 of NC_072894.1, read as the reverse complement.
TTTTTTTATTTAGAAACAAAAATTAATCAAAAAAAGAATTATAAAGAAAATTTATTTTTATTTAGAAAAAAAAAATATTTGTTATAGAAATTTTTTTCTATTTTTTTTTTCAAAAACGAAATTGGATGATTACTTTTGTATATATAAAAAACCCATAAGTGAAGGATGAGAGGACGGTGAAGCAGAGGCTTGATGGGATTTAGATTGGAGCACTGCTCCAGGCTATCGAAGACCTTAATAGTTTGGCCACCAAACACGGACATTTACAGAGAAAATGCTCGAGAGTATCCTTCTCTGAAAGACCCCTCCGCTTCTGCAATAGAGATTGAATGGTGAATACCTAGATTTTTTGCATGTGAGCCGATTGTCCAATAATTACCGGTTACGAGTATGGCAAGTGAATGGCGTGGAGTCTCCAGAACTTTCTGAGTTCTTCGTATGTTGTACTGCGACCAAAGTGTTTTCGAAAAAGCACACGAAGAAATGGAGGTCCATCTTTTCTGCGCTTTCTTGAGAAATAATTTGTGCAGTTCCCCTTTAAAAACTGTCAAGGGGATGCCGATGACTGGATGCGAGGTTTCCGAGACCAATTCAGTCCCCTTCCCAGCAAGCTCCTCAGCAATTTCATTTCCATCTATGCCCCTATGTACACATCAGAGGAATGTTAACTGCACACCCAAGAGATTTGATTTCTTTTTTGCAGGAGTTTAATAGTTTGGTTCTGCACCATGGCGTCGTCAGAGCCTTAATCGCAGTTTGGCTATCGGAAAAATTTTGATGTCTCCTTCGCTCCAGCGTTCCCTAAGCAGTTTGCATGCCTGCAGGATCGCAAAGACTTCTTTCTTAAAAACACTAGTAGTATTCAGCAGTCAAAAGCAGACAGATTAATTCGTCTGATTCATAGAAAACCTCTGCTCCCACTTCCGAATTCATCTTGGAGCCGTCGGTGAAGACAGATATAACAACCTCAGTATTGATTTGCCCCTCGTTCCAATCCTGCCTATTTGGAAAAATTGCCCTAGCACGACCCTCAAACTCCAGTTTGCAGATGAAGAGATCAGTCCGAAGCTCGGACAAATAAGGTGTTAACTGTCAAAAAATGCTACCATGCGCCTTGACAGATTGTCTACAGAGGCCTTCCCCCATTACACTGACTGCACATTGAGCAGCGATGGACGATATCTAATTGACAATGGGTGACCTCTCTACAAGTATCCATTTGTAAAATATCCTGTTTACTTCGTTTTCCATCTATAGAAAATCTAAGTAGGTACACAGGTGTTTGCACAATTTATTATATCTTTAAATTACTAGTTGATATAAAAATCCCTGAGAAAATTCATAGTTAAGGACATCCATGAGACGACGTACCTGTCTGCCAATAAAAACAACTTGTAAGTTATTTATGTGCATCATGCTGATTTAACGAGCATACGATTACTTGCAACCCAAGGTGGCACTAACAACCATTACGTCTACAAATATGCATACATACATACAGATACACGCAGCACAAAGTTCTAAAGTGCCACTTTCACATCACATCGACACCACCACAATGAAGCTGCAAAAACAACAACAACAAAAAAAAAACCGATGACCAACAAGGAGAGCACAGAAAATAGTCAACGAGCAGCAAAGTTATGGACAAATTGCACGAAAAAAAAACGAAAAAAATCACACAAAATTGTGAAAATGACAAATTGTGAGTGGCATCAGGATTAGCATCAACATCACCATCAGTCGCTCTGGTTGAGTTGTCACTTCTAATTTCGCACAATTGACAAGAGCTTCAAATTAGTAAAGCGTACGACAGCAGTGATGATATTCATATGTGACACCAACAAATGATATGTTAAGCAAGACGACATTACAAGGCGCCACAACCAGTCCAGCACAAATGACAGTGAGTTATTGGCTCAGTAACACCGTCAGCTGCAAATGATACAAAGTACTCGTATTATTAGATTTGTTTCAGTTTTGCACGCGCTGCTCCAATTACTATGCACGCGTGGGTGGATAGATGGTCGGTCAGTGGGTTGCATGCGTGAAGTGAGTTTAAATGAAAATTTTTTTATTAAAAATGGTAAAAGTAATACTCATAATAATAGTAGAATTACAAAAATAATAATTATAATAAATAAAAACCAACGTCTTTGGTTGACATTTTTTTGTAAAGGGTGGTTAAGTTTTAAGGGCCGGTGCTGATTTTGAATAAAATACAATTTTTTTGGAAATTATTGTCATTTCTCTTTATTATGATAATACTCGTATAGTTTAATTATGCATAGAACAAACTATTGCCCAAATGGCCGCCGCGTCCCTGCGGCACACCTCCATCCGATGGTCCAAATTTTCGATGACGCTGAAGCATAACTGAGGTTCTATGCCGTTAATGTGCCGAATTATCTCATCCTTTAGTTCTTGAATTGTTGCTGGCTTATCGACGTACACCTTTCTTTTCAAATAACCCCTATGAAAGAAGTCAAGCAGTGTCAAATCACATCGCCGCGACGTGAGATTATTCGGCCATGAAATTTTTCGCGCAAAAGAGCCATTGTTTCGTTAGCTGTGTGACAAGTGGCACCGTCCTGTTGAAACCACATATCGTCCACATTCATATCTTCCAATTCGGGCCATAAAAAGTTCGTTATCATCTCACGATAGCGAACACTAATGACGCCGCCGGCCCATAAACCGCACCAAACAGTCACTCTTTGTGGGTGCATTGTTTTTTCGGCAATCACTCTTGGATTATCATTCGCCCAAATGGGGAAATTCTGCTTATTGACGAATGTGCCTCATCACTGAAGATGATTTTCTTCGCTATGCATTTTGATTTGAACGCCCGTTTTCATAATAAGCCTGAATAACTTTAACGCGTTGCTCGATTGTGTATCTTTCCATGGTTCAAATTGAGTTAATCTGTAATTCAAAAATGTCAAATGTAATGCAGAAAAAAGCTTGACGTTTAGGTGTGGTTTACATTAAACGTCGGCCTTTAAAATTTAACCACGCTAGTTGAATATCTCGAAATTGCGTTTTGTGTTTAAAGTTTGTCCTGTTGCTCCAGAAAGTTTGGGCTGCAAAAATTTCCACATGGAAAACGCAAAAAATTTACCTTTTTTGATAAAAAATTGAACAGATCAGAGCAGCAATGAAACTTAAAATTGTATGACATTGCAGCTTATACAGGATGTTAAAAAATATAAAGTAAAATATTCCTTTTTTACCATCGGTTCCTGTTTCTCCCATTGGAGCAGAGGGCCTCAATAAAACATCTCCAACTGTTTATGTTTTTTGCAAGAAATTGAATTTCGTTTCAAGTTTTTCTTGTTGCTTTGACATTTTTCTGGACAGTCTAGTCAACAGACTAACCTTGTGAGGGCCCTGCGGGTTCCAATACAGGGCTTGACGACAGATTTCATTTGCCTCGCGTCCGAAGTCTGTGGGGAATTAACCTGTACTTTTTCAACTGTATCAAATTTGCTATGGATTGAATTTTGCAGCTCTCGTAAAGATCCTGAAATATTTAAGGTGGTAATATTATGGATCCGTAAGTTAACGGTTTTGGAGTATTATTATTATTTTGGAATTTGGTTTTTTACTTTTGTATTTTTATAGTTCCGTTGTTACTCGGATATTCTCCTCATAGTTGAGTGATATTTTGTGAAATTATTTGAGTTCAATTCGAAGAAAATTATCCGATGTTAACAGCAGATGTTTTTGACGTGATAACGTCTTATAATTCGATTTAACAGGCTGCACGCACGAAAAAATGTGTCGTTACCTTGCTCATTAGTGTTACCTTGCTCATTGCCGTTACCTTGCTCATTTTTCGTTACCTTGCTCATTGCCGTTACCTTGAATGAACTGCAAGCGAAAGCGCGGAACGAACGACAAAGCAAACAAAGCAAATGAACGGCAACGTTCGACATCTTGCTCTCTCTTACTTAAGTGAGCGTATATGTGTATGTATATGCGCATATGTACATATATAAACTCACGTATTTGTATTTGCATATGCCTTCTTATTGATTATTATTAATTTGATTTACTTGAAGAATTTAAAATAAAACCAAGTTTGTTAACAATACCTGTTGTTTTAATGTTATTATTATTGTTTGAAGTGATAACGTCTTATAATTCTATGTAGCCGACTGCACGCACCAAAATATGCGTCGTTATCTTGCTCATGCGTCATTACCTTGCTTGAACAGCATGTTATGCGTCGTTATGTTATGTTATGTTATGTTATGTTATGTTATGTTATGTTATGTTATGTTATGTTATGTTATGTTCTGTTATGTTATGTTATGTTATGTTATGTTATGTTCTGTTATGTTATGTTATGTTATGTTATGTTATGTTATGTTATGTTATGTTATGTTATGTTATGTTATGTTATGTTATGTTATGTTATGTTATGTTATGTTATGTTATGTTATGTTATGTTATGTTATGTTATGTTATGTTATGTTATGTTATGTTATGTTATGTTATGTTATGTTATGTTATGTTATGTTATGTTATGTTATGTTATGTTATGTTATGTTATGGTATGTTATGTTATGTTATGTTATGTTATGTTATGTTATGTTATGTTATGTTATGGTATGGTATGGTATGTTATGTTATGTTATGTTATGTTATGTTATGTTATGTTATGTTATGTTATGTTATGTTATGTTATGTTATGTTATGTTATGTTATGTTATGTTATGTTATGTTATGTTATGTTATGTTATGTTATGTTATGTTATGTTATGTTATGTTATGTTATGTTATGTTATGTTATGTTATGTTATGTTATGTTATGTTATGTTATGTTATGTTATGTTATGTTATGTTATGTTATGTTATGTTATGTTATGTTATGTTATGTTATGTTATGTTATGTTATGTTATGTTATGTTATGTTATGTTATGTTATGTTATGTTATGTTATGTTATGTTATGTTATGTTATGTTATGTTATGTTATGTTATGTTATGTTATGTTATGTTATGTTATGTTATGTTATGTTAATGTTAGCTCATTCTCTATATCCATACAAAATATCTATCAAACAAATAAAATTTAAATTTTCTTTTGAAAAATGCAACCATTCAATCAGTATTTTCTTATGACGTTATCACGTTAAATTATCGTCAGTAAACCGACTTTACAGACAACCTCTTTTTTTTAATTTGCATTGGTATTGAGGCGACGGGTTATTAAATAAGTCCTTCGTTTTACCAAACCAATTAGCAGACATTGTAAGGCAGGTGTATACAATCGAGCTCCTCATATAAAACTTGCAGCAGTGGCCAATCAGTAGTGGCCTCGTACGTATCATATAAAATAAGCAATCACACATGGTTATGTAATTATTCACAAACATTTGGTCTTAGGCAGAACTAATTTAATTAAATCCAAATTAGTTTTGAGGTGTTTGGCACAACCAGTTCTACAAGAACTACCCAGCTAGCAATTCAGCGATGACATTTTAGATTGGCTGCGTCGTTTGCGACTATATAATGCTTCCATATGTAGAGGTCCACTCAAGTGGGGAAAGCTACTGATAGCCATTCACTTGGGAGCGGCCAAAACGACTCTTCTACATATGGTTCAAGCAGCTCACAGCTTCCAAGCTTAGCCCAAGCACCCTTTCGGTAGCTTACGATCACCCGTTCGGGAGTGAGCCAACGTGAGAAGGCAAAGCAAGGATAGCTGGTTGTGCGTTGAGTTTGGGAACCGCCACTCAAAAATCCTTCCCCAATGAAAACACGAACAAATCCTCGCATGAAAATTTCCTATACTGATGACGACCTCTGCAAACGAACTAAGACTAACGATTTGAGGGCATGCACCTAGAATTTCCAGTCCCTTAAGGGAGAACTTGCCTCTGTCCGGCTGGTTGATGTCCTCGTGAGAGAAAAGGCTGACATCACTGCCACTCAAGTGATGCAATTTACGGGGCAAAGCAAAAAAATATAGGACCTTGCGACGTCCACTACAGCTGCCATGTAAAGGAGCACAAATTCGGTATCGAATTTTTTGTGGGAGAGAGACTTCGTCGCCAAGCACAGTAGTAGATCAATCCGGTGAACGAGAAGCTCATTGTTCCATCGCCTGCGATATTCGTCGTCGCCAATGTGCAAAGGTCCAAACATCTTCTGCAGAATCTTTCTCTCACACACTCCAAGGGACGCCTCATCAGACATTCTCATCATCTAAGCTTCTGCGCCTACAATAGGACGGATATTAATCGAGTCTAATAGAGAGTCAATTCTTCACTACTCAATTGCCTACGTAGTCTAAAGTAGCACTTGTTGGCAAGAGTGATTCTTCGTTGGATTTCAAGGCTGACATTGTTACAGGTGTTAATGTTAGTTCCTAATTAAACGAAGTCTCTAATAACCTCGAAATTATGACTTTCAATAGTGACGTGGGTGCCGATACCTGAGCGCGCTGACTGTTTGTTTGAAGACAGGAGGTACTTCGTTTTAACCTCGTTCACCACCAGACCCATTCGCTTTGCCTCTTTATCCAGTCTGAAGAAGGTAGAACTAACAGCGCGGTTGTTAAGACCGATGATGTTTATGTTATCGGTATACGCCAAAAATTGTACGCTCTTTTAAAAAATTGTGCCTGAACGATTAAGTTCTGTGGCTCGTACGATCTTTTCCAACATCCGCTCCTCCTAATCCGGCGACAGCAAGTCACCTTGTCTGAAACCTCGTTTAGTATCAAACGGCTCGGAGAGGTCCTTCCCAATTCTGACGGCGCTGCTGGTATTAGCTGCAGTATTAGCCGCAGCTTTGAAATGGATGAAAAGATGGTGTGTGTCGATTCTCCTTTCATGGGTCTTTTCCAAGATTTGGCGTATTTTGAATATTTGGTCGATGGTAGACTTTCCAGGTCTAAAGCCACACTGATAAGGTCCAACCAGTTGGTTGATGGTGGGCTTCACACAATACGCTCGCTAGAACCTTATAAGCGATATTTAGAAGACTAATCCCGCGGTAATTGGCACAGATTGCAGGATCACCCTTCTTATGGATTAGGCAGATCACACCTAAATTCCAATCGGCAGGCATGCTTTTATCCGCCCATATTTTGCATAGACTCTGACGCATGCACCTTACCATCTCCTCGCCGCCATGTTTGAATAGCTCAACCGGCAGTCCGTCGGCGCCCGCGGCTTTGTTGTTCCTTAGCCGCGTTATCGCTATTCGCACCACGTAATAGTTGGATAACGAAACGACAGTTCGAAACGACATTTTCTGTGACATGCGCAGTTGTCAGCATTTAGCAGGTTTGAGAAGTGCTCCCTCCATAATTCAAGTATGCTCTGGATGTTAGTTACCAGATCGCCGATTTAATCTTATCAAAAAACACTCCGGTCTTGAAACCCTTCCATTTCTTGTATATGCCGGATTGTTAGGCATTACTCTCCGAGAGCAGAAGTGAAAGACGAGTGGCGAATCTTCTGGATGTCTGTTGAGTCGATGTTAGGTTTCGATGATCGATCTTATTTCGTGTTTTTCTATAAAGAGAGGGCCGCTTAATTTGGTGTATTTTTTCGATCAGCCTCAGACCATTACCGGATGCTTCGTTTTGCAAGCTCAATTTTCCAACTGTGGGACCAAAAATCCCTCATTGCCTACCCTGGCGTTGAAGTAGGCAGCCGCGAGTTTTATGTCGTGGCGGGGCAGCGCTCATAAAAGGAATCTTTGGGCGCATCGCAAATGCAGTGTACGCCCATTTTTCGCCTAGTTAAGACGATAATAACTGTACGTGAACGGATGTGGCTTAAATCTAGCCATGAACTGATGGGTACCAGAATCATGTTCAGCGCTCAAAAGTACATCGGAAACTAGTCTAGTATAAAAGAAAAAAAAAAACATTTTTGCATCAGCACGTCCCTAAGTTTAGATAATTGGGATCATTGTTCTTGAATGATACTGATGATCTTAGAGATATACCTGTCAGCCAGATCAATGGGTTTATACTTAAAACAAAATGGTTTAATGGGAAGTAGCAGCTAAGCTCCGACTGTGGCTTCGCAATGGATTGGGAACGGTCTAAGCGACCCAGCCCACTAATGCTTCTAACTATCTATCTTAGCAACGTATTTTCAATTATTTCGGCTTTAGACCAAATTTACTTTCATTAACAAATTAAGAAGAAACAAATTAAAATCACTTACCAGTTTGCGGCGGAGACCCTGCTCCGAATCATCGTGAAAGGTCATGTAATCTGATCCAAAACGTAACTCTCCTATTGAGCATAATGTTCCATATTAGTCACATACAAAAAGTTTACTAAACGCAGACTGGGTAAACCGACAAATCAACCTAAAGCTCATAGCCTCGATTTCACATAAAATTACATGACGAACCATGCAGTTGAGGTTTTACGCCCGCACGAACAAATTATAATAACGAGTAGCTAACAATGTTCAATAATACTAAAACAAAAACAACGAAGGCAAAGAGCATTCGGATGTGGCATTGATGAAATAATAATTAACGCAAATAGTATTAAATATCGATGTTATTAAATGATTATACAATTTATGTAAATTAGAAAATCCTCTTCCAGTATTTGGAGAATGATTTTCATTCGCCTTGGGTTATTCACAATTTACATTTATGAATTTTCATTGCAGAAACTCTTTCGTGGACTTAGTTTTAATATTAATTAATATTAATGCTGAAGAAACCATTAGAGAATTTGGCAAATTGAAATTTCAATATATGCAAAATGTAATTACTCATACGCCGTGGCGTCTCAAATGCTACCGCACAGCTGTGACGTCTACACTCACTAATAATTAATTGATAATAATAAATAATGAGGTTAAAAATAATGCTAAATAAAAGTATGCGTAATTGTGTTAGCTTTATTTGTTTATTTATTTAGTCAACTGCACCAGCGGGTTAAGTTAGTTCTGCAAAGTTTGATATTAAAACTAGATTAAGTGTGCAAAAATCGCCTCTTACAAATATAGGAGGATATTTTTATAAAGAAAGAGTAGCCATAACTGTACACTATCTTGGCATGCGTAGTGATAATGCACCATCCTATAAACTTCTTTGCAGTTTGAAGTACATATACTCGTATTTGGGTCTTGTTGTTTTAAGATTGGCTGTGCAGGTACAGTAAGAAGACGCAGCCTCTGCTATAACTCTTAATATTTATTCTGTCGAACTTCTTAACTTCTCTTGCTTTCATAGGCAACATAGTGACTATAGATTGCAATGAGGTGATGACTACGAGTTGGAACATTTTTACACTCGATTTCTGTCAGCCGTACTCTTGTGTATGCATAGAAGCTTGATGCGTTAATTGCTCTGTTATGGGTGACTTCGGCGGAGTTGAAGGTTACTTTTCGTTTGAGTGTTCTTACAGAAACACTTACACAGCCTATTTCTGATATGATGTTTTCACAAAGAAGAAAAAATTATATTTAGTAATTAAGAATATACCATGGTTTAGGCTGACGCATCTCAATATAAGTCAGTTATATCTTTTAAAGGGTTTGAAATGCTCCAACATAACATTTTTGGATAGATCAACATTCACCAAGTTAAGGTTTCATATAATGATATTTTCTTATCAAAAAGCTAGTAAAGAATCCTAAGCTACCTGCTAGTAAAAACAAAGTGTTGAAGCGAGTTGCCCTTAATAACGCCTCTCTCAAACGCCCCATGACTCACAAGTCTCAATCAATCTACTACAAGGTATTTTGTTTGTTTTTTTGGCGGTGAAGTTGGGCTAAAAATGTCTTCGCACCATATACCTGGAGTAACCGTCGCTACTACGTGTGTGGTGATTCCACTAAAAATATCTCTCCTCTTCTTTTGGATTTTTCCCTCCACCTAGGGAGGATGCTTCCGCATTGCTTCGATGTAGAGGTCCAAGACGTTGTCCTAAGAAGGATACTTACTTACTCACCTGTTTTGAGAAGCCTATGCTCAGCATAACTTTCCATTTCACGCTTCTTTTTTCGGATAACATCCTCCACGAAATTTGCGGCGGCATTCCATTTTTCTTCGACTATAATCATTTTGTCGATAATTTCTTCAAGTGTAAATACACCAATAGCTCGTTGCAGAGTTGTTCTCTCTATGTTCCACCTCTCGAATTTAAAGAAGGTGTGCTCCGCATCATCATACTCAGTATTTCCTTATACGCAGTTTGGTAGGCTCCTTTTTCCCATTCGCCACAAACACTTGCGAAAGGACCCATGTTTTGACAAAAACTGTATGAGGTAATAGTTAACCTCGACGTGTTTTCTTTCTACCCACTTTTTTAGATCGGTTAGTAGTCTCGCTGTCCATCTACCGTACCGTTCACAGTTACATCTAGCCTGCCAAAGTGTGAGCTTTTGAATTCTAATATCGGAGAAACGTGGTACTAGGATTCCTGAGATTTTTACCTCCCATCTCCGTTTGCGCTCTTGTGCTAATATATCTATAGGGATGGACCCGCTGATAACTAAAATCTCTGCTTCAGATACTTCTGTATGAAGAAGCCACTCTGATAGCGCATTGTACAGGTTAACTCCATACTCAGAGCAGTTTTCAGACTTCAGTCAAGCCACATTTTTTGGATGACCCTTTAGTGGTATTTGTGTCAACCAGTTAGGTACAGCTAAACTAAGTTTTTCATGGAAGCTTTTGCACCTCCACCGGAAGCATTTGGCTACTGAGACACCTTGCCAACTTTTCCTGGGGAACTATGAGATACCTCAGTACAATTTATATCCAGAAAGACGTTATAAAAAATTGCAAAGACTGCAGTGAAAAAAAAATGGAATATGTCACGATGTAATTTCAGATGAGGGGTTTCTGAAGATCTAAGAAGAACGTGTCGAAATAGCGAAAGTACAGGGTCTGACACCCAAAGTGTAACAGCTGTTTGCTAGTTGACTGAATGGTAGTCCAGAGTATTGTTTACAAGCGTGCGGAAGCATTTTGCCGAGAGTAAACACAAAAACAGAAAATCTGTAATGGATTTCAAACGTAATCGCGTGATTGCATTATATTTGGCTGGAAAATCACAACCAGCGATCCTTCGTGAGCTCGACCACCTCAAAGTAAATAAAGTTTTCGTTTATGGCACCATTACTCGTTGCAATGTCACTGGTAAGGTGGCCATCAAAAGACTCCTACGTCACGTGAAGTGGTTCAAAAAGCGAAGAAGCGACTTGAGCGAAATCCCTGCCGAAGTGCCAATTAAATGGCGAAAGAACTGAAAATATTTGACCGTAGCAGGAGCCGCATACTGAAAAATCAAATCAAAGTCAAGCCTTACAAGATCCAAAAGGTGCATCATCTCACACCAAAGCAGCAACAAGTCAGACTTAAGAGAGCGAAGGAGTTGTTTCGCTTGACCGAAAGCGGTCAATTTCCGAACATTGTGTTTTAAATTCTCGTATGAACGGTCGGTGAAATAAACCCTATCATTTTCTGATGAGAAAATTTTTCAAATTGAGCAATTCGCAAATTCCCAAAACGATAGGGCTTATTTCACCGACCGTTCATACGAGAATTTGAGTCATCGATTGGCCACCAGGAGGCAACACCCGCCACAAGCAAAGGTTTGGGCCACTACAACCGCAGATGGGCGCTCTCCAATCGTTTTCATCGAGGCTGGCGTCAAGATGAATGCGAAATAATAGCGGGAAAGTATTCTGGAGCCGTGGACAGACAAACATTTCGGTGGCAGACCATGGACGTTTAAACAGGACTCGGCATCGTCTCACAAAGCTCGAGTGAACCAAGAATGGCAAAAAAACAACGTTCCGAACTTCATAACGTCCACACAATGGCTCTCAAATTCACCAGACGCGAATTCAATGAATTATTCCCTCTGGACCATTTTGGAGAACAAAGTCCGAACTAAAAGATTCACCAGTCTGGAGGGGCTGAAAAAGCCGTTGTCCGCCAGTGGGCCAAAATACCTGCAAATGCCATTCGAGCAGCTTGCAATTCGTTTCTGGACCTTCTCAAGGCCATAGTCAAGGCAAAAAGTGGTCACAACGAGCAAAAGTAAATTGAGTCTTAATTTTGTATTATTCTCACACATATTTTATTTTAAATTGAATAAAATTAATTTTCCAAACTAAATGTATGGCATTTTTGGTTACAGTGCGAGTGCTGCACCCTGCATGTGAACAAAAATTGTAAGATAGGTGAGGTTTATAAAAACAAGAAAGGCAATAGAAGTGAGAATAGAAAGAAAAAAGTTGCCTGTAAAGACAGAAATTTAAACAAAGTTCTACAAGTTCCTCAGCCCAAAAGCTGATTCTGTCCAATTCATTGGGAGACGAGTACTGCGATGAGCAGACTTTCGTCTCTTCTCAATCGTGACTTGGTGAGAATAACCGGCCTTGAAACACTTTGCTTCTAACTCTTTTAATAGTATGCTTGACTAATCTCATACCTGGCACTGGCATTTTTACCCACCTAATCTCTTAACTAATTGAAACGCGCCTATTATTTATGAACCTTTTCTTCTTCATTTGGCAGACCAAAGGAATCGGAGTGCCCAACCTTTGTTAAGTTACCCAAATATTTTATCATCTAAATAAATCTAGTAGCCCGAAAACGAAGCTAATTTAATGTACTAAATTTTCACACTGAGCCTTATTTGAAACTCTTCATGTTAAAGTTGATGCTTAAATTTGTTGTTTTAATATTTTTTCTTGCTTGTTTCGCCTCACACGTTACGCCTGGTGCTTCGTTCATTAAATTATCAGAGTGGTTCTTTAGATTTGATATTGTGTTTGTTGTCTTCATAATTGTTTTTGTAACAAGTTAATCCCTCTCCTACTTGTATGCCATTGTGTGACCCTCTGCGTGTGCAGTTTAACAGTTTTGCTCTGCCATTAAACACTTTTGCGGACAAAGTTGCTTTGGTAACCGGAAAATACTGCAACATAGTAAAATAGCAAAGGATTAAACATTTTAAATTAAAATAGAAAATACTATGATTAGTATGTGTGTGAGTGCATGCCATGGCAATATAGTAGAAATAATATATATTGGTGCTGATATGACCAGTGCAAGTAAATACCAACCCGAAATATAATTACAAAAATGTGGCTTAGAAACCTTAAACTGCGGAGAACTATAGATAGATTTTTTTATATTAAACTTACTTAGGACAAATTATTATATTATATAAAAAAACAGTGTACCATTAATAATTTGATATCATGTAAATATAAGTAAAATTGAGGTGTGGCTTTGAAAAAAAAAAACAATTCTCTGGGAGAGAAAGGGTTTTTGAGCGTAATTTTCATTAAAAAAATACAACATATTTCATTAAATAACTGACTCATCGCTTTTATGCGGTCCATTCTCATCATGTATAAAGGGTGATAAGATTGGCTGTACTTATTTGGGCTGCAGAGCAACCCGAAACTATTCAAAAAGTCACTACATCCTTCGAAAGCAACTATTGTTGTCTGCGTCGTCGCATAGTGGGGATTTTTTGACAAATTTTGTTCAAAAATAGCTACAGGCTCCAATTTTTTGACCAAAGTTTGATCGACACTTATGATTTCTGATGGGACTCAACAATCCCAAAAAAATATACAAACATTTTTTTTTTATCCCAACGACCCAAAAACGTATCCTAGGATCAAAAAGTTCGGGAATGTTTAATTAGAACGAACCGCGCACGTGGAAACCGGTCCATATTTTTTTTCTTATGTTGGTAAGAGTGTAAGACATAAATCTGTTGCTTTTTGGGACCATCGGATCATTAGTGTCTGCCTGGCCGGCCGGAAATGTGGGCAAACGGTTCTTGGATTTTGCATGACGATAACGCGCCATCGGACCGAGCCCAAATTGTGCTGGATTATTTGACCAAACACCAAGTAAATACCATCGTGCAAGCACCGTATTCACCTGATATGTCCCCGTGCGACTTCTTTTTGTTTTCTAAGTTGAAGTTACCTCTTCGTGGAAGGAGATTTCAGTCCATAGAGGAGATCAAAAAGAATGCTACGAAGGATCTGAAGGCCATCCCTTTTCGGCCTACGAGGACTGGGTTAAACGTTGGCACATGTGTGTTGCTTCAGACGGGTCATATTTTGAAGGAGATAAAATAAATTTGCCTGAAGTTTAACTCTGTTTTATTTTATTTAAACATTCCCGGTACTTTCCGACCATATATAAAAAATCATATATAATTTTTAAATTTTTAGGTAGTTTGGCGATGATATCACCTTTACAGGAGGGAGGCGGAAATTTGCGTACTTACCGGGATGTATTGCCGTTGATTAAGACAACGAAAAAAAAAAATTTTATACCGAATATGAATACATACATTTTTTTATTTTTAAAGTTTTTCTGAATTTTTATAAAGATACCCTTATTAAAGGGTGGGTTTTGATATAATAAAAAATAGTTGAAATTCGAGCCGAGGCAGTCTCTTCCAAAATCATTTACGAGCATTTTTTTTAATTAAATCAGTCAATAACTGCCTTCTCTAGACTTTATATATAAAATTTGTCTAGAAATTCCTTTGCGTGTCGCTTCGGTGAGCAATTTGTTCCTCGTCTCTGACCAGTGAATTGACCATCAAAATCGTGTGATATCACAGCTTTAGATTTTTATTTGTTTGGGTATGTGAATTTCAAATGCTTTGTGGATAAAACAACTGAGGCATTGGAAGCCAATATTAGTAAAGTTATTCACGAGACACGGACCGACCGACCGAAGTTCTCCAGCGAGTCATTCAAAATTGGTGTTTACGGATGGTCGAATTACGGCGCAGTCCCAGCCAAACTTTGAAAGGGATTATCTTTAAAAATAAAAAATATAAAACAAATGACATGAATGATTCTATGCAAAAGTAATAAAGATTGCCCAATAAATTAGAATTTTCATTGTTTTATTTCTATTTAAAATCCGATACCTCTAATTTGACCATCCTTTATAAAAGTTAAAATTTGTTTGTTTGTACGTATTTTAATATCTGCCAAACCAATCATCGGATTGCAATGAAACTTCGTAAAATTATTTCTTGCAGTGTCCGAAAAAGTGTAGGTATAGTAAAATTAATTTAAAATAAGAGGGCGTGACAACTCCCATACCATAGGCATTTTTCAATGCTGAGTTGGGTCTAAGGTGAATATAAAAGATGAGTATAAAAAGGTTTATATAAGTAGTTGTATGCGACTACCATTTGGCGGAGCATAGGCTCGAGTCTCTGTGCAGAAACACCAAAATGAAGAAAAACGTTTTTTCTAATAGCGGTTGACCCTCGGCAGGCAATGGCAAACCTCCGAGTGTATTTCTGCATTGAAAAAGCTCCATTTTCCATTTGGAGATGGTGTAAAACTGTAGGTTGAAGACATGCTCATTTTTCACATATAATTAGTAAATTATTTGCAATAAAAATATTAAAACTTGGGAGAATTAGGATCTAAATTTTACATGTTTAAGTTTAAAACAACAGCTAAGCACGTCTTTTGAAAACACCCTTTATAAATCAACGTACTTTTGTAGCAACTTCAAACCTACACTTTATTTTTATATGGCGAAAATGCGCAACAGGGTAGAAAAAAATTAAAAAATCACAAAAATGAACGCCAATATTTAAAATCTTCAAATTTGCACTTTATTTTTGTATGGTGAAAATAGGCAACAGTGTCCGAGAAAACAGGCATAAAAATCAATGCCAGTGCTTAGCAACTTCAAACTCACACTTTATTTTTATATGGCGAAAATACGCAACAGTGTAAAAAAAAAGTTACAAAAATCAAAAGAAATATTTAAAAACTTCACTTTGCACTTTGTTTTTTATGGCGAAAATAGGCAACAGTGGAAAAAATTATAATTACAAAATTCAACGCCAGTGTTTCGTAACTTCAAATTTGCACTTTATTTTTAATTGGTGAAAATAGGCAACAGTGTAAAAAACTGTTGCAATCTTTAGTAACTTCAAACTTGCACTTGCCAATGTGTAGCAACTTCAAACTTGCACTTTATTTTTATATGGCGAAAATACGGAACAGTGCAGAAAAAAAACAATTACAAAAATCAACGCTGTAGCAATTTCAAACTTGTACTTTATGGGCTAAAACTCAATAACCAATGGAACTGTATAACAAAAGTATTTGTAGAAATTCCAAATGGAATTTAGTTCAAATTTTAATTTTTCTAATTTCTGCATACATTTTTAAATTTGGGTTTATATAGTTTTTGTTAGACAATGAGATATTCTTCAATACAAAAGTAAAATAAATGAAAATAGTCAATATTGGTCAAACTGCTCAAAGCTTTCGTTTTATAACAAATTTCGCTTAAATCTTTTAAAAATGCGCAATGCCTAGGAATAACCTGGAATTTAGTAGCAGTTTGTATAATATTTGATCAAAATTATATGCCGCACTCAAGATTTGAGGTATTTATATATGAATGTAAACGGCGAAAACTCAGTATATTTACATATGCAAGCAAATATTGCCAGCGTAGGTAGTTCAAGGCGAAGGTTGACAAAATTTTGTTCTCCCTAAATCCAATTTCTCTGCAGATATATCTCCTCTATTTTCTTTAACACACTCCATTTTATTTTCTCACACTACCAATTCAATTCCTTTGACGTACCGTAAGTATTGAATTCCTCTCTCAAGCATCGACGGCGATATAAAGAATTCTGACGTCAGCCTCGCCAACTGCAGTCCACTGCATGTTGACTCTTTTGTTCCAGCGCTGTATGTATGTATGAACAATAAAAAGTGAACAATTTCTGGTTTGGAGGAGCAGAAGGTCAAGGATGACAATACCATCAGAATCATTGCTCAGAATTTTCCCAGAAGCGCTGCTCATTTCAATTTCTGCCTATGACAATTCATGTTTGATATTTTATTTTTTTTAAAGATTTTTATCAGCTGTCCATTTATTTCGCGTGCTTCTTAATCGCACATGCGCCCGTATGTGTTTGGCAGCTTGAACGGATGTTTCAGCCAAAAATGACGGTGACATTTTTATGAATATGAAAAGCAAACTGCCTGCATTTAAAAACGTAGTGAAAAGCAATGAAATGAAATAAATAAATAAGTATTTGAGTACTGCAACCTTGACCAGTTCGCGCTTATCTTTACGTGCAGATTTTTTTTTTTTCTTTGTAAATAGGCAATTTTATGATATTTCATGCTTGCCGGTGAAAAATATTTACATGAAAAATAGTTCCATTGTGTAAGTACTTTCGGAGATTTCCCACTGCATACTTTTGAGGCGAATGATTTTAAAAACACTTCCACTTAAAGTGCAATTACTCTGGACGTGAACTTTACTTAAGTTATGTAAGTTAAAAATTCTTACTACGTCTCTTTTCATATGCATTTCTTATCACTTTCCTTAATGAGAGACACAATTTGTGACACTTTTCAGAAATATATTTTATTTTCTGAACTTTCGAAGACTTTATATGTACATCTACAAAAAATTTAATAATAATAATTTAGTAATAAATAAAATAATATTTTATAATAAACTCATAGGAACTTATAACAATAACTCTGTCCAAAACAAAAATCATGGTTCCGATAAAGGGTTCTGTTAGGGAGGAAAATAAAAAAAATATCCCTCTATCGGCGAATCGTTAAAGAGTTAATTTTGTTTGTGTGTATTAAACTTTCTGTTTTTTTTTCTTGATTCATTATATTGGGTGTTTTCTTCCATAGAAAATAGTTCGCGCACTCGTTGTATGAGACCGCCCGAGAAAACAAAATTTTAAAATTGTAACGCAATTGCTGATTACTTGAAACCCCCACTTTGTTATTCCAAAAGTTAATGGATACCCAAAATGTTTCTAAAAATTTAGAATAGAAAAGTGTGAAATATTTTATTTTTTTTTAAATTTGCACAAAGTTTAAAATTTGGGTTCTTGTGAATTTTGTAGGAGAAAGTAAAGGGTGGTTAAATTTTAAGGACCGATGTTATATGTAAACCACACCTAAAGATCAAGTTTTTTTCTGCATTTGATTCGACATTTTTTAATTTCACACTAATTCAATTTGAACTATGAAAAGATACACATTTAAGCAACGCGTTAAAGTTATTCAGGCTTATTATGAAAACGGGTGTTTAAAACAAAATGCATATCGTGTACTTCGTGATTTTTTCGGTCAATTTAATCGTTCAAATATGCGTACAATCGGAAAAATTGTGAAAAAGTTTGAGCAAACCGAGTCTGTAGGAGGTGTGAAAACACCAGTGCATGCTCGTACAGCTCGTACTGCAGAAAATATTCCTGCTGTTCGCGATAGTGTGGCTGAAGACCCGTCCACCTCAACTCGTCGTAGTGCCCAACAATTGCACATCTCACGCTCGTCGTTGATGAACATTATGGATAAAGACTTGCATTTACACGCTTACAAGGTGCAATTGACTCAACAACTAAAGCCTCTTGACCATTTCGAACGTCCGTCAGAATGGCAGAATGGTGGCAGGAAATGACATCAGTGAATGACCAATTTTCGAAAAAAATCATCTTCAGTGATGAGGCACATTTTCACCTCAGTGGATTCGTCAATAAGCAGAATTGCCGTATTTGGGTGAATGATAATCCAAGAGTGATTGACGAAAAACCAATGCACCCACAAAGAGTGACTGTTTGGTGCGGTTTATGGGCCGGCGGCGTCATTAGTGTTCGCTATCGTGAGATGATAACGAACTTTTTATGGCCCGAATTGGAAGATATGAATGTGGACGATATGTGGTTTCAACAGGACGGTGCCACTTGTCACACAGCTAACGAAACAATGGCTCTTTTGCGCGAAAATTTGATGGCCGAATAAATAGCTAAAGGATAAGATAATTCGGCACATTAACGGCATAGAACCTCAATTATGTCCCAGCTTCATCGAAAATTTGGACCATCGGATGGAGGTGTGCCGCCGAGGACGCGGCGGCCATTTGGCCAATATTTTGTTATTGAACCATACCAATATTGTCATAATAAAGAGATACTGTTTTTAGAAGGGATAACGAAAAAAATAAATATAAAAAAATTTTATACATTTTTACGAAAATTAGTATATAAAAAATGTGCGTGTAGCGTAGTAAACATAACAGAAGTGAAACTTTCAATGCAGAGAAAGAAAGAGGGAGAAACCCGAGGGAGAATGAGAGAGAGAGAAAGAGAAAGAATACATATCTTATTAAATTCACAACATTGGCAGAGAATACAAATAGACAAAATTTACAAAAAACCGGTCGACCGGTGTAGATAAACGCCGGACACAAACCGTGGCAACAACGCGCACCACTCTGAGCGTTTATCACCCGCACAAACGCAGCGATTCCAGGACCGCAACAATGGCACAAATTAGCTCAAGGCAATGTCAATGAATCCGACGCCGGAATGGATAGCACTTTATAGTGCGCACAAGCGCTAGCCAGAAGACGGAAATAAGCGCCAAAAAGGAGGCACCAAAAAAAAAACGCCAAAAAAATTGAGACCAAAAAACGTCCCGAACAGTAGCACCAAGGAAATATAACGCCAAAAAGTAGGCACCATTTCCTACAAGTTTGCACAAACAAACAAGCGCCAAAAAGTAGACAGTGTTGTTTCTCACTAGAAATTAGCAAGCAAAAGGAAAAACTCAGGAAAAGCAGTCTAAAGTGTATCTAAGATATATACAAGGTACAGCTCTCTCTCTCCTTTTCGTCTACGTTATATCTTTTTTCTCTCCCGTGGTGTTCACGGTGTGCATCACTTGTTCCATTGCCCATAGAAAATCTACAGGAGCTCAATGCGGATTTGAAATTTGAATGTGTAATACATAACTGTGTATATTGCAGAAAAAATTTAAAAATCTTTGCACTATAAACATGAATTTTGATTTTTTTTTCTCACTTTTCGCCGCCTATTAAGTTCAGTTTTACGCGCTTGCATCCCATCTAATGCAATCATGCACCAATATTTCCAAAATAACCGCAAGCTAAAACGTGAGAAAAGTAGACAAAAGTTGATTAAATTTTCTGTAATAACTCAAGCTATTTCCATAGCAGCCAACGAGCGTTTCAAAGTACTGCACATTTACCCAATTATTAAAATTAATTATTACGATGCCTAAAAGCATGCTATAATTATTAAATGAGTGCAATTAACGCTAGATGTTAAAAACCAGCGTACGATGTAATGTAATATGAAAAGCTGATGGCACATGTTGTACGGCTTTAACGCAATTATTTGGTATATAAAGGGTTTTCCAATAACAGGTGTTAGATATTTAACAGGAAAGATGATTAACAATTTTTTATGGCCAGATTTGGATGGTATCAATCTGGACAACGTTTATTTTCAACAAGACGGCGGCTATCGAGGACATAAGGCAGTCACTTTGCAATGCGGTTATGGAAAATTTCATGAATTGGATATTGTCCTGTAAGCGTGGTCGTTGTTGGTCGTTTGCCTGATGTTAACGGCATACCTTCCTTTTTATAATGAAATAAACATCCGATCATTTATATTAAAAATAGCATTTTGTTTTGAATATCAAAA
Organism: Anastrepha obliqua; assembly: GCF_027943255.1. NCBI lineage: Eukaryota > Metazoa > Arthropoda > Insecta > Diptera > Tephritidae > Anastrepha > Anastrepha obliqua. Next base: position 109,578,712 of record NC_072894.1, on the reverse strand, counting down.
TAACACCTCTTATTGGAAAACCCTTTATAATGAGCAATATTACTCTAGTTCTTGGAAGCTTCTAGACATCCACTAATCCAATCTATTCATTACAAATAATCTTTAAACATATCAGCCTGCTATCAATGAACCAGCGGCATCATAAAATCAGTCGAATGCACGAAAACTTTTCTAAATTGCTTATGAAAATTTAGCATTTAAGTCGATTGCCTACACGTGTCTTCAATGTATAGGAATACTCTTTCTTTAACGATAATAAATATCTTTGGCACAGAAAGCTTGCATTGAAAATTAAAGCAATCAACAACTTAAGGAATCCATTCAACTTGGCAGCCAGACCATTGCATATTAAATCAAAGTGCTTACATGATGACTTGCATACTTGTAGGCGTTTAACGAAATCGAATTAACTCCGTACATAAAGTTGCTAACGACAGTGCGCATCAGAGGGATTTTCCATGGAATATGTAATTAATTGAATAACTATGACCGTTCAATAAAAAAACGGAAGCAAATATGAAATATTATTGCCACAGGGCCCGTACGTATGCGCTGGAATTTACTACGCATCGCTTTATGATTCGAGTGAATTGTGTAAAAGCTATATTATGTAAGTTCAAAGAAAACTAGTTAATATGCGTGAATTTTTGAATAATTCACTATATATTACTGAATTCTAAGAATTCACGTCAATTTGTACAGCCAGGTGATATGGCGCTAAGGCAAAGATCGAGCTACACAATCAATTGTGCAATTATTCCATTGCGATTGCCGGATGACCACGCGCAGGAGACAAAGCAAATGAGTGGAATTGCTTCCAAAGTATGCACGGATGGTCAGCGAAGCGTTAAGGCTTCGGGTCATTTTGCTTCACCGCAAATGAATAATTACCTGGCATACATACAGGCGCACAAGCGGAACGCCATTGCGTAAAGCCAGCGCTTTAGAATATTAATGATATGCGTAGTGAAGCGCAAAATAATAAATGAGCTAAAATCAGCAATGTATTGTCAATTGTATTTGGCCTAATCAATTGATGCTGCCTGTGTCACTGAGCCAACGTTGGCCAGTTGTGAGTATGGGGAAGAAATATTGTGCCGGCACACATGCAAAAGTACTTGTATGTCATCACCTTTTACATTATGCATCATTAGAGAATTCGAAAAGCTTTCCAAATGTTTCACTGAAATTGAGCATCGAAATTGCTTTCCGCCAACAATTAGTTATGCACTCGTCAGCTTAAGTGCTTCATTTGATTAACGCAGCCTGCATGGGTTGCTAATAAACGCAAATGCGTTGGCAGCTGTTGTCTTTTGAAATCCAATTGAAATTAGCTACTTTGAGGCTGTGTGGGATTAATGCAATTCTGTTCGTTATACTCCGTTATACGGCCTCTTCTTATATGCCGATTTTCATTTGTTAACAACGCTAAACTGATTAACGAGTTGCAAGTGAATATTGATTAGGAAGTAAGAGAATGGATGCGAGCTACGGGGTGTAGGTGCATTAATAAAAATGGATATGCTTTGTTGTTGCGGAGTATAAAATTAGTAGTCATTTCATCTATTATCAGATTCTGACTGAGGCTTTGTCCGTTAAAGGATTTACATACAATATAATCAAATGTTTGAGGCTGCTTCGGCAGCTGTTTGACCTCTATGAAAAGCAAAAAGGGCTGGTATCGAAAATGTTGATTTTTGCTTCCTGGGTATTCCATTTCTAAGCCTCAAAACTAATAAGAAATTAAAATACAATAAATAATTTTGTAGAACAGAAAGAGTTCTATCGAATGAATGTTTACTAGGGCGGGTGGATTTAAAAATCGCTCATTGCTCTGTAAAAATCGTTTTCTAGGGATCAAAATAAGAAACTTTGCCGAAGGAACCATACCTCTAAAACGAGTTCTGATGTCCTCCAATTTGGGTCGAACGAAAAATCCCACTTTGACCCATTTAGAGTGCTCCAATCGAGTCCAAATGTATGACCGACCCGCATTGACTTTGGACGGCCGACCCACCCATGCCAGTGGCACACACCTTGGAACTCCCCTGGGGGGTTCCCCGTACAATCATTTCAAAATATCACCATTTTTGGCCTTTACATGAGAAAAGAAACTAAAAAGTTCGACCCAAATTGGGGGACATCAGAATTCGTTTTAGAGGCATGGTTCCTTCGGCAAAGTTTCTTATCTTGATCACTAGAATATGATTTTCACAGAGCAATGGACGATTTTTTTGCCTCCCCACAAATCGACCCGGCCTAGTGTTTACCCTTTGTCAAACAGCAAACAAATCGTTGTAAAATGAAAGTAATATTTTTCTGAAAATTACAAAAGAAAAAAATGGCCGTGGCCCATAAGGCTCAAAGTTAGGGCTAACAAATTTTCCTTGCATTAATGAATTCGATTCGTACTTTATTTATTTGCTCTGGTTTAAGCTGCAATTAGTGGTGCCGTACATTAGCCATACCCGTAAGGGTGCGAGACAAGGAAGAACTGCTGGTGTCATCCGGTGTGAATAGATTCCCAAGGCGGTGTGCTGTCTCCATTGCTGTGGCGCATGGTGATCAATCCTCTACTGGCCACCTTAAACAACAGATTCTGAATATGTTGCGCAGTAATATTTTAACTGTTTACCCATCCAATAGCAACAATTAGGCCTTAAAAATGACCAGAAAATTCTAAAAATTCCAGAAATTTATGTTGCTTATTCGGAAATTTAAGAAACTTAAGAAAATTGTAAACAGTTTGACCTTCTTCTCAAATAAGGTATTCTTCTTCTTGTGCTTATTTTGTTCTTTCCATATTTCACCTATTTATTTATTTTATTTTTTTCACTAATTCCTTCAAAGCAACAATTCTCATACTAAGCCATATAGGTACGTATGTATGTTTGTATTTTCTTTTAATACTCACGGTCACTTTGCCACCAGTTCGCCTCGTTAAGCCTTTGAAAGATGCCGTCAAAATTTCAAAAATTTTCGTTGATTTTTCGCTTGGCAGCGAGAAGATTTTTGCTTCACAATTTTTGCGCTTTTTGGACTACTTTGCCTTACGTTGTTCACTTTTGGCTTCGTTGGAAAAAACAAAAAAACAAAACAAAAAAAAAAAAAAACCCAAAGTGTGCAACGGGCTTGTGAGCTTTATTCACAGGCGCCGGCGTCCATTTAGACAGAACGTCGCGTTTTGTGAATTTTCAAGCTTTTGTGTATTATTGCACGTGCGTGTTTGTATTGTGTGTGTGTGTGTGTGTACAGAGATGATGTGTTTGCACCATCTGACAGATTGTACGAGTGTTAGCGCTAATATTTGCAATCGAGAACTGCTGTCTGCTTCAGGCGAAACTGAATAACGTATGTGTGCTTACCAACTTCATGTACGAATATACGTACATAAGAACTCGTATTTCCATATTCGTGGTTACCTTGCAGGGAAAACTGAAGTGCGTGAAGTAAGTAATCTCTGGCTCAAAAGTAGTGAGATTTTGCCATTTGTGTAACTACTCATGTTACGAGTGTAATGGTATCAAAATTAAAACTTAGTAAATCTGTTTAAATACCTTTACTCTTTTTCAATTTCTTATAATAGTTTTGAAAAAAGTGGCAACCCTGTTTAAAAAATATATCCACTTAAAAAATTTCTCAAACAGCTTTCATTTAGTGCTACTATTAAAACACATGGCTACATTATTTAACTACCTTGCTTAACAATTCATAATTTTTTTTGCTTAAGTGGCAACCCTATTTGAAACATTTCAGTAGTAAAGAAATTCTGAATACGTTTTGCTAATTAATCATTTTGGAATAAAGAGATTCTGAATGCTTTTGGTTAAATAATCAAATCAAATAATCAAATATTTTAAATAGATGGCAACCACATAGAAAAAAATTTTTCCGGATGAAGGTATTCCTAGACTGAATTCATTTGATGCGTTTATTAAAATATTTTCACTTGTTAAACTATTATTTTAGTAGAGGTGGTAACCCTTAGTAAAAATATTACTTGACTAAAAGCTTTTTGAATAGATTTCGTTTGATAACAATATTATAATACCCATATAATTTCGCTGATATCCATAATTAATTTTAATTTTTTTTTGATAAGTAGCAACCCCAATTAAAATATTTGTAATTTTTATTTGTATTTGTTGAGAAAAGTAGTTAGCAATAATGTTTTAATAAGATAATAGGACTATGGTTAAGTTCGTGCGGTTTTTTTTCGAAATTTGAAACTTTATTGACGTAAAATGGTTACAAATTTAATATTCAAAGTATTGTCCATCGCTTGCTACTACTTTTTCCCATCTTTCTGGCAATTCACGGATTCCCTTTGTGAAAAATTCGGTCGGTTTTGCCGCAATCCACGAATCGATCCATTTTTTGACTTCATCGTAATTACGGAAGTGCTGGTCAGCCAGGCCATGTTGCATCGATCGGAAGAGATAGTAATCGGATGGCGCAAGGTCTGGACTATACGGCGGGTGGGGTAGGACATCCCATTTGAGCGTTTCTAAGTATGTTTTGACCACTTGTGCAACATGTGGCCGAGCATTGTCATGTTGCAAAATAACTTTGTCGTGTCTATCGACGTATTGCGGCCGTTTTTCTCGCAGTGCTCGGCTCAAACGCATCAATTGTCGTCGGTAGACATCCCCCGTAATCGTTTCATTCGGTTTCAGTAGCTCATAATACACAACACCCAGCTGGTCCCACCAGATACACAGCATAACCTTCAGGCCATGAATATTCTGCGCCGACGTCGATGTTGAAGCATGGCCAGGGTATCCATACGTTGCCCGACGTTTTGGATTGTCGTAATGGACCCACTTTTCATCGCCAGTCACAATTCGATGCAAAAAACCCTTTCTTTTGTGCCGTTGAAGCAGTTGTTCGCATGCCATAAAACGGCGTTCAACGTCTCTTGGCTTCAATTCATACGGCACCCAATGGCCTACCTTTCGGATCATTCCCATGGCTTTTAAACGTTTGGAAATGGTTGATTGATCAACTCCCAAAGTTTTTGCAACCTCTTCTTGCGTTTGAGCCGGATCTTGATCGAGCAATTCCTCCAATTCGGTATCCATGAACTTTGGCGGCGCACCCTCGCGTTCTTCGTCTTCCAAGCCAAAATCACCACTTTTAAAGCGTGCAAACCACTTCTGGCACGTTCGCTCAGCTAGAGCATGCTCACCATAAACTTCCACCAAGATACGATGACTTTCGGCTGCTTTTTTCTTCATATTAAAGAATTCCCCGCAAAAACACATTATTTGGCACGAAATTCGACATTTTCAAGTGTGGTAAAAATATTGTTGTTTACGCTTCAAATAAAAAACTTATACTGACGTTTGTGCCTTACGACAGTAGCTCTCCAATGAATGTTTGGAAATGTGGATCGATGGAATAATAATCAAGTTACGCCATCTGTTGTAAAACCGCAAGGAACTTATTCATAGCCCATTACATAATTGACATACATACGAAAATCATGGTATGTTTTTAGAAAATTGACAATGGTGTATTTTGACTAAGTTCCTATAATATTTTCATAAAAACCGACAACCCTACTTCAGACTTTTTCCTGCACTTAAGTAATCATTAACCGCTTTAATTTGATGCACGTATTAACATATCTCAATATTATTGTTTTGAAATATGAATATGATTATTTTTGAAAAGTTGGTAACCCTACTTAAATATCTGTCTCGATCAAAATATTCTTAATAAAATTACTATTAAAACAACAACTTTTGCTTGGAGCAATGATGCAATATATCATATTACATACTGAACTACAATATTTAATTGAACTTGGTAATTTAGTATTATAAATGGCAACCCTATTTAAAATGTCTTGGGATGAAAGTCTCTTAAATACCTTTCGCTTTGTACGCATTTTTAAATATTTTAGTTTACTTGCATGCTTAGGTCATTTCATTTTTCAAACTCAAAGATGGCAACCCTTGAAAAAAATACGCGAATATCAAAACTGTTTCAATTAGCTTTCTCTTGATGCCAATGTTGTAGCATATTATTTAACTACCACATTTTATTTACCTTAATTTTTTAATAAATGGCAACCTTATTTAAAATATCTCTATATGAAAATGTGTTAAATACCTTTCATATGATACCCATATTGAAATATTTGAATTAGCTTACACATTTAGTTAATTTCATTCTTCAAACTTATACATGGCAACCCTTAAAAAAATATGTCAAGATCAGCACTCTTTCAAATAGCTTTCATATGATACTGTTGTCGTATATGATTTAACTACCAGATTTGATTTAGTTCAATTTTTTACATATATGGCAACCCTATTTAAAATATCTTTGCATGAAAGTGTCTGAAATACCTTTCGTTTTATACACATTTTTAAAAATTGTATTTTAATTAACTTGCATATTTAGTTCATTTAATTTTTCAAACTCATAGATGGCAACCCTTTAAAAAAATATGTGAATATCAGAATTGTTTTAAATAGCTTTCGTTTAACACCAGTGTTGTTTATATTATTTAACTACCACATTAGATTTACATAACTTAATGTTTTTAATAAATGGCAACCCTATTTAAAATATCTCTACATGAAAATATGTTACATACCTTTCTTTTATATCCATTTTTAAATATTTTAATTAACTTGCATATTTAGTTCATTTCATTTTTCTATCTCATAGATGGCAACCCTTCAAAAAAAAGTGAAGATCAACACTGTTTTAAATAGCTTTCGTTTGATACCAATGTTGTAATATATTATTTCACTATTTGACTTACCTTAATATTTTCAATAAATGGCAACTCTATTTAAAATATCTTTGCATGAAAATGTCTTTAATACCTTCCGTTTGTTACCAATTTGGAAATATTATGTTGTTTTTTTAATATTTTTACTTACATGTTTCGTTGAATTTAATATTTTAGACTCATAACTGGCAGCTCTATTCTTTCTCGGACTACTTTCAGTTGATATCAATGTTGCTAACTTTCACCGAAAAGTGTAACTACTATGCTTTCATCAACTATATTTCCGAAAATATTTGTAAAATTCCAAGAAAACCGAATCCAAATCGGGCGATTCGAAACATGTATAATATGTATATGTAGTATATGATCTTTTATATAATATGTATATGTAGCGAAGTTGAAGTAGAATAATTAAAAAACAAATTTTATTTTCTTTTACGCCTGATCCATCAACCATTTAGACAACCAACACCTTCAGTGTGAGCTACTGCACATTTTTGTTTTTCGGCGTCGAAATTCCTACTATTAAATTTGCCTTCTAACCAATCGATCGTACTAATAGTCCCAAAAATCTCAACTGTCGAGTAAGATACTAGTTCCAAACCAGCCAGTGATGTAGCAGGTAACAACTGACACCTTCTAAGACTCACCGTTCTACATTCACCAGTTTCTTACATGAAAAGTTGAGAAGCACCTCAAACCGGTCATAGTTCTAAATTCACTGGAAACATACCAGTGCGGCGCTAGGCTGCAGGCTAATAGCTTACCAACTCCATGTAACGTATATTTCTACATACAAGCATACTCTAGCTACATGCTTATGTACATAACAAATGTATGTACGTATGTATGCGTGCTACATCGTGTATGTTGATTTTGCTTTTGCTTTTGTGATCCGTACATTTTTGGTTTGCCGCACACCAAACACTTGTCAAAAGGATACGTCCGTGTATCACTGCGAATTTGATAAATGTGCATCCAGTACAAATACTCGACTAGTAACTATAAGAGTACATACATACATATGCAAATATAAAAATCTGTGTGTTTAACTTTGTGTGCGTTAATCGTTGTACGGCCTTTGACATGTTTTGATAACGCCAATCCACTTATCTTTATTTCCATCCTTGCATTCCTTTAAATTTTTAAAATATTTTGTGACAATTTAAAATTCATTGCCTGCATGCCACTCTCCCTGTTTGCCTGAATTTTGTCTGTCACTAAATTGGCTTGTCATTTTCGACACGTTTAAATATTTAACGATGTGTTGATGTGTTATTGAAGATTATTACATTATTTGCCAGTGGCAATGAGTTGCATGCTTAAATTCGCTTAACAATTTTGTGGTAATTGGGTTTAGTGGAATTGAATTTAAATTAACTAAATTTAATAAAAAAATTTTCCGAGATGATTAGAGGATATACAGCTTGACTTATGTGTAGGAAGAAATTTTGGAATTGGCTTATGGATAATTAGTTAATGTTGGGGCTGAAAAAAATATGCAATGAAAAGTTGGAAAAATTTTGCTGAAAGGTGGTGAGTAATTAAGTAATGATGAGCAATGATGGGAAGTCACTGCTTGTAGTGTAGATTCTACCCAACTCTAATAAAAAGTATAGAAAGATAAGCAAAAGTGTGCACAACTGGAATGCTGTGCGCATAAAATTAATAAAATAAAATTTGAACCAAAAATGAGCTGCGGGAGAAAACTGGGCAGACGGGGTTTAAGGATGAACTTTTGTTGACCAAAATGAAAAGCTGGATCAGGTTAATATGAAGGCTTGAAATAATAAAAATGTGAATAGGAAAAAAATGACTATTTGTGCAACAAAAACAAAAAAAAAAAACCCCAAACAAAGCCACTGCGAGGGCTTAAAACTCTCTCTGTAAAATTGCCTGAGAACTGAGTAGCGGTTGCGCTATAAAGCGTAATATTCCGTATTCCTTTAACTCCCTGTGTACTAAATCAGATAGATACTTGAGTTACATCCGATAGGTTTATTTCATATGGTTTACCATATATGGAGCGGTCGGTTGGGCAGCACTTAGCATGCGGGAGCATCACGGGAGCCATGCGGACCTGCCCTACAGCTCGAGCTGACACCGCTCCATATAGTCATTTAGCAATCAGACAAGCGTATCCTGCTAAATATTGCCAGAAGGATTCGGGAGAGGAAAAGTAATGTTACCTAAAAACATAGAAGTGCTAAGGCTGCTGCTCTCACTAACCCAGATATGACTTCACTAAGGTGATCAAATTTGAAAAAAAAAAAGTTCAGAATTGAACTGAACAATAAGTTAAACTGCAGTAGACATGCGCTGGTACACATATGGCTCGGAAACCCATAAAGGAATAGGCGTTGGATGATCTGAAAAGCGGCCAGTCTTAGCGCCTTGAATGCGCATCGTGTTCCATCAATATAATGCGATGTCTCACACTTCTTTAACGACGTGTCAGAAACTCCGCGTACTTAAACGGGAGGTTTGCCCATATTCGACGGACTCGACGTATTTCGATGACTCTTTGGGCCCAGTCTAATCGACGAGGCAACAATATTTGCGTCAATTGAATCTTATACGGGAATAAATGCAAATCAATGCGGATAATTCGTTGTAAAGTGGTCCGAGCAATGCCCAAATGCTGAGAACGGCGATTTTGGGATATCCTTGGCGACGCCTTGGTCGGTTTTGATTTGGCCTCTGTATAATCACGAAACCAGAACCAGCAGAAATCGCTTAAGTGGTTATCGCGCCAGTCAAGAAGAAGAGAAGAATCAGGGGGACAAAGTGTTATCGAACAAAACGAGGAATATGCAAAATTGGTATTCCTGACTAAGTTAATATTATTGTCCAAATAAAGCTAAAAATCAAGTAACTTTTAAGTTTGCTTTTTATAAAAGAATTTAGAATTTTTATTCAAATATACAATAATTTTGTAAACTCACGCCAACGCATAACCAAAATCTCTCTTTTGTAACGCAGTAATAAAAAATGCTGAAGCCCACAATGCGTGTGAGAATATTTTAATCACATAACAACAGCTACTTTGTAATTTTATGTGCCTCTGGCAACTCGTGGCGCTTCCTACGATCAACACAAAAACATGTCATTGGAAATATTTCCGTATTTTATTTCTTATTATAATATTAAAAGTTTTACCACATTTTGAAGAAAACTCTTTGCCCACTCAAATTCACTTTGATTTTCTGCAACCAAAAGTAAGGTTTCATGGGATGCATCTGAGCGAGCTTTTAACAATATTTAGCTAGTTATTCCATCCTTTTCATTGCATTAATGCGAAGTTAACGAAAAATGACCTAAGAATGGTTGCTGGGTTCTTCTGCATGACAATCGACTGCTCTTTTGAATCTTTTTGGTGTTATCCCTCCCACTCAGCTGCCATCGGCATACCAATAAATGGGTTCCTTGCACTCGTTTTAATTGTAACCCACTAGAGAACCCACTTACAATGCAATCACAGCAGGGTATAAACATCAAAATGAAAGGTAAGCGAGGGCTACACCTGTTCAGATTGTGTTTAATACACAACAACTATTAATCCCTCACTGAAGGCTGTGTGAAGGACGTCAACAGTGAAAGACGTGTTCTGCAAGTGTTCTGACCAAAGTGACGATCAGTTTGGGAAAGAGTCCCACGGTAGTGATAAAAAGTGTGCAAGTGTGCTCAGGAGCTAGGGCAGTGACCAGTGATTGCCTCTGACAGGTGTACCCAACCAACCAGGGGTAAATACAGCCATTTTTTATCAAATTCTAAAAGAGTGAAAAAGACAAAAAAAAAAAACGATTATTAAAACTAAAAAACAAAAAAAAGAAGAAAAAACTGAGACAGTATTAAGCAAACGATGAAAAGTATTGTTGCTGAGAGAGAGAGAACAACTACTTAATATAAGCACATTTACTCGGACAACTGCGTAACTTTCCTATTTTTTTACTAATCACAAATAAAGAAAATTAATAAAAGAAAAAATATACACCGGCATATATATTATATATAAAAAATCAAGAAATTATTTAGCGAACGGTGCAAAGTATTGATGGGAAGAGAGAGAATAGCTGATTATCATCTGCACGTCTGCTCAGACAGCTACGGTGAGAGGTGCATGACATCTGACTCCCACAGGTATAAGCAAACCTCCCAACAACATGCCGAATGAGTCTACAGCCATATGCGGAGAATCGAAGGAAAATATCGATACGATCAATCCTTTTCTGAGACGAGCGAGAATCGCTCGCTCACTTGTGAGAAAACTAATACTCACCCCTGAGCAAGAGCGCGCTGAAAAGCACCAATGCGAGCATAAAACTCCAGACATGGAAAAAAGCGACACGCAACAGCAGAAGGAAGAGGAAAGGGAGCAAGCGACAAAGCGAGAATCAGACGGGGAGCCGCTACGTGTGATGGGAGAAAAAAAAGAGCTCATTGGTATGATGGAAGTGCAGAGGCATTTCAATATTCCAATGAACGACTTGGTTAGCGCAATAGAGAGGCAGAATCAGAAAGTATTAGACATGCACAGCATATCTAAGTCACCCACTGTGCGCGCCAATCAAAGCATACAAACTGACACAATGGAGAACTATCGCAAAAAGCAAGAGCCCGCACGGCTGCCAATAGCGGGCGGAATGCGCCCAATTCGCCGCAGTAAATAGCAAAGTGCATCTGCTTAGAATCGCCGAGAGAACCAATAGAGGCCAGGCTCAAAAAGCAACAATACTCCTCCAACCAACCAAAAGAGGTGGTTGCTGTAAAGAAACAGAGCGTGGCAGCAGTAGACATGAATGCGCCCCTAGGCGTGGGGGCACCCACCGTTTCTGCCGTAATGGCGTTGTTAAAATTACGAAACAAATACTGAAGCATTTGAATAGGTTCATTTGAGACTAAGGCAACGCTATTTTTTTTCACAGATACCCATACTGAGCTGGCGCGGCATTGATGTGTGTAAATCTGATATATCTTAATTCGTCCCTTAATGATTGGTTCAACATATATCTTTAATGGAGTCAATTTGCATCTTCTATACACCCAATAGGCATCAAAATTTTGGTTGATTATTGGATTTTCGAAGACAATGCATAAAATATCGCATGCAGGGTTCACTGTGTGGCATGAGTTGATTTCCTGTAGAAATTAAATGGCGTCTGATATCATTTGGAGGAATAAAAAATTGGGTAAATTGGCGCGTAAAGCTTACTATTGACTGAAATGCGACCTTCTGCATATTTTGAAAGGAAAAAACTCGAATAGTGCCATCTAATTAAAATCCGTCCCTATTCCGTTCCGCCGCGCAAAGGTTGCATGTGGGTTTTTTGACCACCAAATGCGACCATGGTAATAAACTTCATCTGAAAAAATGATTTTTCTGTAAAAATGGTCATCTTCAACCAAGCGATTTTCGGCTTATTAACTTTCTTCAATCAGAGAATGAACAATTTTGTGAAATTTTAACAATAAACTAATTTTTTGACAGATCACAGATTTTATTTAAGGCCCTCGCCTCATTTGAGGGGGTTCCTTTAAATGCGTATAAAACGGAAACGAAAAACGATTTATTATTTTCCAGTATATTATTTTTTTATCCATTGTTAAAAAACATTTTTTTTAATGAAATAAAATTTAAATTACATAGAATTGATGACATTATCGTGTGAACGACGATCATTCGGGGAAAAAAGTGTGTGTAGCGTAGTACACATAACAAAATGAAACTTTCAAAGCAGACAGAGAAAGAGGGAGAAACCCGAGAGAGAATGAGAGAGAGAGAGAGAGAGAGAGAGAGAGAGTAAGAATATATATCTAAATAAATTCACAACATTTGCAGAGAATACAAATAGACAAAATTTACAAAATACGGAGAAGGGTCGAACGGTGTAGGTAAACACCGGGCACAAACCATGGCAACAAGTGCACTACTCCGAGAATTTATCACCCGCACAGATGCAGTGATTCCAGGACCGCAGCAACAGCACAAATTACCGCAAGGCAATACCAATAAATCCGACGCTGGTATGGGTAGTACTTTATAATACACACAAGCACTAGTAAGGAAACGGAGATCAGCGCCAAAAAGTAAGCTAAAAAAAAACGCCAAAAACTATTTGGACCAAAAAACGCCCCAAACAGTAGGCACCAAGGAAATGTAATGCCAAAAAGTAGGCACAAAAATATATTTCCTACAAGTTTGCAGTGTTATTTCTCACTAGAAATTAGCAACCACAAGGAAAAACTAAGGAAAAATAGCCTAAAGTGTATCTAAGATATATATAAGGTATATCTCCCTCTCTCCTTTTCCTCTACGTTATATCTTTTTTCTCTCTCGCGGAACGAAAATGCCCAAAACGTTGCATGACCTTGAAATTTTACTCCCCAAAAAAAGTTTCACTCAAAAAAATGTTTTAGTATTTTTTCGTACCTTTAAAGTAAAAAAAGGTAAAGAAATGGTGTTGTATCATTGGACATCCGCCATTTTGCCAATTTTGTTTTGTTTTTAAGATCATAGCTCTCACAATAACGACACTCATACTGAACAAGAACCTTTTAGTCATTTTGATATCACACACCTGTGAGACCCAGAATTCGTGTCGCCAGTGACATATCTTGTTTTGTAAGGCCATTTTTTGAAGTCTGACAACTTTTTGAACAAACCTCGTATGACCTAAACAAAAATGTCATATATTAGCAATGGATCAGAATGAAATGCTGAAAACAAAAATAAAAGTTCTTCTTTTGTTCCTGTTTTACATGCTTTTAAACCCCCCCCCCCCCCCAAAAACACCATTTCAAATGAGGCGAAGATCTTAGGCTATCAAAGTCAAAAAGAAACTTTAGTTCACTTTCTATTCTCTGAATGACCTACCCTGCATAAATGATGGAATTTGAAAGTAAATTTTGTCTGGGCGAAAAGTTTGCATTTTCTTTGCAGGAAGACTGTACAGATAACAGCAAACAAAATTGGAACTAAAAACGGCTAACTGAAATCCCATAAATTTTGCACGTGAGTGCTATTTTTATATTTAAAAAAAAATACTGTAAAAACTTCGGTAGGCGAGCGCTTTTGTGGAATAATTCCAAGAAATTATGTATTTTGCAGGCGTTACTGGAATTAGAAAAATACTTACGGAAGCGCATAAGTAGACGTGAATCACTTTCTTGCCCATACTGCGCATTGAAGCCGTCAAGCATGACTTTTAATGTCGGAATAATAAAAAGTGGAACAATAAAAATTTTCTCTATTTAATTACTATTTAAGAGATATTCCATCGTAAAACACAAAAAATGTATAGTAAGCTCAAACATTTCAAAACTGAATTTAATTACCAAAAACTTCCGAGGCCAAATATAAAAGTAACAGGAAAGTGAACGCAAATAAGCAAAATACTACTTACACATCCATCAGCACAAGACTTTAAGCTGAGATCGTAAAAATTGCCAGAAAAGTTGATAAAGTCAAATACTAAAGCAAATAAAGTAAGCTTGTTAAAATAAGAGCGGAAATGAAAAAAAAAACTAAAACAAATAAATGGGCTCAGTTGAGCGCCGCGCAGTTGGCAGCTGATGATTGCTAATGAAGAGTCGCAAGCACGCTTCGCTTAGGCGGCCCATAAAAGACAAACAGGAAAGTAGCGGAAATGTATCAGCAGTGGCGAGGAACTCATTCGAACTGCACAGCCACTCACCCATACATTTGGGGGACTGCACGCGGTTGTGCGAAGCAGAAGAAGCAGCAGGAGCGTAGCAACGCCAAGGCAGGCGTAAACATTAATCAGCGTCAAGTGACGAAATTCTAGGTTAAATAATTAACAATATTTTTTTCACTTGCTGCACTTACAGCGAATATTGAGTTCATGGAATTTGTGTGCAATAGAAAAAGTTGATAAAAAAGAAAACCCAAACAAAAAATAAAAAATTCAAGTAAAACGACTGAAAAACGTGCCTCGTTGCATAACTGACGTGCGACTACGTATAAAAAAATTTACAAAGAAACCACAAAAAAAAAAAAAATGTGCACTGATATATGCGTTAAACGATGATGCGAAATTATGCAAAATTAAAAGTTTTTGATTTCGCAGAGGCACAGCAGGCAGTGTATTTTGATGGAATTAACTGTGGAGAGAAAATTCGGGTAATTTTCGTACAAAAATATGGTAGAGAAGATTAATTGAGTTCATCTTTTTTGTTGTGGGAATATTTCCTTAAAGCCTATCTACATACACTTGAGCTCACATGATTAAGTCATTTCCTCATTTTATAATATTTTATATGCGAAATCTTGTCCGCTAATTTTTTACAAATATATAGTTTGTTATAATAATTAAAAGGGTAGAAATAACAGCTCCAAACTTTGGACGAAATTCGCAAAACTTTTCAAATTTTAAAAAAAATTATCATAATTTTACTTTTATTTCGAAATTCCCAGAAAATTTTTGAGTACGCAGTTTTATGGCCCAATGAAATTTAATGTAAAAGGGTGCTAATTTTAATTCGCTCAAAAGTCGCATTGATTTTTGAAGTTTTCTTTTGCGCACGAGGTTTAGCCATTTTCTTCCGTATAAAAGGCTTCCGAACAGGAGAAATATGGCATGTAAAAAAAATGTTTAAACATCAACGCGATTTCGAGCGACCTGAAACTTGAACATTATTGTAAAAAAATTCGATGAAACAATAATAAAATGGAAATAAAAAAAATGCAATATTAATACAATTTTTTTGCAATTTTTTAACTTTTTGCGAATTTTGTCCAAAATTATTGTAAAAAAATTCAATGAAACAATATTAAAAATGCAATAAAAAAATAAAAAGTTAAAATTTTTTTGAAATTTTCTAAATTTTTGCGAATTTTTTACAAAGTTTGGAACTCTAACTTATGAAATGTTTGAAATTTTCGTCTTTCAATGAACTATAATTTCATAAAAAATGTTTTTTATTGAAATTATTGGGAATATTGTTAAAATATAAAGTGACATATTTATGTGAGCATAAGTGTACCTATAACTGAAGTACTTTAAAAATAAATTCAAATATATGATTTATGGGGTTTGTTAAACAAAAGTTATTTTTAATTTTACAGAAGTTCTGAGTCGTTTTCCCTAGGTATCGTATAGGGAGCGGTATCTCACGATACATAAAGGGTCTTTCGAAAGATGCGCTTAGAGTCTTTTAAATAAAACTTGAAAAAATTAGATTTTCTTAGATTTCACTATTTTTACTCAAAATACGGCGCTTAAATATATGTGTCTAAAGGTTGCTCAGCAACACTTTGCGCTACAGTCCTTTTTCTGTCCTCGACAGAATAGATCGCTTCAAATTGTTTCACCAAATTTTGATCTTTCGGCTCATTTGGACGATTATTTCCACCAAACTAATCACACAATTTTCGGTAGGTTCTTCTTAAAATTTTCTCAAAAAATATTTACTTATTCATCAATTCCTATTTTATCTCCTTCAAATTAGTCCCCTCAATACACTTGAGCCAGTGTTTTTCCTTGAGCTGTCTCAACAATTCGGTTTTTATCTCATCATTCGTTGCAAAATGCCATCCTTTCATTTTTTGTTCCTTGTTCACTCCTCTCGGGAGCACAGGGCCTCCACAAGACTCAGTCTTGCGTTGGTTTCGTTAATATATTTTTAATAGGGTACGTGATTAGCCTACCGCCCACCTGTCGTTGCTTAGGAACAACGCCTTCTTACTGCTTGGAGCGCCATCTGTGTTTCACATTTTTCTGCCAGAAGGATCGCACAGATGGTTGAGGACTTCGCTAAACTTGGTGTGTCTGCGCTTCCTTTTGCTGGCGTCACTGATGCATTGGCTAGCTGTGTGTTTTACTTGGTTTACTTGCTACAATGCAAATAATGTTTGGGGTTGGGGTTTCTTTTTTAGAAACAGGGAAAGTAGGTTAATCTGGAATAGTGCGAGGACCGTGCTTTCTGTGGGCTTCGAACCCGCAACCTCTGGGATGACAGGCTAGTGCATATACGCACAGACGCAAGACTACCGAGGCCGCATAGGCCATCCTTTCATGGGCCTCTTCACTTTTGGGAACAAGAAAAAGTCACAGGGAGCCAAATATGGTGAATACGGTGGCTGAAGCATGATAACGGCATTGTGTTTGGCCAAATAATCTCTCACAAGCAAAGATGAGTGAGTAGATGCATTATCAGGGTGCAAAAGCCATGCATTTTTTTCCAAAATTCCGAGCGTTTTTTTTCGTATTGCTTCACGCAAACGGCGCATAACTTCAAGGTAATACTGGTTTTTTACCGTACGATCTTATCGTAAGAGCTGCCGATGCACTACGCCATGGTAATCGAAGAAAACAGTGAGCAAAACCCAGGCTTCAATCAGATACCTTGGCATGATTTTTTTGGTCTTGGTCTTCTGGACACTTTCATTGGGACGATGGGGCTTTGGTTTCGATGCCATAACCACATACATATGATTCGTCACTAGTTATGACCCTTTTAAGCAAATCTGAATGATCGTTGATGTCATTCAACAGTTCCTGAGCGTTGCTCATGCGACGTTGTTTTTGGTAAAAATTCAGCAGTTTTGGAACGAACATTGCTGCCACACGCTTCATGCCCAAAATTTCCTAAAAGATTGCATAGCATCAGCCAACCGATATGTCGACATCCTCAGCAAATTTTCTAATTGTGATTCGATGATTTTCTAAAACAATTTTCTTCACTTTCTCAATAGTTTCATTGGTTGTTGATGTGCTGGGGCGTCCAGAGCGATCGTCGTCGTTCACATCTTCTCGACCTTCTGTGAAACGCTTGTACCACTTGTAAATATTTGTTTCACTCAGAGTACTCTCACTGTATGCACTATTTTTGCTATTTTTACACAAAATTTGATGCAAATTTTTTGATCCATTTTTTTTCGATAGCAGAAAATCGCCGAACATGACAAAACTCTTGCTTTATTTATGACCCTCATAAATAGACTAAGCATACCATATTGCTAAAACCGTGAACTTATCTTCGAGACGAGTGTACCAACGTAAAATAAAGTAAGAGAAATTATAAATGAAAGTCGAATGTACGTAGCCCGCGAAATGTGAAAATTTGTTTGAAAATTTGCCTGAAAATTTGGCTTGGAAATCGGTGAGTAAAGATAAAATGTATTGAACGAACTCTTTCCGCTGACACCATCTCGCTTTTTCTGCTTGCATCGGTAAATATTTACACCCACCAGAGTTCACCTTCTCACCTTAGTTACAGCAATGATAGACCTACGAGGTTTGCCCTTTGGCTGTGGTGAAAAAGAAAATTGTAAGGGGAACTTCGGCAGCCACGTCACTTGGTAGTTTCGGTAGTCGAATTCTGTCTTCTGCACGTCCATTTCACATACTCGTCCAATGGGCGAAGGCTGTGTTGATTTTTTTCATATACCACTACCACAATCTTATCAGCCGAAATTTGCAGAATAATTTTACACATGTCCACACACTCGTCTGATCAGTCGTTGTTCAGATAGCAACGAAGTGTCATTGGCTACATTTTTTCGTATATCAACAAGACAATTTCAGTTTTTTTGTAAACTAACCCCAAGTTAAGTTAATTCTGTTAAGTTAATTGCTCAGAGCTGAACAACGGTTTGTTAAAGAGCACACCTTTCAAAATCTTTTCACCTTACATAAGCTAGTTTCTACACTGACCAAGAACTGTGGGAAGCTGTATGCTGACTGCGCCATGAGTAAAACAGACCTGGCAACCAAATGATAGCGCATCGATATTTTTTCAGTGTTGTCCAGTTTTACCAGATTTTTTTTTGTTTTTCGAATGTTTTTCATGTTTATATAAATACAAGTTTCCAATTGTATACATGTTTTTAATTATAGTTTCTAGAAAGATTTTGTGGGCTGTTTTATCGCTCATTAAATTTTAATGTAATAAAGGAAGGATATCCGTTGATGTCTTTATAATTTTTTTCCTCGTCGACGTTTCGCATTTTCCCCATATAAAAATATGCCGGCGTACTGCACAAGGAACCAGCCATGAATACGCATGATTTGTATTTTTTTATTTTTTTTTTTTCAGATGCTATACGGATTCAAAGTTTTTAATACGAACACACAAGTGAGACACTCAAAATTCATTAACAATTTAGCCAAGTTTCGAAGAGTAAGAATACCTACATATTATATTTTTATTTAGTTTTTCACCATCAAATATGGCTTGACTCTATTTGTATTCCTTCTATGTTAAACAGCTTGTTCCACAGCTTTACAACGTACAGAATGCGCATATGAACATATTCGCTTGAAGAAATGTTACTCATACGCGCTGACTAACTACACAAAAAATCTGCCATAAGAAATCCAACTTTAGCTGCAATTGTAACTTATGTCAGACGGATTCTGATTTTTCTTTTCTCATACTCCGTTCACGAGTTGTTGGCCAAATTCTTCGAAAGTACATAAAAGCGTTAAACTGTTAAGTGCGCAACGAACTGTTAAAATGGGCGGAAATTGTGGTAATGCGTTTACTCAAGTTTTTTCTTTGTATGGCTTGAAATAATGCAATAATAATAAATAAGTGAAACACCAGAAGTTCGGAATGAGAGCAAGTAAAAGTGAGTTATATAAATGAAATGAATATGTGGAAGGAAGTACTTGCCGTCAAAATTTAAGTGTATGTAAGATCAAGATTGATTTATGTAACCGAGTGTTGGAATAGGAATCAAAACTCGAATTTGAGTAAAAATTGTAATAATGAAAATTGGAAATGAAACTGTAACAACCGCTAGAAACAGCAGCATAAAACTTAAGTAAGTAATAGTAAGTAGCGATCGCCCAAGAGCTACAATTTTGCTTTCATAGTAAATTTAAAATATGTATATACATATGTATATAATATGTATATACATATCTAGAATTGTATAATATAAAACACAAACCAGTCTCATATCTAGAAAAAAAATGTTGCCCAAGCTGCAACATAGACAGTTATTCCTACTCATAACTTTTTATTGCTTTGTTTTATTTGTTTCAACTATTTCTCTAGTTGTATGTGTAGGTGTATGTAGAGACATATGAGTGTGCGAATTATTTAAAAGCGTCTAACAATGGACACTTGGCGCGTTTACATGTAGGAGTATAAATAAAAAAAATTACAACGATACATGTGTACACTATATGTATGTATGTATGTGTAAGTTCTTGCGTCCTTGCACACGAACAGATTTAGGTCGATGAACAGCGACATAAAGAAAAACAGCAGAATTTAAAAAGTGGCAAAAAGGTCAATAAACTTAAATGAAAAAGTGCAAACAACAAACACCAAATGAAAAGTACAATCAACATGACTTTCGCAATTTTGTAGCAAGATTCAGCTGTGCAAGAAAAATTAGAGGAAATTAAAGCTAAAACTTCGATAAAAGTTTGCTCTAATGCAGATTTATTGTACGAAAGTTACAAAGGAACCAGTGGAAAAATGTAGCTGAGTCAATTTTTTTTTATTCCTTTAGTTTTTGGTGTAACGAAGTGTGTCTGAATTTTGGTAGGCGTTTATAAAATGAGTAGCTATTTGCTTGAAAAAAAGTGGGAAAATATTAAAAACTTTCGGCAATTTTTGAAAAATGTATTATCAAACCATACGGTGACTTCAACGGGCTACCCAGAAGCTACGATTTAACGTCACTAGACTATCTTTGAGAGACTCTGCTGAGCATACATGTTACGTCCATCATTCCAACTATAAAACTGAAATTGTCATTGATAAGATAATTGGGGAAACTCGCTCGGATATACTGAAAATTAGGGTTTATACCGCAAAGTTAGCTGCGGAGGTAATTTAAGTGAAATTAAAAAAAGTAGAATTAAAAACTATTCACAAATTGCCGAACTAAGCTAAACGACTTCCAAATCGCCGATTACATCAAGCTTCAACATCGTAGCTGGGCTGGACATGGTCTGAAGGTCTAAAATAATAAGCGGTATGTGCCTTATAAAAAGGTTTATAACGACGCCAAGACTTTTGGACTGAAGAACTGGAGCAAACAAGGTTTTTTTTTCTTTTTTTTAAATTTTTATATACAAAGTTCCGAGCTTATAAAAAAGAGCGTTTAAACACCTCTACTAGAACACTAATTTTTTAAAAATCGGTAAAAAATTTAAAATGTTAAGGTTTTTCATTTTTCGAAGATCTGATTTTTGATGCCTGATTGCACTTGTAATAAAATATTGTGCGAAAAAAGTGATATGTTTTATAAATAGATGGGTTAGGTTTTCTTTCTTAGTTATTTACGCACATTCATTTTAAATAAATTTTTACTAAAGCCACTATTTCGAATTTCGAAAGCGCTTATCTCGAAATTTTAGGCAAACTTCGAAAACCGAAGCTTTATTATTTTTCTACTTCTGATTTAGTCTTTAAAAATAAATTGGTTTGGTCCAACACCCAGCCGGGTGTTACACCTAAGCAAGTGTGCCCCGCCCAACCCTCACTGAGAATGGTAACCATCGTAACCCAACCTGAATGAGTAGCTTATTTTGAATGATAGCTACTTTCTTCCAACAAACCACCTTAAACTCTTGCTCTTGAACCTTAGCTAGATTTCAAGTTTCATACCCTACTAAAGGGTCTTTTAAAAAGTGAAGCTTAGATGTCAGTGTAGGGGGTAAATATTTCTATAAGTAAAGCCGAGATAGATTGCCTTTTTCTCATTTATTGGGTTGAGGAATAAATCCGTAGCGTTTTCACCGAAGGCTTTTATTTAAACAAAAAGCAATAATTATATCAATAAAGAAATCAATTACATATTCGCCGTTGCTGTTTACAACCTTTTCCAATCTCTCGACCAATTTGTTAATGCCGTTCCACAAAAAATCGCCTGGTATGGGGTGAAAGAAGTTGTTGAGCCAGTTTTTAAGGACCTCTTTGTTATCGAAGCAAGGTCCGGAGAATACGGCGTATGTTGAAGGACGTCGCATTCGAGCTCTTGGAGTGCGACTTTGACGACTTTTGCAACATGAAGACTGGCGGTGTTGTGAAGGAGTATGGTTTGACCATGTCGATCAGGTCTTTTCAATCATATACGGTGTAGCTAGGCAATGTAGAGCTTCTTGTTGGCCGTGACATTCTTTTCGAGCATTTCCCAGTGCACCATGCCCTCCCAGTCCCACCAAACACATATCATGATCTTCTTTGAATGAAGATCCGGGTTGACTCTCAGCTTCGGCATATCTCCTGGGGCCACCCAGTCGTTTCTTTGCCTTATATTGATGTAGAGGCTCCATTTCTCATCTCGCGTGACTATTCGGTACAAAAAGCGCTGTATATGACTGCGTATTTCTCGATGGCAGTAGAGATGCTGAGAAGTAATTTAAAGGCGACTTCCTTTGTTTTTTTTCGTTGAGCTCGTGAGGCACCCAGGTTCCCAATTTTTCGGTAAATCCCATTGAATTAAGGTAATTTAGCGACAGAGCGACACACCAAAAGTTGCAAAAGCTTCATGAGCTCCACCCCTACAATCCAAATTAGGCACAACGTGATTACTGTCTATGAAAAATTTAGTTCTAGGGAGACCTATGAAAATCAAGTGTTCCAATTTTTGGCCAATCCGAACTAGGTTATCTATGAGTGGTATAATGGAATTGCTTTCAAAATGATAACAAGTTATTGAACAAAATAGTGCATATTTCTTCTAAATCAGATAATTTTTACTTGGCCAAATAAAGTCTACAGTGTCATGCAAAAATAATTGATTTCTTTTTACTGAACCATACATTTTTTTATCCCACCTTTTTATCTGAATATTTTTTATCCACACCTCAATGTGCGCTGTCTTTGAAACTTACTGCTAGCTGTACCTGTGAGTAATTATGCGAAAAATGAGCAGCCTACCATTTGAATAGAGAAATGTGAATATGACGCTTCATATTGTATTTCGGAGGCATGCATGAATGCAAATGCTCAACGAACGAGTAGAGTGACTGCTTCCATTAGTACAGGGTTAGCCATTTAAAATGGGAGCATACACTTCTGAAAAAAAATATGAAAAAAATGCTTTGTGGTTAATTTGGATAAATATTTATTGCAGCTCAAGGATATTGGTTCCAATTCATTTTCGAAGATGATCTCGCAGATAAAATTCTGTGTGGCTGTCAAATGTGCACTCTTTTGGCATTTTTGATTACGTTGATCAATAGTTCGTCCGATTAGGTGGCAATTCCACGCCGGATGTTGGTTGTCTATTAGCTAAATAGAGTTTTTGAGCTGTTGGCTTATACAGAAAATTTCACTTAACTGCACAAAGTCTAGTCAAGTTAAATCGCCTGGCCAAATAAAGCGCTCGAGGTGCTGCTCTAAATCTGATACGGAAACAAGTGGCCGCCGCTTCAGCGCTCAAACTTAATAGTATGACGCTATGGAAGACCAGCCAGTTCAGTCGCGTTACTACTTATACATTTTATGGGTAGTGATAATCAAGAAATTGACTACTCTTTCCCTAAACTCACCTTCAACAGGCTCTTCAAGATTAACATACCATGAAGTAGAGAGTGGCAAACTCAAAGACCAGGGAGATGAGGGTAAATAAATTTTTACACGGATGGATCCATGCCAGATATATAATAAAGTAGGCTATGAGGTTTTTTCAAAAGAATTGGGACTGGAATTATCTGTGCGATTTCCGGGCTACTGTGGCGTCTAACTGGCAGAAGTCTTAGCCTTAAAGGAGGCAACTGTGAACCTTAACACAGACACCTTAACAAAAACTAAGATAAATATCTCCTCGGCCAGGTGGCCATCAAATCATTGGAGGCAGTTATACTAAAATCAAAGGCTGCTTATGAGATCAAAGGTTGCTCAGAAAAGCCTGGCAGCTCTAAACGATATCAGCACCGTCTTCAAGGTCAGCCTTATATGGGTTCAGGAACATAGAGATATTCATCAAGGCTGATGAGCTAACCAGAAAAGGTACTTATCTTGCGCTGCTTGAAAACAGAGGCAATATTGGAATTCCTATGGCAACTTGCAAATGAAGGATAAAAAATAGTAATCTGCAGCAGACCAGAAGTTCATGAAGGGAAGAAAATACTTGTGTTACAACCAGACTAATTTGGCCGCAAATAGATAAGAAAAAGTCAGGAGAATTGCTCAACCTCTCAAGAGAGAACATCGCGAAGTCGTGGTTTGTGTCACCGGCCATTGGTTGTTAGGTAGGCACTCTTCTAGGCTAGGAGTATTTTCTCATAAATACTACAGAAGTTGCATCATTCTTAAATGGTCCACCCTGTATATGATTACATGCATGAATATTAAAAATGTATGTGCGTAATTATATTAGTGGAAGCGCTAGTTTACACAGTTTAGTAGAGGAGCGCTTCTGAATATACTTCCGAGTTTGACGGTTGGCGGGAGGACTTCGGGTGCGATTATGTGTGGCTAAGAGGATATTAGATGCATAATAAAATAAAACAATTACCTTCATTAAAATAAGTGTTATATGTGCATTTTTAAGTAAACCACAGTGTAAGTGTATGTGTGTGTGCTTGCAATGTGCTGTTTAAAAGTGAAAAAGAGTTAAAGTGTCGTAGATAAGTTTTTTTTTTATTTGTTAAAAACCTAGTTTTAAATTGTAATATTTCAATATCTACAATATCTCATCACAATCTTTTTTAATTTTATTTAATTTTATTTACAAGAGAACCAACTATAAATATTTGATACACTGAGATAATAAGCACTGGCTGCTAAGGCCTTCGGCTTGGTTGGATGGTTGAAGATTCCCGAATTAAATTTTTCTGAATTGGTCCAAGCCAGGACATTCATCTAGGAAGTGAATAACAGTTAGGGAGCTTGAGTTACACTGTGAGCAGTTCGGACTATCGGAACCATTTAAAAGGTGGCAATGTGTTTTTAAAGTGTGGCCTATTGTAAGGCGAGTAAACTTTCTTAAATCTCTGCATAAACAATTTGGTGGATAGTTAGGCTTCAAACCAATAGGTTATGTTCTTTGTAATGGTGGTGGTAGTTGCTCCACTCTGTATTATGTTTAGCAACAAAGTATTTTGCCACATGGTGACGAATATCTTTCGTTGTAATATACGAAAACAGATCCAGTGGTTCTCTGGCTGCTTCTTTAGCCCGCTCGTCTGCTAGGTGATTGCCTCGGATACCAGCGTTACCCGGAACCCACATAATTTCTATTGTGCTTTTGCACCGATAGAGGATATCGCGAATATTGTCTATGAGGATTGAATTATTCCTCGGGTTTAGGAGAGCCTCTATTGCCGATTTACTGTCTGTGCGAATTATACATTTTTTTATCTGATAGCGAGACCAAGAAAACCGCTTCATGCAGTGCCGCTGCCTCTGCTGTGTATATAGAGCAGTACTGTGGCAAAGCGCCAAATTTTATGGTGGTATTCTGGTCGCTTGTGACTACAAACGTGATGTGGGTATCTGATTTGGAGCCGTCGGTATATATAAATTCTCTGCCACTGAGAGCGAGAGTGATGGGGCGACCATTATTAGAAAAAACTCTTTCTATCATTTGGTCTTTTATGACCGTAGTTTCGACCCTGGACACTACTGAATGGTAGTCACTCACCAACCCATCCGGCTACGGCGACTGCCTTCATGTTTAGCGACGTGAAAATACTAATGAAATTATTTTTTATTACGATTAATTTTTTCCTGTAGACTAGCGCTATAAAGTGCTGTCTGTAATCGAAGTCCGGGGTTGTGGTCTCATGTGTTTCTTCTGATGGAAAACGCTGTATAATCCCTCCGTTGAGTACTCAGATCTGGCCAGACTTTACCAGACTAGGCCAGACTTTACCAGACCACTTAAATATTTATGAATTTAACATATTCCGTTATAGCTAACGACGTGAGCTTCCAGGCAGCCTCCTAAAATTTAATTTTCTATCGGTTTATGTATACATATAACCTTTTAAAAAGAATCCTCGAACAGAATGAGAAAAGGTCTGATCCGGGTGCCTAGCCGAAGATTTTAAAAAGGTGCTCAACAGAAGGTTATTTCAAAATACTATAGTGGGCTTCAAAACTATAGTATAGAGTTTTTTTGACAAGTTTTGACAGTTTATTTGTTTCTTATAGAAATATTATATAATAATTTGGTTTTGAAAATATAGTGCATTCTACTACAAAACCATCTAAATCCAAGGTTCTTGTAAAAATTAAAAAAAAAATCCAAAAACTTTCATAAAAATTTCAATCTTTTTAGTTAGAATTCTTAGAAAATTTTAGGGTATGCAGGACTATAACGCATAAAATTTTAATTTAATAAAGTTGCAGTTTAAGGGGACCTAAAAATCACCATAATTTTTTGCATTTTTTTGCTCGCTGCCTTGCGCATTTTCTGCATATAGCGAATATTTTCTCCATGATATATTTTTTGTAAGGAAGAAAAACAAACATTCGAAAAAGAAATTTAGCTGCCTACCGTGGTATTATATTGTATATAAAATATTAATAAGTCTTAAGCAGGGTTGGGCATTTTGCACTACAACTAAATTACACTACCTCTAATTTTTCAGTTTCATCATCACTAAATCTTCAGTTTTTCAGTGTCTTAACTATCCGCTTTTGCATTAAATATTTAGTGCACTATGCCCATCCCTGGTCTTAAGAATGCAATATGTCTCAAGAAGGTAAAATATAAGAAAAAAATTAAGTTTTTGTTCACTTCGAATGGTATTTTAAATAACTAATCTTTCAATGCTGTTTTCATAGAGCTATAAACTGAAACTTTCTCGCTCAGAAAGTGAGTTGTTTTCTATTGATTTGTTTACCACCACCACTAAGGCGGATTGTCTTTTTTCTAAGTAACACCATTGAGATAAGTATTGAAAAAAAATGTGGAGTGGAGTGTTTTTTCAAAAAATTTGTCCGAAAATTTTTAGAAACATTTCTTTTTCCAAAACATATTTTTTCTACAATTTCTCTGAATTTTAAAAAAGGGAACTAAGTAACACCATTGAGATAAGTATTGAAAAAAAATGTGGAGTGGAGTGTTTTTTCAAAAAATTTGTCCGAAAATTTTTAGAAACATTTCTTTTTCCAAAACATATTTTTTCTACAATTTCTCTGAATTTTAAAAAATTTTTTTTCAAAAGTTTTAAAAAATTTTTCCAAGAAAATTTTTTTGTATAATTTTTCCCCAAAAAATTAGTTTCTAATTTTCTGAAAATTTTTAGAAATTTGTTTTCCAATTTCTTTCCGAAACATATTTTTTCTATATTTTTTTCCAAATTTTTTTTCTGTTTTTTTCCAAAATATTTTTGTAGGATTGCCGTTTTTCTAAGTATGCCCTTTGAATAAGTATTGAAGAAAAACATTTAAGGTGGAGTTGTTTTTAAATGGCCAAACCAAATTTTTTTTGGCAAACAATTTGTAGACCATTTTTTTTTTAATTTTTCCAAAAAATGCGTATACATTTTTTCTAAAAAAGATTGTTTTTAAATTTTTTTCCAAAAAAAACCAATTTTTTTCCAAAAAAACCAATTTTTTCCAACTTTTTTGTTTTGGAATTAAAATTTGTAATATATATGTATCTTAAAAAGTTGAAGCAAAAAATTTAAAAGGAATAGAAGATATTTCACTTCAAAATATTCTACAAACAAATTTTGCCACATTGAAAAAAAAAAAATTATTAAATTTTGGTTCTTTGCAAAGAGTTTGAATTGTTTTCCAAAATATTTTTGGTTTACTTTTTATTATAATAAAGCTTACAAATGAATCAATTTTCAGAAAAATCGATGAACGTGTCCGAAATACTCCTACTTCTATCTTTTGACATGAAAACGCTCAGCTACGAAGTAATGGACAGCCTTTCGTTAAGAAGTGCGGACTATACTTCCATCAGACTAGAATAGCTGTGTGAACCTCCTCCTTGGACGTAAAAGTCTATTGTGCTCTCTACTCATCATAATGCCTCACCCAAACTCTGTTACTTAAGTAAACCTCAGATGGAGCAGGGCTGGGCTGAGTGTATGTGCCTTTTTTCTTGTGGTGTCAGGACGAGTTATCTATTCCTTCTTCTCGCTATGACATTATATTTGGAAAGATGTGTTGGAGTTTAAGGAAATTGATCGCAAAAAACCGACAGGAGCTGGCTATGCAGATGACTGCAAAATCGGCAGTGACCTGTGAGAATACCAAGTAGCATTCTCAGTTTGTCCTTTGGGAGGTTTATAAATTGAATTTCTTTTGATTGTTATTTGTACAGACTTTGTTTAGTTGCTTGCCGAGCTCCTTCTCCTATTTGTGGTGTGCGTCCTGATGCTGTTTCACAAATAAAGGTAGGCCCACAGGTTTAAGCCGACTCCGAATGGCAGATATTTTTTCATTAGGAGCTTTTTCATGTCGGAAATACACTCGGAGGTTTGTAATTGCCTGCCGAGGTGCTACTCCTACTAGAAAAAATTTTTCTTCATTTTGACGTTTCACGGAGATTCGAACCAACGTACTCCGAATTCTGAATGGTAGTCACGCACCAACCTATTCGGCCGTCAAGGCTAGTATTAAACGCGAATAAATCGAATTGAAATCCAAAGGACCATATGAACGGAATTACTTCAGAACCATGTGTGAGTCGGTCAACCTCTCAAAACTTTTTTGTTCTCATTCCTACCATAGGTGAGAGAGAGAGTATCTAAATAAGCACTGGCAGACCGTCAATTGTCAAGTCCGATTTGTGTGCTGTAAAATGATCTTTATCATGTTTTCGATCTCTGCCTGAAGCATTCCCTACACCGTTTCATTAGTTTGGTTTACACCTTTTTTACTTGATCTGGGACTGGTATTACTCAGCAATAGTACAGGGTGGCTGATGAATTTTGCTACATTAAGAAACTCAAATAACTTTTTTTTAGTGTATGGAATTCATTTATTTTTTTTTTTTCAAGTTGAAGGTCATTAAATTTTATTAAATGTAGCTTAACTAGTTTTAAAAATAATTGAATTTAAATGCCCCCCATGCTCGTTGACACAAGTGCGGCATCTTAGTAAAAAGTTGTTCATTGCTGCTTTGAGAGTTGCGACAGGAATAGCCGCAATTGTTGCCCGAATGGATTGTTTTAGTTCATCCAAATTTGTTGGCTTTGTTTTATAAACTTCTTGTTTACATAAACCCCACAAGAAAAAGTCAGGTGCAGTAAGGTCAGGCGACCTGGGGGGCCAACGAAATTCGGAGTTTCTTGAAATCAGTTTATTGGGAAATTTTCGTCGCAACTCTGTCATAACAGTCTGGGCTATGTGAGACGTTGCCCCATCTTGTTGAAACCACACAGAGTTGAAAGGAATTCTCTTTCGGCGTAGTTCTGGATAGAAAAATTCTTTCAGCATTTTCAAATAACGGTCTCCAGTAACCGTAACGGTGTGACCATTTTCTTCAAAAAAATAAGGCCCGACAATACAGCGTGAAGAAACCGCACACCACACTGTCACGCGAAGAGGATGCAATTCCGTCTCGTGGAGTATCTGTGGGTTAGAAGTACTCCATATTCGACAATTTTGTTTGTTCACATTGCCGTTTAAATCGAAATGGGCCTCATCAGACATGAAAAGGCAGTTTAACATGTTTTGGTCTTCTTCCACCATTTGCAGGATCTTCTGGCAAAATTCCAAGCGAATCGGCAAGTCTGCTGCATTCAGTTTGT
Source organism: Anastrepha obliqua (assembly GCF_027943255.1). Taxonomy (NCBI): domain Eukaryota; kingdom Metazoa; phylum Arthropoda; class Insecta; order Diptera; family Tephritidae; genus Anastrepha; species Anastrepha obliqua. The sequence goes on along the minus strand of NC_072894.1, from coordinate 109,549,315 downwards.
TAACCATTTGAATTTTGTAGGGAAATAAGTCTGAATCTTTGTGCATTATTGTTTGCAAAGACTGTCGGCTGACACCAAGTTGAGCAGATAAGCTTCTTGTTGAAACCCTTGGATTGCTTTGTATAGTTGCAGCTACAGCAGCGATCGTTTCCTCCGTCCGAACTGGTGGGTTTCGATGATAAGGCCTTCTTGCGACTGTTCCTTGCTCAGCAAAATTATTCACCATTCTCATTATGGTCCATCTGCTCGGGGGATCGCCGCCAAACATCCGCCTGTACTCTCTCTGTACCAAAACTACGGACTCCAGTGCGTGATAGCGGCGGACTATCCAAATTCTTGTTTGCGTGTCCCAGTTATCCATTTTAATAAATTTTAAAGATCAATCTGCAAATTAAAACAAAAATGGAACAGATAACTTAAAAAGAAAAAAAGTTATCCAATTTTTTTTTGGTAGCGGCTTCCATCAGCCACCCTGTATTAAGTATTGAAGCCCATTTGTGGGAAAATAGTTCATTTATTATTCATATGTCCTCCTATCGGTTGGTATAAGTTTCATAAATGTTATGTAAATTCCAACTACTTATAAACTAAGTTATGCAAGTAATTAAGCAGCTGCAGCAAAGAGATCACTTGATAGTTAAGCAGGTCGCCCAAGTACAAAGCCAGCAAGCAAAGATAATGCAGTATATCTATCATGTAAGCGCCTCAAATGCTTACAAACAAGAGTAGGCTTCCAAGTTTCTATGGAAGTGTATCCACACAATCATGTGTCGCCGCTTATCGGCAATCGCGCAACGCCTTAATGCCGCGGCACGTCCGTGCACGTAAATGCAAATAAGTTCTTATGCAAGACATATTCGCCTACTTAAGTATGTGTGAGTATGTGCAAGTGTAATACGTGGGATCACTACATTGTAATATATACAGGGTAGCTCAAAGTTTATCAGCCTATCAGAAAATTTTTAAACTAGGGAGCAGCAGTATACAAATAGACAAGGATTGGAGCGCATAAAGGTCAAAGTGAAGATTTATATCTCTAAAAGTTATAATTTCTTATTTAAGATATTCAAACCCAAAATTCGGTGATTAATTTTACTCCACCTTGTGTAAATGTATATATCTGTCTTCACATTTCTATCACTCAAATCATTTGTTTTATTTAATAAAAATGATATTCCAAAACAAAGTTGGATGATTAACTTTGCGCCACCTTGTATAAATGTATATATCTGCCTTTAGATTCCTATCACTCAAATTCAGTTTTTTTATTTAGGGGAAAAGTTATTCAAAACCGAAATTGGATGATTAGTTTTGTGCCACCTTGTATGTTTGTAAATATTTGCCTTTAAATTCCTATCACTCAAAATAATTTTTTTTATTCAGTGGAAAAGTTATGAAAAAATATGATTAATTTTGCGTCACCTTGTATATATGTATATATCTGTCTTCAGATTTCTTTTGCTCAGAATCATTTTGTTTCATATCCGAAAACAAAATTGGATGACTAATTTTGCGCCAGCTTGTGTAAATGTATATATCTGCCTTCAGATTTCCATTACTCAAAATCATTTTTTGATTTAATAAAAATGATATTAAAAAACAAAAGTGGATGATTAATTTTGCGCCACTTTGTTGTTTATAAATATCTACCTTCAGATTTCCAATGCTCAAAATATTTTTTTTTATTTAATAAAAAAGATATTCAGAACCAAAACTGAATGATTAATTTTGTGCCACCTTGGAATCTGCTTTCAGATTTCTTTCACGCAAAATCATTTCTTTTATTTAGTAAAAATTATTTAAAATCAAAATTGGACGATTAACTTTGCGCCACCTTGTATATATGTATATATCTGCCTTCAGATTTCCATTACTCAACATTTTTTTTTTTTATTTAGTAAAAAATTATTCAAAACCATTATGGATGATTAATTTTGCGCCACCGTGTATATTTGCTACATCTGCCTTCGTATGTATTATATTTAATATACATACTTATTTATGTGCATTTTTATGTGTGCGACCTTATGCTAGTAAACTCGTATAACATGTGCACGCTGCCATGCTTTTCACCTGCTTGCTGCATTTATAGATAATTAATTACGACGCCTCTTGAATACCGGAAAGCCTGCCTGCCCATTTCCATACTTCGGCTACCATTTAACGTGCCAACCTGCGAGCCTGCCTCCTATTTACATATCTGTGTATAAGTATGTGTGCATACGAGGATATGCACGTATGAGTTTGCCAAACAGTCTTCAGCCGAGCTGCTTGGCGCACCTACTTGAGTTAAGTGGTATGCACTGCCCTGCAGGAAAAACTTAGCCTTAGTACTGGAGGCCGTACTATTACTAGCACCTCACAAGGTTCAAGAGTTTTATTTTTCACAAATTATAGTAGACCTATTGACAGTAATTAAGATAAACTGCGTCGGTAGTGCTGTGAAAAATAGCAAAAAGCAAAATATGGTAGATGTCTTCAACTTTCATACATTTACATTGATTCTTCGATTTTACAATAAAAGAAAAATTCAATTATGTGCTCCAGAGGAAAAGTTAGCATTATGAAGCATCCAACATTTTTTGAGCCTTTGGTTACAAAGTCTTACAGACTAGAGGTACACTCAGATACCAGAGCCAATTAGCACAAAAGATGCCATTTTCATACATCATTTCTAGACCCACAGCTTTTTATTAGTCGAACCATCTTCATTTGACTATGCATCGTCTTATGTCGTCTATTTTCTTTTCTGCATTTTTTTTTTGCGAGTTAACGATTGAGTATTCCCTCAGCATTGTATGTCGGAAAGCACCCAGACTTGAGCACTCATACAGATAGTGAAAGACTGTTTCTTCTTGATTACAGCTTCTATGTCTATCGTTGTACGGCCTTCCCATCTTCCTGGTATGGTCTCCTAAAGAACATTGGCCGGTTATTGTTGACGTAATTTTGAATATGTCTGCTCGATTGTCGGATTTGTCACGTCCTGGATTTGTTGAAATTGCGCCACATTTGTTTAGTTATTTTGCAGGTATCCGTGTTAGTCAATTTTCCTACGGCCTGCTTGGGTAATAGCAAGAAGATCGCCCGTTTGTGCACACCTTGGCGACAGCTTATTTCTTCCGCTTCGAATTCATTATAGGGTGCCGCCCCCTGTCTTGTCAGTTCATTTGTTTTCTCATTTCCTTCTATGTTCCTATGACCAGATACCCGGATGAGAGTGATATCAACTTTTTACAAAACGGAGAACAAAAACGCAGTGTTTTTCAAGAAATGTTAGAACTTATCTGCTTCAGCAAAACAGGACAAGGTCACAGGGGATGTCGTAGATAAATATTAGGGACCGTGTAGTGCATTCGGAGGCAAGTGGCTTCAAATCTATGAGTATGCACTGGGATAGTAAGCCGGTTCAGATTATTCAGAATGAAGCGGTTAAAGAACGAAAAAAATGAGTCTACGCTGAACTGTTTCGATGCTGTGAGAATATGTGGAATAAATCAGATTCCAAATAGTTGGTACATACTCCAACTTTTACCTTACTAGGAATTGTGAAAAATTTGTTTAGTACAGGGATATTTGACATCTTTAGATTGGCGCGCAGAAAAAGCTAAGCATGAATAGGTCTTGGGTACAATAAAGCTAATATGGTCAACAAAGAAAAGTACTGAATCAAAATTAACCCCAAAGCCTAAGAATTCTTGAGCACAACAAAGCTGAGCGTTAAAAAGACTGTAAACAAAGGTTATTGGATTTAGTACTTTGAAAAATGTAAATACCAAACCATTAAATTGTTGAAGTCACTTTGAAGAGATGAAACATCCAACAAGCTTAAAAACTCTACTAAAAACTTTTATGTCATCTGCATAAAGCACCAATTTCGATTGATCAAAACAGGCTCAATGTCACGAATGAAAATAGGAAATAAAAGCGGTAGCTACCCTTTTGAACTCCAGAGATGGCTACTTATATGTATATAAGTATATATGTATATAATTGTCGCGTACACCCTATATTTGGTATTTTGGTGTTTGGTCCAGCTCGTCCTGCTATTTGTGGCGTGCGTCTTGATGTTGTTTCACAAATGGAGGGACCTACAGTTTTAAGCCGACTCCGAATGGCAGATATTTTTTATGAGGAGCTTTTTCATGGCAGAAATATACTTGGAGGCTTACCATTGACTGTCTAGGAGCGATCGCTATTAGAACAAATTTTTTCTTCATTTTAGTGTTTCACGCAGTTTTGAACCTACGCAGTCCCGAATGTTAGTGACGGCATTCGGCTATGGCGGCGCCAGGTTATTGCTGATAACTTAAGGAAATTGAAAAACACAAAATTTTTATTCATTACAATTAAGACCTCCAGAATGGTAGTCTAATGCCGTAGACTCGTAGAAATAATTTTACAAATTTTACATTGCTGTTCAACTTTCAAAAAAAGCAGTTCATTCGTCGAATTTATGTAATATTAGTTTTTAACTATCGTAAAATGATTTTCCCGATGCACAATTCACGATTTCTTATATGAAAAGCGAACTAATCACAATTCCAAACTCACCCGACAAGGTGCAGTTCAGTACTAGTCGATTTTCCGGCCGGGTATTGGCTTTAAAACACATACGTGTATGCATGTGTGTATTCCACGCCAGTTATGCTTGCCGTCGCTTTCACTTGCCACTGCATTTAAGAATTTTAATGATTTTTAATGCAGTCGCATTGCATTTATTTTTTTGGGTGTCGTCTTGCATACAGCTTTTTTCTTTATGTAAATGCAGTGCCACCATTTTATAGAATTTCGGTATCTGTAGTGCTGCTATTTGGGAATATAAAATTATATTTTTTTTCTTTTATACAATCTATGAATAACAGTTCACGGCGACACGTTTGAGCGAAAAAATGTTGTAAGTGTATTTTCTTGTTTTTACTTCAAAAATTATAGTTGCATATAACCAACTGTTTTCGTGCATATACAGGGTCGTTGAGATAAATCGGCAGCACTAGGCTTAATAATAAAACGAATGCATATTTACTTAAAAATAATTCTTTTAAATTTCTTTCTCACCTTCAATGTAATATAATTAAATTGCAAGAACTTGGGCATCTAAAGCCCCTACGGGCACTACTTAATTGCGTGGTGGCCATTATGCTAATTGCACTCACGGCAATGGTATTCAGATTAGCCTTAGTGCATTAAGGCTTTGCATCAATCTTCTCGTCAAAAACGCCCCCTCCGAACTAATGAAGAGGGACGGCTTGTAGGTGACCACAACTCTGATGAAAGGAAAGATTGATGTCGATCCAAGCTTGAGTCTTCCTTGCCTTGTGAGCAGCAATACAGTGCTCCTAACGGGTTTTCCAATAAAGTGTTATTTTGATATTAAAAAAAAATTATATTTCTTAATAGAAATGATCGGATATTTATTTCATTACAAAGAGGAAGGTATGCCGTTAATAGTGGAAAATAACATCAGGCAAATGACCACCACGACCACGTTTACAGGACAATATCCTTTTCATGAAATTTTCCATAACCGAATTGCAAAGTGGCTGCCCCATGTCCTCGATAGCCTCACGAATTCCATCTTCTAGGTCTTGAATCAACCCTGGGCTGTTGGCGTAGACCTTCTCTTTCACGTGGCTCAATTGTGATCACCTTTTCGAGAGATAACACGGTCCGGGTACATCTAGGGTTAACTAAAAGCTTCCAAAGCATAGAATTATCTTCTAAGGACTTCCTTCGGTAAGGAGCGATTTCAGGAATGAAAATATCTCCCGATATTCGCAGTTTTGAACCTAACGCCAAAACTGCAAAACCCTGTTAATACCTTTCCCTGGCCATAACTAGCGTTCGAGCATTCGCGAATATCGCCAACAGAGGCACATCAAAAAAAATCCCATGAAGCAGAAAATATTGGATGTTGTACTACATGAAAATTACTCTGTATCTGCCCTTACTCTCCAACTCGCCAACAAAACGATGCGATGAGTCTACTGCTCAAATGTCCTCAAAGTGAACAAAACTTCATGCGTGTTTTCCAGACAAACTCATTTCGAAGCCTATGACGGAGTCAGCGAAAAGGTGCTAATGAAAATTTGACAGGCCTTGACTATCGCCTTACTGGCTAGTTCAGTTATATGATGATAAAAGTAGTACAGCCCAAAGAGAGCCAGAAGCTTTGATAGATATTATACTGGAATGGGTAATTATTCAAAAACCAACTCAATATAGAATATAAAATGTGGAGTTCAAAAACAAAACAAAAAACAATCTGCAAAGAATTAATACCGATGATCTTTTGTCCCGAATAGGCCTCAAAAAACCAAAAACATTATAAAAATTGGCAAATTATTACTCGTATAATCATTGTAGGAGACAGAGCACTGCGACCTTAAGACCCATTATGTCCAAGGATTAAGAGAATGTGATTTAACCCCGTCTTTTAAGAGGAAGTCTAGGAGGGTTTCTAGGTTCTAGGAACTTAATGTACCGTACATATTATAAAATGGTTAGGTTAGGTTAGGTTAGGTTAAATGGTTGCCCTAGCGAGGAGCCCACTTGGACAAAAATTTTAAATTTGACCATTGGAATACCATACAGGGGGAGGGGAAAGAAAAAGGATAGGGGGAGGAACCAGACAGATGGAAGAAGGAAGAAGGGGATTGGATTAGCGGATGACGGCTAAGAGTGGTGATTTACGTATTAACCACTTCAAGCTGCTGATGAATTTCGCCAGATGTAGTGAAAAAGAGAGACCCCAGATCTATAAACTTTTCCCCGACGAGAGCAGGGCAGCTAAGAAGAAGTTGCTGAGGCGATTCCACCTCATCCTCCAGACAGCTTCTGCAGAAAAGGCTAGAAGCAATCCCAAGTCTCACCGGACAGTTTCCGGTAAGCATACCTACCAAATTCGATAGCAGCAGCTTTGTTAGCCTTATCCGATTGACCCGCAGCCAAAAGGAACTCGAGACTTTGTACGTTCGCGCACTAGACCAGCACTCGCCGAGTTGTCACGAGGTCCATATTTCTAGTAGCAAACCACAGGTTCTCAAGGAAACTCCTATCCTCTCATATTGCTATGAAGCCGAATCAAGTGTCCCCTGACTAGCCAGCTCAGCGGCTCAGCTATTCCCTTTAATACCGCTATGACCGGGAGCTGAAATGAGCCTAATATCGAAGTATTCCGATGCAATCTAGAGGGAAGTCAGGCATTCCCCGATTCATTTCGAACTCACAAACAATGATCCCAAGGCCCTAATTAACCTAAAATGGTCACACAAAATTCTTTTCCATTTGTGTATAAGCGCGAAACATTTCTCAAGTAGGTGATTTCAAAACTGTTTCGAATCTTTTATGAGATGGGGACAACTGGAACCGGCTCTGTAGATCCCTTCTTGGAAAGCTCATCGGTAATTTCATTTCCCCTATATTCCTGTGCCCAGGAACCCACACAAGGGGAATGTTTCCCACACAAGGGAAATGTTTCTCCTTAAAGGAGTTGATCAGAAGAGAGCTGCAATACGGCGCCAACAGGGCCTTGATTGCAGCTTAACTATTGGTAAAAATATTAATGTCCCCCTCCAAACATCGATCCTTAAGCATTTTTCATGCTTGTAGGATCGCAAAGACGTCTGCTTGAAAAAAGCTGCTCGTTTCCGGCAGTTTAAAGGAGACTGAAATGTTGGCTGATTTAGAGAAACCCCCCGCTCCTACTCCAGATTCCATCTTCGATCCGTCAGTGAAAACAGACGTGTTTGACTCTACCCTCCTTCCAATCTAGCCTACTCGGAAAGATAGCCCTAGCACAAGCCACAAAACCCAGTTTGTGGGTGAAATGATCTGCGCGAAGTACAGAGAAGGAAGGGGAGATCTGCTTCAACATGATACCATGTCCTACAGGAAGCTGCCTCCAGAGGCCAATCTCCTTCAATCTAATAGCGCTCTGAGCAGCATCAAATTTAACTTGAAGATACACGGGAAGTAAGTGCAGAATGAAGTTGAGGACAGTGGTATGACATCTTCTACATACCTCAGTGACGCCCACAGATGCAGTTCTCTGCCCTCTCTCCAATGTAGTGGTGTTGTAGCCCTTCCGAATAGCTACCCACCAAAATAGGTAACCATATGTCAAAATTGGCAGAACCACTAAGTTATACATCCAAAGTATGGCTTGAGACCCAATTTTTTTCCGCGCATAAATATTGGTCTTCTTGACTCGATTTTCTATGTGCAGCTTCCTGTGGAGCTTGGAGTCAAGTATTACACCAAGATACTTGACTTCCGGCGAGAGTGTAAGACACTGTTTTTTTAGTCTTCGAAGCTTAAAAGGTGGAGGCTTGTATTTAGTGGTGAATATCATCAACTCCGTTTTGTCAGAGTTGACTCTGAGACCGCAACTGGCAGCCCATCTACTGAGAGTAGCTAATGCACCTTCCAAAATTTCGGTCATTGCTGATGAGAAGGGTCCTGAAACCTGCAGGATTAAGTCATCGGCACATTCTCACCTTCACCCCACCCCTGTTTAAACGAGTTAAAGCTTCGTCAATAGCTACTAGCCAAAGGAGAAGCGAGAGGACGCTGCTGTGCGGTGTACCCCTATGTACGAACCTAGTGATTCTGGTCCCTCCTGGCACAGCATTTATTTCCCTACAAACCAGCAAGGACGAGATCCTGAGGTAGATAGGTGTTTCTACCCCTAGCCAATTGACTCAGCCGTTACATTATTAAAGGCGCCCTCTATGTCTATAAAGTTTGCCAAAGGGGATAGTTTTCCCTCCTGAGATTTCTCTACAGTCCCTGTTTCTTCATGTAAGGCTGCTTCGGTGGATTTCCTTTTCAGGTAAGCGTATTGAGCTAGAGATAATCTGGTTCCAAAGTGCTCTCGAATGTGATAGTCGATCACTCTTTCGAACACTTTTACAATAAAGCAGGTGAGACTTATAGGTGTCAAGTTCTTGGCCAAGACGTGCCCCCTCCTTCTGGGAATCATTTCAGTATCTATTATTCTGCTACTTTGTAAGGGTGGTTAAATTTCAAGGGCCGATACTGAATGTGAAACACACCTGAACGTCAACGACACCATTGGACTTCTTTCTTTGGGGTTATTTGAATTAACAATAATTCAAGAGCTAAAGAATGAGATAATTCGGCACATTAATGGCATAGACCTCAATTATGCCTCAGCGTCATCGAAAATTTGGACCATCGGATGGAGGTGTACCGCCGAGGCCGCGGCGACCATTTGGCCGATATTTTGTTTCATACGTAATTGAGCCATACCAATATTATCATAATAGAGAGAAATGACAATAATTTCTTAAAAAATGTGTATCTTATTTAAAATCAACACCAGCCCTTGAAACTTAAGCACCCTTTATTTAAGACGCTACAAGCTTTCTGGGTATGACCCAAGGTGTAGTTGAGAATTTGAGTATATTATGTAATAACCGTCGAGGAAGTTTGGTTTTGTCTCTTCCCTCTTTATCTACCTTCTTTCGGTCTTCGGTTGTTTCCAAGTAATTCGTCCTCCTTTGAGTGCAACCATCCAACTTAATCAAACTTACTTCATCCAAGGATAGCGGCGTTATCAGCTGACATGCTTCAGCTTGCCTTCGCATCTTGAGATTCAAAGTGTTTGTCTTTAAAAGTAGATATTGAATTCCAATAAAGCTACAAACTTTAAGATCAAAATACTTTTAATTAATGCAGTTGAATTATATCGAAATTATGTACGAGTAGAAAAAGAAGCGCATATGCCAGCACTGCAGTGATTTCCTCTTTCGCCTTTAGTGCCGAATCTGATCCCTGGTTGTTGTACCACGCTTTTGTGCCTCACACACAAACATATGCACTTGAATTTCGTTCGCATCCATATTATATTCAATGTCTACTTAAGTACGGCGGTGCTCTACGTTTTTCCTTTTTACACACATTTTAAGTACTCGCATTCCTCCCTTCACGAATGCGAAATACGCTTTGCTTTTCAGCGAACTCAAGCAGCGTGAAAGAGTGCTGTGAGAGTTGAGTTAAAGTTATGCGAGCTCATTTTAGTAAACCAATTAATACTCTTAATGGATTGTGGTAGCCTACTGTTGAAGAGTGGCATGCAATGGAAGATTTTTATTTCAACCTGGATATGATAGTGCTAAAGTGAATTTGTGGAAAGATAATACATTAAATTACATAGCCACTGCTATGGTACTATATTTGCAATTCGGGAAAGTAGCGAGAAAAGTTATTTCATTGTGTGAAGGAGACGGTTGAAAGTACGCTCTGAAAGTAGAAGGACCTCAGATAATTCAGTTTTTGGGGAGAGAAATAATATTAAGGCATATTAAATATGAAATAAAAAGGAAGGTGCAATTTCTTTAAAGATTTAAATAAGTGAGGAGGATTTTTTAGTGGCCACACCACTCAACGCAGTAGATGACGGTCGCTGTAAGAGCGAAGGCATTTTGAACCCTACCTCACCTAACTCGCAACTGAATAATTAGACGGGCGCTGCTATAGAAGAAGCCCGCATTTCTCAAATACAGCTGACCGTCAGCTATTTAGATTGAAGTGTTCCGTTTTGGCTTTTGTACCCAACGCTTCTGTAAATAATTAAGTTTACCCAGTGGACCACGCAACTATGTCAGATTGGCCCGAAAAACCTCTTCTATTCGCCACTTCCCTGGCGAATTAAGATAATAATGATACGATTGCATTGGTTATTGCTCTAAACTGCCAATTATTTACAGAAAATTTATAGGACACAAGCAATCCTCTCCATTCTTATAGATTACGTTGATTTTTTTCCGTGATGGCAATGAAAGTAAAATTAATATTTCTCACTTGCTTTATGCTTGGGAAGTGAGTCTTAAAAATCGGAATTGAGGCTTAGGTACCGGATTTTAAGTTTAAATGAAATAATGAAAATTAAAATTGATTGGGCAATCTTTATTACTTCGGTCGGTCGGTCCGTATCGCGTGAATAACGTTAGCCTTCAATGCCTCAATCGGAGGTGTGGTTTAATCACGAAGCATTTAGACTTATCCCCACATAGCCCCACAACCCAACAAAGAATAGTCCAAAGGTGTGATGTCACACGATCTTGATGGCCAATCCACTGGTTCGAGACGAACGATAACTTGCTAATGGGAACGATGGTGCAGTAAATACATTATTTCACGGTCGTTATGGTACGTAGCACCGTCTTGTTAAAACCAAATGTTGGTGAGATCATGGGCTTCGATTTCCGGCATCAAAAACTTGTTTATCATGGCGCCAGTCGTGTCTTTGAAGAAATATGACCCGATGATTCCTTCAGCCAATAGGCCGCATGGAATGGTAGTTTTCAATGGATGTAATGGCTGTTCTTGAATAGCTGCGGGTTGTTCTTTTGTCCAAATATGGCAATTTTGCTTATTAACGTAGCCAATAATCCAAAAATGGGCCTCATCACCATCCACCATAAGTTGGCCTGAGCGCGCGATGAACACTTCTCACTGAGCCTCGATTTTCGTAATACAATTGTACGGTTTGAAAACGTTCTCGAGGCGTAAGACTATAGATGATGAAATTTCAATGAATACTGAAAAAGTATGTACTTAGTTTGACAGTAGTCAAGCGTGATCTATCAGAGAAACCCTATTGGAAAAAGGACCTCCAATCTGATCTAAAGGGTGAAGGGGAAGAGCAGCGAGCTGAAGCGGCTTTAGAGCAAAATAAATTTCACCTCGCCGCACTTTAATTTCGATAGAAATAACTTGAATAGGTATGATCCCAGATTAAGGGAATATGTACCAATTTTGACCGCGCTAAAGAATTAAACAAAACGTGTTTTTGTATGCGGATATATAAAGTCACTACTATAGCGGTAGATAAGAGCTAGATAGGAGTATGCTTTAAGAATAATTCATCAGCAAAGGTAGGCCCATTAGATAGGAATGGTTACCCAAAATGGGCATACGTTGACGAAACTTAACGGATTCCTCCTTTGTGACACCATTGTGAAGGAGGTAAGGTGAAGGAGAAAATCGATAGGATGAAAGGAGAGGGCTGGGCGAGGTGGGGGTGGGATTGTTAGATGGTTAGTTCATTAGATTTTTAATGTCAACGCCAGCTATATCAGGCTTAACAAAGAAGTAAGAGCCCAGATATCTGGATCTAAGCTCCGCCAGAGCAGGGCAGCTAAGGAGAAGGTGCTGAGATGATTCCATCTCATTATCCATACATCAGATGCAAAAATAACTCGAGGTAATTCCGCCGTGGCTGAATGGGTTGGTGCGTGACTACCATTCCGAATTCAGAGAGCGAAAGTCGGCTCGAATCTCGGTGAAAGATTAAAAATTAAGAAAAAGTTTTTTCTAATAGCGGTCGCCCCTCGGCAAGCAATGGCAAGCCTCCGAGTGTATTTCTGCCATGAAAAAGCTCCTCATAAAAAATATCTGCCGTTCGGAGTCGGCTTAAGACCTGTAGGTCCCTCCATTTGTGGAACAACATCAAGACGCACACCACAAATAGGAGGAGGAGCTCGGCCAAACACCCAAAAAGGGTGTACGCGTCAATTATATATACATATATATTATATAATTCCAAATCTCTCAACATGTACTCCTCTCACATAGTGTTCTGTGAGAAAACTCACGAGCTTCGAGAGCTGATATTTTGTCAACCTCAGAAGCTCGTCCGAGCGCTCCCGATCCACACGAGTGACAGAGGTCAGAAGGATTACGCGACCTTACAAGTTTGTGTATTTGTCCAGCGCTCGCTGAGTTAGCGCGAAGTCCTCTTTTCAGGAGCATACCACAGGTAGTTCGGGGGATCCCAATACTCTCCCCTCGCGGATAAATCATCTCACATGTCCCTTGTCTGGCCAGCTCATCCGCCACAGAGTTTTCCGCAAGAAACCCAGATGAGGCTTGTGTCAAAGAATTCGGACGCAATCGAAAGTGAGGCCAGACATACCCTGACCAGTTTTGAATGCAACTTCACTGACCCAAGGGCCCTAATTGCCGCTTGGATGTCGGAGTAAATGTTTACTTTCTTGACTCTTAGTACGCACGTGAGCAGCCAATTAGCTGCCTCCTTGATTGCGGCTACCTCTGTCTGAAACACCTGAATTTGAGTTTGATGGGGAGCTCCTCACAAAATACTCCTCCGCCAACCTTTCCTTCCAACTTCGTTCCATCCGTGAACAAGTTCACCAGACCCTGTCGCCAAGTGTAGCCCCCCGTTCACTCTTCCCTTGATGTAATGTGAGTGGAGAAAGTTCCATTGTGACTAAGCGAGGGTATACATTGATCCCTTGACAGGGGAATGAACTCAAAGTTTCTAAGGATACTTGAGCTCCCATAAGGGAGATTGAGCCTATAACCCGAACCCCTTAGTCTGATTGCGGTATGTGCAGCGGCAATTCTGCCTACGGGTACCACATTTAACATTGCATTGATCGGTCGAAGCGCTCCACAGATTCCAATGAAAGGCAGGCCTTTGAACTCTCTTTAGCTTCTTCACGAATGTCGTCCTCTTTAGCAAGTTCCACCAGACTATGACTCCATACAACAAGATTGGCTTTATAATGGTATTATATAGCCAGAAAACAACTCAAGGCGAAAGGCCCCACCTTTTGCCAATTGCGCCCTTGCACCCATACAAGGTGATTGTTGCTAAGGAAAGAGTGAGGTCCTCAATATTGGGCTTCTATGTAAGCATATAAGAAGCTTTAAATACTTAAACCAAACTTCTGTGTGTCGTTAAAAAAAGGAGCAAAAAAATGTTGCCAAGAACATTCCTCTATGGTACAACCAGTACATAAATGGGTAAGTGCGAGAGACACGCACAATTTTGCGACTGATATATAAAAAAGCTTGCAAATATCTACGAGCCTCTGCTCAAAAGATATTCGTTTGCTGTAATTCATTTCTGCACGCGATAGTGCACTTATCTTTATACTGCTTGTCTGTGTGGGCTAATTAAACCAAAGAGCGTCTGAAGGTGAAGGAGCATATTTGTACTATATTCATAAATAGAAACAAAGTTCACAAATTCGCACTCTATGACTAATAGAACAGGCTGTGAATGTGAACGCATTCAATGGAGGTTTGAAGTAAAAGTCAGCACTAAGATGAGGCCGTTGCAAAGAAATTAATTAGAGGGAAGACGATATGTGTTAAAATGAAATGAATAAGCGGAAGAAAGACATGCAAAAAAAGGAGTGGAATAATTAGCGTCCGAAAAAAGAAATGCAGGTAAATGTAAAAGTAGTCGACTCAGTAGTCTTGAAGAAAGCAGAGTGAATTTATATTTACCTGTGACTATAAAAAAAATTTCCAAGCAGTCGACGGCCTTGTGGTTAGTGCAGTAAATTTTTTATGCCGTGTTATTATTTGCAAATATATGAAAAATAAATAAATGAATTGAATTCTTTTAATGGCTTTTAAATCTTTAGTTATTGTGTTTTAGTTTTGTGAGCTTAAGTCTGGCTTAGCACTAAAAAACATACTATTTTTTTTTATTTTGGGTTAGGGAATAAGTTCGTAGCATTTTTATGTTTTCTTTTATTTTACAAGGATTTGTTTGCTGTTTTGCAAAAAGTATTCATTCGATAGAACTCTTTCTGCTCTACAAAACTACGTTAATTGTATTTTTGAGTTATTTAATTTTTTATTATTTTTCAGGCTTCGAAATGGAATACCCAGGAGGTAAAAATCAACATTTTCGACACCTACTCTTATTTGCTTTTCATCGAGGTCAAAAAGCTGCCGAAATAGCCCGAAAGATTTGCGATGTGTGTAGGGAAGGTGTAATAGGCGAGTTTACAGCACGAAAATCGTTTGCAAAGTTCAAAAATAGCGACTTTAACGTCGATGACATGTCCTGCAGCGGAAGGCCTTCTAAATTCGATGAATAGCGCCTCAACGCCTCAGAACGGTTTGAAAGAAACTGGTCGCTAAAACAGTCATAAATTGGCGGAAAAAATGAACTGCGATCATGAAACAATTTCCAACCAACTTCATTCAATGGGATTTACCGAAAAATTGGGAACCTCGGTGCCTCCCGAGCTCAACGAAAAAAACAAAGAAAGTCGGCTTCAAATTGTTTCCTAACATCTCGACCGCCATGGAGCAACACGCGGTCATAAAAAGGGCTTTTCGTACCGAATCGTCTCTGGAGATGAGAAATGTTGACCATACATCAATACAAAGCAAAGAAAGGAGAGGGCGGCTCCAGCCAAAACCATCAAAGTTAATCCGGATCTTCATGCAAAGAATATCCCGATATGTGTTTGGTAAGACTGGGAGGGTATGGTGCACTAAGAAATGCTCGAAAAGAATGTTACGCTTAACAAGGAGCTTTACATTGCCCACTTACATAGCGTGAATGAGGCTATTCGACTCAAGGGACCTATTTGACATGGTCAACGCAACGGTGGACGACAACGCCACCCAACCACCGTATTCTCCGGTCCTTGCACCGTCAGATTACCATCTTTTCCGCTCCCTGTCAAACCATATGAAATGCGTTGCCTTTGATAACAAAAAGGCGAAGAAGTCCTTAAAAACTGGCCTCAACAACTTATTTGACATCAGACCAGGCGATTTTTGGCGGAGCGGCATCAGCAAATCGGTCGAGAGTTGGGAAGAGGGTGTAAGCAGCAACGGCGAATATATAATCGACTAACTTATTGATACAATTATTGTTTTTTGTTTAAATAAAAGTCTTCGGTAAAAGCGCTACGAACATATTCCCCAATGATATAATTTTTGTCACAGTTCTTTTGTCTTTGTTTTTGCGGATGAGAGGGTTTAAACTGCCTAATGCATCATCAGAGCAGCCACCGCAGCAAGAAGACTAAAGAGCTCCACCTTATTTGGAACCGTCATTTACCCTGAAAACGCTTTCGCATTACGTCAGAGTGGGGTTCCCACTTCATCATTACTAGATCTATGTTTGTGTGTCTGCGTCCAGGTCTCACTCTTTTATACGGAGAATTTTTCACGCAAAAGCACTGAATATTTCCCACGCTTCCTCGTTGTTTGGCATCTTGTCGATTACATTGGTTCAGTGGTTATGTGATCATCTGCATTGTCCAACGTTCGACGTTCTTGGTCCCAACGCATACATTGGGAAAAGTTGTGATCAACGCCATTTGCGGTTGTGCCAGTCTAATACATTGCCTCAGTTCAAATGATTATACTTTATTTTAATAAATAAATTTACAAGACCTTTCCAGGAGGTTAATACGGCTTGAAAACCAGTTTTCGCGTAAAAATTTTATATTTACATGAAATCAAACCAATTTTTTTTTTTTTCATTATTTATTTATTTTTTATTCTATTTTTACAAAAAATATTCAGTTACTAATAAATATTTTGACTAATTAATTATCAAATTAAAAAATTTAAAAAAAAATTTTTAAGGCCGCCAAGAAAGAGGTAACACCCGAAAGTATCTTGACAACCTCAGTTAACATTTTTTTTTTTATTATTTAATTTGATAACTCATTAATAAGTCATTTGCTGATAGCATCTTGTGAGTTTCTGATATTCTAAAAATTTGTTACTTTACATTTACGTTAAAAAGAAATGCCTACAAAACAAAGAAATAAAATGAAATAAACAGGAGAGAGTTACCTCCAGTTTCATATCATTAAAGCATTAAATAATGTTTATTTAAGAAAATAATTGCGCAAAAGAGTCTCGAATAAAATGCTTTAACTAGGCGAGCTCAGCATAAAAAGTGCACAGAAACCATAAAAAACAATTGCGGCATATCCTTATACTGAAATTAGAGAAAAAAAAATGAACAAGTTTCGACATATCCTTTTTCCTTCGCTTTAACCCAAACATTTCCTCTTTCCTGCTAAGCTACTTTACTTACCCCTTTCCGTCTTTCCACATCCAGAGTGCTGAAATGTGACTGAATGAGCTGGCACATTTTTCTAGTCTCATCTGCTTTACCTTCATCTCATCAACCTTTAATGATATTGTGCGGCTGTGTGCTGGTTTCCCACTTTAGGCTAACCCAAAGTGCGCTCAAGTTTCAGTTGGCATTCCGGCCATTGACACGCCGAAAAGGTAATTAAGATGAAACGCGTAGTTTTTTCTTTTTGTGTATGGAAACGTAACAGAAAATACGGTAAAAGGGTCCCAGTGGTCTAGAGCGCGCAAGTTGAGGGTGTTTTCAGGAACTTCTTTTTAGAATAAAAAAAAATCAAAAACGATGTTTAAATTTTTTACGCTTTTTATTTAACTCATTTTACATATAAAAATGAATTTCTTTTTTTAATATTAATAATTTTAAAAATAGCGCTGAAGTTGACCCTCCCAAAAATTGGAGTTGGATGGTGCTATTCATTTTGGCTCTTCTATTTATCTAAAACACAAAAACAAAAAAATATATTAATCAGTAAAACTGTTTGTGCAAAGTAGCTATCCTATGTCCTCGATAGCCTCACGAATTCCATCTTTGAGGTCTTGAATCGACCCTGGGCTGTTGGCGTAGACCTTCTCTTTCACGTGGTTCGAAAGAAAAAAGTCAATTGTGATCACCTCTTTGAGAGATAACACGGTCCGGATACATCTAGGATTAACTAACAGCTTCCAGCCTTCGAGGCTTGGTTCTTCGTAGTTTTCTTGTGTATATGGTTTCTTTAAGTGCTGAGGCTGTCGGGCTTATGTGCTCTTACAGCCTTTCTTCACTGTCGACAACCTTTTCCACCGACAGATCGTTGCGAAGATCGGTACTCCTTATATACCCAGGAGCATTTCCAGGCCTCTGAGCACCTTATTTTTCTGGCGTTGAAGGATTTCGTTGCTTGATTTTGGGTTTTATCCCCACAATTGAACGCCATATTTCCATACTGGCTTTAAAACTTGATTGTGAAGATCTAATTTGTTTTGTAGGGACAGTTTAGAGTCTCTGCCAATCAATCATTTAAGCTTTTTTGATTTGATGTCAATTTTCTTAGCTTTTATTTTGACATTTTTCTTCCATTTTAGCTTCTCCAAGTATTTAGCAGTGTTACTATAGGGTACTGTAACGGTACTGAAGCACGTATGAAAAAAGCTAAGCAAAAGGTGTGCAACAAAAACAAAATCCACCTCCTCCTCCAAGCACGTAACTGTGTATTTGGTAGTAAAACGAACCTTTTTAACAGTTATTCGCTTGGCTATTACTGTTGCTTTTATTTTCATGCTTTGCGGCTAGTATTCGAGTACCTAATTTATTTTCACCAGCTTCCTCTCATCAAATTCACTTACCAGCCATTAAATAGACCCAAATCCTTACTCGCATCAGAAGAGAAATCAATTTGTTGAACAGAAAGCTACCTACCTTTTTACTTGCTAGTCCAAAATTTGCCGGCTCATGATTTTTTTGTTTTGTTTTTTTTTCGCATATATTTCACCATTCTCACAAAGTTTATCTTTTCTTTTACTTAACCGTAATCATTCGTTCTATTTAATTTTTCCCAGCTGACGCGTAAAGTTTCATTAGCGAATTTCCTCAATTTCACTTAGCCAAATGTCAGAAAGTTTTACTTATTTTTATTGACGCCTATAAAAATTGACTTACTCAATGACTTCGCTTTAAGTCAGAGTTACTGTGAATTCCAAGTCAGTCTACCCGAACCGCATCACCGTCCGGACAACGCTTGATGTAAGAAACGCTTTTAACAGCTTATGAGGGATAAATATTATAAAGGCGCTACGAGTAAGGTTTTGAATATTTGCATACCTGCTAAGGATTACTCAGAGCTACCTGAGTGAGGGTGAACTACTGTATGACTCACCAGACGGCCAGAAACCAAAAGCGGCAACGTCTGACGCAACTCGAGTATCTATTCTCGGCCCCTATCTCTGAAACCCCAGCTACGACGAGATCTTGAGCATAGAAATGCCAGAAAATACATATCTCGTGAGATACGCGGACGATATAGCGGCGGTCATACCAGCCCGGGACCCTGACAAGGACGCAAGTATGTCTTGAGGACCACGGCCTGAAACTCGCCAAACATAAAACCGAAGTCATCCTTATGACACGAGGTCACATGCTACTCGAGATCAGCATGCAAATAGGCGACACGTCTTCAGTGACCCAAAAAGTATTGGGGACAGATACGACATGTGGCTACCAAAACAGCAAAGGCACGGGAATGCTAAGTAGATTAAAGGAAAACATCGGAGTACAAGAAACCTAATTCTGACGGTCACAAACTCAATCCTCTTGTACGTCAGCGAAGTATGGGGAAATGGCTCGGGAATGAATGGGTGCGTGGGACTCCAAGAAGAAACACGTCATCACTAGCGTAGCGGAACATAGATGCCAAACCGCCACTGCCAAACCATGTTGCGGTAGCAAAGCCGATGGGACACTGAAACAAGTGGCAGGTGGACGGCGGAACTTATTCTATCAATAGTCAAATGGATTTAAAGAAACTTCGAGGAAGTGAACTACTTCTTAACTCAGTATCTCTCAGGCCACGGATTCTTTCCGAGATACCTATACCGCATGGGCAAGGTAAGTGCATACACTGCGAAGCACCCAACGATGATGCTGAATACACGTTTCTTAGTTGTGATAGGTGGCTCGCGGAGAGAGATTCTCTGAGGAAGCAGATTGGTGAAATCGCGCCGAGCAACATAATCAGCAAAATTCTCGACCGCGAGGACAGCTGGAACGCGGTAAAGAAATACACCGAGAACGTACTGCCCACAAAAATATAGACCTCTACACAGTGCAACAAAGCGGAGCCGCACAGATAGAGACACATGAGGACGGGCCTATAGCATGAAAGCTGGCTAAAAGGATGGTGGACCCAGACGTGGGTGAATAGAATTGGTCATTTATGGATGCCGTTCTGGGTCCTCCTGAAGTAATACAGAAAGTAGTCCCGGGAAGTGTGTCTCCCCAGAAGAAGAGGAGGGATTGGTTTAGTGGCCACAGCACTCGATGCAATAGACGACTATCGCTGTAAGTGCAAAGACATTGCACCCACCAAAAAGAAAAAAAAAAGTTGATCTTAATAACCAATTTACGATTCCTTCATGGGAGATAACCTTACACCCAACTCATTCATGCAACATTTTTAATGTGGCTTTCGCTGTGCTGCTCGTAGTGCCGTGCTGCTATTAGCACATGCTCTCCATTCATTCCGTCAAAAGCAAATTGATTCTCATCGATTTGCAGCTCTCACCATAGGCAGTGATGACCTCCCAAAAACTTGTTTATGAAGAAATTCCTACTATTAACGTCGCATATTTTTTGTGTTGCATTGTCACCTGGTAGAGCTCGTGTGCGCTGCAGTGTTCTAATGGAAATTTATTTTATTCAAGGGACTCATAGATAAGGATAATATTTCGGGAAACATTTCGGGACATTTTTTAAATAGCAAAACCAGCAAAAATGTCATCATATAAGGTCATAAATTGAGTTCCTAAGCTCCAACGCGAAATTCGTCAAATATAAGTCTACGAAAGTCCGATGAGAAATTTTAAAACATTAGAGTTCTCCGGCACTACTTTGTGGACGTTGATGATGCTCTCAACCGACCTGGTATAAAACGTTAGTTGAAATGCTTGGTACCACAGTGGCAACGAACTAAGGGCTTTTATTCAAAAGCACATCCATCCAACCTAAGTTCCCTTAATGCTGAAGTCAATTGTGTTCGGTTGTTTTTGTTCATGTAAGAGGTAAACCTCACTGACTGACGACTGCGAGGTCATTTATGGAGTGGGTCGATCTAAGACGGGGTTTCTTACCTTTCTTATGTTTACTTTTACAAAAGCTAATATACTAATACATAATACATACATACGTATGGCGCAGAAGCGTGGCCGATGACAACATCCGATGAAGCGACGCTTGGAGTGTTTGAGAGAAAGATTATGCGCAAGGTTTATGGACCTTTGCACGTTGGCAACGGCGAATATCGCAAGCGCTGGAACGATGAGCTGTATGAACTATACGACGACGTAGACATAGCGCATCCAATAAAGATCCAGCGGTCATGTCGTCCAAATGGATACAAACGCTCCGGCTTTGAAAGTATTCGATGCGGTACCAGCTGGCGGTGGCAGAGGAAGAGGAAGGTCTCCTCTGCGTTGGAAAGCTTAGGCGGAGAACGACTTGGCTTCACTTGGTGTGTCGAATTGGCGCCGGTTAGCATGAAAAAGAAACGACTGGCGCGCTTTATTAAACTCGGCCAAAATCGCGTAAGCGTTTATCGCGCCAATTAGGTAGAGAAACATAATATACTAAAGAGGGTAAATTTGATTTAGGGCTGGCGTCAACTCCTCTTATTTTAAAAGTAATTTCTTTAACTACTCGTCGACTTGCCCCTAAGCTATGAGGGAGGAGAGCACGGTGCGACTAAAAATTGATTTTAGCAGAATGCAAGTCGGCTTCGTCTACGACATGTTTCTTGATGCTTTCTACGCCAGTGTGGCCATAGGAGGAATCTTTGATCCAATAACTTTCATGATGTAAGCCCCACTATCGGGCAGATGGTAACTGATTTCATCAGAAACTGTTGTGTACGTTGGTCCATTGTGTGAAATTTCCATAAAAATAAGCCATTCGCACGATTCGACTTCAAATGATGCAAGAATTTAATTGTCGTCAATTTTTCTGAAAACTGGGTTATTTGCGGCGTGATTTGAAGAAATTTGGAGACTTATTGAATTAATATTGAAAATTTTGCCACAGAGTTTTCTAAATTGAGAAACCTCGGTTGCTTCTTACTTTTATTTTAATATTTTAGAATAAATTTAGTTTTTAAACAAATTTTTTGGGGAAAAGTTTAATTTTTTTGTTAAACATTTTTGAAGAAAAAATATTTGTTTGCAATATTTGAAAATCATCACACTTCGGTTTCCTTTCTTCTGTTTTGTTTATTAAAATGCGTGAATATGTTCAACAATCCCTGAGCTATTTTTCGAAAATGATAAACATTTTCTTTTCAAAATTCTTAACAAAAATTTATAATTTTTTTTTCAAACAGTTTTTTTAAAAACCATGTTTTACACAAATAAATTTAAAAGAAATTAAAATTTTTTAACAAGTTTTTAAAACAATTTATATTTTTTCTCAAAAATGTTTCAAAATTTTTAACAAAAATATATTTTCTTTTCCTCAAAAAAGCTTTTTTAATTAAAAAAGTATGTTAAAATATGAAAACAGGTTTATACAAATTTTAAAAATTTTTTTTGGAGAAAATTAAATTTTTTTTGTTAAACATTATTGAAGAAAATAAATTTTTTGTCAATATTTGAAAAACATCACCCCTTGGGTTTTTTCCAGCAGGGTATTTTTCGAAAATGATAAAAAAAAAAATTTTTTCAAAATTTTTAACAAAAATTTATAATTTTTTTCTCAAACAACTTTTTTTAAAAAGCATGTTTTATACTAATAAGTTAAAAAGAAAAATTAAAGTTTTCAACAAATTCTTAACCAAAACTCATATTACAATAATTTTTGTTTCTCAAATTTGTTTATAAATAAATAAAAAAAATGTTGAAGACTTCTAACAAAACTTTACAATTTTTTACTCCAAAAATTTTTTTTTAAAGTATGTTTTATACTAATAAATAATTTCCAAATTTTCAATTTTTTCTTAAAAATGTTTCAAAGTTTTTAACAAAAATGTTTATTTTTTTTTCTCAATAACATTTTTTAAAACGTATATATATTCTACTAAATAAAACAAAACTTTTCAAGAGTTTTAACAAAAATTTAAAATTTTTTAAGTGTATTTTATACTAAGTGTATTCCACAAAAATGTATAATTTTTTTTCAAAAAACTTTTTTTTAATTTGTTACAAAAATATATAATTTTTTTCCATGCATATTTTTAAAAAAGTATATTTTTACTAATCAATTAAAAGAATGTTAATACAAAATTTAAAAATAACCGAAGATATTTCACTTTAAAAACTCTACACCAAAGTTTTCAACATTGAATAGATGTCAATTATCAATTTTTTTTCAAAATTTTTACAGCTTCTTCTTGTTATACTCAAGCCTACAAATAAAACAATTTTTAGAAGTATTTTCGACAATGTCCACAACATTTGGATCACTTGGCATGGAATCGCTCTTAAGCCTGTAAGTGTGCAAACATGAAAGTTGATGGTATATTCGAGAGTTGTGAATTTGTGCGAATTGTTAGAAGCTATTTTGCCTGTTGTCTTATTTGAGCGTTTAAATTCAAATATGGCTTGCTTTTAGTAGCTAATTAAGGCATGAAGCTAATTAAATATGCTTTTCGCCGTCTCTACCATCGCACCAACTACACTAATATGATACATAAATAAAATCCATCCTCTGATGAAGATTTGTAGAAGAAATATTATTGGTAATATTTCAATTAATGAACCCTGGGGTTAACAGCAAATGAAAATGTGTGACACTTTGAATAATTATCTATAGCAGAAGGAAAGAAAAGCAAGTAAAAGCAAGGAAAGCAGTTCAGTAAATAAACAAGTACACAAAGATTCCACGAATGATTGCATAACGAAGCGAATTATACAATTAATGGCAATTAATAGTTTAATAATGCAGCGCAGGTCGGCTTGACCAACAAAAGTGCCAGACAAAGTAGAGGTGAGTCGAAATGGAATCAAATGAGCTGCGTGTGAAGTAGTTAATAACAAAATAATTGTTATTTTTGTTTGCCATATGCTTAGAACATATTGATAGTTTAAATATCTCTACATGTTTCCGGGTAGTCCGATATTCAATGACTCTGCTGCACAGATCGGGCCGAATTTGAATGAAGCCCAGGACATTTGGAGTGCATTAGTTGATTGCGGCTTGTTATTATTATATATAACTGTGAGTTAAGAAAATTCTATAAAACTAGGTTCAGCGGGGTCGAAATTGGCCTCAGCAGGTAGAAACTCACGATACCCTCATGGAAGGTAATCATACATGCACATCATTCCTAACTATTTTTTATAATTTGTGTGTTATGTTTCTATCGTATAACTCCTCAACAATCCCGTGAACATCAACTTGCCCTTAAGATAAATGAATAATTAAATACTTACCCTTTGGCAAACAGCAAACAAACAATTAAAAAAAAAAGGAAATATTATAATATATAAAAACGAACTACGAACTTATTCCCCAACCTGATATACGAATTTATACAAAATATTACTGCTACTATTTTACGCTAATTTTCGGCGCCCTGCATATGAAAGTTCAGTAAATGTAATGAAGAAAATATGTAATGCGAAAATTGTTGAACCAAGGGCGTATCCCGGGTGGAGAGAGGGGTCAGTTGTTCCTCTAAAGGAGCCACAGAGCTTTTGTTTTTTATGTTATGATACACGCGAAATATAAGTTGAAAATTGGTAAACAATTTTATTCTGCAAATTTTTTTTTATATTTTTTATGTATGAAGGAAATTATGAGGAAAAAAACTATAAAACTGCATACCAAGAGTCTTTCTAGAAATTCTAATTAAAGGGCAATAGAATTAGGATGGCAAGTTCGTGGAATTTTTCTCTTTTTCGCATAAAATTTGAAAAATATATTTCTGTGGTTTTTGTTAGACTGCGAAATATATTTTGATTACAAAAATATTTAAATTGAAAAAAATAATAAAATTTCAAAAAAAAGTTACAAAAATAGTCAAAATTTATCAAAATATTGGTGTGCACAATTTTGGCGCGGTGTATATATTCTTAAGGCCATCGCCTTTTTTGAGTGTCTCTTTAAAAGCGTGTAAAACGGAAACGAAAAAAGATTTCTTATTTTTGTTTTGAGCATTTTATTTCTTGAGGCATTATTCAAAAATAAAATTTAACTTTTGGCCCCAGGTGGTTCGTTCAAAACGTTGTCAGCCTTCAAACAATGGACTTCCAAAACAAAAAAAAAAAAATAAGTATGTGACTGACGACACGGATTCCGGGACTCACAAGTGTTTGAAATCGAAAAGACAAAAAGATTCCTGTTTAGTATGAATGTCGTTATCACGTAAATTACGACAATTTGGAAAACAAACTTTTTAGAATTTTTTTCGGACCTTTAAAGTTAAAAAAAGGGCCAAAAAATGGTTCTTCATATTTGAACGTCCGCCATTTTGTCAAATTTTATTATTTTTTAAAGGTCGCAGTTCATACGACAACGACATTCATACTGAACAAGAATCTTTTTGCCTTTTTGATTTCAGACACCTGTGAGTCCCGGAATGCGTGTCGCTAGCGACACACCTTTGTTTTGAAGGCTGACAACTTTTTGAATGAATCTAAACTAAATAATAACTAAATAAAAAAAAATGATTCCACCCAATAGAAAAAGGTGTTAGAATTATTCAAACTCTTTATGAAAATGGTCGATCATTACGAACAAAATATCGCGAAATTCGTAATTTTTTTGCTGTAAATATTCGTCCGAATGAGTCGACAATCCAAATTTGGTGAAAACGTTTCAAGAAACTGGTTCTGTCGTGTATAGAAAAAGGACTGGCTGACCAAAATTGGACCTTCTCTCTGAAATATTGCTGCTGTAGAAGATAGAAGACTGGGGACGCTCATCCTCAATGGAGAATTGCTCGCCCCTCTGGGGCAAAAGATCAATGTTGTGAGGTTCGGGTTTCTTGACGCAAGGATTCGGATCCATCGCAGTGACGAGCCAGCTTTGAACTCAGATGAGTAGAGTGACGAAGCCGGCTTGAGTAGCAATGCTGAAAAAGTGTTGGTCAGCAGCTAATGCACGCACCGACTCTGAGAGGTTCATCGGTGTGGGGCAGCCATTCAGTGAAGAGGATCTCCTCACTGCCACTGAGCGTGGGAAGATCTCGGAAGAGGGAAGCGATGCCACGATGGTAGAGATAAAACGGACAGATTCAAATAAAGATGATCCAAATTGATCTCCACTGCTCTAAATTTGTGTCCTCGTTTGTGTCCTAGTCAATAGCATCCGCTTGGCTGCTGGTGGGCTTGACATAGCCCTCATCCACCAGCCGTGGATAAGCGGCAATATAATATGCGGGCCTATAGTGAAGGGTTTCAAACTGGTGGCCATGCAACACACAGGTAAGATGCAGGCAGCTGCATGCCAACAAGAAATAACATCAACATTGAGCTTGGAAAACACGGTTTTGAGCCTATGCCTATAAGGCCTATGAAAAGGACGCCCTGCCAGATGAGGTTTGTGTGCTTCTGAAAGGGGCAGCTCTGAAAACCGAACAACTGATGTAGAAATATTCGGAAACTCGACTGGGGAGTTAATAATAATAATAGAAGAGCTTCACTGCCAAAAAAAAGCTCACACAGACGCCGCTAAATGTGGGGAGCTGGATAAATTGGTTAATCAGATAACTAAAGCAATGAATATTTTCTTAACAGCTAGTTGTCGGCTCGTTCGACCATGGTAGACCAAGCAACTTACCTCGCTACGAGAATCCCGCAGAACTTTATTTAGCCTGGCAAGGAACACGAGAAGGTCAGCCTATAAGGTTGAACTGAAAAGTTATGAAAAAGTGATCAGAACTGCGCAGGGTGCATTTAATTTATAACGAGATGGAATGAGTATGATATTGAAGGCTCAATGCCTTCAAGCTCCTTTAGGAGAAATTTAAGTAGCATTTCAAACGAATCACTAACAAACAATGAAAAATACGATTAGTTAACGTGTAACTACATAGATTTTGCAAGATCTGTTGGTGTTTGACAGTTAAGCCGACTTTGGGTAGAGCTCGCTTTTTTTGGGTGCCTTCTCACCATAGAATTTGTGTGCGTCAATAGTTTGCTTATATGTCTTCTGAAAGCGCTTAGTATTGCCTCATTAATAGCATCGATTTCAAGGTCGCAATGAATATCTGCATTGGGCTGTACCAAGGAGCTCCTTCGACAGGCAATGGCAAGCCTCCGAGTATACTTTTGCCATGAGAAAGCTCCTCATAAAAATTATCTGCAGTTCGGAATCGACTTGAAACTTTAGGTTCCTCCATTTGTGGAACAACATCAATACGCACGCCACAAATAGGAGGAGGAGCTCGGCCAAACACCCAAAAAGGGTGTACGCGCCAATTATACATATACAGGGTGGGCCATATAGCGTTTGCTTTTTGAACCACCTATTTTGTTGAGAATGGTAACACAAATGACATGTCAAATGTGTTCATAATTTACTTAAAGGTTTGACATTTACGAAATTGGACGCTATCCGCTTGAACAAAATTTGGAACTATTGAAAACCTATTTTCAAAGTGGTGAGTCTTCTTCTTCTTTTGTGATTTTCAAATCGGTGGCTACGTCAATAAGCAAAATTGTCGGATTTGGGGCTCAGAAAATCCACACGTTACTGTTGAGAAGCAAATGCATCCACAACGAATCACTGTTTGGTGCGGTTTTTGGTCTGGCGGCATCATCGGGCCTTTGTTTTTCGAAAATGAGCGAGGAGCCGCGGTTACAGTAAATGGCGAGCGTTACCGTGACATGCTCAACGAGTTGTTTCCAAAAATTGAAGAAGATGACATGGACGACATTTGGTTTCAACAGGATGGTGAAACTAGTCACACTGCCAAAGTTACACTCGAACTTTTCGCTACCGTTTTTGAAAACCGAATAATCAGCCGAAATTCCGATATCACTTGGCCGCCTCGGAGCTGTGATTTAAGCCCGTTGGACTATTTTTAGTGGGCAGCCGTTAAGGACAAATGCTATGCGAACCATCCAGAGACGATTGATGCTTTAAACACGAAATCGAATTTGCCGTTCATGAAATTGGAGCCCAAACAATCGAAAATGTGCTTAAAAATTGGGTTGATCGAATGGCCTACTGTAAAGCCAGTCGTGGCAGTTATTTGAACGATATTATTTTTCATTCATAAATGACAATATTCAATCTTCAAAATAAAAAAAAAAAAGTTTGAAAAAATATTGATTAGTTTTCGTTTATAGCCGATTCGAAAAGAAAATTTTACATGGCCCACCCTGTATATGTATATATGTACCATGTTACATCTGTCATGGTCATAAGTATTGTAGACTGGACTCGTTGTAGCATACTTAGATTACTCTTTGCAGCAGTGCCCCGAACCTCAATTCCACATTTCCAGATCGGTTCATATGCACACTTTTTAACACACACATTTAAATGAGATATGAGAATTGTTAATAGTTGCCTGGTTGGTTGACGGAAGCCCGGTGGAATTCGTCGGAAGCTTATGTTGCCTCGGCGGCATCATCGCGGCAGATGGTGGAGCAGATGAAGATGTCAACTGCAGGCTAAACAAAGCAAGGGCGGCATTCGGGCGAATGCATACACTCTGGGGGAGTTCGCAAATCTCCAGGCCCACTAAACTACGAATATTCGACTCATGCGTAAAGTTCGTATTGTTATACGGAAGCGAAACATGGATGGTCTTTAACACCTTCACACAGAGGCTACAATCCTTCATCACCATACACAAATGCCTCCGCATCATCTGCGGAATATTCTGACCAAACACCATCAGTAACGACGCACAGTGGAGATTAACAAACGAGGAACCCATCCCTATGCCAATCAAATGCAGAAAGTGGCGATGAATAGGTCACACATTGCGAAAACCACCAGATAGTATCAGGAGAATGGAACTGGACTGGAACCTGCAAGGGAGCAGAGGTCGCGGTCGATCAAAAACACTTGGAGAAGCTCGATGGTGCTCGAACTAGCAAATGACGACATTTCATGGGACGGTGCAAAAATAACAGCACAACACCGTGTACGATGGAAGAGTCTTGTCCTATGGTTCTATGCTCCCGAGAGGAGTGAACAAGAAAAAAAAATTGTTAAAAGCTGTACTTTCAATAAAAATAGTCAAACCTGAATGAAGTAGAGAAACAACATCTAGATGCATCTTTTGAAATAAAAAATAAAAAAAAAAATAATTGGCGCGTACACTTCTGTTAGGTGTTTGGCCGAGCTCCTCCTCCTATTTGTGGTGTGCGTCTTGATGTTGTTCCGCAAATGGAGAGACCTACAGTTTCAAGCCGACTCCGAACGGCAGATATTTTTATGAGGAGCTTTTTCATGGCAGAAATACACTCTGAGGTTTGCCATTGCCTGCCGAGGGGCGACCGCTATTAGGAAAATGTTTTTATTAATTTTGCTTTCACCGAGATTCGAACCAACGACCTTTCTGTGAATTCCGAATGGTAATCACGCACCAACCCATTCGGCTACGGCGGCCGAAATAGTCTTTAGAAAATTCAATTATACATCACTGAGCTTTGAGCCTCCTCTTACTGAAATCCTTCCTACGCCTCTGGTTCAAGTTACTCCCAAAAAGCCTAGTGATGAAATGATTGATGCACTCGCGCTAAATTAGCCTAATACTTTCCTTGCTTTGCAGCTCCTTTGTCATGCTGCCTTTTTCCAACGAAAGGGAATGAAGGCAGGCGTGGTTTTTCCGAAGGACTCAGTAATAC
The DNA here is from genome assembly GCF_027943255.1 of Anastrepha obliqua. NCBI lineage: Eukaryota > Metazoa > Arthropoda > Insecta > Diptera > Tephritidae > Anastrepha > Anastrepha obliqua. Next base: position 109,519,912 of record NC_072894.1, on the reverse strand, counting down.
GTATTTGTCTAGTGCATTTAACTTGTAGACAAAACTCATCAATCTGCATCATTTATTGCTAGAGAAAATTTGTCATAACGTAGGCGTGAAAAGTGTAGCGTGGCGCGAAATGTTGAAACAATTAAATTGCGAATTCTTCTGCGTTGTATTTAAAGGTTTAACTTATGGCTATACACATTTTAATACGAACATAAACTACCAAGTCTGTTGGGTATTCTTCAAGTTGACTTTGTAGCTTTTTGTACTGTCTACTTGCAGGTGTTAAAGTAATTCAAGTTGTAGTTTTTTCATCTACTCGCAGGCGAACAACTGAATGTAAATTTAATTTTGTTGCCTAGTTGTAGACGATATTATTTAATACTGCAAAGTAGTGCTTTGTCTTTAAGCCTCTTTTCTATAGCGTGAATAGTTGCCTGTGCGGCTGAATGTGGATAGGCTGGAAAAGAAATCATTAAGGCATATTAGTTACTCCTTGTACTGAGTAACAACTTTAAGATGGGGAGAAAGGGAAACAGTGATATTTTATTTTTTATTTATTCATACGACAATAATCTGGGCTAGAGATAAATGTTAAGCATTTAAGAATCACATTTTATTTAGCAATCATTTGAGAGAATATTTATTTACTTATAATTCATATAAAAAAAAAATATAAATACATAAACTCAGCACTGGCTTTGAGGTCTTCAGAGAGCATTAAATCCACTCCAGGCTGTAGAAATGGGAGCATTGGAAGCATAGAGAATTCGGACTCACTCTGAGTAGAAAAAATCAGTCTTACAGAGAGTCCGGTTTGGAACATGGTGAAGGAGGACAAGACGATGATACCTCTTATCATGAAACAAACAGTCGACGCACTCGCGTATCGTCACCCACGTTACTGTTAGCAGTTACGATTTGAAGTAGTAAGCGATTCAGTAAAAATCCCTCGAATGAAAACAAAAACAAAGCCTTGGATGAGCACTTCCTATACTGATGACGAGCCCTGCAAACGAACTAAGGAATATGATTTGAGGGCATGCACCTGGAATGTCCGGTCCCTTAATGGGGAAGGTACCCCTGCTCGGCTGGTTGATGCCCTCGTGAGAGGAAAAGCTGACATCACTGCCATTCAAGAGATGCGATGGACGGGACAAGGCAAGGAAAGCGAAGGACCTTGTGTCGTCTACTACAGCTGCCATGTAAAGGAGCGCAAATTCGGTGTTGGATTTGTTATGGGAGAGAGACTTCGACGCCAAGTACTGTCTTTCACTCCGGTGGACAAGCATCTCGCAATAATCTGCATCAAAGCGAGACTCTTCCATATCTCGCTCACGCCCACGCCCCGACGGAAAAGAAGGACGATGCGTCCAAAGATTCCTTGTATGAGCGCTTGGAACGTTCCTATGAGCGCTATCCTGCCACGACATAAAAATCGTACTTGGCGACTTCAACGCCAGGGTAGGCAAGGAGGAATTTTTTTTGGTCACACGGTCGTAAAATTCAGCCTGTACAACGAAACATTCGGTAATCCAGTAATCCGGCTGATTGACTTTGCCAGGGTCCGAAACATGGAAGTCTGCAGCATCAGATTTCAGCTTAAGAAGTTACATAAATCAATCTGATGACTCTTAATCTTAAAAACCCGAAACCATATAGATTATGCTGCGATAGATGGAAGACACGCTTCTAATGTTTTGGATGTATGTACGTTCCGAGGACCCAAAACTGACTCGGATCATTACCTTGTTGCAGCCAAACTACGCACGCGTACATCTACCTATGCAAAGAATGTTCAATATCGAAAAACTGCTATCACAACAGCCAACCAGAAGATCCACCACTCGACTCACACTCCTGCTCTTAGAGAGTTCTACCCAACAATCCGGCACGCCCGAGCAATGAAGCAACATTTCTCGTTCTTTACGTACCGCCGCCAAAGAGGAAATCGGATTTGGGCGAGCCCGAAAAAACAGTTGGTACGACGAGGATTGTCATGCTGTTGCAGCAAGAAAGGATGTTGCCTATAGAGCCACACTACGATCGGGCGCAACGTAAGTCATGTGGGATCGCTACTAGGAGCTAAGAAAGGAAATACGCGATATCAGAAAGAATAAGCGAGAGACCGAAATACGTGAATGAGAGAAGCTTGAGATGCTTGCCAATAGGAACAATGCCTGAAAATTCTACCAGAAAGTTCGGCAGCTTACAGAAGACTTCAAGACCGGGGCGATTTCCTGTGAGGTGGCGATCTGATGATTGACATGCAGATCATACTTAAATTATGGAGGGAACACTTCTTGAACTTGTTAAATAGTGATAGCTGCGCAGGTAACAGACAATGTGAAGATTCCGATACCCTTATCGTTGACGATGGAACTGGCGTTCCGCTACCCAAACATGACAAGGTGAGAATGGCGATAAGGCCGCTAGAGAACAACAAAGCCGCGGAGCCGACGGACTGCCGGTGGAGCTATTCAAAGATAGTGGGGAGGAGCTGATAAGGTGCATGCATCAGCTTCTATGCAAAATATGCTTGGATGAAAGCATTTCTGCCAATTGGAATTTAAGTGTGCTCTGCCCAATCCATACGATTTTTTGTCCTGTGACGGCGATTATCGTAAGCGATGGAACAATGAGCTGTATGAGCTTTACGCCGACATAGACACAGAGCAGCGAGTAAAAACCCAACAGCTCCATTGGATACAAAGGCTCCGCCTCTGAAAGTATTCGATGCAGTACCAGCTGGTGGTAGCAGAGGAAGCGCAAGACCTTGAAGGACCAGAGAACGAGATAAATGTTGGAGAAAATGGAGTGAAGAGGTCAAGGCCTTACTTGGTGTGTCCAACTGGGCTCAGTTAGCACGAGAAATAAACGACTGCCTCGCTTCTCCCCTTTGCTTGGATATGTAGCCAAGCTCCTCCTCCGATTTGTGATGTGCGTCTTGCTATTCTTCCACAAATACAGAATCCACAATTTTATGCCGCCTCCGAACGGCAGATACTTTTTATGCGACGCTTTTTCATGGCACAAATTCACTCGGACATTTGCCTTGCCTGCCGAGGAGCGACTGCTGTTAGAAAAAAAGGCTAACCCATTCAGCTGCGGTGGCGGCGCTTGGCTAAACTCGACTAAAATCCCTTAAGCGGTTATCGCGCCAAACAAGAAAAAGAAGAATTAGAATGTCAAAAATAAAGATGAACGAAAGAAGAGTTGTTATGCTTTGCGGAGATTTCAAGAATAAGAATGGCCAAATTCCACCATCGAAGCGCAAAACGTGCAAGCGTAGGAAAATGATATAAAATTTAAAGCTTTACCACCTGCAGCAGGTTTTCAACCAACAACATTGTTTACTCAATAATAATCATAAACGAAGTTGGCCGTGAGTACCGCACTCTGCTTTGAGTTGAATACTCGTACACTAGTCACTGCTTCAACGCCTTTCTGCTGTGCTAACTTACAATAATCACCCCCTGTATACATGTACTCGAATAAGCTAGTGCACTAATACACACACACACATATATATATACACTTTTATGTGCTTGTGTGAAATGTAAAGAAGCCACTTTCGCATTTTCCTCTTCAGCCAAGTGAAGCATATCTATTCACCTCAAATATTTTGCTGGCCATTGCAAACTACGAGTATTCCTGCAGTTCTACTACTCTTGGCATTCATAGCATATCATCATTGTGGTTGTTGTTGCTGGTGCTTTTGTTTTTGTAAACCAACTATTTGCTTGACTCGATTTTAACTTATTATTATTGATAGTATTGCGGATGCTGTAGCAAAGAGGGCATATTTGTGACTAGCAGTCAGCTGGGCCGTGTTCGATACTTCTCTTCTAGACATGGAACATTAAGTAATGGGAAAAGTTTGTCCTTATATCGATCGCTCTTTCTATAAACAATGGCTTTCTTTTTAGTCTAGTGCGTTTCGGTCTTTACAAAGCTGCTCATAAAAGTCAACTGCTGATCGGCTAGATCAGATTTTGGTTAGATTGTAGCGGCTGCCCACTATAGGACACACTCAGGCTCATAACCAATTGTAATGGATGCTGCGTGGAGAGGTATCCCTATACCTTGAAACAAATGTGAGCCGTTCAATAACCTTACAAACTGCCTGATTTCCACGGAGCTGAGATCTACCAACTAAAATTGCCTACCTAAAATGAGAAATCTGCATCAGGATATAGCCGGACAATAGCATAGAACGTGCAAAATCGTCTCTTCCTTTTCCTCATGTAGACAACTTCTACAGAAATTATGTGTCTGCACGCTCAGTGTGCCTATTTTGGCTTAGCAGAGATTCTGTGCGTTTAGCATTGAGAGGCGCGACAAATCTCGGCCAATTTTGCTGATGCATTCATTAAGTCATCTTTCGCTCGCTGTTCTTTAAATTTTCTCAAAAGCAAGTATCTTACATGTCTGTAAAGGTATGTCTCTGCCATTGTCTATCACCCAGCTTGGCAAAGATTTACTTTAGTAGATCGGCCCTGCAGTTCCCATTGATGTCGCAATGGCTAAGAACCCATATTACCTTTGGGTGAAATGATTCGCCATCTCGTTAGGAAATGTGCGGTATTTCATGGATACTTTAGAGATTGTCCACTTGTTTGTGAGTATTTTTATAGGCGTCTTACTATCAGTGAAAGTGTAGATATCATCTCCAGATTTCGCATCACACTGTACCGGTGTCACGGCTTTCATTATTGCCATCAATTCAACGTGAAAAACGTTGTAATAGGCGGGAAGGTGAAAAATTAAGGAGATCCCGAGATCTTCGGTGCATACACAGCCGTTCTCCATTCCCTCGAGCTTTGAGTCATCTGCGTATAAATTGACGGGCTCACTCTATTCCACTTCCGTCCTATTTCCACTTTTCCCTTGAAGGTAGAAAGGTCGTAAGTACTGTGGTGGTAGTTGTAGGCAGGAGTGCATAGTCATCCAGTCCGAGGAACTCCGAAATCTAGTGAAGATCTTATCATGGTCGTAGCTGATCCTTGACTCCTTACTTAAGGTTGATTTTGTTGTCGAACTGCTAACAATATATATTTTGCCCACAGATCTAATGGAAGGAGATTTAGTGTCATATATAAAGTTTTCGGTGGCTTGGTTGATACTGCGCCGCTTAAGAGAATAAATGCGTATCTTAGGACCACAACAGTCCTTTTAATGTTCTCGCCATAGAGAAGAATCTAACCACCGCTGTAGGGAGGAGGTCGTATAAAGTTATAGTTTTCCCAAATTGTGTTATAGGGTCCACTCACAAATTTAGAGCAGATATTCGGCCAAATACCTGATAGTAACCATATGCACCAATAATTTAGATAATTTTACATAAATATATAAGTATATAAGTACGTACTTACGGTATTACTGATGCTTACCTATTCACTGCATTCACTGCATCGCTCTTAAGAACATAGTTGAACTGATTGGATGCTTGGATGCTTGGGTGATTGGATGCTGCTTAACTGCAATTGCAGTAATTACTCAGCCTGATTGACCAATAGCGCAGAAAGTTCATCTTCATGCGAATGCAAAAGAGAAGATCGAATCAATCAAAAATTCTTGGCAAATATTGCGGCCTTTCTTAATTCTTAAAGTATTTGCATTTGCGCAAAGGGAAGTGGATAAATATTATGCTTTACGCGGTTAGCTGTGAGCAGGTCAAGATGGGGAGAGTAAGGTGAGTTGAAGTAAAGGGAAGGGTTCATTTGCGGTTTTCGGTGGTTTCCAGTGCTGCAAATTAGGAATTTATGTAACATAGTCGGGCATAAGGAAACTCAACAAATTGTTGCAATTGAAATGATTGACTTGCGAGAAGTTTTCTGCGGTATTTGTGGTACGAAGGCAAAAGTATGGAAAAGTGCGATTTATTTTTTTATTATTACTAAATATATAACAAAATAAGCACATTATATATTTTAGTGCAAGAAAGTAACTACTATATAACTTATAGAAATATTGAAATATAATATATGGAAAAAAAGAAGAATAAAATAGAATAAGAGTGAAAGAAATATAAAAAAATTTCGCGAGGTTAAGTCTAGGTAACTGACGGTGCATTCTAAGGCATGTCAAGCCTGGTAATCCTAGCGCGAAAAATTTGGTAGCCTTTAAGGCAATGGTGTTATGGGTTGCATTGACAATAACGAGTTAATCATGCCGTATATTTTTCTAATTGTGGGAAAAGTTAATGATCGCCATTCATTTGGGAGTGGCCAGGACGATTCTTCTGCATAAGGTTCAAGCACCTCACAACTTCCGGGCTTAGCCCAAGTAGCAAACGTTAGAAGGCGAAACATTCCAGGATAGCAGGTTGTGTGCTGGGTTTGGGACCCACCACTTAAAACCACCACCCTCGTTCTCTACGTACCACCGCCGAGGAAGAAATCGGATTCCGGCGAGACCGAAAAAACAGTTGGTACGACGGGGAATGTCATGCTGCCGCAGAAAGGAGAGATGCTGCCTATAGAGCCACGCTGCGATCAGGCGCAACGCGAGCCATATGGGATCTCTACCGAGAGCTAAGAAAGGAAGAGAGAGGTATAATCCGACAGAAGAAATGTGCTTGAGATGCTTGCCAATAGGAACAACGCCCGAAAATTCTACCAAAAATTTCAGCGGCTTACAGAAGGTTTCAAGACCGGGGCGTTTTCCTGTAAGAACAAAGAGGGAGATCTGGTGACCGACATCCAGAGCATTCTTAAATTATGGAGAGAACACTACTCAACGCTACTACGCTTGGAGTGTTTGAGAGAAAGATTCTGCGTAAGATTTTTGGACCTTTGCACGTTGGCAACGGCGAATATCGTAGGTGGTGGAACGATGAGCTGTATGAGCTTTACGACGACATGGACATAGCGCAGCGAATGAAGATCCAGCGGCTACGTTGGCTGTGTCATGTCGTCCGAATGGATACAAACGCTCCGGCTCTGAAAGTATTCGATGCGGTACCAGCTGGTGGTAGCAGAGGAAGAGGAAGGCTAGGTTAGATAAAAAAGTATGAAAAATATTAAATTAAGTCATTTTTAAAAAGAATTTTATTAAACTATTTGTATATATACAACTATTTTTATATTTCAATTACAATTCCTATTTTTTCTAGGATTAGTACATTTTCAGATTAAAATTCAGAAACGTGCTTAACTATTAGGCGATTCGCTATTAAAAAAGTGGACATTTTTTCGCGTGAAATTAAGTGTGGCGCTCCTAAAGACAGCGTCTAGGTCCAATAGTATAGTTAATCTTTGCATCTAAGATTTGAACAATCAGGAAATTAATAATGTGCACATTTTCGGATGACACTGCCCTACTTGGTCGTCACAAGTCCCTTAAAAATCAACGGAATTACTCGAAAAGCACTTACACCTTGTCGAGGAATGTATGAGAAATAACATATCTTGGTATACCCTTTGACATACGTCTCACTTGGAAAATACAAATTTCAACAAAAGTATGACAAATGAGGTAAAAGCAACTTTAATGGGCTAGCAAATAAGAAATGGGTTTTGAGGGTATATTGCAAAGTGCTTCTAACCAGTACTGTTATAAAACCAATTTGTATGCGTGAGACTCAGCTGGGCTAGGTACGACCTTTGCTGCCAATATTGAAGTAATTTAGAGAAATCAATGCAAGACGATGATAAGGTTACATTAACAGGATTTCCATGGTGAGTGATAGCTGAAATATTCATAGAGAGCTTGGAATAGGTGTGATTAAGTCCGGGTTAGAAAATAATACGAGGAAAATACTTAATACAACTGCAAAGGTATGCAAACTCAGTAAAAACGACAAACCTAATACAAAAAGTCGTGGCGAAGAAAATATTTACCACCCTTCTGAAGAGCAGCGCGGGAATGCAGAGCTCAACCACAGCGCTTGAGTTGAGAATTAGTTGCTGATTATGACACTTATTGCTAGGCTATAGAAAGTGGATGAATAAATAAATAAATAATTATAAAAAAAAAAAATTGATTTGGAATAATTGGTGAAAAAATTGAAATTTTGTAAAGCCCTTCAAATAAGCCCTAAATATAACAAAATTATTAAACACGCAAAAAAAGTGGAAAGTTTGAAATGTATGTACTACTTCTTGTTTTGTCGTTTATTTTCCATCAAAATATAATACCAAGTAGTAGAGAATTTGTTTAAAAAATGTCTTCTTCTTCCGATCTTCAATCGCTCCTGGGACATAAGGTATCAGGGTTAGAAATATACTATGGAATACTACTGCTTTTGGTCAAATAATTCATGCAAAATACAAATGGGAGTCTAACTTAACCCTGGTTTCGCCAATGTGACAAAGAGTTTAGCTGTCTGAAAGAAATTTAATGCTGCCCCTCAATAACTGAAAGCCTAGCAGCTGCTTAGAGAGTTAAATCGAACCAAAACTTATAAAAAAAACCTCTACCTCTACGAAAAATTATTGTGGATTTCACGGTTCAAGCAATTTTTGAATTACTGATATTCTTTTGGCATGCAAAAATAATAGTGCGCAATTTAAGTTTACCCAAACTTACAAATGCATCAAATGAAATGCCGAAAATAAACTAAAACTGCGCAATACCATCCATTTTATTCAATTACGTTCAATTCTCATTTCTACGCATTACTAAAAACAAAAAAAAAAGAGAAGACGAAAAAAGTACGAAAATAGCAGTAAAATAGCAGTAAAACCACAAAGCCTGAGAGGCACAGCAAGAACTCTCCTGCATCATCAAAAATCAATTTCTGCCAAAAGAAACTCCACCGCATCGATTGCCAGCTGAGCAAAACCACAAATTCGTAGTAGTTTACCAACTTTTGCGCCGACAAAATTTATAGATACTGACATAAAAACAAGATGTGGTTGCTCGCAGGCACACCACTGCACCCTCTCTACCCATTGCACCATTCATCTAGTCAAGGATACACTTCAAATGAAATAAAACTTTGTGGCGGCTTTGTGGATGCAATTGACCAACTTTCGTAACAAATTTGCAAAACTATTCAATTATCATCGACGATTTGATTGCTATCGAGCCGATATTTGATTGAGGGTCTGGTTACTTATTGATCTTTGCTTAAGTTGCTGTTCACTGAACTCTAATTTTTGAAATATATTGTATTTTGCATCACGCAGCAGAAATGACTGGAGTGAAATTCTATTTTAGTTGGTGATTCTTCATATGAGCATAAATGGGTATATAAACACATACACCCCCACACTTGCTCACTTGTGACCCATGGCAAAGGAAATATCCTCATGTGGCAGCCAAACTAAATAGACAGAAAATCAATATTGAGTGACAGCTACGCACGCTACGCTTGTCAGTATTTACACTTTGTTAGCTGATTTACTTGTGTACGCCGCGGCGTATGAGCGACATTGGGCACGTCAAAGCGTTTGACATGTTAAATAAACAAATGGTGTGTGTAACGGTATGTTGAAATGCTGCGAGATTTCGGCTACTTAAGTTGATGGTATGACAGTTGCTAGATTTTGTTGTGCTATGCCGTGTTTTCACAACATTTATCAGCGTCAATTTTTACTTCTATGAAGCTTTTATGAAGAGTTTCATTTTTCACCGATTTTTGATGATGAAGTAACTGTGTGCCATGGCCCAACTAACTACCCAACTAATCGCTATATACATACGAGTATGTACTCGCAAATAGTGCTAGTCATTTTTATAAATTCAATAGACTCAATTTCTAGATGACACCCGCTGGCTGCAAAAATAAATTTAAAGGGTAATTCAAATACAAATTTCTTTTGAAAAATCAAATTCAATGAAAAAAACTAGGTAAAAGAAATATGAAAAAAAACTATATAAAAAGCAAGCTTGATTATTTAGCTAGTGACTTTCATACACTTAAAAAGACATTTATCTATTTTTCAGTCCTGCCTTGCAACACTGCACGGAGGCTCAACACCTTTGATACAGATTCAAGATGGCTTACGAATATCTTTCGATATACTTGAAATATTTCTGCTGCCATCCAATTGACTTATCTAAGCAATTCGGCTATGCAGGTCATTTATTGCTTTAACTAAACTGCTTTCGGAACTAAAATTTTATATTAGATTTGTTGAAAAAATATTCTCATTCATTAGGAAATATTTAACTGGTACGTCCTAACGTGTTAAAAATAAGTTGTGAGGTTAGGTAATCCTTTCATTAAAAATTAGGCGGAAGCGTTACAGAAATATAATTTTGTTCAAACGCCTTCAATCACCGTTTGTGCGATACCAACATTCCACTACTTGATTCCAAGCAGTTATTAGTTAATACTTCTGCAATAAAAGTTGGATCGTAATAGCGTGAAAAGCGCGATATCAAAATTGACGCCAAAACACTAAAAATATTTTGGAACTAAAGTTTACCTACTACCACCAACTACTTCATTCCCTTTGATACCCATATTCTGATGTTTAGTTTGTAAAATTTTGAAATTTCTTCCATTTTCTTTTTAAAATGAGATGACATCCTCGCATGAAAAGTTAAGTGACAACACCAAAGAAAAATATTTGTAAGTTAAAGTGTTTCTCATTATTTTTAAAACACTTTCGTTTATTTCAAAAACTTTTTAGTTAATTTTACCGTTGGATAATAAAAATTAGATGGCAACACCATTCAAGTATACTTTTGTTAAAATGACCTTAATCAGCTTTGTGTAATACACACATCTCTATGCCTGATTAAATTAACTCCTTAAATGCCATTTTCTCATTAAACATTAGGTGGCAACTCCATATTAAAATATTGTTTAGTTAAAGCTTTTTGCTTCTTTGAAAATATTTCACTGAGACCATATGCCGTTATATCATTGAATCTGTTAATTAAATTTTATAGGAAATATTCGTGGCTATGAAAACTGAAAAACACCTCTTTCGTTTGGGAGAGTAATAAAAATTTTGTCAACTTCACTGATAAATATTTTTGAAAAAAAAACTTTGAATTAAAGTTTTGTGAAATAATTTTGCTTTGATAGTTTTTAATGGTGGTGGTGACATTCTGCTAAACACAGTGCCTAATAATCATGTCTTAGCAGCATTTTTATGTTTGTATATTCAAAGATAAATATATTTTTTTATTATTGTAATATTATTTTTATTTTATTAATTAATTATAATTATTAATTAAATATAATTAATTATATTTTCTGAAATAGTTTGGCTTTCATATATTTAAATATATATACAGATTTTTAACTATAATTCAAATAGTTGGCAACATCCGCTTATCTTCTTTTAGCCGCATTTTTATGTTTGAATATCCAAGGATAAATATACATTTTTAAATATAAAAAAAAATAAGTGGCAACGTTTACAAAATAATTTGTGATTAGAGTTTTCTGAAATAACTTTGCTCTGATAATTTTTCATATTTTTTTTAGTTTAACTAGCTATAATTCAAATAGTTCGCAACATTCAGCTAAAATGAGTGCCCGGTTATCCTATTTTGGCCGCATTTTTATGTTTTAAATATTAAAAAAAATTAAGTGGCAACGCTTACAAATTATTTTTAATTCAAGTTTTCTGAAATAACTTTGCTTAGATATTTTTTCATATGTTTTTGTTTAACTATACTTCAAATAGGTGGCAACATTCTGCTAAAATGAGTGCCCGGTAATCCTGTTTCAGACGCATTTTTATGTTAGTATATTCACAGATAACTATTTGTTTTTAAGAATAAAAAAAAAATTAAGTGGCAACGCTTACAAATTATTTTTAATTCAAGTTTTAAGAAATAACTTTGCTTTGATATTTTTTTCAATTTTTTTTGTTTAACTATAATTCAAATAGGTGGCAACATTCTGCTAAAATGAGTGACCGGTGGTCCTGTTTCAGACGCATTTTTATGTTTTTATATTCACAGATAAACATTAAGAAAAAAAATTGAGTGGCAACGTTTACAAAGTACTTTTAATTAAAGTTTCATGAAATAATTTTGTTTTGAAATTTTTTCATCTATAATTGAAATAGGTGGTAACATTATCCTAAAAACGGTGACCAGTTACCCTATTCCAGCCGCATTTTTACGTTTGTTAATTCACGGACAAATATTTAAAAACAAATTAGAAAAAAAAATTAAGTGGCAACGCTTAAAAATGGTGTTTAATCAAAGTTGTTCGAAATAACTTTACTTTGATACTTTTTCATATTTTTTTTAACTATAATTCAAATAGGTGGCAACCTCATACAACAAAAATATTATAGCTAACCGCATTATCATTTTCTGCGTTGGCTTTCAGTTATATACTTTTTGACTACCCTGTATATGTGTGCATATATTCACATACATATGTATGTGTGTCTGTGTGTATACTATTACGAGTTGGCCTATTTGGCACTCAGTTTATCCAGCATGCACTGTTTATTTTTCTATAGTCCACCCAATGAGTCTGCATAGTATATTCAGTGTACTATGGCCCGATGATGATATTCCAACGAATGATCGACGTAAAATTTGCTTGCAGGCAGCTTGAATTCATACAAACATTTCCACATGCACAAATATTTATGTAAGTTCATAAGCTTGGCGTGCAGTCGCGTGGCGAGTGCTCACTGCCAGACAAATTCCAGCTAAAATAACCATGACACACATCGGTTCATATTTGTGCGTCTATCGCTGTACACTGCTGGCACTAGAAACTTGCTGACAGTTTAATTCTGAGTTTTCTGAATTTCACCACGAACAACCCCCGGCGACTAGTCATTGGATGCAAGCCTTTACTCAGCACATATTATTGAACTGCTTGATAAGACGTATTGTCAGAGGTCCATGAAATTTCTGTGAAAACACGCAGGATACTATCGCTTGAGTTACCGATGACATTTCATATTTTTTCGTGACGCGAAAAAGTTTCACTATAGTACATATAAATAATATAAATAATTAAAAGAAGACTCAAAAAGATAATTAGAAAAAATTAATTCTTACTAATTTTAACTTTCTAATACTTAAATGTGCTTCTGAGTATTAATTTTTAAATTCAATTATTTGAACTGCTCTCATTATTTTCCATACCTCTTTTTGTTGATTACCCTAGAGTACTATTCCTTTCCCCCCAAAACCACAAAACTATTTTTTTTGCTAATGACTCACTCATTCGCTCACTAAAATCCCGCTCTGTTATAGTGCACTTAATATTTTTCCTTTCCTCCAAATTCCAGTGCCCTCAGTGTATTATGAGTATACAGCTGTCCTCTTTCATTGCACTACTTGTGTTTCTTCCATTACTCCACATTTCTATTCCCTCTGCTTATTATTCAGCTCGCTGTCTCTACATTTTCTCTAATTTACTTTAAGTGTTTTGTTTCAAAATAAATCACTTTAATCTTCTCCATTAGCTGACTGCTCATTTGCGAAATTCCAAATATTTTTTCAACTCATTGAGGTAAACAAAAAAAGAACAAATATTCCTGTATTATTGTTGTAAAAGCAGAAGTTTATGAGGTGTATATTTATATGGTTGTGCTTAGCGTGGACAGTACGCGCATGCAACAGCACGGGTATGTGTACATATGTAGGTATGCATGTGTGTGTATAAGCAGGTACATATGGTAGTTTCTATTTTCCGATCATATTGATTTGGGAGCATTGGTAGTATTTGTTGTTTTCTATTATTATTTTATTAGTTTATTTCTTTCCTTCGCTGGGCAACCTCAATTAACTTTGAAGTTGGCATTTTGCGGTTTGCGTTCTTAATAAAACTGATGCTTAAAATAGAGACGATGACGTGGACGGTGTTTGTTTTGTTTTCTGTTATTATTCAATTGCAAAACAGAAGTCTGAATATAAATGAAATGTGCGAAAACAATTCAAAGTGTAATTAATTTTGTGTATTCTAGCAATACTAGAAAACGTATCACTTGCAGGACGGACAAAAGTGAAGATGCACGAATAAGCAGCAAAATATTGAATAGCAGCTGTTCAGTGCCCGCCGCAGCCGAGAGGGTTGGTTAGTTACGCACCACGCACTATTCAGAATTTAGAGAGTACGTAGGTTCGAATCTCGGTGAAGGACCAAAAATGAAGAAAAACTTTTTTTTAATTGCGGTGACCCCTCGCAATGGCAATGGCAAACCTTCGAGTGTATTTCTGCCATAAAAAAAACTTCTCAAAAAAATATCTGCCGTTTGGAGTCGGCTTGAAACTGTGGGTCCCTCCATTTTTGGAACAACATCAAGACGCACACCACAACTAGGAGGAGGAGCTCGGCCAAACACACAAAACAGCTACTTTAGTATTAGCGAATTCATGGCAAGTGAACAGGTCTTTAAGACATTGTTGTACATTTTTCTAAAAATTGACTTATTTTAGACTTGAGAACTGAACTGAACAATTTTTTTTTTTAATTTCAAACATTTGTTCAAACCAATTTTTTTAGCATAAAACATAATCTTAAAAAAAATATATGACAAGAAATAAGATTTTTTGTTCAAAATTTGTGATGAGAAAAATTGTTGCCTATTTTAAAAAACACCAAAGGTGGGGTGTCTTTCAAAAATGACAGCACGGAATTTTATTTTTTCAGAATTTAGCAAAAGAATTTATTTTCTTCGATATTTTCTGCACTATAACGTTAAAATTCATTGAAATATTTTTCACGCAGTATTCTAGTTTTAAAAACTGAGTCATGCATTATCGCTATCATTTCAAATATTGTCCAAAATTACTTGAAATTTGCGCTACAATTGAAAGCATTGTTGAGTTTTTGCCGCACTTTAATACGTTTTTTCTGCTACTGGCGAACACAAGTTTGCTTTCGTTTTTTTCATAATCAAACAAACAAATACGTTTATAAACATTAGGGGTGTCCTTTCTTCCGAAAATAAAATTATATATGGAAGATAAAATAAAATGAAATAACTAAAATGAAGGTGGAAAGAAATAATTTAAAATTAAAAAATTTAAATTTCAAAAAAGGTGATAAGGTACCTGTAAAATAAAATGAAATGAATTAAAAGAAAAAATAAATAAACAAAATGAATGTAGGAAGAGTAAAATTAAATAAAAAAACTAAGAAACAAAAAAAATTAATTAAATAAATAATAATAATAAGAAAAATAAAATAAAGAAAAATATCATGGGTAAAATAAAAAAAATAACGTAAAACAAAGTAATACGAAGTTAAATAAACCGAAAAAAAGTTAAAAGAGTAAAGTAATATAAAATAAAAAATTCAAAAAAACATAATAAAAAATATACTTAAAATCAATACTAATATATAATAAATTAAATTAAATATAATAAATAATAATTAAAGAAAATTTTAGTAAGCAGTAAAATGTGCAATAAAATAAAATTACTTTAAGGGGTTATATAGCTTGTGTTGGACTAAAAAATCGAACTTTTTTTTATTGCACATTCTAAAAGAGCATCACCTGAAAAATATAAATTCAAAAAATTATAAAGATCGGATCATTAGAACGAAAGCTACAGACCGTGGAAGCGCGCGACCTGATCCATAAATGAAGTGCACGCAAAACTTTAGACGCGATTATCTCGAAGTCGTGTTTTTGAAAATTACCGTCGCGGTGATAATTATTTATCAAAAACCATTTTGCCGATTTGCATAAACTTCTTTTTTAATTATTCGAAGTTACAACCTCGTGAATCTGAACGGTTCACGTATTATTAATATTTGCAGAGTTTGCTGGAACTAATTATTTTTTTAATTTTTCAACCCCTCAAAAATCGTGTTTTTTTTTTTTGGTTCATATCGACAACATTTTTTTTTGGGTAAACAAACCGTTCAGATTCACTAAAAACATTTTTCTACAATAATCATTTAATTTTTTTGATTTCAGTTGAGCTGCTCATGCGCTACCATGATCATCGCAAGCCTCTTCTAAAAAACGGCGTTTCGGGGGATGGGCGATATCAACAATAAATAATAACATTTAAAAAAAAAATGTATTCTTCGAGAGTTACCCTTTAGTATGATATACTATGCCTCATTTGAATAAAAGTTCTAAAACATATTTAAAAAAAATTATGGCAATCGTCCACATTATCGGGCACACAAAACAAAATGAAAGTAGAAACAAGTAAAGTTATACAAAAGATGCAAATGAATACAAAATAAATAAAAGAAGTAAACTAGAATCAAAAAAAATAATGTGATATTAAACAAAATGCAAGAAAATAAAACAAAAATGAAACTAATTAAACTTACGTAACGACCAGACAAATCTGGCCATCCTACAATCTGAAACAGACAAAAACCCTTATAAGTCTTTCGAAACACGACCTAAGGCATATAATATCTCTTATCACCGGCCACTGCCTTTTGGGCACTCACGCACGTCGGCTCGGGGTTCCCCAAAACGACCTGTGCAGATACTGCGAGGACGAAGATGAGGAAGTATCGAGCAGAAATTTGCTGTGCAGTTGTCCCGGTCTAGCCAGAAATCGACTCGCTCTTCTAGGCTCTCCAACAATTGACAATCTTTCAGTACTCTCGGACCTGAAAATCGAATCTCTCATCAAATTCTCGAAACGAATTAATATCTTTAACCAAAATCTACAATAAAAATCTCGGTTAGGTGGGGAAATCATATAACATAATGAGCTCTAGGGCAACACAACGGACCCAACTTGCGGTCTATGTGGCACTGCGGGGTCACCCTTAAACCAATCAACCAGTAGATACAATAAATACAAAATATATGATGAGTAACCAATAATAAAAAACACGAAATAAAAAAAGTGAAGTAGTCTAAAAAAATATTAAATAAAAATTAAGCAAAAATGAAACTATTAAGATTAAATTAATTAATAATAAATAATGAAATAAAATAAAATATTGTAAAGCAAAAACCAAAAAAAAAAGTATTTAAAAAAAAACAAAGTCTAAGAAATTAAAAAATAGAAGAATTAAAAAATTAAATAAAATAGAATAAAATAAAATAAAGCAATAAAAATCAACCAAACTGAAGTAATAAATAATGAAGTAAAAACGAAATAAAATAATGTGAAGTAAGCTAACAAATATTAAATAAATATTAAGTAAAAATGAAATAATTAAAATTACATTAATTAATAATAAATAATAAAATAAAATAAAATATCGTAAAGCAAAAACCAAAAAAAAAGTAAAGTGTAAAAAATAAAAATTAAAAAATTAAATAAAATAGAAAAAAATAAAAAAAATAAAATAAAATAATGGCTTTACCCCGCTAAGTCTGATGTAGCAGGATTTCCCAGTACCTGAGGGGGTTAAATCACCAGCAGAAATGATCGCAGCATGGAAGGCAAAAACAATACACGGTGCCCATCCCCATGATCTCGAAATGGAATGGATAGACGCACTGTCATCCAATTTATGGTTGAAAAGAGGAAAGCTATTTTCTGAAATAGAAGGTTTCGCAATCGGTATCCAAGACTGAGTTATCCCAACAAGAAATTTCCGAAGGTCGATATATGGCGAGGCAATAGAAGATAGGTGCCGAAAGTGCGGCATTTACGGTGAAACAATCGACCATGTAATTGCTGGATGTAGCGTACCTGCACCCCGTGAATATGTCATGAGACATAACAATATAGCAAAGATCCTCCACCAACAACTTGCGATAAAACACGGTCTCTTACAAGCAGAAGTCTTGTATTTTAAATATGAATAAAGGCAATTTTGGAAAATGCAAATTTTAAACTGTACTGGGACAATATAAAATACAAATTAGAATACCCCTAATAATAAACAAAATAAAGTAGTTAATAATAAAGAACGAAATAAAATATAATATAATAAAATAAGGCACAATGAATTAACTAAAATAAAAAATACAGTACAAAATTTCAAAAATTTAAAAAGAAACATTAGAACACCCCTAATAAATAAACATATTAAAATAATAATTAACGGCGAAAACCAAACAAAAATTAAAAATTTAAGATAAAAATAATAATAATAGTATAAAAAATAAAAATGAAATAAAATAAAATTAAGCAAAACGAAATTAATTAAAATAAAAAAAAAAATGTATACAAATAATTAAAAAATTTAATTAATAATACAAATTAGAACACCCCTAATAAACATACATAAATATTGAGTACTTAAAAGCGTACACATTTCCACACTCCACCACTTCGTTCTCCAGACAACGCATCTGCAGTACACGCGAAGACACCTACGAAGACGTGTGTGCTAGCAAAATGTTTGTGCATCTTCATAGCTGAATGGCTTTTAGAAAGTGCTGAGCAGTGACATTTAACACCAGCTGTCAGTACGCGCCATTGCAATGTTCTCACTTCTGTTATTTTTATTAGAAAACTCTTCAGATATGAGGATGTGTGTGTGGATTTGGCACTCACGCAAGGCAAAGCTAGTTTGTGTGTGCTAGCAAAAAAAATAAAGTCAGCTTAAGCTGACGCCAGCCATCATCAATGTTGTGCGTAGCTGCAGTTTTTCACTCTCCTTTCGTATTGCTTCTATTCCCTTTACTTTACCCTTTCACTCCCAAATGTACTTAAAGTTCACTTTTCAGTAAAAAAAAAAAACAGCGTCTAAACCTCAAAGGAAAGTGAGAAAAGTTGAATGTGAGACGCCACAAAAAAAAGCACACGAAAGAAAAAGTATGTAGAGGGAATGTTTTATTTATTTTTTTGTGCTTTTCGAAAAATTCGTTGCGGCTGGCAGACATTGGATGCCGTGAATGCTTTTGCCGACACGTTGCTGTAAGCTGTGTTGGGAAAATGTGGGAAATGCTTTTAAATGAAGTTTAAAGATTAAATTTTTTATTATAAGGCAATTTTAAATTCTTCAAGATGAGTATCAGCTACTCGTATATGAGGAAAAAGTTTAAGTTGTAAAAATATTTACTACGTACAAGCCATACCTTTTGCACGCCGTTAAAGTTCTAACTTTTTGTTCTATAACTATAAATTACTACTTGCAAGTTGTCCTTGTTTTTGTATTGAAATTACAAGCAGTACCGAGAAGTTCGTATTTTGAAAGCTTTCATATCTTAAATACAAAAATGTACACATTCTGTAATCAAATGGAGTACATCTGCAAAAATACCTGAAATTATAAATCTTATATAGCAATGCGACATACTCAGTTTTTCATATTCTCAGCTTTATAATTTTAAAGGACTTAAAAGTTTCAACGAACAAAATTTTCAGAAAATAGTTTTAATTATCTTTACTCACTACAAAATATGAATATGGGCATCACGCAAAAAAACTATATTTAGGAATGAAAAAACTTTGATTTTCGGCAGGATAGGATAGCACAGTGATGTCCTTTGAAAAATGTATTTTTTAATATTCTTGAAATATCCTAATGAATTATTTTGAAAACAAATTTGTTAAAATTGCATATAACGGGTGATTTTTTGGCTATTATCTTATTAAACAGTTGGTTTAAACAGCTGACGCACGTCTCGCGTTTCGTTTCACTGTCCAACATCTTCAGTTTGGCCTATAATTTAACCATGAATCGTCTTACAAACGAACAAATTTACATATCGCAGCTGTATCGGCCAGTGTTAATGATGACCATCAATTATCGATTGGGCCTCTGTTACTCAACAACGTGGAAAATTTTGCGAAAGGATTTAGGTGTGAAGCCTTTCAAAATACAGCTGAGGCAAGAATTGAAGCCGAACGACCTACCGGAACGCAATTGGCCACCCAGGTCGTGCGATATAACGCCTTTAGATTATTTTTTGTGGGGCTATGTTAAAGCTCATGTCTATTCAGACAAGCCTGCCTCAATTAACGCATTGGAAGACCATTTTAAAGCATTTATATGTGAGATACCGGCCGAAATATTGGAAAGAGTATGCCGAAATTGGACTAAGCGGATGGACCATTTGAAGCGCAGTCGCGGTCAACATTTGCATGAAATAATCTTCAAACATTAAATTATATGGACTGTACTATCGATTTAAATAAAATTTGCATGCGTTTTTTTGAATTCTACGTGTGTTTTTTGAAAAACTTTCCTCTAGCTCTTAAATAATCACCCTTTATAAGTAAGTATAAATATATGTATGGATTGGGGCATAAATTCATAGCGGTTTTATATTTTCTTTTATTTTATAATGATTTGTTTGCTGTTGGCAAAGGGTAAATATTCATTCGATAGAACCCTTTCTGCTCTACGAAACTATGTTAATTGTATTTTCAAGTTATTTAATTTTTTACAAGTTTTAAGGCTCAAATATGGAATACCCAGTAGGAAAAAATTAACATTTTCGACACCTGCTCTTCTTTGCTTTCCATCGATGTCGAAATGCTGCCGAAGCAGCCCGGGACATTAGAGACGTGTATGAAGAAGGTGTCACAGACAAGTCTGCAGCACGGGAATGGTTTGCTAAGTTCAAAAATGGTGACTTTGACGTCGATGACACGTCCCGCAGCGGAAGGCGTCTGAAATCAATTTTGAAGGAAAACAGTCGTGAAACCAGTCGTGAATTGGCGGAAAAAATGAACTGCCTTCATTCAATGGGATTTGCCGAAAAGTCACGAGCTCAACAAAAGCAACAAAGAAAGTCGCCTTCAAATTATTTCTCAGCGTATCGCCCGCCATCGAGCAACACGCGGTCATAAATAGTGCTTTTTGTACCGAATCATCACGGGAGATGAGAAATGGTGCCCATACATCAATATAAAGCAAAGAAAGGAATGGGTGGAATGTATGTACAGTCTGTGTCAGAAGAAAAGAACCGGCTTTCTTGTAACTTCAAGATATACTTCGTTCAAGGGTTACGACGCCAGTGCTATCTCAGATTAGTGTCGTTCGAAACTTTCCCGTAAACGCAAGCAAACAAAAATGAGTGAAAAGTATGCGAAGCGTTTTGCGGCTGTGCAAAAGTTATTAAAAAATCACTGATGTGGAATGGGGGGTATAAGGTGCACAAAAATGTTGATGACTATTCCGAGCGCGGCTTGAAGCGAGTGACGACAAAAAAGCAGGATAAAGTGATCGTTCAAAGTTTTAAGAGGGAATCTTTTTTGTGACTGCGCCAAGTACGATCAGTTCTTGCGAAAATGGGGATAGATGTGAGTATCAACACCATTGAATGGCGACTGAAGGAGGCGAACATATCCTACCGTTCCACATCATCAAAACCACTGCTCTCAGAGAAACACATTGAGAAACAACAAATCAAGAAAATGGCGTCAGAGTATTGGGCTGGCATTCCCAGCCCCATACTCCAAACCCAGTAGGGAACTATGGAAACGCATCAAAACATTGATAAATTTTGGGGCTCTTTTTCTGGCACAGACTGTTTGTAGGTATGTATATACGGTAATATACTGGTATAGAGATTGAAAATTTAGGGTATTTTCAGGATTGTTTTTTTCCAATAAAAAAATTAAAAACTATATTTAAATTTTTTAGGTTTTTTATTTAACATCTTGTACATACAAAAATTAAAAAAATTGTTTTTAATTTTAATAATTTAAAAAATGGCGCTAAAGTTGACTCTCTCGAAAAATTAGACCTGGACGGTGTTTTCCATTTTCGCTCTTCTATTTGTCTGAAATATAAATAGATAATAGATAGATTTTTATTTAAGTAGACAAAATATGTTACATCAATAATTTTAGCACAACTTACAGAATATGGTAACTAAACCTTAATTCTACAACATATTTTTGTTATCACGGATTTTCGTCATTTTACAGGTAAATTTCAGAGGAAAAGAACTACTATTTAAAAAACCTCCACTATGAATAAACAAGCTATTTTTCTTCCTTTTTATATGAGTAAACTACATTAATTAAAAAGATTTGAGATCAATGTATTGTCTGATATACTACAACGAATTTTAAACCGTTCGGTAAATTTTTCAATTTGTTCATTTACCATGCTTACGTTTGCCTCGATATGGAGCCTTCTAGTGGAAAAATCCCAGGCTAGCCCTAGCATCATTTTGAGAACTTTGTTTTGACATATATGCAACTTTTTAATATGAGATTTTGCAGTTATACCCCATGCTGGGCAAGCATATAATATTATGGATAAGGAAATAGAATTGTAAATTATCAATTTATTTTAATAGCTATATTAACTTTTTCTGTTATATAATTATTAAATGGTGATTTTTTAAGAGCTATAGGAAAGTTTTTCAAAAAACACACGTAAAATTCAGAAAAATTCATGAAATTCTTATCTAAATCGGTAGTACAGTCCATATAATTTAATGTTTGAAGATTATTTGATGCAAATGTTGACCGCGACAGCACTTCAAATGGTCCATCCGTTTAGTCCAATTTCGGCATACTCTTTCCAATGTTTCGGCCGGTATCTCACACATAAATAAATGCTTTAATGTTGTCTTCCAATGCGTTAATTGAAGCAGGCTTTTCTGAATAAACACGACCTTTAACATAGCCCCACAAAAAATAGTCTAAAGGCGTTATATCGCACGATCTGGGTGGCCGATTGACAGGTCCCGAACGTGAAATAAAATGTTCACCGAACTCGCCTCTCAACAAGTCCATTGTTACGCGTGCTGTGTGGCATGTGGCACCGTCTTGCTGATACCACATGCCATGCAAGTCAAGCTCTTGCATTTTGGGCAAAAAAAAGTTGGATATCATTTCACGGTAGCGCTCACCATTCACAGTTACGTTACGATTCGCAGCATCCTTGAAGAAGTACGGTCCAATAATACCTCCAGCCCACAAACCGCACCAAACTGTGACCTTTTCTGGATACATTGGTAGCTCTTGCAATTCTTCTGGCTGATCTTCTCCCCAAAGTTGACAATTCTGCTTATTTACGTACCCATTGATCCAAAAATTAGCTTCGTCTCTAACACAATTTTTCGATAAAAAAGTGGATCTTAAATTTTCTTAACAGAAAAGGCATTTTTATAATAAAATTCAATGACTTACAAGCGTTGTTCGTTTGTAAGACGATTCATGGTTGACAGTGAAACAAAACACGAAACGTGCGTCATCTGTTTTAACCAACTGTTTAAAAAGATATTAGCTAAAAAGGCACCCGTTATTTAACCTGATCACTGTAAGTGAGTTTTTATCAAAAATTACCCCTGAAATATAGAGGCCAAAAAAATTATTAATCAGTATGACTGTAGCTATGTCCCGTACTAAAATATATAAAAAATAAAAAAATGGCAAAATGGCGCGGTTTTGAATTTGACACTCTAAAAATGGGGTATTTTGTTTTTTCAGTTTTTTAATAAAAATACGAAATAATTTAAATAATTCTATGATTCTGGTATGGGCGATAGCCACTGATGTTGAGAGCAACATATCAAAATTTCAGACTACTCGATTGAATAGTTTTTTTTTAGTTTAAAGTTTTGAGAGTGGATATTTGCCATTGATGCCGTCGCGTGATGAATCTGAATCTACTTGCTAAAACGGCTGTAATAAAAATTTAGGTATATTCTTAAAATCCTACACTTTCGAGAAATAAAAAGAAATCGATTTTTTGAAAATTCTGTACCACCAGGACCCCTTAATTTATTTATATAATTATTGCTTTTTGTTTAAATAAAAGTCTTCAGTAAAAACGTTTGTTTTTATTCTCATGTAACGGGTGATCAATTAAGAGGAGTTTTTTCATTTGCGTTTTTTTTACAGATCGCGCGCGAGTTGTGGCAAACTGTCATCGTGGATTTGTTGAACAGCGTTTGGCATTTCATCATGGAAAGACTCACACCGCAACAACGTCTACAAATTGTTCAACTGTATTATGAAAATCAGCGTTCTGTGACAAATGTTTTTCGTGCGCTTAGACCGCATTATGGTCAACATAATCGGCCTGCCTTAAACACTATTCGACATACCATCAACAAATTTGAATCCGAATATTCATTGGTGGATAATTCTCGACCGAATAGACCACGTCCAGCAAGAAGCATTGAGAATATAGCGGCAGTAGCAGAGAGTGTACGTGAAAACCGCGATGAATCGATTCGGCACCGTTCTCAGCAACTTGGACTGTCGTATGGAACAACTTGGTCAATTTTACGGAAGGATCTTCATTTAAAAGCATACAAAATACAGCTCGTACAAGAACTAAAGCCAAATGACCTTCCTGCACGCCACCGTTTTGCTGATTGGGCTCTTGAAAAGATTGAAGAAGATCCGCTGTTTTCGAGCAAAATTTTGTTCAGCGATGAGGCGCATTTCTGGCTCAATGGTTACGTCAATAAGCAAAATTGCCGTATTTGGGATGAAGAGCAACCAGAACAGGTTCAAGAGCTACCTTTACACCCAGAGAAAACAACGGTCTGGTGTGGTTTATGGGCTGGTGGAATCATCGGTCCATATTTTTTCAAAAATGATGATGGACGCAACGTAACTGTGAATGGTGCTCGCTACCGTACCATGATATCGGACTTTTTGCTACCTGAAATTGAATCTAATGATCTCTACGACATTTGGTTTCAACAAGACGGAGCCACTTGCCATACAGCTCGTGAAACAATGACTTTATTGAGAAGTCATTTCGGAGAGCAGCTGATTTCACGTTTAGGACCTGGACTTTTTGGACTTTGGACTTTTTTCTTTGGGGAATCGTAGCGTAGTTGCGGCCAACATTTGAATGTAGTCATATTCAAAAAGTAAATGTCAAAGAATGTCCTTTCAAATGATAAATAAAGGTTTTGAACATAATTTACATTTTTGTTTTTTTTTTTAACTATTGAAAAAAGCCCAAAATTCATCAAGTCCGCTCTATTATGTCAGAGCCTAGTCAGTTTTCATTACTAAAAATTTCATCTATATTTTTTTTTTCTTTCACTATGAATCATCAAGTCAACTCTATTATCTTGGAGGCTAGTAAAAATTTCATCTATATTTTTTTCTTCTTTCACTACGAACCAGTTTTCAGCCTTGCCAAAAATTAAAAAAAAAAAATTCAAGCGAAATTTCAGATTTTTTAGTAAGAATTTAGCGCTGCTATTATTCTGAAAATAGGTGTATGTATTGTGCGTTACTTCAAGACACTGTGTAGAACAAAATTTTCTTAGGAATGCAAAGAACTCGGATTTTGTCAGTTTTTCGCTTTTTATAAAGAATCGAAGTCGCTTTTTCTAACATTTCCTTGTTCGTAGAAGGCATCAAGGACGTAGTCTGGTCAAATACTCATTTTTTTTTAGGGATATTTTTTAGGAAATAGTATACAAAACCAATTTTTTTTTTTTGACATATTTTTTGGTAGTAAGGTGGCACGAAAGTAAGAGTCTTAAAAAGCTTGTCAACAGGATTTTGGCTCTTCAGGACATCTGAAACTAAAAATTTAAACTGATAATTATTCTCTAGGCCTGTCATTCTGAGAGGTGTGACAATGGGAAAATTTTTCGGAAAAATAACAAAATGGCGGCCGTTGAAAATATACCTTTTATCAAAAAAATAAAAAAAATGTTTTTGTATACTATTTCCTAAAAACTATCTATAAAAAATGAGTATTTGACCAGGCTACGTCCTTAATTATAATACCTAAGGAACGGTACAAAATGCACGAATGCAATATTCCACGGTGCTTATTTCGCATCCACTTACGTGCGTTAAAAGAATCGAGTGTTCCGAAAGGGCAAATTTGAACGCCTTTAAAGGAAAATAGATTTAAACCCTTATGGATCATGAACAAGTTCAGTTACTAATATATATAAGCCGCGCATACCCTTCTCTGATTTTATGGATTCGTAAAACCATTTGCTTAAACAATCACTAAACAATCAAACTCTTTACGGTCTCGTTGCTTTTCTTTCCATTCATTTTATAAAGTATTTTCCTCTCTACTGCCATTTCAACTTTGCCTATTGCTTTTCTTGTGCGTATAACGGTACTTATGTACATATTTGCAAAGCTTCTTGAAGGGACATCCAGAGACTTTTTCGACGAATTTCGGAAAATTGTATGCCATTGTTCAACTTACCTATTTTTTGCTTCTATTAACTAATACCCATACCCAAGCGTATGCAAGTGAGCGCTTACACACACATACTCATGTGTATAATCTACTGGGCTCCAGCGCACTGCGCACTGTGCACTAAATAAAAATGCAATGTGTTTGAGTTTAGTTTTTTCGCTATTTTTTATTTTCTTTCGAGCGGCTCTTTCATTTAGTGCATGAAAGTTTTCTAGCCAACAACAAGAATACGAGTATCAGCATAAGCCAAAATCAATTTGACTAGGGCGAAAAACATGTCATTAATGTATTGCTGGAACGCTAAAAGCAACTTTTTTACACACACGCTCATATACCTATACTGTTACGTTCATACTTACAAATTCGTAGTAATTTTTTGCAGCTCGTCTCTATTTTGCTTGCTTGTCTCATTGTTATCCAGTTCCCATTGTTATTGGCATACATTTACACATACATGTGCATGTATGTATGTAGTGGTTATTGTATTCTTATTACTAGAAAATACACTGTATTTCCTGGTAATGTGCCTTATTGTTTGGATAAAATGGTAATGTCTGACAAAAAGACTTAAGTTTACTTAGCAACCTCCACCTACTACGCACTGAATTTCCTGCTGCTAATACATTTTGAGACTGCCAATCTTTCAGAGTCTTAGCTCAAGAATCCATCTTAAAAATGCTGCAGAAAAATTTCTGCATCTGCCCATTGAAGGTAGAGATTTTTTGGTTAACACGCAAAAACTGCTAAAGTCAGATGAGTTGTTTTGTTAAAAATTCACAAATATAAAAATGAAAAAAATTCAAATTCTTGCTTGATGAATTTGTTTGATGAAAATGCATTAGCAAATATTTACTGCACGTCATATATCGTCCATTCAAGGCCGAAATTGTAATTTAAAAGAGAAAATTAAAAACTACCTCCCATTCAGTCATGACCTTAAGCGAAATTTCGTCACCCTTCTCAATGCTTATAGAGTGGCTGTAGTGATGCGATGAGGTTTGGCTGTTCTCATATTAAACTGGCTGAATACATCAGCTGCAAATGAGATGGCCCGTAGCAGCTATATTTTTACACGCGCAATATATGAGAATGATGCGCGTTTTGTAGAGTGCCAGTTTGGTCCTTCGGGAGAGAGATCTACTTCTCAATTGCCTACTTAGCCTAAAATAACACCTGTTAGCAAGGCTATTCTTCGTTTTTCTCCAGGCTGACGTCATGTTTGGTCCCAATGTGGAAAAGTCCTACACCTCCATATATAGCTCGGCGGAAAGCCCGTGTGCTCCAGCAGCTTTGCTGTTCTTGAGTCGGCTAATGGATGTTCGCGCTTCATCTATGTCGGGTAGCATAGAAGAGATGGCGAGAAAGGTAATTAGAGCATTCATGACGTGTACGGGGAGACTAGCAAAACTTCAGTAAATTGATTTGAAAAAATTATAAATTTTATTTTTTTATTTTATTCATTATTTTTTATTTTTTCCACATAATCACCATTAATTTCTATTCATTCTTTTAAACTGTAAATCCATTGTTGAAAATAATCCTCAAAATTATGTGGAGAAGAAAGAGAACTAGGCAGTTGAAAAAAGAAAGAAAGGGTTTTGGATTAGAGGATGATAACCAACGGTCGTATTTACGTTCGTATTACCCGCTTCAAGCCACTGATGAATTTAACCAGATGCGTGATCTTTAAACATGTAGATGTAGCGAAAAAGTGAGAACTCAGATGTCTAATCTTTGGCCGACGTGAGCAAGGCAGCTGAGAAGAAGGTGCTGAAATAATTCAACCTCGTCCTCCAGACAACTTCTGCAGAAATGACGTCAAACAATCCCAAGTCTCATCCCATGGACACCTAACGGCCAATGTCCGGTAAGGACAATTATCAAATTCGAGAGTGGCGGCTATGTAGCCTTAGAAGTTGCCTCGAGCGTCTCTGACTTATACGGGGCCAGAAGGATCTCACAACTTTGCACGCTTGCGCACTAGCCCAGCGCTCGCTGAGTTGACGTGAGGCCCATCATCCCAGGAGCAAACCGTAAGTTTTGAAGGGAACCCCAATCCTCTCATTTTACGATGAAACCGACTCCATCAATGCCAGAAAGCGCAATGAAGTTACTTGTCATTTCGGCAGTGTGAGCTCGCCCAGATGTGGCAGCGAAGTTTCTCGTTTTTTCCTATTTTCCAGTCAGTTTTTGAACACTTTTGGTAAGCAGTTTTCAGCATACCATTTTGCAGTTACTATCTGAGAAGAATCTAACCAAATAGGAGTAATAAATTTTGCTCTGGTGAGGTAAACCGAGACCACCACTTTTGATCCTGAATTTTGCTGCTTGGCTTTCACAGGTGGATTAGTTCTTTTCGGGCTCCTTGCCGCGGGCTGCTATCTGGTTTCCAGACCATACCTGAAAACCAAGCTTCGTTGACTGTTGGGATCATATAAAAGTTGCTAGATGCTTCGTTTATTTATTTTTTTAAATAATACTAAGCAAAATTTACTCTACCTTCTTTTTGACTCTCATTCAAAATTCGTTAAACCCATCGAGCAGTGCAATATTCGCGATACTTTCAAAGCAT
This sequence comes from Anastrepha obliqua, assembly GCF_027943255.1. Taxonomy (NCBI): domain Eukaryota; kingdom Metazoa; phylum Arthropoda; class Insecta; order Diptera; family Tephritidae; genus Anastrepha; species Anastrepha obliqua. The sequence continues at coordinate 109,491,491 of NC_072894.1, read as the reverse complement.
TCAAGCTCCATCAACTTACTGCATATAATTCCCTGTATGATTTGTGGGTTTCCGTCACTTTTTCGCTTTCCCAGGGCCACATTTATCTCATCGATCGACGATTTCGGCCGTCGTCCTTCTCGAGGCTCGTCCTCCATAGAAAAGTGTCCCGTGTGGAATCTTTGATATCACTTGCAAATAGTCTTAATAAATGGAGTACTTATTTTATATACAGTATGGAACTCATTGAAAATTTCCACGGGCCTGAGTTGACGTCAAAAGTCGTAGAGTATTGAGTAACGAATTTCCTGCTGCGTCGCTGGCGGAATTTTCATATTGTTATTGCATCAATTATTTTAGGTTTCCTCGTTTCTATTCTAACCATCCGAAATCTTATATGAACATCTTAAGATCATAACAAAAGTAATGCCATTTTAAGACTTTTCAAAAAAATACCATCCACTTACGGCACTTTTTTTAGTTCCACCGTAAATAAAGTTCCTGCAAAATTTCTAAGCAGTTGAGACGAGCTGAAAATGTGTTTCACTTGAACTCACAAGCTATGAGACAGGAAAGGAATAGTGAAAAGTGGTTTGTTGCAGAGACAAAATTTTGATCACATTTATTCGTGTGATCGGGAAGCGTATATTTTAAAATGTCCCAAGGCGAATTCACTCAAGCTGATGAATCAGCTGATTTTGCTAATTTTTGTCTTGATTATCAAGTTGCGCTGCTTCTTGGTTCCCGCTTGGTCTTTTTGTTTACATACTCAAGGAAATTTTAAGGTACTATCACCTTTAATATATTAATTTTGAATGATCGTATACTAAAGTTAGTTAGGAGGGAAAAATCGCCACCAATACAGAAAAATTAACCTTCAATGAGAAACTTTTTTTAAAACCGTCGTTTAGGCAGCTGGGTCTAGTCTTTTTATCGTCCTGTTCGAAGATTCTTTTTTTATGTTGTTGTTGTTGAAGTGACTGAGTATTTCAACGGAAATAATCCTAATTAGTGACCAGCACCATTTTACTACCACCTCCCTCGTAGAATGATGTTTGTTTTTTTTGCGTGTTTTTGTTCTAAGTCAAATCCATTGATTGAAGTCCCAGTATAGCAGCAAATTCTTTATCTCAATGTCTGAGATCTCATTGCTGCAAAAAAGGGTTACCGAAGGAGCGGAGTCGTGCCCTAGCTAGCCCTGGACATTCACATAAGTAGTGGAAAAGACTTTCCTTCGCCCCTTCCGCTTGACAGCTCCTGCAAGTGGGATTGAAGAGTAGGTTGAGTCTAGCTGCATGATCTCCTACTTTCCAATGACCTGTAAGGGTTGCAATGATGCGTGAGATATTTGGCCGGTTGGTAATAAATACATGTAGATAGTTGCTTCCACCTTCTTTCGGCTAAAGCATGTTAGTGTGAAGCAATGGATGCTTTTATTGTGTTGAATCGGGTGGAAACGGCCAGCGCTTCTGCTATTTCTAGTGTCAAACCTTTTCTTGCTAACTCATCCGCTATCTCGTTACGCCGTATGTTCCTTTGACGGGGAACCCAAATCAGAGTGATTTCAAGCCAATGACTAAGCATTTCCAGCTCCTCTCTACACTGTAGTTTGGATGGAATGGAGTTGGAGTCCAAGGCCTCTACAGCTGCTTGACTGTCTGAGAAGATAGCTACTCTTGCACCAACTTTCTTGTAGAGTTTTAGTGATTTGCTGTCAGTTCTGCCTAGAACACGCTGGCATAGTCAGGAAGGCGAATTGAGTGGGACAGGTGGAGCGGCTTCGAATGGAAGGCAGCTCTCACACCACAGTTCATCTCAGAACCATCGGTATAGATTTCGATATCGTATCTTCCAATCACCTTCCCTTTGCTCCATTCGGCTCTCGGGGGAAAACGTACCGTAAAGTCTTTCTTGAAGTTAAGGTCGGTGTGTAGTCTGATCTGTTTTTGAGCAGCGAGGGTCCTTGTAGGAGGATCTTACTGTGACCGTACGACCTTGTTGTCCAGCTTCCTATATCTCTGAGTCTCACCGCGCTGCAATTAGCTATTGTTTTATTGATCTAATGGTAGCAGATGAATTAATACATTGAGCGCTTCAGTAGGACTGGTGCTAAGCGCTCCTGTAGTTAAGATACACGCTGTTCTTTGTATCTTGTTCAGCTTAGTTTTGTTCTATTTCTTTTTATTGCCGGCCACCAAACTAGTGCCGCATATGTTAGTAATGGCCTTACAATGGCTGTATAGGACCAATTGGATAGTTTTGGTTGGAGACCCCATTTTTTACCCAACATTCTCTTACACGTGTAAAGTGCTATATTCGCTTTCTTTACCCTGTACTCTACGTTGGAATTCCAGCTGAGTTTGGGGTCTAGGATAACACCTAGGTATTTTGCTGTTGGGTTAGCAGTTTAGTTTTGGGAGAATAAAGTTTGGTACCTTGGTCTTCCTGGTGAATAGCATCAGTTCAGTTTTTCTCGGGTTTACACTTAAGCCACAGTCCGTGGCCCAATTGCTGAGTTATACCAGAGCTCCTTCCATAATCTCACTGATTGTAGTTGGAAACATTCCTGAAACCATAAGCACTATGCCGTCCGCGTACGCTTTACTTTAATTCCCCTTTGGTTCAATTGGGTAATGATGTTGTTAGCGACTAGTAACCACTTCTTTTTTATAGTTTATATGTTTAAATCGATAGAAAATTAAATTTTAGGAAGCTACCTGGTAGCTCATGTCGTCAGCTATAATAGAATTATGTTCAATTCAATTAATTCAATTAAAACAATAAAAAAGAAACCAAAAAAAAAAAACGGTCACTTATTTTATTTTAATATATTTCTGTTATTATAATCCTTATATCAACTTCTAGCTAATATTAAAAAAAATGTAATTAAATACTCGTATTATTCAATATATTATAGTAGTACTTTTTTCTTACTTTTCTATTGCACACTTGCCTTTTAAGGTCCTTTGGACCATCTTTATTTAAAAAAAATAATATGCAGATATACATATATATTTTCTCTTAAGTAGAAACTAGGTTATATATTTTTCTATGCGCAGTACAATTTTCTGTTGGAAAAATTCACAAATTTCAACTGAAAATTATTATTATAAATGCCACTTGGTTGGAAATATATAAAAATTTGCGCAGATGCACTTGAAATATTTTGTAGGCCTTCTGAAAAGGCTATGAAATCTATGCTCTAACATCGAAAAAACTTTAAAACACAGTAGAGCAATTAACAATTGAGTGAAAATTACTTGGCATGAAGACATTTTAAAATTAAGGAGGCAAATATATACATTTAAAAGCAGTTCTTGTGTTACTATGGTAGTTGTGGCGGCCCCTAAGAATTAACTTAAGCATAATTTTTGTTTGAGAATAATTTATAATTTGAAATATTCTTATGTAGGATTTTTAATAATTAAATATACGGAGCTTTATAATATTTTTTATCACACACAAATTTATACGCTAATAATTATCCTAAATATTTCTAATATTAATTCTACCGTTAATCTGCTTAATTGAGAATATCTAAAGAAATTGCGAAATGCGTTTTTTTATGAAATCTAACACTGCAATAACAGATAAATTCGATTGGCTCATTACTGAGTAATTTTTTAATTATTAGGGTGATCCTCAAAACCGTTATCATGTATTTTATATGTTTCATCTTAAGTCTGGATTTTAATGCTAGTTTTTATAAACGTTAATAATATGTATATATTTAAGATTTATATTTAAAAAGTAAGCAATTTTTTTTATTTTCAGTTTATTTTTTTTCATATAAATGAAGTTTTAACATTTATTTCTTCTTTATTTTGTATAATAAAACAATTAAAACCTCGTGGTTAACACTTTACACCACTGCTTACGCTATTGACTATTTTAAAATAAAAAAGTAAAAATATATAAATTTTTTTAAATTAACGAAAAATTGTTAAAAAAATATTTTAATTTTTATTACAAATAATTTTTTTTTAAATGCTATGTGCGAATATCACAACAGCACCAAAAGACTTGGGCAAGGGTGTAGCTGAGATGGTGACAACAGATTGAGAAAAAGCACAAAGTTAGTTAGTGTTGCAGCTTTCAAAACTTTCAGCTACAGTGAAGTGACAAAAAACCAAGGATCTGAAACTAACATTGGCACTGTTGAGACTATTAATGGCATTCACAAAACGAAATTGTTGCCGTTTGATTATATTTTAAAAGGTTTAGAGTTGTATTGCAGAGCTTTCAAAGCTTTCACAGAAATTTCCAACTATAAGCTGTGAACGCATTTGATATCTGAATTTTTCATTTGCACTATTTTGCTTATCAATGCTTTTTGATTTTAATGAAGATTAGAGTTGTAGAGTTGTATTACGGAGCTTTTGAAGCTTTTTCAATCAGTTTTGGACGCTGAACTAATGACAAATTTGGTATCTGAGATTATCGTTGACAGCATTTTGACTGTAGATAATTTTTGATTCTTATATAAAAGCTTATGTTTAAATTGCACAGTTTTTAAAGCTTTCACACAGTTTTTCAGCCATGAAGTGTTAAAAAACTAGAAATTGGAGTTTACCCAATTTGGAGTATCGAGTATTTCTTAGAGTATTAAAAAAAATATATAAAAAATTGTCAAGTTGCATTGTGGAGCCATCAAAGCTTTCACACAATCTCTCACCCTTTAAGTGTTCACCAACTACAGATAGAAATTATTTTTGACTATCAATCATTTTTGACAGGGATAAAAACGCCGGAGCGTTTAAAGCTTTCGAAAACATTTGAAGCAATAAGCTGATGACAAGTTTGATGACCGAAATTTTGGCTATCCCTATCGATAGCTCATGTCTGTAATGGTACAGGGTGGAGTTGCATTTAAGAGCTTTCAAAGTTTTCACGTAATTTGAAATCATAGCTGGCACAATTTTGTCTAAGACTGCTAGAGATCCGAAATTACCATCGACACTAGTTTGACAATCCATAGCTTATCTTTATACTATAAAAAACATATATATGAATTGCAGAGCTTTCAATTTAAAAGCTTTCATAGTTTTCCAGTAGTTCGAAGTTATAGTTGGCACACTTTTGTCTTAGGGCGTTAGAGAATTAAAACTGTTATTGACAGTAGTTTGACAATCCAAGCTTTTATTTGTATAAAAAGGTATGTTTGAATTGCAGAGCTTTTAAAACTTTTCTAGAGCTATGAAGTAATAACAAACTATAAAACAGAAATTATAATTCACACTATTTTGATTATCTGCAGCTACAGACTTTAATAAAAGAGCTTAAACTTGTCTTTGATTTCACTGATGGTAAATTGCACAAGGATTATTACAATAAGATAACTTTTTAAACAAAAAGTAAGTAAATTATAGCGAAAGCTCTATTTCGCAAATGTCAAAATTTATTCAAATATATAATAAAAGAGGAAGTAGGATTCGGTTGGCCTAAGAGAAAAACTACTTTATTAATGACTCAAAAGCTCCGAAATTCTCTGGCGCTAGAAATTTTTGTAATATATTAAAAAAAAAACAACATTTCTGCTATAGGACAACAGCTTGTCTGAAAGCTTTGTGCAATAATTTCACAATACTTTTGTGCATGAGATGTAATAGCAGAAACATGAAATATTGTGTTGAAAGAAAGCGTTGAAAGCACAGAAGCTTTCATAGCCGGAAAATTGAAAGCTCACATTTAATCAAGGTTTAGCTTATTTATTCAGAAATATTTGGTGCTTGAAGCTGATGAATAAATATTTGAGCTTTTAGTATCAACAACTATTAAAATGCCGCATATAATGTACTCCTATTCTATTTCAGGCTAATCTTTGTTTCCCTCTTTTAGCTATGCTCTTTTAGTATCAATTTATTTATTTTGTTTACCTTAATATTGTTTAAGTTTTTCTCTTTGGTAAATGCTAATTATATGTAAGGTGACTATAAGATCCTCACTAACATAAATTTTGTTTCATTAGATTCGCCCTACAACTCACTCTGATACACTAAGCACTTTGCAGTACACCTCTTTTATTATGTCATGATTTTTCCAGTACTTCTTTTTCCAAAAATTTTTAATTCTGTTGTGACGTTTGACTATCTATTAACCTGCTGTTGTTGTTGTAGCAACTTACTTAACCCTGTCAGTGCAATGTGGATTACCGGTCCTCTTCGTCTGGCTCATCTAACGCTAGGCCCAGGAAACTTTCAGTTTCAACAGGATGGGTCCAGAAGTAGAGGGGTGTTAGATGAGTGGATTTGATGGGTTAAGTGACAAGGTGGTTATTATCGTGCAGAGTACCTTCAAATGGTAGACAATTGTTTTGTATGCTACAGTGTCCAGAACTTAATTGTGCCAAGGTTACGCGGGTCTCTCAAGGTAACTGGAGCTCTTCATCTGCTTTAGATGATGGTTGGACTTTCGATTACGACATTCGGAAGTCGGGAGCTTAAGAAAGTGGTAAGTGTCTCCCGATAAATATCGTTAAGTGTCTGTCACAACACTGTCCGGTTCACAAGTTGTCGGTTAGTTTTGTCCTGGATCTCGTCGGAGCATATGAAGAAATACCTCCTGACATGCCTGGGAGGCGGCTTTGGTTCAAGCAGGTGTCTACATGGGTGAAACCTAAGGTAGCACCCTAGTAGAATCTTTTTGCTGAACAGTTTATTGTGCTCCTTTGCAGATAGCATCTAAGCCTCATTATTTAGGTGTTGCCGGTGGACATCAGGAGGCATCCCGTCGCTGTCCTAATAGCAGCGTTTCGGCATGTTTGGAGTTTTTTCCAATGCGTATCACTACTTCCAGGCGACCAGATAAGCGTAGCGTAATTTAGAACCGGCCGGGAAATTACTTTAAATGTAGCCAACAACATTTCTTTTCCTTTGCCCCAAGTACTACGGGCTAGTGATATGAGGACCTTGTTCTGGTTTTGGACTTTAGTAGCAATTTCAGTTGTATGAGCAGAGAAGGAGAGTAAACTATCGAAGGTAACTCCCAAATTTTTGGCGTTGGTATGGTATTGGTGTGTAGTCTCTAGTTTAACCTCCTTTGTCTAGGTGGTAAAGAGGATCGTCATTGGCTTGTTAGGGGAAAGTTATAGATTCCCCACAGTTAAAAAGCGAGAAAGACTAGTGAGGCAATCGTTTACTTTGGCGCACAGGCCCTCAATATCAATGTCCGACGCCATTATCGTACAAACGTCATCGTAGCTGACCAGGGCAACACCCTCTGGTAAGTAGGGAGCTTCGAGACACCAAATTTGAAAAACAAGGGAGAAAGGACATCACTCTGCTGAACACCTTGCTTTATCTTCCTCTGTCTAGAGTTTTGGTCTTGAAAAATTACTGACGAGTGACGACCACTCAAGAAACTCGCGGACCACCTCTTCAGCCCTGGTGGAGTGTCGACCGTATAATATTATCTAGTGGCGTGGAGTGACTGACTGTATCAAAAGCCTTATTCACGTCTAGCACTACTAGGATAGTCCTCTCGCGGGGCCAGTTTTGGTTAAGCCCGAGGTTGATCGGGGTGCTTATGGCGGTGAGTGATGTGCTGGTACTGTACACTCTTTAGAAACCATGCAGATGTACGGCTGTGGCTAGACGTTTCATGTAGAGTGGGAGTAGGAGGGCTTCAAGAGTATTCATTCGCGGGTTTCCCAGCTTTCAGTAGTAGGACCACTCTCCCCGATTTCCACTTGTCCAGAATTATGAGAGTGATCATAGACATATTGAAAACCCTAGTGGGGTACTGTATATCCAATGGGCCCGGCTTTTCCAGCATAAGCATATAAAGTCCGTCAGGATCAATGGCGTTTGATGCTTTTGCTTTGTTGATGACCCTCTGAATCTCATCACTGGAGAAAGCAGGTGGCGCACTATTGTTCGATAGTTTGTGCAGCCGTCTGGTGGCACGATGCTTGTATCTGTGATTACAGAAACGAATGGCTATGTTTTAGATTTGAATTAATCCTATAATTCGAAAGCGATCAAAAAACTAGAACAACGTTGGACGAAGTGTACACATAAGCTTAACAGATGACTATGTCGAACTTTTTAAACGACCCTTGAATTAAATATGTTTTCCGATCTTATCTGCTGCTCTAAGAGCTGCTAACAGCTATGTATCTGCACTTTTCCCCATCCAGGGTGGGAAGGACTCTGAACAATTCCATCGATTTTGAATTTATTTGCTCCTTCTTTTTCATTTCACTAAATTTCATTACCAAAACCAAAAAATTTTTTTTAATTTTCTGAAAAAAAAAACTTTTACTTTTTACCTACTACTAAGTGATTTCTTCCGCCTTCCGCATATATATATGTGGGCATATCCCCTCATTCAGTACTTTACTACAGCTACTACTCCGCTCATATCAACTCTTCACTGCCAAATTCTCTCACTGACACTCATCTGCTCGCCACATAGACGATCGTCTCGACTGGCGTGCGACCACCCATAGCCAAGTCTTATAAATCTGTGTGTAGCACTGGCGTTTTACAACTAAGCTCTACAACAGTTGGCGTCGTGGGCAACCTATCAGCTGCTTTCTTCTCCAACTCATCAACGCACGATGTGTCCGGCACCCAAATAACGGTCGCATTTATACCCTGTACAACGCTTCTCTCCGGGTTTTGCGTCACGACGGGCACATTCACCGCCGGAAAGATGCTCGTCTGCGGATCAGGACAAGCAACAATCTGATTTGCAGAAACGCTGGTGCCGGTCGTCGTGGTGTTCGTCGTAGTTGTCGTCGTTGTAGCAGCCAGCATATTTGTTGCATTATTACTGCGCATCACCAGCGACTTCTTCTGTTTCGCCTTCTTTGGTGAGACCAGTCCATCAGATTTCCGATTCTTGCCAAATTTGGGGAATAGACTATTTTCCAGCTGAAGTTGCGCATTGATATCTTTACGCGCCGCACAAGTGAATGCCTTTACGAAGCTCTTCTTGAAGTTGTCACTTAAAAAGGCGTAGAGTATGGGATTCATTGCTGAATTCGAGTAGCCAAGACAGCCGGCCAATAGAAAGATGGTGATCTCGAGTCTCGATGCACATTTGCTTGGCGACGAATTGATGAGTGCCACCTGTGATATCCAATAGGGTAGCCAACACAGTATATATACTGTAATCACTGTTAGCACCAATTTGGTCACCTTACGGTGAGAGCGCTTCTTCTCTTTGGACTTTTGCTTTGGACCCACTGTATGCAATTTACGTATGACCAAAAAGTAGAAAATTAAGATGAAGGTAAGCGGTGTGGCAAAGCCCAATGTCAGTGTATACAGTATAAATGTGGTACCCGATTGTGTATTTTGTGCTTCGGGCCACTTGATGTTGCATGTTTCGTGATTATCATTCGACTGCACTGTGTTGGCGAACATTATCACGGGCAACATAAGTAGCACCGACGTCAGCCAAGCAATACCCGAGACCAGTTTCGAGACGAATGGTGTACGAAATTGTGGCGACGATATCGGATGACAAACAGCAACATAACGATCGGCCGACATGATAAGCAGAAAAATTGATGAAGTAAATTGGGTAATCGATGAGCTCACCATATAAGCTTTGCACACAATATCACCAAATTGCCAGCTGCCGATTCTCATGGTGTACAATAAAATTGGTATGCCAATGAGAAAGCATTCATCCGCTATGGCCAGATTGAGTATGTAAATATTGGTGACCGTTTGCATTTTTGAAAAACGCAACACCACATAAATCACTAGCGTATTGCCAAAGAGTCCAACAATGCAAACGATCGAGTAGAGTATCATTGTGATTAGGTTAGCGATTGTATTCTGACCACTGTGGCAAATCAGTTCATCTTCGTAGGTCTCGTTAAAGAAAGAGACATTAAAGAAGGAGGCATTGAAACGATTAAGGAAGTCGCTTGCCTCCAATTGCAGAAGATTCAAATTAGGCAGTAATTGTTCTTGAATATTCGCCAAAGCACGCGCATGTGCCATAGCCAGGCTTGAGCTGATGTGTTCACGCCCACTGGGCGGTTCGCTATTGTCGCCATTTCCTGTTTGTGCGTGTTGTGGCATTAAGCTCGTCAATAGGCTGATGTAGAATAAATTCGATATATTTGAGTCCATGTCGAAGCGTTGTTGCTTATCGAGGCTGTACAATGGGCTCTCAGTCACTCTTAACCCTTGCTGGGTTAATCGGAAATACTTAATTCGTAGGTGTAGATTAAAACTTCTGCTATTAGTAGGTTATGAGTTTCGATGTCCATCTTTATGCAAAAACTGGAAAGAAAAAAAGTAAAACTTTTATTTGTTTATGCTTAAATAAAAGAAGGTTACTAGTTGTTATTGCAGAGTAAAATTGTGAAACTCTTGAAGAGTAGTTTATCTTGGAAAGGTTATATGCTCAGTTATTCGGATGAGTGGCAAGTCGGTTGTTGTATCTCTGGCTGAGGTTGTTTGTTTCTTCGAAAACTGTCGTAGCTTTTAAGTCACAGTGCAATATGTCGTTTCGTACAAACCATGGCGCATTGGCACACAATCGGAGCACCTTTGACTGAAATTTTTGCATAATTTCTAGATTTGATTTTGCAGCTGGCCCCATAATTGAGCTCGATACGCCCATATCGGTTTCAGAAGAGATTTGTAGATAAGCACCTTATTGGCTAGTGTAAGTGCTGAATTGTAGCCGACTAACCAGTGTAGTGATCGCAATTTGAGTCCAAGTTCCTTTCACTTAAAAAATATATGCGATCGCCAAGTAAGACGCCGGTCTAATAGAATAAATCCAGTAGCCTTAGTCGTCTGGCTGCCAAACCTGGGCATTTAAAGAGCAAATGCATCAGTCTCCTTCTCTGAAAGGTCCCCACAGCTTCTGCAACCTAGCGTTTCTGCGTGAGTACCAATCGTCCAATGTGCGGTAAATGCAGCTACAAGTTTAAAAATTTAATGGCGTGGAGTCCACAGGACTATCTGCCACCTGCGCCCTACATCTATTGCACTGGGGCCGAAAGGTTTTCGAAAGACATGGAGCTCCATCAGATCTGCGCTCTCCTGAGAAATAAGTTGCGCAATGGCCCTTTAATACCAGTCATGGGGATTACCGATGACCGGGTGAGAGACCTCTGAAACCAATTCAGTCCACCCCTTCCTGAAAAACTCATCAGCCATTTCATTTACCTCTCCTCGATCATAGAAATGGGCCTGCACACGCAAGATTTTTGATCTACTCCTTACAGAAGTTGACCGATTTGGATCTGCATCATCTGCGCTTGATCGCAGCTTGATTATTGGGAAAAAATGTTGATATCTCCCTCGCCCAAGCTTTCAAGTAAGCAGTTGATTGGCTGCTAATCAAAGCCTGCGGTCACTCTCGAAATTAGTACGGAAGTGCTTGGCTTTACTTGCAGTCACCCCTGTACTAGGAGACTAAACAGACCCATGTTGCAGCAACATTCCAAGAAACATTATGGCTCAAAAGCTAGCTGAACAAGATGATCTACCTCTCTCCTTAAAAGGGATGCTGAAAGTACGTACCAGCGTTTCCCCAAGTTTCTACCAGCGATTTACTCTTTGATAAGTTGAGCTCAGAGGGCGATGGGGAAAAGCACTGACATGCAAGGTTACACAGTTCTTTTCCTCATGCATGGCGTGGAGGTAACCGAAGGAGCTTCCTATCCTAACAATGTCGTAACTATGACTAACGCTGTTTATCTTTGTCGATGGGTATCTAAGCTGGGTAAAGTAACTTCATTACTTTTATTAAATTAGTATCAAAATTGAATCTGAAATCAAAAATCAAAAATTTCGCTCAGCTATTTTTATAAATATTTTACATATTCTGTGTATTTATAAAAAGTTCCCAAATCATGCGAAAATTGCCTGCAGTTGTTGAAAAGCAAATTCTCCGTCGACTACAGAGTTCAGCGTTATTAGTGCGTGAAAGGATTACATTAAATTTTCCCAGCATCTACTCCTGTTTCATTTTCAACTATCTAAATTGACCTTGACCTAACCTGCGTTCTACACCTGCCATTATTTGTTATTATACTTCTTCTTGCTTCAGAAACATCTCACCTTAATTAAAGGAAAAAAGTCTGCCACAAATCCTAGTATTCTTTTCTCTATTCATTCTATGCACTTTGTGTGTGAACTTATGAAACACTTAACTCTGCGTTCTCTCATATCGGACTAAGGCCTTCAATCAACGAACGCCCACACATACTGCTCTTTCTTTCACACACTTCGGACTTTGCCAACACTAAGCAATGCAACATTTGCTTATGTCTTAAGTGGATGCTTTTAATTTAGCTTTCAATCAAAGCTGTTTACAATGGAGAAAGATTAAACAAGAGTGTCACATGCAGACTTAGGCATAAGCAGAAAAAAATTTTTTTGTGGTTTGGAGAAAGAAATCGGGTAAACAGTTACAGTGGGGCAGAATTAGTGGAGTAAGAGAGGACAAAAGGAGGGATGTTTGTGTGTATAGATTATTAATATGATCTGTTTGCTTTTAATATCCGCGTATGTGCGTAATAAAAGTCCCTAAGTACATATTCAGATAAAAGGTGAGGGTGTTAGAATATTGGTGAGTGACACTAGTTTACAAATAAATAAAAAGTGTGATCTGTAGCATTTGACAGTCATTCCTTATGTGAAATATGTCACTGCATCTGAATCTGAAGTAAGATATTACGAAATTAAAAGAGTTCCTTAGATATGGGACATTTTTAACTTTATTTCTCTATTCATCCAAAAAGGCGCAAATAAATCCCTGAAAATCAATTTCCTGCACTCTCTTTTGGATTTCTCCTCTAAAAATCTGATTAGTAAAAGTGATGCAGACGATGAATGTTTTCATCAGTAAATAAAGCCCATTGAGCATGGCTACTGAGGTTTTTGGGACGAGGCAATGATTGAAGAAATATTTATGATACCTCATTCCAGTAATAAAAAAAATCTCAAAATCAATGTTGAATAAGTTTTGCGGGTCGATAAGAGAGCGCATTACTACTAAACCATTTTTTTAATTTTTTTTGTTGTTATATAGGAACACTCTTCATCTGAATCTATGGGAAGTTTCATTTCAAACTGTCATTTCATTCTTTGTTTACAAGCCACAGTATTTTCTACAATGGAAAAAATCAAGTATCGTGCGGTTATTAAATTTTTATTTCTGTAAAGTTCAAAAGCAACGAAAATTTATGAACGACTATTGAAAGTGTATAAGAACTTTTCGCCATCAATTTGTACAGTAAAGAGATGGGTTGCTAAATTTAAACGTGGCCGTAGAAGCCTTGAAGACGATCCACGTCAGGGACGTGGAGGAGCAACACCAGAAATCGTAGAAAAAATGCAGAAACTCGTATTGGAAAATCATCCAGTGACTGAAAGAGATTTAGTAGAAGCCCTAGGGATCTCATTGGGCAGTGTAAGCAATATTTTTACTGAGGTATTGCGTTTTGGCTTTCAGAAAGCTGTGAGCACAATGGGTGCCGCATTCGCTAACAATGAAGCAAAAACACATTCGAATGCGACTTTCTCAGCAACATTTAGAGCATTTTCGAAAGGAGTTTGAACGTCGATTCATCACCATGTATGAGACTTGGGTCTATCACTATGCGCCTAAATCAAAACAAGAGGCTAAAGAGTGCTGTGAATCTGGTTCTTCGGCTCCGAAACGAGTTCGTGTCTATTTTTTTTGAGATGCGAAAGGAATTTCGTTTGTGGATTACTGCAAAAATGGTAAAAATTGGTAAAAAAATAAATTCTGAATATTATTATAACCCTTTATATAGGGTGCGCCATGTAAAATTTGCTTTTTGAATCGGCTATAAAAAAAAAACGAATCAATATTTTTTCAAACTTTTTTTTATTTTGAAGATTGAACATTGTCATTTATGAATAAAAAATAATATCATTCAAATGACTGGCTTTACAGTAGGCCATTCGATCAACCCAATTTTTAAGCACATTTTCGATTGTTTGGGCTCCAATTTCATGAATGGCAACTTCGATTTCGGGTTTTAAAGCATCAATCGTCTCTGGATGGTTCGCATAGCATTTGTCCTTAACGGCTTCAAACAAAAAATAGTCCAAAGGGCTTAAATCACAGCTCCGAGGCGGCCAATTGATATCGGAATTTCGGTTTTCAAAAACGGTAGCCAAAAGTTCGAGTGTAACTTTGGCAGTGTGACAAGTTGCACCGTCCTGTTGAAACCAAATGTCGTCCAAGTCATCCTCTTCAATTTTTGGAAACAAAAACTCGTTAAACATGTCACTGTAACGCTCGCCATTTACTGTAACCGCTGTAGAAGAAGAAGACTCACCACTTTGGAAATAGGATTTCAATATTTTCCAATTTTGTTCAAGCATATAGCGTACCATTTCGTAAATGTCAAACCTTTAAGTAAATTATGAACACATTTGACATGTCATTTATGTTGCCATTCTCAAAAAAATAGGTAGTTCAAAAAGCAAACGCTATATGGCCCACCCTGTACCAGCTGAAGGAAAAAATTTCCAGTTCGTGAAAGAGAACCCAGTTTGGAAATGAGAAAAATGATTTTTCATCAAGACAAAGCATCGCGTCACAAGAGCATTTTGACAATGTCTTAGAGTTCGAATTGTTGGAGCAGGCAGTGTACGCTTTAAATGCATCAGCAAGGACTTTGTTTTTTTCTAAAATATAGGGACTTACAGTACAAAAATGAAACCGGTAGTTAACATATTTTTAAGACTAATTTGCAGAGAGCTCAATTTTGTAGGAAATTTTATTAAAAATTATGAAAAGCTCCGGATAAATTCACAAATATGTTCTAAATCGGCGGCTTGATTGAAAAATGTGGTGCATACACTTTTGTTATGAAACTTTATTACCTCTAATTTCACAAAAATAATTTTGAAATTCGAGTTGTACGCCCTGGCAGCTAGTATTCGTTCTTGTATTAGTTTTAGTATTATATATTAATTTTAATAAATAAATAAATAAAATTTTTGAAATTAAAACCAAAAATAATAACTTTGAATTCGCCTTACTACTTGTAAACGACGATAGTTATAATTTAGTGAATTCGCTCGACTTCAAAAATTTGCCCATATTTGCGAACGGTGCTACCTTCTTTTGTTATGTTCCCACGGTACGTAATTCGCTTTCTAAGTAATGCGCGAATTACCCTGTTTCTGCGGCGAATTCGTAACCCTCTTTGGCAGTTCTCCAGTTCTTGGTTTTGTGCTTAGCATTTTGTTATTTCGGTGATGGAGAAAAACCTAAGATTTCACTCTCTTTATCATTCGCACAATTTATAAAAAAGTTCATCAGCTAGCAGCCTGCGTCCAAGAAGGATTGAGTTCGATCCTAAAATATTTTTAATAAGATTTTTTTTTAATATTCACTATTCACAAATTCGTATAAACTTTTTAAAGGACTGGCTTATTTTAATTTAATCTTTTGTTTTAGTTTGGCAGCTTATTTCGATAAATTTCTGATAAAAATTAGGGAGGGCAACGATTTGTTCGTAATGCACAAGGTAATTGGGATTGAATACTTATAGTTGAGGTAATTCGCTCACAAAATTTTGTGCGGCGAATTGCATAATATGAAGGGTAATCATGAATGAGAGCACAAATTATAGTACGAATTGCGAGAGTAACTTACATGGCTTGGGAACATAGCTTTAATACCTGCCTTTATATTCGAGTTGAGGCTCTCACCTCGTTTGAAATGGTGTTTTTGGGTGTTCCTTTAACCCTTACCGGCCACACGGGGTAAATAGTTAAGGAAAGTGGAATAACAGGACTAATAATATAAAAATTGATACAAGTAACGACATCTGTCAATAGTTAGCAAGTGTGAGATTTAACTCCATTACATAAGAAGTGGAAAAAATGCGTAGCGGCATGGTGAGCATAAGTTTTATCGACGTGGGGTAACTAGTTACCCCAGTGTCGCCGCAACCGTTGCGCGACATAGATTTTTTTTTTTGCTTAAATCGACTTGTTTACAGTGTCAATAAACAAAATAAAGGTAAGTTTTTGATATTTTGTTAACAAAAAAAATTTTTCGGTTCTAATCATTGTAGAATCTTGATTCTTCATGTTAAATAATTTATTTTATTTTTATATGATATTGTTTACTACATAAATTTAGTTTACGGCCATTATACAATAACACGTGGGTTTTTGGTTATAAACATACGATGTACGAACTTAATTTCGTCTATATAAAAAATATTTATGTCTCAAATACATATAAATAAAAAGTTGAATTGCTTTGACTAAAAAAACCTGCATCTACATGCGAGAAGTGAAAAAGAAAAGATAAAGGATGGAAAGCCAAATATCATTCTCAACTATAATGATACGAAATAAGGGACGGATACTTTCGATCAATTATACCACGCCTACTCAGTCGCTCGAAAAACGTACAGGTGGCCGATGCGGATTTTCTTTGGGATGCTCGATCAAGCAGCTGTCAATTCCCGCATTATGTGGAAACTTAAGATCAGTGGCACACAGGAATCCACTTCTGCGATTATCTTTCTGAAAATGCTGATTGCTCATCTCACCTTCCCGATGCTACGCCAGAGATTGGAAGAACAATTTCTTCGGAAGGAACTGCAGATGAACATGAAGAGCATCTTAGAAATTGACACCAACCCAGAAATAGGTGACCTGGAAAAAGTTACCTTTGATTCAGCGCGGAGATGCATGGTGTGTGATCGTAAGAAGGACAAAAAAACACGTGTTGGATGCTCGGCTTGCCAAAGCTCGGTTTGCGACATTCATCGGTTGCCTTTGTGCACTATTGGTGTGCAGTATTGGTGAATAAAATGGGATTCTGAGTAAATGTTTTTTTTGTTAAAATATCATAAAAATAAAATTTTTTAAACTTTTCTGTTCGTAAAAATGTATTTAAAAGCTAAAAACATACAAAAAAATTTAAATTTTATGGTATGTAATTTTTTTTCATTTTTCCCTTCAGTAATTTTCTAAAATAAATATATTTTTGGAAAGATTGGCGGATACTGATATCTCTTTAGGTTTGAGGCATATGTTGTGTATACAATTCTAAAATTTTAGCCCTTGATTTTGAAAAATGGCGGAGAAATGTATTTTTTTATAAAAAAAGCCATTTTTGCTAAATTTTCACATTCATTACTACTTTTGAAAAATACATTTGTTAATTCAGTAATAAAAATCATAAGAAATGTTAAAAGAATATTAAACAAATATAACGCAACAGGTTATAAGTCTTAAAACATCGAAATATTCTGTAGAACCGAATTCTTCAGCGTGGCGCAATGAGTTACTCCGGTGTGGCCGCTGTGTGGCTTGGCTGAGGTGTGGCCGGTGAGGATTAAAAACGTGTAAAACGGAAATGAAAAAAGATTTTTAATTTTTATCTTAAACAAAAATTGACAAAATGGCGGACGTTCAAAGATGAGAAACCGTTTTTTGACCCTTTTTTGACTTTAGAGGTTGGAAAAAAATTTAAAGTATTTTTTTTTGTTTTTTTTTGTTAATTTTTTTATTTTAACTTTTTTTTCAAATGATCGTAATTCACACTATAACGACATCAATTTTACGTCACTTAAAATTTATTTCATCAAAATCGGTTCCGTAGAACCGGCTATATCTGTGTCCATTTCCATGTGAAGACTATTTTTTAAACGCTGATAACTTTTTGAACGAACCTCGTATGGACAGAAACATTTTTTTATATTTTAGCAATGAATTGGAAAATAAAATACCCAAAACAAAAATAAAATTGTTTTTTGTTTCCGTTTTACACCATTTTAAAGAAACACCTGAGAAACTCCATTTCAAATGTGGTGAGGTCCTTTAGTGGCATATTAAAATTTAGAATCAGTCAAATCACACAGGTCAAAATTATTGTTAACTGGTGTAATAGTGTATTTAGGATGTTCATTGTTAAAAAAATGAATACAAACCATCGAAAGTGTTCATAGATGCATGACTTTCCACTTTTTCCCACTTGCTTTCAGTCACCTATTCAGCCCCAGTTGTGATAGCTCATCATATCCTGAAACGAGAGCAAAAAACAAATATTGACCCATTTGATCAATTATTTTAGTTTGTCCTTTATGAGTAGCTTAATATATATTTATATTTAATACTTTTTAAATAGAAAGGTTTATAGCAAATATTTGCTTCATTACAATGATAATATTTTTATCTTTGAAAGAAAAAAAGGGTATGTATGTTAGAGCCCGATTTTGTTTGTAATGTATAAAGAGAGAGAGAGAGAGAGAGAGAGAAATATGGTTGTTGATAGAGCTATGTGTATCGATAAGGACTGATATCTGCTGATTGAGTGCCGTAAAACCGAACTCATTCCTATGAAGGAGTATAAGTAAGCAGCAAACAGTCGCAATCAGTAGTAAAAATGAAAATATATACATACATAAATACATAAACATATACTCGTATACATGTATGTATTTTTGCATTTGTATGAATGCCAGCAATATTTAATCCGACAGGAAGAAAATATGTGCGAAAGGCTCAGGAGGAGGTGAATGCGGCCCAACTGATGACCGTTCGAAAATGATAGACGCTTCTTTGTTGCCAAGCTGTCTGTTAATGTGCGGATGACGCGCATGATTGCTTCACCATTCTTTTGTATGATATTATTATTTTTTATATTTTCTGTAATACTTGTTTGCAAATCTTTCAGTGCTTCACAAAGCAACTGTTTTTGCGATAATCTTTGCACATGCCGAACAAAAATATGTAAGGCAGGGTGAACACAATGCTGATATTAGTTTTTTTATATTGACTCAAACATGCCTTTGTGGTTGGTTCGAAATGAATTTTATATCGCTTCTGGTTATCTTATTTTATGATGTGATATAATCAGATCGTGTGATTTCATCATATGATTTCATCGTATGCTCTTATCAATGATCACATCGTTTGATCTCATCGCATGATCTTATCATGTGATCTCATCATGTGATCTCATCATTTGATCCCATCATTTGTCTGTAACATATATAGTCTCATCATATGACCTTATCATGTGATCTGATCATGTGATCTCATCAATTGATCCCATCATATGTCTGAAACTTATCAGTTAGAATTTTTTATTTTTTTATTTTATTTTATAAAGGTTTACATAACAATAAAATTATTATACAAACTAAAAGTAGTGCAGCGCTAGCATCGGAGGCTTTCAGTTTGAATTATCTTTTAAGTGTAATAGCAAATCGATTTTCGATTTTACATTTACATCAAATCAATCATTTTTTATAGGATATATCGGCCATATAATAGTGTCACATGATGAGCTCATACGATGAGATCATATGATACAATATGAGGCTTATTTCGTGACAACTTAAGGGGGTCTTCTACCGTCGCGCCTTAATCTCGGGCCTATTTTTGGGAATTAATTACAAAGCAACCACTTGAGATAATGAAATCAGATTTTTTTTATTTAATTTGCACAAGTTTGCACTATTTAAAAATATATTTTTCAAATCGAATTCTTTGGCCCTGTGTCCTTGAACCGTCCTCGAGGTTGCCCTTGTAAAAATGTCCTAGGCGACTTTGTGGCACGCGATCGACCATTTTACTTATCTGAAATCAAAAAAATTTTTTTTTTATCATAAAGTGTAGCGTTGGCTATGTTTTCCCAGTGGCAATTTTAAATATTTTGAAATTTGTAAAAAATGCGTGATTTTAAAAAAAAAGTTTAAAAATTTCCTCTTTTTTTTACACTTTAGAGGCCCGCAAAATTAAACTAATCAAAAATTGAAAAAAGTGGTCTGGGAAAACATAGCGAGATGTTCACTGAATAACTGGAAAAAAGATGGAATGAATTCGACAAATATTTATAGTAGATGTGTGACCAGAAAGTTGAAAAAAGTCAACTTTCGGGAAAAGGCGTTTAAAGATAAAGTTTGGTATAACACATGATTGCAGCATGCATGTATTCTCCCCGAAATGCTCATGAAGGAACATGTTTTTCATAAAACCCTCTTTATAGCATACTCTTAACATTAGTAGCTTTTAAAAAATCTAAAAAAAAAAAAATCGATTTTTTCAAACCGTGACGGTAGAAGACCCCCTTAAACGGCAAAAACCTTTCTTATTCGAACCTAACTAGAAAAATGAATATCATTATCGTTTTTAGCATACGTTGGATATGTACAACGAAAGTCGCGGTTTTAACAGTAGACTGCCCAAGGAAGTCATTTTGACTGCTTTTTAATTTCAATTGGACAATGCAAATAATGAGTGGCTCTATGCCCCAACTTAGAGCTCTAGGAATTGGTAATGATAATATAATGAGACAATTGCCTAGAATATTCTGACTTTTTGTGCAACATATAAGGGCGTTTATTATTAGTTATAGTTATATACTTTATGAAGTTTGCACTTCGACCTAAAATATAAGGGAGGAGCTAACTACAATTAATGGGCACACAAATTAATTGTAGTTACCTCATCCCTTATACGAGTATTGGTAGTCGAAAAAGTCTTTTCGTATTTCTAAACAATCTTCAACTCATTTTTTTTTATATTTATAATGAACTTTATTAAACCAAATATTTACAATTTTTGTCGACCACCTTTTGCCATTTTTCTTCTAGAGACATTATTCCATCAGTGTAAAACTTTTTTGGTTTCTCGGCGAAAAACTGCGGCAAGTAATTTTCACAGGCTTCTCTTGAAGCCAACTTTACTCAATTAAGGGAGTTCTGCATTGACCGAAACCAATGGTAGTCCGATGGTGCAAGGTCAGGGCAATATGATGGATGCATCAAAACTTCCCAGATAAGCTCTCTCAGTTTTTGCCGAGTCATCAAAGATGTGTGTGGCCTAGTATTATCCTGATGGAAGACGACACCCTTTCTGCTGATCAGTTGTGGCCGTTTTTTTTCGATTGCTTGCTTTAATCTCATCAGTTGTTGACAGTAAAGTGTAGAATCAATCGTTCGAGCAGGCTGGAGCAGCTCATAGTGGATGATTCCTTTCCAATCCCACCAAACACACATCATAATCTTGCGAGGCGTCAATCCTGGCTTTGCGACCATTTTTGAGCTTCACCACCCTTGCACCATGACCTTTTTCGCACATTATTGTCGTATTTGATCCACTTTTCGTCTCCGGTTACCATTCGCTTCAGAAATGGTTCTATTTCATTTCGTTTCAGCAAAGAATCGCAGATGTTAATTCGGTCCATTAAATTTTTCACAGACAATTCATGTGGTAGTCAAACATCGATCTTCTTTTTGTAACCAGCCTTTTTTAATTTAAGTCATGGCAGTTTATGTAACGGTCCTGGTCAATCTTTTCCATAATTCCATCGACTTTTTCAACGATAGGTCGACCGGAGCGAGGTGCATCTTTCACATCGAAATTTCCAGAACGGAAGCGAGCGAACCATTGTTGTGCTACACGGACTGATACAGCATCGTCTCCGTAAACTTCACAAATTTCATTGATGGCTTGCGTGGCATTCTTCCCTTTTTCATACAAAAATTTCAAAATAAAGCGAATTTCTATTTCATATTTCATATTTTCACTCATTTTTGAACAGCTATAATTTTTCTTTAACTTCTTCGAATTAAATTTTTTTTTGGTTAAATGAAGCTTAAAATGTCACCTTTCTAACACCATATAATATGACACAATGTGATTGGTAGCACTGGAGATAGATGACTCCAACGACATCTATTGACAAAATACGAAAAGACTTTTTCGACTACCCAATATTTTAGAACTACTACCAAACTATTTTGGAAAAATATTAAGACTTAGTGATTTGAAAGTATTTCAAAATATCAAGCTTCCTCATAAATAAAACTAATTTTTTTTTTAATTTTTACAACAAATAACCTAAAAAATTAATTTAAGGGTCTGAACTAAAAATATCTGCGTAAAAGTTTTCAAAAATCTTAAAACCTTATCGAATTAAACTTCTTCATATAGGAATTATTCGGAACGAAATGGCATATAAAATAGACTGGAAAATGGTGACCTCTTCATTTATCTTATGTCGCATAAATTTTTTTCACATTGTATTTTGCACAACTCCCCAAGTAACGTCTTGTTTAAACTTGGAGGATATTTTATTCATAATTTTAAGTACACTTTCAAAATTTTTCAAACCATTTGCGCCGTAAATAGTGGCGTCATACGAATATTTCGCTGGTGGGCATTCCTGAAGTTGCAATTTTTCTCTGTAATCAACAACAAACTTGTTTTCGTTAACAACATGTTTCCTAAGAATATGAACCTAATTGTGATAAAATAAGATTGAAAATTGCATGTTTTGAGGCGCTTGAACACAATGTAATTTTTTCATACCATATTTTTTCATTTATTTTACTTAAAAAAAATATTTTTAATGACAATATAATCCCAGAGTTAGGTTCATATGAATTAAAATTGATTAAAGAATACTCCAAAAAAGAATCATAAGGAGTGGTCGATAACTCTTTGAGCTAGGGGGTCCACCAGTTGACAAAAGTCGTTTCGAGAAAAATGTCGTTCTAAATACCGCGCGAACCGACGGGCGGTCACTTAAGCGCTCATAGAATCGAGAATAATGCGAATTTCGCTTCAAAATTTTCACCACATATTCTTTAGTAGTCATACTAACAATTTATGTAATAAAAAAAGTCGATTTTTTGATCAGTCTAAACTAGTTTTCCCCCGTAAAAGAAGTTTGATGTACTTTGAACGAATTAGTTAAAACTTGCAGGTAAGATCAAATGCTTATCCCTGATCTCGTTTTGCAATATGATGGCCATTTAAATGGAAGTAATTTTAGGCAGCGAAGAGTAAACCTAGTTGTACCTGAAACCTTTCATAAGACTGCCTTATCGCGAAAGTAATCATCTCCTCATTGCGTCAATATTCAGATAGGGTAATGAAACAAGATAATTTCTAGGCAAGCAGAGTGGAAAGCAAGCAAAAAAGAAAATGCTACGGAAAATTATACGATATACGCGCAATTTTAAAGGAAATATGTATGTGAAGAGCTTTGAAACGTTATTGTAACGCTTTGCCTGAAATACGTAAATAACAACAAAACATTCTAACTAAAAATATAGTCAATCCAGTGATTGCATGTTGAGCTACTAATTTTCCTGACTTTGATAGCTAAAATAACTGCTCTGAAATGTCAGAAACTAAGTTCATGATTAGAAATGTATAAAATAGGTAACTTTTTGCTCGAATAAAGTTGAGTAATGTGGTAAAAAGTGCTGTAGAATAAATGTTGTGCAATAAATTAAATGGTGACCCTTCACCCATGAAGGTATTAAGTGTGATTAGTTTTAAAACCCATTTGAGGGAGACCCTCATCAACTTATGGAAGCACTGAAAATATGAAAAAAACAAAAATAAATGAAAGGATTTACTTGTAGCTTCCCAAAAAAGTTGTTGCTTTTCATTGTTTTTTTCGTTTGGTTGTAAAAATTATTGATAGTTGGGACAACCCGGCAACAACTTATCAGATTGTGACAATTGTTCCTACATCACAGTAAAAAAAAGGGTCGGTTGTGGAATTAAATCGTGCATTTATAGGTAGGTAAGTATGTGTTTACATTAGGGTGGCCCAGAAAAAAGTCGAATTGTTAAATATCTCTAATAAAACTGCTTTAGAAATGTTGTATATAAAAACAAAAAAAGTGTTACTTTTTATAGTTTAAAAGCGATTAATCGCAATGGTGACGCAAATCCTATGTCGTTTACAATGTATTTTATAATGGAAAATGACTTTTTTAAATTTTATATAAAGTCGCTAAAAATTAGTTCTATTCAATAAATATCTTAATAATGTAATATATTGTATTTATTAAAGCTGTAAGTAAAAAGCTGAACTAAGACGTAGCGTCATTTATATGTTTAATTTATTTTGCGTAAAAAACAGTCGTTATTATCGTCACAACCTTTTGTGAGCTTAAGCCCGCTAAACAGCTCGCCTCCATGCTGCTCGGTTCGTTGTTTTCTACATGAAATTTTTCATTTTAAGTTGCTCTAAATCTTTTTTCGCTTCATCTATCTACCTCGATCTCGGTCTTGCTTTTTTTTGTGCATGCCTTCGCCTCCAGTACTTTTCTTCGGGCTCTTAAAATGTCCATTATCATAACGTAGCTCAGCCACTTTATTATTCATATACATTTTCGCCCTCGATTTGCTCCTCCTCTTCATCATTCGATCGTATGCCCCAGTGCGTCAAATTTTTTTCTGAGAATTTTCCCTTCAAAGGCTTGTAGTTTTGTCCCGTGTTTTTCATTCAATATCAAAACTGTGGCCCCACAGCACAAAACTGGTCGAACTACTGTTTCATACAGTGCCAGCTTGTCCAGTCTGTTAAGGCCCCTTTTTGGTCTAGACACGTGGAAATTGAAGGCGTTGAAAATTGAAGAAAAACAATCGGTATCAATTGAAAATCGTTTTTATTCAATGGATCAATTCTTTATTTACAAAAAAAATATGTTTTTCAATGACAATAATAAAAAAAAATGCTGCCCCTGAGGTAACACATGCCACTGGCGTAACTGATTGGGCTGCTCAGGTACGTCTGAAAAAAAAAAAAATTCTTTCGATTATTCATCAGGAGTTATGTCGCTATGGTGGGTAGCAGATTTCCAAAAAAAAAAAAATTTATAGATTTTTTATCTGTTTAATGGAAAAACAAAAAAAGATTTTTTTTCACGTTCTTGCTCTTAAAAAATAGAAAAAGTGATTATAAAATGAAAATTCTGCTACCCGCGTGAGCCATAAGTCTACTCAATAACATATTCAAATTCAAATCAATCGGTTCAATACTTTTTGAGAAATTACCAACGCCAACACGGAAAACATAGTTTCGAAGAAAAAACCGTTAACGCGCTTATACCTGGGCGTCGTACCCCAAACCGGTCTCGTTTTAAAGGACTTTACGTCTAAACTACAACAAATTTCAATATACAGATTTGAGTCTCGTCCTGTTATCTGTTGTCAATTTGTAGCCAAGAGATGTGTAACTACAAAGTGGCGCAAAATGATTAATTCCATCGGACAATGTATAATTTTTGGAAATGGCGTCGTACGTCAATCATAGACAGCTGTTGACAGTTATGGTTTTGAGGTTGTAAAAGACTTTGTTTATTAAGGAACAAGCATTAACACCGATAACAATGTGATCCTAAAAACTCAACATAGAATCTGTATTGCTAACAAGCGCTACTTTGGACTAAGTAGGCAATTGAGTAGTAAAGTCCTCTCTCGACGAGCTAAACTAACACTCTACAAGACTCTCATCATGCCCGTCCTAACGTATGGCGCAAAAGCGTGGGCGATAACAACATCCGATGAAGCGACGCTTGGAGAGCGTGAGAGAAAAATTTTGTGAAGATTTTTGGGCCTTTGCACGTTGGTGACGGTGAGTATCGCAGACGATGGAACAATATACTGTTCGAACTTTACGACGACATTGACATAGCGCAGCGAATAAAATACCCACGGGCTACGTAGGCTGGGCCATGACGTTCGAATGGATACAAATGCTCCGGCAATGAAAGTATTCGATGCGGCACCAGCTGGTGGTAGCAAAGGAAGAGAAAGGCTGTATTATACAAAAAATACTAGAAATGGAGCGGGTGAAGGTCAAAATAAAGATTTCCATCAGTCAGAATCATTTCTTTTTCTTATTTAGTAACTTCAAATTTGTGTTTTCCAGTATTAACTTCTCTTGGAGTTTGTATATTTTTTAGTCTAGAAGGCCTTTTCTTTGTTCACTTTTAGTCCAATTTTTGAAAGACCGACGCTTGAATTTGGGAAAGGGTTGTTCAAGTGCACTTTTATTTTTACTAGTTCCGGTTAGGTTATGGAGGTAGTGGGTTTGTACGACCAACTCACTTAGACCTTACAAGTCCGTTGTGATATCACTGGGAATCTCAGACGTGAGATTTCTAATCTGAAGAAATGCCTGCCAAATACCTATTGACCGGTTATATAGCCTCTCTTGAGAGACTAAGCAGTTCCTTTGTATTTTTCTTATTTGCGAGTATTTGCGGCCATAGTAGCCTAGCTGCTACGCATGTGTCTTCATCTCTCAATGACCTATAGGTCCCCCGGATTATGCTGTATTTTATTATTAGTGGGCTCGTGGCCATGGGTATCCCAATGGTACTTCTATTGCTGAGCAGTTGAAGAGCAGTACCTTTCCTGGCTGGGTTATCGGCTTTACAATTTTCCTCCATATTTCTGTGCCTCGGAAGACACATAAGGGTGACTTTGATTACGACGCTAATTTTATTTTGGGCATTCCTGTGCAACCTTTGATCTTAGTATAGCCCCATTCATTGAATTAATGGCCGCCTGGCTAATCGAGAATATATTTATTGTACTTTTTTTATAAGGCATATTTATAGCCAGAACTTTTGTTGATAAACACTGCATTAATCCTAATTCCTTCGAAAATAATCCATAGCTAACCCTATCATCTTGCTTGGAATCATCTGCATAGAAATTTAATTCGCCCCTTCTCCATGACTTTGGTGTTTGGAATAGAGTAGATTTTTTTTTGCTTGTGACTATTCAGAGTATGCGAAATAGGGGTGTGACTTTTGCATAGTGCCATACTTCTAAATCTAAACGCTGAGACGGCGGCCACGAGTTTCCCTACAACTTAGTGCAGAACTGGATCCTCTGAAGCCTTTTCAAATTTGCGTGTAACCTCGAAAATATTCACCGGAATGATATCAAACTTTCTGTGTGTATTCTTTAAAATATGTGAATTAAGAAAATAAAGTAAAAAAAAGACATCGTTTTTTTTTGACATTGTAACTGTATACAACCACTTAAAGCCCAGAGATGCAAGTTAAGCAGAAATTTCTGCTGGCCACCTTCATACATGGATATGCTCTCTGATGTGTTCCTACCAGCGAAGCATACGACTTTACAGCGCTTCTACAGTTGCAATGCAAGTGTGAGTCGACTGCTGTGAAAGCGAGTGCAGTTAACAGCGAACAGCACACGCAACTTGCAATTACAATGAAAGTGTGAGGCGACTGTTATGAGAGCGACCAGAGCAATTAACAGCGATGAGTAATAAAGTGTGAAACTCACTATTTGTTCAATTAGAATTTGTAAATGGGAGTTCTGTTGAAAATGGATCTTCCCTTTTAGCAGAGGACTCCGGTGGTAAAGGTTGTGTTGAATAAAGTAAATAATTTTTATATTATAAAAAACTTATAATTCTATAATTTGCATAAAAAAGCTGTTCTTTGGACCTTGCTCAAGATTTTAGCGTAACTCGTCTTCTGAGCAGATGGTATACAATAGGATTGGCCTAACTACGGATAAGACGTCAAAAGGGAAAAACGTGTTGTGCAAGTGCTCTGACAAAAGTGACGACAAGTTTGGGAAAGAGTCCCACGGTAGTGATAAAAAGTGTGCAAGTGTGCTCTGGAGCTAGGGCAGTGACCAGTGATTGCTTCTGACAGGTGAACCTAACCAACCAGGGGTAAATACAGCCATTTTTTATCAAATTCCAAAAGAGTGAAAAAGACAAAAAAAAAAAACGATTATTAAAACTAAAAAACAAAAAAAAGAAGAAAAAACTGAGAAGGTATCAAGCAAACGGTGAAAAGTATTGTTGCTGAGAGAGAGAGAACAGCTACTTAATATAAGCACATCTACTCGGACAACTGCGTAACTTTCCTTTTTTTTACTAATCACAAATAAAGAAAATTAATAAAAGAAAAAATATACACCGGCATATATAGATATATAAAAAATCAAGAAATTATTTAGCGAACGGTGCAAAGTATTAGTGGGAAGAGAGAGAATAGCTAATTATCATCTGCACGTCTGCTCAGACAGCTACGGTGAAAGGTGCATGACATCTGACTCCCACAGGTATAAGCAAACCTCCCAACAACATGCCGAATGAGTCTCCGGGCATATGAGGAGAATCGAAGGAAAAGATCGATACGATCAATCCTTTTCTGAGACGAGCGAGAATCGCTCGCTCACTTATGAGAAAACAAATACTCACCCCTGAGCAAGAGCGCGCTGAAAAGCACCAATGCGAGCATGAAACTCCAGACATGAAAAAAAACGACACGCAACAGCAGAAGGAAGAGGAAAGAGAGCAAGCGACAAAGCGAGAATCAGACGTGGAGCCGCTATGTGTGATGGGAGAAATAATAAAAGAGCTCATTGGTATGATGGAAGTGCAGAGGCATATCAACATTCCAATGAAAGACTTGGTGAGTGCAATAGAGAGGCAGCATCAGAAAGCATAAGACATGCACAGCATATCTAAGCCACCCACTATGCGCGCCAATCAAAGTTCACAAACTGATACAATGGACAACGATCGCAAAAAGCAAGCAAAGCGAGCCCGCACGGCTGCCAATAGCAGGCGGGATGCGCCTAATTCGCCGCAGCAAATAGCAAAGTGCATCCGCTTGGAATCGCCGAGAGGACCAATAGAGAGAGCTACTGAGAAACTCAAGACAGCCATAGAAGGCGTCGTCGGTGAAAGTGCACAGGTTCGCTCCCTAACACAAGAAATAGCCATACAAATAAAAGATATTGATGAAGTGACATCCAGAGAAGAAGTGTTAGAGGCGATAAAAAATAGCCTCCCTGACGGAAAAGTTGCGGTATCGGTCATGCGAGCAATGTACGCAGCATACGGTGGCACGCATACATGCACCATCAGCCTACTATCGGCGTCCGCACCAGACAGCTATAACAAGATGCTACAAATGGCGCGATTTTGGCCATCTGGTAAGAAACTGGAAGAGCGAAGATGAAGGCACTACTCAGTGCTTCAGAAGTGGGGGGCAAGACCATAAGGCTAAAAACTGCGTGAATCCGCCGAGGTGCGCGCTATGTTTACAGCATAGCGAAAGTGACACGAACCATGTGAAGATGCCCCGCATTCCAGAGAGCAGCCCAACAGAAGAAAGTATGAAGGTCTTGCGACATAACCTCAACCACTACGAAGCAGCGCAAAGCCTGCTTACCCAAACGGTATATTAGCTGGGCATCGATGTTGCTATACTTAGCGAGCAGTATAAAAAGACATACTTCACGCCCTCCACGCGATGCAAGTACCTATCTACAGCATATCATATCCAGCTATCTTTGTGATAGGGTGTTAGGTTACGACAGCGACGCCGAAATCGTTGTCTACAAGGTCACAGCTGGGGTGCCACAAGGATCCGTACTAGGACCTCTCCTGTGGAATATTATGTACGACGGCATTTTGCGGCTAAAGGAAAGAAAGCATCATTCGTTGGCTTCGCGGACGATATATCAATCGTTGTAACCGCGAAAACGATCGCGGAAATTGTAAATATCGCGCAACAAGCTATAGGCGCGAACGGTTTAAAACTAGCTACGCCTTAAACAAAAGCCGTACTTATCAGCAGCCGAAAGAGAGTTGAAAAGGTCAAGATTAGAGTTGGGGAAAGCAATATCGAGTCAAAGCCATACATAAAATACTTAGGCGTCTTGGTAGACCACCGAATTAGCTTCCGAGACCACTTGGAGTATGCCAGCAACAAAGCTGCGATTGCGACAGCAGCCTTGGCTAGAATAATGGCGAACATTGGTGGACCAAGACAGCAGGCGCAATGCATTCCAACACGCTTCATACGTACGAAGCGGTAACACCACGTACCGCTTGTGTGCTCATAGAGTCTGCTCTGCCTTCAGGACACTCTCAGAAGATGCGGCGCTGATCATAGCTGGTCTATGCCCACTCGACTTGATAGCGCAGGATATGTGCGAAATGAGGCTGGCACTGAGAAAATCAATAAACCACCGTTGCATTGACCAGTGACAGACGCGATGAGACAGTGGAAATAAAGGCAGGTGGACCCACCGTCTCATCCACAACGTTGAAGTGTGGCTCCAGAGAAAGCACGGATAAGTAGGCTACTATCTCTACCAAATTCTAAGTGGTCATGGCTGCTTTAAAGCGTACTTTCACCGCTTTGGACACGAAGAAAGTCCATACTGCGAGCAGTGCACACCAGCAGTTGAGGAGGACGCAGAACATGTGCTTCTCACATGTCCCCGCTTCAGAAGAGTAAGGGCTAAACTGGAAGACAGCCTTGGCAGCAGCATCACGCCCGAGAACTTGTGCCACTGATGTTGAAGAGCCAGGACAATTACAGCAAGGCCCAGCTGAAATAATGCAGCAACTCCGACATAGCGAGCAGGCAAGGAGGATGCGCGAGCGCCAATAAGAACGTGAAGCAGCAAACCTATCCAGAGGTGAAAACGCAGGTAAACTGACGATACCACTATTAGAAACTAACTTTTCTCTGATAACGAACACGGACATGGGGGGAGGGGGCGTATAGATCCGACGGGGGTTGTTCTCTTCAGATATGACTTAACAGGGGTGGTAATAGGCAGATGCAGCTTGTGACATTTTGCATCAGAACAGTAACTGACGTTGAGTGCAACGCTCAAACCACTTCCCGAGTAAATACTTGACGGTAGTATCGGTGGGATCGGTATTTCGACAGTGGGAGGTTTAGTTCGGGTTAAACTCCCACACTGACGGGGTAAAGCTTTCGATGCTTCGTCCTCATAAAAATAAAAAATAAAAACTACGGAAGTATAAAGCCAATGTGTAACACGAGGTGTTAACCTTCATTTCATATGGATTGCTTTTTTGCAATCGTTGGCCTTCTTTACTTTTTCTTCTATATTAAGCTTCCACGTGAGTTTCCTATCTAATATGAGGCATTTTACATTGTATTTCAAAGGAATTTCCACACCCTTAAAAACCAGCGGGGAGATTTTATTTTTACTAACTATCGTCAGCGTAAGTAAATATTTGAGCTGTTCTATTGTTTTCAATAAATAATTTTTAAATACGGAACAGTGTGAGGGATATCATATTACACGTGCATTATTTCGACATTTTTAGGGTCACTCTAATGTACTTGTGTATATGTATAAGTGTATATGCACACATATAACATATAAAGCAGTGCTCAAATCTAGCAAAAAGCGTTGGGTCTGATTCATATCCGAGTACATAGTAATAACTGCAAATACTTTATAAGCACCTACATACATGTGTACATACGTACAAATAATCTGTTGTAATATACTAGGTTGTTCAATAAGTTTTGCGGTTCGATAAGAAAAACACAATTTTATGGTTTGAAATGCACTTTATTATGCAGTATAGTCTCCCTGAGTATCAATACACTTGTTCCAAGGAGATTCCAATTTATGAATTCCAACCCTGAAGTGAGAATCTGGAAGGGCTACAAAATATCATTTGATGAAAAACGCTTTCCATGTAAGATTTTTTTTAGGTCTGGAAACAGATGGAAATCGCCAAGGTGCAAATCTGGTGAATACGATGGACGCTCCAACAACTCAAAATTTTAGTTCATGGATTTTAGCCATTGTTAAATTTCTCTTGTGATGCCGTGCATTGTCCTGATGAAACATAATTTTTTTCTTTTGCAAACTGGGTATTTTTAATGAAAGTCGTGGTATCGGTACGTTGGATTTCAAAATCCTCAATTTTGTGTGAGCGTTGAGGTTGTTACTGCGCCATTTCTTGTTATTGTTTGGCATTTAATAGATCAAAAAAAAAAAAATTAATTATGTATTAAGCAAAAAAAAAAAACAAAATAAAAAAATTATTTCGCTTTTTACTTCAATGCTCTTGTATCTTCAAGTTTTTCTTGTGGCATTCGTTGATTAATTGGAAATTTAGAATTCCCTGCACAAATAATTGACTCCATCCAGATTTAAATTTGTCTAGTCCTCAATACGTGGATCCTTAACTTTTGTAGCATTATATTTGTAGCTTATAATATTTGTTGTGCGTATACCTCTAATATGTCATTGTGGAACTGGCACTATACTAGTCTCTATCGCACTAGTATGAGTTCCTTCACCAAGTACCAGTTCAGGGACTTTAATGCTTGCTGATTAGTTTGGTTCTACTCTGCAGTGAATAAACTACCATCATTTCTTACATAAAAACAAAAAAAAAATATGCCACTTGCCACGTGGGACGCACACAACTGACTTTTGCTAATATAAGGGAATTGTGAGCCGCTGTATAATAGCGACAAAATGTTGGCACTGGCGGTCGTTTTCTATATTTTCTTTGCTTGTTTCTTTTTCTCTTCCTTGCCCCTCTCCTTTTTCTTTCATTATGTGTTGCTCCATTATTTAAGGTAGTGGTTGAAAGCAAGTATTGTGGCTTGACTGTAGACGCCGAAGGGCTGTGTTGCTTGACACTCGGTGGCATATTTCCGCTTAACTTATTTATGGAAGGAAAATTTTGTTGTTTGTTTGCTTTTCTTCCATTTTCGCAGTTTCGTGTATTTTTTGCTTACGCTATTATTATTTTTGCTTCTTCCTTACCAAATACCAAAATATTGTGTGTATAATTTGCAACAACTTATTATGTGTGTCCACGTGCGGCGACAAGGTGGCACTGCTGTTTGGTCGCTTTCTGATCTCGAAAGTATCTAACAGTCAGGAGTGGGAGCGAATTATTAGCAATTACATACATACAAATGCGTATGCGAGGCAATTTGACTTGAATAAATGCCTCTAGCTGGTTCTTAGCGCGTGCAAGTTCATTGTATATATTTACTTATAAAAAAAAAAATTATGCTCCTGAAATATTTTGCCACTTGTTGCTACCCTACTTTCAGAAGCCAAGCAATGTGAAAAAAACACAAAGGGGAAAACTCGTGCAATGGCTTCTATTTGTGCTGTTACGGTTTTTGATCACGGTGGATTTTTTATTTTTAAAGTACGTAATGTTTTAAGCTCATTTCTAAAGAGTAACAGCTAACTTTTTCAGCGGGCAGACGGCCTTTTTTAATACACAAATAATTTCAATAATATAAAAAGTATTTTTCAAGGGACTTAGCCAGCGTGACCAACGAAAAAATAAGCATGTTTTGCGATTTTTATAACTAGTTAAAGAAATAAAACAAAATTCTGAAAAGATAATTTATTGCAGGTGCCATTTTCTATGTCGATATGCAAGAATTGAATAACTTTGACATTTACCAGTCGATTGACTTCAGTAAACAAGTTATTGAAATGCTGATTCAATACAAGTTTAACCATGAATGGCTTCACACCGAAACAGTATACCGAAATATTGACGCTGTACATTGAAAATAGTTTTCAAGTAGTTTACTTTAAATCAACGTGGCCGAAAATATCAAAAACGTGGGATGTCAAAAAATGGCGACTTTGTCTGGCCACCAAGATCTGCAAATTTCATCCCTTTGGAGTTCTTTCTGTGGAGTTATCTGAAGAGTAAAATTCCTTGGTCCATAGGCAAGCTCAAGGAAAAAATTCTTGCTGAAATCGCCGCTATATTGCCAGAGATGCTCGAAAAAGTGTTGGAAAACACAGCACTTTTAGCTTTGGATAATACCGCCAAAATAGTTCTCTAGCGCAAAGTTAGCACTAGCGCGTCCATTTGCAATTGATCGAAGCGGTGTTACGAACAGTAGTAAGCGACAGCATAGAATTTTTAGCTGGTTTACGCACTTGATTAAAATTCGATAAGTTGATGGAGTCCCCGTATGAAACTTGCGGTGATTACAGAGCAAAGTCGCAGCTATCAATGAAAAACATAAGAAAGTAAAAATCAGCTATCAATGAAAAACATAAGAAAGTAAAAATCAGCTATCAATGAAAAACATAAGAAAGTAAAAATCTGATTATAGGTGCTTTTCAAAAATAGCACAAAAAACAAAAATAAAATTTCAACGAAAATTTGAACAAACATTTTTTTCTGCAAAAAACTTTTTCCAATATGTATATTTTCTTCTGAAAAATTATAAAACAAAAATTATAAAAATTTTTGAAATGAGTTGTTAATTTTTTTCAAAATTTTGCTTTATTATTTTTACTTTGTTAGTTTTACTATACTAAAGCTTACAAATAAAAAAAATTAAAAAGTAAAATGAACGACAAGGTCGAAAATACTTGGGTGAAATTGCTAAGAAAGGATGAAAGCATGCCTGCCTATTGGAATTTAAGTGTGCTCTGCCCAAGCCATACGAAGGGCGATCCTGCAATCTGTGCCAATTATCGCGGGATAAGTATTCTAAATATTGTCTATAAGGTTCTAGCGAGCGTATTATGTGAAAGGCTGAAGCCCACCGTCAACCAACTGATTGGACCTTATCAGTGTGGCTTTATACTTGGAAAGTCTACCATCGACCAAATATTCACAATACGCCAAATCTTGGAAAAGACCCATGAAAGGAGAATCGACACACACCATCTGTTCGTCCATTTCAAAGCTGCGGCTAATACTGCAGCTAATACGGCTTTGCAAGATGACGTTGTTCAACACTAGCAGCGCCATCAGAATTGGGAAGGATCTCTCCGAGCCGTGGATACCAAACGAGGTTTCAGATAGGGTGATTCGCTGTCATATGACTTCTTTAACCTGATGTTGGAGAGCATCGTACGAGCCGCAGAACTTAATCGCTCAGGCACAATTTTTTATAAGAGCGTACAAGTGCTGGCGTATGTCGATTATATTGACATCATCGGCCTTAACAACCGCGCTGTTAGTTCTACCTTCTCCAAACTAGATAAAGAGGCAAAGCGAATGGGTCAGGTGGTGAACGAGGACAAAACAAAGTACCTCCTGTCCTCAAACGAACAGTCCGTGCGCTCACGTATCGGCAAGAGACTTCGTTTAACTTGAAATCCAACGGAGAATCTCTCTTGTCAACAAGTGCTACTTTGGACTAAGTAGGCAACTGAGCAGTAAAGCCCTCTCTCGACGAACAAAACTAACACTCCACAAGACTCTCATCATGCCCGTCCTAACGTATGGCGCAAAAGCGTGGACGATAACAACATCCGATGAGGCGACGCTTGGAGTGTTTGAGAGAAAGATTCTGCGTACGATTTTTGGACCTTCGCACGTTGGTAACGGCGAATATCGCAGGCGATGGAACGATGAGCTGTACGAACTTTACGACGATATAGACTTAGCGCAGCGAATAAAGATCCAGCGGCTATGTTGGCTGTGTCATGACGTCCGAATGGATGCAAACGCTCCGGCTTTGAAAGTATTCGATGCGGCACCACCTGGTGGTAGCAGAGGAGGAGGAAGACCTCCTCTGCGTTGGAAAGATCAGGTGGAGAAGGACTTGACTTCACTTGGTGTGTCCAATTGACGCCGGTTAGCACGAGAAAGAAACGACTGGCGCGCTTTGCTAAACTCGGCCAAAATCGCATAAGCGGTTAGCGCGCCAGTTAAGAAGAAGAAATCGCTAAGCTCTTCTTTGACTTAACCACTTTTTGAACGGTGCGCGGTCGGACCTGTTGCCTCTATAATATTCAATTTACGTTGAGAAAGCGTTTATTTTTTAATTATTACACGACTGTTGTAGAAGTATAGTAAGTATAATTTTTTTCTATGTATATATCGATTTTAGTTAAAGGTATGCGTAAAAAAAACAATTAAAATTTTCGAAAAAAAACTTTTATAAAATTTTCAATAAAATATTTATAAAATTTTCGATTGTTTTTGTAAGTCCAACAAATTTTTTTTTAATTAAAAAAAACACAATGGTTTTAAAATTTTCGATTATTTAAAAAAAAACAAAAAAAATTGTTATAACATTTTTGATAATTTTTTATAAAAAATAAGTACAATAAAATTGTTATAACATTTTCGATATTTTTTTTATAAGAAAATACGTCCCATAATTTTTTTTTAGTTTTCAAACAAAAAAGAAGTGTTTGTTAAATTTTTGTTTAAAGTTTTCAAACAAAATTGTATAACTGTTTCGATTATGTTTTACAAAAAATAAGTCCAACTAATTTTTGTCGTTATAATTTTAAAAATGAGTCCAATAATTTTTTTTATTTAAATTAAAAAAAATTTAAATAAAAAAGTTGTTTATAAAAAAAATAATAAATTTTATAAACAATTTTTTTTATATTTTGAAATAAAGTTTTTTTAAAATTTTATATTAATTTGTTATAAAAAGTAAACCAACAAAAAAACTAGTTATACAATTTTCGGTATTTTTTATAAAAAAATAAGTCCAAAAAAATTAAAATAGTTAATCTACGCTTCCAAGAGGAATGCAATGGTGAATGTACAGCAAAAATTTTAGTCAATCGGTCAATACCTGTTCGAGTTATGATTCCGACCGCCTAGAAGGGTTTAATTTCGAAACAAAAAACGCGTTCAAAAATTTCGATACGGGACGCATCGGAACTGGGAAGGTTTACGCCAAAATTCAAAACATAAGTTTTAAAAATTTTTACTTTCATCCAGAGTATTCTTAAGACATTACAGCATATTTTAAGTAAATAAAAAACGGAGTTTTAGAAATATCTACAACGGTCCCCTTAAGAGGCCCACATAGAGTTTGTCCATAGAAGGTGAAGGATTGCATGGCAGTGAACATACCAAACGCTGCCCGTATACCTGCCGGACAACTGAGAAGAACCTATCTTATCTGCAGAGCAAATTAAAAGAATATCTAAATATTTTGGAAAAAAATCCAACCAAAGGTGTGCAAATATTTGAGCAGTGATACTACGTAAGGTGGGAAAATAAGTCAGCCTAACGTCAAAGCTGCCAGCCTCTGTTTTTTATCACTGCTTAGTGTTTTTTGTTTACTGGAATACTTCCACCACCAATACTCATTTATTTTTGCTAGAACTGCATCGAGAGCTAGGTCTTTTGGCGGGTTATATGTATAATCCCTTTTAAATAAATAAGTCTGCACTAAACGTCACTTTATCGATCTTAGACGATTTACCATTTCATTTGATTTCATTCAAACAAATGATTAAATGAATAGTGACAAGGCGCAATGTGAAAACTCTCGTGTTATCACACTACTCAGCACCTGCTACAAATTATTCTCGAGTTTGCTGGCGAACCGCCTCAGATGTGCGGCGGCGAATATACTGGGAGAGTATCAGTGCGGTTTTCGCCCCGGTCGCTCAACAACTGACCAGGTGTTCAATCTAATGCAAAACCTTGTAAATTGTTACGAATACAACAACGATGTACATATCCTCTTCATCGATTTCAAACAAGCGATAGAGACCCTAGAATTAAAATCTCTCAAGCATTCACAGAGCTTGTCATAAGCAAAAAACTATTACGCTTCACTATAGCTACCCTTAACCACCCTAAAGGAAAAGTCCTTTTGCAACAGACAACCTCGGACCACTTTGCCATCGAAAGTGGTGTTAGACAAGGCGATACCTTATCACCAACTGTGTTTAATTTGATTTTGCACTATGCAATCAGGCCTAGCCATCGTCGCAAAAAAAGCAAAGACTGTCGGGTTCCATATCAACGCCGATAAATCCAAATAGTCGTACATGAAAATATCAATGCTGAAAGGCGGAAGCTTGAAAATATAATTATTGGACAGTACGTTTTTGAAGGAGTAGGGAGTTTCAAGTGCCTGGGGGTACTGCTAAAAAATGACAATAGTCTTCAGGACTGTATCCAAGATCGACTTGTTGCAGCAAGCGTATGGCTGTGACCCATCGGTAATGTCAATCAAGGACGAACAAAATCTCCGAACTTTGGAAGAAGAAAGTATATTTGTTAATCTGGGTTGAGGATGCTTGTTATAGAATAAGATAGAATGAGGAGCTGCTGCGGATTTTCAAAGGAGGGATGTCGTTGGATTTGTCGAATTGCGACGACTCCAATGGTTAAGTCATGTCATGCGCATGAGGAAGGAACGTCGCCAAAAATCCTTCTTAGATTACAACGCGCTGGGTATCGAATCGTCATAGAAGATATCAAGAAACTGAAAATACAAAACTGGTAT
Organism: Anastrepha obliqua; assembly: GCF_027943255.1. Taxonomy (NCBI): domain Eukaryota; kingdom Metazoa; phylum Arthropoda; class Insecta; order Diptera; family Tephritidae; genus Anastrepha; species Anastrepha obliqua. Next base: position 109,453,714 of record NC_072894.1, on the reverse strand, counting down.
TCGTATAAATCGTATAATTTGGAGAAGGCTAGTTGATGAAGCTAAAGCTCTTTTTTAATTTTTTTGTCGGGATAGACTTGCAAGTACAGCACTCGGACACAATTAAGTCCATTCTAGTGCAATCCGGTTCCATTTTCAACTTTCTTTAAATCTACCTGACCTCCGAAGAAATCTGAGTAGGAGCTAAAGTGGTCGCTTTTTAACACATCAGTGCCAAAGACCTCAAGCCTGATTTGATTGAAGGCTGAGCTGACGCACAGATAGTGGTCCGCCGTGTCATCCTCCTCTTCATATGCTGGGCAAAGTGCACCACCTTTTCCATGTACTTTGCCCATAGAAAGGGGCCCGTCATCAGTCCATCTAGCAGCCTCCTACAGTCCCCTCTTCTTAGTGATAGGAGGAACTGCGACAGTCAGTCGGACATGACAGGCAACATCAGTTTAGCCCATCTGCTGCCTCTCTCAGCCTGCCAAGCTTGCTTGTGGATTAGAATGGGCTCCAGGACAAGGAAGTTGGCCTGAGAGCTAAAGCTTACTCCGAATACACCCTGATGAAACAATGAAATTGGAGAGCAAAAAATTGTACCTTTAATTTAATACGAATTCCTATTGTGGTTTAGAACTAAATTTTGTAGTACCACATAAATGAATAATAACTTGATTTTTTGTTTTTATTTTTCGGCATTGGACTGTTTGCCGATATATTTTTTTGGATTGAACACGATTCTCTAAAAATTCCTAACACGTCAGAGTGTTGGGATAAGCACAGGTAAAAATCCATAAAAACGTGGGTTTCGTTCTCAAAACCCTGACGTGCTGGAGACCTGCAACCTGTACTCAAATTGAAACTTGCATCTTTCACTATTGTAATCGGCTTTGGATAAAAATAAAATGGAGTTAGACAAATGAGCTAAGCTTATTCAAATGTATGCTCGATAGATTTTCGGGGTCACTAATTATAAATTTTTCAAAATTCACAGTTCAAAATAAAAACTAACAAGTACCAACCAAATGAGCTCCACTGTATTCGGAAAATGTGTGTGCTAAACTGCAAGTACCTTGCAATATTGTGCTAGCATTCGTGTAATACGAAATCCTCTATGCACCTAAGCGCAAATTTTGTAAATACGATTTTCTACTCAATTTGCTATTTTGTGGCTTTTCAGAATAAACTTGCACATGCACACAAATGTAATAAAGAAAATGCTTGTTAAGAAATTCCAAAGTGCAGGTGAATATGCTGAGCGACAGCTGTTAATGGTAATTGAAAACTTGCCACAAGCAAGCGGTCGAGTTTGTGGTTCAAAAGGTGTTCATCGATTTATGTGGAGGTGTAAAAATTTTTGTAAATTTTCATTTTGCAAATAAGTGTGTACAGCAATAATGCAACAAGTGTTGTTTTTGTTCTTACTGAAGTGTTCTTTGTGGCTGACATGAGAGAAATATGCGGCTATAATGGGCAACGCCAAAAAATTGCATGTTCGAACAGAAATACTTGACTACAAAATTCTGTGCAGGAATCAGTAATTTAACACTTGAGGTGATTTCGGTTAGTAAATACAAATATTTATGTATTCGAAAGGGGTGTCTATAACGGAACCAGATATTGCTGGATTATGGGTTTATGGGATTACAGGGTTATGGGCTCACAATGTTTGCTAAATGTCGAAATTTAAGGGATTAGCTTAAACGAATACCGTGATAATTTTTTTTTCTCAATAAAGTGTTGAAAAGCAAAAATTGAAATAATTATTAAAAATTATCGAATTTTGATAGTTCACCCTTTTATCGAAAATTTTCACCATTTGTTATATTTACAAAGAACCAATGTGAGTAGTCGATAACATTACCAATTAGCGATATGAACTTGAATAGTGAGGTTTTTCAGCGGCAGGTTTTATATATCATAAATAATATTTAGATTACAGTTTGAAGCCAAAATAAACACAGTATTATCACACTGATTTTGGTCATAACGGAGCACTGCCCAATAGGGCAAAGGATGGGTGTGCAAGCACATGACTCCTGTAGAAGTTATCTTGCTGAGGAAGAGGAAGAGACGGTCTTGCACCTTCTGTGCCATTGTTCTACTCTATCAAAACGGAGATTTACTATTCTAGGCAGACATTTTTTTAATGAATTGGAAGATCTCAGTTTTGAAGAAATAGGAGATATTCTAAAATTTTTGAAAAGTACACACTGGTTTTAGGAGAAATAGGGGGGAGCTCCCCACGCGGCATCACATTGGGCTATGAGCCTGATTATGTCCCACAGGGCAACCTCTTCAACCTAATCAAATCTACAGTTTGAATACTAAACTCTAAATCTCACACACCATAAGTTTCGATTTCCTTCACCCGTGCTAAAGTTTTTAATTAAAAAAAAATTTAAGAAATAAGAAAACGTATTTTATTTGATGTTCCTAAACTGGGCCCAGTGCCGCTTGAATTTTGTTAATTTTTTGTTTTGTTTTTAAGTTTATATTGAATTTAAAATTTGGAATTCTTCAAGTATCGTATTTTCTATAGCGATTGTTTTGAGGATACCTGATACAATACGTAAAAGGCCGATAACGAAATTTTTCGTTTTTATCTCTGACTTAAACGACCGCTCATGAGGTTTCTCGTGTTTCAGTGCCGAAATGTAAAAGACCGGCAACGAAATTTCTCGTTTTGCTCGCTGGAAACTATTTGGTATTCTATTAATAACTTCAATTTAAAGAAAATTAAATATTTTATGATTAACTTTTCCATGGCAGTTAGTTTAGGCATTCCCACCAGAGCTGGCGTACGGCAAGGCTGCCTGTTGTCTCTTTTGTTATTTTCAATTGTTATTGATGATATACTAAAAAGTTGTATTCAGGGGATTCAGAGGTATTTGTTGGAACTTCTATGAACATCTCGAATGAATGGTGATATATGCCTTCTCTCCGTCGAACACACCGAAATGCAGAACAAAATTGACGATCTGTCCTCAACCTCATTGAATACAGGGCTAAAAATAAATCACGAGAAAACGAAAGCCGTGAAAATTCGGTCCAGGAATAGTCGCCCGTTCTTTTACCTACTTGGGTAGTATCATTACCGCTGAAGACAGCGAGAAACTAGACGTTATTGCCAGAACCAATAAAGCGAACAGATCCGAGCTATCTGATCTTCGAGCATCCTCAGCGTACATACAAAATTACGGATTTTTAAGACAAATGTATCGTCGGTAATCTTGTATGGATCGGAAACATGGATCGAAAAAAAAATTCAAGGTGTGTGAACAAATGTTTACGCAGTATATTGAAGATCGGTAACGACGATCTATACGAGTGTTGCAAAATTCAGTCGGTAACTAACATGATAAATCTACGAAAGTGGATGTGCATTGGGCATACGCTTCGCAATTAAAATCTGTTGTCAAGCACTGAATTCGAACCCACAAGGTGCTCGCAAGGGTGGCCGTTCAAAAACATTTTGGAGTAGAACTGTGCAAAACTTGCAATGAAATCAAGCTTCTTGCAAAAAATTGAATCAGATGGAGATGTTTTACTGAGGCCCTATGCTCCAGTGGGAGAAACAGGAACCGATGATTATGATGATGATGAAGCTAGGTTAGGTTAGTCAGGATGCTTGTTTAACATAAAACACTCGGTAGCCCTCAGACCCATATCAATACCTGCATTTATTTTCCTTCCCAAGTCCTCAAAGAAATAATCGCCGAGATATTTGGCACACCTTCTTTGAAGTGCAGAACATTCAGAGGGGAGGTGTTGTACCGACTCAATTTCTTCTTCATCTCCACAGCTTCTGCAGTAGTTATTGTGGGGTACTCTCCCTTTCTACTGGCTGCCAATAGTGCAGTGATCCGTTATAACACCTGTCAACACGCCGGTAGTTGATCTGTTCAATCCAAGTAGACATTTTGCCCTTTTAAAATTCAGTTTTGGCCAGAACACTTTGGAGACCATGCAGTTAGCAGTCAGATACCGATTTCTATTGTTTTACGAGATTACGCTCAGGTCAATCGCATTGTTTAACTCCTCTCTACCACTCACTGAAGTTCCAGCTCAGAGCCTATCCTTGCACACTCATCCGCTCTTTCATTTCTCTCCACTCCAGAATAGTCGGGAACCTAACAAAGTGTGAAGTTGTGTTGTTGGATGAGCGAGAGAGGCTTCCTGCATTCTTTGACAGTGCAGTCAGTAAGAAACTATTGTATTTCCTTTACAGACCGACTTTTCTCTTTAATGACATTACAAATTTTGGTCCCCAAGCGGCTGGCTTATCAGCATAAAACAATGGTTTGGCGAACAGAGTTTGCTGTACACGATGCGTTAATTTCGGTGCTGGAGCTTAGGAGCTGGAAGAAAACTGTAGAACACCAATTGAATTTGTACACCAACATCAATAGTCACATGATGATTTAGAGCTGAATGCTATCTGGTGTTTGCATTCGGGAGATTGTTACCGCTTAAACCAACCTATGAAGCCAGACATTAGTCTCTGGTTACACACCGTACATTCAAGCTATCAACTTAAATTAATATTTCTCCATCGACTGCATTAATACTATTTTGCCTTTCTCGCTTCTCACTAAACTCAACGCCTCACTCACCCAAAGGTAATGAATAACTCTTTGCAAAGCGAAAATTTATATTACATCTACCGCTTAAATTAAATTTATCAGAAAAATTTAATAACAAAGCATTTTCCAAGAAAGCATAATTTTAATAAAACGTTTTTACAAGCTGCTCCTTTGACTATGATTGACTTGTGGCCAGTAGTTCTGGAAATTTCGCTCAGCTGTGGTCATATTTGTTTCTGAAATATTAATAACTCCTGTTTTTACACATTTCTCTATCTCGAAAATACATTAATTATTAATTTAATAGCATATCGAAATTTAAATTTAATTTCACCAAAATGTACAAGTTCCCAATGGCTGAATACTTTTCTTTCGACTCAAGTCTCAAGTGCATATGAAAACCATGTTGGATTGCTAACCATCTGTGCATTTAAGGCGTGGACGTACACCTACATATACATGCACCCGTATGTATCAGTGCATGCCTATATTTATATACAATGTGTGCATTGACTGCAAAGTAGTACTCAAGCGTAAAATTGTTTCGATCAACAATGAGTGACTGACCAAAGCAGGCCAGCAACTTAACTGAGGATGGAAGTGCACAGCAGCAAGAAATACCATATTTACAAACAATAACATGCATATGCAGTTCAAGCAGCAAGCAAGAAAAATTACAACAAATAATGGGATATATCAAGAGTAAGCAACAACAAAATATATTGAAAGCCACATCAAAAGTGCCATGAAGTCTTCGTGGAAGCTGATTGAACTTCATATACTCGTGCACACATCGAACAAATGGGTCAATGTGTAAGTGGAAAGAAATGAGCAAAAGGAAAGATGCATTCGGAGGATAATGAAGAGCTATGGATATGAGTGGGATACAAGTGCCTACAAAGCAGAAAGTAACATTGAGAATTATGTGGGCAGAGAAAGTGCGCAGATAGCGAAACGCAGGGTTAAAGCCAAAGCCTTTGAAGTATGAAGAAGTGAGTGAATCAGTACATTGAACAGGGTGCATTTTAAGGGTGCATGGTTTCCTTGCCGCGAGGATGAAACTTAAGTGGTGATTTTACCCGATGTTATGGAGATTAACTTACCTTAAACTAAGAGGGCAGCTCCATATAGGAATTGGGTATCCACCCATCCGTGGAACGACGGAATTGGTGGCCACTCAAGTCCTATGCGGGGATTACCGTACCAACAACCTGGCAGAAGGTATAAAATTCATTCATTTCTTCCAACGTGAAGGTTAAATAAGAATCTCTCTGCACGAGGTAATCCAATTTTGGGAAATCCTACCGTCGAGCAATCGGCAGCTCGGGCATCGGATGCGCAGGCCCGAACTCTACATGCCTTTATGACCGGAACTGACACCCAGGGTTCTGGAGGAAGCGCCCTACTATTGGAAAAAAATGGCATATTGGCTATGTCAATGGAGAGCATAGTGGGTGAGAGCGATAAACCGACGTCGAAACGATCTGAAGCAACTGAACAAGTTGTGGAGGATGTGGAGATGGCGGACTCAGATGGATCTCTGGTACCGAGTAAGTCTTTGACAACGGTTAAGCATGGTGCGAATCAAGTAAGTATCAGTAAAAAGACTGAAGTTATTGGAGATTCGAAAGCAGGTGCTGATCAAACGAAGAAAACAGAAGGCGAAGAAAGCCGAAGTATTAGCTAAGGCAAGTACTCAAGCTTTATCAACTTCGACAGCTGTAATGGAAACGGGAAAGCGCGGCAAAACAGAGAATTTCTGTGTAACGTTGCACTCTTCCGGAACAGAAACGGGGTCTGTGCCAAAAACCGGGTAGAGGAGAAAGGAAAGTCGAGAGACAGAAGTCGGAAATACCTGCATCCTCGACCCAATCCAATACTCCTCCTTCTTGGAGGAAGCGGATAGCACTGAGCTCTTTCTCTGTGAGGGTTCTGCCTTTGTTAGAGCAAAGCTACGAGTTTTGAGTTCCGATGTCGTGAGAATGAGTAATATTTGTTCTCTAAAAGTGGAGGATATTTACAGCTTTGCCAAAGAATTTGGAAAACTCTCAGTGGACTAACTACCTTTGCATCTGTCTCTATTCTTTCCTAACTCTTTCTCTGATACTTTTCTCCTTGACTATCTTCCCTCTTTCCAGAGCTCTAAATACAATAGGCTTTTTAAACTGAGTCTTGGTGGTCCATGGTTCGACCCATTCAAATTTCAATTTGAAGGGTGCATGGATATTAACTTAAAATGCAAATACTAGGCCCATATAGAAACATTTCTAAAGCCTTTCCTTCTATGTAAACATGAAACTCAAGCTATGGGTGCACTGTGGTGGTACTTATCAGTGCGCGGAGAAAAAAGGAGGAAAAAAACTACGTAAATAAAACTACTACCTGACTCAAATACTGAGTGGCCACGATTTTGTTTTGGAGTCTGGAGGACACCTTGTGCTGCCCAAACTGCAACATTGCGATAAAAAGTACGGAACACATATTCTTCTACTGCGATCGTTTCAGAGGGGAGTGCCTAACGCTTTTGAGTGGACAGCTGTCCCCGGGAAACCTAATCACACCAAGATGAACGCATCAAATACCTGCTGGAGTGTAGCAAAGAGTTTGCAATAAAGATAGTGCTATATCTTCAACGCACAGAGTGGCAGCGAAGAAATCATTAGCAGCTTTCGACTGGAGGTGGACACTGCCTACGAACTGACGACAAATCACAGACGACTGAACCTGGTGCTCTCGACGGTTTCAGACCACGCCATTCCGATAATACTTACGACATCTTTTCCGATGTTCCATCTGCTGTAGAACCAACAACACCCGATAGTTGTTCATTATCAAGTTATAAAATTGAACTTAATTAAAAACACTTTTTGTTCGATAGCGAGCATAGCTGCCATAGCAAATGGGCAAAGGAAAAGGATCAGAATGTTTTTATTCGAAACATAAGAAATTATATTAATACCACAGATGCGATTTGGTTTATATTACACTTTACAAGTGGGACAACATCTTGAGTCCTTATAAAAAAACTTTAGACTAAACTAATTGAGGCAAGGGTAACCCACTAAGATTTGCCCTCAAACCACTTTATCTGAATCTCTAGCCACACGCGTTGATTTCCACATTCATGCTTATTGCTGGCACACGAAGATAAGATTACGCGTGCGACTTTGGGGGAATCCAAATTAAGCATAGTAATAGAAGTACTCGTATAAGTGCAGCACCCGAGGTCCTACTCTACTCTATGACCCACTAGAAGCCTTAACTTATCAAATCATTATCAAGGCGTGTGCTAAAGGGTTTAGGGCATTTGAAGCCACTGAAGCAGCGTCAAGCAACTACTTTCCATATAATATCCAACTGAAATATGGTATACATTTGAAGTGAAAGAACGAGTGGTATGGCCTTAATTTTTTTGGCTTGAAATGATGTACTCTAATTTCGTTCACCTCTGGCTAGTTGGAAACATAGATGATTGCAGTAATTGAGTTTGTAAATTTTTTCATTGGTTTGCATTTTTTGATGCCTGTTGGCTGGCTTCATGCAAAGAAAATTTTGTTTTGGTCGTCGTTTGCTCTTTGCAATGGAATCTAATCTATCACTCGCACAATTTGCCCGAAGGTGAAATCGAGTTGGTTATTCAATTTCTCATATTTGTTTGTTGCACTTCACACTTAATGGAAGGTTCATGCTTTTGGAAAGCATTTAGGTATGTACATATTTGCTAATGGAAAACATGATTCTACCCTACCTAAAAACAGATTAGCTCATGAATAGAAAAAGTCAAACTAGTTCAGCAGTGACTAGAACTGCACTAGTTGCAAAATGCCTAATTACAGGTGAATGGGAAAGAATTTTAATCACGTTTATTTTTTTTTTCTATTTGTGATATGTTTAAGTAATAATAATTAATATTTTTTCAAAATAAATGTAACTTTTGAAAATAAAATCAGATGAATGCGAAACATTTTTTATCTTGTTTAATTTTTTCTATTTGCGATATTTTTAATTTATAATAACAAATCTTTTAGTCAAAATAAATGTAACATTTAAAAATAAAATCGTTTTAGGTCGAATAACAAATTTAAGGGAAAAAGAAGTCGAATTTATGCAGAAGTCATAAGAAAATATTTTGCTCAGTATTAAACTTTTATTTATTTTTCCAACTCATCCAAAACTGGTGATTTCGAGAACGTATTAGACTAGTCTCTTTTGCGCCTATAAGTAATTAGTTTAGCAACTAGTCCGAAAACTAATTCATTCCATTTTTTATCTCATTTATTTTTTTCTATTTCCAATATTTTTAAGTTATAATAATTAAAATTTGGTCAAAATAAATGTAATTTTTAAAAATAAAATCATATTGTATTAGGTCGAATAACAAATTTAAGGGAAAAACAAGTCGAATCTATGCAAGCTGGTGTTGTTTCATCAGCTGATTCCTCTCTGATTCTTCCTTCAGCTGAAGCAAGCGGAGCTTTTTCCCTTACTTTGTTTGTTAAAATACAACCAGAGAATTTATGTTTTATGTTAACTTAATTTAAATTAACTATAACTGAGGAAGGTCTATCAAATGAGAAAAAAACGAGATGGCGGGTGTGCTATGTACAGGTCGACTTAGATCGACTGACTCTGTTGCTCTTAAGCTACTCCCATTGCAGCTATGCTTTCGAAAAAAAAAATATGAACAGGTAAGAAAACAGGAGCGCCGCTGAATATAGTTTTTGGTTGTATTTGTAGAATCGTTCGCCACGAGTAAGAAAAAACTGTGTGTATTGTTTCAGTCGAGGAACCCATCCTTAGGCAAATCAAACGCAGAAAGGCGCGATGGATATGTCACACATTGAGAAAACCACCAAATAGCATCACGAGAATGGCACTAGACTGGAACCCGCAAGGGAGCAGAGGTCGCGGTCGACCAAAAAACACTTGGGGAAGTTCGATGTTGCTCAGTTCGACATCTCATGGAACGGTGCGAAAACAACAGCACAGAACCGTGTACGATGGTAAAGTCCAGTCGAGGCCCTATGCTCCCGAGAGGAGTGAACAAGGAAAAAAAATTTCAAGTCATAAGAAAATATTTTGCTCATTATTCAAGTTTTATTTATTTTTCCAACTCATCCAAAACTGGTGATTTCGGGTACCTATTGGACTAGTCCATTTTTCACCTACAAGTAACTAGTTCAGTAACTATTTGAATAACTAATTCATTCAACTGGCGTAATGCTAATACTGAGGTTAACAATTGAACTTTCGTAGCATGGCAACGTTTTTAAAATAACAGTTGCTGACATAAAAAAAAGCAGCAGACCCAATTACTTCAGCTGCAAAGTCAACTGCTAGCGAGGCAGCTCAGAAGTAGTACGTGTTCTGCTTGCAATATTTGAGCTTACGCTTATTTTTTGAGGCCATCTCTTACCCATCCACATACTCAGTTGCAGTGGCATATTCAACGAACTGTGTGTTGCTGGGTTTGTTTATGCCACAACAAGTGGAGGCGAAATAATAAAAATAAAAAAATCAAAGGCTATAACAACAAATAAAAAAATAAAAAACGATTTGGGGAACAACAGCACCAAGCAAAAAGCAAATATTGAATCAAAAGGCCATGCAACGCAAATTCAACGCACACAAATTTACTTTTCAATGCGCACAAAAGGCCTTGTGGCATGCCATGCCATGAAAAATGCAATATAATCGTTTAGTTTGTTTTTATTTTTGTTTTATTTGTCAATATTTTTCACGCTTATTTCCTTTGTGTGCCTACAAATTCATTCCGACGCAGGAAATTGCAGTCCAGGCCTGTCATTTGTGGCATGCCACATGCAATTTCGGCATTACAATTAAATTGCTTCAATGTACTCGTATGTATGTACTTTTTAAACAAACCAAGTGAATTTCTTGCCGACCATTTTGCCACACTGAAATGTTAGCCGATTGGGGCGTCTGCCACACGTGCAAACACACGCAACCACAGGCACACAAACATAGGTGTGTATTAATGTATGCAAATTATATGGAAAACAAACAGATGGTGCTCGTACCAGGTATAGCATAGCGACAGCAGAAAATCTTTGGAAAAGCCTTTGGTGCTAAAAATAATTATTCTAATTTTTTTCCCTGTGACTCACTTTGTAGTATTCGCCATATTTAGCCACATGCTCCGCTCAGTCAAGCGAATGCGTACAATTTTCGGCACAAATTATCATGTGTGGCAACAATCAGATCTACAAAATTGCTCTTCTGAGGCAGCTTGTTGCAACATTAACAACAACTTGTACTCTCACTCTGAGATTTGCTTGTGGTTGTCGAAACGTCAGGCCTCGTCGCATCACAGGCAGTCATATAAACACAAATTTCACATTTGCTTGGATTTTTTTTGTTTTTGTTTATTTTTTTTTTTGCACACATGTGCTTGTAAATTTATTTTAGCATGCTTGCACAGCTGTTCACCTACTTCGCTTTGCTTACAAATTACATTCATTCATTGAACTGCAGGTGGCGCCTGCTTCACACTTTCACTGTCCTTTTAGCTGGTTGCTCATGATCTCAGGCACATGCGAGTATACGAGTATATACATGGGTATGTGTAAGTGTAAAAGCAGTAGGTAGCTTGCAACAACAATGAGATAATAATAACAATAACCATTGCTTTTCATCATCACTCACACACGGCGTCATGAATATTAAACAGTGGCTTTATTTATTCAAAGAGTGATTTTGCTTCTGATTTCCTTTTTTTTTTTTAGTGCCCCAAATATCGCCGAACATACGAGGTGCTCCAAAAAACAAAACAAAAAAGTGGTAAATGAACTCAAAAATCAGGTAAATACAGAAAAATCGGTTATGTGATATTCATTTAAGTGGGCTTTCCGCATTTTTTATTTGCTGGAATTACGCCACAAAAAATGTTCTCTATTGTCTTATGAATCGAGCGACGATTGTATGTGCCACTTTCGATGAATGCTTTTATGGAGCATAAAACCAATCTCGTATTTGATACGAGCTTTTCACTTTTGGCCAGAAAAACTCTTCATATGTTTGATACGAGGTTCCCATTTTAGGCAAGGAAGTACACTTGCGTCTCCCACACGTTGTTTTAAAGCAAAGGGTTAATTAAGCCTGTCTTGCTGATACATTGTCCAAAATTTTTTTGCTTCATAGAAAAGAGTTCATAAATCCTTAAACTATATCAAATGTAGCCGACTCGTGTGGGTCAAAGTGACTATAGGCAAGAAGCATCAAATGATAGTATTTTTTTCTTCTTAGACTTTGATTGCGGCAGTTGTAGCTGAACGGGTTAGTACGTGACTAGATTGCCAAAGTGCCCAGGTTCGAAACCATGGGCGCGAAACACCAATTGAGGGAAAAAGTTTTTTTCTAATGGCGGTCACTCCTAGGCAAGCAATGGTAAGCCGCGAGAGTATTTCTATCATACAAACTTACTCGCCCATTATTAACAGGAATTCATTGTATTATTATATGAACAGTATTAACAAGGATGATAGATTACAAGGTTTGGACATCCGAAGCAAAATTGTGAGAGTAACTTGCGCTGCGAAGTCATAGGGGATTCAGCAGCAGAATTCAGACAGCTCATTTCACACGCATTCTTAGGGCTCTATTAACCAAGACGTAGACTTAACATAATTTTTATAGAAGCATAGAGGCTGTGTTAATTTTCCAGTGTAGCATCAACATAATTTCAGTTTTTGCCGACCTTTGTTAGAATCACAACCGCCGCCACCTCACATGTTACGTCAGCAAATCAGTTGATTCCTGCAAAATCGCTGTGAGCTGATTAACGGTCTGATGTTGGCCACAATGTGTTAGTACACATTTATCAAAATAACCAGCAATTAATCATTATTTTTTGACCAAAATTTTCCCTATCAAAAACACCTGTTAACATTTGACTTAAATTTTTCTGATCAAATATAAAAGCTAAAATTTGACTATTAAAATATTCAAATTGAAAAGTACCTACTGGCCGAAATTGCTTTTGAAAGCAAATTATCTAAATTCGGATAGGAAGTCATAGAAAAAATTGTTTCTAATAGCGGTCGTCCCTCAGCTGGCAATCACAACAAGAGAGTTTCTCCTCATAAAAACCGCCTGCCGTTTGAAGGCAGCATAAGACTGTAAGTGTGGACTCCATTTGTGAAAAACGCACAAGACGCACAACACAAATAGGTGAAGGAGCTCAGCGAAACATACCCTTTACTAATATAATACATACTAATACTAAATATCCAAGGGGGTCGGTCTCGAAGTTAATGCCGAAAAGACAAAATACCTCATTAGGTATTATCTTTAAGCGCCAGACGCTATGGCAACCCGGAGGCCGGCTGAAATATTTTTCACAAAGTGAAAGCCTTAGCAGCGCAGACCCCCTAACCAGCGTGAATGATAGACGACTAAAAGTTGTTAATAGAAGTTATTTTGCTCACCTGAAACTTCTCAAAAATAAATAACTATTGAGTTTGTATAAGCTACAAGTCTACAGGACGCTAATAGCCAGGACCAATAGCAATATGTGGCTGCGAAGCATGGGAACTGATATCTAAGATAAAGAACTTCCTTTTCCACTGTGAGTATGAAATACCACGAAGGCTATTTGGATTACGAAAAAGACCTTATTATGGACAATAAAAAGCGTGGAAGAGCGCTAAGATATTGGCAGACGATGTTCACGCTGATTTAGGCTTTATAAATGCCAGGAAAAGCTACGCAATGAACCGAGTCGTATGGAGTGCAATTGTGTAGGAGCTGACTCACCCCGAGCTTTAATTGCTATGATGATGGTGATGATGAATACTAGATATTTATATATATATATATACTATATCATATATAATGGGGAACAAAAGTGTTAAGAGTTAGGAAGTTATATGTTTCGTCTACAGTTCCACCAGCTATGAGTCGAACACCCCGAAGAACACAACGAACTAGTAAATGGTACGAGTGTAAGAGACATTCTAAATATAAACAAAAGCCCTCAGTACATGAATTTATTCAAAGAAACTAATTAATATCTTATCTACCTCATCTTATCGATACAAGAAATACCGAAATACCGAAAAGGCAAAACTTCTTGCGGGAAATGTCCTTCTGCCAACATTCGCTGAGCAATGCAAAACTATTTGATTTTGCTTTATTTGAAGGAGGAAAAGTTTGTATTAAAGTTATCTACACAAAAGGCATGTTTATGGAAGCAGTTTTGCATTGATTTAAAAGAAATATTTCAAAATAAAAAGGTTTGCATTTTTTGTATAATATTGTTTCACTTGAATTCGAACAGGGTGGGGTGATGCATCATCCGAATAGGCAAAGAAAGTGTTTTAGACGAGGGTGAGAGCTAATTTTCCTTTCGGATTCCCCATATATTAGAGACTCTTACGACACGTCAGCCTATATTCATCCTCTCACTCACTCTGAATTCGTTTCTGCGCCAACAAACTTTGTACCACAGATAGTTGAAAAAGAGCATAATGAGCAAAAATTACTAAATATATACACACATATGTATGTATGTACATACGTACATACTCTCATTGGTATAAACGTATGTACATACATGCATGCGCGGCCTTCACATAGTTACAAATCCGCTTATTTAAAATATTTGTTACTATTTTTAGCTCGAAATTTCCGCGCATACATACATATATACATATGTATGCCATAATTATTGATATTTGCTAACATTGAAACCATTCTAACAGGCGAAAATTACAGATTTTGGTATGCTCCGCTTTCTTTCATTGAAAGGAATTGCGGTTGAGTTGTTTTCTTTTTGCCGCGTACATGAAAATTTCCTTGAGTTTGATACTAACTGATGAATCTCCTGACTGAGCATCTTAAATTAGGTCAAAAAAGAGACACATTAAAGGAAAGGAAAATGAATTTAAGCAAATTAGTGCGGAAACCCGTCGAAAACTTGCCACGCAGTTAATTTTACTCCACTTGACATAACCTGAATTGGCCTAGAACAAACTCGATCTAAAATTCAGCCATAAATATGAATGCAGTATTTAAAATAATAGGATTTATATGTATGTATAGCATTACTCGATATACGCACACAAGCCCATAGAAAATTGAAAATTTATTATTTAAAATTATTTATTATTATTATTTAAAAATAATATTGCAAATTTTTTCGACGCTAGAAACGGCGTCGTTTGAATTGCCAAAGTGGAAAGTTCAGCCAACCAAAGCTTCAACTAATCAAATCACTGAGACTGTTTTTCATTAGCACTGCTAAACTCTGAAACCTTTTTCCTGAATCTGTAAAAACTGGTCTAAATAGTAGCAACTTCAAAAGGGGCATACTTCAATGGTTCAGTAGCATTGATATGTCGTCAGCCGTTTGACTTCAAACAGCACAAGAAGGGAACTATATTTGTAGGGGAAAATGGGGAGTTGTGAGACACAGGGAGTTGTGAGACATTGTTACCTTTCGGCATTATTCATTTGTTTACATTCGATTTTAAGTGTCAACAAGTGTTCTCGATGCGATCTCACTTTTCAGCTAGCATTGGTCATATTTACACGCATTCGACGCGTCTCTCCAGTTACTGTGTTTTGGAATTTCTCGGTAAGTTTTCTTCATCATTTGTTTTGCGATACATTCGATCAGTTGTTGAAGCAAATTGCAAATGTTAATATATAAAAATTATTAATTGTCCTATTAGCTTTGAATTTACACGTTCACTTGGGAATGAACGTTCGATGTGTTTATGACTAGGCGGCCATTTATAAAAAAACGATTTGGGGAGTTATAAGACAACAAATGTGGGGAGTTGTGAGACACCGTTTTTTCGACGTTTTGACGCATCTTTCATAAGTACCTCGCAATATTCATGCATTGTTTGTATATATATCATGAAATTTTTGGTTAAATTTGAGTTTTTATTGTTTTTACGCTTTTAAAGTTAAGCAGAAACAACTCCATTCATTGCAATGTATGCGATCGAGCTGTGCACCTAAAGTGTGCCAATTTACGAACTGGTTATTATACAAGCTAACGCAATACTTCACACTCCTCAACCAATATATAATGGTAACCCAACACCCCACACGCGAAACGTTTTAGATAACGCAAAAGTTCACACACTTCAACCAAAATATGATGGTAAGCCAAACTCCACACGCGCAACGCATTTGAGGAAATACCAGAGCAGCGATTGGCGTCCCCGTGGGGAACACCTACTTAGCAAAGAATTGGTCACGTTGCTAGCACACGGGCTTAGCTTTAGTATTAGAATTAAAAATACTTTTAAGTCAGTTGTAAAATAGCTTTCAACAAATAAAGACCGGTCTCCGGAATAAAATTGTTTTTTTTTAAACAACCACGACCGGGTAATTTAACTTACATGTTCTCACTGCGAATCATCAGATTGATGGCATTGAATTTTTTATACCATTTTTTATAACAATTGTCTTTTCTTTTTTATTTTTCACCTTAATAAAGAACTGACAACTAAAATAAGTCATTTTTATTGATTTAAACCATGGTGTCTCACAACTCCCCACATTTTTGTATTTTGTATTATATTTTATATTATTATATACAATTTTAATTTTAAGGAAAATTGTAGTTTTGTTAAATAGGCCATACCAATAGCTTCCAGTATTCATTGACTAAAGATTCCATCGTTGACATATGCAGAATATTAAGATTTTGAGTAATACGGGTCCAAAAACAAAACCCGTCTCACAACTCCCCATTCTCCCTTACCCTTTCTTCTCTTCAGTATATCTACTAACCTACTAACCTAATAACCTACTTACCTACTTATCTACCTACCTACTTACCTATTTACCTACCTACCTACCAGCTATGTATGTACCATCCGCACTTCAAGAGAATATTCGACAGAAATGCGTACAGTTATCAACGGAAATCTTGCGGAAAGTGACAGAAAATGCGATAAAACAGGCACAAATCTATATCAACACTAGCGGCAACCACTTGACGGAAATCATCTTTTCCACTTAACAAATACAATTGTAAAGATTCAAGTAAGGACTTCCCTCACATAAAATCATTTACTCATAATTTTAGTATTTCGTGCCTATTCCATTTGATATGCACACGCAAAAATAATTGGCTACGGAGGCCGCCGAATTAAGTGCTTGCCCCTAGGGAGCTGCTCATAATGCTTGAGTTCCTTCCTTTCCTATAAAATAGACATAAAAGCTAGATATTATGGGTTTGAGAATAGCTTGAGCCACTTCGCGGTTCAACTAAAAGGTTTTCAGACCCATTTTGCATTATTTGGTCAGCTTTAAAAATTTGTCGCCTTTGTTACGTTTTTTCGCGTGAAAACGTTTGTCACCTACACATAAAACTTTTTCTTGCGACCAGAAATGATGACTTCGGTACAGAATTTACTTGTTTTATTTAAATTTTCATATTATTTTATTTAAATATTCACTCGTTTTATTTAAGTACGTTTTGCTATTGAATTCGACCAAATGTTGGGTTCGTAAACAGCACAAATATTTTTGTCCGCCTACTCCGACTTTTCAACTCGAACAGATACTGAGAATTGCATCGATTTTCCTTCCCCTGCTGGCTTCAACAAACAGAAAACTGTCCAATGACTTATTTTTTAAGCAAAAATTTTCTACTTAAAATATATTTATTAATTATTTTTCCCCTTTAACTGTTAGATTTGTGGAAGAGTATCAAGACGCACACCACAAATAGGAGGAGGAGCTCGGTCAAACACCCAAAAAAGGGGTTAGCGCCAAATATATTTATATATATATAACTGCTATTGGTGCATAGATATCAAAACATTTCAAAATAGATATCGTGAAGTATCGCTGACGCAAAATTTTCAAAACTTTTTACTTCACCAATACTACTATACTGTATGCACTTGAGCGATTTCATGCCAAGTGATCAAAGTATTTTCGGCATCGTCTTTAATTTTAGTATAATTCAGTATAATTAGAATAACAATAAAAAAAACTTCACAAAACTATTTATTATTTTGCGATTTATTCAGTTCTGAAAATTTTAGAACAAATTTTTTAAAGGAACATTTATGCGAATCCTTTTGGCATAAAACAAAGTTTAGTTTGTTAGAGTGCAAAACAAACATTTTAAAAACAATTTTTCGAGAAAAAAATCTGAAATTTGGTTATTGTAGGATTCAATCTGTTAAGAAAAATTAATAAGAGTTAAAGGGTGGTTAAATTTCAAGTGCCGATGTTGAATGTGAACCACACCTAAACGTCAACGACACCGTTGGACTTCTTTCTTTGGGGTTATTTGAAAGAAAAGGTGTACGTCGATAAGCCAACAACAACTCAAAGGCTAAGGGATGAGATAATTCGGCACATTAACGGCATAGAACCTCAATTATGCCTCAGCGTCAACGAAAATTTGGACCAACGGATGGAGGTGTGCCGCCAAAGCCGCGGCAGCCATTTGGCCAATATTTTGTTCCATACGTAATTGAGCCATAGCAATATTATCACAATAAAGAGAAATGACAATAATTTCCTAAAAAATTGTATTTTATTCACAATCCACACCGGCCCTTGAAACTTAACCACCCTTTATAAAGAAATTTATTACTGTGAAATTTATCCAATTTGAAAATTTTAGAATACATTTTTAAAAGAAAATGAATACAGTTTTTTTGACATTAAACATGTTTTTTTTAATTTGTTAGGGTGCAAAAACCTTTTTAAAACAAATTTCTGAGGAAAGATTGCCGTAAATTTTTCTGAAATTTTGTTTATTTGTAGGATTCAGTCTATTGAAAGGTAAAATTAAACAACCTTGAAAAAAGAAATGTATTGTTTTGAGATTTATTCAGTTTTGAAAATTTTAGAATAGATTTTCTGAAGGGAATATTAACTTAAAAAAATTCAAGTTTTGATTTGTTAGGCTGCAAAAAACCTTTTTAAACAATTTTCTGAGGAAAAACAAATTTTCCTTTTATTTTTATTTTTTACAAAAAAAATTTTTCATGGTTTTTACAAACAAAAATATTTAGTTTTAATTTTTTAAGCTGCTAAAAACATTTTAAAAACCATTTTCTGCGGAAAAAATTTTTTTTTGTATTTTTATTTTTTAGAAAAAGGTTTTTTCGTTCTTTTTTATATGAAACAATTTTATTTTAATTTTTTTAGGGTGCCAAAAATCCTCTAAAAACAATTTTCTGAGAAAAAAATTTTTATTTTTATCTTTTAGAAAAATTTTTGTTTTATTTTTGCATTAAACAAATTTTTTGTAGATTTGTTAGGCTGCAAAAATCTTTTAAAAACAATTTTCTGAGGAAAAAATAATTTTTTTTTATATTTTTGGAAAAAAAAATTTTTTTTCTTACATTAAATATTTTTTTTAATTTGTTAAAGTGTGAGAAACTTTTTCAAAAAATTTTCTGAGGAAAAATAATTCTGTCGTTTTTTACTTAAACACAGCTTTTTTTGTAATTTGTTAGGATGCAAAAAGACTTTTTAAAAACAATTTGCCGCAAATTTTTCTGAAAATTGGTTTAATTGTAGGACTTAGTATATTAAGGAGTAAACTTAAACAACTTTGAAAAAGGGTTTTACTATTTTGAAATTTTTTCAGTTTTGAAAATTTTAGAAATAACTGTTTAAAGGGAAATATATTCGTTTTTGTTTTACACAAGGGTCCAAAAAAAACCCCCTTTAAAAATAATTTTCTAAGGAAAAAATAATTTTTTTTTTATTTTTATTTTTTAGAAAAAAATATTTTCGTTCTTTTTTACATTAAAAATATTATTTTTTTTTAATTTTCTAAGGAAAAAACTTATATTTTTTATTATTTAGAAATAATTTTGTTTGTTTTTTTTTACATAAAAATTTTTTTCTTTAAATCTGTTAGGGTGTAAAAAAACTTTTCAAAACCATTTTCTGAGGGAAAAAGCTATTTATTTTATCTAAAAAAAAAGTTTTTTTGTTGTCATTGACAACCAACCCGGCTAGATTTTTTTTTGGTTTTTGTTTTTGTTGATAATAGCTAAGGCTGTGCTCAGTCATTCCTTATAATTTCACTTTTCAAATTACATCTAAGTACGTTCAGCAAACCCGGGAAAAAAATCGGTTACCTATCGGCTCTTCGATCGAATTTCAAACAAATACGTATGCTGACCACGCAGCAATATTTTTAACTCCAGCGATGCAGCAATATTTTCAACTGATTTTAGTGCCTTCAAATTCTCTACATATCAACACACACACACATACACCCTCATAACAATCTTTTACTATTTTATATATGGAATTATGAGATTAAAATCCACGCTTAGGAGATTATTTCAACAAATAGTGACAAACCAGCGAACTCAAAACAACAACACAACAACAGAAAAAAAAAGTTGGCAATTGTTGGCAAATGCTTTATGACAGCATAAAAAAGCAATGAAAATATCATAACAAGCAATGCCATGCATCAAAACACAAAACCAGAGATGCTAGAAAACAACTCACACAAACATTGCTTATGTATGCAATCACATACATATGTATAGTATTATGAGTGTATGAGTATATGAAATAATAAATGAAATCACTAAAATCGCCGATTTGGCGACACTTCCAAATAATCCAGCTAAAATCTGTCCTTAATATTATATTTTATTTCATAACTTTTATGAGGAGTTAAGCTGATTTAATTTATATCCATGTATGTGGGTATGTAAGTGTCAAGTTCGTTATTTTGTTTTTTTTTTTGGTTTGTCAAATTTAGCACCAAGTTCGGAGAATAAAAGTTGCGGAAAAACTCGACTTTAATCGGGTGAATCATTTATGTTTGCAATTAAGTATGCAGAGGGATTAAGAAAAATTTAAATACATCTATTTAAGAAATGCTTATATGGAATTTGCATAGAACGAAGGTGTACAGAAAAAATTTTAATACATGAAAGAAAATCTGCAGAAAATTAAACAAAAATTAACAAAACATATATAAATAAAATATAGAAGTTTACTGGGAAGAAGTAGCAACAATTTACATATAATCTAGCATGCGATTATATTGTACAAATATATAGGTATAAGAGTACGATCTATAGTCTGTTCAGGCGAGTATTAATAAAAAGTACAAACAAGAATTTATTAACAATTCTTAACTTTTATTCCAAAGCATGTGATATGTACAAATTTGCATCCTTTTCTGTAAGTACTGCTTTATGAACACCTTCAGATCAGCTTTTTCGAGAGCGTCAAAAGAGAGGCTCCATGTGCACACCTTTAGTAATATAGTCAACGAGTTGTTGTTGGCGTATAGTATTGTTGTATTGATATTGACATCATCGGCCTTAACAACCGCGCTGTTAGTTCTGCCTTCTCCAAACTGTATAAAGAGGCAAAGCGAATAGGTCTGGTGGTGAACGAGGAAAAAACGAAGTACCTCCTGTCTTCAAACAAACAAACAGTCGCGTATCGGCACCCACGTCACTGTTGACAGTTATAATTTTGAGGTTGTAAAAGACTTCGTTTAGTTAGGAACCAGCACTAACACCGATAACAATGTCAGCCTTGAAATCCAACTTAGAATCTCTCTTGCCAACAAGTGCTACTTTGGACTAAGTAGGCAACTGAGCAGTAAAGTTCTCTCTCGACGAACAAAACTAACACTTTACAAGGCTCTCATCATCACCGTCCTAACGTATGGCGCAGAAGCGTGGACGATGACAACATCCGATGAAGTGATGCTTGGAGTGCTTGAGAGAAAGATTCTGCGCAAGATTTTTGGACCTTTGCACGTTGGTGATGGCGAATATCGCAGGCAATGGAACAATGAGCTGTATGAGCTTTACGACGATATAGACATAGCACAGCGAATAAAGATCCAGTGGCTATGTTGGCTGGGTCATGTCGTTCGAATGGATACAAACGCTCCGGCTTTGAAAGTATTCGATGCGGTACCAGCTGGTGTGTCCAATTGGCGCCGGTTAGCACGAGAAAGAAACGACTGGTGCGCTTTGTTAAAATCGGCCAAAATCGCGTAAGTGGTTATAGCGCCAATTAAGAAGAAGAAGAGAAGTCAACGAGTTCATGGCCATGAATACCCAGGTGCCCTATACCTACATCAATCACGTCATTGACACAATTTTTTAGTGCGTCGACAGCAGGTTTTCTGTTAATCCAAATGCTGAATTTACCTTGATAAATTGTCATAATTTCACTAGTAAAGACTGAACTGTGATTTTGCAGTAAGCCCTTTCTCAAGACCACCATGTCTTTAGAAGTAAACGTAAAGGATGTTGAAGAGGTATTTTTTTTAACCATTTGTGAGTATGAGATTGAACGATTGTGGTTTAATATACAAAGTATTTGCCTTTCTTTCACAGAATACTAGATAATTATAAACAATTGAGTGCTCTATTGAGTGAGTATTATTTCTATCTGCAAAAATAGCTCATAGTAATCCTGCTTCCAAAAGAAACTTAAGTAATGGAACTCAAGTCTCTGGAGTTCATCGTGCACTCCGTTACATTACTAATATGCGCCGGTTCCGTACCAGCGCGGAGATTTTCTTTAGTTCTTTACTCTATGGAATCTGGAAATCATATTTTAAATTACTGAATTCCTAAATTTCCTAAATTCCTCGTTTAGTCAAATCATAGTTCATCCTCCAATATGTGGTCAGAGTTCTTGTGTTAGCTCTTAGGTTGCTTTGTGATCAGAGCAATTCCATGTAAAGGATTCGAATGTTTTGGATATTGTCGTTATTTGGTCTAGAAATTGGTTTATTTGCAGGCTTGAGATAATATTGAGCATAATTTTGAAAAAAAATTTTGAGATTTCTTCATGGTTGAAATTTTCACAAAGAGAAATTTGGTGTTTTGTTATAAAAGATCTCCACTAATTTCATTTTATCACATTTGGATTTAGAAAGAAATGCTACTTACTTCTTAAATTTTTTTAAATTTAGCCTTCCTCACATGTGTGTATTTACTTTACCAATTACAGTTCTCTAAGAAAGTTTTCTCATATTTGTCAATTGCATCTATTTTGGACCTGTTGAGTCAAATTGTGTATATAATCTCTTTGCATACATAATCTCTTTGCATCATGCATCACCTGTACTGGACATGCTCCTTGGCGTAGCGTGGGCTTAGCTCGTGTGAGCTTACTGAACTACAACAAAGGTAAAGTAAACTCTCAAGTTGAATGGTGCAAGGTAACAAAGCTAGAAGATACTCTCTTTAACAAAAAAATGTTCTGCTAGATAAATATTTGTATATTTCGCTACTTCTCTACATCAATTTCTATAACACGATTATTTGCTTTTCAATGCTGTAAATACATTTGTTTGCATATGCATATATTTTGCACTCATGCAGGTATTTACCTGCGACGCCTTTATTACAGCCCACTTTATTGATATTTATTTTGTTGTTGATTGTGTTACATTCTGGTTATTGTTAACAAATTTGTTGTTTATATATTCTTACTGCTTCTTTTTTATGTTTTTTTTTGTTTTTGTCGAACACAGAGGGTAACCACATCAGAGGGCAACCACTCTATCGGGTATTGTCTATCTTGGCACGTTGCATTACTCATACGCCATGTAACACCGTGGCTATACATTAGGGTGCATCACTCTTTATTTGTTGTATTTAAAGTATCAAGAACAACAACCACTAATTTGAGTTACAGTAATTGATGGGAAGCGATTAATATTAAATAATTAGGATAGTAAGCAAGGGACAGTGAGGTTGATAAAATGAAAGCTATACAACTTAAAATATAGGCTCATAGTGGAATTTATTTAACAATAATCAAATAGTTCTCTTTTGAAGGGCAATATGAGGTTGATACTTTTCATTTTCAGAAATAAAATACTCTAACGATGATTTGCGGAAATAAAAAAAAATTGGCTAGGTATTCGAGATCTGAACTCTCCATAAAAAAAATAGAAATCGGTACTGTTCTTCTCTCTGAATAATTAAATTTTGATGGTTTCCTTTAATGAGAATGACAGTGAAATAATACAAAAAATGCTTTGTTGATATTCAAAATCTTCTCTTTTGAAGTCAATACACTTCTACATTCGCTTGAAGCGATTTACAAACCCTTTCTGACACTCAAAAATGTGCCCCTCAAAAACGAGCTCTTAAAAGGCTTCAACAGCTTCTTTAGGCGTTGAAACATGTTGATCTTGCATTGTATTTTTAAAGTTCGGGTATATAGTGAAATTTTCCTCAGTAGTCTACCGTAAGTGGACTAGCCTGCCATCCCTGAGGTTGTGTGTTCGAGTTTCCGAGTTCACAGTCCTCGTACTTTTCCAAACTTATCTACTTTCCTAGTTTCTCATAAAAAAAAATATAAAAAAAATAGTAATAATTTCATTCTCAACCCCAGCAACCTTATCCCTCCAATCCTTGCTCCCGCACAAAACGTCAGCGCATTACTTGCATTATGGCTGGAAGCAAAAAAAAAAAGACACAGTTACACATTGCATCAGAGGCGCCAGCAAGAGGAAGCGAGCAAACGCGGTAATAGCGCAGACACACCAACTTTAGCGAAGTTCTCCACCATCTGTGCGATCCTTCTGTCAGGAAAAGGTGAAACACAGATGGCGCTCCAAGCAGTAAGAAGGCGTTGTTCCTAAGCAACGACAGGTGGGCATTCCCACTACTTAGGACTGATAGCGGCAGGTTAATCACCTACCCTGTCAGAAATCAAATAGATTAATGAAACCAACGCAAGGCTGAATCTTGTCGAGGCCCTATGTTCCCAAGTGGAGTGAATAAGAAAAAAAAAACATAGTGAAATCATTAGGTGCCAAATTAGAGCTGTAAGGTGGCTAACCCAGTAACTCGATCTTTTGAGTGCTGAAAAACTCTGTTGTGTGAGAGCTCGGATTGTCTTGGTGAAGAATGATTTAATTTTTTGAATTTGTGTCTTCGGCAAACAAGTAATTGGATCTAGCCCGGAATTGACTGTTTCAAGTGGTGCCGCATGGCCAGACTTTCCGAAAAAAGGGGAGGTACTTTGAGATTCTTCTTCTGCGAACAAATTTTATTGGGTTAAGCTCGCCTTAGTGAACTCATTTGTTATCTGCTGTTTAGTTTGCTGATCATATATATAGATGAAAGATTTGTGACCTTTTTTTATGTCATAGATGTGCTTGGAACCACTGCATTTTAATTTTTTCACCATTTCTTTATACCGATCGGCAAGAGCCTTTTTTGTGCAATTATGTGAGAAGAAATTTTCTTGAAAACCAAATGTTCATGTAATATTTAATGCTGGTCCAACTAATACACAAGAATAGCTTTATCTACCGCAGTACATTACATGACGATCGTATGTTACCAATTGACGCACAGCATCGATGGTAGGTATTTGACGAAACAACCGTTTTTGGATGACCTTCACGAAGTTTATTCTGCAAAGATTGACAGCCACATTGCAATTCATTGTACCAGCTTTTAACAGTGACTAAGTGTGGTGCTTCAATGCCAAAAGTCGAAGTAAGTTGAAGAAAACCTGCCCTGTCTCCACACTTCACGCCCAAAAAAGTAATAAATCATCGCACGAAAATTTTCTCAGGCCAATTCCAACTTTTGCCGCCACCGTAGCCGAATGGGTGGTTGCGTGACCACCATTCAGAGGTATGTAGGCTCGAATCTCGCTGCATGAAATACCCAATTAAAGGAAAGGTTTTTTTATTCAGGGTCGGTCCGCGACTGGCAATGGCAAATCTCCGAGTAATATTTCTGCCTTGCAAAAGATCCTCAAAAGAAACCATTTGCAGCTCGGAGTCGGCTTAAAACTCTAGGTTCCTTCATTTGTCGAAAAATATCAAGACACACACCATAAATAGGAGGAGAAGATCGCCCAAAAAGAGAGTAAGCGCTAATTAAAAACAAAAAAAAACGAAAAACTCCACATTTTGACCCAAATGAATTTTTGAACTCACTGAAAAAGAACAAGAAAAGCTCGTTAGTGAAAACTTGACATAAAAATTTACGCTAAAAAATACTCAACTTTTCTATAAAAATATTGAATCGGAACTCATCATATATAAAAAGCAATTTCACCAAAATATTTCCGAAAAATACTAAGATTTACGCGAATTAGACCAATTGGAATTTCATTATTTTGATTACGTTGGCCAAATTTTTAAAATTATTTGTGCAGACCTTTTAAGTTTAAACACCCCTATCATCAAAACTGATTTTTAGGCAAAAATATTTTTGAAAACCTATTTTCGGAATTGGCTGGACTGATGTGAATTTTAGTATACCTATTTCCGAAATATTTTGGCGATCATCTTAAAATTTTATAATTTTTTTAATTCCTGTGAAGAACAGCACCTTTTTTCTGTATGTTGAGACACCCTATTATACATATTCACATACTTTATGAGTTTGCTCACATGTACACACACATACACAGATGCACGCGTATATTTTAATTTGAAATTTGTTTGGCCACTGATAAGTGTAGGACACCACTGCGTTACGTGTTGTGGAGTGGCCTCAAAGCGCTCGTAAATATTTGTTTACACCAATCCCCACACCGCACTGTCTTTTCCAGTGGCACGCAAAGTTGCCAGCAGCATCGCCATATAAATTATATTGCCAACATTTACCTGTGGTCGTTGGCAGTTTATCTGCTAATGTTTTTTTTTTTTCTTTATGTGAGTAATACAATTTTTTTTCCTTTGTATGTCACGCTTTGTTTTTGTTTTGCTATGGCACACCTGCTTTCGCAAAAGTGTTCATTGTCATTTCTCACACCTAGTACCACTAAGAGTCGCTATTTTGCTGCGTACATTCATTGATTTTCTATTTGGATATTTTTTACAGATCCTTAGTAAATGCTTTGCCATTAATTCACAAAAGCTCTTTATTTAGTTTGCTCGTTAAATAAATAAAATATTATTTATCTTTGACATTCAATGCACGAATTTCGTGGTCAAAATAGCGCATGTAAACAAACATATTTGCATAAATATTTAGAGATGTCTCAGCAATGGCATTGTTTTCAGTTTTGCAATGCATTTCTGGCTGTAAGCAATAGGCATCGCCTAGCTGAAGGACGAAAAAAAGTTTTTGACAGCTCACAGACATGCGTCAACCACTAGAAGTATAATGTATATATATACATGTGTATTGTTTTTACTTAGAAAATTTCCGAGGCTGATTAATCTACATACACATCAAGAGCACTCCTAATTCTGATAACTTCAGCAAGGCACAATGTGCCTACCAGAAGGGTAAGTCTCTGGAAACAGCACTGCACGAAGTTGTTGGAACAGCAGAGAAATCTCGTAAAAATAAGGAATTTACAGCTTTTCTCCACCTTTTTTGGATATCGAAGGAGCGTCCAACAACGTTAATGCGAAACCGATTTACAAACATAGATACGAACAAAAATATTATTCGATGGGTAAGCAATATGATATCTAATAGAGTAATCGCCGCGAACATAGGCATCACTAATCTACAATAGCAACCAGTTACCAGTTACTAGAGGAACCCCACAGGGGGTGTTATCCCGGCGTTACTATGGAATCTAGTCTTAAATGAATTGCTTATTACCATGAGCAAGAAAAGGATCAAGATAGTAGCTCATGCAGATGACGGGCAGAGGAGTTTCTCTCGACTATCAACAACACTCATGCAATCAGTGTTAAGAGAACTATCCAAGTGGGCAGCCTCAGACGGTTTAATGATTAATCCAACTAATACCGAACTAGTTCTGTTCACTAGGAGATGTAAGGTACCGAGTTTTCAATTACCATCTATAGATAGAGTAACACTCAATCTATTGAACGAAGCCGAGTACCTTTGCATAATTCTGAACTCAATGTTTTCTTAGCAAGGAACACCGAGAAAGGATAAAGAAAGCTTGTAATGCCCTCTTTATTTTTAAAGAGACATTTGTTGTACATATGTATATAAACCACTGGGCTTACAAATAGGATCATCGGAGCCATTTTGACTTATGGAGCTTACGTGTGGTGGAAGGTAGTGCAAACGCAATCCTATATTAAGAATCTCATAAGAGTCCAACGATTAGCTTATTTAGTAATAATAGGTGCGCTCCGATCAACGCCTCAGATGCCGCTGTAAGTGATCCTACATATTCCACCCATTCATATATATGTAAAGGGAAAAGCGGCCTAATCTGCTTCCAGGATTAAAGCAGCAGACATGCTAAAAGAAACATGCATGGTCACGCGGAATGCAGGATTGACACTGGAGCAGGAGTTTACTCGGAACAATTATACTTGAATTGCTCATTTAGACTCTTAAGCTGCGAAGCTGCGCTGTAGACCAAGCAGCAAAACGATAAGAGTAAAGGACTTACCTCCAGCAAACCTTACCATTTGTTTGTTTTGATAGTCAAGCAGTGATCCAGGCGTGGCCTCGGCGCATCAATTCAAGATGTGTTAAAAAATGCAAGAGGTCGCCCTAGTTCATCCAAAAATGCAACACCACACTTTGTTGGGTTCTCGGCCACTCTGGAATGGAGGGAAGTGAAAGAGCGGATGAGTGGATAGGATGCAAGGATAGGCTCTGTGCTGGACCTTCAGCGAGTGGTAAAAGATATAATCATTCCTCTAAACGAGCTATACCCTGCAATTGACCTAAGCGTAATCTCGGAAACCAACAGAAGGTGGTCTCTGACTGCTAACTGCAGAGTCTCCAAAGCGCTCTGGCCAAAACTGAATCTTAAAAGGACAAAGTGTCTGCTTGCAGATGCAGGGGAGTTCCAATAACTATTCCGGTTAACTCCAGACTTGAATGGCGACTTAATTTTTCAGGTTGACAGTCCTTTTAGAGGTTCCAGAATAACAATGATTTTGACTGAAAAACGATTAAATCTTGCCATCTTCAAGCTAATATAATTCAATTATTACTAAATTCTAGCTGCACTGCGAGTTTTTGGAACTTGATGTTATCAACGACCCGTAGGTGAGCAAATACGAAATAGCCGTGAGCCACCCGTCCATTAGCAGAAGCGTACATTGTATAACAGATGCAATCAACCGTTCCTTGTTTTGTGCAAGGGGCATGCTTCCTGTGATCCAAGTGGAGCGGCATGCGCCAAAAGAAATTTTTGATTGAGTTGCTCGGCTGTGGCGCGGATTCTTTGATATCCTAAAGCAATATAAAATGAACAAAAACTATTCGGTAAATATTTTTCAATTAAAGAATTATTTTTTTTATTTCATACAATTTTGCAGACTTTTCTTTTAAGAATATCTTAATCTTGAGCCGGCTGGAAATCCATACAAAATCGTAAAGTGGCTGGAAATCAAATTTTTGATTACCCTTGGAAGCACTGATGTATAGTATAATATTTGTGTAGCACAATTATCGATATCAGAACTCGGAAAATGAGGTTAATTCCAGCTAGATTAATCGATTCCCTCACTGTGCGCTAGTGCCAACGACTCCATTCTGGTAATATGGCTGTGACACCTCGATATCTGTACTGGCAAGTGAATCCTTCAAACTTTTTCCCTAAAGCAAATAATTTACAAATTTTTACTCAATACTTTTTTCGAGTTTGGTACTTTAAATCGATACTTTTTTAGTATATTTTCGATATGGAAACGCCATAACTATCATTTGTCATAAGTCCAAAACCTTATGTCAATGTAAGCTATGTAAAATTAAAATTTTCCGAAACATTTTTTTTTGTTTTTTCACATTTCTTATAACTTGAAGCATTGACGTAATAAAAACATGCAACTACCAAATTGTAATTGAAGCTCTTTTTCACGGTCTTGTAAAAAAAATAAATACGACCAAGTTGAATAATCTCAACTTACTGCACAGCAGCTTGCGATATAAACGTAAAGCAACGATACGAAACTGTGCTGTGCTGTAATGCTTGCGCGTAGCTTAGACAGTCAAAGCAGCATCACACAGACGAAGCGCAACGAATATTTGAAATTGCATTGTGACTGAACTGTTTGAAATTTCACAGTCAGGGCAACGGAACAGCGCAACGAAAACCCAAATTTAAGCCGAGCTGCAAGTGAGCTGTAGAAGTTTGCGCAGCAAAGCAAAGCCAAAAAAGTTTCCACTTTCAGTTACTTTCGCTCCATGAAAATATTAGATTTTTTAGTATTGTGGTTTTCAGTTTTTCAAACGCTGGTGAAGTAGTCTGTTTTTTATAAAATACTCTTCTCGAAAGCAAAACAGAACCGCCTATAAGGCAAGTATTTAGGGAAACTGCATTTTTGCACCACAGTTAGTTGAATGTAAAAGTGTTAATTTTTGTGAATTTTTCTGTGTAAGATTCAAGTAAAATGTGAAAAAATTAGTTGCCGTTCAATAAAAGAAATAAAAAAAAAATTCTGATTTATATAATTTAAATTTCTTACACGATACTTTAATACGCACGATACTTTTCACCAATATTTGTTCAGTTCTTTGTTGTGATACCATAAAAAATAAAAGTATTGCTACCAAGGAGGCATCAAATGATCACTAAATATGGGCGTCGAAGATGAGCCAGACCCTGTTAAGCTACTTGTCCAAAATGTCGATAAAATCAAGTAAATCGTCTAATTGAGCCGGTATTTAAGCACTCGTTCGATCCACTGATGCACACCCAGAGAAAATTTAATCTCAGAAAATGAAACCCAATCGACTAATTAGATATTAAAAATAATATTAATTTTGTTTTGTTGTGCGCCCAATGGCCTACGACCTAAAAGATTCTTTGTGTCCTACTTCGTGTTTAGAAGTAGTTAATACTAGTCCCTATGACTGGCACTACCAACTTAAATTTATTACATCTGGTTCTTTTTAACCTGGATGCCCCTGTCTCAGGTTGGAAGGGGTTAAAAGCCAAATTCTTTTAGTAAACTTTCCGCCTTACGGACAAATTTCAGATTATCAGCAACAAGAGATTTTATTGATTTTATTCGGGTCCATTTGATTTCGACGAAAGATGAGCAGTCTTGTCTTTGCCAAGGCAATACAGTTACACAGAGTCTCACTCGGTCTCATCTCAATTTAGGTAAATGGCGGTATCGGTAGTCTAGTGTAAGTGCACTAGCCTGCCATCCCAGAGGTTGTGGGTTCGAAGCCCATGTAAAGCACGATCCTCGCACTTTTCCAAATTTACCTACTTTTCCTGTTTCCCAAACAAACAAAAAAAAAATTCTCATTCCTCAAACCCAAAACAAAACCTTATCCATTCCATCCGTACTCCAGCACAATATTCAGTGCATTATTTGTACTGTGGCTGCTAAAACAAGCAAAAACAAACAGCGTAACACATTGCATCAGTGTCGCCAGCAAGAGGAAACGGGCAACCGCTCTGGGTCTGCACTATTACCAGACACACTAAATTTAGCGAAGTTCTCAACCATCTGTGTGATCCTTCTGCAGAAAAAAGTGAAACACAGATGGCGCTTGAAGAAGTAAGGAGGCGTTGTTCCTAAACAACGACTGGTGGGCATTCCCACAACTTAGGATTGGTAGCGAGAGGCTAATCACCTGGCCTGTGAGAAATCAAAATAGATTAACGAAACCAATGCCACACAAGACATGTCGAGGTCCTATGCTACCGAGAGGATTGAGCAAGGAAAAAACAAAAACCAGAAAAAAAATGTTAATAAAACTGACCTGTCAGAAAACCAACTGCTATATTTTCTTTATGTCTACTTTACGCTTTTATGCCGTTCCTTTTGTAGGTAAAAGGTCTTACAAGAATTTGGCTTGACGGAGTTCTTGAGTGTCTACCCAATGGGTAATTCTTTGAGTATTCTCCGAAATATTTGGTTCAGTATGGTTCCGGAGTAAAGTGGCCTACTGAAAAGAAAGCTGCAGAACGTCTGCATTCGATAGAAAAATGGCAAAACAGATGGAACTCGGCTGTTGGACGTTGGACCTATAGACTTATCCCCAAAATTAGCCAATGTGTAACCAGAATACACGGAGGTGTAGAGTACTATTTTACCCAAGCAGCAAAAAGATAATAGAAACTCTAAGTGTAAATGTTGGGACTGTAACTACTAGTTCACAACCCGCTATTAAATTCCTAGAGGTGATGGTTGACAGTCGTTTAAACTTCAAACGCGCCTGGAATACACTTGGAAGAAGGCATCGAGTGTGCAGTCCTGTCTGTCGCGAATAATGCCAAACAATGGCAGACCTAGCAACAGCAAAATAGTACTATATAGCAGGGTAGTCAGCTCGGTTCTTTTGTATGCCGCACCGATCTGGACTGTTGCACTCAACCTATGTAGCTTCACAAAAAAACTGACAGCCGTCTGTCGGCTAAGCGCTTTGCGAACTATCTGCGGCTTCCGGACGATGCTTCCTTCGTTACAGCAGGACAGTATCGTGTAGAGCAAGTTGTAAAACCATTGCAGAAGAGGAAAGGCGTCCTTCGATCGCCCACTGACAACACCGGTAAGACAGATCACCGAAAGGTACATGTGTGTATGGGTTAATACCCATTCTTACGACGTGGTTAGAAATGAACCACAAACCTCCAAAAAGCCCTCGACAGGAGGTGGCCTATCTACGACGAATCACAGACGCTCAAGTCAAGTGCTCACAATATCATTACCTTTTATTCCAGAGAAACAGATACAAGATATAATACAGATACATAATATGAAGTCGGTGCTTTTAAGGGACTTTGACTGTCCGAGGGTGTGCACCCTTGTTGCTCTCATATGTTTTATTTTTGCACAGATTGAAATTGCTTGAATTTCAGCCAGAAAGACGCTAGACCATTTGCCCATTTGTTCGGAGATTTTCTTATTTAAGCCACGGATTTACATGCCGACACCAGTATTTGTTTTCGAACAGTCTGTGAACCATTCGTAACATCTGGGATCGACCCAAGGTATCGAAGAATCGTATCTTAATTTTATCGTCGATATGAACCGAAAAGTGATTAGAGCTTTTAACTCCAACTTTATCTTATTTTCACTACAGGAGAAGAGGTACGCAGAATGAAACATCTCATGCAAGAATGCATCCTTAAATTCAATAACAATAGTACCTTGGGATTTAAAAAAAAAAATTTAATATTTAACCACAAAAGACACCGCAAAGAAGGAGGAGGAAGAAAAAGAGGATGCCCACGAAAGATATGGATAGATGGCGCTGATTCAGATCTTAAGAAAATGAACGTACACAACTGGAGAGATGAAGCCATGGACAGAATAAACTGGAGAAAAATTGTTGATGAAGCTGTGGTGTAACCCAAATTGTGAAGCTAAGAAGGAGAAAAAGAAGATAATTGCATGTTTGTGATTTGATTAGTAATAAAAAAGTAATACTAATACGAGCATGTCATTGCCTTCAAACTGACATATGTAAAAGGGTTGGAGAGATTTATTTATAATCACCTGAGCTAATACTATAACAAAAATATAAACCATGAACATTTAATTGAATAAAATAGTTATTCAAACCAGTGAACTAAATTAAGATTGATCAGTATTCCAATTTCAAGTTCATCAAACATTGTCAATAGCCATCTCCAGGTACATTGACTTACGCTGCACGAAGCGGATGTTATTTGCATATGTTGAAATAAATTTATTTCCTGAATATTTCAATTTCAGTGGCAATATTAGCAACAGCGGGAGCTCTAAAGAGGTCAATAAAACTGTCGGCCTGACAAACTTACAAAGACCTGTATTTAAAGCAATTTATAATGTGTCTTTGACATCTGTTGAACATTTTCATATATTTGTATGTGTGTGTGTGTATATTTAAAGTAACGACCCAGACAATTCACAATGCGTACATTATAAAAGTACTCAATTAATGGCAGACACAAATGGCTTGACAACAAGGAAGCTGTGCGACGGCTTTGCATTGTATAACTGAGATTTAATAGTGTTCACTCAATTACAAATTACATGAAAAGGAAAATAGTAATAAAGATTGACATTGATAAAGGTTGGGTAATAAATAAGGAAAATCACGATTTAATTTTGTGTATGGTACAGGACGATTTAATAAATATGTTTGTATGTTTCTGTCAGGTAAAATTCCATCTAATTTTTGTTTGTAATATTTTACATGATAATAAACGACGCCTAGATGTCAGTAGTGCATAATTTGTAGGTGAACATTTTTTTGGTGCAAATAATCGTCCGAATTACGCAGAGGCTTGGACGATGACCACATCCGATGAGGCGTCACTTGGACTGATTGAGAGAGAGAGAGAAAGATTCTGCGGAAGATTTGTGGACCTTTGCACGTTGGTGACGGCGAGCAACGTAGGCGATGGACGCAGCGCCATAGGCGAATAAATATCCAGCGGCTTCATTAGCTGGGTCATGTCACCCCAATGAATACAAACATTCCAGCTCTGAAAGTATTCGATACGGTACCAGCTGGTGGTAGCAGAGGAAGGCGAAGGCCTCCGCGTGAATTGATAATTCAAAGGTTGGTTAAAAAATGTGAAGAAACTGGTTCTTCCAGAGAACGAAAAAGCACTAACAGACCAAGAACTGGCCGCGGAAAGTGCTGCTGTACAACCTTCAACATCGATATCTCGACTGTTTGGCGGATTTTACTGGCAGACGTGCTGAGAATGGATATTTAAATTAAGTAATTTTTCACATATAATTCCAGTTTTTTTTATATCTTATTTTAAAACAACAATTAGGCGCGTCTTTTGAAAGACCCTTTATAAAAAGTCAAAAAATGCCACTACACCGAAGATAGTATGTACAAACCCTGTAATTGTGGGTAAGGGTGCATTTGATAATGTGAGCTTCAAGGGGTAAGCAACATGCTAAACCAAAGGATAATCACAGCCTTTCTAAGGCAAGTTACCCTAAGAGTTACAGCCGCAAAAGGATGTCCACACGGAACCCGTACTCAGTTTTATAAAGAGGTACAAGGTTATCTTCCCGTCTAGAGAAGAGTGGAACATTAACTCAACATGGATAAACGATGACTCACAAAAATGGTACACAGATGGTTCCAAAACGCTCCAAGGAGTAGAAGTAGAATTAGTGGGGCCTAGAGCACACAGATCCCTAACACTAAATGCAGATACCACGATTTTGCATGCAGAGCTCTTCGATATAATGGAAACAGTGGAAATCATATCCGAAAGAGGGATGGAGAAAGTAAAAATTAAAATACTTTCGGACAGCCAATCGGTTCTCAAAGCCTTGAATAGCTTCACATTCAAGTCAAAAGGCCTAATAGAGTGTAACAATGCACTCAAAAAACTCAAATATGACTGATTTGGGTACCAGGACATGAAGGAAACGAAGGAAAGGAGAATACAGATGTAGAAAAAAAGGGGCAGAAGAGCTATTTATTGGACCAACACCATTTTTCGGCTTTAACAAAAATAATATGAAACAGGAAACCAAAAAATGGATCCAAACTAAAATCAGGGAACACTGACTAACAAACAGACTAACAAAATCACAACCTTAGAATATAACTCAAGCAATTTCGGTCGTCATATGGCCAGAAAGGTGTCAGAACCTTACAATTTTGTACACTTGCCGAGCGCTCGCTGAGTTTACGAGAGCCAAGGTAGTCAAGGTGATCCGAATTCACTCATTTTACAAAACAAATAAATCACAGGTCTCCTCTCTAGCTAACGCATCCGCACAGCAGTTTCCGGCAATGCCCCTGTATCCAAGTAGCCAGACGAGCCTAATATTAAAGAATTCGGAAAGAGTTCTCGATCGAAAGAGAAGCCAAGCAGTTTCGAGTGTACTATCATCGAAACCAGGACTCTAATTACAGTTTGGTCTCACAAGTTACACAATTATGCACCCAATCAGCTGTTTCTATGATTGCGCTAGCTATGCTTAGATCACACGGCAGAGGTCCGGTAGCTCGAATCTGATGGAGTGCCACATAAATACAAAAATTTTCCTGTCTGGCTCTTCCATCCAT
This sequence comes from Anastrepha obliqua, assembly GCF_027943255.1. NCBI lineage: Eukaryota > Metazoa > Arthropoda > Insecta > Diptera > Tephritidae > Anastrepha > Anastrepha obliqua. The sequence continues at coordinate 109,418,265 of NC_072894.1, read as the reverse complement.
CTTCGAGCCATCTTTGAACAGGCTCACCGGACATTATCTCTAAATGCTATCAAGTATATCAATTATTGTTAATTACTGTTAATTAAACACTTATGAACTGACGACAACCTCAGATTTTGGAGTGTAACACTCAGTAAAATATCGTACAGAAGGAAAAGTCAGTAGTAGGTTAATATAACACTATTACAACTTTTCCGATGTCTCCTTTCCTTCGAACCACCTATGAAAACAGTGAAAGTAATTGGGACTATCGACGGCTTATAGATTGCATCCGCCTGCAGGAGCGAAAGCTGGACGCGGCTATCTGTTGCGTCTTCAGGCATGAACGTGGGTTTACCCAGATGATATACTTGTGTGGTCTCAGGGTAGAATTTAGCCGAGGTGCGAGTATTGTTCTAGTACTCGTGAGAGGTTGCCCTACAGACCATTGGTGGGATGGCACTTTTGAGATGTTTCTGGTATTTTGATTTAAAGCTCAAAAAAAAAAAACCTACCTACTTCTTCTTTCGACATTGTTGGCTTAATACAAAAATGAAAAAATTTGTTTAGTAAACATTTTGCATCTGCAATAATTTGATTGGTAAACATTTTTTTTTAAATATCCATTTGTGATTTATGCGCGGCATTTGCTTTTTGAATAGCTTGAAGTTTGTTGCTTCTGTAATATTTTTATAGTTTGAATTTTTTAAACTGGTTGTTCGCTGTGTTTCCTACTTCACATCGTTAAAGAAATTAATATTGGGTGGAGACTATTCTCTAAATTATTTTAAAAAGTGCTTTGTTTTTTTAACTTAGGCCGGATTTCGAACTGAACTCGTGGAGACTAAAATTCCACACGAGGGGAAAAAATGCATAACTAGAGCAACAAGCTTAACAACTTAAACCTTTTTATTCCGCATAATTCGATTTACAACTCATAAAAGCGCCTTTTCCTGAAACAAACCTCTTTGTTATCGAAGGTATGGTCTTTCATATGGTTTGATAGGGAGTGTAAAAGAGATGGTAATTGGTCGGAGCAAGGTTCGGAGGAGACGGCGAATGATGAAGAATCTCCCATTCGAGCTCTTGAAGTACGGTTTTGACGACTTGTGCAACACGGGGCCTGGCATTGTCGTGAAGGAGTATGGTTTGGCCATGTCGATCAGGTGTCCTCTGGCTCTCAATTTTTCGGTAAGTCACATTACTGAGAATCGTTTTACGATCGCAGCTAATTTTTTCCGTCAATTCACGTCTGCTTTGGTAAACATTTCTACTTCAAAAGTGATTGGAAAGGGTCTTCATCAAACTCAGAAGGTCTTTCGTTATAGGACGTGTCATCGACGTCATATTCGCCATTTTTAAACTTTGCTGCAGACTTACCAACGACACTTCCACACATATCGCAAATGTTCCGTGCCACTTCGACAGCTTTTTTTCCACGGGTCCACGGGTGCTACGATGTCCACGGGTGCCACATTCAGCATGGCGTTAAGTGCTAGAGTAGGAGCCGTACGGAGCACCCCCCAGCTGCTTCTTAACTGATACCATCCTTTCTAGCGAGTTCCACCAGACAGGGACTCCGTATAGCAAGATTGGTTTTATAATCGTATTATAAAGCCAAAAAGTAAGTTTAGGCGAGAGGCCCCATCTTTTGCCGATAGCGCCCCTGCAACCATACAAGGCGACTGTTGCCTTCCTAATTATCTCTTCAATGTTTGGCTTCCACGTAAGGTCTCTGTCAAGGATGAGTCCCAGGTACTTCACCTTGTCAGAGAGCACCAATGGAATGCCTGCTATTGAGGGGAGAAACACTCTAGGTATTTTCTATTTCCTCGTAAATAAGACGAGCTTCGTCTTCAGAGGATTTATCGATAGGCCGCAATTTGCGGTCCCAGTCCTAACTAGATTCAGATAACCCTGCATCAGTACCATCAGAGTATCTAGAAACTTGTCTCTGACAATAAGTGCACCGTCATCCGCGTAGGCAATCACCTTACAGCCCCTCCTCTTCAGCTCCTCCAGCAGACCGTTAAGTACGGCAATCCAGAGTAGTGGCGAGAGAACACCGCCTTGCGCAGTGCCTCTGTTCACTTGCCGGCGGAGAGAGGTGTCGCCCCATTCTGCCACAACCGTTCTATCTCTAAGCATCATGTGGATAAGCCTTATAAGTTCGGTTCCGACTCCTAGTTTACCTAGCGACCTGGTGATTGCCTCCGGGAGGACAAAGCCCCCTCAATGTCGAGGAAGCCGCCTACAGTGAACTCCTTCTGATGGAGGGACATCTCGATGTCCTTAACAATTGTATGCAAAGCAGACTCTACCGATCTGCCTTTACAGTAAGCATGTTGAGCATACGATATACGCCCCTGAGGAATTTCACTAATTATGTGCAGATCAATCAGCCTCTCCAGGGTTTTCAGCAGGAACGAGGAGAGACTGATTGGTCTGATGTCCTGCCTTGGGTATGAAAGTAACTCTCACAGCGCTCCAAGATCTGGGTATGTAGCCCCTATCCATGCAGGTCGCGTAGTTGAGCCAGTATAATGCCATCGGGCGCAGGTGACTTGAAGGGCTTGAAAGAGTCAATCGCCCAAGCCAGGCGTCGCCTATTCAGCCAGCGGTGGTGGGTGTGTGGACTGTTATGCATCCTATCCCAGTCGATATTAAGCGAGTCCGGACTTGTCGGAAAATGGGCGTCAAGAGGTAACCTGAGTGACTCCTCGCTGCTCATCGTCCAGAACCGAGCACCGTCTTTTAGGTACCCCATAGGTGTGGAATTCTTCGAGAGAATACGCATGAAAAATTGCTGTTTTCATTTGTGCAAGAAGCCTTAAAAAATAAAAAATAAAAGATAAATTAAAAATGTAAAGGAAGTAGAAAAATTAAGAAGATGATAAAATCGTTTATTACCAGTGAGCTGCTCATTAAATTGCCCGTAAAAGGCCTTTAAACTGAGCTAAATGCCGGAAGAAAATTCGGCCTCCTAATTTTCGAATGGCTCCCAAGACATCAAAGTTTGTTGCGTTAGGCCAAGGAAGTAACAAAAAAGAAAAAAATACAAAACACCAAAAAAAGAAAAGAAATTTGAAAACATGTGGAGCAAGAATTTGTGTATGGCTTGCAACAACGATGTGATAAGTAGCCTAAAAAAGCATCGTACCTGCCCCGGACGCTACCTTCCGCAAGTTGCACGTGCCATTTCATCTGCCTGACATAAATATTTTCTTAGTATATTTATTCTTTTTTCGAGGCAAACGCCGGCATTATTGATTTTACTAAAGTGCTTTGATTCAAGCCATATAATTTTTTGCTTTTGCCCTTTTGTTTTTGTTTTTGTTCATATATATGTATGCATATTTATTCTCCTGCCATTTCTGCCGGCATTTTCAAAGTCGCCTCATTTTTCTTGCTCATCAGCTGCCAAGTTGTGGCGCGTTGACAGTTTCAACAAAGTTTTATGCTGCGCTTGTTTGCTATTTAATCTCGCTGCCAAATTAATTCAAATCTTTTTCTTTGCCCAAATTTATTATTCTCTTCATTCTTTTTCATTTAAATAGTTATTTTTCAAGGCTTAGTCTTCGCAGCTGACCTTTTTTTCAAGTGTTGTCGTTTTGCACGGAGATTACATACAGCAGCTTGTCTTGTTTTCATATTTGCTGTAATCTTTTTTTAAGTATAGTTGATTTACGTATAAATCGGCGTTAGCTGTTAGGAAATTCATGCGCTAATCTTAGCGTAGGCGGGCGGATGCACAGAAAATTCGCGCCATCCCCTGCTTTTTCAGAGCAGGTGTTAGAGCAATGAAAAGTAATCAGACAATGAAAACTAGCAATTCAACAAGTGGTCCAGCATAAAGAAATCACTCCTGCAGCCCTTTGATACCAACCAGTGAAATATTCCATTATTTTCTGGCGATGGATTCAATGCCTTAAGAACGGAGTGCCACTTATTTCCGGTTGTGGGCCAAGGCAAAAGCCAGTAAAGTTAATACCGACCGAAGGATCAGATGTTTCATTCTCATGAGCACCTGACACAATACCTGTTTAGCAACGGAAAAAATTTAAACCGGGTCTTACTTTCCTGAATCAGTTGTGTGGTAATAAAAGAGCTGGCGAATGCCTTAAGCGCAGTTTGAGAAAAAAAATCGAGCGTGTACTTTGAATGGAAGAATGGCGTGCTGCCTCAGCAAAAAAATTCTCATAAATAAAGGGCATTTCGTAGCACTGAAATTCAAAGGGCTTTAACGCGGTACACCCAGAAAAATGTTGAAAATTCTGGTTAAAAAGTTGATGAAATTTCGCACAAAGTTTTGAATTTTGCGCCACATAGTTTGACCAATATTTTTTGCACACTTTTGCAGTGGGTTGTATATGAAAAGAAATCGGGAGGGCACGCATTAATACTGATTAGCCCCATTAAACTCAATATCGGTTATTTGATTAAATCAACATTAAACCACAAGTGTTCTATTATCAAGTATGCCTTCGGGTAAGCTTGAACTGACATAGCCCCCTAGGCATTGGAGATGCATTAACAGCAGCATCCACTTCACTTCACTCTGTAGTATACGAGTAATTATTGTTTTTCAGCCTATAAATTATCATGGAAATGTAGATCCATGAAATTCCTTCATCTGACAAACCCTGAATTTCGTCGCTATTATAATAATTTAGTAGTTATCCTGTGCAAAGAAAGACTTACTGAGTTGAAATCCTTAATAATTGATTGCGAAAAGAATCTGAATTGTGACTCTTTTAGCTGTGGGTGAACCGGCCCGTCCAACAACTCTTTCGTAGTTCAGAAACGCAAATAAATTTCGCTGCCTTTAGCGGATCTCGCTTCTCATTATATTCATTATTATTTCCAGATTTGCACAAACTGCTTGGTGAGACGTAGCTATGATAAGGGAACTATATCAAGTCAACAAGCCTAAGCATAGATGACACTGAAATTAAGAGGAGCGCTAGGAAATCTGGAAATGCCAGGCACCAGAGTAAGTAAAACCGATGGCACTCCAAAGAGTGGTCCTCTTAACCAAGCACGTGACACATTGGGTATTAAGCATAAAAATGAGCTTTGGCTACGAGTTGAAGCAGAAAAGCTCAGCTTAAACTCAAACTGTTGAGTTCATGTTTTAGCCCCCGTTTCCACCAAAAGCAAACACCGTGTTTGCAGGAGTTGTGTTTATGAGAACTGTCAACTGTTTCCACCGAAATGTGTTTGCAAAGTGTATGGTCTTTGGTATGGTAAACAGATTTATGATACATTATTTTGCGGCGACAGCACAGCGCGATAGCCCAGCGGCTAGCAATGTGGGCTTCCGATCCGAAATCCTTGGTTCGAATCACAAGAAAATTTTTTTTTTTTTTTTTTTTATGCATTTATTTCATTTTGTTTTATGATATGTTTATGAGCAGATTTTTTTCATGGCAGAAATACACTCGGAGGTTTGCCATTGCCTGCCGAGGGGCGACCGCTATTAGAAAAATGTTTTCATTAATTTTGCTTTCACCGAGATTCGAACCAACGACCTCTCTGTGAATTCCGAATGGTGATCACGCACCAACCCACTCGGCTACGAATGCAATAAAAAATGAGGAAAATGAGCAACATTGCCACCACTTAATAATTAAATTAGACGCAAACCCAACAAAACACGCTTTAAATTAGACGCAAACCCACAAAACACGCTTTGAAAGTGAGTTTAGGTATGGAGTTGTGTTTTAATTTTGTATGGGATTTGACAGGAGTTTTGTTTCGTGTTTGCGCTAAGAACACGATAGCGGCAGAGAACACGCTAGCGGCTGCGGTGGAAACTTACTATTAGCCTCAAATTCATTTCAGTTTCACAAGCGTAATACTGAAATCATCAGCTGTAAAAAGCGTGAGATAAATAGCACGAGTTTAAAGCTAACTTGGAAGTTTTTATCAAGCTTACAGCTTATTTTGATTCCAAAGTGCCTTTTACTGTGAGGAAACAGTTCTCTGTGCCCTCCACGATATCGATGGAGTTTTCGACAATATCTCTCACTTAGCGGTAGTCACGCACTGAAAAAGAGAAACGTGCAGGGACCCAACTGCAGATGGGTAGAGACCCTGCTACACACAAGGAAAGCTAGAACCGCAACAGTGTACAGTACTATCCAGCTAAAAGCAAGTAGGGGCGTCTGCAGGGGGAGTCTCTCTCTCCCATGGAACATAGTAGTGCTGACCTGCTTCACTTGCTGACAGACAACGGAATCCGCTGTCAGGGATACACAGATAACGTTGTAATTATAGCGGGAGGCAGGTTCGAGAATACTCTTTGCGATCTACTGCAAAGAGCTTTAAGTCTCACAAAAAGATGGTGTCCTGGAGTGGATACGTATATACACCCATCCAAAACAGCCATCATACCTTTCACCGGGAAAAGAGCCTTTCCAGGAAGAAAAGAGATGAACATAGAAGGGGTTGCTATTGATTTGTTTAGCAAAGTTAAGTCCTGGATGTCAAGCTTAACTGTAAAAGGCATGTAGACGCTACATTGTCCAAAACAACAAAGGCGCTTATGATCCGCAAACGTCCAGCAGCAAATTTTTGGGGCTCTAGCCCAAGAATTCTAAGATGGATGTACAGCGTAATAATAAGAGAAATGGTGATATATGGAGCAGTAGTTTGGGCATCAAGAATCACTCTATCGACGATGCGGACAGCGCTAAGTAAACTTCAGCGTTTAGCATGCGTATCCAGCACGGAAGCGATGCGGACCTGCCCTACAGCTGCAATGGAGGTTATGCTTGAGCTGACATCGCTCCATATATTAATTCAGCAATCAGCCAAGTGTACCTTGCTGAATATTACCAGGGAAGGTTTCGGGAGAAAAAAGTAATGTCATCTAAAACCATGGAGGTGATAAGGCTGCATCTCTCACTCACCCAGCTACCCAGAGATGATATCATTAAAAAATAAATAAATAAATAATTGGCGCGTACACTTCTGTTAGGTGTTTGGCCGAGCTCCTCCTCCTATTTGTGGTGTGCGTCTTGATGTTGTTCTACAGTTTCAAGCAAGATGAATTGAAGACCCCAGAAGGCGCAGGCACTGAAATTTACGGTCCCGGAACCAAATGCTCTGTGCCGATGAGCAACTTTCTAAACATCTTCCAATCGGAGATGTATGCCATTTGTCTATTTGCAGAGGTAAACTTAGACAAAAATGTCCGGAATGAGCGAATAGCCATTCTGAGTGACAGTCAGACGGCATTCGTGGCGTATCGTCCTGTGATATCAAATCCTCACTGCTCTTTGGGTCTATCGAGAAACTTAATCTACTAGGAATGCACAATTGCATATGTCTAATGTGGATCCGAGGACACAGGGGTACAACTGGGAACGAAATAGCGGACGCATTGGCAAGAGAGGCTACGGCCTCGCCATTAATAGGACCCGACCCCTTCCTTGCTATGGGACAACACTCCATAAACGAGAAGCTCTCGAGTCAAGAGTTCGGGCTAAGGGAGGTCACTGGCACCAAACTATGGGACCACGCAAGGCGAAATCCTTACTAGGGTAATACAACCAAAAGAGGTTTGAAAAACTCATAATCCTCCACAATAATAAATTGAGAGTGCTAGTGGGCATTCTCACAGGGCACTGCAGACTGCAAAGTCATCTTCACATCATCGGGATTTGGTCTACGGACTCTTGTTGTTTCTGTGACAAATCTCTGGAGACTCCAATGCATCTTCTCCTGGAATGCAGCGCTATAGCGCGGAAAAGGTTGAGATATTTTGGTCAATTGCAGGCAGAGGAAAGGCGCATACGCACTCTCCAACCCAGCTCTATCCTGAGTTTAACAAGAAAACTGGGTCTGGACGAGGTGCTGTGGTGAATAGAGGGCACAAAAGACCATGAGGTCGAAGTGCAAACCTGTTAACTTTTATTGAAAGTTTCAATACAAGTAACCCTAGATCGACCTTTTGAGAAAAGCTACTTTTAAGCTTGAACTCAAAAAACATTAGCCAACCAAACTGCGATTGAGCTCGAGATCATGCGATCGAGCTTACACTTAACTTTTATGAAAATTGAGAACTTAAACTTAAAAAACATGCCCCCACCTTGTTTTTGTGCAGGTAGTTTTGAACTTACAGCTAGGTTAGCCGCCAACTTCCAGCATCAGTTCAAGTAATTTGAGATACTGATATTGAAAAATGCTAGAAGTTTGGACTCCAAGCATTTCACGCATACCTAACCGCACTTGAGCTCAAAATTGATGAAGCTCAAACTTGGCTTTGATACCTGATGCCACATTTACTCTACACCTCTTCTGTGTGAGTCCTAAAAAGCTAATCAGCGCATTACTCAATCATCAAATGAACGCCGCAGACCTTGCTTACACTTCTTACATAATTTCCACACAAACACATATACACAAACTAGCATACATTCACTATTTATTCGCGCATCCGTTGTAGTAATTCCTTAAAGTCTCTTTTTGCCCTTGCGGTTTTATTCCCCGATAAATTTTTTTCTAAACTTTCTAATTACCCACTTGACTGACCAATTATTCGCACTCGTTCACTTTTGCACATCATTTGTTTGCTGCTGCAAATTTGTCTTGCACTCTACGGAGGGATTTCGTTGCCCTCGATTTTTTGCTGCATTTCTCTCATTTCCTGACTAATACTTTTTTTTTGTTTTTTTATTGTTTTTGTTTTGTGTTCTAACACCCCCTGTACTTGCGTGCTGTGCAATGTTTCTTTCGGGCTCTTCTGTGTTGTTTTGTTGTTTTTTGTTTTTTTTTTTTTCAATAAGACATAACCTTAACCGCATACCACGGCTTTATCAATTGTCTTCTTGAATGACTAGCAGCAAATACTCTTGGAGATACTGCAAAACGCTTTTAGAGGGTTCTCACAAATTGTTTACTTGATGCAGGTGGCAGCGTGCATGTAACAATGTGGCAAGTTAATTAAGTTCGCAATCTTGCTTCATCTTCCTTGTGGTTATGAATTTATATATAAGTAAGTACTGCAGCTCAGGCAGCAACAAATTGCGTTTAAGGGGGGATGTTTTTGTATTTGAGCTCTCGAGCACAAAGATTGCACAGAAAAGTTGCTGCACTTGCATTGTTTAGTTCGTTACAGTATTTACAAAGTGGCGCAAAATTAATCATCCACTTTTGTTTTTGAATATTTTTTTTACTAAATAGAAAACAAAAATTATTTTAAGCAATGGAAATCTTTATTTTGACCTTCACGCACTCATTTGTTTGCCTTTTTTGTATACTGCAGCTGTCTGGTTCACAAGTGTCAAATATGATTGCCATATGACGCAAATTGCAAAACTTATAAATTTTCCTACAGGGTGATTAATATTGCGCCACCTTGCACATTGTGTAATAAAATGGGACCCCATTTATGGGCGTTGAAGGGCTATGGAAAATGGACCAACTGCCGCTTTTCCCCAAACCTTACAATATTTTTTTACAGTGTAATAAAGTTTCCTATTTTGGAGTCAAGTTGATCTAAATTATTTGAAAAAACTCTTAGATAACTAAATATGATACGACTGCCACAAATATTGTCTTTAAAAGTCTATAATAAAATTTAATGTCGCATTTTTCGTGGAATAAGTTAATTCAATATTTCCTCCCCGTGATGGTCATTTTGACCCTTATATTTTTTAAATCAGAAAATTATTGAATTTGTAGAGTCGCTAGAGGGTGAAAATGTTTCACAAAAATATTGCCCGAAAAATTTCAATAGCCGTCTTCTCAGACGAAACTGTTGTGAAGTAAAGAAAAGCAGGGGCAGATGAATTTGTACAGAAAGGTGCGGCCAAGTTGACTTTTATGAAGTGCTCGTAGACGGAAATTATAACTTCTGCTGTTCAATCAGATTCTTAGTATGTCGATAGAAATGTGTTAACTGCCAAAATCTGAATTTAACATTTTCATCAAGATAATATCTGCAAAACTGATTTAAGCTAAATAGCGCTAAAGTGGTAAAAAAATTAAAATTTCACAGATGTTCTACTTAAAAGAAAATTTTAAATTTTTTAAATTTAATTGGAAAGCGACTAATCAGTTTAGTTGCATTTGAATCGTTCATTACCTAATCAATTCTACAAGAGTTAGGGATGAGTTCTAGATGAAGATATTTATCATTTCTTTAGCTATTTATTTTTTTTGTTTTTGTTTTTTTTTTTGTTTTTTTTGTTTTTTTTTTGTTCATTACAAAATAAGTTTTGAATTGTAGATGCTTTGATTTACGAGGTAAAAAGAATGGCCGCCATAGCGAAATGGCTGGCATGTGACTACTATTAGGGAGTACGTAGATTCGAATTTCCGTGCAGGAAACAGCAAAATTATAGAAAAAGTTTTTTCTAATTTTACGATCGCCCCTCGGCACAACCTAGTGTATTTCTGCCATGAAAAATCTCTTCATAAAAATATCTTCCGTTCGGAGTCGGCTTAAAACTGTAGGTCTCTCCATTTGTGGAACAAAATTCGCACGCCATAATTGGGAGGCGGAACTCGGCCAAACAGCTAACAGAAGTGTATGCGCCAATTATTTATTTATTTTGAAAAATAATGTTAGTACCAGTTCGTCAGGTTTTGAAATCGGATGTATCTTGTAAAGAATTTGCTAATATATCTGATCGTTTTGTGCAATTTTACAAATAATTAATTACAATTTTTTTTCCGTAATTTCACGAAATGAATTTTTCGAGCAGTGTAAAAATCCCACCAAAAATTATATAAATAAATAAAAATATTTACATTAATGTAATTTTTAGGTATAACCTTCATATATCTGATAGTGGAAAGCAGAAGCCAAAAAACGATATTATTATTTTTTTCGACCCTGTACAATAGAGATGTGTATGTATTTGAACTTTTAATAACATCCTCCTTTAATTCAATTTTAAAGCGCGTTCGCAATAAATAGATTTCCGATTGATTTTTACTTCAACGTATAACTTCATTTTACTGGCAACTGTACGTTGATCAATTGCTCTTAACAATTTCAGTATTTTTTTACAGAAAAAGATCTTAGGTTTCGATTGAGGATCATTAAAATAAAATTAAAATATTCGCCGTAGCCGAATGGGTTGGTGCGTGACTACCATTCGGAATTCACAGAGAGAACGTAGGTTCAAATCTCGGTGAAACACCAAAATTAAAGAAAAACATTTTTCTAATAGCCGTCGCCCCTCGGCAGGCAATGGCAAACCTCCGAGTAAATATCTGCCGTTCGGAGTCGACTTGAAACTGAAGGTCCCTTCATTTGTGGAACAACATCAAGACGCACACCACAAATAGAAGAAGGAGCTCGGCCAAACACTCAACGTACCAATTATATATATATTATATACCGTTAATTTTAACGACTTGTTCAAATATTTTGCTGCACAGGTCATAAAATAAATATTGCTTTTAAGATAATTGTATCAATTGGTAAAAGGTGAGTGAAAAAATATTTAATCTCAGAACTGATATGCTAAAGCAATCTATTTTTTGCGCTTCAAAATATGCTTTGAGCTACGAAAGGAATTTTTAAATTACGCTGTAGTTCACTTTTCTGCGCACTGGCTCATTGATAATTCTTTTTTTTTTTTATTTGTTTTTATTTTTCATATGCAGAACCCACACCAACGTGGTTGTAGGCACAGAATGTAAACGAACCAGTTGACGCATTTGCTGGCGCGCGTTTTCATTACCACCGCTACACTTTTGCCAAACGCAAATTGCTCCTTTGCGCTTCCACTTCAATAGCAACGAGCGCTGATATTCTGATATTAACGCACTTTGGCCTTTGTATGATAGATGATACGAGTAGCGGCATATGATGCGCTCAAGGGCACTCAAAGGACTGGGGAAAAGTTTCACTATAGCTTTGGGATTGGTGGGAATGTAGCACAGGTACACGCGTAAATTTTAAAATTACATTTTTTTATTAACAGGAAATGTAGTTCTCAAACTGCTTTCAATGCCAATTGAATGAATTTCACTTTTCAAGCATTAATGCGGAAATGTTGTTATGGAAATTATTTTCAATTGAAGTGAGAAGTTTTTTGCTTACACTCGGCTTGCACAAACGTACGAATATTGATAAAAGTTCTCATCACTTAAGGGCAAAAGCAAAAGCAAAAAGCAAAATAATGAATTGCGCTTTTTTTGACGGAGAAATAAAAAAATCGTAAATTCGTGCTTTTGTTGGAGTACAATTTTTTTATAAAATCCCCTTTTGCATTAGCAGATGGTTTTTATGTGCCACACAGACTGCTTCATTTGTGATACATTACATCCCGTATACCCTGTTTGCTTAAATTTAGCTAAAGTGAAAACGAAAGCGCTAGCTACTTCCTTCAGTATGCTCCATCTAGCCCTCCCCCAGAAATTTCGCTTAGAGTAGGAGGTTTATCAAATAGTTCGCTTTTTACTTGCACAAAGTTGAGAAAATAATAGAATGGAATATCAAAACTCGAATAATGAGCCGACAGAGTGATTTTTGAGCTTTTTTTTATTTGACTCATTTTGATTATTTTTGGTCGGGCCGCATGAAGAATAAATGTCGCGAAAACCATCGAGAGCCAATTCAAGAGTTGAAATATGAAATCATAGCAGCTATTCGAGTTTTAAGTAAGCAAGAATGAGCTAGTGAAGTTAGTGACAAAATTATAAGGTTCCCACATATTGCTAAGATTTGACAAAAAATTTTTTTTTTTTCAAATTAATTATAATTTTTTTTTATAAAAATATATAGCTTTCTTATTACAAAAACCACATAAATCCAAGCTTCGAACTTTGTGCAAAACTTTAGAGATAAAATTAAGCAACTCAAAATTGTTTTCAAATTAATTATAATATTTTTTTTGTACAATTTTTTTTTTTAATTAATTTTAAAAACTTTTTTTAATAAAAATGTATTACATTCTGTAAGAAAAACCAAGTAATCCAAGCTTCAAACTTTTTCAAAATTGTTCGAGATAAGATTTGGCAAAAAAAAAGTTTCTCAAATTTATTATAAAGTTGTTTTTGTTAATATGTATTTCATTCTATAATAAAAATCACTTAAATCCAAGTTTCAAACTTTTTCAAAACTTTTCGAAAAAAAAATTTTTTTCAAATTATTTATTATATAACTAATTACTTTTTTTTATAAATAAATTGTATTCTTATTAAAAATTACTTAAATCCAAGTTTCAAACTTTTTCAAAAATTTTTGGAGATGAGGTTTGGCAAAAAAATTTTTTTTGAAAATAACTATAATATTTTTATTTTATAAATTTTTTTTTAATTATTTATAACTAATTATTTTTTTTATAAAAATAAATTGCATTCTTATTGAAAAACACATAAATCCAGGCTTCCAACTTTGTGCAAAATTTTTAGTGATAAGATTTGGCAAATTTTTTTTTTTTCGAATTAAATATAACACTATTTTTCTATAAAAGTATGTTGCATTCTTATCACAAAAACACTTTTGGCAAAATTTTTAGAGATAAGGTTTGACAACAAAATGTTTCTCAAATTTATTACAAAATTTTTTTTACTAAAATGTTTTTGATTCTATAATAAAAATCACATTAATCCAAGCCTCACACTTTTTACAAACTTTTAAGAGATAAGATTGGGTAACTCTTTATTTTCAAATTAATTATCATATTTTTATTTAAAAATTTTTTATTTTTCTAATTAATTATAATTATTTATTTTTATATAAAAATTCTTATTACAAACCACATAAACCAAACTTCAAACTTTGTGCAAAATGTTAAGATATAAAATAAGCCAGAAAATTTTTTTTTCAAATTACTTACACATTTTTTTTTATAAAAGATATTGCATTCTATAATAAAACCACATACATCCAAGCTTCAAACTTAAAAAAAAAATGTTAAAGAGAAGATTTGGCAAAAAGAATTCTTTCCAAATTTTATATAACATTTTTTTATTAAAATGTATTTCATTCCATAAGAAAAGTCACATAAATGCAAGCTTTTAAACTTCTAAAGATAAGATTTGGTAAACAATTTTTTATTTCTAATTTATTATAATAATTTTTCTTTACCAAAATGTATTTTATTCTATAAGAAAAATCACATAAACCTAAGTTCCAAATTTCGTACAAAGTTTTCAATCATTTAACCAATTTATATACATTTTTTTTATTATTTATTCGGAATTTTTAGAAAATTTTTGGTTATACAGTTTTAGAGCCCATAAAATTTTAGAATAATAAAGAGCAACATTTAAGTGACTCAAAACTCTCGTCCATTTTTCATAATTTGTTTCTTGACAGTATTGGCGCATTTTTTTCATGTAATGAACAACAAAAACCATCAGGGAAAAAATTACAAAAAATGAACGAAAATTTTGAGCCACCTTCAAACTTGTACCTGTGCACAAAATTTTTTTTAATTGATTTAAAAAGTTTGAAATTTTGATGAAAATTTGCCGAATTTTTGTAAGTATTGATTAAGGTTTCAAATCTGAATTAATAGTTTTGTTATAAAATAAACTATATTAAAAAAAAGTAAAATAAAATTAAAGAATAAACAAAAAAATTATCGAAACCTGCTTATATGTGTGGTGAGCTTATAATTTTGCAATGGACTATACTCGTATATGGATAGCCAGCTGTGGTAGTCGTTTGAATGAAATTGCGCTCCATGTGCATAGAAAAATATTAATTTGTCTTTCATTTATAGACGAATCAAATTAAATTCCACAAACTGTGCTAGGTGTATCTTCTTGTACAACTGCTCAAAAGTCATCCACTCACTCACCTTGACTACCCAGACATCCATGTTAATGTAAGAACTTGGGGTAATTTTTAGAAGTGAATACTGAAATTCATACAGTGACTAATAATGGGTTAACCAACCTGTATTTAAGCGCAGCTCGCTACGTCTTGTGCAGATTTTCTTACTAACATTGGATACCTGCTCAGTTGTTACTCAAAAGTCCATCTGCCATTAGGTGTAGGTGACGATGTTCGAAAACTGTGATGTAGCTTAGCATTTGTTCACAGCGTCTAAGAATATTGCATTTCGACCGCATTTCTGCTCTTCTGCATCCTGACGCGCTGTTCCAACTACAAATATGATCCACGCTAATGTTCGTGCACGAGCTGGATTGCCAGTTGTCTTGAGATGGCTATGTAGTCTGCTTTAGCTAACTCAAATGCAATATTTTTCCAGGGTGCGCTGATAACTAGAAATATCACCAGAATCATGCAAGAATTAGTTGCAGTTGCTATTCATTAAAGTGTAATAACCAGCCTTTGATCAGATTTGACCCTAAAGTGCGAAAAAGCATACAATAGTAGTAAGATTTTTCGTGAATTTTACGAAACTTAATTCTGGGAAATATCAGGTGGCGGTTTGAGGCAGTAGAAAAAACGTTAGTTTGGAAAACTCTCATAAATATTCTACCATGTGCTGTTTCATGTCCGGAGTTTCGGACATGACACAGACATGACCTACACAGGTGGCTACAGGTACGATAATTATAAGTATACCTCACCTACTATCTTCACAACTTGATATTATCTGAAACCAACAACTCTACTGATCTGTAACGGCCCATCCTAATTTTTTTTTTTTTTTTGATTCTTTTCGAAACTTCCATATCGCTTCTTATATTTTCCTTCCCTATGCTACGTCGCATCAATCTATCGTTCTTGTTCTAGCCCATCCTGTCCTATCCTATATTCTATCCCGTTCTATATTATCTTGTTTTATATTTTAAAGGTGGTTAAGTTTCAAGGGCCGGTGTTGATTTGGAATAAAATAAAATTTTTTTTAAGAAGTTCTTGTCATTTCTCCTTATTATGATAATATTGGTGTGGTTCAATTATGTATAGAGCAAAATATCGGCCAAATGCCTGCCAAGGCGACGCACCTCCATCCGATGGTCCAAATTTTCGATGACGCTGAGGTTAATGTGCCGAATTATCTCATCCTTTAGTTCTTGAATTGTTGCTGACTTATCGACGTACACCTCTTTTCTTTCAAATAAACCCAAAGAAAGAAGTCCAACGGTGTCGTTGACGTTTAGGTGTGGTTCACATTCAACATCGGCCCTTGAAATTTAACTACCCTATTTTACCCCATCATAGCCTACCTCATCCTATCCTATCCTATCCTATCAACCATCTAGAGATAATGTTTGGTCGCCAATGCTGTTTAGATACAAAACGCCCTCCAATATAGGCCTTCATCTAAGAAGCTATATTTGTCCTATGAATCCTATTCTGTACATACCACCTTAAGCAAACAGTTCGCGGAACAACCGCCAGGTGGTGCTGTAAGTCAACGTATTTGAGTTCTGTTTTTCTTTTTTGTTACGTTGCCACATCTGTTATTAATATTCTTTTCCAAAATTTAATAGCCATTTTCTGACATTTGTAAAAGTTACACCTTGTTACCTCTGTGCATGTATTTTCGATTTTTCACAGTCTTGAAAACGGATTTGTATTAGCAATAACGAGTTTGCGTTAAAAATCGATTGAATGGTGCGAAAACCTTAAAAATGTTGGAAAACTATTTCGCTAAAAAACAGCCGTTTACGAGTGACATGAACGCTTCAGCAGAGATCATGAGCCCATCGAGGATAACGAGCCTTCTGTGAGGCTGTTGATATCGTAAACTAATTAAAGCATTAATAGAGAGGAAAGAAAGAGGGAAAAGCGCAAATTAACCATAGGAAAGCTGGCAGAGGACTTGAACATTGGCCCGAAATTTCATGCAAAGAAAGCATCGCGTTGGTACCGCCAAAGACATAATGTTCAAGGCTGAGCCCAACCAAGAATTCGTGAACTGCTTCATTATTGTAGACGTAAGTTTATTAGCACAGCAGGCAATAAAAAGATCAGGCGTGTGAGTGGAGAGCTCCCAATGAACCGAGATCAGAAAAACACGTTGTTTTCGGTAAAGATGAAAGCGAAGCTCACGGTTTTTATGTACCAAAACGGTATGGAACAGCACGAATATTTTCCAGAAGGTCGAACAGTAAATAAATACTAACATTTGGACATTATGAGACGTTTAAGTGCAGTAATTCACTAAGAAAGAACAGATCAGTGCCATTTTTTCACCAAGTATGAAATGGATATCATCCAACAGCCATCGAATTCACCTGATATGATCTCCTGATCTGTTTGAGCGGATCAAAAACTCACCACGGATAACGTGTTTAAATAGCCAGGAAGAAGTAATGCAAAAATCGAGAACGGCTCTAATGGCTATACCGAACACTGCTGAACCAAATGCTGGCATAAATGCATTGCAGTTGATGCGGAGCATTACGTAGGCGATAGTGCCACTTTTGAGTAATAAACTTGCAGATATTTTGAATTTTCTGAATATATTTCCGGACATTTGTGTTCAAGTACTAACCTGTCCTATATTAACCTATCAGAACGTATCGAATTATATCTTTTTTTATCGTAGCATACCCTTTTTTCATCCTATCCCATATAAACCTATTCTATTACTCAATCCTCTGCTATTATATTCCATTCCATTATACCCTCTTCAATAAAGCTTTTTACTATCTTATCCGCTCCTTGCTTATGCCAAACTATCCTTTCTTGTCATAATCTACCTGCCGTATTCTATTCTATCAACCTCATTCTATCGTGTTTTATCCTATTCTGTTTATGCAACAGTAGTATTAGTAAAAGTGATGGCCTCCTTGCTTGACTAGAAGAGATATACTCAAAAATTATACCGATTAAAATTGCAGTTGAAAATTGAAATTATTTTTTATTTACTTATAAATCTAAAATCGTATTCAGAAGCCAAAACTCGAGTGAAAAATCAGCATAAAGTGAATTGAAATAATAAATAAAGCGATCAAATAGCAACCAACTGAGCATAAACAAACTTTCGAACCTTCAGCAATGCAAATCAGTGCTGAGCATGAAATTCGGGCGAAATGGCAATTTGGGATAAACGAAATTGATGCGATACACTGTTAGCTGCTGACTACGGCGAGGTCGGAAGCTGGAAAAAATCTAATAAGAGCATTTTTTTGTTTAAGCAACGCATGCAGTTTTTTTAAGTTGGACCAAAGCGAAAAATGGGCACGAAAAATGCAACTAAAACGTGTTAGCCACAATGATTTTTTAAGAGTTTTTTTTTTCAAAAACATTTTTTTTCCAAATTTTTTGTTCCATCCATACCGAGTATGTACCAAAATCATTTCATCATCATTCTTGGCTATTGGCTGCGTCGGGTGAAAAACTAAAAAAAAAAAAACAAAAAGTGCTTCATAGTTCGTTAGAAATAATAGCTGTGGCGGTTAAAATCACGTTGGTCTTATTGGTGCATTTGGTGCGCATATCGGCAGTGAGGTTTATTTCCCACCAAAACCGCACGTCAATGAAAATTTTATGCAACTAAATTAAGCTAAATAACAGGGTGGCAACTTTTTGGGCCGTCTGCACGGTGGCGTCGTATTGGCTTTGCCACTTTTTGTCATGCTATTTGATTTGTTTTCAGTTGCTTTTGGCTATGCGCTGGCATAGCTTTCACTATTTGTTTTTTACACTGAGTGTTTTGTGCACACCGAAAAAGTTCCTTCTTGTTCTGCTTCCCTATTCGTGCATAGCAAACAATTTTTGCTGTTGTGGCACTTGTCTCTGGCAAAGCGTTCCCATTTCAGTTGCTGTCTGCTTTTGGTTTTTACTCATCTTATATTTTTGTTTTACTATTTGTTTGCTTGTTTATTTAACCAATGAAATTTTAATTAAAATCTATTGCCGTGGCTGAGTAAAAGAGCGGAAAATCGGCACTTTTGAAGTTTTTCAATTAAAACAACGGCCTTTATGGTAACTGAAGTGGAAAACTTACAAGACGAATATTCATTACAAAGTCAAAGCGTTAGTAATTTCCTATGCCTTTATTACCTGTACTTGGTTACTTTTTATATCGGCGTAAGCGATGAGCAGTCATACACCTAAAGTTTGTGTGAAGAAATAAATTTACAGCGGAACTGTTATAACGCTAATATCGTCATCTTAAGTGGCTGCCAAACTGTATTCAAAGCCTTATTCTAATTCAAGTTGAAATTTTCTTAAGTCCGCTATTGCATTATTACAATACACTTCCGATGGATGCATGCAAATATGCAGCTGCGCTCTATTCTGCATCCGAATTCCACGCCCGAGTCGTTTTTGTGCGACGAGTTAGCATGATAATGGTTGTATGGGTTAGGCTAATGCTTAAATGCACTGCGACCAGACAGATCTATCGTGCGCCCCTAATTAATTAATTGTAATTATTTAATATACCGAGGAATTAAACCAGCTTCTTAGGACGAAGCAATTGTAGGTCCTCCTCCTCTAGTAGGTACGAACCTAGGATTCTTTGTCTCCTGCGGCCTAATGCCTCACAGTTGGTGATTAAGTGTTCCATAGACTCCTCTCCTCCCCCTATTGTGTTAAAGTGTTTATTACAGGCAAAGTGACCAGTAACTGCTCCACAGAGTAATCTGACACCCTTTTTATCAAGGGATAGAGTAGATTTTACTCTGTTGGCATTGAAGTTCAGAAACTTTTTGGAGTGATTAAGCCCGCGTGTGCCGTTCCAGTGCTCCCTGATTTTAGTTTGGATCCATTTTTTGGTTTCCTGTTTTATACTATTTTTGTTCAAGCCAAAACATGGGGTTGGTCCAATAAATAGCCCTTCTGTCCCTTTTTTTCTGCATACGCATTCTCGTTTCCTACGTTCCCCTCATGTCCTGGTACCCAAATCAGTGAGACCTGATTATGAGTGGCCAATTTGTTGAGTGCATTGTTACACTTTTACTTGAATGTGAAGCTATTCAGAGCTTCGAGAATAGATTGGCTGTCCGAAAGTATTTTAGTTTTTACTTTCTCGAACCCTCTTTTGGATATGATTTCCACTGTTTCCATTATGGCGAAGAGCTCTGCATGCAAATTTCGTGGTATCTGCACTTAGTGTTAGGGATCTGTGTGCTCGAAGCCCCACTATTCCTGCTTCTACTCTTTAGAGCGTTTTGGAACCATCTGTGTACCATTTCCGTTAGTCATCACTTAGCCATGTTGGGTTAGTATTCCACTTTTCCCTAGACGGGAAGATAACCTTGTATTTCTTTATAAAATTCAGTACAAGTTCCATGTGGTCATTCGCTTGGGTTATGCATACAGCATGTTGAACCCTTCCCAAGATATTGAGATGCCCATTAAGATCTACTGGTTTAAATTTTTCTTTCATATGAAAAGAGAGTGCTTGCATAGTGACTTCCTCTTGCATTGCTAAATGTAGCGGTGGTAAATTTAAAAGCGCTTCCATGCCGGTATTTGAAGAAGGAACTTAAAAGTAGGCATAGCCTACCTTGCGGGCCGCAGTTGGCTGCGAGCCCATTATGTAGAAGGACGTTAAAAAAACAGCAACAAATTTTAATAAAAATTTCACACTTAATGTTTTAGTTTTATAGCGTATTGAATTGTTGTATAAAGCGGTGAACGCTTCAGCCAGCTCGAAAATCGCGTTGAATTTCGACAATTTTTTATTTTTTTTGCGGCCGTTTGTGTGTATTTGCGCTATACAACGATTGCTCGACATATTTTGTTTGCATGGAAGCAACACCCAACACCGTCAGCAACGCATGTACGGACGTACCCATTCCCACCCTTTCGAAAGCCTTCGACAGGATGGACCACTCAATACTTTTATATCAGTTCGAGCACCATGGGATTAGAGGAAATATTTTTAAGTTCTTCTCCAGTTTGTTAAAACGTAGGAAACTACTGGTAAAATTGGACCTAGTGCATCTCAAATGATAGTCAATGCATGGTCTGGTGTACCGCAGGGACTTCATTACGGGACATTGCTGTTCACACACTTAATACTCGTACATTTTGTCCCATTATATCCCATTGCTATTAGAATTTTTCACATTTCATGAGTAAAATTAACAAAAACGGCCTACATATTAAGGGCTTAAATGGTTACAGTTTTGTACAAAAATAGGCACTGTTGCATTTTAAATATAAGTACTAAGCACATCATTACCTAGAATGTAGCCATCCCATAGTTTCTTGGCCAGATTTACCATAATAGTGTGCAAATGCGCGATAACTTTGCCGCTCCGAAGTAAAATTCAGGCGCTGATACATGCTCATATTTTTTATCTCTTCTATCGAAACTCATTGTCGGAACTTTGTTATATTTTTTATCACTGTTTAATATTATATTAATTAAAAAAAAATACAACAATTGACAAATGTATGCTTCTCAACTTTCCATCATTACTGCTATGGCAGTCAAAACAGAAGCCGCTCAATGATAGCTGAATGATGAAGTGGTTATTAATTTCTTAAACGTATTACCTGCTGTTGCTGCCACAACAATGATGATAAATTACCATTACCACCAACAAAACAACAAAAAATAACTCAAAACAAATATACAAAGGAGTAAAATGTTTTAGTTTAATTTTATGTATTCACTTAATTTGTTATTTAATTGCACGCGAGTGCCTAATATTGATTAGTTGCTAGCCGCATAGCTACGTAAGCATAAACAATTGGATAGACTCAAATAAAATGTATGTGCTAATATACGAGAAATTCCACTTCAAGTATTTTGAGCAAATCGGTGGTGACTGAAAACAGAAGCCTTGCGAAAATTTAAATTCTCAGGTACGAAGGAACAAAGGTTTGTGTGTATGTTCGTTTAATCTTTAACAGGAAAGAGGAAACGAGAACGATTTCGAATGCTGTTTATTACGAAGAGGCGTGAGAAGTATTTTTATGTGTTTTGCTAAAAATAAATATACAAATTATATGTGGGATTTGTTACATTTATGTGAAAGAATGTATGTGATCCACTTAAAAAGCTTTTGTTGCTAGGGAAATAAGTATTTGGTAAATTTTAAATAAGATATATGAAAGAAAAAAAATTAATAAGGGAACTGGGTCTGGTTAAGGTACTGCGATAAGCGGAGCGCATAGAAAACCATGAGGTCAAATGGCATGCAAACTAATCTAATCTGATAAAAAAAAGCTCGTGTTTTTAGAAAAAAACATCATTTCCCTATAAAAAAATTAATTTTGAAAGAATTTTGTAGCTAACTGCAGTGGTGTTAAAAATTCGAAAATTCAAACTTAAGTAGATAGGGAAGGCCAAAGACTGATTCCACGAATTTTAATAATTAATAATATCTACAAAATTTATGGATCTTTTATTTATGAATATGTTTTTGGTAAAATAATATTCATATAAAAACAATGAATTAATTTTTGAAGTGAAGCTTCTTAGGCGTCGATGGACGAGCGAGAATAGAGAGTAAAATTTTAAGGTATGCAACGTTTTGGGCAATTTCGTTCCGTGAGAGAGAAAAAAGATGTAACGTAGAGGAAAAGGAAAAAGAGAGAGAGCTATACCTTATATATATCTTAGATACACTTTAGGCTATTTTTCCTTGTGGTTGCTATTTTCTAGTGAGAAATAACACTGCCTACTTTTTGGCACTTGTTTGTTGGTGCAAACTTATAGAAAAAGTATTTTTGCTGCCTACTTTTTGGCGTTATATTTCCTTGCTACCTACTGCTTGTGCTGTTTTTTGGTCCCAATTTTTTTGGACTTTTTTTTGTGCCAACTTTTTCGCGCTTATTTCCGTTTGCTGGCTAGTGCTTGTGCGTACTACAACGTGCTATCCATTCCGACGTCGGATTTATTGGAATTGCCTTGCGGTAATTTGTGCCGTTCCTACGGTCCTAGAATCGCTGCGCTTGTGCGTGTGATAAACGCTCGGAGTGGTGCGCATTGTTGCCACGGTTTGTGTCCGGCGTTTACCTACACCGGCCAAGCGTTCGCCGTTTTTGTAAATTTTGTCTAATTGTATTCTCTGCAAAAGTTGTGAATTTATTTGGATATATATTCTTTCTCTCTCTCTCTCTCGGGCTCTTCATCTTTCTTTGTCTGCCTTGAAAGTTTCACTTCTGTTATTTGTACTACGCTACACGCCCTTGGTGCTTTTTTTTTTTTTTGAAAATAGAGCTGCCCCTGCCATAATGTAAGTATAAAATTTGTATAAAAATAGTGAATGAATTGTATTTTTATTTTTTTTGTGTAATGGGTAATTCTCCTTTTAATTTTGTGTAAGGTTTTGTGAAAAAAAATTTAAGAAAGACAATAATAAAAATACTATAATTTTTTTTTATTTAGAAAATTTTCTCCACTAATTGTATATTCATTTTTGTGTAAAGTTCAGTAGAAAACAAAAACTATCGTATTAAAAAAAAATTATTATATGTACACAAAAATGACGGCAGTCATAACTGGCGTTTGGTCTATCGGAGAACAGGCAGTAAACAACCGGAGAAGAATGAGACAATCTTCCATTTCCTCAGTGAATGCCCTGCACTATGGAAGGACAGAATGTTAACCCTGGGCCAACCGTTGTTCGCGAATCTCAAACAACTGTCTGGCTTAGACGTCAACAACCTAATAAGGTTCTTAAACTGCAGAGACTGGATATAGTCATACTGTAAATAACCGCTAAACAAGCTGGTAACGAGGATATGGCAACAAAATGGTGCGGAAGCGCTAATTGGATTCTGGATGAATCACCATTTTAACCAACCAACCAACACAAAAATGAAGTGACAAATGAAGGGCAAATTTTCTAAATAAAAAAATTATTGGGTTTTTTTTATATTATTGTACTAATTTATGTATATTACCTTTTTTAATTTTTTTTTTCACACAAAAAATACAATATAAATTTTTTTTACATACAATTTTTTTTTTTTTAATTTCTGGTTTTCACAAAATCTTACATAGTAATCATTTTTTTTTTTTGTTGAAAATTAGCCCCACTTCCCTAGGTAGGTAGGTGAAATGGTTGAAGTGCCAGTCTGACACTCCTCAAGTACATAGTACTGAAGCACCGTTTTGGTACCGTTAGGAGACCTCCAACAGGCGGATATGTAGTAGATAAAATTGATGGGCTTTTGGTTGGCGCACTGCCGCAGCCTGTCGAAGAAAGGAGCCCCCAGTGACCTTAATCGTCTAGCTGACAAGCCCGAACATTTACAGAACAAGTGCTCAACAAACTCTTTCTCTGAAGGGTCCCCACAGCTTCTGCAATGAGGATTAGATAGTAAACCCAGCTTTTCTGCATGAGTGGCCATCGTCTAATGACGATCTATGAGTTTGGAAATTGAATGTCGAGGAGTCCAGAGGACTTTCTGAGTCCTTCGTATAGTGTATTGGGGCCAAAGGGTTTTCGAGCACATCAAAAAGTGGGGCTCCACTACCGTAATGAAAGTTTAATTTTGTATGAAAGTATATTCCACTAGCTTTTATCTAAACTACAATATGACCACCATTAACTTTGCTTCCGATAAAAATATTCCTCATCAGTCAATTTCCGGCTACGTTCCCTACAGTATTTTTGTAAACTCGTATATCTCTTTCTCTGGCGATAAATAATAAGCAGCTTCGTCAAAATATGGAAAGCTTAATTCAAATTCGTTTAATAAGGCTTAGTTCTCTGCAAAAACTTTCTTTGTGGTCTCGTGTTTTGGTCCCTGTATAAGGAAGTCCATAAAGTTTTCTTCTTTTTTTGTAAGCGGCGATCCTCAAATCTGTTTAACCGATTACGAAAACATTTTTTTTAATACTTTTCTTTTTAATAATTTTTTAATTTTTATATATATTTGAGTGCCATGGGCAATATTTATTTTGGCAAACGGTTATTTGAAACGGTTTTTACCAAATGTTCACGTTCGTCATCGGCGGGCTGGGAGTTTCTCTCTTCAGACAGATTCAAATGGAAGAACGAGAGTTAGTCTATCACTAAAATCCCTACCAAATTGGCTAAGCATGCAGCTTTCTAAGGGTAAAGCTTAAGCTGGCATAACTCTTTCTCCCTTTCAATCCGTCTTTCTTGAAAACACCATCCGTTTTATTCATCAATGAATAATTATTCCATCAATGTTTATGCATGTCACTCCAAGCTAGATGGAAAGCCACAACTTGAGGAATAAATGTCTACGTTTCCTTCGCCAACCCACAAAACTTGCGGTCCGTTTCCTTCACAAGCATTATCTTACCAAGCGGGCAAATTAAGCTTCTGAGTGTTGGCAAATCGTTCACATGTTCTCCGAGAAGGAACCGTGGATTTCTTTACTTGTTTTTTTTTTTTTAAGGGAACTTGCAACAGTTCACTTGCACCAGAGATTCATCCCACCTTTTTAGTAATTCTGATGTACCACTCTTAGATGTCTCGCAATAAGCCACCGGGTTATGCAAACAATGAAGTGATTATCGTCAGCTCTTCCATTGCCGTCAAATATTTGATATTCACACCCGTCAAACCTACCCTCTTATGGATGCCCAAATGGTTCAGAAGAGTTTTTCTAGTAAAAAAAGAAGTGCCTATGTCCTGTCCTGTCGCCCGAATATATATAAGTACACTTCATTCTTTCGTTCACTTAGAGGTTGTCCGCCATCTTCAATTTCCATCCTATAAAAGTTCGCCACATAAAAAATTACGCATACGCCCAGTCGACTTGAACAAAAAGCATAACTACACGTTTCAGTTGCTTACGCGAGTCACATAACAAACCGTAGATAATAGAGTCCATTGCCTTTTTCCAAGAAATTTTTCACTATCAAACAAAGGTATCAAACACCGATAATGGGCCTATAAATTTTGTGGTTAATTGCGTGCTTTTATCCATTTTTGATATTTAGTACCGACTGTCATGCGAAAACTAGGGGCCATTTAATGATTCAAGCATAGGCTTTCCAACAGGCTGGAAAAATATTTTTACTTATTTATCAATTTAGTGGAAGGTTATGCCCTAAATATTTTTCGCTACGAGAAAAATGAAACTCCTTTATTTATGATCATTAGACACACAGCAGCAAATAGGCCGGGCTGGCTGCAAGCTAGCGCATAAATGTTAGAAAGTATTTGCAGGTAGAATATTTGTAAATAAACGATATTTTTGTTAATACAAACTAATAATAAGGGCATGTGTGTGTGTGCTTTTTAGTATCGGCCGCAAATTGTAGGCGCACTAACTCGATTTCAATTTAGCTGTACAAATAAACAAAAGCTAAACGTTAGTTTATGGCCCGTAGGCATGAACTTGGCCGCCTGGTGGCTGATTGCAATACACCTTTACTTTCATGCGTTGGGAAAATACTTTCTTACTTTCTTTACTGTTTACGTTTCTCTCATAATAGGTGTGCTTTTATTTATATACAAGTTCATATTTGTGTTTATGCATGCGTGTGTGCGTATATATGTATTAAGCTGTGTTTTGTTTTTGTCTTGTTTTTTCGCTTACTGTGGCGAAAGTAACAAAAAAAAATAGTTATTTAGTTTTGCTCAATTTTCTTTTGGCTTACCGTTTGCTGTTATACTTGGGTAAAAACTTAAAGCGAGAACCCGCCGAATCTCTTGAGAAGCAAATAAAGAGGATTTAAGGCGATATGCGCAACTCTAGTGAAAGTCAAAATTGTACGGTCATTACTACCTTAAGTTAATTCAGCTTTTCATGTTTCGATTAGCGCCTTTTTTAGGTGCGCTGCCTTTGCACATAAATAGTGAAACTGCTCCGTGTTCATTTAGTAAGATTGGTAGGCAAAACGTAACGGCAAATTTGTAACAAACTAAAAAGTAGCAGGAAAATGGCTACAAACGAAAGGACAATATAAGAACACTGTTTCAAGGGCGAGGGTAAATTTTACAGATGGAGCTAAATCTGCGCAAATCCAGCTGAATCTTATTATTACAGCTTACATTAAATCAAATGCTTTGCCATTATCTACTAATTCCAAATATTTAGTTGAGCTCCTCTTGCAATTTTTGGAGCCCTGGAGTCTTAAAGGTATTCCACAAATGTAGACACCTGCAGTTTTATTCCGACTTCGAACGGCAGAACGTTTTGTGAGAAGCTTCTTCATGGCAGAAATGGAATCGCTCCTCTTTTTCTGGGGAGTTACCCAGAAAAACTATTATTAATGCACATAAGATTTAACTAACAACAGAAAAAAAAAGCACCTCGAACTAACATTTCAGAAGTATGATAGATCATAGAAGCGCAAAAAATGTTTTTATTTACTTATTTATAATATATATATATTTCTTTTTTTAATATTTTTTTAAATAATTTCTTTCAACACTTCTTTTTTGGTGTTTTTTTATAATTTTTTTTTTATTTGTTTGTTGAAATTTTTTTACAATAATATTTTTAGTTTAGTACTTAAAAACTTTTTTTTTACTTTGTTTGTAAATATAAATAATAATTAATAGTTTTTATTTGTTTTTTGATATTTTTTTAATATTTATTTTAATAATTTTTATAATCGATTATCTTGGAAACGGCTAAGATTTGTACAATTTATCAGAAGTGACTTAAATAATAATATTTTTTTTAATTTTTGCTTATAATTTGTTGGTCATATTTTTTAAATATTTTTTTATAGCTTTTTTAATAGTTTTTTTAATATTATTTTTTTATAATTTGTTTGTTAATATTTTTTTTAACTTTATATATAATATATAATTTTGTAATATACTATTTCATATTTTTTTTAATAGTTTTGATTTGTTAAATTTTACA
This sequence comes from Anastrepha obliqua, assembly GCF_027943255.1. Classification (NCBI taxonomy): domain Eukaryota; kingdom Metazoa; phylum Arthropoda; class Insecta; order Diptera; family Tephritidae; genus Anastrepha; species Anastrepha obliqua. The sequence continues at coordinate 109,390,682 of NC_072894.1, read as the reverse complement.
ATTTTTTTTTTTTTTTTTTCTTAACATTTTTTTTAATAATTTTTTTAATATTCTTTATTTTTATTTTTTGTCCCATTTTTTTATTTTTTTTTAATATTTGCTTTTTTGAATTTGTTTGTTAATATTTTTCTTTTACTTTCTAATAAATTTTTTTTAATATTCTTCTTTATATTTTTTTATTTGTTGTTTTTTAACATATATTTATTTTTTATTTTTTCAATAATTAGTAAATATTTTGTTTTACATATGTTTTAATATGTTTGGTAACATTTTTTTAAAATTTGTTTTTCATTTTTGTTTTAATTTTTTTTTAATTTTTGTTTTAATTTTTTTTTAACATGTCTTTTTTTAATTTGTTTGTTAATATTTTTATTCAATATTTTTTTTTAACTTTTTTAATACTCCTTTTAACATTCTTTGGAATTTTTTTAATATGTTTTTTAAACATTTAAAGTATTTACTTTTCAAAATCGAAAACCTCGAAACCGGCTAAGATTTGTACTTTTAGTCACATAAATAAATTTATCAGGAACGAGTTAAATAATGATATGTATCTAGGACGTCTTTCCCGATGATCCCATACAAGCAACTCCTGCTCCTCAATAAGAATGCACCTCTGTCTTTTCCAAGACAAGGAGCTCAATATATTAAATAAACAATCTCACCTAGTAGCTGGTTTAATATTTTGGCTGCTTTGAATTAATCATTAGGAATTTCAATATTCAGGTTTTAATATTATATTTAAAATTCTTGAGAAACTTTTTTTGCCCTTTTTGCAAAAACGCAATCCCTTGGTATTATCTTAATGATTACTCAATCCTACCGATACCTTTTTTTTCTTTTTTCTTTTTTCAAGTATTTTTTTAACCTCTTGCGCTGGCAAGACGTGCAATGCACGTCGGCTTGTTATTTGCTCTTGACTGGCAATAACGTGGAATGTACGCCTGCTGAATTAACTCTAATTCGAAAAGCAAAACAAGTTCCAAGTTCTAAGAAATTTTCATTTGTTTCAAGTGTTAATATTCGTTAATACCCAGCACGCGGAAGGACTTCGTCAGGTAATACACCATTGCGTTTGTAAGAAATGGCTCCACATTTCTAAAGAAAAATTCCCCCTACACAAAGCAAACAAAAGCATCTATGATGTCAGGTATGCGCGAAACAGAATGAAATTGTATAATAGGAGAATGTAAGAAATGTATTGTTGCTCTGCAAATTACTGCTTGTTTTGAAATGAATACATCGCAGTGTACAAAATTATTAATTCATTTTTTTTTAAATTATTAATTTTATTTATATTCATTTAAATATTATGACTATAAGCATTTGTTAGGCACACCCCACCAAAAGTTACAGTCACCGGCGCTTGGAAATTAATTTCCAGTACAAGAGGGCAGAGAGCAGAAGACTAACTTAAGGTGCCAAGAGTAGAAAATTCAGAGTTCGCTCCTAAGTTTTAGAGGTATTACAGGTTCTGGTCGCTCGATAGGTTGTGCTAAAATGCATGAATTCAATTGAAATAATATGTAGAAATACGTAGAATAGACAAAACAAGACCATAAAAGTTAAGGCCACAAATGCTTCATAAATCACAAAACCATTCAGTTCTGATTGATTTGAAGATAACAGTAATTCAAGTCATCAAATGCGATTTTCCTGCTAATTTTTTTAACAAAATTGGTATACAAATTTTATTAAGAAAGTGTTATTATATATATATATAAATAAAATTGGCGCGTACCCCCTTTTTGGGTGTTTGGCCGAGCTTCTCCTCCTCTTTGTGGTGTGCGTCTTGATGTTAGTCCACAAATAGAGGGACCTACAATTTTAAGTCTACTCATTTATTTTTATGAGGAGCTTTTTCATGGCAGAAATGCACTCGGAGGTTCGCCATTGCCTGCCGAGGGGCGACCGCTATTAGAAAAATATGTTTCTTAATTTCTTAATTTTTCTAGATTCGACCCTACGTTCTCTCTGTGAATTCCGAATGGTAGTCACGCACCAACCCATTCGGCTACGGCGGACGTCAAGAAAGTGTTATTAGTCTTTTAAATATTTACTTCCTCTTTATAAATTTGATTACTTTCAAACGTGCCAGCAGAGTGAAAAATATAAATATAATAAGCAAAGTAAAGCAGAGCACAGCAACTCAAACGTCAACATTAAGGCGAAGTTTGTGTGTTAAGTTAACAGTACTTAAGCATATTTATTTCTTGCACATTAGGGAAGTGCACTGTCGCAGAATTTTCCCTTCCTCTATAATCGATTGCGACAATTTAAAATTTTTTGTTTTTTCCCTATCCTATTTGTTTTTGTATTAATTCAAATTTGACTACATCTTCTGTTACACTGTGGAACAAATTCAGGTTAGCAAAAATTAGGTCCATTCTGAGAGTGGCGGGTGAAAATAGAGGCAAAATTAGAAGACCCGTATCGCGCCGTTTTTTTATGTTAGTTCGAATTTTTTTTTAATCGGCCTTCGAAGTTCGAAATCGGAGCAAAATTGTTTATATGGTTTTTTGGCTATAACTCGTCGACTAATTAATATTTTTTCAATCTGTAAAAGCCAAATTATTGCTAGAGATCTGTGCAACAATTACAATTTTTGAAAAAATTGATTTCGAAAATTTTTGTGGTACTTATGAAACAATATACCAAAAATCGGCTCCGATTTCGAACTTCGAAGGCCGATTAAAAAAAAATTCGAACTAACATAAAAAAACGGCGCGATACGGGTCTTCTAATTTCGCCTCTATTTTCACCCGCCACTCTCAGAATGGACCTAATTTTTGCTAACCTGAATTTGTTCCACAGTGTTATTTTAACCTTCCGGGAATATGAATTTGTGTCTATATATATATACGTATATGCGTTTACATGGAGTCACTGTTTGTTTGTGCTGGCCAATCATTCGTTGGTGAAAGTAGCACAATAAACCGCGGACGGTATTCAACAAAAAATTGAGAACATTTTTATTTTGAATAACTGGATATCGATCATGTTAAGTTTGCCCATACACGACCAACGATTACATGCACAAAAAGTCCAATATTTGTTGGGAGTCCCCCAAAATTGCGAATTCTTTAATATCAATGCGTTGATTTTAATTTTTTCGGTTTTACGGCTACTAGTTTCCTGGGTATTTTATGTGAGAAAAAATATTATATTTTGCAAGTTTCATATTATTGAAAGCGCACAAAACTTATATTCTTCAATGAAAACGAACAACTTCAGATATCTATTCAAAATTTAATAAAAAAAATTGTAGTAACTATTTTTGCCCGGAAATAGCTTTATTTATTAAATTTTACTTAAAGTTTTAGTGGATACGATTAAAAATTTAGACTTCATAGCCTGATCACTCCGAATAAAAATATCACCTGCAAGAAATAAATATTTTTTCCACATAAAATATGTACACTAGGGTGCAACACTCTGTACAAAACAAAAAACCTCCAAAAAAATACTGCTTATTCATTGGAATTATAAATCCTGTTTTATTAACTTATTAGACCTCAGCAAAAATATTTCGGAAAACTAATGAGATTTACGTGAGCTCGACTGGTTGTTGGCCACAGTTCGTTGACAACAGTTTTTTAAGTAATTTCTAATAAATTTTATGTGACCAAAAGTACAAATCTTAGCCGTTTCGAGATATTCGGTCCTGAAATATATTAAAAAAAATATCACAAATATAAAAAAAAAAACTTAACATAGAAAATATTAAAAATATTAAAAAAAAATATTAAAAAAAATATATTAAAAAAAATATTAACTAACAAATCAAATAAAAAAAAAAAAACAATATGAAATAACAATATTAAGAAAAAATAAAAAAAATATTAGTCGGCTCGGGGTTCCTCAAAACGACCTGTGCAGATACTGCGAGGACGAAGATGAGGAAGTATCGAGCAGTTGTCCCGGTCTAGCCAGAAGTCGACTCGCTCTTCTAGGCTCTCCAACAATTGACAATCTTTCAGTACTCTCGAACCTGAAAATCGAATCTCTCATCAAATTCTCGAAACGAATTAATATCTTTGACCAAAATCTACAATACAAATCTCGGTTAGGTGGGGAAATCACATAACATAATGAGCTCTAGGGCAACACAACGGACACAACCCAGCGGTCTATGTGGCACTCCGATCCGGGGTCACCCTTAAACCAACCAACCAACAAATTAAAAAAAAAATTATTAAGAATAGAAACGAATTAAAAGAAAAAAATACTAAAAAACCGTATTAAGAAAAAATAATAAAAAAAGTATTAAGATAAATTAAAAAAAAAGTGATTAAAAAGATATTAAGAAAACACATTAAAAATATAATTAGAGATAACATATATAATAATAAGTAAACAAAAATTAAGATTATTTGTTTTTTTGTGCTTCTATAAGCGTCTTCTGTAATGCTAACCAACAAATTTAAAGAAAAAAATATTAAAAACCAATAATTAATAAAAAATATCAACCATAAAATTAAAAAAAAAACAATATTAAGAAAAAATATAAAAAAAAAAATATTAACCAATAAATTAAAAAAATACAATATTAAGAAAGCATATTAAAAAAAAAAATATTAAACAAAAAATATTAACAAAAAAATTTAAAAAAAAATATTAAAAAACAATATTAAGGAAAGTTATTAAAAACAAATATTAACCGAAAAATTAAAAAAAAAACATATTTAAAAAATATTAAGAAAATATAGCTTCTGCTTAAATATGAATGAGACGTTATCAATAAAACGGTCCGCGGATGACATATAGCAAAAATAATTTTTTTGTTTTTTGGTAGGACTGTTATAAGCTTACATGGCAAATTTCAGCGTGATATATCACATAGTTTGTTTTCTGTGCTACTGTAAATAAGTCAAGCTCGAGTGTGTTCTTCGAATTCTCTTTTATGACTTCAATTGTCTCAAAATGTTTTCCACGGAGCGGCAACTTGAGCTTCGGAAACAGGAAAAAGTCACATGGAGACATATCAGGCGAATACGGTGCTTGTGGAACGATATTAATATTATTTTTGTTCAAATAATCGCGAGCAAGACGTGATGCATGAGCTGGTGCATTATCGTGATGCAAGAAGCCTGACTTGTTGTCCCACAATTCCTTCCTTTTAAGACGAATGTTCTCGCGCAAACGCTTTAAAACGTCTAAATAATATTCAGCGTTAACCGATTTTGCGATTTGTGCGATTTTCAAGCACAATTTCTTTTACTTTTCCGATGTTTTCGTCGTTTACTGATGTTGCTGGACGACGTTCATGAGGCAAGTTTTCAACCGATGTACGGCTCTCTTTGAACGATTTGTACCACTGGAAAACACGTGCACGCGATAGAGCAGAGTCCCCATAGGTTATCTGCAACATTTTTAAGGTGTCTGAAGCCGAAATTTTGTTGGAATAACAAAATTTCAAACAAATTCTTTGTTCAACTTGAATTTCCATCGTTAAATTCGAAGAACACACTCGAGCTTGACTTGTTTACAGTAGCACAGAAAACAAACTATGTGACATATCACGCTGAAATTTGTCATGTAAGCTTATAACAGTCCTACCAAAAAACAAAAAATTTATTTTTGCCATATGTCATCCGCGGACCGTTTTATTGATAACGTCTCATTCATATTTGAGTAGAAGGTATTAAAAAAAATATTTAAAGAAAATATATATATAAAGATAAATAAATAAGAAGTAAAATATTTTTTTTTGCTCCTATGATCTACTTCTGTACTATTAGTTCGAGGTCCGATATTTTTTTTCTGTTTTTAGTTAAATGTTATTTGTATTAATAATAGTCCCTTTGGGTGTCATCCTAGAAGAAGAGGAGGGACTCCATTGAACAACCTTCTCACAAAATCATCTGCTGTTCGGAAACGGCATAAAACTGCAGGTGTCTACATTTGGAAAATAACTTTAAGACGGGCTTCAGAAATTGCAGGAGGAGCTTAAATATCTAGAATTCGCAGATAATGGCTCGAATTTCTAAGCATTTTGATTTGATCTAAGCTATGATAATAAGGTTCAGCTGGATTTTGTGTAGATTTGGCTCAAACTATAAATTTTACTTTTACCCTTGAGTACTGCTTATTCATTGGAATTATAAAACTTAGTATATCCTAAGACTTCAGCCAAAATATTTCGGAAAAGTAGTTAGATTCACGTGAGGTCGAAGGGTTGGCAAGTACCTACAGTATCTTATTGCTTTGACTTCGTTGACAACATTTCTTTAAATATTTATGCAGAGCTTTTCAACTTAAACTCTTTATTATCTGAAGATATTTTTTGGAAAATATGTTTTTAGAAATATAGCCCGTAACCTAACCTATTTTTTTTAACTAATTTTGTTTATTAAACAATTGGATTTTCATTGGTATTTTGAAATTCTACAATTTTTCCAAAATATTTTAGCCCGTTTGCTGTCATGGCGATCAGGTATTCCATGAAAAATTTTAAAAATCGTCAAAACCTCAATTCCCGTTGAATTGAAATAAGAAAATGACGCTTGGTAATTTTTAGTATTTTCTGTTCGTGATCAGCTGATTTGAAAGCATTTAGCAAGTGTAGGCCCTGTTTTTTATTGTAACTTATTAATAGCTACCACCGTTGGATTCGCACGTATGTACTACCGACGGTATGTATAGTATAGTCTCAATCAACATCGTGAAAATAGTCCAGTGGAACAAATTATCAGAAAACAAGTCTGATTTCTAAAGATGCTGGATTAAAAAAACAAAAAAAGATTGCACTATTATATCTATCCGAAAAATAACCCGAATTTTTGTAAACTAGCAGCTTATAGTGTCGTAGTAAAAGGTTAACGAAAGTGTTAATATATGATAAATTATATAATTCTGGTAAAAAACCCGCATCTGTTTGCTTGGAGAGGCACCCTAATGTGCATAGCTGCACCATTAAATATCAACTAATTTCAAGCTAAACTATGTCTCTTCCCTATCAGTGTAGAACATTTCTGTGGCTGCTTTAATAAATATTTCATATCTCGATTTTTTGTGGAGCACCCTGCTGTACATATGTACATGTATAATATATGCCACATATACGTATACACTTAAAGTTCAAGCTATTATTTTCCCATCTGCTCTTTTTCCATCAACTGTGGTACTTTGCCAAAGTAGGGGAAGTATTGTTTGAAACAAATTTTTAATTAGAAAACATTTCCAAGCACACCAACTCCAGATGACCGGTGCCGATTTTAAATACACAATTTTTTCCGAAATTGAGTTACATAACAAGTGTGTAAAGTGCTTTGTGAGTTTTTAAGCCGCAAACATATTTATGGTATATCCAAAATTGTGTTATTCTCTTTGAACTTTTCATTTCTTCGAATCGTAGTCAAAGGCGAGCGTAATATTTTATTACAAGGAGTTATGTCAATTATGTGTGCTTGAAAATTTAATTAATACGTAAAAAGGTATGGGTTAAAAAATATGACAATATACTAAATCTTTTCTTTGTGAAGACGGAATGCGAAATAAATGGGAACAAAACATATATGCAGATGTATCTCAAGCGCAGGCGAGGAGAATTTTGAAAAGAAATTTTTGTAAGATAAATTTATTAAAATTTATTTTCAAATTTTTTTATTTATTTGTTAAAACCGAGTAAAAGATGAGCTCTGGATGAAGTATATATATGAAATTTGACTTGAATGAAATACTGGCAAATTTACTATGGAAATAGTATTCAGTAGTTTTCTAAGCAGCTCTTCAATTTCACTTCAGGCAAAAACAAAGATATTTAATACCAAAAATTTCAGAGGAACCAAATTTTTCTGATTATAAGTATTACAGCTGGGGACAACATTTTTCTTTAATTTTTACAATCCCGCGAATTTCGGGATTTTTGCTCCGGGATTATCCCGGAACAAGCTGGAGTCCTCAAGCTTGTTTCCGAAACCCGATCGGACGTGATGCTCGAAGTTTACAAAGCGTGCATTGCTCAATCATCTTCCTCAAGCTGAGGAATAGGCAGAAGCTGACGCTAATCAGTAAGGGTAAAGGCGATCCAGGGCCACTGTCAGGTTGTCGCCCGTTTTGCTTGCTCGACAGCGCCGGAAAATTACTAGAAAAACTGATACAGCCCAGGCTAGCAGAGCCCGTTGAGAGCGCAGGAGGACTATCAACAAGGCAATACGGCTTTTGACGTGGACAATGGACCCTCGGCGCAACAGAGGAGGTGCTAAACAGCGTAGATCATGCCCAATGCGGACGCTCCTACCCGAAGCGCATCATCATCTTGGCGACGCTTGATGTACGGAACGCCTTTAGTAGCTTATGATTGGCAGACATAATAAAAGTACTGCGAGAAAAGTTTCGAATACCCGCATACCTGCTAAGGATGCAGAGTTACCTGAGCGAGCGTCAGGGATCTACAAGATGAAGTTCAAAATAAACAAATCCGATTATCACCCGTTCTGATCGATGGCACAGGTTTAGCTGACTAGCAGTTCCATTCATATGAAGACATCAAAAAATGGCTTGATCCGTGGATAGCCTTAAAAGATGAACAGTTTTACCCCGACGGTATAAGATGGGCAAAAGTACTAGCCAGCGATGGGCAATGCTTGCAATGATTCACTTGTAACCACTTTTTCAGAATAAAGTTCTATTTTCATTACAAAAAAAAAACAGCGAGAACTTAGTTGCGCACCTAATAATCGGTTTGAATTAAAAAAAATTGAATTTAAAAAAGACACCTGAATTACCCTATATCAAACAATTGCTAATGAACGAACACTTGCCATGGAAGTGATCACAGTATTTTGAACGTCTTCAATTTTTCTGAAAATTAGTGCATTTTTAAGTTGGAGTAATCTGAAAAAGAAGTAAGGTAAGAAACAAGTTGAAACAATTTTGAAAAAAATGTTATAATTCTCAGATTTATTAATTAGTTGGAGTTTAAAAAAAATGAATGAAATTTTTGAGGAATAACTGAGCATATATATACTTATATATATATTTATAGGAGCAAAGAGCCTTAACAAAATTTTTCCAAGCTGCTTTGTCATTTCCATGGGTTTTGATCTCGTTTCAAATTTCTTCATTTCGATTTCCAGCTACTTTCTTCAGGTATTAGCGGGTCTAGTCCCCGTGACTTGTGGGTTCCATATAATGACTGGTCTAGCGATTTCATTGAGTGATTTGCGTAGCGAGCGGCCAATCCAATTTCACTTACGTTTTACAATTTCTGTATTGATCGGTTGCTTTTGTTGAAGTGCGAGGACCAGTGTTGTATTAGGGCCAGAAGATTTTGATGATATGGCGAAGGCATTTATTGACAAACATTTGTACTTTCCATTACTGAGCATAGTCTCACCTAGTAATGCGAAAAAACTTCATAAGTAAAATAAAAAATCAAAAAATTATTAACAAAAAAATTAAAACTTTTCCCAAAAAAAAGTTTTCTTTAATTGTTCATCCTAAAATGTAAAACAAAAATAATACAAATTAAAAAAAAAAAACGAAATATCTTTTACTTTAAAAACTCTTCAGCAAAATGTTCAAAAAACATAAATCTCAAAATTATGACATTTTATAATTAAACAATTTTTTTTAAATTCTTTACTTCTTAGTTGTACTCGCACCCAAGTCCACCAATAAACCAACTTTCAGAAAAGTTGGAAGACCTTGCCCAAAATACTTGAATCGCTTGACAAGGAAACGCTCTAATAGAAACTTTCTGAATTAATTTCGAATTAAGTAAATTAGTTTGACACAAACAAAAAAAAAGTTCATCAATAATTATTCTGCTGTCAATTGCAAAACAATTACGTGTAAATTTATATGGAAAGAGGTCAAATTGACAGTAATGGAAAAATTAGGTATACCTGCAATACACAAAATAGCTGAATACTCATAGATATGGCATATTTGCAATTCTACACAAACATACGCACACATGCACACACGCACATACATACCTTATACATACATTTCACCTATTTCGCATTGCGCACGTGCCTGTTTGGAAGTTATCAAGTGAAATTCTTATCTACTCATAGCGGCTGGCGACCAACATATTTGCGTATGGCAGTGACTGGCGGTATGGTGGCATGGCAGCTGGAGTGGATATCGAAAGTTTGTTTGGGAATTAGGTACAACTGGAAAAGAATGGATACCTATATGGAACTTCTGATTAAAGAACTATAAAAAAATTGAAAAAGTTATCTAATAGGTGAAACTTGAGGCTTGGACAATAGCCCTTTGGTTTTTATATGACAAAAAAAATAAACGTCGTCAGCAAAAAAATTCCAAAATATTTGCTATTTTTGAACCACTTCAAACTGCGTGCTTGAGGTTTTTCTAAAAATTCTGATTGAATCATTTGATTGTTTGTATAAAATTTTATGAATTTTTTGTTTTAATTACATACAGTTGGAAAATTCATTTTGTACGGCTTTTGTTAGAAAATTATCTATATTTTCATGAAAATATTATTGGAACTGAATAAAAAACCAGAGAAATGTCAAAACTTGTTAATACCTTTTAAGCGCACCTTAGTGTGCAACAACTAAAAATAAAGTAAAGCGCAACTGGCCTGACTGGCCTGTACTTTTTTCTAAGTCGAATGGGAAGTGCGGACATGTGTGCTTGATCAATGCAATAGTAACCAAAAAGTGAAAAATTGTAAATTTGGGTTTAACTGCGTTTTGGCGGCTACCGCTCCCCACGGATTGTTGCGAAAAACACCTGGGCTAAACCATCCACAGTGATGCAACGTGAACGAGCGCTCTACCCTATGTCCTCTAAGTTTCCAATGTAGTGTTTTTTTTTTTTTGTGGAGCCTGAATACTCTTTTACGGTAAGTTTCAGATGTCGGGTTTATGCTTGACTCAGTTACCGTTCAATGCACTCCACCTCTACTTCATTTCCGCAACTGCGAAATAAATATTTAAGAGTCGACCAGCCTCATCTAAAAGTTGTGAAATATTAGTCAATAATTTAATACGCTGGTTTTCTTGTTAACTACTAAACTAAAATCCTAAATTAAAAAAAATATATTATAAAGAAAAAATCAATAATTTAATTTTCTGCTCTCTTTTGTTAAACTGGGGCGGTACCAAGAAAATTAATTGCTAAATTAAAAAATTATATTAAAAAAAAAACTTAAAAGCAATAGTTTCATTTGCTGTTTTCTTGCTAGCCTTGCCCTAAGCTTACAAAATTAATTATGTTATTGAAAACTAAAACAAAAAAAAAATTAAAAAAAAGAAAAGCAATCATTTTATTTGCAGTTTTTTCCTTAAACAGGCCCTGAGCCGAGAAAATTAATTGCAATATTAAATAATTCTATAAACCAAAATAGATGCAATAACTCAATTGGCTGTTTATTTTTTGTGTTTTTTTTCTTTTTGGTAAACCATTTCTGAGCCAAGAAAATTAATTGGTAAATTAAAAAATTTTATTAAAAAATAAACAAATAAATGCAATAATCTAATTTGCTGTTTTTGTTTTTTTTGCCTGGGCCTAGGGTCTCAAAATTAATTATTAAACTAAAGTTAAAAAATCATCTTAAAAAAGGCAATAATTTAAATTTCTCCTTTTTTGCTAAACTGGCTCTGAGCTGAATAAATTAATTATTAAGCTAAAAACTAAAAAAGAAATATAAAAAATTAAAAGCAATAATTTAACTAACAGTTTTTTCTGTCAAACTGGCCCTGAGCTCACAAAATTAATTGCTAAATTAATACGAACAACATGAAACCAGTTTAAATCAGGCAATATTCAGAGATGATACCAACCATCGCATGGATGGAGGAACGGCCAAGAGAGATCACAGATTTGCATATGCCTTCTTCTATCTTTGGGCAGGTTGAAGATTGAAATAGGCTCACAACAGTGGTAGAGTTTACTGACTAAAAATAGGTTCACTTCCTTGCCACTCTTTGGCACCGGGATTGCCTTTGTGTACGTGGTTCACCTTACATTAGTAGTATTCTTCTCTATAATACGAGGGGTTCCTTTTATATCTCGGGATTAGAGAACAAAAACAAATTTTAATCATCGAAAATCACTTTATTGTTTTTCAAAATATTCTACATGAAGATCTATACACTTTTGCATGCGTTTGAACCAATTGTCGAAGCACTTTTGCCACTATGAATGAGGTACCTCCAAAAAATGCATTCTGAATGCCGCAACCGCTTCTTCAGGTGTTGAAAAACGTTGACCTCTCAGTTTGTGTTTACGTACGGGAATAAAAAGAAGTCATTCGGTGCCAAGTCAGGACTATACGGCGGATGACCCATTAATTCGATGTTTTGGGTGCTCAAAAATGCAGTTGTTTGAGCCGATGTGTGAGAGCTCGCATTGTCCTGGTGAAGAGTGATCCGTCTTTGGCGATTGGTTTTCCTAATTTCTTGGGAGACAACTGGCAAACAAATGGTTGTGTACCACTCAGAATTTACTGTTCTGCGTTGTTCTATTGGTACGGTTGTGACATGTCCAGTTTTTCCGAAAAAACAGGCGACCATTTGCTTGGAAGTGCTTCGTGCGCGAACAACTTTTGTTCGATTTGGCTCATCTTGAAACACCCATACAGTCGACTGCTGTTTACTTTCGGACTCATACGCGTAAATCCATGATTCATCACCTGTCACGATGCCATAGACGTGTTTCGAAGCCCCGCGATCGTATTTTTTGAGCATTTCCTTCGACCAATCGACACGAGCCTTTTTTTGAGCGATTGACAAATTGTGTGGGATCCATCGCGAACAAATTTTTTTGACAGTCAAATGTTTATGCAATATTGAATATATGTTGGTCCCACTAGTGCCTAAGATTGTCTCAATCTCACGATAGGTCACATGACGATCTTGCAGTATCCGTTCGCGCACAGCATCAATGGTTTTCGGAACAACTACTGATTTTGGACGACCTTCACGAAATTCTTCTTGGAGTGAACTACGACCACGATTGAATTCACCATACCATCGATAAACAATGGTCCTTGATGGAGCTTCATCGCCAAAAAATGAATTAAGTTCATCCATGCAATGTTGCTGAGTTAATCCATGTAACAACACAAATAGCGCTGGTATTTCAAAAAGTTCTGAGTATGTAAAAGCCAAAAAATGTCAAACTCTGCGATGCAGCTGTCAGTTGCCAGATTGCAACATCAGGGTTGCCCAACCCCAACATATAAAAGGCACCTCTCGTATGACGTGTTGAGAAAGGAACCATAGCGGAACCAATTCCTTTTAGGGCATAGGGTATTTAGAAAACACCTCCTTAGACTTAGCCATTCCCTAAACTGTCCAATCTGCACGAAGAAGCAAGAATATGTTGATCAAGTCTTGTTCTAAAGTCTACCTTATGCTACAGAAACCTTTAAAATCTTAAACTGAGAAAATATTATAGACTTTAAATCAGTTGATAATTGGATGAGCGTTAGCGCGCATGCAACACATATTCTAATGTAACAAATATTTTAACCAGCGCCGGGTAATACTTTTTTGGCAGTTCCGCGGCGAGCGGTTTAGCTTGTGGAGAGGTGTTTCTTTTTCTGGTAGGTGATGTAGGGTTTAAAATGTCTTCGCACTTACAGCCACCTTCGTCCACTGCGTCGAGTGGTATGGCCACTAAAACAATGCCGCCTCTTCTATGTGAGACTACAAGTCGTTCAGTTCGCTGTGCCAGTATAGCAGCACTCATGAGAGTTTCCTCTTCACGGGTGTCGTCCCAGAAAGAAAAAACATTCGCATTAACAGTTTATTGAGTTGTGTATCAAAGAGGATGATCTTTTTTATTAGTTTTGTATTTCTTACTAATTATCTCACATTTTGCTATATTAGAATTTTGCGAGCATTTCCTTATTGGGCTGAGCCCTAGTGAAATATTTATATATACTACAGAATTGCCTGCTTTGTTCTTCGGCTCTTACCTGACAACACATTGAAGTGGTTATTTAACAGAAATCTAATTACGTTTCTATCAACAACTGTCACCACAACGATTGGCAATGAAAATATGAAAAATAATCAACAACTTCCCAAAATAGCTCATAAATCAATTTTATCAAGGTGGACTAGCACATACAAGTATCAACAAGTAAGATACGAACAAAATGACACAACTGTATTTTTACATATACATACAACCAAATTTGTGGTCATGCAATTGCACACACTGATACATGCCATAGATACTTATATATATATGTTTGCATCTTCACACAATACAAGTAGTATTTATAGCCATAGAATCATTTTGCCAAAATGGCAGGCACATCTACATATAATAAATAGCAGTAAAGTTAATAAGAAGAAATGAAGGGAAAATATTTTGTAGTCGGAAATTTATCAGAGTCAACAGGTAAATTGCTCCCAATGGCCTTAAGCAAAATTCGGACATCATTTTATTGCATACAGCCTACGCTCAACTGTCAGCTGAAACGGGTGTACTTATGTGTGTGCGTGTGCTGTGCTGCTTCTAGTAGACGCCAAATCTAATTAATATGCAATATTTGTCTGCTACCGGCATTCCTAAAAGCACGGAATCTAATTTGATTATACGAACATACACTTATTTTCAATATTTATTATTTAATCCTAGAAATAATTACTTTCTGAATTTGAGAAAATGCCATGCAAACACTAAAACTCGTATAGATACATTGACATTTGTATAGTTATCCACTGGCTGGCGAGAAAATTAAATTTTTTTTTTTCTTTTGAATTAGTGAGTATTATCGATACGCGATTGTATCTACAGGGTTGGCCATATTAAACTGACCCATTGAGTAACCCTATAACTTTTTACTGTAATTTGAAATCTAAGGTTTACGTCAACAAGCCAAAGACACTAGGCGCACTTAAGGTACACGCACAATCTTGTTATTAAAAGAGATAGAAAGCTATTTAAAATAATTACAAGTTGTTTTGTTCACTGTATAGTTCCTAGGCAAATGTGCCTTTTCTGGGCTTTTGTTAAGGCGTCTTGCCTCATGTGAAATGTTGCTTTTTGGGTGTTTCTTTAAAAGCGTGTAAAACGGAAACGAAAAACGATTTCCATTTTCCTTTTAAGTATTTTATTTTTTCAACCATTGTTAAATAAAAAATTGCGTTTTGGTCTTACGAGGTTCATTCAAAAAGTTGTTAGACTTAAAAAAATGGTCTTCCAAAGCAAGGTATGGCGCTGGCGACACTGATTCCGGGACTCACAGGTGTCTAAAAGCAAAAAACCAAAATGGTTCAGTATGAATCTCGTTATCGTGTGAACTACGACCTTTAAAAAGGATAAAACTTGACAAAATGGCAGAGGCTCAAAGATGACAAACTGTTTTTAACCCTTTTTTTTGACGTTAAAGGTCCGAAAAAATACTGGAAATTGTTTTTGTTTTTTCAGATGATCGTAGTTCACTCAAAAGCGACATCAATTCTACGTCATTTAATTTTTACTTCTTCAAGATCGATTCAGTAGAACCGGCTATATCTGCGTCCATTGTCCATGTGAAGACCATTTTTAAAGGCTGACAACTTTTTGAATGAACCTCGTGTAGCTCGATATAAAAGAGTAAAACAAAAAATGTTTCGGGTATAGATTTTCCACTAAGTGAGTTGATTTTTGGAGAAACCAAAAACAATTTTAATTCAATTATATCCTTTTTTTCAAAAAACAGAAACAGGAAAAAAACTAAAATCCGAACTTTCTATTGCGAAATGCTGGACAACAAAATATTGTATAATATTTAAATAATGTATGAGGAAGTAATTTCATAGGAAAAGTGAAATAACTCTTAGTAGTTGAATAGAATTTGAATAAATAGTAAGAAAATAAGAAATAGAAAAGATATTATGAAAGTTGCAATTGTTTGCTTACATTTTGTTTATATTAATTTGTTGCGGCTTAAGTTAGTTCAACTGATAAAAAAATATGTAAAGAATATAAAACATTGTATTTCATGCTTTCACAGGAAAATAGTGAATAGCAGATTGCACAGCTTCAATGGCGAGGCTTGGTGAACAATAGCTTAGAAAGTTTTAAATTTAAAAATAAATTACAAGTACAGAGAACGTAAGTGAAAGCACTAATTCCGGTATCTCAACTAACTCAAATCACGTTACGCCTTTTAAAAAATTTTACTAGAAAATCGTAACAGCCAACCCTCTATATGCGTTTGCTCCCTTTAGATATTTGGCAGCGCTTCCATCACCTCCAATTTGCGGTGTGCGTCTTAATAATGCTCAATAAATAGAGAGAACTTCAGTTTTAAATCGGCTCCTTGTGGCGAATGGTTTTTTATGAGCAGCTTTCGCATGCCAAAAAATACACTAACTTTGGCGGTTTGCCATTGGCGTCCGCTGTTAGAAAGAAACAATTTTCTGCTATTTGATATTTTATGTATGCATAGAACCCTGAACTCACCGAATCGGGGTTGATATTTTCTTGCCATTTTTTATACTTTGCTAACAACGTTTAAGTGTACGATTAAGAAATCACTTTCTATGTTACATATTTTGTTACTGTAAAATAAACCATTTTGTTTGCGTACTCAACTTCTACATTCTATATTTTCGAGCCATATATTTGCAACTTATGGTTTTTCATACTTATGAAAAAACAAAAATATAACAGAAGCCGTTAGGTACGCAGAAAGTAATTAAAAAGGATTTGAAGGATAGGAAATTGACAAGAGACATCTTCAACACCTGCTACCAATAAAACTACTTTAAACTGTACAAAGATTGTCTTATGGAATACAAGAAAGCAACCAAACAAGCTCAGATAAATGCCTGGAAAGATTTCTGTAGCTCCATTGAGTCACCCAAAGATATGGCAAGAGTAGACAAGATTTTATCTAAAGAACATTTCTGTTCTTCTTTCTTGAGGAAAGACAACGGGGAATGGACAAAATTCTCGGCCGATACACTAGACTATCTCGTGAACCCATACTTCCTAGGTAAAATAAACTATATTGAGAACAATGTAACAGTGCTGAAACGTCCAACTTGTCCACTTATATTATCAACAACATTATATCCCCAGATAGAATTCTATGGACGTTGAAAAACTTTGAACTATACAAAGCAGCCGGCCCAGATGGGATATTTCCCGCCATGCTATGGAATACTCGAGAAACGACGACTCTATGGTTAGAGTTCTTTTAAAAAAAAAGTCGTATGCTAGGATATATTCCAAAAAGCTGGAAGATGGTTAAGGTAATTTTTATCCCCAAGGCTGGTAGACGCTGTCGTGATACCGCGAAAGACTTCAGACCCATCGGTCTATCCTCTTTTACCTTCAAACCCCTTGAACGATTGCTCGATGCATATCTTAGAGAGAAGATCACAAGTACTACAATTTCAACATCCCAACATGCCTATCTCAAAGGAAAATCTACAGATACTGCTCTTTAAGGTTGCACATAAGGTTGTAAGTACAATAGAGAGAAGCATATGTAGAATACAAACAATACTCACTTATAGCCTCTCTCGACATTGAGGGTGCCTTTAACAACGTTAACACCAGCTCCATCCCTGAGGCTCTTAATCAGTTAGGCACAGATTCCTCAACGATTGGAGGAATTTTAGACCTTCTGCTGTGGTTATTAGTTGTCAGCAATATACACTTTCCAAAAGCGGCCGAAGAGCAATTAAAGAAGTGGCGTATGCGGGTGACATAGTGATTATAGTTTCAGGAATGTTTCCAACAATAATCAGCCAGATTATGGAAGAAGTTTTGCGATTACTCAGCAAACTGGGGCTTAAGAGTAAACCCGAGCTAAACAGCCACTATTCACTAAGGAAACCTTGATACCAGACTTTAATCTCCCAAAATTAAACGGAGTAAGTGTTACTCTAGCCCAAGAAGCAAAATACTTAGGTTTTATCCTTGATCCCAAACCGAGCTGGAGACTCAATGTAGAATTCAGAGCGAAGAAAGCTAATATAGGAATTTACACGTGTAAAAGAATGTTGAGTAAAAAATGGGATCTTCAACCAAAGCTATCCAATTGGTCCTACGCAGCCATTGTAAGGCCAATACTCACATATGCGGCACTAGTCTGGTGGCCCGCGATGGAAAAGAAATACAATCAAACCAAGTTAAACAAAATACAAAGAACAGCATGTAGCTTAACCACAAGAGCGCTTAGCACCAGTCCTACTGAAGCGCTTAATGTGGCGAAAACCCCGTGAAACTCAAAGATATAGAAAGATTGCACGGACACAGCAAGATCTTTCTACAGGAACCTTCACTGCTCAAAAACAAATCAGACTTCACAATCCCCGAACTCAACTCCAAGCAAGACTTAACGGGATGTTTTCCACCGAGCGCCAAATGGAGGAAAGAGAAAGTGAGTGGTGGATTCGATGTCGAAATTCGCACTGACAGTTCTAAGATGAAATGTGGGGTGGGAGCTGGCCTTTATTCGGAACCGCTCAACTAAACCAAACCAATTCGACTTCCTGACTATGCCAGCGTATTTCAGGCAGAATTTTTAGCAATCAGAGCAGCATGCAAATCACAAAAAATTCTACAAAGAAATTGGTGCTCGAGTAGCTACTCTTTTCAGACAGTCAAGCAGCTATCAAGGCCTTAGATTCCAACTCCTTTTCATCCAAATTAGTTTCACAGTGTGGAGAGGCACTAGAATTGATTGGAATGTACCATTTTCAAAGTAATTATATTTTAACTTCATTAAATACGAAAATGTGTAATGATAAAAATAATGAAAATTTTAACAGATTTTTTGGAAAAAGTTCATAGTAAATTGTATTCATTTTTATCAGTAACTAATTTTTTGTGAAAATGTGTAAGTTCAGTTTCAAGAAAACAAAAAAACGGCTCAGATATTAATTCTGCATTCATATTACGGAAAAAAGTGTGCGTCCATAGACGCGTTGGCTTGTTAATGCTTATTAGAAAACATATTATCGAATTTCTGTTATAATTGTTTATAACTTCAGTAGGAGTCGTTTACGGATTTCTTCCAACTGTCTGTTACTAGCAACAAATTCCACAATTAAATTAAATACTGCTTTTCTTTGCCTTTTTGTTTCATATCGTTAATAATAATTAAACGAACCAAATCAATTAGTGCACAAAAGACGATGATGTCGAAATGCAAACCTGATAAAGAATTTATCCAATAAATCAAAAGCCCTGAAATATTCCACCAAAGAAATTCATTCATAGGAATTGGATGAAGAAAACCCTTTCAAAACAGTCTTGATAGCTGATTTTTAATTTTCAATCTAATCTTCCATATGCCAGCGGGTGGATTCATTTTTATGAATTTATTGCTAATCACTGCATATGTGAACGTACCTTTAAATATATTTTTGCTGCTCTATACTAAAGATTTCCACATTGCATAAATCTAAGAATTATTAATTTTCCTTTGGAATATTTTCGGCTCATTTCGTATAACAGTCAAGCCTACAAACAAACCAAATTTTTAGAAGAATTGCTGACAATGCCGAAAATACTCAATACTCGTACGACAATGCCTAAAATCACTTGACATAAAACTGTGTACCCATCAATTGTTTATTACTTCTTGTTGAAGTCTGGTTGAGAACTTCACTCGCTTCACACAGCACACAATTAGCAGAACTTGAATCCTCAATAATTTGCTGATTCCGATTATGGATTACGTGAGCGCACAAAAATGTTATAATTCGAGAACAAGAATGATGTTAGTTGGATAATATTAATATCAATAAATATTTAGTATTCATTAAGCGCATACAAATTATGTAAATAAATTGTTATTAAGATTAAAATGGTTTCTGTTGTCTAGAAGCGAGGAGCACTCCAGTATTGCCATAATAGCTAAGATACATAGAGATATACTTTGTATACATTTAGCCTGATCATCTTGTAGTTCATAGCAGCAGCCTTCCGAACCCTAACCACATAAGTATGCACCGAAATCCACTACTAAAAATTCCCACCAGCAAAAACAGTTTATATAAATAGTTATTGTCTACCGACAAGATGTGGGTAGATGCCTCATTTTTGCGCTGCGGTATTCCACATAAACACATTTTGTGGCTATGTTAACAAAATAATTACAAACCACTAGTCGTGTGAATAGCTAAAGAAATAGGCAAGCTGATATTACGGGTATTGTTTTGTCTACCTTTTCTTCCACATACATTCTGTCAAAAAAATATCGGGAGTTATTCATTTAAAAAGCGCGCGTTACAAATACTTATATGTCTAAATTTTTTTTGCTGGAATATTGATAGAACAGTCCCCTATAATGTCTCAAAATTTGAGCGAGATCTGTCAATTAGCTTATTTTTGGCAATTTATTAAATTAGTCAACCGCAGGTGTGTGCTCTGCCATTTTCACTATGCATAAAAATATCGAAGAAAGAATTTGTTTTAGATCTTGTGTTTTGATCGAAATTTCGTGTGCCGAATAGTGGAAAATGTTGCAGAAAGCATACGGTGGGTATGCTTTATCAAAAACACTGGTCTACGATTGGTAAAAGGCTTTTGCAGAGGACCGAGAAATCGTGGAAGATTTGCCCCGATCTCGTCGCTCATCAACGCCTTCAGCGGATAAAAACGTCGACAAAGTGAAGGAAATGGTGCAGGAAAACTATCATTTAACTTTGAGGGAGGTATCCTTAGCGCGTATCACGAATCAATTCGCAACATTTTACACCATTAATTGGACATGAGACGCCAAGACGCGTGGCTGCTCCACTCGTTCCAAGAGAGTTGAATTTCTTTAAAAATATTCATGGGAAGAAGGTGGCTGAAGACATGCTTGAGCAAGTGAACTCGGACCCAACGTTTATCCAGCCCATCGTCGCATCACAACAGGTTATGAAACGAGGACATGTAAGTTTGACATGCAATCAGTCAACAGGCGGCTGAGTGGCACCACATGAGCCGAAACCCAAAAAACCACGTCAAGGTCAGTAAAATGTCAAAGTCATGCCACTCATTTTCTTCGATTGTCATCGGAATTCATTCCAAATGGTTCTACGTTGAGTAAAAAATATTATTTGGAAGTTATGCATCGTTTGAGAGAGAATGTGGGTAGGTAACGGCCCAATTTGTAGAAGGAAAACTCATGGATCTTGCACCATGATAACGCACCGTCTCACAGGACGCATATTGTGAATACTTTTTTGACCAAAAACTCAAAAAATAACATCGAAAAACCACCGTTTTCGTCGTAATCACCGAATTTAGCCCTTTGTAACTTTCCCCTTTTTCCAAAACTTAAATTACCACTCCGCGGAAGCCGCTTTGAGTCGATAGAGGCCGTTAAGGAGAAGGAGCTGAAGAAGATATCGTCAAAGGCATTGAAAATGTGCTTTGATGACTGGTCTAACCGTTGGCATTTGGCGTTGGTGTATTGCTGTGAATGGTGCCTATTTTGAAGGCGACAAAATAGATTTTGATGCTTAAACAATTATTTTGCGTTTGATTGAACAATCCCCGATATTTTTTTGACAGAATGTGCATTCATACATAAAAGTACGACGCAAATGTATTCAAATTATAGAGAATCTGAAGACTTGCATGTACGTTGTCATATCAAGTAAATCGTTTTGACAGCTACTTTAACAACAGATATTTTGTTATCAAAATCGATATGCACACGCGCTGGCAAACGGACAAAAGATTTGGCAGCACGAAAATTGTTGTCATTAGAGTTGCTCTTTAACAAGTGTAACCTAATAAGAGTGTGAATTTCAAATACCTAACTTGAGGCCATAAAAAATAAATAACGTTAGGAAGAAATTGCTTGAAAAGGCATGGTTTCTGTTGACAATTAGCTTTTGTTGCATAAAATTTAAAAAGAAAAAAGTTAAAGAAGACTTACCGTTTAAAGTTCGCTTTTTGTTTTTGTTATTTTAGTATGCGTTGGTTAGTAGAGCTGACTACAGCATCATTTGTTTGTCTGCAAGCCGTTGCACTGCTTTGTTTGTATTCCTATAGGGCATGGGCGTGTACTATTTGCGCGTTATTAGCTGTAAGCGGTGGCGTATGAGCAACCTTCTGCTTGTTTTTTCCCTATTATTTGCTTTATTTTTCGCCTATTTTTTGTTTGTTTGCGATGTTCAAATGGAACAGCGATTTTCTGTTTTTTTTTTTTTTTGTTTTTGCGTTTTATTTATTGAACATTCAGTTTCTCTTTTGTATTTTCTATATTATTTTTTGTCGCTTTTCCAGCGTAAGCTCTGTGTTGCTGCTATAATTACGCGGTAGGAGTAAAATGATATCACTTTCCTTTAAATCTTATTTCTATATAATTTCTATATACAATAATTTGCTTGGCCTTTAAAGCAACTTTATTTTTTACTCCTAGTTGCTGTTATTTACTTGTATATTTTGCCATCACCTACGCAGTCACTTAATTTGCGGAGGTGTGCGCGTGGCTGTACGTGTTAATTGTTTTGATGGCGGTTGATTAACGAATTTTCTTGATGTTACTTATTGTATTTTGGAACTTATTAGGCCAAGCCAGATAAGCGATGTCTACAATCTTTTATTTTTATCTATGCGTCAAGTGGCTGGAGTCAGTTTTTTTTATTACATATTTTAGTTATTATTTCAATTAATGGATATACTCGTATATATCTGCTCCCAACACTGAAATGCTGATAATCAGCTATTATTACTGTATTTTGGATACATCAAACGATAAATGTCGAGTCAACCATAAAATTCGTATAAATCTATCTCTTTTCTCATATGTTAAGTATCAATTATGTCATAAACAGGGTGTTTCTAAGAGCCTGAGCACTTAAAGTGATAATACAAAACTGGTTTATTGTTGAAATGATTTTTATTTTATTTTTATTGTAATCCAATAGAATATTTCATGGCATTAATTTATTTTATATGATATCTGGCATATATCCGGAGCGACTACGAGTTACATGAGCCATGCGATCAGCCTAATTTTGGACTACTTTATTTCAATAAATCTTGCCATATGGCAACAATGGTGGGCGAAATATTGCAATAAATCGAAAATTGAAATTTTAGCTGATTAATTTTTGGAATCAAAATTTCAGTCAGCCTCGACTCGAAAACGCTTGCCTTTCATCACTACTGCAACTTCACTTCATTTCGGAAGACATAATCACCGATGGTGCCACCAGTGCTCTATGAAATTTTCATGGTAAACTTGTTTTTGTTCGAACGTTAAGCGATTAATATTAATTACATATTTGCTCCCTTACAACGGACACCTTTCTCAAGCAGTCACCTCTCTTAAGCGGTCAGCTTTCTTAATCAAGCACCTCCCATAAGTGGACAGTTTTTTCAGCGCATATCACAAAACCTTAAGAATTTTTTCCCTCTTAAGCGGACATCCTACCCATAATAACTTAACTAACCAATAGCAAAAAATATTATTAACTTTTTCTACACTTTTCTCATAAGCGAACAAATTTTTCAGTCCCTTAGGTGCCCGCATAGGAGTCCGCTTAGAGGAGAGAACACTGTATATAATTGGCGCTTTCATCCTTTATTGGTACAAAATAGAATATATAGAGTTTTGTTTCCATATATTATTGCAAAAATTTACCTATTTTTTGTTAAAAACACAACTGCAGATGTTTATTGTGTACTTTTTTGCGCTAAATAAGAATCTGTTAATTAAAATAATTTACCACGTCAGAATTGTGAGTAATGCTAGGCGATTTGTCCATATGGCTATTTTATATATTTTTTGTTTATTTTGAGAGTCCAAAATTTTTTTTCAATACGCAATTTTAAAAGGTGACTTACTTTTAAAAAAAGTTAGGCGTATTCCAATTTATAATATTTAAATATCTATAAAACACATTAACTCTTTGGGGGTTGCTGACATACCAGGGATGATAAAATGCATGGTTTGACGTTAAAAAGTATCGCAAGCTAATTTCTCAAATTGGGGTTTGAAGCTTATTATATAGTACGCATAGAATGGCCCCATATTCAAGAATGAAAGAAACACTTTTGGGCTCTCAAAAACAAACTCACAGAACGGCAAAAATGGTAATTTTCATGGCATTATATCTAAAACTACAAAATGCTTAGGTACTGGACCATTTTAAAGGCAACACAGGCGATATCTCTAATTGTTCTTGCAACTAACTCTTGCAGACCTGTTTTATTGAGTTGCTCTTTAAATTTTTGTGAGTTAAATAGAGGTTATAAGAAAAGAATGCTTGGTGAGACAAAAACCAACTTTCAATTTTTCTGCAGGAAAAATATTCTATTCACGTAAAATTGAAGATTATGTACGCTATTGCTGCATACGCAGTTTTCCATTTTCTCACCAATTGAAGTATTTAAAGGTGCTAAGTATGTGGACTGAGCTAAGAGTATTACTTACAAAACACAAGGCGAGTAAACTTCACAATTACAAAACAAGTGAAGCAAAAGCCGATACACTAGTCAAACATTTCTAGAGGCCTTTGCAAGCGAAATGGCTAATAAAGCAATAATTCTGATAGTACAATAAACATTCCGCAAACTGAAACAAGAATGACTCCTTGGAACCAAAGCAAGTAATAATCTGTAATGGTAGACATTTACATGCAAAATAGTTATCTGCACCCCGATCATTGACCACTGGAACACAGCTAACCTCATATTTAAGAATCAAAAACGTTTAAAAAAACACTGCCATGATAATCTATTTCTAATAATACTGATAATAAATTAACAAAAATAAAAATTGTTTACAATTCAAAGGGGAAAACTTTCAGATTTTTTCTTTCCTTTTAAAAGATTTCTACTCAATTAGAAACAATTTGGCTTGTCTTCTCAAGTAAAATAATATTTTCACTGATTTCCATGCCATACAGTTTTTGGTTTAAAAAAAAAGAGATGTCTTTTTTCAAATGTTAATATTTTTATGTCCGCCACTGTACATTTATTTTGTTCCAAAGTTGATTATGTATATTTGCACTTAAATTATGATACATATATTTAAAAATTTCATTTGTCAATTCGTCTTTGGTATTTTCTTTTTTGCGCCCCTTTACTTAAAAAATATTTTAATGCAGTAGCTATCAATTTTCCCAGCTGAAAGCTAGAATTCAATCGCATATATTTCTGTTGAAAGATGTTATTTCACTGAACATCTTTATTGCTATTTTGAGTTTCTTGTACACAATTTATTTATGTATTGCTTTAAAAATTCATTTACGTTAAGAATTCCATGACGTTAAGAATTTATTATGCAGAGCGTAGGGCGTATGAGTAACTTTAGCCACACAAACGAACAATGCACAGAAGAGCACTTTTCCAGTACCTTCCTCCTACATTTCCAAATTTAATACGCGTCCCACATACTTAGCCTAGAATATATGTATATATAGCTACTCTTAAATATTTATTTGTGTAGTGAGGTCTTGGGGGGCGTATGTGTAACATTCAATGTGTTTGAATTACCATTTGTCGTGGGATGCTCTTAAGCTAATTACGTGTCAGGCTATTGATACCCATGAAGGATTAATTACCTCTGCTTTATTATTAATCCACTCCAATAGACTCTGTAACAGTGATATGAGCCAGCAGTTTTTTGATGAAGTATTCAAATAGGAGG
Organism: Anastrepha obliqua; assembly: GCF_027943255.1. Classification (NCBI taxonomy): domain Eukaryota; kingdom Metazoa; phylum Arthropoda; class Insecta; order Diptera; family Tephritidae; genus Anastrepha; species Anastrepha obliqua. The sequence continues at coordinate 109,365,142 of NC_072894.1, read as the reverse complement.
TAAGTCAATTCTATAGAAATTTGTTCCACTACATTTCTTTATGTTCCATTTGTGCAATGAAGCAGTGAGTTGAATTAGCAATGTAATTTCGAAGTGTCAATGGCTGTCTTAAAGCGTGCCCACAAAGTTTAAGCACTAGTGTGTGTCATATTGTGCTTGCTGCCGAAGTAGCGAAATGGAGGATGTCATGCATGTTTTTCATTGAGTGGTCATGCTTTGGTGAACGACTGCATAAACTATAATGTGGAGTCGAGAAGATATAAGTAAGCTACATGCTGAACGGCAAAGACGAATAGAAATTGATGGGTAGCATATAGACAATAAAGCAGAAAATAGAAAGACAAAAACATAGATATCTTACCAATAAATGTTGTTTTCAGTAGAATAAGACTAACCGTAGTACGTGGGCCATAATAATAATAGGTGTTAACAGGGAGATGTATTCTTCGAAAGAATAAACGAAAGACAGTAAAGTAAACTACTTTGAGCCTAGTGTTTAAGCCGCTTTGTGACAAAATACCCACCCACAGTAAGGCGGAGGTTGACATAATGTTTATATACCATTCGATATTGGGTTTAGTTGAACGCAAATCTGATGCGAAACTTTGGAGTTTTCTCTTCGTAATAGAAATTTCACAAGCAAATGATGAAGAGACATGTTGGGCACTACACTTCTTATTACACCTTCGCACTCGGCAATAGTATGTGGCTTTTCTATAACTAGAAGGCTTTTCTAAAACCAAATTAGCTGCAACGGATCCTCTACATATCTAATTATAACATTTTGAATTTATTAAGAATTGCAGGTAGAATAGATGTGCGATGTGGCAACCTGCTCAAATTAATAGCAAAGAGGAAAGTAGTCTTTGCGTGCTTAGTATGAATTGTAAGAGCAGCAATCCTATCTCACTCATTCATTTATTTTATTATTCGTCTGCAGAGTGTATGCAATTGTATGTATGCAATATAAAAAGATTTGGATAGAGTATGAAAATGCATAAAAAATGGTCACTGGATTATTGAAAAGAAAAATCAAAGAAGGCATTAGCAGAAATCTAGCGGCTAGTTAATGTATTATTTGGTGAAAGCGTGCAACATATGTAGATCATTTTCTTTGGAATATTACATTGCAAATGGTTTTCTGACATCTTTCCTAAATGTTTTTTGCGAATTGGATTTAGCTCCACTTCCTTAATAAATTAGGATTTTTTTTTTATCATTTAGTTAAGGTGGACGTGATAAGCTCGCATTCGAAGCAGTGGCACGGAACCAGTCTTTTTGTTTTGTTTTTTTTTTTGTCGGGACAGACTAGCAAGTACAGCCCTCAGACACAATTAAATCCCTTATACTGCTCTCGGATTCCCTTTTTAATTTTCTTTAAATCTACTCGACCTCCGAAGAACTCTGAGTAGATCTCGTGGTGTCAAAAAGCAAAGGTGTTCGTTTCTTAACACATCAGTGCCAAAGACCTCAAGCCGGATTCGAGGAAGTGATCCGCCGTCTCATCCTCCTCTCCACATCTGTCTGAGATTCCAACCTTTTCCATGTGCTTTGCCCATAGAAAGTGGGCAACCAGTCCGACCAGCCTCCTACAGTCCCCTCTATTTAGTAACAAAAGGAATTGCGACAGTCGGCCGGACATGACAGGTAACATCTGTTTTGTACATCTGCAGCCTCTCTCAGCCTGCCAAGCTCGTTTGTGGGTTAGAGTAACTAACCGGGGATTTGATGGCTGCAGAAGGGAGTGACAGAACCGGCTCTGGGCTAAGAAAGTTGAGACCAGTTACTCTACGTCTTCTTATGGTATTACTTCTTCTAACTATTTCAGCGAATTTCCGGAAGAAGTTTCCTTGAGTGTCGCGTAAGTGTAAGAAGTATTCTAATGATATTTTGCAGCTACGAACTTATCTTTCTTATAGAGAGTTCTCAAGAACTGATTTTAAAATATAAATAATCAAATAAGGGTGGAACTAGAACTGCTTATTTTTGCTGAGACCCTGAAGACATAGCAGTGGCCGGTACTGATAAGTTAACTGAGACTTAGAAAATTATGGGCACACCAATCAATTCATCGACCAAGGTCCTGTCCTTAGCCAAATGTTTGAAAAACACTATGAATACAGGCTAAATGTTCCCTGTCTGTTCGCTGATTTCAAACAAGGATTCGGCAGTGTTAAAAGCGATAGGATCCCACACCTACTGCTTATTCTTGGAATATCTGTCAAACTAATAAGGCTGGTTAGCACAACGCTAACAACTAGACAGGCAAAAGTGGTCATTTAAGGGAAGCTCACAGAGTCGTTCTCTATTGAATCGGGTGTAAAACAAGCTGATGCCTTATCAACAATCATATTCAATTTGATGCTACACTTTGTCGTAAGGAAAATCCACAAAGGCGGTAGCTTGATAATTAAAATAACACAAATATGTGCTTATGCAGATGGCATCTCTATTCTCTCAAGAAATAGCAATGATTTAAGACGAATTTCCTTAAAAATTAACAAAATTGCGAACGGTATTGGCCTTTTTGCAAACGAGGGCAAAACAAAATAGCTGTTGAAATCAAAGCAGCCTGCACATATGCAAAATTGCCATGTGGGAGCACGTACTTTTAAAGCAATGCAGAATTTTAAGTACCTGCTTGATCGCTGCACGTAAATTGCTAGCAGGGAAACGGAAATTTTAAGAAAGATCTTTGGCCCAATAAGTATGGCTGATGGTACCTACAGAATTCGATTGAACTCTGAACTGAACGATTTAACTCAGAACGAGACAGCTGTACATTTTATTAAAGCGCAGCGTATAAGATGGCTAGGTCCGTATGCCCGCTGACTGTACCGTGAAGAAAGCCAAAGGCAAATCGTTGGATAGACCCAGTGAAACACGATCTTAAGAAGTTGGGAATACGTACCTACGCAGCAGCAGCTCAAGATAGACCGCCTTGGAGGAGTTTTTTAAGGAAGCTTTAACGCACCCCGCTCTGTAAAGCTACGAAAGAAGAAGAAGAACGAATCAATCATATTTGACTATACTTTTGTGGAAAAAAGTTAGATTCCAAAAAAACAACCAAATATCGGGAAAAACTAATTTAACTATTTAAATCTATTAATCCCATTTAAGTAGATATAAAAAAAATATATTAATGAAAGAATGTTAATTAATAATATTATCCTCGAAATTTTTAGTCGGCAAACAAGATGAGTTGAAGGCTATTTCTACACAAGTGCATACCTCTGTACATATTTTCGTCAAATTAGCAACATATTCGAAGGGTTTCTACAAGCAGTTAAAATTGTGAACTATTTGTTGAGTGCTTGGCTACAGAAAAGAGAGTAAATTCACAAATTTTGTCACAGTTTCTTGAAATAGGGGACCTAACAAAAAACAAAAAAAAAAAAAAACAAAACAAAACAAGAGGTGCCCGAGTATCCGAGTGAATTACAAAGCACAACTTTTTCGCACTTCTAACCTGAGCACAATTAGCGAAAAGGGGTGAAATCACGAAAGTTGACTAGGCGGTACAATCAACTTAACTCAGGTGCTGTTGGTGCCGTTGCTCTTAAGCATAACTAAGCTGCTAACTTAAGCTTCATAAACAATTTTTATTGTGGAAGAGAATTGGCTGGAGGCAGTGAAGAATTCAATTACATTTAGCTCTGTTAAGTCAATTATTGAAAGCTGCAATAAATGGAGACCTATACAACAGACAAGTGCACTCAGTACGAATGCATTAAAATTGTTGAGTTGTACAAAAAAATTCTTTCTGAAACTAAAGTAACTTTTGGCGAAACATTTTTTAGTGCGATGATGCTTTTTTCTTAAAGAGGCAATAACAAGGAAAATCGTACTTTTTTGAGGGACAAAAAACTCCCAGTTAATTAAAAACATGCTTTTAATAAGAAACAATTTAGAATGTGCTGCTACATTTTTGGCGTATAAGATAATAGGGCCGCATATCTTTTTCAATTTTTATTTATACTTTTATATTTATTTTTTTTATTACAATATTTTTTTGTATTTTAAAGCGAGTGTTGGTGCTAAATCAAGCATCAATGGCAAATGTTTCCGAACCAAAGTAATAGATTTTATGATGCCCATTGTCCATTTGGGAAAATAGCACAGATGGCTACTGGCTTCAACAAAACGGCAGCGCTACATGCCAAGCAGCTCAATGAGCAATCAGTTTAGTGTGGTGGTCAGCTTTTAAATGAAATTCTTTCATGGCTGTGGTTAACATTATTCCACATAAAAATATGGTATTTCAGGAGGCTACGAATTATAAAAGATCTGACAGACAGAATTCAGCAATCGATAGCGTTCGTATCCTCTTCCACGCAGATTCCTTAATTCATTGCAAATGGTACTTCATGAGGCTATGAGTTAGAGAAGAATTCTGCTTATTACTTTCACTGCAGATTCCTTGATTCATGTGCATTAAGGCTTTAAGTAAGGACATTAACCATTTGAAGTCATTGGCTTAAGTGCTCAGCGCAATTCAAGCAAATATTAAATCATGTAACCTAATTTTCGCCCACATTTGCTATTTAATTAATTTCCATAAGTATTCCCAATAATTGAAAAATAAATAAAATATAAGAAATAAAATAAATTTAAAAAAATAAAAATTTCGCGGCAGCCGAATTGGTTGGTGCATGATTACCATTCGGTATGCGGAGAGAACGTTGGTTCGAATCTTTGCGAAACACAAACAAAATGAAGAAAACGTTTTTTTTCAAATAGCGGTCGTTCCTCCGCAGGCTATGGCGAATCTGCGAGTGTATTTCTGCCATGGAAAAGCCCCTCATTAAAAACCATTTGCCGTTCGGAGCCGGCTTGAAAGTGTAGGTCCCTCCATTTGTGAAACAATATCAAGACGCACGCTACAAATAGGAGAAAAAGCTCGACCAAACACCCAAACATGTATATATTAATTTAAATCTGCCTCCAATGAATTTCGTTACCTTTGCTGGGGCGTATGAGCAACTAATTTCTTATGATTAATTTGTGACTACTTTACTTAAGGGGGAGACGCCATTGTGGGGGGGCCAAAAAATTGTCCATTTTTAGGATTTTTTTTTTGTAAGTAAAAATGATTATTCGAGCATCGGACAAAAGGCATTTTATTTTATATGTATTAAACTGTGTTGATGTAAGTTTTTATTAAAAAATATTGAAAATTGACAAATTTATTTAAATAAATGTAACGAGTTAAAAAAATGACGTCATCTGGTGGCAGCGATACAGCAATGAATAATCATCTCAAATCAAAAAATCAAAAATTTTATTAATTTACACAATAGTGGCTATCGTTGTACGTAGGGATTTTTTTTTTTTTTTTTTTTTTTTTTGACAAAATGGTGGTGATTTGAATTTCGATGTGTATTTTTCACCATTTTTTTTTATTTTCACCAGGGCCAAAAAAAATAGTTGTTTTCAAAATTTTGAAAATCGGCTACGTACAGCGATAGCCAATGCGATAACAAAAATTTTGAAAAAAAAAAAGAAAATTAAAATCGGTTCAAATAATAATAATTGGCGCGTACACTTCTGTTAGGTGTTTGGCCGAGCTCCTCCTCCTATTTGTGGTGTGCGTCTTGATGTTGTTCCACAAATGGAGGGACCTACAGTTTCAAGCCGACTCCGAACGGCAGATATTTTTATGAGGAGCTCTTTCATGGCAGAAATACACTCGGAGGTTTGCCATTGCCTGCCGAGGGGCAACCGCTATTAGAAAAATGTTTTTTTTAATTTTGCTTTCACCGAGATTCGAACCAACGACCTCTCTGTGAATTCCGAATGGTAATCACGCACCAACCCATTCGGCTAAAGAAGTCGTTTCGAAAGTGAATTTCGCATTAAAATCTGTACCATATTTTCTTGACTAACTGACTAACATGACTTGACTTGACTTTCTTTCTTATACTAACGATTTATGCAAAAAAAATAAAAGTCGATTTTTTTGAATTTTCACAGTGGCGTTCCCCCTTAAGTTTAACATTTTCCCACTGCCTTTTCATTTTTAAGTTTTGTTATTATTTAGTAACATTTTTAATACCTAATATCTGTTTGCCTGTGATTTCAACCGGCAGATGCAACAATAACTTGGAACCACACTTTTGTTTTCATTCAGCCACTGACTCAGTTGTTCTCTTGTTTTTTGCTTTCAACCTGTTATTTTGCGCGCTCGGTTATGATTTGACACAAATTCTTTTTTTTTTTATAATATTGCTTTATGTGTTTATTTATTTCTTGCATTATATAATTTTTTAAATTTTCCAATTTTTAACTTTCGTCTGAGGTTTTTAAATTTTTAATTTGTGATAAATAGCTCTGCTTTGCTGTACCTCCATTAAAGCTTTACTTCACTAAGTTATTAAAGTCGCATAACTTTAAAGTAGATTTAGTTATTTTTACATGCCGAAATGTTCACTTTGATGAATTCGAGAATTCGTTTATTTAATTTATTAAATTAGTTTGCATTCACTTTTCGAAATGATAAATTTTATTTTAATATATTTCTTCTCATCATTGTTTCTGCACTTATTAGTAATGGCATTTTCCTTTATTATTTCAAAAAAATATCATATTATGAAATTTATTGTCACATATGTTATTTGATATTAGTAAACGAAGCACAAAAATCACATTTGTCTGCTTTTGTACTGCTGCTGTCACATGTCATATCAGCAGACAGGCACAACTCAGATTGCCAGGCGTGCTTAACGCGCCACATGCGATACACGTAGCGAACTTTTCAAATCATTATTTTTCACATAGTGAATACTGAATGAATGAATAAAATGATTTAATCACATAAAAAAATATGCAATTTTCATACTTGTAATTTACATTTATCCAATGTTCAATTCAGAAATTTTATTTGCATATCTATATGTTTTTTGTTTTTCAATTTACGAGAAAACAATGAGACGCTCTTTCGTAAACGAATCGAAACACACGAAAATTGTACCATCCGCACACGCTTTCAGCCACGTTTGCAACGTTTTATTGACAGCATACGACTGACAAGCGGCTGGTAATCGCACACGCCGACAACATGTATGGCAGATGCACACACACAAACAGACGGAAAAATAAGAACGGCGTCGTCAACGCAGCAGCAGCAGCAGCTTCAACGCACTCGTATCAGTTTGCCATGCTGCACTGACTGTGAACCAAAGCAAGCGAAGAAGTTATCGACCAGCTACTAGCGGCGCAGCAGACAGGCAAAGGTAGCAGATAAGCAACAAAAAAAACTAAAAAAAAAATTAAATAGTAGCAGAGAAATGCATAGAAGTGACAAAGGTAGCAGTGGCATCGGCGGCAGCATTAAAGGTAGTAGTAGCAGCAACAGCAACAGCAGCAGTACATTTGAAAACTGTCGTGTCGCCGAACCACCGGATGTTGATGCCCGAACAAAGGCATTGGAAAAGAAAAACAAATCCTCTGCTGTTAAGTAGATCGGATAGCAGTTTTCACTGTTAAATTATGTTGCTGCTTAGCTCGTTAGTTTGCTTAACAGACGAAATATTAAACACTGAGTTTTAACAGAATGACAGGCAGCTGTTGTGTAGCACTTTTGAGTGAGTTATAAAGCCGCATACATGTTAAGTTCTGGCTGTATAACACTTTACACAGTGCAGTGCAAAACTTTAATACAAAGTAGTGCTTTCGACTAACTTTTGCAGCTGTAAATATTGTTATAACATTTTTGTTTGCTGATTTCTGTTAGTTTACAGTCTTATCGCACGGTCTATGTTCAGACGCAATGGGTTTATTGGCTGCTGTTAAATGTTACTAAACAACAAAAATGGCTTTGCAGTACTCACTCCAGCATAATAGAGCATCTGTTGTTGCCGGAGGATTAACAGACTTGTTAGATAAAACAGAAAATGTGATGTATAGCTTAACATTATATTAATAAGTAACAGTAAGCTAATGCTGAGATTCATAATTCATAAATATTTTATATTAATTTAGTATGTAATGATATTTCGTAAAGCAATGATCTAAGTTACAGCGCTTGCGGAAAATTATAATGCAAGCTCAAATCGGTGTTTATTACTTGAATAATAGGCAATGAATGCAGGTAGACTTGCATATGGCTCACTACATGAATAGATGCAGTCTGCATGGAGGTGTGTTCTGCTCACTGTTATGGGTAGTCGCGCTAATCCAAATGGTGTTGAACTCAAATGAGGATGGATTAAAATGGCGGCATATGCAGATGTTAAATGGATTGCAATGAGTCGCTCTCGCCTTGAAGAGCCCGCTGATGCGACGCTTTGATGCATCATTCCACAAGGAGCGCTGAAAAAATTAAGCAATAAGAAGCCACGCAAGATCTCGTTACTAATACACTCATTATATTTTTGTTTTTATTTTTTACTCCTTGACAAATTACACTGTGCGACAGTGAAATTATACTTTTATAGAGACCTAGAACAACTTGTAGGTATAGTAAAACTAAGAATCATGGTATAGGAGAAATTTCCAATACACCCCCAAAATCTCATTTTATGGCCATAAAACCGTTTTTCAGTAGGTTGATGTGAACAATCCCTCCTAACTTCGCCAATTTTCATCCGATTTCAAACTTGTTTTTTTAGTTCGAAAGAACAAAACAAGCCTTTTTGACAGTGTGTTGACAATTTTTCTGAAATGACAACTGGCGAGACTGTAGACGGAAGTATTCGGAATTTTTTTACTTTTTCTCTATTTTTTCAACTTTGACATCATTTTTTCGATATTATCCGATATTGAGGATGTTTTTTAGTACACTACTGTTATAGTGAATTTAATTCTGCGTCGAATGAGCTATATTTGACTGTAATTGAATTAAAATTCATAAAGTTGTGCGAGTTTTAAGATTTTATTTTTTTTACTAATTTTATAGCAAGTGTAAGTATAAACACATCAGTTTTTACTAAGGAAAAATATAAATATATATATAATATTCCCGTGGGAAATTCTTGACTAACGTTTGAAGACGTTGACTCATGTGGTTAGACACAGCCAGGTCCCAGAACCATATAAGGGGACCGATATAACGCTAATATTGAAGATTTTAAGATCGGTTTTAGTGACTGTCGACCTCAAACTGCGTGGTACGAGAGGTGTTGATAGTCTGACATGTAATGCTACAAAAAGTATTTGGCCAAACTTTGACACTAGGTGCGCGCTACTTAATCGATCAAGAAAAATCATCTTTAAGTTAGTTGCTTTAATCTCTGGCCATTGTATCATAAGCCGACATGAACGTATCTCATTTCAACTATTGTAGAAACTGCCAGAATGAGTAGGAAGAAGAGTACGTTAGGCACCTTCTCTGTTACTATCCCACGTCACATGCCACTAGGATTATATACTTTGACTCATCATTTCTAAATTATACTGATGGCATTAGAGATGAAAGTGTCAGCCAGATCAATGGGCTTGCACTTAAAACAAAATGGTTTAGAGAAGAGTAACAGACAAGCTGCCACTGCGGTATCACAATGGATCGGTAACGGTCTAACTGAGACCTACTGTCACTTCTACCTACCAAACACACAGTATCTATCGCATCATCGTCATCATCATCATTGTTTGGCGCCACAGCTCTGTGGGACTGCCGAAAAAATGTCTCCATTTGAACCAATCTTTGTTTAATTTCTTCCAGTTTTTTTCATTAAATTTCTTAATGTCAGCCTCCAGTTCGTCAATCCAACGTCATCTTGATCTACCTTTTGTTTTTCTCGCAAATATTTTAGTCATCCTTACACGGTCTATTAAGCAGATTGGATTTGAAGAGTTTTGAAAATGAGAAATAGGCTCAATTGGCTATTTGTGTCCTTTCGTCGATTCTGATGCCCTTTGAGTTGTCGTAGCTTAGCTTCAAATTCATTTGTTCCGATTTGGATTGCACCAGGTACTATCAGGTATTTTCTGGATAAATATTTTTTCAAAAACAACACCCGATAACAGTGGTAGTAAAACGGCGCTAGTCGCTAATTAAGACTATTTCAGTAGAAATCCTCAACCATTTGAACAACAACAAAATTTTTGCAAGTAAGTTGTGTTGCGAACTGAAATCCCCGCTAGTTTTGACACTTTCTTTTGGCGGCTTCTTTAAGAATTCGTAATATAAGTTTAGTGTTCCAGTCACTAGTTATCTTTTCTTCAATCCATATTAATGTAAGTAAATAATGTATTGTAGGTTTTCAATAAATGCCGAGAGTCCATTTTTTTTAAGAGTTCGAACGTAACATCCTCTTCTCCAGAAGACTTAAAACTTTTCATTTGGTTAACTGCATCTGCTATTTCTGTTAATGTCTGGGTGATATGATCCTGCACGTCTGTGTCGAGCTCAATGTTACTTAAACCATCTAATTGCATATAGTTTTAAAGCTTCCCCCTTTTTCGCGTTTCCCTAAAGTTTTTCTTTAAGACCTGTATTTTCTACTTCCGAAAGAAATCCACTATTTTTGCGTCAAATTTTTACGTAAGTGTTTTGTGGTCCATCTTAAACTACTGGACGATACTATGCCTACTAACATGCCAGTTATCTTCAATAATTTCTGTGGTTTTATCGACATTTTCGATTTTATCGACATTTTTCTAAGGTGTTAGGGATAGTCAGAGGCCCCAAAAAATGTTGATTTTCAATATTTATTGTTTCTAGTCAGTTGCTTTATTTTACAAAAATAGAACCTTAGCATTAATACGTCATGTTACGACTTAGTAAAATTTCAAAAAAAAAAAAATTAATAATTGTAAAAGTTATCGCTGTTTATGTAGATCCCGTTTCTCCCGTGCGGTGATCATCACAAGTCCTTGAAGATTCATCTAAAATCAATCGGACAAGCGGAGTTAGTTGTATTACTAAAAAATCTTGTGTTTGATAGAAGCCCCTTTTTTCCTCAGGAAATATTTTTCAGATTTTTGAGAAAAAACCTACAATTAACTGTTAAAAAAAATCCTTCCATCAGCCACAAGTTTTTTATGTTTTTCAACAGCAGTATTCATTTTATTGAAATATACCAAGCGGTTTTTAAGTTACAGTGATCACCAGTTCAAAAAACATGGCTTTGAGAAAAACGTATTTAAAGTTTTGCTATCGATTTATGTAGAGTTATACGAATTATTTAATTACTTACACTGTGTCATCTATTCCTGGGCCATATCATAGTTCCTCAGCCGTCATAGCAGCTTCGAAAATATCGATCTGCTTTTGCCTACATAGCATTCTACCTTCTCGAGTGTTATCGTTAGCGCTTATCTGCCACGAAAACTCCAGAGCACCCGAGCGCCCTTTGTTAATTGTTGAATAACTCGAAAATTATTTTTCGGATTCACTTAAAATTTTCTTACAATATTTTTAAGATATCATACTTTGAGAAAATGTAAAAACAAAAATCCAATTTCTTGAAAATTCTGACTATCTCTTACCCCTAACATCAAAAATGCCTGAACAGAATCGATGAAACCAAAATGGCACGTAATTAGCTGTTGCAGTATCGGCACCATAAACACCATTCACAATTTCACCGGTTTGGCTTGCTTTTTCGCCATTATCAAAGAAAAACAATAAAATGTACCGAATTTTCTCTTTGTTGACCACCATTGTTAACACGCTGTAACTCACAAATGAATGGAACAAACGAAAAATAGCTAGAGTAAGAAATTTTTTTAATATGAAATGTCGCCTTCACTAAATCTAAACTTTAAGCTGTTTAATCGATATTTTACGACATATCTATTACTGCAGTCATCTACCGAGAGAAGAATGGAATTATTTTTCCCCAAACTAATATTTCTTCAGCTGCACGGGGTATCCTAGTCATCAAACTCTTTCTTGCTTCGCTCTTCTGTGGCTCTTCCGCATTTCAAATCAGCTCGAGTTTTCATTTTTCCCATCTACAGTATCAATATACCAAAATTCTGGCAACAAAACTGAACAGCACAAAAAAATATGCTTTGCTCTAAAACCACTCCACCTGCTAGATGAACCTCTTCACTCATCACACTCATTACACTCACTCCCACGACTTTTACTTAACTCCATCTTTCCTCAGATTTCGCTGAATTTAGATATTAAGCCAATAAAGAATATTTTTCTCTGTCCAATTTGATCCAATAAAATTTAATCAATTCCACTTCCTGTCCTCTCAAATCAATCATTTATTTTCAACTGAAACATGAAAATAGAAACTCATATTTAAATTCAAATAACACCATTTGCTTGATAATAAAATAAATTCAGTTGGATATGTAAAAGCGAAACCGAAATAAGCAGTGAGCAGTGAGCACAAACTACAACTCCCCGTGAGCACCAAAATAGACACCGAAGTTGAAAACGTTGCGCCAGAAATGTGACAGAAAACAGTCGACCAATGAGAATACAAATAACATTAGTTGTACCGCAAACGATAATGTTATTGTTGTTGTTGTTTGTTTTGTAAAGCAACATGGCAAAATTTGCATAGTTATTGCATTGGAGACATGAAATTTCTTCTACATGGACCTCTGCGTCCATTTGCTATTTGTCGCTGCGGCACTACGAGTATTTCCTCTGAAGTATATTTGAATTGGGTTTGCAATTTATGCAAAAAAATTATTATTTTTTGTTTTAATTTTAATGCAAATAGACCGTTTTTTATGCACTCATGCACGCTGCCGCAGTTGGTTTCAGTTCAAAGTTTGCTATTTTATTAGAAATTTCATGAAAATAGTAATGGACTCTGCCACTCGCGTTCACCCTAAAAACACTTTCGTGCATTCAGTAGTTGGTTAATTTGAAAATTACTATTTCCCCTTGTGGCTGCACTTTGGCAAATCTCAATTGGCCACTAGTGCTCACTTTTTGCGATTCTCATTATATTTAGTTTTATTTTTTTTTTTCTTTGCTTTCCCCTCGTGCTGTGGCACACTGCAGGGCTTAGTGCTGCGGCACGTCTCTAACTTATATCACTTCGGTGGTCATGCACACGAAAACAAAAATCAGAAAAGCACCAAATATTGCTGGCACGTTGCACACGCTGTCATCGCTGGCAGGAAGTTCGTCCGTGCATAGTTATCCACTTATGTATATATTTACAAACGCATACATATACATGGAATGTCTAGTAAGCGCATGGGAAATCTCCTGCGGCAGACAGGGTGTATGAAGTACCTTTGGCATTGCAACGAGTCAAACTGTTTCGACTGAAACTATAACAGTCTCAAGCGGACAGTCGAGTGAAGACGTAGGCACAATAAAATAAATCAAGAACAAAATTGTAGTAACTCAGCTTGTTTGCCGCCTTTTTACGTGGATCTACGTGGATGGTGAAAATGTAAACTGCATTTTACATACAATTTTAAACCAGCGATGGTAGCGGACCTTAATGGTACTTAGGACATACAGGAAAGATGGCTACGGTATTCTTAACGGAAGTCTATGCCAACTTAAATGTAGCGGTGAATGTAAAACAAAACTGAACAGTGTTGCAAAACGCAACAAAGTTTGTCTTATTTGAGTGCCTGGACACTGCCGTTTTACAGGGAACGAGTTGACTAATAAACTGGCTAATGAAGGCTCTGCAAGCACATCACTGGGCCCTGCACCCTTTCTAGCGGTCAATTTTGCATAGGTTCAGCTATGGATTGACGACTTCATGAGGTCTGCCCATAGAAGGCGTTGAGCTTCGGCAGAGTAACTAAGTGCTTTGTGAAAGAACCAAACCGAAAATTAGCGACCATCCTCCTAAAACATAGCAGAAGGGATCAAGGGTACACAGAGCACAACGCCTGTGGTCAGCATATAGCTATCATAGGAATCATTGACGACCCAAATATGACTGTCTTGGCGTGAAAATGAGAACACTGCAGAGCACTGTCTCTGTAGCTGTACGGCGTTCTCTAGAATCAGACCTAGGCTGTTCGAGTGCGATATGCTGAGCATGGATAAAGTTCATACTCTTCCGAATTTCTTAAGACTCATCAATGAATGCAAAGATTTGCGGAAGAGTGATCTCCAACCAATTTCTGTCGCGTCTCTGTCCTGACGAAATCGACTGTAATCTATCCGGGTGTTGTACAATGCTCTTCATGACTGTCCAACCCCCCTCGAATTTATTCTTATTTAATCTAATCACAGGTATGGAGGATCATTGCAGTCCTCAGTCGCTTTTAAGCTTCTCTACTTAAAGATTCTTAGTAGCCGCACTTATACGAAATTATAGTCCATACCCAGCCGAGGCTAGACATTTAGATAAAATGTATTGTGACTTCTCATCAAATGCAAGCGCCTTCAGTTAGGTAACTTGTGGGCAGTTTTAAACCGGCTCTACTCAAACGATTTATAACACATCTACTATATTTTTGTCACTTAAAGAAAAAACATTAAACTTATTTAATAATAAGAAATAAAGAAATGTCATTTTTTACTAGAAGCAGTGAATATAAAATAACAATATTTGTGAACACACAGGTCAAAAGCTCATAGTCAAAGATAATTCCCACGCAATAATAAAGGAAAATTTTACACAGAAGAGTGTTAACTCTTCCAAATATGCTCGCAACATTTTATTTTTATCGAAAGTCACGTATGCTCAAAATTTCGCAGAAATCCTATTATTTTGCATACAAAAAGATATAAAGAATTTGCACAAATACTTGTACATCTTTCAATTTGGGCACCAATACCCACGTGCGCACTCAAGTAAGCCACTTGGAAGAAATTGGCAAGTCGTCAACGGTATGAAAAAGAATATTTTCATATTTCGTTAGACTTTGGATTGATTGGGAATTGATAAGAAATTTGATATTTTTCAAATACTTTTTTTTAAGTAACCAAATAATTCAAGTAAGAAAAGGAATGAAGGGTAAAAGTAGAAGCATATCGTATGCAAAAAATTCAATTTGAAGACTTGAGCCAACAACTTCGTTTCCAAAAATTGCCTTCGTATTCGCTGGTAATATTCGATCACGACAGCTGCCCAGCTGTTGAACGTAGGAGCATTTAAATTGCATATCTTAAATTTACTTAGGGCATAGTTACGTTTAATGGAAGCTTGGCATGCAGCGTCTTGGGCATACATATTCAGTGCCCTAGTAAGAAAATGTCTATGAAATATTTGAAATTGAAATGAAACATCTTTTTGTGTCAACCTCGCAATTTAAAAGAGTCTTAGTTTAATAAAATAAAGCAGATTAAAGTATTCTAAAACGAACAAGTAAAAGAAATTTAGTGTTGCATGGTACGCCTTCTTGTAATAAGGATTATTAATAATTTGTTAATTATATAAATGTGCGTAAAATTGTTTCCTATATTCATAAAAAATATACTTAGACATTTCGTCAACATTCCGTTAGATTTTCTGTCTCCATTTGTAAACTTGTCCAATAGGGTCTCACTTATACCAAAAAAATTTTTTTCTAATTGCGAAATGCACAACCTTTACATTTTTTACTAATACTAAATAAAGTATGCTCAAACATAGAATTTTATCTTTCTAGCATAATTGCAACCAGTGCCGACCGAACTTCAAAGTTTAGTAAAAATCGTGTTTTTTTCTTATATCGGTCTGCTATAAAATCACCATAAATGCAATAAATTAAGTGAATAAAATTAAAAATTAAATTAATTAATTTAAAACGTAGAGTAATAAGAATCAGTCAAAGTAACTTATTTTTAGAGTAGTTTTTTACAGTCCGCATACAATTTTCTATGTTCCTCAACATAGCGCAACAAGAAGTGTTTTTATTCTTCTTCAGCCATGATAATCCCGTTATAATCTTGTGTTAATTTCAGCAGTATCATTCACAAATTTCAAATGAGTTATTCTTCTTTTAGCTTCCAGAAAAGCAGCATTATTAACCCAAGAAGATACGAAATGATTCAGTGTTTTGTCTGAAAAAAAGAAAGGTAAGTTAAATAACACAAAAAAAATCAACATCAAATTTAAAAATATCACAAAAAGTCAATTTAACTTACAAAACAACTTATAAGTGAGTTCTTCCTTCGACGGGTCATAGCGTTTCCTAAAATCTGAGATTTTGTCCCGGTTGAAGTTGGCAATCATTTTTTGGTTATCTTAGTTTGGTTATCAATTTTATCATCTAACAGTGAAAGAATGACTGTCGCTTCACATAAATACCTCAAATGATGACTAAACTTGCTTAAAGAAGCTTTGGAAATAATTGCGTCAACTTTTTCGTACTCTCTCAGCATCTTCAACAAGCGCAAATCCAGGCTAGGTGCTTTGGTCGCCACTGTGCATTCGAGCCAAGCTTTCGGATATAACATCACGATAAAATAAGCAAACATCTTGTAGAGCCTTTTGTGCTTCGTGGTTATTCTACATTGTGACTGAAGTAAACATATTTTTAGTATTTAGTATTAGATCGCTCTCGCCATCCAGCGTGTCTGTTGCATAGCTGCTGGGGGTCTTAGTTTTAAATTTTCCTCTGCGTCGCCAAAAATATTACGCACAGTTTGACCAATTCGCGGAAGTCATCTCTCACAAAACTTTTGTCTAATTCTGCCTTGTAAAATATTAACAAAGCTTGAATGGCTGTCTCAGCGACACGTTCTTTTATGAAATTAAGAGATGGTTCAGTGCTACTAGAATCCATGTTTTGAACATCGGAGTATCTGGCTATCAGTAATTTGTTTAATCTTGGTTTCAAAGACAACTTTTAGGACTAATTCACAAACATGATGACGACAGGCGAAAAGCAGCAATTCTCTTCCCAAAGGTTGCTCAAGCACAAGCTCCACTAAAACGGCCAGTATTGGAAGCTGTTGTATCGCAGCACAACTTGTCTTGTGCTTTGTCGAGAAAGTTCAACTCAAAGAGAACTATTAAGACGGCCTCAGTTTGATGTTTTCTAAAAGAATTTTCTAGTGTTGGCATTGCAAGAAGCTGTTCTCTATCGTCAAACGAAATAATAACTGGGTAGCTTTCTTCTTTTCAATCTTGTTATCCAACCCGAGTAATAGTTTTCCATGTAAAAACTAGAAATTAAACATATAATTACTAGTCACAGCGCAGAGCTTAAACAACTCGTATGGAAAAGTTTCAATTGCATGCCGGCACGGGTTATCGTCTATAAATCGAGCTAAATTTTTTGTCTAGACAACATAGGGTTATTACGAAACTTTTAAGGAGGTATACGTAAAAAATATTGAACTTGAAACTTAAGGGACACTACTGTCCAACGCTTCTGACACAGTCTGCATTGAGCCTCATTGAAGAGGAAGAGAAAAGAAAAAATATTATTTTGCTATTTTTTTTAAATTACGCTTCTCAGATTTCTTCATTCATATTTTCTTTATCAAGAGCTGAAACTCTGCTTAGTAGTTCCTGCAAGTGGGATCCGCATAACTTTTCTAGGATATGTCAATCGATCGAATCGTCGCTATGTGCAAAAATTGAAAATAAAAATGAAAAATTGCCAAAAAATTTGAACAAAGATATATAGAGTAAGATCGGGTATAGTCGGCTATGCGGGTAATACGGCCAACGTCTGTATTTTTCATTTTCATAATAACGAACATGCACTAGAAAGATTACCTATGAACTTCAAAATTCATATAAGTGATGTTTTACGCTGCTCGCCTTTTGAATTGGACTCTTTACTCTTGAGCAGTTGATCAAAATATTTTGTGAAGTGCAGTCGATTTGTTTTTCAGTGACGTCTAGTATTAATGCAATATAATATTTTTTGGCAAGTGATTAGTTTTAGAGTGTGAAAGTTCAGATAGAATTATTAAACTATTCAAAATTTTTTAATGGGGAAAGAAACTCTTTTTCAATTGTTTAAACAAAAGTTTGTAGTAATTTTTTCTTGTAAGTGGTACAGTGGCTAATGTGGGCTAGTTAGCGTCGGGTATTGTGAACTAGTAGCCCACATTACTGCCTTAATAATTTCCTAATTCTCGTCAATTTTCTATACATATTAAGGCATGCCAAAAATGGAGAAATAAGGAAATGGGGACCCGGTTTTTTCATTAAAAGCCATCGTTGGAATGAGGAGATGGGCACACTTTTTGCATCAAAGACTTTTGATGTGCCGCGTTTTACATTGCGAAAAATGGCAAGGAGTGATGCATGCCCTATCCTGCTTTTAAAAACTCCACTTGGACGTAAGCGAATACTGGACGAAGCCACATTTTACCTTGTAAAATATACATTAGAAATTGAATGAAGACTTTTATATTCGTTCCCTGTCGTTTCTATTGGCGAAAAGAAATAAAGTGCCAACGAATTTTCGGTCCTTAAGCAATGTGCATGGAAAAGTTGGCTGATGGATTCCTGTGCAGCCACAAAAAATGAGTTTAGTTTTCGCTCTTCAACTGGAACGTCCTTTAATAAAGGAATGGGTTTCACAAAAGAAAATATAAAAATGTTTCTAGATTTACTTAAGCAAGAGTATGAGAAACACAAATACAGAATGTGGCTTTATATTTATCTAAGTTTAATCATTTTTGGCAAATAATCAAACACAAAGGTCGTTAATTGAAATAAAAAATATATATGAATAAGTTCATTGACTTATTCTTAACTCTTACAATTTTGGTGATTTTATCTAGTGATTCACTTTACTCGAATACCCTGGGCCACATTACCCACCATTTTTCTTTTCATCAACTTTTTTGGTGGTTTCAGTTTATCTATATTATCAAACGGAAACGATTATATATGGGTATATTTCCCAATAAAATGTAAAGGTAATCGCTTTTTCATTGCGATTATTTTGGCAGAACCATGGTGCCCATAGTACCCTACTTTACTCTCATGTTTTATCCAAAACCCGTTTTTTTAAGTATATTTTATCTTAGAAAATGAAAAAAAAAACTTTATAAAAATGTTAAAAAAGCACGAGGATATTTCACTTTAAGAATCGCTGTATCAAAATTTTCCACATTGAAAAAATTTCCAAATTATTACTGGCTAAACATAAAATTTCTTATATCATTGGCATTTCGAATGAATGAGCGCTCAATATTTTAACTGAAGTATAGCAAAAGCTGCGTAGCAGTATTTTGTAGAACTTTCGAAAAATGATTGCAGAGAGGTCTAAATATACTGGATGATCACTGGCAGAAAAAATCAGTGGAAAAATAAAGTTTACGGCAAAATGCATTGAATAAAAAAATAAGCCCGCTTCACAGCCTTTTCCATTTGCCTTAAATGCTTTTTAACCAACCTGTACCAAGTTGCTTAATTTACAATAACAATTAACATTTCAGCGCACAGAAAAAGTATATTTTCGACCACTCTTAGATGTTGTTGTTGCAGCAGCCTCACTTTCAGTACTCGTGTGCCGTTTATAATATTTTTGAATTGATTCCATATTTTCACAAATTGTTCTCTGCAAATTTATGAAAGGCGAAATTTATTTCGTTTTTTTGTTTTTTGTTTTTTCCTCCTTACGCATACGCGGCATGAGTCACTTTAATTTCAAATATTATGCGCAAATATCAACAATAATTCAAATTTAATATTATTTGAAGAGGAAAAAGTGTGCGCAATTATTAAACAAAAATTAATCACAATTGTGAGGTGTCGAAATGCTTTCATCTTACATTATAATGACCCAACATTAGCGAGTCGGTAAACAAATAAATATTTCGCTGCATGCAGCATTTGAAAAAGCATACACATATAAAACGAATTTTCTGGGTGGTCATATAAAAATAAACGACAATGACAATGGTATCGCCAATCTTAAATAGATATGTACGAGTGCATGTGCCGAGGTACGATAATTGGCAGATTGAGGAGAAATTTTAAATTTCATTTAGCATAGGCCAGTTCGATTTGGGTTCTTTACGTCAATTGAGCACAAGGTGAAAATTTAATAAATTAAAA
Source organism: Anastrepha obliqua (assembly GCF_027943255.1). Lineage (NCBI taxonomy): Eukaryota > Metazoa > Arthropoda > Insecta > Diptera > Tephritidae > Anastrepha > Anastrepha obliqua. The sequence goes on along the minus strand of NC_072894.1, from coordinate 109,345,301 downwards.
AAATGCGTAGACGTGGGACTCAAGTATGTTTGGAATGGATGAAAATCCAATTTGGGTCCTTTCTCCGAGATAATTAAAATTTATTGCTCGAATCGCAGAAAGATTAGTGTAAGTGTTGCTGATGGAAATCTTTTGGTGCTAGCCTTTGAACTCTTGGAATTATGGTACTAAAAAAACTCCTAACACGCCATCGTAGGTGGTCGCCAAGTGTGACTAGATAAGCACAGATCTGCCAAAAAAAAAACAACAGAAACAAAAATTGCGCACGCTTCAGAGAACTCTCCTCTCATTTACATTTGAATAAAATGTTTCTCCAGAAGTCCCTTGCGGTGATCATCACGAGTCCTTGGAGATTCATCCAACATCAATCGGACAAGAGAAATTAGTTTGATTAATAGATAATCTTATACCTAATCGAAGCTTTTTTGTCAAAATTAACAATACGGAAATATTTTTCAGATTTTCGAAAAAACAAATCGAAATTTGGAAAAAAATCCTTCGATCAGGCACGAGTTTTTTATGTTTTTCAAAAGCAGAATACGTTTTATTGAAATCTACCAAGCGGTTTTCAAGTTACAGCGATCACCAGTTCAAAAACATAAAGGGTGGTTAAGTTTCAAGGGCCGGTGTTGATTTTGAATAAAATACAATTTTTTTCGTAAATTATTGTCATTTCTCTTTATTTATGATAATACTGGTATGGCTTAATTACGCATTGAACAAAATATTGGCCAAATGGCCGCCGCGGGCTTGGTGGCACACCTCCATCCGATGGTCCAAATTTTCGATGACGCTGAGGCATAATTGAGGTTCTATGCCGTTAGTGTGCCGAATTATCTCATCCTTTAGCTCTTGAATTGGTGCTGGCTTATCGACGTACACCTTTCTTTTCAAATAATCCCAAAGAAAGAAGTCCAACGGTGGAAAGCCACATAATCTTGGCGGCCATTTGACATCGCCGCGACGTGAGATTATTCGGCTATCAAATTTTTCGCGCAAAAGAGCCATTGTTTCGTTAGCTGTGTGACAAGTGGCACCGCACATATCATATAATAACTTTAAGGCGTTGCTTGATCGTATATATTTCTATGATTCAAATTGAGTTAGACTGAAATTGAAAAATGTCACATGAAATGCAGAAAAAAGCTTGACGCTTAGGTGTGGTTTACATCCAACATCGGCCTTTGAAATTTATTCCTTTAGTTTTGAGAAAAACGCATTTAAAGGTTTGCTGTGGATTTATGTAGAGTTAACGAATTATTTAATTACTTACACTGTGTCATCTATTCCTGGGCCATATAATAGTTTTTCAGCCATCATAGCAGCTTGAAAAATATCGATTTGTTGTTACGTATTCTACCTTCTCGAGTGTTATCGTTAGCCCGCTTATCTGCCACTTGCATACGTCTGTGCTGCTACCGTCTTTTTCCGAAAATAAGACACTGTCTTACTTTCTTTTTTGGCCCAAAATACGCGCTAGGGAATAATAATAGCAACAAAAATAAAAGTATATTTATATAGATAATTTTATTTAGTATATTTTTTACACAGAATACAGAAATTTAAATTTATTCAATTACAGTTGTTGTTGTTATTTTAGCAGTAATAGAAGCCCCGTCAGTGTAGGGCATATCACCAGTCGTCTTCGTCTGGCTCATCTAAATGTAGGCCCAGGAAACATGCTGTTTCGACGGGTTGGGTCCAGAGGGTGAGGGGTGTTAGATGAGTAGGTTTAAGGGGGCATGTGAAGAGGTGGTTGGTGTCGTGCGGAGTATCTTCACGTGCCGGACATATGTTTGGTATGTCCGGGTCAATTCTGGATAAGTAGGAGTTTAACCTGTTACAGTATCTAGTACGTAGTTGCGCCAGTGTTACGCGTGTCTCGCGGGAAAACTGGATCAATACATCTTCAATTACAGTCATGTCACCTTCTTCTGTAGCATCGTCATAAATAAAATTCAAAATTATATTCTGATTTTGTTCCAAATACATTTCCTGTTGTATCATTGGTCCGAATCTCTCATGTCTTGTGATGTAGCTATCGTTAAATGAATACTTCTTGTCTGAGAAACCTGTTCGTAGTGCATTGGAAACATCACTATCAGTTATTTGGTCCCATGAGTTTTTTATCCAATTCACAACTTCTTGTAAGCCTGGTTTTACAAAATTACCTCGAGGATTTATCACCATTCTGCTTCCAATATATTCATTGATTTCCATTAGCAAATGATCCTTGAATGGCTTGTTTATTGCAATGTGAAGTGTCTGGAGGTAACCAGTCATTTCTACCGTAAGCATTAATTGGTCAATCTTCCTCTCAGCAAGAAAGTTTTTCAAGTCTATAACGCGGTGAATACTGGCTGAACCCCAATCTAGTAAACCTCTATTCTGACCCCTCAACAGTGGTGGCCGCATAAAATCTACCCACTTTCTTATAACTACTTGGCTGCCCCAGGCTTTTTCACTTTCAATTACATAAATTCCTGAAACATGTTGAGTCTGGTATTTTTTACCTTTAGTGATTAAAAATGGGGATACTTTCTTGCCATCTAGAGGAATCGCCAAAATACAGATAGCACGAGCACTATCGTAGCCAGTAGAAGGAATATAAATTGAATTTTAGAAGCCTTGTGGTGAGCCATAGTTTGAGCTCCTTGGCATAGGAATACCGCGGTCACATCCATGGCAATCATGTTAGAGAGTTGGTATTTCGCAAAATCGATGCCATCAACAAAAAGCTTAGACTCAAGTGCACACTTAACATCTTGACTGTCTTCCAGCCAAGGTTAGGTTAGGTTATGGTGGTAATCGGTCTGCACGACCAACTAACTTAAACCTTACAGGTTCGTTGTGATACCACTGTGCTACACGGGAACCTCATTAATCGTCCTTCATGGAACCATTTTGTGGCTCTTATGAAACGTAGAATTGATCCCAACCCCACGCCAGACAGCTCTGTAAGAGAATTAAAAAAGTATTTACTTATACAACCTGCTCTGATTTTAGCTAGAGCTGGACAATTGCAAAGAAAGTGCTCGACTGTTTCTTCCTCTTCTTCATCTCTGCAACTTCTGCAATATTCATGGGAGAAAACTCCTAGTCTCGAGGAATGCCTGCCAAATAAGGCTGGCCTTGAATACGTCACTAATATCATTTAGAGCTGTCCGGCATTCTTGTGCAACCTTCGATCTTAATAAAGCCGCATTCATTGATTTGATGGCCGCCTGGCTATCCGAGAACATATTTATAGTCGTTTTTGTTACGGCATGCATATTTAGGTATGTAGCCCCTTCTTTTATGGCTAAAACCTCTGCCTAATAGACGCTGCAGTAGTCTGGTAGTCGAACGGATAGTTCCAGTCCTAATTCCTTCAAGAAAACTCCATAGCCAACCTTAACGTCTAGCTTGGAACCATCTGTATAAAAGTTTAATTGCCCGTCTTTCAACCGAAATAATGTTATTGATCTCCTTAGAGACATATCGTTTAAGGAAGTTGTCCAACCAGTGTGACGATGCTTTAAATTCTTCTATGCATATATCAATTTCAATAACCGTTTCAAGGGCAAATTTTTACATATCAGCCCTGCGCACAACCAAAGTCATTGCTCTCCTTCCTCCAATCCATTCCTAGATGCAATCTTCCAACTCAGAAACTAACGACTGCCGACCTGATCCAACTCTGCGCCTTTTCTCATTTCCTTGGTCCACCAGTTGACACAGGTAATCGTAGTCTGCACGCCATTTCCGAACCACACAGATATCCAGCATCTTCTCTTTACAGAATACTACAAGATTTACACCCCTGGAGTCTTCCACGATTCTCTTTTTGTACTCGACGGAATAGATCTCTCGTTTCGTACTCATTTTTAACGAATTCTTTTTATTACATTATTTTAACTAGGGCTTATTTTCGGGACATGTCTTATTTTACAAAAAGTTCCGAAAGTCACGAAAGGCGTTGTTTTTGGAGGATGTCTCATTTTCGGAAAAAGACGGTAACTACTTGCTCTCGAAAGCCCCGGAGCGCCCAAGCGCCGTTTGTTAATTGTTGAATAACTGGAGAAGTATTTGTTGGGTTCACTTCAGATTTTCACACAATATGTTTAAGATATTATACGGGTACTTGAAGAAAATGCAAAAAGAATCCGATATTTTGAAAATTCTGACTACTGGTAATCCCATAAGTGACTACTTTTCCACTTTTTATTTCAATTATTCAAGGTGAAATAAGTTTAATTTTTGATTGATATTCCGCACATTTTACCATTTTAATATTGAAGCAAGAGAAAAATAAGTATTTATAGAAAATTATGAAAGCAGTTAAGATGTACCGAAAATGGTGCACGTGGCGTAGAGGTGACACTTTCTTATATGCAGCTAGCCAAGGAGTATGCTAATAAAGCTTACAAAAAAAATAACAATAGCACAAAAACATCAACTTAATTAACCTGCATTGACACAAGTTAAAAATTATGTAAATTCAAAATATTGAATTTATTCAAAAATTAACAAACAGACAACAAAGCCACTTTCGCGAATTATGTATGAATACATATGCATGTGCACTCTGGAACAATACTAAAGCTTATTTACCGAAGTTTGTTTGCAATGAGTTGTGTATATGCGTACGTACGTAAACATGAATGCATTTATTGTATTGCATTGGTTGTTTACAAGGCTCATTAAAATGACAATGCCACATGGCTGTTGACACAGTGCATCGAGCAAACAGCTGCAATAACCTTTTGTGTAAAAGAGGAAACAACAACAATGCGCAGCATACGTAAACACTGTAAATTACCAATTAATCAAGCCAATAAGAATAACAACAGCCGTTGATGCAGTGGAAAATGAGTTTATTGAGAAAAAACACGGTAAAGCCTGCTCCCGTTTTTTATGCTGCAGGCTGTGGATAATTTCCAAGAATCAACTACTCTCCGGTAAATAACAGAAAATATGATTTATTCTCCTGCAAAAGCCATTATACCCAAGTTTCACATAAAAAAAAAAAAAAAATAATTGGCGCGTATACTTCTGTTAGGTGTTTGGCCGAGCTCCTCCTCCTATTTGTGGTGTGCGTCTTGATGTTGCTCCACAAATGGAGGGACCTACAGTTTCAAGATAACTTGTGCAATTTTAATCATAATTTCTAGAAAAATTTCGGGTGTGCAGTTTTATAGCCCATTGATTTTTTTATGAAAAAGTGTAAGTTTCGATTCATTAAAAAAATTGCATTAATTTGGATTGTTTTTTGGGTCTTTTAAAATATTGTGCGCTCGTTATGTGAAGCCGAATAGTGCGGGAAGATCGTGGAATTAGAAAAAAAACAGTATTTAACAGAAAGTCAAACTTCAAATTCTTCGTTGGTGAATTTTCAGCAAGCGTGTTCCTATGTCCTGATTCCAGGTATATGCACCACAACACGAACAGATCAAATATGAATAAAGGGATCAGTTTTATAAATCCGGCACGATATTTCCCTTCACAACGGCAAAACCACATGGCAGGATGCAGTGTGAGGTGCTAGCCATGTCGATCTGTGCCAGTACAAAACTTTAGAGAAGTGCAAAGGACATACTTATGGGTAATTTTCAGATATGTATGCACTCAAATGCTTATTGCGTTGTTTATTAGTTTAAAGCAGTCAAAATGCAGTTATGGATATGGCTGGATAATTGGCTTCTAGGAGATCTAATGCAATAAGGATGCCGATGAGTTGGCGAGAGGGCGTTGCGGCTTTAGACAATTACGACTGGGGGTAAACTCAGAGTATAGTAAGTACTTGAGAGCAATAGAAGGACTTAGTTAGGCGAAGCTAACTGGATAACCATCTGGTCTATAATATTTTTTCACTAGCTAGCCGATGAAATTGTATGGTTGAGCAAAACCCTCTACGAAAGCTAAAAGACCAGCACAATAAACACACGATTAAGAAAACAAGACATCTACAAGTCTGTACAATCTTAAATATCTTATCTCGTACGAGGGTCCGTCTACAAAAGCAATGGAATCCCGACTACATATTTCAGCTTTCAGTACGGTATCCTCATCATGCGAGATAAAGGAAGTTTAAAGCGCGACTAGAAACTAGACCTTTCCGGTTTCGACCATCCAATTCCATCACATCCAAAAAAAACAACAAAACAAAACACAATCGCACACAATCGTCCTGAGCAGCAATGGAAGCTTTAAGGCAGACTGGAAACTAGGCTTTTTCGCCTCCCTCCATCCATGCACTTCTATACCACATCCACATCCGGTTGGGGAATAAGTTCGTAGCGTTCTACAGAAGAATTTTATTTCAACAAAAAATAATAATTCCGAGTATATCAATAAGTTAACAATTATATATTCACCGTTGCTATTTACAACCTCTTCCCACCTTTCGACCAATTTGTTGCTGCCGTTCTGCCAAAAATCGCCTGGCCTTGTCTCAAAGAAGTTGTTGAGCCAGTTTTAAAGGGCCTCTTTGTTACCGAGGGTAAAGCCATATAAGGGGCTTGAATGGAGCGAAAAAGTTGGTAATCGATCAGACAAGGTCCGGAAAATACGAGGGATGTTGAAAGACCTCCCATTCGAGCTCTTATAGAGAGCGGCTTTGACGGCTTGTGCAACATGGGGCCTGTCATTGTCGTGAAGGAGTTTAATTTGACCATGTCGATCAGGTCTTTTCAGTTGAATAGTCGAATAGCCTCATTCACGCGGTGAAGCTGAGCAATGTACATAGATCTCTTTGTTGAACATGGCATTCTTTTCGAGCATTTTCCAATGCTCCATGCCTTTCCAATCTCACCACACCCATATCATGATCTTCTTTGAATGACGATCCGGCCTGATTCTCGGCTTTGGCGTATCCCCTTGGGCCAGCCACTCACTTCGTCCTATATTTATGTATAGGCACCACTTCTTATCTTCCGTAACGATTCAATACAAAAAGCGCTGTTTATGACCGCGTGCTGCTTGATGGTGGGCAAGATGCTGAGAAGCAAATTTGAAGGCGACCTTTTTTTATTTCTTTTGTTGAGCTCATGAGGCACCCAGACTCCCAAATTTTCAGCAAATCCCATTAAATGAAGGTGGCTGGGAATCGTTTTATGATTGCAGTTCATATTTTTCCACTGGTTTGGCAACCGTTTTCTTTCAAAAGTGATTTGAGACGTTCATCATCGAGGTCAGAAGGTCTTCCGCAGTGGGATATGTCATCGACGTCAAAGTTATCATTTTTGAGCTTTGAAAACCATTTCCGTGCTGTAGACTTACCTATGACCCCTTTTCCATACACGCAAATGTCCCGGGCAGCCTCGACAGCTTCGGAAACTTATTGACCTCGATGAAAAGTAAAGAACAGCAGGTGTTGAAAATGTTAATTTTTGCCTCTTGGGTACTCAAAAATACAGTTTTGTAGAGCAGAAAGAGTTCTATCGAATGAATTCTTACCCTTGACAAATAGCAAACAAGTTCTTGTGAAATAAAAGAAAAAATAAAAACGCTATGAACTTATTCTCCAATCCAACATTTCCATTTTGGGCAAATAATTAGATGCTTAGCACAGGAAAGAAAACATATTACTCTAGTACATAAGATTTGTAAACTTTTTTTAAGTTTCTTATACAAGAAAGATTCAGTAAATCGAGAAAGTGCACACTGGTTACTTAACAGGTCGAAACTAACATTTTCACATGCACCGGTTAGATATGCTAATTGCGGCAGATTGTCGAGCTAACCTTCACAAAATTTAATGATGATATTTTTTGCAAACTTTTTCAAGCATTTCAAAGCCCTAAGCGTCAGAAACTCATCTACTAGGGTATTTTATGTACTTTCCATCGGAGAGGTTGAGTCTTTATTGCGCCCACTTTTTCTATCTATCCATTTATTTGGTAGTGACAAACTCTATATTGAGCTGACCAGCTGTACGCCAACCACTGGACTTTTTATGTATTACTATCTGGAGCAACGAATAAACACCCACAGGTACAATTTACGGCTGAATTTTGTACTAATAAACTTTCAATTTATAACCAAGTATTTAAGTCCGTGTGGCCTTAGGGCATACAACTGGGGGCTGTGCTAAGAAAATACATATTGAAAAAGTTGAACGGTTTCAAAAAAATTTTATAGAAAGGGCAGTAAACTCACCACTGTATGTAAGGAATACTGTCTGGCAACGTTTCTTCAAAATTACGATGGCGTCTGAAGTTGCGAAACAAAATACTGCAGCTCATACCAAAAAGCTCGAAAGCTGAGGCACGTCGACTTGCCAAGTCAGATGAGCAATGTCGGAAATTTAAATGGAAAGAAATAGCATGATCTTGTTCCAGTTGTAAATTTCTCTTAGCTTCCTTCCAGCAGATTTACGTGTTTCCTGTAAATACTGTCGCATTCTATTGTATTTAAGGCCCTCGCCTCATTTGAAGTGGTGTTTTTTTTTTTGGGTGTTTCTTTAAAAGCGTGTGCAAGTGAAACGAAGAAAGATTTTTATATTTGTTTCCAGTATTTTATTTCTTAAACCATTTTTAAAAAATCAAATTTGCTTGTTGGCCATACGAGTTTCCTTAAAAAAGTTGACAGCCTTCAAAAAATGGCTTCCACATGGAAAATGGACACAGATATAGCCGGTTGTACTCAACCGATTTGAATGAAATAAAAAGACATTTTATGACGTAAAGTTGATGTCGTTAACGTGTAAGCTACGGTCATTCAGAGAAAAATTGTAGTATTTTTTTCGGACCTTTAAAATAAAAAAACGGGTTTTCATCTTCGAACATCCGCCATTTTGCCTAAATTTTTTGTTTTTGAAAGATCGTAGTTCACATAGTAATGACATTCAAACTAAACAAGAATATTTTTGTCTCTTTTTATTCCAGACACCTGTGCGTCCCGGAATCCGTATCGCCAGTGACAACTTTTTGAACGAACCCTATATGGCGAAAAAAAAATTTTTGTTTTTTAACAAGGGATCAGGAAATAAAATACACAAAATAAATCTAAAAAATCTTCTTTCGATTCCGTTTTAAGCACTTTTAAAGAAACACCCAAAAAAACACAATTTCAAATGAGGCGAGGGGTGCTTAGGGGTGCGAGGAGGCCTTAAGGGGTGCCGCTGGTCTAGAGCTCGAAAATTTAGGGTATTTTCAGGATTTTTCTACAGTAAAAAAATGAAAAACGATATTTAAATTTTTTAGGCTTTTTATTTAACTTCTTTTACTTACAAAAATTAAGAAAAAAAATTATTTTTAATAATTTAAAAAATGGCGCTGAAGTTGGCCCTCCCGAAAAATTTAACTTAGACGGTGTTGTAGATTTTGGCTCTTCTATTTATCTGAAACACAAAAGCCAAAAATAATATTTAACCGTACTATGACCCGTAGCTATGACCCGTACTAGAATAAAAAAAAAATTGACAAAATGGCGAGGTTTTGAATTTAACACTCTAAAAATCGGGTTTTTGCGGTTTTTTTATGAAAAAAATACGAACTAATTAAAATAATAATATGATTATAGTACGGGCGATAGCTATTGATGCTTTGAACAACATATTAAAATTTCAGACGATTCAGTTGAATATTTTTTTGACAACACCAGGCCCAAAAAAGTCATTTCGGGATAATTGAGTTTAAAGTTCGACAGTGAACAATGCGACCCTTAATGCTGCCGCGTGTCAGATCTGAATCTGCCTGGTAAAACAGCTATAGAATCGAAAATACTAGGAGTATCATTCATAAATTTGACAGTATATGTTATACAGGGTCCGCCATATAACTTTACGGAATTAAAAATGCTATAAAAAGAAACTACTCAATATTTTTCCAAACTGTTTTTTTTTTTATTTTGAAGTACAATCCTTCCGGTTAATGATGGAACACAACTTCATTCATATGGCTGCCTTGTACGGTGTCACACCAAGGTCTTTACGCAAAATTTGTCTCAATGATATCTCCGAAATGTCCAATTGTTGAGAACGACGGTGAACTGATGTTCCTGGTGATTCACGAACACTCTCGGCCACAGCAGCAATATTTTTGGGTGTACGCACGGTTTTTGGTCGGTCACGCGTTGGTTTGTCAATAAGCAACCAAGTTTCTCTTACTTTTTTCGCAAAGTAACGCACAAACGCTTCATTCCGTGCTTTTCTTCTTCCCATTGCCGTACGTAATTTTCGTACACATTCTGCAACATTACCATAATTTTCAAAGTAATGTCGCAATATTTCCCAGCGTTCTTTGAGCGTATACACAACCATTTTCGTTTAGCGGAAGAATAAAACTAATTTTCTGTCAAATCAGTTGACAGCTAAGTGTTACCATTCTTCAAATAATACCTAATTCAAATCCGTAACGATAGATGGCGGGCGCTATACTTAAAACCCTATACTGTCGAAAATTGAAAAAACAAAAATTTTTTTTTGAAAATACTAGACCACCAGGATCCCTCATTCGAAAATTATTTAAGAACTCATAACATTTCAATAAAAAAATGCAATGATCGCTAAAACTCGTCCCTATAGTCATCCATTATATAATAGAACCCCTTACCCATATATGTAATAAACCATTGCTTGACTAGTTCATGTTTCCCAGCAGTATGGAAAAAGGCTATAGCTTTCCCAGTCGCAAAAAAGACAAATATTATTTATGCTGGTGACTACAGACCCATCAGCATACTGCCCACATTTTTCAAAGTTTGCGAAAACTTGATGGCCACGCAAATCTCATCACTTGTACAGGCCAATCGTCTACTCTCTCCACTACAATCTGGCTTCAAACTAAGTCACAGTTGTGCGATAGCAATGGTTAAAATACTGGACGATATTAGAATTAGTTTTGACAACGGAGACTTGACTCTACTTTGCTTACTTGACTTTTCTAAAGCATTTGACTCAGTGAATCACAAATTATTATGTTTGAAGCTTAAACCCTATTTCGGCTTCAAGGACAGTGCTGTGAAGCGCATGACCAGCTACCTTGGTCGTAGAACCCAGAAGGTCAAGACCAGTAAATTAAAATCTCAGTCTACATAAGTACACACTGGTGTTCCGCAAGGGTCTATCCTTGATCCACTTTTATTCAGTCTTTTTGTCAATGATGTTTTTACCGTTTGTCAGTATGTGAATGTCCATGCATATGCTGATGATATACAATCGTACCTGTCCAGTCGTATTGGTCTCGTTGAAGACCTACGTTTCAAAATATACAGTGATTTGACTGCTATTTCTGTTTGGGCTAATGAAAACTCTTTATGTTTAAACGGGTCAAAGTCATACATAGTATGTCTTACCTATATGTAATAGTGTGGTGTATGTTGGCAATATCCCTAAACTGTGGATAGTAGGGCGGGTCGATTTAAAAATCGCTCATTGCTCTATGAAAATCGTATTCTAGGGATCAAAATAAGAAACTTTGCCGAAGGAACCATACCTCTAAAACGAACTCTGATGTCTGATAAATGGCTATGTTTTTTCTTTATTTTTATTTATTTATAATAACATCTATTTTTTCTCTTAAGAAATTTATTTAGTCAAAACATACATATGTAAATGAAAAAATTATTTAAGTGAGTTATAGAAAAGAAACTAAAAAGTTCAACCCAAATTGGGGGACATCAGAATTCGTTTTAGAGGTATGGTTCCTTCGGCAAAGTTTCTTATTTTGATCCCTAGAATATGATTTTCACAAAGCAATGGGTGATTTTTTTGCCTCCCCACAAATCGAGCCAGCCTAGTGGATAGGTACTACTTGTGCTGACCATATAAATAGAGTTGTGGGGAATATTTATGCTACATTGCGTAGGCTGAGAGTCTCTGCAACATTCACGCTAGAGAAAACGAGGCGCAAATTAGTTCTCCAGCTAATTATACCTCTCTTTGCCTACTCTTAGGTGGTAATCAGCAAACTCGACTCCAAATCTTGCCATAAACTTAATGTGGCATTTAATAACGCCACGCGTTATGTATATGGCATTGGTATCTCTGCCTGGCGAACAACGTAACTGAGAAGCTGACTTAACAGTTATTTGCCTGCTAGAAATTGCATATTTATGTGCAAACATACATTATTCAAGTCACCTCCCTACCTGAATGGGTACTTGATACCAGTAAGGTCTCGCAGACACAACAAGTTCATCGTTCTAACAATTAGTTACCTAGCATCATTTAGATTGTTTTTCATTAACGCTGTTAAAGTGTACCTGACAGTGTGAAGACTGGACTTGACAGATTTAACTATAGGGTACAAACCTATAATTACTTTAAAAGTGTTTGATAGCATTAAATTAGGACATTAAATTTCCCTCTATATTCTCTTATTACCACTGTTTTTTCTAAATCCTCCTTTTCTTTTCCTACTACTTCTTTTCTTCTTATTATCATAGTTAAGTTATATTTAATATATTGGATTGATATGTTAATGAACTGGTGTAAAAATATAGATTAAGAAACTTTCATGTCAAAAATATTCCAGTTGTGTATAATATTGTTGAAGTACTATTAAACTTACTACGTCTTAGTCTATGTACCATTTATATAAAAAAAAATAATAAATAAAATAGATAAAAATTGTATTTATGTATTATCTTCCAGAATGTGCCACTGTCAGATGCCAAGTAATTAAAGTGGTCCATTAGCTGTGGGAAGTTGGCATACACAAAATTTAATTGAAAACATGTGGTGAATATACGAATATACTTATATAATTAACTTTTTTTTTAATTCTGTTTACAAGTAGATTTTTCCTACCAAGCAATTAACACACAAACCAATTCTATACATACACACATGCAAATATTGATGTGAACGTGCGTTGCATGACTTCATATTCGCTCATTAAGCCATTCAATATTTTTTATAATTAACTCACGCGTTCACACACACACACATTTGCCTGTGACAAAAGCTTTCCAATCAGCATTTAAGCAATAATATAATGCAATGAAGGCGGAAAACAAACGAAATCCGCACACACACGCGCATGCACGCACACATATGTACACCTACTTGAATACATACGTTTATAATTGCCAGCTAAAATATGCCAGCATGCATACGCCCACAAAATTAACCCGCGTGCTGCTAAATGTGGACCACGATTATAAGGTCACCAACATCAATAATGGTTTATGCAGGAACACACACACATGAAAAAGCAAATAAAGATTAGTTCAAACACGACGTGCAGGGTTGTAAAAAATAAATACATTTTTTTTTTTATTTTTATTTATTTTATTTCACATATTTTTGCAAAATATTAAGCAATAAAGCAAAAATGCATATTAATATTAAAATTTAAATGCCATTAATTGTACACGTATTGCTGATAACGACGCCTATAGGTAGGCAATGGAAGTGAATGCGCTGAATGTGGCTTACGCCGAAGGTTAATGCTTCTGTTGAAGGCCGCTTATGGCATTTTAATTATTTTATTTTTAGCTTGACCCACTTCAAAAGCACCAATAATTATTATTTATGATAGTGCAGTTAAATTTAAAATGCTGCTCTCTCCTTGATTATAACTTTTTTAATGAGGCTACTATGCAGTTGATGATCCCCTTTCCATTTAGGTTGAAGTAATGCGAGAGTTGAATATTATAAACGAATTTGAAAGATTTTTAGCATTATGATAGGGAATCGTCAAAATAGCAATTCAGTTTGAGTGCTTGTATCGAAACGTTAAAAGAGTAGCATTTTAGTAAAGTCAAGATATTAGTAAATTGTACTAAATTTCAACGTATCTTCAAGTGCAGTACCAGAATCGGTACTAATATACGTTCTATATATAATAAACTTATGACTTATAGTGCTTATACTTATGCATAACTACATCCATGTTCACACCTATCAATCGTAACAAAATTTTTTGCAGTCATAATGGCAAATCACAAGCGACTTAAAAAACAACAAAACAGTAATAGTACATTATTATACAAATAAAATATGGGCAGATAAAAACAGCATATTTAATGAGAAGGTTGACATTCTGACTCATCGATAATTTTTTTCAATATTTGCAGTATAATTTGATACAGTCATTCGAATACAGTTATCCAAATGTATATCTGTAAGCCGATTGCGGTATTTATTTTTAATAAATTTCATATTGGAAAAAGAAGATTCACACAAATAAGTTGAACCGAATAACGCTTTCACTTTCAACGCAACACGACATAAAACTGAATACTTATCTTTACTTACTAAAGTCCATATACATTTTGTATTTGAACCTAAAGATTTTAAAGTCAAGTCACTTTGAAAAGCAATCAGTTCCATTTCTGTCACAGCAATGTCTTCGCCAAAGTTGTTCATAACACAAGTTGCAAACTGTTGTATATCAATGTCCATGAAGGGTGAAACAACAAATTGCGTCACTAAAGCAATTTTGCTGAAATCCTTGAAACGATTTTTGAAGTTTTCCTTCAAGTTAGAAACTATTTCCATATGATATTTACTGTCATAGGGCTCTAATGGATTTTTGGATATCTTTTCGGAAAGAATAGGAAAATGCTTAGTATCGCGGTTTTTTAGGTTTTGTTTCCAAAATTCAAGTTTTGTAATAAATGCATTTATATCAGAAATCATTTCCGCTAATTCTTTATCCCTGCCTTGAAGCTGCAAGTTAAGCTCATTTAATTTCTCTGTAATGTCCACAAGAAAACCAAAATCTCTGAGCCAAGTCGAATTTTCCAGTTCAGGAATCGGTTCATCGCGTTCTTTGAAAAATTGGAGTATAGCAGGCAGGACATCATTGAAACGTTTGAGCACTCGTCCTCTGCTTAACCATCGCACTTCAGAGTGAAGAAGGAGCTCTCCGTATTGACAGTCAATTTCATCAGCCAAGGTTTTAAATAATCTTCTTTGTAACGCTTAAGCTCTAATCTTGTTCACAATTTTCACCACCAGTTTCATAACGTTGTTCAAGTTTAGAAAATTTCCACATAATGCTTGCTGATGTATAATACAGTGGTAACTAAGAAATTGTGGAAAACTTTCATCCTTATGACATAGCGCCACGAGCCCCTTATCACAAGCCACCATAGCTGGAGCACCGTCAGTTGTCAGGCCTACCATTTTTGATATTGGAATTTTCTCAGAAGAGATGACATTTTTTAAATGAGAAAACAGCTCTAGCCCAGTAGTATGTCCTTTGAGTGGAATAAACTTCAAAAGATCTTCTTTAATTGTAAAATCACTAAATCCTGACAAATATGGCCATCTGTGAGGTGTCAACTACATCTGTTGATTCATCCAGTTGCAGTGAAAAATAAATACAGTTATCTAAGTCCCTTCTTAACTGTAAAAAAATATCATTGCTCATTGAAAGTTGCATAGATTTTATAGCAGACACTATTTCGTCTTTATTTGTAAAGTTGGCGAATAAAGAATCTGCAGCTTCCAAAATTGCTTGTTTTATGATTTCCCCGTCTTCATAAGGTTTTTTCTTTTGTGCAATTATCTGGGAAACACGATAAGATGCTTCAGTTGCAGCCTTATTTTTGTCGATTGTTTTCAAAAATATTGACTGTTGTCCAATTAACTGGATTTTTAAATGTTTCAGTTCTCAAAATTCGAATGTACAGTTTTATGATGCCTCTCAATATTTCCTTTTTTAGGAACTGACACAGATGTATTACATAACAAACAAACACTTTTGACTTTAACTTCTGTGAAGAAGTATTGTTCTTCCCATTCCGAATGGAAATGGTATGTCTTCGCCTTCTTACTACTGCTTGCCATAATGTTTCGAACTCTAACCCAACCGCTGCACGCAGAACGTTGGTAATGCCGTTCAGTATTAAACTGAGCGCAATGTCGACGTGCATTGCGTATATATTATATAAAGCCAAAAAATTCTCGAACACGCTAATCGGTTCCAGCCGATCCTAGAACGGAGACGGGACTTCGCGTCGTGTTTGTCGGCGCGAAATCACTTACCGCAGTGTTGCCGCTGTTTATCTAATATATTTATTATGAAAATTTCTGAAATGTGCTAATATTGGTATGATTTTTAGACTTTTGGATTTTTTGCAACGTGAGCAGCGCGAGCTACCAGAATTGCCGGTAGCTTGCAATCGAGGGGTTGGCGACCACTGCTATACAAGCTTCATGAAATAGGAATCTCCACCAAAATGGCAAACTTTATTGAAAGTTATTACAGAAATACATGTTCGATAGTAAAAGTAGGAGATGAAATGAGTGAAAAATTCAAAATATCGTCAGGAGTAAAGCAAGGGTGTCTGCTTTCACCTTTGCTCTTTGTCTTTACTTGAATGACCTGCACGACTGCTTGGAGGGGGGACTCTTTATAGATGAGTTAAATATCCGTTTGCTATTATATGCTGACAATATCGTCATATTGGCAGATGAGGTTAGTGCTCTTCAAAAAATGATAAGCAACTTAGAAAAATACTGCGATAAGTGGAATATGCAAGTAAACTTATCTAAGTCAGCTATAATGATTTTTCGGAGAGGCGGTAGAATAACAGAGAAAGAAAAGTGGTTTTTTCACGGCGAAGTTATACCAATAACGAAAGAAGATAATTACTTGGGTGTAAAGCTAACATCAAAACTCAGTTTAAAGCAACATATAGAAAATAGAAATGTTCTAGCGAAAAATAGCATAAATGCAACTTGGCGCACATTTCTTAGACTAGAGCAATCCAGAGTTATGCTGCTCAGGTATGGGGAAACTCGTTGTTTGAAGAAGTAGACAAAATTCAACTTTATTTTTTAAAAAGGGTACTTCATCTCCCGAGCACTACGCCATCTTATTGCATTCTCTTGAAGACAAATGTTCGAAGTTTTCATTTATATACACTGCAGCTTCATTTAAAATATATATTCAAAACGTTATTTGAATATGATGATAATAGATTGCCTCACATACTATCAAAAAAGATTTTAGATATTTTGGGTTGAAGAAATTAGTAATCTGGCACAAAGTTAAAAATAACATGTAACTGGGGCACTTCAAATAAAAGAGAGTGGAATAGAAATATAATTTCAACACTAGAAAATCTTCATGATTCGAATATTCGAACTTTATGGGAAAGGGCACACCAAAGCACCCGATTATATAAGGAATTAGACCATAACAACGCCAGAAGCTATTTAAACGATAATACTGGAATCTATAAAATTATGTGGATTATGAAAGCCACATGTGATTTAATATATATGGGAAGCCAAAGGGATTTAAATTACACTTTATGTAACTTAAATGAATTAGAAGACATCACACATTTCTTAGGAAAATGCCCGATACTTAAAAGGATTCGTTAAAGATTTTTTGGAAAATATAGTTTAAACCGAGATGAAATCATAGACATTTTAAATGGTATTGGCCCTTCTGGATATAATAACTTATTTAAGTTCATCACTGGTGCTATAGAATATAGAAAATTAATTTTAAACGAATTCAATACATAGTACCATAGTAACATATGTAAAATGTAAGATTTTGTTTTTTTCTTTTTTCTTCCGAAAAACAACCTAGTGTGACTGTCGTACTTTCTAATGCTAATGATTAAAAATGAAATGTAATGTTTATTTTAAAAAAGTCGAACAATAAATAATAATAATAATAATAATAATAATAATAATAAATCCTTCCATCAGGCACGAGTTTTTTATGATTTTCAAAAGGAGTATAAATTTCATTGAAATCTACCAAGCGGTTTTTAAGTTACAGTGATCACCAGTTCAAAAAACATAAATTTTGAGAAAAACGCATTTAAAGTTTTGCTATTGAGCTCCGGAGCGCCGGGCGCCCTTTTTTAATTGTTGAATAACTCGAAAAGTATTTGTCGGATTCACTTCAAATATTCACACAATATTTTTAAGATATTATATGATACTTTAAGAAAATTAAAAAAAAACAAATTTTTTGAAAATTTTGACTATCACTAACCCCTTAAAGGGGGGAAGTTCGAGTAAAATTTTCAAAAAATCGATTTTTCCCGATATTTCGAAAGTATAATATCTCCAGAATATACTGTTAAATTTTCATGCGGAAATGCCTAATATGCCTAATAATGCGGTCCGTGTGCTCCTGTACCTCAAACTTTAAACTCATTTATCTCGAAACTGTATTTTTAAAAACTGCTCGTGGTGTAATTCAAAAAGTTATTGACCGATTTGTTTGAAGTTTGGTGAGGCCTTTCTGTACATTACTATCGGAAGGATAAACCTAAAATTTCAGATATTTCGCGTTGATAAATTTATTTTTGGGGGTTAAAAATGTCAATAAAATAGCCCTAAATTCTGATTTTTTTTCCAAGGCTTATTTTATAATTAATTTTATACTTGTTTTTTCATTTTATAGGTTCATCCTCTCCGTTAATATGTTATAAAAAAAAAACAATATCATTTTTTTGTTTCAGATTGATAGATTAAGTGTTATAAATAGAGCAGTTTGGGACCTCGCGCCGTAGCCGCAGCCGACAAGAAATGATCCTGAGCCGCATTTTGGAAGAAAAACGAAAAAAATTCTAAAAATCGATTTAAAACTAAAAATCAGTGAAATAAGCCTAAATCCTCTCTAGTACCTAATTGCCCTGCATTGCAGTGTTTGTGGTTTTATATACTCACATTCCGCAATTTCATTGGCTCTGCCACTCTGAATGAATTTAACTGAATCGCAGCGTATTATTCGTATCTTATCATTGTTGTTTTGTTATTTTCGCCCTTTTCTGGCTTTTTTTGTTCGGTATTTTTCACATTTCTTAGACGAAACTGCCTCAATGTGCCATCACGCCTCTCTAGTGGGCAGAATCTTGTGTCCTATCATTCTTGCATTTTCAGAGAACTGTGACATTCTTTCAGAGATTTCAAAGAGATAATTAAATTTCTCTTCATTAAGAGTTTTCCAGAATTTTAATGTTTTTCTATCCCTGTGCGTGCCAGAACCGCATTCGCTGAAGTTTCTAAGCCCAACGAATTGACAACTCGCATTAATGGTGAGGGGCTTAACCGAACGTTGTATGGTGGCGATGAACATCATTTTGTGATAGCTGTTTAGACTCTGATAAAGTTATATTATCTCAGCATCTAATCACCAGCTATACACCATTCGTAGAACTAGGAATCTGGCCGAACTGTACGTTTTACCTGCGGAGGTATTAGGATTTCAAATTTGGCATCTCCAGAAACTTTTCACCTCACCCAGCGTTTTTGTATCTGCAATATTTGACGCTCATCCTTCGAATATTTCCTTTTTTCTTCCTTCTTTACTTGCTTAATTTCTTTTATTAATATTTCTACTATTATGAGAGAATTTAGCATTGCGAGCTCAAATATTCAGTGTATTTCATTGAGCCCAACTTACTCAATAGATTTTATTAGTTGTCGCATTTTACTGAGTTATTTTCTCTTAGTGTTGCCACAATCGACGGATTACTAGTCAGCCGTCCAAGTTATTATTTCTTCTTGCAGTGCAACCATCGGAACTTACCTAGTTTATCGAAGTTTATCTACTTGCCATAACCACTACTAATTTGTACACCCCGGATTCCTTCTCATATACAACTCGTTGCAAATATATAAATACACCACTCAGTATTGTCTCAAAATATATTTCATTCTACAACGAACACCCTCTAACGCCAACTTTCAAACTTTGTACAAGATTTTTCAAAATTCAATCAGAACTTTCAACTTTCGAACCAGAATTCCCGACTTGATAGAAAAACCAAAACTGAAGTCCGGGAAAGTTTCCGAAGTGACGACGTAGTCCGGTGGTCGAGACAATGAAGATGAGGATGGAGAAACCATTTTCGTAGAATGACCAACAGCAGAAGTGCCAAAATGGCCTTTAGCAGCAAAATACTGACACCAACTACCAGGGGCAACCACCAAAAAGATGGAATAAGTATTAGACTTCAAAGTCAGTTGAGAGCTAAGCGCATTAACACATTGTCATATAGTATACAATATATTAGGTTGGGGAATAAGTTCGAAGCATCTTTACAGAATACTTGCATTTAAAAAAAACAATAATTATTTCAATAAGTTAATAATTTATATATGCTCCGGTTCTGTTTTCAACCTCTTCCCACCTCTCGACATGTTTTGATGCCGTTCCGCCAAAAATCGCGTGGTCGGGTTCCAAAGAAGTTGCTGAGCCAGTTTTTAAGAACCTCTTTGTTATCAATGGTAACACCTATGGTCTTATAGGGAGCGAAACAGATAGTAATCGGTCGGTGTAAGGACCGAAGAATACGGCGGACCATTCGAGCTCTTGGAGTGCGGTTTTGATGACTTTTGCAACATGGCGCTGGTGTCGCCGTGAAGGACCATGGCGATCAAGTATTTTCCGTCGAATATCCTTATTCATGCGGTGTAGCTGGGCAATGTGGAGCTCCTTATTGACTGTGGCATTCTTTTCGAGGATTTCCCAGTGCACTATGGCCTCCTAGTACTACCGAACATACATCATAGTCGTCTTTGGATAAAAATCCGGTTCGACTCTCGGCTCACTTCTACTCCTTTCTTTACTTCATATTCATCTGCTGATGTATAGGCACCATTTCTCCTATCTCATGATGATTCGCTACAAAACGCGCTGTTTATGACCGCGTGTCGCTCGATGCTGGGCGTGATGCTGAGAAGCAATCTGAAAGCGACTATCTTTGTTTTTTTCGTTGAGCTCGTGGAGCACCCAGACTCGTAATTTTTCGGTAAATCCTATTGAATGAAGGTAACTGAGAATCGTTTTATGATCGCCGTTCATGTTCTCTGCCAATTCACGGCTGGTTTGGTGACCGTTCGCCTTCAAAAGTGATGTAAGTTGTTCTTCATCGAATTCATAAGGCCTTCCGCTCTGCGACGTGCCATCGTCGTTAAAGTCGCTATTTATGAACTTTGCAAACCATTTCTCTGCTATAGACTCACCTATGAAAACTTCTCCATACACATCGCAAATGTCCCGGGCTGCTTCGGGAGCTTCTGAAGCTTTTTGACCTTGAATAAAAGAAAATATAAAAATGTTGTGAAATTATTCCCAAACCAAATTTTCTTTTCCTTTTCACTCCACTCGACAAGACTCAGTCTTGCGTTGGTTTCGTTAATCTAGCCTGTCGCTAAATCAATACAAAGTAAAATTTTTTTATGTGGCAAAAAAAAATCTAGAGTATACAAAAACTATATTTTTAGTTTTCCTGTATATTAAAACTTCAAATTTGCACTCATCAAGCAATTCCTTTATACGCCCCTAGCAATAAGACGCCCTTAAGATTTTTTAATAAAATTTCAAGCGCTAAATTAAAATCAAAGTCACTCGTCAAGTGATGTTAACGGCACTATAAGCCGGCATCCGAAGGAAGTTCATTATAAAAATAGTCTTCGCCAACACAAAAAACAACAGCAATTTATAGCCAGCCGCCACCTCCAGTAGCAGAGACAATGTTCGCTTTTGTGTTGGAGATGCCAGCTAAGGTAACAAAAATTAAGCAACGTTACACGAAGCAGACGACAGAGATGCGGACAAAAACACAAACGTGTCTCATGCAATCACTTAATCATCACTCACTTCAAGTGGCACTCAGCCGTCAAAAGGAATATTTATGTGGGGGGTAAGTTGGAGCTAAGTATATGGTTTGTATATATTTAGGTGCATTTTAGAAGGTGCCAGACCATCATGCAGATGTTGCTTAGAAAGGAAAGCAACATATCTGCCATGACTTCGTTGTACGTTCAGAATATGTGCAGCTTGTTCGCTATGACATACCACTGTCTTTTCCTACTTGACGTTGTCATTGTTAAGAACTTCAACGTGATGATGACACTTTCAGACGCAGTCATATTTTCAAGAGTGCAGAACACAAAAGTAGCAATGGCAAGAATGTGAAAGTAGAAGTAGCAAACTATGAAGTGGAATATTGATAGCGAATAAATGAACTTCTTTTAGTGCATACACACATACACATAGACACACATATGTAGAAGATATGAAATTCTTAGAAATAAATTAAACTGAAGTGTGCAATGCTGAAGCCACTTTATGAACCATTAGAATCTGTATCTATAAATATTATGCTTAGCTCATTAATTAAGCTGTCAATAGCCGGTGAATACTGTGAAATATTTTGCTTTCAAAATAAAAAATGGTATATTTTTGTTTTCAATATAAAATCGGTTTCAGTGTTGATGTATGAAATATTTGGTTATTCTGCATTTTTGCGGACCACCCTAGTGTACACACTCAATTTTTTTTCACACTGGCTTTTTTTACTTGATTTCCAAAAAAAAAGTTCATTCTTGCACAAATCTCAAAACAAAAAACGAGTCTTAAACAAAAAATAATTTCTTAACGAATGGATTATGAAGCAAAAATGTTTCGTGTAAGAGTAAATAGAAATAACTGTACAATAAGTATATTTTTGTACCAAACGTGCAATAGAATTTCAACAAAACCATTAGGTCGCGTGTAGCTGCATAAAAATTATTGTACAAGGGGGTGCAATATTAATCATCTAGTTTTGCTTTTGAATCATATTTTGACTGACCAAAAAATAATTGTGAGTAATGCAAATCTTTATTTGACTTTTACATAGGTTCTCCATTGATTACCCGTTGGTAACACATCTACGATGTGCCTGTGTGTCCTGGCGCATTCACAATGTACGGACGACCCATCAAAAGTGTAAGCCAATTTGTCTACTTAGGTAGCCAAATCACATCTGAAGGCGTTGCTAATACTGGTATTGAGTACAGAATAACAGAAGCCAAATCATCACTCGCTATGCTTGAAAGCATATAGTAATCGTAGCAGCTAACCACCAGAACAAAGCAGAGGCTTTTCAATTCGAATGTGAAATCTGTACTGCTGTACGGCTGCGAAACGTGGGCCGTAGCGGTTTCAACAACAAAAAAGCCAAACTTTTATAAACCGCTACTTAAGAGCTATACTGCGCACATGGTGGCCAGATATGTAACTGGATCTCGAATGACGAGATTCTTTCTCGAAGCAAACAAAGTTCAAACAAAGACAATGAAATACGCAAACGAAAGTGGAAATGGATAGGCCATGCAATCTGTAAACCCGCGACTGACATCAGCAGAATGTCCCTGGACTCAAGGCTCTAGCCAGAAAGGACGACCGAAAGGAACATGGAGACGAAGCCTGTACGACGAATTTACTGCATCTGACGACTTGCTCACTTGACCACAGATAAAGTCAAAAACTGCAAATTGACCCCTTCTCCTTTCTTCTTTATTTGCATGTTCGATTTCGAATGATTAGCGATCGTACAAAAGTAATTCAAATCATAAAATAAGCTCACGTAAATAAATTGACTTGACTAGATTCACATACAGTCTGTGTCAGAAGAAAAGAACCGGTTTTTACTTGTAACTTCAAGGCATATTTTGTTTTGCTTTTTGCTGCTTAATGGTCCCACTCAAGGACTACGATGGCAGTGCTAACTCAGATTAGTGTCGTTCGAAACTTTCCCGTAAGCACAACTCAAAAAAAATTAGTGAGAAGTACGCGAACTGTTTTCGAAAGTTTGTTGTGATGTGGAATCAGCGGTTGAGGTGTACAAAAATGTTGATGACTTTTCCGAGCGCGGCTTGGAGCGAGTGACGACAAAATAGCAGGATCGATCAGTTTGATCGTCCAACTTTTTAAGCGGGACCCTTCTTTGGGACTACGCCAAGCACGATCAGTTCTTACTAAAAAGTGAATAGGTGTGAGTATCAACACCATCGAACGTCGACTAAAGGATGCGAACATATCCTACCGGCCCACATCATCAAAACCACTGCTGTCAGAAAAACACATTAAGAAACAACAAAACAAGAAAATGGCGTCACAATATTGGACTGGCCTTCTCAGTCCCCAGACGCCAACCCCATTGAAAATGTGGGAGGAATTATGAAAACGCATCTTGCCGGAAGCAACTCGTGCGTCAAGTTCGCAAAATCTAGCCCTCTGTGTCGACGAGCTACGTAGAAAAGTTGGTTCAAAGCATGAAGAAGATGCCAGGCTATACGCGACAACGATGAAGACTACACGGCTCATTGAGTACCTGCGACTCGTAGTTTAATACATACTTTCATGCAAAAAAAATTTTTTTTAAATAGATCTGTTATACTTCATGAATAATTGCGGTTCCTCTTTTCTGACACAGACTGTATAACAAATAAATAAAATCTTTTAATGTAACTTTTTAACTAGCGCCGCGGCGCAATAGCAAATAATAATAACAATAATAATTTCAATAAATGGGAAAATAATTAGAGTTTTTTTCATCTTATAAAATTTTTTAGAGTTGAGTAAGTAGGTAGGTGGGTAAGATGGGAAGAGGACCCCAGGTACACTTCAAGTAACACTTACGTGCCGTTTTCATACCATAATGTGTACCACTACCTGTGAAAAGATTTATGGAAGTCCACAGCCATCCAGTGCTGTTGATGTAGTGGAGGAGAGAAAAGGGATCTGGTGAATTTCTTCAAGTCATCCCCAAAGGGCACGCTAAGGTATCTCAAGCGCCTAGCCGCCAGAGCCGGACATTTGCAGAGAAAGTGTTCCAGAGTCTCTTTCTCTGCAGGATCCCCACAGCTTCGGCAATAGGGGTTGTACGGAATTCCAAGCCTCTCCGCATGAGTACCGATCACCCAGTGACCAGTGAACAGCGCAATGAGTTTGGAAATTGAATGGCGGGGGATAGAGTTGAGGAACACATCCAAAAATTTACCATATGTCATACACGATTTATTTTTACACGCTTTCCTCAGGTACGTGTAGATACGTACACGTAAGAAGAGAGTTGGGTGTACTTTAGATATTAATATTTTGAATATCGCCAGCGCAAAATAGACTAAACCCAATTAATTGCTTTGGTTGGGTCTTCAAACTATTTACTCTGCCTCCCTGAAAGCATGTGACTGGCGTGGTACTCGAATTTATCCAGTTTCACAAGTCGTTCTTTACGATGAGCTAATTATTTTTGCAAGTGAAACATACAACAATCCAAAAAGTTGGATTAGGTTATGTTGTACTGGCTGGCGGAAGCCACGCAGAGACCATTTTGGTCCACAACATTACCAGATCAGAGTCCCATTTTAACGAAAATAAGCATCACTCAAAATGTGCGCACTGTTCGGGAATTTTGGGAGTCACTCAAACTCCATTTCAGGGATAGGTTCTAGTCTTTCAAAGCTGAGAGCACACAGGTAGCGTAGTCTAGTTTTCGAGGGAGCCAGACAGTAGCATAGAAGATGCTCCAGGGTTTGCCGAAAAGTGTTACACGCAAATTTTTGATTTTAATGAAGGGCCGAATGATTTTACCCAATATTGTCTTTTCATTTTATGTTTTGGGAGATGAACAAATTTAGCGGCCTCTTTTGCTCACGTTTTATGGCGAAACAAAAATTGTATTGTCTGCTAGTTATTTTTTCCAAAAGTTTTAATATTTTCATCATTGAATCCTTTTTCTTTAGAAAATAAATAAACCATTATCTATATATATAAAAATGAATTGCTGTTCGTTAGTCTCGCTAAAACTCGAGAACGGCTGAACGGATTTATCTTATCTTGGTCTTGAATTATTCGTGGAGGTCTAGGGAAGGTTTAAAAGGTGAGAAAAATTCGAATAAAGATATAGGTCAAAACGTGGACCCGGGTAACCTTCGGACGTGTATGTACAATATGAGTATGAAATGGAAGCTGTTGGTGAATGCTTTAGTTCAGAGTATTTTTCATGCTGCTCCGTGACTAGGGTCTCGAGATAGAGACCAAAACGTGGACCCTAGAATGTGTTTGTACAATATGGATATCAAATGAAAGCTGTTGATAAGTGTTTTAATAGGGGGTAATTTTCATACCTATTGATGACTAGGGTCTCGAAATATATGCCAAAACGTGGACCCGCCGTGTCTTTGCACCGAATTGCAACCACGGGTACAGCGTTCTTTTGATCCAGCCATAATGTCGCTTACTTTTTTAACGCTTGGGGCGGAACTGAACTGTCAAATTGACAGTGTGAGTTACAATGTGTCAATATTTCTTTCTGATTTGGATGCCATAAGGAAAAAACGTAAGTGCAATATGTAAAAATTGTTTGTGAATTTTTTTGGAGTGGATTTTGGAACAGTGAATAACTTCTTACGAAATTTGAGAATTTAATGTGAAATTCGAATGAAATTATGTGTGAATGAAATTTTTTTCGTTTTTTTTTTTGAAAAATATAAATGGATAATGGTTAAAAAAGCTCCAATGCTTAATAAAACATATAAATTGAAACGAAAAATTCATGGATGATCAGGAAAAAAGACGATTGTTTCTTAGTTATTCATATGCGTTGATTTGAAATTTAAAAACAATCTTCTTTTTTCCTGATTTTCAATTTATATTTTATATTTACTCAAAAACAAATAGAAAAACAAAAAATATTGTTTATGCCAAAGCGCTTGAATAAAGATTAAAGAAATAAATAATATGAAAACCATATCTTTTCTGTTCTAAACCATATCTATTCTATTTTAGTGTGCCCAGCGAAGTGGGCCGGGCTTGCTAGTTCTGAAATAAAAATGTGAAATGTTTAAATCTGAAATAAATAGTAGTTCTCCGAAAGGAAATCACAAATCTATTAAGGGGTTATATACAGTTAGAATTTTCAAAAAATCATTTTTTTTTTATTTTTTTTTTTTAACTTACATATATTAAAGAATACATACAGAACATTTAATATCGTTCCGGAGAATATTTTCGAAGTTACACGCAAGTTTGAAAAGGCGTTTCATAGTGCTTGAAAGTACAAGGCTGGAGCGGCAAAAGTCGGTGTCCAACATTACTCGAAAAGGGCTAAACCGATTAGCATCAAATTTCAACACGAGCTTCTTAAATACAGTTTTCAGTAATTACTCAAAGATTTTTTCTCATCGAGAAACATTTTTTTTATATACAATTTAAGGCCGAAATTTTGGTCAAAAATCAATTTTAATAATAATACTAATACTAAGTCTTAAAATACAGTTAAAAAATTACATAATATGTGTTCAAATTTTTAAGTCAATAAATTTAAAAGTTTTCTCAGAAAAATTCTGGAAATTTCGCTTTTTTGGCCTTTTAACTGTATATAACCTTTACGTAGCTCAAGATGGCTGGAACAGGGTGAAAATTGGACGTCTTAGATCTCCTTTAAGTATTGCTTCATGCGTGTATCCTGGTGACCTAACTTTTTTTTGGCAATTTACTTAAAGTTTTCAGAAACGAAAAGAGATTTTTTATTTTTGTTTTCAGTACTTTATTTCCTGATCCACAGTTAAAAAAATAAAAACAGAATATCAGCCATTTTTTGGTATTTTATTTTTCGATCCATTACTAAAAAATAAACATTTTTTTTTGCCATGCGCAGTTCATTGAAAAAGTTGTCAGCCTTCAAAAAATGGTCATCACGTAAACAATGGACACAGAATTGATTGTAATAAAATAGAATTTAAGTCACGTAGAATTGATATCGTTATCGTGTGAATTACGAGTGCTTGGAAACAAATTTTTAGTATTTTTCTCGGACCTTTAAAGTCAAAAAAAGGGTCAAAAAACGGGGTTTCAACTTTGAACACTGGCGATTTTGCAAATTTTTTGTTTAAGATCATAGTTCAAATGACAACGACATTCAAACTGAACAAGAACCTTGTTATCTTCTTGATTTCAGACACCTCTGAGTCTCGGAATCCGTGTGCCCAGCGACATATTTTTTTTTGGTAGAACATTTTTTGAAGGTTGAAAATTTTCTGAACGAACCTCGTATGGCCAAAAAATTTCTTTTTATTTATTAACCATGAATTGAGAAATAAAACACTTGAAACCAAAATAAAAAATCGTTTTCGTTTCCGTTTCACACGCTTTTAAAGAAACACCCAAAAACCACCTTTTCAAGGCAAGCGCCTCAAGGTGTGAAATGGAGCTTTCATTTAGTCATAACACCGCGTTACACACATTCTGTCCTATGAACCAAATATACTTTTTCGAAAAGGGGATAAAAAATAAAAATACACGTGTATCGGCGATTTTCATGTACACGTCACAATTTTTTTTTTTGTATTTTATAACTTTAAACGAGCAATTCTTGTATGCATATCTGTATAGCCACAGGATCTCAGGATTAGCTTAACGGATTTGAATGAAATTGGGCACACAGATAGTGTATCACATTTCTAGACTTTTCACCTAGGTGTTGCCACTGACAATGTTTCACAGGGTTGCCACCTGTTCGAAATTAAAAAAAAAATGCATGAGATATGCCGATGTGGGTATCAAAAGAAAGGTATTTCACTCCGCATTACAATAGAGATATAAAACCCCGAATTTTTTTATTAATTTTATTATATTAAAACTAAGAATTGTTACATTAAAAATTTTAATGCTTTTAAAGAAACTTAGGTCTTTTGTTTTTGCGTTTGTAAGCATTTGTGTCAGTATCGTGACAAATAGACCAACAGTATTCGCCAAACATATGCGTAATGTCTTGTCCTTTAAAGCGCTTTTCAATAGCCGCAATGTCCTGATGGAGCCTTTCGCCATGTTCATCGCTACAAGCTCCTAAATCACCAGGGAAACAATCTAAATGATTGTGAAGGAAACGGATCTTTAGCGACATTAATATGCCCATTTCGCCATATGCCGAAATCATTTCTGCAACAATATTTTTATAATTGTCAGCTCGTGTGTTGCCAAGAAACTGCTCAATAACGGCAACTGTGCCTTTCCATGCAAGTTGTTCGATAGCATTCAATTTTGATGAAAATTCATAACTTGTAACTATTTTTTTTATCTGCGGACCACTGAAAACACCTTAAATTATACACATCATTAAAAAAATAAAGTTACTAAAAGCCTACGTAAAAAAAATACCTGAATGAATCTTTGCGCCGCTCAGTTTCGGAAAAATATTGCGCAAACTTGCAATCGCCTCGCCCTCATGATCCAGTTTTTTAACTAGATTTGATACGACACCGAGCTTAATATGCAGTGATGTGAAAATGATTTGAGATGGCTGCACTAATGGTAGATTTTCTATACTTTCTACGCCTACTTTGTAGCATGTTCGCGGCTTCCACTTAAATTCAGTGTAATGCTGATCTCTTTTGCGACCTTCCCATGTACACAAAAAGCACTGGTGGGTTGGTGAGTCCCACACGACTTCCGGAGTATACCACACGTAAGGAACATAAGCAGCATAAGCAGTCTTGAATATTTTCTGAAACAAATTAACCACTGTTTTCGTAATATTTTTAAAATTTTTAACTGGTGCGAATAAGCCACAAACGTAACAAAAGTTATTTCGAGTCGGGCACTGCATTTTTCGTAAGATGAAATATACAGAAAGACGTTCTCGCGCAACAGAACTTAAAACAATTGTCAAAGTATACGCCTCCTAGTAGCGCAACTGTCAGATGATCGGAACTTCCGGAACTGTAACAAACACACAAACGGCTCAGAGTGTGTTGTATGAAACAATAAATTAAACGTTAATAAGTTGTTTAAAAATTTGGAGTCCCTTCAAGTTGTGCCCAAAATTTATAAACATTTTTTTTATAGAAAAAAAGTTCAAAAAAATCTGAGAATTGATAACATTTTTTTTTTTTTTTTAATTTTACATAATAAAAACATTTCCACGAGTCTGCTTGCAGAAATTCAGACGATTGGATCAAGGAAAAAGGGTTAAAAATTGATCCAAAGTTTTTCACACAGGCGGACTACGAGCTCTATATTTTAAACATAAAAAAAAAAAAATCCGACGTGTACATGAAAATCGTCGATACACGTGTATTTATATTTTTTCTCCCCTTTCCGAAAAAGTATATTTGGTTCATAGGACAGAAAAAAGTTCGTTTTTGTAACGCAGTGTAATTAATGAAACTCTGCCGCTGCCACACTTTCTTTCACACACTATATAAGATAGATATGTGAAATTCCTCGCTTTTAAAATGATTAAAGACGAATAGTTTGCCAAGCTTTTAATTTTTTTTTATATGCAGAACTACACGATTGCATAAAAATTATTATTTTTTCTGGCTACAGCTGATGCAGCTGAAAATACGAAGTAATTTTAAATATCCATAGCAACGACAAAAAATAGCACCTACTGATATGATGTGTAAGCTAACGAAAATTTCCCTTGCATCTCTCGAAGAGTACGCATTCACCTACTTCCATTGATATCCTCACACATATATTTTGTAAGTATGTGCTTGCCATTATCGCTCACACAGATTTACATAATTGCATTGAAATCACTTTGTAAACATTTTATGAATATAATTTTACAAGAAGGCAAGCAGCGCGCGTCAATGCTTTTTCGTACTCAACAGGGAACAAATTAATGCAAGGAGAGAAATTCCTATGAAATAAAAGAGTGCAGCATAGGAAAAAACAGAGCATACAAAGTGAAAGAGTAGAGTAAATAAAAAGAAAACCATTGATGTTTAAGCCTTTCAATGGCATTCTGTTATCAATATGCAAATGTGCGATGTGATTTCTTATGCCACGCAGCTACGACACACAGTGACACTGAAGCGGATGCCAACAAGTCAAGGAAGTGCAGAAGTGGTAAAAAAAAAACACACGCACAGAGAAAAATGCAAATGCAGGCGGCACAAGCAAGCAAAGGTGGAAAATTTAAGCAGCAACGATAAAAGAAAAAATTAAAAAGAAAAAAATTAAAATTAAAAACCTTGGGAAAATGAATAAACAACAATAAAATAAGGCAAATATCAACGATAATTGCGATACTTTTTTTTTTGCTTTTTATTTTTTATATTTTTCCAAATAGCATTCTCTTCTTCAGCTTTGAACTTTCACTTCACCTCACGTTTTTCCTTTTTTTTTGCACAACCTTTCACAATCTCTCCAGCATTTCCGCATTCACCATCATCCCCTCGAGTCATATCAAAGCGTAGAAACATCGCAGCACGTGCCGAATGCCACATGCCACATGCCGTATGCAAATCAACCAACTACAAGCGTTCTTGTCTCTGCGAACGCACAGGTGTAGCACCGATGAAGGGAGATAAGAAGCCAAGCAACGCATTATCCAGCAGTATTACCCGTCGGACTCTCAGCATAATCTCAACAAGCATGTCGGCGCTTAAAATTTCTCAACGTGCGAATACAATTGAGGCTCTGCTGGCATCTCGAAATTGTGCTTTGCTGCGTTCGCATAAAATCCACTTCACAATCCCTTAACATTCAGCCTTGAGCAATTGACTGTGGCGGCTTAAGTGCTGCGTAGTGGATGTAACTACACTCGCATTTTCTTTCTTTCTTCCTTTATTTCTTTCTTATCTTTTAAACTGTTATTATTGTGTATAAATTTGATTTTTTTTTTTGTTGTTGTGAGTATTCATACCCACACTTTCGTTGTGCGAAATGTAATCCCTAAATGATTTATAAATCAGAAATTGGCAGACTTCAAATGGGAATTTGTTTAGTGAAATGTGGGGCATAAACATGGAAGCATTCATTCAGCAAAGCGGAAATAACGAAAGAGGTACGACTTATCGAAAAGCTCAGTCATGTTTGGCATCCCAACCACAAATTAAAAGAAAGTATCAAAGAGTGCATGGGAAGCATGCCCTGGCGCGTGCAGGCCATCATAGAGGCGAAAGGAAATATTTCAAAATATTGATTAATACTAAATAATTTGAATTTTTATAGCAAATTTTATATTTTTTTATTTCTCTCGAAACTTATGAGCGTTCTAAGTTCTAATAGTTCTCCTAGGGCTTTCAGGTCTACTGCATATACAGTGGCTCAATAACGAACTCGTACACCCAAGTGATGTGTTTGTAAATAAAAAAAATATACATTAAAATGCAATGCATTTTATGAGTCACATTTATTTTCGCTCTTCAAGCGTATTTTTCAAAACTAAATACAAAAAAAACATGAACAAACTTCAACTTATTCGTACATAGAAAATACAAACATGAAAACTTGGCAAAATACCGGGCAAAAAAGGTCATTTATATAAAGTAGAGTTAGGCAAATAAAAAGCATTGGGTCTGCGGCTGAATATGATGTCGTGGTCTTATAAGACAATAATTGTGCCAATGATCACCTCTGCCTCTCTGGTGTGGTGGCCCAAAGTAGACCAAACTAAGACTCAGATAACACTTAACAAGGTATACAGAATAGCCTGTCTCAGCGTAACGGAACCAATGCGAACCTGCCCCACAGCGGCTTTAGGAATGGTCACTGGACTCATTCCATTCTATTTTGTAGCCAAAGGTTCGGCAGTCAGTGCAGCTCTAAGGCTTCCTAATCTATTCCATCTCAAAAAAGGCAATGAAGGCAATTTACATGCCATGTAAGAATTCTGGATTCAATCCTGAACTCTACGTGCCTGACAGTCCACAACAAAATGAAAAGAAACTAAAATTCTCTAAGAAATTCAAAGTGGTCAGGGCACACAGGCGTGGTTTACTGATGGGTTCGAAATGGAAGGCGGTAGTGCCGGGGCTGGCATTGTCGGATCACATTTCAAAAACGCAATTGGAATAAGAAAAACCACTTCCATTTTCCAGGCGGAGGTCCAGGCGGAGCTGTGTGCCAGAAAATGTCTACGGAGAGGCACGGGTGGCGCCAATATTAACATTCTCTCTAACAGTCAAGCAGCTCTAAAATCGCTGGATAGCTTCTCATTCCAATCAAGGTTGGTCTGGGAATGTTTTAAAATCTTCAACACCCTAGCATAAAGAAACTTTGTTACCTTGATGTGGGGTTCCGCGACATGAGGGGTACGAAGGGAATGATATTGCGGACACTATAGCGAAAAAGGACCAAACACTCCCTTCATGAGTCCTAAACCTTTCTGCGGGGTAAATAATAGCTTCTGAAGTTCCTTTCTGCGTGAGCAGGCACAACGATTACTGGAAAACCGAATCGGGCTTTTTATTTAATTTTTATAATTAATATTTAATCCGCAAGCTTTTTTTCTCACAGCATTCTATCAGATGATGATGTCTTAGAGGGATTAACAACTCGTATAATTCGAATGTAGACGCGCTTTCTGTAACTTTGTTTAAAAATTGTCGGTCTTTGGTGCAACCACTTAAACCAATTTTTAACAAATCCTTGGGTGAAGGAATATTTATCGGCGATTGGAAGCTAACTTCAGTCCCTCCAATTTTTAAAAGCGGTAATAAAAGCGATATTGCAAATTACAGACCAATTTCCAAATTATGTGCCATATCTAAATGTGTTGTCAAGGACCAGTTATATTTTAGCGTTAAAAGTCTAATCAGTCCTAGGCAGCATGGTTTTGTAGTTGCAAGATCTACGATATCTAACGTATCCGTTTTTTCTGAAGATTGCCACGCAGACTTCCAGAATGGGTTCCAAACTGACGCGATATACACAAATTTCTCACAAGTCTTTGATAAAATCTTCCATCCGATTTTAGTAACCAAATTGGAATGTCTCGGTTTTCATTCAACTTTCCTTGATTGGAGTCGATCCTATTTAATAAAGAGATGTAGAGACGGAATTTCTTCGAAACAGTTCATCGCCACCTCTGGTGTACCTCAGGCTAGTATTTTAGGACCTTTGTTATTTGTTTCGTTTATTAATGACATTTCTTCGTGTTTTCCTTTGCTAATTTTCTGCTCCACGCTGATGATCTAAAAGTGTATGCTAAAATAAGAAATTTTAGTGATTGAGCCGTTCTACAGTCCGAGTTGAATAATTTATTTTCGTGGTGCCTTATGAATCGTCTATTTCTTAATATTGAAAAATGTCATACCTTCTACTCAAATATGAACGAGACGTTATCAATAAAACGGTCCGCGGATAACATATGGCAAAAATTATTTTTTTGTTTTTTGGTAGGACTATTATAAGCTTACATGGCAAATTTCAGCGTGAAATGTCACATAGTTTGTTTTCTGTGCTACTGTAATCAAGTCAAGCTCGAGTGTGTTCTTCGAATTTAACGATGGAAATTCAAAGAATTTGTTTGAAATTTTGTTATTCCAACAAAATTTCGGCTTCAGATGCCTTAAAAATGTTGCAGGCAACCTATGGGAACTCTGCTCTATCGCGTGCACGTGTTTTCCAGTGGTACAAATCGTTCAAAGAGGGCCGTACATCGGTTGAAAACTTGCCTCATGAACGTCGTCCAGCAACATCAGTAAACGACGAAAACATCGGAAAAGTAAAGGAAATTGTGCTTGAAAATCGCACAAATCGCAAAATCGGTTAACGCTGAATATTATTTAGACGTTTTAAAGCGTTTGCGCGAGAACATTCATCTTAAAAGGAAGGAATTGTAGGACAACAAGTCATGGTTGTTGCATAACGATAATGCACCAGCTCACACATCACGTCTTTTTCGCGATTATTTGAACAAAAATAATGTTAATATCTTTCCACAAGCACCGTATTCGCCTGATATGGCCCCAAGTGACTTTTTCCTGTTTCCCAAGCTCAAGTTGCCGCTCCGTGGAAAACATTTTGAGACAATTGAAGTCATAAAAGAGAATTCGAAGAACACACTCGAGCTTGACTTGTTTACAGTAGCACAAAAAACAAACTATGTGACATATCGCGCTGAAATTTGCCATGTAAGCTTATAATAGTCCTACCAAAAAACAAAAAACTTATTTTTGCCATATGTCATCCGCGGACCGTTTTATTGATAACGTCTCGTTCATATTTGAGCAGAAGTTAAATCACATTTTCTAAACTTCAAAACCCCCTTAATACCTCTTATCATATCGATTATACATATCTTGCTGCCTCCAATGTAATACAAGATTTAGGGGTTTTCTTTGATTCAAAGCCAAATTTTATCACGCACCTCAATTATGCCGTTTCCAATTCACTTGCTATGTTCGCTTTTGTTAAACGTCACTCAGCGCACTTCGCTTTTAAGATATTAAAAATTTTTGTGCGGTTCGCACTACATTTACTCAATTATTCAGACGCGAAACCATCATACAAATCTTGCCGTCGTTTGATTATTCTCTTTTCATTAAGGGGGGAAACCGTTTAGATAGATCAAAAAATTTATTTTTTTATTGCATAAATCATTAGTATGACTACTTAAGAATATGTGGTAAAAATTTTGAAGCGAAATTCGCATTATTCCCGATTATATGAGCACTTAAGTGACTGCCCGTCGGTTCCGCATCGTAGTGCGGGTTAGTTAGAACGACGTTTTTCTCGAAACTACTTTTTTCAACTGACCAATCGTTCTAAAATTTTTCGGAATTTTTTCTTTATTCAATTATAATTCATATGAACCTAATTCTGGGATTATATTATTATTTAAAATATGGTTTTTTAAGCAAAATAGATGAAAAAATATGGTATGAAAAAACTACTTTGTGTTCAAGCGCCTCAAAAAAGCATGCAATTTTCAATATCTTTTTACCATAATTAGGTTCATATTCTTAAGAAATATGTTGTTAATAAAAAAAATTGCTGTTGATTTCAGAGAAAAATTGCAACTTCAGGAATTCCACCAGCAAGACACTCGGATGGCGATCGTCCATGGACAGCACGCTCTAACGTCACTATCTCCCACTGAAATAGCTTCAAAAAAATTAAAAGTGTACCTAAAAATATAAATAAAATATCCTCTAAGCTTAAACAATTTGATTATTCCTTCTTTGTTCAAAAAATTCTCGAAAAACACCAAAATGTTGGCCTCCTAAACCGGTTTCCCCCCTTAAGTGATAGAGGTACTTTTCAGGCAGTATCATTTATCTTTGATCTCATTAATGGCAAAATTGACTACCCGGTCTTTTTAGAAAGAATACAGCATAATGTTCCTCGCAGAAACTTTCGCCGTTGCAAAATTTTTCGCGTTGGCTTTAGTAGGACATTATTTAGTGCCAATGCGCCACTCGTTAGAACGTTGGCTGACCTTAATTATCTCTCAACGCTTTTCGATTTCGACCTTTCTAGAGCCAAACAAGTATTTCAAACGCAAGTGAAAAATTACTTTCTATGTAAGAAATCAAAATAATACCTGGTAAATATTTGTTATTTTAGTCTCTTAATTATTAATTTTGTTAAAATTCAATTGTAACTTGTAAATATTTTTATTATTATTTAATGGCTTCTTATGTTGAGAATCTATTTTTACTACATTTTTAATATTAAATACTCTAAATTTGTATTTTAGTTCTGAACTGATGTCTTAAATGTCTGTTTTTAGTTTTTTTAGACATTAATGAATAAATAAATAAATAAATATTCGGTTTTCTTTTTTCAGCCACTGTGCGAATTTGTTAAGGGCCTTTGACAAAGTATCGCACTCGATCTTAGTTAATAACTTATCAAATTTGGGCTTCCATTCGGTTGGATTAAGTTAAACTATATCTATTCTGAACTATACTTATTCAAGATTTGTAATACTAAGGTTTTAATATAATATAAGATAAACAGTACGGTAAAGATACACTAGTCACAACTCAAAAAGTACATCTCCTGATTAAGTTTCGACTTAAAAGTCGCTGGAGTGTTAGAAATGTGGCTAAATTTTTACAAAATTGATTGAAATGGTTCACTACAACTAAAATTAGTATTGTGATAAGGTGAATGGAACCTTTTGTTGAGACTACGGTTACGAATAGGACAGTTGAAGAAGTGGCATTTGATATGGTTGGCAATGCTAACAAAAAACATCTACTTTTATATGTAGACAAACCAAAAAGCCAAAGAAGGAAATGAATAACAAACTTAATGAAACGATTATGAACCTTCTTAAAGATGAACTCATATGCAATGGATCTCAGATGATGCTGCAATATTCTACTTATATGTTTGCATAAAAATCGGTAGGCTAATTACCTATCCTGTCAGAAAGCATATGGATTAATGAAACCAACGCGAGACTGAGTCTTGTCGAGGCCCTGTGCTCCCGAGTGGAGCGAACAAGGAAAAAAAAAATATTTGCATAAAAAAATACGAGAAGTTGACATAAAGGCTAGCGCATAAGACTCGCTAACACTCATTCGATTTACAATTTCTTGTTGGTTTATTTTTTGTTTTTTTTGTTTTTTGAGAGATCAAACGCTTGCACTAATTCCCACAAGAGTCGGTTCTACAGTACCTGGCCATTGAATTATGACCGATGGCATTTTTTCTGAAAACTTCAAATATCAGGTAAAATGTTCAATCTAATTTGGGCTTTTCCAAATAAAAAAGGGTATTAAGGGGTTTTTAACCTGTTCTTAGATTTTTAAGAATTTCCAATTGGCCCGCCACGATTAGAAAAGGATCAGTTTTTTTTTGCTTATATTAAGGGTGCAAGTGCCAGTGCGAATTAATTCGATCTTGTGTGAGGAGATCGTCTGAAAAGTGAATATTCATATATCTAAAATATAACAACAGTAAGTTCAAAATCAGCCCCCGTCGGCGCCGTCGTAAAATGTATGGTCATCATCGTATCCAATCCCAAGGCTCCTTCTTCCTTCCCATCTCCTTTCCCCTCTCCCATGTATGGCACCACAACGGACGAATTTACTAACATTCGTCCAAGTGAGCTCTTTAGCTAGGGCAGCCATTTAACCTAACCTAACCTAAGTTCAAAATATACCTATCCTTTGAATTTATCACGTGGATTTTCCTTTTTTTCAATTTTACCATTTTTTAAATGTTGCCATAAAGTGGAAAAATACCAACAACGTTTTAGCGGTAACTTCAAACAATCGCCAAATTGTCACCGAGAACGCATCACCTCAACCAGGCAGGATCGCAAAATCATCAAAACAGTTCTCTGGAACAGAAATGCTTCAAGTCGGATGGTTTTAAGAGAGGTTCAGGAATCTGGAGTAAATATTTCGGAAAGAATGTGACGACGACGCTTATACGAAAATGGACTTTTTTGCAGACGACCAGCAAAAAAGCCAAAAATGACACCCTGTATGCGAAATCGGCGGTAACTTTGGGCGCAATTTCACAGAGACTTCGACGCGGAATATTGGAAAAAAGTAAGTTAAAAAAAAAAAAATATTTTTCCTTTGGCAAAAAGCGGACACAAAAACAGCAAATTTTGTTCGCAGAAGAGCCGGAGAACAATATTTTGAAGATTGTGTGCTTCCAAGGGCCAAACACCACCCCAGTGTTATGGTTTGGGGCTGTATAACCTCAGAGGGGCCAGGTCCGCTACATTTTGTTGAGGGAGCAATGCGCTCTGTCCAGTACGTGGAGGTGCTGAAAAACGTTTTCATGCCATACTTAGAAACCCTGAAATGTCCGAGAGACGAATACACCTTTATGCAAGATGGAGCTGCATGTCACACATCCAGGATGAGCATGAATTGTCTGAATGCAATGGAAATAATGGTTTGCCATGGCCTGGCAATTCACCGGACCTTAACCCCATCGAAAATTGTTCGGCATACCTCAAATCGGCAGTATGCCAGCGGAATAAAAGCACTATACAACAGCTTAAGGAAAATATCGAAGATCTTAAGATGAAGATAACACAATGCGTAGCCAGTATGCCTCAACGAAATGCGGCCGTCTTAACAGCAAGGGGAGGAGTCGCGAAATATTAGTTTAAAATTTTTATTTTTAATGCAAAAATGCCAAGAAGCTTTTAATAAAAACAAATATCTAAACTCTTTTAAATGCTTTAAAACTGTTTGTTCTTTACTCGCTCTCAAAGCCATAAATATGTAATTTTTATCATCGGTCATAGTTCAATAGCCAGGTACTGTACGTTACAGGAATGGCTCAAATTTATTGTATATCCGGCCAAGCACTGTCACTCCAGCAGCTTTTTGGGGTATATTTGTGCTGCTACAAAAAGAACAACTGGTTACGAATGATTGGCATAACTTTCATAATTAATGCAATTTTTTTGTCTCAGCGAAAACAAACGAATTACTGTAGAGTTTCATGTGCAGAAGAAGCATAAACATTTTTACAAACAAAAATTCTGAACATAAAAAAAATTCTAATTAAAGGTGAGGCAATATTCGAATTGGAATTTTTTTGAAAGTGGCTTAAAAATATATTAACAAGCAAATAATTTCATACACCATCAGGCAACTCAGCCAACCAAGTAACCAATGACAGCAGGCAAATATGAGTTAACAAAAAATATTCAGCTACTTTTTCTTTTAATAGAATTTATGCAGTTGGCACTGAACTATAAATAAATAATCCATATTTCACTACCATAAATGCAATACGAACAAAACACAAGGAAGGCAACAAATTGTTATGGAAGCGTTTTAAAAATTAAACAAAAACGAGAGATAATCAAATCAAATTTTATGTGCACAACGAGGCAGATCAAAGAACAATAAAATAATAACACTTGAAAGCAAAAAATAAATAAAACGTGTGCAAAAATATTTAATAAAAACATACACAGCGCAGATGTTAGTTAACAAAAAATGGAAATATTTTTAAAAACGTGTGAAGCAAAAATAGAATTTAACATGAATTATATTTTATGCAACGAAAATTCGAAAAAATGTGTTAAAACCATGCATTGGAATTATTATATTTATTTATTTTTATTATTTTTCTTTTGTAGCCGGTTGCGCAAGTTTTCCACTCATAAACAAGCGCACTAGAAAACGCTTCGCAGTTCAACACAGCGGAATTAAAATTTAATTGTATTAAAATTCAATGCCAAAACACTTCTTTTGTTTTCTTCAAAAACGGGTTTACTGAGACCTAAGTGATGAAATAATAATAAACAATTATAAAAAATTTGAAATTAATACTGAAATTATTTCACTCAGATCAGTGGCTGACTAGTTGCGGCGTCAATAGAATATGTTAAGAGTATAAGCCGTTGCTCGTGTTTTTTTTTTATGATCCAGTAGTTACAGTATTTAGTAAAAATTTCAATAATTTTGGATACGAGATTTACACTCATAAAGTTAATGCGATTACTTTATCACTTCTAGCTTTTATGCAATTCTTGGTTTCTTTGGTCGGACCAGCTCGGAGCAGTCGGATCCATACAAAATAAAATTGCTTCACATCTATTTTGCACCCTTGAGTACACCAGTATTATTTTGTGGACTTATCAACATTTCTCAATCAAAAGGATTGCGAAAATTCACAAGGCTTATAAAGAGTTATAGAAAGTTTCAAGGGCCGGTGTTGATTTTGAATAAAGACAATTTTTTTACGAAATTATTGTCATTTCTCTTTATTATGATAATATTAGTATGGCTCAATTACGTATGGCCTCGGCGGGACACCTCCATCCGATGGTCCAAATTTTCGATGACGCTGAGGCATAATTGAGGTTCTATGCCGTTAATGTGCCGAATTATCTCATCCCCGAGCTCTTGAATTGTTGCTGGCTTATCGACGTATATCTTTTCTTTCAAGTAACTCCAAAGAAAGAAATCCAACGGTGTCAAATCACATGATCTTGGCGGCCAATTGACATCGCCGCGACGTGAGATTATTCGGCCATCAAATTTTTCGCGCAAAAGAGCCATTGTTTCGTTAGCTGTGTGACAAGTGGCACCGTCCTGTTGAAACCACATATCGTCGACATTCATATCTTCCAATTCGGGCCATAAAAAGTTCATTATCATCTCACGATAGCGAACATTATTCACAGTAACTGCCTGACCGGCCTCATTTTGGAAAAAATACAGCCCAATGATGCCGCCGGCCCACGAATCACACCATACAGTCACTCTTTGTGGGTTCATTGGTTTTTCGGCAATCATTCTTGGATTATCATTCGCCCAAATGCGGCAATTCTGCTTATTGACGAATCCACTGAGGTGAAAATGTGCCTCATCACTGAAGATGAAGTGTGCGATATGCATTTTGATTTGAACGCCAGTTTTCATAATAAGCCTGAATAACTTTAACGCGTTGCTCGATTGTATATCTGTCCTTTGGTTCAAATTGAGTTAGTCTGAAATTGAGAAAGTGTTAAATGAAATTCAGAAAAGAACTTAACGTTTAGGTGTGGTTCACATTCAACATCGGCACTTGAAATTTAACCACCCTTTATTAAGGCTGGCTATCTTAAGCTTTGCGTCTTACGATTTAGTGAACTTCTTCCATCATCTCATTTACTTCTTTTAGAGCTCAAACCTTTGGAAAGTAGAAAATCTGTTCTCCCCTAAACTTTTGTATATGGCATTATAAAGGGAGATTTTGACTGGGCTACCTTTTTGGAATAAATAAGTTTTAATGTACCAAGAAGAGGACTAAATTTCTACACTTTTTATGGAATTTACCACAAAGTAAATTATGCCCGAAACGACGAATGAACCTTCAAAAGTATTGTACATAATCTTATTTAATTTGTGTTAGTAATCTGGAAGTAGCTGTTGTTCATACACTATATATATATAAATAAATAAATGAAAACGTTTTGAATAATCTTTACTCAAAATGAGAAGAGTAAGCCCATTCCAATTGATTACGAAGTCTCAGCGCAATCAAATTACAGCAGGCATCAAACAGACTTTTCAATTGACCATACCACGAGGCCAAACCAGAGTTTCGGGCATTAATAAAAGAATATTGCGAGGAAGTCTATATTAAGAGCATACATTTTTTTCTGTTTTTTGGCCAAAAATCATTTTTTTAATGATGACCCACAGAAAGAGGTTCGAATGTTGTCAAATTTAGGATCGCTGGATGCTAAATGGCACCAGCAAAATATTTGATGACACGATTAGTATTATGCGCGAAATAACGTTTCTTGACAACTTGTAGGGTGATATCTTTGTTGTAGTGTTCAAAGTTCAAATTGCTTCTCCATGGCTACGCGTGAGATTTTCTAACCCCAAGCACGGTAATTTCGTTTGTAACAGAATCTATGATAGAAAAATTCATCTTATCTTGGTAGATATTTTGTTCAAAAAACCGGACTTACAGCTCAAAAAGGGAAAAGATATTAGCACGTTACTACTCCCTTCAAATTCTGAGTTTATTGCAGCATAGCCTATAAGCAAAATTCAACTCAGATTAGTCTGGCTATTGTTGATTTGCTGAAGGCCCGCGCCTCATTTGAAATGCTGCCTTTTGGGTGTTTCTTTAAAAGCATGTGAAATAGAAATAAACACAGATTTTTTATTTTTGTTTTGAGTATTTTATTCCTTGATCTATTGCTAAAAAATAAAAATTTTTTTTAGCCACACAAGGGTCGCTCAAAAAGTTGTCAGCCTTCAAAAAATAGTATTCGCATGGGCAATGGACACCCATGTATCAGGTTCTACTAAACCGATTTGTATGAAATAAATTAGTTAACTTAGAATTAATTTCTTTAAATGACTTAGAATTAATGTCGTTATCACGTAAATTACGACAATTTGGAAAACAAACTTTTTAGTATTTTTTTCGGACCTTTAAAATCAAAAAAAAAGTCAAACAGCTTTGAACGTCCGCCCTTTTCTGAAATTTTTTTGTAAAGATCGCACTTCACAAGACAATGACATTCATACTAAACAAGAACCTTTTAGTCTTTTTGATTTCAAGCACCTGTGAGTCCCGGAAACCGTGTCGCCAGCGTAATACCTTTTGTTGGAAGGTCATTTTGTGAATGAACGAATGAACGAACCTTGTATGGCCAAAACATGTTTTTTATTTTTTAACAATAAATCAAAAAATTAATTAATCCAAGTTAGAATAAAAAATCTTTTTTAGTTTTCTTTTTACACACTTTTAAAGTTTTCTTTTTACACACTTTTGTTCGGGCGTTTCAGCATTTCATTTTGCTTAGATATGTCACGGAGTTTGCGCTACTTTTTTGGTGATAATGAATAATGTACCGTGAAAATCAAACATTCTGAATACTAAAAAATAACTTCCTAATCAAAACGGTAGGACGTGTCGAAACAGAATTCATTACTCGTTTGCGCCTGCGAAGTCAATCCTAGCTCTATATCCATTTTAGTCCAAGGTAATTCATAGCTTTGACACCGAGGAAAACACTTTTTAATTAGGGTAAAACGCTTCCAAACCAGTCTTCGAAAGCGAGCTAAAAATTATATTTTTGGTTCTTTTTTTAAACCACTGTGCACAACTTTCATAATTTTTAGACAATCAGACTATTATTTCACTCTCTCAAAGGCGAGTCTAGCAGGCGAACAGGCGAACAATAAGGGTTGTCTTGTAATATACTCAAACGCTCGATTTTTGAAAGATGTCAAACGAAGAAAATGTGAATTTCATCCGAACTTTTGGCTGAATTTTGTGGTTGGAAAAATTTCACACTAATCCAGAAAAGTTCTCCTCGATATTAAGGCTGCTTATTGCCTTGGAATAAATCCAAGTGGATATAGACTAGAATTGATCACGCAGGGACAAACAGGCAATGTATTTTGATTCAGCAAACTCCATTTTTTTTAACTTTAAGTTTTCCGGTGAATATTCTAAGTTTGACCTTCAACTGACCCTCAATTCGACCCCGAAAGGTCAAACTCATAACGAATTCGGAGTCAACAGCCCCAAAAACGTAGGCTTCAATTTTTTGAAATTTTTCCGATGAATATTCTGCGTTTGACCTTCAACTGACCTACAATTGTACCCAGCAAGAACAAACTTATAACGAATTCGGACTCAGCAATCCCAAAAACATAAAAATAAATTTTTTGACAATTTTCCTATGAATATTCTGCGTTTGACCTTCTACTGTCCTTCACTACGCAAGGGCAAACTGACAACTAATTCGGACTTATATATGTTTATAATTGGCGCGTGTACACATTTTTTTTTGGGTGTTTGGCAGAGCTCCTCCTCCTATTTGTGGTGTGCGTCTTGATGTTGTTACACAAATGGAGGGACCTACAGTTTCAAGCCGACTCCGAACGGCAGATATTTTTATGAGGAGCTTTTTCATGGCAGAAATACATTCGGAGGTTTGCCATTGCCTGCCGAGGGGCGACCGCTATTAAAAAAATGTTTTTCTTAATTTTGGTGTTTTCACCGAAATTCGAACCCACGTTCTCCCTGTGAATTCCGAATGGTAGTTACGCACCAACCCATTCGGCTACAGCGGCCGCCTTAGACTTAGCAACCCCAAAAACGTATGTGTCATTTTCTTGAAAATTTTCCGGTGAATATTCTGGGCTTGTCCTTGCAAGAAATTAGTTCTTAAGGTTTTAGGTAGTTAGAGGAAGATTTCACCTCTCAAGGCGTGCTGGAAATTTGCCTACTTGACGGATATATTACAACTGTAATAAAAGAATTTTGCTTAGCTCTTACTTTTTTCCAGTATTCCATTGACTTTCCTTGCGGCTGTTCAACTAAATCGAGGCATAGCTTTGGAATCGAAAATTTTATAATAAAAACCATAAAACTATTTTTCGGTTACTTTTCTAATAACCGCGAATGCAGTAGCACAGCGGAATGCGAAAAATATGTATACAATTTAAAATGATTACATATTCATATTCCATATTCATAAGTTTTTTGCAAAAACAAAATTTAAATTTAAATTCACAAAGCATTTGCCATAGATACGGAATGCGCATCATAAATTTCATTAGTAGTTAGTTGTTGTTAGCTCAAGGCGTACAAGCATACGTAAATCCATAGATATGTTTATAACGAACCTGTAAGACAAAGAAAAAATTATCTTTAGTAGAAAAGAATTGTAGCAGAATTAAGTAGTGAAAAAATTTAATAAAACAAAAATATTAAATATCCACAGCGGCCAAGCAACATTGTTGTTGAGCGCAATTTGCAGCGTGCGAAAAAGTTCTGAATTAATATGGAA
Source organism: Anastrepha obliqua (assembly GCF_027943255.1). Classification (NCBI taxonomy): domain Eukaryota; kingdom Metazoa; phylum Arthropoda; class Insecta; order Diptera; family Tephritidae; genus Anastrepha; species Anastrepha obliqua. The sequence goes on along the minus strand of NC_072894.1, from coordinate 109,300,637 downwards.
GTTTTCGACTTTTCATTTTACATTTTTTACGAAGCATAGTTTCCAAACTTTTTTGTTAACTTTTTTGTCGAGCTTCATTTCTGCTCATAGTTTCCCATTTGGCAATGCAGCTGGGCAATTCAAAGTGATTGAAGCGTGCATTATGCAGTCAATCATTTCGGCACACAGTCAGCGACTCGTTTCTTTGTTTAATTTATTAAATTATATACATTTTCCTCGTTTTTTGTTGCTTCTAACGGCTCCTCAAGCGACTTGCTTGCCCACTCTTCAGAACTTCTGTTAGTTCTAAGCGTTTTGTAGCATACTTTTTAGCGTTCGCTCAAACTTCAATTATTATGAGAATCGTTGTGAATATCATTGAAATTTTATATCTTGGAAATATTTGCGCACAAATATTCCACTCAATGGATTTTATAGAGAAAATGAAATAGAAAGTTGTGAGTACAAAAGGAGATAAATTAAGTAAAAAAGCAAAGAAGGAAAGAAATTAAGCACTTTCTCAGCTCAATTTCCCTTTTTGTTATACAAATTTGTAGCAAACAACTTCTAAGAAATGCTGCATACAAAATACTAAGTATTCATAAAATTTACTTTTTGAAGTGCACAAGAATTCTTGGCAAAATCTCGGCACCAATATACATAAGCGTGTTACAACAAAATTGATGGAAAGTTATTTATTTTATTGCGCAGCATTTCACAAATTCACAATGATTTTGGAATTTTTCCTTGTACATTTTATTCTTAGTAGTAAAGGCTTTCTAAAACATATACTAAATAAAAAATCCATTAAATCCAAATTGAGATTCATTATTTAATGAAATTCATAACAATTCATTCATTCATTAAACATTTTATTCATTTAAGATCAACCAGCTGAGTTGGTAATAAAGATTTTCTGCCTTTCAGACCATCTCAAAGCTTCTTCAGTTATTGAATTATTACAAAGCACGTATGCTTTATGAAGTTACTTATAATTTTCGCCCATGCCATCTTTGCCTGTTTTTAAGTCACAGATATTTAGTATCCCAAAGGAATCTGAAACAGATTAGATAAAAGAAGTGAGATATTCGCATTTACGCATTGACTGCAACAGCAAGAAACACTCTGTTCAAAACTTTGTACATTGGCTTAATATTTAAGCTACTTAAATTTAAATACAATGCAATGCAATACTAGTCACACTATCGGAAGATTAATAATTTTTGCAAAGGGCGTCATACCTCAATCATTTAAAATATATTTGACACTTTTAAACTATACAGCTAGGGGGTCTAGGAAGCACTAAACAAAGTGCGTGATTACATTTAACATGGCAAATGTCACAATCGATCTTTGTCCTTTTCTTGTTTCAAGTTGGCACACTGCCTCCAAGTGGCGTCTCCTGGGTAAGCTACGTATATTTGTCCATGGTGAAATGTGTGCAGTGAGCTTCAAAGCTTAAAGGGTTTTGCGACCCACCATTAAAACAATCACTCCAATGATCCAAATAAGAAGCCCCGGATAAGAACTCACTCTTTAAATGACGACCCGCGCTTACGCTATAAGAACAACGATTTGAGGATATGCACCTGGAACGTCAGAACCCTCTACAGACCGGGTGCCGCTATCCAGCTGGTTGATGCCCTCAACAAATACAAGGCTGACAGCGTCGCACTCCAGGAAATGCGATGGACTGGGCAGGGATGCTCTGAAAAGCCTTTCTATGACAATTACTACAGCTGCCATAAAACGAAGCATGAATTCGGAGTAGGCTTTGCGGTAGGCCATTTTATCGTCCACTTCCAAACTCCGGATAAAAATTAGTCTACACAACCTGAGCCTAATTTGCGTGCACGCTTCGACAAACGAGAAGGATGACGAGATCAAAGAACGCTTCTACGAAAGTCTGGAAGAAGCTTACGACCACTGAACTCGCCATGATATCAATATTGTACTTAGTGACTTTAATGCCAGAGTAGGCAAGCAAGATGTCTTTGGCTCAACCGTCGGAAAATTTGGCCTTCACTACGAAATTACCGACAACGGTGTGAGGCTGATCGACTTCGCTGCGGCGCGGAACATGGAAGTAAATAGCACCAGATTCCAGTATCGAGACATCCATAAAGCTACCTGGCTATCTCCAGATCAATCAACGCGATCGCAGATTTACCCCACTGTGATAGACGGACAGCGCTGCTCCAGTGTGCTACACGTGCGTACAATCCGAGGAGCCAACAGCGATTGCTGTTATTACCTTGTGGCACACGCATATGTCTGGTAAATAAGGTGTGCCAAGGCACACAGCAAAAGCTAGATCACAAGAGACAGCCAGGAGCTTCGCAGCTCAACTATCACTCCAGCTCAGTCAGATCACTCACCAACTCAACGACATAAATGAGCAGTGGACAATAATCACCGCCTGCATGCGTACCGCTGCTAAAACGGTGGTTGAATTACACCAACAGCAGCGCAACACCTGGCACGACGTCGAGTGCCGCAACGCCACTGCAGTAAAAGACGCTGCAAACAAAGCCACACTGCGGTCGGCCGCAACGCATGCCACGATGGAGCGATAACGCGAGCTGAGGAGGAAAGCGTCGCGTCTATTCAGGCATAAGAAAGGGGATGCGGAAAGATGTGAGCTCGAAGGGCATGAGAATCTAGGCGGCAGGAGCATGGCCCGAAAATTTTATCAAAAAGTCAAGCGCCAGATCGAAGGTTTTAAGACCGAGGCTAGCTCGTGCAAAAACGGAAGCAACTATCTGGTGACGGATGAACACTCTGAGGTTATGGAGGAATCACTTCTCCCAGTTGCTTAATAGTGGATATATGATAGCAGCGTAGATGGGGAAATAGATACCGATACCCCAGTCGTTGACGATGTAATCATCGTGCCCCACCTGACCTAGAAGAAGTGTGAACATCCATTAGGCGACTCAAAAACAAAAAAGCCGCTGAAGCAGACGCACTTCCCGCCGAGCTATACAAAGCTGAAAGTGTAGAGTTGACAAATCGCACGCATCAGCTCCATCGCAGGATATGGTCGGATGAGAGCATGCCAAGCGAATGGAACCTGATTGGGCTGTGTCCTCCACATAAGAAAGGTAATCCGGGAGATCAAACGGAGAATAACTCTTGCCTACAGCCATTATTTTAGGCTAAGTAGGCAAGTAGTAGGCCAGTAGTTCTCTCTCCAAGGACTAAGCTGGCACTCTACAAAACGCACATCATTCCCGTCCCAACATATGGCGCAGAAACATGGACGATGTCAACAGGGAATGAAAAAGTTTTGGGAGCCTTCGAGAGAAAATCTCGCCGTAAGATCTTTGGCTCCCTCCGCTTTAGTGAGGAGTATCGCGTACGATGGAACAGCGAGCTGTATGAGCGCTATAGGGACATGAACATAGTTAAGGGTGTGGAAATACAGCAGCTACGATGGCTAGTAAAACACCCGTATGAAACAAAACGCTCCAGCAAGACGAATTTACGACGCGGTACCTCAAAAAGGAAGGCGTGAAAGAGGAAGACAACAGCGCTCGTTGGAAAGCCCAAATGCTGCAGGACCTGTCTTCCCTTAAGATTTCCAACTGGCGCGAACGAGCGCAAGACAGAAACAGCTGGCGTGGAATTCAGATTCGGTCAAAATCGACACACAATTGTAGCGCCACATAAGTAAGTAAGAACTAAACAGCTGCCGGATAAAAACAGGCAAGCAGCGGAGCGCTTAGAGTTCAAAATAAAGATTTCAATCACTGGAATTATTTTTTTGTATTTCGGAAAAAAATTTCTTAAAAAATAAAAATAGGACGATTAAATTTGCGTCACCATGTACTCGTACATTTCTCGGCTACCGAATATACATTTCAAATAACACGTGTCATTTCTATAGCATAAACATTGGGTGAAGTGAAAAGTACTCAACTTTTCTTGCGCTTGATGCCGGCGATGAAATTAAAACTTTATTGAGATCCCCATGCTAATACTTCCAAGCTACTTCTATACCAACTTTCAATTCCTAGGTAATGTCACGTGTCTTGATCGTGGTCGAAGTGGTAATGGATAATACATCGAATTTTTGTAGTTTTTACCATTATTTTAAAATTATGTAGCACACAAGTGCCTTCATTGAACTCAAAACTGGCAACAAAATTGTTTTGAGGCGTAAAGTCATCCTTAAATCGCACTAAAGATTTCTAGCATCAAGCACTTAGAACTTCTTAGTGCACCCAACTTTTTCACCTGTCTGATTGCGAACATCAACCGAATTCAGAAAAAAAATTGCATACACAAATTCCCAATTTTATACGCATCAAATCCTTCAACACCAAGCTTTCATTATTAAAGAAGCAATTCCAATTCGTTTCAGAAAGCTACGCGTGTGCATTTATAACAACAACATTGTTTGTTTGCTTGATGATTGAGAGAATGAAATGTAGAGATTGTGAAATATAAATGTGGTGGTGTATGTAGATACATTTGTATGTGTAAGTGCATATATATAGCACATACAAGTGTGCTCACAATAATAGCCACATGTGGAGTATATAACCCGGAAAGCATCAAGTACGCTCAGTGCACTCTCGCGAATGCTTCCGAACATAGGAGGGCCGAGCAACTAAGCAACGTCATCACATCGACTCTGCTATACGCAGCACCAGTATGGCTAAAATCCTTAGAGGTAAAGGTACAGGTTTAGAATACCATACGAAGCATTGTATAGACTTTGCGCACTGAGGGTTATAAGCGCATACGAAACCACCTCGGACGAAGCTACAATGGTGATCGCAGGCACGACGCCCATCGATAGATATATTGGCAGAAGAGCGAGCAAGAGTGTACGCACTAAAAGAGCAGTGTCGAATTAACATAGCAACGATCGTGGAAACAGAGAAGGCTATATCAGTACTCAAGTGGAAAGAGCGTTGGAAAAACTCAACAAAAGGAAGGTGGACGTATACCCTAAACCCAAACATCGAAAAGTGGCTAAATCCGAGCTATGGTGACCTTAACTTTTACCTAATACAATTCTTGACAGGTCATGGTTGCTACCAGAAGTACCTATATCGCCTTGGGATACGTGACTCGCCTCCTTTATGTCGAGTATGCCACGAAGAGAGCAAGGCATATGTTTTTCGTATGCCCACGATTTGCGATTATTCGAGGTAATTTAGCTGGACTTTCAGAAGATCCGATAGTACCAGGAAACATAGTCGACATCATGATGTCTTCAAAGTATGCGTGGAATAAAATTTTGTCGGCAATCAGCGATATGCAGCATGCATTAAAACACGCAGACATACACGAGGTAAGCGGTAGGTAAACAGGCGATACTTGACAAGGAAACGGACTCTAAAGTCGAAGTGTTACAAATATGGTGGGTATAGACAAAACTAGGGGAGGATTAAAGTACGTGCAACTTTTGACGGACTGCATATGAAGAGCAAGTGACGTAGAGTCTAGTGCTCAACCGCCTTCCTGACGCTGTATTTAACTGTTGTACCGGCAGGAGGTTTAGTTTGGGATAAAATCCTACACTAACGGGGTACAGGCTGTCGATGTTTCCTCCTCGTAAAAAAAAAAGTGCATGCCGCACTGCACAGTTTGACGATTTAATTACTTTTTATTTTTTACTCTATTTAAGAACTTTTATTTTTTTATAAAAGTATAGTTTATACTACAACAAAAACTATATAATTTTATACATAAAAATTTTCTTAAAAGGATAGATAGATAGATTTAATATTTGTTTAATAAAAATTCTAAAAAAAAATTGAAGCTAGCAGCTTTTAATTTACGGTCCTCGCTTTTGGTAGTTTTGCGTGTTTCTTTAAAAGCGTGTAAAACGGAAACGAAAAAAAAACTTTTTATTCTAGTTTTGAATATTTTATTTCCTAATCCACTATTAAAAAATAAAATTTTTGTTTTTGCCATACGAGGTTTGTTTAAAAAGTTGTCAACTTCCAAAAAATGATCTTCCAAACAAATGTAAGTCGCTGGCGACACGCATTCCGGGACTCACAGATGTCTTAAATCGAAAAGGGAAAAGGATTCTTGTTCAGTATGCATGTCGTTGTTGTGTTAACTACGATCTTTAAAAAAAAAGTTTTACCAATTGGCGGTTCAAGGAAGAAACCCCGTTTTTTACCTTTTTTTACTTTAAATGTCCGAAAAAAATACTAAAAAATATGCTTTCCAAATGATCGTAGTTCACATGATAACGACATCAATTCTAAGTTAACAAAATTTTATTTCATCAGAATCGGTTGAGCAGAACTGGCTATGTCTGTGTCCATTGTCAATGTGAAAACCATTTTTTGAAGGCTGTCAACTTTTTGAAGGAACTTTGCTGGTCACCAAAAAATCGTCGGAATGAGCTTTCCGGCCGATTGGACTTTCTTCGTCTTTTTTGGAGCAGATTTACCGGGGAAATCCATTGTTCTGTTTGCTGCATAGCTTCTAGTGTGTAACTATAAATCCAGGTTCCATCAACGGTGACAACTCGACGCAAAAGCTCCTTCAGATCTTGCTTAAATTGCTCCAACCACTGCTTCGAAGTTAAAAGCCGCATTCGCTTGTTGTCTACCGTGAGCAATCGAGGTACCTCTCGGATCGATAATTTTTTCATCGTCAACTTATCATCTAAAGTATTAATTCCCGTTCCGATTGATACACCTATGGCCTCTGCTACTTCGCGCGCTTTTGTTCGTCGATCAGGAACGCCCTATTTCAGCAAACACGGGCACTTATTGAACCGCCCTCCTATTTCGCGCTGCTATTATTGTGAACACAGTCGTATGTATGCTCATTTTCCCGCTATAAGTGATATGTGTGTGTGCCAATAGATTTCATATATACAACTACTACGCTCCACCTTGATTTCAAACCATATACGAGAACTCCAATTATTCTTGGAATGGCTTCCATTTCTTGTAGCCACGACTTATGATTTTATTCTCAGTTTCCTCTAATTTCGCTTGCGTTGATTTTAAATTTGATGTTCGTATTTGAAAATAAGGCATTTCGTCTTCATATTTCCTCCTCGTGTTGCCTTAACCGAATAGTTTTGTTTCTACTGACTAAATAAACAAGTTTCATACGTCAACTGCCAAGTGTGCTAAGTTTTCTACACAAATATCCTGCGGCGAAGTCTTCCTCACAAAAATTAAAACACATAAGTTTCACATATGTAAGTGGTATGTACCTATGTCGGTATGGGCTCTGCCCTAGTGCATGCGTATGATAAACGCGTGAAATGTGTCAGCCGAGTTTTATAGGTCATGGCCACTGCTCTGCATACACCCGCAGATGTAGTGGAATACTTCAAACTTTTAATCCCGCAAGCGTCAACTCATGCTCGTATTTGAAAAGGCTTGAGAAGTTGTTTGTGAGATGTTGTACGTCTGTTTTACGAGGTTGTGCAAAAGGAAATTAAAAATATTGTGCTGCTTTGTCGGAAATGTTAATAGAAGTTTAGTTGAGGAAGTGTCGCCTAACGTAGTATTCCCTTGACTTGCAGCTGCATTTGTTTGTTCCTTCTCTTTGTTCAGATAGACTTTTCATTTATCGGCCGTGGTTAGCCGTGCATATTAATTAAGAATAGAATTAATATATTGTCAGTTTTTTTTCATAAAAATTTTAGCGCTTCGCCGAAAATCTTTTTTGCTTATGGTAGAGTATTTTGGCTTGGATATATAAGAAAATAAAGGACGTAAAAAAACATGACACCATCAAAAGGCAGATGAATTCAAGGCAACCTTTCCACCCTTTAAATGGGTATACTGCTATTTAATTTTTATTTGTGTAAGTTTCTCCATAAGTTGTTCTAGAAGTTCATATAACCAGAATGGAAAATAAAAGAAGACCACAACCTACAGGGTACTAGCACTTGTTATACGAGTAACCTAAAGCAACATACACACATACATAAATTCTTTTAGTTGAAAATATAACTCGTTTCCGGGCATTTATTTTATGGGCATTAGATTAGCTGCATGCTGAGTTTTATATTTTCGATCATAAATAAAAATGCATATATGAATGATTTTTATTTCCTTCTCAGGACAATTTTTTGATTTTTATTAATATAGTTTAATTATTTTTTTATTAAAAAAATATATATTAGGTGCGCAACTAAGTTCCCGCTGTTTGTCAATAGATGCCGCCAGCATCGTCATTTGTGGGAAGTGTTGACTTTCCTCTTTCATTCCGAAAAAAAGGCGGCTGAAGCACATCGAGAGATACAAAAAATTTATAGAGATGCTGTCTTAAGTGAAACAACGTGCTGAGATTGGTTCCGTAGCTTCAAAGACAGTGATTTTAATGTTGACGACTGTCCGCGTGAAGGAAGGCCAAAAACCGTCGAAGACGCTGAATTGGAGGCATTGCTCAATGAGAATCCGTGTCAAACGCAAGAAGAGCTTCCTTCAGTATTAAGAGTTACCCGCCAATTCCAAGCGATTGCGTGCTTTGAGAATGATTCAGAAATAGGGGACTTGGGTTCCTTATTAGTTTAAACCAAGGGATGTTGAACGTCGTTTATTCCCCTGTAAATGGGAAGGGTTTTTTTTTCATCGCATCGTGACGGGTGATGAAAAATGGATTCATTACAGCAATCCAAAGAAAAGAAAGGTCATAGGACTGCCCGGTTGCCCGGTCATGTCTCTACGTCGTCGCCTCGGCCGAATATTCACGCTTGTGAAGGCTATGCTATGTATTTGGTGGGACCAAGTTGGCGTTATTTATTATGAGCTGTTAAAACCAAGCGAAACCAGCACTGGAGATCGGTATCGACTTCAATTGATGCGATTGAGCGGAGCACTGCTCGAGAAGCGGCCGCAATACGCGGAGAGGCATGAAAAAGTGATTCTTCAGCATGACAACGCTCGGCCTGACGTTGCCAAACCCGTTAAACCCTACCTGGAAACACATGGAAAATTCTACTCCACCCACCATATTCTCGGGATATTGCGCCGTCCGATTATCTCCTGTTCCAATCAATGGCACATGGTCTAGCTGAGCAGCAGTTCCATTCACTTGAAGACATAAAAAAATGGCTTGATCCGTAGATAGCCATTTTCTGCAGATGATGCGGAGGCATTTTTTGACGAAAGATTGTAGCCTCTGTGTGAAGGTATTACATACCAGTCATGTTTCGCTCTCGTACAAGAATATGGACTTCACGCATGAGCTGAATTAGTGCACCTGGAGATTTACAAACTCCTCCATATTGTATGCATTAGCCCGAATGCCCCCCTTCATTTGTTTAGCCTGCAGTTGACATCTTCATCTGTTCCACCATCTGCCGTGATGAGGCGGCCGAGGTAGCAGAAGCTTTCAGCAAATTCCACCGGGCATCCGTCAACCAATATCTGCCTTGCGCTATTGTGGTTAACTCTCACAGCCTTGGACTTGGCCATGTTGACCTCCAATCCGACAGTGCGTGTCCAGGTCCTCAAAATGTTTGGTGAAACTCCATACGACGCCTTTTTTTTGTGCAGTTTCAGTTGGCTCATGTCGTCATGAGTGACGATGGCGAAGGGAAGGGCGACAGCGCACAACCTTGGCTTATGCCTGCGTTGGTAGTGAATGGATCGCTTATATCGCCTGTGTGAAGTACTGCCAGCTCGGAGTTCTCGTAGAGGGCTCTGATGAGGCGGATTATCTTGGCGGGAACTCACTTTTTACTCAGTGCCAGCCACATTGTGTCTGGTTTGATAGTGTCGAACGCCTTAAAGAATTCTTAAAGAATTTATTGTTATTATTATTTTTAAATTTTTTTTTTAATTTTTTCAAACCGTCCCACAGTGCGGCCGATTCCCGAAAAGCTGGCCAAAACTCAAAAAATTAAGTAATTGATTCAAAATTTCTTACTCGGGGGTTGTCGGGGTCGCTGAATACGAATTTGATCTTAAAATTTTGAAAATCCACCCCCTTCCACCCCTATTGGCCACCCCCTCACGTGAAATAGCGTATATTCAAGAACATAATCAAGATGCATATAAATTTATATGTTTTCGGGGTCGCAAGGTAGCAAGTGGTAGCAGCTGAATCTTGTTTTATTCAGTAACCATTACTTTTTTGAGTAACCTTTAATAGGTTTCAAAGCAGCATATGACGGCGCTGTATTACTATACAGTTTGAAAACTCAAATTTTATAAAAAAAATTGCAAAAAATGTATCTACGTATTGCTGCAGCTAAAAATTTTGTATCGAGGTATTGATATGTACTAAAGATTTCTCGTATTTGGTTTTGTTCAATTTACTCCATTACAAAATCGTTCAAATGTGTACAACTTTCACTATTCATCGACAGTAATACGATGCTCAAACGAAGGCCACGTTGCGACTGAAAATACAGAGGATACTTAGGGTACAGGACGTTGCTATGAACGGTTTTCACTACTCAAGGCATTACTGTAGCCAATCCAAAGACAAAAAAACTCTATCTAGAAACTTTTTTTTTCGACTTTTGGCCAGCTTTTTGGGAATCGGCCGCACTGTGCGTCCTTCGGCTCCCAAGCTAAAAATAAGAAAACTAAATATCGGTTTCAATCGTCTGATCAGTGCCTTTAAACGAGCTTTATATATCATCAATTCCCATCGCTTCTTGTCAGAATGAAATTTTCTTCTCGTTACATTCAATGAGTCCAAAGCCAGTGATAGCTACAATGTTTGCTGGCAGCATTTTCACTCAGTGCCATTTTATTTTCCTCTTTGTATTATTTTATTGATTTTAATGGTCCGCCATTCATCGACGTCGCTATTATGGCTATTACAGTATTTTTCTGAAGCCCCTGCTGCACAAGGTTGCAAACGCATGCTTGTGCTGAATTCATTTTTCCTAACTACAACGAAGAGGCTAAAGAAATACTCAGCATGCCAGCATGCAACGACAACAATGAAGAAGTAAATATGTACCGTCTTACAAGCACGTATGGGTTTTCTTACAGATATTTCATTATACATATATTTCTATTGTATTCACTTGTATGCACGACTTGTGCAAATTTCAATAAATATAGTTGGGTGATAAAAAGTTTTGAATAAAACTTTAACAAAAATTTCACCAACAACTTGGCAACAAGTGAGACACACACACACACGAAACATGCACGAGATGTGTATAGCATTGTTGTGGTAAATTTACTAATTCTCTGAAGACGTCTCAGGACAGACAAAGGAAATAGGGCAGCGCCAATTGTGTAGCACACGTGCTTTTAAATGTCTGAATATGTGAAAAACTTTGCATCAGAAAAATGAAGCGCCATATTGTGGCTATACAAGTACGTTTCCCAAAACGAAGCGGAATAGTTGCATGCTAAAGAAAATGAAAGTAAACTCAATGGCACATATGCTCATGTGAGCATATACACATTCAAGTGCACTCGTATGTATACGTGTAGCCATTCGTTGAAACGTTATTGCCAGCTATATGGTTTTATTAATAGTAAAGAAATAGTATAGAAGAAGAAGAAGGAGTTGCTGCATGACTTCCAGTGACAACATTAAAAAATGCTTCATGCAATTGGGTTAATTGCGCAATCATACATTTTATTTGTATTTATTTTATTGTGTTTTTTCTTCTTCGTGAAGCGCCTGCAACGGTCGTTGGCCATTGGCCTGGGTCACTCATACGCAGTGTCATTCAAGGCTATTGCAGAGTATTTGCAATTGCACAGTGTTCTAGTTTGGTGCAAAGAAAATTTAAGAAATGGAATAAGTAGTTAGGGCATTGCTTGCATTAGTTCGGTGTATAGCGCATTGGGTTTGTATATAAAGTAATGTTAGCTCCAAACTTCGTCTCGTTTTTTTTTTTCTTTGTTTTAATTTCTTTTTTTCGAAACAGTTTTCTTTTAAAGTTGGTAAATTTTTGGAAAAAATATAATAATCAAAATATAACAGAGCAAATTTTTTTTCGAGAACATTTCATTTTTTTTTTTTTTTTTTTTTTTTTTTTTTTTTTTTTGTCGGGACAACTAGCAAGTGCAGCACTCAGACATTAATTGAGTCCATTGTACTACACTTGGATTCCCTTTTAATTTTCTTTAAATCTGCCCGATCTCCGAAGAAATCTGAGTAGATCTTGTGGTGCCAAGGAGCCAAGATGGTCGCTTCTTAACACATCAGTGCCAAAGACCTCAAACCTGATTCGGGCGAAGGCGGGGCAGACACACAGGAAGTGGTCCGCCGTCTCATCCTCCTCTTCACAAGCTGGGCAGAGTACACTGTCTGAGATGCCCAACCTTTCCATGTGCTTTGCCCACAGAAAGTGGCCCGTCATTAGTCCAACCAGCCGTCTGCACTCCCCTCTGCTTAATGACAGAAGGGTTTGCGACAGTTGATCGGACATGACAGGTAACATCAGTTTTGTCCATCTGCAGCCTCTCTCACATTTCATTTCATACTAAATGGTTGATGCAAGTTCTAAATATGAGCCAAGTTGACCCCTTAAATAAATAAAATATTTAAAATTTGTTTAGTTCTGTCGGACCCCTTACATGAATAAAAAGTGCGTGTAGCGTAGTACACATAACAGAAGTGAAACTTTCAAGGCAGACAAAGAAAGAGGGAGAGACCCGAGAGAGAATGAGAGAGAGAGGGAAAGAGAAAGAGTATATGTCTAAATAAATTCACAACATTTGCAGAGAATACAAATAGACAACATTTGCAAAAAACGTAGAAGGTCCGACCGGTGTTGGTAAACGCCGGACACAAGCCGTAGCAACAACGCGCACTACTCCGAGCGTTTATCACCCGCACAACCGGAGCGATTTCAGGCAGCAACGGCACAAATTACCGCAAGGCAATACTGATAAGTCCGACGTCGGAATGGATAGCACTTTATAGTACGCACAAGCACTAGCCAGGAAACGGAAATAAGCGCCAAAAAGTAGGCACCAAAAAAAACGCCGAAAAAATTGTGACCAAAAAAAGCTCCAAACGGTAGGCACCAAGGAAATATAACGCCAAAAAGTAGGCACCAAAAATATATTTCCTACAAGTTTGCGCAAAGAAAAAAGTGCCAAAAAGTAGTCAGTGTTATTTCTCACTAAAAATTAGCAACCATAAGGAAAACTTCAAGAAAAATAGCCTAAAGTGTATCTAAGATATATAATATATAAGGTAAAGTTCTCTCTCTTCTTCTCCTCTACGTTATATCTCTTTTCTCTTTCGCGGAACGAAAATGCCCAAAACGTTGCATGGCCTTGAAATTTTACTCTCCATTCTCGCTCGTCCATCGACGCCTAAGAAGTTTCACTTCAAAAAAATTTTAATTCCAACACCACAAACTTTTGACCCTTGACGGAAAATAACTCATAAATTAAATCGATTCGGTTGTACGTTTCAAGAGTACTTAGGTAGGTAAGGTGGCTGTCGCAATGACACACTTTGACCTGTCGTAGATCCATTGTGATACCACTGAAGCTTATCCTTACGTTATGGGTTCCATCCGGTTGCTTTAATAAGTTGTAGTTGTAGATGCGCTATATCTGTTAGATCAATTAAAAATGCCGTATCAAAAGTGCGGACCCTCCTTGTAGCTAAGCTTTCACACTCACACAAAAGATACCTGACTATTTGCTCTTCTTCTATGTTAAGACAGCTCTATCGATCTATAGAAATCGACGTACCGGAGTCTAAACCTTCTAGCGTTGCTGCCTATTAGACAATGACCCGTTAATACCCCTGTCATGTTTGTTGTAGCTTATCTATTAAATTTTAATAAGCTTTTTGATCGACCGCTGTTCCATTTCTGTCATGTCTGTTTGCTTAGTTCTCATGTAGTGAGGTTTTACCAAATTGCATTTACCTTGTTGATGATTTCCGTATCTATAAGTAGTTTACAAATGGCAAATAGCGTCTTATCCACTTGGATATCAAGGGTTTCTACTTTGTAGTTTCTTACTACATTCCTGTGGCCTTGCACCCAGATAAGGTGCACTTTGTAATATTTGGATACGTTATTTCGAAGTTTAAAATATTATATGACTGTTTTTGATGAGTGATGAAGACCTCATTTGTGCATAAAACTCACATTTGTATTAGCGTAAGTCCCTTTTTTATGGCAGTGACTTCCGCTTGAAATACAGTGCAATTGTCAGGTAGGCGAAATGATTGGCTGACTCTGAGTTTATCGGAGTAAACCTCTCCACTTAGTTTTTATCCAGTTTTGAGCCAACTGTATAGATTTTTATATCATTCTCTTTAAAAATAAGTCCGTTGTCCCATTCCTCTTTCGGAGGAAATACCGTGACGAAGGATATATTGAAGACGTTAACTCACAGAAATCCGTTCTACCAGAAATGTAGAAGATTTTTTCTAAAACTGAAAAGATTCGATTTTCTTAACCTGAGAGCTAACTTGCCAGCTGTTTGCTTACCAAGTTGCTCTTTTGGTAATAGATTTGTGGCTCTGTGTGTAATATATAGTATATCTGTGGGTGTAGTCCTAGGGCCCAGCAGATGCCCAGACTGGGTATTTTTTGTACATGTGTCATGCTCTTTTTGATATAGAAATATATATACATATCTAATGTCGGCCACCATACTATATACCGTATGTTAGGAATGGTCTTACTATCACTGCGTAAAGCCAATATATAATAGATGGCGAAAGACCCCAACTTAATCGCTCTTTTTACTCTATCTTCCACATTTGACTTCCATCTGTTTGACTTCCAAGGTGTTATTTCTGGAGTTCTATGTTTCCTAGTAAATAAGTAGAGTTCAGTTTTGTTAGACTTAACGCCAAGCACATTTGCTTTTAACCTGTTTGAAACCATGTTTAGCAAGGTGTTGAGCTGTTATTTTACTGACCCTTTTCCTGATCTTCGAGGCCTCTAGGGTAGGGATCACAAATCTGCTCATATGCATATTTTTTAATGAACTCAACCAGAAAGTCGGAGATCTTGAAATCAGTCAGTGATTTTATTATGTTATCCGGTAGGATGTTATTGAACGCATTCTCGATGTCAACGAGGCTATCAGTGTGTATTGATTGACTTTTCAATTTCTGTAACAAATAAGTGAAGTGCCGTTTCTGTGGATTTTCCTTTACCGTGCGCATGTTGTGAGATACTGAGTTTATTGGGATTGATATTAGCTTGAATATTATTTTCTAAAATTCTTTCTAATGTTTTTAGTAAAAAGGATAGGTTAATTGGCATAAAACCCTTGGGTATATTATCTTTTGAGTGAATGTTATCATTGAACCGAAAATAATCCACCGTTTTTTACAGATGGATTATTCAAAGAGGAGGCTCACTAACTTCCTTTAATACATTCAATAAGAGAAGACTCAAGATTTACCAAGGGACTATTGACAACGAAAACTTTCAAATGATAAACCATGCAACAAGCTAAAAATCCCATTAAGCGGTAGTTAAGCGTAATCTTTATATGGTACAAGATAAGGCATAGCGTGAAAGTATTCTTTCAGTTCGCTAAAAAGCCAGCAATAGAGTGGGCATTTAGAGTCCAATGGCCGAAATTCTTCTACTGCCACTACGGACGTCTTTACTCAACAATCAAGTGAGTGACACAATTTCTTCGTACCCCAACTCCAAATAAATAAATAAAAATAATAAATCAAATACAAAATTTATTTATAATAAAACTGTGGTCATAAAAGATTCATCATTTACTTTAAATGATTCAATATTGTTTTGTGGCCTAAGTTAGTCTGTAAAGTGCAGTGAATTCGTAGACTCAGAAGGTATTGATTGATGATGGGAGCACACGGCAGGTGCGATTTGTTTTTGTTTATCTCTTTAACAGAGAAGGGATTAAATCTCAAATAGGGTTCCCATATAAATTAAGTCCCCTGATTTAACTTTTTCCCAAATTCGTCTGCAGAGCCAATGCTTTGAACTGGTGCACCAGGCAGAATGCCTACTTTATTCTTAAGACCAGCTAAACACTTTTCAGATCGAACAGTTACTGAAAAATTTCAACTCTATGGTTATCGACCTCCTGCAAGGCAGTAGTAAAAATACTTACACTCTTAGTTGAGATGTTGAAGGAATATTTAGGGTAAGTTTTGCACCATTATTCAGATTGCCATTTCCGACGTTTTCGCTTCATAAATTTCGCATCATATTTAACTTTAACTTATAATAAAAATAATACTGCAAATCTCTAGCGCTGGAACGTGCTGAATAGAGAAAGATTGTTGACTTTAAGTCCTCCCCGGGCTGTAACACTAATAGATGAGGGTGATGATAAAAGTAATCTCACTTTCGAGTAAGATTCACTAAGATTCCAATAATTGTGAAATTACAAAAGTGTCACTAAGATTCTAATAATTATGAAATTACAAAAGTGCCCTTTTCATGCAGGCTTTTTGTGCAAAAATTATTCACTAGGACCCCACTATATTTCACTCACTTCTCCTCCAAAATGATTGCATTTGCATATGAAGGCACTTAGAAAATTTTATCATCATTGACAGGCGTGCGTACAGTCATATTTGCACACGAGAATTGCGCACATGCACAAGTTTAAAAGTTCGAACGGAAATTCTTCAGCGTAAAAGTAAGAAATATTTACATACTCGTACATATTTCAACAACAGTTGAAAGCGTGTAAGGCGACATTATGGTTGGTTGACCTTAGGCCAGCAAGCGAAACGAAAACCTTGTTTGGTTGACATAAGTTTATTAAGCGGAAAGGACTTCTTCTTTTTCGGAGAAAAGCAAAATCTGGTCTATTTCGCAATCCAAGTGACAGGAACTCCTCCAAAATAAAATCGACTCTTGCGGCCTACCAATGCAACACTTTTGAAAAACAAAAAAATTAATGGAATTCAATATTATAAAACAACCAATCAGCGCATCTACGTGTGCAAGGTGGCGCATAATTAATCATCCTATCAAAAGATTTATAACTTTTGCAATTATGGGATCTAGAACGGGAAGATATCTACAGGCTGCCAGAGCTGTTGATATAATGGAGAAGATTGATTGGATTTGGGTTGAGGCACTGCCCCAAGCTGTCTAAGAAAGGAGCATCCAGTAACCTGCAACAGCTTCTACAATGAGGGTTAAATGATAACCCTAGGTTTCCACTTGAGAGCCTATCGTCCAATGACCGGGAAATACAGCTACGAGCTTGGAAATTTAATGGAGTGCAGCAACCAGGACTTTTTGAGTTCTCCGTATATTGTACAGGGGCCAAAGGGGTTTCGACGAAGATATGGAGCTCCATCTTTTCTGCGCTTTCCTGAGAAATAATTTGTGCAGGTAACCCTTAACAACTGTCAGATGATCGAGTAGGAGGTGACTGAGACCAATTTAGTCCTCTTCCTAGCAAACTAACCAGCAATTTCATTTCCCTCTATGTTTCTATGTCCTGAAACCCAGATCAGAGAAATGTTATCTCCACACCTAATAGATTTGATCTCTTTACTTTACTAGTTTCGTTCTGCACCTTGGCGTCGTCAGATCCTTAAACGCGGCTTGGCTGTCGGAGATAATGTTAAAACCTCACTTGCTCTCACATTCCCCAAGTAATTTGCATGCCTGCAGGATCGCAAAGACTTCTGTCATAAAAACACTGGCAGTATTCGGTAGTCTAAAAGTGATAGAAAAATTGGCTCAGAGAAAACCCCCGCTCCGACTCACGATTCCATCTTAAACCCGTCAGTGAAGGCAGAGCTACCAGCTTCTGTTCACATTTTCTCCTCGATCCAATCCTGCTTATTTGGAAAGATTGCCCTAGCACGACCCTAAAACTACAGTTGAGGGATAGGAAGATCTGTCCGAAGCTCAGAGAAATATATATAACCTGATTACACTTCGAGCTGCGGTGGAAATAACGTAAAAGTCGATGGGAAGTAAGTGCAAGATGGCATTCAAGGCAGCACGGAGACAAATTCTACATGCTCCGGTGATGCCAATGCATGCAGTCTTTTGCCCCCTTCCCAGTTTAGTGATATTAGAGCCCTTCCGAAAAGCTTCCACCAAATCAGGCATCCATACATACAAAATTAGCAAAGCCACTAAGTTGAACACCCACAGCACGACCTTGAGTCCCAATTTTTTTCCGAACACAGATTTGCAGGAGTAGAAGGCTACATTGGCCTTTTTTACCCAATTTTCACTGTATAGCTTCCAATTGAGCTTGGAGTCAAGTATCACTCCAAGACACCTAACTTTCGATGAGAGCGCAAGTAAGTGGTTGTTTAATTTGGGAAGTCTAAATTATGCAGGCTTATATCCTCTGGTAAACAGCATCAGCTTCGTTTTGTTAGAGTTAACTCGGACGGCCCAACTGGCAGCCCAACGACTGAGTACATCCAGTGACCTTTCCAAAATATCAGCCATGACTGAGGGAAACGGTACCGATACCATCACGACCAAGCCGCCGATGTCTGCCGATGTATGCTACTACCTTAACCCCACCCTTATTTAATATTTCGAGAACTTCGTCAATAGCAACTAGCCAAAGTAGGGGCGAAAAGACGCCAAACTGGAGCGTCCTCCTGTGCCCGAATCTAGTGACTTTAGCCCCTCTTGCCACCGCATTAACTTCCCTGCAGTCAAGTAGGGACGAGATCCAGAGACAGATAGGTCTTTCCACCTCTAGTCTATCTAACAAGTCGCAATTGACTCCGTCTTAATGTTTTTAAAAATCAACCAGAAACTAAGCGTCAAAGTGCCGAATATAAGGTCCCAGATGAGCCGCCACCCAAAAACTCGCGTTTGGCGAGTTCAAAAATCAAGTCGATGCTCATTTATTTTTACAATTCCAAGGGAATTTTCCACAAAGAGTTCATGCCAAACCGTCAACGCAGTATTCTATCTTGGCGTTTTGAAGCGTTTGTTGCATCGCATTCGTCGAATTCGCCCTGAATACCGCGAAGGACTTCTGTGACTTCTACCTATTCGAAAAATTGCATTTGGCCATGCAAGGAAAACGTTTTGCATCCGCCAAGGCCATCCAAAAGACTTGTACCGACATCCTAAATGACATTCCGTTCACTGACCTGAGACACTCTTTCGAGCTTTTAGGTCACGCAAAATAGTATATCGAGAACAGAGTGGACTATTTTGAATAAATAAACTCGAACTTGTCAGAACAAAGCTGCTGTCGTTTCTATTTTAGCTCAGTCCGTAGAAGCCACTTTTTAGTATCTCAATTGGCTAACTCTTAGTGCACTCTGTCTACAAGCGACATAAACTTGTGTTTGTATATTTCCTTAATTCAATAAAGTTCACCTTGGAAAATATCCAATTACAACTAAGTTGGTAATTTAATTAAATACAACATAAATGGTACTTAATTCAATTTATCTATCGGCATTTAATTCCTCATTAACTTATTATTAATTATTTGCCAAGCCATTAAAAATATGTTTATAATGAAAAGTGCGTTTATTAATAATTTATAATTGTGGAAACAAAAAAAAAAAAAGTGCAAACGAAAAGTAAAGTTAGGTTTGCGCAAAAAAAATTCATTTTTTAAGCCTCCCCGCTGAAATAAATGAGGTTAAAATTAGATTAAATGACCAGCAACATATGCAAATGGTCAGCTACAAAGGTAATTAAAATAGTAAAGCAGACATAAAAAGTTTCTACTGATATGTATGTTTGTGTAGGTATGTGTATGTATATGTATATGTACATATTCAATTAGGCATTTAAGTATGTGTACGCGTGTGTGCACTCTAATGCGTGCCCACTCGCCCAACAGAATTGTCTATTACAGCCAATTTAATCGCGTAAATTACATAATAACTTTAATCAAATCAGGCAGTCAAGCATTTAAGTGGACAAAATACTGAAAATACAACACAGAGATAATTTGACTAAACATTTGCGCGAAAATGTGTTTTTTTTTATTACAATGTATTAATAAATGGTTATTTAAATAAAGCGGAGTGTATGAAAGATTTTAGTTATTATTTTAAATTGTTTACATAAGCCACAGAAGCATTTACGGTATAGTGGAGCAAATTTCATAGTTTCGAAATTTCGGGACTCTTTTGTCACAGTCCCGGCCTTTCAGAATTCGTTCCAGGAACACATTTTTTTTAATTCACTAAAATTATATATAACTTCAACTTTTTATTGTAGTTTGGAATTTCGGGGCTTGTTCCAGGAATATTTTTTTTTTAATTCGGTAAAAACTATCTTATACCTTTACCTTTTTTATACAGTCCCAGTTCAGGAGTCGTTCTAAGATTTACCTTTAACCTTTAACTCTCCTCCTCATGTTGCTCTCCTTGCCGTGGAAATGAGGCTTAAGTTCCCATTTAACCCCCATATCATTGGTGCTAACTCACCCCGAGTTATGTAAAACAGCCCCATATGGGGATGGGCTAGCCCCATCCAATTACCATCAGAAGACTACCATACTAACGATAGTCCCCCTATTGTTCCTAACCCCGGCATCCCATCATGTTCTCGTCCTACCCCTAATCCAGAGTGTTATGTGTCACCATGCCTACTGAACAGTTTGCAGCCAAGAGTATCCCGCTGTGTTATAACGGCGCTCTCCTGAAACTGGGTCACCTCAGGAAGTAGTAAAGTGGACTGTCATGATCGAGGACTGCCATGACCGGGGATTGCTAGTTCCGCAGGAATCATGAATTGGATCTGCGATTATATATGCAATGTACGTACAGAGCGATGGTCTGGTCTAGAACGCTGCAGAACTGCAACTGCAGAACAGAACAGACAACTATGAAGCTTTCTAGTAAAACTTCGGTTGATGGTCGGTATTAGCGCAGGGCAGAACCCATGGGTTCAGCATATGAGCAGACCCAATGTGCTTGTCTTGCTTGAAGGAGACGGATAACACTGAGCACTTTCTCTATGAGTGTCCTGCCTTTACTAAAACAAGGCTACGAGTCGTGAGAATGAGTAATAAGGTGGAAGATCTTTACAGATTTGCGAAAGAATATGGAAAATTGACACAGGAATAACTACTTTATCTCTGTCCCTATTCTTTCCTATCTCTTTCTCTCATACTTTTCTCCTTTCCTCCTGGACTATTTACCCTCGGGGAAGAAGCTCTAAATACAATAGCCTTTTTTTCCTGAGTATTTTAGGAGCCACAAAATCTCTTGGTGCTCCTTGGCTCGACCTATTCAAATTTCAAGAAATCGCATAAAAACTCTCGGGAAGCAAGGGCTGCGCTGTCATAAGACAAGCTGAACCTGTTATCCCCCTCACTTCACGTGACATGGAAACTTCGGTAGGAGTAACACCACTAACAATGTGAGCGGCATCGGATCACTTGGCTGAGCCAATGGTTACTGGTACTCGCCCTTCTGGCGCCCCCGGAAGCATACTAGTGCTTCAGAAAGGTACTATCGTACCAATCGTTCAGGCTTCTGAATCCTGGAGAGCCTGAAGGGCACTAAATTATAGGATCTGACGGAGGAACAGTCAGACTACAAGGCGTGGGCAGAAGCCTTCATTGCCGAACACCGGGAGAACGATAAAATGGACTTTGCGCAAGGCAAGCGCAAAAGATCGAGAGAAGGGACGTCTGCTGAAGCCAAAAGAACGAAAGTGTCTGCCACTTATGCGACTAACATCATGCTGAAGAAATCTTTTGCGGAAATATATTGTAAAACAACTACATAACAAGTGATAGATCGCAGTTCCCATGACGGTGCGATCCCGCAAGCAAAGAGAAACCTGATAAACGTGATTTTTAAAGATGACGCATGTTTTATATTTTTTTTTTTTTTGCTAAATTATCGTTCTGGCCCAAACGGGCGAATCAAAAAGGAAAAATTTTAAAATTTATCAAATCAAAAAGAAGAAAAATTAGAAAGAAAATTGGAAAAAAATTAATGTATGAATGAGTATTTGCGGCCGCCGTGGTTGAATGAGTTAGTGCAAGACTATCATTCGATAGGGTCCCGGTTGCAAGCCCGGTGTGGCACCAAAGACTTAATGTTTGAAACACGACTGTCAATCCCAAACCTTTGCGTGTATTTCTGCCCTCATAATTTCTTATTTCTGAGGCCCTCTTAAAATCATCTGCTATTCGGAGAAGTCATAAAACTGTAGACTCCTCCATTTGTGTAAAAACATAGAGACGCACATCAAAAATTGGAGAACAAAAGAGTACAGTCAAGAATCGAGAAAAGGTATGGGCGCCAATTTTATACTTAGACATAAATTTTTTTATATATGAAAAACTCTCAGATTTAAAAAAAACAAGGTTTTAGATTGAATGCACACTGGTAAAATAATTGAGGGGCCCCATAAAAAAATATTTCTCGGAAATTCATTTTTCTAACTAAATGTTACGGATGCATGCTCCAAAATAGATTAAGCTTAGGTTTAGGAGCATCAATCAGTTTTAAAAAAATTATGTTATTTCTTTGCAATTTTCTTTAAGATAAAACTATTTACGAATGTAAGTCTAGAAAATTGGAAATTTGTATAGTATACAGCAAAACATGTGAGGGAAAATCGTCAAACTATTATCTGCAGTTTCTGCGAACTGAGAGATAGACTTTTTGTACGTTGAATAACTTAATTCGGGATGCATATCAACCGCTACTTTACTAACACAGCGATACACTCCACCCATTCGTCACCCGTACTTTTATCGTTGCCACTACGCAAGCATGACCACATTATGTGATTATTTGTAAATTAAATATGTTTATCCTTTTTCGTCGGAGCTTCAACTGAAAATTAAATTAAATGATAATTTAATGCCGTCATAATTCAATTAAACGAAATTGTACGTGCATTCCGCTAATTTTAGTGCAAACACTTGCACAAGTGTGGATTTGTGTGTATTTGTAGAAATTCTTGCAGCGGGTGTTTTTTTTTAAATATCGAGTCTTTTTGAAATAAAGCGCAAAAAATCTATTAACTGGTTAATATTTTCCATTTATTAGCAAGTAAACTCAATGAAATTCATATTTACAGATTCATATATGGGAATATCTTTTGTAAGGTTTCTGAGTCATATCCTCCTAAAAATGTGTCCGAAAGAGGCACTCTAAATAAAATGGTCTAAAGTAGTGAATATGAAACAAATTTTTTTAGGGCTCTCGCCTCATTTGAAACGATGTTTTTCGGGAGTTTCTTTGAAAGTATGTAAAACGGAAACGAAAAATGGTTTTTATTTTTAATTTGATTATTTTATTTTATTTTTTGATCCATTGTTAAAAAATAATTTTTTTATTTTGGCCATACAAGATTCGTTCAAAACTTTGTCAGCCTTCAAAAAATGGCATTTGATAAATGTTTATTTGATACCCACTAACTAAATTTTCTTATTATTTTAAATTTTTCTCTAAAATTAAATTAGAACTTCGTTACTTTTACATTGATATATGTGTGCTTAGCATTTGTTTACAGGCGACATACAGGGTTGCCCTTATTCGACGGACCCATGTATTTTTTTTTTAATCAAAGAAAAACACAATTTTTTTGATGTTGACGATAATAATAATTTTATTTGGTTCAAGTAGATTTGTTGACATCACTTTTTGAATATGATATCTCTCAAATGGCTGCCTTGAGCCTGTACGGCGTATTGTGCCCGCTTTGCAGCATTTTCCATAGTTTTAGCTAACATTTCGGCTGGAATAGCGGCTATTTCCTCACGGATGTTGCTCTTGAGCTCTTCTATGGTCTTTGGCTTATTAATATACACCTTTGATTTTAAATATCCCCACAAGAAGAAGTCAGGTGGTGTTAAATCGGGCGAACGCGGTGGCCAGTCAAAATCGCCATTTTTCGACATCAAACGATGAGGAAACAATTTCTTCAAAAAATCGATTATGGTGCGAGCTGTGTGTGATGGAGCGCCGTCTTGTTGCAACCAGAACTGCCTCAGAAACTGCCGCTTTCGACGAATAATTGGCATCACAAAAGTGGTTATAATATCGCGATAATGCTCCTGATTGACGGAACAGCTTGACAATCTTCATTTTTGAAGAAAAACGGCCCAATAATCGTTTTCGCACTAACGCCGCAGCAAACAGTGACTTCTTCGTCGTAAAGAGGTACCTCTTGAATTTCGTGAGGATTTTCAGTGGCGTAAATACGGCAATTTTGCTTGTTTACCGACCCATTCAATAAGAAATGAGCCTCATCGGACATGATGACTTTGTTATTCTTCTTCTTCCTATGACTTCTTTTGTTGAATGTAAATTTCAACAATTTGGGAGCGCTTGCGTGGCGTGTACTGTTCCATGGTAAGCATCTGCTTGGACTGACGCTTCCAACGCGGTATGTCATTAAGCGATCTGACGTCTCTGTCAAAAGATACAGGGTTGCCAGATGGGTCCGTCGAATATGGGCAACCCTGTATGTATATATTTGTAATAAATTCAATAACTTCCAAAAAAAAGGTGGCAACATCAGCTAAAAATACTGATTTATTAAACCTGGTTCAAATAATTTTTGGAATCTGAAATGTGTTATAAATTACTGCTTTGCACTAAAATTTAGATGGGAACACGATATTTTTTTTAAATAAATTTATTAAGTTACAAAACATTAAAATTAAAAATATTGATTTATTATACCTCGTTAAATGACTTTTGGAATCTGAAATGTGTAATAAATTGCTGATTTGCTCTAAAATTTTGGTGAGAACACTTTATCTTTTTTAATAAATTTATTGATTTCCAAAAAAGATGTGTGGCAACATCTGCTAAGAATATAAATTTTTTAAAACTTGGTTTAAATGACTTTTGAAATCTGAAGCTTTTGGTAAATTCTTATATTGTACTAAAATTTAGATGGGAACACTAAGTGGCAACATCAGCCAAACATATTCATATACTTTAAACCTCGTTTAAATGACTTTTGGTATCTGAAATGTGTGGTAAATTGCTGCTTTGCACTAAAATTTATGTGGGAACACTATATTTTTTTTTAATCAAATTCATTAATTTCCAGAAACAAAAACGAGGTGGCAATATCGACTAAAAATACTGATTTATTTAAACTTGTTTAAATGTCTTTGCGGCATCCGAAATGTGTGATAAATTGCTGTTTTTGCAATACAATTTAGGTGGCAACTGTATAAAAAACATTTTTTTCAATACCTACGTGGTGACTACGGGTGAATTGAGTATTGCACGCAAACGCCAGTAGCCCAATGGTGTAAAATATATTCGAATCATGGCTTTTTGAGGGATCCCGAAATTGCAACGAAACTTTCTAATTTAGATTTATTATCTACGCCACAGCTTCTTGGCACTGTATGCTCGTTGGTTTTGCCCATTATAAGGAAATTATCATTGATATGTGGCTAACTTGTAAAGCACGATCCTCGCACTTTTCCAAATTTACCTAGTCTCCCTGTTTCTAAAAATAAAAAAATGCATCCAATTCCATTCCTTAACCCCAAAACCGTATCCTTTCTATCCTTACTCCCACACAATAGTCTGCGCATTATTTGCATTGTGGCTGCTAAAAACAAGCAAAAAAACAAAGAAAAACACACAGTTCAATATTGCATCAGTGGCGCCAGCAAGAGGAAGCGGGCGACCGCAGTAATAGCGCAGACACACCAAATTTAGCGAAGTTCTCAACCATCTGTGCGATCCTTCTGCCAGAAAAATGTGAGACACAGATGGCGTTTGAAGCAGTAAGAAGGCATTGTTCCTAAGCAACGACAGGTGGGCATTTCCACCGCTGGGGACTGGTAGCGGCAGGCTAATCACCTAATCAAAAAACAGATTAAAGAAACCAACACAAGACTGAGTCTTGTCGAGGCCCTATGCTCCCGAGGCTCGTATATGTTCTGGCAGCACTCTAAAGTTCGTCTGTGATTCTTGATTATTACATACAAAGCTTGAGGCTTTCAAGCCCCATAAAAGGAAATTGATAAAAATCGTTTCTACTTTACTTTTCTAATAAGCTATCATTTAGTGATATAATGGTTCCACCATGAGAAGAGAATTTTTTGATAGTCCCTTTTGTTAGAACATAATTTGATTATTGGTAAAAACAATGTTTCCTTTCCTTGGACGATTTTGAAGTTTAACACAAAAAATAGGAAAATATCTGCACTGAAGCAAGTGCGAGAAAATGTATAAGAAGAGCAATGGCAGGAAAGTGGTTTAATGAAGCAGCAAATCTCTATAATCTTGTATAGAGAGAGACTCAAGCTTCCACGGTGGAAAGAGTTTTGGAAACATTTGCTGGAAGTAAGCGTCGAAATAAATGAGGTTGTTTTTTATTCCCATTGTGATTTCATTTACTTTGTTTTCATAAAAATCTCTTCTTTTTTAAATGTTTTCATGATTTAATTTGTTTTCATTTAAAATTTAATTTTTTGTGCTCTGACTTATTATTAAAAATTTGAGAGAATTGTAAAGAAACCCACTTGATTGCGTGCCTGCATGCTGCTAAGCTTTGCTGCACTTCCTTACTACTTTCATTAAAGTTAGCTGCAATTTCACTCTTTTTAAAAATAAGTTACCTGCAAACAGCTGAGGAGACAATTCCCACTTCCTCTTGCTGTGAGCAATAAAACGAGAAGTATGAAATTCAGCGCGTTAGTACCTTCATATAGTAGGATCGCTTAATGGTTCACGCAAGCTGGGAATTACGCTTCGCCGCACCACTATAAATGGTAAACGCGCGTTGTTAGGTAAGAAATACGAGTTCTTTGATGTAATAAATAGCAGACGACTTGCAAATATATACCTTCTGCACACACACGATTGTCATGTTCGCCCGGTTATATGTGACTGACTAATTTAAGAAAACTACTCCTCCGCCACATAAATACAAACACTCAGCTCATATTCCAACGCCAATATATTCGCATGCGTGCATTTCCTGTCATTGAAACTATATTAAGCCGCCACTCGCTTTTAGGTTGCTATAGTTTTCTCATTTCAATTTTTCCCCCTTTTTTTGTTAAGAGTAAATCCGCGCTCATATTGAACACCCACGGCGTATGATGAATATTGTGAAGCTCTTGATTTATAGATACACGCCCCGCTTTGCTAGTTTATTTCAAGCATCCAATTTCCGGCACTGGCGTCATATACAACTATAGGAGTTCGCTGGTACGTTTACATAGAAATCGAGTTGAAAAAATTGTCATTGTTTGAGAAATTGTTAGCTTTGTGGGAATACCGTTTTGCAAATGCACACACTTACGAGTATATATGCGCACATATACAAGTATGAGCTTCACGCAAAATTCGCATGCTTTTTTACACAAATCGCTTTGTTTACTGCGCACGAATAGATTTTTTTGTATTAGAAAGTAACACCAACCGGCACATTGGCCGCCAAATGGGGGGTTTGTCATTGCCTGCCGAGAGATTACCGCTATCAGAAAAAAACTTTCCTATCATATTGAGTTTCTGTAACTGTATAAATATGTACATGCATGAGATGTGAAAGTCGCTTTAAATGGTTATTTGTTTATTTCACTTGATTTAGAATTATTGCTTACCCCTGAAAAACAAATATTTTGTACGCTGGTCTTTTAACTTCGTACGGAGAAGTGCTGCACATCCTTTTATAAAAATATGCAGGGAAGCGTAGAAGTAAATGTTGAAAAGCTTTTGCTTCTCTTCAAGAGAGACTGATTTAATAAAACACAAACGGTAAATTATTGTTCAATTTTTATTTTATCTCCTTCAAAGTAATCACCATTGGAGGCGATACACATATGCCAACGTTTTTTCCAATCATCATAGCATCACATGGAGCCATATCAGGCGAATACGGTGCTTGCCGAACGATATTAACATTATTTTTGTTCAAGTAATCGCGAACAAGACGTGATGTGTGAGCTGGTGCATTATCGTGATGCAAGAACCATGACTTGTTGTCCCACAATTCCTTCCTTTTAAGGCGAATGTTCTCGCGCAAACGCTTTAAAACGCCTAAATAATATTCAGCGTTAACCGATCGGCCTTGCGGAAGGAACTCCGAGTGCACCACACCTTCGTAATCGAAAAAAACAGTCAGCATAACCTTAATTTTTGAGCGGCTTTGGCGTGGTTTTTTGGGTTGATGTACGGCCCTCTTTGAACGATTTGTACCACTGGAAAACACGTGCACGCGATAGAGCAGAGTCCCCATAGGTTGTCTGCAACATTTTTAAGGCGTCTGAAGCCGAAATTTTGTTGGAATAACAAAATTTCAAACAAATTCTTTGAATTTCCATCGTTAAATTTGAAGAACACACTCGAGCTTGACTTGTTTACAGTAGCACAGAAAACAAACTATTGTGACATATCACGCTGAAATTTGCATGTAAGCTTATAACAGTCCTACCAAAAAACAAAAAATTAATTTTTGCCATATGTCATCCGCGGACCGTTTTATTTATAAAGTCTCGTTCATATTTGAGCAGAAGGTATTTTGTAAATATCTTATTTATTTATTTATTTATTTACAGAAGTGAAAATATAATACACTTATTTTTACACGAAAAAAGGAGCACTGGCTGCCAGGAGCTTCAGCTCGCTGCTGTAAAAGTAACAGATAGTTAGCCTAGAGGTTTTAAATATAAAAGTGAGGCTAGAAAAGTTAATTAATTAAGGCTATGGTAAAAATATGATAACTTTGTTAGTGGAGCAAGCATCAAATCAATTTTTTCAATCCAGAAACTCTGATATTTTTGATATATTTATTGTGAAAAAACGGTACAAAATATTTTATTCGAAGTATTGGCCATCGCTAGCTATAACTTTCGCCCATCTTTCGGGCAATTTCCGGATGCCGTTTCTCCAAAATTCTGGCCGCTGCTTGGCTATCCATGACTCAACCCATATTTTGGTAGCCTCGTACGAGGAGAACCGCTGGTCCGCCAAATCGAGACTCATATGCCGGGACAAATGATAATCGGAGGGAGCTATGTCTGGACTATACGGCGGGTGGGGTAACACTTCCCAGCCAAGCGTTCCAAGGTATTTTTTGACAGGTTGAGCAACATGCGGCTGAGCGTTGTCATGTTGCAAAATAACCTTGTCGTGCCTTTTTACCGTTTCCGGGCGTTTTTCTTTCAATGCCCGGCTTAAACGCATCAATTGCAGTCGGTAACGATCCCCCGTGATTGTTTCGCCCGGTTGGAGCAGCTCAAAATATACGACGCCGACCTGATCCCACCAAATGCAGAGCATGATTTTCTTGCCGTGAATATTCTGCTTGGCCGTCGACGTTGATGCGTGGCCGGGCAAACCCCATGATTTTTTGCGTTTTGGGTTATCGTAGTGGATCCATTTTTCGTCGCCAGTCACCACCCGATGCAAAAAACCCTTCTGATTTTGTCGCTCGATCAGCAATTCGCACGTAAAAAATCGCCGTTCGACGTCGCGCAGCTTCAACTCGTACGGGACCCAATGTCCTTGCTTTTGGATCATTCCCATCGCTTTTAGACGCTTGCAAACGGTTGATTTATCAACGCCCAATGATTCAGCAAGCTCTTCTTGGGTTTGGCACGAGTTCTCGTTTACCAATTCCCCCAATTCCGCGTCCTCGAACTTTTTGGGCTGGCCAAGACGCTCCTTGTCTTCGGTGTGAAAATCACCACTTTTGAATCGTCGAAACCAGTACTCACATGTTGAAATCGATGGAGTATGGTCTGGGTAGGCCTCCTGCAGCAATTCACGGGCTTGGGCTGTATTTTTTTTTTCAAATTGAAGCAGAAAAGCAAAGCTTTCCGCAAATTGCGTTTCGCCGGCACGAAAGTTGACGTACTCGGAGCACGAAAACACTGCGTTGTTTATACTTCAGCGAAATGACAGATACTGATAAACAAAGCCTAGAGATGAGGCTTTGTCATGAATATATATTCAGTATTGCCAACGCGATAAAGTGATAAATAGCGCCATCTGTGTGTCACCTTTAAAACTAATTCAACCTCCCAATATTTTCTGAAGAAGTAGTTTCTAGTAAAGTAGAAGGTATTTGGTTTCGGAAGATACTTTTCCTGATTTGCTCAAAATGTGTGCAGTCGTCGAGTAGATGGCAGACCGTTAAAGATGATGAGTGACAGTGTTTGCAGCATGGAGGGCTGGAAGCATTGAAAACGTATGAATGTGTGGCGATTGTGTGCCCTAGTCGAAGATGGACAAATGATTTGATATCGTTGCAACTACAATGTAATAGGTAGTTTGGTTTTATTCTGTTTGGATTATTTACGATATAATGGTGGGAACAGGATCCCCAAGTGACCATTTGTGCATTATAGTGCACAAATTTGTATAAATTTGTATACAGCTTTTTTCGAAATATAGTCGAAAGTTATAAGGGGTTCTTTCCCAGCGAGTTTAGCCCGTTCGTCTGCTAGATTGTTCCCTTTTATGCCTGCATGGCCTGCAAGCCACATGAGTTTTATGCGGTCGATATTTTTTAATAATTTGCTCCGGGTACAGTCGATGATGTGCGTCTTGTTCCTTGTGTAAATATCTTAAAAGCCGCAGGATTCCAATAAGCGTGCGTTGTTTTTTCTGTGTACTTATATATTTTTGAAGTGAAACTTCTTAGGCGTCGATTGACGAGCGTGAATGGAGAGTACAATTTCAAGGACATGCAACGTTTTGGGCATTTTCGTTCCGCGAAAGAGAAAAGAGTTATAACGTAGAGGAGAAGAAGAGAGGGAGCATTACCTTATATATATCTTAGATACACTTTAGGCTATTTTTCCTGAGGTTTTCCTTATGGTTGCTAATTTCTAGTGAGAAATAACACTACATATGCATACTTTTTGGCGCTTGTTTGTTGGTTCAAACTTGTAGGAAATATATTTTTGGTGACTACTTTTTGGCGTTACAGTTCCTTGGGGCCCACTGCTTGGGGCGTTTTTTTTTGGTCCCAATTTTTTTGGTGTTTTTTTTTTTTGGTGCCCACTTTCTGGCACTTATTTCCGTTTCTTGGCTAGTGCTTGAGCGTCGTATCTAGTGCTATCCATTACGGCGTCGGATTTATTGGTGTTGCCTTGCGGTTATTTGTGCCGTTGCTGTGGTCCTTAAATTGCTGCGTTTGTGCGGGTGTTAAACGCTCGGAGCAGTGCGCGTTGTTGCCAGGGTTTATGTCCGGCATTTAACAACACCGGTCGACCCTTCTCCGTTTTTTGTACATTTTGTCTCTTTGTACCATATTCTTTGCAAATTTTGTGAATTTATAATTTCGGCCGCCGTAGCCGAATGGGTTGGTGCGCGACTACCATTCGGAATTCACAGAGAGAACGAAAACAAAGAAAAAAATTTTTCTAGCAGCGGTCGCTCCTTGGCAGACAATGGCAAACCTCCCGGTGTATTTCCGCCATGAAAAAGCTCCTCATAAAAATATCTGCCGTTCTTAGTCAGCTTGAAACTGTAGGTCCCTCCATTTGTGGAACAACATCAAGGTGCACACGACAAATATATATATATATATTTCATTCTCTCTCGGGATCTCCTCCTTTCTTTTTCTGCCTTGAAAGCTTCGCTTCTGTTAAGTGCACTACGCTACATCCATTGCTTTTATTTAACTTTTTTACTTATCTACTTTCTTATAATTCATCATCATAAATTGGCGCTACAGCTTTATGTGAGATTAGGCCTGCTGCACAAAATGTCTCCATTTCACCCGATCCTTGCTTGTTTTTCTCCAATTGGTGACCTTGAGTTTCCTCGCATGCTTCGTTGCAAATGCTTTAGAGTCAATTACTTTTTGTTGAGCTGTCGTGGGGTCCATTCTCATGGTATGGCCTAGCCATCTTAGTCTTTGAGCTTTGATGCACCGTACAACATTTGCCCCTCTTATAAGTTGATCCAGTTGATGATTCATTCGTATACGCCACGCGCCGTTGTCTTTGACTGCACCGAAGATTTGCCTCAAAATTTGTGTCTCGAAGGAGCCTGTTTTAGTCTTTTTCACTTAATGTCCAAGATTCTGATGCGTAGCAAGGAACTGGTGGGACTATGGATATTTTCTTATAATTACTGCATTAAATAGTGTCTCACTTTTCAACAAAAATGCGTTTAAAATTTTGTATCGGAGTTTAAGCGAAAATGCCACTAGTCGCTTTTTGTTTTAAGCAACAATACAAAAGATTGAAACTAATATATCATAAAGAAATGCACTCAAAATGTATTTTTTGGTTTTTCTGCTTTTTTTTATTATTTGATTTTGCAATTTTTAAAAAACTTCCATTGAAGGCATTGCATTTTTAGCGCCTTGAACTATAAGAAATCGTCTTGAGTATTGACGAATCGAATTTTGGTCGTTAACCACTTTTCCCAGCGGAATTTTGTGCCTTTACTGACTACAACAAAGGTACTTATTAACTAATTTTGAGAACTAATTTTTTCTTACTTAATCCTAGTAATCCAAAAATACAGATTTCCAGTTATTTGGCAAGTTAAAACAAAGTAACATTTTTTGTTTTTTTTAATTTCAAACTGTTCGGTCATAATCTCTAGAAAAGATTCGAGTATGCAATTATGTGGCAATTGGAATTTGGAAAGCTGCATGATGTAGGTTGTTCAAAAATCGCATTGCTTACTTCCAAATCTTCTTCGTTATATTGACAAAATGCACACTACCGTACGCGGAAAAATGGTCAACAAGCAACTAAATTTTTGAGGTGAAATGGTGTTTTTGGGTATTTCTTTAAAAGCGTGTAAAACGGAAACAAAACAAGATTTTTTATTTTTGTGAAGAGTATTTTATTTCTTCATTCATTTTTAAAATATTAAATTTTTTTTTGGCCGAACTTCATAGTTTGAAAATTTGTCTGCCTTCAAAAAATGGTCTTCGAAACAAAGGTATGTCGCTGGCGACACGGATTCCAGGACCCACAGGTGTCTGAAATCAAAAAGACAAAAAAGTTCTAATTTAGTACGAATGTCGTTATGGTGTGAATTACGATCTTTGAAAAAAGATCAAATTTTACAAAATGGCGGACGTTCAAAGCTGAAAACCCGTTTCTCGAACCTTTTTTCTTGACTTTGGTAGTACGAAAAAAAATACTAAAATTTTTTTTTTTTCGAATCATCATTGTTCACACAATAACGATATCAGTTCTATGACATTTAAACTCTACCTGTATTCTTAATTTTTTTTTTTTTTTGCTACACGAGGTTTGTTCAAAACGTTGTCACGCTTCAAAAAATGATCTTCACATGGAAAATGGACACAGATATAGCCGGTTCTACTGAACTGATTTCGATGAAATTAAATTTAAATGACGTAGAATTTATGTCGTTATCGTGAGATGTACAGTCATTTGGAAAACAAATTCTTTAGTATTTTTTTCGGACCTTTAAAGTCAAAAAAGGGTCAAAAAACTGTTTTTCATCTTTGTACGTCCGCCATTTTTTGAATTTTATTATAAGATCGTAGTTCATTCGATAACGACATTCAAACTGAACAAGAACCTTTTTATCTTTTTGATTTCAGACACCTGGGAGTACCTGAATCCATCTCGTCTCCTAAATACTTTTTTTTGGAAGACAATTTTTTGAAGGCTGCCAACTTTTTGAACAAACCTTATATGGCCAAAAAAAGTTTTATTTTTTAACAATGGAGCGAAAAATATTGTAAATTAGTAGAAACAAGAATAAAAACTCTGTTTTCGTTTCACTTTCACACGCTTTTAAAAATCACCCAAAAAAAACCATTTCAAATGAGGCGAGAGCCTTACATTATTTCAGCTGCGGTAGTAATTTCAAATGCTTTTTTCAGTACTCTTTTATTTACATATTTTTTAATGTTATTACTTAGTTTCGTCTTCTCTGTTATTCCACATTTCTTCTCTCCATTTACTTCCTACTTCCGCAAGCTAAATCATTTATTTGTAAGCTGTCCTCATAAATGTTGCGTTTTGCACCCAATCGGATGGCAGCTTGCTGTCCAACAATCAATAAATGTAAATAACAAACGGCGCAAAACTTTTTCAACATTACAGCAGCGAAATTTACGGTCATTCCGGCGCTTAATAAAATCAATAAATCAGTAAAAACCAGCATACGTTTATGTGTGGTCACATTTGTCTAAAAGAATTTGTAGGCGACTTTTTCCCATAATCCACTTTTTACGGTTTGAATACCTTTTATTTTTATTTTATATTTATTATTCAATATTTTTTAAAACGATTTGGTTTTATGTCAATTTGTCTATTATCATTGCTTGCTTTGTCACCGCTGCTTTCAGTCACACTCCTTGCCTCTTCCCTCCTCTTCTCACTTTTCCTTACAAGCTGCTACCAATTTCCGTTGCCAACATAAAGTAATTCTCAGTTTCACTTCATATTTTTATAGTTACATAGGAAGAGATAAACATTTATATTTCTCTTTCAATTTCCATTTCCTTAAAAGTGCGGCAAATTTTTTACTGCTAACCTTTTATGTTCTTTTTTTCACCACATTTTTGCTTATTCTGCTTTCATTTTGCAATATTTCCTGGCATATCGATGGTTCGCCATCAATTTGCTATTTTTACGATCAACTACAAAATGTTGCATGCATACATACGGACTCATACATTGTGGATACATCATTGGTTTCAGGTTGAAGACGCTTCTAGAAGATTCGCAGCCCTTTCCAGTTTCAGTTGTTCCCATGGATAATTCGAGTCAGTCATTCTACACTCCGATGTGTTAGAATGGGATAGTCGTTCCCGCCTTATACTTCTCTCAGGGTAGACCGAAACTAGTTAGTTCACTAGTTCATATACCCTCAATGTAGATATAATGAGTAAATACTTATATTGGCGGCCTTTGCGTCTTCAATACTCCCAATTGTAGTTTTTCGACTTTTTTTCTTCCAGATTCTTCCAGGGTGTGTTAATTATATCACTTTCTCAAAAAACGCCAACTTGAAAACTGCTCCACAATAATGATCATCGTGAAACTATATTATGTTATAGGGCATTAAAAAAATATTTCTATCAGAATTAGAAGACTTTGTTAGAAGTTCCTAAAACCAAACTTGAAAGAAGGTTCCGAATGTAGAAGTCCCCGCAAGTGGGCAAAGTCACTAATTGTCATTCACTTAGGGGTATTAAGGGCGATTCTTCTTCATATTATTCAAGCAGCTCACAACTTACAGGCTTCGCCCAAGTATCTTATGGGTAGCTCCAGAGCATCCGTTTGAGAACGAGCCAATGTGAGAAGGCGAAGCATTCCAGGATAGCTGGTTGTACGCTGGATTTGGGACCCGCCACTTAAAAATCCACCCCAATGAAAAGATTACAAAAAGCTTCGGATGAGAGATTCCTATACCTTTGACGACCCCTGCAAGAGAACTAAGGACTATGATTTGAGGGCAAGCACCTGGAATGTCCGGTCCTTTAATGGGGAAGCTGCCGCTGCCCGGCTAGTTAATGTCTTTGTAAGAGTAAAGGTTAATATCACTGCCATTCAAGAGATGCGATGGACGGCGCAAGGCATGTGCCGTGTAAAGGGGCACAAATTCGGTGTGGGATTTGTTGTAGGAGACGGACTTCGGGACAGAGGCTCATCGACTTCGGCGGGCCCGTAATATGGTAGTATACAGCACCAGATTCCAGCATAAAAAGATGCACCAAGCTACGTGGCTGTCTCCTCCTTAAAAAACGCAAAACCAGATCGATCATGTTGTGATGGATGGAAGACACGCCGCTAGTGTTTTAGATGTATGAATGATCCGAGGACCCAAGCCACGCACCCGCCTCTGTACAGCAAAGAATGTGCGCTATCAAAAAATTGCATTCACAACAGATAGCCAGAAGATTTGCCACTCGACTTTGACTCCTTCTCTCAGAGAGTACTGTCCAACAAACCGGCATGCACGAGCAATGGAGTAATATTTTCCGTTCTCTACATACCGCCGCCAAAAAAGAAATTGGTTTCCGGTAAGCCCGAAAAAACAATTGGTAGGACGAAGAATGCCATGCTGCCGCAGAAAGAAAAGATGTGGTCTATAGAGCCACGCTGCTATCGAGCGCAATGCGAATCCTGTGGGATCGCTACCGGAAGCTAAGAAAGGAAGAGAGACGTACGAAGAAGACAGAAAGAAGAAATGATAGGTCGAAAAACGTGAGTCGGAGGAGCTTGAGATGCTGGCCAATATGATCAAGGCCCGAAAATTCGACCAGAAAGTTCGACGGCTTACAGAAGGATTTCAAGACCGGGGTGTTTTCCTGTAATAACAAAGACGGCGATTTGATAACTGCGTGCATAAATTATGCAGAGAATGCTTCTCGAACTTGTTAAATAGTGACAACTTTGCATGTAACAGAGAATGTGAAGATCCCGATGCCCCAACCGTTGACGACGGAATTGTCGTTGCGCTACCTGATCATGACGAGAACAGCGATGGAATCCTGGCAGAGCAATTCGAACACGTTAGCCCGCAAAACTAATACGGCTATGCAAGACATTCGTCAATACCAGCACCGCCGTTGGAATTGGGAAGGACCTCTCCGAGGCGTTGGATAACATCCGAAATTTCAGAACTTAATCGCTCAGGCACAATTTTTTATAAAAGCGAACAATTATTGGCGTGTGCCGATATCAGTCATCAAGATATCAATATATCTGATTTTTCCAACCTGGATAAAGAAGCAAAAGGAATAGACCTGGTGGTGAACGAGTCATCACTGTTGACAACTATGATTTCGATATTGCAAAAGACTTCGTTTATTTAGGAATCAGCATCAACACAGATAACAATGTCAGCATTGAAATCCAACGTAGAATCTCTCTTGCCAACAAGTGCTACTTTGGACTAAATAGGCAACTGAGCAGTAAAGTCCTCTCTCGACGAACAAAACTAACACTCTACAAGGCTCCTATCATGCTTGTCCCATCTTATGGTGCAAAAGCGTGGTTAATGACAATATTTTCGGACTTTTCGCCGGCACACAGTAAACAGTGAACAAATTTAATTGGCAAAATCAGCCATTTATAAAAAAAAAATTCTCTGGTGCAGCACTTTTTTCTCAAGTTTCACATGTTTGTTTATGGATTATGGCTGGTCTAACGCAGAAAATGTGTGAAAAATTGTCGAAAAGGTTAAAAAATGCTACACACGGACAAAAGACAGCCAGAAGCATA
This sequence comes from Anastrepha obliqua, assembly GCF_027943255.1. NCBI lineage: Eukaryota > Metazoa > Arthropoda > Insecta > Diptera > Tephritidae > Anastrepha > Anastrepha obliqua. The sequence continues at coordinate 109,263,672 of NC_072894.1, read as the reverse complement.
AAGGCGATAATCGGAAATTACAACAATATTGCCAATTCCACGCCATTATTACCTGCCAATCACAGGCAATCCAGAAAATCAAAGCAAGCCTTCTGGGTTAGGTACAATTTTATGTACGTAAGTAATCTTAATAGCATATAAGCGTTCACATTTTATATTGAACCCTTTCAAACAAATACTTTCACACACTCATAGCTCTATGGCAGCCGCTCGTTTATGTCACACCCCAAAACATTTTGATGTCACATGTCCGGCTCATAGTCGGCACGTGACTGATGATGATGGATTTAGGTGTAAATATGTATATGCACACAGACAAACATAGATAATCACAGGCAAAACACAGACATCCTTTGCTAGGTAGTTGCTTAAGCCTCTTGCCTCGTTTGTGGTATGTGTCTTGCCCTACAAATAGAGAGCTCTGCAGTTAAATGCCCCACCGAAATGGTAGTTGGTTTTTTCTGAGCAACTGCACTTGGAGGTTTGTTATTAGGCGGTGTGGCAATCGATTTCAGAAAACTTTTTTTTATATTTTATATATTTGAGAAGCTTATACTTGCAGGCGACCGCTGTAGCGAATGGGTTGGTGCGTGACTACCATTCGGAATTCACAGAGAGAACGTTGGTTCGAATCTCGGTGAAAACACCAAAATTAAGAAAAATATTTTTCTAATAGCGGTCGCCCCTCGGCAGGCAATGGAAAACCCCCCGAGTGTATTTCTGCCATGAAAAAGCTCCTCATAAAAATACCTGTCATTCGGAGTCGGCTTGAAACTGTAGGTCCCTCCATTTGTGGAACAACATCAAGACGCACACCACAAATAGGAGGAGGAGCTCGGCGAAACAAAAAGGGTGTACGCGCCAATTATATTATATATGTATGTATACTTGACCGCCTTGACCCCATACTACAGGCGCGAAACTTATTTCCTTCACACCAATTCGGATTTCGTAGAAAACATTCAACAATAGAACAGGTACATAGTGTAACAAATAAAATATTGTCAGAAATTGATAAAAGAAATGCATGCGTTGCTGTGTATCTTGATGTAGCGAAAGCTTTCAACAGCGTGCGGCGCAAAGGTTTAATATTTAAACTTAAACATAATCTTCCACTCGACTACTATTTGTTAATGAAAAGCTATTTAGCAAATATATACTTTTACGTTAAATTTGAGAGAAATACTCTAACATTCAACTCATGGAAGCCGGTGTACGTCAGGGCAGCATACTAGGACCTGTACTATATGTGCTGTACACAGCTGATATTCCCTTGCCTGCAAATATCGTCATGATAGCAACCTTCGTAGATGACACCGTCCTATTCGCAACTCATAAAACCTTAGAAGCAGCAACAAACAAGTTACAACAGAACAAAACACTAACATGGTTTAATGCTTCGGGTATACAAATCAATAGTGGCAAAGCAATTCATGTATTGTAGTTTATTCTAACAAGAAAGTACCAGGAATCAGACAATAAACAATTCACAAATCCCGATAGACACCAAAGCAAGATACCTTGGAATGACTATTGACTCTAAACTTCTCTGGAAAGAACATATCACGTTGAAAAGAAATGAGGTAAAAAACAGATTCCGACAACTATACTGGCTACTTGGCAGGCGCTCGAAACTGTCATTGCTGAACAAACCTCTTATATACAAAACTGTGATTGTGACAATCTCGGCATACGGCATAGAAATCTGGGGAACTGCAAGTAAACATTACCATTATTCAACAACTACAATCAAAAATACTCAGAACTATAAGCAATGCACCTTGGTACGTCCCAAACGGAGATATTCAATGGCACCTCAACATCGATACAGTAACAGAAATCATCCGCAAATGCAGCACAAATCATATTGTCCGTTTAATGAACCATACAAATACTAACATGCGACAACTCCCATCAGCAGAAAGGGCAAAGTCGAGGCGGCTCAAACGATCAACGCCAACTCAGCTGTCAACTATAATAATTTAAAGCTACATTTGTAAATTCATACAAAAACTGAACCAAAATGTAATATTGATAATGATTAATGCTATGAAATCCAGCTATAGAAAGAATTACTTAGTGTCATACGGCAGGTGTAATTAATAAAGGAGTCAAAAAAAAATATTTCACGTCCTCATTGGCTGTCGAGAATCGCATGGTAGTCTAGTATGAACCAACTCGACTAAAACGGCAAGCAGCCGAGCCTATGTTTTCTCTCCTTCTACAAATAAAGTAATGTAAAAATCCCTACAAATACTCCTAACTGAATACTTATGATTTATATTTATAACCGGATCTTATTCGAAAGGTTATATACAATAAAAACAACTATCAAGAGCAGAGAAATTTTGAAGGTTAGTCAAAACTTAGTTTTATTAGATTTAATTTTTTTAAATTTTTATCACTTTAAATTTGCTTCACTCTGACAAGTCATAATGGGAGTGTTGATGATTGCGGTGAAATTCTGTGGCGTAAATTTTTTAATCTTATCTTGCTAATTATCAGATTCCATTTCCCGTCTGACTTTCGATTAGCGTTGCACAAGTGGCTGAACAATTGCCGCAACTGCTTTGCACAACTGTACTTTACACACAAACCTATAACTAAAGCAGTATTTAGCACTCAGAATGAGGAAATTTTCAATAAATGCAAAGAATATCAAATACCTGCATTAAATTTTATGGAAATGCGACAGCGCAGTGAAGCGGGAAATGGTTCAGTGAAATCAACGACAATAAGAAGAAAGTATTAACCGGTAACTATGAATGTGATTGAGAAAATTTATATATTATGAACCTCTGCATTAGGTGAGGAACTCTGACAGGCACAGAAAACTCTAAATTTTCACTTTGTGTTGAAATATTTCTTTAAACGTGCTTGCTTTCATTTGTGATTTACCAGCAATTCTATCCAAATGTATTTTATATTCATTTCAATAAATTTTGTTATAAGACATTTCAATTTCGTTCGTAACAATTGGCGATTGAGCTTATTGCGCACGACGGCCTCCAGATGTAATTCCTGTAGGATGAACCGTCCGACTTAAGGAGTTTTTAGTGGCTAAAAATCGACACTCACTAAGGCCTTCGATTGCTTTTGCACCTCGTTAAGTAAAAAAGTTCTTTAACATACTTATACCAGCCGAAGGTCTTGACAGCTGGTACTCTTGTTTTTATTATTAAATAATAATTATATTGCTTTTGGAGTTAATATTAAAGAGTAAGACAAAGTATTTACGAAAGAGCAATGAGCAATAAATGGCCTATCCGATTCCCCAGCGTTAGCGAATAGTTGAAGCAACTGCTATGAATAAACATATGTTAGTAGCATGGAAAGAGCGCTACCAAGCCTTACATTTGTTTGGAAGCACTTACTGAGTATAAGTAAGACCATGTTTATGTTGAATGTGAACCACACCTAAACATCAAGTTTTTTTCTGCATTTCATTTGACATTTTTCAATTTCAGACTAACTCAATTTGAGCCACGGAAAGATACACAATCGAGCAATGCGTTAAAGTTATTTAGGCTTATTATGAAAACGGTCGTTCAAATCAAAATCGCGCACTTCGTGAGGCACATTTTCACCTCAGTGGATTCGTCAAAAAGCAGAATTGCCGCATTTGGGCGAATGATAATCCAAGAGGGATTGCCGAAAAACCGATGCACCCACAAAGAGTGACTGTTTGGTGCGGTTTATGGGCCGGCGGCATCATTGGGCCGTATTTTTTTCCAAAATGATTTCCGGTCAGGCAGTTACAGTGAATAGTGTTCGCTATCGTGAAATGATAACGAACTTTTTATGGCCCGAGTTAGAAGATATGGATGCGGACGATATGTGGTTTCAACAGGACGGAGCCACTTGTCACACAGCTAACGAAACAATGGATCTTTTGCGCGAAAAATTTGATGGCCGAATAATCTCTCGTCGCGGCGATGTCAATTGGCCGCCAAGATCATGGCATTTGACATCGTTGGACTTCTTTCATTGGGGTTATTTGAAAGAAAAGATGTACGTCGATAAGCCAGCAAAAATTAAATAGCTAAAGGATAAGATAATTCGGCACATTAAAGGCATAGAACCTCAATTATGCCTCAGCGTCATTGAAAATTTGGACCATCGGATGGAGGTGTGCCGCCGAGGCCGCGGCGGCCATTTGGCCAATGTTTTGTTCTATACGTAATTGAACTATACCAATATTATCATAATAAAGCGAAATAACAATAATTTCGTAAAAAAATTGTATTTGATTTAAAATTAACACCGGCCCTTAAAACTTAACCACCCTTTACAATTAAATATTTATTGCTTCAACTCGTTACCTGTAACGTCGTGCTTTGTAAACATTCTTTGTGTTTTCATTCTGCTCAATGTTGTTGTTGACTGCAGACTAAAAACTAACAATTGCAATATGGTGAACACGACGAGAACATCAAAACAGAATTCGGATAGTTGAAGCAATAAAAGTCTCCCTATATGAATGCGATCCAAATAAACTCTCTTTCAAGGGAGTTGGAAGCATTGAGAGTAGTGAGTTATACAAGTTTTTTGAGGCATAACCTAGGCAAGTTGAGTACTGGAGCGGGCGCTATTAAAAAATCGTTACTTTACTCTGACGTCTGCTACCTTGATTTCACCTACTCTTCTTCTTCGGAAGACGCAATCTCTTTCTCTATCATTCTTGAGGTATAACTATACTCGCTAGCGGCGAATCTTGTTCGATAACTTTATTGGTGCTTTCATATGCAAATTTTTCGTCAACTTCAGAGATAGCAGGAGAAAATGGCGAATTGAAAGCGCCTACAATAACAAATCAGAAATTAATTACCTACTTAATCCCACCTATTTAAGTTAGCCATAGGGCGAACAAGTGCACAAATAGCAATTTTTTTTTAAATGTTCCTTTTGTTTTAAAAATGTTAAATTTGACTGACAAAGAGTCATAGTAAATGTTTCGAAGTTTTATAGCAATAGAAACAGTTCTACAATCGGTTGAGTCATTTTTGTCTTGTTGCAGTTTAAAAAAGAATTTTATAATATTTTTACCCATTTTGGCTGACAGACACGTCTCTTTTATAAATTTATAAAACTCATGTGGAAACAAGCCATCCAAGTTGAACTGGCTTTAAGTCACAAAAAACACTATCCAAATCTGGGCATTCCGTGCGTAGTTATTAGCATAGCTTAAGTCTACAAGACCGACCGCCGTAGCCTAATGGGTTGCTGCGTGACTACTATTCGGAATTCACAGAGAGAACGTAGGTCCGAATCTCGATGAAACACCAAAATTAAGAAAAATATTTTTCTAATAGCGGTCGCCCCTCGGCAGGTAATGGTAAGCCTCCGAGTGTATTTCTGCCATGAAAAAAGCTTCTCATAAAAATATATTCCATTCGGAGTCGGCTTAAAACTGTAGGTCCCTCCATTTGTGGAACAACATCAAGACGCACACCACAAATAGGAGGAGGAGCTCGACCAAACACCCAGAAAGGGTGTATTCGCCAATTATAGGTATATATGTAATGTTAGATGATATTTTGAAAAGTAACAAGAGCAAGAGCTGGGACTGATTCCTATAAAATTTATTATGCAGAGAACTTTGGCCTAACGTTGGGTTATGGATTAAATAAAAAAATATTGGCAGAGCTCCTAAGAAAGAAGGTACAGGGCTATCGACACACTCGCATAGGATTACCCTGTTCGACAGTAGGCTGGAAAATTAATGTAACCAAGTTTTACTGAAATTCTGGGTTAAATTTAGAAAATAGATTTCTCTGATATCCCAAGTTGACGATTTTAAGCTATTTTATATTTTTTATCTATTTAAAGTTGCTAGTCGCTGAGAAGTATTTAAAAGTATACTGAATCCAATTCTTTGAAGGAAAATGAAGATTGATGGCGAGAAATAAGATAATTTATAACTCTAATCTCAGTACGTACGTGTGGTTGCGCAATGTCGGTAGCCGTAAAACCAAGAACCGAAGAACTTCGCCCCATGTTCTGTCTAGGAGTGACACTAAATTGTAACGTTACATAATTTTTTTTTTTGTATTCAATTTATTATCAAGAAAGTTCACCAGGAAAAGGAACATCAACATCAAATTTCCTGTCCTAAATGAATTGACTCTTCAACCCTCCATCGAAGCGAACTATTTACCTTTGTATCAACCTTGACAAAACCTTCAATTGGAACTCTCATCTTGAAAAAGTTACTGAACAGCTTGTTTGCAAAAACATGGGGACTTAGCCTCAGAATGACTTATGGGACATTCACTACAGCTGTTAAACCTATGCTTCCATAGTATGGTAACCTAAAGCAACGAAAGGCGGCAAATGATCTCAACAAATTGTACCGCCTCGTCTGCGTCGGTATAACAGGAGCAGTGAAAACATGCCCTACTGGGGCACTAGGTGTGCTCCTATGCATACCACCATTTCCCATCTTAATTGAAAAAGAATCATGCTTCAGCGCCTTGAGACTAAAAGGCAAATCCGACCTAAAAAGTGGAGATATGAGAGGACATCGAAAGTTGTTAGAAGCGTCCGACACACTCCTATTCTTCACAGGGTGGATATATTATCCCCCAAGCCCATTCACTTCAGGGTCGATTTTGGAGCCCTGTGGCAGCCATTTTGTTTTGGTGACATCTGTCAAATCCTTTGTTTCTTATTCAGTTGTTTATGCCAAATCATCATGGCAAGTTACACGATTGAACAGCACGTTCAAATGATAAAACTTGATTATCAAAATGAGTGTTCATTAACGCAAACGTTGCGCGCATTGCGCCCATTTTTCGGTAGACGTGGTGGCCCTTTCAATTTCTTATGGCCCATATTGAACCATATGGACCTAGACGACATTTAGTTCCAGCAGGACGGCGCTACGTGCCACTTCAACATCTACCCGCCCTTATCGAAAAACCCTTTATCACCTTTAGACCCGGATGCCCGACATAGTGCACTGATGGATCGAGATTAGAAGATGGTAGTACAGGGACGGGAATCAGTGAATTCAAATTTAAAAAATTGATTCAAATGGGTCTCTAACCAACTATCTTCGAGGCAGAAAGAAATACATGCCATTGAGATATGTGTTAGGGAATGTCTTCGTAAAAAATTTAGAGGAGCTCACATTTACTTACTTTCAGATAGTCAGGCGGCTTTGAAAGCCCTTCTATCAACTACAATCACCTCAAAAATGGTATATAACTACCTAAACCTTTTTAATATGGTAAGGAACTTCAACAAAATATTATTGGGTTGTGTTCCCCGACTTGAAGGGCACGACGGAAACGAAATAGCGGACCAAGTAACAAAAAAAGGGGCCTAAGATATCAGTTAAACCAAATTGGCCTCTCTGAGATCATCATTTTCCTATTCTGTGAAATGGACATATCAGATTCAGAATTCAAATTCCTTGCAAATGTCCTGCACTAGGCAGAAAACGGCTAGAGCTCCTCGGTAATATTGCTCCTCCTTATAAACTATGGAGCAATAAGCCCTAGAATGTGCTAAAATTTTTAAAAAGCCTCAAAGCTCAGCAGGCTTTGCACAATAGATTTACTTTGGTCGCAGTGCGAAATAGCCTAATAATAATAATAATATTGTAATAATAATCAAGTAAATAAAAAAGAGAAAAAGTCAGTTATTGTTAAATGATACACCAAATTAAAGATAAAAGCAAATGCTTTGTGTTTATAAAATGTATATGAAATCGTGAAAAATTTACTTTTTCAGGTCAGGTCAGTTCATCTGGAAATCAAATTAAATCATAATTCTTGCCCTTCTTTGCACGAAGATAGACAAATGTACTGAATTTTTTATATTTTTTGCTCCAAAGCGCAGGCTAGCGGCCATTTTTTGGTGAAAATAGAATTAAAATTTCCCGTTTCCGAAAACCTTTATACAAACCTCTTCATGGCCAAAATATTTGCATTTTAATTGTTTTACTTATTTTTATTTATTTATTTATTTATTTATTTATTTATTTATTTATTTACTTATTTATTTATTTATTTATTTATTTATTCAATACTCCTCCGCGACCAAGAACTTCAAAATGTAAAGAAAAATCGCTTAAAATCCTCAACCTAGGAAAACTGCAAATTTACTTCTCTATATACAACTCAGACTTTCAGAAAGACTTGGATTGACCAATTCTCTAACTACTTCTTCTCTACGCTCTATAATCGACGCTACTACAATAACAAATCAATTCTCTAATAGCTGAAAATTTTCTCCAGTGTTAGGAGACAAATAAAAGTGTTCTCTGCTCTCTCTACTCGTCTGTTATTCTTCACATTATTATGTTCACAATACAGCTGTAAAGCAGCGCTACATACATATGTACATTGCTTAGCTTTGCAAACTGATTTTTTATAATTTTTATTATTATTTTGCGCGTCACTGCAGTCTGCTAGCAGTTTTGAGCAGATTGAAGAAAAGAAGAAAAAAAAATCAGGAATGTATCGAACACACGAGTGGAAACCAATAAAGAGCGGCAACATCAATGTGTTTTCAAACAATAAATATGTGTTTTTAAATAAACAAAGACATGAGTAGCACAGAACAAAAAACAATAATAAATCGAAAAAGTACAATGATTTTCATGTTGAAATGAGCAAATCGAAAACAAAAAAAAAAAAAAAATTCAGTAAATGGGCAGACATTTAGCATTAAAAAAAAACTTAAAAAATTAAGCAGCTGCCGACATATCGCCCAGACAAAGGTTTTGCAAACAAATTTCCAATGAGATTCTGCACTAAAAAATTTCAGATTCATCGTCATGAAATTTAAAAGTAGGAAATTGTGAATGCTCGTATCCATCGTTGCTTAGCACTTTTGAATGCTTATTAGAGTAAAAAGAATAAAAAAGGGAATGAGGTGATTAATGGTGTTGCTCAGAGTGGGCTTATATTACACGGTGAACGATATGACACCATAACTTTTTTGTGTGAAATTAGTTGTTATTGATTTCAAAGTCAAAATTGTCCAAAAATGATTACAATTCTAACATATATTCACTTTAGCTCGATATGACCACCTTTTGCCTTGACTATAGCCTTCAAACGGTCAAAAAATGAGTTGCATGCTGCACGAATGTGATGTAAAGGGTTTTTTGGCCCATTCTCGTATAATCGCTTTTTTCAGCGCATCCACTGGCATATTTTTTAGTCCTCACCTTGCTCTCCAAAATGGACCAGATGGAACAGTCCATCGGATTTGCGTCTGGCGAATTCGAAAGCTATTGTTTGGACCAAATGAAGTGTGGAACATGATTTTTTAACCATTCTTGGTTCACACGAGCTTTATGAGACGGTGCCGAGTCCTGTTGGAACGCCCGTGGTCTACGACCGAAATGTTTGCGAGTCTACAGCTCTAAAGCAGCTTCTAAAACATTTTCTCGATAATAAGTCGCATTCACTTTGACACCAGGCTCGATAAAAACGATTGGAGAGCATACATCAGCGGTCACTGCGGCCCACACCATTACTTGCGATGGGAAATTGCTTCGAGTGGCCATATGTAGGCTCAAATTCTCGTATGAGCGTTCGGCCAAATAAACACGATCGTTTTGAGTGTTTATGAAATGCTCAATTCGGCAATTTTTTTCATCAGAAAACACAATGTTAGGAAATTCGCCACGTTCGTGCCAGCGCAACAACCCCTTTGCTCTTTCTCACCGAACTTTTTTTAGCTGGGGTGAAAGATCGTATGCTTTTTGGAACTTGTAAGCCTTGGCCTTGAGCTTATTTTTCAATATGCGTCGAGTGCTGTTTTGCGATATTTTCAGTTCTTTGGCCATTTTTCTTCCACTTCGACGTGGATTTCGTTCAAGTCGAGCCTTCACTTTCCGAACCATTTCTGGCGTTGTTGCGGTTTTTTTTGGTCCACCTCCACATCGTTTTGCAATGCTACCAGTATCATTGTAACGTTTCATAGTGCGATACACAAATATTTTATTCACTTTGAGGTGACTGAGCTCACGAACAATGGCTGGTTGTGATTTTCCAGCCAAATATAACGCAATCACACTTTTACGTTTGAATTCCATCACAGAAAAAAAAATTTAACAAAACTGAGACGCAAATGCTTTTGATGGCTTATAAACAATATATTGAACTGTCATTAGAACAATTTTGACGTTGATGTCATGATCTGTTTTACAGATACAAGCAGTGTGAAGTTGGTAACACTTCATATCGTTCACCCTGTAATTATATAATACTCCCCGCGATGATGGCACATCAACATTTTCACCAGTTTTGACAACTTTTTTTTTATTTTTCTTTGTTTTTTTGAGAGTTCAATATTTTTGTATTATATAAGTAGTATAGCTCATTGTCTAGCAAAACCTATGCACATCAAATTTTAAACATTGATAAAAAAATTAAAACTTTCACTAACTTCTCATATCAATACCATGGATTTAATTAGAATTTCTGGTACATAGAAAATCGAATACACAGAAAATCTGGTACACAGTAACTTACGAAAGGCAGAACTGTTGTGGGTGTCTTTAAGCCCGAGCTGTAAAAGGCTGGTAATCATGGGCGTGTATTCCACAGTATTCCAAGCGGAAATCCATGATATAAAAATCTGTAGCAAAGATTGCATTCGGCACATCTACGAAGAAACAAAACTTTGCTTTTTCTTTTCGTCAGACAATCAAGCAGCTTTATATTCCTTCTAATCTCTCTGAGAACTTCTTAACTGACTTTAATACTCTGAGCGCAAATAACATCGTTTTTTTGGGCTCTGTATCAATTCACAATGGTTATAATAGCAACGGACGGGCAGATTGCCTATGCGATACTACTTCAAAATTGCATGGACCAGAACAGTTTTGTGGGCTCACAAAAGCCCACATAACAGGAATTCGTTAAAGATAGGGAAAACAAAAAGTTCACTCGACACTGAATGGAGAATCGATGACAGAGGCATGCTAAACAGTTTATCCTTCCCTCCAGACGAACATCAAATAGTCTTCATTATCATTTCACGAAACTCGTAATAGTTCAAACAAGCGTCCGCAGTTTTTTCCATCTGGATAATGAAACTCTCGCAAGGCGCGACTCTAAATCTTATGTACCGAGTGTCGGGTTTTAGTCGTAGGTAGTTATAAAGGTTGACATTTGACACACCTAGGCCTGCTGTAGGGTCATTTTGATACCACCAGAGCAGTCCCCTCTCCTCACTCTACACTCTCCTCATTGAACCAATCTTTGGCTTTAATGTATTTAAAAAATTCTTGTTAGTTTTAAATTGGCTACTTTTGCCAAGTTATTCAGAGGCATGCAGCCGCATAGAAAGTGTTCTATGGCCTCTTCTTCTTCAATATCGTTACGGCTTCTGCAGTGGTCGTAATAGGGTTCACCCAGTATGCTTGCATGCCTGCCTATAAGACAGTGCCCTGTTAGAACCTGAAAAGATGTCTCATATTCAGTTTCAACAGTCGGTTTGTGCGGCTCATGTTCCATTCTGGCACGTCCTCCTACTTCTTGCGCAGGTCAGGGACTAAGTCGGTAATGTGGTACCCAATCTCGCTATTTCATCTCCTTGCAGTTACCTTCTATATCTCTGTGACTCGGTACCCAGAGCAGATTTATTGAAAAGTGATAGTTCTGTGATAGTTCTGTCAAAACGTCGATGCATTCTTTTACTGTCTTCAAGTTAATATCAGATGATTGTAATGATTTTTGGACCGATTGGCTATCTGAATATATATAATAATCCAAAAAACAAATAATCCGGTAGCCTGACTCGTATGCCGGAAAGAAGTCCTGACACCCATTTCCTCAGAGGGGAAGCCTCCGCCTACTGGTACATTTAGCTTGGAACCATCAACATAAATACTGACTACATCTATATTGTCCATTACTCCATTGGTCCTATCTTTTCTCATTGGGAAAGTTGTAGGAAAGGATGTGCATTGAAGTGCAGTTCTGCTGAGTCACAAAAGTCTGTTGTTTGGGGTAAGAAGGGGGTTCGTCTAGCAATTTTTGTGCGACCCTTCCAGTTAATGTGGGAGAGGATTCTATTAACCTGAGTGCCGATTTCGCCGCTAGTTGTTTGCTGTAGGTCCCAATCGGTAATAGATGTAGAATGACTTGCATCGCTGCCGACGCTGACCGTATGCACGTACATATAATATATTTAACATAGTTTGGTCGAAGGTGTGTTTTTATCTTTTCTAATTCCATTTCTATAAGAAGTGACTTTCTTTTAGAGCAAGAACGGCAATGTGATCTAGAAGTCGGTCTCTAAAAGAAAGTGAGGAGGACAATTTTTTATCTGATTTGCATGATGAAATAATTGATTTTCAAGACGATGATAGTGTCCTAGACTTGTCAATATATCGATGACACTTTCTTCTGACGTTGATTGTATATAAATTTCACGCAATCACTTCTTTAAATTTGCATAAATTCGGTGCGCACTTACTACTGAGGGCTTGAAATTGAAATTTGAAAAAGTCGAGCCAAGGAGCACTAGGAGATTTGGTGACTGCTAAAACACTCATGCTAAAAAGCCCATTGTATTTAAAGCTCTGGAAAGGGCGTAGATTGTCAAGGAGGGAAGGAGAAAAGTATCAGAGAAAGAGATGGGAAAGAACAGAGACAGAGATAGAGATGGTTAGTCCTGTGAGAATATTCCAGATTCTTTGGCAAATCTGTAAATATCCTCCAGTTTAAGAGAACGAATATTACTCATTCTCATGACATCGGAACCCAACACTCAAAGCCGTGCTCTATCAAAAGCAGGACCCTCACAGAGAAAGTGCTCAGTGCTATCCGCCTCCTCCAAACATGTGCCTATCATGGGGTCCTCAATGATTCCAATGGTGGTCATATGCTGACCCCATGCGTTGTGTCCTGTAATAATACCGACCATCAAGCAAACGTCTTTCCTTCTAAGTTTTAGTAGAAAGTTTGACAGTTTTCTGTTCGGGCTTGTCGCAAAACATTTTGCAGTTCTGCAGCGTTCTAGACCAGACCATCGCTCTTTATATAGATTACCTACATAATCGCTGCTCCAATTCTTGATTCCTGCGGAACTGATTCCGATTATTGGCTCTGGCTCCTGTGAGGGCACCGCTGATCAACGGTTGGCCAATTCGTCGGCAATTTCGTTTCCTTGAACACCGGAGTGTCCCGGAACCCATATAAGTACAAGCCTGTTTTGTCATGCGACAGAATTGAGCTTCTTCTTACATTCTTGAACAATCTTTGAGGTTTTCTTGGCGTTATCCAGGGCTTTCAGTGCCGCCTGACTGTCATTGAAACTCCAATCTGTTTCCCGCTCCATCTCCTCACGATTATCTCAGGGTGGCAAAAACTGCTGTTTGGAGAAAAGTTGCCATTTCCCCCATAGCAGGGTTACTGCATCAATTCGAAGAGTAAAATCGGCGTTGCTAAAATGCAGCTAACGGTATATTTCCAGGTGTTAGAAATAAACAAACTACAGTCCATCAAATATTTTGTGGAGTGACTCACACCTCAGTGTGTCTTCCGAAGGTTAGCAGTCGCTTTATTGAACTGATCGTATGGAGCATATAAATCACAGCCGCGGCAGACATATTTCGAATGTCATAATCAAAAAATAAATACCATGAAATTATCTACCAGATTATAAGAAAAAAAATTATTCCATCAATATTTCTCTTTCAAGTTATCATTTTAAGTTCCAAAGCTCTTAAAAAACACCCACTATATTACACAATATATACAACATATGTATATAGTATATCTTCCCTCATTTGATGCAACATTTACTTTGTTACAAGTTGATATTTATTTTTTGCTGTTATGCGCGAAAAAAATGTTCTGGCCCCCAGCAAATTGTTGTAATAAATCCACCAAATCAGTCAAATGGCGCGGCAGCGTATAAACAAAAATATGTTTACAAGTAATCCGACGAAAATTTGTGTGAAGTTAAGTCATTTGATGTTTTTCTGTTACAATTCTGTTCATGTAACAACTTGCACTACTTAAAAAGTGGGAGGCTTTATAGATTCCACCTGCACATAAATGGAAACCAATATCATTTGGGGTACTTTTTGTCAGTTTTCTATTTGAATTTATTACTTCTACACTAAACTAAAAACTGCTTACCTTGATGTGTTTAGAATTTATGGTTTTTGTAGGAATTGAAGATTTAAAATCATATTCTGACATTTCTAATCACCTTGTAAATTTTAAATGCCTAGAGGAACGGTTTAAAAATTAATTAAGTGCAAGTGAAGTATTACGATGTTTTCTTTTTGTATGTTTGTAAAATATTTTATTCTAAGATGGGCTCCTTAATTATTTAATTTGTACACCAAAGTAAAATGGCTGTTGTTTACAAATTTTAGTGCTTACAAAAGCCACGACCCATTCGTCCGAATGGATGCAAACGCTCTGAAAGTATTCGATGCGGTACCAGCTGGTGGTAGCCGAGGAAAAGGAAAGTCTCCTCTGCGGTGGAAAGATCAGGTGGAGAAAAACTTGGCTTCACATGATGTGTCCAACTGACGTCGATTAGCAGGAGAAAGAAACGACTGGCGCGCTTTGTTAAACTCGGTCAAAATCGCGTAAGAAGAAGAAGAACTTAAATTCCTAGTACCAGAGAGCTTCTAGAAACACCGTTTATGGTAAAATATTTGCTTCTAAAATAATTTGAAGTTATTTCAAATACTCCTCATCGATCACTAAACAACTTTTACACGCCTTTTTTTGATTGTTTAAATTATACCAGATACTAAACAAGAACCGCTTCGAATCGATGTTTTGTTATGTTGGACTACGTGCTGAGGACAAAGAGCCACAACAAGATTTCCCTATTCCTAGACGGCTCTACGCCAAGGCTTTCACTTCACTCTAGCTTCATGGTTCTAGGTTCATGGAGCGGGCTGCCAGTTCTAGAAGTCATTTTCAGTTATTTGCTGGACTCCCTCGTCTATCGCTATCAATGACAGTTCCTGTTAAGCCTCCGCTTCCTCTGTGTAGGACATGGTCAATCCAGCCCTATTTTCGCTTTCATATCTTAAGAAGTACGGGCATTTGTTGAGTTTTATTCCATAAGTCCGGGTTTGATATAACGTTCGGCCAGAATATTTTCAAGATTCCGCTCCGGCAACGTTTTATGGAGATTTGCAATCCACGAATCAAAAATGTGCGCGTAGAATAATTTGTAGAAGAGTTCCCATACAAAAACAAAAAAATTTGAATGAAGTAGGAAACACTTAGCAAAAAATTGTAAACTCAAAAAGGGCTTTCTTCTAATTGTATTAAAGATTTTTATTAACTGGCATACCATTTAACTATAAACAAGAATAAAGAAATCGGATCCCTGAACGAATATTTAAATAAAGTGAACGTACAAACAATCAAAAATGTATAGATGTTCTTTAAAATCGAATAACTTGGAAACAGCTCGTACATCATATCAAATAATTAAATCTGGTATAATAGAGTTACTCTTTTATAATTCTTTATTCGATCCTTTTATATATATTTTATATGGAACATAGGGCTCAAAATTACCTAAGTAATAATGTCCTTACGTATCTAAGACGACTTTCCTGCTAACCCTGCGTGCGAACTCTCATAAAAACTGGGTTTCAACAATTCCCCATTCAACTACTTTTCTTAAAGAGCGATTTAGTATATAATAAAAAAATAGAGCTTGGCTTAACTCTTTCTTATTAAAAATTTAATTTTTTTTATTCATATTTAACATTTGTACGTATGTTTATTGTAGTGTAATATTTAATTTGAGTAGATAATTAGGTAAGTTGAAGCCTCTAGCATGTCAAGCTTTTGAGAAAAGTGAAAGAACTCAAAAACCCCTCTCAATGGCTTTTCACCTCCACTTTTAGGCATTAAAACCGTGTTGAGCATACAAAAAGGTATCGAAAAGCTGTCTCATTCAAAACAAGTTAGAATGTGTGGCGACCGTCGTAGCCAAATGGGTAGGTGCATGACCACCATTCGGATTTGGCGTACCTTCGAATCACTGTCCATGAAACACCAAATGATAAAAATGTTTTTTCTAATAGTGGTGGCCTCCAGGAACGAAAAAGTTCCGCATACAAAATCATCTGCTGTTCTGAGGTGACATGAAACGGAGGTGCCTCATTTGTCAAACAACATCAATACATATACCAAGTTTGGGAGAGTATTTTATTAGCTCGTTATCGAGATACACACATTTAGCCAAACGTGGGCTCGGCATTTCCCGTTTATAAAAAATTTTTTCTTTATTTTGGTTCACCATTTGCCCGAAATTTGAGTAATTTTACTTCATCGAAAAAAGAGACATCACATTTTTTTTTTGTAAATTACCGTTATATGGGAATTGCTCGTGGTTAATGACCGATTTCGCCCATCTAGAATACCAACCAATCTTGAACGGAGAGTAATATGTGCACCAACTTTTGCTCGAGTTGTCGTTTGCATGGACCGACGTGTAAACGGGCGGACAGACATGGCTAAGTAGACTCCTTTTCTCATTCTGAGCATTTTGGCGCCTGTTACAAGGTAGCAATCACTTTTATTAGACTTTCACTATATTCATCATATTTTTCATGCTAAATTTTTTACGTAAATTTTTATTAAAGCAATAAACTATGCTGACAAAAACTTTGCAAATCAAAGTTCCAAGCATTCAAGCAAAATTCACAAAAATTATAAGTACACAAATTTACATCAAAATTTTCAACTTTTTCAACAGAATTTCTAGAAAACTTCTGGGCACACAGTTTAATCATAGCTCATTCAATTTTAGTACAACAAAATATAAGTTTAAAGTCGCTAAAAAAATTGCGTTGATTTGTGATAATTTTGTTTTTTTTTGCATACGAAGAGGAAAATTTTCTTCCATATAAAATATTCCAAACAAACGACTTATGCTGTTGCAAGTAACCTTATGCGCAACTGAGCTGGTAGAAAAAATCAAGTAGCTGCTTAAAATTAATAAGTAATAAATTGAGTTAAGAGCTACTTTTAAAGTCAAAGCAGCTAATTAAAATCTTTTATCTTCCATATCATCTCGAATATGTGCTTAACTTTTCAAACTTCGTTGACTTCCTTACCCCTACCAAACAAAACCAAACAAAAAAAAAAATAAAAAAAATATAAAAACATTTCTTTGCCAAACACTTTTCGTTGCAGCAGGAAAATCGAACTTCAATTGAACGGCTACTCAGTGCTTAAAACTCGGCCACTGCAAACTTCATAACTCTACTCACAAATTTTAACAATTTAAAACTTTTAGAAACTCATTATTGTTTCTGCTTCGAAGACCAGTTCTACAAAAAGCTCTACCCAACACTACTTTACTGCTAGTCACGCATACAACAAAACAATGCCCAAGTGGAATACATTAGTGCGGGTGGGTTTATTGCAACTTACTTTGGGTGTTTGATATATTCGACTTACATTTAAAAAAAACTAATAACAATAAGCTATATGAGGCTTACGGCCACAAAGACCTATCGGCCTAGCTCGCTAAATCAAGTCGTCCGAATGGATACAAACGCTCCGCCTCTGAAACTACTCGGTCCGCTACCAAAGATGGTAGGAAAGGAAGAAGAAGGCCTCCTATGCGTTGGAAAGGTCAGGTGGAGAATGTGAAACATTGCTTTTCTCAGCAGTATTAACTTGACAAGCGACTCCAGCGTAAGATGAAGTCAATATAACAGCAGCATTGGATGCAGCGGGATCGACCATATGAGCATGCGAGACAGCAGCAGAGTTACTACATTGCTCAAATGGCTGTACCAGCCCAGGAGAAGAAATATTTCTTTCTTCTTCTTCTTAATTGGCGCGATAACCGCTTACGCGATTTTGACCGAGTTTAACAAAGCACGACAGTCGTTTCTCTCTCGTGCTAACCGGCGCCAATTGGACACACCAAGTGAAGCTAAGTCCTTCTCCAACTGATCTTTCCTACGCAGAGGAGGCCTTCCTCTTCCTCTACTACCACCAGCTGGTACCGCATCAAATACTTTCAGAGCCGGAGCGTTTGTATCCATTCGGACGACATGACCCAGCCAACATAGCCGCTGGATCTTTATTCGCTGCGCTATGTCTATGTCGTCGTAAAGCTCATACAGCTCATCGTTCCATCGCCTGCGATATTCGCCGTCGCTAATTTGCAAAGGTCCAAAAATCTTCCGCAGAATCTTTCTCTCAAATACTTCAAGCGTCGCTTCATCGAATGACATATTTCTTTGCTCAGTAATAACTGAGTCAGACCTGTTATAAATAGTACTTGCGGGAGAGGGCGGGACAGCATTCGCGTTTACAGCAGATGTAGAGTTAGTTTGATGTTTTGTTTTATTTTTTGCACTTTTAATTTTCTTATCACGGCACCCACATACATGCATACAACCACAAGGCAAGAGTAGAGGTGACATCTTCAACACTATTTTTATGCATGGCTCTTAATTCTGAGTGCTGTTTCTTCGATCAAAAGCTATTTATCACATGGAAGAGCTCTAATCACAACCATTGCACGGGCATATTCTGCTTTAAGAGAAACAATTTCATCAAGAACCGTTCGTAGGGAAATTGGTGAAATGCTTTCAGTTACTTTATCACTTTGACGTTCAGTAAGAGGCGCAACTGCCTATGTTGTACCGGCCGAATATTAGGATTAACATTAATTTGAGCGGCAGTTGGCAAGTTAGTTGATGTTAGAATTTTAGATATATCTCGACTAGCGGAAGGAGTAGGAGAGCGAATAGATTTTCGGCGAGTGACCGCACATATTTAAAAAAAAAATAATTTTTGGTCCAAGCTGAGCAAAAATTATAAATCAGTTGGCAAAACACCAACAAAAATCCAAATGAAAAATCTCATTACATTTGCCTCACTGCACTTTAGCTTAGTTACGATCAACGTTTAATTCACACACACAAGGTATTTTATCCATATAATTAGTATAAGGAATTTTGATAATTTTCAATCAAAGAGTCACTATCTCGGGCACACTAATTTATAAAAATTGGTAGTTACTTTCCATGGTAGAGTGATAAAACTTAAACACGCGGAGTGCAGTAAAAAGCTCCTCTACATACGAACAAGTGTTTGGTTTCTTATATATATACATATATATATCTATTATGTTATATAAAGCGTTTCTGAGGAAAGTTGGTGTTAGCAGATTGTACTGTCATCAATAAAACGACAGAAAAACAAAATTCAGACTGATTGATAGGTGAGCTTGGATTTGGCAGCTATTTGAGTAAAGCGAGTTTCGTGATTTTCGCTAAGATGGAAAAAGAGCAGAATCGTTCGGTAATTCGCTTTTTGGTTTTGGATGGGAAAAAATGCGAGGAGATAAAAGCAAAGTTGGATGCTATCTATGAGGACGCTTTGCCATCTATGACCTCAGTTAAAAATTAGTTCAATGAGTTTAAACGTAGGCGAACATCTGTTTTTGAGTAGAAACGACCTGGACGCCCGCCAGACGTGGTTACAGAGGAAATAATTCAAAAAGTCTACGGCATGATTCTCGCTGATCGGCGAACGAAAGAGCGCGAAGTAACAGACGCCATAGGTGTGCCGAGCGGAATGTCAGTTAATATTTTACATGATAAGTTGTCGATGAAAAAATTGTCGGCCCGATGGGTGCCGCGATTTCCCACGGTGAACAACAAACGCATCTCCGAAACAGTGTTTGGAGTAATTTCAGCGAGATCCGAAGGAACTTTTGCGTCGACTTGTCACCGTTGATGGAACCTGGATTCATCATTACTCACCAGAAACTAAGCAGAAATCCAAACAATGGATTTCTCTTGGTGAATCTGCTCCGAAAAGGACGAAGGCAGTCCCATCGGCCGAAAAGATCATGACGACGATTTTTTGAGATGCGAACGGCGTCATGCTTATGGATTTTTTGAAGGAGGAAGAACGACAATACTACAGAGAGTTATTGGATCGCTTTCGCAAAAAATTGAAGGGGACACGACCGCATTTGGCGAAAAAGAAGGTGATGTTTCACCACGATAACGCACCAGCGTATTTAGCTGTCGCCACTAAACTGCTAAAACTGCGTTATGAATTGCTGCCACACCCCCGTATTTACCCGATCTGACTCCCTGCAACTTTTTCTTGTTCTCTAATATGAAGAAATGGCGCGCGGGAAAAAGATTTAGTTCATCGCCTAGACAGATGCGTAAGTTGACAAATCCTATTTTTGGAGGGACAACAAATGGCCAGAGCGTTGGGAGAAGTGTACCTTTATAAAAAGGCACTATGTTGAAAAATAAAAAAAAAAGTTTTGAAAAAATGGTACCTTCATTTCTAATCAATTCCCGTTCCGGAATTAGCCTTGATCATAGAGTCCTTCTCCACAAAACAATCATCAATCCAATCTGGACGTATGCACCACAACTGTGAGGTAACGCAAGGACCAGCAGTAGACAATGAAAACAATCTAAAATATTAAGAATGGAATGAAGACCTAAATGTTCCATTGGTGGCAGCAGAAATAGCAGTAATCCAACAAAACTACTACGAAAGGTTGAGACACCACCCCGTCAATTCGTCAAGTCTCAGAAAAATGGAGCTTTCAACCCTGTGACGCATATTTGAAGCCAACATAACAGCTTTAACCTTCTGCAAGAAGCTGTAGGTACTATAATTTAGGTGAAGAATCCAAACCTTATTGCTAGTATTATAGATTCAATAACTAATAATAACAGTAAAACACAAAAAAAAATTCTAACACGGGTACTCTTTGAACCTCCTTCATACACCTTTTATTATGTGATTAGTCCAATTCCTTTTCCTATTTGTGTAGTGTGCGTCTTGATGGGACCTAATTTTTAAACTGACTCCGAACGGTGGATGGTGTTTTTTGTTTTGTCATGATCAACTTTTTCATAACAGAAATCCGTGTGTATGTTCCGTGTGTTTGCCATTGCCGGACGAGGGGCGACCGCTTCTAGAAAAAAATGCTTCTATTATTTTTTGTTCATGCTCGAAGATTCGAACCTGGCCACTTCCAAATAGTACTCCCTAACAAATTATCAAAATTCAACGAGAATTTTGAGTCTCTTCAAACTTGCATTTTGTTCTACTACAATTTAATTGGGTATGCAACTGAATACCGACTTTTCTTTTTTGTTCATTTTAATTCGCCGTAGCCAAATGGCCTGGTGCTTGACTTCCATTCGGAATACGGAGAGAACGTAGGTTCGAGTCCCGATGCATGAACATCAAATTATAGAAAAAGTTGTCTCTAATCGCGTTCGCCCCTCGGCAGGCAATGGCGAACCTCCGAGTGTATTTCTACCATGAAAAAGCTCCTCATAAAAATATCTGCCATTTGGAGTCGGCTTAAAACTATAGGTCCCTCCATTTGTGGAGCAACATCAAGACGTACACCACAAATAGGAGGAGGAGCTCGACTAAACACCCAAATTAGGCAAAAATAATTAAGGTGAAACACTAAACAAATAAATAGCCAAAACTTGTTAAGGTGTCTATAATTAAAGAGAAACAATTTTTTTGGTCATACGAGGTTCGTTCAAAAAGTTGTCAGCCTTTGTTATGGTGCCTGTGTAATTTTATATTTTTAATAATTAAAAAAATTCGTTTCCTTTATTATTCTTTATTGATAAATTGACGAGTACGCAAGAGCAGGCTATCAAAGTAATAAGGCAGGCAGTCAATTTTGAAGTATTTTGCCAAGAAATTCGGTATACTGAACTGCCAGTAGCTTATGTCAGACGCTGAAACAAAATCGCGAAAACCTTTAACCCTTCCTAATACTCACAGCGCACAGCATAAACAGCTACATGTTGCACAATACCAGCATTACTAAGTACTAACCATGAGTTGTTGTTATTTGTTTCTCTTTTTTTTTTTTGTTTGTCTTTTACTAGAGAACGACGATGCCAAACGACAACTGGCGAGTGAATTGAGGTCACTGAGCCCTTTATAGGACTTCTATTTGTTTTTTCTTATTGTTTTTGTTTTTCTTCTTCATATTTGGCGAATTCTTTACTACTTGACACACAAAAAGGACACACAGCTGTGGCAGCGTACGCCAAAAGTAGGTGAGAGAAAACATAAAATGGACAGCAGCGAAAATATTGTTGTTGGAAAAACATAAATGTAAAATTTTACATGGAAACCATGTACGTACAAGAGTTCAGCAACAAAGTACTTAGAACGGAAACAACATTTGTCGAGATAAAATTATTGCACGCCAGCTGCTTGGCTGACTGCATTCCTCGCAAAGATTGTTGACAGCAGCAGTCAGCAAGTGGACGGCGGTCACAACGAAGTTATTGCACTATGAAGAGTCACATGATGGTTTTTATTTTTGTTTTTGTTTTTCTTTTGGGGTATTGCTGCAACTGCTTGTTTACTATGACTGCAACACAAAACCATTTCCTTTGCATGCAAATTTGTCAAGTAGCTTTGCATTTCAGTTCAGGAATCAATGGTATGCTTGAAAAGGTGTAACTTGTGCTACGAGAACTTTATGAGAATCCCCCTAAAAATATGCCATAGAAAGTGGGGAGGTGGGGAACTGTAATGAAAGTCGAAGGAGTGAAGTGAGCTACGAGAAATTGAAAGCGAAGCGCGTTGGAAAGGTGGTGTAAAAAGCAGTCAGAAGCATTTGCAGCAATTCTTTGTTGCTTTTGTCATCAGGAATTCCTTTCGAAATGCCCTGAAAATATGCAGCTTGAAATGAATTTGTGTGGCAACACCGATATTGCATGCCACATGTCACCAAGTAGCATGGTGAAAAGTAAATTTTAAGCAACTTTTGATGCGTGAGGGAAAATATGGGAAGTGGTGTTGAAATCATGGTTTTTATGTCACTCTTTCGTTTGTCTTCTCTACATATTTTCTGTAGGTAATGGAAATTTGCAAAATTTTACTTTGCCTTTGATAAGAAGCCAGCAAAACATGATAATGGAACAAAAAAGTATCCTCAAGTAATTTTAGGCAAGACAATACTCGTGTGTACGTATGACATCGAGGACTGTCAAATTCTAGATTTGAATAATAAATATACCTTTCAGATGAAAATTAAGAACACTGTGGATTACGAGATGGTTAAGAAACTGATTAGCTTCTTCCGATTTCTTTCTCCTTTTTTGCTATTTTGCTTCCCAGTAAAAAAACGATTTCAGAGCCCCTACTTTAGCTTGCCAGTAAAAAAAATCATTTTTTAGATCCACCCAACTACACTCAATAACAAGTCTGTTTCCTTCTTCTCATTCTCTTTTCTCATTAAGTGCTAAATACATGGGGAATTATACAGGCATCTTAAAAGTGCGAAAGAGAAACTGAAAATCAATTAAAGACCATCTTCTGAAGAGTCAGTGTTTCCTTCCACTCATTTCTCATTGAGTGCTAAATGCATGGTGAATCAGCCCGACATCTAAAGAGAGCGAGAGAAACTGAAGATGAATTAAAGACCATCTTGTGAAAAGGGCTTGTAGTGCTCATTGTTTTTGTAAGTTTATGCTGGGCAAGAAATGAGATTTGCAAACGGAGCTTATGACCTGTACATGCGTGGTGGTATGGTCTATTATTTCTCACGGCACGAGTACGCAGTGCAGGTACTGTAATGAACTGTTGCTAGAAAAGCAATGAGACCAACAAAACCTTGCACAGAGTGAGCACTAAGCCATGGGTTCCAGTAAATTTCATAACTGAGCGATTTCATGTCAAATGATCCAACTATTTTCGATATTGCAGAAAATTTCTCTGAAACTTGGCTCAACTAAGGCTTGAATATAATAAATAATATAAAATTCTATAATTTTGAGATATATTTCATGCTGAAAATTTTTGGTACAGGGATTTTCAAAGTTTTTCAGAGGTTTTTAAAGATTAAAAATCTTAAATAAACTTAGATTTTTTACAATATTTTTTTAAATGTTTTTTTTTTAATTTTAGGATTAAATATACTTTGAAAAAGAAATTTTTTTTATGTTTATTTTTTTGCTCAACATTTTTGTGAAACAAATTTAATTTTTTGATAAAAATTTTTGGAGAAATACGAAATCTGAGAACTTTTTTCATATTTTTGCCATTATATATATATATATTCCCATAGATCGTAGAACTAAGGCCTCAATAGACCAGTTATAATTTCGTTTGTTTAGAGCTAGATGTTTAATTTGGCTTCAGCAGCGGCTCTGTCCGCCTCTACCGCTACTTGCCGTCTCCATGGGTTGGCTGGTCTCCCGCACCTACGGCTTCCTTGGGGATTGCAGTCTAGCGCTGTCCTTGCGATGTCTCAACGTGTGTCCGATCCACTTCCACGTGCGATGCATAATTTCTATGCGTACTGATATTTGCCCGGTAGGCACCCAAAGATCATCTTTGCTTATAATATCAGGCCAGAATATCCGCATTATCTTTAGTAGGCAACGGTTTAGGAAGGATTGCAATAATTGTGATATGCTTGTTGTTAAGTTCCATGTTTCACATCCATACAGAACTACAGGCTTCACGTTCGCATCAAATATTTTCAGTTTTTTGCGATTATTGTCCAGTTGCCATTACTGCCCAGTTAATTTTATGCTTTTAATCTCAGACCTTATTTTGTATTTTTGCCATTACTGTTCGGTTAAACATGTATCTCGTAAGCTGTTTTTTTTTTTAATTTTTTAGAGTAAAATATATTGAAAAAAATTTTTTTAAATGAATTTTTTATTGCCAAACATTTTTGCGAAACAAATTTAACTTTTTGCAAAAAATTGTTCGCAGTATTTATTATCTTAAAATAAGTTACATATTACTATTCATGCTTAAATGAATGATACAAATTTTTTTTTATACAAAAAACACAATGCTTTCGCTACAGCTGCTCAAACGTGGCTCCTTTAATTTGCGCCGTGGAATGTACAGCCTGTTGTAATCAACTGAAATCAACCAGAAACAAGTTACTCTGCTTATCACTTATCTATTTTTAACGAAAAAAAATTAAGATCTCAGGTGAAAAACAAATTACAAAAAAGTGTAAAAAGTATACAAAAATGAAGATTTCAATATAACATTTTTTTTGTAATTTTTTTTCTCTTGAAATCTTTATTTTTGCATATTTTTTGCACTTTTTTTTGTACAATTTTTTTTTTTTTTTCTCTTGAAATCTTCATTTTTGTAATTGTTTTATACTTTTTTGGTACATTTTTTTTGCTTTTTTTATTAACCTCATTTTTGTATAAACACCATTTTGTATAAACAAATTGAACAAAACAATTGTTTTAGTGATAATTAATATCAAATTTGAAGTACATGCAAAGGCCAATATATTAAAGAACAGCCCTGTAAAATTTTAAGTTCATATGATTGTAAATGAATTTTTAAAGCATGAAAATGGGAAATTTGAAAGTGCTGGAGGAGCTGACTCCCTGAATTGTATTGAAATACACTCGGAATATTTTTATTTTAATTGATTACATTTATAATAACCATGTTATACTTGTATAAGCTACGCTTTAGACCGCCAGCAATGATTGCTTTCGCCTGTCACGCTTATGAATGTTAAAGCATTTATCAACCAATTGTCGCCCATTGCGTATGAGTAACCATTTTTTAATTCAAGGATGTTTTTCAAGTACTTTAACGAATTCTCTCATATGTGCATATATATTTCCTTTTAATTTTATCACTTTCCCTGCTCACCTTTAAAAAATATACAACGAATTGCTCAACAAAAATTGGAAGCACGACCAAAATCCACTAAAAAACTGCACAGCATTTCTCACGCAAACTGAATTGATTGGCGCCATTAAAATTGACATTAATAGCATTTGGCGTAGCCGGCACCCCAAAAGGGAGAGAAAAGACCTTAGGGTATGCTTTATGTCTGTAAATAGGTAGTATAAGCTTGAATCGAAATGATTTTTTAGTACGCAGTGAGAGTGGTGTAAAACGAAAAACTAAAAAACGCAGTAAAAATGATAAAGAAAACTAAAAAAAAGTGTAGAAAAAAACAAGTTTTTATGTGTTCAATGCTTAACAGCTTTTTGTAATTCGTATTACACAAACAATATTTTTTATGCTGCAACATCAATTCATGTCACTATTGCTTTTATGCGTATGTATGAAAGCGTGAGGCGGGCTGCTAGATATTCACCCTGCAGCTGATGGCAGAAATTTATGTAGTTTATTAAATTTCCCGATATTTTGTGGGTGTTTTTTATCGTCATTGATTTTCAATAGTGGACAACTTTTACTGGAGCAGAAAATACTGTTTGTGCTACAATGGGCGAATATGAAACGAGAAATAATTTTCCACAAATCCAATTTCGACCCAAAAATCAATGAAGCGGAAATAAAACGAAGTGTCAAAATAATTAATTTTATGAATAGTGGAAGACATAGAAGAACAATATTTGTATATGTATGTGTATAGGTACACCTGCGTTCAAAATAATAGCAGCAAAGTTTTGAGAATGTATTTATTTTTTTTTCATTCTTTTTATGAAAATATATTTTATACGACAACAAAACTAGGTAAATAAAAGTTGCAAACTGTGAACAAAATTTAAAAAACTTTCATAACATTTTCACAAAAATTTCAAAATTTTTTTAAAGAATACTTAGAAAATTTCTGAGTAGGCAACCAACTCAAATTCAGTAAAATATTGTACAAGTTTTCAAAGCTGCAAAATTGCGCTGGCTTTTCATATAATTTTTTTTGTCTTGCATCTTTTCCATATTAAAAAAAAAAAAAAAATTTTAATTTATTTATTTTTTATTTTGTTTTTTTAGAAAAATATATTTTGTATGACAAAAAAATATATAAATTAAAGTTGCAAACTTTGATCAAAATTTAAAAAACTTTTAACACATTTTCATACAAATTTGAAAAATTTTTTGTAAAATAATAAAAAAATTTCTGAGTATGCAATCAACTCAATTTCAGTAAAATATTGTGCAAGTTGTCAAAACTCAAAAATCGCGCTGACTTTTGATTAAATTAAAAAAAAAAAATTTTTGTTGTTTGTTTTTTTGCCTTGCATCTTTTTCATATAAAAACCAAATTTGAGAATTTATTTATTTTTTATTTCATTTTTTATTTTTTGTTTCTTTTTTCTTTATTTTATTTTTGTTTTTTTTTTTTTGTCTTGCATATTTTTCAAAGCAACAAAATAAGCCACGGTTACGTGAAAGCACTTGGCAACTTGTTCAAAAAAGACGGGATATTAAAAATTAGCTCCAAAGTACCCACAATCCTATACGCACAGTGAATCTCACGTTACAACACTGCAGATGCCGAGGGAAAAAGACAAGGCTGCAAAAGATAAAGAGAGGTACTATAACGAGATTGCCAGCGCGGCTGAAAAAACTGCATACAAAAATGGCTTAAAAGGTGTATACGTTGCCATCAACAAACTAGCAAATGCGAAACCCCACATATCACCATTAAAGGATATTGATGGGAACACACTAACCACCGTGGAGGAACAGCTTACCGAGTGGAGAAGACATTATGAAACTCGCGAAAGCGTTGAAGAAGCTGACGCCGTCCCCAGCAATAGACGACGAAATCCCAACAGGGATATCTCGACTGAGCCCCCTTCTAGCACAGAAATTAAAACCGCAATCCAGAAGCTTAAAAACAACAAAGCTGCTGGCTCGGATGGTATACTACCTGAGTTATTAAAATTCGGTGCTGATGAAATAACCCCACTCCGTCCCCTCTTACTTCAAATCTTGTCAAGAAACACCATCCCGATCGACTGGAAAGAGGGCATAATAATATCAATTCCGAAGAAGGGCGATTTAAGATTGGCATGGCATAACTTTTTTAAATACCATAATAAAGATCTTGGCATTTGTCATTCTTCAGAGATCGCACCAGCTCTCAACAACATATTGCGCACCGAACAGAATGGTTTTCGCCCCAAAAGATCGTGTATAGATCATATTAACAAGCTGCGTATAATTATAGAGCAGTCAGCGGAATGGCGGTCGCCACTGTACCTACTCTTTGTGGATTTTAAGCGCGCTTTTGACACCTTGAACAGGCGCGCAATTTGGTCTTCCTTGAGGACTAATGAAGTACCGGCAAAAATCGTCACCATCATTCAAGAACTTTATGAGGGAACTGTGTACTTTTCAAAGGCAAAAAGAGCGAGTTGTTCAGTATTCACAATGGTGTGGGTCAAGGTTGTGTGTTCTCGCCGCTACTGTTTATCACTGTACTTTATGGCATTATAAGGCATTATGACACACAAATTGTCTGAAGCGTCTGGATTGCGAGTCAACTTCAAAAAACGAAGCTTATACGTATCGAAATTCCAAACCAGGACCCACTGACGCTTGAAGTGGGCGGCACGCTGGTTACAATTGAGGACATCGAATGGTGGAGCGAAAGGTGATGGAAGTTCCCGCATAATTTAAGCTCGCCACGCTTTCCACAGAATGAATCGAATCTGGTCATCACGACATATCATCACTCACAAAGCAGCGAATTTTCAATACAAGCATCAAACCAGTGCTACTTTATGCGTACGAAACATGGAAAGTCACAGATACCATATGCAATAGCCTACAAACATTTATCAACAGATGTCTGCGCATTATTCACCGCACATTTTAGCCAAGAGTTATCACCAACAAAAATATTTTAAATATTTCAATGTGCAAGCCAATCGCAGCTGATATCAAAGAAAGGAAATGGCGTTGGATTGGGCACACCTTGCGCAAAGAAGACAACGACATCGCAAAGATGGCCCTAGAATGGAATCCACAAAGCTCCAGAAGAAGAGGACGACCACGAACAACTTGGATGCGATCAACACACGCGGAATACCACTCAAGATGTTCCTGACATGAATTTCGAAAAATTGCATAAGATCGCTCTCGTTGGTCTGAGTTTGTTTCCGCCCTATGCTCTGATTAAGAGCGGTATTTCTTCATATAACTACATATATAAATAATTTCATGCACAAACTGTTTATTGTTAATTCGGCAAGAGATATCAGGTAATAAAAAACAAAAAAAAAAAAAAAAAACACTTTATACGACAAAAATATGTAAATTAAAGTTGCAAGCTGTGAACAAACTTTAAAAAGCTTTTAACACATTTTCATAAGATTTCTAAAATTTTTTGAAGAATATTTAAAAAATTTCCGAGGTTGCAGTTTCGCAACCAATTTAATTTGAATATACTATTGTGCAAGTTTTGACAGCTCAAAAATTGCGATAATTTTTGACATTTTTTTTATTTGTGTTGTTTTGTTTTTTTGCTTGCGGTACATCTTTTTCGTATGAATATGAATAAGAAAAAAATTTCGAGCATTCTTTGATAGATTTAAAATTACTCCAATTAATAATTTTGATAATGTTTTCATAATTTTTGTTCTGTCGGCATTTCGCAAAAAATTACAAAAAAGTGCTTGCATTTGTTAGATAGAGCGAATGCGGAACACCGTCAAAGAAAAATATATCAAAAATTAACGAGAAATCAGAGGCTTTTCAAAAATTTTAGAAGATCTCCTATTTCTGTGGAACTGAGATCTTCCAATTCGTTAAAAAATTGTTTGCCTAGAATAGCAAATCTCTGTCTGGATAGAGCAGGACAATGGCACAGAAGGTGCAAGATTGTCTCCTCCTCTTCCTCATCAAGACAACTTCTACAGAAGTCGCGTGCTTGCACACCCATCCTTTGGGCGTGCCTACCTATTAGGCAATGTCCCGTTATGACTGAAATCAGTGTGCTAAGACTGTGTTTCTTTTGGCTTAGCAAAGATTCTGTGCGTTTAGCATTTAGAGTCGGCCACAGTTGATGGGCGATTTTGCAGGTGGCTTCATTGCGCCATCTTTCGTTTGCTTTCCTTACGATTTCTTCAAGGATAAGTAGCTTACATGTTTGTAAGGGAATGCCTATGTCATTGTCTATGCACTCATCGGTCAACTTGGTGCCGAGTCTCGCTAGTTCATCGGCTCTACAGTTACCCTCAATGTCGCGATGGCCAGGAACCCATATTATCATTAGGTGAAATGACTCAGCCATCTCGTTAAGAGATGTGCGGCATTTCATGGCTACCTTGGAGGTTGTCGACTGCTTTGTGAGGGATTTTATCGCCGCCTCGCTGTCAGTGAAAATGTAGATGTCATTTCCGGATATCGCATCACACTGTACCAGTGTCGCGGCTTTCGTTATTGCCATCAGTTCGGCCTGAAAGACACTACAGTAGTCGGGGAGCCGAAAACTGAAGGATATCCCCAGATGCTCGGAGTATACACCTCCACCCACCCTTCCCTCGAGCTTTGAGCCATCTGTGTATACATGGATAGACTCGCCCTGTCTTACATCGTCCCGTTCCCACTCTTCCCTTGAGGATAGGAGGGTCGTGAACGATGTAATGGCAAGTGTGGGCGGAAGTTCATAGTCCACCAATCCGGGAATCTGCGAAGTGCCAGCCAGGATTTTGCCGTGACCGTAGCTCTTATTTGACCACTTGCTTAGAGTGTTCAGCCTTATTGCCGTGCTGCGCGCGATATATTTTGCCTGCAGATCTACTGGCAGGAAGTTTAATGTCGCATATAATGCTTTCGATGGTGTGGTTGACATCGCGCCAGTTATGAGAGCAGATGCTAGTCTCTGAACCTTGTCAAGTTTTTTGATGTTCACCCCCTTCTCAAGGGCATTCCACCATGTTACAAAGCCATAGTAGAGAATAGGCCTAACCACTGCTGTGTACAGCCAGTGTATCATTCTGGGTTCCAATCCCCATCTCTTTCCAATTAGCCTTCCGCAGGAGTACAACGCCAGCATAGATATGCTTACTCTATCTGCGACTGTGAGCTCCAGTTTAGCTTCCTATCCAGTACAAGTCCTAGATATTTCGCCTTTTCTGTTACTCTAAGTGGTTTCCCTCCTAGGAATATGTGTTTAAGAGCAGGTGTTTTATGTTTTCTGCTAAATAGTATCAGATTCGTTTTTTTCCGGATTTACTTCAAGTCCTCGACTTTTACATCAAAGTAACAGGACTATGTTTAAGTTCGTGCGGTTTTTTTTCGAAATTTGAAACTTTATTGACGTAAAATGGTTACAAATTTAATATTCAAAGTATTGTCCATCGCTTACTACTACTTTTTCCCATCTTTCTGGCAATTCACGGATTCCCTTTGTGAAATATTCGGTCGGTTTTGCCGCAATCCACGAATCGATCCATTTTTTGACTTCATCGTAATTACGGAAGTGCTGGTCAGCCAGGCCATGTTGCATCGATCGGAAGAGATAGTAATCGGATGGCGCAAGGTCTGGACTATACAGCGGGTGGGGTAGGACATCCCATTTGAGCGTTTCTAAGTATGTTTTGACCACTTGTGCAACATGTGGCCGAGCATTGTCATGTTGCAAAATAACTTTGTCGTGTCTATCGGCGTATTGCGGCCGTTTTTCTCGCAGTGCTCGGCTCAGACGCATCAATTGTCGTCGGTAGACATCCCCCGTAATCGTTTCATTCGGTTTCAGTAGCTCATAATACACAACACCCAGCTGGTCCCACCAGATACACAGCATAACCTTCAGGCCATGAATATTCTGCGCCGACGTCGATGTTGAAGCATGGCCAAGGTATCCATACGTTGCCCGACGTTTTGGATTGTCGTAATGGACCCACTTTTCATCGCCAGTCACAATTCGATGCAAAAAACCCTTTCTTTTGTGCCGTTGAAGCAGTTGTTCGCATGCCATAAAACGGCGTTCAACGTCTCTTGGCTTCAATTCATACGGCACCCAATGGCCTACCTTTCGGATCATTCCCATGGCTTTTAAACGTTTGGAAATGGTTGATTGATCAACTCCCAAAGTTTTTGCAACCTCTTCTTGCGTTTGAGCCGGATCTTGATCGAGCAATTCCTCCAATTCGGTATCCATGAACTTTGGCGGCGCACCCTCGCGTTCTTCGTCTTCCAAGCCAAAATCACCACTTTTAAAGCGTGCAAACCACTTCTGGCACGTTCGCTCAGCTAGAGCATGCTCACCATAAACTTCCACCAAGATACGATGACTTTCGGCTGCTTTTTTCTTCATATTAAAATAATGAAGAAGAATTCCCCGCAAAAACACATTATTTGGCACGAAATTCGACATTTTCAAGTGTGGTAAAAATATTGTTGTTTACGCTTCAAATAAAAAACTTATACTGACGTTTGTGCCTTACGACAGTAGCTCTCCAATGAATGTTTGGAAATGTGGATCGATGGAATAATAATCAAGTTACGCCATCTGTTGTAAAACCGCACGAACTTATCGATAGACCTATTAATAGTCTATTGAGGGATCTTTGTTGAAGATCGCATAAAGTTGGATGGTGCTTCCCCGAGATTGATATAACAATATCATCGTCATATGAGATTATTTTCCCTCCCATTTTTTCAAGTTCTTGAAGAAGATTATTGACAGTTAAGTTCCACAGAAATGGAGAGATTACCCCACCTTGGGGTGTGCCCCTGATCGGGAATTTCTTGGTGGATGTGTCCCCCAAATTTGCTATTATTGTTCGCCCAGTTAGCATTCGTTCTATAAACGAGACTAGTGCCCTGTTTACACCCATTTCCGTTAGCGAAATTGTAATAGCCTCCGGATAAATATTATTGAAGGCGCCCTCGATGTCTAGAAAGACAGGGGTGTGTATTCCTTATAGTGAAGTGATTTCTCAACCGTGTCAACTAGCGCATGGAGTGCTGTTTCCACTGATTATCACTTTATTAGACTAAAATTTAAGGGCCTACAAAAATGCATACCCAAAAATTGAAAAAAAAATTAGAAATAAAAAGTTTCAAATATTAGTGAAAATGTACCGATTTTTTATAAATCTTGTAGAAAGTTTGAAGCTATAATTGATATGGTATTTATTGTAGTATAAAATATATTTCAGTATAAAATTACAAAAATATTAAAAAAAAAATGAAAGTAGTAAAAGCTGGTCAAAGTATCCCATTTCAAAGCAGCTATCAGCGGTTGTGTCTAAATGTGTTAGTGTCCCATTGTTGCCAAAGTGTAACCCGCAAATCCATTGCGACCAAAACATAGAGCATAAATAAACACAAAATTATTACCGCATGCGTAATTTACAGAAATGCATAAAAAGCCACACTACACCCAATCCCAGGGGGAAGAAACTGAAACAATAGTAGAGCATAATTTTAGTGTCAACCTCAGTCACCTGAGTTGGTTAGCTATGCATTGCATTTGTATGCGGTAATGCGCTTTTCGACTAAGTTTTCTTTGCATACCTAAATGGGCAAATTATTCGCGCATATAAACGCTAAATCAGTGCACGCATACGTAATTCAAAGAGCATTTAGAAGCCTGCAGCGCGAACTGGCTACATGTGGCGTGCAAGAATGGCGAAATGACTATGCAAGCGGCTGCACAAAAGAGTGAAAGCGGAAAGAAAGGCGAGCATAAAAAGGTACGACAATAAACAGAGTGGTAACTTTGCAATATTTTGCTGTCAGTGCATTAACAAATCTGGTGTTTCACATTTACGCGCACGCTGTGGAAAATTATGTATAAATTTTGTAACCAGATTACATTGCAGGTGGCTTCGTTATCATACAGTTCATGAATATCAGACATAGTCGTATCGAGCATGCAGCCGTGAAACCACGCGCTTAGATTATGCAAGCAAATTATATATGTGCCGGTCTTATAGCGGATTGCTGGCACGTGATATTATAGAAAAGAAATATTTGCATACCTGGGATTTACCAACTGCGAATGCTGTTTATGAATTTTCTAATATAGTAGTGACACTTTTTGATTTTATTTAATTTTGCACCTACATAGATAGGACTCCTAAAAGCGCTAGAAAGGTTCAAATGGCAGCCAGAAAGCTGGTTCAGTCAAAAAACTTTTATAAAAAGAAAACTGTTTGGCTCTTAATCCACAGTGATGTAGGCAGTACAGATGAAAACTGAACTAGCCAATTATCCCATAGATAAGAAACATTCCCAAGAGAGCTCGAAAGACCTTGAGATCGAAATGCAAACTGCCAATTATCCCATTCTAAGGAGAGTGCCAAAAAAAATACTATACTTAGGGGGAGGGACCTAGAGTTTTAAGCCGACTCCGGACGGCAGACATTTTTTATGAGGGGATTTTTCATGGTAGAAGTCCACTAGGAGGTTTGCCATTGCCTGCCGAGGGGCAACCGCTATTCGAAAAATTTTGGTATTTCACCGAGACTCGAACATACATTCCCTCGCAATTCCAAATGGTAGTCGCGCACCACTCCATTCAGCTACGGCGGCCGCCACAGAATTTTATGGTTTAAAATACACTTTATTATGCAGTATAGACTCCCTGAACATCCAATATGGAACAATTTCAACTAAATTCCAACTAATGAATTCCATCTCCAAAATGAGAATCTGAAAGAAATATAAAATACGTTTCCTCAACTGTTATGACCTCATCACTTGACGAAAAATGCTTTCTACCCATGAATACTCTTAGGTCTGGAAACAGATGCAAGTCGCTAGGGGCCAAATCTAGTGAATGCGGTGGATGCTCCAACAATTCGACAGCAATTTTAGTTAATGGATTTTAACCACTGTCAAAATGCTCTTGTGACTCTGTGCTTTGTCCTAATGAAAACTAATTATTTTCTTTTGCAAACTGAGTATTTTTTCACGAATTTTTTCCTTCACTAAAAGCTACAACAATATTCAGAATTTCATATTTTGCCAGTTTTCAAGTAATCCACACATAAAATCCCAAAAAACTGATGCTAACTCCTTCTTGACCGATTTCTGGGCAAGTACTCGTTTCGGAGCCGAAGATCCAGGTTCACATCATTCTTTAGCCTCCTGTTTTGAATCAAAATCATGGTGATATACCCTAGACTCATCCACAGTGATGAATTGATGCACAAAATCCGGTTCTTCTAATCGAAAATGCTCTAAATGTTGCTGAGAAAATCGCACTCGAATGTGTTTTGCTACATTGTTAGCGAAGGCGGCACACAGCTTTCTGAAACCCAGTACTTCTGTCAAAATATTGCTTAGACTACCCAATGAGATGCCTAGGGCTTCTACTAAGTCACTCGACGATTTTCCAATTCCGTATCCTGAATTTTTTCTACGATTTGTGGTATTGTTGCTGATTTTGGACGTCTGTGACATGCATCGCCTTCAAGGCTTGTACGACCACGTTTAAATTCCGCAATCCATCTTTCTACTGTACTAACTAACATCGAAAATTCCTTATGCACTTTCGACATTCGCAACCACATTCAACAATTTCCTTTACTTTTTAACTTAAGGAAGGTGGGTAGGTGAAATGGTTGAAGTGTCAGTCTGGAACTCCCTAAAAAGCACTAAAGCGCCGTTTTGATACCATTGAGAGACTTCCAACAGGCAGATATCTACCAGAGCTGTTGATATAACGGAGAAGACTGATGGGATTTAGGTGGGCGCACTGTCTCAGGCTTTCGAAGAATAGAGCGCCCAGCGACCTTAGTAAGAAAGTACTCAACTGTCTCCTTCTCTGAAAGGTCCCCACAGCTTTTGCAATGGGAGTTAAATCGTAGCCCTAGCTTTTCCACATGTGTGCCGATCGTCCAATGACCGGTAAACACAACTACGAGTTTGGAATTTATATGGCGAAGAGTACAGAGGACTTTTTGAGTCCTCAGTATATTGTAGTGGGGCCAAAGAGTGTTCGCAATAGCACATGAAGAAATGGAGTTTTCTGAGAAATAATTTCTGCAATTCCCCTTTAACCACTGTCAGAGGAATGCCGATGATCAACTAGGGGGTGACTGACGCCAATTCAGTCCTCTTCCTGGCAAGCTCATCAGCAATTTCATTTCCCTCTATGCTCCTATTTCCTGGAACCCAGATCAGGGAAATGTTACCTGCACACCCAAGATATTTCATCTCCTCCTTACAGGAATTTACTAGTTTCGTTCTGCACCTTGGCGTCACCAGAGCCTTGATCATGGCTTGACTATCGGAGAAAATGTTAATATCTCCCTCGCTCACGCGCTCCCTAACCATTTTGCATGCCTGCAGGATCGCAAAGACTTCTGCGTGAAAAACACACGCAGTATCCGGCAGTTTAAAGGAGATAGATAAATTGGCTGATTTAGAGAAAACCCCTACTCCGACTCCATCTTGGAGCCATCAGTGAAGACAGAGGTGCAAACTCCGGTGCAGATTTTTACCTCAATTCAATCCTATTTGGAAATATTGTCCTAGAATGGCCCTCGAACTCCACTTTGAGGATAGAGAGATCTGTTCGAAGTTCGGAGACATAAGGTGTTAACTGCCCAAAAATGTTACCATGCCCTTTTAGACATTGCCTCCAGAGACCAACCTCCTTTAACCTGTTTGCACTTTGAGCTGCGATGAAAATAACGCAAAAGTCGATGGGAAGTAAGTGCAAAACGACATTCAGGGCAGCACTGGGGCAAGTTTAAACCTTACAAAAATAAAAATTCAAACACGTACGATACCTAATTTTTTGCATTGTAGAATATACTGTGACACGTCGTAACCAAATGGCTTGTAAACGAAGAATAAATTGACAGATTGAACTGAAACTTCTTATTTCCGAGTTTCGTTTTGGAAAGTCAGCACTGGTTTATTGGTACTTGTCAATATGTAGTAAGTAGGCAATTGAGTAGGAAAGTCTTCCCTCGAAGAACAAAACTAACACTCTCATCATACCCGTCCTATCCTATAGCGCAGAAGAGAAAGATTCTGACGAAGATTTTTGGACCTTTGCAAATAAGCGACGGCGAATATCGCAGGCGATGGAACGATGAGCTGTATGAACTTTACGACGACATAGACATAGCGCTGCGAATAAAGATCCAGTGGCTATGTTGGCTGGGTCATGTCGTCGAATGGATGCAAATGCTCCGGCTTTGAAAGTATTCGATGCGGTACCAGCTGGTGGTAGCCTAGGAAGAGGAAGGTCTCTTCTGCGTTGGAAAGATCAGGTGGAGAAGGACTTGGTTTCACTTGGTGTGTTCAATTGACGCCGGTTAGCATGAGAAAGAAACGACTGGCGCGCTTTGTTGAACTCGGCCAAAATCGCGTAAGCGGTTATCGCGCCAATCAAGAAAAAAAAGAAATATGCAGTAGCAGGTCTAAGATGTATATTTTTTAAGCTTTTTATTTGTATGAAAATCGTAAGTTTGCAGAGTTTCCAGCCAGACACGCGCAGAGGATAGTCGTGGAAGCACATGACTTATGCTAAACCTGTCTAAATGAGGAAAAGAAAGATGCTATCTCACACCTGTGAAGGAAGTCGCTGGAAATCATTGGATCGGTGCAGTGAAAGCCACTGGATCACTGGTTGTATCAGAGGTAAGGATATGAGGTATAATTGCTAGCCTTTCTCAGCAATTCAGCGCCGAATATGATCTTTGAAATTCCTAATTTACCCAAACTCTATTTAGAGGGCCCCACAAAGTCCGAATACATTAGATTGCGGTCTTGGTGGCCACATTCCGATAAAATATGCTGAAATTATTCTTCCTGGGAACTTCGTTTGTATTTTTGCTGAAATAACTTCTTTTTTTTGTCAGTCTTTGCATGTCCCTCTGCCTTATTGAAACCAGATATCATCAATAACCCTACGAACAACAATTTCCTCTTCTCTTTAGAATATACAAGTGAAATGCATTTTTATGAAAAAGCAAAAATAAAAACAAATATTTATTTCATATGAGACCCCGTCTATGCTACTTAGAAGCGTGGCGCAAATTTTGTATGCGAACCCGCTTATGTTCATTTGCAAACGTGGCTACTTTCCTGCTGCATATGTTGCCAAGAAAATGGGTTAAATGGCAACGAAGGACAGACGCATAAAGGCTAAGAGCAAACTCGTTCCACGCTCACTATGACTATGTATGTGTGTCTTTACTGTTGTTGCAACATGGTAGAAAAACTCGCTAGCTTCTAAGGGCGCTAGTTGCATATAAGTACATATGGCAAACGATGCTTGCCTGCCACATACGGCGCCCAAGTTGTTGTCGTCGCAAGTGCACATTTGTTTGCTGAGTTTGCCTTCGTCATTGCATTTGCCGCTAATAACATTCACATACACAAACCAACGTACGTATATACACAAGCACTTTTCAAACATCCGATGGGGTTTCATGCAACAATGCAATTTGCATATCAAAAGCGATAATGTGCAAAGTCATATACACAAGCATGTGGTATATATATATATATATATATGTGTGTGGGTGTGTGTGTGTACGTGTACATGCCTCTAAATGCTCATGTGTATGTTAATTTATAATATTCGCCGCTTGTATTTCTGCGCGTAATTGTACAAATGAAAAATGAATGCAAACTCTCTCATTTCGCTGCTTAAGCTTAAGTGGAAATTGTGATGCCACAATGACTTTACGGCAACGGCAAAGCAACGCTTGGCATATTTTAAAGCTCCGAGCGGCAAACAGTGCCAGTGTCAGCATAAGTGCATAACAATGAGTGTGTGTCTGTGTGTATTTCTAAGATATATTCATATGTTCATCACAAAGCTCATATTTCTTATACAGCCAACATTTGCCTTTGGCAGCTGACTTTTGTTTGTTTCTGTTTGTGTTTTCTTTTGTTTGTGCTTACTTTGTTTGATAATAATCACTAGGAATGTACGTACTTCAAGATTTTTAAGTAAGCTTCCACCCTTGAGAACTACCATACATACACACACGCAGACATGTAAAAGTATTAATTAGCAAAGTTTGATCAAGGTCTCACCTCATTTGAAATGGTGTTTTTTGGGTGTTTCTTTAAAAGCTCGTACAACGGAAAAAAATTTTTAATTTTTGATTTCAGTATTTTATTTTCTCATCCATTTTAAAAAATAAAATTTTTTTTTGGCCAAACGCGGTTCATTCAAAAAGTTTTCAGCCTTCAAAAAATGGTCTTCCAAAAAAAAGAACTCAAAGGTGTATGAAATCAAAACGGCAAAAAGGTTCTTGTTCAGCATGAATGTCATTATTCAGTGAACTATGATCTAAAAAAAAAAATTGACAAAATGGTGGACGTTCAAGGATAAAAAACCGCTTTTTGACCCTTTTTTTTGACTTTAGCAATCGATTTTTAAATCGACCCGCCCTAACACACATATATAATATATCAAACAGTTCAAACTAATGGCAAGAATCGACTTAGGCTCGCCACTCTCATTACTTTTATCAGTCTGTCCGTTTGCCTTATCCTCATCCTTATCCTTATCCTTATCCTTATCCTTATCCTTATCCTTATCCTTATCCTTATCCTTATCCTTATCCTTATCCTTATCCTTATCCTTATCCTTATCCTTATCCTTATCCTTATCCTTATCCTTATCCTTATCCTTATCCTTATCCTTATCCTTATCCTTATCCTTATCCTTATCCTTATCCTTATCCTTATCCTTATCCTTATCCTTATCCTTATCCTTATCCTTATCCTTATCCTTATCCTTATCCTTATCCTTATCCTTATCCTTATCCTTATCCTTATCCTTATCCTTATCCTTATCCTTATCCTTATCCTTATCCTTATCCTTATCCTTATCCTTATCCTTATCCTTATCCTTATCCTTATCCTTATCCTTATCCTTATCCTTATCCTTATCCTTATCCTTATCCTTATCCTTATCCTTATCCTTATCCTTATCCTTATCCTTATCCTTATCCTTATCCTTATCCTTATCCTTATCCTTATCCTTATCTTCTCTTTATCTCGCCCGTTCTGCACCGCGGTTACAGCTTCTTTGACTTGCTAAACTCCTCTATGTTACCTAAGTATGGTACCATTACGAGTATCAAAAAGTATTCACGTCATTTCTTCTTCTTCAAGTAATTTAGCCAACTTTTTTTCTCTACACAAACTCTTTTCGCAAATAAATTTTCTTTTATTATCCAAAATTCAACTTGAATTTTTTGCTCCCCACTTTTTCAAGTTTCGTGCACAAATAAATTCCCATATCAATTGGCCAATACGTTTTGCAATAAACCAGTCGACAATGCAAGCTCGCAGAAACACTCAAGTAAACAAATCAGCTAAATCACCTGCCAAGAACGATTTTTATTTCCATCTCAAGTGTAAGGTGTACACACGAACAAACATGCACGACTGAGCACCTCGAACGACTGGAGCAACAAAAATCAAAAACAGTAAAAAAGAAAACACTTCGACACAATAAGACCCTTTTTGGCAATGCAATTCCGAGTGTTTATGGACTTCAAGATAGTTAAATCATTTTAATGATTTGGCTTACGAAACTGAATTACGATTGCTGTAGGCGGGCAACAAAAGCAGAAAAAACGTGAATATATAAATTTATTAAAGGGCAAAACAAAAAAAAATCCTATAAATCCACTAACTTAATGCAGGCTTTCGAATTCTAAAATATTTTTACATAAAGTCTACCTCAGATTTATCTTGGCAAATATTATACTTATTCTTACTCTCCACGTTTATTTGGCTCATTTTCTCTGCATTTTCTCGTTACACTACACCTTTTTCTCGCACTTTCACTTAACATTCAGTTGGCATTTTAACACCCCCAACGGGCTCATCACTTTTACCAGGCATATCTTTTGTGCGTCTGTCCCTACTGACATCTATTACTACAGTGCACCGCATCGCATTATAGTTGCATGCAACAGTAGCTGTATCTCCCCTGCTGCACAATAGTTGGCTTGTAGCCACAGGTGCTTTGGAAAACTTTTACCGGTGTACGAGTATTTGCACTCTTTCAGTTGGCTTCGCTGGCACCCACTGACACTTTGCATTATTTAGGTGCTGGCATTGCCAACTGGCTTCAATTGACACTATCGCTTACAATCATTCGCTAGTCTTCTAGTCGTCTTGTTTTTGCAGTAATCCACCTTGGCGTAGGGTTATACAGATTTATATTAAAGTTGACTTGCTTAAATTGTTCACTTCTCCTTGGCCTTTTTCTTGCGTACTTTTGTGCCCTACATCCGGCTTAAGATTTTTATTTAAGTGTACATAAGTTTGGGAAGCTTGAATTCTTTCTCTGATGTCTAAATAACTTTAAAAGGCTATAATGGCTTCAATGATGTTTTTTTTTTTGTTTTGACAAGGATTAAAATAGATACCCATGTAAAGACTACTCTATGCAAGAAATTTTTTTTAAGGGTTTTTCTAGTTAGTTGGGTACAGAAATTTGATATAAGTACGACGCCAATTCTTTGGCTTACGCGATTTTGGCATCCTATTCTTACAAACATGTAAGCTACTTATCCTTGAAAAAATCGTAAGGAACGTAAACGAAAGATGGCGTAATGAAGTCACCTGCAAAATCGCCTGTCAGCTCTGGTCGACTCTCAATGCTAAACGCACAGAATCTCTGCTAAGCTAAAATAATAAGTTTTAGCACACTGATTTCAGTCATAACGGGGCATTGCTTAATAGGTAGACACGCTCCAACACATGACTTTTGTAGAAGTTGTCTTGTTGAGGAAGAGACAATCTTACACCTTCTGTGCCATTGTCCTGCTCTATCCCGACGGAGATTTACTATTCTAGGCAGACAATTTTTTAACGAATTAGAAGATCTCAGTTTAGCAGAAATAGGAGATATTCTAAAATTTTTAAAAAGCACACACTGGTTTTATGAGAAATAGGGAAAGCTCCCCACACGACATCACAATGGGCTATGAGCCTGAGTGTCCCACAGGACAACGCTCCAACCTAACCTACGGACACTCAGCGAACACAGTAAACAATCTGATACCTGGAAAATTCCTTGTGATTTGATTTTACTATAAAATCGAGATAAGAACTTGGCTCACTGGGCATATGTTTGCTTATGTTATATCAGCCAATGTGCAGATAGCTAAATACAGAGTGTCGTTTTGACAGTAATAGCTTTTCCTTTTTCGTGATAGTCTTCACAAAGAGTCTGTATCATAACTCAGCGAAACGAAATGAACTACTTTCCGATTGAACTATGCTGGGAAATATTGCAAACTTATTTCCAAATTGAATATTTAATTTACTCGTATAGCCCAAGCAGTGCATGTTTTGCTATGAAGTCAAAATTATAAAAGGGATTTCAAAAGGCACGCCTAGATATTGTTTAATATAAAACACACAAAAATTTAGATTCTTCACGTTTATTAAAAATTGGCTCTTAGTCATTGTAAGTGAAAAATTACATCATTTAAATGCCCACCATAAACTCGACCTCAGGCAAAATCCGTCAAACAGTAATTTCATGAATCCCTAATTGTTGAGAATGTCCAGATATCGAAGTTGAAGGTTGCTCAGCAATACAGGTATTTGCGCTGCAGCAGCGATATTACAGTCCTTTCCTCTCCTCGAAAGAGCCAGTTTGTTGAAATTTTTTCACCAACCTATGAATTATCGACTCACTCGGACGATTATTTTTACCAAAAAATTACGAATTTTGCGATATGTTGTTCCTAAAAATCGACAATTTTCATAATAAGTTTCTATAATTTTAACGCAGTGGTCTATCGTGTAAAATTGTGTAGCTGTCTACTCAACAAATGTCAAATATGGCGTCAAAAATATACCATCTAGAAATTATTCACTACTGACTTTTAAAATACTCTTCGCATTTTTATTTCGGCTGCTATGTTAACAAAGAAAACTGCCGTATCTGGGGATCGTAAAACCCAAACGTAATCCTCGAGTAGGCAATGCATCGTGAGTGACAGTTGGCTGCAGATTTCGGAACGATGGCATCATTGGCCCATTTTTTGTTTTTGAAATGCTGCTGCGAACGCTATTTCAGTCAACGGTGAGTTCTATAGAGCATGACAAACATTTTTTTTGCGCCCAGATAGTGAAGATGTGGATTTTGACGACATTTAGTTCCACTGTGTCACCAATCCATGCCTCAATTGATTCTTTGGACGTTAAACTTATTTTCTCAAAGTGCTGTGAAGGGCTGATGCTTGGCAAAAAATTCATTAACGATTCAGGCCCTTAAGGGAATTGTGTAGCAAGTCATTCGCGAGATAGAACCAGCAACCGTCACCAAGGTTTTGGAAAACTATGTTAACAGAATGCGCTACTACGAGGACAGTCGAGGCAGTCACATGAGTGATATTAATTTAATGCAGATTTAAAAAAAATCTATAACTAAAATCTCATATTTTCGATCCAGATGTTTAACCAAAAATATTAACGTTTTTTTCGTGATTAAATTTTGTGGTCTAGATTAGCTTAGAACCTATTTAAAATTATTTAGTATTCACGCTGACAAGAAACCTTTTCAAAAAATTTAAAAATTATGACTTTAGTAGCGTGCTTTATGGAGACATGGTAATCTCACGAGTTAATTTAAATCTAGTTTTCCCATTTTTCGCACAAACGCCTTATATTTATTTCAGTGATTTCTATTTTATTTTATTTTTGCCTATGTATTTACGTCGCTTTTAAATCGATTTCTTCTACCTGAATAGTAATACCTACACAGAATACATTATCAACGGACAGACGCCAACAGACACCGCATAATGACATACGACCGCACAACGTCGACGACCACCACTGAACTTGCCACGTTGCCACGTTAAGAGGCTACTGTCATGGCAACGCACCGCTGTGCCCACATACCAGCTACCCACTAAAGCTGGGCCACTGCAACTGCAGGTTTACAGCTTATGAAAATAAAAAATAAAAAAAGGTAAGAAAACAAACAGGTGTTTAACCTTGAACTTTGTCAACTCGCTGGAAATGCAAAAGCGACTTAAGCGAAAACAAGTGAGGAATACCAAGTAAACGACTAAGAAATCTACACATTGACATTGGAGAAGGCGAAGGAAATCAACACAGATTAGTTGCAGGTGATTTGGGTTAAGGTG
Organism: Anastrepha obliqua; assembly: GCF_027943255.1. Lineage (NCBI taxonomy): Eukaryota > Metazoa > Arthropoda > Insecta > Diptera > Tephritidae > Anastrepha > Anastrepha obliqua. Next base: position 109,219,859 of record NC_072894.1, on the reverse strand, counting down.
GCGGGTTGTGCCCTCGGGTGCGAATGTCAAAGTCAATGGTAAAATTGAAAGGAAATGCTGTTAATTTAGCAGCAGCCAATCGAAAGGAAATTCAGTGCAAATTTGAAGAAGAAATAGAAAGGGTGCATTTGTGCATAATTGGAAATGCAGTTATGCTTGCAGAATAAACGAACGAGAAGAACGGAAGTCAAGGAGTATGGAGTATGGAGATATGCAATGTTGTAGGGAAGGAACTGAGTGAAAGAGGTAAGCACTGGATGTGAATATAAATTTATGATGAGTTACTCGTATTGCCGTGACTGCCACAGCGGAGTGGATTTTTACGTGATTAGCATGCAGATGGTCCAGGAATTAAAGCCCATTCTGCGCACTAAGCTTTAAATGATAGAAAATGTTTCTCATGAAAAGCACCAGTTGTTCGAAGATAGCATTAAATTGTTAATCTCACTATCAAATATAAGTTCGGCCAAACACTTAACCACGGATGTACAATATATGGATCCTCTTCTAGGAATTGAATTGAGTTTAATAAAATTTGAAGTTTGCACCTTGCTCTCATGGTGATTTGTGCCCTCTACTTACCACTATACCTCATCCAAGCCCAGCACCTTTGTTAAACTTATCATAGAGCTGGGTTGAGCTGAGTGTGTATGCTTACCTTCTGGCTGCATCTCGCCGAGATGTCTCAACCTTCTCCGCGCTGTAGTCACATTCAAGGGATTGGTCTTTTTTGGTGAGATAAAGATAGTGACTACTAACACTATGTCACTAAAACGCGAGGAAAAACAGCAAAAAAATGTTTTGGTACTTATGAAAAATGGCGAGCTGTAGAATACTAGGTTGGGGAATAACTTCGTAGCGTTTTTACCGAAGACTTTTATTTAAACAGAAAAAAAGATATCAACAAGTTAATCAATTATATATTCGCCGCTGCTGTTTACAACCTCTTCCCACCGCTCGACCAATTTTTTGTTGTCTTTCCGCCAAAAATCGCCTGGCCTGGTGTCAAAGAAGTTGTTGACTCAGGTTTTAAGGACCTCTTCGCCTCTTTTTTATCGAGGATAACCTCCTCCATATGGTTTGACAGGGAGCGAAAAAGGTGGTAATCGGTTTGTGCAAAGTCCGGAGAATACGACGCATGCTGAAGGAACCCCATTCGAGCGCTTGAAGTGCGTCTTTGACGACTTGTGCAAGATGGAGCTTGGCGTTGTCGTGAAGAAGTATGGTTTGACTATGTCGATCAGGTCTTTTCAGTCGTAAAGTCTCATTCACGGGGTCTAGCTAGGAAATGTAAAGCTCCTTGTTGACCCTCGCAGTTCCACCAAACTCATATTATTCTCTGCTTTGGATGAAGATCCGACTTGACTTCCGACTTTGACGTTTCTCCTGGAGCCACCCACCCTTTTCTTTGCTTCATACTGATGTATAGGCACCATTTCTCATCTCCCGCGACGATTCGGTACAAAGATCGTACAGTCACAGCAAAATTCTCCCACAGGAACCTCCAATGCTCAAAAACGAATCAGACTTCACAATACCCGACCTTAACTTCAAGAAAGATTTTGCTATACGTTTTCCACCGAGAGCCGAATGGAGGAAAGGGAAGGTGATTGGTAAGTTCGACATTGAAATCTACACTGACGGTTCTGTGAAGAACTTTGGTGTGGGAGCTGGTCTCTATTCGGAGCCCTTCAAACTATCGAAATCAGTTCGACTGCCTGACTATGCCAGCGTATTTCTGGCAGAACTATTAGCAATCAGAAAAGCATGCAAATCATTAAAACATTACAAAGAAATTGGAACAAGAGTAGCTATCTTTTCAGGCAGTCAAGCAGCTATCAAGGCCCTAAATTCCAATTCCATTTCATCCATTTGGCTAGTCTTACAGTGTAGAGAGGCACTAGAATTGATCGGTCATTGGCTTCAAATTACTCTGATATGGAATGATAAGGAATATAGAGGGTAATGAGATAGCGAATGAGCTAGCACGAAAAAGTGCGCCACAAGACATAACAGAGGCAGTTGCAATCGCTAGCCCATTAAATACAATAAAAACATCCATTGCATCACACTACTATGCTTTAGCCGAAGAAGGAGGAAGCAATTAACTACATGCACCACAACAAGAAAAATAAGGCCGTCGTGTAATATCCAGAGGTCGAATTACCTGTTAGAATGCTCTCGCTCAAGCATCTCACGTATCACTACAACCCTTACATGTCATTGGAAGGTAGGGGGTCATGCAACCAGACTTAACCCTCCTTTCAAACCCACCTGCACAAGATGTCAGGCGGAGAGGGTGAAAGAAAGTATTTTCCACTATTTATGGTAATATCCAGGTGTAGTTAAGCAAAACTTAATTTTTTCGTTAAGCCTTTCGCACAGCAAGCTCATGAAATCTCAGACATGGACATAAAAAGTTTGCTGCTCTACTTGAATCTCACGAAATGGAACCGACTCAAAGGAAAGAACATCAAACAAAAACGAAGACATAACACGAGAACAGTGATAGTAAAACGGCGCTTGTCGCCAATTAAGATTGATTCAACAGAAATGCTCAACCACTTACACAACTCTTCCATAGTACACGGTGCTGAGCTGTTGTTTTTGCACCGTCCCATGAGAAGTCGGCGTCTGCTAGTTCGCGCAGCATCGAGCTTCTCCAAGTGTTTTTTGATCGACCGCGACCTCTGCTCCTTTGCGGGTTCCAGTCTAGTGCCATTCTCGTGATGCTATCTGGTGGTTTTCTCAATGTGTGACATATCCATCGCCACTTTCTGCGTTTGATTTGCCTCGTTCGTTTATCTCCACAGTGCGTCGTTACTGATGGTGATGGCGGAGGAATTTGTTGATGAGGGATTGCAGCCTCTGTGTGATGGTGTTAGAGGCCAGCTATGGTTTGCTTTCATACAATAAAACGGACTTGAAGCATGAGCCGAATATTCGTAGCTTAGTGCGCCGGGAGATTTGCGTACTCCCCCATACTGTATGCAGTCGACCCAATGCCGTCCTTACTTTATTTAGCCTGCAATTGACATTTTATCTGCTCCACCATCTGCCATGATGATGCAACCGAGATAGCAAAAGCGTTCGACGAACTCCACCGGGCATCCGTCAACCAATTTCTGCCTTGCGTTATTCTGGTTAACTCCCATGGCCCTGGTCTTGGCGATGTTGACCTCCAGTTCGACAGTACGTGCCAGGTCCATTGTGATGACTGCATTTGATTTCCATCTCCTAAATTTTTCTAAGGCTGGTTAAAGTGGTGAGCCATCCAACTAGCGCTTCCGCACCAGTTTGTTGAAAAAACAAATTTTCTAAGGATTTCTCTAAGAAAAACACTTGAGATTTTGGTGTGAATTTGCGGAATTTTATAAAATGTTTCAAATAGTTTTAAACCTAAAGCTACGTAGTTTTTGTTGTAGTATGAGCTATATTTTTAGAAAAGACAATTAAAATTCTAATGAGCTATACAACCGCATACCTGAAATTTTTCTAAAAATGTCCATTTAAAGGATTGTTATTTTGATGAAATTTTGTTGGCTGTTTTCACATTTTATACAAAGTTTTAAACTTTAATTTACTTTGTTTTCGTTATAGTATGAAATCTATTTTTTTTTTAAGAAAAAAAAAATTTTAGAACTAACTAAAAAATAAACGCATAATCAAAACTTTGCACCAAGTAGTGCTGCTATTATTATGAACGCAGGTGTATATGCGAATAAATAAATCCTTATTGTTTGCTAATTATTTTCAATATGATTTTCCGTATCATTACTGCTGCACCGAGCCCAATAATAAAAGCAAACGTTCGCATAAGACCATTAAATTAATCAAGGTATGAAAATTTAATTAAAATTCGAGCATTAAAGCCTGAACTGAAGCACAAAAACAAGAGCACAATAAGAAACAAAACACATTAATGGGTTTGGTGAATAAACAAAAGCGATGCTATCAATTCACAGCTGAGAACAATAGATTAATCTGGCAACGATATCAACAAAATGGGAATAAATTAGCTACTACTCGACTGTTTGTGAAGCGTGCGATAATAGCAAACAAAGCCCAATACAAAAACGTTGTGCTTCCTGTTGTGATTTTCCCATTTTACTGCATTTATTTAGCTGACTTAATAGCTAAGCATGCGTGTGAAAAGGATCAACGAAGGAGTAGGTGATTAAAAATAAACTGATGAATAAAGGGATTCTAAAATTGTGTTTAATTGAATTTATAGTAAAATCCATGGATATTTTGTGTGTTTATTAATTTGGAAATTATTTACACACCCCTCTTTATCGACCCATTTGTAGAACACAGTTTACGGAAATGCTTCAATAGCAGATTCGCTAATGGCAAAACTAAATGCTTCGTTGCTGTTTTTGTTGTTGTTGTAGCAGCATAAACATTTCCCATTCCCCATATATGAACGATAAATGCTACTGCAGTGGCAGTCCTTGGCCGGAAATAAATCCGAGCCGTTCCAGTAACGTAAAAGCGACTGTCGTGTGAACGCTAAATGATTCGAATTTCTCATTAACTTTACGTTGGCTAACTTAACGATTTTGATGGTATATCGAGGTGCTTATACATGCAATTCCTTTCTTCTGCCTAGAGTGAGACTCCAATAATCAGAAATAGCAAACGAAGGAAAATGGGAATATACGACCTTTGTAAGGAAATGATCCTATTTTTATTTTATTACCTGAAAGTAAATACTTTTTCATCAGAAATAGAGAGCTACATCAAAAGCAAATTTCTCAACTAATCAAAAAATTTAGCTCTTTTAGCTGTGCGGTGCACTTTCGTGACTTTGAAGTTTTCTTGATTAGCGCTAATATTTCCATATAAAATTATCTCGGTTTTCCATATTCCAAGTGTAAAAATTAGAAATTTTTAAAGACAAACCAGATTGTTCGAATCTCGGTGAAACGCCAGAATTAAAGAAAAAGTATTTTTCTAAAAGCGGTCGCCCCTCGGCAGGCAATGGCAAACCTCCGGGTGTATTTCTGCCGTGAAAAAGCTCCTCATAAAAAATATCTGCCGTTCGGAGTCGGCTTGAAACTGTAGGTTCCTCCATTTGTACAACAACATCAAGACGCACACCACAAATACGAGGAGGAGCTCGGCCAAACATCCAAAAAGGATGTACGCGCCAATTATATATATATAAATAATTTCAAAATAAGTCATATCAATGTATTTTTTCTTCCTTTTAAATCTCCTCGTTCTGACGATTTCTTGCCTGTGATGCTTCAGAAAACAATTGCCTCGGTGGTTCCTATTTTGCTAGAAATCTACTGCGCCAAGTGGAATGTGTCACGTTTCGGCCAAGGACTTTAGGCCTATAAGTTACCTCATTTCTCCAAAAAGTGCTTGAAAGATTGATTAATTATCATATCCCAGAGCACATCGAATCCAAATTATCTCCAGCGCAACACGCTTACCTGAAAGGGAAATCCCCGGAATCAGCCTTACACGAGGTTGAAGGGAACGTAGAAAAATCTCTGGAGTCAAACAATTCACTTAGGTGGCCTTCATGGATATATACATAGTAGAAGGTGCTTTTAATAACATCAGGGCGGAGACAATTATCACTGCGTTAGATAGACTAGAGGTGGAAAGCCCTATTTGGATCTGGTCCCTGCTGGGCTGCATGTTAATGTGGTCGCAAGAGGGGCTCAAGTCACTAGATTCATTCACAGGAGGGCGTGCAGGGTGTTGTCCTTTCGCCCCTACTTTGGTTAGTTGCTATTGACGAAGTTCTGATAATGCTAAATACGGCTGGGCTGCCACTTGTGGCCACCAAGTCAACTCTGACAAAACGGAGCTGGTGATATTTACCAGAAAATATAAACTTCCACACTTAAGACTTCGCATCTAAACAACCACATTTTCCCGCTTTCATCGAAAGTCAGGTACATACTTTGGAGTGATACTTGTTGCCAAACTTCATTGGAAGGTATACATTAAAAATCGGGTAAAGAAGGCCAGTAGAGCCTGCAAAACTATGTTGGGCAAAAAATGGGGACTCAAGCCACAGGTCGTGCTGTGGATGTACAACGTAGTGCTTCTGCAATTTAAACGTATGGCTGTCTGGTTTGATGGGAAGCTCTTCGGAAGGGCTATAATATCACTAAACTGGGAAGGGTGAAAGGGACTACTTGCATTGGCATCACCCAGTGCTGCCTTGAATGCCGTTTTGCCTTGACTCCCCATCGACTTTTATGTTATTTCCATCAGGTTGGGGTGCAGATTAAAGAATTCACTAGCTACAGATTACTAATGTGAACAACTCGAAAGTATTACTTTCGAATTCGAAAAAGACAACTGAGCCAAAAATAATATTTATCACGAAAATACTAACGAGCAGTGGATTATTGGTTATACAGAGAATAGTGTCAAGGCCCCAAATAGCGATTTCTGTAGAAGCTATAGATATGAGAAAGAGGTGAACGCCATGCAGTTGTGCAGGAATATCTCACACTTCGAAGAGTGCGGCTCAGATTTGAAGACGAGGTTTGTCCCTGGAAGACCTGTGTAGTTTAATCGCATCGAAATCTAAACTTTTTCCCAATATCTTGCATTATATCGGTGGGTCGCACATCGGAGCATCCCAAGGGTCGCATGATTATATCAACCGTTATAACGCAAGCGCATACCAGTCCATGGTGGCGAATTAATCTCAATTCACATTCACTTTAAATTCACAATTTTTCAACAACTTCCTGACACTGATCCTACGAACACTTTCCTTGCTTTTAACTGTAGTTACAAATTGTGATCCCTCTTCCACACGCGAAGTCGTAATTTGTCGCCTTTTGGTAAGCATTTTTTGTCCTTGATATGCACTTATGAGCAGCACGTAAACTCGAAACTCGCAGCGCACAGTGTAGCGCATGTGGCCAAAAATAGTAAAAATTAAAGTGGTGAGCTTAGTAAAATTGTATTAAGGACCGATTATAAATATATTACACCAATTAAAAGGGAACTCAAAAGTTTTCAAAATTTGTAATTCGCTTCTAAAAGTAAAGTATAAATCATAGTTTTTTTTTTTTGTTTCTGAGCTGTTTTTAAGTGGACATGTTTGGAGAAATGTTGAAAGGTGAGGATCGTCATCTCGCTCCTACAGAACTTTAAGATGTTGTAGTTTTCGTGCTCTTCATAGACTAAGCCTTCAATCGCGTTTTCTCACATTTACTTATATATATATATATATACATATATATATATTGGCGCGTACACCCTTTTTGGGTGTTTGGCCGAGCTCCTCCTCCTATTTGTGGTGTGCGTCCTTATGTTGTTCCACAAATGGACCTACAGTTTCAAGCCGACTCCGAACGGCAGATATTTTTTTTATGAGAAGCTTTATGGCAGACATACTATCGGAGGTTTGCCATTGCCTGCCGCTAATAGAAAAATGTTTTTCTTAATTTTTTGTTTTTGTGTTCCACCGAGATTCGAACCAACGTTCTCTCTGTGAATTCCGAATGGTAGTCACGCACCAACCCATTCGGCTACGGTGGCCGCACATTTACTTACTTACTTACATTACTTACTTAATATTCGGCTTCTCAATCAAAATAGTGTCAAAAGAATTAGATGAAAAGTGAAATGAAAAGTTGTGATAACAAAATAATAAAAAACCCGCATGTGCCTTCTGTTGAAGTATTACCACTTATTAGAGGACAGAATGCATCCAATTAATTTTCAGTGGCTAATATTTGCTAATCTTTAGGTTTATTAGTTTGAAACGGTTATCCACTATGGGATACACTCAGACTCATAGCCCATTGTCATCCCTCATAGGAAACTTGCCTTGTCTCTCCTCAGTGTATATTTTTAAAATTTTTTGCTAGATCCTTGTTTTTCACAGAACTGAGATCTTCCAATTCATTAAAGGATTGTTTACCCCGAATGGCGAGTCTACGTCAGTATGGACCAGAACAATGGCACAAAAGGTACGAAATCGTCTGTTTCTCTTCCTCATCAAAACAACTTCTGCAAAAGTTATGAATGGTATTTGCACACCCATCCTCTGGGCGTGCCTGCCGATTCAGTGAGCTAAGACGAAATCAGTATGCTAAGACTGTGCAGAAGTTCCGTGCGTTTAGCATTGAGACTCAGCTCCAGTTGTCGGGCGATTTTACGAGTGACATCATTACGCCATCTTTCATTCACTGTTCTTACAATTTCCTCAAAAATAAGTAGCTTACATGTCTGCAACGGTATGTCTATATCATTGTCTGCGTACTCATCGGCCAATTTGTTGCCGAATTTTGCTAGTTTCTGGGCTCTGCAGTTACCCTCAATGTCGCAATGGTAAGGAACCCATGTTACCATTAGATGAAATGTCTCAGCCGTCTCGTTAAGAAATGTGCGCCAGTTCATGGCTTCCTTGGAGGTTGGCGACTGCTTTGTGAGCGATTTTATCACCGCCTGGCTATCAGTGAAGATGTAGATATTATCTCGAGGTGTCACATCACCTCTACCAGAGTCACGACTTTCATTATTGCCGTCAGTTTAGCCCGAAAGCACTATAGTTGTCGGGAAGCCGAAAACTTGGCGTCGGTTAGCATGAAAAAGAAATGACTGGTTCACTTTGTTAAACTCGGCCAAAATCGCGTAAATAGTTATCGCGTAAATTAAGATGAAGAAAATTTTTCAAATATTAGTGTGTAGTCCAAATATCTTAAATAATACTTTAAAGATTATTATTTGGGTTTTTTTTTCGAATGAGCGGCTAATGCATCATCAAATCTGCCATCCCAGCAATAGTTTGTTCGGGTACTAGAAAACTCTTTCTAATTTGGAACCGTGGCCCACGCTGGAACCGCTTTCGCATTACTTCAGAGTGGAGTTGCATTTTCCTCACTACAAAAGACCTCCCTGCGTCCAGGTCCCGCTTTTTTATTTGGAGAATTCTGGAAATACCCGTGCCCCGAAAGCAATTGGGTTGTGTAGAAATTGATTCCGCCGAAGTTCCTGCTGTTTCATGTGGCGACGTCCTTTATGAACCTAGACGTCCAGCTAAGAGCTTGGATCGATGCTTTACCTTTAGCGCATTTGTCCATCGTTCAGCTTCGTATTTAGAGAACGGAGAGCTTGGTGGCCATCATTATTTCCCGTTTTTCTTTTCTGCGTTTGCCATCAGCCTACTGAGTAGGAATTTCATCTTAGCGGGTTTCTCTGCTGCGTGTTTTATTTGGGCCCATAAGGTTAGTTTTGAGTCCAGTTTTATGCTTAGGTACTTTAGAACCTTTTGTTGAGATTAGCGCATTTGAGCAAGTTTGCATGCTAACTTCTAAAGGGATGTGCTTCTTGGTTAGAAGTACTAGCTCCGTTTACACTGTGGCTAATTTGAGACTATGAGAATCTAGCCACGTTTGTGTCGGTATCATAACTTGGTTAAGTTTCCTACGAGCTTCTTTAAGGTTTTGTGCTGTGATGACTGCTGCAATGTCGTCTACGTAGGTACTACGAAAGTTACTATCGGGCATTTCTATATCAAATATCTCGTCATAACTAATGTTCCATAAATGTGGACCAATCCTTGTGCCGCTCCGAATGTGACGTCTATACAACGAGAGCTCTCTGGGGTTTTATAGAAGAGTTTGAGGTCAGGTAAGTAGTTCCTTATTATGCGCTGTAGGTATGGCATAATTTTAAACCTTAACTCTAAGGCGGCACTTCTCCTACAGTTACAATTGCCCCTATTGTAGACTTTTCGCGCCTAGCATGAGAGGCGTGGCCGTACGTCAATCCCGCTCATGTTTCATATTTCCTCTTTTCGAAGTGAAAGGAGACCGTATACAAAATTCCATTCAAATCAGAGATGGATTACTATTCTCGTCGGCCGCTTATCTTGGAACGCCCCACTGTGCACTGCCACCAAAAACTTAGAAAAGAATATGAAGCACAATGAATGCATGGATATCTATAATAAAAACTTTGTGGTAATTTTGCTCGCAGCTTTGTCACAGGCAACGATTTTTAATACATCACTTTTGCTTGTGTGTGCGCGTTATGCGAAAAACTACTTTACTTACCTGCTGCTTGCCGCGAATTTTCTACTTTGTTAACATTTTCTTTGCATGCTCTTATGTGTGTGTGCTGTATGTGTATTTGCAAAGTTCAAGGCATCTTGGTTTTTTATTGCCATTCTCTTCGCTCACTGTTGCTTTTTTCAAGTGTTGCGTTTAATTTGGTGTTGCCTGGTGTTCTGTGTTTACGTTGGCGTCTGTTGCTTAACTTAACTGGATTGCAACTTTTCGTTTTCTTTTCTTCGCTTGTTGACAGCTTAAGCAATTTTACGCTACTTTTTGATTTTCTCTTAACATACAAGTTAACATATTTGCCGCATAGTTTGCGCAATTTTCTTAAGTGCTTGAGGCAGTCAATTTGGCCGCCTCTATAGTGTGGTAATGTAATACAATCATATGGGCATGAAAGTGGTTGAATGAAGAAAGAAGTTTTGAAAATAATAAATTTTTAGTGTAATGAACCACTTGTGGAAAAATTTTATATTCATGGGAAAATATATAGGCGTATTCTTTCGAGAGGAGTTGCAAAAGAACACTCGCTTAAATGTAAAATGTAAATTTTTTAGTGTAATGAACAATTTGCGGAAAATTTTATATTTATAGGAAAATATAAGGCGTATCCTTTGTGTTAAGAGTTGCAAAAGAACACTCGCTTAAATGTAAAATGTAAATTTTTTAGCGTAGTGAACAATTTGCGGAAAACTTTTACATTCATGGGAAAATATATAGCCGTATCCTTTTGAGAGGAGTTGCAAAAAACCACTCGCCTAAATATCGATTTACATGCGACTCCTTGTTTCAATGACAGTCTATACCAGTGATGCCATAGCTGAGTTAACCGAGTTGGCGTGTTTCTGTGCAAATTGTGTACAAAAGAATATGGCTTTTAGTTAAAGGTTAGAAATACATTGCATTCAATAATTTAACCACCTTTACTTACTGACAAAGTTGTCAAATAGTTTGCTTAATTTCTATAAGATTATAATTAATTCTGCTACAGTTTTTAATATTTATTTGGTTCTTATTTCATTTTAATACTGCACAAAAACCATATAAATTCAAGTTTCGAACCTTGTACAAATTAAAAAAACTGAAAAAAAATTTTGCATATTAATTAAAATTTATGTTTAATTTTAGTTTGGCGGTATTGGGCATTTTCTCCATTTAAAAAAAGCTTGATATTTTTTTTATGTGGAAGAAAATACCCAACGTCCTTAACGAAAATGGTACCACAAATCAACGCGCTTAGAAATTTAGCTCATCATTTTTCTAGGCACTCTGAATAAAAGTGAGAAACGTTTATGAATTTCTTTGTATTCATATGGTTTTTGTAGAGGAATGAACTATAATTCCCTCTCTCTAGCATTTCTCGCTAAAGTCTTTAACTGGTTCAATGTTAGAGAGCTCCCATTTGCTTGCAATTCAGATTGAATAGATCTTCCTCGTCTGTGTACGAGGGGTGCCTTTTATATGTCGGGATTAGAGAACAAAAACAAATTTTAATAATCGAAAATCACTTTATTGTTTTTCAAAATATTCTCCATGAAGATCTATACACTTTTGCATGCGTTTGAACAAATTGTCGAAGCACATTTGCCACTCTGAATGAGGTACCTCCAAAACATGCATTCTGAATGCCGCAACCGCTTCTTCAGGTGTCGAAAAACGTTGACCTCTCAGTTTGTTTTTTACGTACGGGAATAAAAAGAAGTCATTCGGTGCCAAGTCAGGACTATACGGCGGATGACCCATTAATTCGATGTTTTGGGTGCTCACAAATGCAGTTGTTTGAGCCGATGTGTGAGAGCTCGCATTGTCCTGGTGAAGAGTGATCCGTCTTTGGCGATTGGTTTTCCTAATTTCTTGGGAGACAACTGGCAAACAAATGGTTGTGTACCACTCAGAATTTACTGTTCTGCGTTGTTCTAGTGGTATGGTTGCGACATGTCCAGTTTTTCCGAAAAAAACAGGCGACCATTTGCTTGGAAGTGCTTCGTGCGCGAACAACTGTTGTTGGATTTGGCTCAGCTTGAAACACCCATACAGTCGACTGCTGTTTACTTTCGGGCTTATACGCGTAAATCCATGATTCATCAGCTGTCACGATGTCATAGACGTGTTTCGAAGCCCCGCGATCGTATTTTTTGAGCATTTCCTTCGACCAATCGACACGAGCCGTTTTTTTGAGCGATTGACAAATTGTGTGGGATCCAACGCGAACAAATTTTTTTGACAGTCAAATGTTTATGCAATATTGAATGTATGCTGGTCCCACTAATTCCTAAGATTGTCTCAATCTCACGATAGGTCACATGATGATCTTGCAATATCAGTTCGCGCACAGCATCAATGGTTTTCGGAACAACAACTGATTTTGGACGACCTTCACGAAATTTGTCTTGGAGTGAACTACGACCACGATTGAATTCATCATACCATCGATAAACACTGGTCCTTGATGGAGCTTCATCGCCAAAAAATGAATTAAGTTCATCCATGCAATGTTGCAGAGTTAATCCACGTCGAAAGTTGTAAAAAATAATCGCACGAAAATGTTCACGATTTAATTCCATTTTTGGACCGAGATGAATCTTTTAAGTTACTGTAAACAACACAAATAGCGTTGGTATTTCAAAACGTTCTGAGTACGTAAAAGCCAAAAAATGCAGATTGCAACACCAGGGTTGCCAAATCCCGACATATATAAGGCACCCCTGGTAAGCCTTGAGGAATCTACACATGTGCCATCCTGCTAAGTGAATATTTAGGTTTCAATCATCTCTACTTTCTTTCTTCAATTTCAATACTGTTAGGTTTTTGCTTACTTCGTTTCATAAGTTCTTTGTTTGAGATCCAATTTTCCGGCCACCAGATTCGCAAGCTGCCAAGCCAGTACTAATAATACGAATAATTCCTTTGGGAGGAGATTTTTAAATCTCAGATAATGCGTTGCCCTTGAGTTTTATCCGACTGTGAGTTTACCGACGCTTTTGTCTCGCATAAACTGGAAAACATGGGACTGTGCGAACATCGGCCGTGAATCAAGCTCTTCAACGTCAGATAACAAGGTTTTGCCATCCGAAGCAAAATTGTGAGAATAACTTCGGCTGCCACGCAATTGGAGATTCAGTAGCAGAATTCTTCCCACTCATTTCACATGTATTTACACACTCTGCCAATCAGTCGTTATGCCGATGGCAACGAAGGTTTGTCATAAGCAAACCGCCGTCATATCCCTTGTTACGTCAGGAAATCAGCTGATTCCTTCAAACCCGCTGAAGGCCGGTTAACGATCTAATGTTGGTCACGCCTTCTGAGTTCTTTGCACCATAACACAACCTCTTAATTCATGTTTGACAATTATCTCTATCAACAAACCGCAGAACACTGCTTATTTCACTACAACGAGCTCTATTTAGTTCGGGCTCTCATTAGATAGGTATGCACCTACACATAGTCTAAGATCCGGCTGCAGATTTGGTATAGTCATCGAGTACATGCTGAAATCCACATTTTTACCCACATTTATGATTAGGAGAATAAAAATTCACCAAGTTGCCAGTAGAAATGTGGCCGAAAGTATTTTTAATTAAATTATTGTTAATTGATTTTGCGGGAAAAATTTCATTAACCAAGTTTTGAGATAAAATATCGTTCGGTTTACTGCAATAGGTGTAAAGACTTAAAAAAACCGTAGTTGTCGTTGCGCGCTTGGCCGCACCTCTCCGCAGCCAGGTATAAACAGGTATGATTTCGATATATTTATACATCCATAACGTATATTGATCTGTTATAGATCAAAATATAGCTTATTTTTTTCTCATTATTATGATATATGACAACCTAATTAAATCTGGCCGCAAGTCAGGGTTGCCAGCAGTTAAAGATGGGAAAAATTGAAGGTTGAGTGAGAGGAAGCTAGCGCGTAACATCACTAGTCTAACAAGGATAGCGACATTTTAAGGCTATTGCGCATGCGTCAGATGCTGGTGTTCTCAACTAAGCAGCTGCGACGTTTTTATCCTAACCTAATAGGACTATGAATAAGTTCGTGCGGTTTTTTTCGAAATTTGAAACTTTATTGACGTAAAATGGTTACAAATTTAATATTCAAAGTATTGTCCATCGCTTACTACTCCTTTTTCCCATCTTTCTGGCAATTCACGGATTCCCTTTGTGAAAAATTCGGTCGGTTTTGCCGCAATCCACGAATCGATCCATTTTTTGACTTCATCGTAATTACGGAAGTGCTGGTCAGCCAGGCCATGTTGCATCGATCGGAAGAGATAGTAATCGGATGGCGCAAGATCTGGACTATACGGCGGGTGGGGTAGGACATCCCATTTGAGCGTTTCTAAGTATGTTTTGACCACTTGTGCAGCATGTGGCCAAGCATTGTCATGTTGCAAAATAACTTTGTCGTGTCTATCGGCGTATTGCGGCCGTTTTTCTCGCAGTGCTCGGCTCAAACGCATCAATTGTCGTCGGTAGACATCCCCCGTAATCGTTTCATTCGGTTTCAGTAGCTCATAATACACAATACCCAGCTGGTCCCACCAGATACACAGCATAACCTTCAGGCCATGAATATTCTGCGCCGACGTCGATGTTGAAGCATGGCCAGGGTATCCATACGTTGCCCGACGTTTTGGATTGTAATGGACCCACTTTTCATCGCCAGTCACAATTCGATGCAAAAAACCCTTTCTTTTGTGCCGTTGAAGCAGTTGTTCGCATGCCATAAAACGGCGTTCAACGTCTCTTGGCTTCAATTCATACGGCACCCAATGGCCTACCTTTCGGATCACTCCCATGGCTTTTAAACGTTTGGAAATGGTTGATTGATCAACTCCCAAAGTTTTTGCAACCTCTTCTTGCGTTTGAGCCGGATCTTGATCGAGCAATTCCTCCAATTCGGTATCCAAGAACTTTGGCGGCGCACCCTCAATCAATGGCCAAAAAGTCAAATGACTCTAAATTGTTAGCAAAATTAGATAACCCTCAATCTGTTGCTTATCATTCAACTTGTTTATCATCATATCAGATGTCATTGAAGCGGCAGAGTCAGGAACATTCAGAGCCAGGATATTGGCACAAAAACCAGCAATTCCAACAGTTGGCATTTAATGCAATTTCGGATATTATAGAAGCGGAAATCATTGGAAAATACCGCGTGATGTTTCTCATCGATTTGTTTACTCAATATAAATCTTTACTGCTAGAATTTGGGGAAGGTCAAGTACGTGCCGAAGACATCAAAGAATACCGTGCTGAAACCTTGGAAAATAAAATAATAAAAGCTTTCGGCGATCAAATTACTGTAGAATCCATGGGAACACCGAAAAAGAAAATCGTATATCAGTATGACATGGACACATCGCGATTAGTTGGTGAAATAGCAAAGTTGGAATCTACTGAAAAGAATCGATGCAGAGATGTCGCTTATGAATTGCGAAATTGCATTACCTCTCTGGAAAGTACAAAGCTGCGAGATAATTTAAAACCAGACGATGTCATTCTCGGAGAGTGCAATATTCCAGAACAGCTTTTTAATTTCGTGTGTGACTTAGTTCAAGGACCAGACACTCGTCGTCAAAATTCAGGTGACGATTTGGTGAAAATAAAGTCTGTGTGCAGTGACCTGATTTATATTATATCTAAAGGCCGAGTCAAACCGTCAAAACACCTTACACTCGGGTTAGCAATGAAATCTATGACAAGTTCGCGAAAAGTTCTAACGATACTTAATAGATATGGACATACAATAGGCCATAATTTAGCTGAAGAAATCGAAACTGAGATGACGTATAGTACTCTACAAGAAAACAATATAATACCGGCTGGTATTAGCAGAGTTCATGGGTTAAGCACGCACGTAGCCTTCGATAACTTTGACCGGTTTGTCGATACAGCCACTGGGAAAGATACTTTGCATGATACAGTTGGTATCATTTATCAGTTTCGCAGTGGAAGTGATATAAACAATTCAGATACTTCTGATTCGGAATCCGTAGGTACATACGTCCATGAAGGTCCTACGGAGCCTCTTGCTAGAGCTCGTAAAAGACGGCGTTTTGAAGCACCTCCAAAATAAATCCGCCCCTTTGTTAAAGTACCATTTACAAGTATGACGTTTCTGCCTTTTCAAACAATTACTGAAACAATTGATGCGTGTCATTTGGAAAGATCAATTGCAATTGATAAGGATTTAATTTGGAGTATGTCTTTGTCTCAAATTGATTTGGTACCAATGTGGTTAGGTTATAACTGCAAAATTAGCATTGATGAGAGCAAAATTCAGACAGTTGAGTATTTATCACTAATCAATGAATCTCCTACATCGCTAGCTATTGTTCAAGAAACTCTTAATATTGCAAAAGAAGTTGCTAAAAATTGCAATCAACAACAGATCATAGTTACTTACGATTTTCTAGAAGTATTCGCTGCAGTAACTTCGACCTCTACCTAAATTCAATCTTTGAAATGTGTGGTTATTTTTTTGTATTTGATCAGCCAAATTATGCCAAATGGGCTGCTATGTATTTAAATAACCTAATCAAGTTGAAAGTTGACAATTCTATTCTGCTTGAGGAATTCCGTAAAGGTGCATTTGGAATTCGACGCACAAAATCATGCTTAGGCAGATCACCTGTAGACTTGACTTTGGAGCAGACAATAAACGCTGATGCTGGTAATACTTTGACTGGTGTAAGCCATTTTACTAATTCAATCGCTGCGCGAGAAAGATGGGCTCTCAGTCATAGTGTCAGAACAAAAATTATGACATTTGTAAAAGCAGAAATCGGATTGTCTCAAGCAGATGATACTTCATATACATTACAGAAAAATCGAATTGAGAAAGACTCCAAAACTCTAGACAGTATCGTAGAAACGATTAAAAAGACAATGAATCCCTTTTCTGAAAATGTTGATAAAGATACTTTATTCAATTTGTCAACTGGTAAAGCGGCATCTTCTAACGTTACCGATTATTTGCTTAAAGTTAAGTCTTTAGGTGAAAAACAAAAATTAAAATTTTTCTCGGAATGCTTCGAAGATTCAACAAGATTCGTGAGACCAATTCATCGCAATAACATGTATAACTTTGCTTCAGATTGTGTTAAAAAAACTATAAGGAATACTATTGGAGACAAAAAAACATTGATCAAAATGGAACGAGATATTTTTGGACGTTTGTTAGCAATTGCTATAAATGAAAAAGTTGACATTGGATACTGTTTGTCATTCCCTCTTGCACCTGTACCTCCTGCATTATTTCATTGCTCAGGCGACATGATGAAGACGGACAAGTCAACTTTAGGTAAACAAGTGACGGCAAAGATTGCACCAGGTAATCCCGGACAAGTCGACGTAGAAATCATCGATGGTTTCTATTATTTATATCAAATTGGTGCTACTTTGCCACAAACATTTGAAAAAGTAGCAGAATCAATATTGATCAAACTTTGCTCTAGAAATGCTGCGGAAGTATATTACATATTATATTTGATAGATATTTGAGGCCTTCTATTAAAGATTGCGAGCGACAGAATCGAGAAGGAGTTGATATTCCATACACAATTAATGGCCCTTTACAAACAAGACCCAATGATTTTTTAAAAAGCCTGAAGAATTTCCGTTTCAAAGAAGCATTGGTAAAATTCTTAGCAAATCATTGGATCGATGATACTTTTGCAACAGTATTAGGAAATAAAAAAATTTTTATTACTGTTGGCAAGCAATGTTTCTCATATTGTTCTGCTGCAAATCGCGTAATGCAAACTGAAGAAACGGAATTAGCATGTCAACACGAAGAAGCTGATACAAGAATTGTTTTCCACATGAGCAAATTACCTGAAAATTCAAAAATTTTGGTGAAAGCAGCAGACACTGACGTTTTAATAATTCTATTAGGTAATATGCATAAATTTTCAAATTTGCAAATTTGGCTGGCAAATAGCACATCAAAAAAAAGTAATAATAAGGACGAAGTTTACATAAATTGTACGGACTTGTCAATAAAATTAGGCGCTACTTTATGTCTTGCTCTTCCTGCTTTTCACGCGTATACGGGTTGCGACTATACGGCTGCATTCTTTAACAAAGGGAAAATTCGGCCCTTTAAAATATTTATGAAGCAACCACATATTCAAGAAGTTTTCGCGTCTTTGACGAATCCTAATGACATCTTTGAAGAAGCAAAAATTGATACAGTTCAAGAGTTTACGTGCCTTATGTATGGACTTCCAAAGTGCCAAAGTGTGAATGCCGCAAGATTTTTATTATTTAAAAAAATGTACGCTTCAAAACAAAATAATGAAAAATATGAAAAGAATTAAAGGTTTCGACTCAACTCATATTCCACCATGCTGGAAATCCTTGAAACAAAAATTATTGCGGACGATCTTTGTTAATTCGATGTGGTTAAATGCTACTGAGCCAAATTGTATCAAGTTCAGCGCGGAAAATAATGGTTGGCTGGTATCAAATGGTTTCTTAAAACCTACATGGTTCTTGGGAGACTCAACTCCAACGCAAGTGGAGAGTGTGCTGTGTGATTCTGCAAACAAATCCTCCAATAATGACGGCAATTCTGATATTTGCAGCGATGAAAGTGATAGCAGCGATGATAGTACAAATGAAAGCTCCGATGATTCAGATTTTTAAAAATAAGTCACGGAATTACAAGATATATTTTTTTAATTTTCCATATACTAGAATGTTTAATCTATATGTACCAAATAATTGATTTCTTGAATAAAATCAAAAATTATTTCATACAGTACTTGCACAATAGAATTTTTAACTTCCCGTTAAAAAAATTAAAAATGTGGATGTGTTGATGTGTGTGTGGGTCAACCTCTTTTCTAATTTTTTTTTTACATAGTAACCTTGGCTTTACTTTTGATCAATATTAATTTTTTGTTGTATTTATAAAATTTGTAGTTTTGAAAGAATGATTATTCTTTTGGAGTATTTATTTCTTTGGTCGATCTTGCTATTGTTTGAACTGATGATTGAGAACACCAGCATCTGACGCATGCGCAATAGCCTTAAAATGTCGCTATCCTTGTTAGACTAGTGATGTTACGCGCTAGCTTCCTCTCACTCAACCTTCAATTTTTCCCATCTTGCCAGCAGCAACCCTGACTTGCGGCCAGATTTAATTAGGTTGCCATATATCATAATAATGAGAAAAAAATAAGCTATATTTTGATCTATAACAGATCAATATACGTTATGGATGTATAAGTATATCGAAATCATACCTGTTTATACCTGGCTGCGGAGAGGTGCGGCCAAGCGCGCAACGACAACTACGGTTTTTTTAAGTCTTTACACCTATTGCAGTAAACCGAACGATATTTTATCTCAAAACTTGGTTAATGAAATTTTTCCCGCAAAATCAATTAACAATAATTTAATTAAAAATACTTTCGGCCACATTTCTACTGGCAACTTGGTGAATTTTTATTCTCCTAATCATAAATGTGGGTAAAAATGTGGATTCCAGCATGTACTCGATGACTACACCAAATCTGCAGCCGGATCCCGTACTAACATAAAATGGTCAGAAATGATATCAATTAACACTTGGTTTTGAAGTTTACTTGCCAACAATACACCTGGACAATCATCGATCGAAAATAAATTATCTTTTATTGTTTAAAATTTTCTGTGCTAATAGATGATGAGGATAGCCTACAAAAAACTGTTTTCCTCAGAAAATACAGAGATTTTGCACTAATGGAAAATGAATTAATCTACCCAAACAACTTCAAAAGATAGTCGAACAAAACGGTGCATATTTGATTTAGTGAAGTTTGTTAAACAAATTTTCAGAAATCTTCCTTTTTCCTTACACTAATTTCTCACCAAACCAACACAACTGGCTGAAAGTTGCAGAATTTCGGACAATGTGATAAGCACAGTTACGAGAGTGGTTCAATAAGTGCCCGTGTTCGATGACGGAGGGCGTTCCTGAGGGAAGTTGGTGTTTGCATCGTGTGCTGCCATTTATCAAACGACGGCAAAACAAATTTCAGACTGGTTGATAGGTTAGTTTAGATTTGGCAGCTATAAGAGTAAGATATGTCTCGTGATTTTCGCTAAGATGAAAAAACAGCAGCATCGTTCGGTAATTCGCTTTTTGTTCTTGGTTGGAAAAAATGCCAGAAAATAAAAGCAAAGTTGGATGCTATGGGGACGCTTCGCCATCTACGACCACAGTTAGGTACTGGTTCAACGAATTAAAACATGAACGAACATCAGGACGCCCAGCAGACGTAGCTGCCCAGGAAATCATTCAAAAAGTCCACGACATGATTCTCGCTGATCGGCGAACGAAAGTGCGCGAAGTAACAGAGGCCATAGGTGTGGCGACCAGAACGACAATTAATATTTTACATGATAAGTTAGCGATGAAAAAATTGTCGGCCCGATGGGTGCCGCGATTGTTCACGGTGGACAGCATGCGAAGGCCGCTGTTAACTTCGAAGCAGTGTTTGGAGCAATTTAATCGAGATCCACGTCGAGTTGTCATCGTTGATGAAACCTGGACTCATCATTATACACCAGAAACTAAGCAACAATCAAAACAATGGATTTCTCCCAGTGAATCTGCTCCAAAGGAGACGAAGGCGAAGTCAGTCCCATCGGCCGTAAAATGTCATGACGACCATATTTTAGGATTCGAGCGCCGTCATCCTCATGCATTTTTTTAGAAAAAAGAATAACGATCATTGGACAATACTACAGTGAGTTATTGGACAACTTTCACAAAAAATTTAAGGAGATACAGGCGCATTTAACAAAAAATCAGGTGCTGTTTCACCACGATAACGCACCAGAACACTCATCCGGAGCTGTCGCCGTCAAACTGCACGAATCTGGCTGCCTACGCCTTTTTCTTGTTCACTAACATGAAGAAATGGCTAGCGGGAAAAAAATTTAATTCAAACGATGAAATCATCGCCGAGAGAAAGGAGAGTACGAAAAACCAAATTTTTTGGATGGGTTACAAAAAATGGCCGGAGCGTTGGGAGAAGTGCATATTTCTACAAGGCGACTATGTTGAAAAATTAAAATAAAATGGTTTGAAAAATTTCTTTCTAACACGGGTACTTATTAAACCCCTCTCGTATGTCCATTCCCCCACAGTTTCGAAAGTGCTTGCTTTTTTAGCCAGCTGCTGTTTTGCGGATGTGCAGATGGATGGATGGTTTGACAAATTCAACATTCAAGAGAATTGCGGCGTCTGGGGTTTCTCTTTGTCTCTCTCCGCTCATCATTTGTTAACCAACTAATTGAAGTCTTGTTTGCTTCTAGCAAAATACGTTGTCTCTTCGCCTTCAGCCAGACCAGCGAACTACTTAGAAAAGTATAAAATGTAATCGGAACGAGTTCTTAATATAATCCCTTAATATCTAATATTTATTTTATTTGTAGAGATTTATTAATTGCTCAAATATTGCCAGAGGAATAACTCGTAATCAGTAAATGAATATTTTTGGACATAACTTTTGTCTAATATCCTGTTAGCATACGAACTTTTCTTTCCATTTCGGTAATTTCTTGATTTTTTCTTTGGCTGAATTGCAGTGAAAAGTTTTAATTAGCGCCATTCTGTTAACATTTGCTACTTTTCCCAACTTGTTGTTGTAAGACATTGCTGCTGATTGTTTGATACCCTTTGACAGTTCAATTAGCGTAAAATTTGTTTCTAATTAGTTGGCGGAAAAAATGCACAGAGAGTGGGGTGGGGTAAGTGTAGGAAGTGGGTCAGGCTATTTTAAACTGTCCTTTGAATGTGAACAGGACTACTTATTCTTTTGCATAGAGAAAAATGGTGATATGCAGGGCGATTGAAAAAAAAATTCTTACTGAAAGTGAAATCAAGTGAAATCTTTGTTTTTGTAATGTACTTGAGGGTTAAAAAGCAACTGGAGCTGACTAAACTAAAACACAAATAATTTATTATTTATTCATCAAATTCATTGTTTTTTGAAGGCAAAATCATCATTTTTGCTCATAAATCATCCACTATTAAAATACAATACTTCCAAAATATATTTTCAGGATTCGATTTCAAAGTCTCCTTGATATTTAAAAACGGGTTCGAATACCTAATTTCATAACATTTCTTCTTCTTCTTAATTGGCGCGATAACCGCTTACGCGGTTTTGGCAGAGTTTAACAAAGCGCGCCAGTCGTTTCTTTTTCGTGCTAACCGGCGCCAGTTGGACACACCAAGCGAAACCAAGTCCTTCTCCACCTGATCTTTCCAACACAGAGGAGGCCTTTCTCTTGGTCTGCTACCACCAGCTGGTACCGCATCGAATACTTTCAGAGCCGGAACGTCTGTATCCATTCGGACGACATGACCCAGCCAACGTAGCCGCTGGATCTTTATTCGCTGCGCTACATCTATGTCGTCGTAAAGCTCATACGGAAAATAGATGTTGGGTTCACGGATCGAGCGTACATCTAAAATACGAGCAGCGTGTCTTCCAGGAGACTGGAATCTAGTGCTGCATACTACCATGTTTCGGGCATGTCAAAGTCGATCAGCTTCTGTGCTTTACCGAATGCTTCGTTGCGTAGGCTGAATTTTCTGACTATGGGAACAAACATTCCCTCCTTGCCCTCTCTGGTATTGAAGTCGCCAAGCACGATTTTTATGTCGTGGCGAGGGCGGCGCTCATAGGAACGTTCCACGTTCTCATAGAAGAATCTTTGGTCGCATTGTCCTTCTCTTCAATCGCGGCGTGGGGGCAAATGAGCGAGATGTTAAAAAATATCATGGATTATTGCAAGATGCGCGGCCACCGGAATGAACTACAGTACTTGGCGACGAAGTCTGTAACACAACAAATCCAACACCGAATTTGCGCTCCTTGACATGGCAGCTACAGTAGACGCCGGAAGGTCCTAAGCTTTTCTTGCCTTGTCCCTTCTATCGCATCTCTTGAATGGCAGTGATGTCTATCTTTACTCCCACAAGGATATCAACCAGCCGAGCAGAGGTACCTGCCTCATTCCAGGGCCATTCCAGGTTCATGCCCTCAAATCATAGTCCTTAGTTCATTTGCAGGTGTCGTTATCGGTATAGAAAGTTCTCATCCGGGGTTTTGTTCGTGTTTTCATTGGGGTTGGGACTTTTATGTGGGGGCGGGACCCAAACCCAGCGCACAACAAAATTTCCTGAACTGCTTCGCCTTCTCACATTGGCTCGCTACCTAGAGGAGCTAAGCCCGGAAGCTGTGAGCTGCATGGACCGTATGTAGGAGAATCGTTCTGGGCACTTCCAAGTTAATGACAATCAGTCACTTTCCCCCGTGAGCATATGAAACCATCGTCCAACCATTTCATAGCTTCACTTGATAAAATTTTTCCATGGCACTTTCGACCATTAAAAATTGTTTAACTATAATTAAAAATTGAAATTTTTTCGATTATTAATTGAAATTATTAATACCAAATTTTACTAAGGTCCCTCCATTTGTGGAAAAACATCGAGACACTTAGCACAAGTAGTCTGACCACTCAACAAAGTGGTGTAAGCGCTAATTATATTTACTTATAAGTATTTTAAGATTTATTTTGCATACACCCCTAATAGGTCACTTCACAACTGGGCTCTCCACTGTAGGGCTCACACTCCCACATACATGCATACGCATTTATATGCACACCATTCGCCAACGCGTGATTTACTATTCAATATGTATTATTATCAAATTTGTATGTTTATGCAACTGTAGATCTGTACATTTTCGCTAGTCTCACCAAAACAATGCGAGCGCTTAAATTTCTAAATTTCACAAAAATGCAATCACCGTCTGTGGTCTCGTCTCCAGCGCAGATGTCTGCGGTCTCCACTAAAATACACTTATTTTGCTATCAAGGCTCCTACGATACGGTCTCTGCGTATCTGCACGCGCCCCCAAAAGAAATATGTGCGTCAGCATGTTTTTAACACCGCTAGTGGAGGCGGTGGCGGCATGAGTGACAGTTAGCAATAAAAATGCAAATTTACACGGCAATGCTGAAATACAGAAAACAGTTGCATTTCGAGTCTGAACGTAAAAATATTTGCAAAGCAACCAATAGTAGCAAGTAAGAAAGCACAAATATTTTGGATTTCATGTATTTTATTTCCCTTCAGTATAACGCAAGCCAGGGTGGCATCCACCTAAATATATGGAATATGACCAATTGAAGCGCGTGAGTGGGAATTTCCGAAATAAGATTTTTTCTGAAGATGGGGGAGAATTTTTTTTTTATATTTCAGCAATGAAAGTAAATAAGATAGATTTAGCTGATGATGCGAAAACCTGCAGGTGATTAGCTGGAAGCCAATTCCTTTGGAGAAAGTGATCGATTTGAAATGTTGTCACTATGGGAAAATTTTTTTCGGAAATGCTGCCGGAAATTCCGTTTTGGTTACCGGAACTTAATTATTGTTACTGCTATTTCAAATATGTTTTTTTCTAGAATTATATGTACCGACTGATTTGACTTTTTATTTGAAACAACTAGAGAACATCCAAACTTCGGCTTCGGCTTCGGTTTCGCTCCGACCAAAAAAGAGCCGAATATTTCCTTAATTATAATAACTTTTAGTTTTGGTAACTTGTTCTTAATACTGATATCAAAGCCCATCGGCTAGTATCAAAACGGCCGCTGTAGCAGAATGAATTGGTGCGTGACTACCATTTGGAATTCAGAGAGAGAATGTAGGTTCGAATCTCGGTGAAAGACAAAAATGAAGAAAAAGTTATTTCTAATAGCGGTCGCCCCTCGGCAGGCAATGGCAAACCTCCGAGAGTATTTCAGCTATGAAAAAGCCCTCTTAAAAATATCTGCCGTTCGGAGTCGGCTTCAAACTGTAGGTCCCTTCATTTGTGGAACAACATCAAGACGCACGTTATGCAAAGTATATTTTATGAACTAAAACTAATATGATTAAACGTTATCTGCCTTCATTTGAGTTATTATTAATAAAAAGATGGCGCGTCCCAAACCCAGCTCACAACCAGCCATCCTGGAATGTTTCGCCTTCTCACGTTAGCTCACTCCCGAACGGGTGCTACCCAGAGGATACTTGGGCTAATCCCTAAAGTTATGAGCTGCATGAACCATATGCAGAAAAATAGTCCTGGCCTCTCCCTAGTGAATGGCGATCAGTAACTTTCCCCACTTGCGTGGACTTCTACATATGGAGCCATCCTCCTATCATCAAACAAACAGTCGGCACACTCGCGTATCGGCACCCACGACACTGTTAACAGCTATGATTTCGAGGTTGTAAAAGACTTCGCATACTTAGGAACCAGCATTAGCACCGATAATAATGTCAGCCTTGAAATCCAACGCAGAATCTTTCTTGCCAACAAGTGCTACTTTGGACTAAGTAGGCAACTGAGCAGTAAAGTTCTCTCTCGACGAACAAAACTAACACTCTACAAGGCTCTCATCATGCCCATCCTAACGTATGGCGCAGAAGCGTGGATGATGACAACATCCGATGAAGCGACGCTTGCAGTGCTTAAGAGAAAGATTCTGCGTAAGATTTTTGGACCTTTGCACTTTGACAACGGCGAATATCGCAGGCGATGGAACGATGAGCTGTATGAGCTTTACGACGACATAGACATAGCGCAGCGAATAAAGATCCAGTGGCTACGTTGGCTGGGTCATGCCGTCCGAATGGGTACAAACGCCCCGGCTCTGAAAGTAATCGATGCGGTACCAGCTGGTGGTAGCAGGGGAAGAGTAAGACCTCCTCTGCGTTGGAAAGATGGAGAAGGCCTTGCCTTCACTTGGTGTGCCCAATTGGCGCCAGTTAACACGAGAAAGAAACGACTGGCGCGCTTTGTTGAACTCGGCCAAAATCGCGTAAGCGGTTATCGCGCCAATCAAGAAGAAGAAAAACGCCTTCATATATTTCGACAGGGAGCGGAAAAGGTGACAGTCGATCGGTTCAAACTCCGGAGGGTATAGCGGATGCTGAACGACCTCCCGTTCGAGCTCTTGGAGTGCGGTTTTGACGACTTGTGCAACGTGAAGCCTGACGTTGTCGTAGAGGGGTATGGCTTGTCCATATCGATGAGGTATTTTCAGTCACGCGGTGTAGCTAGGCAATGTAGAGCTCCTTTTTGACTGTGACACTATTTGCAATCATTTCCCAGTGCACGATGCGCCGTCCCAGCCCCACCAAGCACATATTATGATCTTCTTTGGATGAATATTCGGCTTGACGTTCGGCTTTGGCGTATCTCCTGGAGCCACCCACTCCTTTCTTTGCATCATATTGATGTACATGCACCATTTCTAATCTGCCGTGACGGTTCGGTAAAAAAAGCGCTGTTTATGACCGCGTGTTGCTCGATGGTGGGTGAGATGCTGAGAAGCAGTTTGAAGGCGGCTTTCTTTGATCTTTTTTGCTGCGCTCGTGAGGCATCCAGGCTTCCAATTTTTTTGTAAATCTGAATTTTTGTAAATTGAATGAAGGTAATTGAGAATCGTTTTTTGAAAGTATCTTAGTTTATTTTTTCCGCCAATTCACGACTGGTTTTGCGACTGTTCAAGAAGGAAAGTGATTTGAAGCGAATTCAGAAGGTCTTCTGCTGCGGGACGTGTCGTCGACGTCAAAATCACCATTTTTGAGCTTTGCAAACCATTTCCGTGCTGTAGACTCGCCTATGATACCTTCCTCCAAATGACGTAGACTAATTTGACAAAGTTTTGTCCTCGATGAAAAGCAAAGAAGAGCAGTTGTCGAAAATGTTTTCTTTTTTGCTCTTGGGTATTCCATTTCCAAGCCTCACAGCTAATAAAAAATAAAATAACTCAAAAGTAGCATTAACATAGTTTTGTAGAGCAGAAAGAGCTCTATCGAATGAATACTTGCCCTTTGCCAAATACCAAACAAATCGTTCTAAAATAAAGGAAAATATAAAAACACTATGAACTTATTCCCCAACCCCATAACTTATAATTGGCTAACTATTTTTTTTAGACATTTTTATTATTTTGTATTCTACTACTTTATTT
This sequence comes from Anastrepha obliqua, assembly GCF_027943255.1. NCBI lineage: Eukaryota > Metazoa > Arthropoda > Insecta > Diptera > Tephritidae > Anastrepha > Anastrepha obliqua. The sequence continues at coordinate 109,192,761 of NC_072894.1, read as the reverse complement.
TCAGTTCCAAGATAGTTTTCCGAGATAATTTTATCTGATGTACATATTTGAATAAATTAAATTAAACAACTCCTTTTAAATTTATTTTATTTAAATACTTCCAAGAAAAGTGTAAATTAAAACTCTGTGCCATGTTTGTGGAAAAAGTGTATGAATTGTGGTGAAACTTATCCTTGCGTCTCGTTTGCGTTAAAAAAGCAGATATATCTAACGAAGGTTAAGGCCGTTGCATTCGTGCACTCAGCTGAAGCCTGACATAATTTTGGTAGTAATTAAATTACAAAGTAGCTTCCAGTTCTGAACTGATGAAAAACTCCAACCTGCTGGGAATCAAACGAAGTTTGTGCAGCTCATTAAAGGAGCTATTGCATTGACTGCAAATAACGGTCATGGCCCCAAAAATGTTTGGCTTGACGACACATTGATTAAAAGACAAACATCCATAATTAGCTTGCATAGTTCTAACTAATAGCTCATCTCACTTTGTCAAAGGCTGCACACATCAGAGGCTCCAAGGAATTATGAAGCGAAAATTCTGAGCCAAATCGACTGACATATTTTTGTTGGAATTTATCCGAGAAATCAGCTGACACACTCCACTTACATGTGCCTGCCTATATATATGTCACTTGTACACATAAATATATATTAATACATACACACAACGCACCCACACACACTATGCGCAATCACGACAAAGATAGCAGTGGGCGGATGGCAGTAGTGGCAATAAAAATGGGCGTGGGGCTTAATGGTAGTTTAGTGCAAAGCATGTGACCTCTATTGTACGAGTGTGTGTGTGCGCGCACACCGAGATCAAAGCATGTGAACTATAGTTAAAATATGCTCGTTCTATGCCCCATGGTGTTGAAGTGCATTAAGGCCTTAAAGTGTAGACACCATAAATGGCGAGAGATGTGCGTGTGGTGGTGCTTGTTAAATGTGCAAAAGTACTGTAGGGATGGTACATAGCAACCAAACACAAACAACAAATATGAAGCACTGAAGTACTATTACAAGTCTTCTAGTTAGCTACTGCCAAATAGTAAAATCCCTCGCTCCGAGTGAAGAAGCATGAAATGAACACTGAAGCCAAATGCGTTTCTTGGTGCCCAATGACTTGTTTAAGAGCGTTGATAAAGGTTAGCATGCGAAAAATGGGGAAAACTATGTGAATGATTTTAAATTTTTAAGCATTATATTCCGGCTTTTAAGGGAAATAATTGCTAGAAAATTTGTTTCAAACGAAATAAATGTAAATTAGTCTAAGGTTTATCCTCCCACTAGGACCTTCTAACAGGTTTGACGCACGCCTGAACGCCTTTTGAAAATTACAACCGAAACGCTTTAAGGAATAAATATGTAAATACATACATTAACAAGAACAACAAAAGTATTATCACAAAAATTCGGAAAAGGTACTGCAGTTCGAACTATTAGGTTCGGTTAGGTTTGGCAGCCGCATCACACATAGAGACAACGATGCCACTTAGACCACGAAATGGATACGTTGTGAGCCGCAGGGGCTGGGCTACATTTTCCCTTCCAGATTGAACCACACTAATTTTTGCACAAAGCGTAAAAGGTTGTTGATACCTAAAAGGTATAGATTATCTATACTAGGGCAGGTCAATTTAAAAATCGCTCATTGCTCTGTGAAAATCGTATTCTAGGGATCAAAATAAGAAACTTTGCCGAGGGGGCCATACCTCTAAAACGAATTCTGATGTCCCCCAATTTGGGTCGAACGAAAAATCCAACTTTGACCCATTTAGAGTGCTCCAATCGAGTCCAAATGTATGACCGCCCCCACTAACTTTGGACGGCCGATCGACTCATGCCAGTGGCACACCCCCTGGAACTCCCCTGGGGGGTTCCCCATACAATAATTTCAAAATATCACCATTTTTGGCCTTTACATGAGAAAAGAAACTAAAAAGTTCGACCCAAATTGGGGCACATCAGAATTCGTTTTAGAGGTATGGCCCCCTCGGCAAAGTTTCTTATTTTGATCCCTAGAATATGATTTTCACAGAGCAATGGGCGCTTTTTTTGCCTCCCCACAAATCGACCCGGCCTAATCTATACTCATTAAGAAGTAGGATCTTAAATATTGGTTCCTGCTTCTCGCTAGAGGCGAGCACGTGCTAAAAAGGTGTTGAGCCGTTTCCGATTCATTCTCATTCCTACAGCTATGACAGAAATCATGCATGTAAGCGCCTACTCTCCGTGCGTGATTTCCTATGAGACAATGTCTTGTGAGGGCTCCTACTTAGGTCCTAATTTGAAGTCTACTCAGGTAGATAGGTAAAATGGCAAGAGTGCCACAGGCACACTTCAAGTAGCACTTACGTGCCGTTTAGATATCATAATGTGGACCTTTTTGGGATGAGAAAACTTTCTACATCAATCTAGTGCTGTTGATGTTTTGTTAAATATATGAAATACGTTTCAGTTTCAGTTAATGTAGTGGGGAAGAGGAAACGGATCTAGGCTGGAGAATTTCTTCAAGTCATCCCCAAAGAACATGCTAAGGAATCTCAAGCGCCTAGCCGCCAGAGCCGGACATTTGCTGAGTCATTGCTAAAGTCTATTCAATTTTATAATATTCTTGGGCAGACGTCGATTTAGCCTTGGCCTTGTTTACCTAGCACTTTCGCAGGTATTGACGCGTAATCCATCTTTGATTTACAGAATTGCGTAGTGCGTCCTTAACAAAAAGCTTAGAAGTTGCGTGAGGTACCCTGATAAGATTATTTATGTTTGGCATACAGGTACCTTCTCTTGCAAGTTAGTCAGCCCTCCAGTTCCCTGGCATATCTCTGTGGCCTGGAACCCAGCATAAGACAATACGATACTGTTTAGTTATCTCTATAAGAGTTTCGCGATAATGTAAGACACTCCTTGACGTTAGTTGGAATGCATCCAGAACCCGTAGGGCAGCTTGGCTGTCTGATAGAATGCAGATATCTGTTGATGATATTCTGTTTATCTCTAACCATCTTAAGGCTTCATGAATAGCGTTTATTTCCGCTTGGAAAACACTACAGTGATCCGGTAGTTTATAGGATTCACCGATCAAAAGCTCTTCGCAATATAACCCTGATCCTACATTGGTATCCATTTTAGATCCGTCCGTGTAGATCTTAATCTAAGCCAAATTCAGAGTTATACGGTTCTTGTTGTAGTATGAAATATATATTTTTTTTTAAATAATGGTGCGTTTATAATTTTCGGAAGATATGTAGAAGTCCACGCCAGTGGGGAAAGTCACAGGCCAGGACGATTCTTCTACATATGGTTCAAACAGCTCGCAACTTACAGGCTTAGCCCAAGTATCCTCTGGGTAGCTTCCGAACAACCGTTTGAGAGCGAGCTAATGTGGGAAGGCGAAGCAACCCAGAAAATCTGTCCGTCACATAAGAATTCAATGAAAACACGAACAAAACATCAGATGAGAACTTCCTATATTGATGACGACCCTTACAAACAAACTAAAGACTATGATTTCAGGGCATGCGCCTGGAATGTCCGGTCCCTTAATGGGGAAGCTGCTGCTGCCCGGCTGGTTGATGTCTTTGTGAGAGTAAAGGTTAATAGCACTGTCATTCAAGAGATGCGATGGACGGGGCAAGGCAAAAAGAGCATTGGGCCCTGTGTCATCTTCTACAGCTGCCATATAAAGGGGCACAAATTCGGTGTGGGATTTGTTGTAGGAGACGAACTTCGTCGTCAAGTACTGTCGTTCACTTCGGTGCACGAGCGTCTTGCAATAATCCGCATCAAAGCGAGATTCGTCAACAAGGAAGATGCGATCAAAGATTCCTTCTATGAGCGCCGGTAACGGCCAGAGGCTGATCGATTCCACTACCTGACCTTGTCAAGAATAGCGATGGACTGCCGGCATAGCTATTCAAACACGGCGACGAGGAGCTGGTAAGGTGCATGCATCAGCTTCTACGCAAAATATAGACGGATTAAAGCATCCCTGCCGATTGGAATTTAAGTGCACTCTGCCCAATACACAATAAGGAGGATCCTGCAATCAATGCAAAGTATCGCGGGATTAGTTGTCTAAATTTCTGCTATAAGGTTCTAGCAAGTGGGTTGTATGATAGACTGAAGCCCGCCCTCTATCAATTAAATGGGTTTAGCCCTAGAAAGTCCACCAAAGACCGGATATTCACTATACGCCAAGACTTGGAAAAGACCCATCAAAGGAGAATCGACACACACCAACTTTTCACCGACTTCAAAGCTGCATTCGGCAGTTCGAAAATGAGTTACCGTTTTGCCACGATATCTGAATTTGCTATCCCCGCAAAACTAATACGGCTATGCAAGATGTCGTTGCTAATACCAGCAGCTCCGTCAGAATTGGCAAGGAGCTCTCTGAGCCGTATGATACCAAACGAGATTTCAGACAGGGTGACTTGCGAAAGATTTTTGGGCCTTTGCACGTTGGTGGCGACGAATATCGCAGGCAATGGAATGATGAACTGTGTGAGCTGTAGGATGACATAGACAATGCGCAGCAAATAGAGAGGGTACGTTGGTTGGGTCATGTCGTCCGAATGGATACAAAAGCTCCGGCTCTGAAAGTATTCGATGTGGTACCAGCTGGTGGTAGCAGAGGAAGAGGAAGGCCTCCTCTGCGTAGGAAAGATCAGATGGAGATGGACTTAGCTTCATTTGTTGTGTCCATTTGGCGTCGGCTTGCAAAAGAAAGAAACGACTGGCGCGCTTTGTTAAATTCGGATGGTTATCGCGCCAATCAAGAAGAAGAAGAAAAATATTTTAACATATTTCCAATGTTACGTAGTAAAATTTTCCATTTATACGCATTTCATGTTAATCTCCAGCTTTTTTGATGTTTTAATTTCGCTTGTCAGGCATTTTTCTTTTATGATTGACAGTTAACAAGCCGAAATTTATGTCGCCATGCCACATCCATTTTATAGCTTACAAATAACAACACTTTCCTTGTACTTTTGCCACAACACAAGTTTTATTGCCTCCAAGAAATAAACCGGCGGCATGTGGCACGTCCGCTTTATGTGCTAGTGCACTGTTGGCTGTTTCATCATTGTGCCGCATTTGACATGACTTCTGTACGAAAATATTCCGGTGACAAGCTGTTGTGCTGTTGTCACGCAAATTTGCAAATATTTACAATGCCATGAAAAGTGGCGGCCAACGGTGATGGAAATGAATTGCGAAGTATGATGGAATGCCTTGCATATATTTTTTTATTTTCTTACTTAATTTTTTTTTTATTTTTACGCACTACCACAATGAAACTTTTTACCTGCGTTTATCTCAAAATTTCCACTTACAAATTTTATTAGGAGTCTTTATTAGAGTTAGGGGCAAGCGCTAAATTCGCAACTACTCAGATACGGATTTATATGTAAATTTACCTATACTCCTTAACACTTATCCTGTGTTCAGGGGTCAAAATTTCCCTAACCGCGCTTGGCAATGAATATTTTTTTTTAGCTTTTATATAAGAAGATGAAACATTTCTAATTTTATTGTTTCTTAAACCTAAATTTTAAAAGCTTTGGTTGTTTGTGATACTTTCCATTAGAAGCGCTGCGTATTTACGTAATTACGTATGCCGTATATGTGGGTCAAAATTGCCCAATAATAAATATGCGCAATTAGTTTATTATCGAAATGATAAGTAGAAGTGAGCATAATCCCTATTGAATCATATATTGGGCTTTTGCTCTCAGATGGAGTATATCGATCACACGTCGAAGCACCCGATTGTTTGCGGGATGATTTACCATCAACCTACCAGCATTTAAATCGGCAATAAGCCGGCATAGGATACAAAATAGCTCCCGAGTTGTAAGATTTGACTAGACATTTGGTGGAAATGACAGGCAAGTCCAATAGAAGCTGGCTTTAATTAGATATGTTTTGAATTGTTGAGAGGGTAATATAAAAAAAGTTCAATCTTGGAGAATGCAACACAATTAATGAACGATTGGTGCCATTGCCCGAGCGTTGCCTATTCAAGCAACATACATACATACTATATCTCATCGAATCCCGGAAAACAAGGTAGTAGTAGTAGTATTTATTGCAAATCAAAGTAAAATATACAAAATTTGAAATTTTGTTATTGTAAATTAAGAAAAAAAAAAAAAGATTTACAAAAATTTAACGACAATTATTTTATTACAATTTAATGACAAAAACATATTAGTAATGTGTGAGTTCATTTTGAATGCGCAATGTACTTCGAATGGATTTGATCTTTTGTGGCAGACCGTTCCAAAGACGAACAGCAAAAACGAAGAACTGACGTCCAGATACATTACAACTGTGTTTTTTACTAAATAGGTTAAGTGATCGGGACGATCTAATGAGTTGAATTCGTTCGGCAAAGTATTTGGGCTCACTAGGCATTTAAATTTTAATAAATAATCAAATTTTACACAAAATATTTCTAAAACCAAAACTGATATGTCATCACAACGTTTCACACAATACACATATCGGGCGATGTTGCTGCCCCTGATAGAGAACGCTGGCATTAGTAGCTTTTTTCTCCGCAGTTCAGAGGCATTCCCTATCACCACACACAATGCCTTTGGCAAACTCTCATGCACACATATACATATTCCCATAGCCGGGGTGATCAATGTCAGATAGTTTAAGAGAGCTTTCGCGAGACTTGCACAAGGTAGCATTTGATTTAAAGAACTGTGTGCGGTCATACGAAGTGAACAGTTTTACGACAATTGGTGCGTTGCTATCCTTATTTTGCCTTTGGCACTTCACAGTCTGATGGCCTCTCACAGTAGTGGTGTTTTGTAATGTGCTGCACTGCACAGCTTAGCGAAGATGTTAGGCAAATGTTCATCTCTCTCATCAGGGATACCGTTTATTACGAGATTTGTGGCGTCTCCGCTGCTTTGTAATTCACTGAGCTGAGCGTGAACAGCAACAAGTTCTTCATGCATATTTTTAGCTTTGGCGCAAGAGTTCTCAACCTCAGTTACTCACTTCTCAATAGCGGTTATGCATACTTCTAAATTTGAGATTTCCCCAGCTAACTCACCGAATTTTTGCATGACTATTTCCGCAGAGCTCTTTATTACAACTGTTAGTTTGTCGATGGTGGAGATGCTCTGCTCTTCGAGTTTCATTACGGATGATGTAGCAATTTGCGGTGTTTTTGGAGGTGTGGATGAAGTTTTGTGCTGTGGATTTTTGCGTATTGTTGACATCATGGAATACAATCTCAATTTTAGGTACTCAGGAAAATATATTTGTTTCAAACGCACACGTATGTATATACATATGTAGCAATGACAATTTTTAAAGTTAAAGTGCAAAAGAGAAAAACGCGAGAGCGCAACAAAAACACGTCCACACTTGCACAACAACATTTGCACAATTTCAAAAATGTAAATTTTTGTAAAGCCTTCATTTGCATTTAAAAACAGTATAACGGTATATTTGCTTATACATATAAAACAGTATAAAGAATTAGTTTAGTTGAAATAATATTATTTTACAATGAATACCATGAAGCAGCGTAAGCCACTAGAGGGTTAAGCATTTTTTACACTAAATAAAAAATATTTCTAGTGGCTTTATTGCAAATTGCGTCTACTTACATGTTCACATACACACGCCCATACATAATACACATACATATGCAACAGATATAGAGGAAGCATGAAAAGATGCCACACTCGCGCACAAACTCAATTAGTTGTGAAGTAGCAGTAACATACATTGAGAGACACAGGGGAGAGCGAGTGCAACAGCAACTGTTTGTAGAAGAGTTTGTGCGAGGTAGGCAATGAGCTGAAGCTATGTTTTCTGATACCACTTGACAGTTCGTTGTATTGTTACAAATGCACACAAATGAAAACTAATTACAAAACAGTGATTGCAAACGGCATTCGGACGTGCCACAAATAGTTTGTTGCAACTGGCTGTTGTCAGTTAGAGTGGACAATTGGCGAGTGAAGCAACCAGAAATAAGAGGCAATGCAGACAATTCTACAAAATTGCAAAGTGATGGCTTGACTATGGCTGGCTGCACCACTCACAGTCAATGCGATGAGGCATACGATTGCGATAGTATAATTGATCCTCTGGCGCCATATGCATACAAACATACATGTGATCATACTGTAAGTGCAACACTATGAATGCGACACTGCATGTGGTGCGCTACTGGTAGCCACTATTAGCACTTTTTAGTACTGCACAGGCCACTTTCCAATACTACTTAAAAATCGCAACTTGATTTGACAGCAAACCTCTACCATGGTTCATATTGTCTTGCTTGCATTACGTCGTGCCTGTTTGTCATTCTCTATTCTGTTCGTTACTTATTTACTCCTGAAGTGATTGTAACTGTTACATGTGCCAATTGTGGTAATCAACGCCAACATTTCTCTTTAACACATACTCGTATATGTGCTGACACACATACATTCACATATGTCCACATGTAGGGCATTACCTTTTCACATAACACCGTTTTGCAATGCAGAGCTATTTACATATATGTGTGTATGGTGTACTCGTATGTACCTTTCACCACCACAATAACAGCAATTAAGTTATCACATGGCACTCAGAGTATTACTTTACTTAAATGTTTTAATGGCAGTCAACGCCATTGGTCTGGTTTGCGAAAAAACAAGAAAACGACAGCAATACAATTTGTGCTCATTCAGACTAAGGCACATAGAATACAGACTGTGTATAGCATACGGCATGTGGAGCGTAGTAACGACGTAACTATCTAACAAGCATAAGTCTGTATATGTGCGTGTATTTATTGCATCTACCAACTGGCTTCCGCAATTGCATTAGTGGCAAATGCCAGTTCTTTGTGACAATATTAATTTTTATGTAAATAAGTAATTGAACTGCTTGAGCACCGAAGTTACACGTCCACAAATGCCGCACTTTTAATTAAGTATTTTGCTCAGCATACTTACGTACGAGTAAGTAGAGTATGTGAAAATTGTTGGTTGAGTAAATGGCGAGGTAAGGCACATATGTAATTGCTTTATTTTCTAATATTTTTTTAAAGTTGCATCACAATGCTGGGCAATTCTTGCTTTGTCGAGGAAATGTGCTGACACCTATCCACTTTATAGTGAAATTTTTGAACACGATTTAATATTCTTATCCAAAACATTCAGTTCAACAGGCAAAATCAACTAAAGAAGTTATTTTTTAAAGATTTTAAGCTTATTCAATATGATTTATTAAATTGGCAACGGCGAATATCGTAGGCGATGTAACGATAAGCTGTATGAGCTTTACGACGACATAGACAAAGCGCAGCGAATAAAGATCCAGAAGCTAAGTTGGCTGGGTATGTCGTCTGAATGGATACAAGCACTCCAGCTCTGAAAGTATTCTTTGCGATACCAGCTGGTGGTGGTAGCAGAGGAAGAGGAAGGCCTCCTCTACGTTGGAAAGATCAGGTGGAGAAAGACTTGGCTTCACTTGAAGAAAGAAACGACTGGGGCCTTTTGTTAAACTTGGCCAAAATCGCGCAAGCGCTTACCGCGCCAATTATGAAGAAGAATACGTAAAGCATATAAGAAATGGAAAAATGATTGTAATACTCAGTCGTGGCCAAAATATCGTGTTGCAGCAAATGAAATAACCACAAGCACCAGAGATGCCAAAAGGGCATATCTACAGTGGAAGCTCCATGATAGTTTTCCCTTTTCACTCACATCATCGACATTTCCATACATATATTTGGACGATAGCGAATATAATACCTGTGCCAAAAATAAAATGCTCTACCGCTCCTTAGCACTTCAGACTGATAAGCATTTGACCAGCGCACAGTGCGGCCGATTCCCAAAAAGCTGGCCAAAAGTCGAAAAAAAAAGTTTCTAGATAGAGTTTTTTTGACTTTGGGTTGGCTACAGTAATGCCTTGAGTAGTGAAAACCGTTCACAGCAACGTCCTGTACCAACGCAACGTGGCCTTCGTTTGAGCATCGTATTACTGTCGATGAATAGTGAAAGTTGTACACATTTGAAAGATTTTGTAATGGAGTAAATTGAACAAAACCAAATGGAATCATCTTCGGAAGGTTAGTAAAATACGCGAAATCTTTAGTACATATCAATACCTCGACACAAAATTTTTAGCTGCAGCAATACGTAGATACATTTTTTGCAATTTTTTTCATAAAATTTGAGTTTTCAAACTGTATAGTAATACAACGCCGTCATATGCTGCTTTGAAACCTATTAAAGGTTACTCAAAAAAGTAATGGTTACTGAATAAAACAAGATTCAGCTGCTACCACTTGCTACCTTGCGACCCCGAAAACATATAAATTTACATGCATCTTGATTATGTTCTTGAATATACGCTATTTCACGTGAGGGGGTGGCCAATAGGGGTGGAAGGGGGTGGATTTTCAAAATTTTAAGATCAAATTCGTATTCAGCGACCCCGACAACCCCCGAGTAAGAAATTTTGAATCAATTACTTAATTTTTTGAGTTTTGGCCAGCTTTTCGGGAATCGGCCGCACTGTGCAGCGCTATCGAAAGTATTTGAAAAATATTTGGCGTGAAAAATTATCTGGTTTTCAGCAAAAATTCTCTATAAGTTTTATGTTCCACAAATTTTAAACTTGATTTTTTTGTTTTTTGCTGTTGTATTCGGTTTTGGGTGCTAGTTTTCAGCAAAAATTCTCTATAACTGATAGATTCTACATACATTCCACAAAATTTAAACTTGATATTTTTTATTTTCTATTTTTGCTGCTGTATTTTGTCTTGGGCTTAGGTTTTAGCAAAAATTCTCATGTACTAATATGTTCCACATACGTTCCACAAAAATGGTAACTTCTTGTTCGCGTAGGAAATTGTGTATTCCTTAATTTTGAGATATGGATTTCCATAATTTGGTTTTTATGCTTGATGGAAATGCTGTTTCTTTCATTTAGCAATAAACAACTTTTTGTTTTATATACGATATATGGCGCGTACTCCCTTTTTGAGTGTTTGGCTGAGCTCCTCCTCCTTCTTGTGGTGTGCGTCTTGATGTTGTTCCACAAATGGAGGGACCTACGGTTTCAAGCCGACTCCGAACGGTAGATATTTTTACGGGGAGCCTTTTCATATAGAAGAAATACACTCGGGGGCTTGCCATTGCGTGCCGATGGGCGACCGCTATTAGAAATATGTTTTTCTTAATTTTGGTGTTTCACCGAATGGTAGTCACGCACCAACCCATTCGGCTACGGCGGCCGCCTACTTCCATGCAATTTCAAAATTTTTAATTTATTTTCTAGTTTTCGTTCATTTAAGTCCACCATCAATATTTCACGGACTTTTCCTCCGAATATCCTCAAAATGCCTGCATTATAGTATTTTGCTTTCAGAATTTAAACGGCAATTGAGTAAACAACCATTTTAAATGAAAGATGAATCAGAAAGAATGAAAGAAAAGTGAAATTTTCTTATTTGCCAGCGTAAGAATGAACGACAAAAGGTTGTCGAAGTCAAGACAATTGCAGTCAGCAAACTAACGAATACAAAATTAAATCAACATGACCACACATACACACACACGCAATGTGTACTCTCTTAGGTCAAGGCCGGCCGTTGCAGCTTGAGAAAGTACAGATTCAATTGTTCAACGTATCAAACTAAGAAATGCGCGCACAAATGTAATTTTTTCCAGTTGAAATACTAACTACTTTATTTTAGTGGCAGCATTATTATCAGAGTCTTGCTAGATTCAATTTTTCTTGTGCGAATAAGGAGAAATGTGGTATTTTCGAGTTGACAATAGCGCTAAGCACGAAATTGGATTAAAAAACTAAGCCTAAATAAGGAATTTCAAGCCATTAAAAACATCTTTTGTGGCATTTTTGAGCATTTTATAGCTTATCTGTAGGTGTTCAGAAATTAAAGTGCCTTTTCACTAAGTAAAATAAATGAAATTCCAATAAATTTCGTTGCCCTCAATACACTTTCAAGTTCTCTCAATCCACGCGAACACTTCAACCCAGCCGCTTGCGATCAATTGGCTCGTAACAGTACGACACTTCAAACTTTTTACAAGCTAGATTTCAGTTGCAATTCAACTCAGAATTTTGGACACCTATAGTAAGTCTTTCAGATGATGATGGCGTTCATGGAATGTTAAGCTTAAAATTCTTATCACACACTAACATCGATGGGCTTTGTGCAATTTTTCTAAAGAAATGCCCGGCAATTATTTATGTCTCCTGTAAATATAATCTTAAATATGTAAGTCATTATCTTAAGGAAACCAAACATTTTTAAAAGCGCCAGTAAGAATGATGTGAATAATTATTGATCAATTCCTAAGCTCTCAACAATTTTCAAACTTTATGAAATCAAAGCCAAAGAAAATATGTCACTTGCCACTAAAAGCCCACTGCATTAGAGTCTTCGAGGTCATCTCAGCAAGGCAGCAAGTCGATTGCATTACACGGATTTTTCCAAAGTTTTCAACAGAGTCTGTCTCAACATTTTATTTCATAAACCATCTTTTTCCCCACACTAATAAATGGTGGTTAAATTTTAAGGGCCGATATTGAATGTAAACGACACCTAAACGTCAAGCTTCTTTCTGCATTTCGTTTAACATTCAATTTCAGTCTAACTCACTTTGAACCATGGAAAGATACACAATCGAGCAACGCGTTAAAGTTATTCAGGCTTATTATGAAAACGGGCGTTCAAATCAAAATGCCTACTGCGCACTTCATTTTCAGTGATGTGGCACATTTTCGCCTCAGTTGATTCGTCAATAAGCAGAATTGCCGCATTTGGGCGAATGCACCCACAAAGAGTGACGGTTTGGTGCGGTTTATGGGCCAGCGGCATCATTGGGCCGTATTTTTCCAAAATGAGGCCGGTCAGGGAGTTACTGTGAATTGTGTTCGCTATCGTGATATGATAACAAACTTTTTATGACCCGAATTGGAAGATATGGATGTGGACGATATATGGTTTCAACAGGACGGTGCCACTTGTCACACAGCTAACGAAACAATGGCTCTTTGCGCGAAAAATTTGATGGCCGAATAATCTCACGTCGCGGCGATATCAATTGGCAGCAAAGATCACGTGATTTGACACCGTTGGACTTCTTTCTTTGGAGTTATTTGAAAGAAAAGGTGTACATCGATAAGCCAGCAACAATTCAAGAGCTAAAGTATGAGATAATTCGGAACATTAACGGCATAGAACCTCAATTATGCCTCAGCTTCATCGAAAATTTGGATCATGGGATGGAGGTGTGCCGCCGAGGCCGCGGCACCCATTTGGCCAATATTTTGTTCAATACGTAATAGACCTATACTAATATTATCATAATAAAGAGAAATGACAGTAATTTCTTTAAATAATTTGTATTTTATTTAAAATCAACACCGGGCCTTAAAACTTAACCACCCTATGACATTTGTGAAGAAGAGAACTTCAATATACGAAAATACAAGCAATTGAGCGCCAAAAGGTCAAAACTAAAATTTCATTACTCTAAATTATTATTATTTTTTCTTGATAAACAAGTTATTTAAATACAAAATTGCAAGGTTCATTTCGCGCCACGTTGAGCTACTATAATTTTCTTTCAATGTACACCCAAAATATTATATTAGGTTGGGGAATAAGTTGGTAACGTTTTTATCGAAGACTTCTATTTAAACAAAACCAATAACTATATCAATAAGTTAATCAATTATATATTCGTTGTTCCTTTTTAGTTGTTAGAAGTTGTTGAGCTAGTTTTTAAGCACCTCTTCGCCTCTTTGTTATCGAAGGTAAGGCCCTTTATTTGGTTTGACAGGGAGCAGAAAGATGGCAGTCGGTCGGTACAAGGTCCGAAGAATACGGCGGATGCTGAAGCACCTCCCATTCGAGTTCTTGGAGTGCGGCTGTGACGACTTGTGTAACATGGGGTCTGGCGTTGTCGTGAAGGAACCTGATTTGACCATGTCGATTAGGTTTTTTCAGTAGAATAGCCTCATTCACGCGGTGTAGCTGGGCAATGTAGAGTTTCTTGTTGACCGTGGCGTTCTTTTCGAGCATTTTCCAGAGCACGTTGCCCTCACCCATTCCTTTCTTTGCTTCATATTAGTATATAGTCACCACTTCTCATCTGCCGTGATGATTCAGTACAAAAAGCGCGGTGTTGCTTGATGGCGGGCGAGATGCTGAGAAACAATTTAAAGGCGGCTTTATTTGTTTTTCGTTGAGCTCGTGAGGCATCCAGGCCCCAATTTTTAGGTAAATCTTATTGAATGAAGGTGATTGAGAATAATTTTTTCCGCCAATTCCCGACTAGTTTGGCATCCGTTTTCCTTCAAAAGTAATTTGAGATGTTCCTCATCGAATTCAGAAGGTCTTCCGCTACGGACGTCTCATCGACGTCGAAGTCACCATTTTTGATCTTTGCAAACCATTTCCGTGCAAATGTCCCGGGCTTCTTCGACAGCTTTTTGACCTTGACGTAAAGCAAAGAAGAGCAGGTGTCGAAAATGTTGAATTTTGTCTCTTGGGTATTCCATTTCTAGGCCTCAAAACATCACGCGAATCAGATGCAGCGTTATCCAGAAATAATAGTATCAAACTATTACGCAAACGGAACTAAATGGGTGCATGAAAAACATCACACTTTTTCCGGTAGGTCCCCTTTTTTCGCATTCGGTAAGTACGAGTATGTATGAATGTAAGTAGCTGCTCACTCACATTTTTTATATTTTGTACGCCTATGAAGAGTTCGCGTCCACTCAGCAGAAGTTTTTGTTTGATTTGCTATGAGAAGATATATTTTGATAAGAAGTTCGTGTTCTAGAGCTTTTTGTGTCAGTTTTATGTAAATTTACTGTCCGCGTCCTGCCAACAGAGGATCCGCTTAAGGGGACCCGGTGGTCTAAAATTGTCAAAAAAAAACAATTATTTAACCGAATCGTCTGGAATTTTAATATGTTGTTCACAACATCAATGGCTATCGCCCGTAATAGAATCATATTATTATTTCGTTTTTTTTTTTATTAAAAAACTGAAAAAACAACGATTTTTTGAGTGTGAAATTGAAAACCGAACCATTTTGTTAAATTAATATATTATTTTTTTTATTCTAGTACGGGACATACATAGCTGCAGTCATACTGATTAATATTTTTTTTGGTTTTTGTGTTTCAGATAAATAAAAGAGCCAAAAGAGACAACACCGTCCAGGTTTAATTTTTCGGTATGGTCAATTTCAGCGCCATTTTTTGAAATATTAAAATTATAAAACAATTTTTTTTTTATTTTTGTATGCAAAAAAAGTTATAAAAATATATCGCTTCACATTTTTTATTTTGAGAAAAATCCCTGAAAATACACTAAATTTTCGAGCTCTAGACCACCGTGACCTCTCAAGAGAGAGTAATTTGTTCCAAAATTTATATTTAGAACTTTGTATAGGCAAAAGTGTCCGCCCAAATTGAGATACCCGTCTAATAGAGGTATCCGTTAGGGGAAACGCCACTGTGGGGGGATCAAAAAATAGTCGATTTTTTTTGTAAGTAGGAATAATTATTCGAGGATCGGACAGAAGGCAATTTATTATATATATATTAAACTATGTTTATGCAAATTTTTATTAAAAAATATTGAAAATTGACAAATTTATGTAAATAAATGTAACGAGTTAAAAAAAAATGACGTCATCAGGTGGCAGCGATACAGCAATGAATAATCATCTCAAATCAAAAAACCAAAAATTTTATTAATCTACACAATAGTGGCTATCGTTGTACGTAACCGTTTCTTTTTTTTTTTTTGTTTTTTTGTTTTTGACAAAATGGTGCTGATTTGAATTTCGATGTGTGTTTTTCACCATTTTTTTTTATTTTCACCAGGCCCAAAAAAATAGTTGTTTTCAAAATTTTGAAAATCGGCTACGTACAACGCTAGCCAATGCGATAACAAAAATTCTGAAAAAAAGAAAACTAAAATCGGTTCATTAGCCTTCGACAAATCGTTGCCACCGTATCAAAAAAAGTCGTTTCGAGAAAAACGCGTTTGAAATAAAGCATCGTATCGTAGGCGCTACGGGGCCGAATCGACGGGCGCTCACTTAAGTGCACATAGAATCGCGAATAAAGCGAATTTCGCTTTAAAATTTTTACCATATGTTCTTGAGTAGTTATACTAACAATTTATGAAATAAAAATCGATTTTTTTTAATTTTCACAACGGCGTTCTCCTTAGGAGAGGTTTCTCTGTGCAGTATAATTTAATGTGCACAACAATTCAAAACCTTATACTTTTCGTCACAATACCTTAGCTAAACCACTTACCGTACAATAAAAATTGTTTAAGGGGGTGGTAGGGTTTAGCGCTAAAAAAAAACACTTTTTTTTTGAATTTTTTACAGAAATATTGCTTAAGATACTTTAATAAAATCAGTTGCATGTTATTGTACATCTTTTCAATAAGTTTTTAAAAAATATTAATAATAAAATATTGACAAATAAGCCCATGACAGAGTTTTTTTGGAAAACGTGTGCCAAATTTGAAATGAATCGGTTGAATAGTTTCGGAGTTGTGATTGGCACCGACTTTTAAGAAGTTGTTTCGGGAAAAACGCGTTTGAAAAAATGACTCTGAAAAATTATCGATGCTCCGCATTCGAGGTAGAGTGCCTACAAAGGCTACAACTTTGAGAGTTCTGCTCCGATCCACTTAAAATTTTGACACAACATTCTTGAAATGATTTACTATAAGATGAGTGAAGAAAAAAAATTCGATTTTGTGACCCTACCCCCCCCCACGCCCCCCCCCCCCTTACATAAAAAAATAAGTACCAAAGATTTTATTTTATCTTCTAATATTTTCAGTTCCAATGCCTTTATGCACTTTAACTCGCAAAAATTTATATTTAATTGCCTATACAGATATTTCCACACATCGAAGAGACCATAACGCTGCTAATTTACGGCAAAATGTCAATATCCACCACCACCTCTACAATACGCAATAAACACCCACATGCACCATAATCGAATGCAGCCACAATTCGTGAGTCATGGAAAGAGAGCACATCTCCATCACTATTTACAGAGTGCGGAGATGTGGCCAATAGCAAATCACTGATCGGCTCTCAGCGAATTTGATGGAATAATTTAATTGGCTGAAGTGTAATAAGAGAGAAGGCAGCGGCTTATTTACAACAAAGGTCGGCAAATACACTTGACTGCGCTGTCACGTCTCCTATGGCGTAGCAGCCAGAGTGACTCTGGCCGAAGCTTGCATGCTTTGCTTACTAGAATAATTACCAGCTAAGGGCGCACTTGAAAGTAACAAACAAAATCTGTTTTATTTTCAATTTAAGTATTTCAAGTGAAATGTGCTAACCATAAAATCCATAGAATACGCACACTCATACATAGCAAAATTGCATCTGCACACAAACTCATCAAAAGCTTTTGTAATCATAAGCACTCGCTGATTTACAGCGATGATAAATACTTGCGCTAACACATTTATTGAAAAGTATACAAAATTCCAACTACAAATATAAAAGTACATGCAAGCATATATTTGTATACATGTATGTGTGCGTATCTACACCGTTTCTGGTTATAGCGATAAAAATAAACAACTCAATTGCTCAGTGGGCGCTATTGTAAACACTCGAATTACGAGAAATTGTAAGAGGTTTATTGAATGAGGAAATAGCGCCATTAGTAAATATAATATAATATAAGAAAAGGATGCAATGCGAGGTTTTCTATATGGCACGTCGTCATGCGCTTTCACATGCATGAGCGTTAGCGCTTTTGAAGGAAATCTAAAATATGACCACCATCGTTTGACAGTTTTTCCTTTTGGCGTTTGATGATGATGATGATGTAGGTATGTATTTTAATTATGGTGTTTTACCGGTTTTTCCACCGGAAATAAAAAAAATTATTTATATTGGGCCTTATTATGAGCAATATTCGATCTTCGACTGTAGTCGTTAATCGAACGCATTTTCATTTGGTATTATGGTGCTCATTCGCTGAAGAATAGGACTATTGTGAATTTCGGTCGCTCAGCGCATTTACAATAGATAATTTTTTCTCAGCTGATACAGCAAATCAAAATAAAAGAAAAAGCAGTTGTATTCAAATTCTTTGTTAACAACATTTTTAAAAGTTAAAAAAAGTATTTTTTGTGAAAATGAGTACAACGGAGTTGTGGTTTGACGATTCATCTCAATGCGAATAATGTAAATTTTAGGTGTGTGATCATACAATGAAAATAACTTATGTAAATGCGAAAAATCCAGGAGCTACTCATGATTGTATGGCTTTCAACATGTCGCCATTGAAAGCGCATTTAGAGGAGCAACATCTCAATAGCCGTCGCAATGCTTGGCTCCTCGGTATGTAACAAACACCAATTGAAATTCCGTTTTTAATAATTTTTGTCTGTCTCAGGTGATGCTGGATACGCTCTAAACCATATTTAATGACGGCGTTCAGAAACTCTGAGGAAGGGTCTCCCCAAAGGACATACAACAAACAACATGCTAAAGCGAGAAGTATCATTGAGAGACCAATTGGAGTCTTGAAAAACCGATTTAGATGTTTATTGCAGGTAAGAGCTCTCCACTATTCTCCAAAAAAAGCAACACAAATCATTAATGTGAGTGCAGCTTTGCACAACAGTTGTCTGCTTTACAATGTTCAACCGAATCGTCTGAAATTTTAATATGTTGTTCACAACATCAATGGCTATCGCCCGTAATAGAATCATATTAATATTTCATTTTTTTTATTAAAAAACTGAAAAAAACGATTTTTTGAATGTGAAATTGAAAACCGAACCATTTTGTCAAATTATTATTTTTTGAAGTGAAAACTTCTTTAGAATCGTTGGGAGTGACGAGAGAACTAAGGACTATGAATAAGTTCGTGCGGTTTTTTCGAAATTTGAAACTTTATTGACGTAAAATGGTTACAAATTTAATATTCAAAGTATTGTCCATCGCTTGCTACTACTTTTTCCCATCTTTCTGGCAATTCACGGATTCCCTTTGTGAAAAATTCGGTCGGTTTTGCCGCAATCCACGAATCGATCCATTTTTTGACTTCATCGTAATTACGGAAGTGCTGGTCAGCCAGGCCATGTTGCATCGATCGGAAGAGATAGTAATCGGATGGCGCAAGGTCTGGACTATACGGCGGGTGGGGTAGGACATCCCATTTGAGCGTTTCTAAGTATGTTTTGACCACTTGTGCAACATGTGGCCGAGCATTGTCATGTTGCAAAATCACTTTGTCGTGTCTATCGGCGTATTGCGGCCGTTTTTCTCGCAGTGCTCGGCTCAAACGCATCAATTGTCGTCGGTAGACATCCCCCGTAATCGTTTCATTCGGTTTCAGTAGCTCATAATACACAACACCCAGCTGGTCCCACCAGATACACAGCATAACCTTCAAGCCATGAATATTATGCGCCGACGTCGATGTTGAAGCATGGCCAGGGTATCCATACGTTGCCCGACGTTTTGGATTGTCGTAATGGACCCACTTTTCATCGCCAGTCACAATTCGATGCAAAAAACCCTTTCTTTTGTGCCGTTGAAGCAGTTGTTCGCATGCCATAAAACGGCGTTCAACGTCTCTTGGCTTCAATTCATACGGCACCCAATGGCCTACCTTTCGGATCATTCCCATGGCTTTTAAACGTTTGGAAATGGTTGATTGATCAACTCCCAAAGTTTTTGCAACCTCTTCTTGCGTTTGAGCCGGATCTTGATCGAGCAATTCCTCCAATTCCTCCATGAACTTTGGCGGCGCACCCTCGCGTTCTTCGTCTTCCAAGCCAAAATCACCACTTTTAAAGCGTGCAAACCACTTCTGACACGTTCGCTCAGCTAGAGCATGCTCACCATAAACTTCCACCAAGATACGATGACTTTCGGCTGCTTTTTTCTTCATATTAAAGAATTCCCCGCAAAAACACATTATTTGGCACGAAATTCGACATTTTCAAGTGTGGTAAAAATATTGTTGTTTACGCTTCAAATAAAAAACTTATACTGACGTTTGTGCCTTACGACAGTAGCTCTCCAATGAATGTTTGGAAATGTGGATCGATGGAATAATAATCAAGTTACGCCATCTGTTGTAAAACCGCACGAACTTATTCATAGTCCTATTATACACCAGAAGTATCGCGGATACTTAGAAAAGATGACAATAAAGTTCCAATGATTTTAAGTGGCGATTTTAACGTAATTTTTTCATTGGACACAGCGGTTCTTTTAATTGACGTTCTCAATACAACATTCAATTTAAAAATGTGTAACAATCGCACTGAATCGACAACACCATCAAAAACAACAATTGACGCGGTATTTCAAAGATATGTTGACAACATCGAAACCAAAGCATTTGTATCATATTTTAGCTATCATAAGCCACTCGTATCATTTGTTGAAATTGAAAACATTGAGGATGAATAATAATAAAATGAAGAAAATAAAATATGAACTTTATAGCAATATTATAATGAACCTATAATTATCTTGCTCCTAATGCTGCTTTCGTCTTATTCTCTCTCACTTTGTTTTACGGAAGGTTTCACTTCTATCGCATCTAACCGTTAGACTGGTGTTTTTTTTTATTCTAGTACGGGATATAGCTTCAGTCATACTGATTAATAAATTTTTTTGTTTTTGTGTTTCAGATAAATAGAAGAGCCAAAATAGACAACACCGTACAGGTCTAATTTTTCGGTAGGGTAAATTTCAGCGCCAGTTTTTTAAATATTAAAATTATAAAACAATTTTTTTTTTTGTATGTTAAAGAAGTTATAAAAATATATCGTTTCACATTTTTTATTTTGAGAAAAATTCCTGAAAATACACAAAATTTTCGAGCTCTATACCACCGTGACCTCTCAAGAGAGAGTAATTTGTTCCGGATGAAGAGTTATCCGATGAGACCCTCAACGATGATGCTCGAGATATTGAAGTGGGGTCAAATAACGGAGAAGCAGAAAACATAAATGAAATTCTTAGAATATTGTGGAAAAAACTAAAAAGTGCTAAATAAAAACCTTTACGCCATAGTTTCTTTTTTATTTTTGTTATAAATTTTCTTTATTCAAATATTCGTCATTCGTCAGCCCATACCTGCCAAGGGAAATTAAAAATGTATTTCTACAAACATCACAAAAAAAACCATTATTAATCTTAATCCATTTTGCTGCCGTTCTAACTGGTGGTCACAGTTGTAAATTCCTCCCATTTTTTGCTGCTTAAACTTTTGTGCAAATCCCTTTTGCGAATTGTGGATTTTCTTCCATTAATGCAACCAGCCTTTCTAATTTCTGTTTGGTACTCACGACTTTCGACCTGCATAAAATTAACAAAATTAGTATATGTTTATTATTTGGTTACTATAAAACAATAAATTGTCGCAAACAATTTTACTTTACTTACATTTTAACAACTTTTCCCACAATACGCTACACAATCGAAATCAAAATTGCATTCGACATTCGGTACACAACGAAAATTTCGACAGGCATGCACCGCTCATAATACTAAATTGGCATTCGATTTCCGATCTTCGATAACCATCGAATTTCGAAGATCGAATCCAACTCATAATAACGGCCATTATAACACTTCCGCCAAAATATTTCGAAAAAGTATTTATTGAGGTGGGAAATAAGCTCATAACGTTTTTATACTTCCTTTTATTTCACAACGACTTGTTTGCTGTTTGGCAAAGAGAAAGTATTCCTTCGATGGAACTCTTTCTGCTCGACAAAACTTTGTTAATTGTATTTTTGAGTTATTTAATTTTTTATTAGCTTTGAGGCTTAGAAATGGAATGCCCAGGAGGCAAAAATCAACATTTTCGACACCTGCTCTTCTTTACTTTTCATCGAGTTCAATAACTTGCCGAAGTAGCCTGGGACATTTGCGACATATATGGAGAAGGTGCCATAGGCGAGTCTACAGCACAGAAATGGTTTGCAAAGTTCAAAAATAGCGATTTTGAGGTCGATGACACATCCCGCAGAGGAAAGCCTTCACAATTCGATGACGAATGTCTCAAATTACTTTTGAAAAAGAATGTTTGGCGACACCAGTCATGAATTCCCAGCCATTTCATTTAATGGGATTTATAAAAAAATTGGGACCCTAGGTGCCTTACGAGCTCAACGGAAAAAACAAAGGAAGTCACCTTCAAATTGCTTCTCTGCATCTCGCGGCCATCGAGCAACACGCGGTCATAAACAACGCTTTTTATACCGAATCGTCACGGGAGATGAGAAATGGTGCCTATACATCAATATGAAGCAAAGAATGGAGTAAAAGGCTCTAGGACATACACCAAAGCCGAGCGTCAAGCCATAGATTCTTCCAATATTATAATAGGTGTTTGGTGGGACTGGGAGGGCATCGTGCACTGGGAAATGTTCGAAAAGAATGTCACGGTCAACAACGATCTCTACATTGCCCAGCTACACCACGTGTATGTGGCTATTCGACTGAACAGACTTGATCGACATGGTCCTTCGCGGCGACGCCAGCGCCATGTTGTAAAAGTCGTCAAAGCCGCACTCCAAACCATATGAAGGGCCTTACCTTCGATAACAAAGAGGCGAATAGGTCCTTAAAAACTGGTTCAAAAACTTCTTTGACACCAGACCAGGCGATGTTTGACAAAATGGCATCAATAAATTGGTTGAGAGGTGAGAAGAGGTTGTAAATAGCAACGGCGATTATATAATTGATTAACTTATTGATATAATTATTGTTTTTTGTTTAAATAAAAGTTTTCGGTAAAAACGCTATGAACTTATTCTCCAACCTAAATAAATTCAAGTGAGCTGGAGCTATTTGAAAATATCAAAATAAATCAATTTTTTTTATAAACAAGTATAGTTTTTAAAAATATTACATTTAGAACTTTGCTCAGATGATAGAAAAGTTTAAGCTTCAAATGTTTGCAAAAAAATGTTCAACAAAATCAACCGAAATGTTCAACAAAATCAACCGAACAGTTTTGTGTTGAAATTTGCGAAAAAAACATCATCAGCCCTTAATGGAATAATTTTCAAGAAAATTAAAAGAGTGAGAAAATACCTTTCCAAATGAAAAATAACATCAAAAATTTCATTATTTTGATTTGACTCTCAAAATTTTTCGAAAAAATTGTATGCAGGCCTTTCAAACTTCACTTTATTATCTGAGGAGATTTTTAATAATACTTTTATTTTTGAGAAGCTCGAAGTTTTGGAGGTATTTTCAAATGGGTCTAGCTCACGTGAATTTTAATAATTTTGCGATATTTCGGCGCAAGCCTTAAAATACTATGAGTTTTTTAATTTCAATGGAAAACCGGCCGAATTATTTTTTAATTTTTTGTTTCTTTTTTTTTATGGAGAGTGAGGTACCCTAATGTATATATGCTTGTATAGTTTAACCAAGCTCAGTAGATATTTGAGATATTTGAGTACTTACATAGAACTCTTCTTCAAGTATACCATTACGCCCATTGTTCCCTAAAATCTATATGTAAGTATGTTATTTTTTATATTCTCTTTTACATTAGTTGTCATATGAGGGCAATTAATGGAAACTTTCATTTATCCATCGCTGGACGGTGTACGCTTGCCAACCTAGCTATCTTTCGCGAATACTGCATTGCCACCATTTATATCTTTATCAGAGCTCCAAGTGGATTGTATGTCCGCTGATTTTTCTAAAGCTTTCGGCAAAGTTCCCCACTGCATTTTACTGCGCAAGCTAGCCATGTTTGGATTCCACTTTACATTTCTGAAGACACTGAGCTCCTATTTAAGTAACGGGAGGGGCGTTTCAATCGAGGGGATTTCTTCTATACCCTTTATTGCAGCATGTGGCGTGTCTGAGGGAATTATCTTAGGACCTCTACTCTATGTTAGACAGCTGCTTTTCATTTTTTTTTCTCGGACGACCTAAATGTTTTCTCTTCGATTAGGATTTCTGAGGATGCTTCACAGGTTGAATTAGAGATCAATAGATTTCACTTATGGTTTTGTCGGTCTCACCTAGATCTCAAAATCAATAAGTGTTATCAAGTTACATTCTCCAAACTGCGTAACGTAGGTCGAACTTTATACAGCTTCTTTGTTCTAATTTCACAGATTCCTACACTCTCAAGTTACTCTAAACATCTTTTGTTCGTCGAAAGATTGACTATGTTTCATTTTGCTAGGGTGCTATCACAGGTTTCACCCATGTCGACACCTGCTTGAAACTGAGCCGCCTCCCAGGCACATAAAAGACGCCTCTTCAATCACGCGGACGATATCCAGGGCAAAACAAATCGTCAATTACTGGGTCGGACAGTGTTTAGACAGACTATAAATTACATTCATCGAGAGACACTTACTACCTTCTTAAGCTTCCGATCTCCGAATGCCGTTATCGGAATCCAAATCCACCCATAGCAGGCGAAGAGCTCCAGCTATCCCGAAAGACTCCCGTAACCTTGGCACAATTACGTTCTGGATACTGTAACAGGTTAAACTCCTACTTATCCAGAATTGA
Organism: Anastrepha obliqua; assembly: GCF_027943255.1. Lineage (NCBI taxonomy): Eukaryota > Metazoa > Arthropoda > Insecta > Diptera > Tephritidae > Anastrepha > Anastrepha obliqua. The sequence continues at coordinate 109,168,159 of NC_072894.1, read as the reverse complement.
CCTCGTGATATTAAACATATGTCCAGCATGTGACATAACCACCTCTTCATATGCCCCATCAAACCCACTCATCTAACACCCCTTTCCCTCGGTCGAAACAGCAAGTTTCATAGGCCCGCCGTTAGCTGAGCTAAACGAAGATGCCCGATAATCTACATAACACTGACAGGAATAACTATACTGCTACAACAACAACAACCAAAAATTCCATTTCACCTCCCAAATAATTAATTGAGAATTAGTACCCAAAAACTCAACTTGCATATCTTCTAATTTTGTAACTAATAAAGGAGTATCACTTCAAACTGCTTTACGCCGAGTAGCGGGCATAGCAGTAGCAACAATAAACATCGTCAATAAGTTTAGAAAGAGTCAAAATTTTCTGAATATTTAGGTTAAGTTCGAACTAAATGACTATTGAATAGTCGCTTGGAATTCATTGCAATCAACCAACAGATGCTTCAAATTTTTACTTTGCCAGAATTGTAGAGACATTTATACCAATAGTAACAGGATGTAAGAAACTCAAGCGAAAATTATAAAAAAATATTTCCGTATTAGCAGTGCATAGTTTTTACCAAGCATACTTAATTAGTCAATCGTACTCTGTGTTAATCGAGTTTGAGATTTGGCAGAAAAATACCAAAAGCTGGTACAGCTAAAACATTGTTTCTATTTCAAGTTTTCTTTTGCGTTTCCAATATTACAGGCATTTAAATAACACATTGACTAAAAAAATCGCATGCTATTAATGCCCGTTATGTTGAGCTACGACAGTACTATCCTTATTTGCATTGTCGCTTTGAGACGAAGTGCCGCTGTCCGACGAGTACAGCCTGTTAATTAATAACAGCAAGCAATAACAGTCCTCCTTGTGCACGTCAACAGTAAATAATGTCTGCACCGGAGACATCTGTTACTTGCAGTGATAAAAGTGTAATGTTTCAATTGCAGTTGCCTCTGCTAATTTAGACAGCTGCTATTAACATGATGGAAAATTGCCAATAGCTGTTATTTAAAAACAGTTAATAGAGTTAATAGCATGCACACAATGGAATGTTCAATTTTAGTGTGAATGTAAACTTTTAGTGTGAATGTTAAATTTTAGTAGTTAATGTAATGACTTTTAACGGCTAAATGCTTGTAGCTAAGCAAAGAGAGAATTACGGCGGTGCTGAAACGCTGAAGTTAATACACACAAAGAGTTGACGAAATGTAGTTCAAATAACATTAAAGTCAAGATTTTTGAAAAATCCTACATTCTGGTCACGTACCTATACTCAAGTGTATATTATTTTAATTAAATATATATTTATGTAGTATACTTGAAGTTGGTCCACGCGTCACATCTCGGGGTGTTAGTGTGATTTAAGAGTTGTTAGGAAATTTTCAAATTATTTCCCTCAGAACTCTATTCTTAGAATTGGTGATCCGGATTCTTTGAAACTAGATTAGTACTGAGCGTTCACATATAATGGGTGATTTTTTAGCTATTATCTTTAAGTTGGTTTAAACAGCTGACGCACGTTTTGTGTTTTGTTTCACTGTCAAACATCTTCTGTTTGGTCTATAATTTAACCATAAATCGTCTTGCAAACGAAAAACACTTGCATATCATTGAATTTTATTATAAAAATGCGTGTTCTGTTAAGAAAGGTTATCACGCGCTTCTTCCATTTTATGGTCAGTTTAATCGACCCACTGAAGTGGCTATTCGAGCTATTGTGACTAAATTTAGAACCAAATTTACATTATTGGACGTCAAACCACCAACACGCTTACGTAGAGTGCGAACTGAAGAAAATATCGCAGCTGTATCGGCCAGTGTTAATGATGACCATCAATTATCGATTTGTCGCCGTTCGCAGCGATTGGGCCTCTGTTACGCAACAACGTGGAAAATTTTGCGAAAAGATTTAGGTGTGATGCCTTTCAAAATACAGCTGGTGCAAGAATTGAAGCCGAACGACCTACCACAACACAAAATTTTTGGTGAATGGGCTCTTGGAAAGTTGGCCGAAGATCCACTTTTTTATCGAAAAATTGTGTTCAGCGACGAAGCTCATTTTGGATCAATGGGTACGTAAATAAGCAGAATTGTCGATTTTGGAGTGAAGATGAGCCAGAAGAATTGCAAGAGCTACCAATGTATCCAGAAAAGGTCACAGTTTGGTGCGGTTTATGGGCTAGAGGTATCATTGGACAGTACTTCTTCAAAGATGCTGCTAATCGTAACGTAACTGTGAATGGTGAGCGCTACCGTGACATGATATCCAAGTTTTTTTTGCCCAAAATGCAAGAGCTTGACCTGCATGACATGTGGTTTCAGCAAGACGGTGCCACATGCCACACAGCACGCGTAACAATGGACTTGTTGAGAGGCGAGTTCGGTGAACATTTTATTTCACGTTCGGGACCTGTCAATCGGCCACCCAGATCGTGCGATATAACGCCTTTAGACTATTTTTTGTGGGGCTATGTTAAAGGTCGTGTTTATTCAGAAAAGCCTGCTTCAATTAACGCATTGGAAGACAACATTAAAGCAAACAAAATTTATATGTGAGATACCGGCCGAAGCATTGGAGAGACTATTCCAAAATTGGACTAAGCGGATGGACCATTTGAAGCGCAGTCGCGGTCACCATTTGCATGAAATAATCTTCAAACATTAAATTATATGAACTGTACTATCGATTTAAATAAAAATTGCATGCATTTTTCTGAATTTTACGTGTGTTTTTTTGAAAAACTTTCCTATAGCACTTAAAAAATCACCCTTTATTAATATATATTATAAGAATTTAAGTAATTAATTGACGACTTTTTCTTACACGTAGTTATTTTTTATTTTATAACAGATCGAAATTAGTATTGAGAAGCCCTCGCTATGGTAAAAAGTAGTAACAAAAAATATTCGCTAGACTTTACTGTAAACTCAAGGTAATAGTTTCGGATTTTCATTTATGTTGATTCAATTCCGAGATATTGTCAACAAAGTCGGACAATTTTTTAGAGTATTTCGAGAAGATCATTCAAGTTACAAAAACTGTTATTTTTATCCCAAACCAAAAGAAAAAATTAAATAATTAATAGTTTTAATAATCTTAAATTACCACATATATATTTTAAAGAGCCTATCGAAAAATTAGCTAAAAATTGTACATTATTTTCGGCTTCCATATCTATCAATTCTAACTAATGCAATTTGCCTAAAGCAAAATTGAGTATTCTTTGGTATAAAAATATTTCATTTAAAAGAGTAGAGCATTGAAAATGCTGAGGACTAAATTCCATGGGCTTTAAATAAAGCTTTCGCTTAAAATGTTTACTAAAGCTTAATGGAAATTTCATGTAAGGCTTACATGCCATTTCATTGTTGAATTGTTCATCAGCGGCTTTCCAATACCTCCAATGTTCAACCTTAACATAGATCTGTAAGTTTGTATGTAGATGTTCTGTGGGTTGTTGGGTGAAGGTAGATTTTTTGCTCGCTCTGCACATTACCAACTTTCCAGTACTGTTTCTACCCGTATAAGGTATGTTGGTTCGCTGTTAGCAGCTTTGTCAGTGATCTAGCCAGCCACCCTATTACCGCTTAGAGCACGTGTTTGATGTACTTTATCCTGGAGCCACTGCTTTCGTTTGTTATTACGACTCAATTTTGACTTCAAACCACTTGACCTTATCTATCAATCTACTTGAGTTATTAAATTAATACTTGAAGATATGCTTACTATTTTGCTTTGAAAAACTACTCAGTGTCTGATGTCAACTGCAGGCTAAGGTCTTACAGTTGCATAGACAGTGGAGGCATCTTCCCTTACTGTGTTTGGACTAGCAGCTATGGCACCGCCAAGAAGTTGTGGCTGTGAAGTCTGAAATTATCTTTGTTTTTCAAATACTTTTATATTTTCTTTTATTTCTTCTTCTTAATTGACGCAATAACCGCTTACGCGATTTTGGACGAGTTTAACAAAGCGCACCAATCGTTTCTTTCTCGTGCTAACCGGCGCCAGTTGGACATACCAAGTGAAGCCAAGTCCTTCTCCACCTGATCTTTCCAACGCAGAGGAGGCCGCCCTCTTCCTCTGCTACCACCAGCTGGTACCGCATCGAATACTTTCAGAGCCGGGGCGTTTTTACCCATTCGGACGACATGACCCAGCCAACGTAGCCACTGGATCTTTATTCGCTGCGCTATGTCTATGTCGTCGTAAGGCTCATACAGCTCATCGTCCCATCGCCTGCGATATTCGCCGTTGCCAACGCGCGAAGGTCCAAAAATCTTACGCAGAATATTTCTCTCAAACACTCCAAGCGTCGCTTCATCGGATGCTGTCATCGTCCACGCTTCTGCGCCATACGTTAGGACGGGCATGATGAGAGCCTTGTAGAGTGTTAGTTTTGTTCGTCGAGAGAGGGCTTTACTACCTACTCATTTGCCTTCTTAATCCAAAGTAGCACTTGTTGGCAAGAGAGATTCTACGTTGGATTTCAAGGCTGACATTGTTATCGGTGTTAAGGGGGGACCCTCATTTATCGGGTCAAAAAAATCGATTTTTTGGAAATAATTTTAATCTATTCTACAACTATTTAAGAATATACTTTCAAAATTTCAAGTCGATATCTGTATTTTTGAAGGAGTGACAAAATTTTTAACAGGACGCGACGGGTGGCCTGATCGCCTGTATCCAAAACTTTAAACGCGTTTTTCTCGAAACATCATTTTTCGATTTTGTGTACGCAATTGAGAACGCTGTATTGAACCAATCAGGCTTTACAATAGCTCATTTTAAAGATAATTAAATTGTTTTCAATGTGACATTAAGTGTTTTTTAAAAAAAAAAGATTTTCATATTTTTTTGTAATTTTAAAGTCAATTTTTATGCATGAAAAATCACTTTTAACATAAAACTGGGTAAAAAATATCAATTTCGACATTTTTTTTTTAAATCAAAATGTCACATCGAAGGTATTATCCTAAAGTTTTAAAAAAAATTTGGTTTTTTTATTTCAGAAAAAAATTCAGAGCGCTAGAATGTACACAGATAGAATGAGGTGCCATGGACGAGGTGTATATTTCCATACTTAAAATGTTTTTTTTCTTCTCCGAAAATTTTTGTAGACAGTCAAGACATTTATTAAAGTACTTTATGAATTACAAAACGTTTGAAGTTATTTTACCTGAGAAAAAAATTCCCAAAAATGATGCATTTTTCGACCGTCTAAATGAGGGTCCCCCCTTAATGCTGGTTCCTAAGTATACGAAGTCCTTTACAACCTCGAAATCATAACTGTCAACAGTGACTTGGGTGCCGATACGCGAGTGCGCCGACTATTTGTTTGCTGACAGGAGGTACTTCGTTTTGTCCTCGGTAACCACCAGTCCCATTCGCTTTGCCTCTTTATCCAGTTTGGAGAAGGCAGAACTAACAGCGCGGTTGTTAAAGTCGATGATGTCGATATCAAAACAAAAACAGTCTTGAATTATGATTATTCTCAAGATCTGTGCTAGCCAAAGTATTCTAAAAATAAAAATTTTTCTATAAAATAAAAATACATAAAAATAAATAGTACTCCTTTTAAAGCTCAAAAATCTGAAGTTATCCAAGAAGTTAGAATCCGAGATATCTCGAAAAGAAGATACCACGAAAATACCGTGGAGAAGGGGAAGAAACAAGAAAAATGCTGTTCACTGTAGTTTGTCTAAGCAATTGTTATAAGGTGTTAAACCGGTCTCTTCAGCCAATTTGTCCAGTAAGTGTTGATGTTGCTCTGTTGTTATAAAAATGGAGGGACCTACAGTTTTATGCCGCATCTGAATGGCAGATAGTTTTTATGAGCAACGTTTCATGACAAAAATCCATACAGTAATTGCCGGTCAGCGGCAGGCTAATCACCTACCCTGTCAGAAATCTAAATAGATTAACGAAACCAACGCAAGACTGAGTCTTGTCGAGTCCCTATGCTCCCGAGTGGAGTGAGCAAGGAACAAGAAATTGCCGATCGAGACAATCCCAGGCCAGCAATCACTATTAAGCGCAAAAATTATCAATTGGTGTTTCCTATTCACTGTGGACAGCATATCGCGAGCCAACCGCATGGCAGTTGCATAAACCCAATAAGTTATTTCTGCAACCATATCTTAATATTATTTGAGTTTTGAGGCATTTAGTTTCTCTTCTTCCTAGCTATTAATTCTTAGTGTACCACTTTTTCAATCAAAACCGAAATTCATCAAAATAAAAAAAAAAAAAACTTAAGTGTCGCAACAGTTTATTCCTTCCAAACAACATTTTTCTGACTCATTTGCAAAGTGCATGCAAAAAAACGAAACCGATTTGGAACAGCTCTTTACAAAATCACCAAATCAGCATGAATTGAAAATATCGCAATCGCGAAATGCCTATCAAAGCAACAACATTCCTATATTTTGTTAATACATATAAGTAAAAATTTATTAGTATGCCACCCAAGAAAATGTAGCGTGGCGTATTGCTTCATTTTAAAAATATACAAACGTACTCATGTACACCTGCGTACCAAATAATAGGGGCGCGTGGAACTCAAAAAGTGTAACTTGTTTTTTTTTTTTGTATTTAATATTTCTCTTGATTATGTTTTTAAAAAAGTACAGTGCATTTTACAATAAAAATCATATAGCTTAAAGTTTCAATTGTGTACAAAATTTAAAACAAAGTTTAAAAATTAAAAAAAAAAAATGTCATCAAAGTATTTAAGTTTTTAGACAAAATCTTCAGAATATTGAATACAAAAGCTGAGCCACTAGCAGGAAGGGTCACGCAAGAATATTAGATGAATACCCCTTCTTACATCAAGCTACAGATTTTTGTGACTCAGCAGAGCTGCTCTTCAATGTACATCCCTTATCACAACTTTCCCAACGAGAGAAGCTTGAGACAATGGGGTAATAGACAGTAGAAGTGTAATCAGTATCTATACTGATGATTTTAAGTTCACTGAACACGTAGGCGGTAGCCTTCACTCTGATGAATTGAGTGCCAACATTTTATTCCGGGTTCCGGATCACTGTAGCCTATTTCAAACTGAAATTCTGGCTATCAGGGAAAGCCTGTTGGCCCTAAAGAAAAGTCTTCTCACCACAAGAGATATAAATATATATTCAGAGAGTCAATTGGCTCTTAAATCATTACAATCACCTAATATTAACTCAAAGACTGTGAAAGAATGTATAGACGTTTTGACAGAACAATCACAGTACTTTGTAATAAACCTGCTCTGGGTGCGAAGTCATAGAGACATAGCAGGCAATTGCAAAGCATATGAAGTAACGAGATTGGGTACCACATTACCGATCCAACCAGAGGAAGCGAACATACCTTTAGGAACTTGTAAGCTGGTAATAGACAAACACACCAACCAAATCTGCCAATGGGCTAAGGACTCAGTCCCTGACCTGTGCAACAAGTAGAATGACGTGGCAGAATGGAACATGGGCAGCACAAATCGACTGTTGAAACTAAACAGGAAGGACATAAAATCTTTTTGGGGCTCTGATTGACAGGCACGCCAGTTTATTGGGAGCCCCCTGCAACGACTATTAAAGAAGCTGTAACGACATTGAAGAAGAAGAGACTATAAAACACTTTCTATGCGGGTGCATGGCTCTGGATAGAAGAAGGCGCAATATTTTAGGAAAAAGTTCCCTGAAGAACTTGGCAGAAGTAGCCAATATAAAAATAACAAGTCTTGTTAGATATAGGTATTAAAGCCGCAGGTTGGTGCAATGAGGACAATGTAGAGTGAGCAGAGGGAACAACCCTGGTGGTATCACAATGGGCCTAAAGCAGGCCTAGGTGTGTCAACTGACAACCACTATAGGTACTTACCTACCTTCTATCAACTTTTGGGATCTCTGCCGAGGAATAGATTTCCACGCTTTCTGTACTATTTGCCACTGGGACTTCAAATTTTTTTTTAATATTATTCCACATATTTTCAACTCGGTTAAGGTCAGGGATTTGTATTGACCAATCCCGAGTGGTGATTTTTTCTTTGGAAAGTCTATTTTTAAGCACTTTTGCTGATTGCTTAGTCATTATCGTGCATAAATAACCTGTTTACTGTCGTGGGCTCGAGAGAATATGGCTCCATCATATTTTGGAGAATATTAAGTTAAGCAAACTTATTCATATTGCCATTTATGGCATAGAACAAACAAAAATGTACCGAAAAAATTAGCTTTAATCACCCTCACTAATAACTAAAATCCAACTGCGCTATTTAGTTGGCCAACGTAATAATATGAATTTCGAACAAAATAAGGCAAAAAAAAAAACATTGAAAGAGCTAACGCGACTTATTGTTCGTTATTAGAGAGAAGCAATTCACAGCATAACATTGGCAACAATAGGAGTATTAGTTAATTTTCAAAGAAATGACAATTCGCATGGAAGGCACTTTTTCGTCTTCTTCGTAGTATCACACTCCTTGGACGAAAGCACTTTCGTCATTCACAACCTTTCGCCACACGTCTCCGTTTAAGGCTTCTTCCTTCCACCCCCGCACGTTCAGGTCATCTTCAATGCCTACGGGCCATCTTTTTTTGGGGCGTCCTCTTCTTCGGCCTCCATCAGGGCGCAATTTAAGTGCCGTTCGAGTGGTTCTCTCCTGGGACATTCTAAACAGGTATTCAAGCCAGCTTATCCTCTGAGATTTTATAAATCTTATTACAGTTTCGTTTTTTGCTAAACGTTCCATCTCCCGATTATATCTCAATCGATAAATACCGTCCTGCAGTCTTATTAGTCCATAAATTGTACGCAAAATTTTTCTTTCGAAGGCCATTAACTGATTAATGCCACTACCGTTTGCATCCACAGTTCGCAACCATAGGTAAACACAAGGCGGATCATGGTTTTGTATATCCCAAACTTTTGGTCGCGCGATAATAATTTTGATTTAAGGGGTTAGGGGTAGTCAGAGGCCCGAAAAAATTATGATTTTCAATCACCTTTTTTTGGCTAGTCAATTGCTTTATTTTACAAAAATACAAACAGCATTAATACATCATCGTTCGACTTGACTTTAGCAAAATTAAAAAAAAAAAAATTAATAAATGTAAAAGTTATAGCTGTTTGTGTGGAGCCCGTTTCTCCAGAAGTCCCTTGAGGTGATCATCACAAGTCCTTGGAGATTCAACTAAAATTAATTGGACAAGAGAAATTAGTTTTATTAATAGATAATCTTGTGCCTAATCGAAGATTTTTTTTTTTGTTTCTCAAAATTAACAACATGGTGGGCTCAGGAAATGTTTTTTCGAGAAAAAAACCTACCATTAATTGTTTAAAAAAAATCGAAATTTTTAAAAAAAAATCCGTCGATCAGGCACGCCTTGTTTTATGTTTTTCGAAAGCAGTATACATTTTATTGAAATCTACCAAGCGGGTTTTAAGGTACAGTGATCACCAGTTCAAAAAACATAGTTTTGAGAAAAATGCATTTAAAGTTTTGCTATCGAGGCTCCGGAGCGCCCGAGCGCCCTTTGTTAATTTTTGAATAATTCGAAAAGTATTTGTCAAATTTTCACACAATATTTGTAAGATATTATACTTTAAGAAAATGTAAAAAAAAAAATCAAATTTTTGGAAAATTCTGACTACCCCTAACCCCTTAAGCAGTTTCAAATTAGGGTAATAAAATTTATTTGCTGCTAAAACTCTTTAATTAATTGTCAATGACATATCCTTATTAGCTGATATTTTGATACCCAAATAGGTAAATTCTTCTACACTCTCGAATGCATAGTCTCCGATCAGCAGGTCATCATGCCTTAAGGGGGCAGATTCCTGTAAAATTTCGAAAAAAAATTTTTTTTCATAAAATGTTATTGTAATATAATATAATCCTTTAAGAATATGTCAAAAAATTTTAGAACGTAAATTTAAGTGCTTCTTATTATAGATCGTCACCCGTGACGACTCTATTCTTTGCGTTCGAGTGCTGAGAGAGATTGAATTTTCATGTATTCAAACTTTAGACGCGTTTTTCTCAAAACTATATTTTTCGAATTGGCGTACACGATAACTCGAAAAATTATTGACCGGTCTCCCTGAAATTTTGCACACATCTTTTTTATGATATTACTTTCTATGTGTTACAAGTTTTTGAAAATTTTTCGAAAAATGTTTCGAAAGCAAAAATAGTAAGGAAATTCGAATCAAAATAAATTTTTTTTTGTGAAACATTTTATTACGCGATTTTTTTCCATTTATTGTTAATTCATATAGAAATTATGGCATTAATAAACAAAAACATTTTTGGTTTTTTGTATTCAGGTCACTGGCCGATGCTACAATGCCCGCCGATTGAGAAGCCCCGCTGTGACCTTCCTAGAAGAATTGAATGTACATCCGCCATTTTAAATGATTAAAATAAAAAAAAATGTTTATATTATTTTAATGTAGAAATAAACTGTATGCCAATTTAGAAAAAAATATATCGACTTCTTCATTTTAAATAATTTTAATGAAAATCGGGGAAAATATAGCCGTTTACAGGTATCTGTCCCCTTAAAGAGCAGCTGTACCGGGCCACAAAATTCGATTATTTCTGTATTAGAGGACACTAAAAGTGCGCTATTTATCTCTGTTCAGTGTAACGAATAACTCCTATTATTTTGAACACAGGTATAGTATGAATGTATGTGTAATATGTAAACAGCTGAAAAAGCTCGCAGCGCAACAATTTGTCATTCACGCGCCGCAATCGCGCCTTTGATGTCCAAACATCGATGTGGAAAGTGTTGCTCTAAATGGCCATAACTCAGCAAGTGGTTACTAATATGATTGCATGCATATGGACATACTCACACTCATACATTTACATACTCATATACATATACATATACATATACATATGCATATACATATACATATACATATACATATACATATACATATACATATACATATACATATACATGAACATACATATACACATATTCATACATTCATACATACATATACGCATACAACGCAGTTCAGCAGCCAACCCACAGCGACTTTAGTTCAATATTTGTGCTTCTCTAAAAGCAGCAAATAATATTTCCCAAGCGTAAAAGCTTTGCTGGTTGGTGAAAAAGCTGTGTAGCATGGAAAAGTTCTTCAAGTTCCAGTAGTTTTGCAGAACATGAACTTGTTGTTGCTACTGATGACCTTGCAGTTGTCTGCGTTGTTGTTTTTGCGATTATTTAGTTATTTATTTATGTATTTATTTATGCGCGCTGATGTTGTTGTGCTGCCAAATCAGCTGTTTGCTAGCCGGAACGGTGTCGGCGAGCGCATGTGTCGGTCATGCCTTACTCGTTGCTTCCATTCTGACATCGTTCGTTGCAATGTGCCGACTACTCGCTCACCTACTCGCTACCTTTACTTATTCACTGCCAATGTTGTTATTATTATTATTGTTGCTTCGACACACTTTGGTTATCTGCGCTGCGTTCAATTTGTTCAATGGATTGTGTGTTGCTGTAGTTGTTGCTTGATTCAGTTGATTGTGCTCGTACTTGTGCTTGTTCTGCTGCTATCTGCTGCTTTGCTTCTTTGCCTATTCTTTGCTGTTTGCGAGTTTGTATTTGCGGCTTTCGCGCCTTTGGCCCAAATCAGTCGTTTGCTAACAACACAACTTGCCGAACGTGGCCTCGAAAAGCGGCAAAACACTCCTTGATCTAAATCGCCTACAAGTAGACTACAATGTGCGCGCACTACGAGCGATGGTTGGTAGTTAATTAATTTATTGGCAATAAAAGAAAATTAATCGGCGTCTATGTGGCAGTTAAGCAACCAAAGTGTAGTTAATGTAGCAAAAGGAAATAATACAAGAATTTAATTCGATGTAAAGGAGTTGAGTGAAAAATGTATTGAGGAAGAAGTTTATGGAAATGGGTTAAGAAATATTTACATAAAAAAAAATATTTGTCAATGAAAAGTGCCAAAGAAAATAAAGAGTATACATTCGAATATAAATTTTAAAAACTACTCAACGAAAATCCTACACAGTTCGAAATTCTTAAAAGCAAAGATTTCAAGCTAATTAAATATTTTTTCAAAAATTATGAAAAAAATTTTTAAATGGAATTTAATTAAATATGTACGAGTATATTCGATAAATTGTCGATTAGAACAAAAAAATTGTGGAATTTTTCGAAGGAATTCGTGCTTAAACTCGATAAATTTTTAATAAGAAGAAAAAAATAAGAAATTTTCGAGAGAGTTGGTCCTCAAATTCGATAAATTTTCGATGACAAAAAAATTTTTAGAAGTTTTCGAAAGAGTTGTTGCTAAAAATAATGAAAAAAACAATTTTAAACGCTTCGTTTAACGATCTTTGGCATGCTTGTATTATAAAATAAAATAAAATTAATAAAAAAAAGCTTTAAAAAAATATGTTGTCGAGTCCTAAGGCAAGCCATTTGAGCATATAAATGGTACCTACAAAAACAAAACAGTATAAAAAAACAATTAGTTAAACAAAAAATTATTAAAAAATAAGAAACAAATTTGTTTAAAAAATTTCGAAAATCAACCCAGAATTATAAAAAAAAAATTAATTGAAAAAATATATTATAAAAAATTTAAAGAAAGAAAAATATTAAGGTCCTACGGCAAGCTAATTGAACTACAAATGGTACCTACAATAACAAAAAAATTATAAAGATATTAAAAAATATCAGAGACCACTTTAAACAAAAAATACCCAAAATTATAAAAAAAACATTTAAAAAAATTATTTGAAAAAAAAAAATTATTAAAAAAAATAAAAAAAATATTTCAAAAAAAATTATATGAAAAAAAAATTATTTGAAAAAAAAATTAATAAAAAAATATTACAAAAAAATATTTGAAAAAAAAATTTTTTTAAAACACAAACAATAAAAATTTGAGCAAAAAGTTGTTAAACGAAATTTCGAAAAAAAACTTAAAATTAAAACAAAAAAAATATTTGATAAAAAAATTATGAAAAAACTAAAAACATAATATTTAAAAAAATGGTTTCAAAAAACTAATTAAAAAACTTCAGAATGCTGATTGAAGAAATGATTGTAGAATCAAAAAATATTCGCAAAAATTTAATACAAAGATTTTAATTTTAAAAGTACCGAATTCATGAACAACCTGGCTTACAATAACGCGTTTGTTAGCTATAAACATTAATATTTGAAAAACAAAAACTTATTTGTACATAATTTAAAAATTTGTTTATATATAAAAAATATAAAAAAAAAAATTATTTGAAAAAAAAATTTATTTAAAAAAAAACCATTCAAAATACATATTTTTTTAAATTGTTTAAAAAAACTAATTAAAAAACTGTGAGAAATAAGAGAAATGACTGCAGAATAAAAAAATATTCTCAAAAACCTTAAACGAAAATTTTAATTTTCAAAGTACCGAATTCAGCGTTTAAAAGCTATAAACATTAATATTTGAAAATACATTGAAAAACAAAAATTTATTTACTACATGAATTCACGCTACAGAAATATTAACAAAAAATAAAAATAGAAATAAAAAAGTTAAATGCAGCGAATCAATTAAAAACTGTTAAATTAATTCACTTACCGGCTGTCAGCATTCAAAGTTGTGCCTACTTAAAGAGGCAGTAAACATTTCCTCTTATTCTAATGGACAGGAACCAACACAACTGAAGTGAGTAAACGCAATTTAGAGACTTTCAAAGTTAGATAAAATATATTATAAAGTTAAATAAAATATTTACGTAAAAAAATATTAATTCTTTAAACTTTTAGCAAAACACTTTATTTAACATTAGCAGGTTTTAAAAGGGGCGAATAATTCCTAAGAGAAAAAATTAATATTTGCATTGGAGTTTTATTCTCATTTGTTCTAACGATATTTACACCTTTGAATGAGTAATAATAAAAAATATAATTTATAAAAAATATAATTCATAAAAAATACAAAAATATGAAAAGTTTGGTCTCTCTTCACAAAATTTGTGAAAAATTGGAGAATAGCGATTTTTGTGATATTTGACCTAAAAATATTTGAAAACCTCACATGGTGGAGAATTTTGAAAGTCAGATTTGTCTTCAGCGCAAAAAGTAGACCAAAATGGCCTAAAAAATGTTGCTGTGTGACTAGAAAAAGTTTATAACAGGGTGACCAAACGCGAACGATAAGCAAAGAAATTTCAGTAGGTCAGCAACGATTTGAGACAATAAGTACTATATTATTAATAGGACTATGAATAAGTTCCTTGCGGTTTTACAACAGATGGCGTAACTTGATTATTATTCCATCGATCCACATTTCCAAACATTCATTGGAGAGCTACTGTCGTAAGGCACAAACGTCAGTATAAGTTTTTTATTTGAAGCGTAAACAACAATATTTTTACCACACTTGAAAATGTCGAATTTCGTGCCAAATAATGTGTTTTTGCGGGGAATTCTTCTTCATTATTTTAATATGAAGAAAAAAGCAGCCGAAAGTCATCGTATCTTGGTGGAAGTTTATGGTGAGCATGCTCTAGCTGAGCGAACGTGCCAGAAGTGGTTTGCACGCTTTAAAAGTGGTGATTTTGGCTTGGAAGACGAAGATCGCGAGGGTGCGCCGCCAAAGTTCATGGATACCGAATTGGAGGAATTGCTCGATCAAGATCCGGCTCAAACGCAAGAAGAGGTTGCAAAAACTTTGGGAGTTGATCAATCAACCATTTCCAAACGTTTAAAAGCCATGGGAATGATCCGAAAGGTAGGCCATTGGGTGCCGTATGAATTGAAGCCAAGAGACGTTGAACGCCGTTTTATGGCATGCGAACAACTGCTTCAACGGCACAAAAGAAAGGGTTTTTTGCATCGAATTGTGACTGGCGATGAAAAGTGGGTCCATTACGACAATCCAAAACGTCGGGCAACGTATGGATACCCTGGCCATGCTTCAACATCGACGTCGGCGCAGAATATTCATGGCCTGAAGGTTATGCTGTGTATCTGGTGGGACCAGCTGGGTATTGTGTATTATGAGCTACTGAAACCGAATGAAACGATTACGGGGGATGTCTACCGACGACAATTGATGCGTTTGAGCCGAGCACTGCGAGAAAAACGGCCGCAATACGCCGATAGACACGACAAAGTTATTTTGCAACATGACAATGCTCGGCCACATGTTGCACAAGTGGTCAAAACATACTTAGAAACGCTCAAATGGGATGTTCTACCCCACCCGCCGTATAGTCCAGACCTTGCGCCATCCGATTACTATCTCTTCCGATCGATGCAACATGGCCTGGCTGACCAGCACTTCCGTAATTACGATGAAGTCAAAAAATGGATCGATTCGTGGATTGCGGCAAAACCGACCGAATTTTTCACAAAGGGAATCCGTGAATTGCCAGAAAGATGGGAAAAAGTAGTAGTAAGCGATGGACAATACTTTGAATATTAAATTTGTAACCATTTTACGTCAATAAAGTTTCAAATTTCGAAAAAAAACCGCACGAACTTAACCATAGTCCTATTATATTATTTTTTTTAATATATTATTTTTTATTTACTCATGCGATTATGTATGGAATAGCACATCAGTTTAATGGAGGTATATTTAGGTACTTGTATTTTTCTAACTAAGTCAAAATTTGGATAATATTTTTAATAATTTAATTTAAGTTTCACTAAATTTGGCAAGTGTGAAACGACGAATGCTAAATAAACTAAATAATTTGACAGCTGGATGTCATTTTTAACTTTGAAGCCAGCTGAAACAAGAAAATTTGGTTTAGATATCATCGCTTACTGATCACCTTGTACTAGTCATGTAGCGTCTCACCTCAAAAAACATTATTCTATGAAATGTAAGTAACTTAAGGGGTTTCAGTGGTCTAGAGCTCGAGCATTTAGGGTATTTCCAGGATTTTTTTACTATAAAAAAAAATGAAAGATGATATTTAAATTTTGTAGGTGTTTTATTTAATTTCTTTTACATATAAAAATGAAAAAAAAATTTATTTTTAATATTTTGAAAAATGGCGCTGAAGTTGTCCTTCCCGAAAAATTTTACCTGGACGGTGTTGTCGATTTTGGGCTCTTTTATTTATCTGAAATACAGAAACCAAAAAAATCATTAATCCGTATGACTAGCTATCGGGTTTGTTTAGTATCTTTATGATTCTAGTAAGGGCGTTAGCCATTCATGTTGTGAGCAACATTTGACAATTTCAGATGATTTGGTTGAACAGTTTTTTTTTTTGTGTTTTGACAACACCAGGCCAAAAAAAGTAGTTTTGGGTTAATTGAGTTTAAAGTTTTGAGCATTTATATGCGACCATTGATGTCGCCACGTGACGAATCTGACTCTACCTGCTAAAACGGCTGTAGAATCGAAAATATTGGGAATATCCTTCCAAAAATTTGACAGTATATTCTTAAAGGCCTATACTTTCAAAATATAAAAAACAATTGAATTTTTGATTCTTCTAGACCACCCGGTTCAAATCAGTTTCTCTTTCGCTTGCCCAAGTTTTACCTTTATGAGGTGTGTTCAAAAAGCTATTGAAAGTTGCATCGGTGCATAAGCATAGTAAGCGTCGAAATAAAGTGTACACGACATATTTTAATAAGTTCTGACTGTTTATTTATTTCGTAATTTCAGTTATTTTTTACAAAATTATAGTTCGTACTACAATAAAAACCATATAAAGCAATGTTTGGAATTTCGACTAAAATTTGTAATCAAAATTTCAAATTTTTTACTTAGAATATTTATAAAAATTATGGGTATGCAGTTTTATAGCTCATTGAATTTTGGTATAATAAAGTGCAAGTCTGAAGTAGATCCAAAATCACACTGATTTTTGAGAATTTTCTTCGAATTTTCTTGGTCTTGTGCATTTTCTCCATTTAACGCCTACTCCACATTTTTTTTTTAATGGAAGAAAACACCCAACATAGTTTGTTTCTGACAGATACAAAGATTAGACGTATTTTGGATGCTCGCCCAAATTCTGCTATTGAAAAATATTTATAAAAACATCTGAATTTTTTTAAGAAAAATAACAACACAATCTCAACCGCCATGGGCGCCGAACTTGGCTCCTTGTGACTTTTTCTTGTTCCCAAAACAGTAGATGCGTATGGAAAAACGAAGATTTGCCGCAATTATAAAGATAAAGCACGCACTGTAGGAAGGGCTCAAGCCATTCCAGTGCACTTTTTAGTCAGAAGGGGTTCGGAGATTGAAAAAGGCGATAGCACCACCGCATCGTAACTGATAAGGATTACTTTGACAGATACATTGAAAGGGATATTGATGAGTAAATGAATATTTTTCAAGAAATCTCAATCACTTCTTGAACTCGCTTTATATGTATGTTATTAAAAGTGTTTGGCCAGTATCATAATAACACAGGCCGACAAAATTTAACCAACATTCAGACCCAGAAACCAGACTACATATTTCCGAAGGTTTATGATGCGCTGAATCCAAATCTGGTCCCAGAATTGCTCTATCAGCTCTGGTTTTCGAGATATCCTAACCTAAAAGTGCAAAAAACACCGTTTTTGCCCATATTTGAGGTTATGTAGTCTTGCAGATGTTTTCTTTCACCAAAATTAAAGGATGGCATCTTTAAATACAAGCCTTTTTTTCAAATGACGTTGAGTTTAATTAAATATCTTTTTTTTTCGCTGAGATATCGCATTTTGAAATTTTCATGTTTCTAAATTTTCCTACACCTGAAAATCGATTGAGATAACATAGACGATTACTAATTTTCTTGAATTGAGTCTTATTTTTCTTAAAATTTTGTCTCACACCATAAGTGTGCTGACTCACCACACCCCTACACTATCTAACCTTTGGGTACCGAGTCACACACAGCCCTAACCCCTAGAAACCACCCCTATCATAGGATATCTCGAAAATTCTCGGCAATTTTGAGGCCAGATTTCGATTCATCGCATCAAAATCCTTCGAAAATATATAGTCTGGTTTCTGGGTCTGAGATGCTGTCGGTCTGTGTAATCAATACTCAAGTTTAATAGAAAAATATTTCATCGAAATGCTTATGGAATATCAATAACAGCTAGTTTTATGGTTTTACAGCGGAGATTTCTATTACACTACAATAATTTTATGCTCGACGGGAAGGAAATGCTAAACTGACTTATGCATTCTTTCATAAGAAGTCCATAAAATTGACCTTAGTAGCAGATTAAAATTTAGGATTTATTGACTGATACCTCTGAAATATTTCCAACGTTCACTTACTCATATAGTTTCATAGTGAACCTCGGTTCATCCTCATCATATTGGTATTACAGTCCGCGGTGGACCATTGCCTCCTCTACAATACGTCGCCATTCATCTCAACAGCCTGCTTTCGCTTTATGTTGTTAGATTCTCATCTTTCGCATATCGTCTTCTACGTATTGCACCCATCTGCGCCTTTGCCAGCCTCTCCTTCTTGCGCCTTCAGGATTTGCTTCAAAAATTTTTTTGGTCGCTCTTTCGCTGCTCATTCTTAGGACGTGTTCATACCACTGCGCCATCTTTGCGACTTTATAAACCGCGTTACATTTCGTCCCACATTTAAAACACTGAGCTCGTGAATATACCGTATACGGTATGTACCGCCTTCTAATCGTATAGGACCGAATATTTTTTCTGAAAATATTTCTTTCATATCGCATCAGTAAATTCACTTCATTAACTTTAAGAACCCATGTTTCACAGCCGTAAGTGAGAATCGGTCTTATTATATTTCGTTTTGAACATCTGGAGCTTTTGTTCTTTTGATATCAATGAAGACTTCATAAGTTTGATATGGCCAAAGTATTATCTGTTAGCTGCCTGAATACCGGCTTATATTTAAGTATTAGCCCATGCATCTGTCTCATCAACTCCTGTCCGCCATATTTTATAAGCTTCGCATTTATACGGTCTTCATTACCTGACTTGTAGATTTTCAGTTTCTCTATTACTCCTTTCGCATCATTAAGATCGGGGTCTTTTAGTATATTTTCCACTGTGCAACCAGTACCATTAGGCGTTCATTTTCCTTATTATTTAAGAGCTCAATAAAATGTTCCTTCCAGATACTTAGCAATTTATTTCACCATTATCGTCCCAGATTCACATACATTGAAATATTTTAATTATGTTAAATTCAAGAAGGAAAAGCTAATTGAGAGGATTTTTTTAAACTTTAAACCTAATAATTTATATTATATAAATCAACTATATACACTATACGGGATATCACAACCCTTACTAGTTAAATTATCCATTAACCAACAAGCAAATCTCGCATTTGTGACTTCTCATACACGTGAGGCGGCCAAAAAGTTCGCAGAATACAGATGGAAAATATGAACTATTTGTTTCTTCTGATATTGATATCATCCGCCTTAAAAACCGCACTGTTACTTCTGCATTTTGCTAACTGAAGATTTTTGGACCTTTGCAATGAGAACAATGAGCTGTACGAGCTTTACGACGACATTAGCATAGGGCAACGAATAAACACCCGTCAGCTTTGTTGGCTGTGTCATGTTTTCCGATAGATATTACAGCAGAATTTCAACAGAAATATTGGGTATGGGAATAAGTTTCCGTCTTTTCTTAGCCAAAGTTACGAATTATTTAAAGAATTAAATACGAGGGGTGCCTTTTATATGTATGTCGGGATTAGAGAACAAAAACAAATTTTAATCATCGAAAATCACTTTATTGTTTTTCGAAATATTCTCCATGAAGATCTAAGCACTTTTGCATGCGTTTGAACCAAGTGTCGAAGCACTTTTGCCACTCTGAATGAGGTACGTCCAAAAAATGCATTCTGAATGCCGCAACCGCTTCTTCAGGTGTCGAAAAACGTTGACCTCTCAGTTTGTTTTTTACGTACGGGAATAAAAAGAAGTCATTCGGTGCCAAGTCAGGACTATACGGCGGATGACCCATTAATTCGATGTTTTGGGTGCTCAAAAATGCAGTTGTTTGAGCCGATGTGTGAGAGCTCGCATTGTCCTGGTGAAGAGTGATCCGTCTTTGGCGATTGGCTTTCCTAATTTCTTGGGAGACAACTGGCAAACAAATGGTTGTGTACCACTCAGAATTTACTGTTCTGCGTTGTTCTAGTGGTACGGTTGCGACATGTCCAGTTTTTCCCAAAAAACAGGCGACCATTTGCTTGGAAATGCTTCGTGCGCGAACAACTTTTGTTGGATTTGGCTCAGCTTGAAACACCCATACAGTCGACTGCTGTTTACTTTCGGGCTCATACGCGTCCATGATTCATCACCTGTCACGATGTCATAGACGTGTTTCGAAGCCCCGCGATCGTATTTTTTGAGCATTTCCTTTCACCAATCGACACGAGCCTTTTTTTAAACGATTGACAAATTGTGTGGGATCCAACGCGAACAAATTTTTTTCACAGTCAAATGTTTATGCAATATTGAATGTATGCTGGTCCCACTAATGCCTAAAATTGTCTCAATCTCACGATAGGTCACATGACGATCTTGCAATATTAGTTCGCGCACAGCATCAATGGTTTTCGGAACAACAACTGATTTTGGACGACCTTCAAGAAATTCGTCTTGGAGTGAACTACGACCACGATTGAATTCACCATACCATCGATAAACACTGGTCCTTGATGGAGCTTCATCGCCAAAAAATAAATTAAGTTCATCCATGCAATGTTGCTGAGCTAATCCACATCGAAAGTTGTAAAAAATAATCGCACGAAAATGTTAACGATTTAATTCTATTTTTGGACCGAGTTAATCTTTTAAGTTACTGTAAACAACACAAATAGCGCTGGTATTTCAAAACGTTCTGAGTACATAAAAGCCAAAAAATGTCAAACTTAGCGATACAGCTGTCAGTTGCCAGATTGCAACACCAGGGTTGCCAAATCCCAACATATAAAAGGCACCCCTCGTATTACATGATATTACGTGAAGTCCACGCCATTGGAAGCTACAACTTTAGTCCATCTTTCACGCACCATACGGATTCCTCAGTTAATCCATTCATTGAGCCAGTTTCCGATGCTCTCGTAAGAAGTGAACCGCTCTCCAATAAGAACTGACTGGCTAACTTCATTGATCGGAACCGTTGGTAATTCGAAAGTTCAATGTCTGAGGAATTCAGCGGCCAGGGCAAGAGTTCCCAATTCAGTCCCTCTAAATATTTCTGGACCGATTTAGCAACGAGTGGCCTGACGTTGTCATGCAGTAAAAGTCTCTCTCATTCTATTGATGTGGCACTTAGTTACCTGCTTTCTGGACCATTCCTATCGCGTGCAAACGTTTCCCGACGATTGATCTGTCAACATCCAACTCTTGAGACATATCATCAAGGGCTCGACATGCGTCTTCATCCAATTGTTGTAGTTGAGTAACTTCGAACTTGTTTTGTGCCTTTTCGCGATCTTTATCACCCACGTCGAAATTGCCACTTTGGAAGCGTAAGAAGTAAATATTCATCAATAAACGACACGTTTCAGCTGCACTTTTCTTTGAAAGGTAATAATGAAGCATGACTTTGTTGCCTTCCGCAAATGCTGTTTTTTCGGGACGAACGTAGGTATTTTTGAAGTCAGATAAAAAAGGATCTTTACGCTTCAAACGAAAGTCAACTACTGCGAACGAGACCTCACATATACACCTTAAAATAGCCAATATACATATTACTAGAGCAAACACCAAATTAGTATCAGCAGTTACACCTCTTTTATGAGGGCGGAAACTTATTCCCAAACCCAGTATTATTATTATTACCTATCAACGATTCAGTTGCCACTCTTTTCCTGAAGTGCAGACAAAAATCGCTAAAATCTATATATATAAATGTGAAAATCTGTCCCTATGTTCGCTTATAACTCGAGAATGGCTGAACGGATTTATCTTATCTTGGTCTTGAATTATTCGTGGAGGTCTAGGGAAGGTTTTAAAGGTGAGAAAAATTCGAATAATTGCCGGGAAAATGGTCAAAACGTGGACCCGGGTAACCTTCGGATGCGTATATACAATATGGGTATCAAATGAAAGCTGTTGGTGAATGCTTTAGTTCAGAGTATTTTTCATGCCGCTCCGTGACTAGGGTCTCGAGATAGAGACCAAAACGTGGACCCTAGAATGTGTTTGTACAATATGAATATCAAATTGAAGCTGTTGGTGAATGCTTTAGTACAGAGTATTTTTCATGCCGCTCCGAGACTGGGGTCTCGAGATATAGGTCAAAACGTGGGCCCGGGTAACCTTCGGATGTGTATATACAATATGGGTATCAAATGGAAGCTGTTGGTGAATGCTTTAGTTCAGAGTATTTTTCATGCCGCTCCGTGACTAGGGTCCCGAGATAGAGACCAACACGTGGACCCTAGAATGTGTTTGTACAATATGGATATCAATTGGAAGCTGTTGGTGAATGCTTTAGTACAGAGTATTTCTCATGCCGCTCCGTGACTGGGGTCTCGAGATATAGGTCAAAATGTGGGCCCGGGTAACCTTCGGATGTGTATATACAATATGGGTATCAAATGGAAGCTGTTGGGGAATGCTTTAGTTCAGAGTATTTTTCATGCGGCTCCGTGACTAGGGTCCCGAGATAGAGACCAACACGTGGACCCTAGAATGTGTTTGTACAATATGGATATCAATTGAAAGCTGTTGGTGAATGCTTTAGTACAGAGTATTTCTCATGCCGCTCCGTGACTGGAGTCTCGAGATATAGGTCAAAACGTGGACCCGGGTAACCTTCGGATGTGTATATACAATATGGGTATCAAATGAAAGCTGTTGGTGAATGCTTTAGTTCAGAGTATTTTTCATGCCGCTCCGTGACTAGGGTCTCGAGATAGAGACCAAAACGTGGACCCTAGAATGTGTTTGTACAATATGAATGTCAAATTGAAGCTGTTGGTGAATGCTTTAGTACAGAGTATTTTTCATGCCGCTCCGAGACTGTGGTCTCGAGATATAGGTCAAAACGTGGGCCCGGGTAACCTTCGGATGTGTATATACAATATGGGCATCAAATGAAAGCTGTCGATAAGTGCTTTAATGTGGGGTAATTTTCATACCTATTGATGACTAGGGTCTCGAAATATATGCCAAAACGTGGACCCACCATGTCTTTGCCCAGCGAAGCGGGCCGGGTTTGCTAGTATTCTATAATTTTAGTTTTTTGAATCTTCATATGTATAAAAGATGGCGCAAAATGAGTCACCTTATCAGAAGATTTATAATTTTTGTAAATGGCATTATATCAATCATATTAGACACTTGAGAACTAGATATTTGGAGTATACAAACCGACAAGCAATAGAGCGCGCAGATGTCAAATATATGTTCCCATCTCTCAAAATCATTTTATTTTTTTATTTATATTAGTAAAAAAGTTATTCAAAAACAAAATTGAATGATTAATTTTGCGCCACCTTAAATTTTTAATTTGGTATTCGAATGTCTTGCTTTTCTTTTTACCGAGTATATCTGCCCATATGCAAACAACTGTCATGTCATCATGACGCGGAAACCCAACATAAACACGTTAAGGGTTAAAATTTAATTCAACTACGTCACGTTAAATTTTTGATTCTATTTACTTAGCTCACATTTCATTGTGTTTTTATTTTTATTTATTTTTTGTTTTTTTTTTAGTTTAATAGATTATAGAAAAACAGTTTATCTTACTTACATTAAATATATTTACTTTTCTTACTTGCAACGAAAATTCATTTGATTACCAAAGCGCCCGACGACACACCCAAAAGCCAATAATGAACAGAATCAACAAACAGCTAAGTAAACCAAAGTCAAATCCAATCGAATTTGCTGATCCAGGCACAAACAAAGCAAAACAAGACGAAGAAGCGGCGCGGCTGGTTAGCGCCTCTTACGACTAAGCTTCATTACAGAGAACACAACCAAGCTACTGCTACTCGAGCGCACAAACCGCAAATTCAAGCATTCAAGTGATTTTAAGTCCTTTATGCCTTGCCTCTCAGACTACAACAGCTACAGCTGTGGCACGTCAGTCACCTTGAGCTGCTGGCATTGTTGAGCGCAATTCAATTTCACCGCCTGCCGCTACTTCACTTGCAGCGGCAGTAGTGTTTATTGGCGCTGCAGCTGTTACCGCAAAGTCATCAGCATTAAAGTTGTTGTCATTTGAATGCTGCCAGCCAAGCAAACAATCGCCCACTATGCCTAAAAATCATTTGCAGGACTTTTTTCAACGCATCAATTGAACGAAACCCCTTGCCTCGGCTTGAATAGAGAGAGAGAGAGTTGAGTATTGAAGTGGGAGTGGGAGTGTTAGAAATAAAAATACGCTTTAAAGCAAAATGCTTATTTAAATGCGCATGAGTTTACATGAAAATTACTAGCGCATTTATGTGCAAATTTGTTTTAAAACGCTTTGCTTTCATCGCATTCGCTCGCACGCTTCAGCATTTTGCCTTTGACGCTGACAGAGCGTGAAATTACCGCCACACCTGGTATTGGCGACAAAGCCATTATTATTGCCACTGCTCTGGTGAAGGTTACTGTCATTGCCAATGTCAATACGTTGTTGTATATTCATATTTCTTGTCATAGGTATACCATCACCGGTTGATAGTTATGAGTTGGTTTGAGCAGCTGTCGCTTGAGCGAAGAAATGCTTTAATATGCTACAGAGAAGTTTTCAATCGTAAAAATGCTAAGTGGATTTAATAAGATTTTCTAAAGAGCTAATGCCACTAGTGATAATATTAGGTTGCGGGAAAAGATATCCATTCCTTAGATAAAAATGGGTACACTAATGGTCGAAAATGGTTTTGTGGTCGATCTTAAGCTACTGGGAGGGATTATCAGTCAAGCCTTCCAAAACCACTATTATACCACTTACCAAGAAAAGGGTTCTAAATACTCGTATACCCACACTGAAAATAAATGGAGTAGAGGAGAAATATCTAGGAATTATCTTTGATAAAAAACTCACTTGGGATGCCCACCTCAACTCAGTAATAAAAAAGGCAACGAAAAACCTTTGGACTACAAAACAACTCTTTGGTAAATCCTAGGGTCTGATCTTCTGGATCTTCACCCAAATGATAAGACCTGTCGTACTATATGGGGCTTTGGTAAGGTGGGTTAAAACAAATCAAACATCAAAACCGTGTAAACTATATTACAAAGGCTGGCGCGCCTAAGCATAACAGAGGCCATGAGAACTACGCCAACTGAGGGCATGGGAGCGCTTTTAAATTTGCCTCCGCTACATTTAGCAATACAAGAGGAAGCTACTATGCAAGCACTCTCTTTTCATATGAAAGAAAAACTTAAACTAGGAAATCTTACTGAACACCTCGATATCTTGAGCAGGGTTCAACATGCTGTATGCATAGCCCAGGCGAATGACCACACGGAACCTGTACTGAACTTTATAAAGAAATACAAGGTTATCTGGTTGGTGGGAAGCTCTTCGGAAGGGCTATAATATCACTAAACTGGGGAGGGTGCAAAGAACTGCGTGCATTGGCATCACCGGAACATGTAAAACTTGCCTCAGTGCTGCCCTGAATGCCCTTTTGCACTTACTTCCCATCGACTTTTCCGTCATTTCCATCGCAGCTCAAAGTGCAATCAGGTTAAAGGAGATTGGCCTCTGGAAGCAATGTCTCAAGGGACAATGTAGCATTTTCGGGCAGTTAACACCGTATTTCTCCGAAATTCGAACAGATCTCTCCATCCGCAAACTGGAGTTTGAGGATCGTGCTAGGGCAATCTTTCCAAATAGGCAGGATTGGATCAAGGGGAAAATCTGCACCGAAGCTTGCACCTCTGCCTTCACTGATGGTTCAAAGATGGAATCGGGAGTCGGAATAGGGGTTTTCTCTAAATCAGCCAATTTACGAGTATCTATCTCCTTTAAACTGCCGAACACTGCTTCAAGCAGAAGTCTTTGCGATCTTGCAGGCATGCGAAATGCTTAAGGAACGCGGGAGCGAGGGAGATACTAACATTTTCTCCGATAGTCAAGCCGCGATTAAGGCTCTGACGACACAATGGTGCAGAACGAGATTAGTAAAGTCATGTAAAGAAGAGATCAGATCTCTTGGGTGTGCAGGTAACATTTCTCTGATCTGGGTTCCAGGAACATGGAGGGAAATGAAATTACAGATGAGCTTGCCAGAAAGGGGATTGAATTGGTCTCAGAGATCTCCTACCCGGTCATCGGCATCCCCTTGAGAGTTGTTAAAGGGAAAATGCGCAAATTATTTCTCAGGAAAGCGCAGAAAAGATGGAGCTCCATTTCTTCATGTGCTATTTTGAAAACCCTTTGGCCCCAATACGATATACGAAGGACTCAGAAAGTTCTTTGGACTCCTCGCCATTTAATTTCCAGCTCGAAGCTGTGTTTACCGGTCACTGGACGATCAGCACACACGCGGAAAAGTTAGGGCTACCATTTAATCCCCATTGCAGAAGCTATGAGGACCTTTCAGGGAAGGAGACTGTAGAGCATTTTCTCTGTAAATGTTCGGGTTCGGCAGCTAGAAGACTAAGGTCACTGGGAGCTCCTTTCTTCGACAGCCTGGGGCAGTGCGCCAACCTTAATTCAGCCAATCTTCTCCATTTTATCAACAGCCCCGTTTGGCTGTAGATATCTGCCTGTTGGGGGTCTCATAATGGTGTCAAAACGGCGCTTTAGTACTACTTGAGGAGTGCCAGGTGCACTTCAACCATTTCATCTACCTACCTACCTACAAGGTTATCTCACCGTCTAGGGAAGAGCGGAACACTAACCCACATGGCTAAAGGATGACTCACAAAAGTGGTAAACAGATGAACTCACACACAGGAGCAGGAATAGAGGGGCGTTGAGCACACGAATCCCTTACATTAAATACAGATACCACGATTTTCCATGCGGAGCTCTTCGCCATAATGGAAACAGTGGAAATCATATCCAAAAGACGGTTCGAGAAAGTAAAAATTAAAATATTTTCGGACAGCCAATCGGTTCTCAAAGCCTTGAATAGCTTCACATACAAGTCAAAAGTCCTAATAGAGTGAAACAATGCACTCAATAAACTGGCCACTCATAATCAGGTCTCTTTGATTTGGGTACCGAGACATGAGGGACACGAAGGAAAAGGGAAGGCAAACTTTTATGCCGAAAAAGGGGCAGGAGAACGGCCTTAATCACAACAAAAAGTGTTGAACTTCAATGCCAACAGAGAAAAATCTGCTCTAACCCTATATAAAAAGGGCCTCAGATTACTCTGTGGAGCACTTACAGGTAACTTTGTAATAAACACTTTAACACAATAAGATTATCTAGTACAAAATTATGCAGGTTTTGCTGTAATGAAGAGGAGTCTATGGAACACTTAATCACCAACTCTGAAGCATTAGGCCACAGGG
Source organism: Anastrepha obliqua (assembly GCF_027943255.1). NCBI lineage: Eukaryota > Metazoa > Arthropoda > Insecta > Diptera > Tephritidae > Anastrepha > Anastrepha obliqua. The sequence goes on along the minus strand of NC_072894.1, from coordinate 109,140,726 downwards.
GACACAGAATCCTGGGCTCGTACCCACTAGAGGAGGAAGACCTACAATTGCTCCATCCTAAGGAGCTGGTTCGATTCCTCGAAATACTAAATACAATAATTAAAATTCAGTAATTAGGGGCGCACAATAGATCAATCTGGTCGCAGAGCATAAAGGCATTAGCCTAACCCATACAACCATTAACATTACCATTAGCTACTGGGCGATGCTACGGCTGCTAACATCCCGGTCTATTTCGATTATTTCTGTGATTTTAATGACATTTTCGACATTATCGGCATTTCTGTAACATCAAAAATACCTGAACGGATTCGACGAAACCAAAATTGCACGTAATTAGCTGTTGCAGCATCGGCACCAGAAACACCATTCACAATTTCAGCGGCCTGGCTTGCATTTTCGCCTTTATCAACGGAAAACTGTAAAATGTATCGAATTTTCTATTTTCTTACTTCCATTGTTAACAGCCTGTAACTCACAACTGAATGGAATAAACAAAAAACAGTGAACGATTTTTTTTCTTATTTGTTTTACTTTTTTTCATTTTTGTTTGTTTTACTTTTCACTTTTCGAGATATCGATCTCTACGGCCATCTACCGAGAAAAAAATGGATTTAGTTTTCTCCAAAATAAATACGATTCAAAAGTAGTTAAAAGTTAAACTCTTTTGGGGTAAAGCGTATTCATTGATTATTACGAATGTCGGTCAGTCCATAAATTCGTGCGTTTTTTAAAGGTGGTTTAAAAATGAATAAAAAAGATGTTTAAAGTATTTATTTATCAATAATATATTTTTCTTCATTATTTACAATGTCTTCCCAACGTTTAGGAAAATTTTAATTCGCTGCTCAAACAGCTTTTGGTCCTTGGAGCCAAAATACGCTTCGATATCTCGAGGACCCATTTTTCATCACCAGCAACGATACGGTTCAAAAAACTTTCATTTTCAAGCCGATTTTTATAGTATTGGAATTACCACAGAAAGAGATAAGAGTGTTCGTGACGTATTCATTTTTTAGAGAAGAAGTTCTAGAACTTGAAAACCCTATAGACTCACTTACGAGCATCTAACCCACACACCTGCCTTCTACTCAAATATGAACGAGACGTTATCAATAATGGCAAAAATAATTTTTTTTGTTTTTTGGTAGGACTGTTATAAGCTTACATGGCAAATTTCAGCGTGATATGTCACATAGTTTGTTTTCTGTGCTACTGTAAACAAGTCAAGCTCGAGTGTGTTCTTCGAATTCTCTTTTATGACTTCAATTGTCTCAAAATGTTTTCCACGGAGCGGCAACTTGAGCTTGGGAAACAGGAAAAAGTCACATGGAGCGAATGCGGTGCTTGCGGAACGATATTAACATTATTTTTGTTCAAATAATCGCGAACAAGACGTGATGTGTGAGTTGGTGCATTATCGTGATGCAAGAACCATGACTTGTTGTCCCACAATTCCTTCCTCTTAAGACGAATGTTCTCGCGCAAACGCTTTAAAACGTTTAAATAATATTCAGCGTTAACCGATTTTGCGATTTGTGCGATTTTCAAGCACAATTTCCTTTACTTTTCCGATGTTTTCGTCGTTTACTGATGTTGCTGGACGACGTTCATGAGGCAAGTTTTCAACCGATGTACGGCCCTCTTTGAACGATTTATACCACTGGAAAACACGTGCAAGCGATAGAGCAGAGTTCCCATAGGTTGTCTGCAACATTTTTAAGGCGTCTGAAGCCGAAATTTTGTTGGAATAACAAAATTTCAAACAAATTCTTTGAATTTCCATCGTTTAAATTCGAAGAACACACTCGAGCTTGACTTGTTTACAGTAGCACAGAAAACAAACTATGTGACATATCACGCTGAAATTTGACATGTAAGCTTATAACAGTCCTACCAAAAAACAAAAGATTTATTTTTGCCATATGTCATCCGTGGACCGTTTTATTGAGACCGTCTCGTTCATATTTGAGCAGAAGGTATTTAAAACAAATCTATCAAACGCGACACAGCTCTTTGCTGTCATGCCTATTTTTGTTTTTAATTTAATACACATTAAGTTTTAATACACATTCGCACACACAAAAGCATTGCTTAGACATAAATGTACTCATAGGAGCGCCCTCCTCTCTGTGCTGTTATTGCATTCTCGTTTTTTTTTTTTAATTTAAAATATACAGTTGCATTTGTTGCTTCACTAAGCACAGCACAAACACAGCGAACCTCAGTACTGGAGCCTACCAAAAATCCCACATACAAACCTTCAAACGTAATAACAAATAAAAACTTGATTGCTCTCTTTGAAGTTGTGTTTGTTTTGCAGTCGAGCGGCGGTCAGGGAGCGGGAAAGTATTCTGAAAAGAAATGAGCGTCCGTAAATGAACGTCAGAACTCTTCGTCTACCTTTCCATAAACAGTATGTACCATCAAATGATGTAAAACTCATTGTAGACGCTGTCTGTTTTTAATTTGCATCGAATTCACGTAGCCGTGGAGATTTCCACAAATTTGACTAATAATCAACTAGTATACTTGCGTATATGGCCGCATTTGTCATGTTTGGTATGAATCAAAGCGGAACTTTCCGGCATATTCAAAAGCTGTCCAAATCAAAAGCGATCACCTATCCTCATTTCGATTCAGCAAACTTGGCGTGGTGTCTTTTATTAAAAAAAAAATGTTATGCATACACTAAACCGAGAAAATGTGCAACACCGTCGGAGAAAAACAAAAAATATCAAAATCAACGAAAATTTTGAGCCACTTAAAATTTACACTTTGTTAAACTAAAATTTAATGAGCTATAAAACTGCGTACGTAAATATTTTTCTGATTTTAAAAAATTTTGAAATTTTGATGAAATTTTGTCGAATTTTTATAAAACTGGCATTAATATGGTCTTTCTTATAGAATGAACTGTATTTTTATAGAAAAAATAATAATTTAAATTAATGCGGGAGATGTCTTTCATATTTTGCGTCTTTGCACAATTGCATGCAGCGACCTGCAATTCGATAGTTTTATCGAAAAATGTGGTATTTTAATGCAGAAACATACATACAACGTTTTTATTTACAAAATTTATTTCTTCCTTCTCAGTGAGTTTAGAAATGTATCTCGACCAAAGGATCGAATTAACTCATGAGAATTTTCGTGCGTTGATTTATTACGATTGTCAGTGGGAATTATGGCGGCAAGAATGCATTAATTAACTTACTTCGCCTTTTGACGAATGCTATGAAAATCAATAGAGCCATTTTCACTATTATTTTACTGTGCTTTCATTATTCAATTATAAGTATTTCTTTCGGAAATAGGCAAAACTTATTCACGGGTATATACATAACTAGCCCCTCTATTCCGGCGGAAGTTAACCGTAATGTGCTCTCTCGGTATATCTGAGAATCCGAACACATCAGCCTTTGAGTGCTCTGTAATACAATGCAGTATAAAATTTAGCACACCGAATGAAGCCTAATTTCGGTGGCAGGGTAAAAGCTTTTGCGGATACTTTGTCTACGTTGGTTAAGCAACTTAAATTACTTTTCAAAATGAGCAGAGGATATGAGCAGTAGGATATATTTATTTAATTTTATACTAATGTGCTATTTTACTGTTATAATATTACACTATTTTATTATTGTACTGTTATACTAATATGCTATTTAACTGTTATAATATTACACTATTTTATTATTGTACTGTTATACTTATGTAATATTTTACTGTTATAACTTTATGCTGTTTTATTATTGTACTGTTATACTAATGTACCATTTTACTGTTATAATTTTCTGCTATTTTATTATTTTACTGTTATACTAATAAACTATTTTACTGTTATAATTTTAGGAGGTTTTATTACTGCACTGTTATACGTATGTACTATTTTACTGTTATAATATTATGCTGTTTTATTATTGTACTGTTATACGTATGTACTATTTTACTGTTATAATTTTATGCTGTTTTATTATTGTACTGTTATACTAATGTGCTATTTTACTGTTATAATATTATGCTGTTTTATTATTGTACGGTTATACTAATTTACTATTATATTGTTATACTGATGAGCTATTTTGCTGTTATAACATTATGATATTTTATTACTGCATTGTTTTAAAAATATTTTTTGAAACTATTATAATATTATATTGTTATACTGGTATACTTTTATACTATTTAACTGTTGTATTATACTTTCAAACTATTATACTACTCTGTTATTCTGATATTATGTTATACTATTATACTGTTGGCCTATTACAATGTTGTACTGTTATACTGGTATACTACTAAGCTACTACAGTTTTAAACTATTATACTATTTTACTTTTCTATAAATATACTGTCTTACTATTCTACTATTCAATTATTATATTACTACTACTGCGACTTCATTGTTATAATACGAGTATACTGGTATACTATTAAAATTTATATTACTCTCCGCTTATATGGTTATACTGTTAAACTAGTATACAATTATACTGATATGCTGCTATACAATTACTAAATTGTGACATTATAGTTGTATACAATAAAACGGCTCTAAATTGGTTGTATACAGATAAACTGTTATACTGATCTTGGAAGACTTCCTACATAGTCCCATTCTTCATAGGGATGATATACTATCACCCAAACCAATACTCTTCAGGAACTTCCAAGTTATAATTAATGAACGAACAGACTGGAGAACTAACTCTATCACTTTCAAACCTGGCTCCCAGCTATGGTTTACTGATGGGTCCAAATTGGAAAATGGTAGAACAGGCGCAGGAATCAATGGGCCCAAATTCAAAAAGCTATTTCGATGATATTCTACCCAACAATATTCCAGACAGAAATACATGCCATACTTTCAGATAGCCAAGCGGCTCTAAAAGTCCTTCTATCAACAACTATCACCTCTAAATTGGTAAATGATTGCCTAAACCTTCTCAACACGTTAGGAAACCTCAACATAGTAACACTATGCTGGATTCCGGGACATGAAGGACATGAGGGAAATCAAATGGCTGATGACCTCGCAAAACAAGGAGCAAATATGCAACTTACTGGCCCTGAGCCTTTCTGTGGACTCACAAAAGGTCACATTAATGAATTCCTTAGGAAATGGGAAGAAAGAAAACTTGCCGCACACTGGCTAAACTGTGCCGGTCAGCGTCAAGCTAAACTATTCCTAAGTCCCAACAAAGGAATATCTGACAAACTTCTCTCACTAAACAGAGTAGATCTGCGTCTTTTAACAGGATATCTTACAGGTCACTGCAGCCTGAGTTACCATCTAAATAATATTGGTCTATCTGAGACCAATGTCTGCCGCTTTTGCGAAATGGACATAGAAAGCTCAGAACATGTGCTTTGTGAATGTCCTGCGTTGGGCAGACAGAGACTTCATCACCTTAGTGGTATCGTAGTATCTCCATGCAATCTTTGGAACAACAAACCCAAAATTGTGCTAAAATTTTTAAAAAGCCTAAAACTCTAGGGTTAGAAAATAGACCTTTCACAATAGATCAGCTCTGGTCGCAGTGCGTAATGACCTTCTAATAATAATAATACTGTTATACAGGTGAACTGGTATACGTTCATGCAATTAAACTGGTATACTGGTATACGGCTAAACTGGCACATGGGTATACAACTAAACTGTTATACTGGCATACAACTAAACCGTTATACTAAAATAAACTAAACTGGTGTATTGGTATACAACCAGACTGGTATACTGGTATATAACTAAACTGGTATACTGTTATACAACTAAACTGTTATACTGATATATTACAATACCATTATAGTTGTATATTATTACGCTATTATCCATTCATACATTTATATTTTCATGCAACAAACCCACCATTCCAATATGATATTATACTATTCTGTATTCTACTATACTTACAGTACTTATTATTACATTTTTTTTACTAAAAATCTCATAGGTTAAAAACTCAACTTGGTAACTTCTATTCATTGCTAATTCTGTGTCTGCCACAATTAACCTTTTACAATTTTGAGTATTTCTTCATTTTGCTGTTTACATAAAAATATAAAGCGGCGGGTTAAGAAATAAATGGAACGCTGTAAAAATTCACAATGTTTCTTTAAACTAAGTAAAATATCTGCACATGGCAGTCTAAATGACTTGTGCGCAGCCTGTTTAAACAAGCCCGCCAGACTTGTGTTCCTTACAATAATTCCCCTTGTAAGTAAATATATTCCTTTCAGCCGAACCATCAGCCTGTGCTGGGCTCGGCAAACATAATAAACACTGCTTAAGTAAACACTTAACTCATTGTCTGCCTGGTAATTGAAAAGCTGAGAAGCTGGGGGTAGAGTCAATTAAGTGTAAGGGTAGAGTTAAACTCGTCGTCTGCCATTTTGCTGAACTCTCAAAGTGTCAGCTCCTTAAAGCGATGCACTATGTCGGCACAGCACAGAGGATAAGTACCCACTGGCAGAGTGGTAGAATTTTAATTATGCAGCCAATAAATGCATGCGAAAACTGTATAAGCACAAACAAGTAGGCAAAAGAGGAAGTAGCCATGTGTGTTTTATAACCATATCCTGCATATCCTGCTGTTAGCGAACTTCCGATGTGGTTTTTGCCAATAACCTACTTATTTTGACACACACACACATACGAGTACACGCCGAGTGTGCGGAAATTTTGTTTTAAACATTCAACTACAGGCATTACTTTTCGCTAATATGTGATGTGGTAAGCTTTTTATGAAATTACCTACAGATGAAGATAATTTGATTGCAACTGCAACAGCCGCCGGACGTTTTAGTTTTAGTTAAATGAATATTATTAAATTACTCATAATGTACGCCAGGAATATCCAGCTGATATAGCTTCTAAAAGAGTTATAATGTAATTACGAGTTTTTATTAGAGGAAAATTACTAATATTTATTTATGTGCGGAAGAATCCTGTATCCGGCGCATGGTGGGAGTGAAGTGAAGTGCACAGCGCCATAGCCATTTCAGGCTTACATTTATAATTTAAGCGGGGATGTTGTATGAAATGGACGACTAGTGCATTAGTGGTATTGTGGTAATGGAAATTTTCTCCAATATTTTTATGAAAATTTACTTATATTTTTAAAATCATCCCCGACGATGATGATAAGAATAGTATAATACAATCATGTTTACGTTCTCCTGCTTACTTGCTCCTAATTTGATTTCAGTCGCACAAAAATTTTCCTATGGATAGAGAATGCCGACGCTTATTGCTTTTTCGCCTAAGCTCTGAGGCGTGCGACATTAACTCACGCATCATTCTCAGTAGGCTTTTATGCACAATTATTGAACCATATCCCGGCAACCCAACATCAGAGAGCGCAAGCGATCTTTTTTTGGAACTTCAGCAATTTATTTTAAGAGCTGATTGCGGTCTTATGCAGAGAAAAGCTTAACAACAAGAGGGCAATTGTTGTTGCTTTTCCCCCATTGATTTTTGCACTACGCAGCCGAAAAGTATCACGCAAAGGCGGTGGTTCACAAGTAGTTCCGGCAAACGCTCATCAGCTGCTGGAGGGATTCCGTTAATAATAATATCTGCTGAAACTACGCTGCTTTCAAGAGCATTGAGCAGAGGCTAGTTCACTGCGAAGAGCCAAAACATCAGTGAATCTGCTCTCAACAGCAGGCACTCTTTTCTCAATGCCCGTTATCGTGAGCTTTAAATTCGCCGTTTCAGCAGCCAGCTCGCCAATCTTCTGCATTAGCCTCTCTTCTGATTGGATGGAGCATTACTGCAGTCAATTGTTCAATTATTGAGTCTCTCAGCACTTCCATTTTTTGTTCCCTCCTTCTCCAACAAAGCTGATGCAGGCGTGAGAGGAGTTTTCAGGGGGGATGCAGATTTTCTCATTGGTTTTTTTCTTGTTGATGACATATGTACCTGTATGCATATTTTAAGTATTCGTGGCAAAAAAGTGCTGATATGTCAAGAGAGAGAGTAAGAAGAGCAACTGAGAGAAGACACACCCATCGGCGGATCAGAAACACTAGGCAAATTCCGCAAAAAACACTAACACTTAAGAGCACCAGCAAAAATACATATTACTCAGCTGATTGCCTTATTAGAATAGGATAGGGATAGGATAAGTGGCTCCTCACGGGAGGGGATCATTTGGCCAAAGACTCAAAATTCGTTCATTGTGATACCATACACAGGAATTAAAAAGGAAAATGAACGAAACAGGTGGAAGAAAAGAGATTCGCTTTGTTATTCTGAACCTTTTGGTATACTATATGGGTGTTTAAGTCCACATCTATCTCGATTTCGTTGCGCTATTACACACAACCGTTGCTAGCATGAATTTATAATGCCCTGCTGCACAATTGCCCACGTGTCGGTATGTAAATACAAACTTTGCCAGCTATAAAATATACTTTAGCGTACTTTGTAATCATACAAAAAGAGCTCTAGAAGAGCATTAAGTTGCTACACTGAGCATACAGTTTGCCAAACCAAGTTGCATCTACGACTTGCAACACTGTTGTGAAATAGGCCAAACACAGCGCCTGACACGCCGGTAGCTTGGGTAGCCACACTATCGTTTGGTCGCAAGTGACCTACAAAAGAGCAAACAATGGAAAGGCTTACAAAAGTAACAGCAGGAAGTGAGTACAAACCGGCAAACATACATACATTCATAAATATGTAATAAGCGGACAAAAAGGAAATTGCATTAGAAAAATTACACACGAAGTGGTGGCGAAGGATGAGGGATGGATGAAATATGTGGGAAAAAATAACGCCTTATGGAGCAAAAAATGCAATATTAGTAACAACACAGCAAAGAGTGAATGGCTGCATGGGTTCACAGAAATATACCAAACGAAATAAAAATCAACCACATGGATTCTACTGTGGATTTTTAACAAAACGGCGTATCTGAATTGGGTAGAATTTGTTTTTAAGTTGATAAAACTTGAACTTACTTGGAGGAATATACAATTTTAATATAATTTTTTATTGAAATGGCCTCCTGCGTTAATCCTTTGAATAAAATTTCAAAAACGCTCATAAGCTGAAACTTTCTCATTCTTGCGGAAAAGCAGTCGCTGATTCCGAAAATTGGCATCATTCTAGATTTGAGCTCAAATACCCTATAATCAAAAAGTACCGGGAATGTACATTTGTTGATGAAGGATTGCAGGCTCTGTGTAATGGTGTTAGAGACCAGCCATGTTTCGCTTCCGTACAACAATACTGCCTTTACACATGAGCCGAATATTCGTAGGTTAGTGCGCCTGGCGATTTGCGAACTTCCCCATACTGTATGCATTCGCCCAAACGCCGCCCTTGCTTTGTTTAGCCTACAGTTGATATCTTCATCTGCTCCAGCATCTGCCATGATGATGCAGCCGAGGTAGCAGAAGCTTTCGACGAATTCCACCGGATATTCGTCAACCAATATCTGCCTTGCGTTATTGTAGTTAACTCTCATAGCCTTGGTCTTGGTGATGTTGACCTCCAGTCCGACAGTGCGTACCAACGCGACTAGTTTGTCCGCCTTCGCTTGCATGTCAGAGAGTTTGTGAGAGAGAAGTCAGATGTCATCGGCGAAGTCCAGGGCCTCAAGATGTCTGGTGAAATTCGATACGATGCCGTGCAGGTTCAATTGGCTCATGACGTCATCAAGGACGATGGCGAAGAGAAGGGGCGACAGGGACAGCCTTGTCTTACACCTGCGTTGGTAGTGAATGGATCGCTGATATCGCCTTTGTAAAGCGCTGCCAGTATAGAGCTTTGATGAAGCGGATTTGCGTGGCGGGAACTCCCTTTCTACTCAGTGCCAGCCATATTGCGTCTCGTTTGACAGTGTCGAATGCCTTCTTGCCACTCAACTGATTGTTCTACTATAATGTGAGGTGTGTTGGTTTGGTCAACACTGCTTCAGTGAGGGCGAGGACCAGCTTGTTCGTCTCTTAAGGAGCATTCGCTATATTTGAGCCTGCTTTGTATGGTCGCGGGTACAATTTTGTAGATGGTGTTAAGTAGGGTTATTCCTCGCCAGTTACCGCAGTAATGCAGGTCGCCTTTCTTGGGCAGCTTCACTATGATGCCCTTTGCCTAGGACGGTGACAGCTTTTGATTGCTCCAGACGGCGGTGATGTGGGGAGGAAGAATTTCCTGTTTTCGTATTTGCAATTATTAGTTCAGGCTGTATGCCATCATCGCCCGCAGCTTTGTTGAGCTTCAGCTTCCCAGAATTTCTGGTATGCTCTTTTATAACCCATTAAATTTCGGTGCAATAAAGCGCAGATTTCAATCGGCTCAAAACTTGTATTGATTTTTCACAATATTTTTTTTGGCGGTCTTATTAACGAATGCCCGATTTCTTGTTTTTTATATGGAGCACCCGACACACTGTGGGGATTTTTTGACAAATTTTGTTGAAAAATGGCCACAGAATACAAGTTTTGACCACTTTTAATAAAAACACCGTAAACTAAAAGAAAACATTTAAAATCAACGCCATTTTTCAGCCAATTGAAACTTAATAATTAATTACCAAAATTCAGTGAGCTATAAAACTGTGCACCGAATTTTTTTTTAGAAATTCTGATTAAAAGTTTGAATGAAAATTTGGGGAATTTTTTTTTCCAAATTTGCAAAAACAATATTTAATCGATTTTTGCAATCAACGAGCGATGACATCCAGTGCGCAATCGGCCCTTTGTGACTCAATGGATTAATAGGAGTATATATATGTATATATCCAGTGGGCAAAAAAAAATTGAGATTTGTTAACCAGTGTAATTTGATATTGAAACACATATTTGCTTAGCAACTCTGCCAATGCTGCACTTGATGGAGAAAAGGTACTACAGGTAAATCGACTTAACTGGTTTTGTTAAGGCTTCGCAGCTCTATATTTATGTTTTTTTTTTTGTTTTGTTTTTTTTTTGTTTTTTTGTGTTATGGAGGTGGCGCAAAGCATTGAAAGCCGAAAAGTGTGAGACTTGCCTTTCGACTCACCCAGCTCAGCTCCGTTTCCCTCCCGTGTGACAACCGTTAAGTGGTACTTCACGAAAGGGGGAGGGGCCTATTGCCTCTTCATGAAGATCTACGCTCTTGTTCAACGCGACGCAGTTTGGAGATTACTATTTATTTATGCCATTTAAAGCACCCATGTCCAGTCAGATAGTAGTCTAACTCTCCATGTTTACGGTTAACTCATTTGGAAATTATGAGAATCAAGGGCTACGTCGTCCAGCGTCCGTTGAGGGACGAACTCCATTTTTCCTGTAATGAACGCAAGCTACGCTCTCTTGCTTCCCTGCATATTGACAGCCGTTCCGATGTAGCTTTGTTTTTGCAAACTTCAGTATACTCTTGTGCCCTTATATTTATGTGTATTTCCATATATGGGTCAGCTAATATACGCGCACACGTGCAACATTTCGTTAGTTTTTTGCTAGTGGTGCTTATGGTGCCATTCATAGTGCATTTCACATCCATATAAACTCAACAAAGTCGATCTCATTCATTGCACTCGCAAATGAAAACTACGCCATCACTCATACGCCCCGTGGTGCTGCTGGCATGAATATTGCGTTGCCTTTAGTTACAATAGATGGTGCTGCTGCAACAAAGCTTTTTCGTATCTGTGATGGGCTAACCAAAAATTGCCTTTTTAAATACGCAACCATCATCACGATCAGAATCAACTAATCCATACAAACGTACATACCACACACACACACATGTATAGCTACTCGCTACTTTAACGCTCCAAGTACACAAAGTAACTTTTTCTTTTTTTTTTTTTTGCTAATTCGCCCATAAATTGCCAAATTAATGGCTGTTATGTGAAGCTGACTGGTTGGCTGTATTAGTTTGTTGCGTGCATAGCAAAAGTGACTGCAATATTTATTTTGTACGTTTCTATTGCATTTCATTGTCTGCTGGCAGTGCTTGATTATCCAGCAGCAGCAACACTTGGAAATATTTGGCTTGCCACAATAGTTAAGCGAAAGCAGTAGTTATGTGCACCGAAAAGCTGAAACCTGAACTATTGTTGCTACTGTCCGTTTATACCTACAATTTATGGCTGCCAAATGCAAGATGCTTGAAGTACTAACTCGGTAATAACTACGAAGCGGAAAAGTTAGATTGGGCGCATAGCTGCTGGTTGAGCACGTGGATTGCAAAGTTACATTGTGATCGCGGGTGTAGGGTTTTAATGGCTGCACAATTGCAACTGGGGAGCGCTTAAATTAATTTATGTAGAATTAGATTAATTTGGGGAGGATCTGTTTTTAAATGTGTGGTAAAAAAGAAAGAAAAATATATTGGTTGAATTATTGATTATCGCCTTTGGAATTTGAAGATAGCAAAGTGTGTGCAATAAGGTAAGAAAATGTAGATATAATAGTAATATATTAGTATAACAGTATAACATTATAACAGTATATTAGTCTACTTATATTTATAATAATATAACAGTATAACAGAACAACAGTATACTAGTATAACAGTATACTAGTACAACATTATATATTACTAGTACAATAGTATAACAGTATACTCGATACTTGCATACTTCGATACCCACAACACAATTTTCTTTTCTTTCAAGTCGCTCTCAGTACTTGCGACATTAGAAAATTTACCTTTTGGTTTGCCTCTCTCTTTGCTCTTTTTACGTGGTATTTTCGGAATAAATCTAAGTTAAGATTTTAATCTGGTAATGATATTTTTTTAATTGAATCAGATCAATGAATTTAAGGGAAGTATCACCTAATTCATTTGCTGACGAAATAACAATTTTGCGTTAACTTTTGCATGGTAACAAAGAGAAAATTAAGGTCGCTTACAGTGAAAGAAAAACTGGCATTTAGAAAAAAATTAATGTAGGAATTCCCACTAATGCATTAGCTAAACACTTTCACGTGCATAGAGCAACAATAAATCGTATTAAAAAAAAAAAAAACAATATCCTTAAATAGTGTATCGGTGGCGCAAAAGTAACCTTGCGATGTTTTTTGGCTGTAATTAAAAAAAAAAAATTAAAAACTTTGATTCTTATTGTGGATTATTTTTATTTGATCTTTTAATTTTTTTTACATCAAGTCGAGAATATGATGTCATGTAAATGGCCGCCGCTACAGTTGATTGCCATTTGAGCCCTTTTTATGGCATTTCCATCACTTTGGCCAAAACTTCTAGCTATAGGTTCTCACACTCTTGACGGATATTGTCTTTAAGAGCTGCAAGAGTCTGAGGCTTGTTGACATAAGCCCGCGACTTCAAAAAGCCCCACAAAAAGAAGTCTGGAGCGGTCAAATCAGGCGATCTTGCCGGCCAGTGCAAATCGCCAAAACGGGAGATTAGGCGCCCGGGAAATGCATCCTTCAGCATATCGGTTGTGGCACGTGCAGTGTGTGCCGTTGCACCGTCCTGTTGAAACCACATATTTCCCAATCCCAATTCATCAAGTTGCGGCAAAAATAACTCGGTGATCATTGCTCTGTAGCGCTCACCATTCACAGTAACCGTTTGGCCCGCGACGTCTTCGAAGAAAAAAGGTCCAATGACTGTTCCAGCAAAAACAGCACACCATACAGTGACTTTTATCCGGTGTAATGGCTCTTCGTGGGTTACACGCGGATTTTCAGTGCCCCAGAAGCGTAAATTTTGCTTATTTACGTACCCGCTAAGATGGAAATGGGGCTCATCACTCATGATTATTTTTGATGAAAAATCATCTTCCTCTTGGTGGTGATTAAAGATGGCTTGAGCGTATGTTAGACGCGATTGGCGATCAGCAGCAAACAGCTGATGCACCGTCTCGACTTTGTACGGAAACATCTTCAAATCTTGTACCAAAATTCGTTGTAAAGACCGTCGACTGATACCCATTTGCGTGGCACGTCGTCTGGTCGATGTCGACGGCGCTTCCATGACATCCTCGGCTACAGCAGCAATATTCTCTGCAGAACGGCTACTCCGGGGTCTGCCACGCCTGGCAGCATCTCGTCTTGTGCCAGTCTCTTCGAGGTGAGCGGCTAAACGTCGCAGTGTTTCACCAGTAGGCGCTGGACTGCGAGGAAATCTGCGGCGAAATTCACATTGTGCCAAAGTCACCGACCGATTACACAGGTCTGCAAAAAAATGAGTTCGGAATGTCCTATAAAAGTGTAGTGTCATTTCCGAAGTAATTTTTTGCGTAGAATCCGAATCCGGGGTTTAAATTGCTCTATCATGTCAGGATTTTGAGATATCCTAACCTAGAAGTGCAAAAAACGCTGTTTTTGCCCATTTTTGAGGTTATGTAGCTACGCAGATTTTGCTCTTCATAAAAAAGTAAGCATAGTATTTTAAAGTATAAGTCTTCCTCTTTTAAATGCCGTTAAGTTTGCTTAAATATCTTTATTTTTCACTGAGATATCGCATTTTGAAGTTTCCATGTTTGTGAATTTTTCGATATTCGAAAATCCATTGAGATAACATGAGACGTGATACATTCGAGTACATAGTCGCACAAAAAAAAAAAAAATAAAAAAAACTTCAAAATGCGATATCTCAGTGAAAAATAAAGATATTTGAGCAAACTCAACGGCATTTAAAAGAGGAAGACTTATACTTTAAAAGGTGGAGTCTCTTGCCTCGGTTTTTTGCTGGACACAATCTGTTTAATATAGTTTGAGTCAAATTAATAAAGTCACAACTTCATTTTATTGTGTTTATGCCTACCTGAAGTGGATGGCAGTTCACTTATATTATATGAAAATTATTTGATATAACACGAATGTTAGTATTTCAGCCTATTGAAGAGTTTAACATTGACCACAACACCCCAGCTAATTTCTACTTTAAAAGTATTTACAACAAAAAGTACTTTTTTGTTATAATAGTGGCTTTTTCTGTCTCTATTTCACATGCCTTTTAAGAAAATGAAAATTCCGAAAATCAGGTGATTACTGGGAAATATCTTTTGCACTATGCGCCACATAATTGGCGCTTAAGCCAACTTCTTCATACAGCTCATCGTTCCATCGCCTCCGATCTCGCCGTCACCAACGTGCGAAGATTCAAAAATCTTCCGCAGAATCATTCCCTCAAACACTCCAAGGGATGCTTCATCAGATGCTGTCTTCATTCAACATTCTGTGCCATGTAATACGCTGCTTTCTATAGGGCTACGCTGCAATCGGGCGCAACGCGAGCCATGTGGGATCGCTACCGGGAGCTCAAAAAAAAAAGAGAGATGTGTTATAAGAATGAAGAAACGAGAGTCCGAAATACGTGAAAACAAGGAGCTTGAGATGCTGGCCAACAGGAAGAACACTCGAAAATTCTACCAAAAAGACGCATGGCCTACAGAAGGCTTTAAGACCGGGACGATTTTCTGCAAGAACAAAGACGGCGATCTGGTAACTGACGCCCAGGGCGTGCTAGAATTATGGAGGGAACACATCTCAAGCCGGCTTAACCAAACTATAATAATAATTATTCATGATTTTTGGGACTTAAAAAAAAACCGGTATGCTAAAATCCCTAATCTGATCTACTCTAAAAATTGTATTTCTATTTTTCTAACAAACTCACTTATACCTCCCCATTTATGCTCAAGAGCATTGCTTCATAAGCAGTGGAAAATGTCTAAGTCCAATTTTTGGCTGCATTGAAGTAAAACAAGTACGAATACATCTTTTTCCTTTTCATTCAAAAATGGCTGTTGTTTGCCATAAAACTGTACGGCGTTTCATTAGTGGCACAACCTAACGCCGCACAGAACAACTTGAAGAATAATCCTGGCCTCCTCACCGGTCAGCATTCTACGCTTCATTTTATTAAGAGCAATAATTCAGTTTTTTTTTGCAAATACATCGAACTTCCGTGCTCCCCTTTTACGGCACAAAACTCACTAAGTATTGCTATGTGAAATTAGGCGACTTTCTCGAATCGCGCCACTGCCACCAACAGAACAAAGCAATTACACGCTCCCTTGACGCCTATAAGCAGTACGGCTAAATGACCTAATAGAATACGTTTTTGTATCAGCATATCAAAACGTGTCAGCACGCGTGGCCACCAGCCCACCAACCGAGCAGCCCGACCATCTTTCACGTCATTTGAAATGATATAGAAATCTAATAAATGGACGAAGTAACAGGAAAACGAATTTAAATAAATATCTACAGTAAATCGAACGAAAAAGATTGCTTAAAAAACCAAAAACAACAAAAACGATGGGAGTATGAATGTATGTTTTCACACAAACAAAAACCCAAAAAAGTTAATAGGGAAGCGCGCTAAAGTGTCTTGAAAGCGACATGAAATGCTGGAATGGTTGAATGGAATTTTTTATTTTTTGTGCAAACTTTCTTGTTTGTGTTTGTTCAATTCGAATTTGAGAAATTGCTTGCATTGTTTATTTTGAGGCAGACGCCTGCGGGAACAAAAGCTTCAGAATCGATAGAAATTCAGAGATACGCGCAAGGCAAGGGCAGAAAATATGGCAGCAAATAAAAATAGCGACTGCGAGCGGAAGACAAACAGACGCTACGAGCCACATAACATAATAAGATAGTAGTTGAATTTTTTAAGTAAATCCCATGGTTTTTTCCATTAGCCTTGCTTGTGGGCGGCGGAATTCACATTTGGAATTTGTGATGACTATTTTTTGGTATAATTTTTTTTGTGTGTTTTTCTTAACGCAAACAATTTTGCAAAAGTAAATCCTAAGTTCAAGGTTGTGTGAGAGAAATTTGAGTAATAAAATGCAAATCAGTGAAAAAGTGTAACTACACTCAAATAAATCGTATGCACAAATTACTATTCAAAGCGTTCACGCGTATGCTGAGATAAACATTCACTTTGGTATATTTTTTTGAACTCTATCACTAAGCCATCATAAAAGTTTTACTTAATTTAAATAAAATTAGCCTTTCATTGTATTTTTGGGAGTATTTTTCTACTACGACCGCAGAAAATCATTCTTATGCCTCTTGTAGCACTTCTGGGATGAGTGCATACTGCGATTTTTCAGTTACCCATGCAGCTGACCCACTTAGTATGACTAGGTGACAAGGTGGCGCAAAATTAATCATCGGCGTATTCATAATTTTTATAAATGGTGGCATACTTCAATCAGATTTGACATTTACGAACTACACAGCTCCAGTATACAGACAGACAAGCAACGGAGCGGGTAAAGGTAAAAACAAAAAAAATATATTTCCATCTTTGAAAATATTTTTTTTAATTAAATAATTTTTCAATTAGTAAAAAAGTTGTCAAAAAATATTGGATGATTAATTTAGCGCCACCTTGTTATAACGTAAAAACAAAAAATATATTTCCATCATTCAAAACAATTTTTTTTTAATTAAGTAAACTATTAATTAGTAAAAAATTTATTTAAAAAAGATTGGATGATTAACCCTGCATATGGCACTTAATTTTCTTATATAGTAGGTACTTATTTCAGATGCAGTTTGGCATAGCCTTAATCCCTTCTTACAATGTCTCATTAATCAAAAAATTAAATATTGAAGTAGAAAAATAGTTAAATTTTAAAACTCAGAAAGCCATTAATAAAAACAACAAAAAAAGGGGTTGTCTGCAAAGTCGGTTTACTGACGATAGTTTAACGTGACAACGTCATAAGAAAATATTGATGGAATGGTTGCAATTTTCAAAACAAAATTTTAATTTTATTTGTTTGATAGATATTTTGTATGGATATAGAGGAGGAGGTAAATGGAATTGCAATGGAATAGGTCAAGTTACATTTACACAAACGTGAAAAATGACGAAACATTTATCAAATTCATGAAAGATATCTTCAATTTCGATTGTGCATCAGACGTTAATAAGTCAACAACACTAAGACCCTCATCGATTTGCCTTTTTCAAGACACATTACACTTGAAACACTCCCTTTCATTTCCTATTTTTCCTATCATCGTTTATTCTCAACAGAGAATTGGTTCATTACCATGCACACATGCACACAGGAAGAAGGCATATGCAAATACAAGTATGTGAATTTATATACAAATGCGCATATACATACATATATATGCTCACTTAAGTAGGAGAGAGCAAGATGTCGAACGTTGCCGTTCGTTTGCTTTGTTCGTTCCGCGCTTTCGCTTGCAGTTCATTCAAGGTAACGGCAAGGTAACGACAATGAGCAAGGTAACGGCAAATAAGCAAGGTACCGACAAATGAGCAAGGCAACGGCAAATAAGCAAGGTAACGACAAATGAACAAGGTAACGATAAATGAGCAAGGTAACACTAATGAGCAAGGTAACGATGGGTGATTAATTTTGATGATTAATTTGTATTGTGTCAAATAAACACTTCTGAGCATTTTCTTGCTCGCACTTTTCGAACTAATTTTGTTTTCATTTTTTTTTTTGGTGTTTTTTTTTTGTTTTTTTTTTTTTGTGTTTGTTGATGACACCGTGCTATAACAATTAACTTTTTTAATTATCTAAAAATTGGTTCATATGCACTTTCACTGTATACTCAATTTTTCATCTTCCAAGCAATTTAATTTTTTAAGGGGTTAAGGGTAGTCAGAGGCCCGAAAAAATAATGATTTTCAATAATTTTGTAGCATAGAATCATGTTTCGACATGTTTCGCCTAGATGATATGGATAATAAAAGTTTCTGCATAGCTCTCTACCTAGATATTGCAAAAGCTTTTGACAGGGTGTGGCATAAAGGACTACTGCACAAGCTAAGCGAAATATTGCTACGGAATCACTTCACCATTCTCAAAAGTTATCCGGAAAACCGACATTTGTTCATAAAGTTTGAAGACGAATGCTCAAGCATTATGCAAATGACAGCAGGTGTGCCCCAAGGTAGTGTCCTAGGCCTTCTATTGTACCTGATATTTACAGCAGATATACCGATCCCAACAACAAAAAATTGCATGATAGCCACATTCGCGGATGACACGGTTTTAATGGCATCAGACAAAATAGAAAAAAAGCTACTGACATTCTTCAACAAACAATAAATGACACTGTATCATGGCTCGATAAGTGGCGAATAGAGGTCAACAGTACAAGTAATTTATACAAATAGAAAGCCTAAGAAACACAAACTAATAATAAAAAGCAATGAAATAAAATCCACCCTAGCGCAAAGTACCTTGGCATAACTATAGATGAAAAACTAAATTGGAAACGACATATAGAAAACAAGCGAAATGAAATCAAAAACAAGCTCAGACAACTATACTGGCTGTTGGCTAAAAATTCAAAACTAAGTCTTACGACAAAATAGTTATATATAAATCTATAATCTCAACTCAAAAAAATCCAGTATCAAAATAATTCAAAGGTCCCAATCTAAAGTACTTCGAACACTAACAAAAGCAGGCTGGTATATACCAAACGACGTGATCAACGACTAACAAATCATCAAAATGAACAAATGCGCAAACTACCACAATCGGAGAAAGCGGGAAAACGAAGATTAAACCGATTAACTCCAACAGAGCTCACAATTTAACAAAACAATAAAGAAAAAAAAAATTAATAATAATAATTATAATACTTAGAAAATAATATAAAGTAGCATAATCTGAAGCAAATTTGAATGTTTATCTACCATTGGTTAGAGAACAAAGAATTATAATACTACTTTAAAAATAATTACTTATTGTTTAAATTTAACAGATTGTAATTTAAAAAGGCAAATTAAAAAAAAAATTCGACTTGACTTTAACAAAATTTCAAAAAAAAAAAATTTGTAATTGTAAAAGTTTTTGCTGTTTGTGTGGAGCTCGTTTCTCCAGAAGTATCTTCCGGTGATCGTCACAAGTCCTTGGAGATGCATCTAAAATCAATCGGACAAGAAAAATTGTATTAATAGGAAATATTTTTCAGATTTTGGAGAAACAAAAACCGAAATTTTTAAAGAAAAAAATCTTTCGATCAGGTTCGATTCTTTTATGTTTTTCAAAAGCAGTATAAATTTTATTGAACCAAGCGCTTTTTAAGTGCGTGACTATCACTCGAAATTCACAGAGAGAACGTAAGTTCGAATCTCGGTGAAAACCCAAAATTAAGAAAAAAACATTTTTCTAATAGTAGTCGCCCCTCGGCAGGCAATGGCAAGCCTCCGAGTGAATTTCTGCTATGAAAAAAGCTCCTCATAAAAAATATCTGCCGTTCGGAGTAGGCTTAAAACTGTAAGTCCCTCCATTTGTGGAACAACATCAAAACGCACACCACAAATCCGAGGAGGCGCTCGGCCAAACACCCAAAAAGGGGGTTCGCGCCAATTATATATATATATATAAACATATATCACCAGTTCAAAAAACATAGTTTTGGGAAAAACGCAATTAAAGTTTCGCTATTGAGCTCCGGAGCGCCCGAACGCCCTTTGTTACCATAATTGTTGAATAGCTCGAAAATTATTTTTCGCATTCACTTCAAATTTTCACACAATACTTTTAAGATATTATACTTTAATAAAATACAAAACAAAAAATCCAATTTTTTGAAAATTCTAACTACCCCTAATCCCTTAAAAGATATTTAAATTTCAAATGTGGATTTGAGACGAAAGAATTTATACTCGTAATTTTTTTTCTAAATTTGAAATGACTAAAATTTCAAAAATAAAAAATTTTATGAAAAACAAATTTCTACAAAATTAGTGTGAATTTCAGACGAAAGATTTTGTTTTCCTTTCTTTTTTCAGTTTCAAAATTCAGTTTATTTTTTTTTTACTCTTCCCCAGGATAATTATAGATTTTTAGTATACCTTTCTTAGAAAAAAAGGTCAATTATTTTTTTGTTTCACTATACCCGTTCCCTGGTCTATACTTGATCCATCTTTGAGTTAGTGTGTATGACTATCGCGAATTTTCCCATCTCCTTGGCGGTGAAACTTTGAGAAAAGAATTGCCTATTTTTATTCAACTCACTGAACCACAAAATCCTCACCGAGGTTTTCTATTTATATTCCTGGTCTTCAGTATTTCCAAAGTTGTCAAACACCTTCAGAGAGCTGGCAGAGGGCATAACCATTACTAATGGATCCATGGTTAAAGAGTTGGGTTTGCGCCATGCTGCTGCGAAGTTGGTCCCAAATGAACTGAATTTCATGCAAAAAGGAGCCGCCTTGATACCGCTAAAGGCATGATTTCTAAGGCTGAATCCGACCCAATATTCATCAAATGCATCATTACTGGAGACGAGACGTAGGTTTATTAGTATGCCGAAAAATGGAAGAGGACTCCGATGGCTATAGCAAAAATAGAGTTTCAGAAATGGTGTTGCAGTTGGTGAGGAGTACTTTGAAGGCGATAACATTACTTTTGAGGAATAAATTCGTATTTTGAATACTCTGAATATATTCCGGGAACTCTTTATTCGATGTTGTATAGCAAAATATTGGGGAATTTTGTAATTAATATAACCAGCAAAATGAACTTTGCGTCAAAAATAACTCGTAAATCCAAAATTTCACTGACCGATCTCGCAAAATAATTAGAGATAAAAAATGATTTCAAAGAAGAGAAATACCTAGCGAAAGTAATGAAGTTGCATTTTTAAACATTTTAAATCAGTGGATTACTGTTACAAACCGTTATCTGTTAGTTAAGGGGGGGGGGGGGGGGGGGGGTAGGGTCACAAAATCGAAATTTTTTTTCTTCACTCATCTTATAGTAAATCATTTCAAGAATGTTGTGTCAAAATTTTAAGTGGATCGGAGCAGAACTCTCAAAGTTATAGCCTTTGTAGGCACTCTACCTCGAATGCGGAGCATCGATAATTTCTCAGAGTCATTTTTTCAAACGCGTTTTTCCCGAAACGACTTCTTAAAAGTCGGTGCCAATCGCAACTCCGAAACTATTCAACCGATTCTTCTCAAATTTGGCACACGTTTTCTAAATCAAAAATACCTCCCCTCTACACGGTTTTTTTTTTTTTTTTTTTTTTTAAGGTTGTTTTTCACTTACAAATATGGCGAAATTTTTCGCCAAAAATGCTCGTTTTACGTTTTTTTGCCACCAAAACTACAAAAATGAAAAAAAAAAATTTTATTAATGTAGGGGGGAGCATAACGTCATACTTTAACTGAAAAATTCGACTTTTTTAGTTTCAAATGATTCTACGACGAATGCCGATTGGCACCGCAGAGCACCTCTCGAAAAACATATCTCCAAAAAAAACTCTGTCATGGGCTTATTTGTCAATATTTTATTATTAATATTTTTTAAACACTTATTGAAAAGATGTACAATAACATGTAACTGATTTTATTAAAGTATCTTAAGCCATATTTCTGTAAAAAATTTACAAAAAAAGTGTTTTTTTTTTAGCGCTAAACCCTACCTCCCCCTTAACGCAATACTTGCAAAAACCACGCGGACTATTCGCATTTAAATCTCAAGAGCCATTTAACTTTAATCCACTCAATGCTGAGGCATTTGAATTAGTTTAAACTCATTTAGCTGCCTTTAGATTCCCTTTTCGCAGCGAGGCGATAATGAATACTAATTAGGTCATTACCTTTAAAATGCTCTAGCGCCTATAATTGGATCAGCTCGCCCAAGCAAACACCAGCAAGTAAGTGAGTGTGTATGAGTGTGAGTATATATAAGAGAATGTGTGTATATGTATATATGTATGTATGTAGGTATGTATGTATTTATGTTTTTTTATGGAGGTTAAAATCAAAATGTCAGAAACATCATCAAAGGTGCCGTCGCACCAGTGGTATGTGGGGCATGCTCCCACTAACACTATAACAACCCTCCTTATCGGCTGAGTTCCACCCTGGGACCGTGGTAACATTTCGTCAAGGTGGAGCCGCTTTTATGTCTATTGACACAACAGGTACCTGCATACAGGTTCCTCTTACATGGGCGTATGGAGGTTATACGCTATCGATAGTATCCATTGCTTCCACTTCATAAGTGGTTCTGCAGCAAATGAAACATCGGAAAAGGTGTCGTAAGTATTACCGACATGTCGTAGTCTGATACCGTCTTGAGCACTAAGCTCAGGCGCCTTTGATTTGTCGTCAGTTCGTAGGAAATCTACCTCCAGTCAAAAGCTGCGGCTGAATTCTTCGCTGGGTGTTGCGTTGCCAATCTGCGCGTTGAAGAAAATTTGTTGCTGCATTCCAGCAAGTATTTGATGCGATCATCTTGGTGATTAGATTTTCCGGGCACAGCTGACCACCCTGAAGGGCTTCAAGCGTTAGGCGCTCCTCTCTGAAACGATCACAGGAAAAGAATACGTGTTCCACACTTTCTATCGGGTTGCTGCAGTTTGGGCAGAACGGGGTGTCCTCCAGTTTAAATCAATGGAGGTACTCCAAAAAATAACAGTGGTCACTCAGTATTTGAGTGAGATAGTAGCGGACGTCTCCGTGTTTCCTGGTCACCCATTGGCTAATATGTGAAATAAGCCTATGATCCAACGTCCGTTAGTTGACGAATCCCACCTGCTTTGCCATTCTTCTATCGAATGCAATCTCTCTTTAGCTTTTTCTTCTAATGACGGCGTAGCCCGTCGCCTGCCATAGAGAGGACTCACTTCCTTTGCCTACATATTGGCTGGTAGTTAGCCCACAATAACGTCTATTGCATCTCTCGAGACCGTTCTGTAGCCACAAGCCACCCTTATTGCACTTCGGCGTAGTACCTGTACTGCGTATTGTCTGCTGGACGTTTTAGCTCTTGCCCATATCGGGGCAGCGTAAAAGACTACGGAGTCTACAATCGTCGATAAGACACGTCTTCTGCTGCCTTGCGGGCTGCCAATACTACGGAGCCTACAACCGTCAATAAGACATGTATGGACGTATGTATCCCAAGTAAGTTCCAAATGTGACAGTCGTTTTGAAAACCTCTCGAGCTAAAACTTTTCAAAATAAGTGTTTCCTTTTACGTCTTAATATACTCGTATGTGTCCCCGCTTGTATATGTATGTATGTGTGTGCGTATTTATTTGGCAACAATCAGAGATCAACACAAATATCTGCTCCTAATTTCCTAGCATACACTTTAGCAGCAACACTAAATAAGCGCAAAAGTAATTAAACCGGGATCACTGCGTGGGCGTGCAACCAACGTAGCCACAGCAGCAGCAAACGCGCAGCTTTCACATGCAATAAGCTTATGGCAGTCAAATTACGCGCGGTCAGTGTGATTAAAGCGAAATGTGTCTACTAATACACTATTGCACTCATCTGCGCTGCTGTAATCGTTGTTGTTCCCCATGCTATGATGCCATTTACACAATCTAAGGATTTAATTAAAGTCAACTATCAACAGAGATTTCAGCAAAGCCAGCCAGCAGAGAGTTTCGCTAAAGTATTTGAGATTAATTGGTGCATACAGCCAGTTTAGGTGGCCGAATGGGCTGCTCATTCAATTTGTGGTGTGCCTTTGATACGCGTATTTTTGCACAAATTGTGGGAACGCAATTCCCATGCCACTTCCAAAGACACGTTTTTCTATAAAATGATTTATTATGGCAGTAATGCATCTGGAGTTTTTCCGTCGACTGTCGAGTACCAACCAGTATGAGAAAATACTTTTTTTTTAATAATAGCACATCGGTTAGTGTTACCTATAGTTTGGGTAGACCAAGATTAAAAAAAGGTTGCAAGTCGCACGTGTTCAGGTTCCACTTCTCTCAACTATATGGGACCACCGGACATCACACTCGTATCTGATCGCATTGCTGAACTAATAAAGACATGGAATGTCCTCAAAGACTGCACCGACAGCGGCCTACAATACATTTCGTTCAGAGTAGAACATAAGACAGCAAGGAAAGGGAATGGGTCTAATCTTAACCGTGAACCGCTAATAGCTACCTTTGATGCACGTTCCCACGGAGACACAACCCTTAAAAACGCCGCACAAGTGGTGAGAGCAGAAATGAGTCGCACCAAACAAGCTTGTAGTAAAACGATGCCGACTATGACAAAGAAAAAACATAACAGCTCTGTTTATTGGTGGACGGGGGAAATAGCCGAACTGAGACGTAACTGTCTTCACCTCAGGTGAAAACACAACAGGGCCAAATAAATCGGGCAAGCCACTGTGGGCGCAGAAGCATACAAGAGTGGAAAGAGGCATCCAAAGACCACTATTGCAAAAAGCAAGAAAGATAAATCGGAAAAACTCCAGGCAGACATAAATAGGGATCTCTAGAGACTTGAGTACAAGATTCTATTGAAGTAACTGGAAGCCAGAATACCTACACCGGAACTAAGCTCAAGCGCGATGGATTACATCGTAAAAAAAATATTTCCAAGTCACGAATCCAGAGAAGGTGTTGAGTACTAAGCTGAAAAACAACAAGCCAAGAAGACCGGTTGGAGTACCCGCAGAAGTCCTCAAAGAGATCGCAAAAATGCGACCACAAGTCTTATTGTACATGTACAATGCTTGTCTAAGAGAAGTAACTTATCGAGAAATCTGGGTAAGGGCTCTTGTTCGTTCTTATTTAGAGTACACTGTTATCACTTGGAGAACTTACGTCCAACTTTCGATAATTTTTCATTTTTGTATGCAAAAGAAGTTTAATAAAAAGCCTAAAAAAATTTAAATATCGTTCCCATTTTGTTTTGTTGTAAAAAAATTCCTGAAAATACCCTAAATTTTCGAGCTTTAGACCACCGGGGCCCCTTAAAGACTATAACTCGTTATCCAATTCCAGGCTGCTTGATTTCACTTTATCTTAATCTAATTTTGTAAAAATTTTAAACCTAGTTAGTTAATATTTAATTTATATTGGAGGCTAATATTTTAGTTACCCAATTTGGCTTGTTTGTTTCTATATTTTTGTCTAATCTGTAAGCTAATTTGTACGAGTACTGTAGATTAACAAAATGAGCTAACAAAATAAAAAATAAAAAAATTAAAAATAAAAACTGTGAGCCTTAAGTAGCCAAACCAAAGTCCATATGGGATATGCCGTTTTGATTTTTATAATTTAAGTGTCATATGTGAAATTCGTAAGCCAAAATATGCCTACAGGGTTCGGCACTCGAAGTGTAACCAATTAAATTTGGAGTTTGGAAAACTACTTTTATTCAATTCAAAGTAAAAAAGGGTGAAAATAGCACAAAATCAATTTACTTTTGCTCGATATGACCACCTTTTGCCTTGACTATGGCCGTGATACGGTCCCGAAACGAATCGCAAGCGGCCGGAATGCGACTTGCAGAGATTTTGGCCCACTCGCGGACAATGGCTTTTTTCAGCGCCTCGAGACTGGTGAATCTTATAGTTCGAACTTTGCTCTCCCAAATGGCCCAAAGAGAATAATCCATCGGCTTCGCGTCTGGTGAATTTGAGGGCCATTGCTTGGACGTTATGAAGTTCGGAACGTTGTTTTCTAGCCATTCTTGATTCACGCGAGCTTTGCGAGACGGTGCCGAGTCCGGTTGAAACCTGCCACCAAAATTTTTGTCTGCCCACGGCTTCAAAGCAACCTGCAGAATACTTTCCCGATAATATTTCGCATTTACATTGACGTGAGGCACGAAGAAAACGATTGGAGAGCGTCTATCTGCGGTTACAGCGGCCCGAACCATTACCTGTGGCGGGTGCTACCTCTGGTGGCCAATCGATGACTTAAATTCTCGTATGAGCGGTCGGTCAAATAAACCCTATCGTTTTTGGAGCTTACGAATTGCAAAATTTGAAAAATTTTCTCGCAGAAAACACAATGTGCGGAAATTGACCGCTTTCGACCAAGCGAAACAACTCCTTTGCTCTCTCAAGTCGGACTTGTCGCTACTTTAGTGTGGGATCATGCACCTTGTGAATCTTGTAAGGCTTGACTTATGCGGCGAATGCTCCGGTCAGATATTTTCAGTTCTTTCGCCATTTGATTGGCACTTCGTCGGGGATTTCGCTCAAGTCGCTTCTTCACTTCCTGAACCATTTCACGTGACGTTGCAGTCTTTTGATGACCAACTCCATTACGTTTCGCAATGCTACCAGTCTCATTGTGAACAGTAATGGTGTAATAAATAAAAACTTTATTTACTTTAAGGTGCTCAAGCTCACGAGCAATCGCTGGTTGAGATTTACCAGCGAAATATTATATAATGCAACCCCACTATTACGTTTGAAATCCAGTACTGATCTCCTTTTTTTCGCGTTTATTCTCAGCAAAATGCTTCGGCGCGCTTGTAAAGAATACTCTGGACTGTCATTTAGCCAACTAACAGATAATTGAAGTCCGTGCATCATCTGCGTGAGCGGTCTGAAGTTGGTTACACTTCGAGTGCCGGACCCACTAAATGTGACTTCTGAACAAAATGCAATAATTTTTTTTTTAATTTCCGTCAATCATTTTGTGTTTTTTTATATAGAATCATATTTGTTAAAATACTCTTAAATATGAAGTTTGAACTAAATCTTATAATTTTTTGTAAATTTTCCATCCTCTGTATTCAATTCAACCATTTGGATTAAAAGTATGAGTTCCAAACAACCAGCTTTTTGCATAAATATTTATGTGTTTGTGGACTGTTGATGAAAACTCTCGGATTCTGCCTTTAGCGCTACGACACTTAATCCAGCATAGCGTTTTCGCCTAAAACTATGCTTGGATTTTGTATTATTCAAGCATCGACGAGGAGCAGCAGTGTGCGTTGAAATATGTGAGCAATTTTTCGTTTTATTTTTTATTTTTTTTTTTTTCTTTTTTTACTAATATTTAACTTCTCAGTTTTCTGTAGCTCCTTTCTTGCTTCCCTCACAAATTTGACCTCAAAGCTAGTTTTGCTTAATTTCTCTATTTTATACTTTTCCTTGTTCCTGTCACTTTCCTTATTCTCATTCTTATCTTGGTCGTTTACACATCCGCATGGTAAATGGCTCCCATTTGCCACACTTATACTTCTTGCATACACATATACACACACACTTTCTCACGCTTAACCACATTTACGTTTGGTGCTTTCGCATTTAGCGCTCAAATTGACATACGCACAAGCAGCTCAGTGTAACTACCCACTTTACCACATTCACTACACTCCATTGCTCACCAAAATTAATGGGCAATTGGTTTGGCGCGCGCCACTTGAGCGTTCTCGACGATGAAAACTCACATAGAAGAACAGAGTTTTTGGTTTTTTGGTACCTAATAGGAATTACCCAGTTTTTCAGTTGATTTTTTTTTCATGGTGATTTGGCATCAATGACTGAGTGGCGCACAAGAGCGCTCAACGAATGAAAATCAAGAAAACTACTAATGTCGGTATTCAGTAAGCAGTCAGTACTTATTGCCAGTAACCATTAAATATTATTGCGACTAGTGATTGCCATCCAAATACTTGAGTAAATAATTTTGTATGTGTTTGACCGGAAACGATAAATAACTTTTTTTCAAAGGCTTTAACAGTTTTTTTCACAGAATACTTACCAGGTCTCTTGGCAAACATTCGAAGGTTTAGAAATATTTATGCCGAAATTCAAGCAGCAGTGGTTCTGGTGCCTAGCAACTGCAGCCTGCAACAATATTACGAAGGAGTCAGGGGGTCATTATTCCTATAGCATTCAAAGCTTTTAAAACAAAAAATGTTGTATTTCTGATTAATGCTGGATTCAAACAAACTGCTTCATTGGAAGATGAATATGGGTTAGGTTGAGTGAACTCCGCTTAACTGAGCATCCCGGCGTGCATTTGTTACATCCAGCAGAAACCTTTATTTAGCTGCGACTACTTTAACAAGACTTATATTTTTTTCATTTTTTTTATATTTTGTTTTGGTTGGTTGGTTTAAGGGTGACCGCGCATCGGAGTGCCACATAGACCGCAAGTTGGGTCCGTTGTGTTGCCCTAGAGCTCATTATGTTATATGATTTCCCCACCTAACCAAGATTTTTATTGTGGATTTTGGTCAAAGATATTAATTCGTTTCGAGAATTTGATGAGAGATTCGACTTTCAGGTTCGAGAGTACTGAAAGATTGTCAATTGTTGGAGAGCCAAGAAGAGCGAGGCGACTTCTGGCTAGACCGGGACAACTGCACAGCAAATGTCTGCTCGATACTTCCTCATTTGCGTCCTCGCAGTATCTGCACAGGTCGTTTTGAGGAACCCCGAGCCGACGTGCGTGAGTGCCCAACAGGCAGTGGCCGGTGATAAGAGATATTATATGCCTTAGTTCGTGTTTCGAAAGACTTATAAGGGTTTTTGTCTGTTTCAGATTGTAGGATTGCCAGATTTGTCTGGTCGTAACGCAAGTAGTTTCCACTCGCCACCTCCGATCAGCAATGCTGTGAAATTCTCGATCAATGAGCATTTTACATGTTGAGAGCGGAATGTGGATTGTGGGTAAGTTACTAACATTTGATTGCGCAGCTCCAGCTCTTGCGAGCTCATCAGCTTTGCAGTTACCTTCGAATCCACTGTGACCCGGTATCCAGATAACTTGGACAGAATTCTGAACACTTATCTCGTTAAGAGATAAGAGACAGGATCGAACCACATCTGAGTGGGTATAAGAGGAGCTGAGTGCTCGAACGGCCGCTTGACTGTCGGTGAAAAAGCGGATATCCTCTAGTGATATTCTATTTTCTAAGAGAGTTTTCGCAGCATACCAGATAGCGCATACTTCCGCTTGGAATACGCTACAGTAGTCGGGTAATCTAAATGATAGATTGATGTGAGGGGAATTGGAAAAGATTCCAAATCCCACTTTGCCGTCTTGTTTTGAACCATCTGTATATATAGTCAGAGGACCATTGATTTCGGTTAGATTTGTCTTCCATTCTTCCCTAGTTGGGAGTGAACAGGAGAATAGCAAGGGTGGTGATGGAAGACTTACATGATAGTCTATGTCGGAAGAGATAACAGTGTTCCTGTTCAGTATGGCCGAATGGCCAAGATACTTATTCCATTTCGATATAGCATTCATGCGTGTCGCTGCTTTCGCTGCAATCGCTTTGCCAGCCAGATCGATAGGGAACAAGTGAAGCAACGTATTTAGAGCCTTAGTAGGTGTTGTACTTAAGCATCCTGTTATCAGGAGGCAGGCTGTTCTTTGAACTCGATCAATTGTGGCTACTCTACACCGTTTTTCGAGTGCTGTCCACCATACAACCACACCGTAGAAGAGTATCGGTTTGATGATCGAGGTATATATCCAATAAATGATCCGAGGTGAAAAACCCCAGGTTTTGCCTATAGCTTTCTTACAAGTATAAAGAGCTATGAAAGCTTTTTTACATCTGTTTTCGATGTTCAATTTCCAACTCAACTTCCTATCTAGAATAACTCCTAGATATTTAGCTGAATCAGATAGGAGTAATGATTCCCCTTTTAAGGTTATTGTTTGCAGTGGAGGAGATTGTTGTTTCCTATTGAGGAGAACAAGATCTGTCTTTGCTGGATTCGCATTTAGTCCGCATTCGGTGCACCATTTTGACAGAATATTGATTGAGCGTTGCATGAGCTCAGTGAGGGTATTCAGGTGTTTGCCTGGCACGCAGAGAGCAATATCATCTGCATAGGCTACAACCTTGCAGCCTGCTTTTTCGAGATTTCGAAGCAAACTGTTTACAGCGAGATTCCAGAGAAGGGGTGAAAGTACTCCGCCTTGAGGAGTGCCTTTGACGGCGTACATTCTCATGCGGCTTAACCCAAGCTCTGAAGTGATTATTCTATTTTGGAGCATTTGTTCGATCATCTTTCGGATGGAGTAATTAATACCCAATTTGGCAATTTCAGACAAAATAGCGTTGGGTTCAATATTATTAAAAGCACCTTCTATGTCCATAAATGCGACAAGAGAGTACTCCTTATTGTGAAGGGAAGTTGCCACTGTTTGCACCAGTGAGTGAAGTGCCGTTTCAGTCGATTTCCCTTTAGTGTAGGCATGTTGTGCCTCAGAGATCAACTTAGTATCAAGTTGGGTTTTGATTTGCTCATCTAAGACTTTTTCAAAAGCCTTTAAGCAAAAAGAGGTTAGGCTAATGGGCCTGAAGTCGTTTGCTTTGCAGTGTGAAGGTTTCCCCGTTTTCGGAATGAATACTACCTTCGATTTCTTCCAAATTGTCAGAAGATAAGACAGATTTAAACACTTGTTAAAGATCCTTGTTAACCAAGGCAGTAGAATTTCTAGTCCTTCTTGAAGTTCTGCTGGAATGATGTTGTCAGGACCTGGTGATTTAAATTTTTTAAAGCTTAGTATTGCTGTAGAGAAGCTATTAGAGCTGATAAGATCTGATCTATTCCCATAATTACTCTGAAGAGTGCTGGGAAGTGCAGGTAAGTTGGCAACACAGCCTGGAAAGTGAGATTCTAGAAGTATTCTAAGAGTGTGGTCAGTTGAAGTAGTCCAAGTTCCATCTTGAGTCATGATAAAACTGGGAGAGACTGGGTTTGATGCAAGAATCTTGCGTAGTCTGCTTACTTCTGAGGTGTTCTCTAATTCTTGAGTGTATGATCGCCAGGATGTGCGTTTTGCACTTCTGACAACTTTCTTAAAGTCTTTGAGACATTGTCGATATTCTTCCCATTCGTCTGTTATTTTAGATTGGTTAAAGAGTTTCCGAGTTCGATTGCGAAGTTCTGAGATTTCTGGAGTCCACCAAAAAGGTTTATGCTTACCTCCTGTTTTTGTCAGGGGACAAGATTGTCGTGCTGCGCTTTGACACGTCTTCATTATCATGTTGACAGCGTTTTCGATATCGTTTTTATTTGCCATTTCAAACTGCCTGATATCAGGAAGTCCATTGGCAAGATGTTCTTTATATTTGATCCAATTCATACGTTTTTTGTTAAGGTACTTCATGGGTTTTGCCGTTTCGGCTTTTAAAGTGAATGTTATATATTGGTGGTGCTGTTTATCAACGCTCCAGTCCTGCACCAGTTGTGTACATGATTCGCTAGCAAGAGTAATATCGAGTACCTCTCTTCTAGACGAGTTAAGAAACGTAGGGACATCACCTCTATTACATATATCAAGCTTATTCGCTAGAATATAATCAAAATATTTTGTTTTACTTTACTTTATTTTATTTTATTTTATTTTATTTTATTTTATTTTATTTTATTTTATTTTATTTTATTTTATTTTATTTTATTTTATTTTATTTTATTTTATTTTATTTTATTTTATTTTATTTTATTTTATTTTATTTTATTTTATTTTATTTTATTTTATTTTATTTTATTTTATTTTATTTTATTTTATTTTATTTTATTTTATTTTATTTTATTTTATTTTATTTTATTTTATTTTATTTTATTTTATTTTATTTTATTTTATTTTATTTTATTTTATTTTATTTTATTTTATTTTATTTTATTTTATTTTATTTTATTTTATTTTATTTTATTTTATTTCATTTCATTTTATTTTATTTTTTTTTTAGAGCTTAATCCATCTCGGCTATTGCCGGAGATTACACATCCCGGATAAAATTTTCAAGGGATTGTGCTCTGGTGGAGCGTAGTCCAAGTTCTACGCCCATGCGATGGCTATTGCTTAAATATTTAAAAACCTACGAACTATTGCACATGTGTCCAGTATGGTCGACTTCTGCATGTCTTCTAAAAGGTGTTGGCAGTCATATTTCTTCAAGTTTTTTATTAAATGCTTAGGCACTAATCCAGTGGACGATATGATTATTGGAATTATATTCACTTCCCTCGCTTTGTACATCTGTTTCAGTTCTATGGCCAAAGCAGCATACTTCGATACTTTGGTGGAGTATGTGCTTTGGATGTTGCGATTAAGGGGCACCGCTATATCGATTACTTCGATCGTTTTATTTGTCTTGTCGAACAAGATAATGTCAGGTTTGTTGGCAGCTGCTGTTTGATCTGTGGATATAAATCTGTCCCAGTACAGTTTAAAATTTGCATTTTCGATTATTGCCTTTGGTTCATATTTAAAATACAAGACTTCTGCTTGTAAGAGACCGTGTTTTATCGCAAGTTGTTGGTGGAGGATCTTTGCTATATTGTTATGTCTCATGACATATTCACGGGGGGCAAGTACGCTACATCCAGCAATTATATGGTCGATTGTTTCGCCGTAAATGCCGCACCTTCGGCATCTATCCTCTATTGCCTCGCCATGTATCGACCTTCGGAAATTCCTTGTTGGAATAACTCGGTCTTGGATAGCGATTGCGAAACCTTCTGTTTCAGAAAATAGCTTTCCTTTTTTCAACCATAAATTGGATGATTGTGCGTCTATCCATTCCATTTCGAGATCATGCGGATGGGCACCGTGTATTGTTTTTGCCTTCCATGCTGTGATCATTTCTGCTGGGGATTTAACCCCCTCAGGTACTGGGAAATCCTGGTCCATCAGACTTAGCGGGGTAAAGCCGTTATCTGCCATAGCTATAGCTTTAAATAGATGGGACTCGCTGCTTAGAAAATATGTACGTAGCTTTAAAGTTTGCGAGAAGTGTAGGCGCGCTATATTGATGATTCCTCTCCCACCAACGTTTCGAGGAAGGGATATTCTTTCCACAGCGCTTTGAGGGTAATGGCTTTGGAACTTTGTAAAAGTGGTGCGTATCAGCGTTTCAATCCGAAGGATGTCTGTCTGAGACCATTTTATTACTCCAAACGAGTATGTCAAAAGAGGTATGGCCCAGGTATTAATTGCTTTGCATTTATTTCCACTGTTCAGACTAGTTTTTAATACAGCTTTCAGTCGTGCCTCAAATTTGTTAATGAGGTTTTGTTTTACTAGCGTGTGGTTGATTCCTTTAAGTTGCAGAAATCCTAAATATTTATAAGATTCGCTGCTATGCAAGTTGTCTATAATAATATTTTGATCTACTGCGTAGTTTTCTTCGGTTTCATCAAGCTGACCTCTAATCAAATGTATTATTTTGCACTTATCTGGTCCAAATTCCATTCCCACGTCATCGCTAAAAGCTTTAGTGGCATCTATCAGCTCATATAGCTTATGCTTTTTGTTTGCGTAAAGTTTCAAGTCATCAACAAATAGAAGATGGTTGAACGTGTGCTCTCTTATTTCTGTTTTCAGTACAAAGCCATTTTGTTTAAGTGTGAGAAGCCTGCTAAGTGGATTGAGACCAATGCAGAACCATAAGGGGCTTAAGGCATCCCCTTGGAATATACCACGTTTGATTGGAATCTGTTTCGAAACAGTTCCATTTAGAACCAGTTTTGTATTCCACTTGCTCATTATGCGGCCCAAGAGGGCAACAGTGGCAGCATCGATTTT
Organism: Anastrepha obliqua; assembly: GCF_027943255.1. Taxonomy (NCBI): domain Eukaryota; kingdom Metazoa; phylum Arthropoda; class Insecta; order Diptera; family Tephritidae; genus Anastrepha; species Anastrepha obliqua. The sequence continues at coordinate 109,106,505 of NC_072894.1, read as the reverse complement.
GTATATTCTTAATATCTCTAATAGGTAATCATGCGGCATTGAATCAAAAGCTTTTTTGTAGTCAATAAACGCGACGCTTAAATTCCGCCTTCTTCTCAGAGCTACTCCTGTGATAACAGTGTCTATAGTAAGCTGATCTTTACAGCCCATTGTGCGCTTCCTGCAACCTTTCTGTTCTTCACATAAAATGCTGTTACTTTCACAGTGTTCATATATTCGGTTAGCGATAATTTTCGTCAAGAGTTTGTATGTCGTGCTCAAGCAAGTAATTGGGCGGTATTTTGCTGGATCAGCAGATGGTGCATCCTTTGGAAGAAGATAAGTTACTCCGGCAGTGAGAAATTCTGGGATAGCCGCTATATTTTTCAGTAGCTCGTTGTAGCATCTTGCGAGTGCTTCGTGCATTACTGAGAGCTTTTTAAGCCAGATGTTGTGTAGCTGGTCTAGGCCAGGGGATTTCCAGTTAGCTGAAGTACATATATTATTCTCTATTTCTTCTGCTGTTATGTCGTAGAAGTGCATTGGTGCAACGTTATCCGCTTTTTCTTTTTCTTTGGCTAACCAATTCGCATCAGCATTGAAGTGTTTTGCTTGTGCCCATATTTTCTCCCAAAACTGCTCTAACTCTTGTTGTTGTGGATATAATATCTGAGATTCTGCATTGCTGTTTTGTTGCAGATTTCTATAAAAGCTTTTTTGATTTTTGTGGAAAAGCTGGTTTTCCTTCCGCCTCTGATTACTTTTGAGGTATCTTCTTAATCGCTTTGAGTAAGCGGCGAGTTGCTGTACTTTCCTATCAATTATCTCTGATAATTGGTCAAGACCTACAGTCTGAGGCTTAAGCGGCGCGATGATTCTAGATACATGCCTTAACAACCTTTTAGATCTAGCCCCATTTTTAAATGAAGTAAGCCTCCCTATAGATTCTCTTAGACCGGCAATTCGTGTTTCGAGTCTTCTTTGCCACCTGGGGGCTACTGGCGTTTTTTGTGTTGTTTTATTTTTAAATGTCTGTACCTTTGGGTGCTTCCCCAGTAATCGTATAGTAGTAAGAGCAGAAACATAAAAGAGAGTGTTAACATATTCCAAGTTGGTGCTATTGGCGACATATGCTGGCAGAATTTTCGAGTTAAGTGTTTTAACCACTTCGTTTAATTTTTCCGATTCGCCTAATCGGGGTATCCTTGGTCTTAGCAAAGGATCCATACCTTCATAATTCGCCAGATAATTAAGGAAAATATCTTTCACCTCCCGTTCTTCATTAGTTTCTGGACCATCGCTTTCAATACTTTCATAGATCAAGTTAATTTCAGGTTGTACGTTGGTAAATTCCGCTAAATTTTCAGGCTGTGGGTTGCGTGCCTCGGTTATCTCTGGTGTTATTTCCTCTTCGCTTCCTTCCACTCCTCGTAGCTCGTTGCGTATTGCACTTTTAATTTCCTCTTGCTTTTCTTTTCTTACATATTCGTGTTGGAAGATTGCTTTTTTCCTTGTAGCAAGGCTATTTTCGGTTAGCTTCCCATTCAGATGCCTATATCTTCTTAGAAACAGGTCTAGCATTCTCTCACGATAGGTCGTCATGTGCTCCGGTTCTTCACAATTTGTGGAAATGTAGTAGCAGCGCAGGACATATTCATTCATTTCCGTTGTCCATTGAATACGCTGTCTAACACGGCCTGCTCTTGTGGTCCCAAGATTAACTTGAGAAACACTTGTCGCAGTGTTGGGGTTTTCGTGTTGTTGTTGTTGGGCCACTGGCGACTCCGCTATCTGATGTCGATGAGCAGAGCCCTCGCCGGCAGCCGTGGCTTCTGCCGACACTTGAGCGAATATCCTCGCTCGGCTGCAATCATTAGATTCCTCTATAATGCGGCTCTCCGTTTTTCGAAACGGGTAATTGCATTTTAAACCTTCTGCCAGGTGGTTTACAGATTTCCTTCTGGGTTAACTGTGTCCTTCAGACATGCATTCACACAGCCGGCATGTTAGGCATTTTAGCGGTATGTTTTCTTCTTCGCTGAAACTTCGGAGCCGTGGAGTCGTTACTTCCAGCACCCCTCGGTGAGGGATGTCCGTGCGGGGTCGTGACTAGGGGCCGCGGGGTTGTCATGCCCGTCAACTCTCTAATGAGAGATGCCCTTGCGGGCATTATTTTATTTTATTTTATTTTATTTTATTTTATTTTATTTTATTTTATTTTTTTTTTTTTATTTTTTTTTTTTTTGCTTTATTGCTTTATTGCATCCCAAGAAAGGAGTGATTTACACTCATTGGCGACAGCTTTGCTGCAAGCTAATAATTTATAATAGGTACAAAGATTACGATTAAATAAGTGTATATAAATATTATATAAAATAGTTAACAATTAACAAACAAGAAAAAGTTTACTGTAAAAAGTGTCTGACTATATGACAAGAATTGAGTAAAGTTGCATTCTGCATATCGAAAATGATATATTCTGGGAGTTGAAGAGCTTTCATGTTGTCTGCTAAGTTTTTATGCACTAGTCCGTGGGCTGAGATGATAATTGGTAGTATCTGCACCTTCCTGTGCTTCCACTGGCGTTTGATATCAATGCCTAAGTCAGAATATTAGGATATTTTTTCTGCATATGTTTTTTTGAATGTTTTTGTTTAGAGAAACAGCAATATTAACTATATAACCAGTCGCTGGAGATTTATCAATCAGGAAAATATCTGGCCTATTGTGGTCTCTTGTGGCATTTGTTAAAATTGTTCGGTCCTAATATAAAAGGTAATTGGAGTCTTCTTGAACAGGTTCTCGGGTGTATCTGACGTACAGTATTTTGCTTTGATTGGAGTTGTACATCTGCGTCAGTTTTAGATGGATTATTTTCGCGATGTCATTGCGTCGCTTTAGGTACATAGAATTTGCCAGTGTGGTGCATCCCGCTAGCACGTGGTCTAATGTCTCACTCCGGCTATTGCATCTTCGACATCTGTCTGCAAAGGCATTTGGATCTCGCATTACATATTTAATATAATTTCTTGTTGGAATCACACCATCTTGTATGGTGAAAATGGTACCCTCCGTTTCGGCAAATATCGACCTGTTGGTAAGCCATAAGTGCGACAATTTTTGGTCGACATGTGGGCTCAGCAAGTCTTTTCGATATACGCCGTGGACAGCCATTTCAGACCATCTTTAGATTTTTTCATCTATTGTGGTTGCGTTCCTGATTTCGTAGGATTGACTCATCCGAAGTGGGGTGTAGTTATCATGCGCAGCACTTGCAGTCTTGTGCAGATCGGATTGGGAGCACTTATGTTGGAAGTATGCTCTTATGCTTAAGATAAGTTTGTCATGCAGTGCTCCAACATCAATCTGTCCCCTGCCGCCCTCTTTTCTAGGTAGCATCATTCGAACGACAAAGCTTTTTGGATGATGTGACTTGTATTTAGTCATAATTGTACGTATTATTCGTTGTAGATTTTCTATTTCAGTAGATGAGCATTTTACAATTCCGAAGCTATACAATACCACCGGGACGACAAATGAACTAATAGCGTGGATTTGGTTTTTCCCATTAAGTTGGGTTTTACAGACAGCGTGAAGACGCCTTTTAAATTCTGCTATCAGATTTTTCCTCATTTGCATCGTATTTATGCTGCTGCTTTGCATAACTCCAAGGTACTTGTATACCTCTCCCGGCTCCATTTCTGTTATGTCGAGTCCGCTACTTTCCGCAGTTACATGTCGAGAAACCACTTTACCTTTAACTATTGTGATCTTTCGGCATTTATCAAGTCCAATAGACATTTTAAAGTCATTGGATAAGGTTTCGACACATTTCAAAAGCTTATCTAGATGTTTGGAATTGCTGGCGTAGAGTTTCAAATCATCTACGTAAAAAAGCTGGCTCAGTCGGAATCTTCCAGACTGTCCGTGTTTTAATACAAAATGTCCCATCTCATTCAGGATGTGACTTAAGGGGTTCATGCTGAGAACAAACCAAAGTGGACTCAACGAGTCACCTCGAAAGATGCCATTTCGAATGTTTATTTAGGTTGTGCATTGAGAGCTTTCAGGGCCAGGTATTTTTATTCTTGTCCTCCAGCGTTGCATATTTTTTTGTAGAAGGAGTATGATATTGGGATTGAAGTTGTAAATACGAAGTACTTTAGTAAGCCAGGAGTGTGGAACCAAATCGAATGCTTTCATCCAGTCAATATAAGCTGCATAGAGGTTTCTGTTCTTCTGTTTAGATTGCCCAAGGACAACTTGATCGATGATCAGTCGCTCTTTACAACCTTTTGATGCACGTATACATCCTTTCTGCTCTTCTGCAATCAGATTATGTATTTCGATATGCTCATAAAAGATGTTAGTTATGCACGACGTGAGTATTTTGTAAATAACTGGCAAACAGGTGATGGGCCTGAATTTTGATTTCATCACATTTTGGAATCATATATGTCGTACCAAGCGCTGCAAAATTTTGCAATTCTTAGTGAAGAGGACTGCAAGTTTGTCGTGTATACATGTGAGCTTTTTGAACCAGTAAGCATGCAAGTTGGCATGCAGCCTGGAGTTTTCCAATTGTGGAGCCTTCGAGCAACTTGCGCAACCTCTTCAGGTGTTACGGCTGAGAAACCGAGTATTGCAATACTAGAGTACTTTTCCTTCACTTCTCCTATCCAGCTTGCCGAGGTGCTGTATTGCTGAGGTTTGGACCAAACAAACCTGTATGATCTAAATTCATCCATTATTTTATTTTATTTTATTTGAGCTTAATCCATCTCGGCTATTGCCGGAGATTGCACATCCCGGATAAAATTTTCAAGGGATTGTGCTCTGGTGGAGCGTAGTCCAAGTTCTACGCCCATGCGATGGCTATTGCTTAAATATTTAAAAACCTACGAACTATTGCACATGTGTCCAGTATGGTCGACTTCTGCATGTCTTCTAAGAGGTGTTGGCAGTCATACTTCTTCAAGTTTTTTTTAAAATGCTTAGGCACTAATCCAGTGGAAGATATAATTATTGGTATTATATTCACTTCCCTCGCTTTGTACATCCGTTTAAGCTCTATGGCCAAAGCTGCATACTTCGATACTTTGGTGGAGTATGTGCTTTGTATGTTGCGATTAAGGGGCACCGCTATATCGATTACTTCGATCGTTTTATTTGTCTTGTCGAACAAGATAATGTCAGGTTTGTTGGCAGCTGCTGTTTGATCTGTGGATATAAATCTGTCCCAGTACAGTTTAAAACTCGCATTTCCCAATATTGCCTCTGGTTCATATTTAAAATACAAGACTTCTGCTTGTAAGAGACTGTGTTTTATCGCAAGTTGTTGGTGGAGGATCTTTGCTATATTGTTATGTCTCATGACATATTCACGGGGGGCAAGTACACTACATCCAGCAATTACATGGTCGATTGTTTCGCCGTAAATGTCGCACCTTCGGCATCTATCTTCTATTGCCTCGCCATGTATCGACCTTCGGAAATTCCTTGTTGGAATAACTCGGTCTTGGATAGCGATTGCGAAACCTTCTGTTTCAGAAAATAGCTTTCCTTTTTTCAACCATAAATTGGATGATTGTGCGTCTATCCATTCCATTTCGAGATCATGCGGATGGGCACCGTGTATTGTTTTTGCCTTCCATGCTGTGATCATTTCTGCTGGGGATTTAACCCCCTCAGGTACTGGGAAATCCTGGTCCATCAGACTTAGCGGGGTAAAGCCGTTATCTGCCATAGCTATAGCTTTAAATAGATGGGACTCGCTGCTTAGAAAATATGTACGTAGCTTTAAAGTTTGCGAGAAGTGTAGACGCGCTATATTAATGATTCCTCTCCCACCAACGTTTCGAGGAAGGGATATTCTTTCCACAGCGCTTTGAGGGTAATGGCTTTGGAACTTTGTAAATGTGGTGCGTATCAGCGTTTCAATCCGAAGGATGTCTGTCTGAGACCATTTTATTACTCCAAACGAGTAAGTCAAAAGAGGTATGGCCCAGGTATTGATTGCTTTGCATTTGTTTCCACTATTCAAACTCGTTTTTAATACTGCTTTCAAACGTGCCTCAAATTTGTTCATGAGGCTTCGCTTTACTAGCGTGTGGTTGATTCCTTTAAGTTGCAGAAATCCTAAATATTTATAAGACTCGCTGCTATGCAAGTTGTCTATAATAATATTTTGGTCTACTGCGTAGTTTTCTTCGGATTCATCAAGCTGACCTCTAATCAAATGTATTATTTTGCACTTATCTGGTCCAAATTCCATTCCCACGTCATCGCTAAAAGCTTTAGTGGCATCTATCAGCTCATATAGCTTATGCTTTTTGTTTGCGTACAGTTTCAAGTCGTCAACAAACAGAAGGTGGTTGAACGTGTGCTCTCTTACTTCAGTTTTGAGTATAAAGCCATTTTGTGTAAGTGTGAGAAGCCTGCTAAGTAGATTGAGACCAATGCAGAACCATAAGGGGCTTAAGGCATCCCCTTGGAATATACCACATTTGATTGAAATCTGTTTCGAAACAGTTCCATTTAGAACCAGTTATATATTCCATTATTTTATTTTATTTTATTTTATTTTATTTCAATTTGTTTTATTTTATTTTATTTTATTCCGTTTTAATTTACTTTGATTTTCTTATTCTAATTTTATTTTATTTCCGATTTTTTTCTGAGGAATGGATAAAAGCAAGTTTTCCTGAAAGTCTAGGTTATATACAAAAAATTAATTTTTCAGTTTTTCATTTTAAAGTTGGTGGCCGGGGAGGAGTATACACAAAAATTTTTTTTTTTTTTTTGTAAGTATTTTATTTGCAATCTATCTTAAAATAATGATATTCAGCAAATTAGGTCTTATTATCTAATAGCAGCGGTAGTATTTGCACAAATGCAAAACTACTTATAAAATTACGATATTTGTTCTAATATTTGATCTTAAATGTATTAAATTTCAATTGTACTAATGAGTTGCTTATCTTCATATAGGAACTTATGTATTTTGTTTTTTATTTAGTGTTGATTAAATAATTTAATTCAGAAAAATTAGAGAAATGGCAAGTCTAAGATATGATTACGCTTCAGTCGTATTGTTTCATTACTTGAGTCTAATAAGCATATAGCATTCGTATTTACATGGTTTGACAGCCGTGCAAGATATCTGTTAGAAAAGTTTGGAATTTCACTCTTTACAAATGGGATATCTAAGTCCTTATGTATTGCTTCATTTGTGACGAACCAAGGGGCGTTAACAAGTGCACACAAAAATAAATAAAATTTAGTCGAGGAAAATAAAATAAAATTGGGTGATATAAAATAAAATAAAATAATTTTAATAAAAAAAAAATAAACATTTTTTCTCTTTCAATAAATATTTAAAATAAAAAAGTGATCATCTTATGAATTAGATATAATTTTTTGAGCCGCATAATCGAAAAACTATTAAAATGTGGGCTTCTTGGTTTTTACAGCGAAGCGCCAATAGTGGCCATTTTTTAGTAAAAATAAATTAGAAATTCAGATTCTCCGTACCTCTAAACTCCCAGAAACAACTTTTTACGAAAAACATATTTGCAATAAAATCAAGTGAAATTTTTTTTAATACTGCTCCACGACTACCAACTTTAAAATGAAAAAAAAAACTCCTAAAGTCATCAAACTAAGAAAACTGTTCCCTATTTACAGCCCAAACTATTAGAAAAATTTCAACTATTCAACCGAATCAACATCAATGCAAACGCCCGTACTAGAATCTTATTATTATTTCGATTCTTTCTCAGCTTTTTTGTTAAAAAACTGAAAAACTCCGATTTTTAGAGTGTCAAATTGAAAACCGCGCCATTTTGTCAATTATTTTTTTCCAGTAGCGGCGCAAAGCTACAGTCATACTGATTCATAATTTTTTTTTTTTTGGTTATTGAGTTTCAGATAAATAGAAGAGCCAAAATGGATAGCATCGTCCAGGTCCAATTTTTCGGATTCACAATTTTTGAATTTAGTTTTTTTTTTTTTTAATTTGAATAAAAACATTTTTTTCATATTTGTATGTAAAAGAAGTTAGATTAAAAGTTAGATTAAAAATATATGTCTTCATTTTTTTATTGTAAAAAAAATCTTTAAAATATCCTAAATTTTCGAGCTCTAGACCACTGGTCCTTTAAATTTTTGTATTTTCTTTTTATTTTGCTTTTTTTTATTTAATTTAATTTTATTTTGTTCTGTTTTACTTAATTTTATTTTATTCTGATATATTTTACTCTATTTGTGTCTTATTTTAATTTTCTGCTTAATTACAATTTTTTTTATTAATTTTTTTTTTATTTACTTTCAAATGCTTTAATTAAATTTTTTCTATTGTCTTTTATGTTAATTAATTTATTTTTTATTTTATTTAATTTATTACTATTTTTTATTTATTTAATTTTATATTTTTTTAGTTTATTAATTTTGAAAATTTTTTTTATATACATAATGTAATTAATTTACTCTTTTGAATATTTTCGTTTTTTGTTTTCCTTTTCAACCTCTTGCTTATTCATTTAAATTCGAACTATTTTAACTAATTTATTTATTTTTTTTTAATACAATTTAATTTTTGATTAATTTTATTTACCTTTATGGCTTCAGCTCGATATCTTTAATAAATTTAGAACTACTGTGAATTATTAACCCTGTTTGGACACACGGGTCTGGCTAGACTTTTTCGACTTTGCACGTGAATTTAACATATTTCTATTATAGCTAATACTTTAGCTTCCAGGTAGCTTCCTAAAATTTAATTTTCTATCGACTTATATAGCCTTTTAAAAAGGACCCTCAAAGAGGAAGAAAAAATGCTGGAACCGGGTGCTCAACCGAAGGTTTTGAAAAAGTTGCCCAACGGGGAGGTAATTAACTCTTAATTTATTTTATTGTATTTTTTTTTAATAACTTTACTTAAGTTTAAAGTTTAAATTTATTTTATTTCGTATTTATTTGTATGTATTTTGCTTTTATATATTTCTTCTTTTTTACTATTTTTTTGTAATTTAATTTCCCCCCTTGTTCACTCCTCTCTGGAGCATAGGGCCTCGACAATACATGCCTTGCGTTGGTTTCGTTAATCTATTTGATTTCTGACAGGGTAGTTGATTAGCCGCTTAATTTAGCTTAGTTTTTTATTTCTTTATTGTATAAATTTATTTCAATAGGCTCTACTAAAATTATTTCGTTTATTTCCCATGTTTTTTTTTCATTTGATAAGTATTTTTTAAGCAACTCTTACCAAAGTTCAATAAATCGCCTTATTTTATTCCCATCATTTGGCGTTTTTATTTCCCGACCCGTGTCAATTCCAGTTGCAATAACTTTGCCATCAGCCAGCAAACGGCAGCTCACTTCCAGCCTTTATAATACCTCACCTTTGTTCTCTACACACAAATCTATAAGTAAATGCCTACACATACAAGTGCATGAGTCTCAGCAACAACTAAAATATACTCGTTCAGTCGCACACTCACTTCTTGGCGTATAGTAAACACAACAATGTGACATTGAAATCCTTTTATTTATTTATTTCTTTTTACTTAAGCAAACACACGAATGCATCAGAAAAGTAGCACAAACACAAATGGCTCAATAGGAAAGCCATATAAACAAATACTTATACTCACATACTCGCATATATAGTGTATTAATATTATCTTCGCTGAATGGCAGGCCGCTGAGAGCGTTTTGGATAAATAGATCAAGCATTGCAAATTTTGAAAAACAACACAGTGAAGTACATACATACAAACATAGTCGAATACGGTTCTTCGCTCAATAAATATTTTCATTCTTCCTATAGCTGCTTGTCTGTAATGCATATTTGTTTGCGCCACGCCTCGCACGCTCGCATACAAACGTTTGTGGTGGTGTTTACATACACACATATATTCATATGTGCTTAGACGTATGTGCAGCTACTTATTTGATGCGAAGTGCAACCAATTTTACGTGCTCAATCGTCTGTGTTGCTGGATGAATGACAGACTATTTCTGCACAAATGCACACTGCGCATTACATTGACTCCCTTCGTTTCTCTTGAGTGACGTTCGTTTTCGTTTACTATTTCCCCATCAAGATTTTATAAACCACTACAGCCCGCTCTTTAAGGTATTGTTACTTTGATGAACAAATATTTTGACAGCAAGTGGCATGTCACGTTTGAAGTTTTCTCAGCACACCGTCTAACTAATTTGGAGATATATACACACATATAAATATAAGCACTCTCTAACTAGACTAGGAAAACATATATAATATGATTAGTCCTCCAGCAGTCAAGAGTTCCGAATAAAACTTTTAATCACAATTTCTAATAGCAGAGTAAAGCACTGGTGGTACTTGTTGCTGGATACTCAGAGTTATATCTTAGGCAACTTTCGTACAGATTAAAATGATTTCAAAAAGAAAAAATAGATTTAGTAGTGAAAGAGAAAATAAAAAAAAATATGGTTTGACCTTAATAAAATATGTCCTTTGCCTTTTGAACAAATGAACTGAAAAGTGATTGGTTAAAAATTATAATTTTTAACAAAACACCATCTCTTCAGACGAAGCTTACACTTATTTTCAACTCAACGGCTGTATTAGCAAACAAAATTTTCGTCTTTGGTGGTCGGAAGGTCTGATTCCTGTGATGAAAAAGCCGGTGCATCCACAACGAGTGACCCTTTGGTGAAGATTTCGGTTGGACAGCTACATTGAACTTATTTTTTTTTTAACAATCGCAAAGCCCGCTGTCAAAGTGAAAGGTCTATTATTTTCAATAAAAAAAAGCATTAACATATATTTATGAGCTGTCTATGATCAACCACCCAGTATTTACTAAATATCTGGCTCTAAGGTAATCAGTACTGGTATAATTGATGGTCCAGGCTCCTCGATTAAATCGGTTTAACATATCTTTATTGAAATATTATAAAATAGTATCAAAAGTGCAGGTTCCGGAGTCATCTCATTGAATGCGTCCCTTTGTTAGATCCAACAGAAAGTTTCCACCTAAATTCTGTACCAAAAAGTGACTGACCACACAAACTTATTTGCGTACCATCACATGGAAAATGATCTAAGTTTGAAACATATTCGGTCAGAATTTTTAATAACATCGCATCCTCATTCTCAATGAAATTACAATGTTAACAGGTCAACGGATTCAAATTCAAATGGGCTCACAGAGGTGTTAAATATATGAGCAAACAAAAAAATTTAATTTCCAAAAAAAATTAAACTACAAAATTTTTAAACTACATTTAACGCACAAAAAAAAGATTCTTAAATATATTTTAGATAAAACGGAAATATTTTTTAATTTTCAACAAAAATTTTTTAATTGTAATTTTAAAAAATTAAAAAATAAATTTTAATTTTAATTGTAATTTTAAAAAATTCAAAAAAAATTAAGTACATTTTTTTTAAATTGTTTTTGGTCTAAAGTATACTTTGAAAAAATTTCTTTTGTCTAAAATGTAGTTAAAAAAAATTTTTTTTTAATTAAAAACTATTTATTTTTATCTAAAATAATTAAAAAAAAAATTTGACAAGAAATTGAATTTTAATAGATAAGAATTAATTTAATAGATTAAACAAATTAAAAAAAAAACTTTTATAAATTATATTTTAAATAAAATAAAATTAAACAAAAAGTTTTTAAGTACGTTTTATTAATTTTTTTTTATCTACTTAAAAATTAAAACTGTCGTTTAACTTTTTTTGTCTAAAATGTATTTATAAAAAATTTAAAAAATATTTTAAAGTACATTTGATTTAATTTTTTTTTTCTAAAATATGTCTAAAAACAATTTTCTTTTGTCAAAAATGTTATTTAAAAAAAAGAATTTTGGAAAGAAATTTAATTTTAATATATAAAAAATTAATTCAAAAAGTTAAACAAATAAAAAAAAATTTCATTTCGAATAATAAGAAAAATTAATCGATATAAAGGGGTTAGGCATATTCCCTACAAATATTAGTGCACTTTATAAATTGATTTTATTTTCACATAATTGCAGGTCAAATATAACGACTCTGTGAATTTAGTTTTGTCACAGCATTTTAAAGTTTCAGATAGAGTGATTTCAAAAGAAGATCATAAGAAGAAGGTCATAGAATATTCAAAAATATGGGTGTCTAATAAAATAACGATTTTTTCGAAGTCATCCCCTTGCGTGGGGCCCACTTGGACAAATATTCAAAATTCATCCATTGTTATATCATACAAGAGAAAAGTTAAGGTATGGAAGAAGAGGCCTTGAGATTAGAGAAGGATGCCTAATTTACGTTCGTAATTAGCCGCATCAAGCTACTGATGAACTTCACCAGCTGTATGATATTTAAACTCGCAATATCCGCAGGTGTAGCGAAAAAGTGAGAGCCCAGATATCTAAACCTGAGAAGAAGGTGCTGACATGACTCCACCTCGTCCTCCAGACAGCTTCTGTAGAACGGACTCAAGGCAATCCCAAGTCTCAACGCATGAATACCTAACGGACATTGTCCAGTAAGGATACCCACTAATTTCGAGAGCTGCGACTTTGTTAGCCTTAAAAGTTCCCTCGAACGCTCGACGCGAGGCTCATCCTTCCAGCAGGAGCAAATCACAGATTCTTAAGGGAACATCAATCCTTTCATTTTGCGATGAAACCGTCTCCAGGGTTCCCTGTCTAGCTAGCTCATCAACCCAAGAGTTTCCCTCTATGCCGTTGTGACCGAGAACCCAAATGAGCCCAATATCGAAGTATTCGGCTGCAATCGAGAGAGAAGACAGGCATTCCCCGAAGTGAGAAACCACTGAGTCCACTGCTTCCTTAATTGCGGCTACCTCCACTTGGAAAACACTACAGTGATGCGGAAGCCTGAATTTGAACTTGATGGGGAGCTCTTCACAAAATACTCCCACACTAACCATTCCGTCCAAGTTTGAGCCATTCGTGAACATGTTCGCCATGCCTAGCCACCAAATATTGCACTCCGCTCACTTATCCCTTGAGAGAATATGTTCCGTTGGGAACCATCTGTGGTAAAATATCTCAAACGTGATCTTCAAAGTTCCTTGAAGATCCTTTACGAGTCTTATTTAAATTCTTTAACAAAAAAATATAATGTTAATATATTCCCTAGAATAAAGATGGTAGAAAAATTAAATTAAATTAGAAAAACTGTTCTTTCTTTTATTAGCTCCTAAGTTCTTCCTAAAAATATGAATTAAAAGTATATATTACCAATTATAAATAATATTATAAATATCAAAAAAATTATAACAAATAAAGATCAAAATGTAAAAGGGCAGTTTTGAGCATAAACTACTGAGGAAATAATTACCACTGGCTAGTGGTCACAGAAAATATTTTTAGTATTGTCTGCGCAGTCCTCTTTCATTTTATAACCATATTTTTAGATTTATACCACTTTATTTGAAACCACTACTCTTGTTTCACCTCTAAGGCCTATAACAAAATTCACACGAACTGTGGAAAAACTTTTACGTTAATTTATTATATTTGAACTCCGCTTTTGGGCGTATATCGATTTTCTTACGTGTGGCAAAAAAAGTTAAATTTTGTTCCTCGGTGTAATCAGGTGTATACACGTGCTGCGTATGTATATATAACAGTCTGTATGATGTGCATATTCACTGCATGATTAAATGTAACACGCATCACACAAATGTTACTAATCTACTCAAGTCGCTCATTACATATCCCTTGGGACAGCAGGCGAGCAAATGAGCACTGCCCATAGCTGTGGAAACACCAGCAGAGTCACGTAATGTGCATATGATTTCAATTACCACCGAAAACTAACTCGCACACACATACTCGTGTGTACTTATGGTTTACCTAGCTGCAGAACTAATATTGGCAAATCAGATTAACTAATAAAACTTTATTTGATTTCATTTAATGCGACAAGTTTTTGTGGTGCTATGACTCATTTTCAAGTTTTATGGTCCGTTGGGGATTTTTATTACAAATGATTAAGAGCAGAAACGTGACGAAAATGCGACGTTTTGAACGGACTGATTTGGTGTAAATTTAAAACTAGAAAGAAAATTTATTTAAAAAATGTGTTTCATATTTAAAGTCTATATTTGGGAGTCTTATACATAGAGTTAAAAGCCATACCAGGTAGTGAAACTAAAAAAATATAGATTATTTAGATTCCCATTACCTGTTCCGGTGTTAGGTGTAGAGGAAAGTTTCCGCTTTTTGTTAATAGATGAGCCCACCTGAAGGTTACCAGATGTTAAGGGGACCCGGTGGGCTAGAGCTTGAAAATTAGGTTATTCTCAGGAGTTTTTTTTACAAAAAAAAAATTAGAAATAATATTGAAATATTTTAGACGTTTTATTTAACTTCTTTTACATACAAAAATGAGAAACAAAATTTTTTTTTAATTTTAATAATTTAAAAAATGGTGCTGAATTTGACGCTTTCGAAAAATTGGACCTGGATGGTGTTGTCTATTTTGGTTTTTCTATTTATCTGAAACAGAAAAACAAAAAAAAAAGTTTTTGGTTTTGCATTTGACACTATAAAAATTGGTTTTTTTCAGTTTTTTTATCAAAAAAATGTGAAATAATTGAAATAATAATACAATTCTAATACAAGCGACAGCCATTGATGTTATGAATAACATATTAAAATTTCAGACGATTCGGTAGAATAGTTTTTTCTTTTTTTTTGTTTGACAAAACCAGGCCGGAAAAATTCGTTTCGAGATAAACGAGTTTAAAGTTTGAGGTACAGGAGCGCGCGAACCGCTCTAACTCTCTCATCAGTTGTCGTCATCGTTTTCTTGAAAATTTTTATTATCTACAGGTTCTTAGCTTCTATTTACCCACTTCACAAATAGAGGGACCTACAGTTCTAAGCCGACTCCGAACGGCAGATATTTCTTAAGAGGAGCTTTTTTTTATTATTTATTTTTTTGTAGAATACATCCATATATAATTATTTCTCCGATGGAATTCAAGTTTGTATTTTCCTTGAAATGAGAAATCGTCTGAATTTTTTCCTAATTATCTCGATGCTTCTTCGTCAACATTTGTGGAAGAATGTAAAAATTGCTTATATTTCTTCTTCTTCATACTACCAAAACAGTAATTTCATATCAGTGCTGCCAACATATAACTTAAACATGACCCGGATCATTCTAATCGAAATTGAAAGGGGTACTGAGCTGAATAACTTGCAATGCATCATTTTTTCTGGCAGATAATGAAACCTACAGCCATGCAAAAGCGATTACAGCGAACGAACTGGTATCAGTTGGCGCAGACAGTGTACGGAAACAGCTGGAGTAAATATTATTATAACACATTTGAATATACATGTTTACTATAATTATGGCATTCCAATTCTTTAAATGGCAAACTCAAAATACTACAATCATTGGCCCGATTCCCATGCCAGCTGTATTGCATTTCGCGTGCAATTATTCATTCGTCCCAGCGCAATGTGTGCTACTAAACTAATAATTATCTTAAGTCATCCCGCCAGCTGTGGTGCTAATTATTACTTATATTATATTTAACATTCAACAGTGCGCCGCGCTGCCTTCGCCACTTTTCATTGAGTCAACACATTTAAGCAATTAAATGCACTCATCCCAGCGGTGGCGCGCGAATTCCGTCTATTTTAATTTCTGCGCTGGTGGCGGCAGCTCAGCTGGGGCGCTTATTTCGCCTTCAATGTAAATAAGTACGTCGAGTATAAGTATTTTTGGCGTTAACTTTTCGCCATGAATGTATTGGATTAGGACAATGAAACCTTTTATTATAGATGCCACGCGCAAGTAGATGGCAAACAATTAACTTGATTATTCTTGCGTTCTTCGAGCGTTAAGTCATTCTACGAGTTGAATATAAATATTCATTTGGAGCTAATATAATGTAGCACAGCTATGATAATAAATAGCGCTCGAAAGTTTACATGTATAAGTATTTGTAACAAGCTATTAAGCGATGGCGTGAGGCGGTTGTTCGGCTGGCGAAGCTGCACTGGTTTGTGCGTGACTACTTACACAATTCAAGTGGTCCAGCGAGTGATGTGTACTGGCGTCGTCATGAAAGTGAAAACTGAAACTGACAGAACAACTTTTGCTTCTTAATAGTGCCCGCCGCTTAGCCAAACATTGGCTCACTTTCGGGTGATGTCTGCTAGGAAAAGCTTTTCATAAAACTCTTTCTTGTTCGAAGGCGATCCATTGTCCGCCTATAGGACAGTATGAAGACGTATAACACAAATAGCAAAACAAGGCCAAATAATCCAACAAAAGACTGAAATGCGCCAATTACGAGTTCGATTCAATTAGTACCCGTGTTTGATAACAGAGGGAGCTCCTGAGGGAAGTTGGTATTAGAATCGTGTGCTGTCATATATCAACTAACGGCAAAACAAATTTCAGACTGATTGATGGGTTAGTTAGGATTTTGCAGCTATTCGAGTAAAATGTGTTTCCTGATTTTCGCTAAAATGTAAAAAGAGCAGCATCGTACGGTAACTCGCTTTCTATTTTTGAATGGGAAAAAATTCGAGGAGATAAAAACAAAGTTGGATGCTGTCTATGGGGACGCTTCGCCATCTATAACCACAGCTAGATGAGGAGCGATCAGGACGCCCGGCAGACGTAGATACCGAGGAAATCATTCGAAAAGTCCACGACACAATTCTCGCTGATCGGCCAACGAAAGTGCGCGAAGTAACAGAAGCCATATATACAATATGTCGACGGGAAGGGCAATTAATATTTTACATGATAAGTTGGCGATGAAAGAATTGTCGCCTCGATGGGCGCGCGATTGCTCACAAGCAACAACAAGCGGATGCGGCTACTAATTTCGGAGCAGTGTTTGGAGCAATTTAACCGAGATCTGAAGGAATTCTACGTCGAGTTGCCACCGTTAATGAAATCTGTATTCTCGCGAAGAATCTGCTTCAAAGAAGGCGGAAAGGTCATCGCGACGATTTTCTAGGATGGGTACGGCATCATACTCGCGGATCTTTTAGCAAAAGGAAGAACGATCACTGGGCAACAATACAGTTAGTCACGTATACCTCCGCCGAAATTTTGCAAAAGGCAACACCTTCCGACAAATTTTGACTTTTTACCTATTCATTCTTTAATCTCAGTTATTTTTTTATTGAAAATGCTGCTCATTCTATGGCAAATATCCTATCAATCCAGGCTTCAATTTTTCATTTTTCATATTTCAATTTTTTTATAAATTTCTTTGTACAAAATTTATAAAAAATTGAAAAATTTTCCAGATCAGATTTTTGAAAATAAATTTCGTTATGCAGTTTTATAGCCCAATAGATTTTAGTATAATAAAATAAAAATTTGAAGTAGCTCGAATGAGCTCTGGGTGATTTTTTATAATTTTCTTCATTGCAGGCGTTGCGCATTTGCACCATATAACGAATTTTTTTCATATAAAGAAAATCATAAATCGTATTGAGAAAATTTTAGGTTAGGTTAGGTTAGGTTGACCTGGCCAAATGAAAGTCATCACATAGACCTATTGGTATTTAGCGGTACGGGTTCTTGTAGTAGGCTAATAAGCCTGCGTCTTTTGCGAATCTAAGCAAATTCTGAAGCACTAACCCCGAGAGACATTCTCACCTCTCTGACTGTAGAGCTCCTAAGCATTTCACTGGGATTCTACCTAATGTGGGCCAAGAACATCGAAGATGTTCAAGAGTTTTTCTCTCTTTTAGTTCATTGCAAAATCTGCAGCTAGTATGCGCGTGCCGCCAACAAATTGTGCACTGTCAGTATACCTACGATAGTTCTGCTTTCCTTTATAGGCAGGGCTAGTACGAATCTGGAGAAAAAAATTATAAAATATCTATGAAAAATATTTTAGCAATTTAAATTAAAGTTATTAATTATTTACTTATACATAAATAATATTAAAATTTAGAAATTTTGCAAACTGCATTCGAAAAACCTTTAAGCTTAAATCTAAATAAAAACCGCGGTGTAGGGACTAAAATTTGTGGAATTTTTCTAATTTTTGCACATCATTTTAAAGTTGGATTTATGTGATGAAAGTGAACTACACTGTCATACGAAAATAATAAACACTCATCATCATCGTCATCGTAGCAACACAGCTCGGGGTGAACCATTGCTTCCGTTACAATTCGCCTCCACGTCACTCGGTCATCAGCTTTCCGCTTGATATCTACTATGCGCATAGCTCCAAAGTCGCCTTCAATGTCGTCTGTCCATCGCTTTCTCGGCCGGCCTTTTCTCCTGTCGCCTTGTGGATTTGTTTCGAAGATCTTTTTTAGAGTTCCATCGTTGCTCATTCGTAAAATGTGACTGTACCATCGAATCCTTGCGCTTTGATGTGCCTGATTCCATTTACACCCCTGAGAAATGTATATAACTCGTCGTTGTACCGAATGCGGTAAGTACAGACGGTACTCAAGTCCTCACGTCATGAGCAATCAAAAAATGTAAATCTAGTCAAAATTGGTAAAAATATTGATGTGCACAATTTTTTCAACGGATGTAAGTCATCGAATTATGTTTCTCAATAATTTTTTTACTAAATAAAACATTGATTTTGACTGATGGAAATATTTATTTAGACTTCATTACTTATATACTGCAGCTGTTCAGTTCACAAGTGTCATATGATTCATGTGCACGCCATTTGCAAAAATTAGTAATTTTCCAATAAGGTGATTAATTTTGCACCACCTTGCTGATGATTCGGGTGCTTCTTATTTGACCTATTTTTTTTTTTTTGTTTTTAATTTTTATCACGATTGTTTGTGTTGTTTTTTTAATTAATAAAATAATGTTAATTATATTTTTAATATTTTTTAAATCATACTATGAGGCGCCACAAGCAAATAAAAATTTGAAAAATCTACCACAGTGGCGAGCAGCACTGGCTAAATTTTTGCTAGATTTGAGCATTTTTGATTGCTAAAAAGTTATTTTTCAAAAGAATGTTATCGAATTTCCAAGTTCACAAAATATTTCAAAATAGAAAAGATATTACAAAAATAACAAAAAATTCCTTTTAGTCAATTTTTCTAGGCCAAAAATTTTTTTACATACAAAATAATATAAAATATTTTGTCAACAAACCTTAGCGCCTTAGGGGGTAACACCACTGTAGAAATTTCAAAAAATTGATTTTTTTTTTATAAGCTTAAAAAATTCTTTGAACCTTTTAAAATACAGAACAAAAAGTTTTATACGTTACCGAAGTTTATTTCATAAATATTTTAAGCTTTTAACCAAGCGTTAGTGACTGCTACCTAACGATTTCTCCAAATTTCCAAACTTTAAACGCGTTTTTCTCAAAACACGTTTTCTGAAATTGGCACGCAGTATAACTCAAACAATTTTAAATATTTTTAATCAGGTTTTTCACTACGTCTGTATAATAACCTTCTTAAGAGAAGAGCGTAGGGGATTTTCGATAGATTAATTTAAACGATTGTTATAATTATTTAAGTGCCGTTTTTTAGTCCAAAATAGAGTTTTTTCCTTCAAATACTTGCTAATTCCACAAAAATAACTATTTTTTAAATCCCCTACGTGTTTCTCTAGCTATTCTTATCTAGATTAAGAAAAAAAATGTTTCTTTGTTCCAGATTAAAATTTGCTCCCTCTGTGCTGCGTGCCGCGGAGCTCCTTCAAGAGAAACCACATTACAAAAAAGTCTCCAATGCCGCCATTTTGTAAAATTTTTCGATCAAACTTTGTAGTTTTGTATTTTAGTATATAAGTAATAACTTCCCAAATCAGAGATATTGCTTTCCCTTTCCTTCTATACAAAAAAATTCTTTAAAAATCGTGTTTATTTTACGCGTGTACAGTGGTGTTACCCCTTAATGGCGCTATTTATACATCTTGGCATACTCTCAACCAGTTTTTCAATAGTTTCGTGTGAATCAGGCCATTCCTTCTGAACTCTTGACCATAGTTCGTCGATGTTCTATGGGGCCATTTCGTAAGATGCCCGCGGTTTCTTCCAAATAGCCCTTATATTTTCAAACGGTGTTTGAGTCAGGGATCTGTGCTGGCCATTTTAAAAGCTGGAAGTCTGATTTTTCATCCACGCTTGAATAATTTTCGTGGTATGTTTCGGGTACCTGCCTTGCTGCAATATAAACTCTTCTGTTGGATAAACGCTTAGGTCAACAAAATCCAACAAATTGGTCTGTAAGATATTCAAATAATCTTCTTTTTTCACTCTTCTTCTTCTTCTTAATTGGCGCTATAACCGCTTACGCGAGTTTGGCCGAGTTTAACAAAGCGCGCCAGTCGTTTCTTTCTCGTGCTAACCGGCGCCAGTTGGACACACCAAGTGAAGCCAAGTCCTTCTCCACCTGATCTTTCCAACGCAGAGGAGGCCGCCCTCTTCCTCTGCTACCACCAGCTGGTGCCGCATCGAATACTTTCAAAGCCGGAGCGTTTGTATGCATTCGGACGACATGGCCTTTATTCGCTGCGCTATGTCTATGTCGTCGTAAAGCTCATACAGCTCATCGTTCATTACTCCGAATAGTTGTACCCATAGAAAAAAATATATAACAGCACATGAAGCAGCCCCACACCATAAGGCAACCACCACTAGGCTTCATCGTTTGTTTTACGTGATGTTTTTGCTGCTTTTCATGCGGTCGGTGCCAGTAGCACTGCTTCCCATCCAACTGAAAAATGTTATGACGGGTCTCATCAGACATTAAGATTCATCAGACCACAGACACTTTTCCAATCTTCCGCACCCCAGTGCTTGCACTTTTTGCAGTATCTCAACCTCGCTTTCACGTTTTTTCAGATAATGCGGCCTTTTGTGGCTTGGAAGCGCTTGATTTTTTCAGCGCACTGCGTACAGTCCACCCTCTGACGGGCTCTTAAATCTTTTGTGTGGCTTCTCCTAGGGTTTTGGTTACTCAGCTGAAAATAACGGATAGAAAATAATGTTGCCAATGAACGGTTTTTTCACCTCTAAAAAAATTTTATAAAAAAGCTTTCAATTGAATAATAAAATAATATCTATTGACGTAAACTCATAATTTTTTCATTAAAAATTAAAAACAAAACTAAATTTTGAGAGAAAGTGCACAGCATATTTTTGCAAAATATTGGTGATTTAAAAATATTTATACAGAGATTAAAGCAGCAAGGTGCAGGCGCCTTAAGGATTGCCCTTTATTAAGTGTTTATCCGAGATTCTCCTCCTATTTGAGATGTGCGCCTTGATGTTGTGTCACAAATGAAGGAACCTACAGCTTTAAGCCGATAACGAACGGCAGAGCTCTTTTATGGCAAAAATACTACCGGAAGTTTGCCATCGTCTGCCGACGAGCGGCCGACATTAGAAAAAGCTTTTTCTTAGGGATTAGTGATCTGTAATAGTGACGAGATTTCAAACTCTGAAAATGAGCTCGACAAACACTGTTTTTGCAGCTCCAGGCTCCAGGACCGAGCACAGTTCCGGCTCTGGTGTCTACGTGGAATCTATCGGGACAAAACTATCGGGTAGATTTAAGGGGTAACACCACTGTAGAAATTTCAAAAAATTGATTTTTTTTTTTATAAGCTTAAAAAATTCTTTGAACCTTTTAAAATACAGAACAAAAAGTTGTATACGTTACCGAAGTTTATTTCAGAAATATTTTAAGCTTTTAACCAAGCGTTAGTGACTGCTACCTAACGACTTCTCCAAATTTCCAAACTTTAAACGCGTCTTTCTCAAAACATGTTTTCTGAAATTGGCACGCAGCATAACTCAAACAATTTTTAATATTTTTAATTGGGTTTTTCACTACATCTGTATAATAACCTTCTTAAGAGAAGAGCGTAGGGGTTTTTCGATAGATTAATATTAATTTAAACTATTGTTATAATTATTTAAATGCCGTTTTTTTCGTCCAAAATAGAGTTTTTTTCTTCAAATGCTTGCTAATTCCACAAAAATAAATATTTTTTAAATCCCCTACGTGTTTTTCTAGCTATTCTAGTCTAGATTAAGAAGAAAAATGTTTCTTTGTTCCAGATTAAAATTTGCACCCTCTGTGCTGCGTGCCGCGGAGCTCCTTCAAGAGAAACCACATTACAAAAATGTCTCCAATGCCGCCATTTTGTAAAATTTTTCGATCAAACTTTGTATTTTAGTATATAAGTAATAACTTCCCAAATCAGAGTGATTGCTTTCCCTTTCCTTCTATACAAAAAAATTCTTTAAAAATCGTGTTTATTTTACGCGTGTACAGTGGTGTTACCCCTTAAAGAAGAGTAAAAAAGGCAACCCGAGTGCAGTACAATGGACTTAATGTTGTCTGGGTGCTGTACTTGCTAGTCTGTGTCAACAACAAAAAAAAAACATTATTTTTCACCTGTCACGTCATCCATTGTGTGGCTGCATAGGTATACGCATTTCCCACCTGCCTCGCCTTCCCAGCTTCACTTCTACTCAAATTCACTTCTTCTCAACTTGACTGCGTTAAAAGCAATCGCGTTCATACTCCACTTTACTTATCCAGCTATGAACTGCATTCAATTTAATTTCTCACTTAAGCATTTAAAATATTCCTTGTAATTCTTTTAACTCGTTACATTTTCCACATATTAAATTTGCATCCACTTAAAGTGACCTCAAAAGCCTTCCATTCCATTTGATTGCATTCAAATTTACCTCCCTGGCGTAATTTGCCACTTCAGCCGCAGCGCCGTGCAATGCCGCGTCACTCCTTTCTCGCTTTTTTGCGCTGTCTCAAGTACATCAAGCGAATGTCCGCTCTTGAATTGTAATGAAATTTTGCAATTTAAATGCAAAAATATGCAAAAGGCAATACGCTACCACGACGCGCCAGCAAAGCAACAGATAAAAGCAAAAACAAAAAGAAACTATGCATAACAACAAAAACTCGTACAAGCGAATTTCCTTTATCGCTCTTAATCTGTTTATATCTGCCGCAGTTATGCAAATATGACCGGCTCATTATTACTGACACTGTGTCCTTTTTGCTGTTGGTCACCTTAGTAGCCACTCAAGGTCTAGTCCTTGTTATCGGTTATGGGTGTGCATGTTTTTTAGTTTCCTGCTTGCACTAGAAATTTCCTGGATTTAAAGTGGTGTTTTTTTTCTTGTTGCCGTACGGGAAAATATAGTACTTAAAAATTGTTGCTTTCAAAATATTTATTTAATAGTTTTTTTTTTTTCAAATATGGTAAGTTTTATTAAGTTGGGGTCTAAGTTCATAGCGTTTTTAACGAAGACTTTTATCTAAACAAAAAACAATATTTGTATCAATAAGTTCATTCATTCCAAACGCTCAGCCAATTTGTTGATGCCGTTCCGTCAAAAATCCTCGGATCTAGTGCCAAAGAAATTATTGAGCAATGTCCGAAGAATACGGCGGTTGCTGAAGGACCTCCCAGTCGTGCTCTCGGAGTGCGGCTCTGACGACTTGTGCAACATAGGGCCAGGCGTTGTCGTGAAGGAGTATTGTTTGGCCATGCCTTTCCTGTCGAACAGCCTCATTCACGCGGTGAAGCTGGGCGATGAAGAGCTCCTCGTTGACCGTGACATTCTTTTCGAGCATTTCCCGAAACACCATCCCTCCCAGTCCCTACAAACACGTCTCTGGATGAACATCCGGCTTGACTCTCGGCCTTGGTGCATCTCCTTTATTTTCTTTCTGTTGATGTATTGGCACCATTTCTCCTCTCCCGTGACGATTCGCTGTAAAAAGCGCTGTTTTTGACCGCGTGTTGCTCGATGGTGAGAAGTAATTAGAAGGCGGCTCTCTTTATTTTTTTCATTGAGCTCGTGAGGCACTCAGGTTCCAATTCTTTTGTAAATCACATTGAATGAAGGTGATTGAAAATCGTCTTATGAAAGCAGTTTATTTTTCCCCCCAATTCACGACTGGTTTAGCGACCGTTCCCCTTCAAAATTGATTTGAGACATTCTTTATCGAATTCTGAAGGTCTTCCGCTACGGGTCGTGTCATCGACGTCAAAGGCGCCATTTTTGATCTTTGCAAACCATTTCCATACTTCATCAGGCGTCGAGAATGTTAATTTTTGATGTTTGATTTTTTCCCCTAACCTCATCTAATAAAATAAATTACGAAACTACGTATATGGGATAATAAATACGCACTGATTACCTCGATTTTCACAGAGCGTTTTGTATTTTCAAGCTAATCTCCCATAGAAAGGCTTTTTCTTACGCGATTTTAGCCGAGTTTTTCATAGCTCACCAGGCATTTCTTTCTTCATGCTAGCCCGTGCACCAACTTGGAAATACCAAATGAAGCCAAATTCTTCTCCATCTGTTCTTTCCAACAAGAGGAGGTCTTCCTCTACCTCTGTTATCACCAGCTGGTACCGCAGCGAATACTTTCAGAGCCGGAGCATTTGTATCTATTAGGACGACATGACCCAGCCAGCGTAGCCACTGGATCTTTATTCGCTGCGCTATGTCTATGTCGTTGTAAGGTTCATACGGCTCATCGTTCCATAGCCTGCGATATTCGCCGTTACCAACGCGCAAAGGTCCAAAAATCTTGCGCAGAATCTTTCTCTCAAACACTCCAAGTGACGCCTCATCGGATGTTGTCATCGTCCACGCTTCTGCGCCATACAATAGGACGGGAAAGATGAGAGTCTTATAAAGTGTGAGTTTTGTGGTCGAGAGAGGACTTTACTACTCAATTGCCTACTTAGTCCAAAGTAGGACTTGTTGGCAAGAGAGATTCTACGTTGGATTTCAAGACTGAGATGGCTGAGAAAGGCAAAACTCGAGTTGGCGGAACATAGAACCAAATTGGTCCTCTTGAGCACACGACGAATATGCAAAGAATTAACTATTACGGTTGGTGACCACAACATCACGTCTCAGCTAAATGTAAAATACTTGGGAGCATGTACAGTCAGTAAGTGACAAAGCTACACGTAGAAATCGTGTGTTGTGGAGGTTAATGCCTAACATCGGCGGTCCACGATCAAACATACGGTAACTTCTATCTACAGTGACAAGCTCAGTGATCCTGTACGCAGCGCCAATTTGGGATCTCACGAAGCGAACCTATCTTAAAGATATTCAATCAACATACGGAGTCGTTGCCTTGAGAGGGGCTAGTGCATACCGAACTGTACCGAATGTTGCGATATGTGTAATTGCGAGAAATGTACCTATTGATCTTCTAGCGGATGAAATGGCACCGTTGTATAGCGACAGCTCGCATAGGCCATCAACTGCAGCAAAACAAAAAGAAAGAGCAAAAACAATTGTTGAATAGCAACGGCGATTTTAACAATCCGAGAGGGGTCGCTGGAAGTTTTGTGGTGTGTGAGTTTGTGGGTTAACGTCCCATACCACGGCCTCGGCCAGAGGCTTTTCATGGGAAGCATCCTCCTCTCCAAAACCAAAAAAAAAAAAACAAAAAAAAAAAAAAAAAAAAAAAGACTGATATTATTATCGGTGTTAATGCTGATTCCTAAATAAACGAAGTTTCTTACAACCTCAAAATCATAACTGTCAACAGTGACGTAGGTGCCAAAACGTGAATGCGCCGACTGTTTGTTTGATGACAGGAGGCACTTTGTTTTGTCCTCATTCACCAACAGACCCATTCGGTTTGCTTCTTTATCCAAATTTTGAAATCAAAAGGGAGATTTTTCCCAAAAGTTGTCGCTTGTGTATATATTCTTTATGTGCCAAGCTCTACTAAGCGGGGAAAAGCGAACAATGTAAAGATGAAAAATTTATGCGCTCTGATTACTTTAGCTTCTGATTTGTTTTTGCCTCCTGGGCATATGAGTGATTGGTGTGGCGGCATTATTGTTCAATTTTGGTTCAAAATCATGATGAGTTCGAATTTTTTTGGTAGCACATAAATTGAAGAATTGTACTAGATCGAACTAGTTGCAAGACTCCACTGACTAACGTATTTTTGGTGAGCTTTGCTGCGTACTTAGATGAAATGTTAATGAGGTCATACGCTGGATGCCCTACTTAGGGCGCCGCAGTGGCGTATTCTACATTCCATTGATTTGTTTTCCCTCTTCACTCAATCTGCTTACTGAAATTGATATGTGATTTTCCCATTCTCGTTAGGTATTACATTACCCTACAACATCCTGTGAGACGAACGGTCACCAGTTTAATAAAGCGGTTTAATGCAAAGAGCGGCAAAAAAAATTATATTTTTGCATTACTTATTATTTAGAAGAGATTTTTCCTACAAAAAATCTGTACTGATTGTGGACACTGCAGTCGCGATTATGGATTAAATTATTTATTAAAAGCGTATAATATGGATTCATAATGCGGAATTGAGAAAGCAAGCGCACTTTTATCTTCCAGCAACAGCACAGCTTTAATGCATAAAATACAAGGTTTTTCACCCAAATCACAGCTCATCACTGAATATTAACAAGACACAATTTTGTGCATACCCTGCAGGGAAAACCTGAATTAGAGTCAGAAACTTCTATAAACAGTTCCGAATTAGTGCGTTTGCGAACAATTTCGCTAATTAAACATTAAAGCAAATCCCAAAATCTTCTACTACATAAAATCTAGAAGGAGTAGTGCCAGTGTTCCCACTGGTATGTTTTTCGTTAATAGTCAAGCGCGAAGCCCAAGTGAAGCGGCAAACTTATTTGCTGAGTTTTTTAAATCCAATTTTGTTGACGAAGAACTTGATCCTCCGTCCGACTTTTCTTCTGACTTAGTTTATGCCCTGAACTTTGGAGGTATTTGCCTCTCTCTTGAGGATATTAGTAACGCTTTAATTAAATTGAAATCATTCTCTCAAACTGATGCTAATGGACTTACAGCAGTTTTGATAAAAAATTGTCCCGCCTTGCTCTATCCCCTGAAAATTATTTTCAACAAAACTTTATCGTCGGGGTGCTTCCTTGATGCATGGAAGCTCTCTTTCATTACGCCCTTCTTTAAGAGTGGCAATAAAAATGACATTAGAAATTATAGGCCTATTTCAAAGCTGTCAACTATTTCCAAAATTTTTGAGCATGCGGTCTATGCAAAGTTTTGCGGTTGAATCTTTAATTTGCCCTATTTTTAGTGAATACTCCGTCGATTCTTTCTCGGCTGGCTTCCAGGTCGATTGTATTTATTTACACCGACTTTTCCAAAGCCTTCGTCAAAGTTTCTCATAGAATCTTAGTTAAAAAATTAACTTGTTTTGGCTTTCATTCTGCATTTCTGCAATGGATAAACACTTATTTGAGCAATAGACGTTGTGTTGTAACAATTGATGGTATTTGATCTACCTCCTTTGCTGCCACCTCTGGTGTTCCGCAAGGAAGTATCTTGGGACCGCTTTTATTTGTGTTATTTATTAATGACATTAAACGTCTTTTTCTCATTTGCTAAATTTTTGCTTTATGCTGATGTCCAGCGATCAAGACTCAAGAGGATGCCATTAAACTTCAAGCCGATATGAACAGGCTTTACTTGGGGTGCCAAAATTCTCGACTTTCGCTGAACTTATCTAAGTGCTTTCAAATATCTTACTCGGAAACATCTAACTATGTTAAGTACAGTATCTCGACTTGTATCCTGCCGTGTGTGCGAGTTCAAGGACTTCGGCATTATCTTTGATAACCATGTAAATTATATTACTTCAAAACCTTTCTCGATGTTGGGCTTCGTCAGATGGAACGCCACTGAATTTTCTGATCCCATACCATCATATTCTGCTGATCTGCTGCTTATAAGTCTCAAGTCCTTAGAAATTCGTAGGTCTGTACTCACATATAAGGGAGTAATTGATTGTTCCTACTTGTTGGAAAGGATTCGATTTAATGGGAAACCATTCGAAATCTTTCAAAAGGAAAACTTTGAAACTAAGCATGCCAGTAATGCTCCCATTACTCGTGCTTTACGGGAACTAAATGAAATCCGTTCATAATGATGTTGTTATCGCTTCCAAGAGTAACCTTTTAAAATCTCTTGAGTTCTATGTTATAGTTGTTTTTAAATGCTTGTAATATACCTGTAGTTTAGTCTAAGCAACTTTTGTATCACAGTCTGTAAGGATTGTAATTCATAGACTTAAATAAATAAATAAATAATCGAAATAAAGACACCTACAGTCTGTGTCAGAAAACACTAGAAAACAGGCACCGCGATTATTCATGAAGTTGTGTGTGAGATGTGTCTGAATTCCCTTTCGACTTGCAACCGGATGCTTCGAAATCACGCTCATATAGGTACCTTGTCACAGAAGCATTTAAAAAAACTGTTGGTTTGATGAACTAAATCGCTGGACAAGACGCCTGTGTGGTGGTTTTTCTGCATAATGAGAGAGTAAGGGTTCCTTTGACCGCCTGTGCTTTGGGTCAACTCAGCAAGCGCTGGACATGTGAGCACACTTGGAAGTTCGCTAGATTTTTTTAGCCACGCGAGCATCGGAGACATCCAAAAGCTCTTCTTAGGCTAACAAAAGGCCTCTTCTAATCATCACTTCTCTGCTCGACTCACTTGACGAAACATTTGCATGAGAGGTCAACAACAAAGTTGTCGAGCACGATTCGCCGACAGCGATTATGCTTTATAAAAATGCTATAACTCACCCTTTTCAGAAACAAACTATTTTGCAAGCACAGATAATTTTAGGCAGCTCTATTCCAGCAATGCCAAGATATGTTTATTTATACCAGTTGCTTCAATTACTGGCCAAAAGAAGAGGCTTGGCGAAAAGAAGAGGCCTAAAGTTTCAGTTCAAATACAATATTATCCGGGCATTTTACGGGAGTAGCCTTAGCCGAATGTGTTGGTGCGTTGCTACCATTCGGGATTCAGAGCGAACGTAGATTCCGATCTCCGTGAAACAACAATATGAGGACAGCGGTCGCCTCTCGGCAGGCAATAGCAAACGTCGAATGTATTTCTGGCATGAAAAAGTTCATCATAAATAAAAAAATATCTGCCGTTCGGCGTCCGCTTAAAACAGTAAATCACTCCATTTGTGGAAGAACATCAAGACGCACACGACAAATACGAGGAGAAGCTCGTCCAAATACCCGAAAAGGCTACTCTCTACTACGAGTCCCTTTTATAGTAGCTATCTGAGGGGTCAAGCGAAATCATCTTAACACCTTCTTCTCAGCTATCCTGCTTTCGCGTCACTGAAATTTGAGCATCTTGTCTCTCATAGTTTTGCTACGCCTATCTAAATACGTAGTAGCTAGGTAGGTAAGTGAAATGGCTGAAGTGCCAATCTGGCACTCCTCAAGTAGCACTGAAGCGTCGTTTTGATACCATTATGAGACCTCCAACAGAAAGATATCTACAGCCAGCAAGAGCTATTGATATACTGGAGAAGATTGATGGAATTTACATTGTCGCACTGCCCCAGGCTGTCGGAGAAAGGAACACCCAGTGACCTTAATCGTCTAGCTGCCAAACCCGGACATTTGCAGAGAAAATGCCCAACAGTCTCCTTCTCGAAATTGTCCCCACAGCTTCTGCATTGGGGGTTAAATGGTAACCCTAACTTTTCCGCATATATGCCGATCGCCCAATGACCGGTAAACACAGCTGCGAGTTTGGAAATTGAATGGAGAGGAGTCCAAAAGGCTTTCTGAATCCTTCGTATATGGTACTGAGACCAAAGAGTTTTCGAAATAGCAAATGAAGAAATGGACCTTCATCTTTCTGCGCTTTCCTGAGAAATAAGTACGTGCCGGTAATTAATCCTGCTGGTTTTGGTCATTCGTTCGGTCTTGCATTGCACTTACCTATTCCAATTTTCCTGTTTCCCTTGCTTAGGTATCACAAAAAAGTTATGGCTTTCATTTAAGTAAACTCGTTACTCGAGTTGGGCTGGAAGATTTTATTCTATTTTTTTTTTTATTTTAATTTTTTTAGTAAATATTTTTTACATTTTGTTTTATTCCTTTGGTTTTTATTTTTGATTTTTTTTAAAGGGTTGTAATTTCATGCGCTGCATATGGTACTGGAGTCCAAAAGTGAACATCACGTCGTGGTTCTGAGTAGATTTGGCGTCCATAAAATCGTTTCTTTTTTGTATACTTTTATCCCACCTTTTCGCAAAACATCTGACGAGCTAGAGACTTCAACCTATACTCAAATTAAGGCTTGTATCTCACACTTTCACAAACATACATGAAAATTTCAAGAAGGAAAACCGGTTAATGCTTTAAGGTCCAGTAATTACAATCGAAATTATTATGAGTAGTCAGAATTGTCAAAAAATTGCATTTTTTCCATTTCAATAAAGTATAAGTATCTTAAAAATATTGTGTGAAAATTTGAAGTGAATCTGACAAACATTTTTCGAGCTATTCAACAATTAACAAAGGGCGCTCGGGCGCTCCGGAGCTCAATAACAAAACTTTAAAAGGGTTTTTTTCAAAATTTATGTTTTTTGAACTGGTGATCACTGTAACTTAAAACCGCTTGGTAGATTTCAAAAAAATTTAAACGGCTTTTGAAGAATATAAAGCTCGTGCCTGATCGAAGGATTTTTTTTCAAAAATTTCGATGTTTTTTTTTTTGACTATTAAGTGTCGGTTTTTTCTCGAAAATCATAATTTTTCCGTGCTTCTGACAAACCCTAACGCCTTAAGCTCTTTTTTGCTTTCTTTTTTTTGTCTTTTTCTCAGATCGTTAATTGCAAAACCAAACCTGTTTTCAAAAATGCAAAATAAATTTCTTTAATATACAAAATACAGAAACAACTAGCCTTGTTTCAGCATTCACCAGAAATGCAACCACGCGGCACTATGTCTCAAATTTCTCTGCAGGGTATTTGCACATTTACACAAACACAAATATATAAACATGATTACAGTTATTAAATATTAACGCCACTCACACTCCAACCTTAGAGTGCTTAAGCAGGCCTTAGCATGGCTCGTTAGCGCAACCATCTTCGCTGCCATCTCTGTCACTTACATATAAATCACTTGCAGTAATCGATGAAAGCAAGACGAAAACCATTTGGGTTAGCTGCGTGCGCGATGATGACACTAACAACTATAGAATACTTAAGATATATTTATTTTATATGAAATAAAAGTAGAAAATCTAGACTAAAATGCCCATCAATCACGAATGAGGTGAACGAGACGAAAGCGTCGTTCATTTCTTTTATCGCTTGCCATTTTTCCTTTTATCTTAATGTGTCTTGGCCTTTTGTTTTGCGTGTCTTGCTCTTTCTTTTTTTGTTTTTTTTTTTACTTTTTTATCTTCTTTGCTTCGCTATCCCACGCAAGTACCAGCATAAATCGTACCGATGAATATTTTCATGTGCCCCAATGTATCTCAATGAGATGCCAACATATTTTGAGATTTATTCTCGTACACATACTGATGTTTACATATATACTCGTACTCCTGCATAATAGCGCAAAATAAATGAAACTAATGTTATGCGCAGACTATGACAATGAGGCCGATTCTTTCCTATTATGTATTTGCTAAGCTTTCATGCTTTTCCAGTCAAGTGATGTATAAATATTGTATTTATATTCGATTTTATCGTAGGCGACATGTTGGCGCGTGTGAAAGGAATACATATGGCTTGGTGTTGAAAGCTAACTGCAAAACTTATATACACACACGCACACATATAAACGCATGTCTTTAGCGCCATTCGTAGTGCCTGGATGCGAGTATGCCTTATGCCACATCAAACAAAATCTACCGCATTTGCCAACAAGTGGGCAAAGCTTACGCAATGACTTCATTTGCATATTATTCTCAGATCTTTAACATGCCTTGGTTTGGGCGTGTCCAACACATGCCACTTGTTCGCATTTTTCGGAACTTTGACACCTAATTTTGATGGATACAATAAATCTCATTTATGTATTTATGTTTAAATAAGTAAAACTCGTAATGAAATCGATTTTTTTACTTGGGCTTTAATGGGAAGCATTTCAAAGTATGAAACTCTTTATAAATCAAATTGGTGATCAAATTGTAGGTGCTTTTCTAATAGGATTTTCTTGATAGATCACGCGTGACTACTGTCAAGCTAAATACAAAATTTTTTCCGATATTCATGGACATTTCATCATAGAAAGCTAAAGCCTCAACACCCTTTACAAATCGTTCAATTAAATTATGAAAATCGACGCTCTGTGAAAAGTGTTCATCGCGCGCTCAGGGCACTTTATGGTGTACGAGAGCGTTTCAATAAGTACCCGTGTTTGATGACAGACGGCGTTCCTGAGGGAAGTTTGTACTACAATAGAATCGTGTGCTACCATCTATCAAACGACGGCATTTCAGACTGATTGATGGGTTAGTTAGGATTTTGTAGCTATTCGAGTAAAATGTGTTTCCTGATTTTCGCTAAAATGGAAAAAGAGCAGCATCGTTCGGTAATTCGCTTTCTATTTTTGGATGGGAAAAAATGCGAGGATATAAAAGCAAAGTTAAATGCTGTCTATGGAGCCACCGCGCCAACTATGACCACAGTTAGATATTGGTTCAACGAATTTAAACGTGGGCGAACATCCATTTTTGATGAGGAGCGACCAGGACGCCCGGCAGACGTGGCTACCGAGGGAATCATTCAAAAAGTTCACGACGCAATTCTCGCTGATCGGTGAACGTAAGTGCACGAAGTAACAGAGGCCATATGTGTGTCGACCGTGTGTGTGTGGAACGGCAATTAATATTTTACTTGATAAGTTGGCGCTGAAAAAATTGTTGGCCCTATGGGTGCCATGGTTGCTCACAAGCAACAACAAGCGGATGCGGCTGTTAACTTCGAAGCAGTGTTCGGAGCAATTTAAGCGAGATCCGAAGGAATTTTTGCGTCGAATTGTCACCGTTGATGTAACCTGGATTCATCATTACGCACCAGAAGCAAAGCAACAGTCAAAACAATGGATTGCTCCAAGTGAATCTGCTCCAAAGAAGGCGGAGGCGAAGACAGTCCCATCGGCCGGAAAGGTCATGGCGACGATTTTTGTGGATGCGAACGACGTCATCTTCATGGTTTTTTTAGAAAAAAGAAGAACGATAACTGGACAATACTAAAGTGAGCTATTGGACCGCTTTCACAAAAAATGGAAGTAGACACGGCCGCATTTGCCGAAAAAGAAGTTGCTGTTTCACCACGATAACGCACCAGCGCACCCCTTATACGCCCATTTTGCTTCACTTTCATAACCTTCTGTACATAGGTAGTTGCCAATAGAATGATTGTAATATTTACTATATCCAGCATCCCACGCTTTTAACTCTAATTTGAATTATTCTATTTGTATCCTAATTTTTGTTATAATTCTGTTCTGAGGTAGTTGACTATGACTGATCGTTCGATTTGCTATTACTTCATTATAGGTCTCTTTGTCATTAAAATTTATTTTCTACTTTTTAGTTCGATTAGCAATAAAAGCGTGTGTTTTAGTTTTTTAAACTATTTTTTATTTTTTACTTTTTAGTTCGATTAGTAAAAAAGCGTGTTTTTTAGTTTCTTTAAATTATTTTTTTTTTATTATGAATGAAAATTATTGTTATCATTGCAGTCAGTGAATAAATGATTCGATATATTCGTGTAATATTTAATTCCTTTTTTATCGACTGTGAGTCTAAAGCTATGCAGTTATCGGCCGTGATAAAGAAGTAATCGGGATGAAGAACTTATTTCGTGGAGGTAGCCTGAGAAACTGATTTACAAGAATAAATAAAGATTTTTCATTTTACAACCGAATTCACCTTACTTTTTGCCCACGGTAAAAAAAAGAAAATATTAATCCTGGCAATCCTAATAAGGATTATGGAAAACTTTTATCAAATTATTGCATTGTCATCGGTCCTTGATAGGTGTGCAAAATTTCAAGTCGATCAGATTTTTAGAAGCCAGTGAAAATTAAGCTCAAAGATTCCGTTACATACATACATACATACAACCCGACCTAATAAAAGTGTGTTGAAAATAGTATTTCACCACCGATTCTTTCATCATCGGATTTGCACAAAAATTGAAATTGTATAGGTTAGTGTAATTGATGATAATCATTGAATGAAAGTTACTAGGGTTCTGACTGTCATCATGACTAGAACTTTTTATTAAAACTACGAATATGACTATAACTATTGTGTTTTACTTCAACTATGAAAATGACTACGACAATGACTTAATCAATGACTATGACTGACGGAGAAAAGGATTGATGCGGTATTGTTATCGGAGCCGGTAGCACCTAAAAATACGTGTGATTGGACGGCAGATAAGAGCAGACAGAGAACCCTCCTGCAATCTGGGTAACCGGAGTCAAAAGCACTCAATGTAGGATGACGGCAGAATATGAGGTTTTCACCTGGGTTAATGTGCAAAACACCTACCTAGTGAGCTGCTATGCGCCACCCCGCTAGTCAATCGAACAATTTGAAACGAACAATAATAATTACTGGAGACTTCAACGCTTGGTCTACCATATGGGGAAGTAAACATACCAACGCAAGAGGAAGAGCTACCGAAGAAGCATTCGCAAGCATGAATATGGTACTTTTGAATGATCCCGGAGTACACACATTCGACAATGGGAGACGGCGATCTGTTGTTGATTTAGCCTTTGCAGATCATGCAGCTGCATCAAAAGTTAAGTGCAAACTGACGCAAGATATCCGCACCCATAGCGATCATCTTGCCATTGTACTGGAGACCAATATAGCTGGGAGTAAACCTCGCCACACCAAAGTGCAGCAGCTTGCGTGAAAGCGATGGTCTTTCAACGAGAGCGCTTTCCGCAAAGCACAGCAGAGCTGCGAAATAGAGTCCGATCCGGCAGAGATGATGGTAGGAGTTATAGAGAAGCGACTAATGGCAGCATGTGATGCAGCAATGCCCAAATGCCCAAAATGCAAATCTCATAACAGGAGACAACCGGTGTACTGGTGTTGAGATGAAATAGCAGATCTGCGAGAAATATACAAAAAGGCGAGAAGGAAATACCAGACAGCAAGAGGCAGACCGTTTTTCGAACAACTTCACAAAGAATTCCGCAACGCCGAAAATTAAGAAATGCCATAGAAGCGAGTAAAAACAAGTGCTTTAAAAAGATGATTGATAGTGCTGATTACAATCCGTGGGGTCTTGCGTACAAAGTGGTGATGGCAAAGGTTAAAGGTTTTAATTCTCCTCAACCAATAAGCCCTATTCTGCTAGAAAAAACCGTCGCAACACTCTTTCCCCAACAGAAGGTTAATAATGACGTAAGCACGCACTTGGATGTATACGAGACAGCTGCAGTTTCGGTAGCAGAGTTGCTGAACACAGTGGTTCGTATAAGCGATAGCAAAGCTTCGGGGCCTGACGGTATACCCAACATTGCTTTTAAGACCGCGATTCGTGTAAATCCAATTGTGTTTGCTAACCTTATTAGCAGGAGTCTGCCCGAAGGCACGTTCCCCAAGAGTTGGAAAAAACAGCGATTAGTTCTACTGTTGAAGCCCGATAAGCAACGGGACCAGCCGACGGCGTACAGGCGTCTCTGCATGCTCGACCCTATTGGAATGGTTTTTGAGCGCATAATAAGTGAGTGATTACAAAAACATTTGGAAGCACCTGGCGGACCCTCTTCCAACAAGTTTGGATTCCGAAAAGACAGCTCTACAAGGGTTGGGTACGTAATGCTGTATGATACAATATTCTGTTTTCAAAATGCTGTATACAAAATTCTGTATTTCAGAGATCTGTATTATAGAATTCTGTATACGAAATTCTGTATTTCAAAATTCTGTAAAAAATATTCTGTATTGCCGAAATGCTGTATTGACGAAATTCTGTATTGACGAAATTTTGTATTGACAAAATTCTGTATTGACGAAATGCTGTAAGTAAATGATAAGAAATTCAACAAATTTTATAAAAAAAGTGCGCACTTTTTTTCTTCAGTTTGCGCTTCAAAAAAATAATCCTCATCAGTCCAACTCCGGCTACGCAATCCACCGTATTTTTGCGTAGAATTCCTTTTCGCGTAGGCCTTCGGCCGCGCTTCAAAAAAATAACCCTCATCAGTCCAACTCCGGCTACGCAATCCACCGTATTTTTGCGTAGAACTCCTTTTGGCGTGGGCGGCCTTCGGCCGCGCTTCAAAAAAATACAGAATTTTGTCACTGCAGAATTTACAGTATTTCTTACGAAAAGAATTTTGATATACAACATTTTGTACGGATCCCCTCTACAATTGATGCTAAAAGAATGGTGGTTGATTTTGCAGAGGATGCTGTCAATTAGGGGAAAAAATGCGCAGTGATTACGGTAGACGTAAAAAATGCGTTTAACTCTGCAAACTGATGTTTCTGACATTTTCTATTTTAAACTACTCTGCGAAAAAAAAAACAAAAAACAAAAGGCCTTGACTGAGACTAAAATTATGAATATGACTGTGACCATCACTTTAACTATTATCATGGTTGTGATTATGATATTGATGAATTGACTTTGAATATGACTTTGAGTATGACTATGGCTATGGCTATGACTTTCACTAAAACCAACCATATTACTACGACTATGTTCATGACTATAATTATGGTTATGACTAAGACTTTGACTTTGACTTTTTAAATTTTTTTTAAACTATGATTATGACTTTCACTAAAACTATCAATTATACTACGACTATGAGTATGAATATGACTGTGACTATGACTATGACTATAATTATGATTACGACTGGAACTATGACTTTGACTTTGACTTTTTGAAATTTTACTCAAACTATGATTATGACTTTTTAGTAAAATTATCTATATTATTACGACTATGACAGTGCTTTTAAATATGAATGTGATTTTGACTTTGACTATAACTACGAGTTTGACTATGACCATAATTATGACTATCAACTATGGCTATGACTTTTACTAAACATCGATTTCGTCCGAGCTTAGGCTTTTCATCACTTATTTCTTCTCATTTTTCCTTCAACTTATTTGCTTGCAACATCAAAGCATTGCATTTCCATAACGAGCAACTGAATACCGCTCGTCTATCTAAACAATTTACCTTACGTATGTGTTGCTGCATGACTGAGAATATGAGCCATCAGTGCATCAGCAATTTATTGAGTGCTTACATATCTAAGCCATAAAAATAGTAAGTCAACAAAACCAAGCATAGTTGACAAGAAAATGAACAACATTGTCTTCACTACCGCACATGCTCATGTTGCAACAACAACTACGTTGCAATTTATACAAACGAAACATTATTCATACTCAATTTGCTAACTGAGACGTTTCGTTTTATTCTTTTTCTATTTTCAGCTAGCGCAGCCAATTAGAGAGCAAGAGGGTGGTATCAGCAAGACTACACTAACTACCTTCGTGCAGATCAGAAGAGTAGAAACACGCACTCACGCAAAACGCAATTTGCGCACACTAACACGTGAGCTCACCTGTGCTTTTTCTCAATACAGCAGCCAATAGTCGGTAGCTAGCAGCGCACCATAAACACACACACACATCATAATGTCACGAGACAACAGCATAGATTACCTTGACGATTCGCAGATCCCGCCGTTGGCGCTCTTTCCACTCGAAGAGGCTATCGATACGCAGATGTTACAAAATTCCAATACTACAATCGCATTCAGCACACATAATAATGACAGTTTCAATACAAGCTTAGAATATGCGCTCTACGAGAACTGTCCCACCAATGGGGACTCTATCGGTCATATACTCAACTTCGCGCTCTACGTAATTGTTTGCGTTGTCGGCCTATTCGGCAATACGCTCGTGATTCATGTTGTACTGCGTTATTCGAAAATGCAGACCATCACCAATGTTTACATACTCAATTTGGCTGTAGCTGATGAGTGTTTTCTCATTGGCATACCGTTTCTCTTGCACACCATAGTCAGTGGC
Organism: Anastrepha obliqua; assembly: GCF_027943255.1. NCBI lineage: Eukaryota > Metazoa > Arthropoda > Insecta > Diptera > Tephritidae > Anastrepha > Anastrepha obliqua. Next base: position 109,068,625 of record NC_072894.1, on the reverse strand, counting down.
AGCTGGCAGTTTGGCAATTTCATGTGTAAGGCGTATATGGTCAGCACATCGATAACACAATTTACTTCGTCAATATTTTTACTAATCATGTCCGCCGATCGCTATATAGCTGTATGTCATCCGATCTCGTCGACGCAATATCGCACGCCACACGTTTCGAAAATTGTATCTGCCATCGCTTGGCTTACATCGGCTATACTTATGTTGCCAGTGATCATATTTGCCGACACCGTTAGACAGAATGATAATCATATCTCCTGTCACATCAAGTGGCCCGAATGGGGGCATCACGAGACTGGCTTCACTTTCATCATGTATGTCTTCACGCTGGGTTTCGCTACGCCACTCATTTTCATACTCTGCTTTTACTATCTAGTCATACGGAAATTGCGTACTGTCGGCCCGCAGAATAAGTCCAAAGAGAAGAAACGTTCCCACCGCAAAGTGACACGACTTGTCCTCACTGTTATCACCGTGTATATACTCTGTTGGCTGCCCTTTTGGATATCACAGCTGGTGCTTATCACCACTACGCCCAGTCCCTGTGCCACGCGCCTTCAAATCGCCATATTTCTGCTTGTCGGCTGCCTCGGCTACTCCAACTCTGCCATAAATCCTTTCCTCTATGCATTTCTGAGTGAAAATTTCAAAAAGAGCTTCCGCAAAGCATTCGGCACCATAACTGCTATATATACGAAGAAGAATTTCACAACGTCCAGTGGCACTGGTATGCCCGTATCAGCTGAGTTGCATAGCAAGGATACGAATATGTTCAGCAAGTTGGGCAAAAAAGGACGCAAACTAGCTGTAATGCATCAGCATAAGCAAAAACAGAAAGAGGCACTGCTGGGCGCCGATAGCAACACAACAATGTTGGCTACCACCACGACTTACAGCACAGCGACAACCGCGACGACAATGAACGCGCCCGAGCCGTCCGAAGTGCTACCAACGGAAATTACAAATGCCAATCAGTGCGCGAACAGCTGTTACAATGGTGAGTTGATTAACGGCGATAAGATAACAGCTGATACGGATGCGCTGCGCACCGAGCGCGCGACGAGTGAGATGGACAAGTTGAAGACAAATGGCGTTGTTGCTGAATGCTGGCACACAAATGAAGCGCAGCGACCGCCAGTGTTTCAAACAGATTTATAAGGCGGTCAGCCGAAAAATGTAGTGTGGCCGGGACAGGCCGAACGTGCATAACAGGGATGACAAGTGCAAAATTGGGCTGTACTGGGCGCAATCATGATGCGCTAGTCTTAATTTTCATAAGCAAACTTTTTCTATTTATTTATAAATTTTATTAATTGTAACAAAATGTGTGTGCACATGTAGCTGCTCAGCAATTAAACCACTACGTATATAAGTATTTTTTTATTTTTTTCTTTATAAATATTCCTACGCATTAAAGCACAAAAAAATATATATATATAAAAAATGCGATATCTTATTGTTGTTATAGAAATAAAATAATGTATGTATAAGGTATAAACTATGGATAGTTAAGTCTTTGTGTACCTGTACATATCAATGAATGTGCGTAAATGAATGTTCAAATATAATTAAACGTAATAAATATGCAAAAAAATATATAAATAAAAATACGTGTATAAGTGAAAAACCAAAAGCACAAAAGTCATTTAGTTGGTAAAATTTAGCCCAAGTAAGTATAGCAAATTAAATGTACCCTAAAACTCTTTCAAAAACATTTTTTTTTTCACTTGAGGTAGTAGTCTGGTCAAATACTCATTTTATATAGATATTTTTAGGATTTTTTTTTTTAAGAAAATAAAATTCGATCGTTTCGTTATTTTTGACATCAAATCGTATACAAAAACCATTTTTTTTTTTTTGATATATTTTTTTGTAGTAGGGTAGCACCCAAGGATGATAGAAAGAAGATTGCGCCCATCAAGAGTGCGTGACGTCACGTTTGCCGAGTTGTGCAGTGTTGCCAACCATTTGCTCTTCACAATAAATTTAGTGCTTTTTTATACCGAAAATGCGAAAATTTTGAAGTTTGATGTTTGTTCCTTTTTTTTAATTCAAAGCTACCGAAACTTTAAGTTAAAAAACAAACTATATTATTAAACAAAAAAATATTAAAAAAGATCACTCTGAGAAGATTTCAGTGCTAATGAAAATTTGTTTACTCTTATAAAATTTTATAATTTGAAAGTGCAAATTTAATTATTGGCTCCATTTAAAGTTATATTAAATATATGTATTATTATATAAAGAATATTAAATCTTCTTCTCTCAACTCTTCTTAAGATTGAAAACCTTTTTACACATTTTAAAAAGCCTTTGAATTTATTGAATGCGAATTAAAACCATAGAGGTGTAATCGTTTCTTCAGGTGAGACATAGGACATTAAGAGTTATATTCATTGTAAGAATAAGCAACAAAATACCAGAAAATACTAAAGAAACCATACTGACATTTTTACAAAAAGAGTACCTTATCTAGTTACATAACTTCAAGTATAGCAAAAAAGTCGTTCCCTTAACAAAAGAGTCTCGCTTAACAAAAAAAAACTCATAAATTAAATTGTACATAAGCATAACACATTTATTTAAAAAAAACGCGTATTTTAAAGACAATTTGTCACGCATACAAAGTTCTTTAAGTGGATCAATAAAAATTTGTTGGGCCATTTTCTTTGAATGGGCATTTTAGTGCGTTTTTATATCCAAAGCTAGGCAACACTGCAGTAGCGAGAGAGAGATATGACTGCCGAAAGCAGGAGAGCACCAACAACACCTGCAATCGCGGGCAATGCCACCAGATGTTAAAAAAAAGTAAAGCTAAATAAAACTGGGTGAATTATTTAAATAATTATTAAAAACATATATTTTACAAAATTATAAACATAACATTTTAATTAGAACAGCTAGAAAAATGTCATGGAGAAGGAACTAAAACTACGAGACTAAATAACAAAACAAAATGCTAAATCAAGTTACGAAAATGGTAATCTGGCCATACTGGAGCTTAAATCACGTAACTAGTTGTCAAATTCGCTGAGAGCAAAGTAACGGGACCACGATAGGCGCCATCTCATTATTCTCTCCATCGTGGGTAGCACCAAAGTAAGAGTCTTAAAAAAGAGATAGGTGGCTTGTCAACAGGATTTTGGTTCTTCAGAGCGACTAAAACGAAAAAGTTAAACTGATTATTATTCTGTACGCTTGTCATTACGGCAGGCGCTGTAGCAAAACTATCGCATTTTATTTTCTTAAAAAAAAAATTCCTAAAAAGTATCTATAAAAAATGAGTATTTGACCAGACTACTACCTTAACTCTTAGCTCCAACTCAATAACGCACATTCACAACTCACATTAAATATGTCATTCCATGCATCGATGAGTGGCTTACAAGAAAACACGGCTGTGTTCAAGAATACCAGCATCGGTTTAAACCGGCAGACACCGCTTTCTGCACAGACTGCCCAAACACGGTGGAGAGCGCCGAACATCTATCTAATTTTGTACTGTGACTGCTTTAAAGCTTTAAAGAAGAAAGCTATGCACTGGACAGAGTTCAGAAGCGGAAAATGGGAGTCAGTTCGAGCTTTCACAGCAAAAATCGTAATGCGTCTACGCCATATCAGATGGGAGTGCAAGGCATGGCAGCAATCAATAGTAGCAGCACCAGACGCAGCATTAGCAGCAGTGCAGTGGAGGCTGACCGAAATTGACGGGCCGAGTACAACCATAGACACTTGAGTCATTGACACGCAATGACAAACTACTCTACGTAGGGACACAAGAAGATGTGCCTATAGGATGACGCTGACTACGAATAAGATGGGCCAAGATGTGGGTGAATTGAATTGGTCCTGTTTATGGATGACGTTCTGGACCTTCCCGAAGTAATACAGCAAGTAGTCTCGGGAACGGTGTCTCCCCAGAAGAATAGGATGATCAAACCACTCGGTGCGACTGCATTTTGAACTGGGCCAGTTTACTGGATGTCTACTGGTTTCTACTGTGACAGGATGTCTACTGATGTACCCAAAAAACATCTTCATGACGAGGCCCATATGCTACCTGTGAAGGAGGGGGTTACCGCAGGTCTTACCCATGCAGACACCTGCTTGAGCCTAAGCCACCTCCTGGGCATGTCAGGAGGCACTTCCTTAATTACGCGGACGAGATCCAGGACAAAGCAGATAGACAGCTACTGAATCGGACAGTGTACAGACAGACAATCAACGACATTCATCGGAAGACCCTTACCACATTCTTAAGCTCCCGACCCCCGAATGCCGTCATCGTCCAACCACCACCCATCGCAGACGAAGAGCTCCAACTTTCCCGAGAGTACCGGGAACTTCGCAGGTTAAACTCCTACTTATCCAGAATCGACCCCGGCATGGTAAAGTTTTCTGGGCCTACCGTTAGATGAGCTAGACAAAGACGACCGGTGATTACACTACACTGACAGGGCAAAGTTACTGCTACAACAACAACAACGACAACTGCATTTTGAAGCCCACCTCAGTCACCATCAAAATGAAACATTCGAAGTTCGTCGGAAAAGTTCGCACAAAGTGAGAGAGATGGCACTACGGGCGCGTATCGAGGTAATGTTTAGTTAGTAGCGCCTCTTAGAAGAACACACACGCTAGGTTTCAGCCATATCAGTCAGTGGATTTCTTTGTGTTTGGTATCCGTTTGAGTCGAGGAAGTCGAACGATGTTCCATTTCCACACTACAACGCACCGGCACACGCTTGAGCAGTTGTGGTTGCAAATTTAATGGAGATAGGGTTCGAACTCGTTTCACATTCCACCTTTTCTCCAGATTTGGTCCCCTTGGATTATCATCATCATCATTGTGTCCTTGAATCCTTGGCGGAAAATAGAGCTCTAGCAATACCTACGCGTCATCTCGTCCGATTACTGGATAACGCCTTCACCTGCTTCCAGCTTAACTCAAATTGAGCCGTTCGCACAGTACTCTTTCAGGTTTTCCTTAGCCTGCCATGCTCAGTTCCTCTTGCTGTGAGTGTGGGTTCCATTCCATTGCCCGTTTTACTATGTTAAATGTAAAATGGCTGGCGTAAAAAAGATTTTATTCAAACGGAGAGGTGATTGCAGAGCTTACACAGTGGAACGAACCATCAGTTTCACTCAAGCAAATTATGCCTATTTGAGTTGTATGTCTTCATTCGTTTCCTTAATTACACCTAAAATGGTTTCCTCGAACTTTCTCGAAATCAAAACCAATCACGCTTTTAACAAGTAGTAAACATCTCATCGTATTAAACACACAAAAAGTATGCACTTTCGTGCTTCAGTCAAATTCTTGGAAACCAGTCGAATTGACATCAATCAAAACGGCAATGATGATGAGCCTTTGACTATTCTGAACGTCCACCAAGCGGACGAAACAAAATTTGTTTATTTGCGGTTAAAAGATCTAGCACAAGTGGGGAAAATTAAAAGCGAAAAAATATTAAATGAACTGATAACAAAGCGTACCAGGAGTACCTGTCTACTTCATAAATTATGGAGGAAATCCAGTTGAAAGGAAACACATCAAAAGCAAAATCGTAGTTAATTAGGGATGCGGGAAAGAAAATATTCTTATTAACACAACAAATTTATTGCAATGTAGAGCAAAACACAAACAAATTTAAAAATAAACTAAAGGGTTTTCCAATAACAGGTATTATAAATGAATGAATTGCTCTATCGAGAGATGATTAACGATTTTTTATGGCCGGAATTGGATCGTATTGATCTGGGCAACGTTTGTTTTCAACAAAACGGCGCTACGCGCCACACAAGCAACGAAACCATAAATCTTTTACGGGAAAAGTTTCCGGACCGTGTTATCTCTCGAAGATGTCATCACAATTGGCCACCGACATCTTGTGATTTAACACCTTGTGACTTTTTTCTTTGGGACCATGTGAAAGAGAATGTCTACGCCAACAGCCCAGTGTCGATGCAAGACCTGAAAGATGGAATTCGTGAGGCTATCGAGGACATAGGGCAGCCACTTTGCAATTCGGTTATGGAAAATTTCATGAAAAGGATATTGTCCTGTAAGCGTGGTCGTGGTGGTCATTTGCCTGGTGTTATTTTCCACTATTAACGGCATACCTTCCTCTTTATAGTGAAATAAATATCCGATCATTTCTATTAAAAAATAGCATTTTATCATATCAAAATAACACCTCTTATTGGAAAACCCTTTAGAATATGTAAGTACGGGGATTTCCATTAAAAGGACTCGAACTTAGAAGCTACGCAAAACGTGAAGTGAATACTGCCGCAAGCGCACTATGCCACTGACAAATGGCAGATGATTTTTAATGAGGCGCTTCTTTAGCGCAAAAATACACTCAGCCAATGTTTGTTAAGGAGCGACCACTAATAAAAAAATCGTTTTCATTTTAATGGTGTTTCATGCCCAAAGCGGAAACTACCGAATTGCAGTCACGCACCAACTCACGCTGCTTCTTTGCAGAAATTAATGGAATAAATTTGAACACAAAGCTGCTGTTAGAAATTTTTTTTTTTATTTAATCCATTTTCTTATTGCGATCTGCTTTTTAAACATTAAGCAATTTATTATTATTGCGAAATATTGTCCACAAAATAAAATGGATGGCAACGAGTAATAAGTAGCTGACATTATGAAGCGATTGGGGAGCCTAGAGTGAGCTGGCGGCATCCTACCTGCGAAGTAACACCTGGCGAGGGAATTCTTCGTAAAACCGGTTTATCCTGATTTCAGAAGTGCACTTGATTTCACTACAAAACTGTTTCCTTCACTTTGCTTCGCATTTAACTCAAGAGGGTGGGTTTCCCACCTTTCTAAATTGCTTTGACATAATTCTTCTATTTGGAAATGTGTCTATTAACTTCTACCTAGAAAGTGTATATCGAAATGAACACAGCAACATACAAGGTGAAGTCCAAAATAAACAAGACTGAGCTGAAGTAGAAATAACAAGAGCTGTACTCTGACAACTTCGAGTTTATTTATTCAAAATAGTTCCCTCTGGCCTCGATACACTGTTTTGCGACATCTGAAAGCCTTTCCGATGTTGACCGATGACCTCTACGGATCCAAAACGTTTTCCTTTCATGGTCAAAAGCAATTTTTCGAATAGGTAGAAGTCACAGGGAGCCATACCAGGCGAATTCGGTGAGTGATTGATGGTTAAAATGCGATTTCTAGTGGATCGGTGAGATGGTGCATTTTCATGCAATAAGCACCAGCTTCCTCCTTCGCGGTATTCAGGGCGATTTCGACGAACGGGATGCAACACACCCTTCATACCGCCATGATAGAAAATTGCGTTGACGGTTTGATCCATTGGCACGAACTCCTTGTGAACAATTCCCTTGGAATCATAAAAAGAAATGAGCATCAACTTGATTTTTATCAAACGTGATATTTTGGGTGGTGGCTCATCTGGAGCCTTCCATTCGGCACTTTGACACTTAGTTTCAGTTTCATGTTGAAAACACCACGTTTCATATCCAGTTATTTTACAGTGTTGTAAAGGAAGTTCTCGTCTTTTCGCGTCTCTTTCATGAGATCTTTCGAGTGTTGAATTCTGAGCAATTTTTGGTCCTCAGTCAAGTTGTGCGGAATGAAACGTGCATAGTCCTTTCGTAAGCCAATATGATCAGTTAATAAAGCGATAAATCCATGTTTTGGAGATATTCAACTCCGGTTCCATGAATTTCAACGATGATTTCGGTTCATTTTTGATAAATTTACGAACAATTTCGATGGAGTTTTCGGTGATTACTGATTTTGAGCGGCCCGATTGTTCATTGCCATTCATGTCCTCAAACCTCTCTCTGAAACATGTAAACCGCTCATGAACTTTGGCACGAGATCGCCAATCGACAATCATCGCCATAAATTTTTTCATCAATTCAAATGTTTCGGTAAACGCTTTACCGATTTTAAAACAAAATTTGATAGTAGCTCTTTGTTCGAAACTCATTTTTATACCGATGACACAAAGATACTGACACTTTAGACGCAATAACTTAACTTCAACTGAACTGCATGTCACCAAGCTTTCATTGGAAGTCGGCTAGGGATGTAACTTCCAACGCCCTAACTCATTAAAAAGATGGCACCACCAAAAATATTTTTATGATGCCAGTCTTGTTTATTTTGGACTTCACCTTGTAGCATATATATGTGTGTATGTATGTGCACTATCTAAATCAAATCGTCTCGTGCTGTAGTAGTTCAAAAGCTATAAAGATTTTAATTACCGGTACAAGAATTTCTCATAAAGAAGATTAAGACATTGAATATTTTCGTTTTCATTGGCAAACATTTTTATAGCTTATTGCTATTGAATCTCATTTGGCCATCATCAATTCCTTTAATTGAACGTAAAACGTTTTAAAATGTCAAAAGGAAGACATAACAGTGAAAATAAATTGTGTTGTAACAATTGACAGCAACAGCGGCGTTGCGCTTAAAATTCGCATAAAAAATTCAAGTAAAGCATTTCAGATGCAGACACGCAGATTACTTACATCTGGCACGTGTACATTAATCCAAAACATTTACGAGCCTTTTTAAGGATCTAAGTTGTGTAATATCCAGATATTGATGTGCCAAATTAAGGCCTGACGCCAGCTTAGCTCTGGTGGCAGCTTGTCAGCTTATGAGAAACTTTTTTATTGTCAGACGTTAATGAAGCGTTGCTCTGTGTACTCATCCCCATACTCAGTTTTATACATACGAGTATGTAGATGTAGATACTTATTAGTCAAATAATGAGTTTAATTCGTGCTTTTTTTTTAAGTGGCATTTGGTGTTGCAATTTATTGATTAAATCAATCTCTTCAAACGCAGCTGAGAGCACCAATTAGGGGAAAATTTATTTATTGACATTTGAAAGAGATTAAAAGAAATATTTAAATACGTGATTGCACCCAATAAGTGCGGAACGTCTGCCACTCATACTTTTTGTGTAACGAAAAATGTTTTTTTTTGTCTTCCTTGCTTGATTTTATTTTATTTTTTGTTGTCTCATTTTACTTATATTCCAATTTATCCATCCTATTAGATATTCTAGCACAAAATTCTCCGACATTAGAATTCAAATGCTCACACTTTGGCAGACAAGATGGAACACTGAACGGTACGGTAGATGGACAGCGAGACTAATCAAAAAAAGTGGTTAGAAAAAAAAAGTGGCGAATGGGAACGGTGAGCCTACCAAACTGCTTTTATGGAGTTACTGAGTTTGATGATGCAGAGCACACCTTCTTTAAGTGCGAGGGGTGGAACACAGAGAGAACAGCTCTGCAACGAGCTATTGGTGTACTTACATCTGAATAAATAATAACTCAATAACAAATACACCATGGTATATACCAAACGTTGACATTCACTGCGTCTTAAACATCGACACAGTTGACGAACCAATACAAACTGCGAGCAGAAAGCACATAAGCAGGCTTCTGACGCACACAAACCCGACGATGAGGAAACTTCCTGCTGAAGAAAAATTCAATAAGAATAGACTTTAACAAAAAACACCAACAGACCTCCTGTAATATAATAATAAGAAATATGCTTATGTAATTAATTAATGTAATGAATTACATATTCCTAAAAGACCCTAAAGTTGCAATGGCCTTACAGTATCACTTAACTATCCAAATATCTTTGAAACTAATTACTTATTGTTAATATAGACAGGTGTACTATTTTTTTGAAACAATAATAAAAGGAAATAATAGAGAAAATGATGATAGACAAAGAAAACTGGAATGCCGTCGCAAATTTCGTATCCTCCTTTATCCGAAAAAAGGGGTATGAAATGGAAACTTATTCTGAAGAGCATTGAGCATAGGTTTTTCAAAACGAACGACCCGGGACGCAGTGTGAGTAAGTAAGTGTCTTTCTTAGGACGCCGTCTTGGGCCTCTACCTCGAAACAATGCGGAAGCAGTCCCGGGGTGGAGGGAGAAATCCAAGAGAAGGGGTGGGATATTTTTTGTGGAATCACCACACACGTAGTAGTAGTAAAGCGTTTTCCAGGGAGAGCGCTTCAACTTTTTTTTGAATAAAACACAAACGGTTTGACTTTTTTAACTAATTTTTTTCTTATTATCGAGTTTGAACATATACATTTAAGTATGAAATTCGATTTCTTTTACATGACCACCGCGTGCACGTTTTACGAAGTCCAATCGTTGAACCCAATTTTCGACCACTCTTTTGCATAAATCGGCCGAAATTCCAGCAATTTCGCGTTCAATATTGGCTCTGAGCTCACAAATCGTCGCCGGCTTGTTACTGTAGACCAATGATTTCACATAACCCCAAAGAAAATAGTCTAGAGGCGTCAAATCACACGAGCGCGGCGGCCATTCGACCGGTCCATTTCTGGAAATAATGCGCTCATCGAACTTACTCTTCAACAAATCAATTGTAGCGTGTGCTGTGTGGCTTGTGGCCCCGTCCTGTTGAAACCACATGTCGTCTAAGTCCATACCATTCAATTGGGGCCAAAAATAATCGTTTATCATGTCGCGGTATCGGTTTCCATTCACAGTAACGTGGCGATCGTTCTCGTCAACGAAAAAATATGGGCCAATTACGCCGCCGGCATGTAAACCGCACCAAACAGTCACTCTTTGTGGGTACATTGGTTTTTCGGCAATTTCTCTTGGATTATCTTTCGCCCAAATGCGGAAATTCTGCTTATTGACGAATCCACTGAGGTGAAAATGTGCGTCCTCACTGAAGATGAAGTGCGCGATATGCATTTTGATTTGAACGCCCGTTTTCATAATAAGCCTGAATAACTTTAACGCGTTGTTCAAGTGTGTAGCGTTCCATGATGAAATGTATACTAATGAAGTTTACAAATGACAAGCGAAAAATAAAAAATATTGCGTCGTTCGCCCTCCCTATCGGAAAAAAGTTGAAGCGCACCTATTGAAAAACGCTTTATATATTGCGAGGGAATTTTTAATCAAACCTCAACGTCAACCAAACAAAAAAATTATTCTATTGTATTTCATTTTATTGCATTTTATTTAATTTTTCTTTCATTCAAATTTTTTAAATTTATTTTCTTTATATTTTGCATTACATTTTATATTATTTTATTTTTAATTTTTTATTATTTTATATATTTTGTATTTGGGTTTTATTAAAAATATTTTTGTTCGAATATCCCATTCTTTGGGAGGCACTTACATAACTTGGCGGCAGTTTAGCTGCAAGTCAGATGTTTACACTGTTTTAATAAGTTTTTAACTATCGTACTCTAAATTAAAATAGAACTAACTGGTTCTGAAACATATCTGTAATAGGTTGTCTTCTCACGGTGAAAATCGTACATTTGAGCAAATCGTAGGTGTTTAATTTTTGCAACATCGTTGTGCCGTTTAAGTTGGAAGGAGTTTGTTAATAGCGCACGCCAAGCTAAAACATGGTTTAGAGTTTCGCCGTGGTCGCCACATCTACGACATATGTCTGCCGGAGCATTAGGCTCTCTGATGACGTACTTTACATAATTTCGCGTGGCTACTTCATCTTGCATAGCAAATATAGCACTTTCTGTTTCCGCGATATTCCTTTATTGATTAGCCATAAGTGCGACAGTTTCGCGTCGACATGCGGGCTTTTCAATTCTTTTATAATAAACGACATGTATGGGCATTCGTGATCATTGATCAACTTTGTCCATTTTTGTTGTAGTGTTTCCTGCAGTTAAACTCATTCTAAATTTATCATCAGCTGCACTGACGGCATAGTGAAGTGCAGAGTTTCCGGCCTTTCCATAGAGGTAATTTCTAAGTTTCAGGATCAGCTTCTCGTGCAAATATAAATATTAATATATATTTTACATTTTATTTTATACATTATTTTATTTTTGTTTTTGCTTTATATTATTCTTTTTTATTAATTCAAATTTTTTTTTTATTTCTTTATATCTAATTTTTCCTTTTTTAAATGTTTACGTATTTTATTTTATATTATTTTTTATTTAATGTTTTTAATATTATTTTAAACATTTTGGATGTATGTTTTTCATCATATTTTATTAGTTCTCAATTCAATTAAATTTTTTTAATACTTTATTTTATATTTTATTTCGTATTGTTCTTTAATTTTTTTATTGTTTTATATATTTTTTCATTGCTGTTTTTTGTCATATTTTTTATTGTAAAATATTTTTTTTAATATTTTATATTTTTTAATTTTATTTTATTTTGATTTTTGTTTATAAATCTTTTTATTTTCTTTTATTTTGCATTACTTTGTTCCATTTTTCTTATTGTTTAAAATTTTTTGATTTTATTTCTTTTTATGTTAGTTTTACATTTTTTCATATTTATTTATTTCTATTCTTATTATTATTATTTTTTTTTTGTATTATTAAACATTCAAAAATATTTTTTAATTATATTTACAATTTGTCTAATTTTATATTATAGTAATATACAATATATTATTTTATTTATTTATTTTTTTAATAATTAATTTGTTTACTCTTATTTTATTTTATTTGATGTTTTACATTTTTTTTTATTCATATCGATTCTCTTATATTATTTTATATATTTTTATATTTTCTTTTATTTTGTATTACTTTACTAAATTTTTTTTATATCAGTTTTTCATTTTTTAATATTTATTTATTTTTAATCATTTTTTAATATTTTTTTGTGTGTTATTTAATATATATTTCATATATAGTTTGTATTATATTTAAAGTTTTTTAAATTTTATTTTATATATTTTATTTTTGTAATATTTAATTTTTTTAGTTGAATTTTATTTTTATTTTATGTCACACATTTTTTTAATTTTGACGTTTATCTTGTATAGGGTGGGCCATGTAAAATTTGCTTTTTGAATCGGCTATAAAAACCAAACCAAGCAATACTTTTTCAAACTTTTTTTTTATTTTGAAGATTGAACATTGTCATTTATGAATGAAAAATAATATCGTTCAAATGACTGCCACGACTGGCTTTACAGGGCCATTCGATCAACCCAATTTTTAAGCACATTTTCGATTGTTTGGGCTCCAATTTCATGAATGGCAACTTCGATTTCGTGTTTTAAAGCATCAATCGTCTCTGGATGGTTCGCATAGCATTTGTCCGTAACGGTTCCGCACAAAAAATAGTCCAACGGGCTTAAATCACAGCTCCGAGGCGGCCAATTGATATCGCAATTTCGGCTGATTATTCGGTTTTCAAACACGGTAGCCAAAAGTTCGAGTGTAGCTTTAGCAGTGTGACAAATTGCACCGTCCTATTGAAACCAAAGGTCGTCCATGTCATCCTCTTCAATTTTTGGAAACAAAAACTCGTTGAGCATGTCACGGTAACGCTCGCCATTGATGCCGCCAGGCCAAAAACCGCACCAAACAGTGACTCGTTGTGGATGAATTTGCTTCTCTACAGTAACGTGTGGATTTTCTGAGCCCCAAATCCGACAATTTTGCTTATTGACGTAACCACCGATGTGAAAATGAGCTTCATCAGAAAAGAAGAAGAAGACTCACCACTTTGGAAATAGGTTTTCAATATTTCCCAAATTTGTTTATTTTCTTTTATTTTGTATTACTTCATTAATTTTTTTTATTATTTCATATTTTTTGATTGTTTTTAAATTAGTCTTTCATTTTTTAATATTTATTTTCAATTTTATTTTATATTATTTTTATTTATTTTTTTTTTTTTTGTGTTATTCAATAAGTAGATGTCTATTGTTTATTATATTTAAACAATTTTTTTTTAATTTTAATTTTTCATAAATTTTATTTATTTCGGTTTTAGTTCTTTTTAGTTTTTTTTTTTATACAGGGTTGCCCATATTCGACGGGCCCATGTGTTTTTTGGGTCCATTCCAATCGACGAGGCTTGTCCGCAGGCAACAATCTTTGCGTCAATTGAATCTTATACGGGAATAAATGCAAATCAATGCGGATAATTCGTTGTAAAGTGGTCCGAGCAATGTCCAACTGCTGAGAACGGCGATTTTGGGATGTCCTTTTCGACGTCTCAACACTGGCCGTACAAGAGCAATATTCTCATCCGATCGCCTTGGTCGGTTTTGATTTGGCCTCTTTGGATTAGAAAGGGCATCACCAGTCGAAAATCTTTCGTACAAATGTTTAATGGTGTTCTTAGAAGGCGCACTTTTCACATTATTTAATTTTTTATACGCACGTTGAGTTTTCACAATTGACTTCTTTTGTTGAATGTAAATTTCAACAATTTGGGAGCGCTCGCGTGGCGTGTACTGTTCCATAGTAAAAATCTGCTTGGACTGACACTTCCAACGCGGTATGTCATTAAGCGATTTGACGTCTCTGTCAAAAGTTACAGGGCTGCCAGATGGGTCCCTCGAATATTAACAACCCTGTATTGCTTATTCCTATCTATTTTGTTTTTTGATTTTTTTTTTTGTGTTTGTTTTATTTCTTTTTTTACTTCATTTCATTTTGTTTCATTTTTTTATGTTACTTTTAATTTTGATTTATTGTTTTATTTTCTTTTTATTTATTTTGCATTTATTTTGTAGTACATTATTTCATTTAATATTTTTTGAATATATTACTTTATTTTGCGTTACTTTTTTTAATTCTTTTGTGGTTTTTTATGTCATTCCTTATTTTTTTATTTTATATTCCTTAATTATTCTTTTACCCTTTTTTATTTCATTTTTCATATTATTTTATATATTTTATTTTATTATTTTTTGTTTATTTGATATTTTATTATATTTTTTTACTGTTTCATATTATTTTCATTTTTCATTTAATTATTATTTTTGAATTTTATTTCTTTTAAATTTGGTACAGACTATTAATAGGGCACAATTTGCTTCCAGTTAAGCATTTAGATTGAACCTCAATATGGGTCAATGCAATGAATCACCTTATTTTGGACAAGGGCATTAAGTTATCACGGGGAATGGGTATCGAACCAATCAAGCCTTCAGCACTTCAGCTCAGACCATTACATGGAATTAATTATTTTAACGAAAAATCAAGTTAAAGTGGCGCATGTAACTTTTATTTCGAACAAAGGGCAGTTCATAATTATTTCAAAATATACTGGACCTGTGGAATTTTGCAGGCTCATTTGCGCCTTCAGTCGTTTGATTACTACCTAATGCAAATCAGTTTGCGATTAGCTGGTACCAACGATGTAGAGAATACAGAAGATGACGCCTTCAGAAAAAAGATTCTTCATTTTTGGCAACTTTGATAATTTGAGTGTAAATGCACGTACGTGCAGATTTGTGCACGATTTTTTTTATATTCCTGGCTTTCCACTCACTTTCGCTTATAAACTGTTTCCCTCTTCCTTTTGTTTGTTTATTTTCGGTACTAACGTCACGGCACTTGGGAATGCGCAATCTTGTATTATATCATTCTTGGTCGGTGCCTTCGTCCGGCAAATAGAACCCGGCTGCAAATAAATAGCCGATCAGCTCGAATCACCCGACCAGTGTCGAAGCTCCAATCAAATTGCATACGCGTCACCTTTGTAAGCGGCGGCAGAGTAATCCGCAGAACTTATCCTTTCTATTCCAATTAATTCGATTCATAATAGACACTTCAGCAAATAAATATAAAATTAGATCGATTCATAGATCTTCTCGAACAAGAGATATTTTAAAATGGGAATTGTAAATTGACAGAACGGAGAGAAAGTGGCGTTGCATGTGCTTGAAATAGGATTTTAAGCTACTAGAATGCTTACACGTGTCTTTAATTTATATTTTTCGGTCTTATTTACATTTTTTTAATATAACTAAAATATCACATAGCCTACCCTCATCAATTTTTACAATGGAATGATTTTCTATGTCTCGATTTTATCATTTTTTTATTTTGTTTGCATTAGCATTTTGTTTTATTCGAAAACAGTCATAAGATTGGCTAAATTAAAGCGAAAATCATTCATGCAAACGCAGTGTCATAGAAGAGATTTTTACTACAGTAAAGCACCACAAAAGTGAACTAATAAAATCGCAATATAATGGATCTACGTAAATGCTAATACAACGAGAAAATCTTGTTTCCAGTATCGGCTTATTCCGCGCAGTCAAGAATAAAGTTACTCATAAAATCCACGTAATTTCCGGTGTAGGCATAAAACGTCAAAGCTCTTCATTTAAAGCTGAAGTCGCACAACGACATTAAGAGAAACTATGACTAAACATTTTACCGTTGTATGCACGAAACTTTACGGTAATCCCCCTCCATTTACGCATCTGACCAGATCATCGCTTATATCTACATACTTACATATTTGTTTAGGTTTATTGGCATCGCCTTCATGTTGCCCCATCGCCTGTTATTTCATGTCTCGGCAGCCAAAAACTTAAGTATTTATGTTGTCATTTATGCTTGAGAGGCTGTCATAAATGGCATCATGTTTGTATCGGACATGTATGTTTGTAGGTATATGAAATTACTTTTGCTAACCCATAGAAATCTATGTTTCAAGGCATGCGGGTAAGCTATTTGGCACATATTTCGAAAATTCACTGAAGCGTTTTTTATTGGCAAACAAAGTTTTCTATGGCAATTAAGTTTTTGAAAACTTTACTCCGCAACCAGCATAAAAACTAGACTCGTAGATCAGAAAAGGCAATTTCAATTTTCAACCGAAATTTTTTCGGGTAGAGAAATGAAACGAGTGGGGCAATTTAATAATGTCGGTGAGGCATATCTTAAGCTGCTAAGTATGTTGTTCATATTTTTGGAATAAAGGGCAATAATAAATATATATCACCAAAAAAAACATGTATAGGATAATAAGGAGATTATAAACATTTACGGATGGCTTCATAATTAATGTCTGAAGATACGAGGGGCTATTGATAGTTTTCGATTAAAAGACGAAACATTTTTATTAGCGAAAAAGAACTTAAAAAGAAAAAGGGAGTAATTTTGTAAATTAGGAAAGCAAAAAAAAATTATTTTTTTTCCAATTTACGCGGGATGCTATTTCCAATTTGAAAATAAAGAGCAAGAATAAATATTTTTTATCTAAAAAAATATAACAGGAAATAATAAGAATATATTACAATATATTATGAATATCTATAAATTTTTCTTAAATTTACGAGGGTGCTAATCATATTTTGAGAGCTGAAGAAAACAAAGAGTAGATACATATATATGTATAAACGAAAAACAAAAAAAGTTTTTTGTAGGGAGATGAGAAGACTATAACAAATTAGGTGCACAATTTCTTAAACTTACGAGGGCTCATATTTTAGGAGCTGAGAAAAAAATTTAGATACATACATATATATAAACTAAAAACACAAACAAATCAGGTGTAAAGTATCTTGAACTTACGAGGGTTGTTATTCATATTTTGGGAGTTGAGAAAAAAATGTGTACATATATTTAAACAAAAAACTTTGTAGAGAGATAAGAAGACTATAACAAATTAGGTGCACAATTTCTTGAACTTACGAGGGCTGTTATTCATATTTTGAGGGCGCAGGAAAAAAATAGTTCACATAAATGAATAAATAAACAGAAAAAAACTACATAGGAGAATGAGAAGACTATAGCAAATCAGCTGTAAGGTTTCTCAAACTTACGAGGGCTGTAATTAACATTTTGAGAGCTGAAAAAAATATGTACATATGCATAAACGCAAAACAAAAAACTATATAGGGGGATGAGAAGACAGTAGCAAATCAGATGTATAGTTTCTTGAACTTACGAGGGCTGTTTTTCATATTTTGGGAGCTGAGAACAAAATGTGTACATATATTTAAACAAAAAAACTTTGTAGGGAGATGAGAAGACTATATCAAATTAGGTATACAATTTCTTGAACTTACGAGGGCTGTTATTTAAATTTTGAGACCGGAGAAAAAAAATGCATATATATAAACAAAAAACAATTATAGGGGGATTAGAAGACTATAACAAATTAGGTACACAATTTCATGAACTTACTAGAGCTGTTATTCATATTTTGAGCGCAAAGAAAAAAAAATATTAATAAACAGAAATGTACCTATACATAAACGAAAGAAAACTGTATAGGAAAATGAGAAAACTGTAGCAAATCAGCTGACAAGTTTCTTAAACTTACGAGGGCTGTTATTCATATTTTGAGAGCTGGGAAAAAAGTGCATATATATAAACGAAAATCAAAAAACTATATAGGGGGATGAGAAGACAATAGCAAATCAGGTGTAAAGTTTCTTAAACTTACGAGGGCTGTCATTCAAGATATGAGATCTGGGAAAAAAGAATGTACATACACAATAAACTTTATAGGGAGATGAGAAGACAATAGCAAATCAGGTGTAAGGTTTCTTGAACTTACGAGGAATGTTATTCATATTTTGAGCACGGAAAAAAAATTGATAAACAGAAATGTATATATTATATAAACGGAAAAAAGCTGTATAGGAAAACGAGAAGATAATAGCAAGTCCAGTATTAAGCTTTTTTGAGTTACGAGTGATGTTATTTATATTAATTCCCTCATCAAGTAATACACACAAATGTTTATATAAACTAAAATAAGCTTTAGCGAAAAATGAGAAGACTATAGCAGATTAAGTATATAACTTTTTTACTTTACGAGGGATGTTTTTATTTTTTTATTGGTTGTACAACTAATTAATTTCGTATTTTTTTGTTAAAAAAGCCATTTATTTAAGTATAAAAGTGAAAAAATATTTTATTCAATTTTTTCCCATCTTTCAGGCAATTTATGGATTCCATCCCAAAAAAACTTCTCATCTTTTGCGCCGAGAAAGTCATCAAGCCATTTTTTAATACCTTCAACATTGGTGAACCGTATTCCAGAAAGGTGATTCTGCATCGACCGAAACAAGTGGTAATCAGAAGGTGCTATATCTGGGATATAAGGCGGGTGAGGTAGAATTTCCCATCCGGCATTTTCCAAATAATTTTTTACAGGTACTGCAACATGTGGCCGAGCATTGTCATGAAGAAAAATCAATTTCTCGTGCCTGGTCGCCCATTCTGGCCGTTTTTCGGCTATTGCTTGCTTCAAACATGTCAATTGTTGCCTGTATAGCTCTCCCGTGATCGTCTGGCCCGATTTTAACAGCTCATAGTACAGCACACCCTTTTGATCCCACCAAATACAGAGCATTACTTTCAAACCATGAATATTCGGCTTTGGTGTCGATTTGGCTGGTCGGCCTGGCTTCACATATGATCTTTTACACTTTGGGTTGTCGTAATGAATCCACTTTTCATTGCCAGTGACAATACGATGCAAAAACTATTTCTTTTTATGGCAATTAAGCAGCATTTCAGACATGCAAAATCGTCTCTCAACGTCTCTCGGCTTCAATTCGTGTGGTAGCCAATTTCCTTGTTTGTGAATGTATCCGGCTGCTTTTAAACGTTTAAAAATTGCTTATTGAGTGACTTCCAATGTTTTTCTAAGTTCTTCTTGAGTTTGACATGGATCTTGATCGAGTAGTGCCTCCAATTCTTCGTCTTCAAACGTTTTTGATGGACCTGATCGCTCTTTGTCTTCTGTGTCAAAATCACCACTTTTAAATCGTGCAAACCACTGCTGACATAGTCTAACCTCTGGAGCATTTTCAGGATAAGCTTCTGAGAGTAAACGATGTGCTTCTATTGCACTTTTCTTTAAATTGAAGAACAAAAGCAAACCTCCCCGCAAATGCTGTTTTGTTGGAATGTAATTTTGACTGTAATAACAAAAATTTGTGTGTTAACTGATATTCACTGTGACATATCAAATTTACTTGATTTTTTGGCGTGCTTTAACATAGAATAGAAAACGGAAACGAACTTTAAAGGAAAATCAGTATAATGTAGTGATTAGGGAATTGTAGTATTTATTTTTTGCTTTTAATTTACGAGGGGTGTTATTTATAATTTCATATTGTAAAACACAAAATAAATATTATAGGAAAATGAGAAGAAATAGACAACAAATAAAGTAAGCCTACAGAATTTTTCATAAATTGCTAGGGGTGCTTCTTATATTTTAAGAATAAAGGTCAAAGTGAAATATATATACCGAAGTGCATAGAAAAAAAGGTAGAATATAGATAACTTTGCAATTTTTTAATTTACGTGGGGTGTTAGTTTAATTCTTATGAATATTAGGGGCAAAAAGAAATGTTTATATTAAAAAACTAGCAAACCCGGCCCCCTTCGCTGGGCACACTAAAATAGAATAGATCTGGTTTAGAACAGAAAATATATGGTTTTCATATTATTTATTTCTTTATTCTTTATTCAAGCGCTTTGGCATAAACAATATTTGTTGTTTTTCTATTTGTTTTTGAGTAAATATAAAATATAAATTGAAAATCAGGAAAAAAGAAGATTGTTTTTAAATTTCAAATCAACGCATATGAATAAACAATCGTATTTTTTCCTGATCATCCATGAATTTTTCGTTTCAATTTATATGTTTTATTAAGCATTGGAGCTTTTTTAACCATTATCCATTTATATTTTTCAAAAAAAAAAAAAACGAAAAAAATTGTTTTTTCCACGAACACATAATTTCATTCGGATTTCACATTAAATTCTCAAATTTCGTAAGAAATTATTCACTGTTCCAAAATCCACTCCAAAAAAATTCACAAACAATTTTTACATGTTGCACTTACGTTTTTTCCTAATGGCATCCAAATCAGAAAGAAATATTGACACATTGTAACTCACACTGTCAATTTTCCTAATGGCATCCAAATCAGAAAGAAATATTGACACATTGTAACTCACACTGTCAATTTGACAGTTCAGTTCCGCCCCAAGCGTTAAAAAAGTAAGCGACATTATGGCTGGCTCAAAAGAACGCTGTACCCGTTGCCACTGCTCCGAATTACAACCAAACTTTACGAAACCCATTTTCAATACTTACTTAACAATGTGCATAAGTTTGGCTTAATTCGGTTCAAAGACACGGCGGGTCCACGTTTTGGCATATATTTTGAGACCCTAGTCATCAATAGGTATGAAAATTACCCCGTATTAAAGCACTTATCAACAGCTTTCATTTGATACCCATATTGTACATACACATCCAAAGGTTACCCGGGTCCACGTTTTGACCTATATCTCGAGAATCCAGTCTCGTAGCGGCATGAAAAATACTCTGTACTAAGGCATTCACCAACAGCTTCAATTTGATATCCATATTGTACAAACACATTCTAGGGTCCACGTTTTGGTCTCTATCTCGAGACCCTAGTCACGGAGTGGCATGAAAAATACTCTGAACTAAAGCATTCACCAACAGCTTCCATTTGATACCCATATTGTACATACACGTCCGAAGGTTACCCGGGTCCACGTTTTGACCTATATCTGGAGACCCTATCTACCAATAGGTATTCAAACTATACGGAAACCATCTTCACTACCTTCTTAGCAATGTGTGTAAGTTTGGTTTAATTTGGTGCAGACACGGCCGGTTAGCGAACACACACAAAAAGTTTACTTTATTTTATATATAAGATTTTTTTCAGTTTGTGTCCGAAAAATCCAAATATCTTATGGAACCCTATTTTTTTCCAAAATAAAATGTAATCCATGTTACTCGTGGATAATGTAGTTTTCGAATGGTGAAAGAATTTTTACAATCGGTCCAGTAGTTTTTGAGCCTATTCGTTACAAACAAACAAACAAACAAACAAACAAACAAACAAACAAACAAAGTTTTCCTCTTTATAATATTAGTATAGATGAATTTATAGGGGAATAGAAATAATATAGCAAATCAAGGATGTCTACCAAATTTTTTGGTTATTAGTTTTTGGTTGTTGTTAGTTTACGAGGGTTCTTCATGTTTTGGAAGCAGAGAAGAAAAAATAAATTATATACACATAAAGAAAAATCCTTATTAAGAAAACGCGAATGCAATAGCAAAAGAGTAGATTTCTTTGAAAGAGTACAATTTTTTCACATTACGAGGTCTGTAAAATAGTGAAAAAAATAAAAAAATTTTTTAGGGCCGGGAACTTTAAAATGAAATAAAAAGCACGCTACAATAAAGTAGATGTACGCAATTTTCTCGTTTTATTTTGAGAAAAAAAAATCGTTTATATCGAAAAAAATACTATCTACAACCAAAAAACAAGCTTTTAATAAATAGAAGCAACTTTTGGTAACGAAATCCTTGTTTGGTACTTTACCGCTTAAAAAAATTCTAAATTTTTTCGAATACTGCAATTCAATGAAATGCACCATAATTCATAAAAACGTTAATTTTTTACTCGTGGACTATTGCATTTCAGGTGGCGCTATGCAATATATTCAAGTACATAAAATCCAATGAAAAACGCTTGCTTTATTGGTATGGCAGTTCAATTTATTCAGTTCTCAACTAAAAAAACTTTTTGATTCACGACGCAAAGTTTTAATCACTTTTAACCACAAAATGTGTAAACAGAAATTTGCATATGGAAACGAGTTTTTGCATATAAAAAATACAAGCAATTACCCTCTACCGCTATAACACTTTTGGAAAAAACAAAAATACACGGAAATGTTTCACTAATTTATTTTATATACAAAAACAATGTCAATTATGCTTTCGCTATTAATTTTAAGCCAATTTTTTATCTTTTGTAGCAAAAAGTTGCAATTGTTGAATCGATGTTTACAGCCAATGGTGGTTATAATGCAAATGAAGAAGCTTTTTTAGGATCGTTTTAAGGGTATGGTTGGCCCTCACGAATGTGACGTAAATTGACCTAAAACGTGCGATTTAATTCCCATAAACTTTGTTTGTGTGTGGTTTTCTGAGCTCGCAAGGCTATACCAATAACTCTCAAGTTACAATCGATCATTTCACTCCAAGCCAATATATGTAGTCCAGGCTATGGTTCTCATCTATCTGGACCTACCGAGTCTGAGCAGCTATGGGAATACAGCGATAGAAATTATAAGTAGAATGAAGTCATTTTTCAAACGTAATGGTATTTGAGCCTTTCAAAGAAACTAAAAAGGAAATTCGTTAATATCCCACACATAGAGCTTCTTTTGTGTCCATGTATGTCCCTCTGTAGTCACAAAAACCGGGATGAAAATTAAGATATGTAAAGGAAGTATTGCACGTTCATCTAATGTTGATTTTCAACAATGCAAAAGCTATTTCATTTTCATAAGAATAGACTTATTTCAAAATATTTTAAAATAGACATCGCACCGCATACCTTCGAGCATATATGTACCGACGGAATATAGATACTATAATCCGTGAAAAAAATATTTAGAGGTGATCAGTTTAAAATCGCCATTGCCGAAACTAAAAGAAGTAAGGGTAAATGAAGTTAATATCTGCGCATCATGCGGCGTTTGAAAGAGAAATTACCGCGCAAAAGGTCAGGATAACTAAAGAATTTTGACCCATACAAACTCACATTCGCACTATCATTTTAAGCTAACAATTTGAAGGAATATCTAGACAAGAACTAATCGAATGTCGTGGAACCATCTTATGAACTTGGGGTGGGGCTTACTCAAAATTTAAAAAACAAATTTTATAAAATTGACAATTTTAATGTAGTGCTTTTAATGTCAAATATCTTCGGTTATTTTAAACATTTAACAAAAAGACTTTTGGGTTTACAGTATCTGATCTATTTAAAAAATTTAAATTAAATTTTTTTGTTAAACATTTGGGAAAATAAATTATACAAAAACGTGAAAAAAATTGGAAAAAATTAAATTATCAAAAAATTTTTTGGAAAAAAACGATATTATGAAAAACCATTGTTATAATAAGAAATTACATTAATATATAAACATTTTTTTTAACAAAAAAACTATATATGAACCAAATTTTAACTTTAAAATTAAAAAAAATATATATTTTAATATATAAATTTTTAAATCTTTATAATTTTCTATGAAGAGTTAATTTTAATAATTATAATTTTAATTGAAATTATGAATAAACTTTCAGGAACAAAATGAGATTATTAAAAAAAATTGCTATAAAAAATTTAATATTTTTTGCTTATTTTTTTTTGAGGAAAAAAATTAAATTATAAAGAAAATATAAAAATCCCTTTGGTTGGGCACCTATTGCGGCGCGTCCCAGGTGGTGGATAGGGTACGCCACAGTTATCTTCTGTGGTTAAGTAGGTCATAGCCTCGGTAAAAGCCTACTCGCGAACCAGCCTAGTTCTCGTCAACCAACAACTATGGTAGGGGGAACAACATGTAGTGCAGTGTTACTGCACGCGTGCCGTAACTGCCATAATTGCTGGCAGTGACCCATATCCACTTCGGTGGATGGCGAGAAGCCACTCGTATTAGTAGGTCATGTCTCTGCTAATACGAATGGAATAAACATGGACTCACGGGGAGAAGGCCACTCCCTTATATCAAAGGCTACCAATCCAAGGTGGAACAGCATACGCCGAGGGATGCATGGCTTAGGGTGAGCTAAGTCGCTAGTATGCGGACTCTGGGGCACCTGTCGCACCCCAGTTTCAATTCGACTTACCACGGCATAGGGCTCTGGCGTGGCGGACCCCATTATTTCCCTATCTAAATCCCAGGTTACGACTGCTGACACGTCGGCTGAGTGACCGCACCGCAAAATTATGAATAAATTAACAAACAAAAAACAAACAACACAACAAACTCCTTCCCGACGCGGAAGACCCCTTGGCTCCACCAAACTTATGGCGGGGTCAAAAACCACCCCTTCGGTGGCGAAAGTGCTCGCTAAGAGCAAAACCGTCACAGAGACACCACCGCATTCCCTTGAGGCTTCTACTTCCTCCAAAACCGACTCGGTTGCGGAAAACCAAGTGATCACCAAATCTGTTTTGCCAGAAACTGGGAAAACAAGTCGGACAGAAGTCTCCAGAAAACCCATCCCTCCTCATCTCCGTCGATACAGAGATCGAAGACGCGCCACTTTCCTTATGGAAAAGTTCGGCAAAACCCCTGAGGAGGAGCTGTCCGACCAGCAAAAGTCAACTCTCGATTGGGCCCGGGAGTTCCTTCGGAATTATGAGGCGTCCAAAGATAAACCGAGTGCAGCTAAGCGGCAGCGGTCTTCAGAGGATCCTCATAGCTCCAACGACCCCAAGAAGCATAAAGTTTCCTCTGAGGTCAAACTACGCAAGTTCTGCGAAGTTGCCAGAGATAGTCTGGTCATGGCGGTGGTGGATAAGAGCCACCCTGACGGTTTCATCTCTCCATCAAACTGGAAGATTGTGGAGAGAAAACTTCAGTTGGGCTACCTGGACGTTCTGAAGCAGAACCCAGGACCCCCTCCTTTCTGCTCTGACGCGGGTTGGTTCCAAGCAAGGGTCAAGTTGATCGCTTGCTCAGATCAACGCTCTGTCAGCCTGTACGGCAAGGCCCTCGACCGACTCGGCGAGGTGTGGCCCGGAGCGAAGCTCCAACTAATCAAGAAGAGCGAAATTCCCAACAAACCTCGCGGCAGAGCAAGAATACCTGTAGAGCCATCCGATCCGGAAACCATCCTGGAGCTACTGAAGGTCGGAAACCCGAACCTACCCACCGAAAACTGGAGGGTAGTTAAGGTGGAAGAGCCTTCAGGAAACTCCAGACATGTCACGCTGCTCCTGGACCAGGAAAGCGTTAAAGCACTGGACGACCGCAAGGGGATTGTGGCATTCGGGTTCACTACAGCTACCATCTGGACCTATCAGCCGAAAAACCTCCTCGCACCCAGCGAAGAGAGTACGGCGGCCCCCAAGATGGATGTCGATAAGCCTCTCTCACAAGCTTCGACGATTGAGTCCGACTCGGAATCAAACAGCGAACTTGTGGGAAACTTATTTAACATTCAACTCGAGGACGAGGATAGTCTTTTAAATAGCGGTGATGACGCGAACGCCACAGTCGTTGAATGTCCGTCTAAAAGTGCTGCAGATTAACCTGCACCACTCTAAGGCTGCCTCGGCAGCCCTCATTCTTCGTCTCTTTGACCTCAGAGAAGACATCATTCTCATCCAAGAACCTTGGATATCAAACAACAAGATATGCGGCCTGAAAGATACGCACTACACCTTGTTTCAAGGTGAGGCTAACGTTAGATCGCGCTCTTGTATTCTCATTCGAAAACATATTAATGCTTTTCTTCTTCCCTTTAGCAATGCTGACACCACTGCCATTGAGGTTGAAGCAGTCCACGGCCCGATTTGGATTGTGTCGGCTTACATGCCTTACGACGCAGCGGAGGCGCCTCCTCCTGAAGCAGTGAGGAGGCTCGTCAATACGGCGCATCTGATCCAGAAACGCGTCATTATTGGAGCAGACGCTAATGCACATAATACTGTTTGGGGCAGTACAAACAACAACACACGAGGTGAGCAACTTTTTGATTATATTCTAGCGAATAAGCTTGATATATGTAATAGAGGTGATGTCCCTACGTTTCTTAACTCGTCTAGAAGAGAGGTACTCGATATTACTCTTGCTAGCGAATCATGTACACAACTGGTGCAGGACTGGAGCGTTGATAAACAGCACCACCAATATATAACATTCACTTTAAAAGCCGAAACGGGAAAACCCATGAAGTACCTTAACAAAAAACGTATGAATTGGATCAAATATAAAGAACATCTTGCCAATGGACTTCCTGATATCAGGCAGTTTGAAATGGCAAACAAAAACGATATCGAAAACGCTGTCAACATGATAACGAAGACGTGTCAAAACGCAGCACGACAATCTTGCCCCCTGACAAAAACAGGAGGTAAGCATAAACCTTTTTGGTGGACTCCAGAAATCTCAGAACTTCGCAATCGAACTCGGAAACTCTTTAACCAATCTAAAATAACAGACGAATGGGAAGAATATCGACAAAGTCTCAAAGACTTTAAGAAAGCTGTCAGAAGTGCAAAACGCACATCCTGGCGATCATATACTCAAGAATTAGAGAACACTTCAGAAGTAAGCAGACTACGCAAGATTCTTGCATCAAACCCAGTCTCTCCCAGTTTTATCATGACTCAAGATGGAACTTGGACTACTTCAACTGACCACACTCTTAGAATACTTCTAGAATCTCACTTTCCAGGCTGTGTTGCCAACTTACCTGCACTTCCCAGCACTCTTCAGAGTAATTATGGGAATAGATCAGATCTAATCAGCTCTAATAGCATCTCCACAGCAATACTAAGCTTTAAAAAATTTAAATCACCAGGTCCTGACAACATCATTCCAGCAGAACTTCAAGAAGGACTGGAAATTCTACTGCCTTGGTTAACAAGGATCTTTAACAAGTGTTTAAATCTCTCTTACCTTCCGACAATTTGGAAGAAATCGAAGGTAGTATTCATTCCGAAAACGGGAAAGCCTTCACACTGCAAACCAAACGACTTCAGGCCCATTAGCCTAACCTCTTTTTGCTTAAAGGCTTTTGAAAAAGTCTTAGATGAGCAAATCAAAACCCAACTTGATACTAAGTTGATCTCTGAGGCACAACATGCCTACACTAAAGGGAAATCGACTGAAACGGCACTTCATTCACTGGTGCAAACAGTGGAAACTTCCCTTCACAATAAAGAGTACTCTCTTGTCGCATTTATGGACATAGAAGGTGCTTTTAATAATATTGAACCCAACGCTATTTTGTCTGAAATTGCCAAATTGGGTATCAATTAATCCATCCGAAAGATGATCGAACAAATGCTCCAAAATAGAATAATCACTTCAGAGCTTGGGGTAAGCCGCATGAGAATGTACGCCGTCAAAGGCACTCCTCAAGGCGGAGTACTTTCACCCCTTCTCTGGAATCTCGCTGTAAACAGTTTGCTTCGAAATCTCGAAAAAGCAGGCTGCAAGGTTGTAGCCTATGCAGATGACATTGCTCTCTGCGTGTCAGGCAAACACCTGAATACCCTCACTGAGCTCATGCAACGCTCAATCAATATTCTGTCAAAATGGTGCACCGAATGCGGACTAAATGCGAATCCAGCAAAGACAGATCTTGTTCTCTTCAATAGGAAACAACAATCTCCTCCACTGCAAACAATAACTTTAAAAGGGGAATCATTACTTCTATCTGATTCAGCTAAATATCTAGGAGTTATTCTAGATAGGAAGTTGAGTTGGAAATTGAACATCGAAAACAGATGTAAAAAAGCTTTCATAGCTCTCTATACTTGTAAGAAAGCTATAGGCAAAACCTGGGGTTTTTCACCTCGGATCATTTATTGGATATATACCTCGATCATCAAACCGATACTCTTCTACGGTGTGGTTGTATGGTGGACAGCACTCGAAAAACGGTGTAGAGTAGCCACAATTGATCGAGTTCAAAGAACAGCCTGCCTTCTGATAACAGGATGCTTAAGTACAACACCTACTAAGGCTCTAAACACGTTGCTTCACTTGTTCCCTATCGATCTGGCTGGCAAAGCGATTGCAGCGAAAGCAGCGACACGCATGAATGCTATATCGAAATGGAATAAGTATCTTGGCCATTCGGCCATACTGAACAGGAACACTGTTATCTCTTCCGACATAGACTATCATGTAAGTCTTCCATCACCACCCTTGCTATTCTCCTGTTCACTCCCAACTAGGGAAGAATGGAAGACAAATCTTACCGAAATCGATGGCCCTCTGACTATATATACAGATGGTTCAAAACAAGACGGCAAAGTGGGATTTGGAATCTTTTCCAATTCCCCTCACATCAATCTATCATTTAGATTACCCGACTACTGTAGCGTATTCCAAGCGGAAGTATGCGCTATCTGGTATGCTGCGAAAACTCTCTTAGAAAATAGAATATCACTAGAGGATATCCGCTTTTTCACCGACAGTCAAGCGGCCGTTCGAGCACTCAGCTCCTCTTATACCCACTCAGATGTGGTTCGATCCTGTCTCTTATCTCTTAACGAGATAAGTGTTCAGAATTCTGTCCAAGTTATCTGGATACCGGGTCACAGTGGATTCGAAGGTAACTGCAAAGCTGATGAGCTCGCAAGAGCTGGAGCTGCGCAATCATATGTTAGTAACTTACCCACAATCCACATTCCGCTCTCAACATGTAAAATGCTCATCGATCGAGAATTTCACAGCATTGCTGATCGGAGGTGGCGAGTGGAAACTACTTGCGTTACGACCAGACAAATCTGGCCATCCTACAATCTGAAACAGACAAAAACCCTTATAAGTCTTTCGAAACACGAACTAAGGCATATAACATCTCTTATCACCGGCCACTGCCTTTTGGGCACTCACGCACGTCGGCTCGGGGTTCCTCAACACGACCTGTGCAGATACTGCGAGGACGAAGATGAGGAAGTATCGAGCAGACATTTGCTGTGCAGTTGTCCGGGCCTAGCCAGAAGTCGACTCGCTCTTCTAGGCTCTCCAACAATTGACAATCTTTCAGTACTCTCGGACCTGAAAATCGAATCTCTCATCAAATTTTCGAAACGAATTAATATCTTTGACCAAAATCTACAATAAAAATCTCGGTTAGGTGGGGAAATCATTTAAAATAATGAGCTCTAGGGCAACACAACGGACCCAACTTGCGGTCTATGTGGCACTCCGATGCGGGGTCACCCTTAAACCAACCAACCAACCAAATATAAAAATTAAATTTTAATTATTGTAGAAAAATTCTTTTTATCATTTAATTTTCTTTTTAAAAAAAATTCTGTATGCCATTTTTTTTTCTAAAAACAAAATGTTTCCTAATTTCATTAAAAAAAAAAAACAAAAACGTTCGGTTTAAATTTTTTTTTTTTTCAAGAAGAAAACGTTTTCTTATTTAATTTTGTTTCCAAAATGTTTCCTAATTTCTTTCTTTCAAAAAACAAATAAAATTATGAAAAAAAAATTAAATGAATTTTTTTTTAGGAAAAAATTTAACTATAAACAAATTATATAATAAATATTTTAAAATATTTCAAAGAAGTTATATTACGAAAAATTTCAATTTTAATTAAAAAAAAAGATACTTTCAAAATATAAAATTTTTAAAAACTTGTCATACAATTTTTTTTGCAAGAATTAAATTTAAATAATTGTAACAAAATTCTTTTTAATATTTAATTTTCTTTTTAAAAAAAATTTTTTATGCCATAAGTTTTTTCTAAAACCAAAATGTTACCTAATTTCATTCTTTTCCAAAAAACACATTTAATTTAATTTTTTTGTTTTTCAAGAAAAAAACATTTTTGTTTTTTTTTCCAAAATGTTTCCTAATTTCATTCTTTCAAAAAAAAAAATAAAATTATGACAAAAAAATTAAATAAATTAAATTAACTTTTTTAGGAAAAAAATTAAATTATAAAAAGAATATTTGAAAAACAAAATTATTTTATAAAAATATTAAATTAACAAAAGATAATTTTAAAATATGATTTTTTTTTGTAAAATTTAAATTTCAATAATTGTTGAAAAATTCTTTTTCTCATTTAATTTTCTTTTTCAAAAAATTTTTTTATATTATAATTTTTTTCTAAAACCAAAATGTTTCCTAATTTCATTCTTTTCCAAAAACACAATCAATTTAAAAAAACAAAAACAATTTTTTATTTAATTTTTTTTCCAAACTGTTTCCCAATTTCATTCTTTCCAAAAAATAAAATTATGAAAAAAATTAAATAAATGAAATAAATTTTTTTTTGAGGAAAAAAATTAAATTATAAAGAAAATATTTCAAAAAAGTCATATTACAAAAAATTTAAATTTTAATTTAACAAAAATGATAATTTTAAGATATAAATCTTTTAAAATTTTTAATTACAAAATTTTTTATATAAAAGTTAAATTTTAATAATTGTATCAAAACTCTGTTTATCATTTAATTTTTTTTTTCAAATATTTTTTTATTATGTGTACTCTGTACCAATATTTTCAACATTCAATAGATCTAAATATTATAAATTTTCTTTTCAATTTTTTTGGTTTTCAGTTTACTCATTATTATACTCACGCTTCTAGATAAACCAATTTCCGAAAACATTGGCAACAATGTATAAAATACTAAGATCACTTGGCACGGCATCGCCGAAAAAACATATAACAGAACCGCGGCGATAATTGAAAACGATACCAGAAAATTGCTTTGAAAATCATTTGGATACTTTCACTCCCTGAGAGTTGTAGTTACGGCTAGAACTGTTTTGCTTCTGTCCAAGGCTGTCTAAGAGGGCAAACGAGGCCCATTGTTCGGTAAAAATAGCGGTCAATCGAGATAAACTCTTCCTTGCATTTTACTGATAGTTGAGTAGTTAATTACTCTCCCAAACGTAGAACTAAGAGATATGCTACATACTTTGGTATTTAGAAGGCTTCTTGGCTACCTTTTTTTTGTTATGCTGCCATCTGAGATCAGATGCGCACCATCTTAGTGTAGTCAATGAAGAATTGGTTTAAGAAGCAAGACCTCTTAGAAAAAGTTAAACAAAATTATCAAACAAAACAATACCCAAGGTAATGAACCTACTTACTTTAGAGTCGAAAAGCAATTAGACTTATCAAGCAGAATGGCCTATACATAGAAGTGCTAAGAAATGTGTAACAAAATTTAACAAGCAATAAGTTGTGTTTGTGTGTATACGAGTAAATGGTTATAAATGTATGAACACCAATAAACAAAATGCTGTGTGATTGACAGTTAAATTTGTTTCGCTGCTACATCGAATCACCACTTCTAAGCACTTTCATACGGGTTCGTGGTAAATATGGATGCGCGCCTTAAGATAAGCTATAAAAGCTGTCAAAAATATATTCCTGTAAACGATTAGCATTGAAACTTGGGGATAAAACGTATTTCTGCTGATGTGTGTGGATTATATTCTCATTTGGGCTTCTGTTATCAAAGTAATGGGAAACAGAACTAAAACCACTCTGGAATGTGGAAGTTAATATGGCAAAAACCAAAGGATGATATGAAAAAATTGGTGCAAAGCCATAAAAGCTGGAGATTGACTTTGAGAAATGTATAATAATGTGATGTAATGTATATAAATGTGATGTATCTCATCAATTAGTAACGACTTAGTGAGACTTAATGAGAAATCGTACCAACAACTAAATAAATAAGTTGTATTTTAGTGCGAGCAAGTGGCCCAGAGACCACGGGAAAATAAAATATATAGAAATAAGTGGAAAGAAAAAGAGTATCTACTAAAAACAGCAAATGGTATAAAGACAATAACTTTCTGGGAAAACGAAAAAGCTGTAATATTATTTAAAGTCCCAATATAACTTTTTTATAGCTATTCGTAGGTTCTAAGTACACGAAGCTTGGACTTGAGGTTCCTCGAGGTTTGATGGAGTATACAAGATTCAAATATAGGATAATAAAAAAGTAATCTAAGATATTTAAGAAGGTAATAGTGTGGACACAATAAATCTAAACAAGTCTTAATAGACAGAGGTCCGAAAACTAATGGTTTTGGAGGTATTGCAAGTTATATTTTTCTTCAGCTGCTTTGCTTTTGATTACTTGCATATTGATGTTCGTACAAGCTGAAGTCCAAAATAGTCAAGATCGAGCTAAAATAGAAACGACAGGAGCTTTGTTCTGGTAACATCGAGTTTATTTATTCAAAATAGTCCCCTCTGGCCTCGATATACTGTTTTGCGCTATCTGAAAGCTTTTCGAAAGAGTGTTTCAGCTCGTTGATCCGAATGTCCTTCAGGATGTCGGTACAAGCCTTTTGGATGACCTTCATGGATGCAAAACGTTTTCCTTTCATGGCCACAGGGAGCCATATCAGGCGAATACGGTGAGTGATTGATGGTTAAAATGCGAATAAAAAAATCAGTCACAAGAATGGTTCGATGAGATGATGCATTATCATGCAATAAGCGCCAGCTGCCTCCTTCGCGGTAATCAGGGTGAATTTGAAGAACGGGATGCAACAAACGCTTCAAAATGCCAAGATCGTAAATCGCATTGACGGTATGGCCCATGGGCACGAACTCCCTGTGGACAATTCCCTTGGAATCGTGAAAACAAATGAGCATCGACTTAATTTTTGACTTCTCCAAACGCGATTTTTTCGCTGGTGGCTCGTCTGGGCCTTCCATTCGGCACTTTAAAGCTTAGTTACAGGTTCATGTTGGAAACGTCACGTTTCATCACCAGTTGCAATGTTGTAAAGGAAGTTCTTCATTTCTCGCTCCTTTAATGAGGTATTTCGAATGTTGATCTTTTGGACGGAAGACAGCAAATGTGACTCCAGTGTATTTAGAACAAATTTTTCCATGTAAATTTTCAACAAAAATGTTCAACAAAAACCATTTGGGCCCAATTTTTAAATATTATGCAAAAATTATAATATAAAAATTCTACAATTACATTTTCATGCGAATATTGCGATTTTAATGAGAATTTCTGGAACAACTTTTGGTATGTATTTTTATAACTCATGAAAAATTTTTTTACTTAATTGGAAAAGTTGAAGATGTCAAGCGGCTGAAAAATTCCATTGCGTTTTAGAATTCTTTTACTTGACTGGGTTGCCGAATTTTTGAATTTATATGGTTTTTGTGCAGACATATCAGCCACGAACAAGCAAAAACAAGGAAGCGAAAAAATAACAGAAAAAGCAAAAATATTGAATAGATGGCAAAAATACTTTAGTGATCTCCTGAATATAGAAAAAGCAACAGACTACGAGAAAAAAACCAGAGAAAAACTTCATAGAAGCAACAAAGAAAAACTTCATAGAAGCAACGGGTCGTGATGAAGGGACAGAAAGTATGAAAAATTAATTAATTAGATACTAAAACCCGCTGAAATGATCAAATAAATGCAGAACTATTAAAATACGGTCAATAATATGACAACAGAATTCATGAGAAAAATTTAAGAAACTGAGCATCTACCAAAAGAATGGAGCAAAAGCCGAGTACAATTCCATAAAAAGGGCGATAAAACAAACTGCAATAATTACCGAGGTACATCTCGCTTCAACACTGGTTATAAAGTCTTTACAAACATACTTAATAGAAGGTTTTGCGGTTTTCGCCAGGACAGCTCCATAACAGAACAATGTTTCACACTAATGCAAATTCTACAGTAACACAAAGAATTCGAACTCAACCCGTATTGTCTGTTCATCGATTTTAAGCCTGTTTTCTTCGCGCTTGTATGGGTACTTAAAACAGGCATCGACCAAATACTGAGGTCTCTTCCGCCGAGATGGTGGAACTATCGGATAAGATACAATCAAGAGCTCAACGCATTGATAGCTAATGAATACGTAAAACCCTTTATAACAGGTGGCGCTAAAGTAATCCTCCTATCAGAAAATGCTATAAATTTTGCGATTGGCCCCTAATGTCAGTTCTGTTTTGACATTTGTGTAGTAAACACATGCGAAATACACGTTAATAAACAATGTTACGCTACACTGCTCCAGAACGCGGAATATTGCTGACTATTTATTTAACCAATAATCGGTCGGT
Source organism: Anastrepha obliqua (assembly GCF_027943255.1). Lineage (NCBI taxonomy): Eukaryota > Metazoa > Arthropoda > Insecta > Diptera > Tephritidae > Anastrepha > Anastrepha obliqua. Next base: position 109,034,187 of record NC_072894.1, on the reverse strand, counting down.
GACTTTGGCACAACGTGAATTTCGTCGCAGATTTCCTCACCGTCCAACGCCTACTGGTGAAACACTGCGACGTTTAGCCGCTCGCCTCGAAGAGACTGGCACAACACGAGATGCTGCTAGGCGTGTCAGACCCCGGAGTAGCCGTTCTGCAGAGAATATTGCTGCTGTAGCCGAGGATGTCATGGAAGCGCCGTCGACATCGACCAGACGACGTGCCACGCAAATGGGTATCAGTCGACGGTCTTTACAGCGAATTTTGGTACAAGATTTGAAGATGTTTCCGTACAAAGTCCAGACGGTGCATCAGCTGTTAGCTGCTGACCGCCAATCGCATCTAACATACGCTCAAGCCATCCTTAAGCACCACCAAGATGAAGATGATTTTTCATCAAAAATAATCATGAGTGATGAGGCCAATTTCCATCTTAGCGGGTACGTTAATAAGCAAAATTTACGCTTCTGGGGCACTGAAAATCCGCGTGTAACCCACGAAGAGCCATTACACCCGCTCAAAGTCACTGTATGACGTCGCGGGCCAAACGGTTACTGTGAATGGTGAGCGCTACAGAGCAATGATCAACTAGTTATTTTTGCCGCAACTTGATGAATTGGGATTGGAAAACATGTGGTTCCAACAGGATGGTGCAACGGCACACACTGCACGTGCCACAACCGATGTGCTGAAGGATGCATTTCCCGGGCGCCTAATCCCCCGTTTTGGCCATTTGCACTGGCCAGCAAGATCGCCTGATTTGACCGCTCCAGACTTCTTTTTGTGGGGCTTTTTGAAGCCGCGGGTTTATGTCAAGAAGCCTCAGACTCTTGCAGCTCTTAAAGACAATATCCGTCAAGAATGTGAGGACCTATCGCCGGAAGTTTTGGCCAAAGTGATGGAAAATGCCATAAAAAAGGCTCAAATGGCAATCAACTGTGCCAGTGCCCATTTACATGATATCATATTCTCGACTTGATGTAAAAAAATTAAAAGTCCAAATAAAAATAATCCACAAGAAGAATCAAAGTCTTTCATTTTTTTTTTAAATTACAGCCGAAAAACATCGCAAGGTTACTTTTGCGCCACCTTGTAAAAGTCAGCGAATCAGATGGCTGGGGCGCATGTACAGAATATTCAAATGTAGAGCTGCCAATAGCGCGTTTCATAGACAACCAATTGAACGGAGAAGTCGACGCAAAGCAAATAAACGCTGGGTTGATGAGGTTACAGGTGACCTGCGGAAAATGGGAATTACAAGCTAGAAAGGCTTAGTAGAAGATCAATCGGAGTGGGCAACCTTAGTTGTGGAAGCCATGGTCAGCAGAAAACAGTAATGCTATTTAATAATGTCGATGATATGTTTTTTGTTAGGCAATGAGCTATACTTTTACAAGCAGAAATAATGAACATTGAAAAAAATATTAAAAATTGTGAGCACTGGCCAAAATATTGACATGAATGCAGTTGAAAAACTAAACATAATTCTTTTAGCCAAAAAATATGCAAAACCAAAACTATTTTTATACTTCAAGTACCGTTAGATATTTATTGTGCATACCAAGTGCCAACTAGCCTTCTCCTCAAATGATAACCCCACTCATCATCAAAGCACACCCACAGACCGCCACAAGCACAAGCAATCAGAAACACACTTACGCGCCTAAAAGGTTACTTGCCTGTTTTTGCCACGTTCAACACTTCCGTGCATGAGCAAGCCACAGAGTTTTGTATATCTTCTTCTTCTTCTTCTGTATGATTGTTCCCCTTCCACATACGCCTATTTTCCTTTGCACTGTGCACTCGACCATTTAAAGCAGATGTGACAGCAACAAAAACTTTAGCAGATAATTTGGAATTTATTTGGTTGACTTGCTTGCTTCTCGCCATTAGTTTGTTTGTTGCTTTCACACACAGTCATGTAAGTACATATGTAGTTGTGTGTATGGAAACGCATTTATTTACATGCCAAGCGCACGTGTTTACATGGAGATTTTTTTTTCTATGCATACAGAGCTTTACTAACGCAAATTTCAAGCATTCAACAAAAACAAAAAAAAACAGGTGCATCACCACCTCTCAACCACCGCAGCTGAGCTGCCGCTCAGCGACGTACGTTTATTTCCTTCTGCCTTTTAAATGCGGAAATGTATAATACTTTGTGTAAGTTCTCTTGTTTCAATTGTGTTTGTTTTTCTACTTTTTCTATTCATTTTTTGCCTTTTGAATTTTTTACACCAGTCAGTTCGATGTAAGTTTACGATAGAAAACTTTTTTTCATTTGTTGTTCGCAATTTGTTTTTCTCTTGTTTTAAGTACGACGCGAGTATGCGTGTGTGTATGGCTGTATGTGTAAGAAGGCGGATGGTAATTCTGTAAGGCATAGGGGCAGTAGGATTGATAGGTAGACTTAAGTTTGATACCCACTACAGGCGTGAAACAGAGAAACGTGTTTTTTCTAACAGCACTCGCTGCTCCTCAAAAGCTTCTCAGAAAAATCAACTACCAATCGCAGAGGCATCATAAAAATGTAGGTAAACAACTATGAAGAGACACACTCAAAATTGGAGCATAAGCTGAGCCTTAATGCCTTCCCAGAATTTGTGCGGCTTTTATTCTTAATCTCGATGGCACAACTAGGAATAAAAAGCGAAATTAAAAACGAAACACTAATGACTTTTTCTTCGAACTTTTCTTCGATAACTGTTACAAGGAAGCCTAGTGCGGATTGTTTTTTTTTTCTTTTTTTTAATTATTTCCTCCTGAAACCTGGCCTCCGTACTCCGTGCCACTCGCTAAAGAAATCATGTCGAGTGCCATTAACCTCGCGAACGAAATTTCTTTGTACAGGGTCCGGCAGTCGAAGTGGAACGAATTAAAAAGGCCTTACATTTAGTTTGAAAAATTACTTTTATTTACTTCAAAATAAAAAATGTGTGAAAATAATACAAAATTAAGGATCAATTTACTTTTGCTTTGACTATGGACTTAAGACGGTCCAAAATCGAATCGCATTTCACTACTGAGTGAAAGTAGCTTAGCGGAAATTCCTCTGTACGGCGCTAGGAATTGTTTCGCATGTCGCTGACAGATAGAATTTCGCCAGTGCTCAATGAATTTTTTTCTTCTCCCACTTTCTGAGGAGGACCAATTAGTGGCATGTCTGTCCCTTTTTTAATTATTAAATTTTAACCATTTCATTTCCCTCATATCCTTCATACCCACGAACCCAACCTAATAATATTGTGTTGAAGTTTCCTAATATGTTTAAAAGGTTCGGGCAGTCATATACTATTTTTGAGGTGAATATAGTTGATAGAAGGGCTTTGAAGGAAGCTTGACTATCCGAAAGTACGTAAATGTGGGCTCTTATCATTTTTCTACGTAGACATTCACTCACACATATCTCAATCTGCCTGGAAAAATGTTGGGTTAAACCCTTTGTAATTCATTTTTAGAACTTAGGCCCATTGATTCCCGCCTCTGTTTTATCCTTTTCAAGTTTCGTTTAATTAGTAAACCATATCTGGGATCCAGTTTTGAAGGTGATTTATTTATAGTATTTCTCCAGGCCATACATTCATTAATATGAACTTGAAAGTTCCTTATAAGAATGGGTACATGCACAATAGCTTTTGGTAGTCCCAGGCCAGTCGCTCTATTACGCATGAACTGTCGCGGGTTATCGTGCAAACTTGTGGCGACGAGTTCAATATTTTCATTGATTCTCTGGCTGCGGCGCGACCGCGATTTGTTTGCCATCTCAGCTGTTTCCCGGAACCTTTACACCCATGAACGAATCAAATTTTCACTTGGGACATCACGCAAACATCGAATATTGTAACGCGCATCAAATCTACGACGAGCAGTTGCACCCGATTCAATGGCCTTGAAATATGCTTCGATTCCGACCGCACGATTTTTATCTATCCATTGCGACTTCGAGACATTCATCTTAAAATAGGTCAAAGCCTTCACTACTATTTTTTAACTTTAAGCTGAAGCAATTTCTGCTTAGGACTTTCGATTCCTACTGAGCTTGAGTTAATTTAGCTTGAGTACAGTGTTTAGGGTCTCTCACAGTTTTTAAACTAAAAATGGCACACTTCAAATATTAGAGCTTGCTTTTAACGCTCTTAGAACTTGCTTGTACTTACTTGTGTATTCAATAGTGTACAAGTTAATATAGCAGGTCAACAGCTATTTTTTTTTTTGTTTTTCAAAAAATTAAGCCACACTTTTAAAGCGGTATTTACATATTTTCAACTGTACCGCATAGTTGGCCGCCTAAGCAACCATCGGAGTAACAGCAACCAGACGATCAGAGTTCTGAATGGTGCTTTGCTGACTTCCAATGATGACCGGATCCGCAGATGGAAAGATCACTTTGAAGCAACTAGCAACACTGCTCTTAGCACTACACCTAGCTTTAAAGTGGACAGCACAAAAACCAGCAATAATATAACAACATCCTGTCCTAGCCTAGCGGAGATTAAGGATGCAATTAAGAAGCTGAAGCTCAACAAAGCTGCAGGCGTACAGCCCCACATCACCGCCACCTGGAACAATGAAAAGCCGTCCTGGACAAAAGGCATCATTGTGAAGCTGCCCAAGAAAAGCGACCTGTGTGGCTGTGGCAACTGGCGAGGAATAACCCTACTTAATATATTCATAATAAGTGGTGCCTAGGCGATATATAGGGTTGGAGAAAAAGTTTATAGCATTTTTATATTTCATTTATTTTACAACGATTTGTTTGCTTTTTGACAAAGGATAAATAATCGTTCGATAGAACTCTTTCTGCTCTAAAAAACTATGTTAATTGTAGTTTTGAGTTATTTGTATTTTTTTTTTTTTAGTTTTGCTGCCTAGAAATAGACTACCCAGGAGGCAAAAATCAAATTTGACTGAAAGGATTTAGCCAGAGCCCTTAGGTGGTGGGCAGGCTTCAGGCTAATTTGACCCATTTTTGTTTTCAACTCTATTGAAAATTGTAGCATGGAAAAGAAAATTGCATTGTTCTTCATGGACAGCATTTTGAAGCAAGCGCTTACCAAGCATAAATATTTTATTCTTTATTTATCTTCCAAAGAGTGGAAGACTAACCCAACATGGATAAATGATAACTCACAAAAATCGTACACAGATGGTTCCAAAACGCGCCAAGCACTAGGAACAGGATTAGGGGGCCTAGAGCACACAAATCCCTAACACTAAGTACAGATACCACGATTTTCCATGCGCAGCTCTTCGCAGACTTGTATGCCAAAAATGGGGTAGAAAGGCTATTTATATTGCCAATCCCATTTTTCGGATTTAACAAAAATAATAAAAAACAGGAAATCAAAAAATGGATCCAAACTGAAATCAGGGAACACTGGAACGGCACAAGCGGCCTTAATCACTCCAAAAAGTTTTTGAACTTCAATGCCAACAGATAAAAATGGATAATAAGGGCCTGAGATTACTCTGTGAAGCACTAGGAGCACGTGGAGCTGGTCACTTTGTCTGTGAGCAACACTTTAACACAATAGGATTATCTAGTACAATTCTGCTGTGATGAAGAGAAATCTATGGAACACTTAATCATCAACTCTGAGGCATTGGGGCACAGAATCATGGGCTCGTACCCACTAGAGGAGGAAGACCTACAATTGCTCCATCCTAAGGAACTAGTTTGACTCCTCGGAATACTAAATAATTATAATTCAGTAATTAGGCGCGCACAATAGATCAATCTGGTCGCAGTGCCTAAAGGCCTTGGCCTAACACGTACAACCATTACCATTACCATCTTCCACAAAACATAAGTAGCAGCCCTCTGAAGTGCTATTCAGATTTTTAAAGAACCCTTTTATATATTTTTCTCTCATTTCTTTGGCTGTATACAATTTTAAGCTAAAATATTATTTGTAAACATTGGAAACCCACACTAAATACTCAAAAATTTCATTTCTTAAATTTATATAACTTTCAAGGACATAAATTGCTTTTACCGAACCAGAAGTACTTTTAAAACACTCTGCAAAAGCAATTAAACTTAAATATTGTAATATTTTTTTTTTGTTTTTGTTGCAAAAATACACTGCTCATATGCATGTAGAATAGCCCATTATTCTTGAATTAATTTCAAATCATAAAGTGAGTTACCTTAAACAAACAGTCTGCGTTGATCAAAGCGGGCAATGTTTACAAAATATTTTTATTTGTATAATTATTCGCAAATTTACGATGAGTTTATGGCCAACAAATCATCTGAGTAACAAATAGAAGCATAATTTTTCCAACGATAATATTTACATACATGCATACATATGCACGCGTGTATGTGCGCTTCAAAGTGCGCATGCAATGTAATACTGAGCTTAACGTTTACTTAGGCAAATGCGAAATTATCTTTATTTATGCATATGAAAATACATTAAATTATTGTCAAGGGAGCGGGTGAAAGACTAATATGCCATCAGGTTATTCGATGTGCATTTGTATGTGTGTGTCTGCTTTACAAAACCTACTGTGAAATATCAAACCAAAAAATTATTTTAACACAGACTTTAACGCTCATGGCGTACAAGGAATCACACAATAAAATTTTGTAATAAACAAATTTCACCTACGAGACGCATAACAACAACAAATAAATGAGTAATGTGCCTAGATAAGAGCACTCATTTGAATGAATTTGTTGTGCCCAAAAGGTCGGCAACGTAAAAGATGTCTACTGAACGGCAATTATTTGTGTGTAATAAATAATCGCAGCAGAGTCAAGTGAAGCTTGAATTGAACCAAGAAAAATACGAAAATAAATTAAAATTATTAATGAAAAAAGTTATTGTCGCTTAGGTCTATAGATCAGCAGCGTAGAATAAAAGTATGTGGGCAATTCAGATATTCAATTGAATGAATTCGTTGGCAATAAAATATTTCTGTTTTATGTATGAGTAAAATTTTTCGCTACCAAAATTGTCATAAATTTCCATCCCGATCTGTCACTCCTTTTTTTTATTAAGTTCGTGCTTTTAAACACGAAAACCTATAAAAAATATTTATTATAATATTTTGTTTAATACAAATATTTTAATGGAAAAATGTTTTTTTTTTCAAATGTTTTTTCTTTTGTTTTAGCTTTTTCCGATTTTTTATGTACTTAAAACTAATTCAAGAGAGCTATGAAAAAATTGTTATTATAAAATATTTCTCTGCAACTTTTTTTAACTTTTTTAGATTTTTTAGGAATTAGAGTTTTTTGAAAAATTTAAAGGGTAACATATTTCTCTATATCTTTTTTACTTATTCAAAATTTTGTAGCAGCATCTTCAATAATTTTTAAGGAACATATTTTTTCAAAATTTGTTTTTTTTTGAGATTTTTAACAAAAAATGTTTAGTGGCATGATTTTTTATCCATTTTCATATCAATGGAATATTTTCTCCAGATATTTCTTTTTTGTTTTTTAATTCATTTCGATTTTTAAGCGCCAGCGTAAAATACATTTTTTGGTTGAAATATTCTCCTCTAAAAAAAATTGTTTATTCTGTTTTTACTCTTTTTTAAAAGCACTTTGAAAAAATTTGAATGGTAATTTATTTCTCTTGATTTTTCAAAACAGCTCAAAATACCCAGGAGGCAAAAATCAAATTTGACTGAAAGGATTTAGCCAGAGCCCTTAGGTGGTGGGCAGGCTTCAGGCTAATTTGACCCATTTTTGTTTTCAACTCTATTGAAAATTGTAGCATGGAAAAGAATATTGCATTGTTCTTCATGGACAGCATTTTGAAGCAAGCGCTTACCAAGCACAAATGTTTTATTCTTTATTTAGGAATCGTGAAGCCTAGAGCACACAAATACTTAACACTAAGTACAGGTACTACAATTTTCCAAGCGGAGCTCTTCGCCATAATAGAAACAGTGGAAATCATATCCAAAAAGGGTTCGAGAAAGTAAAAATTAAAATACTTCGGACAGCCAATCGGTTCTCAAAGCCATGAGCTTTACATTCAAGTCAAAAGTCCTAATAGAGTGTAACAATACACTCAACAAACTGGCCACTGATAATCAGGTTTCACTGATTTGGGTACCAGAAGATGATGGACACGAAGGAAAAGAGGAAGCAGACTTGTATGCCAAAAATGGGATAGAAAGGCTATTTATATTGCCAAATGGAATTCGGCTTTAATTTTTAGTGGCATGATTTTTTATCCATTTTCATATCAATGGAATATTTTCTCCAGATATTTCTTTTTTGTTTCTTAATTCATTTCGATTCCTTAAGCGCCAGCGTAAAATAAATTTTTTGATTGAAATATTCTCCTCTAAAAAAATTTGTTTATTCTGTTTTTACTCTTTTTTAAAAGCACTTTGAAAAAATTTGAATGGTAATTTATTTCACTAGATTTTTCAAAACAGCTTAAAATACATTCGTGTGGTAACATTTTTTACTAGATCAAAATGTATTTAATAAAAAATATATATGATGGAATAAGTTGCAGAGAACTTTTTTAATTTTTTTAGATCTTTTACGAACAACATAAATAAATTTCAATAATAGCATTTTTCTTTGGATTTTTCTAATTTTTTCGCAGCAGCTTAAATAATTTTTAACGTAACATATTCAGAATGTTTTTTAATTTTGTTTTATTTGGAGCAGTTTAATAAAAACTTTTAATGGCAAGATTTTTGATACATTTCTATATCAGTGGAATATTTTTCTCAAGATATTTTTTGTTAGTTTTTTAGTTCTTTTCGATTTCTGTTACGCTGACGCTTAAATACATTTTTGATGGTAATATTCTTCTCTAGATAAATTCTTTTTATTCTTTTTGTTTTAAGAACACTTTGAAAACATTTGAGAGGTAATATATTTCAGTAGGTTTTCCAAAATAATTTTTTAACTTTTTCGAAACAGCTTAAAATAAATTTGTATGGAAACCTTATTTCCAGATCAAAATTTGGTAAAAAACAAAAAAAATTTATTTGATAAAATACAATAAGTTGCAGAAAACTTTTTTAACTGTTTTTGATCTTTTATAAACTGCTTAGATAAATTTCAATGGTAACATATTTTTTCGATTTTTTTTTTAATTTTTTCGCAGCAGCTTCAATTAATTAAGATAACATATTTTTTCAGAGCGTTTTTTTAATTTTTTTCGAGGGTGTTTATTTCAAATTTTTTGGATTTATGGCTTTTGATCCATTTCCATATCAATGAAATATTTTTCTCCTTTTTTTTTGATTTTTTATAATTCTTTTCGACTTCTTAAGGAGCTCCGTAAAATAAATTTTGTGAAGGATATAATTTTATAGAGGACTTTCTTAATTTTTTTAGATTTTTTGGGAGCAGCTTAGATATTTCTAAATTGTATGAAATTTTGTAGAAGCATCTTCAATAATTTTTAAGACCGCATATTTCTTCAGAATTGTTTTTAAATTTGTTTTTGGAGCAGTTCAATCAATCAACAATTTTTAAGGTAACATAACAGGTAACAGAACTTTTTCTCAAGAAGTTTTTTTTTTTATTTTAGTTACTTTCGATTTTTCAATGAGCAGCGTAAGATACATTTTTTAATGGAAATATTTTGCACTACATTTCCTTTTTTTTTTAACACTTAAAAAAATGTTTATGGTAATATATTTCACAAGAGATCTCGATGTTCGATGTTTCGAAAGTTTCTGGGAACAGTTTAAAATAAATTTTGTGATGGAAGTTTTTTTTTATTCCAGATTTTAGCATTTTTTTCGAGAGCGTCTTCAAAAAATTTTAATTTTTGTGTAGTTTTTTTAATTATTTTAAAAGCAGCTTAAATTAATTTTACTGCTAACTTTGCTCATTTTTTTTTTTTGTAATTTTTAGGAGTAGCGTAAAAAATTTTAATAGTAACAAAGATTTTTTTTTAGTTTGTTTCCTTTTTTAAGGAGCAACTTAAATAAGTATTTATGGTACACTATTTCCCAATGCTTTTGTTAATATTTTTTGTCAATTATTAGTAACATTAAAGAATTTCAAAGGTCATATGTTTGTAAAGAAGTTTTTAGGGTTTTGTTTTTTTAATTTAATTTTTTCGAAGCATTTTAAGGCATAGTTTTTAAAGGAAACTGATTTTTATGGTTTTGTTTTCTTAATTTTTCGCTTTTGTAAATAGCAGCTTAAGAGGAGGTAAAGGCAGCATTTTGCTCTAAGTATTTTTCAATTTCGTTAAGTTCTTAGCCGCAGCTTAAGAAAACTTTTTATTGATAATAATTCTTTTTTTTACTTTTGTTTTTCGAAGCTTTTGCAGCAGTTTAACATATTGATCTGCAGGAATAATAATTGAATTGAATTCATGGCTTAAGCAATTGTTTGATTTTGGCGAGTTTTTTTTTTTAATTTTTTCCTAAAAAACACATTTTTTGTCACATAAAAAACGTAAAAATCGAAGAAAGCGAAAAACGCCAAATTTTCCTTTTTGTATATATACATATAGATTATAATCCATATATGCTTAACCGCAAAAATAAAATTTTCATTACATATTCATATAACAAAGTTTAGAAAAGTATGCAAATTAATTGAAAAATAGACCGTCGACCGATTAGTGGTCCACTTAGGAAATTTTTACGATACTGCTTAGTTCATCCACATCTACTTTTTTGCCATCATTATATTAAGCGTTGTCTTTATTTACTCGTACTATTACCACTGTGATGAAATGAACTCTACTGTGCTATTTCTTGCAATTTGGAATATTTCAAGGCAGTAAAAATCTATTTAAATTAAATTTGAAGCATTTGTGTTAAAACTCGTGGAGCTTCAATTTGAAAAAATAATTGATATAAGGATTATTGTCCGGCAGGTTGGTTAGATGCGAAATTGTACTCTTTCTAGTGTTAAATCAAGTGAAAAAATTGTAATAGAGATGCAAAAAATCTTAATAAAAATTCGCAATTTCCATTTTCATATTTATATTTATCTTAAATTGTTATTCAATAAATAATCAAATAGTTATTAAATTGTAATTCTTATCCATCAAATAAACTCAAATAAATCAGCTGCGAACTTTCACTCCGTATGCGCCGCATAAATGTTCATCATACGTCAAGTAGTACCCACTTATAGCTGCTTGATTGCATAGAATGTTAAGTGTGCGAGCATATTAGTTGGCATAACAATAATAATGCAGGATATTGTTTTTCAAATTGTCTGACTTGTTGAATGTCATAATATATTTATATCACATCACACAAACCAATTCATGGAACAGTACTCCGTTATAACCGTTTCCAGCGAGATGAGATTAATCGGACTCACGTGCGCAATTATTATTTTTCGGCCGTCAGTAGGTGAGTATTCTACTCAACTTTGCATTTATATACAATATTATATTTGATGAAATTTGCTGAATTTCCCTTAGAAACTGGAAATTGTATTAGCTTAAATTCTCTAATGCACAACGAAACTTCGGGCCATTCCTTTTTAAAGTTAATTCTTTCAACTGTACTACATTTCATCAAATAAACAGAGAACAATTTCAGCCTCCTACGAAGGAGGATTTCAAGTTTATTACCACTGGAGTGTTGATAGGCATCGAAAATACAAAAATATCTTTCAAATAACTATGAATTATTTGACCTTCAGGCATAGCTAAGAATACGTAATAGTAGTTTTTAAAATAATTTGCATAACAGTTTGCATAAAAAAAATGTTAAATAGTTATATTGTAATATATAAAAAAATATTTTTTTTGTTTTATATAAAAAATAAATATATATAAATATTTTTCTTTAAAATAAAAAAAAAATATTTTTTTATATATTATAACTATTTTTATATAAAATAATTAAATAAAAAAAAATATTTTTTTAATAAATATTTTTATCAAAAAATGTTTATTAATAAAAATATGTTTATTTGTTTTATATAAAAATATTTATATATTATATAAAATTATTTATATAAAAAAAGCAATTTTTTCTTAAACATTTTTTTTTTGTTTTGAAAAGAAACGCAGAAAGCACTTAGTGAGAAATCATAAATTAAAAAAATTATAAAGCAGCCATTTTGAACCGCCAGGTTTAGTTAAGGCTTTGTTCAGTATGAATGTTTTAAAATAAAACACAATTTGACAAAATGGTGGACGTTTAAGAATAAAAACCGTTTTTTAACCCTTTTTTTACTTCGAAGGTCCAAAAAACGACTGAACGACTGTAGTTCACACGATAACGACATCACCTCTAAATTTTATTTCATCAAAATCGGTTAAGTGAAACCGACTATAACTGTGTCCATTGTCCATGTGGAGATCACTTTTTGAAAACTGACAACTTTTTGAACGAACCTTGTATGGCCAAAACAAAAAATGTTACTTTTAACAATAGATAAAAAACTAGACTACTGAAAACAATAATAAAAAAATTGCGTTTCCGTTTTACACACTTTAAAAAAAACACCCAAACCAACACCTGTTCAAATGAGGTGAGTGCCTTAACTAAAACCTGAAAAAATTGCGCGTACAAACAAAAACAATTGTTTAATATTTTTTAAATACTTTGTATTTAAAATCGAATACTCGAAAACGTTTAAATTTTGGACATCGCTTCACATAATCAGAGTAATCAGAAATAGCTTAAATAATAATTTATTTAATTAGACTTCATGACCTTGATATAGCTGAATTGAACTTCGCATGAGTTATGTCTGAAAAAGAGAATATCCAAATAATGGCTAAAGTAGACGAATTATCGATTTTAGACTACTTCTTCCTACTACTTTCTATGAGCCCTCTAAGCTTACCAAGCTTACGAGTAGCCGGAACTAATTCTCTTATTTTTCTATTTGTACTGAGTTCTGAAAGACAATAGAATTCTACTCAAATATTTCTCTTCAATCAGGAATATACACGTCAATGTAGAAGTGCGCCTGCCATATTTGAAAGTTATTCAATGTAATCTCCGTCAGCTGCCAGCCAGGAGTTGCCGCATATAAAGACTGATCAGATTGGAGGTACTTTTTCCAACAGGCTTTTCTCGACTGGTGACGCGTGGCTAATGCCACACTAAACACATACTTTTTCTGTATGCATTGCCATTTCATCATAGAAAGACTTATGACTCAACAACGTTTACAAACCGTACAATTGTAATACGAAGATCGACGCTCTGTGAAAAGGGTTTATCGCGCGCTCAGACTAACTGATGGTGTTCAGCGATAAGGCCAATTTTTGGCTTAATGGCTACGTCAATAATCAAAATTGCCGCAATTGGGCTAAAAAGTAGCTCGAAGCCATTCAAAAATAACCAATCATCCATTGCAAACAAGCGTTTGGTGCAGCCTATAGGCTGGAGGAATCATCGGCCCATATTTCCGGCTTTCTTTAAAGTCGAGGTTGGCGCTAATGTAGCAGTGAATGGCGAATGCCATAGCCCCATGATAAACGACTTTTTGTTCAAAAAATTGAAGCCTATCATCTCCACAACATTTCGTTTCAACAAGACGGCGCTACTTGCCGTACAGCTCATAGAATAATGGCTTTACTGCGTCGTCGATTCAATGAGCAATTTATCTCTCATTTTGGACCAGTGGATTGGCCACCAAGATCGTGCGATATCACACTTTTGGACTTTTATTTGTGAAGATGTGGGGTATGTGAAAACTAAATTCTTTGTGGATAAACCAGCTCTGATTCAGGTATTGGAGGCCAACATTACTAAAGTCATTCACGAGATACCGACCGACCGAAGTCCTCCAGCGAGTCACTCAAAATTGGTATTTACGGATGAACGAATGATGGTGTAGTTGGGACAAACATTTGAAATGGATTATCTTTAAAAAATAAATGTCATGAATGGTTCTAAACAAAAATAATAAAAATTGTACAATAAACTTGAATTTTCATTGTTTTATTTCAATACCGATGCTTCTAAATTGATAACCCTTTGCTTGCGCGAATCAATTCGCTTTTGTTCCTCGGAGCAACCTCTGGCGTTGTGTTAACCTCTGCTTCGCTCACAATAGGCAAAGCGATTACATCCTTGTGGCTTGAAGGTGGCCCCAAATCTGCACTCCAGTAGTAGGGAAGATTGCTGTGAAGCCAAGCCAATGTGTTCTATAGCTTTCGAGCAAGTAATGAGTCCATTTGAAGCACGGATTCTCTTTAACTATGTGGTAAACTGGTGATTCTTTTTACAGCTGGATCATCTCCATGATCTCTTTAGTACTTTTTCAGGCGCTTTCTTGACATATCGCAGCACTAGCATCTACTATGGCACTCGAGTGTCTATCAGAAGACAGCACTCTCTTTTACATACATACATATGTGTATGTCACTCTATGCTTTCTTTGGTGCCTCTGTTTGCCAAGCTGTTGGCTCACTTTAATTTCCGGTCTGTCACTTCACTGCCACTTTTTCGATTGTCAACTTACTTCTTCACAGGTCGTAATATCTGGGAATTGTTCGAAGGTATGTGTAAGAGAATTTTCAAGTATATATACCGCTCACAATTATAATATACGGGAGACATGATATTTTCACAAAGCAAACAAACTGGAAGATTACCGGTTAACAGTTTGGCCTACCAAATTGCATAAGGGCATATAATTGCAGCTCAATCCTTCATGCTGATGAAGGCTGATAAGAATTTGTACACGCATACAAATCTACATATGTACATAAGTTATGTCTATATGTACATATATGCGCACGCATGTATTCGATTGTACTGAAATGTCAACTGCTGTGAGAAAAAGCGTGAAAATCCTCAAAAATTCTCAGAAGTGCGGAAACGCAAAAGAATTGGCTTTTAAATGAAATGAAATTTATTGAGAATCAGCGAGAATGCAATCGTACGTATTCCACAGTGAATCAGGAAGGCTCATTTTGGATTAAAATGTATGAGAAATTTTTTTAGAATTTACGTAAATTTTCTATATTTTCTAATGTGCTGGAGTAACTGTTTACGAATCCGAAGTTGGAGTTGAAAAATTCAAAATTTTTAAGTTTATTGAATTCCCTTAAAACTTGTCGTCTATCAGTTTTTTTTCTTCAGTAATTACGAGTCGGAAGTTAGTTTTTAACCCATCTTCGGCCGCTACAAGAATTCGACATAATTTTTCCATTTCCTGTTTAGTCAGTGCTTATAGGACCGTAATCAAGAAAAATTAAAAAAAAAAAACAATTCTGACCATCGGTGTTTTAGATATGGACTGGTCGAAAAATCGACCGCTGGCCAAAAACCGTCACATATATTAAAAAAAAATACAACATTTATCAAAAAAATTTAGCACACGAAGTCAATTTATTTCATTTTATTTCAAACACAAATATTTTTTTGTTGTTTTATTGATAGAAAAGTCAGCTTACAAATTTTTATGATAATCATCAAAACATTTAGTATGTAAATGAATATTGCATTTTTTGCAAGTAAAAATAGTATGTTTCCTGCAAAATTTACACCGCCGAAATTTGTTTTCAATGCTTCTCATGACGGCGTATACTCTTTCATTGATCCGAGGAAGGTTCGATGGACCTTCATCTCCATGTTCGTTTTCATACTCGTCCTCGTCCTTGTCGTAATTCAATAATTCTGTTGTGACTTTGGAACGAAAATCAATTTGGGACAGTGGTTTTATCTTTTCAATTTTTGCCATCATACAATGAAGTTTCCATGCATTGACCATTGCGTTACCCAGATCATTTGTCCATATTGGCCACCACCATTTTTTTCCTCTCATACATATTCTATAATTTGCCACCGCATTATCATGGAGATCCACACCACCCATGCCATGATTATACTCTTGAATAACTTTTGGCTGCGGGATAGTGATAGCTTGTTTTTGCTTCCGACAATATCTTTTAGTGCTAATAATTGGATTGACTGTGGAGTTATTAGTTATAAATAACATTGACTACAGCATTATCATTCCACCGAACAGTCAATATTTCTTGCTGATGATCAAGTAGTTGGTCAAATGTTCCTCGTATTTCTTTTTTTAAGTTTCTCAAAGAAGAATCGCCCATTCTATTTTCGCGTATAATACCAGTTGCAAAAAATCGACGTTCGTTCAGAAGGCACATGAGATGGTATGAAGAGAAAAATTATCAAAGAAAATGATATGGCATTCAGGGTCAAATACGTTGGCAAGCAAGTCTAAGACTGTTTGTGCGCCTAGACCAATAGTTTTATCGTGAGGGGTTGCTGCTCCCCCGTACAATGAACTAGAAAATAGGTACCTACTTTCAGAGTATAAGCACCATGTTTTAAACCCAAACCGGATTGGCTTTCCCTTGATAAACATTTTGCAGGAGTGGCGTCCAAAGTATGGAATCATCTGTTCGTCTATAAAGAGATTATGGCTAAAGACTCCAAACTGCATAAACTTTTTGTTGAGAGCGTCAGTAATAGGACGAACCTTCGCAAAACGGGCTGCTGCGTTTAAATTCGTGTTTTCAGCGAGATGGAAAAACTGCTTAATTTTTTAAATCGATTACGACTCATAGCGTGCTTCACAATTGGAACCCCCATGTCCGGTCCAACAGACCAGTAGTGGTCAATGTGTGGCAAAGTATGGTACCCCGATAGGTACAATATTCCAATAAACACTTTTAGGATAGTTCCGCCCTAGTTCGATATTAGACGAATGAGAACTAGTTCGATTTGTAGGTATTTTCTAATACTCCCCAATATAGGACAGGTTCGATTTTGGAGGTAAGGTACTAGTGCTGAACTAGAATTTTGGTACACTAGTAGTGATTTTCCCTGTAGGGGTAGTACCTTTCCTATACCAAAAAGATACTTACTTCCATCTCTTTCAATAAGAAAAAAATATTGCTAGATTTTGTTCTATCCTACATGACAGTTCCTGGCCAGCGGTCGATTTCTCGACCACTAAAGTTTACGTCCATGAAACAGTAAAAATTATTGCAATATCGATATGTTACATTTTTGATTCTCTTAATTTCATCTTTTCTCTTCACAATAAATTAGTAACAATTATTTGTTTTTTTGTTTTTCATTATTTTTTCATCTGTACAAAAAACACGTAAAAATAGTGATAATTTCATTCTTTTACAAAAATCTGCCCTGAACCTTCTTAAAAGATTATGCTCTAGAAATTAACTAAATTCCAAATTTAAAACTTGTGAAAACTGATCAATAAATTTACATTTAGTTTCTAAGATATTGGAGTCCGAAGTTGGTGGTCGAAAAATCGACCAGCTGCCGAAAATGGGTTAAATTCTATTTTTTTTTAAATTGATTGAGTTTGCATCAAGACAAATCTACCAAAGGTGGTGATTTGTTTTTTCTTTCGCCGTGTCCTTTTGGCTGTCAGCTCAGAATGAAACAATGCGAATTCATTATTTGTTTTCTGGTCGGTCTAGTGCCACCACATTTAATGAATGCGCCTTGGTTTGCATGAAATCAAATTTTGAAATCTTTAAATTGAATGAGTTCGCTTGAATTCAATTTTCTTCTTCATTAATTACGAATCTGAAATCGAATTTTATGTATTGCAAATTTACGAATTTAGTAAGACATACTATTTAAAAAAAATTATTTGATTTTCAAGAAATTCGCGCTCTACTTGGCGTTTCGCAACTTCGCTACTGACGAATCTGAAGTCAGATTTCCAAAATTGATAACTTTGAGTCCATCATGGTGAATTATTCATTATAGAGTGCAGAAGAGCTTTAAGCCAATCAACAATATCAATACCTTCCGGTAGGAATCCTCGAAATGTGGACTAAGACAGGTACGGTGAGCTTGTAACAGAGCGATTACCAAAGCTGAAAAAACTCAAATCAGTAGATTTGATTGAAGATGCTACTAAGAAATTAGAAGGTACTTTAATCAATTACTTTGAGGAACTGTGCCCACTCAGGCAAAGTAGACAGGGGAAAGCGGTTCCTTGGTGGAATCCTGAACTGTCAAAGCTTCGTTTACGGTCCAGAAAACTTCTTAATAAGGCCTTAAAGACCAAAACAGAAGAGGACTGAGCTAATCATCGACTTATACAGAGAGAATATAAGAAAAAAGTACGGACAGCCAAACTTCAATCCTATAGAAATTTCTGCAGTAACGTTGAAGAAATGAGGGAAACTGCGAGACTTTGTAAGGTCATTCATCTAGATCGTTCAGTAAGGCTGGATTCCATTCGAAAACCTGATGGTTCATACACTATTTCCAAAGCGGAAACTTCTCATGCTCTACTCGAAACCCATTTTCCGGGTAGTAGAACTCTCTCAATAACTGTAGCAAAAGTGGAACCTCTAGGAACAGCTGGTATATTGCTAGTCGGATAGTGGCAAAGGAATCGATAAGCTTTTCTGTATCTTTCTTTGAAAACTTTAAGTCCCCTGGACCTGACGGAATATATCCAGCAATGCTTAAAAAAGGAGGAAACAGGCTGATTGAAAGGATCTTCACAGTAGTATTTATTCCGAAACCAGAAAAAGATGACTATTCCCTAGCAAAGTCTAGAACGAGTGGTGGAGAAACATATTCGAGTGGAGATATTGCCGAGAAGTCCACTTAATAGAAATCACCACGCTGACCAGAGTGGAAAATCATGTGAATTAACCTAACACGATCTTGCTAGCAAGATTAAAGCTGGGCTGGAATTTGACGAGTACACAATGGGCGTATTCGTGGACATTGAGGGGGCTTTTGATAATGCCACTTTCGGCTCAATATGTTCCTCTGTCGAACCACATGCAGTTAATCAAACCATTGTAAAATGGATACATTCCATGCTCTCTGAGAGGCTGCTAACCGCTGGTGAGAGCGGTGATAAACTAATCACAGTCAGGGCCAAGCAAGGATGTCCCCAAGGGGGTGTTCCTTCGCCGCTGCTGTGGTACTTCATCGTAGACTCTCTATTAGTGGAGATGCAGGAACTCGGTTTTCACGTCCAAGTATATGCGGACGACGTCTGTGCGCTAACATCTGATAAGTCCTTAATGAGGTTTTGCACGAAAGTGCAGAGGATAAAATCGATGACTGGTGCATGAGACAAGGTCGTTTTGTTAATCCGAACAAAACAACCATAGTTTTGTTTACGAGAAAACTGAAATTGGATGGACTCAGTATTCCAACACTGAAAGGTGTGTCACTTGGTCTTTCCGATGAAGTTAAATATCTAGGAGTAATTTTGGATAAGAAGCTGACTTGGGAGACACACGTGCACAGCCCGGGAACTATACAGGCTACAAGGAAGTGTATGTTTATCCATCACGGGTGCCATGAGTACAACCTCTGGTGATGCCCTAAATGCTATGCTTGATTTGCTCGCTCTGGATCTTAAGATACAACAGGAAGCAAGGGCCAGAGTCAATAATCGGAATCAGTTCCGCAGGAATCATGAATTGGATCAGCAATTATGTAGGCAATCTACATAAAGAGCGATGGTCCGGTCTAGAACGCTGTAGAACTGCAAAGAGTTTTGTAACAAATCCAAACAGAAAACTGTCAAACTTTCTTCTAAAAGGAAACCCATGGGGTCAGCAATTGACCACCATTGGAATAAATCATTGAGGACCCAGTGTGCCTGTCATGCTTGGAGAAGGCGGATAGCACTGAGTACTTTCTCTGTGAGTGTCCTGTCTTTGCTCGAACGGATAGTTCCAGTCCTAATTCCTTCGAGAAAACTCCATAGCCAACCTTATCGTCTAGCTTGGAACCATCTGTATAAAAATTTAATTCCCATCTCAATGGCCTTGGTGTCTGCTACTCCCTTCTTGACCGTATACTGGTCTTGAAGATCCTTTCGAAGGTGAGTCTAGGAATAGACTACTACGTTCTGTAGAATGGTGGTCAGGTACCAACACATTCGGCTACGGCGGCCGCAAAACTTACACCCCTCGCGAAACTCGTGCTAAAGTTAAATTTAGTAAGATTATAATTAGGCTATTAGAAGGTTTAAAAGCTTGTTTCATAAATAAATTAAAATAAAATATAAATAAATTAAATAAAGAGAAATGGCTAATTTCTACTAATGTTTTAATTAATTATACGAAAATTGCCTCTTAATGCAGTGATAACCTATCAATTTATCAAATTTTGTCTTAAATTTTGTTCACTTTTTGATATCTCCCATTCCACTGTATATTTACACCGTTTCACGAAATTCGCATATGGAGTCCGCACGGCTAGGAAATTGTTGCATCGCATACTAACGCAGAGCGTTGGATACGATATAATACAGATGTTCTGCATTGGCGCAACCAATGATGGCATAAGACCCCCGCGAGCAGTCATCCATCTACCTGTCACTTATCCCCAATCTCCACATTCTCAGTTGCATTTTCCATTGCATTCTTTTGATTTTCCCATCGCATTCTTTATGCCGTTTTAAAAACAAGTTGAGCTGCTGTGAGTGCGAAAGATTGCAAAAATTCCATTGCTTCGCCATACTCTTCGTTGTAATCCCTTTCGACGGTTGCATGTAGGCGTAAATAAGTTGCATATCATCTCGGCTAGTGAATCCTGCATTTTTGTGTATTCGTTTATTCATTCAATTGTAGCTGGTATTTCACAAATTCCTGGCTTGATTATCCTAGTGGCTCATGGAATGAAAGACCTTTAATAAAAATTACATTTTCCATGCTTTGTTGAAAAGTATTCTTTCAAAGCCCTTCTTCCAAGCTTAAGGAATTTCATTTAATAGCTTTTGAAATGCAACCGACTTTGGTGTGAGGTTTAAGAAGTTTGCTAAATATGGATCACTAAACACATTTAGCATTCCCCTAAATCTATAGCTTGGACACTTGATATCCGAATTTTAAAAAGCAAAATGTCATTATTCGAGTCTCTATCTCCGCTGTCGCCTCCAGTGCTTCAAACACTGTATTGTGAAATTCAAACATGGCGGCACTAGTATGGGAAGACCTTGAGCCGAAACCATCACTCCGGAAAATATCAAAAATGTCATAAAATACATTTTACAAGATCGAAAAGTAAAGTTATAAGAAGTAGCAGAAACCGCTGCCACATTAATTGAAGGCCAAAAGAGACATGAACATTCCTGAATATTTGAGTAAAAAAATCTAACCAAGTAAAGAAAGGATTGGCCGGCTCCAGGAGACACGCCAAGGTCGGGAGTCAAGCCGGCCAAGAAGATCAAGATATGTGTTTGGTGGGACTGGTCCATGGGACGATCAACAAGCAGCTACAATACGTGAATGAGGTTATTCGACTGAAAATACCTGATCGACATGGTCAAACCATACTCACGGAGGGCCCATGTTGTACAAGTCGTCAAAGCCGCATTACAAGAGTTCGTTATACAAGAACATAAGTATAAGTATAAGTATAAGTATAAGTATAAGTATAAGTATAAGTATAAGTATAAGTATAAGTATAAGTATAAGTATAAGTATAAGTATAAGTATAAGTATAAGTACAAGTATAAGTATAAGTATAAGTATAAGTATAAGTATAAGTATAAGTATAAGTATAAGTATAAGTATAAGTATAAGTATAAGTATAAGTATAAGTATAAGTATAAGTATAAGTATAAGTATAAGTATAAGTATAAGTATAAGTATAAGTATAAGTATAAGTATAAGTATAAGTATAAGTATAAGTATAAGTATAAGTATAAGTATAAGTATAAGTATAAGTATAAGTATAAGTATAAGTATAAGTATAAGTATAAGTATAAGTATAAGTATAAGTATAAGTATAAGTATAAGTATAAGTATAAGTATAAGTATAAGTATAAGTATAAGTATAAGTATAAGTATAAGTATAAGTATAAGTATAAGTATAAGTATAAGTATAAGTATAAGTATAAGTATAAGTATAAGTATAAGTATAAGTATAAGTATAAGTATAAGTATAAGTATAAGTATAAGTATAAGTATAAGTATAAGTATAAGTATAAGTATAAGTATAAGTATAAGTATAAGTATAAGTATAAGTATAAGTATAAGTATAAGTATAAGTATAAGTATAAGTATAAGTATAAGTATAAGTATAAGTATAAGTATAAGTATAAGTATAAGTATAAGTATAAGTATAAGTATAAGTATAAGTATAAGTATAAGTATAAGTATAAGTATAAGTATAAGTATAAGTATAAGTATAAGTATAAGTATAAGTATAAGTATAAGTATAAGTATAAGTATAAGTATAAGTATAAGTATAAGTATAAGTATAAGTATAAGTATAAGTATAAGTATAAGTATAAGTATAAGTATAAGTATAAGTATAAGTATAAGTATAAGTATAAGTATAAGTATAAGTGTAAGTATAAGTATAAGTATAAGTATAAGTATAAGTATAAGTATAAGTATAAGTATAAGTATAAGTATAAGTATAAGTATAAGTATAAGTATAAGTATAAGTATAAGTATAAGTATAAGTATAAGTATAAGTATAAGTATAAGTATAAGTATAAGTAATAGGACTATGAATAAGTTCGTGCGGGTTTTTTCGAAATTTGAAACTTTATTGACGTAAAATGGTTACAAATTTAATATTCAAAGTATTGTCCATCGCTTGCTACTACTTTTTCCCATCTTTCTGGCAATTCACGGATTCCCTTTGTGAAAAATTCGGTCGGTTTTGCCGCAATCCACGAATCGATCCATTTTTTGACTTCATCGTAATTACGGAAGTGCTGGTCAGCCAGGCCATGTTGCATCGATCGGAAGAGATAGTAATCGGATGGCGCAAGGTCTGGACTATACGGCGGGTGGGGTAGGACATCCCATTTGAGCGTTTCTAGGTATGTTTTGACCACTTGTGCAACATGTGGCCGAGCATTGTCATGTTGCAAAATAACTTTGTCGTGTCTATCGGCGTATTGCGGCCGTTTTTCTCGCAGTGCTCGGCTCAAACGCATCAATTGTCGTCGGTAGACATCCCCCGTAATCGTTTCATTCGGTTTCAGTAGCTCATAATACACAACACCCAGCTGGTCCCACCAGATACACAGCATAACCTTCAGGCCATGAATATTCTGCGCCGACGTCGATGTTGAAGCATGGCCAGGGTATCCATACGTTGCCCGACGTTTTGGATTATCGTAATGGACCCACTTTTCATCGCCAGTCACAATTCGATGCAAAAACCCTTTCTTTTGTGCCGTTGAAGCAGTTGTTCGCATGCCATAAAACGGCGTTCAACGTCTCTTGGCTTCAATTCATACGGCACCCAATGGCCTACCTTTCGGATCATTCCCATGGCTTTTAAACGTTTGGAAATGGTTGATTGATCAACTCCCAAAGTTTTTGCAACCTCTTCTTGCGTTTGAGCCGGATCTTGATCGAGCAATTCCTCCAATTCGGTATCCATGAACTTTGGCGGCGCACCCTCGCGTTCTTCGTCTTCCAAGCCAAAATCACCACTTTTAAAGCGTGCAAACCACTTCTGGCACGTTCGCTCAGCTAGAGCATGCTCACCATAAACTTCCACCAAGATACGATGACTTTCGGCTGCTTTTTTCTCCATATTAAAAAATTCCCCGCAAAAACACATTATTTGGCACGAAATTCGACATTTTCAAGTGTGGTAAAAATATTGTTGTTTACGCTTCAAATAAAAAACTTATACTGACGTTTGTGCCTTACGACAGTAGCTCTCCAATGAATGTTTGGAAATGTGGATCGATGGAATAATAATCAAATTACGCCATCTGTTGTAAAACCGCACGAACTTATTCATAGTCCTATTATAAGTATAAGTATAAGTATAAGTATAAGTATAAGTATAAGTATAAGTATAAGTATAAGTATAAGTATAAGTATAAGTATAAGTATAAGTATAAGTATAAGTATAAGTATAAGTATAAGTATAAGTATAAGTATAAGTATAAGTATAAGTATAAGTATAAGTATAAGTATAAATATGTATAAGTATAAGGATACCTCGAGAAACATTTCCTGTAAGAAATGCATTTTATTTATTTTTGATTCTGTTGGAAGTTGTGATGTGAACCGCAAAATAATTTTTTTCAAGACGCTTCGACAAATTCACTTTCACTCACTCCATTCAGAATATTTTGCAATGAAAATTTAATAAAATATTGCTAAATTATTATGTGGAAGTTGATGGAACTAAATGACTGAACTATAACACCAAACAAAATTCTAAAACATATACGTAAGCATTTTTCCACCGCCTGAATGAATACGTAGAACTTCTAGCGTCTTTTCCAGCTATTTAGCGCCTTGGGATTATTTGCTTTATTACCTACATATGCCGAGCACTCTTACTAACCGAGTTACCTCCATACTTTGTGGCATAATTTGCAAACTCATTGACTTTCATTCCCGCGCATTTCTGCACCAAAACATTTTAGATTTTCCGCGAAGCAAAGTTTATTATGCAATCGCGAACGTACCAACAAAAGCCTGCCACATGCATTTTGGCGCAAAGTTTAATGCTAACGATGTCAACACGTTTCCACAGTTGCACTGCCTGCATACAGAAAATAGCTATTTAATATAACAATAAGAACAAATAGTTATTAGGAGAAAAGTTATGCCCGAGAGACTGTACAAAGCAAATATGTGTTTTTCCGTCAAATTTGCCACATTGAGGCATACTTATGTGGGATGTGCAAATATTTGTCTACGCTTATGACTTTGTTTATGTTGCACACATACGCATATGCCTACGTAGACGGCGTAGGTGCATAGCATAATTTATATGTAAATGTATAAGTACGAGTATAGACAAATTTACATATTTTCCCTGAAAGTTTGTGACTCTGATATTCTCATAGGTTTCTACTGCATGCGAATGTTTCGTAAAAGTAAACACAAACTTATCGTTTTTCCCTCGCATGCACTTGAATTGCATTTAATGCAAATTAATGCATAATTAAGCTAATGCAAGGAATAAATTTCTAATGGATTTCCTGAGCGTCAATTCATGCACGTCTTTTCTTTTATTCAATTCAAATTAAAAAAGGGTAAAAATAGCACAAAATCAATTTACTTTTGCTCTATATGACCACCTTTTGCCTTGACTATAGCCTTGGGACGGTCCAGCGACGAATCGCAAGCTGCCCGAATGTGACTTGCAGGTATTTTGGCCCACTCGCGGACTATGGCTTTTTTCAGCGCCTATTTCAGACTGGTAAATCTTCCAAAGAGAATAATCTATTGCATTCGCGCCTGGTGAATTTGAGAGCCATTGTGTGGACATTATGAAGTTCGGAACGTTGTGTTTTAGCCATTCTTGGTTCACTCGAGTCGACGTCCATTGCCTGCCACCGAAATTTTTGCATTCCCATGGCTTGAAAGCAACCGGGAATATTTTCCCGATAATATTTCGCATTACCTTGATGCCATTCTCGATGAAAACGATTGCAGAGCGCCCATCTGCGGTTACAGCGGCCCAAATTATTACCTTTGGCGGGTGCTGCCTCCTGGCGGCCAATCGATGACTCAAATTCTCGTATGAACGGTCGGTAAAATAAACCCTATCGTTTTGGGAGCTTACGAATTGCTCAATTTGAAAAATTTTCTCGTCAGAAAACAAAATGTTCTGAAATTGACCACTTTCGACCAAGCGAAGCAACTCCGTCGCTCTCTCAAGTCTGACTTGTTGCTGTTTTGGTGTGAGATGATACGCCTTTTGGTCTTGTAAGGCTTGACTTTGAGATTTGATTTGATTTTTCGGCATACGGTGGATACCAAGGTCAGATATTTTGAGTTCTTTCGCCATTTGATTGGCACTTCGTCGAGGATTTCGCTCAAGTTGCCTTTTCACATTTTGAACCATTTCACGTGACGTTGCAGTCTTTTGATGACCACCTCCATGAAGTTTCGCGATGCTACCAATATCATTGTAACGAGTAATGGTGGCCATAAGCCGTCTTCGAAAACTATCTGAAGTAGTTTTTCCCCTCAGTGATTGTTAGGGGATCTGCCTATTCTGCAGGTCATGCGATTTCAAATCAGTTCAATTTCCAAAACCTACATATTTTGCCTTAACATAAAGACAAAAATTTGACATTAAATCTTTGGATATGACGTAAATTATGTGTCTCGATCAGTTCATAAAAAAATTATAACTTTTAATACAAATAATACAATAAAAATACGCCGACTTTCCATATATTCCTTTATCTTCAATCATTGTGGCAAGCAGCTTTCAATTCTCAGAACGAAGTATACCCAGGAATTCTGCATTTGCTTCTATGTGTGGCGTTGTTTAGAAGTTTAGCTTCATTGTTAAAGTAAAGTAATTTTCATGCCCTGCTCGGTAATGTACTTTATAATCAGAAAGTACCGGAAATGTTAGATAAAACAAAACAGAGTTAAATTTCAGACAAATTCCTTTTATCTTCTTCAAAATATGACCCGTCTGAAGCAACACACATGTGCCAACGTTTAACCCAGTCCTCCATGCACCCCTGGCAGGCCGACGAAGAGATGACCTTCAGCTCCTTCGTCGCATTCAATGCCTTCAACAAACCTAAAAAATAAACCTAAATACATTTCCCAAGTGAAAGCGTGAGCAATTTAGAATAAATATTAATTCTTTCGATTCGACCGAATGTATTTTAGTTGGACTATTTACCGCCACTGTCATCGTCTCTTTTATTCATTGTGTCTTTAGTTTTTTGACACATTTCATTTTTCAATTATTTTATTCCCTCTTTATTATCTACCAGTTGGATCTGTCACTTAATAAGCCCCATTCTGAGTTCATAATCACATTTCATATGAAAAAATACTTACACCACCTACCAATTCATACGTGCAAGTGTGACATGATTTCTTACATACTTGTGTATGTATATATATATGTACATATATACATGTAGTATGCCACATTTCTCCACCATTTCAGCTGTCCAATCATTCTTGGCCACATTTAATTTCATTTTCCTTCTCTTCATTTTTTCTTATGTATTTATGTTAATAGTGGCTTTTCATGAGAGCCAATTTGATTGAATTTGGCTGCGTTTCAGAATGAAAACCACATTTAAATTCTGGTCCAGCGCTGATGACATGCAATGGCATGGAAATACAAGTGGACATACGATCTCAACAACCACAGCCTCTAGAAACCGCACGTAGATGGATTGAGGTCAAAATGTTTGAGTGGTTTCCAAGGTGGATTGAAGAAGGACATTGCATTTTATCAGCGCTGTAATAACTTTTTCGTGAGCATTGCGCTAAGGTATCATACAAAGAGAAAGATGGCAAACGAAGAATGCGTTTAAAGGAGCTAGTCAGAACTCACATTCGTGCATATGTAAGCAATGGCTTAAAAACTGTCGAAATGTTTGGCTGGCGCAATCGAAAAAAATGTTTGTATTTAAAGTAGAAATGCAGTATTCAGAATAAGCAAAAATATCGAAGTGAAAGTGAAATTTTCTTTCCGCTGCATGCATTGATTGGTTACTAAGTGGCACTGGGAAGGTATAACTTGATGAAAGTACTGAGATATTTTAAAAATTCGACATTTCTAAGCAATTTTTTTTACACATCTCGTACATACATATATTAGGTGCACAACTATATTAAGTTATCGCTGTTTTATTTTTTTGATGCAAATACAACTTTATTCTGAAAAAATGGCTACTAAATTTGTCCATCTTTCTGGTAGGTCTCGTATATCGTAGCGGTAGAACTGTTCATCTTTTGAGGCTATCCACGTATTTTCCACCATTTTTTGATGTCTTCATATGAATGGAACTGCTGGTCAGCTCGACCAGCGCAATAAATGGAGAATATGGCGGGTGGGGTAGGATTTCCCAGTGGATTTCAGTGTTTCCAGGTAGGTTTTAACGGGTTTCGTAATGTGAGGCCGAGCGTTGTCATGATGTAGAATCACTTTTTCATGCCTCTCCGCGTATTGCGGCCGCTTCTCGCGCAGTGCTCCGCTCAATCGCATCAATTGAAGTCGATACCGATCCCCAGTGATGGTTTCGCTTGGTTTTAACAGTTCATAACAAATAACACCAACTTGGTCCCACCAAATACATAGCATTACCTTTGCAGCATGAATATTCGGCCGAGGCGACGACGTAGAATGAATCCATTTTTCATCAGCCGTCACGATGCCATGGAGAAAGCCCAACATTTTTTGCCGCTGGAGCAGTTGTTCTCAGGCGAAAAAACGACGTTCAACATCTCTTGGCTTTAACTCATAAGGAACCCAAGTCCCCGGTTTCTGAATCATTCCCAAAGCATGCAATCGCTTGGAAATAGATTGGCGGATAACTCCTAGTACTGAAACAAGCTCTTCTTGCGTTTGACACGGATCCCCATTGAGCAATGCGTCTGCGAAGGTTTTTGGCCTTCCTCCACGCGGACGATCGTCAACATTAAAATCACCGTCTTTGAAGCAACGAAACCAATCTCGGCACGTTGTTTCACTTAAAGCAGTATCTCCATAAACTTTTTGTAGCTCTCGATGCGCTTCAGCCGCCGTTTTTTCGAATGAAATCGATAACTATGGTTTGACAGCTGAGAACGCCAAACTGTGTTGACTAGGGCGGGTCGATTTAAAAACCGCTCATTGCTCTGTGAAAATCGTATTCTAGGGATCAAAATCAGAAACTTTTCCGAAGGAACCATACCTCTAAAACGAATTCTGATGTCCCCCAATTTGGGGGATCTCCCATTTTTGGCCTTTACATGAAAAAATCAGCTAAATGGCTATGTTTTTTCTTTATTTTTATTTATTTATAATAATATTTATTTTTTCTCTTAAGAAATTTATTTAGTCAGAACATATGTAAATGAAAAAATTAATTTAAGTGAGTTATAGAAAAGAAACTAAAAAGTTCGACCCAAATTGGGGGACATCAGAATTCGTTTTAGATGTATGGTTCCTTCGGCAAAGTTTCTTATTTTGATCCCTAGAATATGATTTTCACAGAGCAATGGGCGATTTTTTTGCCTCCCCACAAATCGACCCGGCCTAGTGTTGACATTTCTGTTCACTAAGGTTTGGCAATTCACGTTTCATGCTTCCAATTTGTGGAAATTTACTTTGAAAAAAAAAATCTGTTCGCGTAGTTCATAAAGCGAAATGTTGATGAAGTCGCCAAAATGTCGATTACTCGACGTTCTCAACTTGTTGGCCTTTGTCCTTCGACTACGTGAAATTTTACGTAAAGCTATTGACTTAGTTAATTAATACGGCATGCAAGGAACTGAGTGAGACTGCGCCAAAAGTAAAAATAGAAATATTTTGAAAC
This sequence comes from Anastrepha obliqua, assembly GCF_027943255.1. Lineage (NCBI taxonomy): Eukaryota > Metazoa > Arthropoda > Insecta > Diptera > Tephritidae > Anastrepha > Anastrepha obliqua. Next base: position 109,005,052 of record NC_072894.1, on the reverse strand, counting down.
TTTTTATCCACTTTAATACTTGGCGTATATAATTTCTAAAATATCAAAGCCCATTCTAAGCGAATAATAAAAATAGATATTTTTAATTGTCTACAGTCTAACTCTTTAAGTGAATAACAATTTGTCTTTTTTTACACATGAATAAAGACAAGTTCACATCAGAGAGCTGCCAGAGGACATGAGCATTACTAATGGATCCGTGTTGCTGCACAGTTGGTCCCAAATTATCTGAATTTCATGCAGAAAAAGGACCGCGTTGATAACACCAAAAACATGATTTCCAAGGCCGAATTCGACTCAACATTTATCAAACGCAACATTACTGGAGACGAGACGTAGCGAATGAGGGAAGAGCTCCGAATGACCCAAGATCAAACAAACCATGTCTTTTTCAGTAAGAAAAAATAGAGTGATGCCATCGGTTTTTATGGAATACAACGGTATAGTAAACCACAATTTTTTGGCTGAAGATCAGAAGGTCTTTTTTATTTTATGGAGTCCAAAAACCACTAAATGAAACTCGTTTTAACAACCGAAAAGAATTAATGGAAAAATCGAAGACGGCTCTGAGGGATATACCGAAAATAGAGTTCCAGAAATGTTTCGAGAACTGAATCAAACGCTGGCATAAGTGTGTTGCGGATGATGGGAAATAATATCACTTTTGGGGAATGCACTTGTATTTTGAATTTTCTAAATATATTGCGGGAACTTTTCATCACAAAAACGCAGCAAAAAATATAAATTTTTTTTCTTCAATTTAAAATCTTTTTTTTTTTTCTGAAACATCTCAGAGGTGCCGTCACACCAATGATATGTGGGGCACGCTCCCTACCCTGGGACCACAAAAGTATAACTTCTGGGTAGAGTCGCATTTATGTCCGAAGACACAACAGGTACCTGCCTCCAGACATATGAAGGCTATACACCGTCGATAGTTCCAAGTACTCCCCTGTGCTTATAGGTGGTTCCAAAGTAAAGGAGACATCGGAAAACTCGCAGTAGTGTTATCATCACTCACTACCGTCTTATCTTCTGTATAACACTGTATTGAGTGTTTCACTCAAACGTCTGTGCTTGTTGTCGGTTCGTTAGAAATTGTCCGCCTTCTCTGTTGCTGAAACGCTTTGCGCTCGCTCCCAATCAATATGGCGAAGTAGCGTCATGATCTTACCTGCGAACATTTGCGCTGCCTCGCACTTATCGCTGGTTGCGCCCATATCTCGTATGAGGGTACTGGGGGATGGTTGGTGACCCAGCGCTTGCTCCAGGATAGCTCGTTTCTCTCTGAAGCGGTCGCAATAAAACATGACGTTGCTCTGCGATTGCACCAGTATTCGCGCAGTTTGGACAGAAAGGGCTGTCTACCATCTTAAGATGGTGCAGGTATTCCTGAAAACAGCCAAGTCCGCTGAGCAACTGCGAAAGCTGATAGGCGGTGTCTCCATGTTTTCTCATTAAGCAGTCATCAACACATGGTATGAGTTTGTAGGTCCAACGTCCGCTTTGTGACTCATCCCACCGCTGCTTCCAGTGGTCTATTGTCAGCAGTCATTCTGCTGTTTTTTGTACTGATGTGGGCAGTGCTCCTTGCCGTTATAGAGCCGATACATTTCATCTGCCAAGAAGTTCAGAGGTATCTATCTTTCAAGTCATTACACAGATTGCATCATGCCTGGCATGTATGTCTAGGTGACTTGCCTTAGATTGGACTTTTTGGCCCCCGCGCAGACAAGTGCTACATAGAGAATTATGGATTAAGCAATCAATGACAGTGGTTAGTTGCCTGTGATTTCCCTGGGGCCCTCCTATGTTAGGGAAAAGTCGCGTCAGAGCACCATTGACAGAAGTCGCCTTGGAACTTACATTTATTAAATGCTACCTGAAACAAAGTCTTGTGTCGGTCCAGACCCCAAGATATTTGACCGCCTTTCTTCAGCTCAAAGAACTTTCCGCCTCCAGCACTTATTGGAACTGCCCCAGTTTGGGACCGGCTAAATCTAACTTAGCTTCGTTAAGCCATCGTTGCACTTTTCCTTTAAGTGGTCAAGTTTCCTATCAACTACTACCAGGGTATTATCATCGACGCATCCCCCAATTTCGGCGTTTGGCGGAAGCCTCCCCTTCAGAACTGCATCGTACATGATGTTCCACAAAGTTGGTCCCTGCACTGATCCTTGTGGTACACCACCGGAGACCTTGTACGTTTTTTGGCCATTTTCAGTTTCATATCGCAGAATGCGGTCACTCAGATAACTGCTGATAATGCGGACAAGGTAGACTGGTAGGCTCAATTTAATCTTAAAAGACATGTAGGATCTCTATGTCTTGAGGAGATCCCATACGGACATAATATATTTCGGTTTATCATCTAAAGCGGTCGCCGTAGCCGAATGGGTTGGTGTGTGACTACCATTCGGAATTTACAGAGAGAACGAGATACTCCAAAATTAAGAAACACATTTTTCTAGTAGCGGTCGCCCCTCGGCAGGCAATGGCAAACCTCCGAGTGTATTTCTGCCATGAAAAAGCTCCTCATAAAAATATCTGCCGTTCGGAGTCGGCTTGAAACTGTAGGTTCAATACCCAGACGCACGCAACAAATAGGAGGAGGAGCCCGGCCAAACACAAAAAGATGTACGCGCCAATTATAATATATATATATGTATATATATGCCAACTGGTTTAAAATCTTGAAAAAATCTTGGCATAGTTCTGTTAATATTCTTTAAATTTAATTTAGCTTAAATTTGCATTCTTTTTCTATCTTATTTAAGATTACATCTTATTGTTTGCTTTTTTTCAGCTGGGATGATAGGACTTATCATCGACGAAGAAGAAACTAAATATATGGAAGATACAGCACGCATCGTAGCACATAACTTACAAATCGGCAGCTATAGCTTTGAAATGGTCAATGAATTTAAGTATCTTGGAGTTATGCTGAGTGCACAGGAAGGTTCATCTAGTGCCATACAAGAGATTACTTTCGAAGAACCAGAGACTACGAATTTACAAAACTGTCATAAGACCGACACCCACATACGGGTGCGAAGTCTGGTACCTATCGCATTCGGTACAACGACGAGTTAGACACATTTTTATTATCAGAGGTGCAAATGTAAGCCGGCATATATCAAAGCGCAAAGGATTCAATGGAACTCTAAAAAAGATCTCCGAAACAAATCCACAAGGCGACAGAAGAAAAGGTCGGCCGAGAAAACGATGAATAGATGACATTGAAGGCGACTTTGGAGCTATGGGAATAGCTGATATCAAACGGAAAGCCGATGACCGAGTGACGTGGAGGCGAATTGTAAAGGAAGCAATGGTTCACCCCGAAATGTGATGCTATGATGATGATGAGGAGCTGGTTATGTTACAACAATTAAAATTATTCTTATTAAAAGTTAACTATAAATACTAAATAAAGGGTTTTCCAATAACAGGTGTTATTGGTGAACTGGATTACACTGTCGAGAGATAATTAACGATTTTTTTAAGGCCGGGATTGCATGGGATTGATCTAGACAACGTTTAGATGGCGCTACATGCCACATAAGCAACGTAACCATTGGCCTTTTACGGAAAAAGTTTCCGGACCGTGTTATCTCTCGAAGAGGTGATCTCAATTGGCCACCGAGATCTTGTGATTTAACACCTTGTTATTTTTTTCTTTGGGCCACGTGAAAGAGAAGGCCTACGCCAACAGCCCAGGGTCGATTCAAGACCTCAAAGATGGAATTCGTGAGGCTATCGAGGGCATAGGGCAGCCACTTTGCAATTCGGTTATGGAAAATATCATGAAAAGGATATTGTCCTGTAAGCGTGGTCGTGGTGGTCATTTGCCTGATGTTATTTTCGACTATTAACGACATACCTTCCTCTTTATAATGAAACAAACATCCGATCATTTATATTGAAAAATAGTATTTTTCTTTCAATATTATTAAATATTATAAATAACCCTTTATTTACTTCAGTGTTTTTGCGATTCCGAAGTCCAACATTCACACCATCGTTTAGGTGGCCGTCCAGGAGATCTATTTGCTTACAACCTTCCATTCATTGCAACTCTTGCCAGCTCTTGGTCAATTCTCATACTGTTAACATGTTCATGCCATTCTTTACGTCTTTTCTTTAAATTAAGGGGTAACACCACTGTAGAAATTTCAAAAAATTGATTTTTTTTTTATAAGCCTAAAAAATTCTTTGAACCTTTTAAAATAGAGAACAAAAAGTTTTGTACGTTACCGAAGTTTATTTCATAAATATTTTAAGCTTTTAACCAAGCGTTAGTGACTGCTACCTAACGACTTCTCCAAATTTCCAAACTTTAAACGCGTTTTTCTCAAAACACGTTTTCTGAAATTGGCACGCAGCATAACTCAAACAATTTTAAATATTTTTAATCAGGTTTTTCACTACGTCTGTATAATAACCTTCTTAAGAGAAGAGCGTAGGGGATTTTCGATAGATTAATTTAAACGATTGTTATAATTATTTAAGTGCCGTTTTTTTAGTCCAAAATAGAGTTTTTTCCTTCAAATGCTTGCTAATTCCACAAAAATAAATATTTTTTAAATCCCCTACGTGTTTCTCTAGCTATTCTTATCTAGATTAAGAAAAAAAATGTTTCTTTGTTCCAGATTAAAATTTGCACCCTCTGTGCTGCGTGCCGCGGAGGTCTTTCAAGAGAAACCACATTACAAAAATGTCTCCTATGCCGCCATTTTGTAAAATTTTTCGATCAAACTTTGTAGTTTTGTATTTTAGTATATAAGTAATAACTTCCCAAATCAGAGTGATTGCTTTCCCTTTCCTTCTATACAAAAAAATTCTTTAAAAATCGTGTTTATTTTACGCGTGTACAGTGGTGTTACCCCTTAAAACCCAAAATAAAGAACTTTTTTTTAACTATTAACAGTCTGCAGTATGGGCAAAATAATTCGAAAAATCATTCAAAATTGTTCCTATTCACACAATGCACATCTCCTCTAATTCACCAACATATCCTCCCCTGAAATATATATCTTAATTTCTCTTTCCCCATACCTGTCTCTTACACAAGTGCCTTACTAAAACTATAATCACAATCTTTTGACATGGCACACATTTGACAATTTCATCGACCTAGTGCTGACAGCTGCCAACACGGAATTATTGGCAATCTTCATTACTCGTTTCTCTTTATGCTTTATGCTTTGGGCAAGCAGCAATTTGGTTTCACTCTAATTACAGGCGAGAGAAAGTGAGTTATTAATATACTAGTATATATATATATAAATCTTCAACTTAAATGAGACACATACATATGTGCATAAAATACATACATAATATTTGGCAAACACATGCACATATGTAGAATGGACAATATTGTGTTTTACTTTAGCTGATTGTATAGCAAATCCTTAGATATCCTTTATATTCTATAGAATGGCATAGAAATCCTACAGATTTGAGCTTATTAGACAGTGTCAACGCCAGAGATATGTTAGTAAGTATTTGTTGTTGTTCCTTGGTGTATATGTACACTAGGTTGGTCAATTAGTTTTGTAGTTCAATAACAGTGGGCGTTGCTACTGGCCTATTTTCTGTTTTTTTTTTTGTTATGTTGGTATACTTTTTATATGGATGTAAGTGAAGTTTACTTTCAGATTCAGTGAAGTTTACTGTAGATTCATAGATTTGTAGACGAGTCACAGTATTTTCTACACTGCAAAAAATTAAGTATAATGCAGTAACTGAATTTTTATTCTATTTTTGGAAAATTTAAAAGTAAAGAAAATGTATATAGGAATGTTAAATGTGTATAAGAACTCTTCGCCATCAATAAGCGATAACGCGGCTAAAAAACTACAAACCCGTGGGAGCCGACGGACTGCGGGCTGAGCTATTTAAACAAAGCGGCAAGGAGCTGGTAAAGTGCATGCGTCAGCTCCCTTACAAAATATTGTTGGATGGAAGCATGCCTGCCGATTGGAATTTATGTGTGCTCTGGCCAATCCACAAGAAGACTGATCCTGTCCTAGTTTTCTAAATATCACCTATAAGGTTCTAGCGAGCGTATAATGTGAAAGACTGAAGCCCACCATCAACCAACTGATTGGACAATATCAGTGTGGCTATAGACCTGGAAAGTCAACTATCAAGCAGATATTTACAATACGCCAAGTCCTGGAAAACGCCCATCAAAGGAGAATCGACGCACACCATCTTTTCGTCGACTTCAAAGCTGCATTCGACAGTACGAAAAGGAGTTACTAAGTGCCGCGATGTCTGAATTTGGTATCCCCGAAAAACTAATAAGGCTATGTAAGATGACGTTGTTCAACACCAGCAGCGCCGTTAGAATTTAGAAGGACCTCTTGGCGCCGTTTGATACCAAACGAGGTTTCAGACAAGGTGACTCGCTGTCGTGTGACTTCTTTAACTTGATGTTGGAGAGGATCGTACGAGCCGCAGAACTTCACCGCTCAGGCACAATTTTTTTATAAGAGCGTACAATTGTTGGCGTATGCCGATGATATTGGCATCAACCGCGCTTTAGCAACCGCGCTGTTAGTTCTGCCTTCTCCAAACTGTATAAAGAGGCAAAGCGAATGGGTCTGGTGGTGAACGAAGACAAAACGGAGAGTACCTCTTGTCTTCCAACAAACAGTTGGCGCACTCGCGTATCGGCACCCACGTCACTGTTGGCAGTTATATTTTCGAGGTTGTAAAAAACTTCGTATATTAAGGAACCGGCATTGACACCGATAAAAATGTCAGCCTAGAAAACCAACGTAAAATCTCTCTTGCCAACAAGTGTTACTTTGGACTAAGTATGCAAATGAGTAGTAAAGTCCTCACTCGACAAACAAAACTACCACTTTATAAGACTCTCATCTTTCCCGCCCTATTGTATGGCGCAGAAGCTTGGGCGATGAAAAGATCGGATGATGCGTCCCTTGGAGTTTGAGAGAAAGACTCTGCGTAAGATTTTTGGACCTTTGCAAGTTGGCGACTGCTATTATCGCAGACGATGTAAGGATGAACTATATGAGTTTACGACGACATAGCGCAACAAACAAAGATCCAGCGGCTACGTTGGCTGGGTCATGTCGTCAGAAAAGATACAAACGCTCCGGCTTTGAAAGTATTCAATGCGGTACCAGCTGGTGATAGCAGAGGAAGAGCAAGGCCTGCTCTACGTTGGAAATATAAGGTGGAACAGGGCTTTGGTGTTTCCTACTTACGCGACTGGCGTGCTTTGTTAAACTCGGCCAAAATCGCGTAAGCGGTTATCGCGCCAATTAAGAAGAAGATTTGTCTCAGTACTGTGGTACAGAAAATTTGAGACATCTACAGAAAAAACTAGAAAATCGAAAAACGGAAATTTGCATTTTATTTCCATATACGCATTTAATATTTCCAAGCATTGTATTTCAACAACAAAACATTTTTCACGAGTACTCACTATATTTAGCTTAACTCTTTAAAAATTTCGCAACAAATCGTCACCTAAAAATTTATTCCTCATTCTGACCGTAAAAACGAATCTAAATTTTTCTAAAGCGTCCTCCATTTCACTTATGAATCAATTAGTCAATATTCCCATTCTAAATCCCCGTTCACCTTCACTTCATCGCTTATTGATGGCTTATCACAAGTAACCTTCAAAGCTATTTTTCTTCCTTCCTTTTCTGTAGCATTTCCTCATCTATGTTTACACTTAATTTCGCAGCCTTTATTGACCTCAGCGCTGGCAGTTATTGAGACTAGAGTTAACCGCGATGAAGGAACAAATGTATGTGGATATCCTTATGTGGCATTGAGCATACAAACTGTTTATATATATACACGTAGCATATCTAGGATGCAAGTGTTTACCTGCGTATGAGCAGCCAGTCGCTTTTTACAATAGCAGCAAATTTAAAATGGCGCTGCAATATATGACGCTGGCTTTCTTTGTTGTTTCGTCTTAGCTATTTACAATGTTGCAACACATAATACATCATTGTCAAGAAAATGTGTTTCTTTAGGTAAACATGTGTGAGTACATTAAGGTGATGTTTTTCCAAGCGAAACATAATATGCTGCGTATTTCCACCAAGAATTTTCTGCTCAAAGAGCGAAATTATGAGTTAAATTGTGCTGCAGAATCCACTAAAAGTCAAGTTTTCATTGAAAAAAAAATTGTGCTAGCCAATATCTTTTTTACGCCAAATGAACTCAGCTGATGGAAAAATGTATTGTAAGTTTAGGAAAAACGTATGAATTTCGATAAACGCAATTTTAGAATTTTAATAGAGCAGCCCGCTTGGTACAATGCCCCCCTTTATCTGGCGTTCATCAACTTCGCTAAAGCATTTAATGCCTGTCTGCTCTATATGCTAGAGGTATTCCAAACAAAACTATTATCATTATCAAAAGCATGTACGATGGATCGTGCTGCCGAGTTGGATACTACGGGCAGTTAAGCGAGTCCTTCTCGACAGTATCTAACGTTAATCAGGGTTCCGCGCTCTCCCCCTTCCTTTTGATAACAGCTTGGGACATAGTTTTGGAAGTTTACAGCAGTTCTGGCATTAGCTGGAAGATGACTCAAAAACAAGGTGACATGTCATATGCTGACGACGTTATTTTTGTTGGTAATACCTGCATTGAAATGTCAAATGAGCTTGTCTTAAAGCTTGGCTTAAAAGTCAACACAAAAAATACCAAATCTATGCGAATAAATGTGAGTAACAACACACAGTTCGAAATAGTTGGAAATATAGTAGAAGATGTGTGCGAATTTGAGTATCTCTGCAGCATCTCGAGAGCGGACGGTGATACAGCATCCGACAGTGATCAAAAGAGTAACAAAAATAAGGATTTTTGATGCTTTTGTAAAATCAATTCTACTCTTTGGAAATGAATCATCGTGGCACTTAAGAGAAAAGGCAAGAATCGGCGAGAAAGCTGCAAATCACTGCAGATCTTTGCATCGACTATCGGCATTTGGTAGCCACAAACCATTTATAGCCAACGTCCAATTAAAAACCAATTGAAGAGAAAATTACGTGCAAAAAGTATCATACAAATGAATCGGACACACGCTTCGAAAAAACCTGGACGGAATAGCTCATTCAGCTTTGCAGTGGAATTCACAAGGCGCTAAATTGTCTTGGAGAACGCGTAGCGGCAGCAAGGAGATCAGCAAATCATTCAGCGAGCTAAAATATGTAGCGAGAAACCATGATTCGTGGAAACATTTTGTAGATAGACTAAGTTCTTAATTATGATGTAGATTGTAATTTTAAGGCATGCCAATAATAATAATACAAATTTATGTTTTATTCAGTTTGCTAAATTTGTTTTTATAAAATTTAGCTCCGACTGCAACAGAAACCATACTCGTATAACTAAGTTTCCAACTTTGTACAAATTAAAAAACAACTGAAGAAACTTACATCAATACATCAAACCTTTTGTCGGAATCTCTAAAGAAATAATGGGTATAAAGCATTTAATATTGGTCAAGTCTAAAGCGGCTAAAAATTCTTGCTGATTTCTGATGACTTAATGACTATTCCTTGAAAATGCTGCCCATTTCCATAATATAACGAATGTCCTAAATTTTTTATGTGAAAAGAATTTACCTGATGGTCTGGTGCTCACACAAAAAAATTCAAAAGTTCACACGATTTTTGAATCACACCAAAATACAATGGGCTATGACAATTCATATCTAAATTTTTTCGAAACAGATTCTGTTTAAAAGTTCGAAATATTGATATAAATTTAACGATTTTTTTTTTGTAAAATGTTGAATCCCTAAGTTATATTAGTTTTAGTTGCAGTATAATAAATAAATAAAGAGTCAAACTTCGCAATATGAAGTATATTTTTATAAAAACCTAATTGAAAATTACAAATAACACTTATATGTATGTGGCGTACACTTTCTGTTGACGCTGGTAATAGGCGTGACAATAATTTTATATAAAAAGAGGTTGTCTGTAAAGTCGGTTTACTGACGATAGTTTAACGTGACAACGTCATAAGAAAATACTGATGTAAGGGTTGCAATTTTCAAAACAAAATTATAATTTTATTTGTTTGATAGATATTTTGTATGGATATAGAAGAGGAGGTAAATGGAATTGCAATGGAATAGGTCAAGTTACATTTACACAAACGTGAAAAATGACGAAACATTTATCAAATTCATGAAAGATATCTTCAATTTCGATTGTGCATCAGACGTTAATAAGTCAACAACACTAAGAGGCACCATCATCGATTTGCCTTTTTCAAGACACTTTAAACTCGAAACACTCCGTTTCATTTCCTACTTTTTCTATCATGGTCCTATTCTCAACAGAGAAATGGTTCATTACCATGCACACAGGAAGAAGGCATATGCAAATACAAGTATGTGAATTTATATACCTACATATGCGCATATACATACATACATATATATGCGCACTCAAGTAGGGCAGAGCCAAATGTCGAACGTTGCCGAACGCGGGGGCCGATTCTGCTCTTTGTCGTTCGTTCCGCGCTCTCGCTTGCAGTTCAAGCACATTAGCTTACATTTGCTTGCGTACGGAATAGATTCGTATATTTGATATGTCCATATGATTTGTATGCATCTTTACATATAGATTTGTTCTTTTTGAAAATTGCGCGAAATTGTATATGTATATGCATGTTTATATACATATATTAGTATACAACATATCTTATAAGGTATATGGTAAATATTACCATACATTTTTTCCTTCATATATAATAAAAAAATTAATAATAATAACATTAAAACAACAGGTATTATTAACAAACTTGGTTTTATTTTAAATTCTTCAAGTAAATCAAATTAATAATAATCAATAAGAAGGCATATGCAAATACAAATACGTGAATTTATATATGTACATGTGCGCATATACATACATATATACGCTCACTTAAGTAGGAGAGAGCAAGATGTCGAACGTTGTCGTTCGTTCCGCGCTTTCGCTTGCAGTTCATTCAAGGTAACGGCAATGAGCAAGGTAACGACAAATGAGCAAGGAAACGACAAATGAGCACGGTAACACTAATGAGCAAGGTAACGACACATTTTTTCGTGCGTGCAGCCGGCTAAATCGAATTATAAGACGTTATCACGTCAAAATTAATGTTTGTTTGGAGAAAAGCTTTTTGTGCTCGTGACTACATGACTATCGAGCAATTTAATGTCAAGTAATCAAAGTGTTTTGGACAATGACGTATATTTTCTTTTAATTGATTACCTGTAGGCTTGGGTAATTTTGAAATTTATTCAATATTAAGAACTTGGTTAAAAGATGTTTTAATAATAATTTTCCAGTAATTTTGAATAGTTATGTAAGCTTTCTGTTAATTCTGCCGTATAAAAATATACGAAAAAATTTTTTTGGAAAAATAAATGATATATTGTTTTCAATTATTATTATTTTTTTTTTTTTTTGAAAAATATTAGGTGCTAGTTGTCCCGCTGTTTGTCAATGATGCCGCCACCAGTGCGTGCTAGTCGATTTCAACATAACCTAAACGTCATAAACCAAGCTCAGACATATGGTAAACAAACTACTTCGACACATTAGTGATTTTGTTTTGGTATGATATACTTTTGGTTTTGTGAAATGTCTGATTTTGTGCCGAATAATCGTCATTTGCGGGAAGTGTTGATTTTCCTCTTTCATTCGAAAAAGAAAACGGCATCGAGAGCTATAAAAAGTTTATGGAGATGCTGCTTTACCAAGCAGCACTGAAATCCACTGGGAAATTCTACCCCACCCGCCATATCCAGCTGCTCTAGCTGACCAGCAGTTCCACTCATATAAAGACGTCAAAAAATGACTTTATCCGTGGACAGCCTCAAAAGATTAACAGTTTTACCGCGACGGTATGCGAGATCTACCAGAACGATGGAAAAAAGTAGTAGCCAGCGATGGGCAATACTTTCAATGATGCACCTGTAACCAATTTTCCAGAATAAAATTGTATTTTCTTCAAAAAAAGCAGCGAGAATTTAGTTGCGCAGCACCTAATAATTTTTTTCTGGAAAAAATATTTGTTTTCGCAAAAATTAATTTGTTTTTAAATATTGTTTTTTTTTTAATGTTCTTTGTTGGGAAAAATATTGTTTTGTTTCGAAATTCAGAATATTTTTTTCCGGAAAAATAATTATTTTTTTGGTTTTTGGAAAAACTATTTTAGTTGTTTTTTTATTTTGGAAAAAATTTCTTTTTTTTTTTGTTTTTGAAAAATATTTTTTTTTTGTTTTTGAAAAATTCTTTTTTTAAACATGTTTGTTTTTGAAAAAATAATTTTTTTTCCGGAAAAACTATTCTTTAGTTTTGACAAATATATTTTTGTTTGCAAATTTTTTTTTTGGGAAAAATACTGTGTTTTGTTTTTGTGGAAAAATATTTTTTTTGTTTTTGTAAAAAATTTTATTTTTGTTTTAGATACGTTTTTTTTTGTTTTGAAATATGTATGTATATTTGTTGTTTTTTTTGCAAAAATATTGTGTGTTTTTTTTTTTGTGGAAAATGTGTGGTTTTGTTTGGGCAAATATTTGTTTGCTTTTCTGTAAAAAATATTTTCTTTGTTTTGGAAAATCTATTGTTTTTTTTGTCTGTTGTAGAAAAGATTTTTTTTTTTTTGTTTTTTGAGATTTATGTTTTTTTATCAAAACCATGTTTTTCCGTTTTTTGGAAAACTAATTTTATTTCATTGGAAAAATATTTCTTTTGTTTTGGAAAAATTTGTCTGGAATAAATATTTTTTTGGTGTTTCTGAAAAACAATAACCCCACTCGCCCTTCAGATTGTTTTCTTCAGCAAATAGGCGGTCTCTTACCCTGGTTCATTGCACGTATTCGAATATAACTCGAAAAATTATGGGTATACCAATATTAAAATTTCGAGGATTATAAAGCATAGTCTCAGTTCCCTTTTCCTTTCTTTTCTCATTAGTCCCCACTATCGATAGTTTATCTATGGTAAATAAGTTTCGTTACCACTAGCAGTTAATATTCTTTGTCTCAACATAAATAATAAATAACAAAACCAATCATCGCTCGCGTCAGGCTTCTGCTCCAAGCATTAATTTTAATTGCTGTGAGCGCAAGGTAACACTGAGAGATTAAATAGTAGTCAGCATTTGAAAGCTGCAATTTTAAATTCATGTATGTGCACTCATACGCGCATGCAAGTGTATATGCTTTGAGGTATTTCTTAGTTAACGCATTCCACTTCCCAGCATTCGAAAAATATTGCACTCATTTGCGTTCGTTTACAAATTTGCAATACACTCATAAATCCTCAATATTTCCATTTAAGCAAACATTTACAAGAATTTTTGGAAATTAAGGTTGTGTATGTGACAAGTGAGTACTCGGTAGATGAAGAGGTGAATGTGGTGAGTTGTTTTTGTAGTTATGACAAATTATTTTGTTAGCAATTGATTGGCTTCTCATGAACGCAACTAGTCAGAAAAAGTTGTATTCCTCGCAAGCTCTGAGTTCAAGGGAATAACAGGAGTTCGGTAAGACTAAAATCAAATCTCCTTCTAAGTACATACACAGCTCGCAACACACAATAGTGTTACTCAAATTTCAGTGCAAATAATTCGAACATAATTTCTGAATTACTATTGCAACACAACAACAACTAAATGTATGTTTTTGCCATAATAATTTGCAAATGCTTTGATTCCACCTTATTTGTAAGCTTACTTGTGAATTGTGCCAACATCTGTTTTCAATGGATTGGGTTTGTCTAGTATCAAATAAATACAAATCTAGTACAAATTTCTCAGAGTAGGTTACACTGCCCGACAAAAACAAATAACCATGGCATTTAATGCATCAAACTTAAGTCAGCCAACTCTTTTAAATCTAAATAGGATAGTCGTATATTATAAAAGTAGAATGGCTTTCGAGATACTTAAGAATTTACTTATTGAGCTTTGACAACAAGCAACTAAAGTTCAATATTTTCGCCCATAGATTGCCAAATTATGGTGGATCAAAATTGTATTTCGCTAATATTTGCTATTATTTACTATTTTCAGGCCTCCAGCTTTAATTTTTCGCTTTCGGCACGATGCGGCCAAAGATGGCTCGAGGAAATAATGATAATAAAATTAATAAATAATTGGCGCGTACACTTCTGTTAGGTGTTTGGCCGAGCTCCTCCTCCTATTTGTGGTATGCGTCTTGATGTTGTTCCACAAATGGAGGGACCTACAGTTTCAAGCCGACTCCGAACGGCAGATATTTTTTATGAGGAGCTTTTTCATGGCAGAAATACACTCGGAGGTTTGCCATTGCCTGCCGAGGGGCGACCGCTATTAGAAAAATGTTTTTATTAATTTTTCTTTCACCGAGATTCGAACCAACGACCTCTCTGTGAATTCCGAATGGTTATCACGCACCAACCCATTCGGCTACAGCCGATGATAATAGTATTTCATTTTTACTGTATATTCCTTCACTTTCTGTCCACTAAGACCGAAGATATTGAAAATATACTAACCTTACCATTTTTTTTTAATTCAAAAACCCGAAGCGTTAAAATATCTCGAAGCTTTCTTAAACTTATTTTATTTGATACCCTAATTTTTTATTCTAATAGAAACTAGAAATTGTATTCATATTCTTATTTTCTAATTATATAATATAATTTATTATTTTATATTAAAACTTAGGTGGCAACGCTACACAATTAGGTTATATTTTTAAAAGAAAGTTCACTTAAATGTATTATATCTAATACTCATATTCGCCTATTCCAGTCCATTTAGAAATAAATTTAAATGTTTCTCTTAAAAATTAGATGGCAACGCTAGTCAAAAATATTTTTTATATTTTTCTATTTCATAAACATATTTTAGTATTTCATTCACCAAATTTTAATTTTAAAATTAAAAACTAAGTGGCAATGCTATCAAAGAAATTTGTTTTTATTTCAAATACTCTAAAGTATTTCCTTTCAGTTAATACTCATATCTTCATATTCCTTTCAGTTTAGAAATTAATTTTAATTTTTCTCTTAAAAAATTAGGTGGCAACGCTATTCAATTAGCTATAAAAATAAAGTTTATTAAACTTTACTTTAACTCCCTTTATTTAATACTCATATTCTTATATTCCATTTCGTTTTCTCTTAAAAATTAGGTGGCAACGCTAATCAAAAATATTTTTAAATTTAATTTTTTATATTTCTTAAAAATATTTCATGTTATACCTTTATATGTATTAGTATTTCATTCATCTAATTTCATTTTAACAATAAAAGTTATGTGGCAACGCTATCAAAGAAATTTTTTTGGGATTCAAATATTCTAAAGTTTTATCCTTATATTCCATTCCGTTAATAAATGAATTTAAATTTTTCTCTTAAAAATTAGGTGGCAACGCTACTCAAAAAAATTTGTATATCTCTTATAAATATTTCATGTTATAACTATATATCAGCATTTCATTCAATTAGTTCGATTGATTCAATTCGAATTTAGCAATAAAAACTTGGTGCCAACCGTATCAAAGAAATTTGTTTTGAATTCAAATTTTCTAAACTACCACTGCAGAGTTTCAGCATCTAGTATTTGCTTTTGCTTTCTAAAAAATTACTATTTTTGAATTCTAAATAGGTGGCAACACTCTATTAAAAATACTTCTTTTGAATTACAAAAACTGTCGACAACTTTCATGGGTTCTAAATAAATAAAAAAATATTCAAACCGGTTAGGTTTTCAGCAGGACTTTTCGAAGGAATCTTCGAAACTCGTTTATTATATTCACATACATATGTATGTATGTATGAATGTATGTAGGTATGTATGTGCATATTTTATGAATTTAGTAATATTTAGAGATTTTAAATTATTTATTTCTAGCAAATAGTGCATCTGAGATGCCAATAGCAGCTTCCTGATTCCTCGAAAAACCAAATATAAAATTTATGATATGTACGTACGTGCATACGTATGCATATACAAATTGCATTTGCAAACCGTCTCATACACCAAAATTCTGAGTGGGAATTTGCAGCCTTTACTATAATTTCCTTTTACTGCCATCTCTGAACTAAACTCATCATAAGAATACCAATTCGCCAAACCAAAATCTCATCTCAAACTTAATTAAATAACTTTCAGTGACCTTAAAGTAAAGTTGATTTTAATATTTATTTAAAATAAATTCGACCATACCCAGGAGCAAAAACGAGTTCAAGAAAATAATTTTCGCACAAAACCAAGAATTCCAAATATTTCAACATACACCCACAAAAACCAAATACAAGAAAAAACATAATAAAAATTCATTTCAAATTGGCTTTGCTCTAGCCAAAAAAATTCTTCAAGCTATTTCAAAAGAAAAATGTACATATATTCGACATTGTATTGTGAAAACGTTTGATTGCCATCAGGTGGCTCACTCACTCAACAAGCCACAAATCAGGCACCCATACGATTTATTTGAGTGAAAACTTGAAATTCCTACCGAATTCATAGCAGAACTGAGGGAAAAAAATAAATTTAATAAATTCGCAATTTAATTACAAGTTTATGGCCAACGGCCGCTCGGCATATATGAGTCCATGCCATTGTAAGCGTGCATATGTATATACTTGTACATATAAGCCCATGCGCAATTACCTTAGTTTGCAATTGTGGATGCCAAACGCACATATGTATGCTCTTCGAACATACACACCAGTCACCCACAAAGTTACACAGCTGCATGACATACAATAAAACCACGTGTCAACGTCCGTCAGTGCTTTAGCACGCGCAAATCGATTGTCCACACTTTCACTTCTCTACCACGCTTTCACGTTATCTTCCTTCTCATCCTAGGCAGAAATTTATGTGACACGTGAAATTTGCATGCATGTCTGTGGCATGAAGGCGTGGTAAGGCGAAACATCCTTTAGAGTCGGTAAAGTCTGCTGTTGGTAATACAAAGGGATAACTTTTTTGCTTTTTTATTTATTGCGTTACTCCACATGAACCCATTTCGTGGATACCGTGCAGTAAATTTAGCTGGTTAGAATCAGCGCAGAACTACCTATAAAATGGCTTATACTGGAATTTGCTCTCTCTCCACACGCCATGCTATGATTGCTTACTTTTACATGGTGATGTTCCATGAAAGGCCAATCGAAACTCAAACTTCGGAATGTATTCTGCGCTGGTTCTATTTCGGATACTTTGTTACATTAAACACTATAAGAAAAAATTCCTACCACTAAAACAACCCAGTGCTGCGATCACAATAGCCATTGGAATAGAATAAAGGTGTGACATTCTCTTCTTCTTCTTCTTCTTAATTGGCGCGATAACCGCTTACGCGATTTTGGCCGAGCTTAACAAAGCGGACCAGTCGTTTTTTTTCTCGTGCTAGCTTACGCCAGTTGGACACACCAAGTGAAGCCAAGTCATTATCCACCTGATCTTTCATACGCAGAGGAGGCCTTCCTCTTCCTCTACTACCACCAGCTGGTACCGCATCGAATACTTTCAGTGCCGGAGCGTTTGTATCCATTCGGACGACATGACCCAGCCAACGTAGCTACTGGATCTTTATTCGCTGCGCTATGTCTATGTCGTCGTAAAGCTCATACAGCTCATCGTTCCATCGTCTGCGATATTCGCCGTTGCCAACTTGCAAAGGTCCTAAAATCTTCCGCAGAATCTTTCTCTCAAACACTCCAAGCGACGCCTCATCGGATGTTGTCAGCGTCCACGCTTTTGCGCCATACGTTAGGACGGGCATGATGAGAGTCTTATAAAGTGTGAGTTTTGTTCGTCAAGGGAGGACTTTACTACTCAATTGCCTACTTAGTCCAAAGTAGCACTTTTGGCAAGAGAGATTCTACGTTGGATGTCTAGGCTGACATTTTTATCGGTGTCAATGTTGGTTCCTAAATATACGAAGTCTTTTACAACCTTGAAATTATAACTGTCAACAATGACTTGGGTGCCGATACGCGAGTGCGCCGACTGTTTGTTTGATGACAGGAGGTACTTCGTTTTGTCCTCGGTAACCACCAGTCCCATTCGCTTTGCCTCTTTATCCAAAGGTGTGACATTCAGCATCTTTTATTTCAGCCCTTCATCAACATCAACAGCTCAAGATGTGCTTTAGCTTCATTCCCAAATTTCTTCCAGGCGTCACGCTTTTTGGCTGCTTCTTCAGGTCAATGATGACTTGGTTCAGCAAGTGCACTTAAGTTTATTATCATATTTGTTTTTGATCTTTGCATATGTGGAAAATATTTTATTGACCTCTAAAACCTAGAACTAAATTACGATTTCCCGGGTTCTTGGCATTCTCCAAATCGAATCTGACCTTGTAATTGCCCCAGCACTCAACATTTTACGAGAAATTCTGAGTTGGAAGTACAAAAAAAAACACTTTTTTGGCTATATTTAACGTTTTGTAACAGCAGAGGATATAAATATCTTTTAGGAGGCACCTCAAAGTACAGCACTTTCCCCTTTAAACCAGTTTTCATATGTAAGCAAATATTTGTTTGTCTCTGAGATATTCTCGAATTCGGATTTAATAGGTCAAAAATATTCAGAAAAATGTATTCTAGATCTTGGTCCAATCTTGTATTACAATCTTTAACTTTACAGAGTATAAAACTGTTAATTTATAGTGTAATAAAAAAACCAGTGGAATTCAAAAACTGCACAAAAACTTTTTATATATTTATTTAATTCGAAAAGGCAAATAATCCTCCATCACCGCAATTCGAGCTAAAGAACCAATCAAAGAACTCAAGTTAGTACTCAACTGCCTACACTACAACTTTCAGGGTAGTTTTTTTTCCATTACTTTTCAGCTTTCACAATAACAAATTGAGCAGCTCCGCTTGAGTAAAGCCCATCACAAATTCTGCCACTTTGAATCTATTTTGAACTAGTTCGGATATAGTCATGAAGTGTTTACTGCAGGGGAATCTCTTTAGGCAGCTCACCCTATTTTTTACTGCTAAGTTCTAATGTAAATGTACATAAGTACGTATGCGGGTGTATTTAGTTTTACTCAACGGCTGTCTTGTTAAAGTAATATAGTTTGGGTGGTCAGATGTTATCAAAACTATGTAGTTGGTGCCGCTCACTCATTCCGAGAGAGAAATTTCATTATAGTTATTCAGATATAAATATTAGGGATGGTCTACATTCTTACTAAAACTATGAGTAGAAAAGCCTTATTTTTCAATAGGTAAACCCATATTTTCTCCAAACGTATTATCCCAAAACTAAACCTGAAGCAAGCTTAAAGTGCAAAATGGATTTATGTTCTGTACATTAATTACTATTTTAAAGAATAAAAGAATAAATAATCGGCTAGGATAAGGCAACCCTTGCTAACGCACGCTGCTCTTCGAAGTTACAGGTAGTCGGTGAATGTAAGACAAAACTAAACAGCAAAACACAACAAAGTTAGTCTTATTTGAGTGACTGGACATTGTGGTATTACAGAGAACGAGTTAGCGGATAAACTGGTTAATGAAGACTCTGTAAGTATGGCACTAGGCCCTGAACTCTTTCTAGGTGACAATTCTGAAATTCAACTATGGATTGACGACTTCATAAGTTCTACCCATAGAGGACGTTGGTCTGGGTTGAACTCGTGCAGAGTAGCCAAGTGCTGAGAAAGGACCCGAGAGTACTGGTGGGTGTAATCACAAGACACAACGCCTGTGGTCAGCACATGGCTGCATTGGGGGTCGTCGACAGTTTGATAAGACTATCGTGTCTTGAGGATGACGACACTGCAAAGCATTTACTCTGTAGCTGCCCGGCGTTTTCCAGAATCAGTCTTAGGATATTGGGTTGCGATATACTGAGTATGGATAAAGTTCATACCCTTCCTCTTCCGGGTCCCTTAAGATTCATCAACGAATCCAAGAGATTTGTGGAGAGCGACCTCAAACTAATATTTCCGTCTTACCACGCACATTTTATCTTTCCTAACTCTCTATTCTTTCTACTGAAATCTATCTGGGTGTAGTACAATGGTCTCCTGACTGAGTGCTTGGACTTGTCCAACTCCCCACAAATCTAAACTAATCTAATCTAATCTATCCTAGCAGTCTCTGCCCTTTCATCCTATCGGTTTCTGTCTATGCAGCAATGTTATCACAAATAATGAATTTGATTTCTTCGTCCACGTGTGCCAACTCTCTGGACCTAGCAGCTGTTCGAGTATATTGCTTTTATGTGTAGAGGAAATAGTTTATTCGCTCTGTCTTAATATTTTAATACGTACTAATTTTTCAAGCAGTCAAGGTTAGATACGACTGGGTTTCGGTGGGTACCCTACATGAGGGTGGATAGGA
Source organism: Anastrepha obliqua (assembly GCF_027943255.1). NCBI lineage: Eukaryota > Metazoa > Arthropoda > Insecta > Diptera > Tephritidae > Anastrepha > Anastrepha obliqua. The sequence goes on along the minus strand of NC_072894.1, from coordinate 108,984,689 downwards.
ACACACTTCGACGTCAACACCCTTTATTTGGACACAACCTCCCTCCTCTAATTCCCTATTTGGCGAAACTACTTCTTCTCTCTAATAAAAGATGAAATATTCCAAATAGGTACCTCTGAAATTCCTTACTCTACCAGATAGCAAACGAAGTAAGACTAATTGTGCTCTAGAAGGAGCAGTACAATGGCAAAGGAAATATTGTACATTCTCCACTTCGTTCTCATTCCTGCAGTCTGCCGATGTGACAGAAGCCATTCGAAGGAAACTCCATACTCTGCCCACACCAGAAAACCTAGTAATGCAAATGCTACACTTCAAAGAGAAATGGAAAGCAATAAAAAAGTTTGCAAGAAGATTTGAAATAAAACTCCGTAACATAGAATGAGAGCGCAAAGCGGAAGCAATACGTATGCGACCGAGCTAGAACATCCAACCGACGTGTCATCCAAAGAGGCTGTGGGGATGCCTGTATTCACGAACAAACGACAAGCATGAACGCCTGAGGTAAGCCTCAAGACGAATCCCAATTAGACGGCAAGTCGAGATCAAGCTAGGATATTGCAATTATCCAATGTCCCATTGGTCACAAAGTACTAATGGAGGCTATTGAAAGCGTATAACCTCCATACGCAATTAGGAGAGGAACCTGAGCACAGGTACCTGGTACGAGTATGTCTAAAAGGCACAAACGCGGCTCCATTTTTATAAAATGCTTTTAACAGTCCCAGAGCGGAATCAGCCGAGAAGATAGGAATGTTATAGTGTAAGTGAGAGCATGCCCTATATGACGATACCTTTTATGAAGTTTCTGACATTGTCGATTTTAACCTCCTCTGCGAAAAAAAAAAAACACAAAATACACAAGTGCACCCATTAGTAAGTGTTACCAACTACTGTACGAACGGAAGGCTGGTGGAGATTGATGAGCGACCTAGCTCCGTTTTCATGCTTTCCAAATCAAACTAGTTTGAACTGGTTACCTCACAAATAAACTACGTGGTCCATCTAGTGTTAGCCTCTGCGGTAAATGCCGACCTGATCTAGCGCTGGTTTGAGGATAAAGCGATACTACGCAAAATTGGCTGATTTAAGATGAGTTCTCCTCCTCGCCACCGTATCTGTAATGAAATTTGCAGATATGTTTCTATGCCCAAGGACCCAGATATTTTTCGTGATGCACCGCTCTGCGAGCTCTTCCAGGCTAGTTCTATATTCAAATGCTGTTTTGGAAAAAGTATTTTTGCACTTTAATAGAGATTTTATGGAGCATTCCAGGGAACCGATGGGAAAAAAATGAAGAAAAAATAGTATTTACAGGGTGGTCCATATAGGGGTTTCTTTTTAGAAATTAAAATTATATTAAGGGGGTATTCTAATGTAGAATTCTGAAAGAATCTAAATTTTTTTTCACATTTTCAAAGTTTAGACACTTAAGAATATGTCTTTAAGAGGATTTTTTAAATTTCCTATTATTTCATGAGTTATAGCCTTTTTAGTGACATGGCATCGGTTCCAATACGACCGCTTTTGAGAATTTTGAACGCGTTTTCTCTCAAAACTACTTTTTTTGAGCTGGCGGTAAGGATATCTCGAGTTATAATAGACCGATTTACTTCAACTTTGGGGAGGATGTTTTCTATACATTCCTGCCTCGGCTGACTCTCGCTCGAAACTATCACTTTTTAATTAGTATTTAAAAAAATCGGAATTGTTGCAAACATATCCAAAAAAAGTTTTTTTTCACACAACCACCATATTGTGAAATTTTTTTTTAACTTGTCCAAGGCTCACTCAACAGCGGCATCTATAATAATTAAGAATCCGTTAGGTTTTGGTTTTTGTTTTTTTTTTTGTGTGACGTAGGCTTCAAAATGCCTTCGCACTTGCAGCGACCGTCGTTTACTGCGTCGTGTGATGTGGCCACAAAAACGATCCCTCATTCTCCTTTGGGTAGATGTCTTGGGAGGAGACTTGTGGATATCAGGACGGTTGTAATCATGCACGCCAGGACACCCTTTTTTTGGACCCCTTACTTTGACGGTGCATAATTTTGTCAATTTAATTTTTTTTTTTGGGTTAGATTTTAATGTAATAAATAATAATCAATAAACAAATGATAAAAAAACGGATACTCCTTTTTTTTGTTTCCTTTGTCCAGCGCTTCAAAAACTGGGCGAAATTCATGCCTCTACTATGGAATAAGCCCTTAACAAAAACTGTTTTCTTTTAATATATTCATTCATTAAGTTCATTCGAAAGAGTTAACATTACCATTGCAAAACCCGATCTTATGGAACACCTTTATATTAAAAATTAGTGTATCAGAAGATGGAAAACTGGCCTTCGTAATAAAATGGGACTTGAAAGATTGGCTCTCGATAAATTCCAAAATGCGACAATACTTAAGCACCAGCAATCCTGCTGCCCTCATATCTTTCAGTTTCATATCAGACTTAAGAAACGCATAGCTGACTTGATGAGTGTCTACAAACTATGCAAGCGCTCCTCTGAGGTCGTTACATAAAGCACGCAATTTGAGGGTAATAAACACACCACTCCCTGCCTCTTCCCTGAGTTTCGGCTTCCTCACACTCAATATGCTAATCAGATATAAGTACGTATGCAGATTTCCCTTATGAAGCATTATTTCGTTGCAACTTTAATAATTTTTTTTTTTTAATTCATTTACACTTAGACGAAGGCACTGACGAAAGTCACTTAGCGCAAAACTTTGGCATAAACACTTTGCATTTTCTCCACATTCATTTACTCGCACATAATAATCTGTCCAAGTTGGGTTAATGGTGCTCAAGCGAAAATTTTATAAAAGCACATGACGCTAATTCTATCAGAAATAAGTGTGTGTGTGTATGCGCGCACAAGTCCAATGATGTACCAATCGTTCTTGCGGATGTATATACATACACATACATGCACACAAAAAACACCACAATGTGGCTTTTGATTGTACTCAAGGTCTAGAATTATTCGTCGCGAAAAAATATTTTTGTAAAAGTGAACCGCTACTTTCATCTTTGCGGCGCTGAAGTGCCACAGCAGCTCATGTGTGTAAATGAGTAAATACTCACGTCTATGCTTTTGTGCCAGTACAGCTACTGCTGCTATAGCGTCAGCAATGTGTATTTTACTTCAGAGACAACATTGTGCGCCTAAAAGTGCACTTCAAACTTGCATTGAAACTTTGCAAAGGAGACAGCAATTGCTGCCAACGAATTTTTGATTCAAAAGCAATAGGCCATGGTGTGGAATGTACTTTACTAAGCCAGTCACATTTGATGTCTGATTTGAAAAGCAAAATTTCTTCATACTACTAGCAAATGGAACTCATGCTTTGAATATGCGCATATGCATTTTGCAATGGCAAACCTTGAACGAAGTCGAAATGAAGAGAAACGCTATTTTGGAAGCAAAGTCGGTCAGCTTCTAAACTTGCATCACTACGGATTTACATAGGCACTTGGGTAGAGGAGAGTTATTACTTAACGGCTCAATGAAGCTGAGTTACTTTGGAAAAAATTGGATCCTTTTTGTCGGGACAATTAGTAAGTGCAGCGCTCAGACACAATTAAGTTCATTGTACTACACTCGGATTCCCTTTTAATTTTCAAAAGAAATATGAGTAGATCTTGTGGTGCCAAGGAGCCAAGGTGATCGCTTCTTCATACATCAGTGCCAAAGGCCTCAAATTCGAGCAAAGGCGGGCTGACGCATAGAAAGTGGCTCGCCGACTCACAAGCTGGGCAGAGTACACTGTCTGAGATGCCTAACTTTTCCATGTGCTTCGCCAACAAAAAGTGGCTCTTCATCAGCCCAACCAGCTGTCTGCAGTTCCTTCTGCTTAGTGACAGGAGGATTTGCGACAATCGATCGGACATGACATGTAGCATCAGTTTAGTCCATCTGCAGCCTCGCTCAGCCTGCCAAGCTCGCTTGTGGCTTGTTGTAACACATTTGCTAACAGTGGCTACAGAAGGGAGGGCCAGAACGGGTTCCGGGTCAAAGAAGTTGACCTCAGAGCCCATCCTAGCTAAGGAGTCAGGGGTATTGTTACCCACGATACCCACGTGTCCCGGAATCCATGTTAGCATCATCATGTCTACCGAAATAGTTCAGCCTGGATTTACAAAACTCGACAACCCCTGATGTGGTTGGAAGGCTGTCTAAGGCCATGAGCGCAGCTTGGCTGTCGGTGCAGACCCATATGGATGGAGAGGCATCTGTTTTCCACAACAAAGTTCATCGATTCTTGAACACCCCCACCTGAAACAGAGATGCATGTATTCCAAGAGCAAAGTGCAGTTTTGTCCTCCTGGGTTCCACGTAGACCCCAAAGCCTGAACCGTGCTCGGTGCTGGTGCCATCCGTGAAAATGAAACACGACTCTGGATGGTATGGAGTAAAGGGATATGGCGAGGATCATTGTATCGAAGTCCATGCCTACTCTGTTGTTCAATGCCGGACCGGAGCACTACCAGTTTCCATTGTGTTTCAGCCTGCAGATGGCCTTCAAGGCCTCTACTTGGACGAAAGTATCGTCGGAAAAGCTCCGGTGCATCAGTTGGCTACAGTGCGTTGTAGTCTCGATAAGGCCCGCCTGACTCGTACGAGAGAGAGTCTACTCATCCAGATCACTGATGAATAGGTGATAATAGGTCTTATCATAGCCACGTAGATCCGTAGGACCTTGCTGGGAGAAATACCCCACGTTTTCCCAAAGACACCTTTGCACTTCCAGAAAGCTGTCAATGCTTTGAATGTCTTTTTTTCAACGTGTGCATTTCAAATAAGCTGAAGGTTTTGATTGCGGCTACCTCCGCTTAGAACAAACTGCAATTGTTCGATAGCCTGAACTTGAGTGTGATGGGGAGCACCTCGTTGAATATTCCTCCACCAACCCTTCCATTTAAATTCCAGACATCCGTGAACAGTTTCATCTGGTGCTGACGCCAAATGGTGCACCCTACACAATCTGTGGAATCCGAATAGGGGATATCCCGCTCGTACGGAGCGGTGGTGTACATTGATTAGTTAGGTTAAGGTAGTTTTTTGTGGCAGTCACCTTAGAGTAACCAAACTCACACTAGACAATGTAGGTCCTTTGTTGTACCACTGTGTAACAAGGGAACCGTACTGTAGTTTTCATAGAGCTAATTGGACTTTCTTATGAAGCGTAGGATAGGTTTTATCCCAACACCAGATTGTTCCGTAAGAGAGTCAAAATTACATTTCCCAATAACCTTGCTCTACTACTAGCTAGGGCTGAACAATGACAAAAGAAACGTTTCACTGTTTCTTCCTCTTCCTCGTCTATACAACTTCTGCAGTATTCATATGAAAATATTACTAACCTAGAAGAGTGCCTACCCAACAGCCAATGACCGGTGACACAAGCCACCGCGTTCGACACGTCTCTCATGAGAGGTTAAGCAACTTTCACTTAACTCTTATCTTCTCTTGTCTATTTGCGACCAAATTAGCCTGGTTGTAACACGCGTATTTTCTTCTCTCCATGACCTATTGTCCTCCTGGAGAATATTATTTGGATCCTTAATTACAAGTTGCCATAGGGATGCCAATGTTGCCTCTGTTTTCAAGAAGTGGCAGATTAGCACCATTTCTGGTTAGCTCATCGGCGTTGCAATTTCCTGCAATATCTCTATGTACCGGAATCCGTACTGGGCGGACTTTGAAGACGGTGCTAATATCGTTTAGAACTGCCTGGCATTCCTATGCAACCTTTTACCTTAGTATAACTGCCTCCATTGACTTGATGGCCGTCTGGCTGTCCGATAAGATTTAGACATTGACTAATTGCTGGGATGACTTGTTGAGATGACTTGAAGGTGCGCAAGTGATGTCAAGTCTGTAGCCGAAGCTTCTCGGTCTGAGTGCGGCATAAGCCTGCGAAATCAATAAACCAGTATTTGAGAAGGATTTTTGTTTTCGAAAATTTTGATTTTAATGTCAATTAATATTAAACTATGTTTGAGGGGGTAGAACAAGCTCATATTTATTTAAAATTTTTTTTATTATTTTAGTTTTTGCAAGCTTGGCGAACTTTCGTAAAATATTAAGCCATTGGTTGGTTGATTTAAGTAGAGATTCTTCCAGAATCCAAATAGCGCTTCCGCATCATTTTTTTGCCACATCCTCGTTGCCAACTTGTTTACCAGTTAATTACAGCATGACTATATCCAGTCTGTGCGGTTCAGGATCTTTATCAGCTTGTTGACATCTAAGCCAGACAGCTGTTTACCCATGGTTAACATTCTGTCCTTCCATAGGGCAGGGCAATTAAGCTATTATTAGTTTTGTAATGGAAATAAAACTACCATCGGAAAAATTGTTGATTTTTTGTCTTGTTTTTTTCTGTTTGTTTGTGAATTTTTACTTGAGAGATCTTGGATCAAGTTAGTGTCAGAAGAGCGTCTCATATGTTTAAAAGTGTTTTTCACTAATTAACTTTATTTGGATTTTTTATTTATTAATTTTTTAAGCATTCAGGCTTAGGTTAGATTAGATGGCGCTGGTTGTCACTCTTCATTAGCGTGTAGAGTAGCCGACTAAGGTCAGGTGGAAGTGTTATACCACTTCTTTGGATGCAAGCTTTCTTCTTTAATTCTCAATGTGGGGAACCCACTTTTTTGCTCTAAGATGGAATAACATTTTTGAATGGCTGCAAATTATAATTCTGTAGGACATCAAAAGACTAATTTCTTCATGTCTCTGATTACGTGTAACACCTTAAAGGAAACTAAACTTCAGTGCGTGTATTGCCTTAGCATTTTTTATATGTACTTATAGATGCTCATATATATATACATATTTGTTTAGTATATAGTATATGTAGTAGTATATAGTATGTATATATATACGAATAAGAAGTCTTACAAAGGGACTACTTTTTGCTTAAACTTTGGCACTTATAGCTGCTGCTTTGATCCTATCGCTGCCACTTTCGCCGTATCCATTTTTTAATTTTTTTTTTTTTTTTGCACACAGACATTATTTGAAGAATACATTTTTACACATATCCATACCTACATACATACATACATATATGCAGACACACATACATACATACTAGTCTCCATACGTCCTCACTGAATCTGACTAAGGCTTTAAACTGCCAGTTTTTATCAGCAGTTGCGCTTGTAATTGTCTGCTTCCTTTTTCAAGGCTTGCTGCTGAAAGTCATTTCGCTGCCATGGAAAGCAAACAAGGAAGTCAAATGAAAAAGCCAAAAACCCAGGAATCTCCACATGCATATTTACATATATTTGTTGTGATATATAATACATATTTACAAAACCAGTGCCGTGGAAATGGGTTGTCAAAAAAATATGCAAAAATAAAATAACCTTCGATAGATAAAAGAGAAAATCCACTGTGGTTAACAGTTTTAAAACGCACACATGCACACATTTCATATATTATATATACATACATACACCTACGTATAAGTGTTATATTTTATTATCTCAGTTAGACAAATTCTGAATTTGTGTGGTTCTTTTCTGCTTATTCCTGTCACTTAATAAAGTCGTTGCTGCTCTCTTTATATTGCAAATAATTTAGTGGTTGGCTGCTGGCGTCATAAAATTTATTTATTTATTATTTTAACAAGCAAAAGCCTGCTTTTTTATGTACTGCCAAGAAAATCAGCCACACATTTGTTTTTCGTAGTCTCATACATGGCAATAAATTGTGGGTTTTCACAAAGATAAATGTCAAATTTATTAAGTTCACTTTTGCTGAAATTAATTTAAAGGCTTTAGGTATGTGCGACTAGAAATTTGAATATTGCCTGAAAATTTAATAATTTATTACTTCTCACTGGATGGACAAGCTGCGAGATTTTTCAAGCAAACGCTGATTCAAAATGTATACGAACCTTGTATTAAAAACAGGTTAATTTCAATTTTCGCGAGCGACGTATTTTCAAATTTCGGGTTTTATATAAGTATTGGCTTGGGGAATAAGTTCGTAGCTTTTCTATATTTTCTTTCATTTTACAACGATTTTTTTGCTGTTTGGCAAAGGGTTAGTACTCATTCGATAGAACTCTTTCTGTTCTACAAAACTATGTCAATTGTATTTTTGAGTTATTTTTTTTTTATTAGTTTTGAGGCTTAGAAATGGAATACCCAGCAGGCAAAAAATCTACATTTTCGACACCTGCTCTTCTTCGGTTTTCATCGAGGTCAAAAAGCTGCCGAAGCGGCCCGCGACGTCTTCGACGTGGATGGAGAAGGTGTCATAGATGAGTCTACAGGACGGAAATCGTTTGCAAAGTTCAAAAATGGCGACTTGGAACTCCCTGACACGTCAGCAGCGAATGGCCTTCTGAATTCGATGAAGAACGCTTTGATGGAGAGCGGTCACCAAAACCAGTCGTTAATTGTCGGAAAAAATTAGCTGCGATCATAAAACAATCCTCAATTACTATTGAAAAATTGAGAGCCGGGGTGCCTCACGAGCTCAACGAAAAAAACAAAGAAAGTCGGCTTCAATCGGCTTCTCAGCATCTCGCCCGCCATCGAACAACAGCGCTTTTTGTACCGAATCGTTAAGGGAGCTGAGAAATGGTGCCTACACATCAGCAGATCAATATGAAGAAAAGAAAGGAGTGGGTGGCCTTCATCCAAAGAAGATCATGATGTGTGCTTGGTGGACCTGGAAGGGTGTATTGTGTACGGGGAAATGCTCGAAAAGAATGCCACTCTTAACAAGGAGCTCTACATTACCCAGCTACACCGCGCAAATGAGGCTATTCGACTGAAAAGACATGGGCAAATCATATTCCTTCACGACAACGCTAGACTCCATGTGTCCTAAATCATCAAAGTCGCAATCCAAAGCTCGAATGGGAGGTCCTTCAGCATCCGCTGTATTCTCCGGACTGTACACCGACCAATCACCATCCTTTCCTCTCCCTGTAAAACCCGTATAAAAGGCGTTACCTTCCTTAAAAACTGGCTCAATAAATTCTTTGACACCAGACCATGGGATTTTTGGCGAAACAGCATCAACAAATTATCGAGAGGTTGTAAACAGCAACAGCGAATATAAAGGATTTTCCAATAAGAGCTGTTATTTTAATAAAATATCAATGGTTTCGGTGATTGTGTGGCACGTAGCGCCGTCTTGTTGAAAATAAACGTTGTCCAGATCAATACCATCCAGTTCCAGTCATAAAAAATCGTTAATCATCTCTCGATAGCGCAATCCATTCACCGTAACAGTTCCTCCTGCTTCATTTTCGAAAAGTTACAGTCCAATGACTCCGCCGGACCATAAACCGCACCACCAAACAGTCACACGTTGAGGATAGAGAGGCTTTTCAACAATTGCTCTTGGATTTTCTGAGCCCCAGATCCGACAATTTTGCTTGTTGACGAAGCCACCGAGGTGGAAATGGGCCTCATTACTTAACATGATTTTTCGATGGAATTTGGGATCATTTTCATGCATTTCAACGACTCAATCAGCAAAGACGCGTCATTGTTGAGGATCGGCCGGCCTGAGTTCTTGTGTTAACTGGACTTTATAAGCCTTAAGACCCAAATCTTTATGCAACATACGGTGTAATGACGTTTGTGGAATGCCTAATTCCAAAGAACGACTAGGAATGGACAAACCTGGGTTTTCTTCAACACTTTCGGCTGCAACAGCAATATTTTCGGCTATACTTGAGCCACGTGCAGGGGTTTTATTCCTCACATCACTAAATTGTCCCGACAGTTGGAATTTTTTCTCCAATTTCTGTATCGCGGTCCGACAAGGTGCTTCACGATGACCCAAAAATGTTCGAGTTTTACGAACCGTCTCTGCCAAATTTTCACCATTTTGTTAGTGAATTTTAATAATTTCAATGCGTTATTTAAGCGTGTGTCGTTCCATTTTTATTAATGGCGTAGTTTCTACTTGTCAAATATCAAAAAATGACAGCTTCAAAAGTGACATCTACCGAATTATCGGGCTATTCAAAATAACACCTGTTATTAGAAAGCCATTTATAATTGATTCACTTATTGAAAAAACGCTACGAACATATTCCCCAACCTAATACTTAATCAACCGACCGAAAAATAATAAAAAAAATATCGTAGACGAGCAAAAGTTCTCATTTTTCTCGACTTTTTTACGTAGAAACATGCATAGTTTTGGGTAAAATATTTTCTGTAATTAACGTTTAATTAATGTCCATTTTTTGCTAAAAATTCCAAAATTCCTATTTGATGGCTATATATAAATAAATAAAATGGCTATTTATAAACGTAAAAAAATAATTATATATTATGTATGTAGATTTTATATAAAGCATAAAAAGCTGTCTCCTACGCATTTTGCTGTAATTTCACTAATTTATAATCAGCTTCTCTACGAGTTGCAGATATCAAATAAAAACCGAAATTGCTTTCTCAAGTTGTTTGCTTATATGTGCGGTTATAATCACTGCTAAATTTTACATTCACTGCACTTTATTGGCTATAAAGAGCAAATGGTAAACAGAGAGCCGCTTATGAACACCTCCACTTACTATACATGCATATAAACATATTTATTTAGCGTACTTCTAGCGAGCAAATGCGTATTCATAAGTACTAATACACGCACATTCATAGATTTAGAAGCGAGAAATGTTTACTTAAATGTGGTCGCGGTGTATCTGTTTTCTTGCTTTGCCACTTGTTTTCTGAAAGCGCACAGAAGAAATAAAATACATCCATATACACAAAAGCTGCGGCAAAAAGCAAAAGTAATTATGTGAGAAGCTGTAAATTTGCATCAAGTTTCCTTTGAAATCAAAAGTACTTGAAAATGTTTTTTAGCAGAGAATAGCGAGTAAAAAATTAAATATTTTGAAATAAAAAATTAAAAAATTAAATGAAATGAAATGAAGTAATAAATGCAACATAGATTTCTTTTTTTGTCTAGAACAAAACTTTTAATGGACTTACAATATAGGGAGCCGCCGTAGCCTAATGGGTTGGTGCGTGACTACCATTCAAGTGCCATGAGTATAACCTCTGGTGATGCCCTAAATGCTATGCTTGCTTTTCTCCCCCTGGATCTTAAGATACAACAGAAAGCAATAAAAGCAATGTGTAGACTCCATAAATATGGTTTCTGGCTCGAAGACGGATCTTCGGGACGCAGAGAAATGTTTAAGACGTTTTCTGAGCTGTATCCACTGTTTTTGGCACCTACGGACGACTTTACACGAATACTTTCTTTTGGAAGGTAATTTTATGTCACGCAATGGAGTAATCCAGAATGCATTCAAAGAGGTTTGAAGGGTATTTTCTTTAGCGATATATCCACGAATGAAATAGGTTCTGGAGCCGGATGATACTTAAACGACAGTAATAGGTATCATTACGCTATGGGAAGAATGGCAACTGTTCTTCAAACGGAAATTTTTGCCATCCTGAAAGTAGCCGAATGGATAATCGAGAGGAGATGGAGCGGGAAACAGATTGGAGTTTTCAGTGACAGTCAGTCTGCACTGAAGGCCCTGGAGAGCGCGAAGCAAACCTTAAAGATTGTTCAAGAATGTAAGAAGAAGCTTAATTCTGTCGCAAGAAAAAACAGTCTTGTACTTATAAGGGTTCCAGGACACTCCGGTGTTCAAGGAAACGAAATGGCCGATGAATTAGCCAACCGCGGGTCAGTGGTTCCCCCATAAGGTCTAGAGCCAATAATCGAAATCACTTTTCATGAATTGGATCAGCGAGTATGTAGGTAATCTACATAAATAGCGATGGTCCGGTCTAGAACGCTACAGAACTGCAAAGAGTCCGAAACAACGAAGTCCGAACAGAAACCTGTCAAACTTTCTAACAAAATTTTGATGAAAAGGCGTTCGCCTGTCGTGCTTAACGAAGGCGGATAGCACTAAGCACTTTCTCTGTGAGTGTCCTGCCTTTGCTAGAGCACGGCTTCGAGTTTTGGACTCCGACGTCGTGAGAATGAGTAATATTCGTTCTCTAAAACTGGAGGATATTTACAGATTTGCCAAAGAATCTGGAAAATTCTCACAGGACTAACTATCTCTATCTCTGTCTCTATTCTTTCTTATCTCTTTCTCTGATACCTTTCTCCTTCCCTCCTTGACTGTCTACTCTCTTTCCAGAGCTTTAAATACAATGGGCTTTTTAGTTTGAGTGTTTTAGGATCCACAAAATCTCCTGGTGCTCCTGGGTTCGACTTTTTCAAATTTTAATTTCAATTTCACTACCATTCAGAATTATGAGAGAACGTAAAAACAAATAAAAGAAATTTTGAATTAAAAAAAAATTTATTTTTATTTTAACCAAAAAACTGATCCAATTGTCCACTTTATTCAAATTTCTTATCACAAATAATCAAAAATTTGACAGTACAAATTGTGTAAAATTTTATTATTACATTTATATTTGTGCCTGTTTTCTAATAACTTACTTTTGGGTTAATATGAACAGGTGGCAACACCTTGATAAATTAGTGATAGTGACACAAATCATAGCGCATTTTATCTGGCATCCATATTTTAGTACTCAAATTAAATGGCCAAAAGATGTTATTTTTACAATAAAAATTATGTGGCAACACCTCATAAAAATGTGTTTTTATTACAGCTTCAGTCGATACTTATATCTTAATCAAGTGAAATTCGTAGTAGTTTTTTTTATTTTTGCAACAAAACTCAGGTGGCAACGCTATAAAAAATGCTTGCTGAAACAGATTTTTCTTGATATTTTTGCTATTAATGTGCCTGTTTTCTAATAATTTACTTAATATGAACAGGTGGCAACACCCTTACCATATTAGTGGCACAGACAAACCATCGTGATAAGCACACATAGGTTTTCGAAGAAGTTTTCTACATTTTTATATACATCTCTCTCTCTCTCTCTCTCTCTCTTAGCTTCACAGTCTGTGGTGGACCACAGCTTCATCAACAATCCTCCTCCATTTCAGTCTCTCTCTTGCCTCAATTCTCCAATTACGAACGTTCATCGCTTTTAATGCTGAAAACAGTGATCGACGTAAACGCAGTCCCCTGTCAGCTGTTATGATCAAACTAATGAGAACCCCATGTAAATGAAAAATTCCTTCGTTCCGTATCGTAGTATCGTAGATTTTATTTCACGATTTGAGAAAATTCCCGTAGAACCCTGTCAGCTGATTGCACTCTCCCCCCACAGTGTTGCCAAGCAGTACATTTCGAAATCATTTACAAAATAAACTTCGAAAAATTATAATTTTTATTAAAATAACTTAAGAACACTGATGAATAATGTTAATTATAGATAAATGAACTATTTTTATTTGTTGGTTTTTGGCTTTGGTTTATTAAACAATGAAAAATTGTAACTGATAACGCGGATGTGTGAAAAAGTGTGTAAGCAAAAATATCAATGGCAACATTGTGTAGATACAACCAAACACATACACACACAAACCGATATATTGTGTAAATATGTAACTAAAAAAACGCAGTTGTTCTCTACGGGATGCTCGTTTTGTGCTCGTTAGGAACTGCGGTAAGGGACTGCGTACGTCGGTCACTGTTTTCAGCATAAGTCTGCTTCTATGTCATCAAGCCATCTCTTTCTTGGTCGGCCTCTCTTTCTTCGTCCAATTGGACGCAAAGTTAACACCCCTGTTTGGAATCTTTCGTTGGGCATTCTTATGATGTGGTCAATCCAACGAATCCGCTGCGCTTTAATAAAACGTATTACATTTTCACCACCAATAAGGTTTTCAATTTCGTTGCTATAACGGATACGATACGTGCCGTTTTCAAGCCGAATAGGACCATAGATTTTTTATATACATTTATAATTCCTAAAATTCTTCAAGCGGAAATCGATTCATTTCGTAAGCCGCAGATGTTACCCTAAACTTTCTGTCTTAATATCAACGCATTTTAGATGATACATCATAGCATTTAAATCGCCAATGGTGCACTCTATGTACGAGTAAATATCATATATATTTATTCGGCTTTTTTTGATCATCGTACATTTCCAGAGGGTACCCCGCATATTAAAATACTTTTTCCGCTCATACAAACTATGATCAGCATAATCTACGCCTCCTATTCCTGCCATGGAATGGTTTGTGATGTTTTAGTGTTATGAACTGGCTTATCTAAAATTATGTAAGCCATGTTGTTAGCGGATATTTAGTGAATACTAAATTTATGAATGAGTATAGCTAAAGCAGTAAGCAACACTCTTACCTCAGCACTAGGGAAATTACTAAACCTAAAGACAATAGATTTAATAGCAAAGAACTCAACAAAGAGGTTGGTGCTGAAATTAAAGCTAGCAGAGCATTAGGCAGAATAATATGTATATAAAGCCTGGCCTGCAGCTCGGAAAACTTTGAACAAATCTAAAGGACAAACAAATTCTTGCCATCATCCGTCTATCATCGTACAACAGGTAAATTTAGAAAATTCTTAAGAAAATTTCAAAAATGTAGAAGTGAAAAGATATTCCACTTGCAATGTTAATAAAAAAGTAGTGAAACCACTTTCCTTTCAAAATAATAATCAAAAATAGGTTCCGTAGTTTCTATATTTATTAACTTTAACTAGTTTCGATTTGCGACTTTAACTAGTTTCTATTTGTTAATTATATTTTCGTTACCTTGCCTCCTTTTCTATTACACTTGCGAACGGTCTGCTGGCTAACGTTTAGCTGAGGTAAAGCTCTCCACAAAAGTTAGTCATAACGTTTTTGTGCTTTTTCTAACTTTCATTTCAATAATTTTGTACTTTGCAACTTTCATTTATTCTTTCTCATTCTATGAAAGAAAATTGTTGGGTAAGAATATGAATAGCTGAATTGTGATAATAATACTCGTAGCATAAAAGTAGTAAAAAGTAATAGAAAAAGTGCAGTGCAAGAAAGCAAACACGATTAAAAACAAACGCTTCAAGAGCCACAAAAATGTATGCAATGCTTGACGCTATAAAAAACAAATTATTAAATTGCATTCTCATTCAGTGCAACCGATTTTATTTGCTTGAATTGTATCACATTTTGCATGTTCCGCCTGCAGTTGTAGCCAAGTGCGTTTCCAAATCATTACTATTCAGTTGAACCCGGGCTTGTTGTCCGCATGAAGCAGCAAAAAGCACACAATTTGTTCTCTAATAGCGGTCGTCTCTTGAAAGGCAATAGTAAACTTCCTAATGCATTTATGTTATAACAAAAACTTCTCATACAAATTCTCTACCGTTGAGAGGCGGCACAAAACTAGAGACATCTTTCCATTTTATAGAGCAGCACCAAGGCGCAAAACACAAATCGGTGGAGTAGCAACTAGTATGTGAAAATTACTGGTAATTTTAAGTAATCCCGAGATATCGGGGTACAACCCGAAATATCACTTGCTTAAATCCGGAAAAACATCATAATTTCATTGATTTTTTTTAATAAAATATGTATAAAAGCATTTTAGCATAATTTTCTCGGTAGATGGCTGTAGTGATTGATATCTCGTAAAGTATCGATCAAACAATTAAAAGTTTGTGCTCGTTGTCCAGGTGATATTTCACATTAAGGGGGTATTCCAGTGTTGTACCTATTTTGAAAAAATCGAAAATTTTGTTTTGCATATTTTCAAAGTTCAGACATTTAAGGAAATGTAATTAAGAGGATTTTTTTGAATTCCTATTATTTCATGAGATATAGCCTTTTTGGCGACATGTCATCGTTTTCGTTCTATCTTGTCTGAAAACTTTGAACGCGTTTTTTTCTCAAAACTACATTTTTCAAACCGTTTGACATGATATCTCAAGTTCTACTGTCTTTGTATCGCTGTACCTATTCTCTATGAACTTCAGTTTCGTTGCAAG
Source organism: Anastrepha obliqua (assembly GCF_027943255.1). NCBI lineage: Eukaryota > Metazoa > Arthropoda > Insecta > Diptera > Tephritidae > Anastrepha > Anastrepha obliqua. The sequence continues at coordinate 108,968,809 of NC_072894.1, read as the reverse complement.
ACCAATATGGTGCAGTTTATATATCAAGGCATTTCATGACACTCTATCAAATGCCGCTTTAAAGTCGACAAAATACACGTAAACTTTCTTCTTTTCTTCGAATTTTAAACAGACAATAGCGGCTAAATTGAATATATTGTCGGGGAAACAAGGTATCAAAATAAGAGTATTGTGCAACAGCCAAGATCGAATTTGTAAACCTGAAAAAGAAAAATAAAGATATGCATAAGACTGCAACGTCACACGTCACTTTTCACACTCACGATTTGGGGATTGAATTATTGGAAACTAAAATAACCCTAGTAAAACTGTAGGTCTCTCCATTGGTGGAACAACATCAATACGCAAACCATACAAAACTGGAGGAGGAGCTCGACCAAACACCCAAAAAGGGTATAAGGGCCTTTTGTAATGTAAGTATATATAAAATAACCCTAGTTGGTCCAGTTCGAAAGAACACAACACTCTTGTCTGCACAAATTATGAAGAAACCGGAAAATTAGGTACACTTCTGCATTGACAAATACAACAAAACCGCAAGCATTGGGTAGGTAAGAAAGGCGGTGAAATGGTTGAAGTACCACTCTAGCACTCCCCAAGTAGCACTAAAGCGCCGTTTTGATACCATTAAGAAACCTCCAACAGGCACATAACTACAGTCAGACAGAGCTGTTGATGTAATGGAGAAGATTGATGGGATTTAGGTTGGCGTGCTGTTCCAGGCTGCTTAAGAAGGGAGGACCCATTGATCTTAATCGTCTAGCTGCCAAACCCGGACACTTACAGAGAAAGTACGCAATAGTCTCCTTCTCAGAAAGGTCCCCACAGCTTCTGCAATGGGAGTTAAATAATAACCCTAGCTTTTCCACGTGTGTGCCGAGATCGTCCAATAACCGGTAAACACAGCTACGAGTTTGAAAACTGAATAGAGTGGAGTAGCTAGGACTTTCTGAGTCCTTCGTATATCGTACTGGGGCCGAAGGGTTTCGAAATAGCACATGAAGAAATGGAGCTCCATCTTTTCTGCGCTTTCCTGAAAAATAATTTGCGCATTCTCCCTTTAACAACTATCAGGAGGACACCAATGACCGGGTAGGAGATCTCTGTGACCTATTCAATCCCCTTCCTGGCAAGCTCATCAGCAATTTCATTTCCCTCTATGTTCCTATGTCCTGGAACCCAGATCAGAGAAATGTTACCTGATCACCCAAGGGATTTGATCTCCTCCTTACAGGAGCTTACTAGTTTGGACCTGCATCATGGCGTCGTTAAGGATTTGATCCCGGCTTGTCTATGAGAGCCTCGCACCCACATTCCCAAAGCATCTTGCTTGCCTGAGGGATCGCAAAGACTTCTGCCTGAAAAAAACTAGCAGTATTCGGCAGTGTAAAGGAGATAGATAAATTGGCTGATTTAGAGAAAACCCCCGCTCCGACTCCCGATTGCATCTTGGAGCCATCAATGAAGACAGAGTGCAAGCGTCGGTGCAGATTTTCCGCTCTACCAAATATTGCCTATTTGGAAAGATTACCCTAGCACGACCCTCAAACTCCAGTTTGCGGATGGGGAGATCTATCCGAAGCTCGGAGAAATACGGTGTTCACCGCCCGGTGTTCTCCCTTGAGAGAATGCCTCCAAAGGCAAACCTCTTTTAACCTGATTGCACTTTAAGCTGCAATGGAAAGACGGTAAAAGTCGATGGGAATTAAGTGTAAAACGACATTCAAGGCAGCACCTGGGGCAAATTTTATATGCTCCGGTGATGCTAATACATGCATTCCTTTGCACGCTCCCCAGTTTAGTGATATTAGAGCCCTTCCGGAGAGCTTTCCACCAAACCAGGCATCCATACAATAAAATTGACAGAACCACTACGTTATACTTCCACAGCACGACCTGTCGTTTGAGTCCCCATTTTTTGCAGAATATAGATTTGCAAGAATAGAAGGCTATACTGGCCTTCTTTACCCGATTTTCAATGTGTAGCTTCCAATGGAGTTTGGAGTCAAGTATCACTCGAAGATACCTAACTTTCGATGAAAGCGGGAGATCATGTTTGTTTAATTTGGGAAGTCTAAAGTCTATAACCAGCCCCGTTTTGTCATAGTTAACTCGGAGGTTTTACTATAATTTCCTTGCTACGTCTGCTGATGCATGCATGCCTTGATATTAGCCACCCGATGAACTTCATCAGCAGCATGAAGCGGTTAACACAACCGTAACTCAATTATCGTGCGGTCCCCTGATTTACTTCTGTTCTATTCATTCCCTTCTCCTTTTTCCCTTAAGATTGGTATCACAAACACGAAATTTGATTTCTTCATCCAAGCGTGTCCTTTCTCTGAGCAATCATTTAACCTGACCTAACCTAATGGCCAAGGTGAAAAGTCGAAACCCTGAATGCTCGAAAGATGTGTATCATTTATTGGCCCAACATAAATTCGAACGTGAAAATAAAGCGGTGTCTTCTCTCATAATATGGACTTCGGAGATGCTCTTCATGCTCTGATAGGCCAGTCGTCGAAAATATCAATGAAAACATGGAAATCGTCGAATAGCACCGATATGTGAACACTTACTCGTAGTTTATTTCCCAGTAACTGAAGATTGCAATTTGGAGAAGGGTGCAACACGCAAAGCAACATTTTGGATCAAATAGATGCCTAATTATTTGCTGAATCTCAGTAAAGTGGATCAGTTTTTTAAGCAAATACTAACTGGCGTTGAAAAAGGTTTCATATAAGGGATCAAGAAACTGCAAAGGATTTTGATTACATTGAGATAAGACACCTCAACAAATCGCAAATCTGCTATTAACAGCCGAGAAGGTTTTGCTGTGTGTTTATAGAGATAGAAGGGAATCGCCCCCTCTGAGCTGTTCCCATCGAGCTAAATATTCAACAAGTGATCTCCACCGATAAGAAGTGTTGAGATTGGAGCGACCAGAATTTAAAAAAAGTGTCGTATTTCACACACATCAAGTCTCACACACATCAAGTCTCACACACATATCGTTTACGATGCGACAGAAGCACAGAGAACTTTGATGAGAGGTTCTGGTACATCCATCGTATGACTCAGCATTAGCATGAAGTGACTATTACATTTTGAAAACTTGTTTTAATATTGGCCTAAAAGGGGCTTACGAAAATGAGCTGGTAAAGATTTTTTTACGATTAAGGACATGGACTTTCTTCGTAGTTCATAGTTCTACGACTTACAGTCTTGTCCAAAAAAGTTCCGCATATCTGATATAAATTGGATAATTCTAACAATGCAAATTATGTTGCAGAAATATTGTGAAAAAATTAGGAGAGCTTTTTACCTAAATTTAACTTTCCTTAAATAGCTTTATATTTTTTTGTGGACTATATCTTTTGCTGAGAAATTTTTGTTTGGTATTGAAGAGCATTTCACGTAGAGGACATTGTTGCACTAACTATCTAACTATGCCAAATCATGTAACTATTTAATATAAACCGGCTTGATTTAATTTTAACTCAATTCAGAAATTTAACTTTTTTAGTATTTAATATCTCATTTTAATTTATTTTCTACACTCAGCCTAACTTTTACTTTGTCACATGCAATAAGTTGTTGTCGCCTGCAAACTTTCAGACATTTTCGAGTTGATGTCAAAAGTTCAAAAATTTTACACTACTTTAACGCCAATAATTATTTTTCTCCTTTGTCTCTCTTCACTGACAATTTAATACCATTTGCACTACAATTTTTCCAGACGAATGCACAATTTCTCCATTATCGTTGCCATCATAACCAACAACAGCACTTCAATCTTCATGAGCACAACATAGTCGTAGTTGCCATGTCCATACACCTCTCGCCAGCCATCGCCATTGACATTCCTTGCCATCCCTTTGCCAATTTGATGTTGCATTTATCACTTTTCACGCTTTAGCTGTTAAAAATATTTGTTTTCTGTCATTTTCAGCGGTCAAGTGGTACTTGGGTATGGCAGTATTTTGTTGCTTGTTTGCATACTTTATTTTGTTTTTAGTATTATTAGGTCATAATATCCTTTTACGAGTATGACGTAATAAAAAATAGATAAAGGATAACTTGATAGTAAACTCATGGCTGAGTGTAGGTTTGAATGTGTGTGTATGTGCGTTCGTGCAACTACATACAAAGTTGTCTTATTTTTTTAAATAATTTGTTCGGCATTTAATAGCTGCTATAATGTTAGATTATTTTGATATTCAAATTTTTGAGTTTTGTGGGTTAAGTGTCCCAGTAACATTTCAGCTTCCCGTGGAGCACACATAATTCACATGCCATAGCGGGGATAATACTGAAGAACCCTGTCGGTGAAGATCCGACGAGAACCCAGGCGCGACACTGACAACACTGAGAATTAAAAGTAACTTCGTTGCAGCAAACAGGCAAACGAGTAGAGCGACTACGGACTGGAGTGATCCTCAAGAAGCAGATAATACTTGCCGTAAAACAAATGTGGCTGAAGCAAGGGCACAATCAAGTTTTTATTTAGAGATGAGCCAAAGTCCACTGATGTAGTTCATCTTTAAACCGCCTACTTTTTACTGGGAAAGATATAGTACATAGATCCATATGCTGACTTTTTATACTCGTACCCAAGGTGAACGGGTGAACGATATGAAGTGTTACCAACTTCACACTGCTTGTATCTGTAAAACAGCTCATGACATCAACGTCAAAATTGTTCTAATGTCAGTTCAATATATTGTTTATAAACCATCAAAAGCATTTGCGTCTCAGTTTTGTTAAATTTTTTTTCTGTGATGGAGTTCAAACGTAATAGTGTGATTGCGTTATATTTGGCTGGAAAATCACAACCAGCCATTGTTCGTGAGCTCAGTCACCTCAAAGTGATTAAAATGTTTGTGTACTGCACTATAAAACGTTACAATTATACTGGTAGCATTGCAAAACGCTATGGAGGTGGACCGAAAAAAGCCGTAACAACGCCAGAAACGGTTCGGAAAGTGAAGGCTCGACTTGAACGAGATCCACGTCGAAGTGGAAGAAAAATGGCCAAAGAACTGAAAATATTGCAAGACAGCATTCGACGCGTATTGAAAAATGAGCTCGAGGTCAAGGCTTACAAGTTCCAAAAAGCTTACGATCTTTTCCCCCAGCAAAACAAAGTTCGGTGCGAAAGAGCAAAGTAGTTGTTGCGCTTGCAAGAACGTGGCGAATTTCCTCACATTGTGTTTTCTGATGAAAAAAATTTCCCAATTGAGCAGTTCATAAACACTCAAAACGATCGTGTTTACTTGATCGAACGCTCATACGAGAATTTGAGCCTACGTATGGCCACTCGAAGCAATTTCCCATCGCAAGTATTGGTTTGGGTCGCAGTGACCGCTGATGGACGCTCTCCAATCGTTTTTATCGAGCCTGGTGTCAAAGTGAATGCGACTTATTATCGGGAAACTGTTTTAGAAGCTGCTTCAGAACCGTGGACGCGCAAACATTTCGGTCGTAGAACATGGACGTTCCAATAGGACTCGGCACCGTCTCATAAAACTCGTGTGAACCAAGAATGGTTAAAAAATCATGTTCCACACTTCATTTCGTCCACACAATGGCTTTCGAATTCGCCAGATGCAAATCCGATGGACTATTCCATCTGGTCCATTTTGGAGAACAAGGTGAGGACAAAAAAATATGCCAGTATGGATGCGCTGATAAAAGCGATTATATGAGAATGGGCCAAAAAGCCCTTTAGATCACATTCGTGCAGCATGCAACTCAGTTTTTGACCATTTGATGGCTATAGTCAAGGCAAAAGGTGGTCATATCGAGCTAAAGTGAATATATGTTAAAATTGTAATCATTTTTGAACAATTTTGTCTTCGAAATCAAGAAAAACTAATTTCAAACAAAAAAGTTATGGTGTTTTGAATAGGTAACACTTCATATCGTTCACCCGTACTCACCTTCAAAACAAACGACGAATCCTACCTCTCTGCGCTATCTATGGCATTATGCATTTCGGAGTAGAATGAAGTGAAAATTATTTTTTTTTTATTTCATTTCTTTTTATTTTTATTTTATATACGAGTATATTTGTTTTTAAAAATATAAGTTGAAAGCAGTAAGAAGTACAGGTCAAAGTTTACACAGATGAAAGTGGATATATTCAGCTATCAAAAACATTACCATCCTTTGAAAAATTTGTACTTAAATATTCTTGAAATGTTTTAATGAATTATTTTGAGAAATGTAATTTGTAAGATACGGGGTATATGTTAACATTTTTCCCTTAGAAACTTTTAAGTCCTTTAAAAAATTAAATTAAATTGAAAATAAAATATATATTGTAGTTTCATTTGTATTTATGAATAAAAAAAGTGCCTATAGCGTAGTACACATAACAGAAATTAAACTTTCAAGGCAGACAAAGAAAAATTGAGAGACCCGAGAGAAAATGAGAGGGAGAGTGAGAGAGAGAGAAAGAATATAGTTATATCTAAATAAATTCACAACATTTGCAGAGAATACAAATAGACAAAATATACAAAAAACGGAGAAGGGTCGACCGGTGTAGGTAAACGCCGAACACAAACCGTGGCAACAACGCGCATTACTCCGAGAGTTTATCATCCGCACAAACGCAGCGATTCCAGGACCGCAGCAACGACACAAATTATCGCAAAGCAATACAAATAAATCCGACGCCGGAATGGATAGCACTTTATAGTACGCACAAGCACTAGCCAGGAACGGAAATAAGCGCCAAAAAGTAGGCACCAAAAAAAACACCAAACAAATTGGGACCAAAAAACACCCCAAACAGTAGGCACCAAGGAAATACAACGCCAAAAAGTACGCACCAAAAATATATTTCCCATAAGTTTGCACCAACAAACAAGCGCCAAAGATTGGCAGTGTTATTTCTCACTAGAAATTAGCAACCACAAAGAAAAACTCAGGAAAAATAGCCTAAAGTGAATCTAAGATATATATAAGGTACAGCCTTCTCCCTCCTTTTCCTCTACGTTATATCTTTTTTCTCTCTCGCGGAACGAAAATGCCCAAAACGTTGCGTGGCCTTGAAATTTTACTCTCCATTCTCACTCGTCCATCGACGCATAAGAAGTTTCACTTCAAAAGAAAACAGAGAAATGTATTTTTGCTACACGGTGTAATTTTTGAGCTACCTAAAATAAATGGTATTTCTAAAGACGCGCTTGGATGTTGCTTTAAAATAAAAAAATATATAAAAGTTCTTTCAAGTTTCACTATTTTTTATCAAAAATAAGACTCTTAATAATTATATGTGAAAAATTGCATCTTCAAATGTTCAGCACGAGCTCATCTACAGGTCGATTCACGTTCAACAATCGATTCATAAATCCTTAATTGTTGAGAACATCGAGATATCAAATGTTGAAAATTGTTTACCAACACTTTGAGCTACAGACGTTACAGCAGCAATATTCTCGACACAGCGACCAGTTTTTGCTCTGCCAGCCATTTTTCTACCTCGACAGAACCAGTTTCAAGAAATTTTTGTTCAATCTTTGAATTGTTGGCTCATTTAGATGATTATTTCCACAAAAAAATCATCAATTTTTCGATATGTTGTTCTTAAAGAGCGACCATTTTCAAAGTGTACATCTGTGAAAGATGGCATTAAAAAAAGTACCGTTTAGGAACTGTTCACTACTGACATTTTGAAATAATAAGTCCACCCTTTATGATATAGATGGGATATACCCATTAACCAGTAGAGGAATTAAACCATATACGCCATTTTAATAGTTCATCTCTAACTAAAAAAAGATGTCATTTCTATAAGCCAATTAAATTTTTATTTACAAGCCATTTGAAATGGGACAGCCAGTGTATTTGTTTGTAATGAAATTAACCAAATATCGGCATCAGAAATCCACAAAATGAATATACATATATAAATATATACATTTAAAAATTTAAACATTTTCTAATCTAAAAAATCTCCAGGCGCACTAAACAACGAATATTCGGCTCATGCGTGAAGTCCGTATTGTTGTACGGAAGCGAAACATGGCTGGTGTCTAACACCATCTATACAGAGGCTCCAATCTTTCGCCAACAAATGCCTCCGCATTATCTGCAGAATATTGTGGCTTAATACCATCAGTAACGACGCACTGTGGAGATTAACGAATGAGGCACCCATCTTTAGCCAAATGAAACGCAGAAAGTGGCGACGGATAGATCACACACTGAGAATACCACCAGACAGTATCACAAGAATGTCACTAGACTGGAACCCGCAAAGGAGCAGAGGTCACGGTCGACCAAACGCACACTTGGAGACGGTCGTTGTTGCGCGAACTAGCAGATGCCGACATCACATGGGACGTTGCAAAAACAACAACACAGAACCGTGTACGATGGTAGAGTCTTGTCGACGCCCTATGCTCCCGAAAGAAGTGAACAAGGAAAAAAATCTATATCTACTTTTTCTCCATTTTTCACTCCGCTCAAGAGCATAGGGTCTCGAGAATGTTTCTCTATTGCACGCGGTTGTACTTTTGCCTTCCTTTCTCCAAGTATTCTTTGGCCGACCGCGACCTCTGCTCGCTAAAAAAGTTCTGAATTTGTGAGTTAAATAATTAAGCAATTTTCAACATTGCTTGATGGTTTTTGATGTTCACTAAATGATGCTCTGTAATACGACTACCCAGTTACAGTGACATTTTCGACTAAAAATGTAGTGGCGAAAGAGCCCACCCCAGTACTAGCCTGGACACGGCCTTAACACCTCTCACGGCAATTCAAGGAATCCCATAATAAATTGCACCAAAAAATGAGGAGCAACACAGCCGTCAAGTTGCAGCTATTTGCCTTTTCACGACGCCACTTATTACTTGAAGGCAATTAAAAATAATGCCAGGCAAAAACAAAATTAACAAGAATATATATCTACATACACACACATACTTATAAGTACGCTGAAATATACGCATATAAGCACACAATCACTTTCTCAAAGTATGCAAATAATAAATAAAAGTGCGAAAACGTAACGCTAATTCCGCAAAAAATATTCAGCAAAAATCCATCACAAGTGTCAGACAAATAATCCATTGGCGAGAAGAAAGCGCTCGTTAGCCACACTGCATATTTCATTTAAATCTTCTTTGCAGCAAAAACAACTATAAATAACTCGAAAAGGCGGAACAGACAAAAAAAAATAGAAAAATGTGTGTATGCAACAGCGAAGCAGCGAACCAGCGGACCAGCGAAGCCGGTGGCAAGTCACTCCCAACAACAACAACCAATTTACTCATAGACATAATTTTTGAAAATTCCTCAACGCTAACGCAACTGTCAATCAAATGCAATGCGATCGCCATGAATGCTAAAGAGTGAAATTGTAGAGGCTGTAGGGGAAATGGATGGTAGTGGCAAACACATAGCAGAAAATTGGCACTTGACTAAAGGCTGACACTCGACTAGTGCTGACAAATTTCAGATTGACACTGGCAAGTGAGTGCAGATGTGACCAATATGCATTTTTTTTTTGTTGGACCTTTGCTAGTGCTTGTTGCCTTTGTTGTTGCTTTTACTCGCAAATAAGTAAAAAAGAAAGGGTTTTGGTTTAAAAATAATTTCATTCAACTTTGCCTGCCTCGCGTTTTTTGTATTTTTTTTTTTGTTTATTTATACGCCATCAACAGGAGTCATTGCACTTATTATTGACTAAAAATGTTGAAAAACAAAAATATGGCAATAAATTTTCACATCCCAATGCATAAATTTTTATATCACTTCTGCAAACAGTCAAATGAAAAGAACACCAACAACAGCAACAACAAGTGAAATAAAAGTAGTCGAAATGTGCATTCGCCATTGTCTGTTGGCCGGCTGCCTATCGCATGTTCCATTGTTTTTGTTCTCATTTCATGTTTGCGGTTTTTTTTATTTTTGTTGCTGTCATTTAGTTGTTGCCCACTTGTGTCTGCAAACGTATAAATTTTACGACGATACATCAAAATTTTTCGACACTTTTGGCAGCTATGGCGGACGCTAGTGCGGCACAGTGGGTCAATTTTATAATCACATAATTTTCTAATTTTTTATTAATTTTGTACCAAATTGAAATTTCTTATTTAAAGAAGCTTTAATGCGTCAAAATTTATGGATATTCACCAAATTTATTACGAAGGAAATTTCTACACAAAGGTTACTTATTTATTACATCCTAAAGTTAGGGATTCAGTTGACTCAATAACTAGAGAAATGTGACCATTTGATTTTTCGTCTGTTTCTTGTTCGATATATGTATTACCAAATTAATTTACTAGATACATATACAGGGTGATTTATTTTTCTATGGTATCGGGTGGCGCAAAATTAATCACCCTATCGGAAGATTTACAATTTAGGTAAATGGCGTCGTACGTCAATATATTTGACACTTGCGAACTAGACCACTGCAATACGAGGTGTGTTCAAAAAGTATCGCGAATTTTGAATTTTCACAGGTTACGTTTATTCGAATTTCGATTTCGATATGTTGGTACTCATGCCTCTCACTTATGCCGACGAGTTCCGCCATGATCAGCTCGTCCTCGATTTTCACCTATTCAAAAAGATGGATCATCGAACCGGTATCGAATTTTGTGTGAAAAACGAAATTAAGTGCGCGGATGCATTCCGAATGTTGACTGTGTTATACGGAGAAGCTACTTCGGACCAAAGCAACGTTTATCGGTGGTAAAAAATTTTCTCAGAAGACCGAGAAGATGTGAACGACGAAAAACATGCCGAACGCCCGAGCACTTCAACAACAGACGAAAAAATTGATGAATTAAAGAAAATGGTATTTGCCAATCGTCGAATCACCGTTAGAGAAGTTGCTGACGGCCTAGACATATCGATTGGGCCGTGCCATTCGATTTTTTTAATGATTTGGGCATGAGACTGGTCGCCGTAAAATTTGTACCAAAACTGCTCAATTTCGACCGAAAGTAGCATCACATGAACATTGCTAATGAGATGTTGGACTCTGTATGCGACGACCCAAATTTGCTCCAGAGGGTCATAACTGGTGACGAATCGTGGGTTTATGGTTATGAGGTGGAAACCAAAGCTCAATCATCTCAATGGAAGCTGCCGCACGAGCCAAGACCGAAAAAAGGGCACGAAGTTCGGTTGAATGTAAAAGTTTTGCTTACCGTTTTCTTCGATTGCAGAGGCGTTGTGGATCATGAGTTCTTGCCGCAGGGTAAAACGGTCAATAAGGAATATTACCTGTAAGTTATGCGCAATTTGATAAAGGCAATCCGCCAGAAACGCCCGGATTTGTGGAAGAACAAAAATTGGCTCTTGGCTCACGATCAGGCCCCTGCTCACACATCGTTGTTTGTGCGCAACTTTGTGGCCAAAAACAGCACACTAATTATGCCACATCCACCGTATTCCCCAGATCTAGCCCCCTGTGACTTTTTATTGTTCCCGAAACTGAAGGGGCCGATGAAAGGACGACGCTACGCTACGATTGACGAGATAAAGATCGCATCGAAGGAGGAGCTGGACAAGATAAAAAAGTTTGGGAAAAACGTTGGCACACGTGCATAATATCTCATGGGGATTACTTTGAAGGGGACAAAATAGATATTATTATATTATTAAATAAATTTTGAAAACACACAAAACTCGCGATACTTTTTGAACACATCTCGTATATGAACGAACAAGCAATGGAGTGCATAAAAGTCAAAATAAAGATTTCCATCACGAAAAATTTTTTTCTCCTTTTATTCGGTATTCCTTTTATTTCCTTTATTACTTTTTGAAAGGGATCTAATAAGCGGCGCCATAGCCGAATGGTTTGGTGAGTGACTACCATTTGGAACTCGGAGTATGTACAGGTACGTTCGTATCTCCGTGAAACTCCAAAAAGAAGAAATATTTTTTTCTAATAGCAGTCGCCCCTCGGCAGGAAATGAACGAATGAATGAGCTCCTTGTAAAAAAACGTCTGCCTTTTGGAGTCGGTTTAAAACTATAGGTCCTTCCAATTGTAGAACAACATCAAGACGCACGACACAAATAGGAAGAGGAGCTCGGCCAAGCACCTAACAGAAGTGTAGGAGCCGCTCTCTCCAACTCTCTTTGATTATTCTAGACGTCATCTTAGGTCAGACTCTACTTGATCAAAAAGAGGCATCGCATGCGGTATCCGTGGATCCTTAACCTCAACCTCGCTGACAATATTTGTACTCGGCACTCGCCAAATCCAAAGTGGAACTCAACATCAATGCCTCTATAACCAAGATCAAGTGCATAAATACAAGCAGAACCCGTCCGTTCCTAACGCTCTATATAGGTGCGTTTCTGCTATCTAGAATGCATTACTTTGACCTCTGGCGGCAAACAAAATAAATAAGTCGCAACAAGCATTCGACAACTGCTCATTCCTCTCGCGTAGCACTAAATTAAGAATATATCCGTTTTACTATGCGAATTCGAAACGTGGAATGCTGTATTTGCAATCTCTTCGATTTGTAGTCTTAGGCGTATACTAAAGATAAGATGACCAGAAACTATATCCAACGGCAGACTGTGGAAATTGACTAATCATACGATCACCAGAAATAAATATTCTGAAAAATTGGAATGGAATTCGATCGGTCAAACACAGGAATCGCGATGAATGGGATGCTCCGTGCACACTTTGAGAAGACAGCTAGAGAAGGAATTAATATTAAGTGAATCGCACTGGAACGAAATAAAGAGAATGTCATCCGATAGGAATAGGTTTAAGAGTTCTGTTGCGGCCCTGTGGCCTTCATTGTGGAGCGGATGGATTTCGTAAATTTAACACAAACATGACTCAACTAAGGAGCTTAAAAATTCAAGCAATGCTCCAAATGGAGAGCAAAATCTAAATCAAGCCTAGTGTCAATTCTATTAAACTCAATGAGGGCTCTTGCGACGTCGTCAAAATAATGCTAAAAACCTTTAAGTATATGGTAGCACTATGTAGCACGGGAACCTTACTGTTAGTTTTTGTGGAACCAGTTACACTCTCTTATGAAGCGTAGAATAGGTTTTATCTCAACATCGGATAGTTCGGAACAGAGTCAAAATGGTATTTTCCCATCAACCTTGCTCTGCTCCTTGCTAAGCTGGACAATTACAGAGGAATTGTTCTACTGTTTTTTTCACTTCCTCGTCCTTACAACGTCTGCAGTATTCATGCGAATATATTCCTAGCCTAAAAGAGTTCCTACCTAACAACCAATGACCGGTGGCACAAGCCACGTCCTTCGACCCATTGTCTCTTGAGAGTTTAAGCAACTCTACTGATCTTCTCTTATCCTTAGCCTCTCAAATTAGCCTGGTTGTAACACGCGTATTTTCTTCCCTCCATGACGAATTGACCTCGTGGATAATATTATTTTTTATCCTTAATTTGCAAGTTGCCAAAGGGATTCCAATTAGTACCCTTTCTAGCTTGCTCATTGGCCCTGCAATTTCCTTCAATATTTCCATGTCCCGTAACCCACGTAAGGCTGACCTTGAAGAGGGTCCTAATATCGTTTAGAGCTGCCAGGCATACCTGAGCAACCTTTGACATTAGTATAACTATTCTTGTTATGGCGTCTTTATTAAGGTACACAGTTACCTCCTTATTACTAAGACGTCTGCTGTTATACGCTACAGTAGTCCGGAAGTCGAACCGATAATTTTAATCCTAATTCTTTTGAAAAAACTTCATAGCCTACTTTATTTTCTAGCTTGGATCTATCCGTGTAGAAACTTATTTCCCCTCTTCTCCATGGTCTTTGAGTTTGCCACTCTTTTCTTAACGGAATGTTAGTCTTGAAGAGCCTGTTGAAAGGGCGTTTCGGAAAAGTTTAATCGATTTATTGGTTGTAACTATTCATAGTTTGTAGTATTGAAGCGTGACCGAGCCGCCTGGTCTTCCATAGGGCCATACTGTTAAGTCTAAGCGCTGAAGCTGCAGCCACGTGTTTTTCTACCAGATTTAGAGCAGGTAATAGGACTATGAATAAGTTCCTTGCGGTTTTACAACAGATGGCGTAACTTGATTATTATTCCATCGATCCACATTTCCAAACATTCATTGGAGAGCTACTGTCGTAAGGCACAAACGTCAGTATAAGTTTTTTATTTGAAGCGTAAACAACAATATTTTTACCACACTTGAAAATGTCGAATTTCGTGCCAAATAATGTGTTTTTGCGGGGAATTTTTTAATATGAAGAAAAAAGCAGCCGAAAGTCATCGTATCTTGGTGGAAGTTTATGGTGAGCATGCTCTAGCTGAGCGAACGTGCCAGAAGTGGTTTGCACGCTTTAAAAGTGGTGATTTTGGCTTGGAAGACGAAGAACGCGAGGGTGCGCCGCCAAAGTTCATGGATACCGAATTGGAGGAATTGCTCGATCAAGATCCGGCTCAAACGCAAGAAGAGGTTGCAAAAACTTTGGGAGTTGATCAATCAACCATTTCCAAACGTTTAAAAGCCATGGGAATGATCCGAAAGGTAGGCCATTGGGTGTCGTATGAATTGAAGCCAAGAGACGTTGAACGCCGTTTTATGGCATGCGAACAACTGCTTCAACGGCACAAAAGAAAGGGTTTTTTGCATCGAATTGTGACTGGCGATGAAAAGTGGGTCCATTACGACAATCCAAACGTCGGGCAACGTATGGATACCCTGGCCATGCTTCAACATCGACGTCGGCGCAGAATATTCATGGCCTGAAGGTTATGCTGTGTATCTGGTGGGACCAGCTGGGTGTTGTGTATTATGAGCTACTGAAACCGAATGAAACGATTACGGGGGATGTCTACCGACGACAATTGATGCGTTTGAGCCGAGCACTGCGAGAAAAACGGCCGCAATACGCCGATAGACACGACAAAGTTATTTTGCAACATGACAATGCTCGGCCACATGTTGCACAAGTGGTCAAAACATACTTAGAAACGCTCAAATGGGATGTCCTACCCCACCCGCCGTATAGTCCAGACCTTGCGCCATCCGACTACTATCTCTTCCGATCGATGCAACATGGCCTGGCTGACCAGCACTTCCGTAATTACGATGAAGTCAAAAAATGGATCGATTCGTGGATTGCGGCAAAACCGACCGAATTTTTCACAAAGGGAATCCGTGAATTGCCAGAAAGATGGGAAAAAGTAGTAGCAAGCGATGGACAATACTTTGAATATTAAATTTGTAACCATTTTACGTCAATAAAGTTTCAAATTTCGAAAAAAAACCGCACGAACTTAACCATAGTCCTATTAAGTTGACTAGCACCTCGAGCGTTTTATCAGGGGTGGTCCTAAAAGCGCCAGTGATGCATTCGTATAACTTGCCTTTTGAGTTAATAACCACCACACAGGTATTTAATGGGCCGAACTACTGAAGTGTAAACTCAGTTTATGATACGAGGTGTTAATCCCCATTTGATTCCAACCGCTTTCTTGGATGGTGTGCAATGCAATGTGGGTCTTTTGAAGCCTATTCTCAATATTAGATTTCCACGCAAGTTTCCTGTCTAATAGGTGTCCTCGGAACTTCACATTCTCTTTCAAAGGAGTCTCCACACCCTTGAAAATTAGCGGAGAGTCTGGGAGCAGTCTATGTTTCTTTGTAAAGAGAATTACGGGCGTTGTAAATGCCAGGGCATTATGAACCCTCACCCAATAAAAAAAAATTTTTTACTTGAACTTAATTTGCTTATTGCAGTTTATTTGCGAAATTAAATTCTTTTATACCTTTTTCCATTGGCACTTATTAATTTAATATACCTTTTTTAACCGCTGGCAACTCTCTCAAAAAGTTAGTTTGATTTTCAGTACATTTCAGCTATTTGTGTGAAATATTTCATGCAAACGTCCCAACCAACACACACACACAAACTTTTACATTTGTAATATTATTACAATTCCTCTTTAAAAACAAATTAAGAGTAAAAATAACAAAAATTATAAAGGTACAATTTTTTCATAAACTTTCAATTGGTCATTTTGCACCTGGTACATTTCTGGTCACTCCCGAACTAGTATAACTTCCTCCATCTAATACTATTTCATAAGCCAGACTGTTTGCTAAGTAGTTTAGCCTGTCCTGTGCATCTGTTGTATGGTATGTATGCATGCATGCCTGTAAGAGTGAATATATGTACATATGCAGGTACGTATGTATGTATAAGAATATAATTCAAAATGACCTGTTTCCTACAAAGCACTGCACTGAATTTATCTCATCTTCTCAGAATCAGAAGTAGTACGCTTTAATACTTTAATTATTTCGTCGACGTTGCTTTAAAATACTGCTGACTACATTCACTCTTTACTTATTAATTTCGACATGCATTTTCACAATTTTGGTTTTTTATATGTATATTTTTTTGTCCATGGTTTTTTAATATTATTTTTCCAGCTTTAATATAATTCCCACATTTTACACATTGCATATATGTACAGCACAACGACATGAGTGAGCTTCTGACACTGATGGACATTTTCTTTGAAGCTCGGTGCTTGTGGTCGGTATTGATTAAAGTCATCTGGAAAAAATTATGTCAGAGTGAGGTGCTTATGAATATGTGAATATTAAAAAGTGCTTCCGTGGTTACATGTATATGTATGTTGGACGTTTATGGTAAAGAGCGATAATTGAGTACATTTTAGAAATGGTATTTGTGAAGCATCGAAGTGCTTTGCTGCGAAAATTTCTGGCGGAATCATTTTGTTTTTTACTCTTGGTGTGGATGCCACCTTTCGTATGTTTGTAGTGAACTCGCATGGCTTCATGCACCATAAGACGAAACCGCAAACGATTACTGATTGTGTCTGCCAGTTGAACTCGCTTTTGCATAGACACTCGCGGGAAAATTAACTCCTGCACTTACACCAACAAAAGCACCATATCGCAATGGCACCCACCAATTGTGTCATATTGCCATATGAAGGCTATTCTTGAAAGTTTTGCGTATGCAACTACTGAACTTTCTGTAATGAAAAATTGAAAATTCCAAAATTAATAGATTTAAATATCCAGCTCCGATTGGATACAAACGCTCCGGCTCTGATAGTACTCGATGCGGTACCAGCTGGTGGTAGCAGAGGATCAGGACGACTCGACTTCACTTGCTGTGTTCAACTGGCGCCGGTTAGCACGAGAAAGAAGCAACTGCCGCGCTTTGTTAAACTCGGCCAAAATCGCGTAAGCGGTTATCGCGCCAATTAAGAAGAAGAAGAAATATCGAACTAATATCTAGAATGGATAGTTACTAATTTTTACTAGCCTCTCTTGAGGCCAGTTTTTGCAAATGGTCACAAAGATTCCTTGATTATATGTAAGAGGTGATAGAACTTGGCATACCATCTCTCTGCGATCTGAAGTTGTGTTGTTGGAGCGTGGCACCGTTTCGTTACATTCCAATTTATTTCAGTCTACGATACACAAATCTTAAAGACTAAATTACAAATTACTATGTAACTTAGCCTAAAAATATATCAGCCTGGTGAGCCTTTTTTTACACCGACTACCACTTCTACCTAGCCTAAGTATAGAGCAATTCAAGAATGGACTGGCTGTCACTCTCCATAAAAACGTAGAGTAGGCCCTCTTCCGCCTAGAGGCCCGTTGTGATACCACTTCTTTGGACTAAAGCCTCTTTCTCTAATTCCCAATGTACTGAAGCCATTTCGTCTCTCGGCTGAACGATAAACTAATGTAGATAACTTCCGATTCCAAGTCTGCTTAACATCCCAAAAAGTAACCATTTAGATAGTTCCGTCGCGTTCTGGTAAGAGCAGGGCAGTAGCGGCGGATTTATTCAACACTCTCCACCTCCTCCTCGTTCATGTAACTGCGACAGAAGTCATTTGAGCGAAACCCAATACGTTTCCCATGTGCTCCCATTAGAACGAGTCCACTGTACTATAGGAAGGTCTGAATTGCCATTCTGAGTAACAGTCAGGCAGCACTCATGGCCATATCGTCCTGTGAGATCAAATCCTCACTGGTTCTTGAGTATATCGAGAAACTTAATCTACCAGGAACACACAACCGCAATCAGCTAATTTGGGTCCCAGGGTACAGGGGTATAATTGGGAACGAAATAGCGGACGCATTTGTGAGAGAGGCTGCGGCCTCACCTTTAATGGGACCCGAGCTCTTCCTTTCTGTGGATCAACATACCATCAAGGAGAAGCTCAGAGTGAAGACCTACGGCTAAGAGAGATTTCGTGGCACCAAACTATGGAGCTACGCCAGGCGAAATCCTTACTGGGAGGGTAAAACCAAAGAGGTTTAAAAACTCATAATCCTCCCCAAGGATAAACTGAGAATACTCATGGGCTTTCTTACAGGCCCCTGCAGACTGCGAAGTCATCTGCACATGATCGATATTTGGTCTACGGACTCTGTCGTTTCTGCGACCAATCTCAAAAGACTCCAATGCACCTTCTCCTGGAATGCAGTGCTATAGCACGGAGAAGGTTGAGGCATCGTGGTCAATTGCAGCGAGAGGAAGGGCACATACGCTCAATCCAATCCAGCTCTATCCTGAGAGAGTTTAATAAGAAAACTAGATCTGGATGAGATACTGTGATGAGTAAAGGGCGCACAAGCCATGAGGTCGAAGTGGAAATCTCTTATAATCTAATCTAATCTAATCTAATCTAATCTAATCTAATCTAGAGGAAAGTTGGTCTAGATTGATGGACGGCTTTCTATGCTCAATTCGTTTAGGCCAATACAGTCTAGTTACCTCAAAAGTAGGCTCCGTGGTCCAGCTATTGTTAGCTTACGCGATGTAGACCACCCTGAATTGGCTGATTTAAGATCCCATCTACCCTCCTAGCTAGCTCATCTGCGCTGTAATTTCTGGAAATGTCACTGTGTTGAGGAAACCATAAAATGTTCTTGGTACACCGTTTAACCGTCATTAAGAATTGTTCTACATTCAGTTGCTACTTTGGAAGAAATATTATAGCGCTGTAAAAATTTCATGGCATCTTAAGTGTCAGCAATGTGCAGATAGTGATCGATTGCATTACAGTAGACGACTTCCTGACCCACAAGGCAGCCTCCTTAATAACTATCAGCTTAGCTTGAAAGACGCTGCAGTAGTCAGATAGCCGCGGACTTAAGTTCAGCTGCAACACTTCTGAGTGGTTGTCACTCTCGACTTTATTATTGCAAAGAATGAATCTAAATACGGATCTTGACGATGAAAATTCAATAGAAAAACTGAAAAACGCCTTTGGATTAGAAGAAGATGAAGACAAAGCATTAGCTAATTGCAGTTGCGTTAACCGCTCCATGCTAGTGATGAAACTCAGCAGGCGTATGATATCTCAAGCTACTATATCCACAGGAGTAGCAGAAAAATGATTGCAAAAACATCTAAATCTTTGTATGGAGGGCGAAGGAAAGCTGAAAAGAATGTGCTGAGATGACACCATCGCACCTTTGAGACAGCTTCTGCCGAAAGGATTTGAGGCAATCGCAAGTCTCATACAGATCAGAAGGATCTCGTGACTTTACACGTCGCGACTAATGGTTGATGAGCTAGCTAGGCGGAAGGCTCACGAGTCGGTTTCTCTGCGAAATTAGAGGATTCGGACTCTCTTGAAAACCTGTGGTCTGTGGTCGAACCTTGATTCGACGCGAAGCCCAACTTTTCAGGAGCTAACCACAGGTTTTCAAGAGAGTCTCAATCCGCTAATTGCGCAAAGAAACCGACTCGTGGGTCTTCCGCCTAGCTAGCTCATCAGCCATTAGTTTCGCGCCACTGTTTTAGTAGTTTTATGCCACTGTGACCAGGATTCCAAATGAGCATAATACCGAAGTATCGACCTATAAATCCGGCATACCCAGACCAATTTTAATTTAACTGCCGTTTAGCTGTCGGAATGACAGTTTACCTCTTCATGTTTATCTGATATTTTCAAAATTCTGACTAAAAAATTTGAAATGTTGATGACAAAAAGCTTGAAAAAAAAATTTAAATGCAGAAGATGTCAAAACTTAAGCATATATTAAAATCGTTTCGCTCCTTCTAATAATTCGCTTTACTAGATATGATTATTTTACATAAATTTTAAATGCACCAGCTATCTTAAGGGAAGCTTCGGAGGGAACCAGCTGCTCGATAGTTCGATTGGTCTTTCGCCCCTATACTCAATTCTGAAAATCGATTTGCTCATCATTTATTTTCTCTCTCATTTCTTTCATTCCCTCTCTTAAGCACAGGCTAGTCTGAATTTCCTTCTCTACTAATAATTTCTGACAAGATGAGCTACCTGTATTTGAGAGCGGGCAGGGAGTTTTCGTAGAATCACAAAATTGGGTATTAGGGAGGCGTCAATTGCTTTAGATCACTGCTTCGGAGACCAACTTGAAAGAAGTTTTGGTTGTCCCCCAGGAAATATTTATTGTTTTTTACCAAAAATTTTTCTAGAAACCTTGTTATTTTTTCTCTTAGAGTGATAATTACTTGACTCACAACTCAAAGAGAAAATATTTTCCCAAAAAAAACAAACAACACTTAACGTGCTTTGTCCCAATACCAACATATCCTGTAACGTTTATGCGCCAAAAAATAAGGTAAACTTTATTATAATTCAGGATTCTCTAATTTATAGAAGCTCTCTAAATTTCAAAGAAAAACCTTAGCTTTAGAGTTTACAATACAAACCAAAATGTCACCAGAGGAATGTAACTTTCAAATGAATGGTGACCGCAAAGATTGAAAATTTTTCCAACGGAAAATTTTAAATTTTTTACAATGAAACTGGCCTGCATTATAAAGGGTGATTTTTTAAAAGCTATAGGAAAGTTTTTCAAAAAACACACATAAAATTCAGAAAAATTCATGAAATTTTTATTTAAATCGATAGTACAGTCCATATAAATTAATGTTTGAAGATGATTTCATGGAAATGTTGACCGCGACTGCGCCTCAAATGGTCCATCCGCTTAGTCCATACTCTTTCCAATGTGTCGGCCGGTATCTTAAATATAAATTTTGTTTGCTTTAATGTTGTCTTCCAATGCGTTAATTGAAGCAGGCTTGTCTGAATAGACATGAGCTTTAACATAGCCCCACAAAAAATAATCTAAAGGCGTTATATCGCACGATCTGGGTTACCAATTGACAGCTCCCGAACGTGAAATAAAATGTTCACCGAACTCGCCTCTCAACAAGTCCATTGTTACGCGTGCTGTGTGGCATGTGGCACCGTCTTGCTGAAACCACATGTCGTGCAAGTCGAGCCCTTGCATTTTGGGCAAAAAAAAGTTGGATATCATTCCACGGTAGCGCTCACCATTCACAGTTACGTTACGATTCGCAGCATCTTTGCAGAAATACGGTCCAATGATATCTCCAGCCCATAAACCGCACCAAACTGTGACCTTTTCTGGATACACTGGTCGCTCTTGCAATTCTTCTGGCTGATCTTCACTCCAGCTTCATGCTGAACACAATTTTTCGATAAAAAATTGGATCTTCGGCCAACTTTCCAAGAGTTCATTCACCAAAAATTCTGCGTTGCGGTAGGTCGTTCGGCTTCAATTCTTGCACCAGCTGTATTTTGAAAGGCTTCAGACCTAAATCCTTTTCCACGTTGAGGCCCAATTGCTGCGAACGGCGACGAATCGATAATTGATGGTCATCATTAACACTGGCCGATACAGCTGCGATATTTTCTTCAGTTCGCACTCTACAGGTACGTAAGCGTGTTGGTGGTTTGATGTCTAATAATCTAAATTTGGTTGTAAATTTAGTCGCAATAGTTCGAATAACCGCTTCAGTGGGTCGATTAAACTGACCATAAAATGGAAAAAGCGTGCGATAAACTTTCTTAACAGAACACGCATTTTTATAATAAAATTCAATGATTTGCAAGCATTGTTCGTTTGTAAGACGATTCATGGTTAAATCATAGACCAAACTGAAGACGTTTGACAGTGAAACAAAACACGAAACGTGCGACAGCTGTTTAAACCAACTGTTTAAAAAGATAATAGCTAAAAAATCACATGTTACTTAGCCTTCTTTACCACGATTTTTGTGATATGATAATTCTTGTCTGAGTTATTGCTTTTGCGGACTATAAAGCGTAGAGACATACTTGGCTAAATTGGCTGCATCCCAGCTGCTAAAGAATTAGTTTTGCACAGAATATGTATATATATTTCGATTCCCTCCTGCACTAACATGCACGGGTATAAAATAGACGAGATTACAATGACAGCGGCACCTCTACATGTCAGTGCATAGTTCTCGCTTAAAATACTCACCCAGTAAAGCAATAAATTTTATTGCATTTCACTTTCAGGTTTACCAAGTCAACATTTCTGACTAACACAAACGCCTATTCCGAGTACTTTGCTGAGCAAATTAATTGGGAGTGTGGTTGGTGCCAATAGCATCCAGCAAAGTGAGGTGAAAAAACAAAAATGCTGAAGCACTAACAGCAAAAAAACAAAGTAAAAAAATCCTCACCGTGAAGCGATCCACAAACCCATCCAGTTGGCAAATAAAGTTGTTCAACGCTAAACGAAATTATTTGATTGCGGTCTACCTTTGCCATTCGCTTACTGATATACATACGTGCATACACACACAAAAAAACATATTATTCTACATGCACACATACCTGCATACTAGACACACACATACAAATATTCATGCAATATTTTGCTACACCGCATTGTCATTGTTGTTTGTGCATAGTCTGTTTGGTTGGCGTGTAAAGTTTTGGGTCCATAAATCAATTTGCCACCAGCGTAAAAACCATTTGAAAAAATGTACCGTTAAATAACTCAATTTGTGTGCTAAGGAAATTTTGGTTGTTAGAAAGATATTTAATGCCCACCCTGGGGCATGGGTTGGTAGTTAATTTGTATGTACGTAGCTATATTTTTATTGGCATTTATTGTTGAATGGTATGGAAATAAAAAGTTGCGTACTTTTTCAGTTAATTCCAAAAATGAAGCTATCAACTAAGAAATATATTTAATTATTTTCTATGCAGCTGGGGGTAGATATTTTTATTTACATTCATTTTTCAAGCATGCGGGTAAATGTACAAGGTGGCGCGGAATTAATCACCCCTTCGTAAGATATATAAATTTTGCAAATGGCGTCGCACTTCTATCAGATTTGAGACCTGTGAGGTAGACAGCTGCAGTATACGAGGGTCGTTTGAAAAGTGCGTGCAAAGTCTGATCGAGGGCACTATTGGCACATATCGAGGTTATGTTTAGTTAGTAGCATTTCTTGTCAGAACATCCTTCAAGTTTCACCCAGTTCGGGCTATATCCTAGTGCTTGGCAATCGTTTGAATCAAGGAAAACGAGTGATTTCAGATTTCCATCCACACACCAGCTCATGCCTCAGCAGTTGATGCCGCAAAACGAATGGAAGTTGGGTTCTAGCACGTATCTCTTGTCCCTTTTAACCAGACTTGGCTCCTTAGATCCCTCGGACTACTACTCGTATTTGTACCCTAATTCGAAGAAATAACTGGCGGGCAAAAAAGATGTTATTCATACGAAGAGGTGATTGGAGAAACGAATGGCTATTTGTGAGACTTGGAAAAATCCTATAATACGGAAAGGATTCGGCAAACTAGAACAGCGAACTAGACTATGTCGAAAAATAAAAATTGTTTGCACTAAACAATTAAGTAGTGTTCATTTTTGCATGGCCTTTTCAAACCACGCTCATACAAATATACCTGTTATAGGGCACATAAAGTTTAAAATAAATATTTCCAGCACTCGAAATCGTTTTTTTTTTTTTTTTAAATTAATAAAAAAGTTAACTTAGCTTAGGTTAGCCTAGATGGTAGTAAGCCACGCATAGACCTTTTGGTCGCTAGCGGTACCAGAATAAAAAAGTTAACAATTGAGTGATTCATTTTGTGCCACCTTGTAAACATATATAGGTATATAAACAATACAAATATGTCATTGGCTCCCATGATTCACCCTAATTGAGCAATTAACAGTCACACAAAATGCAGCAGTTGATGGCTGAGCAATCCATTAATTGTGTTATCATTGGCTGGCATTGTGACTTATCGCTGATAGCTTAATTGGCTGAATTATGTCACCAACTCTTTTTAGGTAGTTATTTTTATGCTGCAGATCCAGTTTCATTGATTTCGAAAAAATTATTGAGGCATTAAGCTACTATAGTGGCGGTAAAAGTAAACAAATTTAGCGAATCTTTTTTCTGCGGGGTCGTAAAATAAAGGAAATCATGAAAAAACTCCTTTATTAGACGTATCATAAACTTCATAAATTACACTGTGCAAGATGAAAATTTGGGCAGAGGCTTCAATACATGATTCTCCTCAATTGAATTATTCAAATCTCAATGCCGCTCTGCGTTTTGTCAGTCTGATTTCAATTTTTGAAAGACGACTTGGTTTGAAAATTACGCTTGGAGCCGCTGAGAGCGCATTTAGAAACAAGTTTGAATTATATTTGAATTTTTAGAACTATTTAAATCTTAATGTGCGTATAATATACGTACCGCAAAACTAATTAGAAATACATTTTAAGTCGTTAAACAATTTTTTTTTGTTTTAGAAAACTTGATGGCGTGCGCTGATGATGTGGTGTTAATAGCTTCAAAACTGTATCTGAATTCGATCAGCGGGATCATTCAAAGGGCGCTACGCGAGCTTAACTCTTGTGTCCTAAGTTTAAGCCCGCATAAAACAGAACTTATGATTTTTACCACCAGTGGCCATTGTGGCCGTCAGTGTGGGACTTTAATCCGAACTAAAACCCCCCCTTGTCCGAACGGTTGCTCCTCCTGGAACTTTGCCTGTAAGTAATATGTCGGGAGGCCGTTATGGAGTATGTTAACTCAAATCAGTCAGTCTCTGTCAGTACGAGAATCTGTTCGGTGTTCGTCTTTTGTCTTGCAACGATTCTTCAGCATTTCTATCAGCTTGGTGAGCAAGCTGTAGTTGCGCAGGCTCGCCTTTCGGACTTTTTCTTCATCACGCAGCTTTTTTATTATACGCGCTGCTACACCACTTAATGCTCGCCATTTTCTAGGTTTATCGTACATTTGCATCGTAAGGTTTGCCTCTATGGAATGCTCGCAAAAACCACGCAAAGGTCGATGTGGAACTGCAGATTCGATTTCGAAACACGGAAACCGGAATAGCACATGCCTTGTACTCTCTGGTTCGTCAGGGCAGCCCGGGCAAAAGTGGTCGTTTTCCAAATTTAAGCCGTGTAGGCGCTCTTCAAAACATCCGCGACATCAGTCAGCAGTCGCGTCACGTTATTCCAACAGATCTACATATCAAGAAGATGGCAACCATGAGTCCATTTAGGTTAAATGAAACGGGCCGCTTGAAGGAAAAAACGTACGGTCGTGCCAGTCTATTATTGCAACAAGCTCAGTATAGCTCGGAGCGAACTGACTATATCAACCACAGAAATTTTGCCAATCTCTTTCAATCTCAGGAGGTATGGAGTAAGGGATTCTCACTAAACAACTTCGACACGACAGTCTACACAGATGGCTCCGAAATGGATTGTGGCGTTGGAGCAGGTATATACTCCCATAGACTTAGAATTGAAAAATCTGCACGTCTTCCTAATACCTGCAGTGTCTTCCAGGCGGAAGTACTGCTAATTGAGGAAGCTTGTAGGTTACTAATAGCAGATTTCTCTTTTAAGAGCAAGTTTGCTATTCTTTTGGATAGCCAAGCTTCAATCCAGGATTCGTCTACAAAAACCTCTAAACTCACCTTGAGTGAATACCATAGGGTCACTTTAATATGGGTCCCAGGGTATCGGAACTTTGAAGGTAACGAGAAAGCAGATGAACTGGCAAGAGAGGGATCTGTCATGAATAACGTTCTTGCAGAAACCATTAGATACAGTCAAGAAAACAATTTCCTCAAAATACCTCCGAATCGCGAATTGTGCATGGAAAGACTAAACGACAGGAAAAATTAGCAAAAAGTTATGAACCAGCTACATTCTCAAACAATCGTCAAACTGAAACCATCGTCCATGCCTGGACGCTTGGAGACTCACGACCATATCCAGTCTTTGCGATTAAGAAACGTTATAACGTTGTTCATGTCTGTACCAGCCAGCTGTTCGAGGCTCTCAAAAAGCGCCTTGTGATGCGGTACTCTGTTTTCGACTAGCCTTTCCATGGCTTCCCTGCTCCGTTGCACATTTTTGGGCTTAATGCAATATGAGGTTTTTGCTTTTATTGCTGCTTGATTGTCCACGTAAATTTTAATTATTGAATTATTTTCAGTTTTGTGTAGGCTTGTGCCGCGCTGGGCATTCTCAACAGCAGAAACTTTCACTTGGAAAGTTCTACTCTGGTCCGGCAGCTTGATTGGCTGCCTAATTCATAGTTTTGAGTAGTAAATACTGGTTCCTACAAAGTTATAGAGCCGTCTGTGCCAATATGAGAAATCCTACGACCAGGCCTCATGTTTTTGTGTCATTCCTCCTATCGAAACCGTTATTAAAACCCAATTAAATCGTGGAGTCATGAAGTCTGTAAAACCTGTAATCTTCACGCTGATTTTGCTACAAGATGATTAAGGTCAGTAGGTGGTTTGCTAAGTATATTTTCTAGCACCACCATAGGAGTAGGGTTCATTTGATCCTGTTATGCACAGAACCACTGAATCCTTTCCTATGACATTCAATGTGTCCCTTTCCTTGTTGTAGCCCACCATACCAAGGAGCCATACAGCAATATCGGTATAACTATTGCCACATCCTCGCTACCAACTTGTTTAACGGTGAATTACGGCCTGACTATATCCAGTATATGCAGTTTAAGAACCTTATTAGGCTGTTGACGTTTAGGCCAGACAGTTGTTCGATACTCTGGAACAGCGGTTTGGCCACGGTTGACATTCTCTCCTTCCATAAGGCAGGGTATTCATAGAGAAAATGGGTTCCTTCTTTTCTGGTTGTTTACAACTGTGGCAGTGTGTCTGGTGAGGGATGCCCATTTTGGCTGATTGTTTTCCGATAGGCCAAAAGCCCGTTATGACTGCCGTGAGTCTCCAGGCGTTTTGAGAAGGGGTCTCGGTACCTTATACTTCCTAGTATATAAAAAGTATCATGTCCGTTTATGTATTGAAATAAAATAGGAAAATATGCTGGTAGGATGTATATAGCAAAATTGTATAAAAAATAATTTTATAGAATATTTTAACCCAGGGAGGGAGCAACGTAAGAGTTGTTTAGACCCCCTTTTTTTAGGAAGTCAGAATAAAATGGCTTTTTGAAGGTCACTAGAGGGTTAAAATGTACTAAAAAATTATTCGCCATACAATTTTACTAGGGGCTCTCTCAGACAAAATCTTTATAAAAAAGTATGTAAGTCCACAAGAAATAAAAAAAATCTTTCTCCTTGAAATATGCAAAATATTAATAATTATTCAGGTATATTACAGTTAAAATACAGGATATCGTTAAAATACAGGCATCTAATTGGGTAGTCTAAGTCATGTTTTGACTGCAGTAATGGGCAGCCACCGTAGCCAAATGGATTGGTGCGTGACTACCATTTGGAATTCGGAGAACGTAGGCTCGAATCTCTGTGAAACACGAAAATGAAGAAAAAGTTGGTTTATTCAGTGCTTCAATTATTTATATACCACCCTAGTATGCTTACGCCTACTTTCATATGTGCATTTATGAAACAAAAAATATTTTTTATTACAAACTTTTTCTTTGGAAAAAGTGCGTGAGTCACTAACTATTCGAATTTGTGCTTACGTATTTAAGATGCAAATACAGCACCAAAAGCTTCAAAGTAAATACAAAGTAATGCTAATAATTTCATGAGCAAATAAATGTTTTTCGTGCAACGGAATGCGTCAGTGGGATATATCAATCACATTTAAATGCCTAATTAGCACGGGCGTAGAGTGAAGCACACCTACGCCTACTGCCACGTATGTATGTATGTATGTGTGTACATACCCATGCCTAGCGAGCAATTAAAACATTGTAATAATGCGGCGGACTATAGGAAAGATAGAAAGAACGCGATTTAATACAAGATATGTATGTGTGTTTGTATTGGTGGCATATATTTTTATTCTTAAATGAAAACACGTAGATTGAAACTCTTGTCAAGTGGAAGTCCACGCCAATGAAAGTAAGCTAGGTGGCGCCAACAAATTTACATAAATTAATTAGGACTCAGATATTTTTCGATGCTGTGCATTCAATTTTTTAAGCAAATCAAGCAAAAAATCAGGCATTTCACTTTATTTGCATATGAATATATGCAACGGGTGAAAAATTTAAAGGTATCGGATTTTAAATTGACATAAAACAATGAAAATTCAAATTGATTGGATAGCCTTGATTATTTTTTATGTAGAACCATTCATGACATTTATTTTTTAAAGATAATCTCTTTCAAATGTTGGTCGCAACTACATTGTAATTCGACCGTCGGTAAAAACCAATTTTGAATGACTCGCTGGAGAACTTCCGTAGGTATCTCTTGAATAACTTTAGTAATATTGGCTTCCCACGCCTCATTCGAAGCTGGTTTTTGCGCAAAGCATTTAGATTTCACACACCCCCCATATCACATGATCTCGGTGGCCAATCCACTTGTGCGAGGCGAGAGATAAACTGCTTACCGAAACGACGACGCAGTAAATCCATTATTTCACGGGCTATATGGGATGTATGGCAAGTAGCGCCGTATTGTTAGAACGAGATTCAATTTCCGGCATGAAACAGTCTATTGCTATAACCAAATGTTGAAGAGATCACGGGCTACAATTTCCGGCATCAAAAAGTCGTTTATCATAGCGCGTTAGCGTTCGCCATTCACTGTTACATTGGCGCCAGCCTCGTCTTTAAAGAAATATCGTCCGATGATTCCTCCAGCCCATAGGCCGCAACAAGAGGGGAGCGGACATATCAAGCGACCACCATCTCCTCATCGCTGTAGTCCGGCTAAAAGTTGCGGCAATAACCCAACAAAAGTCGCAACGCCGCTTCAATGTGGAAAAATTGAAGGACGAGAGGGCATCCACTAGGTTCGTCGAAGCACTAACCTCGACCACTGCCCCAACTACACCACACGAAAATGAGTGGCAGCGAACCAAGCAAGTTTTCCTGAACTCAGCAGAGACCCATTTAGGATTTAAGGCAATCAAGCGCAAGTGCGGAATATCAGACAGAACCTGGAACCTAATTAATGATCGCAGAGACATCAAAAACCAACTAAACTGTGCTAAAACAAGGCTATCTAAGACAGTCCTGCAGCAGCGATACAGCGACATGGGCAAGCAGGTTAAGAAAAGTGCAAGAACGGACAAAAGGATCTGGAACGACAACATAGCCAGCAACGCGCAGTCCGCGGCGGAGACGCATCGCACCCGTGATCTTTTCCTCGCCATACGCAATTTAACCAACAAGTCACAGAAGTCCAGTAAGCCGCTTAAGGATGAGCATGGCGAAATGACGACGTCCAAAACTAAACAAGCACGCATTTGGGAAAAATACTACGAGAAGCTCCTTGCGCCAACACCATCCGTAGCAATACAGCCATGTGAATGTCCACGTCACTTGGTAAGACGCGATATCTCCACCACCTTGCCTGATGAGATCGAAGTTATGAACTGAATTAAAGCCCTAAAGGCCAATAAAGCGCCAGGTCCAGACAACATCAATCCTGAACTACTTAAGGCTGACCCTCAGGTGAGCGCTCGAAGGCTACTCCCTCTACTGCAAAACATTTGGATGTCCGGGAAGATCCCGAATGACATTAAGGAGGGTGTCATCACGCTCATACCGAAAAAGGGCAATCTATCCGATTGCAAGAATTGGAGAGGCATAACACTATTAAGCATGGTCAATAAAGTAATAGCGCATATAATTAATAAAAGGCTTTCCGACGCACTGCAAAGTGGCCTACGGAATGAACAAGCGGGATTCCGACCACGCTGTTCTTGCGTCGATCAAATCAACACCCTGAGAGTGATTGTCGAGCAATCGGTCGAGTGGCGTTCGCCACTTTATCTCTGCTTCATCGACTTTGAAAAAGCTTTTGATACTCTTAACCACGAGGCAATCTGGGGAGCACTTTACTGCAAAGGAGTACCTGAAAAAATCATTTCACTTGTCAAAGAACTGTACAGTGAAGCAAGCTGCCGTGTGAGACATGAGGGCATCCTGAGCAACGCTATTCCAGTTCGAACAGGAGTAAGACAGGGATGCGTGCTATCTCCGCTCCTATTTAATCTGGTACTGGACTTAGTGATGCGACAAGCCTCAGCGGCGAACAGAGGCATATCCTGGGGCCTGAGCGGCAACCTTGAGGACTTAGACTACGCTGACGATATTTGCCTGCTATCACACAAACACTCACATATGCAAGCAAAAATAGAGGCGGTGAGCGAATTCGCAGCGAGGGCTGGACTGAAAATAAACATTGCGAAGACAAAGATAATGCGCATCAACACCACCGATTCACATATCTTTCAGATACGCGGCACTAACATCGAAGCTGTAGATGAATTCTGCTACCTAGGCAGTGTAATAAATAAAAACGGCGGTTCAGCGGCTGACATACGTAACCGGATATCGAAAGCTCGCGTAGTGTTTGGCATGCTTGATAAAGTTTGGAGAGCAACGCATATAACGAGGCGCACGAAGCTGAGAATCTTCGAGTCCAATGTGAAATCTGTCCTCTTGTATGCATACGAAACGTGGAACGCGTCAACACGTGACATACAAGCAATGCAAGTATTCATCAACCGCAGCCTTCGCAAGATCACGCGCATTTTTTGGCCTAACGTCATATCAAACTCCGATCTGTGGACTATAACGAAACAGATACCAGTCTATCTCGAAATTCGACGCCGCAAATGGAAATGGATCGGTCACACACTTCGAAAGCCATATGGTGATATCACTAGAGCAGCCCTGGATTGGAACCCCCAAGGCAGCCGCAGACCTGGCAGACCATCTAACACGTGGAGGCGACTAGTAGAAACAGAAGTGCAACAAGCAGGCCGCTCCTGGCGGCAAATAAAATTCCTAGCTTCTAATAGATTTAACTTTAACTTGTTTATTGAGGCCCCTTGTTCCACCTAGGAAACACGGGAAAAAATATATATATATATAGGCCGCACCAAACGATTGCTTTCAATGGATGTAATGGCTGTTCTTGAACGGCTTCGGGTTGCTCTTCCGCCCAAAATACGGTAATTTTGCTTATTGACTTAGTCATCAAACCAAAAATGGGCCTGATCGCTGAACATTATAAAGTTGACCTGGGCGCGCGATGAACAATTTTCACAGAGCGCCGATTTTCGTATTACAATTGTACGATTTGTAAACGCTGTTGAGGCGTAAGTCTATCCATGATGATTTGTCAATGAGTACTGAAATGTCAGTGAGTACTGAAAAAGTATGTATTTAGTTTGAGAGTAGTCGCGCTTGATCAGGTAAAAAAAACCCTATTGGAAAAGTACCGCCAATCTGATCACCCTTTATACACCCATACCAAAGCATACGCACAATTTTGGAAAGCTATTAGTGGCATTCACCAATCACCAGAGCCACAGCTGATTGACGCAGCAACTGCAGTACAGCCACGAATGCAGTTTTCGATTTCAATTACAATTACAGTAAACTCTTTGTCGTCACCCCTCTGCTATCTCTCAATATTCAATATGCTTTTGATTACTTTCGATGCACGTAATTCAATTTTGTTCTTTTGTATTTGTACTCTGCATGCAAGAAGTGTACGCTACGACTACCGCAATAATAAAACTTACAGTGAGGTGAATCAGTATTTTTCGTGGGAAAAAATATTTAAAATGCACGGGAGTTTATGCAACACTCAGCAGCGCTGCCATCCGATCCGATTATTCACTTTTGCCAATTGTTACGTGCGTACCGCTGCTGATGTAAAACAAGAACAAGAACAATAAAATTACCCCAAACTCGAAATGAAAATGTGGAATTTTAATTGAAGCATTGATGTGGATAATTTATATGTATGTGTGTGCACGCATTTGCGTTGATGCATGTGTATGTGTATGTCTTACGAAATACATAAAGTTCCAAATATATGCACATTTGCGTTAAATTTCTTCCTATGAAACCAGTGCGCGCCTAATTAGACCGATAATTGAGGACTTCTGCAATAAAGGAGAGCTGCCTGTAGAGTTGAGGGAAGGTGTCATAATCAATCTTCCTAAGAAAGGTGATCTGTCTGAATGTAAGAACTGTCAGAATATAAGAACGTTTCTGAGCACGTTGCACAAAATAATTACTCAAATGATTAGCATCCGCATATCGAGCGCTGTGAAGTCAAATCTATGAACGGAAAAGCAGACTTTCGAGCTGGAAGCTCCTGCGTTGATCACGTCAACAGCCTCAGAGTAATAGTAGAGCAGTGGGTAGAATGACGATCTCCTCTCTATTTTATCTTTAACGATTTCTAAGCAGCATTCGATTCTCTCCACTATAATGCGATTTAGAATGCACTGGCATGTAAAGGTGTACCAAAACACCTACTCGAGCTAATCCTAGCATTATACACCAACGCTAGATGTCGTATCTTGCATAAAGAGGCACTGAGTAGTCGTCTACCAGTCACTGAAGGAGTCCGACAAGGCCGCGTCCTATCACCTCTACTCTTTCACATTGTTTTGGACGTCGTGATGAGCAAAGTAACACGTGAGACTAAAGAGATGACATGGGAACTAAATGGACGGCACGAAGATCTTGATTACGCTGACGATATTTGTCTTATGGCTCACATTTTTTCAAACATGGCAAAAAAAACTATCGCTGGTGGCACAAACTGCCGTAGAAGTAGACCTATAAATAAACTTTGCCAAAAAACAAGGTGATACGGGTAAACACTAAATATACGCAAAAATTCTAAATCACTAATATTGAACTCGGAGACGGGGCTATTTGTAGAGTATATATCTGTATAAAAAAACGTATAAAAAGCGTATAAGCGAAGCAAGCTTTATTATGTATGAATT
This sequence comes from Anastrepha obliqua, assembly GCF_027943255.1. NCBI lineage: Eukaryota > Metazoa > Arthropoda > Insecta > Diptera > Tephritidae > Anastrepha > Anastrepha obliqua. The sequence continues at coordinate 108,935,756 of NC_072894.1, read as the reverse complement.
AACATAAAGAGCGATGGGACGGTTTAGAACACTGCAGAACTGCAAAGCGTTTTGTGACAAGTCCGAACAGAACACTGTCAAACTTTTTACTAAATCTTGGAAGGATGGTTGATGGACGGTTGATGGTCGGAATATTACAGGACACAACCCATGGGGCCAGCATATGACCACCATTAGAATGGAATCAATGTGCCTGACTTACTTAGAGGAGGCGGATAGCACTGAGCACTTTCTCTGTGAGTGTCCTGCCTTTGCTAGAGCAAGGCTACGAGTTTTGGGTTTTGATGGCATGAAAACAAGTAAAATTCCTTTTCTCAAACTAGAGAATATTTTCAGATTTATCAAAGAATCAGGAAAACTCTCACAGGACTAACTATCTCTGCCTCTGTGTCTATTCTTTCCTATCTCTTTCTCTGATACTTTTCTCCTTTCCTCCCTGACTATCTACCCTCTTTTCGGAGCTTTAAATACAATGGGCTTTTTAGCCTGAGTGTTTTAGGAGCCACCGAATCTCTTGGTGCTCCTTGGCTCGACCTATTCAAATTTCTATTTCAAGCTCTCGGTGCTCTAAAATCCTGTGTGGAACTCCCCGATTATCACACGTCACACAAAAATAAAAATATGAAAATATTTAATTCCAACATGAAGTCCGCTCTTATGCACGGTTACGAAACCTTGTAGCTCTGAGTTCCAAATATATACTGACTTGTGGAATCGTTGTAACCATACACCAATGCGCCTGGAAATACTGAAAAGGAATGTGGCTGGCTCGGACACGTGTTAAGAAGCGACCAAGCCAACATCACAGCGTAATCTACTGGAATTCTGAAGCCGACGTAGAGGCAAACCAGCACTGACCTGGAAGAGGAATCTGGGAGCTATTATCCCAAATGGAACATAGAGCCTCCATAAAACATTTCCACCGTCCTTCGCAATGACTTTAATTTCCCTATAGATTTTTCCCGTAGCACTTATCTCCTTTTATGCCTTCTCTTCCACGTACATTAAGGCCGACCTTACCGCCTTCTACCTTGTCGGTTCCATTCCAGCGCCTGTCTGACTTCAGTTGGGTCCTTTCTTAAGGTATAACCGATAAATTTCGACTTTCTAAGTTTTATTTAAGACTAGATAGGTAGTTGTATGCCCTGCGTTGGAGATTATGCTGTGACACCAGATACCGGGAATTTACCGTAAGCACTTGTTGATAAAATGCCTTCATCATATTGCAAAGGCCACATTGATCCAAGTTTCAAACTTTTTACAAAATTTATAAAATCTCGACAAAATTGTCACCAAAATTTCAAACTTCTTAAACTGGAATTGAAAAAAAAAAAACAATTGCGTATGCAGTTTTATAGCTCACGAAATTTGAATAAAAAGTAAAAAAATCGTGCATTAATTATATGAATTATACTAACGCAACACCGCCAACAAAAATCAATTACCAAACTCAACGTGAATTTTGAATAACTTCAAACTTACACTACATTATACTATAGTAAATCGGCTATGAAACTACTTAGCAAATTTTTCATAAAGCATTAAATTTTTTATGCAAATTCGATGGGTGTTTAAAAATGTTGCACAAAGTTTATAACTGGATTGAATTTATAGGGTTTTGGTATAGAGTATAAAAAAATTATTAAAATTATTAAATTTAGAAAAACATGTAGTTAAAAATTATTAATATATAATAGCCTTCGCTTTATAAGAGGCATTTCACAGTAAAAATCCTTCAAATTTAGGTTTAATGACTGCTGTTTTTCCAGGTAATCAATATTTTTATCACCTACACTTCATATGTTGCAACAGGGAGGAAGTACTGGCGCACCATCCTGTGGATGCTGCTGCCCTACAAAGACTTGGCAAATATTATAACGAGCAACAAATGAAAATCTTTGATGAATGACTTGTTAATTAGCTCATAAAAAGCAAACGTGTTAGCTAATTATACTTAAACACCTACTCAGACCACAAGCGAGGTAGGCGAAACATGTGCAGTTACACACCTCAGTCATTGCTGAGAGATACTTTTTGAGGTGAATATTGAACTAGTTGACTTGTGATATTGCGCTTAAGCAACCTCATGCAAGGCAATATGGAAGACTTGTTACTACCCAGCTTGAAAGGAGTAACACTGCAACTGTCTTCGGAGGTCAAATACTTAGGGGTAATCCTAGATTGTAAGATGACCTGGAATACGCACGTCGAGTAGAAGGTCTCTCGAACACTAAACGTCTTCTGGCAGTGTAAGAGAACTTTTGGCAAGACATAGGGCCTAAAACCCGCGATAATACACTGCTTGTACATAACCCTGATTAGACCCATTATCACATACGCCTCTGTAGTCTGGTGGAAGGCTACTATGGTTAACTCCAGAGTAAAACCTCTAACCGAATTACAGAGATGTGTGAGCTTGGGTATCGCAGGTTATATGAGTTCGACATCTAGCGATGTCCTTAATGCCATCCTGAACTTGCAACCTCTAGATTTTCTAATCCGGAAAGAAGGTGGCGTACAGACTCAAGTCAAACGGAGTATGGGAAATGAAGAAACCACTGGCTATTGTCAGATTTGCCACCACTTGTCGGAGTGGTACACACTGTTCTCGATACTAGCGGACAATCGAGCGTCTTATGATAGCTTCGGTAGGAAGTATGAGATTTTGATTCCAGATAGAAATCAATGGTTAAGTCTCTGGACTTGGACTATTAATGGGATTTCCACACAGGCGGATCCAAAACCAGCGATGGTAGTTAGAAGAAGACACTAAGCACTCCTACGCTACAGGACAGATGGCTACGGTATTCCTACGGCATAGACTTCCGCCATCTTAAATGTAGCACACCAGCTAATTGAGAAAAAGGGGCGGAGTAGTAGTGTTGGAATTTGTAGTGACAGTCAAACTGAACTGAGAGCTCTTGTTAACCCATGCTGCTCTTCGAAATTAGTCGGTGAATTTGTCTTATTTGGGTGCCTGAACACTGCGGTATTACAGGAAACGAATTGACTGATAAATTGGCTAATGAAGGCTCCGCAAGCACACCACTGGGCCCTGAACCATTTCTAGTGACCAATTGAGCCCTTGATTTTGAAAGTCGACTAAGTCATATTTTCCTTGTTTCGAGATAATTAGAGTTTTGCGTTTTAAAGGATTAAAAAATATTTTTGCACTATGGAAAATGATTTTTCGACAGTAAAGTAGTGCCAACAAACAAGAATTTATTATGGTTGTGAAATTTATAACCATTTTTAACTGGATATGTGCTTTTGAAAGGTTGCAAATGACTTAGTCGACTTTCAAAATTAACAGAATGACTTTATAAATGACTTATTCCAAGGAAACATTTTTATTAGTAATTAACATTTTATTCAAACTCATTTCATTGTAACAAAGTAAATTATTTGTTAATACATATTTAGGGAAGTAAAGTGTTTGTGAAAAATTGGTGGGATATAGGGTATCCATCATATCTTTATGTTTTTCTTTTGTTATTGGTCTAATAGTTGTGTACAATGGAGGCAAATCAATATTTTTGTATATTTTAGGTCTTCCTATTTTAGGTGAGAGGTCTAATATTTTTATGCATAAATAATTCGATTTTTTAATTTTAGTTTCTATCATACCAAAAACGCGATCATTTGGCAAAAAAGAATGGCCGGATACCATAAATTTATGATCAACAGTTTCAACATTGTTATCAGATGACTGTACAATTTTTAACCAAACTAAAGCTATATTGATGTTACGATTTTGTCCTGTGCAGGCATCACTGTAAGCTACTTCGTGCTTTTGAGTAGTAATGTCCTGAATGTGCTTTAAGATGCAGGACACAACTTCCTGTGATCCTCTTGAAGCGATTGTTTCATCCCATACATACATTTTAGCATTTTCATTGTGGAAATTATGAAACCTCAAATTGTATACATACATGTTGCGCTCATAATAAGCTACCGAAACAGAAAGTTTTGGATACGCAAGTGCTTTCTGTACATCAAATGTGAAACCGTAATATTCACTCGGGTTATCTTTTGCTTTTTGTATGTCATCTGTTAAACTTTTTCTGGCCTGTTCGGCACTGATAAGATGTGAATCACGAATTTCCATAAGATGCAACTTCTCGTCTTCGTTACTGGATGCTTCTATTTTTAGTTTTAGTGAATCACACTTTTGGCAAGTGTCTTTACGAGGAGTATGAAAATTTAAGTTGAACTCCGTATTGAAAACTTTCCTGTAAGTCCACTCCTTCACACGTGATATATTATTTTCATCACATTTTTTCACATACAGCTCATACATTTTTCGGATATCTAAGTCAGCACCGAAATACTTTCGACCTGAAGTGTGATGTGATCTTGTGTAATGGCTCTCACATGCTGGAAAACTCAGAATATGTTCTCGTACCACTTTAATTTTATCTTCATCTGTTTTTCTAGATGAACCAAGCATTTTGCCACGTAAATCCATTCCAGGTGATTTGGCATTTAAGGCACCGTTTAATCTTCCGTAAGATATTTTAAAAGTATCCAAAAAAAAGTTCTACAAATGGAAACTTCTGAATTCCGTAAATTTATATGATACTTATAACTACATTTTCTCATATATCCTTCTTCATTTCTGGGTCGTCTTTGCTTTATTGATAGTTTTCGAACCAAACTGTGCAGAAACAAATTCTGTTTTTCAAAACTTGCTAATTTCCAAAAAAATCAAAATTTGCTTTCCTATCTTCATATCCAATTGCATTTATACATTGTTTGGAACAACGGCAATCTTTATGTTCGAAAAGTTTACCACTCACAAGCTTAGACTTTTTTGTTTCATATTCTTCTCCACTATTTCTCTTCATTTTTCTTATATTTTGTGCATAATTAAGTTGATTTCGGCTCCTCTTTCTTAATTTCATGTTGATTTCTTCCATTTGTAGGGGTTCCGAATTCACTTTCACAGTATCAGTTGATTCATCTGAAGACGATATTGCTCTTATTCGTTTCCATTTCTTGGGAGCATTACTTAAACTTCTTCGCAGTACAATGTCTACAATTAACTATAAATAGTACGTTTTTACATTTAAATGATTACTTGATCATACCTGAATCGTTATCTGAAGGCATTACAAACTTATTTTTTATTTTCCAAAATTTCTCAACGAACAGACTTAGTCGACTATCAAAATGAACAGTTTCCGTATTTTGTTTAACAACCAAAAAATACACTCAATTTTACGAGTTAATTTTCATGGAATACTGCTAATCTCTTCAGATTATGTTAGTTCATTAGGATTAGATAACAAGTAGCTGATAAACTCGATTTTTAAAAATTTTGACTTAGTCGACTTTCAAAATCAAGGGCTCAATTCTGCATCGGCCGCCGTAGCCGAATGGGTTGGTGCGTGATTACCATTCGGAATTGACAGAGAGGTCGTTGGTTCGAATCTCGGTGAAGGTAAAATTAATAAAAAAATAAAAATAAAAAAAAAACAAAAACAAAAAAAAAATTTTCTAATAGCGGTCGCCCCTCGGCAGGCAATGGCAAACCTCCGAGTGTATTTCTGCCATGAAAAAGCTCCTCATAAAAAATATCTGCCGTTCGGAGTCGGCTTGAAACTGTAGGACCCTCCATTTGTGGAACAACATCAAGACGCACACCACAAATAGGAGGAGGAGCTCGGCCAAACACCTAACATAAGTGTACGCGCCAATTATTTATTTATTTTTATAATTCTGCATCGGTTCAACTATGAATTGACGACTTCATGAGGTCTACTCAAACAGATAATTACCGACCTTTCTCCTAAAACTTAGCAGAAAAGAGCTGAAAGTACTGGTAGGTGTAATCACAGCACACAATGCCTGTGGTCAGCTCATGGCTACCATGGAACCATTGACGGGCCGAATATGTATGCCTGTCCTGTCGTGTAAATGAGGACACTGCAGAGTATTTTCTCTGTAGCTGTCCGGCGTTCTCTAGAATCAGATTTAGGCTGTTGTTCTGAGCATGGATAAAGTTCACACTCTTCTTCTTCCGAATCTCTTAAGTTGCATCAGTTTTTCGGACTGAGTGCTTGGACTTGCCCAACGCGCCACAAATCTAATCTAATTTAATCTAAAGGCTTGATAATTCGAGCCGACTAAGTGTTTTTCTCAAACTTTTGATTTTTTGAGTTATGACACTTTTTCAACTATGGGTGATATATGACTAGCATTCAAAAATATTGCATCGAATTTTCTATAAAAAATTCTAAGAAACAAAAATTTTCTAAATAATTTTCTTGTATATCAAACTTTTGCATTAGCAAAATAAAATATACCTATGCACCAAATATGTATTGATACGGTTTGACTATTTATTTTGTAATTTGAATTATTTTTTATAAAATATACTTCGTACTAAAAAAAAACCATCCATAGCAAAGTTTCGAACTTTGTACAAAATTTCTAAAAATGCGTGAAATTTCCATCAAAATTTCAAACTTTTTGGTCAGAATTTTGAGAACCAAATATTTTTATATTTCGCAATTTCGTAGATCATTGAATTTTTTTATATTGTAATAAAATGCATATTGCAAGTAGACCAAAAATCCCAATGATTTTTAAGAATTCATTCCAGGCACGTTCTAATACAGAGTCCCCCCTTAACGCCTATTCCACATTCTTTTATATGGTAGACAATACCCAAGACTGTCAGCAGAAAAAAATATCAAAAAAATAACGTAAATTTTGAACTACTTGAGACTGGCACTTTATTATATCCAAATTCAATGATCTACGAAACTACATACCCAAAAATTTTCTAAAAATTAAAACTAAAAAAAAAGTTTGAAATTTAAATGAATATTTCCAAATTTTATACAAAGTTCGAAAATTTCTGGGAACTCCTCGTCCAAATCTGCGGTCACTACTATGCAGGTCACTTAGAACGTTCATTGTAACCGTAGCACCGTGTAATTTGTCATTACTAAGCTACTATCTAAAACCTATGTAATCGTCTCAATGTTCTTCGCGCTCATCTCACTGCCTCGAACATAAGCCTTTGCTAAAGCCAAGTGAAATTTACGAAAAAATGTCAACACTGGCGTAGCTGAAAGGTAATAAAAGGTTAATTAGTTTTACATTAAATACGCTACCTGCTGGGTAAAAATATGTACACCCATTCTTATTTTTGCGTTTATGGCACAGATATTGCCTACTTTAATGGAAGTTTCCATTCTCATTACCTGCCCGTTTATTTTGGTTATCGCAAAATTTATTTTGTTTATAATTGGGTAAAATTTATTAATTTATTTACACGCAAAACAAATAAAATACTACACACTAGTTCAGCAATGATGACGACTAGCATCTGCACATGCATGCTCACCTTCATGGCAGCACCAGCGTCGAAACTACGAAATCCTACCCGGCAAAATCAATAAAAGACATTAATTAACATATTATTCCTGCAAACAGATTTTTCATTCATCAAATACATTTGCATGCATATTAACTGTATTTGTATGAGGGATATATGTGTGTGTGTGTATGCGTAAGCAATCTATATTTAAATTGTGACGGAAAATATTTGCAAAGCTTATCGCTAAACGGTTGAGTGTAGTAATTTGAGAATTAATTATTTGCAAGGGCTATTTTGCGAATTTGTGCGTTTGTTTAACAAAGAAGAAAATTAATTTCGCTTATAAAATATTCATACGCATATTGAAACCTAAATTGATATGCAAATGCATTCATAAGCATACGAGTATTCCCATTCCTAATCCTATTCCTATTCCTATTCCTATTCCTATTCCTATTCCTATTCCTATTCCTATTCCTATTCCTATTCCTATTCCTATTCCTATTCCTATTCCTATTCCTATTCCTATTCCTATTCCTATTCCTATTCCTATTCCTATTCCTATTCCTATTCCTATTCCTATTCCTATTCCTATTCCTATTCCTATTCCTATTCCTATTCGTATTCCTATTCCTATTCCTATTCCTATTCCTATTCCTATTCCTATTCCTATTCCTATTCATATTCCTATTCCTATTCCTGTTCCTATTCCTATTCCTATTCCTATTCCTATTCCTATTCCTATTCATATTCCTATTCCTATTCCTATTCCTATTCCTATTCCTATTCCTATTCCTGTGCCTATTCCTATTCCTATTCCTATTCCTACTCCTATTCCTATTCCTATTCCTATTCCTATTCCTATTCCTATTCCTATTCCTATTCCTATTCCTATTCCTATTTCTATTCCTATTCCTATTCCTATTCCTATTCCTATTCCTATTCCTTTTCCTATTCCTATTCCTATAATTTACAAATTCATATTCACTCATCTTGCCAAATAAATATCCTAATAATTTTCAGTGGTATTTCCTCCTGTCACTGTAGGGCATCATAACTAATCACTAATATCCTCCCGTTTCCTTTTTGCAGCCAAAAGTCCAACACAAAGCTCCTTTTACTTTCCAACATTCATTTTGAATACCAAAAGCTTCTCAAACCAAGCGTCTACATTCCAATGCAATGAACTCGCTGTTAGCTTCTATGCTAGCAACAGCTGTTAATAGCACTGTAGCAAATGCAGTGTTATCACACTGGAAGCGTGGAAAGTCCACCCATTCTCTTGGCTACCACCTCCTACTGTACATCCATTTACAGCCAACTGTTGTGTTCATAAATACTGTTACATGCTACTGTTGCTTCGGCTCGGCTAAGTGTCTGCCCGCTGCCGGTTGACAGTTGAACATTGCGTGACAGCAATTTTGTCAATTTGCCGGCAACATGATGTGTAGTCGGCTAAAGGACGTCGGTGCGTGTGAAGGTGTCAAAATTACTTTCGTATCAGAAAAATTGTAAACACTCAAGTGAAAAACAAAACAAACTCAAACGTGACTGACAGTGTACAACAAGTGGTGTTACTGCACGAACAGTGATAGGGCGTTGCTTTTAAGCAAAAGTGAGTGATGTTTGTTTGTTTGTCTGTTTTTAAAGTGAAGAGGAAAAGCGAAAGTGAAAATACTCATAAGAAATATATAAAATTTTGCATTACATGAAAAATTTGGTTGACATGAAAAAGAAAGTGCTCAAAATAGTGAAAAAAATTATTTCTCACTCTTCTTTGAAGCACAATTAAGAGGAGCAACGTCCCGTTAAAGTCAAAAGTGTTTGTAAGTTAAACTTACGCCTGGCCTTCAAAACGTTTGTGAGGCATTGTAACTGATAAGTAAATTATTACTCAGTATTCACTTGCGTGTATTGTAAGTGTTTTTCTAGGTAATAAGAATCAGCATTACTATTAGATTTTTGAAAAAATGTCCAGTGAAGAATCAAAAAACGTTGATATTCTTCTTTAAAAACGAAAAGATCGAAAGTAGATAATAAAAAAAAAATATTAAAAAAAATAAAAATAAAAATAAAAAAAGTTAAAAAATAAAAAATAGAGACATTGAGCAACAATATTTTGCTATAACATAGATTGAAAGGCTCCACAGAGCTCCACAGTTGCCTGCAAAAAGGCAACATCTATCTCTCTCAAACAGCTATAAAGTACTTGCGCATGGTAGGTAATTTTTAAAATATTTAATTTTTTTTTAAAGCTCGTGATTTAACTTTTTGTATGATGATTTAACTTTCTCAGCTAAAAATTCGCTAGTAATTTTTTTACATTAAATAATTATCGAAAACGAATATTCTTTCGTCAACAGAGTTATTAAAATGCTTTAAGCAAAACTCGTACTCGATTCTGATAACACAAAATACCAAATATAGGGTTTTTTTAATAAGAGGTGTTATTTTGATATTCAAAGAAAAATGCTATTTTTTAATACAAATGATCGGATGTTTATTTCATTATAAAGCGGAAGGTATGCCGTTAGGCAAATGAGCACCACGACCACGCTTACAGGACAATATCCTTTTCATGAAATTTTCCATAACCGAATTGCGAAGTAGCTACTCTATATCCTCGATAGCCTCACGAATTACAGGCTTGAGGTCTTGAATCGACCCTGGGCTGTTGGCGTAGACCTTCTCTTTCACATGGCTCCAAAGAAAAAAGTCACAAGGTGTTAAATCACAAGATCTCGGTGGCCAATTGTGATCACCTCTTCGAGATATAACACGGTCCGGAAATTTTTCCCGTAAAGGATCAATGGTTTCGTTGTTTGTGTGGCACGTAGCGCCGTCTTGTTGAAAATAAACTTTGTCCAGATCAATACCATCCAATTCCGGCCATAAAAAATTGTTAATCATCTCTCGATAGAGCAATCCATTCACCTGGGGCACCTGTTATTGGAAAACCCTAAATAAATAAAAAAAAATACTAAAAAACATAACTCCAATTATTCATTTAAGAATAAGAAGAATTTAACTTTGATTTTGAAATTCAATGTGCGTTGATGTATCCTAAAAGAAGAAGAAATCTTGGAAATACAACCGCATTAAAGTGTATAACATATTAAAAAGAAATAAAATATTTTTTTTATAAAATAAATAAATAAATAAAAACAGTAAATATTTTTGTATATATTTTATATTTTCACTCGGGCCATAGTTTTGCATAACGAAACAAGTTACCAAATTTCTTCAATCCCAAAAATCCAAATTTATATTTCTTACATACAAATCGACGATTTTCCATTGAAATGTTCCACAATTCATACGACATATTTTCAGAATGAGAAGTTATTAACATTTATAATTCAGACTGGGAACTATTATTTACTGACGGATCTAAAACCGATACCTGTACTTCATTTGTCGTAACAAACGAAATAGGTACCACTATAACCCTTGGATTTTTACCAAGTTACTCCTCAATTTTCACAGCCGAAGCTGCTGCGTTACTTGAAGCGATACACTTCGCTTCGCAAAAAACCATCAATATGTAGTATGCAGTGACAGCAAATCAACAATCGAGGCTATTCTGAACTCAGCTAATAACTCTCCAGTAATCACAAAAATGCGCAACATGCTCACACAACAAAAAGGTTCAATCAAACTTATGGTATGTGGGTTCCGGGTCACAGTGGCATCAAAGGTATCGAACAGGCCGATAGTAGAGCTAAGGAGGCAACCAAAAGGCCATTGTAACTATATATACGAGTAGTAGTGGTTACATGCACATTCCCTCGATTTTACTATCTTCATCTTTCTCTAGTACAGGTATAATATATGTATTATAATCTTGCAGCTGGCATCTAGTAAACTAAGTATATTATAATTATTTCTTTTTTTCTTCTTTATCAATATTATTAACCATTTAAAACAATAGTCGAAGGATTTAGCAGCCAGTGCTTGTTCCTTTTTTTTTACCTTTTAAGTGGGGAATTATTTGCAATTATTACTCTTCTCAATAAATAAAATAAAAATATGATTCAAAGAAAATTTCACAGGAATATTTATGTTAGCTGCCATCGTAACAGTGTATGTACGTGGCTATCGCAGGTTCGAAACCCACTGTAGGCAAATGATGGAGCCAGCTGTTACAGGAAGTGATCATGTGATCGTGTCTCAATAGGCAATAGCAGTCTTCTAGGTGAAAAACCTTTATTAAAAACACATCCATTGCTCGGCAGCGACATATGACGGTAGGTCCTTCGCTTTGTGGTACAATGCCAAGACGCGCATCACAAATTGACAAAAAAGCTGGGTGCACAGCATTTTTGCTTTGTGCTGGTTGTTTTTGTTATTGTAACAGCACAAAATTTTGCCCAGAAATGTTGGCCAAATACTGCTGAGGTGACAGTCCCGACCGTATCACAGGTCTATGTGGTTGCTTGTCTACATATACGTAATTGATTTCCAATGAAAACGATCCGAGAATCCTTTGATTTTATTTTATTTTAGTCTCATATAAAATAGTTATTGCGTTCCGTAGACTTGTGATATTAAATCGAACGGATCCGGTATTGGGAGCCCGTCTCCTCGCGTGCTCGTCCATTATTCGGAGTAGCAATAAAATCTTACTGCGCTGGGGAATAAGTTTTTCTTAACACCAGATGGAAGTTGCTGAGCCAGTTTTTAAGGACCTCTTTGTTATCGAAGGTAACGCCCTTCATATAGTTTGGATGGTAATCGGTCGGTGCAAGTTTCGGAGAATACGGCAGATGCTGAAGGACCTCTCATTCGAGCTCTTGGAGTGCGGCGTCGACGACTTGTGCAACATGGGGCTTGGCGTTGTCATGAAGGAGTATGGTTTGACCATGTCGATCATTTCTTTCCAGTCGAATAGCCTCATTCACGTGGTGTAGCTGGTCATTTTTTCAAGCATTTCCCAACGCACCATGCCCTTTGGATGAAGATCCGGTTTGACTCTCGTATCTCCTGGAGCTGAGCACTCCTTTCTTTCCATCATATTGATGTACATAAATATACCATTTCTTATCCCACGTGACGATTCGGTACAAAAGGCGCTGTTGCTCGATGGCGGGCGAGATGCTAAAAAGCAATTTGAAGGCGACTTTCCTTGTTTAGTTCGTTAAGCTCATAAGGCACCCAGGCTCCCAGTTTTTCGGTATATCTAATTGAACGAAGGTAATTGAGAATCGTTTTATGAATACAGCGCTTCTTTTCCGACATTTCACGACGGGTTTGAGACATTCTTCATTGAATTCAGAAGGTCTTTCGCTGCGGATCGTATCATCGAATTCGAAGTCGCCTTTTTTGAACTTTTCAAACCATTTGCGTGCTATAGACTCGTCTATAACACTTTCTCAATATATGTCGCAAATGTCCTGGGCCGCTTCGGCAACTTTTTGACCTCAATGAAAAGTAAAGAAGAGCAGGTATCGAAAATGTTAACTTTTGCATCCAGGGTATTCCATTTCTAAGCCTCAAAAATAGTAAAAAATTAAATAACTCAAAAATATATTTAACGTAGTTTTGTAGAGCATAAAGAGTTCTATCGAATGAATACTAACCCTTCGCCAAACAGCAAATAAATCGCTATAAAATAAAAAGAAATATATAAACACTATTCCGAAACACTATTATTCCACAACCCAATAATTCCCCAAGCCCCGAAACCTGCGGGAGTTCAAATACTGAACACTGAAGATATAATATTTGTTCCGTCACTCTTCCATTTCCTCAGATACACGAAAAATGAATCAGTTTCTGTAGCCGTAGGCCAAACAAACAATTCCTGAATATATTATTTTTATTATAGGAAAATATTTAACATTCCTTATTTTCAGCTTATATTTAATATGCAATGTAAAAACAATTCACGTTAATTTGGAACTCCTGGAGATACTTATTTCATTTTGAACTATTATTAATGATAGTAGTAACGTAAATATAACAGCGAATTTCAGCAGCGATACAATGTTTGCTCTCTGATAAGATAACAAAGAATATCTAATGATGAAGATAAATATAATATAAATATGCCGTTATCGAATGCAATAAAATCGTGAACTTATTTGCGAAAAATAATATACTAAAACGTGTAAACTCACAATGACCTACACAAAGCCTTTTTTTATTTACTTTTATAGTAAACAATTACAAAAGTCAACCAGAACACTACGCGATCGCGGGTGGGAAAACTATAGAAGAAAATAAACTGTATTGAGTCAATGCCAGATAATAAATCAAACATCACCCCCATTAAGCAAACATTTTCACCTCCCTCACTACAAGAAATATTATAGCAAATATTATGTATCGGGTTTTTTTTAGCTGCATGGGAACTATCGATATCGATAATCATGGTTTGGTAGCTACGAAAGGCAAATTGTGTTGCCATTTCTGTTCCGTAAGGTTTGGCTAGTCAGCGTGAATCGTTCAAGGCCCTCGCCTCGTTTCAAATGTTTTTTTGGGTATTTCTTTGAAAGCATGTAAAACGAAAACAAAAGAAAGCTTTTTTACTTTTGTTTTGAGTATTTTATTTCTTGATTCATTGTTAAAAAACAAAAATTTTTTTTGGTCATACAAGGTTCGTTCAAAAAATTGGCAGCCTTCAAAAAATCAGCCTTTGAAATGTGAAGGATCTGCCGTTGCGGTGAATGGCGAACGCTATCGAGCCATGCTGCCTAAATTTTTGTTTTCAAAACTTAATCGACGATATTCCGTTCCAACAAGAAGGCGCAACTTGTCATATAGCGCACTTAATAATCGATTTATAATAATATTCAAGTCACCATTGACGCCATACGGACAGATTCCTCGGAAAAAGTAGTCAAAAATTAAACTGATCGAATGGACCATGTAACTCGTAAGCCTGGCGGGCATATGCCGGATATCATATTCAAAAAGAAAAGCCAGTGCAATTATCTACCAGATTATAATGAAAAACAATGCAATCCAACAATATTTCTGTGCCTTATTATAATTTTAAGTTCTCAACCTCTTCAAAAAAACAACCGATGCTTATATATGTAGGTATACCTTCTATGAGCATAAAAAGGGCCCTTAGTGTCAATGATAAAATATCTACTAATTTAAACCGTGTTAGTTTGCGACTCCAGTACAAGATTATAACTTATGCTATATTCTTTCGGAAATGGTGGGGTCTTTCTCCTAGCAAGATCTACACAGCTATGATAAAACCTATTATCACCTATGCATCAGTGGCCCGGATGAGTAGACTCTCTCTCGTAGGAATTAGGCGGGTCTTATCGAGACTACAACGCACTGTGGCCATCTTATGCAACGGAGCTTTTCCGACTACTTCAGGCCCGGCATTAGAGGCTCTGGTTGAACTACCACCACTTAATGCTTTCGTCCAAGTAGAGGCCTTGAAGCCCATCTGCGGGCTCAAACACAATGGGAACTGGTACTGCCGCCGGCATTAGATAACAGAGAAGGCATGGGCTTCGCTCCAACGATGCTCTCCATGCCCCTTGACTCCATGCCATCAAGAGTCGTACTTGAAAAGAGATACAATCTGGTGCTGCTAGAAGCTCAATTGTTGGCAAACTCTGAAAATGAGCCCGACAAGCACAGGTTTTGCATTTTCATGGATTGGCTGCCCGACCGAGCACAGTTCCGGCTCTGATCCATGACTGTGATTCAATCGCAGGTGTATGTTGTTCAGGAAGCAATGAACTGGGTTGCAGAAAACAGGTGGAGAGACAGATTTATATGTGTCTACAGCGACAACAAAGCTGCGCTCATGGCCCTAGACAGCTTTCCAACGACTTCAGCTCTGTAAGTCATGTACATCCAGGCTGAACTATGTCGGTAGACACCATATCCTGGTGCTAACATGGGTGTCGAGATGTGCTTTAAGGCCAACTTCTTGGCCCGGAGCCCGTTCTGCCACTACCTTCTGCAACCATCAAAGTCACGATAGCAAACGGGTTACTTCAACCCACAAGTGAGCTTGTCAGGCTGAGAGAGGATGCAGATGGACAAAATTGATATTACCTGTCATGTCCGACAGACTGTCGCAGATCCTCCTGTCATTAAGCAGCTGGTTGGACTGATGACGGGCCAGTTTCTATGGGCGAAGCACATCTAGTAGTAGTAGTCATCTCTGAGAGTGTACTTTGCCTAGTATGTGGAGAGGAGCACGAAACGGCGAACCACTTTCTGTGCGTCTCCTGGCCTTTGCTCGCATCAGACTTCAGGTCTTTGGCACTGATGCCTCAGATTTCTTCCGAGGTAAGGTAGATTTAAAGAAAATTAAAAAGGGAATCCGAGTGCAGTACAATGGAGTTCATGTCGTCTGAGTGCTAGTTGTAGTTGTTAGCACGGAATTCGACCTCCTATTCGTAGTTCACTCTCTCATTCGGAATTCACTTTCCAATTACCCCAGAAACGAAAATAAATTTTTCATTCAAAAAAAGTATTATGTCCAGTGTTCTATGTATAGAGATCAACTTAACAGAAATCTCTGGAATGAACGAATTTCCTTTCTTAGCCGCATTCAGGCATCTCCCAAGGCATTGTCATTCTGTAAGATTAAGTGAAGGTTAAAAGTGCATAGAGAAACTGAATTTGTTAGGAGCGCAAAAAGGCCAGTCGGGTCGTATGGATCCCAGGACACAGCCGTATAACCGGTAGCAAAGCAACGAACGCATTGGCTTTTACCAATAGGACCCGAGCGCTTCCTTGCTATGGGTCAACACACCATCAAGGAGAAGCTTATGAGTGAAGAGCTAAGGCCAGGACGGTTAGATGGATAAATAATAATTTTGTATCTGTAGGCTGTCCAAAGGCAAGTGCCGTTGAGGATGACCTAAAAAGCTTAGAAGCGACCAACTACCGTAGTATGTCTATGGACTGAGACGCTTGGAGAAAAACTAGGCTCACAGCGAGCTGTAGTCTATGCTACTAACTCAAATGCATTACATCAGGTTCTATTTAACATAGATATTCCCTGCCTCAAGTTGGGAATTGGTTGGAAGGTAAATTATTTCAGCACAGAACTTTACGTATTCAATTTTTCAGGCTTCATCTCCATATTCTTCCCGGCCGTCCTGTTCGGCGAGGACCTTGCGTATTCCAGTCTAGGGACATTCTGCTGATGTCAGTCGCAGGTTTACGGATTGTATGGCCAATCCATTACCACTTTCGTTCGCGTATTTCAATATCAACCGCACTGTATTTGCTTCTAGCAAGGAGCTCATCATTCGAGATCCACTAACCTGGCCACCATATGCGCAGTATAGCTCTTTAACAGCGGTTTATAAAAGTTTGACGTTTTTCTTTATAGGGAAAACCGCTACGGACCACGTTTCGCAGCAGTACGGACTTCACATTCGAGTTGAAAATCCTTAGTTTTGTTCTCGCAGTTAGCTGCTTCGAGTACCATATGCTTTTAAGCATAGCTTTTAAGAGCAACCACAGTGATGCCAACCAAAAGCATAAGCCTTCTCGAGTCCTTATTTCAGACTCGGAGTATAGTTACGCTCCAATAAAGCACAACTGAAATGCTTTTCTCAGAATTTGCTTCAGCGGAATTTTTCGCTTTCTCCTAATCGAAATAAAATATTCTCATTTCAACGCTAGCTGTTTTCATTCGATTTCAATCACACAAGAGAAAATCGCATAAATTTCCCACAATAGCGCAAAGTGGTTTTTGATTAAAATATAAACAGAACGAAAAGGAAAACGTAATAACGTGCAATGATGACTGAGCAGTGAGGATTGGATCAGAGCTGAGAAATGGAATGAGAGTTGGTTTAAGTGTGAGTGTGTGTGTGTGTGTGCGTAATCAGGATATGTTTATAGAATATGATTTGTGTAGATGTGAAATGTGAGAAATGTGTACTCAGATTCTTTTGTGTGGTCTGTTTGTTTTTATGCCACGGATATATGTACGTGCACGCATATATTTATTACATACGTAAGGAAATCCGTCAATTTTCTGGCGAGAAAATGATTGCACACATACACATATATACGCATATTTATACATTCACAAATCCCTTCAACATTTGTGCAGCTCATTCGAGCACAAATGACTGCTGGCTGCGCTGATGAACTGCCTGCTCGAGATGCTGACACGTCCTTAACGCATTTTTCTCTCAGCTCCTCAACTCTATGCGTCTGCAGCTTCCTTGTAAATTTTTGCAGCATTATTACTGAGACTTTTTCTTCATTTTTTTTTCCTTGGAATTACGTCAAAAGACATTTTCGACAAGCGTTTTTTTGCTTTCTTTTATTTCTTTTTTAATTTTATTTTTTCCGTTTTTGTTTTTTTTTTTTTGTTCTACTCAAATGCTTTTGAAGCTGTCAACGAATTGCTGCACAAAACGAAAAGTATTTTGGATATCGTCGCTTGCTGCTGATCGCAGTGCATCAATCAACATTTGAAAAATCACTTTGTTGCATGCACCAGCAGCAGCAGCAACAACAACATCAGTGTCATAGCAATTGGAACAGTGGTAAAAGTAAATTGTCGCAGTTGAAATAAAGTAATAGAATTTCATTTTCTCATTTTTTTTTCATTTTTATTCACTCAAAAGAGTTTGCGAATGAATGAGTGAGTAAGTGAGTGAGCACAAAATTGCTTGGCAAATGAAATTTTCCTTGCTCAACTATATAGTGGATTTGCCAAATGTGACTACATACGAGTTTATGGCACTCCACAATTCAAGTATGGCGCACAGAGGAAGTGTGTTAAAGTGTTACAGCTGCACTTTTATTCACATACACCCAGCGACAAGAATTTGCCACATGGCTACTTGGGAGAAATTTAGGTTTACAATTGAAAGAGCAAATTATAAGTGAAATATTTCGGCACACTATAATCAGAGCTTATAAGCAATTTAAACCATATAAAAAATTAGTTTTCTGTTAGAATACAGAAATAAGGAGGAAAATCCGCAATTTAAATTATATTAAGATTTACCTTTAAACTCTCAGTTCTAAGTTTGTCTGGACAAAAATATGTATTGTGTTGTCCGGTAAGAAATTGTCAATTTTTCAAAAGAAAGTAAATACATTTTTATTAAAACTTAAATGAACTTTAATCAATTATATATATTTCCCATTTTGTTCGATAACCTTTTGCCATCTTTCCGGCAAATTCATTATTCCGCGCTCGTAGAACTTTTGGCCTTTATTTGCAAAAAACTGAACCAAATGCGATTTTGTAGCCTTGTCATTGCCGAAAGTTTTGCCATTTAAGGAGTTCTGAAAAGACCGAAACAAATGGTTGTCTGACGGTGCAAGGTCAGTTCTATATGCCGGATGC
Source organism: Anastrepha obliqua (assembly GCF_027943255.1). Classification (NCBI taxonomy): domain Eukaryota; kingdom Metazoa; phylum Arthropoda; class Insecta; order Diptera; family Tephritidae; genus Anastrepha; species Anastrepha obliqua. The sequence continues at coordinate 108,917,118 of NC_072894.1, read as the reverse complement.
ATCAAAAGTTCCCAGCCAACCTCTCTCAGTTTTTGGCGAGTGACCAAAGATGTATGCGGTCTAGCGTTGTCCTGATGAAATATAGCACCTTTACGATTGATCAGTTCTGGTCACTTCTCGTTGATGGCTGGCTGAATTCAATTTGTCCAATTGTTGGCAGTAGACATCCGAATTAATCGTTTGGTTCCTTTGAAGCAGCTCAAAATATACCACACCCTTCCAGTCCCACATACAACTGACAGCATAATCTTCTTTTGGTGAATATAAATGCTTGAAGTGGTTTGCGGCGCTTCATCATGCTTGGACCATAATCGTTCTCGATTGACGTTATTGTAAACAATCCATTTATTATCACCAGTGATAATCCACTTCAAAAACGGATCGACTTCATTGCGTTTAAGATGCATATCAGAAGCATTGATTCGGTTTGTTAAATGAATTTCTTTTAATTCACGTGGAGCCAAAATATCAAGCTTTTTTACCAGTCCAAGACTCTTTATATGCTTGCGAACGGTTGATTTTGGTATATTTAACTTCTCTCCAATCTCACGCAATATAACATGACGATTCAATGCGATTAAAGCCTTGATATCGTCTTAATCGAAATCACTTGGCCGTCCTGAACGTGGCTCATCTTTAAGTGAAAAATCTCCAGAACGGTATTTGATAAAGCAATCTCGACACTGTCTTTCTTTTAAGACTTTATCACCTTAAATTACTCGTTTAGACTTCCCAGCCGGTGTAGCGTCTTCCAAGGTGAAATCTACGCTATAGAGTAAGCAGCAAAAACGATAAAACTAATAGACTAAAGACCTTACCATTTTTGTTGATAGTCAAGCAGTGATCTAGACACTGGCCTCGATGCATATCAATTCAAGGTTTGTTAAAGAATGCAGGAAGTCGCTCTCAGTTATCCAACAACACAACACCACACTTTTTCGGATCGCCAGCCACTCTGCAGTGGAGGGAAATGAAAGAGCGGATGAGCGTGCCAAGACAGGCTTTGCACTTGACTTTCAGTGTATTCACGAACAAATGACAAGCATGAACGCGTGTGGTAAAGCCTCAAGACGAATCCAAACAGACGACAAGTCGATATCGAGTAACGATATTGCAACTCTCTGATGAGTCATTAGTCACAAAGCAATGGAAGCTATCGATAGCGCATAACCCCAATACGCAATTAGGAGGGGAACTTTAACACGGATACCTCGTGTGTCTAAAAGGCATAAACACGACTCCAATTTTATGAGATCCTTTCAGCAGTCCCAGGGCGGAATCAGGCGAGAAGGGTGGAATGTAATAGGGATAGTGGAAGCATGCCCCACATACCACTAGTGTGACGGCACCTTTGATTATGTTTCTGACATTTTCGAGCTTAACCTCCTGAAGAGAGTGGTAGAGGCCACAAGCGTTCCTCTAAATGGCTTGTACTCTGCGATTGATTTGAGCGTAATCGCGGATACCAATAGAAGGTGGACACTGACTACTGACTGAAAAGTCTCTGGTCAAAACTGAATCTTAAAAGGACAAAATGTTTGCTTAGTTTCAACAGACCAACTAAAAGCGTCCTTATAGGTGTTTTAACGGATCATCCTGCACTATTGACTCCCTAGCCAGTAGAATGGGTGAACCTCACAGAGACTTATACTGGAACTGTGAAGCTGAAGAAGCAATTGAGTCGGTACAATACCTTCTCCTGCACTTCAAGTAAGCCGTGCCAAATATCTTGGCGTTTATTTCTTTGAAGACCTGGGGAATTTGCAAAATGTCTCACCAAGGTAACTAGTCCCAACTTCTTAAAAAGATCTAAGTGGTTTACGCAACTTATTTCGGGGATGAAAATCAAATGCAGGTACCACAATGGGTCTTAGAGCCTCTTAGAGAAGCAACCTGGCTAACCTAACTTAACCTAATCTACCAGAGATGCTAAACATAAATAAATTTTAAATATAATTTCTGTCTTTAAAGGCTTAGAGTACAATTTAGCGAGCAATTTTTTCTAGAATATTTTAATCGCCGAGACGCTACTTACGCTACATGCAAATATAAAATTGTTCAGATCAAAGGTTTTATCATAAATGCAGAAACTCAAGATGTATAGAACTTTGATACGTCCGGTTCTTACTTATGACGCTGAAATCTGGGCACTGAAAGTTAATGATATAAATCAGCTATTGCTATTTGAAAGATCCATAGTGAGTAAAACCTGAGGTCCTATGCGGCTTGAAAACGACACGCATCGCATCCGCTACAACAACGAAATTGAGTACCTAATTGGTGGTGAAAAGGTAATACGTTGCATTAAAGCGGAGCGGATTCGATGCATTGGTCACATCATTAGAATGCCCAACGAAAGAATCCAAAGAAGGGTGTTTACTTTGCGTCCAATTGGAGGAAGGAAGAGAGGCCGACCAAGAAAAAGATGGTTTGATGACGTAGAAGCTGACTTAAAAGCGATTAACGTTCGTAATTGGAGAAATGAGGCAAGAAAGAGACTGAATTGGAGGAGGATTGTTCATGAAGCTATGGTCCACCACAAACTGTGAAGTTAAGAGAGAGAGAGAGGTGCTGCTTGACAGGGTATTTCCGATACATTTTTGTTTCTAAGTCTAATCAAAGTTCGTTATATCGCTAAAAAAGTCAAGAGCGATCTAAAGCGATCTAATACGAACCAATTCTGCTGAAAACTATCTTATTCGTAGGACTGAGTATAATAAGAAGTAAATTGAAAATATTTTGAAAAAAAAATTAATAATTTTGAATTCTATCAAGGCGTATTCATTAAAGATGGTGACACTAGAAAAACAAAAACAATAATGCTTTTTCACAGCAGAAATGTCGCGACAACAGAAAGTAAAAAAGAAAAAGAAAAGGGCGAAATATGTTACCCAGCCCAACTGCATGTTGTTGCTAGAAGCATAAGATGATGGTGACAATGGAACGGCTTTTCGTGATTTCATTTTATGCTGACATCCGAATGTACACGGTGGAAGAAAGAAAAGAATAAAACAGCTGGTCTACCGATACTACCTTTAATAGATTCGCCTTGGAATTTATTTAATGTTGAAAATTTTGATATACATAGTTTTTTAATGTGAAATATCTTTGGTTTCTTTGAGCCTTTTTATAAATATTTTTTTTTTAATTTGAATTTAGAATAAAACAAATATTTGAAAAAATAATATTTTTGAGGAAAAAGCTTTATTTTTGTGTTAAAATTTTTTGTGTAAAAAAAAATTTTTTTTGGACTTTTTGAGTCCCCTTCAGATTTTTTTCTCATTAATAGCTGAAACTATACTAAGTAATCACTGCACTTTTTTTTTTTTTTGTATTAAGTCTAATCAAAGTTCGTTAGATCGCTAAAATGTGCTTCCAAATGATTCCATGTTAATTGATCCAAGTATTTTGGACATTTTCGTCAATTCTTCTGAAACCTGTTTTACTTGTGGGCTTAAGAATCCTGAGCAGTAAACTGAAAACATTTTGTAAAAGTTTAATACTTTTGAAACTTACTCTTGGTGGCAATTTCGGTATAAGCTTTTGTGTAGTGAAATATCATAGGCTCCTTTTAACATTTTTTTCCCCCAAGATTGGCTGTATGTTGCAATTTATGGCTTGGCAGCATTATCAGACCTTACATTCCTCGAAATGAGGAAGAAAACGCCGATACGGTCAATTGCCCTCTATATGGAGCATTATTATCTCAATTTCTGTGACCAGAGCCCGACAACATCGATATACCCAGACTGTGGCTCCAATGAGACGGTGATTATTTAGTGGCAACTTTTTTTTGTTGTTGGGTGTATGTGTACATTGCACCGTTCTGCGCTTGATTTGCGCATTTGCGTTAAAATAAATCAAATCGCACTTGAGTGGTTTGGAGAAAGGGAAAATGAACAAAATACCGATTCACGCCAAAATGCCATCGTAGTGTGAAAAGCGCATTTGCACGATAACAACTTTTTGTTGCACTTATTTATGTAGGTACATATTAATGTTGCAGACATACACACATATAACGCTACAACTACATATGTAGTGAGTGGATTTTGTGCTTTTTTTTGCCCAACAATCGATTATGAGACAGAATGCCACCTATGCTGGCAATTTTGTTGGTGCAATTTTTAACTATGATTAGTGAGTGCCTGAGAACATAACCAATAGTAGCTAGCCATCCTGCCTCCCAACACGTAATACACGCAAGGTGAAGCCTCCTTGGTGGAACAAGGAATTAGGAGCACAAAGGCGTACGGTACATGAATTCTATAGGTTAGCCAAAGTTGCTGACGATGAGTTCTGTTGGAAGGAGCATAAGGATCTACTAAAAGTATACAAGAAAGAGATATGTAAAGCCAAGAGAGAATCTTGGAAAGACTTCTGTAGCAGTATCGAAGACACTAATGAAGTGGCTAGACTTAGGAAACTTTTATTCAATAATCCGTCTATGCCAAGAACAATACGAAAAATTAACGGGGAGTGGACTGACAGCTGTGAGGACTCTCTAGAAGACCTGGTCAGCACACATTTTTCAGGGTGTGAGGACACTACAGACCTCGAACCAAGAGGTGATATTGTGCGCGACATCCCGACGAACGTAATTACGACCAATAAGATGGAATGGGCTATATAAAGTTTCGACCCATATAAATCGCCAAGACTGGATGGAATCTTCCCAGACATGCTCCAAAAGTAAGCCATCTTGTGGTACCATGGTTAAAAACGATATTCAGGGGGTGCTTGAGGTTCGACTACGTTCCTTTCCTGTATTGTGGAGAGAAGCGAGAGTTGTGTTTATTCCAAAAGTTGGAAAAAACAACCCTCTCTACTCGAAGGAGTACAGGCCCATTTGTCTGGCCTCATTTCTCCTGAAAACGTTAGAGAAGATTCTAGACATATACATTAGATACACAATTGTGCTGGATGTCTTATTCAAGGCGCAGCACGCTTACACTAAAGGCAGATCTACTGAAACTGCACTTCACTCACTTGTACTAAACATAGAAAAGGCGTTAGAGTATACATAAGTAGTATGCTCTAGGAGTATTTCTAGATATAGCTGGGGCATTTAACAACGGTACGAAAGATGCTATTTTAAATAGATTAAATGGATAAGGCAGCTATTAGCTAGCAGGAAGATAAGAGCGGAATGGAACGATACGAGCGTCACCAAATATGCATGCAGAGGCACTCCGCAAGGTGGGGTACTATCGCCGGTATTACGGTTACTTGTAGCAAATGAAATACTTAAAAAACTTGACGGAGGGACCGCAAAACTAGTGGCATATGCAGATGACATAGCTATAGGAGTTACAGGAAAGTACCTGGACACCATCAGTAATGTGATGAATAACACACTTTAAACGGTACACCAATGGACATCACGCGCAGGGCTAGGGATAAACGCCGGAAAAAACGGACATGGTACTTTTTACCAGAAAGTACAAGGTCCCGACGTGGAATCTTCCGAAGCTAGGCAACAACGAACTACTTCTCAAAGATCATGCAAGGTACCTCGGAGTAATACTAGATAGTAAATTGGTGTGGAAGCACAATGTTGAGGAAAGTGTGAAACAGGCCCGTAACGCGTTGTACGCATGTTAAATAATGCTGGGTGTTACTTGGGGTCTATCACCCTCTCTGATGCATTGGTGCTACACGGCGGTAGTTAGACCGATATTGCAATATGGGGCCTTAGTCCATCGATAAACAAACAAAAGGAAGAAGAATTACTTGTATTTGAAGAAGAAGAGTAGACCAAAGCATTGAAAACAATCAAACACAAGAGAGTATACGCATACACACATACTTTCTAGCCACGGCGTCTTCCGCATAAAATCGCAAAAAACTGCATTTGAAGGCTTTATATTCATTTGGGCTTTAACAATTTAATACGCGACACTTCGTTTTCATGAGTTTGTTTATTTTTAATCTCGCAAATCACAACTTTGACCAAACCATTCACTGAATTTTCACAAACATGCAATTTCTCCAACTTTTGTTTGTTTTGTTCGTTTGTTTTGTATTGCGAAGGGAGCTGACGTCAGAGTAAAGTAACTGTTTCTTAATGACGCCACCTATACTACTTAATTCGCCTTGACCGGAGATATTACACTCCGAAAACTCTGTGCCAACATTTTAAACATTGAGAACGTTTCAAGCGACAGAAGAAATCAGTATTAGAGGTGGTGACAATAGATCAGCTGATTTGCTTTTTCCTCGCTTTCTCCATGAACATTCGGATGTCTATATAAAATGAATTGAGGAAAAGCTATTCCATTCACACCATCGTCGTTCGCTTCAAGCAGCAACTGCATGTCGGCTGTGGAACATAGTTCGTCCTTTTCCTTTCTTTCTATTTTCTACCTTCTAATGTACAAAATTTTGATGTTCGTCTGGTACCACCACCTTCAGTCTTTATCACATGGATATTCACATGGGCAATGGACATAGATATAGCCGGTTCTACTGCATTGATTTTGATGAAATAAAATTTAAATGACGTAAAATGAACTAGGATTATTTGGAAAATTTTTGAAGTGAAAACTTCTTTAGAATCGTTGGGAGTGATTTGAGACTCGATGAAACGAAAAAGCGACACTACGAAGCGTTATATGTTGATATACGTATATGTGTGTGGCTGCGTACTGCTGAGCCGCGCTAGTATAGTGAGTATTGTAGTATGTATACTACACTGCCTATTACTTGCTTTGGTGTTTAGTTCAAGCGTCATACGTATGTAAGTTTGTATGTATGCTAGTAGGCATTATGTATACCTATACTACACTACCTAATACTTGCTTAGACCAAGCGTCCAACGAATGTTTGTGTGTATGCTAGTACGTCTTTGTAATATACGCGTTACGACGCTCATAATAGCAACCGCGTGTGCTGTATTGCGTCCGTATTTTTATATTCGTAAATATTTTCATTTTTAAATATTTACCGCAATTGCAGGCGGTGTGGCAATATACCACAATCAAAATGACGGTGCTCGTATTGTAACTCCACAGATAGATCTGAATGCACAGCAATTAGAATCACTGTCTGTTCAGCTCTCTAAAATGGGAGAAATATGTGCATGCGAAACCAGATTGAGCAATGGAAAAACAGTTTTAATTGTGGCAATTTATATTTCACCGAATCAATCAATAAATAGCATCACGGAATTCATTCACGACAATTTTTTCGAGCTAATTAAATATTAATTCGAGCTAATTAAATATCTAATTGCATTTAGCAGAAGTCAATTAGATTTCTAATTGTAAAGGTAAACCAATTTTTTTTGCTAATGACAACTAATTGCAATTAGTTTTACCATTGGAATAAAAATTTCAATTATCTAATGGGAAATAGTTGAACTCATTATAATTGTTTGATGAATTAGAGAATATAAACCAATTGCATCAATTGCTAATTCTAATTGGAATTTAACATATTTGCATAAAACACCATTTCAAATGAGGCGAGGGCCTTAAAAAGTATTCTTGCAACATTCCATAGCTGTCTGATATTGCCGATTTCCGTCCTGCGCCTAATATTTCGCACCCATGAATCTGTTTCTTCCCTTCAAGGATAAATTGTAGCAATTTGTTCTTTTCGTTTCGTAGAATAGGTCCTATATAAGCCGCCTTCCTCAGTTTTACCGTCATAAGAAACTGCCTACTTCGGTACATTTAGCTAAGAACTTCGCTGTTGGAAACGCGGTCAATCCATGGAATTTTAAGCATAGGTATGTCTGTATATTCACATTTCAAAGGCTTGCATCCGGTTAATATCTACAATTTTAAGAGTCATAACCTCCATTCGACGAATCGATAAGAGAAGACCATTACAGTTGCTTAACCACTCAAAAGATAATATCTCGAAGGTGATGGCTTGTGTCACCGGTCATTGGCTGTCGGGTACACTCAAGGCTAGGAATATTTTCACATGAATACTGCAGAAGTTGTAGAGATGAGGAAGAGAAAGTAACAGTGTAACGCTTCCTTTGTAATTGTCCAGCCTTGACTAAGAGTAGAGCAAGGTTGATGTGATGGATGGTATTTGACTCTCTTACGGAACTATCCGTGATAAGACATATCCTACGCTTCATAAGAAAGTCCAATTAGTTCCATGGAAACTAACAGTAAAGTTCCCGCGTTACATACTATAGTGTTACCAAAAGTGACCTACAAGGTCCAGCACTTGAAGTGTAACCAACTTCAGACCGCTCACGCAGCTAGTGTTCGGGTATCAGCTGTCTGTTAGTTGGCTAAATGATAGTTCAGAGTATTGTTTACAAGCACGCAGAGGCATTTTGTCGAGAGTAAACGCGAAAAAAGAAAATCAGTAATGGAGATGGCTGGAAAATCACAACCAGCGATTGTTCGTGAGCTCGAGCACCTTAAAGTAACAAAAGTTTTTATTTATCGCACCATTACTCGAGGTGGTCATTAAAAGACTGTAAGACTGTCAGGTGAACCATCAAAAAGAAGAAGTGACTTGAAGAAGCCACTTGAGCGTAGTCCGCGACGAAGGGCCAATCAAATGCCGAAAGAACTGAAAATGTCTGACCGTAACATTCGCGGCATACTGAAAAATTATCTTAATTTCAAGCCTTACAAGACCCAAAAGGTACATGATCTCATACCAAAGCAGCAACAAGTCAGACTTGAGAAAACGATGGAGTAGCTTCGCTTAGCCGAAAGCGATCAATTTCCGAACATTGTGTTTTCTGACGAGAGCAATTCGTAAATTCCTAAAACGATAGGGTTTATTTGACCGACCGTTCATACGAGAATTTGAGCCATCGATTGGCCATCAAGAGGTAGCACCCGCCACAAGTAATGGGTTGGGCCGCTGTAACCGCAGATGGGCGCTCTCCAATCGATTTCATCGAGCCTGGCGTCAATGTAAATGAAGCCGTGGGCAGACGAACATTTCACGTTTCAACAGGATTCAGTACCGTCTCACAAAGGTCGAGTGAAACAAGAATGGCTAAAAAACAATGTTCCGAACTTCATAACGTCCACACAATGGCTCTTAAATTCACCAGACGCGAATGCGATGGATAAGTCTCCTTAGGCCATCGTGGAGAGCAGGGTCCGAACTAAAAGATTCACCAGTCTCGAGGCGCCGAAAAAAGCCATTCTCAGCGAGTGGGCCAAAATACCTGCAAGTTGCATTCCGGCAGCTTGCCATTCATCTCTAGACCGTCTAAAGGCCACAGTCAAGAAAAAGGTGGTAATATCGAGCAAAAGTAAATTGATTCTTAATTTTGTATAATTTTCACACATTTTTTACTTTTAATTGAATAAAAGTAATTTTCCAAACTAAGTGAATGGCCTTTTTAATTGGTTACACTTCGAGTGCCGGACCCTTTACATTATCTAAGTAAGTTTGGCACTCTAAGCCTAAAAACCTAACCTAACATGGGCCATTTTCTTACGTAACAAAACATGAACTGTTGAAAAAGCAAACACTGTGCGCGGGGCTTCATTACATACAATTTTTAATGAACATACATAGATTAAGGTCACGTGATGTCAAATGAATAATAATCACTTTCAAAATTATGTACACATGGGTTTACAAGCCCATTAGCGTCATAAAGTGCAACAAGTGCCAAGACAGCAAAAACGTAAAGCTCTTTGATGGTCCTTTGCTAACAATTTAATTTTTTCTCCTCGTTTTCCTGATTTTTTCTTCAGTAATTTTCTTTCTCTTGCTTCTTTTGCTCATTACTATCGCTGGACCTCACAAATATTTGCTTTCTTGTGACGTCTTCAATTCGAAATATACAAATTTTCTAATCCCTATAACTGATGCGCCCTCTGTAGTGTATCTTCTGCCTTTCCCTAATAAATGAGCACAAATGGAAGTAAGCGTATTTGTATGAATGTGCTTCCGACTGTGCCCACTTACTCGTACATAAATATGCAGTTTAATACTTTTTGCTTATGTACCAGATGTTAAGCTGCATTCAGGAAACGATTTGCTTTATTATCAACAAAGTTTTCTTTAAACTTTTTTTACTTTTCTTGTACTTTTTGTTACTTTTTTATACTTTTTTTAACTTTTTCTTCTCCTTAATTTTCCTTGTCAATCCACTTGCTTTATACGCGTTTTTGCGCAATAAATTTCAATAAGGAATTTAGGGATATTGGGACAAGTAATAGGGCTTACGTGCGTGAGCGCGTTGAGCTAAAATTCCACATGGGAGTTCAAAGGCACTTCTTAGCAGAAAAAATTAAAGCAGAATAGAGAGTGCACAAAAAAAAAATAAATAAAGTGCATAAGGGAAGCACGTGTCCTGGTCTAAAGAAAAATAATACGTGCATACTCGTATGTTCTTTAATCCTTCTTATTTCAGGAACTTAAGCGTAAAATCGGCTAGAAAAATACTATAAAGTGGAAACGTATTAAAGATATGCAACTCAGCTAGTAATTGAAAAGTCACTAGAATGAGAGATATAGATATTATTTTGAGCAGAGCTGCGCTGCCCAATCCATAAGAAGGGAGATCCTGCAATCTGTGCCAATTACCGCGGAATCAGACTTCTAAATGTCGCGTATAAAGTTATTGCGAGCGTATTGCGTGAAAAGGGGAAGCCCCACATCAACCAATATATTAGATCTCATCAGTGTAAACTTAGACCTGAAAAGTCCACCATCGACTAATTAGTCACTATACGCCAAGTCTTGGAAAATACCCTTGAACGGCATACACTGTATTTTTTGTCGATTTTAAAGTTGCATTCGACTGCCCAAAAGAGAGTTGTCTAAATGCTGTGATATCTGAATTTGGTAGCAGAGGAAAATGAAAACCTGCTCTACGTTAGAAAGATTCTTTTCCACCTATGGGAAGGACTTGACTTCATTTGGTGCGTCCAACTGGAAGAATTGTCTGAACTTTAAACAAAAATTTTGTTGTCTTTTTGGGGAGAGAAATATTTTATTTTTCAAGAAAAATCACATCTTTTAAATAATACAAAAGGTTTTCTTTGAAGCGTTGAAGTAAGTCAAGTTATTTCTGTTGAAGATAAACTGTTTCCCAATATTATTCTCAAGGAGATATAGCACAACGACCTGTAATATTTATTGTGGCACCTTCATCGATTAAGAGTATTTCTCTGAGCCCAATTTTCTCAATAAATTTTAGTATTTGCGCCATTTTATTGAATTTTATTACCTCCTCTGGTAAAATATGTTTACCCAGGCGCTTGTGCCGCTTATGTATCATTGCAGCGCGGTTCAACCTCCGCTGTGCCATAGCCGCCAATAGCACAATAAGCCTACAATTACTCACTGAGGTGAACGGATATCAGTGAGGTGCAACGCTAAAACACGATCTATTACATCCGACTACAAAAAAGCCTACATGTGATATCACGGAATACGGGATGTTTAGTGACCATCCCGCACCCTGTCATGTACTCATATTGGACTGCCATCTCCAGGCTGAGCTCTCCAACATGGATGGTGCTCAAGGTTTGACGAAGTAAACCGATGGCCCAGCTCAGCCAATCACAGATGTAAAGAAGCCCCTTCACCCGTCGTCAAGGTTTAAATACCAAGAAAAGTGCTTCTTCTTTAAATAAAATAATACTTATAAAATATAATTGCGGTCTCTCGATAAATCCTCTGAATACAAGGCTCGTCTTATTTACGAGGCAATATAAAATACCTAGAATCTTTCTCCCTAAATAGCAGGCTCTCTAATAGGGTTAGGTACTTGGGACTTATCCTTGGCAGAGGGCTAACGTGAAAGTCCAACAGTGAGGAGAGCATTAGGAAGACAACAGTCAACTTGTATGGTTGTGGCGGCGTTACCGGCAAAAGATGGGGCCTCTAACCTAAAGTTACTTTTCAGCTTTATAACACAATTATAAAGCCAATTTTACTGTACGGAATCCTTGTCTGGTGGAACTCTCTGGAAAGGATGACACCAGATAAGAAGCTGAAGAGGGTCCAATGCTAGAACCACTTCTACTCTAGCACTCAACGCTATGATGAATGAGGCAACCGCAATCAGATTGAAGAGTTCGGGCCATAAGCTAAACTTAGCTGCGAACACTCTAGCATTCTTAAAAACCTTGAGTTCATCCCTATTATGCTGGATCATTGTACCCTCTCCCTAGGTCCGAGCGAAAATTTTTCCATTCATACGCTTTCAAGGAAAGAGTGGGCGGAGCATAAGATTGGGAGACATGGCAAGCATGCTTACGGATGGCTCGAAGTTGGACGGAAGAGTTGATGGGAGAGTATTGTGCGAGGAGCTCCCCATCAAGCTCAATTTTAGGCTACCGGACCACTGTAGTGTTTTCCAAGCGGAAGCAGTGAAATGAATTGGTTGATCGCTTCTGTAATTACTGTAAAAGAGGTAAATATCTACCCCGGCAGCCAAGCGGCAATTAGGGCCTTGAACTCGTTTTTTGTACATTAGAAATTAGTCGTTTATATATCACACACCTGATGGATATCAACAGTAGCATAAAGCTGTTATTACAAAATGAATCGCCACTGTTGGTCGTCATCCTCTAATCCAAGCCTCTTCTTCCTTTTCTTCCCCTGTCTGTCCCCTTTTCCTGTTCCCCTCTCCTTCCCCTGTATGGTATCACATCAGACAAATTTAAACTTTTTGTCCAAGTAGGCGACACGCAAGGGCGGCCTTTTAACATAACCTATAAAAAATAATAATGAAATAAAATTGAAATTGAAAAATGAAAAAATGAGTATCCTTAAATTTTTGGTCTCTCGGTGTGTGTTTGAATAATTCTCTCAGAATTTTTGTTATTTGGAAACCTTTGCAAATTTTGAAGATTATTTTCAATTTTCTTTAGTTTTATTAATTTTTTTTTATTTATTTATCTTATTTTTTTTTTTATAAAGCAACCGATATTTGAAGCTCTAGTACTATTTTCAATTTTATTATTCGCCAAAAACTAGCAAAATTGTCTAGTATCTTTTGCCCAATTACCAAATCATTAAGAGTTGAGGAGGTCATCGGCCTCACTGCTCGATATCGAATGCACTTAAAATCAAAATCGTGTACATTAAGCAGACGAGATCTCTCTCTCGTATCACACAGTAAATTGAACACACATATTAATTACACTCTTTCCGTTTAATCCCCAGCTGTCTTCAATTGTCTCTCTGCTGCCTTGTTTTATCTTTTCACTGCCAACAAAATCATTTTCTCATACTTTCGCCAATTCATACACATCCTTGGACCATACAAGCACGCGGGCTCATTAATTACGAGTTTGTATCGAAATAAATGCGCAACCTTTTTGATTTTTTTTTTCTCTGGCACATCAACTCCAACCAGTGAGCCATTCAAGAAAATTAGCGTACGCTTATTAGTACAAATGGACAAATAATCACCAATCCTTCATAGTAATCCCTAACAGAGTAATAAACACTCAACTGCAGACGAAAACAACGGAGAAGAGATTTAAGAAATAAATGCCATATTTACTAGCGAAAAACATAAGCAAACAGAGACCGTCGAGTGTTATTTATTATTACTGTTATTTGTTTTTTCATTTATGACCATTACACACTTCATTCAAGGAAACTCAATCGCAAATGGACATCGATGGCATTGAGCCCACTGAGCTTTTTGTCTTTTTGTTTTTGGCATCGATAACGTCCACTCGGGCAATCTAATCTTCACATACATATACATATTTATTTATATCGTTTTGGGAAATTCATTGCATTCTCTCTGATTGGCATTGTTGCTGTATTCGTTATTTTTATTGTCATTGCCTTCCTATCAGTCGCAATCAATTTGTGCACATTTAGTTGGCAGGCAAGCTGTTGGCGAAATTATGAACTTCATAGCCATAGATGGATACTTAAAAAAACGAAGAGTACGAGGGTGGTTAAATAAGTACCCGTGTTTGATGACAGAGGGCGTTCCTGAAGGAAGTTGGTGTTAACATTGTGTGCTGCCATCTATCAAATGACGATAAAACAAATTTCAAGCTGATTGATAGGTTAGTTTGGATTTGGCAGCTATTCGAGTAAGACGAGTTTCGTGATTTTCGCTAAGATGGAAAAAGTGCAATATCGGTCGGTAATTCGCTTTTTGGTTTTGGATGAGCAAAAATGCGAAGAGATAAAAGCAAAGCTGAATGTTGTCTATGGGAACGCTTCGCAAAAATGATGAGGAGCGTGGCAGACGTGGTTACCGAGTAAATCAATCAAAAAGTCGATCGACGAACGAAAGTACGCGACGCAACAGAGGCCACAGGTGTGTCGACCGGAACGGCAATTAATATTTTCCATGATAAGTTGGCGATGTAAAAATTGTCGGGCCGATGCGGCTGTTAACTTCGAAGCAGTATTTGAAGTAATTTAAACAAGATCCGAAGGCATTTGTGCGTCGAGTTGTCACCGTTGATGAAACCTGGATTCGTCGTTACGCACCTGAAACTAAGCAACAATCAAAATAATAGATTTCTCAAGGTGAATCTGATCCATAGAAGGCGAAGGCGAAGACAGTCTCATCGGCCGGAAAGGTCATAGCAACTATTGTTTGGGATGCAAATGGCGTCATTCTCATGGATTTTTTAGAAAAAGGAAGAACGATCACTGAACAATACTACAGTGAGTTATCGGACCGTTTTCACAAAAAATTGAAAGAGACACGGCCGCATTTGGCGACAAAGAAGGTGATGTTTCGTCACGATAATGCACCAGCTCACTCATCCTGAGTCCCCGCCAGCAAACTACATGAATTTCGTTATGAATTGCTGTCGCACCCCCCGTATTCACCCGTTCGGGCTCCCTGCGAGTTTTTCTTGTTCCCTAACATGTAAGAATTGCTCGCGGGAAAAAAATTAGTTCAAGCGAGGAAATCGTCGAAGAGACAGGGGCGTATTTGGGAGAGTTTGACAAATCCTATTTTTTAGAGGGGCTAAAAAATGGCCGGAGCGTTGGGGCAAGTGTATTTTTCTAGAAGGGGACTATTATGAGAAATAAAACAAATTTTTTAAAAAATTGTATTTCATTTCTTACACGGGCACTTATTGAACCGCCCTCGTATATAGAATCGGTTCTTGGTATTTGAACGAGCTCTTCTTTCTTGTTTCTCAAGGAGAGGTGCCTACAGTTTTAAGTCGGCTCACAAACGCAGATGGCTTTATTTTTCAAAGGAGTTTTTCATGGCAGAAATACATACAGCTTTTTTATAATTTGGTGTTTCATGCACGGAAATTTGAGCCTGTGCACTTCCGAAAGTTACACCGACCGCGGATATGTAAGAATAGGCCTGAGAAAATCCTTTTCTGTAACTGTTATTGAAAAAGCACCCCAGCAAACCTAACTTAGCCCATTGATCCACCCTTACAGTAGGTAATTGGGTAAGACTCCGTCAGAAAATATGAGATTTGCAAGTGGTCTTTCGATTTCTTTGAAACTTTGGGAAATATTAGTTCTAGGTAAGATACATTCGAGCCTAAAAGGATTTTGAAAAATTTTCAAAATTGAGTCATCTACGCCATGTTGAAAATCGGGACCGTGTTTTTTTCAAAAATCAATATTTCTTGAACCGTTGGATGGATTTCAATGCAATTTACAGACAATATAGAAACAAATAAGTAGTTTAAATTAGTATTATGTTAAAAAAAAAATTTCGAAATTTTGACCAAAAAAAAGTCAAAAAAATTTTTTGAATCAATTTTTAGTTGATTTGGCCAGTTTTTTAGATTTTCTGTTATACACGTAACGATTCCTTATGATTTAACCTTTATTTTGAAAAAAAAAATTTTATGGTGTCTATAATAGTTCTCAAGATATTGCGATTTTAGTGGAAGCGCGCACCGTGAAGTTCGCGGTTACGCAGCGCGGGAGTAGAAAAACGCGCACAGACCTGCAGCAGTCTGCTCCAGCCACTTCATACAGGAACACATAACACAGCGCGAACCGTGCGTGCGTACGCGAACCGTGCGTGCGCGCTTCCACTAAAATCGCAATATCTTGAGAACTATTATAGACACCATAAAATTTTTTTTTTTCAAAATAAAGGTTAAATCATAAGGAATCGTTACGTGTATAACAGAAAATCTAAAAAACTGGCCAAATCAACTAAAAATTGATTCAAAAAAATTTTTTGACTTTTTTTTGGTCAAAATTTCGAAATTTTTTTTTTAACATAATACTAATTTAAACTACTTATTTGTTTCTATATTGTCTGTAAATTGCATTGAAATCCATCCAACGGTTCAAGAAATATTGATTTTTGAAAAAAACACGGTCCCGATTTTCAACATGGCGTAGATGACTCAATTTTGAAAATTTTTCAAAATCCTTTTAGGCTCGAATGTATCTTACCTAGAACTAATATTTCCCAAAGTTTCAAAGAAATCGAAAGACCACTTGCAAATCTCATATTTTCTGACGGAGTCTTACCCAATTAATTTCAGATGTAAGGCAACAAGAGGACCATTCAGCAGGCTTAACACACACATACGTTACTTGCCAATCTTGCGTATTCCATCAACTAATTCATTTTAGGTGAATACAAATTGAGCAATAAAAGTCACACGAAAAATAGTAATCCTTATAAGTTTACAAGAATTTTTTTTTTTTATTTAAGAAAAAGTGTTTAAGATATTTTTATTATTTTTTAGTATATTTTTGGTATTTTCCAATAAGCTATTTTTTTGTTTTATTTTCTAAGCTCATTGCGAATATTCAACGCCATTTTTCTTTACAGAAGCTTTGATCTTTTTTTATTTTTTTTTCTTCTTTCATCTTCTGCCATCTGACTGCCTGGCCATTAAGTCAGCCGCGCCTCACCTTCTATGTCACACGTTCGCTGAAGGGTTTTTATGTACTTTTTCTTGTTATTCTTTTTTGCTCCTCATATTCCCGCTGTTCTCATTAACGTCACTCAGCAAATATTTAATTTTATCATTAATCATGGCGTCGCCAAGCCAAGCAACCAAGCCATCATCGGCATGGTCACCACAAAGGCTCTCGTGATAACAATAACAAAGCAACATGTTAGCTTGTGTATAATCCCATACAAATAAGTTAATATGTAAATGATGGCCAGCACAAGCCATTAACACGCTTACCATCAGCTTTCTAACGTACACAGCTGAGTTTTGGAGAATCTAACACCCAGTTGCACATTTTTTCTTATTTTTTGCTTGGTTTTTTTTCTGCACTTGCTTTCCTCACTCATTCTTACTCATTTTTCTCCAGTCTGTAGTAGTCAGATGACTGCTAGTTAGCTTTTGTTGCAACTCTAGCGGTTGACCGGCAACTAATTACATCATATTGTTTGCAACCACGTGAAATTGAAGCAAGTTGGCTTGCAACAGCCAGCCATCATCAACTAGGAGCCTGCAAGCACAAATTGGTGACCGATGGTGAACAGACTACAACGCAACCAAGTCATTTGGCTCACCTACAAACAATCACTGAGCTCGCTTTTGTTGCGGCTTTCGCACCCAATGCGTGAATGAGCAAGGAACGTTGAAGATTCAGTAATTATATTAGAAAACTTTATTAAATTATTTTTTCTTGTACAACATTTTTTGGTTGATTACAAATTGTGGCTGTTAATAAAATTAGTGCTTTTGATATAGAAGAAATAGACATACGCCAAGCGCTAGTAACCTCCAGCTGTTTAGCCTACAAGTAACTCTTTGGAATGTATTTAGTACCTCTTGCTTTTGTATACAAACCAGCAAAAGTTGATATGCTTTTTATTCGCATACGACTTGCATGGAGCAATGATATTGTCGGCTGATTCCGCATTCTTTGTCATTGTTTCCACATTGGTTTGCTTGGCCGAGTTTAGAAAAGCGCGGCATTCACTTCTCCCGGTTTCATGCTAACCGGCTTCAGTTGGGCACCCCAAGTGCAGCCAAGTCTTTCTCCAACTGATCTTTCCAACGCAGAGGAGGCCTTCCTCTTCCTCTGCAACCACCAGCTGGTACTGCATCGAATACTTTCGGGGCCGGAGGGTTTGTATTCGTTCGCATGACATGACCCAGCCAACGTAGCCGCTGGGTCTTTATTCGCTGCGCTACTACTCAATGTTCCATCGCCTACAAAACTTGCCATTGCTAACATGCAAAGATCCAAAAAACATCCGGAGAATCTTTCTCTCAAACACTCCAAGGGACGCCTCATCGGATATTGTCATCGTCCAAGCGTCTGCGCTATGCGTTAGACCGGGTATGAAGAGGCCTTATAAAGTGTTAATTTTATTCGTCGAGAGAGGATTTCAGTACTAAATTGTCTACTTAGTCCATAGTAGCACTTGTTGGCAAGAGATATTCTCCGTTAAAAGTTATAGTAAAGAGCGTCTTTTAGCATTCCCTATTCCGCACTTAGTCCTTGTATGGTGGCCAAATGTCGTCGAGGATTGAATTGGTTTTGTTATCCGAAACTGATAGTTTGACTAATCGTTTGCATATTGTGCTTTAGGTAAGTAGGTTACTCGCCTTCCTACACTACAGGTGATGGTTGAACTACCCGCACTTCCCAGCATTTTTTTATCTGTTTTGGTCATTAATCTTTCCAAATAGGCAGGATTGGAACGAGGAAAAAATCTGCACTGAAGCTTACACCTCTGTCAAGACTGACGGCTCCAAGATGAAATCGGAAGTCGGATCAGGGCCTTTCTCTAAGCCAGCCAATTTATCCAACTCCATTAAACTGCCGATTACTGCTAGTATTTTTCAAGCAGAAGTCTTTGCGATCCTGCAGGTGTGCAAAATGCTTAGGGGACTATCTCCGATAGTCAAGCCGCGATCAAGGCTCTGACGACGCCATGGTACAGAACGAATGTAGTAAGCTCCTATAAGGATGAGATAAATTCTCTTGGGCGTGCAAGTAACATTTCTCTGATCTGGGATCCAAGGTTTCTCATAGAGGCAAATGAGATTCCCAGGAAGGGGACGGGATTGGTCTCAGAGACCCCCTACCCGGTGATCGGCATCCACCTGATAGTTATTAAAAGGGAACTGCGCAAATTATTTCTTAAAAAAGCGTAGAAAAAATGAAGCTCCATTCCTTTAAGTGTTATTTCGAAAATCTTTTGGCCCCAGTACAATATATGAAGGACTCAGAAAGTCCTGGGGACTCCACGCCGTTCAAGCTGTGTTTACCGGTCATTGAACGATCAGCACATACGCGAAAAAGCTGGGTTTACTATTTAACTCCCATTGCAGAAGTTGTAGGGTCCTGTCAGAGAAGGAGACTGTGGAGCACCTAGAAGATTTAGGTCACTGAGTGCTGATTCCTTCGACAGCCTGGGACAGTCCTTCTACCTAAGTCCCATAAACTTTCTCCAATACATCAACAGCTCTGGTTGGCTGTAGACATCTGCGCTTTAGTGCTACTTGCGGAGTGCCATACTGACACTTTAACCATTTCACCTACCTACGTTGGTCCACGAGTGATATTTTATTTTCCATTTACCCTGCATGATGCCGAGGCTTACCCGATGCGCCACATGAGGACGCGTCCAATGGGAGGCAGACAACTCCATGAGGAAAATATGGCGACTATAAATTGCCATTCAAAGGGATTTTAGGTGTCGATGATCACGAGTATCTGCCTAACCATGTACCTAGCAATGCTTCGATCGATTTGCAAATGAAATATTATTTATTTTATAGAAGCCAACATTAGCAATAAAATTATTA
This sequence comes from Anastrepha obliqua, assembly GCF_027943255.1. NCBI lineage: Eukaryota > Metazoa > Arthropoda > Insecta > Diptera > Tephritidae > Anastrepha > Anastrepha obliqua. Next base: position 108,897,460 of record NC_072894.1, on the reverse strand, counting down.
TATAAAGCATAAACTAAAACGAACCCAACGCTAGCTTCGGAGGATTTCGGTTGGACGGTTTTTTTGATTCACTGATTTTTCACTGGCTCACTGTACGTATTTGAATATTACCCGAAAAGTTATATGAAACCCACTATGAAACTTTCTCTTTTCTTTTGGTAAACATTTTACACAAAACAAAAAAATTATTTTTTCCGAGAATTTTTTTACAATACAATACATTTTTTTCAAAAATTTTTTACGAAAAAAATAATTTTTTTTATGTATAAATAAGTTTAATTTTTTTTATTTTTTATCATCAAATTGACTAAAAAAAGTTTTCGCAAAAATTTTTCACAAAAAAAAATTGAACTTTTGCGGATAATTTTTTAACATAAGAATACATATTTTTCTTTTAATTTTTTACGTAAAAATAAACATGTTTTCCAAAAAATTTACACAAAAACATATTTTCTTTAAATATACATAAAACTAATTTTTTATTATTAAATTAACTTTAAACAATTTTCGCACAAATATTTCACAAAACAATTAACTTTTCCGCAAATTTTTCTACAAAAACAATAAATGTTTTTTTTTTTTAATTTTTCACGCAAAAATAATTTTGCTTTTTAAATATACAATAAATAAAATAATTTTATTATTTTTTATCATGAAATTGTCTAAAAAACTTTTCGCAAACATTTTCCAGACAAAAATTTTACTTTTTCAGAAAATTGTTTTAGTGTACTAAATAAATAACATAAAATAAACGTAAAATACATTTTTTTTTCAAAATTAATATATATAAAATTTGTTTACCAAAAATACTTTTTTTCCAACAATTGTTCACAAAAAAATATTTGTTTTTAAGTAAAAATAAAACGCAAAAGTTTTTCACAAAAAAATTAACATTTTCGGAAATTTTTTTTAAAACAATAAATTTTTTTCCAAACATTTTTCACGTAAAAATAAATTTTTTTTTTTTTCAAAAATAGAAACGAAATTTTTTTTAGCTAAAGCAATTTTCTTTTTTTTTAATTTTTCACAAAAAATATTTATTTTTTTAAATATACATAAAACTATTTTTTTTATTTTTTGTTATTAAATTGACTTTAAAACATTTCCCCAAAATTTTTTACAAAAAATTAAAACTTTGGGAAATTTTTTTTTCAAAAATTTTTCACGTAAAAATAAAGTTTTTTTTTTCAAAAATATAAATAATTTGTTTTTTAACTAAAGCAATTTTCTTTTCTAAACTTTTCACAAAAAATACATGGTTTTTTTAATTTTTCACAAGTAAAATTATTTTTTCCGAATATGTTTTTACCAAACAATAAAAATTTTTTTCCAAAAATTTTTCACGTAAAAATAATTTTTTTTTCAAAAATGTAGATAAATAATCATATATATTTATTAATACAATTATAAAAAAAATAAAGGTTAAAGATAACCGAAGAAATTTGCTTTCAAAATTTGTAAGCCATGAATAAATCTGAAAACTATTATTATTATTTTTTACATTTTTCCACTTTACGTAACACACAACTGTCTTCACAAGACAGAAAACTGCATGAGAACTTTTTTTGAGGTGTAATGCAACCTTTAAATCATATGACCCGCTACAATATACATATATGACTCATTAAAAACATCTAGCGCAAAATGTTCATAACTTTTTACTTCAGCTCCTACACGACTGGGGTATAAAAACGTTATTTCAGCCGTGCTTGCACATCATTACGTTTTCCTTATCCTCGTGATTTTACGTAATTGTTGTTATTATGCTGGTTGTTTTCCCCCATAGTGATTTACTCGTATTCCTACCATTTTGCAAATTTTTTCATGCATTCTTATTTTATGGCGTTTTTTTCTTGCCTTTGTGATTTTATTGCTTATTTTCTGCTCCCCTCGCCTTCAGTTTTATCTAACCGCTTGCAGCTGCAGGCCATGTGCAACCCACGGCATTATTAGCTAAGCATAAAAAATAAATGACCATGGCATAAGTTGTGTTATGGAAAAGGAAAAAAAGAGGCAAGCGAAATTGAAAACCAGATATGGTGAATGTAGTGTCAAGAATCTATGTAGCATCTAATCGAGTGCACGGCAAACTGTGCCACAGCAATCAATTCTGTGTGAACAAATGTTTTTCTTCTTACTATTACCCATTAGGACTGCTGCTAATTGCATTAGGACAGGTCAAGGTCCAAGGCAAATGGAAGAGGAGAAAGTATGGGAAATAAAAGAAACAATAAATATGAATAATTAAGGAAAGTTAAGACGTTCAGGGAAAATATATTTCCACCCAGTTGATTAATGTTCGCGATAAAACATAGCCTGGTATCAGCAACAGCAAAAAATTGTACTCAACGGAGGAAGACAAGACAGACATGTGTTTTGTGTTTGGCAATATATTTCCTTAATAACATTATTTTAGAAATAATTAATGATTTTTCCTCCCAATAACCAGGCCATTAAATCCCCAATCGGGTACGTCCATTGTAATACCATACAGAGGAAAAACAGAGAAAGAAGAACCGTACAGACGGAAAAAGGAAGAGAGGGCTTTGGATAAGAGGAAGATGAAGACCGCACCCATGACTAATTAACATGACATGACTATATCCGCAGGTATAGCTTAAAAGTGAAAGCCAATTGTCTGATTCTTAGCCCAGCGAGAGCAGAACAGTTGAGGAGAAAATGCTGAAATGATTCTACCTCAACCTCTAGACAGCTTCTACAGAAAGGACTTGAAGCGATCCAGGTTTCACCGCATGGATACCTAACGGACAGAGCTTGGTTAGGATAGCCTCCAAATTCGAGAGCTGCGGCTTTGTTTACCTTAGAAGTTCCCTCGAGCACCTCCTATCCACTCGTGGCCAGAAGGAGTTCGCTACTTTGCACATTTGCGCACTAAACAGCGCTTGTTGAGTTAACGCGAGGCCCATCTTTTCAGGAGCAGACCACAAGTTATCACGGGAACCCCAATCCTCTCATTTCGCCATTTCGCGGTGAAACAGTCTCGACCTGGTCCACTGTCGATTGAGCTAGCCACTGTAAAAGGAAGCCCAAAAGAATATAATATTGCAGTATTCGGATGCACTCGAGAGAGAAATGAGGCATTCCTCAACTCATTTCGAATGCACCAACAACGAACGCAGAGCTCTAATTGTCGCTTGGCTGTCAAAATAAATGCTTACCTCCCTTACAGTAGTTAAGAAGAAGTAAGCAACCAATGCACTGCTTCTTTGATGGTGCCTACCTCTGCTTGGCAAACACAACAATGGTTTGGTAGCCTAAATTTGAGCTTGATGGGAAGCTACTCGCAGTTTACTCTCCCATCAACCCTGCCTTTCAACTTTGAGCCAAACGAAAACATGTTTCCAAAGCCCTGTCTCCAAATGGTGCAAAATGTGAGAATATAAATGGAAAAAGCACCACTCGGACCCAGCGAGGATGTATATTGATCAAGTAGCATAGGGAAAAGCTGAAAGTTTCTAAGAATACTAGAGTGTCCGTAGCTTAAGTCTGGCTTGGGGCTCGAATGTCGCAATTTGTTTGTGGCACTCTCCAGCTTCTGAACTGATTTAGTCTGATCTTGAACGAATTCCACCAGAGAAGGAAATTTTTAAAGAATAACTTTTGGTTTCAAAACAAAAGCAAAGAAACACAAATGCAGAAAAACCGATATACTTATGCAATAAAAAAAGACAAAAAATAAGATGGTAATTAGAATAAACACAACCATAATTGAAAGCAACAATAACAGCAAACAAACAGCCACTTTATTTTCTACTCAGCAAACAACTCAAAACACAAACGTGACAGGAAATCAGCTGAGAAAAGGGAATATGAGATGGGCAGTGAAGGTCGTGAAAATGCTTCAGATTGAAAAGGAAGGAAGTAGAATAGGCTAAAGAAAAAGAAGAATACGAGTAACAAAAGCACGGTGTCATCAAATATGGCAAAGTTTAAGGAGGAAAAGTGAGCTGCTTTGGATTGAAGGCAAGCAGCGTACATCATCAGCTAGGCAGTCAAGCCAGTGAGTGGCCTTGTGGCTAGGCCGACTCATACCAGTCATCCTTTTTTTCTCTTTTATTTCGTGTTCTTGTTAGTTGTAGTTTAGAGAAATGTTGCTGACGCATCGATTCTTAGTTGATGCTGTTACACACTTCCATATGTGCGCGTGTGTGTGTGGGTGTGTACATATATATATGTATGCGCATGCCAGCAGCAAAGTCATCGAGTTCAACAGCCCTGAAAGTTGCTGAGCGAACGCATTAAAACTTTTCCCATACAACAATCAATGACTTCCTGCGTCCACGTCGGCGTAGGCGTCAACGTCAACGTTGACATAAACTTAAAGTTTGTGCAGCAAAATTGGTAGACGCTTATGCGCCTAAAAGTCAACTTTGTGTTATGAATAACAGCTGTTGTGCGAGTATTGTGCGGTTGAGGGGTACAACAAAAGCTTCAATGAACAGAGAAAATGTGTTTTGTACAGCAATGAAAGGAACCAATTCAAAGGGAACACAGAGTTTAGAAACGAATGTAGAAAAGAAGAACGGATGTAGCGACAAACAGAAAAATAAAACGGTAATTAACAACAAAAACATTTGTTATGTCCGAAAATGCTCAGTTTGGCTCTTCGTGTGTTTTGTACAGCAATGAAAGGAACCAATTCAAAGGGAACACAGAGTTTAGAAACGAATGTAGAAAAGAAGAACGGATGTAGCGACAAACAGAAAAATAAAACTGTAATTAACAACAAAAACATTTGTTATGTCCGAAAGTGCTCAGTTTGGCTCTTCGGGATACAACAATACTATTTTTGTGGTATTTTCTTTCAACCTTTTCAATTCTTACTTGTTAACATTTCTTTTTGTGGCTTTTAAATTTTTCCCAATTTTTTTTTTTTTTTTTGTTTTTTTTTTTATAAACTCTCTGCGGCATGCCACAATGTCTGCTGTCTACTGCTCCACTTGTGCGCCCAAGTTTCCTCATCAGTTTCAACCATAAATATGTCTGCGTCTGCTTAACTTTTTGCCTGCTTGCCTTCTCAACCTATTTTCGCTTTTGTTCACCGTTCGCGCTCCATTTGCGGCCTTTAAGCTGTAGTCTTTTATACATTTTGTGTGAAAAAAATATTCTTTTCTACTTTTTTCCTCACTATGTTTACTTTAATATGCAAGTGGCTGTTCATTTGAGGCTCTCACCTAATACTTGTGTATACAAGTTTTGGAAGTTTACTTTGTTTTCTGCTTTTTGCCTCTTTTGTGTGGTCAAATGTGCAGACATGACCTGCTTTCAAATTTTCATATTGAAATATTTATAAGTTTAACATTAAGCAATCGACAGAAGGAGGCAACTAAATGAATTATAAGAGGAAAATATTTTATACACAAGCAGACATACTCGTACTTGAAATAAAGATGTGTGAGTAAATGTCGGCAATGCATAAAAATTCAATGTTCTTATCATTAATTACAACTTTTTAGAGCCTCGAAATGTGTGCAGCTGAATTAGGTTGTTGGCATCTGAGTTTCAAGATGTTCGTACTTCGTTATTTTTTTGTCTTTTACGTAATTATGTATACTTATGTATTTAATATATATGTATTATAGTAGTAATGGATTGACCCGCACTCGCTTGAAACACTTCAAGGTTACACTTCTTCTTCATAGATTTAGTGAAAACAGCAGATTTTGCGACCGCTGTCAAGAAAAGTTTGCTGATGATTTAATACTCAAGTGCGAATCGAATCCAGAAGCTGCTGTTGGTATATCTCAGCCGAACATACCCAGCTCTACTTGTTTGTTTATTTAACAAACTCTTTGCCAAGGCTTTCTATAAAGTCTGCCACTCAATTTTAATTTCCAAACCAAAAAGTTTTGGGTTTCACTCAATTATCCTTAAATGGATAAAGTCGTTCCGTTTCAATGATGAATGTGTTGTTGTTGTTGTAGCAGCAATGCAAAACCCTGTCAGTGTAATGTAAATCACCGGTCGTCTTCATCTAGCTCATGCAACGGTAGGCCCAAGAAATCTGCTGTTTCGACAGGTCGGGTCCAGAGGCGTGGGTGTTAGATGAGTGGGTTTGATGGGGCATGTGAAAGAGGGGTTAGTATGGTGCGGGGGGCCTTCAGGCAGGTACGAGTTTAACCTGCTAAAATATCCAGAACGTAGTTGTGCCAAAGTTACGCGGGTCTCTCGGGGTATCTGGAGCTCTTCATCTGCTGTGGGAGATGGGTGGACTCCGATTACAGCATTCGGTTGTGTCTCCCAATGAATGTCATTGATGGTCTGTCTAAACCCTTTCCCGTCCAGTAGCTCTCGATTCGTTTTGTCCAGGATCTCGTCGGCGTAGTTGAAGAGGTGTCTCCTGACGTACCTGGGCAACGGCTCTGGCTCGAGCAGGTGTCTACATGGATGAAACCTGCGGTAGCACCTTAGCAGAAACTGTTTGCTGAGTAGTTTGCTGTGCTCCTTTACAGGAAGCATCTGACGCCTCGTTATGTAGGTGTTGTAGAGGGAACATCAGGGGGCATCCCGTCGCTGTCCGAATAGCAGTGTTAGCTTTGTCCACCGCGTATCACTAGTTTTAGGCGATCAGACAAACGCACCGTGGCTTAGAATCGGCCGGCCAATCGCCTTAAATATCGATAGCAACATTTCTTTCTCTTTACTCCAAGAACTGCCGGCTAGCGATTTGAGGACTTTGTTGCGATTTTGGACTTTAGTGGCAATTGCGTAAGCAGAAAAGCAGGGCAAAATGTCAAAGGTTACTCCCAAATTTCGCGGTGAATGTGTAGTCGTTGTCGATAACGTATCTTCTTATTCTTTTATTGCCTCTTCCGGTGTCCCTCAGGGCAGCATTTGGGCTCCACTTCTAGAACGATAAGCTTCACAGCAACTCAGCGAGCACTGGGCAAGTACACAAACTTTTAAGGTTGCGAAATCCTTCTGTCCATATGTAAATTGGATGCATTCAAGGGATCTTCTGAGGATGACAAAATGTCAGCTCTCAAACTTCGTGAAGGTTTCAAAGGTCACTATACGCAAGGTATGCATGATGTGAAACTTAGATGTACTTCGAGTCCTTTTTGCGTCAGCTGTTGAGTTGGAATCATCTCAGTACCTTCTCCTTAGCTACCCTGCTCTCGCTTGGTTCTCACTTCTTTCCTACGCCTGTTGATATAGCAGGCCTTGATATTAAAAATCTGATGAGCAGCAGTATAGTGCGGCTAACACAACCGTAAGTCAGTCACCGTTCGTAATCCACAAATACTCAACCACACCTCCTTCCCCTCAACCTCTTCACTTTAATTTCCTCCTATCGGTTTTCTTTGACTTGATTTCCTCAACCAAGTGGGGCCACTCTCTGGGCAACCATTATAACTTAACCTAACCACATTGATTTCTGAAAAAAAAATGTATCGGAAAAAAATTTTAACGAAAAAAAATGTTATCGAAAAGTTTTTTATCGAAAAAAATAATTAACAAAAAACTAAATTTTTTATCGAAAAACATTTTGAGCAAAAACATTACATTTTTTCCAAGAAAAATAATCCAAACACATTAAATTTTTCTGAAAACAAAATTTTTTTCACATTATCCATAAATTTTTTTCAACAAAAATTTGTAGAAAGTATACTTTATCCTAAAAAATTAAACTAAAAAAGTATTATAAATACGGTAATGACAAAAATAGGAAAAAATTCTGACAAAAAAAATTTGTATCGAAAAAAAAATGTATCGAAGAAACCAAACTTTATCGAAAAGTTTTTTGTCGAAAAAAATGCTTAAGGGGGGAAGCTGGTCTAGAATTTTGAAAAAATCGAAAAATTTTTTTTTTGTTAAAAGGTGCTTTAGGGTCTTAGAAATAATATACCAAATGAGGGATGCCAGCAAAAATGTCTAAATGCCCAAATTTTTCATTCGACGGCAGTGCCTCGCAGGTATGCCCCGAACGCTATTTACAACTTTAAACGCGTTTTTCTCGAAATCACTTTTTTTAAACTGGCCGAAGACATAACTCGAACAAATCTTTACCGATTCTTACGAAATTTTGACAATACATTCGAAATACCTTTCTCCGGAGACGTACGTAGGATTTTTTATTTATATTACATAGTTTTTTTTTAATCAACAATTTTATGTCGTTATTTATAGTGAAAATTGTAACTTTTTGTTCAAACGTGCACCATTTCGCGAAAAAACAAAATATCGAAAAAATCCTACGTACGTCTCTTTCTGTTGTTATATAGAAACTAAAAAAATTTTATTTTTTGATCCAGGACAAAAATTAAGGAGTTTACGTATTCGGCAATGGACCCACTAGAAAAAAAGGCGCCTTAGGAGAACTGCTGGACAGCGGCCATTTTGAAATTAATTCAGACGAAAAATTTTGTATTTGTACCATGAAAGCTATATTATTAAACCTATTTCACAGATTTTCGATTGATTCCTTTGTTGAGTCAAAATAAATTCATAAAATATGCCCATTTTTTGCGCTCTAGACCAGCTTCCCCCCTTAACAAAAAATTACATTTTTTATCGAAAAAAATTTTGAGTAAAAAAATTGTATTTTTTGGAAGAAAAATGTTCCAAAAACATTAAATTTTTCCAAAAACAATGCAATTTTCTGAAAACAAAATTTTTCTTCACATTTTCCATAAATTTTTCTCAACAAAAATTTGTAAAATGTATACTTTATACTAAAAAATTAAGCAAAAAAATAGCAAGAAATCTGACAAAAAAATTTTTATCAACAAAACTTTTATCGAAAAAAAAAATGTATCAAAAAGTTTTTTATCGAAAAAAATGTTTAACAAAAAATTCCATTTTTTAACGAAACAAATTTTTAACAAAGAAGATTTTCCAAGAAAAATGTTCCAAAAACATTAAATTTTTCCAAACACATTAAATTTTTCTGAAAACATAAAATTTTTCTATACATTTTCCATAAATGTTTCTCAACGAAAATTTGTAGAAAGTTACTTTATATTAAAAATTAAACAAGCAAAAAATCTAAATATGTTAAAAATGCTAAAAATTTCTTAACTTCTTCGCTTTAAAACACTAAACTATTCGAGGTAATTATAGTATATTAAATCTTTTTAAATTACATTACATTTTTTTCAAAATTTTTTCAACTTACTTATAACGTAAACCTACAAATAAGCAATTTTTTGAAGGACTTCATGACGGTTTCCAAAATGATTGACCTGGAACCGCTTATGGTACTTTATTTTTAGAAATGATTTGCTGCAAGGATTTTTAGTTTTGTTATCTTACGAAGCAAAAAGAATTATTTGTTAAAAATGTTTTACTTGTCAACATAGTCTTCTTTAAGCATAATTCACATAACACAACGTTTCTGAAAATGATGCGACTTCTTGAGCCCATTGAGGTCTACAGGGTTGGGCATTTTGCACTACCATTAAAAAATTAGTAGTAGTTAAAATCTCCAAATATTTGTTTCATCGCTGACATCTTCTTTCGTTCACATTTCTACACTCTGTTCTTTGCGTTATAGTATTAGATGGGCGAACACATGAAATTCTGTTTTCTGCTCACAGGCGTTTGTCTCGAATGGATTGCACAACAAATCTACACACACTTTACAGTTCTTTTAAACGATGCTTCTTCGCAAGCTTCTTCTTCTGGGCTTGTGATGGCAGCGCCATTTCATTAGGGAAGGGCTACCCTCTACTTTAATCCATTAAATCAAATTTCAAGCAGCACTCAATTTTCTTACTTTATTTAAATTACTTCCGACAACTTTCGCCTATATCAACTAGATTTGCGTAATAAAAAGGCGCGCTAATTGCAATTTCCCTATTTAAGTGCGAATTTTTTTTTTTGCAACTTAAAATTTTTGTATCTTTTATCACAGAGAATTTACTTATTTCCAACTTTAAACACAATTTTGTCTAATCTTCTCTATTCCATAGCGACACTTCTATCTTTTGTTGTTGATGCGCCGCAAAGTATGCTATAATCCTATAAACAGCGTTGGTTTATCTATTTTTCGTTAGCTGCTTTTGTTGCTTACGACAATCAGCTTTTTGTGGTTGCCGTCGAACTACCATATGGCTGCAAGCAGTTAAGCGAATTCAGCCTATTTGCCGGCGTTCAGCTTTTTCCTTATCCATTGCTCGCTCGACTGCCTCCTCGCTCCTGGCTGTTCTTGTTGTAGGCGCACGAAAGCGATAATGTGTGAAATACAAACAAAATTAAAGCACTACACAGCAGGCAGTCGAGCTGATGCTAGTGTATCGTAATTTTTTTTACGTGTTTTTTTGTTTATCCAAATATTGGCGTGAGCAAGCAAAATGGAGCAGGATAAGCATTTAGGTTAGCAGTGCCAAAGTTTTATTTATTCTCTTTTGCTGTTTTCGGTTAAGTTTGAGTTGATTTTTAAAACAACAGCAAGCTCAATGTATTTTCGTTTCAAAATGTAACTTTTTTTTAATTTGTCCTAGGGAAAACACCTCGTGGATTTTGCACCATGATAGCGCAGCACCGCACAGCGCCGTCATCACCTGTGAATTTTCGACTAAGAACCAAGACCAAGACCAAGACCAAGAATACCATCTAACTAACGGCCATCGAATTCCCCTGATATGGCCTTGCAATTTTTTTTTCCTGTTCGATCGAGTCAAAAAACCACTATGGGGAACGCGTTCAAGTAACCGAAAAGAAGTATAGCCACCGAAAATATAGTTCCAGATGAAACGCTGGCTTAAGTGCGTCGTTGCAGTAGATGGAGCGTTGCTGTTGTTGTTGTTGTTGAAGTGGTTGAGTATTTCCACTGAAATAATACTAATTAGTGACCAGCACCGTTTTACTACCACTGTCCTCGTTTGATGATGTCTTTTTTTCAAGACAGATCCATTTTGTGAGGTCCAAGTATAGCAGCAAATTCTTTATCTCGATGTCTGAGATCTCATTAATTTGCTGTAAGAAAGGCTTACCGAAGGAGCGGAGTCGTGCCCTAGCTAGTCCTGGACATTCACATAAGTAGTGGAAAAAACTTTCCATCACCGCTTCCGCTTGGCAGCTTCTGCAGATGGGATTGAAGGGGAGGTTGAGTCCAGCTACATGATTCCCTACTTTCCAATGATCTGTAAGGGTTGCAGTGATGCGAGAAATGTTTGGTCGAGAACATCCTAACAGGTGATTCGTCCTTTGGATTTGGATTGGTACGACGGCCATGTGTTTCTTGTTGTAGTACATGTAGTTAATTGCTTCCATCTTCTTTCGGCTTAAGCATGATAGGTTGAAGCATTGGATGCTTTCATTGTGTTCAGGGGGGTGGAGACTGCCTGGAGACCGCCTCTGCTAAGTCTATTGTCGAAACTTTTCTTACTAGCTCATCCGCTATCTCATTACCCCGTATGTTCCTATGACCGGGAACCCATATCAGAGTAATTTCAAACCAATGACTAAGTAATTCCAGTTCGTCTCTACACTGTAAGACTAGTTTCGATGAAATGGAGTTGGAGTCTAAGGCCTTGATAGCTGCTTGACTGTCTGAGAAGATAGCTACTCTTGCACCAACTTCCTTGTAGAGTTTTAGTGATTTGCATGCTTCTCTGATCGCTAATAATTCTGCCTGGAATACGCTGGCATAATTAGGAAGACGAATTGACTGAGATAGGTTGAGTGGCTCCGAATGGAAGCTAGCTCCCACACGACAGTCCATCTTAGAACCGTCAGTACAGATTTCGATATCATCATATCTTCCAATCACATTCCCTTTGCTCCATTCGGCTCTCGGTGGAAAACGTACCGTAAAGTCTTTCTTGAAGTTATGGTCGGTGACTGTGTAGCCTGACCTGTTTTTGAGCAGCGCGGGTCCCTGTAGGAAAATCTTTCTGTGACCGTACGACCTTGTTGTCCAGCTTTCTATATCTCTGAGTCTCACCGCGCTGCAAGTAGCTATTGTTTCTTTATGTAAATCTAATGGCAATAGATGTGTTAGTACATTGAGCGCTTCAGTAGGACTGGTGCTAAGCGCTCCTGTAGTTAAGATACACGCTGTTCTTTGTATCTTGTTCAGCTTGGTTTGGTGGTATTTCTTTTCTGTTGCCGGCCACCAAGCTAGTGCCGCATATGTTAGTATTGGCTTTACAATAGCTGTGTAGGACCAATTGGATTATTTTGATTAGAAACCCCATTTTTTATACACGAGTAAAGTGCTATATTTGCTCTCGTACTATGGGGCGTACTATGAAGGCAATAATAATACTTTTAAGGAAAAAAATGTATTTAGAATTTTCTGCATATATTCCGGCAAATTTTCGAACACAGAGATATACCTTGTATTTCCTATCTGTCTATTTCAAAGCTTCCTTAGTTTTGCTCGCTCAGTTGCCTATTGTCACTGTCTCTCGCTTAAATGTTTCTTTCACTCAAATCTTCCATCGAAATTTCTAATTACTCATTCCTCATCTTAAATATAATTCCCTGTTTCATTTAAGCATCTTTATTTATTTCCATTTCATTCATCATTCGCCAGCTTTTGTCTCGCTTGAATAACTTTTATGAATATTTTTCATTTGTATTTCTAAGCTGATTTTATTTGGCCTTTCTGCTTGATTTTCTAGAAAGATCCAAAACTAATTACATTTTGCCTATATCATTCCTTATTTTGTATTTTATTTATTTAGATTTTATTTCGGTATGGAAAATAATTTCCATATATTGAATTTCAAATTTCAAAATCCATTTCTAATCTCATTGTGGTAACAAAAATATAAATATCAGTATGCGTATGCGTATGCTATTACTATTACGCATATGCTAATGTAAATGTATACACACATATATACATTAGGGTATCCCTTATGTGACAAAAAAAAAATTTTTTTCTAATTTCAAAATGCATACACTCTAAATTTTTTACTAATGCTATAAGATACTCAAATATAGATTTTCATCTTTCTAGCATAATTACAACCAGTGCCGACCGAGCTCCAAAGTTTAGTAAAAATCGTGTTTTGTCCTAAAATTTCGATTTGCTATAAAATCACTATAAATGCAATAAATTAAGTGAATAAAAGTAAAAATTAAATGATATGAACATTAATATTTAATTAAAAACACAAAGAAATAACAATCAGTCAGGGTAACTCCTTTTTAAAGCAGCTTTTTTACAGTCCACATACAATCCTATGTTCCTGGACACAGCGCAGCAAGAACTGTTTTTGTTCTTCATCAGCCGTAATAAGTTCGCTAAACTCTGGCATTAAGTTAACAGCCCTTTCACCAGTATCATACAGTACCAGAAAAGCAGCATTGCTATCCCAAGAAGATACATATTCCTTTTGAAAACAGTCGTCGATCTGCAGTCCCGATAAAAATTGTTTGCTCTTCTCCGATACGAAATCATCCAGTGTTTTGTCTGAAAAAGAAAGATAAATCAAATAACGAAAAAAAATTAACAAAAGGTTTAAAAATATCACAACAAGTCAATTTAACTTCCCAAACAAATTTTGAGTCAGCTCTTCCTTCGACGGGTCAGAGCGTTTGCTCAAATCCGAGGTTTTGTCCCTGTTGAAGTTGGCAATCATTTTCCTTTTAGTTTGACTATCAACTTCATCATCAAGAAGTGCTGGAATGACTGTCTGTTCACACAAATAACACAAATGGTGACTAAACTTACTTAGCAGCTTTAGAAATAATTGCGTCAACTTTTTCGTACGCTCTTAACAACTTCAGGACGCGAAAATCTTCGTTAGTTCGCCAATGTGCATTCGAGCCAAGCTTTAACATACAACATCACGACACACGACAAATAAACAAGCATCTTTTAGAGACTTTTTTTCTTCGCAGTCATTCTGCATTGTGACTTAAGTAAATATACTTTTGAAGAATAGATCGCTCGCGCCATCCAGCGCTCCTGAGAAATAGCTTCTGGGCGCCTTAGTTTTAAATTTTCCTCTGTGTCACCTCCTAAAAATATGTATTTTGCACAGTTCGGCCAATGCGCGGTAGTCATCCCTTACAAAAACCTTTGTCTGACTCTGCCTTATAAAATATTAACAAAGCTTAAATTCTGACTCGCCAACACATTCTTTTATGAAGCTAAGAGAAGGTTCAGAGTTACTAGAATCGATTTATTTCCAATTTTCCCCGAACTTTTTGAACATCGGATTATCTAGGCTACTAGCAATTTGCTTAATCTTGTTTTGAAACACAGCTTTTAGGACCAATTCATAAACATGATGACGTCAGTCGAAAAGCAGTAATTCTCTTCCTAAAGTTTGCTCCAAAACAGCACAAGCTCCATTAAAACGGCCAGTATTGGAAGCTGTTGTGCCGCAGCAAATTATTTGTGCGTTATCGTGAAGGTTCCAATCAAAGAGAGCTGTTGAGACGGCCTTAGTTTGATGTTTTCCAGAAGAACGCTCAAGTTTTGGCACTGCAAGAAACTGTTCTCTACCGTCAAACGAAGCAATAACTGGCAAGCGTTCTTCTTTTGAACTTCATACATCCAACCCAGATAAGAGTTTTCCATCCTAATGCGATGTGACTACTTCGTGTACCATGTTTTGGAAGTTAGATTTTATTGCTTCTGTCCTCGATTTTCTAGCTTCAGTACGAATTCGCTGAATTGAGAATTTGTTAATAAGGAAATCATCGCTACTCAGACGAAGCTCATCTACCACCGTATTTAGATTTAAAAGGAGTCTCTAATGCTTAACTGGCATCAATCTAAAGCAGCAACTAGTTTAGGTGTTATGAGATTATTTCTACCTCTTTTCGAACTTTGTTCATGGCGCGGAATGTCCGGCAAGCTGAGTTGAGAAATCAAGATCTGTTCTTCGTCTGAATCTTCTACACTTTCTTAGTTATTTGTGGTAGAAGAAGATGCAACAGCCAGTGATTCACTTTGTCTTACAATCCTTTCCTCTTCTTCCAGCCGTCGGCCAGAAATAAAACAAGAAGTTAAAAGTCACAGCGCAGTACTCATGCAACTTGCATGGATAAGTTTAAATCGCAAGTTGGCACAGCTTATCGTTTATATATCGAGGTAATATTTTTTTTCTTCACAATATGGGTTTTTTACGAAACTTTTAAAAGGTATGCGTAAAAAAATATTGAACTTGCAATTTAAGGGACACCCTAATGCACATGTGTACTAAGTACAATCGCATGCAAATGAAAGTATGCTTATGAAAAGAGTTTTTAGAAAATTTATTTGCTGTACTGGAAACTAATCGGTTTATTGAAAGCTATCAAAACACATATCTGTTATTGGTTGTAATTAATTGGAATAATGTGGGTAGTGGCTGTATTTGTTCCAAATGAAAGGTTTCAATAATTTGTTATTGCTTTGTTGAGACAACTAAGCAAGACATAGTTTCATTTTCCTTTTTTGATTTGGTTTTTCGTAGATGCTGCATTTATTTTTTGGTTTTAAAATTGCAATAAAAAATCCATAAAATTATGCTTCAGCTTATTTAACTTGCTTACATAAATATGGTTAAGGCGTTCAATTAAAGAAGTATACCTTTAACTTTTATGACGTTTGGAAAAAAGCCATATACGAGGGCGTTTTAATAAGTACCCGTGTTTGATGACAGAGTGTGTTCCTGAGCAAAGTTGGTATTAGCATCGTGTGCTGCCATCTATCAAACAGCGTCAAAATAAATTTCAGACTGATTGGTAACCTTTGGATTTGGCAGCTATTCGAGTAAGACGTGTTTCGTGATTTTCGCTAAGTTGGAAAAAGTGTAGTATCGGTCGGTAATTCGCTTTTTGTTTTTGGACGGAAAAAAATGTGAGGCGATAGAAGCAAAGTTTGATGCTCTCTATGGGAATGCTTCGCCTTCTATGACCACAGTTAGACATTGGTTCAAAGAATTTAAAGATGGGCGAACATCCGTTTTGATGAGAAGCGACCAGGAGCGAGTTAGTCCAAAGAAACACTTGTTGGCAAGAGAGATAGAGATATTGCAACCTCTTAAAATCACAAGCGGTATATGTTTTTATATTCAGTAAAAATATTTTGCAGTCGATTGAGATGCTAACATTCGAATATTTCTACTTTTTCTGGCTTCGATCCTGAAATAAGTTTAATTGGTTAGCAACAGAAGTAGGCAGCGAATTGCTGCTCAAATTTTCCTATGCGTACTTGTATTCACAGCTGCAGTTTTTATTGAAAATTTGGAACTTATTTAATATTCATGATTTCCCCATTTACTTCAATTAGTAGCAAGTAAACAGTTCCGCTATAAAACTTTAATGAATTTAATTTAAAATCTTAAATCTGTAACGCCTACGACTCTCTTAGACACTGCCTACGTAATTACTGAAGCATTTCATTTAAACTTTGCAAAACTCTTTAGCTGCTACTAACTAACGAATACATTTCGCACGTCTTCCAACTTGTGTTTAGTCATTAATTTTCATTTGTACGCCTGCCAAGTTGGCGCCTAACACGAATGTAAACGGAAATGAGTAGATGAAAAGAAAAAGTCGACTCAATAACTTTGCCGCCGTTAAAAGAAACAAGGACGTGTGAGTTTATTGAACGGCTATTAGGTACTTTTTACAGCGAGCTCTTAAAACTAGAAGAATAGAATGGGAATGTCAAGGTTCCTGCGCAGTATTCGATTAACGAAGGTAGAAAGAAAGGACGAAGATTTTGTGACGTTGATGGTTTGAATTTATAGAATGGAATCTGCTCCGTTCTCCCGACTATACGAAGTAAGTAAACAGATAATCTAACGCTCAGCTGTCATGTCTTTCAAGCAGACATATTTTATATCAAAAAGGTAGCTACCGGCTGCTTCTTGGATCAAGTCATCAGTGAGGAATTTGCGGAAGAATTGAATTGAGATCACAAAACGATTCTCAATCACTTTCGTTCAATGGGATTTACCGAAAAAGTGGGAGCCTGGGTGCCTCACGAGCTCAACGAAAAAACAAAAAACATCGCCTTCAAATTGCTTCTCAGCATCTCACCCGCCTTTGGGCAACTCGCGGCTATAAACAGCGCTTTTTCTTCCGAATCGTCACGGGAGATCAGAAATGGTGCTTATGTGACAATATGAAGCAAAGAAAGGAGTGGGAGTGAGCTCCAGGAGATACGCCAAAGCTGAGAGTCAAGGCGAATCTTAATCCAAAGAAGGTCATGATATGTTTTTGGTGAGACTGCTAGGGTATGGTGTACTTGGAAGTGCACGAAAAGACAGGGACCTCTGCGTTGCCCAGCTACACCGCGTGAATGAGGCTATTGAACTGGAAAGAACTGATCGACATGGCTAAATTATACTCCTTCATGACAACGCCAAGGCACATGTGCTTGCTCAAGTCGTCGAAGCCGCACTCCAAGAGCTCAAATGGGAGGTCCTTACACCGACCGATTACCATCTTTTCCGCTCCCTGTCTTCGATAACAAAAAAAATCTTTAAAAACTGGCTCAACTACTTCTTTGAGACCAGACTTAAATTTTTTTCAAAAACTAAAAATCTACGCAAAAATTGCAAAGTGATAAGTGGTTGGTGCCATAGGGCCTTGAAAACAGAGCTTGAAGGAAAAAAATTTACTAGTCGCAATGACGTTAAGGTACTTGACCACCTTGGAAAGCTAAAAAGTACAACATATTCAATAATTTTTTTTTCATGTTCTATATAATATATTAAAATAAATTTTTTTTTTAATTTTTATTTAGAGCTTATATAATACAAAAAAAATTGATTTATTAAAATTTCTTTTTTTAACATATATCCAGGAGGCGCCAAAGTCGAGGCCTGAAGAAAATCATGTCTTGCGGCGGACAGTTAATCTTAGAAATGGTAATTCTAAAACAAAAGAGAGAAACAAAATTTTCAAAAGGAAGGTTCCTTGCGTGAGAATTTACCACAAACTGACAAAAAAAAAATAATAAAAAAATGGCGGATGTTTGAAAAAAAGTTAAGAAAACACCCCTGTTTTTCACAATGTTATGCTTAAAAAGCAATACTTTATTAACTTTTTTTTTGCAAAATGTGGTAAATTGGCATACAAAACATCTTAACAAATAAAACAAGACCAAAATCATTAAAATCGGCTAAGCAGTTTCGGAGATAAAGTGTCCGCCATTCGAAAAAAAGTAATTTCTGGAAAAACGCGTTTAAAGTTAAAACTTGCTATTTTCTTTCCGCTGAGTCAGCAAGTAATGAGTGCAGGATGCGCCTGCACATTTTCACTGATTTCACTTTGTTAGAATTCGAATTTAAAAAAACAGTTTCAGGTGATGATTTTTAAAAGTATAAGGATTGAAAAAATGTAAAAAAAAAAAATTTAATTTTTTGAAACTTATAAGGTGGTCAAGTACCTTAAGTTACAGGTCAGTTGAAAGGCGTTGAGAGCAGCAATGACAGAAGTTTTAATGAAATTACTTTGTTTTAACTCTTTAAGCTCAATACACTCCAACGATCTTCTAACAACTTTATACCATCTCCGTAATGGTTTTCCGGAAGCTTTGCACAATTCTGCTACATAGCTTTTTGTTGAATTGTGAACAAATGCGGTTGGATTAGATTAGATTTGTGAAAGGGTCGTACAATTCCAAGCACTCAGTCAGAAGACCATTGTACTACACCCGGATAGATTTCAGTAGAAAGAATAGAGAGATAGGAAAGATAAAAAATGGGTGGTAAGACGGAGAAATTAGTTTGAGGTCACTCTTCCACAAATCTCTTGTATTCGTTGATGAATCTTAAGAGACCCGGAAGAGGAAGGGTATGAACTTTATGCATACTCAGTATATCGCAACTCAATAGCCTAAGTCTGATTCTGGAAAATGCGCAAGACAGCTACAGAGAACTTGCTCTGCAGTGTCGTCATCTTCAAGACAGGATAGGCATATCGGGCTGTCCACAACCACCATGGTAGCCATATGCTGACCACAGACGTTGTGACTTGTGATTACACCCACCAGTACTTTCAGGTCCTTTCAGCTGAGTTTTAGGAGAAAGGTCGCTATTTCCCTGTTTGGTTCTTTCACAAAGTACTTGGCTACTCTGCACGAGCTGAACCCAGAGCATCGTCCTCTATGGGTAGACCTCAGGAAGTCGTCAATCCATAGTTAAATCGATGCAGAATTGACACCTAGAAAGGGTTCAGGTTCTAGTGGCATATTTGCAGAGCCTTTGTTAGTCAGTTTATGAGCCAACTCGTTCCCTGTAATACCGCAGTGTCCAGGCACCCAAATAAGACTAACTTTGTTGTGTTTTGCAACACTGTTCAGTTTTGTCTTACATTCACCGACTGATTTCGAAGAGCAGCGTGGGTTAGCAAGGGCTTTCAGTGCAACATGACTGTCACTACAAATTCCAATACTGCTACCCCGCCACCTTTTTCTCAATTAGCAAATTCACACTACACATGTAGGACTAGCTTTACGAATTAATTGCCGTCTATGATTCCATATGTAAAATGGTATCATAAATTCTAAGACTAGTCAAGCTTGAAGCTTCAAAAAAATAACTCGCACTTGCTCAATGATTTCTGCTATTCTCCTCTTTTCTGACTTCCATTGCTTATATGACACATTTAAGCTCTGAAACCCAACTACGCACAGATGGAGATAAAAGCGAGGAGTCTCTTCCTTACTTCCTTAACATTATCACTATTTTTTTATGAATTCCTTTTGTACTCGGACTCCCTTTTAATTTTCAAGTAGCCAAGTTGATCGCTTTTTAACACTTCAGTGCCAAAGACCTCAAACCCCATTCGAGCGAAGGCGGGACAGACGCACAGGAAGTGGTCCGCCTCTGGGCAGAGTACATTGTCTGAGATTACTACCTTTTCCATGAGTTTCGCCAACCGAAAGTGACCTGTCATCAGTACAACCAGCTGTCTGCAGTCCCTTCTGCTTAATGACAAAGGTAACATCAGTTTACTCCATCTGCGGCCTCTCTCAGCCTGCCAAGCTCGCTTGTGGGTTGTAGTAACCCATTTGCTAACCGTGGCTTTGATAGCTGCAGAAAGAAGTGGCAGAAAGGGCTCCGGGCCAAAGAAGTTGGCCTCAGAGCCCATCGTAGCTAAGGAGTCATTTACTGTATGTTACTTTGCTCTTGCCCTTTATAAATCAAAAAATACACTCACACATCAACTTCAAATTTTTTATAAGAATGAATTGTCAGATCGAAGTAAAATTCTTTTTACGTTCAAATGAAAGATGAGATACTACAATGTCGTATAAATTTTAATTCCTCTGCTGGTTAATAGTTGTCGCATTCTCCAATTTCAACCAACCATCATTTCTTTCTATTTCAAGAGTCCTGACAGAAATTCTTTACAGCAAAAGTAAAATTTATTAAAAGAACTGTGAAACGTATTAAAACTTCAAAGAGAATACATGAAAAATCGATTAAATTGCTATTACGACTTCATATTTAATTTTACATTTTAAATTGCCTCTTCCTTACGTGTACTTTTGGATCTCCCTGCCCAACTTGGTTTAAAAAAATTTAAAAAATGCTAATGTGAGTTTAAGAACGAGGTATTTGCTGGCTGCAAACGCTTCTATTTGCAGTTCAAAAATTCCTTTCTAAAGCATTATTTTGGAACGTGGAACGAATTCAGTTGGTAGGCTGCCTGTAAGTACATAAATATTGATTTAATCAGAACGAAGCTAATCAAGTGGCCTTGAATTTGTTGACTATTGCAACTGCGTTGATTTTAAGATTTCGCTACGACTTCAAAAGCACAAATTGCGCTCAGCACACGTCAAAGCAATACTTGCCAATTCCAAACCAACCGCCAACACAATCCAATCAAAATCAATTGCCTTGGTCATCGTGAACGTCGACATCAACATCGCCTTTAAGGCTGCTGGTTGTTTAGAGCAAAGCAATCACGTTTTGTTGATATTTGTCGAAGGCCTATTGGCTGTTGTTGTTATTGTAGTGTTTTAGCATTTGTTACCATGCTCGTGCAATTGATGGACTGCCATACTTTTGTTGGTTGTTCTACGTACCAGCAATCCAGCAATTGTGACTGTTGCTATTTGCTTCGCCTCGACATAACTTTGTTTTCTTTTTGTTTTCTGTTGCTTCTCTCTTCTTTGTTGTTTACACTTTACTATTTCTGTTTTGGTGTTTTTTGCTGCTTGCATGTTTTTCTTCCCCAGCTTCGTGTTTCCTCATTTTTCAGCTTCACTTTATTGCTCCATTGTTTCGGTCATTGCACATTTCGAGCAGTTTTCTTGGCCGAAATCAGCCACCACTTGGCTAATGGGATTCGTTTGTTTTCATTGGCATCAAATTGGCGGCGGCGCTAATGGTTTGTACAATCAAGAGCAAGAGCAACACAGCAACGATAACAACAACAGCAATAAACAGCAAGAAAACATTAATTTGTATTATTCAACTGGTTGCGCTTCCATCACTTCTCGGAAGTGATTCACTGAATAAATAAATATTTGCGCGTTTCAGTTACAATACACTTTCGCATAATGGGTTTTTTAAAGAAACAAGGATTTATGTACATAACTCTTTGTTTATTTTAAATTATTTATCCATTCAACTTTTAAGTGCTGCTGCGATCTTTATATAGAATTTTGCATAAGTTTTACAACTTCCTCAATGAAAAACAGCTGCTATGAGTGAACGATGGCAAATTGAGCAGTCAAAGCATTTCCCTACATATAGGAATGTGCGTGAAGCAAGTACGGGATTGGTTCTTAAATTTGGTTTAGTACAACTCGCATTTCGCTTACGAGGCCGTATGGATTGGCGCATGACTATCATGCGGGCGTGCGTAGGTTCGAATCTCCGTGAATCAACAAAATGCGGTCGACCCTCGGCAGGCACTTGGCAAGCCTCCGGGAGTATTTCTTATGGGCAGGTTTTGGCAATTTATTTATTCATTTAATTTTAATAATTTTCTCATGAAAACATAGTTCAGTGCTCGTATACCAACTGGATCAAAAAGTTCACGGAACAAACGCCAGGTGACGCTCTGAGTCCACAGATTTGAGATATGTTTTTTTTCTTTTTGTTAAGTTTTCAGATCTGTGCATGGCAACTCCACCAAAATTTTAACGCCATTACTTGACTTTGTAAAAGTTTCGACGTCTTGAGTAAATAAAGCACTGTACATCTTGCAGAATTTTTACAGTTTTAAAAATGGATTGCATTTACAACAACGAGATTGTACTAAATTTTGCCCTACAAATGGATTCAATGGTGCGAAAACCTTAAAAGTGTTGTGAAACTATTTCGGTAATGATACTATAAAGAAACCAGCCATTTATGAGTGGCATGAACGCTTCCGAAGAGATCTTCAGTCCATCGAGAATGCCGAACGTAGTTGCAGACGTCGACATCGAAAACTGGTGAAAATTTCAATAAAGTGAAAGAAAATTTGATCAGTAACCGCAAATTAGCTGTCAGAGAACTGACAGAAAGCTGACAGAGAACTTGAGCATTGCTTATGGTTTTGTTCAGGACATTGTTAATGATTGGATTTGCGCCGTCTTGCTGCAAAGTTGGTACCAAATGACCTGAATTTCATGCAGAAAAGGGGCCACGTTGATATCGCCAAATGCATGATTTCCCATTCTGAATTCAACCCATCAAGCGCATCAATACTGGAAACGAGACGTGGGTTTAAGAGTACAACGCGCAATCCACATGCCAGCGAGTGAGTGGAGAGCTCCAAATGAATTAAGACCAAAAACATAAGTCGTCTTTAGTCATAACAGAAATCGATGCTCACATTTTTTATGGATTTCAGAAAGTCAGACAGTTAATAAGGACTATTATATGGGTGTTATGATGCGTTTACGCGAAGCCATTCGCCAAAAAAGAAAGAATTTGTGATGAAATAACTCGTGGTTTTTAAACCATGATAATGTACAATCGCTCAGTGCCATCAGGCACTTGTGAATTTTTGACCAGGTAGAAAACGAATGCCATTCAACAACCATAGAAGATAATCATCATCATGCCAAGCAGCTGCGTATGCCTTTCGTTAATTCCGGTTGATTTAACAAAGCCTAGAAATATATTTTAAGCTCTGCCGCTGAAATTTCCGCACCCACTTGAAAGGAAGCTCCTCTTATTTACCTTGCTAAGCCCCACCATTCTTTGGAGTTTGATGTTCTGTCACTTTTGGCAACTAACTTTTCGTTGTACTCTCTCCCTGCATTTTATTATACGTTTTTATATACATATCTGCCTCGCGCGTAAGTGTTTTTATGGGTCTGCTATATTATTTGATTTTCAAGACTCGTTCAAATACGCAAGGACAGCTCCCTTTACAGCATTATTCCTTTTTTTTTTGCGGTACTGCTTGCTTCATTGCCTCTACTAGCTTTTCAATACCAATAAACTCTGCTTGGCTGTTTAATTTAAACAGGTTTCGGTTTAGGTTCTGCTTGTAAATATCTATATGCCTTATGTTTAATTTTAGTTTGGGTAATAGGTGCATATTTTTACCTACAAGAGATGTCATATCTACGCTTAGAGATAACTTAATTGGCATTTGATCGGACCATACTTTGTTTTCAACATCAATCCTTTCAATATAGCTCAAGCTTTCTAACGATACGGCACATAAAGTTTCCCATTGCGCCCATAAAAGTTAATGCTCCCTCCTCATCTCCAACTACTCTTCCGTTTAAGATAATAAGTCCATAAGCATTACAGTCTTTTTTTCTTGTTCTCTCCTCTCGGCAGCATAGGGTTTCGACAAGACTCTTCCGTCGTACACGGTTCTGTGCTATTGTTTTTGCACCGTCCCATGAGATGTCATCGACCTTCTCCAAGTGTTTTTTGGTCGACCGCAACTTCTGCTCCCTTGCGGGTTCCAGTCCACTGCCATTCTCGTGATGCCATCTGATGGTTTTCTCAATGTGTGACCTATCCATCGCCACTTTCTGCGTTTTATTGCTGGATTGATTTGTTGGGTTTCTCGTTCGTTAATCTTTCAATCATTACATATTTCTAGAAAATGTTTTCACTTATTGTTTAGAATAGTATCTTTTGATTTCCTCGTTCTCGTATCTGCTGCAGACATGGTCGCAGGTATATCTTCATTACCTATCCTAACATTCATAGGGCCCATTGATATGATGTTATACGAAAAAACATTTGCAGGTATAAATATCGTAATGAAGTGGGCTCAGAATTATGATTAACCTCCCACGAATGCATTAATAGTACGCAGTGGCACAGTCCTTGCATACAGTTGCTGACAGAGTTAAAGGCCAAACACACCAGAGAACATAGCGAAAAGGCACGTGTAAGTACATCACGCATATACGAATACTTAGACCAAACAAAGGGTTCAACCTACATAAAAGAAGGAATG
The DNA here is from genome assembly GCF_027943255.1 of Anastrepha obliqua. NCBI lineage: Eukaryota > Metazoa > Arthropoda > Insecta > Diptera > Tephritidae > Anastrepha > Anastrepha obliqua. The sequence goes on along the minus strand of NC_072894.1, from coordinate 108,873,160 downwards.
CGGATTGAAGATATCTTAATAATTTTCAAAGTACGTGCGGTCTGCTTATGTTAAATTCCAATAAATTCGGAAACGCGTCAAAAATATCCAGCCTCTGCAATCTGAACAAAGAAGAAAATGTGCAGCATTTTATTGGAAAGTATCCTGTACTCGCTGAGCTTAGAAATATTAAAATTAAAAGAAAAATCGGAATAACAGAAAAAGAAATTATAAGCGCATTAAACGGAGAAAACGATGAAAAATGGAGAAAAATATTAGGGTTTCTAGTATTCAGCTTTACGATACACAAATTATTTGATTGTGGAGTTTAACTAATTGGTTATTTTATTTATATTTATGTAAGGAAAATGACAGACGACAAATTGTCATGTGTTATGAACATATTTACATATTTAGCCTTGAGAGTAATATACATATGCCAAAGGCTTTACGGTAAAACATGGGGTCTGCGGCTAAAGATGATGGCATGGTCTTATAAGACAATAATAGCCCCAATGATCACATTTGCCTCGCTGGCATGGTGGCCAAAAATAGACCAAACTAAGACTCAGATAACACTTAATATTGGAAAAGCTATCTGAGCGTAACAGGAGCAATGCGAACCTGCCCCACAGCGGCTTTAGGAAAGGCCACTGGACCCATTCCACTACATCTTGTAGGCAAAGGGACGGCAATCAGTGCAGCTCTAAGGCTTCCTAATCTATTCCATCTCATAGAAGGCAATCTTGCAGGACTTGTAAGGATTCTGGGTTCAATTCTGAACTCTCGGTGCCTGACAGTCCACGACAAGATGAAAAGGCAACTAGGATTCTCCAAGAAATTAAGAGTGGTCATGGCTCAGCGCAGAGAAACAATGAAATATCCTTAAAACAGGGTGCACAGGTGTGGTTTACTGATGGGTCCAAAATGGAGGACGGTAGTGCCGGGGCTGGAATTGTCGGATCACATTTCAAAAAAGCTATTGGAATAAGAAAAACCACTTTCATTTTCCAGGCGGAGGTTCACGCCTTAGAGCTGTGTGCCAGAGAATGTCTACGGAGAGACACGCGCTATGCCAATATTAACATTCTCTCTGACAGTCAAGCAGCTCTAAAATCGCTGGATAGCTTCTCATTACAATCAAGGTTGGTCTGGGAATGTTTTAAAATCCTCAACACCCTAGCATCAAGAAACTCTGTTACCTAGATGTGGGTTCCGGGACATGAGGGGCACGAAGGGAATGAAATTGCGGACACTTTAGCGAAAAAGGGGGCTAACACTCCCTGTAGGGGTCCTGAACCTTTATGCGGGGTAAATAACAGTTTCAAAAGTGCCTTTCTACGTGAGCAGGAATAAAGAGGCCTAATCGACTACTGGATAGCCAAATCGGGCATGCGGCAATCGGTAAGACTCATAGATCCAGAACGGAGAAAGGCAGAAGCAATTTTGAACCTATGCAGAAAGGACATAAAACTACTAACAGGCAGGGCCGTAGAAAGCATATCCGGGCCCCGGGGGAAAATTGCAAATGCGGGCCCTTTCCAATAATGTCTAGTTCATATAAATACGTATAATCTCGAGTCCGGCCCCTCTGAGAACTCCGGGCCCGGGGGAAAAAGTACCCGATCCCACCCCCTCTCGTCGGGCCTGCTAACAGGACAATGTAAACTTAATTATCACATGAAAAAAATAGGTACGATAGAAAACGTTTCCTGTAGACTCTTCAAAGAGCGACAGGAAACAGTAGAACATATTCTTTGCGACTGCCCAGCAATGGCACGACTCAGACTAAATTACCTGGGAAATGGGGCTATACCTCCAAACCTCCTGGTACAAATTAAGCCTACAGACATTTTAGGATTTATTAATAGCCTAAAACTGTTGGAGTAGGCTACATGGCTGCACAATAGATCTATTCAGGTCGCAGGGCACAAATAGCCAATCAATAATAATAATACATATTTATATTATAAGCAAAATAAAGTGTGAACTTTTTTTTATATATTTTTTTTTCAATTTCTGAAAAATAAATGGATATCCTACTATTACTACTAATCGGAAGTATATGCCATCTTGAACATGGCATACTGGCTAATTGAGAAAAAGTGGTTTGTAGTGACACTCAAGTTGCACTGAGAGCTCTTGCTAACGCACGCTTCTCTTCGAAATTAGTCGGTGAATGTAAAACAAAACTGAACTGCGTTGCAATACACAACAAAGTTAGTCTTATTTGGGTGCCTGGACATTGTGGTATTACAGGGAACGACTTAGCCATAAACTGACTAACGAAGGCTCTGCAAGCACACCACTGGGCTCTGACACCCTTCTTAGAGGCCTATTCTGCATCGATTCAACTATGGATTGACGACTTCATGAGGTTTACCTATAGAAGGCGTTGGCCTGAGTTGGGCTCCTGCAGAATAGCCAAGTGCTTTGTGAAAGAACCAAACAGAAAAATAGTGACCTTTCTCTAAAACTCAGCAGAAAGAACCTGAGAGTACTAATGGGTGTAATAAAGTTCATACCCTTTCTCGTCCGGGTCTCTTAAGATTCATCAATGAATCCAAGAGATTTGTGGAAGAGTAACCTCAAACTAATTTTTTCGTCTTACCACCCACATTTTATCTTTCCCTTCTCTCTTTTCTTTCTACTGAAATCTATCCGGATGTAGTGCAATGGCCTCCTGACTGAATGCTTGGACTTGTGCAACCCCCCACAAAACTAATCTAATCTAAGCTACTAACACTAATCCTTAATTTTTTACTCCAATTGCCTTTCTTATCCAACTACAAATTTTCCAACAGCTTCGTTATCATGCAACTGGTTAGTTGTAGTTGCTCATCACATATGCAACATGCCGCATATTGTTATGTAATTCTTATTTCGCTAGTTGCAATTTTGGTTGCAATGTTGCATTTAATTAGCCGTTTACCATACTTTTAACACCCCCATTTCATCGGCCATCACTACTCCATTTTTTGGGCTAGTTATTTGCTTGCCATTTGCCGCATACTCATTCATATATTCCACACAGCCAGGCATATTGCCGCACATTGCAACATCAGTTGCTGCCATAAAAGCTATGTTGCAACATTGATTTGATTCGATTTCATTTCATGCAAAACTGTTGGATTTGCAAAATGACTAAAATTATTTTTGTGATATCCCGTTACGTTGTTGACTATTGCTGTCACAATGCTTGCCGTTGTTGTCGTTGTTGTTTTTATTGTTGTGTGCAACTAGCGCTTGATTGGCACTTACAGCGACATGTCGGTTGGCAGCATCGATGAGCTTCCTACCCCATTGACTGCCACTCATGCTGACGACACGAAATGCTATTAGAATTTCTATTGTGCTGTTTTTGTTTTTATTGCTTTTCTGTGCTTTTTTGTGCTTCCCGCAGCATTCGTCGTCTCTGTGGTTGCATGTTTGTAGCAACAATAGCTGTTATGTTGCAAAAAGGCGCGTTAAAATAGGATTTTCGTTTGCCACATTTAAACAAAGTGGCAACTTAATGGCCGCAAGTGCCGCAATGCAACATTTCTTTTTTTTCTAGCATTTCTTGCTTTTGCGGTTCTCGATTTTCGGCTTTCACGCAAATGCCACTGCAGTTAGGCGCCGCTATTTAGTACAGTTAAAATGTGTGCATTTCCAACAAATTTAAATTGCTCGAGTGGCAATTGAAAGCGATTGGCGTTTAGCGTGCAGAACAATAGAGCTATGGGAGCTATGGGGAAAGCGCCCTATTGCAACAACAACATCAAAACAAGTTATCCCACAAGCACATCCCGCACTATAACGAAGATATCAAAAAGCTGCCGTTGCAATGTTGTAACTACAGCTACAACAAGAACAAGAGAGCTTATATTGGTTGCTGAGGCAATCAAATAAATTGCATTTAATGCAAATCGTTACAACAAATTGTGGTGTGCTTGACAGTAGCGAGTTCAACAAATTTGCTGCAGCGGCGGTGGTAAAAGGAAGTGTTGCATGCCACACAACTACTACAAAGATCCATTTTAGCAGCTCTATTGGTGCAGTCTTATCTTGCGAGACGTATTTATTGGAATTATTACTTAAAATAAATCTTCAGAATTTACAAATTTTTGTTGTTGTATTTGGTTGAAGAATTCGGTCCAAGAGGGCACACACTTATAACCTTCGATAGTATTATATTACATTACATTATATTATAAAGGGTTGTTAAATTTCAAGGGCCGATGTTGAATGTGAACCATTCTAAACGTCAACGGCACCGTTGGACTTCTATCTTTGGGGTTATTTGAAAGAAAAAGTGTACGTCGATAAGCTAGCAACAATTTAAGAGCTAAAGGATAGATAATTCGACACATTAACGGAATATAACCTCAATTATGCTTAAGCGATATTTTGTTTCGTACCTAATTGAGCTATATCAATATTAGCATAATAAAGAGAAATTATAATGATTTCCTAAAAAATTGTATTTTATTCAAAATCAACACCGGCTCTTGAAACTTAACCACCCTTTATATTAGGTATGTGAATAAATTCATTCCTTTCTTTCTATTCCTTTCTTTGGCTGAGTTTCCAATTATTTAAACAATGAAATAATACATGATATTATGTGACGTATGTGCCATTGGAAGCTACAACTTTTCTCCATCTTTCAGGCAGCATACGGATTCCTCTGACGAAAAAATCCGGTTCTTTATCCATTCATTGAGCCAGTTTGCGATGCTCTCATAAGGAGTGAACAGCTCTCCAATAAGGATTTACTGCATTGATCGAAACAGAAGGTGTAATGTCTGAGGAGTAGGGAGGGTGGGACAAGATTTTCCAATTCAGTCTCTCTAAATATTTCTGGACCGAGTTAGCAACGTGTCGCCTGGCGTTGTCATGCAGCAAAATCAGTTTGTGATGTCTACCGTCCCATTCTGGCCCCTTTTCTTTGAGAGCTCGATTCAAACGCGTTAACTGCAGCTGGTAACGATCGCCAGTGATGGTTTCAGATGGTTTAAGGAGTTCATAATAAAGGGTTTTCCAATAACAGGTGTTATTTTGAATAGCCCGATATTTCGGTAGATGTCACTTTTGAAGCTGTCATTTTTTGATATTTGACAAGTAGAAACTACGACATTAATAAAAATGGAACGACACACGCTTAAATAACGCATTGAAGTTATTAAAATTCACTATAAAAATGGTGAAAATTTGGCAGAGACGGTTCGTAAAACTCGAACATTTTTGGGTCATCGTGAAGCACCTTGTCGGACCGCAATACAGAAATTGGAGAAAAAATTCCAACTGTCGGGACAATTTACTGATGTGAGGAATAAAACCCCTGCACGTCGCTCAAGTGTAGCCGAAAATATTGCTGTTGCAGCCGAAAGTGTTGAAGAAAACCCAGGTTTGGCCATTCCTAGTCGTTCTTTGGAATTAGACATTCCACAAACGTCATTACACCGTATGTTGCATAAAGATTTGGGTCTTAAGGCTTATAAAGTCCAGTTAACACAAGAACTTAAGCCGGCCGATCCTCAACAATGACGTGCCTTTGCTGATTGGGTCGTTGAAATGCGTGAAAATGATCCGGAATTCCCTCGAAAGATCATCTTGAGTGATGAGGTCCATTTCCACCTCGGTGGCTTTGTCAACAAGCAAAATTGTCGGATCTGGGACTCAGAAAATCCAAGGGTAAGTATTGAAAAACCTCTTTATCCTCAACGTGTGACTGTTTGGTGCGGTTTATGGTCCGGCGGAGTCATTGGACCTTACTTTTTCGAAAATGAAGCTGAAGCAACAGTTACGATGAATGGATTGCGCTATCGAGAGATGATTAATGATTCTTATGGCCGGAATTGGATGGTATTGATCAGGACAACGTTTATTTTCAACAAGACGGCGCTACATGCCACACAAGCAACGAAACCATTGATTGAATATCAAAATAACACCTCTTATTGGAAAACCCTTTGGATGATACCATTCTGACCTTCTGCTCCCACCAGATGCACAACATAATCTTTGAAACATGAATATTTTTCTTCGCTGTCGATGGACCTGATTCACCAATACTACAGTGCGTTATTGGACCGCTTTCACAAAAAATTGAAGGGAACACGGCCGCATTTGGCGAAAAAGAAGGTGTTGCATCACCCCAATTAAAAAGCACTAGCACATTCATCCGCAAGAACTGTGTTAAGAATTGCTCACACCCCCCGTATTCCCCCGATCTGCCTCCCTGCGAATTTTTCTTGTTCCCTAAAATGAAGAAATGACTCGCGGAAAAAAAATTTTGGTCAAACGAGGAAGCCATTGCCGAGACAGAAACGTATTTTGGAGAGTTCGACAAATCCTATTTTTTGGAGGAGTTAAAAAAATGGCCGAAGCGTTGGGGGAAGTGTATTTTTCTAAAAAGGGACTATGTTGAGAATTAAAAAAAATTTGAAAGTAATGTGTCTTCATTATCAACACGGTCACTTATTGGACCCCCCTCGTACGTTCTTAAAAGGTCTCGCATTTCGGTTAAGAAAACTTCCTTCCATAAGCTAATAGCATAGGCAGAAAAATCAGCACTGAAATATTTAATACCTCTAAGAGCGGCCGCCGTAGCCGAATGGGTTGGTGCGTGACTCCGATTCGGAATTCACAGAGAGAACGTCGGTTCGAATCTCGATGAAACACCAAAATTAAGAAAAAGATTTTTCTAATAGCGGTCGCCCCTTGGCAGGCAATGGCAAACCTCCGGGTGTATTTCTGCCGTGAAAAAGCTCCTCATAAAAATATCTGCCATTCGGAGTCAGCTTGAAACTGTAGGTCCCTCCATTTGTGTAACAACATCAAGACGCACACCACAAATAGGAGGAGGAGCTCGGCCAAACACCCAAAAAGGGTGTACGCGCCAATTATATATATATATAAGAGCTAGGTTAGTGTGACCTGGCTGGCTGAAAGCCATCACATAGACCTATTGGTCCATAGAGTTACCAGATGCAGCTAGACCTTTACGTTTCTTTGTAGTAGGCATCTTGTAATACGTCTTTGCGAATCTAAGTAAACTCTGAAGCTCTATCCCCGATAGGCATTCTAACTTCTCATATTGTAATGCTCATAAGCATTTTTAACTGGTTCTAGCTAACGTCGGGCAAGAACATAGAAGGTGTTCTAGCGTTTCCCTCTCTTCATGTTTATTGCAAAGTCTGTAGCTATCGTTGTTTGTAATTCCCATCTTGTAAGCATGCGCCGGTAGCAAATTGTGGCCTGCCAGCATACCTACGATAGTTCTGCTTTCTTTTCTGCACAGAGCTAGTACGAATTGGACGTATTTATCTGCATTCTGTGTACACATGATTTTCGCGGTTTTGTAAGTGGCTAGGTTATTCCACCTCCTGTGTACCCGTATTTGCATGTCCGCAGCGATGAATTGTCTGTAAACAGCGCCTTTGGCAATCTCATCTACAATTTCGTTAACTGCAATGCCCTTATGTCCGGGTGCCCAAATAGATATGCAACCGTCTGTCTGCGGCTAGTCTTTCTATAACTTCCCTGCTTTTTGGAAAATTTTTAGATGAAATTTCATATGAGTTTATTGCTTTTTTCGCCGCTTGGCTGTCAACGTATATATTTATTTTGGCGTTGCTTGATGTATTTGCGAATGCTACTTCCGCAGCCTTACCTACAGCAAAGACTTCTGCTTGAAAGATACTGCAGTGGTCAGGGAGTTTAAATGGCTGTCTGATCTCTGCCCCTACTCCGTCTAACATTTACGAGCCATCAGTAAATATATAAGGTTGTCACAAAAGTCTTGCGGTATTTCCGCAAGCTTGTCTTTGCAAGCGCGTAGTTCTAGTTGTATTCGTCACATCGGTTCACGCTAGAGTTGATTTGAGTTTGTTGTTTGATTAATTGTTGTTTGCTTTTAGTCGTTCGTGAGTTATAGCGTCGCAAACATGGAGCAAAATAAAGAGAAAATACGGCATATTTTACAGTACTACTACGATAAAGGCAAAAATGCATCTCATGCTGCGAATAAAATTTGTGCAGCTTATGGACCCGATACAGTTTCCATATCCACTGCACAACGATGGTTTCAACGTTTTCGTTCTGGTGCAGAGGTGATCGAAGATGCGCCACGGTCTGGAAGGCCTGTCATCAAAAATTGCGATAAAATCGCTGAATTGATCGAAAGAGACCGGCATAGTAGTAGCCGTAGCATCGGCCAAGAGCTGGGCATGAGTCATCAAACCGTTATAAACCATTTGAAGAAGCTTGGATTCAAAAAGAAGCTCGATGTATGGGTGCCACACGATTTGACGCAAAAAAACATTTTTGCCCGTATGGATGCATGCGAATCGCTTCTGAATCGCAACAAAATCGACCCGTTTTTGAAGCGGATGGTGACTGGCGATGAAAAGTGGGTCACTTACGACAACCTGAAGTGCAAACGGTCGTGGTCGAAAAGCGGTGAAGCTGCCCAGACGGTGGCCTAACCTGGATTGACGGCCAGGAAGGTTCTTCTGTGTGTTTGGTGGGATTGGCAGGGAATCATCCACTATGAGCTGCTCCCCTATGGCCAAACGCTCAATTCGGACCTGTACTGCCAACAACTGGACCGCTTGAATGCAGCACTCATGCAGAAGAGGTCATCTTTGATCAACAGAGGCCGAATTGTCTTCCATCAGGACAACGCCAGGCCACACACATCTTTGGTGACGCGCCAGAAGCTCCGGGAGCTCGGATGGGAGGTTCTTTTGCATCCACCGTATAGTCCGGATGGTAGTCGGAAGTTGTCCTCAAGAGAGTCCTGTGAAAATTGGCTCTCCGAGTTTTTTGACAATAGGGAAGCGAGCTTTTATAAGAGGGGCATTATGAAGTTGGCATCTCGTTGGGAACTCGTCATCGAACAAAACGGCGCATATTTGACTTAAATCGCATTATTATAACCAATTTTATGAACAATTGAAAATTCAATAAAAATACCGCAAGACTTTTTTGACAACCTTATATTAAGAGTATTTGGGTTAGAGCTCTAGGAGCTAAGTTAGCATACAAATCGTGTGGTAGAAAACCAGAAGTCAAAAAAGTCGAATTTTTTTTATTCTTAAGATCTGTCTAAAACCGAAGGTATAAACGCAGATAAGGATTCAGAGGTAGAAGCATTAAGAGGCTGCTTATTTAACATTAGCGAGATTTCCTTCCACTTTTTTACACAATGAGCACCGAGGCGTACAGTCTCCTTAGCAAAGATGAGCGGGAGCCTGTGACTTTTGAGAGTTTTGTGAGAGTTCGAGTATTTCTAAAGAGATATAAAGATGAGTTGCCCTATTCATTCGTTCTTGTGATTCTAAAGAAAAGTGATGCCTTGAAAATCCCCTTCTCTCGACAGCAGTTGAAAATTAAAGCCCACTTTGTCTGGGCAGGTGATAGTTTATGCGTGCGATCACTCCTACTACTGCTTGCTAAATTCCATTGAAAACATTTTAACTTCCTAAGAGTACAGAAAACTCAATTTCATACCACTCAATAATAAAAACAACCTATTTCACCGAAAGCAATAACAACAATAACAACAATATCACTTAATAGGAAAGCTATTGAGACGTACCTTTGTATGCGTATGCGCTTGACACCGTCTCACGCATGGCAACGTCTTAATGCGCAAGTATAATACCACCAGTTACAGGTGTGGTGCGGAAGGCAAGCCAAAATGCCACCTATGTGAAAACTTATGCCATGGAGACGCACACATATACAACTTAAAAAGACAACATAACGTATACCAGGCATTGTGGCAATTCGCCGAAATGCATGGCGGATAAACAGACAAAGCGAAGTGTTGAAGGCAAATGTGTGTGTACACGATGTGTTTGGCATACATTTAGGAGCATATTGTGATTTATTTGCATTTTGGCAATTCAAGCTAATGGAGATAGAGTGGAGTGGAATTGTGTGCGTGAAGCATGCAAGCCTAAATATGGAAGAAGATTTGCTAACGTATCGGTATTTATTGTTACCCAGTAAAACTGGGGATCACCGAACATCGGGTATTCTCAGAGTATGCACTTGGGTGAATAGGCTTACACTCTATTGCTGCATGCCACCTTGGTCAAAAAGTTCTCGGAATAAGTCAGCTCTAAGTCAGCTGATTTGGGTTGTTATGTTTTTTTTTGGTTTTTCGTTAGGTTGCCTTATCTTTGATCACTACTAAAATCTTATGGACTCCAACGGTCTAGTGCCGCACGCAATTTTGCAAGGAGGTTAGACAGTCAATAAGGACTATTATCTGGACATGCTGAGACGTTTACGTAAAGCACTGTCATCATTATCCCGGAGATGTTCACCAAGAATCAAGACCAAGACCAAGAGTTCCATCCAACTGCCATCGAATTCGCCTGATACGGTTCCTGCGATTCTTTTTTCTGTTTTAACAAGTCAAAAAATCCCGACGGGGAACGCGTTTCAACAGCCAAAAGGAAGTAATAGAAAAGCCGAAGACCGCTTTGATGGTTATACGCAAAATTTAGTTCCAGAAATGTTTCGAGAATTGAGTAAAACGCTAGTATTAATGCATTGCAGTGGATGGGGAGTACTTTGAAGGCGATATTGAGGAATAAACTTTTGACGAATAAACTTGAGTCTTGAAGATTCTGAATATATTCTAGTTAGTTTTTGACCAAGGTGGTAAACAAGTACTTCAATGATTGAGTGCCTGCAAAAGAATAGTCTGCCCATCCTTTTTATTGAGTAACATAAGACTAGATTTGGAAAAATTTTGAGTTCATCCTCATGGAGCTGGACCATTATACACCCACGCTAGGACCGGGCGGACCTTTTTCCACTCATCTTCCCTCAAGGAATAAGTGGGCGGGGTGTAAAATTTGGTGGCAAGGCACGGCAAACATGTTCTTTAATGGCTCGAAGTTGAACGGAAGTGTTGGTTAGGGAATTTCTGTGAGGATTTCCCCATCAAGCACAAATTCAGGCTTCCGGACCACTGTAGTGCTTTCCAAGCTTTCCGACAGCCAAGCGGCAATTAAGGACTTGGACTCGTTGTTTGTGCGTTCAAAATTGGTTGGGGAATGGCTGGCTTCCCCCTCGATTTCATCCGAATACTTCGGTACGAGGCTCATTTGGGTTCCCGATCACAGCAGCATAGAGGGAAACTGCTGGGTTGATAAGCTGGCTAGAAAGGAGACTTTGGAGATTGTTTCGTTGCCAAATGAGAAGATTAGGATTCCCTTAAGAACTTGTGGTCTGCTACTGGAAAGATGGGCCTCGAATCAACTCGGCGAGAGCTAGGCTAGTGCGCAAACGTATAAGGTCTTCAGACCTTTCTGGCCACGTCTAGTTCGGGGACGTTCGAGGGAACTCCTAAGGCTAACATAGCCGCAGCTCTCGAGTTTGGTGCGTATCCTTACCGGACATTGTCCGTTAGGTGTCCATGCGTGGTGAGACTTGGGCTTGCCTCAAGTCTTTCTACAGAAGCTGTCTGGAGGGCGAGAGGGAATGAACTCAGCACCACCTTTTCAGATTTAGACATCTGGGTTCTCACTTTTTCCTTACACTTGCGGATATTGCGGGTTAAATATCATACAGCTGGTGAAGTTCATCAGTAGCTTGTTGCGGCTACTTACGAACATAAATGGGCCACCGTCGGCGTCGTCGTAAATGCATGGCCATCATCTCCTAATCCCAAGGTTCCTTCTTCCTTCCCTTCTCCTTTCTCCTGTATGACATCACAACGGACGAATTTTGAATATTTGTCCAAAAGGGCCCCAAGCAAAGGCAGCCGTTTAACCTGACCTAACCAAACAGGAGGCTAGAAATTTAAAATACTTTTTTTTTTTAATTGATTAACATTTTTCAATCTAAAAGTTTTCCACAAAATACTATTTTTGTTTTACATGAAGGTGGTTTAGTTTTTCTCTTATTTTTAAAATTCCTTCACCATTCTGCCGCCATGTTTTGCAACAGTCTCCAAAGGAAATATACAGTCTTTCCACCCTCCCCGCTTGTAGTATCTTTAAGGGGTTAGCTTACTGTGACGACAGGAAAAATAAGCATATTTTAGAAAGTATTTCAGCAAAACCATAAAATAAATATAAATTCTGAAAAAGGTCGCTTTTTTGATATTAAATTTATAAATTGTATAAATTATTATTATTTTTTTCTATTTTTACCGTCTTTTTCTGAAAATAAGACACCCTCTTCCTTTCTTTTTTGGTCCAAAATACGCGCTAGGGCTTATTTTCGGGGGAGGGCAAAAATAAAAGAATATTTACATATTTTTACTTAATTTTTTTTTTTACACAGAATACAGAAATTTTAATTCATTCAATTACAGTCATGTCATCGTCTCCTGGAACATCGACATAAAAAAAATTCTGATTTTTTTCCAAATCCATTTCCTGTTGTATCATTGGTCCGAATCTCTCATGCCTTGCGATGTAGCTATCATTAAATGAATACTTCTTGTCTAAGTAGCCTGTTCGTAGTGCATTGGAAACGTCACTATCAGTTATTTTGTTCCATGAATTTGTTACCAAATTCGCAACTTCTTGTAAATTTGGTTTTACAAAATTACTTCGATGATTTCTCACCACTCTCCTTTTAATAAAGGGTGGTTAAGTTTCAAAGGCCGATGTTGATTTTGAATAAAATACATTTTTTTAAGAAATTATTGTCGTTTCTCTGCCTCGGCGGCACAGCTCCATCCGATGGTCCAAATTTTCAATGACGCTGAGACATAATTGAGGTTCTATGCCATTAATATACCGAATTATCTCATCCTTTAGCTCTTAAATTGTTGCTGGCTTATTGACGTACACCTTTTCTTTCAAATAACTCCAAAGAAAGAAGTCCTACGGCGTCAAATCACATGATCTTGGCGGCCAATTGACATCGCCGCGACGTGAGATTATTCGGCCATCAAATTTTTCGCGCAAAAGCGCCATTGTTTTGTTAGCTGTGTGACAAGTGGCACCGTCCTGTTGAAACCACATATCGTCCACATCCATATCTTCCGATTCGAGCCATAAAAAGTTCGTTATCATATCACGATAGGGAACACTATTCACAGTAACTGCCTGACCGGCCTCATTTTGGAAAAAATGGGGCCCAATGATGCCGCCGGTCCATAAACCGCACCAAACAGTCACTCTTTGAGGGTGCATCGGTTTTTTGGCAATCACTATTGGATTGCGAATCCACTGAGGTGAAAATATGTCTCATCACTGAAGATGATTTTCTTCGAAAATTGGTCATTCACTGTTGCCATTTCCTGCCACCATTCTGACCATTGACGATGCTTGAAATGGTCAAGAGGCTTTAGTTTTTGAGTCAATTGCACCTTGTAAGCATGTAACTGCATGTCTTTATGCATAATATCAACGACGAGCGTGAGAGGTGCAATTGTTGGGCACGACGACGAGTTGAGGTGGACGGCTCTTCAACCATACTATCGCGAACAGCAGCAATATTTTCTGCAGTACGAGCTGTACGAGCATACACTGGTGTTTTCATATCTCCTGCAGACCCGGTTTGCTCAAACTTTTGCACAATTTTTGCGATTGTACACGCAAAAAATCACGGTGCGCGATATGCATTTTGCTTTGAACGCCCATTTTCATAATAAGCCGGAATAACTTTAACGCGTTGCTTGATTATGTATCTTTCCATGGTTCAAATTTAGTTTAGAGTTAGTCTGAAATTGAAAAATGTCAAATGAAATGCGGAAAAAAACTTAAAGTTTAGGTGTGGTTTACATTCAACATCGGCCCTTGAAATTTAACCACCCTTTATATTCATTGATTTCCATCCACAAATGATCTTTGAATGGCTTGTTTATTGCAACGTCAAGTGTCTGGAGGTAACCAGTCATTTCTGCTGGAAAAATTATTTGATTAATTTTTCTATCAGTAAGAAAGTTGTTCATTTCCTTAGCGCGGGGAGCACTAGCTGAATCCCAACCTAATAAGCCTCTATTCTGAACCCTCAAGAGTGGTGCCAGCATAAAATCAACCCACCTCCTTATAACTGCTTGGGTGCACCAGGCTTTTTCACTTTCAATGACATAAATTCCTGAAACACGTTGAATCTGACCTTTTCACCTTTAGTGACTAAAAATGGCTACACTTTCTTGCCATCTAGACGATATTCCAAAATACAGGTAACTGGTAAGAAGCCTTGTGGTGAACTGGTGATTGAGCTCCTTGGCCTAGGAATGCCGCATTCTCATCCATAGCAATCATGTTGAAGAGTTGGTATTTCGAAAAATCGATGCCATTAAAAAAAACTTACTTAAACAAGCGCACGCTTAACAACTTCATTGTCTTAGAGACAGTTCATATCGTTTAAGGAAGTTGTCCAACCGGTGTGACGATGCTTTAAGTTCTTCTATAGATATATCAAATTCAATTGCCGTTTCAACTGCCTGCAATCCGTTCCAAGATGCAATCTTCCAACTCATAAAATAACTGCTGCGACCTCATCAGACTCTGCGTTTTCTCTCATTTCCTTGGTCCACCAGTTGACACAGGTAGTCGTAGTCTGCACGCCAACCCTTCCAATCAGTGATGCACCAAATTTGCGTGTTGGTTGAAATTATTTCACATTATTTTGGATGAATCTATTGTTGTCACGTTGCGCACGTAAATTTATGCAATTGAAACGATACCAAAATGTGCGTCACTGGCACCGATAAGTGACGTCATTGGACACACACACTCACAGATATGCGAGCCCCTTAAAATTGTTTCTTTACATGGTAAAAAAATACAAAAAATCATGACATGTTTTCATGTATATACATTTGTCCGTATGTGGGTGAGTATAAAATCATCCAACATAAGAAGATGTATCGAAGTGTTTGAGACCCCACAGATTTGTTTTTGAAAGTTTAATCATCTGCAAATGAAAAATGCATCAACAGGAATTGAGCCCCATTCAAAGGCTTTGACTTTTGTCAGCTTTTCAGGGTAAGCAATGAATTGTAAATACACTTTCGAAATCCAAATGTGTATCCCTTCGATGAATCTATATGCTAGCTGCTATTTTGCAAGAATCATTAACAGTTTCGATTGAAATATGCAACATTTTTAATCCCTTTTTCTCTATAAAACAAAATATAACAATATTTTCATACGAATTTCATTTCTCGCAATAAATTTACCTGCATATGTATGGCATACACTCAAGCGTAAGGACGGACATACGTGGTTAGTAATTCGGTTACGCTTCGTGCGCCGTATTGAGACATTTTAATTAAATGAATTGCTTTGCCAGTCTCGCGCCTGTATGTAGGCAGCGAATAATTTTCAACGTACAAAAAGTAAAGGAAAAACACAAATCAACAGAGCTTTTCCGGTCATGTGATGTATGTGAATTAGGGTGGTTTAAAAAATTCTATAACTATTTTTGAGGATTTTCCATAAAAGGAACTAAAAATAAAAAATTAATTACGAGGTTAGGTGTAGTAAGAGGCCCGATTTCAATATTTTTTTTTTTACAAAAATAAAAACATAGCATTGATATATCATGTTTTATCATCATCAAAATTAATAATTGTTAAAGTTATCGCTGTTTGTGTGGAGCCCGTTTCTCCAAAATCCCTTGCTATGATCATCACAATATAATTTTATAAGTCGATAATCTTGTGCCTGATCGAAGCTTTTTTTCAAAACTAACAATATGGCGGCCTCAGGAAATATTTTTCATATTTTCGAGAAAACAACCGAAAATTAATTGTGTGAAAAAAAATCGAAATTTTTGAAAACAAAAATCTTTCGATCAGCCACGAGTTTTTTATGTTTTTGAAAAGCAGTTAACTTTTTATTAAAATCTACTAAGCGGTTCTTAAGTTACAGTGATCACAAGTTCAAAAATTATAGTTTTGAGCAAAACGCATTTAAAGTTTTGCTATCGATTACCGAATCGCCCGAGCGCCCTTTGTTAATTGTTGAATAACTCAAAAAGTAGTTGTCGGATTCACTTCAAATTTTCGCACATTATTTATAAGATATAATACTTTAAGTAAATCCAAAAAAAATTGCTTCCCGTTAACAAATTGTTAGATATTTTCAGTCGATCTTTTATGAGAAGCACAAAAGCAGTACCTTAAAAATAATGTTATAACAGGAGTATGCAACAAATATATGACCAAATGTTTTTTTTTTCGTATCAAGTATGTACTCCTATGTACTATTACATATACGAAAAACTTGAGGGGCTTTGAAGCACCCACAAATATAAGTTATTTTACAACAAAAACGAGTGTTACTTTCTTCCATTTCAAAAACTCCTCCTTGTACGAGCTTAACAACGGCGGCTGCCGTATTTAAATGGGTGCGTGACTACCATTCGGGTAGCCATTAAAAAACTTTACGAGCTTGAGATACCTTTAAATATATACTTTTTTTCAAAAAATTGAGAAATATTTTTTTTCGATTTAGAATTACGATATTTCGCGCTCTTTTAATATTAATTTTTTTTCTTAACCAACCTAATGTACTTATATAATAGGTATTTATATAATAATAAGGTTATGTAGGCATATACAAGTTTTTTTTGTTTTTTGTCTTTTTTTCCTTGTTTACTCCATTCGGGATCATAGGGCCTCGACAAGACTCAGTCTTGCGTTGGTTTCATTAATATATTTTTTTGCTTTCTGGCAGGGTAGGTGATTAGCCTGCCGCTACCATCGTTGGGAGTAATAGATTAATATTGAAAAAACAAAAAGAAAAAAAATTGTGTCCCCATACAGAATTATTTGTATCCCCATGAAAAACTTTATGTGCTTGAGGTACAAATAGGTATAATTATTTTACAAACAATATTGGTACTTTTTGTGTTTTGACGCAGAAAAATGCTTGGGAGTGGGGGCTTAGCATTTTAAAAACAAGTAAGAGAAAGTGTCTTCTCCCATATAAAATACATAAATACTTTGAAGGTTTCAGGCAACCATAAATACAATTTTTCCACAAAAAAAGTGCCAGTTTTTTCTATTTCAAGAATTCCTACCTGTATGAGCTTTAGATTAAAAAAAAAATAGAAAAAATTAAAATTTTCATATAAAATGCGTGAAAAACTTTGAGGGGTTTCGGGCATCTCTAATTAGATATCATAAAAAACAATTTGAAGTAATTTTTTCTGTTTTTTAGTTAGAAATATCCCAGACGAGCTCTCTTAACATTAAACAAACATTTTTACCAACCTAATGTAGGTATGTATATGTATGGGTGCATATACAGTAAAGTCCTTGGGGTAATAGCTTAATATTGAACAAAAAAGTAGATTAAATTTTATTATTTTATTTAAAGTTACTATATAATTATTAAAAATTTTAAGCTTCTGAGGCACCCTTAAATTATGTTTTTTTTTACAAAATATTCAGGTAATTTTTAATTTGCGATTTAGAAAAATCCTAGGAAACAAGAGCTTAACATTCAAAAAAATTATGTTTTACCACCCTAATACATGCATACTTATCATACTTATATATACATATATATACACCCATACACATACAACGCATAGTTCTTGCTATACATTTATTTGCTGTTTTATAGCTCAAACCAACCACTGCATTCAAGCGCATACTTTTCCCTCCTGCTTAGGCTGTAGGTGTCAGTTTGTATACACACGCAGCCTGCTGTCAGACGCATTAACCGTAACACACTTATACATATTTGCTTTCACAAATTGAGAGATTTTCATTTACGCAAATAAATGAATACAAAAACATGCTTTTTAATAAATTATTATTTGAAGCCATAAATTAATTGGAATTTTCAACTCGGCCTGCACTTTTACACTTCCGAATCAGTTACTTTCTTTTTCACTCGCACTAAATTATGTTATCTCACTGCTGAGTAAATTATGGAAAACATAAACGAAAAAATTATGTAAATTTAAGTGGCACTTGACGGAGTACGCGGCACGTTGAGACTTAGGTAAGTTAGTTATAGCACGCATTCACTCATACCGAAATACAGTTCCAAGAATTTGTTGCATAGAAGTAGGCATGTAAAGTGGATTAAAGCATAAAGTGGCTTACACTTTTCCATTGAAATTTATTAGGAAATTGCGTTTTATGAATTTTGAATACTCGTGAATGATTAATCGTTTGCTTAAATGGCAATCAGTAAATTTTGTTGCATACTTTTAAGCGTGCATTTTAAAACGGGGAAAACTTCAAGAATCCTTTATAGGTAGGTTTTTCGCTGAGAATCTGTTAAATTCTGTAAAATTTTTATTGAGTTTTTAGCTTCTTTCAAATTTCTCTGAATGTCGGGGTATTTTAGTAGATTTTCGCATTACTTGGAACAGTCACAAAAAATACATTTAGGCTATTACAATAGATAAAAATAAATAAAAACAAAAACAATTATATTATATATTTATAAAAACCATTATTTATAAATATAAAAACTATATTTTTTTATTAATTACAGATTTAATGGAATGAAATAATGTGTTAGGCAGTCATATAAGTTGCGAGAGAAACAAAAAAATATTTAGTTTGCTATAGAAATTTCACCTTTTTAGTTCTAATCAACACTTAGTCACATTTCCTTCGCATCAATAATGGCAGAGTAAGCGACTGTGCATAATTTCTTTTATTTTGGGGATATCTCAATATGACTTTATTTTTCTATTAGCATTTTCTGAGTAGTTAACACCCATTTGGTTATTTCCGTCTTAGTGATTTCCCAAAGGTTTTCGAATGCACCGGCCAAGGTGATGCTAAATCATGCCTAAACGTGAATTCCTTGCCATCAGGCAACCACTCCTTAAGTATTAGCAACAGCTCGTGGGATATTTCTCCTAGCAAGGTCCTATGGATCTACACGGCTATGATAAGACCTATTATCACCTATGCATCAGTGGTCTTGAAGAGTAGACTCTCTCTCGTATGAGTCAGGAGAACCTTATCAAGACTACAATGCACTGTGACCATCTGCTGCACCGGAGCTACTTCAGGCCCGGCATTAGTTGCTCTGATTGGTCTACCACCACTTGATGCTTTCACCAAGGAGAGGCCTTGACATGACTGTCCGACATTGGAAATCAAAGAAGGCATGCACTTCGATCCAATGATTCTCTCCATGCCCCTTGACCCCATGCCAGTACGAGCTGTACTTGAAAAGAGATACAGTGTGGTACTGCCAGAGACTCAATTGTTGGCAAACCCTGAAAATGAGCCCAGCAAACACTGTTTTCGCATTTTTCCAGATGGCTCCATAACGGAGCACGGCTCCGGCTTTGGGGTCTTCGTGGAATCCAGCAGGACAAAACTGCACTTTGCTCTTTGAAGGCATGCATCTGTGTTTTTTCAAGCGGAGCTGTATGTTGTTCAAGAAGCGATGAACTTTATTGTGGAAAACAGATGAAGAGGCAGGTCTATATGTGTCTGTAGCGAGAGCCAAGCTGCGCTCATGGCCTTAGACAGCCCCCCAACCACATCAGGGATAGTCGAGTCCTGTAAATCCAGGCTGAGCTATGTCGGTCGACATAATAGCCTGATGCTAACATGGATCCCGGGACGTGTGGATATCGTGGCTAACGAGACCTCTTACTCTGCAGATAGGATGCGTTCTGAGGCCAACTTCTTTGGCCCGGAACCCATTCTGTCACTCCCTTCTGCAGCCACCAAAGCCACGGTTAGCAAACGGGTTACTCTAAGCGAGCTTGGGAGGTTGAGAGAGGCTGCAGATAGACAAAGCTGATGTTACCTGTCATGTCCGATCGACTATCGGAAATCCTCCTGTCATTAAGCAGAAGGGACTTCAGACAGCTGGTTGGACTTATAGCGGGACACTTTCTGTAGGCGAAGCACATGGAAAAGGTTGGGCATCTCAGACAGTGTACTCTGCCCAGTTTGTAAAGAGGGGGATGAGTCGGCGGACAACTTCTTGTGCGTCTGCCCCGTTTACGCTTGAATCAAGTTTGAGGTGTTTTGCACTGATGTGTTAAGAAGCGATCACCTGGGCTCCTTAGCAACACAAGATCTGCTCAAATTTCTTCGGAGGTCGAGTAGATTTAAAGAAAATTTAAAGAGAATTCGAGTGTGGTACGATGGACTTAATTAGTTGTCCCAACAAAAACAAAACAAAAGTAACAAAAAAAGATTTGAGTTTTTAAAATTAGTCCATATTGATGTTGCCTCATGCCTCCCTCGACGATGTGGATGCGTTAGACCTGCATCAGCGCCTATGACATATACACATCGTTACTTCGGCGGCATTTCTTACCCTTTACATGATAAAACACTTGAGGTACTTCTCACCTCAAAATGGACTCCCGAAACTACCCTTTTCGGCTAGAATTTTGTATGTTGATTAATCTGTGCAACAAACCCGAAAAAAAGTATTTCTCAAATTTTTGAAAGGTATGCATAAGAGAAAAAATATTGGTGTTAAACTGTAGTAATAATACAACAGTCAACTTATGGTGACCATAAGCCAGTTTTCAGCAAGTCGCTTAAAGTCAGCCAAAACAAAAAGATGTTAGATTCTGTTTTTGTCATTTTGAAGGGAAACTTCTTAGGCGTCGGTGGACGAGCGAGAATGGAGAGTAAAATTTCACGGTCATGCAGCGTTGTGGAAAAATTCGTTCCGCGAAAGAGAAAAAAGATATAACGTAATTTCCTGGTTAGTGCTTGTGCGTATTATAAAGAGCTATCCATTCCAGCGTCGGATTTATTGGTATTGCCTTGCAGTAGTTTGTGCCGTTATTGCGGTCCTGGAATCACTGTGCTTGTGCGGGTGAGAAACGCTCTATCTCTCTCTCTCTCTCTCTTTCTCATTCCCTCTCGGGTCTCTCCCTCTTTCTTTGTATGCCTTGAACCTTTCACTTCTGAAGAAAATTTCCTTTGATTGACTCAGTTGAATGACTGGCCAATTTGAACTTTTAAAGTATGATTTCAGTAATCATCACTCTTTTCATTTATTACTAAAATTAAGCGTTCTCTTTAATTTTTTGACTTCAATATTTTTCCTAATCATTTATTTCTTTCTATATATAAATTTTTTAAACATTTTTATGCACACATTTTAAACTTAAACTCTTCAATCATTTTAAGAGTTTTGTTTTTTTGTAAAACATATTTTCAGAAACTAATTTTATGTATACAAATCGATTTTTCAAGGTATTTTCAAATCATGTTTTTCCGAAATATTGTGGTAAAAGTCTCAAAATTTAATAAATTTCTTGATTCCCATGGAAAACCAGTACCATTTTTTTTTAATTTTATGGAAAGTGCTGCTTCCTAAATGCATGTGATTTCGCTAGTTTCTACATAAACTTTCGCAATTTTGTATGTAAATTTAAGCTTTTTCACCCATAAAAGTCAACAGATTCCTTCAAAAAATTAAACAAAGACTAAGAATTAGTTCATTATAGGCTATAACCTTGCTATTTACTCTGTTTAAATGTCGCTATATGCAGCGCTCAGCGCTTAGAACCGAATTGATTAATTTTCAATACAAACC
Organism: Anastrepha obliqua; assembly: GCF_027943255.1. Classification (NCBI taxonomy): domain Eukaryota; kingdom Metazoa; phylum Arthropoda; class Insecta; order Diptera; family Tephritidae; genus Anastrepha; species Anastrepha obliqua. The sequence goes on along the minus strand of NC_072894.1, from coordinate 108,851,711 downwards.
TGCTTCGGTACTACTGATTTTTTAAATAGACATTCAAAAAAGTAACAATAAATTAAAGTTGCATACTTTCCAATGCTCGCTACTGTGAATTAATACCTCACTGTATACAATTTTTAATTTAAAAAACGTCAATACATATTTCCATCGAAGGTGAAATTCAGCAAATTAGGCATTTTCTGCATCATTATAGCATACCTTCAGGCGTGAAAGCTTAAAAACCTTCGCTGGCATCCTTACGTTCAAGGTGCAAATTTAATTTAAGGTGAAATGGTGTCAATAGTATTTATGCATGAGTGTTCATTGAAGTGCAAACTTGGGCAAGAAAATAGGGAAGAGTTGAAGCGGCAGCTGAACTGACGAAAATTTGTAAGTGCAGGAAAAGAAAAATTTTAATTTTGTTTATCAATCCTTTAACTTATTATAATATTGAGACAATATTAAAGTTCTATATGACGTATTTCGTATATTCGCCTTAAGTTACGCTACATTACCTTGCACAAGTATTGACTTTATTGAATTTTCAATTTGATATTTTGCTTGCAGGTCAACTCAGCAACGCTTCATTGCGCCCACACACACACCTACAAAGCACAGTGTATGCGCATTAATTGACAACAACAACAACAATAAGTCAAAGTCAGCAAAAAGGAAACCTTCAAAATATTTTAATGATATCCTTCAACGCATATTTTATTGAAGCGTAAAAGCATTAAAACCACCTCACAGCTGTCACCTGTCCATCCACGTCAAATCAATCAAACACAAACCCATTCGTGTATTCAATACCACAAAAATGTGGCGACCACCGTCAACTGGAGTTACAATGATTTTCTTCAGTAGCGCTTTGTTGGTATTCAATTGTCTACAAACAGCGGGTGAGGCCACAGCGCGTTTGGCAGCTGATGTGGCTGAGAAAAGTGAGAGAAACACAGCGGAAATAGTCACCGCGCACAGCGTCACACGCATACGCGTGATGAGTACAACACAAATGGCCACCATCAGTGATGATGCAAATGCCGATCAGCTGGGCATGAAGCAAATGTGGTTGGACGTAAGACCCGCACGCTTTCCGGAAAGTGTCAGTTCTACGCGCAAAACGCCAACTGTGAATATAACCTATCCGTTTGCACAAAGTTTCCAGCGCTCTGAACCCAAACGCACTTTCTATGATCACTGCATGGAGCACCGCAACTCTTTCGCCGATCTGGCCACACTCGTACTCTACTCGCTCGTTTGCCTTGTCGGCCTATTCGGCAATACACTTGTCATTTATGTGGTGCTGCGCTTCTCGAAGATGCAAACGGTCACCAACATCTATATACTTAATCTGGCCATCGCTGACGAGTGCTTCCTCATCGGCATACCCTTTCTGCTCTACACAATGCGCATTTGTAGTTGGCGCTTTGGCGGTTTCATGTGCAAGGCTTACATGGTGAGCACTTCGATCACGCAGTTCACTTCATCCATTTTTTTGCTCATCATGTCCGCCGATCGTTATCTTGCGGTTTGTCATCCGATTTCCTCGCCTAAATTCCGCACACAGCGCATTGCCAAGATGGTGTCGGCAATTGCGTGGCTAACCTCGGCTGTGCTTATGTTACCGGTGATACTCTATGCGAGTACTGTGATCCAAGAAGATGGTGTGAATCTGTCGTGTAACATAGAATGGCCTGAAACGTATAAGAAACACTCGGCGACCACTTTCACGCTATACACTTTCTTTCTCGGTTTCGCCACGCCGCTCTGTTTCATCTTATGTTTCTACTATTTAGTCATACGAAAACTACACACAGTCGGCTCCAAGCATAAATCGAAAGAAAAGAAGCGTTCACATCGCAAAGTTACACGACTTGTGCTCACCGTCATCACCGTCTACATACTCTGCTGGCTGCCATATTGGATCTCACAGGTGGCGCTCATCAATTCAAATCCCATGCAAAGTCATCTCTCGCGTCTCGAGATATTAATTTTCCTGCTACTATTTTGTCTTGTCTACTCGAACTCAGCTATGAATCCAATACTCTACGCTTTCCTCAGCGATAATTTTCGCAAGAGCTTTTTCAAAGCTTTCACCTGTATGACTAAGAGCGAAGTAAATGCACAATTGCAAGCCGAACCGAGTCTTCTCACCAAACAGGGCAGCGGTAAACGTCGTCAAAAGCGTATGCTCAATGACAAGCTAAACGAACCGAATTGCGTAGCAACGACTAGCGCCAACAATAACTCCTCGATAACTACTTCGTCGACAACCACAGCGCCGGTGGGTGGCGAAAATGTGACAGCTATGATGTTGGCGACGACAACGGTGTCAACAGATGGGAGCGCTGGGGCGCCGCAATTGAATGGACGGCAATTGATGCGGGCGGCCAGTGTTGAGGGTGAGGAGATAATACTCGTGCTAGAGAATGAGCGTCCTACGTGTGCGCTGGTCGAGCGCGAGTATGCCGCCGGTAATGTCCTGCAAACGGATTTGTAAATGGTTGGAGATTGCATACTTTTAGGTGTTTTGTACTGATTATTAAAAAGTTATGATTTTAGTATAAAAATTTACTACCGATAAGGCAAAAAAAATAAAATAAAATATAAATAAAAATTAATGTAATATAATATATTTAGAATTTATAGTAATATTTGATATGAAAACCTGTCAAATTCGAGTTTCTCTTACGAAAGTAAGAAGGCAAAATATATTATTAGGTACTTCTATTAGTTTCAGAAAAAATTAAAAAATAAAAATAAATGTATTTAGAATTTCTATCTATTAGTAAAAAATTTAAAAAATATTTTTAAGAATATTTATTTTTCATTTTAGGAATTTTTTCATATTTCTACCTATTAAAATATAAAAGTAATAAATAATAATTTTCAGGAGAAACTCTTTTTCGGAGCAACTTTCAATGCAGTATTTTGCAATTTCCTATGATTATTTACTTTTAACTGTTTAATTATTTTTGCATTCATTGGTGTAGAAAAATTTACATAATAATTTACAAGAAAGAAAGATTTCTTAGTAATTTTGCAGTGAGGATGCCTAGACTACTCTATTCACCTCTACTCACCTTCGACGAGTATATCGACAAGAACGGAGTGGCAGACACCAAGGCCATGGAGATGGGAATTAAATTTTTATACAGATGGTTCCAAGCTAGACGATAAAGTTGGCTATGGAGTTTTCTCGAAGGAATTAGAACTGGAACTATCCGTTCGACTACCAGATTACTGCAGCGTCTATCAGGCAGGGATTCTAGCTATAAAAGAAGTGGCTACATATCTAAATACGCATGCCGGAACAAAAATAACTCTAAATATATTCTGCCATCAAATCAATGATCGGATCGAAAGTTGCACAGGAATGCCGGGCAGCTCTAAATGATATTAGTGTCGTATTCAAGGTCAGCCTTATTTAGGTTCTGGGGCACAGCGATATTGAGGGAAACTGTATAGCTGATGAGCTAGCCAGAAAAGGTACTGCTCTTCAACTCTTCTGTGATAAAAGTACCATTGGAGTACCTTTGGCCACGAGTAAATTAATAATAAAAAACAACATTACCCAAGATGCCAATAGGTCATGGAGAGATGAAGATACGAGTACATGTGTAACAGCTAGGCTACCATGGCCGCAAATGAACAATAAAAGGATAAAGGAATTGCTTAGTCTCCCAAGAGATGATATCTCGAAGGTCGTGGCTTGTATAACCGGCCATTGGCTATTTGGCAGGCATTCCTCGAGATTAGGAATTTTCTCCCATGAATATTGCAGAAGTTGTAGAGATAAGGATGCGGAAGAAACAGTTGAGCACTTCCTTTGCAATTGTCCAGCTCTAGCTCTGATAGCAGGTTGTCTAGGTAAATATTTTTTCAATTCTCTTACAGACCTGTCTGGCGTAGGGTTGGGATCATTTCTGCGTTTCATAAGAGCCACAAAATGGTTTCACGAAGGAAAGTAAATGGGGTTCCCGTGCAGCACTGTGGTATCACAACGGACCTGTAAGGCCTAAGTGAGTTGGTCGTGCAGACCGACTGCAACCATATCCTAACCTAACCGAGGATGCCTACGCGAAAATTTTCAACTGAGAGTATAGACTTTTTATGTGCTGCATATTTTGTTTTTCATTTTGTCATGAATTGGTTTTTTCCATGGAATTTAAGGTAATAAAACATTGACGCAAATTTTCCGAACGCGAAGACTGAATACAAAAACAATTGCATGCAATTTTTTTTTACCAAAAATACAGACGTTTGTTGTAAATTTGCATTTGCGAATTGAATAAAACCAGATTTAATATGAATTAAGTGGAATAACTTTCAATTATTTTAGACTAACCGACATGAAAATTTTTGGGAAAAAAATTATGATAATAAAAAGTCGTAATAGCGGAGAACAAAGAATTTATAGAAATTAATTATTTAGAAATGAAAATTCAATTTTGAATTTTCTGAAAAACAATTTCTGAATTAATAAACTAAAAATGAAAATAAATTAAGAACCACAGTAAAAAATGAAAAACAAAAAAGTTAAAATAAAATATAATAATTAAATAAATTAAGTATTTATTAATAAATGTAAAAACTGCATTTTAAAATATTCTTTGTATAAACAGAAAATCGCAGTTTTGAAACAAATGGCGCCAGCGGTAATTGGTTGTGAAAAATATGCGATGAGAAAACTTCAATCATATGACGTCCTATAATTTTTGTGCGCGAAAATGCCGACGGTTAAGCAGAAAAAAGCAAAAGCTGCTGGAAATTTTTTTCGCACAAAAGGTATCTCTTTTCAAATTTCAACTACCGCTAAGCTAAAGTATTGAAAAGCACTTCTAATTGACTTTGACCACAGACTACAGCAAAATTAAAAGAAATAGAAAAAAATTTAAAAAGAAACAAAAAGAATTTTCAAATTTTAAAATATATGGTAAAACTACAACACCCTTCAGAAACTAAGAAATAGAGGAAACTAAGAAATAGAGGCACTAAATCTTGTCTATACAAATACACAAGGCGGCGCAAAAGTAATCACTCTATCGGAAGCTTTACATAATATATAATTTTTGCAAGTGGCGTTGTACGTCAATCATATTTGACACTTGCGAATTAGACAGCTGCAGTACACAAACAGACAAGCTAAAGGTCAAAATAGAGATTTCCATTACCCAAAACACTTTTTTGATAAAAATCTTACTCAAAAATAAACTTGGATGTTTAATTTTGTGCCATCTTGTATATCACATACATGAACTAATGTCTCTAAGCAACCTTTTTTTATTTCAAAATGCCGCACTTAAGAAAAAAATTGCTGAAAGAGAAAATATCGAATTTTTTTAAATATTAACACAATAAAATTAAATAACTAGCATTAGACGAGCAATAATTAAAAACATCTAATATTTAAAAACACTTAAGTGGAAAATTTTAGTAAAAATAAATTATTTGTGCACACGTACAATAAAAAAAATAAAAATTAAATAAATTTCGGCCTTTGTAAAAAAAAAAAATAAAAAACTATATTATGTATATTAACTAAGACATAAACGACTAATACATAAAATTTCTATAGCTTAAGAAAAATGTGTGTCCAAAATCTTTGAAGAAACTTAATGTAAAATTCTGGGTATTTTAATAAATGGAAGAAAACGTTTGTGCTTTAATATGCTTTTTGTTAGAATGGTTAGTGAACGTATTCTATTATGGACAACTTTCCTTAGAACTCAAGCAAGCGAATAATTTAGCCAACAACTCACACGGTTTTTGGGAATTAACCAGAGTGGAAAAAGTAAGTAAAAATATTCTTACTTCCTAAATGCTGTGCTAAAATTTCGAGGAAATCAGAACAAAACTTACAGGGACCGGCACTCGAAGTGTAACCAATTAAAAAGGTCATAAATTTAGTTTGGAAAATTATTTTTATTCAATTCGAAGCAAAAAATTTGTAAAAATAGTACCAAATTAAAAATCAATTTACATACATACTTTTGCTCGATGTGACCACCTTTTGCCTTCACTATGGCCTTGAGACGGTCCAGAAACGAATCGCAAGCTGCCCTAGTGTGACTTGCAGGTATTTTGGCCCACTCGCGGACAATGGCTTTTTTTAGCGCCTCGAGGCTGGCGAACGTTGTGACGTCAGGAAAATAATCCATCGGATTCACGTTTAGTGAATTTAAGAGCCATTGTGTGGACGTTATAAATTTCGGAAAGTTGTTTTTTAGCCATTCTTGGTTCACTCGAGCTTTGTGACACGGTGGCGAATCTTGTTGAAACATCCATGGTCTGCCACCAAAATCTTTGTCTACCGACGACTTCAAAGCAACCTCCAGAATACTTTTCCGATAATATTTCGCATTTACCTTGACGCCAAGCTCGATACTACCAATTGGAGAGCGCCCATCTGCGGTTACAGCAACACAAACCATCGTGGTGGCCAATCGATGACTAAAATTCTCCCTATCCTTTGGGAGTTTACGAATTGCCTAATATGAAAAATTTTCTTTTCAGAAAACACAATGTTCGGAAATTGACCGCTTTCGGCCAAGCGAAGCAACTCCGTCGCTCTCTCAAGTCTGACTTGTTGCTGCTTTGGTGTGAGATGATGCGTCTTTTGGATTTTGTAAGGCTTGACTTTGAGATTTGATTTAATTTTTCAGTATGCGGCGGATGCTAAGGTCAGATATTTTCAGTTCTTTCGGCATTTGATTGGCCCTTCGTCGCGGACTTCGCTCAAGTCGCTTCTTCTCTTTTTGAGGATTCACCTTACGTTACAGTCTTTAGATGACCACCTTAATGACGTTTCGCGATGCGCCCAGTATCATTGTTACGAGTAATGATGCGATAAATAAAAACTTTATTTACTTTAAGGTGCTCAAGCTCACGATTAATCGCTGGTAGTGATTTTCCAGCCAAATATCATGCAATCACACTTTTAAGTTTGAAATCCTTGACTGATTTTCCTTTTTCGCGTTTACTCTCGGCACAATGCTTCCGCGCGCTTGAAAGTAATTCACGGGACTATCATTTAGTCAATTTACAGAAACTTCGAGTTAACTCGTGAAATTTTCGTGTGCTGAATTTCTTCAAGGTCCTGTTGTGCTAGAAACAATCGAAGCTGTACGTCAATTGATAACGTAAGATCGTCATGTACCCTATCGTGGGCATTACTGGGATCATCATTCATTCAATATTTCATTAACGTTTGGTCGACAAAACTTTGTTCTCGTTGAAAACCGCATAGTTTGAAAATTTGCCGCTGGGCTTGGATCAAAAAAACATTCTTCTTCCATGACTCACCAGTTTCAAAAGATATCAGCTGGAATTTCTGTGTTCTCTTTGAGAGATTTGTGTTTGGTAAAGCCATTTGGCGGCCGCCGTAGCCGAATAAGTTGGTGCGTGACTACCTTTCGGCATTCAGATAACGTAGGCTCGAATCTCCGTGAAACACTAAAATTAAGAAAAAGTTTTTTCTAATAGTGGTCGCCCCTCGGCAGACATTGGCAAACCTCCGAGTGTATTTCTGCCATGAAAAAGCTCCACATAAAAAAATATCTATCGTTTGGAGTCGGCTTGAAACTGTAGGTCCCTCCATTTGTGGAACAACATCAAGTCGCCCGCCACAAATAGGAGGAGTAGCTCGGCCAAACACCCAAAAAGGGTGTACGGGCCAATTATATATATATGTATATAAAGTTGTAAAAGTTGTAAATTATGGCAAAATAAAGGTACGAGAAGAGAAAATGCGGTACATACGAAGCACCAGGCCCAGAAGGATAGGTGGGTAGGTGAAGTGGGTAAAGTACCAGTGTGGCACTCCCCAAGTAGCACTAAAGCGCTGTTTTGATACCAGGCAGGTAACTACAGCCAACTAAAGTTGCTGATGTAATGGAGAAGATTGTTGGGATTTAGGTTGGCACACCACTGCAGACCATCGGAGCACCCAGTGGTCTTAATCGTCTAGTTGGCAAACCCAGACATTTGCAGAGAAAGTGCTCTAAAAGCTCCCCACAGCTTCTACAATGGGGGTTAAATGATAAACCTAGCTTTTCCGCGAGTTAAGCGATCGTCCAGTGACCGGTAAAAACAGCTACGAGTTTGAAAATTTAATGGCACGGAGTCTCCAGAACTTTCTGAGGTCTCCTTCTATTGTATGGCGACAACAGTATTTTCATCTGTTAACGGGCGTTGGACCTACAGACTTATCCCCAAAATTAGCTAATGGTTGACCAGAAAACACGGAGACGGAGACATTTCAACCAAAACATTGAGCGGTCACGGATGTTTCTTAGAGTACCTCCATCATTTTCACATGGCGGGCACTCCGTTCTCTCCAAGCTGTAACAATGTAATAGAAAGCGCGGAGCACGTGTTCTTCTTCTGTGATCGTTTCAGCGAAGAACACCGAACGCTTGAGTTAGTCTTGGGAGAACAGCTGAGCACAGGCAGCTTAATTAATAACATGTGTGCATCAAATGACTGCTGGAATGCAGTTACAAGTTTTGCAAAAAGGATAATGTTGCACCTGCAACGCACGGAGTGGCAGCGCAAATCGCAGAGAAAAGCAAATCAGCCCTCGATAGGAGGTGGACTGACTGTCCACGAACTGACGACAAATCACAGACGCTCGAGTCATGTGCTCACGACAGCATAAGACGGTATAATATTATCGCAACATCTTCCTTTGGTGCAGATGCAAAAGACGCCTCGATAGCGTATAACATCCATACGCCCATGTGAGAGGAACCTGAGAGCATGCCATACATACCACTGGTATGACGGCACTAAAACATTAGAAGACGAGTCTATAGCATGCAGCTGGCAAGAAATATGGGGGACCCAGACGTGGGTGAATAAAATTGATCCATTTTATGGACACCGTTCTGAGCCTTCCCGAAGTAATGCAAGGTAGTTTCGGGAAGAGAGGAGGGATTATTTTAGTGGATACGCCTTTCGATCCAGTTGCGACGGTCGCTGTAAGTATGAAGGCATTTTGAACCCTATCTCACCCACCAAAACAAAAAAAAACCAACAGCATTTTCGAAGTAGCGCATAAAGGAATGGAGCTCTATCTTGTCTGCGCTTTTCTGAGAAATAAGTTGTGCATTTCTCCTTTAGTCAGGAAGACTCCGATGCCGATCATCCTCCCGGCCACTGGTCGAAGGTCTTTGAGACCAATTCAGTTCCCTTCCTGGCCAAAAAAGTAGCGCTGTGCGGTCTGAACGGTTATTCCAATAGTTCTATTCCGACAGGCTAGTCATCGCAAATGTGGATAAAGTCATGGATTGGCATGTTACCACTTATTGAATTTCCGAGAAATTAATGATTATTCATTAAATCGAAAAACTTCGAAAATTGTTTACTTCACTACTTTGTAAATAGGGAAAATTTTTCGAATCCGAACTTTCGAAAACCTCAATAAATGATTATCCAACTCTAAAATAATTAAATAAAATATTCTCCAACTCTAAAATAATATAAAAAAAAATTTTTCCAACTTTTTTTTCCATTTTTTTATTTCCATTATAAATTACGATCTGTTAATATTAACAATAAGTAATTGGTGTTAGGGTTTGGAATTAAAATGTCCCTTCCCTTTGAAAGGGAACATTATTGTCTTTGGTGGTATTTAGTTACAATTTTACTAATACTTAGTTTTCTATAATTTTATATTATTATAAATATTATATTTTATATTACAGTACGAGCAAGATCTGTGGGTGTTTTGCGCTTTAGTCTTCTTGGTTTAAGTTCCATTTCCGGTATCAGTCTCATCTCATGGTTTTTGTGCTCTAATGGTCGCAAGATGTGCTTACTGCTGCTTTTTTTACTGCTTCTTTTCCAAGTTAAAAATAATTAAAAAACAAAACATTCTTCCTCTACTTCACTCAATGCTCTTAAAACCTCCGGAATTCTGTGTAAAAGCAAAAAAAGTTTTTCAGAACTTTCCTCGAGAAATTCCTATTTCCTCTATTGGTGGTTCACCATGAAGTGATTGCCAACCGCAATAAGTGGTGATTATGGTCCATTTCTCGCAGCTCCCAAACACACAAAAACAATGAATGTGTATCCCAACAAGTTTTCCCAATCTCTCTCACTCCCCGTCTCTCTCTCTTTCTGCCCCTCCTCAGATTCCTATTATCCAACTTGGCCCTGGCACATCAAATAAATATGGAAACAACGAAAATTAAAATGAAAACTTTCCACTCTAAACTTTTTCATTGCCAAAAGTGAAATCACATGAAAGTAGTCACTATGGCAGTATGCCGATTTGAGTTATGTGTCATTCTAATTGGCTTTCGTGCGCTATGCCACTACAACCACTAAATGTGCATACACATACACATAGGTAGACGCTAGTAGTGTTAGTAATTGTGGTACATTTAATATGTGGGTTTTCATGCGCACTCACTCACCACACACACACACATACATACATACAAGTATTTGTGTATCTGAATGTATCTTTGTCTTTCCTGCTTTGCATCTCCACTCTGCATACCCATTTATGTTGTGGACCACTTCATGATTTCTGGCAAACTTTAATTGCACTAAAACTTTAAATTTCTAACAGAATTTGTTTTTTCATCCACAGTAGATTCCTAGTATTTGCGGTGTGTGCCTTTTTGGCAACCACTGTAATCGAATCTGCACAATTCTGGTTAGTTGAAATACCACAACAATGGGTGACTGAGCAAATATTTTTAATAATTCAAGTAAATTATGTGGATGTGTGCATGGAATTTCTTGCTTTTTGGCAAGCCACAGAAATTGTAAAGTAGAATATGAATCGCAACTATGTACGCATGTACGAATAGTGTGTGTGTGTGCGTTCTGCTTATGAAGGGTGGTTAAATTTCAAGAGCGGATGTTGAATGTGAACCACACCTAAACGTCAAGCTTTTTCTGCATTTCATTTGACATTTTTCAATTTCATATTACCTCAATTTGAACCATAGAAAGATACACAATCGAGTAACGCGTTAAAATTATTCAGGTTTATTATGAAAGCGGGCGTTCAAATTTCGAAAAAAATCATCTTCCGTGATGAGGCACATTTTCACATCAGTGAATTCGTCAATAAGCAGAATTGCCCACCGCAATTTGGGCGAATGGTAATCCAAGAGTGATTGCCGAAAAACCAATGCACCCACAAAGAGTGACTGTTTGGTGCGGTTTATGGGCCGGCGGCATCATTGGGCCGTATTTTTTCCAAAATGAGGCCGGGCAGGCAGTTACTGTGAATAGGTAGTGCTCGCAATCGTGAGATGATAACGAACTTTTTATGGCCCAAATTCGAAGATATGGATGTGGACGATATGTGGTTTCAACAGAACGGTGCCACTTGTCACACAGCTAACGAAACAATGGCTCTTTTGCGCGAAAAATTTGATGGCCGAATAATCTCACGTCGCGGCGATGTCAATTGGCCACCAAGATCAAGTGATTTGACACCGTTGGACTTCTTTCTTTGCGGTTATTTGAAAGAAAAGGTGTACGACGATAAGCCAGCAACAATTCAAGAGCTAAAGGATGAGATGATTCGGCACATTAACGGCATAGAACCTCAATTATACCTCAGCGTCATCGAAAATTTGGACCATCGGATGGAGGCCGCGGCGGCCATTTGGCCGATACTTTGTTCCACACGTAATTGAATCTTATCAATATTATCATAATCAAGAGAAATGACAATAATTTAAGAAAAAAAATTTTATTTTATAAAAAATCAACACCGGCCCTTAAAACTTAACCACCCTTTATAATATTTTGTTTAGTTAAAATTTCTAACATTCCATATTCAAATATGAGCGGTGAGCACTCCAGATGATGCGATATTTCCTTAGTAAGAATATATTGCTGCGTAAACTAATTTAGCTGATTGCGAACGCCAGCGTAGCTTCATTAAGAATATTAGAGAAAATTGCCAGTTATTTAAATAAAGCAGAGTGCTTTGGATACATTTTACTGGACCACAGTTGATAACTCATAATTCATAAATAATCCATAATAAGTATTTAACTTATAACACATTAATCATAACTCACAAATCATAACTTAAAATCCATATTTCATAATGCATAATTAATATTAATATTAGGTGCGCAACTAAGTTCTCGCTATTTTTTTGATGAAAATAGAACTTTTTTCTGAAAAATTGTTACAGTGAATCATTGAAAGTATTGCCCATCGCTGGCTACTACTTTTTCCCATCTTTCTGGTAGATCTCGTATATCGTCGCAGTAAAACTCTTCATCTTTTGAGGCTATACACGGATCAAGCCATTTTTTGATGTCTTCATATGAATGGAACTGCTGGCCAACTAGACCAGCGCAATAAATGGAGAATATGGCGGGTGGGTCAATTGTAGTCTATACCGATCCCCAGTGATGGTTTCGCTTGGTTTTAATAGTTAATAATAAATAACACCAACTTTGTCCCACCAAATGCATAGCATAACCTTTGCAGCGTGAATATTCGGCCGAGGCGACGACGCAGAAACATGACCGGACAACCGGGCAGTCCCCATGGCTTTCTTTTCTTTGGATTCCTGTAATGAATCCATTTTTCATCACCCGTCACGATGCGATGAAGAAAACCTTTTTTGCCGTTGGAACAGTTGATCACAGCGAAAAAACAACGTTCAACATCCCTTGGTTTTATCTCAGAAGGAACTCAAGACCCCTGTTTCTGAATCATTCCCAAAGCATGTAATCGCTTGGAAATGAATTGGCGGGTAATTCCTAATACTGAAGCAAGCTCTTCTTGCGTTTGTCACGGATCCTCATTGAGCAAAGCCTCCAATTCAGTGTCTTCAACATTAAAATCACCGTCTTTGAAGCGACGGAACCAATCTCGGCACGTTTTTTCACATAAAGCAGCATCTCCATAAACCGTTTTGTAGCTCTCGGTGGGAAGAGGAAAATCAACACTTCCCGCAAATGACGATTATTCGGCACAAAATCAGACATTTTCATAAAACTAAAAATATATGATACCAAAACGAAATCACTAATGTGTCGAAGCTTAGTTCATGACGTTTAGGTTATGTTAGAATCGACTAGCACACACTGCTGCCGGCATCCATTGACAATCAGCGCACATAATATATTTAATTCCTAATTCGTAATCCTTAGCTCGTGACTCTTCACTAATAATTCACAATTCACTACTCATAATCCATAGTTCTTAATTTTTGATTCACAATTCATTAATCACAATACTTTTTTTTTTTTGTTTTTGCGTATGAGGTGATTCCAAATGCCCTGCCACATCATCAAAGCTGCGGTCACAGCAGTGGTATGTCCGGGGACTAAAAAACTTTCCCTCGTTTGGAACCGTCGCCCACTCCGGAACCGCTTTCGTATTACTTCAGAGTGGAGTTCCATCGTCCTCATTACATAGATCTATGTGCCTGCGTCTAGATCTCTCTTTTTTATGCGGAAAATTCTTTCCGCGAAACCATTGATATCCCACGTTTCCTCGCTACTTAACGTTTTGTCGATTTCATTTTCAATGGTTATGTGATCAAGCTTTTGACATTCTCAAGAGTTTGACGTTCTTGTTCCCAACGCATGCAATAGAATAATGTGTGTTCAGCGTCATATTCGGCGGCATCCCCGTATATGCCTGTAAAGTGTTCGTGCACCGAAAACATTTGGGCTGTATAAAAATTGCCTTTGCCGAAGTCCCTGCTGTTCCATGTGGTGACGTCTTTCATAAGCCTAGCCATCCACCTGCCGCGTATTTCGTTAATTCGGCGGTCTTTCCATAACCTTATCGTTTCATCCCTTATTTCGTATGCTGCAGGTTTGCTTACTCTTTCTTCCATTCCCTCTTTCTTTAAAGCCACAACTTTTTCCTCTCAAAGGCTAGTAAGTCTATTGGTATTGAATCTCTTATTATTTCAACAGCTGTCCGTGATACTGTGCGGAAAGCGGACACAACTCTTAGGGCTGCCGTTCGTTGTACCGACACTAAGAGTTTGCATCGATGCTTTACCTTTGCGCATTTCCCCAAGGTTTAGCTCCGTCATTTCATTACATATTTAAATTTCATCATTATTTCCCGTTTCCTTTGGGTTGGTCCCCCTTGGTTTGCCATCAGTCTACTGAGTAGGGACGTCATCTTAGCGGCTTTCTCTGCTGCCAAAAGTTTGTCTTGAGTCCAGTTTTATGCCTAGGTACTTTAGAACCTTTTTTGGGATTAGCGTATTTGAGCAAGTTTGTATGCTAACTTCTAACAGGATGTGCTTCTTGGTTAGAAATATTAGCTCCGTTTTCACTGTGGCTAATTTGAAGCCACGTGCCACATTTGTGTCCGGTTCATAATTTAAGTTAAGTTTTCCACGAGCTTCTTCAAGGTTTCGTGCTGTGATGACTGCTGCGATATCGTCTGCGTACCCGATTAGAAAGATACTATCGGGCATTTCGATATTGAATATCTCGTCATAACTAATATTCTACTAGTCGGGACCGAGAATTGAACCTTGTGCCGCTCCAGATGTGACGTCTCTACAACGACAATCCTCTAGAGTTTGATAGACGAGTTTGCGGTCTCGCAAGTAATCTCTCATTACACGCTGTAGGTATACCGGAATTCTGAACCTTAGCTCTAAGGCGGCCAATATGTCTGCCCATCTTATGACATTGAAAACGTTCGTAACATCTAAGGTGGCAAGGAGGACTATGATTCTGGATTGTATACTGCCCTGTTGCACTGCTCCTACGACGCTTATGACAGTTTCAATTGCCCCCATTGAAGACTTTCTGCTGTCTTGCTTCTGGCTTATCAGCGATCGGCTTGTCACAATTCATTCAAGATCAGTTGAGTGTAAAAAATCTCAGAGGCTACTGAACATATCGTGAAATGTAGTGGAAACCTCCCACAACCATTTTCTAATACCATTTCATATGTCACTAACGAATGTCTCTTTTAGCCCCATTCCAGACCTCTAACCTCTTTTAATTATAGACGGAAACTCAACGAAAATGCGCAGAACTACAAGTACCTATGGTCGAAGACAATATTAAATAGCAGAGAAAAATAACTCAGAAAATGGCAGACTCGTCCGAACCTTCTTTCAGCTGCACTCGCACACACATTCATCATTTCACATCACGAAGAGGTAGCCCCGCTTTAGATGTAGACATGTAGATCAAAAAGAGAACACTCAATGGTCTAACGGTCTTATGCAGTAAGTAGTAAATATTCAAATGGAATAAATGAAGATGTGCGTGAGGTACCTTCAAATTTCTTATTTGATTTGAAAGGTGATTTTCCCTAGGTCATTGAAATGACCGCCGCGGCATAGTGACGCGACGCGGAGAGTTTAAATTTTGTATGACTGTGCAGCATAGATCCAGCAAAATGTTAAAAATGGCCTGATTTATGTTGACTTTCTTTTAAGGGAATCATCCACGCAATCAACCAGCGACTTCAGAAACTACCACAAACAGAAAATCCACAAAAAAACCTTGAATTTAATTAAGTAGGTTAGTAAGAAGGTACAGCAAGGATGCCCCCAAGGGGGTGTTCTCTCTAGACTATCTTCTAACGGAGAGGAGGAAACTCGGATCTCATGTCCAAGTATATACGGACGATGTCTATAAGCTAACATTGGATAAATCCCTCGGAAGGCATGAAATGAAAGTGCAGAGAATTCTGGACAAAATCGACGACTGGTGCACGAGACAAAGTCTTTCCGTCAATCCGTACAAAACCACCTTAGTCTTATTCACGAGAAAACAGAAACTGGATGAACTTAGTATTCCAGCACTGAAAGGTGGATCGTGCATTAAAGATTTTTAAACAATGCCGCATAGTCCTTTGGCCTGGGGTCTGAAACTTGCTGTGGTCTGGTCGATATACACAGCTCTTATCAGACCAAACATCACTTATGCTTCTGTGGTTTGGTGGAGAGGGACTATGGTTATAACCTCCGGCGATGCCCTATATGATATACTTGATTCGCTCCTCTTGGATGTTAAGATACACCAGGAAGCAATAAAAGTAATGCGTAGGCTCCATGAATAATGGCCTCGCCTCTAGCACGAAGATGGAATTTCGGGGCTCGGAGAAATCTTTAAGATGGGTAAGGATGACCAAAGTTTCTTTTGGAAGCAAATTTGATGTCAAATTTGCGGGAGAAATGGAGTAATCCAGAATGCAGTCAGGGAGGTAGACGGATATTTTGTTTACCGATGAGTCCAAGAATGGAATAGGTTCTGGAGCCGGATGGTACTTAAACGAGTTAGTAGGTAGCATTACGCTATGGCAGGAATGGCAACTGTTTTTCAAACGGAAATTTTTGCCATTCTGAAAGTAACAGAATGGATAATTGAGAGGGATGAAGGCTTTGGAGAACGCAAAACAAACTTTAAAGTTTGTTCAAAAATGGAAGAAGAAGCTTAAATCTGTTGTAAGACAGAACAAGCTCGTACTATATGAGTTCCAGGACACTGCGGGGTTCATTGGCCAACAGTAGTTCCTCCACAGGGACCAGAGCCAATATTAAGAATCTGTTCTTCAAGAATCAAGAAGTGGTTCATCTATGATGTATGCAGTTCAAAGTATTATACTGCAAAGTATTTTGTGACATTAGACCACCATTGGAATTATTCAACACCTGATTTGCCTGTCTTGCTTAGAGAAGGCGGATGGCACTGAGCATTTTCTCTGTGAGTGTCCCGCATTTGCTAGAACAAGTCTACGAATTTTAGATTCCGATGTCATGAGAAGAAGTAACATTCTTTCTCTGAAGCTGGAGAATGTTTTCAGATTTATCAAAGAATCTGGAAAATTCTCACAGGTCTAACTACCACTATTCCTCTATTTTATCGTATCTCTTTCCTTCTATTACTTCTCTCCTATCCTCCTTGGCTATCTACTCTTTCACTTTCCAGAGCTTTAAATGCAATGGGCTTTTAAGCCTGAATGTCTTAGGAGGTACCAAATCTCTCGGTGCTTTTTGGCTCGACCTTTCAAATTTCAATTTCAGTTTTAAGAAGGTGGAAAGTAAGAAGGTCCACTTGCACCTGAAATTGAATTCTTCCATTTTGATACGCAGGGGGAAAGTGGACAAACAGAGGAAAAACCGAAAATGTTTGTTCAGTTGCTACTCTTTAAGCAGACCCATTCGTTCTATTTTCACGCAACGATATGATTTCATTGACGAAAACTGAAACCGGAAAATCTTACGAGCGCGCTGACAGATTCAAATCATTCGCAATTTATTTAGTTACATATTTACTTAGACTTGTTATTCTTGTGATATTTTTTTGCAAAATATGAAAAAACTGTAGGTATTTTTGTTTTCACTATGCATTCACTCGCAACTCCATGCACATGCAACCGCTTTATGCTTCCTTCTCACGAGTTCGTGCGCTCGCTTGCACTTTATAGCTCGTTACGCTAAACGTTGCATGAAAAATGCATTTATCACCGCTTTTACGGCAAGAATGCTACATGAACACCAGCAACAGTGGCAATGCGTGGGATGGACGTAGAAACCGCAGTTGGCGGCCACTTAACAAGCAGCGACCAGAGTTTCTACTCTTCCTGGTTTGCAAAAGCCAGCAATGACTTTCGCCGAAAATTGCACTGTGGCAACTAAAATATTTATGAACACAGAGCAGCGAATGACAAGAAAGAAGCAAAACAAAAAGAAAATTTACAAAAATTGTAGTACAATAAACTAAGCACATAAATATCAGCAAATAAATCAGCGTAACGAGGCAATGGCGAGCGGAAGGAAAGAACAAAAATTTGTGGAAAATAATGGAATTTTGGAGTTTAAATGTTGGAGTGCACGAAAATTGGTTAGGGAGAATGAAAGAGCAAAACGAAAGCAAAGAAATTTTTTGTTTTTTAATATGTATGCATGTGTGCGTATGTATGTCGCCATACTAGGAAACGGAAATCTTTAAGTTTACATAAAAGATGCTCAATTGGAGGAGCAAACTCGTATACGTAGGGGTTGTCAAAGCATTTTCAACTGACAGCGGAGCGTTTCCATGTGAAGCGATTTAAGCATTTTGGGCATTGTCCTCAATTTTCCCGAAAATTAGTTCTTTTTGAAAAAAGTTAATAATTTTGAAATTTATTAGTAGAACAATTTTTTAAGGTCCTCATTTCAAATGGAGTTTTTTAGATGTTTCTTTAAAAGCGTGTAAAATGGAAACCAAACAAAATTTTTATTTTTGTTTTATTTTTGATCTATTGTTAAAAAATAAAAAACCCAATTTTTGCCCATACGAGGTTCGTTCAAAAAGTTGTCAGCCTTCAAAAAATGGCCTTCCAAAAAAGGGAAGCCTGAAAACAAAATTTTATTTTACCTAGAACAACAAATCAAAAAATAAAATACTCAGAATAAAAAAAAAAATCTTTTTTTGGGTGCCGTTTTACACGCTTTTAAAGAAGCATCCAAACAACACCATTTCAAATAAGGTGAGGGCCTTAAGTAAAATTTTACATACATTTTAACATTTTTATAACATAAAAATATTTACATTTACATTATTATAACAATAAATATTTTGTAGCATAAAACATAATTTAAAAAAAAAAAAATTTGTTTGTACTATATTATATATATATATATAATTGGCGCGTACACCCTTTTTGGGTGTTTGGCCGAGCTCCTCCTCCCATTTGTGGTGTGCGTCTTCATGTTGTTCCACAAACACAGTTTAAAGCCGACTCTGAATGGCAGATATTTTTATGAGGAGTTTTTTCATGGCAGAAATACACTCGGAGGTTTGCCCTTGCCTACCAAGGCGCGACCGCTATTAGAAAAATGTTTTTCTTAATTTTGGTGTTTCACCGAGATCCGAACCGACGTTATGAATTGTGAATGGTAGTCACGCACCAACCCATTCGGCTACGGCGGCCGCCTATTTTGTACTACTTTTGAAAAAAAAGAAGAATAAATCTTGAGAGTGGTGTTTTTAAAAACTTATCAAAGAACTTGTTTCCCCAAAAATTTTATGAAAAAAAATTAAATAATTTTTTTTAAATCTATATTAAATCTTTTTTTACATAAAAAAATTTTAAAAAAGTTATAAGCATGTTAAAATGTAGCGAAGATTTCCATTGAAAATAAAAAAATTGTGAAAATATTATGCTGGTGAAAACAATCCATTATTTTTCGGTAGATGGCTGCAGGGATCGATATCTCGCAAACTAGCTATCAAACAATTTAAAATCTTTGCAACGGGCTTGACGAAGATGATAAAGGGTGGTTAAGTTTCAAGGGCCGGTGTTGATTTTGAATAAAATACAAGTTTTTTAAGAAGTTATTGTAATTTCTCTTTATTGTGATAATACTGATATGGCTCAATTACGCATAAAATAAAATATCGGCCAAATGGCCGCCATAGCCTCGGCGGCATACCTTCATCCGATGGTCCAAATTTTCGATGACGCTAAGGCATAAATGAGGTTCTATGCCGTTAATGTGCCGAATTTTCTCATCCTTTAGCTTTTGAGTTGTTGCTGGCTTATCGACGTACACCTTTTCTTTCAAATAACCCCAAAGAAAGAACTCCAACGGTGTCAAATCACATGATCTTGGTGGCCAATTGACATCGCCGCGACGTGAGATTATTCGGCCATCAAATTTTTCGCGCAAAAGAGCCATTGTTTCGTTAGCTGTGTGACAAGTGGCACCGTTCTGTTAAAACCACATCCATATCTTTCAAAGTTCGTTATCATCTCACAATAGCCAGCACTATTCCCAGTAACTGCATGACCGTCCTCATTTTGGAAAAAATACGGCCCAATGATGCCGCCGGCCCACAAACAGTCACTCTTTGTGGGTGCATTGGTTTTTCGGCAATCACTTTTGGATTACCATTCGCTAAAATTGCGGTGGGCAATTCTGCTTTTTGACGAATCCACTGATGTGAAAATGTGCCTCATCACGGAAGATGATTTTTTTCGAAATTTGAACGCCCGTTTTCATAATAAGCCTGAATAACTTCAACGCGTTGCTCGATTGTGCATCTTTCCATGGTTCAAATTGAATTAGTCTGAGATTTAAAAGTGTGAAATAAAATTCAGAAAAAATTTGACGTTTAGGTGTGGTTTACTTTCAACATCGGCCTTTAAAATTTAACCCCCCTTTTTTTCACACAAAAAAAATTCGTTTGCTGTTTTTTCTTTATTTCATTCAGTTGTGAGTTACAGGGTGCTAACAATGGAAGTGAACAAAGAAAAAATTCGGTGAATTTTACAGTTTTTCTTTGATAAAGGCGAAAATGCCAGCCAGGCCGCTGAAATTGTAAATGGTGTTTATGGTGCCGAAACTGTAACAGTTAATTACGTGAAATGTTGGTTTCAACGATTCTATTCAGTCATTTTTGATGTCTAAGATGCACCTCGTACAGGCAGGCCCGTCGTGTAATATGTCGATAAAATCATGGAAATAGTCGAAGTTTACCGGCATATTAGTAGGCGTAGCATCGTTCAGGAGCTAAAGACACATACAGTCACTGGTGGCGTCCCTCAGGGATCTGTCTTTGGACCCTCACCGTTGAAAGCCATGTACGATGGAGTAAGTACTCAAGTTAAGTGGATAGAGCAACTCTGGTAGGATATGCCGATGACATCGCTCTCGTGGTCACGGACAAGAAGCTAGACCTCCTACAGGAGAAATGTAATGATGCAGCAGGTACAGTCCAACTATGGCTCTCTGCAGGGGGGCTGAAGTTGACAGTACAAAAAAGAGAAGCGGTGCTCGTAACTGCGCGAAGGAAAAAAGAATTCATGAAATTGCGGATAAGTTGATGCACGACTCTGTTTTAAACAATATTTAGCAACTGTGGGGTCCACAGCAGCGGCACTCTACGGTGCTCTTATAAGAATTCTTCCAATCATAGGCGGAATGCAAGGCGCCAGAAGGCACCTCCTGGCAAGGGTGGTGGATTCAGTCATCTTATATCCTGCTTCTATATGGACAGTATCTAAGCCATCGAATGTTAGACCCGATGCTCAAGTGCATCGACGAAATGCATTAAGAGTCGCGTGCGCATACAAGACCGTATTAGACGACGCGGTTTGCGTCATCGCTGAAAAGCTCCCAATAGACTTGTGCAGGAAATGGGACAACTTTATGACAGAAAAGCCGACAACTGGAGCGAAAGACCACACGGAGACGTAGACCACTATTTAATCCAAATATTGAACGGTCACAGATGTTCCTTAGGGTACCTCTATCGTTTTCACATGGAGGACACTCCGTTCTGTCCAAACCGCAATAATGCAATAGAAAGCGCGGAGCACGTGTTCTTCTTCTGTGAGCGTTTCAACGAAGAACACCAAACGCTTGAGTTAGTCTTGGGAGAACAGCTGAGCCCAGACAGGTTAATCAATAACATGTGTGCATCTAATGACTGCTGGAATGCAATTACAAGTTTTGCAAAGAGGATAATGTTGCACCTGCAACGCACGGAGTGGCAGCGCAAATCGCAGAGAAAAGCAAATCAGCCCTCGATAGGAGGTGGACTGACTGTCCACGAACTGACGACAAATCACAGACGCTCGAGTCATGTGCTCACGACAGCATAAGACGGTATAATATTATCGCAACATCTTCCTTTGGTGCAGATGCAAAAGACGCCTCGATAGCGTATAACATCCATACGCCCATGTGAGAGGAACCTGAGAGCATGCCATACAATCAACTGGTATGACGGCCCTGAAGCTGGCTACAAATATGGTGAAGCCAGACGTGGGTGAATGGTATTGGTTCATTTAATGGGCACCGTTCTGGGCCTTCCCGAAGTAAAGCAAGGTAGTTCCGGGAAGGTAGTCTGCCCAGAAGAGGAGGAGGGATTGTTTTAGTGGCTACACCATTCGACGCATTTAACGACGGTCGCTGTAAGTGCGAAGGCATTTTGAACCATCCGCACCCAACAAAAAAAAAAACAAAAAATGAGCTAAAGATCGACCATAAAACAGTTTTAAGCCATGTGCGCAAAATAGAAAATAAAAATTATGAATTTCTTTTCCCCCAAACTAATATTAAAAAGAACCGAAAATACTTTATACTACATTAAACAACTCTATAATGAATATATCTCTCATCTCAATATGCTTTTACTATTTGGGTAATTTTTGATTAAATTGGTTATATGGCCATATGTCCCATTTTAAAGCTAATTGATTTTAAAGATTATTTTAAAAATATGAATTTTTTTTTTTTGTTTTTTGTTGCTCGACATTTTTATAACACTTAAAGAACTAACCCACAGCGTATTGTGTGCTCAACCAGTGGAGGGAAAAATTTCATAAAAAGGAAAAAATTGTAAATTATAAAAATTGTCGTATTACCAAAGTAATCAGAAATTACCTAAACAATAATTGTCTTAATTATTTACGACGACTGGACAGGTCAGTTATATTGTTACCCCTAGTTTCCGCACATTAGCTATAAATCAATTTTTTTCCTTCATCAATAAGAATTCCCTACATACCAACAGCAAGTAATTCCTCCAAATAATTCCTCACATTGTGTTATCTTATTGCATTTTCTGAAACACCTACATTCGCTGCTCTCTTAATTTCTTCTTAATTTGTAGTTAATTTTTAAAGTCAATTCAGCATAGCCACTTCAAGTCGCTACGGAGCGTCAACGTCACAACGTCACGCCTATATTCATAATTCACCTTAAATTGTATTTAATATCGACGAGTGGCAAAAGTAGCAGAACAAACAAAATCATATGGAAAAGTATACCAAGGCAATACATATCCATATACATACATCCTACATCCGCGGAAATGTATGGGAATTATTAAAAGTTTACAAGCAGGAAAGTAATATTTGCGCTCCTGCGGCTATTTATGCACATTTTCGTATTTGAGCACCCACATCCACTTGTTCGCGTGCCTTTGCTAGATGAACACACACCCATCTACATATACACCTACTTATAAACGCTTTCTTACACACACACATTACCAGCCATGATGCACTGTTCCTTTAGATGTTTTTATTTTCTGCCTGTTGCCGCGATGCTGTATGAGTGTCGCATTTCCTGTTCGTTGCCACACGTTTTAAAACTTTCTTGTTCTTAATATGGCTGCCACTTTCTCTTCAAATTTGTTTTTCCTTTTTTTCTTTTGTTTACAGTGCTTTTGTTTATTTTTTCATTTGTGTTGCTCCTATCATTTTTCTTGTGAGGTTGCTTTTGGGGGTCTTCGCCCGCATTACTTTGTTTGCACTTTTCCTTGGATCTTTTTTCATTTCCTTTAACTCTGTTGGGGCGACACACATACACATGCACGTATGTATCTACACATATTTGGTAAAATGGTACATATTTTCAGAGTATTTATTTTAAGTCCAATGTTTATTGCAAGCAATATACTACTTTAATATCACCGAGGATACCCATCTGCCAGTACCAGGGACTGGTTATGAACTAACGAATCTTCAGCCATTTGGTGTACACCAGCCCAATCTACTTGCAATGATTTCGATATATGTACATATTTCTGATTTGGATGTTCCAGGCTGTAAGCCATCGCTACCACAGCGTTACAAGTAAATAGCAAAATACATGCAGGGGGGCAATCGCCACCTCTTCACTACACTTCATCCATCTTTCGTCAGTCCCTTCAGAGATTGCTAGCTACATGCCAGGGGATATTAACTATGATATCAACCAATAAGAATGCAAAATAAATATAATTTATTTTTCGTCATTACAATAATTTTTTTTTTAATTCTCTAAGAAGCTTTTTCTTTTTGCAGAGTTAGAATAAACACAAATTTATATTTGCATTTATGCTTAGTGTGTGGCTGATGATATCGCCCCACAAAATAGAATTTTCTTCAACAATTCTTTTAATTTACTTGCTTACTTTTCTTTTCCCCAAATTTTTTGGTCCAAAAAATAAAGTTTCTGCGTCGTTGTTAAAGAGTTCGCAGTTATTGCCGCGCACTGTCTTTATTGTGTTATGGATATTAGGCAAAACGCTCGTCACCTGTACCTGTTAGAGTCATAGTAACTGGCGAGTTTCATTGCCAGGCGAGACGAGCTTCATTGCCACCATAGAATTAAGGGAAGATCTCTTCTGTCAATGGCTACTTTACATAAAAAAAAATTTGTATGGAAGCTACTCTACTCAAATTAGTATGTTTTGAGCTAACTGTTTACTGCGATGACTTAGTCCTAATGGTATCGAGACCGTTCCCCTCAGTCATGGCTGAGCTTTGGGAAAGGTCATCGGCTGTACTCAGTCGCTGGGCCGCTATTTGTGGCCTCAGAGTCAATTCTGATAAGACGGTCCTGCTGCTTGCTGCTTATTACCTAAAAATAAAAAAAATCCATATTTTAGACTTCCTAGATTAAATAACGATATTCACCCGCTTTCAGCGGAAGATAACTATCGTGGAGTGATACTTGACTTCAAACTCCACTGGAAGCTACACATTGAAATTCGAGTAAAGAAGGCCAGCATAGCCTTTTACTCCTGCCAATCTATGTTCGCCAAAGAAACGGGGACTCAAGCCACAGGTCGTGATTTGGTTGTAAAAGTGGTGGTGCTGCCAATTTTAAGGTATGGATGCCCGGTTTAGAGGGAAGCTCTTCGAAAGGAACTGCTTATATTGGCACCACCGAAACACATAGAACTTGTCCCAGTGCTACCCTTCATGTCGTTTTGCATCTACTTTCCATCGACTTTCACGTTATTTCCATCGCTGCTCAAAGTGCAATCAGGTTAAAGGAGTTTGGCCTCTGGAGGCGATCTCTCAAGGGACATGGCAGAATTTTTGGGCAGTTTCTTTCTCCGTATTTCTTTGAACTTCGGACAGATCTCTCAATCCGCAAACTGGAGTTTCAAGTTCAAGTAAGCAGGATTAGAACGAGGAGAAAATCCTAAGCTGGGACCTCTGTCTTCACTGACGGCTCCAAGATGGAATAGCGAGACAGAGCAGAGGTTTTCTCTAAATTAGCCGATTTATCTATTTCCTTAAAACTGCCGAAAACCGCTAGTGTTTTTCAAGCAGAAGTCTTTGCGGTCCTTCAGGCTTGCAGAATGCTTAGGGATCGCGGGAGCGAGGGAGATATCAACATTGTTTCCGATAGTCACGCTGCGATCAAGACTCGAATGCAGATCCAAATCTAGATCAACTCCTGTAAGGAGGAGGTCAAATATCATATCTTGATTGTGCAAGTAACATTTCTCTGATTTGACCTCTCGGACATAAGAGCACAGAGGAAAATAAAAGTGCTGATGCGCTTACGAAGAAGGGGTCGATTAAATTGGTTTCAGAGGTCTGTCCAGCCGGTCATGAACATCACCCTGATTGTTATTAAAGAGGAATTTCACAACTTGTTTCACAGAAAAGATTATTTCTCAGATCAGATGGAGATTCATGTTTTCATGTGCTATTTCGAAAACCCTGTGGCTCCCGTACAATAGACGTAGAACGCAGATGGTCCTGTGGAATCCACGCCATTCTATTTACAAACTTGTAACTGTGCTAACCGGTCATTGGATGATCGGCTTACACGCGAAAAAACTAGGTTTATTCTTCATTGAAGAAGCTGTAGGGACCTTTCAGAGAAGGAGACTGCTGTAAATGTCCGGGTTGGGCAGCCAGATGATTAAGGTCACTGGTTGCTCTTTTCTTCGACAGCCTGGGCAGTGTGCCAACCTAAATCCCAACAATCTTTGCCATTACATTAACTGCTCGAGTTGGATGTAGATATCTGCCTGTTGGAGGCCTCATACATATATCAAAACGGCGCTTTAGTGCTACTTGGGGGGGTGCCAGTCTGGTACTTCAACCATTTCACCTATCTGCCTACCTGTGTTTTTAGCTATCCAAAGTGTAAAATATTTAAATCAAAGAAGTAATCCGTCGGCGGATTGCGGACTCTGCTAGTGGAGGGTAGAATTTCGTAACAAGAAAAAAATTACAAAATCCGTGACTAAGTAAAAAAAAATTTACAATTTAGACATTTTTATTCATTATAAAACATAGACACAATCATCCTTATTCTTAACATTGCTTACTTTTTTTTAATTTTTTTTTTTTCGATTGTTTAAATTCTGTCAGTAGTGTGTGAAACCAATGTTTCGATATGTTGGACTACCTGCTGAGTCTACTCAATTAAGTAATTCTTAGAGTATTACAACTTTGTCCTATGACCTAATTAATATCGTCTTCAAGTATTTAGAATGAGCTTCCTGATAATCCTGCATAACTTAACTTAACCTGCAAACACATTTCAAGCGACGTTTTGCCAAAATTTAGAAAAATTCTTAATGAGCCGCCAATTAGCGCCAATTGAATGTAAATTGCAGCTGAGGCATTTATAGATTCCCGAAGCGGGCAGAGTAAAGACGATGAACTATGTATGTCCTTTGACACGGTGTGAGTTTTGATTTCGTATTTTTGGAGGCTATGAATTTGCGCTATTACGTCCCCCTCCGGCTTAATTAGTCGCAGTAAACGTTAAACTATGCGCTAAATTGCCTGCGAGGAAGGAAAACTGCGTATTACAAAAAAAATGTCATGAAGCTACGTAGTTGCCCATTGGCATGCCATAAATTCAAAATTGGTATGCCATGCTAATAAGCTGCTTATTATGCATACGAGTACAGACATGTGCACATAAGCTCGTGTGTTCCAAGAAAGCTTATAATGCAACAGAGCTTAATAAGCAGTTTTGTTATTTCCAATTGTGCCAGCCACTGACAATTAGAAAGAGACGATTATTGAACAACAAAAGGCGTACACACTAACACACGTATACAGACATACAACCACATTACGTGCCGCTTGTTGCATGTTGCACGTACGAAGTTTAGCTGCATAATTTGTATGCATGTAAGCAGCTACAACTGACGTGGCTTACAATGTTTTTGCGATAATTGTGTTGGGTGCATACGAGAATGCAACAAATGACGCTGAAAAGCGAATTAAAATGACAGAAAAGCTGTGTTAGATTAACAGCATTGAAGAGTTCACATAATGAAAGAGAGAGTTGGCGTTGGGAAGGAGTAAAAGGTAGGCATTTTCAGTGCCGGCGGCCGCCGTAGCCGAATGGGTTGATGCGTGATTACCATTCGGAATTCACAGAGAGAACGTCGGTTCGAATCTCGGTGAAACACCAAAATTAATAAAAAAATTTCTAATAGCGATTGCCCCTCGGCAGGCAATGACAAACCTCCGAGTGTATTTCTGCCATGAAAAAGCTCTTATGAAAATATCTGCCGTTCGGAGTCGGCTTAAAACTGGTCCCTGCATTTGTGGAACAACATCAAGACGCACACCACAAATAGGAGGAGGAGCTCGGCCAAACACCCAAAAGGATGTACGCGCCAATTATATATATATATAAACTTGCTGCTTCTTCAAGCTCTACTCAATCCATTAGAAGAGGGATTCCGGAATATAATATCGCCTATAAGATAATAGCGAGCGTCTATTAAGAGAGCCTGACGTGCACCGTCAACCAACTAATGGGAACTTATCAGTGTAGCCTTAGACCTGGAAAATCGACAATCGAGCAGATATTCACAATACACCAATTCTTGGAAAAGTCCCATGAAATGAGAATCGACACACGCCATATTTTTATAAATTTTAAAACTACATTCGACAGCACAGATTGGAGATGTCTGAATTTGGTATACCCGCGAAACGAATACGGATATGTTAGATGTTATTGCTCAATACCATCAGCGCCGCCAGAATTGCGAATGATCTTTCTGAGCCGGTTGATACCAAGCGAGGTTTCAGGCAGCGAGACATGCTGTCGTGGGGCTTCTTTCTTCTGTTAGTTCTGATTTTTCAAAGTAGATAAAGAAGCGAGCGAATGGGTCTGGTGGTGAACGAGAACAAAACGAAGTACCACCTGTCACTAAACAAATAGTCGGCTCAATCACGTATCGGCACTCACGTCACTGTTGACAGTTATGCTTTTTAGGTTGTAAGAGACTTCGTTTATCTAGGAACCAGCATTAACATCTTGAAATCCAACGGAGAATCTCGCTTGGCAACAAGCGCTACTATGAACTAAGCAGGTAGTTGACTAGGAACTGACTCGAGTAATAAAACTAACACTCTACAAGGCTATCGTCATGCCCGTCCAATCGTATGGCGCAGGAGCTTGAACAATGATAATATCTGATGAGGCTTCCCTGGGGTATTTGAGAGAAAGACTCTGCAGAAGTGTGTTGGACATTTGCACTTTGGCGACGGCGAGTATCGTAGACGATGGAACAATGCGCTGTAGATGCTGTGCGACGACTAAGACATAGTGCAGCGAATAAAGATCCAGTGGCTACGTTGGCATGACGCCCGAACGGATACAAATACTCCGGCTCCGAAAGTATTCGATGCGGTAACAACTGGTGCTAGAGGAAGAAGAGAAACCCCTTCTCTGCGTTGGAAAGATCAGGCGGAGAAGGACTTATCTTCACTTGATGTGTCCAACTGGAGCCGGTTTGCATGAGAAATAAATGACTGCCGCGATTTATTAAACTCGGCTAAAATCGGTTAAGCGGTTATCGCGCCAATTAAGAAGAAGAAAAATCTTGCTGATACGTAACTGCAACTCGCATACAGTTCTAACTTGAAAATTCAAAATTATTTCTTACTTTTCTGTCATAAAGTCTAAGACAATGAAAGATGCATCGAATGTTGCCGAGCTATTTTTCATTCAGCTATCTTCAATAGTGAAAGCATAGTAAAATACTAATGACTTTATTGTCTTTTGAAATATTCTTCTTGGAAGTCAATAAACTTCTGCATTCGCTTAAACGAATTTTCAAAGCACTTTTGTCCTTCAGAAGGGCTTTAGAGCTAGAAGTTTAATTTATCTCCAGGAACGATCTGCTCGGTTCGCCTTTGCTGCTACTTGTCACCTCCATTTGTTGCTTAGTCTCCCGCACCTACGGCTTCCTTGGGGATTCCAGTCTAGCGGTGTCCTTGCGATGTCATCCCGTGGTTTGCACAATGTGTGTCCAATCCATTTCTACTTGCGACGCGTAATTTCTATGTGAATTGGTGTTTGCCCGGTAGCCGCCCAAAGATCATCGTTGCTTATCATATCAGGCCAGAATATCTGCATTATCTTTCGTAGGCAACAGTTTAGGAAGGATTGCAATGATTGTGATATGCTGATTGTTAAGTTCCATGTTTCACATCCATACAAAACTACCCACATGTGCCTGGAGATATGGGTTGATCTCCATACCTTGTCTAGCATGCCAAATGCAACGCATCCCTCAGATATTCGGTTGCGTATGTCAGTTGTTGATCCGCCGATTTTTTGAAATTATGCTTCCAAGGTAGCAAAATTCATTTATATCTTCAAACGGTGTGTCGGCAATTCGAAGGGCTTGCGGTTCGGTGGTGCTAATGGCCATTACTTTGGTCTTTGCTATGTTAATTTTTAGACCTGTTTATGCTACTGCATGGCATACCGCTTGTAGTTTAGCTTATGCACCTGAGTATTTGCGCGATAGTAAACACATGTCATCCGCATAGTCTAGGTCTTCAAGCCGGCCGCATCAATTTGGCCGAGGTCAACTTGGATCAATGTTATTGCTACAGAAAAGGGTACTTGCCTTAGGTACATTCCAAACTATATATGAACAAAATAGTCCCCTCATGCGTTCCTCAGTTAAGATTTAATTTACGGTTGAAACTTCCCCTTTTTTCCTCTGTCTTTGTCTTTCTTCAAAAGACAACTAATTCATGCCTAAATATGTCTCCTTAACTTTAAATAAACGAAAAATATTCTCGGTCTTCCGATCAACATTAATAAAATTGGAGATGATTGCCGATTAGGATTTTGAGCTCTCTACGAGATTTGACCTTTAATTTACATTTACATTTTCCTCTTTTCGTGAGTTGTGGAGATACGTGCTACACAGTGTTTATAGAAGCACTCGAGACATTCCAAGTTTGTGGACCACTTAGCATGTTTATGTTATCTTCATCACCCTTCACTGGTTTTGTGTACCATTGATTAGGTCTGCCAACAAGGCTCGCTGATTGGCACACACACGAATATACTCGTGCCTATTAGGCATTTTGTGTGTGTATGGGTAAATTTAAGATAACCCTGCAGGGAATCCCTCTACTTCAGAAACTTAATGATTTAAGAGAATTACGAACCATAATTTTTTGACATATATTAACTCTGCCGAGCATCTATTGCTGCATAATTTATAAAAAACAAAAAGAAAATACAAAATATGTACTTTATATACTAAAAAAGAGTTCATAATGAATACTTTTTCTATTTGATATGCGCATTGCATATAAAAATAGCGTGAAAACCCAATCGCAGAACGCACTGTACCAAAGACCAGTCGCGGACTGACGTATCGTCAACCACTTGGTATACACCAGAAATTCCAGCCCAACCTACTAGCAATGACTTCGATATACGTATTTAAGATTCGCAAGTTCTAGGCAGTAGGTCGTCGCCATATGAGCTTTCCAAATAGATAATAGAAATAGCAAAATACATGCAGAGGGACAATCGCCACCTCTGCAGTACACTTCGTCCGTCTCTCGTCAGTCCTTTCGAGGATAGCTAAATACAGGAAAAGTGACAGTAGCCAAATTCCTTGAATTTTTTTTTAGAAATACTTTTAAAAAGCGTTTCATTAATTAACTCAGCCAAATTGGTGAACTGAGTGAATTAATTGCACTTACCTATACGCGCTTCAATGTCAAGTGATCCAAGTATTTCGGGTATTGTAGCCATTTTTTCTTAAAGTTACATAGTTTATTTGAATGCTTGAGTATGATCAGAAGTAAATGGAAAAAATTTTAAAAAACTTAAATAATTTTGTCATTTATGTAATGTTAGAAATTTTCACATACAATTTTTTCAACTGAAATATTTAATTTAAAGAAAATATTAAAAAAAATTATTATTTTTTTACTATAAATAATAATAAAATAAAAAAAATTGAGAACATTTTTTTATTTTTATATTTTTACCATTAATTAATTTCCTTTTTTTTCTTTGTAATAGCTTAGACTAAGCTCAGTAATTTCCAGTGAAGAGTTTTTAGAAGATGAAGAATTGACGAAAATATCTAAAATACTTGGATCACCGGATCACTTGACATGGATCGTCACTATGCCTAGTTATAAAGCTGGTGATGCCAAATCCAATATATGAAGAGTTTTCTTCTTGAAACGATTCTGGAATGTGTATGAAAAATCTTTGTACTAAATACATATTTTTTTGATTCGCTATTCTAGTTTTTCGACTTTTGGAATTCTTGGGCCACAAAAGATAAAATTTTCTGGTTTAAAGTCCGGTGAAAAAAAAACAACACTTACCTCTGAACGATATCTGTATTCTCCACAAAATTATGTTATTACTGCCTCACTACTCATAAAGGAACTAAATATGTGCAGTTTTTTGAGTTCTTCTTTTGCTTCGCTGTGTTAATCTATTTTTCTTTCCTTTCCATTCATCACCTCGCTTTCCTACGGAAAGAAACAAAAATGAAATGTCCCAGAATAGACCAAAAGTAATACAGAGAAAGTGATAAACCCCTAGCACGCATTCTGCTATCAACATGTAATGCAGCGGTGGCGATTGACATTTTAAATTCAATTGACGAAAAGACAATCACTAACGCGCGCGTACTGGAGGGTATGCACCACAGTTCGGCGCTCATGTGTGCGTGAGTATGCATGTGTCCACAGCACCTTATCAACACATTCGACCATTAGCGTTGACAACTTTAATGCTGGTGACAATGGCCGTGTCTGTTGGGCGCTTACAGATCAAACTGAAAGCAACTTAAGCGGAAATTGCCGGGAATATGTACATACCTGCCAGCTGTGTCAGCGAAAGCAACGCCAAAACCTACAACAAAACACGAATACTGAAAACTACTAAAAGCAAAATGGCCACTCCTTGTCTGAAGTTTGTATTGTCTCACCTCTTTACCCATATCTTCTTACGAACGCCGTAAATAGCAGCCTGGCTCCGGCCAAGCGCAAGCTGTGTGGTGCTCATAGCATTCAAAGCTTCATTCCTTTTTTTTTATAATTCTCACTATCGCTGTCGGGTGCCAATCTGCATCAATTGCTGTTGTTGTAACAGTGCACCTTATTATTGTCGACAGTGTTGCTGCAGCTGTTAAGATAATTGTGTGTGAAAATTTGCTTAGCTTAGCTTGGTCGGCAACTACGAATAACAGTCGCTAGTTCTTCTTCCTCCTCTTCTTTATCATTTCCTTTTCTTCTTTCCCCTGTAGTTACTTGTAACAGTCATACTCTTTCGCATTTTTTTTTTTTGTCTCTTTTAACATAGTCTGCTTTTCCTTATTCGCCCTTTGTATGCAAACTTCCCACTCTTCTACGCTTCTCTGCCCCTACAGCTGGGCGCCGCTTTTAATTGAAATGTCGATTGTTGTCACTGCGCTGATTAGACGAAAGCTAACACGTTTCAAGTACAAATTGCTCACTGGCTCTCCGCAAGCTATCATCACTGTCAACTCCTTCGGCCCTAGCCCTTGAGGAGCATGTTACGCCATTTGCCGCTGCTGTCGTTAGGTCAGTTGTCATTGCTGTTATTGTTGTCATCGCTCCGTCGCCGTCGCTGCCGTTGCTGCATAACATAAAAACTCATAATTGCTATTTCGGCTGCCAAGTCGCACACTTACGAGTATACCAGCACCAACAACAGCAGCACGCATGGTAGAAGATACAACAGTAAAGACAACTGCATACTTAGCAGCAGCTGTTTACGCAATAAACACATTTCATTACGAAGGCCAACAAACTCATTAGTTACAATACATGGATATGTGTTTTTGTTGTTATCATTGCTTTTGCTTTGATTAGTGGCGTATGCTGGCTTGGCTACGTTACAGACATGTGATAAGTATGTATTTATGTGGGTTCCTGATGTGGCATGTTGGGATGAGCAATTGCTTGAGTTCAGCGTCGCCTAGATACGTGTCTTCGTATTTAAGGTAGTAGGAGTGAGTTTTTTTTTTTTCAAAGGGATAAGCACAGGAAGCAGTTAACTTAGGTAACTTAAGTCTGTAAAATTTGTGTAAGTTGGCGCATGGGATATATAGAAAACTGTTTAGTTTATTATATTACTTGAAAGGGAGAGCTTAAATCAATTGCAATCCATAGCTATACGAGCGAATATGCAGCATGTACTGTTAGCCCGTTAAGACAAAGTCTACAGGGTCACCGTGAAAGCCGTCCCAGATACTTAAGATCACCACAATTTAGATAATTTCTTATTTATAGGGCTATGCAACATATTGTCCAAAGAGACATACATATACATATACAATTGGCGCGTACACCCTTTTTTGGGTGTTTGGCCGAACTCCTCCTAATATTTGTGGTGTGCGTCTTGAAATTGTTCCACAAATGGAGGGAACTACAATTTCAAGCCGACTCCGAACGGCAGATATTTTTGTGAGGAGCTTTTTTATGGCAGAAATACACTCGGAGGTTTGCCATTGCCTGCCAAGGGGCACCGCTATTAGAAAAATGTTTTTCTTAATTTTGGTGTTTTCACCGGGATTCGAACCGACGTTCTCTCTGTGAATTCCGAATGGTAGTCGAAAGAGACATACTAATTTTTCAAATAACTTGTAAACTAAAGTGTTGATTTTGAATAAAATACAAATTTTTTAGGAAATTATTGTCATTTCTCTTTATTATGATAATACTCGTATGGCTCAATTATGCATGGAATAAAATATCGGCCAAATGGCGCCGCGGCCTCGGCGTCACACCTCCATCCGATGGTCCAAATTTTCGATGACGCTGAGGCATAATTGAGGTTCTATGCCGTTAATGTGCCGAATTATCTCATCCTTTAGCTCTTGAAGTGTTGCTGGCTTATCGACGTACACCTTTTCTTTCAAATAAACCCAAAGAAAGAAGTCCAACGGTGTCGTTGATGTTTAGGTGTGGTTCACATTCAACATCGGCCCTTGAAATTTAACCACCTTTTGGTTTCCGTACAGAATTGCATTTTAGTGATGTAAAATGGCCTCCATCACCTGATCACCTGGTCGAGGCTGCATTCTTCAAGCGTATAATAACGTTCAATGCGAGGGTGAAATTCAGAAAAGAGAGACAAAATAAACCTAAGGGAAGTACTGCTAAGGAAACTGTACAAGCAGCGAATACTAACAACTTACGAGGTGTATACACAGATATAAAAAAAATAATGAACAATAAGCCCAGCGAACATGGGAATACGCCCCATAAAAGCAAATGATAACAGAATTTTAACAACAAAAGAAGACCAACTTATCCGGTGGGAGCAGTTTTTCAAGGGCGACGATATTAATGAAGAAACGATATCACCTAAACACATTGCATATAGAAGACATCCTAACAGGAATATCTCCACAGACCCGCCGTCTTTTGAAGAAATCTCACAAGCGGTAAGTATTGGGTTTGGAAATAAGTTCATAGCATTTGTATTTATTTTTTTTATTTTACAACGATTTGTTAGCTGTTTGGCAAAGGGTAAGTATTAGGCCGGGTCGATTTGTGGGGAGGCAAAAAAATCGCCCATTGCTCTGTGAAAATCATATTCTAGGGATCAAAATAAGAAACTTTGCCGAAGGAACCATACCTCTAAAACGAATTCTGATGTCCCCCAATTTGGGTCGAACTTTTTAGTTTCTTTTCCCACTGGCATGGGTGGATCGGCCGTCCAAAGTTAGTGGGGGTCGGTCATACATTTGGACTCGATTGAAGCACTCTAAATGGGTCAAAGTAGGATTTTTCGTTCGACCCAAATTGGGGGACATCAGAATTCGTTTTAGAGGTATGGTTCCTCCGGCAAAGTTTTTTATTTTGATCCTTAGAATACGATTTTCACAGAGCAATGAGCGATTTTTAAATCGACCCGCCCTAGTAAATATTCATTCGATAGAACTCTTTCTGCTCTACAAAACTATGTTGATTGTATTTTTGAGTTATTTAATCTTTTATTAGTTTTGGCGCCTAGAAATGGTCCTGGGTAGAAAATCAGCATTTCCGACACCTGCTCTTCCTTGCTTTTCATAGATGTCAAAAAGCTGCCGAAGCAACCCGGGACATTTGCGACGTGTATGGAAAAGGTACAGGAAGGGAATGGTTTGTAAAGCTCAAAAATGGTGTCTTTGACGTCGATGACGCTTCCCGCTACGGAAGGCCTTCCGAATTGGACGAAGAACGTCTGAGGGAGAACGGTCGCCAAAGAAGTCGTGAATTGATGGAAAAAATTAACTGCGATCATAAAACGATTCTCAATCACCTTCATTCAATGCGGTTTATCGGAAAATTGGGACCCTGGAAAGCTGGGTGCCTCACGAGCTGAAATAAACAAAGAAAGTCGCATTCAAATTGCTTCTAAACATCTCGCCCGCCATCGAGCAACACGCGCTCATAAACAGCGTCTTTTGTACCGAATCGTCACGTGAGATGAGAAATGGTGCCTATACATCAATATAAATCAAAGAAAGGAGCGCGTGACTCCAGGACGTACGCCTAAGCCGAGAGTCAAACCGGATTTTCATATTTCATATGTGTTTGGTGGAGCTGGGAGGGCATGGTGCACTAGGAAATGCTCGAAAAGTATGCCACGGTCAACAAGGAGCTCTACATTGCCCAGCTTTATCGCGTGAATGAGACTATTCAACTGAAAAATGCTGATCGATATGGTGCAATCATACTCCTTCACGACAACACCAGGCTCCATGTTGCACAAGTCGTCAAAGCCGGACTTAAAGAGCTCGAATGGGAGGTCTTTCAGCATCCACCGTATTCTCCCGAGCTTACCCCCACCGATTATCAACTTTTCTGCTCCCTGCCAAACCACATAAAGGGACTTACCTTCGATAACAAAGAGGCGAAGAGGTCCTTAAAAACTGGCTCAACAACTTCCTTGACACCAGACCAGGCGATTTTTGACGGAACGGCGTCAAAAATTGGTCGAGAGGTAAGAGGAGGTTGTAAACAATAACGACGAATATTTAATTGATTAACGTATGGATATAATTATTGTTGTTTGTTTAAATTAAAGCCTTCAATAAAAACGCTACGAACTTTTACCCCAACCCAATATATATAAGTATAAGTGTACTCGTATAAGCTTAAAATATTGGCCAGTTGTTTAAATTATGTGGGAAACGACCTTTCATTTACGGCTTATGGTGCCACAATTATCGACTTTTTGCGAACTGAAATTAGAATGATGGCATAATAGCTCACCATATCACATAAGCCATCAAACAAGGCGCAAAGATCGATAACTGCCTACTAACAACTATCAAGGGTTTTCCAATAACAGGTGTTAGGTGTTAAACGGAAGAGTTGTTTAACGATTTTTTATGGCCGGAATTGGATGGTATTGATCTGGACAACGTTTATTTTCAACAAGACGGCGCTACGTGCCACACAAGCAACGAAACCATTGATCCTTTACGGGAAAAATTTCCGGACCGTGTTATCTCTCGAAGAGGTGATCACAATTGGCCACCGAGATCTTGTGATTTAACACCTTGTCACTTTTTTCTTTGGAGCCATGTGAAAGAGAAGGTCTACGCCAACAGGTCAGAGTCGATTCAAGACCTCAAAGATGGAATTCGTGAGGCTATCGAGGATATAGAGCAGCGACTTTGCAATTCGGTTATGGAAAATTTCATGAAAAGGATATTGTCCTATAAGCGTGGTCGTGGTGGTCATTTGCATGATGTTATTTTCCACTATTAACGGCATACCGTCCTCTTTATAATGAAATAAACATTCGATCATTTATATTAAAAAATAGCATTTTTCTTTGAATATCAAAATAACACCTCTTATTGGAAAACCCTATATTATCTATGTCAATTGGCCACATCCGATCTTCGATTAGACCCAATTGGAATTATTTTGTGGTTTCTTATTGCACACCGATATGGTGTAGATAGTCCGGGAATGATGTAAACTCTTAAGGGACATGTCAGGTGAGCCATTCATGATATAGACGTGCAAACCGTCAAGATGGTATTGGAAAATTGGAGTTCACAGCAAGCGAATGCACTTAAGAGCGCTGATCGAGGCAGCCACTCGAATGAAATTATATGCTACGAATAATCGGTAAGTAATATTTTAACCGCGGCCGCCGTAGCCGAATGGGTTGGTGCGTGATTACCATTCGGAATTCACAGAGAGATCGTTGGTTCGAATCTCGGTGAAAGGAAAATTAATAAAAAAAAACATTTTTCTAATAGCGGCCGCCCTTCGGCAGGCAATGGCAAACCTCCGAGTGTATTTCTGCCATGAAAAAGCTCCTCATAAAAATATCTGCCGTTCGGAGCCGGCTTGAAACTGTAGGTCCCTCCATTTGTGGAACAACATCAAGACGCACACCACAAATAGGAGGAGGAGCTCGGCCAAACACCTAACAGAAGTGTACGCGCCAATTATTGTATTTATTTTTATTATTTTAATATTTTAACCAGTCGAATTTAAAATACAAAATATTGGTATTGGGTATAAATAAATCTACGGAAAAATTTATAGAGAAGCCGCTTAAGTGGAGCACCAAGCTTAGTTAAGCCGATTGGTTATCGAAATAGTCTGAATAAAACAGTTTTTTTTTTAATTTTAGGATATATTAACACTTTTCATTTCCACTTTCGAGCAAAAACCTTTTTTTCGGAATCTCGATTCAAGTATCAACCAACTCTCTCCCATCAGCCGTATGCTGCGCACTTCGAAGGTGCGCAAAGTAGTTCGTGCAGTCATTTAGCATGCAAAGTCCCGTCATTTATTTCAAAATTTGACACTCAAATAATATTTTCCCTCACACACTACGACATTTATATCTCAAAAATTGCAACATGTAAAAAAATGTGCAGCAGTAGTTGTGGTAAAGGGAGATATTGTAGTTGTGATAAAGGGAGATATTTTCAAAAAATCTATATCCGTATGTCACCTATCAGTAAAGCATTTGATTAGCTTCCCTATCGTGCATTACGCAAATCAATATAATAAGCAGTACTTTAAATATACAGAATTATGTATGGTATGCAAGTTCTTCATACGCCCCGTCTGCCAGCAACACAAAATTGTAATCAGCCCCTCATTGTTAAGAGCTGAAATTTCGCCCAGCTTCTCTGACAGCCCACACATAAGTAAGTACATCATTGATTACCCGCCAGTAAAAAGCCAAACTACACAGTAGAAATTCTTGTTTTTGAACTAGTATTTGATAAAAGAAGGCATGCCAGTTCGCGAGTAACTGAGACGGTACCAGTTGCAAACTGACCCATTATCTGTAGAGAAAGACCGAAGTTCGGCATCGGAAGTGTTAGACTACAAAGTTTCAGTTCGGTTTCGATTCAGCGTCGGCCAAAAATGAATTGAACATTTCTTAGAATTTTTTTGTGCAAAAATTGCATAAACTCTTAGGTTTTGTAGCACTTTTTGAATACTGGTATCAAAGCCCAATTTTTTTTTAACTGCTTTGAAATGCCATCAACTGCTTCTCCATCGAGTGTGGCTAATGGGCAATTATTCAGAGCTGTAAATCAGCTCTATATCGGTAGTTGGTGCTACTGGCAAGGTGAAAATGCCGATAAGCTAATATTCTTACATTCTGATATAAAATTATTCAACTTTACTTATGATATCTACCTTATTTCCTTTTATTAGTAAAAGTACTGGATTTAAAAAAAATCATTGCTTGTCTTTACCTGGACCCCTAAAATTGTTCGGTTATGCAAGTATTTTCGCTGAAATTGGCCGAGTTTCAGTTCGGTTCGGTTTGGCCTTCAAAATCAATGCTCGGTCGTTCTCACATATACATTATCTTTCCATTTTCACTCAAACTCGATCCTAAATACTTGAAACCTGTTTTTACTGTTATTGGCTGCCCATTAACATAGGGGGTCTCTCGTTGGTCTGTTCACTCTTCGTCAAACGGAAGGTCCAGGTATTCGGTTTTCTTTACATTTATGCGCTTTCCATTGTTTGTCAATGTGGCATTCTAAGTGTTTAGTTATCTCTCCAGTCCAGCCAGATCTTCATCAATTAAGACTATGTCGTCCGCGTAGAGAATATTCCATGACGGTTTGTCTTGAACTTTAGCTGTCAGATGATCCATAACAATGTAAAAAATCAACGAGCTGAGTGCTGAACCTTGGCGCATACCGACCATCACTGGAAGCTTTTGCGTTATAATAAATGATTTAAAAAAATTATACCGAGACACAACTTTTAATCCCGCTCTATATCCACTTCCACCCATTCCTGGTGCGGCAGCTTCACATGTCCACCATTCTCCACATGCACCCACTCCTGCTATGTCTGTGTCCACTTTTCACCAGGTTCATCAGGTTCACCATCTTTACATGCCCACCATTTTCCACATTCACCCACTCCTGCTGCTGCTATGTCCACTTCTCACCACGTTCACCAGGTTCCCCAGCTTCGCATGCCCACCATTTTCCACATGCACCCACTTCGCCCCAGTCCTGCTTCTGTTAAGTCCACTTTTCACCCGGTTCATCAGGTTCACTACTGCTGAGCTCACGGTTGGAAGCGCCTTCGGCAATTCTACGAATTTAACCTATTCACCACCGTGGTTAAAGCTATCTTTGATTAGAGCCTTTGAGGTACGACTTCATCTTGGGAGCTAAGAAAAATTCGTATAGAGTGAAGTCGGGTGTGTCCAGCAAGGATAGAATACAATTTTTCGGCGCGTTGTCATAGAGCAAGTTCCGTTCAGAAATTCCCATCTCTCCAGACGAAATATTTACGAAGGACGAACTTAATGGCAAGAAAAATACAAGGCCAAAATCGCATAAGCGGTTATCACACCAATGAAGAAAAGGAATAAATTAATTTCTACATGTCATATATCTACTTTTCTGCCCTATGCTCCGACTAGAAGCGCTAATATGTGCGGATGGAGGTTTGTATAGTAGTTCTTTAGTTCTTCTTAGAAATGTTATATAAAAGTGTACATATATTATCAAAAATAAAAACAAAAACAACAAAAACATATAAAATTAGTCATATGTGATCAGACATCTATCATATAACTCTGATAAAACTAAAAAACTATACTCATATTAAAACAAAACATTCAGTTTCACACAATTTTCACCTTGAGTAACAAGCAACTCCTTCCATATTTGTTTAATACTTCTGCATTATTCATAGCACAAATTAATGGTACCGTAATAAATTTGACAACGTTCACATTTCAGCTACAAAACACTTGCCATTAACCTCCATAAAAAGTGCACTCAAGGCAGTCGAATGTGAATTGGAATTCGGACGACAATGCAGCAAATGTTGGCTTTGCGTGTAGCTGGTGAGTTGAATTCTAGCAAAATGCACTCAAAAACCATGAAAATAATATGTGTGTGCATATACATGGATAAGTGAGTGCCAGTATTGCACTACCTAACACACATACAAACCTTTACTAATGTCATAAAGAATATACAAATATTAGCCATTATTTGCTAACGCCCCCGTGGCGTATGAGTAATATTTTGATTTCATGCATGAGAAATTTGCCATGAATGCGTATGAAACAAATTGCTCTCCTTGAACAACTTTTTTATGGAAATTCCTTTGTATATGGTAAATTATAAGAATACTTTTTGATATGCAGCAATTAATAGTTACCCGTGCGCCATATGGCCATATACGTGGAAAGGAACTATAAATTCTTAAATAATTTAGTAGAAATTTATAAATTGAAATATTTAATTTAGAACTTAATTAAAAAGCCACGAAACGTACTTTGGTCAAATTTCAACATGCAAATGGAGCCAAAAATGAAAATTGATATGTACGCTTTCACCCACATCACTCAGCCGGTCAGGTCAAATGCATTGAAATTAAACTTTCATAGTGCCAACACTAAAGTGTCTGCATACCGCACATCAGTAGCCAAGCGCAAATCAGTGCATATCCAATAGGCCGACCAAGCTAGCCGTCGGACCAGCAAACACAAATAGCTTGGCGTATACACGAACAAAAGGGAATAGCCAACTATCGTGACAATTTGTGTATGCTGCTAAGAGCAGGGATGGCCTGTGGCAAGTGGCTAGCAGCAAACACCAGCGAGAGCAGCGGTAAATGACTGATGTTGAGGGAAAGGGCAGTGGCAGATGGTAGCTGGTGGCTAGCAGCTAGTAGCTGGTAGCGTGCCATGTATCGGTTGATATAGAGTAAAGGTGTTGCGGCGTTGCTTTCCAGTGCATGTGACTGGTGGGCGAATTCATTGTTGCATTTCCGTTGCAAATTGGCAACACTCGAGTGATTTCACAGAGTAGAGCACAAACTTTGTTGTGCTATTGCACTAATGCGCAGCTCTGCAATTTGCACCACAGTATTTATGTATTTATTATCTTTACTACTTTCTTCATACCCCTAAAGCGCTCGATGTGGTGGCGCTTGTTTTGATTAAGAAAGTTAGGGAGGTGCTTATGAAAATCACAAATACAAATTTGGCTCATGTCAGCGAGCACCTTGGGTGCCTTATTTCGTGTCGCCAATGCCATCCAATTTTACCAAACCCTTCTACTTGCCACATTTGCTTGTTACCCGCTTTGCTCTACCCCGTTTTTTCTCGCAACACTGCACACGTGCCCCGCTTGCTTGCGTCCATTACGAATTTTCAATTAAATTTGCCACTTCAACTTTCGGTTAAGAGTCAAATTTTCTTTGCTCGCAATTGCGAACGTTTTTTCGAGAATTTTCGAGTTTCCCATTTTCTCTATTTCCATTTCACGCTTCTGTGCACGCCATATTTAATTTTTTGTACTTAGTGAAACTGCTGTTATTCCAGCTGGTGAGGGACTTACTGGCACATAATTGCAATCAACCGAAAATGGTATCTTACGAATTTGGAATGGCAATAAAAGGTCGCTTTTTCTCGCATTTCCTGTACAATATTTTTTCACTAGAAATCCTTGTTTTCCATTTTCAATTACAACTCTAAAAACCATTAGAACTCTTATTCGTATAAATCAAATATTGCTGCGTAAATAAATATCCTGAGTTCACTCCTGTCCAAAAAATGCACAATTAAACGCTGGACATACACCGGTGTTCACAATAATAGTATCACGCTTTCGCACGTCCATCTTATGAGGCACGTTGTGCGTACGAGGGCGGTCCAATAAGTGTCCGTTGGTGTCAGCATCGTGTGCTGTCATCTATCAAACGACGGCAAAACTACGTTTTGAATTTGGCAGCTACTCGAGAAAGACTTGTTTCGTGATTTTCGCTAAGATGGAAAAAAGCAGGATTGTTCGGTAATTCGCTTTTGGTTTTTAAATGGGAAAAAGTAGGAGGGTATACAAGCAAAGCTGAATGCTGTCTATGGGGACGCTTCGACGTCTATCATAACAGTTAGATTTTAGTTCGACGAATTTAAACGTATGCGAACATCCGTTTTTGATGAGGAGCGACCAGGACGCCCGGCAGACGCAGTTACCGAGGAAATCATCCAAAAAGCCTGTGTCATAATTCTCGCTGATTGACGAACGAAAGTGTGCGCAGTAACAGAGGCTATAGGTGTGTCGACCGAAACGGCAATTAATATTTTGCATGATAAGTTGGCGATGAAAACATTGTCGGGCCGATGGGTGCCTCGATTACTCATGGAAGACAACAAGCGGATGCGGCTGTTAACTTCGAAGCAGTGTTTGGAGTAATTTAAGCAAGACCTTAAGGCATTTTTGCATCGAGTTGTCACCGTTGATGGAACCTGGGTTCATTATTACGCACCAGAAACTACGCAACAATCAAAAAAAGGAATTCTCCCGGTGAATCTGCTCCAAAGAAGCCGAAGGCGAAGACAGTCCCATCGGCCGGTAAGGTCATGGCAACGATTTTCTGGGATGTGAATGGCGTCATTCTCATGGATTTTTTAGAAAAAGGAAGAACGATCACTGAACAATACTACAGTGAGTTATTGGACCGCTTTCACAAAATGTGAAAGGAGACACGGCCGCATTTGGCGAAAAAGAAGTTGCAGTTTCACCACGATAACGCACCAGCGCATTCACCCGGAGTTGTCGCCGCCAAACTGGAACGACTGCGTTATGAATTGCTGCCGCACCCTCGTATTCACCCGATCTGGCTCCTTGTGACTTCTTCTTGTTCCCTTACATGAGGAAAAAGCTCGGGGGAAAAAAATAAGTTCAAATGAGGAAATCATCACCGAGACAGAGGAATATTTTGGAGAGTTCGAGAAAACCAATTTTTGGAGGGGTTAGAAAAATGGCCGGAGCGTTGAGAGAAGTGTATCTCTCTAAAAGGGACTATGTTAAAAAAAAAAATTGTTGACAAAATGGTGTCTTCATTTCTAACGCCTCGCTCGTAATACGTTACTAATTTTAAATCGCTTTAATTAAGACCCACTGATATTTATCTAAGTCATTGTCTGTGGTATCATTAGTTGTGCAGATCTACCGGAGCGGATATGCATCATTCTTCCCCAAAGGATTTTACCTCTTTACTTTTCGTTGTATGTTAAAATTTTTAAATCAAATTATTTAATTCATACAACCATTACTCGGGCTCTTAATGAAATTGATAAATTTTTGAATAGTCTCTATCATCAAATCACTGTTAAGGCTTATATTTTAGTAATTTTTTACCTCTAATCTATAAGGATCTGTGAAAGCATATTAATAAACTGCTACTAAATTCATTCACCTCAACTTGTAAATAACAATAGCCTGTAGAATTTACAACATCCGCGAAAAATGTATCGAAAAAGCTGCGCTTTATACTTCGCAAGACTTACAAAATTAGTTGAAATCCAGCCGGACTAAAATTAAGTATCCACCCATCAATGATCAATCGTTTTATTAAGAAAAAATTATCCAAATACGCCATGCCCACGTATTAGCCGGTAGTTTTTGAAATCCTACATTAGTTTAAAAATCTGTTCACAAAAGATAGCCGTGGAAGATATGTAGATGAAACTACATATGTGGCTGATGGCTTGGGATACAACCAATTATGCATGGATAGCTTAGGATTACCTAACAGAGAAAATATCCTTCCAGCTAACTTCAATTGCAAAGGATGCCATTACATCGCTTTGTTTCCAGAGCTGCTATAGGCGAGTTGAAAAAGAATAACGATTTTTTTTAATCCTCAGATATGCATTTTTTTATGGAATACGACATCGTTCAAACATCCGCCGTGGCTTTGTATAATTCCGAGAAGTTCAATTTCCAATGACTGTGCATTTGCATTTTCATTTTTGAGTATTGACAGGGGCTCTATTGACTTCGATGTAACCAGTCGATTGCGACTTATTGGTATACGTCTGTGACTTTAGAAAACCTCTCAAGAAAAGCTTTCGTGGGGTCAAATCACTTATAGCCAACAACAGCCTCTCAACATCAACCATTCGCTATCAGTTGAATATCGATTTTGAAGAAAGCTTGAACTGATAGTGAGCTCGGAAGAATAAAACTTTTTTGTATTCTTTCTTTCATACAGAACATATAAATGTATCACTCACAAAAAAAATTTGCATAAAAATTGAGAAACCACAATGAAAAAAGCGAAGTTTCTTTTATTCTCAAGGCTTCTTCTACAAGAATCCTCAATCCTTTTGGTTTTTCGAACTTTCTAGAAAAAAAGTTTAATTTTATATTAAATAAACGGGAACATTTTGTCGAAATACCTATTACTCATTAACCACCGTGTTGGTAGAAAATCTATGGACCATAAATGGTTTCTGTGTAGCACTCGTTTAAACAG
This sequence comes from Anastrepha obliqua, assembly GCF_027943255.1. NCBI lineage: Eukaryota > Metazoa > Arthropoda > Insecta > Diptera > Tephritidae > Anastrepha > Anastrepha obliqua. Next base: position 108,806,963 of record NC_072894.1, on the reverse strand, counting down.
GGTGTTGCCACCTGAGTGTATTTAAAAAAAGAATTTATTAAACAAATAATCATAAGTAATTCAACATACGCACGGAGTTAAAAACAAATCAAAAACATTTTTTTCTTGAAGAGTTGTCACCTGCATTTTATTGAATATATTTCACAACAATTTTCACAACTTTTACTTGAATACTAAGGCAAAGGTATCAAATTAAGGTGATTAAACAAGTTCTAACTACAAAAAAAAATATTTGTAACAAGTGTTGCTACATAATTTTTATTGCCAAAATATCAACTTATGACACATTCTATTTGAATAATAAAATATGGATATCCGTTGAAAGGTATTTAAACAAGTTTTACTCAAAAAATATTTCTAGCAAATGTTGGCACCTATATGTATATACATAAACCTCTCGAAATTATTATCTCGACTATTTTGAATATTTATTGTTTACTGTTTTACCTGCTTTACCTAGTTACTTACTTCCTTTTTAATTAAAATTATTTTTTTATTATTTTCATTTATATTTTTCATATTTATATTTATTTATTTATTATTATTATTATTATTATTATTATTATTTATTAAAATATAATTAAAATTATAGATTAATCTAAGATAAAAGCTCTAGCTACCAGGGCTATCGGCTAGTCAAGTGATAGTAAATGTAATTAAATAAAGATTATAAGACTAAATAAGTTGAAATATGTTTATAGCATTAAGAAAATTTGACATTTTTATTATATTTGCTTCAGAAGAGATGGAGAGAATGTTGATTGGATCTGCGTTATCCAGTGTTGTGGTGCGTAAGGCGGAGATAGATGGACAATGTAGGAGAATGTGGCGTACGGTTAAGCGGTTCGCGTTGCAAAAGTTACACATTGGCGGTGGACTCTTTGTTAAATGGTATTGGTGTGTTAAAAGAGTATGTCCTAGCCTTAAACGTACAAAGCATCGGTTCATCCAAGTAGTAGTCGAAGTTGGCAGTATGGTAGCGGAACCGTGTGGATTTACTTCTTCGTATTCATGCTGGTAGATATACCAATTGGCACCCAGCTGAGACTTTAAAGCTCTGGAGTATATGGTTTTAATTGATGTTGTACTAAATGGGTTATAAAAGTGCAAACATGATTTTAAGGCAAGATTTGCGGCATAGTCAGCATGATGATTGCCGAGTATGCCCGAATGTCCAGGTATCCACATTAGTTTTGTGTTTGACGCTTTCTTAATTAACAATTGTTGCATGTGATATATTGGGCCTACATCCATTCGAATGTTTCTTGCAGCATTGAACACTGATTGGCTATCAGTGCATATTAAAACCTTTTGTCTAATCTTTACAAGATTTAATGCTGAAATTATGCCCTGTAATTCAGCTTCAAAGATATTGGCGTCCTGCGGTAGTAGTCCGTGAGAAAGGGTTTGCCCAGCTTCATTTGTAACAGCAAATGCGATGCCATTGACTTGCTTGGTGCCATCAGTGAAAAGGAGATTCCAACCACTTCGTTTCAGAGGGTGCACTATGCTCCAGAAAATTTGCTGATATGTTGTGTTGTTCGTGCACTGTTTACGTAAATAGCATAAGTCTTCGATAAAGCTTTCAGAGTTTAGAGCCCAGGGTGGTAGCTTGGTTTGAGGTATTCTCATTGGAGATATCTTCAAGTTTAAATTATCGGCGAGCTCTTTTACCTCGCATAATGTTGATTTATGTGAAAGTGGTCTTCTTCTTTTATTCAGTAAACGAATTTCATGGTGAAGAATATGAGTGGAATCGCAGAATAATTTGTATATTATGCGACTTCTGAGATATTTCGTGCGATCTTCAAGTGATTGAAAACCACCTTCCTTTAGCATATTTATAGTAGGTGTTGTCCTAAAAGCACGTAAACTTCTCCGAACCGCAGCATGAAATGGTGCTTTGATTTTATTAATGGTAGACTTACTACATTTTCCATATATTTGCAGACCATAGTCAATTTTTGATTGTATAATTAGTTTAGTTGCGGTAAGTAGTGTGTTTGTATGTATACAACTTTTTTTTGATGACAAATATTTTACAATATTCAATCTGGTAGCTAGATCACTTCTTAATTTAATACAATGATGCTTAAAACTATGTTTATTATCAAAAATAACACCTAGTATTTTCATAAACTTAACATTGGTTATGGTGTGATTGTTATATTGAATGTTAAGCTGATTACAATTGTGTTTCCTGCAGACATGCAGGTGCTTGCATTTCTCAAATGAAATAAGAGCACCTGAATGTTTTGACCATTCGTCCAAAGAGCTTAAAGCTGTACAAAATGAAGTTTCAATATCAGCTATTTTCTTATTATTGCATATTAAAAATAAGTCGTCAGCATATAGACAATGCTTAATGTTTGGTTGTAGGCTCATAATTTTGCTAACTTCGTCAAAAGCTATTAAGAAAAGAGTCACCGAGAGCGGAGATCCCTGAGGGATTCCATTGTGAAGAGAAAAAATTGGAGAAAAGCTGTTATTTGCCTTGCAACGAAATTTGCGATTGCTCAGAAAAGATTTTATGTAATTGAAGATTTTGGGTCCAACTTTCCAGCCTTGAAGCTTTTTGAGAACTATGTGACATCCGATTTTGTCAAAAGCATTAGCAAAGTCGATTGCAAGTACAGATGAGTGTCTTTTTTTGGAGAAATTTGAAGATAATTGGTGGTCAAGAAAAAGTAAGGCATCCAATGTGCTGGAACCGGCTTTGAATCCAACTTGGAATGATGATAGATGCTTTTTGGTCTTTAAAAACCATATTAATCTTTTTGATATATTATAATTTTCTCCATTATTTTGCTCATGCATGGTATTAGGGAAATGGGCCGATAACTTTCGATAAGCGATGCATTTTTCTGTGGTTTTAATATAGGTACTACTACAGCTGTCTTAAAACTCTGGGGAATTACGCCAAGATTAAGAATTGAGTTGTAAAGTTGGAGTAGTCTATGTTTAACGGACATGGGTATATGGCGTAACATATCGTAATTTATTTGATCAAAGCCTGGGGTCTTACCTTTACATAGTTTTAAAGCAGAATCTATTTCATTAATGCCGATATTATTTTCAAGGGAAAGAGCAAGGTGGTCCGTGGCGTCGGTCGCACGCATGTAAGGCATATTGTTGGAAGAGGCTATGAATTGGGGCGGAAAGTTGGATGTTTCCGAAGATTTTGAAATTTTCTGTGCAAATTCTAATGAAATGGAGTGTGGATTTGTGATTACAGTGTTATCTACAGTTATGGAATTAATACAATGAGGCTGATATGTCCCCGTGAGAGTTTGTATACCCTTCCATATATATCGAGTAGGGGAGCTAGGGTTTAGTTTTTTCGTAAATTCTTCAAAGCTTATGGACTTAGCCTTTCTCTTCTCCCTGTTAAAACGGGCGTTCAGCTTTTTGTAAATTATCAATGAATGGAGAGTTAGGCACCTTTGATAATCCCTCCAGGCTACCATTTTCTCAAGTCGTAGTTTACCTAGTTCTGGCGACCACCAGGGCACATTTCTTGAGACTTTACGAGGATGACTCCGAGGAATTGCTAGGTTCGCTGCTATCCTTATAGCCTTATGAATTGTAGCTGCTTCTTTATTAGGGTTGGTGTTGTCGAAGTAAGGAAAATGCTTGTCATTTAATATATTATTAAATTTTTCCCAGTTAGCTTTGGTAGTGGTGTACCTAGAAGTAATTTTAATGCTGGGGATATTTGGGGTACAGATGGAAAAAGAGCAAGCTATCGGAAAATGGTCACTGTTATGCAGGTCCTCAAGCGTGTGCCAGGATGCAATGGGGACTAGTTGTGGTGAACAAATGGTCAGGTCAACATGTGTGAATGATTTGTGGGTGGAGAAGTGTGTTGGGCTATTATTGTTGAGGACACACAAGTTGGAAGTAAGAATAAAATCTTCAATTATAGTGCCCCTACGATTAGCGTTTGGTGAACCCCAAAGTGGACTCCAGCCGTTGAAATCGCCACATATAATTATAGGAGTACTTATTGAGGAGGTAAGTTGCAATAAGTCTGAGTGAGAGAATGTCTGGCTTGGGGGAATGTAAACAGAAATAACAGTGATTGGATATTTAACATTAAATTCAACAGCAACAGCTGATAAATTGGAAATTATATCGACTCTTTTGTGTTGAAGATTTTTGTGGACTAAAATTCCACATCCTTGTTTAAAATAGTTAATGTTAGAGAAGTTATGAAAACACGGCGAATATTGTTTGGGGCAATATGGTGAGTAACTGGGTTTAATATGTGTTTCTTGTAAACAAATTATATGTGGCTTGCGACCTTTGATTAGAGTTTCTAGTTCCAGGTAATTATTTTGGTAACCTTTAATATTCCACTGAAGAATGTTAACCATCAATATTATACCTTTTTTTCTTGCTATTAGTGTTATTTTCAAGAGAAAATAACCTATAGCTCTGGTTCTCGAAGCTCCCAAGGTGTAGTAGTGTTGTGCATTTCGGATATTGTTGTTGGTAGAGATTGAGGGATTGTGTTGGAATGAGTTGTGGATTCAGTATTTGCGGTATTGTTGGAATTGTAGGGTGTAGTAAGAGGATTTGATTGGTGAACAGAAAATTGATTGGAGTGAGTTGTTGATGCATTAGTTTCGTAGTTGTTATTGTTTTGAATACAGTCCATGGTACTGATAGTTGGTGTGGTTGGAGAATGAATTGGAGAGGTAGAGCGGATATTTGCTGTTGAGTGGATGTTGTTTTGATAGTTTGAGTTAGCTGAGAGATATTGAGATTGAGATGTCGACGTTGTGATGGCTATTGAAGGAGTATGAATATGATCCAATGAGTGTTGAGAGATTGAATGAGAGCTTGAAAGAGACGTGTTCGTAGATGTGTCGGATTGGTTAGTGATGTTGAGTGGTTGAGTGGCGACTGCAGTGCTGCTTGAAGAGGTACGATCCATGGAGTTGTGAGCGATATTGTGGTGAGAAGCTTGTGTTGAGTTTAGAACTGTCGAGTAAGATTGCATTTGGCTTAGGTTGATGGGGTTTTGTTGTTTGTATAAGCGTCTTGCTTCGGCATAACTGCATTTGTTCTGCGTCTTTATTTTTAATACCTCTTTCTCTTGTAAGTATTTTGGACAGTCTCTAGCAGAGGCGGGGTGAGGTCCAAAACAGTTAGCACACATTGTGCGTTGACATGGCAGTGTGGAATGGGGTGGGAAGTTACAAATTTCACATGTGATGTTATTATTGCATCTTTTTATGGTGTGACCTAGTAGTTGGGAGTAGGAAAGTATTCCTCAACTTTCACTGAGTACCATGCTATGTCAATAGTGAGGGGGACTTTGTACAAGTTGAACGACAGAACTATTCTGCCTGTAGGAACTTTTATATTATTAATAGTTTTAGTAAATATGAATATTCCCACAACTCCTTGTGAATTTAAAGCCTCCAGAATTTCTTTTTCGTCCGTATTTGCCAAATTCTTGTCGAAAATTGTACCTTTGCAAGTGTTAAGGGCTTCGTGAAGAGTAACAGACACGGGACATAAGCCGCCAAAGTTTTTGCATTTTATAAATTTCTCAGCAACCTTGAGAGATTTTGTTAGAATCAGCAGGCTGCCATCGCGTAGTAAGCTTACTGATAAGTATTCGGTACTAATGCCATCAATAGCCTTCTTTTTAGCAAAAACGCTGTGTTTTGATAAAGAGTTGGATACATCGGTAGATTTAATGATAATGAATTTTGGATCGTTGCAATTATGATTTTGGGTCACGTCTGATAGTAGTGGAAATGAAGTTTCTTTATTCACTTTTTTACGTTTTGGCTTCGGGGAAATTAGCATACCGTCGGTAAGTATGCTAAATCGATACCCGAAGGAATCGTGGGGCTTTTACCCATATAAAGCACTCAGTGATATTCTTTTTAATATTTTACAAACCAGGTAATTTGAATAACAATAAGAATGTGAAAGAATAGAATTATCAAAAAGCACGTGGAAATAGCACAAATGCTCGCGGATTTACTCAACTTAGGTAATCACTTGATACGCACAACCGTACGGCAAGAGAGTTAGTCGGTGACTGTTATTTATTTATATTTTTTTATTTTATATTAAAGACCACAATAATCCTCGTTTCAAACTTGTACAAGCTTAATAAAAATTCGAAAAATTTCCAGGAAAGTTTAAAATCGTTTAAAGTAATATTTAGTGGACTATAAAACTGCGTACCCAAATTTGGTACAAAATTTTGATTAATAAAATGCAAGTTTGAGGAGGTACAAAATTTTGATTGACTTCTGATAATTATTCTCCCGAAGGTGTTGTGCATTTTCTCCGAAGAACAAAATTTGATGCTTTCATTATATGGAGAAAACGAGAAACACCGTCATTCTGATTGAAAAATTTTAAATTTAGATGAAAATGTGTCAAATGAATGTTGTATAAAAATTTTCATATTGATGGCAGGCTTAGTGCGGACATGAGCTGGCCGTCCGTCAACATGAACTGGCCCACAACACAGAACTCCCGGCTTCAGAAGCGTGATTACAGAAGATGCCGTCGTTGCTAGAGCTGCAATTTTAAAACTTGTATAAATAACTTGTTATTATATAAGTTAAGCAAAAATAAAAATATATAAAAAAAAATTTCAAAATGACTAACTCACTCTAAAAATAGAAATTTCGCCTTTCAAAGTCAAAAAATTAATGTTGGTGAGTATTTTGTTTAAGGTATTTCCCTTTATAGCTCAGCGAAGCCACGGACATCAGCTAGTATTGTAAAACAAATTAGTTAAGAAAATTTTTATTTTTGCTACATATTTTTGTTTCTATTATTTAAAGGAATTTAATAAAAAAAAAAAACTATAAAACTATATTTCAACAAAAAAAAATTTATAATTGTAAAAGTTATCGCTCTTTGTGTGGAGCCCGTTTCTCCAGAAGTCCATTGCGGTGATCATCACAAGTTATTGGAGATTCATCTAAAATCAATCGAACAAGAGAAATTAGTTTTATTAACAAATAATCTTGTGCCTGATCGAAATTTCTTTTGTTTTTTTTTTTTCAAAATAAAAATATGGCGGCCTCAGGAAATATATTGCAGATTTTCGAAGAAAATTAATTGTTTAAAAGAATAGGAATTATAGAAAAAAATTCTTCGATCAAGCACGAGTTTTTTATGTTTTTTCAAAAGCTGTATAAATTTTATTGAAATCTACCAAGCGGCTTTTAAGTTACATTGATCACCAGTTCAAAAAACATAGTTTTGAGAAAAACGCCCTTTGTTAATTGTTGAATAACTAGAAAAGTATTTGTTGGATTGATTTCAAATTTTCACACAAAATTTTTCAGATAACATACTTTAAGAAAATGAAAAGAAAAATGCAATTTTTTGAAAATTCTGACTACCCCCAACCTCTTATTAAAAAGCACTATAATTATTCATGCTTTATAATATTCATAATAATCATACTTTTTTTTAATAAAAGTATTTACCAAATAAAGAATTTGATATATATATGTATACATATTCATAAATACTAAAACTAAATAACAATAAACATTTTCCGAAAAATTATTTCAATAAAATGATTAGAATTTTTTGCCAAAAACTTTTAAAATTCAATAAATTTTAGTATAACTTCTGCCTATTGTCGCTGGTGATTGCTTTGTGAAATATTCTGCGTTGTTTGCAAATCCTTCATTCAAAAAATAAGCAATATTTAATGCACTTTCGTATTTTACGCATTAAATTATTTTCATTTCGACTCACTTCCATTATGCTACTTTCCAACATCTTCTTTTCCGACTTTTTGAACTCCTCTTACATACACACACACATATTTCATCGTAACCATTTTATCAAATTTTTTCCTTAAACTTCCTGTTCTCCAAGGGCCAATGTGCCGCAGCGCTGAAGCTTATGTACTTTACATAGCGCGACACTTTTTTACGCTAAGGACTATCAGTTACCATTTGTTGATCTGTCTGTTTGGCGTACGCCATGAGAATTTGCTGTTCGCTTTTTATTGTTAAAGCTTTTGCGCTTTTTTTGTATTCTCAATACAAAGTTTAAACCAATCGCTCACATTCGTTTCACTTTTCCCCTCCTTCACTTTCTCCCCCTCTCTCTCTCTCTCTCTCGCTGTTTATCTTCTTGCTGCCATTGTTCGTCTCCCTGCGGTATTGAAGATGTGATAAGCATTGGCTGTGCTGCTTGAACAACTTGTATTCGCCGGCTAACTGGGCTGACAGCGAATACATGAAGGACATTTGTTATTTGTCATTGTTGCGCATTTAATGCATCCTCAACTGTATCCTTCCCGCTCAACAACAGCAGTAATAGCAGCAACTTCAGCAGACAAATAAATGCTCGGGAGAAAAAGGGTTTAAATACACGGGAAAATTGATGGCAATGCGACAAAGTTCGTGGTGAACGCAAAGGATGCTCGAATTTTATTTTATACGAAATTTTTCATGTGTCAAGCCTTTTTTTCTTTAAACTAAGTAGTTGGTTTTTTTTCGTGCTTTTTTTATTTTTTAGAAATGTTGATATTACGCTCCAAATTTTATTTGCTAGTACTTCATTTTCTTTCTGCATTGGTTTTGAGTAAGTTTTTATTCAACTATTTTTCTTTAACTGTTTAGAGTACTATAATTCCTTGAAAACTTTAATGTTAAAACTTAAATCTCTTAATTTCAAACGCATATTTTTCATCTAAACGCTCTACATATATTTGCCAAGCTTGTGCTATATTAAATTTAACATCAATCATTTCAAAGTAGATCCCATTGGTTTTAGTGAAAAAGATAAATATTTATTCCCTTAAAGTTTTTTCGGCATGAATTTCACTAAGGTGCGCAAAGGAAGTAGCAGAAATTGGTATATCTAACACGGACAAAGCTTACATATAAGCATAAACGATTATGTTGTACCTCATATTGAAAACTGAATAGAGCTAGGGTGAGAGCCACATATTTCTTTTATTTTTCCCCTTTTTGTACGAAATTCTGGTTTGTATTTGATTATATTTCTCTAAGATCTCTCCATTAAACAGTTGGTCTAAGAAATGAAACGTAATCAGAAGATAAGTCCTCTTCTTTTCGCCAAGCGTTAGAAAGTACCGAATAGATGAAGCAACGCGTATAAGTAAGCCTACCTTGGCAGCGCGGGAATTCAGCTGCCTAAGATTAAATTTATGCAAATTTTTCGTTAAGTAAGTCGAGCAGAGAGATAGCGAGCAGAGACGTGACGAATAGAAGAGGCCTATAGTATATGTCAGCATTCATGACGTATGACCAGCTGGCAGAAAATTTCAAATTTATCTGGCATCATATATAGGGTGATTTTTATCAACAACGCTGAGAAGAGCAAACTGTTTTGACATTTCTGTTCAGTGAGATTTGGCAAGTCATCATGAATCGTTTAACGCCAGAACAACGCCTGCAAATTGTGGAAAGTTATTTGGAAAAAAAAATACATGAATGAATCTGAACAATTAATCTGACACCCGATACGTGGCGATCAAGCGCAAAGGCTTTAATGACGTCTGATTTGATGTCATATATTCTCGTGCAGTTCGATAGAAAAATACAACTTCAAGAGCGGAGCGATCTAAAATTCAAAAATGTTAAAGTTATTTTTTACCCAACAAACACAACAGCATTTTGTCAGCCCCTTGACCAAGGCGTTATAAAAAACTTTAAGTTGATGTCAGAGACAACTTCTGCTATTTAGTTGTCAAAATCAATCAATTTATTAGAAACTATTTATTTCATACTCAAAGCGTGGGAGCAAATGAGTTCATAGACAATGCGAAATTGTTTCATTAAAGCTGGGTTCGGGAAAACAGATATGCCCTATAACGATAGCGGTTGGGCCGCAGAAGATAAGCTTCCGCTATCAGCACTTGCTCAGTTCTCCCACGTTATTTAACGAGTTCAGAGCGAAGTCCAAATTAGCATGGAAGACTATTTTAATAGTGAAATATTCATTAATGATGAAGATTTGGAAAATATCAATGCTTAAGTGTTAACGGTTTCCAAAGAATCGTTTTCCATCTCGTCTGAAGATGAAATAGAAAATGAAATTGACGACAAGTTAACTTCCTATAAAGAGGCTTATTTACCTAAAAGAAAACTAAAAGCATTTTCTCTAAACCACGACGACTTTAAAGGCGTTGAACTGCTTACTGATCTTGATATACATCTGCAAGATATTGAAATTAAAAGAAAAACTCGCAAAGTTAAATTTTCTGCCTTTTTTAAATCGATTTCAATATCTAGTATAATAAATTTTTTTGTAATTATTGAAAAATTGCTGATGAAAGTCCTTCCTTTGCCTTGTATGTACATATGTATGTATCAATATTCTTGTTTTGGAAAAAAAATGCTTCGACATACATATAACAGGTGGCGCTAAATTAATCCTCCTATCAGAAAATGCTATAAATTTTGCAATTGGCCCCTAATGTCAGTTCTGTTTTGACATTTGTGAAGTAAACACATGCGAAATACACGTTAATAAACAATGTTACGCTACACTGCTCCAGAACGCGGAATATTGCTGACTATTTATTTGACCAATAATCGGTCGGTGACTTTGGCACAACGTGAATTTCGTCGCAGATTTCCTCACCGTCCAACGCCTACTGGTGAAACACTGCGACGTTTAGCCGCTCGCCTCGAAGAGACTGGCACAACACGAGCCCGGACCCCGGAGTAGCTGTTCTGCAGAGAATATTGCTGCTGTAGCCGAGGATGTCATGGAAGCGCCGTCGACATCGACCAGACGACGTGCCACGCAAATGGGTATCAGTCGAAGGTCTTTACAACGAATTTTGGTACAAGATTTGAAGATGTTTCCGTACAAGTCCAGACGGTGCATCAGCTGTTAGCTGCTGACCGCCAATCGCGTCTAACTAACGCTCAAGCCATCCTTAATCACCACCAAGAGGAAGATGATTTTTCATCAAAAATAATCATGAGTGATGAGGCCCAAAATTTACGCTTCTGGGGCACTGAAAATCTGCGTGTAACCCACGAAGAGCCATTACACCCGCTCAAAGTCACTTTATGGTGTGCTGTTTTCGCTGGAACAGTCATCGGACCTTTTTTCTTCGAAGACGTCGCGGGCCAAACGGTTACTGTGAATGGTGAGCGCTACAGAGCAATGATAAACGAGTTCTTTTTGCCGCAACTTGATGAATTGGGATTGGAAAACATGTGGTTCCAACAGGACGGTGCAACGGCACACACTGCACGTGCCACAACCGATATGCGGGTCGCGGATTTATGTCAACAAGCCTCAGACTCTTGCAGCTCTTAAAGATAATATCCGTTAAGAATGTGAGGACCTATCGCCGGAAGTTTTGACCAAAGTGATGGAAAATGCCATAAAAAGGGCTCAAATGGCAATTAACTGTGGAGGCGGCCATTTACATGACATCATATTCTCGACTTGATGTAAAAAAAATTAAAAGACCAAATAAAAATAATCCACAAGAAGAATCAAAGTTTTTAATTTTTTTTTAAATTACAGCCAAAAAACATCGCTAGGTTACTTTTGCGCCACGTTGTATTATACATTTTTATGAACTATTTTTATATTTTTCTCATAAGCTGACAAATTTGTCAGTCCCTTAGTTGTCCGCTTAAGAGAGAGTACACTGTAAATGGAGAAGCTAAAATAAAATAAAAAAAAACGAAAACTGTTTATTCCCATAATATTTAAGTAGAGTATCCCAATACGCAATATACAAAATCACCACAAATTCCTCATTAGTTTTAAATATTCTTACTAATAATAACAAAAAACTTATTCTAAGAGGTATATGAGAGTTTGCATTGTTGTGGTGGAGAATATTTCGTTTTCTTCGATTGTTTTTTTTTTTTTTAATTTTACAAACACTTCTGACAGAAAAAAGGCACAATACCATTCAGAAATGATCACTGTTCGTTGCTCTAATCACAGGGTGGCGACATATCTAATTATTCAGAAAAAAGGGAAAATTTGCTAAGCTTTTTGGGCGTACAATTTTTTTTGCATTGCATTCTTATTTATGTAACCATATAACCATCGAATGGTTTCGGCTTTATATCTATGTTTAAATACATAATTCGTTACTTGTTCACGCACAGCATCGATTTTGCCTGGCACAACAACCGATTTTGAAAGGCTTTCCCGAAATTCGTCCTGTAGCTGAAAAAGCCACCGAAACCAAATGTCAAACCGATTTGCAGTAGTTTCGCATAATGTTTTGATTTTTTCTACTTTTCATGTTGAAAAAAATCATTTCAGAGGAAAAATAACTGCAAACTAATATTCGGCAAACAATTTTGAGAAATAAAATGTCCTTATTTTACTATTGTAGCGGAAATTAAAAGGTTGAAATATGAAATCTCGCAACCTAAATAAAAACTCATTATACAAAAAAGTATTTTAAATAATAGAAAAATAATAATAAATTAAATAATATAAACTTATTACAAACAAAAAATATTACTTCAAAATATTTAAAAATATACCAAAAATTATAATATTCTACAAAGTGAAATTGCAAATTGTATTCATAATTAAGGCTGTATTCTTTGTTACTGAAGTCAAAATTAAAAAGAGAAAAAATGAAAAACCTCAACCTAAATAAAACCATCTAACAAAAAAGCATTTTAAGTAATCGAAACATATACCAAAAATTATAATTTTCTAGACAGATTTATTCAAACCACCTTCACTACGCTACTCATATGCCAGCTTAAGCTCAAATACAGGCGTCCCTCATATAACACGGTTAATTCGTACCGTGCTATATCGAAACCGTGTTATACGAAACCTTGAAATACGAGGGGTATCTTTTATATGTCGGGATTAGAGAACAAAAACAAATTTTAATCATCGAAAATCACTTTATTATTTTTCAAAATATTCTCCATGAAGATTTATACACTTTTGCATGCGTTTGAACCAATTGTCGAAACACTTTTGCCACTCTGAATGAGGTACCTCTAAAACATGCATTCTGAATGCCGCAACCGCTTCTTCAGGTGTCGAAAAACGTTGACCTCTCAGTTTGTTTTTTACGTACGGGAATAAAAAGAAGTCATTCGGTGCCAAGTCAGGATTATACGGCGGATGACCCATTAATTCGATGTTTTGGGTGCTCAAAAATGCAGTTGTTTGAGCCGATGTGTGAGAGCTCACATTGTCCTGGTGAAGAGTGATCCGTCTTTGACGATTGGTTTTCCTAATTTCTTGGAAGACAACTGGCAAACAAATGGTTGTGTACCACTCAGAATTTACTGTTCTGCGTTGTTCTAGTGGTACGGTTGCGACATGTCCAGCTTCTCCGAAAAAACAGGCGACCATTTGCTTGGAAGTGCTTCGAGCGCGAACAACTTTTGTTGGATTTGGCTCATCTTGAAACACCCATACAGTCGACTGCTGTTTACTTTCGGGCTGTCACGATGTCATAGACGTGTTTCGAAGCTCCGCGATCGTATTTTTTGAGCATTTCCTTCGACCAATCGACACGAGCCTTTTTTTGAGCGATTGACAAATTGTGTGGGATCCAACGCGAACAAATTTTTTTGACAGTCAAATGTTTATGCAATATTGAATGTATGCTGGTCCCACTAATGCCTAAGATTGTCTCAATCCCACGATAGGTCACATGACGATCTTGCAATATCAGTTCGCGCACAGCATCAATGGTTTTCGAAACAACAACTGATTTTGGACGACCTTCACGAAATTCGTCTTGGAGTGAACTACGACCACAATTGAATTCACCATACCATCGATAAACACTGGTCCTTGATGGAGCTTCATCGCCAAAAAATGAATTAAGTTCATCCATGCAATGTTGCTGAGTTAATCCACGTCGAAAGTTGTAAAAAATAATCGCACGAAAATGTTCACGATTTAATTCCATTTTTGCACCGAGATGAATCTTTTAAGTTACTGTAAACAACACAAATAGCGCTGGTACTTCAAAACGTTCTGAGTACGTAAAAGCCAAAAAATGTCAAACTTTGCGATACAGCTGTCAGTTGCCAGATTGCAACACCAGGGTGGCCAAATCCCGAAATATAAAAGGCAATGTGTACCGTGTTATATCGAAACCAAATCTTAAGGTGTCAAATTTTATGATAGCTGAAATTTCGTTCCATATACTACATAAATGAAAAAGGAATTTACCTTGAAGTTTTTATTAAGAAAAATAAATTAAATTCAATTTTATGATGAAATACAAAAATTAAAAAATACAACAAAAAATATATTCAAAGACTAATAATAATAATTACATAGTATAAAACAAGTAGAAACAGCTTATTACGGTTACAAAATTAATTTACATCATCACTCTCATCAGAAATTACAGCTAATCTACTTTTTATTCTCCAGGTTGGTTGAAACTCCCCTTCACTACATCATTACAAAGGTTATCTGACGTAGTAGAAACTACCTGCCTATTTCGATCTTGCAATTCTTTCAAAATTTCTCTATAAGGAGCTAAAGAACTATTCAATTCTCTTTTAAATTTTCCGCTACGTACAACTGAAGGATATTTTTCAACGAAAAAATTTTCTAATTTTTTAGCTAAAGCTTTTCATTCTTCCAGATCAATTAAATTTAAATGAGGAACCTTTGTAATATTACAAATGTTGTCCGTTCGGGATAATCGAAGTTGGAGGTATTTAGTAGTTCAATTAGTTCTCGCTCATTCAAAGTTTGCTCTTCAAATAGTTCCCGAACATCATCAATGTTCGTATCTGAAAATCCGTCCACTTCTAAATTAGAAGCAACCTATATTATTCTGCTAAATTCTGCTTCCTCAAATGGGGCACAGCTTCCTCTCTGGACAATTTGCGGTAACAAAGGTTTCCAACACGCATGAAGTGTAGACTGTTTTAATTCCTTGAAAGCCACAGCTATAGTTGTGACAAAATCTAAAATAGAAAACTCTTTCCAAGCTTGAGTAAGCGTTACATTTTATCGTTTTCCAGTCTTTCGAAAATTTTTTAGAATGCTAGTCGTAAGTAGTATGCCTTGGTTTTTGCACTGATTCCTTGATCTAATGGTTGGAACAAGGACGTACAATTTGGAGGGAAAAACACAATTTTTACGTTAGGATGATTCAACTCTCTACTACCTGCGAGCAATAAAACTTTAAAACTCAATTTTTTTTCTTCAAAAACTTTTCTACTTCTAGAATAAAACAATTTTTAAACCAGTCTTCAAACAAATTTTGCGTCATCCAGCCTTTTTTTATTTGCTCGCCAGGGTACTGGTAGATGAGACTTATCAACGTTTTTCAATGCTCTGGGAGTCAAGGAACGATCTTCTATCCATATATAAGAGCATGCTCCATTTTTACGATATTTATATCTCTTTTGCGGAACACACGTTTTGCACCTTGCGAGCAACCAAAGGCAACATTTTTTCTAATTTCGCTTTCATTTTTGAATATTGTTCGTTAGTAAGCTTGGTTTAAATTTAATGATTTTGCAATCGAAGTAGGTTAGGTTAGGTTAGGTTGATATGGTTGCCCAGGGAATGGGCACACTTGGACGAAGAAAGATTCGTCGTTTGTGATGCCATTATGGAGGGGTGAGGCGGGAGAGAAAGACCGATGGGGCGGGTAGAGGTGGTGCTGGGATGGTTAGGAGCGTGCGGATTACGGACGATGACTATGTTTGCGTCGACCGCTTAATGCTGCTGACGAAATTCATCAGATTTTTAATGTCAGCGCCAGCTATATCAGCAGGCGTGGCAATGAAGTAGGAGCCAAGATGCCTAGATCTTAACCCCGCCAGAGCAGGGCAGCTAAGGATAAAGTGCTGAGATGATTCCACCTCATCCTCCATACATCCAGCGCAAAAAGGACTCGAGGTGATTCCAAGTCTCACAGCATGCATTCCTCGCGCATTGTGTCCTGTGAGAGAACCCACGAGATTAGAGAGATGATATTTTGTCAGCCTCAGAAGCTCGCCCGAGCGCCTCCGGTCCACACGTGGCCAGAAGGATTTCGCGACCTTAAACGTTTGTGTATTTGCCCAGCGCTCGCTGAGTTGGTGCGATGCCCATCTTTCCAGAAGCAGACCGCAGGTAGTCAGGGGGATCCCAATTCTCTCCCTTCGCGGGGAAATCACCTCGCATGTCCCTTGTCTGCCCAACTCATCTGCCTCACAGTTTCCAGCAATGCCGCTGTGACCAGGAACCCAGATGAGGCTGATGTTAAAGCATTCAGACGCAGTCGAAAGCGAGGTCAAGCATTCCTTGAGCAATTCCGAATGCACCGTCATAGACCCGAGGGCCCATATTGCCGCTTGGCTGTCGGAATAAATATTTACTTTCTGGACCGTTAGTACGCATTTGAGCAGCCAATTAGCTGTCTCCTTGATTGCGGCTACCTCTGCCTGGAACACACTGCAGTGGTCCGGTAACCTGAGTTTGAGTCTGATGGGGAGCTCCTCGCAAAAGACTCCTCCCCCAACCTTTCCTGCCAACTTCGATCCATCCGTTAACAAGTTCACCAGGCCCTGCCCCCAAGTGTAGCCCTCCGTCCACTCTTCCTTTGACGGAATATAAGTGGAGAAGGTTCCGGTTGGACTAAACGAGGGTATACACTGATTCGTTGACAGAGGGATGAACTCGAAGTTTCTGAGGATGCTTGAGTGCCCATAAGTGAGATTAAGCTTATAGCTCCAGCCCCTCAGTCTGTCGAAGTAGGCTTTTCTCCGCTTTTTATACGATCTAAAATTATAATTTTTTCTGCGAGTGAAGTAAATTTTCGTTTAAAGTTTTGCTTCTTGATCTTCTCAGACATTATCTAAATTTAGGGTCCAAAAAACAAAAAAAGATTAACAATAAACGTTACAATTACAACTTAATTTTTTACCTCAGATTAAAATTATCATGCACTTATAAACTTGCAAAAGAAGGCTTTTTACTATGTACTTTTTATCACTTTTTACTTTACTTTCTAAAATGTTAAAAACAAAGCAAGCTAAAACTTTATCAACTTCATTTACAAAAGACAAAATACATATGCGTACTTTCACTTCTCAAAACGAAATGAGATATTTTTTTATAGCAATGAATTTGAGGCATTCCCCTTATTGAATGGAAAAAAAGTTCAAAATGCATATTTTTCAAAATCGTGTTATATTAATATCAATTCTTGTACTGTGTAATATCGAAACCCTGTTTCACAAATACCGTGTTATACGAGGGACGCCTGTACATAGAGCTTCTGCTAGAGCTTCAATGTCAAGAGATCCAAGCATGTGGGCCATTGCATCAATTCTGTTAAAAATTGGTTTGTAGGCTTGAGATTTACTGAGATTTATTGAATATTGAAAATTTTGGTATATAACCTTCAGTTCTTTTAAACATTTTTAATTTTTAAGAAAATATTTACTTTTAAAAAAAAAATTTTTAGGGCGAAAATTATATCTATTTGTTAAAAGAATGTTCGGTTCTTTAAACATTTTTATAAACTTTTCTTTCACTTAAAAAAATATATTTATTTTCGGTTTGTTTAAGCATTTTCACAAACTTGTCTATTTGATTTTTTAAGAAAAAAAATTACTTTTTAAACAAAATTTTTGTAAGGAAAAAAAGATATATATGAGTTAAAATTTTTTTTCGGTTGTTCTAAACATTTGATTTAAAAAATTCTTTTGATTTAAAAAAAAAAATTTATTTAGGAAAAAAATTGTTTAGGATAAAAATTAAATGTATTGCTTGAAACCTTTTTTCGGTTCTTTTAAACAGTTTTATAAATGTTTCCTTTCATTTGTGAAGAATAAATTTGCTTTTTAAAAAAAATTTTGTGAGGAAAAAGTTATATCTATTAGTTAAAAAATTTTTTCGGTTCTTTTAAACATTTTTATAATCTTTTCCTTTCATTTTTAAGAAAAGAGTTACTTTTTAAACATCATTTTGTTTTTTAGGAAAAATTATATTTATTTGTTGCAAATGGTTATGAAAGATTTTTTTTTAATTATGGAAAAACAGCTCCCCTCAAACCTTTTTCCTATTTTTGCATAGATTTTTTTATCTGAAAATAGGTAAAAATAAATAAAGATTTAAAAAATTTCAATTAATTGCTCCTAACATTTTGATTACCGTAAGCTTTAAAATAGATCACTCCGTTATTGGCGATAAGCTCTCAGTAACCAGACCTAGTGCCTAATGTACTAAACGTCTACCTATTTTTTTTTGTTGCACAACCATATTTGCAGCCAATTTCGCAAAAGTTTCACCTAATCGTAATGTGAATTTTCTGTTTAGGGTTTTTTTATTTCTGTACACTTTCGTCTGACACTTTCGGAGAACTGCTGAGCAGTGATAAAAGCGATGACAAAAATAACGATGATAAAAATGGAATCTGATGCTTGGCAAAGCCATTACTGAGCCAACTTGCTTGTACAAAGATAAAACTGCATATTTATATACTATATATGTATGTGTGTGTGCACGCAAAGCTAACATCTTTTCAAAGAGAATCGCTGATATGCCTTTTGATGGCGACGTATTTGGCCGTCACTTCCTTTTGATGAATGACTTTGCGCTGCAAAACAAAGTGAGTATGTAATCGTAAATATGTAACCATGCAGTTTTTTTTTTTGCCGAACACAAATACGTTTGCACATAAAGTGCAAAACCTTATGAATGTACTTACTTTTATGCATATACAGAAGGATTACAAATCCATTTATGTGCCAATAAGTAGGTTTCCGTCTCGCAAAGGAATACATTTTTATGGCTACAATTTTGCTTGACTTTTGCGGTTAAATGGAACAGCATAAATGTTTATCATGTAGTATGCCCCAGTGTATATAGAGATGCTATGAATTGGGTTGGTATGACTTAAAAAATATGAAGTGTTTTTTGTGGCGATTTTTATAGCTTTTTAAAGCATTTAAATGCATCTCCACTTTTTACATGCAAAGTTTATAATGACAAAGCGAAAAAAATCAGTTTTTACCCAACCAATTCGATTTCAATTCTAGCGGTCACTTTTCATTAGTTATGGTTGGCCTTTGTTTGAATACGTTGTGTTTAGTTGACAGCTGGCAGCGCAAGCGCTTGTTAATCTTTTTTTGTCATAGCAAAATTGGCAATTTGCTGTGGTTAAGCAAAAAAGTTCAGAACAAAGGCGAGTACAAAAATGCAGGAAAAATAAAAGGGAAATTATAAATTTTGCTTGCATTCAAGTACGAATGGAATTCCCTAAACTGTCTGCAAAGTTTTCAGTTCTCTTGTTCTTGTTTTGCCAAACAAAGAAAAACGTATTCGATAAATGAAAGAGTTGAAAAATTAAAAAAAGCTTTAAAATTCAAAATAAATTAGCACTTTATGCTCCTACATCTAGAAAATGTGATATCTGCATTATTTGTTCATTGAGGAAATATCGCCTTAGTAAATCTATAGTAAGAACAAAGACGACGATCCGGCGACTGACATCCTGAGCATACTTAAATTATGGAGTGACTGAAGTAACTGCGCATGCCACAGAAAATGTGAAGATCCCAAACGCCCAACCGCTGACAACGGGGCTGTCGTTCCGCTACCCGACTATGACGAGGTCAGAATAACGCTAACGCGGTTAAAGAACAACAAATCCGCGGGAGGCAACGGGCTGCCGGCTGAGCTACTCAAACATGGCGGCGAGGAACTGATAAGGTACATGCATCAGCTGCTATGCAAAATATGGTCGGCTGAAAGGATGCCTGCCAATTAAGATATAAGTGTGCCCTGCCAAAACTATAAGAAGGGTGATCCTGCAATCTATGTCAATTATGGCGAAATTAGTTTCCTAAATATCGCCTACAAGGTTCTAGCGAGCGTATTGCGTGAAAGGCTGAAGCCCTCCATCAACAAATAGATTGGATCTTATCAGTGTAACCTTAGACCGACACATACTAACTTTTAGCCGACTTCAAAACTGTGGCCGCCGTAGCCGAATGGGTTGGTGCGTGATTACCATTCGGAGAGAGAACATAGGTTCGAATCTCAATGAAAGACCAAAATGAGGCAAACATTTTTTCTAATAGCGGTCGCCCCTTGGAAGGCAATGGCAAACCTCCTAGTGAATTTCTGCCATGAAAAATGTCCTTATAAGAAAATATCTACCGTTCGAAGTCGTCTTGAAACTGTAGGTCCCTCCATTTGTGGAACAAGATCAAGACGCTCACCACAAGAAGGAACTTTTCCAAACGCCCAAAAAGGGTGTACGCGCCAATTATATATAATATATATAAAGCTGCATTCGACAGCACGAAACGGAGTTGCCTCCTGCAATTGGTATCCCCGTAAAACTAATACGGCTATGCAAGATGACGTTGTTCAATACCAGCAGCTCTGGCAGTTTGCCCCTCTGACAGGGGGACTCGCTGTCATGTGACTTCTTTCTTCTGTTTTTAGCTCTGATTTTCCAAACAGGAAAACAAACATATAGGAACAAAACAGGAAACAATGAAGTAAAGCAAATAGGTCTGGTGGTGAACGAGAACAAAACGAGGAACCTCGTGACGTCAAACAAACAGTCGTCCGAAATCCCTTAAGCGGTTATCACCCCAATCAAAAAGAAGAAAAAATCTATAGTAAGTCGACCGTCGTAGCTGAATGGGATGGTACGGGACTACCATTCGGAAGTTCCTGGCTTCGACTCTCCGGGCATGAAACAGTAAATGATTCAAAAATAGCTTTTTAATAGCGACCGCCCCTCGTCATGCAAAGGAAAATCGACGAGAGGTTTTCTACTCTGAAAACGATTCTCATAAAAAACCATCTGTAATTCAGAGGCGGCGTAAAATTGTAGATACCGCACCACAAATACGAGGAGGTGCTCCGCCAAACACCATATAAAGGGATTTATGGATTACGGATTTTCTTTTTTAAGAGAGTTAAAATTCAAGCTTTTGAAAATTAATCCTTTTTTCCCCTATTCACTCCTCTCGGGAGCATAGGGCCTCGTCAAGACTCTTCCATCTTAAGTGTTGTTGTTTTTGCACCGTCCCATGAGATGTCGGCATCTGCTAGTTCGCACAGAATTAAACTTCTCCAAGTGTTTTTTGGCCGACCGCCACCTCGGTCCCTAGCGGGTTCCAGTCCAGTGCCATTCTCGTAATGCTATCTAGTGGTTTTCTCAATGTGTGATCTATCCATCGCCACTTTCTGCGCTTGATTTGCTCAATGATGGGTTTCTCGTTCGTTAATCTCCACAGTGCGTCGTTACTGATGGTATTTGGCCAGAATATCATCTTTGTTGATGAAGAATTGTAGCCTCTGTGTGATGCTGTTAGAGACCAGCCATGTTTCACTTCCGTTCAATAATACGGACTTCACACATGAACCGAATATTCGTAGTTTAGTGCGCCTGGGGGATTGCGAACTCCCCCATACTGTATGCATTCGCCCGAATGCCGCCCTTGCCTTGTTTAGCCTGCAGTTGACATCTTCATTTGCTCCACCAGCTGCCGTGATGATGCAACCGAGATAGCAGAAGCTTTCGACAAATTCCACCGGGCATCCGTCTACCATCCGTCTTGGCGATGTTGACCTCCAGTCCGACAGTGCGTGCCAGTGCGACTAGTTTGTCCGCTTCGCTTGTATGTCAGAAAGTTTGAGAAGTTTTTTTCTGAAATTCGGGACTCGAGGTTTATGAACGGCCCTTTTTCAGCCTCTTTACTTTGATAGTCCCTTGCCAAACGTACATAACCGTGTTGTTATTTTAGTCCCAGCACCTTTAATAAATGTGCCTTGAATGAAATATAAAAAATTGTCAACATTTATAATCACAAATGTTGCGTGCGTTTTTTTCACATTTCAACAGGTGTATGCATAAGTATGTATGTAAACATAGCAAGTTTAGCGGACTACTGCGGTGTGTTCCAATCTGAGATCTACGAAGCAACGAGAGCAGCAGACTTAGGCATAGAGAACACTCCTCCGTACTCTCAAATAAACTTTTACTCTGACAGCCATCAGCAACCATCAAAGCAATCGCAGCTGTAATGACAAACTTACACAGCGTACGACAATGCCAGAACAGGGTGAATTTGCTAGGAACTGAGACACAAGCCACCATCTATTGGGTTCCAGCACATAACTGAATTGAAGGAAACGAGAAAGTAGATATATTATATTAGCCAAAGCAAGCGCTAATTTTCCTGTAGCTATTACGGCCGGTATGCAACCACCACGACTAGATATAGATGCAGCAACGATTCAAGAGGCAAACTCAAGATGTGAAAGAACCTGCTCATGTAGGGTCACGAAAATCATGCTAAGCAGGCGCAATGTCAGGTCTACAAACTATATTTTATCTCTTCTTAGGAAAGAGTGTAAACTTGTAACGGCGATATTGATGGGGCACTGTCTCATTCCATAGCACGCGACCAAACTGAAGCTAGTGCAGAACGATATATGCACAATATGTAACGAAGTCAACGCGAGAGGAACTCTGCCACCGCCCTGCGCTTAGCAAAACAAGCATAAACTGCTTAGGTTCTGCATCATTTTAGAAAAATAGAAAATGTGGCAGATCAAAAAATTAGCTGTCTACTTAAATTATCTAAACTGTGACAAAATATAAAGTTCTTAAATTCAGATACTTGCCATTACAACATTCACAACCCTCCTGCAATCGAGAGAAGAGTGGAAACGGGTCATGCTAAGACAAGGTGAGTCCATCCATGTATACACAGATGGGTCAAAGCTCGAGACCAGGATAGGCGGAGGTGTATATTCCGAGCATCTGGGGATCTCCTTCAGTTTTCGGCTTCCCGACTACTATAGTGACTTTCAGGCTGAACTGAAATGCCACGCATCTCTTAACGAGTTAGTTGAGTCATTTCGCCTAATGATAGCATGGGTTCCTGGCCATTGCGACATTGAAGGGAACTGCAGAGCCGATGAACTAGCGAAAATCGGTACCAAATTGACTGATGAGCACCTAGTCAGTGATATTGGTATACCCTTGCAAACATGTAAACTACTTATCCTTGAAGAAATTGTAAGCGTAGCGAATGAAAGATGGCGTAATGAACCCACTCGCAAAATCCCCCGACAGCTGTGGCCGACTTCCAATGCTAAACGCACGGAACTTCTACTGAGAAGAGATAAGCACAGTGTTAACACACTGATTTCAGTTATAACGGGGCACTGCCTAATCGATAGGCACGACCAGAGAATGGGTGTTCAAACACATGACTTCTGCAAAAGTTGTCTAGATGAGGAAGAGCACTTTCTGTGTCACTGTCCTGCTCTATCCAGACATAGACTGGCCCTTTGGAAGATCTCGGCTCTGTCGGAATTAAGGATCTTACAAAATTGTTGAAAAGTACACAGAGGTTTTAGAAGGAATAAAGGCAAGTTCCCCAAGCGCCATCACAATGGGACATGAGCCTGATTGTGTCCCACAGGGGACAACCGCTTCAACCTAACCTAACCTAAGCTAAGAGGCTGAAAGCCTCTTGGTTAAACGGGAATACCTTACAAACTACTTACCTATAGACGCCTACCTATCCAGTAACAAACTCGACATACTCAATATACAAATATGTATGTCCGTAATGTGAAGGTACCCCGCATGATATATACCACCTATTTACGTGCCCCCTTAAACCCACTCACCTAGCACCACTCTCTCTTTGAACCAAAACCCGCTGAAACAGCATGTTTCCTGGGCCTACCACTAGATGAGATAGACGGTGACGACCGGTAACTACACCGTACCGGAAGAGTTTGATGAGCTGCTACAAGAACAACATCGTAGTAAAAAGTTACGAAATACTTTTTGAAACGCATTAGTTAAGCCACGCACAATTCTTCATCAATCTATCTATGATGGTGTTGCTGAAATCCTTTGGTACGCTTTCATAAGTAGCTAACCAGGGTAGCACAATCGAATTGTGGGAGGATTAATTTATTTCTTTGGATTTATCCTTCCGTTATCTACTTTTGTGCCCGCTTTCATTTTATTTATTTTTGAATGAAGTCCATGACTTTTTACCTTTGTTCGGGAGGTTAAGTAGAGTGAATGAAGCAAATTTCTAGGTATCTTCTACTCGACATCTCGTTTTCAGATTTGGAATAATCGGATATTAACTTTGTCGTTGCTCACAGTGCTCGGTATAATGTAATAAAAAGATTTTACAAAAAAAATTCTGTTAGTTAATTAACAAAAAAATACCTGTCATCAAAACCGTAAAAAAAAATAAATACATTACTCATAAAACGTATGCAAATTGCTATCCAACTACCGACTCAATAAAAATATCAGCACTATTTCTCATTTATTTAATTTTTTATTTTATTTTGTAATTTCGCAATTTTATTTCATTGCTTTTATTTGTTTCCACGCCAACGGGCCGTTATAGTCATTGACTTGTGTAGTTTATGTGGTTTTTATTGTTGTATGACGTGGTAGAATAAATTTAAGCTCAACAAGCAGTGAGTGCCTTTGTCTTGCATCAGACGGATGTATTCATTCAGTCGAGAACTCGAGAAGCCACCAACTGTCTAAGTTGGCATTGACTTTTGAGCAAACTTTTATTTGCTTGCTGGTTTTGCGAGTGTATTGGCCTGTTTATTTGTTCATGCATAAAAATTTCACAGTGAAATTTCAGTTTAAAGCCGCATGTATATTAAATGAAAATTCCAACAAATAACTGAGGCATTTGCATTTAGTACAGTAGCCTTTTGTTTTTGGGTGCGAAAATTCAAGGTATTTGAGCGAATAATTTGAATTATGAAGAAGCTTTTTGTTTGGTTGCGTTAGTGGGTTTGGAGGAATTTTTAAATTTCAAATGAAACTTTAAAAAACATAATTGGATTTAATTAAAAATAAAAAATAAATTCTATGTATGTATGTTTCTATAAACATTTGGGTGTGCAACTAAAAACAGTAGCAGTTTTTCTATCGGAATAATAAAATTTATTATATTTGAAGACCAGGAAATGTTAAGACTAACGTGCGCTGGCGCTTTTTGAAAATACTTTAAAAAATCGAGTTTATTATGAGGAAAACTAGTTTTCAAAAATGTTTTTTTTTTCTAAAAAAAATTATCTCAAATGATAGAAGATTTTATGCTTAAAAAATCTGCTTAAAAATGTTTAAAAATTTTGAAACGGAATCAAAATAATGAGAAATTTTTGAGGTACTTTCAAAGCGGTACAGTGCAACTAAATCTTAATATTTTCCTCAAAAGCTAAATCTTAATATTTTCCCTTTCGCCGAAAGTTTTAAAATATAATACATTTTATAATTCTGATAACCGTTTTTTTTTTACAATGTATTTTATAATGTACATATAGTAGGAGTACATTTGAAAGTTGTATGAAAGTATAAAAATTATTCTTTATCATACTTGATGGAATTGGGAAAATTTAACAGCTATGCATGAAAATTTATTACTGATTTTTTAGAGGAAAATAAAAATTGTTTTCAATTTAAAAATCTATAAAAGTTCATGTAGAAAATATGAAAAATAATCGGCAAAGCGAAAGCAGCTTGAGCTCAAATAAATGAAATAATGTCATCAAATCAAATCAAATCAAATCAAATCAAGTAAAATCAAATTAAATGAAACAAAATCAAACAAAATCATATTGAATCAACTGAAATCAAATCAAATCAAGTAAAATCAACTGAAATCAAATAAAGTCAAATAAAATCAAGTAAAATCAAATAAAATCAAATAAAATCAACTGAAATCAAATAAAGTCAAATAAAATCAACTGAAAGCAAATAAAATCAAATAAAATCAACTGAAATCAAATAAAATGAGCTGAAATCAAATAAAATCATATAAAATCAACTGAAATCAAATAAAATCAATTAGAATCAAATAAAATCAAATAAAATCATATAAAATCAACTGAAATCAAATAAAATAAAATAAAATCATATAAAATCAACTGAAATCAAATAAAATCAAATAAAATCAACTGAAATCAAATAAAATCAAATAAAATCAATTAAAATCAAATAAAATCAACTGAAATCAAACAAAATCATATTAAATCAACTGAAATCAAATAAAATAAAATAAAATCATATAAAATCAACTGAAATCAAATAAAATCATATAAAATCAAATAAAATCAACTGAAATCAAATAAAGTCAAATAAAATCAACTGAAAGCAAATAAAATCAAATAAAATCAACTGAAATCAAATAAAATGAGCTGAAATCAAATAAAATCATGTAAAATCAACTGAAATCAAATAAAATCAAATAAAATAAATTAAAATCAAATAAAATCAACTGAAATCAAATAAAATCAAATAAAATCATATAAAATCAACTGAAATCAAATAAAATAAAATCATATAAAATCAACTGAAATCAAATAAAATCATATAAAATCAAATAAAATCAACTGAAAGCAAATAACATCAAATAAAATCAACTGAAATCAAATAAAATAAAATAAAATCAACTGAAATCAAATAAAATCAAATAAAATCAATTAAAATCAAATAAAATCAACTGAAATCAAATAAATCAAATAAAATCATATAAAATCAACTGAAATCAAATAAAATAAAATAAAATAAAATAAAATCATATAAAATCAACTGAAATCAAATAAAATCATATAAAATCAAATAAAATCAACTGAAAGCAAATAACATCAAATAAAATCAACTGAAATCAAATAAAATCATATAAAATCAACTGAAATCAAATAAAATCAAATAAAATCAATTAAAATCAAATAAAATCAACTGAAATCAAATAAAATCATATTAAATCAACTGAAATCAAATAAAATAAAATAAAATCATATAAAATCAACTGAAATCAAATAAAATCATATAAAATCAACTGAAATCAAATAAAATCAATTAGAATCAAATAAAATCAAATAAAATCATATAAAATCAACTGAAATCAAATAAAATAAAATAAAATCATATAAAATCAACTGAAATCAAATAAAATAAAATAAAATAAAATCATATAAAATCAACTGAAAGCAAATAAAATCAAATAAAATCAACTGAAATCAAATAAAATGAGCTGAAATCAAATAAAATCAAATAAAATAAATTAAAATCAAATAAAATCAACTGAAATCAAATAAAATCAAATAAAATCATATAAAATCAACTGAAAGCAAATAAAATCAAATAAAATCAACTGAAATCAAATAAAATGAGCTGAAATCAAATAAAATCATATAAAATCAACTGAAATCAAATAAAATCATATAAAATCAAATAAAATCAACTGAAATCAAATAAAATGAGCTGAAATCAAATAAAATCATGTAAAATCAACTGAAATCAAATAAAATCAAATAAAATAAATTAAAATCAAATAAAATCAACTGAAATCAAATAAAATCAAATAAAATCATATAAAATCAACTGAAATCAAATAAAATAAAATAAAATAAAATAAAATAAAATAAAATAAAATAAAATCATATAAAATCAACTGAAATCAAATAAAATCATATACAATCAAATAAAATCAACTGAAAGCAAATAACATCAAATAAAATCAACTGAAATCAAATAAAATAAAATAAAATCAACTGAAATCAAATAAAATCATATAAAATCAACTGAAATCAAATGAAATCAATTAGAATCAAATAAAATCAAATAAAATCATATAAAATCAACTGAAATCAAATAAAATCAAATAAAATCATATAAAATCAACTGAAATCAAATAAAATAAAATAAAATAAAATCATATAAAATCAACTGAAAGCAAATAAAATCAAATAAAATCAACTGAAATCAAATAAAATGAGCTGAAATCAAATAAAATCATGTAAAATCAACTGAAATCAAATAAAATCAAATAAAATAAATTAAAATCAAATAAAATCAACTGAAATCAAATAAAATCATATAAAATCAACTGAAATCAAATAAAATAAAATAAAATAAAATCATATAAAATCAACTGAAATCAAATAAAATCATATAAAATCAAATAAAATCAACTGAAAGCAAATAACATCAAATAAAATCAACTGAAATCAAATAAAATAAAATAAAATCAACTGAAATCAAATAAAGTCAAATAAAATCAACTGAAAGCAAATAAAATCAAATAAAATCAACTGAAATCAAATAAAATGAGCTGAAATCAAATAAAATCATATAAAATCAACTGAAATCAAATAAAATCATATAAAATCAAATAAAATCAACTGAAATCAAATAAAATGAGCTGAAATCAAATAAAATCATGTAAAATCAACTGAAATCAAATAAAATCAAATAAAATAAATTAAAATCAAATAAAATCAACTGAAATCAAATAAAATCAAATAAAATCATATAAAATCAACTGAAATCAAATAAAATAAAATAAAATAAAATAAAATCATATAAAATCAACTGAAATCAAATAAAATCATATAAAATCAAATAAAATCAACTGAAAGCAAATAACATCAAATAAAATCAACTGAAATCAAATAAAATAAAATAAAATCAACTGAAATCAAATAAAGTCAAATAAAATCAACTGAAATCAAATAAAATCAAATAAAATCAATTAAAATCAAATAAAATCATATAAAATCAACTGAAATCAAATAAAATCAATTAGAATCAAATAAAATCAAATAAAATCATATAAAATCAACTGAAATCAAATAAAATCAAATAAAATCATATAAAATCAACTGAAATCAAATAAAATAAAATAAAATAATATCATATAAAATCAACTGAAAGCAAATAAAATCAAATAAAATCAACTGAAATTAAATAAAATGAGCTGAAATCAAATAAAATCATGTAAAATCAACTGAAATCAAATAAAATCAAATAAAATAAATTAAAATCAAATAAAATCAACTGAAATCAAATAAAATCAAATAAAATCATATAAAATCAACTGAAATCAAATAAAATAAAATAAAATAAAATCATATAAAATCAACTGAAATCAAATAAAATCATATAAAATCAAATAAAATCAACTGAAAGCAAATAACATCAAATAAAATCAACTGAAATCAAATAAAATAAAATAAAATCAACTGAAATCAAATAAAATCAAATAAAATCAATTAAAATCAAATAAAATCAACTGAAATCAAATAAAATCAAATAAAATCATATAAAATCAACTGAAATCAAATAAAATAAAATCATATAAAATCAACTGAAATCAAATAAAATCATATAAAATCAAATAAAATCAACTGAAAGCAAATAACATCAAATAAAATCAACTGAAATCAAATAAAATCATATAAAATCAACTGAAATCAAATAAAATCAAATAAAATCAATTAAAATCAAATAAAATCAACTGAAATCAAATAAAATCATATTAAATCAACTGAAATCAAATAAAATAAAATAAAATCATATAAAATCAACTGAAATCAAATAAAATCATATAAAATCAACTGAAATCAAATAAAATCAATTAGAATCAAATAAAATCAAATAAAATCATATAAAATCAACTGAAATCAAATAAAATAAAATAAAATCATATAAAATCAACTGAAATCAAATAAAATCATATAAAATCAACTGAAATCAAATAAAATCAAATAAAATCAATTAAAATCAAATAAAATCAACTGAAATCAAATAAAATCATATTAAATCAACTGAAATCAAATAAAATAAAATAAAATCATATAAAATCAACTGAAATCAAATAAAATCATATAAAATCAAATAAAATCAACTGAAATCAAATAAAGTCAAATAAAATCAACTGAAAGCAAATAAAATCAAATAAAATCAACTGAAATCAAATAAAATGAGCTGAAATCAAATAAAATCATGTAAAATCAACTGAAATCAAATAAAATCAAATAAAATAAATTAAAATCAAATAAAATCAACTGAAATCAAATAAAATCAAATAAAATCATATAAAATCAACTGAAATCAAATAAAATAAAATAAAATAAAATCATATAAAATCAACTGAAATCAAATAAAATCATATAAAATCAAATAAAATCAACTGAAAGGAAATAACATCAAATAAAATCAACTGAAATCAAATAAAATAAAATAAAATCAACTGAAATCAAATAAAGTCAAATAAAATCAACTGAAAGCAAATAAAATCAAATAAAATCAACTGAAATCAAATAAAATGAGCTGAAATCAAATAAAATCATATAAAATCATGTAAAATCAACTGAATTCAAATAAAATCAAATAAAATAAATTAAAATCAAATAAAATCAACTGAAATCAAATAAAATAAAATAAAATCATATAAAATCAACTGAAATCAAATAAAATAAAATAAAATAAAATCATATAAAATCAACTGAAATCAAATAAAATCATATAAAATCAAATAAAATCAACTGAAAGCAAATAACATCAAATAAAATCAACTGAAATCAAATAAAATAAAATAAAATCATATAAAATCAACTGAAATCAAATAAAATCATATAAAATCAACTGAAATCAAATAAAATCAAATAAAATCAATTAAAATCAAATAAAATCAACTGAAATCAAATAAAATCATATTAAATCAACTGAAATCAAATAAAATAAAATAAAATCATATAAAATCAACTGAAATCAAATAAAATCATATAAAATCAACTGAAATCAAATAAAATCAATTAGAATCAAATAAAATCAAATAAAATCATATAAAATCAACTGAAATCAAACAAAATAAAATAAAATCATATAAAATCAACTGAAATCAAATAAAATCATATAAAATCAACTGAAGTCAAATAAAATCAAATAAAATCAATTAAAATCAAATAAAATCAACTGAAATCAAATAAAATCATATTAAATCAACTGAAATCAAATAAAATAAAATAAAATCATATAAAATCAACTGAAATCAAATAAAATCATATAAAATCAAATAAAATCAACTGAAATCAAATAAAGTCAAATAAAATCAACTGAAAGCAAATAAAATCAAATAAAATCAACTGAAATCAAATAAAATGAGCTGAAATCAAATAAAATCATGTAAAATCAACTGAAATCAAATAAAATCAAATAAAATAAATTGAAATCAAATAAAATCAACTGAAATCAAATAAAATCAAATAAAATCATATAAAATCAACTGAAATCAAATAAAATAAAATAAAATAAAATCATATAAAATCAACTGAAATCAAATAAAATCATATAAAATCAAATAAAATCAACTGAAAGCAAATAACATCAAATAAAATCAACTGAAATCAAATAAAATAAAATAAAATCATATAAAATCAACTGAAATCAAGCAAAATCACATAAAATCAAATAAAATCAACTGAAAGCAAATAAAATCATATAAAATCAACTGAAATCAAATAAAATCAAATAAAATCAATTAGAATCAGATAAAATCAACTGAAATCAAATAAAATCATATAAAATCAACTGAAATCAAATAAAATAAAATACAATCATATAAAATCAACTGAAATCAAATAAAATCATATAAAATCAACTGAAATCAAATAAAATCAATTAAAATCAAATAAAATCAACTGAAATCAAATAAAATCATATTAAATCAACTGAAATCAAATAAAATAAAATAAAATCATATAAAATCAACTGAAATCAAATAAAATCATATAAAATCAAATAAAATCAACTGAAATCAAATAAAGTCAAATAAAATCAACTGAAAGCAAATAAAATCAAATAAAATCAACTGAAATCAAATAAAATGAGCTGAAATCAAATAAAATCATGTAAAATCAACTGAAATCAAATAAAATCAAATAAAATCAATTAAAATCAAATAAAATCAACTGAAATCAAATAAAATCAAATAAAATCATATAAAATCAACTGAAATCAAATAAAATAAAATCATATAAAATCAACTGAAATCAAATAAAATCATATAAAATCAAATAAAATCAACTGAAAGCAAATAACATCAAATAAAATCAACTGAAATCAAATAAAATGAGCTGAAATCAAATAAAATTAAATAAAATCAATTAAAATCAAATAAAATCAACTGAAATCAAATAAAATCAAATAAAATCATATAAAATCAACTGAAATCAAATAAAATCAAATAAAATCATATAAAATCAACTGAAATCAAATAAAATCATGTACAATCAACTGAAATCAAACAAAATCAAATGAAATAAAAAAAAATCAATTAAAATCATATAAAATCAATTAATTTTTGAAGAAAAAATTTAATAAAAAAAAAAACATTTTGTAGGAAAAAAATTAAGTATATTTGCTGAAACCTTTTTTTGGGTTCTTTTAAACATTTTTATAAACCTTTCCTTTAATTTTTGAACAAAAATTTACTTCTTAAAAAAATGTTTGTGATGAAAAATATTTACCTATTAGTTAAACAATTTTTTCGGTTCTTTTAAGCATTTTTATAAACCTTCATTTAATTTTTGAAGAAAAAAATTACTTAAAAAAAAAACATTTTGTAGGGAAAAAAATTTACTTTATTTGTTGAAACCTTTTCTTGGTTCTTTTAAAAATTTTTATAAACCTTTCCTTTAATTTTTCAACAAAAATTTACTTCTTACAAAAATTGTTTACGGGGAAAAATGTTTATCTATTTGTTAAAAAAAATTGTCGGTTCTTTTGAATATTTTTATAAACTTTTCCTTTCATTTTTGAAAAAAAAAAAACATTTTCCTTTTACACAAAATTTTTGTAGGGAGAAAATTAAGTATATTTGCTGAAACCTTTTTTCGGTTCGCATAAACATTTTTATAAAATTTTCTTTTGATTGTTTAAGAAAAAATTTATTTTTCAAACAAAAGTTTTGTAGGGAAGAAAATAAATATATTTCTTGAAACCTTTTTTTGGTTCTTTTAAACATTTTTATAAACTTTTCTTTTGATTTTTTAAGAAAAAATTTACTTTTCAAAAAAAAAAATTGTAGGGAAAAAATTATATCAATGTTTTTCAATTTTTTTTGGTTCTTTTAAACATTTTTATAAACTTTGGATTTCATTTTATTAGAAAAAATATACCTTCAAAAAAAATTTTTTTTTTTTGTAAAATTACATTTATTTGTTGAAAATGGTTTTGAAATTTTTTTTTTTTTTTTTAATTATTGAAAAACAGCCCCCTCAAAACGTTTTTTTATTTTTGCATAGGTTTTTTTAGCTGAAAATAAGTAAAAATAAGGAAACATTTAAAATATTTTATCCAATTGCACCTAACCTCTTGATTACAGTAAGCTTTAGAATTGAATAGATCATTCACGTTATTGGCAAGAAGCGCTCAGTAGCCAGACCTAGTACTTGATTTACTAAACGACTACCTATTTTTTGTTTTTATTGTTTTTTTTTTTTTTTTTGTTGCATAACCATATTTGCAGCCTATTTCGCATATATTGAGCTCAGAACTAAAATAAGACGCAGTATCGGAAAATCATGTTAAATTTCAAATTGGCCCACATTATTTTGTTCTATTCATTAGTTTTGTTTATTCATTGGACAAAAATTGCGCACCCATTCAACCATTTATTTTGCGATTTCATTTTTAATTTCTTCTAAAATCTAATGTACATTCACAAATATTTTATGTTGTAAATATTTATGCCATATTTACAATAAATTTTGGCTATCATAGGCGCTCTTACTGTCCGATGTGGTAGGAGGTACAAGGCAAAATACCTACGCAATGTGCGATTTAGACATGTCAATCCCGGCGCAACCGACTAAATTTGAATTCAGAAAATTTTCAACACAAAAGTCATTCTGTTTGAGGAAAGAAAAGTAGTAGTTGAGCATTAAGCGTTTGCAAAACCTTTTTTTTATAAAACAGTTGGGTTTGTTTTTGGCGGAAAATTGTGTTTTAAGAGTGCACAGAGAGAGCAGCCAGAAATCACCGACCCACACAGCAGTTAGACTAAAGGAAAAGTGGCAAAGGGAATTTAATTAGCAGTTTGCAAACATCGTTTATTAAAAAGTCCATCTATATGTCCGTAGTTTTTATTAAAAAAAATTTTAATTTTTTTTTAATAATTGTAGCAATAGCCTCTAGAAGCCATTTCAATTTCTATCAGCAATTCAGCCAACGAGTGTTGGAGCAGAATGGAGATTCTCATCTGGCTTCATAGAAATAAATTTATATCAAATTTGAGGGATAATACTTATAATATTTAAATTTTTTGAAGATTATTCGTTGTTATAATGTTTTGATTTAAAATACTATGACAAGCTCAGTGCACTATTGATCCACTTTTTATCGATAAATTTGAGCAAGATAAAAAACCCCTTCATTTTTCGCGAAAGTGCCGGGACTATATATAGTCGACTCTCGTTAATACGAACCTGCGATATTTCGAACCTCTCATTAATTCAAAGTTTTTACGAGTCCCTACAAAATCGCTTTATATTTCGAATTATGTCCATACATTTTTATGCACTCGATAATTCGAAGGAAAACATCATTGCTACGACGCGCTAATTCGAACTGTCGACAATTCAAATTTGCAAAGTTTCTTGGAGTGTTAGTAAGAACTTTGAATTTTGTGACTCCACTGAAAATATCCTTACTGTGCGTGTGAAACATAGGCACATTTTGACGCACGCTTCCGCACGAATCGCTTCGTTGGTATAGAGATTAAAAATTTGTATTAAATATGAGTCCTAAAAAGTATAAATGTTTGACAATTGCTGAAAAGAAGAAATTAATTGAAAAAGTAGAAGGAGGTGAGAAAAAAAACGATGTTGCAAAAGAATTTAAGATTCCTCTCAGGACTCTCTCAACTATAATAAAGAACAAGCAGAAAGTTACTGCTGCCCAAACTACTGAAGCACGCAAAAGAACAACTAAAGCTGAATTTCCTCGTCTGGAAGAAAGCCTGGTAATTTGGCTTAGACAGTGTAGAGGGCAAAAAGTATCTATTAGCGGAACTTTGTTAAAGGAAAAGGCAAAAGAGTTCGCGTCTACTCTAAACATACAAAATTTTGCGGCAAATGAAGGGTGGCTTTCAAATTTCAAAAAGAGGAATGGATTTGTGTTTAAAAAAGTTTGTGGAGAAAGTGGAACTGTTAATGATGCTGTTTGCTCAGATTGACATGCTAAATTGAAGACACTGATTGAAAACTATGATGCCCAAGACATTTTCAATAGTGTTGAAACTGGCCTATTTTTCAAATGCTTACCGGACAAGACGCATGCTTTTAAAGATGAAAAGTGTCATGGGGGAAAACATAGTAAAGAGAGGTTGACAGTTCTACTTGCAGTAAATAAGAATGGATCGGAAAAACTTAAGCCATTAGTAATAGCAAATGCAATGAAACCGCGATGTTTTACAGGAGTGAAATCATTTCCTACTGATTACTGCGTGCTAACAAAAAACAGAAGTTTTTAACAATTGGCTTTTAAAAGTTCATGGAAACATGAGACGACAAAAGTGAAAAAAATTACTATTTTTAGACAATTGTCCTGTCTACAACAGTCCTCCTACATTGTACAACGTAGAACTCTACTTTTTTCCGCCAAATATGATATATTTTTTCCAAATGATGAAGAACCGTCAGTAGTACCAGTAGTTGACATTAGCGGAGTGAGTTTTTCTCACTATGTTCCAGTGGATGAAGATGTTGCTGTCTCAGGATCACTAACCGATGGCGAAATTGTATCTGCGACCGATACGAATGAAAAGAGCAACGGTGAAGGTGAAGACAATACGTAAGAACTTTTGGCAGAGGTGTCAGTTAAGGCTACGTCCGCTACATCGGTTCTATGGTAAATGCTGTATCAAGAGTGCGCAGCCTTCTCATAGCTAAGCTTTCACACTCACATAAAAGGTGTCTGACTGTTTCCTCTTCTTCTATATTAAGACAGCTTCTACAGAAATCGAAATACGGGAGTCCCAACCTTCTAGCGTGGCTGCCTATTAAACAATGACCAGTTAATACCCCTATCATTTTTCTTATAGCTCCTCTGTTAAATCTTAACAAGATCTTGGATCGACCGCTGTTCCAGTTCGGTCATGTTTGTCTGCTTAGATCGCGTGTTGTGAGGTTTTGCCAGCTTGTATTTACCTTTTTGATGGTTTCCCTGTCTATAAGTAATTTGCAAGTGGCTATAGGTATGGGTATCAGCGCCTTATCCGGTTTGAGATCGAGCGTTGTACCGGTTCGAGCAAGTTCATCCGCCTTGCAGTTTCCTGCTATATTCCTGTGGCCTGGCACCCAGATAAGGTGCATTTTGTAGCACTTAGACTCGTGATTTAGAAGTTTAAAACTTTTTTATTGCCGCTTGACTGTCCGAGTAAATGAAGACTTCA
This sequence comes from Anastrepha obliqua, assembly GCF_027943255.1. NCBI lineage: Eukaryota > Metazoa > Arthropoda > Insecta > Diptera > Tephritidae > Anastrepha > Anastrepha obliqua. Next base: position 108,770,739 of record NC_072894.1, on the reverse strand, counting down.
TTTGTGGATAATACTCTCGTTTTTATTAGCGTAAGTCCCTCTTTTATGGCAGTGACTTCTGCCTGAAATACACTGCAATGATCAGGTAGGCGAAATGATTGGCATACTCCGAGTTTATTGGAGTAAACCCCTCCCTTTGTTGTCTAGTTTTGAACTATCTGTGTAGATGTTTATATAATTTTTCTTAACAATAAGCCCGTTATCCCATTCCTCGTTGGAAGGAAATACTGTGACAAAGGATTTATTTAAGTTGATATCCATGGTCTTACAGAAATCCGTTGTGCCAGGAATGCAGGGGAATTTTTGTAAAATTGAAGAGTGTCCTCTTTGGTTCATTCTGAGTAGGCCGATTTCTCTTAGTCTGAGAGCTGCTTTGGCAGCTGTTTGCTTACCGAATTGCTCTATTGGTAAAAGGTTAAGCATAATATTTAATGCCTCTGGAGGTGTGGTCCTAAGGGCCCCGCATATGCAAGGACTGGCCATTCTTTGCACATTACCATGGTTCTTTTAATGTCATAAAATCCTGAAAATTTCGGGATCAGTGAATCCCGAAAATTTACATCCTTAGCGAGTGTCGTTTAGTTTCAATGCTCGCTCATGGCCATTTGCGTATTTAATTGGGTCAACAAAGATTTATTTACATTATATTGACGTTTAAATGCGGTAAATTTATGGTAATTATAAACGATAAATCTTTATTAAATTGCCAAGAAGAGGTAAACGGCACGCAGGAAGGCGATAAAGGTAAAGTGCCATAGTGAATGCTATTGACTGAGATTGGCAATTTTGGCAGTTAAATATTTTAAAAGTTATGCAGATTTAGTTTGCGAACCAGAAAAAATAAATAAAAATCTAAATTTCTAATTTTTCATGCAACGCAGGAATAGCTTTATAATTTTCCATTTAACTAAGTTTAAACATAAAATCACTTTCCACTTAATTTAAAATTCCCCTCAGCAATAATACCTATGCCCCTTTTGATATCCAACACACTCTGATAAAGTACAACGGAAATTTGCACACCCACAAATACTTAGTGTTGTTTGTGCTATTTTGTTTTTGTTTTGTTTCTGCATATCGCTCGCCTATTCCCTTAGATATTTGTTTAGCGCTAATTTATGCCCAGCGGTTCATATGAGTAATGCAGTTACCAGCGGAGTTCATGCCATTGTGGGAGTATATGTGACGTGTGTGTGTGTGGATACGTATGTGCTTATTTACTTGCCTTTATGTAAAACAAATTCATATTAGTAATGCAATCAGACGTAATTAATATTGCGTTTAGCACAAAGCAGCAGCAAAAGTTGAATGAAAGTTCAACGGCATTAAGCTGTTCAGACAACACACAAAAGGTTTTTCCGCTGAGTTGAAGGGGAACATTTTGACGATATGAGTACCACCATACTTAGCTTGACTTTATGCGTTTGCAATAATGATGAGGACTACCTCTTTAGACTATTTTGATGAGGGAAGATTGGCGTATTCGTTTGAAATGTGCGCTCTTTTGTAGGGATGTTGTGGTAGCAAGGAGATCGGAACATTGTCCATCTAATACATTGACAAATATACAAAGTTTCTTGCCATAATCCATATTTGCCCTTTAGTATGTACCAGTACTGAACCCCAAATGAAATCAGTCGCTCCTTCTTATGTTAAATTTAACACAGGTATGTCCGGTTTCGAGAAGCTGGGCAAGAAACTTCCCCCGTGAATTAATGTCCCTCGGAGGTAGGAATTAGTATGTCACAAAACCGAGCAGTTCTAATAAGTGCTGGAGTGGGAAAGTACTTGTAGCTGAACATAGGTTAGGTTAGGTTAGCCTGGTTAGCATTAAGCCACGCATAGACCTTTTGGTCCCTTTTTTTTTAAGGAGGTTGAAATCAAAATGTCAGAAACATCTCAAAGGTACCGTCCCACCAATGGTATGTGGGGCACGCTCACACTAGTACTATAACAATCCTCCACCTCGGCTAGTTCTACCCTGGGACCACAATAGTATAGCTTCTGGGTAGAGCCGCGTTTATGTCCGAAGACACAACAAAGTAAAGGAGGCATCGGAAAGCTTGCAGTAGTGTTATCTTAATTCACTACCGTCTTGTCTTCTGTATGATACTGTATTGAGTGGTCCCTAGTGATACCAGATGGAGACCGACCTCTATGAATTCTGCAAGTAGACATCATGTAGGATGTCAACGCTTTTAGCGAATCTAAGCAAAGCCTGGAGATCCGCTTTTGAGACGTCCTCCAGACCCTCAAACTTTGGGCCTCTCAGGCATTTTAAACGCGTTTTTAATAATGCCGGACAAACGCACAGATGGTGTTCTAAAGTTTCCTCAACATTCTCTCTGCAGTCTTTTTGCGGGAGCGTAAGTACGAATTGATGAGCTGAACATGGGTAGCCCCCGAACAATCTCGAAAGAGGTGATCAAATACCTTGGCGTCTGGATCAACACAAAAAACTTTGTTTCCGGCCGCATTTAATAAATGTAAATTCCAAGGCTACTTTTGTCAATGGTGCCTTAAAGCGACTTCTCCCTAATATAGAAGGTCCCCAGAGAAATCACTGTGATTGCTCGCTGACTCCATAATGCTCCATGTAGCACCTGTCTGGGCGGGGGCCAAAAAGTTTAATCTAAGGGAAGTCACCCAGACATACAAACAAGGCACGCTGCGTATAGATTGTGCATATATTTGAGAATGTCTGATAATGCAATCTGCGCAGAATAGCTAGAAAGATACCTCTGAACCTGTTCGTAGATGAAATGTACCGGCTCTATAACGTGCAAGGAGCACGGCCCACACCAGTACAAAAAGCAGCTGAACGACTGCTAACTATAAGCCGATGTCAGCAGCGTTGGGATCAGTCACAGAGCGGGAGTTAGATCTACAAAGTCATACCATGCGTTGATGAGTGGTTAGCGAGAAATTATGGGGACAACGACTATCACCTTTCGCAGTCGCTCAGCGGAAATGGCTGTTTTCAGGAATACCTGGACCGTTTTAAGCTAGCAGACATCCTTTTCTGTCCAAACTGCGCGAATACTGGGGAACACGCCGAACATGTGTTTTTTTATTGTAACCGCTTCAGAGAGGAACGAGCTATTCTCAAACAAGTACTGGGTCATCAACCATCCCCCTGCACCCTCATACGAGAAATGTGCGCAACCAGCGGTAAGTGGGAGGCAGCCCAAATGTTGGCAGGTAAGATCGTGACGCGACTGCGCCATATGGATTGGGAGCGAGCGCAAAGCGATGCAGCAATACCGTTTCTGACTGCCGACAAGCACAGACTTTTGAGTGAAAACTCAATACAATATCGTGCAGAAGTCAAGCCGGTAGTGGGTTAATATAACACTCTTCCGATGTCTCCATTCCTTTAGAACCACCTATAAGCACAGTGGGAGTAATTGGGACCATCGACGGTATATAGCCTTCATATGTCTAAAGGAGAGGAACCCGGACGCAGATACCTGTTGTGTCTTCGGACATTAATGCGACTCTACCCAGAAGTTATACTTTTGTGGTCCCAAGGTAGAATTAGCCGAGGTGGGAGAATTGTTATAGTATGTATTAGAGCATGTGAGGAGTGTGCCATTGGTGTGACGACACCTTTGAGATATTTCTGTGACATTTTGATTTAAACCTACTTCAAAAACAAAGAAAAAAAACCTCCGAGTGTATTTGTGCCATCCAAAAGACCTCATAAAAGCCATTTATTTTTTGGAGGCAGCATAAAACTGCAGGTCCTTCCATTTGTGGAACACATTATGACGTTAACCACAATTATGAGGAGAAGCACGGCAATACTTCCAAAAAATAAGTGTGTAAGTATCTTTTAAATGTAAATATAAATATATGTCACAATACGGTCATGCATGATTTTTAGCAATACCAATCGGGTATGGATTCATGGATGAATTGTTGTTGAAATGTATGTGCTGAATTCAGAGGTGGTTTCTTGTCGTTCACAGGTGATGTCGATATGAAAGTTAATAGACAGACAGTAAAAAAACAGACAACAGAAAAAAACCTAACGTTATATACTTTAAGGGACGGTCTAGAGCTCGAAAATTTAAGGAATTTTCAGGAATTGAAAAATGAAAAACAATATTTAAATTTTTTAGGGATCTTTATTTAACCTCTTTTACATATGAAATTGAAAAAAAATTTAATTTTAATAATTTTGGACCTCCCGAAAAATTGGACCAGGACGGTGTTGTCCATTTTGGCTCTTCTATTTATCTGAAACACAAAGAAAGAAAAAAACAGTGAGCAAAAACTTGACTTTTGACCGAACTTGGCGTGTTGTTTTTGGTCTTGGCCCTCCTGGACTCTTCCGTTGGGACGATCGGGCTTTGGTTTCGATGTCATAACCATAAACCCATTATTCGTCACCAGTTATAATCCTTTTAAGGAAATTTGGATCATCGTTACGTCATTCAGCAATTCCTGAGCGACGCTCATGCCACGTTGTTTTTGGTCAAAACGTAATGGACTATGAATAAGTTCGTGCGGTTTTTTTTCGAAATTTGAAACTTTATTGACGTAAAATGGTTACAAATTTAATATTCAAAGTATTGTCCATCGCTTGCTACTACTTTTTCCCATCTTTCTGGCAATTCACGGATTCCCTTTGTGAAAAATTCGGTCGGTTTTGCCGCAATCCACGAATCGATCCATTTTTTGACTTCATCGTAATTACGGAAGTGCTGGTCAGCCAGGCCATGTTGCATCGATCGGAAGAGATAGTAATCGGATGGCGCAAGGTCTGGACTATACGGCGGGTGGGCTAGGACATCCCATTTGAGCGTTTCTAAGTATGTTTTGACCACTTGTGCAACATGTGGCCGAGCATTGTCATGTTGCAAAATAACTTTGTCGTGTCTATCGGCGTATTGCGGCCGTTTTTCTCGCAGTGCTCGGCTCAAACGCATCAATTGTCGTCGGTAGACATCCCCCGTAATCGTTTCATTCGGTTTCAGTAGCTCATAATACACAACACCCAGCTGGTCCCACCAGATACACAGCATAACCTTCAGGTCATGAATATTCTGCGCCGACGTCGATGTTGAAGCATGGCCAGGGTATCCATACGTTGCCCGACGTTTTGGATTGTCGTAATGGACCCACTTTTCATCGCCAGTCACAATTCGATGCAAAAAACCCTTTCTTTTGTGCCGTTGAAGCAGTTGTTCGCATGCCATAAAACGGCGTTCAACGTCTCTTGGCTTCAATTCATACGGCACCCAATGGCCTACCTTTCGGATCATTCCCATGGCTTTTAAACGTTTGGAAATGGTTGATTGACAACTCCCAAAGTTTTTGCAACCTCTTCTTGCGTTTGAGCCGGATCTTGATCGAGCAATTCCTCCAATTCGGTATCCATGAACTTTGGCGGCGCACCCTCGCGTTCTTCGTCTTCCAAGCCAAAATCACCACTTTTAAAGCGTGCAAACCACTTCTGGCACGTTCCCTCAGCTAGAGCATGCTCACCATAAACTTCCACCAAGATACGATGACTTTCGGCTGCTTTTTTCTTCATATTAAAATAATGAAGAAGAATTCCCCGCAAAAACACATTATTTGGCACGAAATTCGACATTTTCAAGTGTGGTAAAAATATTGTTGTTTACGCTTCAAATAAAAAACTTATACTGACGTTTGTGCCTTACGACAGTAGCTCTCCAATGAATGTTTGGAAATGTGGATCGATGGAATAATAATCAAGTTACGCCATCTGTTGTAAAACCGCAAGGAACTTATTCATAGTCCTATTAGTTTGGCAAACGTAGAACTAACAGCGCAGGTTTAAGGCAGCGTTAAGGCCGATGACACCAATATCATCGGCATACTGTGCCGAAAAGAAAATTGTGCCTCCGCGATTAAGTTCTGCGGCTCGCCGATTTTTTCGAGCTTCATGTTAAAGAAGTCCCATAAAAGAGACCTCGCTTGGTATCAAACGGCTCTGAGAGGCCCTTCCCAGTTCTGCTGCTATTGAGCAAAGTCATTTTGCATAGCCACCACGACATAAAAATCGCCCTTGTCGTCTCGAATACCAGGGAGGGCAAAGTGGAATTTTTGATCCCACAGTCGGAAAATTCAGCCTATACAATGAAACATCTGGTAACGGACAGAGGTTGATCGACTTCGATGGCGCTCGAAACATGGTAGTCTGCAGCACCGAATTATTGCAATAGTGGCAGAAGATTCTAGGCAAAAGAAACACAAAGAAATGCTTAGTCACTCCTCACTCCGCGGAAAGGCGATTGGAAGAGTTGATTGGCCGCAGTCAAGTGGTTATGTAAAATATTTAAAAAAATTTCCAATTGTTACATCGTCAGGCTGGCGTTCGTAGGTTTTAATAAGAAAGAGGTGACTTTTACTAGCTATTTTTTCGTTAATTTATACAACAAAATTTTGTTTTGTGACCTTTTGCTGTGTATAATATTTCTTTCTACAACATTTCCGCTGAGGTTCCGAAAAGAATGATTAACTGTATACCAGTTGCACTTTATTTCAGCTGCAAGTATTTTCAAGATTTTCAAGGAATTGTTGCTGAATTGCCTACATCCAACTTGCAATAAAATCAACTGTAGAAGAAAATGTTATGATGCCCTCATTGCTTCAACAATTTTTAATAAAGAAAAGACATATTAAAGCGGCCTCCAAAAATCCAGCTACACTTACAAATTAAGTGGGCCTCACGGCTGCATTGTATGCACAATAAAATTGACAGAGCATAAGCAAACAGCAGTACACAGCATTCCATAGCAATTCACATATTTTCCTGATTGACGCACACACTTGCGTTTATGAAATATGAGCGACCTTCTGCAAAAAAACATTTCATTATTAAAAATCTGTGTGAAAGATATGAAAAATATCTCAGGAAGCAGCGAAAAAGTGAAAGTTAAACCTGAACATATAAACTACAAAGGAACAGCGACATTGAAGTAAAGCACACAAAAAACAAAAACAAATAAAAAATAACGCAAAATAAGCTCACAGGTAAATGAAGTAGGAAAATAGCGCGCGAAAATTGAAGGAAACGGAAAGAAAGTAAGCATTGGTGTCGGCGCTGGCAAATATGGCGTAAAGGACAATGAGCGATGAACATGCGAGGCCTGCTGAAGGTTAGCATGAAAATAAAGTCGTGGTGCTGCTGCTGCTGCTGCTGCTGCTGATGATGATGATGATGAGGACGATAATAATGAGATAGAGTATGTCGAGCAAATCGCAGTCAGATGAAAGCTGTGTATGTTGAATGAGGCTGAAGAGGAAATGGCCAACGCGCAGACACTGAATTGCATTTATTTACCTTATGTGGTGGACATGCCCAAATATGAAAAAGCAATCCACAATGCAAATATGGACACACAGTGGGCAGTAAGAAAATCCGGAAATCATATGAATGCAATTTTTCAGATGATAGTTTTTGTTATGAGAATAGGGAGTAGTCTGAATCTGCAGAAGAATCTTTGACTATCCTGGCAAATAATCACTTTCCGGAAAATTCTATTACCCCACGTGATATTGTCGACAGGAGTCGACATGTAGGGCGGTCGATGTTTGCCTGGAATCTATCCTTTCAGTTGACAGAATCATGTGAGCAATAAATAGTTTTTCGCCTCTTAATTCTCCTGCTTCTGACGATATTTTGACTGTGATACTTCAGAAAACAAGTACCTCGGTGGTGCCTGTTCTGCAAGAAATCTACTTGGCGTGTATCGCTCTTAGTCACGTCGCCGCCAACTGGAAGAAAACGAGGGTTGTTTTCATGCCCAAGGTATGGAGGGGTCACGACTCAGCCAAGGACTTTAGGCCTATAAGTCGAACCTCATTTATCCTAAAGGTGTTTGAAAGATTAATTGATTATTATATCCAAGAGCACATCCAATCCAAATTATCTCCAGTGCAACATTCTTACCTGAAAAGGAAATCCACGGAATCAAACTTACACGAGGTCGTAGGGACTGTAGAAAAATCTTTGGAAGGCAAACAATTCACTTCACCTTTAGATATCGAAGGTGCTTTTAATAACATCCGGATGGAGTCAATTGTTACTGCGTTAGATAGACTAGAGATGGGTAGACCTATCTGTCTCTGGATCTCGTCCCTACTTGGCTGCAGGGAAGTTAATGCGGTCGCAAAAGGGGTTAAAGTCACAGGGGGACGCCGCAGGGTGGTGTCCTTTCGGCCCTACTTTGGCTAGTTACTATTGTCGAAGTTCTGATAATGCTAAATAAGTGTGGGGTTAAGGTAATAGCATACGCCGATGATTTGGTCCTAATAGAATCGGGACCGTTTCCCTCAGTCATGGCTGAGCTGTCACTTGTGGCCTCTGAGTCAACTCTGTCAAAACTGAGCTGGGGCTATTTACCAGAAATTGTAAACTTCCATCCTTTCGACTTCCCAAATTAAACAACCACGTTCTCCCGCTCTCATGGAAAGTTGGGTAAGAGTGATACTTGACTCCAAACTCCATGAACTGAATGTCATTTTGCACTTACTTCCATCGACTTTTACGTTATTTCCATCGCAGCTCAAAGTGCAATCAAGTTAAAGGAGGTTGGCCTCTGGAGGCAATCTCCCAAGGGACGTGGTAGTATTTTCGGACAGTTAACACCTTATTTCTCCAAACTTCTAAAAGATCTTTCTATCCGCAATCTAGAGTTTAAGGGTCGCGCTAGGGCAATCTTTCCAAATAGGCAGGATTTCATCGAGGGGAAACCTGCACCGAAGCTCGCACCTCTGTCTTCACTGAGGGTTCCAAAATGAAATCGTGTTTTTCAAGCAGAAGTCTTTGCGATCCTGCCGTCATGTAAAGTGCTTAGGGAATGTGGGAGGGAGGATCTCACGACGCTATGGTGCAGATCGTAACTTGTAAACTTCTGTAAGGAGGAGATCAAATATCTTGGGTGTGCAGGTAACATTTCTCTGATCTGGGTTCCAGGACATAGCAACATAGAGGAAAATGAAATTGCTGATGAGCATGGCAGGAAGGGGACTGAATTGGCCTCAGAGACCTTCAATCGGGCATCGGCATCCGCCTGACAGTTGTTGAATGGGAACTGCACAAATTATTTCTCAGGAAAGCGCAGAAAAGATGGAGCTCCATTTCTTCGAGTGCTGTTTCGAAACCCCTTTGGCCCCAGTACAATATATGAAGGACTCTGAAAGTCCTTTGGACTCCTTATCATTCAATTTCCAAACTCGTAGCTATGTTTACCGGTCACTGGACGATTGGCACTCACGTAAAAAAATCTAGGTTTACTATTTAACCCCCTTGCAGAAGCTATGGGAACCTTTCAGAGAAGAAGACTGTTGAGCACTTTCGCTGGAAATGTTCGGGTTTGGCAGCTAGACTATTAAGGTCGCTGGGTGCTGCTTTCTTCAACAGCCTGGGGCAGAGCGCGAACCAAGATCCGATCAATCTTCTCCATTACATCAAGAGCTAAGGTTGGCTGTAGATACCTGCTGTAGGAAGTCTCATAATTGTATCAAAACGGCGCTTTTACTTGGGAAATGCCAGTGAGGTACTTCAACCATTTCACCTACCTACCTACGCTTTACCCTTCCAATATATGTATGCACTAGTGTTCGACCAACAGTTCAAATTCAAGCAGTTTTATCTTTATTTTTATATTTATTTTTATCATTATTTTTACTCTTTTCCTTAGCTGCATATTTACCGTCAGCTTTGTCCTTTTATTAATCAAATCACTTTCAGCATAACGTCACATACTTGTCAAATGATCTGAAACCTTTCTTCTATTGAAGAAGCAAGTAACCAACTTCGGTATAACCAGCAACTTGCCTACCAAACAGACTATGGGAAGATTTTCCAAATATGCTTTGAGGAATTTCATGGTAGTCCACCTCATTGCTGCTTGAGCTTCAATTCGAGTAAAGATATTGAATTTTCACAGATTCATTGAGAATGTTTTTTGCCTGGTTATGTTTGGAGCAGATAATTGCAATAATTTGCTAGCAATACTACAAGGTGCGTATTATACTGCAACTGCATAAAAAAGTAATCACGCATTTAGCGCGAAGCCGGTTCTTTCGAAAGCAGTGCTTCTCGCTGCAGCAGAGCCTAGGTGCTTACATAGAATAAGTTGCTCCAGAAATTTCTATATTCAATGTTGTTGTTGTTGTAGCAGCATAAACATTCCCCATATTTACATACGGGGAATGCTGCTGGAGTGACAGTCCTTGGCCGGATATAAATTCGGGTCGTTTCGGTAACGTAGAACCGACTGTCGTGGAAACGTTTTTTTTTCTATATTCAATCGTTTTTTCCACTTTTTCGAAATGTGATCAGGTACATATTTTCAAAACTAATTAAGCTATAAAAAAATGTATCAAAATATCAAAAAGTTCAGGTAGTTGAAATATATCTTTCATTGTGATTTGGAGTCATTGCGGCTCTAAAATGGATGTTGCGCTTGGTAATCATTTAAATGCAGGCTTATTAACCACACGGATATTTATAGCCACCGCTGTAAATAAGAATGAATTTATTTGCAGTGGATACGAGCAAAAATAAATCACTTTCCCCTGCAATTCGTGGCAATTCTTGCAGCAGTTGAATGCTTACGCTGTTGACACAATTTTTGCCGACATGGGCGCCGCACAGTGGGAAATTCGCTGGAAAAACAGTGTTTTAAATGTTCGGTTATTATATTTGAATGGTTGAGCCTTATTATGTAATATTTGAATAAGAAAAATGTATTAGTAGTTTGCACGTAATTGACAATATTTTACGAAATAAAAGCAATAGGAACATTTTATTCAATTAAAAAATTTTATTCAGATAAAATGAAACAGAATTATTATGTCCACTTGAGCAATGTGTTTTCTTTATTGCTTTCCTTTTTCCTTTATCTTTTTGCTGCTGCTTGTGAAAATACAGGATGCACTAGACGAAATAGAGGAAACCGCACTGATCAATCGATTTAATATTTTAATAAATATAAGCAAACAAAAATTTTACTTAATATTGTACTTATCGCCTTGGACACTTTTGATGAATAAAAACTGTGTTCCCTCGGGTTTCCTCTGCTTTCTAGCTATAGAAAAATGAAAGTCCGGAAATTCCCGGGCTTCGCTAAAAAGCCTTTGTTGGGTATTTTAACGTAAGTTTGATTTAAGTGACGAAAAGTCGCTTGAAAGTAGAAGTAGAAAGTAGTAGAAGGTATAAAAAAATGCATACTTTGAGTGTTATGCCAATAGTTTTTTTGTTTCGGAATGTGTGGACATAGAGAGATGGTGTAGATGGTTTTCAAAATGAGTGCATTTTCAGTTTCTTACCAAGGATTTAGTAAGAAGCTTAAGGAGTCCCGCTGGTCTAGAGCTCGAAAATTTAGGGTAGTTTCAGGAATTTTTTTTACAATGAAAAAATGAAAAACGACATTTAAATTTTTTAGGCATTTTATTTAACTGCTTTTACATTTAAAAATTAAAAAAAAAAATTTTTTTTCAAAACTGTTGTTTCTAAATGAAAAAAAAATTTTAAGAATGAAAAAATATGTCTTAATTTTTTTTATTTTAATAATTTTAATTTAGGCTTATTATTTCACTTCTTTTACATACAAAAATTACAAAAAAAAATTTTTTTCAAAACTGAATAAAAAAAAATTTTCTAATATCAATGAAAAAAAAATTTTTTCTAAATGAAAATAATTTTTTTTTCTCAATGAAAAAAACAAAAATTTTAAGAATTAAAAAAAATTGTTTTAATATTTTTTATTTTAATAATTTTAATTTAGGCTTTTTATTTCACTTCTTTCACATAGAAAAATTACAATTTTGTTTTTCAAAACTGAAAAAAATGTAATATTTGATTTTGCAAAATTGAAAAAAAAAATTCTTTATTTTTTTATTTTAATAATTTTAATTTAGGCTTTTTATTTCACTTCTTTTACATACAAAAAAGAAAACTTTTTTTTTTCAAAACTGGAAAAATGTAATATTGGGTTTTTTTCAAAACTTAAAAAAAAATGTTTTTTTCATTTTAAATAAAAAAATTAAAAAAAAAAATTTTTTCAAAAATGAAATTCAAACGTTTTTTCAAAAATGAAAAAAAAAGGAAAAACAAACATTGAAACAATTTTTTTTTAATTCAAAAACTTCAAAACTTTTTTTTTAATTTTAATAATTTTATAAATGACGCTGAAGTTAACCCTCCCGAAAAATTGGACCTGGACGGTGTAGTCCATTTTGGCTCTTCTGTTTATCTGAAACACAAAAACCAAAAAAATTATTAATGAGCATGACTGTAGCTATGTATGTCTCGTACTAGAATAAAAAAAAAGAAGTTTTTACAGAATAACGCAGTTTTGAATTTGAAAATTCAAAAAAAAAAATTGGGATTTTTTTCAGTTTTTTAATCAAAAAAATACGGAATAATTGAAATAATAATATGATTCTACTCCGGGTGATAGCCTTTGATGTTGTGAACAACATATTAAAATCTCAGACGATTCGGTTGAATAGTTTTTTTTTGACAAGAGATTTCGAGATAAATGAGATTAAAATTTTGAGAGAGGCCGCTTGACGAATCTGACTCTACCTGCTAAAACGGCTGTAGAACTAAAAATACTGGGAATATCCTTCCAAGAATTTCAAAGTATATTCTTAAAAGCCAATACTTTCAAAATATCAAAAAAAAAAACAAAAATCGATTTTTTTTTAATTCTTGAACTTCAAATTCGCTTCATTGCATTCCAAAAACGTAAAACATGCGTTTCGAGATAAATGAGTATAAAGTTTCAGGTCCAGGAGCGCTCGGACCGCTCTCTACCTAGTTAATGGGCTGTAGAAGCTATAATATTGGAAGTTGCAGCATGAAAATTTCACAGTATATTCTTACGATACTAAACTTTTAAAATATCGAAAAAACCAAAATCGATTTTTTGAAATTTTTTAAATTTTTTAGGGAAACTGTACCTGTATAATTCTACCAAAACAGATACTACGTCCTTCAATAAGTTTATCCGATACGAAAAATACAATTTTATGCTTTGAAATACACTTTAGTATTCAGTATAGTATCCCTGCACATCTATACACTTATGCGAACGAGATCCAATTTATGAATTCCATCCCTGAAGTGAGAATCTGGAAGGGCTACAAAATACGCTTCCACAGCTGTTATGACCCGATCATTTGGTGAGAAACGCTTACCACGCATGCATTTTTTTAGGTCTAGAAACAGATGGTAGTCGCTAGAGGCCACAAGAAAATCGAACTTTAATTCATGGATTTTAGCCATTGTCAAAATGCTCTTTTAAATCGGTGCATTATCCTGATGGAATATAGTCTCTTCTTTTCTTTCGCAAACTGGGACTTTTTTCTACGCACTTTTTTTTGCTTTAGTTGGTTCAAAAGATTACAATAATATTTAGAATTTATTTTTTTACGAGTTTGTAAGTAATCCACAAACAAAATTCCTTTCACATCTCAAAAAAATGACATTAAATTAAAAAAAAAATTAACATCTGCTTGGTCGAATTCTGGACACGAACTCGTTTGAGAGCTGAAGAACTAGGTTCACACCGCACTTGAGCCTATCGTTTTGATTTAGGATCATGCTGATAGACCCAAGTCTCATACAATGTGATGAATCGACGCTCAAAATCCATTTTATCCTTTCGAAAACGCTCTAAATGTTGCTGAGAAAGTCGCATTTTAATGAGTTTTTTTCCATTGCTAGCGACTGAGGTACCCTTTGTACACACAGCTTTCTGAAGCGCAATACTTCAGTTAAAATTTCACTTAAACTACCCAATGAGGGTAGCTATTCTTTCGGATAGCCAAGCTGCAATCCAGGCAGTGGGTTCGGCTACAACAACCTCTAAAGTGGTGGAACAAAGTAGGAATAGCCGCCCCACCTTGAGTATGGACCATAAAGTTATCTTAATCTAGGTCCCGGGACATCGGAACATTCAAGGTAACGAAAAAGCAGATGAACTGACAAGACAAGGATCTACCATGAATAACGTTCTTGTATTCACACTATTAGATGCAGTCAAGAATTTCCCAAAAATACTTCCAAATCGCGGATTGTAGATGGATGCTGATGTAGATACTGGTTTTTGGCCGTGGTTAACGTGGAACGTCTTCAAGGCTTGAAAAACCACATTTAAATTCAGCAATTCATCTTTTTACTGTACTAATTGATGGCAAAAAGTCCCTATACATTTTCAACATTCCTTCATAAAATTCCTTTGCTTTTAAACCTTCCAAAAACTAAAATTTACTCACTGCACGATACTTGAGTGTGCCAACACAACAAAAAAACATGTAGGCTGGTAACAACGCCCTCTCTTATCGAACCGCAAAACTTATTGAACAACCTAGTATTCTTATATAATGTCCATAAGACGCCAACTCAAGGAAAATGCATTGGAATTAGATGCCATTGGCAAGAAGATTATAAGTGAATGCAAAAAATATGAATTACTATTTTATTCATATTTTTTCTTTCACTAAAAATAATTTATAGAATGCAGTTTGTTTTGTGTTTAAACGTCTTACTATAAAAACAAAGAGGGTACTCATAGAGGCTGACATTTTCAGTTTTTATTTCCTACTTTAAAGCAATCAAAACCACAATTTTAGCGTACCCAGCACCTTTTTCAAAACTTCACGACGTATCTATGGGGACATCGGAAATCAAGCCAACCAAAAAATCGAATTCACACGATTTTTGCTTTCCATTTCTTGGAATATCAATTCATTTGTGTTTTAAAAACATAGTAGTCTGTGAGAAGCTGTTGTCTGACTTCGCTCATTTTTGACACCGTCGTTAAGATATCTTCCTTTTTATGCTTAAATTAAAATGTGTATTTCAAAATCTTTTCTATAGATCTAAGTGATGTACCTCTCGGGGTGACCAATATCAACCATTTTTGGAATTTTTATTAACCAGCTTACTGAACTGAATTGCATACAAAATGTGATCAACTTATTTTTTACCAAAAATTGTATGAGACCCTATCACTGTGCGCCAATTTGGCTGCGGAGCCTGTTGCAATGATTACTGTTACTATTGTAAAAATTCACTTGCTGCCACATGCGTCCCCAGTTGAGTGAAATTTATGCAGCCACATGCTGGCTTCCTGTTTCTTGGTGCATTTTATGCATATTTACTTTCCGCTTTCGTTATTTATTTTTATTGTTTGTACACTTCTCATACATTGTGCGTGCGCATTTTGCCTTTTGCCATGTTTTTACGCTTCACGCAATTTTTCTCCTTGTTACATATCGTTTAACAAATTGTAGGCCTCAACTTTTCCACTTAATTTCTGTTAATTTTTATAGTGTAAAATTGCATTTCGAGTTCGTCGTGGCGTATGATTAACATTGCAGGCGACGCCGGTTGACAGCTATTTATGTGAATTATTTATTTGCGTTTCACTGATTTCTTGGCTAATTTTCGCATTGAAATCAAGGTTTGCAAGAGAGGTTGGTAGTAAATTTTGGGTATCAACTTTTTGATATGTAATAATAATTCAGGCAATTCCCAAGCTACGGAAAGTGCAGAGTGGATACAATTTTTTTTTGTTGTATTTGTTTTTGTTACTAACTTGAATTCATCAAATAATCAAGGGGTCATTGCGCTATGCACGTGCTAACGCTTTTATGTGGAGAACGCGTGGAAAAGTAAATAAAGAAAAAAAAACGAAAAACACTTCTCGCAGTAGTAAATTACTTTATTGAGTTTGCCTTATTGAGTTACATCTTCCAACAGCTACACTTATGAAATTACGCGTAGCTTTATTCAGCTAGCTGCCACAAGTGATTAAATTGTTTCCGCTGTTATTGCAGCAGCTGTTGCTACAACCCGACTATAATCAAATCAATAAACTGGGGGATACGAAACATATTTTTTTGGTCATTTGCTACAGTGAATTTACTATCTTCCAATAATTTGTATTTCATCACTTAAAAACACGAAATAAAAAATTTTGACTTCACAGCTAAGCAGTTGCTAGTGCGGCAATAACTTTGTGTTGCATGTAAGAGAGAAAAGGGTTGCGAAAAATCATTAGTAGGAGGTATTTGCATATGGTGGTCGACGTAGCCGAATGGATTGGTGCGTGACTACCATTCGGAATTCAGAGACAACGTAGGTTCGAATCTCGCTGAAAGACCAAATTAGAGAAATTTTTTTTTCATATGGCGGTCGCCCCTCGGCAGGCAAAGGCAAAACTCCGAGTGTATTTCAGCCATGAAAAAGCTCCTCATAAAAAAATATCTGCGTGCGGAGTCGGCTTGAAACCGTAGGTCCCTCCATTTTGTGGAACAACATCAAGCGCACGCCACAAATAGGAGGAAGAGCTCGGCCAAACACCCAAAAAGGGTACATGAACATACAAACAAATTTATGTATGCATTGCAAATAAAGGGGCAACATGCGAGGCGAGCGTGAAGGCGAATATGCAAAACGCCGAGAAAAATGTATGCAGCGAAGTGAAGCAAAAACAGCAATACTACAGTTAAAGGACTGCTGAAGCAAAGGAGAGCAAAATAAAAAATTAAAAAAAATCAATAAATTCAATCTTTAATGGAAAATTTCGATTGCTTCATCCAAAATACGTTCCCAAGTATAAATAATGGCTAAGGAAAAAATAATTGCTGAAACCTGAAGTCAAAAAAAAACTGGTATGGATACTAAATTTGTTTAAGTTCATTCAAAGAGTTGTCAACCTTCAAAAACAAGCCTTCCAAAAAAAGATTCATGTTCAGTATGAATATCGTTATCGTGTGAGCTACGATCTTTCAAAATAAAAAATTAAAAAAAATTACGGACATTCACTTTGAAGGTCCGAAAAAAATTCTAAAAAATCTGTTTTCCAAATTATCGTTGTTCATATAAAAACGACAATGGTACTAAACAAGAACCTTTTAGTCTTTTTGATTTCAGATAACTGTGAGTTCCGAAAACCGTGTCACCAGCGACATATTTTTTTGAAATACTATTTTTTGAAGGCCGACTACTTTTTGAATGAACCACGTATGTCCAAAAGTAAAATTTTATTTTTTAATAATGCATCAAAAAATTAAATACTAAAAATAAAAATAATAAATCTTCGTTCGTTTCAGTTTTACACGCTTTTAAAGAAATACCCAAAAAAACCATTTCAAATGAGACGATGGCCCTAAGGATATATACACCACACCAAAATTGTGCACACCAATATTTTGTACAATTTTGACTATTTTTGTAACTTTTTTTTTGAATTTTAATTATTCCTTTTCAAATAAAATATTTTTTTAACAAAATATATTGTAGTTCGCAGTCCAACAAAAAAATAAAAAAATCCACAAACTTGCGCCAAAAATGCTCTAAACGAAAAACTGTTTTTAGAAGGAATAGCAATAGAACTAAATAAAAAAACTTTATACATTGTTTATTAGTAGTTAAAATTTATAAAAAAATGTATTTTAATTTTTCTTTACAAAAATTAGTATATAAAAAATCACGTGACCCAAAGTACAATGGAAAAAAAAATTCCTCCACGGCCTGCATTATTTCTACTTGAAATGTTGATGGATCTGTAAACAAATTCTTGTCAAATAAAGTTGTAGTTATAGTCTGTCGATCCAAATTTTTGAATCTCGAAAAATTTTGCAATTAACGGTATTTTATAAAAAAGTATGCGTTTTACGTCATAAATGTCATACTTTAATTATGTTTATAAAATTTTTGAATTTCAACAGAATAGAAGTATTAACGCCTTGGCAATAATAGATTAAAAAAAATGTTTATAGATATTTAAATACAAAATGATTTCATCTCTATTCAAAAGACAATAAAAAATATAAAAAATTGGTATCATCCAAACTACGTAACGACACAATAACTATCAGAATGTAGCTTAAGGGGTTACTGGTAGTCAAAATTTTCAAAAAATTTAATTTTTTTTCTTGCATTTGTTTAAGGTATAATATCTTAAAAATATTGTGTGAAAATTTGAAGTGAGTCCGACAAATATATTACTTTTCGAGTTATTCAACAATTAACAAAGGCGCTCGGACGCGCCGGAGCGTTCGAAACAAAGTAGCTAAATTTTAAATGTGTTTTTCTCAAAACTATGTTTTTTGAACTGGTGATACCTGTTACTTAAAAATCGCTTGGTAGATTTCAATGAAATTTATACTGCTTTATTTAAACAATTAATTGTCGATTTTTTTCTCGAAAATCTTAAAAATATTTCCTGAAGCCGTCATATTGTTAGTCTTGAAAAAAAGAAAGCTTCAATCAGGCACAAGATTACCTATTAATAAAATTAATTTCTCTTATCCGATTGATTTGAGTTGAATCTCCAAAGACTTGTGATGATCACCGCAAGGGACTTCTGCTGAAACGGGCTCCACACAAACAGCGATAACTTTTACAATTATTAATTTTTTTTTTTATTTTAATTTAATTTTTTTAATTACAATTTTTTTTTTTTTAATTTTGCTAAAGTCAAGTCGAAACATGATGTATTTTTGTAAAATAAAGAAACTGACTAGCAAAAAGAAATGATTGAAAATCATGATTTTTTCGAGCGTGTGACTACCCCTAACCCCTTAAAAAAGCTAACAAAAAATCGTTAAACTCCGGAAATTAAGCAATACGCCAGCTGTCAATAATGTTCTGCTATTTATTTTATGCAGAAGTGTGCCTTGCACGGTTGGAAATGTTTAACTTTTTTTTTGAACCACTGGGGCATATTTCACGTGAATTCTTAAGCTTTTTTCCACAAGCAGAGCTAAAGTTTTTACTTACACCTTCGTTTTTTGTAGGTAGGTAGGTATAGTGGTTGTCAATTGACACACCTAGGCCTTTTTTTTGTTTTTTTTTTTTGTTTTTTACGAGGAGGAAGCATCGAAAGCCTAACCCCGTCAGTGTGGGACTTTAACCCGAACTAAACCTCCTACCGTCAAAGTACCGATCCCCCCGGTACAACCGTTAAGTATTCGTCGGGAGGCGGTTTGAGCACTAAGCTCAATGTCCGTTGTTGTCCTGATGCAATACGTCGAAAGTAGCAACTGCTTGTTACCACCCACTGTTTAGGTCATCTGATGAGAGAGCCACCCCTGTCATAGCAGTACTCCCCCACCCACCATGTCTCTGTCCATACCACAGAAACGTAAGTTTCTATGTCTGGTATCGTCAGTTTACCTGCATCCAAATAATTTTATCTAGCAAGTGGTCCTACAGCACAACCATAAGTTACTAAATCTACTACTACAGGAGAAGTTACTACATCTACTACTACGGGAAAAGGTACTACGTCTACTACTATGGAATTCCAGCTATTGCTATGCTTTCGCTTTTTCGCTTTCTCTCCATTTGTCTCAAATCATTGAGTACGAACGCTGACAAATTTTTGATACCATCCCATACTTCCTTAGATTGTAGCATATGTGGAACAACATTGTCCGGTGTTATTCCTTGTGCTACTTGGTTTTCCAGCAACTCTCGTTCTTTTCTATATCTCTGGCAGTGAAAGAAAATATGCTCCGCATTTTCATTAGCCTTGGCACAAAATGAGCATATAACTCCATCATCATGACCATATTTATGGAGGTACTCTCTAAAACAACCATGTCCTGTCAGGAATTGCGTCATATAAAAGTCGACATTACCGTGTTTTCTATCAACCCATGCCTGCACATCACTAATGAGTCGGTGTGTCCATCTCCCTTTGGTTGTTATATCCCAGCGCCTTTGCCATTTAGATAGACTCTCGTATCTGATTTCTTTGCGCTCCTCAGCTATTAACGGCCTGCC
Organism: Anastrepha obliqua; assembly: GCF_027943255.1. NCBI lineage: Eukaryota > Metazoa > Arthropoda > Insecta > Diptera > Tephritidae > Anastrepha > Anastrepha obliqua. The sequence goes on along the minus strand of NC_072894.1, from coordinate 108,750,947 downwards.
AAGGCTTCGGCTCTTGTCATATATTCTCTTACTTTCCAGAGCCATTATATCTGGGGGCATTATGCCAGAGATTACCCCAATAGCTTCATGGGATACAGTGCGAAAAGCGCTTGCGACTCTAATAGCGCTCAGTCGAAACAGAGATTTTGTACTTTTGCCGTATGTCTCGTATTTTAGCGCTTGTCCCCATACCGGTGCAGCATACATCACAATGGATTGGGTAACTTTTGCCAGTAGTAGCCTTCTGTTCTGCCTTGGCCCGCCTATGTTAGCCATTATTCGAGATAGCGCCGTGTTTACCCGTGCTGCTTTCTCACAAGCTTTTTCAATGTGCACTTTGAAGTTTAGGCGTGCATCAATCGTGACTCCCAAGTATTTCAGGTACGGTTGGGTGCTGATGTTATGCCCGTCTATGCTTAGTGTGATGTTCTCAATTTTTTTCCTGCTTGTAATCAAAACTGCTTCAGTTTTTTGGCCCGCAAGCTGTAGGTTTGACGATGAAAGCCAGTTTTTTAGTTTGTGAACTGTCGCACTGCATATAGTCTTGATTTGATGAAGTTCCTTTGCAACTATTGCCAACGCAATATCATCCGCGTATCCGATTAATTGGGCTGCTTTTGGTATGGGGATGCGGAGGATTCCATCGTAGAGCACATTCCACAACAGAGGGCCCAGCACAGAGCCTTGCGGTACTCCCCCAGTTACTCTATATTGCTTAACTCCTTCGTCTGTGTCATAGAGTAGTATTCTATCTGACAGGTAGCTTCTTATCAAACGCAATAGATATGGTGGCGTGTCCAGGTTCCCTAAAGCTTGCATAATGTGGGACCAGCATGCAGAGTTAAATACATTTTTTACGTCCAATGTAATGACGGCGCAATACTCCTTGGTACCATGCATCCATCTTGTTCCTTCAATGGCATTTTCCGCTATTGATGTAAGTTTTTTTATTGCATCAATTGTCGAGCGCCCCCTGCGGAAACCATATTGGTTGTCGGACAAGCCTTCTTTTTCAGTAACGTGCTGCTCCAAACGATCAGCAATAAGCCGTTCTAATCAATCATACATAGGGGTCGATACGAGCTTGGTTGACCCGGCATCTTATTAGGTTTCGGCAAGAGGACAAGTCGTTGCTGTTTCCAGATTTTTGGGAAGACACCATCTCGAAAGCACTTTTGATATGTCTCCGTGAAGGGTTTTGCATCTTCTTTCAGTGCGAGTTTAAGAGCTCCGTTTGGTATTCCGTCTAATCCTGGAGCTTTAGTGTTTCCAAAACGACTCAAGGCTTCTTTTACCTCTGTTTCCGTAACAGTAGGTATATCTGTAGTAAAAGATGCGTCTGCTGTTAGTCGGTATTCTTGCTCACCAAGGCCTGCTGTAGGCCCATTGTGATACCAGCAGGGCTGTCTCCTCTCCTCACTCTACATTGTCCTCATTGAACCAACCTGTGGCTTTAATATATCTAACAAGACTTGTTATTTTTATATTGGCTACTTCTGCCAAGTTATTCAGGGAACTTTTTCCTAAAATATTGAACCTTCTTCTATCCAGAGCCATGCACCCGCATAGAAAATGTTCTGTAGTCTCTTTTTCTTTGTCACAGCTTCTGCAATAGTCGTTATAGGGCGCTCCCAGTCTACTGGCATGCCTGCCAGTCAGACTATGCCCTGTTAGGACCCCGAGAAGATCTCTCATGTTTTTCCTGTTCAGTTTCAACAGTCGGTTTGTGCTGCCCATGTTCCATTCCGGCCACGTCTTCTACTAGTTGCACAGGTCAGGGACTGAGACCATAGCCTGTTGGCAGCACTGATAGTGTGTTTATCTATAAGCATTTTACAAGTTGCTAAAGGTATAGGCATGTCCGCTTTGTCTGGTTGGATTGGTAATGTGGTACCCAATCTCGCTAGTTCATCTGCTTTGCAATTGCCTTCTATGCCTCTATGACCCGGCACCCAGAGCAGGTGTATTACAAAGTACTGTGATAGTTCTGTCAGAACATCGATACATTCTTTTACTGTCTTCGAGTTAATATTGGGCGATTTTAAAGCTTTCAGGGCCTTCCCTGATACCCAATATTTCAGCTCGAAATACACTGCAGTGATCCGGTAACCGGGATGAGATGTTCGCATTCAATCCTTCAGAATGAAGGCCTCCGCCGACTTGATCATTTAGCTTAGAACCATCAGTATACATAGATACTAATTCCGCTTCTATTGTCCATTACCCCATTGTCCCAATATTCTCTCGTTGGGTAAGTTGTGGTAAAGGATGTGTTTAAATGCAACTCTACTAAGTTACAAAAGTCTCACGTTTGATGTAGCAATTCATCTAAAAAGACCAGAATTATGAGCCAACAACTCTTGGTTTTTGCATCATGATAATGCACCGTCTCACACTGCACTCGTTCTTCGTGACCATTTCGCCAAAAATTCCACGCATATCGTTCCGCAACCACCGTATTCGCCTGATTTGGCTCCGTGTGAGTTCTAGCTATTCCCAAAACTCAAGAGGCCACTCCGGGGATCGCGTTTCGAGTCAATTGAGGAGAAGCTGAATCGAAGAAGGTGCTGATGGCCATTACCGGAAATGGACTATTTGGCATGTTTCGGGGATTGGAAAAATCGTTGGCATAGGTGTATTTTATCGAGAGGGGATTATTTTGAAGGGGATGAAATTGATTTACAAGAATAAATAAAGATTTTTCATTTTACAACCAAATTCACCTTACTTTTTGCCCACAGGTAAAAAAAGAAAATATTAATCCTGGCAATCCTAATAAGGATAATGGAAAACTTTTATCAAATTATTGCATTGTCATCGGTCCTTGATAGGTGTGCAAAATTTCAAGTCGATCAGATTTTTAGAAGCCAGTGAAAATTAAGCTCAAAGATTCCGTTACATGCATACATACATACATACATACAACCCGACCTAATAAAAGTGTGTTAAAAACACAACTGCACTCTAAAAAGTAAACATCAACAATCCAAAAAAGCGAGCAAAACGCTTTGAAACTGTTTTCTCGCACTCATCGGCTTTGCTCTCTGCTCTTGTCGGCGCTCACTGTGTTATACACAAGCTTATTTGTATTGACTTGTATGTAACCAGTTTTATCGCACTGACAATCTTTATCGCACTGACAATCTCGGCTCGGCTTTCAACGTTCACTCTGGCCACACCCTTACTGTTTTATTTTTCTGTGTTTAACATTTCATAATTTATGTTTCAACCCTAACTCTGAAAACCTTAATGCTACCTTGGATTACCTTCAAGCCGTTTGCAATAGATATTGTAGCTTTTTCCTGTGAACCCCATCAGGGTTCCTGAATTAAGGCGATGTCCACGTCCTACTCCGCCAGAAGAACGTTTAGGTTGTCCGTTGCAGTCTGTGAATGCTGCAGATTAGTTTGGGCAACCCATGTTTACTGGTTTCCTTTTTCGGACTCGGCGTCATATTGCTGCATGCCAGTCAGCAGCGAGAATTGGTCATCGCATTTAATGGACGGTACCCGCGGACTACCTCCACCGAGTCGTAACCTGGTGTTTGACCCTCCTGGTTCGCCATGACTTAGTCAACGACTAAGCGAGACAACCTGGTTTTCCGCGGTTGGAGGTTTCATCTACCAATTCCATTTGGAGATGGTCCCGTGCCATCTTACTAAGCCCCTTGGTAAGTTTGGAGGCAACTAGATCCTGAACCAAGATCTTGTGCTTCTTTGTTACCTTCCCAGTTTCGTCGTGCGTGCGGTTTCGTTTCTTGGCATCTGTCTTATTGGCGGCTTGGAATACCAAGTATTCATCAACCACCTTTTCACATCTTGCCTTGTCGGTCTCATCTCTGGCATGAACTTTACCTTCGGTCCCGTTTTTTCAAATCCTGCCAAGGACAAAGGATAGCGAGAGACTTCTGGCAGAGTTTATACCTCGAGGAACGTTTGTTACCACTTTTTTGTCCCATGGATTTAGCGGATGTTGTTGGCGTACTGTGGCCCACAGCTTTACCCTAACTGTTTCTTTGCTGGAGGTCAAGAGCTCATCTTCTGAGAGTGACCCAGTCATCCTCAGTTTATCCTTGCTCGTACCTCTTGTCCATTTTTCCGGCTATTTGTTAAGTGCCTCTGTTCCTATTTCCTGTCTATCTGTTTGATTGTCCTCCGGTTTTGTCCGCATGTTCGTTTGTAGATCAGTCCGTACTGTCAATGCGTCCGTATGTTTTCTCGTCATTTTGGCCGTTAGGTTTATGGGTTTTTCCGTCATTCGAATTTTTGTTTTTTGATTTGTAGATTTCATCTGGTTCGTACGGTCACCTGCCCCGCAAAGGGAGATGCGCATGTCGCCATCCGCGGAGAGAGGATAGGGAAAATATCCGGTCAACCATGGCAGCGCCCCATACCATGGCAGGCCACCGTTCAACCTGAGGCGGCCTGATATCAGGACGGCTCCGTTCGAAGACAGGCTTATTTAGTCCACCGGCTGCCAAACCCACCCAATAGGCACGGGTCGCATCACACCTTGGGTTGAGGGAGTTTTTTAACGAAGTTTACGTCTTCAGTCTGTGTGGTTCGCGGGAGATATTTGCTTTCCTACCCTCCATATCTGGGAGGTGTTCCCCTATTCACCACCTGGCGACGCGCCCTATAGGAGTTACAGGCTCCCAAGTGATGTGGCAGCCGAAGTTAATGAGCAAACCTTGTAAGTCCACCATCCTTGGGGTACAACTCTAAATATTGCCGCCTTCGTTAAAAAAAATATCTGGAATAAGACATCTTTAAAAATTCTTAACCTACATAACTAAGTAATTTAATTTTTTTTGTATAGGTGGTGACTCTTCTCAAAAATATGTCTGGATTGAATAGATATGATTTAAATGTAAATGAACTCAATGATTTCTTACAACTTCCTATAAAAGTTAGCTGACTACATTCCCCCGTACCTGCGTGATTTTAGTTGAAGCAAAATAGAAAATGGAAAAAACTACAACTTTTCGATTCGAAGCCCATTTTTCTTAGAACTAACTTGGCAAAGCTTTATTGCATTACAATTAAACATACATACGTCAAAAAAAAAATGTTTAAACGCAATAGCCAAGAACGGAAATAGAAAAATCGTTTTTGCTCATTAAAAAGGCTTCCAGGTTCATCAGCGACTCGCATTGACAGTTCAACTTGCATTGCAATCGAATCACAGTTCGAAACAATCATTTTTTAAGCATTTTCTCTTCTGAGAAATTTCCGCTTCATTAGCAACGTGGGAGCAAAAGTTAATTGCATTTCGTCATTACTTTCGTCTTTCTTGAACAGAAAAAAATATGGCAAATCCAATACACATACGAGTATACACGTATACACAAAATAGGTCACTTTGCGATTTTTGATTTAGTAGCAATCTTCGAATTTTTTATGCCTTTAGGAGCTCAAAGAATACATAGTTAAAATTTGCCGAATTTACGTCTGTAGACATTTGAAGACAACTTGAGAGTACCACTAATTAGCTCTTATTTTAAGCAAAATATAAAGAAACTTGACGAAATTTTTACTCCATTATATATCATTAAAAAAAATTTCCATTAGCTGCAATATCCTCCTCGATCTCTACCCATAACAGGGGCTGGAAACTTCGTGTGTATGACAAAAGCAACCTCTGTAGGTTTTAAAACATACCACCTGTCATTTCTGCGATTGGTCTTTTGGCCTCGGTGAAGTTTTTTTTTCGTCAGAGAAAACTATAACATCTCAGACACTTCAGGGCGTTTAATTTTGTTTAGAAATCATCTTGATCGGATAACTCGCTGTTGTCATGTTTGCTCCGACATTAACTGTCTTCTACGCTAAACGTAGAATTTACACCAGTGATTTTCATGTACAACTCGACGGATAAGACCTTCAGAAATCTTAAGCTCCCTCGCAAGGACCCTTATTGATTTTGAAGGCTCCCAGTAAATGTTCGCTAGCATTTGTTGAATAAATTTTTCGGATTGGACAGTGTCAGAACGTTCCTCGTGCTATTGAGTTTTGCAATGGACTCTGCAACACCGCCTGATGCCTTCAATTCACAGCGAACTTAATGAATGAATGAATGGGCGCACTTAAAGAAATTAGAAATTACTAATCGGTGTGATTTACACACGCATAGCACCGAAACTACAAGTCTCTTAATTTCTTGAGTTAAGCTGCAGTGCTCCATGTCTCATTTGAAAAAGAGCAAAAATAAAAATAATGATTTAATATGCATGTTCTCAACTACCGAGTGCACTCTGTATTTTGTTTGTCTCAGCTCTGAGATCAAGTGAAAGTTAAACACCCGGTTCCATTTCTGGTTACCCTTACGCCATTATAATATTCGTTAATTATTTTATTTGCCTTACATACTTATATAACGGATTATAAAGCATAGTACTTCTCTTTTAAGCTAGTGAGAGACACAAAATTCCTTTTTTTTATTTGAGCGACTCATGCATACAATTACACCAGAGCTGGCCACATCACAGCCACGTACTCCAAATTGTTCTCTATTTCTCTTCATTCTGCTTTCATACGTATACGACAAAAACTGAGAGAAATAAATTCTTTTTTTTTATTTGAGCGGCTCATGCATACAATTACACCAGAGCTGGCCACTTCCTTCTCATTATTCTGCTTTCACACATACATTAGCGTAGTCTATGCAGCAGTGCTCAATTGATGCACAACTTTCAACCAATCAAGTCGCAGCAGCAGTCTGCGAGGACGCACACTTACAAAGATCGCTTAAGAATTACCACTCATGAATATAAAACAAATATTGAAGAATTAGTTAATAAATAGGAAATTTATGTATTACTTTTCCATTATTTAATTTTATTAAAAATATTGCATTAATAAAATGAGTAAGTACATAAAGCAAAAAAAAAAATGAATTCAATTACCTCACATTAGACAATGGCAAACCTCCGACTGTATTTCTGCCTTGAAAAAGATGCTCATAAAAAATATCTGCCGTTCGGAGTCGGCTTGAAACTGTAGGTCCCTCCATTTGTGGAACAACATCAAGTCGCACACCACAAATAGGAGGAGGAGCTCGGCCAAACACCCAAAAAGGGTGTGCGCGCCAATTATATATATATACTAGCAAACCCGGTCCCCTTCGCTGGGCACACTAAAATAGAATAGATATGGTTTAGAACAGAAAATATATGGTTTTCATATTATTTATTTCTTTATTCTTTATTCAAGCGCTTTGGCATAAACAATATTTTTTGTTTTTCTATTTGTTTTTGAGTAAATATAAAATATAAATTGAAAATCAGGAAAAAAGAAGATTGTTTTTAAATTTCAAATCAACGCATATGAATAAACAATCGTCTTTTTTCCTGATCATCCATGCATTTTTCGTTTCAATTTATATGTTTTATTAAGCATTGGAGCTTTTTTAACCATTATCCATTTATATTTTTCAAAAAAAAAAAACGAAAAAAATTGTTTTTTCCATGAACATATAATTTCATTCGGATTTCACATTAAATTCTCAAATTTCGTAAGAAATTATTCACTGTTCCAAAATCCACTCCAAAAAAATTCACAAACAATTTTTACATGTTGCACTTACGTTTTTTCCTTATGGCATCCAAATCAGAAAGAAATATTGACACATTGTAACTCACACTGTCAATTTGACAGTTCAGTTCCACCCCAAGCGTTAAAAAAGTAAGCGACATTATGGCTGGCTCAAAAGAACGCTGTACCCGTTGCCACTGCTCCGAATTACAACCAAACTTTACGAAACCCATTTTCAATACTTACTTAACAATGTGCATAAGTTTGGTTTAATTCGGTGCAAAGACACGGCGGGTCCACGTTTTGGCATATATTTTGAGACCCTAGTCATCAATAGGTATGAAAATTACCCCGTATTAAAGCACTTATCAACAGCTTTCAGTTGATACCCATATTGTACATACACGTCCGAAGGTTACCCGGGTCCACGTTTTGACCTATATCTCGAGACCCCAGTCACGGAGCGGCATGAAAAATACTCTGATCTAAAGCATTCACCAACAGCTTCAATTTGATACCCATATTGTACATACACATCCGAAGGTTACCCGGGTCCACGTTTTGACCTATATCTCGAGCCCTATCCACCAATAGGTATCCAAACTATACGGAAACTATTTTCAATACCTTCTTAACAATGTGTGTAAGTTTGGTTTAATTCGGTGCAGACACGGCCGGTTAGCGAACACACACAAAAAGTTGACTTTATTTTATATATACGATTTTTTTCAGTTTGTGTCCGAAAAATCCAAATATCTTACGGAACCCTATTTTTTTCCTAAATAAAATGTAATCCATGTTACTCGTGGATAATGTAGTTTTCGAATGGTGAAAGAATTTTTAAAATCGGTCCAGCAGTTTTTGAGCCTATTCATTACAAACAAACAAACAAACAAACAAAGTTTTCCTCTTTATAATATTAGTATAGATATATATATTCAGTTGTGAGTTACAGGGTGTTAAGAATGTAAGTGAAGAAAGAGAAAATTCGGTTACAGTTTTTCTGTGATAAAGGCGAAAATGCCAGCTAGGCCGTTGAAATTGTGAATGGTTGTCGAAACTGTAACAGTTAATTACGTGCAATTTTGGTTTCGACGATGCCATTCAGGCATTTCTGATATTCAAAAAAAAGGTAGAAAATGTCGGCATGTTAGTAGTCGTAGCATCGCTCAGGAGCTAAACCATTTGGGCAAAATAAAAAATAAAAATGGATTTCTTTCTCGAAACTAATATTTATAATGCCGGAACAATATAAATTATGAAATAACATTTCAAACAAAATCTTTTCATCAAATATTTTAACCCATTATTGTCCCTCACAGTGGGTATCCTTGACACTTTTTTTGACAAAAACCTAAAATGTGCTGTTAAGAAGGGAGTTAGAGGGTTAAAGGCAATATTTTCTAGAAAATTTTATTAGGGAGTTATTAATTTTAATTTTAAAATTCTCATTAGAAGGTATGCAATTTTCAATAAAATATTTTGAAATGTTTTTAACGCGCACAAAGTTCGAAACCTATATTAGGTGCGCAACTAAGTTATTGCTGTTTTTTTTTTTTGATGAAAATAAAACTTTATTCTGAAAAAAATGGTTTCAAGTGAGTTATTGAAAGTATTGCCCAACGCTGGCTACTACTACTTTTTCCCATCTTTCTGGTAGATCTCGTATACCGTCGCGGTAAAACTCTTGATCTTTTGAGGCTATACACGGATCAAGTCATTTTTTGATGTCTTCATATGAATGGAACTGCTGGTCAGCTAGACCAAGTGCCATCGATCGGAACAGGTGATAATCGGACGGCGCAATATATGGAGAATATGGCGAGTGGGGTACGATCTCCCATTTCAGTGTGTTCAGGTAGGTTTTAACGGGTTTGGCAACGTGAGACCGAGCATTGTCATGCAGTAGAATCACTTTTTCATGCCTCTCCTCGTATTGCGGCCGCTTCTCGCGCAGTGCTTGGCTCAATCGCCTCAATTGTAGTCGATACCGATCCCCAGTAATGGTTTCGCTTAATTTTAACAGTTGGTAACAAATAACACAAACTTGGTCCCACCAAATACACAGCATAACCTTCGCAGAGTGAATATTCGGCTGAGGCGACGACGTAGAAGCATGACCAGGCAGTCGCCATGACTTTCTTTACTTTGGATTGCTGTAATGAATCCATTTTTCATCACCCGTCACGATGCGATGAAGAAAACCCTTCCTTTTTGCGGCTGAAGCAGTTGTTCACAGGTGAAAATCATCCCTTGGTTTTAACTCATAAGGAACCCAAGTCCCTGGTTTCTAAATCATTCCCAAAGCATGCAATCGCTTTGGAAATGGATTGGCGGGTAACTCCTAATACTGAAGCAAGCTCTTCTTGCGTTTGTCACGGATCCTCATTGAGCAATACCTCCAATTCAGCGTCTTCAAAGGTTTTTGGCTTTTCTTCACGCGGACGGTCGTCAACATTAAAATCACCGTCTTTGAAGCGACGGAAAAAATCTCGGCACGTTCTTTCACTTAAAGCAGCATCTCCATAAACCGTTTTGCAGCTCTCGGTGGGAAGAGGAAAACAACACTTCCCGCAAATGACGATTATTCGGCACAAATTCAGATGTTTTCACAAAACCAAAAGTATATGATACCAACACAAAATAGCTAATGTTTCGAAGCAGTTTGTTTACGATATGTCTAAGCTTGGTTTATGATGTTTAGGTTATGTTAGAAGCGACTAGCACACCCTGCTGGCGGGATCTATTGACAAATACCGGGAACTTAGTTGCGCACCTAATAGAAGGAACTATCTTTCGCAAAAAAAATTATTAAAATTATATGAGAACCAAATAACTGCTTACCTCGATTGGGTTAAGCTTTTACAAACAACCGTTATGAGAGCAATTTTATAATAGACTTATAAACTAATGCGTCCGAATGTAAAACAGTTTAATTTTCATATAATTATTTAAAGTTATAGAAAAAGTCTTCCCCAACCGGAGCGAAGCCTCGAATTCCGCGATTTAATAAAACGAATGAAAAGGCGTTAATTAAATTCAACTGACAATTAAATTGTTAAATGAGAAATAAACGCGAATAAATGAAAACGAAAGATACTCTAATTGGAAGCAAATGAACAAGAACAGACGCAAAGCTAAAACAAACTGGTTACTAAGAAATAGTTCGCTCCAAAACTTTTAACGCTAACATCCTGCCACTTTTGAAAGCGCGCAAAAAACTCGAAAAGCAACAAAACTGCAAATAAAGCATATGAAAAGAAACGAAAAGAAAGAATTTTTAACAAAACTATTCCAACTTTGTTGCAAGTCAAAGCCAGAAAACCTCTCAGCAGCCAAACTACTTCGTTCTTAATATCCTTAGAAACAAAGTGTGCAAAACTATTCAGCTGCTTAAGGTGTGCTTATAAAAGGGAAACATACATAGGAGCACAAATTTAACAAGCATAACAGAAAGATAGAAGCAAAAAAAAAAAAATAAAAAAAAAATTTTATTTTCAAAGTTTTTGCATAGAAATTTCATAAATACCAAAAAGACAACACAATTACAGAAAAGTTCGCATGCAACATGGCAACGGTGAATTGGGAAATGGAATTGCGCAGTGCAAAGCAAAGCGCACATTTGTATGCTTGGAAGTTGCAACTTGTAGCTGTTATCGAAAGTTGCAACTCCAATTGAAGGCCAACAACTGGGGAAGCAGTTGAAAGGCGCGTTGTAGAAAAGCGTGCAAAGTAGTTGTGTTACGACAAATGCGTGTAACTAAGCCAACAGACAGCTACAAGCAAAATACTTAGGCCAACACGTTTCCAACATCTCATTCAAAACAACACCACTTTCACCTCACACAGCTTCCACTCGTTTCAACGCTTTACAAAAGACTTTGGTGTTGGTAAAAGTTCACTAAGATTTTTTGTTGGCTGAGGCGCACTGTGTACACTTACACATACACATGAACTTTATGTACTTGCAGAGTAGTTGTTTTTGACTTATTTTGTTATTGGCTCATCTTATTATTGTTTATTTCGTTATTGCTTCTATTGCGTTTTTTGGGCTCGCAACTGGTTGTAAGTGACATTGCAAGTGGCAGGTAGAAATCCAGCGATACAAATCGCTGATGGCGAAATACTCCAAGAAAGTTACTACTTGTAATTGCAAGCATAATTACTCAGGTATTCCGGGTAATTAATTTGTTGAACACCAACTGCGTGGCAAAATAGTTGGAATTTGAATTTGTTGCTGGAAGTAAAAGAATGTACACTAGTGTGCGCAATAATAACAGCGCGGAATATTGCAAAGTTTTTACTACGCATTTATTTATTTGGAATATAAGGATACGAGTATTAAATGAAAGGAAATACTTTAGAATATTTGAATCCCAAAAAAATTTCTTTGATAGCGTTGCCACATAATTTTTATTGTTAAAATGAAATTAGATGAATGAAATACTAGTACATATACAGGTATAACATGAAATATTTTTAAGAAGTATAAAAAATTAAATTTAAAAATATTTTTGATTAGCGTTGCCACCTAATTTTTAAGAGAAAATTAAATGGAATATAAGAATATGAGTATTAAATAAAGGGAGTTAAAGTAAACTTTAATAAACTTTATTTTTATAACTAATTGTGTAGCGTTGCCACCTAATTTTTAAGAGAAAAATTTAAATTCATTTCTAAACTGAATGGAATATGGGGATATGAGTATCAAACGAAAGAAAATACTTAAGAAAATTGGAATTAAAAAAAGTTATTTGATTGCGTTGCCACTTAATTTTTATTGTTCAAACGAAATTAATTGAATGAAATACTAATAGATAGGTATAATATAACATGAAATATTTTTAAGAAATATAAAAATATTTTTGAGTAGGGTTGTCACCTAATTTTTAAGAGAAAAATTAAAACTAATTTCTAAACTGAATGGAATATGGGGATATGAGTATTAAATGAAAGGAAATACTTTAGAGAATTTGAAATAAAAACCAATTTCTTTGATAGCGTTGCCACCTAGTTTTTAATTTTAAAATTAAAATTAGATGAATGAAATACTAATGAATAAAATACTAAACTATTTTTATGAAATGGAAAAATATAAAAAATATTTTGGACTAGCGTTGCCACCTTATTTTTAAGAGAAACATTTAAATTTATTTCTAAGCGGACTGGAACAGGAGAATATGAATATTAAATGTAATAAATTTAAGTGAATTTTCTTTTAAAAATATAACCTAATTGTGTAGCGTTGCCACCTAAGTTTTAATATAAAATAAAAATTATATTAGGTTGAATTAGTTTTAAAGGTGACACACAGATGGCGCTATTTATCACTTTATCGCGTTGGCAATACTGAATATATATTCATGACAAAGCCTCATCCCTAGGCTTTGTTTATCAGTATCTGTCATTTCGCTGAAGTATAAACAACGCAGTGTTTTCGTGCTCCGAGTATGTCAACTTTCGTGCCGTCGAAACGCAATTTGCGGGAAGCTTTGCTTTTCTGCTTCAATTTGAAAAAAAAATACAGCCCAAGCCCGTGAATTGCTGCAGGAGGCCTACCCAGACCATACTCCGTCGATTTCAACATGTGAGTACTGGTTTCGACGATTCAAAAGTGGTGATTTTCACACCGAAGACAAGGAGCGTCTTGGCCAGCCCAAAAAGTTCGAGGACGTGGAATTGGGGGAATTGGTAAACGAGGACTCGTGCCAAACCCAAGAAGAGCTTGCTGAATCATTGGGCGTTGATAAATCAACCGTTTGCAAGCGTCTAAAAGCGATGGGAATGATCCAAAAGCAAGGACATTGGGTCCCGTACGAGTTGAAGCTGCGCGACGCCGAACGGCAATTTTTTACGTGCGAATGGCTGATCGAGCGACAAAATCGGAAGGGTTTTTTGCATCGGGTGGTGACTGGCGACGAAAAATGGATCCACTACGATAACCCAAAACGCAAAAAATCATGGGGTTTGCCCGGCCACGCATCAACGTCGACGGCCAAGCAGAATATTCACGGCAAGAAAATCATGCTCTGCATTTCATGGGATCAGGTCGGCGTCGTATATTTTGAGCTGCTCCAACCGGGCGAAACAATCACGGGGGATCGTTACCGACTGCAATTGATGCGTTTAAGCCGGGCATTGAAAGAAAAACGGCCGGAAACGGTAAAAAGGCACGACAAGGTTATTTTGCAACATGACAACGCTCGGCCGCATGTTGCTCAACCTGTCAAAAAATACCTTGGAACGCTTGGCTGCGAAGTGTTACCCCACCCACCGTATAGTCCAGACATAGCTCCCTCCGATTATCATTTGTTCCGGCCTATGAGTCTCGATTTGGCGGACCAGCGGTTCTCCTCGTACGAGGCTACCAAAATATGGGTTGAGTCATGGATAGCCAAGCAGCGGCCAGAATTTTGGAGAAACGGCATCCGGAAATTGCCCGAAAGATGGGCGAAAGTTGTAGCTAGCGATGGCCAATACTTCGAATAAAATATTTTGTACCGTTTTTTCACAATAAAGCCCCAAATCTTCGAAAAAAACCTTTAAAACTAATTCAACCTCCAATATATTTTTTGTTTTCTTTTTTTAAAAAACATTGTTCATACTCAACGAAAACCATATAAATCAAAGTTTCAAACTTAGTATAAAATTAAAGAAATTAACCGATCATCTCCAGGAGCGAGCACGGTTCGGCTCTGGTGCCTACGTGGAATCAAGCGGGCCAAAACTACACTTCGCTCTTGGAATGCATGCATCTATGTTTCAGGTGGAGGTGTATGCTGTTCAACAAGCGATGATTTTTGTTGTGGCAAACAGGTGGAGAGGCAGATCTATATGTGTCTGTAGCGACAGCAAAGCTGCGTTCATAGCCTTAGACAGCCCTCCAACCACTTCAAAGGTAGTCGAGTACTGTAAACCCAGGTTAAACTATGCCGGCAGACATAATAAACTTCCTTGGCACGGAGCCCATTCTGCCACTCCCTTCTGCAGCCATCAAAGCCACGGTTAGCAAACGGGTTACTCTAGTGAGCTTGGCAGGCTGAGAGTGACTGCAGATGGACAAAACAGATGTTACCTGTCATGTCCGACCCACTGTCGCAGTTCCTCCTGTCCCTAAGCAGAGGGAACTGCAGGCAGCTGGTAGGACTAATGACGGGCCACTTTCTATAGTGTAAGCACATGGAAAAGGTGGGCATCTCAGGCAGTGCACTCTGCCCAGCATGTGGAGGGGAGGATGAGATGGGCCACCCAAAATCAGTAACCACCGAAAACTTCATCGAAATTGTTCGTAAATTTATCAAAACTGAACCGAAATCATCGTTGAAATTCATGGAATCGAAGTTGAATATCTTCAAAACATCGTTTTGTGGCATTTTAAGTGATAATTTGGGCTTACGAAAGGTCTATGCACGTTTCATTCCGCACAAGTTAAGTGAGGACTCAAAATTGCTCAGAATTCAACATTCGAAAGACCTCATTAAAGAGGTGAGAAAATTCGAGAAGTTCTTTTACAACATTGTTACTGGTGATGAAACGTGATGCTTCTAACATGAAACTGAAACTAAGCGGCAAAGTGCAGAATGGAAGGCCTCAAATGAGCCACCACCCGAAAAATCGCGTTTGGAGAAGTCAAAAATCAAGTCGATGCTCATTTCTTTTAATTATTCCAAGATAATTGGGATGCAATTTTCTATCTTGGCGTTTTTAAGCGTTTGTTGTATCGCATTCGTCGAATTCGTCCTGAATACCGCGATTGAGGAAACTGGCACTTATTGCATGATATTGCACCATCTCATCGATCCACTCTTGTGACTGATTTTTTGACTGGAAATCGCATTCTAACCATCAATCACTCACCGTATTCACCTGATATGCCTCCCTGTGACTTCTACCTATTCGGAAAATTGCATTTGGCCATGAAAGGAAAATGTTTTGCGTCCGTGAAGGCCATCCAAAAGTCTTGTAAAGACATCCTGAAGGACATTCCGGTCAATGACCTGAAACACTTTTTTGGAAAGCTTTTAGATTGCGCGAAACAGTGTATCGGGGCCAGAGGGGACTTTTTTTGAATAAATAAACTCGAAGTTACCAGAACAAAGCTCCTGTCGTTTCTCTTTTAGCTCAGTCTGGTTTATTTTGAACTTCATCTTGTAGATATAAAATGATAGACAAATGCATACCTACTCGGTTATTTTTCCATGATACAACAGCCTCCAGGCAAATTTTTGCTAAGTGAAAACAATTTCTATTCTATTTTCTTCTTTTTGCAGTAGTTCTGCTGCAACATTCGTGACATGTTTCGATTAAAATCACAAATATGATAATTTTTTCTGATTTTCTGTTGCTCATTGCATGGACCTGCTGGTATAAAAGTACAGGCTTTGGACGACGTGTTGGTTGTTGCTGAGTTGCCACATTGTTTGTTTAATATTTTTTACTTGTTTAGAACTGCAAATGAAAGTGACACATCATTGGTGACACGCCAAATAGGTTTATTAATTTTTTCTGAATTTTTTAGTGCATTGTAAAATTTCCGCGAATTTTTTTTCATATTTCCACACGCACATATATATAAAATTTAAAAATTTACTCTTCAATAAACCCAAAAAAAATTATATTCCCAATGGTTCTATTCGCAGTAGACTGTCCATATAAAATATAAAAAAATTCTGACTGATATTGCAAATATTTGTCATGAAGCAGCATCGAATCACTTGTGGATGTCAGATGCAAAAATTCTCGTTTACTGAATGCTTTCGTATGTGTAGATGAACTTAGGCACATATTTTCTCTTATGGAAATTTATATTTGCATTTTCACTTCTGTCTGTTGACACTTGCATGTCACTAGGCAAACTGTGTCTGTTTTTTGTGTAGCCCAGTGCGTAGGATGTGGGACATGTGTGAATTGGGGTGGGGCATAATGGCACCAAATTTATTGTACCAAAATTATTTTATCAAAATTTTTAGAGTGAAAATATGGTGCCATCATTTTTGCATATATAAATGAATTTCAAGTTTCGAGTATCTGTGTGTGGAATACCTTGATTCAAACTTTGCAAATAACTGAACAAGCAAAAATGGGTCAGAAGAGTTAGTATCTAACAACAGCGTCAGAAACGCTATGTAGAATCAACTGTAAAGTGGTAACCCCATTTTCTAGAAATTAAAATGATTTTTAACTAAAAATTAACAAAATGCTATGCAACTCAAATTACTATGTTTTGTTGTTGCACTTTTGTAATAATGTATGATAAAAATAGTAACACCCATTCACAAAAAAAAATCGTATTGCTAAAACTATGTATAAGGTGGCGCAAAACTAATCGTTCTATTGAAAGATTTTTAATTTTTGCAAATGGTTTACTAGAGCGGTTGGTCGGGAAAACCCGGAGAATTTTGGTAATGTAGAAGCGGCTGCTATGGGAATGAAACATTTACACGAAACATCTGACTCCAGCCGCACATCAGGAATTTTTTTTTATTTTTGTGTCTGAGGCTGGGTTCAAAATGCCTTGGCACTTACAGCAACCGTCGTCTACTGCGTCGTGTGCTGTGGCCACTAAAGCGATCCCTCCTCTCCTTCTGGGGAGACACCCTTCCCAGAACTGATTTCTATAAAGTATTTCGGGAGTCTGGGCCCTCCCATAAAAGATAAATTCTATTCACCCACTTCTGGGTCCACCATATTTGTAGCCAGCTTCCATGCTATAGGCTCGTCTTCTTGTGTCCCTATCTGTGCAGATTCGCTTTGTTGCAATGTGTCGAGGTCAATGTTTTTTTTTTGGAGTACGTTCTCGATGTATGTCTTTAACGCGTTCCAGCTGTTCTCGCGTTCGAGCATTTTGCTGATTATGTTGCTCGGCGTGATGTCGCCAATCTGCTCCCGCAGAGCATTTCTTTCGGCAAGCCATTTATTACAACTAAAAAACGTGTGTTGAGCGTCATCGCCCAGCGCTTCGCAGTATATGCACTTGGAATCTGATACCTTGCCCATGCGGTATAGGCATCTCCGGAAGTATTCGTGGCCCGAGAGTAACTGAGTTAAAAAGTAGTTCACTTCCCTGAAGTTTCTTTGAACCCATTTGTCAATTGATGGAATAAGTTTCGCCGTCTATCTGCCACTCGATTCAGTGTCCCATCTGCTTTGCTACCGCATCTACGGTTAGGCATCTACGTTCCGCGCCGCTTGTGATGACGTGTTTCTTCTTGGAGTCCCATCCGCATCCATTCGTCCCGGACCATGAGGTCGACGGGTATCTGCCCGCTGATCACGAAAATTGCTGCGCCTGAGATAGTGCGGTAGGCTGAGCCAACTCTAAGTGCCGCTGTTCGTTGCACACCCTCCAGTGCAGTCCTTTGCAGTTTAGCGCAACTCCCCATACTTCGCCACCATACAGAAGAATTGAGTTTGTGGCTGCCATAATTAGTTTCCTTTTGATCTGTGTTGGCTCACCGATATTTGCCAGTAATCTACTTAGCATACCCGTGACCTTTGCTGCTTTGGTAGCCTCATGCCCGCCACACATCAATATGGCTTCCGAAGGGTGCACGGTACCACCACAGCTCTCACCGCCATATACACCCAGATAAACAGCTGGCTTAACCAAAACCACCCCTGCAAGAGGACTGTCCTAGTAGCGCTGAACCTGAAAAAGCGTTCGGCACAACCAGCCACTCCGCACTACTAGATGACATTTTACAGTCCACAATCCCGCCAGGGTTGAAGAGGTGGTCCGCGAACTATCTGAGCATTCGTCAGAATCTCTAAACAGATGAAGATAAAGCAAAGTGTTTCGCAGGATGGTGTCCTTTCACCCTTTCTTTTCAATTGCTACATATCGAAGCTCCCCCAGCCACCAGGCAGGGAGTTTCTCTGGTCTCCTACGCTGGCGACTGTACGATAATAGCGTCGGGGAATGACATTGATGGCCTGTACGCCAAAGTAAACCGCTACCACATCTGCCTTTCTCACTTTTTCAGTACGAGGAATCTACAACTTTACTCCACTGAGTCCACGGCGACCCTCTTTACTACCTGGATAAACGAGGTTAAAGTGCAACTCAAGGTCAAAGTCGATGACACACCAATACCGACTCTTAAAAATCCCAAATTTTTGGGAGTTACCTTCGATAGTTTGCTCTCCTTCTCTGGCCCAAGTGTCCCCAACTAGTCTACTTCGAATAAAGTCAAGAATCTCCGTAAGTTTTTCTTCGATTTCGTCGAAATTTTGGCACAGTATTTAAGAAGTATTTTGCGTTAGAAGAGAGTGAAAACCCGAAAATCGATGCTTTGCAAATAAATCCAAAAACCTTGTTTAAAGTCTTCTATGGCCCAAGTGTCCCCAACTAGTCTATTTCGAATAGAGTCATGTATCTCCGAAAGTGTTTCTCCTATTTACTTGATATTTTGGCACAGTATTTATGAAGTATTTTGCGTTAGAAGAGAGTAAAAAACCAAAAATCGATGCTTTGAAAATAAATCCAAAAAACTTGTTTAAAGTCTTCTATGGCCCAGGTTTCCCCAACTTATCTACTTCAGATAAAGTCATGTATCTCCGAAAGTGTTTCTCCGATGTACTTGAAATTTTGGCACTGTATTTATGAAGCATTTTGCGTTAGAAGAGAGTATTTAAAACCAAAAATCGATAATTGGAAAATAAATCCACGAAACTCATGTAAAGTCTTCTATGGCCCAAGTGTCCCCAACTAGTCTATTTCGAATTGTGTTTTTCCGATTTACTTGAAATTTTGGCACAGTATTTAGGAAGTATTTTGCGTTAGAAGAGAGTAAAAAACCAAAAATCGATGCTTTGAAAATAAATCCACAAAACTCATTTAAAGTCTTCTATGGCCCAAGTGTCCCCAACTAGTCTACTTCGAATAAGGTCAGGAATCTCCGTAAGTGTTTCTCCGATTTGCTTCAAATTTGGCACAGTATTTAGGAAGTATTTTGCGTTAGAAGAGAGTAAAAAACCAAAAATTGATGCTTTGAAAATAAATCCACAAAACTCGTTTAAAGTCTTCTATATCCCAAGTTTCCCCAACTAGTCTATTTCGAATAGAGTCATGTATCTCCGTAAGTGTTTCTCCGATTTACTTGAAATTTTGGCACAGTATTTAGGAAGTATTTTGCGTTAGAAGCCTCATTTAAAGCCTTCTATGGCCCGCGTACACAACCGCAATTGCTACTAAAGTCTAAAACTGCAACAAGGCCCTCAAATCACTAGCCGGCAGTACTTGGAGCAAAGACAAAGAAATGTTTTTGGAGACATTTAAAGCAACTGGCCGGCTGGTTCTATGCTGCAGTGGACAAAGTTGCAGGCGTGCCAAAATACTGCTCTTTGAACAGCGACGGGATGCCTTCTGATGTTCCTACTACAACACCTACATAACGAGGCACAAATCCTCCCTGTGAAGGAGCACAACAAACTAGGGCGGTACCGCAGCTTTCACCCATGTAGACACCTGCTTGATTCCGAGCCGCCACCCATTCACGTCAGTTACGCCAACGAGATCCAGGACAAAACAAAATTGACAATTACTGGACCGGACAGGGTTTAGAAAGACAATTAACGACATTCATTGGGAGACACTTACCACCTTCTTAGGTTCCCGACCCACGAATGCCGTAATGGGAGCTCAAGCACCACCCACAGCAGATGAAGAGCTCCAGCTACCCCGAGAGACCCGCGTAACCTCAAACCAACTACGTTCTGGATACTGTAGCAGATTAAACTCCTACCCATCCAGATTTGACCCCGAAATACCAAACATATGTCCATCATGTGAAGACACCCCGCACGACACTAACCACCTTTTGACATGTCCCACCAAACCCACTTATTTAACACCTTCCTCGCTCTGTACGCAATCAAAGCAGCAAGTTTCCTACCATTAGATGAGCTAGACGAAAAAACCGGTAATCTACATTGCTGACAGGGTTACGTATACTGCTACAACAACAATAACATCCACGTCAAGGACTTTCAAAAAAAGCGGCAACACCAGAAATCGTAGAAAAAATGCAGGATATCGTATTGGAAAATCGTCGGGAGACGATTGACGATGAAAGACATTTAGTAGAAGGTCTAGACATCTCATTGGGTAGTCTAAGTCATATTTTGACTGCAGTAACGAGTTTCGGAAAGTTGTGTGCCGAATGAATGGGTGCTGCATTCGCTAACAATGGAACAAAAGCACATACGACTTGCAACTTTCTCAACAAAATTTATAGCATTTTCCGAAAGAATAAAGTGGATTTTGTGCATCAAGTCATCACTAGGATGAGACTTGGGCCTCACTGCGCGGATGCCTAACGAGCAATATTAGGAGGGTCTAAGAAGCTCCTTCGAACTTGGAGATACAAATTTCACTGCGTGGCTGCCTAACGAATAATGTCAAAGTTTGAAAGCTGTGACTTGCATAGCTTAGATGTTCCTTCGAGTGCTTTCAGTTTATGCGTGGTCAGAAGCATCTCGCGGATGTGCAAATTGGCCAGACGCGAAATCCACCTTTATAGCAGCAGAACGCAGATGGTCAAGAAAACCCAATTCTCTTGTTATACGAGGGGTGCCTTTTATATGTCGGGATTAGAGAACAAAAACAAATTTTAATCATCGAAAATCACTTTATTGTTGTTTTAAAATATTCTCCATGAAGATCTATACACTTTTGCCTGCGTTTGAACCAATTGTCGAAGCACTTTTGCCACTCTGAATGAGGTACCTCCAAAACATGCATTCTGAATGCCACAACCGCTTCTTCAGGTGTCGAAAAACGTTGACCTCTCAGTTTGTTTTTTACGTACGGGAATAAAAGTAAGTCATTCGGTGCCAAGTCAGGACTATACGGCGGATGACCCATTAATTCGATGTTTTGGGTGCTCAAAAATGCAGTTGTTTGAGCCGATGTGTGAGAGCTCGCATTGTCCTGGTGAAGAGTGATCCGTCTTTGGCGATTGGTTTTCCTAATTTCTTGGAAGACAACTGGCAAACAAATGGTTGTGTACCACTCAGAATTTACTGTTCTGCGTTGTTCTACTGGTACGGTTGCGACATGTCCAGTTTTTCCGAAAAAACAGGCGGCCATTTGCTTGGAACTGCTTCGTGCGCGAACAACTTTTGTTGGATTTGGCTCATCTTGAAACACCCACACAGTCGACTGTTGTTTACTTTCGGGCTCATACACGTAAATCCATGATTCATCACCTGTCACGATGTCATAGACGTGTTTCGAAGCCCCGCGATCGTATTTTTTGAGCATTTCCTTCGACCCATCGATACGTGCCTTTTTTTGAGCGATTGACAAATTGTGTGGGATCCAACGCGAACAAATTTTTTTGACAGTCAAATGTTTATGCAATATTGAATGTATGCTGGTCCCACTAATTCCTAAGATTGTCTCAATCTCACGATAGGTCACATGACTATCTTGCAATATCAGTTCGCGCACAGAATCAATGGTTTTCGGAACAACAACTGATTTTTGACGACCTTCAAGAAATTCGTCTTGGAGTGAACTACGACCACGATTGAATTCACCATACCATCGATAAACACTGGTCCTTGATGGAGCTTCATCGCCAAAAAATGAATTAAGTTCATCCATGCAATGTTGCTGAGTTAATCCACGTCGAAAGTTGTAAAAAATAATCGCACGAAAATGTTCACGATTTAATTCCATTTTTGGACCGAGATGAATCTTTTAAGTTACTGTAAACAACACAAATAGCGCTGGTATTTCAAAACGTTCTGAGTACGTAAAAGCCAAAAAATATCAAACTTTGCGGTACAGCTGTCAGTTGCCAGATTGCAATACCAGGGTTGCCAAATTCCGACATATAAAAGGCACCCCTCGTATATATTTATAATTGGCGCGTACACCCTTTCTGGGTGTTTGGCTGAGCTCCTCCTCCTATTTGTGGGTTGCGACCGCTATTAGAAAAAACTTTTTCTTAATTTTAGTGTTTCATTGAGATTCGAACCTACGTTCTCTCAGAATTCCTAATGGTAGTCACGCACCAACTCATTCGGCTACGGCAGCAATCCTTTTATTGTACGAAGAAAATGGGTCCTATCAGTTCAGCAGCTCAGCGGTTTCCTGTAATATTCTAAGGCAGAAAAGATTGCAGTATCCAAATTATTCTCTATTCTTCTTTAACACTCAGAAGGACATCAAAAGCTATTGACCGATTAAATACGAAAGCGATTTCTTTAATTTATTAAATTCGTCCTAAGATGCTTCAAGTTCGCCTCATTCTACTATAGTTCCGACTTAACCACTATTACGTTATTAAAACTGTATCAACGTCAAAAAAAAAATTTTTTCCAACTTACAAATTTAATAAAATTCTTTTCGCTTCTAAATTTAATAACAACTTAAGCCAAAGTTTTAGGCGAAGACGCAAGAAAAATAGTGTCGCAAAATAGAAAGTTAAGTAATGCATGGAAAAAAAAATATACATATGTATGCACTACAACTCACTAAATATACTAACTATCGGCAAAACAGCAAAGTGAAAAATGACTGAGCATCGAAAAAGCACTAAGTACAGCACTAAGTTAATTGTAAACTTTAAAAGTTCAAATACAAAAACAAAAAACAAAAATAGCAAATAGAAGCGTGTAAGTATTTAACGAAGTATCGAAGAATTGATGCCATTACACAACATTTGCCTGTTGTTATTGCTGTTGCTGCTTACAAATATGTATGAAATAGTTATTACTCTTCGCACTGCTATTGTTGTACTTGCGCTGTTCTATTGCACTAAACTTCTTTACTAACTTGTTGCAGCGTTCTTGCCCTTAGGTTGTTTCTCGTGTAACTTCTTTGGCCTTCTTCTAGTTTTCTTTGTCATCCTCCGCTCTGTGTGCGTGTGCGGCAGCAATTGCTGTCGGCTATTTTTTGTTGTCGATTGTCAATGACGGTTGCAGCTGGCAGTTGTTGATGAAGTTGTCGCATGAATGCATCTGTGCGGTAATTGTTATGCCATGAAGAATGAAATTGTTTTCGCTACTTGCTCTGCTAAATGCTCTGGCACCATTCTGCTGTGCAATTTAAGAGGAGTGTAGTGGATTATATTTATTAAGAAATGTATGTGAATTGCAAATAGTGACCACATTTTGTGGGATAAGGGAAACAAGATACAAGACAAAGTGCGGCATCAGAAGAGAAATTTCGGGACCATCAAATTTTCATCTTATGCGCTTATTATGCGCTCACATTCAGATTAGGAGATAATATTTTGGAGCAAGATGAGAGCATTGAAATACATTTTTCTGGACGATTTGATCACAAACAATGAAGCCTTTTAAAATTTTTACGTTTTACTATTTTATATTGCACAGAGTCCGGCACTCGAAGTGTAACCAATTTCAGACCGCTCGCGCAGGTGCTGCACGAGCATGTTCAATGGTTCAAAAAGTGAAGAAACCACTTGAGGGAAATCCCCGACGAAGTGATTTGATCTCACTCCAAAACAGCAACATGACAGACTTGAGAGAACGAAGGAGTTGCTTCGCTTGGCCGAAAGCGCTCAATCTCCGAGCATTGTCTTTTCTGAGGAGAATTTTTTTCAAATTAAGCATTTCGTAAACTCCTTAGACTATAGAGATTATTTAAGGGGGTGGTAGGGTTTAGCGCTAAAAAAAACACTTTTTTTTGAATTTTTTACAGAAATATGGCTTAAGATACTTTAATAAAATCAGTTGCATGTTATTGTACATCTTTTCAATAAGTTTTTAAAAAATATTAATAATAAAATATTGACAAATAAAACATGACAGAGTTTTTTTGGAGATATGTTTTTCGAGAGGTGCTCTGCGGTGCCAATCGGCATTCGTCGTAGAATCATCTGAAACTAAAAAAGTCGAATTTTTCAGTTAAAGTATGACGTAATGCTCCTTAACCCCCCCCCCCCCCCCCCCCCCCCCCCCGCATTTATAAAATTTTTTTTTTTCATTTTTGTAGTTTTGGTGGCAAAAAAACGTAAAACGAGCATTTTTGGCGAAAAATTTCGCCATATTTGTAAGTGAAAAACAACCTTAAAAAAAAAACAATAAAAAAAAAACAGTGGGGGGAGGTATTTTTGATTTAGAAAACGTGTGCCAAATTAAAAAGAATAGTTTCGGAGTTGTGATTGGCACCGACTTTTAAGAAGTCGTTTCGGGAAAAACGCGTTTGAAAAAATGACTCTGAAAAATTATCTATGCTCCGCATTCGAGGTAGAGTGCCTACAAAGGCTATAACTTTGAGAGTTCTGCTCCGATCCACTTAAAATTTTGACACAATATTTTTGAAATGATTTACTATAAGATGAGTGAAGAAAAAAATTTCGATTTTGTGACCCTACCCCCCCCTTAACCAACCGTTCATACGAGAATTTGAGTCATCGATTGGCCACCAGGAGGCGGCAACCGCCACAGGTAATGGTTTGTGCCACTGTAACCGCAGATGGGCGCTCTCCAATTGTTTTCATCGAGTCTGGCAAGGATTCTGGAGGTTGCTTTGGCCGTGGGCAGATAAACATTTCGGTGGCAGACCATGGACGTTTCAACAAGACTCGGCACCGTCTCACAAAACTCGAGTGAACCAAGAGTGGCTAAAAAACCACGGTCTGAACTTCATAACGTCCACACAATGGCTCTAAAATTCACTTTGGGCTATATTGGAGAGCAAAATCCGAACTAAAAGATTCACCAGTCTCGAGACGCTGAAAAAAGCCATTGTTCGCGAGTGGGCCAAAATACTTGCAAGTTGCATTCCGGCAGCTTGCCATTCGGTTCTAGGCCATCTCAAGGCCATAGTCAAGGGAAATGCTGGTCATATCGCGCAAAAGTGAATTTTGTATTATTTTCACACATTTTTTACTTTGAATTGAATAAAAATAGTTTTCCAAACGAAATGTATGGCCTTTTTATTTGGTTACAGTGCCGGACCCTGTAAATGTATAAATTTATGCAACTACAATAGACCTGGCATATATGGAGTATGCCTTGGAATTTTTAGAGGATATAAAATGATCAGAAATAGCATCTTTGAAAAGACGTTCAAACTTTCCGAGTTTGTTGAGTGATGCTACAATTTTTAGATCCAAATATTCTCAATGAATCGATTGTCCGTGTTTGTCAATCCATAAAATTTCGCATTTCGCGCACCTTTTGCCTTTTCTCCAACTTCACAAAGACTCTAAAGTACTCTGCATGAGTTTTTTCGTTCGGTTTCCACATCTTTCTTTGATAATTTTTAGGTATCTTTGCAGAGAGTGATTATTGGCTTTCTTACAAACAGTTGATGGTGTTAATAATTTCGCAACATTACATTACCCAATTTGAAAAAGCATGGAAACGGTATTTGAATAGGAGCATAGCGGTTTTGTGTTTAAGTAAAGACGCTTCTTTTCATGATCTGGTAAAATTAAAATGTCATGCTAGGTTCCAATTTTTACGATGAAAGTTTATTACGCGATTGATTATATTGACGATTTTTGCGTCTTCGAGAACCCTCATTAAAATTTTCTAATAAATATTTTCTTGGAACATTTTTGCCCTGCCAGAATGACAAGCCTACAGAATAATAATCAGTTTAACTGTTTCGTTTCAGATGTCCTGAAAAGCCAAAATCATGTTGACAAGCCAAACTTTGGTGCCACACTACTACAGTAAATATGTAAAAAAAATTGTTTTTGTATACTATTTATTGTCAATAATAATATACTATTAAATCAAAACGATCGCATTTTATTTTCTTAAAAACAAAATTCCTAAAAAATATGAGTATTTGACCAGACTACTTAAGAAAATGCAAGAACAAAAAATACAATTTGTTTTAAATTCTGACTACCACTAACCCCTTAATTCTGTACAAGTAAGTTTGTGCTACTTTTTAGTCAATAGTCTTTAAACTTCAATTCCTGTACCAGATATTAATTCGATTTTTAATTTTTTTTTAGTTGGATTCCGCTTTTCAATAAAATCGTTTGTGTAGCTACATTCACTCCAGACGGAATCGAGTGTGACATTTTTTGATGAATCGATATATTTGGATTCAGCGCATCATAAACCTTCGGAAATATATAGTCTGGTTTCTGGGTCTGCATGTTGGTTAAATTTTGTCGGCCTGTGTAATCATGTACGCGCTTCGCTAATGTATTGGTAGTTCCGCTTAGCAGCTCAAAATCATACGACTAAATAAAGATAGCGGAAAAAACTTATAGACAAAAATGTTCACAAAAGAATGCTCTATAAAACAGCTCTGATGTATACATATTTTCCATAAAATCAATTTAAAAAAAGTTATTACGCTTTAAAACAATTCATCCCTTAATTTTTCGAGTAAGTTTGTTTATAACTTTTTTATTATTAATTTTACAATAAAAAGTTTTGAATGAAAGTTGTAGATAATATTATTATCTACAAAAAAGTATTTTACAAAATTTTCGTAACTTTCGAAATTCACGAGATAATCGCAAAAACCAGTTGCACCCTTATTTCCAAGATGGCGGCAGCGGGACACAACCCCCGACCCCGAAAACTCAAATTTAAGTTCACAGTGATGGGTTTTACATAATAAAACCATAAACTCGCATACTCCTAAAATTACTTAGTTGCCTATTTTTTTTGTCTCTTTTGACTGGACTAATATGGGAGAGGTACTAAATTCTGCTTTTCAAAATTCTTTTGGATGAAAATTCTGTAAAAATCAAAAAAAAAATTCTGTCCAGCCTAAATACTTTTGGTTCAATATTCTGTATTTAAAATTCTGTGTGATCAAAATGATGGAGAACTGAAATTCTGAATATTAAAATTCTGGAATCAAAATTATTTTCGATTAAAATGCTGTAAAAATATAACGAAATAAGCAGATAACCTGATAAGCACGCTTACCTGAATTTATTTTATGAAACAATGGTATATATATTGTACATACGTCAATTAAAGAAAAATTCAAAAATTCATTCAAAACAAAAGTTATTACATTATAATGGCGAAACAATTATTATATTATTAAATTTTTAGCAATTCGCTTTAGAAAATAAATTTATTTTAGCCTTTTTTTTTATATAAGCCTTTTTTTTTTGTTATTCTTTTCATTCTTTTGTTTGCTTTTACATCCTTCTTCGTTTGACTAATTTTGAGACCATTTTGAATTTTAGCTGGTTTGTGCGAAAGCCTTTTAGATCATTAATTAGTTTGTACAACCCTGAGTTTCGTTTCCCAACAATAACTTATAGCCGACGATGGCAAGCCTCAATACTGATTTGCGTTCTGGGGAAAGCGATATTGGACTAATCGTGTACTTACCAAAATTTTGGTGGGTATTTTGGCTGGGAGTTGTCTCGAGCAATGTAATTTCTTTCAAACCACGAGCAAAACTGTTTTGTATCTTCGTCTTCAAGAGTACTATAAAATTGATTATTGTACTCAGAGACTTCGTCGTGAGGCAAAAAAGCCAGAGCTTTTAACATTCTAATATGTAAGGAAAAATGTGAATCATTTCCATATTTCTGAACCAATCTGCAAGCAAAAAAAATTAAATATTCAGTACTTTATGGTAGTTGGGATGAAATTGTTCAGTATATCAATATATTACACAATATACCTTTCTTTTTGTATTTTACGCCAAATTATTTGACTAAAATGAAAGAAGCATCCTTGCAATCTCCTATCGGGAAAATATTTTTTGGCAGCCGATATAATACCTATCTCAAAGTCACTAAAGATTCGTTTTGGATTTAATTGTATGTCATATCCTCGAGCAAATTCAATGACAAGTCATGTATTGGCAGTATTTTGTTTTGCAAAACTCTATATTAAAAAATCGGAAGAGCATATGGAAAAATAAAAAAAGTGCGCACTTTTTTTATTTATCCATATGCTCTTCCGATTTTTCAATACAGAATTTTGCAATGCAGAATTTTGACAATACATAATTTTGATTTACAAAATTTAAAATTACATTGTTCCACAATACAGAATTTTAACATTACAGAATTTTGCATTACAGATTTTTGAATACAGAATATTAAATACAGAATTTTAAATACAGAATTTTGAACCAAAATCATATTGTACCCAACCCGACTAATATCAATAACTATGGTTTGACAGCTGAGAATGGTAAACTGTGTTGATATTTCTGTTCAGTGAGAAATTTGTTGTTGTGAAATTTTTCTAATTTTTGTATAAACATTGAAATTTGCATTTTACAAAAAAAAACATTGTAAAAAAAGTCACAAAGTTCGAGGTTACAGTTTATTTTTTTATGAGCTAGAGAGCTTAAAATGATAATACAAAACAGAAATATTTTTAAAATGATTTTTTTTTTTATTATAGTCTGGTAGATAATTTCATCGCATTAATTTTTTGAATATGGTATCCGACATATGTCTGGCACGGCTACGTGTTACAGGATCTATTCGATCAGTCCATTTTTTAATTTTTCAATCAATCTGGCTGTTTGACGTCAATTGCGGCTTACATATTGCAATAAATCGATTGTTAAGCAACCTGTATGGCAAGTTGGGCCATCTTGTCGAAACCAAATGTCGTCAATGTTCAGCTGATTAATTTTTGGAAACAAAAATTCAGTCGGCATGGCTCGATAGCGCTTGCCATTAATCGTAACGAGAGCTTCTTCCTCATTTCGAAAAAAGTAAGGTTCGATGATGTCGCCAGCGCTCTATGAAGTTTGCGAACAGATTTATTTATTTATTTTTTTTTTTTTTTCAAACTAAATTTTTTTGTTCAAACTAAATTTTCACATTTGGGATGCGTTTTTCTGGCGTTAAACGATTAATGATGACTTGTCAAACCTTACCGACTAGAAATTTCAACACAATTTGCCATTCTCAGCTGCTATGATTTTACAAAAAACACCCCGATATGTAAATAATTGACGCCCATACTTTCCTCTATTCGGAATTTGGCCGCAAAAAGCCAAGTGTCCACGAGTGGACCAAAATACCTGCAAGTGACATTCGAACAGCTTGCGATTCGTTTCTGGACCGTCTCAAAGCCATAGTCAAGGCAAAAGGTGGTCATTTTGAGCAAAAGTAAAATTTAAATGCATTTTTGTTCTTGAGTGTTTTTCTTAAAAGGGCATTTTGCCTCCTTTTTTGAAAAAGTGGTCAAATTGACCACTGATGACCACTCATACCTTCCTGTATTAGGATTTTGGCCGAACTCCTTCCTATTTGTGGTGTGCATGTTGATATTTTTTCACAAATTGAGGGGACTACAATTTATTGCAGGACCTACGAACGGCAAATGGTTTTTTATTAGCAGATTTTTTTCATGGCAGGAATACACGCGGAGGTTTGCCATTGTCTGTCGACGAACGACCGCTATTAGAAAAAACTTTTTCTATAACTTGATGTTTCGTACCCGGGGTTTCGAGCCCAGACACTACCGAATTGTAGTCCGCTATGACAGCCGCCCTATTACTTACATATTATTATAATTTATCTAATGTAGCTTAAATTTATTTCAATTTTTCATATCAGCCTCGAATGTATTTGAATTAAATTAAATACTTTCATAAATCAGTGGTAAACCAAAAACCTATTTTCTATTCAATTACACGTTAATTTACAAATACAATATATTTCCTTTCCAAAACCTCTATCCATTTATTTGGCAAACACAATAAATATCCCAAATAATCGGAATGCAATAAGAGCAAATTTTCCACACATTTCACAGCCTTGCAGATTTAATTATCGCACAAAACATTAACATGTAAAACACGCAGTTGCACGCAAAAATTCAATATAACTTTGAAAATATTAAGTTAATTAAATGAGCATTGATTTGGCTGGTGTGCCATACACAGTGGCTGCTAAAACTATGTGACTTTTTAGCGCCAAATCGCATTATGCATTTTTGCTTCCCTGGCATTTGCATGGAATGTTTGTATGTGTGAAGTAATAACATTTGCGCTTATTATGTTATTCACATTTCCAAGTGCTCTGACTAACTATTTATTTGCTTACATACATATGTACTTACGCATGTATTGAACGCACCAATGCATTTCAGCGAATGAATGACCAAAACGGCAAGCATGAAATAATGAAAATGGCATTACACAGTAGCGAAAATAAAAATACGCATTCCCATTCGCATTAGTGCAATTTGCGTTCATTGTTCGAAATGGGCGTCACAAAGTGTGAATGTATTAAAATTGTATGCCATTCATTGCTGTGGAATAATCATAATAATAATGGGCACATTCGCTATTTTGCAATCATGCAGGCATGAAAGGAGTTGCCAGGCTTTTTGCTACTACAACTGGGATATTTTATAAATTTGTATCTCTTTAATTTATACAACCCAGAGTCCATAGTCTGCAATGCCTCCTGAAACCAGTGTGTGCTTTCAAAAATTTTAGAATATCTGCTATTTCTGCAGAACTGAGATCTTCCAGTTCGTTAAAAAATTTGCTTCCTAGAATAGTAAATCTCCGTCTGGATAGAGCACAGAAGGTGCAAGATTGTCTCTTTCTCGTCCTCTTCCAGACAACATCTACAGAAATCATGCGTTTGCACACCCATCCTTTGAGCGTGTCTACCTACTAGGCAGTGCCCCGTTATGACGGAAATCAGGCTGTGCTTATCTCGTCTTAACAGAGACTCTGAGCGTTTTGCATTGAGAGTCGGCCACAGTTGACGGGCGATTTTGCAGGTAGCTTCATTACGCCATCTTTCGTTTGTTTTCTTTACGATTTCTTTAAGGATGAGGAGCTTACATGTTTGTAAGGGTATGCCTATATCATTTTCTATGTACTCATGGGTTGATTTGGTACCGATTCTCGCTAGTTCATCGGCTCTGCAGTTACCCTCAATGTTGCGATGACCAGGAACCCATTTTATCCTAAAGCTCATGACTCAGCCATTTCGTTAAAAGAGGTGAGGCATTTCATGGCTACCTTGGAGGTTTTCGACTGCTTCGTGAGGGGTTTTATCGCCGCTTGGCTATCAGTGAAAATTTAGATGTCATTTTCAGATATCGCATCACACTGTACCAGTGTCGCGGCTTTCATTATTGTCATCAGTTCAGCTTGAAAGACACTATATTATAAGGGGAGCCATAAACTGAAGTAGATCCCCAAATACTCGGAGTATACACCTTCGCCACCCTACCCTCGAGCTTTGAGCCATCTGTGTATACATGGGTAGACCCGTCCTGTCTTACATCGTCCCGTTCCCATTCTTCCCTTGAGGGTAGGAGGGTCAGGAACGTGAACCAAAGTGATAGTCCGTTAAGAGATCTTTGTTGAGGATCACATAATGTTGGAAGGTTTTTCCCCTAGATTGCTATTTCAATACCATCGCCATATGAGATTATTTTCCCTCCCATTT
The DNA here is from genome assembly GCF_027943255.1 of Anastrepha obliqua. Classification (NCBI taxonomy): domain Eukaryota; kingdom Metazoa; phylum Arthropoda; class Insecta; order Diptera; family Tephritidae; genus Anastrepha; species Anastrepha obliqua. The sequence continues at coordinate 108,719,056 of NC_072894.1, read as the reverse complement.
TTTTCAAGTTCTTGAAGAAGATTATTGACATTTAAGTTCCACAGAAATACAGAGATTACCCCACCTTGGAGTGTATTTTTGAGTTATTTAATTTTTTATTAGTTTTGAGACTAAGAAATGGAATATCCAGTAGGCAAAAATCAACATTTTCGACACCTGCTCTTCTTAGCTTTTCATCGAGGTTAAAAAGCTGCCGAAGCAGCCCGGGACATTTGCGACGTGGATGGAGCAGGTGTCATAGGTGAGTCTACAGCACGGAAATGGTTTTCAAAGTTCAAAAATGGCGACTTTGACGTCCATGACACGTCCCGCAGCAGAAGATCTTCTGAATTCTATGAAGAACGTCTCAAGTCCCTTTTGAAGGAGAACAGTTGCCAACCCAGTCCTGAATTGGCAAAAAAAATGAACTGCCATCATAAAACAATTATCCAAAACCTTCATTCTATGGGATTTACCGAAAAATTGGGAACCTGGGAGCCTGGGAGCCTAAGTGCCTCGCGAGCTCAACGAAAAAAAGGAAGTCGCCGTCAAATTGCTTCTCAGCATCTCGCGCGCCTTACAGCAACACGTGGACATAAGCCGCACTTTTTGTACCGACTCGTCACGGGAGATGAAAAATGGTGCCTATACATCAATATGAATCAAAGAAAGGAGTGGGTGGTTCCTGAAGATACGCCAAAGTCAAGAGTCAAGCCGGATCTTCATCCAAAGAAGATCGTGATATCTGTTTGGTGGGACTGTGAGGGCATGGTGCACTGGGAAATGCTCTAAAAGAATGCCACAACAGAATGGTCAACAAGAAGCTCTGCATTGCTCAGCTACACTGCGTGAATGAGGCTATTCACGACAACGCCAGGCCCCATGTTGTCGACAAAGGCGCACTCCAAGAGCTCCAAGAGCAAAGCGATAGCTTCAACGATTCTATTCTGATCTTCGTCGGATTGGAGGCACACTCGAGTGGATTAATCAAAAAATCGTATCGATAAATCTTGGTAATCATAGAGCCAGACGAAGCTTTGTCCACGAATTGAAGACTAGCAAGAAAACCTACTCGTGAAGCAACTCAATGTCTGATTGGGCAGGTGTTTGGCCGATCTCCTCCTTCTATTTGAGGCGTGCGTCTTGATGTTGTTCCACAAATGGAGGGACCTGCAGTTTCAAGCCTTCTCCGAACGCCAGCTATTTTTTATAAGAAGCTTTTTCAAGGCCGAAATACATTCGGTTACGGCAGCCGTCAAATGATGCCTCAGGATTTTTTACTGAATCGTATTGAGGTCAACCTATTTTTGAAACACAGCCTAAACGATCGCTTATGCCGAATTAATGGTTAAAAAGGTGTGGGTATGTGTTTGCCGGGATGGGAAGAGAATCATCCGCTGTAAGCTCTTTCCATCCAGGTGAAAACTCAATTTGCACCCTTGACTTGAAACTAAAAGTTGAAGTAGACAATAGACCGAACTACGCGAAAAGAATTAATGAAATGGAATGATGTTGTGCTCCACAATGCCAACACGAGGACACACACATCTTTAACGTCGCGCCAGAAGCTCCAAGACCTTAGACGGTATGATCTATAAAGTGATTAGCACTTTTTCAAGCATTTGTCAAATTTTGTTTGTCACAACTTGTCTCAGTAGAGGTTTCTAAATGGCTAATAGTTATAAATATATAGAAATAAACCGAAGACGGTATTCTGACGGCATTTCTCTGTAGCAGGCAGGGGGAATTTCATTGTCAGCTGAGCCGATTAGTTAAGGTAGTAAGAACTATACTTAAAGAGAGCCTACCCGAAAAGATTTCCCCATCCTTGCAATTCCTACAAAATCGCCGAGCTTGGCGAGCTTTTGAAAATTATTTCATTTATTTTTATTTCATCGCGCAGCATCGTCGACTTTTATGAACACATTTCGAGTAGATCATCGCCGATCTATGACCCTTGATCATAGATAGCTTAACTGTATTCAAGTAAAACGTGTTTGGCATAAGAGTTTTTTGCAGTTCACATCCCAAGCCTGCGCAGATAGGTCCTAAGTTTGCCCTTAGCATGAGTGATGTGATGTTTAAATCTGTTTTTTTTTATACCCTGTCTACAGTAAGGACTTCGCCTGGTGTAGCCCTATGGAATGGAAACGTCCCGTAGCCTTAGCTCTTTGCTTCTCAGCTCCTCCTTCATTGTGTGTTGTCTTATGTTTCAGTTATACCTTGTGTCCTTGAACCCGTATGAGCCGAATGCGTCCGTGCATTTCTCGATGTACTCAAAGACTAATGAGAACTTGACCCTAAAGGATGCCAACGATATCAATGCCGTCTGGTGGTCGCTCAGAATGGCAATTGGCTCATTTTGGAGGTTTCTATCTACGTAAGTTGTTCTGTACATAGACAGAAGGCATGTACTTCAGCCCCACATTAGCGTGGTTTCTGACGAGTGCACAGCACACCACAGCACTCACCGTCAAAACGCTTAGATGGGCTTAACCAAAACCGCCCCTGCGATAGGCCTATCCTAGTAGCGTTAGACTTGACGAAGACTTTCGATACTGTCAGCCATTCCACACTACTAGATGATATTTTTCAGTCGACACTCCCGCCAGGGCTGAAGAGGTGGTCCGCCAACTATCTGAGCGGTCGTCACTCGTCAGTGAATTTCAAATCGCTTGCCGGCAGCACTTGGGGCAAGTACAAAGAATTATTGCTATCGACATTTAAGGCATTTCTAAACTATGCTGCACCTATTTGGTCACCTGGCACTAGTGATATGCACTGGACAAAGCTTCAGACTTGTCAAAATACTGCTATTCGGACAGCGACGGGTTGCCTCCTGATGTTCCCTCTTCAACACCTTCACAACGAAGCACAGATGCTCCCAGTAATGGAGCACAATAAACTTCTTAGCAAACAGTTTCGGCTTAGGTGCTACCGCAGGTTTCACCCTTGCAGACACCTGCTTGAGCTAGAGCCGCCTCCCAGGCACGCCAGAAGATACCTCCTCAATTACGCCCACGAGAGCCAAGACAAAACGAATAGACATCTGCTGGACCAGACAGTGTTTAGACAGACAATAAAGGACATTCATCGGGAGAAAATTACCACCTTCTTAAGCTCCCATGAATGTTTCCTGGGTCTACCTTTAGATGAGTTAGACGACCGGTGATATACACTACACTGACAGGGCTTGTATTACTGCTACAACAACAACAACATGCACTTCCTGCAGGGGGTTTCCTCTCATCATTTTGAAACCACTATTTTTGAACTTCTTAAGCCGACACTTACTTGAATTTGAAGGACGAAATCTCCTGTGTAGCCCACCTTTTTAAACTTGAAAAACAAATTCGTGAAAATTTATATATAAGTACATATACAAAACCATTAATATGTACATTTTAATATGCATTTCTTTGCCTTCGACAACGCAAATTTCAAATCCATGGAAACGGCACTCGAGAAAAGAGGTGCAAACCCAATATTAACACATTGGATAAGCCAAATGCTTAATCAGAGGATTATTAAAGCCTCGTTAGGCCAAGCCGAACTTAATGTCACAACAGTAAAGGGATGTCCGCAAGGAGGAGTTCTTTCTCCACTGCTATGGTCCCTACTAGTTGATGACTTGGTGCGGCACCTAAACAATAAGGGATTTATAACCATTGGCTATGCAGATGACATATCTGTTATAATAAAAGGCAACCACGAAAGGACACTAACAGACTTAATGCAAAATGCCTTGAACGCAACATGGGAATGGTGTAAAAAGGAGGGGCTGTCGATCAACCCTAACAAAACCACAATAATCCCCTTCACAAGAAAAAGAAAGTTGGAGTTTCCTACATTGAAAATAAATGGAACAGTGATAGAACTAAAGGAAGACGTCAAGTATCTAGGTTTAACCTTAGATAAAAAACTCACTTGGGAATCACATATAAATAATATAACAAAAAAAGCCACGAAATCCTTGTGGACAACTAAACAATTAGTAGGGAGATCCTGGGGCCTCAGCCCTAGTATGGCCCTCTGGATATACACCCAAATGGTTAGACCAATCATACTGTATGAGGCACTAGTATGGTGGAGCAAATCTATCCAACAAACAGCGATAACCAAAGTGGGGAAAAGTACAAAGGCTTGCTTACCTATGCATCACAAGGGCTATCAGAACTACCCCAACAGCTGGCATGGAAGCACTCCTTAATCTCGCACCACTTCATATAGCAATCCAAGAGGAAGCGGCTACGCAAGCACTCATGCTACACATGAAAGAAAATTTCAAATTAGGCAACCTCACCGGTCACCTGAGTATCCTAAATAAAATCAAAAACACCACAAGCATGGCTCAAGTCTCAGACCACATTGACCTAACCCTCTGTTTCACAAAAGGATACACAGTTACCTTTCCTGAGAGGATCGAGTGGAAAACAAACCCAAAATGGATGAATGATGATTCACAAAAATGGTACACTGATGGATCAAAAACACCTTATGGTGTAGGAGCAGGAGTAGTGGGGCCCAGAATCCACAAATCATTCACTGTCACCAGGGACACCACCATCTTCCAAGCGGAACTATACGCAATAATGGAAGCAGCAAACATCATGCAACGTAGAAACCACAAGAGAGTAAAGATTAGAATACTCTCGGACAGCCAATCAGTTCTAAAAGCTTTAGATAGCTATACCTACAACTCAAAAACTCTCTTAGAATGCCACAAAGCACTCAATAACCTGGCATACAAAAACAATGTCTCATTAATTTGGGTACCAGGACATGAGGGATATGACGGCAACGAAAAGGCAGACTTTCAAGCCAAAAAAGGGGCAGATGTAAACTTCATCGGACCTAGTCCCATGTTCGGATTCGACAAAAACAAACTATAAAGAGCGATGGTCCGGTCTAGAACGCTGCAGAACTGCAAAGTGTTTTGTGACAAGTCCGAACAGAAAACTGTCAAACTTTCTACTAAAACTTAGAAGGAAAGACATTCGGTTGATGGTCGGCATCATTACAGGACACAACCCATGGGGTCAGCATATGACCACCATTGGAATCATCGAGGACCCGGTATCCCTGTCATGCTTGGAGGAGGCGGATAGCACTGAGCACTTTCTCTGTGAGTGTCCTGCCTTTGCTAGAGCGGGACTACGAGTATTGGGTTCCGATGTCATGGGAATGAGTAATATTCGTTCTCTAAAACTGGAGGATATTTACAGATTTGCCAAAGAATCTGGAAAATTCTCACAGGACCAACAATTTCTTTCTCTGTCTCTACTCTTTCCTATCTCTTTCTCTGACACTTTTTTCTTTCCCTCCTTGACTATCTACCCCCTTTCCAGAGCTTTAAATACAATGGGCTTTTTAGCCTGAGTATTTTAGGAGCCACCAAATCTCCTGGTGCTCCTTGGCTCGACCTCTTCAACTTCAACTTCAACAAAAACAGCCTAAAACAAAAAGTAAAATACTGGGACAAAACTCTATTAAATCAGCATTGGAACAACGTAGAGGGTCTTAGAAACTCCAAAAAGTTCCCAAGTTTCAACGCTAAAAGAGCTAACATGGCCCTCACGTTAAACAAAAAGAGCATTCGCACTCTCACAGGCGCCCTCACGAGTCACTTCACCTGCAACAAACACTTACATAAATTAGGCATAACTAACACCAGCCCCTGCAGATTTTGCTACGAAGATGAGGAGTCTATAGAACATCTCATCATCGAATGTCCGGGGTTGACGCATAGAAGGAAAAGGTTTTTAAACAAGTTCATGCTTACAGATGAAGACCTTCAATCACTCCCTCAGAAGGAGCTGGTACAATTCATAAGCACACTTAACAGTCAATAGACAGCATAGGGTGCACAATAGATCAATATGGTCGCAGTGCTAAAGGGCCATACCTTAACCCTTTACTACCATTAACAATTAATATTCCTTTTTATTATAAAAGGCCTCAAATTTGTTTGCCTTTCTTATTTACTTATACATATATTCCATTTAGTGGAAGTGCGGTAACCCTCCTTAGACATACATATTTTTTTCACATTTGAAATGTGCATATGAGTACAGCCATTATAATAGCCATATATTTCCATACGAATTATTGTACCATTTATGACTCAGTAAAATTTTCCAACTAACCCAAAGCTAGTCCTTTAACTAACTGCTGCACATTCAACAAATTCTACTTGGAATGTTACATTTTACTATTGTACAATATTATTTATGACTAACAGCTGAATATGAATAGAGCTGTGAAGCCTCACAGTGCATGAAATTTGAGCACTCATGCGAAATAACTCAATATTGGGTAGAACGTAAATTACTACAAATTCGCTTATTTATTAAAAGCTGGGGCGTATGAGCAACATGCAATGTGAAAAATTACCAAGCGCTTAGAATTTGTGCGCTACACATTTTTCTCTCTTTCGCACTGTACTGGGAATGCAATTCGATTTCACGTGTTATTTATGGCGTCGTCTAGAGTTTTATTTTAAATCTATTTGGTGTAACTTTATTTGTTTGATTATTTGTTATCTGGTTTTTGTGAACCTCGCATGAAAGTGTATTAACCCGCGTCGGGTGAAAAGTCAGGCGAAGCGTGTGTGAAAGCGCTAAGCGACAAATCGAATGGTTATAAATCCTGTTAAAACGACTGATGTGTGTATAAAAATGTGTTTGCTAGTACGACTGATATGTGTGTGTGTGTGTATTGGTATGGGTATATGCTTATAAGTATGTGTAGGTACATACATATACATATTTTATTTTTGTTAAGTTTAGTGCGCATTCCCACTGCATTGCTTCTAAAATTTGTATATTTTACATACAAACAACATTTATCAAATTCGCTGAGAAAAACAAAAACAAAACATGCGCTCAAACTATTCGTTGCTGCTTCAGAAAGAAAGGATAATTTTTGTTTTTTGGCACACCAGCAGGACGCTTGAAAAATTATTGTGCTGGTGTTGACGTATATTTTTTTTTTGTTTCTTGTATTTGCGTCCCCATTTCAAATTTACGAGTCTATTTGCACGACTGGCTTGTGAATTATTGTGCGAGAGTTTATAAAATGGGTGAGCATGTGAATTGTGTATATGTGTGTGTTTGTTATGAGTCAATTTTTAACGAATTTATGCGCCGCTATGAGTTCAAAAAACCCACCTTTTTATTTTTTTATATTTCATCAATTAACTGCTCCGTTATTTTTTGTTACTGTCTGCCGCTACATATATTTTTTTCATGCAATCGAATAGTCAGCGGCACCGCTTAATCGGGTTACCTCCTATGTTCGCCTCGCCTGTAAGTATGCAGCAAATAAGAGCCTTTTGTTTATGATTTTTGTCACTTAGTGCCGATTTACACACGGAGACATCTGGAAAGGAGACACTAGAAATACTCTTTTCATGTTTCATTCGCGGTCACATGGGCAAAATTGTTTTCGGCAACATTTTGACGTTTACTATTTTAGCATCCTCTGAATCGGATATACCTATTCTACAACCCGCTAACAAGGCCATCCTTCTCCCCCGAACAAAATGTGTGCCTTCCAAATGTTTCCCTGTGTAAATGGGCACCTAGCAAATCACTGCATATCTCAAATAACTCTTGGAGTGGTGTGGGTGGGTTTTCTCCATAAGAGCGATTCTTTAGGCGAGTGATCTTAGCTCCGATGAATGAATTCAATAAATTTGGAAAAAGATATTTAGTTAGTCGCCGACATTGGATCACCTCATTAAGTGACAAAAACACTAATTTCGAAGCAAAGTTAAACCTACCGCTCTCCTGTAATCCTTGGTCGCCATCTCTCTCCGAGTAAGATAAACTGAAAAGTTATGGAAATGCTATTAGAGATATGACGCAAAGATTACTGAACATTGTACTTTACAAGTTATTATTGAAAAAATAAATTTTTATCTGGTTTTTCCAAAATTATTAATGCATTTTCTTTTTCTAAAAGCTCTTTTTTCATTTATATTTTTTCATAAAAAATCAAATAAAAATTTTATAAAATGTTAGAAAAAGAACCGAAGATATTTTGCTTCAAACAAGCTTTAATTTACTTTGAAAATATTGAATAAATCTGAAAATTAATCAACATTTTCCAATTTTTTTCAGTTTACTTTTTCCAGCCTACAAATAATCAATTATTCGAATAATTGACGAAAATGTCCAAAATAATTGAATCACTTGACATAGAATTGCTTAGCTATAATTCTGGAATATTTTTGAATAACGTGGCCACCTATGTTTCCAATATATTTAAAAGAGAGCTTAATTTCGAATATATTTGTAAGCGGGTTGCCACCTATTTGAAAAATTAAGTTCAAATATAAATAATAAAATAAATGAAATGTAAGAGAGGAAAATGATTTTAAAAATCCCTTTTTCGAATAAATATTTTTAATAGGGATGCCACCGTCTTCAAAAAAATAAATTGAATAAATTAAATATGTAAAAAAATAAATTGAAATAATACAGACATGGAAGACACCCATTCAAATGAAATAAACTTAAGAAAGTTTATTTTAGAAAATATGTTTGGATATGGTCGCTGTTCGAAAGGGTTAAGGGTTAATAAAATTAACTTTAATTATATATGTACATAATTAAAGTTAAATATATGTACATCGCAATCAGACTGAGGGGTTCAGGCTATAGGCTCAACCTCACTTATGGGCATTCAAGCATCCTTAGAAATTTCGAGTTTATCCCCTTGTCAATGGATCAATGTATAGTATACCCTCGCTTAGTCCAACCGGAACTTTCCCCACTTATATTCCATCAAGGGAAGAGTGGACAAGGGGCTACACTTGGGGGCAGGGCTTGTTGAACTTGTTCACGGATGGATCTAAGTTGAAAGGAAAGGTTGGCGGAGGAGTTTTTGCGAGGAGCTCTCCATCAGACTCAAATTCAGGTTACCGGATCACTGCAGTGTTTTTCGCAATCAAGGAGGCAGCTGATTGGCTGCTCACATGCGTACTAACAGTATTTAATTACTCCGACAGCCAAGCGGCAATAAGGACCCTCGAGTCAGTGACGGTGCATTCGAAGCTGGTCAGGGAATGGTTGGCCTCACTTTCGACTGCGTCCGAATTCTTTGACATAAGCCTCATCTGCGTTCCTGGTCACAGCGACACTGCGTGGAACAGTGAGACGGATGAGCTGGCCATACAAGGGACATGTGAGGTGATTTCCCCGCGAAGCGAGAGAATTGGGATCCCCCTGACTACCTGCGGTCTGCTCTTGGAAAGATGGGCTTCGCGCAAACAGAGCAAGCGTTGGGCAAGTATAAAAACTTTTATGGTCGTGAAATCCTTCTGTGAAATCCACGTGTGAATCGGGGGCGCTCGGGCGAGCTTCTGCGGTAGACAAAATATCAGCTCACATCGAATCTCGTGGGTTTTCTCACAGGACACTATACGTGAGGTATGCATGCTGTGAGACTTAAAATTACCTCGAGTCCCTTTTGCGCTAGATGTATGGAGGAAGAGGTGGAATCATCTCAACACCTTCTCCTTAGCTGTCCTGCTTAGGCGGAGTTAAGATCCAGTCATCTTGGCTCTTACTTTTTTGCTACGCCTTCTGATATAGCTGGCGTTGACATTAAAAATCTGATGAATTTCATCAGCAGCACAAAGCGGTTGACGCAAACGCAGTACAGTCATCGTTCATAATCCACACACTCTAAACCCACCCTCCTAACCATCCCACCACCATCTCTCCCCGCCCTCTCCTTTCATCCCATCAGTTTTCTCTTTCACCTCAACTCCTTCATAGTGATATCACAAAGGACGAATCCGCTTATCTCCGTCCAAGTGTGCCCATTCCTTGGGCAACCATTCCAACCTAACTTATATATGTACATAGGCACCATACGAGGTAGAGGAATTTGAATCGAATAAAGCGTGCTAATTTCTAACGTTGCGAATTTTCGTATCAGCGGTATTTAGCATCTGCGGTTCGGGAACTGTCATGAGACAGTTTCTAAGATGCTTTGAGAAATGTTATGTCGATTAACGATCCCACTTTTACAGATTTTTCGTGGAGTTAGTCATATGAGTCCATGAAACAAAGGATTTTTTATACTCGACGTTTATTTTTCATGCCATCAGCCATTTCTTCCATGTCGATTGACCGTCTCAAGGGCGCCATTAGACTTATTTTATGGGGGGACCCTAAATATCAATAATCTGCAGACAATCAAAAAAGATTTAATTTTATTACTTTTATAGCAAATTTCTTTTTTTCCTTATTCACTCCTCTCGGGAGCCTAGCGCAAGACGTGTCATGCCTTAGTTTCATAATCTATTTGATTTCTAACAGGGTATGTGATAAGCCTGCCGCGACCAGTCTTGTCGTTGCTTAGGAACAACGCCTTCTTACTGCCTGGAGCGCCATCTGTGTTTCACATTTTTCTGGCAGAAGGATTCCACAGATGGTTGAGGACTTCGCTAAATTTCGGTTGTCTGCACTTACCGCGGTCGTCCACTTCCTCTTGCTATCGCCACTGATGCCAAACTGTGTGTTTTTCTTCGTTTTTTTTTGCTTGTTTTAGCAGCAACAGTGCAATTAATGCGCAGACTATTGTGCGGGAGTAAGGATGGAAGATCCATTAAACTCAAGCGAATGGCTTAGGATCTGGCATGCTTTGTACTCGTGCAGAAACATTAGTGATGACGAAAAAGTATGATGAAAAAAGTATACGCTTTCCAAGCCTTAATTCAATCAATGTGCAGAGGTTAATATTAATCGCTATGAGCCGCCGTAACCAAATGGGTTGGTGTGTGACTGCCATTCGAAAGTCCTCCGGTTTTAAATCCCGGGCACGAAACACCAATTGATAGCAAACGTTTTTTTCTAATAGCGGTCGCTCTCGGTAGGCAATGGGAAATCTCAGAGCTCTTCAAAAAAACGCATCTGGCTTTCAGAGGTGACATAAAATTGTAGGCTCCTCTATTCGTGAAAAAATACCAAGATGCACACCATAAATTGATGGAGAAGCCGAAGCACAACCGCCCTCATTTAGTGTTTCATGCGCACAGTGAGTTTCGCCCACAAGCGCGCTCAACTATTTATTAGTTTGCTATTTCCTTAAATTTCACTTTCATTCTATTTGCTTTCGCTGACTTGAAAAAGCATTTATTGTATTTTCTCATTCACCAAACAAAAAACGCATAAGCCACCGAGCAAGGCACGGCTTCTTCTCTTACATACACACAATTAACCTGCTTAGGTGCTCAACCAATCCGAGTGCCTGCCGAGCAGCTGAAACTAAGTATTTCAATTACATTTTTTTTTCGTTGTAGCTCGCAGTGCAGCGACTTTTACTCTACGCTTAACATACTTTATGGCACTTAAGCCCCAGTTAGTCTTCATCGGCGAAGCAGTTTGCCTTTCGACTAACATACTTTCGCAATTACAACTAAACGTTGGCCACATTAATTAGTTAACTGCCGCATTCACTTCTATGAGCTTTTACTTTTACTTTTCTTTGTTTTCATTTGCGCATTATTTTTTTTATTAGCACTTTCCACCCTATCATTTCGCGCTAACCATTTCCATTTGTAAAGTCATACTTCAGTTCTCGAAACAATGTAAATTCCATGGAACCTTTGACTCGTTGCCGCTGAAAGAAAGTCAACCTTCCCTATGCAACATACAATAATGAAGTCAGTAAGCAGTGCTCAGCTTGGCCGCATTGCATTAAACCGCAGCAATAAAGTCAAGTAAAGAGTTGAAGGAAAATAAAAAAGGTAAATAAACTTCACGACATTCCGCTGTTACCCTGACGACGTCACCAACAACTACAATTGCATTTGTCATTGTGTGCTGTGCTGCCTGGCTGCCTGAGTATATACACACCGCCCAGCATCAGCGACAACACTTTCATTGTCTTCGCACGCTTTTACGATGCGATTTTCATGCGATCTGCATACGATTTCTCACAGACCACACACCCAATTGCTTTGCTTCAAGCTATTTTTCTCCACACACACAGTAGTCCACGGCTGATGTTTCAGTGTGGCTGCGAAAAAATTTAAAGCAGCAGTTTTATGTAGATATTGCTCGTTGGAATGCGCGCAAGTTACATCATATAAATATACAACAACAATAAAAAAATAAAAAAAGAAATTAGGAATTCCCATGCAGCAGCATTATCGCATGGCGAACGGTTGCAGGTTCGGTTGAATACTTAAAGACAAAATCTGCTTTGTTGCATATTTGCGCTTCAAGGCCAACCGAATTTGAATCGAACTTTCGAGTAGAATATAAAATAAGTTTTTAGTCTTAAGACTTCATTGCAACCAAACGGTTGCCTATGTAAAAATAAAGCACTATTATTATTCGAAAATATAAATCGCACGCCCAAAAACTTTTTGCCTTTCATACGCTTTTATCTCCTCGTCATGTCAACGTGCAAACTTTTTTCCCCAAAGTCTCTCCATTGCTGGGGAGGGCTCTGTTGGTCGTATTGTTGTCTGTGGCTCATTATTAAAAATTTCCACTTCCGCTTTAATGGGATTTTTGTTGCGCGCGCCACGCTATTACCCACAATATTTTACGAGCGTTCTTCACTCACTGCGTTTGCACTCGGGCGCTTTGCTTATTGCAATACTCGTCGGTGAACGCCTTGCAGCAAGTTTTATGCGCTCGAACACTCGCATATTTAAAGCGCTGAAATTACTACAATATTTTCACATACACATAAATATATGTACATAGTAATGCTTGTATAAATGTGCTTACTTATGTGTGTGTGTGTATGTGTGAAATTCATTGTTAAACTTTTTTGACTGCAAGCATTTCTTTAACCAACCGACATAAATTGCATAAACTCTTCCATGCGCTCCACATGGCGTATGAGTGACATTAATTGCTCATCTACCATCTACCATCCACCGCATATAGACCATCTACCACCGTCTAGCGTATGCTTTTAATGCACTTTTAATTATGCCATTTTTGAGATGACTGTTGTCGATTGCCACATGGCTTTATTATTACACTTGTTTTTTTTTTTTGTATGGCTTAAATTGTTTGGGCGTGCGTGGAAAAATTAATTGCTGCCGGTGAGCCTTAAGCTGCTCTTTGCGGCCTAAGGGTATTTTCATCATGCATGCGGGAGAATGTAATGTAAACGTACAAGGAGTCGTTATCCTTGCACAATGAAGCCAGTATGAAGTAAGAGTTGAGTTTAGTGAATTACACAATTTAAAGTTTAAAGGTAAGCTCTGCTTTTAATTTAATATTTTCAGTAGTCCACTTTTACATGTGAAATAATTTAAGGGGGTATTCTAGTCTAGAGGCCCGAATTTCGAGCATTTTTTGACGATGAATAAAAAAAAAGCTATTGATATTTTTACGATACATTTTTTTATCATTTATTTATTCATATATTAGGAGCACACAAAATAAATTTGAAAAAAGAAAATGAATTTTCATGGAGTTATGCGTCCTTGAAGTGGAAGGGGGGAAAAAAGATAGTGTCCCCGTCGTCACGATTTCTACCCTTGTGGTCATCTGAAAAAAAAAATACAAATTCTTAATTAATATGAATGTCATTATCGTATGAACCAGAAAAAACGGAAAAAAAAATTTTTTCCATAAAATGGCGGCTACTCAAAAAATTGAGGTCGATTTTTCTCTTATTTTTAAGCTTTCTCGAATTGTTTACACATGTTAAAAAATTGAAATTTCCAGTTTTTCGAGCTTCATACGATAGAGATATATTTAAGGAATATTCATGACAAATTTCAAGCAAATCGGTTGATTAGAACTTGAGATATCGTGCCGACCGTATCGAACGAAGTAGTTTCGAGAAACACGCGTTTGAATTTCGCCGTCCGCTCAAACCAGTCTAGCTGTCGCGTCACTAAAATAGTTGTAATTTCGAAAATAGTTCGAATTTTGCAAAATCCTTTTACGGAGATATTTTTGAATACCTAAACTATCGAATTTTGAAAAAAAAAATTTTCGATTTTTTCAAATTTCTAGACTAGAATACCCCCTTAAACGGCCTAAACTTAACTTAAACTTTTATTTATTGTAAATATGGGAGAATTGTCATATGGCATATGGAAATCTCAATGAATAAAAAATCCGAAACTGCAAATACCTGATGCAATAACTCCTGCGCTAAGGGTCTCTAGATATATCAAAATATCTAGTATATCTAGTATCTATCGGATGCTCTGGGAGATAGGTAAACCATGCAGGGTTCACGATTTTTATTCCAAATGTGACTCTTAATAGTTATATGTGTAAAATGATATCATTTAACTGTCCACCATCAGCACATCTACAGGTAAAATCCACCAAACACTCGATTCATGAATACCTAATTCTTAAGAACGTCGAGATATCCATGCTACAGGGCAAGTTTTTAAGTGACGGGTGCCAAACCCAGCGCACAATCAGATATCCCGGGTTGCTTCACCTTCTCACACGTTAATTCGCTTTCAAAGGGCTCGATATTTGGGCGAAGCTCGGATGTTGTGAGCTGCAACAACACTTTGTAGTACAGGCGCTACAGCAGTAATATTCTCAACAGAGCATCCAGTTTTTGGTCTGCCAGTACTTTTTCTATTCTCTACAGAGCCAGTTTCTTGATATTTCTTTACCAACCTTTGTATTTTCGACTCATTCGGTGGGGTATTTCTATCAAAAAAATCACGAATTTTGCGATATGTTGTTCTTAAAAATCGACCATTTTCATAATAAGTTTCTATAATTTTAACGTGTTGCTCTATCGTGTAAAATTTTGCATCTGTCATGTAGCACGTACACATAAAAAAGTTATCGTCTAGAAATTATTCACTAGGTGTCACTCTAGCTGTCACTTTTGAAGGACCCTTTGTGTGAGTTGAAGTATGATTTTTGCAAAATGCCATATTTGACTACAATTAAAAAGGAACTTGAAGCTTTTTACCCTTCTTAATTGGCGGGATAACCGCTTACGTGATTTTGGCCGAGTTTAGCAAGTCGCTTCTTTCTGGTGCTAACCGGCGCCAGTTGGAAACACCTAGTGCATCCAAGTCCTTTACCAACTGATCTTTCCAACTCTTCCTCTGCTACCACCAGCTGGTGCCGCATGGAATACTTTCAGAGGCAGAGCGTATGTATCAAATCTGTTTCCAGGCATGCGTCAGTTTTACTATCTGTGGAACACTTGCAAAGCGCAACGACAATAGACTATCTGGTTCCCAAGATGGATCTGAACAAAGGCTATAAAATACAAACATCCGACAGAAAAGATTGGCAGATCAGAGTCAAATCAGTTGATAGTGGTCGCTATATTTAAACTGGCGGCTTAAGAATGGGCAATGGCGCTGCATCGGGAGTGTACTGGAAACAATTATCTTTAAAAAGCTCCTTTAGCCTCCCAGGCTGATGTAGCCTCTTCCAAGTTGAGATCTATGCTATAGGCCAAACAGAAAAAAACGATAAGACTGATGGATTTACCACCAGCAAACCTTTCCATTATTGTTGATAGTCAAGCAGCGGTCAAGGCTCTGGCTCTGTGATAACGAATGCAGGAAGGTACTCTTGCTTATCCAACAACACAACACGACACTTTTTTGGATCCCAGTTCGCTCTGGGATGATAGGAAATGAAAGAATGGATAAACGTGGAAGGAAAGGCTCTGAACTTGAACTTTGGCGAGTGGTAGCGGACATAAGAATTCCTCTTAGCGTAGTGTATACTGCGATTGACTTGAGAACCGTGGAAACCAATAGAAGGTGATCAGTGACTGCTAACTGGAGGGTCTCCAAAGCGCTCTGGCAAAATGTCTCACGAGAGGAGGAAGAGATAGGTTGAAGCAACTTAGTTATGGGATGGAAATGAAATGTAGGTATCTCAACGGGCTTTAAAGCCATCGAGTGCCTGGCCAACCTAGCCAACCTCTTTCTCATGAAGAAACAATTTTGGAATAAACGAGGGGGTTCTATAAGTGCCCGTGTTAGAAATGAAGACACCATTTTTTTTCAAAAAAAAATTTTTTTTCAACATAGTTCCCTTTTAGAAGATTGGATTCTCCCAAAGATACGGCCATTTTTTAACCCCTCCAAAAATTAGGATTTGTCGAACTCTCTGAAATACGACTCTCTCTCGGCGACGACTTCTTCGTTTGAACTAAATTTTTTTACCGCGAGCCATTTCTTCATGTTCGGGAACAAGAAAAAGTCGCAGGGAGCCAGATCGGGTGAATACGGGGGTTGCGGCAACGTTTCATAATACAATTCATGCAATTTGGCGGCGACAACTCCGGATGAATGTTCTGGTGCGTTATCGTGGTGAAGCAGCACCTTCTTTTTCAAAAAATGTGGCCGTGTATCCCTCAATTCTTTGTGAAAGCGATCCAATAACTCTCTGTAGTATTGCCCCGTGATCCTTCTTCAATGAGCTGTCAAATCAAATTTAACCTATCAATCAGTCTTAAATTGGTTTTACGATGATAACACCAACTTCCCTCAGGAACGCGCTCTGTCATCAAACACGAGTACTTATTGAACCGCCCTCGTACTTCTACAAAGTTTGGAGCTAAGAGTGGCATTTGAACTTATTTTTCAACGATTTGGGCAATGGTTAACTTTAGCCACTATAATTTTACAAAAAATTTTATCGCCACTTTGATATTCAAGAATTATTTAATAATACATATAAGGACACCCTTTAACTCAAACGCATACACTTTCCTTTCAAAGCATTGAAATCTTAAAAGAGTTTACTACTTCACATTTCCTTTATTAAATTTTTTAATATCCACACAGAATCTGCTAAAAATATTACGTTCAACGCATCACCACGCACGCATACACACACATTTAAATTCTTTGCAATTTCCGCTCATAACATTCAAGGAAAACTCCTAGCAAATCCATAATAATACCAATTTGAGTGCCATTCGGCGCAATGTGTGAAATCGTCTCACTGTAGCGATATTCTGCTTTCTACGACCACACTTTGCACTCAAGACGGGTTGGTCGCACTTTAGTTTACTACTTACGACGAGTATCCATTATGTCATTTATGGGTTTTTATAAATGCTGCACACCTCCCCTAAGCAAGCCAAAACAGTGTTTCCCTATTTCACAGTATCTGTTGGCATTTTAAAATTTCCACACACGCTTGCATACTAACGAATGCAACGCATGCTTAGATGCACCCATGCATACCGTACATATACATATGTACTTGTGGATTTCATGCGTCTGTGCAATGTCCTATAATCACGATGGAGGCACTCACGTGTGCGCCAATATCCGAGCTAAATAGCATTAAAGTGTTAGTAAAGAGCAGGCAACCTGAGTGCAAATGCTACCAGAAACTACACAGATCGGGTGCTAATAGTGCAAAGAGACACACGTGCAAGCACTTGGATGCAGACAAATATTTACATAAATGTACACGAGTACATGTGGATATATAATATACTTGTATGTACCTATATATGTATGTTTGTATATTTCGATGGCCACAGTGAGACATAAGAAAAAGATACATTTGAATTATTCGCCGTAATTTCGGCATCTATTAAGGGGGGGGGTAAGGGATAAACGCTAAAAAAAAACACTTTTTTCATGAATTTATTCTAGCGAAACGGTTCAAGTCAGTTTATTAAAAGTTGTTGCATATTATAAAGTAACATTTCAAGAATATTTGATAAAATTTTCATGTAAAAATATTGCAAAATGAGCGAATGAGAGCACATTTACGTAGACGTCTTTTCAAAAATACATTTTGCAGTAGTCAGCATATCTCAGCGTAGAATCATCTGAAATCAAAAAAATCGAATAATTTAGTTAAAGTATGAGTTAAACTTCCCCCCAACGTTTATTTTGACGATTTATTTTCATTTTCAGCCATTTGGTAGTCGTTTGAAGTAAAAAGTGATTTTTGACGAAAAAATGCCGCCATTTTGTAGGTGTAAAACTACCTTAATATAAAAAAAAAATGGCGAAAAAAAAACGTTGGGGGGAGGTTTTTTATATGTAAAATAAAAAAAAAAAATAATAAATAATTGGCGCGTACACTTCTTCTAGGTGTTTGGCCGAGCTCCTCCTCATATTTGTGGTGTGCGTCTTGATGTTGTTCCACAAATGGAGGGACCTACAGTTTCAAGCCGACTCCGAACGGCAGATATTTTTATGAGGAGCTTTTTCATGGCAGAAATACACTCGGAGGTTTGCCATTGCCTGCCGAGGGGCGACCGCTATTAGAAAAATGTTTTTTATTAATTTTGCTTTCACCGAGATTCGTACCAACGACCTCTCAGTGAATTCCGAATGGTAATCACGCACCAACCCATTCGGCTACGGCGGCCGCATTATATGTAAAATATGTGTGCAAAATTTCAAAAGGATCGGTTGAGTAGTTTTCAAATGCCAATGACTACGCACTTTAAAAAAAAAGGTTCGAGAAAACCGCGTTTAAAGTTTGTAACGGACTACGCGCGCAACTGCTGCGTCTCGGCAGATGTTTGAGGTGGCTCGGCTTTATGCTCTATAACTTAAAAAGTTTTGCTCGGATTGACTTAAAATTTTAACACGGTATTTTTGAAATGTTTTACTACAATAACATGCAAAAAAAAAATCGATTTTTATTATAATAATATATAATATAATATAAAATTAAGAATCAATTGACTTTTGCTCGATATGACCACCTTTTGCCTTGACTATGGCCTTGAGACGGTCCAAAAATGAATTGCAAGCTGCCCGAAAGTGATTTGCAGGTATTTTGGCCCACTCACGGACAATGGCCTTTTCAGCGTACCGAGACTGGTGAATCTATTAGTTCGGACTATGCTCTCCAAAATGGCCTAAAGTGGATAATCCATCGGATTCGCGTCTGGTGAATTTGAGAGCCTTTGTGTGGACGTTATGAAGTTCGTTACGTTTTAGCCATTCTCCAACTTTAAGAGCGGGCAGAAAGAATAATAGAAGTGTTAGATGAGCGAGTTTTAGCGAGTATCTGATAATTACTATCATGCAAGGATCCTTCACATACCGAGCATATGAACTTACATTGAGCAGTTGTGCTAGTAAATGTTTCCACGCAGCGGAATTTTTTAAATTTTCCCTACCAAGAGCTGCTACCGCAGCGAACTAAGTCGGTCAGTGGCGTTAATGACACGTAGCAGTAGACTCAAGAAACGAGCTGTTGTGACATCGCCTTCAAGTTAAGTTTGCAGATACCTCTCCACACTGTAATGGTTCGGGATTTCTCCGGTATTCGATGTTGTACTGTAGGGGTGCGAATCACGTGAACTACAGTTCCAAGAATCAGGCTTAGATTAAGTAGAAGAATCGATTATAAGTTTTTTCGTTACAAAGCTCTGACTTTCTATTACTTGAAAGGTATAGAAAGCCACTAGTAATCCCACCACTTAACAGCTTCGTGCTGCTAGAAATCATACTACGTAGACCATAGGAAAAGTAGTTTTTGGAATTCTTTCACGGTATGAGTCCTGTTAAGAATTGTAGAGGGCAAACGACTAGTTTACTATTCATTTAATTGAGCAATAGCTATTCCTCGAAAACTCTAGCGACTGTGAAGCTGGAGCTTGCCACGAAGTTATCAAAGAAAGAGCTATGGCTTAATAAGAGTTTGGGTTTAGTCTCATTAGTTCCAATTTCTTTTCATGATCTCTTTAGTTTTACAATAGGGATAACTCTGACAGATATTTAGTGATTACCATGGATCGGCGAAAGTCCTCCAGAACTTCCCTAAAAAATCCTTTGAACTGTTTTATTCAGTAAACACACAAATACCAAGAAAACCCAAATTCCATAGTATAGGGTTTTACTTCGAAGCAGTTTACAAGCAAGCAGAAAAAGTCATTGAGCTTATATCTAAAGCCGGCAAAGGAAAAGACCTAAAGATATCTGCTAAAAAAAGACATCTGCTTGAGCCTGAGCCACCTACTAGGCACATCAAGAGGTATTTCCTCAATTACGCGGACGAGATCCAAGACAAAACAGACAGACAGCTACTGGATCGGACAGTGTACAGACAGACCATAAACGACATTCATCGGGAGACCATTACCACTTTCCTAAACTCCCGACCCCCGAATGCCGTTATCGGAGTCCATCCACCACCAATCGCAGACGAAGAGCTCCAACTTTCCCGAGAGTCCCGCGTAACATTGGCACAACTACGTTCTGGATACTGTAGCAGGTTAAACTCCTACTTATCCAGAATCGACCCCGACATACTAAACATATGTCCGGCATGTGAATTCACCACGCACGACACTAACCACCTTTTCACATGCACCATCAAACCCACTCATCTAACACCCCTCACCTTCTGGGCCCAACCTGTCGAAACGGCTAGTTTCCTGGGCCTACCGTTAGACGACCGGTGATTACACTACACTGACAAGGCAAAGTTAATGTTACTGTTACTATTACAACAACAACAACAACCTAAAGGAAAATAGTTCCCAAAACACTCGGTTCCGCGTTACCGGAACGACCCAGATTTATATCCGGCTAAGAACTGGAAATATTCTGTTCCTCTGGTCTATTTTATAGCAAAACCAATTGAAAATTATGTAAATGGCAGTTTAAGAATGGAAAGTGAATATTGAAATTGGTTTTTGTTGATTTCATTTTTTAGTTATTTCCTTATATTCAAAATATATTTTTTCATAGTCAATTGATGTGACCAACCATTTCAACTGAGAGTTTTCAAATGTTGTTGTTGTTGAGGCAGTTCATCAAGCCCTCCCATTACGATGTCTAGATGACTAGGTCGTCATCGTCTATCTCATCTAACGGTGCGGACTGGAAGCATGCTGTTTCAACGGTTTGATTCCAAAGGTAGAGTGGTGTTAGGTGAGTGGGTTTAAGGGGCATGTGAATATGTGGTTAGTATTGTTCGGGGTACCTTCACATGGCAGCCGGTTCTACATACCGGAGTGACTCGGGTTTTCCCCCGACTAAAGGCTGCCGCCCCAGTGTACTAGCCCTTTCTAGTAAGCTAAGAGATGGCAAATCGCAAGAGTAGGTTGCACGTTACTGGCACGAACCGAATTTTCATCCGTCCAAGGATTGTCATTTCATTAGCAAGTCCCAAAAATATGTGAAGAATTTTTCGCTGTTACGAAATCAACAACAATAATACTCATTACGCTTAGTCGACTCCTTCGACAAGTCCCTCAGATCTTCTCATGCATCACTTTTTGGACCGCGCGGTTATTGCATGGGTATCGAGACTAGTTTAGCGAAGTATCATTTTAATGAAGAGTTGTTTTTTTTCTTAAGAGTGTGAATTTCCTCTTGCCAGAATTCATATCCAGTTTCCAGCTTGAACATTTAAAGTGTATCAATTTCGTTCGCTCACACTGTATTTATCGATGAAAACCTACTTACCAATGCCATGACGGCATTGACGATGATTTATTGTATCTCACTTCCGTGAAAGTCTTAGCAACTTTACACGGACATATGTAACTTTAAGTAGTTGTACATCAATATAATTTCATGCGTAGCCATAATACAACTCATATCGCTTTAAACAGCATTTCCAATACCTCCATACTTTCGGAAAGGCTCCAAAGACAGAGTGAGCGCATGTGGTTCGCTGGCTGAGTGGTTGTGTGGCTGCCTTGTTAGCAGGTTAGTGCCAGCGCAACGCTGTAATCCGATGCCTGTGGAAGTGTTGCTTTTTTCTATATTTTATTTATTTTTTCTACACATACACACATACAGGGTGTATACGGTATTTGAGGGCAACTCGAGAGAAAAACTAATTCACTTTTATTTTGAACAAAATTTAAAAAACTTTACAAATTTTTTTACACAACACTAACTTATTTTACCTCTATAAAATCATTCAATAAAATGTCCTTCAGCTGGAAGAACATCCAGCTGGCCATTAAGATCTGGGGAGTTAAGCGGCCATAAGATCGGTGTTATGAAAGAGTGTTTTAGTTCATTGACCGGAAAGTCCTTGAGGATGTCGGTATAAGCCTTTTGGGTGGCCTCTACGGACACAAAACGTTTTCCTTTCATGGCCAAATACAATTTTCCGAATAGGTAGAAGTCACAGGGAGCCATATGAGGTAAATACGGGGAGTATATAATGGTTAAAATGCGATTTCTAGTCAAAAAGTCAGTCACAAGAGTGGATCGATGAGATGGTGCATTATCATGCAATAAGCGTCAGCTTCCTCCTTCGCGGTATTCAAGGCGAATTCGACGAAACAACAAACGCTTCAAAACGCCAAGATAGAAAATTGCATTGACGGTTTGGCCCATTGGCACGAACTCCTTGTGAACAATTACTTTGGAATCGTAAAAATAAATGAGCATCGACTTGATTTTTGACTTCTCCAAACGCGATTTTTTGGATGGTGGCTCGTCTGGGGCCCTGCATTCGGCACTTTGACGCTTATTTTCAGGTTCGTGTTGGAAGTATACCATGTTTTATCACCAGTTACAATGTTTTAAAGGAAGTTTTCGTCTTTTCTCGTCCCTTTAATGAGGTCTTTCGAATGTTGAATTCTAAGGAATTTTTGGTCCTCAGTTAACTTGTGCGAAATGAAACGTGCACAGAACTTTCGTAAGCCCAAATGATCAGTTAAAATGCGATAAATCGATGTTTTGGAGATATTCAACTCGGATTGCATGAATTTCAACGATGATTTCGGTTCATTCTTGATAAATTTTCAAACAATTTCGATGAACTTTTCGGTGATTATTGATTTTGAGCGGCCCGATTGTTCATTGCCATTTATGTCCTCACAACCATCTCTGAAACGTGTAAACCACTCATGAACTCTGGCACGAGATAGACAAACACTGTCACAAAATCGAAATTTTTTTCTTCACTCATCTTATAGTAAATCATTTCAAGAATGTTGTGTCAAAATTTTAAGTGGATCGGAGCAGAACTCTCAAAGTTATAGCCTTTGTAAGCACTCTACCTCGAATGCGGAGCATCGATAATTTTTCAGAGTCATTTTTTCAAACGCGTTTTCCCCGAAACGACTTCTTAAAAGTCGGTGCCAATCACAACTCCGAAACTATTCAACCGATTCTTTTCAAATTTGGCACACGTTTTCTAAATCAAAAATACCCCCCCCCCCCCCCCCCACTGTTTTTTTTTAAGGTTGTCATTACGTCATACTTTAACTGAAAAATTCGACTTTTTTAGTTTCAGATGATTCTACGACGAATGCCGATTGGCACCGCAGAGCACCTATCGAAAAACATATCTCCAAAAAAAACTCTGTCATGGGCTTATTTGTCAATATTTTATTATTAATATTTTTTAAAAACTTATTGAAAAGATGTACAATAACATGCAACTGATTTTATTAAAGTATTTTAAGCCATATTTCTGTAAAAAATTCAAAAAAAAAGTATTTTTTTAGCGCTAAACCCTACCACCCCCTTAAAACGATGGCGCAATCAAAAACAAACGATAATTACAAGTCTATTAATTTCTTGAGTTAATTTGTAATCCTCCATGTTTTATTAAAAAAAGTGCAAAAATATAAATAATCATTTAATATGGATTTCCTCAATTACTTACTGTATGCACCCTGTATATTCATTGTTCAGCGTCAAGACATGCTTGCAATAGTATACATTTTTTCTTTTGTCATTTAAATGGTTTTGTTTCCTTCCGCTGCCAACTATTCCTCGATGTAAATTTCGTAGATTGATTGAATAGCGCCGCTGAGAAGTGATTGCACAACTTAATGGTATGGCAAGATGTTGTGGAATTGAATCCTGGCACTCAATTCACACATACATATATGCAATGGAGAAATGTGTGTAAATAATGTCTGGCAGAAGATAGAAAAGAGTAAAATTAGGTGTATCCTTTAATAAAGTGAATGATTCCTTCCATTTCCCACTTGTTTCTGCTTCTCTTCTCACACACGCTTTGTTGTTGGCTGACAAACGGCATTGAACTTTTTGTCTGTAATAAGAAAAATTGGAAACTTAAGTGTCGACAAATAAAAGAATGAAAGGTATAGAGAACAGATTCATGCATTTATATACATATATTACACTATGTACATATGTACGTATGTATTACTCAAGTAGTTTACGAAAAACATAAAAATAATGATACCAATTGAGTAGCCTCGTTTGCTAGCAGCTGAGTAGGAATGCAAAAGCAGATTTTGTTGATGCACTAATAAGTAATCCGAAGTTGGGGGATTTCGAAATATTTGAATTCAATTGAAAGTTAAAATTGTACATATTCACGATTTTTAAGTGCTAATCAAGTTGCTACAATAGAACAGCCGCTGAGAAATAAAAAAAATTTAAGATTTCGAAAAAATTTAAGATTTTTTTTAATTTAAAAAATAAAATTACAAATTAAAAACTAAAAATTAAAATTTAAAAATAAAAACAAGACAAAAAAGAAAAAAATTAATTAAATTAAGTTAATTAATTTAATAAAATAAATTAAAAACAAATTTAAAAAAATAAATACAACCGCAGAAAGAATTTAAAGAAATTTAAAAAACTAAAATTACAAATTATAAGCTAATAACAAATTAAAAATAAAAAGAAGATAAAAGAATAATAATTAAAATAAATAAAGTGAAAACAAATTAAAAAATTAAATGAAACAGAAGGAAGGAAGGAAAATAAATATAAAAAATAAAAATAAATAAAACGACCTTATTAAAAAAATCAATTTAAAGAAAATTAAATAATTAAATTACAAATTAAAAAGTAAAAAAAAAATTTAAATAAAAGGAAGAAAAAAATTTTTTTTATTTAAAAAATAAAATAACAAATTAAAAACTAAAAACTAAAAATTAAAAATAAAAAATAAAAGCAAACATAAAAAAGAAAAAAGAAAATAAGTAAATTAAATAAAATAAATAAAAATAAAAAGTGAAAACAAGTTAATTAATTTAATAAAATAAATTAAAAACAAATTTAAAAAAATAAATACAACCGCAGAAAGAATTTAAAGAAATTTAAAAAACTAAAATTACAAATTATAAGCTAATAACAAATTAAAAATAAAAAGAAGATAAAAGAATAATAATTAAAATAAATAAAGTGAAAACAAATTAAAAAATTAAATGAAACAGAAGGAAGGAAGGAAAATAAATATAAAAAATAAAAATAAATAAAACGACCTTATTAAAAAAATCAATTTAAAGAAAATTAAATAATTAAATTACAAATTAAAAAGTAAAAAAAAAATTTAAATAAAAGGAAGAAAAAAATTTTTTTTATTTAAAAAATAAAATAACAAATTAAAAACTAAAAACTAAAAATTAAAAATAAAAAATAAAAGCAAACATAAAAAAGAAAAAAGAAAATAAGTAAATTAAATAAAATAAATAAAAATAAAAAGTGAAAACAAATTAAAAAAATAAATGCAACACAAGAAAAACAAGGTAAAACAATATAAAAAACTAAAGAAAAATTTAATGAAAAAATTATTAAATTAAATTAAAAAAAGAAAACTAATATGAAATTAGATAAAACAAAAAAATAACAAAAAAATGTCTATACAAGAAAGTTCCATAACATAAATATAAAAAAAATTGAAATAAATAATAATCTTAAATTTAAATAAAATAAAATGAAATAAAATAAAACAAAACCAACTAATATAAATCAAACCAAAAATACAATAAAAGAAATGTAATTACTTAAAATAGCATAACATTGGTTAGGTTAGCCAAGAGCCTTACAGCCCACTGTGACAACTTCATTTGATTTCCATCCACTAACTATGTAAGTTACTTCAACCAATCCCTCCCTCTGGTGAGACATTTTGCAAATTTCCCATGTCAAAATATTTGCCACGACCTCTTGGAAGTGCAGGACATTAACAGATAAGGTATTGCACCGACACAATTTCTTCTTCATCTCCACAACTCCTGCAGAAGTCATTGTGAGGTACACCTATAGGACGACCTATAACACCTGTTAGGACGACCTGTTGAATCTAAGCACTTTGTCCTTTTAAGGTTGAGCAGAGCGCTTTGAAGACCCTAGAGTTAATAGTCAGAGACTATCTTCTATTGGTTCCCGCGATTAAACTCAAGTCAATCGCAGTATACACTTCGTTTAGAGGAATGCTTATGTCCTCTACCACTCGCTGAAGTTCAAACTCAGAGCCTTTCCTTGCACGCTCATCCGCTCTTTCATTTCCCTCTACTCCAAAATGGCCGTGGACCCAACAAAGTGTGGTTGTTGTTGTTGTTGTTGTTAACAGCATAGGTAACCCTGTCAGTGTAGTCATATCATCGTTCGTCGTCGTCTGGCTCATCTAGGGGTAGGCCCAGGAAACATGCTGTTTCGACGGGTTGGGTCCAGAGGGAGAGGGGGGTTAGATGAGTCGGTTTGAGGGGGCATGTGAAGAGGTGGTTAGTGTCGTGCGGGGTACCTTCGCATGCCGGACATGTGTTTGGTATGTCGGGGTCGATTCTGGATAAGTAGGAGTTTAACCTGCTACAGTATCCAGAACGTAGTTGTGCCAATGTTACACGAGTCTCACGGGGAAGCTGGAGCTCTTCATCTGCGATGGGTGGTGGTTGGTCTCCGATTACGGCATTCACAGGACGGGAGTTCATGAAGGTGGTGACGGTCTCCCGGTGAATGTCGTTCATTGACTGTCTAAATACTGTCCGGTCCAGTAGGTTACCACCAGTCTTATCGTTTTTGCTGCTTGGTCTATAGCGTAGATCTCAACTTGGAAGACGCTGCACCAGTCCGTGAGTCTAAAGGAGCATTTTAAAGATAATTGCGCCGAGTACACTCCCGGTCCAATGCCATTGTCTATCTTTAAGGCGTTATATACAGTTAGAAAGCCGAAATAAAACGAAATTTCCAGGTTTTTTCTGAGAAAACTTTTAAATTTATTGATCTAAAAATTTGTACACATAATATGTTATCTTTTAACTGTATTTTAAGACTTAGTTGAACCAAAAATATTTATTTGGAAAGAAGCTACAGCTGATCTCCGGGAGCTTCTCTCAAAACGGACGTTTTGCGGTGACCACTATATCTCTGAACTGGATCCTCTGAAATTTAAAATCTAAACAGATTTCGTTAAAGGAATGTTAAATATAGTAATTAATCGAAGGAATAGGCAAAAAAAATTTTTTTGACAAAATGGCGGTTTCTCAAAAAACAAAAATCGATTTTTGATCAAAAATTTCGGACTTAAATTTTTTATAAAAAAAAAATATTTATCGGTGAGAAAAAATCTTCGCTCAATTACTAAACAAAACTATTTAAGAAGAAGAAATTTGAGACTAATGGGTTCAGCCATTTTCGAGTAATGTTGATCGCCTACTTTGAAAACACCCTTTTGAGAAAAACGCGCTGCCGCTCCGGTCTTGTACTCTCAAGCACTCTGAAACGCCTTTTCAAATTTGCGTGTAACTTCAAAAATATTCACCGGAACCATATTAAATTGTCTGTGTGTATTCTTAAATATATGTACACTAGCAAACCCGGCCCCCTTCGCTGGGCACACTAAAATAGAATAGATATGGTTTAGAACAGAAAATATATGGTTTTCATATTATTTATTTCTTTATTCTTTATTCAAGCGCTTTGGCATAAACAATATTTTTTGTTTTTCTATTTGTTTTTGAGTAAATATGAAATATAAATTGAAAATCAGGAAAAAAGAAGATTGTTTTTAAATTTCAAATCAACGCATATGAATAAACAATCGCCTTTTTTCCTGATCATCCATGAATTTTTCGTTTCAATTTATATGTTTTATTAAGCATTGGAGCTTTTTTTAACCATTATCCATTTATATTTTTCAAAAAAAAAAACGAAAAAAAAATTTTTTTCCACGAACACATAATTTCATTCGGATTTCACATTAAATTCTCAAATTTCGTAAGAAATTATTCACTGTTCCAAAATCCACTCCAAAAAAATTCACAAACAATGTTTACATATTGCACTTACGTTTTTTCCTTATGGCATCCAAATCAGAAAGAAATATTGACACATTGTAACTCACACTGTCAATTTGACAGTTCAGTTCCGCCCCAAGCGTTAAAAAAGTAAGCGACATTATGGCTGGTTCAAAAGAACGCTGTACCCATTGCCAGTGCTCCGAATTACAACCAAACTTTACGAAACCCATTTTCAATACTTACTTAACAATGTGCGTAAGTTTGGTTTAATTCGGTGCAAAGACACGGCGGGTCCACGTTTTGGCATATATTTCGAGACCCTAGTCATCAA
The DNA here is from genome assembly GCF_027943255.1 of Anastrepha obliqua. Lineage (NCBI taxonomy): Eukaryota > Metazoa > Arthropoda > Insecta > Diptera > Tephritidae > Anastrepha > Anastrepha obliqua. Next base: position 108,690,852 of record NC_072894.1, on the reverse strand, counting down.
TAGGTATGAAAATTACCCCGTATTAAAGCACTTATCAACAGCTTTCATTTGATATCCATATTGTACAAACACATTCTAGGGTCCACGTTTTGGTCTCTATCTCGAGACCCTAGTCACGGAGCGGATGGAAATACTCTGAACTAAAGCATTCACCAACAGCTTCCATTTGATACCCATATTGTACATACACATCCGAAGGTTACCCGGGTCCACGTTTTGACCTATATCTCGAGCCCTATTTCCAAAATAAAATATAATCCATGTTACTCGTGGATGATGTAGCTTTCGAATGGTGAAAGAATTTTTAAAATCGGCCCAGTAGTTTTTGAGCCTATTCATTACAACCAAACAAACAAAGTTTTCCTCTTTATAATATTAGTGTAGATTAAGAAAATAAAATAAAAAAATAAATAAAATAAAAAATCGATTTTTGAAAATTTTAACTGTATATAACCACCTAAAGATAATTGTTCCGAGTACACTCCCGATCCAGTGCCATTGTCCATCTTTGAGCCATCAGTATAAATATTGTGACCACTATCACTTGACTTGACTCTGGTCTGCCAATCCTTTCTGTCGGGTATTTGTATTTTCTAGTCTTTGTTCATATCCATTTTGGGAACCAGATAGTCTGCTTTCGATGGGTCTTGCAGGTGATTTTTTATTATCGCGAGCTTTTTCATGGCGGAAATACGCTCGGAGGTTTGCCATTGCCTGCCGAGTGGCGACCGCTATTAGACAATTTTTTTTTTTTAATTTTGGTGTACCAGAGATCCGAACCTACATTCTCACGCACCAACGCTTTCGGCTAGTAGCATTAAATTTTTTCAAAATCCTATACACCGCTACCGCCCCTTATACGCCTCGAAAGCAAAATAAATGTTTTCCACTGCTTTGTATTTTTCCATTCACCAAAACGAGTATTCCCTCAGAAATTTCGTTGAACCCATCAACTGCAGGCTGCAGCCAATATCCATTTATCAAAATCATCAAAAGCGCAACCTTTCCTGGCATTTAAGCCATACATATAATACATACTTTACAACAATTTTTCGCCATCCAGAAGTTCAAGGATCATGCGAATGTAAGTTATCTGTCGCTTACATAGTATATGATGAATTATGGAATTATATGTACGTATGAAGCTTTGTATTGAAATATTTGGGGCCCCAACAAGTATTTATCTGCATTTACTGCATATGCCCGCAATGCTGAGGTACCATTAAGAGACTTTAATGGTTTAATTCATAAATACAATAATTTTCATATGAAGGTTTAACACTTAAAGGCAGAATATTTTTCAGACATACAGTGGTTCAAACGTCTAATCGTACATGCAGAGGGCTCATCTTAAATATTAGTTTTAAAAGAGAAAATTTTTTTAATTTAAAATAATATACACTGATTTTATTTCATAATAACTTAATTTATTTCGTCATATACAAAAATTTTAAGTTTTCACAACATTTTCTTAAAAAAAACAAAAACAAACAAAACAAAAGAAATTCATGTCCAAACGAATAATCGTACATAAGTAGACGTCGACTGGATATAGTTATCCTCTAAGCATTTTTTTCAAATTGTGTTTTGCACTGGACTATAAATAAATTCTTATTTAGTTATCCAGATTGCTTTAAGTGATAAACTTAATCGGTACGTAATGGCACCTTCAGAAAAACAGACAACGGTAGAAGAACGAAAATTAATATTTAAATTGCACGAATCCGGAAAAACTTTTAGAGAAATCGCAGTTTTAGTAAATATAGCTCATTCTACCGTGCAATATATCATTAAAAGATATAAAAATGACCTCTCTATTGTAAATAAAAGTCGTGTTGGCCAAAGCAAGAAGCGCGATGAACGTTTGATTTTAAGGGAAGTGAAAAAAATGCTTTTGTAACAGCAGTAGAAATTAACATAACATTTAAAAAAAGATTGATAAGATAGTTTGTGATGAGACAATCCGAAATGTTTTGAAAAGAAACAATTATCATGGCAGAATAGCACGAAAAAAGCCATACATAAGTCCTAAAAACAAAAAAGCTCGCATGAAATTTGCTACAGACTATATTACAAAAGATATTAACTTCTGGAAAACGGTAAAAACAAAATAAAATTTAAATTATTGGCACTAAATTTCTTTTTTGACAGGTATTATTCACAGACGAAAGTAAATTTAATTTAAAAGGGTCCGATGGAAAGTGCTACGTATGACGAAAACCCAATGCAGAATTTGATTGTAAAAATACAAAGCCTACTGTGAAACACGGTGGTGGATCAGTGATGGTGTGGGGGTGTGTTTCGAGTTCAGGTGTTGGAAATATTGAATTTATTGAAGGCAATATGGATAAATACAAGTATTTAGATATTTTAAAAAATAATGTGAAGCAAAGTGCCGAGCGTTTGGGGATAATAGACAATTTTGCTTTCTACCAGGACAACGATCCGAAACATACATCAATGGTTGCGATGATGTGGCTTATTTATAATTGTTCAAAACTACTCCAAACCCCCGCACAATCACCTGATCTTAACATAATTGAGCATGTATGGGAGGAATTGTCTAAAAGATTAAAGGACAAAGTCTTTCGAAATGTTAATGAGTTGAAAGAAACTCTACGCACTGAGTGGTATAATATTTCACCAGAAGTATGTAAAAACTTAGTAGAATCGATGCCAAAACGTTTGAGTGCTGTGCTTAAAGCTAAAGGACTCTCTACTAAGTATTAATTTTAAAAATATTTTGTTTGAGAGCATAAATTCAGTATTGTACGATTATTCGTTTGGACATGAATTTCTTTTGTTTTGTTTGTTTTTGTTTTTTTTTAAGAAAATGTTGTGAAAACTTAAAACTTTTGTATATGACGAAATAAATTAAGTTATTATGAAATAAAATCAGTGTATATTATTTTAAATTAAACAAATTTTCTCTTTTAAAACTAATATTTAAAATGAGCTCTCTGCATGTACGATTAGACGTTTGAACCACTGTACATATACTCGTGAGAGAAAAGAACATTAAAATCACCTTTAGTATACAAACAAGTATGCGTGTATGTAGACACAAGTAGATTGATATGCATTTGTGTGTCTGAAAAATATTATAATTTTCAACTTGAACGTAACAAGTAACCTACCAAACCAGGTTGACGTTATCTTCAACCGATTAGGTGCTACACACTTTACAGTCACGTTTGTTGGACACCTAGAAGAGAAAGTATTCTCATCTAATGCATTCATTTGTACACTTACGTACATACATACATACGAGGTATATAGGTACATATGCGGCACGCACCTACATCATAACCACTTCGAGTAGCGTTGGGTTCAGTGGTGAAATGCACATCTTGCGCTACACTCACGAAAGCCCCTTATGTGTATGATTGCATTGCGCTTTCAAAACCTCAAATCAGATGAATTTGCATCAAACATGGATTCTAGAGTATTATGACTTATGCATGCTGTAACCAATGGTTATATGTATGTAGTCCAGCCAGGATACATTGTAATGCATTGTTCAGTGGCCAGAAGGTTATGGATAGAATCAATACAGTGACAAACCATACGTACATTAATCTTCTTATTCACAGCTTCGACTGCTGGCAAACGAGGTTTGTGAGTATTCTATTATTAGGATAACTGGTGCCCAAAACGGATACAAAAAAATGTCCACGTTTAGAAAATTGCTATAAGGCGTTCATTCCTCAGTAAATTAATGTTCATAGCGGCATTTCATGTGTGCATTTATTTTTTAAATTAAGTTAAAATTAGAAGATTTCAGTTCATTTACTACAACTAAATAGTAATAACAAAAGGTTTATAAAATCAAATCGAACGCAGTTGTTTATGTTAAATAATTATTTTATATTCACTAACCGCAAGCATGATGAGTATGTATGTATATACAAATTATGTCTTGAAATATCGTTCATATTCCATATTAACAACGTGAAGGTGTTCAGCCTGTCCATAGCAATAGGGGCAGCACGAGAAATCCATCAAGTAAGTAACCTAAGAGGATAAAGAAAATTATTTCCTTACAAAATGCCAATTATCTTATCAAGAATTTTGTACACAAATATTGTAGCAGAGACAGATGTTGATGCTGATTTCTATGTATTCTCTATGCAGTATACCCAGTGGCACATTTGACTTGACTTACATTTGGGTGAATAGGACAAGACTCAGAGATACGTCCGAAACTGAACATTTTGCAACAGATGCACACAAATGTTTTGGCATCACGTTGACAAATGCATCCTTCGGGAATTGGCTGCATTTCATTTGAAATCGACTTAGTTTTACTTTTGTCCGCGGCATCATTGTCACTAATCATTCCAGTTATACCAGCTGAAACGTTGTTTTTCCGTATGATGTCTAAACGATCACTAAGTGAACTTTTTTTTCTATTTCTACGAGGCATTTTGTTTGTCACGAATAAAACAATGCAAATATTAACAAAATCCAAACGAAAAGCGACGTCTTAGTATTTCACTTTTTATTCGAATAATGGTGAGCATAACGGTAGTTTGTGGAAAATGAAGAAATAACAGCACATCAGGGCGAATTGATAGAACATCGTTTGCAATTACGGCGAATTGAGTGCCATAGGTGGCGCCTTGCCAAAAACAGTTACTTTATTTTTCGCGATTTCGACTAGTCTGGCCTCAACTCCCTTTCCAATACAAAACAAACAAAATTAAGAGAAATAACATGTTTGTGAAAATTCCGTAAATGCCTTGGTAATATTGTGATTTGTGAGGTTAAAAATAAACAAACTAATTCAAGGATTAATTATTTCTTTACACTTTACCTTTACCCTTTCTTCTTCTATTTGTCAATATTTCACCCATATTTTTCAACGTTTTGCTTTCTTTTTCCTTTTGAACATAAATAACAAACAGCAATCTCATCATCCGGGTTTTTGCTATCCATCTTTATGCTATGGGCACGAAATCACATATGAGCCAGTCAGGGCCGTAGAGAGCATATCCGGGCCCCGGGGGAAAATTGCAAATGCGGGCCCTTTCCAATAATGTCTAATTCATATAAATACGTATAATTTCGAGTCCGGGCCCCTCTGAGAACTCCGGGCCCGGGGGAAAAAGTACCCGATGCCCCCCCTCTCGTCGGGCCTGGAGCCAGTCGCCGTCTGTGTCAAACGATAGCAGACATATTTGTCGTCTGTACCTTACTTTACACCTCACACACTGCTGTTGAAATAACTTTGTTTTTTTCTTTTTTAATATTTCTTGTCGCTCCTTCCACTCACTATTATGTGACTGAGCTTGAAATCTTTTTCATTTTAAAAAGCTTTATTACTCCATAAATAATAAAAATGGACTCGATTTATTAAATATTTGGTCAATATCTACATATAACTTATCTCCATTAGGCAAGCTCTGTATATTTTTTCTTTCAGATTAAGTTGTTCTTTGTGTTTTTTGTTCGTAAACAATTTTTAAAGTAAATACCTAAACACGCAAAATAAGTTGATTTCAAAATGTCCCAATTTACTTTCTTAAAAAGAAATATCAATTCCAGAAAAAAACGAAATATCAATTCCACTTTAGATGACTATAATAAAGTTGGTAAAATATATTTCAGTTGCAATAAAAAAATAAAAAATACTACGCCTGAATTTTTTGCCCCTCTCTGTACAAATACAATGAACTGTAAGGTATTCCAACTGAATCATTAAAAACTCTGCTGATAAGGGAACGCTGAAACATGTACACATATTTAGTATCGTCCTTGAAATTTATAATAAACAAATATTTAATTACGTTATGTATTATTATAACTGCGTTCATGTGCATTTGTAAAATCATTTATTAAAAGAATTTACTACAATTCAGTTGATCAAATGCATTATACATTTTTTGGAACTAATTTCAGTCATACACAAAAATACAGCACTGCGCATTTGAAAGTCACCATACTCACTACAACGATTAACCACCCATCATGGTGAATAGAGAAAAAACAACCACGAACACATTGCACTCTTATTACTTATTAGCGCAAAACGATAACATGGCTCGTTGGTCTAGAGGTATGATTCTCGCTTCGGGTGCGAGAGGTCCCGGGTTCAATTCCCGGACGAGCCCGTGTTAGCTTGTGCGCTGGAATATAAGAAGGTGCGCAAGCGTATTAAATTTTTTTTTTAATTTCCTTTTTTCTTTTTGTTTAATTTCATTTGAAGAATTTTATAAATATTTTCTCTTTCACATGGTTGCCTGTTGCTTAGAGGAAAAATAATCATTAATTTCAATTTACACATTTGTGAATGTTACAATCACTACGAATTGTTAATATACATACATACGTATGTACACATAGATAAACATGAAGGAAAAATAAAGGCAAAACAAAATATAAAACACGTTAACAAACAAAAACAAAAGTGAAGTAGAATGTTGGTGACTAAGCTCGGCAGCAATTGGCATCACTAACTAAACCTTATTTGAACTGCACTTTTTTGTTGTTGTATAAATGTGTGCAGCATGACGGCTATTTTTAAGTAGCGATATGAAATTGTTTACAAATGGAAGCACATAATATATACGAACACGTATATGTGGAATTTCGACAAAACAACTTATTTGACTTTATCAGCTTTTGCATTTGGATGAATATATAGAAACAGTTCAATTATTGCATTAGAAACGCATAGTTTAATGCAGAAGGTGAAGAGCGGTCGATTAAATTGTTTTGTTATGAGCCAATATGAATTTAAAACTTGATGATTATTTTTAATTATTAAAAATTTAGCAAATTCATTTTTTTTTAAATTGCAAAATTAGGATTGACATTAAAAATGTTCATCACATCCGATGTAGTGCCACTCGCACGCATCTAATGTCAGCGGCCGTTGCCCACTGACGCATCCAGTCAATTTACCCGAGCGCTGCCAACTATGCGATAAACGTCGGCCGTGAAAGACCGGCGTAGAGTGCGCAGTAATAAAGGGCGAAGATAGCATAATTAGCTGCTTATGCACACCAGACAAAATACGCGAAAAAGAGTGGAAAACGTTGGCCAGCACAACGAAAAAAAAGAAAACTAATGGGAAATGAAATAAAAAAAAAGCTAAAAACAATAGAGATTTGTTAATTCAGAAACGCGTTAAGAAAAAATGCTGCATGAAGCTAATATTAAAAGAGAAATAAAACCATCGACAAACAGTTACGGAAGAAAGAAAGTAAATAAAATCGCCATAAAAGCGGGTAACGAGTACTTTTTTGTTTTTCGTTTCTGTTTTCTTTCATTTTTTTTTTTTTAGAATAAATAAAAATTATTTAGATATATTTTATATACTATTTTTGTTTTCTTTTGTTAAACCATATTTAGCATTAGAGGTGTATTTACTGCTGCTTTCATTACTATTAGCACGGCTGCTACTGCGGGAAATTGTAAGTGCTTTAGGCTGTTAAGCGGTGGCGTTTTCACTTGCGCCACCACCGAGTCATACATCCCACCAACGCTTCACAGTGCGAACACATGATCCGTGATCAGCTAGAGTTGCACAAATTCTTTTGCTTCTATCTCTTCTCCTCGGCCTTTTGTTAGTGGTGTCTGCTTTGCTATGTATGTATAGATCGCATTGCCTTAGCAATGCTTACTGTTTGCTGCTCTGCTTCTTCGCTGGCCACCTTCAGCTGTTTGTTTACGGCATTTATTAATAATAGCTTAATTATTTGTTTGTATTTGTAAATGTAGTTGTTTGATGTGGTACGCTTTTGTATTTGTATTCTTCTTGTTGTCGTATGTAGTACTAAGAGTAGTAGTTTGTTGTTGTATTTTATAATTAATATTATTATTATTTATGTTTAACCAGTCTATTCATATTCCAAAATGTTCTTGTGGTAAAATAGTAAATAGCTGAAAGAAAAAATGGAAAGAGCAAAACAGATTAAAAGTTGAAAACGAAAGGAAAGAAAAATTAACATTTGAGGTTGTTTACGATAAGAGTTTTAAGCAACACAAATCTCTGTTGAACATTTGAATATTAAGTTTAAAAAACTGTAGTTACAAATTACAAACACACATCTGCACATTGACATTTAACACGAATTGTCTTTTATATTATTCATGTAGGTTACACTTATGTATGTACATACCCTTCACTGTCCAGCACCTGTTTCAACGTCGCCGTGGTGATAATGTGATCATCACACTTAACCCATGTATCCTTGTGGTGTCGCACATAGGCAATAAAGTGGCCCGTATCGATGGTGCCCACGTGATTGACTACAGCATACAGTGAATAACGAAAATCTCCATAAGCATTATTTTTCTCAGACATGAATGGTGTCATATCAAATTCAACGGGGAATGAGATGAACGTGGAGACTTTCTTGCCGATCAATGAATGCTCGAAACGCTTCAAATGGAAGCTCGCTACGCTGGGCAGTGTGCGCAGGCTAAATTGTTTCGTTGATTCCTGGTATGATTTGCAGGTGGAACATTTGATTTTCTCAAATTCGCCGAGGTGTTCAGCGCGTGTGTAACGCTCCAAACAATCGATTAGCGTCTTTGGCGTGGCGCCACCATGAGCCGTCTCGCCCAAATCTAATGATATATCCCAAAACGGATCAATTGTGGTTGAAACACCTTTACACGCTTGACACACCACATCACTCTGCAGCATACCAGTAAATATTTGATCTATTATGCAGTTACACTGCGTCGGGCAGTTGCTATTCAAGTTTGCATTACTATTCACATGCTGATTTCCGCCACCTGCACCACCCGTACCACTACCACCAGACGATGTGGCATTGTTCTGCTTATTGGCACTTTCACACTCTGTTTTTGCTTTAATGCAGTGGCGATGTAACACGTCCAGCGTGGCAATGAAAAATTCGTGCGCGTCTTGTTGTTCATAGCCGGCCAAATGTTTTGCATGATTCCAGATCAAATGCAATAGGCGATGCAAAGATAATGGTGAGTGAGAGCCACTGTAGAATTCCTGATCAAAAGCAATATGCAAAGTAAAGAATGAAAGACAAAATATTTGTATATAACAAACCTGAAATAACCGAGAAACCTCACAAACGAGACACTTCAATGATGACTTGGCGTTGCACTCGTGTCGCTCCGATAAGAAATAATCAGAGAGTAGTGGTGTGTGTATTAACGCCTATAAAAGAATGCGATAAAAAAATTGCAATCATGAATCATACACACTCTCATTCCTTACCTGCACTATGCAATTCATGAAACACGTGGAACCGAGATTAATTAAGCCGCGTAATCCAATCGTCTCGTTGGCGCGCACATGTCGACGTCGCGGGTTAGCCAACAGTAAATTTGTCTCCTTTGGCGTCGGTATCCAGGGCTGCCAACTAAGACTCTTACTTAGGTCTTTTGCTTCCAAACGTCGATTGACCATCGCTATCTCTCGGCAACGGCTATCATAGATGAAATCACGACAAGAATTGCAGTACAATGTGCCATGTGACAGCTCCAACGCGATTGCATGCTTTTTCGCACGTAAATGTGTAGCGATGTGTGCGCCACGGCATCCAAAGTAGATGCAGTGAAGGCAGGCATAAACTTGCAGCCCATAGCTGCCACACTCGAAGCAACAGCAGGAAAGCGCCTGCAAAAATACACAAATGATGTTTACAACAGGATAAGGTTGGCATGCTTATCTTAATAGTAGGTGGCCCATACGATCGTTAACTATTTACTTAATAAACTTACTGCACACAGGGAATGAAAACAATACAAATTTTCCTTATCATATACATTTCTTTTGTTTGTTTTTTTTTGCACACCTTTTTCTCTCGGGCATCCTTATTCACACACGCCGAAAAGTATGCATCAATAATGCGAAATGTATCCAAGCTTTGCTCCTTCACGTACGCCTGGAAATGCTTGCAGCCCGTCTCCGCCATGGTTGTCGTCAACTCACAGCCCTGGCCGACAGCGCCCGCTGCTGCTGGAGCAGCTTCCGTGCGTCGAACACCGCTGCTACCTGCGCCACCAGTTCTACCGGTCACCTCGTCCTGCCCTTTCGCGTATTCTTTTTGCAGCTGTTGTTGGCTGCGTGTCCTGCGTAGTGGTGGCGTTGCGGTCAGCTGCTTTTCTTCTAGGTCTGCGCCTGCGCCGGCGCTGGCTCTGATACTACTACTATTACTACTGTTGCCGCTACCACTGCTGCGACCACATATACTACCGGCTCCTGTTTCAGCTGATGCTGTTACCGTTCTACCCGCACCACCTGATTTACACCCAGTGACTGCTCCTCCAGTATGCCTCGTTGTCGAAGCCGCGGCAGCACCTTCTGGTGCACTTTTACTGTCACTACGACTACCCCTTTCTGCCTTTCTACAATATTCGTGTTCGGTGCACTGTACGTCAACGCCAACAACACCAGCACTATTATCACCACTACAAATGCACACACTAACACCAACACCGGCACCTTCAGCTCTCGAATCAACAGCACACCGGCCGTCCCTGCTACTATTTCCACTCTTTACTCTACTGCTGCCACCAGCTCCTTCTCCTGCTCGTGCTCCAACCGCTTCTGTTTCGTTCTTCCTCGATGCGAACGCAGCTTTTTTACTTTTACGCTGTTTTCGCAGAATTTTGTTGCCTTTTCTTCCAGGAGCTATTCCCCTAGTCAATCGATAATTATGCTGATACGACCTTTTGCACAGTGCACAGATTTTTACCGAGTTTATCCAACTTCTCTTTAATGCCCTCTGGCGACGCACCGATTCTTCGTCTTGCCGTTTCACTGCCTTTTGCCTTTCGCCTTTGCGACCGATTCGTTATTCGATTTTTTCGCCGTCCCGTCCGTCCGCAACCGCACGGAGCAGCTAGCTTTTCGTTTTCGTTGCCCGTTGGCTGGCTTCTCTGCTACTGCCACTGCTGCTACCTCAACTATTTTGTTGTTGTTTGCAGATTTCGCTTTTGTGGTTGTTTTTTATCGGCCGCTGCCCTATGTATTGCGTCGTTCCAGTGAAGCGTCCGATTCTGACAGCGAACTCAGCTGAGAAAATGCGAGCAAGAAGAAGACAAATCGATTCAGTGTTCGACCAGAAAGAGAAAACTGACTGGTACAAATTGGCAGGTAAACGAAAAGGAAAGACCGGCAAAATATTTCCGAATTGGGAAGCACTGATAGGAGGGAATTTTTTAAATGGTGCCTTAAATGTGCAAGAAAAGGGAAATATCAGAATTCTCTCATGAAACTTCCAAAATTAATATTTATGGGTTTTGTATATTTACATGTATGAAATTCTTTATTTCAATTGCCTTTCTTTTTCTGTTAAATTAACCCATGTACAATACTTTTTGTTGAGTAAAATAAATGGATAAAGATTTTATAAGTAAATAAACTTGGAACCGATTTTCAAGAGATTTAACGCTTAAGAGCAGGAGATGAGTGGAATTTAAAGGTGGGATATTATAGAGCAAAGAGCGAATTTAAGAAACAAATTTTGAACACGTTCAATTCTATTGCCGGGATCGGTCGACTTATAAAACAGCATATTTCAGATATAACCTAGCAAAGCGATATAAAGAGCAGCTTAAATGTATGCGATTCAGAGAATTTAATGGCATTGCGCCTAACAAAACCGGATAAGGACTTCGATATTATATAATTGATTTGCTTATTAAAAGAGTGTTCTTTTATACGTTTTGATATTTGCTCAAATCCACAGAAAGGTGCAAACTCAGAAACCTCACGTCAAAATTGTTTGCATCACTCGGAAGGTTAATACTATCTAATGGGACTTCAATTGCAAAAAATACCTTTAAACTATCACCGCAAGTAAGAATTTAGCGAAAGAGAAAAAACAACTGTCGTTGTCTGCACTCATCACTTGGCGGAAGCAGACTAAAATTTGAGGTTTGACTAGTCAAGTTTGTGGTGTTTATTGGAATATCAAAGGAAGTAGATTGCTTGCGTATAATATTTCTCGTTTAAGTAATCATTTGAATATTTTTTTAACTAATTAAAAGTCGTGATAAGGAGAAATCCTTGTTGGGGCAAAAACTGCACAATAAAATTTGTTTCTAAAATTTTATTTACTTTCCATAATTTAAGCATTATTTGATTTTGAAAACAAAATCTTTGCATATTTTATAAATTTGTAAACTTCTTAGCTTGCCACTTTTATTATATTATTTGTCACTTCTATTATCTTTTTACTCTAATACACTTAAAATTTTATGAACTATGCCTGTGTTTGAGTTGGCATTTTATTAATTTAGTTTTCCAATTTAATAAATATTTTCTCGTAACCTCAAATGCATGTAAATCTATTCTATTATCGGTATCTAATATTATTATTATTACTCAACATTGCAACACTGTGCTAAATATCCCAGCTGCAATCACGGCCAACGGTTGTTAGGGAAATTCTATTTTGTCAGTCAGTTTTTCGAATTTTTGACCGGCGACGAACTTATATAGTTTCGCGGTAAGATAGATTTTATTAAGTAATAGCACATATAAATATGGAATATGAGAAGGCTGGGACACCACTCAAACTGTATTCAACTATGCAGATGAGTGGAAAAGTGGTCCACAAAGTAAACAACGAAATAATGGAAATTACTACAACACCCGGAGGAGGTAGATGCCAAAAAAAGTTGCTGCATCCTCGAACGCCCAGCAAATCGATTAATTGTAGCATGTCAACGACGAATAGCAGTGCCGCAAGCAGTTCTTCAAAATATATGTCGTGTTCTACGCCTCCTGCGAAACGGTTGCACCGCATACGAAATCCCTTTGAGCCCGGTTTGGCGGAACGTCTGCACTTGCCATTAATTGGAAGGTTAGTATAATCAGTATTATATTTCTTCACTAGGTTTCAGTTTTTGTATGTGCTCTTAGTCCATCATTGTTTCAACGTCCCACGACGCCACAACTATCGTCTACGCAATTTGAATGGAACATTGATGAGGTGTCTTCGTTGAAGCCAGCAAATGTCGAACCGCATGAAACACAATTTCATGACTCTCCCGATCCTGATTATGAAGCCAAAGCACAATCAGCGATAAGCTCATATTTCAAGGAACACCAAATTGTGCCAAGCCCAGTAGATTGCCCGCTTCGTAGTCACCGCATCGTACTTTCCGAACTAAATATTAATACACCAATTACGAAATCAGGACTTCGTATACGTGATTGTGGCACACAAACGGAATTATCGTTACCTATGATATTGCCACCAGAACTAGAAGAAGCTTTAATGCCATATTTTCAACCGCACTTGGCTGTTGCCGATCGCTACACCTGTGACATAGATTCCCATATACGATTTAGTAGCGATTCAAATATGTCAATTATGAATGATGCTAAAGATATGTCATTGCGTCGCAAGCTATTCGATATGAATAATATTGTAGTGCTGGACGAGGGTACATCGGAAACAAAATCTAAAACGAACCATTCAAATTCCAGCCCATCTACTTGTGGTAGTTTGCGTGGCGGTCAATTTGCCATCGTCGGCAAACTCTCCGACTCTTTGGAAAAGAGCTCATTCGGTTCACTTTCGCCAATTTCAGCTTCGGATGGATTTTCCAACTCGCCGCAATCGCCACACGAACACCCCAGCGAAATGAAGTCACATATACATACTTTTATGCAAGAACTTGCAGACGCGGAACAGCTATCGCCAATACATCCGCCAGTGCGGCAAACAAGTAGGCGATGCCGCGAGGAGCCGCAACAAAAGAATAAATTGCCGCAATCTGCAAAGGATAGCTATCGATGTAATGCATTGAATCAAAGCGAAGCAACTACCATTGACGACCACTCACTGGCTTACATGGATGGCCATAACGAAGGCGAAAAATTTACGCCCGATCGCAGTTCCTCGCCTTTGCGGTCAATTTATAAGACTGCTGACCTCAAAGCGGCAAACGGTCAACAATCGATTGACAGTAGTTTCAATATGAAAGTTAGTCGCTTGGCGGTAAATAGTTCCAAATGCATGAAGCATACACAACAACGCAATGTAAAAGCACAGGAGTATGATATGTTTGCGCACGATGATACACAAGATTTAATTGAGGACGATGATATGCAAGTTTCCCAGCTGTCTGCACAAAATTTCAATTGCAGCTCTTCCAGCTCAACGGATACGCCACGCAGTAAGAGACGTTCGGCAAGTCGTAAAAATCTATCACAATCTTTTTCGCTTAATTGGCTAGATGACGAAGACCTAGAAGAAGATGAGAGGCAACAACATGCGAAAGCAAGCAAACTAAAATTGCCTATAGATGTGCCACGTATCGATATAACCGTTGTGGATGAGTTGATTGGCAAAGAGCATGAACTTCAGCAGCAACAGCAGCAGCTGCAGGAGCAGTTGCAAAAGGAGACACCGTGTGTGCTTGAGAAGTGTGGCAATGATGACAAGTGTCCAGACACCGCCGGTGAGACTACGCGTGCATTGTTCTATCGTACTGACAGTGGCTTCAATGAAATGCCGACCAGTGGATCTTGTTCCACGTACTCGATGGGCGCCAACCAACAGTGTGACAGCGCGCTTTCGCCCACTAAGCAACTTGATGTGAGCATGGTTTGCTGTTCCACACCTTCAAAATGCGCTGCCACCGCTAGCGTTGTCTCTTGACGGCGCAGAAGTGCAACACAGTCGCTGCCTCCAATATCCACACAAATAGCATTTTATTTTTTACTGCAAATTGCCTTTTTAGTTTAGCTAAAATTCCCAGCGAAACCTTCAAACCTTGGTATTTGCCACTATTTGTAAGGTTCGAAATTTTAAAAACGCGCAATTATTGTTTCAAAATGCAATATTCAAAGCCACTGTCGCTTTTATAGTAGGATGTAAGTAAATTAATCAAGTTCAGACTGCAATTAGAATATACAATTTAAACACGAGACTGCCATGCATCTATATGCACTCACCTGGTGGCGCATCTGCTGCGAAATGGTTTGAAAAGTTTGTGAGTTGCATTAAATTAGCTGCATATGTAGATTTTAATTAGCCCATTTCATTTAAAAATAAACCCATTTGCTGTCTCAACGTTAATGACATACATTTATATTTTTTTATACCTCTTTGTGTAACCACTTTTCCAATTTTCCGTTCAAATGGTCCGTACTCTTCGTGCCTGTCACGTCATTTGTTGTCATTCATGCTTTTATTTTATAAGTGATTTTTCTGTTAATGCTTACGTTAATTTATGTTAAATTTTTATTAATATAATTTTTTAACTTTTCATTATTTTATATTATTTTATGTCTGATAAACGAGTTTTTCGTGTAATTGTTTCAACCTTTGTTAGGTTTTATCATTCTCGTATGTAACCTCATAACTTTCATTCACTACCTTACATTTTAGCAAATTTTAATGCATTGCATTTGTTACCGAGGCATAATTGATGTTATATTTTATAAATTTAGCTTTAACTCGATAAAGGATATTTTGGATATTGTGACATTCTTGGCGCGTGTAATATTAGTTAATTAATAAATGCCAAAATATTTAGAAAATTCTTTATTTTAAAGCGATGTTTGAAGAAAAGAAATATTGGAATTGAGTTTGGGCGGGGGATTCCTCAAATTAGATTCACGGAGATGCGCTGCAAATTGCTGAAATTTCGTCTAAAGCAGACAGTTGTTGTTGTTGTAGCAGCGTGAAAATTGCTGCTGAAGTCACAGTCCTTGGCTGGATGTAAGTCTGGATCGTTCCGGTTACGTGGAACCGACTGTCTTGGGAACAACTGTCTAAAATCTTCTGCTAGATACGCTGCCTTTTGACTACAGGGTGGGCCATATAGCGTTTGCTTTTTGAACCACCTATTTTTTTGAGAATGGTAACACAAATGACATGTCAAATGTGTTCATAATTTACTTAAAGGTTTGACATTTACGAAATGGTACGCTATACGCTTGAACAAAATTTGGGAAATATTGAAAACCTATTTCCAAAGTGGTGAGTCTTCTTCTTCTTCCGCGGTTACAGTAAATGGCGAGCGTTCCGTGACATGCTCAACGAGTTGTTTCCAAAAATTGAAGAGGATGACATGGACGACATTTGGTTTCAACAGGACGGTGCAACTTGTCACACTGCCAAAGTTACACTCGAATTTTTGGCTACCGTTTTTGAAAACCGAATAATCAGTCGAAATTCCGATATCAATTGGCCGCCTCGGAGCTGTGATTTAAGCCCATTGGACTATTTTCTGTGGGGAGCCGTTAAGGACAAATGCTATGCGAACCATCCAGAGACGATTGATGCTTTAAAACACGAAATCGAAGTTGCCATTCATGAAATTGGAGCCCAAAAACAATCGAAAATGTGCTTAAAAATTGGGTTGATTGTTGTTGTTGTAACAGCATAAACATTCCCCATACTTACATACGGGGAATGCTGCTGGAGTGACAGTCCTTGACCGGATATAAATCCGGGTCGTTTCGGTAACGTAGAACCGACTGTCGTGGAAACGAAAATTGGGTTGATCGAATGGCCTACTGTAAAGCCAGTCGTGGCAGTCATTTGAACGATAATATTTTTCATTCATAAATGACAATATTATTCAAAATAAATAAATATTCTTCAAAATAAATAAACAAGTTTGAAAAAATATTGATTAGTTTTTTTTGACGTGATAACGTCTTATAATTCCATTTAACAGGCTGCACGCACAAAAAAATGTGTCGTTACCTTGCTCATTAGTGTTACCTTGCTCATTGCCGTTACCTTGCTCATTTGTCGTTACCTTGCTCATTGCCGTTACCTTGAATGAACTGCAAGCGAAAGCGCGGAACGAACGACAGAGCAAACAAAGCAAACGAACGGCAACGTTCGACATCTTGCTCTCTCCTACTTAAGTGAGCGTATATATGTATGTATATGCGCATATGTACATATATAAATTCACGTATTTGTATTTGCATATACCTTCTTATTGATTATTATTAATTTGATTCACTTGAAGAATTTAAAATAAAACCAAGTTTGTTAATAATACCTGTTGTTTTAATGTTATTAATATATTATTTTTTGACGTGATAACGTCTTATAATTCTATGTAGCCGGCTGCACGCACCAAAATATGAGCAGCATGTTATGTTATGTTATGTTATGTTTTGTTATGTTATGTTATGTTATGTTAAAGTATATTATGTTATGTTATTGTTAACTCATTCTCTATATCCATACAAAATATCTATCAAACAAATAAAATTAAAATTTTCTTTTGAAAATTGCAACCATTCAATCAGTATTTTCTTATGACGTTATCACGTTAAACTATCGTCAGTAAACCGACTTTACAGACAACCTCTTTTTTTTATAGCCGATTCAAAAAGCAAATTTTACATGGCCCACCCTATTACAATGTTTGTGTCTGCAGCTACTTTTTTGTTGTGCCTTGTGGTTGGTTTACACTCTCCATATGACGATTAAAAGGCAAACTTTCTCACACTTGTAAAAGGCGCTGACATTTTTTAGGTTATGTTTTTTTTCAAACGACAACTAAATAAAAGACTCAAACAGCGAACGCGGTTTTTCGAAGGTTTGAATAGGATATTTTACTATGCATATTTTATTAAATTAAAACTTTTGGTTTATTATTTTATTTATTAACTAGCTGTACCCGGCGCGCGTTGCTACACCTACAACTAAAATAAATTTTAGAAAAATAACTTTAAAGAAAAATCAGTACACAAATATTCAATTCATTCTAAACCATTTTATTGATTTTGTTTATTTCGAAAAAATTGTGACATTACTAAGTTTAGTTTCAATTCGATGTCTATTGAAGTGCTGTGGGTTACACAATATTTCTTGTTTTTCCATCTGTTGTGAACGAATAAATCAGAAAGTTTTCAGACACGTGAGCAAGCCACATAGAGCTGTCCATGTGAGAAGCATGGATTCTCCAACTTTAATCCACACAATTGTAACGATTATCCTTGTGCTTTTTTAATAATTCGCTTTCGCAATGATGTCGCACCGGGAACTGTAAATGTTCGAATTCGAATGGCATATCTGTTCATCTGTTCGGGATCATTGGGATTTGTGGTAACAACAGTACGTCTTCGTGGTGGATTTATGTTTCGAAGAAGAATGATGGGTATGCCAATTTTGAATGCAAGGACGTGCGGCGGCATGCCTGGCAAATCAAGCGAATTTAAGAATTCAGTTGGACAGTTAAGGGGGGCCTCTAATGTAAAACTTAAAAAAATCGATTTTTTACTTTTTGTTGAAACATACTCAGAAACAACTCCAGAATGTTCCATGAAAATCTTAAAAAGAAATCTTGAATAGTTTTCAAGTTATAAAAGTTTTAGCAAAGCAGGTATAAACTGAGCGCTCGAGCGGTTTACGGTCATATGCGCTTGATCAAGAGTTGGTGCTGGTGGAAAGCACGCGAGCGAGAACGAGAACTTTAAGAAGATCCAGAATATGAAGCAGAATTACAACATGATCGTCCATTGGACAAAAAAGTTGCTGAAAAAATTTGGCCGATCTACGAGGAGCTCAGCAGTGATGATCTTCTGCAGCGATGCTTGGGTGGATACACGCAGAATGCTAATGAAAGTTTAAACTCTTTGATCTGGAAATTTGCTCCAAAGCATTTACACTCTGGTTTTGAAACTGTTAAGATTGCAGCGAATTTAGCTGGTTGTCTTTTTAATGAAGGATATCTCGCAATATTGTGGATTATGCAAGAATTAAAAATCGAAATTGGCGAGCGCAGCTATGAATATGCGATTTTCGTCCACAATCGTCGTGAGAAGAAAAAGGTTAAACGTCGCTCTGAATCCACCCACGAAGCCCGAAAAGCTCGTACAGAGGCTCTTCTTGAAGAGGATAATGAAATATTAAGAGCAGACGAAATGTTATATGGGGCAGGAATAGCTGATTAAGCTGTAAGTATGAAAAATTGTTTAAGCGTGTTTTTCTCGAAACCACGTTTTCAAAATTGCCCACATCACAGCTCCGTGAAAAATTAACATATCAAGCTCAAACTTTGATAGTATATTTTTAACAATATTTACTAGTTTTTAAAGCTATGGTGGGAAAAAATTTATTATTTATAACCCCTTTTTTAATAACAAAATGACAACAAAAAAATGTCGATTTTTTAAAAAACTTCAAAAATTTTACAAAAAAATTTTTTTTTTGCAAGTAATAGGCTTAACAACTAAAAATAATGATATATAATAAAAAAAATTTGGTTTTTTTCATTTCAGATTTTTTTTAAATGCGCGACAGTGTGGGCAGATTTCAAAAGGCGTTTCGGGGGAGCGGCTGTACAGCTGCCATTTTGAAATGAAAATAAATTTAAAAAAATTTTTTGTACACTCAAGACCTGTGTTTATGTAACCCTAAACTTTTTTTTACTAATTAAATTAATACAAGTATGAAAACAAAATCCATGAAAATTTGATTTTTACAGTAGAATCCCCCCTTAACAACCTCTTCTAGATTCTCCACAGTATCGATGAACTTATGTGTTGTCGTATCACTGGGTATTCCATGCTGCATGGTGAAGTAGATGGTATTGGCATCGCTGTTTTTGGCTGCTAATATAGCACGCGTTCTGAGCCACCGATGGTTTTTGTAGTTTTGTGCAACGTTTGGGAAAACTTTTTGCACCAATTCGTCGATGCTTTCTGTGATCTTACAGAAGTTTGCTGGCAGGATGATACATTGTGTAGATTCATCAATTTCCATTCGCCCATTTCCAATATCCAATAATTGTGTTGCAAAATTTCCAGCCGATGCATCCCGTGGTAGTTGTACACGCATGCTAGTTTTCAAAGTCAATTTCTGTAAATGACGCCATAGAACTGATGATTTAAGACATGCATTAAGTTCATCAGCGGGTCTTGAACGTGTCATATTCGTTTCCTCTGTGTAAAAATACATGGTCATACAAATTTTCATGACGATCGGTTGAACGGGGCAGAAGTTGCTACTCTGCAGCGCCACCTGGTGGCGAGTGGCAGCAATGAGCATAATCTACAAACCTTCTCCGTGGAAAAATTCATATATATACGAATTTTTATAAGAATCGGTCCAGTAGTTTTTGAGTTCATCGATGACATACAGACTTATATATAAAATAAAGTCAACTTTTTGTGTGTGTTCGCTAACCGGCCGTGTCTTTGCACCGAATTGAACCAAACTTACACACATTGTTAAATAGGTATTGAAGATGGTTTACGTATAGTTTGGATGCCTATTGGTGGATAGGGCTCGAGATATAGGTCAAAACGTGGACCCGGGTAACCTTCGGATGTGTATGTACAATATGGATATCAGATGGAAGCTGTTGGTGAATGCTTTAGTACAGAGTATTTTTCATGCCGCTCCGTGACTGGGGTCTTGAGATATAGGTCAAAACGTGGACCCGGGTAACCTTTGGTTGTGGATGTACAATATGGGCATCAAATGAAAGCTGTCGATAAGTGCTTTAATACGGGGTCATTTTCATACCTATTGATGACTAGGGTCTCGAAATATATGCCAAAACGTGGACCCGCCGTGTCTTTGCGCCGAATTAAACCAAACTTACACACATTGTTAACACTTGATGATCATGAAAAAAGAAGATATTTTTTAAATTTCAAACAACGCAAATGAATAACTAAGAAACAACATCGTCAAAAAGAAATTTATTATTTTTTCAATTACCATAACAATCGCTCACGTGCTTATATTTTTCTTATACATTTAGGAATTTTCACGTGGTAAATTGGAATTAATTAATGTAAGTTTTCATCAAATTTAGTGGATTTATTTTTTCGGTTCATATGCGATAAACTACGATGCATCATGAGTGAATCAAATGATAAAAAAAAATGAAAAAACAAAAAATATAGTCCACAAAATTTCAGAATACCATAATTACAATAATGTTTATTACAGTACAAATGCCAAGACAATCGCGTATTCATATTAGTCGCTCGACAAATAATAATAGGCGCATGAGAAATGCTCGGAATAACGCGACATCAGAAGAACGTCAAGAAGAAAATGAAGCAAATCGGCAACGAATGGCACGGTCCAGATCAAATCGACCAAGAGACATCAATTTGAACAAAGCTGCTTTTGCATACGATCACACAGTTAACTACAGTGACCATAAATTTGTTCAAATTGGTCCAATGAATCAAATATGTCAACATTGCCATGCTAAGAAATTTAAAAACGAAACTGTTGGAATGTGTTGTTTGAGCGGCAAAGTAAAATTGCGAGCGTTAAATGTACCACCTGAGCCATTGTTTACATTATTATCCGGAAATATAGCACAATCTCAAGATTTCCTGAAACAAATTAGGAACTATAATACATGTTTCCATATGACTTCATTTGATGCAACGAAGATTATTAGAGATAATTTTATGCCAACTTTTAAGGTAAATTCATCATTTGATATCAATGACTTTTTGATCAATGACAATCATTTTGATGACTTTTTACCAAACAGATACAAGGCCAATTTTACCATAGAATTGACTTTCTAATACCATTCAATGATGATAAATGTCAATTTCTGCAAATATATTTTATGGGTGGTGATACAGCTGAGCACCGAATAATATGTAGCTGGCGAAAGAAGTTTGGATCGGAATTTGGTTAGGGAATTAGAACTGATGTTGCACCAAAATAATGCATTAATTCAATTATTTACAACTGCAATCGAACGTATGTCTAGCGACAATCATATAATAAAAATTCAAGCGGACAAAACACCTACAGGTCAACATCAAAGAAGATATAATGCACCTACCATCGATGAAGTAGCTGTAATCATTGTTGGCGATCGGACTCAACCGCGTGATATTATTCTTCATCGAAGAAACAATCAATTCAAAGCGCTTAAATAAAGAATAAAGAAATAAATAATATGAAAACCATATCTTTTCTGTTCTAAATCATATCTATTCTATTTTAGTGTGCCCAGCGAAGCGGGCCGGGTTTGCTAGTTTTTATATACCATATAAAGATTATTATTATTTTTATTATTATTCCTATTTATTATTTTTTTTTCGTTACCTACTTTCTGTATTATATTAAAAAATCGCAATATGTCATGTTTTTAATTATAACTTATGTTTTTCGTGTTCATTACTTTATTATTATTTAATTACTTTTCATTTACATATAAATTTTTAAATTTTTTGCTTATTTATGTACATATTTCATACGGATTGTGCTTATTTTTAGTATATGTAGGTGTATACGGGTGATATAAGGCTATTGGGCAACCGCACACTAAATACTAACCTCAATGGTGGTGTGGAAACTAAAAACTCTCAATTGTTTTTCAAAAAATACCCAATTCATATTTCTACCGGTGTAGCAATATTGGCAAATGTTATAAAAAATGCGCATTTTTCAGCGCTCTCACGAGAAAAAGAGTTTCCCATCTAGTCATCTATGCTCCAAACAATAACTGCATACTCTACATGAGAACGAAGAAATGCCGCATATACGTACATATGTATATGGATCGGAGAATGCAAATCCATTGCGACTGAAAGAAAACTTATAATATGTTCATATATAAGTAGATGATCTACTTTTTCGTGCTAAACTCCCAGTCCGTAATTGAAAGTGAGATTTCAATATAATTTTTTAATAATTTTTTGAAAACCTCAATAAACGTCGTTTATGGATTTTCGCCAACTGTTATTAGTAGCCAATTGCGCAATTAAATTAGCTATTCCTTCTCCTTGTCTTTTTTTCATATCGTTAATAATAATTAAGCAAATCAAAAATACCGAAATATTCCACCAAAATAATTTCTACGAAGAAAAACTTTTCAAAACAGTATCGACGGGTTGGCTTTCCATAGCTACCACGATAAATTTGCTCATAATGTCTAAGTGCGTGGATCGAATTTAAAAATTATAACACAAAAATGTAGTCACTATATCAGCCTTTCGATTTATAGTACTTTTTATAAATTACCTTCAAGAATAAATAGCAATATTTAACGATAAAAATGTTTAATTTTTGCATAAGCTTGAAAAAATGCGTGATTTTTTATTCCAAATTCTCGCCTGCGGCGCTTTTTTGTTTGCACATATATGTACATACATATATACATAATGCAAAAAAAAAAAACTAAAACATATACATATATAAAATAAAATTTTTATAAAAAATTTTTTGCCAGGGTCACTTATAAATTTCACATTAATACAACATTTTCATAAAATATTGTAGTATAAATTATAAAACCTGAGTTAAATGTTTGCTGGGTTAACAATTGCTTCATACATTTCTCTTCCACGATAATTCAGTACAAGATGCAAATACGGTCGTAAAAAACCTGAATTCTAAGCTTTTCCTGGGGGGACCCTAGGAGGTTGGAACTTTCATGCCCCATTTTGTTCTCAATAATTTGGCTGCCTTTGTAAGTACTTTAATCGTAAAGTACTTTATCAGAGGGTGAACTTTTTTTATTTGATTTTAAATTAACATACACATTTTTTACTGTATATAGAAAGTATTTTTTGCCGCCATCTACCACACGTTGTGAATACCTCCCGTTTTCAAAAACAACATTCAAATACAACTCTGCTACAACCGGCAAACAGCTGACTGCCATAACGATCGTAACGGCGAATTCATCTCACATTCTGCGTCGACGCCGTCGCTGCTGCTGCGAGTATCTTTTTCAACAAATTCACAAATTGTATTTATTCACTTGTCTCGTTCGTTTCGCTTTCGTCACATTGTCCCTTTACTTGCTCCATTGTGCCCGTTCGGCGGTGTTATTTGTTAAACTAATTAATAATTTAAAATGCTAATCGAGTTTTTCGTGTGCTAAACAATCTTTAAATTACATTAGGCTTGTTGAAGAATGCACTCAGTTGGAATGATGCGTTTGTGAATAAGTGTAAAGTGAATGCATTTGCCAAAAAGAAAATAACGACGAAAAGAAAGTTAATAAAGTGTAAAAGCCAAGTAGCTTCATAGATGAAGAAAGAAAACGGAGGCAGCAGCAAAGTTAGTAGTGAGTGAGAAAGCCATGTCGGTCTATTAGTTATTCGCTCGCAGTTCCGTTGCTTTTTCGGCTCGGTTTGAACGAGGCGAAGAAGATCAGTGCATTTGTGGCTAAAATGTGTGTGTGCATTGATTCCATGTGAAAATAAAATTCATCGTAAATGGTAAATGCAAAGTGTAAACAATAAAATTGAATCAAATTAAAATAGAAAAAAACTCACAATATTAACGCAAAAGTAAGAGAAGTTGTGTGCCAAACGTACGTGAAACAGTTCTTTAAGTAAACAGGTAATAGAGCTGCGCGCTGCTTTGCAGCCGACAGCGCAGCACCACTGCCGAACACCGCAGCGACAAATAATCAACCATAAGCAACTGCGTTTGCAGCAGCAAAAAAGTAACAAAGAGCCCACTTTTTGTTTGCAGCTTCACCGCTGTCACTGTATGCATTTTTTCCGCTTATATTGTTTATTGATTGTTGTTGCCCTACCAATGTTAGCAGTACGTCGCTGCAATCATGAAGTTGGCCAGCGCCGTTGTGCATTGAAGCGCGTAGCAACCGAGCGCCCAGTGGCCACTTAAAAGCAGTAGTTAGTCTGCACACAATCCATATAGCGCGGCGGCCAGCTGTGCCAGCACGAACAACAGCACTAACAACAAGCAACGGCTACTGCCTTTATATTTCTCGCTCATCTTCCTATATGCGCATAGTATGTACATGAAGGCGCAGGCGCAACAGGCGAAAGTTTCATGCCTGTACCAATTGCTAGAGCCACCATCATCGCCATTGACTGTTTCTTCTGACTGGCTGGCTGTTTGATCGGTGCACAGGTGTTTCACACAATTCTGTGCATACATATGTATGTAGGTATGTACATAAGTACATACACTGAATTGGAGGGGCGTTCTTTGTTGTTGCTTTGGTGTTCATGTTATTTGTGGTGTTTAATTTGTTGTTTAGATTTCTGATTTTTTTTGTTGATTTGTTTTTGTGTTGAAAATGTGCGCCGTTCCATGTTCGCGCTTAGTTGTGTGCGTGCATGTTAATTAAAAAAGAAAATAAAAATGTGCGTCAAAAGAAAGTGCACACCTTATATTGATAAGTTTTGACTATTTATTTATTTATTTTGCAATTTCAATTATTTTTTCTTATAAAATTAGTAGGTCATACTACAACAAAAACCATTTAAAACAAAGTTTCGAACTTTTTATAAAATTTGTAAAAACTCGGCAAATTTTCATCAAGGCGCATTCAGTGAAGCTGGTAGCACTAGACGAACAACAATGTTTTGTACGATTTGTATGATTTGTCAAACAAACAGCTGATTTACCGATACCACCTTTAATAGATTCGCCTTGATTTTCACCAAATTTTGGAACTTTTTCAAGTGGTACAAAAACTGCGTTGATTTTTGACAATTTTTTCGGCTGACGGTGTTGGGCATTTTTTCCATATAAAAAAATGTGGAGTGGGCGTTAAATGGAGAAAATGCACAAGAGCGTGAACGAAAAAATCTCAAAAATTAGTGTGATTTTTGATTTACTTGAAACTTGCACTTTATTATTTATTATCTGATATATAAAACTGCATACCCAGTTTTTCTTTTCAATTCCGAGTAAAAAGTTTAAGTTTGAAATTTGATGAAAACTTGCCGAATTTTCACTAATTTTATACAAAGTTCGCAACTTTGCTTTACATGGTTTTTATTGTAGTATGAGTAGTATGAACTATATTTTTATACACAAACAACGGAAATTACAAAATATATAAATAAATATAACTGTAATTTTAATTTTAATTTTGATTTTATTGTTAATCCTTTTATCTACGATTTAATTATGCAAACTATTCTTAAGGTCAATCAATGTAAAAATAACCCATGATTGCTTGTTTGACTTTAATACTAAATAAATAAAATAAATAAATAAAAAAATAGTCGGAGCTTGTCAATATATGGTGTACACTTACTTTTGACGTTGACTGTAAGTATTTATAATATAAATATCGTTACAACAAGGAAACAAATACCACTGGGTGTGTGTGAATGGAACCATAAGAATAATAAATTTATTGCTTAAAATCTGTTTTTTTTGCGTATTCACTCAAAATCAGGAAATACCAGTGTAAACAAGTGAACGACAGCAAAGCGAAACAAACTCGAAATGAAATAATGAAAATTAGTAGGGCTGATTACGAGTATTAACTGTTGGAAAAAAAAACAAAAGCTGTGTTGTAAGGGTAAGTTTTTTACATTTTGTTTCACTAAATTTATTGAAATTTATGAATATTGGAAAAAGTTGCACTATGTAATGGTGAAAAATAACAAGGCAAGCCACCGAGCCTAAACTTTCCATTACTACCCCGGGATATTTGGATGGATGGCGGATAGGAGGAGACGTGTCACCGCCCACTACGCTGAATAGGAAGAGTAAGGTCACATCATTATAACGATGAAAGTCCCAATCTCCTAGGGTCCCTATAGAACCCCCAGGAAAAGCTTAAAAATTACGTTTTTTACCACCGTATTTGCATCTTGTACTGAAATATCGTTGAAGAGAAGCAATTGTTGACCCAGCAAGCATTTACCTTAGGCTTTATAATTCATACTATTTATGAAAATGTTGTATTATCGTAAAATTTATAAGTGACCCTGGTGAAAAATTTATTATTTTAGTATTTTTTTTAACACGAATATATATATGTATGTATATTTGAAAACAAAAAAGCGCTGCAGGCTAAAATTAGGCAATTTTTTTTTAAATATTGCCTTTTTTTTTGTAACAAAAAGCACCGCAGGTGAAAATTTTGACTAAAAAATCGCCCAATTTTTTATTCCAAATTTTCACTTTTTTTGAAAATATTATTTTATCGCGATTTTTTAGTTCAAATTTTCACAATTTTTTAAAATGATGATTTATCGATTAATCGCGCGATTTTTTATTCCAAATTTTCAATTTTTTTGAAAATATTATTTTATCGTGATTTTTTATTCCAAATTTTCACAATTTTTTAAAATGATGATTTATCGATTAATCGCGCGATTTTTTATTCCAAATTTTCACTTTTTATGAAAATATTATTTTATCGCGATTTTTTAGTCCAAATTTTCACAATTTTTTAAAATGATGATTTATCGATTCATCGCGCGATTTTTCATTCCAAATTTTCACTTTTTTGGAAATATTATTTTATCGCGATTGTTTAGTTCAAATTTTCACAATTTTTTAAAATGATGATTTATCGACTCATGGCGCGATTTTTTATTCCAAATTTTCACTTTTTTGGAAATATTATTTTATCGCGATTTTTTAGTCCAAATTTCACTATTTTTTTAAATGAAGATTTATCGAAGGCCAAAGGTAAATGTAACTCTTTTAAAAACTACAAAGTTCTATCGAACCTCATTGTTGGTTGACTGGGGTTTTTTCGGTTTCGCTCTATTCTTTTTTCACTATCGCTCCTTTGACAGTTCGTCCCGCACATTTATTTTGCACGGTATTTCAAACGTTGAGAAGAACATTTGTAATAATAGAATTTTTATAAAATTCGTAGTATTATTGAGTAAAAATAGCTTTAACTCAAAATTTGAACTAATAAAGAGTTTTTATAAGTGAATATTGTTATTTTTCTGTGTGTGTATTTAAGTAAAATAAGCGTCTGTAATAGGGAATTTTTTCAAGCTTATGCAAAAATAGGCTTTTTAAGGGGGTAGTATGGTTAATTCGGTGTAAAACAAGCATATTTTTCGAAATTTTTTTTGTCGACACAGTTGATTTATTCAAAATTTTAAAATTACTTCATTATAAAGTCATATTTAAAGAATATTGTGTGAAATTTTCATTGATTTTTATGAAGAAATGAGTTGGTGGCAGCGAATCTTCGCGGACGTCTCATAAAAAAGTTTTATTGCGGTGTCTCTCAGAACTCATTACTGGATCAACTCTAATGCACTTCAAACTTTCACACAATAATCTTAAGATGTTATAGAATAATTAAAAAAAAAAAAAAAAAATGAAAAAAAAAATACCATACTACCCCCTTAACGTTAAATATTGCTATTAATTCTAAATGATAATTTATAAAAAGTACTGTAAATCAAAAGGCTGATATAGTGACTACATTTGTGTGTTATACTTTTTAAATTCGATCCACGCACTTAGACATTATAAGCAAATTTATTGTAGTAGCCATGGAAAGCCAACCCGCCACAGATCCCTTGGAGCAATAAATATATTTGGAGCTAAAAAAACACTTTTTTCATGAATTTATTGTAGCGAAACGGTTCAAGTCAGTTTATTAAAAGTTGTTGCATATTATAAAGTAACATTTCAAGAATATTTGATAAAATTTTCATGTAAAAATATTGCAAAATGAGCGAATGAGAGCACATTTACGTAGACGTCTTTTCAAAAATACATTTTGCAGTAGTCAGCATATCTCAGCGTAGAATCATCTGAAATCAAAAAAATCGAATAATTTAGTTAAAGTATGAGTTAAACTTCCCCCCAACGTTTATTTTGACGATTTATTTTCATTTTCAGCCATTTGGTAGTCGTTTGAAGTAAAATGTGATTTTTGACGAAAAAATGCCGCCATTTTGTAGGTGTAAAACCATCTTAATATAAAAAAAAAATGGCGAAAAAAAACGTTGGGGGGAGGTTTTTTATATGTAAAATATGTGTGCAAAATTTCAAAAGGATCGGTTGAGTAGTTTTCAAATGCCAATGACTACGCACTTTAAAAAAAAAGGTTGGAGAAAACCGCGTTTAAAGTTTGTAACGGACTACGCGCGCAACTGCTGCGTCTCGGCAGATGTTTGAGGCGGCTCGGCTTTATGCTCTATAACTTAAAAAGTTTTGCTCGGATTGACTTAAAATTTTAACACGGTATTTTTGAAATGTTTTACTACAATAACATGCAAAAAAAAAATCGATTTTTATTTTGGTGTTACCTTTGTAGATCAAATTTGTTATTTATTTTCGCAGGCATGTAGGAACTTTGCTTTCTTCTGTAGAATAATCGTAGGAATCCGTATTCGTTCAAAGTAACGCATGCAGGACATTTTTTTATATAGAACAAATTCAATACCGTCAGCAAGTAAAATTATAAAAAATTAACGAAAATTTTGAACCACTTCAAACTTGCACTTTATAGTACTAAAATTTAATGGGTTATGAAACTGCGTACCCAAGTTTATTTTTTCTTTGTTATTAATTCCGATTAAATAGTTTGATATTTTGATGAAAATTTGTTGAATTTTTATTAGTCTTGTGCAAACTTTGAGGATTTGATTTGTTGGCTATTTGTTGTAGAATGAATTATGTTCATATACAAAATTTATGAAAACTAAAAGTAACAAAACAAAAGTAGTTTGACAGATACAAATTTCGCCTTTCCATTACTTTGGCCGTAGGTGTGTGTGTGCGAGTATATCTAAGAGTGATTCAATATTAATGATTTTCAGATATAACTGAGGATATATTAACCAGTCCTGTGCTGAATAACTTTAAAATCGAGGAAGTTGTTTACAAAAAGTTAGAATTCAAGCAAATTTGCAAAAAAAAAAAAAAATAAAAAAAAAAATATTAAAATGTATTATTTTTTACATCCTGCTTTATATGCAGATTAAGATTGAAACCACCGTCGTAACCGAAATGGTTCGTGTTTGAAACCCGCTGTGGGCAAGAAACACCAAAATAATAGAAAAGGTTTTTTTCTAATAGCGGTCGCCCTCGGCAGGCAAGGACATACCTTCGAGTGTATATTTGCCACGAAAAAGGTCCTTATAAAAACCATCTACCGTTAGGAGGCATAAAATTGCTTGCGTACCACAAATTGGAGGAGAAGCTCCACTAGACACCCAACAAATTTATTATTGGGCGCAGCAATTCCAATCTCAAAATTATTTTGCATTGTTTGTGCCAAATTTCTTTAGAAGTCGTTTTTTTTAGAAAATTCGAATAACAGTACATTTGGAAGGTCGCTAGAGGGTTAAAATGTTTTAGAAAATTATTTGACATAAAATTTTTCTAGCTGTGCCTTCAGACAAAATCTTTGTGCAAAGAATTTGTAAGTAAACAGTCCGTGTTATTTCTCTTGGGTGACCAGCGTGTTCGTCTGGTCTGATGACTATAAGCTAGCTTTTGGGTTACTTAAAATGGCTGGTATACATAAGTAAACAGGCTGTGCACTCTTCACGCCAAGAGCAACATTCCTCAAAGCAATCGACAATCTAACGCCAGTTACTTACTCTACTTACTTGTGTGGCTCCATAGCTGACTGTCGGCTGAATCCAAAATAACGCGCCAGTTGTTTATGTCCAGCGCTCGCTGGTGCCGGTTAGAAATCCCAAGCGGTGACCGGTCCTGCAGCACTTGTTTCTTGCAACGGAGATGTGGTCTTCCTCGTTTTCGTTTTTGGGGTACCTCGTTTTCGTTTTTGCTGAGGCGTCTTTGTTCAGACGGTTGGCATGGCCAAACCAGCGTAGCCACTGTATTTTTACACGCTAAGCTATGCGTGTCTATGTCCCTATTTGCATGGCTCATACAGCTCACTGTTCCACCGCACACTATACTCTTCACCAACGCGGAGCGGACCAAAGATCTTACGGAGAATTTTTCTCTCGAAGGCTTCCAAAAGTTTCTCATCTGCTGTTGACATCGTCCATGCTTCTTTGCCATTTAGCGGTACGGGAACAGTGAGCGTTTTGTAGTTTGGTCAGTTTGGTTCTTCGAGAAAGAGCTTTACTTCACAATTGCCTACTGAGTATAAAGTAATATGTAGCTTGTTATTTTTCGATTGATCTCCAGGCTGGAGTAATTTTTGTTGTTGTTGCTGGGTCTGACGCCAATATATGTATATAATTGACGCTTACACCCTTTTTGTGTGCTGGGCTCCTCTTCCTATTTGTGGTGTGCGTCTCGACGTTGTATCACAAATGGAGGGACCTACAGTTTTAAGTCGACTCGGAACGGCAGAGAGGAGCTTTTTCATGGCAGAAATACCCTCGGAGGTTTGCCATTACCTGCCGAGGGGCGAACGCTATTTCAAAAAACTTTTTCCTCATTTGGTGTTTCACGGAGGTCCGAACCTACGTTCTCCGAATTCCAAATGGTAGTCACGCACCAACCCATTCGGCTACGGCGATCGCAATAGATGATCCAAAAGAGCCCAAAACTCCAAACTTCAACTCTATCAGATATTATTTTCGAGAAATGGAAAACTAAAAGCTATGCCGTTAAGAAAATAGATTATTTTAGACTTACAGCAAAAGAAAACTAAATGCTACTTTCTGCACGCCTTTGTGCCTGATTTGATTTCTACTCTCTCACCAGCGCTACTTGGAAGTAGCCTGATTTCACTTTGCTACAAGAACATAACTAACTGGCTAAATTTTCAACTTTCTGAAATTTCCTTTTCTACCCAGCCGATTTTTGCACACAGTTGCAAGCTGCGAGGCTCACAAGTGTCATTCATTTGTAATGAAAAAAAAAAAATTAAAAAAAAATAGCAAATAAAATCGGATTTACTTTAGACATTGGCAATTCGAGTGTCCGGTTGGCTGGACTGTCGCTGTGTGTACACCTGTGTGTTTGCTTCTTGGCTGATCGAACAGGATGGTTGCCCGCTTAGTTGCTTGTTTACTCGATGATTAGGGGCAACATATGCTTTTGCTTAACTGGTGCTGCGTTAGTTGGTTTCTCTTTTCCTATGCATGCCACGCAGTTTAACCAGTTTCGCCAGTTAGAGTTGACTATTAGATGCCGGCATTCCAATGAAATTCCTGCTATAATCCGAAGCATTTGGACTGCGATTCAAAAATTCCTGTTCTCTGTTGCTGCATATGTGGATATGCATATTTATGTGTGGTTTTTTGTTTGTATGAGCTTGGCGCAACTGTAATTGCATTTTTGTTTTTTTGCTGCAGTCACTTAAACTGTTAGATTCCTTGACACACTGACATGCATTCAAGGCACCGCTGATTACTGGCCACTGACCACTGGTCAAGTGGAGATGTTCCGTTTGGTCAATAGCCACACACTGCTTGGTCGGTCGCATAATGAGTAAGACACATATGCAAATATGTATATGAAAAGTTGCATGCAAATTGTGTACAGGGTGTCTTAAAGCGGCCAACTAGGATATGCGTGCTCTTGTTTGTGAGCACTCATCGGGTTTCAACAAGTTGAAGCCACCTCGCTTACCATCAGTTACTCTCAAGAAACACGAGTTGCTGCCCGAAAAGCCAATTTTGTGAAGAGGAGGTGTGGCTTGATCCGCTTGATGCTCTGTTGTTTAATTTTTTTTCTCGCGATTCGTGATTCATATTAGTCGAATGGTGCCGACATAAGAATGCTCATAGATTGTCTTACTGATTATAATCGACAGGATTCACATTTTGACCGGATGAATTCAACTACTGAAGTAGAATGCCGACATTTAGTCTGTTCGAACAGCTGTTTAAATTATCAAGATCTCGCGTGTGCAAGAAACTTGCAACGTAGGGGAAATTGAGAACCCAAAGTGACAGTTAATTTGAAAGGAAGTTGCTAATTCCTGCTGAATCAATTTTTAATGTCGATAAATTGAAAGCAAGAAAACAGCTGATGAAGGACAGTTGTAATTTAGACACTCAAATGTCGTTTTGATTTTCAAATACCTAGTAAAAAATAGGAAATTCAATAGGGAGTACGTTCAGTACGTTAGTAATAACAGAATACTAAAGTTTGTGTGGCAAATTGAACCATTCTCGAAAGAGGGTATATAGTCAAGGAGGAAAGGACAAATGTATCAGAGAAAGAGATAGGAAAGAATAGAGACAGAGACAGAGGTAGTTAGTCCTGTGAAAATTTTCCAGATTTTTTGGCAAATCTGTAAATATCCTCCAATTTTAGAGAACGAATATTACTCATTCTCACCACATCGGAACCCAAAACTCGTAGCCGTGCTCTAGCAAAGGCAGGACAGTCACAGAGAAAGTGCTTAGCAGTGTTGCCAGTCTATTACAATTGTAATAGATCTATTACATTTATTCTCAGTTTATTACGCTATTACACTTCATATGAAATCTATTACAATTTCCAATTCTAAGAGGAAACAGGAAAAAAATTGTTCATGTTTTAAATTACAATTTCAGCCAAATTTAAAAAAAAATGTTTTATAAAAGACGTATTGGGAAACCTTCTTTATCCATCGCTGCTTATGTAAGTCCCATTGTTTTTCAATGGACCATGAACAAGAATTTAATATAAAAGAATATCTACATGTATGTATAAGAAGGAATCCGTATTTTGTCTTGCAGATTTATTATTAAACGAAAATTAGACTTCTGTTAGGTGTTTGGCCGAGCTCCTTTTCCTATTTGTGGTGTGCGTCTTGATGTTGTTCCACAAATGGAGGGACCTATAGTTTCAAGCCGACTCCGAACGGCAGAGGTTTGCCATTGCCCGCCGAGGGGCGACCGCTATTAGAAAAATGTTTTTTTTTTTTTTTAATTTTGCTTAGACTCCTATTACGGAGTACAGCAATCTATTACTTTTTTGATCATCGCTTTAGTACGCTGCTGCGATTGGTTCTGGCAACACTGGTGCTTAGTGCTATTCGTGTCCTCCAAGCACGACAGGCACATCGGGTCCTCAATGATTCCAATGGTGGTCATATGCTGACCCCATGGATTGTGTCCTGTAATAATACCGACCATCAACCGAACGTTTTTCCTTGCGTTCGGTATACTTTTTTAGATATTTTTCTGCTAAGAAGAGAGAGAGAGAGACGATTGTGCGCTACTCTCTTGAAAGTTGCTGCTTGATATTTATCACTGAGATTGATTCGAGCAAACCATACGTTTTAAAAAATTCTATGTGGATATCTTATTAGGTTGATATAAGTGTTTTTTAAACATGCTACAGTAGAACAGGCTGATTCACCTAGCCGAAAAACTTAATTTAATTCAGCTGTAAATGAAAGACGCATGAAAATTCAGCACTGAGATTTTTTTGTATTTGAAAGTGTAAAACTTGTCATAAAATATGGCACTAAAATTCATGTAAATAACTTCCGGGGGTGGTTTTATAGTAGCTCACTCTGTCAATCCAAATTTTCAGTGCATTGGCGCCAGTTGTGACACTTGCTCAGCAATGGCAACTGCAAATTCAGGTTTCAACTCATGAATCGCTTTTTGTTAGTTGGTTTAACATCTATTCTTTGTGGCGCTTTACAAAAAATTGTCGATTGAAGTGAAATTGCAGCACCCAGACGGCCTATTGACATAACCGTTTCGATAGATTACTCGATTTTAATATTTCCTCACTTTTTAGTGGCTTATTTTTTAAATGTATAAACATAAACTAAATTTCAGTCACATTATGAATGTTATTTTAGCTGCAGAAGTCAAATGAATTTTTATTTGAATTTTTAAAATTAATCAACCAACCACCCTGTATGCACCTTGCAAGGACCGCTTTTTTTTCTCACTAGGAAGTGTGAAGGTGGTTAAGCATGTGAAATCGGAATAAGTGGCATATAAAAGTTCTTCCAGGCCACCCTGTTGTTGTAATACCTAAAATAATGTCTTATTGTTTATATAATTTTATATTAGTAAAAATTTTCGAATTGTACATGAAAATTATAAGGCAATACATGTTTTCTTATAATTTAACTGTTATCGATAAGCAATATGTGAAATTTTTCAAACCGAGCTATAGTTGGCTCATTCTGCGGCACCCTGTATGTGTTTGTGTGCCCGAATTTTGTTTATGCATTCACACACTTGGCCAATTTATTTTTACTCCATTCGTTACATTTCACTCTTCAGCCTCGACTTCATCTCCGCCGCCTCTCTCGCTTTATTGCCTTATTATTATTAATGCGTTTTTGTTGGTGTTGTATACTGAAATTTTGCATTTGGTCATCGGTTTCGTTTGCAAATTGTAGAGCTTCTTGATTTGCCTTCTACGCACTAGTAATGTTTGCGTCTTTTCTGCTAATGGCAAGTATTATTATTGTTGTCGTTTTTCTTCTATCTCAGCTCAACCAGCTGTTGAGTTTTCCATCAGCGATTTGTTTGCTTTAGATAGGAATTTGTTTTTGTGTTTTGGATTTGGCTTATCTGTGATTTTAATTATAATAATTTTTCTATGAATTTCTCTGCACTTTATCTTATTTGAGAAAATTTAACATATAGTAAACTAGCTTTAAATCACGGCCCCGCTCGCGTAGGAGTAGTTTTGAGGGATTTAGGATGTGTATTTAATTTCATAGAAAATAATTTTTTATTAATAACCACAATATTACAATACCTGGCATCCGTTCCTATGCCTCGTTGAATAAAATCAAAACAACCAATCAGAAAAATATCAAGCAAAATTATTTTTTTTTTTAATTTTCTATCTCAAACCGTTTTTGAACTTTGCATTTGGGTCATAGTTGAACAGCTTATGCGGATTATGAAGTCTAGAGTGTGCTATAAATAGTGGGAAATAGGAAAAACTAAAATTTTTTAGATTAAATTTAAGCAAATATTCGATTATTAGTGACGAATGAGAGTGGTGGCGCGGCCTGGGGGCTGTGGGAAGGGAGTTCCATTATAAAAACATGCCTATAACCTTCATTGGGTGAAAATATGAATGTATAGAAATTTGTACGTCGTTTCGTAGTGATGCGCGGACAACGTACAGACATTCACCTTTATAGTATAGATATTTGAGTATGTAAATACGTGTGTATGTGTATATCATTGTTAACTACATACATATGTGTAGACTTTTTTATTTATTTTGTGTGGTCTCTCGTGATGTTCTATTATTGATGGAGGGCTCTACCCCCCATTTACACTTTCTGCTAAAGGTGACTTAAAATCTGTCAAAATTCTGTTCTTTTCCCGTTTCCTCACGTTTCAATTTCAAAATGGCATCAAGCCAATCGGATCGCTGTCTTCGCGCATGCAAATGGCGCGAAAAATGAAAATTCAATTGTCAAACTACGAAATGGCAGCTGATGTTAAAACAGTGACGACACGTAATTCCGGTAATAGCCTAAACAGATTAACGCACCTGAATCGGGATTAGCGACTTAATTCGAAATTATTTCAGTACTTAAGTGCAATTAATGCGGATTGGCAACTAGTCTTAATTTTTATAATTTAATTTGAATCTACTCGACCGATCTTCCTGAAATTTTGTACACACTTTCTCTACATAATTACCGAGGTAACCCTGGGAGGTTTTTTTTTCAATTTTTATTTATTTTACAATAAACAATATTATGCGATTTATCGTCTAAAAATCGCACTTCTACTTCAAATGTTAAAAAAAATTGGAGAACAATTTTTTTTAATAAAAACTCGACAGGGTTACCTCGGACAATTGATTACCTAATGAAAACTCTTTGATTTTTTGATTTCAGATGATCCAATGCTGAGAAAAACTGTCCACGGCAAATTGCCTTTTTTTCGAGACGTCTGCGTAGATCTGCTGTCAACGGCTCAATTTTGTATATTTTCTTGTGAAAATTTTTGAAAATATTTTTGAAATATGAGTTTATAGTATATTAATTGGATAAATAAATTTACATGAATCATCTTTCCAAAAAAAAATTCATAAAGAAGTGCATATTTTTAGTGGAATTAACCCTACACCCCCTTAAGTGGATCAGGGGAATTTTTGATGGAACATTGCCGAAAAATGACAGCCAATATCTATTGTGAATGAAAAATAATGAAATTTTTAAAGAGAAGAACAAGAAAGAATGGAAGCAATGCTAGTTTGCACTAACACGTTCGAAATTACTTGAATAATTTTGATATTTCGGAGCAGTTTGAGAAATTGCAATTTACATTTTTTTTTATAAATAATCAATTTATTTTTACCTGCGGTCCATCTTTCACAAAGAATGATAAAGAAGAAAATTGCGCCTTCCGAATTCGTGTCGCAAGAGTCCATCAATAAACAAGCAAAAGGAAGGGGAATTGCTTATTTGTAAAGAAGAAGAGTAGGGGAAAGGCAATTTTCTTAGACCACCCTAATAAACATACCCAGAATACAAAGCAAAGCTGTAAAATAATACATACAATCAATGGAGGTTTAATTCAGTCGTAATTCATTTCAAAAATGTTATTGCTTGCCTATAAATAAGTACAATATAACAGCCACTTTTGTGAGTGAGAGAAAAAAGCATTCGACAGAGAATGTGCGTGCAACAGAACTATTTCCAATCACAGTTGGATGCAAATTTGGGCGAATGCAATCACTTATGTACGAGTATGTATACGAGTATAACTCAGCGCTACCACATGAAATACAAGGTGTCGCAAAATTAGTCATTAAATTTTGTTTTCGAAAATTTTTTTAACTAAAAATATTTTTATTTTTAGTGATGGAAATCTTTACTTTGACGTACGACGTCAGTTGCAAAAAATATAAATCTTCCGTTAGGGTGATTAATTTTGAGACAATTTGCAATATAATTAAGGGGTTAGGAGTAGTCAGAGTTTTCAAAAAATTTGATGTTTGTTTTTGCATTTTCTTGAAGTATAATATTTTAAATATAATAAATCGATAGCTGGTGATCTTTTTTGTTTTTTTGTTCTTTTTTTTTTGCAGCACTCAGACATGAATTAAGTCCATTGTACTGCACTTGTATTCCCTTTTAATTTTCTTTAAATCTACCCGATCTCCGAAGAAGTCTGAGTAGATCTTGTGGTGCCAAGGAGCCAAGATGGTCGCTTCTTAACACATCAGTGCCAAAGACCTCAAACCTGATTCGAGCGAAGGCGGGGCAGACGCACAGGAAGTGGTCCACCGTCTCATCTTCATCTTCACAAGCTGGGCATAATACACTGTCTGAGATGCCCAACCTTTCCATGTGCTTTGCCCACAGAAAGTGGCCCGTCATCAGTCCAACCAGCCATCTGCAGTCCCCTCTGCTTAATGACAGAAGGGTTTGCGGCAGCCATCTGCAGCCTCTCTCAGCCTGCCAAGCTCGCTTGTGGGTGGTAGTTACCCATTTGCTAACCGTGGCTGTGATGGCCGCAGAAGAGAGTGGCAAAACGGGCTCTGGGCCAAAGAAGTTGGCCTTAGAGCCCATCTTAGCTAAGGAGTCAGAGGTCTTGTTACCCGCGATACTTACGTGTCCCGGGACCCATGTTAGCATCAGACTATTATGTCTACCGACATAGTTCAGCCTGTCGCTGGCTGTCGC
Organism: Anastrepha obliqua; assembly: GCF_027943255.1. NCBI lineage: Eukaryota > Metazoa > Arthropoda > Insecta > Diptera > Tephritidae > Anastrepha > Anastrepha obliqua. The sequence goes on along the minus strand of NC_072894.1, from coordinate 108,652,680 downwards.
TGCAGACACATATAGATCTGCCTCTGGATCGTTTTTCCACAACAAAGTTCATCACTTCTTGAACTGCATACACCTCCGCTTGAAACACAGATGCATGCATTCCAAGAGCAAAGTGCAGTTTTGTCCCGCTGGATTCCACGTAGACCCCAGAGCCGGAGCCATGTTCGATCCTGGAGCCAGCCGTAAAAATAACTGGTGATCACTATAACTTAAAAACCGCTTGGTAGATTTCAATAAAATTTATACTGCTTTTGAAACACATAAAAAACTCGTGCCTGATCGAAGAATTTTTTTTCAAAAATTTTGATTTTTTTAAACAATTAATTGTCGGTTTTTTTCTCGAAAATCTGAAAAATATTTCCTGATGCCGCCTTATTGTTAATAATTAACAAAACTAATTTCTCTTGTGCGATTGATTTTAGATAAATCTCCAAGGACTTGTTATGATCACCGCAAGGGACTTCTGGAGAAACGGGCTACACACAAACAGCGATAGTTTTTACAATTATTAATTTCTCTTTGAAATTTTGCTAAAGTTAAGTCGAACGATGATGTATTAATGCTATGTTTTTATTTTTGTAAAATAAAGCAATTGACTAGCAAAAAAAAATGTATTGAAAATCACCATTTTTCGGGCATCTGACCACCCCTAGCCCCTTAAATTATTAAATTTAATGTAGTTTTACTCAATTTTATTTATTTATTTTTTTATACTACTTTACTTAAGTTAAATGATTTTTTAATAAGAGGTGTTATTTTGATATTCAAAGAAAAATGCTATTTTTTAATATAAATGATCGGATTTCCTTTTCATGAAATTTTCCATAACCGAATTGCAAAGTGGCTGCCCTATGTCCTCGATAGCCTCACGAATACCATCTTTGAGGTCTTGAATCGACCCTGAGCTGTTGGCGTAGACCTCCTCTTCCACGTGGCCCCAAAGAAAACGGTCACGAGGTGTTAAATGACAAGATCTCGGTGGCCAATTGTGATCACCTCTTCGAGAGATCACACGGTCCGGAAACTTTTCCCGTAAAAGATCAAAAATATTAAAAATAAACGTTGTCCAGATCAATACCATCCAACTCCAAAAAATCGTTAATCATCTCTCGATAGCGCAATCCATTCATCTGTAACACCTGTTATTGGAAAACCCTTTATTATTAGTTTTTTATGCATTTATATTAATTTAATTTAATTTCTTATATATTTTTTTTTTATATTTTAATTTTATTTTGTTTAATTAAATTTAACTTTATTTTGAGTTAATTTAATTTATGGTTAACTTAATTTTTTTTATTCTTACTTCAAGTTATTTAATTTTATGTGGTTTTACTTTATTTGATATATTTATTTTGATTAATTTTTGATTTTGATTAATTTTATTTGTTGCTAATTTTTTATAGTTTTTTGTTAATTGTTTTTCATTTATGTAATTTAATTTTGCATTAATTGAATTTAATTTATTGTTTTTTAAGTTATTTAATTTAATTCTTTGTTTGGGTTTTTTATTATTACTTTAAATTATTTAATTTTATGCAGTTTTATATAAAATTTATATAATTTTTGTTTTAGTTTTTTATCTTATTTGATACTAATCTATTTATATTTATTATTTTTTAATTTTTTATTCAATGAAATGCATTTTTTTGTTAACTTGTTTAATTTAATTTAATTTAATTTAATTTTTTTTATATTACTTTACCTAATTTATTGTTGGTTTTTTTATGTAATTTATTTCAATTATATATATAGTTTTTGTTTATTGTTTTAATTTAATTAATTGATTAATTTTATTTTGTATTTATTTAACTTTTTGTTAATGTAATTTAGTTGAAATATTTTTATTTTATTTTATTTTTTTACTTCTTTAAGTACTTAATTTATTATTGCTTTTCTTATCAAATTTAATTTAATTACTTATATATTTTTTTGTTTATTTTTTAAATTTGGTTTAATTTTATTTTCTATTTATTTAATTTATTGTTAATGTAATTTAGATGAAATATTTTTTGTTTTTTTATTATTACCTTAATTTATTTTGTGTTGTTTTTTACTTATATTTGATGCTATTATAATTTAACTTTGTTAATTGTGTTTGATTTTTCAATTAAATTATTAATATTAAATTTGTTTTTGTTTCATCTTATTTAATTTTGGTAAATTTGTTTTTTGTTTCATTTTATTTAATTTTGCATTAATTTGATTTAAATTATTGTTCTTTTAAGTTAATTTAATCAAATTTTTTATTTTGGTTTTTTATTTTATTTTATTTATTTAAAATTATTTAATTTGCAGTTTTGCTTAATATAATTAATTTTTTTTTTATTATCATTTGATACTAATCTTTTATCTTGCTTATTTTTTAATTTAATAACACTCATATATATTTTTGTTTCATTTTATTTTATTAATTATTTATTTTACTTCACTTTGTTTTTAACATTTTTATTTATTTTATTTTACATTAATTTATTTTCATTATTTCCATTTTGATTTTATTTTATTTCATTCTATTCTATTTTATTTTATTATAGTTTGTATAATTTTACTTACATATTTCTAATTTTTTATAGTTGTTTTATTTAATTGCTCCTAAATTTTTCTCACTTTCGCCTTTCCTTTCATGCCTTGCCAACCTCATGCACATACCTACCCACTTGACTCCACCCCACCATCGTCCATCCAGTTGAATTGTGGATCTTCAACACGAGTTATCAGATTTATAGAGCTTCTACTTCTTCAATTTTATGTTTGTTAATCTAGTGCTCTTAATATTATTGCTATTTTAATGTTTCCTTTACGACTAATTTATTTAATAAAAGTTTCGTGTTTGTTGATGGTTGCCGCACTGCCTGTAGCAGTTACTTTCCTTTACCCTCATAACCAAAAGGTAAATGTATATATGTGTGTGTGTGTATGTAGATAGCGTGATTTTTCTACTCATTTAATTTTCTTTTCCTTTTCTATTAATTCAATTAGTTACGTGTGAATTAATATTTGACGCGACTGCATCAACTGGTCTTGATGATGTTTAGTTGTGAGTTTCGCTCATGTGTACGGCTGCCGTCCGTGTCTGTCTCTCATATTTAAGGCAGACAAATAACTAATCGCATAACGGTGAAGAAACATTCAATGGAATTCTATGCATTCGCAACGTGTTTTTCTGCGAGAGTGGTTGAGTAGTGGGATAGACGGAGAGAGGGAGAGAAGGAGGTTGGGGAAGTGTGTTGCTTGAGTATGTCAGTACATTAATAAAAACATTTAGTGTGATTAATTTGTGCTTTTTTTGTTTCACCTATTTTGCTTGTGTATGCTTACGAAGCAGAGTAACTACAACTGTTTTGTTTTTATTTTTTGCTTTAAAAAAATCTGTGTTAATTGGCAAATAGCAATCCTTTTTCAAACATTTGCAACCATTTTTGGCATGACTGCCGTCTTCACAGCTGAAAGATAAAAGCATGCCAGCAAAGTCTGTTGAATTTTTCCGCTTTGTCATGGAAAAGAAAAATTAGTAGGAATCACGCATTTTTTCTATGTAGCTTTCTCGTTATTTTCTTTTAGTTTACAATTTTTCTGTAGAGTTTGTAGACTAATACTTTTTTTCACTCATTTGTAAAATGACTATTTATAAGTTGAAACCGAGGCTGCGTAATCCGCTTTAGCTCAAAGTAGGTATTTAATTCAATTACGAAAGCAAGGCATATGCGATGTTCAAGTGGTACTTCTAGGAAGTTTTGATGGAACTCTTTTATACTCTCCCTCCTCTTTGAGTGTGAATGTTTTGCCCTTTTTTTGCATTTTTTTGTGTCACATTTAATTTTTGTATTCAAAATCAACGCAGAAGCAACTGAGTTCAAGGGACTTCTTCGTTTTTAAACAGCTGATTTTAACAGTTTTTCTTGTTTTGCTCTGTGCTGCGGCCATGCCAGAATGCTGGGGAAAGCGAAGTTGAATTTATCCCCTCAAAAAATGAATGTGTCTGTTTCGTATCGTCGACATTAATGGGAAGGTAGTAGGACAATCCAAGTTAGGATGTTTCTTGAAAAGAAAAAAAATTATTTAAATTTATTGAAAAATTGAAGGGGTTAAAGGTAGTCAGAGGCCCGAAAAAATGATGATTTTCAATAAATTAACAATATGGCGGCCTCAGCAAATACTTTTCAGATTTTTAAGAAAAATACCGATAATTAATTGTTAAAAAAATCGAAATTTTTGGAAAAAAAATTCTTCGATTAGACACGCTTTTTTTATGTTTTTCAAAAGCAGTATAAATTTTATTGTTATCTATCAAGCAGTTTTTTAGTTACAGTGATCACCAGTTCAAAAAACATAGTTTTGAGAAAAACGCATTTAAAGTTTTACTATCGATTCCGGAGCGCCCGAGCGCCCTTTTTGAATTGTTGAATAACTCGAAAAGTATTTGTCGGATTCACTTCAAATTTTCACACAATATTTCTAAGATGTTGTGCTTTAAGAAAATGCAAAAAAAAACAATTTTTTTTGAAAATTCTGACTATCCCTAACCCTTTAAATTATGTTTTATCAATCTTCGCCATAGAATTTCATGAATTCTGTACAATCGCAATTCACAATTTCCATTTGTAAGCAAACATTTTTTAATTTGCATACATATGTATGTACGAGGGTTGTTATTTATATTACTGGCCTTGGGCATTTCTAGTGTTTTGAGGCACTGTCTGACATTTCCAGTGAAGAGTTTGACACATTTCACCATAAACGCGCTCGGAACGTTTTGTTGTGTGAACCATATTAGTGTTGTTTACAGTGGCTTTAAAAATTCATCTCGACAAAATGGAATTAAACCAGAAATATTTTCGTGCGTTTATTTTCTAAAATTTTTGTCGTAGAAAAACAAGACAAGAATGCTTTGATGAACCAACATCATTATACGGCGACCAAGGCATTAGTACAACAAGCACCAATGTGACTTTGCATGATCATCTTGTGGGGAGAAATGTGTGCTCGGTTGGACCCGACATAATCTCAAAAACCTAAACCCTTTTTAGGTGCTTGGCCGAGCTCCTCCTCCTATTTGTGGTGTGCGTCTTGATGTTGTTCCACAATTGAATGGACCCTTACAGTTTTAAGCCGACTCCGAACGGCAGATATTTTTTATGAGGAGTTTTTTCATGGCAGAAATACACTCGGAGGTTGCCATTGCCTGCCGAGGGACGACCGCTATTAGAAAAAACTTTTTCTTCATTTTGGTCTTTCACCCCGATTCGAACCTACGTTTTCTCTGAACTCCGACTGGTAGTCACGCACCAATATCATTATGGAGAATATTTTTTAGAACTTTTTATAAAACCGTTTTCGATCACCAATGTTAATTTTTCCATTTTCAGGCCAGAAATATAAATAGCAACCCTCGTATTTACACATTTCGTTACCAGCTAAGCTAACTTTTGGATTTTGGGACTATTTTTTTTTTTTTTTTTTTTTTGATATTTTCCCTGCTTTCGGGCGTGCCCAGTTTTATGTGGCCACCGAGCCTCAAATGACATTTTTCAAAACGAAATTCGTCTCGAAAATGTACTCGGAAGCTCGTTACTGCGTCGCATGTGAATAATTAAATTCACTTATAATTTGCTACGCAAAAAAATACTCACCTATGGCTATAGTATCCACGGCATTCCTATTTCATAACTAGAAAGTAAATGTCATAATTCAATATTATTATTTATGAAAACAATTAGCTAATCACCTGGGGATCTGTTGTTTTCAACAAATTGAAATGGTTACCCATAAACACATGATTGTTTATTAACAATAAATACTAATTAATGCAATTTGAATGCCGGCTATAACCTCAAATGGACCGCTGCGCGGACGGCTGAATTCAATTGAGCTTATCCAGGCGAATTGGCAGGCATCTACTCTGCTAATTGATTACATCACGATTGCTTTAATAATTAACGTGTTTAAACTGTTTTTGTTTAGTTGCACTAGAAAAGCGTGAAAACAAAGCAGTTATACTCACTCACTCACATACACACATACATACAAGGTGTGTAGGTAGTTAATATTTTAAAAAGAAAATACAAGAACAATATCGTATGCCGAGAGAGCACTGATAACGAGACTGAGTAGCTTACTGCGGCTGCGGAAAAGTATTATTACTTAGCTGGACGGACAGCTGCGGTCCGACAAATTGACTTCTCTACATTTTTGTTTTCCAGTTATTAAGTTGAGAATTTTCTGCGCTTAAGCTTAATGTGCGCGCGCCAGTTGCCAGTAACCTTTGAACAAAAGTGGCCAAGTGGCAAACAAGAAGCAAGAAGCAAAGCAAAGCATAATCAATAAAAATATTAGCCACATACCAAATTGTAAGCTTGTGCGCGCAATACACTAGCAACAAGTATCCGAGGGCGACTAATATGATTGCGTGCGAAGGGAGTAACTGAAACACATTTTTTAATATCGGCAGTCAACAGACATTTTTAGTTATTTTTAGAGCTATTTAGCTATACTAAGCTTAACAAAAAATACAATTGCCTTTTGTTGATATTTAAAATCGCTGACGCAAATTTGAATAAAAACTAGGATTTTTCATAAAAAAAAAAAATTTAAAAACTAAATTTTTTATAAAAAAAGTGCCTATAGCGTAGTACACATAACAGAAGTGAAACTTTCAAGGCAGACAAAGAAAGAGGGAGCGACCCGAGAGAGAATGAGAGAGAGAGAGAGAGAGAGAGAGAGAGAGAGAGAGAGAGAGAAAGAATATATATCTAAATAAATTCACAACATTTGCAGAGTATACAAATAGACAAACCGACAAACCGGACACAAACCGTTACAACAACGCGCACTACTCCGAGCGTTTATCAGCTGCCAGACCAAAACACGCCCCAAACAGTAGGCACCAAGGAAATGTAACGCCAAAAAGTAGCACAAAAAAATATTTCCTACAGGTTTGCACCAACAAACAAGCGCCAAAAAGTAGGCAGTGTTATTTCTCACTAGAAATTAGTAACCACAAGGAAAAACTCAGCAAAAATAGCCTAAAGTGTATCTAAGATATATATAAGGTATATCGCTCTCTCTCCTTTTTCTCTACGTTATATCTTTTTTCTCTCTCGCGGAACGAAAATGCCCACAACATTGCATGGTCTTGAAATATTACTCTCCATTCTCGCTCGTCCATCGACGCCGAAGAAGTTTCACTTAAAAAAAAAATTTGAAAAGCTAAATTTTTTTATTTTTTTATAAAAAAAATGTATATACATATTATATATATATTTATATTTATTATAAGCACGACTTTGCACAAATTTTGATGGGTTAAGAGCGATAATCCTGAGATTTAGACAGCAGTCAGCAATCATTTTAGTGCAGCGCCTTTTCTTATAAATAAATCACGATTTTCGCAATTCGTCTTCTGTTTTTCAAACCAAGAAAAAATTAAATGCGATGAGAAATCATCATCCTATATGCCCTCTTTGGCTAGTAAAAAATTAACAAAAAACGTGCGGCATCCCAAAGACAATCGGCACAGCTTTCGAAGACAACTTTCTCACATTTCCATTATGATTTTTGAATCCATTGCATACACGGTGAAGAAAATATAGAAAATTAGGCATATCATGGTACGGCTCCTCGGCTGCCAGTAGATTTGGCAAAATCAGCTGGTAAGCTGACGTAATTTAAGAGTTTTGTATACATTTTCTAATACCAAAAAATAGTTTCCGTTCTATTCTCTTTTCTATTAACTGTTTTGTTTAAATTAACAATTACCTCTCGGCAAAGCTAGACTCACTTTTCCACTTCAATATGCGCCAATTATGTATTATATCAGTCTATTGCCGGCCGCTGTAGCTGAATAAGTTGGCGCATGACTACCATACGGAAGCGCATAGGTTCGAATCTCCGTGCATGAAGCAGCGAAATTTTTTTCTAATAGCGGTCAGCCCTCGGCAGTAAATGACAAAGTGTATTTCTGCCATGAAAAAGCTCCTTATAAAAATCTATTTGCTATTCGGAGGTTCGAATCTCCGTGTATGAAGCAGCGAAATTTTTTTTCTAATAGCGGTCAGCCCTCGGCAGTAAATGGCAAAGTGTATTTCTGCCATGAAAAAGCTCCTTATAAAAATCGATTTGCTATTCGGAGTAGGCTTCAAGCTGTCCATTTGTGGAATGACATCAAGACGCACGTCACATATAGGAGGCGGAACGTGGCCAAAAACACCTAACGGAAGTGTACGCACCAATTACTTGTTTTTGTTTTTTTTTTTAATGTCGCTGTTTGATAAAACAGGTGAATAATGTCAAGTTGGCCAGAAAAAATGTATCCTTATCTAATTTTATTTTATGTGCTAGTGATATAATTTTTGTCCCCTTGTTGGAAACACAATTATATTTATTATGCAATATTATCAGTGGCTCTCCTCAGGCCATTACCTAAAATTCATAAAATTACACTTGACAGGCCGTCATTGCATAGCAAGAGACGACCGTTTTTAAAAAAACACATTGTTAATGTTTTACGTACGTCGCGTGGGTCGAACCTGGGACCTTTCGAGCACAAACTATTGTATAATTCTACTAGCAAACCCGGCCCCCTTCGCTGGGCACACTAAAATAGAATAGATATGGTTTAGAACAGAAAATATATGATTTTCATATTATTTATTTCTTTATTCTTTATTCAAGCGCTTTGGCATAAACAATATTTTTTGTTTTTCTATTTGTTTTTGAGTAAATATAAAATATAAATTGAAAATCAGGAAAAAAGAAGATTGTTTTTAAATTTCAAATCAACGCATATGAATAAACAATCGTCTTTTTTCCTGATCATCCATGAATTTTTCGTTTCAATTTATATGTTTTATTAAGCATTGGAGCTTTTTTAACCATTATCCATTTATATTTTTCAAAAAAAAAAAACGAAAAAAATTGTTTTTTCCACGAACACATAATTTCATTCGGATTTCACATTAAATTCTCCAATTTCGTAAGAAATTATTCACTGTTCCAAAATCCACTCCAAAAAAATTCACAAACAATTTTTACATGTTGCACTTACGTTTTTTCCTTATGGCATCCAAATCAGAAAGAAATATTGACACATTGTAACTCACACTGTCAATTTGACAGTTCAGTTCAAATACTCTGAACTAAGGCATTCACCAACAGCTTCAATTTGATATCCATATTGTACCAACACATTCTAGGCTCCACGTTTTGGTCTCTATCTCAAGACCCTAGTCACGGAGCGGCATGAAAAATACTCTGAACTAAAGCATTCACCAACAGCTTCCATTTGATACCCATATTGTACATACACGTCCGAAGGTTACCCGGGTCCACGTTTTGACCTATATCTCGAGACCCTATCTACCAATAGGTATTCAAACTATATGGAAATCATCTTCAATACCTACTTAACAATGTGTGTAAGTTTGGTTTAATTCGGTGCAAAGACACGACGGGTCCACATTTTGGCATATATTTCGAGACCCTAGTCATCAATAGGTATGAAAATTACCCCGTATTAAAGCACTTATCGACAGCTTTCATTTCATATCCATATTGTACAAACACATTCTAGGGTCCACGTTTTGGTCTCTATCTCGAGACCCTAGTCACGGAGCGGATGGAAATACTCTGAACTAAAGCATTCACCAACAGCTTCCATTTGATATCCATATTGTACATACACATCCGAAGGTTACCCGGGTCTACGTTTTGACCTATATCTCGAGACCCTATCTACCAATAGGTATCCAAACTATACGGAAACCATCTTCAATACCTCCTTAACAATGTGTGTAAGTTTGGTTTAATTCGGTGCAAAGACACGACGGGTCCACATTTTGGCATATATTTCCAGACCCTAGTCATCAATAGGTATGAAAATTACCCCGTATTAAAGCACTTATCAACAGCTTTCATTTGATACCCATATTGTACATACACAACCAAAGGTTACCCGGGTCCACGTTTTGACCTATATCTCGAGACCCCAGTCACGGAGCGGCATGAAAAATACTCTGTACTAAAGCATTCACCAACAGCTTCAATTTGATATCCATATTGTACAAACACATTCTAGGGTCCACGTTTTGGTCTCTATCTCGAGACCCTAGTCACGGAGCGGCATGAAAAATACTCTGAACTAAAGCATTCACCAACAGCTTCCATTTGATATCCATATTGTACATACACATCCGAAGGTTACCCGGGTCTACGTTTTGACCTATATCTCGAGACCCTATCTACCAATAGGTATCCAAACTATACGGAAACCATCTTCAATACCTCCTTAACAATGTGTGTAAGTTTGGTTTAATTCGGTGCAAAGACACGACGGGTCCACATTTTGGCATATATTTCCAGACCCTAGTCATCAATAGGTATGAAAATTACCCCGTATTAAAGCACTTATCAACAGCTTTCATTTGATACCCATATTGTACATACACAACCAAAGGTTACCCGGGTCCACGTTTTGACCTATATCTCGAGACCCCAGTCACGGAGCGGCATGAAAAATACTCTGTACTAAAGCATTCACCAACAGCTTCAATTTGATATCCATATTGTACAAACACATTCTAGGGTCCACGTTTTGGTCTCTATCTCGAGACCCTAGTCACGGAGCGGCATGAAAAATACTCTGAACTAAAGCATTCACCAACAGCTTCCATTTGATACCCATAGTGTACATACACATCCGAAGGTTACCCGGGTCCACGTTTTGACCTATATCTCGAGCCCTATCCACCAATAGGTATCCAAACTATACGGAAACCATCTTCAATACCTTCTTAACATTGTGTGTAAGTTTGGTTTAATTCGGTGCAGACACGGCCGGTTAGCGAACACACACAAAAAGTTGACTTTATTTTATATATAAGATTTTTTTCAGTTTGTGTCCGAAAAATCCAAATATCTTACGGAACCCTATTTTTTTCCAAAATAAAATGTAATCCATGTTACTCTTGGATAATGTAGTTTTCGAATGGTGAAAGAATTTTTAAAATCGGTCCAGTAGTTTTTGAGCCTGTTCGTTACAAACAAACAAACAAACAAACAAAGTTTTCCTCTTTATAATATTAGTATAGATAAGTGAGATATCTATGAGTTGATTGCCAAAATTTTTTACAGCTGAGATCACAGAGAGCCGGATTCAATACTCAGCAACATCTTTGAAATACATCTGGTGGTAAAAATCCTAAAAAAGCAACAAACGCTAAAAAAAAGTAAAAAATGATGTAAAAATTGTTCAGCAACTTCAATTCCGAGAATTCTCTCTCAAAGCGAAAGATATCAAAAAATGTATGTGAGCGCAAAACCAGGAACTTGTAAATACTTACAAGTAAAAATTTATCCAGTAAAAACTTGCAACTTCCCCTCAAAATGAAATGTCATTTCGCTCTCTCACTTTCCCCTACTTTACAAGATTTTCGGGTACATGAACAGCAAAACGTGATAATTTGTTACAAACTATTTGCTTCATGAACAGACATAATAATAAATTATAAAAGAATTACTTTGAAACAGAAATGCATAATAATTGTTAAATAATTATTTTTTTCAATCGCTTTGCTTTCTCAGCCTTATGACCGTTTTTTCGTATGGTTTTGTCCTCTCCACCCGACAAGTGATCCCCCGATATGTTGCTCGTTCGTTGCTATTTTCGAAAATAGTTGAGGCGAACAATGTGATAATTCATTTATTTTGTTTATTAATAGCCGATTTGTGACAGGGCACCATATTAGTTTGTGTTTGTTTGTTTGCCATTTGTTTGCCTACTAATGTAACAATACAAGTTTAATCAGTAATTACAAAGTTCCTCAGTTCGTATACTTTTCAGTTGCCCTCGTATTAACATTTGTTTGTATGAAAGAAAAAATTGAAATGTGTAATAATGGACATATGGAAAAGTATAAAAGTGGTAAAACCATACAAGAAAGATAAAGAAATTTACAAATGAACAACAAAAAAGAAATACAATTCTATGCAAAAAAATAAATGCAACAATCAACGAATACTTCGCAAAAACGAAGATTAGAAATACAAAACAATTTAATAATTAACTGTAGAAGAAACCGGCTGCGTTAAACATTAGCGCGCATACAAAACAAAAAAAAAAAAAGAAGAGAAAAACAACAAAATAAAAACACTGCAAGTATTATTGGTTGAAATAAAAACCGTGCAAGTCACCTGCTATGCCAGTTAATAACTCAAATACATTAGTTGTTGTGTCACAGTGAACTCCGATGACATGAGCGAAGAGAGAAGCTTAGATAATTTAGCCAGTAGCCGGCACTCTTCATTACAAAAAAAAAAAAGAATAAAATATAATAGTATGTAGGCACCAAAGAATACAGACAACAACAACTCTTCTATGGTTTAACTACATGCCCACCTGCTTCTCATGACAGCTGCAACACACGTACTATAGTCAACACAGGCGCTGAGCCATCTAATAGGATTAAATATTACTTATACTTGTACATATACATATATACGAAATGAAGAAACGGAGAACATATTTAAGACGCGTACTACTGTATATACTCGTTAAATGTGTGATTATTTACGAACAAAACTAAATGGGTGAAAAATTGCTTGTATGCATGTATGTATGTATATAGATGTAACTCTTATACGTGTATAAATAACGTTTACTGGAAGCACTTAAGCAGCAACAATTACTATACAAGTATTATACTTAACAAGTAAATAAGTGGCACTGTCAATAGCAGAAAAGAAAGAAAAATTATCAAAACTGATAGTAATGCCGTAAATTGCAAGTGTGATATACAAAAAAGAAAAAAAAGAAAGAAATTAGCACCTTTTTCAAGCATCTAAATTAAGTTTTCTGAATAAAATTGCGAGCTGAGATATTTTGATGAAATGCTTGACATCATTTTTGCACTATTGTATGATGATGTATGACGTTTGCGTTCAACTTTCATAGGTAGTTTTTTGTGAAGTACATATATGACACCAAAATCTGTTTTTTGTGCGCATTGGTCCAAAATTGGGTGCTCACAATGGCTTTTTATGGGCGCATGAATGGGATTTAGTGAGTAGAGTAGAATGGGGTAAGATAGGTCATTTTTTTTTTGGAGAGCTCTTGCTACGGTGTTTTTGCATTGATTTTGAAAAATAAGCAAGATTTTAAAAGGTTATTTATCTGCTAACATTTTGGTTATACTGACTTATGTTTGGCTAAATATTTTGGAAGCTGCATTCAATAAGACAAAGGTACTTTTTTTCGATATTTTCAAAATCGGGGGGCACGATAGGTCACTATATGTGAGGGGAAAAGAACAATGTACATGGCTTGAAAATTAACGTTTTAACTTTTATTTATAGAGTATGCACACTGCACTTGTTATAAAAGTTAGGAATTTTTCTTTAATTCATCACGCGAGCACGTAATGTTTCGAACGGAATTTTAAATTGTTTAGAGGCTGATCGAACACTAGCGCCATCTCGGACTGCCGCGATTGCGTTTTTTACGTCGTCTTCGGCGTTTTTCGCACATAATTACGCACCATTTTGCTGCAAAAACAATTAAAATTTATTTTATTCAATTAAAAGTAGTGACCTATAATCCCCCCAGACGGCTGACCTATAATGCCCCCAAGCACATGTTTTATGTTAGTGTCGATATTTTTTTTAAAAACAAAAATATAAAAAAACTAACACATTATTCGTGTTCAGCATTATTTTCTACGTAAAATAAAACTCACCTGACAAATATTTACATACATTAAATGCACTGCACCGTAGAATAAAAAAAATGCTATGTCGGAGAAAAGCTCACAAAAAACTAAACGACGCTAGAACTAGGATAACTAATCAATGGTGACTGCCGAAATGACAGTCGCGAACATTGTTCCCCACCACGTATTCAATTCACATAAGACGAGTGACCTCTGCAAAAACAGTGCGACGAAAACCCCACCTACCTATTGTGCCCCCATACCTATCTTACCCCATTCTACTCTACTTTAGTTTATTTTTTGTTATTAGACATGGATAAAATGTTTCTTATGTGCTTACCCATTTGCTTGTTTTGTAAAGAGTGTAAACTCTATTTAGCCATTGTACAGAGTTTCGCATAGGCTCACTTGGTAGGGAATCAAAGCTTTAAGATTTGGTAATTATGGTAACCTCAATTACTTCATTTCTAATATTATTAGGCTTTATTTACGTTTTTTGCTTGTATCAACCATTAAGAAAAGTGGCATTCCTTTGTTCGGACGTTTTTTGCGGCTTATGTTTGACAACTGGCATATCGAAAAATTTAGGTTAATTTAGAGAGAAGATCGGAACAAATTTAGAAATAAAAAAAGAAAGAGGTTGTCTGTAAAGTCGGTTTACTGACGATAGTTTAACGTGATAACGTCATAAGAAAATACTGATTGAATGGTTGCATTTTTCAAAAGAAAATTTTAATTTTATTTGTTTGATAGATATTTTGTATGGATATAAAGAATGAGTTAACATTAACATAACATAATATACTTTAACATAACATAACATAACATAACATAACATAACATAACATAACATAACATAACATAACACAACATAACATAACATAACATAACATAACATAACATAACATAACATAACATAACATATCATAACATAACATAACATTCTGTTCAAGCAAGGTAACGACGCATTTTTTGGTGCGTGCAGCCGGCTACATAGAATTATAAGACGTTATCACGTCAAAAAATAATAATAACATTAAAACAACAAGTATTATTAACAAACTTGGTTTTATTTTAAATTCTTCAAGTAAATCAAATTAATAATAATCAATAAGAGGGCATATGCAAATACAAATACGTGAATTTATATTATATATGTACATATGCGCATATACATACACATATAAGCTCACTTAAGTAGGAGAGAGCAAGATGTCGAACGTTGCCGTTCGTTTGCTTTGTTTGCTTTGTCGTTCGTTCCGCGCTTTCGCTTGCAGTTCATTCAAGGTAACGGCAATGAGCAAGGTAACGACACATGAGCAAGGTAACACTAATGAGCAAGGTAACGGCAATGAGCAAGGTAACATTAATGAGCAAGGTAACGACACATTTTTTCGTGCGTGCAGCCTGTTAAATCGAATTATAAGACGTTATCACGTCAAAAGCAAGATGTAATTAGTAAGTCATAACTCAGGATGTTTACTTTGCATGCTGTAGGAGACAGTGTGTTAAACAACGTGCATTACAGGGTCAAAGAAGAGAAAAGTCAGAGCGGCGACCAAAAAATGTATGCTGTTTATAGATCTAATGCCTGAGTGTGTCCCACAGGACAACCGCTTCAACCTAACCTAACCTTATAGACCTAATAGTAAGGAATGCAACACCAAAGCTATGATTTCATTGATTTCGTTCTGGTCATATGACGTCGAAATGAGGCATAACATAATCGTGAAGCCGAATTGATATAGGAGCATCCCTGTCGCTTGGCTAGAAACTTAAAATTTACTACAAAATCTTTTGGAATCATTTGCATAAGATTAGTCTCAACAAGAATTTCGAAGTCGACTCGTTTCCGAAACGGATAATATTACAATTCGCGCTGAAAAATGAGACATATGTAAAGGCAACAGTTTACAAACAGGTTAGCTCACGGTTAGACGACCCAAACGAGCACCAAGCTCGTCGTTCCCACGATAGTCAATTTTACGCTACCGGAACGACCCGGAGTTATATCCGGCCAAGGACTGCCACCACACCACATTTATGACCAAAGAGGTGTTGATGTGTTTTTGGTGAAATTGGAAGGGAATCATCTACTATGAACTTGCCAAACTATAAACTCGGTCCTTTAGTGTCAACATTTGACCAACTGGCAGCTGGTCAGATCAAAAGCTGTGTTCCATTGTTCCATCAAGATAATGCCTAGTCTTACAAATCTCCAGCGATGCGTCAGAAGTTCCGAAGAGCTCGGGTGGGATGCTCTATCACACCCGTCAATAGTTCAGCTTTGACACCTAGGGATTTTCATCTTATCAAGCATTTGAAAGATTTTTTTTGATGGTACAAAACGGGTTTCAAGAAAGGCTTGTGGGACGAGGATTTATTTAATTGCAGACTTATGAGTTCATTCAAAATACATAAAAGTTTTCGAACCAACCGGCGGGCAATGCTAACTACGAGTATTTTCATTTTAACTGTGAAAAATTAGTCAGACATTTTTTTGACGTGATAACGTCTTATAATTCGATTTAACAGGCTGCACGCACGAAAAAATGTGTCGTTACCTTGCTCATTACTGTTCATATGTAGTTACCTTGCTCATATTAGTGTTACCTTGCTCATTACTGTTCATATGTAGTTACCTTGCTCATATGTAGTTACCTTGCTCATATTAGCGTTACCTTGCTCATTACTGTTCATATGTAGTTACCTTGCTCATATGTAGTTACCTTGCTCATATGTAGTTACCTTGCTCATATGTAGTTACCTTGCTCATATTAGTGTTACCTTGCTCATATGTAGTTACCTTGCTCATATTAGTGTTACCTTGCTCATATTAGTGTTACCTTGCTCATATGTAGTTACCTTGCTCATTGCATTGAATGAACTGCAAGCGAAAGAGCGGAAGGAACGACAAAGCAAACAAAGCAAACGAACGGCAACGTTCGACATCTTGCTCTCCCCTACTTAAGTGAGCGTATATATGTATGTATGTATATGCGCATATGTACATATATAAATTCACGTATTTGTATTGGCATATGCCTTCTTATTGATTATTATTATTTTGATTTACTTGAAGAATTTCAAATAAAACCAAGTTTGTTAATAATACCTGTTGTTTTAATGTTATTATTATTATTTTTTTATTATATCTGAAGGAAAAAATGTATGGTAATATTTACCATATCTATACTAATATTATAAAGAGGAAAACTTTGTTTGTTTGGTTGTAATGAATAGGCTCAAAAACTACTGGACCGATTTTAAAAATTCTTTCACCATTCGAAAGCTACATCACGAGTAACAAGGATTATATTTTATTTTGGAAATAGGGCTCGAGATATAGGTCAAAACGTGGACCCGGGTAACCTTCGGATGTGTATGTACAATATGGGTATCAAATGAAAGCTGTTGATAAGTGTTTTAATACGGGGTAATTTTCATACCTATTGATGACTAGGGTCTCGAAATATATGCCAAAACGTGGACCCGCCGTGTCTTTGAACCGAATTAAACCAAACTTACACACATTGTTAAGTAGATATTGAAGATGATTTCCGTATAGTTTGAATACCTATTGGTAGATAGGGTCTCGAGATATAGGTCAAAACGTTGACCCGGGTAACCTTCGGATGTGTATGTACAATATGGGTATCAAATGGAAGCTGTTGGTGAATGCTTTAGTTCAGAGTATTTCCATCCGTTCCGTGACTAGGGTCTCGAGATAGAGACCAAAACGTGGACCCTAGAATGTGTTTGTACAATATGGATATCAAATGAAAGCTGTTGATAAATGTTTTAATACGGGGTAATTTTCATACCTATTGATGACTAGGGTCTCGAAATATATGCCAAAACGTGGACCCGCCGTGTCTTTGAACCGAATTAAACCAAACTTACACACATTGTTAAGTAGGTATTGAAGATGATTTCCATATAGTTTGAATACCTATTGGTAGATAGGATCTCGAGATATAGGTCAAAACGTTGACCCGGGTAACCTTCGGATGTGTATGTACAATATGGGTATCAAATGGAAGCTGTTGGTGAATGCTTTAGTTCAGAGTATTTCCATCTGCTCCGTGACTAGGGTCTCGAGATAGAGACCAAAACGTGGACCCTAGAATGTGTTTGTACAATATGGATATCAAATGAAAGCTGTTGATAAGTGCTTTAATACGGGGTAATTTTCATACCTATTGATGACTGGGGTCTCGAAATATATGCCAAAACGTGGACCCGCCGTGTCTTTGAACCGAATTAAACCAAACTTACACACATTGTTAAGTAGGTATTGAAGATGATTTCCGTATAGTTTGAATACCTATTGGTAGATAGGGTCTCAAGATATAGGTGAAAACGTGGACCCGGGTAACCTTCGGACGTGTATGTACAATATGGGTATCAAATGAAAGCTGTTGGTGAATGCTTTAGTACAGAGTATTTTTCATGCCGCTCCGTGACTGGGGTCTCGAGATATAGGTCAAAACGTGGACCCGGGTAACCTTTGGTTGTGTATGTACAATATGGGTATCAAATGAAAGCTGTTGATAAGTGCTTTAATACGGGGTAATTTGTTATGTTATGTAATGTAATGTAATGTTATGTTATGGTATGTTATGTTATGTTATGTTATGTTATGTTATGTTATGTTATGTTATGTTATGTTATGTTATGTTATGTTATGTTATGTTATGTTATGTTATGTTATGTTATGTTATGTTATGTTATGTTATGTTATGTTATGTTATGTTATGTTATGTTATGTTATGTTATGTTATGTTATGTTATGTTATGTTATGTTATGTTATGTTATGTTATGTTATGTTATGTTATGTTATGTTATGTTATGTTATGTTATGTTATGTTATGTTATGTTATGTTATGTTATGTTATGTTATGTTATGTTATGTTATGTTATGTTATGTTATGTTATGTTATGTTGTGTTATGTTATGTTATGTTATGTTATGTTAAAGTATATTATGTTATGTTAATGTTAACTCATTCTCTATATCCATACAAAATATCTATCAAACAAATAAAATTAAAATTTTCTTTTGAAAATGCAACCATTCAATCAGTATTTTCTTATGACGTTATCACGTTAAGCTATCGTCAGTAAACCGACTTTACAGACAACCTCTTTTTTTTCCTAAAATTAAAGAACTACCAAAGAATGCAATTCTCGCGGAAGTGGTAAGAAAAGTTCACAGCTCGCAAGTAAATCGTGATGAGGAAGAAGAAATAAAGAATATTTATTGCTTTAATTCATTCGAATTCTGCCCTTCCCGTCCATTGGCCATTGTGATTAGCAAATGAATGCCCTCTACACCGAAGGTTAACTAGACTTGTCGAATTTGAGAGACAGTAAATTCATTACGGAAATAAATTGGAAAAAAAATTCTTAACTAATTTTTCCCCAATAATTTGACTTGTTGAGGACCGTCGCTTGTGTATTTATTTACCGAATTATTATTATTTTTTTTAATAAAATTCTAAAAATCTTTTGAATGACCCTCGTATATGCATTTATTCGCTGAATAATTTGTTTTCCTATCATTTTCTTTTGCGGCCGCCATAGCCGAATGGTTTGGTGCATGCCTATCATTCGGAAGTGCGTTGGTTCGAATCTCCGTGCATGAAACAGCAAAATGATAGAACATTTTTTTTTCTAATAACGGTCACCTCTCGGCAGGCAATGGCGAATCTCCGATTGTATTTCTACCATGAAAAAGCTCCTCATAAAAAATATCTGCCATTCGGAGTCGGCTTAAAACTGTAGGTCCCTTCATTTATGGAACAACATCAAAATGCATGCCACAAATAGGAGGATAAGCTCGGCCAAACACCTAACAGAAGTTTACACGTCAATTATCTATTTCTTTTTTATAATTTTCTTCTTCTAACTGATCATCTTATATACTTTTATTTGATGAGTATTATTTCCCTAACCATACCTGCTGAATAGTGGGTAAAAAATATTTTTGGAAATGTGCTCAATCTCGCAGCACTCTCTCTCTAAATGTGTTTATTTAGAAGCTAATCTATATTAGGGACATTTTTTCTGTGACAGTTTTCGATTTTATTGAGGCTAGTTTCGCTTGGCAATTTGCCATAATTTTGCCGAAGCTTAACAAAAAGCGCGGTTCACAAGCCATTATTGAAATACTATTATATCCAGAAAAAATGCACTTTATGGGTTGCTAGAATTACTGGCTACCTCGTTCGTATGATGTGTCTCCTTTAGATTACTTGCTTTGGCACTTTGACAAAAAATCAGTTGAACACTTGGAAGCCGAATTGCAGCCTGATTTAATGTGAGGAGTGTGTGAAAATTGTCCGAAATAGCTATCAAATAAAATCAGTTTCATAGATATGAGAAACATTTTCCTGTGATTTAATTGCATTCAACAATCCCCACGTTAAAAAAAACACCCTCTACCATATGTGACTCCATAGCTCACATGAGAGCATGCCAAGTGATCTTGCGGTAAAAAGTCGTCTCAAGTAGCTTCTCTTCCCTACTTGTACTAACATGACAGTTGGTTACATGTACGTAGTTTTTGTTTTTGTGAACAGAATCGGAACAGATGGTACTGAGAACTTTTTTACTGTATTCGCTCACTGCTAATAACAAGACCACACAAACGCACGGCAAAAGAACGTAAAACGTATCGTTCTCTCTTCGTTAAGTGCTTGCTTACATATTACATATGTGTGTACTTGTGTGTATGTGTATTGCTATACGTATTTACAGTGTGCACGAATTAACTGTGTTGGCACTGCTGCACTTGTAATGCGTTGTGTAAGATCAAGTTGCGTTTTATTAAAATTAAAACAAGCTGATTGATTTTATTTTTATAAATAATTTCTGTATTTGATTTCATATTTTTGGACGAAGTAATCGATTTAAACGTTTTCTTAACAGCTAGTAAAATTATAAATGTGCATACAGACGGATTTGGTCTTTACAAAAAAGAAAGTACTAAGTATCGGGTGTTTTTTAAGAGCTTGGTAGCTTAAATTGATAATACAAAACAGATAATATTGTTGGAATGATTTTTTTAATTATACTCTAGTAAATAATTTCATGGCGTTTACTTTTTGAACATATCCGGGTTACATGGTCCATTCGATTTTGATTACTTTTTCCCATAAATCTGATTAGTAAATCTAAATGAGCCCAATCAGCAAAAATACTTCGCATTTGGCCGTACACATAGAATCAGTCGAGGAACATTTTTAGTTTTCATAATTGAATGATCTATTCATTCTAACTCAATATATAAGGTTGTCAAAAAAGTCTTGTGGTATTTGTATTGAATTTTCAATTGTTCATAAAATTGGTCATAATAATGCGATTTAAGTCAAATATGCGCCGTTTTGTTCGATGATGAGTTCCCAACGAGATGTCACCCATACATCGAGCTTCTTTTTGAATCCAAGCTTCTTCAAATGGTTTATAACGGTTTGATGACTCATGCCCAGCTCTTGGCCGATGCTACGGCTGCTACTATGCCGGTCTCTTTCGATCAATTCAGCGATTTTATCGCAATTTTCGACGACAGGCCTTCCGGACCGTGACGCATCTTTGATCACCTCTGCACCAGAACGAAAACGTTGAAACCATCGTTGTGCGGTAGAAATGGAAACTGTATCGGGTCCATAAACTGCACAAATTTTATTGGCAGCATGAGATGCATTTTTACCTTTATCGTAGTAGTACTGTAAAATAAGCCGTATTTTCTCTTTATTTTGCTCCATGTTTGCGACGCTATAACTCACGAACGACTAAAAGCAAACAACAATTAATCAAACACGTGTTAGCACGTGAAAAGAGCTTTCCAAAAAGCTCTAGCGTGAACCGATGCGACGAGTACAACTAGAACTACGCGCTTGCAAAGACAAGCTTGCGGAAATAGCGCAAGACTTTTTGGCCAACCTTATATGATCTACATTCGAAGCAGTTAACCTGTTATGCTTTTCAGATAGAATATATTGCAAAGCCGTAGACAAACTTTCCGTACTAACTTCTGTGCATGGTATTGCTAATATTATGTATGCCATATCCGATAAAGAATTGTGCTGATAATACCAAAAGTCGATTACGCTCGAATTTAGGGGCAACCTTGGCTGCCGTTCATACATTGAGATATCCGTCTCTAAATAAGAAAATGTCGGTGAAGTAGGATCAGTATCTAAATTTTGTAAAAATTCGCAGAATGATTTCGCTGCTGTTCGTTGGTTGTTCTCCGGTAGGTTTTTCTCCAAGTAAACTTTCATTTCACAATATGTCCATTATAATGATATATAAGTCGCTGTAACATAGCTGCTCCGTTTGCAATCTTTCGGCTGCCTTTTAAACGGGTTTATACACTTCTACGCATTCCTTAACACAATTCCATTCGTCACCGTTTAGGTATAAATTTGTACTTGTTGCACCCAATGGGATTATCATATCTTTGAGTTCGTACAACCTTTCGAGCATTTCATAAGTAGATACCCAGTTTGGCACACAATCGACTGTCAGACGTTTTTCATATGGGCAAGTGAATAAGGAAGTTTGGCTTCGTAGCTCCTTTAAAATAGCTGTGCATTTTTTTAATTTGAACTTAACTTCGGATTTTTGCAAAATTTCTTCCATACAAAGTTGTAGGATATGGGTACCGCTTAGGATGCTGCTTATTTTGAATGCTATAAACTCTGTTTCACTGCACTCTAGCCAGTCCTCTAAGCTATTGTTGTAGTCATTTTCGCTTTTTATTGACTTATTTCTAAAAGTAGTTTCTATGCCTAAAGAACTTTTCAGTTCTTCATTTAACTCATTTACTGCACCCGCAACGTGTTTATCGTTACCCGTAGAAATCGCTAAAATTTGGTTCAAGTCAACCGCATATTCGTTTAGAACTTCTGATATTACGGTTTTTATATTATCACCTGTATAATTGGGTTGAAGTTTTTATGGCCAGCGATTTAGTGTGCAGGCTTCTGTTCTTAATGCACTGCAAATTGATGCCCATTAGTGTTATGTCTTGCTTAGTGGCTATATGGATTTTCAATGAGAACAAGTTACCACTCAAGTCATCGATTATTTCTGCTTTCAACTTTTGCGAGCATCCATTTATTAGCTCCAACACACTATTTCTATTGACGCCAATGCCCAACGTCTGGAATGCTGGTTGCACTAGTATTTTGAATGCTCGATCTTCCAGTAGACTCAGCTGTTGTTCACTTTTCGTACTGTTCTATAGTTGCAAGCTCAATATTGTTTTTTTGGGTTCACATTTTTGTATGTTTGCTTTCACGATATTTGATGTGGTGGTCAATCTTTTTTTCCATGTAAGAAGTGTACAACTCCGGATGCATCAATTTTAAGTGATGCACTATATTGCCCGTATGTGGACTTAATGCTTTTCCGCTACATTTTCCGTTATTACAAATAACTTGATTAAATTCATTTCTTGCAAGTAATGCAAACAAAATTGTATTCTTCGGGCGCGGCATCTTAGCTACTGTATTTGCCAAGTCTCTCCCTCCCTAAAGTCAAAGGAACACTAAATGTGCCCTATTCGCGGGATATGTATTGCTATTACGTTTCATGTGCATTCTCAAACGAAATTCTTAACGAGCGAGTGTTGTGTACGTACATGTGCGTGTGTGTGTTACTACGAACGTTAAAACGTTCCGTTTGTACACGAACAAAACACTTAAATATAGTCCACGCCATGATGGAAAGAATAATGATATGGCGCCTATCGTGGTCCCGTTACTTTACGCTCAGCGAATTTGACAACTAGTTACGTGATTTTAGCTCCAGTATGGCCAGATTACCATTTTCGTAACTTGAGTTAGCATTTTTTTTGTTATTTAGTCTCGGAGTTTTAGTTCCTTCTTCATGACATTTTTCTAGCTGTTCTAATTAAAATGTCGTGTTTATAATTTTTTAAAATATACATTTTTTAATAATGATTTAAATAATTCACTCAGTTTTATTTAGCTTTACTTTTTTTTAACATCTGGTGGCATTGCCCGCGATTGCAGGTGTTGTTGCTGTTCTTCTGCTTTCGGCAGTCAAATCTCTCTCTCGCTACTGCAGTGTTCTTTGGATATAAAAACGCACTAAAATGCCCAAATAAAATACCAAATTTTTATTGAATCACTTAAAGAACTTTGTATGCGTGACAAATTGTCTTTAAAATATGCGTTTTTTTTTAAATAAATGTGCTATGCTAATGTACAATTTAATTTATGATTTTTTTTTTGTTAAGCGAGACTATTTTGTTAAGGGAACGACTTTTTTGCTATATTTGAAGTTATGTAACTAGATAAGGTACTCTTTTTGTAAAAATGTCAGTATGGTTTCTTTAGTATTTTCTGGTATTTTCTTGTTTATTTTTACAATGAATATAACTCTTAATGTCCTATGTCTCACTAAGGATTGATGACCGGAAGAAACGATTACACCTCTATGGTTTTAATTCGCATTCAATAAATTCAAAGGCTTTTTAAAATGTGTAAAAAGGTTTTGCATAACCTTAAATGGAGGCAAAAATTAAATTTGCACTTTCAAATTATCAAATTTTATAAGAGTAAAAAAATTTTCATTAGCACTAAAATCTTCTCAGAGTGACCTTTTTTAACCTTTTTTTGTTTAATAATATAGTTTGTTTTTTAACTTAAAGTTTCGGTAGCTTTAAATTAAAAAAAAGAAACAAACACGAAACTTGAAAATTTTCGCATTTTCGGTATAAAAAAGCACAAAATTTATTGCGAAGAGCAAATGGTTGGCAATACTGCACAACTCAGCAAACGTGACGTCACGTACGCTCTGATGGGCGCAATCTTCTTTCTATCATTCTTGAGTCCACGCTCATTTACTCCTGTATGCATAGTTGCCAACTTCGTGCTTTAAGCACTGGACTTAGTGCTTTTTGAACATTAAAACACCAAAAAAGGTTTAGTGCTTCGTGCCCTTTGCTGAGTGACTTTTACCTGAACTAAATTGCAATCGACATGCATTTTTCATAGGTACAGGGTGGTCCGTATAGCGTTTGCTTTTTGAACCACCTATTTTTGTGAGAATGGTAACACAAATGACATGTCAAATGTGTTCATAATTTACTTAAAGGCTTGAAATTTACAAAATGGGACGCTATACGCTTGAAAAATATTGGGAAATATTGAAAACATATTTCCAAAGTGGCGAGTCTTCTTCTTCTTTTCTGATTTTCACATCGGTGGCTCCATCAATAAGCAAAATTGTCGGATTTTGGGCTCAGAAAATCCACACGTTACTGTAGAGAAGCAAATGCATCCACAAGGGGTAACTGTTTGGTGCGGTTTTTGGTCTGGCGGCATCATCGGGCCATTTTTTTTCGAAAATTCCGATATCAATTGGCCGCCTCGGAGCTGTGATTTAAGCCCGTTGGACTATTTTTTGTGGGGAACCATTAAGGAGAAATGCTATGCGAACCATCCAAAGACGACTGATGCTTTAAAACACGAAATCGAAGTTGCCATTCATGAAATTGGAGCCCAAACAATCGAAAATGTGCTTAAAAATTGGGTTGATCGAATGGCCTACTGTAAAGCCAGTCGTGGCAGTCATTTGAACGATATTATTTTTCATTCATAAATGACAATGCTCAATTCACAAAATAAAAAAATAATACCAGTCTAACGGTTAGACGCGATAGAAGTGAAATCTTCCGTAAAACAAACTGAGAGAGAATGAGACGAAAGCAGCATTAGGAGCGGGATAATTATAGGTTCATTATATAATAATATTGCTATAAAGTTCATATTTTATTTTCTTCATTTTATTGTTATTCATCCTCAATGTTTTCAATTTCAACAAATGATACGAGTGGCTTATGATAGGTAAAATATGATACAAATGCTTTGGTTTCGATGTTGTCAACATATCTTTGAAATACCGCGTCAATTGTTGTTTTTGATCGTGTTGTCGATTCAGTGCGATTGTTACACATTTTTAAATTGAATGTTGTATTGAGAACGTCAATTAAAGGAACCGCTGTGTCCAATGCAAAATTTACGTTAAAATCGCCACTTAAAATCATTGGAACTTTATCGATTTCACTATTTTGCACAGTGGATGCATTGTTATGCACAATAGAAACACTAGGTTGCGCTTTTCGTAATGTTTTTCGGCGTGCATGAAATTCACGTACACGTTCTGTTGAAGACTTTGCGGTTTTTTTAGTTTTATTTTCTTTTTGTTTTTTTTTTTCTGCCGATATTCACGACACTTTTCTGCATTATTTTTCGGCATAATTGCGGTAAATATTAAAAAATGAAAATATTTACGAATATAAAAATACGGACGCAATACAGCACGCGCGGTTGCTATTATGAGCTTATTATGAGACGTACTAACATACACACAAACATTCGTAGGACGCTTGGTCTAAGCAAGTATTAGGTAGTGTAGTATAGGTATACATAATGCCTTCTCGCTCACCGTGGCTCCGTAATACGCAGGCGCGCACACATACGCGCAGCATACATACAAACATACATACGTATGACGCTTGAACTAAACACCAAAGCAAGTAATAGGCAGTGTAGTATACATACTACAATACTCACTATACTAGCGTGGCTCAGCAGTACGCAGCCACACATATACGTATGTATATCAACATATAACGCTTCGTAGTGTCGCTTTTTCGTTTCATCGAGTCTCAAATCACTCCCAACGATTCTAAAGAAGTTTTCACTTCAAAAAAAGTTTGAAAAAATATTGATTAGTTTTTTTATAGCCAATTCAAAAAGCAAATTTTACATGGCCCACGCTATAGTTAAAACAAGAAAGAATTTGAAATACACATGCCCATAAAAAAAGGCAATATCGTCACATGAAATCAAAAAAGCTCTAAGTTACATTTTAAAAATTTTACAGGAGAAGCAAAAAACCTTTTAAAATGAAAAATAAGGCAAAATTTTTCATTATTTTCTCAAGTTAAGATTATTTTTCATAAAAGAATCAGTATTTGAAGAAAAAATATTACTTTTCGTATTACTTACAGATATATGAAACTTACGCCTTCTACAATTAGTTTTTTCTGAAATCGAAAAGGGCGTAACTCAAATAGAAAGTTTGTTTTTTGGTAATTTTCTCAAAATATTGTGCTTATTTATTGCATTAAATTGATTATAATATAATAATATAAAGGGTGTTTTTTAGAGGTTAGGTTTTCAAGTTGGCACAACTTTTTTCGTAGATGGTCTTTTTGACAGCTGCCACTTGATTTATGCTCAGTTTGGTTTGCCATTTCATAATGAATAGACTTACACCTGAACAACGTTTGCAAATCGTGCAAATTTGGGCCCAAAACGAGATGGCCACCGATCCCGATTTTCACAAGAAAATTTTGTTCAGCGACGAAGCTCACGTTTGGTTGAATGGGTATGTCAATAAGCAAAATTGTCGCATTTGGAGCGAACATAATCCACAAGCCATTGCTGAGACGCCGTTACATCCTCAAAAAGTCACTGTTTGGAGTGCTCTATGGGCAGAGGGAATCATTGGTCCATATTTCTTTAAAAATGAAGCCGGCCATAATGTTACAGTCAATGGAGAGCGCTATAGAGCCATGATTAATGACTTTTTCGTGCCTGAATTGGACGATGTTGATGTGGACGACCTTTGGTTCCAACAAGACGGCGCTACATGCCATACAGCCAACGCAACAATCGATTTATTGAAGGAAACTTTTGGTGAGCGCATTATCTCGCGTGCGATATAACACCGCTGGACTATTTCTTGTAGGGCTATGTGAAGTCGCTTGTCTACGCAGATAAGCCCGAGACGATTGACGTCTTGGAAGAGAATATTCGGCGCGTTATTGCTGACATACGGCCCCAATTGCTGCAAAAAGTGGTCGAAAATTGGGCCTCTCGGCTGGAATTTATTCGAGTCAGCCGCGGCGGCCACTTGCCCGAAATCATTTTTGAAACATAATGGCAAACCCTTATCTTTATAATAAAGCTAAATTCTTGGCCATAACATTAAATTATATACGTTTTATTTCATCTTGAAAACCTAACCTCTAAAACAAACACCCTTTACTTCTAAGTTAACTCGACAAACGAGTTTGTTCACCATAAATAAAAATTGCAGGTGCAGTTTTTGCACATTCTACGATAAAGAACTTTGCGCCAGAATTTTAATTCATTTAATTGTGCGGTTGAAGAAGATTCTCTAAATAGGTTTAGTTTTTGCGCCTCTGTAATGTCCAACTCTTTAAGAAAACCCTCCTCTTCTATTGCAAATAGTTTGTACGAAGTAAAATAAGTTAAAAAAAAAATCTGCCAAGAAATTTTTCTAACAAAATAACAACAACTACTTAGGTATTTCACACACAAGCCGCCATACCCAGCTGATTTACCACAACCGCTAACTAACTTTCTGCTAACTTGATGCTGAGTCTGCCGGTGAAGTGGCTACAAAATACAATACATGCAGCGCGCCACGAGGGTCGAATTAGATTTTAAGTTGGTCATAGAGTTTGCTCTCAACTTGTTTACTTCCTACCAAGTTGTTGGTACATACATACATACATATGTTGAACAATTTGAAAGCTGCTGTTCGCAGAACTTTTGACTTTGCGTGAATTTAATACTGCATAATAATATTACCAAGTTAGTTGGACACTACTCGTGTTTTCCGCAATGGAGGATAAAATTAAAAGTTGAGTTTAAAAAGAAGATTTTTACAGAGAACAAGCATGAAAAGTGTCATTTTAGTGACATGCATAACAACATATGTGCAGACAGGTGTTGTTGATATGGAGGGATGGGATCTACAATTTTATGCCGCCTACGATGGTTTTTTTACGATGAGCTTTTTCAAGACAAAACTAAACTCGGAGGTTTGTCATTGCCTGCCGAGGGCTGATTCATGCCTACACTTGATTTCGAACCAAGGTCCTACCCTACGCATCATCCTACTTGACTACGGTGGCCGCTATACTTGACGTAGACGGAGATAAATGAGTTATTGAAATTTTATGGAGGTTACGCGATTTTATTCCAAAATCGTTCGCGTGAAAAAGCAAGTCACGATGTGCCACAGGTTTTACCCATGTCACCCATGAGGATAGCTTGTGTTAATAGAAGCGATCATTTTGGCTATTCACATATCCTCATGGAAGGAAATGACCTTTGTCGCTCATAATGATTTTTTGATGAAAAGTTGTCTTCCTCGTAGTCGAGAGTCGGGTTGGCTGGAATGTAGGTTTCACGGGTTTGACGGTCAACAGCTAGCAGTTAATGCACTGCCTGCACTTATAAGTCTTTTACAAAAATTATCTCAATTGCGAGGCACATCAACTCATCGATACTTCGGGGTTCTCTGCGACATTTTCGGCCTTAGCTGCGATATTCTCAGCCGAACGGCTGCTACGATGACGGTCAGATCTGACAGCATCTCGCGTTGTTCCATACTCTTCAAGCGGGGCAGCAAAACGCTGTAGTGTTTGTTCAGTTTGCATCAGCGAGCGAGAAATCAGCGCCGAAATTCGGGCGTTGCCAACATCACCGACAAATTATTCCGCAAAAAAACCAAACTATTTTTGCGCGTTCCTGAGTAGTGTAGCGAATCCGTGTCTTGTTGACGTGTATTTTGCATCTGCTTATTTTACAAATGTCAAAACTGCATTGGGTACATAAACAACATCAATTTTTTTACCCCCCCCATCGACTTTTCATTTTGTTCATAACAGTGGGTAGGTAGGTAGATGAAATGGTTGAAGTACCAGGCTGGCACTCCCAAAGTAGCGGTAAAGCACCGTTTTGATACAATTATGAGATATCCAACGTGCAGATATCTCCAGTCAACTAGATCCGTTGATGTAACGGAGAAGGTTGATGGGATTTAGGTTGAAACACTGTTCCAGGCTGTCGAAGAAAGGAACATCGTCTTGCAGCCAAACCCGCATATTTACAAAGAAATATAATTAGTTTCTTACTCCCAAAGCTTCCCACAGCTTCTGCGATGGGGATTAGATAGTAAACCCAGCTTTTCTGTGTGAGTGCCGAACGTCCAACCACCGGTAAGTTCGAGAGTTGAATGCGTGGAGTCCCCAGGACTATTAGTGTCCTTCGTCTATTGTCCTCGAGCCATAAAATTTTCGAAATACCACACGAAGAAATGGAGCTCCCTCTGATCTGTGCTTTCCTGAGAAATAAGTTGTGCAATTCCCGGTTAACAACAGTCATCAGGAGGATGCGGATGACCGGGTGAGGAAATCTCTAAAACCAATTCACTTGACCGCTTCCTGGCAAGCTCATTAGCCATTTGATTTCCCTCTATGTTCCTATGTTCTGGAACACGGATCAAGAAGCTGCGAAGAAAGCAATGGTTCACCAAGGGCTGCGACGCTAAGAAGAAGAAGAAGAAGATCAAAGAAATGTTACCTGCACACCCAAGAGAATTGATCTCCTCCTTACAAGAATTGATTAATTTGGATCTGCACCGTGGCATCGTCCGAGCCTTGAATCCAGCTGGACTATCGGAAAAAAATGTTGATAACTCCCAGATTTTTGCCTGACAAACCTTAGCAGTTCGGTAGTTTTAAGGAAATAGATAAACTGAATCGTCAGTGGAGACGAAGGTAACAGCCTCGGTACAGATTTTCACTTCGTTGCAATCCTGCCTACTTGAAAAGATTGCGCTGTAACGGCTCTCAAACTCCAGTTTGCGGATAGAGAGATCTGTCCGTAGTTCAGAGAAATACGGTGTTAACTGGAACTATGCCCCTTAAGAGATTACCTTTCGTCTTTCTTTGGCGCTGTAGTTGGGCTAAAAATGCCTTCGCATCAATACATAGTATGTGTGTGGGGATTCCACTAAAAATATCCCTCCTCTTCTCTTGGATTTTTCCCTCCACGCCGGGACCGGTGCCGCAGCGCTTCGAGGTAGAGGGCCAAGTCGGCGTCCTGAGAAGGACACTTACTTACCCACCTTGCGTCCAGTGTCGCCTGTTTTGATAAGCCTATGCTCAATACTCTTCAGCATAAGTTTCCATTTCACGCTTCTTTTTTCGGATAATATCCTCCACGAAATTTGTGACGGCTTCCATTTTTCTTCGTCTATCATCATTTTCTCGATTATTTCTTCCGGTGTAAATATACCAATAGCTCGTTGCAGAGTTATTCTCTCTATGTCCCACCTCTGAGAGTGCATGTGCTTTGCATAGATTGCAAAGTTTTTCGCCGGCATTGCAAAAGAATCGAGTTCGTCGTGTCCATTAAAAGTTCGCTTGTTCGGCGTTGGATCCCCAAGGTTTGCCATGAGCTTACTTAACATGCCGCTTACTTTGGCAGCACGATTTATGTGCGCCTAGTAAGTTAGCCTTGTGTCTAATTGCACTCCTAGGTATTGCACCACTCTTTTTGGGCATCGAGTACTTGTATATCTACTTCTAATGGGATACGTCTGTTGATTAGAAATATTAGCTCTGTTTTCTCTGTGGCAAGTTTTAAGTCCTCTAGCCATGTCTGAACTCGGATTATCACCTGATTTACTTTCCGTTTGGCTTCGTCAGTATTTCGACCCTCGGAGGCAATACTCCTACCCCAGTTCCATGAGGCCTGACCTACGCTTTACCGTTCCCGGAAAATACGGATGGACCGGCGCTCGCCTGGAGCAACGAAAGTCAAGACTCTTTTGCCCAGTGCATACTTCCTGACCACGGTCGAAGGCGGCTGGTTACTGATATACACTGGAGCTAACACATCGGGAGAGTGAACTGACATCACCCCTTTAAGGTCGCAGGTGGAAAACCATAGCGACCTATCCAGGGACTCCCAGTGGGCGCCGTTGCATACCGGCCATGCTTTTTCCAGCAACAGTCGCGCTTAACATGGTGAACAGACACTGATTAACACACCGCCCAATATGGGAACAGACATATGCTGGATACTGTCACCTAACTTTCTAGCTAACTCTTACAATGTTGCTGTAGCGAGGGATATCTTGACTAGGGTCTGCGGGGTCGTCGTATCTGTCACCTCCCTGAGGGAGATCCCCTTTAGGGCATCGTCTAGTGGTTAGGAACCTACATACGTTGTGTTCATAGTGGTACTGAAAAATGTAATGAATTTTCCTAGTTTTTTACTCTTATTTTGTAAGATCCCACTGGCTTTACCGAACCTAAAACTATTAAAGAACTTTTTTCG
Organism: Anastrepha obliqua; assembly: GCF_027943255.1. Lineage (NCBI taxonomy): Eukaryota > Metazoa > Arthropoda > Insecta > Diptera > Tephritidae > Anastrepha > Anastrepha obliqua. The sequence continues at coordinate 108,620,768 of NC_072894.1, read as the reverse complement.
AAGTGTTATATCACCTTTCAATGGCCGTATAGTATGAACCGATGCATGAACTCAACTTTTTACTACACCTATATTAATATTTTTCAATATTAATCTCTATTTTATAGCGTTCATTAATGTATGCACTAAATTCGCTATAATAATATTTGTTACTATTTTTTTCAGATAACACTTCAAAACACGCCGAATAACACTTACAAACTCACCATTCAAGCTAAGATGTGATAATAAATACTCAACACAGCCAGCCCCTCCATATCGAACTTCGATACTATTCGCTCACTCACAAGGTATGTTATCACTGCTAAATAAATTATTATGTAAGCTTTTGGGGTTAAATAATGTCGTGGTGTTATCTTAAGTGTAAATAAATGCGATTAATTTTTTTTTTTTGATTCGCTTCAATAGCTTTAAGGCATTTCAACTGCCATGGCTACAAGTGGCGCAACCCACTAAAGCGTAGGCAAACGAAGGCGAAGGCTTAAAAGAGCTAAGCTTTGCCTTTATAAACAACTTTTGTAAACTTTAAATGAATTACTACTACATACATACATATGTACATACATATATTTAAATTTCAATTCTAAGTAAATCATGAGTACAAATAGGATTTCTATGGTCAAAAGTATTGCAAAAAAGTAACTAATCTCCTGCTGCGGTGTTTTGTGTTTGCAGCAGCATCCATTCAGTGACCGTAACAAAAAGGCATAAAAAATAAGCTAAAATAAAATGAAAAAATATATTTGCGACGTGACTTTGTTAGCAAAGGCCACCAGCGACGCTTTAGAATTCCCCTGCACGGCGCTTGCGCTCACTCAATCTGGCTTACAGTCATCCAGTTGCTGCCGCTTCGCAAGCAGTAGGTGAGTTTGTTCAAAAAACAAACAAAAAAACAAAAAATGGTGTGAGAAAAACCCCGATTGTATAGAATAAATTATTAAAGAAATAAAAGCGAAATGAGTTAGCCTTTGAGCAGCGGCAAAATAGAATCGTTGAGATAGCCATGCCAGTCATGCCCCAGTAAAGGCTACATTAAAGAGCTGACTGCTTATGGTTGAATTATGCAAGGGGAGTTCAAGAAGTAGGCGGCCGATTTTTGTGTGTTTTGTACTGTTAAACTTCAAAATTTTTTCAAGTATAACTATGGGTATGTGGTCCACGTAGTTTGTCAAAATACATTTTTTTGGGTATCAAATTGCTTGAGTGCGTAAAGCCTTCATGCGCTATACAGGGTGAACGATATGAAGTGTTGCCAACTTCACACTGCTTGTATCTGTAAAACAGCTCATGACGTCAACGTCAAAATTGTTCTAATGACTGTTCTATATATTGTTTGTAGGCCATCAAAAGCATTTGCGTCTCAGTTTTGTTGATTTTTGTTTTCTGTGATGGAATTCAAACGTAATAGTGTGATTGCGTTATATTTGGGTGGAAAATCACAACCAGCCATTGTTCGTGAGGAATAGTCGATTTTTGAGAATTTTTTTTTGTAAGTAGGAAGGAGGATCGAACAAAAGGCAATTTATTATATATGTAATAAACTATGTTAATGTAAATTTGTATTAAAAAATATTGAAAATTGACAAATTTATGTAAATAAACGTAACGAGTTAAAAAAAAATGACGTCATCTGGTGGCAGCGATACAGCAATGAATAATCATCTGAAATCAAAAAACCAAAAATTTTAATAATCTACACAATAGTGGCTATCGTTGTACGTAACCGTTTTTTTGTTTTTTTTTTTTTTGTTTTTTTACATTTTTTTGGTGATTTGAATTTCGATGTGTGTTTTTCATCATTTTTTTGATTTTCAACGGGCCCAAAAAATAGTTATTTTTAAAATTTTGAAAATCGGCAACGTACAACGTAGCCAATGCGATAAAAAAATTTTGAAAAAAAGAAAATTAAAATCGGTTCATTAGTCTTCGAGAAATCGTTGCCACCGTATAAAAAAGTCGTTTCGAGAAAAACGCGTTTGAAATAAAGCATCGTATCGTAAGCGCTACGGGGACGAACCGACGGGCGCTCACTTAAGTGCACATAGAATCAGGAATAAAGCGAATTTCGCTTTAAAATTTTTACCATTAACAATTTATGCAAAAAAAAATCAATTTTTTGATTTTTCACAGTGGCGTTCCCCCTTAATTGTCGGTTTTTTTTCTCGAAAATCTGAAAAATATTTCCTGAGGCCCCAATTTTGTTAATTTTGAAAACAAAAAAAAAAACTTCGATCGAGCACAAGATTAACTATTAATAAAACTAATTAATTTCTCTTGTCCGATTGATTTTAGTTGAATTTCCAAGGACTTGTGATGATCACTGCAAGGGACTTCTGGAGAAACGGGCTCCACACAAACCGCAATCATTTTTGCAATTTAAATATTTTTTTTTTTGTTTGAAATTTTGCTTAAGTCAAGTCGAAACATTATGTATTAATGTTATGTTTTTATTTTTGTAAAATAAAGCAATTGACTAGCAAAAAAAAAAAAAAATATTGAAAACCATAATTTTTTCGGGCCTCTGACTACCCCTAACCCCTTAAAAAAACATATAGACGCGCCTTTTGAAGCGCCCTTTGCAAATTCTATTAATTTGAACTCGTTGTTGAATCGTGAAAACTTCCGTGAATAAATATTAAGATCAAATACAATGCCCGCCAAATTTGACAGCTGAAGCATTTGCAAGTCGGTCGTCCTTACTGCCAAAGCTCAACTGTGCTCGCATGAAAAAAATTTTATATGTCCGCCGAAAAAATAGCGAATTCAACCCTGCCTCTAAGCTTGAATTCAGCATTATTAGCTAAATGAATTAATCGGGTAGTTCTTGCAGAGCCTAGCTCTTTTTCCATCAGAAACTTCTCAGAGTTTTATTTGATATTCGTTTTTGTTACATTTTTGCAAGTACGTTCACGTGATCAATGTCTTTGACAACCCCTGGTGAAATTTTCCAAGAAAACTTTTTGTAGACCATATTAACCCTTTAATACCCAGTTTAAGAGGGTTTTTGAACAATTTAAAAAAAAATGGGTTAAATAGACACATAACGGTGGGATTCAACGGATTAAAATGTTCTACGAAAAAATGTATCATTGAGTTTTACTAAAAGTCTTCTAAGGGTGCGTACATGTCAGAGATGCGATAAGCGATAAGAGCGTCGATAAGAGCAGCGACAAAAGCATAGCGTCGAGCTTTAGTTTTGTGTGGTGTATAAAACAGAGCTGCGATAAGAGCGTTAGTTTCATTTGCAATTTAAGTTTTGAAAAGTGAAGAGCTATAATATTTATAATAATGAGTGATTCAGAGGAAGAAAATATGTTGTTGTTGACGCCTACTGCTGCATATTATCATCTACATAATAATGTAAGGGGAAAACGTCAGTTCTCGGCGCATCCTATAAACCAAGCAAGACTAGAACTCGGAGAATTTCACCATCTCTATAATAGTTTGAGACAGGATCCAAAAAAGTTTTTCGAATATATGAGAATGACAAGCGATACATTCGATTATATTCTGTCTCAAATTTCGGATCGACTGCAGCATATTTGGCAAAAATAACCGCTTTAAAGCGACAAACAAAAAGAAATATGTACTTGTACATGCTCAAACGAAAGTAAACGGTAAATTTTTGTTGTTACTATTATTATTAATTACTATGTATTATTGATGTTTGAGCAACAATTTTACAATAAAAAAACATGAAAACATATTATTGCACTTACTTGTTGTATTGAATTGTTTGGATATCTCTTGCCACAATTTATCCAAAATGAACCTGTTGTGGTGATTTAGGTCTTTTTGATCCCAAATTGCAGGTTTTAAAAATACTGCACTTATAAAATCTTCTGTGTCCATCATCGATAATAGCGAAGAAATTACTAACCTACAATTTCTACGCTCTTATCGATGATAGCGAGCGAAGAGTGAATTAGCGCGCTGCTCCGACATGCACACTTCTATTAAAATACATGCATTAATTTTCTACGCTTCGCTCTTATCGACGCTCTTATCGCTTATCGCATCTCTGACATGCACGCACCCTAAGACGAAATTTAAGAAAAATCAATATTTGTGCTGGATTTATCACATTATGTAATATGGCATTTGATCAATACTGCGAAACTTTAATACACTGTAAAAAAATTGTGACCCGGTAGACCAAAACCCAGTTGGGGTTTTACTATTCGTTATGAGTACTTTCATTTGCAATTGGTTTGGTTTGGGCCTGAGCCGATGAGAGCTGAGAATTGTCGCACTGTGTAATTTGTGTGAAATAAAAAAAAATGTTTAAAGCGTCAATTTCGTTATTTATTAACCACCCTGGTACATATGTATGTTGTTTTTTTATGTTTCGTTTTTATATCTCATGTAAAAAGAACGCATTTCTGAGTGGCGACAACAAAACTCGAACTTTCGAGATAAGCACTCATTCATATCGTCTTTTATTTAGAGCGTAAGACCCAAATCACGCCAATCACAATAGAATGTCTACCATAATAACTGTATTTATTATCTCATACAATATTAATTAATTAATTGTCAATTGCATTCGTCGTCGAGTGCGGTAATAGCACAGTGACAAGTGTCGTTATTCTACATATTTGTGTCTGGCAGCAGGAATTCTAGACTGTCTTGAGTATTTTCCTTTTAACTCAAAATTCCAAAAACAAAGCAAACTAATTTCCTATGCTACGTTGCCCTTAAGGTTTTTTGCACGCACCACGTGCCACTCGTCATGACTAGCCAACTGCGCTTGTTGGAAATGTGACTGCAATGCAGGGGTTGCGACTTGAATTGAATTGAATTTGAAAAGGTCGAGCCAAGGAGCACCAGGAGATTTGGTGGCTCCCAAAACACTCAGGCTAAAAAGCCCATTGTATTTAAAGCTCTGGAAAGGGGGTAGATAGTCAAGGAGGGAGGGAGAAAAGTATCAGAGAAAGAGATAGGAAAGAATAGAGACAGAGATAGAGATAGTTAGTCCTGTGAGAATTTTCCAGATTCTTTGACAAATCTGTAAATATCCTCCAGTTTTAGAGAACGAATATTACCCATTCCCATGACATCGGAACCCAATACCCGTAGTCGCGCTCTAGCAAAGGCAGGACACTCACAGAGAAAGTGCTCAGTGCTATCCGCCTCCTCCAAGCATGACAGGCATACCGGGTCCTCGATGATTCCAATGGTGGTCATATGCTGACCCCATGGGTTGTGTCCTGTAATGATGCCGACCATCAACCGAATGTCTTTCCTTCTAAGTTTTAGTAGAAAGTTTGACAGTTTTCTGTTCGGACTTGTCACAAAACACTTTGCAGTTCTGCAGCGTTCTAGACCGGACCATCGCTCTTTATGTAGATTGCCTACATAATCGTTGATCCAGTTCTTGATTCCTGCGGGACTGATTCCGATTATTGGCTCTGGCCCCTGTGGGGGCACCGCTGATCCACGGTTGGCCAATTCGTCGGCAATTTCGTTTCCTTGAACACCGGAGTGTCCCGGAACCCATATAAGTACAAGCCTGTTTTGTCTTGCGACAGAATTAAGCTTCTTCTTACATTCTTGAACAATCTTTGAGGTTTGCTTCGCGTTCTCCAGGGCCTTCAATGCAGCCTGACTGTCACTGAAGACTCCAATCTGTTTCCCGCTCCATCTCCTCTCGATTATCCATTCGGCTACTTTTAGGATGGCAAAAACTTCTGTTTGGAAAACAGTTGCCATTCCCCCCATAGCGTAGTGATACTTATTACTATCGTTTAAGTACCATCCGGCTCCAGACCCTATTTCAGTCTTGGACCCATCGGTAAAGAAAATATCCGTCAAACCTCCCTGCATGCCTCCTGGATTGCTCCATTGCTCACGCAATGGAAATCTGACATCAAATTTCCTTCCGAATGAAACTGTGGGTATCAGGTCATCTTTAGGTGCCAAAAACAGTGGACACTGCTCCGACAGCAACTTAAAGATTTCTCTGTGTCCCGAAGTTCCATCTTCGTGCCAGAGACCATATTTATGGAGTCTGCACATTGCTTTTATTGCTTCCTGTTGTATCTTAAGATCCAGGGGGAGCAAATCGAGCATAGCATTTAGGGCATCTCCAGAGGTTGTACTCATGGCACCCGTGATGCATAAACATACACTTCTTTGCAGCCTGTATAGTTCCCGGATTGTGGACTTAACCATGCTCCTTCGCCACCAGACCACAGAAGCGTAAGTGATGATTGGTCTGATAAGTGCCGTGTATATCCATAGGACCACAGCAGGTTTCAGACCCCAAGTTTTGCCAAAGGCTCTACGGCATTGCTGAAAAATCTTCAATGCACGATTCACCTTCAGTGAAACGTGTGTCTCCCAAGTCAGCTTCTTATCCAAAATTACTCCTAGATATTTAACTTCGTTGGAAAGACCAAGTGTCACACCTTTCAGTGTTGGAAGACTGAGTCCATCCAATTTCCGTTTTCTCGTAAACAAGACTATGGTTGTTTTGTTCGGATTAACGGAAAGACCTTGTCTCATGCACCAATCATCGATTTTGTCAAGAATCCTCTGCACTTTCGTGCAAAGCCTCCTTAAGGATTTATCCGATGTTAGCGCACAGACGTCGTCCGCATATGCTTGGACATGAAAGCCGAGTTCCTGCATCTCCACTAATAGGGAGTCTACGACGAAGCACCACAGCAGCGGAGAAAGAACACCCCCTTGGGGACATCCTTGCTTGGCCCTGACTGTGATTTGCTCGTCATCGCTCCCACCAGCGGTTAACAGCCTCTCAGAGAGCATGGAGTATATCCATTTTATAATGGCTTGATTAACTCCGTGTCGTTCGGCAGAAGAACATATCGAGCCGAAAGTGGCATTATCAAAAGCCCCCTCAATGTCCACGAACACGCCCATTGTGTATTCGTCAGCTTCCAGCCCAGCTTCAATCTTGCTAACAAGATCGTGTAAGGCTGATTCACATGATTTTCCACTCTGGTAAGCGTGTTGATTTCTACTAAGTGGACTTCTCGGCAATACCCCCACTCGAATATGTTTCTCCACCACTCGTTCCAGACTTTTCAACATGAACGATGTCAAACTGATTGGTCTAAAACTTTTTGCTAGGGAATAGTCATCTTTTCCTGGTTTCGGAATAAATACTACTCTTACGCGTCGCCATAGGGATGGTATATAACCAAATGCAAGACAGGCTGTAAAGATCCTTTTCAGGGCCTCAATCAGCCTGTCTCCTCCTTTTTTAAGCATTGCTGGATATATTCCGTCAGGTCCAGGGGACTTAAAGTTTTCAAAGGAAGATAAGGAAAACCTTATCGATTCCCTTGTCACTATCCGACTAGCAATATACCAGCTGTACCTAGAGGTTCCACCATTGCCACCGTTGTTGTTCATGCCACTCTCACCTTCAGAGAGAGTTCTACTACCCGGAAAGTGGGTTTCGAGTAAAGCATTAAACGTTTCCGATTTGGAAATGGTGTATGAACCATCAGGTTTTCGAATGGAATCCAGCCTTACTGAGCGGTCTAAATGAAGGACCTTACAAAGTCTCGCTGTTTCCCTCATTTCTTCGACGTTACTGCAGAAATTTCTATAGGATTCAAGTTTGGCTTGCCGTACTTTCTTCTTATATTCTCTCTGTGTAAGTCGATGATTGGCCCAGTCCTCTTCTGTTTTGGTCTTCAAGGCCTTATTAAGAAGTTTCCTGGACCGTACACGAAGCTTCGACAGTTCAGGGTTCCACCAAGGAACCGCTTTCCCCTGTCTGCTTTGCCTGAGTGGACACAGTTCCTCGAAGCAATTGATTAAAGTACCTTCTAATTTCTTAGTCGCATCTTCAATCATTTCTGCTGATTTGAGTTTTTTCAGGTTTGGTAATCGCTCTGTTACAAGCTCACCATACCTGTCCCAGTCCACATTTCGAGGATTCCTACCGGAAGGTATTGATATTGTGTCAATTCCCAGTCGGAATTCGATAAGACGATGATCAGAAAGAGAGTCCTCTTCCAAAACTCGCCATCGGTTGATTTGATTTCCAACTGACCTATTGGTAAGTGTTAAATCAATCACCTCTTGTCTCCTTCTGGTCACAAAAGTTGGTTTGTTACCAGTGTTTTGAATGACCAAATCGGATGACAGGATAAAATCCAGTAACTTGAGACCTCTGGGGTTGCATTTGCTGCTTCCCCACACAATGTTCTGTGAATTTGCGTCACAGCCCACTATTAGCCCCAGATTATTGGATTCTGCGTACTTGACCACTTCTCTTAGCTCCCTCGAAGGAGGTGGCTGTACAGAGTCATAGGGTAGGTAGGCCGAAACTATGATAGCTTCGACACTGTTCCCACTTTTCCAGTACTTTATTTTTGCAGCAACGATATCTCCAGAGCATAGCTCTTTTAACATCGTGTGTTCGATCAACCTCGGCATGATAATACATGCTCGCGGTCTCACATTCCCTTCACAATGAAGTATTTGTCCCCACGACATAGCACTTAGACCACAGATACGCTTGTGACATACCCATGGTTCTTGTATAAGTATTATGTGTGGGTTTGTTTGCAGTTTTGCATGCCTACGGCACAAGAGAGCCGTAGACGCTTTGCTATGCTGCAGATTAATCTGTGTAAATATTACTTCAGTCATGAGACTGAGTATATTTACGCTTTGTCCTCCACCTTATCCTGGACGCGGAACTGGATCCGCCCCAGATGTAGGTGAGGACGGCAACCGTACTTCGACTTAAGCACCTTGAGGGACCCAAGATCGATACCCAGTACCAGGTGGGAACCCGTCTCCGAAGTGGTGGCGGATTTCTGCCTGGTGCAGGAGTATACTCTCCAGAGAGTCGTGTCAAGATCCTTGTTCTGAACACGGATGCGTTTGAGGAGTTCTGCTGAATTACAGGAAGGACCCGGAATCCAGACACTCGCTCGTACCAGCCTTTCTTTGCTACTCTCAACAAGAATAAACTTGCTGTTTTCGCAGGCTGGAATCTTTGCTATAGCTTTTTCTAGCCATTCTCGGGAAAAAGCATTGGAACAGTGCACCTTTACGATGCCGTCCACCACGCTTTTCCCCTCGAACGTCGGCGCGTCTTTCGACTCACCGATAGCTTTCCAAAGATAGCTATCAAGATAGTCTTGTTGCCCTTTGGACAGTAGACCATCTTGTTTGTCGGTATGTATCTCCACCGTCATTGCCTTTGCTGCCATTCTCGCGAATGATTCGCCAGACGTTGACGGAAGAGTGTCATTCGACATTTGAGGTCCCTTAGCCTCTGCCTTGTCAGGCAAAGGTTTGTCTGCCTTGGATTGGGTCGAGGATGCAGGCATTTCCGAATTCCGTCTCTCGACTTTCCTCTTCTTTGCCTTTCTCCTTTTCCCTGTCGTTGGCACAGACCCCGTTTCGTTTCCGGAAGAGCGCAGCGCTACAGAGGAATCCTCTGTTCTGCCACGCTTTCCCGTTTCCGTTACAGGTGTCGAAGTTGACGGAGCTTGAGTCCTTGCCTTAGCTAGTGCTTCGGCTTGCCTCGCCTTCTGTCTCCTTCGTTTGATCTGCCTTGCGGTTAGACCAACACCTGCGTTCGAATCTCCAATAACTTCGGTCTTTTTACCGGTACTTACCTGATTCGCACCAGGTTTAACCGTTATCAAAGACTTACTCGGTACCAGAGATCCGTCTGAGTCTACTGAGAGATTGTCCGCCATCTCCACATCCTCCACAACTTGTTCAGTTGCTTCAGATCGTTTCGACGGCGGTGTATCACTCACACTCACTCGGCTCTCCATTGGCATAGCCAATGTGCCATGTTTCACCACTAGTAGTTTGCTTCCTCCGGAACCCTGGGTGTCAGTTCCGGTCATAGGGGAATGTGGGGTTCGGGCCTGCACATCCGATGCCCGAGCCGTCGATTGCTCGACGGGAGGATTTCCCAGAAGTGGGTTACCTCGTGCAGAGAGATCCTTGTTGAGCCTCCACATTGTAGAAAAATGCATTTTATACCTCCTGCCAGGTTGTCGGTACGGTACTCTCCACATAGTACTTGGGTGGCCACCAATTCCGCCGTTCCGCGGTTGAGTGGATACCCAATTCCTATGTGGAGCTGCCCTCTTAGTTCGTGGTAAGTTAATCTCCATAGAATGGGGTTAACTCCCCACTTAAGCCTCATCCCCGCGGCAAGGAGACCGACATGACAAGGTTGCGACTTGATGTGCGCCTTTTATTGGCCAACAAATGTTTAACTAACTGACATTTTGACTGTTGCCTTCGCCGCTTAACAGGGCAAATAGACAATATAATTTTATGGCTATTTAAGCAATATGTATGTATAGGCATGTAGGCATTAAATATTATGACACATGACTTAATAACTCACATGCCAATTATGGGCTGACAAATTAAATAATGATATGAAATTAATTATTTCAATATGGACAGCAAATAAAAGCACTATAATGACCACATCAAACCCAAATACCTTCACGTATTACAGCATAATTAACACCCAAAGAATAGCGAACGCTAACGAAGACAAAAAAAAAAACACCAATAAAAGGCAGTATACAAAATTTAAAGAGAATATAAAACACGATTAAATGTGCATACAAATATACTCGCACAAACACACATACTTATGTATGCATGTAAATATTGTCAGTAATAATTGACGTCCATTGAACTGAAAGGAATTCAAAAGCGGCAAATGTGCGAATTCTATGAAATTAGCGTGACCATGGGGAAAAAAGCAAAAACAAAAACTGGAACGAAAATATATACCAAACATATAGAATATGGCGTATGTACAGATAAAAATTGAAAGGTGAAATACCAATCAAGGTAAACTTGCTTACCCATAGCAAAAACTGAGTTCAACAAGAAAAAAAGTAACAGTGATAGATACTCGTGCATACATATTCGTACCTAACTAGCGATACGTAGTAGGTGCAAGAGGCGATGCTTGTCTACACACTTACTTATGCAGATAGAATTGAGCGTATGAGTATACAAGTGGTCAGGAGAGTATTTAATACAGTTCGCCAACCACTTGCCGTTGACCTCTTGATTGTTTTTTGTTAAATGTAGTAGTAGGACTGAGATAAATGTATGTGGATCTACAGACACATATGTACACAGAAACGGATTTGAGATTTTGTTTATTAATCGACACGCGCTTGCGAAAATGCGAAATTTTATAACTGGTTTAAAATACAAAAAATGTTATAAAAGAAAAAAAAACCGAAAAAAAATTATAAAAACAAAATAAAATTGCAATCACTTTATTTTTGCAGCGTTAAATATGCAAATGAGTTGTTCAATGAACTGTTGACCCCGGTAGGTTATAAAAATTATGAAATTGTAAGAAAAATTCCAAAATATAAAGCAGTCGTTTTAAATTTGTGCATTTGTGCATTTGACATTTTTTTATTTTTTTTTTAGCATCTTTAATTTTTTTAATATTTTTATTATTTTCTTGTTTAAAATTTTTAGTTTTTTGTTTATCTCTTTCAACATTTTTCCTTTTCTTAAACTTAAAATTTTTTTTTGCATCCCGCTCGCCCTCTGGTTGGTCGAGTTTAAGTTTGAACTCATTTGTTTTTAACTTTGTTTCAAGCTTTCTGAATTTTGAATTGAAAAATCGCTGCTACAGTAAATTATTTATTATGCTGATGATAAAAATGTTTATGTGCGTACATATACACGTGCATATTTATATAAATTCACCTTAAATATCGATGGTGTTTTTAAGAGCTTAAGAACTTAAAATTATAATTCAGAACAGGAAATTGTTAGAATACATTTTTTTTATAATCTGGGAGCTTTTTTTTAAAATCTGGTTGATATTTTTTAAAATCTGGTAGCTATTTTTTTAAATTCTGGTGGATATTTTTTAAAATCCGGTAGATATTTTTTCAATATGATATCCAGCATATGTTTGCTGTGTCTACGAGTTATTTGGTCTATTCGATCAATCCAAGTTTTGACTGCGTTTTCGAATAGATCTGGTTAATAAATCCAAATGAGCCCAATGAGCAAAAATGCGACGCAAACGTTACTTATTTGGCTTCAATTCTTGCACGAGCTACATTTTAGAGGCACTAAGATCTTGGTCCTTACATAAAGGTTTCCACGTAGTCGAAGGGCAGAGGCCCTTGAGAATGTCACGAGCCGACATTTTGGCGTCTTCTTCAACACTTCGCTCTATGAAATTCGCGAACAGATTTTTTTCTTTTATTAATTTCCACAATTTGGAAGCGTTGTTTTGGCGTTAAATGATTCTTGATGACTTGTCAAACCTCATTGAACAACACAGTTCGCCATTCTCAGCTGTCAAGCCGTAGTTATCGATATCGATAGTTGTCATGCAATTAAAAAACACCCGACACAAATATACTTAAACCTGTATCTTCCAAAAGTAATTTAAATTACAATAAAAAATCACGAAATTTCAAAATTCAGCCAAGTTGCACGCGGTTGATTTGAAAGTTTAATAACCTTTGTCAATTTCACTTTGCAACCCTGTCAATGGGTATGTTGTAAGGCGGAAAGTTGAGTGGTAGCTGTCAAGTGGTGCAGATGCAAACATTCTGGGCTTGACTCTCATAGTCGAATATATTCCTAATCCTAAATGAAATCAGTTAACTAAAGGTATTAACTTCAAGCGGCTCAAAATTCGAGGGAAAGGTTTTGATTATGTTTTGCGTAAGCTAATGCGCTTTGGTGGGTTAGACTTGAAGAGAGGGCCATATGGCAAACTGCTGAGCTGTATAGTCGAATAGATATTTGATGTCCTGCTGTCTGTTGGAGGACGGTGAAAGAAGATCGTTTTGAATTGGAAAAATCAAGTGACGTAGTCCGGGCTTCGCCAAATTCAGACACAAGCTTTAGTTAGTCAGAAGTAAAGTTCTTCTTTCAACTAAAATGTGTCTTTAAACATGAACTTGTTAGTGAAAAGTTATTATATTACCAATAACGTTCAATTGTATAGAACATAAAACAATTATGATTGGAAAATTAGCACACAATGTATCATGGCATACCATTTCTAATTAAACGCAAATAATTCGAGTAACTTTAGTAAAAGTTTGTGCTCAACTTTTATTTTCACAGCTCACATTTAGTGTTTCTAACCCGTTCCAAGTGTAATAAATTCGCCTGCGGTGACTCTGCAATATGTTTAACCCTCGGCGACTAACTTTATTTAACTATACGCCTTTATTAACCAAGAGTTAAGTGACTCACTTGCGCTTCTCTTTTTAATAAAATAATAATTTCTTATGTCTGAATATACAATAAATTTTATTGCAATCAAATGAAAAGATGGTGTTTCGGGGAGAGAAGTTCAATAATCTAATATAAAAAATAAGTAATAATGGGCGTCTTCGATTCGTCACTTCTCTGGTCGCTATTTCTGGACTCTGCTCGTGTGACGGAAAACTTTCATGTCAAAGCAATAACAAAGTTATCGAGTGAAATTCGCCGCTAGCGAGCATAATTGTACCTCACAAAACTGGTATAACTGACTGTTTGCAATACTGCCAACTCGCGATTATACAGGGAGATGTTTGTTGCTTCAACATTGCGAATTCTCTTTCGCCGCTGCCCGTCGTTCCCACACACCTTGCAATTGTTATTTAGTTTTTAGCATAAAGTCAACCTTTTGTTTTTAAAGCTTGCATCAAACGACAGCGACACATTTTCTGAGTATTTTTTTTTTTAATTCAGGCCAATCGGTTCATTTTTTCTTGAGCTATTTGGGAGATCGCATACAAATATGCTCATATTTTCTTTAGAGAGTGAGGATCTCGAACAACCATACTAATACGTATTCCGTTTGAATTTGAAAGAATCAACTGATTGGCTGACATTGCAGGGGTAATGATAGCGGTTTGTTTCATGATGAAAAGATTTTTAATGGAAAAGATTTTAACCGTTAACCGGCTCTCAGCGAATTCGACAGAAACAGATGATTGGCCGACGTAGCAAGGGTTATGAATTGGGGTTTTTACGAAAAAACTAAGATGTGTTAGTAATATATGAAAAAATCAACACAGTCACACTTCGTTGCCGTCTCAAAAACGACTGATTGTACGAGTTTTTGGAAGAGTGTGTGAAATTATCGTGTAGATTTCGGCTGGCGTTTATGAGTTAGTGATATATGAAAAACATCAACATAACCATTGTTTTTTTTTGCCGCCTGGACAACAACTGATTGGAAGAGTGTGTGAATACGTGTTAAATGAGCGTTCAGAATGCTGCTGCAGAGTTCTCGATGGCGTGGCAGTCGAAGTTTCGCGCTCGATTTCGCTTTTCACCATAGCTGAAGGTCAGATCTGTTATCAAGGATGATAGATATTAGGTTTGCTCGTTAGGTATGGTGAAAAAAAATTTTGAGGGGAACTTTGGATTCTACGTCATTTAGCGTAGTGAAGCACAAAACGAATGACGTCGGCATATCTGTACACCTCTAAAATCTTTTCACTTTGGATGTTTTCCATTTTATGGATTTGCGATGTTAAGGGGTCCCGGTGGTGTAGAGCTCGAAAATTTAGGGTATTTTCAGGAATTTTTTTACAGTAAAAAAAAAAATGAAAAACGATACTTAAATTTTTTATGCTTTTTATTTAATTTCTTTTACATACAAAAATGAAAACAAAAAACAATTTTTTTTTTTAATTTTAATAATTTAAAAAATGGCGCTGAAGTTGACCCTCCCGAAAAATTGGGCCTGGACTGTGTTGTCCATTTTGGCCCTTCTATTTATCTGAAACACAAAAACCAAGAAAATGATTAATCAGTATGACTGTAGCTAAGTCCCGTAATAGAAGAACAAAAATGACAAAATGGCGCGGTTTTGAATCGGACACTCTAAAAATCGGGGGTTTTCAGTTTTTTAATAAAAAAAACGAAATAATTGAAATAATAATATAATTTTAGTACGGGCGATAGTCATTGATGTTGTGAACAACATATTAAAATTTCAAACGTTTCGGTTGAATAGTTTTTTTTTTTTGACAACACCAGGCCGAAAAAGTAGTTTTGAGATGGTAATGGTTGTATGGGTTAGGCCAAGGCTTTTATGCACTGCGACCAAGTTGATCTAGTGTGCGCCCCTAATTCCTTAATTATAATTATTTAGTATACCGAGGAATCGAACCAGCTCCTTAGGAGGGAGCATTTGTAGATCTTCCTTTTCTAGTAGGTACGAGCCCAGGATTCTGTGTCGCCTCTGGCCTAATGCCTCACATTTGGTGATTAAGTGTGCCATAGACTCCTCTTCATCACAGCAGAACCTGCATCATCTTGTACTAGGTAAACCTATTGTGTTAAAGTGTTTATTATGGGCAAAGTGATCTGTAAGTGCTCCCCAGAGTAATCTGAGGCCCTTTTTGTCTAGAGTTAGAGCAGATATTGCTCTTTTGGCATTGAAGTTCAAAATTTTTTTGGATGATTAATGCCGCTTGTGCCGTTCCAGTGTTCCCTTGTTTGGATCCATTTTTTGGTTTTCTGTTTTATATTATTTTTGTTAAAGCCGCAAAATGTGCGACCATTGATGCCGCCGCGTGACGAATCTGACTTTACCTGCTAAAACGGCTGTAGAATAAAAAATACTGGGAATATTTTTGCAAAAATTTGATAGTATAAGAATATATAAAAAAGCCTTTACTTTCGAAATATCAAAAACAAAAATCGATTTTTTGAAAATTCTAAGCCACCGGGACCCCTTAAGTTCAATACTTCTTCTTCTTCTTCTTCTTGATTGACGTGATAACCACTTACGCGATTTTCGCTGAATTTAACGTAACGCGCCAGTCACCAATCTATGTAATCCTTTAGAACACCGTCGAAAAAAAATTTTGTTTAGTAGTCAGAAGCCCGAAATGATGATTTTCAATAATTTTTTTTTTGCTAGTTAATTACTTTATTTTACAAAAATAAAAACATAGCATTAATACATCATCTTTCGACTTGACTTCAGCAAAAATTAAAAAAAAAAATTATTAATTGTAAAAGTTATCGCTGTTTATGTGGAGCCCGTTTCTCCAGAAGTCCTTTGCGGTGATCATCACAATTCCTCCATCTAAAATCAATCGACCAAGAGAAATTAGTTTTATTAATAGATAATCTTGTGTCTAATCTGTATCTAAGCTTTTTTTCAAAATTAACAATATGGTGACCTCAGGAAATATTAGGAGGTTGAAGTAGTTTTAAAGGTGACACACAGATGGCGCTATTTATCACTTTATCGCGTTGGCAATACTGAATATATATTCATGACAAAGCCTCATCCCTAGGCTTTGTTTATCAGTATCTGTCATTTCGCTGAAGTATGAACAACACAGTGTTTCCGAGTATGTCAACTTTCGTGCCGTCGAAACGCAATTTGCGGGAAGCTTTGCTTTTCTGCTTCAATTTGAAAAAAAAAATACAGCCCAAGCCCGTGAATTGCTGCAGGAGGCCTACCCAGACCATACTCCGTCGATTTCAACATGTGAGTACTGGTCCGACGATTCAAAAGTGGTGATTTTCACACCGAAGACAAGGAGCGTCTTGGCCAGCCCAAAAAGTTCGAGGACGCGGAATTGGGGGAATTGGTAAACGAGGACTCGTGCCAAACCCAAGAAGAGCTTGCTGAATCATTGGGCGTTGATAAATCAACCGTTTGCAAGCGTCTAAAAGCGATGGGAATGATCCAAAAGCAAGGACATTGGGTCCCGTACGAGTTGAAGCTGCGCGACGTCGAACGGCGATTTTTTACGTGCGAATTGCTGATCGAGCGACAAAATCGGAAGGGTTTTTTGCATCGGGTGGTGACTGGCGACGAAAAATGGATCCACTACGATAACCCAAAACGCAAAAAATCATGGGGTTTGCCCGGCCACGCATCAACGTCGACGGCCAAGCAGAATATTCACGGCAAGAAAATCATGCTCTGCATTTGGTGGGATCAGGTCGGCGTCGTATATTTTGAGCTGCTCCAACCGGGCGAAACAATCACGGGGGATCGTTACCGACTGCAATTGATGCGTTTAAGCCGGGCATTGAAAGAAAAACGGCCGGAAACGGTAAAAAGGTACGACAAGGTTATTTTGCAACATGACAACGCTCGGCCGCATGTTGCTGAACCTGTCAAAAAATACCTTGGAACGCTTGGCTGGGAAGTGTTTATCCCACCCACCGTATAGTCCAGACATAGCTCCCTCCGATTACCATTTGTTCCGGCATATGAGTCTCGATTTGGCGGACCAGCGGTTCTCCTCGTACGAGGCTACCAAAATATGGGTTGAGTCATGGATAGCCAAGCAGCGGCCAGAATTTTGGAGAAACGGCATCCGGAAATTGCCCGAAAGATGGGCGAAAGTTGTAGCTAGCGATGGCCAATACTTCGAATAAAATATTTGGTACCGTTTTTTCACAATAAAGCCCCAAATCTTCGAAAAAAAAACCTTTAAAACTAATTCAACCTCCCAATATTTTCCAGATTTTCGAGAAAAAAAACGACAATGAATTGTTAAACAAAAATCGAAATTTTGGAAAAAAAAATCCTTTTAATAGGCGCGAGTTTTTTATGATTTCCAAAAGCAGTGATCACCAGTTCAAAAAACATAGTTTTGAGAAAAACGCATTTCAAGTTTTGCTATCTGCTCCGGAGCGCCCGAGCGCCCTTTGTTAATTGTTGAGTAACTCGAAAAGTATTTGTATAAGTATACTTTTAAGATATTATACTGTAAGAAAATGCAAAAAAAAAATTCAATTTTTCGAAAATTCTGACTACTTAGGGGTAGCCTTAAGCTTTTGTGTGGTTGAGTTATTTCAAAATCTTAATTTTATCAGCTGCTATGTTTGCTATTGACGCTTGCGTTGCTTAACTTGATTCGAAAGCACGCCATTTCGCTATTTATATCCAACACCCGTTTTATGAAGAATTTATTGCGGTCATTAGTCAAAAGTTTCTAATTTTGTTTTCCATCAATTGAATCCTGGTATTTTAATTAGTTTCTTCTAAACTTTATGCAGACTTCTATATTTAGTTCGTACTGCAGTTTACTCCTTTCACTACGAGTGGCAGATTTTCATGCGTGTTCGCATTCGAGGGTTAAAGTTACTAATTACGCTCTGCGTATTAACCAAAAGTTAGTCGTGGACTGCCTTATTACCGCAATCGGTCGCACGAGTGTGTGTGTGTGTGTAGGTGCGTTAGTTAGTCAGGCAGGTGGTGCCAATTAGCATTTAATGCACGTAATTTTCATTTGTAAAGTTGTTGCAATAAATTACATACACATGCACATATTTATTGATTGCGATTGTAAATAAAATACCAAAAATTATTGTATTTTAAAACAAAATAACCGGTTATTTTAACAAAATGTAATCACCGACGACAAATATGCGCCTCATACGCTTGTTTTTTTTGGTTGGATTCTTCTTCTTCTTCTATCGTTTTGAAATTTATTACTTGAAAAAGCCTAATTGAAATTTAACTGACAACGGCACAGTAAACAAAATGCGCAGGTTGTAAATTAGCCCATAGAAAAATATGCGCAAATAATTCGTATTGTTGTACAAATTGTTGTTGTACTTATTTTCTTATTGTTCCTTATTCGCCAAATAGATAAAATGCTTACAATTTAAATTTATTAGACCTGAGTGTTAATGACAATGAAACAGCGGCAGCAAAAATCCCACCCCTCATAGGGCGGTCTGAGGCCTGCCGACGCCATCGCATAGCAATTCATTCAGCAATAAACCTTTGCTTTGTTTATTTTTCTTTAATTTACTATCGCTTTTTTATTGTTGCTGTATTTTCCTTCAATTTCACTTGTTTTCGCATAAAAGTGACTGCAATAAAATTGCTGTGCTGCCAATTGTGCCCAGTGGTTGGTGAATATTTAATCAAATTTTATATCTAAATATGCGTTAGGCAAATATAGGGTGACCGTTAAAGGTTGTCTCTGTGGAATTTAAAAAAAAAAAAAATTAAAAAATACGCAGTGCTTATTTGATGGGTATCAAAACGGCGCTTTAGTGCTACTTGAGGAGTGCCAGACCGGCACTTCAACCATTTCAGCTACCTACCCATTTGATGGGTATATTTATATGACAGTTATGTTTAGAGCAAATATTAAGGTTAAGGGGTTATATACAGTTAAGATTTTCAAACAATTGATTTTTTCTTTCTTAATGTACATACATTTAAGAATACACACAGAAAACTTAATATCGTTCCGGTGAATTTTTTCGAAGTTACACGCAAATTTGATAAGGCGCTTCAGAGTGCTTGAAAGTACAAGGCCGGAGCGAGTGGCAGCGCGTTTTTCTCAAAATGTTGTTTTCAGCGTCGGTGACCAACATTACTCGCAAACGGCCAAACCGATTAGTCTCAAATTTTAACACGAGTTTCTTAAATATATTTTTTAGTAATTAATCGAAGATTTTTTCTCACCGTTAAATATATTTTTTTATAAACAATTAAAGGACGAAATTTTGGTCAAAAATCGATTTTTATGTTTTTTTAGCTAACCGCCATTTTGCTTATTCCTTCGATTAATTACTAGATTTAACATTCAGCCCTATCATGCAATTCATCGTAGACTGTTTTTCGTAGAAACTAAGAAATTGTAAACATACAATTCGAAGAGCTCCGAACGTACATTCGAAATTCGGAGAGTAGCATTCACTGTATACACTCTTATCGTCAAATTTTAGAGTTTCGTACAAATTTTCTACGACGACGTTAGATTAACGGACAAAAATTAGAACGAGTAATAAAAAGAGGATTTGAAAGGAAGCAAATAAAAAGGCCGTAAAATGTAAGTCCTATATTCACTAAACTATAAATAAAAAGAAATTTTTGAAGTACATGTACTTTTATGTCACTCCCAAAGTTGTAACAACACGGCAGCAGTATGCCACTTTGTTGGAGCTAATAAAGGAGAAATCAATCATGGCATTCATACTGTAATAGCCTTTCCCGTTGTAGTGGAGGAATGATGCCAGAAAATCTATATTTTTTATAGAATTCCATCTTAATTTGTCGTTTTTCATTGGCACTCAAGTCGAGATTTACCCACTGAGGACACAATCGTGTTTGTAGTGACGCCAATGCGTCTTTTAGTGCACAGCTAAATGTCGACTGCCCCATAATCACGTCGAAATCTTAACCAACTCCGTGCTGATAGCCCCCTCCGCAAGAAGCCGCAAGTTATGGTTCTCGCTGAGCTTGCACTGTCTTCAATAAAACTCAAAACGTATGTAAATCCCGCTTTATTTAACCGGTAATTTTTGATACATCTGTTTTAAATCGTATTTAAATAAACTTTTTCTTCAACAAAAAGGCAAGCACTTACATTGGTTTGTCCATATCGAGAGGGTTGCTTGCATCACTCAATATTTTTCGCTCAATTCTGAGACTCCGTTTGCTTCTCTCACTTTTCTTCTCCATTAATACATTTTAATTTGAAAATTCAGCTTACTTGACAAAAAACTTAAAGATTATTTGCTAAATTGTCTTGTTTACATTGAAGTGAGCTGTTGTCGAAATATCAAAATTTTGATATTTGTGTTTGGCAGCACTTCTTTCGTGTTCACATGGAGCCCACGATTACAATTTTTTCGTGCTCGTTGTAGACATTCGTAATCGAAGGTTTTCGACGACGGATTCTATGATAGTGCTGATTACTTTAACGAAATCTGTTTGGTTTTTTTATTCCAGTTCCGTTTAAATCCAGTTCAGAGATATAGTGGTCACCGCAAAACGTCTTTTCTGAGAGGAGCTCCCGGAGAAGATCAGCCGTAGCTCCTTTCCAAATAAATATATTTACTAATACTAAGTCTTAAAATACAGTTAAGAGATGACATAATATGTGTTCAATAAATCTATACATTTAAAAGTTTTCTTAGACAAAATTCTGGAAAATTCGTTTTTTTCGGCCTTCTAACTGTATATACATATGTAACTCCTTAAGTTTTTGCGATCGCCCAAATTCGCATGGGTCCAAATTACCCAACGTGACCCACGACAGTCGGTTGTACGTTACCATAACACTCAGATTTACAATATATCCGGTCAAGGGCTCTCAACTCAGTATCTTCAGTTTCCCATGTAAAGGGCTATTTGGAATTTTGCTCTGCTTTCATCGAACTGCCACATAGCGCGAGGGTATCCTGGTCCATATGCTATTTATATACCTATATATGTAATCCTTTACGGGTGTTTGGCCGAGCTCCTTCTCGTATTTGTGGTGGCCTCTTGATGTGTTCCACAAATAGAGGGACCTACAGTTTTAAGCCGACTCCAAATGGCAGATATTTTTTATGAGGAGCTTTTTCATGGCAAAATACTCAAAGGTTTGCCATTGACTGCCTAGTGACGTCCGCTATTAGAATACTTTCTATCAAATGGCGTTACACGCCCGGGGTTTCGAGACTTTCTACTTCCGAATGGTAGTAGCACACCAACCCATGCGCCTACGGTGACTGCCGTATTGGCCTGTTCAATAAAAACCGATTTAAGTCGAAGTTTGCACAAAGACAGAAGATAAAGTAACACCTACGTTACGAGTATAGTTTACTGCGGGTCGGTTGATTCCCTCCCTTGCCAGCTCGCATTTCATTGAACATTCTGATGAAATTTTCGATGCTATGTATGTGACTTAGTACCTTCATCAACAAATGCCTCCGCATCATCTGCAGAATATTCTGGCCAAACACCATCGGTAACGACGCACTGTGGAGATTAACGAACGAGGAACCCATCCTTGGGCAAATCAAACGCAGAAAGTGGCGATCGATAGGTCACACGTTGAGAAAACCATCAGGTAGCATCACGAGAATGGCACTGGACTGAAACCCGCAAGGGAGCAGAGGTCGCGGTCGGCCAAAAAGTACTTGGAGAAGTTCAATTCTGTGCGAATTAGCAGATACTGACGTCTCATGGGACGGTGCAAAAACAACAGCACAGAACCGTGTACAATGGAAACATCTTGTCGAGGCCCTATGTTTCCGAGAGGAGTGAACAAGGAAAAAAAAACCTTCGCTTGTGGGCTCTTTTGAGGAAGCTTCCGGTGCAACCCATCCCAGTGGCGATTTATGTATTTTCAGCAATAGTACGTGAAGTCTCGCCTTTTCCCCTTCAGAAAACCCAAAAGGAATATATCTTCTTCTTCTTAATTGGCGCGATAACCGCTTACGCGATTTCGGCAAGTTAATTAGCGTCTTAAAATAGTAAAGATACGTTAAGTCTTGCCTTTTCCTTTTCAGATACCCTAAAAGGAAGATATCTAGCGTCTGAAAATCGTATGATTTTGGCGCGTAATTTGCTCCGTCAAGAAGCGAGACAATGAAGGGAAACTTTGACGGGTCTTCTGTAGTTGCTTTCCACCGTTTCTATGCACTGTGCCGCCGCTGTTAAGTCTTCATCAACTCCACTCAACTTCGAAGTAATAGCAAGCCAGCTGTCGTACAACAGACTACAAAAAAAAACAATAACAAAAAAATTGGAAAAAGCACAACCCTAGTGAGCCATCCAATTGTTGAGGAAACTTTGTTGTTCAGTGCCTTTGACTTACTCCTGCATGAGCCGCATAAGCGCAGGCTAATTTTTGTAGTGCTCAAATCATAAAAATTTAGTGCTCGGGCTTTCTGTTGGTGATTCTTTGTCATTTTCACAAATTCCATTTGAGCTACTACGTAGCTACTATACAGGACGTATATATGTAACCATGCACATGCATGCACAGAACTATGCTCATACCTACATACATACATTAACTGCATATTTGAACTTTCAATTTTGCAATCAACTTTATAAAAGCGAATGCTACGCAACCGAACTAAACTATGTACAGAGTGTAACCTCCAAAAGCGATTTGAAACAAACATAAACAAGTGAGTGCAATAATAACAACAACATAAAAATTTAGTCAGTGCTTAGTGTTTATAGTGCAGAAAATTTCGTGCGTCTGAAAAAAGAAAACGAAAGCATTACCGTACCGGTCAGAAGTGAAACAAGAAATGTGGCGAAAATTAAAATGAAATACAAAAATAATGCCGAGACGTATAGTTTGTTTAACAAAGTGTTTTTCAACACTCCATAAAATTCGCAAACAAAAACAAAAACAATTGCAAAACAGCTGCTATAGTGAGAACAGCCGCAGCTTGGCATACAAAAACAACTCTTCAATCGTATGTACAAAAGCAGAACACAGATTTCCGCTGGTCAGTATTTTGTTGTTACTTAACTTATTTCCTTTTATTGTCTGGTCTGTTTGTGTTTTTTTTTGTTTTTTTTTTGCATACTTGTGCACCTACTTAAGTTGGCGCAAAATATTCTGAGTGTTATTTGTTTTTGCCCTGACCGTCACCGCCCCAACAAGCCGAAAAGAAAAAAACATCAAAACTTCAAGAGAGCAAATTTGGCTTTTGGACTTTGTTGTTTACTTTTAGTTGGCTGCAGCCGCAGATGCCGACACAGTGTGTGCGTTGTTTTTGTAATGCCATGAGTATGCTCCGACACACAAATTGAGTGAGAGTAGTATTGTAAGTGAGAGTCAACATTTTTATTCTTTGTTGGATAACAGTGGGAGAGAGAGAGTTTTGTGTGCTGTAATTGTGTTTGCAAAAACATCTGACGTCCGGTATAGGGTTACCTGTATAAATGGCATACACAAAAGCGTGGATGCAGAATATTTTAAACTTTCTGCACAAATCCAAAAACCAACCCGATATGAAAAAATTGTGGGTAAAAATAACCCAATAGAAAAATGTATGTAGTTAAAGGCAAAAAAATGTATTTCATATATATAAATATTTGTCAAAAAAAAAGGAAGAGAACTAAATGCATTTTTTTTTTTTTCATTTTGTAATTTCTTGTTATTTTTGACAATTTTTACACATAATTGCTTTTTTTTCTCTTATATTCATATATGTTTTTTTTTGTTTTTTTTTTTTTTGTTTTTTTTGTTGTTTTTTTTTTGGAGGTGGCACAAAGCATTGAAAGCCGAAAAGTGCGAGACTTGCCTTTCGGCACACCCACTAAAAACACACCCCAGCTCCGTTTCCCTCCCGCGGGACAACCGTTAAGTTGTACTTCACGGGAGGGGGAGTGGCCTATTGCCTCTTCATGAAGATCTGCGCTGTTGTTCAGCGCGACGCAGTTTGGAAATTACTATTTTTGCCATATTACATACAGCGGACCAATGTTCTTCTGACTCTAACATAATATCCACTAGGTTATCAGCCGAAATTGGCCTCCCCACCCTAGTGCTTAATTCCTCCCTTTCGAACACAAATCGCGGACAGACAAAGAAAACATGTTCTGCATCTTTTACAGCTGGGGCACAATGAGCACAGTACGGGTCGTCTTCGTGCTTAAACCTATATAAGTAGGATTTAAAACACCCATGTCCCGTAAGTATTTGGGTCAGACAGTAATCTAACTGTCCATGTTCACGGTTAACCCATTTGGAAATTGTGGGAATCAAACGGTACGTCCAGCGTCCGTTGGGGGACAAGCTCCATTTCCCCTGCCATGAACGTAGGCTACGCTCTCTTGCTATCTTGCGTATTGTCACCCGTTCTGAACTAGCTTTGTTTTTGTATATTTCAGCATACTCTGTTGCCATTAGGTTGATTGGGTGTAGTCCTGCTATAACCATAATGGCGTCTTCCGATACCGTGCGAGGTATCTGAGGGCACTTAATCGGTACACTGATTTCATGCACTTCACATATGAGGTGTAATTTGTGGCTTCCGCCATGCTGGAGCTGCATACAGCATAATCGATGAGACAACAGAGTTGAGTAGTTTCCTACAGTTTTGCCTAGGGCCTCTGATGTTCATCATTATTCGCGTTAGCGCAGTTACTGCTTCTGCTGCCCTGCTGCTCGCGTACGCCAAGTGCTCGATTATTACTCCCAGGTACTTAATGAATGGCTTCGATCCTATGGCATGATCGCCCACCATTATGTTGGCCGACTCCACAATCTTCCTGCTGCTAATTAGCACTGCTTCGGTACCACTATTGCACAACCATTCCTTTACCATGCCAATAGCTTGGGTGCATGCTTCTTCGGCTTGATGGAGTCATTTAGCCACGACCACAACAGCTATGTCGTCAGCAAATCCTACAATTTGTGACCCTAGAGGTAGATTGAGACGCAGAACTTCATCGTACATAACGTTCCATAACAAAGGACCGAGGACTGAGCCTTGTGGAACTTCGCCAGTTATTTTGTACTCTTTTACACCAGCATCGGTTTTATAACGCAAGGTTCTGTCAGAAAGGTAACTAGCAACAATCCTACGAATGTACATTAGAATGTGGAAACTATCCAGCGCGATTACAATTTTGCTCCAATTCGCTGTATTGAAGGCATTCTTAACGTCCAGCGTCGCAATTAGGCAGAACTCCTTGCCACCGTATAGCCATCGAGTACCTTCAATCGCCTTCTGTGCAATGGTTTTGACTGTAAATACAGCATCTGTGGTTGAACGGGCTTTCCGGAATCCGAATTGTCGGGGTGATAGACCGCCTACATCCTCTATAGCAGCCTCCAGACGATTTGCGATCAGGCGTTCCAGGATTTTTCCTGCGGTGCCATATAGGTATGTACAAATGTGAGTACTAGAGATATGCAATAGATACTAGGAAACTCGCAGATCCTGCAGTAATAGGTTGAAAAAGCCGCATATAAAAAGATTTTGTTAAGCTAAAAGTTGGTAGAGTAGAGTAGAACTATCTCAGAATCGATCATTCTTATGAATACTTCCTACTGGGTAAAGGGTTACATGATCATTACCATCTGATAAAAAACCTGGCAAAGAACTTAAGTCGGGTTTGCATCGAGCAGACTCGTCAACTGGTAGAGATCTCAGGTGTTTGACACTCAGCACTTCTTTTACATACGTTTGGGTTTCAGGAACTCCATGCTTAATTTCGGTGAAATGACCTGCTTCCATATGGTAGCAAAGTGGTAAGCTTCTGGACGACTTCATTTCATTTCTCGTAAGAGATTACAATTCAGCTCTATGCATTTTAAACGCAACTTAACTACCGAGACTACATCAGCTCTGTTTCAGTGTAAGTCATACTGACTTCACAGCACCTGGAATAAATCTAATAAGTTGTTGCGACTATTTACAACTGCAGATTAATTTATTAACCATGAACAAATCAAAAAATTTATTTTAATCAAGTACAAACTTACATGGGCTCAAACGGTCTCTGTATTGCTTGTATTTATGTTAAGAAAGTAAATATTTAATGTCGATCGATCGAAAATTAACGCATATACACTTGCGTATTCCATTCAGCTAGAAACGTGCTAAAAATTACTCGACGTAAATATGTTCCATATCCTCGGAAGTCAAAATATATAGTGCGAAACATATTCAGTTTTTGAATCCACTAGAATACTGAAAAATTTGAAGAACAAGGAATGCATTGAAAAACATTTCGAGTCATCTGGTAGGCCAATTTCAGACCGGCTGACAATGTGCATACTTCGTATCGATTGACAAAATTTGATATTTTGGACGTGTATACTCGATACTGAATAACGAAATTAAGAAAAAAAAAAACAATAAATTTTATCCGATCAGGAACACTGCTCATATTAGCATATCAGGTTACCACACAATAGCTGGCTCCTCAAATTCATACAATAGGTTTATGTAGTTTTCTGAGTTCATACGCTCGAGAGTTTTGAGTATAGGTGTCCTGTTACAATAGCTGAAAACTGCGCAAATTGTCGACGACCCTTCTCTAAATTTTCACTTGGCACTCGGGAGGCTTAATATAGCGCCAGTACTAATTAAAACGGTCAGCGCCATCGATATTAATTTTGTTCATACAAAATATCACATTTTTCACTGGTACTTGTCAATGTTGCGCAACTTCGTCAAAACTGGTTTTGAGTTAATTTTTTTTTATACAGCGCGTCTACTCAGCGGCTGGTATAAATCGGACACATATTTCGATGCCGTTGCATTTTTTTTTTAATAATAGCGGCTGAGGGTTTCTAGGTTGTATTTATTTTACTGATTTGTGCTAAAATTATTCTCCTTATTCATGGTAGAAATACACTCGGAGGCTTGCCATTGCCTGCCGAAGGGCGACCGCTATTAGAAAAAACTTTTTATTCATTTTTATCTTTCAATGAGGTTTGAACCTATGTTCTGTCTGAACTCCGAATGGTAGTCACGAATCAAATAGGTAGTTAAATAATACCCAAGCTTTAATCTAAGGGTAAAATAAACCCAAATTATGCTTTACTAAGTGGTTTGAAATCCAAAGACTATTTTTAATTGAATATCGGAACAAAACTATTTTCGAAATGACAAAAATAAAATCTATATGAAAACCGATGAAAATCTAATATATATGAAAACCCACCTTTGAAACAAGCAACGAAAGCTGCTAAAATGAATATCCTTGCTTTAAATTGAATTTCGTGCTCTAATGTAACAATCGTTTCAATAAACAATGTATGTATGCATAATTAAAAAAAAAAAAAAAATATTGGCAGCTCTAAAAAAGACGCTTCACAAACTGGTTTGTGCGTTTGTATAGTACGTGTATATTTGTTGCTCCCCAAAAAAGGTGTGCTTAGGTCAGCAAAAATGTCAGCAGTAAAACATAGTTTACCTCGAATGGGAACAAACGGAAGCACCAAAGGAAGCAAAGGATAATGCAAAATGAAAGCCGAAACCGATTAAGTACGGTTGGTTGGCTGAGTATAAAATCGGTTCACCGAAGACGAGCCTTATTCGTCGTTGCCTTCATTCGCCTATTGAGACTGCATGCTTAGGACGTGTGAGTGTAGGAAGTAAACTGCTAAACTGCATCATAACAACAAAACAATGACAAAACCAACAAAATTCACGTGCCTGAGCATAATTACTTGCTGGTACATACTCGTGCATACTTATTTGTGAATTTGTAAGTAACCTATGGACGTGCAAACAATAAAATGAGTTACGTGCAGATTGCAGTTGTATAGCGGATACTTTGTTATTGTAACAAACAGATAACACTACGTTTACAGATTAGCGGAAAGAGGGGCGGAAGAGAACTAAAAAGTAGCAAAAGCTAATGCGGAGATTGATGCGCGCATATACATATATATTTACATATACAAGTACATATATAGGGAATCAAAGGCAAGAGGGAGGGGCAAGTGAGTAGCGATGAATTAGGAGTGTGGTGTACTTAGTTGCTGCTTTTGCTCTCCCATAGTTAGTTAATTATCCACCGTAATCAAAGCGGACAGTTGATGTCTTCAACGGCATACTTCATACTCTGGCTTTTCCATTAACTGGAATTGGTGTTGATCTGCACAGTGGCGTGGTGGAAAGGAGCAGCGAGGGATTTGTGATTATGAACGTTTATCTGTTTCTCTCTATGTGTTTTTTTAAATCATATTCATGATTGTTAGTGCCAGGCTCTCAATAATGTGTTGCTTTTACCATTAGCTCTTACTACCACCACCCACTTGTTGACTGCTCTAGTGTTGTTCATTTAAGGGGTTATATGCAGTTATGACTTTCAAAAAAATCGATTTTTTTATTGCATTTTTGTAATGTACATATATTCAAAAGTATACGCACGAAATTTGAAGTAGATCTAAGCAATACTTTCGGAGTTATACCTAAATATGTAGAAATGCCTCGGCACGTTTTAAGGTAGGTATTGAAACTTTAAACGTGTTTTTTTCAAAACGGCATTTTTCAAGTCGGTGTACACGATATCTCGAAAACGGCTTGTTTGATCGGTCAACCGTTTTAACTCAATCTTAAAAGATACATTTTCTAGTAATTAATCGTTCCTTTTGTAAATCTGATACTTATTTTCCATTTTATAATCAATTTACGGCCAAATTTTAACGTAAAAATCGAAATCATTTCTTTTAAAAGCTGCCATTTTGTGAAAATTCACTATTTTGATTAGCCGAACGATTAATTACTAGATAATCTAATATATTAACAAAATTTGTTTGGTTTTTTGATTTCAGATAATCCAATCCTGAGTTACGATGTACACCGTAAATCGTCTTTTTTTAAAGGAGGTTCCAGAAATCGCCTGCAGCGCGCTCTATAATCAACATTTTCATAAATAAAAAATTTTGTTACGTTCTTGAAGGATGCTTTTATAACCGTCAAAAATTTTCAAATTAAAATAGTCTGAAGTTTCTTCAGGATAAATCCTTGACAACCCGTCTTTTTTTTGCTTCATAACTGCGTATAACCCATTAATTCTTCACTTTTTTTCTATTCAGTTATTTAGTTGTCAGTTTAGATAATTGGCCGTGGTCAATTGTCATCGATACTGTGTAGAACATTTCACTAAGCTATGAAATTAGTGATTGCCTCCTTAATTCCAATGTGTATCCTGTGCGAAAAATTGGTTTTTGGTATGATGAAATAAGCTCTGAACTATTAGGGATCAAAACGAGCAGCAAATGCATTTTCTCTGCGGTAGATATGCTTGCTCTGGCCGCTCGATGGATCATGAGAGCAGCTTATCTTCTAGCTTATTTTTCTATTGAAACTCGTGAAAAACATTCACGGGTGTTAAAAATTTTCTGATTTGACGTTCGTACTCGAAACAGTTGCTCTGTTAGGTGATTGATGTCCTTGGCGATATTGACATTAGATGGGTAAATCTTTTTTTTTTTTTTTTTTAATTTCTTTAGGTATTCTTAGATTTGGTTTGAGAAAGTCAACATAAATCAAATTCGCAATCTGTGAAGACCAAATTTCTCCAATTTGATGTGAAATAACTTAAGTAAAAATTGGGTAGTGTTGTCCTCTCTACTGTTTCGTCTTTGAAAAAATCTTTGTTTTGATTTAGAAAATGTCTTAATCCTAATATTCTTTGAAAATATACATTTTTCTCACTTTTTCAGAGCTCAGGATATTTTAAGTATACTTCATTTATTGCAATATTACAAGATTTATCCTTCTACAAATCTTCTTAAAGCGGTATTTGTGAATCTTCTTCGCGTTGACATGAATGCGTTCGATATCTATGACTTAGACGACTTACTTTCGTTCTGGTGTAAAACTACCTTGGAGATGTGATGAAAATCGACCGAATCGACCAACAGCTTCGGGTGTTTTTAACGTGTGTATCTGCCGGTGACGGTGTGACTTCACGATGCTCAAAAGCACAATGGATTAAATCAATGCGTTGGTCAGCGCCTTCAAAACGCTAAAAGCATTTACGGTATCAATAGGCAGTGGGGAACGGACACCCCAACCATCTTGGTGGGGCTCGAGGCCTATATAATCCTCTGCCGTACTGTGGGTCCGGCATTCTGCTGCGAAAAGACAAAGAGGCTCTGCCCGCATTTGGGTGGTAAACGACAACCATAACGATGCTCTCCAAGGACAGGTACCCCTGTTCCCCGTACCAGATTTCAGTTTCAGGTCAGACTGCGTAACCAAGACTACTACCAGTTGAGCTTCCATACAACTCTGGACTGGTTAAGGTGAGAAATGGGAGAATATATTCCCGCTCTGTAGTATTTATGACGCGTTCAACATGCTCCAAAGATCATTAGTTAGTTAAGGATTTTTTTTCTCAATTGGGGCAAAATTTATCCACAATTCTAAGTTGATTTAGTAATTAGCAATTACTTTGTGAGATGAGTTCAAATATCCCCCATCAAACTCTTCTGCAATACACTTTTCATGACTAAATATAGCCTTAATTCTCAAAGTCTTAAAACAGCGCAATTTACTTTTTTAAATGCAGATCTCCTTATTATGATAAAACAGAGTTTGGAAAGTGGGGCAAACCTGGCACCCTCTTTCAAGTTTTTTGTGGTGAGTTTATGAGTGTTTGGCAACATGCCTGTTGGTCCTACATACTTTACATATTTACATTCATTGCACCCGACCTGCTGTTGGGAAGCATTTACCAATACAAGTTGATTCTTTGTCGGTTTTAGTGTCTACTTTGTTGCCATTATTGTCAAACTATGTATGTACCTCTCGGTGTGCATGCATGTATGTATGTACATATGTACATCTATGCGGAGCCCATATTTTGCATATAGCATTAACGCTTTACGACTACCAACTATTATTGTTGTAACTGGCACTTTTTATTGCCTTTTCTGTTCTTTCCGTTTGTTGTATGATTTCCTTTAGCTTGCTTGCTGCTATGACCTAACTCAAATGCATGCAACTCTCAACCAAAGCCGCAAAGCCGGCTACAGTCAATGCAATCTGCACTCTAAATACGTTCGTGCATATAAATATATACAAACATTAATATGTGCATACATATTAGCCATTC
Organism: Anastrepha obliqua; assembly: GCF_027943255.1. Lineage (NCBI taxonomy): Eukaryota > Metazoa > Arthropoda > Insecta > Diptera > Tephritidae > Anastrepha > Anastrepha obliqua. The sequence goes on along the minus strand of NC_072894.1, from coordinate 108,589,480 downwards.
ACATTGCTTACCAGCAGCAGTCTACCAACAATTTTGTACTCATTCCCCACCGACCGCCCAGTCAGCCTTGCACATTTGTAGCACAAATCATTACGCCACGCAGTATAAAAAAGTGATGCATTGAGTTTTAATTTGATTATTCAGTGGAAGTCAACGATATTTTTTTCCAAAGTTAAATTATAATTTTTTAAATAGGTTTTTGCAAATAAATATTTGTAATTCAATTCTTGCAAATGCAAAAAAAGAAAAATAGTTATAAAAAAAAAATTTAATGGAATTCTATTTGAATCTCTTATAAAAACGCAATAAGTCATAGATGGGAAAACTTTTATTTTATAGCAATCACATATATTTTTTTAAACTTAATAGTACTTCAACATTAGTATATTCCCGTACAACTAGAATGTTTTTAACATGAAAGTTTTTTAATCTAATTTTTTACACCAGTTTTACGTGTAAGAATAATTGTATTATTATTTCACGTCTGTAAATAAATAAATAAATAAATATACATATAATTATAATATAATTATTTTTTTCTCAAATTTTCTTAAATTGCTACATATACATACATATGTATATAGTCACATACGTATACTAACTACATGAATACATATGTATATAGCCACATATATTATATTATATATATACATATGTACATAAGTATATAAACCTAATTATGCATTGAAAAGAGAGAGAGAGAAAGATTGAAGTTGCGTTAAATAAAATGAGTACTAATTTACAAATATGTTGAGGAGTACCTAGCCTAAGTTTAATAAATATGTGTATTACCGTTAATTTACCTTTGTTACTATTTTAAGAAATAAAGAAGTGTTTAGTTTTGATAAAGACACTGAAGAGACCTGTTTGAATCACAAAACGTTATTATATGCATTGTAATTATTTTGTTCCTTCTTTGAAAGTATCTTAATTCTTGCCTTCAGTAAAAAAGTAAAAGTTCTCCCTTTTTTCTTTAACATTTCGTTTGAAAACCTTGAAAATGCAAATTCCTTAAGTAAGCGTGCAATCATTGCTTTATTTATTATATGTATGTACTTAGAAACAATCAAAAGCAGGACATATTCTTGCAATATTTCTCACAATTATCGAGAAATATTTGAGATTTCTTCATAAATCAACAAAAAGTAGATTTCAAATCTTGCAAAAAAAAATGGTAGATCTACCAATTCAGTGTTAAAAGTCCGAACACTGTCCCTCTACCTGCACGTACCTACATATATTACATATTTACTTTGCCGACACATTTGCTTGCACTTGTTCGCCGATTTTGTTTTTGCCAACAATCGAGTATTGCTTTTGCTACATTTTCTCATTTTGTTCATAGTTGGTTCACTCTCACTTTACCGGCTCTCTGATTTTACCGGTTATTCGCTTCTCTTTCAATTTCTGCGCCAACGCAGGCACTGCCGCTGCGCTTCAACGCTGCGGTTGACGATTATGGTAATAATACATACATATATATATGTGTGTATGCTGCTGCCATGGGCCCACTTCATGCGCTCGTTCTGCTTTTTGCTGACATCCGCTGATGTTGTTCATTGGCAAAGTAACTGGTGCGCTGTTGCTGCTGACTGTTAACTGCTGTCTGCAGTCTACCGTCTGCTGCTTTCGCCACTCATATAATTTTCGTATTTTTGCTGTTTTTAGTCATGTGAACGCATTTGAGTTACCGCAGTCGTGTGTGAGAGCAGCGTCTAAGCGTAGCGTGAAAAAGTTTGCTCGTAAAAAGATTTGCAATTATTTATCTATAGAAATGATATATTGCTGGCGGCGCGTAATATAACAATAACACAGCAAATAAATAAAGTGTGCAAAAAAAACAACAAAAAAAAGGGAAAAATATAACAGCAAGCGAGAAATATTTGTGAATTATTATTTGATTTTTGGTTTTTTCTGTTTTGAGAAATATATAATAATGCTATATATTTTAAGCAAAATACCAAAGTGTCATTGAGTGATCAGACGGTGGTAGCGGTCAGTGATTGTTGCAAAAATTGTTTCACAATAACAAATGGGGGAAACAACAAAAGAACCATGTCAAGCGCAGAAATAAATTGGCATAGAAACTCGCAATATTAAACTTTATCAATTGAACAATAAAATTTACATTGGTATCAATAATCAATGCTGTTTGTTTTACTTTTATTTCTCAAACGATGTGACATTTTCACGTGATTGTCATTAAATAGCGCGCTCGCCTTCTCTTCGACAACCTGTCCACACCACATCCCACACATTTGACCGCAAGTAATTTATTTCCAATGGAGAAAATAAAAAAAACAACAAACAAGTGCACACAATCAACGGTAGATAAGGCAGGCAGGCAGCAATAAAAATAAACAACAAATTTCAAGTGTTAAATATTCTCTTCTTTTTTGCGCGTATGTGTAGAGTAAAAGTAATTAAAAACGGAAAACGGCAATTTGTTGCTGGTAATAACTGTAGTGTGCGTCTGTGCGTTTGTTTGGTGTTTTAATTTTTTTTGTTCTTACTTCTTTTGTGCTTTTGCCTGCACTCTTCACATTTTAACTATGAATTGGCAGATCTGTGCGTTGACTACTCGATGGAGCTGCCTATGAAGCAGCAACTCAATTCCGTCAGTCAGTCAGTCAATCACCTGCGTGCAGCAATCAATTCTGTGTCGCAGCACCGGGCTGCGTTTCATTGTTCCATGCTGCTACTGCTGCTGCTGTTGTTGACCTGCGTTTGCAAGTGAAGCCGTTGAAGTCGTGGTACTGTGCAATTTGTAAGCATAGCCGGCGAAGTGTATTCAACAGAAAAAATAAATAATAAAAAAAAAACAACAAGAACAAATGAAAAATACAACAAAAGTTAAAGTTGGTAAGTTACGCAAAATTTATCGATATCTTAGTATGGACGAGTAAACCGCAAGCTGCTTAGTCAGCCTACAAAATTTATAATTTACTGTATGAAATGCGTAAACTACAGACGCACATACATACATATATTTATATATACATATATACTTACATACAATCATAGTAAACTATAAAGTTGCTGACAGTGGAACTGAGGAGCTGAGGAAATGACAGCAGAAATGCTATAAATAATACAAAATAAGGTTAGGCAATATTTGAAGTTATTAAAAAAAAATTGCAGTGAAAATTTGTTACGTATAACAACAACGTAAAATAAGCATACATAGCATAGCACATACATCCATAAGCACACACGGGCTAACAGCTTAAAAGCTTGAGTACAACGACAAAAATAGCAATATTTGGGTGGTGCGCCATATCAGCAAAAAAAAAAAAATTCGAAATACTTAACCAACCCATTTGCTTATCAATGAATATATAATAGGTGTATGTATGTTTATATGTGAGTACACGTCCACGCGTACAAACATGGGAAATAAATATCCACACTTCGCAATTGAGAGTAGTAAATGATAGTACCGTTATTGTATGGGCGCTTTGTAAAACACAGGAATTTTGTATACTGGCAGAGACGATAAATTTAAAATCATTTTAAAACTCTAGCCATAATTTTTGCAGCTGCATTAGTCACCTAAGTGCGTACGTTACTACTATTCCGTTAGTCGCATGCTCGTTTTCTGCTGTGGACATGAATGGATTGGTAGAAAACGTTTTTTTCTAATAAGTGGTGCAGGTAGTTGCGAATTGCATGGCCTCTCGGTGAATCCTGTAAAAAGTACCTTATTGCTTTTCACTAGGAAACGCAATATGGAAGGCCTGTTACTACCCACATTGAAAGAACTGTCTTCAACTGTCTTCTGAGGTTAAGGGGGAGGGAGCCTGCTTTAGAGGCTTCAAAAAATCGATTTTTTTTTTTGCATAAATGTCTTTCCAAACTATCCAAGAATGTGCCTTCAAAATTTCAAAAGCGAATTCAAAATATTTTCGGAGTTACAGAAGAAATTGTGAGCAAGCGTCGAGCAGGTAATACATATACGAGCACCCGGATCGCTCAAAGCGCGATTTCTCGGCTTTTTATTTTTACGATTGTTTCTAATTGACGGGAAAGATAGGGAAAAAGTTAAACGTCCTATCGAAACGAGATAACATTGATTGTATTCGGAATAAAATTCTCTTCTAGTTGAACCTAAAACACCTTAAGAAAGTTATGATTAACCCACTTTTTAAACAATTTAATTAAATTTGTTTTCCCAATTTTTTTTTTTAATTAGCGAGAAATTGTTGAATTTTTCACGTTTTGTTTAATTTTCTTGGTTTAACTAGAAGCAATACTGCACTAAAATAAAAATTGTTTTGGGTTTTTGGTTCCAGATGAAAATTGCGACCTGCATCTTTCCCGCCGCACGACACATGCACACTCGAGGCGCCTCGGCAAAATGCTTGTACCAGGCATAATATGACATATATTTTAATGAAAAATTTGAGAATACTGCTGAAATATATAAAAATAAAACCTGAAAGTTTCGTTTCAATCGAATATTTCTTTCCTTCCCAAAAATACACGAAAAAATCGATTTTTTGAAGCCTCTAAAGCAGGCTCTCCCCTTAAATACTTAGGAGTAATCCTAGATAGTAAGCTTGTCTGGAAGAAGCACGTCGAGCAGAAGGTGTCTCGAACACTAAAAGTCGTCTGGCAGTGTAAGAGAATCTTTGGCAAGATATGGTGGAAAGTCACAATAGTTAATTCCAGAGTAAAACCCCTAAACGGGCTACAGAGCAGTGTGTGCTTGGGTATCACTGGTGCTATGAGTTCGACATCTGGTGATGCCCTTAATGCCATTCTGAACTTGCAACCTCTAAATATTCAAATTCGAAAGGAAGCGATGAAGGCGGCGTACAGGCACAAGTTAAACAGAGTCTGGGGAAATAGGGAAAGCACAGGCCACTGTCAGATATACCATCAGTTGTCGGAGCGGTGCACACTGTTCTCGATGCCAGTGGACAATCGAGTGCCTTTCGTTAGCTTCGGTAAAAAGTATGATTTTTTGATTCCAGATAGATATCAATGGTTAAGTCCAGAGAACCTATTAACGAGAAGTCAGCACTCTTTCTACACCGACGGATCCAAAATCAGTGATGGTAGCGGATCTGGATGGTACTTAGACGAAGCCACTAAGTACTCCTATGCCACAGGACAGATGGTCACGGTATTCTTTACGGAAGTCTATGCCATCTTGAACGTGGCATACTGGATAATTGAGAAAAAGTGGCGGGGCAACAGTATTGGAATTTGTAGTGACAGTCAAGCTGCACTGAAAGCCCTTGCTAGCCCACGCTGCTCTTCGAAGTTAGTCAGTGAATGTAAGACAAAACTGAACAGTGTTGCAAAACACAACAATGTTAGTCTTATTTGGGTGCCTGGACATTGTGGTATTACAGGGAACGAGTTAGCTCATAAACTGGCTAATAAAGGCTCTACAAGTATGCCACTAGGCCCTGAACCTTTCTAGGTGTCAATTCTGCATCGATTCAACTGTGGATTGACGACTTCATGAGGTCTACCCATAGAAGACGGTGGTCTAGGTTGAACTCGCGCAGAGTAGCCAAGTGCTTTGTGAAAGAACTAAACAGGAAAAGAGCGACCTTTCTCCTAAAATTCAGCAGAAAGAACCTGAGAGTACTGGTGGGTGTCAGCTACCATGGGGGTCGTGGACAGCCCGATATGTCTATCCTGTCTTGAGAATGACGACACTGCAGAGCATTTTCTCTGTAGCTGTCCTGCATTTGCCAGAATCAGACTTAGGATATTGGGTTGCGATACACTGAGTATTGACAAAGTTCATACTCTTCCTCTTCCGGATCTCTTTAGATTCATCAATGAATCCAAGAGATTTGTGGAAGAGTGACCTCAAACTAATTTTTTTTGTCTTGCCGCCCACATTTGATCTTTCCTTGACATTTAATTGTCAGTAAATCTACAAGTTCTTCTTTGTCTTCACAATTTTTGTCTTACTGCGACGTTCCTTGTCTGTAGCACCAAACCACCATTTGTTTTTGTTTTTAATATTTGGAATCTATCAATTGGAATATAGTCAGCATAAGTTTCCATAAGTGTTTCGATCACATAAAGCCATATTTCTTTTTTTAAATAATTTTAAATAAAATATACCGACAAAGGCTCCTTTGTGGGCACTTAAGTCAACATATTCAAGAGGCGTAAAAATATACGAGACAAATATTTTTAATTAAAAAGTAACGTTTAATGACGCTATGTTGGAATATATGAAGCACGCGTAGATTGCTTTAATTTACATTTGTACAAGGTGGCACAAAATTAATCATCCAGTAGTTTTTTTAACAACTTTTTTACTACATAAAAAAAACAAAAAGATTTTGACTAATGGAAATCTTTATTCTGACTACAGTTGTCTAGTTCGTTCACAAATGGCAAATATAATTGATGTGCGACGCCGTTTGCGAAAATTATAAATCTTTCGATAGTGTGATCAATTTTGCGCCCCCTTGTGTAATATGATAATTTATGCATATATGTATATACATGTAGGTGAAAAAATGCAAAATTTTAACTTATGCTCCTAATAAATATCCATACGTTGCATTTAAGCGCAAGTGTGTTTTGAAAAAAGTGCACTTTTTAAAAAGTCGACTCGTTAATAATTTCGTTGCCCTGCCAAGTATCTACTTACTAATATGTTATGTATGTAGTGGTGTACATAAATATTTATGTGGTCGTTCTTTAGTATTTGTTTTAAATTTTCAACTGCGATTTTGCACATATTGCCGCATATATTAATGGCCGCTTTTAAGTTTTTATTCAACACTGGCAGTATAAGAAAAAAATGTACTTAATCAGCATAAGTACCGTTAACTGATAATCGCTCCATTAATGCAGTCTGTCAAGTGGAGCCTACACCCACATATGGAAATAAAATAATTTTTTTTTTCAACAAATCACTTTTTTTCTTAATTACACTAGTCTACAGCCAAAAAAAAAAAACACAAGAACCAAACCCAACTAAGTAAGTCTAAGTCTATGTAAAATCGGTCGCTGAGTCTGGGAATTTGGGTTGAGCTGTTGGGTAAAAAAAATTTTTTTTTGTAATAGAATTTTGAAATTTAAATTTTTTTTACTTAGTAAATATCTCGAAATCGTTGAAATCGTAGCAAATTTAATTTTCTTCAGTTTCACTTGTTTTGCGCGGTAAATTTTGTAAAGAGATTTTTTTATGCTATTTAACTAGTGGGTTAATACCTTGTTGAGTATCCTTTATTTGCAATTACGGCCGCACAGCGCCTTCGCATAGAATCCACTAAATCCTGGCATCTAGTAATCGAAAATTCTCTCCCAACTTTTTTTACAACCATCCAAAGGGCCACATTATTAGTTGGATTGCAAGTGTGAACTGCCTTTTTAGCTTCAGTCCACAAATTCTGAATTGGGGTGAGATCTGGAGACGGTGGGGGCCATTCCATGACGTTGATGGTGTTGCCCCCAAATCATTTGTTAGCCTTTGCTCGTTTACTTGGGGTCATGGTCCTATTGGAAGACCCATATAAATGGCATTTCATGCTCTGCATATGGTAGCATTACATTTTGCAGGATATCGACGTAGACGTGCCGATCCATGATCGTTCTAATCCAATGAATCGGACCTACTTCATAATAGGAAAAGCACGCCCATATCGTAATGCTGGAACCCCCGTGTTTAGTGTTATTTTCGTGTACATCGGTCTATATTCTTCACTTGGTGGTCAACCTAACGTAACTAACGAGAACCAGTCCTTCCATACAATACGATTTTGCTCTCATCTATCCACAATATGTTTCTCCACTTTTCCACTGGCCAGTTAGAGGTTTAGCTGCGTGTTTAATGGACTATAAGCCTTCAAAATATTTTCTCTCAGTCGAGTGCGAATGGTTTCAACAGATGCAGCAATATTTAGGTCTTTTTAAAGCTCCATTTCTAGCTTGAATGGCTCCTTCTTGCTCTGTCTAACTAATCGCTTGACGAGTGATGGCGACATAATAGGTTTTCGTCCACGAGATTCTACTTTTTGTACAAATTTCTTGGCATTACTAATCATTTTGCTTGAGCAGCCGAGTAACCGACTTGTTTCGGCGAAGGTTTTGCCCTCCTTAAGCATTTTTTAATAATTGTCCTTTTTTCTTCACTGCAGTGCTTTCCGCGGCCCATATTTGAAAAATGGATATTAATTAGATGCTTTATTTGTTTTGCCTTTTAAAACATCACCTCTTCTAACAAAAACGTGTGTTTCCCAATGATAATTTTCGCGCAAATTCTTTTTTTTCGACAAAAAGTTGTGCTTTCAATGGAAATGAAAAAATGGTGTATTGTTGTTGTTCTCCATATCAGTAAAGCTCACGCTTATTATATAAAGTTAGTATCAAAAATAAGTTAAATCGGTAGGAAATTCATGGTGCTCAGTGTAACCAGCGTTGGCGTATTACAGTTTTTGCAAGGAAACGAATAATTAAAAAAAAAATTCTTGGAAGCAAATTTCCATTTCCGCGCTTATGTTCCGACTGCGATATGATATGCATTATGATGGTTTTCTGAAATAGTTTTTTATTTTCGATTGAGAATGAAAAAAAATTCCATAACAAAATTACTAAAGGCAGACTGAAATGTCTAAAAAATAAAAAAATAATAATAAAAATTATAAAAATAATAGTTGCATAAGAATTTTTGCTAGTTAATCAAATCGAATATTATGGATCATAGGAGAAGTTAGTGGTATCCTGAGAAACTCTGAATGAAACTCTGAAATTATTGAACTTTATTTTATCCTTGTTCACTCCTCTCGGGAGCATATGGCCTCGACAAGACTCTTCCATCGTACATGATTCTGTGCTGTTGTTTTTGCACCGTCCCATGAGATGTCGGCATCTGCTAGTTTGGTAAGCATCGACCTTCTCCAAGTGTTTTTTTTTGACCGCGACCTCTGCTCCCTTGCGGGTTCCAGTCGAGTTTCATTCTCGTGGTGCTATCTGGTGGTTTTCTCAATCCATCGCCACTTTCTGCGTTTGATTTGCCTAAGGATGGGTTCCTCGTTCGTTTATCTCCACAGTGCGTCATTACTGATGGTGTTTGGCAAGAATATTCTGCCGAATATTGAATTATTAAACTACTATTACTATTTGTTTTTTTTTTTGGCACGACTCTTCTTCGAGGAAGTTGTTTGTAACCCTTTTTCTGTTTACTTTCCTCTTGAACGTGACAAAATTCAACTATCAATTTAAAGATTACCTAAAAAATAAGCAAAATTTGTTTACAAATCATAAATTTAAGGCATTCCCCTACACATAGATATGTATGTGCGTACGTTATCCTAACACGTTTATGTGTGTGTGTGCATAAATATTACCAACTGACAACTTTAATAATCTATCTGCTACTATTTTACATTTCTACTTTATCAGCAATTCACACGTCATTCCAGATGCTATTCAATTTTAACAAAATCTTGATAAAGTTTGAATTGTGTCAGCTGTATTTTCATTTCCACTTAAGAAAACTACTAAATCAGCAAAATTTGCCAACCGAACGAACGACATGTCTTCCAACAGACACCAGTACAAGTCGAAGAATTTTATGTCTTTTTGCTTTAGCATCAAACGAAATTGTCTCTGATGGCGGCAGTTCGGAAGAGTTTGTATGCTTATGCGTGTGCAGATAATTTTATATTTGTATAACCACAATCACATTCTGCAGGGAAATACGAATATATTAAAATTTTCTTTCGTTTTTCGGGGAATTTTTAGTTTTTTTAGGAAATTTTAATTTTTTTGTGATTTTTTTTTTTGTTTTTAGAAAATTTTAAATTTGGTTTGCACAACAATCGATAGAGCTAATTAATATAATAAATCACATAAAGTATTTACATTTTCAATCGCTGCCGTTCAGCGATCAGTTCATTGCCGTTTAAAAATTGCAGGCTTAGTTGGGCCTTACCAAAAAGTGATTTGTCGCGGAGAAGGCATACAACTGTCATTTCCTTTTGTATTACTCATAAATTTACATGAAAGTTAGTCTTATTATTCTACAACTAAAAATATATGCTTTTTTAATGGGTTAGGGGTAGTCAGAGGCCCCAAAAAATAATGATTTTCAATATTTTTTGTTTTGCTAGGTAATTGCTTTATTTTACAAAAATAAAACATAGCATTAATACTTCATGTTTCGACTTGACTTTAGCAAAATTTCAAAAAAAAAAAAAAATGTATAATTGTAAAAGTTGTTGATGTTTGTGTGGAGCCCGTTTCTCCAGAAGTTCCTTGCAGTGATCATCACAAGTCCTTGGGATCATCTAAAATCAGTCGGACAAGAGAAAATAGTTTTATTAATAGATAATCTTGTGCCTGAATAAAGCATTTTTTTCAAAATCAACAATATTGCGGACTTAAGAAATATTTTTCAGATTTTCGAGAAAAAAACCGACAATTAATTGTTAAAAAAAATCGAAATATAATCAAAAAAACATGCTTCCATCAAGCACGAGTTTTTTATGGTTTTCAAAAGCAGTATAAATGTTATTAAAATTTACCAACCGGGTTTTAAGTTACGTGATCAGCAGTTCAAAAAGCAGGGTTTTGAAGAAAACGCATTTAAGGATTTGCTATCGGCTCCGGAGCGCCCGAGCGCCCTTTGTTAATTGTTGGATAACTCGAAAAGTATTTGTCTGATTTTCTCACAATACTTTTAAGATATTATACTTTAACTCTTTCCGTCTCGGTGGTTAGCGTTGCCACCTATTTTTTTATTTTTTTTACGACGGTTGGGGACATTTATGTTTTTAATTTTGCACGAATATTGATTATTGCTTCCTTTTAAGTGAAGAGGACGCTAATAGCTAGAAATACACCCACCACGTGTAAAAATTCATAATAAATTCAATAACTCAATTTATGGTTTGATTTTTGTGCAAATTTAGTTCTTGTGGAGTGTTTGATACACAGTGGTTGCTTTCTCGCTTAAATTTCGATTATTTTACGAATATTTCTTATAATCAGTGGTGGTTAGCAACAGTAACCACCGTGACGTAAGTGTACCTAGAATTTGCTTTTTTATACGGTCACTATGAGTGGGACTTTCTTTGGTATTTACAATATTTTAGGCAATTATTTCAATAATGCAACTATCATTGACGCAAAGGGAAATTGAAGAATGTTTGTGTGAAGATTTACCTTCAGGACCTGATTGTGAAGCCAGTTCCGATGAGGATGAAAATCTAGACACGCCTGAGTGGCCAGTGTCAAAATCGATATTGGATGTGTGTGGGGCAGATGCACAGAATATCCATGAAGAGCTATTCATATCATACCATTATCAAACTTTGTAAGTCAGAATAATAATGTTAGCTCTACGATCTTGCAGCCACCTAAATGGAAAGGACCTTCTCTATGGATATACCTGGCGAGTTTGTTGAGAGTGTGGGCTTAGCTGATCATATAATCAGCTTGGAAGATGTAACACCATTCCGATTGTTTCGCATGTTTTGAACAGAGGACTTGGTTGAGGTCATAAGCTTTCAAACTAACCTATACGCAACACAAGAAGGTAAACCTTTTTCTCCTACCAGTCCTTCTGAAATACAAACTTTCTTGGCCATAAATATGGTGATAGGTATAAAAAGCTACCGACAAAGATTACTGGTCTTCTGCTCCTGATTTACGTGACTCCTACATTTCCTCTTGTATGCCCCTAAATCGCTTCAGCTGGCTTCTTGGATGCTTGCATCTGAATGACAATAATCTCATGCCTGCTAGAACGCATTCAGACTATGATAAGTTATATAATATAAAGTCCGTCCTATGCTTGAAATTCTTCGCCGCAACTTCAGAAATAATTATAAACCATCCGCTGTAAAGAAATACAATAGCAATATGAACTTCGTTGATAAATTCGATCAATTAAAAGCCTGTTACTCCATCGACCGAAAATCCCAAAAGTGGTGGCACCGATTTTTTTTCATTTCTTGGATTGCTGCGTTATCAATAGCTATATAGCTTACAAAGAGCTTCTGATTAACAGACCTCATTTAGATGAGTTGACATTGAAGGACTTTCGCGCTCAATTTATCAGGGGCTGTTATCACCTTGCTACGTAAACAAGCGAGCTTCAGGAAGTTCCGCGATCAGCAATGGATCAAGCCCAAGATCTCCTGTACCAGTTGCTATAAAACGGTATAAGCCTAGCGTGCCTGCTGAAATCCGCCATGAGAGTAATCGACACCAACCGCTTAGAGGCACACCTAGAAGATGCGCCTTTTGCAGTACCAAAAGCGTCCCTGTCCGCACAGTATGGCAATGCAGAACATGCCACGTTCCTCTTTGCCTCCGAAAAGGAAAGACATATTTTTCAAATTTTCACAAGAAATAATTGTTTGTAAATTTATTACCAAATTTTGTATTTTCTTTTTTCTAAAAATAAATAAAAAAGTGAAGTAATTGAGTGCATTAGTTTTAATAAATTTTTGTACCCTTCAGTCATGGTGGTTACTGGTGGTGACCACCTTTTTTCTCAAAAACCTAACAATAAATATTTTTTTTTTTGCATTCGTGTGTTACTTGTATTCCATATTCACCAATTAACAACAAAAAATAAATTTTTTATGTCGCAGTAAAGAGCGTGACGGAAAGAGTTAAGAAAATTCCAAAAAAAAATCTAATCTTTTGAAAATTCTGACTACTCCTAGCCCCTTAATAATTTTGAATTCGAATATCTTGTGAAGAGTGAAGTTTTGGGCGTCATGCTTTATGACCGAATTAATCAGAAATTGCCTAAAAAATAATGTGCTTATTCTTTGTTTGTTTTTTCTCTTATAAATGGGAAAATTATTTATAATTATTACTCTTTTCAGTACATAAAAATAAAAAATAATAATTTGATATTACTTAAATCATAATAATTTTATATTACTTTAAAAAAATAATTTTATGTTACTTAAAAAAATGATAATAATTATATATTACTAAAACAAAAAAAGAAAAGTAATTTTATATGACTTAAAAAAATAATAATTTTTTATTACATAAAGAAATCATTATAATTTTATATTACTTAAAAAAATAATAATAATTTTATATTACTTAAAAAAAAATAGTTTTATATTACTTAAAAAAAATAACAATAATTGTGTATTACTTAAAAAAACAAAAATAATTTTGTATTACTTGAAAAAATCATAATAATTTTATATTACGTACCCAAAATCATAAAAATTTTATATTACTTAAAAAAAAAATAATTTTATATTACTTAAAAAAAATAATAATTTTATATTACTTAAAAATAAAAAAATAACTTTACATCACTTAAAAAAAATAATAATAATTTGATATTACTTAAAAAACAAAAAATAATTTTATATTAATATACTAAAAAAAAAATAATTTTTTATTACTTAAAAAACAATCATAATTTTATATTACTTAAAAAAAATCATAATAATTTGATATTACTTAAAAAAAAATAGTACTAATTTTGTATTATTTAAAAAAAACAAAAATAATTTTGTATTACTTGAAAAAAATCATAATAGTTTTAGATTACTTAAAAAAAAACAATAATTTTATGTTACTTAAAAAAAAAAATAAAAATTGTATATTACTTAAAAACAAACCATAATAATTTTATATTATTTGAAAAAAAAACACATAATAATTTTACATTACTTAAAAAAATAATAATAATTTCTTACAGTTTATGACATCTACAATAAAGGCTACTTCTGTAGAATTTAATTTGTTTCATTGTAACTGCGCAAAAAAAAATTGAAAATATGTTTTTTCTCCATCGCTACAGTCACTTAACTCCTTAAATGCTGAAAAAAAATTCTTCTTAACACATGAAAGAAATAATTTCTAAGCTCATTTAAATATTATCGCCTTTAAGTCTTTTATTTCTCTGTGTGCCAGTAAAGCCAGCATTAGCTTTTAAGTGGAGCAAATGCAGAATACATTTCATTAGCATAATCATATTTTCTTCATTAAAAATTTTTGATCTCTCAAAATCTCATTCCAGCCATTTTTAAGTGTTTCTCTCTTCCCTCTTTCTTCATTAATAATTCAAGCGACAGTTGCAAAATTTCCCCCACTTTCAATTACCAACACCATTTGTTGTACGCTTATAAAGGAATTTAAAATCACTTATGCTCGCTCTCTTTTTAAATTCCACATTTTATCAAGAGCAATTCAAGCCACCAAGTGTCGCCAGCAGCAAGTGCTGCCTATACGTTTCAATCTCACCACATCCTTTCATTCAATCATATTTCTGCCGTTATCGAAGAGAACCACCACAAAACACAACCACCTCTTTGCTTGCTTTCGCCTCCCTAAAAGACAAAAACAAATTTACATTCCCACGATACCAACTTTAATAATCCTGTGTTAGTATTATTAACGGTAATTCATGTCATTTATAAGCTTAGCATTATTGCTGCACAGAGAGTCATGGCTCAAGGCAACCTTGTGTTGCTATTCATCTGAGATTATCAATGATTCTAAATGAGTGTACCGAAATCTAATGTCTCTCGGGAGAAATTGAGGAATGCTGAGGGGAGATGATGGATATTTACGTATGTATGTATGTATTTAGAAGTGAAAGGCATTTAATGCAAATGAAAATCAAAGGAAGATTTTAGCTAGTCTCTCTAACGAAGGTAATTTATGCTTGACTGCGATTTATTTACACCTCATCGAATAAACTGCAAAGGCAATGCTGACAAGTGCAAACAAATGGACACACATTGGCAAAACCACAGCAGCTATTATGCGTGTGAATATGCAAATTGCTTCCTCCAACCAGAACATGAATGGACTATAATAAAAACAAACAAACGCAATGAACACAAATCTATGTGCATACGTCATAGTCGATAAATTCAATCAATCAGTGAGAAATTGCAAACAAATCGCAATGGGATGAACGAATGAATTGTACAAAGCGGAAATTTACAGACACCAGCCGCAAGCTCACATGCAAATGTATCGAGTGTTTTTTTAAGCGCTTGAAAGCTTAAAATGATAATAAAAAATAGAAATATTTCTGGAATAAATAATTTTTTATGGCATTTATTCTTTGATCAGTTTAATTTTGGCCTACTTTTTCGAATAAATCGGGCCGTCAATTGAGTCAAAGGTGGCTTGCATATTGCAATAAAGTGACTGTTAAGTGCGGTGTGTATGGCAAGTTGCGCTGTCTTCGTGGCACAAAATGTTTTCGATGTTTAGCTGATTAGTGTTTGAAAACAAAAGTTCAGTCAGCACAGTTTGATAGCGCGCGCCATTCATCGTAACGGGAGCTCCTTCTTTATTTCGAAAGAAATAAGGCCCGACCGAAATAAGGACGCCGTCAGTACTATGAACTTCGTGAACAGATTTTTTTTTGTTTTTCAAAGTAAATTTCCACAATTTGGAAGCCTTGTGCTGGCGTTCAACGATTCGTGATAATGTGCCACAGCTTACTGAACAGAAATGTGAACACAGTTTGCCCTTCTCAGCTGCCAAACCATAGTAATCGATATCAATAGTTCTCATGCCGCAAAAAAAAAAAACACCCGATACACGTATCTATGCCTCATATATGTGCATACATACGTACACATGAAGTTGAATTAAAGAAATAGTTGATTGAAATCGCAGACACCTACACTTGGTTCATATCTACGTTAATACTTACGTACTTATGTATGTTTATATGGGTGGATGTGTGTTTGTTTAATCGTAAAAAGTAAGGAGGTATTGCTGGCCGATGATAACATTCACGTCTTTCTTCCAACCAGCAATTTGTGTGGGGTGATGAGCTATGATAATGTTTGTAACCGCCCACAACCTTCTCCCTCCGCAATGCCGGTTCAGTGTTGCTTTCGCAAAGTGTTTATTTTCCTTTTAATTTGATGAAGGGTCCTTCAGATGTTGTAATACTATTTTTTTTTCAGTGGCGACTGCTAATACTAAAGTGTCCTATAAAGGGTTAAATACCACGCATTTTCTTCACCTCTTTACTTTGTCACTCAGCTAACATTCCAAATGAGTCTGTCGTTCTTCTATTATATTTCACAAAAATGAGTTGGGTTAAGCCATGCACAGTTCTATTGAATGAGTTGCATTTCCTATCCGCTAGCAAATCGGCAAATTCCATTGGGTACTTCGGTATCATCGGTATGATTCGAATTACCTATTAGGTTGGGCAATAAGTTCGTAGCGTTTTTACCGAAGATTTTTATTTAAACAAAAAAAAAAAACAATAATTGTATCAATAAGTTAATCAATTATACATTCGTCATTTTTTTTTTTTTTTTTTTTTTGTCGGGACAACTAGCAAGTGCAGCACTCAGACATTAATTGAGTCCATTGTACTACACTTGGATTCCCTTTTAATTTTCTTTAAATCTACCCGATCTCCGAAGAAATCTGAGTAGATCTTGTGGTGCCAAGGAGCCAAGATGGTCGCTTCTTAACACATCAGTGCCAAAGACCTCAAACCTGATTCGGGCGAAGGCGGGGCAGACACACAGGAAGTGATCCGCCGTCTCATCCTCCTCTTCACAAGCTGGGCAGAGTACACTGTCTGAGATGCCCAACCTTTCCATGTGCTTTGCCCACAGAAAGTGGCCCGTCATTAGTCCAACCAGCCGTCTGCACTCCCCTCTGCCTAATGACAGAAGGGTTTGCGACAGTCGATCGGACATGACAGGTAACATCAGTTTTGCCCATCTGCAGCCTCTCTCAGCCTGCCAAGCTCGCTTGTGGGTAGTAGTTACCCATTTGCTAACCGTGGCCGTGATGGCCGCAGAGGGGAGTGGCAAAGCATTCGTCATTTACAATCTCTTCCCACCACTCGACCAATTTGTTGATGCCGTTCTGCCAAGTCAGTTTTTAAGGACCTCTTTGTTATCGAAGGTCACGCCCTTCATATGGTTTGACGGTTTGACAGGGAGCAAAAAAGCTGGTAATCGGTCGGCGCAAAGACCAGAGAATACGGCGAAAGCTGCAGGACCTCCCACTCGAGCTCTTGGAGTGTGGCTTTGACGATTTGTGCAACAAGGAGCCTGGCGTTGTCGTGAAGGGATATGGTTTGACCATGTCGATCAGGCCTTTTCAGTTGAATAGCTTCATTCGCATGGTGTAGCTGGACAATGCAGAGCTTCTCGTTGACCGTGGAATTCTTTTCGAGCATTTCGCTATTCACCATGCCCCACCAGTCCCACCAAATACATATCTTGATTTCTGTGGATGAAGATCCGGCTTGACTCTCGGCTCTGTCGTACCTCCTGGTGTCACCCACTCCTTTCTTTGCTTCATATTAATGTGTAGGCACCATTTCTTATCTCCCGTAACGATTCGGTACAAAAAGCGCTGTTTATGACCGCGTGTTGCTCGATGGCGGGCGAGATGCTGAGAAGTAATTTGAAGGCGACTTTCTTTGTGTTTTTCGTTGAGCTCGTGATTTTTTTTTCAGGCTCTTAATTTTTCGGTAAATCCCATTGAATGAAGCTGATTGAGAATCGTTTTATGTTCGCAGTTCATTTGTTCCGTCAATTCACGACTGGTTTGGCGACCTCAAAAGTGATTTGAGACGTTCTTCATCGAATTCAGAAGGCCTTCCGCTACGGGACGTTTCGTCGACGTCAAAGTCGCCGTTTTTGAACTTTGCATTTCCGTGCTGTAAACGCACCTAGGACACCTCCTCCATACACGTCGCAAGTGTACCGGGCTGCTTCGGCAGCTTTTTGACCTCGTTGAAAAGTAAGGAAAAACAGGTGCCGAAAATGTTGAGTTTTGCTTGCTGGGATCTCCATTTCTAAGCCTCAAAGCTAATGAAAAATTAAATAACTAAAAAATACAATCAACATAGTTTTTTAGAGCAGAAAAAGTTCTATGTAATGAATACGAATTAAGGGGTTAGGTGGGTTTGAAAATTTCAAAAAATCGAATTTTGTTTTTTTGTCTCATTAAATAGTACAGTATGTTTAAAATACTCTCCTAAAATTTTAAGTCAATCCGAGTAAAATTCTAAGAGATAGACCCTTCAGAAGTTCCGCCCATTAGGCCACGTCAGTTGAGCGCTTCGCTCCTATACGTGTTTATCTCAAAACTCCATTTTTTAAGTCGGTGGACACGATATCTCGAAAAGTTATGAAGCGATTTAGTTCAAATTTTGTACAAATCTTTGAAATAACAATATCTAGTTATTGAACGAAGGATTTTTTTTTTGTTAATTACAACAATTTTTTTTAGCCAATGTATGTCGAAAATTTCACTAAAAAATGTGTTTTTTGGTTCAAAGCCTGTCATAAATTCAAATTTTGATTTTTTTTTTCCTTCATACAACAACGAGATTTATCCATGTACTAACGAAATCCGTTTGGTTTTCTGATTTTAGATGAACCAATAATGAGCTATGCTGTCCACGGCAAGAGCATTTTTTTTGAGACGTCAAGGAAGATGAGGTACCAACGGCTGAGTTTTCAAAAT
Source organism: Anastrepha obliqua (assembly GCF_027943255.1). Classification (NCBI taxonomy): domain Eukaryota; kingdom Metazoa; phylum Arthropoda; class Insecta; order Diptera; family Tephritidae; genus Anastrepha; species Anastrepha obliqua. The sequence continues at coordinate 108,571,039 of NC_072894.1, read as the reverse complement.
TTTTAAATAAAAATTTCACAAAATACTGTTTATATATGTATCTTAGATACAGTGAATTGCTTAAATAAAATATATGATTTTATATAAATACTAAAAAAAAATAGTCAAAATGTTCTTTTTTTCAACCTCTGAAACCCACCTAACCCCTTAACAACCTTTGCCAAGCAGCAAGCAAATCGTTGTAAAATTAAAGAAAATATAAAAGCGCTCATGAACTTATTCCCCAATCAATGAATGAATGGGACAAAAATAGAAATACGTCTATTAGTTCAAGTGCACTTTATTCAAGACAGAATATTAAGAAAGACGATTTTTTTTGCTTGTGCAAAAATTTTCTTGACACACTGTATTTTAATTTTTTGTTACCGGGGTTAGTGCAAGTGCACAACACTACTATATGGTACAAATAATTATTAAAAATTTTTAAAATTTGTTAAATAATTAACTACTCAATACTAAAACTTAAAAAAAACTTTCCTGCTAGTGAATTCGCAAAACCTAGCAATAGCTGACCGTTGAGTGCTTAGTGAGTGAGTGAGTTTTAACTCCCAAAAAAATCCACGTTTCAGTTCAAACTTTACTTTTGAGATCCAACTTTTATCATGAGCAAAAGCATAAGCAAGTGGGTTGAAGTGGGTTGAAAAATATACCAGCTACCAGATGTACCTTTTATTTTAAAATTCCACACAGCACAAAAACTAACTATTTATGCAAAATACCCGTTGTTACTGTCGGTGCTTTCGGATTTTAGCAAATTTCTTTTTAGTGGCTAAACGTATTTTAGAGTTTATTGTAACCTAATAGCAGGAAGTTATAGACAGACGGTGTGAGCGCACGTTGAGCGTAAACATAGGTATTTGTATGCAGGAATGATTTTTTACTTTCCACAAGACCTTCATTATTTACATAAGTGCCACGCGCATGTTAAAAATGTTTAACATATGGCCAGGCGTACCCCCGAGTGCAGTACCCAAGAGGTGTACATACGGTAAAACTATGCTTGGGTATGTAAGAGTGCATAACTTGGTGCGGCAAACACAAAGTGTGCGAGTGTATGTGTGTGTACAATGTACGTTTAGCGCATTTGCCTTTGTCATATCCATGCATGCTTACCCCAACGTGGTTGTTGTTGCTGAGAGAGTCAGCAATAATGGATGAGAATTCTTTGAATTCTATTTTGCCACTGATATATACACCAATGCGCTGCTTAAACAGCAGCACATAATAGAAAGTACGTGCATAAATATAAAATACGCTGATATGTCGCAGATTGTAACTCGCTGCTTAACATACAAAAGGATACTGGTGTATCCGGCTTAACAGTTTCAGGCTGCTCGTTCTTCTACTACCCGTAGCCAACTATTAAAACACAACATTTGATATTTGAAAAAAAAAAAAATAATAATAATGTTAAATGCATGCGGCGCCCGTCAATTGCTTTGCGCTCCATTTTCCTGTAATACACCTCAAGCGTTTATCTATTTTATATAATACCCACATTGAGCGGTACACATAATCGTATCGCATCGCATCGCATTGCTTGAGCTGCGCTGCGCTGCTCGTTATTTTTACTGCCACTTTGCCACTAACTATCCGACATCTTCTGCCTTGTTTGAGTGTATTCAAAAAGCCATCGCTTCATATATACATATATGAGCAAGTAAGTGTTTGCTATCTACTGACACTGTTTGTTTCGCGCATCCTCTTAGGCTACACGTCTCATCGGTCGCCACCCTCAGCCGCTGCTTCAATCGCAGCACCGAAATTGCGCTCCACTTTATTCCTGTTATCTGCCAATGCTTGGCTTTTTACGCTTCGTTGAAAGTTTGCTAGCACACATTGGATGCCACTTTTTTCGTTGGTTTGGCATTGTCTGCCTTCTGCTCGCCCATCACCTATTCCATTCTACCCATACTACCCATTATGCCCATACTTTACAGTTTACCTTTTTTTTCTTTTCTCATATTTGTTTCCTTTAATTCTTTTTCCGGTGTTTTTTTCCTGTTTTTGTTAGAAATTTTTCTCCTTTTTCGCTTTTCCCCAATCACTATTTCCCGGGCGCGCTCGTAAAAATTTTCATATGTGCTAAGTTATTTCCGTTCCATCCGCACTTGAGTTGGGGATGCACTCTGTCTGCCTATGCCGCTTGTCCATATGTTGTCGTTGACGCGCTTTTACCGTTACCATTACCATTGCTGTTGCTCTTCCTGTAGCGGAAGGCTGGCTTCGTTGGTATGCTCAGTCGAATGCTGGCACATTATATGCGCAATATTCATGCGATTCCCCATTAAAATGAATATTCATTTAAAGATGAAATACTTTTTCGAAAGACGTGCAGTGCTTGCGTAATGGATATTTCGCAGTAAATATAGCCAGTTATTAAAATAAAATCGAAAGCAGAAAATTGTGTGCGTTTGCAATATAAATTTCTTTTTTGGGTTTAAAATTGAGTTCGCCATAACAGCAGGGAGCTGGAAGTTCAAGGTTTGAAACATAGTTTGTTTTGGTTGGTGGTGCTGGAAATAGATATCCAATTAAATTAGCTTTCTTGCTATTCTTCGTGGTTTTTCGTAGTATATGGAGTTACTTATTTGGTGAAGAAGTTTTTGTGCGTTACATTTTGGTTTTTGTGTGTTACTTTGTTGGTTTTTGTGTTTTTGACTATTTACGTAAAATAGCAAATTTGTGTGCTTATTGTAGCGTGGTCCAATTTTCTTTGATAGTCACGTACACACATAAAGGTGTATATGTACACTGACGATACATTTCTGAATTATCCAGGCAAGTTAGCGTCAGCTGTGCACTAGTAGCCTTTCTAATGCCTTGCATGAGGCCATCCATATACAAGATAACCATCTGCTTTGAGGTCTCTGCTGCAATAGCCTTTGCAAGGTCATAATTCTTATATTGATTTTTGCCTCCATTTGATTTTTCTAAAAGCTTTCCCTCAGGGACTGAAATATGAGTAAGTGGAGCAGCATGGCGTATGAGCAACATATGCGGAAATATATACAATTCACTGTACGAATGTAATTGATGGCATGGCGTATACGCAACTTACACAAAAGTATCATCGCACTGTTTTTACTTATAGTTTGAGAGTAAGTCCGAATCAAATTTTCTTGAATTCATTGAAACTCTTCGTTTTGTTTAACATTTTTTCAAACCTAAATTTCTTTTTATTTAAAAAATGTGACTTAACGGCGAATCTTTAAACCAAAATTTGTGTTTAACTCATAAAATTCACCACAAAAGCGGTAAAAGTGCTCACTAAGTGTACTTTTATAAATATTTTTTGTTCTGTATTTTTATTTAGTTATGAAGTTTTTTCCAAAATTTTTTCCATGCGAAGTCTGCGTAAGTATATACATTTGCCATTGAAACTTCATAGCACTAATCTGCTTATGATAATATACGACTAGAGCACTAAGACAAACAAATTTCGATAGTGTCAAAAGGAAAATGGCTTCTTAGAGCTCATTCCAAGAAAGTTCTCTATATATAAGTCGTGCAGCAATATTTTTATATCCATATTTTTTCAGTTGAAGTCCCGAAATTTGTATGTATGCTAATAACTATGCGCAGAACACTCCAATTTGCACGGTGTTCTTTGTATTCTGAAGCTGGTCTCTCCTGGAAGGTTCTTTACGGCATAAGTTTTACAAAATTCGAGAACAAGCGTGTCTATAACCCAAAATGTGTTGAAAAATTATAAAAGTAGTATGCCAACTGCAATAAATTAAAAATTATTTAATCCATTGCTATTAAACTTTGAAATATTCACATATTTTTGAAACCAAAGGGAGAGTTTTCCTAAAAATTGCTGTTTGCTTGTATGCTCGCTGTGTGTCAATCTGCACTAAGCGGAAATAAGCGGGCAAAGCTGTGTTGAAAAATGTATGCTCGCTGATTTCTACTTCGTCTGATTCCTTAAAATTTAACTTTGTGTGTAGAAACCTTTTTATAGATGACGAAGATTATTTATATTCATGATTTTTTCGAGAATTCTGGTCAAACTATTAACATCTTCGCCTTCAAATGGAGCTCCATGAAATAGTGAAAAAAAGCAACGCAAATTGTGGAGGGACAACCCATCTCTTCACCACCAAAAAACAATGGGCTGGTTCGTTCAGCATTATTATTCACCAGATCTTAGAGCCTGCGACGGCTTTCTGTTTTGTGAGCTGAAATCTCTATTAAAAAGAACCACTGTTGAGTCCGTTGAGAGCTGTGAAAGAGAAAGTGTTTCGGGTAGTGAAAGATTTGTTTGCAGCGACTAGAGAACAGGTACATACTGAAGATGATATGTAATAAGTTAAATAAATTGTTTAGTCTCATTTAGCTCTATCTCATATGAATAGCTTACAATGAGCCTATATAGAATGTCCTGGCTAGTAGAGTCTATCAATCTATCTATACAGGGTTACCGGGAAAGCTGCTGTCCTAGATATTTAAGGACATTATTATACCTAAAAGGAAATACTAGTTTTCAAAAAAATTTACAGAATAGTTTCCATACAATTTTTGTTTTTTTTTACTTTAATGATGTGGGGTAGGAAACACTTAGTGGAAAATCGCAAATTCAAAACTTTATCAATTATCCATTTTTAATTTACAGGGCTTTTACGGTGTTAAAAATGCAGAGATAACAAAAGTGAGAGATAATAAAGATAGGATAATAAAATGAAAGATAATAAGTGAGCATGAAAGGAGACTAGTACAAGAAACGCATTCCAAAGCTTTGTCCAAAAGAGAGTACTCCAGTACTAGTCTGGTGGCCCGCAACAGAAAAGAAATACAACCAAACCAAGCTGAACAAGATACAACGAACAGCGTGTATCTGTAGGAGCGCTTAGCACCAGTCCTACTGAAGCGCTCAATGTACTAATTCATCTATTACCATTAGACTTACTTGTAAAAACAATCGCTACCTGCAGCGTGGCGAGGCTCAGACCTTAGACTCCAACTCCATTTCATCCAAACTAGTTTAACAGTGTAGAGAGGAACTATCATAGAATTATTTAGTCATTGGCTTGAAATTACTCTGATATGGGTTCCCGGTCATCGGAACACACGGGGTAATGAGATAGCGGATGAGCTAGCAAGAAAAGGTTCGACACTAGACATAGCAGAGGCGATGGCAATCTCCACCCCACTCAACACAATAAAAGCACCCATTGCTTCACACAATCATGCTTTAGCCGAAATAAGGTGGAAGCAATTAACTACTGCAGCACAACAAGAAAAATAGGGACGTCGTACAACATCCAGAGGTCGAATTACCTATGAGGATGCTCTCGCTCAAGCATCTCACGTATCACTACAACCCATACAGGTCATTTGAAGGTAGGGTATCATGCAGCCAGACTCAACCTCCCCTTCAATCCCGTCTGCAGAAGCTGTCAAGCGGAAGGGGTGAAGGAAAATCGTTTCCAGTACTTATGTGAATGTCCAGGGCTAGCTAGGGCACGACTTCGCTCCTTCGGTAAGCCTTTCTTACGGCAAATTAATGAGATCTCAGACATCGAAATGAAGATTAACGAAACAAAAAAATCAATGTGAGACAATGACAGGCACCCCAATTAACTACAGAAACTGCACAGGGCTTTTTCAAATTTTATTCGTGATTTTAATTAACTGACATACGCTTTAACTAAAAACACAAAAAGAACTGGATCTTTAAGCTAAAATTAAAGAAAGTAGACAAGTAAACAAAAACAAAATCATTTTTTTTTTGTTTCAAATAATTTTAGAATCGAATATCTTGAAAACGGTTAAGTTTTGGACAACATGTCAAATAACAGTGACGTGGGTGCCGATACGCGAGTGCGCCGACTGTTTGTTTGATGACGGAAGATTCTTCGTTTTGTTCTCGTTCACCATCAGACCCATGCGCTTTGCTTCTTTATCCAGTTGGGAAAAGGCAGAACTAACTGGCTAGAAAAGTGAATATATAAAATTTATGTGTGTGTATGAGTGTAGATATGTTCCCTGCAGACACCGTTTTTGATGGCTGATGAAGAAGAGTGACTATCGGCCCAAAGTAAAAGCGTTGCCACCTTTATAAAAAACTAAGAGTGAATTAAATATGAAAGTTAAGGGGTTAGGGGTAGTCAGAGACCCGAAAAAATGATGAGTTTCAATTTTTTTTTTTTGCTAGTCAATTGCTTTATTTTACAAAAATAAAAACATAGCACTAATACTTCATGATTCGACTTGACTTTAGCAAAATTAAAAAAAAAAAAGAAAATTATTAATTTCAAAAGTTATCACTGTTTGTGTGGAGCCCGTTTCTCCAGAAGTGCCTTCCGGTGATCATCACAACTCCTGGGAGATTCAACTAAAATCGGACAAGAGAAACTAGTTTTATTAATAGATAATCTTGTGATCGATCAAAGCTTTTTTTTGTTTTCAAAATTAACAATATGGCGGCCTCAGGAAATATTTTTCAAATTTTCGATAAAAAAACTTACAATTAATTGTTAAAACAAATCCAAATTTTTGAAAAAAAAAAATCCTTCGATCAGGCGCGATTTTTTATGTTTTTCAAAAGCAGTATACATTTTATTGAAATCTACTAAGCAGTTTTTAAGTTACAGTGATCAGCAATTCAAAAAACATGGTTTTGAAGAAAACGCATTTAAGGATTTGCTATCGGCTCCGGAGCGCCCGAGCGCCCTTTGTTAATTGTTGAATAACTCGAAAAGTATTTGTTGGATTCACTTCAAATTTACATACAATTTTTTAGGATATTATACTTTGAGAAAATGCAAAAAGAAATCAATTTTTTAAAATTCTGACTACCCCTAACCCCTTAAGTAAAATATTTCAATGTGGTTATCAAACGAAAAGTAGCCTAAGTAAAAAAAAAATAGTATGAGATTGGTATGAAACGAAAAGCGCTGCATCAAGTCTTGAGAAAATAATCGATTTTTGGTAGTTTTTTTTTTTTAATTAAGTAGGAATGATTATTCGAGGATCGGACAAAAGGCAACTTATTATATATGTATTAAATTATGTTGATGTAAATTTTTATTAAAAAATATTGAAAATTGACAAATTTATGTAAATAAACATAACGAGTTAAAAAAAATGACGTCATCTGGTGGCAGCGATACAGCAATGAATAAGCATTTGATATCCAAAAACCAAACATTTTATTAATCTACACAATAGTGGCTATCATTGTACGTAGCCGTTGTTTGTTTTTTTTTTTTTGACATTTTTTGTGTGTTGTTCACGATTTTTTTGATTTTCAACAGGCCCAAAAAAATAGTTATTTTCAAAATTTTGAAAATCGGCTACGTACAACGATAGCCAATGCGATAACAAAAATTTGGAAAAAAAGAAAATTAAAATCGGTTCATTAGTCTTCGAGAAATCGTTGCCACCGTATCAAAAAAAGTCGTTTCGAGAAAAACACGTTTGAAATAAAGCATCTTATCGTAAGCGCTCCGGGTCCGAACGGACGGGCGCTCACTTAAGTGTACATAGAATCGGGAAGAAAGCGAATTTCGCTCTAAAATTTCTACCACATTTTCTTGAGTAGTTATACTAACAATTTATGTAAAAAAATCGATTTTTTGGAATTTTCACAATGGTGGTCCCCCTTAATAAAATTAACCATCGAATTGGCATCATGCGAAAAAAATATCTATTACTCCATTAAAATAGTCGTTGCCCAAAAAACAAAAAATGCTGTGGTGATTTTATTTTCATATTTCTGTTTTGTTATTTAATTCCTTACTTTTTATTACGCTTCTTTTACACAATTTTCTTTAACTTACACCTTCGCATGCACATAACAACAAATTTTCACTATCAATAAGCGCTGAGTGCCCAAAATTGTGTGGTCCGTTGAACCTGACTTCAATTTAATTGGCCACTGAACCAAATAATTGAATATAACGCATCAACAATCAAATTCAATATATTCACCACCACAACAACAACAGCAAATGGCTTATGCAACCTAAATTACTAGTATATTGACGGGTATTTATTAATTGGTCTGCTCAATCGAAATGTCAACGCGCCAAGTGACTTTTCAACCACAAAACGTGGTGTACGACACGTCTACACTTGACCTACCACAACTTTCACTCAACTCACTCACTGGCACAAAAATAACACCAATAGGCCATTCATTCATAAATCAAATCAATTCGGTGCCATTAAACTTTTGTACGCATGGGCTTACATAATTATCGTGCAGTGAGTAAATCCAACAAAAAGGAAAAAAAGAAAAAATAATGAAAATAAAAATTGTATTGAAAATACTATTTTCTATAATAGTTGTATGTAAAAATAGTTAGTTACTCAGCATTAAAATCAATTTGCATATATCACGTACACATTTTCGATTATTTAATACAATTTCACACTTCCATGCCAAGTATTGCCTGCCTACAAGTACGCTCACTGACTCCACAAGTATGTACGCGCAAACACTTGCTGGCATACACACACTGCACGAACGTGTGTGCAAATATTTGTATATACAAACATATGTATGCATGTCACACATGGCATGTACGCGCCACCGGCGTGCAGCAGCTTTGCCTGCCAAAGCGCCAAAAATAAAAATTATACTTTCGTACTCTGTGCGGGAATACTAAATTACTACTCAGAAAATATAATAGAATTTGCATATTTTGGCCTGCATCAACGCATCAGTGCCACAAACGGCCACACATGATTTTATACGTATAAATTTATACATTAGGGTGGTGCATTTTTTGTACCTCGAAGCTATGTTTGATTCTACCAGGTAGTAACATAATGATTCAATGGGTTGGGTATTAGTTTAAAGGAAGAAAGTTTCTTATAACTGTCGCCCCTTGGCAAGCAATGACAAACCTTCGAGTGTATTTCTGCCATGAAAAAAGCTCCTCATAAAAAAATATCTGCCGTTCAAAGTCGGCTTGAATAGCATCAAGACGTACGCCACAAATAGGTGGAGGAGCTCGGCCAAACACCCAAAAACTGTGTACGCGCCAATTATATATATACATATAAATATATATGAGATCTGCCAACGATGCAGTAAATCTCTGATTTCTTAACTTTTTTTCTTCATTTCTTTATTATTTAAGTCAGCCTATCAAAGTGGAAAACCCTGCGGGTCGGCACTGCAAAACCTTGTTGCTAGGGTAACGTTAGCCAATGACACGAGGGACTACGCTATAGGCATTTGATAATGCCACTTTTGACATTATGTGCAGCTGTGTTAGTAGGCATGGCGTGGACCGGGCGCTAGTGAATTGGATACGTTCGATGCTACCCCAAGAATCGTCACGGTGCGATTAGAGGAAGATCTGCTGGTGCCATCCGCGGTTAATAGAGGCTGCCTCCAAGGCGGTGTGCTGTCTCCAGTGCTTTGGTGCATGGTGATCGTTCCTCTATTCACCACCTTAAGTGATGCTGGAGTCTACGCTCAAGCATATGTGGAAGACCATAACCTGTTTATTAACAGGTCCTTCGCTTATGAACATCTGTAGAAAAGTGTGAAAAACCGTGTATATGATTGACACCTGGTGTTGTGCGAATGGGCTACCGGCAAACCCTACAAATACTGGTATTGTCCTCTGTACCAGAAGGAGGAAACTTGATGGGCTCGTTCTGCCTAAGTTAAAAGGAGTCACAATCCAGCTATCCAAAAAAGTCAAATATCTTGGAGTAATTCTCGATAGTCAACTCCATTGGAAGTCACACGTTGAAATAAAAAGATCCAAAGCACTGACAGCTTTCTGGCAGTGCAAAGGTGTCTTAGTGAAAAATGTGGGATCTTCGTCCTAGCAAGATCCATCGATCTACATGGCTATAATAAGTCCTATTATCACCTATGCATCAGTGATCTGGATGCCTTCTGCAGCCATCAAAGCCACGGTTAGCAAACTTTAACCCACAAGCGAGCTTGGCAGGCTGCTGAGAGAGGCTGCAGATGGACAAAACTGGTGTTACCTTTCATGTCCGACCGACTGTTGCAGTTCCTTCTGTCATTAAGCAGAAGGGACTATAGGCAGCTGATTGGCCTGATGACGACCCACTTTCTGTGGCCAAAGCAGAAACGAAACCAACAACAGAAGCGGATGGAAGAAAAATCAATGTATCTATTTTCCTTTGATGAGTCGTTTCTGTTTTGGAAATAGAGTAAAGGCGCAGCGGGTCAAATCCTGACCCAGTATTTTTGATAACCAAAAATCGTCAAGCACACACTACATATAACTATACATATAACCATATCACATGGCCGTATCAAGCTTCTGCAACATGGTTTTCGATTTTCAAAGTTTTCTATAATCAAACTGATAGATATGAACTTAAAAATAAATTTGATATTTTGCTCACAGAAATTATGGAGGTGAAAAAATTAAAAAAGGCTCTAATAAGTGGTACTACAATAATATCTTATATAGACTAAAATTTTCTGATCCATAAATGAGGTATCGTTGGAAAGTTTTTGAGTCAGTTAGAATTTTAGTTTGAGTTTTTACATAATTTTTCTTGTGAATTTTCTTAGAAAAGCTCTATTTTAATTTTCAAAATTTCGTACCATATTTTCAAAATTTTTTCGACTAAACTCAACATCATTGAAGGGATTGTAAAGCTATCTTTTAATTTTTTATTTTTTATTAATTTATTTAAAAAATATCTTAACATTCCATAGTATTACACCTAGCAAAGCTAACAAGTAAGTTTTCTTCTTCTTAATTGGCGCAATAACCGCTTAAGCGATTTTGGCCGAGTTTAACAAAGCGCGCCAGGCGTTTCTTTTTCGTGCTAACAAGGCCCAATTGGACACACCAAGTGAAGCCAAGCCCTTCTCCACCTGATCTTTCCAACGCAGAGGAGGCCTTCCTCTTCCTCTACTACCACCAGCTGGTACCGCATCGAATACTTTCAGAGCCGGAGCGTTTGTATCCATTCGGACGACATGACCCAGCCAACGTAGCCGCTGGATCTTTATTCGCTGCGCTATGTCTATGTCATCGTAAAGCTCATACATCTCATCGTTCCATCGTCTGCGATATTCGCCGTTGCCAATGGTCCAAAAATTTTGCGCAGAATATTTCTCTCAAACGCTCCAAGCGTCGCTTCATCGGATGTTGTCATCGTCCACGCTTCTGCGCCATACGTTAGGACGGGCATGATGAGAGTCTTGTAGAGTGTTAGTTTTGTTCGTCGAGAGAGGACTTTACTACTCAGTTGCCTACTTAGTCCAAAGTAGCACTTGTTGGCAAGAGAGATTCTACGTTGGATTTCATGGCTGACATTGTTATCGGTGTTAATGCTGGTTCCAAAGTATACGAAGTCCTTTACAACCTCGAAATCATAACTGTAGTAATATTTAGTATAGATAATTTCTAACATAAAAACATTTAAAATTTTACAACATAATTGTGACGCATTGACCACTAAGTCACTAATAACCATTATCTGTTAAGATATTTTCCGGGATGTAGTCTCAAGCGCTTCAGATGTTATGACTACTAAAAAATACACTACCAAACCCCCAAAAAATATATAAAATTAATTAAAAATTAAAACAATTGTTCAAGAAATGTAAACTCCATCTAAATTTGATAAGGGGATTTTCAATTTTTTTTTGGCGCTAAAAAATTGACCATCATTTAGTCGTTTTTGTGTGATGACTCAGTCTTCTTCTCTCGGAAATTTGTATACCACCCTAATGCATGCACACATACAATATTTATGCTTGTATACATCTTATTTTCGCTTTCTGCGATGCCGCTTCATCAACACTCTCCTTGGCTGGTGCTGTTTTTTGTTTTTTTTTTTTTATTTTGTTTTTATTTCTCCTTCTAGTTATTTGACTATTTTCGACGGACTATGCTAAAAGTGGGTCACACAGTTTGCCTTCGCCGGCGTCGTCGTCGCCAACAATCATGTCGGTTGTCATCGCAACAATCCAGTGTGTGAATGAGCCAGCGACCTGTGCCGCCGCCGCCAGCGACACAGTTCGCAACGCCAAGCCACGCCACGACACCAGCCAGCAAAAGTTGCTAAAAGTGCTACCGCATTGTGGGCAATCACGACACCGGCTTCTAGCAACGAAATGTCCGGCGCACACCCATACATACACACACATTCACACTTCTAAGTGTCGTACGTGTATCTGTATGTATGTATGTGTGCGAGCAGTCACGTGTTTATGTCACAGCAAAGCAATGCAAATCCCCTTTGGCACGCGTTCGAAAACACTTCGCCACTGCTCAAGCTTTTGAGTTGTTGTTAGTGTAATGCTTTTTGTTTCAATCGGGTTGTTTTTTTTTCACTTTTCCTTTATCCTTGCATTGCGCTGCCGGTGAATGACTTTCGCAAAGGAACGACGCCCCCGCCAATTTGTCTATGCAGTGGATTTGTGCAAATATTTATGCAAATGTGTTGGTGTGCGTGCGAGTAAATGATTTTGTGTGTGTGTGTGTGTCACAAATACGTATCGCTTATACCGTTAATTTATCCTTGCCATTATTTTTTGTAGCCTTTATCCTTTAATGGCTTTACCATACGTTTGCATTCGCCCGCATACACTTACACACACGCACACACACACTTGCACGCATCCATAGAAATATCCATTTACAAGTAAATGCATGGCGAGGTTTATGTGTTGCCACAAATGCATTGCCATTTATTTGTTGTATGTATGTGTATTGGCATTAGTATGCATGCATGCATGCATGTGTGGGTGTTTGTGTGTAAGTAAATAGGTTATGCATTTAAGTCCTTTTACGTGCTGCAATTTCCATATAAATATAGTTAGGCATTTATTTTGTATATGTATGTGTGTCCGTTGCGCCCACTCACTTACGCCCACTCGACAATACACTTGCAAATTAGTTCTTTACACGCACACACACATACATGCAAGCGCGCTTAGTTTCAGTGGCACACAAATTAAGCGCCATACCAGCGTTGCACCATACACCGGCACCCCGCACACCAGCTCCCACACTTATCAGCATAGCCTTGCAGCGCCACCACTCACCAAACTATTCATTCACTCACCGATTCACCCATCCCTGCACCACTCAACCGATTTATGTAGGTGTCTACCCTCCTCCGCCATTCGGGTTTTCATTCACTTATGCTGGCTTGTCTGCTATTATGGCTGCTTCAAAAACTCGTCTATACACACTTGTAACCCTTTGTGCATGGTTGCCAGATTGTTTGCTATTGTAAATACTTGTTGCGGTTTGACTTTATTCCACTTTTTGCTTTATTTTGTACATACAATGGCTATAAGTAAACATTGAGCTCAGCTCTTAAATTTTGTAGTAATTTTGTGGTTTTTGCTGGTTGTTGCTGTTTATTTATATTCATGTGGTAACCATATTAACATTGCGGTATTGCGTATGTTAGTAAATTTGATTGTAATTTGCAGCAAAATGCTCTTTAATTAAAATGGTTTAATTAATGATTAGAAATGCCAACACGATTTTGTGATAAGCAAATGCAAACTGATAACTCGAATAAAATGTCCTAATTTCTTCCCCCTTTTGTGTTTACTTCACTACTTTTAAGAGTTGAGAATCAAATAAAAAGCTTTCTGGAAAAACACAAAATCTAGAAAGAGTAGTGCCAGTGTCTCCACTGGTGTCTTTTTTGATAATAGCCAAGCGTGAAGCTCAAGTAAAACGGCAAATATATTTGCTGAGTTTTTTAAGGGGGTCTTCTGGTCTCGAGGCCCTGAAATGAAGGGTTTTTTTGGGGATTGATTGTGACAAATCCTGTGAATATTTAAAAAAAAATTTTTTTTTATTTTAAAGGTACATGTCTTGGCTTTTAAAAAATGGTTTTGACTTTGAAAAAAATTAACACCCGCGACCTTGAAATGGCGCTGAAGACGTCCACCTCCAAACGAAACAGGTCTCCATTTTGGTCACGGTTTTTCCAGCTGGGTAATCAGAAAGCAAAAATTAGATATGCGTTGTCTTCAGAGTTGCCCTGGTTAAGTTTTCCCGTGACATTTTTTTTTTTAATTTTTTTTCAAAAGTTATGCAACAATTTTTGAACATTTTTTGAACTTTAAAAGGTTATAAAAATGGAATGAAAAAAAATTTCAAAAATCGTACACGGGGAAACTTAGCGGTAAGTTTTCCGAACCTTTTAAGACCAAAACCATTGAAATCGGAGAATAACTACTATGAAAAGTGTGACCAAAATGCTTAAAAAACACGATTTTCGGGGAAACGCGTTTAAAGATAAAGTTTATGATGAAAACGGCCGGAGGAGGGTACACTTCGGTGCCCAGAAAAATGTAAAAAAATGCGATTTTCAAAATATCCTTTCTGTGGCGTATTCTCGCATACACATACAACAAAATTATGCAAAAAAAAAATCGATTTTTTTTTCGCTGGAGATCAGAAGACCCCCTTAAATCTATGATAATTTTGGCGAAATATCTGACGGATTCGAAATGAAATTCGGCATGAGGCAAGGTGACTCACTATCAACGCTTTTATTTAATGTAACACTGCACTCAGCAATAAACGAAATAGCTCAAGGTGGCACAATATTTTATAAATCGATGTAAATATGCGCATACGCTGACGACATTGTGATTCTTGCGAGAAATAAGGAGGCTCTTCAGAACGTTCTCATACAATTAGTGCAAGCTACAACACCAGCGGGCCTCAATATAAATGAAGAAAAGACGAAGTACATGACACGATCCCTTCATGATGGTCACATCAGAATCGGAAGTTATGTTTTTGAGTTCATGCAAGATTTCAATTATCATACTTAGGCGTAGTACTCAGCATAAATGAGGATATGTTCTTATTTATACAAGACCGTATTCAGGCAGCTAACAGAGCATATTTTGGCCATATCAAAATTATGAAGTCTTCATTGGTATCAAATCAACAAAAACTACAGATGTACAAAACTATTCGCGCTAAAACTATATGCGCTACTACATTTCCGCTGTTTGTCAATAGATGCCGCCAGCTGTGTGTGCTAACCGATTCTAACATACCCTAAACGTCATAAACCAAGCTTAGACATATGGTAAACAAACTGTTTCGACACATTTCCGATTTTGTTTTGGTATCATACACTTTTGGTTTTGTGAAAATGTGTTGATTTTCCTCTTTCATTCGAAAGAAACGGCGGCTGAAGCGCATCGAGAGCTGCAAAAAGTTTGTGGATATGCTGCTTTAAGTGAAACAACGTGCCGCGGTCGGTTCCGTCGCTTCAAAGACGGTGATTTTAATGTTGACTACCGTCCGCGTGAAGGAAGGCCAAAAACCTTCGAAGACGCTGAATTGGAGGCATTGCTCAATGAGGATCCGTGTCAAACGCAAGAAGAGCTTGCTTCAGTATTAGGAGTTACCCGGCAATCCATCTTCAAACGATTGCATGCTTTGGGAATGATTATGAGTTAAAACCAGCGGCAAATAAGGAAAGGTTTTCTTCATCGCATCGTGACGGGTGATGTGAAATGGATTCATTACAGCAATCCAAAGAAAAGAAAATCATGGGGACTACCCGGTCATGCTTCTACGTCGTCGCCTCGGCCGAATATTCAGGCTGCGAAGGTTATGCTATGTATTTGGTGGGACCAAGTGGGTGTTATTTATTATGAACTGTTAAAACCAAGCGATATTATCACTGGGGATCGGTATCGACTTCAATTGATGCGATTGAGCCGAGCACTGCGCGAGAAGGGGCCGCAATATGCGGAGAGGCATGAAAAAGTGATGCTACTGCATGACAATGCTCGACCTCAACTTGGCAAAACCCGTTAAAACCTACCTGGAAACACTGAAATGGGAAATCCTATTCCACGCGTCATATTCTCCAGATATTGCGCCGTTCGATTATCACCTGTTCCGATCAATGGCACTTGGTCTAGCTGACCAGCAGTTCCATTCATATGAAGACATCAAAAAATGGCTTGATCCGTGTATAGCCTCAAAAGATGATGAGTTTTACCGCGACGGTATACGAGATCTAGCAGAAAGATTAGAAAAAATAGTATTAGCCAGCGATAGACAATACTTTCAATAACTCACTTTAAACCATTTTTTCAGAATAAAGTATTATTTTCATCAAACAAACAGCGAAAACTTAGTTGCGAACCTAATATTTATAAAAAGGCCGACTCTCACCTACGACTGTGAAACATGGGTTATTAAAGTTAATGACGTGAATTTACTGATGCGATTTAAAAGAAAATTTCTTAGAAGAATACTCGATCCTATACGATTAGAAGATGGTACATACCTTATACTGTATGTATAACCACGTGCTCAGTGTTTTAATCCCGGGAAGAAATGTAAGGCAGTTTATATAGTCCCAAAGATTACGGTGGTATGGACACGTTTTAAGAATAAGCAGCGAAAGAACGACCAAACAATTATTTGAAGCAAACCCTGAAGGAGCAAGAAGGAGAGGCCGGCCAAGGAGACAATGGTTACAAGACGTAGAAGACGATATACGAAAGATGAAAATCTTACAACATAGAGCGAAAGCGGACTGTCGAGAAGAATGGAGGCGTATTGTAGAGGAGGCAATGGTCCATCCCGGACTGTAACACCAATATGATAATGATGACTAATATTTTTGATGAAGAACCTATCCTTCCGTCCGACTATTCTTCTGACATAGATTATGCGTTGAACTTTCGAGCTTTTTGTCTTTCTCCTGAGAATATTTGTATGATGAATGACTTACTCCAACTGAAATTTTCCTCTCTAACTGTGCTGATGGACTTTCAGCAGTTTTGATAAAAAAAAACTGTTCGGCCTTGATGTATGCCCTGAAAGTTATATTCAACAAATCTTTAACATCGCGGAGTTTCATAGGCGCATGGAAGTTCTCTTCTATTACGCCCTTCTTTAAGAGTGGCAATAAAAAAAAATTACAAAGTTATTTCCAAAATTTTCAAGCTCGCGATTGCAAAACTGAGCTTTGCAGTTAATTTTTTAAATTTTAATTAAAATAAATTGGGACGTGCTCCGCGTCATCTTGGTGGTTTGCGTCTCAATGTTGTTTCACAAATGGAGGGACATACAGTTTTAAACCGACTCCGAACGGCAAATGGTTTTTATGAGGTGCTTTTTCATGGCAGAAATATGTTCGGAGGTTTGAAAGTACTTGTTCTATTATTTGATTTTCATGCACGGCGATTCATGCACCATTCGGCTACGGCGGTTAAATCATGAATTTGTCCAAACCAGCATGGATTTGTTGCCCACAGATCTATAGACTCTAATCTGGTTGTTTTTAGTGAATACTCCGTCGATTGTTTCTCGGCTGGCTTCCAGTTCGACATTATTTACACAGGCTTTTCGCAAACCTTCGACAAAGTTTCTCATAGAATTTCAATTAAAAAAATTAGCTTGTTTCGGCTTTCATACTGCTTTTCTGCAAGGGACGTTGTGTTGCAACAATTGATGGTTTTTCCTCTACCCCCTTGGCGGCCACTTCTTTTGTTCCGCAAGGAAGTCATTTGGACCACTTTTATTTGTGTTATTTATTAATTATTAATGACATCAAAAGTTGTTTCTCATTTGCTAAATTTTTGCTTTATGTTGATTACCTCAAGTTCTTCTGAGCAGAACCAAAGCTTGTTTGAGACTCTCCAAATTTCTGTGAGATCTTTGTCGGGCCATGTTCTCCAATGCTGACCAAAAACTGTAGTCTAATAGACTTAGATCTGGACTGCCAGACAGGCAATCTTCAGCGGCTAAGAACGCTCTTCATTGCAGAGAGTACTGCTCAACTGCTTCACTAAGCCTTCTAAACGATCCTCCTGGTACACTTTTGCCACGGTCTTAACCCCTTTTTCGCAGAAACGAAGAGATGTAACAAGAAATTCCGCACCAAACAATTACGGAAGCTGGATGGTGGCCACGTTGAACCCTTGCGAACAACAGTTTTTGCGTCTTTAGAAGTTTTACCATACATTTATCCCAATAAACTAGCGCGAAATCTACTTTTAGATGAAGGTCACACAAGATTGAAAAAAAGAGACATCTTCAAGTCTGCAGTATCTTAATGATCTCATCTCAGGCGAGAGTCCGTCCACAACTTCCTCCAACCACATCTATCACATTCGAAACAAAAACAAAAAAACAACATCATTTTCACAATCGACATGAGAGACAACGGAAGCTCTAAGGGAGACTGGAAACTAGGCCTTTCCGGCTCCCAGCTACGAAGAATCGGAGACTGGAAACCCGTCCTTTTCAGCTCCCAACTATGAAGAATTGGAGATTCACAACCGATTTAATCATATATGTAAATATATGTTCATTTGAGCAAATAATTCGTTTCTTAGCACTGGCAAGGAAACATATTACTCTAGTATATAAGATTTGTAAACTTATTGTTAGTTTCTTATAAAAGAAAGATTCAATAAATAAAGAAAAATGGAAAAAAAAAAATTTATGGTAGTCATTTTGCCTACTAAAAACTTCTTCAACCATCAAAGTTTACTCATCGGTGTAAAGAATATTTTCATGGCCGTTGACCGCGTGGCGCCGAAGAAGTTGCTTGCATTTGTCGAGTCTAATTTTCTTCAAGCGTCTTGTCAAAAGATGACCAGTTGAGCGACGTAAGGCTTTCATATGGAGATCAACTCTAATTAGTTTTCACGTGAATCTGATCGATATATGCATTTCCCTGGACATGATTCTCTGCTTTCCCAGGGGATTTCTGCGAATTTTTTCTCGAACCGTTCTTACTGTACTGGTTCGAAACCACGTGTGGGCGACCACTTCTTTTTCTCTCTGTCACTTCAGACGTTTGGGAAAAACATTCTCGAAATATTAAGTTTTGTTCAGCAATTCGTAAATCTCTCTTACACTTTTTCCACACTTAAGTAATGAAATCACTGGAATGCGATTTTCCTTACCTCCCACTCGATGGTTAACAAACGAATTTTGCCACGAAAACGAGTATAATATATGAGTAAACAATGCGGAGGAGGAAAAGCAAAAATAACAGAACTTTTTGCAGCGCATTTGTTCTCGCCTGATGCATTGTGCAACTTTTTGCATATCGCCCTTTTTATGGAATCATACATTCTGCTCCTTCAGTTCTTTGAATATGGTTTTCCATTCGTAACACTAATTTTTAAATTTCTATTCAAACGCCACTACATTTTTCATTTTAGAAAATTTCACTCATCTACTGTCTTTTACCGGAGTCAGCAAATGTTAACATCCAAGCTAAATATTTCCAACTACGTAAGTATTTTTGACGTGATAACGTCTTATAATTCGATGTAGCCGGCTGCACGCACCAAAAAATGGGACGTTATCTTGCTCATGCGTCGTTACCTTGCTTGAACTTATGTTATGCTATGTTATGTTATGTTATGTTATGTTATGTTATGTTATGTTATGTTATGTTATGTTATGTTATGTTATGTTATGTTATGTTATGTTATTTTATGTTATGTTATGTTATTTTATGTTATGTTATGTTATGTTATGTTATGTTATGTTATGTTATGTTATGTTATGTTATGTTATGTTATGTTATGTTATGTTATGTTGTTATGTTATGTTATGTTATGTTATTTTATGTTATGTTATGTTATGCTATGTTATGTTATGTTATGTTATGAAAAGTAGGAAATGAAAGGGAGTGTTTCGAGTGTAATGTGTCTTGAAAGAGTCAAATGGATGATGTTGCCTCTTAGTGTTGTTGACTTATCAGGAAATCTATTTGCATCATATTTCACCAGGAATATAGTAACATGCAACATAAATTGAGTTCCCAATACCTGTTTTATTGTGTGGTTGGACAGCATGTGATGAGGCTGGTCATAAAGTATTTCCAACAGCGGCCTGGTGCTGCCACAGAGCAAGAACGCTTATGTCAAATGCACGCAACCGCTAGCTGTTTAACGTAAGGCCTTCTCTTTCTATTGAAAGCCTTCAGTTTGCTTATGAAAAGTTTCGTTATCTCGAAAACTGAAACCAATCTGGCAAATTCGGGGACGTCATTGAATTTAGAATGCCCCCATAAGGTCAGCTATCAAAACCTTTGCCTAAAAAATAGTCCAAAATCCTAGCACAATGGTATTAGTGGTGGTACCGGACTAAGTACATAATTATTTTTCAAATATTATTTTTTACTTGCTAAATTAGAAAAGTTAGAAAGTTAGCTTCGCAGAACTCTCGCTTCTCTCGAAATCAAATCGCAAATCGAACGCAAATCAATTTTTTTACCATACTTTACTAGGTTGTTTAATAAGTTTGGCGGTTCGATAAGAGAGGGCGTTGCTACTAGCCTACATTTTTTTTGTTTTTTTTTTTGTTGTGTTGGTACACTCAAGTACCGTGCAGTGAATGGATTTTTTGCTTTGTTAGGTTCAAAAGCAATGGAAATTTATCAACGAATGTTGAAAGTGTACGAGTATACGGACTTTTTGGTATCAATTAGTACAGTAGAAAGATGAGTTGCTGAATTTAAACCTGATCGTACCACCAGAGATCGTAGAAAAAATACAGGATATCGTATGGGAAAATCGAGGAGTGACTGAAAGAGATTTAGTAGACGCAACATTTTGACTGAAGTATTGGGTTTCAGAAAGCTGTGTTCCGAATGAATGGCTGCCGCATTCGCTAACAATGGAACAAAAATACATTCGAATGCGACTTTCTCAGCAACATTTAGAACATTTTCAACAACATTTTCTATCACTATGATCCTAATCAAAACAAGACTTTAAAGAGTGGTGTGAACCTGATTCTTCGGCTCGCAAACGAGTTCGAGTCCAGAAATCGCTGTCAAGAAGGTTTTGGCATCAGTTTTTTAGGAGGCGAAAGAAATTTTGTTTATGGACTACTTGTAAACTGATAAACGAATATATTCTAATATTTTAGACCAGCTGAAGGAAAAAATTTACTGAAAAAGAACGAGAAAAATGGTGTCAGAAGATCATTTTTGCAATGACTAAACTCCATGAATTAAAGTTCGAATTGTTGGCGTATCCACTGTATTCACCAAATTTGGCCCCTAGCGACTTCCATCTATTTCCGGAGCTAAAAGAATTCATGCGTGAAAAGCGTTTTTCATCAAATGATGAGGTCATAACAGCTGTGGAAGCGTATTTTGCAGCCCTTCCAGTTTCTCATATCAGAGAAGGATTTCATAAATTGAAGGCTGACAACTTTTTGAACGAACCTCGTATGGCCAAAACAAAATTTTTATTTTTCAACAATAGCTTCAACAATAGAATCATGAAAACGAAAATAAAAAATCTCTTTTCGTTTCCGTTTTACACGCTTCAAATGAGGCGAGGGCCTTAAAGAAGGAAATATGCGCGTGCACTTCTGTTTAGCGAAATAATATTTTCTAGCGATGATTAAAAGTATTTATTTTTTACTTTTTTAATTTTTTTTCGACATTCCTCTTCATTCTTCTATGGCAAGTGAACTCCGCATTATTCTCGCTTTTAAGAAGTATTTGTGTGAGGGATTTTCTTATCTTTCATAAAGTACTCTCGTGTATTTACTTTAGAATGTTGATTGGCTTATACCAGAAGACATTGAATCACCTTCAATTAAGTCATCGGCTTCCTTAATTCAAGTTAAGTTCAAGTTGTTACTGTTTTTGTAACAGTTTCGATGATAAGATAAAATATTAAAGGTTATCAGCTAAGTACAAATGTATAACTTATGCGAGTATTAAGTATGTACTGGAAATTAAGTAATACACTGCTGCTAAGGCAGAGAGGTTTGTACATATATTTGCACAAAATTATTTTGATTTCTGGGTTCTTACCTTTTTTTAATGAACTGGTGAAATAAAATTATTAAATTAATATTTATGACGTATACTAGACGAATATTTATTTATTTTTGGAAAGGCGAATTGTAAACAAAATTCAAATTGAGAGCTCAATTTATATTACACTAAGAGCAATAATATCTTAATTCTAAAAAAAGACAAAGGTGGCTTGCCGTTATTCGATATCGAGCAAAAACGTGGTGTCGTTTTTGCTTTCCGTAACAAAAAATATCGTCGTGTTGTAACGAACGTTCGCTAGAAACTGTTTGACAGAGCTTTTGCTCTCGTTTTGCCTTTCCGCAGATGATTATATTTATCGACAGCACCAACAACTAGAATGGGTAAAAAGCTAGTTATTTATGCAGTAGTGAAAAATTCCTAGACGGTACTTTATTTTTGTGACATTTGTTTGCCATTTGTCAAATATACAGATGTAAACTTTTACTCAATAGAACAACGCATTCAAATTATTGAAACTTATTATGAAAATTGTCGATTTTTAAGAACAACAAAATTCGTGCTTTTTTTTGGTGGCAGTAATCGTTCGAATGAGTCGACAATTCAAAGGTTGATGAAAAAATTTCAAAAAATTGGTTCTGTTAAGGATAGCAAAAGGACGGCAGTTAGGAAAAACTGAATGTTCTGTTGAGAATACAAGGTGAAGTCCAAAATAAACAACACTGAGCTAAAATAGTAGAAACGACATGAGCTTTGTTCTGATAATTTCGAGTTTATTTATTCAAAATAGTCCCCTTTGGCCTCGATACACTGTTTTGCGCGATCTAAAAGCTTTTCGAAAGAGTGTTTCAGGTCATTGACCGGAATGTCCTTCAGGATTTCGGTACAAGCCTTATGGATGGCCTCTGCGGACGCAAAACGTTTTCCTTTCATGGCGAAATGCAATTTTCTGAATAGGTACATAGAAGTCACAGCGATCCAAATCAGGCGAATACGGTTAGTGATTCATGGTTAGAATGCGATTTCTAGTCGAAAAATCTGTCACAAGAGTGGATCGATGAGATGGTGCATTATCATGCAATAAGCGCCAGCTTCCTCCTTCGCGGTATTCAGGGCGACTTCGACGAATGGGATGCAACAAACGGTTTAAAACGCCAAGATGGAAAATTGCACTGACGGTTTGTTCCATTGGCAACGAACTCCTTGTGGACAATTCCCTTGGAATCGTAAAAACAATTGAGCATCGAATTGATTTTTGACTTCTTCAAACGCAATTTTTTGCATGGTGGCTCGTCTGGGGCCTTCGACTTTGACTTTTTTGACTTTGTTTCAGGTTCATGTTGGTAACACCACGTTTCATCACCAGTTACAATGTTGTAAAGGAAGTTTTCGAATGTTGAATTCTGAACAATTTTTGGTCCACAGTTAATCCCTTCAGGATGTCGGCACAAGCCTTTTGGATGACCTCTACGGATGCCGAGCGTTTTCCTTTCATGAGCAAATGCAATTTTCCGTATAGCTAGAAGTCATATGGAGCCATATCAGGCGAATACGGTTAGTGATTCATGGTTAGAATGCGATTTCCTTGTGGACAATTCCCTTGGAATCGTAAAAACAAATGAGCATTGACTTGATTTTTGACGTGCACAAACCTTTCGAAAGCACAAATGCTCAGTTAAAATGCGATCAATCGATGTTTTGGAGATACTCAACTACGATTCCCTGAATTTTAACGATGATTTCGACTCATTTTTGATAAATTTACGAACAAATTTCTCTCGTGCCCAGGAACTCAAACCAGTAATAATGTGTTGAAGTTCCCTAGCGTATTAAGAAGATTCAGGCATGTACCATTTTTGAGGTGATTTTAGTTAATAGAAGGGCTTCCAAACCCGTCTGATTTTCGAAAGTGTGTAGATGTGAGTTCCTCTAATTTTTCCAAAAAAACATTCACTCACATATATCTCAATGGCATGTACTTCTCTCTGTAAAATAGTGCAACATTAGTACTGTAATTCGATATTTTTGTCGAAAAGTTTGGTATGTTTTAGCATAAACATACGTTCAATATCGCATAATTGATAATTGCCCAAAAAAGGACTCGTGTCAGTTGGTGTAAGGAAATGTTGTTGAAAAATTCAGTCGCGGTGGTTCAAAGCACGTCTGTGACATCGTAACAGGTGACAAATCTGACATCTATCAGGTGGAAACAAAACAGCAATGGACAGTATGGGTGTTCCAAGACGAGCTTAATCCAAGAGCAAGCAAATGGTCGGCTGGTTTTTCACAAAATCTGGTCATGTCACAACTGTAAGAGAGAGAGAGAAACTTAAATCAGTCAATTCTGAGTGGTACACAACCATTTGTTTGCCAAAAGTTTTCGGTTATTTGGCGTACTGTGTTTTGCAAAATATATCTGATACTTGTGAACTTAGACAACTGGAGTATACAAACAGACAAGCAATGAAAAGCGTATAGGTAAAAAAAGAAAAATACGGATTTCCTTCACTCAAAATCATTTACTTTTTTTTTAGTAAAAAATTATTCAAAAACTTGTATGATTAATTTTGCGCTTAAGATAAAGAAAATGTGTAAAAAATCGCCAAATTTTCATCAATATTTCCAACTTTTTACTCAGAATTTTTAGACAAATTTGGGGTTTGCAATTTTAAAGATCATCGAATTTTGTCATAAATTAAAATTAAAAAAATTGCATTATTAAAAAAAAAAAAAATTTCCCAAACGAGAAAATAAAAATATATGAAGATATCAAAAAATATTAAGAAGATATTTAAATAAATTTTTATTTTTAATAAAAAATCAAATTTTACAAAGATATAAA
This sequence comes from Anastrepha obliqua, assembly GCF_027943255.1. Classification (NCBI taxonomy): domain Eukaryota; kingdom Metazoa; phylum Arthropoda; class Insecta; order Diptera; family Tephritidae; genus Anastrepha; species Anastrepha obliqua. The sequence goes on along the minus strand of NC_072894.1, from coordinate 108,546,462 downwards.
AAAAGTTTTAACTGAAAAATAAAAACAAAAATTGTGGAAAAAAATATTTTTAAGTAAACTTTACTCTAAAAAATAAAAGAATAAAAATTTATAAAGATATCAAAAACAAAAAAAAAAATTATATTAATATAGTTTGAACTAAATTTAAATTTATTTAAATTTTGTTTTTTCGAAATAAAAATTTATAATAAAACTAAAAAAAGAAAATTTTTAACAGAAAAATCAAAAAATTGCAATTTTGCAATATTTTTTTTTTGTTTTTTTTTTTTAATTTTTTTAATTTTTTTAAGTAAACCTTACTCTAAAAAATAACAATATAATTTATTCTAAAAAAATAAAATATGTAAATTTATATAAATGGAAATAAATATATATTTTTTTTAACAAAAATTTATATAATTTTTTTTTGTTACCAAAACAGCACAGAAAATTGCAATTTGTTATTTTTCTGTTAAAAATTTTTTTTAAGTAAACTTTTGGAAAAAATTGGAAAATTGCAATTTTTTTATTTCTCTGTTAAAAATTTGTTTTAGGTATATTTTGTTCTAAATATATAAAAAAAAAAAATTTATAAATAAACAATTTTTTAAGTTTACTTTATTTTAAAATATTGAAAGACAATTAGAGAGAAAAATTTATAAAAATATCAAAAAAAAATTTTTGCAGAAAAGAAAAACAACAATCCCGTCAAGTGCCGTAACAAGCTTGCTTTGGAATCTCTATAAAACATTTCAAGTTCACTTTTTATTTTTTCTCTAAATTGCTTTTGTGAGAGAACTCTCAAGTCCAAACTCTCAATCATAATTTCGCATGCAATTTTGCTTTGGCTCATTTAAGCTCTTATAGATAATTGGATACGCAATGGCTACAATAAAGTAGCAATATTTTAATTTTCTTACATTTTTTTGCTACAATACATATTTTAATACTATAGTACAACTCCAAATTCTAAGCTAAATTTAAAAGGACAAAAGAATATTATATCACACGCTTGCCACCAAATGCACCACGCCTCTATTCAATTCTTCGCTGAGTAAATTAACTGAACGTATCACCGGGAGGAAAAGTCATCATACTTTAACGCTCGACGCAATCATATCTAAAAGTGTTATTATTCCATTTCAATTACCCACAGCACTCACACGCAGGCACATAACCGACAGAACCGTTTTAATTTAACCATGCAAACACTCAATTTAAGTACAGCAAATATATCAAACTCAACTTTTTTCCGAAACACAAGCAATGCAAAACAAAAAAAAAAAAGTCGACATCCCAATGTAAATCCATGTCCGTCATTTATCATTTCCATTAGTGTGGCAACACATGAGTGCACAGCAACGACTTGCAAAAGCGAATTTACGTGTACGTGTGTGTGTGGGTGTGTACGTTTAGTGTGCGAAGCATTTGAACAACATCAGCAAACATCCGGCGCTTCGTGCGTCATACGCCATCATCGTTACCATAGACGTGCCATAGTCAACACTGCACTGCATTTGGGACCTCCTCTCTATGCTCGCAATCTCGAACATTTAGTCAGTCATGGTCCTTTGGTGCAAATATGTGAACGCTATTGTAAAAAAAAAGCAATACTTGCGCTGTGATATCCTTCATGGGTAGATTTGAACTACTCAGGAGCGGCCACCACTCTCCGTGCCAGCCTTCAATCACTATCAACACACGCAGCCAAACACACACACACTTATACAGGTTGACTTCGTCCACCAACTAACTAACTAACTAACAAGCTAAGCAGCTGACTGCGGTGGACTGTCTTAAATGCCATACAAATAGTTATAGGTTATGTACTTACAAGTTTACATGCAGGCAGGCAGTGCTCGCACAGTTGCGGTCAAGAAAATAGTAGTGGAATTCTCCACCATACAAAGCACATCGCATTTTCTAGGTGGGCTGTCAAATATTTTGAATGCAATAAGTACTAAAAGATGCCGTTACATTGAGTGAGTAAACAAAGTATAAAAATGTTTTATTTTCGTCAAATTTCTGACACCTCTTATCGCATATCTACCACGTCCCTGTCACGTATAAGTGAACTTAAAAACTTGGGGTGTAATATTTGATTGAAAGCGTTTTTTTTTGTCGGGACAGCTTAGCAAGTACAGCACTTAGACAACATTTAGTCCATTTTACAGCACTCGATTTCCCTATTTAATTTTCTCCTACCTGATCGCAGAGAAAAAATCTGAGCAGATCTTGTGGTGCCAAGGAGCCAAGGTGGTCGCTTCTTAATAAAACAGTGCCAAATACCTCAAGCCCGATTCGAGCGAATGCCGGGCAAATGCTCAGAAAGTGGTCCGTCCGTCTCATCCTCCTCTCAACATGCTAGGCAGGGTGCACTGTGTGAGATGCTTATCTGTTTTGAATATTTATTATAAATAGTTTAATTGTACTTTCTCGTTTTTATACCTATTAACCATAAATTGCTAAGCAAACATGGCCACGACCAAATCTACGTCTGTCCAAGAATATTAAATATAAAATTGAGTAGACTTCAAATTAGGACCTTAGTAGGAGTCCTCACAGGGCATTATCTCATAGGAAATCACGCAAGAAGATTAGGCGTTTAGATGCATGATTTCTGTCGTAGTTGTAGGAATGAGAAGGAGTTAGAAACAATTCAACACCTTTTTTGCACACGCCCGGCTCTAGCCAGAGGTAGAAACCGATATTTAAGATCTTACTTCTTAATGAATTTAGTTAATTTAGGTATCTACAACCTTTTACGCTTTGCCCAAAGCTCAGGATGGTTCAATTTGGAAGGGGAAATGTAGCACACCCCAGCCCCTGTGGCTCACAACGGATCCATTTCGTGGTCTAAGTGGCATCGCTGCCCCTATGGGCGAAACCTAACCTAACCTAACCATAAATTGAAATAATAAACTACTCGAAACGCAGTAAGTGCGTAGAGGCAAAGGAAAAAAAACCTAACCTAAAATATGTCTACTTAATCTATAATAATCTATTATATCCATTCCCTTTATAAATAAATAAATAATAACGCTCGTAAGTAATCAAAAGCAAAATACAAAATTCAAAATTTAAAATTTAAATAAAATTAGAAAAATATGTTTTCAATATTTCTATGAATTTTAATAATTTTTTGTCAAGATCCTTTTTTTTATTTTTTTTTTTTATAAGAATTCCTCCTTCTAAAAAAAATAAAACAAAAATCTTAGAAGGAGTTCTTATAAAAAAAATTATCTCTGTAAGAAAGTGTTACACACAAGACCAAAATATTATTGGCTCTTCAGCAATGCAGCTACGCAATACTCTCAAAGACCAACCACATCATGAAATACGTGAATGGTATCGCGAATTGCGACATAAAACAGTGCACGGCGTAGTTGGATATGCAAAAAGAAATCCATTTACGGCTGGCACTGGCATAAAAACATGAGCCAAACGTGCAAGTTTGCTTTGCAATAGTTTGGAATCGTGATGTGAATGCCAGCAGCACGAGCAAAGTCATCTTTGCCCACCAGAAAGCATTCAACAAAAAGGTTAGGCATCTAGATTGGCCTGTTAAGAAATGGATAAATATTGATTTGGGGTAAAAGAAATGCATTATTTTTGCGTAAAATTGTTGCGCAAATGACTTAAAACTGTTTAATGGATGATCTTTAGCTACTGGGCGATCCGACGGCTACTAAGATGCCGGTCAACTTCGATTATTTCTGTGATTTTATCGACATTTTCAACGAAGCGCTTGCCTGTGTGAGGTGCATTTTCAACATCAAAAATGCCTGAACGAATTGTATGTAATTTGCTGCTACAACCACAGCACCTTAACACCATTCACAATTTCAGCGGCCTGACTCGCCTTCTCGCCTTGGAAAGACAATATTTTCCATCTTGTTGACTTTCTTCCGTTCATTCGTACACTTCGATATCTGAAAATAAATGTCAAAAATCATCACGTTCGGCACACACGCGCAACCGATTGCAAGAAAAATAAAAAATTTCAATCAATCAACTTTCAATCTGTTGTAAACTACATCAAACACAAACCGACTTACTGAAACTTCACTGTTTTTTATGACTTTTTGTGTGTTTCTGGCTCGCATTAGCCCGCGAAGAAATAAAATTTTCCTTGATTCTCCCAGCAGCATATTGGTTCAAAGTACACAAGTAAACCATCAGCACAAGAGTGACTTAACATCAACATGATTAGGGTCATGGAGTGGGTCTCACAGTCGCCTGCTCTTAATCATATTTAAAATTTGTGAAGTGACTTTTCAGCAAAGCAAACAGTAAATAAATGACAAATATTTTGTGAAATTTACATTTAAAAATTATGAAAATTCAGCCATTAGGATTTCATTTCATATGAACTCTCAGAATAAGGTTATTTTCAAGGCGAATTTATTAAAGGTGGTATCGGTAAATCAGCTGATGTTTTTTTGTTTCGCCGTGTCCATGCGGCAGTCAGCCCAGCATCAAACAAGGCGAATTCATTATTTTTTGTTTTCTACTTTGACAATCAAATGTACAAAACATTGTTTTTGGGCTAGTGCCATCACCTTTAATGAATGCGCCTTGCATCTTTTGAAGTTTTCAGAATAATTCGTGACAGATTTCTGAGATCCGGTATTAAAAAAATATTTCTGTTGCTAGCTGTATATGTATATAGCTCATGCTTGGGCGAAGAAAAAAGGAAAAAAAAATTATTTTAGCTCAGTTGTAGGTAAGTAGGTAAAAGTTTTAATGCAATTGATGCTAACTTCAAATATCGAAATTTTGCACAATTTTTCAAAATTTCATCACACATTTTATTAGGTAAAAAGTAAAGTACATAAATACATGCTCAATTTTTTTTTATATGGAAAAAACTACCAGCATCGTTAATAAATAAAATTCTCAAAATTCAACGGTATTTTGTAGTCACTTGAAACTTTCACTTTGTTATACTTGAATTCAATGGGTTACAAAGCTATGAGTACCAAAATTTATTTTATTTAGATCTTCTTAATACAACGAAAAGTAAAACTCTACCTCAATCTATTTGAATTCTGTAAAAATGAGATGAAGGCTTAGCCTATTCTTTTACACACTTTTTTTAACTAATAATTAAAAACAAAAAATCGAAAAAAATAATAATATATTGTATACTTACTTATTGTTTCTCCGCGCGCGCTACTATTAATATTACACGTAGCTGTATGTACGTGTGCATACTTCCCTGAAACCATACACAGCTACTAAACAAACTTGTATCCTTTTTGTTTTTGTTTTTTGTGTGCATTCTCCTTGTGCAATTCATTCATCGCGTGCGACTTGAGACTGCACTTTCGCACACCTCAGCTTTCCCCTCCTCCTTTCACACACACATTCTCTCTCTCTGTCACTGAACATTGCCCAGCGTAACCCAATACCAACGTTAACAATTTGACAATGACAATAGTTATCAGTTGCGCAATCTGTATGTATATGCCATGAGTACGTGTTTCTCTAGCATACGCGTCCTTCTGTACTTTTGCGGTGCCCTTTGGCCTTTATTACACCCCTTTCGGTGCTTCGTTGTTGCACTTCATGTGCATAATATGTATAATCAAGTTTTCTGGCGTAGGTGTCTGCTGGTTCAGCTGCTGTGCTTGGAGTGCATATGGGTACGTGTGTGTTGGAATAAGATTCTTGTTACTTTGAAGTGCTGTCATCGCCTGGTCTGCACACATAGAAATTACAGCAGATGCTTTTGTCGGCAACAACAATAACATGGAAGCTATGTAAGGTGACCAGACAAGAGTAGATAAATGTAATCAACTGTAATAAGGCAACGAAAACTCATTACTCGTTCTTAGAGGTATAAATAGGAAATTTGATTTTATTGAAATTTGAAAATAACATGAAATTTTGAAGGGTATGAAGTTGATGTGTTAACTATGGAGTAAACTAAGCTTGTTGGTCAATGTAATGGTAGGGTGTTACTGTTTGAAATAGTCTGCTATGAAATACCTTTTCTACCTGAATGAAGCTAAAATTTGAAAAGACTATTGCGTTCATTCCAGAAAATTTGCATGATGAGACCTTCTCCAATAATATTTCGTAAACCATAAATTGTGCTTCAGAATAGTCAAGTATATTTCAGAAAGCATGAAATATATTTCAGAAAGCATAAAATATATTTGAGAATAAACCAAAATATTCCAGAAAAGATTAAATATACTGCAGAATATTCAAATCTATTCCTGGCATCTGTATAATTTTTAGAAATTCTGATCAAAAAGTTGGAAGTTTGAGACCTTGCGTCATTTGGTTTTTGTTGTAGTATGAACTATATTTTCATAGAAAAAAAGCAATAGCGATATGTTTAGAATTTTGCAACCGACTGTATATGAGAAGAAATCGTAGGGGTACGAATAGTGCTTGGGGCAGGTATAATTTCTCATAGTAAAATAGCTGACAATTTATATCTTTAGTTCTCTCTTCCAAGTCTGCCAACGGACGGGCATTCAAATATTTTATCTTCACCAGAACCGGTATTCTATTCCGAGGGAGCGCCACAATCTAAGATGGCAAGCCTTTTGCAAGCATATTCGAACAGTTTCGTCTCTTTTAGAGCTCCTGTCACAACCTTTAAGTTTAGCTCTCATTAACCGCTTTCTTGTCATTATATGTTAAGTAACTCTTCTTTTTCTCATTTTTCTGAAAGCTTCTAGAGGTGATTTCGACAGGTTCTAGGCGTATTTGGTTGGTGCATTGGTGTCTAATGCTTCAGTGAATTGCACCAAGTGAAGATTTGATTCGTTTATGGGTGCGAAGGTACCGGGCATTAAGCTCGGTGGCAAAAAACCCACGGCCGGACATCGAGAACTAAATTAAAATATTGAGCTCGCCGCTACAAGTTTTCACGATAATCAGTGTGAGTCCGTGCATAAGAGGGCGGCTGCCCTGGGACTTCCAAAAACTATTGTGCGGATGGAACTATATTGAGGATGGATGGTAGACTTCACCACTTCAAAATTGAAAAGCAAACGCTTAAGCCTGACGATTACAATTTGGGTAACAATTTTTGCGAGACAATGTTGAACGATTTTGTACGGCAAAGACTATTTGGAGTGATGAAGGGCATTTTCATTTATAGGGAATGGTAAATAAGCAAAATTTGCTGTTATTGGTCATTTAAAGGACAGAACCAGCAATTAAAACATCAACAGCCACTTTACACTCCGGAAATGACGGATGCATTGATGATGATGATACATTGTTAATCAGTGAAACGCTTAGTTGAACCATATTTTTTTAAAAATCGTCGAGGGCAAGCAATTTTTGTGGACGATGCCTCTTATCAGTGCATGCTGAAAGATTATTTTCTTCCAAAAATTAGAGAGACAGAGAGAATATCCGGCCTTCACACATATGGTTTCAGCAAGATGACACCGCGCTGCACACGGCTAGAGGGACCATGACGATACTGCATGATTTCTTCCCTAACAAACTGATAAAGCGTTTCGGTGACATATCTTGGTCACCCAGGTCGCTCGATCTTATTTACGGCTATGCATTTTTTTTGCATGGCTACCGAAAAAGTAAAGTCTATGAGGACCAGCGACGATCTCAACACTAAAAGAAAATATCGTTCGTTTGGTTGATGGCATACCGACATAAAACCATATTTCAAGGAAATAACAAAAATAAAAATCCGTATTTGTCTCCTTTGTAATAGTTATTGAAATATAATTTAATCATTAGTAACTCTTGCTAACCCACGCTGCTCTTCGAAGTGAGTCGGTGAATGTAAGACATAACTGAACAGTGTTGCAAAACACAACAAAGTTAGTCTTATTTGGGTGTCTGCACTTTGTGGTATTACAGGGAACGAGTTAGCTGATAAACTGGCTAATGATGGCTCTACAAGTATGCCACTAGGCTCTGAACCCTTCCTAGGTGTCAATTCTGCATCAATTCAACTATGGATTGAGGACTTCATGAGGTCTACCCATAGAAGACGTTGGTCTGGGTTGAACTCGTGTAGAGTAGCCAAGAGCTTTGCGAAAGAACCAAATAGGAAAATAGCGTCCTTTCTCCTAAAACTCAGCAGAAAGGACCTGAGAGTACTGGTGGATGTAATCGCAAGGCACAACGCCTGTGGTCAGCATATGCCTGCCATGAGGGTCATCGACAGCTCGATATGCCTATACTGTCTTGAGGATGACGACACTGCAGAGTATTTTCTCTGTATCTGTCCGGCGTTTTCCAGAATCAGACTTAGGATATTGGGTTGCGCTGTGCTGAGTATGGATAAAGTTTATACTCTTCCTCTTCCGGATCTCTTAAAATTCATCAATGAATCCAAGAGATTTGTGGAAGAGCGACCTCAAACTAATATTTCCGTCGTACCATGCACATTTTATCTTTCCTAACTCTCTATTCTTTCTACTGAGATCTATCCGGGTGCAGTACATTGGTCTCCTCACAGAGTGCTTGGATTTGTCCAACCCCCCACAAATCTAATCTAATCTAACACTTTTTTAATTTCGCTTTTAATTCCTAATTCTGCGGCCGGACACCCTGTGCTAATACTCGATTGCGTAACCGCTGTAATGCTAGATTAATAATCATCTGGTCGCCCTTAAAATAGAATATACCGTTAACTTTTTCCCACCCACATTTCAATGGCGTTTGTTGTTTACTTTTGCACTTTTTCAATTTTTAAATTTTTCGACATGTCAACAAGATATAAAAAAAATTGTTGTTGCACTGCACACCACTCATTGTTATTGTGCTTTTCGCTTTTTTATATTCAACACTTCCGTTAGTTCATATACATACATACATACGTACATACACACCTACATGTTTACATAGTTCGGTCGCCTGTTTGCCACACTTCCTTTTATTTGTTGTTGGTCGCTGAATTGTCCTTTTTGCACATTTCCGCTGGCTTTGTTTTCATATTGACTTTATTGTTGTAATTGTATTGCTGCGCATCCAAAGGACGGCTAGTAAATTTGTTTTCAATTACGTAAAGGAATTGCAAACAAAACAATGATAAAAAAAGGAGCAAAAAAGCAGAGCAAAAGTAAATAAAAAAGGCGTTGGAAAATGACAAAACCAAAACCAAACAACAACAAAGCATAATAAAAAAAAAATAATAGCAAATATGAAACACAAATATACTAATATTTTTTTACCGAAGTGATAACGCTGACCAAGAAGAATAAAAAAAGCAACAACAACACACACAAAGTAATAACTGAATTGATGATGGCATGGCGTTTGCCTCGAACAAAAGAAGCTTGCAGTTGTATTGAAAGCAAAGCAAATCCTTAAATCCCCAACCACAACGACCACCAACCAACCATTACCGCACTCAACACCAAGAGGCACCGCTACACCTATACGTTTAGTACTTTTAGTACTCATGAAACGCCTACGCGCCTATTGCTTTGCTTGCCATATAAAACAAGTCCCAACGTATAAGTGAGCTGAAGGGCTCTCACACAGCCACGCTCAAGTACTTCTATATGTATCTGCATACATAAACACGTAAACTTAAGATGCGCATTCTGAGCGAGTAACTAGAAATCCGAGTGACTGTACAGTAGGTGTAGCGTGTACTGTAAGTGGGTGGCTTAAATAGATTGCTTCAAGTTGTTAATCGCAAGGTAATCGTTAAACGTTTTTTAATTTAGCTGCGTCGGCAAAATTTCAAAAAAGAAAAAAGTTAATTTCTACCCATACATCATTATTTATTGAACGACTTCTTGCAGCAATGCCGCAAAAGGTCCTTCATCAAGCGGTTTACGACACTCGCTTCTGCCCTCACTAACTGTATACCTTCCATACCTATATACATACATTTTTCCCCACTCAAATGACAGCTGCTATTCCCCCATTCAGTGATTGTAGGTTTTGCAATAAATACGTTTAAAAATGAATTTATATGGACTTACAGGGACTTGAGTTAAAATTTATGGCAAATACGATTTTCTCTGTCGTTACAATGACACTTTTTTTTTATCCATTTGGCAATTTGATATTTATTTACTTGTTCTCTTTTGCTAATTAATTAATTTCATTTTACGGCTTTCGTCTGTTGTTAAACAATTATTGCGAATTCGCACGCACATATTTATGCCTATGAGCACATACTCGTATATGTATGTACATTAGGGTGCAACACTCTCCATGCGAAGAAAAAAATTCCGTACGATTTTTCCATTGGAGTTGTAGAATTTGATTTAATTTAAAACTTGCGCAAAAATATTTCGGAAAAATATTCAATAAGATATTAAAATTTACGTGAGTACCTCTAAAAATTGATTTTCAAAAAAATTTAAAAATTAATAAATAATAATAAAAGCAAATTAATTTAAAAAAATGTATCCTATAAATTCACCTCGTTTGGTAGATGAGTTGAACCTCTCGCGCAGAAAATTAATTTCCAAAAGCTGATGACTGTATCGTGTAAACCAATTTATAACGCACTTTTGCTAGGAATACTTTCTGATCTCTGACACCACTTGGGGAATCATTCAGCGCAGAAACGAACTTAAAAGGCAACTTATCAGCGATGGCTTCCTTCGGCCAGTCTACAGAGAGGTGGCGAAGCAAGTAAAAAAATCGGCCAGAAATGAAAGGAGAAAGTTCGTTGAAGACCTTTCTAGCGATGCCAAAGCATGGATGGCAGCAGGAGTAAACAACCTGAGACAGCTGTACCGCATAGTTGGCCACCTAACCAACCAGCGGAGTAACAGCAACCAGCCGATCAGGTATCTGAATGGTGCTTTGCTGACCTCCAATGATGACCGGATCCGCAGATGGAAGGAACACTTTGAAGCAACTAGCAACATTGCTCTTAGCAGTATACCTAGCTTGGAAGTGAGCAGCACAACAACAACCAACAATAAAATAACAACATCCTGCTCCAGCCTAGCGAAGATCAAGGATGCAATTAAGAAGCTGAAGCTCAACAAAGCGGCGGGCGAAAATGGCGTACTGCCTGAACTCAGCCGACTGGAAATATCAACGGAAATTCTTTATCCCCTCCGTGCTGGACAAAAGGCATAATAGTGAAGCTACCCAAGAAATGTGACCTGCGTGACTACGGAAACTGGCGAGAAATAACCCTACTTAGCACCATCTACAAAATTGTAGCCGTAATCATACAAAGCAGGCTCAAAGATATCGAACGCTCCTTAAGAGACGAGCAAGCTGGTTTTCGCCCTCACCGAAGCTGTGTTGACCAAGCCAACACACTTCGGATTTCAGTAGTTTATAGTCGCTCTACATGCTGTTCGTAGACTTTAAGAAGGCGTTCGACAATATTAAACGAGACGCAATATGGCGGACACTGGGTAGAAAGAGAGTTCACGCCAAGATAATCCGCCTCATTAAAGCCCCCACGAGAACTGCGAACTGACAGTGTTTCACAAAGGCGATATCAGCGATCCATTCACTACCAACGCAGGCGTAAGGCAAGTTATCCCCTGTCGCCCTTTCTCTTCGCCATCGTCCTTGATGGCGTCATGAGCCAACTGACCCTGCACAAAAAAGGCATCGTATGGAGTTTCACCAGACATCTTGATTACCTGAACTTCACCGATGACATCTGCCTCCTCTCTCACAAACTCTCTGACATGCAAGCGAAGCTGGGCAAAATAGTAGCGCTGGCACGCACTGTCGGACTGGAGGTCAACATCGACAAGACCAAGTCCATGAGAGTTAACCATAACAACGCAAGACAGATATTGGTTGACGGATGCCCGGTGGAATTCGTTGAAAGCTTCTGCTACCTCGGGTGCATCATCACGGCAGATGGTGGAGCAGATGAAGATGTCAAGTGCAGGCTAAACAAAGCAAGGGCGGCATTCGGGCGTATGCATACAGTATGGGGGAGTTCGCAAATCTACAGGCGCACTAAACTACGAATATTCGGCTCATACGTGAAGTCTGTATTGTGGTACGGAAGCGAAACATGGCTAGTCTCTAACCCCATCACACAGAGGCTGCAATCCTTCAGCAACAAATGCCTCCGCAAACACCATCAGGTAACGACGCACTGTGGAGATTTATGAACGAGGAGCCCATCCCTAGGCAAATTAAATGCAGAAAGGGGCGATGGCTAGGTCACACATTGAGAAAACCACCAGATAGCATCACAAGAATGGCACTGGACTGGAACCCGCTTATAGTCACAATATTTAAATTAATACAACTAAAATTAATAATATTTTAAAGAATTTTATTAATAATTTTGTACAGTGTGATATAATTCAAAACAATCAGAAATTTGTAGTGCAGCAAGACATTTCTTACATTCGCAAAGAGTTTCACTGTAATTATGCTGTTTCGCGCATACCTGACATCTTTGTTGAGGCTTTTGTTTACTTTGCGTAGGAGAAATTTTTCTGGAGAAATGACCCCTCTCTTTATTGGTTGCCTGCAAACGCAAGCAATGGTGTTGTTATCTAAAGAAGTCATTGCTGTTGTTATTGTGGTGTGTTATCTAAAGAAGTCATTGTTGTTGTTATTGTATCAGCATAAACATTCCCCATACATATACGGGGAATGCTGCTAAAGTGACAGTCCTTGGCCGGTCATAAAACCGGGTCATTCCGGTTCGCGTGTTGGGTATTCGGAAATATTAACATTTTTTAGAATATCTTCTGCAATGTCCAGCTGAAATTTCGAAAATGAATATTTCTTAGAATTTGGAATTTGCTTTGCATGCTTTTTTACAGTTAATTCAGCAGGCGTACAATGCACGTCATTGTCAGTCTAGAACAGATAAGAAGTCGACAAGCATTGCACGATTTTTCAACGCAAGAGGTTAAGTGTAAAAGTTTTATGTAGGGAGTCAAAATAATGATATTTTTGATCTTTACTTTTTTTTGGGTGAAAACTTGAAAAACACTCAGCCAAATCTTGACTGATTTAGACTTCTAAGATATCATTGAAAAAGTATTCTCTCAGCCTTTTAATTTCTTGGAACCTATTTTGGTTCCAATTTTTTTTTTGTCGCAAACATCAGCCACCTCCTCTGATTCAGTTTAGTTTTTTTTTTTAATTTTAAACATTTTCATGCTCCACATTTTAAACTTCCACTCTTCTATCATCTGAGTTGGTTTTGTGGAAAATATAATAAATTTTAAAATTACGCTGAAAAAACCGCAAATTTTTTGGGCGAGGCACCCTAATGTACACATAGGTATATACATACATACCTTTTTAACGGCCGCTAAATTTTATCTTATCTAATTTTATTCTGCACTGATTTCAATTCTTCTTTTAAGCTTTTAAATTGCCTACAAAAAATAAAACTAAAATAAGTGTATAACTGTGAGGAGACTTAGACAGTGTGAGGAAATTACAGTAATGCTCCTAGAAATGGCGTAAATTTTAAAATGAAATTAGGTGAAAAAATATCGTTGTGTATCTATAGATATCTGTTGTGTTTGGCTGTTGGTCGGACATAAATCAGGGTCGTTCAGGGGGAACGATATGCATCTATAGAGTGGCTCTGATTTTTAATTGCTTACCAAGTCCCAAGTATTACTTGTTGGTCAGAATTTGATGCTTTGTTTGATGATCGTATATATGTGACGCTAGCTGCTTAATATTTACAAGAGCGTGCAATAAGTACCCGTATTAAAAATGAAGACACCATTAAAAAAAAAAAAAAAATTATTTTTCAACATGAAAAGATACACTTCTCCCAACGCTCCGGCCATTTTATCGAACTCTCCAAAATATGCCACTGTCTTGGCGATGACTTCGCCGTTGAAGTAAATTTTTTTTCCGCGAGCCATTTGTTTAATTTAAGGAACAAGAAAAAGTCGCAGGGAACCAGATCGAGTAAATGCGGAGGGTGCGACACCAATTTATTTTTCATTTTTCCATAAAATCCACGAAGATGACGCCGTTCGCATCCCAAAAAAATCGTCGCCATGACCTTTCGGCCGATGGAACTGTCTTCGCCTTCTTTGGAGCAGATTCGCCGGCAGAAATCCATTGTTTTCATTGTTCCTTAGTTTTTGGTGTCTAATGATGAATCCAGGTTTCATCAGCGGTGACAACTCGATGCAAAAATTCCTTCGAATCCCGTTTAAATTACTCCAACCACTGCTTCGAAGTTAACAGTCGCATACGCTTGTAGTTGCTTGTGAGCAATCACTGCACCCATCGGGCCGACAATTTTTTTATCGCCAACTTATCATGGGAAAATATTAATTGTCGTTCCGGTCGACACACCCATGGCCTCTGTTACTTCGCGCACTTTCGTTCGTCTATCAGCGAGAATCATGTTGTGGACTTTTGAATGATTTGCTCGGTAACCACGATTGCCGGGCGTCCTGGTCGCTCCTCTTCAAAAACGGATGTTCCCCCACGTTTAAATTCGTTCAGCCAATATCTAACTGTGGTCATAGATGGCGAAGCGTCGTCATAGACAGCATCCAACTTTGCTTTATCTCCTCACATTTTTCCCCATCCAAAAGCAGAAAGTGAATTACCGAACGATACTCCTCTTTTTCCATCTTAGCGAAAATCAAGAAACACGTCTTACTCGAATAGCTGCCACATCCTAACTAAACTACCAATCAGTCTGAAATTTGTTTTGCCGTCGTTTGATAGATGGCAGCACTCAATGCTAACACCAACTTCCCGCAGGAACGCCCTCTGTCATCAAGCACGGGTACTTATTGAACCGCCCTCGTATCTCATTCACCTAACATACTTCTGTAATTTTGTTGTATGCCAACTCCGAGCTGGAGATGACTTTTAAAAGAACTTGGGAAACTTCTTTTAAATTAACGTGCATTTTTTTTATTTCATTTGATACGCAATGACCTTCGAACGCGGGACTTACTGGATGGTAGTCATGTGTAAATCATTCCGCTAAAGCTGCCGCCATAAGCAAACATAAGATAAGCATCCCAATACCCAGTTCCTCCGTTTTGATTAGGCGCGCTCTACATCACAATATACCATCTTGATCGAGAACAAATTGGGCTACCAATTGGAGGAAAGGCGATAGTTGCTAATATAAAATCAAATTGGAAGAACTAAAGCTACTTATCTATAGCTAAACATACATATAATAAATGAAAAACGAATCCATAAAACTGAGATATGTAAATTTGCATGTCTTTTGTCCACGAACTCAGCAAATAATACCGCATGTGCGTGCTCTCCTCCGGAAAAATTCCACCTAATTACCTCACTTTACAGGATATTTTAGTATGAAAGTTTTGTCTTACTTCGCAAACAGCACGTTGAATAATACATGTATAAGTAATAAACAACAACAACAACAACAACAAATATGACTATGAAATTCCAACATTAATAACAAACAGCTGTGACGGTAGGCAACACAATGACAAGAGAAAAGTTTGTCGTCGTTGGTGAAAATGTGGTTCGTGCTGTCAACTGTTGCCCGCATACCAGCGCCTGCCGCAATCACATTGTCAAACGACATAATGCAAGCTATACAATGTTGTTACCCTGCTACGTATTATATTTTATTACATATTTTTTCGTCCCACATAACTTTTTTAGGGCAGAGGTGTTAAGGGCTTGGTATCTCATTTAATTTTGTCTTCAAAGTTACTCTCAAGTTTATTTAACATTGTTTTTGGTTTCCCATAATGCGTTTAAAGGGCGTTATGACTCCGACTGTTTGTCAGTGCAAAAATAACCGAATTCCGTGCTGTTATGGCTACCAATTGCCCCTACTACCACCCTACATATATACTCATTATATTTATTCTAGTTGCTCGACAACTTGGCTGCGTGTAGCTTTACTAGCATCTGGGTGGCCATTACCGCGCTGTGACATCTAGCTACTGTTTATTCTGCTTTACTATCACAATAATGCTGCGCTAAGCTTTCATCCATACATACATACATATAACTACAGCTATTAAATTTTCCCCCTTTTTTGGGAGTACCTTACACACTTACATTTCTCTTGCCATCTCAACCAACGCTACAATTCATTCAACTGAAATTGATCACACCTACGCGTCCTACGCGTTGCTCTGCGTGTTGAGTACATTTTTGTTTTTGTTTCGATGGCCTTGCGCTCTTTATTAACGGCAAAACGGTTGATTGTCCAAAAAATGTAATCGAGAGTTGCAGAGTTTAAATGCTAAAGTTGACTTATTGACTCTTTTCAAGATAATGAGGGTCGACGTGCCGTACGGCGACTCAAAATTTGTACTCACTAGTTTACTTACTGGTGTAATGCAGTCATTCCATGACCTAATCTAGTTGTCGCAGTTGAGTAGCAAAATGGGGGCGCAAACTTTGTAGCTGCTTTAAATTTGATATTTAATTTAAGTGGCTTGAATTTTGGGTGGCTCAAAAGTGTGACAAAAGTTTAGAGGCGAAGGCATTAATTTGTGAAAAATTTTTAATTAAAAATAGGCTGAGATTTTGTAGCTGTGAGTTGGGTTTTGTTTTTGTCGAGTAAATGAGTTTGTGGGTGAATGCAAGGGAATGATTTGAGAAAAGAAGATAAATAAAAAAATATATTATTTTGCTATTATTTGCGGTAGTACATTAAATTATTTCACAAATATAATAACTTTTTCACACGCCAAATTAATAACTTGGATCAAAAGCAGTATTTAGAATATATTTCAGCGTTAAAGGGCTCAATGCATGACAGTGTTCTTCTAACAGATTGAATTATTTTAGCGTCTTATGTTAGAGCTGGGAAAAGGTAGAGAAAATTTCTAAGGTGGCGCAAAATTAATCACCCTATAGGAAGATTGATAATTTCTGCAAACAGCGTTGTACGTCGATCATATTTAAAGCTTGTGAACTAAACAGCTGTAGTCTACAAGCCGACAAGTAATGGGGTGCGTAAAGTTCAAAATAATTATTTTTTTATTTAGTAAAAAAGTTATTCCAAAACAAAATGGATTTGGTTACTTGGGGTAGTATGTAAAAGCAGTACATTTTACGTAAGAATTTATTTATTTCTAAAATATTAAAATATTGCAGTTATTAGTGATTAGTGCAATGTTAAATATTGTCCAAACTCAAATGACATCTTAGACACGTCATCCGTTCGTAGGGAAATTAAGTGCATTAGATGTCTTAGGCTTCAGGCGACTTTTCTACAGATTACATCCATAGCAAGACTTGTTATTGTTTTTTTAATTTGATAGCCATAAAATACGAAGTGTGACCGGTAAATAATAAATCTGCCATTTCTTTCCACTTGTTATGACCTCAATATACTTATAGTTAATATACTTCTACGAGGGGGGTTCAATAAGTACTAGTGTTAGAAATGAAGAGACACATTTTTTAAATATTTTTATTTTTTATTTTTCAACATAGTTCCCTTTTAGAAAGATACACTCTTCCCTACACTCCGGCCATTATTTTAACACCTCCAATAAAGAGGATTTGTCTAACTCTCCAAAATACGTCTCCGTCTCGGCGATGACTTTCTCGTTTGAACTAAATTTTTTTTCTGCGAACCATTTCTTCATGTTAGGGAACAAGAAAAAGTCGCAGAGAGGAGCCAGATCGGTTGAATACGGGGCATGCGGCAGCAATTCATAACGCAATTCAAGCAGTTTGACGTTATAGTGATGAAACAGCACTTTCTTTTTCGCCAAATGCGGCCAAGTCTCCTTCAATTTTTTGTGAAAGCGGTCCAATAACTCACTGTAGTATTGCCCAGTGATCGTTTTTCCTTTTTTTTCCATGCGGATGACGCCGTTCGCATCCCAAAAAATCGTTGCCATGACCTTTCGGCCGATGGGACTGTCTTCGCCTTCTTTGGAGCAGATTCACCGGGAGAAATCCTTTGTTTTGATTGTTGCTTTGTTTCTGGTGTGTAATAATGAATCCAGGTTTCATCAACGGTAACAACTCGATACAAAAAAGCGACATCCTCTTGTTTTCCACCGTATGCAATCGCCGCATCAATCGGCCCGACAATTTTTTCATTGCCAATTTATCTTGTAAAATATTAATTGACGTTCCGGTCGACACACTTATGGCCTTTGTTACTTCGCGCACTTTCGTTTGTCGACAAACGAGAATCATGTCGTGGACTTTTTGAATGATTTTCTCGGTAACCACGTATGCCATGCGCCCTGGTTGCTCCTTATCAAAACCGGAAGTGCCCCACGTTTAAATTCGTTGAACCAGTATCTAACTGTGGTCATAGATGGCGAAGCGATCCCACAGACAGCATCCAACTTTGCTTTTATCTCTTCGCATTTTTTCCCATCCAAAAACAGAAAGCGAATTGCCGAACGATGTCTCTCTTTTTCCGTCTTAGCGAAAATCACGAGACACGTTTTACTCGAATAGCTGTCAAATCCTAATATAACTAACCCATCAATCAGTCTGAAATTTGTTTTGCCGTCGTTTGATAGATGGCAGCACTCGATGCTAACACCAACTTCCCTCAGGAATCAAACACGGTTACTTATTGAACCGCCCTCCTTCAACCATCCTCTATCCCTTCAATGCTGCATGCGTATCTTCCATTCTTCAGTGCTAGAAGCGTGCTCCCTTCTCTTTAACAGCTCCTTTTATTGCAAATTTTGTCTTAAGAAGCAAAACTTTAGAAGCCGCACAGCGCAAGATCCGGCAAATAAAGCTGGTGGTCGAAAAATGGCATGCTGTTTTTCGCTAGAAATCTATAGAGCGAAATGAAGCAGCGCATTAACTTGGTGGATAATCATTAAATTATAAGTTTCAAAAGCAATTTCTCCAGATTCATGTTAAGTTTCAAACAATTTTAATAACATGAAATGAATATAAATCGAATCGGATCACAAATATAATTTTTGAGACATGTCAAAGCTAGCAACAATACGGTGCACTTGACACTTTTCTGACGAAACTATAAAGATTCGTTTACAGAAGGGGAAAGTATGTTAGGTAGTATGATAAATAACAGTCTTAGGTACCATAGTGAAAAGATTTTTTTTATCTATCATTCTTGGTTAGGTATTGAAGGGGAAGTTTTTATTCGAAGAGGAAGGTTTCACGCTAAACAACCGGTGGTTGCTGACCTTTGGCATGTGTGTTAATCTTTTCCATGACCGGCAGTATTATTTTTTTAATAATTTACTAATTTATTCAACTCAAGCTCGATGCTCGTGAATGCCAAACTATCTTTTCAATGCGCCACCACCCACTTTTTGTACTCCTTTCGGCAGCCCAGATCTCATTTTTTGTTGGTTATCTTCCAATAATAGCGAAAGGTTAATGAATGATTGCCACAAGCCAGGAAGGAAATGTTGCGATTGACAGTGAAAAGGCATTTAGTAGTTATGAAGGAAATGTCAGTAGATTCATATAAACGTGAAATTTAAATAAAAAGGTTGTGCGTTATTGTTGATTTGTTTTAATTAAAATTGGTATGGAAAAATAATAATTTCCAGTGGCCTGTTGTCGAACTTCAAATGTTCATATCGTTGAATTTATCGTACATAATATCTCTAGTTGTTGTTGTTGCGCTGTGAGATAGATAACGCTGCCTTGCTGAAATCGTATTTTCTTGAGATTCATATCTTGAAAATTTGGCAGCAAAAATTTTTTTATCGCCTATTTGTATCTCTCACTGTTGATAAGTGATACGTGCATATATATGTAGATTATATTTTGGAAATATGTAGATTATATTTTGGAAATACCAGATCTTCAAGAACATTTAATTTTATTTAATTTTTTTTTGTTGTTTTATAATATTTTAGATTTTCTTTAATTTCAGTTCATTTTATTTTATTTTATAGTGCGTATTTTATTTCTATTTGGTTTTGTTTATTATATTTTACCATGACTTAATTTTATTTTATACTATTTTATTTTATTATCTTTTATTTAATTAGATGTAATTGACTTTTTTATATTTACTTTTTACAATAATTTAATTTTACTTTATTTTACTCTATTTTATCTTAATTTTATTTTATAGTATCTTATTTTATTATCTTTTATTTAATTAAATTTAATTGAATTTTTTATTTTATTTTCACTTTTTATTTTTTTATTTTATTTTCCCGTTTTAATGTTTTTTACTTTATTTTACCTTAATTTTATTTTATAGAATCCTATTTTATTATCTTTTATTTAATTAAGTTTAATTGATTTTTTATTTTTTCCCAATTTTTTATTTTATATTTACTTTTTAATTTTATTTTTATTTTGTATTACTGTATTCGATATTGCTTTATTTCATTTTATTTCTTTTTACTTTTTTATCTTAATTTTATTTTGTAATATATTTTTTTTGTTATGCATTTTTTATGCTTTGTATTTTAATTTATTTTGTTATATTTTAATATTATAATATATAATATTTTATAATATATTATTTTCTTTTATTGTATTTTGTTCTATCTTTTTAATTTGATTTATTATACATCATTTTATTTAGATTTAATTTCAGTTGAAGTGTTTTTGTTTTATCATCTTTTGTGTAATTTTATTTTAAGTTTTTTATTTTTCATTTTTTATTTTTACTTATTTTGTGTTTTATTTTATCGTATCGATACTTTTTTATTTCTTTGTATTTTATTTTATTCTATTCTATTTGATATTAATTTTATTTTGTTTCATTTCATGTTTTTTACCTGAATTTTATTTTATTTTACGATATTTTATGTTATTTTTTTATATAACTATGTTTTGTCTTATTCTATTTTGTTGTGTTTACTTGCATTTTTCTATACTGTTTTAGTTTATTATATTTTATTGTATAATATTTTGTTTCATTTAATTTGTTTTTATATATTTTTATTGCAATTTTTTGTTATTTATTACTTTTTTATTTTATTTATTTTGTTTTACGGTATTTTCCTTAGCTCCATTTAATATTTCTTTATATGTAAACATATTTTTCTTATATTATATATAATTTCAAATTTTTTTATTTAATTTAACTTTATTTTAGTTTATTTTGTTGTATTTATTTTATTTTGTTCCATTACCGCTTTTGACCTCATGCCATTCCTATAAAAATTTCATTAACTTTGATATTTCTTGCCTATAAACGCCTTTCGATTTCCACTTTACAGTTCTTATCAACAATTTCGCCCTTGACCCACTGTGCACCTAGCGCGCAATCACAATTTGCGTTCTGCATTTTTGCTCCACCCGCTTTTTCTTTTTCTGCATACCTTCGTCTACTAGTGTTGTTGGTGTGGCTGCTGTCTTGAAATGCTACAAATATGTATGCATGTATGTATGTATGCATGTGTGTGTGCGTATGTATATACATTTCTTTCAAGGGTGTGAAAATGCTATTTCGCAGTCGTAATTTTTATTATGGCTGCTATTTTACAGCCATGCGTTGATCAAGTTGTTATTCTTATTGTTATTGTTATTGTTGTTTGTCGCATTTGTTACTTATAAACGTTTATGGTTGTACACACATACAAATCGATGTATGTAAGAATGTGCGTGGGTGCTATCGCCGTACGTAAACATTCGTTAATTGCAGCGCAATACCGTTAACTTTAATTAATTCTTCGGCGTAGTTGGTGGTAGGAGCGGACGGAAGGATAGGCTTACTCACTCGGTTAGTTTTTGCCCAATTCTGCAGCTTTTTTCAGTATAAACACTACATAAATTAAATTTGTGTTGTTGTTAGTTTTTTGGTGATTTACTTCGTTTACTTAATTCTCTAAATAATTTTTCGCCGGTTTTCCGCATTCCTCGCTTGTTACATTATTTGACTTGTGTCGTCGTGTTTTATTTTTGGTTTTTGTTTTCTTCTTTCAATGCTTTACTGGAAATTCCGTAGTCCATTCCTCCATCAAAACTTCTCATCTAAGTAGGCGAGTGAACATTTTGGCGCGTGTGCTGCATAGCCAGTCCAGCAAAATTCGTAATAATAACAGCAAACAATTTACACAAAAAAAGTATAGAATTGTTCTTATTAAATTCTTTGTAAACTCATTAAAAGTCCAAACATATTCATTATGTCAAATTTGTAGACACATCAACTTGCTTTTAGTCACCAATGTCCACAGCTCCAACACTGGGGCATCACCCAATATCCACCACACTGTTTTAGCTTACCTTACGCACAACTGCTGCAGTGCCGTTCGCTTTCAGGAGCAAAACTAACCCAGCCAAAAATTGGTGAGCTTCTCACAGTGAAAGTGTTCTTAGATAGCTTTTCAAGCAAAGGCTCTAATGTTGTTGAATTCTATATTTATAATTTTCGTCTTCGAAAGCTTAATTAATCCAATGCCTTAACAATTTTGATAAATATTATTGTCAACGCAAGGAAATCCAGAATCCACAACAATCCACAACTAAAGCCCTTAATCGGATCAAATTTGGATATAAAATGGGGCTAAGATGGAAAGACTGAGCTTTGCTTTTGTTCTGAAGGGCGATCAATTTAGAGGTATCGGATTTTAAACTGAAATAAAACAACGAAAATTCCAGTTGATTGGGCAATCTGTATTATTTTTGTGTCAACCCATTTAATGCATTTATTTTTTTAAAGATAATCTCTTTCAGATATTGACCGCAACTGTGTCGCAATTCGGATATCCGTGAACACCAATTTTGAATGACCCTCTGGAGGACTTCTCTCGGTCGGTCGGTATCTCGTGAATAACTTTAGTGATGTTGTCTTCCAATGCCTCAATCGAAACTGGTTTGTCCACAAAGCATTTAGATTTTACAAACCCCGACAAATAAAAGTTCAAAGGTGGGATATCGCACGACCTTGGTGGCCAATCCACTCGTGCGAGACGAGTGATAAATTGCTCACCGAAACGACGTCGTAGTAAATCCATTCTTTCGTGGGCTGTATGGCAAGTAGCGCCACCTTGTTGGAACCAACCAATGTTGTGGCGATGACGGGCTTCAATTTTGGGTACCAAAAAGTGGTTTATCATGGCGCGATAGGTTTCATCATGCACTGTTACTTTGGCGTCAGCCTCGTCTTCGAAGAAATATGGGCCGACCATTCCTCCAGCCCACTGGTTCTTCTTGAATGGCTTCGAGTTGTCCTTCAGCTTAACGGCAGTTTTGCGTACTGACGTAGCCATTAAGCCATAAACGTGGGACGGTTATGTACACACCGTAAGTTGACCTAAGCGCGCGATGAACAATTTTCACAGAGCGTCGATTTTCGTAATACAATTACACGATTTGTAAACGTTGTTGAGGCGTAAGTATTTCCATGATGAAATGTCAATGAATACCGAAAAAATATTATGTATTTAGTTTGACAGTAGTCAGCCGCTAAGTGACAGCCACGCACTCAATTATCAGTCTTGGGTCCTACGATTACGATACGGTTGAACGATAATCCATCGGATAGGTTGCACATGTGTGCTCGAATCCATTCTTGGTCTTGCTTTGTCTGCGTTCATCTATATCGAATTTTGATAATGCGAGTTAATTCAAGTCATGCTAGATCTTGTACCAGTCCACGAATCGACACTAAAAACGTCAAGTCTTCTACGAGATTAGATGAATTGTGAATTGGAACTAAAGCTTATGCCTTCTTACATCCTTTCTCTGCTCCTTGGCTACACTAGGGACTAGTTCTGATGTATATACAATATGAGATCATTGTTCGTCAGTCAAGTTAGCCTAGTTAGATCCTTCGGCGCAGCTTGGCTCTCGCCGTACAGGTAAACGAGTAAATTTCGAATTTGATTTTTTTGCCAAAAACAATTTTTTTTTTAATTACTGAACTCGCACTTATTTTAGTATTTTCCCTAAAATATTTTAAGGTTAGGGTCTTAGTTAATAAGAAAATTATAGCTTTTCTAAAAAACATAAAAAAGGAAAAAAAAACTATGTGCTCCCTGATATAGCTCATGGCTAGGTATCCCAGGGAACCTCAGCGAATATTCTTCCACTAAGGCCAAGCTCTGATTTAATTCCACCCCTTAATATTCTAGAGCATCCAAGACCCCAGACCTCGTTCTAAGTACCCTAATTCTCGTTACGCGAGATGGTTCTTTAATTTTATGCCACTTCTGATTTGCAGCTGATTTTAAGAGAAGCTCTTTCATGACAGAAATACACACAGAGGTTTACAACGAATTTTTTCTGCTTCATTTGGATATCGAAACTGAGGGCCGCCGAATGGTAGTCATGCACAAAGTCACTCGGCTATGGCGCACAGTGCACTTTTTTGAGGCTCTGGGTGCTTTTTAGTCTAAAACTTCAGTTCATAAGATTTTATTTGCCTGTGAGCTAGTAAGGGAATCAAAATAAACCACGAGCATAGTCAGAAGGTGACCTCGGCTCAATGATGATGCAATCGAAACTGGTCAGGAGAGGCCTAGCTCCATCCGAATTCTTTGACATAAGGCTCATCTGGATTCCTGCTCACCGCGGCATTGCGGGAAACTGTGAGCTGGATGAGCTGCCCAGATAAGGGAGGTGATTTCCCGCAAAAGGAGAGGATGAGGATCGGGATCCCCTTGTCCACTTGCGGTTTATTCCTGGACAGATGAGCTTCGCGCCAACTCAGCGAGCACTGAGCAAGTACACAAACTTGTAAGGTCGCGAAATCCTTCCGTGTGGATCGCTGGTGTTCGAGAGATCTTCTGAGGTTGACAAAATCTCAGCTATCGAATTTCGTGGGCATTCTTACAGGACACTATCCGCGAGTTATGTATGCTGGAAGTCTTGGAATCACCTCGTTATCACAACAGTCCGTTCTACGTAACCGGAACGAGCCGGATTTATATTGGGTCAAGGACTGTGACTCCAGCAGCATTCCTTGTACATGTATGGAGGATGTTTATACTGCTACAACAACAACAACTTGAAATTACCCCAGTAGATGCTTTTTATGTCAGCTGTATGCAGGATGAGGTGGAACATCTCAGCACCTTTTCCTTAGCTACCTTGCAGTCCTGGGGCTTGGC
The DNA here is from genome assembly GCF_027943255.1 of Anastrepha obliqua. NCBI lineage: Eukaryota > Metazoa > Arthropoda > Insecta > Diptera > Tephritidae > Anastrepha > Anastrepha obliqua. The sequence goes on along the minus strand of NC_072894.1, from coordinate 108,521,608 downwards.
TCTCACTTCTGTGCTACGCCCGCGTATATAGCAGGCCTTGATATTAAAAATCTGATTAACTTCATCAGCAGCATAAAGCGTTTAACATAACCGTAACGCAATCATCGTTCATAATCCACATATACTGAACCCACCTTTCTCCTTCCCTTCTCTCCTGGCGCTTACACCCTTTTTGGATGTTTGGCCGACTCTGAACGGCAAATGTTTTTATGAGGAGCTTTTTCGTGGCAACAATACACTCGGAGGTTTGCCATTTCCTGCCGAGGGGCGACCACTATTAGAAAAAACTTTTTCTATCATCCTATAACTAGGTGATTCGAACCTACGCACTTCCGAATGGTGATCAACCCATTTGGCTATGGCGGTCACCGATAGGGTGATTAATTTTATGCCACCTTACATCTCCGAAACTATGAACGATATAAAGAAAATAAGACCAGATTCAAAAAATGCAGAAAATTCCAATTTATTTTATTAAAAATAAAAAATCGAAGATTACGCTTTTATTCCTAAAAAAGCGCTCGAAGGCTAAAGAGAGTGCACAGTGTGGCAGTCGTGTTCCAGATTACTAAGAAAAAAAAAACACATAAAATCACTCAAAAGGAGCTTGTGCAGAGAGCTGCTCAACTGCATGATTACATTTAAAAAATTTTTTTTTGGTTTTTGTACAGAATCCGGCACTCGAAGTTCAACCAATTACGTAAAAAGGCCATAAATTTAGTTTGGAAAATTACTTTTATTAAATTCAAGTAAAAAATGTGTGAAAATAATAAAAAATTAAGAATCATCTTTTGCCTTGACTATGGCCTTGAGACGGTCCAGAAACAAATCGCAAACTGCCCAAATGTGATTTGCAGGTATTTTAGCCCAGCACCTCGAGGCTGGTCAATCATTTAGTTCGTACCTTCCTCTCCAAAATGGCCTAAAGAGAATAAATAATCCATTTGATTCGCGTCTGGTGAATTTGTGTGTGCGTCATGAAGTTGTTTAACCATTCTTGGTTCACACGAGCTTTGTGAGACGTTGCCGAGTCCTTTTGAAACGTCCATAGTCTGCCACCGAAATGTTTGTCTTCCCACGACTTCAAAACCACCTCCAGAATACTTTCCCGATAATATTTCCCATTTACCTTGACGCCCGTGCATCAGCTGCGCAAGCGGTCTGAAGTTGGTTATAATGCCTGTATATAGCAGGACGCTGGAGTGCTGCTTATTTGTTCGGCTAGTTTTCTGCTGGGGATGCACACTTTATTACTAGCAACACCACTACCACAGCGGAAGAAGGAAGGCATTTTAATTTTGTTCTTCCTGACAGCATTTCGCTTTCCATGTTCAGTAATGTTAGGCGTTTTTTTTAATTTTTATTTTTCGGTTTGGTGGCAAGCGTGCTATTTGCAAGTACTATACATTGTTGCAAGGTCGTCAGTTTTATAAATCAACGCTTTTATGTACTGCTCACGGCATGTGTTTACCTTAGGTGTATGCAAACACTTCGCTTCGTTGCCCTTTACTTGCTCGCTATGCACAAACGAGCCAAGCGTAATTACGAACTGCCTTCATTCGTATGTGGTGAGTTTTGTTTTTTTTAGTTTTTCTTACTTTATTTTTTAGTTTTTTCCGCTTTTGTTGCCGTTGTTGTTTTCTGCTGCAACTCCTCATTACTAATTTAATTGCCATTTTCCTGCTGCAAATTTTTATTTTGCGTATACATATGCAACATGCCTCAAATCATGAGTACGTAGTAGTGCACTCATTTCTGCCACAGCTTATAAATTATTTCTTGAGTTGTAGTTTTTTCTTCTTCTTCTTTTTTCCAACTCGTCACCCTTTCGTTGGCAGTAATGGTAGTAAATGGAAATAATTTCAAGCGAAAAGTCATTTAGAGTTTATTTTACACTCCACCTCAGCGCACCACAACACCCACAATTTTTACATCGCCCCACTCTCGTTATTGCCTTTCAACTTTTTATTGCCACCCAGTGACATTATTTCATTTCGTCGAACTACGCCATAAATTTGTCGTCCTTAATGCCATCCATTAGTTGACAAATTTTAGTGAATTTCAGCGTTTTTTTGTTTTTTTTTTGTGCTCTGATTCTTGACAATTTTTCATCTGCTTTTGCCATCTCCCTACGCTGGGTGTACATCCACACAGCCTCCTGTGCGTAGGTCCTCGTCGGTGGTGCTGTTATTCTGATAGGGAAAAATGATTGTTTGACAGTTGTATGTATGTGTGTGTGTGTGTGTGTGTGTGTGTGCTTGCTTCTTCCATCACTGTAAGCCAATTTAATGCTGCAATAATCGCAGCAACGAAGACTGAACCTTATTCGCAAGCAATGTCAAAATTTAATTGGAAATTAATTAAAATGTGTGTGTGTGTGCATGTTTATGGATGGACGGGTGTATGGACATGTGACGTACATATATACATCATTCACATACATATACCATTTAAATGTATGCGTGCATGTATGTGTGTATATAGTGGCATGACATGCTGAGCTGGTTTACGGCATTCTCTCAAAAAGGACCAGTAAATTGACTTATTAGAGCAGATTTTAAGCTGTCATGCGAATAAATGAACACATTTACATACATCTATGAATGCATACAGTGCGGCGATTAATTATAAACTCAAAGCAATAATTTTCTGTCGGTCACCATAGCCTAATGGGTTGGTACGTGTCATCATTGTATCATTCGGAGGTGCACAGGTTCGAAATTCCGGACACGAAATATCAGTTGACAGCAAGAGTTGTTTCTAATGGTGGCCCTTCTTCGACAATGGCAAACCTCCGAGCATATTTCCGCCATGAAAAGGATCGTTATGAATAAAACATCTGCTGTTCGAAGTCTTCTTAGTTTAAAACTGTAGGTCCCTCCATTTGTGGAAAACATCTAGAGGCACACCACAAATGGGAGGAGGAACTCGGTCAAACACGGAATAAGTGTGGTTTTCTTTTTTATAGGAGTTATTATTAAATAATATAAAATAATTAACAAAAAAAATGCCAATGCCATTTTTTTTTGTCGGGGTTTCAGACATCGTATTCCCATAATCGTATTCGGCGCACAACATTCATCAGAAAATAGTCTCATTTAAAAAAATCCATGCAAGCCCGTGTAATTTTTGCTTATTATTTCGTATATACTTTTTTTTTTGAAGGCCAGGAACCACGGTAAATATATATGTATGTACAGGGTTGGCCATATTAATCTGACCCATTGAGTAACCCTATAACTTTTTACTGTAATTTGAAATCTAAGGTTTACGTCAACAAGCCAAAGACACTAGGCGCTTTTAAGGCCAATATCCGACGGGAAATAGCCGCCATATCGGCCGAGACGCTGGCCAAAACTATGGAAAACGCCGAAAAACGGGCACATTACGCTATACGAGCTAAGGGCGACCACTTGCGCGATATCATATTCAAAAAGTGATGTAAATGAATCTCCTTGAACTAAATTAAATGTTTTTCACAATGAAACACAAAAAAATGTTTCTTTTTCCATATTTTTTTAATAATCACATGGGTCAGTTTAATATGGCCAACCCTGTATATATATCTCCCTACCAAGCCGCAGTGCGCAAATCCATACGCGCATTCCTGACATCGCCCATAAAGGCTATTCTTGCTGAATCGGATCTTCCGTCTCTATACGACAAAATGAAGGACAAAATATTCAGGCTCTATCCAAAGCTTACTCTAAGCCCCAACCTTCTTATTGGCAAAGACTTTCAATTTGCAACCTCACGAGTATCTACACCTAAAATGCCCTCATCTATACACACCTGCGCCTTAATTCCAAAACATGCGGAACTGCCTTCTAAACCCCATACTCTGCAGTACACTAATCGCCCACCGTGGGCGGTTAGCAAAAAATCCTTTATCAATGATCTAGCCTCTTTACGGAAAGATTATACTCCAAACGCCGCTAACCGGGGCCAAGTTGTTCGAATCAATCGCAGACTATAAATTTAACGGCTGGCAATTGGTTTTTACTGACGGGTCAAAAGGATCCCACACTTCTTACGCAGTGGTAAAGGAAAATCAGAAAGCTATCACATACGGCCTTCTATTTTCATTATGTTCAATACTGCGCCAAAAGCAAGGGTAAACACATAATTTGCTAGGACAGTTTGTCCTGTTTCCAAGCCATCCAAAACCACAACAAGTCAAGCAAAATCATACTCATTTCCCATCGGAGCAGTATCAAAATCCTGTGGATACCTGGGCACTCCGGCATCCAGGGTAATACACTGGCAGATACAATTGCCAAGGACATTTCCGTTACACCAACAATCACATCCGAAGCCATTCTACTCAGCGACATATACCGACTTATTCATGAACAGAGGCACACAAAGTTACTTCGTGAATGGTCGTATTATAAACGCCATTATTCGAACATTAACCCCAAATGTACAAAACCTGCCTATCCATCATCGTTACGCATCAACTATATTACCCTATTCACACGACTCCGTATTGGGCACACCATAGCCAACCAACCTATATTATCCTTTCTGCCAAGCCACAGCCAGTGTGCATCATCTACTGGTATCCTGCCCAGAACTTGCTTCTCAAAGGCATCACCACTTCAGCAACAGAGATCCTCTACAACTTTTAAAAGATGCCACTGAAGATAACAAAAAAAAATGTATACATTTCTAAACGACACCGACCTACTCCGTCGTATCTGATCCAACACACATCACCGCTAGCCGAAAGTCTCTGCTGCTAACGCTGCGTTTGCTTGAGTTTACTAATATTTTTATTATCATTTAAGCTTTCAAAAATAAAATAAATAAATATATATATATAAATAAATATATATTTGGTATATTTTAATCACTGCCAGTAATCTATAAGGTAGGATCTAGGAACCAGTATCTACAAGGTTCTTGATAGGAATTTTTTCCCTATGCTGGTGATCCTTTCCTTAAGTGAAGTTCATTCACATTTCAAAAAAGGTTTTTCCAGATCAAAAACTTTATTTGCGAGGGCTTTCCCAGATCAAAAACTTTTTTCTTCACAATGCTCAAGGCTGTCCATGATAAAACTGGGATAAAAAAGTTCGTGAACTACTTTTTTGTAGTACAATTTTAAACGAAGAAACTCCAGAGGCACGATATTTCTCCAAGGACTTAATTTTGATATAGTTTTCACACCCAAGCCTCAAAAAATGTTTACAATGTGCTGGGGTTTATTCATTTTTTGTGTGTTTTCCATAGTTTCTAAGGTCTAAGGTGCCTTGTTTTTTTCTATTTAATTAAATTCCTTTCGTCGAGCATCTCAGTCAACTGTGTCCAATGAGAGTAATGCCAACAAACTGAACTCTGAGCGGAAATCTGAACTCTGTTTAGTAAGTTTTAGATGAGTTGCAACATTAAAAACTTTTCAAAAAATTATGATGCAAAAAAACTCAGGTTGGGTTTATAATTTTTCGCAAAATCCATCAACACAAATTCATTGTTTTGCTTAAAAAACGAAAACGATTTTTCAGTTTTTGAAAACTTGTAATTTTTTATTACTACAATTTCATAAGTCATCTCACTGCATCCCCGCAAATTCCCTTTAAATTCAGATTAAACAGTTCAAATTTTTTGATGAAAATTTGTCGATTTTTTTTTTTTTTTTAATTTTTGTATAAAGTTTGACAGCCTGATTTATTTGGTTTGGGTTAATGTGCGCCAAATGTTTTTTAAATGAACTAAAAAAAATTTCTTCTAAATATATGGTAAATAAATATTTAAAAAAATCGCCATGCACTCAGTTATGCTCACTACCATATCTACGAGGGTCGTTTGAAAAATCCGTGCAAAGCCTGAAAAGGGGCACTACTGGCGCGTATCGAGGTTATGTTTAGTTAGTAGCATCTTTGGCATTCGTTTAAATCGAGGAAGTCGAGTGATTTTCCTTTTCCATTACAACAACTCACCAGCTCCTCAGTAGAGGCTGTTTTTGTTTGTTTTGTTTTTTTATTTTGTCGGGACAGACTAGCAAACACAGCAGTCGGGTACTGCATCCGGGTTCCCTTTTTAATTTTCCTTAAATCTACCCGACCTACGAAGAAATCTACCAAGGAGGCAAGGGGGTCACTTCTTAACACAACAGTGCCAAAGGCCTCAAGCCTGATTCGATCGAAGGCCGGGCAAATGGGCCGCAGAGTGCACTGAGTGGCAGAGTATAGATGTGGTCGTAAAATTAATTGAAATAGGGTTCCAACTCGTTTTATATTCGTCTCTCACGGAATAGCCTCACCACCTTGAGTGAAAACCATAAAGTAACCTTAATTTGGGTCCCAGGACAACGGGACATAGAAGGTAACGAAAAAGCCGATGAACTGGCAAGAGAGGGATCAGCCATGGATTACGTTCTTGCAGAATCGGTATTCACACCATTAGGTGCAGTCAAGAATGCAATTTCCCTAAAATACCTTCGAATCGCAGATTGTAGATGGAGAGACCAGATGAAATGCAAAATCAGCAGGACGTTATGGCCCACCTACAACCTCAAGCAATCGTCGACATTGATAAACATGAAACGACGGGACGCCTGTAGACTAACGACAGTCATAATTGGCTTCTGGTCTATCGGAGAACAAGCCACCAAAATAAGCATCCCTCACAACACATACTGTCATAGTTGTAAACAACCGCAGATATAGTCTTGCTGTAAGTAACTGTTAAACAAGTTGGTAACGAGGATGTGGCAACAAAATGGTGCGGAAGCGCTAGTTGGATTCTGGATGAATCTGACATGGCTCCCTTAGACTGCTATTTGTTCCCCACTTTGAAAAAATTGCTGACGGAAAAAGTTTTATTCAAACTAGGAAGTGAAATGAATGGCTATTTTTCAAACTTAGACAAGTCCTATTATTCGGAAGGGATCAATAAACTACAACAGCGTTGGATAAAATGTGTAAACCTAAAAAGAGAGCGGTGGATGAAACCGCGAAATTCGACGTTTCCATAAAGCCCATGTTAACTTTTCAATCGAGATTCCCACCCTGGGAACTTCCTCCATCCATTTTCATCACCAGCCTACTGATGTATTCAAAACAAAACACCTCTAAACATGTTTATCAAATGCTATTCTTTCAAATCAAGAACTAGTGGGATGCCAAAGGCTGGAAATTTATTTACACTGACGGCTCTAAAGAAACCGACTCAACTGCATTTGCTGTGGTATCTGATAAGGGAAGCATACTTAGGACTGGTCTTCTATTCCCACACAACTCGATATTTACTACCGAGGCGATTGCTATAAACTTCGCCATTGACTACGCCTCCTCAACTAAAGGAAAATATATAATCTGTACAGACAGTAAATCTGCCATCGCAGCTCTGTCGAGCGCAAACAGCAGAGAACCTTTAATTGACAATATTCGAAATAAATTGTCCCAGCAAAAGGCAAAAATAAAAGTTATGTGGATCCCTGGACACAGCGGAATTCTTGGCAACGAAAACGCTGATAAAGCAGCGAAAAATGTCAGCAATATCCCTACATTCTGTATCGAAACCTTCGTTAAATCCGACATTCTCAGGATAATCGATAGTATCAATCACTCAACCGTAAGGGAGAAATGGCTTACATACCAACACAGCTACAAATCCATAAATCCAGAACGACTAAAAGCAATTATCCCAACTGGAGCGACACTGCAGCAGACAAAAATATTTACTCGACTCCGGCTAGGACACACAAATATTACTCACCAACACCTTCTAAAAGGAATGCCTGCCCCGATTTGCTCAGCATGTAACTGTCCACTGTCCATTATTCATATAATAGACTACTGCACCAAGTATAACAATGGCAGAAAAAATATCTTTAACGGCAGCAAACCTTCCGAGTTACTGAAAGAGATTTCTCTAGAAAATATGTCGAAAATTTATAATTTTATATACCAAATTGGACTAATAGGTCTATGAATAAGTTCGTGCGGTTTTTTTCGAAATTTGAATTTCGGATCATTCCCATGGCTTTTAAACGTTTGGAAATGGTTGATTGATCAACTCCCAAAGTTTTTGCAACCTCTTCTTGCGTTTGAGCCGGATCTTGATCGAGCAATTCCTCCAATTCGGTATCCATGAACTTTGGCGGCGCACCCTCGCGTTCTTCGTCGTCCAAGCCAAAATCACCACTTTTAAAGCGTGCAAACCACTTCTGGCACGTTCGCTCAGCTAGAGCATGCTCACCATAAACTTCCACCAAGATACGATGACTTTCGGCTGCTTTTTTCTTCATATTAAAGAATTCCCCGCAAAAACACATTAGTTTATCTTTTATAATTTTGTTTATTAATTCCCTACACATAATAATTTTTATTCTAATATTTTTTTTATAAATAAGTAAAAAATCTATTAGTATTATTTCAGGCCGATAGTCTTAGCTACTAGTGCCTTTCGTAATGTAATATAGTTATTTATAATTATATTTCTAATAAATAAATAAATAAATAAAAAGAGACCATGTAGAAAAATAAAAAAAAGTTTACCCTAAAAAATTAAGTAGTTCTCATTTTTGCACAGACTTTGCAAACAAAGCTGTTACAAGGTGGCGCAAAATTAATCATTCAATTTTGTCTGTGAATAACTTTTTTACTAAATAAAAAAATAATTATTTTGAGTGACGGTGATCTCTATTTTGAACTTTATGCGCTCCATTGCTTGTCTGTTTGTATACTGCAGCTCTCTGACGCCATTTGCAAAAATTACAAATCTTCCGATAGGGTGACTAATTTTGCGCCACCTACTCATGCACATGCAAACATGTAAACATGCTATGTACCGTCATATTTTGACGGCCACTATCCCTCAAATACATTTTCTGTCAGCGTTCCACCCAAAACTATTTCCGCCATACAAAAGCTTCTCATAAAAACCACCTGGGGCGAAATCGAATTGCAACAGCCACTATTTGTGGAATCGAGGCAAATCAAGATGCACATCGCACATTGGTGGAAAAGCTTGGCCCAAGCCACTTAATGAATGAAGAATACATGCGTCGGTCTATTACTATACTTTAAGAATATACTCACACACACACACCTACAACAGCATGCACTTCCACATCCTTCATACGGTTTATTGTTCTATTTAGACACGATTTCATGCTTCAAATGACTTTTTGCTGTAAATTCAAAGAATTCAATTTGAATGAATGCATTGATGCAATTATTTTGGCATACATAAATAAATTTGCGAGTAATGGAAGGCAATTGTAAATTAAAGCTAAATGCATCAGAGGTATGTAGGCTGTAATGCAATGGCATCCTAGGACGGAACAATACAACAAAACTGCTTAATTTTAGCACTTCCAGGTACTTAAGGGGTTATATACCTTGTGGTCCGGTGAAATTAGCGAAAGTTGGGTTTTTTTTTAAAGATATGTAGCAATAATTTTATTGTATAAAAGTTTTTATTATTGGATATTACAATGTTTAAAGAAAAAAAAAGGCTTTGTTTGTGTAAAAATATTTAAAAATGGCGGAGTTATGGCGTTTTCCCCCAAGACCCTTTTTTTGGAAGAGGCTTGCGGTGAACGCGATTCAAGTCCACCAAGTCAACTGAAATTAAAAAATCGAAAAGATTTCATTAGTATAGGGTTATATCTTCTTAGTGAACGATCAATATATTAAGTATTTTGATTTTTGTGAAAATAGGAACATGTTTTTAAAAAACTCCACTTCTACAGTCCTAAAATTGGCATTAAAAAATTCATATCTGCAAAATAAAAATTTATACATAAAAAGTTGATCGTTCACTAAGAGGCGACATCAATTACGAACAATTTAAAAAAAAAATTATAAAAATCGGTTGAATACTTTTTTTGCAATCGCGTCCACCGCAAAAGCATTTTTGGAAAAACACGTTTTTGAGATAATCGCGTTTAAAGTTTCAAGCGCCGCATGAGGCCGTACGCTCAGGACGTGACGACGCACAATTTAAAACGCTGTAACTTTCGATCTATTGCTCAGATCTCTATGAAATTTTTGGAAAATGTTCTCAAGGGATTGTACTTTACGATAAAGAAATAAAATTTATTTTGATTTTTTTGAAAAACACAAGGTATATAACCCCTTAAGCGAGTTGCACATTTATGTGAATTAGCTTACTGGCATACTTATAATATCTACGCATGGATTCCCTTCTATACGAAAATTTGCAATGCAAGGCTCTTTGACGGGAATATTTTTGATTGCAAAAGAGTAAATCAAGCAGGTTGCTTTCGAATTGAAATACAAACCATTTTCGTATAATAAATTAAACGAAAAATGCACACTCGAGGAAGGAAATGCACACTACTTGGTATCACTATGGATCAATTTCTGGTCTATGTGCGATCTAGAGAATCAACCAAGTCTAACCTAACCTACTTTAAGAATGTCGGCGACGTTGAGCTCGAGGAGTGCAAAATTATTTCATAGATCAGCAGCTTATTCAAATATATAACGCCAATCGGTATTGTGCCTCAAGCCTACATGCATTTGTGGTGTGCCGAGGAAGCAGACGAATGTGATAGGACGAAGTTTGAAATAAAGCTTGATAGATGGATTTAGATATTCACGTACCATTGGGTTTCCTATATTCACGAATCAAGAATGCGAAACTAGTATCATTTGAACTAATATTGGTTACTTAACTAGCATACAGAGGTTTAGAAAAACGAATGACGACTCCTCACGGAAATTGAGGCAAGAAAAACGTGTGCAAAAACGGGCAGAAGATTTGGTCCACCAATAACTTTCTAAGAAGGTTAAGGAGGGAAATGCGCGCTTGGTTTACTTTGATTGCAGTCAAAAAAGAATGGAAATGCACTGTATGAAAGCTGTCCAAATGAATGCTTTGCTTCACACGCTTGAAGTGCTTCAAAGTTTCGAATAGCGCAATGTTCTGTTGGCGTTTTGCATTTCAACTCACCGGGCGCTGGTAGTTTTTCAAAGCAAAATCTAATTGAAGCCTACAGGTGCTGCTTATCTAATATAAGTTGAATGGATCTACTTCAAGCTTAAATAATTTGCAGATAACATTGAATAGTGACGTTATTAAAGAGTCAAGGAGAAAGCGGAGGCGTATATTCCGATTATCTGAGAATCTCTTTTTTTTAAGCTTTCGGCTCGGCGACTATTGTTGTGCCTTTCAAGCTGAACTGATGGTAATAATTAAGGCCTTGACACTGGTACAAATTATGTTCACACTTTTACTGCCAATGGGCCATAAGACCCTTCACAAAGCTGTCGAAAAATAGTACTCATCAAATACCGCTCGAGATGGCTTAATCGTTTCACACAAATGGTACATGACTTCCTGGCCATTGCGTCATGAGAACAGATAAACTGCCGAGACTCGGCACCAAACTGTCGAACGGGCACATATGCGCTTATATGGGTGTACCCTTAGAGGCATGCAAGCTACATATGTATATTTGAGACAAAATTTTTAGGAATACAAAGTGAAGTCCAAAATAAACAAGACTGAGCTAAAATAGAAACGACAGGAGCTTTGTCCTCTCTGGCTTCGATGCACTGTTTTGCTCGATCTAGAAGCTTTTTGAAAGAGTGTTTCAGATCATTGACCGGAATGTCCTTCAGGATTGTCGGTACAAGCCTTTGAATGGCCTCTATGGACGCAAAACATTTTCCTTTCATATCTTTTCATAGCCAAATGCAATTTTTGGAATAGTTAAAAGTCACAGAGAGCCATATCAAGCGAATACGGTGAGTTATTGATGGTTAGAAAGCGATTTCTAGTCAAAAAATCTGTCACAAGAGTGGATCGATGAGATGGTGCATTATCATGCAATAAGCGCCACCTTCCTCCTTCGCGGAATTCAAAACGCTATGTTTCATCACCAGTTACAATGTTGAAAAGGAAGTTCTCGTCTTTTCTCGCCTCTTTAATAAGGTCTTTCGAATGTTGAATACTGAGCAATTTTTGGTCCTCAGTTAATTTGTGCGGAATGAAACGTGCACAGACCTTTCTTAAGCCCAAATGATCAGTTAAAATGCGATAAATCGATACTTTGGAGATATTCAACTCTTATTTCATGAATTTCAACGATGATTTCGGTTTCTTCTTCTTAATTGGCGCGATAACCGCTTACGCGATTTTGGCCGAGATTAACAAAGCGCGCCAGTCGTTTCTTTTTCGTGCTAACCGGCGCCAATTGGACACACCAAGTGAAGCCAAGCCCTTCTCCACCTGATCTTTCCAACGCAGAGGAGGCCTTCCTCTTCCTCTGCTACCACCAGCTGGTACCGCATCGAATACTTTCAAAGCCGGAGCGTTCATTCGGACGACATGACCCAGCCAACGAAGCCGCTGGATCTTTATTCGCTGCGCTATGTCTATGTCGTCGTAAAGCTCATACAGCTCATCGTTCCATCGTCTACGATATTCGCCGTTGCCAACGTGCAAAGGTCCAAAAATTTTGCGCAGAATCTTTCTCTCGAACACTCCAAGCGTCGCTTCATCGGATGTTGTCATCGTCCAAGCTTCTGCGCCATATGTCAGGACGGGCATGATGAGAGTCTTGTAGAGTGTTAGTTTTGTTCGTCGAGAGAGGACTTTACTACTCAGTTGCCTACTTAGTCCAAAGTAGCACTTGTTGGCAAGAGAGATTCTACGTTGGATTTCAAGGCTGACATTGTTATCGGTGTTAATGCTGGTTCCTAAATAAACGAAATCTTTTACAACCTCGAAATTATAGCTGTCTACAGTGACGTGGGTGCCGATACGCGAGTGCGCCGACTGTTTGTTTGAAGACAGGAGGTACTTCGTTTTGTCCTCGTTCACCACCAAACCCATTCGCTTTGCATCTTTATCCAGTTTGGAGAAGGCAGAACTAACAGCGCGGTTGTTAAGGCCGATGATGTCAATATCATCGGTATACGCCAGCAATTGTACGCTCTTATAAAAAATTGTGCCTGAGCGATTAAGTTCTGCGGCTCGTACGACGCTCTCCAACATCAGGTTAAATAAGTCACACGACAGCGAGTCACCCTGTCTGAAACCTCGTTTGGTTTATTTTTGATAAATTTACGAAAAATTTCAATGGATTTTTCGGTGATTGCTGATTTTGTGGGGACCGTGTGTTCATTGGTAGATATGCAATCATCGCCAGGAAGTTTTTTGGGCTATGAGCCTGAGTGGATCCCTTAGTGGACAACTGATGCATCTTAACGTAACATAACTTCCTCTACTACTTATTGTACAATCAACCACTTTAGCGCAGCACTGAATCATTCGTCACACCATCGCGAGGTTCATAGCCCCACACCAAAAAGTGGAAAAACAGGGTTCGCTAAACACTTCTTCTGCGCAAGTCCAGTATTGCGAAGCCCAAGTTTACGTTTTCTTTTTTAAAATATTTTCAAAAAGTCCTCTCTGACTCTGCCACTGATATCTTTTCATATAAAATTTGATCACCTACTTGAAACCATATTTATTACTATAATAATTTTATTACGGTTATCTTCTTAACAATTTTCCATTATGTCATTTATTTAATAAATTGTATTTGCTCTCTTTAATTGTAGATCACCATAACGCAACTTGTGGAGCACAAAAGCGAAACGAAATGACAATATAAGACTGAACTTAACAAAACAAATACAAAAACGAGATCGCAAGCAAAGTGTAAGGAACGTGTGACCAAACAAAATAATTAAGTCACAGAGACGACGAATGTATGAATTCTACAAACGATTAGACTACGAGTAGATTGACAAGTTGGTGATTGCGCATGCGCACCGCTAGTATGTGAGTAATCCGCCGCATAGTGGGTAGCACTAGGCCAGGAACGGCGCTGCAAATAAGCGGTCAAACCAGCAAAACTTGCCACTGAAACAAACACACAAAAAAGCAACAAAAGTAGAACAAATTATTTTAATTAATTGCAAATTCTATGCAATACCGCCACAAAAAAAACATCTAACAAAAGCTTTCAGCAACATAAAAGCCAACCGCGCGCTGAAAGCGAAATCAGTATGAAGCGATTTGCATTTGTTTTTTAACGTCTCCTCAACACGCACTCACACATATATTAACGTACACTTACACAAGTATATACAGTAAACCAAAATTTACATATCAACGCGTCAGCGTGCGCTTCAAAGGCGAAGATAAGCAATAAATATTCAACAGCAACTCCCAATTAGCCAGCAAAGATGGTCAAGGGCATTCTAGTGAATCGCAAGGCGGATGACTCGCACAAGGCGCAACTGAAAATGGAGCATGCCGACCTAGTCGCCGAGATGCAGACGGTGGAAAATCTACCAACGCATGAACGACTACAGTTGGCGCGTCTGTAAGTGCAACCACAATAACCCCATCATCCAACCGCCTTTACCATCCCTTATTTATTTATTTACAACTACTTATTTATGCATGCACATAATCATTTCTTTCCACTTTAGCCGCCGCGCACAACAGCTAAAGGTCGCGCGTCAAAAGGAGAAGGAATGGCTAAAATTACAACGCGCCAAAGGTAATGCGACCTCGGCGCTCAACAACAGCCATACGACACACCATTTCCGTTCCAGCTCTAGCAGCGGCAGTCGGCATATATCCTTTGAAAGCAGCGTGGTACTGCTGGAGGCGGCCAGTCGTAATGATATGCATGAAGTGGCCGAGCTGTTGGAGCGTGGCATTACGCCAGATGCGGCGAATGAGGATGGCTTGACGGCGTTGCATCAATGTTGCATCGATAATAATGTGGAGATGTTGCAGCTGTTGTTGGAGTATGGTGCGAATGTGGATGCGCAGGATAGTGACAAGTGGACACCGTTGCATGCGGCAGCGACATGCGGCCACTTGGAGTTGGTGCGCATACTAATCGATCATGGTGCGAATTTGCTGGCGGTGAATACGGATGGCAATATGCCGTATGATCTGTGCGACGATGAGAATACATTGGACTACATTGAGGCTGAGATGTCAAAGCGTGGCGTGACGCAGGAGCTGATTGATGAGACGCGTTCGTCGACGGAACGTCAAATGTTGAAGGATTTAATGGAGGTGGCGCGAACCGGTGGCGATTTGGAGGAGCCGGATAACCAGGGCGCGACACCAGTGAGTTGGCCAGCGATTTTTCTTTAGAGCATAATTAATTGTGTACATTTTATTATTCATTTAAAGCTGCACATAGCCGCGGCGAATGGTTATGTGCGCGTGGTGGAGTTCCTGCTGGAGATGCACGTCAATGTAGATGCTGTGGATAAGGATATGTGGTCACCAGTGCACGCGGCAGCGTGTTGGGGGCATGTAAGGAAATCTAATTAAATTTAATTAAGTTTGGTTAGATTAAGTTTGGTTATTAAAATATATATTTAATAAAATAAAATTAGATTAAATAAGTTTATATGAAATAAAATAACATAAAAAAATCAAATAAAAATAAATTAAATGACAGAAAATTAAATAAAAAAAGTTAAATAAAAAATTTTAACAAATTAAATTCAACAAAATAAATCAAAAATACAATAAAAAATTTAATTCAATAAAATGTAATTGAAGCTAAAAAATAAGTTAAATTAAATTAAATAAAAAATAAAAAATAGAATGAAATAAAACAAAATAACTTAAAAAACAAATAACTTAACTTAAAATAAATGATTGAAAATATAATCAAATAAAATGTTAAAAATGCAGTGAAATGGAATGGAAATGATTGAAATTAATTAAAATAAAATAAAGGAGAAAAATAAAAATGTAAATAAAATAAAGTAAAGTTAATTCTTTTAAATTAAATATGTATGATAAAAAAATTAAATGGAAATGAAATAAAGCAAAATAACATAAAATAAAGTAAAATCAGGCAAATCAGAATTAAATTAATAGAAAACACAATAAAATAAAATGATAAAAGTAAAGTGGAACGGAATGGCATTGAATGAAATTAATAAACTAAAATTAAATCAAGTTAATGAAAATAAAATGCTATAAAAAACTAAAATAAAATAAAGTAGAACAAAATAATTTTGCATTAACAAAATTTAACTAAACTAAATTTAAACAAATTAAATGCGATAAAAAATAAATTAAATAAAATTAAACAAAAAAACAAAATTAAAACAAAGAAAATAAATTAAATTAAATTAAATGCAAAAAAATAAAATAAAAAGAAAAAAATGAAAAGAAACTTAATTAAATTAAACTTTTTTTATTTAAATAAATAAAATTAAATAAAAAAAATTAAATAGAAGGAAATAAAGGAACATAAAATAAAATAATTTAAAAAAATAAATTAAATAAAAATAAATAAAATAAAATAAAAAGAAAAAGAAAACAATAAATTAAATTAAATTCATTTTATTTAAATAAAAAAGTATAATTTTAAAAAGATTAAATAGAAGGAAATAAATGAAATTAAAATAAAATAATATTAAAAAATAAATTAAATTAAATTAAATGAAAAAAATAAAATAAAAAGAAAAAAAATGAAAGAAATTAAATTCAATTCATTTTATTTAAATAAAAAAAATAAAATTTAAAAACATTAAATAGAAGGAAATTAATGAAAATAAATTAAAGTAGTATTAAAAAATAAATTAAATAAAACAAAATAAAAAGAAAAATAAATGAAAAAAGAAAAATAAATTAAAGTAAATTCATTTTATTTAAATAAAAAAAAATTAAATAGAAGGAAATAAATGAAATTAAAATAAAAGAAAAAAAATGAAAAAAAACTAAATTAAATTAAATTCATTTTATTGAAATAAAAAAATAAAATTTAAAAAAATTAAATAGAAGAAAATAAATGAAATTAAAATAAAATAATTTAAAAAAATAAATTAAATAAAAATAAGTCCAGCTGCCCTCTTCTCAGACATCGGTATCCCCTTGGCCGTCGTTAAAGGGAAACTACACAACTTCTTTCTAAGAAAAGCGCAAGACAGATGGAGGTCTGTCGCATCGTGTGCCATTCAATACGATATAAACAGAACGCTTAAGGTGATGGGAACCCCCCGCCATTCAATTTCCAAACTCATTGCGGTGATCACTGGCCACTGGGTGATCGGCACTCATGCGGAGAAGCTTGGAATTCCGTACAACCCCCATTGCAGAAGCTGTGGGGATCCTACAGAGAAAGAGACTGTGGAACACTTTCTCTGCAGATGTCCGGCTTTGGCGGCTAGGCGCTTGAGATTCCTCAGCGTTCCCTTTGGGGATGACTTGATGAAATTCTCCAGCCTAGATCCCTTTTCTCTCCTCCGCTACATCAACAGCACTGGATGGCTGTAGACGGTGTTATCTCCTCCCTTAATCCTTTCACAGGTAGTGGTCCACTTTATGGTATCAAAACGGCAAGTAAGTGCTACTTGTAGCGTACCTGGGGTACTCTTGCCATCTTACCTACCTACCTACCAAAATAATATTAAAAAATAAATTAAAATTAATTGAATAAAGAAAATTAAAATAAAAAGAAAAAAAATGAAAAAAAACTAAATTAAATTACATTCATTTTATTGAAATAAAAAAATAAAATTTAAAAAATTAAATAGCACAAAATAAATGCAAATAAAATAAAATAATTTAAAAAAATAAATAAAATAAAATACAATAAAAGGACAAAAAATGAAAAAAACTAAATTAAATTAAACTCATGTTATTTAAATAAAAAAAGATAATGTAAAAAAATTAAATAGAAGGAAATAAAGGAAAATAAAACAAAATAGTATTAAAAAATAAACTAAATTAAATTAAATGAAAAAAATAATAAAATAAATTAAAAAGGAAAAAAATAAAAAACTAAATTAATTTTTAAATAAATAAAAAAGTAAAATAAAATTGAAAGAAAATGAAATAGAAGAAAATAAATAAATTGAAATGAAATAATATTAAATTACATTAAACTGAGTTATTGCAAATTAGCTGAATTTGTAAATATAAATAACTGAAAACAAAATAATACAAATAAAACTTATTGGAATTTAATTAAGCGTCGAGTCTTGCCAAATAGGCCACCTAAAGTAAGCTTTCGATTTTTTATATGTCATTGGCCAATATTGAAAGTTTAGTATAAATAAGATAAACGGTTGAAGTGCGATCTAGCCAAGGTGCGTCACCTGTCAGTATCACTATAAACGACATAACTAACATTATAGAGTTTTTTTCTAAGTATATGCGAGGTTGGTGAAAGGTTAGGCTAGGTTAGCCTAGTTGGCACTAAGCCACGCATAGACCTTTTGGTCCCTAGCGATACCAGATGGAGACCGACCTCTATGAATACTGAAAGTAGACATCATGTAGGATGTCAACGCTTTTGGCGAATCTAAGCAGAGCTGGGAGATCCGCTTATGGGACGACTCTCAAACAGTGGGGCTCTCAGGCATTTTAAACGCGTTTTTGACAATGCTGGACAAACGCACAGAAGGTGTTCTAAAGTTTTCCTCAACATCCTCTCTGCATTTCCTGCATTTGTCCGTGTTAGCAATCCCAATCTTGTACGCATGTGCAGCCAATAGATTATGACCTGTCAGCATGCCTATGATAGTTCTGCAGTCCTTTCGCGAGAGCGTAAGTACGTATTGAGTCAGTTTTTTGTCGTTAGTTCTACACATTAGTTTTGGTGTTTTGCCGGTGGTCAGATTAGTCTATCTAGTTTCCACTAGGATTTTCATGTAGTCGTCCATTTCGTTGTATATTGTATTTAGCGGTTTTGGTATGTCGTTCTCTTGTTCAAATGGTAGTCTAACACCACTTTTTGCTATATCATCTACGTTTCTCATAATGCCTTTGTGACCAGGTACCCAATAGATATGCAGCCTACTGTTTTCGGCTAGCCTTTCTATGGCCTCCCTGCTCCGTCAAACATTTTTGGACTTAATACAATGTGAGCTTATAGCCTTTATTGCTGCTTGACTGTCCACGTATATATTAATTATTGAGTTCTTTCTTGTTCTTGTGTAAGCTAGCTCCGCGGCTTTCCCCACAGCAAAAAACTTCCGCTTGGAAAATACTGCTTTGGTCTGGCAACTTGATAGGCTGCCTTATCCTCCCTAGTTTAGAGCAGTAAATGCCCGCTCCCACTCCGTCTAAAGCTTGAGAGTCGTATGTGTATAGATGTGAAAAGTCCTATGGCCAGGCTTCATGCCTTTGTGCCATCCCTCCTCTTCAACTGTAGTACGAAACTTTCTCTCCAAGTTGGTGAAAAGTTCAATTGTAAAAAAAACACTTTTTTTACACACAATTTGTTTCGATGTTTTAAAAACTAGGGAGGTTGAATTAGTTTTAAAGGTGACACACAGATGGCGCTATTTATCACTTTATCGCGTTGGCAATACTGAATATATATTCATGACAAAGCCTCATCCCTAGGCTTTGTTTATCAGTATCTGTCATTTCGCTGAAGTATAAACAACGCAGTGTTTTCGTGCTCCGAGTATGTCAACTTTCGTGCCGTCGAAACGCAATTTGCGGGAAACTTTGCTTTCCTGCTTCAATTTGAAAAAAAATACAGCCCAAGCCCGTGAATTGCTGCAGGAGGCCTACCCAGACCATACTCCGTCGATTTCAACATGTGAGTACTGGTTTAGACGATTCAAAAGTGGTGATTTTCACACCGAAGACAAGGAGCGTCTTGGCCAGCCCAAAAAGTTCGAGAACGCGGAATTGGGGGAATTGGTAAAAGAGGACTCGTGCCAAACCCAAGAAGAGCTTGCTGAATCATTGGGCGTTGATAAATCAACCGTTTGCAAGCGTCTAAAAGCGATGGGAATGATCCAAAAGCAAGGACATTGGGTCCCGTACGAGTTGAAGCTGCGCGACGTCGAACGGCGATTTTTTACGTGCGAATTGCTGATCGAGCGACAAAATCGGAAGGGTTTTTTGCATCGGGTGGTGACTGGCGACGAAAAATAGATCCACTACGATAACCCAAAACGCAAAAAATCATGGGGTTTGCCCGGCCACGCATCAACGTCGACGGCCAAGCAGAATATTCACAGCAAGAAAATCATGCTCTGCATTTGGTGGGATCAGGTCGGCGTCGTATATTTTGAGCTGCTCCAACCGGGCGAAACAATCACGGGGGATCGTTACCGACTGCAATTGATGCGTTTAAGCCGGGCATTGAAAGAAAAACGGCCGGAAACGGTAAAAAGGCACGACAAGGTTATTTTGCAACATGACAACGCTCGGCCGCATGTTGCTCAACCTGTCAAAAAATACCTTGGAACGCTTGGCTGGGAAGTGTTACCCCACCCGCCGTATAGTCCAGACATAGCTCCCTCCGATTATCATTTGTTCCGGCATATGAGTCTCGATTTGGCGGACCAGCGGTTCTCCTCGTACGAGGCTACCAAAATATGGGTTGAGTCATGGATAGCCAAGCAGCGGCCAGAATTTTGGAGAAACGGCATCCGGAAATTGCCCGAAAGATGGGCGAAAGTTGTAGCTAGCGATGGCCAATACTTCGAATAAAATATTTTGTACCGTTTTTTCACAATAAAGCCCCAAATCTTCGAAAAAAACCTTTAAAACTAATTCAACCTCCTAGCTGCTACTTTCTTTGTTGCCTAATCTGTTTAATAGCTGTCAAAAAATCATGAGGTTCGAATAAATTGTTGCTCAAATACTGCAAAAAGTATAAAAACTTGCATACAAATTTGTTCGTTTTACTCGTCGGAAAATTAAAATTTGCGCAAATAAATTTCAAAATCGGCCTCTGGCATATAATTTAAATAACATAATTTAAAAGCCAACTATGGGTGACCCTCTTGGGAAAACTTGACTCTTAGATAAACTAAAAGTAAGTCAAGTTCAACAAAATAAACCGAAATTAAGCAAAGTGAAGCAGAAAATGTTTATATACAAAACAAAAAAAAAAAAAAAAACAGAAAAAAAACAATAAGTTAAATTAAATCAAATACCGTTAACTTATAAGTATAAGTTGGCTAAACTCACACGAACATAACGCAAGAAATTTTACCAATTCTTTAAACAGTTGGAGGTGCTGGAGATGCTTGCGCAATGCGGTGCTGATCTGAATGCTAAAAACAAAGACGATGAAACGCCTTCAGGTATGCTATAATCTTGTAAATTGATGCTAACGATGTTTTCATTAACCTTTTGAAATCTTGTATCTACTCTTATTCAATTTGTGTCAGTAGTCTGTAGGAATTTGTTGTTCCTAGACTTTATCTTTAAATAAATAATCAATAAAATATTTAAAATAAAAATATTTACAAGCAAATTTGTATAGCAAAAACCTATGCAAAAACATATCTGGCAATTTTAATACGAACCCCTTTTCATACTCACAGACATTTGCGAGGATCCCGAGATACGAGAACGCATTGAACAGTTGAAGACAGAGCAGGAGAGCAAACGTCTGGCAGAGGCGCAACGTCGCCGTGTGCGCCGTTCACAAAGCAACAATACGCGGTGGGTGTAAATAAGATGCCCTACATAAATATACAAATTTTCTTTTTTAATTTTTAAATGTGAAATATGTTTTTCTTCTTCATTTCCTCATATTTTATGCCCCTTTTCCTTTTCATCGTCCACAGCGCGCAATCGGTGCGTCGCACTTCGCTGCGCGACAAAACGCTAACAACCAAAAAAGACGCCGTCGAAGAGGCACGTCTACGTTTGCAAGCACAAGAAGTGTTCATTGCACCGGATAGTGTGACGCTCTCCGATGCGAATGGACTTAGCAACAACACTACCAATCATCATTCCACGTTGGCGCTACTGGATGGCGTCAACGACACAACAGCCGCAACAACAACATCCGCCTCGACAAACGACTACAATTGGCTAACGAAAGTGCCAACAAATAATAACAACAACCCCAACAATAATAATAACAATACGATTAGTACTAATAACAACAACGATAAGAAAATTGCAGCCTACACTGCTGCGACGGCGACAGCGAGCACGACAACGACAAATGGCAGTGCCAACTCATATCTGCCACACTCACTGTCCGCCATCGATGTTATGGACGCTTCATCGCATACGTATAATTCTCGTCGACCACCAGAAGGTCGCGAGAATGATGAATTGCAATTGAACGCCTATAAAGCGAGTGGTGAACATCATCGTTCCACATCGGCGACCGCGATGATTGTCAGCGATCGTAATATGGCGGCGGCAGCTACATCGACCGCTGGGCCGGATGCAGTGCACATACAGTCCAGCAAGGAGGCGGCGAATGGCAAGATAAATGTGCAAGTGACGGTGCTAGTGGGTGAGTAGACGGGAAAGTGGTAGGCGGGTAGGAGGTGGTGGGGATAGGAGAAAGCGTGTTGGAAAAATAAATAGCTTATGTACGAGTACTTACATAGTTGATGGTGGTAAATGTCAAGATTATGATTAATTTAAAGCATTTTTTACATTTGATTTTCATCTGGACAGCATTTAAGCGCCTGAAATAATGCTTTTGTATGCATTTTCACATTTGTTATGTTTGCGAAGGAGGTAACTATGTCCTTGCACGTGCAGCGATAAGTTTAAAGTTTGAAAGGAGAAGTATTTCTATTAATAGTGTTACTAAAGGGTTTTCCAATAAGAGGCGTTATTTTGATATTCAAAGAAAAATGCTATTTTTAATATAAATGATCGGGTGTTTATTTCATTATAAAGAGGAAGGTATGCCGTTAATAGTGGCAAATAACCACCAGGACCACGCTTACAGAACAATATCCTTTTCATGAAATTTTCCATAACCGAATTGCAAAGTGTCTGCCCTATGTCCTCGATAGCCTCACGAATTCTATCTGTGAAGTCTTGAATCGACTCTGACCTGTTGGCGTAGACCTTCTCTTTCACATGGCTCCAAAGAAAAAAGTGACAAGGTGTTAAATCACAAGATCTCGGTGGCCAATTGTGATCACCTCTTCGAGAGATAACACGGTCCGGAAATTTTTCCCGTAAAGGATCAATGGTTTTGTGGCAGCACCGCTGCTCAATCAATTTTATGTCAGTTCGTCAAATAATGTCAACCTTAAAATTCAATGAAAATTTATTCTCTTTTCAACCGGCGACGAGACCACACCATAATTTGATTCAACTTATTTAAGTTCCATTTCCTTGTGTATTTAATTGAATATAATAAAAACTCCATATTGGTGACCCCGACGTTAAACGTTGTCCAGATCAATACCATCCAATTCCGGCCAAAAAAAATCATTAATCATCTCTCGATAGCGCAAGCCATTCACCTGTAACACCTGTTATTGAAAAACCCTTTATTAGGTTGGGGATTAAGTTCGTAGCGTTTTTGCCGAAGACTTTTATTTAAACTAAAAACAATAATTATATCAATAAGTTAATCAATTATATACTCGCCGTTGCTGTTTATAACCTCTTACCACCCCTCGACCAATTTGTTGATACCATTCCGCCAAAAATCGCCTGGTCTGGTGTCAAAGAATTTGTTGAGCCAATTTTTAAGGGCCTCTTTGTTATCGAAGTTGTCACTCTTCATATGGTTTGACAGGGAGCGGAAAATATAATAATCGGTCGGTGCAAAGTCCAGAGAATACGGCGGGTGCTGAAGGACCTGCTCTTAGAGTGCAGCTTTGACGACTTGTGCAACATGGGGCCTGGCGTTGTCGGGAAGGAGTATCATTTGACCATGTCAATCAGGTCTTTTCAGTCGAATAGCCTCATTCACGTGGCTTAGATGGGTAATGAAGAGCTCCTTGTTGACCGTGGCATTCCTGTCGACCATTTCCCGATGCACTATGACCTCCCAGTCCCGCCAAACACATATGATGATCTTCTTTGAATAAAGATCCTGCTTGACTCTCGACTTTAGCGTATCTCCTGGAGCCACTCACTCCTTTCTTTGCTTCATATTGAAGTATAGGCACCATTTCTCATCTCCCGTGACAATTCGGTACAAAAAGCATTGTTTATGACCGTGTGTTGCTCGATGGCGGGCGAGATGCTGAGAAGCTATTTGACGGCGACTTCCTTGGTTTTTTTCGTTGAGCTCGAAAGGCACCCAGGCTCCCAATTTTGCGCTAAATTCCATTGTATGAAGCTGATTGAGAATCGTTTTATGATCGCAGTTCATTTTTTCCGCCAATTCACGATTGGTTTGGCGACCTCCTCGTTTCCCCTTCAAAAGTGATTTGAGACGTTCTTCATCGAATTCAGAAGGCCTTCCGCTACGGACCGTTGCAAATCATTTTCGTGCTGTAGACTCGCCTACAACACCTTCTCCATACACGTCGCAAATGTGCCGGACTACTTCACCAACTTTTGGACCTCGATGAAAAGCAAAGAAGAGAAGGTATCGAAAATGTTGATTTTTGCCTCCTGGGTATTCCATTTCTAAGCCTCAAAGCTAATGAAAAATTAAATAACTGAAAAATAAAAGTAACGTAGTTTTGTAGAGCAGAAAGAATTCTATCGAATTAATACTTACCCTTTGCCAAACAGCAAACAAATCGTTGTAAAATAAACTTACTTACTTACATATGTGGCGCTACAACCGTGTGTCGGTTTTGGCCGAATCCAAACTGGCGCGCCAGCTGTTTCTGTCCTGCGCTCGTTGGTGCCAGTTGGAAATCTCTAGTGAAAACAGGTCCTGCAGCACTTGGTCTTTCCAACGGAGATGTGGTCTTCCTCTTCCACGCCTTCCTTTTTGGGGTACCGGGTCGTAAATTCGCCTTGCTGGAGCGCCTTCTCTCATACGGGTGACATGGCCAAGCCAGCGTATCCACTGTAATTTTACACGCTCAACTATGTCCATGTCTTTATATAGCTCATACAACTTGCTGTTCCACCGTACGCGGTACGCCTCACTAACGCAGACCTTACGTCGATTTTTTCTCTCGAAGGCTCCCAAAACTTTTTCATCGGCTGTTGACATCGTCCATGCTTCTGCGCCATATATTAGGACGGAAATGATGAACGTTTTGTAAAGTGCCAGTTTAGTCTTTCGAGAGAGAGCTCTACTTCTCAGTTGCCTACTGAGCCCAAAGTAACACCTGTTGCCAAGAATTATTCTCCGTTTGATCTCCAGGCTGACGTCATTTCTGTTATTAATACTGTTCCCAAGGTAGACAAAGTTCTTCACAACCTCGAATGGTTGGCTGTCAACACTGACATATTGTCAAAGACGCGAATACTCCCTGTGAATTGACAGGAGGTACTTTGTTTTACCCTCATTCATCGCAAGACCCACATTGCTCGCCTCTCTCTTTAAACTGGAGTATGCCGAGCATACAGCGCGATTGGTTGCGCCGATAATGTCGATGTCGTCTGCATATGCTACTAGCATGGTACTCTTATGAAAGATAGTACCAGTGCGGTTCAGCTCGGCAGCGCGAAAGATTTTTTCCCGCAAGAGGTTGAAAAAATCACGAGATAGAGAATCGCCTTGTCTCGCTTGATATCGAACGGCTCGAACAGGTTTTTTCCAATTGTGACGACGCTTGTGGTAGCGCGCAACGTCATCTTACACAGCCGTATTAGATTTGCGGGGATACCAAACTTTGACATAGCGGCATAGAGGTGATTTCTATCCGTGCTATCAAAGGAGGCTTTGAAATCCACGAAGAGGTGGTGCGTGTCGAGTTGTTGTTCATGGGTTTTCTCCACGATTTGGCGTATTGTAAAATAAAAGAAAATATAAAAACGCTATGAACTTATTCCCCAGCCCAATATTTCGCTAAGTTATACCAAATTTATATTTTTTGCGTCTTTCTCAAGCGGAATCAAGACGAACAAAATGTTATTGTTGGTCTAGTGCTACTACTTTGTTTGGAACGTTTTTTTATTTTATTTAATTTTTTTTTAATTTTTTTCTTTAAATTTTGTTTTAAATTTCCACGATGGAAAGAATTCGTGATGGAATTCCATTTTTTATCCCAGCGTACCTACCTACCGCAGCGCCTATAGTAAATTTTTCTACCGCATCCGCTTGAGGCCGCCTTCACTTTTTTTTTCACACGCAAACTCAAAATTGCTCTCGTTTTGTTACTTATCAGCTGTGGAATGCTTAAAAAAAATTAATCTAACCAAAATTAAAAGAAAAACTTTTTTTATTAATATTTTCCTTAAATGGCGTGCGAATTTTTTTACTTGACTGTCATTTAATATCCTGTTTTCGTTCCCAAAATCTGTTTTTATTAAAAATCGAGCACAAAAATATAATTTTTATGCATTTGCACTGCTCCTCATGTCATGATTCTAATAAGGGCTCATATAAAACATACATCTATTCTTATTAGTATTAGTATATAAAGGGTGTTTTTTTAACTGCATCAGAACTATCGATATCGATTACTATGATTTGACACCTGAAAATGGCTAACTGTGTTGACATTTCCGTTCAGTGAGATTTGGCAACTCATCGTGAATTGTTTAACGCTCAAAACAACGCTTCCGAATTGTGGACTTGTACTTTGAAAAAAAAAATAAAAAATGTGTGCGAGAAGTGCATAGAGCCAAGTTTTGAAGAGGACGACGAAATGTCGATTCATCGCCGACATACATTCTGTTAAAAAAGTACTGGGAATTGTTCAATAAAATTTATTTTGTTACCTTCAAAATAGGCTCCATTCGAAGCAATACACAGAGGTATGCCAACGATTAGTCCAATCATGAAATCACCTTTTAAACGCTTTTGAAGAGATCTTCTTCGGTTCCTTCAGCGAATTCTTCGCAGCGAATGGCCTCTATCGACTCAAAGCGGCGTCCGCGGAGTGGCAGTTTAAGTTTTGGGAAAAGGAAAAAGTCACAGGTGGATGACTCCGGTGAATACGGTGATTGCTCGATGAGATTTGTCGAGTTTTTGGTAAAAAAAGTGTTCACAATATGAGCCTTGTGAGACGGTGCTTCATCATGGTGCAGGATCCATGAGTTTTCTTTGCACAAATTGATTCGTTCCCTGCACACATTCGCTCTCAAATGTCGCATAACTTCCAAATAATATTCCTTATTTACCATAGTACCATTTGGAACGAATTTCGAGTGCACAACACCGAGATAATCAAAGAAAACGAGTAGCCTGACTTTCACTTTTGACTGACTTTGGCGTGGTTCTTTGGGTTTCGGCTAATGTGGATAGCGCCATTCAGCCGCCTGTTGACAGGTTTGCATGTCAAACTCATATACCCACGTCTTATCACCTGCTATGATGCGCTGGATAAACGTTGGGCCCGTATTCACGTGCGCAAGCATGTCTTCAGCCACCTTCTTCCGATGAATTTTTTGAAAGAAACTCTACTTCCTTGGAATCAGTCGAGCAGCCACGTGTCTCATGACCCATTGATGGTGTAAAATGTTTCGATTTGGTTCGTGAGACACGCTAAAGTCACGAGCTACCTACCTCAAATTTAAATGATGGTTTGAAGGTTTTCCAGCACCATTTCCTTGACTTTGTCGCCGTTTTCATCCGTTCATCTGCAAAAGTCTTGAGCCACTCGTAGACCCTTGCCACTCGTATTTGATAATATACCCTCGCCATAGGCTTTCTGCAACATTTTCAAGAATTCGGCACACGAAGTCCCGTTCAAAACACAAAATTTAAGACAAATTCTTTGTTCGATTTTTCTTATCCATAGAGAAAACCGCAAAGCACACCGGCGGTTGACTGATACATTTAAATGCCAAAAACAAACTAATTGACAGATTCCGCTCAAACTCTGCGAGACTATAGAGGACCGCTGTACCAACATACCTGCAAAAAGATTTAGGCTACATATGCGCGCTTTTTCAATGAACAATTCCTGAT
Source organism: Anastrepha obliqua (assembly GCF_027943255.1). Classification (NCBI taxonomy): domain Eukaryota; kingdom Metazoa; phylum Arthropoda; class Insecta; order Diptera; family Tephritidae; genus Anastrepha; species Anastrepha obliqua. Next base: position 108,493,899 of record NC_072894.1, on the reverse strand, counting down.
ATTTTTTAGACAGAATGTAGAAATTTTTACGTAAAGATCTTGGCCTGCGCGCGTAAAAAATACAGCTCGTGCCAGAATTGGAGCCAAATGGCCATCGTTTGCATCGAATTTTTGCTGATTGGGCTCATTTAAATTTATTATTCAGACTGATCCAACGGAGGATATTACCGGGATATGTTTAAAAACTAAATGCTATTAAATTATCTAACAGATTACAATAAAAAACAATTAATTCCAACAATATTTTGTGTTTTGTATTATAATTTAAAGTTCTCAAGCTCTTAAAAAACACCCTATATCAGATAAGCGTTAGAGTATATAATCCTATACTGATTTAACTCATGCCATACGTTTGTTGCTTGCATTCATTAATATATTTTTTTCCATTTGTTTTTTTCTTTTTATTTATTTTTTTCCACATAATTGATTATGTCCCGCATGTCGTTGTTGTTGTACCAAAATCGTAAATCAACTTGCATCGATGATTCCAATTTCGCCGTACCAAATACGAATGTCTGCCAACGCGTGCCAATCATCAATTCATTATAATTTGAAATTATCGTTGTTATTTTTGTGCTTCAATCACATCAAATTCGCACTTAATCACCATTGCATTCACGCACACAACATAAATGCACGCATTCACGCACGCACGCACCTGTTCACGCACTGTCACACTCTCACACACTCAGACACCACAAATACCCATCAGCATCAACAACAACAGCAACAACAACTAAGTCAACTGCAAATGCCTAATACGGCTATGTCGGCCACGCTTATCCAACCACATACACTCTCTTTGGAGAGCCTCAATTCTGCCTCCGCTTCTTATGCCGCAGCCACATTGGCAAATTTGAAGAAGCAACGTTCACTTTCGCGCACAAACAATGTATTGATTAGTGAAAATGGTTCTGTTCTAGGAGCCGCCAACAACACCAGCAACACGATCAACAACCATCTGCATGCTGGCAGCACCAACAACAACAATTTAATACTTGCTGGCGAAACTACAGGCGGTGGTGCAGTGCATCAACAACCCCTCAGCGGTGGTCTACATCCTAGTCTTTTGGAGTTCAATGGCGCCGGCAATGGTGGCGGTGGTGGTGGTGGCGGTAGCATAACAAGTGGTGGTGAACAGTCGACAGCTTACTCGAACGCTGCAGCGATGAATAAGTTCAGCGGCATAACGGGCGATGTTGTTAGTGATAGTACGCGTTCCAAGAAATGCTGTACGCTAATGTGAATGCAAATGCGCACGAGTGGGTGGAGGAGCAGAGGGAGCAGTACGGTGATGAGAGCAGCATTTGTAATGGGTTTACGTTGCATGTGAAATACGAATGTATGTATGTAGGTATGTATGTACAAGTAGCTGGCAGCTCGAGTGCAGCAGCGTGGCACAATGCAGTATTTGCTGTCAAATCAATTTGAACTAACAGGGTATTAACTAATCAGTGCGTATTTAAAGTTTGTTGCACTGCAAACACACACACACACACACACACACAAAATTAAGCAGAAATTACACTTTTTAAATGTAAACACAATTCATCGCACACCAACCAATTCGATCGAATGCTGCTGCGCTGCGCGCGCACGCACAATGGAATATGGCAACCACAAGGTTTGGTTGTAGCAACCGGTGTTGGAGTGGGACGAAAAATGCAAATGTTTAAAAAATGAGAATAGTTATATATAGATATATGAATTTGGTAAGTATTTAAGGTTACCTGAATTGCAAAAAGTAAAACCCAAAAAAATTTTTTTATAGAAGATTATAAAAATGCCATAAAATAAAGATTTATTTCGGAAAGGAAATTCCTTTTTGGTAATTTTTCATTAAACTCCAAAGCCGAATTACCGCTTAATAATACATAAAATGTGGCCGAATGAGTTGGTGCGTGGTTACCATTCGGAAGTTCACAGGCTCGAAACCCTGAACACGAAACACCAAATCATAGAAAAATATTTTACTAATGGCAAACGGCCGAATGTATTTATGCCATGAAAAAGCGCCTCACAAAAAAAAAAAAAAAAATTATCTGCCGTTCGGAGGTGGCATAAAACAGTAGGTCCTTCCATTTGTAGAAAAATATCAAGACGCACGCCACAAATAGGAGGAGGAACTCGGCCACACATCCAGCCAACTATATATAGGGTTTTTCAGTAAGAGCGCTTCAACTTTTGAACTTTTTTGAATAAAACACAAACGGTTTGACTTTTTTAACAATTTTTTTTTTTTATTATCGAGTTTGAACATATACATTTAAGTATGAAATTCGATTTCTTTTGCATGACCACCGCCTGCACCTTTTACGAAGTCCAATCGTTGAACCCAATTTTCGACCACTCTTTTGCATAAATCGGCCGAAATTCCAGCAATTTCGCGTTCAATATTGGCTCTGAGCTCACAATTCGTCGCCGGCTTGTTACTGTAGACCAATGACTTCACATAACCCCAAAACGGGACGGCTTGTTAAATGGACCGTAAAATGGCCGTAATGCTCTTAAAGTAGCAGCAACAGAACGATTATTTTCATAAAAAATTTGCACGATTTGCAATCGTTGCTCAAGTGTGTAGCGTTCCATAATGAAATGTATACTAATGAAGTTTACAAATGACAAGCGAAAAATAAAAAATATTGCGTCGTTCGCCCTCCCTATCGGAAAAAAGTTGAAGCGCACCTATTGAATAACCCTATATATGCAGTCTGTGTCAAAAAAAAGGAACCGCGATTATTCATGAAGTATAGGTTTGTCAGCCGCATCGCACATAGAGACAACTATGCCACTTAGACCACGAAATAGGTCCGTTGGGAGCTTCATGAAGTATAAAAGATATATAATATATTTCAATTTTTTTTACATGAAAGTACAAAAACTACGAGTCGCAATTACTCAATAAGCCGTGTAGGCTCCATCGTTGCCAAGAATAGCCTGACATCTTTTCGGCATGCTTTGAAGCTTTTCTGCGTAGCTCGTCGACAAAGTGAACCAGATTTTGCGAGCTTGACGCACGAGTTGGCTTAAATCATGGACTGGCTTTCCGGCAAAATGCGTTTTCATAATTCTCCACACATTTTCAATGGGGTTGGCGTCTGGGGACTGGGAAGGCCAGTCCATTACTGTGACTCCATTTTCTTCTTTTGTTGTTTCTCAATGTGTTTTTCTTAGAGCAGTGGTTTTGATGATGGAGTGATTGGATGGATGGACGGTAGGATATGTTCGCCTCCTTCAGTCGACATTCGATGGTGTTGATACTCACATCCATTCCCTTTTTAGCAAGAACTGATCGTGCTTGGCATAATCACATAGTAGGGTCCCGCTTAAAAATTTGGACGATCACTTTATCCTGCTTTTTTGTCGTCACTCGCTTCAAGTCGCGCTCGGAAAAGTCATCAACATTTTTGTACTCCTTATACCGCTGATTCCACATCCCAACAAACTTTTGATTTTGTATTCACTTTTGCAGCCGCAGTGTAAGATAATTTCGGTCCTTTCGAATACGTGCATAAAAATATCGCCGCAAAATGCTTCGCGTACTTCTCACTCATTTTTGTTTGGTTGCGTTTACGGGATATTTTCAAACAACACTAACCTAAGTTAGCACTGACGACGTAGCCCTTGAGTGGAACTATTACGCTGAAAAAGTAGAGCGAAATATATCTTGAAATTACAAGAAAAAAACCGGTTCTTTTCTTCTGGCACAGGCTATATATATATATATTATTTATATATCGTCCCCTTAGTATAACAATAGCCTATGTGCTCATAGGCTATTATTTTTTTTTTTTAATTTTTGGATTCTCCATCGTCGATTTTATATGTGGTCAAAATTTTGTCAAATTCTAGTTCCACAAAGTGGGTCAAAACATCAGTCAAAAAATAATAAATATTTACAGACATAACGAGATTTGAGTGAGAGCTACTTTCGACAAAAAGTTTGAAATTCATTTTCTCAAAACATCAAAAAATGTATAGGCTATTTTAATACTAAGGGGACGATATATATATATGTATAAAGCATAATATGATATAGGGACTTGCAATTCGATGAAATTATTCATATGTAAGCAATCAAAAAGTGAATTTTTTACTTTTTTTGTTAGTCACCCCTTTTGCCTTTCGGGTGACAATACGTAATTGTATAGAGATATTTAGACAAGTATTTCAGTTTTTAATACTTAAAGGTATTGATATTTTCTTTGGTGCGTTGTTAAAGCATTTAGAGCGCGCCTAATGGTATGCTTCTTATTTATAATTTACCTTCGTTTACTTTAGGTTTAGGGCTTTATTAGGTTTGCACTGCTAGTTTAACTATGCTTGCCAGCTAAACTAAGTTTAAACACACAATTTTATAGGGTTAAATTCAGTTTAAAAATTAGCTACAGTTAAACGAGCACTAACAGACAGGACTTGAATGGGCAGACAGTGTTTTAATGCCTTCTTGGAACTTATGGCCAGCGATTGATTTTAGCTACATTTTTCTAATCATCATCATCACCATCAATTTCAGAGTTCCAAGTTGGAGCATAAGGCTAAATATTTTTCTAATGAGTTGATTAAAAAAATGCATTCGTTTTTTAATTATGAAACCAAGTAATTTTACTTACATTTTGCCTCTTGGAACAACCCATTCTTCCTATGCCTTTACGGTGCTTAAAAACCAGTTGATCAATTAATTTTTTGTAACTGGTATCTTAAATCTATAAAGATATAAAAAGGTAGTTTTTTTCTGTAAATAATGTTAATTACCCTCAGTAATTTATTTATTGGTTAATTATTTTTGACTTTTATTCAAAAAAAATTAGGACCACTTGCAATTGTTGAGTTTTCACCCTATGTGCACTTCAAACTTTGACTTTATTATACCAAAATAATGTTCTATAAAACTGCATACTTGAAATTTCTCTAAAAATTCTAAGTAAAACATTTGAAATTTTGTTGAAAATTAGCCGAATTTTTACAAATTTTATACAAAGTTCGAAACTTTGCTTTATACTTTTCTTTTAGTATATGGTGTTCTCTCTTTTGACGCTGACTGTATGCTCCAAATGTACTAAAAAAATAAAAATTTAATTATATACCATAGCAAAATTGCTTTTTTTGTGAACCAGTTAACAAATAATATTTTCCTTTTATTATTTTTCTGTACAAACACCAGAAAAAATTTGTATGTCTGGTTTTAAGCTTTTATCTAGTACCAAAAAAAAAATTTTTTTTTTTTAATTTTTTTTTTTTAATTTTTTTTTTTAATTTTGTTTTTAAATCACAAAAGAATAATAATTCTCTTTAATTTTTCAATTTTATTGATTAAAAATTAAAAAAAAAAATATTTCCATATAAATTTTCGCCTTATAAAGAGTATTAATTTTATTTTAGTTTATTACCCGCAGTAATTTATTTATTGGTTAATTATTTTTGACTTTTATTAAAAAAAAATTAGGACCACTTGCAATTGTTGAGTTTTCACCGTACGTGCACTTCAAACTTTAAATTTGTTATACCAAAATTTAATGTTCTATAAAACTGCATACTTGAAATGTCTCTAAAAATTCTGAGTAAAACGTTTGAAATTTTGATGAAAAATTTCCGAATTTTTACAAATTTTATACAAAGTTCGAAACTTTGCCTTATACGGTTCTTTTAGTATATGGTGTACTTTCTTTTGACGCTGACTGTATGCTCCAAATGTACTAAAAAAATAAAAATTTAATTATATACCATAGCAAAATTGCTTTTTTTGTGAACCAGTTAACAAATAATATTTTCCTTTTATTATTTTTCTGTACAAACACCAGAAAAAAATAATATCTGGTTTTAAGCTTTTATCTAGTACGAAAAAAAAATTTTTTTTTTTAATTTTTTAAATTTTGTTTTTAATTCTTTTATTAATTTTTTTTTTTTTATTTTGTTTTTAAATCACAAAAGAATAATAATTCTCTTTAATTTTTCAATTTGTTTAAAAATTAAAAAAAAAAATATTTCCATATAAATTTTCGCCTTATAAAGAGTATTAATTTTATTTTAGTTTATATGATGTAGAAGATTATCTCTGTAGCATAAATAAATGACTTGTAACAGCTCATTGATATTTTTGAAAGTAATAATTTGTCTTCTTTTTTTTGATTTTATGTGCTTTATGTCTCTCGCACCCTTATATTAATAAATGAAATTACAAAATAAATAAATAGTCAAAACTTATTAGTGCACTTTCTTTTGAGCTGACAGTATGTACATTAGGGTGGATAACATTTTCTTCGCTACTTTGATTCGGCGACCGAATTATTCTACTGACGATTCTGAACAAAAAAGTGCATGGAAGCATATCTGTAAAATGGATAGCTGTAAATGGAGCTTCCTTATTTTTAATTTTAGTTATTAATCCTTGATTTTCAACTCTTGGTCCATGGGCTTTTGAGGATTAATTAAAAAATCGTGTATGTACTTTTTATTCTATTTTTCTATTTGATTAAGCCTGAGAAATTTTATATTATAAAAAAAAATTCAAACAGTGTCGTGTTGCAGTGAATTATAGTGCATAAAATTCTATCTAAAATTCGATCCAGAATTATTTTGTCTTCAAATAATCTTGTGTTCTTATAAATCTTTTTTTTTAATCATTCGAAATAAAATAATTGCAATACATAGTTTTTTTTTGTTATTATTTATTACGGCAATTATTTATTAATAATTTAAAAACTAAAAAATATTAACTTAAACATTTATTTAAAAATAACTAATTCAATTGTTAAGGCAATTACTTTGTCTTCCAATAATCTTGTAAAATAAAAAATTGCAATTAATAGTTTTTCTTATTTATTTTTTGTTTTTCAAAGACCTCAAATCCTTGTTTTTATTTAAAAAATCGATAAATTGAATAAACTTTGCCATCTTACACTTGCTAGTGGAGAGCTGTGAGTAAAATAAATATCAAAAATGAGTGTCCCATACCCAAAAACTATATACACATATATTTTCTGCCAAAACAAAAAAAATTTACAAAAACAAAGTATTGAGAATTATCAACTAAAATTAAAAATACGGAAATTTGCAGTACATTTTAGAGCTATGCTTTCATGGACTTTTGTATGCAAAATTGCAAATAGAGTACTTAAGTCGTCAAAGCAAAGTTGCCTATATTTTTTAAGAACAAATTGACCCACGCTAATGTTCATATATATACATCTAATTGGCGCGTACACCCTTTTGTTTTTGGGTGTTTAGCCGAACCCCTCCCCCTATTTTGTGGCTGACGTGCGTCTTGACGTTGTTCCACAAATGAAGGGACCTACAATTTCAAGCCGACTCCGAACGGCAGATATTTTTTTATGAGAAGTTTTTTCATGGCAGAAATACTCGGAGGTTTGCCATTGCCTGCCGAAGATTCATACAATAATATTCATTTATTACGCTGCTAATTTCCGCACTCAAACGCCCAATAGCCCGAAAAAATGCTACAGCCAAACCTCGTACTCGCATACACAATGTGCCGTTAGGTGCAGCGCCAGTGTGCAGCAAAAAGAAAACAGACATAAAAACCTATGCCACTAATCTTACCAATGCATCACAAAAGCTAGTTAAAAATAACTATACATTTAGTATACAAAAAATGTAATAAAAAAATATAATCTATTTATTATAAAAAAATTACATAATAATTATTTATTGTAATGAAAAGAAATAAAAAAACTACAAACAAAGTAAATGAATCAAAAAATTCAACTGAACCTAAACTGCATATAAATTAAGTAAAGAGGAAATCAAAAAAAAAGTTGTTAGAAAAAATTATAAACTACTAAAAATGTATATACACACACACTTACATACATATATGCACACACACACATACACACAATTGTATAGAAGCCAGTTGAAAAGCTGTCTTTTATTTTAAAAATAAGTTACAAATGAGACAACAGTTGTATTTTCTAGGTCAGTGAAATTAAAAAAAAAATTAAAATAATAATAAAAACAACTAATAAAAATTGAGAATCAAAAAAATTCTGCGCATACATACATAATCACATAAGCAAACAAAGGAAATGCAAAGCAAAGCAAGCAAGTGTCTTTTAGCAAGTTAGGCATTTATTGGTGTTGTTTTTTTGTTATTTTTTTTTTTTAATATTTAACTGTAACGCAGTAGTGAAAAAGTGAAGTTAAGAAAGGAAAAATGAAAATATTAACTGCTGCAGAGAGTGAAAAAATTGTTTTCTAAAAAGTCATTAATTTATATTTATGGGGTTAGGGGTAGTCAGAGGCCCGAAAAAATGATTATTTTCAATAATTTGTTTTGTTTTATTTTACGAAAATAAAAACATAACATTAATAAATCATTTTTCGACTTGACTTTAGCAGAATTTCAAAAAAATAATAATAATTGTAAAAGTTATCGCGGTTTGTGTGAAGCCCGTTTCTCCAGAAGTCCCTTGCGGTCAGCATCACAAGTCCATGGAGATTCATTTAAAATCAATAGGACAAGAGAAATTAGTTTAGTCATAGATAATCTTGTGCTCGATGGAAGCTTTTTTTTTTGTTTTCAAAATTACCAAAATATGGCGGCCTCAGGAAATAATTTTCAGATTTTCGAGAAAAAAACCGACAAAAAATAATTCAATTTTTGAAAAAAAAATCTTTCAATCAGCCACCACTTTTTTATGTTTTTCAAAAGCAGTATACATTTTATTGAAATCTACTAAGCGTTTTTTAAGTTACAGTGATCGCCAGTTCAAAAACATAATTTTGAGAAAAACGCATTTAAAATTTTGCTATCGATTACCGGAGCGCCCGAGCGCCCTTTGTTAATTTTTGAATAACTCGAAAAGTATTTGTCGGATTCACTTCAAATTTACATACAATTTTTTTAGGATATTATATACTTTAAGAAAATGCAAAAAAAAAACATTTTTTTGGAAAATTCCGACTACCCCTAACCCCTTATGTATGCATTAAATTGAGAAAGCATTGAATGCGCTGGAAATTGAGCCAAAAATATGTACACATCGCAGACAGCAGAAGAATGCGCCAACACCAGCCAGCAAACCTGTTTCACAACTAAACAGATTTGCAGATGCCTACAGAATGCAGGTACAGAAAATACATTCTGTGAAAAAAGTACCGGCGATTGTTCAATAAAACGCAAAATAATTCGTTAATCATCAAAATTTATTTTGTCGCCTTCAAAATAGGATCCATTCGAAGCAATTCACAGAGGTATGCCAACGATTAGTCCAGTCATCAAAGCCCGCGCTTTAAGCGCGTTTGAAGAGATCTTCTTCAGCTCCTTCAGCGAATTCTTCGCAGCGAATGGCCTCTATTGACTCAAAGCGGCGCCCGCGAAGTGGCAAATTAAGTTGTGGGGAAAAGCAAAAAATCACAGGGGGCTAAGTCCGGTGAATACGGTGTTTGCTCGATGATATTTGTCGAGTTTTTGGTTGAAGAAGTGTTCACAATATGAGCCTTGTGAGACGGTGCGTTGCCATGATGCAAGATCCATGAGTTTTCTTTCCACAAATTGGGCCGTTTCCTACTCACATTCGCTCTTAAACGACGCATAACTTCCAAATAATATTCCTTAATTACCGTAGTACCATTTGGAACGAGTTTCAAGTGCACAACTCCGAGATAATCAAAGAAAACGAGTAGCCTGACTTTCACTTTTGACCGACTTTGGCGTGGTTTTTTGAATTTCGGCTCATGTGGATGCGCGCCATTCAGCCGCCTGTTGACTGGCCGTTGCATGTTATATACCCACGTCTCATCATCTGCTATGATGCGCTGGATAAACGTTGGGTCCGTACTCACTTGCTCAAGCATGTCTTCAGCCACCGTCTTTCGATGAATTTTTTGAAAGAAATTCAACTTTCTTGACACGAATCGAGCAGCCACGCGTCTTGGTGTCTCATGCCCAATTGATGGTGTAAAATATTGTGAATTAATTCGTGAGACACGCTAAAGTCACGAGTTACCTACCTCAAACTTAAATGATGGTTTGAAGATTTTCCAGCACCATTTCCTTGACTTTGTCGACGTTTTCATGCGTTAAAGACGTTAATGGGCGACCAGATGGGGTCAAATCTTCCACGATTTCTCGGCCCTCTGCAAAAGCCTTGTGCCACTCGTATACCCATGTTTTTGATAAAGCACACTCGCCGTAGGCTTTCTGCAAGATTTTCAACGATTCGGCACACGAAATCCCATTCAAAACACAAAACTTAAGACAAATTCTTTTTGCGATATTTTTATCCATGGAGAAAACCGCAAAGCACACCGACGGTTGACCGATAATTAAATGCCAAAAACAAGCTAATTGACAGATCGCGCTCAAACTCTGCGATACTATAGAAAACAGTGGTACCAACATTCCAGCAAAAAAAATTTATACTACACATGCGCGCTTTTTAAATGAACAATTCCCGATATTTTTTTGACAGAGAATATTTACAGTTGCAGATACAGGCAAGTACTCGCATTGCTGGCCTGATGGGCTGTTGGTGTTTTGGAGCACGCCTACCCGCAACTTCTGATTAAGTCCTGTACAAATTTGCTGATTTGTTGTCAGTTGGAGCACAATTTTATCGTATACTCATTTACGAAGAGCGTAAAGGAAAAAAGCAAGCATAAGCTACACGCTTGTTGTTTTTATAACAGCCTAAAATATTCCCTCTAAAATTGTGGGTAATGCTCAAAGATGATATATAGTATAGATACCAAGCTTGCTCGTTAGATGTGGTGAAAAAAAATTTTTTTTGAGGGGAACTTTGGATCTCTGTCAAATTCGCTCAGAGCCGAATAACGGTCTGCTAGGTAGTACCCCTCTGAAAATCTTTGCACCATGGGTAATGCTGCTGCAGCGCCAGTCTTTGGCGGCGTGAGCGCGCGTACACGTTTCGCTCGTAATTTCTGCTTTCTTCAGGAATTCAGCTGAATTACTTTAGCCTTATTTTGTAAAATGTAACTGGTCGCATTTACATCTACACACAAATGTAAATTAAAAATGAAACAACTTGAAAGCAATAGTTGGCAACGCAAAAAATGCTAAACATAAAGAAAGAGTGATCGTTTTTGTTTTTTTTTTTTTTATTTTAGCTTAGCTTTATTGGTATGACATTGTAAAAAGAAAAATAGTAATAGTTAATTTTTAGCAGTAGTTTTGCTATTAATTATGGTGCATTAGAGCTGTGCGATATGAGAAAATCACTAAATATCCCAAAGTATATCGAAATGCGAGTATTTAACGCTTTCGATTTTATATTTACACATTTTTTATTGTTCATACATGCGTATATGTACTATGTATGTATGTATGTATGTGTGTATCGTCAATTAGTCGCTCAATCGCATAGCTTTGTTGCTGCTACTTCAAGCGAACCAGCAAAGCAAAAACAAAAAGTGAATTGAAAGTTATGGCCTTATTTCTCAACTAATAAACTTTAATTATGTGTGTAATTTGCAATTTAACAGCTATTAAACTATTCATAAATATATCGTAAACTGTATTATATTGCGTATTTTTAGTTGTGCATATTTAGAGTGATAATGCAAAAACAAAAACAATAATTATTTCAACTGTCTTTATGAAAAATTTAAGTAGGTACGAAAAGTATGTATTTAACTATTTAAAAAAAAAGTATAAGAAATTAAAAAAAATATATAAAATTGTAAACTTTAGTTAGTTAAAAAAAAAACACAAACATAAAAAATAAAAAAAAAAATAAATAAATAAATACAAATAAAATATTATTATGCAAACTATATACTTCCATTAAATAAATTCTATTTTTATTTCTCAATTTAGCAGCTTCAATTGAATTATAAATTAACCCTTTGGGTACGAGTATCGACATATACAGTATCGGACGAAACATTTGCAACTAAAATGTGGGCAATGAAAACTTTCGTTTGCTCAGCCGTTATTTGTTTGGAACCTGTTAATTTCACTTTATTTGTAATAAAAGATGTTGATTTACGTAAATAAAACAAATTTATTCAAATTCAACAGTTCATATCTTAAATTTAAAAATCAAATGTGTCCAACACCTGTATCTAATAAGACAAAACAATTGCAACTAAAGGAAATCAGTAAACGATTTTTATTAAACTTAGTATTTCGTGGCAAAACCATTGCTCTGAATAACAGCTCTGCATCGTCTCGGAATTGAAGCTATAAAATTGTTAACTATCGTTTGTGGTATATTTCTCCATGCCTCCAGGACTCTTTGGAAAAATTGGTCAGTATTTGCCACATTAGTCCGATCAATTCTTTTTTTTTACTATTTCCCATAGGTTTTCTATGGGCTTAAGATCTGGGGATTGTGGGGGCCACTCCATTACGTCCACTTTATTCCTCTGGAACCATGATTTCAGGACCTTCGCCATATGCTTCGGGTCATTATCCTGTTGGAAGACCCACTTCAAGGGCATTTCCCACACAGCATGTGGCAGCATTACCGATTCCATAATGTCCCTGTAAACGTACTGGTCCATTATGCCCATAATACGGTGGAGTGGTCCCAAACCAGCAGCAGAAAAGCATACCCAGACCATAATGTAAGCACTATGCTTAACAGTCTTTACACACTATGATTTTTGAAGACGCTTGTTACGTGAGCGTCGAACGTAGGATACGCCATCACTTCCGACCAAATTAAATTTGGATTCGTCGCTGAAAAGAACAGCTTTCCACTTGCTTAATGGCCAAGCTATGTGATCCCTTGCGAACTGCAATCGTTTTTGTTGGTTACGCTTACTAATAAGCGGCTTCTTTGCTGGTCGGTACGTCCGTAAATCAGCTTCAGCCAGGCGACGACTGGCAGTTTTTGAGCTGATTGGTAACCCAAGCTCCTTTACCAATTGGGGGGCACTTCTAAATGGATATTTTTTTACCTCTCTCGTTATCAGTTTGTCAGTTCTTTCATCCGTTTTTCTTGGTCGGCCTCCTCGATGCACCACCGCGATAGTTTTGTTTTTTATAAAGTTCGCAATATTTCGAGAAATTGATGACTTATGAATATTATATTTTATGGATATATCTTTCTCGGGCATTCCTTTGTTATATTCATCTACAACACGCGCGCGTAATACTTCACCGAACTTATTTCGAGTCATTTCTTCATTTAACTCAACTTTACAAAAAAATTGTGTTATCGCCACAAATTCTGCACAAAACTGATGTTCACAAATTTACACGATTAAACTAAACTCAGAACAGTTAGAAAACAAAACCAAGCTCAAGCATTTTTACCGTTATATAGCTAAGCTCACAAGGTTGCAATTATTTTGTCGCTCATAGTTGCCAGATAATTTTATTTTTTTTTAAATACAGCTACAAAAAGGAAAGGATCTTGAAAAGATTTTTTGGAAAATATTACTCAGATGCTCTAGTATCCATAGCGTGAAATTGAATTGCAATTGAGTGAAGAATGACATTATGACAAAAAATAAATTGAAGGCTGCATTGCAGTTGTAAATGTTTTGCCCGATACTGTAGCCGCCCAAATTAGTTCGTAGCAGCAAGGCTCGTGACGTCTGAGCGATAAGATACGCATAGGTATTGAAATGAAATTGAAATTTGAATTGGTCGAACCAAGGAGCACCAAGAGAATTGGTGACTCCTAAAACACTCAGGCTAAAAAGCCCAATGTAAAGGGTTTTCCAATAACAGGTGTTAATTTGAATAGCCCGCTATTTCGGTAGAGGTCACTTTTGAAGCTATCATTTTTTGATATTTGACAAGTATATAGAAACTACGCTAAATGATTTAAAAACGCACTGAAATGGTTAAAATTCACTATAAAAATGGTGAAAATTTGGCAGAGGCGGTTCGGTACAGAAATTGGAGAAAAAATTCCAACTGTCGGGACAATTTAGTGATGTGAGGAATAAAACCCCTGCACGTCGCTCAAGTATAGCCGAAAATGTTGCTGTTGCAGCCGAAAGTGTTGAAGAAAACCCAGGTTTGTCCATTCCTCGTCGTTCTTTGGAATTAGGCATTCCACAAACATCATTACACCGTATGTTGCATAAAGATTTGGGTCTTAAGGCTTATAAAGACCAGTTAACACAATAACTCAAGCCAATCGATCATCAACAACATCGTGTCTTTGCTGATTGGGTCGTTGAAATGCATGAAAATGATCCGTAATTCCATCGAAAATTCATCTTGAGTGATGAGGCCCATTTCCACCTCGTTAGCTTCGTCAACAAGCAAAAATGTCGGATCTGGAGCTTAGAAAATCCCAGAGTTATTGTTGAAAAGCCTCTCTATCCTCAACGTTTGACTATTTGGTGCGGCTTATGGTCCGTCGTTTGAGTCATTGAACCTTACTTTTTCGAAAATAAAGCTGGACCAACATTTACGGTGATTGGATTGCGCTATCGAGAGATGATTAACGATTTTTCATGGCCCGAATTGGATGGTATTGATCTGGACAAGGTTTATTTTCAATAAGACGGCGCTACGTGCCACACAAGCAACGAAACCATTGATCTTTTACGGGAAGAACATCTCTTATTCGAAAACCCTTTATTTAGAACTCTAAAAAGAGGTTTGATAGTTAAGGGGAAAAGGAGAAAAGTATCAGAGAAAGAGATAGGAAAGAATAGAGACAAAAACAGAGACAGAAGTAGTTAGTGCTGTGCGAATTTTCCAGATTCTTTGGTAAATCTGTAAATATCCTCCAGTTTTAGGTAACGCATATTGCTCATTCTCACGACATCGGAACCCAAAACTCGTAGCCGTGCTCTAGCAAAGGCAGGACACTCACACAGAGAAAGTGCTCAGTGCTATCCGCCTCCTCCAAGCAAGGCAGGCACACTGGGTCTTCAATGATTCCAATGGTGGTCATATGCTGACCCTATGGGTTGTGTCCTGTAATAATGCCGACCATCAACCGAACGTCTTTCCGTCCAAGTTTTAGTAGGAAGTTTAACAATTTTCTGTTTGCAGTTCTGCAGCGTTTTAGACCGCACCACAGCTCTTTATGTAGATTGCATATATAATCGCTGATCCAATTCTCTGGCCCTTGTGGGGGAACCGCTAATCCACGGTTGGCCAATTCATCGGCAATTTCAGGACCTTGAACAGCGGAGTGTCCTGGAGCCCATATAAGTACAAGCCTGTTTTGTCTTGCGACAGAATTAAGCTTCTTCTTACATTCTTGAACAATCTTTGAGGTTTGCTTCGCGTTCTCCAAGGTTTTCAGTGCAGCCTGACTGTCATCTTTCCAGGAGCAGACCACAGGTTCTTAAGGGAACCCCATCCTCTCATTTTGTGACGAAACTGTCTCCAAATTTCCCTGTCTAGCCAGCTCATCAGCCCAGCAGTTTCACTCTATGCCGATGTGACCGGGAACCCAAATAAGCCTGGCATCGAAGTATTCGGATGCAGTCGAGAGAAGCCAAACATTGCCGTCCAACCTCGACTATCCGTCGACTTCGAACTATCCGTGAACATGTTTGCCATGACTTGCGGCCAAATGTTACATTCCGCCCATTCATCCCTTGAAGGAATATGAATGGAAGAAGGTCCGCTCTGACTTAGCGTAGGTGTACAATGATCCAGCACCAAGGGGATGAACTCAAAAATTTTAAGACTGCTAGAGTGTCCGTAGCTTAAGTCGCTAGAGTAGGAGTGGTATGGAGCGCCCCACTGATTCCAATGAGGGCAGACCTTTGTACCCTCGCCAGCTTTTTAACTGATGATATCCTTTCTAGCTAGATCCACCAGACAAGAACTCGGTACAGCAAGGTTTGAAAGCAACGGAAATGTATGCACGAATGTTAAAAGTGTATAAGGACTTTTCGCCGTCAATTAGTATAATAGAAAGATGGGTTGCTGAACTTAAATGTTGTCGTACAAGCCTTGAAAAGCTGTGTGCCGAATGAATGGGTGGCGCATTCGTCAATAATGAAACTAAAATACATTCGAATGCGCTTCTTCAGCAACATTTAGAGCGTTTCGAAAGGATAAAATAGATTGTGTGCATCGGTTCATCTCTATGGATGAGACTTGGGTCTATCACCATGATCTTAAATCAAAACAGAAGGCTAAAGTGTGGTTAAAATAATAAATAAGAAAAAAAATTATAAAAACTACTTGAAAAGCGGTTAGAATAAATCAATTCATATTTAAACAAAACAAAATTCATTTTTTAATGTATTGAAGGCAGTAAAAATACAAGGTAAGCTTATTTAAGAAATAATTTTGACGTGATAACGTCTTATAATTCCATTTAACAGGCTGCACGCACGAAAAAATGTGTCGTTACTTTGCTCATTAGTGTTACCTTGCTCATTGCCGTTACCTTGAATGAACTGCAAGCGAAAGCGCGGAACGAACGACAAAGCAAACAAAGCAAACGAACGGCAACGTTCGACATCTTGCTCTCTCCTACTTAAGTGAGCGTATATGTGTATGTATATGCGCATATGTACATATATAAATTCACGTATTTGTATTTGCATATGCCTTCTTATTGATTATTATTAATTTGATTTACTTGAAGAATTTAAAATAAAACCAAGTTTGTTAATAATACCTGTTGTTTTAATGTTATTATTATTTTTTGACGTGATAACGTCTTATAATTCTAT
The DNA here is from genome assembly GCF_027943255.1 of Anastrepha obliqua. Lineage (NCBI taxonomy): Eukaryota > Metazoa > Arthropoda > Insecta > Diptera > Tephritidae > Anastrepha > Anastrepha obliqua. The sequence continues at coordinate 108,477,306 of NC_072894.1, read as the reverse complement.
GTAGCCGGCTGCACGCACCAAAAAATGCGTCGTTATCTTGATCATGCGTCGTTACCTTGCTTGAACAGCATGTTATGTTATGTTATGTTATGTTATGTTATGTTATGTTATGTTATGTTATGTTATGTTATGTTATGTTATGTTATGTTATGTTATGTTATGTTATGTTATGTTGTGTTATGTTATGTTATGTTATGTTATGTTATGTTATGTTATGTTATGTTATGTTATGTTATGTTATGTTATGTTATGTTATGTTATGTTATGTTATGTTATGTTATGTTATGTTATGTTATGTTATGTTATGTTATGTTATGTTATTTTATGTTATGTTATGTTATGTTATGTTATGTTATGTTTTGTTATGTTATGTTATGTTATGTTATGTTAAAGTATATTATGTTATGTTATTGTTAACTCATTCTCTATTTCTTTTGAAAAATGCAACCATTCAATCAGTATTTTCTTATGACGTTATCACGTTAAACTATCGTCAGTAAACCGACTTTACAGGCAACCTCTTTTTAGCATTTTTTCGATCTGGCGATTCAAGGAAATTCTTCACGAGAATAGGTAAGATTATACACATTTAATGTCTCAAAGGACCGATAAAGCGATATGGTCGCAAGAAACGAGCTGACAACTGAAGTGAGCTACTCTAATCTCAACATTCTTTAGCATCACCTAGCAGATTTGGAATCGGCAGCCATCCACAGTATTTTATCGCTTTTCCGACAGACAAAGTGGTTTCGCTACATAACGAATTAGAGGAGGGGACTTGAGTCCAAACTAATGGTATCACAATGGATCCCAGTCATAAATAGGCCCCCTCTATACACTTATAAAGAGTGGCAAACCGACGTCACACATCTTGTCACTATGTTTACTGTTACCTACATCTGATTACAACTTTCGAACCTATTTGCTACCCTTTTTAAGCTAGCATGCGGCAATTATTAAGAAAATTATTGTCATTAATCATTGAATCATCATGAGGAAAATTAGTTTAGCATAGTTTGACAAATGATTTATGGTTGTATGAAAAAGTTTACGTAATCCAGCGGTTAGATATCATTTGTCCTGCGCTGTTAACGTTTAGGCGCACTTTTGAGAGCAGATTATCTAATTTTCTTGTGAAAATTATTAATATAATAAATTTAATAATTGTGGAACCACATCCAAGCGCACACCACAAATAGGAGGAGGAGCTCGGCCAAATAAAAAATAAAATAAATAATTGGCGCCTACACTTCTGTTAGGTGTTTGGCCGAGCTTCTCCTCCTATTTGTGGTGTGCGTAATGATGTTGTTCCACAAATGGAGGGACCTACAGTTTCAAGCCGACTCCGAACGGCAGATATTTTTATGAGGAGCTTTTTCATGGCAGAAATGCCCTTGGAAGTCTGTCATAGTCTGGCGAGGGGCGACCGCTATTAGAAAAATGTTTTTTTTATTAATTTTGCTTTCACCGAATTCCGAATGGTAATCACGCACCAACCCATTCGGCTACGGCGGCCAAATACCTAACAGAAATGCATGCGCCAATTATTTATTTTATAATAAAAAAGTTTCAACCAAAATTTTTAATTCATTTATCAATTTTATTTTATCTATACTAATATTATAAAGAGGAAAACTTTGTTTGTTTGTTTGTTTGTTTGGTTGTAATGAATAGGTTCAAAAACTACTGGACCGATTTTAAAAATTCTTTCACCATTCGAAAGCTACATCATCCACGAGTAACATGGATTATATTTTATTTTGGAAATAGGGCTCGAGATATAGGTCAAAACGTGGACCCGGGTAACCTTCGGATGTGTATGTACAATATGGGTATCAAATGGAAGCTGTTGGTGATTGCTTTAGTCCAGAGTATTTTTGATGCCGCTCCGTGACTGGGGTCTCGAGATAGAGACCAAAACGTGGACCCTAAAATGTGTTTGTACAATATGGGTATCAAATGAAAGCTGTTGATAAGTGCTTTAATACGGGGTAATTTTCATACCTATTGATGACTAGGGTCTCGAAATATATGCCAAAACGTGGACCCGCCGTGTCTATGCACCGAATTAAACCAAACTTACACACATTGTTAAGTAAGTATTGAAAATGGGTTTCGTAAAGTTTGGTTGTAATTCGGAGCAGTGGCAACGGGTACAGCGTTCTTTTGAACCAGCCATAATGTCGCTTACTTTTTTAACGCTTGGGGCGGAACTGAACTGTCAAATTGACAGTGTGAGTTACAATGTGTCAATATTTCTTTCTGATTTGGATGCCATAAGGAAAAAACGTAAGTGCAACATGTAAAAATTGTTTGTGCATTTTTTTGGAGTGGATTTTGGAACAGTGAATAATTTCTTACGAAATTTGAGAATTTAATGTGAAATCCGAATGAAATTATTTGTTCGTGCTCCAATGCTTAATAAAACATATAAATTGCAACGAAAAATTCATGGATGATCAGGAAAAAAGACGATTGTTTCTTAGTTATTCATATGCGTTGATTTGAAATTTAAAAACAATCTTTTTTCCTGATTTTCAATTTATATTTTATATTTACTCAAAAACAAATAGAAAAACAAAAAAATATTGTTTATGCCAAAGCGCTTGAATAAAGAGTAAAGAAATAAATAATATGAAAACCATATATTTTCTGTTCTAAACCATATCTATTCTATTTTAGTGTGCCCAGCGAAGGGGGCCGGGTTTGCTAGTTATTAATATAATAAATTTAATAATTGTGGAACCGCATCCAAGCGCACACCACATATAGGAGGAGGAGCTCGGCCAAACACCTAACAGAAATACATGCGCCAATTATTTATTTTATAATAAATTTTTTTATTTTATAAACCAAAATTTTTAATTCATTTATCAATTTTATTTTATTTTTTATATTTATGATTTTCATATCATAATAACTGCATACACTCATCGCCTTACCCAAAGTCTCCGCAATCGCAATACAACTCTACGCGAATCTGAGTGTGTTCGTACTGTGATAACTGCGGTAGTGGTACTTTTTTTGAGACGGCATCGTTCTGTCTCATAATTGCTGCAATAAATACAAGCGTTCTGCCAGCAAATAAATGGAAAGGGCGAAATGTAAATTTGAATTAAATAAATACTACTCTGGAGTTTAATATTGTTTTATTCAAATAAAATCAAATTTGATCCAATTTTTGACGTGATAACGTCTTATAATTCGATTTAACAGGCTGCACGCACGAAAAAATGTGTCGTTACTTTGCTCATTAGTGTTACCTTGCTCATTGCCGTTACCTTGCTCATGTGTCGTTACCTTGCTCATTGCCGTTACCTTGAATGAACTGCAAGCGAAAGCGCGGAGCGAACGACAAAGCAAACAAAGCAAACGAACGGCAACGTTCGACATCTTGCTCTCTCCTACTTAAGTGAGCGTATATGTGTATGTATATGCGCATATGTACATATATAAATTCACGTATTTGTATTTGCATATGCCTTCTTATTGATTATTATTAATTTGATTTACTTGAAGAATTTAAAATAAAACCAAGTTTGTTAATAATACCTGTTGTTTTAATGTTATTATTATTTTTTGACGTGATTATGTTATGTTATGTTATGTTATGTTATGTTATGTTATGTTATGTTATGTTATGTTATGTTATGTTATGTTATGTTATGTTAAAGTATATTATGTTATGTTAATGTTAACTCATTCTCTATATCCATACAAAATATCTATCAAACAAATAAAATTAAAATTTTCTTTTGAAAAATGCAATCATTCAATTAGTATTTTCTTATGACGTTATCACGTTAAACTATCGTCAGTAAACCGACTTTACAGACAACCTCTTTTTAAACACCCGTTCGGCGCGAAATAACTTCTGCAATGTTGCGGCAGCTAATCAGCTGAGTGTTATTGAGTACCAGGGCCGTAATATTGTTGTATTTGTTGAGTGCGGTGAACATACCCTATGCTTCCGCCAATGACTATTTATAAAAATAAACGTTTGAAATAACTAATGCTTGACCTTTATGTTTTTATTAAATACGTAAATGCACTCCGATTTTGGAAAGGCGTGAATAGATAGATCGCAAAATAGTGAATAGCTACGAATAGCGTGAATTGTCAAAATTGAAGTTAAATCGCGACGACTTTTCACCTTATAATGCGTTCAAGGTGGGCCAAATAAGACCTACTAATGTTAAGCACAAATAACTTTTTCATTTTTTGACATGTTTATTTTTCTCTTTTTGTAGGTTATAATAGAATTGTTGAAAATTCATTATGGAACCCTACCGCAAGACCACCAACAACGACTACAATACGCTATTCGCTTAACACAATTAGCCACACAAATTGAATTTTTAAATAATGTTTGATGTCGTATGAAGCGCATTTCCATTTAAATGGTTATGCCAACAAACAAAACTGTAGATTGTGGGGCTCTGAAAATCCAAGGGCAACACACCAACATCAGTTGCACCCATCTAAATGTACTGTTTGGTGCGGTGTTATGGCCACTAGAGTTATCGCTGCATATTTCTTCGAAAATGAGGATGAAACGCCGGAATCGATTTCAGGAGCTTTTTACAGAACATTGATTGAAAACTTTTTGCGGCCAATGGCAGAGCAGTATCCGAATTTGTGGTTTCAACAAGATGGAGCAACTGCGCATACTGCTAGGCAAACTATGGACCTGCTGCGTGCTGTTAGTAGGTCTTATTTGGCCCACCCTATATAAGTAGATTATCTACTTTTTCGTTATTATTTAACCAGTTTGCATTCTTCATTGAAATATTTAAGAAACTGTTGACGAACGTTCTCAACTTTACATGTTAGCGGGTTGTAGAATATATCTGAACCAGACGATGCAAAAGTAGTAAACGTCAAAATGTTGTCGAAAACAGTTTTGCCCGTGTGACCGCGAATGAAACATAAAAAGAGAATTTCCAGTATTTCTCTTCCAGATGTCTCCGTGTGTAAATCGGCACTAAGAAGAAATGCCAAAGTAAAAACTAAATAAAATGGCCGCTGGCAAAGAAAACAAATTTGTACACATAATTCCAATATTTTTTTCTTAAATATTATTAATTATGCAGTAATTTTACAGAAAAACCTGTGTCCATAGACGCTTTGGCCTGTTATTACTGGTTCTAAAATGTAATATCGAATTTCGCATGCTTATTGCTACCATAATTTTTTGGCTTTGTTTTTTTGTCATTTATTTATATCGTTAATAATAATTAAACGTATCAAAACCTCCAAAATATTCCACCAAAGCAATTTCATTGAATAAATACCTTACAAAACAGTATTGGCAGCTGATTGATAATTTTGCACTTAACCCATTAAGGACCAGATTTTTTTTTCAAAATTGTTTGCCGAAATAACTTTATTTGGTCATTAAAATAAAGTAAAAATTGCCAAAAAAATTTTCGTTTATTTACTTGTGGAGTCGTCATTTGACAACCATGGTCGCTAATGTGTTAATCTGCCATATGTGAACGGGTAGGTTAATTTTGTGGATTTATTGCCCATTACTGCATATGTGAACGTACTTTTACTCTGCTCTACAGCGGGGAAGTTCTTAACAGTGCTGGTTGCAGTGAATTCTCTCTAAGTATATTGGCTCTGCACAGTTTTTGACTTCTATAGGAATTCAAATCGATTACTGACCGATTTGCAAGGCACTTGAATATGCTGTCCAAATGCAAAATGTGCTGTCAAAAAATAAAAAATTCACATTCACGCCTTTGTCAAAGGCGCATTGATGAAATGCACTCACAGAGTACGCTAATATCCATTCGATGCATTGTTCTATTATGATTGTAGTTTCCTTGATAAAGCTATAGTAGAAAACACATTTCAATGTGAATTTTATAATTACCGTCTTCATCATGCAACTCTGTTAATATCCGCTGCAATATGTAAACAAACAACAGCTGTTTAATATTGCAATGGCCTGGAATTTGAGTGATATCAAAGCAAGGAATGTAAAATTAAACTATCAAACACCAGCACTGTATTTAACAAAAATTAGCAAGAATGAAAATACATACATAAATAACTGGCAATATACTATTTGCATTTCCACGTGGTAACGTCTAGCCTTTAATGAACATTCTTACCGGTGTTCAGCAGCCAAACGCAAAACTTTCCTTCTGCTGTTGAATTCTTCCAATACAATTTTTCAAATCAATGGCAAATGCATTGCAACAGTACCGTCACAGTTTTACTGCCGGCGCATTTGCTGCTGGTGGTAGTTTCTTTGGGCATGCACCAAGCCAACTGACAAAGGTGCCTTTATTAGCAAATCTGCTTGCGCCAACAGCGGAGCCAACCTACTATTGCGGTACTAATTAATAACTAAGTGAATGTGTTCATATGTATATAAGATATCCTATTAATTTTTAATTACATAGAATTCATTTTACTACGTGCGCTGCCCATCGTATTGATGGTGATTTGCAACGTGTTGAATTGGCGCTATTTCCTTAAAGCGTTGCAGTGTGCCGAACAAACGCTGACCGCAACAGTGCTTACTGCTGCCACCAATTATATTTTATCGGTAAGAATTTTATTGAAAAATCTCTCATCTTATTTTATTATGTTCTATTAATAATTTGTATTCGACGAATAGTTCATATTAGGCGCACTGGTGTACCGAGAAGAAATTACGGTTTTGTCAACTGTGGGTGCCGCATTCATAATAGCCGGTCTTTGGTTTCTGTGTAAAGCGCAAGAGGAGCAAAAAGCTAAAGAAAAACTAATTTGAAAGCTAAAATACCTGTAGTTCTGTCTAGATTTAATGCCTAAAAGTATTTATATTTTACTGAAAAAAAAAAAACAAATTTGTAATACAAAGAAAAGTATGTAAAACTAAAGTAATGCCAAAATGTACCTATGCACTGCACATACATATATATAAGAGTATGATGATAAGAAGTAAACACATGCATGCCATTTGGTTAGTACATGGCAAAAGAGCCGCGTGCGCCAATGTGGCCGGTAGGAACTAGCATTTTTTGGTGATGAAATCTACGGACTACAACTACGAAGTACAACTATAGCTTATGAAAATAGGAAAATGAGAATTAGGACTTTCCTTAATAAAGGAAGAGTTGAGAAAAATGAAGAAGATGTAATCCCAACACATCACACAGCTTGAAGCATATAAAAATCAGGAAAATACAAATCTTCACCGTAGAAATCAGATATTTTTGGTGAAGGAACATAACACCGTGCTGTCGAAACAATTCGTGTTGAACGTCATATAACCAGTAATGCTGTTCTTCAAAGCGAACCGTCATTCCCCGGTTTGAGAGAACACTTACACGACTAGAACGACTGCGCTAGTCATGCGTATTTGTGCTGCAAGATTTTTATATTAGAATGATGGTGCCACCCTATCGATATAGACGACATAGAACCCATAGAGGAAACCTAGATCACTTTCACTTGGCTTCATTCCGAATACACAACCGACGACGTGGAAAACACCTCTTCATCCGCATGCATTCGATACTGAACTTTTTTTTGCATACACGCTGACCCTCATCAGAGAAACAGTTTAAACTGTGGTTACGTGTGTACGTTCATGGTGTCGCTACAATATATAGTAGTTAAAGATAATTGTAAAAAAGCCAAGATTATTGCTTCTCTGGGGTACGGTACACTAGACAGGGCTAGTTTACCGACAATTATGGATCGGACAGTGTACATACAGACAATTAACGGCATTCATCGGGAGACTCTTACCACCTTCTTAAGCTCCCGAATGCCGTCATCTGAGTCCAACCACCAACCATTGCAGACGAAGAACACTTGACACCCTATATGTGTAGGGGGAATGTGCAACCCTTAGTTGCTTCAGTTAGAATTAAAAAAAAATCGATGTTTTTTTATTACATGCAAATTTGAGAAGGGGATTCAGATTTAGACTGTGCTTTTCAAACTTTAAACGGGTTTTTCTCAAAATGGTGTTTTCAGAGTCGTTGACCAACATTACTCGAAAACGGCTAAACCGATTAGTCTCAAATTTTAACACGACCTTCTTAAATATATTTTTTAATAATTAATCGAAGATTTTTTCTTACCGATACATATTTTTTTATAACCAATTTAAGACCGACATTTTGGTAAAAAATCGATTTTTTTGTTTTTTGGGAAACCGCCATTTTTCAAAAAAATTGATTTTGCTTATTCCTTCGATTAATTACTAGATTTAACATTACTTCAGAGGATCCAATTCAGAGATATAGTGGTCACCGCAAAACGTCTTTTTTGAGAGTAGCTCGCGGAGATCAGATGTAGCTCCTTTCCAAATATATATTTTTACTAATACTAAGTCTTAAAATACAGTTAAAAGATAACAGAATATATGTATAAATTTTTAGATCAATAAATTTAAAAGTTTTTTCAGAAAAAACTCTGGAGTATTCGCTTTTTTCGGCCTTCTAACTGTATTTGAAAGGGTTAATTGTGCAGTCAAGGGGGTTCGCTGAACGTCAATAAGAAGGCAACGAACAGAAAATTTGTTGGTAGAAAACGACATATCAGCTGAGTTTGTAGAAAATGTTTTGCGCTGTCCAAGGAAATTACCATAAATATGTTTTATATATTTGTGTTTTTTGTTAATAAATTTTCCCTTTTATCATTTCTGACCTCAAATTGTAAATTTCAAACCGGTGCAAGTGTAAAAGTGCACTTAATACCAGTGCACTTAATTCAAAAAAAAAAAAATTTCTTTGTTTACAAGAAGTTCAGCCATATAATTAGAGCTCATTTGTTTTCATGATGAATAATTTTTGCTGACTAAAATTTCTCCAGCACAAAATGAGCTTTTCTCATGCATCGAACTGTCACTTTGCTCTCTGAATTTCTGAGGGATGGATAATTTAATAAGCGTCCGTTTACAAAAATTAGGAATAACTGTTAACAATTTTTCTTATCGAACACGTCTAAATGTAGTTTTATGTTAAGGAGTTAGAGGTAGTCACAATTTTCAAAAGTATAATATCTTAAAAATATTGTGTGAACATTTGAAGTGAATCCGACAAATACTTTTCGAGTTATTCAACAATTAACAAAGGGTGCTCGGGCGTTTTTCTCAAAACTAAAATTTTTTGAACTGGTGATCACTGTAACTTAAAAACAGATTGGTAGATTTGAATAAAATTAATACAGCTTTTGAAAAACATAAAAAACTCGTACTTTACCGAAGGATTTTTTTTCAAAAATTTCGATTTTTTTTTTTTAATTAATTGTCGGTTTTTTTCTCGAAAATCTGAAAGATACTTCCTAGGCCGCCATATTGTTAATTTTGAAAAAAAAAAAACTTCGATCAGGCACAAGATTATCTATTAATAAAACTCGCGAAAATCTGAAAAATACTTCCAAAGGCCGCCATATTGTTAATTTTGAAAAAAAAAAAACTTCGATCGGGCACAAGATTATCTATTAATAAAACTCTCGAAAATCTGAAAAATACTTCCTGAGGCCGCCATATTTTTAATTTTGAAAAAAAAAAATTGGTCAGGCACAAGATTATCTATTAATAAAACTAATTTCTCTTGTCCGATTGATTTTAGCTGAATCTCCAAGGACTTGTGATGATCACCGCAAGGGGCTTCTGGAGAAACGGGCTCCACACAAACAGCGATAACTTTTACGATTATTTTGTTTTTTTTTTTTTTTTGAAATTTCGCTAAAGTCAAGTCGAAAAATGATTTATTAATGTTATGCTTTAATTTTTCTAAAATAGAGCAACTGAATTGACTAGCAAAAAAAAAAAATTATAGATAATCATTTCTTCGGGCCTCTGACAAATATCCCTTCTGTCCCTTTTTTGGCATAAAAGTCTGCCTTCTCGTTTCCTTGGTGTCCCTCATGTCCTGGTACCCAAATCAGTGAGACCTGTTTATGAGTGCTCAGTTTGTTGAGTGTATTGTTACACTCTATAAAGACTTTTTACTTCTCAATTTGACGCTATTCAAGGCTTTTAGAACCGATTAGCTGTCCGAAAGTATTTTAAGTTTTACTTTCTCGAACCCTCCTTTAGATATGATTTCCACTGTTTCCATTATGGTGAAGAGCTCCGCATGGAAAATTGTGGTATCTGTACTTAGTGTACATTTTCAACAACATTCCTTCGACCATCCGTTCATAGAACTTTATGAAATAATAAACTTTAGATTTTTTTGTTGTAATTTTTGTTTGATGTTTCTTTCTCTTTTTCTTTTAAATATAAGTAATATTTTTGTATGATTTATTTGTTATTGGTTTTTATCAATTAATTTTAATAATAATAATAATAGTAATAATAATTATTATAATAGGTAGGCGTATAATTACTTTCTGTTTTGCTCTTCACTTCAAGTTTCGCTTGTTGCAATACTAAACAGAATATGTTAATTAGTTGTAGATAGCAAACGACACAAAAGATTTTAGCTATACAGCCCGCTTATAGCAGCTATACTGTTATTTTTATTTCAACTGATTTTATCTTCATTTTACCATCGTTGTAAATTTCTATTCGACACTCCATCACAACTGAGCGCTTAATATAATTTTGAAATTTTTTCCAGGGTTTTTTGTTGTTTGCTTTGTACAGAAGAAGCTGTCAATTCAATCAATGGCTGCCAAGCATGTAACTGTTGTGAGTTATCATGCATTTTCATTACATATACGTTTATTCTTGGTGTTGTGTCGTTTCTTCCGCTTCATTCTTCGTTCTCCTGGCTTACATGATGAAAGAGCAGTTTCATACATTTATAATATTTATTTATTAAAAAAAAAAAATTTAACATAAATAAGTATTTCTGTAATTGAAATTAGCATAGATTTGTTTTTGCATTGCGTTAAATATAATATTCTGTTTTCTTTTTTATTGGTTTCTGTACTCTTCTGTTTCTTTTCCCGTTGCTTTTTGTTTTTGTTTTTTTTTTCTTTTGCTTTGTAGTTTTGTTTACGAAACTAAATTTTAACACCCACGCGCATATGTTTACATTTCATTGTTGCAGTTTCGGTTGCTTTAGTGCTTGTCGCCGCTGCTGCTATTATGGGATGAATCGCAGCTTTGACTATCGTCACACTACTAATTAAAAGTTAAATGTATTTTCTGTTTTTCAGTTTCTATATGTATGTGTAAGTGTTTATGTTTGCGTGTTTGTGAATTCCTTTTCATATATCATATATATTTACGATTCTTAAGAGGTTCATGTCATTCTGCCTTCTGCTTCAATTCTGCTTCTTCGATTTCAATATATATACTTGCTTTTGCTTTGCTTCTAACCTGTATTAATGTGTTTCATTCTCTTCTGCGTTTCAGTTTTTATTTTCCAATCCCATCGGCATGCGCTGCGATGACCGGTTCATGTATGAGCTGGATGATGCACTTGACTGGCCGCCACTATTATTACGCCCACCAAGCGTACGTGATGGTGGCGCATTGCCGCGTCCATTACCGCCACCACCATTGCCGCCTGCGCGCGATCCACGATAATTGCCCGAATCGTAGCGCGAACCAGAGTCTTTGTTGGAGTACATATTACCGCCACCGTTCTGGTAGTACGAGCCACTTGACGAGTTATCGTTGTTGCGGAAATAGATGCCACTACCACCTCGTCCACCACCGTTTTGCTGCGAATTGCCGTAGTTACCGCGACCACGTCGCCGTTGGAATTGACGGCCGTTGTTGTAGTGTGCTACAAATAGTGTTTGTTATGACAATTCAAATAAATAGAAAATGCAGAAAATGATTACTCACCTCCATCCTGCTGCTGATTCGAGTTCCAATGATTGGAGTCATGCGTGCTGGTCGTTGACTGCGTACCGCCACCATCACCATAACCCCCACCACCCGCACTGGTGCCACCGCTGCTGTTGCTCGATGTCCATTCAATCTTACGTACAATCGGTGGCGTATTGTCGCTATTGCCGCTTGGCGTTGATGGGTTGCTGAGCGCATTCATCTCCGCGCTCCATTTTGTGGCCGGCTCCAAAATGCTGCCGGTACCACCAACGCTGCTGTTACTGCTACTGCCGCCGCCGACGTTTACAACGGCACTACCAGACTTCAATGCATTGGCAAGCGCGGCAGATGCCGCGGCATTGACAGCGGTGGTGCTGTTTATGCTAGTTGAACGTACAACGGCATTTGCTTTTGACATGGCATCCCATTCGTTGACGACCACCGACTCGCTAGCATTGAACTTGTGATGTGCGCTAATATCTTCGGCTGCTTTATCGGCAGCTACAGCTGCAGCAGCGGCGGCTGCAGCGGCGCTCGCTTTTGCTACTACGGCTAACTGCTGTTGCATCTGTTGCTCGTAGGTCAAGCTGACCACGGCATTGTCGAAGCCTAGAAAGCCAGCAGCAGTGGCTGCCGACACATCCGATGCACGCACCTCGCCAGGTTGCATACCCAATGTTGGTTGTGGCGGTTGTGTTTGTTGTTGTTGTTGTACTTGGGGTTGTTGAGTTATGTTTTGTGGTGGTAGACGCGCCTGCGGCGCTGCCAAACGTGCCATTATCATCATTGGCGGCTGCTGTTGTTGTTGTTGTTGGTGCTGCTGCTGCTGTTGTTGTTGTTGTTGTTCACTTAACAACAAATGTTGCTGATGATGTGCCGCAACGTCTTGTGGCTGCATACCAGCACCACCAACTGGTGAGAATAACTGTGGATGTTTATGTTGATGTTGTTGTTGCTGGAACATGGGGCTAGGTGTGCTACTTGCAAGAGTTGGTGTATTACTACTGTTACCGCTTGTTGAAGCTGCTACACTTGCGGGCGGTTGCATGGGTGGGAATGACTGATTTGTGAATGTTTGTGTCGGAATCGCTTGTTGTGGCTGCGATGGCTGTGCATGCTGTTGTTGCTGCTGCTGCTGCTGTAAGATTTGCTGTTGATGCTGCAAGTGCTGTTGTTGGGTTTTGTGCAACTCAACTGCTTGCAACTCACTCCCATGATTCAACAAATTGGGTTGTTGCAACTGTTGGTGTGTCTGTGAGGGATTATTCTCTTGTGGGAGAGGTGGCTGTTGCGCTTGTTGCTGCTGTGACGGTTGTTGTAGTTGTTGTTCGAAAACAACACTACCAATAGGCGCATTGCCGACTATTTCAGGTGAATCCAGTTCGCTTTCCTGCAAAAAGTAGAAGCTACCATTGCCGATTATCTCAGCTACTGGCCGCATTTGCTGCTGCATAAATTGTTGTCGGTTATGCGGGAATAAACCCTGTTCTACAGCGCGTACCGTTGTGGGTGTGAAATGTCCTGGCGGAGGTTGGGGTGCGCCATGGATGGGAATCGCACCTTGGGGTATTTGTGCACTGCCAGCTTGGGTTCCAGGGCTAGTCATCATTTGCCGCTGCTGTGGTGGTGGCGCTTGTGCCACTGGCACCATTTGTGGTGGTACCTGAGGCACACCTATAATGCTACCTGGCGGTACCTGCTGCATCTGAGGTGCTGCCGCTTGCATTTGCTGTGCTGCGAACATGGCTACATGCACGGGCGCAGCCCCAACGGCTTGTAGTGGTGCCTGAAACGTAGGCACTGATCCAGCGACAGCGTTTGGAGCTTGCATAACAGCGGCGTTGGGTTGTTGCTGAGGCTGTGGGGGCGGTATGCCAGCCTGAACTTGCTGTTGTACGTCCAGGTGCTCTTTAACTGCTTGCTGCGGCATCATTTGCTGTGGTAGAGATTGCGGTTGTTGTGGCTGCTGTTGCTGCATGTCGTTAGTGACAGCAACATGCGGTGGTAGCAAACATACCTCATCACCTACACCAGTTGACACATTTTGCGCATCGGACTCCTCTTCTGCTTCACCAGATGCCACGTTCAATTTTTCCATTTCCTCCTTCAGGGTTGCTTCTTCCACATTACCCGTTTCTTCACCTTCAACAACGTTGTTAATTTCCTCCTCTTCTTCCTTAGTTTCAACTTCGGGCTCTGGGACAGCCAGATACACTTTATCCAAATAACCAGATTCCTGAATTACATTAAAAATGCGACGCATTTGATCGTAGGTAACATTATCGGCATACGTCTTAGGGCGACCATCAATTGTCATAGAGAAGAGCTCGGCCACTTTTTGCGCGGCCGTCAAAAACGGTATATCTTCGGCAGACTCCGGCCGAGCTGTTTGCACATCCCTGCAACTACAAAGTAAAATATATTTTATATATTTCCTTTTAAAAAAAATCGTGTTTGTGATTAAACTAACTATTTCTCCAAGATATTAATGTCGCCAGTTTCCAATTTGATAGCGCCATTGTCGCCGTTTATGAAGTCAGCACGAATAGACTCATCGGTGAAACACGTTAGAATATTTTGAATAACTAAGACTTCACGAATTTTGGCAGTCTCAGCAAGTGCACGTGCAATCATATCCTAATATTATGAGAATAAAATATTTTAATTTGAATATTAACGCATGAAATATATAATAAATACCTTGCGTGCTTGTTTTCTTTGCTCCTTTTCAGCTTCTTTCACAAATTGCCACATCTGCTTGGAGAGCTCTCGAGCGAATTCCAGTGTGGCTATAACAGCATCATACTTAGCTACTGCAGCCTTTTGATCGGCGCTTAGCTCCTTGCCGGAAGCTTGAATGGTACGATATGATTCCAATTTAGTCTAACAAAAAAGAAAACATTATATTATATATGGAACCATTGATCAGGATTTTTTGGCTTTATTCAGTATGGTGTAATAGTTAAGTAAATTTTTTCTTCTGTATTATATAGCATAACTATAAAAAAAATGCAAATGAAGAACTGCGGAGACTAGAATGGCAACAATGTACTAGTTGAAACGAAAAATTACAAATACTATATACAAAGCCTAAAGACGCCAACAGCGACGGCAAAGTCCTTCAGCAGAACATTTATGGCTTATGTAGGGCATGCTAAAAAGTAAGCGGTTTGCATGCGTCGCACCTTTTATACCTAAGTTGCACTAGCCGATACCTAATAACGATAAAATTGTTCATTCTCTTCCACTACTTTTATGACCAGTGTTGAAAGTGGATGAAACAGTCTCTTTTTGGAAATAACATACATACATATTACTAACTCCCTATTATGAATGGTTCGCAATTCAGCGGGGTTTGGAGGCGTTATTACAATAACATGAAACGTACATATATGCCAAATTGTGCCTGAGCGTTGCAAACAAATGTGCATAGTACATCATCTTTTGCCAATTTCAGGAGGTAGACGAATTGAAATGTACGAACATATACTCGGTTATAGATACGATATTCGGTGGATTACTGTTGGATCAGCAAATAAATATTCCAGTTGTTTGATATTTATAATAATTACTATTTACATACTATATCCTATATATATTTTCACTTAGAATTTTTAGTTTTATGTATAATAGAAATCTATATATTTTTAGATTAAAAAAATTTATATGATATGCCCTTTGTTGTACTTGTTGCCACCCCTTGATGTATATGCATATAATTTAATCAGGAATAGTTTAAGTTAGGTTTTCGTGACTGTCGCTAACCATGGGGAGCAAGAGGTGCACTCTGGCTAAATGGCTTTTTGCGATGTTATGTGAATGGGCTTTCAAACTCTGTTCTTTTACACATTTCCCCGCTGAAGATTCAGAATGTCCATTAATACAAAGTTCAGACAGTTAAAAAAAAAATTGCTGAGATAATCAAATATTTCACATTTTTTTAATGAGTCAGAAGTTGTTTAAATAGAATCCATTCATTTTTCATGCGTCTCCATTAAACATTGTCCACTGATGGTCTCTAATACTGGACGAATGGCGATCTGCCTTATCATCCAACACGTTTTTGCATTTCTTTGTTAGCTCCTCTGCGGTGCACTTCTCAGAAAGGAGTTTCATTGTGTAGTTCCTATTGCAGAGCAGATTTAATGCCAGCCTGCTTATCCGAATATATACAGCCTAAAACATGTTAAAATGGTCAGGAAGCCACTCGTAATTATTCAAAACAATAACAGAAGTTTTAAAAAATATCTTCATATGTGCATAATAGTTAGTGTATCATAGCAAACATATTTTCGGTTTGCTTACTCATTTTCTATTTCAACAGAAATTAGTATCGGGCGCAATGCGAAACCCATGTCACAATTTTGTTTATTGCTTATCGGCAAGCGATGAATTTATTTGTTGACGACATTAAAACGTGTAGTAACAAAGAAATACACAAACATTTAAAATTAATTACTAATTCTAGGCGAAGAGGGTAAATCATCATCGATAACGAAAGTTTTGCTTCTTATTACGAATATTATGCGATACGAAAGCGTTACGATCTAGGGGAAAACAACAAAATAAGAAAGAAGCAAAAGCGAGATGCAAAACTCAACGGCACAAAGAGGACAAGCTGAATTAAAGAAATAAATAAGGCCATAAAATACTAAAATAGAAAGAAAGACTAAGCGAATAAACATAAAAATAGCGAAAGGGCGAATTATTGAAATTCGAACAGTAGCACATGGAGTTCCCGTATTTTGTTCCGGTGCTGCCACATTCGAAAACCCTCGAATATATGGCGTCCATGTCAATTGACATAGGTCATTGAAACGCTTACACAGTTCACCCTTATATATGTGTATAAGCTGTATGATTCTCAGATTTGCATATTGCGCAAAGAACTGATTAATCAGCATTGAATTCCAAACAGGTCGTCTTATAATCATTTAATTTTATAAACCCTGCCACTTTTTTAAGTTACTTGTGTTGTCAAAGTTTTGCTCCCCCGCACAGATTGCAACCGTGCTAAGTGGTGTTGTAAATTGTTGCTGTTACTTCTGCTTTAATAGTCGTAACAAAGATGGCGTCGCGCGAAAAAATCTGCGAAACACACCGAACATAAACGAAATAACACGAATACAAACATTTTGTTCAGTGGAAAGAAAATGGAGGAGATGCGGGAAAAATGTGTTTTTACTATATTTTAATGTAACAAACTGTAGTAGGGTAGAAATATGACCTTAAAATGAATAAAAGTTTATTATTTTCAATGCCCATTTTACACATTTTTCAGACCATACCCCCAAACACTTTGTCTGCTCAATGTTTCTGCCGGTCCGATAACTGGAGACATTCCAGACATGCACCTTCAATACCTACCTTAACAAAGGCTTCTTTGTAAATCCACAGACTTACGCCATTAGTAATGGAATTTTGATAACACACTATTTGGATTATAGACTACTTTATAATCAAGAGAACTTTTAGCCACTTACCTTGCGTTTCTCCAAATTGCGTATTTTATGGTCAATCGTGGTGATAGTTTGTTTCATTGGATTATTCGCTTCCAACACAGGATTGACAGTAGCTCCCTTTGTATTGTTGCTGTTGGAGGTAACCGAGCCATCATTAGTGGTACTACCTAGGCTGGTGTTATTATTGGTGGCACTATTCTCGGTAACAGCGTTGGCGGTGCTATTAATCACATCTTGCGACTTCTTTGTGGTTCCACCACCGCCTGTACCATGCACAGAACCTATGGAGGCTTGTTTCTCCAATTTATTTGAAGCAGAAGGCATACTTCACTGATATTATCAGTCCGATAAAAACTGAATCCGGGTATGAAGCGCAGCGCGTTTTAAGCGTATATATGAGAACAAGAATTATATATTCCCTGTCAAAATAAACCACACCGAAGACAAATAAGAGATAGAGCCGCAGCTAGCAAGAACTAAAACCACACATTCACAAAAACGATGACCACGGCTAGGAAAAATCACGAAAATCGCTCGAGCGCCCTTTGTAGGCGATTTGCACGCACTTTCCGAAATTCGAGAACAAAGGGAAACTAAGTAATAAATGCAGCGGCATACAACAATGCCTTTGCGCGAAAGAATAAGCAATATTATGCTGTGATTTAGTTTTTTTCCTTTTAATATCAGGCAATTCGCCGAATACTTACTTCGAAAAATCTCCGCAGTGTTACCAATTAATTTTAGTTACGAAAATATGGTATTCAAGGGATCTTTACTTATTTGATTGCAATGACTTTAATTTATTTCTTTGAATATTTATCCGACAAGGGAAACACTTCATGTCGTAGTAAGTGCCTGTACATTATATAATGCTGTCATCTAGGTTTTGGTGACAATCAATTGAGTAATTTTATCATGAACAAATTTTTTACTGTGATAAAATTTTTAATTTCTGGTGTGCCAATGCAAAATGCAAAAATAGGTTAAAGAAAAACAAGGAAGGAACAAAGTAAACCCACCATTTGAGAATAAATAAAACTCACATAAGCCAAATGGTGAAAAGCAATTTGTTCCAAATTGCAGCTTTGGGCTAATTTTGAAGGCGTTGCCACAATCAACTTTTTAACGAAAAAAACCGAACTGACAGTTCATGTCAGGTATTGCTTATTTGGTTATTTACTTTTCATGAGCAATGAACGTTCTCTATTAGCAATATATTGTTTGTTAGAAGTATGAAGATAGAAACTTCTACCTGAGTATGTGGGGAACCATTTGTCATTTCCAGCAGTGGTATTCACAGCACAAGCGTCAAAAATACACTCTGTGCTAGTTCAACTTTTCAGCGCCCAACTTAAATTGGTCTAGGTTTATGTAAGTATTGATATCGAGATCTTTCGGTCGTCAAGCATGGCCGTTTATACTGCTGATCAAATGATTTATAGTCACGAGTAAACTGTGTGCTTTAATAAAAGACTACGATTTGCATTTGATGGTTCACCTTCGAATGTGCACATTTTGACCATTCTGCTAAATGTATTGCTTTCTCTACGCAGCTACATTATACTAACTGTCATAGTTTGGGGGGAATTTTTTTGGTAAAACAGATACTTGCCGAAGAAAACCAAGAAAGGAAGATTAATCAAATCAAGGCGAATCTATTAAAAGTGGTATCGGTAAATCAGCTGATATGTTTTTATTCTTTCGCCGTGTCCATGACCAGCCCAAAGTGAAATTAGGCGAATTCATGCTTTGTGTTCTACTTTGCCGATACTTTGCTTTGACAATCAAACGTGCAAAACATTGTTGTTGGTCTAGTGCCACAACCTTTAATGAATGTGCCTTGAGTCAAACGAATAATAATAATAACAAAAATTCACTCAAAAGTCTTGTTTTCGCTACAATGTAGAGTGAGAGTTGATTTCTTCTATGGTAATTTGAATATTTTTGAATATTCCATTGGAAAAGGCTACTTTATATAAAACACAGTATTTAACAATTCCTCGAACTTGTATACTTTATTGATATTTCTTATTGATTCCGTAGATTATAATATTTTTGTTTAAATGCGCCATGTAAAGTGCAATAGATATTGTACCTTTTATTAATTCAAAACATAATCTCAGTTATGTCGTTATATTGACTACCAGGTATGTTAAAAGGTAACAAAAAAATATTTAATAAAATACCTTAGAAAACTAGTGACATGATAAGTACATAAAATAAAATAAACTAAATTAGACTAGACTAGACTAAAGTACTTATACAATAAAATTAATTAAATAAAAAAGTATCAAAAAAGATATGTGAATAAAATAAAATTCATAAAATTATGTTACATCAAAATATAATGCTATTATGTAGATAAATTGAATGAAAGAAAACGAAATGGAGAAAAAATTTTATTATGGAACATTCGTTATTAGTTTTTCATGAATAATATGTTTTATTTTTAAAACTATAAAGTTTGTTTTTATTTTTCACTTAAATAGTTTAAGTAGTTTTGTCCACCAGTGGCTTAAGTCTGTTACAGAAGGAGGTGCGCGTTAACATGCGCACATATTTGAAGGAAGATAGAATGAAAGGTGTTGGATACAGCTCTGCCGATAAAATCAAAATTAACCAAAATGTGCTTGTAAAATACGTGTTTCGAAAAAGAAGATATGGGCGGATAGTAAAAATAAATCAGCACTTTTTTAAATAATATTAGAATAATATTGGAAGATTTCTGTAAACGGGAAGCGTCAAATGGAAGTACGCAAGTTCGTTCTGGAAGTTTTCAATTAATAACTGTTTGTTATGCAAGATTGATTAAACCAAAAAACGAAAAAAAAACAACATAAAAGCAATTTTATTTTACCATTAGTATCGAACTATATGCATTCATATTTGTTCAAATAAAAAGTAAAAATGATTTAAGTAAGATTAAAGTTAAATACGCGGAAATAGTTTGCTTTAAATTAATTTAAATTGCTTTTTTTATGAATAAGGCTTTGAATTTAGAAATTGTACCGTTCATGAACTAAAAATTTTCTCACTTTGAATGTCACTAAGTGCACACTTGTAACAACACTAATGGCTGTCAACAGCAGCTGTGGTAGTAGTTCACAAACAGATGGCGCCTAAATAAAACGGAAGCGGCAATTCCACAGAATTTCAGTTGCTTTCTACATTTCGTTGTCAGATTAACCTAATTAGAATTATTAATTATTATATTTTAAATTTTTTGTTTGTAATATCTAAATTTCGTTGACAATTTTCCCACATTTTCATGAATGTTTTAACAAAAGGTTTAAATTTCGTTGATATGCATGCAAACTTTTGTTAAAGGCGAAGTGAGCTGTGTCCACAGCAAAAGGCACTCAGTTCAACACCAACGATAGCAAGGGCGAGTTGATGAAAATGACAACAACAACATGGACGGCGATGGTAAATGAGTATTTTTTCAAATTCTCTTTATGCTACATATTTCTATGCTTGCAGAACTCCACCATCATCAACATTTTTTTTTTACTGGTACTCAACCGAATCGCTGTCTAATATTGTCGAAGACTTGTTCGACGATCGCCGTCGCGTCCAATAGTGAGTGTATCCGCGTGCTTCATCATATTGCTGGACAGTCGTACGCCACGGTGGCCATTGCAGCTATTCCTCTACCAGGTCCCACACCATCAGTGAGGCGTCTGTGCCGCCCACTGTCACCACAGTTTGATCGCCGTATAGAAAACGCGCACATGCCAACATGCCCGAATAGACTTTCGCTTCATGAAACTCGGAGCGCGGATTGATGCAGGGGTATCTATAGAAATGAGTCGGGCATTATAATTATTCAATAAAATCGAAGTGTTGACTTGCAGCATTACCTGAAAATACGCAAGTAACCATCGGCATCGCCGGAAACAAGCATATCTTGCGCCGCCGAACGGCTGCATGTTGCAATAATAGTATTATTGTTGCTGTAGTAACGATTGCTCCACATACCCGCCACCAGAAAGCCAACTGTGCAATTGCTAGTCAACCATTTGACATCTTTCATGGCGATCGGGCTGCGTTCCGGCGACAGTGATTTAGCATCCCAGAAGAGTAGATCGAAATCGATGGTGACAGTTTGCACGAAATTGCCATCCATGCTCCAGTCCAAATGTGTGAGTGGCTGCGAACCGCGTATCTTGTTCACTTTTTTGTATGAGAAACCATCGCGCGATACACGGAATAAGTAGATGCTGCCATTTTGTGAACCCATAGCAATCATATCACCCACTAGGTAATATAAACAAAAAAATGTATACCTAATTTGAATTAATACTATACAATATAAGGAGACGCACTCACCTTGATTATAGGCCACACAGTTCAGCGGCGAACCACAGACCCGCAACGTTAACATAACCGAACCGTTTTCACAATTGATGACAAGTAAATGGCCCTCAGTGCTGCCAGCAGCCAGGGCAGTGCCAAATGGATGAAAAGCTAATGAAACACACTCGTAACCTGTTTGTATGGTCCAAATCAACTTGTTCTTGCGCCACAGCGCAATGTGCTTATCATGACCGGCAGTAGCGAATACCTCATCCTCTGGATGAGCAGCTAGACCCCACAATTGACGACCGTGACCGAATACAACTTGGGTAAAGCGACGCTGCAGTGAACCCTCTAAAATGTTATTGCGCGTAGTGCCAACATAAATATTACCATCATTGCGTCCGGGACGTTGTGGATAAATGGTGCGTACGCCGCCAGCGGCCTCTGGAAGCTACAAATAAAATACATTAAAAGAAAAACCAATTAGCTTGCGAGTAAGCGCGCTTACTTTAGTATCAGCGATTTTCTTGTAGTTTTGCAACGAGTCCCAGGCAGCAATTTTACGATCTTTCTCACCACCTGACAGTAGCGTTCCTTCGCCCAGCATAATTAGGCAACCAATACCTTTGTTATGTGCCTCGAATTCGGTGCGCACAAAGTATGCACCATCCGAGTCGACCGAGTAAATGGTGATAAAACCATCGGAATCGGCAGTGATAACGTCGCCGTCTGGCTCGAATTGCACGCTGGTCACATGCGAGCGCGACGGTTGTTTAACAATATCGGTGCGTTCGAAAAAGCCATCTTTGCGGCGATGCCAGAACGCCAAATGACCACGCCCATGTGTAATAATAAGATTATCATCCAGCGGATGAAAAGCGGCACCAGACAGACCTTCTTGTAGTGTCTAAGATTAATAAAATATATTCAAAACTTTTAGATGCGTAATATACGAACAAGAACCTACTGCCACTTTTCCCAGCAGATGACCCCATTGCCACTGCCACACAGAGAGTATGCTTTCACGCCCGCTATCAACTGCTAAAATGTAGCTGCCCCCGTTCTGCGGTTGTATAGAAGGAAGAAGAAACAATAGAACACGAGTTAATAAGAATGGCGTTTTGGGTATGGCATCATTTTGTACCAATTGTGAAAAGGCTACCGCCGTAACGCCACTATCCAATTCGCCCATACCGAACACATAAAGCGTCTGTAGTGACTCTGTGCTCCAAATGCGTACATGCGCTTGAGATTTACGATCACGCCCAGCTTTTTGCCCAGAAGCGACTAATTCGCGTGAAGGATGTACGTCCATGCTGTAGGCGAAGTAAGAATATCAATATATGCACTCGACGTAACTAACAAAACAAAAAAAACAAAACATACTAACCACATAATATCTTCTGTGTGTCCTGTATAGTGTCGCTGTGCGTCCTCTTCTCGATCCAACAGTACTGCCACAGCGGCTACATAATACAACAGCTCACCTGATGGTAACACCCAGAGATTGCGGCGCGCATCGATGCCGCGATAGCCGTGACTGCCAGTGAAAAAGATAGAAAATATTGTACTTATAAGTAAGTAATAAAAGTATTGAAATAGGCTGTTTGCATTCAATATTTACACCCATTGCAGCTGTAATTTTTTGTCTGGCGGTGTATTATCCGCGGGTGCATGATGTAATGGCGGATAGAAAGTACGCCGCAATCCACGTATAGTCACTTTGGTGGGCTCTTCTTTCATAATATCCAACATACTATATTCACCGTTCGCACGTAATATTTCACTCTCAGGGGCATACAGAATGCGTGGACGGCTTTTACTGCGTGGACGTGCTCCGCGCAAAGGAACCTTAGGCAGTTCTTCTGTGGGTAGAATGGGCGCTGCAGCAACAACCGAAGGGCGCGAACGAGAACGCCTAATAGGCGAACCGGCAATTAAGGCAGTGCCAGTTGCTAGATAAAATGTGTCAACGTCCGCAAATTCATTGCGTAGCTGTGAAAAACTGCGAACCTGTAAAGGAGATGACAAATGAGCAAGTGATTAGTGTTGCGACAGACATTAAGTGGTACAAAGCTATAATATACCCCAGCTAGAGGTATATAAAATAGAAGAAATAAAAAGAAAAAAAAATCGGAACTACTATTCAAGCAACAAATTAGCATATATTCGGTCAGTGTGTAATGCCCATTCGACCGTGCATACATTCGGAAATAAATACATCACTGACTTAGCATATTTGTGAACTTACCTCTTGTCCCGTGCCGGTGTACATTTTCTTTGCACCATTTATTTTCAACACTTGACCCAAATCCTCTAAAACTTCTTCGAATGGCTGTGATGTGCGCAAATTCAACAGTACGCGACACTACAAAAGAAATTGAGAGCAATGACGTTAGGAATAATGGCGTATTGTAATAATTAAAGTAATTATTTTGTGCATAATGCAATTTAGTCACAATTTTCGCTGGCGTGTATTTTACACTTTATGAATGTTGTGGCTTTGGTAAAAATCACGTGCTAAATAATAAAACGTTCAACGGTGATTAGGCCATATGGAACAGAATCGACGGCACCATAACGAATTAAGGTCAAGGGCTGTTGGCCGTTAGAGTGCCACAACAAAGACAAATAGAGTTCCATGGTGCAAAACCATTGGGTTGGGAAATAAGTAGTGTTTTCATATTTTCTTTCATGCAACGATTTGTTTGCTCTTTGGTAAAGTGTAAGTTTAAGTATTCGTTCGATAGAGCTCTTTCTGCTTTACAAATCTATGCTAACTGTATTTTGGAGCTATTTTATTTCTTATTAGTTTTGAGGCTTCGAAATGGAGTATCCAGGAGGCAAAAAACAACATTTTCTATACCTGCTCTTCTTTGCTTTTCATCGAGGTCAAAAAGCTGCCGAAGCAGCTCAAGATATTTGCGACGTGTATGGAGAAGGTGTCATTTCTGTAGCACGGAAATGGTTTGCAAAGTTCAAAAATGGCGACTTTGACGTCGATAACACGTCCGCGCGGAAGACCTTCTGAATTCGAATACTTCATCCAAAGAAGATCATGATATGTGGTTGGTGGGACTGGGAGGGCATGGCGCATTGAGAATTGCTTGAAAATAATGCCACGGTTAACAGGAAGCTCTATATTGCCCAGCTACACCGCGTGAATTGGGCTATTCGACCGAAAATACCTGTTTGACATGGTCAAACCATATTTCCTCACGACAACATCAGACCCCATGTTGCACAAGTCGTCAAAGCTGCACTCCAAGAACTCGAGTGGGGGGTCCTTCAGTATACGCCGTATACTCCGGACCTTGTATCGACCGATTACCAACGAAAGACGTTACCCATATGAAAGACGTTACCTTCGATAACAAAGAGGTCCTTAAATACTGGCTCAACAACTTCTTTGATACCAGACCAGGCGATTTTTGGTGGAACGGCATCAACAAATTGCGGAGAGGTGGGACGAGGTTGTAAACAGCAACGGCGAATATATAATTGATTGACTTATTGATATAATTATTGGTTTTTGTTTAAATAAGTCTTCGATAAAAACGCTACGAACATATAATTTTTGGTTAAAATCTTTCCATAGGTCTATGGAAGTGTACTTTTGTCCTTTAATATAATTTGACTAAGACCAACTTTTGAAAACAGTTCTCCACTGTGCTGCACATTTCAAAGCATTTGTTAACTGTGCCATGCACATTGTAATGCTCTAATTTTTGACGTTATTAATAACTGAAATTCATTTCGTGCTTTTGCTATTAAACAATTAAAATTGTTTCGCAGTAACTTCGTATGCTTACATCCGTTTTGGTCATACTTTCGCTTCTATGTATACAACATCAAACAGCCCTTACTACTTCGTTTTATGCATTCCCCCATAACCAACGGTACCATTAGCTGCAATTACAATTTTGGTTAGCTTTGCTTCGATTGCAGCTAAATTACATTATATTTTAAGGTTGAAAATTATGAAGTCTGTGACCCAAATGGCTTTCTTTAATTGCGGCATACTACAGTTTGGAAAGCATGCGAACGTGAAAATTTTTATGGTGCATTTATGGTCATAATATAAACCACATCGGGCCATAAGTGGGAATATCTAAAATATATTGACCTCAACGCTAAACAACGCTTCCAAATAGCCCAAATCACAATCTGAAAGGGTCTCTATTTAAATTTAAAAGCAAATGAAAGTTCCACATTTGTAAAGGGTCTTTCAAAGTGACGAATAGATGCCAGTGGTGAATAATTCGTGGACAGCACTTTTTTTATGTCATCTTTGACATATTTCAAGAAGACAGATGTGCAATTTTACATGAGAGAGCAACGCCTTAGATTTTTTGAAACCTATTATGAAAATGGTTGATCTTTAAGAACAACAAAATTTGTGATCTTCAAGGTGGGCGAAATCATCTTTCGGATGAGTCGACAATTCAAAGGTTGGTGAAAAAATTGCAAGAAACTGGTTCTGACGCGGATAGAAAAAGGGCTTTCGGACCAAAAACTGACCTCAAAATAAATGATCTGATACATTTGAATTCAAAGATGGAATAATCAGAATGGTGACCATATACATATGAAATACTGGCAAAAATTAAGTGTATAAAAAGCGAAAATCTCAAGGCCGCGACATTATTAATATACAAATTATACAGGAGCTACCCGATGATGGAATAAAGTATCTAAGGAATATATTTACTTCGTCAATAAGGCTCAACTATTTCCCTTTGCCTTGGAAAGTTTCGGAAATAATTGCTCTGCACAAACGCAGGCTAATTTTCTTGAAGCCGTCATTCAAGAATGCAGCACAAATGATATTCATAGACTACTAACACACACAAAAGTTATCTTTGAATTGCTAATTTAGACTCACTGACTGGTGCAGTGTCCTCTGAGCTGAGATCTGCGCTATAGACCAAGCAGCAAAAATCACTAAGACTGATGGACTTACCTCCAGCAAACCTTACCATTTTTGTTGATAGGCAAGCAGAGTTCAAGGCCCTGGCCTCAACGCACATGAATTCAAGATGTGCTCTCGCTCATCCAACAGCACAACACCACCGTTTGTTGGGTTCCCGGCCACTCTGGAGTGGAGGGGAATGAAAGAGCAGATGAGCGTGCAAGGAAAGGCTCTGAGCTTGACTTTCAGCGAGTGGTAGAGGACATAAGTATTCCTGTAAACGAACTGAAAACTATAATTGAATTAAGCGTAATCGCGCAAACCAATATAAAGTGGTCTCTGACTACTAACTGCAACGTCTCCAAAGCGCTCTGGCCAAAACTGAATCTTATAAGCATAAAATGTCTGCTCGGATTCAACAGATGAACTACCAGCGTCCCCACAGGTGCTATAACGCGTCACTGCACTATTGGCTCCCTAGTCAGTGGAATGGGTGTACCTCACAATGGCTTCTGCAGAAGTTGTGGAGATGAAGAAGAAATTGAGTCGGTACAACACCTCCTCTGTGAATGTCCAGCTAATTGTGGCGGTCATCAACTCAATTCTCTTATACGGCAGCGAAGTATGGGCAATTGTGCTAAACTGCAAAGCCAAGCGGCACTCAGAGTTGCCTCAGCCTACCGCACTGTCTCAGGCGCAGCAATTTTCATGATCAGCGGGCAGAAACCCGTCGACCTCATGGTCCGGAAACGAATGGATGAGTGAGACTCCAAGATGAAACACGCCATCACTAGCATCTCAGATGTTGGAGATGTCAAACCATGCTGCGCTGGCAAAGCCGATGTATGTGCGGTGGACGCTCAACCGAGTTGCAGATACACGGCGAAACTTATTCGATCAATTGACAAATGGGTCTAAAGCAGCTTCGGAGAAGTGACCTACTTCTTAACTCAGTTTCTCTCGGGCCACGGATACTTCCGGAGATACCTACACCGCTTGGGTAAGGTAACCGATTCCAAGTGCATATACTGCGAAGCACTGAGCGATGACGCTGAACATACGTTTTTTTAGCTGTGACAGATGGCTCGCGGAAAGAAATGCTCTGAAGGAGTAACATAATCAGCAAAATGTTTGAACGCGAGGACAGCTGGAACGCGGTAAAAAAACAAATCGAGAACGTATTACGAAAAAAAAAAAATTTACCTCGACACAGTGCCACAAAGCGAAGCCTCGCCTCGAAGACGAGCCTATAGCATGAGCGCTGGCTACAAATATGGTGAACCCAGACGTGGCTGCGTAGAACTGGTCCATTCCATAGACGTCATTCCGAGCCCCTCCCTAAGTAATGTGGGATGCAGTTCCAGGAAGGGTGTCTCCCCAGAAGGAGAGGAGGGATTGTTTTAGTGGCCACACTACACGACGCAATAGACGAGGGCCGCATTTTCAACCCTACCTCACCTACCAAAAAAAAAACATGTTCCGCACTTCAAAGAAGCCGTGCGAAATATCTAGTCCATTATTTCTTTGATGACCTGGGAAATTTGCAAAATGTCTCACTGGAGGGACTAGTCACCTTTTTAAAAAGATCTAAGTGGTTTAATGAATTTATTTAGGAGAATAAAATCAAATGCAGGTATCCTAATGGGCCTTAGGGCCACCGAGTGTCTTGTCTTGAAGGAGCAACCTCACTAAGCTAACCTAACACATACCAACGAAGAAATGCTGAAAACTCCACATTCAGAGCTGCAATTTGAAGACTACAAACAATAACTCCGATAGCCCTAGGAGATACTAGAAGTACACCCGTAAAATAGCTGGCTTTGTCATGTTGAAGATTTTCCACACCAACGTGAAGCCAGTAGTACTATATGGTTGTGGACCATGGCACCTGACTGCGTGTGTCCTGCAAGAGTTCTGCAAGCGTTGCAAACCTTCTTCAATCCTTGTCTTCGTAATATCATGCGGATATTTTGGCCCATCATCGTAAGCAACACTGACTTTTGGGCTGTAAGTAAACAAACATCTAATTATCCACATTAAAGTACGGCATCGCAAATGGAATTGGATCGGTATACGTTGCGTAAACCACAGAAGGATATTACAAGAGCTGCGTTAGACTGGAATCCCCAAAGTAGTCGTGGGAGTGGGAGACCAGTCAACACTTTGAGACGTCAGGTTGAAGCAGAAGCGCAGAAGGCAGGCTATTCTTTGAGACAAATTAAAGTTCTAGCTTTAAAGAAATTTTATTTGTTGAGGCTTAATGTTACATCTCAGGACTACGGGAAAATCCTATTGTGTATGCGAAACTTTAAGTAACATTACACATTTGCAACGTTTAAACTCACACTGTGACAAGCAAATTATTTCCATCACCGTTGACATTTCCACAAACATACCTACATACGAGTGGCAGCTACCTGCAATCACACACACACATTAAAGGCACGACTGACTGCATGAGTGCATTAAACTTCAATGCAAACGCACGCATACTCATTAATTTCAATCCTCTCACGAACGAATTAACATAGTAAACTCATACCCGAAGGCAGACGCACACGTCACCTCACCTTACCTACACACATATAAAAGCACTAACGTATACAAATGGTAGTTGCGCATTTTAATCTGCTTGAAGCGCTTAAATTTCCAATGGCTTTTAGCTGCGCTATGCCAACTTTAAAAAAGTTGTTGGCGCTTTAAGCGCGTTGACGTTGCATATTTAAAGGCGCCACAAAGCATAAAAAGTGATTACGCCGCGTGCGATAATTGCGTGTTGAAGTGGCAAATGGTAGACAGATACAGATACAGACACAGATACATATGTATGTAAGTGAAGAGGTGAAGTGAGTGGTGGGAGATAACAGGTGGCAGGTGGAAAAGCAACAGCGTGCGGGGAGACCGACACGCCAGGTAGACAAACCCGCTGGTAGGCAAAATAATTCTGTTAAAGCCAGTTAAAACACAGTTAAGACCATTTTGCGGTTGTGCGCTACAGTTAGGTAGCTTTATTGGTGCTTGAGTGAGCTGTGGGATATGATTACGGATATTGTGAGCGGCTATGTATGGATGTGTATGTGAGTTTGCGTGCCTTTGTCATTCAACCGGTTTAGCTGTTTGGTAATAAATATGTCATTCGCTGCACAGTGCTACACACACACATATACACACATACATACATACTTGCATTTGTGTTTAAGTAGAATTACTATTTGTCTGTCGCTGTTGCGCCACTAAGTATGCAATGATAATTTATGCCATCCACCGTAATTATTGCGCCCTACGGACACATTAAAATTCCACACAGTGGCTGCATGATGCATGCAAAGAGCAACGAAATGCGTTGTGGTTGTGATCAGTTGTACGTGTGAAGTACAAATTAAGTAATGGGGAGCGAAATTGAAGCGCACAATTCATAAAAAATGTGCAAAAAAGCGATGTACACCGCGATTAATAAAAGTACTTCTCACACACATTTATCGAAGCTTCAAAATAAATATCCCTACATTGATATATGTATAAATAAATTTATAAATCTCATGTTCGGACATCGATTCCGGAACTCGATTGCTCTCGGCTAACTCGTCTTCAGGGTCCGCCCCAGCCATGTATTGTCGCGCTTCTGCCATCCCCACGCGGCACAATTTCCCTTACTACCATTTGTGGCATTCTGAGTGCCTAAAAATATACCTCACTGCAGACAAATTCCGACAAATTTGTTATCACGATCGCTTGGTTGACGTCAAACGACGCTGAGGCTACCGTAATTCTGTTTATGTGTATTTTTTATTTGTTCTACAGCCTGAAGGGAGGTGTGGGTATCTGCTTGTATCGTGTTCGTGTAGTTGTAGGGTAAAAATCCATTTTTTTAATGTGGAAATGTTAATGTTAATGTTAGAAATTTGGATACATTTTGCAGACATTAAAAAGCTTAGGGGGAAATCTTAAAAATTATATACAAAGGTATGGGGAGGTTGAAAAATGATTTATGGGAATTTAGAAAAGATATCAGAAATTTAACTGCAAATTTTCGGTCACATAAAATGTCTTTCGGTGTGTAAAATATTGCTGTTTTTGGGATGTAAAAGTTTCTTTATAAAGGGTGGTTAAGCTTCAAGGGCCGGTATTGATTTTGAATAAAATACAATTTTTTTTGGAAATTATTGTCATTTCTCTCCAAAGACCACCAAATGCAAATAGTTCCTTATCTAAAAGGTGGTTAAGTTTCAAGGGCCGGTGTTGATTTTGAATAAAATACAATTTTTTTTTATAATAATATTGGTACGGCTCAATTACGTATGAAAGAAAATATCGGCCAAATAGCCGCCGGGACCACGGCAGCACACCTCCAAGAAAGAAGTCCAACGGTGTCGTTGACCTTTAGATGTGGTTCACATTCAACATCGGCCCTTGAAATTTAATCACCCTTTATATTGGGTTTGGGGAATAACTTTATAGCGTTTTTATATTTTCTTTTATTTTATAACAATTTTTTCTGCTGTTTGGCAAAGGGGGAGTATTCATTCGACAGAACTCTTTCTGCTTTCTGCAAAACTATGTTAACTATATTTTGGAGTTATTTAATTAGGCTTAGAAATGGAGTATCCAGGAGGCAAAAATCAACATTTTCTATACCTGCTCTTCTTTGCTTTTCATCGAAGTCAAAAAGCTGACGAAGCAACCCGGGATATTTGCGATGTGTATGGAGGAGGTGCCATAGGCGAGGCTAAAGCACGGAACTGGTTTGCAAAGTTCAAAAATGGTAATGGTGACTTTGTCGTCGATGACACGTCCCGCAGCGGAAGGCGTTCTGAATTCGATGAAGAACGTCTCAAATCACTTTTGAAGAGATCGGTCGCCAAACCAGTCGTGAATTGGCGAAAAAATGAACTGCAATCATAAAACGATTCCCAATCATCTTCATTCAATGGGATTCACCGAAAAATTGGGAGCGTGGATGCTTCACGAGCTCAACGAAAAAAAAAAGGAAGTCGCCGTCAAATTGCTTCTCAGCACCTCGCCCGCCATCAAGCAACACGCGGTCATAAATAGCGCTCGGGGGATGAGAAATGGTACCTATACATCAACACATCAATATGAAGCAAAGTATAGTAAGCAGTGGGTGGCCCCAGGAGGTACGCCAATGTCAAGAGTCAAGCCGGATCTTTATTCAAAGAAGATCATGATAAGTGATTGGTGGGACTAGGACGGCATGGTGCACTGGGAAATCTTCTAAAAGAATGCCACGGTCAACAAGGAGCTCTACACTGCCCAGCTACACCGCGTGAAGGAGGCTATTCGACTGAAAAGACCTGATTGACATGGTCAAACCATAATCCTTCACAAGAACTCCAGACCCTATGTTTCACAAGCCGTCAAAGCCGCACTCCAAGAACTCGAATGGGAGGTCCTTCAGCATCCGCCGTATTCGCCGGGTCTTGCATCGACCGATTACCAACTTTTCTGCTCCCTGTCAAACCGTATGAAAGACGTTACCTTCGTTAACAAAGATATATGTACTTAGTCTTGCCACAAAGTGACAAATTTAACAATTCGGCGAAAGCAAATTCGCAGAAAAAAGTTGCGTTATTTGTGCTTTTGTTCGTGTGCATTCTTTACTCATAAATTATACTCAGTTTCGTGGCAAGATTCGTTTGTTAACCACCGAGTCGGAGCTAAGAAAAATCGCATTGCAGTGATTTCATTACTTAAGTGTGGAAAAAGTGCAAGTGAGATTTACGAATTGCTGAAAAAACTTAATATTTCGAGAATGTTTTTCCCAAACGTCTGAAGTGACAGACAGAAAAAGAAGTGGTCGCCCTCGCGTGGTTCGTACCAGTGCAGCCATAAAAGCCGTTCGAGCAAGGATTCGCAGAAATCCGCTTAGAAAGTAGAAAATCATACCCAACGAAGTGAATGTATCGACCAGATCCATGTCAAAATTAATTAAAGACGATCTCCATATGAAAGTCTTCCGTCATTCAACTCGTCTTCTTTTTACAAGACGCTTGAAGAAAATTAGGCTCGATAGATTTAAGCAGCTTCTTCAGTGGTACGCGGTTAATGGCCATGAAAATATTCTTTTCACAGATGACAAAATTTTCACTGTTGAAGAAGTGTTTAATAAGCAAAACAACAAAATCTATAATAAAACTTGTAAAGACGCAAAAAATTTTGTGCCAAGTGGCCAGCGTGCTCACCATACAGCCTCCATAATGATTTGGTGCGGAGTTTCTTGTAACGGCGTTACATCTCCTCATTTCTGCAAAAAAGGGGTTAAGACCGTGGCAAAAGTGTACCAGGACGATGCCTTAAAAGGCGTGGTGAAGTAGTTGAGCAGTACTCTCTGCAATGGAGAGCGTTGGATCTTTCAGCAAGATTCCGCTCTATCCCTTGAGGTAAGAAGCACCCAGCAGTGGCTAAAAACAATATTCCTGGGTTCTTAGCCGCTGAAGATTGGCCGTCTGGCAGTCCAGATCCGAATTCATAGGGCTACAGTGTGTGGTCGGCATTGGAAAACATGGCCCGACGAAGACCTCACAGAAATTTGGAGAGTCTCAAACAATTTTTGGTTCGACGTCAATATCCATGGAAATTGTGCGTTCGGCAACAGCTGAATGGCTTAATCGTTTGAAGACTTATGTAAAAGCAAATGGTGCCCATTTCGAATGAAAATTAATAATTCTTTTTTTAATATTTTCATGATTAAATCAAACTAGCTTCATCAAAAAAAGTATTATAATTTAATATCTATAATGGACTTAACTTGTAACAGAACTTATGGCAGGACTAACTATATATACTTATATAAGGTGCGTTTTATAATCATAGACACCCCTAATTTTTCAAAATATTTTAATTTATAGATTTCAGTGGGAAATAAAAATTATAAACATCGATTAAAGTGACAAAAGTTATCTGTTTCATTGCAGAATTTAGAACGTTTTTAATACATAAAGAAAATTTTTAGCAAAAACGTACTTCCAGGCGTTTGTCAAAACGAGAAGACACTGTTTAATTGAAATGATCGTTTAACAAAAGATACTTTTTCGATTTTTTTTTCTGTCGTCTAGAAAATTTTAGTATTTCATGGAAGCAGCATTTGCTTTGGCGACACAAAATAACCTTTTTTTTCATCGATTCTGCTAGCTTTTTAAGCAAATTTACATCTAGAGAAGCCCGCTCTACCTTAATTGCCGCTTTGAGCTCGTTACTGTTGTCAAATTGGCGATTGTTGGCGTAAACTCTTCTGACTAATATATATATATACAGTGAAACCTCCCACAAGCGGACACTCACGGTTCCACAATTTTCGTCCGCTTATGGGGAGTGTCCGCTTATGGGGGTTGAAAAAAAACTCTAGGTTAAAATTACTATCCCACCTCTTTAAATAATTTTTTATGTTCTTTTATGATACGTTCAGTTTTTTTCATATTTATTGAAAAATATATATGTATGTATGTACATTTTTATATTGGGAACAATGAGTATATTTACACATTTGAATATACATATTTGATTGAACATATTTATATTTTAGGCTTCAAAAATTCATATACCGTAGTCTGTCGTGGATTTCCCTGTTTATGTTTCAGAAAAAGATTTTCAAGTTGACATTCTAAAGTCTTGGCGTATTGGAATCTAGTAAAATCGTCTCTTAGAAATGGTTTAATGCGACGCAGTTGTTCTAATGCTTCAGAATATGACTTGATCTGACATTCATCCTGGACACATACATGATTTGAGTCTTCGCTTTCTCCGTCAGATAATTCCTCAGTATTAATTTCGTCAATGACAACGTCAATTTTATTGTCTTCTGTATTAACAACTTCGTCGATTAACAAAAACTCTTCTGTATACTGACCTTGCTGATTTTCATTTAAAATCTTTATCAAAGCCGCTAGTGTCGATATGGGAATATCATCCTCTGCCTCGAAGTCAGAACGTTCAAGCGGAGCTTTTTGAAACCCGGCTTTCGAAAAACAATTCTTAATTGTTTCTGCTGTTACGTTGTCCCATGAAGATTTAATAAAAAAAACAGCCTCCAAAATGTCAAAAGTTTTTGATAGTCTGTCCATTGGAATGTCTCCTAATTTTGTCAAAATATGTTTGATTATATGACATCTGTAATGACACTTAAAATTTTGTATTATACCCTGATCGAGGGGCTGACAAACGGATGTTGTATTAGCAGGTAAAAAGATCAACTTTATGTTATCTAGTTTAATATCTCGAGGGTGAGTTGTAGCATTGTCCAAAAATAATACAATTTTTCTCTTCTGGCAGCCCATTTTTTTATCAAGCATTTCTAGCCACTCACACATAATTTCACGAGACATCCAAGCTTTCCGGTTCCTTCCATCCCACTGGCAAACTTCCTATATTGCCTCTTTTAAAGGCGCATGGGCATGCTGCTTTTCCGATAACCAATGGCTTTTCTTTATCTCCAACCATATTGGCACACAATCCTCGAAATTAACCTCGGAAGATTCCCCACATATTCTTTTGAAAGTCACATTATGACGCCTACGCCATTTCTCCAACCATCCATTTGACGCAGAAAAATTTTGAATACCTAATCGGCCAGCAATTTCTTTTGCTTTTTCCTTTATAATAATATCCGAAATTGGTATATTTTGGCTTCTGGCCTTAACGAACCATTCGAAACTCAAATGGTCAATTTTTGAGTCATCCGCGTTTAAGAACTTTTTCTTTTTGTTGACGTTATCACCGCCCATCCATATTCTTTTAATATCTTTTATTTCAACTATTGTCTATCTACTATATTATCTTTGTTGTCCGTGGATTAGAGTATCGCGTCCGCTTATAAGAGGTTTTTATTGTTTTCTTTACACATTTGTTCAGTGATATATTTTGCTTGTCCGTTACCGAGAGGTCCGCGTCCGCTTTCGAGAGGTGATTAGAACAAAAAAAAATGAGAAAAAGTGTCCGCGTCCGGTTATTAGAGTGTCCGGTTATTAGAGTGGAATTCGTTCTAAAAACACAACATAGAGCTTGGTTCCTCAGTTTTTGTTCGGTTATGGGGAGTGCCCGCTTATTGGAGGTGTCCGCAAGGAGAGGTTTCGCTGTATATTATATATA
This sequence comes from Anastrepha obliqua, assembly GCF_027943255.1. Taxonomy (NCBI): domain Eukaryota; kingdom Metazoa; phylum Arthropoda; class Insecta; order Diptera; family Tephritidae; genus Anastrepha; species Anastrepha obliqua. Next base: position 108,441,785 of record NC_072894.1, on the reverse strand, counting down.
TATAATTGGCGCGTGCACCCTTTTTGGCTGTTTGGCCGAGCTCCTCCTCCTATTTGTGGTGTGCGTCTTGATGTTGTTCCACAAATGGAGGGACCTACAGTTTCAAGCCGACTCCGAACGGTAGATATTTTTTATGAGGAGCTTTTTCATGGCAGAAATACACTCGGAGGTTTGCCATTGCCTGCCGAGGGGGACCGCTATTAGAAAAATGTTTTTCTTAATTTTGGTGTTTTCACCGAGATTCGAACCAACGTTCTCTCTGTGAATTCCGAATGGTAGTCACGCACTAACCCATTCGGCTACGGCGGCCGCCTTCTGACTAATATACCCTAAGTGTTTCTTACTGGGTTTAGATCCGGAGAACACGCCGGCCAGTCCATAGTTTCTATGGAACAATCGGTCAAATACTGCCTTGTTCCCCTGCTTACGTGGACTCGGGCGTTGTCTTGCTGAAAAACGAAGGGCACTTCCCGATTATCCTGAATAAAAGGAAGGAGACTATTTTTCAAAACGTTTTTGAAGTCCCCACTATTCATTCGCGATGATGTTAACTATATATTAAGAGTTGCTTTCGATGTAAATGCACTCCAAACCATAACAGAACCTCCACCGAAGTTGCGCTTGGAAAATAAGAGGGGGCTCTTGCGTAAATCTCCACAATACTTTAAAAAACCATTGGGTTCATCAAAATGCCATTTTTTTCGTCCGAAAATATATCCTTTTTAAAAAATAATATGAAATTGTAAATATCTTACTGTGCCCCAGTTGTTGCCTAAGTTTTTTTCTGCAAACTGAAGACGCGCCAGCCGTGGCCAAAGATTGGGTCCTTCTCTTAATTTTGATAATTTTGAATGATTGCACCTTTGTAATGTGCGCCAAACTGTTGTTTTTGAAACCTTTTTTTGAACAACAGCGGCCAAGTTGGTGCAAGACTTAGTCGAGTTAGAAGCTTTTTTTATGATTGCGCGCTGTTCTCGACTTGACTGTGATCATTTTCTTCCAACGGGCTACAAAATGTTGTAATTCTCAGGACTCCGTAAAAAATGTCGGATGACACAACAACTTCTGCCTGTGTTTTTTTTGCGATTAATTTGATTGACAAGCCCGAATCCTTGTCGACCAAATTCTTTCCACGCTCCTCTTGCGATAATATTGAACCCCTCGGCATTTTAGATTAAATTGAATAAAATTATAATTAAAGCCACCCAAAACAATCAGAAACTTCTATCTCTTCAGAAGCTTATTTTCGACTAGTCATTATCATTATGAAACGCCGAAAAGACTATTTGCTAGTGCAGCGTCTTGAAGAAAAATAATGGTTCTACAAAAATAGAGTGAGCTTTCGCACCGATTGATGGAAGTCTTAAGTCTACCATATAACTGTTAAAATGACGCCAAACAAAAGCTACTTCAGAAAGTAAAAGCGAGCTTATGGTAGATTAAATTAGATTAGATTTGTGAGGGACTGGACAAGTCCAAGCACTCAGTCAGTAGACCATTGGACTACACCCGGATAGATATCAGTAGAAAGAATAGAGATAGGAAAGATAAAAGGTGGATAGTAAAAACCGATAAATTAGTTTCAGGTCACTCTTCCACAAATCTCTTGGATTCATTGATGAATTTTAAGAGATCCGGAAGAGGAAGAGTATGAACTTTGTCCATACTCAGTGTATCGCAACCCAATATCCTAAGTCTGATTCTGGCAAATGCAGGACAGCTACAGAGAAAATGCTCTGCAGTGTCGTCATTCTCAGAACAGGATAGACATATCGGGCTGTCGACGACCTCCACGGCAGCCATATGTTGACCACAGACGTTGTGCCCTGTGATTACACCCACCAGTACTCGCAGGTCCTTTCTGCTGAGTTTTAGGAGAAAGGTTGCTATTTTCCTGTTTGGTTCTTTCACAAAAGCACTTAGCTACTCTACACGAGTTCAACTCAGACCAACGTTCTCTATGGGTAGATCTCATGAAGTCCTTAATCCATAGGTGAATCGATGCGGATTTGACACCTAGGAAGGGTTTAGAGCCTAGTGGCATACTTACAGAGTCTTCATTTGCCATTTTATCAGCTAACTCGTTCCATGTAATACCACAATCTTCAGGCACCCAAATAAGACTAACTTTGTTGTGTTTTGCAACACTGTTCAGTTTTGGCTTACATTCACCGACTAACTAACTTCGAAGAGCAGCGTGGGTTAGCAATGGCTGTCAGTGCAGCTTGACTGTCACTACAAATTCCAGTACTGCTACCCCGCCACTTTTTCTCAATTATCCAGTATGCCACGTTCAAGATGGCATAGACTTCCGTAAGGAATACCGTGACCATCTGTCCTGTGGCATAGGAGTACTTAGTATCTTCGTCTAAGTACCATCGAGATCCGCTTCCATCAATGGCTTTGGATCCGTCGGTGTAGAAAGTGTGCTGATATCCCGTTAATAGGTTCTCTGGACTTAACCATTGATCTCTGTCTGGGATTAAAACGTAATACTTCCTACCGAACTACAGCCACCCGATTGTCCACCGTCATCGAGAACAGTGCGCACCGCTCCGACATCTGGTGGTATATCTGACAGTGGCCAGTGCTTACTTAATTTCCCCAGACTCCGTTTAACTTGAGCCTGAATGGAATTAAGGGCATCACCAGATGTCGTACTCATGGCCCCTGTGATACCCAAGCACACACTTCTCTGTAGCCTGTTTAGGGGTTTTACTCTGGAATTAACCATTGTGGCTTTCCACCGTACTACAGAGCCGTATGTAATAATGGGTCTAATCAGGGTGATGTACAACTAGTGCACTATCGCAGGTCTTAGACTCCATGTTTTGCCAAAGGTTCTCTTACACTACCAGAAGACTTTTAGTGTTCGAGAGACCTTCTGCTCGACGTGCTTCTTCCAGGTAAGCTTACTATCTAGGATTACTGCTAAATAAATATTTAACCTCAGAGGACAGTTGCAGTGTTACCTCTTTCAATGTGGGTAGTAGAAGGCCTTCCATATTGCGTTTCGTAGTGAAAAGCACTAAGGTACTTTTTGTAGGATTCACCGAAAGACCATGAAATTTGCACCAATACTCAATCTTGTTGTTGTTTTTTTTTGTTTTAACAGCATAGGTAGCCCTGTCTGTGTAAGTATATCATCGGTTGCATTCGTCTAGCTCATCTAGGGGTAGGCCCAGGAAACATGCTGTTTCGACAGGTTCGGTCCAGAGGGAGAGGGGGGTTAGATGAGTCGGTTTGAGGGGGCATGTGAAGAGGTGATTAGTGTCGTGCAGGGTACCTTCACATGCCGGACATGTGTTTGGTATGTCGGGGTCGATTCTGGATATGTAGGAGTTTAACCTGCTACAGTATCCAGAACGTAATTGTGCCAATGTTACACGAGTCTCACGGGGAAGCTGGAGCTCTTCATCTGCGATAGGTGGTAGTTGGACCCCGATTACGGCATTCACAGGACGGGAGTTCATGAAGGTAGTAACAGTCTCCCGGTGAATGTCGTTTATTGACTGTCTAAATACTGTCCGGTCCAGTAGGTTTCGGTCAGTTTTGTCCTGGATTTCGTCAGCGTAGTCTAGGAGGTGTCTCCTGACGTGCCAGGGAGGCGGCTCAGGCTCAAGCAGGTGTCTGCAGGGGTGAAACCTGCGGTAACATCCCAGCAGGAACTGCTTGCTGAGCAGTTTGTTGTGTAGATGTTGGATGGGTGACATCAAGAGGCACCCGGTCGCTGTCCGAATGGCGGTATTTTGACATGTCTGTAGCTTTGTCCACTGCGAATCACTAGTTCCAGGCGACCAGACAGGCGCAGCATAGTTTAGAACCGGCCGGCCAATTTGCCCCAAGTGCTGCCGGCCAGCGATTTGAGGACCTTGTTGCGATTTTAGACTTTAGTGGCAATTGCGGTTGTATGCGCAGAGAAGAAGAGCAAGCTGTCAAAGGTTACACCCAAAATTTTGGGGTTATACAGTCGGAATTGGTGTGTCGTCGACTTTTACCATAAGGGACAGCTTGACCTCCTTTGTCCAGGTGGTGAAAAGGGTCGCCGTGGACTTGGTGGGGGAGAGTTGGAGATTCCTCGCAGTGAAAAAGCGAGAAAGGTCGGTGAGGTAGTTGTTCACTATGGAACACAGGCCATCGATGTCATTGCCTGACGCCATTATCGTGCAGTCGTCAGCGTATGAGATCAGGGAAACTCCCGCTGGTGGTTGGGGGAGCTTCGAGATGTAGAAGTTAAAAAGCAAAAGAGAAAGGACACCACCCTGCGGTACACCTTGCTTAATCTTCCTCTGCTTTGATATTTGATCTCGAAAAATCACTGACGAGTGCCGACCGCTCAGGTAGTTCGTGGACCACCTCTTCAGCCCTGGCGGGAGTGTCGACTGATAAATATCATCTAGTGGCGTGGAATGGCTGACTGTATCGAAAGCCTTCTTTAGGTCCAACGCTACTAGGACAGTTCTCTCGCAGGGGCGGTTTTGGTTAAGCCCGCGAGGGCTCTTATTTAGAGCTACCTTGATTTTATTGCATATACCTTCAAATTATCGTCCTGAGATAAATACGTACATATCGTCACATCTATCTTATGATTATGAAATACACCTTACGATTGGCGCTTTCACCAAAAACTTTTCCTAACACTTGATACTTCCCGCAGTTTCGAACCTGCGCACTTTCGAATGGTAGACACGCATCAACCAATTTGACTAGGGTGGGATCATTTCATTGGTAGAGTCATAATCTGCATTGGTAAGGCAAAACAGCACAGAGTTTTGGAGGCAGTCGGGTGTGAATCCATACACCAAACGAAATAATTAAAAAAAAGCATTTTATAATGACAGCTTTTTAATGGAAATCTACGTGCGATATTGCGTGCGGTAGTTATGAAACGAGAAATCTTTTTATTTGCTGACTTACCAATGAAAACGAAGAAATTGCATTTATTAAATATTACCATACACATTCTCACATGTACACGCTTGAATTTGTGCATGTAGATACATACGTCTACCACATCCACACCAGACCAGCCATGACAACGACAAAACGTTCACACCGCCCATTGAAATGTCTTGCCAACGGCATGGAAAACTTTTCAGCCAGCTCGAAGCGACGGAAAAACGGAAAATTTCCAGGGGTGTCGATTTGGGTAAGAAACTCTTTGTATGGAAATGCTTGGGAAATTGTCAAAATTACGTCACGTCGAAAAGTAGACAGTGGTGCGGTCAGCACTCACATGCACATACACATGCAACCACCAGACCATCATGACATTGCTTGCATATCAATGAACGAAGTGGCTACTCAAACCACCACCAACAGTTCTTCAGACTCCTTTATTACAGCCATGGCATTTCGCTATCGACGTCTGGCCGGCGGCTAGATTGGCGCTGAAAGGCCATCAAACAAATACGAAAAATACGAGTGAAAAATGGTAAATTGCAAAATTGTATGCAGATGGCAAGTAGAAAAAGTGAAGACAAATATACTGAATGGGCGACAAATGTACAAAACACAAACACAAATGCAAAAGAAAACTCAAACTCAACAAAGTTTTGCCATTTCGTACAGCTAATGGTTGCACTTACGTACATACATATCTTTGTTTTGACATGCAAATTTTTGTAGATGTAACAGACACTGCCCTTGACGGGCTCTTGGCCTTGGCAGATTCGTTGTTCCAATGACTGAATGTTTGTTGGCCAGTTGTATAAGAAATCATTGATTGCCAATTTTCACCGAATAATAAGAAAATAATAGAATAATTGCTGTTGATTTTTGAGGTGTTATTTAAATAAATGAATGGAATTAAAAAAGTGGTTGGAATGTCAGTATGCCAACATTTTTTTTTGAAGTAATCGAATATAATAATAGTATAGGATTGTCCGTGAGTTGTATGAGGCCCTCAAATATACACACATCGGTAATAAATAATGGAGAGAGAGTAGTATTTGATTACAAATTAACACTGGCCATAAAATCAATATAGAAGGCAGTACATAGAAAGCAATTCCTCTAACCAGCAACATTTAAGGAATCGAAAAGCGAACATATAACCGCCATACGTTATAAGTAGACCACTTTTTTGGAAAAAAGTTATAGTCCTGCACTGGGTGTGTAAGTTACATTTCTCTGATCTGTGTTCCAGGGCATAGGAACTTAGAGGGAAATGAAATTGCTGATGAGCTTGCAGGAAGGCGACAGAATTGGCCTCTGTGACCTCCTACCCGGTCATCGGCATTCCCCTGACAGTTGTTAAAGGGGAAAGCGAAGAAAGTATAGAGCTCCATTTCTTCATGTGCTATCTGGAAAACCCTTTGGCCCCAGTACCATATACGAAGAACTCAGAAAGTCCTTTGCACTCCTCGTCATTCTATTTCCAACCTCGTAGATGTGTTTACCGGTCACGTTATCATTTAACTGCCATTGTAGAAGCTGTGGGGACCTTTCAGAGAAGGAGACTGCTGAGCACTTTCTTTCTAAATGACCGGGTTTGGGAACTAGACTATTCAAGTCACTGGGTGCTCCTTTCTTTGACAGCCTGGGGCAGTGCGCCAACCTAAATCCCATCAATCTTGCCTGTTGAAGGTCTCATAAGGGTATCAAAACGGTACTTTAGTGCTACTTGAGGAGAGCCAGACTGGCACTTCAACCATTTCACCTACCTATAGTCCAGCCATAGATGGTCATAGAGATTTTTGCATTACATATATAAAGTGTTATAAGGCCCTCGCCTCATTTGAAATAGTGACCTTTAAAAATTAGAGCTAAGGAGTTTAAATATTCTACAAAAATAATCATCCTGTAATTCTACTATAGGAGATTGTCAATAGCTTTTCTCTCAAAAATCAACTTATGGCCCTCGCCTAACATGAAATGGTGTTTTTTGGGTGTTTCTTTAAAAGCGTGTAAAACGGAAACGAAGAAAGACTTTTTATTTTTGTTTTGAATATTTTATTTTTTGATCCATAGATAACAAATAAAAAAATTTTTTTGGCCATAGAAGGACCGTTCAAAAAATCGTTAGCCGAAAAAACAATTGGTATGACGAGCCACGCTGCGATCGGGCGCAACGCGAGCCATCTGGGATCGCTGCTCGAAGCTAAGAAAGGAAGAGAGACGTATTATATTAACATAAATAAAATACAAGAAGGTTTCAAGGCCGGGACGTTTTCCTGTAAGAACAAAGAAGGCGCTCTGGTGACTGACATCCAGTGCGTACTCAAATTATGCAGGGAACACTTTTCAAACTTGTTAAATAGCGACAACTGTGTATGTCACAGAGAATGTGAAGATCCCGATTACCCAACCATAACGAAATCGCGGGCGCTGACGGACTGCCGGCTGAGCTATTCAAACATGGCGGCGAAGAGCTGGTAAGGTGCATGCATCAGCTTCTATGCAAAATATGGTCGGATGAAAGCATGCCTGGCAGTAGGAGTTTAAGAAAGTCTCTTTCAAATTGCTTCTCAGCGCCTCGGCCGGCATCGAGTAACACATGGTCATACTTAGCGTTTTTTGTATGAATATGAAGCAAAGGAAGGAGTGGATGGCTCCAGGAGATACGCCAAAGTCGAGAGTCAAGTCTGATCTTTATTCAAAGAAGATCATCATATGTGTTCGGTGGAACTGGGAGGGCATAGTGCATCGGGAAGTGGTCAACAAGAATACCACGGTCAATAAGGAGCTCTTCATTACCCATCTAAGCCACGTGAATGAGGCTATTCGACTGAAAAACTGGTCAAATGATACTCCTTCACAAGAACGCCGGGCCTCATGTTACACAAGTCGTCAAAGCCGCACTCCAAGAGCTTGAATGGGAGGTCCTTCAGTATACGCCGTATTATCTGGACCTTGCCATCGACCGAGTACCATCTTTTCCGCTCTCTGTCAAACCAAGTGAAGGGCGTCACAAAGAGGTCGTTAAAAATTGGTTCAACAACTTCTTTGACACCAAACCAGGCGATTTTTGGAAGAACGGCATCAAGAAATTGGTCGAGAGGTGGAAAGAGGTTGCAAACAGCACCGGCGAATATATAATTGATATAAATATTGTTTTGTTTTAAATAAAAGTCTTCGATAAGAGCGTTACGAACTTTTTCCACAGCTTAATACTTAGCATGAATTGATTTTTAATTTTTCAGCGTGGAAAACCTTTGCTTGATTCTATAGAAATGTGCTCAGAAAAGGCTGCTGAAAATAACTGAGTCAAGTTTCGCCGGAGTACAAAACTGTCTTCAAAGTGTATAAAAATTATCAAACAAAATGGAACATATTCCATATGAAATGAAGGATCCTAATTAAGTTAATTTCATCATTGAAATAAAGCGGGAAAATGCCTACAGCTTTTGCCCAGTTGAGCTATTAGATAAAGTTTTGTCCTTATAGTTTTTGCTTCGCTTTATAGTTGCACTTCGCTTGGCTATCAAATGAACTCATATCCCTATAATTCATACGTTCTAGGTGGTTTGTATTAGCTTCCTTATGTATTTATGTGCTAGTTGGTGAATTGATTCTTAAGTGGCCGAAAGTGCAAAAGTTTTTAGGTGAAAAATTGTGAGAAAAACAAACTCTAAAGAGGAAAAAAAAAATCCATGAAGAGGTGGTTATAAACTTGTTAAATTGCCTCAGCTTTGGACTTCAGCTAGCTTATACGGAGCTGCACCTACGTATGCGAGTATATGCGCTCCATTGTAGCTCCATTATAGCCAGAATAGTCCGACATATAAGCATTGTGACGGTAACCCCTTTAATGTCTTCACGCTTTTTTACTCAATTTTACACTTTATTACACAGCTTCATATTATCCTTTCTTTATACTTTTCATATACTTCCCTCTACTATTTTCCAACTATTTAACAAATTTTCACACTTGTTAGCCAGTTAGTCAGCCAGCCACATACTTAAATCTACATTGTTATGCAACATATCTCTTTATCCTCTTAGTACTCACACATACACCTACATATACATATAGATCTCAGACAGGTGACTAATAAAAATATGTGAAAATATTTCAAGTCATCCACTATAGTTGCAACGGTGCAGACACACACACACATATACACATACCTACGTAGAAGAGTTTCTGCCGGTGAACCTTGGTTAGTTGAATTTTTGCAATATTCGCACGCCATAAAAATGAAATTCGACAGCTTGCAGGAGTACGAAAAAGCATGTGTGATATACTACTTATATAACTACGAATATGTGATATTGTAGTAAAAGGTAGCAGCAGCTAAAGATGAGTGCACAGAGTCATAATCAATCCCGATTTCGTTCACACCACAGGCGATTTTTGTGAATGTGTTTTTTTAACAATTTCTTTTGCGCTATTTAATTGTAATTTTTTTATATTTATTTTTTTACTATTCTCTTAAATATGAGTTTAAAACCGCTTGGTTTGGAAAAAGCTTATTTAGCCACTGGACATTAAAAATCTGGCAAATAGCCCCCTAAGAAGGGCTGGATAGGCACTTAAGAAAAAACTCCGACCTGGATAAATAAAAATATTGGGCATGGGAATAAGTTTCCGCCCTCGCAAAAGAGCTGTTGCTGCTGATACTATTTCGAAGGTGTATATGTGAGGTCTCGATAGCAGTAGTTGACATTCATTTGCAGCGTAAAGATCCTCTTTTTTCTGATGTCAAAAATGCCTACGTTCGTCCCGAAAAAACAGCATTTGCGAGAAGTCATGCTTCATTATTACCTTCTAAAGAAAAGTGCTGCTGAAATGTGTCGTAAAGGGTGGTTAAATTTCAAAGGCCGATGTTGAATGTAAACCACACCTAAACGTCAAGTTTTTTCTGCATTTCATTTGACATTTTTCAATTTCATACTACCTCAATTTGAACCATGGAAAGATACACAATCAAGCAACGCGTTAAAGTTATTCAGGCTTATTATGAAAGCGGGCGTTCAAATCAAAATGCATATCGTGCACTTCGTGATTTTTTCGGTCAATTTAATCGTCCAAATGTGCGTACAATTGGAAAAATTGTGCAAAAGTTTGAGCAAACCGGGTCTGTAGGAGATGTGAAAACACCAGTGCATGCTCGTACAGCTCGTACTGCAGAAAATATTGCTGCTGTTCGCGCTAGTGTCGTTGAAGAGCCGTCCACCTCAACTCGTTGTCGTGCCGAAAAATGGTACCTCTCATGCTCGTCGTTGATGAATATTATGCATAAAGACTTGCATTTACACGCTTACAAGGTGCAATTGACTCGAGAACTAAAGCCTCTTGACCATTTCAAGCGTCGTCAATGGTCAGAATGGTGGCAGGGAATAACAACAGTGAATGACCAATTTTCGAAGAAAATCATCTTCAGTCAGGAGGCACAATTTCACCTCAGTGGATTCGTCAATAAGCAGAATTGCCGCATTTGGGCGATTGATAATCCAAGAGTGATTGCCGAAAAATCAATGCACTCACAAAGAGTGACTGTTTGGGGCGGTTTATGGGCCGGTGGCATCAATGGGCCGTATTTTTTCCAAAATGAGGCCGGTCAGGCGGTTACTGTGAATATGTAGGGTTCGCTATCGTGAGACGATAGAGCACTTTTTATGGCCCAAATTGGAAGATATGGATGTGGACGATATGTGGTTTCAACAGGACGGTGCCACTTGTCACACAGCTAACGAAACAATGGCTCTTTTGCGCGAAAAATTAGATGGCCGAATAATCTCACGTCGCGGCGATGTCAATTAGCCGCCAAGATCATGTGATTTGACACCATTGGACTTCTTTCTTTGAAGTTATTTGAAAGAAAAGATGTACGTCGATAAGCCATAAAAAATTCAAGAGCTAAGGGATGAGATAATTCGGCACATTAACGGCAAAGATCCTCAATTATGCTTCGGGGTCATCGAAAATTTGGACCATCGGATGGAGGTGTTCCATACGTAATTGAGCCATACTAATATTATCATAATAAATAAAAATGACAATAATTTCCTAAAAAAATTGTATTTATTCTAAATCAACACCGGCCCTTAAAACTTAACCACTCTTTATATTGATCAATATTTACGGTAATCACGCACCATCAAATACAACTTTCAAAAAGTGGCTTCAATGCTCCCAAAGTGGCCATTTCGACGTGAGTGATAAAGATCGAACGAGCGAAGGCGCACCAAAAAAATTCGAAGGCACTCAACTACAACAATTATTGGATGAAGAAGCATGTCGAACCCTTGAAAATATGTCTAAAGAGTTGGATGTTGACAGATCAATCGTCGCACAGTGGTCAAGTAGCCCGACGTTTTGGTCAGAAAACAATAAGTCAAAGAGAAATAGTACGATTTTGAAGAAATTTTTACATATAAGGTTTTTTGTGTCGCTGATTCTGAAAATGAAATCAGAATTTCAAATTTTAAAATGGCGGACCCAAAATGGCGGACATTTTTCGTGAAAAGTGTTCAGATTTTACTAAAATTCACATTACCAAGGTTTTTGGGGTCGCTGATTGTGAATATGAGATCAGAATTTCAAAATTCAAAATGGCGGACCCAAAATGGCGGACAGTTTTTGCGAAAAGTTTTCAGTTTTTACTGAAGTTCACATTACCAAGGTTTTTGGAGTCTTTGATTTCGACAGTAGACGTACGATTTTCAAAAGAATATGCCACATTAAAAGGGGGGAAAATATGTCGTGAAAAATAATACACTTGAACTGAAAGTGACTATCATACATTTATTTATGAAATGAACTTAAATTTTAATAGGAAGAACATACATTTATTCATATCTCCTCGTCATTGTTCACATCAAGGATGCTGTCTGAAAACTTCATTAATGTATATAAATTAATAATATAAATATATTTATATTAATGTAAATTTATGTAAACTATTCACCGTTACGCTCGTTGAATCGTAAAACCAGCTTTTATTATTCTTCAGGAAACGATTTTTCGTACTGCGAGCTTTTTTCCATTTCTTTTTCAAAACAGAAATAACTTTTATCAAAGCCATTTTTGATTTTTTTTCGATAACATATGAAGGTGTTGCGTCGTCCACTAGTTTATTACAGATAATTTGTATTAAATTATCAAATTTTTTTGACAGAAAAACATCATGGATGGCATCGAATATTTTCCTCCTTGTCCATGAAAAAATTTTTCTCTTGAATCTTATTCAAAAAAAAAAAAAAAAAAATTACTTTAAAATAATAATTTAATTACCATTTAAAAATACTTATTATATTAATTATTTTATTATTATTATTATATGATTTTTTAATATTATCAAAACATGATTTTTACCACTCTTTTGCATTTATTAATAATTATTTATTGTTTTAATAACAATATTCACTATAGAAATTGAGATAAAAGTAGAAATAAACTCTCTGCATATATTACATTCATTCCTAACATTTCCCAGGCATACACACAAATAAAACCAGTTTCGATCGCCCCCCTCGGCTCAAATGCCCCAACACGCGCTTCAAGCTCGGGAGCGACCTTCTGCAAAGAAAGCGTATTTTTGACGAGCGGGGATAGCGCGGGAGCAAGATCTAAACGGATTCGAAATCTGTATACTTTTCTGCACTAGGAAACGTAAATATCTCCGTGGCAATTCTTGGCAATAAAAATAATTATCTACGAGAAGTGCAATTGAAAAAAAGGGGGAAAAAGGCTTGTACTGCGTCATTAATATTGCCTCTAAAAATACAGCAATATGGTTACAGTAAAGTATTTTCGTAATGTACATACCTTTCCAAACAACATCCATTTTAGTTTGCCCTTTTTCGTTGAAAAATGGTGAATCTGCAACTATTTTTGTGTGGCGCTCGAAAACGTGCATGCGTACTGTCTCGCGCGAGTCCTGACAAATGGCACTTTTGAGCGTTCACCACGGAACATCTGTTCAATGTAAACATCTGTCCCTTTGGATTTTAATGCTCCAGTGCCATCTGTTGACGAATATATGAAGCTTTACCTCAAACGGTAACTTTCGATTTTGAGATTTTTGGCCAAAACGTCGGGGTACTTGACTTGATGAGAGTGGTCCAGAAAGCAGATAATATATTAGGTAACTGGGTGACACAGCAATTGAAGGCGAGGGATATCGACAGACGTTTCGTGACGTGTGAGATGCTTCTTGAACGGCAGAAAAGAAAAGATTTTCTGCATCGCATTGTCACTGGCGATGAAAAATGGATCTATTTTTATAACCCTAAGCGTCGAAAATTTTGAGCCTACCAAGTGAATCAGGTCCATCGATAGCGAAAAAAATATTCATACTTCAAAGGTTATGTTGTGCATCTGCAGGGAACAGAAGGGTGTCATCTATTATGAACTCCTTAAACCATCTGAAACCATCACTGGCGAGCGTTACCGACTACAGCTAATGCGTGAATCGGGCTCTCAAAGAAAAGCGGAAACATATTCCCGTACCCAATAGCTATAGTTCTCGAATAGTTCTATGTGTTCTCCGGAAATTTTGAAAAACGGCTGAGGTGGCCGTTCGAGTGTTCGAGGAAACACTTTTATGGGACTTGTTCGATTTATTTGAACTTGCGTTGGCTTAGTCTAATAAGTTATGACCCAGCATCTTAATTGGCTAAGCCCTGCCAAAAGGTAACTTTAAAGCAGCCTAATGTATTGAAGTTGTTTTGAAAATACCAAGTGAAGCCAGATTTTCCCTAAAACTTGTTTCTAATCCAAATCAGTCTGCTCGTGTAGGGCAAGAAATGGTGAAATTTGGTTAAAAATGCTTAAACCGACCAAACAGACCAAATCGACATCACCCGCAGCGCAATCGACTGGAGTACGTAAGGCAGCTCTCGTAGAGGTAGACCAGCACTGATGCGGAGGAGGAATCTGGAATCTGAAGTATACAAAACCTGGAGCGAAATCAAGAGGTTGTCGCATGGCAGAGAAAAATGGAGGAAGCAAGTCCGGCCCATTGCTCCCGCGCAGACCAAAGACTTGTTGGATACCGCCATGGGTGAACGGGTTGCTGCGTGACTACCATTTGGTAGTGCCTGGGTTTGAGACCATGGTCACAAAACACCAATTGATAGCAAACGTTTTTGTTTTAATAACAGACGCACAACTCTAAGATATTTTTTGAGATTTTGTAAAGGCTTTTTTAACAAGAGCTGTTATTTTGATACTCAAAGAAAAATGCTATTCTTTTTATATAAATGATCGGATGTTTATTTCATTATAAAAAAGAAGGTATGCCGTTAATAGTGGAAAATAACATCAGGCGAATGACCTCCATGACCACGCTTACAGGACAATATCCTTTTCATGAAATTTTCCATAACCGAATTGCGAAGTGGCTGCTCTATCTCTGCGATAGCCTCACGAATTCCATCTTTGAAGTCTTGAATCGACCCTGGGCTGTTGGCGTAGACCTTCTCTTTCACGTGGGTCCAAAGAAAAAAGTCCCAAGGTGTTAAATCACAAGATCTCGGTGGACAATTGTGATCACTTCTTCGAGAGATAACACGGTCCGGAAACTTTTCCCGTAAAAGATCAATGGTTTCGTTGTTTGTGTGGCACGTAGCGCCGTCTTGTTGAAAATAAACGTTGTCACAGATCAATACCATCCGATTCTGGCCATAAAAAATCGTTAATCATCTCTCGATAGCGCAATCCATTCACCTGTAACACCTATTATTGGAAAACCCTTTATTAGTTTGGGAGAACAAATCCATTACTTTTGCGTAGACCCTTTGCGCAAGTGGTTGAAAACTATTTTAGGGTCGATCTTGAGCTCCTGGACGATGCTGCGTCTACTACCATGCCGGTCAACTTCGACTATTTCGGTGATTTTATCGACATTTTCAACGGCGGGCCAGCCTGTGTGCATCTTGAACACCAAATATGCCTGCAAGGGATCGGCGAAACCAAAATTGCACGTAATTAGCTGTTGCAGTATCGGCATCATAAACATCATTCACAATTTTGCAAGCAGCCCGGCTTGCATTTTCGCATTTATCAAAGAAAAACTGTAGAATGTACCGAATTTTCTCTTTGTTGACTTGCATTGTTAGCACCCTGCACCTCACAACTGAATGGAGCAAACAAAAAGCAGCAATATATTTTGTTTAGTTCGAAATGCCACCTTGACAACGAGCATACACTTTAAATTGTTGGATCGCTACTTTACGAGATATTGATCACTGCAGCCATCTACCGAAAAAATAATGGATTTCTTTTCTCAAACTCTTATATTGAGCACTTTGGTATAACTGAGTTGTTTTTCGTATATATATAAAGCTAGCTATTCTAATTCCACCGAATTTGTACTTTTTCAAAATTATGTTGATTGTCCCGCCAGTCCCGAACTGAGGAGCTCATTTTTAATAGCTGCACTACTTTTTGTTGCAGTGTCAGCAAAGTAGCTTCCTACATTGCCGAAAGGTGTAAAATATTGGGGCATTTTCGACTTCCGGCTGCAGGCGTGCCTGCTGCACATATATATAAGTACAACGCAGCGCAGCAGCGGCGGCACAGCGTGCGCAGGTACTACATGACGTATGAGCGACATAAGAATTACAGAGATTGTGCAGAGGTAGTGGAGCTAAGCGATAGTGAGTTTATTGTTTTAGTTGTTGGCATAGAGGTAGTTGAATTTCGATTTTTATTAATCTTTGTTTTTTGGTCACTTTTTGTTTTGTCTTTTTTTATTGCAGGCACTTGCTTTTTAAAGTCTGACATACGTGCACATATACGAGACTGTGTGTGTGGCTGGCTTTTGCTCGACGGTTTTCGTAACAATATATATATTATATACTTGCCGAATTTTTGTTTTATTACCTGCACTTTGTTGCTACGGCTAGCGTATGGAAATTGCCAAATTGACCGTGACTTCAATCTGTTTTGCATAAAGTGCAGACAATTGATTTTCATAACGAGTAAAAACGATGTTGCAATACGTGTAATAGGTGAAAGCAGTGGTTGGCGCATATGTATGTGTGACATAGTCAAAATTTTACTCATAAAGCGTGGAAATAATGTATGTATGCATGCATACGCGTGTGGGTGCAAAACAAGTGCTAAGGCAAAGGTTAATTGCCGTTTTTGGGGAATAAATTTAAAGGCGCGATATAAAGTTTTAAGGCAGCAAAAAACTAGGCCACGCGTAAAGCCAAACACATTTTTTGTATCGTACAACGCAAATTAGTAATATATTTGCATAGTTTGCACCGCCATTCAGCCCATGCGCAATTTCGGCGTATCCTTCGCCAACGCTTCTTGGCGTTAAATGCCAGTTAGGCCGCACTTGTAAATTTTTGGGCAATTGCTGGGTGTGTTTTGCACTTGAACTTCGCTGTAAGCTAAACTACATGCACGTTTGTGTGTGTAATACGTATGTATGGAATAAGCGTCCCATTAGCCGTCAGTTGTTGGCCTTGTTGCCTGGCCTTAAATATGCAATTTGACGGAAATTATAGACATTTGGTGTGAAATTTCCGCATATTGAACTTTTGAAATGCTGCTGGCAAATATCACGTCAGCTAATATCGAATCCACTGCCTGAAAGTATACCTCATTCAAGCAGAAGTTATGTATGTATTGCGGAAATCAGTAATACTAAGGCTTCTTTGGACGCTAACGTTGCAGTGCCAACAAAGGTATACATATTTTGCTCTAACAAAAGTGATGAATTTTTACTGTTACATTCCCTCATTTTGTTGCTACATTTTGCATTCACGTCCACCCGTTTATGACGTGCCCATTTGTTTTCACTTTAATTCTAACTGATTTGCACTTTGCGAAGGCCAGTAGTGGTTGTGACGTTGCGACGTTGCTTGACTGTGAAATTTCTTGTTAAGTTCATTAGAATGTGTGTATGTGTGTACGTGCAGCAATTATAATTTACATAGACATATTTTGTGGTTGGCGCAATTATCAGCAATTTTGCACTTAACTCAAAACAAATTACAATTTGCACTTAGTCAACACGTTTTGATATGACAAAAGTCCATAAGTAATTGGTTGGTGAAATATAAATGAATTTCCATTAAAATGTCAAAAGTATGGAA
This sequence comes from Anastrepha obliqua, assembly GCF_027943255.1. Taxonomy (NCBI): domain Eukaryota; kingdom Metazoa; phylum Arthropoda; class Insecta; order Diptera; family Tephritidae; genus Anastrepha; species Anastrepha obliqua. The sequence goes on along the minus strand of NC_072894.1, from coordinate 108,424,781 downwards.
ATTGTATGGAAAATTAATTACATTTGAGATTTCAGTAATTTGGTACAGTAATTAAGTGTATTGTTTAAAATGTGTGAAATGAAAGTCTCGATTGCTGACTCACGCAATCCATCGGAAAAAGGCGTAAACTACGTGACGAACATAGTGAGTTTTTAAGGTGTTTCTTTAGTAAAACGCGGGGGAGATATGAGATCACAGATGATATATAAATATATATAAAAACACATCCAAAACGCTCATGGGGTAGGAGCAGGAATAGTGGGGCGTAGAGCACACAAATTCTTAAAAACGAGTACAGATTTTTTTTGTCGGGACAACAAGTACAGCACTCAGACACAATTAAGTAAATTGTATTGCACGCGGATTCCATTTTAATTTTCATTAAATCTACCCAACTTCCGAAGAACTATGAGTAGATCTTGTGGTGCTAAGAAGCCAAGTTGGACGCTTCTTAAAACATCAGTGCCAAAGACCTCAAATCTCATATTCCTCTTCATAAACTGGGCAGAGGACACTGTCTGAGATGCCTACCTTTTCCATGTGCTTCGCCCACACGTGTGATTCGTCATCAGCCCAACCAGCTATCTGCAGTCCCTTCTGCTTGATGATGGCATGATCTGCGTCAGTCGGTCGGGCAGGACAGGTAACATCAGTTTTGTGCATCTTTCCTTCTCTCTCAGCCTGCCAAGTTCGCTTATGGGGTAAAGTAATCCGTTTGCTAACCGTGGCTTTGATGAATGCAGAAGGGAGAAGCTGAATTTGCTGCGGGCCAAAGAAGTTGTCCTCAAAGCCCATCATAGCTAAACAGTCAGAGATCTCGTTACCTGCGATACCCACGTGTTCAGGGACCCATGTTAGCATCAGGATATTATGTCTACCGACATATTTAAGCCTGGATTTAGAGAACTGAACCCCCCTTGAAGGGGTTGGAGGGCTGTCTAAGGCCATGAGCGCTGATTTGGTGTCACTACAGGCCCATACAGATCTGTCTTTCCATATGTTTTCCACAACAAAGTTCATTGCTTCTTGAATAGCATACACCTCGGGTTGAAACACAGTTGCGTGCATTCCAAGAGCAACGTGTAGTTTTGTCCCACTGGATTCCACGTAGACCTCAAAGCCGGAGCCATCCGTGAAAATGTGAAAACAGTGTATACAGATATTAAAAATTTCCATGCGGAGCTTTTCACCATAATGGAAGCTGCAAAAATCGTATCCAAAAGAAGGTTCGAAAAGGAAACAGTTATAAGACTTTCGAACAGTCAATCGATCCTCAAATACTTAAATAGTTTCACGTTCAATTCAAAAGTCTTTACAGAGTGTAACAATGCACTCCACAAACAGGTGATTCTTAATCAGGTTTAGATACCAGCGCATGAGGTACACAAAGGAACCGAGAAGGCAGGTTTTTATGCCAAAAAAAGAGTCGCAGAAGGGCCAGTTATTGCACCAATCCAATTTTTCGACTTTAACAAAAAACAATCTAAAACAGGAAACTAAAAAATGGATCAAAATAAAAACCAAGGAACACTGGAACAGCAAAAACGGTCTTTTATTTCCTTGTTCATTCCTCTCTGGAGCATAGGGCTTTAACAAGACTCAGTCTTGCGTTGGTTTCCTTAATATATTTTGCTTTCTGTGAGGGTATGTGATTAGCCTGCCGCTACCAGTCCTAAGTAGTGGAAATGCCCACCTGTCGTTGCTCAGGTACAACACCTTCTTACTGCTTGGAGCGCCATCTGTGTTTCACATTTTTCTGGCAGCTCCATTTTTCTGGCGATCCGCACAGATGGTTGAGGACTTCGCTAAATTTGTTGTATCAGCGCTATTACCGCGATCGCCCGCTTCCGCTTGCTGGCGCCACTGATGCAATATGTAACTGTGTCGTTTCTTTGTTTTTTGCTAGTTTTAGCAACCACAATGCAAGTAATGCGCTGACTGTTGTGCGGGACTAAGGATAGAAGGATAATGTTTTGGGGTTAAGGTATGAGATTTGTTTTTTTTTTTTTTTTTTAAACAGGGAAAGTGGGTTAATTTGCAAAAGAGCGAGGACCGTGTTTTACGTGGGATTCGAACCCACAACCTCTGGGATAGGAGACTAGTGCACTTACGCTAGACTATCGGCCTTATGACTGCAAAAAGCTCCTGCACGTTAATACCAACCGAGCAAAATCTACTCTAACTCTAGACAAAAAGAGCCTCAGATTACTCTGTGGAGCACTTACAGGCCACTTTGTCTGCAAATAAACATTTCAATGCAAAAATAACTATCTAACATTGGTTTATGCAGGCTTCGCTGTGCTGAAGAGGAGTCCATGGAACCCCAATTGTGAAGCATTGGGTCACAGGAGACACAGTATCCTGGGCTCGTAGCTACTAGAGGATGAGGACTTACAAATGCTCCGTCCTAAGGAGCTGGTTCGATTCCTCGCGATACTAAATAATAAAATGGAGTCCTTAGCGGTCTGTACCTGCTTCGCTTAGCCTATTATTAATGGCTATCTATACAATTAAAATATCTGAGTTAATGCTCTTACGACTGGCACCTCTTACCGCGAACAAGTTCTAACAACGTAACCGTAGGTGGATTTTTAAATTAGCCAAAAGACTTGAGACTTCTTGGTGACTTTAGTATTTTAGTTGACACTTAACAAACAAATTTATAAAATTAAAAATCAGTACAAAAAACAATAATCACATAAATCCGGTAAGCTGGATTGAAATTTACTTGTCAGAAAGTTATGAACAAAAAGTCAGGCTAAAAAAGATACACAAGATAATTCACGCCTGTTAATTCTTCAGCACATTGCAATAAATCGGGTTTGAAAATGTAGCGATTGAGTAAGAAGAGTATTAAAAACAAAATTGTTTTTACAAGTCGACAATCAAACAATTGCAGCTTCATCTATCCATGAGCAAAAAACTGGTGGTTATTTTTCGCTACTGAGCACCTTTTTTCGCTATATATTTCGTGAAAATTAATTTTCCAAGTTTTCAGCGGGGGGAAAAAATTAATAAACGCAAAAATGAATTGCAGCTTTTTAATTCGCCTTTATGGGAATTTTCTGTTTTCCATTTTTTATCAGCAACAAATTTGTGGTACGAAAATATGGCCTACTTTTGCGGGTAGAATGATTCTGGCATGTACATATATGTATGTGTGAGTATATGCTCAAATTATGTTATGTAGATGCATTTTTTCGTAATTTTCTGGTATCGAGGTGAAATAGAAGCTCATATAAAACGGAGACTCAATATATTCAACCAGCCCCACTGCGCTATTTCTGTTTCATAAACAATCTGCAATGTTTTTTATTCATTACTATAGGTACTCATCTTACGTTTTTCCGATTTCCGGGTAAGAACTTTGCGCTATAGAGACAAATGCAGATTTAGGTAGTCGAGTAAATCAAGGGTTGTCTCATCTGCAGTAAATTATCTGTGAGGCATTTCCTATCCCATATAACCAATATCCACTTTACTGAATCACACCGGGATAGAACAGAGGTATCTACATTACTGTCACAGGTAGCAGCTTTGGTAATTCGCAACGTAAAAATATTTATAAAATAAAGAGTAAAAAGCTGTGCTATTTATTTGCTATTTTAGTATCCGTAATCTTTTACATTTTTCCATGCAGATTTCGTCTAAGAATACCTTTAGTGAAATTTTGCGAGGAATAGAGTTCTAGTTCTAGAAGTTCTGATAATGCTTAATAAGGGTGGGGTTAAGGAAGTGGCATACGCCGATGACTTGGTCCTAATGGTATCGGGACCGTTCTCCTCAGTCATGGCTGAGAGTTTGGAAAGATTACTTACTGGCTGTACTCAGTCACTGGGCTGCCACTTTCGGAGGCCGCAACTCCGACAAAACGCAGCTGGTGCTATTTACCAGAAAATATAAACCTCCATCTTTTCGACTTCGCAAATTAAACAACTAAGTTTTTCCGCTTTCATCGGAAGGTAGATATCTTGGTGTGATACTTGACTCCAAACTCCATTGGAAGCTACACTTTGAAAATCCGGTAAAGAAGGCCAGCATAGTCTTCTACTCCTGCAAATCTATGTTCGGTAAAAAATGGAGACTCAAACCACAGGTCGTGCTGTGGATGTACAGCGCAGTAGTTTTGTCAATTTTAACGGTTGCCTGGTTTAGTGGGAGGCTCTTCGGAAGGGCTATAATATCATTAAACTGGGGAGAGGGCAAAGGACTGCATGCATTTTCATCACCGGATCATGTAAAACTTACCCTAGGGCTGCTTTGAATGTCGTTTTGCACTTACTTCCCATCGATTTTTATCGTTATTTCCATTGCAGCTCAAAGTGGAATCAGGTTAAAGGAAATTGGCCTCTGGATTGGCAATCTTTCAAGAGACGTGGTAGCATTTTCAGGCAGTTAACACCGTATTTCTCCGAACTTCGAACTGATCTCTCTATCCGTAAACTAGAGTTTGAGAGCCGTGCCAGCGCAATCTTTCCAAATAGGCAGGATTGGATCGAGGGGAAAATGTGCACCGAAGCTTGCACCTCTGTCTTCACTGACGGCTCCAAGATGGAATTGGGAGTGGGAGCAGGAGTTTTCTCTATATCAGCCAATTTATCTATTTCTATTTCTATTTCTAACTGCCGAATACTGTCAGTGTTTGTCAGCAGAAGTCTTTTTGATCCTGCAGTCATGCAAAATGCTTAGGGAACGTGGGAGCGAAGGATATATTAACATTTTCTCCGATAGTCAAGCCGCGATCAAGACTCCGACGACGCCATGGTGTAGATTCAAACTAGTAAACTACTGTAAGGATTAGATCAAATCTCTTGGGTGGGCAGGTAATATTTCTCTGATCTGGGTTCCAGGACATAGGAACATAGAAGGAAAGGAAATTGCTTATGAGCTTTCCATGAAGGTGACTGAATTGGCCTCAGAGACCTCATACCCGGTCAGCGGCGTCGCTCTGACAGTTATTAGAGGGGAAATGCGCAAATTACTTCTCAGGAAAAACCCTTTGACCGCAGTACAATATACGAAGGACTCAAAAAGTCTTGGACACTCCTCGCCTCCTGTGTTTACTGGTCAATGGACAATCGGCATACCCGGAAAAGCTAGGTTTACAATTTTACCCCCATTGCAGAAACTGTGGAGGCCTTTTAGAGAATGAGAATATTGAGTACTTTCCCAGTAAATGTCCGCGTTTGGCAACTAGACGACTAACGTCACTGGGTGCTCCTTTCTTCGATAGCCTGAGGTAGTGCGCTAACCTAAATACCATCAATCTTCTCCATTACATTAAGAGCTCTGGCTGGTTATAGATGTCCGCCTGCTGGAGGTCTCATAATGGCATCGAAAGGTGCTTTAGTGCTACTTGGTATAGCCAGAGTGGTACTTCAACCATTTCACCTCCCTACCTACAAAAAGCATTTGGGGTTTTACTATACTAGTACTTTCATCTTGAAATCATTCCTAATCCTAAATCCTATGGATTAGGAAATCTACTAACTACTACACGTGAAGGAGCTCACACTTCCTTCAGCCTATTACATTGGGCGAAATGAGTCTGTAAAGGGGGGGTAGGGTTTAGCGCTAAAAAAAAACACTTTTTTTTAATTTTTTACAGAAATATGGCTTAAGATACTTTAATAAAATCAGTTGCATGTTATTGTACATCTTTTTAATAAGTTTTTAAAAAATATTAAAAATAAAATATTGACAGAGTTTTTTTGGAGATATGTTTTTCGAGAGGTGCTCTGCGGTGCCAATCGGCATTCGTCGTAGAATCATCTGAAACTAAAAAAGTCGAATTTTTCAGTTAAAGTATGACGTAATGCTCCCCCCCTCCATTAATAAATTTTTTTTTTTTTTCATTTTTGTAGTTTTGGTGGCAAAAAAACGTAAAACGAGCATTTTTGGCGAAAAATTTCGCCATATTTGTAAGTGAAAAACAACCTTAAAAAAAAAATAAAAAAAAACAGTGGGGGGGGGAGGGGGGAGGTATTTTTGATTTAGAAAACGTGTGCCAAATTTGAAAAGAATCGGTTGAATAGTTTCGGAGTTGTGATTGGCACCGACTTTTAAGAAGTCGTTTCGGGAAAAACGCGTTTGAAAAAATGACTCTGAAAAATTATCGATGCTCCGCAATCGAGGTAGAGTGCCCACAAAGGCTATAACTTTGAGAGTTCTGCTCCGATCCACTTAAAATTTTGACACAACATTCTTGAAATGATTTACTATAAGATGAGTGAAGAAAAAAAATTTCGATTTTGTGACCCTACCCCCCCCTTAAGTGCTGCTTGAAATCATAAAATAATCTACTTGGTATTGAAAGCCATCGAAAGTTGTATGCTTTCTAAAGAAACCAAGTTTCATCTGTCTTATAGATTAAGATAACTTACACACTGTGGATACTGTAACCTTTCAACACATTTGTAAGCTGCCTGAGTTTGAAAAAAGCTACTGCACTATAATTTTTAAGTTCCCATGATTTTAAAAGCTGTAAAATTTTGATATCCAGCCGCAGGTTGCGAAAGTTTACAAATAAATTTGTAGCCCGAAAGATTTCCATGGAAATAGTTGGGTTTTGTTAATAGTTTTACATTTACCTTGCCATACTTCTTACAACTTTTCTTTCGAACTGAATATCTAAGTAGTGTGGAACTTTCAGGCAGCTAATTTTAGAAGTGGTGGCATCCAACATCAATAATTTAATATAATTTAAAGATATTTAAAGCATCAATGGCTCACATTGGACGATTAATATAAGCAAACTCAATTTTCGGGCATTTGTATGTATCATACTGAAGATCTTATGCAGTCGCAGCGCCATCTAGAGAAACTTTTCTTCAATGTAGTACTACAGGCCTCTTCTTTTTCGTCAAGCGTTAGGAAGTGGCGCATAGATGAAGCAACTGGTATAAATGAACATATACTGGCAACGCTGGAATATATAATATATGTATATAATTGGCGCATACACCCTTTTTGGGTGTTTGGCCGAGCTCCTCCTCCTATTTGTGGCATGCGTCTTGATGTTGTTGCACAAATGGAGGGACCTACAGTTTTAAGCCGACTCCGAACGGCAAATTTTTTTCCGTGGCAGAAAGACACTCGGAGGTTTGCTATTACCTTCCAAGGGGCGACCGCTATTAGAAAAAACTTTCTCTTCATTTTGTTGTTTCACCGAGATTCGAACCTACGTTCTGTCTGAATTCCGAATGGTAATCACGTACCAACCCATTCGGCTATGGCGGCCGCCTACAGATCACAATACTTTCTATTCATTAACAAAAGTTCTAAATTTGAGACTAATTGATAAATTACAGTTCATCAGTACACTTTTTGGAATATCTCGACCTAGGCGCCACCTATCTGATCATATTTTCGAAATAAAAGCCTGTTTTAAGCTACGCAAGGATTTTCACCTTTCAGTGAAGGCACCATCAAAGTCAACTCAGTTGCTTCGGGAGTTACCTCGAACAAATCGAAGTAATCTTTTATATATATTTTTTTTGTTACAGACAGACTTTAATTTTAGTGAGTTAAATGTAGTGAATTAAATAACTAAGCACACTTTTGACAAGTTTTAATAACTTATTTGCTTCTTATTTAACTTTAATTATTTTTTAATGAAAATATGGTTTGAACTCCTACAAAAATTATATAAATCGAAATAACGAATTTACTGCAAATTATAAAAAAATTCAATAAATTTTCATCAAAATTTTTAATCAGAATTTTTAGGCCTATCACTTAGATGGCATTCGGTTTATTGCATTCACCTCCTTTTCAATTAGTACTAACCTTAAAAGGGCAGATGTTAAAATTTCATGATATTCTATTCATTAGTTCGTGAGTTATTGTGCCAAGAGTGACACTACTCTTTATTTTCACAAAAATGGGCCAAAAAGAATCTCATGTTTTAATTTTACACTGCTTCTTGATGCGGAAAAATACCATTCAAGCGAAGCAATGGCTTGAAGAGGTTATGGGCACTCCGCCCCATCAGAAATAAGAATAAAATAAAGGTTTGTTGACTTCAAATGTGGTCGTAGGTCGAAGAAACACCAATGATGTGCAACGGAGGGTACGTCCAAATGAGGCGGTAACACCAAAAAACATCGAAAAAATTCACAAAATCATTTTGAATGATCGAAAAGTGAAGTTGCGTGAGTTAGCTGACATCGTAAAGATATCAAGAGAAGATATTGGCTTCACATTGCACGAGCATTTGACTATGAGAAAACTCCGATCAAAATGGGTGCCGCGGTTGCTCATTGTTTTGTTTCAAGCAAAACAATGGCAAAATTACATGTATTGAACTTCGAGCTGCTCCCACATCATCTGTATTCACCAAATTTATGCCCAGCGACTACTGTGTGCTCGCATACTCAAACTGAAATGCTGGCCGATAAGAAATTTCGCCCGAATGAAGAGGTTATCGTTGAAACTGAGGTCTATTTTGAGGTAAAAGATAAATCGTTCTACAAAAGTGGTACTAAAATGTTAAAGCGGCGTTGGAATGATTGCGTTGTTCTTGATGGAAATTTCGCTGATGAATGAAGCTAATTTTCAGTACCAAAAAAACGTGTTTTCTTTGTTAGGTCCGGTACTTTTCAGCCCATGTGTAAAGTTTAGAGACAGGGAGTAATATACTGGTCGGAAATTTTTTGGATTTTTTATTATAATTCCCCTTTCCTTTATACCAATATATAAACACCCTGTCTCCCATGAAATCATTCGCTCTTGTACTTTTTTCACTCACCTGCACCGAATGATCCAAATTATTGATGATGCGTATAACACGTCCAGCGCTGCGTTTGATCGAACCCGATGTGGTTGATAATGTGCCCAAGTCTGCTTCCATAATTGATGGCTTACGACTGGCCGGTTTTGAGCCCCAACCCTGGTTACCGGGCGAGGCGTACCACATGCCGTTCTTTTTTCCGTAACTAGCCGGCTGTGCAGTGTAATGGGTGGTAGTGGTGGGTTGGTCAAACGAAATATTATCGTCGGTTGTGGCGGCGATTGGCAGTATTGTAGTGAGAGTTGTTGATATTGACGCAGTTAAAATTGTAGTTGTGCGAGAAACGGAGAAATGGAGAAAGGGAGAAAGAGAAGAAGAAGAGCATGTAAATAAAATGAGATTAAAGTTGTAAAGCCGTTGCCGCTGGCAATAATATAATTTGTTTTTTCGGATATTTTATTTGTTCAGCTGCCTACCGCATGCACGTGTGTGTGTATGTGCGTTAATATTGCATGACTTTAGTGTGTGTGCTAGTATGCGTGTGTGTGTATTTGTAAATCGTAAAAAGTACCTCGCACAAATCTGGAATTAATTAAATTGTTTGGTGGCACGCACGCACAAACCAAGCACTCAGACACACATACCAACTGTAGATACACGTACATAAGAGAAAGAAAAAAAACCAAAAAAACGTTTCCACGAGTACGATGACCATGAGCAAGGCTGCCACGCACAATCGCATACATTTCGGGCGCACTTTCCACTGCTTACTACCGTCCATTTCCATTTCATTTGTTGACTGTGGCTTTTCCCTTGCCTTTGTTTCTGAATTTTTTCGCCGATTTTCACTTTTTTCCCTTGCTGCTTTCACTACAATTTCGCAATTATTTTAATTGTAAGCGTTGGAAATATTTTTTACTATTACTTTCCGGCTTTTGTTGCCATGTGCTGCACAACCGCATGGGGTGGGTACTTAAACGCCAGCCAACGTGCACACACATGCAAATACTTGTAAATAAATTTAAATACGTAAGTAAGTAGATTTGGGTGCGCATATTTACTTGTAACCAAATGCAGTTAATACCGTATGCCCATAATTTTTTCGCTTCGATTTTATTGTGCCCATATTTTATTTTCCAAATATGCAGATTTCTGCAATTTCTTGTATACCTTAAGGTGTTAAAGTTGGGTGTGGGAGCTTATGGCTTACACTTAAGCGCAGCGTGTAAATATATGCTCAACGTGACGCCCATACGCAAATTCACATTCGAGAATCACGCGCATTGGTAGTTTCTGTATGTAAATTTCACGCCTCTTCCCACACTTTAGTCACGGTAACAACATAACTGGCCAGATTGAATAAAATATAAAATAGTATGACGTAACTTAACGTTCATGCTCTGCTTTAAATACCTTTCAAGGGCTGAATATGTTTTTTGCCAATCTTGTTTGCTCCTCAATTGGCACATTTGCGACCAGTTGAAGAACTAGTTCAAAGCAAATGCAAAATGCAAGTTCCAATGGTTGTCGGTTCTAGGTTACCGACACGAATTTATATCCGGCCAAGGGCTGTCACTCCAGCAGCATTTCCCGAGCATATATGGGAAATGTTTACGCTGCTACAACAACAAAAATTAAATACTTTCAGCTTGGAGAGCGCATATTCGCCCTAACCATTATAAATTTGTACCCACACGATTTTTTCACCTATACATTCCATACTTTTTTATAAAAAGTAGTTCATACTACTACAAAAAAGCATATAAAGTAAAGTTTAAAATTTTGAAAAACAAATCTAAATTTGTTTTAGGAAAATGTTTTGAATCCTCGAAGCCACAATCAACTAATTATTTATGAAAATTCCTAACCGGACTTGTATGGTACCGTGCGTACCGCTAGCTGTTAAAAGTTAACGACATATATAATATTATATTAATATATCTATTACATTTTTAGTCGTTTAAAGCATGCGACATTCAACAATACGACACTTACGGTACATTTGTGAATAACTAAATTATGAGTTATGAAATTGCGCTTTAAACTAGTTTAAAAGTAACTAGTTTAAAGTAACTAGTTTCAAAGTAACTAGTTGTGCACTAGTATATAACTAACTACTTCAAAACTGTTCTTTTCCAAAGTAACTAGTTGTTCACTAGTATATAACTAACTAGTTTAATATATATAGGGTGGGCCATGTAAAATTTGCTTTTTGAATCGGCTATAAAAAAAAAATATATTAATCAATATTTTTTCAAACTTTTTTTATTTTGAAGATTGAACATTGTTATTTATGAATGAAAAATAATATCGTTCAAATGACTGCCACGACTGGCTTTGCAGTAGGCCATTCGATCAATCCAATTTTTAAGCACATTTTCGATTGTTTGGGCTCCAATTTCATGAATGGCAACTTCGATTTCGTGTTTTAAAGCATCAATCGTCTCTGGATGGTTCGCATAGCATTTGTCCTTAACGGCTCCCCACAAAAAATAGTCCAACGGGCTTAAATCACAGCTCCGAGGCGGCCAATTGATATCGGAATTCAAAAACGGTAGCCAAAAGTTCGAGTGTAATTTTGGCAGTGTGACAAGTTGCACCGTCCCGTTGAAACCAAATGTCGTCCATGTCATACTCTTTAATTTTTGGAAACAAAAACTCGTTGAGAATGTAACGGTAACTCTCGCCATTTACTGTAACCGCGGAAGAAGAAGAAGACTCACCACTTTGGAAATAGGTTTTCAATATTTCCCAATTTTGTTCAAGCGTATAGCCTCCAATTTCGTAAATGTCAAACCTTTAAGTAAATTATGAACACATTTGACATGTAATTTGTGTTACCATTCTCAAAAAAATAAGTGGTTCAAAAAGCAAACGCTATTTGGCTCACCCTGTATCAGTTTCTTATATTTTTAGTCGTTTAAAGCTTACGTCATTCAACAATAGGACACTTACACATACGGTAAGTACATTTTTGAATAACAAAGCTATGAAATTTTGGAGATAAATTGTTTTAATTTGCGCTTTAAACTATAATAGTTTTAAGGTAACTACTTTTCATGTAACTAGTTGTGCACTGGTATATAGCTAACTAGCTAGTGGCACACTAGTATATAACTAACTAGTTCAAAAGTTTTTTAAGGTAACTAGTTGTGCATTAGTATATAACTAACTAGTTCAAACGTTTTCTTTTCGCAAACAATATTTAATGTAACGCAATGTACATTCAATTGGCTCTGGAAAGGTGTTTGGAGAATCGTCTTCTCCACTTTCAGGTTATCTTACAAACACGAAAGCTTTAGGCTGCTTCCAAACGCTTTACTGATAGTTCCTTTCTATAAGCTTTTCCATGGCAGTTAAGCATTCCTGAGCTCGCCATTGCCTACCTTGTTTATCATATGCTTTCTCATATACACAAATACACATCAATGCCGGGACCAATTGAATGGGTGTCATGCGCAAATTTACTCTGCTATAGCGGCCGTGAGTCATAAATATTATATGAATATTAATAATATCCCAATTTTTTAGGTTCTTGTAAAATTTTCCACTGCCAAAGGCAAGAAAGGCTCCCGAAGCGAAGGTAAATATATAATATTATTACAGTTTTCAATATTTGCACGTCCGAAAAAATAAAAACAAAAAACCAGCCATGCAAGATTTTTTCTTCTGGTGTCCATTTAATTTCAACATTTAAATCTTATTGGCTCAGCCATTTGCACCGAGCGCGATCAGCTATTTATGTTCATCATTTCTGCAGCTTTTCATTTGTTAGTATTTAAGATTGATATAATATTACATGCATATGCACTTTTATGACACATATTCCATTTTAATACTGCATACGCGCTACGCTGAAGTGTAATCATTTATATTCACAGAAAGATATATGGAGGTATGCGTGTATAGGTTCATTTGTAAATTCCCTTATATCCAATTCATTTTCCCTTTTTCTTCTTTTCGTACCAATGCATTTACCAATTAAGCTGCGTAAAGCCTAAAGGAATCATCAGCAGGTGTATGTAAGTCTGCTCATGTATAACATAAATTTATATAATAAAAATATATATCGCATTACGGTTAAATACATTATTGACGACCAAAAGGAGCAATTCCAGTTTGCGAGCACGAGCGTAGGCAAATTTTTTTTCGCCGAAAGAATAAGTATCTGCAGATATAAAATCTCTTATTATTGATTTTTTATTTGCTGAAGCGAAGTGTCTCGTTAAGAAGAGCAATAAAGACATCAATTTTTTATTCTCGTTATGTTGTAGGTATGAATGCGAGTGCAGGAAAAGTTTGTTTGTAAAAGCGAAATTGAAGTTCACTACTTTTAGATATTGCAACAATTCTTACTTAATTTAAGACTATTAAAACCTACTAAAGATCAAAAATAAATTACTGAAAATTTTGAGTTCACAATTAAACCAAATCCCGTGTCGATGGGTCGTTCTTGTCTGGCCAATTCGTTGAAAAATCATGATTTTTTTATTGGATTGTTCGGAAAGTAATTTCGTTATTTTGTGGGGAAAATAAAAGACGATCTTCGTATAATGAATAAATATTTAATTAAATTATATATTGGCCATTCTGATCCAACACCTTTTGCTATCTTTGTGGTAGTAGCATGCTTCCACGCTCATAAAATTTTTGGTCTTTGCTGGCAAAAAACTGATCCAGGTGATTTTTGACGTATTCATTTGAGATGAAGGTTTTACTGCCTAAAAAAATGTGCAGTGACCGGAACAAATAATAATCCGAAGGGACCAGGTCTGGAGAACATGGTGGGTGTGACAGTACATCCCGCCCAAGCTGTAAAAGCTTTTTGCGAGTCACCAAACTTGTATGAGGTCTCGCATTATCTTCACGGAACACTAATTAATTCTGGCCTTTTCTTTTGGAGTGCATCATTCAGTTTGTCCAGCTGCTGACAGTAGACTCCCGAATGAATTGTTGTGCTATCCAGTAAAAGCTCAAAAAAAGTGACTCCTTTAAAATCCCACCAAACAGACAGCATCCCCTTTTTTTTGATAGATATCGGCTTTGGAAATGCTTTGAGCCGGTTCATCTTTTCTGCTCGATTATCTCTTGCATTTGACATTGTTATATACAACCCATTTTTCGTCTCCAGTAATGATGCGCTTCAAAAATCGATAATTTTCGTGACGCTTGAGGAGTGTAGCACAGACGTCAACGCGACGACAAAAATTTCTCTCCGTGAGGACATGGGGAACCCATATATCGATCTCCGAGGTTAAGCCCAGACCTTTCAGCTGGTCATAAACAGTTGAATTCGATAAATTTAACCTCTCTCCGATCTCGCGTGTGGTTATTCGCCGGTTTGCATCAACTAATGCCTTTATCGCGTTTTTGTCAGCTTCAGCAGACCTTCCAGAACGTGGCGCATCTTCGACATCAAAATTGCCGGGCCGAAATTTTGCAAATCAGTTCTGGCACTGGCGTATTGTCAACACATCTTCTCCATACGCAATGGTTAGTTTCTTTCTGGCTTGAACAGCATGTTTACCTTTTCTATAGTAAAAAAGTAAAATATGACGAAAAAGTTGCTTACTGCTCTCCATATTTAAAAGGGCACCGACCAAAAACTACTGCGTAAAATCAATTGAACTTATTCACACACAAGCCTTGCTATATCAGCTGTCAAAACATATCATGCCAATGCGACTTAAGTGTGAAGTTAGCTGTGAAAATATACAATTAAATCCTCTGTCGGGAAAAAACGAAATTACTTTCCGAACAACCCAATATAAAATTACTGCACGGTGCATGTTTCATATCATTTGTTTATAATAATATATAATAGTATTAAATAAAAAATTTTGAAAAAATTCTTCGGATATGTTTGGTTAAACCTTAAAGATACTTTATGTACTTTTTCCCTATATTCTACAAAAATTAAATCGGAGACGGAGACTCCAAAACGTACTCGGTAATTTTAAATGCTGCACCTTACGGTGATCAAGAAGTTGTGAAAAAAGAATGTATTGGACACGCACAGAAACGAATGGGCACCCGACTCCAAGACTGTACCAAAAAAAAAATGTTGAAAACAAAAAAGGAAAAAAATACAAAAAAACACTCTCGGTAGAAAAGGCAAACTTACTGGAAAGATAATGGATAAGTTGACAGTTTATTATGGCTTAGCAATAATGAGAATTGTGATTCCGTTGAAGAAGTGTATAATACTATCTGGGCCACATATTATCATTATTGTTTAACTGACGAAAAACCTCAACACGATAAGTGCCCGGACGGACCAGACTCACGGTGCAGCTGGCAGGTAGAGGGCTACAGCTGCCAATCAATTATCCACTTTCGAACATGATTATGAGCGATTACCAGAAGATGTTGCTGAGGCTATACTTCCGATTTATACACATCTCAGCAGGGAGAATTTATTTAAAAGATGTGTAGATGGTTTTAATCAAAAAAAAAAAAACGAGAGCTACAATCAACTGATTTGGAAAATCTCTCCCAGAATTGTTCCGGCCGATTCGAAAACTGTGGAAAACGCTGCATACATAGCTGCCGGCATATTTAATGAAGGAATGCCATTTTTGTTGCAACATATGAAGGCAATTGGAATTACACATGCGCCCAATGCCCATTCATATGCCGAAAAAGAAGATGAGCAGCGTGTGAGAGCACCTGAGATGGAAGAATGGCCCGCAGACAACATCAGCTCGGGTTATTAGAAGCTGCCGAAGCGCTAAATAGCAGTAGTGCCAGGTTCTTGTAACGTCAATTTGATGCTCTACAATTTGCAGTAAATTATCAAACTAAGTTGACAGTAGGAAGTGGCTCTTCAAAACCGAGCTTTCCGCATGGTTGAGAGAATAATTACATAAATTTGAGTATACCGCTGCATCGCTTCTGGGCTCTCAGTAATTTTTTAGCATAACCTCATTGAAGCTCCAAAATAATGTGGGCAAAATCTTACGAAATGAGTGACAGTAGAGAAATATTTGAAAAAGGATCGAGAAAGATGAAAGGCAGATAGCACAAGGAGTGAGGAGATTCGTATTTCCTGGTTATCAGAGTGGGTTCCGGTGGCTTTCGAATGATTTTTACTATAAAAAAGAACCTCCCATAAACAGCAGCGAACATTGCAAAGAATGTGATGGAGAAGTTTTTTTACTAGTTATCAAAATTAGCCTTCGTGACCTCACATATCACCTTTATAACCTAATCTTTTATTATAAATTAGCAATCAAGCAACTGTTTTCAATGCTTCGCCTGACCGCATCCATAGATAACGCCGGATAACTATCCACAAGATAGCACGGATTTAGAAGGAAAGTCTACAATAGGGGCAACCAAAACTGTTTTACGAGGGGTGCCTTTTATATGTCGGGATTTGGCAACCCTGGTGTTGCAATCTGCCAACTGACAGCTGTATCGCGAAGTTTGACATTTTTTGGCTTTTACGTACTCAGAACGTTTTGATATACCAGCGCTATTTGTGTTGTTTACAGTAACTTAAAAGATTCATCTCGGTCCAAAAATGGAATTAAATCGTGAACATTTTCGTGCGATTATTTTTTATAACTTTCGACGTGGATTAACTCAGCAACATTGCATGGATGAACTTAATTCATTTTTTGTAGTACCTTTCGAATCGGATACGCAAACGATATCGCAGCAGTCATCACAGTACGAAACCTTGAAGACGCTCGTAGAAAATTTAACTTAAGTTATGATATGAGTACTAATGTGGCTAGATATACGCGGTCTGAAATTAGTCACAGAGTGAAAGGAGTTAATACTCCTAATCCCGTTAGAAGTTAGCATGCTTGCTCAAATGCTTTAACCACAAAAAATGACCTAGGCACTTTAGGCATAAGACTGGACCCAAGACTAACCTGCTGGGAGCAAATAAAACAAACAGCAGAGAAAGCCGCTAAGATGACATCCCTACTCAGTAGGCTGGTGGCAAACATAGGGGACCAACCCAAAGGAAATGGGAAACAATGATGGCTATGATGCTCTCCGTTCTCTTACGCGGAGTTTAACCGTGGACAAATGCGCTAAAGGCAAACAAGTGGTGGAAGCTCTTAGCATCGATACAACGAACGGCAGCCTTGAGAGTCGTATCCGCCCATCGCACAGTATCAGCGCAGCTATTCAAGTGATAAGCGGTTCAATACCGATCGACCTACACGCGTTAAAAAGGAGAAAGTTGTGAGCATTAAAGAACGGGGAAGTGGAGGAATGGAATCTGCCGCACGCAAAATAAGGGAAGAAACGGTAAGGAAATGTAAGACGCGGTAGATGGACGGCTAGGCTAATAAAAGACGTCGCTACATGGTACAACAGGAACTTCGGTGAAGTCACTCAATATATGATACAACTCAAATACTTTGGGGGCACGGGTATTTCTAAAAATACCGATTCAAAATAGGAAAATGCGAACACCCCACATCCATAGGCGGTGATGACTCTGAACACACTTTTTCCAACGCACGCGTGGGGAACAACAACATCAAACGTTTGAGAACTCAGTTGGTCATTTAACGACTGAAAATGTAATCAGAAAGATGCTAAGAAGCGAGAAAACGTGGGAAGCCCTCATTGGACTCGCGGAAAATGTACTTAGGATGAAGGACCTGGACAGAAGCACACAAGCATAGATCTTGTAATGTGAAAGATGGAACGCACTCTAAAGTAGTCCGAAAGCGGTTCTAGGATGGGCGTTTTCGATTCCAAAGGGGAGGGAGTTTTTTGAAAAGAAAAATATACTGCGTTGTGTATCTAAAACCCTCTTGTCGAACATCGAACCAACTAAATTGGTGACAGAGCTGAACCACACCAAGCACGAGCAGCCAAGTGAGCTAACTAGGCGGTTTGCTAAAAGTAGACTTGACAAGTATGGTGCCAAGCAACCAAATAAAAAAATTTAATTTTAGTTATTTAGTAGTTGCAGTCAAAAACACGTAAAAAATTTAACCAAAGCATTTAAAAATAAAAAAGATATGTAGAGAAATAAATGGGTTTAAATTGGAGAAAATTTGTTAAAAAGGAAAACAAAACAAATTAATTGTTTGCTAAATGGAGAAAATTATTACGGCTGCCGCTGAAACGACTTGGTATGCTGGCCAACTGGCTGTCTACATATTTGCTCACCACTAATTCAAATACAAACCAAACTGTCTGTGGCTGATGGTTTCGAAGTTTGGAGAAACAAAAAATAGTGATGGCAAACGAAATAGGTTGTGAATAAAAAAATAGGGAATAGAGAAGAAGACGGAAAAGGCGCCTTCATGCAAACGAAAATCAGTAGTTGAAAAAGAAAAAAGTTTGTCGAAAAATTAATTAAAGCATAGAAAAAAATTAAGGGAAGATAGGAGCAGAAAAAATTTAAATAGTATACAAGTAGAAGGAAGAAGTGAAAAGGTGAGTGCATAGAAAAATTAAGAATTCTAATGATAGAAAAACTTTAGTTCGTAATCAAGTAGTGGTATGAAAATAGTACCAGAAAAGTAAAAGGGGGAAAATCTAAATAAATAGTAGGAAAGTAGTAGCAAGAATTAGTAGTAAATGGTGTAACAACAAAGGCGAAAAAATACTAAGAAATCATAAGCAAAATAAGCTGAATTTCAAAAAATGAAGAAGGATAGGGAATATGAGTGAAGTGTTAATATTATACCAAATTTTAGTTGAAAAGCAGCGGAAACAAGCATATGACAAAAAAGTAGTAAGAAATAATAGTAGCAAATTAGTAGTAATTAAATTTTATAAAATAGAAGTAGTAAAACTAGTAGCAATTTCTGAGCAAAACAAGCAGAAGTTTAGAATGTTGAAAGAGGGGAAAAGTAGCAGATGACTAATTTGAAATATAAGAGGAGTACTGCGGGATAATTTGAGTTTAAAATGAGTGGCACTAAAGCAAAAGACTAAATATGTATTAGAAAAATGGTAGTAAAAAATAAGTAGCAGACAAATGGTAGTAGAAAAATAAGTAGTAGAAAAAATTATACAAAATAAAAGGAATAAAATATTTGAACGTGATAATTGAAAGTAGCAGAAAGTTTATAGTAAAAAGGCTAAAAAGTAGCAGGAGGAGATGGCCAAATACTTTAATTGTATAATTGTGTGGTGAAAAGCAGGAGTATGAAAAAAGTAGTAGACAAATTTTACTAGGCAATTAGCAGTAGAAAGAATGGCGCAAAATAATAGTTGAATATCAAATTAAAACAAGTTAAATTTTTAAAAGATAAAAAAACGAAAAAGTATGAAATGAGGTAAGAATTATATGTGAAACAAGCTGAATTAACACATTACCCCACATAACAGCAGTGCAAGAGCCCTGGGTCTTTAGGGGCCGTCTCTGTGGCTTAAGTGCGCTGAATGGGGCCACGTTACTATATGACAGGAGTTCTAGCAGACCTAGGACCGGTCTTATAGTATCATCCCATCTCACTGTGACGGGTCTTGAGCAATTCTGTTGCCAAGACCTGGTAGCGGCTGAGGTGTGTTATAGAGGTAGACGCGGATGGTCGAAGTTTGTGATTGCATCTGCTTACTTTCCTTACGATGCTCTGGAAGGGCCACCACCCGGGAAGGTCACTAGTCTCGTGAGGTTTTGTGAGCGGCGCAGTCTGGGCCTCATCCTATGTTGCGATGCTAATGCCCAGCATACAATCTGAGGCAGCAGCAAGTGCAATGGACGGGGCTCTCGACTATTCGAATTTATCGCGTCCTCCTGCCTAGACATACAAAACAAGGGCTCACAGCTAACGTTTGTAACGTCTAGAAGACAGGAGGTGATTGATCTAACCCTATCAAACTCAAAACTTGGGTGGTCAATCAAGAACTGGAGAGTCCTTGCCGAAGATTCGTGCTCGGACCACAGGTACATTGAGTTTCAGTGTGGCGAGGAGGCACAAATGCCATTGCCCTCTAGAAACCCAAGAAAAACAGACTGGCAGAAGTTTAGGGAGGCGTTGCGGGACCTTGACGTTGCGCCACCAAGACTTCGAAAAGAACAGCCCATTGAGGCGGCTGTTGAGAAACTCAACGCTGCCCTAACCGACTGTTTTGAGTCAGCCTGTCCAACTCGACCTCTCCCGAGCCGGACTCCCGTTCCGTGGTGGAACCAAGAGCTCCAGATGTTGAGGCGTGAGTCGAGAAAACTTCTAAACCGGGCCCTCAAGACTAACCTTGCAGAGGACTGGGAGCGATACCGTGATGTTCAGAAGAACTACAAGAGGCTTATTCGGGAATCGAAAAAAGCCTCATATAGGGAATTCTGCAGCGGTATTGAATCTCTGAGTGACACGGCGAAGTTGGTTAGGATCCTGAAAAGGGACCCAACGGCAAAGCTGGGGTCACTTAGGAAATCTGATAGCTCCTTCACGGAGTGGAAAAGTGAGACACTCAGCTTGCTGATGGAGTCTCACTTTCCTGGCAATCAGATAAGCATCAGCCGGCAACAGCCCTTATTGATAGAGGCAGTTGTCAGAGCTGCTACACCTTCTCGGCATGACTCGTTCGTTGCCAGATCTGTGGTGAATGAGGCCGCCATTCGATTTGCCATCAAATCTTTTGGCGACTACAAGTTGCCCGGACCAGATGGCATATTTCCTGCCATGCTGAAGGAGGGTGCAGAGTTCGTGACAGCAGCCCTGAAGAAAATCTTCTCGGCATGCCTGGCACTGGCTTACATACCACGCTCTTGGAGGATGGTGAGGGTCGCTTTCATCCCAAAGGTTGGAAAAGACGACTACACCAGCCCCAAAAGCTTTAGACCAATCAGCACGACCTCTTTCATGCTGAAAAGTCTCGAACGACTGGTGGAACTGCGCATACGTCAGAAGTCGCTGAAGGCTCACCCTCTGTCTCTATTTCAGCATGCCTATCAGAGTGGAAAATCCTGCGAGTCGGCACTGCAAAACCTTGTTGCTAGGATAGAGCTGGCCATCGACAGGAGGGACTACGCTATGGGTATCTTTTTAGACATAGAGGGGGCGTTTGATAATGCCACTTTTGATAGTATGTGTAACTCTGCTAGTAGGCACGGCGTAGACCGGGTGCTAGTAAATTGGATTCGTTCGATGCTGGCCCAAAGAATCGTTTCGGTGCGAGCAGAGGAAGATCTGCTGGTGTCATCTGGGGTTAACAGAGGCTGCCCCCAAGGCGGTGTGCTGTCTCCGTTACTCTGGTGCATGGTAATCGATCCTCTACTCACCACCTTAAACGATTCGGGAGTCTACGCACAAGCATATGCGGACGACGTTGCTTGTTTGGTAACAGGCTCTTCGCTTATGAACATCTGCAGGAAAGTGCAGAAAACTCTGGATCGGATTGACACTTGGTGCTGTGCGAACGGGCTGTCGGCAAATCCCGCCAAGACTGGTATTGTCCTCTTTACCAGAAGGAGGAAGCTTGACGGAATCGTTCTGCCAAAGCTAAAAGGAGTCACAATCCAGCTATCCAAGGAAATTAAATATCTAGGAGTAATCCTCGATAGTAAGCTCCTATGGAAATCACACGTTGAGACAAAGGCATCCAAAGCGCTGACAGCTTTCTGGCAGCGCAAAGGTATCTTTGGGAAAACGTGGGGTCTCTCTCCTAGCAAGGTCCTATGGATCTACACAGCTATGATAAGACCCATTATCACCTATGCATCAGTGGTCTGGATGAGTAGACTATCCCTAGTGGGAGTCAGGAGGACCTTATCGAGACTACAACGCACTGTGGCCATCTGTTGCACCGGAGCTTTTCCGACTACTTCAGGCCCGGCACAGAGGCTCAGTTGTGGGGAGACTCAGAAAATGAGCCCGGCCAACACTGTTTTCGCATTTTTACGGATGGCTCCAGGACCGAGCATGGCTCCGGCTCTGGGGTCTACGTGGACTCCAGCGGGACAAAACTGCACTTTGCTCTTGGAATGCATGCATCTGTGTTTCAAGCGGAGGTGTATGCAGTTCAAGAAGCGATGAACTTTGTTGTGGAAAAACGATGGAGAGGCAGATCTATATGTGTTTGCAGCGACAGCCAAGCAGCGCTTATGGCCTTAGACAGCCCTCAAACCACATCAGGGGTAGTGAAGTCCTGTAAATCCAGGCTGAACTATGTCGGCAGACATAACAGCCTGATGCTAACATGGGTCCCGGGACACGTGGGTATCGCGGGTAACGAGACCTCTGACTCCTTAGCTAAGATGGGCTCTGAAGCCAACTTCTTTGGCCCAGAGCCCGCTTTGCCACTCCCCTCTGCGGCCATCACGGCCACGGTTAGCAAATGGGTAACTACTACCCACAAGCGAGCTTGGCAGGCTGAGAGAGGCTGCAGATGGACAAAACTGATGTTACCTGTCATGTCCGATCGACTGTCGCAAACCCTTCTGTCATTAAGCAGAGGGGAGTGCAGACGGCTGGTTGGACTAATGACGGGCCACTTTCTGTGGGCAAAGCACATGGAAAGGTTGGGCATCTCAGATAGTGTACTCTGCCCAGCTTGTGAAGAGGAGGATGAGACGGCGGACCACTTCCTGTGTGTCTGCCCCGCCTTCGCCCGAATCAGGTTTGAGGTCTTTGGCACTGATGTGTTAAGAAGCGAAAAAAAAAGCTGAATTAAAAAAAAGTAGTAGAAAGTTTAAAGTAAAAACATAAAAAGTAGCAGTAAGAAATCGGGAAATATTCGAATTATATAGAATAATAGAAGCAGTGGTATAAACAGAAGTATAAAAATAGTAGTAAGAAATTAATAGTAGTAAAAAAGTAGTATACAAATAGTACTAAACAATTAGTAGCGGAAATATTGGTACAGAATAAATGAAATAAAAATAGTTTAATATGATAATTAAAATAAGTTTAATAAGTTGAAAAAATGAAAAATTATTAAATGTAGTGAAGTTTACTCTCTGCAGTAAATGAAAAGCTAAAAAAGTTAAAGTTGAAACATATAAAGAGTAGTAAAATAAAAAGTATTAAATGAGTAGCAAAGAAGTTGAAGTAGTAAATGATGAGTTAATGTTGGAAGAGTTAAAAAATAGTAAAGAAGTGGTGGGGAAACGAGCAGTTAAATGAAAAGCAGTGTGACATGTAATAAGGTAGTAGAAAAATAGTACTAAGAAATTAGTCGTAAAAAGAATGATACAAAATAAAAGGAGTACAAATCATTAAATTTGATATTTAAAACCAGCTGAAGCTTAAAAAGTTAAAAAAATTAAAAAGTTGAAAAATGAGTAGTAGAGAAACTGAAAAGGTACCTAAATGTTAAGCTAAGCAAAGGAGATAGTTAAAAGGTAGTAAAAAATTAATCGGGAAATGAGCGCAGATTACAGTTGAAAGGCAGTTGCATAAAAGCAGAAGAATAATTAATTAGTAAAAAACAGTAGTAAAAAATAGTATTAAAAAATAGTAGTAAAAATTAGTAGTAGAAAAAACTATACAAAATGAAATTATCATAAACGTAAAATTACATATAAATTAGTTAAAACATGTTAAAGTATAAAACAGTGAGAAGAGCATGAAATGAGTAGTAAAGTACTTGAAACGGTAAAAGATAAGTTAAACAATTAAAGTTGAAATAGTTAAAAAGTAGTAGTGAAATAGTGGCAAAATGAGTGGATATTTCAGTTGGAAAAAGATGACTCAAAATCAGAAGTAAAATTAGATAGCAGAAATAGTAGTAAAAAATAGTAGCAGGAAAAGCTAAAGAAAATTCAAAAAAACGTCATCAGTCGATATTTCGCAGTTAAATGAAAAAAAATTAACAATAGCAACAATAGTCAGCCTGCAAAAAGAGTTTGAAGAAGTATTACGTTCAGTTTTTATTAAGGGGTTAGGGGTAGACAGAATTTTCAGAAAATTAATTTTTGTTGCATTTTCTCAAAGTACATTATCTTAGAAATATTGTGTAAAAATTTGAAGCGAATCCGACAAATATTTTTGAGTTATTCCACAATTGACAAAGGGTGCTCGGGCGCTCCAGAGCAAATAGCAAAACTTTAAATGCGTTTTTTCCCGCAACTATATTTTTTCAATTGTCGATCACTTAAAAACCGCTAGGTAGATTTCAATAAAATTTATACTGCTTTTAAAAAACATAAAAAACGCTTTGTTGCTCGAAGAATTTTTTTTTTTAATTTCAATTTTTTTTAAACAATTAATTGTCGACTTTTTTTCCGAGAATCTGAAAAATATTTCCTGAGGTCTCCATATTGTTAATTTTGAAAAAAGCTTCGATTGGGCAAAAGATTTTCTATTAATACAACTAATTTCTCTTGTCCGATTGATTTAAGATGAATCTTAAAGGACTTGTGATGAACACCGCAAGGGACTTCTGGGGAAACGGGCTCCACACAAACAGCGATAACTTTTACAATTATTAATTTTTTTTGTTGAAATGCTATGTTTTTATTTTTGTAAAAGATGCAATTAACTAGCAAAAAATTTTTTTTTGAAAATCATGAATTTTTCGGGCCTCTGACTACTCCTAACTATGTGACTCCAACTCCTAACTATAAACTCCAACATTTCCAACATGAAAAGTATACTCATTTTTCTTGGAAATACAAATAATTTTTTAAAATAGGTATTTTTCATAAATGTATGACATGTGTGCACACGCATATGCACATATACACAACCGCATACAAATCTATGTAATTAAAATGTTAAAATGGCTCTTGTATGGCAACCACCCAAAGGTAGCTTACATTAATAAATTTCACATTTGTCTACTGACTCGCATATGGGAACGTATAATCTGCACGCACTTACACCTATGTACATATATATGTCAATGTATGTATGTCACACAATCAACTTACTAACCCAAGACTTGGTGGGCGATGAGAGCATCACAAACGGCGAACTTTCGTCGCTGTCCTCGTACATTTAAGCTGCGCGTTTTTTTAACTATTTAACCCCGATTTGTGTGCGTGTCGGTTTATATTTTATTTTTGTTTATGTATAATTCTTTAAATTAAGTCTCTATGTGCAAATGTATTCTGTTCCATTCATTTTCAGTTCAATTTTTTTTTGTAATTTTTTTTACATGTCCGTGCTTTGGTTGCACATTTAGTTCGCTGCCGAGCTCTGCGCCACACAAAGGGAAAATAAAACAATTAAAGATAAATAAAATAAAAATAAAAATTAATTGAATTTAAGTTATCTGGAGGGCAAAACTGATTTAAAACAGGAAAAAATGTTGATGACAAATAATAGAAAAAAATATTGATTGCTAATTGGAAAGTGTCTAAATGCAATTAAATGTTTTAATTTCAATAAGATAAACCGGGGATTAACCTCATTTTGCTAAAAAAAGTTAGAAAAGCTTTTTATATC
Organism: Anastrepha obliqua; assembly: GCF_027943255.1. Taxonomy (NCBI): domain Eukaryota; kingdom Metazoa; phylum Arthropoda; class Insecta; order Diptera; family Tephritidae; genus Anastrepha; species Anastrepha obliqua. Next base: position 108,399,734 of record NC_072894.1, on the reverse strand, counting down.
CCTGCTACTTGTTCGATTCATCCAACGTTGAGTACAGTTGTGAGCAAAATACAGTTCTGGGTGAAGGAAATAGTAGAGGAAAAGTGAAAAATACTGTATCAGATAGTACGTCTGAGCTCATTGGACTTTTAATGAATAGTGATTCAACATCGCTAGTTGAGATAAAGGTACTTAGTTAGTTGCTGGCAGACAACTACCTCCTCCTCGCTCTCCAACTCTGTAATGTTTTAGAGAAGTAAAGTTTTTCTTTGGGATGTAGGAATCAGACCCCTCTTCATAGCTTTCAGAAATTCAAATAGACTTGGCATGATTGTAAACACAAGCGGCCTATGCTTACTTAGAGTCTTAGAGTTTTATGCCATTTCCAAATGCCAGTAGGCTTTTATGAAAAAACTTTTCATTTCGAATATTCATTTAGTGGTTTGCCATTGCCTGCCTACTTAGAGTCTTAGAGTTTTATGCCACTTCCAAATGCCAGTTGGATTTCATAGAAATCTCTTCATTTTGAATATTCATTTAGTGATTTGCCATTGCCTGCCTACTTAGAGTCTTAGAGTTTTATGCCACTTCCAAATGCCAGCTGGCTTTTATGAGAAACCTTTTCATTTCAGATATTCATTCGGAGGTAGGTTTGCCATTGCCTGCCGAAGGCTGAATGCTATCATAAAAATATTTTCTCCAATTTGATATTTCAAATACACAGCTCGTATTGAAGCCAGACCAACAGAAAACTGAAAATTGCATATTTAATTAAGTTGCCTTCTAGCCTTCTCCGTTTTGGGCAAGTTTGTATTGGCGCGTTTCTCTGATGTACTTTTCACAACCTTCAGATTTAATGATCTTAAGCCAAGCAAGCCAGAAAGTAATGAAAGTAAAGGGTGGATTTAACTTTAAGAAAGAGAAAATGGCTGAGATAATTAGGCACAGCGTAGTATATTATACGAACACTCAGAACGTTCTGATGTGTGAGCCGTATTAGTGTTGATTAGAGTGACTTTAAAAATTGATCTCAGCAAAAAAAAAAAAAAAATTAGAAAGGAAATTAAGCGATTATTTCTCACAATTTTCGACGGAGTGTGACAAGACTAGAATGGAGAGCAAAGGTCCACTAATGTTCACTTCCTTTTAGGTCAAAAATATTATAAATAGAAGCCCCTGTATAGGAGTTTCTAAGAGGCATTAATGGATATTGACAGGTTATGGCGACCATATTAATTTATCAGTGTCTGTCAATCCTGTTTTTTATTATTCAATCATTTATGCCAAATCAGCACGGCAATTTACCACATAGAGTACAGGGGACATGGCTTTTAAAAATATCTGAAAATCATAAAATTTTATTATCAACGATTATGGTTAAATCTTACACTGGTGATTTGAATGAGTTACCAATATCATATGACTTGACGGTGCTAGACTTTTCTTCTTATAGGCGCTCTCAACCCAGATTAGGGAAAATACATTTTGATCCACTGATGGCCTCAAAGTCAACACAACTCGAGCTACTGCTCAAAGGCGAAATTAGAAATTTGAAAAATTAAATATTTTAAAATATTGCAAATGATTGGAAACGTTTTTTCTAATAACGGCTGCCACTCGGCAGACATTGGAAGACCTCTGAGTGCGTCCTTGCACCTCATACTGTGGGTTTCTAAAACAAGATGAAGAAGTACATCGCAAATTGAACCAGAAACTGAATAAAATGTGCAAGTGCCGATTGAATATATGAGGCGTGTTTTTAAAGTAAGTACCGTTTTTAAATTACGCCGCCACAGCGCTGCGGTCGCCGTTTAGCGCATGCTCGTCGCTATATCTGTTGGGAAGCCACAGACGCCATTACTGAAGCATCGAGCGATGGAGTCTTCATCTGTTGGAGTGATTTTAAAATGCCTCCACTTATTGAGAATCCCAACGACTGTGAAGTGCGGCCTGTAATACGGTTTCTCTGTGCTCAAGGCTTCAAATCAGTTGACATTCATCACTAAATCAGTGAAGTGTATGGGGAAAAAATTATGAGTAATGGAATGGTGCGGAAATGGGTTAGGGCCTTTAAAGATGGCCGCACAAACATTCATGATGGGGAACGAAGTGGGAGACCTTCAGTCATTACCGATGAACTGATTCAAAAAGTAGACTGTAAAGTGAAAGAGAACAGACGAATCACGATTTCGTCCTTAGCTGAAAAGTATCCTGCTGTCTTAAGAAGTGTTTTTTACGAAATTGTGTCCGCCGTTTAAATTTTTGGAAATTGTGTCCACGCTGGGTGCCAAAAACGTTGACCGATGAGCACAAAACCAAAGGATTTGGAAGTGCATTGAGTTTTCTCGAACGAAACAGTAACGTGAAGGATGATTTTTTAAGCCATATTGTTACAGGCGATGTACCATGGGTAGCCTACGTTACACCGGAATCGAAGCAGCAATCAATGGAATGGCGGCATTCATCATCCCCTAGGAAAATTAAATTCATACAAACAATTTCGCTTCGGCGTTTAATTATAACTAAAACTTTCATTTGCCCAAGTTCAACAATGTCGTACGCAGTACTTTTACGCAGTAGTGATTCCATGGTCCGTAGAACTTGGACTTAAAATTCTCTTGTAGAAAAATCTACGCTGTAGTTTTGTTTACAGATACAAAATAGAAATACCTAGAAAAGTTAGCATATGTCAGCCTTTTTTTCAAGTTCTTCACTAAAAGAAGTTCGCCATAGCAGAAAAGTTAGTGTAATGGATAATGAAGCGAAGGTGGTCGGCTCTATGCCATCGTAATATATACAGATTTATATCCAACCAGATTTATGTGCAGCCAAATTCATGTCCATCCATATTTATATGCGGATTCATACCTAGCCAAGGGTTCCACCTTCAACAGCTCTCTTCAATGATTTATGGAGTATGTTTTATGCTGCTATAGCAACAAAAATCTACTAGACTAGAGTCGGTGGTTAGTAATGGTTGAGATTTATTAAAGGTTTAAAATCTATATATAAGTTGGGTAAACCACTAGGAGTTGTTATGCTCTACTTAACGAGCTTTCTAAGCAGTAGACATTTTTTTAAATTCTACTAAAAAACAGTAACTGAGTTAAGCAATCTTTTCTCTTTACTTCTCTTAGACCTTAAATATAACGTACGCTAGGCTTGAACTCTTGAAAAATCTACTAAAAGTATTTCTAAACGCCTCTTGAGCATTAAAAAAGTAAAAATATAACTCGCAGATGTAGTTTGGCAATTTTTAAAACTTGAACAAATTTCGAGATCGACATAATTTTAAATTAACTTCTAGAAGCATACAAATATGCAGACTTAAAAAATACCATCTAAATGTATAGTTTATCAAGGAATAAAAATAAAAAATTAAAAAAAAAACAAAAAAAAATTTAATTTTCATGTTTTCACGCAAACATATTTACGCACTTAGTTACTTGTAAGCAAAACAAAAAAACTTGTAAAAAAACAAATATTTTAATTAAAATTTTTCTAATAACTTAAATTTCAAAAACTAAACTGGTTCTGCTAAAAAAGATAATTAAAACGAATAAAATAAAAATTACGCAGAATTTCAATTTAACATTCAATCACATCCCAGAGCATTAAAGTAACTTGAAAGCAACAAAAAAAAAAGCGAAAACCCTGGTTAAACTCTGAAAAGTGTGTTCTGCTTGCCTGCCGCTCATTTAAAGTGAGTTAATTGAAAGCATTTTAATTTAATTGCACTTTAAATGAGTTAATTTCACTTTGTGCGCACAAAACAAAAACAAAAAATACAAAAAACAGAACAACAAAAAAAACTGCACTGTAACACAAAAACATCCGTAGTAATAAAAAACAAAAAAAAAAAAGCACGCGCCTGCGGTGAACTACTGACCGCACCGGGTAGTGCAAACGGCCAACGGAGCGTATGAGTGACCGCTGACTGGCAAGTAAATAAACGAGCGCCAGCAAATAAACTGAGTAGTGTTTGTGCCTACAAAAACCTGCACAAGTGGCGCTGAGCTGCATGGGAAACTAGTACGAGTAGATGCTGCTGCACATAGGTGAATGTAAACCACTTTACGCCCAAAAGTATGCAACAAAATTGTATGCAATATTTCCGTATAGCCGCTATGATGAAACGCACAAAGAAATTTAAAGTTTTTTTACAAAAAAAAAAACAATTTTTGAGTTCGCTTTAATATAATTATGAGTTTTTTTTTCAGTAAGTCAGACTTTGTTTTTAACTTAAACAACATACGAAACTTTTTTACTTTTTTTAAATTCACAAACACATACAAAAATGTTCGAAATATGCGAGTTAAAATGTTTTTTGGTTTTCGTCGTTTTTTTTTTTTGGCTTTCAATTATTATAAAATAACTTCCATCACTGCGTACAAACAAATATGGCGCGGTGTTACGCTTGGGCTGCCGCGTGATGACTGCCGCAACAATGGCGATTTAATGTATTCTTAAGCCTGCTAAGCTACAAAAGCGTTAAGAAAGTAAGAGGAATAAGGGAGAGAGAGCAGAATTTTTCAGAATAAAGTGGAATGGCAAGTAGGCGAATTGGTTGTTGATTGAATGCCGAGTTGTTGGTCATGTCGCCAACTTAATAGGGTGAGCAGCTAACACTTTGTAGACTTACGTACGTAGACTCTTTGATGGGCTCGCAAGCAGTTGGCAACGAAGCAAGCAGCAAGGCAGAAAACATTACACAGTAAACGAAACACACAACCACTCACTTACGAGTGCGCATACATACTCGTACCTATACCACTACCGCTCTACATATGTGCAAGTGTATGTGCATAGCCAACGGCTAGGCAAGCAGCCAAAAGTGCCTCATACAAACGATTTATCATGTAAGCGTATGCTGCTGCTCTGCAAAACTGATTGCTGCACACTCATACACTAACTCCAATGTGTAGCGGCCCACTTGATGTGCACACCAAAAACCCCAACTCCTACCGCGTACTTTCGCACCTATACATCTTTTTGGTCGCGCCAATGACGATGTCCGTGCAAATTGGCATTCGACATGAAAATATGGTAATATTACGTACTGTAACTTGTATTTATTGCCACGCGTGCAATTTTGTTGTTGTTGTTCCTTTATTATTATTGCCCGTTTATTTGTTGTGAGTATAGTGGCTACATGCTTGCCGCTTCCTTCAGTCATTCAACAAAGTATTTTGTTGTGGGCAGCTCGAAATGATGCATTTTCACACAAAAACGTATGTTGTTTTTGTTCTTATTTGACTCGAAACATTTGTACATAGTTATGTTTTGATATCGTATGGCTCAAATGGTTGTTTCTGTAGTGATTATTGTTGTTTTGCTATCTTCAACACACTATTACCTTACTTTTGCGCTGCTTTTGATTTCACTTTCATTGACTTACCTTCGTTGGTGTTTGCGGCGCAAATAAGCAGCCAAACGAAGGCACGACTTTCGGTGGGTTTTCTGCACAGTCTTTGCACGCCGTTCTTTAGCTTTTGTGTGTTACTTCGTCCTTTTTGCAAATACCAACCCCTTCACTACAGTACCGAATAAATGGGTGTAGGAGTGTGTGAGTGTATATGCTCACATGCATACGAATACTTATATCTGCATATGCATGTGAATAGTTTTCGCTAAGCGTATAAGTGTATCACATCTTGACCCACGTAACGGTTATTGGTAACACTTAAAAGGAGGCGCGTCAGTCATAGATACTCGTATATGCATCGATATAATTTAAGTTGATATGTATAGAAGTAAGATAGTAAGTCAGTATAAGAAGTAAATGTATGTGATCGGAGTAAATAAATAATGCTGATGATTCCACTATTGTCGCTCGATATATCAGCGCCTTCATTCGAAGTGGAATCAAACTTAAAGAAAGTTAAATAAAAAAAAAAATCACCAATTACTGCAGGAATTATTGTAAATTGTTTCGGACGAGTAGTGAAATTTCTAAGATACCAAAAGAAAAAAGACTTGTACAGGGTGACCAGATAGCAATTTTAGTGTTTCCAATTGTTATGGAACATGGGTCTTTTCGCAAGTATTTGTGACGAATGGGAAAAGTGATGCTACCAAACTGCATACATAGAGATACTGAGTAGGATGATGCGGAGCACACCTTCTTTAAATGCGAGAAGTGGAACATAGAGAGAACAGCTTTGCAACCAGCTATTGTTGTACTCACACCTGAAGAAATGATCGAGAAAATGATGATAGACAAAGAAAAATGGAAAACCGTCGCAAATTTCGGGGAAGATATTATCCGAAAAAAGGAGCGCGAAATGGAAAGTTATGCTGAAGAGCATTGAGCATATGATTCTCAAAACAGGCGCCCCGGGCGCAGGGTGAGTAAGTAAGTGTCCTGCTTTGGACGCCGCACACTGGGGATTTTTGTACAGAGATGCGGAAAAAAGTATACATCCCAAAAAATATTTACATTTTTACTACTAACGAAGTTTTATATATTTGTGTATGAAAAGAACATGTCTAAAAACTATTTTTTAAAAAAATGTAAAAAAATTTTTTCTTTTAAAATTCATAAATTTAAATTTTTTTTTTTTTATTAACATAAGCCAGCAAATATTTACGCACAGGATACATGCAAGTTCATAATTCTGAATTACCCTCAAAATGTCAAAACAAAATTAAAAGTGTTTCGTTATCATTATGCACACACTAGAAAGCGTTTAGTTATTATCATTGCCAAAAAATAATCAGTGGCGCCTGGTGGCACCTGCAATTGATTAAAACTGAAAGAGACGTTATTAAGCAACACGTTGATACTAGTTTCTGACCGTAGGTAAATGTAGCTCAACTTGCAGATCCAAGAATATGAAGGAATATAATTTTTTTTTTTTTTCGTAAAATTAATTATAAATAGCTAATAAAATGCTTTACAGCCTTTGTTCTTCCGGCTAAAATATATAAAAATATCGTACCCTAAATGAAAAATAAAAAATTGGAAGTCGGCTCAAGCAAAAGGAAAAAAAAACCACCTTGGGCTTTGAAGTTTTTTCTTAGTCAGTTCAATACTATAAAAAAATTATACTTTTGACATATCTATAAAAAAAAACTGTAAGTCGGAGTTTAGTAATTCTTTTTGATTTTATTGTTGGTTCTATTCTGGAATTTAGGAATACCATTAAACATTGCGTAGGTGGTATGTTGCAAATTTGACCTTTTTCCGCAAAATCCCCAGGGTGCGCCGTCTTGGCCCTTTACCTCGAAGAAATGCGGAAGCAGTCCAGGGATGGAGGGAAAAATCCAAGAGAAGAGGGGGGATATTTTCAGTGGAGTCCCCACAGACGTTCTATATGGTGCGAAGGCATTTTTAACTCAACCTCACTGCCAAAAAAACAAAATTGGTAGGTTTCAGTAGCTGTCAAGAAGTATACCAATGATGTTCAACTGACAAACTAATCAGTAAAGATTTCCGTGTCAAGGTGCATTATTTCACCCATAGGGGAAAATATTTAAACAATTTTATTACAATTTCCACCCACAAGTATTCGACCAAGCATGAATTACATCCACAAAGATTGATTGTTTATGGCATCGGACTCTGCTGCAGTGCAAAGGACCGCATGTATTGCGTGCTGCGGTGATGTCAATACATGCAGTTTTTTGCACTCTGCCCTGTTTAGTGATATTAAAGCCCCTCCGAAGAGCTTCCCACCAAACCAAGGCATCCATACGTCAAAATTGGCAGAACCACTGCGTTGTACATCCAAAACACGACCAGTGGCTTGAGTCCCCATTTTTTACCGAACATAGACTTGCTGGGTTCTGGCGAAGCTATACTGGCTTTCTTTACCCAATTTCTAATCAGTAGCTTCCAATGAAGTTTGGAGTCAAGTATAACCTGTAGTATTAAGGGACCTTCACATGATCAATTTTCATTCTATATATTTTCGATGCCCCTCATATGACCACTCCAAAAATAAATATTATTATTAGGGTATCATAAACTCAAAGCTACATCAGATAGCCACATTTGCCTGTCAGTGCTTGGTTTAATATATTGATTCCTATAACTAGAAACAGAAAAAATCTGAGCCTTGAACTAACATATAAAAAGTGGGCATACAAAGAGAAACATTTCTTTTTTTTTAGTGCCTTTAAATTGAATATCTTGAAAACGGTACATTTTGAATATCACATTATTTACCAAAATTAGTCAGAAATGATCTAAATAATAACTTCCTTAAGTCTAAAAAAATTTCCTTTAGTTTAAGCTTCTCGACTGCTGCAGTGTCTTTCAGGCTGAACTGATGGCAATAATAATAAAAGCTGTGACACCTGGAGATGATATGTACACTTCCACTAATAGCCAGACGGCGATAAAATCCCTCTCAGAGCAGTCGACCACCTCCAAGGTACCCATGAAATGCCGCACACCTCTTAATGAGATGGCTGAGACATTTCCCTTAAAGGTGACATGGGCTGCTGGTCATTGCAACATTGAGGGTAACTTTAGGACCCTTGAGGGTAACTTTAGCTAGCGAGACTTGGCATTAAGTTGACTCATGAGTACACAGATAATGACATAGTCATACCTTTACGGACTTGTAAGCTACTTATTTTGAACGAAATTGTAAGAGCAGCGAATGAAAGATGGTGTAATGAAATCACTTTCAGTATAGCCCGACAATTGTGGCCGACTTTCAGTGCTAAACGCACAGAATCTCTGCTAGGCTAAAATAAGTATAATATTAGCACGCTAATTTTCCGTTATAACGGAGCACTGCCGAATAGACAGACACGAGGACGCATAGAATGGGCGTACGCAAAACATGACTTACAAATTAGGAAGATGGGATCTCTCACCTGCTGTGCCATTGTCCTATTCTACCAAGATGTATCTAGATTCACTATTTTAGAGAGACAATTTTTTAAAGAATTGGTAGGCTTATGTACTGAAAAATACACACTTGTTTTAGGGGAGCTAAGAAGAAGTTCCCCACATGGCATCACAATGGGCTATGAGCCTGAGTGAGCCCCATAGTGGACAACCGCTTCAACCTAATCTAACCCAAGCAAATCTAAGTATTTAGAACGAGGTTTATTTTTTATTTATTCATTAAAGTCTAACAAAAGTATGTACTTAGAATTATCTGATTCAAGTCAAATATGCCCCGTTTTGTTCGAAAACTTGTTGCCATTTAGAAGGCAACTTCATTATCCCCCCTTTATAAAACACCCCTCCTTATTTGCAAAAAACTCAGACAACCAGTTTTCGCAAGCCTCTTTTGAGGCCAACTTGGTATCACCAAGGGCGTTTTGTATGGACTGGAAGAGATGATAGTCACTTGGTGCCAGGTCTGGACTATATGGTGGGTGCGATAGAATATCCCATCCGAGCTCCCGTAGCTTCTGGCGGGTAATCAAAGATGTGTGAGGACAAGCGTTGTTCTGGTCGAACACAACCCCATTCTTATTGACCAATTCTGGCTGCTTCTGGTCAATCGCCTGCTTCAAACGGTCAAGTTGCTCACAGTAGAGGACCGAATTAAGGGTCTGGCCATAGTTGAGCAGCTCATAGTGGATAATTCCTTTCCAATCCCACCAAACACACAGCAAAACCTTCCTGGCGGTCAATCCGGGCTTGGCGATGAACCACGATATTTTTCGCTTGGCGTTGTCGTACGTGATCCACTTTTCATCGCCAGTCACCATCCGCTTCAAAAATGAGTCAAGTTCGTTCCGTTTTAGCAGAGAATCGCAAGCGTTGATTCGGTCCAAGAGATTTTTTTGCGTCAACACGTGTGGCACCCAAACATCCAGCTTTTTTTGGAATCCAATCTTCTGCAAATGGTACCAAACGAGTTTTTGGCCTACACCTAATTCCTGACTAATCGAGCGAATGCTCACATGCCGGTCTCTTTGGATAATTTAAACGATTTTATCAGTTTCTATGACGATTGGCCTACCAGTACGGGGTGCATCTTCGAGTACGGGGTGCTACTACTCGAACCAATGCTGTGCTGTGCGAATCGTTACAGTATCAGGCCCATAAACTTCACAAATTTTTGCCACCGCCTTTGTTGCATTTTTACCTCTAAGGTAGTAAAAACGTAAAATATGACGAATTTCTTGCTTGGTGGACTCCATCTTTGACGCGCTATAACTATAAGACTGAAACGTACGATCACGAATACTGTGAAAGAGACACTTGTAGTACAGATTGTCGTCTTGAAATCGCCGTTTAGTGTGACCCGATGCAATAAGTACAACGCAACATATGTTTAAATGTCGCGCTCAATTGACAAAATACGACATTACCTTTTCCCCAACCCAATATACCTACAAGGTATTATTGCATTTGAAATTCTAAGGAGTGGCGCATTGGCACTATACATATTATTCTATTAAAGTCAACACGAAAAATCTTGCAACGGCGAAAATTTCTGCAAGGACCATTAAATTGTATTCTTTCTAAAGGGTGGTTAAGTTTCAAGGGCCGGTGTTGATTTGAAATAAAATACAATTTTTTTAAGAAATTGTTGTCATTTCTCTTTATCATGATAATATTAGTATAGCTCAATTACGTATGGAACAAAATATTGGCCAAATGACTGCCGCAAACCTCCATCCGATGGTCCAAATTTTCGATTACGTTGAGGCATAATTGAAGTTCTATGCCGTTAATGTGCCGAATTATCTCATCCTTTGGCTTTTGAATTGTTGCCGGCTTATAAACGCCAATTTTGGCATTAATAAGATCAAAGATAAATGATACTGCCTGTCACCTAATGGAAAGGACTAATCAAACGCCAACAGGATTCGTATGATGATTTCGGGTCTGAGAAATTGAGTGAATGTGCTGCGAAACGTACAACAATTTTTTGAACCCTCTTCACTCGATTTATATGGACTACATGATAAGGTCTCCAAATAAAAGCAGCATAATCTAATATGGACCGAACAAACACAGAGTATAATATCTTAAGAGTAAATGGGTCGGGGAAGAGTGACGTCTAACAAAAGCGAGCATAGCAGGTGAATTGGAAACGGCGTAATAAATACGTGATAAAATTAAGCTTTGTAACAACGAAACCCCCTAAATCTTTTATTACATCGGACGAAGTAAGTTATATAAAATTAATATGATAAGAGGTATTAAGCAGATAATTTGGAAATTGGCCTGTAATTTGCAATATCACTTTTTCTACCGCTTTTGAAAATAGGAGTGACTGAAGTCAACTTCCAATCAACGATAAATATTCCTTCAGCCCAGGATTTGTTAAAAGTTAGTTTAAGAGGTTGCACCAAAGAGCGACAATTTTTAAACAAAGTTACAGAAAGCCCGTTTACATTCGAATGAGCAGAGTTTTTAATCTTTAACAATTTCTCAATGACATCACCATCTGATAGAACATGTGAACCGAAGTCAACTGAAGAAGGCAATTTCCTCAAGAAATTATGGCGAATGGCAGCCAAATGTTCTTCCTGAATATCTCCATTTTTCGGGTAACCCTCTATATAAATATATATAAAAATTGTGAAGTCGTTAGTTTTACAAACCAAAGTCACCTGGTTTTGCTTTGGCCAATCACTTATTTTTAAGCTCCTCGGTTTTCCATTTATTTCCCATTTCTTTAACGCCATTTCTTACAAATTGGCAAATAATTTTTAAATTTAAAAAATTAACATTTATTCCATTATTGCAATACGTTATTGCTTTGAATTCCTTTTTGTAACGGTACTTGTTATTTGCTATCTTTTTTATTGTTTTATTATTTTTAAATTTTTTTTATTCTCATCTTATGTTGTTCCTCTCGGATTTCTTGACTTGGCTTCAACACACATCCCCTTATATAAAACCCACACCACTGCAATAGATTTCATAATAACATTACCGTTATAAGCATAGAACAATTATTACAGGCACAGAAATTTTATAACTGCTCTTGCTTTATTTTTCTACATTTTCTGGTGATGTAGTTACAGTTCCTCTTGTTTAATATTTTTTAGAAAGTTTTATTCAACTTTGCATATGGAGGTACAAAAGAAATAATCCTTAAAAGGATATGCTTGTTAGCAAGTTGAAATGTGAAAAATATGTCTGACAACAACACACACTAAAAGGGGTAAGTACACTCCTGTGTTTGTATAAATATTTAGCAACTTTTTGCTGCTGTCGTTGGAGCAGTCGACAACTTGCGTTCCGACGTTTGTGGCTTATGCGGTACGTTGTGCAGGACATTGTGGGCATAATTTTTTATTATTTTTTTCTCTCGTTTTTATTATTTCCTAGCTTTATTTGACTATATCCACATTTTACTTGCCTCTTCGTTAATATATGTGTGCATGTGTGAGTAGACATTTTTTATTTTCATATTTTTCATATGATTGCTGCAGTCGCTAGCTAGAAAGTAAATACATTGTGAGAATTATTTGAGAGCCCAATGAAAACAAAAAGAAAAAAAAAACACAACTATATGCGAGTATTTATATATAATTGTCGCTTATCCCCTTTTTGGGAGCTGGATTAAGCTCCTCCCAAGTCTAAAACAGCTTAATTTCTGGTGCTACTGAATTTCATAAATTTGTTCCATAAAACCCTATCAAGCAAGGGGAGTCAGAGCTTACCTTACTTTAAAGTTTTGTTGAGGAAAATCGGCCTCGTTTTTCACTGATTTCAATAATCTTCATTTTATTTCATTCCTTTCCATTCGACCCCAACGTTGCCTAAGAACACGTTCGCTTATTTATAAAGATAGCAGAAAAGTTAGTCCACAGCGCGATGGATATCGTTAACAATGAGGGTTAAGGAACATGCATCAAAGCACGTTTGTGAGGTCAGTGACAGCGAAACAGAAGATATTAGACAACGAAACGAACTCTTAAGTCGACGTGAGACAGTACGGAGGAAGAGGGCAACTGGGGTAGTTTCTATCTGAAATAAACACAACTTTGGGAAGATTAAAGTTAATGTAACTTTTGACGCACTGCATGAGCCTCGTGGCCAAAGCAGTCCCGGGTGGCCGGTAGTCGTAGTACCGGGTGATGTTCGGTATTTAGACGGTAGGAGGTTGGTTTTTTTGTCGGGACAGTCTAGAAAGTACAGCACTCACACAACATTAAGTCCATTGTACTGCACTCGGGTTCCATTTTTAATTTTTTTTAATCCTGCCCGACCTCCGATCTGAGTGCCAAGGAGCCAAGGTGGTCGCTCCTTAACACATCAGTGCCTCAAGCCTGATTCGAGCTAAGGCGGGGCAGACGCACACGAAGTGGTCCGCCGTCTCATCCTCCTCTCCACATGCTGGGCAGAATCTACTGTCTGAGATTCCTACCTTTTTCATGTGCTTCAACCATAAAAAGGGGCCTGTCATCAATCAGCTGCTTAATGACAGGAAGTTCTGCGACAGTCGGTCGGATATGACAGATAACATCAGTTTTGTTCATCTGCGTTCAATTTCGTTCATCTCTCTAAGCCTCGCATGCTCGCTTCTGGGTTAAAGTAACCCGTTTGCTAACCGTGGATTTTCTGACTGCAGAAGGGAGTGGCAGAGCCCGTCCTAGCTAGGGAGTCAGAGATCTCGTTACTCGCGATACCACCTGTCCCGGGGGCCATGTTAGCATCAGGATACTATGTCCACCGACATATTTCAGCCTGGATTTACAGAACTCAACCACCCTTAAAGTGGGTGGAGGGCTGTCTTAGGCCACGAGCGCAGTTTTGCTGTCGCTGCTGACACCTACAACTCTGCCTTTTCATCTGTTTTCCATAACAAAGTTCATTGCCTCTTGAATAGCATACATCTCCGCTTGAAACAAAGATGCGTGCATTCCAAGAGGAAAGTGCAGTTTTGTCCCGCTGGATTTCACGTAGACATCAGAGCTGGAATCGTGCTCGGTCCTGGAGCCATTCGTGAAAATACGAAAACAGTGTTTACCGGGCTCATTTTCAAAGTTTGAGCACAATTGAGCCTCTGGCAGCACCACACTCTATCTCTTTTCAAGTACGACTCCTGACGGCATGGAGTCCAAGGAGCATGGAGAGGCTAGTTGGATCGAAGTCCATGCTTTCTCTGTTGTCCTATTCCGGACATGGGCCATACCAATTCCCACTGTGTTTCAGACTGTAGATGGCCTTCGAGGCCTCTCCTTGGATGAAAACATCAAGCGGTGGTAGACTAACTAGAGCATCTAATGCCGGGCCTGAGGTAGTTAGAAAAGCTTTACTGTAACAGATGGTTACGGTGCGTTGTAGTCTCGATAAGGTCCTCCTAACTCCCACGAGAGAGAGTCTACTCATCCAAACTACTGATTAATAGATGATAATAGGTCTTATCATAGCCAACATAGACAACACATTTCCCCAAAGACAGTTTTGTTGTGCCAGAAGGCTGTCAGAGCTTTGGATGCCTTTGTTTCAATGTGTGACTTCCAAAGGAGTTGACTATCGAGGATTACTTCAAGAAATTTCAACGGTTTCGTTAATCTGTTTTGATTTCTGACAGGGTAGGTGATTAGCCTGCCGATGGAAGGTTTAATTCGGGTTAAAGTCCAACACTGAGGGGTTAAAAGCTTCTAATACTTCTCACTTTTCTAAAGCTTTGGACAAAGTCAACTATTTATTTCATTCGTAAGCTTTCCATATACGGAATCAGCGGTACTTTACTGAAAGTTTTCAAAAGTTTTTTAGTCCGGCGGAAGTTTTTAGTAAAACTTGGTCCTACAAAATCTGACTTTACCATCAACGCCTGGTCTGAAATACCACAAGGCACTCCCTTTGGGTCACTGTTGTTTTTGTTGGTTATAAACGATTTGCCTCATCACAATTTGCTAAATGCTTCATATTTGCGGACGATGCCAAAGTCTATCTGCTGATACGTCATTGAATTCAATGCCATAACTTGCAGTCTGATCTTACTGCCTTTCAGCAATGGTGTTTCGAGAATAATTTGTTCCGCAACACAAAGAAATGTAATGTGGTTTCGTACAACAGGACTCCTATGTTCCTATAGACTTTTTTCTTATAATTTTATGTGAAATTTGAATTGGCTAGAAAAGGAATTGGCAGATAAATCCCTCCTTGTAAATATATATATTATATATATTTATATATTCCTAAATGGGGTATGAAAAATATTTTCTTCCAACCATACACATCTTAGCTTAGGGAAAATTGTAATTATTTATTATATCTGAAGAGCAGTTAATTTTTTTTTGCTCAGTGTATCAATTTCACTTTCTTTTACGTTTAGTTACATCAAAAATGTACAACACATAGATACAAAAAAACAAAAAACACACACACATGCCCGTACATCCATCCAAACACCTTCTATTCATATAATAGAAAAAAGTTGGCTTACAAGCTTGCGACAAAGTCTGAAGTACTGGGTGGTTTCGTTTGTAGTGAGCAGGAGGGCGGCGCGCACAGTGTTTTGATTGAGAGGCGGTAGGTGGAAAAAAGTACTGCTGATAGTTGATAGAAAAAATTTCTTTAGCTTCGAGGGTAAAAAGTAAAAGTCGCAAATGGAAAATTTTACGTCATTTACTTAATTTCTCCCGATCGAAGATTTTTTAAGGAAAAAAGTGAGTCGGCGCGATATCGACTAACCAGTTTAATTGCGTTTGGCTGTGAACTGTTCAATGCCAAGTGCGATATTTTCAACCCTAATGAATTCGATATGAGTTATGAGTTTTTAAGTGAAGGTATTCATCATTTATTTAATGATTTTTTTCATCAAAAATTAGATTTGGAAATGGAGATGCTTTAATTTTGGAGCAAAAACGAATGTCAGTACCGGTTCTTTAGATATTAAAATTAGATGCATATTTCAGAGAGTTTCATGCAGTTTTCGTATAAAGCTATGGATAATTCAATATTTTCCCACAACTTAATCTATTTTTAGTTTTTTTTTCGATAATTTCGTGCAAATAATTATGTGAACAATGGGAAAATCTCACTAAACATGAGTGAATTGAGAATATTTACTGCCAGGTCACGCTTTAATATCAACATAACCGAAAAGGTCCACAGGGGCACTCCACAGGGAGGAGTATTATCTGCACTTCTTTGGTTATGTGAGATCAGCAAAATCTTAATAAAACTTAATAGACTTTCGGATAGCCAAGCTGCAATTCAGGCACTGGATTCGGCTACAATGACCTCTAAAGTAATGGAACAAAGAAGGAATAGCCTAATCACCTTGAGTGAAAACCATAAAGTTTCTTTAATCTGGGTCCTGGGACATCGGCACATTGAAGGTAACGAAAAAGCAGATGAACTGGCAAGAGTGGGATCTGCCATGAAAAACGCTCTTGCAGAATCGGTATTCACACCATTAGGTGCAGTCAAGAGTACAATTTCCCTAAAATACCTCAGAATCGCGTATTGTATATGGAGAGGTCAGACGAAATACAAAATCAGCAGGACGTTATGGCTCACTTACAACGTCAAGCAATTGTCGCCCTATGGAAGGACAGAATGTTAATTCTGGACAAACCGCTGTTCGAGAGTCTCGAGCAACTGTTTGGCTTAGACGTCAACAGCCCACTAAGGTTCCTAAACCGCACAGACTGGATAGGATATAGTCTTGCTGTAAATAACTGCGAAACAAGTTGTTAGCGAGGATGTGGCAACAAAATGGTGCGGACGCGCTAGTTGGATTCTGGATGAATCACCACTCTAACCAACCAGCCAACCAACGCTTTAAGTCAACTGACTTCAGTTCTGTTTTTTTGGTTAGGTTGCTACAGCTGTGATTAAGATTTCTATCAAAATTTGATTGGCATTGCTTGACATTTGCAAATGTTACGTCGGCTTGTGTAAATCTGCCTCTGCACGTGTTTTCGTTTGTTTACAGTTTTAAAAATTGAGTTGAGTTTGACTCAAGAAGTTTGTATTAAATTTTGCATTAAAAAATAATAAATGCTGCGAAAACCTTAGAAATTGCGGGTAACTGTTTCGGCAATGATAGTCTAAAGGAAAGCCGCTTAAGAGTGGCATGAAGGCTTGGTGAGTCCAATGAGGATGACGTTGAGAGAACGTAGTGGCAGACCTTCAGAGATCTGGAAGAGGACTTGACCACTGCGTATGGATCCGTTCAGGACAGTTCATGATTTGGTTTTGCGCAACGTGCAAAGGTCTAAAAATCTTGCGCAGAATCTTTCTCTCGAACACTCCAAGCGTCGCTTCATCGGATGTTGTCATCGTACACGCTCCTGCGCCATGCGTTAGGACGGGTATGATGAGAGCTGATAATACTACTCTTCATGAATAAATTTCTATTTTGAATCTTCTGTATATATTCCGGAAATATATTAGGAAATATAGAGAGGAGAACCTTTATTTATTTTTGATAGTGGAAAGCTAATATTAACTCTTTTATGCAAACGTTTCCAGTAATGATTTCTATGATTCCTTTATGGATATCTCAATATATGACTCAATTTTAGTGTATGGCTGACTCAATTGATTTAAACATTTCCCCAGCTAACTTCATATAATCGCAACACTGTGCGCCGGTATGAATGAGCCGAGCCAGTACTCATTCACGCTATTCGTAATAATTTCTTTCATGTTCGAAACTTTGCGTAATGCCAAGTGAAAGTATTTCGCCTGTAAAAGTATGCACACATCTGCATACGTAAAAGTACACACAAAAACGTAAACATGCATACATACAAATACTAGCATAATGTCTGGGAATTTCCAAAGTAGTGCAGATTTATGCCCTCACCACTATTGCGTGGTGGAGCTTACAGTAAGAGGCGGCAAGTGAAAAGAAAAGGAGGCATGCGCTGCTACATTTAAATTATTTTACCGTTAAAGCCATTGCATTGCATTCGATGTGTGTGTGTTTGCTTAAAGTACGATTTAATACAAAAGCGATAAGTGGAAAAATATGAAAAGCAATAAGAAAAGGGTGCTGGAATGAAAAGTGAATGCAGAGGAGGAGAAGGGGTGGGAGTAGGGTTAGGTAACATAATGGCGCTGTTACGTATGCTCGAGTGCAGAAATATTGTTTTGTCATCCGTGTAGTTTTGAAGAATTTGAAGAATTTATGCATATGTATATGTATGGAAAACACATACACTTCATACTCGTGCTTTTGTGTTTATGTTAGAATTATGAAAATGTAGGTGAGCGTTGATGGATATTTGTACGTTCTGTAACGCTTTGAGTACAGGAATGCAAGAATGTACTAAAGATGCTTTGAAGAAGCGGACATATGTACAAATGTACATATATTGTTTTTCTTCATAATTTTTTGTTTCAGAGTGCTTAGCCGGTACAGTGACGTAATGGCCAAAAATGTTTAGCTATTGGAAAAACAGCATTTTATGCATAAAAGGTATTTGCTTCAGCATAAGCCCAATCATTCACGGAAAAACTCAGTGACTCTTCAGTAAATAAAACGTATCAAATATGGGAGAAAAAGGAGCCATGGATTAAAAACCGGTACGTATTATTAGGCCTCGGTAGTCTAGCGTAAGTGTACTAGGCTGCCATCGCGGAGGTTGTGGGTTCGAATCCCACGTAAAGCACGGTCATCGCACTTTTTCAAACTCACCTACTTTCGCAGTTTGTAAAAAAAAGAAGCTAATTTCATTACTCAACCCCAAAATCTTATCCTGTTGATCCTTACTCCTGCACAAAAGTCAGCGCATTATTTGCATTGTGGTTGCTAAAACTAGCAAAAAACAAAGAAACGACACAGTTACATATTGCATCAGTGGCGCCAACAAGCGGAAGCGGGCGATCGCGGTAATAGCGCTGATACAACAAATTTAGCGAAGTCCTCAACCATCTGTGCGATCCTTCTACCAGAAAAATGTGAAACACAGATGGTGCTCCAAGCAGTAAGAAAGCGTTGTACCTAAGCAACGACAGGTGGGCATTCCCACTAATTAGGACTGGTAGGGGCAGGCTAATCACCTACCCTGTCAGAAAGCAAAATAGATTAACGAAACCAACTCAAGACTGAGTCTTGTTGAGGCCCTATGCTCCCGAGTGGAGTGAACAAGGAAAAAAAATATTATTATTGTCTGGTCGACATATATCGATACGACTGTACGATAGCGGCGTCGGGCAATGACCTAGCCTTTGGCCTGTGTGCCAAGGTAAACGACTACCTCACCTGCCTTTCTCGCTTTTTCAATGCGCGGAATCTACAATTTTCCCTCACTAAGTCCACGGCGAACCTCGCTACCACCTGAACAAAGAGGTTAAGCTGCAACTTAAGGGGGTATTCTAGTGTGGAATATTGAAAAAATCTAATTATTTTTTTGCATATTTTTAAAGTTTAGAAATTTAAGAATACACCAGTAAGAGGATTTTTTCAAATTCCTATTATTTCATGAGTTATAGCCTCTTTGATGACATGGCATCGGTTCCGATCCAACCGCTTCTGAAAACTTTGAACGCGTTGTTTCTCAAAACTACTTTTTTCTAGCTGGCGGTAAGGATATCTCGCGTTCTAGTAAACGGAGGAAATTTAGGGAGGATGTTCTTTATATATTCATTCATCTGATGGCGGTAGCTCAATACTATTACTTTTCATTTAATATTAAAAAAAAAATCGGAATCGTTAAAAAAATATGCAAACATTTTTTTTCAAACAACCGCCATATTGTGAAAAAACCTTCTTTGATTTGTTCAAGGCTCAATTGATAGCGGCATCTATAATAATTAAGAATTTTGGTTTGGTTTTTATTTTTCAGATCACCAGAAGTGTTGGAATCACGCACGCCAGGACACCCCCTTTTTTGGATCCCTTACTTTGACTGCGCATAAATTTGTAAATTAATTTTTTTTGTTTTTTGGGTTAGTTTTTAATGTAATAATTAATAATCAAGAGAGAAAGATTCTGCGCAATATTTTAGGACCTTTGCACGTTGGCAACGGCGAATATCACAGGCGATGGAATGATGAGCTGTATGAGCTTTACGTCGATATAGACATAGTGCAGCGAATAAAGATCCAGCGGCTGGGCTGGCTGGTCATGTCGTCCGAATGGATAAAAACGCTCCGGCTCTGAAAGTATTCGATGGGGTAGCAGCAGGTGGTAGTAGAGGAAGAGGAAGGCCTTCTCTGCGTTGGAAAGATCGGGTGGAGAAGGACTTGGCCTCACTTGGTGTGTCCAATTGGCACCGGTTAGCACGAGAAAGAAACGACTGGCGCGCTTTGTTAAACTCGGCCATAATCGCGTAAGCGGTTATCGCACCAATTAAGAACAAAGAAGAATTGATGAGCAGTTGAACAATGAAAAAATGAATGGTAAACAATTTTTTGTTTCCTTTGCACAGCGCTTCAAAAACCGGGCGAAATTCATGCCTCTGCGCTAGAATATCCCCTTAAGGTGAAAGTCAATGACTCACCATTACCGACTGTTAACAAGCCCAAGGTCTTGGGAGTTACCTTCGACAGTTTGCTCTCCTTCTCTGCGCACGCAACCGCAATTGCTACTAAAATACAAAACCGCAACACGTGGGGCAAAGACATAGAAATGTTGTTGGCAGCATTTAAAGCAAATGGACGGCTGGTTCTACGCTGCGCCTGTCTGGCCGCCTGGACCCAGTGACACGCAGTGGGTAAAGCTCCAGACATGCCAAAATACTGCCATTCGGACAGCGACGGGTTGCCTCCTGATGTCCCCTATTCACCACCTTCACAATGAGGCACAGATGCTTCCTGTAATGGAGCACAACAAACTGCTCAGCAAGTATGTAGTTCCTGTTAGGATGCTACCGCAGGTCTCACCCATGTAGACATCTGTTTGAACCTTAGTTGCCTCGGAGGAACGTCAGAAGACACCTCTTGAATTACGCCGACGAGATCCAGGACAAACCAAATCGACAACTACTAGACCGGGCAGTGCTTAGACAGATTATATACGACATTTATCGAGAGACACTTACCACCATCTTAAGCTCCCGACCCCCGTATGCCGTAATTGGAGTTCAACCACCACCGATAGGCTACCTCGAGAGGGCCATGTAACCTTTTTGATATTGTAGGCGGTTAATCTCCTACTCATCCAGAATTGACTCCGACATAATAAACATATGCCCAGCATGTGAAGGCACCCCGCACAAAACTAACCACCTTTTCCCATGCCCCATCAAACCCACTCATAAAATACCTGAGAGGAATCCAAGCTTTCGAAACAGCAAATTTCCTGGGCCTCCCGTTAGATGAGCTAGACGAAGTTGACTAGTGATCTATACAACACTGACAGGGTTAAATATACTGTTACAACAACAACAACTGGAAAGAAAAAACTTATGGCCATGCCAGTCTACTAATGCGACAAACTCAGTTCACCTCGGAGAGGACATCGTCCCGACGATAACATTTAACAGGAATTTTGCCACTCTCTTTCCATCTCAGAAGGAATAGAGTAAGAAACTCTCACTAAGCAACTTCGACGCTACAGTCTATACAGATGGTTTAAAAGTAGATTGCGTTGTTGGAGCGGGTACACTTTCTCATAGATTTTGAATTGAATATGCCCGTCTTTCTAATACTTGCAGAGTCTCCCAGGCGGAAGTATTGGCAAGAGGTGAAGCTTCTAGGTTACCAATCGCAGTCTTCTCTTTGAAGAGCCATATCGATATTCTTTCGGATAGTCAAGCAAGTCCAGGCACTGGATTTGGCCACAATGACCTGTAAACTGGTGAAACAAAGCAGAAATATTATTACCGCCTTGAGCGTAACAAAACTTTACCTCAAAATGGGTACCGGGGCATCGGAACATTGAAGAAAACAAAGAGCGGACGAACTGGTATTGTTGTAGAACCGTAATTCACATCACTGGGTGCAATCAATAAAGCAATCAATAAAGAAAAGATATACGAATAGCGGAGTGTAGATGGAGAAACCAGACAACATACAAACAAACAAAGTTTGGCAACATTGACAAATATGGAACGAAGGGCAGGGATAACTGACTTCTGGTCCAGAGCAGACAGCCAAAATGGGTATTCCTGGCAATAGATACTGTAATAGTTGTAACCAACCGGAGAAAAAGTAAACTATGTTCACCTTCTTCTGAAAATTGCCTGCCCTTGGCAAACTGCTTTTTAAAGACCTCGAAGACGTAAACAACCTTATAAGATTTCTCAATCGCACAGACTGGATATAGTCGTGAAGGAATAAACGTATAACTTGTTGGTGGCGAAGGTGTGGCAACAAGATGATGCGGAAGCACTAATTAAATTCTTGCTGAATCACCACTTCAATTAACTAACCAACCTATCGAAGTGGTGGATGTCTTAAGAGTATGCTCACTGCTCCACTGGATGAAAGAGATCTCAGTAAAGTCCGAGAACTTCGCTTGAGTTCTTTCATTTGAACCACTTGAAAAATCAACACAAATGTTGAAAAATCAACACAGAAGGTAAATTTGGCCTGAATTATACTGAATACATTTTGCGGGAAAGTGCGCCACTGCCATGCCAAGATTGACATTTAAAGCATTGCATGTCCCAACACTTAACCATCTGGAAGTCTAAAGGTAACTTAGTTGCTCAGTGTTCGGAACATGTTACGAATCATTTTGTGGGGATAGAAAAAATATTTTAGAGTGTAATATCGCTGAGTTCTACTGTACGTAAATTTAATCTATCCTTATACGTACATACATAATCGTTTCTTCCTTTTGATAATTCCTACGAAACATTTTGCTTGTCCGATATATTTCTCAAAGTTTGTGTAACCAAATGCATTGTATTTGTTTTTCCGTTTGTCGTTTTGGTCTCTCAACTTCGATCGCATTCATAAAATTCTAGTTATGTGGTTACTTGACTGGCTGAGCCTTTAACTGCCAACTGCCAACCGTCTGGGTTTGTTTTTCCGTTTCGTCTCATGACCACCCGGCGTACTGCGCTGGCTGGTTATTCGCCTGACTACCGTTAACTTTTTTCGAGTGGCTTATGAGTATTTATTGCCCTGCTACATTTATACGCACACATATGTGCCGGTCACATTACTAGCTGGAATACACTCGGATGGTATGCAAAAATCTGGATTGCCGCTAAGTTACTCATACGACATGTACGACCGTTGGCAGCAACTACGCGAACGATGAGTGTCACTGGAATCGTTTAGCTATTACGACTATTTTTTGAACAGTTTGTATTTTTTAATTTTTGCTTTGTTAAATTTTTTGAAAAAGTTTGTCATATTCTGGCAAAAGTGGTATAAATCAAAATTACCAACTTTTTTAAAAACTTCAGAAAAATTTACCAAAATTTCATAATACAAAATAATTAAAAAGTGATTTTGGTAATGTGGATCCAAACTTCCTTGAAAATCCAAGGGAAGCGCTTTAATATTAAACTAAGTAAGTGCCTTCGCTATAGCCTTGTTGAGAATTGTCTCATTGACTTGGTGTCGCGCTCCTGAAGCAAATACTCTGAAGCCTCTGCGGTCATGTCTCAAGAGCGACATGTGATTACATGCTGAGTCTGTGTAGATGACTTTTTATTCTGCAATTCGCAGTGAAAATATACTTACGCAGCGATAAATATTTCTTAGAGAGGTTAATAAGTGTTGAAACTCTCTCTTATTCTCTGAGTTTTTATTTAATGGTGTGTGGTTCAACACTAAGAAATAATGCAGACCCTAGTATTGTTGTTGTTACAGCTCCTTTGGCCTCTTCTTTAGTGCTTTCTCGTTTCTTTCATGCTTTTACTGCTTCGAATCTAGAGCTAAATACTTGAGTATCGAGAATCAGAGGCGATTTGAACTCAAATGACGACAGTGTTTTATCCATGGAAAGGTTTGGTTCATGAAGGGTTTATGGCGTTCATTTTGACTAAAAATCTACCTCTGCACACGGATTTTGGACATTAATTTCCATCTGTAAGTTACCGCTAACGTATTTACTCCATAGAATGCATTCACGTCATTTTAGTTTCTGTTCGGAAAAGGCGCTAGGATTTTTATTGAAATGCATTTTTTTTTAAATAATTTTTTTTTAAATTCATTATGTATTTATTTATAGTAATTTTTAAAATTAATTTAATTGTAAATATAAACATCTACACATATGGCTCAAAACTAGACAACAAAATAGGGGCTTATTCCGATAAACTCGGAGTTAGCCAATCATTTCGCCTACCTGATCATTGCAGTGTATTTCAGGCGGAAGTCCCTGCCATAAAAGGAGACTTACGTTAATAAAAAATGAAGTTTTTTTTATGAAATAAATTTTTTGTTTTAATAAATTTAAAATAATTTTGAAAATGTATCATTTATTATTTATTAGTTTTGTTTATTTATTTATCTAAACATATTTTTTTAAGCGTGGAAAATTGTTGTTCATTTTCATTATTTATAAAAAAAAATATGTATCTTAAAACATTTTTTAAGTTAAGCTTTTAAGTTTTAAAAAACTTTTGACTATTTTCCAAGCTTGTTTCAAACAGTTATAGTCAATAAATTATACTCGTTTGTCTTGGAAAAAAATTGTATTTGTGAAGTAAATCCTTTTAAATGTGTGATTTATTTACTTATTTTAAAACAATTTTTTAGGTATTTATTTTATTTATTTACAGTATTTTATTTATTTATTTGCAAATTATTATTTTTTTTTTCGAAAGCCTGTTTTAAACAATTTCCGGCCATGGTTTATACTGTTTTTTGTTTGAAAACGATTTTTGCTTATGAATTATATTTTGTTTTAAATTATTCGTTTTTTATCTATTTATTTTATTTATTTACCTTAAAACAATTTTTTATGTTTTGAAGAAATGTTGTCGATTTTTGATTATTTTAAACAATTTATTAAATTATTTTTATTGTTTTCGTAGAAAGTGAGTTTAGCTTATAAAATAAATGTTTTAAAATTTGTTTTATTTATTTATTTCATTTATTTATAAAAAATTTTGTTTAATTTTCAAAGTTTGTTTTAAATAATTTTATTACGTTATTTTTATATTTTTATTTTTGGAAAATGAATTTTGCTTATTTAATAATTTTTTTTTAAATTTATTATATTATTTCTTTATTTTATTTATTTATTATATTTATATATCTTAAAATATTTTTTAAGGAAATCAATTTGTTTTTTTTTGATTTTAAAGCCTGTTTTAAACAATTTTTTGGAAAATAAATTTTGCTGATGAAATATATTTTTTTAAATTTATTATTTTTTTATTTATTTTATTTATTAATTTGAAAATATTTTTTTTTCATTTAAAAAAATTTTGTTGAATAGTGAAACTTGTTTTAAATAATTTAAGTCCAGTATTTACTATACTGGTTTTGTGGGAAAATATATTTTGTTTATGAAATAATTTTTTGTAATCATTATTTTTTATTTATTTATTTGTTTTTCAAAATTTTAGTCTATGTTTTTATTGTAAAATGAATTTTGTTTATGAAATATTATATATTTTTTTTAATTTTTAATTTCTTTATTTATTTATTTTTTTTGTTTTAAATAAAATTAGTCCATGAATTGTACTGCTTTTGTTGAAAAATAAAAAATTTCTGCTAAAATAAAT
Source organism: Anastrepha obliqua (assembly GCF_027943255.1). Lineage (NCBI taxonomy): Eukaryota > Metazoa > Arthropoda > Insecta > Diptera > Tephritidae > Anastrepha > Anastrepha obliqua. The sequence goes on along the minus strand of NC_072894.1, from coordinate 108,374,279 downwards.
TAAAAAAATTTCAAAACTGCAACTTAAAAAAAACACGATATTCGTAGACACTCACTGTATGTGTACTGCACGGCATATTATTTCTCTTCACTATTCCCTTTTGCAAATTGTTTTGCTCTGCTTTAGTGTTGGCGTTTATTTGATTTGGAAATTGCGGCCATTTGACTGATTGGCTTGATTGTTGTTGTTATTCGCATTGCACCAGCACCAGCTGCACTACTTGTTGTTGTTATTGTGGTTTTAGTTTTCATTGTTGTCCATGTACCCCATTGCTGCACTTACTTTCAATTACTCCACACGCTCTTCCAGAACTCTAAAGATTATCAGTTAAGTTTTTCTGCTCGCTTCTTCCACTTACTGCTGCTACTTGCTTTTTGTTGTTCTTTTCTACTGCTACTGTATTTATTCCTAGTGCTGCTCCTGCCGGCTGTCTTTGACCGCTTACTGTGTTTAAATGAGGTAAAAGAAAAAGACACCCGCTTTTTCTTCTTTGCTTCTTGCACCTTTACACCTACATTCATACACTCAAAAGCGTTGATTAGCATAACTCCTTAGTTCTGCCATTGTTTTTGTTTTTGTTTTTCAAAGAAAACAAAAGAAGAATTTCAAAACAATAAACGTGTGTTTATCCGCATACAAATAGCGATACCCACAACTGTGTCAGGTAAAGTAGTTTGCTTCTTGTGGCAACTTCAACCCGTCAACTGCCTCGGGGATGCCGCACTGTTGGGCATTGGCGCCTTTGAATTATTTGTCTCGCCAGTGTAGCTGTGCCCAGTGTGGCTTTTGAGTTACATTTTTGCCTTTACTGCCTTGTAAACTTTTATGTTTTTATAGCAAAAAAAAAAAAAGAATGAAAATAAAAGTGAAGAAAACAATGAAAACTTTCTACTCCTTCAGTCCTACATTAAATTTTTACACATAAACTTTCCATTTCATTATATCAGTTCTTCTGCTTCATGCGTTCACTACTCCTTGCATTGGCATGTGTGCTGCAATATTGTGTTGTGGTTGTTGTTATTTTGAGTAGTTGTAAAGTGTTTTTTGAGTGTTGCAATTTCATTACTTTGCCTGCTGCCCATACATGGGCTATAGATGTATCATAGACGTGTGGCCATATGTGCGTGTGTGAGTGCGCGTGCGCTTGCCGGCTGAATTGTAGCCGGACATTGGTTTGTCGACGATTGTGTGCGCATTTAAGCTGACATATTTTATGGTTGACTGGATACTTTTACGTATTTCTTAAGTTTCACATTGTTTTCAACTTCCGTGACATACAGGCATGCGGGCATGTGTGATTACGTAATGCATGCGACAAAATGTTCTGAATATTGTAAACTTTGTTTGCAAGCCATTTTTCACTTTTTTTTCTGACATACATATTTCAATATTAATTGCATGAATTGTAGTAGAATTTTCAATGGAATTAAATTTTTTTTGGCAGTCTCGTTAAACATGTTATGAATTTAGTCTACAATTTTGTGTGCTGTTAAATACAAACATACAGTGGGTGCTATTAAAAATCGTACAGCTATGTTTTTTGCATTGGTTTGAAAGTCTACTTATTTTGCTCATTTAATATAAAGAAATGTTTTTAATATTAAATTTTGCAATTAGTTCTTTTTTGCTAGACAATTTTTCCTATTTCAATATACCCAATATTTTTGATAGTTAATTTTTTTCATTAATTAAAATCGTTCATGTTTTTTATGTTAATTGTATGAAGGTTAATTGCAAAGTCCGCGCAAAAATAAAAAATATTTATTTCTTTGGGGTAAACCTTTTTTTTCTACTTAGTCTCCTTTTAGGTTTATACACTTCGTCCAACGTTGCTCTAGTTTGTTGATCCCTTCCGAATAATAGGACTTGTTCAAGTGTAAAAAATGGCCATCTATTTCATCTTCTAGTTTAAATAAAACCTTTTCCCGTCAGCAAATTGCTCAAAGTGGGGAACAAATAGTAGTCTAAAGGAACCAAGTCTAGAGAAGGGGCGGATATAAAACGAGTTGTAACCCTATTTCAATTAATTTTGCGATTACATCTACACTCTGTCACTCAGTGCACTCTGTCCAGTAAGTGGAAAGGAGGATGACACGGCCCGGCCCGTTTGTCCGCCCTTCGATCGAATCAGGCTTGAGATCTTTGGCACTGATGTGTTAAGAAGTGACCATCTTCTCTCCTTGGCAGATTTCTTTGGAGAACAGAAAATTAAAAAGGGAAACCGACTTAATGTTGTCCGGCTGCTGTACTTGCTAGTCTGTTCCGACAAAAAAATAACATCTACGGAGGCGTGAGTGCGGTGAGGTGCTTTGACCTGATCGACAAGAAAAATCAATCGACTTTCTCGATTTAAACGAATGTTAAACACAGGTCTCTAGTTCAACTAGGAATCGGAATCGAAATTATTAGGTTTATCCACAAAATGCTTAGCGATAGAACGATCGTAGCAGAGTGGAGCGGCACCTCTCTCCGCCGGCAAGTAAACAGAGGCACTCCGCAAGGCGGTGTTCTCTCGCCACTACTCTGGAGGAGCTGGAGAGAAGGGGCTGCAAGGTGATTGCTTACGCGGATGACGTGGTACTTATTGTCAGAGGCAAGTTTCTAGATACTCTGATGGAACTGTTGCAGGGTTATCTGAATGTAGTTATGAATTGGACCGCAAATTCCGGCCTTTCGATAAATCCTCTGAAGACGGAGCTCGTCAATAGCGGGCGCTCCATTGGTGCTCTCTGACAAGGTGAAGTACCTGGGACTTATCCTTGACCGAGGTCTAAAGTGGAAGCCGAACATGGAGGAGAGTATTAGGAAGACTACTTGTATGGTTGCAGGGGCGCTATCGGCAAAAGATGGGGCCTCTCGCCTAAATTCACTTTTTGGCTTTATAACACGATTAAAAAACCAATTTTGCTGTACGGAGTTCTTGTCTGGTGGAACTCGCTAGAAAGGATGGTATTAGTGGACATTGCAGGAAGAACTACCGCTGCACAAGCGGTAATCAGATTAAGAAGTTCGGGGCATAAGCGAGACTTAAGCTACGGGTAGCATTCTCAAAAATTTTTAGTTCATCTCCATAGTGCTGGATCATTGTACACCAACGCTAGGTCCGAGTGGAGCTTTTTTTACTCATATATCCTCAAGGGGTGAAGGAGCGGGGTGCAACATTTCGCGCCAAGGCATGGCAAATATGTTCACGGATGGCTTGAAGTTAGACGGAAGGGTCGGTGTGGGAGTATTCTGTGTGGAGCTCTCCAACAAGCTCAAATTCAGGCTTCCGAACCACTGTGCTGGAGGTATCCGCAATTAAGGAAGCAGTGGATTGGTTGCTTACCTCGGTAATTACAGTTAAGGAAGTAAATATTGACTCCGACAGCCAAGCGGCAATTAGGGCCTTGGGTTCGTTGTTTGTGCGTTCGAGATTTGTCGAGGACGGTCTGGCTTCTCTCTTGATTGCATGCGAATACTTCGATATCAGGTTCATTTGGGTTCCCGGTCACAGCGGCATAGAGGGAAACTGCTGAGCTGATGAGCTGGATAGGCAGTAAACTTTAGAGACGGTTTCGTCGCAAAATGAGAGGATTGGGGTTCCCATGAGAACCTCTGGTCTGTTTCTGGAAAGATGTCCAAGTGGGCCGATCTGGCTGACACTTGGTGTGTGTTCTTCCAAGAGATGCTACGAACTGAATACAAGTTTAACCTCGATACGCGCAGTAGTGCCATCTCCTTGACTTTGTACGTACTTTTTAAGCGACACAACAAATTTAGCGAAGTCCCCAACCATCTGTGCGATCCTTTCGCCATAAAAATGTGAGACACAGATGGCGCTCCCAGCAGTGGGAAGACGTTGTTCCTAAGCAAAGACAGGGGGGTACTCCCACTACTTAAGACTGGTAGCGATAGGTCACCTACCCCGTCAGAAATAAAAAAAAAAATAATAAAAAACAGAGTAAAGAAGCCAACGCAAGACTGAGTCTTGTCGAGGCCCTATGATTCCGAGAGGAGTGAACAAGGGGGGAAAAAAATTCCAAAATAATGTGAAAGGGTTACTCTTTTAATGAAGCAAAAATCATTAAAAGTTATAGAGCGGTGCTTCTTTATAGAATTTTCTAAAAAGAGATAAGCCTTAAAAACTCAGCCTGTAAGATAGTTTATTTATTTATTTATTAATTGATTTATTTAAAAATTATTTTATTTATTTGTTGATAAATTTTATCAATTTATTCTATTTATTTATTAGGTTTTTATATTAATATTTTATTTATTTATTTACTTTTTTTATTTATTTGAAATTTATTTCATTAATTTATTTTATTTTATTTATTTATTAATTTATTTTGTTTTTTTTTTATTAATTTCTTTATAATTTTTATTTAATAAATTATTATATTTATTTTACTTTTTTTATTCATTTGAAATTTATTTCATTAATTTACTAGTTTATTTTATTTATTTTTTAATTTATTTCATTTATTTAATATATTAATTTATCTTATTTTATTTATTTATTAATTAGTTTTATTTATTTATTTATTTAATTTATTATTTATTCAATTTAATCAAAAATATAAAAAAATACATAAAAAATTGTAAGCATTCGTTACTTGAAAGAGAGTGCATAGCATTGTCAAAAAAAAAGTTATAAGCGTTTTATTGTAGGATGAACTATAAATAAAAATATTATTGTTATACAAAAATTTAAACAAAATAAAGAAATAAAATAAAATAAAAAATTAATAAATGGTTAAAACTTTGCAATATGGCGCGCCCAACACAGAGATATTCAAGAGATATTCAATTTTTGATTTACATTTCAGTGTTTGTGAATCACCTGAGCTGCACCAGCTTAAAATTCAACACAGCAAATTTTATTGTAAAACAGCAAATTTTAAGCTCCAGTACGTACGAAAATAATTATGTTTTTCCACAAATGCTTTAATGTTTTTTTTTATTACAATGATGGTGAATTCCCTCGTATTTTCAATAAAACATTTGTATTTTTTAAGTCATTCATAATTCATATTCACTTTAAGCTGCTAGCATATTGCATGCCTTCCTTCTACGTCACACACTTTAGCATTACAAATTCATTCATACACACAGACATGCGCACATTATGTGTAAAAACCAGCTATGAAATTCATTTGAAAAGCAAATTACTTTGGGCTGAAAGCCAAGGTTGCATAAATTTCAACCTCAGCGCAGAGTGATTGCACGCCCGCATGACTTTTTTTCACCTCTGATTTGAGGTAATAAATCAACGAAAACCTTGAATAATAAATGATATGCTTGCGGGAGTGTCATAAAAAATGCAAATATTGAAATGAAATAAAGAAACGAGGAAAAACAGCAATACAATTATGGCACAAATTATAAACCGCTAAAAGAATTAAAAAACAAAAAACACATTAAACCGTGTAACAGATATAATATTTTGAAGCTAGCTAACAAAAAAAAAAAGATATAAAAAAATATCAACAAAAACTACACAACAACAATTACGCACATTGCAAATCAATGCAAATTCATTGCATATCTCTAGGCGGCCTGGTGGCAATCGTAATATGCATTTTATTGAATGCAGTTTTTGATTGAAGCAATCGACGTGAAAAATGCCTGCGAAAAAAGAACGAATTCCGACAGAATGAATTTGTTAAATGAAGCAGCATAAAGCGGAAAACAATCAAAAGTTTGTTTTGACGAGCGGCGAAAGCAAATATATAAATAGCAACTCCCACTCAAACTAAACAAATATGTGCACACATACCTACCTACAAGGGATGTCATTTCCGGGATTGTATTAATATCGGGATCCCGGAAAATTTAGTATATCCAATTGGTGGAAGCAAACATTTTTTGATGGAAAATCTGATTATAATAAATGTTTTACGATTTCGATGAACTTTTTTAGCTTACTTATAGAATATAGTGTGCGAGGGGGGTTTAAAAAGTTCCCTTGTTAGAAATTAAGACACCATTAAAAAAAAAATTATTCTTCACCATAGTCCCTTTAAGAAAGATACACTTCTCCCAAAGCTCCAATCTTATTTTTAACCTCTCCAAAAAATATTATTTGTCGAACTCTGCAAAATACGCCTCTGTCTCGGCGATGACTTCCTCGTTTGAACTAAATTGTTTTTATGCGAGCCATTTCTTCATGTTAGGCAACAGGAAAACGCAGCTGCAAGCTAATATAGATCGAGTGAATAGGAGGGTGCGGCAGCAATTCATAACTCAATTCATTCAGTTTGGCGGCGACAACTCCGCATAAATGTGCCCAAGCGTAATCGTGGTGAAGCAGTGCCTTCTTTGTCGCCAAATGCGGCTGGGCCTCCTTCAATTTTTGGTGAAAGCGGTCCAATAACTCACTGTAGTATTGTCCAATGCTCGTTCTTCCTTTTTCTGAAAAATCCACGAGATGACGACATTCGCATTCCATAAAATCATCGCCATGACCTTTCTGACCGATGGGACTGTCTTTGCATTCTTTGGAGTAGATACACCGGGAGAAATCCATTGTTTTTATTGTTACTTAGTTTCTGGTATGGCAAATCGACACGACTCGGTGACAACCTGATGCAAACATACCTTCTGGTCTCGGTTAAATTGCTCCAGCATCGAAGTTAACAGCCGCATCCGCTTGTTAACCACCGTGAGCAGTCGGAGCACCCATCGGGCCGACAATATTTTCAACGGCAACTTATCATGGAAAAAATTAATTGCTGTTTCGGTGGACACACCTATGGCCTCTGTTATTTCGCGCACTTTCGTTTGTCGATCAGCAAAAGTTCGTGGGCTTTTTGAATGATTTCCTTGGTAACCACGTTTGCCGGGCGTCCTGGTCGCTCCTCACCAAAAACGAATGTTCGCCAACGTTTAAATTCGTTGATCCAAAATCTAATTGTGGTCATAGATGGCGAAGCGTCCCCATTGACAGCATCCAACTTTACTTTTATTTCCTCGCATTTTATTATAACCAACAACAGGAGGCGAATTACCGAACGATGCTGCTCTTTTCCATCTTAGCGAAAATCATGAAACCTGTCTCACTCGAATAGCTGCCAAATCCAAACTAACCTATCAATCAGTCAGAAATTTGTTTTGCCGTCGTTTGATAGATGGCAGCATACGATGCTAACACCAACTTCCCTCAGGAATGCCCTCTGTCATCAAACACGGGTACATATTGAAGAGCTCTCGTATGTAGGTAGGTACGTAGATGACAGGGTTGAAGTCCTCTCCAAGTAGCACTAAAGCGCCATTTCGACACTATTATGAGACCTCCAGCAGGCGGACATCTACAGCCAGCGACAGCTGTTGATGTAATGGAGAAGATTGATGAGATTTAGGTTGACGCACAGCCCCAGGCTGTCGAAGAAAGGAGTACTCAGTGACCTTAATCGTCTAGCAGCTAAACCTGGACATTTGCAGAGAAAAATACTTAACAGTCTCTTTCTCTGAAAGGTCCCCACAGGTTTTGCAATGGGGGTTAAATAGTAAATCTAGCTTTTTGGCGTGTGAGCCTTTCGTCGAATGACCGGTAAACACAGCTACGAGTTTGGAAATTTAAAATCGAAATCGAAATGAGTGAAATTTTGTTGGGAAATGTGACTTAAGTGGCTCGAAAATTTTGGGTATTTTCAAGAATTTTTTTTACAATAAAAAAAATGAAAACGATATTTAAACTTTTTAGGAATTTTATTTAACTTCTTTTACATACAAAAGGGGGGGTTAAATGGGAAAGTGATGCGAACAATATAGCCACTCTTCTCCAATTGGCAACCTCTACCCACTGTCCAGGACCTGATGCCCTGGACTTGGTACTCCCTGTTTTCGCTAACGAGGTTCTGTCGACCGGTGACAAGGCGGTATATCCTTGTCAGCACTTTAAGCTAAGGTGTCGAGGTACCCGTGCCGAGAGCTGCATGGCTGGTAGTGCCTAAACAACCAGTCTTTAACGGTCCCCTCCGGCGCCCAGGCTAGGTCGGTTGTATTAAGTGCCTTACCACGGCATGCCGGCTCTGCCGTGGCGGACCATCCCTTCCGTGCCTACTCGTGGGACCAAAAAGCTGGATTCTAAAATTAAAACAACAAAGGATGTAGTTAAGGAGTTGACGGAGAGTGTGCTGGGCACTCACTCCGAGGACGATCTTCTGGCCTCCAGCCAGGAAACGATCGTCGAGCCATGTTCGAGCGGTGCAAAACATAGCACCCCGCTTCTACGACCAAGCCTTCTCCAGGCGGCTACCAAGACGACCTCTGGTGAGGAAATCAAGGCGGCCTCTGGAAAGGTTTCCTTGGGGGCCTCTGGTAAGGCCGCCAAGGTGACCCCTGGCAATGCCCCGGCGACCACTGCGAAGGTCACCAAAAAGAAGAAGAAGTCGTCCGGTACCCTGCTCAAAGCGCGCTACCTGAGGGCGAAATTCATTCTGGCAAAGATTGCCAAGAATGAACAAGCCGGTAAAGCGCACGAGCGGGACGCTGAGGACCGGGTGAAGTACGAGGCCGCGATCAAGGAGTACGAGGCCGCGTCAGCAGCAAAATTAACCCAGCCACAACAACAACCACAACAACAGCCAAAACCGGCACGGAGCTCGGCCAAACGTAACCGCTCACAGGATGTGAGTGAACGAGTGGCCAAAAGGAGCAAACACTCCTCAACCCAGGGGGCTGGGGGCCCTTCAACCAGTGCGGCAGGTGCGGCCTCGAGGGCGGCTTATAGTGAGGTGGCCAGAGACCATCTCCAAGTTGCCCTCGTGGACGCAAAAACCAGGAGTGGAAGAGCGGTGCTACCCCTTTGGGATGCCATTGAGGGACGGCTATCAGGGATGGTCGTCAGACACCTCATGGATAAAAAAGGGCCAGCACCTCTCTTCGACTCGGGTGAAATCTGTCGGGGCTGTAGGGTGATAAAATGTGCCAATCAATACTCGAAGGAATTTCTGGAGAAGAGCCTTGCTACGGTTAGCAACGCCTGGGAGGGGCTTTCGCTAAAGCTCATCCCTGCCTCAGAAATTCCCAGGCGACCACGAGCCAGAATCTGGTTGCCGAAAATGGAGCTGGACAGTTCGGAAATTGTCCCGTGCCTCAAGCTTCAGAATCCTGAGGTTCCTATGGATGACTGGTCTGTCATCAAAGTAGAAGAACCTCAGCAGCACAGCTCAGCCATATTACTGCTGATTAACAGCGAGTCGCTGGAGGCTCTCGAGAAACAGCAGTTCAAACTTCGCTTTGGCCTCAGGTTGGCTAAAGTGAAGGTCTTCCCCGCCTCTGTCGCCCTGGACGATGACCTGGAGAAATTGGGGGATGACACCAAGAAGCTGCTCGACGATCTGCGGCTGTCTGGGACGGACGCAGATTCCGAACTGGGGGAGCAGTCATAAAGGTAAGTAACACTTTTGAACAGTATGCTAAAAGTATTACAAATTAACCTTCGTCACTCCAAACTAGCCACAGATAACCTAAGAGTCACCCTCCGGGAGGAGGACATAGATGTCTGCCTGATACAGGAGCCTTGGATCTGGCAGCATAAAATCATGGGACTGAGAGACAGATCCTATGACCTCTTTTATGTCCATACTGATGGTAAGCCTAGGGCCTGTATCCTAGTAAGGAACACAATTAATGCCTTTTTGCTATCTAATTTCAGTTCACCGGATGTGACTGCGGTCAGGGTGGAACCATCCAGTGGCAGTTGCTTCTGCCTGGTATCTGCCTACATGGCCCACGACAGATCGGCGCCTCCTGAGGAGTTGCAGCATCTAGTGGATACTCTTCTGCCCAAGAAGGAGAACATCCTGATCGGATGCGATGCCAATGCCAGACACACCATTTGGGGCAGCAGCGAGATCAATGAACGGGGTGAGTCTCTTTTTGATTTTATACTAAGCCGTAATTTACTTATCTGTAACAAGGGCAACACCCCAACTTTTGTCTTCCCGGCATCGGGAACATCAAACGGTTGGGAGGAAGTTCTTGACATCTCTCTTTCTACGAACTCATCTGCTGTTAGGGTTGATAATTGGACGGTCTCCCAGAGGAACTCGTTTTCGGACCACAGGTTGATCCTCTACGAAATCGATTTCATTCGGGAGACCTTGCTACCCCGCAGAAACCCTAAACGAACAGACTGGTCTCTTTTCCACAGGGTTTTCTGCAAGCAGCTGAATAGGAGTAAGTTCTTGACTACCACTAAGGAACAACTGGACGCGCAAGTTAGACACTTAGAAGGGTCTTATCAGACTGCCTTCAAAGTAGCCTGCCCAGTATCCTTTAGCAAGAAAGACTTTCCTCCCTGGTGGAGCAACACGCTGACCGACTTGAAAGAGAAGGTTAGGAGAGTCTTCAACAAATGTTATCAAACAAGGAACTTTCAAGATTACCGGGTTATTTTGAAAGTTTATAAGAAAGCCATTAGAGATGCGAAGCGCAACTCTTGGAAAGAGTACTGCGAATCCATCGAATCCGTAAAAGACTCGGCCAGACTCAGCAGGATCCTATCCAAGGACCACTCCTGTAAAACTCTTGTCAAAAGAGAGAACGGGGAGTGGGCAGAATCTGCAGGCGAATCCTTAAAAATCCTTATTGATGCCCATTTCCCGGAAAACTCTATTGATCCGGTCTGTAACGAAGACCCGAACCGGCAGGAGGGGTCACCTGTGATGCCCCCGGCACCGGTCTTGTCCGTCAACAGAATAAACTGGGCAATCGAGAGTTTTTCCCCTTTCAAATCTCCAGGCATCGATGGTATCATGCCAGTAATGCTTCAGAAGACTAAGACCGTGGTGGTTCCCGTTCTTCAAAAGATCTTCTCGGCGTGTATCTCGCTGAACCACGTTCCTGCTAGCTGGAAGAAAACCAAAGTGGTCTTCATTCCTAAGGCAGGAAGGAGGGGCCACGTCCTGGCCAAGGACTTTAGACCTATAAGTCTTACCTCCTTTATTCTCAAGATGCTTGAAAGAGTGATCGACTGTCACATCCGAGAGCACTGTGAAACCAGACTTTCTCCAGCCCAACACGCCTACCGAAAAGGGAAATCTACCGAGTCAGCCTTACATGAGGTAGTAGGGACTGTAGAGAAATCTCTGGAGGGGAAACAATTCACTTTGGCGGCCTTTATAGACATAGAGGGCGCCTTTAATAACATTACGGCGGAGTCAATTGTCACGGCTCTAAGCAGGCTAGGGGTAGAAACACCTATCTACCGCTGGATCTCGTCCCTACTTGGTGGTAGGGAAATAAATGCGGTGGCAGGAGGGGCTAGAATCACCAGATTCGTACATAGGGGCACACCGCAGGGCGGCGTCCTCTCGCCCCTCCTTTGGCTAGTAGCTGTAGATGAAGCCTTAACTCGTTTAAACAGGGGGGGGGGGTAAAGGTGGTGGCATATGCCGATGACTTGGTCCTGATGGTCTCAGGTCCCTTCCCATCAGTAATGGCTGAAATTTTGGAAGGTGCACTGGCTACACTCAGCAGGTGGGCCGCCAGTTGCGGTCTCAGAGTCAACTCTGACAAAACGGAGTTGATGCTATTCACCAGAAAATACAAGCCTCCGCTGTTTAAGCTTCCTAGACTTAATAACCAGTGTCTTACACTCTCATCGGAAGTCAAGTATCTTGGTGTAATACTTGACCCCAAGCTCCACTGGAAGCTGCACATAGAAAATCGAGTTAAGAAGGCTAATATAGTCTTCTATGCCTGTAAATCTATGTTCGGCAAAAAATGGGGCCTCAAGCCACGTGTCGTACTCTGGATGTACAACTTAGTGGTTCTGCCAATTTTAACATACGGTTGCCTAGTTTGGTGGTTAGCTCTTCAGAAGGGCTACAACTTCACTAAATTAGAGAGAGTGCAGAGAACTGCATGTGTGGGCATCACTGGTGCCTGCAGGACATGTCCCACCGCTGCGCTCAACGTTATTCTCCACTTAATTCCTGTGGATCTGCAGGTTAAGTCCATTGCTGCTCAGAGTGCTATTAGACTGAAGGAGTTTGGCCTTTGGAGACAACTCCCGGTAGGGCATAGCAGCATCTTGAAGCAGATCTCCCCTTCCTTCTCTGATATTCGCACCGACCTCTCCATCCGCAAACTGTGCTTTGAGGGTTGTGCTAGGGCTATCTTTCCGAGCAGGCAAGATTGGAAAGAGGGGAGAGTTGTCGCGGATATAGATGCCTCTGTTTTCACTGACGGATCCAAAATGGAGTCTGGAGTGGGAGCGGGGGTCTACTCCAAATCAGCCAACATCTCGGTCTCCTATAAACTGCCGGAGACAAGCAGCGTCTTTCAAGCAGAGGTCTTCGCGATCCTGCAGGCATGCAAAATGCTTCAGGATCGCTGCTGGGAGGGAGACTTAAAAATTTTTTCCGATAGCCAAGCTGCAATCAAGGCACTGTCGTCGCCGCATTGCAGCTCTCTTCTCGTAAACTCCTGTAAGGAGGAACTTAAACGCCTCGAACGGGCAGGAAACATCTCCCTCATCTGGGTTCCTGGGCACAGGAATATAGAGGGAAATGAAATTGCCGATGAACTTGCCAGGAAGGGGGCGGCAGAACCGAGTCCAGCTGCCCTCTTCTCAGACATCGGTATCCCCTTGGCCGTCGTTAAAGGGAAACTACACAACTTCTTTCTAAGAAAAGCGCAAGACAGATGGAAGTCTGTCTCATCATGTGCCATTTCAAAAGCACTATGGCCTCAATATGACATAAACAGAACGCTTAAGGTGATGGGAACCCCCCGCCACTCAATTTCCAAACTCATCGCGGTGATTACTGGCCACTGGGTGATCGGCACTCACGCGGAGAAGCTTGGAATTCCGTACAACCCCCATTGCAGAAGCTGTGGGGATCCTACAGAGAAAGAGACTGTGGTACACTTTCTCTGCAGATGTCCGGCTTTGGCGGCTAGGCGCTTGAGATTCCTCAGCGTTCCCTTTGGGGATGACTTGACGAAATTCTCCAGCCTAGATCCCTTTTCTCTCCTCCGCTACATCAACAGCACTGGATGGCTGTAGACGGTCTTATCTCCTTCCTTAATCCTTTCACAGGTAGTGGTCCACTCTATGGTATCAAAACGGCACGTAAGTGCTACTTGTAGCGTACCTGGGGTACTCTTGCCATCTTACCTACCTACCTACATACAAAAGGGATTTTTTTTTTAATTTTAATAATTTTAAAAATGGCGCTGAAGTTGACCCTCCCAAAAAATTGGAACTGGACGGTGTTGTCCATTTTGGCTCTTCTCTTTATCTGAAACACAAAACCCAAAAAAATACAAGAATAAAAGTAGGGCCGTAGAAGCTACAATATTAGGAATTTCCGCACGAAAATTTTACAGTATATTCTTAAGATGCTATACTTTTGAAATATCGAAAAAACAAAAGATCGAATTTTGGAAATTTCTAGGCCACCGGGACCACTTAAATTTTGTATGATTATTTATGTCGGTTTTATGAGGTAATGGTCTATGGATAAGTTCGTGCGGTTTTACAACAGATGGCGTAACTTGATTATTATTCCATCGATCCACATTTCCAAACATTCATTGGAGAGCTACTGTCGTAAGGCACAAACGTCAGTATAAGTTTTTTATTTGAAGCGTAAACAACAATATTTTTACCACACTTGAAAATGTCGAATTTCGTGCCAAATAATGTGTTTTTGCGGGGAATTCTTTAATATGAAGAAAAAAGCAGCCGAAAGTCATCGTATCTTGGTGGAAGTTTATGGTGAGCATGCTCTAGCTGAGCGAACGTGCCAGAAGTGGTTTGCACGCTTTAAAAGTGGTGATTTTGGCCGCGCCGCCAAAGTTCATGGATACCGAATTGGAGGAATTGCTCGATCAAGATCCGGCTCAAACGCAAGAAGAGGTTGCAAAAACTTTGGGAGTTGATCAATCAACCATTTCCAAACGTTTAAAAACCATGGGAATGATCCGAAATTCAAATTTCGAAAAAAAACCGCACGAACTTATTCATAGACCTATTAGTTCCTTTTTTCTTTATCGTATATACAGTAGGTTCTGTTTTTATGCGGCTTTTTTTTATGCGGTTTTGAAATAGTGCGGTTTTTTTTTAATTACAAAATGCATGTCGACCTATCGGGAATTGTACATATAAACAAGATTCTAAACCAGCTAAGCAAAAACTCATCACAGATTCATGCGGTCTATGGAACGTATCTATAGTTATAATATGGGACTAGTGCCCTTTTTTATGCGATTTTATTACATTATTTCAGATTTATGCGGTTTTAGCATTTGAAACGTATCTATAGTTTTACTATAGAACTAGTAGCTTTTTTTATGCTGTTTTTTTTTATGCTGTTTCTTGCGGAACGTATCTACCGCATAAAAACAGAACCTACTGTAGTTAATTTGAGTCTAATGCTTACTTTTATATTAATTCTAACTTCCAATTTTCATTTAACGAAACAATATCCCAATGAAATATTTCGGGATCCCAGCAATACTTAAAAAAAATTCCAAAATCCCGAAATCGCGTGATCGAAATATTCCACTAATTGACATCCCTAATACCCACTCAAGTATGAATGGAAATTGAAATTTTTAGTTGCCCGTATGAGTCAGTATGAACGTTCGAAATTTGCAACAAAAGCGCCATGGAATGTTGATTTGAAAAGGAGAGGTTAAACAAAGTAGAAAAAAGTAATAACAGCGAAAAAATAGTTCAACAATACGCGTGTTTGCGTGGTCAGCTATGCATGACTGAATGAATGTAGAATGAATGCATTGCACACAGCGGGATGTTGTAAGATTCGATTGCCAGGACTTTTGTATACTTTTTAGGGAGTGATTTTTTCCCCTCTGGGCTTCGAATTTTCAGTTTCCCGCGCTTAATTGTTTTTTGTATTTGATTTTAAAATGAAAATAGCGCTTAAAACATTTGAAATACACTCAATGTAAGGATGGGTAAAAAAATAAAAATAAATTGGATGAAGGAAAATACCGATTACCTGCGCGCCACCTTGTACTGATTGCATTTGCTGTATAAGCAATTAGATTCACTGTTTTTGTTAGTGGCCAGCGGCCACATATAAGCTTTGTGGGTTAAATATTAAAATAATAGAGTTGCAAATTTACGAGTATTTATGTTGTGCATGGCCTTAAGGACGCCCTAGAGCTATCTACTCTTCACAGTACCGTCACAGTTGGTCTGGAGCCACTTGGAAAATTTTGAAGGTCGTTCGGCGATAGCGAATGTAAGTGCTTTAGTGAGTCAAGATAAACGACACTTTACTTCAGTTGCATTTGCAGAGGCGATTTAGATAGATTTGTGAATTTGTTTCACAAATGAGAATGCCCACGAAATGTGAGAGCTGAGATTTGGTCATCCTCAGAATATCCCTCGAACGCCTCCTATCCAAACGTGACCAGAAGGACTTCGTGACTTTACACGTTCGAGTATTTGCCCAGCGCTCGCTGAGTTGGTGCAAAGCCAATCCTTCCAGGAGTAGAGCGCAGGTTGTCAAGGGGATCCCCACCTTCTCCTTTCGCGGGTCCCTTGTCTGGCCAGTTCGTCGGCTTCGCAGCTTCCCCCCGTCCACTCCTCCTTTGATGGAATATGGGTGGAGAAAGTTCCACTTGGAATAAGCGAGGGTACACACTGATCCGTCGACGGGGGGATGAACTCAAAGTTTCTGAGGATGCTTGCGTGCCCATATGTGAGATTGAGCTTATAGTCCAAGCCCCTCAGTCTGATTGCGGTACGTGCAGCAGCAATTCTGCCTGCGATGTCTACAGGTACCACATTTAACATTACATTAAGCGCTAGAGTAGGAGTAGTTTGAAGCGCTCCACCGATTCCAATGAGTGCAGACCTTTGAACCCTCTCTAGCTTTTTAACTGATGTTATTCTCCCAGTGAGTTCCACCAGACAACGGCTCCATATAACAAGATAGGCTTTACAATAGTATTATAGAGCCAAAATTCAACTCTAGGCGAGAGGCTCCATCTTTTGCCAATTGCGACCTTGCATACAAGGCGATTGTTGCCTTCCTTACTCTCTCCTCAATGTTGGGCTTCCAAGTTAGTTTACCGTCAAGGATTAGACCTAGGTATTTCACCTTGTCAGAAAGCACCAACAGAGCGCCCCCATCGAGGGAGTTGAGCTCTGGGTATTTTATATTTTCTTGTGAAAAGGACTAACTCCGTCTTAAGGGGATTCACCGGCAAGCCGCAGTCCGCTGCACATCGAACAACAAAGATGTAAATGATTCTCGGCAATAGCGAGCACCGGTGCTTGAAGCGTGTTGCTGCCATCAAAACGAACGATGATTAGTTCCTTTCTGCATTTTGGAGGAGAAAGAAGCGAAAACATTTGTTCCCATTTACACTGGTATTTCATTTACTTTTAAGAATATTAGCCGAAAACAGTAATAATAATAATTATTATTAGGCCACTGTGCACTGAGACCAAACGAGATGTATTGCGTAAAGCTTGCATAAGTACCCCTTAAAACCTTTTAAAAACATCTTAAGGATTTTTAAAAATTTTAGCACATTCGGGTGCTTAGTATTCCATAATCGATATCAATGCACTCCAATACCACCAAGGTGGTATAGCTTTTTGCTACTTAGTAAAGGAAATTCACTAAGAATATGTTCTGAATTTCCAGTGTCCATTTCACATAATCGACTAGGTAAATTGTAAATCGCTGATTGATCAGAGATATCTATTACATTTAAGTGATATCTCAGGCTACAGTGGGTTATAAAGTAACCAGTTAAAAGGCTTAATCCCACTCTGCTTATCAGAAATTCCTCTGGGAGGCGTTAGGAAATTTTTCGCTTGTCGCTGACCGATAGAATTCCGCCAGTATTCATTGAATTTTTTTTCCTCCTTTCTGATAAATTCAGTAATGTGGCCTTTTGTAAGTCCATAGAAAAGCTCAGAACCGATTTGACCACCCACTTATCAGCTTCGTTGGATGCCACTGCAACGTTGCTTGCCTTCTCCTCCTCTGAGCTCTTCTATGATCTTATCTGGTTACACAAGAAACATAAGCTAGGCTCAGCTCCTTTTGCTGCTGGTGCTGCAGTTCTTTCGGGCAAACTTTCTATTTGTTTGCTGAACTTTTTGCTTCTTCGTCTCTCTTTATATCTATACACGGTGGAGAGAATTCAGAAAGTGTGGCCAAAATCAGGCCGTTAAATAGCTCTCAGCGGTTTCGAAGGAATCAGCTGATTTTATGGAGGACGGTTCCATATGTAGAAATCCACGCAAGTGGGGAAAGTCACTGATCACCATTCACTTTGGAGTGGCCTTCTACATATGATCCAAGCAGCTCAAAACTTCCGGGACTATGCCAAGTATCCTTTGGGTATGTTTCGCACACCCGTCCGAGAGCAAGCTAATGTGAGAAGGCGAAGCAACCCAGGATAACTGGTTTTGAACTGGGTTTGGGACCCGCCACGTAAAAAACCCCCCAATAAAGCCAGAAGAAATCCTCGGAAAAGAACTGCCTATACTGATGATGACCCCTGCAAAACGAACTAAGGACTATGATTTGAGGGCATGCACCTGGAATGTCCGGCTCCTTAATGGGGAAGGTGCCTCCCCGACTGGTTGATGTCTTCGTGAGAGTAAAGGCTGATATCTCGGCCATTCAACAGATGTGATGACCGGAGCAAAGCAAGAAAAACTTAGGACTTTGCGACGTCTACTACAGCTGCCACTTAAAGTAGCACGAATTCGGTGTTGGATTGTGGGAGAGAGACGTCGTCGCCAGGTACTGTCGTTCACTCCGGTAGACGAGCGTCTCGCAATAATTTGCATCAAAGCGATGACTTTTCAACATCTCGTTCATTTGCGTGCACGCCCTTGACGATGCGACCAAAGACTCCTTCTATGAGCGCCTGGAACGTCCCTATGAGCGCTGTCCCCGCTACGACATAAAAATCGTGCTTGATGATTTCAATGCCAGGGAGGGAAAGGAGGGAATTTTTGGTCCCAACGAAACATGCGGTAACGGGCAGAGACTGATCCACTTCGCCGGGGCTCAAAACATGGCAGTCTGAAGCACCAGATTCCAGCATAAAAAGATACACTAATCTACCTGGCGGAGAGTTTTTGTTGCCAATAATTGCTTTTTTGGACTAAGTAGGCAATTGAGTGGAAAAGTCCTCTCTAGACGAACAAAACTAAGACTCTACAAGGCTCTCATCATGCCCGTCCTAACGTATGGACGATGACAACATCCGATGATGTGTTTGAGAGAAAGATTCTGCGGAAGATTTTGGACCTTTGCACGTTGTCGACGACGAATATTGCAGGCGATGGAACGATGAGCTGTATGAGCTTTACGTCGATATAAACACAGTGCAGCGAATAAACATCCAGCGGCTAGGTTGGCTGCGTCATGTCGTCCGAATGGATACAAATGCTCCGGCTCTGAAAGTATTCGCTGCATTACCAGCTGATGGTAGCAGAGGAAGAGAAAGGCCTCTTTTGTGTTCGAAAGATCAGGTGGAGAAGGACTTGGTTTCACTTGGTGTGCCAACTGGCGCCGGTTACCACGAGAAAGAAACGATTGGCGCGGTTTGTTGAACTCGCCCAAAATCGCGTAAGCGGTTATCGCGCCAATTAAGGAGAAGAGGAATAAGGAGAAGAAGAAGAAGAATAAGAATAAGAAGGAGAAGAAAAAGAAGCTAACTATACCTGTAATTTATGAATTACGTTGATTAGTATTAATCAGATAGAAGTGCGTTTTGAGTTCTGTAAAAAGCAGTTACGAAAAAAAGTTCAAATTTAAAAATCGTGGAAAATTTGTTGTGAAAAAATACAGTGCAATAAAGCGAAAAAATCCACCTCTACTCCCTCGCAGAATATCATTTTGAATAATTTAAAAAATTTCGAATTTCAGCTTCCTCGCTAAATATCATTTTTAATAATTTAAAAAAATGTCGAAATGTAGCTGTCTAAACTCGTGAAACCCTTCATAATTGAGTCATGCAAACTATGTTAAATGTAAAAAAAAATATTTGCTTTCCTGCAAAATGAATTTTCAACAAATAATCAAATTTTTTTTCGCCCGAAAACTCACTCTCCGGCAAATAAATACTGCTCTAAACTTTCAAACTCTATAAAAAACGCGTTTGTGTCAGCTTATGGTGCTGTTGGCTGTTGTTGGTGGCATGCGCGCACACATAGATGGATTCCCGTTTTTTGGGCACAGTTTCGAATAAATCAAATCAAATTGTCTTCCTTTTGTCGTATTTCAATTTTTCAGTTTCAGTTTTTTTACTTTTTTTTGCTTTACTTTCTTCCTTTATTTATCTTTTTTGTTCCACTTTGTCCGGCACTGCGTAGTTTGTGTGGCACACACGCGTTTGCAACATTTGACAAATGCAATCGAACTGAATACGCGGAGTTAAGCCAACGGAATTTACCCCAGTTGTGATAGCATAGAAGCAATATGAGTACAATGAAGCAACAATGAAGTGCAGCAAAAGAAAATACCAAATTGAAATAAAAAAAAAAATAAAACTAAAATTTTGTGCGTGTGTGAAAAAGTAGCACAAATTCACACGCCAAAAATATATTCGAAAAATTTTGCCAGCTCGAAGGAAATGAAAGCAATTAGTAAGCAAAGCGATGATGACAGAGTGCGGGTGAACGGTGTTGACGAGGCGTCGGTTACCGATTCGGTTGGGACACCATGCCATTCCAGTGAATAGTTTTGCTCTACACTTGTAATATGATTTGGTCTGAGAGTCATCGCTGCGAGTAAATCACATCTATCGGCCACAAAGCACTTTGGATGTGTACGCAAGTCAACTGGCGCACAAATCACCGAGTTAAGCGGTCGCTTATGCGTAACGATTTGTGGTTGTTGTGGTGTGAGGCGGATAGTTAGACGTAATTTCACTGAGCGAAATGTTAGAGCAGAAGAACTTTTTTTAAAGTTAGAATATTGTGATGTGGAAAGTAGCAAGAAAATGTTTCGTATTCGTTGTTGCCGCGAGATGTAAAGATTTTGGGGTTTTCATTCAACAAAACTGTAAAGTAAAGAAGCGAAAATATTGTACATATTTTACGGATATCGAATATAGACAATTTAGGTGATTATTCGAGCTTACAAAAGAAATTAAGTTAAACAAGAGACCCTCCTTGTGCAAGTGTTGGAATCTGAATTTTTCCTTTCCTACTTTCCTTTTCTTTTCGAAGATGTAAAAGAGTGATGTTTAGAAAAAGTGAGGCTTTTTACTCTACTACCTACACTAGCCACTCTAATGTGCACAAAAATAACTACCTTAGTGATTCTTAAATAATTAGAAACAGTAGTTGGCGTTTGGCGTTGCACGTTGGCGACGGCGGAGTAATGAGCTGTATGAGCTTTACGACAACATAGACATAGCGCAGCGATTAAAGATCCAGCGGCAACGTTGGCTAGCTGGGGTATGTCGTCCGAATGGATACAAACGCTCCGGCTCTGAAAGTATTCGATGCGGTACCAGCTGGTGGTAGCAAAGGAAGAGGTAGAAAAAGTCCTCCTCTGCGTTGTAAAGATCAGGGGGAGAAGGATTTGGCTTCACTTGGTGTGCCCAACTGGCGCCGGTTAGCCCGAGAAAGAAATTACTTGCGAGCTTTGTTAAACTCAGCCAAAATCGCGTAAGCGGTAATCGCGCCAATTAAGAAGAAGAAGAAATTGTATAGTACGGTTTTTTTTACAAATGTTTGGCATTTTGAGTTTTTCGATCTGAAGACCAAAAATATGTTTTTATTTTCAAAATAAAAAATGTAAATAAATAAAATAAAATTCAGAAAATAATTTTTAATTTATATGAAAAATATAACAACTAAAAATAATGATTATTTTTAATAGAAAAAAAGTGACAACGCATGAAATTAATCTTTTCTTAGAGAAAAAAAATATTAGCAGAAAATTGAAATATAAAAAAATGTAGCTCGAAATAGGGTTGTTTGAAAAGTTGGTGTAAAAATAAAAACTACTTAATTGCTTGGATTGCTTGCTTCCATTTGTGGAACAACATCAAGACGCACACCACAAATAGGAGGAGGAGCTCGGCCAAACACCTAACAGAAGTGTACGCGGAAATTATTTATTTTTTTTTTATTGCTTGGAAAAAACCTTTTTTATATTTCGTCTCCGTTTAGGATCATAGCTTGGCTTGGCTTGGCTAATAGCCATTCGTTTCTGTATCCTCCTCCTCGTGTGAATAAAATATTCTTCCCGGCAGTCATTTCTACAAATTTGAGAACAAACAGTAGCTCGAGGTACCTAAAAATTTTGGGAGCCAAGTTCAAGGTATCCGAGAGAGCCAAGTCTGAAGTTAAGGAGAGATGTGAAACGAGTTGGAACCCTATTTCCTTTAAGTGTGCGACCACAGCTGCTGAGGCGTGAGCTGGTGCAGTGTTGGGATTGAAAAGGAAAATCACTCGACTCGATTCAAAAGAATGCCAAACACAAATAGGTAAACTGACCTGGCTGAAACTTGGGGTGTGTTTCTCCGAGAAATGCTACTAACTAAGCATAACTGCGATACGCGCCAATAGTGCCATCTCTCTGAGTGTGCACGTAATTTCTAAACGACCCTCGTACGATTCTATTTTCTGAGTGATTAAGTAAAAATTAATAAAAAATTTTATACATATCGTTAAACAATTTTAAATTTAAACAAAAGATTTATGAAGGGCGTGAAAAATATGCTCATATATATATACATTAGGGCGGGTCGATTTAAAAATCGCCCATTGCTCTGTGAAAATTGTATTCTAGGGATCAAAATAAGAAACTTTGCCGAAGGAACCATACCTCTAAAACGAATTCTGATGTCCCCCAATTTGGGTCGAACGAAAAATCCCACTTTGACCCATTTAGAGTGCTCCAATCGAGTCCAAATGTATGACCGACCCCCACAAATTTTGGACGGCCGATCCAACCATGCCAGTAGCCACCGCCTGGAACTCCCCTGGGGGGGTTCCCCATACAATCATTTCAAAATATCACCATTTTTGGTCTTAACATTTTTTTTTTTTTTTTATGAGAAAAGAAACTAAAAAGTTTCTTATTTTGATCCCTAGAATATGATTTTCACAGAGCAATGGGCGATTTTTTTGTCTCCCCACAAAAGACACCAAAAGTTCGACCCAAAACGGGGGACATCAGAATTCGTTTTAGAGGTATGGTTCCTTCGGCAAAGTTTCTTATTTTGATCCCTAGAATATGTTTTTCACAGAGCAATGGGCGATGTTATTGCCTCCCCACAAATCGACCCGGCCTGCGACCGCTATTAGAAAAAACTTTTTCTTAATTTTATGATCTTTCACCGAGATTCGAACCGACGCTCACTCTGTGAATTCCGAATGGTAGTCACGCACCAACCCATTCGGCCACGGCGGCCGCCGTATACTTATATATCATATATATACAATATATAGGTACTTGCATGCATATTGTATTTATATTCGAAACTCTTTTACGATATTAGACATTTTTTAATTGTTTGCTTCAAAATTTTAAAATAATGATTATTTTCGTTCTCTGATTTAAGTTTTTACTTAAGAATATAGGGAAGATCCATAGGAACGCCTTTTATAGCCTTAAATTTTGACAAATGCGATGATTGAACGACAAACTAATGTTAGCTCTTCTAAGAGCGATTTTTCAAAGAGATACTTTTCACAGGTTTTTGAGTTTTGAATTTTATGATATATCAGCTCGTACTGCATACCTTGAAAAGCTGAGATTTTAAGTATAAAGAAATACGAATGGAAATTAGAAATCGAAATATAATAGAAATCCACCTCCCATAAATGAATACGCAAATATTTCGATCTGTTTATAAATTTCACATTCGCCAGTTATTCTTTGACAGAATAAATTTACACCTACTTTGTTTTTAGAATTCTCGAAAAAGTTGTTTTGCTAATTAGAACTGCAGACCATACATTCACGGCGTTATGCATTGTGGGCTTTAGTGCTGCATTCAGCTGACAAATCTTAGAGCTTTGTAAACTGGATTTCTGACATTCCGTTGGTGCGAACATATGTCCTCGGACTGTTTTGTTTAGTTTAGGGAACAGCGGGAAATCACACTGAGCTAACTTAAATCAGACGGATTTGCTGATTGCACATGTATATGTGTGGGTAGCACCGGTGGTCAAATGGACACTAACAGCAGAGGCTTTATGCTGCAGATCAGCTTAAGTTCAGGTAGAGAAATTATTTGTGACTGCTTAACCACTGCTACACTCACTTGTCTCCTTTCCAACTGTGTTTTTTCCTCGTAATTCTCTGCTTGCTTGGAGCGAACTTTTCTTGATAGGCGTAAACTTAAAATCGAAATAATTTGAGAAAGTGACCTGATTCAGAACAAAAACGGATCACAGACCCGTAATCTGCCATCAAAATTTAAGTTAACATATGTAAGCAATTTTACGTATAAATTTAGAGTCACTACAGTCACTATTACTTTCTAGCAGTAGGGGCATACCAACCTGAATCGCTTATCAATTTAATATAATTTTAAAATTCTTCTTAGCCTCTTGTATGCCACACAAAAGGCAAAAGGTAACCACATTTTTTTTCTAGTGTATTACAAGTAATCCAGATTTGCTTTTTGGTTTTTGTGCTTGCCATAAAAAGTATGTTAGTGATACCAACACAAAACTTGACCACTAGAAATCCTAGAAAAAGAATTACTGCGGCAGTGATGATCGCAGTAGCGGAAAATTGCATGTCTCGAATCGCTGAAATGGTTACTTATATGCAGATGGAGTAGAGGGAGAGGACTCAGCTATTAAATGGAAAGGGAAGCGTGTGATATGCAGATGGGAAAACCGCAAAGCATATTGTGTAACAGGCAAAGCAACAGGAAGTAAATGTGCGTGAGAAAAAAAATATGAAGAAAGGGAAAATTTGAAAAGTAAACGTTTAGGGAACTGTGGGGAATCATTGAGTCTGGAAAGAGTGGTTGCGAAGCGGTTTTAAAAAGGGGGAAATTAATTAGAGATGGTAGAAGTGCGGCAGATATATGGAGAAAAGATTTGTGTGGAAGTTGTGATTTAGCAACAGAAGAAAGCAGGGGAAACAAGTAAAATTAGCAAATGTTTTGATTCAAGCGAATATAGACTTAAGAAGCTATTCTGGCACAAGAAATACAAATTTATATAAAGATATTAATAAAAGCCCTAAAATGCTCAGAATTTCTGTTTAAGAGGTTAGGCGTAGTCAGAATTCTCAATTTTTGTTTTCGCAATTTCTTAAAATGTAATAATTTAAAATTATTTTCTTAAAATTTTAAGTGAATCCGACAAATACTTTTCGAGTTATTCAACAATTAACAAAAGGCGCTCGAGCGCTCCGGTAATCGATAGCAAAACTTTAAATGGATTTTTTTCAAACTATGTTTTTTGAACTAGTGATCACTGTAACTTAAAAGATTTCAATAAAATGCTTTGGAAAAACATAAAAATATCGCGCCTGAGTTTTTTTCAAAAATTTGGATTTTTTTTAAACAATTAATTCTAGGTTTTTTTCTCGAAAATCTGAAAAATGTTAAATATTAAATTAATTTTGAAAAACAAATCGATCACGCCCAAGATTATCCATTAATAAAACTAATTTCTCTTGTCTGATTTTTGTAAAAAAAAAGAATTATTGAAAATCATAATTTTTTCGGGCCTCTGACTCCTTAAGTCAAAAAGGTACTGTTCACTGTCGTTCAATCGATGTACGATCTTAAAAAAAAAATTATTTGACAAAGTTCTGGAGGTTCCAAGAGGAAAACCCGTTTTTTGACTCTGTTTTTGACTTTAAAGTTCCGAAAAAAATACTAAAAAAATTTCTTTCCAAACGGTCGTAGTTCTCAAAATAACAACATCAATTCTACGTCATTTAAGTTTTATTTCTTCAAAATCGGTTCAGTAGAACCGGCTATATCGGTGTCCATTATCCATTTTTTGAGGGCAGACAACTTTTTGAATGAATCTCGTACGGTAAATTTTTGATTGTTTAATAATAGATCAGTAAATAAAATACTGAAAAAAGAAAGAGAAAAATCTTTTTTCGCTACTGTTTTACAAACTTTTAAAGAAACACCCAGAAAACACCATTTCAAATGAGGCGAGCGCTTTAATGTAATACTTTTTTTTTTTAAATAGTGGCAACATTAGGAAATCGGTGAATATCTGCCTAGTAGGCAGAGCCTCGAGTGCACTTCTGTTATAAAAAAGCTAACTGTAAATCATCATTCATCAGCCACTAAAGTTTCGCAACTTTTTTATTATCTAAAAAACTGAAAAGTTCCTGCTGGCCATTGTGATCAATGCAAAGCTTAGGCTATTTATTTATTTTTGATTTTATTTTTTATAAAAACATAGTTTATACTACAATAGAAACCATTTGACTTAATGTTTTGAGCTTTGAATACAATTTAAAAGAATTTAGCAAATTTTTCAAAATTTCACACTTCATTTAATCAGGATTTCTTGAAAAATTTCTCCACATGAAAAAGCGTCGAGTATTCCTTATTTGGAAAAAATTCATAACACCGTCAGCAAAAAAAAAATTAAATAAAAAATATAAATTAAAGCGAGGTTTGAATGGGCTAAGAAAGCACTTACCAAGAATTTTCCTAAAAATGATGACTTAAAAGTGTGAAGCTCTGATTGAAATTTGTTGAATTTTGGAATTTTGTTCAAAGTGTGAAACTGTGAATTCTATGGTTCTTGTTGTTGTCGGAACTATATTTTTATAAAAAAAAAATAAAAAAAAAAACAAAAAAAAATATTAAAAAAAGATTCAAATGAAAAATAAAATGAGACATAAATAAAAATAATTTATTAAAAAAAAAATTAAATTAAAAAAGGATTTAAATAAAAAATGTAATGAGACTTAAATTAAAAGCGCAAATTTTGCAATATGTCGCCCTGCTATTATGAAAACGGGTGTATGTATGTGACGGGTGTATGTATGTGACCACATCTGGGGAAAAAGTAAAAAAAATTGCGAGAAAAAGCATATAAGGTTTCTTATCATCTCATATTTGAGTTTGTGGGAAAATGCCAAGGGTCGTTTGCAGCTTAGAACAACCCACAAATTCATAAAAAATGCATTCGTAATAAAAGTTTTTGTATACTTTTTTTTTAAATAACTCCAAAACTATTTGCCTCGGATGAGACAGATCGCATTTTAAGGGTTTCAAAGTACACTGTGCAACAATGGAAAACCGCTTAGACTTTGCTTAGTTATTCTGAAAATATAGTCATCCAGTAAAAAAATACTCGTTTAATTTCCAAAAGTTAGCTAGGATGCTTTTTTTTACGGCTTACTAAAATTTTTGTAGGCCCGGTCGGCCTCATTTGCTTTGAAAACAGTGGAAATAATAGTTAAAGTTTGTGTCTGAGTGAAATGAAGAGTCAACCCATAAACAGTAAAATATCACGGAAAATTGTTCAGCAGAGAATTTTAATCCATTAGCTCCCTTTGGGGGTAGGTAGCAGAGGAAGAAGATGGACTACAGTGCGTGGGGACGAACTAGGCTTCCTTTGGTATTTTCATTTGGCGCAGGATATCATGATATGATAATGATAATGATTTGTGTGCTTTGTTAAACTCGATCAAAGTCACTTAAGCGGTTATCATGCCAATTAGGCAGAAGCAGTGACGGACGTTTTACCTTTATTTCAAAAAATCAAAAAAAAAAAAAAGAAAAATAGACAAAAGACAAGTCGTTGCAGGCAAAACCTCTAGAAATTCTGGATATGTATGTTTTCAAAAAATTGTAACAAAGTCCGAAAAGGTTTGAGATGCCATAATCGATTTTTCTTGGTCGTTTAACTAGTTTTAGCAGTTACAGATACCTATAAAAATGCCTTTAACATCAGGAAAGAGACTAAAAGACTTGAAAACATTATACAAAATGTGCTTCTTTTCAATTGCAGATCACCCTTTGACAATACTCAAGAGACATGAAACAAATTGGCAAAATTTTGAAATTTTTCTTTAATCGATCAAAGCGGTTCCGTTTCCTTAAATGCAAATGCAGTGCCACCAAATTTCATCTATCCCAGATTTCCAGATTTTGCTGTAATGGAAGATAAAGGGCTTACGATTATGATAATGTTTCAAGTGACTCAAACATTGTATTGACAAACTTTTCTGCTGACGTGGTTAAGTCTTTTATTTTATTTATATAAAAGAACTCTCGAGCATTCGCGGCGGCCGCCGTAGCCGAATGGGTTGGTGCGTGATCACCATTCGGAATTCACTGAGAGGTCGTTGGTTCGAATCTCGGTGAAAGCAAAATTAATAAAAACATTTTTCTAATAGCGGTCGCCCCTCGACAGGCAATGGCAAACCTCCGAGTGTAATGCTGCCATGAAAAAACTCCTCATAAAAATATCTGCCGTTCGGAGTCGGCTTGAAACTGTAGGTCCCTCCATTTGTGGAACAACATCAAGACGCACACCACAAATAGGAGGAGGAGCTCGGCCAAACACGTAACAGAAGTGTACGCGCCAATTATTTATTTTTTTATTTTTTTTATTCGCGAGAGAAAGGCGCCATTAAAGAAAAACCAGCAACGATATTTTTGATCCACCTGAAGCTTAAACTTCATTGAAGCAAAATTTAATGGGGTATAAAATTGCATAAAAATAAATAATTGGCGTGAATACTTCTGTTCGGTGTTTGGCCGAGCTGCTTCTCCTATTCGTGGCGTGCGTCTTGATGTTTTTCTACAAATGGAGGGACCGAATTTGACGGGCAAATGGCTTTTATGAGCAGTTTTTTCATGGCAGAAAAATACTCAGATGTTTGCCATTGCCTGCCGAGTGGAATTATTAGAAACAACTTTATTATTTTGCTGTTTCATGCACAAAGATTCGAACCTACCCATTCCCGAATGATAGTCACGCACCAACCCATTAGGCTACGTCGGGCGCTACGTAAAATTGCATACTCAGAATTTTTCTGATTAATTCTGATTAAAAAAAGTTGAATATTATGAAACTTCGTTCGTGAGTCTCTATTTTAATTTGCACAAAGTCTGAAAGTTGGATTTAAATGGGTTTCTCGTAAAAGAAGTATTAAAATTAAATAAGAAACAAAAAATTATCAAAACTTGTAAATAAGTGCTAGTGCTGTACTTATTTAACGCAGTGTACTGGTAAATTAGCCGATTACAAAATTGAAAAAATTGCCATCTTTTCTTTTACAACGTGGAACAATTCTGTGGGGTTCGCATAATAAATATTTAGTATTTCCACTTTTTGTGGATCACCCTAATGCACATAGAAACGTAAGCTTAATGTGCCTAATGTATGTGGCAATAACTTTTTAGGGTAAGCAATACTTTTTTTTAGGAATTTTTTAAGCAAAAGTGGTTACTTTTCTAAATGTTTTTTTTTTCCGAATTTTATTTATCTTGCTTTGACATTAATAGTGGTACATCTGCACGTACTTAGCATTGCTTTATCAGCCAGTTTAGCTGCTTTCTATGCTGTTCATATAATTTTAGTATTTTCTCTTCGTCAAGCCCTACTTTACTTACATTTCAGCCAGTGACTCAGCATTTTTACTTTGCTTTGTGGTATTTACTTATGCTTAGCATATTTCTAGGCGTGTGCGTCCCAAGTGCTGAAGTGCTGCGAAAAAGTGTTGAAATGTACGCAAAACATATGTATGTACACTAAAGAATTTCAATAATTTCCACATGCTTTCATGCTAACAATATATATTGCGTTGTTTTTTTTTTTTTTTTTTTTGTTTGGTTTTGCTGCTGAAAGCATTTTTGGCAGGAGAAGCGTGCTTCACGCTGTCGTTGACCGGAAATGCCCAGCTGCTTGTATACAAAAACACGTACTCAAGTGATATATGGGGAAATTCTCGCTCTCTCTCTTTCCACAGGTATGTTTGTGTATGCTTGAGAAGTAAATATTTTACAGGAAAAGTCATAAATATCAAGTGGAAGGCCAAGAAAGGAGCAAATAAAGCGGAAAAGTGGCCGAAAAGAGGTCGAGGACTTTGCCCATAACTTTTCAATTTTTTCGCTAACTCTACTTCCGCTTGTTGTATGCTACAATAATTCTACAAATAACTTAATTATTGTGCTGCATGCAATGATCGGGAAGCGTAAGTGAAAGTTTGAAGAAATAAAATATGTACTCGTACGTATGTATTTGTGTCCGAGGCATTTGTGAAATGTACGCCGAATTTCCATGCTTTTAGAGGTAAGAAAAGGAAGTTAAATTTCAATATATTTTGTGCAAGCCATGTGAAGGAGCAACAGCATGAAAATCATAAAAAGCATAAAAGTTATAATTTGTTAAACTTTTGCGTTGGCACAACGGTCACAGGTTTGACTTTTCCTGACTTTTGATTACTTTCGTTTTTATTGACATTCGTGATTGCCAAAATGTGTTTAAATGGGTGCATGCACCTTGCTGTGCATTGCCTTGAAATTTGAACTTCCAAAAGTGGCTGACGTGACTCGGGCAATTTCAGCTGGACTTTATTAATGTTTGGCATAAAATTTTGCTTCAGAAAATTATTTCAATTTTCTCGTTTCTTAATAATTTCTTAATTTGCTGTTGCAAATACTTTTATCTTGTGTCTTGAATTTGCGCGTAAGCCTTTCTTTTAACCAAAATTCATTAGGATCTCATGAATTTTCATTATCTCTCTTCTAACAAAAATTCATTAAGATTTTTTGAAGTTTCATAGTTTTGATTTATAACACTTCTAAGTGGCTACAACTTCAGATTTGTGAGTTTATACGCTACCTTCTACCTATCTTCTGCTACCTTCTGGCTTACACTCCACTGCACTTTATTAACCTTGTCCGACTTAATTATTTTATTATTTCCCAAATACATTCAAGGGTTTGTTATTCTCTGTCCTTGCTCAGAACGCTGGAAGCTTGCAAAATGCATGACTGTTTTATTGCCACTTAGCATTGTGGCAGTCTCTCTTATTTTTCTTATTTTTTTGCCCACTTCTTTCACACTGTCACACTGCCACATTAATTCATGACTCCACTTCTTAATACAATTTTTCTATTAACTCAGTTTTTGCATTCCCGCTTGCTAAGTGGCAATAAAAATTTGCATAAATTTCCCAGCAAATATTCATAATCAGCTGGAGGCTGACACTTTTTCAACAGTCATTCTTTTTCTGTTGCTCTCTCTCTTATTTTCCACTTTTCCAGTTTTTTCGTTTTTTCCTTGAATTTTTTTCTCGTGCAAATACCCAAACAACTTAACAACTTGTCAAGCATTTCCACCTCTCCGTTTCCACCTGTTCACTTTAGGTGGCTTACTTGATCTGCTCTTACCACCTCGATTTGCACCTTTTCACTTATTTTAAGTGTTAAGTGCAATTTGTTTTTCCGTTGACTGTTAAAATGACATCAGCTTTTGATTTACGATATTGTTGTTGTTGGTTTTGTGCACTTTTATACTTTTTACTTTTCTTTTTATAAATGAGTTAATTGAGTTGTCGGTGTGCTTATTTTCGTCAGGTTTTGTTTTCTCAATGTTTCCTTGCTAAAGCTGCTTTTTGGTGCGCCCTGGCGTATGAGTAATAATTGAGTATTTCAGATTTAAAGTTCACAGCATCCCCATATAGGTCAATTTTCATTTAGTTTAATAGAAAATTTACGCTAAAGATTTATAAACACTGCCTATCGCTGAATGTTTACTTTCAAAATTCCTTACAGGCATAATTAAAAACCAAAAAAATATATAAGCATACAAAATTAAATTAATAAAAGTGCAAATTCCACTTAAAAGGCATTACAAAAAAGCAACAGATTCTTTGATGAGGATTCAATTTTTGTACAAGAAACAAAATTGTGGCCAGGTTTTTCGAATTAACTAATAAAATATGTTTACATGATATTCACTACGCTACCAAACTAAGGGTTGGCATAAATATCACTTAATTAAGTATTCCTCTGTGATATCTCCTATTCCACATTCTCTGGCAGACTAAATAATCGGAATTTTCTTGTTAAGAAATTCTTTCTCATTTGTTTAAATTTTCCAGGTGGTCAATGGTGAAATTATGAGACCCTGAAGTCGTTGTTCTTCATCAATGGAATGAAAAAAACATTTCTAATAATGGTCGGCGAGGGTCTGCACAGCTCCGAGAGAATCTGGTGAAGAAAGCAATAAAATAAATAAAATATAAAAACAATATTGGAACTAAAAAACTGTCCTAAAAACTAGAAAACCGAGTACTGCTCTTTAAGAAGTACACCACAAGTTTGAAGGAAAGTTCGGTCTATAGAGCATTCAAGGATATATATGTGACACCGTAACCATTAAGGGGGGAGCCTAGTTTAGAGACTTCAAAAATCGATTTGTTTTTTGCATAAATGTCTTCCCAAACTATCCAAACATAAGTCCCCAAAATTTCAGAAGCAAATTCAAAATATTTTCGGAGTTTCAGAAGAAATTGCGAGCAAGCAATGACACCGTAACCATTAAGGAGGGAGCCTGCTTTAGAGGCTTCAAAAAACCGATTTTTTTTTTGCAAATGTCTTCTCAAACTTTCCAAAAATGTGTCCTCAAAATTTCAGAAACAAAGTCAAAATATTTTCGGAGTTACAGAAGAAATTGTGAGAAAGCGTCGAGCAGGTATACGAGCGGCCGGTATATATATATTACAAAAACTTTGACGCGCGATTTCTCGGTTTTTTATTTTTACGACTTTTCCTAATTGGCAGGAAAGATAGGGAAATAGTTAAACATCCTATCGAAACGAGGTAACATTGATTGTATTCGGAATTAAATTCTCTTCTAGTTGAACCTAAAAAACCTTAAGAAAGTTATGATTAACAAAAAAATTATTTTTTTTTTTAATTAGCGAAAAATTGTTGAATTTCTCACTTTTTGTTTAATTTTCTTGGTTTAACTAGAAGCTATATTATACTAAAATAAAAATGTTTTTGGGTTTTCGGTTTCAGATGCAAATTGCGATTTGCATCTTTCCCGCCGCACGACACATGCACACTCGAGGCGCCTCGGCAAAATGCTTGTACCAGGCATAATATTATATATATTTTAATGAAAAAATTTGAGACCACTGTTCAAATATATAACAATAAAACTTGAAAGTTTTGTTCCAATCAAATATTTCTTTTCTTTCCAAAAAAGTCTACGAAAAAATCGATTTTTGAAGCCTCTAAAGCAGGCTCCCGCCTTAAGGGGTTATGGCTAGTCAGAATTTTCAAAAATTGGGGTTTTTTGCATTTCTATAAAGTATAATATCTTAGAAGTATTGTGGGAATGTTTGAAGAGAATCCGACAAATACTTTTCGAGTTATTCAACAATTAACAAAGGGCGCTCGGGTGCAACATATATCGATACCAAATATTTAAAGGCGTTCTTCTCAAAACTATGTTTTTTGAACTAGTGATCACTGTAACTTAAAAACCGCTTTGTAGATTTCAATAAAATGTATATTGCTTTTGAAAAACAATAAAATCTTGTGCCTGATCGAAGGCCTGTTTTTGCATAAACAGCGATAACTTTTACAATTATTATTATTTTTTTTGAAATTTTACTAAAGTCAAGTCGAAATATGATGTATTAATGTTATGTTTTTATTTTTGCAATAATTTTTTTTTTGGGCCTTTGATTACCCCTTAATTATGGCCAATTAAAAGCCAGATATTTGTTATTTTATGTATATTTTTATATTTTATATTTTATATTTTATATTTTATATTTTATATTTTATATTTTATATTTTATATTTTATATTTTATATTTTATATTTTATATTTTATATTTTATATTTTATATTTTATATTTTATATTTTATATTTTATATTTTATATTTTATATTTTATATTTTATATTTTATATTTTATATTTTATATTTTATATTTTATATTTTATATTTTATATTTTATATTTTATATTTTATATTTTATATTTTATATTTTATATTTTATATTATATTTTATATTTTATATTTTATATTTTATATTTTATATTTTATGTTTTATATTTTATATTTTATATTTTATATTTTATATTTTATATTGTATATCTTATATATAATATTTCACCTTTTATCTTTTGTGCTTATCTTTTGTGTATTAAGCGCGCAATTAAGTTCTCGCAGTGTTTTTCATAAAAAAAACGACGTTCAACATCCCTTGGTTTTAACTCATAAGGAACGCAAGTCCCCTCTTTCTGAATCATTCCCAAAGCATGCAATCGCTTGGAAATGGATTGGCAGGTACCTCCTAATACTGAAGCAAGCTCTTCTTGCGTTTGACAGCAATGCCTCCGAATTAGCATCTTTGAAGGTTTTAGGTTTTCCTTCACGCAGACGGTCGTCAACATTAAAATCACCGTCTTTGAAGCGACAGAACCAATCTCGGCACGTTGTTTCACTTAAAGCAGCATCTTCATAAACTTTTTATAGCTCTCGATGCGCTTCAGCTGCCACTTACAGCAAATTACGATTATTCAGCACAAAATTAGACATTTTCACAAAACCAAAAGTGTCGAAGCAGTTTGTTAACCATATGTCTAGGCTTGGTTTATGATGTTTAGGTTATGTTAGAATCGACTAGCACACACTGCTGGCGGCATCTATTGACTGCGCACCTAATAATTATCTATTATCTATTATCTATTATCTATTATCTATTATCTATTATCTATTATCTATTATCTATTATCTATTATCTATTATCTATTATCTATTATCTATTATCTATTATCTATTATCTATTATCTATTATCTATTATCTATTATCTATTATCTATTATCTATTATCTATTATCTATTATCTATTATCTATTATCTATTATCTATTATCTATTATCTATTATCTATTATCTATTATCTATTATCTATTATCTATTATCTATTATCTATTATCTATTATCTATTATCTATTATCTATTATCTATTATCTATTATCTATTATCTATTATCTATTATCTATTATCTATTATCTATTATCTATTATCTATTATCTATTATCTATTATCTATTATCTATTATCTATTATCTATTATCTATTATCTATTATCTATTATCTATTATCTATTATCTATTATCTATTATCTATTATCTATTATCTATTATCTATTATCTATTATCTATTATCTATTATCTATTATCTATTATCTATTATCTATTATCTATTATCTATTATCTATTATCTATTATCTATTATCTATTATCTATTATCTATTATCTATTATCTATTATCTATTATCTATTATCTATTATCTATTATCTATTATCTATTATCTATTATCTATTATCTATTATCTATTATCTATTATCTATTATCTATTATCTATTATCTATTATCTATTATCTATTATCTATTATCTATTATCTATTATCTATTATCTATTATCTATTATCTATTATCTATTATATATTATCTATTATCTATTATCTATTATCTATTATCTATTATCTATTATCTATTATCTATTATCTATTATCTATTATCTATTATCTATTATCTATTATCTATTATCTATTATCTATTATCTATTATCTATTATCTATTATCTATTATCTATTATCTATTATCTATTATCTATTATCTATTATCTATTATCTATTATCTATTATCTATTATCTATTATCTATTATCTATTATCTATTATCTATTATCTATTATCTATTATCTATTATCTATTATCTATTATCTATTATCTATTATCTATTATCTATTATCTATTATCTATTATCTATTATCTATTATCTATTATCTATTATCTATTATCTATTATCTATTATCTATTATCTATTATCTATTATCTATTATCTATTATCTATTATCTATTATCTATTATCTATTTACTGGAAATTTTTAAACTCCTCTTCTTCGCAAAAAAAAAAATGTTTCACTAAGTGAGCAGCGCAGCGTCCTGAATGCATTGAAAATTGCAGTTTCACTCAAAACTCATTAAAGTTGGACGCAATAAAAGCAGGTCCTTCCGCATA
The DNA here is from genome assembly GCF_027943255.1 of Anastrepha obliqua. Lineage (NCBI taxonomy): Eukaryota > Metazoa > Arthropoda > Insecta > Diptera > Tephritidae > Anastrepha > Anastrepha obliqua. The sequence goes on along the minus strand of NC_072894.1, from coordinate 108,339,311 downwards.
AATGGAGTAATGCGTCATTAAATCTATTAACCTAAATACATAACTTAAACAGTTATATTCTACCTATCAGCGCGATTGTCAGCGCAAAATTTCTCTCGAAACCCATTTAGCTCTTAATAAGCGTGACAAAGCATATATTTTCGCATTAATTTCATTTTGGAGTTTTTTATTTCATAAATATTATCCTGCATTAGCACTTTGTAAATATTTGTAAGCGACAAGTTTTGCTTTGTCACACAGAAAAGCGCGAAATTAAAAGTTTACGCCTAAAGCACCACAGAAAATATGGATGTATGAGTGGGTGTAAGAGTGTGCTTGGGGATTGTTGAAAATGGTCATTAAGTGATCAAGAATATTAAGTAATGAAAGCATTAGAGGTTTTAGCTAATTACTTTGCGGTAATCTAAAAAATACACCTTTTTTTCTAATATACAAGCACCAATTTCGGGTTAGTTGAAAAGTAATGCCTAAGTTAATAGTGGCAGTGACAAAAAATGGAACTTAGATGAATTAAAATTAAAACAAATATTTTGAAAAAGCGACAGATATTTCCATATATTGGCTGGTCAAAAAGTCTCTTCGTATTTCTAATAAAATTTCAACTCATTTTTTTATATTTATAATGAACTTTATTAAACCAAATATATACTATTTTGGTCGACCCCTTTTGTCATTTTTCTTCTAGAGACATTATTCCATCAGTGTAAAACTTTTGTGGTTTCTCGGCGAAAAACTGCGACAAGTAATTTTCACAGGCTTCTCTTGAAGCCAACTTTACTCCATTAAGGGAGTTCTGCATTGACCGAAGCGAATGGTAGTTCAATGGTGCAAGGTCAGGGCTATATGGGCGATGCATCAAAACTTCCCAGCCAAGCTCTCCCAGTTTTTGCCGAGCCATCAAAGATGACTGTGGCCTAGCGTTGTCCTGATGGAAGACGACACTCCTTCTGCTGATCATTTCTGGCCGTTTTTTTTCGATTGCTTGCTTCAATCTCATCAGTTGTTGACAGTAAAGTGTAGAATCAATCGTTCGAGCAGGCTGGAGCAGCTCATAGTGGATGATTCCTTTCCAATCCCACCAAACACACAGCATAACCTTTCGAGGCGTCAATCCTGGCTTTGCGACCATTTGCTGAGCTTCACCACCCTTGCACCATGATCTTTTTCGCACATTATTGTCGTATTTGATCCACTTTTTGTCTACTGTTACCATTCGCTTCAGAAATGGTTCGATTTTATTTCGTTTCAGCAAAGAATCGCAGATGTTAATTCGGTCCATTAAATTTTTCACAGACAATTCATGTGGTACCCAAACATCGAGCTTCTTTTTGTAACCATCTTTTTTTAAATGGTTCAAAACCGTTTGATGATGAATGTTTAGTGCCTTGGCGATGTCATGGCAGCTTATGTGACGGTCCTGGTCCGTTCCCACGACAGTCGGTTCTACGTAACCGGAACGACCCGGATTTATATATGGCCAAGGACTGTCACTTCAGCAGCATTCCTCGTATATGCACGAGGAATGTTTATGCTGCTACAACATCAACAACGGTCCTGGTCAATCTTTTCCATAATTTCATCGACTTTTTCAACGATAGGTCGACCGGAGTGAGGTGCATCTTTCACATCGAAATTTCCAGAACGGAAGCAAGCGAACCATTGTTGTGCTATACTAGTGAACATTTGCACTGTGCGGCAGCGTGTGCTTCTGCGTGCTTAAAAGTGCTAGGTGAAGGGGGATAAAAAAGCACAGGGAAGAAACGGAAAAATTGAGCGAGTTGTGTCTGTGTTTGTATCCTGAATGAGAGAGCAATTATTCATGAATTCTTACCAGGGATGCCAACTTTTAACTTCATATCAACAAATTTCTAAAAAAATAGGTTTTTTTGGTAGATTTTTCTTCAATAACTAAATTTAATACATATTACACTTTCTATTATAATACTGAATTAAGATAATGAACAACAATAAACAAGCAACTAAACATTTCAAAAGTTCTCGTAATACTGTTTTTTAATTCCTAGATGTAAAGAAGATTAAGACCTCTGAAAATATTTAAGTTGAGATTAAATTAAAATCTTACATATTGGAAAGCACTGACAGTTAAATCTTCAATAATATTGATCACTGCTTATACTGACGAATCTGTAAATTATTCACACTTATCTTATGATTACTTAAATGGTTTTTGAGATCGGATATATTTTTTTAAATTGATGTTTTTTGAATTCAGCTAAGAAATCCAGAAAATCAAATTTTTTAGCAAATTACTTTATAAAACTGCAGACTCTCTTCAGCTACCGAAGTTTGTCAAATGTTTCAGAATTTTTAGCTACTGAATGATTCCATTATTTCTTTTATTTTTCATAAAAAGTAGACGTGATTGACAGCTAATTTCGTCCATCTAAATCTAATACACTCTGATATGCACAACTGCAAATAAAAATAAACAACCAAGAGTTTATACTTATGTACATAAATCATGAATAATAAAATCAACAATTTCCAAAATTGATTCCCACATTTAACAACTGCGGCAACTCTTACTCATAAGTTTTGACATTTCATAAATAAAATCAGTTTTTTCGTGATTTCTTCATTTTTCGACGATATTTTTTGAGACCGTAAGTTACATATTATTGTCGCATAAAAGACGACTAATATTAAGTGTATTTGTATGGTGTGGATGCAGTGAAAGTGCTGAAAATTCTATTTAAAAAATTGAAACGGCGAACGTCAAAACAAAGTGCACAGTGTTCAACTGCCGACAAAAACATAAATTTATTTCTAATGTGTAATATATTACTCTGTTTTAACTTTTAATTTAGATAAACAAAGTTAAATAAAATATTAAATATAAAACATTTGGTTCAGCATGACCTCAAATAAAAGAACATTGTTAAATTTGAATCCGAAGTGGAGTGAAATTTTTTATGCAAATATGTAGACGGAGAATCACAATGCCTTGTATGTGAAAAACGTGTGGTATGTAAGGTTTTTAACATAAAGAGACATTATGAGCTGCACAGGAGTGAATATGATGAATAATGTACGAGAAGAAAGGAAAAGTATATACAAATCCTTAAGTCTCAACGAAGAGCCCGATTCGATGTGCCAAATTACAGAAGGTCGGAAAAATTCAAATTCTTAAAATTTTTTTTTAATTTCTTAGGAAAACGAAGATTACGTTGTAGATGCAAAGCGTGCAACTTATGAAATCGCGTTAAACCTTGTTCGTGAGAATCGTGCATTTTCGGATGGCGAATTGGTGAAGTCTTGTATATTAAAAGCAGCAGGAATTTTGTCCCCTTATCTCGTAGAACTATAAGCAGACGAGTAGATGAAATGGCGAAGATTACAGAATCGCAGTTAAAAGAGCGTATAAAATTATTCACAGCGATTTCGTTGGCAATTGACAAAAGTACAGATATATCCGACATAGCCCAATTAGCGATTTTTATCCGAGGAGTTGATGCCCACCTACATATATGTGAAGAACTTTTGGACATTATTCCAATGAAAGGGACGACTAAAAGTGAAGATTTATTTCAATGTGTTAATGAATGTACTGAACGCATGGGTGTGTCATGGCGAAAAGTGGTTTGCGTTGCCACCGATGGTGCGAAATCCATGAGTGGATGCAAACAAATTTCTCTAATCATTTTTGTGTACTTTGTCATACTGTGCGGATTGCCATATGTGTGTGATTTGAATTTGAGAGCAACTAAGTACTCACCAAGAATACCCACTCTGCTATGATAATTTCCTCAATGTTTTTTGAAAAAATCCTCTATTTTTTTAATGGAAACATGTATAAATTGTCCTTTTTAACAAAATAAAATGTATAACATGCATTGTTTAAATAAAACATGGCTGCTTGAGATTACTGTTGCCTGTTGTGACCAACATTCTTTAAAAAGTGCACTAACATAAAAACATACGATATACATACATACTTATATGTAAACGAAGACAATTTTTTCATTCAGAAAAATATACACCGATTTGTCAGTACAAATTTTTCTCCACATAGTTTAGCAACTATGAAACTTTGACATGCGAATGTTCAAACTTCTTGATTATAAAATCGCCTATGCTTCTTGATTACAAAAATTATAAAAGTAAATAAAATAGAAATTTGCAAAGATGATGTTAATATTCAAAGAAGGGTTTCTCAATAAAAAAAAAGACCAAAAGCATTTTATTATTTAATATGAACGATCAACATTTCGAAATCCCCTAACATGGAATAAGTCCCCTTATCTGGTAACTTTGCTATTGGCAAAGCTTCACTCTCTTTTTTACAAACACATATGCGTTGCTCAGAAGTGATTAATATACGTACACGCCTATTGCTTACCCTTCTGATGTAAGTTTGTCGCCCCCCCCCCATCTAGCACTTTGCTAGCACGCTCTGCTGCGAGCGTGCCACTCTGCTGCCCGTCCCTATGCTACACGAACTGATACAGCATCGTCTCCGTAAACTTCACAAATTTCATTGGTGGCTTGCGCGGCATTCTTCCCTTTTTTATACAAAATTTCAAAATACCTATAGCGAATTGTTTCATTATTTTCACTCATTTTTGAACAGCTATAACTTTTTTTCAACTTCTCCGAATTTAATTTTTGTTTAGTTAAGTGAAGCTTAAAATGTCACCTTTCTAACACCATATGATATGACACAATGTGATTGGTAGCACTGGAGATAGATGACTCCAACGACATCTATTGACAAAATACGAAAAGACTTTTTCGACTACCCAATATTTATATATTTTGCGAATAGTGGTGAAGTTTAGGGTATAAATGGGGAGTACTTTGAAGGTGAAAATATCATTTTTTGTTTTGGGGGATTAAAAGTACGGGAGCCAGGGGTCATTTTGACCTCATCATTTCATGCCGACTGATTTTAGTACTGAAGGCGTGGTGCGTGGGATGCTGCGAAACGTGTCGAAAAAAAATTTTAACAACTCATTTAATACCAGCTGAAAATTTTTTTGTGTATTATTGACATTAGTAGAATAAAAAAAAAATAGTCAGCTGCGCCGTAGGCGGTGGGTGGGGGAGATGTTGGGAATACGTCAGCTGAACAGGCGAACTTGTAAAATAAATTAAAAAGTAAAACTACTCATGCCGATTGAAATTTTTTTACATAATTTTGGACACATATGAAAATATAATAATGATGGTCAGCTGCGTTTAAAGCAGTGGGAAGACCGTAAGCCGAAGCAAAAATGTATAGCGTTTTTCAATAGGTGCGCTTCAACTATTTTCCGATAGGGAGGGCGAACGACGCAATATTTTTTATTTTTCGCTTGTCATTTGTAAACTTCATTAGTATACATTTCATCATGGAACGCTACACACTTGAGCAACGATTGCAAATCGTGCAAATTTTTTAAGAAAATAATCGTTCTGTTGCTGCTACTTTAACACTACTTTTTTCCAAAAAATCATCTTCAGTGATTAAGGTCACTTTTGGCTCAATGGCTTTGTCAACAAGCAAAATATGCGTTACTGGGCAGAAAGCAATCCACACGTGATTCATGAGGCACCGTTGCATCCCGAAAAAATCACTGTTTGGTGCGGTTTACATGCCGGCGGCGTAATTGGCCCATATTTTTTCGTTGACGAGAACGATCGCCACGTTACTGTGAATGGAAATCGATACCGCGACATGATAAACGATTATTTTTGGCCGAAATTGAATGGTATGTACTTAGACGACATGTGGTTTCAACAGGACGGGGCCACAAGCCACACAGCACACGCTACAATTGATTTGTTGAAGAGTAAGTTCGATGAGCGCATTATTTCCAGAAATGGACCGGTCGAATGGCCGCCGCGCTCGTGTGATTTGACGCCTCTAGACTATTTTCTTTGGGGTTATGTGAAGTCATTGGTTTACAGTAACAAGCCGGCGACGATTTGTGAGCTCAGAGCCAATATTGAACGCGAAATTGCTGGAATTTCGGCCGATTTATGCAAAAGAGTGGTCGAAAATTGGGTTCAACGATTGGACTTCGTAAAACGTGCACGCGGTGGTCATGCAAAAGAAATCGAATTTCATACTTAAATGTACATATATGTTCACACTCGATAATAAAAAAAAAATTAGTTAAGAAAGTCAAACCGTTTGTGTTTTATTCAAAAAAAAAGTTGAAGCGCTCTTACTGAAAAACTCTTTATCATTACGTTCATACATCTCGGCGGCGCGTGGAATTTTCAATGAGGTCGGGTCATTTTGACCTGGCTTCCGGACTATAACTTGCATTGTGAATTTTCTGAATTTATTCCGAGAACTTTTTGTTCAAACTGGTATAGAAAATGTACGGTTTTCAAACGAATTGTCAAATGATAGGTCCGAAAACGCGAAAAATCGTAATGCCATTGCCAATCGATCATTGGCCCTAACACTTAGCGGGCAGTGTCCTCATTTTGAATGGAAATTCAATTCACAAGATAATATTTTTGAGAAATGAATTTCAGCTATAGCAAAATAAAAAAAAACCCATTCTTCCTGCATTTCTGTAATAGTTTGCATCAAAATAATTTTCTGTAAACGATTATTGCTTAGAAAATATCAGTAAAAAGGGTATTTATATTATTGAATTTTTGACAGTAGACAGTTTTTAGACTTCTAAATAAATATAAAATGTGAATGCCACAAATATTAATTTATTGCTACTACTTTTGCTTTCTTTCACTCGTTCGCACTCTGCTCTTATAGACTCCTATAGGCGCACTTACTTCGTATGCAGTCTCAGCTGCTCCTTCGTGCATTTGCAGAAATCAAATGTCCAACTTTTCGAAAGTACATTTAATCGTTTTGTAATTTCTAACAAAAAGTTGTTTTTGTGTTGTTTTTAAAATTTCATTACAACGACCTACTAAGTGGCAGAAAGTTTCACTTAAGTGGTTGCGCACTTCGATGCATACGTGCAGATATGCCTGTGTGCCCTTTTTTCGCACAACTTGCACACTTTCAAGTGCATACACTCACCTCTATATACGTGCACAACTGTGTGTGTGTTGTTTATTAACAGCATTTAAATGAATTTTCTCTGACTTTTGCAATCCACACCAAAGGCAAGAACTTTAATTGTAAGCGTGTCGGAGTGCATTTGCCGCAAAAGCAAAAGCACACACAAAGTGGACCGAGAAGAGGAAAGCGATTTGCGAAAATGTCTGCATTTGGGTGAAAAGTGAAATTGAAAGGTAATAACTGTAAAGTGAAAAAGCTCTTAAGCAGATTTGCTATTGAAAAGAAAAGAGGTGAAAAAACGAGCAGTTGAATGTAATAGTATGTGTGTGCGTGTGACAGGTAATTAAAAAGGGAGGAATGGGGGAAGATAAAATACGTGGCTTTAAGAGTAATTTCAAAAAGATCGAATATTAAAATAATTCAAAATAAAAGAAATAATATTGAAAAACCTTTGGATTACGTTTTTTGCACAATGGCAGGCGCACAACAATGATAATAAATGTAGCCACAACAAACAAAAAAATACTAAAAATTATAATCTAATTAAGCCACAGAGTTTTGCGTTTGAGTGAAATTTTTTTTTCACAAGCGCCTCATTTTTGTTCTGATTTTGAGCGTTGAAAGTGTTGAGGGTAGGGTTATCTGAAAATAGAATTCATTGAACCTCGCTTTTTTCACACAAATGGAGGGATCTACAGGGTCAAGCCGACTCCGAACGGCAGATGTTTTTTATGAAGAGTTTTTTCATAGCAGAAGTACACTCGGAGGTTTGCCATTGCCTGGGGTGATGCCGAGGGGTGACCGCTATTAGAAAAAACTGTTTCTTCATTTGAACCCATGTTTTTTCTAAATTTCGAATAGTACTCACGCACCAACCCATTCGGCTACGGCGGCAAATAAATATTGGGTAGGGGAAAAAATTCATAGCGTTTTTTATATTTTCTTTTATTTTACAAAGATTTATTTGCTGTTTGGCAAAGGGTAAGTATGCATTCGATAGAACTCTTTCTGCTCCATAAAACTATGTTAATTGTATTTTTGAGTTATTTAATTTTTTATTAGCTTTGAGGCGTAGAAATGGAGTACCCAGGAGGCCAAAATCAATATTTTCAACACCTGCTCTTCTTTGCTTTTCATCCAGGTCAAAAAGCTGTCGAAGCAGGCCGGGACATTTGCGACGTGTAGGGAGAAGGTGACATAGGCGAGTCTATAGCACAGAACTGGTTTGCAAAGTTCAAAAAATGACGACTTTGACGTCAATGACACGTCTCGCAGCAGCGTGATGAAGAACGTTTCAAATCACTTTTGCAAGAGGAAGAGGAAGGTCGCCCATCCAGTCGTGAATTAGCGGAAAAATTGAACTGCGATCATGAAACGATTCTCAATCACCTTCATTCAATAAAAAAATTGGGAGCCTAGGTGCCTCACGAGCTCAACGAAAAGAACAAAGAAAGTCACCTTCAAATTGGTTCTCAGCATCTCGCCCGCCATCGAGCAAAACGCGGTTATAAACAGCGCTTTGTGTACCGAATCGTCACGGAGATGTGAAATGAAGCAAAGAAAGATGTGGGTGGCTATAGGAGGTACGCCAAAGCCGAGAGTCACGGTAAGTTGAAGAGGAGACGGTCGAACATGTGGCTTTTTATTGCAACAGGTTCGTTAAGAAACGAGATGACCTAGCAAGAACAACTGGGGTGTTTCTTACGCCCAATAACCTAGTTCCACAAATGCTTGAGTCGAATGAAAAATGGAGGGCGGTACAAGCTTTTGCAATACGAATTATCGTGGAAGTTCGCAATATTAATAGGAGGCGAAGGAATGACGCAAGACGAACGTGGCAGCAAGCATAACTGTCGCATTGATAAAATACAGCAAAACGCTCAGCAGATGAATATAACTGGCGATTGAGCTTATTGCTCACGACGGCCTTCAGACGTAATTACCAAAGCGGCATCTTTGTAAGATGAACCGTCAGACTTAAGGGGGTTTTAGTGGCGTTAAAGTCCCACACTGACTAAGGCTTTCGATTGCTTTTAGAACTCGTTAAAAAATAAAATAAAAAAAACTGGAAGTCCAGCCGGATCTTCATCCAAAGAAGAATATGATATGTGTTTGATGGGACTGGGCACTGAAAAATGGTCTAAAAGAATGCCGCGGTCAACAAGGAGCTCCACATTGCCTGGCTACAAAGCGTGAATGAGGCTATTTGACTGAAAATAGCTGATCCTATAGTCATACCAGAGTCATCCAAGCCACACTCCAAAAGCTCGAATGGAAGGTACTTTAGCATCCGCCGTATTCTTTAAATCTTGCACCGACTAATTACCATCTTTTCCGCTCCTTGTCAAACCATATGAAGGGCGTTTCTTTCTCTTCCTTTAAATAGAAGTCTTCGGTAAAAATGCTACGAACTTATTCCCCAACCTAATATTCGTATTACAATAGAAGAGTAGTATCGCATTCGAGAAGCACATGTCATTGGACCATAACTGTGTCGTCTGCAGTGATCAGTGAAAATTTCATTAAGCATCTCAGTTTGTGCATAGGGAGTTGTATGAAGTGCTTAAAACTCTTTGGTAAAATCTCTCCCAGTAAAACAAGTTTGCCTCATCAGGTTGGTCTCCTTGCTGCGGGGATGAGGCTTAAGTGTTGGAAGATAATCATGGAAGATACCGTACCTCAAACTAATAGGGAAGCTCCCTATGGGAATTGGATAGCCATAAATCCGCTGTATGGCGGTGGCCATTCAATCACCATGCGGAGATTACCGTACCGACGATCCCACTGTTATTTCTTAGCCTGGTATTCCATCGTTTCTTCTCTTGGCTCCCCCTAATCCAGGAGGTTATGCGTCATCGTGCCCAATGGATGGTTAGCAGCCAGGGGTATCCGGCTGTGTTTTAACGGCACCCTCTTGAAATTGGGTCACCTCAGGAGGTAGAATGACCTTGCCATGGTAAAGGGGACTGCCATGGTCGACGTTTGCCCTTTCCCCCCTAAAAAACTTAGTCCAACAAGCTCGCCACGTCGAGCAACGCGGAAAATTATGAAAAATGAAATGAACAAAAAAAAAAACTTAGCCTCGGATAACCAAGGCACAGCAAAATCAGCCCCCAATGTCTCAGTAAGGTCAGGTCTTTCTACAAAAAAGGCCACTCACACAAGCGGAGTGAAGTCTGTGGCTAAGCCAGGGCTTAGTTTCCGCTCCGTTCCTTCAGGGACTGCCTCTTCGAAAGCGAGGCCTCTTACTGGCCACCATAGTAACAATCCTAACCCTGTCAGAAGACAAGTTGTGACGTCACGTAGTCTTACAACTTCGTTTCTAAGCTCTTGCTTGATGGTATGTTGTACGATGGTAAGGAGGGATTAAGGCCCTATAAGTTTCGAGGCCGCATCCACATGAGTGGAGTGGGATTGCACGCACCTAGTAAATTAAAATTCTATTTCTATATTCACTCACGGACTAATCAGTACTTAAATCCAAAGGATGATAAGGCTTGAGTGCAGCTTGAGACTGTCACTCAGATTGGCAGTTCACTTATTCCAAGGGTTCCCCATCCAAGGGTTTGATTTCTGCGCATAAATAGATGGCAAACACTACTGCTGGGAAAATACTAGGGAAGCTACCCATTGGTATAGACCACTTTGTTTTGAGGCCATACATCCTAGCGTCTATGCCTTCGAGTATTTTCGAGCCATCTGTGTGCCAGTGCAGTGCTTATTTGCAAGAGTCGCAGTATTACAGTTAATTTTATTTTCCAGTTCAAGAACTTAATGGCGCACCCACTTGCAAAGTCTCAGCGTTTCTCGAGAGAAAAGTGAACATTCTTTGAAACCTTAAAATAACACAAAAAAACAAATTCGCACTTTTTGTCTGATGAATGACATTTGATACTTGATGTTTACTAATTTGACAACGCTGATTCTAAATATACCCTCATTTTTTTTGTAGCAGCTCTTGTTTACGAGTTATAGCTATCACAAAAAAATCACTATATTTCAGTGTTAATTAACGAATATTTAAACAAATATTAAGTTTTCTTAATATTATTTGTTATGGCATCGTCAAGACGAGTTTGTATAAATGGCCGGAATAGTTTTTGTTTTATTTGCGGAGAGTATATGTTTCAAGAAAACCGTTTGAATGTGACATCGTTCGTAAATGAGGCGTACAAAAATTACTTCGGTCACCCAATGGAAATGAAAAATAAGCCTTGGATTCCACAAAAGGTATGCAAAACGTGCGTTGAGTTTCTACGTTTGTGGACGAATAAGAAAAGGAATAAATTTAGATACGAAACTGCTATGATCTGGATTGAACCTGTGAACCACCACGACGACTGTTATTTTTGTATGATAAAAATAACTGGCATTAACCGAAAAAATCGAGACAAATGGGAATATCCTTCCATACGATCGGCACATAGACGTGATTAACCCACCTTTAGTATCAAGGGATCGTATAATTTTACCTCCGTTACATATAAAACTGGGGCTTATAAAACGATTTGTTGAAGCTCTTGACAAAAATGGATATTGTTTTCTTTTTCTGTCTAAAAAGTTTCCAAAATTGAGTGCAGAAAACATAAAAGCGGGTACATTTGACGGGCCACAGATAAGGTCGTTAATAAAAGACTCAAATTTCATAGACACTATGACAGTGATTGAGAAAATGGCATGGAATGAGTTTGTTTGGCTTGTTCAAAATTTCTTAGGAAATAAGAAAAGTTCTGACTATTCTCAGCACGTCGAACAACTAATAGGTCACTTCCAAAGGGTTGGATGTAATATGAGCATTAAGTTACACTTTCTTCGCAACCATCTGGACTATTTTCCAGCCATCTTGGGGATCTCAGCGAAGAACAGGGCGAGCGATTTCACCAGGACCTTCGTACGATGGAGGAACGCTATCAAGGTTACTGGAACGCACACATGATGGCCGACTATTGTTGGAGCATTAACAACAGTTCTATGCCTTCAACTTCAGCAAGGAAATAATATAAAAGAAATTTTTTTTAAACTTAAGAAGGCAATAAAATAGCATAATCTTTAAATCTATAGTGTTTTATTACAAAAAGTCAAATGTGTCATATAGAGTCATATAGAGTCATATAGAGCTGATACAGGAATTTCACTTCCAGATTTGAAATTGTCATTAAAAATTGGACTAAAGACATGTATCATAACCCAATCATCAGAAATGCTGTTGTGCAGTGTAATTATATCACTTAAGGAAATTTTTTTGTTTTTCATATTTTGCTTCCTTGACCTATTTGTCTTCTCTGCATACTTTCCTTGAATATTTCCGCTGTGGCTGAATTTATTTTACTTACATTTAAATTTTACTCGTTTTTCATACACATAACTCTGTTGCATGCAACATCCGCCAACAGGCCATTAAAGACATACTACATAATAATATAATTGTAATAATAATAACTTGAGGAGAAGAAAAAAAAAAGAAAATGCAATAAATTTGTCATACGCCATGTGTGTATGCGTGTCACGACGTCGGGCGGTATGTGTGGCAATTGAGTCAAAACAAATGTTGTAAGAACACGAAGATTTTAATTGTCTTTTGCTGACATAATTCAAATGTATGAATATATTAGTGGCACCGGCACATAGATGTACATATAAGTGTACATTAGGGTGGTGCAAAAACTAGCTTAAACTCTTTTGTAGGAACCTTCCAAAATAGAAGGAAAGATCAAAATTAAATTTTCAGCGTCTACAAAAATAGCTAAAATTATTCGTTAAATAAAGTAAGGGGTTTCCGCAGGTAGGTAGGTTAGATGGAAAGAGTGCCACGGGTATACTACAAGTAGCGCTAGAGTGCCGTTTTGATACCATTACCATATACCATTACCTGCGAACAGTTACAAAACTTAAAAGAAGAAAAACCATCTACATTTACAGGAACGAGTTAGCTGATAAATTGGCTAATGAAGGCGCCACTAGGCTCTGAATCCTTTCTGGGTGTCAATTTTGCATCGATTCAACTATGGATTGACGACTTCATTAGGTCTACCCATAGCAGCCATTGGTATGGGTTGAATTCGTGTAGAGTAGCCAAGTGCTTTGTGAAAGAACCAAACAGGAAAATAGCGAACTTTCTCCTAAAACTCAGCAGAAAGGACCTGAGAGTACAGCTGGGTGTCATCACAGGGCACAACGTCTGTGGTCATCATATGGTCAGCTACCATGGGGGTCGTGGACAGCCCGATATGTCTATCCTGTCTTGAGAATGACGACACTGCAGAGCATTTTCTCTGTAGCTGTCCTGCATTTGCCAGAATCAGACTTAGGATATTGGGTTGCTATACACTGAGTATGGACAAAGTTCATACTCTTCCGGATCTCTTAAAATTCATCAATGAATCCAAGAGATTTGTGGAAGAGTGACCTCAAACTAATTTATCCGTTTTTACTATCCACCTTTTATCTTTCCTATATCTGTTATTTCTACTGATATCTATCCGGGTGTAGTACAATGGTCTACTGACTGAGTGCTTGGACTTGTCCAAACCCCCACAATTCTAATCTAATCTAATCTAACCATCTACAGCCATTCAGTGCTGCTGATGTAGTGGAAAAGGGAAAAGGAATCTAGGCAGGAGAACTGCCCCAAGCTATACCCAAAAGGCACACTAACGAGCCTCAAGCGGCTCTCCGCCAAACCCGGACATTTGCAAAGAAAGAGTTCAACAGCCTCGTCCTCTGCAGGATACCCATAGCTTCAGCAATGTGGCTGCGTGGAATTTCAAGCTCCTATCCTCTAGTGACCAGGGAACAGCGCTTTGTGTTTGGAAATTAAATAACGGCGGACCCCTAGCCCTTTAACCGTCCTGCTTCTATCGTACTGAAGCCCAAGCATTTTTGAGAGCGCCTACGACAAAATAGAACACCGCATATCTTACGCTTTTTTCAGAAAGAAATTGTGCACTTTCCCTTTACCAACAAACAAGAGGACACTGGTGTTCGAGATAGGGACAACTGAAAACGGTTCTGTCGACCCCTTCCTGCCAAGTTCTATGTTCTTAGGCTCTGGAACCCAGTTAAGATAAATGTGTTCTGCATATTCGAGACGTTTGACCTCCTCTTTACAGGAATTGAGCGAAGAGTTCTCGAAGCTTAACTACCAGAAAAGATATTTATGCCTCTCTTCCAACAGTGATCCCTAAACTTGTTGATCGCGAAAACCTCTGCTTGAAGAATACTACTATTTTTCGGCAGTTTAAAGCAGACTGTAACATTGGCTGATTTAGAGGAACCCTCTGCTTCAAAGACAGATTCCATCTTGGATCCGTCGATGAGTACAGAGGTACTTATGTCCGTGCGGACTCTTCTTCCTTCCAATTCAGCCTGCTTAGAATAGTAATCCTAACATAATCCTTAAAATCCAGTTTACGGATGGTGAGATTTGTACGAAGCACAGCGAAGGAAGGCGAAATCTGCATCAAAATGTTACCATGTCCTGCCATAGATTGCCTCCATTGAACTTGAAGATCAACGGGTTATGAAGCGCATAATGACGTTAAGGTAGGCAGTGGCGCATTTTCTACATGCCCCAGTGATGTCAATGCCTGTAGTTCTCCCTACTCTTTCTTATTTACTTTAGTGGTTTCATAGCCCTACCGAAAAGCTACCCACCCAACTAGGCAGCCGTGTATTAAAATTTGCAAAACCACTGAGTTGCACATCCATTTTATGCCGAACATATATTTACAGGATTAGAAAGCTATACTGGGCTTCTTAATTCGATTATCGATGTACACGTGCTAATGGAGCTTGAACTCCAAGCCCAGTATTATACCAATATACTTCACTTCCGACGAGAGCGCATAGAACTGGTTGTTTAATCTGGGAAGTCTAAGAGGTGAAGGTTTCTATTTTTTGGTGAGTAGATCAACTCCGCTTTATTATAGTTGACTCTAAGACCGCAACTGCTAGCCCATCGGCTGAGTGTAGCCAATGCTCTTTTGGAAATTCCAGCCACGACTGAGAAGAAGTAGTAAACAGTTTGTATTTGTGAACATTTCTGAGGGGCAGAAAGCTACCGAAGCAGCCCGGGACATTTGCGATGTATATGGAGAAGATGTCATGGGCGAGTGTACATTTCAAGTGCAGTACAAGTTCAAAAATTGCCAATTTGACGGGGATGACACGCCCCACAGCGGAAGGCGATGAAGAACGTCTTAAATCACTTTTGAAAGAGATTGGTCGCCAAACCAGTAGCGAATTGGCGGAAAAAACTTACTGAGATCATAAAACGATTTTCAATCACTTTCATGCAATGGGATTTATCGAAAAATTGGGAGCCTGGGTGCCTCCTGAGCTCAACGAAAAAAAAAAAATAAAGTCGCCTTCAAATCACTTCTCAGCATATCACCAGCACAGCAAATCGTCACGGGAGATGAGATATGGAGTCTAAACATTAATATGAAGCAAAGAAAGGAGTGGGAGTGGGCTCCAGAAGAAACCCAAAGCCGAGAGTCAAGCTGGATCTTTATGCAAAGAAGGTCATGATATGTGTTTGGTGGGACTGTTAGGGTATGATGCACTGGGAAATGCTTCAAAATAATGCCACGGTCAACAAGGAGCTTTACATCGCCCAGCTGCACCACACGAATGAGGCTATTCGACTAAAAAGACCTGATCGACATGTTCAAACCATACTACTTCACGACAACGCCAGGCCCAATATTGCACAAGTCGTCAAAGCCGCACTCCAAGAGCTCAAATGGGAGGCCTTCCAGCATCCACGGTATTCTCCGGACCGATTACCATCTTCTCCCTGTCAAAGCATATGAAAGACGTTACCTTCGATAACAAAGAGGTCCTTAAAAACTGGATGAACAACTTCCTTGACACCAGATAAAGCGATTTGTGGCATAACGGCATCAAAAAACTGCTCGGTACGTGGGAAGAGGTTGTAAACAGCAACGGCGAATATATACTTGACTAACTTATTGACATAAATATTGTTTTTTGTTTAAGTGAAAGTCAAAACGCTCCGAACTTATTCTCCAACCCAATAGCTGGCCATAGAAGAAATTTGGGAGCAGAAATAAGAAATAAAAAATTTTTTTAGGTCGCTCAACCTAGTATACATATACATATATATTTGTCTACATGTACAATTATATATGTATGCAACAACTCATTTGTTGCTGTAAGCCTTCATTGAGTGTAACAACACGCAGGGAAGAAAGAGCGATGTTTGCGGTGTGGCTCATAGTCATTTTGCAATGCAAATAAGTCTAAGTAATTCCCGGCATCAACAACATTTGGCACACACTTTGCAATTAATTTTCCGCAATTTCATGCTTCCGTAATGATTTCGTATGCAAATTTCGACAGCCGAAAACACAGAGTATCACTTTCATTCACATACACATACAAACACACACACTCAGCCACGCATATGCAAGCATGAAGTCACATATAAAGCGCTGAAAAAGAGGCACACAAATATTAATATAAACGTAAATTCTAGTAGTGGTGTGTGTCAGCACACGTATGTATGTATGTAATATATGTATGTATGTATGAATGTATTCATTAACATAAGCCACCTTATTATAGCTGGGCGCCACATTTTGCACTTTGCTGCATATTTTAAGGCGATAGATAGACGAGTTTGTACATATATTTGGCTATATTTTCTCACTCTTACTTTGTGTCACTCGCTCGGCATGCTTGTGTGTTACTACAAGCAAGTTTGATGGTGTGTTCGCTGGCTTTTGATAGTGTGTGGGTGTGCGCGAATGTTTGTATGTTAATAAGGAAATATTATTTTCACTCTCTGACCTTAATGGATACAAATGCAGGCCATGACCGAAAAAAAGGATTGTGCTTGGTTAGAGGTGATACGAGTCTACTTAAATGTGTATAAAGTACACACACTTAAGCACACATATACATGCACATATGTGGTTCACATCCACCTGTACTTAATATCCATCTGTGCAGCGTCAGTCATCACTTTCATTTTGTGTGACATAAGCACGTTTTTCATACTTACTCACTCCTAATATTCGTTCTGTGAATGTATGTGTGTGTGTGTGCTTGTCAGGTGACGCTGCTGTTGTGTGATTTATTGCATTTATATGCCAGATTTTAACGACAAACTTTACACATATGCACATTTGTGGAACAACATCCAGACGCACGCCACAAATAGGAGGAGGAGCTCTGCCAGACACCCAAAAAAGGGTGTACGCGCCAATTATATATATATATATATATATATACATACATGCATATATACATACGTTATATACATACATGCAAATGATTACTGTTAGGTGTCTATATCTCTCCTGTGCTTGCGGTAGTGATTGTCTTTTCCTAAATAGAATGGCGCGCGTTGAGGAGAAGTGCCACCGCAGCAATACATTGTACAAGATAGTGAAATATGTACTAGACGTCTTTCGCTCTCACTGCATTACATTTCATTTGCCATGAGACAGTCCATTTTTGTTTTTTTTTTCATACAAAAGATAGGACGCGAATGGGAGGAAAATAAAAAACAAGTAACATCGTACTTCAGAATTTAATAAATTATTTTTATTGAAACAGAGAGATACCAGGTTGCCAGAGATGCTCAGGTGGTGTAGACAAAAAAATTAGCGGAAAAAGAAGAAAGATCTAGTAGACGACAACTGGAAGAAGCGGAATGAATTGTAAGACAAAAAGAATCACTGGCTGCTACATCTACCTACTTCCACCACAAATAACTTAGAAAGTGTAGAAGATTCAGACGAAGAATAAATCTTGAATTCTGAACTCCGCTTGTCGGACGTTTCCTGGCATGAACAAAGTTCAAAAAGTGGTAGGAAGAATCGTATAACACCTAAACTAGTTGCAGCTTTAGATCCATGCCAGTTAAGCATTAGAGACTTCCTTTATATTCGTAATGGTGTGGTAGAAGCACTTGGGGTCTGTGTAGCGATGATTTTCCTATTAACAAATCCTCGATTCAGCGAATTCGTACTGAAACTAGAAAATCTTGGGCAGAAGCAAAAATATCTGACTTCCAAAACAACGTACCCAAAGTACTCACAGCCCATTGCGATGGAAAACTATTACCCAGGTTGGATGCACGAAGTTCGAAAGAAGAACGCTTAAGAGTTTTGCTTCGTTTGTCGATAGAAAACCACTTCTTGCAGAGCCAAAACTAGAGAGCCATCTCAGGAGCTCTCTTTGACTAAGAAAATTACTATTAGCCCAGATATTCCGATGTTTAAAAAGTTCGGGGAAAATTGGAAAAACATCGATTCTATGTAGTAACACTGAACACACGTTTTTAGCTATCTCCGAAGTGACTGACGAAGTGTAATGTAGAAATGGCGATCGCCCCCCTGCATATATTTTGCTATCCTCATTGTAATGCAGAGGTGCCTATTGGCTACTACCACGTAGTTGATGATTCAGTCCATACAGGGTGCCTGGTATTGGCGAGTTTGCTAGTGTACTAATGAAAATACTAAAAATTCAAAATTATTATAAATCTATATTGAGAACAAAAATTTTGAAGAAACTGTTTACAGCATACTTATATATCAAGGTTGCGGTGCTTAAGTGGAAGGGAGGCATCAGTTGTTAAAAGTAAATGTGGAGACTGTTTATTAGTACTCAGTTTAGGTAGTGGTGCTAGCCATTACAAAGATGAAGCGTTCTTGAAAAGTTGAACAATGCTGCGTATGGTGTAGCGGCTTCTGTCCATCATTTCACCGATCCCGGCGTATGATTTGCCCTGATTGCATTTTAACTGATCATTTGGGCTAACGAAAGGTCTGTGCACGTTTTCTTACGCACAAATTAACTGAGAACCAAGAATTCAACATTCGAAAGACCTTATTAAAGAGGCGAGAAACTTCCTTTACAACATTGTAACTGGTGACGAAACGTGGTGTTTCCAACATGAACCTGAAGCTATGTGTCGAAGTGCCGTATGGAAGGCCCCAGACGAGCCATCACGCAAAAAATCGTGTTTGGAGAAGTAAAAAATTAAGTCGATGCTCATTTGTTTTTACGATTTCAAGAGGATTGTCCACAAGGAGTTTGTGCCAGTGGGCCAAACCGTCAATCTAACTTTCTATCTTGACGTTTTTAAGCGTTTGTTGCATCGCTTTCGTCGAATTTGCGTTGAATACCGCGAAGGAGGAAGCTGGCGCTTATTGCAATCGATCCACTCTTGTGACTGATTTTTTGACTAGAAATCACATTTTAACCATCAATCACTCACCGTATTCGCCTGATATGGCTCCCTGTGACTTCTACCTATTCGAAAAATTGCATTTGCCCATGAAAGGAAATCTTTTTGCGTCCTTAGGGGCCATCCAAAAGGGTTGTACCGACATCCTGAAGAACATTCCGGTCACTGACCTGAAACAATGTTTCGAAAAGCTTTGGGATCGCGCAAAATAGTGTATCGAAACCAAAGGGGACTATTTTGAATAAATAAACTCGAAGTTATCAGAACAAAGCTCCTGTGGGTTCTATTTTAGCTCAGCCTTGTTTATTTTGGACTTCCCTTGTAGTATTATTTTGCGCTACAATTCGGTGGTTTCACTTTTTTTGTGTTTAAAAACCACTTCATAAATGGACAAAAAATAATATTAAAGTGGAAGTATCTTGCGGTGCCAATACTTTTGTTCATAACTGTATGTATGTATAGATAAATACTTGTTGGAACACCATATAAATATTTAAAATATGCCACAACGTAGTCATCTCACGAATTTACACGCAAACTGCTATTGAATGTCCGACTATGAATTTAGACGCTTACTTTGTGTGCAACTGTGTTAGTTTTTGGTAGTTTGCACCCGCCTGCAAAACATAAATATGTGTGAACCAAGCGCCAGCTTGCCATAAATACATGCGAGTATACATGTACGCCGTATTTATTTATGTATGTGTACGTGTTGTGCGTGTTTAGCTACATACAGAGAAAAAAATCAGCATTGGTTTTAAGAGTTCATAGATTTGTATGCTTTTGATGTAGTGACTGCATCAGTTGTGAGTCCCATGTGTCGGAAGTTGTTGTTGCGTATGCCTGTGTGTGTGTTCACGTTTTGGCATGCTGCTGCAAGTGGCATGATGATGTAATGCGATGATGTTTGGAAATCAACAAACGGAAATGAAATTTTAGTCTACTAAGCGCATAAGTACGACTGGTCGAATGCGAAGTCGATGTAGGATGGGCGAACAAACAAAAGCAAAAACAAAAAAAAAACACACACAGTTTGAGAAAAGTTGCTGAGCATTGGTTATGCGATAGGAAAAAGCTGACAAGCTGACAAGCAGGCAGCAAACTAACACGTAACGAATTGACGGGGGCAAAGTGCTGGCACTCCGTTATGTGATAGCCCGATGTAGCATGTTGCATGTTGAACGTTTTTGTGCAAGTTTGTTATTTTTTTGTCGAGTCTTTGCGACAAGCATCAACTGTGCCAAGTTCCATATTGTCAACGTGCAAATGCATATCAAATGAATTTATTCTACAAATTTTGCAAATGTGTTAGTTCAGCATTTGTCCATATATAGTAAAACATGACTTGTTTTTCTATGGAACAAAATTTGACGGAATGTGCATTACCGTTTAATTCCCGCCATGCCGGATTTACCAGCGGTTTTTCTCTTGCAGACCAAATCCGCACTTATCAAAGAATAGCACATCGAGTATAGGAGTACCAAGTAAATTTACAGCTCTCATCAAGGAAAGATATCGAAACGCTTGTCCATAGAGTAAAAACATCGGAACCCTTTCATTTGTTGACTGGTATGCGACAGGGTTCACTGGTTCCCCAATCTTTTCGCTGTTGGTAATTGAAGCGTCTTAATGCGTCTTTTGTTAATGAAAATCATCAATGAAGTATTTATTGGGAGATCAAAAACAGATTCCTAAACTATTTAGCGTAAGCCAAAGCCAAGAGGATTGGTCTCTGGGGGCAGTTACTCAAGGGCCATGGTAGCATTTCCGCAAACTAGAGCTTGACGGTCGTGCTAGGGCAATCTTTACAAATAGGCAGGATTGGATCGAGGGGAAAATCTACACCGAAGCTTGCACCTCTGTCTTCAATGACGGTTCCTAGATGGAATCAGCAGTCGGAGCGGGGGCTCTATAAATCAGCCAATTTATCTATCACCTTTAAACTTCGGAATACCGCCAGTCTTTTTCAGCAGAAGTCTTTTCGATCCTGCAGCCATGCAGAATGCTTAGGGAACACGGGAGCGAGGTAAATATTAACATTTTCTCCGATAGTCAAGCCGCGATCAAGGCTCTGACTACGACGCAAGGGTGCAGAACGAAACTAGTAAGCCCCTTGTAAGGAGGAGATCAAATCTCTCGAGTGTGCAGGTAGCATTTCTCTGATCTGGGTTCCAGAACATAGGAAGGTGAGGGAAATTAAATTGCTGATGAGCTTGCCAGGAAGGGCTTGTTGTTGTTCCTGCAGCTACATAAACATTCTCCATACATATACAGGCATTGGCAAGAATTAAATCCGGGTCGTTCGTGGGAACCGACTGTCGTGCGAGCGCCAGGAAGAGGTTACCTGAACTGTTGTCAAAGCTCTCTTAGTCAGTCATCGCCATTCAGCTGACTGTTGTTAAAGGAGTATTGCATAGCTTATTTCTCAGGAAAGCTCAGAAAGATGGAGCTCCATTTCTTTATGTGTTATTTCGAAAACCCTTTGGCCCCAGTACAATATTTGGAGGACTCAGAAAGTCTTGGGGACTCCTCGCCATTCAGTTTCCAAACTCGAAACTGTGTTTACCGGTCACTGGACGATCGGCCCACATGCGGAAAAGCTAGGATTACCATTTACCTCCCATTGCAGAAGCTGTGGGGTTCTTTCAGAGAAGAAGACCGTTGAGCACTTTCTCTGTAAATGTCCGGGTTTGGCAGCTAGACGATTAAGATCAGTGGGTGTTCTTCGACAGCCTGAGGCAGTGTGTCAACCTAAGTCCCATCAATCTTCTCCATTATATCAACAGCTCTGGCTGGCTGTAGATATATGACTGTTGATATCTGGCTGTTGGAGTGCGCTTTAGTGCTACTTGTAGAGTGCCAGACTAGCACTTCAACCAGTTCACCTACCTAGCGTAAGACGGCAATATTTGTCTGAATGTGCGATCTAAAATCAATGACTCAGGCACGGCAGGAATAATTGCAAACAACGAAACTTAAAATCAACGTAGGAAAGGTAAAAGCGTTTAACCTGAACTGCTCCTCATCAGATCTTTTAAAAGTGAATGCTCAGTTTTTCGAAAAATAAATGAATAAATTTTGCTGCATCGTCTCAGATGGATGAGGTGAAACCGTCGTTGAAAGCAGAGTTAAAAAGCGAAAGCGTCGTTCAGCATGGCTGCACCGCTTTGAAAAAATTACAAAACATAACCACGCATACCAAACAACGAATTTTCAGGGCATCCGTCAAGTCTGTTTTGCAATGCAGCTGTTCAACGTGGAGAGCCAGGGTAATGGTCACAAGGCGTCTCCAAACGTTTATCAATCGCTGCTTGCACCGCATTCTGCGAATTTTCTATCCTCGAACTAAATCTGGCACCGGATTACTGAGGAAGGCCAATCAATCCGATGTGGCGACTAAAATCCGTAGCAGAAAATGACAGTGGAACGGCCAAAAACCCTGATGATAGAGTAATGCTAGCATCGCCAAACAAAAGCTGCGGTGGAACTCCGTCCAATAGACAAGACGAAATGTTAGTAGACCACGAACTAACTGGCAGTGTTCAACGGAGGCTGGAATGAAGTCATTGAGTACGATCTCGGGGGCAATTCTCGTACTATGTAACGTGAAAAGCTGAATAAAAATTCCTTTGGTTTCCCATGCATTTTCAATTTTTGTAAGAGAAATGTATGATCAACTCTTTCAAATGCTTTAGGAAAGTCAGTGCAGATGACAACAAGCAGAAAATTGGTCTTAAAAGCTTTGACAATTTCATTAGTGCCTAAGCTGAAATCTTTGATAATTTCACTTGTGACTAAAGCTAAATTAGCTCCCCGCCGGAAAGGAACGCACCAATGCTTAATGCAGCAGGAAGAGGACCAGTCCACAGTGAGTTCAAAAATGTGAAAGCTAATAGCCCAGAAAACGGCAACGGGCGCAGTAACATCAGTATTCAGATATACCGCCATTGGAGGGCTGTGGCAGTGGCAGAACGGCTCGTCACTCCCATTCCAGCGATTTGCAACATAGAAACGATTTCCACAAAAGAGAGCGCGTCAAACGACGCAACTGAAATGTCTCCTCGGCTTGAGCTAATAAAAAAAATTAGGAGGATGGTGGAAGATGCCATCTCTCAATGTAAGCTGGTGATAAGGTCCATGCAGCAGGCGTTTAGACGTCAAAAGAACACTGGCAACGAAGTCAAAACTGGAGTATACAAAATGGCTAAGCTGCTGGATGTAATGCTGAACTACAGACGTTCGTGGAAGGCAGCAGAAGACGAAAGGGCAATATCGAACCCCCGAAAGATGACTGCCATACAGCAATGAACAGATACTCCAACCTCTGCGACAACGAGGCCGAAGCGAATGGCAACCAGTCCGGCTGTCCCTGAGAGCTGTAAGAAAGCGAGGCCAAATGGACCCACAGGGAACAAAAAAGGACCCCTGCGAAAACGGATGAAGGCTGGCAGACAGTTACTAAGAGGGGCAACCAAAATAAGCCAAAGGATAAGCTAGCCGAGCCAAACAAAAAGAGCAAGCCGCGAACACATCACGCAAAGCCAGAAGCTGTTGTGATAAAACCCGCAGAAGGCCATATCTATGCAGATGTGCAGAAGGACTTGCGCGCGAAGATTACGACTAATGAGTCAGTCAAAGTAAGATGCGTCAGGAAAACGAAGGCTGGGACCACACTTTTGTGGACACCATTGAGCGGTTAAACCACCATATGGGGAAAATATTTTTAGAGGTGTTACCGTTAACCGGTTTTCAGCAAATTTGAAAGAATCAGCTTATCGGCTGACGTAACAGGGGTCATGACGTCATGACTAGTTTACGTAAAAACTGAGATATATCACCTAGAAAAAAAATTAACCCAGTCTACGCTTATGCAACCTCCTTGCTGCTTGAACAACGACTGATTGAGCGAGTGTGTGAATTTGTGTGAAACGAGCGAGCAGAATTCTAGTGCCGAGTACCGGATGTTACCGAGCAGCCGAAGTTACTCACATAATTTTGTTCTCCTGGTAATCGATTATCACGGAAACCACCGTAGTGGCGCAAAAACCAAACATAAATTGGGGACTTTTTCCAGCTGTGTGTGGCAATGAAACAAATAAAAATTCTGTTAAAAGTTCTTTACTGCGCATTTCACAAAACTTTATAAAACATTTTCTTCAAAATAATCCTACTTTCTATTGCATGACGCACAAGTTTGGATTATTCGAACATCCGATGAGGTGTTTATTGGTGTGTTTGAGAAAAAGTTTCAGCGGAAGACTTTTGGATTTTTGGACGAGTATGTCAGGCGGCCGCCGTAGCCGAATGGGTTGGTGCGTGATTACCATTCGGAATTCACAGAGAGACCATTGGTTCGAATCTCGGTGAAACACCAAAATGAAGAAAAACATTTTTCTAATAGCGGTCGTCCCTCGGCAGGCAATGGAAAACCTCAGAGTGTATTTCTGCCATGAAAAAGCTCCTCAAAAAAATATCTGCCGTTCGGAGTCGGCTTAAAACTGTAGGTCTCTCCATTTGTGGAACAACATCAAGACGCACACCACAAATAGGAGGAGGAGCTCGGCCAAACACCTAACAGAAGTGTACGCGCCAATTATATATATATATATATATATATATGTCAGGCGATGCAATAATGCGCTGTAGGAGCTTTATGGCGACATGGGCAAACATGAGTAAAACGCTCAAGGAAACAATAGAAAACGAAAATTATTTAAACAAAAAATTATAGAACCAAAATTTAGAAATTTCCAAAAATTTCATTTTTTTTATGCTAAAGATGACGGTATATTTTGAAATGGCAAAATCAAAGGATTAAGTTGAAACATTTACAAACGTTTCGCTTTCGAATTTTTACACAGCTCCTCGTTTTAGTCTGATGGGTTACTTGTCGAAAAGTGTGCCAAGTTTCTTAACTGATTGGAAATTTAGCTGCATTCTCACAACCTCATTCTGTATGGCATTTTCCAGGTTTTTTCTGCATTTAATATGGTTTTTGGGTCTTGAATAAGTTCCTATAAAACCGCGAACAAAGTTTCGGAAAATTACGCTACTGCGCAGTGAACCTAGGCAGGCATGTGAATGAATTTGTATTACAAATAATAGAACAAAAATCATTAAAAATTATAGCCCAGTGTTTTTATAATGGATGCTTTTTTTAGCTGCATGAGAACTATCGATATCGCTAGATATGGTTTGTCAGCTGAGAAAAGCCAAATATGTTGATATTTCTGTCACAATAAATCTGTTCGCGAAGTTCCTTGCGGCATTCTTCTTCTTAGAGCCACAGTTCTTGGTGAACCATTGCTTTCTTCACAGCTCCTCTTCAGCGTTTTCGTTTTACAGCCACTTCCCTCCAACATTGCATGCGTATTTTCCACATCTTCGAGCTACCTTTTCCTCGGGCGTCCCCTTTTACTTTCTCCAATCGGGCGATAATCTAGTGCCTTTCTCGTTGATCGCTCCCTTGGCATTCTAGCCACATGTCCCAGCCATCTAAGTCGTTGAGACTTAAGAAATCTTATTATAGTTTCTTTCTTAACTAATATATGTCTTCCAATTCGTCATTGTGCTTAATGCGAAAAGTGACATCTGCCAGTCTAAGCGGACCATAGATCTTTCAGAACCTTCTTTTTTCAAAGCACATTAGCTGTTTTGCGTCGTTAGCTCTCAGCGTCCATAGCTCTCAGCGTCCATATGAAAGCACAGGTCGTATCATTGCTTTATACATTAATAATTTTTGCTCACGCGATAATATTTTAGATCTGAGCAATTTCAGATTAGCATTATATGCTTTTTTGACGGCATTATCGGCACTTATTTCTTTCGAAATGAGGAATGAGCCACCGTTACGAGGAATGGCGTGCGCTGTCGAGACATGTTGACTGAATTTTTGTTTCCGAAAATTGGTCAGCTAAATATCGACATTCAACAAGATGGCGCAACCTGCCATACATCGCGCTTAAAAGTCGATTTATTGCAATATTTAAGTCACCATTGGCGCCTTACAGTAAGATTTTTTGAAAAAAGCAGTCAAAAATTGGAATGATCGCATGAACTATTTAACTTGTAGCCACGGTGGACATATGCCGGATATCACATTAAAAAAAAAAAGGTTATAATAAAAAAAAAAATAAAAATCATTCCAACCATATTTTGGTTTTTTGTTGTCTTATAATTTAGCTCTTAAAAAAACAGCCGATATTATTTCTATAGAAAAACTATTGAATGGCTCATACTTCATATAGGACTACCCACTGTCCTCGGTACGCCGGTGCGTATACGCAACCATAATCGAATTTGATGGTAATTTGAAAATCATCTGACGCACGCACAAGCATAGAAATATAGTTGAACACCAAACACACAAATACTAGCAAAATACGCACACAGGTGTAAGGTGTTTCAAGGCAAAGTTAAGCAAATTAGTGAAACCAGGAAACCGTAAAGGATGCGTCAAAGGAAGAGTGCTCGCACTCGTAGCAGCAGCAACGAAGAAGTGAATAGTTTTGTAGGTACATATGTTAATATTTTTCTTATGTTGCAATCGCCAAAGCACATTTGTCGCACCTTGGAGCTCTCTTGGTGCACAGTATGTGAAATTCTATAAAAACTACTTTGCGTTACTTTGCTTTGCTTTTTACACTTATTTGCTTTAACGCACTCAACCAACAGGAGGTCATCACCTTTTTACAATTTTCGATTTGCTAAAAAAAGTTGCAAAAATATGCGAAATTGAAGGAGTAAGTACGTACCGAATTTCTTAGATACAAAAAAGTGCTGAGCAAAGAAGTGGAAGTGCGAAATGGAGAGGGGTACGGCGGGCGGGTTGTGGTGAAGCTGCTTACGCTGTATTGAATAGTCGGGTTAGACACTAAAAGCATACTGGGAATTTGTGGCAAGCGAGAGAAATTTAGAAGAGCTGTGTAAATTCCTGTTAGGTGAGGAGTGGGACAACACAGGTAAATTAAAGATTGCGGTGGGTATGGAGAAACGGTAAGTGCATGAAAGGCGGACAAAATGAGTGTGTGAACAAAGTGAGGGTGAGTGAAAAAATATGCACTTTTTGATTGCATAAATGTATGTATATGTGTGTGTACCCATAATTGGCACGCTACTTTTTGCAGAATTACTCTTCAGAGACTTATCTAACCTTATACTCATTACTTTCACATTCATATATTCCTATTTGGGTGTAGTAATTTTACTCATTGAATTACTGGTAAATTTCTAATTATTCAAAATTTGATACTGACAGAATCTGATACTGATAGTTAAAGTGAATATCTGAGAGAATATTTGAAAGCAGAGTAAAATTCAGAAATTCTTTAGAAACAAAAATCAGAATTTTGCAAATAGTTAACTGTGGCTTTGGCCGTGCATACATACGTACATACGTATACGTGTATACTGTCACTGTAATAGTGAATATTTTTCATTTACATGCATGCATGCGCCATTGTGTGTAGAAAAGAGAAATTAACTTCATTTGGGATAAAATTTTAGATTTTATACTGCAATTATTTTCTGAAATGAATTTTTCCGAAATACCACATTGGAAACCCAAAAGAAATATTTATGAACATTCACACACACACATCCTTGCACAGCTTTCGCATTTTACACACATTTGTACATCTACATGAATATCCTGCAGGAGCATCGAATTATACCGAACCGATGCGGTGCATATTGTACATGGCGATATTAAATTTTTCAAATGTGACATATTTTCAATAGCCCCTAACTGGCATCAATGTAGACAAAATATACTGAAGGAAATAAAATGAAACTGTAAACGAACTGCATTGCCACTAGAAATGGGTAGGTGTACTCTGAAAAGATTTGGTGGCTCCTAAAACGCTCAGGCTAAAAAGCCCGTTGTATTTAGAGCTCTGGAAAGAGGGTAGATAGTCAAGGGGGAAAGGAGCAAAGTATCAGAGAAAGAGATAGGAAAGAGTAGAGAGAGAGACAAAGGTAGTTAGGCCTGTGAGAACTTTCCAGATTCTTTGGCATATCTGTAAATATCCTCTAGTTTTAGAGAACGATATTACTGATTCTCACCACATCGGTGAGATGTGGCCAAAATTCGTGGCCTTGCTTTAGCATAGCAAAGGCAGGACATTCACAGAGAAAAAGATCAGTGCTTTTCGCCTTTGCTAAGCAAGCAAGCAAATCGGGTCCTTAATGATTTCAATGCTGGTCATATTTTGACGCCTCGGGTTGTGTCCTCTCACCATAGCGAGTCTTTTCTTTCATGTTTCCACAGTTTTCTGTTCGGGTTCGTCATAAAATACCTTGCAGTTCTGCTGCGTTCCAGATTGGACTATTGCTCTTTATGTAAATTGCATACATAATCGTTGATGCAATTCATGATTCCTGCCGAACCGATTTCCTTTATTGGTTCTGGTTGCTGTGGAGTAGCCGCTAACCAGCAGTTGGCCAAAGTACAAGGATTAGGGTTGTTGTAACTGAGCACAAATTCAATTTTAGTACAACATTAGGAAATATTTCACTTTGTTTCTCACGCCTAAATTTATACCTTCAAATTTCTGATTTCCTCTTTGGAAATAAACTTCTATTGAAAAATGTTTTTGCTGTTATTGTTGTATTCAGGTAACTGAAGCTTAGAGTAGATGGCTCTTGTCTAAATTGCTTGCTCATTGTGCTGACTGAAATAAACTCCTTCCGACTAGCATAGGCCAAAAGAATGTAAACAAATACATTTCAATAGCCTTCAAGCAGAATTTATGGTTTTCGGTGGTAGAATATTTGCAGCTGTAGTAGAAAATAGGAGCTACAACGTTTCATCACATAGTGAATTCACTGCTCTGTAAATGAAATAGAATTTCTACACACAAACTGATTTAATTTCACAACTTCTGCAGCTGTACGTGCAATTTGTTATCTGTGGTTGCATGCATGCAAGTATATTATTTAAAATTATATACAGATTTTTTCAATAAGTCTATGACTATAATTCATCGAATTCTAGTGGATGAGCTATATTTTTGTTGTAAGGCAACAAACAAAATGCAACCGTTTCAAATGAGTAGCGGTATGACTCTCACTCCCGCACTATATGACTCCCTTACTGTATATAAATTCTCAATTGAGTAGGGGTATGACTCTCACCGTCACTGACTGTATATATATTCTCAGTCACATTGCAGGCCATCGCAAATCAAACATCATCTGCTGCTCATCTCTTCTCTTTTCTATCTTTTCAATACAATCACATTCACTCATTTGATTCCCGTTTACAACCACAGTCCCTTGCTGGGGAATTTCGTAATGAAAAATCAAAATAGAGTAAAAAACAAAAACAAAAAAAAAGTATGATACAACAGAAAAATTGACAGAATTTCATTTACTTTCGGAGCGGCTGCATTTGGCAAATAACTATTTGTGGGATTTCATGCAAATGTAAAGGCCTGTTTTCTTTTTCTACATTGCACAATTCAATTAAATTGCCGCCAGGCATTCTGGGAAAAGTAGAAATAATCAATTTGGAGAATTTCAATGTGCAAGAAATTCTGTCAAAATCTGTGGCTGAAATTTGTTGGTAAAAATAGACGAATAAATGGAAATATAAATATATTAAGTGAAGTGAGTGAAAATATTCTTAATCAACCATATTGTGAGTTTATTGGGTCACCATATTTACCAAGAGAAAAAATCCAATACCAAAGAAAACAGAAATAGCAGGCAACACTTTTCACAGAGTGGCAAATTAAATGAAAAAAGGAAGAAAAAAAAAATTATAAAGCTTAACCACGCTTAGTAATACCATCGCTGAAGAATATTTACGAAGGATAGTTGATGTTAAACTATGTACTGGCAAATTGGAGGTAAGCGAGGGTCGTCTTTATACCCAAAGCAAGCAAAAGTGGTGATCTGTACTCGAAAGATTATAGGCCCCTTTAGTCTTACTTTATTCATTCTAAAAATCTTTGAAAAACTTTTGCCAAACCATACAGGAGATAGGTTAGGTTCTGAAGGGCAGTCAAAATCACAACCCGTGTACATTAGGGATGCCCGGATGCCATTCTGAGTGAGAGTCAGATGGCACTCATGGCTGAAGGGACCTACACTTTTAAGCCGACCCCGAGTGGCGGATATATTTTAAGAGGAACTTTTTCATGGACGAAATACACTAGGAGGTTTACCGTTCCGACCGCTATTAGAAACAACTTTTCTATCATTTTGTTATTTCATCTACGGAGATTCGAATGGTAGTCGCGCATCAGTTCATTCAGCTACGGCGCCCGCTAAGAGTAATTGACGTGGTAATCCAATGCTGAGGAGAGGGCAAAAAAGGCAACAAATGGTTTATACGCATGGGAGCACATGGAGTTTCTCACTCGCTCTTACGCATTGGTGTTACACTACAATTGTTAGACATATATTAGTGTAAGGCATATTGGTGGGCTGGAAGGCGGCTAGAAAGAAAACATATCTCAAGCGGTTAGGAAAAGTTGAAAGACTATCCGCGCTTTGTGTTATGAGAGCTATGAAATCAACTCGAACGGCAGTTCTCGAGGCTATCCCCAACCTAACACCGTTGGATCTCTATGCGAAAAATCGGACTGCAAACTCAGCTGTGAGATTACAAACAACCGATCAGCTTACCTCTAGAACCTTCGCACATAGCCCAATTACTGGGAATACCACGATCAATTCAAACTTTACGGTTCCAGTTACTAGTTATGGAAAGCCGCTAAAGACCGTTACCGAAGACGATGGAAGGATGCTTGCAGGAAATGTAATGAGCCGTGCGCAAGATGAACCCTGGAACATCTTCTTTGCTACTGTCCGGCTTTCTCGAAAACTAGACTATGCTTCCTGGGTGCTGTGAGTTTTGAGAGACTAAAATCTATCGCTGAACTGGAGCTTAAGCGACGCCTGAAATTCGCGAACAGTGCGCGCAGCTTGAGTGATACCTATTTTCGCTAAAAAAATAGCTCTGATTTGATACCGCTATGGACCAAAATGGTCTCTGCATGGCTTCGGCCAGACAATATATGTAGGTTAGGTAAACAAAATAAATTGTAATTGAATAAATAAATTTTATTGAGTTTTTCGTTTTACAGCTCTCAAAAGTTTTTTATTAAAAAAAAATTCAAGTCTGAAGTGTTTTAAAATTGTATTTCAAAGATGCGCGCATTTTTTTTCATATAAGAAAACGAGGTGCATTCGTTATGTGACAAAAATGCGCAACCCCGCCAGAGAAAAAAAATTATTAAAAATTATCGACAATGTTGAGCCACTTGAGGCTTGAACTTTCTTCTTAATTGGAGCTTCTTAAGCTTACGCGATTGTGGCCAAGCTTAACAAATCGCGCCAGTCGTTTATTTCTCGTGCTAACCGGCACCAGTTGGACACACCAAGTGAAGCCAATCCCTTCTCCGCCTGATCTTTACAACGCAGAGAAGGCATTCCTCTTCCTCTGCTACCACCAGCTGGTACCGCATTGAAAACTTTTAGAGCCGGAGCGTTCAGTTCGATATGTAGAAATCCACGCAAGTGGGGAAAGTTACTGATCCATCCAGGACGATTCTTCTACATATGGTTCAAGCAGCTCACAACTTCCGAGATTAGCCCAAGTATCCTCTGGATGGCTTCCGAACACCCGTTCGGGAGTGAGCCAACGTAAGAAGGCGAAGCATTCCAGGATAGCTGATTGTGCGCTGGGTTTGGGACCCGCCACTTAAAAATCCCCCACAATAAAAAAATGTACAAAGCCTCGGAGGAGACTCACACTTTACTATACTAACAAATAATGGGCTATACAACTGTGGACCCAATTTTCGTTTTTTTTTTTTATTTATTAGAAATCCAGTTTAATATAATATCTGTTGTAGAATGAATTATGTTTTTATAAAAAATGTAATATATTTAAATTAAAAAAGCGAAGGGAAAGTAGTTACAGAGTAGTTAGAGAGGGATCAGTTCTTTTTCATGAAGGCGTTTAGTTACTCTGCGCTGGAAGTTGAGCCCATTTATTGTTTTATTTATTAGATCCCAAAAACACACTGCTGCTATTGAGAAGCGTTTCCTTATTGGTTTTAAGCACATGAAATGCACATAAATTCTTTCACAAGCCTGTTGAGAGTTGGAGCGGTTTTGATAGATGAATGAAAAAATAAAGTAAGTAATGCATTGCAGCTTAACAAAAAAAAAAAATTTAGCTACTTTTCTTAAGCGTGAAATCACACACTACGCCTAATATTACTCAAAAGCCTGTGTTGAAAAGAGTTCATGTGCTTGGCGCATGGAAGTTGATATCCAGAGCTTTCTCAATTGAATTTACATATCAGTAACGCTAAGAAGTATATTTACCACCACATATATATGTCTTTGCAGAATTCTTCGAAGAAATAATTTACTAAATTGAGGTCATACTATAAAACCATATCGCTACAGACTGCATGTAAATTTACTTAAATCCCCCTTAAACGCCTATAAATATACTGGGGAAGTAATACAAAAAAATGGCTTTCTAACTTTTATGGCCTCAATGCATGCTACAGACTTCGGAGCTGCTTAGTTCTCATTCATGCTGAATCTGTGACGACCTTAAAACTAAAGGGACGAGCGGCATTGGCAGGCTGCGTGCTCGGTCAATTTCCATGCGAAATGCGTAACGCATTTGTTTGATTTGCGATCTTAGGTCAGGCGGTCAGTGGTAGGCTAAAATATGTTTAATTACCGCAAATTTATTTTACTACGCTGCTCGTTTCCCTAAGCTATACCAAATGTAAGTGTAATAGTTGTAAAAATAAATACGTGAACGCACGAAAATAATAAATAAATATTTTCAATGAAAAGATTTGTACGGAAGCAGTGGTGCAAGTTGTTAGAAGAAAGTGTAGTGTGAAATTAAAATGGTTGGAGTGCCAGTCTGGCACTCCTCAAGTAGCACTGAAGCGCAGTCTTCATAAAAAAGAAATTGAAAGGAATAGCAAAAAAGTGTATAGAGAAAAGTAAATGAGGAAAAAAGATGTAGTAGAACAAAAAAATTAAAAAAAACAAATAAAAATTGAAAAGGTTAGGTTAGGTTTGACAGCCGCATTCCACATAGGGCATCGCACGATGTCACTTAGATCACGAAATGGGTTCGTTGTGAGCCGTAGATGCTGGGCTGGGCTACATTTCCCCTTCCAGATTGAACCATCCTGAGCTTTGAACAAAGCGCAAAAGGTTGTTGATACTTAAAGCGTACCATCATCATCATCATCATTGTTGGTCGGGTGGAGACCCTACTGTACCATATGCCTCCAATTGTCCCGGTTCCGTGCCTGTGATCGCCATGCCCGAAATCTCAATAAGCCTGTGTCTTCTTCTACGCCGTCTATCCATCTAAGCGGCGGGCGGCCCCTTCTTCTGTCTCTCTGTGGCACTTACCGAAGAGTATTTGTTGAGGTGGGTAATCCGTGTTAGCTCGCAATATGTGACCTGCCCATCTCAATCTGTTGGCTATGATTGTGGTTATCACAGACGGATGCGCATATAATTTTACGAGTTCATGATTATAGCGTTTCCGCCACTCGCCTTTATCGCATATCGCGCCAAAATGTTTTCGCAGAACTCTTTTCTTCCAAAAATCATCAGTTTCTCTTTATCTGCCTCTTTGAGTGTACACGATTCACTACCGTATAGTAAAATGGAAATTATAACTGAGCAATACAGTGAAATCTTTGTTTTTCTGTCTAGAAGACGACTCTGAGGTGTTGACACAGCGAGAAAGAGCAGCGGTTGTCCATACAGATTTTGTGGCCTATTATTGCAGAAATTTTATTGTCACAATTAATGATTACCCCAAGGTACTTAAATTTCTTCACTACTTCGAAATCGTAGTCACCGGTTTTTAGTATTTGACCCACACTGTGTCTGACAGAGTCCGATGTAGTTGAAACTAGCGCTTTAGTTTTGGCTTCGTTTATTTCTAAGCCCATACATTTTGCTGCTCTCTCAATACTTGCGAAGGCTTCTTTCAAACTCGGCAGCGAGGATGCGATGATATCTATATCGTCCGCATAAGCCAGCAATTGCACCGATTTAAACAAAATATATTAGTTCCCTTTGCGTTTACGGCAGAGTCCCTGATAACCTTTCAAGGGCAATATTAAAGAGGAGACATGAGAGCCCATCCCCTTGCCGAAGTCCATTCAAGGTGGCGACCTCTCGCGACGAATTGTTCTGAACTCTTACTAGATTCTGCATGGTAGACCATGTTAAACGTATTAACTTATCGGGAATACCGAAATCTGCGATCGCTAAGAAGAGCTTGTTCCTAATTATTTTGTCTTAAGCTGCTTTGAAGTCTATGAGAAGATAATATGTCATCATGTCGTATTCGCGAGACTTTTATGAAATCTGTCTTAGTACGAAAATGTGGTCAATCGGTGATCTTCCCTCTTGAAAACCAGACTGGTAGCTACCAATGATGCGTTTAGCATGCGCCCTCATTCCGACAGCTACGACAGAAGCCATGCATGTAAACGCATAATCTCCTTGCGTGATACCCTGTGAGGCCCCCTACTAAGGTCTTAATCAATTTTATAATATTCTTGGATAGACGTAGACTTAGCCTTGGCTATGTTTGCCTAGCAATTTCCCAGGTATTGGCAATAATCCATCTTTGATTTACAGAATTTATTAGCGTAAAACTTGTGATAGCTACCTCCATCGAACTATTTTTGTTTGGCATACAGATAGCTTCTCCCGCAAGTGGGTCAGCCCTACAGACCCCTGGTATATATCTGTGGCCTGGCATCCAGCATAAGATAATACGATACTGTTTAGCCATCTCACGAAGATATTGGCGACAATGTTAGACACTTCTTAATGCTATTTGGAATGTATCCACAGCCCATAGGGCAGCTTGGCAGCTTGGTTTCTGATTGAATGCAGATATCCGTTGATGATATTCTGTTTATCTTTAGCCATTTTAAGGCTTCATGAATAGCGTTAACTTCCGCTTGAGAAACAATACAGTGATGCGGTAGTTTCAAGGACTTACTGATAAAAAGCTCTTTGCAATATAACCCTGATCCTACACAGGTGTCCATTTTAGATCCGTCCGTGTAGATCTTAACGGGTGTGTTGGGTGATGGATCTTCCTCAAGTCATTCCACTCTAGAAGGGATTTTCACTACGAAGAGCCTTTCGAAGCAGATAATGTGAGGATGATAATCATAACCACCGGGTATTGTTCTGTGTTTTTTACGTGAGTACCTGCTGGCGACAGCTCAAATCCACGGTACCCAAAGGTACACGGATCAATTTAATAATTGATCAGAACCCACATTACTTAGGTACCAATTGGCAGTGTGGTATGGACACACTAATCGCCTTGGTAGCGCTCGAGGCCGACCCATACCTCTGCTGTTTTATGGGTCCCGGCACCCGGTTGCAATGCAACTCCACATCGTCCTAACGCCTACCCGCGCTTTGGGTCTTAACCACAGCCACCACGAAAACCTCCCCGAAGGGCCGTTCCCAAAGAACAGGTCAGAGCGAACTCTGAGGGCTCCTGTTCCCCGTGGTACCGAGTTATGGTCTTCGGTGAGACATCGTACCCGAAGACACTGCCAGTTGCGCTCCCATACTGCTCAAGCACTGGTGGACCTAGATTTTAGTTGCCTTTTTCGATAGGGTTACCTTACCTCGGGCATATCCATACAGAAGTCTAAGATGGTTGAATTTCCATGTGTGACAATTTTCCACTTTGTGCTCGCTCTCAGCCTTAAAGGGGAACAGGCCGCTGAGTAATTTTAGAAGAGATCCAGGGATAAATAACTTTTTTACTAAAATTAGTTTTTCTGCAATTCGCAATATTTTACACCATCAATCGGGCATAAGACGCGTGGCTGCTAGAATAGTTACAAGAGAGTTAAATTTCTTTCAAAAAATTCATCGGAAGAAGGTGGCTGAAGACATGCTTGGGCAAGTGAATTCCGACCCAACGTTTATCCAGTGCATCATAACAGGTGAGGAGACGGGGCTATATGAGGCGACGTTTGAGAGTGGATGTGAGTAGGAAACGGCCCAATTTGTGGGAAAAAACTCATGGCCCGCCTTACAAGGCTCCTATTGTGAACACCTTTTTTACCAAAAACTCGACTTTTTCCTTTTCCAAAAACTTAAATTGCCACTCCGCGGACGCCGCTTTTAGTCGATAGAGGCCGTTATGGAGAATTCCCTGAAGGAGCTGAAGAAGATCTCTTCAAACGCATTTAAAAGGTGCTTGCATGTGTATTGCTTCGAATTTTGAAGGCGACAAAACAAGTTTTGATAATTAAACAATTATTTTGCGTTTTATTGAACAATTTCCAGTACTTTTTTCACAGAAAAGTAGACTCTTCTGATAGCACAGGTGTTTAACTGTTTTCAGTTGGAATTTGCGACAGTAATGGTGTGCCTGGTTTGGTGGGAAGCTCTTCGGAAGGGCTATAATATCACTAAACTAGGGAGGGTGCAAAGGACTGCATGCATTGGCATCACCGGATTATGTAAAACTTGCCTCAGTGCTGCACTGAATGTCGCTTTGCACTTAATTCCCATCGACTTTTACGTTATTTTTATTAAAGGAGGTTGGCCTCTGGAAGTAATCTCTCAAGGGAAATGGTAGAATTTCAGGCGGTTAACACCACATTTCTCCGAGCTTCGGCAACACTACAGTTTGAGGGTCATGCTAGGACAATCTTTCCAAATAGGCAAGATTGGATCGAGGGGAAAATCTGCACTGAAGCTTGCACCTCCGTCTTCACTGACGGTTCCAAGATGGATAGTTTTCTCTAAATCAGTTTGTTTATGTATCTCCTTTAAACTCCCGAATACTGCTAGTGTTTTTCAAGTAGAAGTCTTTGCGATCCTGCGGGCATGCCAAATGCTTAGGAAATATGGGAGCGAGGGAGATATTAACATTTTCTGCCATAGTCAAGCCGGGATCAAGGCTCTGACGACGCCATGGTGCAGAACGAAACTAGTAGGCTCCTGTAAGAAGGAGATCAAATCTCTAGGGTGTGCAGGTAACATTTCTCTGATCTGGCTTCCAGGACATAGGAACATAGAGAAAAATGAAATTGCTGATGAGCTTGCCAGGAAGGGAACTGAATTGGCCTCGGAGACCTCCTAACCGGTCATCGGCATCTCCCTGACAGTTGTTAAAGGGGAACTGCACAAATTATTTATGAGGAAAGCGCAGATCAGAGGGAGCTCCATTTCCTCATGTGCTATTTCGAAAACCCCTTGGCCCCAATACAATATACGGAGAACTTAGAGAGTCCTTTGAACTCCTCGCCATTCAATTTCCAAACTTGTAGCTGTGTTTACCGGTCACTGGACGATCGGCACACACGCGGAAAAGCTAGGGTTACCTTAGCTGAGATAATGAGGTTGTTGAGTAATTTCTCTGTGAATGTCCGGGTGTGGCAGCTAGATGATTAAGATCAATGGGTTTTTATTTCTTCGACAGCCTGAGGCAGTGCGTCAACCTAAGTCCCATCAATCTTCTCCATTATATCAACAGCTCTGGTAGATATCTGGCTGTTGTAGGTCTCATAATGGTGTCAAAACGGCGCTTCAGTGCTACTTGAGGAGTGCCAGACAGGCACTTCAACCATTTCCCCTAGCTACCTAATAGTGTGACATTCTATTAAATGTCTATGTGTTGCCAAGGGCATGGGTATGTCGACCTTGTCCTGACTAATTTGGAGCAAGGAGCCCAATTTAGCAAACTCATCTGCTCTACCTTTAATGCTATTATGTCCTGGCACTTAGGGTAGATTAATAGAAAAATGCTGTGCAAGTATTTTTAATAATTTTTAACACCTTTTTACTGTCTTAGACGAATGCTTATATTATAGGAGTGATTTCAGAGCTCCCTGACTATCGGAGTAAATAACGATCTCTGTAACCGTGACTTCGCATTTATTTGGAGCTAAAAGCCTTCTGAGATTACCAAGAATTCGGTTTGGAATCCGCTGCAATAACCAGCAAGCGAAAGTATACTCGGGTATTGGTACCTATAATTTTGGAATATACACTTACTTCTCACTTGATCATTGAGTACGGGAAGCATTTTGAGGCGGTTTTTTATGCACGCATTTGAAAGGGCCGAAATTGTCTTACGAGGCGACTACAATAGTAATTGAAAAATCAAAAAGTTAGCTGTGGTGTAGAATCAGCGGTAGGGAGTGTAGAAAAATGTTGATGACTTTTCCGAGCGCGGCTTGAAGCGAGTGACGACAAAAAAGTAGGATAAAGTGATTGCCCAACTTTTTAAGCGGGACTCTACTTTGTGATTATGCCAATCGCAATCAGTTCTTGCTAAAAAGGAAATAGATATGAGTATCAACATCATCGAACATCGATTGAAGGAGACGAACATATCCCACCGTCCCACATCATCAAAACCACTGCTCTCAGAAAAATACATTGGGAAACAAAAAACCAAGAAAATGGTGTCACAGTATTGGACTGGCCTTCCCAGCCCCCAGACACCAACCGTATTGAAAACGTGTGGGAAACTGCTGGAAGGCCAGTCCATGATTTAAGGCAAGTCGTGCGATAAGTTCGCAAAATCTGGCCCCTTTTTTCG
Source organism: Anastrepha obliqua (assembly GCF_027943255.1). NCBI lineage: Eukaryota > Metazoa > Arthropoda > Insecta > Diptera > Tephritidae > Anastrepha > Anastrepha obliqua. The sequence continues at coordinate 108,300,497 of NC_072894.1, read as the reverse complement.
ACGAGCTACCAAGAAAAGTTGGTTCAAAGGATGTAGAAGATGCCAGGCTATACTCGACAACGATGAAGACTACACGGCTTATTGAGTGATTGCGACTCGTAGTTTTGTACATACTTTCATGTAAAATTTTTTTAAATATATACAGGGTGCTCCATCTTTTATGCCCGTATGTAAACGCTGAATAACTTTGTTATTTACCAAATGATCGACTTCAAAATACATGTTTTCTATACGTAAATTTGGTACGATTTCAACCATGGATCGCTTTACACCGAAACAACGCGCTGAAATAGTGAAATGTTCTAACTAAACGCGCATATCGCAAAAAGTATCGCGCCAAACAGGCACCGTCTGACAATACTATTAGTCGTTTGGTGTCGAATTTTTTTGAGCACAGGACATTAGAAGATCGCCTTCATGCCGTTCATCAACGACCAAGACGTTCCAATGAACCTCTTGAAGCAGTGAGGGAGAGCGTTGCCCAGGAGCCAAAAGTGCCGTATCGTCGTCGCACTCAGCATTTTAGCGTCAGCGAAACCACAATGCGGCGCATTTTAAAGGAAGATTTAAATTTGTTTTCCGTCTAAAGTGCAATTGACATAAAGAATATTGCCGACAGACCATTCACGTCGTTTGCAATACGAACAAACAGTCGCTCAAATGGTTGACACTGAACCCAATTTTGGAAGCAAATTTTAATGACTGACGAGGCACGTTTTAACTTTTCTGGACGCGTGAATAAACAAAATTGCCGCATTTGGGGAACTGAGAACCCATACGAGATCCATGAAACGCCATTGCATGACCGAAAAGTAACGGTTTGGGCCGGCATTTGCGCCAAAACATCATTGGGCCATATTTTTTACCGAGAAAACGAAACGGTCGATGGAAATCGATGTCGATGGATGTTGGCTCATTATGTCTGCCCGCAAATGCGTGAGAAAGGTTTAGACGGTCACTGGTATCAACAAGACGGTGCGCCCAGCCACACTGCCAATGCAACAATTAAATTTCTGCAACGAAAATTCCCGGGACGCTTAGTGTCAACAAGAGGCGACATCGATTGGGACCCAGATCACCTGACTTAGCCCCCCCGGACTTCTTTTTGTGGGGTTATCTGAAAAGTGAGGTTTACGCCAACAAGTCGCAGACTATTGCCCAGCTTAGGGCAAACATTCGTCCCGAAATCGGCGCTTTAAAACCCGAAATGCTTGACAAGGTGATGACAAATGCAAAAAAAGGTCGCAGTTTGTGATTGCTAATAAAGGTGGCCACTTGAATGATATTGTATTCAAAAAATAGTTTTAATAAGTTCTAAAAAACCAAACCAAATAAAAATACCTCACTTATACAAATTAATTTTATTTTTCAAAGTTATTCAATGTTTTCATATTGACATAAAAGATGGCGCACTCCGTTTTCCGTTATCCAATCGCGCTGAATTTCTGCAGGCAGACTAGTGGAAATGTTTTTTTATGTAAAATTAAAAAAAAATAAAATTTATCAATTCTCAGATTTTTTTGAATTTTTTTTTTCTAAAAAAAAAAAATTTTTTTCTAAATTTTCGGCATAACTTGAAGGGACTCCAAATTTTTGAACAAATTATTAACCTTTAATTTATTGTTTCATACAACACACTCTGTGCCGTTTGTGTGTTTGTTACAGTTCCGGAAGTACCGATCATCTGACAGTTGCGCTAATAGGAGACGTATACTTTGACAATTGTTTTAAGTTCTGTTGGCATATGGCGAAATGGGCATATTAATGTCGCTAAAGATCCATTTCCTTCACAATCATTTAGATTGTTTCAATGGTGATTTAGGAGCTTGTAGCGATGAACATGGCGAAAGGTTCCATCAGGACATTGCGGCTATTGAAAAGCGCTTTAAAGGACAAGACATTACGCATATGCTTGGCGAAAACTGTTGGTCTATTTGTCGCGATACTGACACAAATGCTTACAAACGGAAAAATAAAAGGCCTAAGTTTCTTTAAAAGCATTAAAATTTTAATGTAACAATTTTTAATTTTAATATAATAAAATTAATAAAAAAATTCGGGGTTTTATATCTCTATTGTAATGCGGAGTGAAATACCCTTCTTTTGATACCCACATCGGCATATCTCATGCAATTTTTTTTTTATTTCGAACAGGTGGCAACCCTGTGAAACATTGTCAGTGGCAACACCTAGATGAAAAGTCTAGACATGTGATACACTATCTGTGTGCCCAACTTCATTCAAATCCGTTAAGCTAATGCTGAGATCGTGTGGCTATACAGATATGCATACAAGAATTGCTCGTTTAAAGTTATAAAATACAAAAAAAAAAATGTGACGTGTACATGAAAATCGCCGATATACGTGTATTTTTATTTTTTATCCCCTTTCCGAAAAAGTATATTTGGTTCATAGGACAGAATGTGTGTAACGCGGTGTTATTTATTACATCATTTTCCCAGTTCTCTCTGGATGGGAAATGGATTGTGTAAGGAATGTACGTTAATAATTTATCATTATTAATACCAACTAAATATTTCGTAAGCTGTCGAAATTTCCACTTCTTCTTTATCATTTATAAGTCAACTAAAGTATCAAATGGCAAATATGGCTGAAAAGCTTAAAAACCATATCTGTCCAACAACAGGCAGATTTTGTCACTCGTTTGATTTTTTAACGGTATATTTTATATATATATGTACCATTAAGTGTAAAAGAGCCCCATCTTATGCTTAAAAACCCTTTTTTGAAAAAAACTGAAGCTATAATTTTCGTGTTTTGTGACTCAATTTCAATCTCGATTGCTCCTGTTTATTTTTTTTCCTCAATCTTTGCTTCACGCCAGCAAAAATATACTTAAATATAAAAAATTTTCAGTGAAACGTAATAATAATCAACACAAGTTCATGACACTTACGCCTGTGGTCTGGAGAAAGGCATTCAGTGCGGCTTCCTTGGCCCAGTAATCACGTAACGATGGTTTTTCATGAAACGCCATAGCAGTGGAGTGAAATCAGCACTAGTGGAAATTTCAAATTATTTGTGGTTTCGGGGAGCGCATAAATGTGTTTTGTATTTTTTTTTCACTTCCTTGTAACTAAGGCAAGTTGTGCCACAGCGGAGCTTTGTTGGCTTGAGGCATGCGAAACGTTTCCGCTTGATCGTTGCGGCAAACTTTTACTAAATAATATTATTTTCACAACAATTTAGTTTTTTGGTGTAAAACCGCACTTTATTTCATATTATTTTAGTTATTAAAAAGCTTCTGGTCGGGTCTGAAATATGCAGCGAAATATTTTTGGTTTCGTGAGCACTAAAATGGAAATACACACACACACACATACACATAAATGTTTCACTTTTTATTTTTTCAATTGTGATTTGCGCGGTGAGCAGCTTGATTTATTGCCATCTCTTTTATGTGTACGCGGTTTCCATGAATTTTAATAATTTATTGCGTGAGCTTTGGTTTTTTCACCATTCCCATTTGACTGCTGCTTGCCGAATAGTCGCGGCGCTGAGTGTATTCCATTTCTAATTAAAAATATATAGTTATATGCAGCACACCAATATATGGATTGTGTGGTTACAGAATTTTTGGATTTTGCGCATGGCCAAGCTGGTGTGCTTGCGAGCGCTCATGCGTAAATGGTGAATCAACTCAGCAACGATCAAGAGGAATGACAGCTATTTTGGTAGGGAATAATACGAGTATAGTTTAGGGAGCCACATGGACGTGGAGGTGCTGTATTTAATACGAATCCGATTTTATAGTGAAAAATCGAAAGGTAGGCAATTGTGGTCTACACGACAATATTATAGGGTCCGACACTCAAAGTGTAACCAACTTCAGCACGGACATCAGCTGCCTGTTATTTGGCTAAATGACAGTCCAAAGTATTGTTTACAAGCGCGCGGAAGTATTTTGCCAAGGGTAAACGCGAAAAAAGAAAATCAGTAATGGATTTCAAACGTAATCGTGTGATTGCATTACATTTGGCTGGAAAATCACAACCAGCGGTTGTTCGTGAGCTCGAGCACCTTGAAGTAAATAAAGTTTTTGTTTATTGCTTCATTACTCGCTAGAATGATACTGGTAGCATCGCGAAACTTCGTCGAGGGGGGCACCGAAAGACTGCAACGTCACGTGAAATGGTTCAGAAAGTGAAGAAGCGACTTGAGCGAAATCCCCGACAAAGTGCCAATAAAATGGCGAAAGAACAAATATTGGGTAGTCGAAAAAGTCTTTTCGTATGTTGTCAATAGATGCCGTTGGAGTCATCTATCTCCAGTGCTACCAATCACATTGTATCATATCATATGGTGTTAGAAAGGTGACATTTTAAGCTTCATTTAACCAAAAGTTGAAAAAAAGTTATAGCTGCTCAAAAATGAGTGAAAATATGAAGAAATTCGCTATATTTTGAAATTTTTGTATAAAAAAGGGAAGAATGCCACGCAAGCCACCAATGAAATTTGTGAAGTTTACGGAGACGATGCTGTATCAGTTCATGGAGCACAACAATGGTTCGCTCGCTTCCGTTCTGGAAATTTCAATGTGAAGATGCACCTTGCTCAGGTCGTTGAAAAAATCGATGAAATTATGGAAAAGATTGACCAGGACCGTCACATAAGCTGCCATGACATCGCCAAGGCACTAAACATTCATCATCAAACGGTTTTGAACCATTTAAAAAAGGCTGGTTACAAAAAGAAGCTCGATGTTTGGGTACCACATGAATTGTCTGTGAAAAATTTAATGGACCGAATTAACATCTGCAATTCTTTGCTGAAACGAAATGAAATCGAACCATTTCTGAAGAGAATGGTAACAGGAGACGAAAAGTGGATCAAATACGACCATAATGTGCGAAAAAAATCATGGTGCAAGGGTGGTGAAGCCCAACAAATGGTCGCAAAGCCAGCATTGACGCCTCAAAAGGTTATGCTGTGTGTTTGGTGGGATTGGAAAGGAGTCATCCACTATGAGCTGCTCCAGCCTGCTCGAACGATTGATTCTACATTTTACTGTCAACAACTGATGAGATTGAAGCAAGCAATCGAAAAAAAAGCGGCCAGAACTGATCAGCAGAAAGGGCGTCGTCTTCCATCAGGACAACGCTAGGCCACACACATCTTTGATGACTCGGCAAAAACTGGGAGAGCTCGGCTGGGAAGTTTTGATGCATCCACCATATAGCCCTGACCTTGCAGCATCGAACTACCATTTGTTTCGGTCAATGCAGAACTCCCTTAATGGAGTAAAGTTGGCTCCAAGAGAAGCCTGTGAAAATTACTTATCGCAGTTTTTCGCCGAGAAACCACAAAAGTTTTACACTGATGGAATAATGTCTCTAGAAGAAAAATGCAAAAGGTGGTCGACCAAAACGGTACATATTTGGTTTAATAAAGTTCATTATAAATATAAAAAAAATGAGTTGAAGTTTGATTAGAAATAGATATACAAAAGAAATAAAGAATACAAAAAGACTTTTTCGACTACCCAATAATATCTGAACCTAGCTTTCGCCGCATAGTGAAAAATGAACTCAAATTCAAGCCTTACAAGATCTAAAATGCTCACATCAAATGATCTCACATCAAAGCAGCGACAAGTCCGACTTGAGAGAGCAAAGCAGTTGCTCACTTGACCGAGATTGGTCAATTTCCAAACAATGTATTTTCTGATGAGAAAATTGTTTAAATTAAGCACCTCGTAAACTCCCAAAACGATAAGGTTTAATTGACCGAACGTCCATAACAGAGTTTAAGTCATCGATTGGCCACCAGGAGGCAGTATCCGTCACAGGTACTGGTTTTGGCCGCTGTAACTGCAGATGGGCGCTGTCCAATCGTTTTCATCGAGCATGGCGTCGAGGTAAATGCGAAATATTATCGGGAAATTATTTTGGAGGTTGCTTTGATGCTGTAGGGCAGACAAACATTTCGGTGGCAGACTATGGACTTTTCAGCAGGACTCGGCACCATCTCATAAAGCTCGAGTGAACTAAGAATGGCTAGAAAACAACGTTCCGAATTTCATAACGGCTCTCAACTTCACCAGACGCGAATCCGATGTATTATTCTCTTTGGACCATTTTGGAGAGCAAAGTCGGAACTAAAAGATTCCCCAGTCTTGAGGCGCTAGAAAAAGCCATTGTCCACGAGTGGGCCAAAATACCTGGAAGTAACATTCAGGCAGCTTGCGATTCATTTCTGGACCATCTGAAGGCCATAGTCAAGCCAAATGGTGGTCTTATCGAGCAAAAGTGAATTGATTCTTAATTTTGTATTATTTTCACACATTTTTTACTTTGAATTTAATAAAAGTAATTTTTCAAACTAAATTTATGGTCTGTATAATTAGTTACACTTCGAGTGCCGGATACTGTAGCGATCTTGACTATGTAGACGATATGTGTCGGCTTACGCAAATCTTAACTAACATGGCCGCAACTATTCCACGTCTTGCAGAAGTGGCAGCCTGCTATGGCCTCAAAATCTGGAGCTGATATTAATCACAGATTTTAGAAAGTAGGACAGGTCATTGGGCGACTACAATCAGTTTGGAGGCCTTCGTTTTTGTCAGCAGGCATCAAAATAAACATTTTCAACTCCAATGTAAAGTCAGTATTCCAGTACGGGTGTAAGTCGTGAGATATGGCTGTCAGCGACATGAAAAAATTGCAAGTTTTTATCAACAAGTGTTTGCGACGCATATTTCTCGTTTTCTGGCCAGAAGTCGTCACGAATAACAGAGATAACCTAGCAAGATGCTATTAACGTTTAAGTTAGGAGAAATGGCGAGGAACTGGTCACAGCCTGCGTAGACGAACAACCGACGTAATGGAAACGGCCATCGAATGGAATTCGCAGGACATAAGTAGACCAGGACGCTAAGCACATATCTGCAGAAGGCAAACCGAGCTCGAAGTTGCAGCCCAAAATAAGCACTGGAGAGAGATAAAATCCCTAACCTTTGATGGAGAAAATTGGAATTTATTTATAAAGGCCCTATGTTCCTTGTAAGAATAGAGGCGAAAAATATACATGGGGTTCAAACAAACAAGTAGTTGGATACATTCTATGCCATACCTTCACTTCCGATTTGAACCGTTAAACGCTCAGCCGCAAATTTCGTATCACTACCGCAGCACAGTGAGCGTCTTTCCAAACCCATTACTCCGGAAAATTTTCAAAAAGTTACAAAAATCGTTTCTCGAGATCCAAAGGTGAAGTTGCAAGAAATTGTACAGATCTTGGGCATATCCGGGGAGCGCGCGAGTGACACCTTGCGCAAATATTTCAGTGTAAAATATGGATGCCGCGTTTCTTCACTATGACCCAAGAGAAAAAATGTGAAGATTTGAGGCGCGTTTTGGTGATAGCCAAATTGAAGGAAACGCACTCTGAATTGATTTTTACTTTTATTTACTCCTAATTCATTTATACTTTTAGATCACATTTTTAAAAAGAACTAAAGAACTACTACAACAAACAATATCTCCCTCGATTTGGCTTACCATCCCCACTGTTCTTCAGATTTGGCTCATTTATTTTTTTATAAATATAAGAGGAGTTTCCCACAGAAAAATTGCTGTGATCAACGCCGGTCGAAGACTATTTTGTAGATTATTTTTTGAAAGCTAAAGTGAGTGACAAAGCCACCACACATCAACAAGTTTTAAGAGGAATTTTGGTCTGTCGTTGCTTAGGAACAACGCCTTCTCAATGCTTTGAGCCCCGTTTGTGTTTCATTTTTTTCTGGCAGAAGGATCGCACAGATGGTTGAGGAACAATTCACACGATTTATTAGGAATTTTTAGTTTTTTTCGGAAATTTAGTTATGCAGTTTTATAGATTATTTAATTCTAATAGAATAAAGTGCAAGTTTCGACTGGCTCAATACTTTCGTTGATCTTTAATAATTTTTTCCTTGACGGTGCTGGGTATTTTTTGCATATAACGAATGCGCAACATTTTTTTATATGGAGAAATTGCGCCACAGCGCCAAGGAAAAAAATGATTAAAAGTCAACGAAATTGTTTAGAAAATTGAAAACTGCACATGATGCTTTCCATTTCAATTCAACCGGGCTATTCGGGTCATGTTCTTCGATTTCGATGTAACTGAAATATGTTGCTCTGGTCAAAATAATGAGACACGTATTTTTTTGTTCACCCGAAAAAAATTTTTTTCAAGAGTTATCGGCAATTTTGTTTTTCGGCTCAAACTCGATTTTTTTTAATTATATAAGAAAATTTTTTTTGAAATGCCCATAACTTAGTCAAAAATGAACTGATTTTAATAATTTTGGGTTCAAAATGATCGTCATTACTTACACGAGCGACTTCATGTAGAAACAATTGCAAAAAAGTAGTTGAACATTTTTTATTTAGCAAAAAAGAAAAAAAAATGAAATTTTTTCGAAATTCAATATTTCAAAAAGTGTATTTTTGTTTTTTTTATAACTTTTTCCAAATCAAGAGGACACCTCAAACTTCAATTAAGCTGAATGCCCAGTAGCTAAAATGAGTTGTTTTTGAGTAATGAATTTTTGAGTAAAAAACCTGTTTCGCACTTTTTGTTTTTTGCAAAATAAAAAATTTGCAACTACTTTTTTGCAACTGTTTCTACATGAAATCGCTCGTGTAAGTAATGACGATCCTTTTGAACCCAAAATTATTAAAATCGGTTCATTTTTGACTAAGTTATGAGCATTTAAAAACAAAATTTTCTTATATTATTAAAAAAAATCGAGTTTGAGCCGAAAAACAAAATTGCCGATAAAGCTTGAAAAAAATTTTTTCGGGCGAACAAAAAAATACGTGTCTCATTATTTTGACCCGAGAGCAACATATTTGAGTTACATCGAAATCGAAGAACATGTCCCGAATAGGCTTTTTGAATTGAAATGGAAAGAATCTATATAAGAAATTTTTTTTTTAATTACTCATAACTTAGTCAAAAATAAGCCGATTTCAATGATTCTGGGTTCAAAATAATCATAATTACTTACACAAGCGACTTCATGCAGAAACAATTGCAAAAAAGAAGTTGAAAATGTTTTATTTTGCAAAAAACAAAAAGTGCGAAACAGGGTTTTTACTCAAAAATTCATTACTCAAAAACAACTCATTTTAGCTACCAGGCATTCAGCTTAGTTAAAGTTTGAGATGTCCTTTTGATTTGGAAAAAGTTATAAAAAAAAAAAACAAAAATACACTTTTTGAAATATTGAATTTCGAAAAAATTTAAATTTTTTTCTTTTTTGCTAAATAAAAAATTTTCAACTACTTTTTTGCAATTGTTTCTACATGAAGTCGCTCGTGTAAGTAATTACGATCATTTTGAACCCAGAATTATTAAAATTGGTTCATTTTTGACTAAGTTATGGGCATTAAAAAAAAAAATTTTCTTACATAATTAAAAAAAATCAAGTTTGAGCCGAAAAACAAAATTGCCGATAACTCTTGAGAAAAAAATTTTTTGGGCGAACAAAAAAATACGTGTCTCATTATTTTGACCAGAGAGCAACATATTTGAGTTACATCGAAATCGAAGAACATGACCCGAATAGCCCGGTTGAATTGAAATGGAAAGCATCACTTTATTATGCTAAAACTTACCGCGCTACAAAACTGCGTGGCAATTTTTTTTGTTGAATTTTTTTTTTTTTTATTTTGGAATAAAAATTAATCGAATTTTGTGTATTTTCGAATCTTGTGCAAACGTAGTCGAGTCGTATGTAAACTTTTATACTTGATTTGGTTGTTTTTGTTAAATAATAAAATAAAAAATAAATAAAAGAAAATAAAATAAAATATTATTTCGAAAACTAAAGGCAGGTCCTGTGGAGTTGAGAAACTCACAACCCATACAACCTGAGGTGTTAGCAACATATTGGTCATCAATATGGTCTCCAAGAAAAACCCACAATGCGACGGCCCAGTAAATACTGGAGCTTGCAACGAAGCATGCAACTGTTGCGCAGAACTGTACAAGAATAATTACCCAACACAATAAAAGTCAGGTGACAAAAAGCCTTCATAATTGGAAAGCTCCAGGCTGCGACCAAGTACACGGGTGCTGGTACAAAAAACTAACATGTACGCATGGAAAAATTGGCGAACTATTCCCAAAAATAATCACCGGCGCAGACGAAGCACCAAAATTTCTCACACTAGGCACCACGTTTTTGATGCATAAGGGTGGAGGAACTAGTGATCCGTCAGCTTATAGACAAGTGAACCTGTAATCTATAAGATTCTTACATCACGCATATCGTGATATACGACCATGTTCAACTGCACGACGTTCTTGCGGAAGAACAAAAAGGATGCGTCCGAGCATCACAAGGGTGTAAGCAACAGCTAATTATAGACCAAGTAATTGTGGAGCAGGTGAAAAAACAAAATCGAAACCTGTTTGCAGCATACATTGATTGGCAAAAAGCTTACAATTCTGTCCCACATTCTTGGCTAATAGCTGTGCTGCGGTTATATGGGGTTAATGAAACAATAACATCGTTCTTACAAAAGATAATGCAAAATTGGATAACCAGAATTAAGCTTCCAGACTCTCCCCGCTGATGCTACACCAATGAAATCGCCATCCGCGGCGACATCTTTCAAGGCGATTCGCTTAGTCCTCTGTGGTTCATAATAAGTACTACTAAGACATACTTAAGAAAACGGGCTATGGATATGGATTAAAATATGCTGATGCCGGAAAGTTATCAATCAACCATCTCTTTTATGTAGATGACCTTAAATTATGTGCTGGGAAAAAAACTTGGAAAAATTGGGGGAAAAAAATAACACTTGGAAGAATGCGTAATTAGCTTCTCTAAAAATATCCGAATGCCCATAGGATTTGATAAATGCCGAAAAATAAAAATTGCAGAGGGCAAAGTCATAAATGTTGAACCGGTTGCATATGACAACACCACAGCGAACATTGAGGAAATGGAAAAAGGTGAAGTTTATAAGTACCTTGGTGTGTTGCAAAACAACAATGTTGCAACAATGCAAATGAGGAAAAGGCTTATAGCCGAGTAGAAAAGACGCCTCCACGTACTTTGCAAGACAAACCTGAATGGCAATAACCTGATCAGAGCTATCAACTCATTTGCAATACCTGTAATTTCGTACAGTTTTGGCATAGCAAATAGTCAACAACTGAACTGAACAACTTGCAACGCATGATGTGGACAATAATGGCGAAACATAAATGTCATAATCCTAAAAGCTTTGTGTAAAGATTTGCAGTGCCTAAGAAAGAAGGAGGTCGAGGTACAATTGACATTTGAGCACTGCAAGACAAGCTGATCCTGAAACTTCGAAATTACTTCTATGGAAAGGCTGGAAACTCTGCACTTCACCATGCTGACGATAAATTTACTCCTATCAGAATGAGTTTAACAGCAGTAACGAGTTTAACAGCAGGAACACTACAACAAAAATGGACAGAGTTGAACAATGGTCATGAATGCCCATACATGGCGTATATAACAACGAATTGAAAAGCCCGTATGTCGACGCAAAACTGTCGCACTTATGGCTAATCAGTAAAGGAATTTTCGCAGTAACAGAAAGTGATATATTTGATATGCAAGATTGAGTAGTACCCACGCGAAATTATGTAAAGTACGTCATCAGAGAGCCCAATGCTCCGGAAGACATATATCGTAGATGTGGCGGGCACTATGAAACTCTAAACCATGTTGCAGCTGGGTGCACTCTATTAACCAACCCTTTCTATCTTAAACGGCACAAAGATGTTGCAAAAATTATACATCTACGACTTGCTCGAATGTGCGATTTTCACCGTGAGAAGACACCCTAATACAGATATGTTCCAGAACCAGTGCATGACGATAAGGACATGCTTCTCTATTGTGACAGAACAATCCTTACGAATACCACAAGAACTCATACCAGACCTGACTTGTGGTAAATAAAAATAACAACACTGCGTTTGTCATAGACGTTGGTGTCCCATTGAACAAAAATATTGATAAAACGTACACAGAGAAAATCAGCAAATACTCCGATTTGGGGATTGACATCAAGTGGCAGTAGAAAATCAGGAAGATCTTTATATTGTCACTGATCATATCGACCCACGGACTCGTTCACGTAAATCTGACGGAAAACCTCAAGAAGCTTAAATTTGAGAAGCACCTTAATTATGACCTTCAAGAAGCGGCTCTGATGAATTCTCGCCACATAATAAGAAATTTCCTTGAGTAAATTAGTATATATTTATTGTTACAATATTCACACCTGTACCTATTGGTTCTATTTTAATTTAGAGTACGATAGTTAAAAACTTATTAAAACAGTGTAAACATCTGACTTGCAGCAAAGCTGCCGCCAAGTTGTGTAAGTGCCTACCAAAGAATGGGATGTTTGAAAAAAAAAGTTATAAAATAAAATAAGGTAAAATAAAAAACAAAAAATAAAATAAATAAAATAAAATAAAAAAAAATGGCTTTTTTGTAGAATTAATTAATACTTTTATAAAAAAATTTTAAATTTCGGAATAAAAATTAATCAAATTTTATGTTTTTTCAGGACTTGTGTAAACTTTTATACCTTCATTTTGGAGGCTTTTGCAGCAGAATAAAATGAAATACAAAAAATAAAAAACAAGAAGATATGGAATTTTTCATAGAATTAATTAATATTTAAAAAAAAAAATTTCATATCTTGGAATAAAAATTAATCGAATTTTGTGTATTTTCGAGTCTTATGCAAACTTTCATACTTGAATTTGATATTTATTGCTGGAGAAAAAAATAAAAAATAAATAAAATAAAATACAAAAAATAAAATATTGATTTTCTTATAGAATTAATTAAAATTTTTTTTTTTTATTTAAAATTTTGTTATAAAAATTAATCGAATTTCGTCTCTTTTCGAGTTGAGTCTTATTCAAACTTTTGAACTTTGTGGTTTTTGTGGAAGAAAAAAATTAAAAATAAATGAATTAAAATACAAAAAATAAAAAATGGCTTTTCTTATAGAGTTATCCATATTTTTATACAAAAATAATTGAAATTAATTAAATAAATAGTAAATATTTCCCAATATGTGCTGCTTTTGTGAAAAAATCTAAATCATTCACTGTTTTCATTTTTGGCCTCTGCACTTTTCATTTCACAGTCTTTTCAATCAACTCCAACAGTTTATATGTAAGCAATCATTTGCACAGAATTATTTTTAAGTGATGAGATATATTATTTTTATATTTTTTAATGCTGCATTTTAGTTTGTTTATTTCCACAATTTCATCCTAATCGCATAGTATTTTCAGTACTATTTTCAACAAATTTTCGCTCTCTTATAAATTTTTTTTTTATTTTTTATTTTTTTTTGTTTTTTATATGCACACACTGCCGCAATGGGTATAAATTCTACAGATTTCGCTTATAAAATAATCATAAGGCATCTTCTTCCACACGCAAAGACGCTGCCACGTGCAGCAGCAATCTTTTATTTCTTCATACAATTCTTTATGAGCTAAGTTAACGTACGAATTTCAACAACAATGTTATTAAAAAACTTTCAAGTTTTGCCAGCACTCGCGATATTAAAATTAAATGCGTCTGAGCGACGAGCAGCAGCTGCAAGTTGGTGGATAAGGCGAAACTTGTTTCTTACATTTTATGCATACACACACGCGCACACAGACACACACACACGGGCGTACAACAAAGATAACGCAATGTAATAGGGAAAGAAAATTTCAAATGGGCGAAAAAATATTTCAACGTTCCCGAAAAATATTAACGTTTGTGTGCGGGAAAAATATATTTGCTACCTTCGCGTCGCGTTCCGGCTACACTTCACGGTGGCATAACAGAGACATGCCGAAAAATTTGTGTCAGTCAGTCAAATGTTGAACGCATACGCGGCGCACTGCGAAGCGACAAGGACGATAGCCAACTGTCGCGACGACACACAACACTGGGCGCACATGACCAATGCGGATTGTGGCTAATCCAGGTGGTGCTCTGTGCAGCGTAAATGTGGCGGATGTGGCGTTCGTTAGAGGCACATGTGAACTCCGACCGACCCACACACACACGCACGCATACATATGCACATATTAACACTTTTGTAGTAACAGGAAAATGCACGATGAAAGTGAGCGCAAGTCAGCTGAAATTTAGTTACACATGAATTGATGGGCTAGAGGGGTGGAGCGGTGCTGCTGACGACGCTTAAAGGATTGCTTTGCGGAGACACATTATGACCGGAAAATGGCGGAAGCATAAACCAAACGGCCCGTTGGCACAAACACACACAGACATACGCAGAGTAACTGTCAGCCATTATCCTTGCCGTAGTCAAACTTTGAATCGGGGTCTATGCCCAGACGGCATTTCGCATTGCGGACTATGGCATGTGGCCGGTGAACTGCGGCTTATGAACGGCGCAAAAAGTATGCAGGGTATTTTTTTCTGTCTGTATGTGTAAGTGGTGTGTCTGTGGTGTGCATGTTTTGCTTTGCGCTACGTCCGCTCCTGTTATGTGCTTGCTGGCTAGGATGAGACAGCTCGTTTACCTGCTTGCCTGTTTGCCTGTCTGTTTGTTGTGTCACTCACCACTCAGTGGCTATTCGTTATGCCGTAATGGCAATAATGATGTTGGCGACAATAACATTCACGGTGTGTAACATCCACAGATAGCACTACTACTACATGTATACTTGTATATGTATGTATGTATGTATGTATGTATGTTTTCTGCTGACGACAGCTTGGATGGTATTGCATTTCCGCTCGTGCCAATTTTCGCAATTCCTCGTTAGTGCTTCCATGTGTGTGTGTGTGTGTGCGTGTTTAAAGTTTTCATTTAACATTAAGTTGTTGACAAACTTTCGACGTTTTATGAACATTGCAAGTGACATAACAAACGGATTCACTTTTGTCTTAGAAGCAGACGGCGATACACTACATATGTACGCACAGAAATATTTCGAGAATTCACAAAAAACATGCCAAGCAGAGGATTTTAACCCAACAGCATATGCGAGACGAATCGGGGGTGCTTACATTTAGGAAAAACTGGTAACAATAATTGAATGAATTCCGAAATAAGAAGTGTGACTATTAAATAACGAAACTGTCGTTGCTAGAGATGGTGTATGCATGACATGTTTAAGATTTCGAAAGTAATATCTCGTGCTTCTGTGCCGAAAATAGTATAGCCAGACTTTAGCGACCGTCTGTGTAGAACTTTTTCTCCATTTAATGCTGCACCTCTCGCTTCTGTAAAAAACACGGTAGAGCCGCAGCCTTAATTCGCCTATGAGGCATATACAGAATACAGCAGCCCCTCACATAGGAAACAGAGGCTGACCAGGGAGCCACCCAATATGCGTCCGTCGTGCCTAGATTTTTGTATAGTTCATTAAACTCTGCTCACCTTTGACCTAGAAACTTCATAGAACATGCTAGCTTTATTACCGCGTACTCTGTTAGCCACTCTTTGTCGTTCAGTTCGGTAGTCCGCTTCCGAAGAAGCGAAGAGCTCCATTGGAGGTTCTCGGGGTAGAGGTAGAAGAACTGCAATATGCAATAGTCAGGATCTTACTGGAATCAATCCTGAGGGCGCACAAGCCACTCCACATCATTAAAAAGACAACTGCCTCTAACATGGAGAACATACGCTGACCAGGTAGCCGCCCACTATGAGTCAGTCGCTCCTGGATTTTTCTATTGTTCACCATGCTCGTGCATGGTGATGGGCACACGTTTTTTTTCTTTTTATTCAAGGCGGCGTCGAATCGCCTTTAACACAGAAACCTCATCGAGATAGCTTTTATACGCGCGTTCTCTTATGCCGCGCTCTCCGTTTTTGACGCTTAAGATAAGAGCGAACTCTAAGGGGTTCTGTTCCCGGTGGTACTGAGATTAAGTCTTCGGTCTTACACCCGAAGACACTACCAGTTGAGATCCCCTACTCAGGGACTGGTCACCCTAGATTTTTGTCGTGTTTTACGACAGACATACCTTACCTTGGGCAAATTCTAAACCCTGACCCGTTGGCGGTTTATGTATTCTTGTTCCGACCTGTTTGGGTAAACTATCTCTATGTATCTCTCTTTCTCTTTCTCTATCTCTATCTCTATCTCTATCTCTATCTCTATCTCTATCTCTATCTCTATCTCTATCTCTATCTCTATCTCTATCTCTATCTCTATCTCTATCTCTATCTCTATCTCTATCTCTATCTCTATCTCTATCTCTATCTCTATCTCTATCTCTATCTCTATCTCTATCTCTATCTCTATCTCTATCTCTATCTCTATCTCTATCTCTATCTCTATCTCTATCTCTATCTCTATCTCTATCTCTATCTCTATCTCTATCTCTATCTCTATCTCTATCTCTATCTCTATCTCTATCTCTATCTCTATCTCTATCTCTATCTCTATCTCTATCTCTATCTCTATCTCTATCTCTATCTCTATCTCTATCTCTATCTCTATCTCTATCTCTATCTCTATCTCTATCTCTATCTCTATCTCTATCTCTATCTCTATCTCTATCTCTATCTCTATCTCTATCTCTATCTCTATCTCTATCTCTATCTCTATCTCTATCTCTATCTCTATCTCTATCTCTATCTCTATCTCTATCTCTATCTCTATCTCTATCTCTATCTCTATCTCTATCTCTATCTCTATCTCTATCTCTATCTCTATCTCTATCTCTATCTCTATCTCTATCTCTATCTCTATCTCTATCTCTATCTCTATCTCTATCTCTATCTCTATCTCTATCTCTATCTCTATCTCTATCTCTATCTCTATCTCTATCTCTATCTCTATCTCTATCTCTATCTCTATCTCTATCTCTATCTCTATCTCTATCTCTATCTCTATCTCTATCTCTATCTCTATCTCTATCTCTATCTCTATCTCTATCTCTATCTCTATCTCTATCTCTATCTCTATCTCTATCTCTATCTCTATCTCTATCTCTATCTCTATCTCTATCTCTATCTCTATCTCTATCTCTATCTCTATCTCTATCTCTATCTCTATCTCTATCTCTATCTCTATCTCTATCTCTATCTCTATCTCTATCTCTATCTCTATCTCTATCTCTATCTCTATCTCTATCTCTATCTCTATCTCTATCTCTATCTCTATCTCTATCTCTATCTCTATCTCTATCTCTATCTCTATCTCTATCTCTATCTCTATCTCTATCTCTATCTCTAACTCTATCTCTATCTCTATCTCTATCTCTATCTCTATCTCTATCTCTATCTCTATCTCTATCTCTATCTCTATCTCTATCTCTATCTCTATGTCTATTATTCTATCTTTTATCAGGTATAACAGACCCAATTAGAATTGTATAGCTTTCATTGGAGCACTCGGAATTTCACACTGGGCTAAATTGTATCAACTAAATTTATGCTTATTTGCTTTCCATACGTTGTTAACTCGCAAATTGCTTTAGGCTCATTGACATGTTATGTAGAACAAGTTTGACAGTTGGCAGCGGTGAAAGTTGTTGGCAGAGACAAACTTCTTTAATATACACTTCCTGACGAATGGAAGAAAAAGTGAAAACGACACACAATAAACGGGTTATGTGATTACATACGTATGTGTGTGTGTAGAGCTAATGTATTGGAGACACTTCCAACAAATTTAGTTGCACACACTTGTGCCTACACACACATACATATACACAAGTATATCTAGTAAATGACGAAAAGGAAATTACAAAATAAACAAATTTACAAGAAAAGTTAGCCAACAACAAAGGAAAATTGAGATAAGAGAAAATTGAAATGGAACTAAAAAGGATGGTGTGCCGGAATATGTGATATGGGAAGGAAGAAGAGAGGAAAAAACATTAAAATTAAGTGAAGGGCAAAACATAGTAATAGACGTAGATAAAGCGATGATGCTTTTAAGGTAATGTCGCACCAGCAGTGCACAGTCGACAAATTATGAAAGCGAGCTGCTAGAACAGACCCAATTGGATAATAAGCCAGTGCCAGATTCATTTGAGCGAATAGTCAACAGAGCGGGTCGGTTGCCATTCAAAAAAAAAAACAAAAATTGCAAAGTTCACCCCTGTACTCAAAGCTTAGATGTGTTGAGCGAATCTCATCACCGAACACACTTTTCTGCCTAAAAACCGCCGAAAAAACTTTTTAATTATAGCTTCGTTATTTGTTATCCTACTTTCTTAAACGTTGTATCATAATACTACTCTCGGGGAATTCTATATTTTTTTCTTATGTGCTTTTGGAGTCATTTGCGCATAGTTGGGTCAGTTATCCAGAGCCGTACCCCGTTAAAATATCTTACGTTCCTACGTTACCGAAATAACCTAGATTTATGGATTTATATGCTGCCAAAAATTGTCAGTCCAGCAGCTACAACAACAACAATAAGAACCCATTCAAGATATTATAGGTATGTATTTTTTATAGGCGGCCACCGTAGCCGAATAGGTTGGAGCGTGACTACCATTCGGGAGTGCGTACGCTCGAATCTCCTCGCATGAAGCAGTAAAATGATAGACATTTTGCTGTAATAGCGGTCGCCCCTCCCAGACTATGGCAAACCTCCAAGGGTATTTCGGCCATAAAAAAGCTTCGCCATAAAAAATATCTGCCGTTCGGAGTCGGCTTGAAACTGTAGGCCCCTTCATTAGTGGAACAACATCAAGACACGCGCCATAAATGGGAGTACGAGCTCTACCAAACTCCTAACAGAAGTGTACGCGCCAATTATTTACTTCTTTATTTATGATTTGGTTTTAGAAGGATGAACTAAAAAGAAGTACAAGAGTGGACCTTTCAAAATTTGTTTTCGACCCGGTCTAAGATGTAGAAATTTAAACTAATACAAAAAAGAATAATCTAGAAAAATATTGATAGAAAAATGAGCACTGCTGCTAGACATTTAGCGGGACGTTATGCATCTGTCGAATTTCGTCTAAGCAACTTATATGACCTTAAGAACCTTTACTTTGAGGCCAATAAATCCTGATTTGGTACAGAAAAATTTCAAAAGATGGCTGTTTAAGCGATGCCTAAAATGATAAGTTGATAAAATATTTCGGGTAAAGCAAGAAATTTAGTGACTGATAGGTACTAACTCGACTTCAGTGGTTTTATCAAAGGTAGACAAATACTATTATAGTAAAGTATATACGTGCCTTCGTGTTTCCATTTATAACAAAAAAAAAAATTACTCCGAACGCTAGAGGAATTTTTGGTTTGTTGTAATTTGAAAATAATTTTTTTAATTTTTTACCACATTTTTGCTTAAGACAGGCCTTTCTTGTAAGTTTGTGCCATATACTCGTATGTCAAAACGAGCCTTGCAACTGAGCTACGTTTTAAAATATGGGAAAATCTGGGAAGATCGTCGCATTCTGGGCACAGATACTTAGCATATTGCTCAAGCACCAAAGAAAAATACTAACAGGTATATGGTATTCCACCTGTACATACGATTTATAGAATCCCCTTCGCAGATTTCTTAGCTAAAAGACAAATGTTTGGCACTCAATCGTTGGATGTGACGTAAGGGATCTATTTCGGACTGATTCCATTTGAAAAAATCTTTACCTTTATTACGAATATTCAAAAATATTTTCGAAATCGCACCAATACCAATGTTTGATGTCCTTTATATAAAGATCACACAGACTAAAAAAATTTGATTGACTTTCGGACCCAAAAACTAGGTTACAATTTTCGGATTGTTCTTGAAGTTCTACATCTAAATTTGATCTCAAATAGTAGCACCAGGTATATTTGAGGTGAGATAATTTTTTAAGATGATACCACCTTCTCAGGGTCCAACTCTTACCATTTTAAATTCATTTTCATACGAAGAAACCTATTTATTGGGTACTGTAATAAGTTTCCGTCCTTTCTTAGGCAAAGTTATGAAATATTTAAACAATTAAATAATACCTGATACTATGGCAACTATGTGCAATTGGAAGCTACAACTTTACTCCATCTTTCAAGCAGCATACGGATTCCTCTAACGAAAAATTCTAGTTCTAGTTCTTTTGACTTGATCCATTCATTGAGCCAGTTTACGATGCTATCGTAAGAAGTGAACCGCTCACCAATAAGGGCTGACTGGCTGATTGCATTGATTGGAACAGATGGTAATCCGAAGGTGGAATGTCTGGGGAATTCGTGTGGTGGGGCGAAATTTCACAATTACGTCTCTCTAAATATTTCTGGACCGATTTAGCAACGTGTGGCCTGGCGTTATCCTGCTGCAAAATCAGTTTGTCATGTCTGCGGTCCTATTCCGGCCGCTTTTCTGTTAGAGCTCGATTAAAACGCATTAGCTGCAGTGGGCAACGATCGCCAGTGGTGGTTTCAAGTGGTTTAAGGAGTTCATAATAGATGACACCCTTCTGATCCTTCCAGATGCACAACATAACCTTTGAAGTATGAATATTATTTTCGCTGTCGATGGAACTGCTTCACTTGGAGGCTCCAACATTTCATTGAGTATCCTCGGTAGTTGATTTTTTCGGTGCTCTTTCGGGATCTTTATCCCTCACGTCGAAATTGCCACTTTGGAAGCGGGTAAACCACTCTTTACAAGTTGTATTTGATAGAGAGTGTTACCGTAAATATTGTATGCCGCAAATGCTGTTTCGGGACGAACGTAGCCATTTTAGATGTCAGCTAAAAGGAGTCTTTACGCTTCAACTAATACGATCGAGACCTCACATACGCACCTTCAAATCACCAGTATATTACTAGAGCGAACACAAAAATAGTATCAGCAGCGATACCTCTTTTACAAGGGCTGAAACTTATTCCCCTATTCAACATTTTTCTTTAAGGTGCATATCTACCACTGAATTTACAGGGTTTGGTTACTAACTAATACTTGGGTATTCACTCTGTGTCACTCTATTTGAATCTAATAGTCATTTAGTTTATAGATATTTCTAGATATTTCCTGGCTTTTCCATTTTTTTTATTTTATATTATAAATATGATGAAGACTATGACACCCTTAACCAATACCAATACTTTTATAAGGCACAAAAAAATGAACACAAAAAAAAAAATAATAATAATTAAATAGAACAAAGTCATTCAAAAAACATTCAAAGGGCTGTTGCCGCGGGCTCTTAAAGATCGAATACAATTTCATTTAACGTACTTACAGTGCTGGCCTTGCAGCAACCAGGCAAATTTTTCAATACATTTTACGAGTTTCGGCGCTTATCTCGCTCGTGGAAAGTTTGACGAATGGAGTCAAAGCGCAGATTCTAGGCGGTCAAGTGACCTCAACGTTTCGTCTGATTATTAAATTTTTCATATTCGATTTTAATATTTTGCCACTTTATCTGATGACCTCACGAGAAGATTAAAAAGGACGAAACCGCATGATCTCTTTTCATAAAATTTTGTCTTTACTTGAGATGTTTTAATTTAATTAAATAAATGTAAAATGAATTGCTTATTAGTTTTGTTAACTAGATTGCAATAGTAATAAAATAAAAAAAAAAAACTTTATCTGGTTATAAACTAACTATTTGACTTATCACAAATATTATTTTAACTGTTAAGGTAAAAAATATTGATAGTTCAGATACCAAAAACGCTAGATGGACCATCAAATAGCATAGAAATGTCTAGGTGTGGCGCCGGCAGAGATATAATTAAGGAACTAATAGGAGGTAGTTGAGTAAGTTTGATGGTACCACACTGCCGCACTGCATAAAATGCGTGAACATTTGGCGAAATCTTCATTCTATCCCTTGATCCTTTCATTGATTTCGGTGTATATGCGGCGAGTGCCAGTGCCAGCGCCTAACTCAATAGCCTATGCCACTCCATTGCCTGTGATTTTTTTCAGTTGCCGACTTCGGGAAGCCTAGAATTATTCCACAATAAACTTGCCGCAGTTAGTGAAAATTTTCTTGGCTTCACTGACTTTTGCGCCGTTGTATGGTTTATTTATTGCCGTTATTTTTATAGCTTCAAATTCCTGTTGCTGATTTTTCCTGTTGTTCCGCAGTTTGTGATTGCTGACTTTTTCGCGACTTGGGCGCATTTAAAATGAGTGAAAGTGTGCACAACCCAGCACTGACTAGTGCCACCCCAGTAATTTGGCTGACGTCAGTGCACTTTTAAATTTATAGTTGAATTTTGTGAATGGTAAAGTATAAATACTTTAGAGGTGTATTTGGAATTCGCCTTTGGCCTGCGGTAGATATGGTTTTGCCCATTTTTTACTTTTTTTCGTGGCTTGAAAAAATAACTAAAAAATCGCTGCCCGTTTAAGCAAAAGTTACGCCATTATTTTTGCTTTCATTTTATCCATTTTGTAGACTACATAAGGGGCCTATAACGTCATTTGAGTAATGTTTATTAATTCAAAGGGATCATTTGAAGTCTTCGCTTTCTGTTTTTATTATGCTTAGCAGTTATAGTCACTTATATTTTCTTATCTTTCTTGAAATTGTTGTTCTTCAAATGTATTCTGAAGCTTAGTTGTGGTCTAAACAGTAGCCTAAAACAAGGCTGAACACTCTATGTAAGGGGTCAAACACAGATTGTGGTCACGGTAAAATTCTGGCTGGCACTTTGAGGGTTCCCGGACTGGTGGACTATGCACTCCCGCCTACACTTGCCATTACAGCGTTAGCGACCCTCCTATCATCAAGGGAAGAGTGGAAACGGGACGATGCAAGACAGGGCGAGTCCATCTATGTATACACAGATGGCTCAAATATCGAGGGCAGGGTGGGCAAAGATGTATACTCCGAAGATCTGGGGATCTCCTTCAGATTACGGCTCCTCGACTACTGTAGTGTCTTTCTGACTGAACTGATGGTAATAATGAAAACCGCGACACTGATACAGTGTGATGCGATATCTGGGAATGATATCTACATTTTCACTTATAGCCAAGCGGCGATAAAACCCCTCACGAAGGAGTCGAAAACTCCGAGGTAGCCATGAAATGCCGCATATCTCTTAACGCGATGGCTGAGTCATTTCACCTAAAGGTAAAATGGGTTCCTGGTCATCGCGTCATTGAGGGTAACTGCAGGGTCAATGAACTAGCGAGACTCGGCACCAAATTGACCGATGAGTACATAAACAATACATAGGGATACCCTGACAAACATGCAAGCTACTTATTCTTGAAGAAATCGTTAGAGCAGCGAACGAAAGATGTCGTAATGACATCACCTGCAGAATCGCCAGACAACTGTGACCCACTCTCAATGCTAAACGCACAGAAGTTCTGCTAAGACGAGATAAGCACAGCCTTAGCACACTGATTTCAATCATAACGGGGCACAGCCTAATAGGTAGACACGCCCAAAGGATGGGTGTGCAAACACATGACTTCTGTAGAAGTTGTCTAGATGAGGAGGAGGAAGAGACAATCTCGCACCTACTGTGCCACTGTCCTTCTCTATCCAGACGTAGGTTTACTATTCTAGGTAATCATTTTTTTAATGAGTTGAAAGATCTCAGTTCTGCAGAAATCAGAGATATTCTAAAATTTCTGAAAAGTACGCACAGGTTTTAGGAGAGATAGGGACAAGCTCCCCAAGCGGCATCACAATGGGCTATGAACCTGAGTGAGACCCACAGGACAACCGTTTGAACTTAAGCTAACCTTGACAGTAGTCACGCGAGGTCTGTCCAAAGAACCCTATCGGAAAAAGTACTTCCAATCTGATCAGTCTTATTTTTATATTCAACAATTCTATCATATGACGTTACCTGACATCACATCACACAATTAACTGACATTACCCGCATACCCATACCCACAAATCACATACAACAATGCAAGTCTATAGATGGAATGACAAATATTATAATATGAGTGCCATAAACATGCATACATACATACATAGTTACACACTTGTGCTGCCAACAGTCAACAAGCATAAGCTCAGGTAGTATGCAGTTCTTTACATCTGGCACCACAGCAGCACCACCCCCAATCACCGCTAGCATGCAGCCTCATTGATTGGTAATTAATTCCTTACGCAGATTTCCAACTGGAGGTCATTCGAGCATTCGCGCTTTTTTTAATGGCGCCATTATGGTGACAAATGGTGGTCGACGCGGTTAAATGATGGCGGTCGAGCGCATGGGAATATGTACAACAACGGTAAATTGAACAAAAAAAAAAAAAAATAAACATGAAATTCAATGCTGCATTGGGAATATAAATTTAAATGGTGTAAAGTAAAATAAAATAAATGAAAGAGAAATGGTTGCGTGTAGTAAAATGTGGAAAAATATGTTGAAGTAAAGGTGGGGGGAATGAAAGCGACATGCTCGACCATAAATCATTGCTGCGTTGGAATGCGTTATTAAAACGAGGAAAGACAATAGTAATGATAAAAGAAAAGAATGTGAGTTGGGGCAATAAAAAGAAATGGAATGCGCGAAAGTTTAAGGGAATTGAGGAAACTTGGTACGAAGGATGAATAGAAAAGTAATGAAAGGGGAGAGGACTAGAACAAAAATAAAATAAATAAAATAAAACAAAGTAAAATGGAATAAAAAGAAAAGAACAAAAATGGAAATGGAGCGGAAAGAAAGAAGTAGGAAAAAATTAAAAGGAAACAAAGAAAATTAAACATGACAATTAAATAAAAGAATTAAGTAAAGTAGAATAAAATAAAATAGAAAGCAACCAAAAAAAAAAATGCAATAAATCAAGATAAGATAAAATATGAAATAAAATAGGAAGAAACAATAAATTGAATTAAAAAAAAATATTTCATACAAAAAAACATTGAATACAAAAATAAAGTGAATTGAAGGGGAATAAAATAAGATAAAAAACAACAAAAACAATTAATAAATAAGATAAAAAATGAAATAAAATAGAAAGAAAAAACAAAAGAAATCAAAAAACAAAAATAAAAACAAAAATAAAGTAAAGAAATAAAGTGAAGCGAAGTGCAATAAAATAGAATAGAAAAAGAAATAATAAAATAAAACAAAGTAAAATAAAATAAGAGGGAATTAAGAAAATAAAATAATAGAAAACAAACTCAAATAAAAATTAAATAAAAAAAAATTAAACAAATTAAAATAAAGTCAAATAAAGAAAACATTAATAACAGAAAGAAATAAAATAAAACTGAAAAATAAAATGAAAAAAGAAAACGAAATAAAGAAGTAAATAATAGAAGAAAAAAATAAGGTAAAATGAAATATAATAAAATATAATGAAACGATCTAAAATAAAATCAAATAAAGAAAAAAATAATATAAAAGAAAAAATGAAATAAAATAAAATAAAGATAAAGATAAAAAAAACAAAGTAAAAAAAAATAAGAGGATATAAATATAAAAAAATAAATAAAGAGGAATAAAATATTTGAAAAATATAAATAAAATGTAACAGAAACAACAAAAAAAGGGAATTAAAATTAAATATAAAAAAAAAATTAAATATTATACAATGAAATAAGAAAGTTGAAAAAATACAAATAAAATACAACAAAAAAAAAACATAAAATAAAATACAAGGAAATAAAATTACATAAAATAAAAACAAAAATTTATAAAATGAAGTGGAATAAAACAAAATAAGAAAATGAAATGAAAGAAAGGGAAAATGAAATAAAATAAAATAGAAACAAAGTAAACTAAAATAAAACAGAAGGAAATAAAATAAAAAAAGATTACACGAAAAAAGTAAGCAAACGGGAATAAAAAATTTAAAAAATAAAAATAAAATGGAACAAAATAAAATAAAAGCCAACAAAGTTACATAAAAAAAAAATAAAAATAAAATAATGAAGTGAAATGGCAAAAAAAAATGAATAAAATTAAAGGAAATAAAGAAACTAAAATTATAATAGGTAAAGTTGCGTCATTATTTTTGCTTTCATTTTATTCATTTTGTAGACTACATAAGGGGCCTATAACGTCATTTGAGTAATGTTTATTAATTCAAACGGATCATTTGAAGTCTTTGCTTTCTGTTGCTATTGTGCTTAGCAGTTATATTCACTTAATTTTTCTTATCCATGAAATGAAAGAAAGGGAAAATGAAATAAAATAAAATAGAAACAAAGTAAACTAAAATAAAACAGAAGGAAATAAAATAAAAAAAGGTTACACGAAAAAAGTAAGCAAACGGGAATAAAAAATTTAAAAAATAAAAATAAAATGGAACAAAATAAAATAAAAGCCAACAAAGTTACATAAAAAAAAAATAAAAATAAAATAATGAAGTGAAATGGCAAAAAAAAAATGAATAAAATTAAAGGAAATAAAGAAACTAAAATTATATATTAAAAAAATTAAGTAAAGTGAAATAGAATAAAAAAATATTAAAAAAATGAAACAAACTAAAATAAATTCAAATTAAGAAAAAAAAATAATAATATAAAGAAACTAAATAAAAAAAAGTACAGTGGAATAAAATAAAGTAATATAAAACAAAATAAAATAAAATAAAAGGAAATGTAGAAAAAAATAACATATCAGGTCAGTCCATAAGTTCGTGCGTATTTTATCCATACTTTCAGTTTTGTACGATTTTTGCATACAAAAAATTATTCGCGGAATATAACGGAACTATTTACATTTCCTTTGATATATTGTGCATTCAATAAAAGGTTTTAATCGCGAATAGAAGCACGTGTTGTTAAAAAATAAAATGGAATCTTCGAACGCGTATAAGAGGAATATTTTGTATTTTTTTATAAAAATGGTAAAAATGCAACAACTGGTGCTGCAGAAATAAACACTGTTCACGGAGAGGATACCGTGAGTGTGAGGACTGCGCAAAAGTAGTTTTCAAAATCCCGAAGTGGTAAATGCGACGTGGAGGATGCCCTGCGCACTGGTCGTCCTGAAGTCTTTAACTCCGACGCCTTGCTCGAACTCGTGGAAGCTGAGCCAAATTTTACATTCGTTATGATAAGCCAGAGGTGAAATTCATCGCATAGAACAGTTCACAGGCACCTGGTTCAGTTGGGAAAGCTGAGAAAAAGGGTTCCGCATAGATTTTCCGTCGCCAACCTTCAGCAGAGAGTGAATGAGTGTTCTCAGCTGGGTCCTTT
This sequence comes from Anastrepha obliqua, assembly GCF_027943255.1. NCBI lineage: Eukaryota > Metazoa > Arthropoda > Insecta > Diptera > Tephritidae > Anastrepha > Anastrepha obliqua. The sequence continues at coordinate 108,273,400 of NC_072894.1, read as the reverse complement.
ACAATAGTACTGTTCGGAAACGCCAATGGTTAGATAAAGATGAAACACCAGAACCGACCCTTAGACCTGGCCTTCACCCCAAGAAGATTCTCCTGTCTATTTGGTGCGATATTTTCGGTGTTGTTTATTATGAACTTCTGGAACCAAACCAGACGATAACTGCTGATTATTATTCCCATCAGCTATCAAACCTGAATGAGGCACTTAAAAAAATCGACCGTCTTTAGTGAATAGACGCAAAGTTTTGTTTCACCACGACAACGCAAGACCTCATACCGCAAGACCAGCATTAGGCAAGCTGAACGAGCTCGGATGGGAGCTAATGCCGCATCCACCATACTCTTCGGATATTGCATCTTGTGATTATCACCTTTTCCGTGGACTTCAATCCCATATGAGTAACAAGAACTACTCCTCATAAGAAGCTATAAAAAGGGATATCGAAGCGTACTTTGGCTCCAAGGACAAACAATTTTGTGAGCCTAAACGTTGCGAAGACATTGTAAATAATAAAGGTTTGATAAAATAAATTACACTTACAATAAAATAAAACTAAAATTAAATTAAATTTGATCAAACTATATTAAAAAATTAAACTTAGTTAAATAAAGCTAAATTTTATTAAGAACTAAGTTCAATAAAATTTAACAAAATAAACTATGAACCTGGCAGAGTTGAGAGATGAGCTATTATTAAGGATGCCAGTACTCCGATATCGGAGCCTCGGTGTTTTTTAAATATAGACAATTTTCAAAATTGGTTGGTATGACTTCCGAGATAATGTATTAATTGATTTGTTTTTTTTTTTATGAAAGTGCAAGGAAGTTCCAAACAAAATCTTATAAACGGTGGCTAAGTTTTAAGGGCCGATATTAATTTTGATTAAAATATAATTTTTTAGGAAACTATTGAGATTTCTGTTTATTATGATAATACTGCTATAGCTCAATTACGTATAGAACAAAATATTGGCCAACTGGCCGCCGCGGTCTCGGCGGCACACCTCTATCCGATGGTCCAAAGTTTCGATGACGCTGAGGCATAATTGAGGTTCTATGCCGTTAATGTGCCGAATTATCTCATCTTTTAGCTCTTGAATTGTTGCTGGCTTATTGACGTACACCTTTTCTTTAAAATAATCCAAAAAAAAAGTCCAACGATTTCGTTGACGTTTAGGTGTGGTTCACATTCAACATCGGCCCTGGAAATTTAACCGCCCTTTATAACGGAAGTTGATATCAATCCAAGTAATCATATTTTCCAATGTGTAGGGAATGTTTTATGCTGTTATAATAACAACAAGAGTTAACTACTTTCTCTATAAGTTTGGACCCCGGGCCTTAGCGAATGGTAATCACGTTCAAACCCTTTCGGCTATGGCGGTTACGCGTGCAAAAGTGGACTATACGGACGATGATACAAATTTAAATAAAAAATTAACAAAATGAAATTGTCTCAAAAAAAGAAACAAAAAAATTATAAAATGTATAGCAGCAATTAAGCAAGCCGTGTTGCAGCATTGAACAAATTATTTTAAAATTTAAGTTGCATCCTAGGCAATAAATTATGCATAAACGAAAATAAAAAATCTTAATAATTCATAGTTAAATAAAGAGCCAAATAAATCAAGCAAAAAAGACCATAGCCGAGCAGTTATTGAATTGCAAAAAGTGCCATAAATCAAGGCAATTCATATGCAATTCGTAGAGGGCAATAACGAGCGCAGAAAAAAATACAAAAAATGTATAAAAAATAAACCAAACAGAATGTACACAAAAAATAATAAATCCTCCGACTTTAACAAGCAACAAATAATAACAACAATTATACTACAAACACTAGCGTACAGTGGGTACTGTGAAAAGTGGCGGCAAATTTGCGTCAACAAAAAGTGTTTCGAATGAATGAATGCGTAAGGAGAGATTGGGGGAGCTTTGAAAATGTTGAAAGTTGACAAATGGCAACCAAAGCCAAAGTTAACCCGATGTGTGCACTCATTCATATATAAGGACGAGGAGGCAGGGGTAGGCTGCCGACAAACCTTCTACTTTTGAGCTATCCGACTACCACTTTGCCTCGCAGCTGAAGTAGTTCGTTGCCTACCCTTTTTTAGTGCTGGTAAATAGTATTTTTAATATAGCAATACCTTACGAACTAGTCCATAATGGAGAAAAAAAGTCTAGTCCAATTTGGAAGTGCTTGGGACTAGTTGAAAAAGTAGTGAAAAGTGTCAAATAAAGGTGTCAAAAATATTTCATTTTTGAACTAAAATTTTATAAAGTTTTTTTCTTGCACATATTTTAAAATTTTATTTATTCTGAAATTTAAATGGTAAGTACATGCATCTGAGTTATACCAGTTGATGAACTAGTTCATAATGGACAAAAACAGTCTAGTTCATTTTTGGAAATTTTGGATGATTTAAAAAAGTTAATAAAAATTGATGAATGAACGTCTCAAAAATATTTTTTTTTTATTTAAATTTTATAAACATTTTCTTCTTATACATTTTTTGAAATTTCGAGTGATACCAGTTAATGAATTACGAGTAGTTCATAATAGATAAAAAAGTCTAGTCCAATTTTGAAAATTTTAGATGAATTGAAAAAGTCTATAAAAATTGAAACAAAAAAGTTTCGAAAAGTTTTTAATTTTTTGAATTTAAATATCCATTTCATAAATTTATTTATTTTGAAACTCTTAAGCACATTCCTCTTAGTGATACCAGTTAATGAACTAGTTCATAATAGATAGAAAAATTCTAGTCCAATTTGGGAATGAAGAGTGAGAGATGAAGGAAATTTTTTTCTTGCACATATTTTATATAAAATGTTTTTTTATTCTGAAATTAAACCGGTAAGCACATGCATCTGACAGAAATCGTCTAGTCCGATTTGGCATGTTGTGGACCGGTTGAGAAAGTGGTAAAAAAATGATAAATCAAAGTTTCGAAAAGATTTTATTTTTAATTTAAATATTGCGCAACACTTTGGCTTACCTACATAATTCAAAATTTTATTTATTCTGTAACTAAATGAAAGCAGCTTTAGATAAAAATTATCAAATATTGCTATTTTAAAACAACAAATTTAATGGAAAAAATTCCCACATGTTACGTTGCCATGGAAATAAAGAAAAATAAAAAAAATTTGCAACTGGTCCAATTATAGTCCCTCTCGAACTAGTTCGACTTCCCCCCAACAAACACCAGTGCATGAACTGGAATGCTTCCACTACACGTCCCGGGATTGTGTGTGCTTTAATGTGTTTCCATCTGCATACACTTGTAGTTGTAAATATATTTTCGCATGCGTTACTGCTGCACAACCACTTTGCAAAGCTTTTATTGCAGCAAATTGTTGCAATTAATAGTTTGGTTGACGGCTGTGGGAGGTTTTTGCGCAAGCATTTCAGCCATTTTTTCAGTTTTTGATATTTTGGTTGTGGTAAATAAAATTGGTGAAAAAATAGTTTCCAAAACTGAACGCGTGTTTGGAAAAAATAGGCAAACATAAAAGTCCATATTTGATGCAAATTAATATGCCACGCACATTTGTCTGCATGAAATTTCATATATGTATGCAAGTACATTGGACATTTGTTTGTATTGATCTCGGTTACTGCTGCACAAACACGCAACTGATTGGCATGTAAAGTGTCCGCCGGCAGACGTGTAACAATTAAAAATGTATTGTGAAAATTGCACTCAAATAAAACGAACCGAAAAAACGAGTGAGAAGTTCAAAAACACCAACAAGTGTGGATCGGAAAATAACAATGTCAGTGCCATACGAATTTGGTATCCCCGCAAAACTAATACGGCTATGCAAGATGACGTTGCTCAACACCAGCAGCGCCGTCAGAATTGGGAAGGACCTCTCCGAGCCGTTTGATACCAAACGAGGTTTCAGACAGGGTGACTCGCTGTCGTGTGACTTCTTTAACCTGATGTTGGAGAGCATTGTACGAGCCGCAGAACTTAATCGCTCAGGCACAATATTTTATAAGAGCGTACAATTATTGGCGTATGCCGATGATATTGACATCATTGGCATTAACAACCGCGCTGTTAGTTCTGCCTTCTCCAAACTGGATAAAGAGGCAAAGCGAATGGGTCTGGTGGTGAACGAGGACAAAACGAAGTACCTCCTGTCTTCAAACAAACAGTCGGCGCACTCGCGTATCGGCACCCACGTCACTGTTGACAGTTATAATTTTGAGGTTGTAAAGGACTTCGTCTATTTAGGAACCAGCATTAACACCGATAACAATGTCAGCCTTGAAATCCAACGTAGAATCTCTCTTGCCAACAAGTGCTACTTTGGACTAAGTAGGCAACTGAGCAGTAAAGTCCTCTCTCGACGAACAAAACTAACACTCTACAAGACTCTCATCATGCCCGTCCTAACGTATGGCGCAGAAGCTTGGACGATGACAACATCCGATGAAGCGACGCTTGGAGTGTTCGAGAGAAAGATTCTGCGTAAGATTTTTGGACCTTTGCACGTTGGCAACGGCGAATATCGCAGACTATGGAACGATGAGCTGTATGAGCTTTACGACGACATAGACATAGCGCAGCGAATAAAGATCCAGCGGCTACGTTGGCTGGGTCATGTCGTCCGAATGGATACAAACGCTCCGGCTTTGAAAGTATTCGATGCGGTACCAGCTGGTGGTAGCAGAGGAAGAGGGCGGCCTCCTCTGCGTTGGAAAGATCAGGTGGAGAAGGACTTGGCTTCACTTGGTGTGTCCAACTGGCGCCGGTTAGCACGAGAAAGAAACGACTGGCGCGCTTTGTTAAACTCGGCCAAAATCGCGTAAGCGGTTATAGCGCCAATTAAGAAGAAGAAGAAGTGCCATACGTAAACAACAACATCAATTCAATCACTGCGAGCACCAGAGTAAATATAACAAAATCATCTAGCAGTCAAATTCTATGAAAATTGGGAGAATAAAAAATCGCCAGGTAATTGAAAATATGGGAAAGCCTAATTTGGATTGAAAGCGAGAAAAAAAGATGAATGAAATCGAAAATCGAATTTAAAATCTAGGCAAACTAATTACCTGTCAATTGAAACGTGGAAATATTCAAATGAATTTTCCACTACTGGGTCCGGCACTCGAAGTGTAACAAATTAAAAAGGCCATAAATTTTGGAAAATTACTTTTATTCAATTCAAAGTAAAAAATGTGTAAAAATAATACAAAATTAAGAACCAATTCACTTTTTCTCGATATGATCACCTTTTGCCTTAACTATGGCCTTGTGACTTGCAGGTAGTTCGGCCCACTCGCGGACAATGGCTTTTTTTCAGCGGCTCGAGACTGGAGAATCTTTTAGTTCAGACTTTACTCTCCAAAATGGCCCAAAGAGAATAATCCATCGGATTCGCGTCTGGTAAATTTGAGAGTCATTGTGTGGACGTTATGAAGTTCGAAACTTTGTTTTCTAGCCATTCTTGATTCACCCGAGCTTTGTGAGACGGTGCCGAGTCCTGTTGAAACGTCCAAGATCTGCCACCAAAATGTTTGTCTGCCCATGGATTCAAAGTTACCCTGCAGAATAGTTTCTCGATAATATTTGGAATTTACCTTGACGCTAGGCTCGATGAAAACGTTTGGAGAGCACCCGTCTGCGGTTACAAACCATTACCTGTGGCGGGTGGTGCCTCCTGGTGGCCAATCGATGATTCAAATTCTCGTATGAACAGTCGGCCAAATAAACCGTATCGTTTTGAAAGTTTACGAATTGCACAATTTGAAAAATTTTCTCGTCAGAAAACACAATGTTCGAAAATTTAGAGTTTTCGGCGAAGCGAAGCAACTCCTTTGCTCTCAAGTCTGACTTGTTGCAGCTTTGATGTGAGATCATTCTCCTTTTGGATCTTGTATTCCAAATCTTTAAATCACCATTCCCTCAAAAGAGATAAAAAATAACTATCAATCGAGGAGTTAGAAGGTTAAAATATTCCATAAAAATGTTCCGCCGTAGTTAGCTCTACAAAATGTAATTTGAACGCATGACCCACTTCTTCAGGTATCAGAGAGTGTTAACCTACCCTCTTATTTCTGATCAAATCAGAGCTTTACGGCGGATGACTTTTCAATTTGATGCTTTGAATGCTTAAAAGTTCACTAGTTTAAGCCGATGTGTGAAAGCTTACATTTTTGTAGTAAAAAATATTATTATTTTGCTGAACACTTTTGGCAACAAAATTGTGGCCACTAAAAATTGCTCTAAGGCCCGACATACCGAATTATTCCAAAAACAAAAAAAAAGGTAATCGCTTGCTTCAAAGTACTCTCAGTCAGTCAGTATTCTCTATATACGAATATGTTTGCCACTGTAATTCAACAACAATGTCTTGAGTGCTAGCATTTCGCTGGCACAGTAGTTGCAATTATGAACAGCAACTGCCAAAAACAATAACAATTAGTTTCAATGTGTGGGTGGCTTTGTGCGTGCGGCTGCTTCGAGCAGCTGTTGTTGAGTAAATTAACGCACTGCAAGGATGGATGAGCAAGCAGGGCATACAAACATACGTACAAGTCTACTTGTACATATATTTATGTATTGAAATTTGCATGTGCTGCTTATAATTGACATGAAAGGGTCCACATTCCGGTTGAAGGATGCATATAGACATTGTTGCGTTTAAGTAATACAAATTTTCAATTAACTTGTGAGAGGGATCCCAACAAGAATGGCTACAACCTGGTCCGAGGTGAATTTGATTGAAAGTTTGTAACGTCATTAACTTTATTTAATACAGGGTGGCTGATGAAAGCCGCTACCAAAAAAAAATTGAATAATTTTTTTCTTTTAAAGTTATCTGTTCCATTTTTGTTTTAATTTGCAGATTGATCTTTAAAATTTATTAAAATGGATAACTGGGACACGCAAACAAGAATTTGGATAGTCCGCCGCTATCACGCACTAGAGTCCGTAGTTTTGGTACAGAGAGAGTACAGGCGGATGTTTGGCGGCGATCCCCCGAGCAGATGGACCATAATGAGACTGGTGAATAATTTTGCTGAACAAGGAACAGTCGCAAGAAGGCCTTATCATCGAAACCCACCAGTTCGGACGGAGGAAACGATCGCTGCTGTAGCTGCAGCTATACAAAGCAATCCAAAGGTTTCAACAAGAAGCTTATCTGCTCAACTTGGTGTCAGCCGACAGTCTTTGCAAAGAATAATGCACAAAGATTTAGACTTATTTCCCTACAAAATTCAAATGGTTAACAAACTGAATGCAGCAGACTTGCCGATTCGCTTGGAATTTTGCCAGAAGATCTTGCAAATGGTAGAAGAAGACCAAAACATGTTAAACTGCCTTTTCATGTCTGATGAGGCCCATTTCGATTTTTTTTTTTTTTTTTTTTTTTATATCTCCCCTTTATTTATTACAGTCTGTTATATATTAACAATATGTAATTTTTGTACAATTAGGGTCTATTATGTTCTTTTACCAATGTAAGAAGAATCTGTTATTATTATTATATTATTGTTTTTTGTGATTACACTGTAAATCTTATAGTTAGATCAGTCGGTGTGAGTCGCTTTAATCTTCGTTTGATATTTTCTGCCGGTGCTATTTTACGCATTTCTTCGTTTTGGTGGACTAACAGTCGCTGTATATGCTTAGTGCTACATTTGGTGATTGTTTCTTGGATAGTGTCTACGTTTAAGTCACGATGTATGGCTTCATTGGAAATAAACCAACCAGCATTTGTTATATTTCGTAATATTTTGGATTGCGTTCGCTGTATGAGCTGGATATTGTGTTTTTAGCCGTTCCCCATATTTCTATTCCGTATTTCCAGATAGGAGTAATAATTGTTTTGTATATAGTCACTTTATTATACAGTGATAGTTTTGATGCTCGTCCGATTAGCCAACTTAATTGCCGGTACTTATTCTTGATTTGATTTCTTTTGTTAATGATATGCTGCTTCCATGTTAGTTTTTCGTCAATAGTTATTCCAAGATATTTTGCTGCTGGGCAGATTTTTATTTTGTTGTTTTTTAAGGTAAGATTGTATTTTGATGTCTTTTTGTTTGTATATATAACTTGTATAGTTTTGTCTTTATTAACTTCTATACCCCATTCGTCAAACCAATTTACTGTATTGTTTATTAATTTTTGAAGTGTAAAGGTGTAAAGGTAAAGGATTTAAACGGCAATGTGAACAACCAAAATTGTCGAATATGGAGTACTTCTACGTAGTACTTCCACGAGACGGAATTGCATCCTCTTCGCGTGACAGTGTGGTGTGCGGTTTCTTCACGCTGTATTGTCGGGCCTTATTTTTTTGAAGAAAATGGTCACACCGTTACGGTTACTGGAGACCGTTATTTGAAAATGCTGAAAGAATTTTTCTCTCCAGAACTACGCCGAAAGAGAATTCCTTTCAACTCTGTGTGGTTTCAACAAGATGGGGCAACGTCTCACATAGCCCAGACTGTTATGACAGAGTTGCGACGAAAATTTCCCAATAAACTGATTTCAAGAAACTCCGAATTTCGTTGGCCCCCCAGGTCGCCTGACCTTACTGCACCTGACTTTTTCTTGTGGGGTTTATGTAAACAAGAAGTTTATAAAACAAAGCCAACAAATTTGGATGAACTAAAACAATCCATTCGGGCAACAATTGCGGCTATTCCTGTCGCAACTCTCAAAGCAGCAATGAACAACTTTTTACTAAGATGCCGCACTTGTGTCAACGAGCATGGGGGGCATTTAAATTCAATTATTTTTAAAACTAGTTAAGCTACATTTAATAAAATTTAATGACCTTCAACTTGAAAAAAAAATAAATGAATTCCATACACTAAAAAAAAGTTATTTGAGTTTCTTAATGTAGCAAAATTCATCAGCCACCCTGTATATAAATTAAATGACTGTCAAAAAAAAAAAAATTAACAAAGAACTGATGTTTTCATGCCTCTCACCAGCTGTACCCTCTTCAGTTATTTTCATGAGGATTTGACTGTAGGCTATGCATTTAAGTTGTTTAAATCACAAGAAATTAAGACGGTGATTTTGTTTATCTTTTTTTATGTTTTCCACAAGAGTGAGAGAGAGGTTAATGAACAAATAGATGGAGGAGTAAAGAGGGAGGCGTATATAGGTTAACAAAAAAATAGATATGTAACTGCCGTTAGGAAACATCTTTGTGAAGTAGTCCTTTCAGTAGAAATTGGCCAGGAACTCCATAGTCTAATATCAGTAACAAAGAATAGTCTGGATGCTTTTAATGCTTTATATTTAGGAACAAAAATGTGATGGCTGCGAGATTATTGAACAAAGTTTAGTTTTCGGTAGAGGTACTCTGCTTGGTGATATCTGATAATTTAAAAAACAAGTAAAATATTTCCCACTTTGAGATATTTTTGAAAGCTGAAACCAAGACGGCGTATGGCGATGTGTGATCAGATTTTCTTTCCCAATATATAAATCGAGTAGTGTGACTTAAAGCTAGCTTCAACTTATTTTTTAGATTCGTTACTTGGCTTAAAGCTTACCAATTCAAAGTAGGAAATAAACAAATTTTCTAAACAATTTGAAGGAAAACAAAAACCAATAAATTTTGAACAAAAGAAAAAACATATCCAAAAAATTTTAACAAAACCAACAAAAATTTTTCAACAAAAACAAAAAAATACCCTAACATTTCTAGCACAAAAAAACCAATAAAATTTTCAACAACTTTTTTTTGGGGAAAAAAATTACAAACAACAAAAAATGTAACAAATAAATAAAACTTTCCACAAATTATAACAAAAGAAAACAAAACAAATTTCCAAAAAAACCTAAAAAAAAACAAAACAACTTTCCCAAAAATTTTAACATAAAAAAAAATAAAATTTTCCAACAACAAACAAACAAAAAAAGAGTTTAATTTCTAAAAAATTATAACCAAAAAAAGTTTACAAAAAATTTTACCAAACCAAAAAACACAACAGAAGAAGAACAAATTAAATTTTAACAAAAGAGAACCAAAAAAAATTTAACAAAAAAAATTCCAAAAATTTTAAACGCAAAAAAAAAGAATTAAAACAAAAGCAAAAAAAAAATTCTAACAAAAGAAACAAACCAAATTTTAACAAAAACAAATTTTCGAAAAAATTTTAACAAAAAAATTTCCTCCAATTTTGACAGAAGAAAATAAATATCCAAAAATTTTTAACAAAAAGAAAACCACAAATTTAACATAAGAAAACAAATAAAAATATTGCCAAAAATTTGAACAAACAAAAAACTAAATAAAGAAATTTCCTTAAATGTTTAACAAAAATATAAAAAAAAATGTCCAGAATTTTTTATAAAAGAAAACAAAAAAATTTGCAAATAAATTTTACAAAACAAAAAAAAAACATTTCCAAAAGAAACAAAAAAAAAATGCTAACAGAAACAAAATAAATTTCCTGAAATGATTCACAGAAAAGAAATAGCCCCAAAAAATTCAACTAAAAAAAAATGTCCACAAATTTTTAACAAAACAAAAATTCCAAAGTTGTTTAGTAAAAATTTGAATGTTTAAATATATAAGAAAACAAATACAAATATTGCCAAAAATTTGAACAAACGAAAAACCAAATAAAGAAATTTCCTTAAATGTTTAACACAAATATAAAAAAATGTCCAGAATTTTTTATAAAAGAAAATAAAAAAATTTGCAAATAAATTTTACAAAACAAAAAAAAATTAACTTTCCTAAAATGTTTAACAAAACAAAAAAAAAAAAAAACATTTCCAAAAGAAAACAAAAAAAAAATGTTAGCAGAAACAAAATAAATTTCCTGAAATGATTCATAAAAAAATAGCCCCAAAAAATTCAACAAAAAACAAATTTCCGCAAATTTATAACAAAAGAAAAAACAAATTTCCAAAAATTTTTAACAAAACAAAAGTTCCAGAAATGTTTAGTAAAAATTTGAATTTTTAAATATATATTTTTAATTTATATGTATATATTTATAAATATTTTATTACAATATTATATATTATTTCCAAATTTTATTTATCCCAAAAATTAAAAAAAAAATACTTATAAAATTTTAAAAAGGAGAGAATATATTTCACTTCGCAAAATTGTATACAAAAATTCCGAACATTCACAATTTTCAACACTCCACATACCCGTAGAATCACACTTGCACATCCTTTCATATCAAAACCTACACTTAGCTGAAAATGCTTGCTACCACTCTAACAACATCTTCACACACATATTCTCGTACATATATACATATACATATATAAGTTTTGTGCTTACTGGCAACGGGCAAAGCATCTCCAAATTAGGAGAGTATAGCACAACAACAATTATTGCACCAAATAGGTACAGCTGGTAGCTAATGTAGACAAGGTAAATGCATACTAATTGCATTTGGGAAGCAGCTTGAAACAATGCATGTGCAAAGGGTCTTCCAAAGACGCGCCTAGATGTTATTTTAAAATAGGAAATCTAAAAATTTTAATTTTTTTTATGTTATTTTTATTCAAGATAAGGCCCTCAACAAATATATCTGAAATGGGACACCATTTAAATGTCCACTATCAGTGCCTCTACAGCTAAAATCTCTCAAACAGTTGATTCCTGAATGTCTAATTGTTGAGAACGTCGCCATGGCGAAGGATGAAGGTTGTTCCGCAACACTCTATGCATACAGCTGCAATATTCTCAATACAGCGTCCAGTTTTTGATCTGTCAGTACTTTTTCTATTCTCGACAGATCCAGTGTCTTGAAAGTTTTTCACCAACCTTTGAATTGTCCACTCATTCGGACGAATATTGCCGCCAAAAAAAATCATAATAGGTTTAAATACTTTTAACAGGTTGTTCTATCGCCATTTCCATACTTCAGCTTTGCACACACAATTTAACTGTAAGAGAAATTCCCACTAAAAATACTTTTTCACATTTTTATACTGAAACTAAATGTTCCAGAAAAACCTGCTTTTTCACCTAAACAAAATTTCCTCCATAGAGCTTCCAGTTGACTCTAGCACCTTTTCCCTATTTACCATATTTTAGTACATTTCAAAACTTTAAACACTTTTATCAACTCTCTCAGCAAAACACTGTCAAAAAATAGTCCCCAACTTGAAAGACCCTGCACATATGCATGCATGTATGAGCGGGAGGATTAAGCGAGCTTTGAAAACCAGAATATTTAACTGCAAGCATTCAGGTGCAATTTTAAGAACAGCTGGCCAACGACAGGCGCAGGCTTGTTTTGAGGAAGGAAATGCTTAGTACTCGAACAATAATTACAAAACGATAACCAAGGAAAGTATGGCTCACAACAAGCACACTTTCAATATTCCCAAGTAACGAAGTCGAAAACCAATTGCCAGGCATTGCCATTGTCACAGAGTCACAAAGCCACTTGGCCCATAGTTAATCTTGTTTACTCGACTTTACTTGACTCAACATATGGGTCGTAAATCATGACCTGTCAGATTTGAGCATGCACACGCCGGTGCACATACACACGTACAGTTGCAGTCAAAGTAATAGTGGGGTATAAAAAACAAAATTTAGACAAAATTTTTGAATAATTTTTTTTGTTTTTTTTTTAAACTAGCAAATTATGTTAAAATAAGTGGGAAATAAGATTTTTAAATTTAAATTTGTAGTTTAATTTTTACTTAATATAAACAAAATTCTATTACACACATACATATAAATGAACATTTAACTGCTACTAAGTACTCAGTTAACCCTGAAATGTGCGTTGTTGCTTGTATACAACGGACTGAAAACTTGCTCTTCTTCTTCTTTTAATTGGTGCGATAACCGCTTACGCGATTTTCACCGAGTTTAGCAAAGCGCGACAGTCACTAACCGGCGTCAGTTGCACACATCAAGTGAGGCCAAGTCCATTGCAACCTGTTCTCTCCAACTCAGAAGTGGCCGCTGGATCTTTATTCGCTGCGCCATGTCTATGTAATCGTAAAGCTCATCGTTTCATTGCTTGAGATACTCGCAGTCGCCAACTTGCAAAGGTCCAACAATCTTCCACAGAACCATTCTTTGAAACCCTCCAAGAGACGCCTCATCGGATGTTGTCATCGTTCACGTTTCTGCGGCATACGGTAGGACGGGCATGATGAGAGACTTCTAGACTGTTAGTTTTGTTCGTCGAGAGAGGACTTTATTACCTACTCATTTGCCTTCTTAATCCAAAGTAGCACTTGCTGGCAAGAGAGATTCTACGTTGGATTTGATGGCTGACATTGTCATTGGTGTTAATGCTGGTTCCTAAATAATCGAAGCCTTTTAAAACATCGAAATACTAACTGTCAACAGTGACGTGGGTGACGATACGTGAGTACGCCGACTGTTTGTTTGATGCATGGAGGTAGTTTGTTTTGTCCTCGTTCACCACCAGACCCATTCGCTTTGCTTTTTTATCCAATTTGGAAAAGGCATAGCTAACAGCACGATTGTTAAGGCCGATGATGTCAATATCAACCTCGTTTGGTATCAACCGGCTCGGAGAGGTCCTTTTCAGGTCTAAAGCCATACTGATAAGATCCAATCAGTTGGTTGACCGCGAGCTTCAGCCTCTCACACAATACGCTCTCTATAACCTTATAGCCGATATTTAGAAGACTAGTACCGCAATAATTGTCACAGATTGCAAGATCGCCCTTCTTATGGATTGCATAGAAGCTGATGCATGCACCTTACCAACTCTTCGCCGCAATGTTTGAGTAGCTCAGCCGGCAGTCCGTCGGTGCCCGCGGCTTTGTTGTTCTTTAGCCGCGTTATAGCTATTCTCACCTCGTCATGGTCGGGTAGCGGAACGACAATTCCGTTGTCAACGATTGGGGTATCGGGATCTTCACATTCTCTGTGACATGCGCAGCTGTTACTATTCAACAAGTTTGAAAAGCGTCCCCTCCATAATTTAAGTACACTCTGGATGTCAGTCACCAGATCGCCGTCTTTGTTCTTACAGGAAAACGCCCCGGTCTTAAAACCGAACTTTCTGGTAGAATTTTTAGGCGTTGTTCCTATTGGCCAGCATCTCAAGCTCCACGCACTCACGTATTTCGGTCTCTGATTTATTTTTCTGTTGTCTGTTTATTGGTTTCTGCAATCACCTTCTCGTTTGTATAAAATCGTTTTCCCGCTATGCTTTCTTCAAATTGGGGAAGAAGTAGTAGCGCGAGGGATCCGAAGGAGCAAAATCAAGAGATTAAGGGGAATGTAAAACGAGTAGGAGCCCCATTACCTTTAATTTTGCGATCACAACTGCTGAGGCGTGAGCTTGAGCGTTGACGTGATGGAAAAGAAATTGACTCGACTTTCTCGATTCAAACAAATGCCAAACACAAAGAAATAAACCGACCTGGCTGAAACTTGGTTTGTGTTCTTCCGAGAGATGCTACGAACTAAACATAATCTCGATACGCGCCAGTAGCGCTATCTCTCTGAATTTTCAAATGACCCTCGTATAGAATTACAAAAGTAAATAAAATATCGCAATATGGGTATCAAGAAAAAGTTTTTATTAAAAAATGTGGTCTCCATGTTTTTTTAGTAATATTTCTTCCTTTCTATAGCTTCCTTCTGTAGCCTTTCCATTGTACATTGCCTGTTTCGTTCAATGGTTGTTGAATAAATGGCTCCACTGTTAGTTTCAAATCGCATAAACCGTCAAAAAATATTAATAATTAAAAACAAACCATTGCCTGCCGAGGAGCGTGCCATTTCGCTCTTCCATGCACGGAGATGCGAATCTACGCACTTCCGAATGGCAGTCACGCATAAACCCATTCGGCTACGGCGGCCGCCAGAATATATGAATGTTATGAATTTCTTCACTTAATTGAAAAACAAAGAAAATTAAGTTTATATGTTTTATAGTAAAACTGACTTGATTCTTTTTTTTATCGTACCATTGCTATTTAATTGCGTGATCGCTCTACTACTAATTACCGCAGCAGAGTGCCTTTATATTGAGTTCATTAACTTTTCTGATGGCATGGCGTACCCTGCATCGCTGTGTCGCTTGCCAAACTTGTGAATTATTTCCTAACTTGAAGGTTGCGCGCTTGCTTTTTTAACATCCACCTCAAATTCTCTATCAGATTAAGATCTGGCTATGGGGCGAGCCATTCCATACCCTTTATTCCCATTGGCTCATGCTATTTTGCACGTGTGCTTTGGTCATTGACCTTTCGAAAACCCGAAAGTTGCGGCATTATTTCACACGTGCATAAAATTAGTATACTCCTCCATCAGTTTCTGCTTGATATATCCTGAGTGTGACCTTAGTCGGTGTCGTTCAGAGCGATTTCGGTAGCTGCTGCCAAGATATGAAGAAGGCGGAGGCAGTATACGACACGTCATTACATGGATGAGGGGTTAAAGCGCTCGGTAGACACTTTAAGAATTTTAGAAATTTTATGAAACTTTCTCGAGTATAAACTGCTGCTAAAAGAATGAGTCAGGAGTTCAAGTATGAGTACACAGAGAGCGCAACAGACCAATCTGAAATAACCCAATGTTGTCCTGATCCAGTAAATTAATGAAATTCTATTGAAACTTGACGTACAGCTTGGGATAAAAAGATAATACAGCAACATTTCGACCAGTTTTGAAATTCGTCTGCATGTTCTTTATATTTTTTATAAAATTATAGCTCATTGTCTAGGAAAAGCCGTATAAATCCAAACTTAAAACTTTATGCAAAACTTAGAAAAATTCCATTAGGCTATCGTCAAAATGTCAGGGTTTTTAATTAGAATTTCGAGAGAAATCTCTATAATACTCAAGTTTCTAATTGCTGAAAAATCTGGTTGATTTTTTTAAAATATTTTTAGCTGGTGGTATCGCGCATTTTCGTCTACATAAAAAATTCTAATAAATTTTACACTACTTCTGGATGGGAAAAAATATCGTTCAAGCAAAACAATGGCTTGAAAAGAGTTATAGGCACTCCGCTCCTTCAGAACTAAGAATAAAATGATGATGATAGAGACACCGATGATGCACAAAGCAGTGGACGTCCAAATGAGGCGGTAACACCAAAAAACACAAAAAAAAACACAAAATTGTTTTGAATGCTCGAAAAGTGAAGTTGCTTGAGTTATCTGACATCCTAAAGATCTCAAAAGAAGATGTGGGTTTTAAATTGCATGATTTTTGACTATGAGAAGCTCTGTTCAAAGTGGGTGTCGTGTTTGCTCACTATTGATCCAATACAAGAACGTGTTGATGATTTTGAGCAGTGGCAAAACTACTTCAGCTGAACTTCGAATTGCTCCCCGATCCACCTTATTCGCCAGATTCGGCTCCCAACGACGACTGGGTGTTCGCAGACCTAAAAGAAATGCTCGCCTGTAAGAAATTTCTCTCGAATTATGGCTTATTTTGAGGCAATAGATAAAACGTTCTAGAAACGACGTATTCGAATGTTAGAGCGGCGCTGGAATGATTGCTTTGTTCTTGATGGACTTTTCCGCCCATGTGTTATGTATATTTTGTTGGTGGGTAAGGTAGGGTTCAAAATGCCTTCGCCCCTGTAGCGACTGTCGTCTGTTGCGTCGTGTAATGTAGCCACTAAAACAATCCCTTCCCCTGCCCTGGGGAGACTTCCTTCCCGGAAATACTTTCTGCATTACTTCGGCAGGGCCCAGAATGGCGTCCATGAAGTGGACCAGTTCTATTCACCCACGTTTGTAGTCAGCTTCATGCTGTGGGCTCGTCTTCTTATGTCTCTGTCTGTGAGGCTTCGCTTCGTTGTACTGCGTCGAGGTCTATTTTTTTCTCCGTAATATGCCTTCAACGCAACCCAGTTATACTCGCATTCAAGCATCTTGTTGATCACATGGCGATGGCGTGATGTCGCCAATCTGCTTTCTCAGAGCATCTCTTTCCACGAGCCATCTGTCGCAATTAAAGAACGAGTGTTCAACGTAATCGTTTGGTGCTTCGCAGTATATACACCTGGGGTCACTTACCTTACCGATGCGGTATAGGTATCTCCAAAAGTATCCGTGACACGGGAGGAACTGGGTTAAGAAGTAGTTCACTTCTCCGAACCCATTTACCAATTGTAGGAATGAGATTCGTCGTCTATCTGCCACTCGATTCCGTGTTCCATCGGCTGCGCCACTTTTGCATGGTTTTGCATCTCCGTTCCGGGGCATTAGTGATGGGTTGGTTTTTCCTAGAGTGCAATATATACACTCGCTGTCGGGCCATGAGGTCTGATATGCATCTCCCCGCTGATCATAAAAATTGCTGCGCCTGAGACAGTGCGGTAGGCTGATAGGCAGGTTAATAGGCTATTCATATTATCAACTATTGTAACCGATTGGCGGTTAGTCGATGCTAAGATGAGTAAATGGTCATACGTCTCATCTGGGTTCCCTGTACGTAACTGATCGGAGGTTAGTCGATGTTAAGATGAGTCAAAGATCATCGCTCTCATCTGGGTTCTCTGTACATAACTGACTGGAGGCTAGTCGATGCTAAGGATAAGTCCATGATCTCCTCTCTCATCTGGGTTCCTTGTACGCAACCGGTTGGAGGTTAGTCGATGCTAAGATGAGTAAATGGTAATACCTCTCATCTGGGTTCCCTGTACCGTCGAAAAAATAAGAAGGTTGCTGATTTCACAAGGGCAGTAAACTGTCAGGATGAAGCTGTAATGATAAACTATGATGTTCTTTGGCTAATTCAAGTATGAATTCAAGCTGCAAAGATAATACTTCCACAAAATAGCACCTGTCTCAGTTGTTAGACGGATGATGGCAAATAATCTCTGATACGGCAAATACCAGACCTTTAGAGATTCGCCGCAATTTAGAGAGAGAGAGAGAGAAAAAGAGTCCAAATCGCCTCCAGAATTGAAGTATTATCTATGACAAGCGCCGCAAAATGCGTTGATTGGCTCTTGGGTACTCTTTTGAAAAGCTCTGCCATACAGTTCGTCCTACTGGAAGCAATTTCTTGTAGGCTTACAATCCATAACCGCACATACAGCGCACAAATTTCAATTTAAAATTTATAAATTTACAAAATTGCACTTTCAAGGCAGGCCACAGCAAACAAACCAGCAGTTCCATTAATTAAAACGCCTCTAAGTAGGCTACGCAGATATTTTCTTTCTTTGGCTTCTGTGCACCTAAATGTGCCCTATCGCCTGGTACCTGCTGTGCAATTGACCTTGTTGCGTTCGTTAAAACATATGCAGAAATCATTGTTATTATTATTAATGCTTATATTCTGCCCCTACCCCAATTATGCACACCCCAGCGGCCAAACCCTAAGCGAATGGCCCGAATGGTTGCGACAAACGATGCGTGAGTTCATGCAATAAAGTTAGTAGCAATATTGCCGACAGCAAAGTGTGATTAAAAGTAAAACCAACAACAAGAAAAAATATAGTAAAGTGCGATAATTAGCAACGAAAACGTAAATCATGGCGGCGAGTTGAGTGCGTGCAGCTGCAGGCTGCTTAAAAAGCAACAATTAACTTTACACCTATTTTTCATGTGCGCTGCATTTTTCGCCTCAAGCATTTGCATTCATCAACTGCGTTTTTGTGTAGGCTTGCCTGAGCGCGATTTTTACTCTACTTTTTTTGCTAAATTTATTTTATACATTTTTCCAATTTTATTTCGATTGCTGCACCTGCATTCAATTATAGCACAATGCGACTTTTTAAGGCGCGCTTAAATACTTTGCTTGCCCGTCTACCACTCAGTTTTTCCTACGCTTCACCCAGCTTTGTTTGCTTTTTGCTTAGCGCCTCATTGGCCAATTCAACCGCCCATTGCACGTTTACACACCGCCTAAATGCCTGCTGTTAATGCAACTGCAATCGCAATGCTGTTACACTCCCTAATCGTGGCTCTCACCCAACTGCACTCTAATCGACAAAGTCGTCTTTCCTATAACACGACTGCAGTGGTAATTTCTTTACCTCTACTCGATTACTAGCACCAGCCGACGTCAACGTCACTCAAAGTTGATGACGCGCCTTTCACACGCCTACCATTAATGCGACTCTTTTTTCGCCCTTCTCTATGCCAATAACCTTGCGCTAGTGCTCTCAATTACTACTGAAATATGGTAATGGCAGTTGATGCATGGGCGGCCGGGTTTGCTGGTTATGAAGAAATACAAGTTGAGTGCTAAGTAGCAGGGATGTGAAAGCGACGCCATCAATGAACCAGGAAGTAGGTGCGTTTCATGAAATGCAAAGGCAGAGGTGCCACTTGCCGAAATATTTTGGGTCTTAAATATTTATGGGAAAAGAATGAAGGCTAACCTCTTATGTAGTTTATCTGTTTATTCATGCCGAAATTTTCGGCTTGAGGTTCTACTAAAGTCTTCAGTGCCTGCTAGCTGCCAGCAGGGCATGAAAAGGATCAGCTGCTTAAGATGCAATAAAAGAGGCCCACTGCGACCCAGAAAATATTTTGTTTGCCGATATCGCGCCCTTAACGCCCAAACACACAAAGCGTCTTCGGGCGCCTTAATGAAGAATAAAATTTTAAATGCACTACTTTCATGGTATCCGCTACACTCTTCTTAACAAATATTAATATAAATAGAACGTCTCAAATCATTTTTGAAGGAGAAAGAAAAAGGTCGCTAAACCAGTTGTGAACTGGCAGAAAAAATGAACTGCGATCATAAAACGATTCTCAATTATCTTCATTCAATGGGATTTACGGAAAACTTGGGAGTCTGGGTGCCTCACGAGCTCAACGAGAAAAGTAAAGAAAGTCGCCTTCAAACTGCTTCTGAGAATCTCGCCCGTCATCGAGTAACGCGCGGTCATAAACTGCGCTTTGTGTACCGAATCGTCACGGTAGATGAGAAATGGTGCCTATACATCAATGCGAAGTGAAGAATGGAGCGGGTGGTTCCAGAAGATACGTCAAAGCTGAGAGTCAAGCCGGACCTTCATCCAAAGAAGATCATGATATGTGTTTAATGGGACTGGGAGGGCATGGGGCACTGGGAAATGCTCGAACGGTCAATAAGGAGCTCTGCACTGCCCAGCTACACTTCGTGAATGGGGCTGATCGACTGAAAAGACCTGATCGACATGGTCAAACCATACTCCTTCACGACAATGCCAGGCCCATGTTGCATAAGTCGTCAGAGCCGCATTCCAAGAGCTCGAATGGGATGCCCTTGGTCCTTCAGCATCCGCCGTATTCTCCGGACCTTGCAGCGACCGATTTAGATTTTTTTCGCTCTCGCTCAAACCATATGAAAGGCGTTACCTTCGATAGCAAAGAGGTTCTTAAAAACTGACTCAGCAACTTCGTTGACACCAGACTAGGCGATTTTTGGTGGGACGGCATCAAGTAGCTGGGCGAGAGATGAGAAGTGGTTGTAAACCGCAACGGCGAATATGAAATTGATTTTTTAGCTGCATGAGAACTATCGATATCGATAAGTATAGTTTGACAGGTGACAATGGCAAACAAAGTTGACATGTCTATTCCGTAAGGGTTGGTAAGGCATCATAAATCGTTTAATACTAGAACTACGTTTACGAATTTTGCAAATTTAGTTTGAAAAAACTAAATCTGTTTGCGAAGTTCATGGAACGAAGTGTTGAAGAAGACACCGAAATGTCAATTCGTCTTCGTTCTCAATTTGCTGGCCTTTGAAATTTGACCACGTGGAAAATTAGAGTTATTTAGATATATTATTCAGATTCATTGAAAAAAGTAGTCATAAACAGACTGAGAGGCTATGAGAATTAACCACAATAACACAAGGCAGATATTGGTTGACGAATGTCCGGTGGAGCTCGTCAAAAGCTTCTGCTACCTCAGCTGCATCATTACGGCAGATCGTGGAGCAGATGAAGATGTAAACTACAGGCTAAACAGAGCAAGGGCGGCTTTCGGGCGAATGCATACAGTATGGGGGAATTCACAAAACTCCAGGCGCAGTAAACTACGAATATTCGACTCATGCATGAAGTCCGTATTGTTGTACGGAAGCGAAACATGGCTGGCGTCTAACACCCTCACACAGAGGCTACATGCCTGCGCATCATCTGCAGAATATTCTGGCCAAACACCATCAGTACCAACGCACTGTGGAGATTACCGAACGAGGAACCCATTCTTAGGCAAATCAAATGCAAAAAGTGGCGATGGATGGGTCACACATTAAGAAAACCACCAGATAGCATCACGAGAATGACACTGGACTGGAAACCGCAAGGGAGCAGAGGTCGCGGTCGACCAAAAAACACTTGGAGAAAGTCGATGTTGCGGGAACTAGCAGATGCCGACATATCATGGGACGGTGCAAAAACAACAGCAGAGAACCGTGCCCGATGGAAGAGTCGAGGTCCGAGAGGAGTGAACAAGGAAAAAAAAACAAAAAAACTCATAGCCGCGGCGGACATCATAATCAAAAAGTAAATGTAATTCTCCACGAAATAGTTCTTAAGCTCTTAAAACGTACCCGACACATCCGAGCTGGCTCATACTCAGAAAATGCAAGGTGGCGCAAATTTAATCAGAAAGGACAGAATAAAGATTTAAAAAATTATAAGAGTACAAGTTTCAAACTTTGGGCAAATTAAAAAAAAAATCCACAAATTTCCCTCAAAATTTCAGACTTTTTAATGAAAATTTCAAGAAAAATTTCGGGAATGTCGTTTTATAGTTGCAGGTTTGAAGTGGCCCAAGTTTCACTTCAATTTTTGAGAATTTTGTTTTGCAGCGGACTTGCAAATTTTATCCATATAAGGAATGCTCGACGTGTTTTTTCTCTGAAGGAAAGCAGCCAGCATCGTCAGCAAAAAAAAAAAAAACAAATTATTGTCGGAAATCTTAGCTACTTTAAACTTCCACTTTATTATGTTTTTTATTTATAAACACATTCGACACACACATTCGATATTTTTATAAAATTTCTGTTTAAAAATTTGATCAGTTTCATTTTTTTTTCATCTTGACGAAGTTTGGAACTCAAATTTAAATGATTTTAGCAGGAGAATGAACTATATTTTCATAAAACAAATATCAGAATTAAATAGGAATCAAATAAATTTTCAAAAATTTTTTAATAAGTCTCGGTGTTCTAGTTGTTCAAGACAGCCCTTTTATATAAAAATGGACCACTAACCTCATTCTGTAGTTTTTGGTATATAGATAGGGGTGGCAGATAGCCTATATCATTCTCAATTTCGTAAAAAAAATAATAGTAATAATTGGTTCAAAGTATTACTTACAAAGTGTATTTTCCAATTCCAACACATCTGGCCACACTAAATGCTGCAAGCCATTCAATCATTGAATATGCAATACGTAGCGTGCTTTTAGGCATTATGAATGGCATTACAATTTGCATCTCCTTAACTACGCCAGCTACTTGCCATGAAAGCGCTTCCGGCAGCCAAGTGATTCTCAGCGACTGGCGTACATTTTTTGCATTTTTAAATATTTTTAATTTGCCACACCAAAGGTGCAACAAAATCACAAGCGGCAGCATGGCATTTAAAAATAGCAGTAATTGCGAGGTTGACTGTGTCATTGCCAAGCCGGCAAGCCGGAAAAATGGCAAAATGGAAAATCAGTGAACCAGCGCCCAATCGAATCATATGAGCCCAACCCAGGGCAGGCCCTGCAATCAGGCAATCAGGCCAACTAGCAATCAAGAGCAGCAGGAGCGGCAAACAGGTAATACCCCTGTACAATACTTTGTATTTGGTTGAAGGTAATGCCGAAACGCTAGCGGCAGACAAAAGAGCAGAAGTAAAGAAGTATTTGGGGGGTATATGCGAGGAGTAGGCGGGAGTTGATGCGAAATTGTTTTAATAAAATATGCGATGGGTGGTTGGCGTAATTGCGAGCTTGTTTTACGCTTACGCGCTAATGACGTTAGCTGCTCAGCTCAATGGCACTATTTTTGCTGCTATTATCGTCCTTTTTTGTTGTTGTTTTTGGCAATGCGCTTAGGTGCGCGCGCTTGTTGCAATTTGAGGGCAATCAAGGCTGATTAATTGCCTGCGCGGCAGCCAATTTGCGCGCGCCCTAGTGGCAGTGTGCGCCTTGAAGATTAGCTATTTTTGCCAACAATAAAAACTACAACACCAACATGTAGTGCATAACATGCATAATCCGTCAATTAACCTTAGAGCAATCGCTTAGAGAGCAAACTGCACCTTGTATAATCTCTTGCACCGCCAACACTTTGGGAACTGCCTCAATTTTGTGTACCTGCGCTGAGTTTTCGCCAACAAAATAAATGCCTTTTGGCGTGACGAAGTGAACATCCGCAAAATGGACTGCCAAAAGCGCAATCGGTACCTCTCACCACCATTGCCACTCCTCTGTAATGCGCACCTCTGTAAGTGCGCTAATTGTGGTGCTACCCCTGGTGCTCGTTTCATCCATCTCCACTCAACTGCCTGTCGGCTATGCTGCCGTTAGCAACTTGCGTCAACACTCTCTTGCAACTTCGCATGTTGACAGCACTGTCAGCGCAACTGATAGCAGAATTGTGGCAAGCAGAAAGTAAAAGTGCTAGGCCTGTGGTTGGACTTTTTGCGCCTCTTGTTGGTTTCTCTTGCAGCAGGCACTCAACTCAATTGGAGTTCATTGTGATTGTTGTGCAGGTTTTACCGCCCACTGGCACAAAAACGCAAAGGAAATGAAAAGTGGGGCAATGTTCCATTTACAATTGCCGCCAACGTGCGAGTGTCAGAGTTTGTGTAAGTGTGTGCGTGTAAGTTTCTCTTAACTGTGTTGGTACGTAAGTGCGCATTGGCACGTGCGGCACTTTGGCTTTCCACTCGCACTTTGACTTTGAAAAGTTTGTGCTTTTCGATATTTGTTTAGATTTTTCATTGTGTGCGTTTGAGTTTGCATGCATTTGGCGAATGGCGCTTGTTGGTGTGAGTGGTGTTGAATAGCCGGTAGGAGAGTAGGAAAACCACCAACGCCGGACTGGTGCGCTGCTAGTGAATTTTCAATCATGCACAGTAGGTGAAATTGGTATTTTTGCTTTGCTTAATTAATAATATTATTTTCATTATTAGGTGCGCAACTAAGTTCCCGCTGTTTGTCAATAGATGCCGCCAGCAGTGTGTGCTAGTCGATTCATAAACAAACTGCTTCGACAAATTAGTGATTTTTTTTTGGTATCATATATTTTTGGTTTTGTGAAAATGTCTGATTTTGTGCCGATTAATCCTCATTTGCGGGAAGTGTCGATTTTCCTCTTTCATTCGAAAAAAACGGCGGCTGAAGCGCATCGAGAGGTACAAAAACTTTATGGAGATGCAGCTTTAAGTGAAACAATGTGCCGAGATTGGTTCCGCCGCTTCTAAGACGGTGATTTTAATGTTGACGACCGTTCGCGTGAAGAAAGGCCAAAAACCTTCGAAGACGCTGAATCGGAGGCATTGCTCAATGAGGATCCGTGTCAAGTGCAAGAAGAGCTCGCTTCAGTATTAGGAGTTACCGGCCAATCCATTTCCAAGCGATTGCATGCTTTGGGAATGATTCAAAGGCATGGGAATGGGAATGGGGAAAACCAAGGGATGGTGAACGTTGTTTTTTCGCCTGTGAACAACTGCTCCAGCGGCAAAAAAGGAAGAGTTTTCTTCATGGCATCGTGACGGGTGATGAAAGATGAATTCATTACAGCAATCCAAAGAAAAGAAAGTCATGGGGACTGCCCGATCATACTTCTACGTCGTCACCTCAGCAGAATATTCACCCTGCCAAGGTTATGCTATGTATTTGGTGGGACCAACTTGGTGTTATTTATTATAAACTGTTGAAACCAAACGAAACCATCACTGGGGATCGGTATCGACTTCAATTGATGCGATTGAGCCGAGCACTGCGCGAGAAGCGGCCGCAATACGCGAAGAGGCATGAAAAAGTGATTCTACAGCATGACAACGCTTGGCCTCACGTTGCCAAACCCGTTAAGACCTACCTGGAAATACTTAAATGGGAAATCCTACCCCACTCACCATCTGGAGAATCCAGATATTGCGCCGTCCGATTATTACCTGTTCCGACTGATGGCAAATGGTCTAACTGACCAGCAGTTCCATTCATATGAAGACATCAAAAAATGGCTTGATCCGTGGATAGCCTCAAAAGATGAACAGTTTTACCGCGACGCTATACGAGATTTACCAGAAAGATGGGGAAAAGTAGTACCCAGCGATGGGCAATACTTTCAATGATTCACGTGTAAGCATTTTTTCAGAATAAAGTTGTATTTTCATCAAAGAAACAGCGAGAACTTAGTTGCGCACTTAATAAACAAAAAATGCTTTCTAACAGTTGGTAGTTTAGACTTTAGCAAGCTTATTAATGGAGCGATACTAAGTTGAGCAACACGTAAAAGTTATTCAAATTTTCTATGAAAACGACTTTCTCATTATGGGAGATGTAACACATTTTCAACACGAACAACTGTCGCATTTGTGAATTGAAAAACCGCTCCTAATTTGAGAAAAAATGATATATGCACCCACAACGAATTATTGATACGTTATTTGCGAAAAAATTGGGCTGTGGCCCAGTCACATGAAAATGAAATGAGATTTAGAGAGAAAATAAATCTTCCTTGGTCTTCTATGAGATTTAGCTAAGTTATATAAGTGTGTCTGAAATCTATTTTCGAAAAAACGTCAATAATAGGAATAAGAACTCAAAATTAAAAAAAACCACAACAACAAAAATTCTACTCAGTTCGGCTGGGGAAACGCAGAGTCAATTGCTTCCGAGTCCACTCAAAATCCTCCACCCGCAATTGCATCAATTGATATAATTTTTAAAAATTTCCAAGCAGATATTTTAGGCTTACATACAGACTTTTATTATTTGTGGATGTTTAAAAAACAAAAAAAAAAAAACTTAAAAACTAAGTTCATTCATTAAATAATCGACATTCCGAGATTTTCAAATCGATTCAACAACGTGGCAACAACGCGCACTACTCCGAGTATTTATCATCCGCACAAACCCAGCGATTCCAGGACCGCAGCAACGGCACAAATTACCGCAAGGCAATACCAATAAATCCGACGCCGGAATGGATAGCACTTTATAGTACACACAAGCACTAGGCAAGAAACGCAAATAAGCGCCAAAAAGTAGGCGTCAAAAAATTGGGACCAAAAAACGCCCCCAACAGTAGGCACCAAGGAAATATAACGCCAAGTTTCACTTCAAAAATTGAAAAAAATCCTTAATAGTTCACCCTTTCTTCAAAAATCCCAAAAAAATTTAATTTTTATATGTATAAAAGATAAAATCTCGCCAGACATTCTAATGCTATGCGTGAATGTATGTTGACATTGTTTATCCTTTGATTCCTTTATTTGGTGCTTGACCGAGCCCTCCTCCTAATCGTAGTGTACGCGGCTTGATGTTTTTCCTCCCCACAGTTTTTATGCCACCTCCGTACGGCAGATGGTTTCTTATGAGGAGCTTTTTCATGGTAGAAATACACTCGGGGGCTTGCCATTCCCTGTCAAGGAGCGACTGTCAATAGAAAATCTTTTTATCTCATTTGGCGTTGCATGCCCGGGTTGGAAACCTAATAATAGTCACACATCACAGTCGGTCGGAAAAAACAAAATCATTTTGCCTTCAATCTACTTTTATGTTTTTGGAAAAATTAAAAAAAAAAAATACAGCTCAGGGCTCCTCCATCATTCTTCATCATATTTTCCTGCACTAATTTCTCATATCTTAGTCTTTTTTTGATTGCTCTATGTAGGGCAAATAAACCCAATTAAAAGTAAACTGTTTCAAACATTTTTATTCAGCCTTGAGTATGTGCATGTATATATATATATATATACAATATATATATATGTGTGTGTGTGATTGAGCGTGTGCGCATACGTAAATGTTATCATAAACTTGTACACGAACATTTGCATTTTAATTTGCCTATGCAATCATTTTATAACTTAATTTTCAGATGACCAAAATGAAAGCAAAAGCCAGTGCACACACACTCATATACTGCTTTACATATACAAGTATAAAAATAATCATAAAATCATGTAATTGGTGCAAAGTGGAGTGGAAGGAACATCAGAGGTATACTTTTAGCACTTTTGTATGTGTGAAAACGTGGATATAGGTATGTGTATGTGTGTTTTCTGAAATGTAAATATTTCATATGTATCTATGTACAGGTATGCACGTCTGAACATTGAAAACATTGAACTTTCTCCATAAAACATTTGCATCATCCATTTCGCCTTTCTACAGTTTACTCTACTTTTTCTTACCCATCATTTGGTCATCCTTTCGCTTGAACTCACGTACAGCTCATTTACAACTACCTATAAATATAAATGTAGCTCCAACTTGGAGTAAAAGTCATAAAGTGCAGGAAAGTCAGAGAACAAGTAAGAGTAAAATGAATTACTATGCACAATGGGCTGTTTCCAAAACAAATTATAGTTGAAATTTAAAATAAAAATAATAAAACCAATTTTCCAAATTATTACAAAAAAAAAAACAAATAAGAAATAATAATTATAAAAATTATTAAATAATTAAAAAAGTGCAAGATTGAAAAACAAAAACAACAAACTTTTTTTTAATTTTTAAAAATACAAACAAAATTAATATATATATATAATAATAATGTTGAAAATTTATAAGGAATAAAAAAATACAAAATTCAAACAACAAAAAAATTTTTGTTTACTTTCTAAATATAAAAATAAAAAAGTAAAAATAAAAGCAAAATGAATGCAAAATTTTTCCAAAAAAAAAAAAACAAACACGAAATAATAATGTTGGAAAATTATTAAAAAATAATAAAATTCAAGATTTAAAAAACAAAAATTTTTTTTTTAAATAAAAGTAAAAATAATAAAACCAATATTGGAAATTATTACAAAAAGCAAATAAAGTAATAATGGTGAAAAATTATTAAAAAATAAAAAAAAAACAATATTAAAAAAAGCAACAATTTCTGTAATTTTTGAAAAAGAAAAATAAAAAATAATAAAACCAATATTGGAAAATTATTACAAAACAACAAAAAAAAAAAATATGTTGAAAAATTATTAAAAAATTAAAAAAATACAAGATTCAAAAAATAAAGACAACAAACAAATTTTTGTTTATTATTTTTTTAAATTAAAAATAATAAGTAAAGGATAAAACCAGTATTGCAAAATTATTACAAAAAAAAAAAAAATATAATAATGTTGAAAAATTATTAAAAAAATATACAAGCTACGGTCAAGATTCAAACGGCAAACACAACAAAACTTGTTTTGTTTGATTGTTTAAAAATAAAAATAAATTTATATATAATACACAATGTTTTCAAAATAAAAATGCAAAAAGTATTTGAAAAATTATGAAAAAAAACTTATGCGATAGATTTCAAAAATAATTTCTGAGCATGATCCATAGATTCACCTTGGATCATGCTCAGCTGGTTTTCTTCTTTCGCCGTGTCGATGTGACTGTCAGTACAGAATGAAACAAGGCGAATTTATTATTTTTTTGCTACTTTGCCAATACTTTGCCGTAACAATCAAATGTACAAAACATTGGTGGTGGTCTAAAGCCGCCATCTTTGATAAATGCGCCTTGGCATAATCACAGCCAATCTCGTAATCGCACTTCAAAAATAAAAACAGAAATTATTTAAAAAATAAAAGTTATTTTTGAAAAACATTAGAAAAATATTTTTTCACGTAATCACAATCAGCTTGAAAATCAATGCACTACTTATCTTACAAGCAGCTAAAAAACAAAAATATTATTAGTAGAAAACTATGTATGACCCCTGGCACGCTGATTTCGTACGATATGATTTTATTGAACATTTGCTCATTTCGGCGGCTATCAGACCACGAAAGAAATCGAGAAGAAGCGGTAGTTTTACCACAATAAAGTCAGCTTGGCCTGAAAGTTTTGGATATTCGATCCCAAATTTGTGACTACTTCGCTTGGCTTGTTGAGCAGACAAACGAGGGTTAATGAATTAAAAAAGAAAAAAGCCAAGTAAGGAAAATACGACATCTCGAAGTAAGGTTAGGTAGTGCTGGTCGATCTGTAAAAGTACTTCAACTAACATTTCTAGGGTTCATTGTGCCATGTATTTGGTGTCGAATTGTTATTTTATGTAATTCTTGATGCACGTCTTCGCGAGTTTTAACAATCCCTTCAGCCTTTTGTCAGCAATCTACTTCAATAATGAAAAAATATTGATCCTAGGCGCTTTTGTGGACTCCTACGAAGAGCAGGACAGTGGCAAATGTTCGAAAGTACCTCTAATGTTTGGTTGGTTGCATATGTTACATGCATCGGTATGGACTAATCAAATTGTGGTTGTGTGATGTGGGGTGAGACAGTGTGCCGTCAGTGCTCCAATCAATATTTTGCAGTATTTTCTAGAGAATGATAAAATAAAGTTTGCACTTTTCATATCCCAAATCCTTAGCATAATTTTGGCAGGTTTGTACGAGGTTCGGTGTTCCCATACCGACGGAGCTTCCAGAGCTAGTTCTACATTTAGTTCCGTTTTCAGAAAGGAGAGTTCCCATTCCTCCATTTCTAACGTGCTCAATCGAAAAATCCATCAAATACCTGCCATAGCGAGCTCATCGGCTCCCTCATTTCCTTCTAATCCTTTGTGCTCTGGTATCCATTGAATAGTGACCTTCCCATTTCCGCAGAGTTCATACATTTTTGATGTGCACTGTTGCACCCATTTCGAGTTAGTCCAAGCAGTCATAATGCTTTAAAACATGAAATCGAAGTTGCTATTCATGAAATTAGAGCCCAAATAATCGAAAATGTGCTTAAAAATTGGATTGATCGAATGGCCTACGGTAAAGCCAGTGCCAATGACGCTATTCTCTTTGCCAAATTTAACTTGTAGAATTACGTAGTCTGATCTTCCGTTTGAATCCAGAATGTTACTGCGACCAGAAAGCCTCTGTAAGAATTGTCCTGACACCTTCAGTCGCAGAGCAGACCTTTTGGCTTAGTATCTTATGTACTACTACTTACTCGAAGATAAGCTCTCATATCAAAAGTGTTGTTAGGTGCATTGCATCAGCAAGTTTGGTCGAAGAGAGAACTCTCATCCAAAAAAAAAAAACAAAAAACTAAAATAAGAGGAAAGCAAAATCTCAATACATGAGTCATGTGCGTGTGCTAGAGGTGGGTATCTCTCCGCTAATCCCAACGACTACAGCGCCTGAGACAGTGCGATAGGCTGAGGCAACTCTGAGTACCGCTGTTCGTTGCATAGTCTCCAGTAGTTTGCACTTAGCTTGGCAGTTTATTATCATAATTCCCCATACTTCGCTGCTGTACAGGAGAATTGAGTTTTTGGCCACCATAACTAGCCTTCTTTTGTTCTGTGTTGGCCCACCGATGTTTGCCATTAATCCACTTAGCATTCCCGTGACCTTTGATGCTTTGGTAGCCGCATGCCGTATCTGGACCCAGAAAGTAAGTCTGCAGTCAAGTTGAATACCTTGGTATTTTACTACTTTTTCGGTCACTACGGACGTGTCACCTATTTGCATGCTGACCTCGAGTGTCATGTGATCTCACGCCATAAAGATGATTGCGGTCTTATGTTTGGCGAGTTCCTGGTCGAGGTCTTCAAGCCATATCTTACGTCCTTATCATAACTAGGTGCAGCTTCCTCCTAGCGTCCTCAGTGTCCCGAGCTGGAATGAGCGCCACTATATCGTCCGCGTATCTAACTAAATCCCTTGTATCATCACGGCAGATAGTGGAGCAGATGAAGATGTCAACAACAGGCTAAATAAAGCAAGGGCGGGGAGGCAAATCAACTCTTAGGCAAATCAAACGCAGAAAGTAGCGATGGATAGGTCACACATTGAAAAAACCATCAGGTGGCATTCCAAGAATAGCACTGGACTGGAACCTGCAAGAGAGCAAAGGTCGCGGTTGACCAAAAAACACTTGGAGAAGATCGATGTTGCGCGAACTAGCAGATGCCCAAATCTCATGGAACGGTGCAAAAACATCAGCACAGAACCGTGTACAATGGAAGAGTATTGTCGAATCCCTATGCTCCCGAGAGGAGTGAACAAGGAAAACAAAAATCCTACTAGATATGTATCTTTTGACATTTCTATGCTCAATATCTCGCTGTAGCTCAGATTCCGAGAATAGATCCTTGAGCTGCGCCAGACGTTATCGCTTTTGTTTTCTGGCTATCTGGTGCGTCGAGTGCAAATTTGCATCTAGTCTTTTTAAATCCAGCCATCTCACCAAGCGTTCAAAAATGAGAAAGCTTAGCCTACATTTTCACATTTTTTTCAAAGATTCTTTTATAAATTGTTCTAATGCCCCACTGTGCCTTTTCGCCAGCGGTCAATAGAAAGTTCGTACTTTGCTGGATGGTATGAGGAAAACCATCAAACAACAGGTTGTAATGTGAGCATTTTAATTTACAATCTAATAGTCGATAATTACTTTATGGCCAATGAAAATGAGCTCACTGTTAGTATGGCAGTAAAAGTAAACAAAAACAAAAGAAGCTAAAATCATAAAAAACAATTCCGAACGACCTGTAAGAGCACGAGTGCAATTAAAGAAGCGAATGATTTCACTACAAATCTATACACGCGTGGTAGGAGGATGGAAGGAATTGAAGTGAATTGAAGTGAGTTCAGTTGAGTTCGTTTTGCTGTATTACATTGCTTTAAAGACGATAGTTAGAGGTGTATACAGATTCCCTTTACTGCTAAGGGCGACATGTTGAGCAGCCACATACGAGTAGTCGTGCGGTCGTCAAGCGGTCGTCTATTTGAATCATTCGAGTGTAGATTTATTTAGTGTAAAACAGCTTTAACCCCTTGCAAATGGAAGCAAAGTTCCACATCGTTGGCGCACTGAACTCTTTACGCACTCACACCCCCCCCAACTCACAGGATTTTAATGACAACACGCCACTTGCAAGTTGCGGAATTTACTATGAAATGCTATCGAAGGCAACTGTGTTGTTGTTTGTATTCGTGTTTTATGAGTTTCGCCACCAAACAACTCCATCCCATACGACCGTTCGTGTCCCCTTGTTAATCAAATATTGCGAAGTTTTCACTACAATCGGAGAGCACACAAAGCCATACTCAGATATTCGTATGGCTTACCTGTTTCTTAGTTCTATTGTGCTTTTTATTGTATGTAGGTTCACTAAGTGGTTGTTGTAGTGACTTGCAATAGTAGTAGTGACTATTTTAGTATTTCGTGGCTTTGAAAATCACAGCAAAGTGGCTGGCGAAATGAAAAGTAATATAGTTGAGCGAAATCAGCGCGAAATGTAAGGAATGGAATGTAAGAGCACACTGTGAGAAAATATGGTACGATACATATACACAAATATTGTATTATGAAATGCACCACTGTGCTGAGTACTGAGCGGTGCGCAATCACTGTTTGAAAGGGAACATCCTTCTTGAATATTTGAAAATTCGATTAAAAATGAAAAGGAAAACAATAATAATTCGTAGTACAATGAAATTTTGTCATACAGGTTGATCCAACTACTGGCTTGTTTTTGAAAAATGTCATACAAAAGCATATAATTATCAATAATTTCCATGTTCAACTAAGTTCAAGTTCACAAATTTTGTAATATAGGGCGGGTCATTGCTACCTTGTTTTTGAAAACGTCATACAGAAACACCATCAAATATTTACCAATGGTAATACTGCGTGACAAAATTAAAATCTCTTCAAAATATCAATGTACCTCAATTTTTAATACAGGGCGGGCCATGTTTTCCTTTTAAAAAATGCCACACAAAAACACCGTAAAATATTTATCAATGATTACACTGCGCAACCAAATTCAAGTTCCTTTAATTTGAAAAATTATTCTAAATTTTTGTAGCACAGGGTGGACCATTGGCTAGTTTACTTTTTATAAATGCTATACAGAAACACCGTAAAATAGTTATCAATGATTATACTGCACAAATTCCTTCAAAATGACAAGCTACCTACATTTTTTAATAAAGGATTGGACATTGACTAGTTTCATGTTAAAAATGCCATACAAAATCATACGTTAATATTTTTCAATGTACAACAAAATTCAAATCCTTTTGAGGTAAAAAGTTACCCAAACTTTTTAACACAGGGTGGTCTATTGGTTAGTTTATTTTTAAAAGTGCTATACAAAAACGCTATCAAATATTTGTCAATGATTATTTTGCACAACAAAATTAAATTCTCTTCAAAATAACAAGTTACCTAATTTTTTTTAATAAAGGGTGCGCCATTGGCAGGTTTCGTTTTTACAATGACCATACAAAAGCATATCTTAATATTTTTCAATGCTTACAGTGCACCACAAAACTACACTTCCTTAAAAATAACGAAACCTGAAATAAATTTTTTAATACAGGGTGTACTATGAGCTAGTTTCATTTTAAAAATGTCACACAAAAACGCCGCAAAATATTTATCAATGATTACACTGCACAACCAAATTCAATTTGACAAATTATTCTAATTTTGTAACCCAGGGATTTTATTTATTTATTTATAATTTTTTTTACAGTTACGGGAGAAATGTTGAATTTGGCCTTATTCGTGAGTTAACAAATTACTTTCTTTCAGAAAGTCAGTAAAATGCATAGCTTTGGACTACAGAGCATCTCAAAAATGTTCTGGCATTTTGGCTGATATAGAAAAATCTATGACAACAACAGTATTGAAAAAGGGAAAGCGGTTTGGAAGTCTAAGCCCACTAGGTAGCTTTGTGGTCGTCATATTCCCAAAAATTGATTTTCTGACCCGATTTGCGGCATATTCGCAATTATATATTTATATTTATTATTTGAAAAGAAATGAATTTGAAGAAAACTAATCCGACTGTCATTAGACCCTTCAGCGGCGATGCTAGCGAGATACTCAGAAAATCATATTTATAGTCCGATTTGATTTATTTCGCGGTATATCCTCACTACTCAAAAATAAATGTTTGCGAAAGTCTGGTACCCGCGAGTTTGGTGAAATGCCTAGGGTGAGAGTACAATATCAAATTACTCGGCAGAATACAAAGATCAGCCTGTGGAATAACGGTCGGTGCAATCAGAGCATGTCCTATGCAGGGTTTTAATGCATTGACTGATGTTATTCCAGTAGGTCCCAAGAAGATTTGCCAAGGATTTAGGTTAAATGAAGCGCTTCGCTGCAAAGAAAAAACAAGCCCATTGTTGCGACAAAATCAGTTAACTTCGGAGGGGACTGACTACATCCCCCCGACGGTAACATTCAATAGGAATTTTGCCACTCTCGTTTCATCTAAGGAAGAATGGAATAAGGGATTCTCTTTAAACAACTTGGGCACCACAGTTTATGCAGCTAGCTCTAAAATGGATTGTGGTGTTGAAGCTGGTATATATTCTCACAGACTTAAAATTGAGAAATCTGAGAAAATGTAGATGAATTAGTAAGAGGGGGATCTGCATGAATAACGCTCCCGCAGAATCGGTATTTACACCATTAGGTGCAGTCTACAGTACAATTTTCCTAAAATACCTCCGAATTGCAGATTGTAGATGGAGAGACCAGACGAAATGCAAAATTAGCAGAACGTTATGGCCCACCTACAACCTTAAGCAATCGTCAATATTGTTAAACATGAAACGACGGGACGCTTGGAGACTAACGACAGTCATAACTGGCTTTTGGTCTGTGGGAGAACAAGCAGCCAAAATGGGCATCCCTCACAATACATCCTGTCACAGTTGTAAACAACCGAAGAAAAAGGAAACAATATTCCATTTCCTATGTGAATGGCCTGCCCTATGGAAAGCAGAATGTTAACCCTGGGCCAACAGCTGTTTAGAGTCTCGAACAACTATCTGGCTTAGACGTAAACAACCTAATAAAGTTCTGAAACCGCACAGACTGGATAAAGTCATGCTGCAAATAACCGTTAAACACGTTGATAACGAGGATGTGACCACACAATGGTGCAGAAGCGCTAGTTGGATTCTGGAAGGATCACGCCTTTAACCAACCAACTAACCAACCTGGTACCGGCTAGGAGAACTAGTGGTCGATATAACTGTAAATAGTCGTATTTCTGCTTCGATTGGAAGTAAGTTTATATAATCAAAGAAAAGTAGTTTATCCCATAGAAAATTGATTGAATTTTTTATTATTTTGGGATATATAGCAAATCTAAATAATAAATAGGTAATTGGCTCGTACACTCCTCCTATTTGTGGCGTACTTCTTGATGTTGTTCCCCAAATGGAGGGACCTACAGTTTTAAGCCGTCCAATGGCTTTTTATGAGAAGCTTTTCCATGGCAGAAATATAGCCGGCGGTTTGCCATTGCCTGCCGACGGATAACCGCAATTGAAGAATTCTTTTTTATTATTTCGCCGTTTCATGCACGGAGACTCGAACCTACGCACTCATGCATGGTAGTCACACGCCAACTCATTCGGCTATGACGGCGGGAAATCTTAGTGAGGCCAAAATTGAGTTGGCTCTGGTTTGGGTTATATCAAATGAAAACACTTTTGGGGCAAAGCTGCGGTTACCACCTAATGCATGGCCAGAAAAGTTCTTGGCCTAACACATAAATGGCACAAGTTTTACGGTATTCACCTCTCTTTCAGTTACTACTAACCTTAAAGAGACAGCTTTTAGAATTGCATGATATTCTATTGATTAGTTCGTGGCTTTTTGTGCCAAGAGTGACGATACTTTTCATATTTTCAAAACAATGGATCGAAAAGAATTTCGTGTTTTAATTTTGCACTGCTTCTTGATGAAGAAAAACATCGTTCGAGCAAAGCAATGGCTTGAAAATTGTTATGGGGACTCCGCTCCGATATAAAAAGAAGATGATGGTTTAATATTGCACGAGCATTTGACTATGAGAAAGCTCTGTTCAAAGTGGGTGTCGCGTTTGCTCACTGTTGGCCATCATCAAGGCAACGCATTGTGTCAAAAGTCATTCAAAACCAAGATAAAACTACATGAATTGAACTTCGAATTGCTCCCACATCCACCGAATTCGCCAGATTTTACTCCCAGTGACTACTGGGTGTTCGCAGACCTAAAATGAAATGCTCGCTGGTAAGAAATTTCGCTCCAATGAAGGAATTATCGCTGAAACTGAGGCCTATTTTGAGGCAAAATATAAATCGTTCTAGAGAAGTGGTATTGAAATGTTAGAGCGCCGCCGGAAGGATTGCGTTGTTCTTGTCTCTTTTCAACCCATGTGTTATCTATAAGATAAAAATTGCTATTATTGAATTATAATTTTTTTTTGTAGCAACTTTGAATGCTTGTAGTATGAGATCTACAGGAGTTCTAGTAGAGAGAGAAACTCTTGAACACCTTCTGTTTTCTTGCCCTGCATTAGCTAGAACCCGAATGAAATGTTTAGGAACTTTACAATATGAGAGGTTTGAATGTCTCTCGGGGTTAGAGCTTCAGAGCTTGCTCAGATTCGCCAAAGTCACAGATTTATTACAAGAAGCCTACTAAAGGGAAACGTAAGGGTCAAGCTCCATCTGGTACCACTAAGGACCAATAGGCCTATGTGATGGTTTTCAGCGAGCCAGGTCAACCCAACCTAACCAACAGGAGTTCTTTTCTTTTCGTCTAGTGAGTACATAATTATATAAACTCCAAAGACTATATTACAGATATGACTCAACTAAAAGTGCATGACTAAGAGTATAAAGATTCAAGATCGAGCTAAAGCGGGACCTCGGGAGCGCG
This sequence comes from Anastrepha obliqua, assembly GCF_027943255.1. NCBI lineage: Eukaryota > Metazoa > Arthropoda > Insecta > Diptera > Tephritidae > Anastrepha > Anastrepha obliqua. Next base: position 108,236,628 of record NC_072894.1, on the reverse strand, counting down.
AAATCTAAGTTAAGGCTACTTAATTTGATGAGAGCTCTTGAAATAGGTTCAAAAGAGTATAGCCAGCCTTTATTAGCTTGAGGTGAAATGGTAACTGAATGCGTGGTATTCGATAAGCAACATTGAAACTTATTAGCTCGATTACTTCAGGGAAATTAACGAGACTAGAAATGATATCACAGGCAAACCCCAGCGATTGAATGGTTTTTCTCGACAGAAGAGACTTTATTACTAAAAACATATAATAGGTAGTAGACGAATTCAGAAGATCAGATGAATGAAATGGCTTGAGAGCAAAATGAATGCAACTCCGCTGCTCTCCTTCAATTCGATAAGAGTAAGTTGAATAAATTGGGATTCCATATTGGAGAAGAGGAAGTATTCCAATTTTGACCGCACTAAAGAGTTAAATTAAATTTTTCAAGCGAGCGGATCTTTAAAGTTTGTATTAAAGCGGCGGAGGAAAGCTAGATCAGAGTATGTTTTGGAAAAAAAGAGTTCATCGATTAGTAAGGGTGTGTATCGAGTAAAGCGCTACTCCTAGATCCAGACTGAATTGTCAAATTGCCGATTTTCCCAGTTATTCAGGAGGTACTCAAAAGATGCGCTTCGAAAAAGAGATTTGAAAAATTATAAGCTTTTCCAGTTTTCCACTTTTCACATTTATGGAAATTCGCTAAATACATTTTTTTACAGTGCATCCTTTTGACCGCTGAAGGAATGTTTTACAAGAGCTGCCAAAGCTGGCATGCAAGTGCAATACAAAAGCACAGTAAAGGCACGCTCTCCGAGGGTCGTAACAGCCAACTGTGTGCCGTACATTGTGGCCAAAACAAAATAATGTAATAAACAGCAACAACAACATACAAAGGTACAACAATAGCAATACAAAGGTACGACTCAATGGGTACTGCAAAAGGAATTTCATACTTACATAGCTTACTGGGGAATGCGACCAAGACCGGTCAAGTGGACGCTCGCGATAATAACCGCAAAGTGGGTGCGAATGAAGGTGAAGCAAGTAGTTGCAAAGTAAGTAAGAATGAGAAAAAAACAACAACAACAACGGAATATTCAAATTTTATTGATTTCGTGATTTTCGTGAACTGCTCCATTTACGGCGAGTACACATACACATACACATATGCATGTGACTGTAGCACGTACAAAGTTACAGTGAATCACATATAAGTATGTGTGCGTGTGTGTATATATTTCATGTTAATTAACACAAATATTTGCAATGCAAAACAAAAAGCGCCCTCGGTACACGGCATGAAATGAAATCACGAAGAAAAATTTGAAGGAAATCTTGAATTGAGTGAATGTGAATTCGGGAACCCGCTGCTTGATATAGCGACGAAGAAAAAAAAAAAATTAAAAAAAAAAAGAAATTAGAGTAGGTTAATGGGAGCAACGACGAGGTCAATATGCAATCATACGTGGGTATACTTGGCATTTGAAATTGTTTGCGTTACACTAACAACGCACATAAACACGCGCACAAGTACACATACACACACATGCACCCACACAAGCGCACGCTTGTCGAAAGTCCCAAATACAATATATAAATGCTGGAATTGTGTTTTTTTAATGAATTATCGTAAAAGGCGAAAAGAGGAAGTAAAAATGGGATTTTCCTACTCACCTTGAATGCTTTAAAGGATGAAACCACATAGGATGCACCATCTTCCAGCTCATCCAAATGATATTTGCGATCGCCATCCATTGAGAAAACATAACGTGCACCACGTGGCAAATCCATTTTCGGTGAAATCTTATCCAACAAACTATCCAACGAGGTAATATCACGTCCGGGACGATAACGCAACTCCACACCCGGAAAGAAGGGATCCCCATTGCGATAGAAGACCACACGTCGCGCCTTCCAGTACGAAAGATTATTATACCGACTAGCGGCGCTCATTGCGGAATTCAATTGCGCATTGGACGATAACTCTGGCCGAGATTTGGAGCGTATTAGCGGCACCACTGGCGGTTGCTCCGAATTCTCACTCATATTATCGATGTATGTGGGACTTAGGGCACGACTTTGGCGTCCACTTGACGGACCGCCTACTATACCGTTACGCTGTTGCCAATAATCACCAATCGGTCCAGCACTTATACCACCAGCTGCACCCTGTAATTCATAATCTTCATTATCACTCTCCTCGGCTTCACGCAAGTGATGCTGTATCGGATGAAAGCTGCTCTCGCGTCCGCCGCCACGTAGTGATTGTGGTTGTGCTTGTGGACTCTTTAGGGGACTGTTGTTGTTGTTGTTGTTATGGTGATTGGTATTATTATTGTGGTACCCGTTGGATTTCGTATAATTAGTGTTGTTGTTGTTGTTCGATTCATGAAACTGTTTGACCGCGCCGTATGATGAAACGCTACCTTCGAACTGTGCGGCAGAACTAATTTGTGCCGTTTCGTTGCCATTGTCCATACCTGATGGTGGCTGTAGCGGCGGCGGTGGCGGTGGCGATGACGATGTTGGTGCTGGCAAGGGCGAAGGCATTGGCTCGTTAGTCGACACACCACCATTGCCCATAGTGGACGCCTCAGCAGCCCCATCCCCAGCGTCGTTAGACGACATTGCGATAGAAATTTGTGGGTGCTGGTTTTAGTTCTTGCTGTTGTTGTTGTTCTTTAGTCGCCCACTCACACGCTAGCTGGCGCTTGGATTCTTTGCAAGCTTTGCTGCGAACTCTTGTAATGTTGCTAATCTTTGCTCGGTTTCTGGTGGCCCCAGCGCCTTGGGGAGGCGTTGATTTGATTGTTGTTGTGCTTTTTTTGGTGAATACTGCCTTTGCAAATTCTGGCTAAACTGTGATTTGCCGATTTTACTATGACTTTTAACTTTACTTCGCACTTTTTTCCGTACCAGTCTACTTACTATTCTCACAAGTTGCTGCTCACACCTTTCCTACCTTTTTAACTGCAGCAGTGAAAGTATTTCTCACCTTGTTTTTTTGCTACTTACGCTCTTCTTACCTTTAATTGTTATACAGCTGTTTTATTTACATTTGTTTGCGCTCTCTTTGCGTTAGCCTGCTAGTGCGAATTTTTGAAGTTCTAGTTCTAGCCACAGGAACGAGAAAGAGAGAGAGTGAGTAAGATTGAAAGCGCTTACACAATTACATTTTCTCGCTCACAAAGTCATAAGCAGTTATTTTCAAGTCGTAGACGAAGTTAAGATTTTCGTCTGGAGATGACGAAGTGCACAAAACAATCCGAACTCACTGCTTGAAGACTCTCTCGTCGAGCACTTGCGAGAAAGTAGCCGGGCGGCTTTACCGTTATTTGTTAGCGTCTATTGTTGTTTTTGTTTACCTAACTAAAGTGCTTTTTGCGTGACTTTGTAGTTGTGTTGTTGTTATTATATTTGTGGCCTTTCGTGCCTTTTGTTTTCATAAACAATGTGCGCTTGTTGTGAGGCGTTAAAGTAGCACTTGTGAGATTTTGTTGTGTGTTTAAGTGTTGAATTTATTGCTGTGTGTGTTGTTGTTGCTTGCGATTGCTTCCACTGCTACTGAGTTGAGATTTTTGATTGCGGTTGATTTTATATGAATTTTCTTGTAATTGTGTTTGGGTATTCGACTTTGCGAGGTGAGTTTTTATTGGTTTCGTTGTTGTTGTTTGTTTTATTCTATATTTGCAAAATTTCTTTATTGTGTTTTTCTTTCAAGTAGTTTGCACTATCCTTTGCATTTGTTTTCCCGTTCACACTTTCTTTCAGTTGCTTGACAACAACACTTTGCCTTGCGGGCAAATAATGGTTCACTTCAGGCAACACTTAAACGCTTGCATATGTATGCGTGTACACTTTGCTCACATAAATAAGCCAGTGCATATTTTTACAGTACTCGCAATATTTTTCTTTTTATATTTCGATAATTTTTTATAAAAAAGCTGGGCATTATATTAAAAAAAATTGTAAATTAAAGTCTCAAGCTTTATGCAAAATTGAGCAGATTTCAAAAATTACTTTTAAAATTTTTTATATAAATATTTTTCGTTAATTTTTTATAAAAAAGTTGTGCGTTACATAAAAAAATTATAAATTAAAGTTTCAAACTTTATACAAAATAAAACAAATTTGAAAAATTTCTTTAAAAGTTGTTTATATAAATAATTACGGTACTTTTTTATAAAAACGTTATGCATTATATACAAATAATTATAAATTAAAGTTTCAAACTTTGTACAAAATTGAGCAAATTTCAAAAATTACTTTAAACATTTTTTATATATTTTTCGTTAATTTTTTATAAAAAAGTTATGCATTATATAAAAAAAAATATAGATTAAAGTCCCAAACTTCGTACAAAATTGAGCAAATTTCAAAAATTACTTCCAAAATTTTTTATATAAATATTTTACGTAAATTTCTTATAAAAAAGCTATGCATTATAAAAAAAATTATAAATTAAAGTCTCAAACTTTGTACAAAATTGAACAAATTTCAAAAATTTCTTTGAAAATTTTTTTAGTAAATATTTTTCGTTAATTTCTAACAAAAAAGTTATGCATTATATAAAAAATTATAAATTAAAGTGTCAAACTTTGTACAAAATTGAGCAAATTTCAAAAATTACTTTGAATATTTTTTATATATTTTTCGTTAATTTTTTATAAAAAAGTTGTGCATTATATAAAAAAAAATATAAATTAAAGTCTCAAACTTTGTACAAAATTTACATAAATTTAACAAATTTCATAAATGACCTTGAAAATTTTTTAAGTCCTAAATAAAAGTCTATAGAAAATTTCTAAGTACGCAGTTTTATAGCTCATTAAATTTAAGTGTCAGAAAGTGCAAGTTCGAAGTCGCTCTAATACGCTATTATTTTTCAAAATTGCAATATGAAAGATTTCCTAACCAGTGCTTTATATGGCAGGAAATTCTCAAAATCGTGTCCAAAAAATAACTAAAAAATAGTCAAAAATTAACGCGACTTTTGAGTCAGTTCAAATTTACATTTTCTGATACTAAAATTAAATATACAACAGAATTGCATACCCGGTAGCCTTCTAAAGATTCTATTAACAAGTTATAATTTTGATAATAATTTTGTTTTAATTTTGCAATTTATTAAATTTTTGTTATTTTCGTACTAAGAACTTGATTTCTCTTGCACCACGAGGTATGTTTTTATAAAAAACTCATTGTAAAAAATAAAGTGTCTTAATTATATGAGCACAAGTGTATATCCCTGCATATTTACCTAGATGTAAATGATTTGTGTTCTGTTGTGGTCTTAGGACGAATTTAAATGCTATATGAGTGTAAATCGTTGCGGTAGCTCAATATGCTCGTTTTTTGCTTGAGTCCCTTCACTTTATTACAAGTATTACAGAAGCTGACGGTGACGCTGGCGTTTCTGTTAACTGCGCAGCTATCGTTCACAGCGTTGCTCACACTACGAAGCAAATTAAATTGAAGTGGTGACTGAAATTTTTGCAGCAGTACACCAGCACAACAGTACGGCAGATGGCGCTGTAAGCTACAGTTAGTATGCCAGCTAAACTTTACATCAGCTAGCCGTTAGTGCGTATGTAAGTAGTAAGTATTTTCAAAATTTAGAGTTACAGCCTCTTTCACTGATTCTTGATGGAATTTCGATGTCACTGATTTTCTTAACGCTGATTTTTTCGGTTTTTGAGGTTCGGCTCATTCAAACATAGCACTTTTCTAAAATTTTAATTTAATTTTATTTATTTATTTCAAGCAATCAGTAGTTCCCATACTAGTTTCACTGTGAATGAATGAATGTCGTATACGAAAATTTTCTGAAATTGCAAAAAAGAGGCAGAACTTGAACTAGAAAAATTAACACCAATCGAAACTTCGTCTTATACCTCGCACATCTTTCAAATTGTTCTTTGTGGGATAAGAAGAGAGGTATAGAAGTTTGTGAAGTGAAGAGTTTAGAGAAAGAAAGACAGACTTATTTTACTTCGCACAACTTATCGAGTGAATATGGCTACAAAAATGTATACTAAGCTTCAGCCACCTCTATACCTACAGCTCCATGGCTGCAAATGGTATTGGAGCTGAATGACAATGGGGAAATAACTTCAGATACTTCACTTGTTTACGTATAGTCGCAATGGTCTTTCAATGGAAAAACCTTGCAATACTTAAAATATTAACGAAATGTGGCGAGGGCATAAAATTAGGGTTTTCAGAGAGAGCCAATCTAATTTAAAGGCCTTAGAAACCGATAGTACCTGTTCAACTATAGTTCAGCAAAGTAAGTTGAGCCTAACCTCCATTGCTAGGTGAAATGAGCTTGAAATTACATGGGTGCTGAGACACTGTGGTGTTCAGAGCAATGAACTGGCTAATAAATTGATTAACTGCGGCTCCTTGGTGCGTCCAATTGGAAGGGAACCAGTTTTAGGATCGAACAGAGCAGCACCAGTTCGGTAAATCAAGGTAATAAGCAATAAACCTCATCAAAGTCGTTAGTGCAGAATCGATATTTTTAAAACAACTCAGAGTTTCTTGCGAGTGGCAAAAATTCCCTGACTAAACTCTACCCGAGGGTGCCGCCAGGGAAATGGATCTCGACATTCTTCTCACTTCCCTTTCACTTCTAATAATCGTATTTTCGAAATTTGTTGTAAGAAAGTGGACAAGGAAGTGAGGTGAAAGGCAGTAAGAGGTGGTAGCAAGATTCCTTCTCAGACAGAGAAGGAAGGCATGAGCTGCGACTCCTGAGAAAACTAATTATGAAACAAAATCCAGGCGAACGTAATGCGGTTCCCAAAGGCATCATCAGCTCTCCATGGTGTATAAAATACATCTCATTTGGAGCATAAGGATTTTTGTTTTTTCTTTTTCCTTGTTCACTCCTCTCGGGAGTATAGGGTCTCGACAAGATTCTTTCTTCGTACACGGTTCTGTGCTGTTGCTTTTGCACTGTCGCATGAGATTTCGGCATCTGCTAGTTCGCGCATCATCGACCTTCTTCAAGTGTTTTTTGGTCGACCGCGGCCTCTGCTCCCTTGCGAGTTCTAGTGCAGTGTCATTCTTGAGATGCTATCTGGTGGTTTTCTCAATGTGTGACCTATCTATCGTCACTTTCTGCATTTGATTTGCCTAAGGATGGATTCCTCATTCGTTAATCTCTACAGTGCGCCATTACTGATGGTGTTTGGCCAGAATATTCTGCAGATGATGCGGAGGCATTTGATGACGAAAGATTGTAGCCTCTTTGTGATGGTATCGGAAACCAGCCATGTTTTGCTTCCGTACAGCAATACGGATTTTACGCATAAGCGGAATATTCGTAGTTTAGTGCACCTGAAGATTTGCGAACTTTCCCATGCTTTTCTCAGTCTTAGATGGTTAATTGTTGGGTCACATGTATTTAGAATAGACAAGCGACATTCTTTTTCTCTCGACAAACTGCTAAGATTTGTAAAAAAATGGGCAGAGGAACAATTAATTTTCACACCACCTGAGCCTCCCTATCAGTAAATATGGTCTGAGTGCTTGGAAGATTTGCGACCATCCACAATTTCATACTACTCCAGTAGTATATTAGGAATTGAGATACTACCAGATTACCAGATATGCAAGCCTATCGATAAGAGGACAGTTCCGTCGTCCAAGATCTTCAACATGTCATAATCGACTGGAGATATAACGGCTTTGGAACTGAGCAGAGACCTTCTTGGTTCATGACAATGAGAAGGTGTAGTTATTTTGTGCAGATACCATCCGGTAGAGGAAAATGAGCTTGAAGTGTACAAGAGTAACATTTGAACATGGAAAAAAGCAGCCTTAGGCAGCCTAATTTACTGCACTTTTTCTCTTGTAAGTCTTGTATGTCGGTTCTACACTATCGAAACGACCCAGATCCGTTCATGGATTGTGACTTCTCTGGAATTTCTTAAATACCTGTTTTGAGGATGTGGTGAAATCATTCCAGCACCACCTCCTCAGCAATCCCGCTCTTGCCGGGATGAGGTTTATGCATCTTTGATCTCACTTTTTCACTGCATCAGCAATATTATTAGATATTATTCGCTTTATCAGTAGTATGAAGCTGTTGAATCAACCATAACAAGTCAACGTTCGGTTCTCTCCGTAACTGACGAAACCAACTGCTCTTCAATCCTATCTTTCCTGTCATTCTCTCTTTGAGCCTTAAAATGGTATCACAAGAGACGAAGTATTGCTTTCTTCATCAAGTGAGTAACCGTATAATGGGTAAATCGAATGGGGCAAAGGGAAGGTGATTGGAAGATACGATATTGAAATCTACACTGACGGGTCATAGATGAATTGTGGTGTGGGAGCTGGCTTCCACTCTGAACCGCTCAACCTATCTCAGTCAATTCGACTTCCTGACTATGCCAGAATGTTTCAGGCAGATCTACTAGCGATCAGAGAAGCATGCAAATCACTAAAACTCTACAAGGAAGTTGGTGTAAGAGTGGCTATCTTTTCAGACGGTCAAGCAGCTATCAAGGTCTTAACTTCTATTTCATCCAAACAAGTGGCAAGGCCGCAAGGCAATGAGATAGCGGATGAGCTAGCAAGTATAGATTCGACACTAGACATAGCAGAGGCGGTGGCAGTCGCCACCCCACTCAACACATTAAAACCATCAATTGCCTCACATTATCATGCTTTAGCCGAAAGAAGATGGAAGCAATTAACAAAAAAACACATGGCCGTCGTACAAAATCCAAAGGACGCATCACCTGTTAGGATGCTCTCGACCAAACATTCTACGCATCACTGCAACCCTAACAGGCCATTGAAAAGATCCCCTGCAGCTAGACTCAACCTACCTTTCAATCCCATCTGCAGAAGCTGTCAAGCGGAAGGTGCAAAGGAAAGTCTTTTCCACTATGTATGTGAATGTGCAGGGCTAGCTGGGTCACGCCTTCGCTCCTTTGGTAAGCCGGTTTTACAGCAAGTTAATGAGATCTCGCACATCGAGATAAAGAATTTGCTGCTACACTTAGATCTCACTAAATGGATCTGACTTAGAAGAAAAAAAAACAACATATCACACGAGGACAGTGGTAGTAAAACAGTGCTGGTTATTAATTAAGATTATTTTAGTGGCAATACTCAACCATTTCAACAACAAAAACAACAACACAGCTTTGATCGAATTGCCCTTTACTATTTTTTATGTTATTGGTAAGAATGTATGGAGTTCTGTGAGAGTTGTAAGGTCTTAGTGGTACTGAGATTGATCGATAGCCGAGTATTTTTCTTCTTTGGCAAGCATTTTTTCATCTTATTTGGAGTATAAGGATACTACAGATTAGTTCAATTTTTTCATACAATATTTTTCTTCTTTAGATTGGAGCCCTAGATACCTGGGATCGTTCGAAACTTCTTCATTGCTTAAAATGCTTAAAATGCGTGTTAAAAATTTTCACGCCTTTGCGCAATTTGAGCAGCGTTTATTTGATTTGTCAACATTCCTTTAGCTTCCTAAACTACGTCTTCTCAATACCAACATTAAATCCGTGTTGTTGTATGGCTGTTAAACTTGGCTAATATCCGACGAAGTAACAAATAAAATTCAAACGTTTGAGAATCGAAAACTGGATCTCACATGTGGCTCTGCTTAATAGATGTAACTAAAGGCCAATTTGTATTCAGATTCGGGTAAGAAAATGGCGTTGGATAGGCCATACTCTGCGCAAACCAGTGCTACGAAAACAGCAGAGCTGCTACATATAAAGTTTTCGTCTTGGAAGATGATAAAAAAAAGTGGAACTATCGCGAGTTTGTACTCAAAAAGCATCAGCTGAGTAATAGAAAGCACTTTAGACAAAAATGAAATCCCCTCTTTCCAATTTGATCCAGAAAAAAGCATTGAAGTTCAGCTACTTTAGACTGGGATCCACTGCGAGCATGAAATAAAGGACACCCAAGGCGCTCATGACGACGTACCAGTTTAGATACCCTTAGTTGTATAGGCGAAAATTTGACATGAGCGCAGATTAAGGCAAAAGCTAAAATAATGGAAATCTTTTGTACTGGCACTATGCGTCCAGTAATCGGTGCGATAGCAATTCCTTTCCACTATTCCTTTAGTTTTCCAACGATGTTAGCACTTAGTTGAAAGTTTTCACAAAAATGTAAATAGCCAAAATAAGTATCGATCAAATTATGCGAAAAAACTCGGTATACTCGAGTTGACGCACGAAAAGTTCCGAGGAAGGAGCATCGACAGGTGCGTAAGTAGTCGTTGCTCATACGCCCGGGGTGTTCGAAAATGTGCGAATAAAATAAAGAGCTTTGCTTTGAAGACTGAAAAGTCAGTTTCTTTGAAGGCTGAAGAGCCTAGTTTTTCAAAATTTACACATATATATATATATATATATATTTCTTTTAATGATAAATGGAACAGTCAACTTTCCCACTTTGTCTTAAATTATATTCCACTTATTTTATGTTCGTTTATGTGATCTAAAATTATCATCATCACCACTATTATTTCCTTTATCATCGCTTAGATTTGTTATTAAATTTCAACACACATACAATTTTTCTTCTTTACATCCATATACTCTCCTTCTACCTATCTCCGCGCGATACTTTGCTTAGGTAAAAGTTCCTCCCTCCCACAGAAAAAAAAACTTTCCTCCTTAGTTAAGTTGTTATTATTGTCGTGCGGCGGTACAGAAACAGTGCACATCCATACCCGCTTGGTACGCCCACTTTTCACGCTTACGCGTTCACCTAAACACTCTTTCCATTTCCTTTCTTCGCCTTGTTTCAGTCAGCTTTGTAGTCATTCACTTCACCATAGCAGATTTCTACATCCTACAGGTTAATGACACTGCCTATAATTAATTTGTTGGTGCACATTTTTAAATTTGCCAGTTTTTGCACAAACTGCGTAAACGGTTTTAATTAATTCAACACTAAAATTCCAGAATGCCTTGCAGTTGTCTTATAGCCAAACTAAAATAAGTTTAAAATTTTAGTACTCAATTTACGCACTGCACTTTTGTAAGCTTTACGCGACTCTTGGCACGCCGCTTTCAACTTGTGTGGCGTCTACTAAGTTTGCCGTTCGAAATGATTTTGAAATTGCGTTTGTAGCGCACATAGGCCTGATGGTTGCCGTGCGCTCAGACGTTTGGTCGGTCAGTCAGAATGCAGAGTTGAAGTGACGACTTGCAAGGTGGGCGCCCGGTAAAGGAGTCAGATGGTGTAAGTCTAAGAAAAAATAAGAGTTTGCTTGGTGGGTGTTTAGTAGAGTAAAGTAGCCATCGAAAATATACGCTGTTGGGACCACCTGCAAAGGGTGGTGCTGTTGAGGTGAACTATCGCGCGACTCGCTGGCTGCCTGACTGTGCAATAGCCACGTACTACGGACATCGTTGTTATTCTTATTGTTGTTTGCTTTTGTTGCCTGTTGTTTTGTTTCGGTTTGCGCGCCATCAGCGAATTATGCCACCACCTCAACGACCGCAATGGGCTTAGTTCCGGTCGCGCTATTGCACAGTGGGTGCAGTTTGAGCATAAAATTTAATACATTAATTCAACGGAATATTGCACAATTTTATGTTTATTGTTTGTACTCATTTTAGGTCATGCAATATTTCTCATTGTAAGTTTATTCATATTTTATTTTATAGAGTTGCAAATAACATTTCAGCATCTAAACAAATTTGGTATTTAACATTTTGAGTGTCAAAACAAAAACCGATGAGGCACCAGTTTTTGATGAATTCAACAGAAAGTTTCTGCATCCTTTTTATTAATGCTATTCATGGCAAATATCACAGACGATGCAAGAAAGAGCCCCCTATGAGCTGGAAAGATATGATAAGATGATCTAAAAGCTGCTGATTTTAGAGGAAAAAGAATTTCCTTCCTTGGGGGAAACTGCAAGTAGTGAAGTACTCGGCGAAGGAAACGTTTGGCGCGTCTCATTGAACTCGACCAAAAGTGTTTCAGCTAATAGCAGCTGAGTACTATGGGAGTTCACATATTAACCCTAGCCAGATTTAGCCGAGTAGGGTTGCAGTCCTAAGCACCAAAAAAAAAAATACCAGTCTAACGGTTAGACGCGATAGAAGTGAAACCTTCCGTAAAACAAACTGAGAGAGAATGAGACGAAAGCAGCATTAGGAGCGGGATAATTATAAGTTCATTATAATATTGCTATAAAGTTCATATTTTATTTTCTTCATTTTATTATTATTCATCCTCAATGTTTTCAATTTCAACAAATGATACGAGTGGCTTATGATAGCTAAAATATGATACAAATGCTTTGGTTTCGATGTTGTCAACATATCTTTGAAATACCGCGTCAATTGTTGTTTTTGATCGTGTTGTCGATTCAGTGCGATTGTTACACATTTTTAAATTGAATGTTGTATTGAGAAAGTCAATTGAAGGAACCGCTGTGTCCAATGCAAAATTTACGTTAAAATCGCCACTTAAAATCATTGGAACTTTATCGTAATCTTTTCTAAGTATCCGCGATACTTCTGGTGTATACTTTATTAAATTTTCGTGAATGAATTCCGTGATGCTATTTATTGATTTTTTTTTCTGTCGATATTCACGACACTTTTCTGCATTGTTTTTCGGCATAATTGCGGTAAATATTTAAAAATGAAAATATTTACGAATATAAAAATACACACGCGGTTGCTATTATGAGCGTCCCCAGCAAAACCTGCGTGACCGAAACTCTAACACAATTACATTTTTTTGAATGTTACAAACACATATGCACGCAGGTTTTGCTGGGGCGTGACCGAAACTCTAACAGAATTACACATATGCACTCGTATTTGTTTGAAAATCGACTTTTTTTTTGGTTCTCCGTCACCTTTGGAAAATGTGTAAACAGTAAGCAAACTTTATTCATATATTTTTCCTCATTTTTGCATCAGTAAAATTAAACAAACGCCATAGCCGAATGGGTTGGTGCGTGACTACTACTCAGAATTCACAGAGAGAACGTCAGTTCGAATCTCGGTGAAAACACAAAAATTAAGGAAAACTGTTTTTCTAATAGCGCTCACCCCTCAGCAGGCAATGGCAAAACACCGAGTGTATTTCTGCCATGAAAAAAAACTCCTCATAAACATATCATAAAATAAAATAAAATAAAATAACTGTATAAAAAATTTTTTTTTCTTGTGATTCGAACCAAGAATTTTGGATCGGAAGCTCACATTGCTAGCCGCTCGGCTATCGCGCCATGCTGCCGGCGCTGGCGTAAAAGTTATTTAGTTCGTCGCTACGTTTATATGTAATATTCGTAGCCAAGAGTGTCGCTTTTTTCGTTTCACTTTTTCTCAAATCACTCCCAACGATTCTAAAGAAGTTTTCACTTCAAAAAAATGAAAGTACTCTAAGGCGTATTAAGAGGTGGTGCACAGTGTCATCGTACTTACGAGGATAGTCGGAAGACTTGCTAAGATGAGGGAGGATTTTTTCGTTTTGGAAGATGACAAAAAAAAAGTGGATCTATGGCCTCAACAAGCATGAGTTGGATAATAGAAAGCACTTTAGACAAGAACGAAATTCCCCTCTTCAACTTGATCGAGAAAAAATCATTAAAGCTCATATAGTTGTTAGGGCCGAGGCTATATATGTTTTCTCGTGGTTCCTAGGTGGAGCATAGGGCGTCATCCGTTTCAGTAATCTAAACATTTATTATAAGATGAATAGGTGATTGGCCTTCTGCATCCATGCAGAGAGAGCAGGGCTGCCGGCTATGCCACCAGGCTGGCAAAGGTAAAAGCAAAGGCACCTTTTCCTAGCTGATAGAAAGATTATATCGCCTTGACTATGTCGGCAGAGCCTCTTTAGCCTCTTTAGCAGCGGGTACCAAATCGAAAACCGTCAGTCGAGGACAGTGAGTGGAGGTTGTCATTTCGAAAGGAGTTGCTGTGTTACACGCATCACTTGCCCCTTATACCCCTCCGAGACTGAGCTTCATTCAATTAATTGCGAGCGAGTGAAGCATAGCAAACATATATTTGTAATTTTGATAAAGAGAGCCCATACCCATATGAGATGGTAAAGCAATGTGGGATAAACATTCCCCATATAAGCAGTTCGAGTGACAGTCGTTGGATAGATATAAATCCGGCAGCATAGAACCGAAGCCCAGGGAATGAGCATTTTGTTTAGCATTTCCGTATTGGAGGAAGGAAACTTTTCCTACGTACTCATTCCTGAGAAGATAGCTTTATTGACCGTCCTAGCTATGATAATCGTGAGCCGAGCCATCTTCAGACCTCCATTGCTCCTGTTCAACTCTCAACAGTTATATTATATTGTGCATCAATTGACCTCATTAGTTATAACAGGCGTTTGTGCTCTAAACTCAAGAGCGGGTTAGATTCTCCAACTCGCCTATTGAAAAAATGTGGTCTTCAGACTCTGTGCACTGATATGTTTGGAAAGTATGCTCCCAGAGAAGTGAATTCTGCTGAAGTAATGAATGAGAGATGGTATTCGAAGAGCTCCTTTAATAAAAAAGCAAAGCGAATTTCCTTAAATTTTGTGCGGGTACTTGTGTTTCTCTATAAACAATGCGGCGCTCGTGACTTGAGATGGTCAGCTAATTTGGAGAAAGCTAAGGGAAATTGTTGGTTGTTGTTGCCGCAGCGCTGTGAATTTGTGCATGACTATCATTTGGGGAGTCTGGGTGCGAGGCTCATTGTGGGCATGAAATATTAAATTCTAGGGAAAGTGTTTTTCTAATAGCGGTTACTCCTCGATAAGGGGTGACAAACCTTCGAGTGTTTTTATGGAATGAAAAAGTTCCTAATAAAAAATATCTGCATTTCGGATTCGCAAAAGCTACTCTCGGCCAAGCAGCTGATGTAAAAGCTATACTTAAACTCCATTTCACACTTTTTTCAATTCAAACTGCGATTTTTTATGCTTAAAATTTTTGAGCTTTCGCATTTCAGCTAATTTTTAAAGGCTAGTTTTCCAAGCTCCTTCGACGCGGAGATGTATGGCATCTGCCTATGTGTAGAGATAAACTTAGACAAAAATTTCCGGAATGAGTACTCACTGATTTTTGAGTGAAACTGAGTAAACTGAATTTACTAGGAACGCATAATCACATCCGGCTGTGTCCCAGGACACAGAAGTATACCAGAGAACGAAGTAGCGGCGTGAGAGGTTGCGGCCTCGTCATTAATAGGACCTAAACACTTCCTTGCTATGGGACAACACACTATCAAGGAGAAATTTATGAGTGGAGAGCAAAGGCTAAGGGAGATTTGCTGACACCAAACTATGGGGTTGCGACAGACGAAGTCCTTACTGTGGACAACCAAAGGAGGTTTAAAAAACGGATATACTGAGAATGCGCAGTCATCTGCACATGATCGGGCCATGGTCCACTGGTTCTTGTTTTTTCTACGATCAATCTCAACAGACCCTAATGCATCTCTTCCTTGAATGCAGCGCTATAACGCGGAGGAGGTTGATACATCTCGGCCAATTGCAGTCAGAAGAAAGGCACATATCAGGCTCAATCCAACCACAGCTCTATCAAGAGTTTATTAAGGAAACTGGGTCTGGATGAGGTATTGTGGTTAGTGGAGGACACAAAAGGCCATGAGGTTGAAGAGCAAAGCTCAAAGTCATCTTTCTATCTATAAGGCTTCATCTCAATACAGAAGCTTTTGTGGTCTTAAGCTTCAAATAACTTATAATACAAAAAAAAAGTGTCGATTTATTTTGTGGGTTTGAGTTTTTATACTTTGTAAAAACAGTATTTCTAAAGCACAATCCAAGTTAAAATAAGGAAATATATGCAGGAAATAAATTCTCTTAGCCAACTTTGGAGCATAAAAATTTTTATTGACTGATCATTGAAAATCAATGCAAACAAGAAGCAAATGAGAGAGTTTTTGAACAAAGAAAATTTTTCTTTTGTATTTTATTTCTTTACAAAAAATTTGTCTAACATAAAATAAAAAAAAAAATAATTTCTAAAAAATAATTTTTTAAGTTAAAAAATTAATTTAAAAAAATGAATTAAAGAAATTTCTAAACAACAATTCTTTAATAAAAAAAATAATTTAGAACAAAACTGTTTTTCTAATTTATTTTTCTAAAAAGTTTAAAACAAAATTTTCTTAAATAAATTAAAAAAAAATTTTTTCTAAAATAAATTAAAAAAAATTTTCTTTTTCTAAAATAGTTTTAATTTTTTATTTTTCTAAAATAAATTAAAAAAAATTTTTTTTAGAAAAAATATATTAGAAAAAATTTTTTCTAAAATAAATAAAATTTTTTTCTTTTCTGAAAAAATAAATTAGAAAAAATTTTTTTTTCTATAATAAATTAAACATTTTTTTTCTAATTTATTTTTTTCTAAAATAAATGCAAAAATTTTTTTTCTGATTTATTGTTTTCTAAAATAAATGAGATTTTTTTTCTAATTAATTTTTGTCATTAAAAAATTATTTTTTATTTATTTGATTTTATAATAGAATTTTTTTTTTTTAATTTTAATTTTTTAGAAAATTTTGTTTGTTTTTAAGTAAAAAATGATTTGTTCACAAGTTTGATTTTGCAGTCATTAGTGCAGTCAGTGAATAATAATAATTTTTGTTTCTTGTAAAATGTATAACTTGAATTCCTTCAACTCAAGTTTATGTTTAATATGCTCGTCTCAATATCAGGCATACGAACCTGCAAAGAAGTTAATACGAAAGCTTTAAACGAGACCCGATAAGAAGACTGATACGAAGGTAGAGCTGAAACTTGAATCCAACAGCGTGAACTGAGTTTTTCACCTTTAACTCAGAGCTTAGGTTATTAATGAATTTTTTTATTTTATCCATGAACTCTAATGTTAACAGCTACTGGAGCTTGGCGGGCTAAGTAAAAATATTGTGCTAGTAAATCTGTGTCTCAGTAAGTAATTTTACCTATGCCGTGAAAACATCTTAATATTTACTACACATTTATTTGAACTAGTTTGTCAAAATTTAGGTCTCTTATATTTGTTATAATTTATGGTGACAACTTGGCTGGAAGCCTCCTACTGTGCACTGTATGGTCTTTTGGCCTTTTCGCTTCGCAGTGACTTGACTTAAATATTGCAACACCATGGCAAGTGAAAAGCAAAACATAAACAAAGGCAAGCAGCAAGGTAACAGTAAATTTCGAAGCGTATTTGTTGCACGCCATTTTTGGTGCTCAAAAAGGTGCCGAAAAAAGAAAGTTATGGGTAAAACTGCGGATACCCATACCCGCTACTCGCTAAACACCTGCTTGCTTACATTTCTTCTTTGCGTTGTTGTTTTTTCTTGCACCATTGTTTTTACTTTAACACTCATTGGCCACTTCTCATTCATAGCTTAAGCGTTGCTCCATTATGTGTTTGTTATATGAAAGTTGCATGCAACTAAGTAACTCGCAGGCCGCAAACCGACAATCTTCCCCAACTGGTTCTTCTCATTCAACCATCACAGAACGGTAATAATTTCTACCTACTTTCTTACTGTTATCGCAGGCGTTCTGTGGTGTCGGTGTTTATTGCGACGGTTGCGGCTCTTTGATACATTAAATGGAATTTCCTTAGCCGAGAGTCGCAACACTCAAGTCGCATTGGGTTTATGTGTTGGTTGGTGTTTTGTTTTATTCTTTTATTTGTTCTTTGTTTTTTTGTTGTGTCACGCTCACTTGTCTGGACAGTCCAAGCGTGCTACAAATCGCAACGTTTCGGTTCGCCATATGCCGTTGCATGCCATTATTTGTCGCATACACTCACACATGCGCGCTTACGAGTATTTGTATGGGTACATTTACAGCCGCATAAAAAATTGGGCCAACTGCTGGTCAAAAGTGAGAGTGTGTGCGGCGAATGTGGGTTTTTATTGTGAGTATATCGCATTTCTTCCTCCATTTCATTTTATGTGATTTGTTTTTGATATTACTGGATGGTGGCACATGGTTTTTATAAAGTCCTGAGAATAATTGTTTGTTTATGATGAGGAATTGAAAAGATTCAAGGAAGTAAAAAGTACTGAGTCCTAGAATTTCGGGCCCAATCGTCGGTAGAATACCTAAACTTATGGTGATCGCACCCTCAGAATATCTAGCAGGGAATTTTGTTTCATTGTAGTAGTAAAAAAGCAGGGATGGTGGAAGGGACAACTTTCAACGCCCCACACTTTTAACAAATACACAGATGGTTTCAAAGCGGAAGAAGGGGTTGACGTCGCAGTTTTCTGTCCGAAATTAGAAAATGAACAGTCATACAGCTTACCGGACTACTGCAATGTGTTCCAAGCTAACATCTATGCGGCAACGAAAACCGCAGAATTAGCCATAGAGAAAGAACACTACTTCGAACTCTCAAATGAACTCTTAGATTGACAGCCAAGCAGCCACCAAGGCAATCGCAGCTGTAATGACAAACTCACACTGCGTACGTGAATGCCGGAACAGTATGGAGAAACAAGCCACCATCTATTTGGTTCCAAGGTACAAGAGAATTGAAGGAAACGAGAAAGAGGATATGCTAGCCAAACCAGGTGCTAATCTTCCAGTAGCTAGCACGGCCGGTATACAACCACCTCTCTGCGAACAACGAGTGGATATAGATGCAGCAATGATTCGAGAAGCGAACTCAAGACGGGAAGGGCCAGCTCATGTGGGATCACTAAAATCATGATACGCAAGCACAACGTCAAGTCTCTCACTCTCTTCTCAGGGAAGAGTGTAAACTTGTAGTAGGGATACTGACCGGACACTGTTTCACTGAAGTTGGTGCAGAACGATATATGCACGTAATTATCAACTAGTACACAAAAACGTTCAGCCTTCCTAATGGAGACATAAATACTATAAATTAAAGGTCTCTTGAAAATTCTACCAGACAATTTCTTCTAGTAACAACTGCTCATGAAGATCCCGATACCCTAATCGTTGACGACGGAATTGTCGTTCCGCTACCGGGCCATTGCGAGGTGAGAATAGCGATAACGCGGCTAAAGAACAACAAAGGCGCGGGAGCCGACGGACTGCCGGCTGAGCTATTCAAATGTGGCGTAGAGGAGCTGGTAAGATGCATGCATCAGCTTCTATGCAAAATATGAAATTGAAGTGTGCTCTGCCCAATCCATAAGAAAGGCGATCCTGCAATCTGTGCGAATTACCACGGGATTAGTCTTCTAAATATCGCCCATAAGGTTCTAGCAAGCGTATTTTGTGAAAGGCTGAGTCCCACCGTCAACCAACTGATTGGACCTTATCAGTGTGGCTTTAGACCCGGAAAGACCACCATCGACCGGATATTCTCAATACGCCAAATCTTGGAAAAGACCCATGAAAGGAGAATCGACACACATCATCTTTTCGTCGATTTCAAAGCTGCATTCGACAGCATGAAAAGAAGTTACCTATATGCTGCTATGTCTGAATTTGGTCTCCCCGCAAAACTAATATAGAGATGCAAGGTGACATTGCTCAACACCAACAGCGCCATCAGAATTGGGAAGTACCTCTCCGAGCCGTTTGATATCAAACGAGGTTTCAGATAGGGTGACCCGCTGTCGTGTGACTCGTTTAACCTAATGTTGCAGAGCATCGTATGAGCCGCAGAACTTAATCGATATTGACATCATCGGCCTTAACAACCACGTTGTTAGTTCTGTGTTTTCCAAGCTATATAAAGAAGCAAAGCGAATGGGTCTGGTGGTGAACGAGGATAAAACGAAGTACCTCCTTTCATCAAACAAACAGTCGGTGTACTCGCGTATCGGCACCTACGCCACTGCTGACAGTTATGGTCAGCCTTGAAATCCAACTGAGAATCTCTCTTGCCAACAAGTGCTAATTTGGACTAAATGCTCTCTCTACGAAGAACAAAACTAATACTCTAGAAGGCTGTCATTATCCCGGTCTAAGTATGGCGCAGAAGCGTAGACGATGGAAATATCCGATAAAGCGTCACTTGAAGTGTTTCTGAGAAAGATTCGGTGAAGATTTTTAGACCTTTGCACGTTGGCGATGGCGACTTTGGCAGGCGATGGAACGATGAGCTGTATGAGATTTACGACGACATAGGCATAGGACAGCTGACTGGGCCATGTCGCCCGAATAGATACAAACGCTCCGACTCTGAAAGTATTCGATGCGGTACCAGCTGGTGGTAGTAGAGGAAGAGGAAAGTGTCCCCTGTGTTGGAAAGATAAGATGGAGAAGGACGTGACTTCACTTAGTGAGTCCAACTGGCGCCGGTTAGCAAGAGAAAGAAACGACTGGCGCGCTTTGTCAAACTCGGCTGAAATCAGGTAAGCGGTTATCACGTCAATTAAGAAAAAAATTAAGGCAAAATAGTCAGAATATTAGGCTGCGCACGTATGAAATATCTGATTTGGTTATGGCAGCTGTTCTAATTTTGAGGAAATTTCGGATCCATTCTCGTATAACAAATTACGATTGTGCATTTCCTTCCATTTGTTGCTGTATTGCAAGACTTAAGCAACTAATAAAAATTTTGCTTTCTTTTTCAACTCTCCTGGACAGTCTTCTGAGGAGCGCTGAATGTACGAGTAATCCGTATGAAATAATATTTTATAGCAAACATTAAAAAAGTTAGGTCGTTCGCGTTAGCTGTTAGTGCGAAGTGGGATTTATTTGGGTTTAATTTATTATGCTAATACGATAAATAAATAAAAAAATAAAAATTGATTTTGTATTTGCAGTCACTGTTGTATGTGTCATTTACTTACCTTAAAGCCTTTCTGATCGAACGCAGCTCGCACGTCGTCACATGCTGCACATAGTTCGAGAGCAATAACGGCAGATTGTTATCACCTTCTAATGACACAATCACACACACATGCATATATGTATATATATGTAAGTATGTAGAAAAACGCGCACATATAGGAATATACGCGACATAGAAATGTGTGTATGTGTGGGTGCGCATGAAATGGCAGTTCTAGTTAACCAAATGGAAAGGAAAGAAACTTAACTAAATACGTAGTGCATGTATGTGTGTATGTGGTAGAGGGCTGCATGAAAGTGGGCACTGGGGCGCACAAGTCACCAACTGCGACGAGACGGCATATGTCGCTAAATGGCTAACTTACTTGAATGTGGGTAAAATTGTTGGTTTGTATGTGCCCCGTTGGTTGTTGTTAGTTGGCAGTTCTTTGCTGGTGGTTGATCGTTGGTGGTGAACTAGTTGGCATACCACCATAAAAGCAAAAAAAAATTCCAATGGCCAAGTTGATGTGATGACACGTAGTCCCACCGCATGTCTGGTGCTTTCACCGTTATAATGTCGCATTTGCTGCGCTAAAGAATGCGAAACTTTCGATTCATGTGACTCTTCTACTTTCTACTATTTTCCTCTTTTAGTGTTCTACCATTTTAATTTTCTTAAATTTCTTTTTCATTTTTTAATTCCATATTTAAAATTGCTTTTTTTTCTTTTCTATCAACCAGTTTTCCACATTTTGTTATTTTTGCTTGAAAGCAAGTTTTTGCACAATGAAACTTTTTCCGAGCAGCAATGAAAATGATAGCAGAGGAGGAGCCCAAGCATAGAGGGGGAGGTAAGGAGAGCGACCGTAAGAAGACAGAGCGTAAGCCACGAAAGCAGTTATACGTACATAGAAAAAGTCACTAAGCAAGGAAGAAAAAGTTGGCGACATGACTGCTAGTAACTGTCCGCCGCCGGGTGGTGCGCGCTGCTACTCGGTCGCCTGACATTGCGGGCGCACCCCGCCAGCCAAGAAAGCCAAGACGTCTTCGCCGAAGCGTCGAGGCATTTTAATGTGACCATTAAACAATGGCAAAGCGCCTGCACGTGTGGACGTGCGCTCGGGGAATATTATCATGCCGCATGGGCTACGACATGCCTGCTGCCCCTTGGTGCTGCCACTGTACTCACATCAGTAAATGATACCTAAGCACACGCTTTGCATTGCACCGAGTTAATGTTCTGCGCGTTGTCCTGCATGCCGAAGCAAGCGGAATGACAATCGCTATGCGCTCGAGGAAAAAGTTTTCAATAGTGCAACATGACCGCAAAGTTGACGGCACTATACATTCAGTATATCCCATTTGCTATGGTTGCATTTGGCTTCGTGATGGCGCGACATCACCATTGAGCGCTATTTGAACTGTTGAAAGCGTCGGCGATAAGGAATACAGTTGGACGGCAAGACGATAAACGATGGGGGTTTAGAAATTGAAATGGGAGCGCGGGTGAAGACACGAAATCGTCTAAGACATCCGCCTGAACTTTATTGGAGACGCTGTTGCACTTGGTTGGCGTTGCGCTATACTTCGTCTTAGTTTGAGTTGTTGCGCGAAAGGCATGAGGGGAAATATTGTGGAATTGAAAGCTATTGCAAGTATTTTTGTTGTCATCTATGGCGTTGGTTTAATGTTGTGGAGTGGATGTTTTGCTGTCGCTGTTGTGGCTGCTGGCATTGTTTCTATGCACTTTTATTTTTCTCTATATTTCTATTAGCGAAGCTGTTGCTTGTACGAGTAAGGCACTTCATATTCGCTATGTTTTTGGTTTTTTGTATCATTGAAAATTATATTTTGCTGCTTCTTGTTGATGTTTGCTCTTTCGCTTGATGCTGTTGTTTTTGAGTTGTATTCTTTCGGGCATAATTAAGTATGCTTTACAACACAATACAGACTTTATCAGCGCGTGAGCTCCACTTCAGAAGAGAGATTTGTTTAATACAGCTTAAAATATTAACCCTTACAGAGGGATGTTTGATAAGAAAATGCTGGTAAAAGTACACAAAACTTCTTTAGTAATTCGTAAAATAGAATACTCGAAGGTTTCACGCAAATCTTTCAAATATAATATAAAGTAGAGATAGGGCATGTCAAAGCCAAATTACTATTATCTTTTTTTCTTTCTCTATATTTATTGGCAATCAAATCATTTTCACCTTTCAAATCTTCAGGCCCTGACGGGATTTCACCCAAGATGTTACAGGAAACTCTTGGTAATATTCTGCCATGGCTAATGAAAATTTTCAAAGCGTGTCTAAACCTAGGTTATATTCCAAATAGCTGGAAAGCTGTTAGAGTCATTTTCATACCAAAGGTAAGCAGAAGGGTACATGAATCAGCGAAGGGCTTTAGGCCAATTAGTCTGTCGTCCTTCCTTTTAAAAACATTTGAACGGCTTTTAGACATACACATTATAAGCTCGCTGGATAGCTCTAGTATTTCAATTGCACAACACGCATACCTTAAAGGCAAATCAACGGAGACTGCGCTTCACGAGGTAATCCGAACAATAGAGGGGTCTCTAGCAAGCAAACAGTACGCCATGGCAGGTTTTCTTGACATAGAAGGCGCATTTAATAACGTTAGCACTGATGCTATCCAACGGGCGTTAATAGACATACGGGTGGAAAATTGTATCAGATGCTTTCCATTTCAATTCAACCGGGCTATTCGGGTCATGTTCTTCGATTTCGATGTAACTGAAATATGTTGCTCTCTAGTCAAAATAATGAGACACGTATTTTTTTGTTCGCCCGAAAAAATTTTTTTTCAAGAGTTATCGCCAATTTTGTTTTTCGGCTCAAACTCGATTTGTTTTAATTATATAAGAAAAAAATTTTTTTAAATGCTCATAATTTAGTCAAAAATGAACCGATTTTAATAATTCTGGGTTCAAAATGATCGTAATTACTTACACGAGCGACTTCATGTAGAAACAATTGCAAAAAAGTAGTTGAAAATTTTTTATTTAGCAAAAAAGAAAAAAAATTGAAATTTTTTCGAAATTCAATATTTCGAAAAGTGTATTTTTTTTTTATAACTTTTTCCAAATCAAAAGGACACCTCAAACTTCAATTAAGCTGAATGCCCAGTAGCTAAAATGAGTTGTTTTTGAGTAATGAATTTTTGAGTAAAAAACCTGTTTCGCACTTTTTGTTTTTTGCAAAATAAAAAATTGTCAACTGTTTTTTTGCTATTGTTTGTACATGAAGTCGCTCGTGCAAGTAATGATGATCATTTTGAACCCAGAATCACTAAAATCGGTTCGTTTTTGACTAAGTTATGAGCATTTAAAAAACAAAATTTCTTATATTATTAAAAAAAATCGATTTTGAGCCGAAAAACAAAATTGCCGATAAAGCTTGAAAAAAAATTTTTTCGGGCGAACAAAAAAATACGTGTCTCATTATTTTGACCAGAGAGCAACATATTTGAGTTACATCGAAATCGAAGAACATGTCCCGAATAGCCCTTTTGAATTGAAATGGAAAGAATCTATATAAGAAAATTTTTTTTAATTACTCATAACTTAGTCAAAAATAAGCCGATTTGAATGATTCTGGGTTCAAAATAATCGTAATTACTTACACGAGCGACTTCATGCAGAACCAATTGCAAAAAAGTAGTTGAAAATGTGCAAAATACTTAGGGGTAATTCTAGACTCCAAACTTAGCTGGAAATTAAACATTGAAGAACGGGTAAAGAAAGCAGAAATCGCTTTATATGCCTGTAAACGTATGCTGTGAAGAAGATGGGGTCTTCAACCCAAGTATACATTATGGTTGTATAAGGCGGTTATACGACCAATTTTAACATAGGGACCGGTAGTTTGCTGGAAAGCCCTAGAGAGAGAATACAACATCAAATTACTCGGCAGAATACAAAGATTACCCTGTGCAATAACAGTCGGTGCAAACAGACCATGTCCTAGGGAGGCCCTGAACGCATTGACACACGTTATTCCGGTAGATCTACATATCAAGAAGATGGCAACAATGAGTGCATTTATGGTAGGTTAAATGAAGCGGGTCGCTGGAAGGAAAAAGCTCATATCCATGCCAGTCTATTACTGCGACAAACCCAGTATACCTCGAAAAGGACTGACTACATCGTCCCGACGGTAGCATTCAGTAGAAATTTTGTTACTCTCTTTCCATCTCGGAAAGAATGGAATAAGGGATTCTCACTAAACAAGCTCGACACTACAGTCTATACAGATGGCAGTAAAATGGATTGTGGTGTCGGAGCTGGCATATATTCTCATAGACTTAAAATTGAAAGATCTGTTCGTCTCTCTAATACCAGCAATGCCTTCCAGGTGGAAGAACTGGCAATTGGGGAAGCTAATGCTACTAATCGCAGATCCCTCTTTTAAGGGCAATATCGCTATTCTTTCGGATAGCCAAGCTGCAATCCAGTCACTGGTTTCAGCTACACCAACCTCTAAAGTAGTGGAACAAAGCAGGACTAGCCTTACCACCTTAAGCGAAAATCATAAAGTTACCTTCATCAAAGATTGCAGAGAAGCTTCATGAATCACATACATGCATTGAAAATCACTTAAAATAACTTGACTATGTTTAAAAACTTGATTGGGTACCTCACGAACTGAAAGAAACGCATTAACAGCTGCGATTTGCTAGATAAACGTAATGAAAATGATCCATTTTTAAAACTTCTGATAACAGGCGCACCAACTCAAATAACATCAAAAGCTGATATTCATCGAAAGGAGGTTTTGTTCTCAGTTTGGTGGGATTCCAAAGGAATAGTCTACTTTGAACTCTTACCACCCAACCGAAAGATCAATTCTGATGTCTACATCGAACAACTAACTGAATTAAACAATGCAGTTGAAGAAAAGCGACCCGAATTGACAAATGGAAAAAGTATTGTATTCCATCATGACAATGCACGGTTACAAACATCTTTGGCCACTTGGCAAAAATGATTGGAGCTTGGTTGGGATATTTTGCCACATATATCATTTCGCCGTGTCACTCGGAGATTCAATACCGCTTCCCTATAAGAAGGTATTTTCTTCTCCCGAATAAGCTTCTTGTAGTTTTTCTGAACATTGCGGTATCTCTCCCAGTCCTCAGCAAGTTTAGTGGGATTCCGGCCAAGAAGAGGTCAAACTGGACAGGCTGATTCAAAACATTCAGTTAAGGCAGTGTTGAGTTTCTCAACAGCCGCCTCAATGACCTATTTTTTTCAAAGTCTTGGTGGCGTCACGTCAAGGTCCCATATCGCTCGTCTAAACTTCTCCCACTCTGTTTTTCTGCTTCTAGAGGGCAACGACTTTCGTGCCTCCTCGCCACACTGAAACTCAATATATGTACCTCAGCCGATTTGCTGACATCAAAAGAAGTTCTCAATACTCGTTACAGTGAGACGTGGTGATAATAAGACAGGTCTAGTCCTACTCCTAGGTCTACTCGAATTCCTGTCGTATAATAATGTGGCCTTTTTTATCGCACCAAAGCCACAGAGGCGGCTGCCAAAGACCCAGGGCTCTTCCACTGTTGTTATGTGGGGTAATGTGTGCGGCTGGGCAAGCAGTTTTAGCTAAGATGGGCTCTGAGGCCAACTTCTTTGACCCAGAGCCCGCTTTCCCACTCCCTTCTGCGGCCATCACAGCCACGGTTTGCAAATGGGTCACTACCACCCACAAGCGAGCTTGGCAGGCTGAGAGAGGCTGCAGATAGACTAAACTGATGTTACCTGTCATGTACGATTGACTGTCGCAAACTCTTCTGTCATTAAGCAGAGGGGGGTGCGGACGGCTGGTTGGACTGATGGCGGGCCAATTTCTGTGGGCGAAGCACATGGAAAGGTTGGGCATCTCAGACAGTGTACTCTGCCCAGCTTGTGAAGAGGAAGATGAGACGGTGGACCACTTCCTGTGCATCTGCCCCGCCTTCGCTCGAATCAGGTTTGAGGTTTTTGGCCCTAATGTGTTAAGAAGCGACCACCTTGGCTCCTTGGCACGACAAGATCTACTCAGATTTCTTCGGAGATCGGGTAGAATTAAAGGAAATTTAAAAGGAATCCAAGTGTAGTACAATGGACTTAATTCATGTCTGAGTGCTGCACTTGTTAGTTGTCCCGACAAAAAAAAAAAAGTAGTAGTGCGGTAGCGACTTTGGAATGCTGCAAGTTAATCTGTAATCATTTGGGAAATACGTAGAAACTAACAGTCCCAAAGAAGAGACTCAGACGGTTCTCGTATCGAGAGCCTATGACATCAGCAGTGGCTTCATCCACTCACACCGCGAGAGTAGCTCCTTCTTTTCCTTCCCGGTTCCTACTTTTGGAGTGCAAAAGGACTCACCAAAGTCTCGTGATGATGCTCGGATTCTGGACACGTAGGCAGGACAGGACATCTGCTGTAGACAAGTCAGAATCCGGAATCCCACAGATGGCCTTCCTGAGGAGTGCGCTCTCTTTGCTCTATACCAGGAAGCGCGTGGTCCACATGGGGGCATGTTATTGACCACGGTCCTAATCCACTAGAAGTTGTCCAGAAACGCGCCCATCATTCTTATGGTGCCGCTGTTTTTTATCATAGCCCTCACGTTGGCTTCAGTACTGGAAGCAATAACCTGGCGAATCAGCCGACTATTGCCGTATTTGATTTTGATGGTCTGATCCCAGTTTACCGATCACAGCCACAGGCCAAACTATACTGAACAAAAATATCAACACAGTTTGCCATTCTCAGCTGGCAAACCATAGTTTTCGATATCGATGGTTATCGTGCAACTAATCAAATACCCAATATGAAAGGCAATCCTCAGACAAAGGCTGACAAATTTACTTCTCATAGCCATGTTTCTTGAAAATTGGAAAGTTTTTATTCCAATTAAATTTTTATTTTTTTTGAATCGAAATATTCTAAGTTATTCTCGGAATTTCCGGGACCTGACTTTCGGCATCCCTAGTACTTCCCGCCTTCTTCAACACTTCTACACCACCGCACTTGCTTACCTTCCATTGCACTATGAAAGTCTAGCATGCAGCATTTCGATAACTTGCAAGGTTACCAGCTTGATTGTATTTCGAATAAACATAAAATTTGGAATTTTGTGAAAAATGCATAAAAAATATTTTTATGTACACTTTTAGTACATTTGCGCAAATCTAGTCCAATTGCTTACTAGGTACAATCAACCCAAGTGCTCTCATTTAACGACCGCCATTGCACTTACGATTCATTCGTCCGTCGTCCGTCGTTCGTATGAGCAACATGTTTCCATCACACTTGTACATCATTTACGTTCTGCCGCAAGCTCCATTGCTGCTCTGCCACTAACTTTGATAAATGGAAAACTTTTCAACAACCATTCGTGTGTGATGGCCCGCCAGCACTAAAACCGTACCAAATGTGAACGCAACGGAATGAATTTCTAAAAAGAATGAAATTCTTTGGCGCAAGAAAAATGGTTACCAAGGAGGAAGTGAGGCGTGAGTTTAGAGTAGTGGTAGCGAATGAAAAGTGGCTGCAATTTTTTCTACATCAACTACTAGCCTTTGCAGGCTGAGTTGAATTATTCAATGAGGAAACAAAGTGGAGAAAATGGCCAAAGTCGCAGGCAGATTGAGTTTGTGAGTTTGTGCTGGGACACAAGACACTTTGGCATAGGTAACCTGGCAGGCTGGCAGGGGGGCTTACGCTGAGCTGGGCTGCAAAAGTCCAGTTATACAGCAGTTTTATCTTCTTTTAGTTCGTTCATTCATTTCACAGGCAAGGTTAGTGTTTTCTCGTCTATGTTACAATTTGTTTTTGTCTTTTTTAGTTTATATTGCTTCCATTTGGTGCCACCCACTCGCACAACTTTGGTGCTCTGCCGCAGCCGCTTGTTAAAACAAAGTTTTTTATAGCAATTTTATAGCTAACGCAACCGCTGCATACGTCTCATATTTTCAGCCAACTTGCACCCGTTTTCAGTATTTCGCCCGCTTTCAGTTGGCTACGCATTTGCTCTTCTTCTTCTTGCTCTGTTGGTTGCATATCGTTTGTGATATGTTGCTGCGCTTTTTGAGTTGTTCGGTTGGAAACTTTTGATTTCTTGAACGTTTTGCGGTTTGCGGCACTTGTGGCGTGCAACATGTAACTGATACTGTATGCAGCTAGTGATATTGCCACAAGTAATATCTATAACTGTAAAAAAGTAGTGCCACAGTGGTTCATTTTCGGCACAGAATGTTGAATGTAATATGAGAAATGGACGAAATTATTTGACCTACCGAAAATTTATTTCATTTCATTTCGCTAATTTAATTTTTAAGCAAAGCAGAGTAAAATACGAAAGTTTTGAAACGCACAAATATCAAAAATTCACTACCGAAATTTAGGATTAATAAAAGTACGAAGGCGGTTCCATAAGTACCCGTACCCCAGTTTGATGACAGAAGGCGTTTCGCATCGTGTGCTGCCATCTATTAAAAGACAGCAAAACAAACGGCAAATTTCAGACTGATTGATAGGTTAGTTAGGATTTGCCAGCTATTCGAGTAAGACAGGTTTCGTGATTTTCGCTAAGATTGAAAAAGAGCAGCAGCGTTCGGTATTTCGCTTTTTGTTTTTAAATGTGGAAAATTGTGAGGAGATAAAAGCAAATTGAATGCTGTCTATGGGGACGCTTCGCAATACATGACCACAGTTAGATTTTGGTTAAATGAATTTAAAAGTGGGCGAAAATCTGTTTCTTAAAAGGAGAGACCAGGATGCCCGGTAGACGTGGTTACCTATAAAAAATTACGTCGAGTTGTCACCGTTGATGAAACCTGGGCTGACTAAAATACACCAGAAACTAAGCAACAATCAAAACAAAGGATTTCTCTCTGTGAATCTGCTCCAAAGAAGGCGAAGACAGCCCCATTTTTGGGATGCGAACGGCATCATCTTCATGGATTTCTTATTCATCCGATCTGGCTCCCTGCGACTTTTGCTTGTTCCCTAAAATGCAGCAATGGCTCGCGGGAAAATAACTAAAATTTAATTTGATTCAAACGAGGAAATCATCGCCGAGACAGAGGCGTATTTTGGAGAGTTCGACAAATCCAATTTTTTGGATCGGTTAGAAGAATTACCAGAGGGTTGGGAGCTTTTTTTTTCTTTAAATCGTGTCTTTATTTCTAACACGGGTACTTATTGAGCCCTCCTCGCATGTAAACAAAATTATAGCATTGTTGTATTATGGAACTAAAATATATTGTATTAGAATACCTTGCGTTAGAAAACTGTAGCACAGGGACTTATTGACAATTTTTTTTGGTTCTAAGTTAATTTTAAGAATATTTTAAAATAAGGTGGAAATCCATTACTTTCTCGGTAGTTGGCTGCAGTGATCGATATCTCGTAAAGTGTAGACCAAACAATTTCAAGCCATAAACTAAACTCGTAGTCAAGCCGACTTTTCACGGTAAACATTTTTTACTGTGTTTTGTTTGTTCCATTAAGTTGTGAGTTACCGGGTGTTAACTATGGAATTCAACAAAGAGAAAATTCGGTACATTTTACAAAATTTTCTTTGATAAAAGCGCAAATGTATGCCCGACGCTGAAATTGTGAATGATGTTTATGGCATCGATGCTTCAACAGCTAATTTGCGCAATTTTGGTTTTGTCGATTCCGTTTAGATAGTTTTGATTTTAAAGTCATAGCATCGCTCAGGAGCTAAAGACCGACCATAACATAGTTTTGAGCCATTTGCGCAAAAATTGTACACACAAATAATGAACTTTTCCCCCCAAAACCTAATGGCTTATTCTTCTACAAAAAGCATATAAATGCAAGTTTCAAACTTTTACAAATTATGGTAAAAGAAAAAAATTCTAATTCCAATTCAAAATTTCATACTTTTCTAAAAAAAGTACAATTTCGGGAATGTTGTTTTATAACTCATAAATTTTGGTATAAAAAAGTGCAGTGCATTTAAGTGACTCACCTTTTTTTCTGATGGTGTGTGTGTTTTCTTCTATATACAAAAAATTTATAGCAATCGCGGCTTGGGGAAAACGCACAAGGCTAGCAGGGTAAGAATGACGAATCGGAGCAAATTTCCAGCCCTTTGAGCTAAACTGCATTCCCCAACAATTCTGCTGAGAAAGTGTGGACTTTTAATAGCTTTTTTTAAATTTTTTTTTAATTTGCACAAAGTTATTATTCGGTTTTTATTGGAGAAAAAACTATATTTTCGTAAAAAAATTATTAGAATTAAATAAGAGTCATCTAAATTGGCAAAACTTGTCAGTAGGTCCCTTTAGGTGCTTTTGTTATTCAACCCAGTATATAAAACTGACACTACAAAACAGAAGAAAAAAGTTAAATTTAAAGAGAAACGGAGGGCAGAATCTGAATAGTTATTTTTGTAGTAGAATTGCAGCTGCTGTTTTGAAGCATTGAATTCAACTTAAACATTTATTTGACTCCATGATGTCTGATATTTTGGGGCAACGAATGAACAAATTTTTACTGACGGCTTCTGATTAAAAACGATTCCATGTCAGGTGATCCAAGAATTTTCGATATTCCCATTAATTCAATAAAAATTATTAAAAATCGGAAAGTAATTGCCGATTTTACATATATTTTGTTTATATTCCTTTGTTTGGCGTCAATTTTAATATGAAGCCCACAAAGGCGCATTTTTGTCATATTTTACTGTATTATTAAAAGAAAGTCAGTGTCGAAATTGGTTTATCAAATTCCGTTCTGGAGATTTTTCACTTAAGGATGAGCCACGTTCAGGTCGGCCAAGTGATGTCGATGAAGACGGTATCAAGGCTTCAATCGAATTGGATCGTCATGTAACTTTGTGTGAAATCGGAGAGAAGTTAAATATACCAAAATCAAAAGTTCATGAGCATATAAAGAGTCTTGGACTGGTGAAAAAGCTTGCTATTTGCGTACAACATGAATTGAAAGAAATTCATTTAACAAACCGATTCAATGCTTGTGATATGCATTTTCAACGCAATGAAGTCGATCCGTTTTTGAAGTTGATTGCTTACAATAACGTCAATCGAAATCGATCATGGTGCAAGTATGATGAAGCGCCACAAACCCCTGCAAAGACTGATATTCACCAAAAGAAGATTATGCTGTCAGTTGTGTGTGGGACTGGAAGGGTGTGCTCTATTTTGAGCTGCTTCAGAAGAACCAAACGATTAATTCGGATGTCTACTGCCAACAATTGAATAAATTGAAAAGAGCCATCAACGAGAAGCGACCAGAATTGATCAATCGCAAAGGTGTTATATGCCATCAGGACAACGCTACACCGCATACATCTTTGGTCACTCGCCAAAAACTGAGAGAGATTGGCTGGGCACCTTTGATGTATCCACCATCCACCAGACCTGACCTTGCACCGTCAGACTACCATTTGTTTCGGCATTTGCAGAACTCCTTAAATGGTAAAACTTTTGGCAATAACGAGGCTATAAAATCGCACTTGGTTCAGTTTTTTTGCAAATGAAGGCCAGAAGTTCTATGAGCGCGGAATAATGAATTTGCCGGAAAGATGGCAAAAGGTTATCGAACAAAATGGAATGTATCAAAGTTCATTCTAAGTTTTAAAAAAATGTATTTACTTTCTTTTATAAAATTGGCAATTTCTTTCCAGACAACCCAGTTTAGTAGTAGGCTTGAATACAATGAGAAGTAAAACGAAACAATTAAAAAAAAAATTAAAATTTGGTATTTTCAGATTTATGCATTTTTCAAACTTTTGGTAGAAAGTTTTTTGACGTTAAATATTTTCGATTGTTTTTAAATTTTTGTAAACTTATTTATAATTTTTTTAAATATAGTAAACTTAAAAAGTTTTTTTAAGTACCAAATATTTCAAAATGACAATTAAAAAAAGTATAATTCAGTTTTTTTCAGAAATAACAAATTGTGCAAAAAAATATGTAATGAAAAGGCACAATTTTCATAAAACAAAATTAAAAAAAATGGGAAGTAAACATGTTTTTTAAAATTTGAAGAAACATTTTTTTTTAAATTTAAAATTAAAATTTAAATTAAAAAAAAAATGTTTATGAAAATTGTGTTAAATATTTTTCTGCACAATTTGTTATTTCTGTAAAAGCAGAATTATTATTTTTTATTTGTTGTTTTGAAATATTTTAATGTCTGCGGTAGATATTTTTTTAAATTTTTTTGTTTGTCATTTTTTAATTTTTTCCTTTTGTTATAAACAGCTGAGGCTTTACTCAGTTACTATTTAAAGTTTCATAATGGAGTTCTGGACCACTGGATGGCTCGTCATATTCAAAATTCGAAAAATTGCAGGTAATTTTCAGAGATTACTGAGCACAGTCTAAACTATTCATAAAGAAAAGTTATATTGTATAAAATTGGAAAGAAAAAATTCCCAAAAATTGACAAAA
The DNA here is from genome assembly GCF_027943255.1 of Anastrepha obliqua. Lineage (NCBI taxonomy): Eukaryota > Metazoa > Arthropoda > Insecta > Diptera > Tephritidae > Anastrepha > Anastrepha obliqua. The sequence goes on along the minus strand of NC_072894.1, from coordinate 108,203,443 downwards.
ATTAAAAAAAGTAGAAAAAAAGTATAAAAAGAACCGGGAATATTTCGCTTTATGAAACTATATACCAACATTTTCAATACTGATTAAATCTCCAAATTATTTAAATTCCTACAAGTAAATAATTCTTTCAAAGATTTTTTTTATTTATAATATTTATTCAATTATTAGTCTAAAAAATACAGTATTTCTTAGAGACTATGAAAACAGATTAATGCTAAATAAATTAATCAAAGTAAAATTAAACTTATAATTAACTAGTTTCAATTGCAATTCCTCATTTCTTATAATATACAGAGGAAGAGAGGAAGATTATTAGATAATACGAAGAATTTAGTTAAACAATTCATTTACTATAATTTTGAAGCCGTTTTTTGTGCAAAAGAAATTCAGGTCAGTATGATTTGAAAGTGAGTAAAATTCTCGTGGAGTTCCAGAAATCGGAGCATTGGAAGCATTAGTATCTTACCATCATAACCAGAAAAATTCATGATTCCGTAAACTTTGCTGAGGAATATTGAAATTGATTTTCTCGAGTAGCAAAGGGGAGTCAATAATCCCATTTATTAAATCGAAAAGGAAAGTATAGAGGGAATAGTCCTTCTAATATCTAGTGCGTTTAGATTTATGAGCAAGCACCGACTTTTATAGGGTGGCATTGGGTCAGTGAAATTTAAAGAATGCAAAGCATAACGCACAAAAGCTTTCTGGACACGTTCAAGCCTACTAATATGACAAGCATAATATAGTCTTCAAATGAAGAAGGCATATTCCATCTTTGAACGCACCAGAGACGTATATGAGGTGTGTTCAAAAAGTATCGCGAATTTCGTGTTTTTTTCAAAAATTATTTATTTATTCATTAATATCCATTTTGTTCCCTTCAATGTAATCCCCACGATATATTATGCGCTTGTGCCAACGTTTTTTCCAATTTTCGAAGCACTTCAAAAAATCATTTTTTTTATCTTGTTCAGCTTCTCCTTCGATGCCGTCTTTATCTTGTCAATTGTAGCGTAGCGTCGTCTTTTAATCGGACTATTCACTTTCGGGAATAAGAAAAAGTCAGAAGAGGCCAAATCTGGGGGATACGGTGGCTGCGGCATAACTAGTGTGTTGTTTCTGGCCAAAAAGTCGCGCACAAGCATTGATGCGTGATCGAGGTGCAAGAGCCAATTTTTGTTCTTCCACAAATCCGGGAGTTTCTGGCGGATTGCTTCGCGCAAATTGCGCGTAAGTTGCAGGTACTATTCCTTATTGACCGTTTTACCCTGTGGCAACAACTCATGATGCACAACACCCCTGCAATCGAAGAAAACGGTAAGCAAAATTTTTACATTCGACCGAACTTGGCGCGCTTTTTTCGTGCGGCAGTCTTGGTTCGTGCGGCAGCTTGCATTGAGATGATTGAGTTTTGGTTTCCAGATCATAACCATAAACCCACGATTCGTCCCCAGTTATGACCCTCTGGAGCAAATTTGGGTCATCGCGGACAGAGTCCAACATCTCATTAGCAATGTTCACGCGATGCTGCTTTTGGTCGAAATTGAGCAGTTTTGATAAGAATTTTACTGGTCGCCGTCTCAAGAATCGAATGGCACGAGCAAATAGATATGTCTAGGTCCTCAGCAACTTCTCTAACGGTGATTCGACGATTGGCCAATACCATTTTCTTCACTTCATCAATTTTTTCGTCTGTTGTTGAAGTGCTCGGGCATCCGGCACTCTTTTCGTCGTTGACATCTTCTCGGCCTTCTGAGAACATTTTGTACCATCGATAACGTTGCTTTGGCCCAAAGTAGCTTCTTCGTATGACACAGTCAACATTTCGTTTTTCACACAAAATTTTATACAGGTTCTTTGATCCATATTTTTAAATAGGTAAAAATCGAAGACGAGCCAAAGCATGTGCAAGCAAAGCAGCTGTTAACAATTAACTGAACATTCCAAATGGCATGAGTGAGAGACATGAGTACCAATATATCGTCATAAAAAAATCGAAATTCGAATATACGTAACCTCCAAAAGTTCAAAATTCGCGATACTTATTGAACACACCTCGAATAACAACTTTAGAGTATATGGATCAACAAAGTCCGAACTAAAAGGTCGAATAAGCGCAAGTACTGAATAAGAAAAGAGAATTTAGAATCAAATACCGCACCAAAATCAATAATTTCACTTCAATTGCAGCAATGTCCAAAATATTAGGATCACTTGGAACGAAATCGGTTTTCAGTGAGATAAGAATAAAATATTAACTACTGTATTTAAGCTAAGACTTTAAGCTAATTTTGTTAACATTATTTCAAAAAAAAAAAAAGAAAAAAAAAACAATACATGGCGAATGGTAGGTGGCTGCCCAAGCTTCAGTTTTTGTATAATTTAGTAGGCAATAGCATTGGCCCTACGCTCCAACCGGAGTTATAGGAAATTATGTAATAGCAAGAATCCCAAAGATTTCTAAAGCGATGCATATTTTTATATACTTCATACCAGATATACCAGATATTTCAATGAATTAATTAATTAGTAAACAGTATGAATTTCATCAGTAATAGGAAGCGGCTAACAAAGGTGTGATTAGCCACCTTTACTTTACCAGTACTTTATTTTTTTCAATATGTCAATGTCAATATCCCCGTTCTATCCTCGTTTTTTCTGTTAATTTGATTTCTCGTTGAAGTCGACCCTCTAACCTAACCTAACTTCAAAAATCTTGCTAGTTATTTTAAAGTCTCATTGTCTGGCCAACGTCTCTTGAATTCTCCAAGTAAATGCATTTGAATTTTTCTTCTTATTGGATCGAGAGAACATTTTACTTCCTCAGCCAGTGTTAATATTGGTAGCTGCCAAAATAAACTGCTACTCTGAGCCATTTACCACAGGTATGAAATTTTTAGTACAGTGACAAGTTTTTTTTACTACTTTTCTGCGTTTTTAGAAACTGAAAATTTTTTAATTTTTTAACTAAATGTGAGTGCAAATGAAGCATCAAAATTTTAACTGAACTGACACACTGCACTTCCACTACATGTGCCCCATATGGCACATCGATACATATGTGGTCCATTTGTTGCATGTTGCTTACTTGATTGGTCATATAGATTTGGTAGTACTTGTGCTCAAGTACAAACACTCACACACCCACGCAAATATACCGCTGCACAACAGATTGACGTTACAGCTAACTCCGGGTGTAGTTGATTGAGTGGCTGAATGGTTGCATGGCAAACATTGTAGTCGCAGGCAATGAAAGTTCGAGTAGTTGCTGAATGTGTTGAAATGCATATAAATAAGAGGAATGATTGTAAGCAACACCAAGAAGATAAACTTGATGCGATGGTTCATACATTGAAAGGGAGTTATTTGGGTTGAAGTGCTGCGCTCATGCCATCAAGTGAAGGCCAATATTTAAAGTGATGCCACTACTTTTGGCCACATTTGTGGTTACTGGCAAATGTCAAATGGCAAATGTGTGAAACTTAAGGATCATTTAAATATGACTGTTGCATGGGGTGGGTGATTTGATATTGTTTAGACTTTATTGAGGAAAATAGGGTCATCATTAATCCATAGATGCTTGCGGTTTGTCAGAGTTGTCAGCTTCTTTGCAGGATATGGTCGGATGAGAGCATGCCAAGTGAATGAAATCTGAGTGTGCTGTGTCCAGTACATAAGAAGGGTGATCCTGCACTCTGCACAAATTATCGCGGGATAAGCCTGTTTAACATCGCATTGTGTTGAGCGTATTGTGTGAGAGAATGAAGCCCATCGTCAACAAATGGATTGGGCCCTATCAGAGCGGCTTCAGACCTGGAAAGTCCACCATAGACCAAATCTTCACAATGCGTTAAAAACTTGATAAAAAACCCAGAAATGCCGTCTGCTTGGAGACCAAACGGAGAATAACAACGCGTACCAACAGGTGTTGCTTTGGGTTCAGCAGGCAACTGAGAAGTAGAGTTCTCTCTCGAAGCACTAAACTGGCACTCTACAAAACGCTCATCAGTCCCGTCCGTATACATACATATATGGCGCAGAAGCTTGGACGATGACAACTGCGCATGAAAAAGGGGAATTTTGGGAATTAAAAGTAGTGATACCTAACCATGCCAGCCATCACTGAAGTTGAATTTGAAATTTATAGTTTTTGCAAGTGGCACCTTACGTCAATAATATTTGGCACCTGTGAATTAGACAGCCGTAGTAGACATTGTTTTTGTTTTTTTGTCGAGACAGACTAGCAAGTACAACACTCAGACTCAATTAAGTCCAAGGGAACTCGGGTTCCCTTATTAAATTTCTTTACATCTACTTGACCTCCGAAGAAATCTGAGCAGGTCTTGCTGTGCCGAGGAGTCAAGGTGGTCGATATACAAACATAAAAGCAATGAAGTGCGTAAAGATCAGAATAAAAGTTTCCATCACTCAAAATTATTATTTTTTATTTAGTTATTAAAAAAAGCAAAATTGGTAAAAGCAAGTATTTTGTATATTCTTGTTACTTTTTCTGAAATTGGTACATATATTTCTATGCTTGAGTACATTCAGAAGTAAAGTGAAAATTTTTAATAATTTTGAGATTTATTCAATGTTGAAAATTTTGATGTAGAGTTCTGTGAAGATTTTGGCGCTTTTAAACATTTTGATAATTTTTTTTAAATATAAAAAATGTATATACATAAATATTTAATTCTTAGGAACTTTATTTTGGAAATAAATAAAATGCTTTTGTTAAGAAGTTTAGGGGATAATTTTTTTGCCATTTTTGAAAACCGCTTCCCCGCGAAGTTTTTTCTTACGCGTTTCATTAATAGTTGAAGTGACTTGTAATCCATAATTGAAATACTTTTAGGTTTTTTTAACATTTTTATAATTTTTTATATTAAAAAACAAAAACCTAAAAATATTAAAATACAAAAAGAATTATTTCATTATTTTATTTATTTAGTATTATTATTTTTTTATTTTTGAAAAATACCTCAAAGTCTTTTTTTACTTTTTTCACTAATAGCTGTGACTATGACCCACAATTCCCAGGTGCAATATTTTCGTCTCTTTTCAACATTTTGTACATGTTGATTTTTTTATACTGAAAATAAAAACTACTGAAACAAATTGTTTTCGGAATAAAATAATTTGTTTTTGTTAAAACTTTTGTGAAAATCATGATACAAAACCATTGTTGAAAAAGTTTGTGAATTTTTTTTAAATTACCTTCTCACTTTTTCTCTATTATCTGAAACTATCGCAAATAATCGCTAAGTTAAAAATATATTTATTTGCTAATTTTAATTTTTTTTATATTTTTTGAAAAACCCCTCCTTTTACAAATTGTTCATTTTTTTCACGAATAGCTGAATGGTTAGTAATCCCGAAGTGAAATATATTTGGTTGCTTTCCAGATTTTTAACATTTTTTTTATTTTGTAGTGAAAGAAAAACTATAATAAAGTTTTTTGGTATGCAATACCATGTTTTTGGTAAACATTTTTGTGAAAAAAAAAACTTTTTTATCATTGTTGAAAAGCGCCTCTCCTCAAAGTTTTTTCTTACTTTTTTCTTTAGCAGTTGAAACTCTGACCAGCAACCCACAATTGAAATATCTTAGGCTCTTTATAACGTTTTTATAATTTTTTATATTATATAAAACAACAAAAAAATAAAAAAGTTATTTTATTTATGTTATTTTTGAAAAATGCCTAAACATTTTTTTTTCCTTTTTTCACTAAAAGCTGGAGCCATGCTTAGTAACACCTAATTGAACATTTTTATCTTTCTTTGTTTACAATACTTTAATTTGTTTACAATACTAAAAAAATATGTCTTTCCACAATTTTTTTTGAAAAAACATTTAAGTTTTTTGTTAAAATTTTTTTTGGAAAAAATAGATTTTTTTATAAAAAAATATTTTTTGAAAAAAAAAAATTAATATTTTTCCAAAAAAATTTTGTAACAAGAAATTTAAATTTTTTTGTAAAAAATTTGTTTTACAAAATTTAATTTTTTGTTATACATTTTTTTGGGAAACAAATTTAGTTTTTTTGTTTTAAATTTTTAGGGAACACATTTTTGTAATTAACTTTTTATAAGTGTCTGCCTCCCATTTTCTCTTACTTTTTCTATTAATAGCCGAAACTATGCTCAGCAACCCCTCTATGAAATAAGTTCGGCTCTGTTTAACATTTTTATAATTTTTTTAATTGCATGTTTTTGTTTGAAATGTTTGGGAAAAACATTGCTTTCATAATTTTTCAAAACCGCCGTCCCTCACATTTTTTTCTCCTTTTTTCATTAATAGCTTATACTATTATCCCTGGAGGTTTCTTAGTGGCGCAAAAGTGTTAAATGGACCAGAAGAATTTGAAAAGTCACAAGTTCTGTATCCATTTTAAGGGGTTATATGCAGTTAATATAGAATTTTCAAAAAATCTATTTCTTCATTTTATTTTCTTAATGTACATATATTGAAGAATACGCACCGATAATTTTTTTTTTTATAAACAATTTAAGGTCGAAATTTTGGCCAAAAGTCGTCTTTCTTTGTGTAAAAAAAATTTATTTTGCTTATTCCTTTGATTAATTACCAGATTTAAATTACTTTAACGAAATCTGCTTGGTTTTTTTATTTCAGAGCATCCAGTTCAGAGATATAGTGGTCACGGGAAAACCTCTTTTTTGAGAGGAGCTTCCGAAGATCACCTGTAGCTCCTTTCCAAATAAATATTTTTACTTATACTAAGTCTTAAAATACAGCTAAAAGATAACAGAACATGTGTACAAATTCTTAGATCAATAAATTTAAAAATTTTCTCGAAAAAAATTCTGGAAAATTCGCTTTTTTCGGCCTTCTAACTATATATGATATAACCCCTTAAGCAGAGTATTGTTAGAAACTTTTAAGAGTGTAGTGATGCAGCTTCTATTGGGCCTGACACCAAATTGCAATTTGTTCACTGCTGCATTTTTTTCAAAAAAGAGTTTATCTGAAGACGCTTTAAGCGTTGCAGCACCATGGATAGAAGAACCAGGATAGCGACTGGCGGTTTTAGTAAGGAATGGTCTTGATTTCTTCCAATAAGAATAAGTAAATAAACTACAGGAACTTCCGGATTGGTTGTAAGCAGCTATAAGCGGAGAAAAGACAAAAAAAAAAAACAAAAAAAAATTTTAAAATAAAAATAAAAAACCGAAAAAAAGAAAGAAAGATACAAAAACAAAAAAAAAAAAAACAAAAAGTAAGAAAAAAAATACGAAAAACATGCAACTAAAAAAAAGATCAATAGAAGGTCATATACAAGTATGATCTCATCTTGTGGAGTAACTTCGAAAAACCCAAAAAACTAAAAGAGAATAGAATAATTAGAGGTCCGACTAAATACCTTTTGTGTTCAACCCAAAAAAACTGTAATATTTATTAATAAATTGTAATTCCCAAAATTTATAAGTATGAAAAGGGTGCCTTCTATGCGTCAACTTTATTACACCATAAGCACACACTTACAATAAAAATTAAACTAAAAGCGAAAAAATAAAAAAGCAATAAAAAATTAATGGTTCTCGCTGCAACATTTCCAAATCACCACTCGTAAACTAGTAATTTATCACCAATTTTATGTCATCGTCCCATTCGTGCCCACGACAAATGATCCACGACAGGCGGCGTCACCTTAAATCTCACTGTCAACATGCAATTTTTCAACGCCATATTTCACATTTCAATTTGCTTTACTTTCCATCCCCCGCACACAAATTAGTTAGCTATGCTTTCATGTGCCCTACAATTTCAGCTGGATGATTATTTTGCAGCTGTTATTTACTTGCGGCAATTAATATGCCACATGCCATTAAGCGTAGTTATGTGAATATTCGTATAGTCGTATTATACACAATGGGCTTTGTGCGCCCATACAGTAGGCGAGCCGAATAATAATAATAATAATGGATAGATTTTAGGCTTGCCTTTGATTATTTTGGGGAGTGTATTCAAGTTAAGACCATAGCGATGTAATTAAAGCAAATGCAAATTATACGGCAAAGGGTTGCAATCATATGCGCTCCGGTATTAAATTTCATTAATATGCAGACATTTGTGGATATGCCTAAGACCTAGTCCAGATCAATGTGTCATTGGGGAAAGTAGGTGGTGGAGATTCTGATGTATATCTGTATGTATTGCAATGCTATATTATTGGAGAGAATGTTTTTTCAGCTTCTTTTTAAGTGGTAATCTCGAGCACGAGTGAAGTGATTCTAAATATTTTCACGTTTTTTAGAAAGTTGCTATATTCTTAAGTGTTCAGTGTGTGAAGTGTCATAGAATATACCAAATAGTGTTGTGCATCCAGTTATAACATATTTCAGAAGTCCGAAATTGGTGTTGCTCAATATAAAAGAAGAATCTCAGACACTGCAAAATGGAAACAAACAAACAAAAAAAAAAAAATTATAAATAAAAGGTGATCAAAATGGAGGTACTTTTTTCCATAGGATTTTTTTTTGACAGTCAAACTAAATATGCAATTTTTCTTAGCATTCATTGACATTTGATCATGGAAAGACTTACGCTTCAACATCGTCTGCGATACTTGCCATTAGCAACGTGCAAAGGCGCAAAAATCTTCTGCAAAATTCGCTTCTCAAACACTCTAAGGGACGCCTCATCGGATTTTGTCATCGGCCAAGCTTCTGCGCCATACAACAGGACGTACAATTGTATTAAAAAAAAAAACGATTTACTACGTCGTTGTTTCGGCGAGGAATTTATCTCTCGTGTCGTATCAGTGGATTGGCTACCACACCTTTGAACTTTTATTTGTGTGGCGATATGCCAAGTCTAAATGCTTTGTGGATAAACCAGCTTCGATTGAGGTATTGAAAGCGAACATTAGTAAAGTTATTTACGAGTTACCAATTGAAGTCCTTCAGGGAGTCATTCAAAATTTGCGCTTACGGATGACGGAAGTGCGGCGCAGTTGCGGCCAATATTTGAAAGGGAAATAAATCTTATGAGTCTTTCTGTACTAAACTAATAAAGAATAAGAATGAATTTGAATTCTCATTGTTTTATTTCAATTTAAAACCCTATACCTTTGAATTGATCACCCTTTATATACAAGCCGCGAAAAAAGCAGAACACCTCAAGATTTGTAAAAATTTTAATTACTCATTTACTCAGCTTTTAATTGAAAATAATTTTTTATAAAGATATAGTTCATTTTGTAATAAAAACCATATTAATCTTAATATCAACTTTTGTGGAAGATTAAAAAAAAATTTGACAAATTTTCATCAAAATTTCAAAATTTTAAATCTGAATTTTTAGAAATATTTCGAGTATTTAGTTTCATGAGCCATTAAATTTTAGAGTAACAAAATGCAAGTTTCAAGTGGTTCGAAACTCTTATTGATTTTTTATAATTTTTTCCTTCGCGATGTTGCCTATTTTCTCCTTACAGCAAAAAATTTTGTGGCCATAAAAGCCTCACAAGCAGACTATGTACAAACATAGATATGTTTTTGAGGCTTGAGACTTCGATTTTTTCCTGTGAAAGCAAAAGAAAGTTGCAGCCTTTCTTGGTCATTCATTCAGTCGTGAGAGATTTCTAAAATTCTGAAAGTTAAGTGAAAATTTTTTTTAATTTTAATTAATTTTACAGTGAATAAATTTATAGTACACGTAACCCTCCTTCAACACGGCAGCTTATAATACGGTGTCGCTATAACACGATAAGAAAATTGCAAAAACCTTTGTAAAGTACATCGCTTTTACATCCGCGCCGAGGCTTGCCGTCTTAAAGATACAGTGTTGCCACTGAGATGTATACATACCTATCGCAGTGAGTGTTGGGGAAACTATTTTTTTTCATCTCTGTGGCCTGAAAACAAAATTGTCTCACGCTCCTGGTCGGCAGTCTGCGTCGTGTTCGGCGGTGTGCTAAATTATAACTTTTCAACTTTAAGTTTTAGCCTCAAGCCATGTCCAAGAAAGATTAAAAAAAGGTTCAAGAGGAAATTTATTTCCTTAGAAGTAAAAGCACAAATCTTCATCAAAATCAAAAAATCAAAAGACGATCAAAAGGAGAAATGGCATCTCACATTGGAAAAAGCTTTAATTTGAATGGATCAAGAGTCCGGATTATCAAGAAAAATGAAAAAGAGATAAGAAGTGCAGTTGACATTCGCAAAATGTGCAGCTCGCCCCCGGACAACAATAATTGAGAAAATAGAAAAGGCACTCAGAATTTGGATTGATAATTGATGTAAAAAAAATTCATTAGATGGCGAAGAAACTGGGTAAATTAGAGTTGTGTTAAATTAAAATAACATTTTTTGTTGTTTTTTTTTGTTCCTTGTTCACTCCACTCAGGAGCATAGGGCCTCGACTAGACTCTTCCATCTTACACGGTTTTGTGCTGTTGTTTTTGCCCGGCCCATGTGATGTCGGCATCAGCTAGTTCGCACAACAGCGAACTTCTCCAAGTATTTTTTGGTCAACCGCGACCTCTGCTCCCTTGCGGGTTCCAGTCTAGTGCCATTCTCGAGATATTATTAATAAAAACTAAATTGTTTATATAGAATTAAAAAAAAAATGTTTTTAAGGGGGAACGCCACTGTTGCGGGCCAAAAAGTAGTCGAGTTTTGGGAATTTTTGTTTGTAAGCAGGAATGATTTTTCGAGAATCGGACAAGAAGCAATATATTATATATGTATTAAACTATGTTGATGTATTGTATATTTTTATTAAAAAATATTGAAAATGGACAAATTTATGTAAATAAATGTAACGGATTAAAAAAAAATGACGTAATCTGGTGGTAGCGATACAGCAATGAATACTCATCTAAAATAAAAAAAAAATAAAGAATATTAATCTACACATTAGTGGCTATCGTTGTACGTAGCCTTTTTTTTTTTTTTTTTTTTTTTACATAATGGTGGTGATATGAATTTCGATGTGTGTTTTTCACCATTTTTTTGATTTTCAACAGGCCCAAAAAAATAGTTATTTTCAAAAATTTTGAAAATCGGCTACGTACAACTTTAGCCGTGCGATAACAAAACTTTTGAAAGAAAGGAAATTAAAATCGGTTCGAGAAATCGTTGCCACCGTATCAGGAAAAGTCATTTCGAGAAAAACGCGTTAGAATTAAAGCATCGTATCGTAAGCCCTACGGGGCCGAACCGACGGGTGCTCACTTAAGTGCACATAGAATCAGGAATAAAGCGAATGTCGCTTTAAAATTTTTACCACATTTTTTTGAGTAGTTATACTAACAATTTATGCAAAACAAATCGATATTTTTTAATTTTCACAGTGGCGCCCTCCTTAATAAGTGTCCGGAACATAAGTTTTTTGTACTGGCTTTAGACTTTACACAGCACTGCAGCTTCTAGGAACCTATCTACCGTGTTATAGGAGGGTTACCTGTATACATATAATGGATGTATACTGTATCCAGTGGACCTGTATGTGAAACTGCGGATTAACTTCAGTGCAGGCAGACCAAAAACAATTAGACCCCGAAAAAACTCCACATTTCAACACTGAAATTTCTGGAAATCATTTCCGAAAACCCACGAGTGTTTTATCAAATTTACCATTTTACTGGATTTCAGAAACAAGTTTTACGCAAGAATTTTTGAAAATAATGAAAGAAAAGTGAAAGCCAAAAAGACTACTGTCAGTTGATCTTCATCTGCAATCCTGAGTAGAGTTAAATACTTTATGTTTAGTAAGTGAGAATGTGAAGAGTGCCACTTTACGAAGCTATCACTAACTCTAAACCCACACCAATCTGACCACTAGGGAGTCTCTCAGGTTGTATTGACATCATAAAACAGGACGATTTTTGGAACGAAAATTTCCCCGCAAACGACTCCACTTCTTCAATTAGTTGCGTTAATCGTCTCTACGTAGAAGCCAGTTTGAAACCCGTTGACGCCAGTTTGAGACACCAAGGGCGGTCGTCGCCTTGGTCTTTCTAGCGATGGGGACGTTGTTTTTGGCGATTTCCACTTGTGCATTTCGAAAAGAGCACCTTTTTTTCTGGAGCATTACTGTCCTTTAGAACAAAGTGATCTAGCCAGCGCAGCCATGGAATTTTAAAGGTGCTTCACTTCGTCGATGTCGGCGTACAGCTCGCACAGCTCATGGTTCCGTCTTATTCGATCATTCAGACAAATTGGAGCAGACATTTTATGAAGAATTTTTATCTCGAAAGCTCCTAATCGGTGCCAGCCACTTCAACGAAATGTTTATCATATTAATGTAGTCATTAAATAGTAGAAGGACTTGATCATGATACGAGCTCCATGTCATAGGAATTTATCTGGAAACCAAGCAGCTGATCTCTTAACAAAGCAGAAAACTAAATTTCTCATCAGTGAATTCCATGCACAATACATGTGTCGTGCGATTTTTGTCATATATCTGCTTGCAAGTGGGGCAAATCACTGTGTAAACACGAAAAGTACTAACTACGCAGGCACACAATTTTGGGTAAAAGTAAGCAGAGGTATCCATGGCGTATACTTTATTTCATAGGAGAATAAAAGTTCAACTATTTTTGTACGTTTTCATAAACAGCAAGAAGAAGTACGAAGTTTAGGTATGTAGTACTACAGATATCTATATAGCCTTATTATATATTTTCCCAAAATAATTCAGTGAGAAATTCCAAGGATATTCAAGAACAAATTTTTCAAGCATATTATTTTACTAAATTTATTCCGGCGAAAAGTAAAAAGAAATTTTGTTGAATAGCAGGATATTTCCGCTTTTCTTTGATCCCTATATTAATATCATAGACTGAGTAGAAGTATTTAAAACCAGTTTTTTATACTGGATTCCTTTGAAACCTTAAAGTCTTTCAAAAAAGTGTACTTGCTGATAATATGAAAAACGGAGTATGCAGTCAAAAATTCAGTCAAAATCAGTATGAAATTTTTCCAGCACAACTTTCTCTGACTCACTGTGTTATACATATTAACCTACATTGTCTATCCGGTTTGACAGTAACATCTCAAGAAGCGTCAACGGGCTTTACTTTAAGCCTTACGAATTGACACCAGCCTCTATCAAGTATGCATGCTTGTTCATGTTCTCAGTTACCTAAGTGGTGCTCATTTGAATCATAGATTCGAGAATGTCCAATATTTAGTCAACGTTAATTAATTCTCCCACGCTTTCATATCTAAGCTCAGTTGCTACGGTCACAAGTCATCGCAATAAATTCAAATTCAAATTTGCATTCATGGGCGTACACGTATTGTTAGCAACACGCATACTAAGTGTGGCATGCGGCATTTTGTAGCTGCAGAGTATGCATAGTGAAATGATTTGGTGCAGCTACGCAGATATAAGTTTACACATTAAGGGTGTCCATTCTCTTGGAAACATATCACTTCAAGGGCAAAACAGTGGGTTGGGGTATAAGTTCATAGCGTTTTTATATTGTCTTTTATTTTACAACGATTTGGTTGCTGTTTAGCAAAGGGTAAGCATCAACGTTTTCGACATCTGCTCTTCCTTCAATGAAAAGTTGAATTTAGGAGTCTGGGTGCCTCACGAGTTCAACGAAAAAAAAACAAAAGAAAGTCGCTTTCAAATGATTTCTCAGCATCTCGTCCGCCATCGAGCGACAAGCGGTCATAAACAGCGCTTTTTGTACCGAATCGTCACGGGAGATGAAAGTGCCTATGCATCAATATAAAGCAAAGGAAGGACTGGGTGATTCCAGGAGATACGCCAAAGCCGAGAGTTAAGCCGGGTCTTCATCCAAAGAAGATCAAGATATGTACATATTTGGTGGGACAGGGAACACATGGTGAACTGGAAAATGCGAGAAAAGAATGCCACGGTCAACAAGGAGCTCTACATTGCCCAGCAGCACTTCGGGAATGAAGCTATTCTACTGAAAAGACCTGATCGTCGTGGTCAAATTATGCCCCTTCACGACAACGCCTGGCCCTATGTTGCACAAGTTCTCAAGGCCGCACTACAAGAGCTCAAATGGGAGGTCCTTCAGCTTCCGCCGTATTCTCCGGACCTTGCACCGACCAATTACCATCTTTTCCAGGCCCCTAAAAACTAACTCAACAACTTCTTTGACACCAATCTAGGCGATTTTTGGTGGAATGCCATCAATAAATTGGTTGAGAGGTGGGAAGAGGTTGTAAACAGCAACGGCGAATATATAATTTATTAACTTATTGATATAATTGTTGTTTTTTGTTAAAATAAAAGTCTTCGAGTTCATTTATTCAAAATAGTCCCAACTGACCTCGATACACTTTTTAGCGCGATCCCAAAGCTTTTCGAAAGATTCTTTCAGGTCATTGACTGGAATGTCCTTCAGGAAAAGTCGCTCGACACAAGCCTTTTGGATGGCCTCTACGGACGTGAAACCAAAGCAATTTTCGGAATAGGTAGAGGTCACAGGGAGCCACATCAGGCACATACGGTGAGTGATTGATAGTTAAAATGCGATTTCTAAATCAAAAAATCAGTCACAAGAGTGGATCGATGAGATGGTGCATTATCATGCAATAAGCGCCAGCTTCCTCCTTTACGGTATTCAGGCCTAATTCAACGAATGCGATGCAACAAACGCTTCAAAATGCCAAAATAGAAAATTGCATTGACGGTTTGGCCCGTTGGTACGAACTCCTTGTGGACAATTCCCTTGGAATCGTAAAGACAAATGATCATAGACTTGATTTTTTACTTCTCCAAACGCGACGCTTAGTTTCAGGTTCATGTTGGAAGTACCACGTTTCGTCACCAGTTACAATGTTGTAAACGAAGTTCTCGTCTTTTCTCACCTCTTTAATGAGGCCTTTCGAATGTTGAATTCTGAGCAATTTTTGGTTCTCAGTTAACTTGTGCGAAATGAAATGTGCACAGACCTTTCGTAAGTCCAAATGATCAGTTCAAGTGCAATTAAAATGTTTTGATAAACGTTTTAACCGATTTTAAAATAAACTTTGATATTAGCTCTTTATTCGAAACTCATTTTTGTACCGATGACACAAATATACTGAGACTTAAGACGTAATAACTTGGCTTCCACTGAACCGAATGTCACCAAGCTTTCACTGGAAGTCAGCTAGGAATGTACCTTCCAACGCACTAAGCCATTAAAAAGATGGCACTATCAAAAACATTCTTATGACGCCAGACTTTTTTGTTTTGGGCTTCACCTTGGATACGAGTATACAAACACGTTAGTTCTATGTCGCCTGTAAGAAACGTTGTATTTCTAGATTTAGTAAATGAATAAATAAATTAATTGAAATAATGCACTTATTAGCTCTCGTTCGGCCTAAAATGCCAGAAATACTTGCCAAGAAATGCTCCGTTCAGGCCTTCAAGGGGTCTTATTAAATTGGCTTTTCAAATATTTCCATGCATCTTATTGAAAAAAATCTGCTAAAACTACTTTAAACTCAAAGTTATTTTCGACTGTTATTCTAGTGAAGAATGCTTCACATAGCCATAGGGAAACATTTTCTATTACAATTCAACTGTATACCCACAATTTTTGCTGCTATGGTCGATTACCCCAGCTACTAGTAACGACCGAATTATTTATACTGCTTATCTTGAAAATAAATAAATTAAAATTTTACTGCTCCAATTGACGCTCCTTGTTAGCACATATACAAATACATGCAAAATCATGCAATAGACCGTTAGTGGATTGTTTATTAGTCGATGTGTGTAAGTTTGCGCCTTCCATAGCAATGCTTGTATGTATGTATGCATTAAAGTGTGTGTAGTTGTGTGTAATAAATTCCAATGATAATTTAGACGCATATATTCTGCATTATCATTGTGGTTATTTGAGAATTTGCTCTTGTTTGCTGGCGCGCGCCAATGCCAGGCGCTCATGGCCATTTTCGATAACTTTAAGTATCGTAGGTATATAAGCAAATACATACAGCTCGCAAACAAAACATTATATCTCAGAATTTGGCAAGTTGGGACTATTTATATATTCGCTCGTTAATTTATATTACGAGTATTTTCTTAAAAAAACATGGTTCATTCTACATATAATAATAAAAAAAAAAAAAATAAATAATTGGCGCGTACACTTCTGTTAGGTGTTTGGCCGAGCTCCTCCTCCTATTTGTGGCGTGCGTCTTGACGTTATTCCACAAATGGAGGGACCTACAGTTTCAAGCCGACTCCGAACGGCAGAGGTTTGCCATTGCCTGCCGAGGGGCGACCGCTATTAGAAAAATGTTTTTATTAATTTTGCTTTCACCGAGATTCGAACCAATGACCTCTCAGTGAATTCCGAATGGTGATCACGCACCAACCCATTCGGCTACGGCGGCCTACATATAATAAACACTATATTAATCTGAGTCTCAATCGTTGTAATACGGCACATTTCGATACAAATTTAAGGGGCTAGGGGTAGCAAGAATTTTCCAATTTTGGATTTTTTTGCATTTCCTTAAAGTACAATATCTTAGAAATATTGTGCGAAAATTTGAAGTGAATGCGGCAAATAGATTTCGAGTTATTCAATAACACAGTCCTGCGAGGTACAGTTCTAAAACGGCTATGGGTGTTTCTTGAAGGTTTTTTGTGCTGAAAACGAATATGACCTTGAAATTGTTCGAGCACGTCAGGATTTTTGCCAATTTGAGGTTAAATAGCTTTTTTTAATTTTGAATTCGCCTTTTACAGGGGTGTTAGAGAGTTAGAAAGGTTGAATTTTCATATCTAAAAGTCTCCAAGTCAAAAAAGAATAACTTTTTTTATATTAATCGTAAAAATATATTTAAAAATGGATTTTAAAGCTGAAGAATAGTACTTTGCGATGCATAAAAAACCTTCAGAAAACACCAATAGCGGTTTTAGAAACTGTAAAAAAGCGAGATTTCGCAGGCCTGTGTAATTACCAAAGGGCGCTCGGGAGCGGATAGCAAAACTTTAAATGCGTTTCTTTCGAAATTATGTTTTTTTAGTAGATTTTAATAAAATTTATACTGCTTTTGAGAACTAATATATAGAAAACTCGTGGCTGATCGAGGAATTTTATTTTTAAATTTCAATTTTTTTGGACAATTAATTGTCCGTTTTTTTCTCGAAAATCTGAAAAATATTTGCTGAGGCTACCATATTGTTAATTTTGAAAAAAAGCTTCGATCAATCACAAGATTTTTTATTAATAAATCTAATTTCTCTTTTCCGATTGATCTCAGATGAATCACATGATTTCTGACTTCTAGGGACTTCTGGAGAAACGGGCTCCACACAAACAGCGATCCCTTTTATAATTATTACTTTGTTTCGAAATTTTGCTAAAGTCAAGTCGAAACATGATGTTATGTTAATGTGTGTATTATGTTATGTTATGTTATGTTGGGGGTTTTTTTTTAAGGAGGCTAAAATTAAAATATCATCAAAGGTACCGTCACACCAGTGATATGTGGGGCATGCTCCCACTAACACTACAACAACCCTCCTTACGGGCTAAGTTCCTGGGGCCGTGGTAACATTTCGTCAAGGTGGAGCCGCATTTATGTCTATTGACATAATAGGTACCTGCGCCGAGGTTCCTCTTACATGGGCGTATGGAGGTTATACGCTATCGATAGTATCCATTGCTTCCACTTCATAAGTGGTTTTGCAGCAAATGGAACATCAGAAAAGGTGTCGTAAGTATTACCGACATGTCGTCTGATACCGTTTTGAGCACTTCTCTCAGGCGTCTGTGATTTGTCGTCAGTTCGTAGACAGTCTACCTCCAGTCAAAAGCTGCTGCTGAATTATTCGCTGCGTGTTGCGTTGCCACTCTGCGCATTGAAGATGAAGCCCTATGATTGTTGCGAAATTTGTTGCTGCATTCCAGCAAATATTTAATGCGATCATCTTGGTGATTAGATTTTTCGTGCACAGCTGACCACTCAGAAGTGATTAAAGCGTTAGGCGCTCCCCTCTGAAACGATCGCAGTAGAAGAATACGTGTTCCACACTTTCTATCGCGTTGTTGCAGCTTGGGTAGAACGCGGTGTCCACCCGATTAAACCGATGGTGGGGTACCTCCAAAAGAAAAAGAAACCGCGGCCACTCAGTATTTGAGTGAGATAGTAGTCAACGTCTTCGTGTTTCCGGGTCACCCACTGGCTAATATTTGAAATAAGCCTACGAGTCCAACGTCCATTAGTTGACGCATCCCATCTGATTTGTCATTCTTCTATCGAATGCAGTCTCTCTTCAGCTTTTTCTTCTAATGACGGCTTAGCCCGTCGCCTGCCATAGAGACGGCTCAATTTCTTTGCCTGAATGTCGGCAATAGCTTTTTACTTCCAGCTGGTCTATGTGTCTATCCGTAACTTCAAGCGCAATATCATCTGCATAGCCTACAATAGTAGCACCGTCTGGTAGTTTTAGTTTGAGGACCCCGTCGTACATGTCATTCCAAAGTATTGGACCAAGGACAGATCCTTGGGGAACCCCGGCAGTGATTTGGTATGTTTTTTGGCCAAAGTCTGTATCGTATTGCAGAAATTTGTTGGTGAAGTAACTACGAATTATGCGCAGTAGATAACCCGGTACTCTTAGTTCTTTGAGAGATATTAAAATGTTGCCCCACTTTGCAGAGTTGAATGCATTTTTGATGTCCAGTGTAATGATAGCGCAGTACTTCATATGCAAGTGCCCACCACTGATTGCTTCGTGCGCAATGTCTGCCACAGTCCTGGTCATCAGGTTGCTTTCCTGGTTTGAGGAGCAGCACAAATCGTTGAATCTTCCATAAAGTTCTCTCTCTAAGACAAGTTTCGTACAAATTCACAAAAAGGTGTGGTTTGTGTAGCCATTTTTTATTGTATGTGGGGGAAATGAGCAACAGCGTCGTGGAAAAAAATTTTATGTGCCATAAAACTGCATACTCGAAATTTTTATAAAAATTCTCATCAAAAGTTTTGAAGTTTTGATGCAGGTTTATCGAATTTTTATAAATTTTGTACGAAATTTGAGACCTGGATTAATATGCAATCAACCATGTTTTTATAAGAAAATAATTTAAATAAAAAGATGAATAAAAAAATAGTGAAAACTTGTCACAATGTTGGTGAATTATCGAATCAATACGGACTATATGACTCCGAAATACAATTTGGTGAAGAGATTCCCAACAACAACAGAAGAAGAAGGGTGGAAAAGAGACATGAAGCCTAGCCCCAATACGCTTAATATATTTACTGACGGCTCGAAAATGATAGACAGAGTAGGTGCAGGGATTTATTGCGCAGAGCTGCAGCAATGGGCGGCAGCCCATTAAGCTTCCTGAACATTGCAGTATTTTTCAAGCAGAAGTCTTTGCGGTAGGGAAGGCTGCAGAAATAGCACTAGCAAGGACATCGAGCAACTCCAACATAAATATATACGTTGATAGTCAAGCGGCAATAAACTCATATGAGTTTCATCTGGTACCACTAAGGGCCAATAGGTCTATGCGATGGCTTTCAGCCAGCCAGACCCTATCTACCAGGTCTAACATAACCTGTCACAATGTTGAGCTGTTATGGTTTCTAAGCGGCCTGCGCATACCTATAAAGTTATTCGCTTATGCATGCAGGCTCTGGTAAATGGTGTAATGCTGCTGACATTTGCATTTGTTTGGCTCACTGTTTACATATATTTTCATGAAAATTATGGCCACCATAACTCCGATGCGCGCTCGTACCGCATTACACCCCGCTTTACCCACCGGCTTGGTAGTAATGAATGACTTGCGTCGTATAGAAAATAGTGAACGATTAAATTTCCCAAATTACCACTTGACTGAACGACGGACTGTCACGGTGCATACACAAGCTCGTCTATGTATGCTTGACATAACAGGTAGCTGAGCTCAAATGTGGAGTGGGTGATTGGCGTTTTGTAATATATACCAGCTGTCAACTATAAAAGCACTCTTTCTCTGCTTTTCATCTTCTATGTAGAGACTATTTATTAAGTGTCGAGATTTTCAATGTCATTTCATTAAAATTCCAATTGGTGTATTGCATGCATACACGCGAGAAGTAGTTCAGTGCCTGACTGACACGCGTTTCAATAAACACATATACATGCATGAACTCAATTATGGGAAGGTTTTCAAGAAATACAAAAAAAAAAAAAACAAAAAAAATGGGTTTTCACGCATTCTTTACTACTTTTTAGTAATCAAGTTTAATTACCTCAAATTTAAAGCGAGAAATATTACTGCGCTTGTTGTTGTACTTTTCAGCACTCAAGTTTAATTACCTCAAATTTAAAGTGAGAAATACAACTGCGCTTGTTGTGGAAAAATTTGGAAAAAGGTCAAACCACAAATTCATGCCCTGTTTACTACCACTAACTAGGCCGGTCGCAATGGCGAAATACGAAACGCATGCCAGTGTACAGCTGAGGACAAAAAAATTCGGCCCGTAGAAAATAAAACAATGCTGCCGCGTTTGCATATAATTTTTAATGGAAATGTGTAGGTATTTTTTTGATTTTCCAAGAATTTTTAATTTAAACGAGCAATTTTTATAAACCTATAAATCGCCCGTATAATGAAACAAAGCCATATTCCGAAAAAACAAAAACCGATTTGAAGCTTTCAATTCACTACGTTCCCCCAAGAAAAAAAAAACATATATATTTTCTTCTATTGAGACGCTGCAGCTTACTTGACCCTGCCAGTGCACAGTAGATCACCGATCATCTTAGTCTAGCTCATCTAACGGTAGGCCCAGGAAACTTGCGACAGGTTGGAGAAAAAGGGGTGTTAGATGAGTGGGTTTGATGGGCATATGAAAAGGTGGTTTGTGTCGTGCGGGGAACCTTCCCATGCTGGACATATGTTTAGTATGTAGGGGTTAATTCTGAATAGGCAGGAGCTTAACCTGCTATCCAGAACGTAATTTGCCCAAGGTTAGGCGAGACTCTCGGGGTAACTGGAGCTCTTCATCTGCTATGAGTGGTTGGACTCCGTTGGTAAATGTCTGCCGCTGAATGTCGTTAATAGTCTGTCTAAGCACTGTTCTGTTCAGTAGTTGTCGATTTGTTTTGTCCTAGATCTCGTCAGCGTAATTGAATAGGTGTCTACATGTATAAAACCTGCTACAGCGCCCTAGCAGAAACTGTTTGCTGAGCAGTTTGTTATGCTGCTGGTAAACAAAGGCATCAGCTTTCATACTGCTTAGTCGAAAAGCTGGCGGGTAGCGTTTTTTTTATTGGTGGGTGAGATAGATTTCAAAATGCCTTCGCACTTACAGCGACCGTTGTCTACTGCGTCGTGTAGTGTGGCCACTAAGCCAATCCCCCTCTCTTCTGGGAAGACTCCCTTTCTGAAACTACTTCCCGCATTACTTCGGGAGGGACCCAGAATGACGTCTATGAAATGGACCAGTTCTATTCGCCACGTCTGTGTCCACCATACTTGCAGCCAGCTTCATGCTATAGAGTCGAGTTTTTTATAAAGTTCAGATAGCCTTAATTCAGAAATATTTTGTTAATAGGGTTGCCGTTTAAAATTCCATAAACAAATTTTATTGAACTAATTTTAAGTGGCAATCAAACTCAAGTGGTTTTGAAAGCTTAAATTCAGAAATATTTTTGGATATTATTTTAGATATCCATTTGCTTATTGAAATGTCTCAAACAAATTTAAGGTATATTCGACAGCTTTAATTAAAAAAATGTTTAGAATGGCGTTGTCCCAATGTTAAATCCGTATTTTATTAATGAGTTAAGATTTAAAAGGAATATCGCAACGAACTTTTGCATTCTTTCATATTTTTTGAATAAGGATATCTACAACGGAAAAAAATCATGTGGTTTATGAATTAATGTCATATATGTTTGTATATGTGCATATACCATATATCGAAAATAGTGGATTTATGAAGACTCCAACAATTTCCATAGCTTATCCTGAGTTTTTTCAGAATTTTATTTTGCTGTTTCCTACTCGAATCCCTCTTTTGGCCAGACAACCTTATTCATCATATTTCAATTAGTAATTTTTTTTTATAATTGTCTTTAATTTGAAAAAAATCATGGCACCCGACTTCAAACTTTTTTAAAAGTAAATACCTGCGACGTGTCACACTGATTTCAAATAATTTGCGAAAGCCTCCTAAAGCTGAATGTTCTAAACTTTTATGCTAAATGAGAATATTGGAACATATTTCAAATATTTTTTTTTTTAATTACACAAAATTTTAAAATCTAGGTCTTATGGTTTATGTAGGAAAATTAATTATATTTACATAAAAAATTATTTGAATTAAATAAGAAACAAACAAATTCTTAAAACTTGCCTGTCAGCTCTTGTGTATGCATGTGAGATGTAAAGGGTGATCAATTAACAGGTTGAAATAAAACAACGAACGTTCGAAATGAGTGGGGAATCTTTATTGTTTTTGTATAGAAGCATTGATGACATTTATTTCTTAAAGACAA
Organism: Anastrepha obliqua; assembly: GCF_027943255.1. Classification (NCBI taxonomy): domain Eukaryota; kingdom Metazoa; phylum Arthropoda; class Insecta; order Diptera; family Tephritidae; genus Anastrepha; species Anastrepha obliqua. The sequence continues at coordinate 108,180,982 of NC_072894.1, read as the reverse complement.
TCCCTTTCAAATATTGGCCGCAAATGTGCCGTAATTCGGCCATCCGTAAACACCAATATTGGGTGACTGGCTGGAAAATTTGGTCGGTATATCGTGAATGAATAAATCTACCTTTTTCTACCAGCCTTATTCGAAACCTCTTATTACCTTAAGTGCAACTGGAATACTAATTGGCGCATTTTCGTTATCAACGGCCGACTTTTTGAAAGATGCCGACGGTGTAATATTTTTGGACCAACTTCAATGTTGCTGGCTAGGGCATCTTTGAACTTATTTTTCCGAACTCATGCAGTCTAGACAGCAAACTTTTTTTAAACTAATCTAGTTTTTCCTTTGCTGAGCCGACTATTATTTACACACAACTGTTTCACTTATAACTTGTCAAAAAGTATTGGAAGTAAAATTTGCTAAAATGTATTTTTTTCATTTGTTCTCTAATCAATTGCGTCTACTAACTCACATTTCTGTATACTTCAACAACCAGAGCACAACCATCTCTGATTTCAAAATAACGTACAAAATTTAAAATAACCGGTTAATGCACACTAAAACAGTAGTCTAGAATTAAGTAATTGAATTTTATAATTTAAAGTCAAAGCTTCTACGAACTTTTATGCTAGCCACTGTACATATGTAAAAGTAAACACAATATATACAATATTACGCATACGCCATGTCAAACTCTAGCTATGCACCATCCTAACTAGCTATTCATGGTTTCATAAATTTATGTGGCATAAGTCATTTTCTAATCGACATATTTCTATGCAAAATTATGGAAATTTCCAGTGCCGCAATTTATTTAAAATTCATTTATTTAATGCCAAATACTGCCGCACACGTTTTCGCTTGGCGTCGCTCATACGCCTCGTTGACCACTTCATGCGGCATTTTGCCAAATTTCTCACACACTTCGTTGCAAGCTCTAAGCACATAGGTTATTAATTTGTCGATCAAAATGTTGTAGTTGTTACGCACTTTAATCACTCATACGCACTGCTGAGTAGTTAATTAATAGTTTGGTTTGAAACAAAATAGTGAATGCTAATTACGGTTTGTAAAATTCTGTGAGCAAAGCTTTCAATGAGTAAGGCTTTATTTTAATACACAAATGTTTAAAAATATTTAAATATTAGAAAATAATTCTAAATTTGTAAAATTATTTAAAAAATAAATAAATGAGATGCAAAGCTATGTAGAATATCTCAACAGGGTAGGATGAGTTTGGTGGATAAAACTGGAGAAAAATGTGCTTGCGAAGAGAAATGAGTTTAGCAGATTTTGAGGTTGGGAGTAACATGGTGATATCTAATTGGAGAAAACTTATCAATCAAGGCGAGTTGTCGGATATTGAAAATTCAGAGCAATAAGCACACAATTAGCCTATGATATGGTGATCAGATTTAAAACAGCCTCACCAGTACTTTACCTGTGTATGTTTAAATTTGACTTGCGAAAAACTAATCAGAAATAACTAGAAACTAATTAATTCCATAAAGTCTTGAAATACAAAAGCGCTATAAGAATAGTTGAAGACTAATACCTACAATATTTTAATTAAAATATTTGGGTGCATCTACCTAAGTTTTGCCTGTTGCCTGGATATAGCACAAAAGTAATATTTTGCATATTTTTGGATCTCTCTGGTCTATAAAAAACTTAGTTGAGTAGTTCGTCGATTCCAGCCATTGCTTATGGACTGATGCGCTACCATGGTGAAAGGAAAGTTTTGTACTTTTCATGTTTCAAACCAACGCAAGGTCCATTGATGGATTTAGCTTTCAGAAGAAGCTATGAAGATAGCTTTTTCGGGCCCCAAAAGTTGTTTGATTTTTTTTTTTGATTATATAAAACTTGAAAACTTAGTTCTTATGGTTTTTATAGGAGAATGAATTATATTTATATAAAAAAATATTTCAATATAAGAAATAAAAAAAATTTTAAAACTTGCCTATAAGCCCTTCTGCCTGTAAGATATAACGAGTGATCAATTTAGAGGTGGAAATAAAACAACGAAAATTCTAATAGAGTGTAGATGCATTCATGATATTTATTTTTTAAGGTTGTTAAAAGATCATCCCTTTCAAATATTGACCGTAACTACGCTGTCTCGTAGTACAACTACGGTCATCCGTAAACACCAATTTTGAGTGCCTCGCTGGAGTACTTTGGTCGATATCTCGTGAATATCTTTAATAATGTTGCCTTACAGTCTCAATCGAAGCTGGTTTATCCACAAAGTATTCTACAAAGTCAAATAAAGTTACAAATGCTTGATAGCACACGATCTCGGTGGTCGACCCACTGGTCCGAGATGAGAGATAAATTACTCACCGAAACGATGACGCAGTAAATCCATTGTTTCAAGGGCTGTACGGAAAGTAGCGCTATCTTGTTGGAACTAGATCTTGTGAGGATCACAAACTTCTATTTATGGCATCAAAAAGTCGTTCATAATGGCGCGATAGGGTTCGCCATTCACTCTTAAATTGGCGCCAGCCTGGTCTTTGAGGAAATATGGACCGATGATTTCTCCAACCCATAAGCCGCACCAAATATTTGTTCTCAATGGATGTAGTGGCTGCTCTTGAAAGGCTTTGAGTTGCTCTCAAGTCCAAACACGGCATTTCTGAACAACTTTGGACAATCATTGACGTAGCCGTTAAGTAAAAAATGGCCCTCATCGCTAAACACCATAAGTTGGCCTGATCGTGCGATGAACACTTTTCACAGAGCGTCGATTTTTGTAATTCAATTGTACGATTTGTAAACGTTTTTGCGGCGTACGTCTTCAATGTCAGTGAATACTCAAAAGTAAATATGTTTTTTGTTTGACAGTAGTCACGCGTGATCTTCCAAAAAAGGTCTATTGCAAAAAGGACCACGAATCTGATCACCCGTTATTATTAATTCGTACCGCTACCATGTCTTTGCATAAACAAATCATTGCTAAACTATATACAATTAAAAAACAACACCTTTTTTTTTAAGAATATATTTCATGCTACAACAAAAATCATATAACCCCAAGTTTCAGACTTTGTAAACTAAACAAATTTCCATAAAAACTTTCAACTTCTTAATCAGATTATTTAGTATCTTTGTGGCCACGTAGTTTGTGTGCCCACCGAATTTAAATAACACAAAGTATAAATTTCCAGTACCTCCAAAGTGCCGTTCCTTTATGGCAATTGTTTTTTCGTTTTGTTCTCAAGCCTTTTCCTCCATACAAATACTTGCTCGATTTGGATTTAACAAAAACAGCCTAAAACAAAAAGTAAAATACTGCGCCAAAACTCTATTAAATCAGCATTGGAACAACGTAGAGGGTCTTAGACACTCCAAAAAGTGTCCCTCATGGGTCACTTTACCTGCAACAAACGCTTACGTAAATTAGGCTTAACTAACACCAGCACCTGCAGATTTTGCTGCGAAGATGAGGTGTCTATTGAACATCTCATCATCGAATGTCCGGGGTTGACGCATAGAAGGAAAAGGTTTTTAAACAAGTTCATGCTTACAGATAAAGACCTTCAATCACTCCCTCAGAAGGAGCTGGTACAATTCATAAGCATACTTAACAGTCAATAGACAGCATAGGGTGCACAATAGATCAATGTGGTCGCAGTGCTAAAGGCCCATACCTTAACCCTTTACTACCATTAACCATTAACCATCTTCGCTGTTATTAAAAGCTAAAGGGTGATATTTGTTATTTCAGTGAAATCGATAATCGAAATTGCTTAATTGTTCCTTCATTCCCCAACATAAGCTCGGACTCGTCGTAGTACGCTGCGTATACGCAACCACACACCTGCTGTATTATTATTATTAATTGCTAGAGTGTCGGCGGGGGGCGCAAAGAGCCGAAACGCCAAAACGCTTGATTGAGCCGAAACTCCAAAACGCGGATTTTCTTTGATTTTGAAGAGCAAAGATTTCAATGCAAATTTTAGGCATTATGACACCCTCTATTTGTTCTATGTTTTTTAATGTAAAGTTTTCTTACCGCCATTTCGGGTTCAGTACACGAAATGCAATCCGGAAAGTGCAAATCTGTCGTTTCTACATGTGATTTATTAAGAAAGGCGCACTTATGGCCTTTTGACGTCGCATTAAACAAATTTCGAACAAATATTGCTAGAATAAAGCGCAAGTTTGGTAGAAATTTTTGTTATGCTGGCGTACTTGCGCACTTTCGCCATAACTGTGATATCAAATAATCGCGACAGTCACTGAGCGGCGCCATGGTTGAAGAAAAAAAAAAGTTGAAATATTTTCTTACTGCATACTGTAATGATTTCATTCGCTAAAAGTCTAGCAAATTTGCTTGTTTAGTTAACAAGAGCTTTAAACAAATATATAGGGTGATCAATTAAGAGGAGTTTTTTTCATTTGCGTTTTTTTTACAGATCGCGCGCGAGTTGTGGCAAACTGTCATCGTGGATTTGTTGAACAGCGTTTGGCATTTCATCATGGAAAGACTCACACCGCAACAACGTCTGCAAATTGTTCAACTGTATTATGAAAATCAGCGTTCTGTTGCCATACAGCTCGTGAAACAATGACTTTATTGAGAAGTCATTTCGGAGAGCAGCTGATTTCACGTTTAGGACCTGTGAGTTGGCCACCAAGATCTTGTGATATCACACCTTTGGACTTTTTTCTTTGGGGATTCGTGAAGTCCAAGGTCTATGCTGATAAACCAGCTACGATTGAAGCTCTGGAAGCCAACATTACGCGTGTTATTCACGACATACCAGTCGAAATGCTCGAACGAGTGATTGAAAATTGGACCTTCAGAATGGACCACCTTAAGCGTAGTTGCGGCCAACATTTGAATGAAGTCATATTCAAAAAGTAAATGTCAAAGAATGTCCTTTCAAATGATAAATAAAGGTTTTGAACATAATTTACATTTTTGTTTTTTTTAACTATTGAAAAAAGCAACTAATGATTGATCACCCTATATACATGTATAACAAAACTCTAAGTATAACTCATACGCCATGACGAACTCAAAAACTTTTCCCATAATTATTATAAAAACACAAATAAATACGTTGTAGAGAACAAGCGATATATGCGGCATAACTTACGAAAGATTTCGTTATTTATTTAAAAATTTCTTAGTTTTTATTTAGTTTGCTTGTTTTATTTCTTAAGAAGACTCATAGAAAGAGAAAATAATACCAACTTCTTTTCCCAGTTTCATGAATTTTTAAATAACGAAAATAACAAAAATTTGTACTTACTTCTCAAGCACTCTCGATCTCTTTTTCTGCTGGCAACAATTTTTCTTACGAAATATTCCATTTACTTTTACTTGCTAGTATTTATGCAATCAATTAAGTCATTTGTCTGCCAATATTTACGCCAAGCCAAAAACAAAATCTGCTGTTCAGCACACACACCGGCATAGTTAAGTGTATATATATACTAAGTAAATAAATCAAGAAATAAATGCAAACAAATTGAATGATGAACTGGCACATCAGTAATTCATAAAATCACTCATACGCACTGTTGATCTATCTAGGAAAAATATTTGTCGATAAAGTATGTTTTGATTGAAAGAACATTGAATTTTATGTAGATTAATGGTCACCTAAGTGTATTTTATGTGAAAAATGAATATTTCACTGCATAGAAAACATTCTTTGTTTGATCCCTAACGGCTGCTTGAAGTCGTGTGTGTGTGCTACTAAAATTGTTGTTATTAGAAAACTAAATAAAATTGTGGTTTCAGTTGCCATTCAACAATTCAGAAAGATTTTCATATGCTTTAGACTATTTTGCACTGGAAGCCAACTGATAAACAAATACAGATGGGTATTTTTCTTCATACTGATATTTATTTATTGACAGCAGATAAAACACATTTCTGGTCTAGAAATGCAGTTGGATATGTTATCGCAATGTAGAGTAATGAGTTTTTATTGAGGAATTTTTGTGTTAAGTATTAAATAAAGGGTCTTTAATAAGAGGTGTTATTTTGATAGTCAAAGAAAAATGCAATTTTTTTAATATAAATGATCAGATATTTACTTCATTATAAAGAGGAAGGTATGCCGTTAATAGTGGAAAATAACATCAGGCGAATGACTACCATGACCACGCTTACATAACAATATCCTTGTCATGAAGTTTTCCGTAACCGTATTGCAAAGTGGCTGCCCTATGCCCTCGATAGCCTCACGAACTCCATCTTTGAGGTCTTGAGTCGACCCTGGGCTGTTGGCGTAGACCTTCTCTTTCACTTGGCTCCAAAGAAAAAAGTCAAAAGGTGTTAAATCACAAGATCTCGGTGGCCAATTGTGATCACTTCTTCGAGAGATAACACGGTCCGGAAACTTTTCCCGTAAAAGATCAATGGTTTCGTTGTTTGTGTGGCACGTAGCGCCGTCTTGTTGAAAATAAACGTTGTCCCGATCAATCCTTTTTTACACCTAACACGTGTTATTGGAAAACCGTTTATTTCTCAGATCTACTCGACCCTTAGCAAGAACAAAATCCTAGGGAAGAGTTAAGGGGCCGTTTGCTTTCGGAACCTGACTAAATTAAAGACCAGCTAAGCGCAGCCAGCATTTTAATGTTAATGGATAATCAAGAAATATCACGCGATTTCGAAAGTGGCCAATACTCTTTGCGTTACAGTAATCTTGCCCACGAAAGTTTTGTTCTCCAGGTTTGTTTCCTTGTCCAGCACACATTCAGTTTAGGCGAAGCTCAACTTTTCAGTCAAAGGGATCCTAATCCTCTGATTTCCTGGGAAGATCACCACCCGGATCTCCTATCCAGTTAGATTATTCGGTTGATGGTTTCCTGCAAAGTTCCTGTGAGCAGGTATTCAAATAAGCCTAATTTCAAAGAATTCGAATGCGGCGGAAAGAAAAGGAGAGGAAAAGAGACTACAGTAATTACAGAAGTAAGCAACCCATCCACTGCTTCCTTAAATGCTGTTACCTCCGCTTTTTTTCAAAAAAATTAACAAAATAAAAGAATACAAATATGGCTTAGCGATTAGTAAATAAAAAACGAGAATAAATTAGAAATGAGAAATCCATTTAAGCTATGCTTCCCTGCACTTTTGTGCTCAGAATTGTCACTAGAATACTCCAGTAACCGCAACGAGGTAGGAAAAAATATGTATATCCCACCCTAATATGTGTCTGTATATGTATGTAAATATGTTGTATGTAGTGGGCAAATAGCGCAAAAACTTAGCGCACAATTTAATTAAAACTATCAAAATTGCAAATTATCAGATAATTTCGCCAGCTTTTCTTTTAATTCTCTTTTCACTACCTCCTGCCTCGCTGACGCTTCTGTAACCATCGGCACCACTTTGACTGTGCTTTTGGTGCTGCACAAGTCAAGCAAAAACTTTTAGACCAGCCATCCAAGCCTTTCTTGTTGACCGCTTCACTTCCTGACCACTTACCTGCTTCTAACTGTTTTATCTGCTTTTTTCTTATATGATTTCCTAACCAGCCAACTTGTTAAAGAAAATTTAAATTCTTTTTTTTTTTTTGTGCTTCTTAATGGAAGTATGCTGTGCAAATAAGGAAATAAGAAAAAAAGAAAAAAGAGCAGAAGAATACCGGAAGGAAGCCATAAAAAAAATTTGCCTTTAAAACCAAGGCGTAACTCAACCCTTGAACGGTTCACGTTAATGACTTTAGAGTACAGGGCGCGGAGGAAGAACTGTACATATGTACATATGAATGTATGTATGTATGTGATTAGTTTTGGCGCTAAGCAGCCATCTATGCAATAGTGCTTCATACGCCCTTTTCAAAAGCTTTTAAACAGCAATTTACATATTAAAATAACCAGCTAGAAGGCACGCAGAAGGTCATTTTCATTACGCGATGAGAAAATACTATAATTTAATACGCGATAGTCTTAAGGTCGCTTTGGTTTTCTAATCTCTACATTAAAGCAGATTTGTAAAGGCATAGTAAAACCACGATTTCGTTGTACTGCGATAGCTAATACTTCTGTGAATAGGTTATTAGCTAGTAATGACACAAAGCCTTTGACGCTGTATGGGCTGGAGCACTGCAATGCTCGGAGAAAGAATTTATAAATTCTGACGCATTAGCGAACGCAATCTAGCAAGTTTACGGCTGCCCTAGATATTATCCTCAATCCATTATTGTCGCTCGCGTCAAGTAAGTAGACAACACAGTCCATTCGCTTTGTGTTTTTTGGGCTTTCGCTAGACTAAACTCACGCGCGCACCTTTTGTTTCACTGACCTACTCGGGTACATCTTATGAAATTTGCCACTATCTAACTACCGCCTTTCGATCAGCAAGTGCACGGGCGTCCTGGTTTTAAGTATCATTTCAGCTACAGCTGTAAAGCTCTGTGTATTCACTGACATCCACATCTATTCGTATTTCAAACGGGGTATGAGTTGCTGTCATACCTAGCAAGGCGTAAATATTTTTTAAATTTTCTTCAGCCTCGCAATTATGCGCGGATTTTCCAATTTCAGCTCGTGCGTTCAAAAATTTTAAGCCGCACATATTATTTGCGACACTTGACTGATTTCATGTGAGGTGATCTAAGTATTTTGAATATTATCTAGAAACCGTCCAAAAAGAATACCTACAAATAAGGCTAAAGTAAAGCGTTCGTAAAAGGGAGTTCTTCGCGCTAGAAGCAGGCAGATGTACTGCAAAATAACTAAATAAACGTGGCACGCCGAAAGTGATGAGTTGTTAAAAAAGCCACAAGTAGACATATTCAGAATTACGTTAAAAATAACCGCCCACTGCTCTTCGGGAGCCCATGCCAGGAAGATGTGATGGCCGTACAACGATAGTCGCAGAAGCTGCAAGGGTCTAAGGAAACGGTCTTTTACTAGCTGTGTGATTGCCTAAGCCTAGGTGCTCTACGAAATATTATGCTGGGGGGAATTCTCGGTGCTCAACCTGATAGAAATTGCAGAAAAGAAAATAGATGACATGCGCAGATTCATAGTGAAGTCTGAATGGTTCGACTTATCAAAAGTAGTGGTTCTTCAAGGGGTGTATTAAAATTGCATTTTTGTGCTAACTGCTACTCAAACAACGCACCCACCACCACCACCAAAGCTAGAGTACAGTAAGAAATAAACTGAAAATATTTCGGAAAAATTTTATAATTTTAAGATCTATTCAATGTAGAAAATACTTGTGGATATTCGATGTAGAGTGATTTTCTAAGTGGAGTATTTTGAATTGAAATATTTTGGATTCTTCTTAATATTTTTATAAAAAATTTTATTTCAGGTTTTAATGGTACAATTAATATTATTTGAAAGAAATGTATTTCTTTTTATTGAAATTTTTTCAAAAGCAAAGTTTTAAGTTATTATTTAAAAAAAGTTTTTACAAATTAAGCCGGTGGTTTAAAAAATTACCAAAACTTTTAACTATTTATTTATTTTCTTAAATATATTGGCTTTAAAACACATCTTGGGTGGCTTTCTGTAATTCGATATCGAGCAAAAACGTTAGTCGAAGTATCGTTTTTGCTTTCTCTAACGAAAAATGTCGTACATTTTAAATAATAGGGTATCTAATCCTAGTTTATTTATAAAATTTACAAGCTTCAATTAAAATTTAATAAAAATAAATAACTTTAAAATCGCACCTAATAAAATTATACATATTCTATTTATATAAAATTTAACTTTCACCAAAAATATTTTATTTGTATTATTTGTGTAACCGCGGCTGCTGGCACAAATTTAGCCAATACTATCTAAAATTACTAATTCCAAATTTCTTTGATTTATAAAATAAATTACTGAGAATAAAAAAAAATTGATTATTATTAAAATAAATAAAATTTCACACAAAAATTTACACATAAAATAAATCAATAACAAAAACATAAGCCAAAATAAAACTTTAATAACTAAATAAATCAAAACATATTTTAAAAGTTTAGTTAAATCTATTTATTTACAATAGTAACATAAATTAGTTATTAATTAATATATAAATATTAAATAAATTTAAACCAAACAAATATTTAGTAAATTCCTAATTATTAACAAAAATAATTAATTAGTATTTCCTCCCTAAAAGTAAAAAGACCCCTAATCAAATTTACTGTTTTTCATAAAAAAAATTCAATGAAAACAGCCTATTTCATTTCAAATGCTCTCATTGAATTTAATAAGTTAATAAAAATTTAAATAATATAAATAAATTTATAGAACTAATAAGTATAAAATAATTATATTTAATTTAAATTATCGAACATTCGATAGATACAGCTCGGCACCACTTTTGCTCTCGTTTTCATTTTCTCAGCTGTTTATTTTTTTCAAAATTTAAGTTAAAAATTTAAATTTTTCTTTAATTTTAAGTTCTATATAGTTGTTTGCATAGGTCTCAACAAACAAACGCTGCTCAACTAAAGATAATAGTGGAATATATGGAAAAAGAGGAAACTGCAACTAAAGGAGACACAAATTACAACTGAAGTGCAATATAAAAAAATGAAAATTCAAGTCTTAGAGCTAGACTTGGAAAAACTGAAATGTGAAATCGCATTGCTAAAACGAAAAATGAATTAATAATGAGTTACTTTATGAATGTGATAACTTTAAGCTTAGTTTTTTACCTTTTATAAAAAGAAAGACTTATACCTGAGAAATGAAGTACAATTTTTTGTTATACTTAAGAAATTTTATTTAATTTACCAGCAATAAAATGAAATCTCTACATTGCTGATTGGGAAAGATGGTCTTTTATTCTATTTTTTATCCTCTCTGATAATCGATTGTTTATGCCCAATAGTGTACATTCTAACAGTCCTTGTTGTCTTTGAGTTAGAGTTTCGTTGCTGAATTGATATGGAATATTCCTATTGATGCATACATTGTGAAGAGCGGCGCACACGTTTGCAATTTTTTCAACCAATGTTGGGTTGTACCTTGGCTTTCTATCGTCCGATAATATTCTCCAGCGGCCTAAAGTAAACAATGCAATTAATGTTAGTATATTTACGTTTGATTCAATAAATACAGGAACCTTTGTATACGCCAATGCTTCTTTCGGCAATGCTTCTAGCCTTACTGTGAATGTCGTTGAAAATGCATTTGCCTACGTCGGTCTCCTTTTCGCGTAATCGATACGGGGTCATAAGCCAGGGCTCAAGAGGGTATCCAGAATCCCCTAAAAATATACATATTTATTCCCGTCACTCAATTTTTTCCTATTTAATTACTCACCTAATAGCCACGGACTTGTATCTCCATTATTATAGCGCCGCTCCGTTATCTTCCTCTCATTTGAGGCTTTCCAAACTAAGCAGCCCCTCCGTACTGTGGGCACATAGCTTTTATTCTTAATTTATGGTCACATATCTGCAATAAAAAATGTAGAGTACGATAACTCCAAGAAAAAAGGATTAAGTGCTAGTGTAAGTATATATTTACAATCATCGCGTTTCAAATATGAACGAGACGTTATCAATAAAACGGTCCGCGGATGACATATGGCAAAAATTAATTTTTTTTTTTGGTAGGACTGTTATAGGCTTACATGGCAAATTTCACCGTGATATGTCACATAGTTTGTTTTCTGTACTACTGTAAACAAGTCAAGCTCGAGTTTGTTCTTCGAATTCTCTTTTATGACTTCAATTGTCTCAAAATCTTTTCCACGGAGCGACAACTTGAGCTTGGGAAACAAGAAAAAGTCACATAGAGCCATACCAGGCGAATACGGTGCTTGCGGAACGATATTAACATTATTTTTGTTCAAATAATCGTGAACAAGACGTGATGTGTGAGCTGGTGCATTATCGTGATGCAAGAACCATGACTTGTTGTCCCACAATTCCTTCCTTTTAAGACGAATATTTTCGCGCAAACGCTTTAAAACGTCTAAATAATATTCAGCGTTAACCGATCGGCCTTGCGGAAGGAACTCCGAGTGAACCAAACCTTCGTAATCGAAAAAAACAATCAGCATAACCTTAATTTTTGAGCGACTTTGGCGTGGTTTTTTGGGTTGATGTACGGCCCTCTTTGAACGATTTGTACCACTGGAAAACACGTGAACGCGATAGAACAGAGTCCCCATAGGTTGTCTGCAACATTTTTAAGGCGCCTGAAGCCGAAATTTTGTTGGAATAACAAAATTTCAAACAAATTCTTTGTTCAACTTGAATTTCCATCGTTAAATTCGAAGAACACACTCGAGCTTGACTTGTTTACAGTAGGACAGAAAACAAACTATGTGACATACCACGCTGAAATTTGCAATGTAAGCTAAAAAACAAAAAAATTAGTTTTGCCATATGTCATCCGCGGACCGTTTTATTGATAACGTCTCGCTCATATTTGAGTAGAAGGTATGTTCGTTCTCAATAGGCGTCAACAGCATTAAGTGAGTACCATCTACGGCACCGACAACTGCAATGAATGAAAATAGTAAAAAATTTAAATTTCGTTAGTATTGCACTACTTACTTCCCGGAAAGCTATATTTTTCATGGAACCACTCTTTGCACGGCTGGAAGTTTTTTTCGAAAGATATTCATTGGTTGCATAGAGTTTCTTCGATCGACGATAATGTGCTGCGAAATATCTTCGACAGAGTACTGTGCCCCATTGCTACTGTGTGTGCGCCGCCAGTTTGCCACTGGTAACCGCCACCTGCTAATATCTCCAGCGTTGCAGCTAGCCTCAAAATTGGAGGTATATATATACTCCTAAGTCCTTCTCTAAGGTTTATTTAACAAAGAACGTACATAGAAACCTCCTTGGTCAGTCGGTATTTTGTTTGGAAGCTGTGAAAAAGAAATACTCTGATATTTACTTAATGAAATTTGTTTTAATCTTACTATAAATCGGGCAATTCCATTGGATTCGACGCATCGCGTATTCTCCTTCAATTTATTGAAGAGGTTTCTTCATTAAAATCTTCAAAATTAAAAAATAACGCCAATTGTACATATTTACTTTTAATTTTTATTGCTTTCATTCACATTTTGACAACTATAAACCACTTTTTAAACACTTCCGCAAATATGAAAACGATAGTACAAATATCGAAATACGGGAACCAAAATGGGATCGACGCGCATTCGATATCGAATTAAAGTGTCGAGCAAACGAGTGTCGACTATCGATTTTTTTTTTAATTACAGAAAGTCACCCCTTATCTTAAAACCTTCGCCTCTGTTCAAACGGCGTTTTTTGGGTGTTTCTTGATGTAATCATATGTAACCCCTATATGTACAGAATATTCAAGAAATCGATTTCTTGTTTTTACAGATTACTAGTTTTTATAGTTTTAGGCGTGTTTTTGTGCAAGCTTATTGTAAAAATTCCCCATAGATACAAAGTTATGTTAGAAAATGTAACTGCGCGCGAGAGTTTGATGCGCATAAGTAGCCGAGCGGAGCCTTTCATCCTGTTGGTTCTTTTGTTATTCCAAAGTATGTATAGGGACATCCATAAAACATTATGAGAGTATATGTAAATGCCATATGGGCGACGTTCTGCCATAAATCATCAACGGCAGAAAAACCTCAGCATTTTCATTGTCCACCTGGAGAAGAAAGTTGGTGTGATTGGCAGAGAGCAAAAGCCGAATACAGGCACAAAGCCCCTTCACCTGAAGTTGTACTGCAGGCAATAAAACCAATCTATGAAACATTAAGGGACAATTACTTGAAAAGCGCTTAGGTGGATTCACACGAAATGTTAATGAGAGTCTTAATTCGAAGGTTTGGAAGATTGCACCCAAATGTAGTCCACGTAGTCGGGGAGTAGTTTAAATATGGCAGCTACCAATGCGGCTGTATCTACTTTAATGACGGAGAAGAGAGTTTATCAAGAATGGAAAGATTACTTGGAATAACAACTGGATATGAGGGGTACCACTAATATCTCGGAGACAATTCGAACGGCTAAAACATGCACGAATCAAGGCAATGAAAGCAATAGAAGAGACCAGAACATCTCGTCGACTGAAAAAAAATAACAACAACAAGCTGAAATGGAAGATTAGACGTAAGTTACCGAAATAAATTAAAAATTCTTTTTAAGTTCTTGCTTTAAATGCGCGCCACCTCGAGCGAAACTCGTTTTTCTCCAAACTACTTTTTCCGGCACGGTCTGCATGATAACGCATACACTTTTTAATATTTTTTAATGCGGGTTTTTTCTAAATATTCAAAAGTGTTTTCTCTATAGATTTGATTTTTGATATTTTTTTACATTATAAACATAATTAAAGTGTGACTTTTATGACGTAAAACCCATACTTTTTTAAAAGGCCGTAAATTGCAAAATTTTTCGACAGACTAAAATTACAACTTTATTTTACAAGGCTTTTTAACTTTTTAAAGATCTATCAACATTTCAGGGAGAAAGGATGCAGAACGTGGATAAACTTTTTTTCATTGTACTTTGGGTAACGTGGTTTTTTATATACTAATTTTTGTAAAGAAAAATTTAAAAGAGTTTATAAAGTTTAAGTACTAATAAATAATGTATACATTTTTTTTATATTTATTTCTTTTGTTATCCCTTCTAAAAACAGTTTTTCTTTTAGCGCATTTTTGGCGCTGCTGGACGTATGTAACCCCTTAATAGCGCGTAAAACGGAAATGAAAAAAATTTTTTACAGTACAGTATTGCGTTTCTTAATCTATTTTTAAACAACGAAAAACTTATTTTGACCATACGAGGGTCGTTCAAAAAGTTGTTAGACTTCAAAAAATGGTCTTCCAAAAAAGATATTTCGCTGGCAACACGTATTGCTGTACTCAAAGGTGTCTGAAATCAAAAAGACAAACAAGTTATTGTATGACAGTCCTTATCGTGTGAGCTACGCTCTTAAAACAAATAATATTTGACAAAATGGCCGACGATCAAAGAAAAGCCCGTTTTTTAACATTTTCTTGACTTTAAAGGTCCGAAAAAAATACTAAAAATGTTCTTTCCAAATGATCGCAGTTCACACGAACACGATAACGGTATCAATTGATGACGTACAATTAAATTTTATTTCATCAAAATCGCTTGAGTACAACCGGCTGTATCTGTGTTCAATGCCCATGTGAAGACCAGTTTTTGAAGGCTAAAAACTTTTTGAATGAACCTCGTATGAGGTTGTTTAACAATTGATTACAAAATAAAGCATTGAAAACAAAAATTAAAAATCTTATTTTTTTCGTTTTACACATTTTTAAAGAAACACCCAAAAAACACCATTTCAAATTAGACGAAGGCCTTAAAAAACGATTGTTTTTTCGTAACGTCTTCTCTTCTTAATTGGCGCGATAACTGCTTATGCATCTTGGGCCGAGTTTAACAAAGCGCGCCAGTTTCTTTCTAACCGGCGCCAATTGGACACACCAAGTGAAGCCAAGCCCTTCTCCACCTGATCTTTCCAACGCAGAGGAGGCCTTCCTTTTCCTCTACTACCACCAGCTGATACCGCGTCGAATTCTTTCAGAGTCGGAGCCTTTGTATCCATTCGGACAACATGAGTCAGCCAGCGTAGCCGCTGCATCTTCATTCACTGCGCTATGTCTATGTCGTCGTAAAGCTCATACAGCTCATCGTTTCATCGCCTGCGATATTCGCCGTTGCCAACGTGCAAAGGTCCAAAAATCTTACGCAGAATCTTTCTTTAAAAAACTTCAAGCGTCGCCTCATCGGATATTGTTATCGTCCGCGCTTCTGCGCCATGCGTTAGGACGGGCATGATGAGAGTCTTGTAGAGTGTTAGTTTTGTTCGTCGAGAGAGGACTTTGCTACTCAATTGCCTACTTAGTCCAAAGTAGCACTTGTTGGAAAGAGAGATTCTACGTTGGATTTCAAGGCTATAGAGTGACGTCACATATTTATAAAAGTTTTAAAAAATACCGAAGACATTTCTTTTAAAATCACTCAATAGAAAATTTTTGCACATTACCGAAATTTTAGAAGAATTAACCACAATCTTTGAGTTACTAATATATAATTTGGCCACTTGATATAGCTTCACTCACCCTAACAAAAGCAATTAAGTACTTTGCGATTCTCCTCTGTTTGATTTTGTATACCATCCACTACCCTCTACTGATCTGTTCGCCTTCGACTTAGGCGAAAGTCTTGTATTCTCCTATATAGGTAATCAAATTTTGTATGGCCACCACGCGAGGTAGACTATCACTATCACCTATATGCCCAGCTGTAGCTTTATGGCAAAACCAAACATCACCAAGTAATTTACAGAATAAATTTGAAGCCTAATGGGCCATGAAATAAATTTTTCGAATATTTTGAGCAGAATGCTGCCGAATAAATCGATTTGTAGCAGATATTAGCTATTCTAGTTGTGTCAAATATTTTTTTTGTTTGAACTACATTTAACCAGAAATACAGTTTTACAAAATATCCCAAGCAGATGCCTCCATATCAGTGCAATTTTTTGGAAACATTATTTTTTTAAATTTAATATGTCCTAGGATTTGCACTTAAATTGTTGTAACTGTAATTTAAGAGCTTCACAGCAACGCTTACGGAATACAAAGTAATGAGGCATTATTTTTCTGGCAAAAGAAATTTTAAAGAAAAAGCTTATATAAAAAAAAACAGAAAAATAGAGATTAGTTACAAAGCAGAGCGCCAGTTAAGAAACTGATTAACGCAAAACAGCTTAGCTTGTTTTTATACAGGGTGGCTGAGGAATTTTGCTACATTAAGAAACTCAAATAACTTTTTTTTTAGTGTATGGAATTCATTTATTTTTTTTTTTCAAGTTGAAGGTCATTAAATTTTATTAAATGTAGCTTAACTAGTTTTAAAAATAATTGAATTTAAATGCCCCCCATGCTCGTTGACACAAGTGCGGCATCTTAGTAAAAAGTTGTTCATTGCTGCTTTGAGAGTTCCGACAGGAACAGCCGCAATTGTTGCCTGAATGGATTGTTTTAGGTCATCCAAATTTGTTGGCTTTGTTTTATAAACTTCTTGTTTACATAAACCCCACAAGAAAAAGTCAGGTGCAGTAAGGTCAGGCGACCTGGGGGGCCAACGAAATTCGGAGTTTTTTGAAATCAGTTTATTGGGAAATTTTCATCGCAACTCTGTCATAACAGGCTGGGGCTATGTGAGACGTTGCCCCATCTTGTTGAAACCACACAGAGTTGAAAGGAATTCTCTTTCGGCGTAGTTCTGGATAGAAAAATTCTTTCAGCATTTTCAAATAACGGTCTCCAGTAACCGTAACGGTGTGACCATTTTCTTCAAAAAAATAAGGCCCGACAATACAGCGTGAAGCAACCGCACACCACACTGTCACGCGAAGAGGATGCAATTCCGGCTCGTGGAGTATCTGTGGGTTAGAAGTACTCCATATTCGACAATTTTGTTTGTTCACATTGCCGTTTAAATCGAAATGGGCCTCATCAGACATGAAAAGGCAGTTTAACATGTTTTGGTCTTCTTCCACCATTTGCAGGATCTTCTGGCAAAATTCCAAGCGAATCGGCAAGTCTGCTGCATTCAGTTTGTTAACCATTTGAATTTTGTAGGGAAATAAGTCTAAATCTTTGCGCATTATTGTTTGCAAAGACTGTCGGCTGACACCAAGTTGAGCAGATAAGCTTCTTGTTGAAACCCTTGGATTGCTTTGTATAGCTGCAGCTACAGCAGCGATCGTTTCCTCCGTCCGAACTGGTGGGTTTCGATGATAAGGCCTTCTTGCGACTGTTCCTTGCTCAGCAAAATTATTTACCAGTCTCATTATGGTCCATCTGCTCGGGGGATCGCCGCCAAACATCCGCCTGTACTCTCTCTGTACCAAAACTACGGACTCCAGTGCGTGATAGCGGCGGACTATCCAAATTCTTGTTTGCGTGTCCCAGTTACCCATTTTAATAAATTTTAAAGATCAATCTGCAAATTAAAACAAAAATGGAACAGATAACTTAAAAAGAAAAAAAGTTATTCAATTTTTTTTTGGTAGCGGTTTTCATCAGCCACCCTGTATTTTATGTTTGCCTTCAAAGCAGTTGAGTCAAGCTGGGCATGCCAGTACTTCACTTGAAAAAATTGAATTACGCACTTAAATTCCCTTAAATATTTTTCTATCCTAAATTTATTTGTGTTTGCATTCGAAAGTGCTACCAAGTCTTACTTGCTGAGCGCAATCTGCTCTACATTCCACTTTTCATTGATACGTATGTTATCTTTTTTTCAATTAATTTTAATTATACTTCAGTTTTCACTTTCACTACTCATATACATACGAGTAAGTATTAGTTAATAAACAACAGACAACACAACATGGCTGCCTCAGCTTGCCAACATCTACTCATCGCTATTAGAAAACTTTTGATGTACACGAGTAAAGGTGCACATGCAAGCACTCGTCTTTAATCCAATTTTCATTTACTTACTTTTGCAAAATGCGTTTAACCCTTTAATGGCTCTGGGTAATAATGTCTCACCTAAAAAAATAATTTAAAATTGTTCCAATCAGGCTGTGTTACTTTCTACATTTGCCTATATTTTGTAGAAAGTCTGCGTGTTTAGACATTAATAGGCTTTATTTATAATAAAGAGTGTAATAAGAAATTCCTCTGCTTGGATACATTTTTACACAGAAACTACGTTTTTAGATTCGCGGAATGTTTAAAATCTAGTCCAAAAGCGTTTTAGAATTTTATAAATAATATTCCGTCCGCTTTTTTTTGTGACAAACCTGCTAATACTCCAGGCCATGCCGATACTTTCATCACAGAGTTCTTTAAATATAATTTTGCATCGGAAAAAGTTATCTTCGATATACAACCATCTATTGACTTCGGCAAGCTAGTATGGTAAACTGAAGATGTCTTTAGAGACATTACTTGACTTAAATCTTCTTCGAACACTGATGCTCGTGGTTTGTCTGCGTTGTTATTCGAGCAGTGTGATTCTTTGCTATACCCTCTGTTGTTAATCTTTAACATATCACTAACTTCGGGTACTTTTCTTGATGCTTGGAAATTGACTTTCATTTCACCCATTTTCTATAGCGGTAATAAAAACGAAATTAGTAACTACAGCCCTATTTCAAAGTTTTCCGCCAACGCAAAGCTTTTTGAATGCATCATCCAGGATAAATTCCTTTTAGTTGTCAAGAACATGGTTCGTCAGGAGCAGCATGGCTTCTTTCTGGGCCGCTCAACAGTGTCTAATTTAGCTGTATTTTCGGATGATTGTATCGCTGCCTTCCAATCAGGTCACCAGGTTGACTGACTTCTCTAAGGGCTTTGATCGGGTTTCCCATATAATACTAATAAAAAAATGAGGCTGCATTGGCTTCCACTTAGCTTTAAATTCAACTTTTAACGGAGAAATAAGTCGAATGGCGTAGAAACATTAAAGAGTTTCGATATAGGGATGAATTTACATACGTCACTTTTGTTTCTCTATTTGTAAAAAGGAGGCATCGATAAACTCACCAGTGCGAAGTGAGAAATTGAATAGTATTTCAATTGGCACAACTAGCGCGTGACAACCTTTTAAAATTTGATTTGAAAAAAATCTGCGAGCAGATTTGCAGCACCACTGGAACTGCTAGAGAATTCGTTTTTGCAAAAGCCAGATGAGGGTATAAATGAGCACGATTTTTCCGACTTTATGGAAATACTAATTGGTATTTATACTTCATTCGAAATTAGCGATAGAGTCTCTGTAGAGGAGTTTGTCCAAACAGTTCAATTCTTTCATAATAATACTGGTAATTATTATGGAAGGACTGGCTATTGTTCTGAACAAATTTCTTGTAAAACTTGTTCCGTAAATTTTTGTAACCTTCTGGGTATCATGGCAATTTATACAAGGTGAAGTCCAAAATAAACAAGACTGAGCTGACATAGAAACGACTGGAGCTTTGTTCTGATAACTTCGAGTTTATTTAATCAAAAAAGTCACCTCTGGCCTCGATACACTGTTTTGCGCGATCCAAACGCTTTTCGCGAAAGTGTTTCAGGTCATTGACCGGAATGTCCTTCAGGATGTCGGTACATGACTTTTAGATGGCCCCTACGGCGAATATGGTGAGTAATTGATGGTTAAAAAGCGATTTCTAGTCATCAAATCAGTCACAGAAGTGGATCGATGCGAAGGTGCATTATCATGCACTAAGTGCCAGCTTCCTCTTTCGCTGTATTCAGGGCGAATTCGACGAATGCGATGCAACAAACGCTTCATAAAGCCAAGATAGAAGATTGCATTGACTGTTTGGCCCATTGGCATGAACTCCTTGTGGACAATTTCATTAGAATCGTAATAACAAATGAGCATCGACTTGATGTTTCACTTCTCCAAACGTGATTTTTTGGGTGGTGACTAGACTGGGGCCTTCCATTCGGTACTTTATCACCAGTTACAATATTGTAAAGGAAGCTGTCGTCTTTTCTCGCGTCTTTGATGAGGTTTTTCGAATGTTGAATTCTGAGCAATTACATTGGATTTTTTTAAATCAGCAACCTCCAACTCTCTAAAGTGTGCATTTTGTGCAATAAGTACCAAAAAATGTCCGCCATATGAAATCCACCATTTTACTATAAATTTGTCGTCTTTGTTTTGACAAAGATTTCGATTCAGCTCATCAACAAACCTTAAAAAAAATATTTTACAAGATTTCCAAATTTTCTTTTTAGTTTGTCAAAGGGTTAATTAGCAGCACGCAAAGCAGAAGAAAAAGAAGGAGTAGTTGTAGTTTGAAAAAGCCACTGACTACATCGCGCAAAATTGCCTTTCCAGAGTTAATAAAATTTAACCGGAATTCAGCAGCAATGCTGCGTTATCTACACTAGCAGGTGGCACAATAACAACTAATAACACACACGCACACATACAAATGTGTGTGAACAGGTACTTACATACCCCCATACACACACACTCAAATGTGAATATATGTAGGTTATTCAGTGTTTTAATGGAGCGTTTCGCCGAAAATGTGTTAAGCAAGTTTCCACGTTGATTGTTTGTTTGCGTCTTGGCACTCAAGTTGAAAGGCAAGGACTTAAGAGGCAACCCAACAGTGTATGAGTGTGTTTGTATTCGTACACAAGTGCATACATAGGAATTCGCATAGGTAAAACGCGTTTTAAATATGCATAGCTACTCTGATATGCTCACATGCGCATCCATATAGAAACGTATGATGCACCAACACACACACACACAACACACGTACAAATGTGCGATATTTCTGTACTTGAATGTGTTTGAAAGTATCTGCGCTCCATTTAGCGCTTTGGCACCAACTTCTTACCTCTAGAAATTGCTAGAAGCTAAGCACAAAATCGAAAAGCAAAAACTAAAACACGAATTTTAAAAAGTCTGTGGAAAGCAAAATCTACATTCGAGCACTGGCACATCCTCGCCTAGCTTATTGACTTGGCTTGAAGTAGTTAAGTTTTGCTGCTTGCTTGCCTGAATTTTCTGAGATAAATTTGTTTGCATATGTAAGCGTATGAAAGGCTCATGTATATGCATATGCACATACACACCTACATGCAATCATAACTAACATCATGCATACATAAACACGTATAAGTATCACATAAGCAAATGTATTGCATATGAAAGCTTGCTTGTTGGCACTTGTGTTTCTGCATATGTATTAGTTGACTAAGCTATTCAAATTAATGAGTACTTAAGCACAAAAACAACCACTAAAGTCCACAAAAGTGCATAAGCTTTGCATAAGTGTATGCTTATATGTACTGACAGGAGCTTATGAAAATTGGAGAGCAGAGAAATTTATAAACACCTTGCAGTGCAAAGGCAGACCACTCAGCAAAAAATCTAAATGAAACCAATCATAGAGAGTAAACCATACTAGTTACCAAGTGACCTGAAATATACTAGTTGTGCGATTAGATGCCAATTGATCCAAGTATATTGGATATAGTCTCCAATTCCTCTGCCTAGAGATTGGAAAGTGGTAAAGGATCTCTTCTTTTTTTCTTTGCAGAAGTTACACGTATCGTTCTACACCAATCCCATTTTAGCTGCGGAGACAATGTCCCACCAGAACTACAACCAATATTTTGCATTCCTTCCTTGGGAGTGATAGAATAAAGTTGGTTGTTTTCGTGTGGCGAGTTTGAGGCATTATTTTGACTATTCCGTGTTAAGCCGAGGCTTTTCATATAGACTGTGTTTCTATAGTTAGTTCCTTTTGTTGTTGTTTTAGCAGTACCTTATATAGTTAGTTCCTCGTCTAGTTCGGTCTTCATAACTGAGGGTGAGGGATATATGTTCGACTTACTCACCCCTAAGCAAGCGGATGCCTGCCTTAGTAAACTCGTTAACTTCTCATTTCTTCATATTCCCTTGTGCCCTGGTACCCACTAAATTATGACCTGTCTACTTTTGCAGAGCTCGTTGGATCTACAGTATTGCATGCATCCGAGCTAGTCATTATTAGTGCTTTATTAGCAGCTTGATTATCGATGAAGATGTTTGCGCGAGTGTCGAGGGGAGTAAATTCCAATGCTAATGCAGCTGCTTGTGACTAGGAAGCCTGCAAGTTTTTTCGAGATCAAACTGCGAGCAGAAGAGACCCGCACCTACTTCCACCGTCATTTTGGATCCATTGTATGCCTGGTGATTCGAATTCTAAAGCCCTCTGTCAACTATTCTGTTCTCCTACGAAAACCAGGCCTCTTGTCAAAGTTTACCAGGGAAATAGCGTAGTCTGGGCTTCTATAAATTGAGCAAAAAAGCTTTCGTGAGAATTGTCCAGCCATCTTCAGTCTTCATGCAGATATTTTGGCTGAGTTTCTTGCTACTCATTTGATTGGATGCCACTTGAGAAGTCTAGGTGAGACACTCCTAAATAAGTGAGTTTCATCGTTCACTTATCGTCGATTTCTTTCTTGACCTAAAATATTTTTTGTGTGTAGACATTTTTTTTAATTTGCCTGTTATATTCGTTTATCATCGTTAGTCGTTGGTGAAAGTGAAGAATTGTGAGTAATTAAATTGTTGTTGTATCTGAAGAATATCTGGTTGTCAGATATTTGGTTGTTAAGATTTATGAAACTAATTTTTGCAAAACATTTTAATTTTTTTATTACATTTTGATTTCATTTATTTTTAATTAATAAACAGAGTGTGAAATTTTGAATTTTTTAATCTGACTAATGCCCTTATTTTTGCCACATCCCAATGCTATCTTTGCACAGGGTGTGCAGGGTGTCCGGTGGCAGAATTAGGAACTAAAAGCTGAATTAAACAAAAATATCAACGTTTATTTTAATAGTTTTTACAAAGAAATCAAGTGGACTCTCTTTTTTCTTGTTTTTTATTGTTTCCTCCAAATGTTGACCGTTATGTCGGTTGCATTCTTAGAATCTGGTCTCCGTACTCCGTGCGACCCGATGATGGAGTGATCTCGGGAAGCTATTAACCACGCTCACGATCTTTTTTTAGGTGCTGAGATGATCGCTGGGTTCGTTTCATAGACTTTACTTCTGTTGGTACCTTACAGAAGAAAGTCCCTAGAGGTAAAATCGGGTGACCTGGGTTGCCAGGATATGACACCAAAACGGCTAATAAATTTTTTAGGGAAGAAATCACACAGTATCGCCATCATATCTTTAGCCATGTGCGGTGTAGCGGTTCCTTGCAGAAACTATGTATGTGCGTCTACTGAAGAAGATGTGTTCTCTCATTATTGGCATAAAATAATCGTTCCGTATGCGCCAATAATAGACATCGTCCACAAAAGTTACTTGCCCCAAAAAAAACTGCTTCTTTCGAGAAGTCATAGTTCAACTATTACATTGCTTGACAATGCACACCATGCACACTTTGGGATTGTGAACTGTGATATTTTAATAATGGGTTGTGTCCTTAAGGCTTTTGCCTCACTTGAAGTGGTCTGTTTTGGGTGTTTCTTTAAAAGCGTGTAAAACAGAAATGAGAAAAGAACTTTTATTTTTGTTTTAAGTATTTTATTTCTTCATTTATTGTTAAAAAATAAAAATTTTGTTTTGGTTATACAAGGTTCGTTCAAAAAGTTGTCAGCTTTCAAACGATGGTCTTCCAAAAATGGTATGTCGCTGGCGACACGGATTCCGGGACTTATAGGTGTCTGAAATCAAAAAGGCAAAAGGTTCTTGCTCAGTATGGATGTCGTTATCGTGTGAACTACGATCTTTAAAAAGAAATATAATTTAACAAAATGGCGGGAGTGAAAATATGGAAAACCGTTTTTTTACCCTTTTTTTTACTTTAAAGGTCCGAAAAAAACGCGACCAATAACGGTTAGTTTTTTCCTTATATCAACTTCCATATAAATAAAAGTAGGTTTCATCACTCCGTACGAAATCGCTTTAATATTGGCTCACAAAAATGTTTACTGAAATTGTAATCGTTAGGCTTGAAGTTGAAGTTTGAAAGGTAGAATCAAGAAGCACCAAGATATTTGGTAACTCCTAAAACACTCAGGCTAAAAGGCCCATTGTATTTAAAGCTCTGGAAAGTGAAAGGGCAGATAGTCAAGGAGGAAAGGAGAGGAGTAACAGAAGAAAAAAGATAGGATAGAATAGAGCAACAGAGGTAGTTGGACCTGTGAGAATTTTTCAGATTCTTTGATAAATATGAGAATATCCCCTAATTTGAGATAACGAATTCTACTCATTCTCAAAACATTGGTACCTAAAATTCGTAGCCTTGCTCTAGCAAATGCGGGACACTCACACAGAAAATGCTCAGTGCTATCCGCCTCCTCCAAGGAAGACAGGCACACTGGGTCCTCAATGATTCCAATGGTGGTCATATGGCTGATCCCATGGGTTGTGTGCTGTAGTAATAATAGAAATAGTAATAAAGAAATTCCGACATTTTTCTGTTCGGGCTTGTCACAAAACACTTTGCAGTTCTGCTGCGCTCTAGGCTGGACTATCGCTCTTTAGGTAAATTGCTTACATACTCGCAGATTCTTGCAGAACTGATTCCGATTATTGGCTCTGGTTCCTGCGGGCGAACCGCTGATCCACAGTTGGCCAATTCATCGCCAATTTTATCCCCTTGAACCCCGCGGTGTCCTTGAACCCATATATGTACGAGCTTAATCTGTCTTGCAACATAATTAAGCTACTTCTTACATTCTTGAACAATCTTTAAGGTTTGCTTTGCGTACTCCAGATCCTTTAGTGCAACCTGACTGTCACTGAAAACTCTAACCGGTCTCCCGCTCCATCTCTTCTCAATCTGCTACTTTCAGATTGGCAAAAATTTTGCGTTTAGAAGACAGTTGCAATTCCTCCCATAGCGTAATGATACTTATTACTCTCGTTTAAGTACCATCCGGCTCCAGAACCTATTTTATTCTTGGCACCATCGGTAAATAAAATATCTGTCAGGCTACACCTTCAGCGAAACATGTGTTTCCCAAGTCAGGCTCTTATCCGAGATGTTTTTTTTCCTTGTTCACTCCTCCCGATAGCATATGAGCTCGACAAGACTTGGAATAACGCTTTCTTTACTGCTTACAGCGCCATCTGTGCTTCATATTTTTCTGCATAAGGATCGCACAGATAGTTGGGGACTACGCTAAATTTAGTGTGTCTGCGCTATTACCGAGTGTTTCTTTGGCTTTGTTCGTTTTAGCAGCCGCCGATTCAAATCTTCACTTTTTCAATTTAAATTTCGAATATTGTAACGCGAACGAAATCTACGACGAGTAGTTGCACACGAATCATTGGCATTGAAATACGGTTCGGTTAGGAGCTCCAGTTTTTTACCCATCCGCTGCGGTGTCGAGTCTAAATAATCCGCTTGAATAGCGAAACTAACACGGTTCGCTCTCCGCTCATACGCTTAGCGGTTGGGTAGAAACTTTAAACTTAAATCCAATTCTGACACCGAACACCCTGTATTTTGTATATATGCTATTGAAGAGAATATATTTTGATTTTTATTTAAATGGAACTGCACACTTTTATTGATGTTGTGTTAAAATGCGTATTTGCTAATATACTTCTTTGCTAAAAGCTATGCGCCGTCGGAGCATTCACTCAAGCAACAATTTTTCATTACAAAATGAATGTAAAGCACTTTTCTCCGGGGATAAGTTTGTACTATTATTATATGTATTTAGGTGCGTGTGCTACGTGACTACGTACAAATATTCGTGATACAAATAAATTGATAACATTTTTACCTGAAAACAATTTTGTGGGGAAAAAGATTTACTGCCAACTGTCATGAAAATATCTATGCAATTTTATTGAAGATCCTTTGGCAATGCTTAGAGATGTGTCTTGATAAAAATAGTAGAATTTTGGTTTTAAAGTTCTACTCTATCTCTCTATTTCTGTTTTGAACCGTGTTTGTGTGTATAAGCTTGTAGATAATTCTAATTGCCTAACTTGTTTATATATAATTGAATTTGTGAAACTGATTAAAGTTTGTACGCAAACATTTCCTATGGCTGCCACGGCTAAACGTTAACAAAGGCACATACGGCATATAAAAGTAAGTACATATGTACATAGGAGCTCGTGCATACACATCTGTATATTTATAAATTTCTGTATTTTCCCCCCTTAAAGCATCCACAGCACATTCACTTCTACAATTTTATTTCCACTTGTTTTCGGGTATTTTTACATTTTAGAATCTTTAGTCGTTCGACTACATACATGCGAAGAATTTATAGTTGAGTTATGCTGCATATTGGATTGGTTCGAAAATTTCTTAATCGTTTAAACATTTCAGTGGGTTAATTGCTTCTAAACTATTCTGCTGTGTAATTCTATGACGAATAAATTTTGTGAGCGAAAATTGGGTGAAACTGGGAGACATGAATTGGCCTTTGCCTGGTTTCGCTTTTCAATCCAAAAAATGGTGAAATTAGATGGAAATATGTAAAATTTTCAAACAGTTATATTTAGAAATGGTTTAGACTACATCCACCCAAAAGCTTATGTATTTCATTAAAATTCAGGCACGCGGTTTATTTAATTTCTGTTCCAAATCGTTGAAAATGTTGCAGGGAGCGAGTGTGCTTTATCAAAAAACGGGCCTACGAGTCGTATAAGGCTTTTGCAGCGGGCCGTCAACGTCTTCAACGGATACAAACGTCGACAAAGTCAAGGGAATGGTGCTGGAAAACCATCAAACCACCATTTAAGTTTGAGGGAGGTGGCTCGTGACCTTAGCGTGTTTCACGAATCAAACCGCACTATTTTACACCATCAATTGGGCAGCTCGACTCGTTCCAAGAAAGTTGAATTTCTTTCAAAAAATTCATCGGAAGAAGGTGGCTGAAGACATGCTTGAGCAAGTGAATACGGACTCAACGTTTATTCAGCGCATCATAGCAGGTGATGAGACGTGGGTATATGAGTTTGACATGCAAACCTGCCAACAGGCGGCTGAATGGCGCTATCCACATAAGCCGAAACCCAAAAACCACGTCAAAGTCGGTCAAAAGAGAAAGTCAGGGTACTAGTTTTCTTTGATTATCACGGTGTTGTGCACCCGGAATTTATTCCTAATGGTTCTACGGCAAATAAAGAATATTATTTGGAAGTTATGTGCTGTTTGAGAGAGAATGTCTGTCGGAAACGGCCCGGAAATGCAACTGGAAAGAAAAACTCATGATAACGCGCCGTCTCACAAGCCTCATATTGTGAACACTGTTTTGACCAAAATCTCGATATATATCATCGCACAACCACCGTCATCACAGGATTTAGGCCCCCTGTGACTTTTTCCCTTTCACAAAACTTAAATTGCTACTCCACGAACGCCGCTTTACGTCGATAGATTGCGTGTAATGGAGCCTGGTTTGAAGGCGACAAAATAAATTTTGATGTTTCAACAATTATTTTCCGTTTAACTGAACAATGCCCGGTACTTTTTTTACAGAATGTGTACTTAGCCTTGCCATAAATTCTGTGATAAATTTTACAAACATATGGGAGAACAAATTCGCACAAAAAAGTTTCGTTACATAATATGTGCTTTGGTTCGTGTGCATTATCTACACATAAATTCTACTCAGTTTCGTGGCAAATTTCGCTTGTTAACAATGGAGTGGGTAGCTAAGGAAAATCGCATTGCAGTGATTGCATTACAAAAGTGTGGTAAAAGTGCAAGTGAGATTTACGAATAACTGAAAAAACTTAATTAATATTTCGAGAATGTTTGCTTACCGCACGATCATTCGCTTTTCCTAAACGTCTAAAGTGACAGACGGAAAAAGAAGCGGTCGTCCTCGCGTGGCTCCATCCAGTGCAGCCATAAGAGCCGTTTGAGAAAGAATTCGCAGAAACCCTCTCAGAAAGCACAAATTCCCTCGGAAAGCAGAAATTATGTACAGAGAAACGAATGTATCGAATGTATGTATGTCAAGATTAATTAGAGTTGATCTCCACATGAAAGTCTTCCATCGCTCAACTAGTCGAGTTGTATGTTTTTGCTGAGACTTGCTGTGTTATCTGCGAATGCGATTAATTGTGTAGTTACGTTAAATGTAGTCTGTTCTTTTTGCGTCTCTTACTGCACCGATGGGTTGAAAATAATGGATGAGAACGTATCTCCTTGGCGCTTTCACCTTTTTTGGGTGTTTGGTAGAGCTCTCCTCCTATTTGTGATGTTCGTCAAAAGTTTTTTATGAGTAGCATTCTCTAGGCAGCAATACACTTTGTGGTTTGTCATTGCCTGCCGAGGGGCAACTATCTTCTTCTTGATTGGCGCGACAACCGCTTGCGCGATTTTCGACGAGTTTAACAAAGCGCGCCAGTCGTTCCCTATACGTGCTAACGGGGCCATTTGGAAACACCAAGTGAGCCAAGTCGAACTTTCCAACGCAGAGGAGGCTTCCCTTTTCCTCTGCTATCAACAGCTGGTACCGCATCGAAAGCTTTCAGTGTTTGTATCCATTGCTGCACTATGTCTATGTGGCCATGAAGTTCATACAACTCATTGTTCTATCGCCTGCGATACTCGCCGTCACTAACGTGCAAAAGTCCCAAAATCTTCAGCATAATCTTTCTGCCAAACACTCCAAGCAACGTATCAACCGTATAAAGAAAGAGTTGGGTGTATTTGAACTTGTCTGTCCTCAAATGAACGGCAAATGTTTTCCCTGAGCAGGTTTATTATTGCCAGCCTGGGAGTCGCAAATAGGATCATCTTTTTCTAAAATCATCATCAACATATTTTAGCCACTACAGATCTTTGTGGGCTTTCAAAACAACTCTCTCATTTGCAACTTTTTTCCAATTCTTTACCCCCAGTTGGTTGAGGTCTTTCTCTAGTTCGTCGGCCCATATCCTCTTTATTTAGTGTTGAACGCTCTGGCTTCTACAATTTGCTTCTGCGCCCTCGTACCATCTATTTTCGTTATATGACCCAACCAGCTTAACCGCTGCGTTTTGTTGAACGTATACCATTTTCGCATTTAGAAGCATTTAGAAGCTGGCCTAGCTAGCTATTCTCACTTATACGCCACTAGTCGTGATCTTTGATTGCTTCAAAAAATTTGTTCAGTATTTTCCGCACGAAGGTTTGCAGTTTTGCTTTATCTGTTCCAAGTAGTTTCCACGATTCAGCTGCGTAACATAAAACTAGTCTAATGATGGTTTTGTAGAGAGCCAATTTGTATTGTCTGTTTAGTAGATGACCTGTTATGGTTCCGATATTGTAATAGCTAAATACGTGCAATTTTGGTTTCATCGATGCCGTTCAGGAATTTTTGATGTTAAAGAAAATATGGATAATGTCGATAAGTTGACAGAAATAATCGACCATGAAATAGAGTTAAGTCATTTGTGCAAAAACAAAGCCGCTGGAGCAGACGGACTTCAAGCCGAGCTATACAAATCTGGAGGTGTCGAGCTGACAAACCGCATGCATCAGCTCCTTTGTAGGATATTGTCGGATGACAGCGAGCGTATTGTGTGAGTGAAAGAAGCCCATCTTCAACAAACTGTTTGGGCCCTAACAGTGCGGCTTCAGACCCGGTAAGCCCTCACAATACACCAAATCCTGGAGAAAAACCACGAAAAACAACTCGATACGCATCATCTCTTCGTCGGCTTCAAAGCCCCCTTTGAAGGACTAAAACGCTCACCATTCCCGTCCTTATATATGGCGCATAAGCACCATGAAAAAGTTTTGGAAGCCTTCGAAAGAAAAATTATACGTAAGATCTTTGGCCCCTCCGCGTTAGTGAGGAGTACCGCGTACGGTGGAACAGCGAGTTGTATGAGCTATATAGGGGCATGGACATAGTTAAGCGTGTAACAATACAGCGGCTAAGCTGGCTTGGCCATGTCACCCGTATGAAAGAAGACGCTCCAGCAAGGCGAATTTGCGACCCGGTACCCCAAAAAGGAAGGCGTAGAAGAGGAAGACCACATCTCCGTTGGAAAGACCGAGTGCTGCAGGACGTGTCTTCACTCGAGATTTCAAACTAGCATCAACGAGCGCAGGACAGAAACAGCTGGCGCGTCATTTTGGATTCGGCCAAACTCGACTCATAGTTGTAGTGCCACCTAAGTAATTATTTCATTGATTGCATGGCATAGCATAAAGTTGAAGATTGTGGATGAGCGCGCAGTCCTGTCTTACTCCAGTTTTAATTCTAATTATTTTTAATATTTTATTTCCGTTTTGGGAATGGAACTCATAAGTTGCTGTACAAGTTCACGGAATTACTGATGCGATATGCACCCTCAAGCAACTCTAATTAGCTGTGATTACTGTTGTCAAATAATAGCAAACATTTTCCATTAAAGATAGTTGCCATGACACGGGCTCGTATGCGCATTTGTGTGCTGTAATCACTATAAAACTTTTACCGAATTCAAGTAGATTTTAGAAATGAAATAATGATTGGCGTTTTATGCATTTTATTTTTATTTTTTGAAAAACCGAGTACAAACGTTTATCATTTCTATTTGTATTTATATCTCCACATCTATTAAATTTCTGTCGCATATATATATATACATATATATAAATATATAGATATGCCTCGGGCGAAAAAGTATTCATCCTCTTCAAGAGTCGCACCAACAATTTAAAAATAACGCTTGCGGTAGGGTGAAGGACACACTCGTTGCTTGCCTGCCTCACTATTGTGGGCCCACTTCGCGCTCTTCATTTGCCCACTTTGTGCGCTCTACATACCACTAGGGCAGCCACTTTGTTGGCATGTGAACTAACTTGCTCATATGCATACATACATACCAATAAAATGTACAAATATACATGTACACACACAATCACAATTCCTA
The DNA here is from genome assembly GCF_027943255.1 of Anastrepha obliqua. Lineage (NCBI taxonomy): Eukaryota > Metazoa > Arthropoda > Insecta > Diptera > Tephritidae > Anastrepha > Anastrepha obliqua. The sequence goes on along the minus strand of NC_072894.1, from coordinate 108,149,706 downwards.
TTCAAATAGTCTCGTACCGGGTATTCTGTATAGGCTACGCATGTGAGCGTGTGTGTGTGCCCTCGTATACCGTGTATATATGCATGCATGTGTTGGCATGCCACTTCAACGCTTCAACACGTTCGTATAAATTTACAACACGAGGCGGAAACTGCGCCATATTGTCTGTCAGCCATTATTGTCACACAAACGGAAGAGCGTGTTAAAATCCACCTCCGCGTTGTAAATGAGCATTGCAGTGACGAATCGAGTGGTGCGCAGGCAGAACAGGGAGTGAAGTGAGTGGCGGGTGAGGGAAATGGCGAGAAGCGGACAAAGAAAAATAGCACTAAAGTGGAAGTGGAGGCTGTAATGGCGGCAGCGCACAGTGGTGCCAGCAACAGCAGGAGCAACATGCAACATGCTGTTCCGGTATTGCAGCCGCTCGTAGGCGTTGACATGAACTGCTACCGTTGTTGTGGATTTTGTTCGTTCTGTTGGATTTTCGCACATTTTTCGTACAAAAGCGAGCAAATATTAATCGTAGCAAGTAAAGGTATTAATGAATGGTGCTTTGTGTATGTTTTTTTGTTTTTTTTTTTGCAAATAAAAAGCCCAAAAAAAATCGTTTAAGGGATTTCATCTCCCACCGGTCACAGGCGAACATTCTGGTACCAATTGAAACTTTTTTGCGATGCTGCGAGTATATAAAAAAAGTTTTCAGTTCGAGAGGAGATTTTAGTACTTTACAATGGCAATAAACTCTTGAAAGAGGTTTTCCAAATAGTCAAGTTTATACTCAAACACAAATTCCACTTTATTTTCTTGCTGCTCCGGTGTTGGGTGTTTTCTTCCATATAAACAAACTTTTCAGCATCGTTTTATGGAGAAAATAAAAAAGACCATCAGAAAAAAAAAACAAATTAGTCAAAAATCAATGCAACTTTTAAGTCACTTAAGTAGGTAGGTAGGTAGGTATAGTGGTTGTCGGTTGACACACCTAGGCCCATTGTGATACCACAAGGGCTGTCCCATCTCCTCACACTACATTGTCCTCATTGAATCAACCTGTGCCTTTAATATATCTAACAAGGCTTGTTATTTTTATATTGGCTACTTCTGCCAAGTTATTCAGGGCACTTTTTCCACTTTCACTCTAAGCCACTTAAAGCTTCCCGAAATTTTTCTAAAAGTTCTGGTTAAAAAATGTGAAAATTTGTTGAATTTAATTTGCACCAAGTTTGTAACTTGCCAATAAGTTCCTGTGCTATAGTTATTTCAAGCTGCATTTATTTAGTCAGTACTTTCATCGTAGTGAGCACATTTGGAATTATTAAAATTTTGTATGAAATTCCTAGCTAACATATATGCACATATACATACACATATGTCATTCCCAGGTGGAACATAGAACCTCAATAAATAATTTAAAATTGGATTTATTTAAAGATAGGAATTTCACTTGCTTCCCAGAGCGTCCTACCTATAGCACTTCTGCGTCTACAGGGTGGGCCATGTAAAATATGCTTTTTGAATCGGCTATAAAAGAAAAAACTAATCAATATTTTTTCAAACTTTTTTCTTTATTTTGAAGACTCAAAATTGTCATTTATGAATAAAAAATAATATCGTTCAAATGACAGCCACGACTGGCTTTACAGTAGGACATTCGACCAATCCAATTTTTAAGCACATTTTCGATTGTTTGGGTTCCAATTTCAAGAATGGCAACTTCAATTTCGTGTTTTAAAGCATCAATCGTCTCTGGATGGTTCGCATAGCATTTGTCCTTAACGGCCCCCCCCCCACAAAAAATAGTCCAACGGGCTTAAATCACAGCTCCGAGGCGGCCAATTGATATCGGAATTTCGGCTGATTATTCGGTTTTCAAAAACGGTAGCCAAAAGTTCGAGTGTAACTTTGGCAGTGTGTCAAGTTGCACCGTTCTGTTGAAACCAAATCTCGTCCATGTCATCCTCTTCAATTTTTGGAAACAACTCGTTAAGCATGTCACGGTAACGCTCGCCATCTACTGTAACCGCGGCTCCTCGCTCATTTCCGAAAAAAATGGCCCGATGATGCCGCCAGACCAAAAACCGCACCAAACAGTGACTCGTTGTGGATGCATTTGCTTCTCTACAGTAACGTGTGGATTTTCTGAGCCCCAAATCCGACAATTTTGCTTATTGACGTAGCCACCGATGTGAAAATCAGAAAAGAAGAAGAAGACTCGCCACTTTGGAAATATGTTTTCAATATTTCCCAATATTGTTCAAGCGTATAGCGTCCCATTTTATAAATGTCAAACCTTTAAGTAAATTATGAACACATTTGATATGTCATTTGTGTTACCATTCTCAAAAAAATAGGTGGTTCAAAAAGCAAACGCTATATGGCCCATACTGTACTAGGCTTCTTGCGGATTCCAGTCGAAGGCTGATTTGGTAATGTCAGCACTGGGTTTCCGAAGACTGGAGCCAATCCATTTCCATTTCGGAAGCCGAATTTCAAGTTGAACAGGCGTTTGTTTCGCCGTAGCACAGAGATTTTTATGGGAGATAGTTTTAAGTAAAAAAATGCGCATGATCCTGTGAAGGCTGCGATCGATAAAAACTTGTAGGTCATTTATAACACTCAAATTTTGCATATAAGACAACTGATTTGGCATTGTACTATTCAACATTGGACATTATAGTATTCTGAGTTTCGTGTTTCTAGATATACCTATGAGATGACCTCCGGACTTTGCCCATCAAGCCGAACACCGCGCGGCCTTTTGATATTCGGCTGCGGCTTTGAGAACGTAGTTACTTTTTAATATTTCTATCTCAGTGAAATAATGAATTGGCCGAAGTTACGTAAACATCGAAACCATAAGAGCTACAAAAAAATGGTAGCCAAAACAGTCCTAAGGAGTTAAACATTTTTTCATTGAATTGTGCGTTAAGGTGTTGAACAATGCTTTTAAAGATACAGTCATATTTACTCAGTTGGTGAAGCTCCTTGACATTTTTGTCATGTGCAAACCCTATTGTGTGCCTATTGAAGGCCTATATACTTCTTAATTTCAAATTATTTGGAATCTCGGAACATTGGGACACGCCGGAGCCTTTTAATAATCTCATTTTGAGATTAATACCACTCCAGCCTCCGAAAAGCGACACACCATAGATCTGACGATTTATTTTGGAGTGCTAAAAAAGGCTAAAATCTCATTGCTGAGGATGCATTTAATTCAATAAATTGAGGTTCATAATATCGATAATAAAGCTGACTTTTAAATCGATTAATACTTATTAAGTTACTTATTCGAAATCACTAAAGGGAGTTAAACATTTAAGCAGCATGGGCTTCAGAGCTTTGAAATAAATCTGCAATTTTGGCCGAGAACAATCTTTATGTACACCGTAAATTTTTAGATCTATAGCCATGGCAACAAGGAAAGTATTCATAAATCGGAAGATTCCAACCCACACCAGATTCATCAGTTAGCAGTGTATCTACAAAAAAGTATTCCTTAGGTTCCTAATGTTTCGAAAACGAAATTAGTGAGACCATCGGTGTCAAGGTCGGGTACCTCAGATCGGTGCTAACTAATTTATTGCGAACCAAATTGAGCTCTATACATGTGGAGGATGTATGACTTGAACCAAATAATATTAAGTGCCAAACATCTTGAATGTATTTCCAAATGAGCGACTAAAAGATATGGCAGCTCTTGCGGAAGTTACTTGAATTGGCCTCGGGATCGTGCAGCTTGACCTCGCTAGACCTTTTTTTTGAAGTTTTCTATATTTGATAATATAAACCGATATCACAAAAGTCAACATAATGCTCAAATTCAACCGCAACTATGCAGCAGAATAGTTGAAAGAAATAATAATTTTGTTAACAACAGACCTGCGACCAGTGGTCAGGAATATAGAGCACTCCAACAATTTCTTATATAGCTCACAAGTCCAGGCAATATAGATGAGTTTCGGAAAATGACGGAGTAAATACATGCAGAAGAAACTGGCCTGGGAAGACTTGAGGAATGTAGGTGAGCCATACAAACTCTGGTGTGTTTCATGTTTTCAAATGTTGAGGAGAAAGCTAAAGCGGATAATATTGGGGATTAATATTGCATTCCATGAACGCATAACAAAAAATTGACCAAAACTTCTATAATCCGCTTCTCGCAGGAGTGCTCCGGTACAATTGCTAGGTCCGGTCACCGATAAAATGATAGTCAATTCAGCCCTTTCGTTGCGACTGTTTTGCGTATGGAACAATGCGCCTCAGAACTTTGGGCACACATTTTTTTAAGAGCCTAGGTAGTTTAGATACATTTTATTTAAGAAGCTGTTGAGAGTTTTCAAAATATCACTCTTTAAACGAGTAGCCTGACTCAAGTTTCTCTCCGGATGTTATTATTATTTAAACAAAGTCTCAGAAAATATATCCAGTAACGCGATATAAATCAAAATTATTGATTAGATCCTTTGCCCTGTGTTTGGACGAGCTCTTCCTTCAATTTGCAGTGTGCCTCTTGAAGCTTTTTCACAAATGGTCATAGCTTTTAAACCGACTCTGAATGGCAGATGGTTGTTATGAGGAGATTTTTCGTAGCAGAAATACATTGGGAGGTTTGCCTTTGCTTGCCGTGGGGGAAACAAATTTTTCTTCATTTTGGTGTTTGACGGAGATTAGAACCTACGTTTCTCCGAATTTCAAATATTAGTCACGCACCAACTCATTCGGCTGCCGCAGCTGCCTTTTTTAGTACTACAATCTAAATCGTCAGATCTATGGATTTCGAATCCGGGCACTATCGAGTGGTATTTGTATTTATATTTAGAAACTGACTTATTTTACATGGAACTTACCAATCATCTCTAAATAATACACATTAAGTTCAGAATTAGAATCATGTTTTATTTTAAGGATATGAATATACAGAAAATAGCAGGAAAAAAGAACAGCACTAGCTTAAGGCCAGCAGCTGAACATTAAGTTCACGTCAGTATTAGCGATGTAAATTTGGGTACATTTTTACGATTAACGGAGTTTCGGGATCTCGATATGACAATCCCAAAATCCCGGAACTAGTTCTGGGGCTTATTCATTCAATATTTGGCAAGAATTTAACCAAAAAACATTGCATCAACATTGACTGAGAAGTTCTCGTAAAATATAATAAATATTAAATAAAGGGGTTTTAACTATACCTTCTTATTTAAAGTAAAAATTATTGCATTAGTAGCAAAGCAATGGACAATAGTTAAACATATATTTAATACTACTTTAGCGCTTACATCCCTGACAAAGTAACCTAAGGGGTTAGGGGTAGTCAGAGGCCCAAAAAAATTACGATTTTCAATAATTTTTTTTTTGCTAGTCAGTTGTTTTATTTTACACAAATAAAAACATAGCATCACAACATAGCAAAACAAACATCATATTGCACTTTGACTTTCGCAAAATTAAAAAAAAATAAACAAAATTGGTAATTGTAAAAGTTATTGCTGTTTGTAAGGAGCCCGTTTCTCCAGAAGTCCCTTGCGGTGATCATCACAAGTCCTTGGAGATTCATTTAAAATCAATCGGACAAGAGAAACTCGATTCATTAGTAGGTAATCTTGGGTCCGATCGAAGCTATTTTTTCAAAATTAAAAATGTGCGGCCTCAGGAAATATTTTTCAGATTTTCGAGAAAGAAACCGACAATTAATCGTTTAAAAAAACCGAAATTTAAAAAAAAAAACCATCGATCAGGCACGAGTCTTTTATGTTTTTCAAAAGCAGTATACCTACATTTTTTTGAAATCTACCAAACGGTTTTTAAATTACTGGTGATCAGTTCAAAAACATAGTTTTCAGAAAAATGCATTTAAAGGGGGAAGTCCATGTAGAAGCCTCAAAATCGGTCATTTTTTAAACACATTTTTAAAGGTGATAAAATAATTATATTATTTTTAAGCTTTAACATCACTTTATTTAACCTTTCGAGAGTACAAAAAATTTTTTTTTCATTTTTTTTCCTAAATGGCGGCTGAGGATCATTTCTTGACGGCTGCCTACAGCGCGAGGTCCCAAACTGCTCTATTTAATAGGACTATGAATAAGTTCGTGCGGTTTTACAACAGATGGCGTAACTTGATTATTATGCCATCGATCCACATTTCCAAACATTCATTGGAGAGCTACTGTCGTAAGGCACAAACGTCAGTATAAGTTTTTTATTTGAAGCGTAAACAACAATATTTTTACCACACTTGAAAATGTCGAATTTCGTGCCAAATAATGTGTTTTTGCGGGGAATTCTTCTTCATTATTTTAATATGAAGAAAAAAGCAGCCGAAAGTCATCGTATCTTGGTGGAAGTTTATGGTGAGCATGCTCTAGCTGAGCGAACGTGCCAGAAGTGGTTTGCACGCTTTAAAAGTGGTGATTTTGGCTTGGAAGACGAAGAACGCAAGGGTGCGCCGCCAAAGTTCATGGATACCGAATTGGAGGAATTGCTCGATCAAGATCCGGCTCAAACGCAAGAAGAGGTTGCAAAAACTTTGGGAGTTGATCAATCAACCATTTCCAAACGTTTAAAAGCCATGGGAATGATCCGAAAGGTAGGCCATTGGGTGCCGTATGAATTGAAGCCAAGAGACGTTGAACGCCGTTTTATGGCATGCGAACAACTGCTTCAACGGCACAAAAGAAAGGGTTTTTTGCATCGAATTGTGACTGGCGATGAAAAGTGGGTCCATTACGACAATCCAAAACGTCGGGCAACGTATGGATACCCTGGCCATGCTTCAACATCGACGTCGGCGCAGAATATTCATGGCCTGAAGGTTATGCTGTGTATCTGGTGGGACCAGCTGGGTGTTGTGTATTATGAGCTACTGAAACCGAATGAAACGATTACGGGGGATGTCTACCGACGACAATTGATGCGTTTGAGCCGAGCACTGCGAGAAAAACGGCCGCAATACGCCGATAGACACGACAAAGTTATTTTGCAACATGACAATGCTCGGCCACATGTTGCACAAGTGGTCAAAACATACTTAGAAACGCTCAAATGGGATGTCCTACCCCACCCGCCGTATAGTCCAGACCTTGCGCCATCCGATTACTATCTCTTCCGATCGATGCAACATGGCCTGGCTGACCAGCACTTCCGTAATTACGATGAAGTCAAAAAATGGATCGATTCGTGGATTGCGGCAAAACCGACCGAATTTTTCACAAAGGGAATCCGTGAATTGCCAGAAAGATGGGAAAAAGTAGTAGTAAGCGATGGACAATACTTTGAATATTAAATTTGTAACCATTTTACGTCAATAAAGTTTCAAATTTCGAAAAAAAACCGCACGAACTTATTCATAGTCCATTACTCTTAATCTATCGATCTGAAACAAAAAACTGAAATTGGTTTTTTTCTATAACATATTAACGGAAAGGATGAATATATAAAATTAAAAAGCAAGTATAAAATTAATTATAAAATAAGTCTTTGAAGAAAAGTCAGAATTTAGGGCTATTTTATTGACATTTTTAACCCCCGCGAAATGTCTGAAATTTTAGGTTAATCCTTCCGATAGTAATGTACAGAAAGGCCTCACCAAACTTCACACAAATCGGTCGATAACTTTTTGAGTTACGATACGAGCAGTTTTTAAAAAAGTCGTTTCGAGATAATTGAGTTGCAAGTTTGAGGTACAGGACCGCTCTCTACCTAGTTAGTGGGCTGTAGAGACTAGAATATTAGGAATTTCCGCATGAAAATTTCACAGTATATTCTTCAGATACTGTACTTGCGAAATATCGAAAACAAAAAAATCGAAGTTTTGAAAATTTTACATGGACTTCCTCCCTTAAAGTTTTGCTATCGATTTCGGAGCGCCCGAGCGCCTTTTGTTAGTTTTTGAATAACTCGAAAAGTATTTGTCGGATTCACTTCAAATTTTCACAAAATATTTTACTATAAGAAAATGCTAAAAAATCCATTTTTTTTAAGGGGGGACCCTCATTTATCGGGTCAAAAAAATCGATTTTTTGGAAATAATTTTAATCTATTCTACAACTATTTAAGAATATACTTTCAAAATTTCAAGTCGATATCTGTATTTTTGAAGGAGTGACAAAATTTTTAACAGGACGCGACGGGTGGCCTGATCGCCTGTATCCAAAACTTTAAACGCGTTTTTCTGGAAACATCATTTTTCGATTTTGTGTACACAATTGAGAACGCTGTATTGAACCAATCAGGCTTTACAATAGCTCATTTTAAAGATAATTAAATTGTTTTCAATGTGACATTAAGTGTTTTTTAAAAAAAAAAGATTTTCATATTTTTTTGTAATTTTAAAGTCAATTTTTATGCATGAAAAATCACTTTTAACATAAAACTGGGTAAAAAATATCAATTTCGACATTTTTTTTTTAAATCAAAATGTCACATCGAAGGTATTATCCTAAAGTTTTAAAAAAAATTTGGTTTTTTTATTTCAGAAAAAAATTCAGAGCGCTAGAATGTACACAGATAGAATGAGGTGCCATGGACGAGGTGTATATTTCCATACTTAAAATGTTTTTTTTCTTCTCCGAAAATTTTTGTAGACAGTCAAGACATTTATTAAAGTACTTTATGAATTACAAAACGTTTGAAGTTATTTTACCTGAGAAAAAAATTCCCAAAAATGATGCATTTTTCGACCGTCTAAATGAGGGTCCCCCCTTAATTCTGACTATCCCTAATTCCTTAAGTTTTGACGAAAAAAGCTCGTTGAAAAATAGTTTATTTTGTATTTTAATGTCTTTTGTTAGTGAAAGAAAAAAGGTCTCAAACAATTTGAGCGGAATAAGCGGAAAGTAATAGGCTTTAACACATTTATATTCAAAAAATAAGTCCATGATAGTACCATAATCATAATCAAGAGTGCAATAATCAAAAAAAGCAAAATATCAAGAGTACATCGGCTTAAACATTTTTTTTTTTGAGTTTTTCTGCCTCCCTAACTTATTGCAGAAAATATGGGGATTCAACAGAGAAAGAGTCTTCTTTTGCAAATGTCCGGCTCTGCCGCCTGGCCGGATTCAGTCTGTTTGCGTGTCTTTCGGGGATAGCCTGAGGCAGTTCTCCACCCTAGCTCCTGTTTCTTTCCTTCACTATATCAACAGCTTGAGGAGGCTGTAGATGGTTTTTCTTCCTTTAAGTTGTGAAATTTTTTTATGGTATGAAAACGGCTCTCTAGTACCGTTTGTAGGTTACGCGTGGTACTCTTGCCATCTAACCTACCAACCAGCCTCTTTAAGTAAAAGTAGAGACATGTGTTCGTAATATTAAATACTCTTAATTGATATCGGGACGTATGGACTGTTTGTGGTCGTTTCTGTATACTTATCAAACATTCTTTTGGGAATAGTTTCTTTTAAAAAGACCGGAAATCTCGAGATTAACATCCATAGTCAGTATGTACGTGATTATTAGTCCAACAACCATTAGTTACCTTACTCCTGTTGTCAGCTGCTTGTACCAGCAATTCTGAGTGCAAAAAACCGCTTACCTGTATGTTTTGCTTTAGCCTATGTATGAGTTCAACAGTGCACAGGACACTTGGTGCTTTTCCGTCATCGTCATTGTCTGCTTCATAGTCATCATTGGCATCATCAATTCGAAATTTATGCATTGACATCGACGAAACCAGCAATAGTAGCGCAAGCAATTCAAAAATCAACCACGACACCACCACCACCCAGACCACAGTTTTGGCTGGTATCAAAAAGGTGTAAATGCTGAATGAAGTAGGCGAACGGGAGCCGCGTATAATTGAGCGGTGATACAAATTTTCAAACACAAAGGAATTGTGACAAGTGCTTCTATGTATGTACATATGTATATGGAGCAAGTTGAGAGGGTCACATGTGCAAATGCAAATATACGTACAACAGAGGACATATGTATGCAAATGTTAATGTTTATGTACTCAAGCATTTAAATATCATCTAAGCATATATATAAGCATATATGCAAAAGCAAACAGTTAAGAGCAAGTTTGCAGACAAAATGCCAGCAGGCAGACTAGTAGAATTCAAACACATCCATTAGAACAAATATGTTGGCACACACACACATATATGTATATATATGCAATATACATACATATATACATAGATATATGCATAAATACGAACATATCTGTGTAAATTCTCTGCAGAACAAAGCAAACTAGCAAAACAAATGCCTGGTTCACTATCAGCACTGTTTGGCCTACAGCAACTAGTCCGGTAATGGCTAGATCCACACCAGTTGAAAATCAGCCAGAGTACGCAAAGAGTAGAACTTACATATACGTGCGATAGTTTAAATGGTAGATATGCTGGAAAGAGTTAGACAAAAAAGAAGAAAACAAAGAAAAAACAAGGAGGAAAAAAACTGAGAAACTATTAAGCAAACGGTGAAAAGTGTTGTTGCTGAGAGAGAGAGAACAGTTGATTGTTATAAGCACATCTGCTCAGACAACTGCGTAACTTTCCTTTTTTTCTATTAATCTCACAAAAAAAAAATAATAAAAGAAAAAAATATACATTCACATATATATATATAAATAAAATTAAGAAATTATTTAGTGAGCGGTGCAAAGTGTTGGTGGAAAGATAGAGAATAGCTGATTATCATCTGCACATCTGCTCAGATAGCTACGCAGTTGAATGACATCTGACTACCACAAGCATAAGCAAACTACCCAACAACATGCCGATTGAGTCACCGGGCATATGCGGAGAATCGAAGGAAAAGAGCGATGCAATCAATCCGTTTTTGAGACAAGCGAGAATCGCTGCTCACCTGTGAAAAAACAAATACTCACTCCTGAGCAAGAGCGCTCTGAAAAGCACCAATGCGAGCAGTAAACTCTAAACATGGAAAAAAGCGACATGCAACAGCAAAAGGAAGAGGAAAGGGAGCAACCGACAAAGCGAGAATCCGACGGAGAGCCGCTACGTGTGATGGCAGAAAACAGAAAGAGCTGATCAGTATGATGGAAGTGCAGAGGCATATCAACATTCCAATGAAAGACTTGGTGAGTGCAATAGAGAGGCTGCATCAGAAAGCATTAGACATGCACAGCATATCTAAGCCACCCACTGTGCGCGCCAATCAAAGCACACAAACCGATATAATGGAGAACGATCGCAAAAAGCAAGCAAAGAGAGCCCGCACGGCGGCCAATAGCGGGCGGGATGCGCCCAATTCGCCGCAGCAAATAGCAAAGTGCATCCGCTTAGAATCGCCGAGAGGACCAATAGAGGTCAGGTCCAAAGAGCAACAACACTACTCCAACCAACCAAAAGAGGTGGTTGCTGTAAAGAAACAAGGGGAGCAGCAGTAGACATGAGTGCGCCCCTAGACGTGGAGGGCACCCAATCACGTGATGGCTGGTCAACAGTGGTCAAACGTAAGAACAAAACCACGCAAAAAATACCAACGAAACCTGACACATTGGCCCTGAAGACGCATTGGTCTTGGGGAAACTAGTTCCAACAACCGGCTATGTGCGTTCCAAAATAAATAACATACACAAACACAGCTGCTACATACCACCCAGTAGAGATTTGTGTACCTTTGCCAGCATCATGGATGAACTGATGAGCAGGTGACTTCAATGCGTGGGCAGCAGAGTGGGGATGCAAAAGAGCACCAGCAGCGCTTAAAGCTAGCATAAAACAGAAGCCGTACTCATCAGCAGCCGAAAGAGAGTTGAAAAGGTCAAGATTAGAGTTGGGGACAGCATTATCGAGTCAAAGCCATATGTAAAATACTTAGGCGTCTTGGTAGACCACCGAATTAACTTCCGAGACCACTTGGAATACGCTAGCAACAAAGCTTCGATTGCGACGGTAGCCCTGGTTAGAATATTGGCGAACATTGGAGGACCAAGACAGCAGGCAAGACAGGTCCTGGCTGGAGTAGTGAGGTCTATTCTTTTATATGGCGCGACAGTTGGCGCGATGCATTCCAACACGCTTCATACGTACGAAGTAGTAACTCCACGTACCGCTTGTGGACTCTTAGGGTCTGCTCTGCCTTCAGGACAGTCTCAGAAGATGCAGCGCTCATCATCACTGGTCTATGCCCACTCGACTTGATAGCGCAAGAGATGTACGAAATTAGACGTATGAGGAACAACCAAGTCCAATGCGACCAGCTGGAACTGAGAAAATCCATAAATCACCGCTGCGTGGACCAGTGGCAGACGCGATGGGACAGTGCGAACAAAGGCAGGTGGACCCACCGTCCCATCCCCAACGCTGAAGCTTGGCTCCAGAGAAAGCACGGAGAGTAGACTTCTATCTCTGTCAAATCCTAAGTGGTCATGGCTGCTTTAAAGCGTACCTTCAACGCTTTGGACACGAAGAAAGTTCATACTGCGAACAGTGCACACTGTCAGTTAAGGAGGACGCAGAATATGTGCTTCTCACGTGATCCCGCTTCAAAAGAATAAGGGCTAAATTGGAATACAGCCTTGGCAGCAGCATCACGCCCGAGAATTTAGTGCCACTGATGCCGAGGAGCCAGGACAATTGGAGCAAAGTCCAACACATGGCTGCTGAAATAATGCAAGAACTCCGACATAGCGAGCAGGCAAGGAGGATGCGCGAAAGACAAATAAGAACGTGAAGCAGCACACCTATCCAGAGATGAAAACGCAGGTAAACTGACGATACCACTGTTAGAAACTAACTTTTCTATGGTAACGAACAGGGACATGGGGGGAGGGGGCGTATAGATCCGACAGGGGTAGTTCTCTTCAGATATGACTTAACAGTGGTGGTAATAGGCAGATGCAGCTTGTGACATTTTGCATCAGAACAGTAACTGACGTTGAGTGCAACGCTCAAACCACCCCCCGACGAAATACTTGACGGCAGTACTGGAGGGATCGGTACTTTGACGGGTTAAAGTTTAGTTCGGGTTAAAGTCCAACACTGTCGGGGTAATGCTTTCGATGCTTCCTGCTCATAAAAAAAAAAAATTTCTGAGTTTGACCACATTTGAGTCTCTGGCAGCAACACCTTGTATCTCTTTTCAGGCAGAACTTTTGATGGCATGGAATCAAGGGGCACGGCGAGGATCGTTGGATCGAAGTCCATGCCTACTCTGTTGTCCAATGCCGGACAATTTTTACTTAAAAAATAAGAAAGGCTACTAGTTTTTGAAGATCAATACATAAGCACCAAATTTTATATACGAGCACGAAATTTTCAAATATTTTATAACGTCCATTTTTCAATAGAAAAAAAAAAAAATAAAAATAAAAAAATAAGGTACACAAAAAAGTAGACGCATGATTATCCCTTATTGCGATATATAACACACATAAAAATTTCCAGCCAAATTAAAACGTTTGCGGTTCTTTTTTGATAATGAATTTAATTTTGTATTCCTTTCATTTCTATAAAATTTTCCAATAGGCAGTTCTTAACAAGAAAACAAGAAAATAGTTGCTCACTGAAATTTTTCGCAAACCTGCCTACTTCGTTAAAGAATTCCCCATATGAGTAACCATTTATTTAGTATGCGTACACACACTCACACATATACATTAACCTACGTATTATCTCTTTTTCCGCTACCTCATAGCAACCAACTCTAGTTCCACTCCCCTTTTCCCCCAATCGACGTACAATGCTGGTAGTCATACATGTATTTGCACTTCGGATTTGCTTTTTAGCTTTGGTTTTCCCTGATGGTTTAGCTTCATCTTTACTGTTTACTGCAAAAAAGTGTTATTTTTCCAAAAAAAATCATCTCAGTTTCACATAAAGTTGCTTATCATCAGATTATGCTGTATTAGCACTAGCTTTATATCTCTTTACATACTCATACCTGTATGCATTGTTGGCTTATTTTTTGGTGTTTGTGGCAGTTGTTGAGTGGCAATTTTAAATTTGATAGCATTAAGTAGCACACGGAAAAATTGTGTCAAAGTTAGGAACTTCAAAGTTCTTGAATAAATTAGATTGACGTTTTTAGATTGTGCGGTAGATAGAGCGTATGTGTGTATGCATACCTACATCCATACATATATATATATCTAAATGAAGATTTCTACAGGTAGAGAGCGAAAATTCGTGTCGCTGATTCCTTTTTTATACGGCGCTAAAGGATGGTGCTCGCTCGCCACGTAATTATTTTAGTTCAGCGATGTATTCTTTTCTTGTTAGGTTAGTCGTATCTGACTGATCTGAATAGATTTCACGTAGACCACATGGGTCCGTAGTATTACCAGTGTTGTTGGAGTCGTGTGAAGCATAACTTAGGTCGTGATACATTTCTTGGCAAGAGGTTTTTTGTAATACTCGTCCATAACACGACGAAAAATTAGGTGAAGTTCTAAGCCTTTATAAGGATGAAAACTTAAAGGGACAGATACCTGTAAATTTTCGAAAACAAATTTTTTTTTCCATAAAATGTTAATATAATCCTTTAAGAATATGTCAAAAAAATGTTAGAACGTAAATTTAAGTATTTCTTATATTACAGTTCGTCAACCGTCACGACTCTATTCTTTGCGTTCGAGCGTTGAGAGAGATATAGTTACGTTGTATTCAAACTTTAGGCGCGTTTTTCTCAAAACTATATTTTTCGAATTGGCGTACAATATAACTCGAAAAGTTATTGACCGATCTCCTTGAAAATTTGCACACATATTTTTTATGATATTACTTTATTTACTTTATTTTACTTTCTATGTGAATTTACAAGTTTTCGAAAATTTTTCGAAAAAAAATTTTTTGAAGCAAAAATAGTAGGAAAATTTGGTTTTTTGCATTCAGATCACTGACGCCGATGCTACAGTGCCCGCCGATTGAGAAGCCCCGCTGCGACCTTCCTGAAAGAATTGAGTGTACATCCGCCATTTTAAATATTAAAATAAAAAAATATATATATATAAAATATTAAATAAAAAATTATTTTATTTTAATGTATAAATAAACTGTAAGCCAATTTTGAAAAAATATATTGACTTCTTCATTTTAAATATTTTTAAAGAAAATCAGGGAAAATATGGCCGTTGTCAAAAATTACATGCCAAAAATTAAATAGATTAACAATACCCGTATATTAAACAATCTTCAACCTCCCACAGGATTACCAAAATAATACTTCCAACTTGCTGAACCAAAATAAGAAACTTTGCTTCATCACTCCGAAGGAAGGAGTGTAAAATATTCGTTGGAGTGCTGCCAATACCTTCTCTCCACAGTTAAAATGGGATTGCTCCAGAGCGACACGTGCAACTTATGCGTAGAAGAAAATAATCGCATAAAAATTCTTACTGTTTAAGTCCATTTTTTTGCTGAAATGAATTTTGAAAGGCAGTATAAATAGCAAGCAAAGTATTTACTAACAAATGCCTAAAAATAATGCGCCGAAAAAAAAACAAAATTCTGCAACTTAACCAACGGGAAGCGCATAATTAGGTAAATCAAGAAAAAAAAATGGAGCTGGATTGGCCACACGTTATAAGAAAGTCGCCTGACAGTATGACAAGAGTAGCGCTAGAATGGAGTCCACAATGAAGCAGAAGACGCGTTCGCGCCAAAAAACATTTGAGGAAGATCAACACTCCGCGAACATGCAGTAGCTAATATTACAGGGGGCCCTGCAAAAATAGCTGCCCGCAACCGGGACAGCTGGAAAAGCCTTGTAGAGGCTCCATGCTCTCAAGAGGAGTGAATTAAGGAAGATTGACAAATAACACTAATATGACGCACTCACAAAATGTTCTGAAAGGGCTTATGACAAAAGATGTCAAACTTTCTAAGGGAACCTTCAAATTGCGCCTGATAAGACTAAAAATGGCCAAATGCCCCATGAAAACAGCATTAAAGTGTACTGGATTCATACAATTTTATATTGCCGACTATCTTCTATGGATGCATAGCCAAATATTATTGGATTGGGGAATAAGTTCACAGCGTACTTTGATTTTACAACAATTTGCTTGCTGTTTGGCAAAGAGTAAGTATTCATTCGTTAGAACTCTTTCTGCTCTATAAAATTATGTTGATTGTATCTTTGAGTTATTTAATTTTTTAGTAGTTTTGAGGCTTAGAAATGGAGTACCCAGGAGGCCAAAATCAATATTTTCAACACCTGCTCTTCTTTGCTTTTTATCCAGGTCAAAAAGCTGTCGAAGCAGGCCGGGACATTTGCGACGTGTAGGGAGAAGGTGACATAGGCGAGTCTATAGCACGGAACTGGTTTGCAAAGCTCAAAAAATGACGACATTGACGTCCATGACACGCGTCGCAGCGGCGTGATGAAGAACGTTTCAAATCACTTTTGAAGGAGTAAGGGAAGGTCGCCCATCCAGTCGTGAATTAGCGGAAAAATTGAACTGCGATCATGAAACGATTCTCAATCACCTTCGTTCAATAGGATTTACCGAAAAATTGGGAGCCTAGGTGCCTCACGAACTCAATGAAAAAAAAAACAAAGAAAGTCATCTTCAAATTTCTTTCTCAATTACATCTCGCCCGCCATCGAGAAACATGCGGTCATAAACAGCGCTTTTTGTACCGAATAGTCACAAGAGATGAGAAAAGATGTATGTACTTCAATATAAAGCAAAGAACGGAGTGGGTTGAGATACGCTAAAGCCGAGAGTCAAGCCCGATCTTCAGCGAATGAAGGTCATGAGATGTGTTTGGTGGGACCGGGAGTTAATGGCGCACTGGGAAGTGCTCGAAATGAATGTCGTGGTTAACAAGGAGCTCTACATTTCCCGCGTGAGCGAGGTTATCGACTGAGAACACCTGATCGACTTTGTCAAACCATACTATTTCACGACAGCGCCAGGCCCCAGTTTGCACAAGTCGTCAAAGCTGCACTCGAAGAGCTTGAGTTGGAAGTCCTTCAGCATCCGCCGTATTCTCCGGACCTTGCACCGACCGAATACCATCTTTTCCTCTCCCTGTCAAATTATATGAAGTTCGGTACCTTCGATAACAAAGAAGTTTTTAAAAACTGGCTCAACAACTTCTCTGACACCAGATCAGACAATTTTTGGCGGAATCAAACGGAACATTATAGGAAACGAAGATGTCATTTCATGATCAAGCTTTTTTGGAAAGAATTTTCCTATAAATGAAGAAAGATTACCACGCTGCTTTAATCCGAATAAACGTTGTCCAGATCAATACCACCCAATTCTGGCCATAAAAAATCGTCAATCATCTCTCGATAGCGCAATCCATTCACATGTAACACCTGTTATTCGAAAACCCTTTATATAAATGTTTGAATTGGTGATTTGATGAGAGTTTTTTGAAAAAACCATGAATTTGGCTTTTTGGGTGTTAATACTTAGAACGTATTGCAGGCTTCATTCGCTGACTTCTTTAACGAGATAGTGCAATTTTGTTAGCCAATAGTTTACCTATAAAAATTGTATTAAAGTATATTCCAACCGAAGCCATGAATAGCTAATGAATAGGCCATGAATACTCATCAGCTTACTGCTTATCAGATTGGTCGTACCAAGTCGTACTGTTTTGCCAAAAGCCCATGGATATGTGTATGCATGCATATACTGGTCTACCTGTGAACTAGCAAAGTATGATCAACTTTAAATGTATAAATGAGCGCAGTAAATAGGCCCCTTTATTTTAGCAACTGACCAACTAAACTTTTCCACACACACTTGCTTTAATTTCTGTTATGATTGGCCTACTTTGTGTTTATTTGTTTTGTTATTTTTTTATTCTTTTTTTGGCAACTTTGCATGTACTGTCTTCGTTGGAAAATTTTTAATTAAATTCAACTTTAATTTCATTTTAATAGACCGCACACCGACAGCTCGTAAAAATGGCAGTACATAAGTGAGGAAGAGCGTTGGGTCGAAATCTGTCCGAAGCAGCCGAAAGTGTTTAAGGAAAATATATTACCCCACAAAAATGAGAGAAAGAAAAACAAGTTAGCAGAGGGACAAACGGCCACCGAACAGGCAATCCACTAAAAGTTGATAGTTATACATTGCGTGTGTACGTGTGCTATTCGAGTGGAAGACAAGCAGTGGGTAAGAGATGGTGCTTCGGTCAGAATAACTGAGCAGCGTGGTAAGTGAATCAGGCCATTTGAATAAGCCACAGTAGCGGCGATGGTGGCTGTGGCTACTAAAAGGGAATCACACACTCGTAATGGGAAATTATGAGGCGGGAAAAATTCAACTGAGTCAATGGCATCAAAGACAGAGCAACGCTTAGAGGAGGAAGGGCGAGTAAGGATATGCAAGTGTCTACATGAGCTTTTAGCGGAAGCGAGAATTTACTGCACATAGACACATTCCTACACACATACATGCATATAGGTTATTTCCGCTTGCAGACGCACTCGGGCGCCTATGAACAGCCTTACGCACACACACACACACATGCTTACATAAATACAGTGATTATACGACACAAGTAAGAAATGGATGGCCTAGCTTAATAAAGCCATCAGGCAAAGGCAACATGAAGTACGATCACAGCGTACTCGCATAAATGTATATTATGTGTAAATGTATGCGTGCACTAGTGAATATATTGAAATGCGACAATTGCTTTCGATATCAAGTCACGCACAAACTCACTCTATCTCTCTCACTATCTCTAAAGCTTTGCGATGTGATAAAATTTATTGACCGACCAGCAAATAGGCAAGATATTTAATTTGACGCTGTGCACGTAATTTGTGCGAAGTGAAGAAGAAGCGGGACGGTGATTTGCAACTGAGTTGCGCTTGTTTTTGTAGTTTAAATTACCATTAAAGGTATGGGGAAGGTAAAAGTAGAGTGTTAGGCGAGCTTCTGCTAAAGGAAATACTGAGTAGTTTTGGAAAAAAGGCAAAAGTGATTTCAATTAACACCCTTGGCAAAATTGTGAGTGTCACTCAGTTGTAATAACAGTCAAGTAGGTCATACACAAAGTTAAGCAACGGTTGAAAGGATAAGAATACGACTAAAAATGTTTATATAACTAGTAAATACGCTGAATAGCTATGAGGAATGGTAAGCAAAGACTATTAGGCTAGGAATAGCACGCTATTTCGGTAGATGTCACTTTTGAAGCTGTCATTTTTTGATATTTGACAAGTAGAAACTACTCCATTAATAAAAATGGAACGATAAATGTTTTAATAACGCACTGAAATTATTAAATTTCACTATAAAAATGGTGAAAATTTGGCAGAGACAGTTCGTAAAACTCTAACATTTTTGGGTTATCATGAAGCACCTGGTCGGACCGCAATACAGAAATTGGTATAAAAATTCGAGCTTTTGGGACAAGTTAGTGATGTGACGAATAAAACCCGTACAGCTCGCTCAAGAACAGCCAAAAATATTACTGTTGTAGTCGAAAGTGTTGAAGAAATGAAAGATTGTCCATTTGTCCAATCCTCGTCGTTCTTGGAATTAGGCATTCCATAAACGTCATTACACCGTATTTTGCATAAAGATTTGGGTCTTGAGGCTTATAAAGTCCAGTTAATACAAGAACTTAAGCAACGACGTGCCCTTGCTGATTGAGTCGTTGAAATGCATCAAAATGGGCCGGAATTCCATCGAAAAATCATCTTGAGTGATGAGGTCCATATCCACCTCGTTGGCTTCGTCAAAGAGTTATTGTTGAAAACCCTCTCTATCCTCAGCGTGTGACTATTTGGTGTGGTTTATGGTCCGGCGGAGTCATTGGACCTTACTTTTTCGAAAATGAAGCTGGAGCAATAGTTACGGTGAACGGATTGCGCTATCGAGAGATGATTAACGATTTTAATTGTTTATGGCCGGAATTGGATGGTATTGATCTGGACAACGTTTATTTTCAACAAGACGGCGCTACGTGCCACACAAGCAACGAAACCATTGATCTTTTAGGGGAATAACACCTCTTATTGGAAAACCCTATATAAGGGTGAGGTTAAGGACGCACCAAACGCCGATGACTTGTTTCTAATGGTATCGGGGCCATTCCTATCAGAGATCCCTGCTGAGATCTTGCAAAGCTCATTGGCTGTACTCAGTGCCAGTTGCGGTCTCAGAATCAACTCTGATAAAGCGGAGCTATTTACCAGAAAATATAAACCCCCAACATAAAATAACCATATCCATAATACCTAGGAGTGATAGTTTACTCTAAACTCCATTGGAAAATCGGGTAAAGAAGACTTGCAAGTCTATGATCGGCAAAAAATGGGAACTCAAGTCACAGGCCGGTTTCTGGATGTACAACGTAGTGATTCTGCGAATTTAAATGTATGGCTGCAAAGGCTTGCTTGTATTGGCATAACCGTAGCAGGAGCATAGCCCAGTACTGCCCTTAATGTCTTTATGCAGCCACTTCTACCGACTTTCACGTTATTTCCACGCTGCTCAAAGTTCAATCAGGTTAAAGGAGGTTGGCCTATGGAGGCAATCTCTCATGGGATATGGTAGCATTTTTGGGCAGTTAACTCCGTATAGGTACCTCTGAACTTTGTACAGATTTCTCTATCCACAAACTGGAGTTTGAGGGTTGTGTTAGGGCAATATTTCTTGGAAGGCAGGATTGGAAAGAGGAGGAAATCTGTACTGATGCTGTCAGCCACACCTTTATTGGCAGCTCTAAGGTGGAATCGAGAGTCGGAGCAGCGAATATCATTAATTCAGCTAATTAATCCATTTCCTAAAAACTACCAAATACTGCTAGTGTTTTTCAAGCAGAAATCTTTGGGTTCCAGCGGGCATGTAGAATACTTAGGGCACGCGAGACTCAGGGAGATATCAAAATTTTGGCCGATAGTCAAGCTGCGATCAGGGCCCTGACGATGCTATGCTGCAGATTCCAACCAGTGAACTCGTGTAAGGCAGAGATCAAATATCTTGGGTGGGCAGGTAACATTTCTTTGATCTGGGTTCATGGGAACATGGAGAGAAATGAAACTACTGACAAGCGTGTCAGAAAATGGTCCACTGAATTGGTTTCAGACGTTTTCCACACAGTCATTGGCGTTCATTTGAGTGTTATTAAAGGGGATTGCATAATCTATTTCTCAGGTAAGCTCAGAAAAGCTGGAGGTTCATTTTTTCATGTGGCGATTGAAAACACTCCGGTCCCAATACAATTGACGGAGGGCTCAGATAGTCCTGAGAACTCCACGCCATTATATTATATTTCCATACTCGTTTGCTATATTTACCGGTCATTGGATGATCGGCACTCACGCAAAAAGCTGGATTTACCTTTTAATTCCTATTGCAAAAGCTGTGGCGACCTTTCAGAGAAGGAGAGTGTTGAGCACTTTTTCTGTATGTCCGGTATTGGCAGCTAGACGATTAAAGCCATTGGATGCTCCTTTCTGAGGCTGTGCGCTAACTTAAATCCCATAAATCCTCTCCCTCACATCAATAGCTCTGGCTGCTGTAGATATCTGCCAGTTGGAGGTTTCATAATGGCATCAACACGGCATTTTATTTCGAAAGTGCCAGACCGGTACTTCAGCCATTTCCATCTACCTACCTAGAAATTGATCGCCTCTAAAACTGCATGATAAGCTGATTACCATAATAGCTGAAATTCATTTTCCCGCTAATTAATTTAAGAACTCATATATGCAATTTGATAACATTTTTCTGAAGAATTTCATTGCTTACCTCGGACCTGTCTGCAAGAAATCCTCAAGTCTACTGCGCCAAGTATACAAAGGCTATTTACTAATCGAGAAATATTGCAGTATTGAGGTGGTCTACTGTTAGTATCGATCTAAGCCGGTAGAGAGCCTCTAAATCATTCTTTGGATTACAAACAGATGTACCACTTTGATGCTCTTTGATTAAGGGAGTTCTTTAATAGGAAATGGAAAAAAATCTGTAACGGCGTTTTTATTTATTTCTTTCAATCTCTCAGAAATTCGTTTCTACACTATTATTAGGTGCGCAGCTAAGTTCCCGCTGTTTGTCAGTAGATGCCGCCAGCAGTGTGTGCTAGTCGATTCATAAACAAACTGCTTCGACACATTAGTGATTTTTTTTTGGTATCATATACTTTTGGTTTTGTAAAAATGTCTGATTTTGTGCCGAATAATCGTCATTTGCGGGAAGTGTTGATTTTCCTCTTTCATTCGAAAAAACGGCGGCTGAAGCGCATCGAGAGCTACAAAAAGTTTATGGAGATGCTGCTTTAAGTGAAGCAACGTGCCGAGATTGGTTCTGTCGCTTCAAAGACGGTAATTTTAATGTTGACGACCGTCCGCGTGAAGGAAGGCCAAAAACCTTCGACGACGCACACTGGGGATTTTGCGGAAAAAAGTCAAATTTGCAACATACCACCTACGCAATGTTTAATGGTATTTCTAAATTCCAGAATAGAACCAGCAATAAAATCAAAAAGAATTACTAAACTCCGACTTACAGTTTTTTTTTATAGATATGTCAAAAGTATAATTTGTTTATAGTATTGAACTGACCAAGAAAAAACTTCAAAGCCCAAGGTGGTTTTTTTTTTTTTGCTTGAGCCGACTTCCAATTTTTTATTTTTCATTTAGGATACGATATTTTTATATATTTTAGCCGGAAGAACAAAGGCTGTAAAGCATTTGATTATCTATTTATAATTAATTTTACAAAAAAAAAAGTCATATTCCTTCATATTCTTGGATCTGCAAGTTGAGCTACATTTACCTACGGTCAGAAACTAGTATCAACGTGTTGCTTAATAACGTCTCTTTCAGTTTTAATCAATTGCAGGTGCCACCAGGCGCCACTGATTATTTTTTGGCAATGATAATAACTAAACGCTTTCTAGTGTGTGCATAATGATAACGAAACACTTTTAATTTTGTTTTGACATTTTGAGGGCAATTCAGAATTATGAACTTACATGTATCCTGTGCGTAAATATTTGCTGGCTTATATTAATAAAAAAAAAAAAAATTAAAATTTATGAATTTAAAAAAAATTTTTTTTTTTAATTTTTTAAAAAAATAGTTTTTAGACATGTTCTTTTCATACACAAATATATAGAACTTCGTTAGTAGTAAAAATGTAAATATTTTTTGGGATATATACTTTTTTCCGCATCTCTGTACAAAAATCCCCAGTGTGCGACGCTGAATTGGAGGCATTGCTCAATGACGATCCGTATCAAATGCGAGAATAGTTTGCTTCAGTATTACGAGCTACCCGTCGATCCATTTCCAAGCGATTGCATGCTTATAAGTTAAAACCAATGGATGTTGAATGTTGTTTTTTCGCCTGTGAACAACTGCTCCAGCGGCAAAAAAGGAAGGGGTTTCTTTATCGAATCGTGACTGGTGATAAAAAATGGATTCATTACAGCAATGCAAAGAGAAGAAAGTCATGTGGTTTGCCCGGTCATGCTTCTAGGTCGCCACCTCGGCCGAGTATTCACCTTGCGAAGGTTATGCTATGTATTTGGTGGGCCCAAGTTTGTGTTATTTATTATGAAACCATCACTGAAGATCGATATCGACTTCAATTGATGCGATTGAGCCGAACACTGCGCGAGAAGCGGCCGCAATACGCGGAGAGACATGAAAAAGTGATTCTACAGCATGACAACGCTCGACCTCACGTTGCCGAACCCGTTAAGACGTACCTGGAGACACTGAAATGGGAAATCCTACCCCACCCGCCATATTCTCCAGATATTGCGCCGTCCGATTATCGCATGCTCCGATCGATGGCACATGGTCGAGCTGACCAGCAGTTCCATTCATATGAAGACATCAAAAAATGGCTTGATCCGTGGATAGCCTCGAAAACTGTTCAGTTTTACCGCGACGCTATACGAGATTTACCAAAAAGATGGGAAAGAGTAGGAACCAGCAATGATTCACTTGTAACCATTTTTTCAGAATAAAGTTGTATTTTCATCAGAAAATAGCTAGAATTTAGTTGCGCACCTAATAATGTTCACTGACTTTGTTGACTTCGTGTTTCACGGATATTCGAACCTACGTTTTCCGAATTCCGAATGGTAGTCACACGCGAACTCATTCGGCTGAGACGGCCGCATCTCTTTGGTGTCGAATGGCTTTATTTTTGTGCTAACTTTTGAACTTTAATATTTCTAAAACAATCTCAAATTGCCATCCTTACGCGGCGTGCACTTATATGTAACGGTATGTGGTTATACTTCTGACCCCTGCAGGAAAAATGTAAAGATGTGCTTTCAGGCGCACGAAAAAATATGAACTAGTTCATTAAAAATTTGTTTATCTTCAGTTTAAAATATAAATTAGATAAGAGTGTACGGTATTTTATAAACTGCATACATATTGTTTTAGTATTGAAAAAGAAGTATATTAGTTGTTTTCAATCTGATTGCTCAATTAGGTAAAAAACATTTTCCAGTTAAAATTTTTTAAAATAATTTTTTATATATTTATTGAACTTTTTAAAAACGCATGGCACCTGAACTAATTAAATAAGTTATTGTCAAGCGCCGATAGAGTCCTTATAAATTTGACTTGATAATATAAGTCCCAGGAAACAAGCTACGTGCCATGATTTCGTATGCACTCGCAAGCCAATAGTAATTTGAGCTGTTGAAGTTACCTGCCGGGTAAGTACTTATCTGTACATGCTTTTATTGTTGCGGGAATTTTGGTTTAGAAAACTTTAAAAAGTTTGCAGTTGAAATTGATGGAAAATTGTGCCTTAATTGGTGGAAAATGTAAAAAGTTAAAGTGTCGATTACAAAGGCAATGGAAGCAAATAGTTTTGATGAAATAATAGACTGGAAATTTAAGTAAAGCATTGCAGTGGTTTAAAGAGTTAGTGATGAAGCGGAGAAGTGCTTTGCTATGAAATATTGAGATTTCATGCAGATTTTTATGAGCCCTTATTCGTAGGTAGATGGGCTGGGATCAATCCGGCCGTAGATTGCACGGCACGTGTTGCTTCCCAACATCAATACCAAGCCTCAAAGTTCGATGAGGTCATTGCAATAAGTTGTGAAACCATCACTTCCTTAGGACAAACTCTTACTCCCTATATTATCTTAAGAATTGGGCCTGATATTTGAGTATTTGAGAGTTCTTATTGAAGGGCGCTGACAAATATGTAAATATTGACTACTTGGAAACCAACAGCCAGCGAGATAAATTCAGTTATTGCAGGGGCGGATGCAAGGGGGAGGAAATAGGGGAAATTAACCCCCCAGCCCCCCAAAAGCTATCGGACGCATAAATTATTGATTATGATTGACATAAACTGAGTACCAAATATCGAATTTGATAATTCGTTTTTCATATATACATAGTTAAATATTTTTGAATCGAAGAAACCCTGCTACAATCGTAAATTAATATATTTATGAAAATATTCAACATCACCTCCATTTAAAATTATAGCTGTATATTCTTTTTTAAAATCACCTAAATGAATTTTACTCCTACCATTCTTGAAAATGAAGATCCCTCTACTGAGACCACTGAAGAAGAAAGCCAAACTGATGTGGAATTATCTCTCACGGGGGTTGCTCTTGGGTAATTTGTTCTGGCGGAGATGAATCTTGACTTAACACTGTGCGCCGCAATAGGGACGGATGCCTGTGCTGTTATGCTGTCAGATTGTGGAGCTGTCAACGAAACTCGAAAAGTATCAGAAAACGCGGTAGTAACACCTTGTTTTTCTCACAAACTAAGCAGCACTATCTCTAAGTCTGCGAAAATTCGAGTGATTAAAATGGTTTGCAACTATACGCGACAAGTTCTTCGAAAAATTGTTTCCTAAACCTTCAACTGCGTTAGCAAAAATGCTTAGAGAGCAACTTATACAGCTATGCGAAACAGGATGGGTTCAACGGCATGATGCTGTTATTCAATTTGCCGCAAAAATGTTGTTAATTGTTAAAGCTTTGACCAAAATAAGTGAGTGGATAAATAAGAAAACAGCAGGAAAGGAACAGTTCTCATAGCAGCTTTGTGCAAATTTGAATTTATCGTTGGGCTTTTCCGTTTGTGTGATATTTTATCTCTGACTCATTCACTCAGCGTACTGCTTCAGAAAGAATCCATTGTTAATGCAAAAGCATTCTTCTTCTTCTTCTTAGTCTCACAGTCCGTGGTGGACCATAGCTTCATCAACATTGGCATTGGCAATGATAAATACGCTGCTTGCAACTTTTCAAAATCGAAGAGAAAAAGCTGATACAAACGTCAGAAGTATTTATTCAGATGCAAAAGGACTGGCACAGAAACTTGATATTCCCGAACAGAAACCAAGAACTTGTGGACGACAAACGAAACACGAGAATTACAGCGTCAGCACTTGCGAAAGTTACTACAGGGTTTCGGTGTACATTCCTTTATTGGATACCATCTGCGAAGATCTTAAATCACGTTTCTCAATACAAGTTCTAGACGGTTTCTGATTGAGTTTGCTGCTTCCTCTAAAAGCTTTATGCGCTTGATACAACTGAGATTGAAAATCTTATCAGCTGTTTGATGGAAAGATTCAAAGGACTCATATCTAATGGCATTGTACAACGTTTAAAGTTCAAAGGCGAGTTGAACCACTGGAAATCTTATTGGCAGCAGAAGAGGAAAATTCCAACAAATAAACTTCCAACCACTGCATTGCAAGCTTTGGAGAACTGTGATGTGGATATATTCCCGACTATTCATCTTCGTCTATTTTGCACACTTCCCCTGACGAATGCAAGTTCCGAGCGCTTTTTTTGTACTTTCCGCTGCATGAAAACGTGGCTAAGGTCAACGATTTTATAAGAAAGACTGATTGGTTTGGATTTGCTATATTCACACCAAGACATTGAAGAAGTCATTGAAAGATTCGCAAAACTCGGACCTCGTCATTTCGTTTTATAAAATAATTTCACGTAGAACGTTTATTGAAAACAAAAGTTCAGAATTCAATAAATAAACATTAATAAAAAACTACATTATATTGTTATAACTTTGTTTCTGAAAAAAATTTTCCCCTCCCAAAAATGACCGCTGGATCCGCCCCTAGTTATTGTGTGTTCATCATTCCTGGTGCTTTGTTCATTTAAATTTAAGTCCTTTTTTAAGGCCCTCGCCTCATTTGACATGGTGTTTTTCTTAAAGGCGTGTAAAACGGATACAAAAAAATAGCGTTTTCTTGCTTTCAGTATTTTATTTTTTGATCTATTGTTAAAAAATAAAAAAAATTGTTTTAATCGTACAAGGCTCGTCCAAAAAGCTTCCAGCCTTTAAAAAACGTATGAACTACGATCTCTAAAAACAATAAATTTGAAAATTTGGCGGACGTTCAAAGATGAGCATTTGACCCTTTTTCTACTTTAAAGGTCAGAAAAGAGACTTTTATTTTTTCAAATGATCGTAGTTCACACAATAACAACATCAATTCTTCATCATTCAACTTTTATTTCGTCAAAATCGGTTCAGTAGAACTGGCTATATCTGTGTCCATTGCCCATGTGAAGACCATTTTTTGAAGGCTGACAACTTTTCGAACGAACCTCTTATGACCAAAAAAAGAATTTATTTGGATCTACGGAAAAAAAATAAAATTCTCAAAATAAAAATAAAAATCTTTTTTGCATTTTTCACGCTTTTAAAAAAACACCATTTCGAATGAGGGGAGGGTGCTCTCCATTTGCTGCAGCTATTTTTTCCATATCTTAGGTAGCACCAGAATAGCGTCACGTCTTTCGAGGTGATTCATGAATCGATCAAATTTTTGACTAATTCAAAATAGTCTAATTGTCGATCAGTTAGAGCAAGCGCCATCGATTAATAAAAATTATAATCGGAACGAACAACGTTTGGCGCATATGGTGGATGAGGTAATTCCTCATATTTCAGTTTCTCTAAGTAAGAGTTCGCTTCTTTTGCCACATGATGCTGAGTGTTATCGTACTGGAGAAACTCGACAAACAACGAAATGCCACAATTCTCTTGATACTATTTTTCTTTTTATGTCCAGCTCAAATGTTTTACTTGCATTTGATGCTGGTTGCTTGCGATACTTTCCCTCGTATTTAATATATCACAGCCTGTTGGTCCTTCCAAAAACAAAACCTTCCTATGCCACCCACAATACGCACATTTACTAACTGCAATCTCATTTCAAGTACTTACTTGGCTGCTTGGCCCCACAAGATCTACTTGGAGATTTCTTCTGAGATCGGGTTGATGTAAAGAAAATTAAAAATAATCCAAGTGTAGTACAATGGACTTAATTTGTGTCTGAGTGCTGAATTTGCTAGTTGTCCCGGCAAAAAAAAAAAGAACGTACCTAAAGCATTTGACGAATCTTACCCGCGATTTTGTTCGAATAGAAGCAGAAAATCTAAGATTTCCGCAAATTATGCGTATTTAGCACAAAACCTGACATTTGTGAGAATAAAATTATGTAGCTAAAAAATCCACTATTACATTGCTGTTGTTGTGTCGCATATGCCCAATATTACTTTAAATTATTTAAGCTCTATCTGTTTCTAGTAGTGATCACCCCTGCGGCTATCTACCACAAACCAGCGCAGCCAAAGTTGAACTTCATATGCTCAAACTATTTTTCGTAATTCTGGAGAGAAAGTACTTGCTTTCTTGGGTACACATTTTAGATTCCAATTAATGATTTAGATTTTCTAGAAAAATTTTTTGTATGCAGCTTCATAGCTTATTCAATTTTAAAATTATTAGCGGCAAGCTTGAAGTTGCTAAAACATCGCATTGATTTTTTATAATTTTTTTTCCTCCGTTGTTGCGTAGTTTTTCTATATAAAAGAAAAATGATGTTTTGTATGCACATGTGTGTATGCAGGTGCAAGATTAGCTAGGTTAGGTTGACCTGGCTGGCTGAAAGCCATCACATAGACCTATTGATCCTTAGTGTTACCAGATGGAGCTAGACCTTTACGTTTCTTTGTAGTAGACATCTTGTAATACGTCTGCGTCTTTTGCGAATCTAAGTAAACTTTGGAGCTCTATCCCCGAGAGGTACTCTAACTTCTCATATTATAAAGCTCCTAAGCATTTTAATCTGGCTCTAGCTAATGCAGGGCAGGAACATAGAAGGTGTTCTAGCGTTTCATTCTCTTCTAGTTCATTGCAAAATCTGCAGCTATTGTTGTTTGTAATACTTATCTTGTATGCGGGCTTTAGCTAGGGCTTGCTAAACTTTTTTCCACGAAGTGCCATAAAATGATAGACTAAATGTAAACCAGTCAGAAAGTTTCCTTATTCAAGGCGGTTTTTGGCGTTCAAAAATTAAATCAAGTTGTGAATGCCATAACGACTTTGAGGTTTTTCGTTATGGCATTCACAAAAAAGTTTCAACAAAAAAACAGCGAAAGACTACCGAAATCCAATAAGTGCTCAGAAAACAAAACTGTACGTATTTTTACTCAAATAAACTCGTCATTTATTTGAATATGGCTTAAAAATTAAATTCTGTCATCAATTCTTCTAAAATATTTCAAAATACACAAATGTAATACTAATCCTAGCTGAAAAACGAAAAACCGAGAACAGCAAAAATAGCTGCAATGTGGATTTTTACTTTTTCTTTTTAGCCACTAACCTGAACTTGTTTGTAGACTCAACCAAAACTCGAAATATTCCAGCTATACGAAAACTTAAATTTCTTTATGTAGGTAAATAGTGCCAACGTGAAATTATTTTAATAAAAAATATATTTCCTTAAAATAAAATATATATTAAAAAAAATATTTCAATAAAATTCGTTTCAAATTTCCTTTTGTTTCAAGTTTCACTAATAAAATTCGTTTCAAAAAAATATTTCAATAAAATTCGTTTCAAGTTTCCGTTAGCTTCAAGTTTCACTAATAGGATTACTTCGATTAAATTCATATATCTTCGTAAGTTTTTCTCCGATTTCCTTGAAGTTTTGGCACAGCATTTAGAAAACTGTATGCTTTGGAAAAAAGTAAGAAACCAAACATTCAACATTTCAAAAATTAATAATTGAAATTCGTCTGAAATTTCCTTTCTTTCAAGTTTGTCTAAATACACTACTTTGGTTTAAGTCATCTATCTTCGTGAGTTATTCTCTTATTTCCTTGAATATTTAATACAGCAATGAGATGTCGCGTTTTTTCATTAATTTATGCGAAATTATTGTGTACATTATTTGGCAAAACGAAGGCCCTGGATTCCTTCCGGTACGGCTATCAGAAGTCGATGTTGGTTGTATTTGTAGAAGAGTGTTCACTGACCCTTCTACATACCCTACGATGGCGATTCTGTAGAAAGAATGGCGCGTAATTTACTTGTTTAGCCAACGACATGCTAAACTCCTTGCTGAATCCTCATGAAAACCATTTTTGCTGCGTAGTTTTATATGGTATCATTTTGTTGATTTCAATATTTATTTATTTTTATTTGTCGCCTCGTTGAGTATTGGTCCAGCAAAAAAATGGAAGTTATTATTATTGGTACAGCAGTTGGTGCATTACATCTATGCCTGCTTTTATACGATTGAAGTTCCTGGTTTGTCCTCATCACTAGCAACGTCTGAAAGCGAAAAGACTGAGTTGGTTTTTTGTTGCTCAGAGAAGCGCACATATAGAGGGCCCGGCAGTTCTTTTCTCTGTTTCTTCTCTCTTAACATCCGGTATATAGTACATACATAGCTTATTTCTGAGTAATGTTCCAACCATTGGGAAAGGATAGGACAGTATTTGGACCAGTTTGTTCATTTGTGGTACAACAACAATACGCACGCCACAAGTAAGAGGAGGAGCTAGACAAAACATCAAAAGGAGTGTAATATAGATATTTTCTATATGTATTGACCAGTTTCAATTTTTTATAATTTGTTTCCCTTTTTAATGGTGACATTTTTATTTGAAGTGTAGTTCATAAATCCACACTTTTCAAATATTATAGAAAAATTAGAAAAATTCCACAACCTTTCAGCAATGCCATCAGCTAAAAAAATTATCAAAAAACAACGCAATTTTGAACCCATTTCACACTTGGACTATATTATCTATCGTAAAATTTGCTATATAAAATTAAGCTATGAAACTGCATACCAAATTTTTTCTAGAAATTCGAATTCAAAACCATGAAATTATGATGATGATTTAAGAATTATTTAGATTTTGAATTTATTAATTAGATTTAGAATTTATTCTAATTTTTTTAAGGCTTAAAATTTGTTTTTATTTGATTCTTGGTAGATATTGAGCCACACTTTTATAAAAAAAATTAAGGGGCTTTAAAAGAGCTAATAATCAAGACTGGTCAAATTATTTATGTGCTATATCATTTTGTTGTGTACTGTATATTGTGTTTAGCGTTTCCAAACAAAAGTTTTTCGAGAACCAGCAACGTAACAGTAAAAAGTCAAAAATGAAAGTTATGGACAATGACAAACGTCTGTTGGTGGGTTAACGTGGTGATTCTTCCAGAATCCAACTAGCGCTTCCACACCATTTTACTGCCACATCCTCGTTACCAACTTGTTTAACAGTTATTTACAGCACCATTATGTGACTATATCCAGTCTGTGCGGTTTAGGAACCTTACTAGGCTGTCGAGATTCTCGAACAGCGGTTGGCCCAGGGTTAACATTCTGTCCTTCCATAGGGCAGGGCATTCACAGGGGAAATGGAAGATTGTCTTCTTTTTCTCCGGTTGTTTACAAGTGTGACAGTATGTATTGTAAGGGATATCCATTTTGGCTGCTTGTTCTCCGATAGACCAAAAGCCAGTTATGACTGCCGTTAGTCTCCAGGCGTCGCGTAGTTTCATGTTTATCAATGTCGACGATTGCTTGAGGTTGTAGGAGGGCCATAAAATCCTGCTGATTTTTCATTTCGTCTGGTCTGTCCACCTACTATTCGGAGGTATTTTTGGGAAATTGTGCTCTTGACTGCGCTTAATGGTGTTAATACCGATTCTGCAAGAGCGTTATTCATGGCAGATCACCCTCTTGCCAGTTCATCTGCTTTTTCGTTACCTTCAATGTTCCGATGTTCCGGGACCCAGATTAAGGTATCTTTATGGTTTTCACTCAAGATGGTGAGGCTTTTCCTGCTTTGTTCCACCACTTTAGAGGTTGTTGTAGCCGATTCCAGTGCCTGGATTGCAGCTTGGCTATCCGAAAGATTAGCGATATTGCCCTTAAAAGAGAAATCTGCGATTAGTAGCCTACAAGCTTCCCCAATTGCCAGTACTTCCGCCAGGAAGACATTGCTGGTATTAGGGAGACGCACAGATTTCTCAATTTTAAGTATGTGAGAATATATACCAGCTCCAACACCGCAGCCCATTTTACTGCCATTCGTATAGACTGTAGTGTCGAAGTGGTTTAGAAAGAATCCCTTATTCCATTCTTCCTTAGATGGAAAAAGAGTGGCAAAATTCCTATTGAATGTTACCGTCGGTACAATATAGTCAGTCCTCACCAGGATTAGCACTGTTAGACAATGCACAAAAAATATAAAATATTGAAGATTTATTATCAATGCTTATTATTTTTTTAGTTTGTTGACGAGTCGTTAGCAAAAGGAGTTTCAAATAGGTAGGACTGCCTATACTTGGTGATATGATGTCTATCTGCATCTCCAAGCAGGTATGTGCTTGTTTTGGTTCGCGTATGGTATTTTGTTGCTCACCTTCCCCACATATCTATAGGTTATTTCCAATTCCACCGTCGTGTCTCATCGGAGAAAGGCACTCTGCACTCAACACTTATAGAAGTGTTTTTTTCGCATTTACTGTAACTATAAAAGGTAACAAAACGTAACAAAAGTAAGAAGAAATAACAAAATTGTATTTCTACAATAAAATAATTATGGGTCAAAGCATTTTATTTGTTTTTGTGTTTTTTCTTTTTTTTTTGATATTTCTTACTCTCATGTCTCTGCTCCTTACAAATCGGTACATGCAATTGATCCAAGTCTCTTGGCTGTCAGCGCTAATTTTTTGTTCAAAATATTTATAGTGGTCAAGTAAAATTTCTTTTTTATATTTTTTATTGTTTCATGTTACGTGTGCCCCTTTTTTGCTTCAATAATTTTCCATTAATCTGCTTTTCCAGCTAAAACATACCCTGTTACGTATACGCCACACCCTCCTACTGTGTTCATCATACCTCCTTTGCTGATGAAGCAATGAAACATAAATAAAAATTCAAAGTTCTTGCAAATAAATTTCAATATTTATTATCGTTCGTTAATTTGTACATTCATTAGCAAACGCCTTTTTTACATACGTCGTAACTGCCCTACATATACGGGTGTACATTTACATGTGTATGTGGCTACACAACTTCCCTATCAAATATGTTATATTATATGCTTGAATATTTACATAAAAAACAAGATTGTTAAACATGTAACTTACACGCACTCACACATACATAAAAGAAATTAAAACAAGAAATTGTGTGCATTGTAAGTTAATAAGGTAAGCGCACGCAAAGGCATTGGCGTAGAGCAGTGAAAATTGCACGTCAATTATAAAACCAGCAAACGAAGAGCTACAAGTGGGAAGAGCGTAGGCAAGAAATGGTGACAGCAGTGGTGGCTCAAAAAATAAAATAAAAAAAGAACAACCAAAAAGTGGATGGTTGAAAAAAGTGGCCTTCATATGTTAGGTATTCAACCGTCAAAAGTAAATGTCGCAGCGTGCAGAGGATAATTTAAAAACTCGCTGGCGAACATACTTTGCTGCAACTATGTAACTAAGCATTAAGGATGTTCTTAATAATGCGTATATTTTTCAAGTTTCCTTTCGTATTACTTCAAGCCTTCCGTTTTGAGACACAAAAAATGCGAAAAGTTGCAAAACAAGAGGCGGGAGTCGGGAGGCGGAACTTAGTCATCTCATCTTCTTTTTACAAAAGCTATCATTTCAATACTAACAGCACTCTGAAAAGTACTAAAATCTAAAATCATATCTTTGTGTTGAAAGCTGAACCTCTTTTTACTTGAACAATATTTTGAAATATTAGGAACTTAGTTCAAAGTGAGTGCTTAATGCTCAAACTA
Source organism: Anastrepha obliqua (assembly GCF_027943255.1). Classification (NCBI taxonomy): domain Eukaryota; kingdom Metazoa; phylum Arthropoda; class Insecta; order Diptera; family Tephritidae; genus Anastrepha; species Anastrepha obliqua. The sequence continues at coordinate 108,115,723 of NC_072894.1, read as the reverse complement.
CGCGGAAGTGGCTAAAACTCGTCCAAAATCGCGTAAGGGGTTATCGCGCCAATAAAGAGAAAGTATCAGAAGTGGCACTTTTTCATATCCCCAGCTTCATTCGCAAACTAAATTATCACCTTTGGTGATCGAAAAATTCTTACATGATTGAGAAGAAACCTTCATTTCGGAGAAAATAACAACTTAGTGATGATTTTTGAGAAATTGCTGCTGGATTCGTTGTTATCTTCACAGAGTCACAGTTACGACGTTTTGTGGGCTGAAATTAATTATGGAAATTTGGGCCATCTTTTGCATCAAACGTCTGTAATATAATTTATCCTGCACCTCATCTCTTGGGCAGTGAAGCGATGCTTAATATCTCGGAGTCTAAATTAGACTCCATTCTACAGTTTTTGTTTAAGAATTGACGTTGAAGATCAATGATTTATTGATAATTCAAAGTGGTTTTGGATGTTGGAGACAAATATCGGCAGAGTCCTCGGGAGATAGCGTGAGAAGCCTTATGGTATATGTATTAGCAGGGTACAACAAAAAATAAAACTATTTTTCTTAATGCTACCCCCTCATTGCATGTTATGGCCGAAGTACTATTTTTTTTTTTTCTAAGTTTATAAAACTTTCTATTAATTTTTATTAATTTTTTTTTAATTTTTATTAAAAATTTTTCTTTTGTTTTTTGTTTTTGTTTTTAATTTCATATTTACCCGTGTCACCTGGTACGGCTTCGAATATTATCATTGAATTTGCATGGAAAATTGCACTTCTCCGCAAATTCAGTATAAAATGTTTACCGATCGATAGTCTAAAATCTCTGCGCGTAATTTCTCTTCATGAATGACCAAAAATTTAAGCGCTAGTCTTTATTTAAAAATCAAAAGTATTTAAATTCTTATTATATGTGAACCTTGAAGTCGTCTCAAAATAAAGAGAAAAAAATTAAAAAGCAAAGAAAAGAAATTAAAAAAAAAATATTTATCTAGTTTTCTGCTTTATTTCGCGCCTATGAGATGTTTAATATCGAAATAATGCATTGTTTAAGTATTATAATGTTGTTTCTAAATATATATATATGTTTTTAATTTTTTGAAAAATTTATTTTTGACCTTTATTAACTTTATCTCACTTAAAAAGTTGTATTTTTTTCAGGTTCACTTTAAAATCGTCTCATTCTTTTGATCATAAACCAAATTTAGGGCAATCGGATAGCATTTTTTGTGCCATCCTAATACGTGCACATGTAAATATTTCCTACAGCCACAAATCATCAAGTCTTTATTTTTTGTATTATCCAAGGAGTATGTGATTGTCCACAACTTATGAAAATAATAAATTTTAACGCTCCGCGAAAATATCATCGCGCCTCGTTGTCCTTCTATGCTGATAATGGTAGAACGATTTATGCCGCAGTGCTCCTGTTGGCAGGGCTATTTCCGAATATAGCCAAATATCGACATCTAACGACCCTGAACTTTCTTTACCTACAATGTATTTTACTAAATTTTATTGATTCGAGCCCTCAAAGGCCTATTTCAAACGCTCACCTTTTATAGTTAAACAAAAAATATTGAAAAATGGTTAACCATAAATATCTTCTCAGACCGCCAGGGCTCAGGAATGCCTGGCAGCTCTAAAGGATATTAGCGCCGTCTTTACGTTCAACCTTATATGTATTCCGGGACATAGAGATGTCGTAGGAAATTGCAAGGCCGTTGAGCTAGCCAAAAAGGGTACTAATCTTCCACTGCTGAAAAGAGATGCAATATTGGAGTTCCTATGGCTACTTGAAAATTAAGGATAAAAAATAATATTCAACGGGAGGGCAACAGATCATGGAGAGAAGAAAATACTTGCGCTACAATTAGGCTAATTTGGCCGCAAATAGATAAGAAATTATCAGTAAAATTGCTCGACCTCTCAAGAGAGAACATATCGAAGGTCCTGGCTTGTGTCAGTGGTCATTGGTTCTTACGTAGGCACTCTTCTAAACCCGATCCTAAACTTCATAAGTGCGTCTTACTGGTTCCATGAAAAGTAAACAGTAAGGTTGCCGTGTGGTACCACAATGGACCTGTATGATTTAAGTGAGTTGGCTACTCTAAGCCGACTTCCACAAAAAACTAACCTTACCTAAAGAGGTTTTTATAGTATATATAAAGAGCTAGATCACTGAATCCTTATTCAAAAAAGTGACTTACATATTCATAAATTGACTTATTTTTAATTTTGGCGCTGCGTTGCTTTAAGTACATTTGTGCTGAAACTAAAATTTTGCAAGTTGATCGGACTCATAGTTCGCAAAAAATTGACTTAACGGTAATTTTTGGCTGTATAAGTAGTTATATTTAGGAGCACATTCGGTTTAGAAGTGTGGCTAGATTTTCTTGATATTTTGAATTTTTTACATTCTTTTTTATATATTTATTTAAAATATGATTTTTTCGCCGAATTTTCTGTTTTTTGAAAATTGTTAAATTGTTTTTTTTTTAATTTCCATTTTTGAAAAAATTGGTGTATCGCAAATATTTATAACAACATTTATAACAAACACCTCTGCTCAGAAATATATTTGGAGGAAACATTTTTATTCACCGTAACATATCAAGTGTATTTGGTCAGTCTGCGCCCTTCAACCGAAAAAAATGCTTCGCTGCAGGAAAGCTGTTAGATCTGTTCTGAATTTTTTTGACATTACTTCAAAAACAAACAAAAAATCATTATAATAATAATAATCAATTTTATGAAATTTATAACGCAGAACTTTTTTTCACTATTCCGCTAGGAAAATTTGCAAAATATGCTTTATACGCCGCTTGTGACCTTTAGTCTCAAGTGGTCATTAAAAAGAAACCGGCCGCTATCTTCGCGTATAGCTGCAGCTGTAATAGCTGCAAAGAGTGACTTGGCTCAGCATTTAATAAAAACAAATTTCGCGAGATTTTTTAAATAATTTTTTTAAGGAAGCAGAGTTTCCGTTCTTCCATAGCAACCACCACGCAAATGTATCCATAGAAAAGTTCAGTTAAATTAGGCATATTTTCCTTTGTAACTTTACTGGTTCGGTTAAAATTAAGAAGCCTATAGTTTAGTTAAATAACTTAAAACAATTATATGTATTATTTAAAAAAATATAGTAATAAAAATAGTAAAAATAATTCTCTGTATGAAATTTGCAATTAATAAAACACTTCCGAACTTCTTTTTGAAATAGCATTGAGACCTCGACGAGCTCTCCATAAAAATGCATGTGATTGGCTTAAGATTTATATCTCATCTCGAAAAAGATCTAAAAAGAACACTCTTACTATGCTCATTGCATGTTTTTGCTTCACTAGTACATTTACACTGCCAAGCATTCTTTTAATGGCAGGTGATTAGCTTTAGCCTCGCTTGGCATATATTTTTTGGCCACCTCTGCTGCTGCTTTCATCCACGCGCTGCCCGCTTTACCACTTGCTCTATACCCCTATTTTAAACTTGTTTTTTTTTTAATTGCTCGCCTGCTCTCCAACCATTCGCCTTGTCCTGCTCCTGCTTCCTTACTGCTTCTGCCTCCTCTTGGCTGGTGGCTCGCTGTTGTCCAACGCCTGAGCTCGTAAGACTAATGGCCATTGGCGCTGGTAATTAAAATTCGTAGGCCTGCAATAAATAAACAATAAAAGAGAAAGTGAGTGAGCGGATGTGTGAGTGTAAGAAAGAGAGAGAGAGCGAGAAAGACCTATATAGTCAAAGTAGTGGCTTTTATGTGGGCGCCGTTTGCAGATTATAAATCAAAACAAATGAGAAGAGGGAACGGTTAAGAGGGAAACGAAAAATGCTTGGCGTCATTCGACGTTGCAAGCAAAAGAATGCATGAAAAATGTTCAGTATGAAAAATTAAAAATAGTTTTTTTAATTAAAAATTCATTAATAAAGCATGTGGAATAATAATAAATGTGCGCTTTTATCGGATATGAAGAAAGGTAATGAATATTTGATTATAAGTAAAATTGTGGGGAGAGGCTAGCGGTAAAATTTAAGTCGTGGTCGTCCTGTGTTCATTTCTTTTTAAATCAGAGAGATGCGTTTTAATCATAGTTCTTTAGTTTTTCTTCAAAATGTCATCTTGTTATCATAAAGTACAAAAAAAAGTAAGTTAAAGTGATCAATAAGTCAACGGCTGAGAGATGCGCTGCCGCGTATGTTTAACTTTGGATGCATTTTTATCTAAACACTAACATAATTTGACACTATTTGGCGCAAATTAATTTGAGAAAATGTTTACTTTTTCACGTATAAGCATTGAATGACTTTCAATAGCAATAACTTTAAGGCCATTAGTTGCAAAGTTCATGAAGTGTAGTAAACAAATTTCTACCAGCAAGTCAAAAAATGTAAATTTGCAATATTTTTAAAATATCATCGTTCCCGTTGTTCGGTTATTGTTGGAGCTGCAGCAGCATTGATGCTGAAGTGGTAAGCCTTGGCTGAAAATAAATCCGCGTCGTACCGGTAACGAAGAACCGAGGGCAATGGAAGCAGTTGGCCACGTAATTGGGATCACATTTTGTCTAACGTTTGATTGATTAAAACATCGTCGAATTGCAAATGATTTGAACTTTCAATATTGTGGCGACCGAGCTGATATTTTCTAGTTAATCAGATATGCCTAATCTAAAGATTCACAGAAAATTAAAAAAAATGTGGTATCTGAATAAAAAATGCTTTTTTTATATGGAAGAAAACAAACAAACACTGTGAAAACAAAAAAAAAAAAAAAAAAAAAAAAAACAAATCAAAAATTAACGCGATTTTGGAATTTGCACAATAATATTCTAAAATTCAAAGAGGTACAAAATTAATTACCCAGAATTCCATCTGACTAAAAAGTTTGAAATTTTGATGATTTTTTTTTTGTTTCTTTTTTTTTTGATTTTTACAAAGCTTAGCACTTTGACTTACGCGTATATGGGTTTTGTTTGTAGTTTGAACTATATTTTTATAAAAAATTAATGGAAAGTTGAGGCATGTTTTTTTTTATTTTAACCAAGTTTAGAACTATGACTTTTATGGGTTCTGTTTGTAGTTTGAATTATATTTTTATAAAAAATTAATGGAAAGTTGTTGAATTTTTTAAGTGAAACTTCTTAGGCGTCGATGGACAAGCGAATGGAGATTAAAATTTCAAGCCCATGCAACGTTTTGGGTATTTTCGTTCCACGAAAAAGAAAAACGATATAAGGGTAAAAGGAGAGAGAGAGCTATACCTTATATATCTCTTAGATACACTTTAGGCTATTTTTCCTGAGTTTTTCCTTGTGGTTGCGAATTTCTAGTGAGAAATAACACTGCCTACTTTTTGGCGTTGGTTTTTTGGTGCAAATTTGTAGGAAATATATTTTTGGTGCCTACTTTTTGGCGTTATATTTCATTGGTGCCTACTGTTTGGGGCGTTTTTGGTCCCAATTTTTTTGGCACTTTTGTTTTGGTGCCTACTTTTTGGCGCTTTTTTCCGTTTCGTGGCTAGTGCTTGTGTGTACTATAAAGTGCTTTCCATTCCGGCGACGGATTTATTGGCATTACCTTGCGGTAATTTGTGCCGTTGCTGCGGTCCTGGAATCGCTGCGTTTGTGCGGGTGATAAACGCTCGAAGTAGTGCGCGTTGTTGCCACGGTTTATGTCCGGCGTTTACCTACACCGGTCAACCCTTCTGCGTTTTTTGTAAATTTTGTCTATTTGTATTCTCTGCAAATGTTGTGAATTTATTTAGATATACACTCTTTCTCTCTCTGTGTCTCTTAAACTCTCTCGGGTGTCTCTTATTTTCTCTCTTTCTTTGTCTGCCCTGAAAGTTTCTCTTCTGTTATGTGTACTCAATTTTTACAAAGTTTAGAACTTTAACTTTTATGGGTTTTCTTTGTACTTTGAATGATATTTTTATAAAAAACTGATGGAAAGTCGGTATATATTTTCAAATTTTGCACCAAGTTTGGAACTTTGTGAACTACTTTTTTATAATAAGAAACTAAAAATAAATAAATAGTCAAAAATTTCCTGCTATTATTCTGACACCCACTACATGCGAGAAATCACACAATTTTTTTACCAGCTCAGAAATATTTAAAAATATTTACATCGTTAGTGAATTAGACTTACCCACTGCACTTTAACTCGTAAAGCATCTGTATGTGACAATTCCATTGAAAAAGCCAGGCAAGAAAGAACAAATAAAGCACATGGAAAGGATTCAGTAATGGTAACAGTAGGACAGTTATAGAACATTTAGGTACATATATTATATATCAATCTATTTTCTAACACATAGTGATTACGCCAATGTTAAGGTGATACTTCAAATATTTTACACTACTCTCACACGGCATATTTTACTTTATTAAATTTTATTTGGTTTTAGTTTATTATATTTTTTGCCATGTTTAGTTGAATTTTAGAGGTTTTTTAATCCAACTGCTTAAATAAAATGTTACGGAAGAAATTACAAAGGGGAATTTACATAGTTCCATTTTCAAATTAAATATTTCACTCAACCCAAATGATAGCTTTATGCACATACTTTATACATACATATATTTGTGCCCAGACATTACAGGTAAAGTGAAAAAAATACTTTATTATTATTTTTAAAGAAAAGTCAAACATGACGAATCACTTTGCACCCTATATTTTTTGGCGTTAAAAAGTTATAACTTCACATCACCTTGCTCGATTTCAAAATTCGCCGAAATCAGGAGAAAATCGAATTTTGTAAAGCAGACTGAATTACTTTCTTTAAAAAACCATTAAATTATAATTATTCTTCTTCGTCTTTTTATCTTAATTGACGCGATAACCGATTACCCGATTTTGGCCGAGTTTAACAAAGCGCACCAATCTTTTCTTCCTCGTGCCAAGTCCTTCCCCACCTGATATATCAAAAGTTCTCTATGCTCTAGGCCTTCTTCTTCCTCTGCTGCCATCAGCTGGTATCGCATCGAATACTTTCAGAGCTGGAGCTTTTGTTTCTATTCGGACGACATGACCCAGCTAGCCAACGTAGCCGCTGGATCTTTATTCCCTGCGCTATGTCTATGTTGTCGTAAAGCTCATACAGCTCATTGTTTCATCGCCTTCTGCAGATATTTTCTCTCAAGCACTCCAAGGGACGCCTCATCGGATATTGCCATGGTCCAAGCTTCTGTGCCATACAATAACACGAGCCTTATATAGTGTGAGTTTTATTCGTCGAGAGAGGACTTTGCTACTCAATTGCCCGGCAAACATTGTTATCGGTGTTAATGCTGGTTCCCAGACCAACGAAGTCTCTTACACCTCGAAATCATAATTGTCAACAGTGAAGTGGGTGCCGATGCGCCGACTGTTTGTTTGAGGTGATACTTCGTTTTGTCGTGGTTCACCACCGAAGCCATGCTTTATCCAGTTGGAAAAGATAGAAATAATAGCGCGCATGTTAATCGGTATACACCAACTATTGTACGCTTTTACAAAAATTGTGCTTGAGCGATTAAATTCTGCGGCTCGTACGATGCTCTCCAACAACAGGTTAAAGAAGTCACACGACAGCGAGTCACCCTGTCTGAAACCTTGTTTGGTATCAAACGGCTCGGAGAGGTCCTTCCCAATTCTAACGGCGCTGCTGGTGTTGAGTAACGTCTTGCATAGCCCTATTAGTTTTGCGAAAATACCAAATTCAGACATCGCGGCATACAGGTACCTTTTTTTCGCACTGTCGAATGCTGCTTTGAAGTCGACGAAAGGATGGGGGGCTATTCTCCTTTCATGGGTTCTTTCCAAGATTTCCAGATTAAAAAAAAAAAATCATAGCTTACAACAGCTCGCGCAAAATCGATAGGATTTCAATAGTTTGACCTTTTTTTTTTGTAATGCTGACTAATTTTTTTTATAAAGTTATAGCTTATTGTCTACCAGAAACCATACAAATTCAAGTTTCTAACTCCATACCAAAATTAGAAAAGTTCCGCAAATTTTCGTCGCACCTACACTGTTTGGAATTTCTGAATGTTTTGTGGTATGCAGTTTCATAGCTTATTCAATTTTAGTATATAAAAGTGCCAGTTTTAAGTGACTCTAAATTCTCGTTGATTTTTGATAATTTTTTCCCTGATGGTGTTGCACATTTTTTCCATTTAACGAATGCACTATATCTTTTTCTTTTATTTGCAGAAAATGCGCGTTACCGACAGAGAAAAAAAATTATCAAAAATCAACGAGAATTCAGAGCCACTTAAAACTTGCACAAATTGAATAAACTATGAAAGTGCATATCAAAAATTTTTGTAGAAACTCTGTGTAGGGAATTGTGATGAGACGTATGTTGAATTTTTCTAATTTTCATATAAAGTAAGAAACTTGAATTTATACGGCTTTTGTAAGAAAATTCGCTTTAATTTTATTAAACAAACAAAAAACGATTATCAGCATTAAAAAAAAAATAATCAGCATTAAAGACAAACAAAAAATAATAATAAAAAGTACATCAAACTTTTCCAAATGTTGATGTGCTAGCGCTGGGTGTGCGCTTTAGGTTCAACCTGAATTGCGCTTAGCACAAATTAATTATTTTATTACAAAATGATTGGAAATATATTATTAAATTGTATTAAATTTTAAGAACATTGCAGCTTATAGGTAAATATTTGTATTTGACTCCTTTTGCCTTCTAATTTTGCGGAAATTTAAATTGAGTTGAAAATTTAAATTTCTTACTATTACTTGTCTCTTCATTTAAAACTTCAATGGAAATTTATCCAACAGATTTAAATTTGTATCAATTTGGTTCAATTTGGTTTTTATGTATCTCCTTACAATGCCAGTGATTACGTTTTACAATGCCATTCAAAGTAAATAGAGAAAATAGAGCTCTATAAATATTAAAATAATCCGATAAATACGCAAATTGCTCGTGTGACGCGCACACAGAAATACAAAATTTGCATAATACAATACATACGAATATGTTTTAAGTTGTTATGCACATTAGGGTGATCGAGCAGGAAATGGACTATTTCGGTGTGCTTTCAATGGCAGAGCCTTTTGAATCAGAAACAGCAGAGCTGAAGATGGGCTACGTAGCCTTCTGCTGTGGGGTTTTGCAAACGCTATTTTATTTTCTTAGGAAAATTAAAAGATGGAAGTTGAATGCTGGTGCTCAAGTTAAATGAATCTTCATAAAGAGTATTGCCATAATATCTGATTCTATGATGAGATACATAGGAGAGTACTTAGACAAAGAGGCCAGATTCGTAACTACTTGGTCACTATTAATTCGCAGTCCTACGATTTTTCCTTACATGCAGCCCGTTGCAAAACTATAAATACATCGCTATTTCTCCTTTATAAAAATATAGTTCATACTACAACAAAATCCGTATAAAGCAAAGTTTAAAACCTTATACACAATTGGCCAAAATTTCTTCAAAACCTTAAACTTTTAACCACAATATTTAAAACTATTCTGGGTATACAGCTTTATAGTCCATAGTCCATTATATTGCAAAATGCGTGTTTCAAGTACCTGCCAAATACCGTTGATGTTTAGCAATTTTGTTTTTGGTGCGTATATTTTGTATGGAAGAAAAGGCGTGATAGCTCAGCGAAAAAATTTCGTAGTCACTTAAAACATGCACTCTTTTTTTTTTTTGTTTTTACTACTTGAAAATATATACTTTTAGATGACGAACAAAAGAACTACTTAAAAAAAGTACAGGTAGAAAGTTGAAAGTCTTGATACAATTCGGAAAAATTTTGTACGACGTTTGAAATAGTCCATTATACGGTTTTTTTGTAATATGAGCTATATTTTGATAACAAATTAATGGTGTGTTTGAGAAGAAATATAAGGATACGCACTAATATTGGTTAAGGAAAATCTGCTTTCAGGATAAAAGCAGCAAGCGTGCTAAAAGAAAATACGCACGGTCATGTATTAGTTCTACTATCTGTGGAACACTTCGACGCATCGACGCATCGGAAACAAACTATCTGGTTCACACGATAGATCTGAACAAAGAATACAAAGACCCGACAGAAAGGATTGGCAGACCAGAGTCATATCAGACGATAGTAATCACCAAATTTACTCTTATTCTCAAAGATTTACAATGGCACTGAAGCGCGAATGTACTCGGAACAATTACCGTTAAATTGCTCCTTTAGACTCCCAAACTGGTGTAGCGTCTTCTAAACTGAGATCTGCGCTATGGACAAAGCAGAAAAACCGATCGATGGTCTTATCTTCGACAAGCAACCTGGCTAATCTAACTTATATGTTGCATATGTAAAGAGCAGACATTCTTTTAGTGCCAGTTGAAGTTTGAATCCGTCATGAAAATGAGTGAAAAGCGATCGAATCGAGGATTTTATGTCAGGCCTACAAAGTGATAGCAGAGCTTAGATGAGTAAGTTGGTCACTGAAGACGAGGCTTTGATAATTGAGTAAGGCATCGAGATCCCTAAAAAAGTCAGCAGAGGATAGCAGTCGTGACTGAAGGTAATCTTGATTTTTTTATATTTCCGGCTCATTCATCGTGAATATATTTTTACGGAATTGACAGCGACTTATAAAGTGTATATTTTCATATTTGTAATTTTACAATGTTAATTTACTAAAATAGGAGTAGTATGTATATTACGTGATCCAGCACAATATCAAAAATATTAAAATTTTAACATTTATTATCATTTTAACTCAAAAATTTAACATTTTTACCATTTAACTCATTTTTTTAACTTACAGTTACTCAAAATTTTAACATTTTTTAAAATTTACTTCATTTTTTAAGCCTACATTATTTCAAAAAATGAAGTAAAAATTGAAATGTGGATCGCTAATTTCAAGCTAAAACCCAAATATTATAGTTATTCGTGATCAATATTTGGGGGTGGTACATTTTGTAGTCCAACCAGAAAGTTGAGTCGATCTCAAATAATACAAAATATTGATTAAAATAAATATATCTATTTTTTGAAAGTTGGGTCGATCTCAAATAATACAAAATATTGATTAAAATAAATATATCTATTTTTTGAAAGTTGGGTCGATCTCAAATAATACAAAATATTGATTAAAATAATATAAATATATCTATTTTTTGAAAGTTGGGTCGATCTCAAATAATACAAAATATTGATTAAAATAATATAAATATATCTATTTTTTGAAAGTTGGGTCGATCTCAAATAATACAAAATATTGATTAAAATAATATAAATATATCTATTTTTTGAAAGTTGGGTCGATCTCAAATAATACAAAATATTGATTAAAATAATATAAATATATCTATTTTTTGAAAGTTGGGTCGATGTCTATTAAGTGAAAAAATGTTAAAATATTGATTACAAAATATTTAAAGTAATCTATTCAAAAAAAAGCAAAACAAAAAAAAAAGAGCACCTTCATTTTTGCAAGTATCTTTTAAAAAAGCGTTCCAAAAGAAAAAAGCGTTCCAAATGGAACGCAAAATATCTCGGATTCGAACTCGCAACAAAAATTATTGTTACAATACCAACCGCTTAACCAACTCAGCTAAACCGTACATTCTGAAGTAATGTAATTACAGCTGAGTAGTATGCAAAGCAAGCAATGCTGATAAGATCAGCATTGCTCACAAGCTATAAATAGAATAAGCGTATGCCATTGACAGAGTCAATATGTTCACCCTATGAACTGAAAGCTTTTACAAAGCATAAAGTATACTTGCAAGATAAGCATAATTGCAAGATAAGCAAAAATGAAATGTTTACATTTATTGAATAGTTTTTTGTAATTCTTCTTTATAAGTTCTCGTAGGAAACTTCAAATTTGAACTCTTTGAAGTTCAAATTTATAAAATTTACCCAATATTGGTTCATAATTTAAATCTCTTATTAAATATGTTATTGGATTAGATGGATAAATTTTACTAATATAAAATATTTCTCGAGTCCAATTATTTTTATATTTGTTTTCAAATTGTTTTTTATGTGACTGAATTCTTACTTTTTCTCCAATTTTAAAAACTGGTTTTTCTAAATTGTTTCTATTAATTTTAAAACAATTATCAAAAATTAATTGTTCATTTTTTTCATTTACTTCACAAGGTTTCATACCAATAGTTCTATGTACATCTTTGTAATTATATTCATATAATATTTTATCAATTACATCAATCCAATTAGTATTTTTCTGAATTTCAAATCGTATTTTTAGTTTTTCATTAATGGTTCTATTAAATCTTTCTACAATTGATGATTTCTTTTCACTAAATGTTTGATACATGTTAATATTGTATTTATCTAAAACTTCTTGGAAATGTTTATTTAAAAATTCTTTACCAGAATCTGTATGAAGTAATTTTGGGGCACAACCTGCTTTTTTAATAATATTTAAAAATGCTTCAGAAGTTGTTTTTCCATCTTTCTTTTTTAATGGCTCTATATAAGCAAATTTAGAAAATGTATCAATTACATTAAGCATATATTTGTATCCTCTATTAATTCTAACATTAACTGTTGTCATAATTAGTAAATCTGCTGCCCATAGTTCATTTATGCCTTTAGTAATAATTTTTCTTCTTTCAAAATTTTTTCTTACTGGTTTATGCAACTCTTTTGCTATTTGAAAATAATTATTTTTAGTATCAATAAATTCATCTTTATCCATTTCAAAAATATTTAAAATTTATTTTAATTAAATAACAATGATATCAGATAAAGTTTTAAAAGAATATATTAAAACACAAAAAGACTTAAAAAATAAACTTCAACAATTTAATTTAAACAAAGTAATAAAACAAGAAAAAATTAATGAAGATCTTCAAGCAATTATTCAACCATTAAATCAATCAGTTATTAATGTTCACAATTTAAATGATAGCTTTAAAAATTTAATAGTAGATTTAAATCAATCAAATCAATCATATAAAAAAACAATAGATGGACATTCACAAAGTGAACATGTTTCCAAAAGAAACGACACTGAAAGTGAATATACTTCCAAAGGAAACGATTCACAACATGAATATAAACCACCTAACAATAATATGAATTTACAAACTAATGAATTTAACGAAAAGCAACTATCACCAATTAGAAAAACAAACAAACAAAAATTAGTTGAAAGTACACCAACAACTAGCACATGTTCACGAAGCGAACAGTTGACTCCATCAACATCAAAAGACGCTCTTTTGCGTAGTGCAAATGAAACGTTATCTACACCTGTACAATTTATTTCCGAAAAAATTGGAAATATGGCAATGAAATATTTAAATTTAAATAATTCTGATATGAAATTATGTGACAATATTTTTGGTCTAAGATCTGAAGATGGCAAAGATTTATGGATTGGTAATACTGAAGTAAAAATTAGTAATAATGATATTATTTTAAATAATAAAACTTATAATGGAACAAAAGGGTTATGGGAATTAATAACTTTAAAAGAACCATCAACAGCTGTAACAAATAATGATTTACAAAATTATGAAGAAATTATATTATCAACATATGCTTACATGCAAAATAATGACAAAAGTTCTAAACGTATTAAATCTAGCGTTGGAAATAAATATATGAATTTTATTAGACCAATATTGATTAAAAATAAAATTATAAAAGAAAAAGTAGGATCTGGTTTAAATTCAAAAAATAATCTTTCAAAATCATTAAAAAATTTTAAAATTAAAACTAGTTTACCTACTAAATATGTTCGTTTTGCGAATCGTTCACAATCTGAACGTGTTTATTGGAATGATATTAATGAATTAAAAGATAGATTAAATTTGTTAATAGGCGAGTATAATGCAGGAAATGATAGTCCAGAAATACATAATGAAATTATGAATATTATTGAGGAACTAAGAGAAGAAAATATGTTGACTCTGTCAACGGTTTCCGAAGGAAACATGTTGACTATTTAATTAAATTAAACATAAATTTAAATAAATTGAAAAGTTTTTATTCTAATAAATGGGAATTGATAAGTTTGGACAAAAATCTTTTTCAGAATTAAATTCATCTAACGAATATTCTCTTAATAGAATAATATCGTTAGAAAATGAAGTTGAAGAAATTCGTTCAAATGGTGATAAATCAAAAGAGAGTATTAGTAAATTAGTAGATTTGAATCAGGAAGCTATTATTATTTTAAATAAAGAAATAGAACAGTTAGAAAAGAATATAAATCATAATAAGTCTAATATTATTAACATAATTAAACGAGTAGATTTTATAGATACACACATTGAAAATTTTAAAAACAGTTTAGAAAAACAATTGGATAGTTATTCAGAACAACAAATTTTAATTGATAATTATCTTAAAGATTTAGTTTTACAAAATAAAGATAATATTATTCAAAATAATACTACTAACCAAAATGATGAAACTAATAATAAGATTGATAAAGGTATTCAAGTAGACGAATTTATAAAACAATCAGATATTGAAAAAAGTGAATTAAATATTGAATCAGATATTGAAAAAAGTGAATCAACTATTGAAAAAAGTAAACTACAGATTAAAACAAATATAATTGAAAAATAATTAAAAAATTTTACTTATCTAAATGGAAAAAATTAAAAAAAAAATATTAATATAAAAAATTTAAAAAAACTTAATCTAATGTAATTAATAATTTAAATATTTCCTTCAGAAACTGTTGACTTTGTCAATATCAAAATACTTAAAATAATCTAAGTTAATATTAATGTATAGTAGAGAGGGGGTTCGTTTTAGTTACCTACATTTCCTATTTCATAATGTCCCCAAGATAATTTGTAGGTAATATCTAAGTTGTTATTATTATTCAACTTTTTATTGAAATAAAATTTATCATCATAGGGTGATAATCCAATTTTATTTTCTTCTGTAGTATATAGCTTCATATCATATGATCTAATATTATGAACAGTTTCATTTTTATTTTCTAAATTAATCAAACAATTCTTATAATCTTCAATTGTTAACCTTTTAATATTATTTTTCTTTATTCCTTTACAAACTTTTTTATCACAAACATCTGTCTTAAATGCATCACATACGTTAGTCCTAAATGCATACATTTTACTTCTAAGTCCACAAAATTCTCTAATTGGTATTCCATTATATTCATCTTTGAATTTTCCTGGTACTTTTTTATTAATATTAGATTTTAAGTCTTCAATTGGAAAATTATCAATATAATCACTGGTATCATAATTATCTAGATCATCTTTCATTTCAGAATAAATATCAAAATCATCACCAATATGTTTACCTTCAAAATAAAGAATAAATGAATCAGTATCTGTTCCTAATAATTTCATTCTATGACCATATTTAGTTTTAAGTTGTACATACATTTTAAACATTAATAGTTTTGATAAATCTAAAATATTTTGTCCTCCAAAGATAGGTTTATTTAATTTAATATTTGTATTCTTACCAAATACTACACATATATTACTATCTATTATTTTTCTTGATTGATATGTATTTCTACTTATTAGTTTTCTCATAATTTTTTCAATTTTAACTATTCTAACATTAAATCTATTTCTAACATTTTCCATTTGCTTACCATATACACTATTATTCATAAGTTTGAAAAAATCTTTTTCAAAATCGTTTTTAGCATTCTTTCTAAGCGTTGTATTTTTTTCAATATAATTTTTTAACCATGCTTCTTGTCTACATTTAATACCTCTATGAATTTTAGTTAAAACTACCCCATTATTTAAATATTCTTTTAATAACCTTATATCAATTATATAATTTTTCTTAGGTAATAACGTACACATTAATTTCTTAATTTTATCATTTGGTTTACTACCAATACCTTTATTAATTAAGTCTGTTTGATTTGGTGATAAATCTTCAAATTGTGGAACATAATGATGTGGTGCTGGAGCATAATCATTATAAAAGTTGTGTAATTCTGTAGGAATATTTATATCAACTTCTAATGTATATCCAACATCACCATTATCAAAATCTTTATTTATTATATTATTAATATTATAAAAGTATTTAATTTCATCTTCATTTAACCATTCATGATTACCAACACTTAATTTTTGTGACATAGCCCATCCATATAAGTTATTTGCATCTAAATATAAAATATAACTTGTTAATTTTTTAGAATCGTATATACCTTTAAGAGAAGCTTCCTCTTTACTTAATTTATAAACTTGTTCTATAATATCAACATTTTGACTCTGTGAATCGTTGTCAATGTAATAATAACAATTATTAGCTTTAGCATAGTTATGTGCAATTTGTGATATTCCACCTCTAGTTCCACTTTCATAAAATTCATACATATCTTGATTTGTTAATAATTCTAATTTTTGTTTGGTTAATTTTAAAGCAGCTGAATTACTTAAATGTGGTGAACTTATATAATGTATAGGATCTAAATTATAATTTTTAAAACATTCTTTTCTAAAATTATCAAATACATCACTTAAAAGTATAACATCTAATTTTAAATACCAGTTGTGATAGTCACTAAATGTTTTACAATTAAAATGTTTCCAAAATTTATTTGCAAATTTATAATCATTAATATTAATATTTCCATTTAATGATGAATTAAAATCTTCAAGATGTGGAAGTGTTGTCATACTTAATTTTTTATAATTATCAATAAATTCATATGGATATACACCTTTTCTAAGTAAATAACATTTATCTTTTAATGATAATTCTTTAAAAACATTATTAAAGTTTTCTAAATGATCAAAATTAATATATTTTATATTTCTAGTATTACAAGCTGAACAAGTACTACAAGCATACAAGTTATTCTTGGTATTACTATTCTTACCTACCTTGTAAGATACATAATCAATTTTTCTTATTTTCTTACATGTTACACAATATATATCATTAACATCTAATAAATTTTTAATAGCTTTATCTAATGAAGTATTTATAAATTCCATTGAATCTATAAATCTTAATTCTATTTTTTCGGCAACTGTATATAATTCTAAATCTGTTGATTTACATTTATAACAGGTGTCTTTTGTTATTAAATTATAATTATATTTACATTTATTACATTTTAAATATTTAGTTTCATCTACAATAACTGATTTTCTAATTTGTTTAAATTTTTCAGTGCTTGTTGCTAAAACACTAGTTTCAGTTTCAGGATGAAATTCATCTAAATATTTTAGAAATAGTTTTGAATCATAACCTTTTAGATTATGAATAATAATTGGTAAAAATTTTGGCATCTTTAACTTTAGATTACATGTATTACATAAAGCCATTCTATATTTACCAGTTGTATGGTCATGATCCCAACATTTTTTATTTTCTTTAGAAAATGGAATATCACAAATTTCACAATTTTTAGTATTATCAAATTTTTGTGAAGAATCTTTATCAAAAATTAATTCATGATTAATTTTTCTTACAGTATTATAATCTTTAGCATATTTTATTAAAGTATCTAAAAATGACTTTAACAATCTTTTTTTATTAGAATTATTCTTTGTAATATATTGTTTATTATAAGTATTATAAATACCATAACTATTTGGAATATGTTCATGAAGTAATGTTGTATTTTCACAATTGTCAGATTTTCTTTTATTAATTTTCTTCAATATACATTCAAAATCAGCATATAAAGTATATGGATGAAATAATTCTGCACCATTAGATTTATATTTTAAAATATTTTCACCCTCTTTAGGTAACTTTATATTTTGTATTATATTATTATCATCTTTTAATGTGTAACATATGTGAACGTGTTCTTCCAAGTCATTCATTGATTTACATTTTTTAAAACATTTATTACAGATATATAGATGTTCATTTCGATGATGAATTTTACCACTTAAAAATGCTGATAAATTTTTAATAACTACAAAATGAGATTTGTATGTTTCTTCTTTGGAAATATTTTCTTTGGTAATATTTTCTTCTAAATATAAAATATTAATATGTTTTCTTTGAAAATCAAAAGAATTACTTTTATATATTAATTGAATTTGTTCAGTTGTATCATTTTCTTCTGAATCAAAATGATAAAAATTCATGGTAATATTAAAATAATCTTCTAATTTTTTAACATTTTCTTCATTAATTATAAATGGAAATTCTAAACTTAGATTTTTAAATTTATCATCATTTTCTAAATCTTCAAGATATTTTTTATATTTTGTTGGTCTTTGAGGATTTGTAACAATTTCATCTTGATGAATAAAATATAAGATACAATATAAAATACATTTATTATCAATATTTTTAATGTTAATACAATTCATATTAGTAAATGGAATATATGATCCACCAAGTAATGGTTGTGATTTATCTGTACTAACATGTGTTTTTAATATTTTAACAAAGCTAGCTGTAGATTCTTTTCTACATTTTTCTGAGAACTTATTAACTATTTCTTCAATCATTAAATTAAATTCTTTTGAATAGTTTAATTTATTAACATAATGTATCTTTGATCTATACCAATATTCATAACTTTCATTAATTTTATTAGTTTTTTTATCAATAACAACAATATTTACTGCTGTTCCTAAAGACACTTTAAAATTACTATATTTTTTAAAACCTTTGAAAAAATATTTGAAACAATTTCTTTTTATTAATTCTAAATGTCTTTCAATATCAAATTCTTCATTATTTGTAAACTCTAAATCAGCAACCATATTGTTAAAACATGAACCATTTTTAATTTGTTTTTCTTGAACATCAATAATATCAAAATCATAATCATCAAAATTTTGAAATATATTTTGAATAACATCATTATTATGCTTTTCTAATAAATCATTCATTATGCTTAATAAACTATTTTTATTTTTATTATACCAATACTTAGGTAATTCAAGAATATGTTTATTTGCTCTAATATATTTTTTTAGATTTTTTAAATTTTTGGATTTCAATTCTTTAATATTAAATGAATTCATTTTTATTTATTTGATATTTTTACTTAATTTTTCCTTATTTATATAGAAAAATTTTTTTTAAATATTTTGAATTATCGCCAATAAATAATATTTAAATATTAAATATGATGTGGTGTGATGTAAATTAGAAATTAATTTCGTTACTTCATAATAAATTGTTAATTATTTTCTTTATTATTAATATATTTAATATGAAATTGAGAATTACAATGACGTCTTTTATGTGATACTGTATACCACATTCTACATTCACACTTTAATCTTTCAAATCTTGATGGTAATGAGTTATAATATGCAATTTTTTGATTGTAACAGTTTTTACAATATCTCTTATTCGAAATAAAATTAGAAATAGGTTTCTCTTCTAAACATGAAAAACATATTTTTTTACCATCTATAATAGACAAACATATTCTTTCACCATTTACCATTTTATGATATAATCTTTGTTGTTGTTGTATTATTTCACCCATTGTTTCCAATTTATTAACAAATATTTTTTTTTTTAATTTATGTTAACTTTGTTAACTATTTTCTTCAAAAATATCAATTCACTTTTCTAATATTTAATCTTATACTAATTTTTTCTTTTCTAAAATCAATTAAATTATTATCCTGATCAACTATATAAATAGTTATATTTCTAATAGTATTTGTATTTACTGGATAGTATATTAAATTTTTAGGTATTTCATTTATTTTTTCACCAGGTTTATCGTTAATGAAAAATTCATGAATAATATTTGTTTGTTTATTATTTTCATAACTACCTCCTACAATATTACATTTTATTCTAATAGAATTAACATTCATAATATTTACTGGTAAATCAGATGATACTAATGTATTAGGTTGAATAATTTGTTCACTAAATCCTAGTAATGAAGCTATGGAATTTTTTTGTGTAAAATCAATAATATAATCACTTTTAATTTCAACTTTTAATGTTGTCATATTTGGTTTAATAGTAATACCCTTTATTTTCTCTTTTATAAAATTGTTTATATCATTTATTTCATATGAACCAGTTGGGAATGTAATTATTTTATTAACACTGTTAATTGTATGTAAATTATCTTGTGAATCATTTCCATCGGAAACATAATGTAAAATATTATTTTTTAATTTTTCAGATATATTCGGTATAGAATTATAAGTAGAAAAATTAAGCAAACACATTTCAAAATCATGTTTATTATCTAAAATTATTGGTTCATCAAAATTACATGAAATTATTGAAGTATTTCCATCTAATGATATAGTCGGCATTATTTAATTAAGTAAAAATTTTAAACATAGATGACCACAAATTATTTCATTTATTTCTTGATCAATATTATTATTAAAAATTACAGTATTTTCATTAGTTTTGAAATATTTCTCTATTAATATTGGTAATTTATTTATAGCAAAGGAATCATAGTAAAAAATATGATTATTATATTTTTTATATGCTACCCAGTGTGTACCATTACCATTATTATTATCTAAATTTATTATTCCACATTCTATATCTTTTATCTTTTTTGGTAATCTATCTTTCATGAATACACCTCTAAAATTTGCTATATTAAATTTTCTAGCATATTTTTTTAAATCATAATTACTTAATGGTTTAATTGGAATTAATTCAAAATCAAATTTTTTTTAAGTAACATACCATTACCAGATTTTTTAAGTAACATACCATTACCAGATTTTATATTTTTTTCTTCTAATGCTTTATTATGACGTATTTTTTCTTCTAATAATTTATCGTTAGTTTTTTTATCATTATATGCTCTATATAATGTTGTTCCTGCAGTAACTGCAGCTCCTATTGTTGGAATAAATGGTAATAGTGCTGGTAAAAATCCGCCAATTTTTTCATTATTAAAACTTTGTAACTGAGACATAGATAATTTTAATATAAAAATTTTAAAAGTAGTTTTATTATTATCCAAATGTTTACTTTGTAAACCTGTTTGACTTTGTGAAACATGTTTTTTTATAGAATTAATTTGTTTTCTAGTTAATGGTAAATATGTTTCATTCATTACACTTTCTTTAGTTCTTTGTAATTGAATTGGTTCTAATTTTATAGTAATATCTGTTTTATTTTTCATAGCATCATAAACTTGTTTTTGTTGATCTTCATTTAGAGATATTGGATATTTAATATATCGTCCACATTTTGGAATAAAATTAATTTCATTTTCATTTCTATTATGTTCACTTTGTGAACCGTTGACAGAGTCAACATGTTCCTTTCGGGAACCGTTGACAGAGTCAACATGTTCCTTTCGGGAACCGTTTCCTTCGGAAACATGTTCACTTTGTGAACCGTTAACAGAGTCAACATTTATCAATTCTTCAGTTGATGAATTGTGAGTTGTTAAACCCATACCCATTTTTCTTTTAAATTTCATAGCATTAGTAGTTAAATATGCATTTACTTTTTCTGATAAACTAGCATCTTTTGCTGAAACTCTTGACCATGCTTTATCTTCTAAAATTTTATCAGCTTCATGTCTTTTCTTTATATCGTTACTTTTAGAATATGCAATATCATGTTCTTTAGCTGCTTCATCTAATTTATTAATTGGATGTATATCTTTTTCAAGTTTTAATTCAAGATTAGTACCAGGTCCTAAATAATTATATCCTGGAGAATGTAATTCAAATGGAAGATTATTTATAAGATTATTTATAATACCGTTACCATAATATCGTACCATTTATTATAATAGAAAATGTGATGTATTTATTTATTTATTTGGATAATTATTATATTTATTATATTTACCAAATTTTTAGAAATTTTCAGTAATAATTTCAGCTTTATAATTATATCCACCTTTTTTTCTATCTTTCTTTCTTTCTTGGTTTGAATCATTTTCAAATGTTCCCAATTGTTCTTGTTGATTTTCATTTATTCGCAATTGTTCTTGTTTATTCTCTTGTTTATTAGTTTTACGTATAGTATTCATACCAATGTTTTTTAGTCCAATATTTAGTGTATTAGGGGAAATATGTTTTTGTTTACAAAAATCAGTTTTAGTTATCTTGAGAGCAAGTGCAGATTTTAAATACTCATATGCATAATTTTCAGCTCTAAATTGATTTAATTCATTCATATTTTTTGGTATATTTACACCAACTTTTGCATTTTTCAAACTAGATATATGTTGTTTTACAATACTTAAATTAGATTGTTTTTTTAGAGGTGGTTGTGATGGTATATAATATTGTGCTGGTGATATCATTTTCTTTGAATTCATTTTTAATTTATTTTATAATTTATATATATAAATTTTTTTTGAATATTTTTTATTATTATAAATAATAAATTTATTTTTGTAAACCATTAAAATTGTCAAAATGTCAAATATTCATACATTTACAACTATTCAAAAAAATGAACCTCCTGTATTGAAATTAAGACTTAATAATATGAAAACAATTAATAGGGAAGAAATTAATAAACAAATTGAAGAAACTAAACTTTTTTTACGTAATAATCCTAAATTTATACAAAATAGACCTGCATTTGTTAAACGTTTAAATATTGCTGCTAATGATCCTAATGATGAATGGCATAATCATGCACGAATTATTAGAAAAACTAATAATAATATATTGGAATATAATAATTGTATTGCAGTTGAAGCAAGTAGAGAAATAGTACATGAACTTATAAATGAAAAAATGATATTAGAATTTGCACAAACAGTTTCCTCTGATCTAATAAATCAATTAGTAGAAGAAAAGAATCAATTAGTAGTAGAAAACAATCAAATGGAAAATATAATTGAAAATTTAGCAGATGGAAATACAATGATGACTGAAGAAAATTATGAAAAAATACGTAATAAAGCTAAAGAATTAATAAAATGTAAAAATGAAATGCCAACTATAAAAAAGAAAAGTAGACAATTAACTGATGATGAATTTTTCAATTTGATATATAAAAAATAAAAAATAAAAAAAATATCTTAATAAATACAAATAATAATTCTGAATAAAAATTATAAAAATGCATGTGAAAATAATACCACTCGAAAATAATAGTAAATCTGATCTTTATTGGGAGGGTAATATATATGCCAACAATTCAAATAGTATAACAAAAATTGTAATAATAACAACACTTATAATAGTCATCATTGCTATTATTTATATTAGTATGTTATCTTATAATGAAATTAATAATTTAAAGTCGTTAATAAAATTATCAAATACAGAATGTACTACCAAATTAGCATCTAAACTTGATGAAAATAATATCAAACTAAGCGATTTTAATGGAGAAAATTTAACGAATATGAATGAAGTAAAAGAATTATTATATAATATTATGTCATTAATTCAAAAAATGGAAAAAAGTTATTATTTAAATGGAAGATAAAATAAAATGTGATAAAAATAATCAATTATCAAAAATAGATTTTATTATTTCAAATGGAATAGATAAAATAATGCAAAATGAATACATTTCAATGGTACTAATTATTATTCTATTAATAATGTTTTTTTATAATTTGATAAGACAATTAAATACAAGACTACAATTATTTTAAACATAGGTTTCGACCTAGTCAAAACATATTAGTAAATTTTTAATAATATTTTTTAGTTAAATAAATGAAAGAAGAAAAAGGTATTGAATCTTATGACTTTTATGAACATTTGCCATCTAATTCTACACTATTAAATGAATATGGAAGACCAATAGAAATAAATATTAATAATCAAGACATTAAAACGTTACCATCAAAAAGTTTACTTAATATTAGAGGTCAAATTATTGCTAAAGATAAAGATGGTAAAATATTAGATAAACTTAATCCTGATAAAATAAATTTTGTGAATAATGGTATAATAAATCTGTTTAGTAAAATTACATATTTTATTAATTCAGTTGAAATTGATAAAATTGAAAATCCTGGAATAACAACAACAATTAAAGGCTTAGCATCATTTTCTAATGATTTACCATTAAATAATGCTGGTTGGCAAATTGTAAATAAAGGTAATGTTTTTAATAAGAAAGGTTATTTTTCTGTTAGCATTCCATTGTGTATATTAATTGGGTTTTTTGATGATTACAAAAATTTCATTTTTAGAATTAATCAAAAATTAGAATTAATAAGATCAAATGATGATACAAATTGTTTAATTATTGATAGTAGTTTAAGTGATCATACTTTTTCTATTGATATTAATCAAATTATATGGAGAATGCCTCATGTTAAATTTTCAGTTGAAGTTGATCATGAAATTAATAAAAAAATTTCAAATAATACAAACTTTCAAATGTATTTTAGAAATTGGAGATACTATTGTACTACTGCAATTCCAGCTGTAAAGACTTATACCTGGAATATAACATCATCTAGTGCTAAACCTAGATATTTTCTTATTGCATTTCAAACATTAAGAAATCAGAATAATTATAAAGACAATAGTAAATTTGACCATTGTAATTTAGAAAACGTTGTAGTTAAATTAAATACAAATAGATATCCAAACTATGATATGCAACTATCTATTAATCAAAATAAATTTGATACATTATATAATATGTTTCTAGATTTTAAAAATTCATATTATGGTTCTAGTATAAATAATTTACCAATAGTTAATTATGATACATTTTTAAAAGAATATCCAATAATATGCATTGATACATCTAAACAGAATGAGGTAATTAAAGAGGCTGCTATTGATATTAAAATTGAATTTAAATGGACAGAAGATTTTCCATCAAATACAGTCGTTCACTGTTTAATTATTAGTGATGATAGTTATTCATATAATCCACTAACAAATCAAGTGATGCATGTTTGACTTGTTTTTTTAAATTTTTATAAAATTAAAATTAACTAAAAATTAATTGAAATAAATATGTAATTAATTATATTAATAGATTAAAAAAATTTATCTAAAATTCTAAATTATGGATGGTCATTTAAAAGTTACTAAATTAGATAATAAAATCAAATTAACTATTCAAAATTTTGATACTCATAAACCAATAAAAAGATTAAATGAAATATTTCCGAATATTATTAGAGCAATTATTTGTGGACCAAGTAATTGCGGAAAAACAAATGTATTATTAAATATATTATCAAAGATTTATTATTCTGATATAATAATTTGTTCAAAAACTTGCTATCAAGAAAAATATAAATTTTTAGAAGATATGATAATTCAATTCAATAAATTGTGTGTTAAAAATGATTTGGAATCTAAAGATATAAAATGTTTATCAATTCAATCTCTACCAACACCTGAAAATATTAAACCATATTCTGTAATAATATTTGATGATATCTCTACAGAACAACAAGATAATATTGCCAATTATTTTGCTTATGGTAGACACAATAACATTTCTTGTTTTTATTTATGTCAAACATATTCAAAAATTCCTAAACAATTGATAAGAGATAATGCAAACTATATAATTATATTTAAACAAGACAAGACTAATCTGAAGCATATATTTAATGACCATTGTAATGATATTGATTATGATATTTTAAAAAATATGTGTATTCAATGTTGGAAAGAACAGTTTGGATTTTTAGTAATAGACAAAGAACAAGAAACAAATGATGGTAGATATAAAAAAATGTTTGAATTTTTCTTTACAGTATAAAAAAATGTTTGAATTTTTGTTTAAATAAGATTTTTATTTTTTATTATTTCCATTTATTTTGGAAATCTTTATATTTTTCATTTTTTTCATCAAAAACTATATCTAATATTTTTTTATATTTATAAAATTCTGTTACACTAGTATTTAAATATTGTAATCTAGGAAAAAAACATACTAAATTACTAATGTATCTAAGTTTTCTAGCATAACTATCTGATATTCTAAATTTTTTATAAATACTTTTTATTTTGTGTGAAGAACTATTTTTTTCTTTAATTTTAGTTACATATAACTCTAATATAATACCAAAATGACAATTTAATTGAAAACTAGTTGCTCGTTTAGAACTATATAATTTATGAAATTCAATTGCTTTCCGTTGTAATTCTTTTATATTTTGTTTATGTAAAGTTGTAATAGTTTCATCATTAATTTCAGTTTTAAGATTTTTATTATATTGTTTAGTAATTTTTTTTTCTAAAATTTGAGCTAATTCTTGAGGACTAATATTATTTGATTTTTTTGTTTGTGTACTTTCTATATCAACAAAATTATAAATTAAATTTTTTAATTTAGCATTTTTTATAGCAATACCGTTGTTAATAATATCGTTTTTCATTTGATCAAATGAAATTTTATCACAGGATGCATTATAAAATAAGTTTGCGCAATGCTGCAACTCTTCTGCAAAATTGTTCATTTTTTGTTTACTGCATTCTACTTCTTCATCCTCCTCGGAAAAATAATCAAATAGGGAATTTGCGTCGTCCTCTAGTTTTTGTGAAATTTCTTCCACTTCCATTTTCTCCATTTCTGTAATTTTATTAAAAATATAAAATTATTTTAACATTAAAATAATATCGTAACACACTTACCAGTTGTATTGCTGACCACTATGTTTCTAACTAAATATTTACTACACTTGTAACTATGTGTTGATGTATAAAAGCTTAATTGAATATTCTAGATCAAATATTATGCTTATCTTGCAATTTGTGACTCATATTTACTCTGTCAATGGCATACGCTTATTCTATTTATAGCTTGTGAGCAATGCTGATCTTATCAGCATTGCTTGCTTTGCATACTACTCAGCTGTAATTACATTACTTCAGAATGTACGGTTTAGCTGAGTTGGTTAAGCGGTTGGTATTGTAACAATAATTTTTGTTGCGAGTTCGAATCCGAGATATTTTGCGTTCCATTTGGAACGCTTTTTTCTTTTGGAACGCTTTTTTAAAAGATACTTGCAAAAATGAAGGTGCTCTTTTTTTTTTGTTTTGCTTTTTTTTGAATAGATTACTTTAAATATTTTGTAATCAATATTTTAACATTTTTTCACTTAATAGACATCGACCCAACTTTCAAAAAATAGATATATTTATATTATTTTAATCAATATTTTGTATTATTTGAGATCGACCCAACTTTCAAAAAATAGATATATTTATTTTAATCAATATTTTGTATTATTTGAGATCGACCCAACTTTCAAAAAATAGATATATTTATTTTAATCAATATTTTGTATTATTTGAGATCGACCCAACTTTCAAAAAATAGATATATTTATATTATTTTAATCAATATTTTGTATTATTTGAGATCGACCCAACTTTCAAAAAATAGATATATTTATTTTAATCAATATTTTGTATTATTTGAGATCGACCCAACTTTCAAAAAATAGATATATTTATTTTAATCAATATTTTGTATTATTTGAGATCGACTCAACTTTCTGGTTGGACTACAAAATGTACCACCCCCAAATATTGATCACGAATAACTATAATATTTGGGTTTTAGCTTGAAATTAGCGATCCACATTTCAATTTTTACTTCATTTTTTGAAATAATGTAGGCTTAAAAAATGAAGTAAATTTTAAAAAATGTTAAAATTTTGAGTAACTGTAAGTTAAAAAAATGAGTTAAATGGTAAAAATGTTAAATTTTTGAGTTAAAATGATAATAAATGTTAAAATTTTAATATTTTTGATATTGTGCTGGATCACGTAATATACATACTACTAATAGGTTTGGTCAAACTTGAGAAGTGTATGGAAATAAATAAAATCCACTACGAAAAAATGTGAAAAGAATATTTCTCCAAATTTTGCATATTCTCGGGCATAAGAATCATTAAATAAAATCTGAGCTATAAAATTAAAAAAGTGAATAGAAAATTTGAGTTGATCGGCGCGTTACAAGGCATAAAATCACTAGTGCGAGTTCGTCTCTGAAAATATCGCAGATGTAATGCATTAAAGAAGATCAACCTTAGCACCTTTTTTCTTATATATTTAGAAAGAGAAAATACCCATTGCAGGTCCACTCAGAATTGGCCAAAATAGTTAGTTTTGAGCTCTTGCATTTCTGTCAAATATGCAGCGCCAATGCAATTCCTGAAAATTTTCCTTCTCTCGCCCACTCTAATATATATACAAATTTATAGGTGGACAGATGAAAAGGAGATTGGTCAGTTTTAATTATAAAATCGCTTAGATAACCGATGGTAATGATAAATCTCCGTCGTAATGAAATGATAGTTTGCTGAAAAATTTAGTGCATTGTATGAATGAATAAATAAATTGTTGTCTCGTTAATAATTTAGAAGTGTGCAAGTGCGTAGACACACAACGAAAAATACGAAATTGTCTGCACTACATATTTACATATCCTAGGGATATTTGCTTATTTCAATTTTGCTGCTTTCTTTTAAGTATTGCTGGGATCGCATAGTGAAATATGAACTGGTAAAATCTATTATCAAAGTCGATAATCTGGTACACAAATGGAACGCGGTTTGGGGATGGTAGGACTGGTGCGCGTGTTTTTCGCTGAACTTCAAAAGATTAATATCGGATCAAAAGATTAATACCTCAAAAGATTAATACCAGAGATGTCGGTCAATTCGGAGCTGGCTTCCTCTCGGAGCCGCTCAACCTATCTCACTCAATTCGACTATGTCAGCGTGTTTCAGGCTGAACTATTAGCGATCAGCGAAGCAAGTAAATCATTAAAACTCTACAAGGAAGGTGATGCAAGAGTAGCCATATTTTCAGACAGTCAAGCAGCTATCAAGGCCTTAGACTCCAACTCCAAGCTAGTCTTACAGTGTAGGCTTAAATTTACTCTGATATGGGTTGGTCATAGGAACATTCGGGGTAATGAGATAGCGGATGAGCTAGCAAGAAAATGTTCGACACTGGACATAGCAAAGGCGGCGGCAGTTGCTACCCCACTCAACACAATAAAAGCATCCATTGCTTCACACTATCATGCTTTAGCCGAAAGACGGTGGAAGCAATTAACTAAATGTATTACAACAAAAAAAAAACATGGCCATCATACAAAATCCAAAGGACGAATTACCTGTTAGGATGCTCTCGTCCAAACATTTCACGCATCACTTCAAGCCTTACAGGTCATTGGAAGGTAGGGAATCATCATCAGCCAGACTCAACCTCCATTTCAAACCCAACTGCAGACGTTGTCATGTGGAAGGGGTGAAGGAAAGTCCTTTCTACTACTTATGTGAAAGTCCAGGGCTAGCTAGTGCATGACTTCGCTCTTTCGATAACCAAATTAATGAGATCTCAGACACCGAGATGAAGAATTTGCTGCTGTACTTGGATCTCACGAAATCGATCTGACTTAGAAACAAAAAAATAAAACAAAAAAAACATCATCACACGGGAGCAGTGGAAGAAAAACGGTGCTGGTCGCTAATTAGGTTTATTTCAGTTGAAATACTCAACCACTTCAACAACAACAACACTACTAGGGGTTCATAGCATAGAAATCTGTGGCAAAGAATGCCTTTGAAGTGGTACAACATCGAATCGCATCTGCATTTTGGAACACCGCTGGGCCGCCTTATGTGCACTGCAGTTTAACCTAATAACCCTCCCTCCGGAAAAGCATCAAATATAGAAAGGGCTTACGAACTGCCACTGAATATTATACGGGCCATTCTATACTTTTTTATCATTTCAGAAAACTAGAATTAATAGGAACAAGCTCCTGCCGTTTTTTCGAGTTGGATGATGAACCTCAAGAGCCCATTCTCTGAGAACACGCAGCCCTCTCAAGGCGTCCACTCGTACATCTAGATGGTATGACTCTAAGTTCATTGGTGGTATGAAACAAAGGAGCACTCAAATTCATCAAAAGCCTTCAATGTGGGGCTTGCGGTTAAGCGCAAAACAGCGCAAAACAGCACATTAAAGGACGCAGTGCATTATGGTTCGACAATAATATTTTAATATAAGAAGTGTATTCTGTGCTTCTATGCAGCGACACTTGCTCTGCTCCCTCTCTCACTTTTCCTGCATATCAAAATAACATAAATATTAAATATTAGATACTCAACATATTTTAGTAATAATTTAATTTTTGCATATTCCCAT
Organism: Anastrepha obliqua; assembly: GCF_027943255.1. Lineage (NCBI taxonomy): Eukaryota > Metazoa > Arthropoda > Insecta > Diptera > Tephritidae > Anastrepha > Anastrepha obliqua. Next base: position 108,085,736 of record NC_072894.1, on the reverse strand, counting down.
TCTATTGTTCGAAAAGCAATTAAGTTGGACTGAAATTCATAGCAACTCAACAAGTAATAATTTAAATATGCCCTGTCTGCTGAATCATAATATGAAAATCGATTACAAAATTGAATGAAAAAGGTTTCAATGGGTTATGGCAACCACAACAGGACGTGCTGACTCGCGCAACTTACAAAATACAAAAGTACGAGTGCTTAGTAAATGAACGCACACAAACTTATTCGAGCACTTATGTGCGTGTGTGTTTGTGTGAGTGAATGTCTGTTCAACGTTTGACGCATTGGATTCATCAATGAAGTGGAAAATGAAATTTCGTTTTGAACCTCACAGAGTCGGTAAAGTAAACGAAAAAGTGTGCCGCTGCTCTAATGAGAAATATACATGCATACATGCTAAGCGCACATACATACACACACATGTAAGTATATTAATATCACAGTGGTGCTCCCTATGTAAACTTGTTGACGTTCAAATAATAAAGGGTATTTTAGTTTTCAACTGAGTTTCTCTGTCAGCTGTCAATGTGCATACATTAATATTGCCAGCAGCAGGAATGTGAAAGTTTTCCAATTTTGAGTTAATGGGTTGACTTTTGCTTAACATTTGGATGTCTATGTCATACCAATATCATGCGCACAAGGAAACTACTAATTTTTTTGATCAAATATCAGGAACCAAGAATTCTAATTCTAACGAGGGCAATGAACTTTTAAACTTGATTTCCCAGCCTTTCATTTTTCACATTCATGTTTCTTTATTTAATTTTCTGCAGTTAGGTTCTGTCATTTCGTGTTGTTTTATATTATATTATTTTCAATTATGTTATATCGTGTTATGTTTAGTTATACTGTTTTATATTATTCTCAGTTATATTACGTCATATTATGGATGTTGTGTTAAACTTTGTTCTTTATTTTTTTATGTTATGTTATGTCATGTTATGTTGTGTTATGCTATGTTATGTCAAGTTATGTTATGTCATTTTACATTAAATAGCGTTTTTTATATTATTTTCAGTTATGTTATATTATGTTTTCTTATATTATTTTCGATTTTTATTATGTTATGTCATGCTATGTTGTTTTAAGTTATGTTTATTATTTTATGTTATGTTAATTTATGTGATGTTGAGTTAAACTATGATTATTATTTTCAGTTAACTTAAGTCATGTTATGTTGTGTCATTTTACATTAAATAGTGTTTTTATATTATTTTCAGTTACGTTATCTTTTTTATATTATTTTCGATTTTTATTGTGTTATGTAATGCTATGTTGTTTTAAGCTATGTTTATTATTTTTTGTTATACCAATTTATGTGATGTTGTATTAAACTATGATTATTATTTTCCGTTAAGTTAAGTAATGTTATGTTGTGTCATGCTATGTTATGTCATGTTATGTTATGTCATTTTACATTAAATAGTGTTTTTATATTATTTTCAGTTGTATTATTGTGATGTTATGTTAAACTATGTTTATTAATTTTATTATTTTATGTCATGTTTGTTATGTTATGTTTTGTTATGCTTTTCTTACTCGTTTTACGTTGCATTGAACTATTTTATCACTTACATGTTTCATTTAATTTTGCTTAAATGTTCATTCATACTATGAAAATGCAAGATTCTTGCAGACTATAGGCAAATAAAAAGTTTATTACTAAAAGTACTGAAAATTAATTAGGAAAACTTAGGAACGTAAAAAACTAAATATAAGAATCCAAAGTATTAATGAATTCATATTTCTCTAAATAAATATAAGTTGGTATAGAACTCGAAATCTGGTTTAATTCATTAAGTGCATGCGTAATCGCGGCATTTCGTGCATACTCGGCTTCCAATAGGCAACCTAAAAAGGTAGTAGTACGAGTACACATAGGCTTGTGGGATATTAGAATTGATACGATCTAATGAAGAAGTAATCTAAAAAGCCATTAAAAACATTAAACATAAGTCACTGTGAGAGTACACTTCTCCTAGCTTCTAAGGACTTAATGCTCATTAGAAGCAAGTACGAGTTATCAAAAGGCATAGGTTCAGAAAAACTCAAAGATCGCAAAGCATATTTAAAAAATACCTTCTGAGCACGCGCAATGCGACTAATAGTTAGAATTTCTGTGATATGGCCTCCAAAATAACGCAAAATATTCCAAATTTGAACGTACGAAAGAGTATATAGCAGTTTAAGTGTGTATGGATCAAAGAACTGTTACTAATGTTGAATAAAATTTCCTAATAATATGTTCAATATGACTATTAAATGTGAAATTCGATGAAAAAATAATGCAAATTTTTTTTTCACTTTAAATCTCTTTTATAGGTTCGAAGCCATTAATTTATGGTCTGCAGCCAAAAAGTTTATAGTGGAATTGCATAACAACAGACCCATTTGCCCACATATTTTAAACAAAATGTGATTGTATTTTATTCAAACACCCTGTAACATGAAAAGCAAGGCTCTTCAATAGTGTATAGGAATTTATGTTGTTGAAATCAATTAAAAATTGAATGAAGCCGTTCGACACGGACGTGGTTTTACACACAAATCAGTTTCCTGTTGTTTTAATATAGTAGTTGATGTATTTGGCGCGCTGAACTCGAACGCGCAATAGGTGGCACAGCGTTTTCAAATCACGTAAATTTGTGGGCAAAAACGAAAATGTGACACCAATTCACGACAGGTGGCTGTGCTGGGAGGTGGCAATTCAATGCACGCGTTTTTCGTTTGCGAGAATTTTCAAAAGCACAATAGGATGCGCAGTAAGTGTATAAGTGCATTCACACATATGTGTGGGATACATCGAGTTTGTGTGAGGATTATGTTTTAGCGCTGTTTTCAAGTTAGAATTTTTGTCTTTTACATAGTTAACAGAAAAACCAGTTGAAGCGATTTATGTATTAATATCCAATATAGTTGCTTCTATCACTAAGAATTATACTTACGTACTCGTAAATCAGTCATCACAATGCACTGAGCGTTAAATTTATGAACATCTTTAATTGAATTTCGTGCAGAATTCTTTTTTATTTTTTGTTATGTTTCAGTATTTCATGTTTTGCTATGCTATGCTATGTGTTTGACTTTATTTATCCTGTTATGTTATGATACAATTTTGTTATGTCATAATATGTTATGTTTTGTTATGCTATGTTATGTGTTCGATTTTATTTTTCTTTCTTATATGGTAAGTTTTTTATTTTATATTATGTCAGGAAACTTTATGTTATGTTTTAATGTGATATGTTTTGTTATGCTATGTTATGTGTTCTATTTTACTTTCTTTATTATACAGAAAGATATTTTGTTATATTTTATTTTACGTCATGATAAAATTGCATTATTTCATAATATGTTATGTTTTGTTATGCTATGTTATGCCTTTAATTTATGTTTTTTATAACACAGGTTTATGTTATGATATCTTATATTATGTCATACTATGTTATGTTTTGTTATGCTATGTTATGTATTTGATTTTATTTATTTTATTATACAGGATTATGTTATTATAACTTTTGTTATGTCATAATATGTTATGTTTTGTTATGCTCTGTTATGTGTTTTATTTTATTTTTATATTATAAGGGAAGTTTTTTATTCTATTTCTATTCTATTCTATTATATTTTTTTATTCTTCTATGCTATGTATTTGATTTTATTTTTCTTTATTTCATGCACGGTTAGGCCATAATACTATGCCATGTTATGCTTTGTTGTGTAGCAATATGTCTTTTAATTTGAATAAATTTATTTTATATTGCTATGTTTTACTATGCATTATTATATGTTATGTTTAGTTATGCTCTTTTATCTTATGCCATGTTATATTTGGGATGTTTATGCCATTTTTTCTATACTTGCAAAAAAATATAATAAAATAGCGTTATCCACTTCGGTCTTAAGATTTTTAGCGCCCTCAGTTGCTATTGTGGTTACTATGCTTTGTTATGTTTTGTTATGTTTTGCTATTCTATGTTACATTTGTTACAGTTGGCTTATGTTATTTGACACGATTTATTTAACTTTATTCTGTTATGTTTTGCAATGCTTTATTATATTGTGTTATGTTCAGTTATGCTGTATTTTGTAAGTCATGTTTTCTTATGTTGTATGCCATTTATTCGTTATTCAATTCTATGCTATGTTATGTGCTATTTTGTTCTGCTATTTTATGCGCATTTTTAATATATTTTATTCCTTTTAGGTTTATTCAATTTTGTTATATTTAGTTATATTTGTTTTGTATTTATTAAAATCAAATGGAGGTACGCACAAATAAAATTTAAAATTCAATGCTTTAGTTAAAAATAGTAAAACTAGCAGAAAATTTCAGAGGTAAAAGATATCGAAGATTCTATGACTAACACATTTTTCTCATATCTAATATGTGCTGGACGTTTGCCAGACATTTTTAACAATTACTCTCGCATAAATTTAAAAAGAGATTAAAATCATTTTGTAGTAAAAAGAATTTGTTTTACCATCACACAGCGTGGAGATAACAACTCAGTAAGGATTTGAAAATATTTTGCAAATACCTTTGCCATATATTTGTGTAAGTGCATGTATGTACTTGTGCACTGGTGTTATCTTTATGCACTTTAATTGGTAGTTTGTGTAGCTAAGCATCTTTACTATTACTGGGTTTGTCTGTTACTCTGTATGTGTATGTATGTATTTCTGGTCTTGGCCGACGGCCAACTATCATGATGGGTTTTACTTTTCAGCCTTCTTTAAACTACCTTTTGTGTGCCAGTCACTGCGACTGGCACCATTAGCTGGCATTAAAATGCAATTCAAAGAAGATTTTGTATAGCAAACATACCCATTTGGAGCAGAATCATGTAGGAAAACATGAAAACTGGCCTCAAAGCATAGTGGGATGCCTTGATTGGGCGCCTTAGAAGGGTATTCTATTTTTATAAGTATATGGCATGTGGAAGTATTTATATTTTGTGAGGCTGCCTCTCTATATTTAGGATTTTTTATTAGTTTCTTTGTTTGGTGACCTGAGAGCAGAAATTACTTGTTTCTGCATAGTAATTTCGAATAATTTCAAGTATACAAACTATTCTGCTATATCTAAGAATAACAAATCTCTAATTTTTGAGTCCTTCGCCTTTCACTCATCTAACATCCCAACTGTAATAATTTGATTTGCACATAAGTATACCATGAAGTAGAAAATACACAGGTGTTTATATTAAACTGCTTTACTTAGAAATTGTAAATTTTCAAATGCTCAAATATTTGAACAGAATAGCAGTGAATCACATATTAAAATGGGAACAAACACCGCCGAATGGAAATTATGAGTTTATAAAAGAAAGAAAAAAAAGAGGTTGTCCGTAAAGTCGATTTACTGACGATAGTTTAACGTGAGAACGTCATAGGAAAATATTGATGGAATGGTTGCATTTTTCAAAAGAAAATTTTAATTTTATTTGTTTGAAAGGTATTTTGTTTGGATATAGAGAGGGAGGTAAATGGAATCGCAATGGAATTGATCAAGTTACATTTACACAAACGTAAAAAATTACGAAACATTTATCAAATTCATTTCGATTGTGCATCAGACGTTAATAAGACAAGAACACTAAGAGGCACCATCATCGATTTTAACATCGAAACACTCCCTTTCATTTCCTACTTTTCCTATCTTTATCCTATTCTCAACAGAGAAATGGTTCATTACCATGCACACAGGAAGAAGGCATATGCAAATACAAATATGTGAATTTATATATATATGCGCATATACATACATACATATATATGCTCACTCAAGTAGGAGAGAGCCAGATGTCGAACATTGCCGAGGTAGCGGCGCATGAGCAAGATAACGACGCATTTTTTGGTGCATGCAGCCGGCTACATCGAATTATAAGACGTTATCACGTCAAAAAAATTACACTATTAGCTGACCAGAGTTCAGGTGCTAAGCCACTAGACGGCGCTAGGATTGAAAGACTCATAAAAATGGTATTTAACTCATTAACGAGTATACTCGTCTTTGGCAGAGTATCATGCATTGCCAAGACGAGTATACTCGTCCTATTGTAAATATATTATAACATGCAGGCTTTTGAATAAGCAAATTTTTTGTGATCACAAACACAAATATAAAAAAAAAAAAAAAAAAAAAATTGAAAAAATACTAAAAATAAAATTTGTTACAAAAATAACTTTAGCTCTTATAGAGACTGATATTTTACGCGTAAATCAAGTTCATCGTGTATTTATAACAAAAACAGCAAAATCACTTATAATACCTTATCTTCGTGATAGGATTTGTAACAAATCCCAATACATAATGAAGGGTTATTAGGACAACTCGTACCGTAATATCGAGCCTCCTTTCGAATGTTTTTCGTTGCACTACATTTGTGTGTTGGGTTTTTCTTTTTTTGGTGAAGGAATAGCATCAAGATAATGAAGAGAACTTTGTTACTGGGGTATGATTGACGTAGATTGATGAGATTGAATGACTGCATCTTGCCTTCCATTTAACCAATATTGTATAACTTCTTCTCTAAATTGAAGAGATGTTTTATTTTCTGTATTCGGTGGCTGATAATACAATATATGTGCATTATGCGCAGCCGTTTCTATGATGTGTACAGCTATTTTTTCATACCACCGAATAGTTTTTCTCATAGCACTATAGTTGGACAGCGTTTGATCCGAACGGTGTACATCTGCCCTATCTTTTGTGTAATACCTTACAATATTGGGCTTGATGGAGACTTGTCTATTTCGGTTAGCAACTTCAACAATAATGAAGAGAACTTTGTGCATATTCGGTGTGATAAGCACGTCTCTTTCATCTCTCTACTTACAAACAACGGCCGATACGGATCGTCTCCAACTGTACTCGCCCGTCTTTAGTTTTGGTTTGACCAATTCTTTCGGATTACCTTTACGATTGGATCGTAAACCTCCACAAATATATGTCGAGCACTATCTAGAAAGCCGTTCATAAGGGAAAGCACAACCGAAGTACTGTGATTCCACTGGTCTGAGCGAATCTCAGATTTTCCGCAATAAATTTGTATTCGTAGTATCATATCCTGCGATTCACATCATTCATATATTTTTACGCCAAATTTGTTTAGTTTTATATACTACCATAATACTAAAGACTCATTCTTATTATTATTGATTTTAGTGATGGATAATGCCCATAAATTTACTATTTATATATTACAATCAATATTATTCAACCTATTTTGCCACTTTTGACGGTAACTAATGCTGGAAACCGCCCTTTTTTTAAAGACTAGTAATTTCTATTTTCTTCAATTTTGGTAGATTATTTAGATTTGTTTTGGTAGGTATATTAAAACAGCTGGTAAGTGTTAATAACCCAGTATTAGACAAAAATACTCCTTTAGCTTTTTTTCTTGGCCGATCCGGCTTAAGAAGTACATTACTTTTTACATTCACCCTTACACGTACACTTAGTAAGTAAGCAAATTTAAAACTAGCCTGTAAGATTTCCAAACTATAGAACATCCAGCGTTGCTATGGAATCTAATCAGTTCTCTTAAGGGGTTACATACGACCAGAATTTTCAAAAAATCGATTTTTTTACAGATTATTGTACTTTATAGTTTTAGGCGTATTTCTATGGAAGTCGATTGTAAAAATTACCCATTGATACAAAGTTATGGTGGAAAATGTAACGGCTCATGAGAGTTTGATGCGCACAAGTAACTGAGCGAAGCCTTTCAGCCTGTTGGTTCTTTTGTTATTGTAAAGTACTATATGTATAGGGGCATCCATAAAACATTATGAGAGTACATATATGTTATGTAAATTTCATATGGGCGACATTCTACCGTAAATCATCAACGGAAGAAACACCTCATCTTTTTTATTGCCCACCTGGAGAAGAAAGTTGGTGTAATTGGCAGAGAATAAAAGCCGAATAGTGCATGCAATTAAGCCAATCTATGAATCATTAAGTGACGAACAATTTTGCTTAGGTGGATTCACACAAAATGTTAATGAGAGTCTTAATTCGAAGCTTTGAAAGATTGCATTCGAATGTAGTCCACGTAGTCGGAGAGTATCTACTGTATCTACTTTAATGACGGAGCAGAGGGTTTATTAAGAATGGAAAGATTAATTGAAATATCAACTTGATATGAGGGGTACCACTATTGGCTCGGAGAAAATTCCAACCGCCTAAACATACACGAATCAAGGCTATGAAAGCAACAAAAGAGACTAGAACCTTTCGTCGACTGAAAAAAAATAAACAACAACAATTGCTTACTGATCAGGAAGGCATACAATATGAAACTGGAATGGGAGATTAGACGTAAGTTAACAAAATAAATTTAAAAATTCATTTTAAGTTCTTGATTTAAATGCACGCGACCTCGAGCGAAATGCACTTGAAAGTTTCACCTCGTTTTTCTCGAAACTACTTTTTCCGGCACGGCCTGTATGATAACGCGGACACTTTTTAATATTTTTTTAATGCCGATTTTTTAGTTGGTGATGGATTTTTGATATTTTTGTTAACAAAATTTATAAACATAATTGAAGGTGACTTTTATGACGTAAAACACAAATCTTTTTTTTTCAAAGGACGTAAATTGCAAAATTTTTCGAAATTGAAAAATCTGGCTCGACATTCTAAAACTACAACTTTATTTTACAAGGATTTTGTAACTTTTTAAAGATCCGTCAACATTTCAAGGAGAAAGGATGCAGACCGTGGATCAACTTTTTTTCATTGTACTTTAGGTCACGTGGTTTTTTATATACTAATTTTTGTAAAGAAAAATTAAAAAAAAAGGTTTATAAAGTTTAAGTACTAAGTACTTCTAAAAACAGTTTTTCTTTTAGCGCATTTTTGGCGCTGATGGATGTACGTAACCGCTTAAAACGATATCCGCCACCAGATATATAGTGACTAAAACCGGAGTCATGAAATGGGGACATATATATCCTCATATATATATACCTTATGATGGACTAAAAACTCAAAAGATTTTTTATGGCATATTCTAAAAGTACATCATCTTAAAAATATAAATTCCAAAAATCATAAAGATCGGAGGACGAAAACGAAAGTCGCAGACTGTGGAAGCGCGCGACCTTATCCATAAATGAAGTGCACGCAAAACTTTAGACGCGATTATCTCAAAGCGTTGTTTTTTGAAAATTACCGTCATGGTGATCATTATTTATCAAAAACTATTTGACCGATTTGCATAAACTGTTTTTTTTAATTATGCGAAATTACAACCTCGTGAATCTGAACGATTCACTTTTTATACAATAAATATTTGCATAGTTCGCTGGAATTAATTTTTTTTAATTATTCAACCCCTCAAAAATGGTTTTTTTTTGTGTAAAGCGGTTTTCATATCAAAAAAAAGTTGTTTGGGTAAATAAATCATTCAGATTCACTAAAAAACATTTTTCTACAATAATCACCTAATTTTTGTGATTTCAGTTGAGCTGCTCATGCGCTACCGTGATCACCGCAAGCCTCTTCTAAAAAACGGCGTTTCGAAAGAGAGGCGATATCAACAATAAATAATAACATTTTTTTTAAATAAAAACACCAAAATGTATTCTTCGAGAGTTACCCTTCAGTATGATATATGCCTCATTTGGATAAAAGTTCTTTAGAATGTTTTAATATATTTAAAAAAATTATAGCAATCGTTCATTTTTGCGGGCTCACAAGGTATATAACCCCTTAACTACTTCTTTTCGTTTTTTATTCAGATTTGGCTTCCAAACGTTTACTTGAGTTTTTCGAACTTAGTCGTTTTAATGTACTGATACTCGAATTTCCTAGTATAAAATTGTGCTGAAATTTTTTATATGGCAAGCTCAAAAAAATATATACATATTTGTTATATATATTATTGACAGCAGCCTGAAAGGAAACTACAGGTTTATTAAATTTATTTTTATTTTTTTGGTTTAGTTTTTAATGTAAATTTAGCTGCTAAAAATTTATAATACATAATAATACATTTAAGCAAATACATTCATATACAATCTAATATTATTACATTTTGATACATATTGTACATACATACGTAAAAAGAAGCTAAAAAATGTTCATTCAAGCATACATTGGTCACAATTGTTTGTGCTTTTATCGTGAACAACAACAACATTATACTTTCTACTTAGACTAAGATGTCGAGCAACTCTATTTGCGTTGCTTACTCTACAATTATTTAGATTTTTTATCCATTTTTATTTTATATTTTTTTATTTTAAATTTTTTATTTTTTCATTTCTAAATTTTATATTTCTTCATTTTTAAATTTTGTCTGCAGTTTTAAAGCTAGGCTACAATATTTTTCGTGATTTTTGTTCTTTGTAAAATTCTTATGCTGCAACAGGCCTGTTCATAAAAATTAAAATGGTTTTTGTGTACTCCATGAAAAAATAGTCTATTTCAACCAAACACTCAACTGCAATTAAAAGCGCTGTGAAGTTATGGAAACATCGAGCATTTACAGCGCAATTTGCTTAGCCCAAACAGCTGAATTTTGTTTACATTTGAGACTCGCCGTCAACAGTTGGCTATCAGAGCTATCTGTATTTCTATGTACTGAAGATCATAGTAGAAATTTCTTGCTTTGGATTTGCCATTCCAAATTTTTTTTTTTTTTTTTGTATATCCAAGTAGTGAAAATATTAATTTCATTTATTATGAAAAATATTTATTTAGCTAAATATAAAGGAAATGACTATTTTCCGTGCTGTTCGAAATATTCACCACACAACACTTATTTTACGCTCTCACTTTTGTTTGTGCAGTTAGCCAGCACCGCCTGAAAGCAGGTTGTAGAAAATGTTAATAACTATATTACAGCTATCACTATGCAGTATGGCTGTTAACTTAATATTTTCTGTTAGCCCAGCACTGTTCGGTTAATTCTATACGGAACGAGAGCTTACACGATTTGAAACAGATCAAAAACACATATAACGGTATTCAAGCGTAAGCTGTTAGCTGTGTTTGTTGTTTTTGTAGCAGCATGAAACATTGTCCATGGAATTTTGGCACGTTTCAGTCATTGATCGATGTATAAACGGGGTGTTTCGGTAACAGAGAATCGACTGGCGATGGAGTTAACGTAAGCTGCTGTGTTAGATGCAAATAGGCTACATATATGATTTGTCATATAAAGTTTCGATTTTTAAAGTATCTCAAACTTATTTATTTTAATTTTTATGAATTTAGGCTTAAATAAAATTTTTGTGCTTTAATGTCTCACAATTTGTTGCAGCATTTAATGGTTTTCGTTCATTTATTTGTATTTTTAATATTTTTTCTACATAGTAAAAGTTACGTATACGCCGAAGTGTGCGAGCGTCATACAACTACAATACAAATACAAATACCAACAGATGCTAACTACAAATGTATATTGTGTGTGTGTGTGTGTGTGTGCGTGCATAAGTGTGGTCTTTGTTTATATCATTAGGTTCCTGTCTGTATGCGTGTGCCTGTGTGTGTTAGCTGATATAATTTTTGCATGCGTTAGCTAACTGTTGCTTGCACCGTTAGCTAAGCGTTTTTATCTAGCTTGTGTCATATTGTTTACTCTAGTTTACGTTAAGTGGTTTTATTCGTTTTTCTGTGTGTCTGTGTGTTTTTGTTTTTTTCCTATTTTTTGTCTAAGTGTGTGTGTGTGCGTGTTTGACTTTTATTGCACATTTTGGCATTTATGGCACAAGTTTCTTGAATCCAGCACCTTCTTGGCCAAGTTTGAGCTCTTCATAAATTGTCGGATTTACTTCGTTGCATTGGGTGTGCGCGTCTGCGTTTGCATCGTTAACAATTCCCTCACGCTGTGCTGGCTGGGTGGTGGAACCCGCATGCGTAATAGCAGATGTCACTGTGGGCAGCTGTGGGTTTACCATGAAGTAGGATGAAAGCGGGGAGTGCAGTCAGGGAGTGACGAGAAAAATGAAAGCCAAAACAATTCCAATAGCGGTTTCAGAGTTGGTGGGTTATTGTAAAGAGTTGCGGACCACAGCAGCAGCAGCAGCAGCAGCGCAAACAAAGCCAGCAGCAATACGGAAAAAATCGCATTGTGAAAATAAATATTAAAGTAAGAGAATTGAATGGAAATGGCACAATGGCACAGTAGTTGTGGTCGGTGTATGGCAATAAAGGGGTGGGGAGGAGATGGTAGGAATGCAAAAATAAAAAAAGGAAATGAAAAATGAAAAATTGAAGGGTGAACGGTGAACGGTGAAAAAGAGCACAAATGCGAGCGTATTGTCAGCAGTATAAGTGGATTGTTGGTAGCATTTAGTAACAGTTATGATATTTTTTTTTTGTTTTTTGTGTTTTAATTTTCCAAGTTGCCATTTTTATGTTCCGTTGTTGTCATTGTTTTCGAAAGCATTGTAGTTATAGTTTTTTTTGTTTTTTTGAATGTTGCAATATTGTCATCGTTGCGTAGTTTTTTTACATTATTTTTGTTTATTTTTATTTTGCATTGTTAAGTGCATTGATTGTTGTCATATTTTTTCCATCATACGCACGCCACCATAAGCCGAGTTTAGCCACACAAATGCAAACATACATCCATATAGCGAAATCGCCGTAGCCATAGCAGTCGCAAGCACCAAACGGCCATCGTCGTTGTAACAATAGTTGTTGTACAAATATGCGTTTACAATAAACCGTAATAAAACCCGAAAGCAAAGGATGTTGTTGTTTCAGCGCCCGGACCACGCAAACAAATACACAAACATGAAAGAAATTTAAACGGGGGAAAAAGAAAATTGGAAAAATACAGATTAAAAACATTGAGTTAAAGTATTTTTACACATACAAGTACATATATGATAATAAATATATAAAGTGGATGGAAAATTACAAATAAAAAACGAAGCGAAAGCCATTCACACACAACACACACACATCCAAAGGGCTGAGAGGAGTGGCATAAAGCTAGGGCTAATCGGGTACAGGTATTCTCCTGGAAATCATTTCTTTTCAAGAAATGGTTTACTTTTCGGTCCCTGCCAAGTCTTTACGGATTAAATATCCGTTCCATTTCAAAAGGTGCAGCACAAATTAGCCCGCAATGCTCCTATTGCGCGCTCTCTTCATGAACTCCAGGAGATCTCGAGTACTATTGTATTTTATTTTACTTCATCTAAGCTATGCTTCTCTGCTGAATTAAACCGTTTGCTGTAATTTAGCTTTTCGATAGATGTAGGGAGTAAGAATAATTTCAATTTAACTTTTTTTCTTTTTGCTTATTATATTATACTTTTGTTATAAGTAGACCATAAAACCAATTTTTTTATTGATTTCAGAATTATTAATTCAAAAAGTTAAAAATCACAAATGAAAAATTTTAACATTCCTTATTGTTTTATTATATAATAACTATACAAAGTAACAATTTTCAGATTTTTCAAATCTCTAAAATTTTGCAACATAAATTTTCGAAAATTCAAATTTTTTATCGACAAAAGAAAAAAAATTTGAAATTTTTCAAATATCAAAAATCTGGCAACATAAATTTCCGAAAATTCGAAAGTTTTATTTACAAAACAAAAAAATTTCAGATTTTTCAAATCTAAAAAATTTAAATTGAAAAATTTTGCAACACAAATTTTCGAAAATTCAAAAATTTTTATTTACAAAAACGAAACTTCAGATTTTTCAAATGTCAAAAGTTTTGAAACATAAATTTTCGAAAATTCAAAATTTTTATTTACAAACAAAAAAATTTTTTTTTAACTTCCAATTTGTTGGCTTGTATAATTATTCGCTTTTTGCCAACATTGAGTTATGGAGCACTTTTTCTTTTTTTTTTAATTGTAAAATTTAAATTTTCAAGCTTTTTGAAACTTTCAAACTTGAAGCGATCATAGTTATAATCAATATTTTTAATTTTCAAATAGTTTCTATTTTTAGAACTTTGTGAAATCCTAAATTTTTAATAAATCAGCATACATTTTCCGAACTTCCAAGTTTGAAATATTCATTACAAGTTGGCGCAAAATTAGTCACCCTATAGGAAAATTTTGAATTTTTGCAAAGATTTCAATTTGAAAAGCTTCTAGTTATGAGCATTCGTATAAATTTAGCAACAAAACAATCTCTTCTTTTTCTTTTTCAAATTAAAAAATATTCTACTTATTTTTCGGTTTTTACTATGAAATTTTTATGGTTTAATAATTTTTTCACAAAGTTCTCAATTTAGGAACTTCTAAGCCAGTAGAAAAATTTCATAAGCACTGGCAGCTGGTACCCTCTCAATTCTTTCTCTTTATTTTTTGAACATGTGTTTTTGATATATATTAAAAATTATATTTATAAAATTTTTAAAGTTTTGAAATTTTGAATTATTTTTAAATATGCTGGCATATTGCTTTCGAAATTCTCAAGTTAAAAATATTCATAATAATACAAAAACATCATCATCATAATAAAAGTATTCATTTACAGGGTAGCGCAAAATTAATCACTCTATAGAAAGATTTATAATTTTTGCTTAGGTTCAGCCGAAAGCTTCTGCTGCTAGCGCTGCGCTTGCTTGAGTTTACTTATAATTTTATTATCATTTAAGCTTAAAACAAAAAAATTATTGAAAATCATCATTTTTTCGGGTCTCTGACTACCGCTAACCCCTTAATAAAAACAAAATACGTCACAAGTGCATGACGTATCTCAGACGTACTAAATGTACCTAACGGGCTACGTTTGTAATATCAATTAGCTTACTAATATTTCTTTATTTTTATTTAAAGAGAAATTATTTCAAAGTTTAAAAAATTAAAAAAATAGTTTAACCTTTTTCTACTACTCTTTTTTGCAAACGTTTTACAATCCTTTTTTTAATTTTCTAAAGTTTGTTTTCTTAATATTTCAATTTTTTCTGCTATTTTTTCTAATTTTCATCAGTCCTTTTAATGTTTTTCTATATTTTGTTTTTAAGTTTTTGAAAATTTTTCCTACTACTGTTTTTTATATGTTTTTATTTTATGAATTTCAATTTTTTGCAACTTTTTTCCTATTATCTGTTTTTACAATTTGTTTAATATTTCCCTAGTTTCTTTAGATTTTCTAATACAGATTTTAACGTTTTTCCAAATTTTGGTACTACGTTTTTTGGAAATCAGAAAGCAATCCTTTTAATATTTTAATACTCTCTTTAATGTGCCTAAATTTTTTTAAATTTTTTTGCGGTTTTTAACTACTTTTTTACAAATTTTTTTCACATTCTATTTAATGTTTCTACATACTACCTTTTCTAGCATTTGTGTGTAATTTTTTTGAAATTTTGTTTTACTTTTTTTTAATTGTTTATAACTTCTTTTAATATTGTACTATTTTTCCTAAACTTTCTAAAATGTTTTCAATTTTGTTTTGTAATTTTTTCAAATTTTTAATATTCCTTTTAAGGTTTTTCTGTATATTGTTTTTATGTTTTTGCAATTTTTTTTCTAAAACTTTTGTTTAATTTTTTCTATTATTTTTTATTATTTAACTATTATTTTTTTAATATTTTACTACTTTTCCTAAATTTTCTACAGTTTGTTGTCTTATTTTTGCCACTAAGTTTTTTTTAAATTTTTGCAATCCTTTCCTTGTTTTAATAAATATTTCCTTTTAATTTTTAATCACTTTATTCCTAGTATTTTGCTTACAGTCCGTTTAATATTTCACTACTTCCTTTAGTTTTTCTATATTGCAGTTTTCCAACTTTAGAATTTTTCGTACAACCTTTTTTAAGAAATTTTGTGCAATCTTTTTAATATTTCAATACACTTTTTAATTTTTCTATAATTTTTTTTTATTTTAACACATTTTTACACATTTTTCCCCATTCTATTTAATGATTATACCTAACACTTTTTTTAATTTTCTATCATTTGTCTGTAATTTTTTTAAATTTTATTGTACTATTTTTTTAATTTTTGCAATTTTTTAATGTTATGCTATTTTTCTTTTAATTACTTTTTGCGCCCTTTTTCTTACTACTTTTTTTATTTTTCTAATTTTTTTTTTTATTTTTTACAAACTGCAGAAATTTTTCACATTTTGTTTTTTGTTAGTTGATAGTTGCAATTTTGTTCTATTTTTTCCAATTAGAATCTGTTTTATTATCGAATACCAATTAAAAGAAGAACAATAGATTTTGGTCGAAAATTTCGGCAGTCAAATAATTTTTTGTATTTCGTAAAACCTACAATTTCGCCAGTTTTCAGAGAACGCAAACTTCAAACCATTATCCGACCAATATCGGATGAAAATATGTTAGTGCTATTCAACCCTAAGCAAATTTCAATGAAATTAAGAGAGATAAGTATTTGAATGGCTATGGCCATAGAATGAGAGTTCAACCCAAACTCCAAATAGGACTTCATAAATCATTTCCGCCCATGCAATCGGTTTCAAAAACAGCATTTCACTTCTCTGCCACAAAATGTATGTTAAGTAAAGGACATATTTTTATGGAAGAATAGACCAACCCTAATGCAGTACAAAAAATTTCAATTCCCAAGGTTAAATATGTGTGTGAGTATTAACGGATATACATATACTATGCGCACACACATACAAAGGTACACTTGCACTCACATCAATATTGTCCTGGCTGCATTCATTTCTGAAGTAAGTTATGTATGTAAATGCGCTTAAGCGGCTAGTTAAGCTGCTGCAGCTTCAGCTTTTACGCAAACAAAGTCAAATATTGCAGTTGGAATTATTCAGTGGGGGATTTGAGATTTACATTTTTTTTTTACTTTTCTTTTTATAATAATAAACGTAAAAGGGTTTAAAGCTGCTCATATTGACAGTCATCGGGTGCTTTTTTTTTGTTTTTGCTTTACGCAAACTAACTACAAAAAACGGTCACGTAGAATTTATTTGGGGATTTGTGAATAAATACTATGGGTTTCTATAGGTGCGTAGTTGTATTTTAAAAATTGTGCATGCATTTGCTTTTACAAGCTTTGGCTTATGTGAAGCTGTGGCAAATTTAGTTATGTTATAAAAAAGGCTTCGTTATATGTAGCTAGAAAATACAAATTTAACGGGTATTGCTAATTTTTGTTTTATTTTTTTTATTTTTTTGCAAAATTTCAGTCAGAAAAATGTTTTTTATACCTACAGTCGTAGACCACCTAATTTGAAAATTATGCTTTCGAGGAAAAACCCTTGTCATATGTCATAAAATGTGGCGCAAGATGAAGCATCCATAATTTGTTTTAGAGAAAAACAGAAAAAAAGATTTTGAGAAAGAAAAATAACTTTCTGGTCTAAAATTTCGAAAAAATCCATTTTTTTCATGCTATGATAGTTTATACTTTCAAAAATATACTTGCAAATTTGTATACTCAAATTCGTTGTAGTTTAGACGAAACCAGTTTGGAGTACTACGCCCCGTGTTTTTCTCGAAACTGTGCCTCCTTGTACATATGTTTCTCAGAATTGATCTTATGAATAAAAACGATTTTCAATTGATACCGATTGTTTTTCTTCAATTTTCAAACCCTTCAATTTTCACGTCTCTAGACCAGAAAGGTGCCTTAAGGGGTTACATGGGTTTCGTGGGTTCAAAAAATCGATTTTTGTTTTTGGTTTATTAATTTCTACAATATCTTAAGAATATCATTCTAACTTTTCAAGTCGATCCGAATAATAGTTTTGGAGATATAGCCTTTGAAAGGTGTACGCTCCAAGCCACTTTTATGTTACTCAAAACTTTAAACGCGTTTTTCTCGAAACCGTGTTTTAAAACTCGGTCGTCAAACGTTCTCGAAAACTACTCAACCGATCTTGATAAAATTTTACACAAGTGTTCGAGATACAATTTACTCGTGCTTGGATGAAAGATTTTTTTTTTGTCAATTAGAACTATTGAAAAAAAAAACAAAATGTCAAGCAAATTTAACCGAAATTTTAATTTTTTTGGAAAAATATCCGCCAAAATTCCAATTTTTACTGTTTTTTTTCTTTCCTTCGTTCAAGTACGAGTTTATGGTCTTAACTAAAAGACTTATTTTTGTTTTTTCATTTTTGATGATCCTGTCAGGAGTTATGCTGACAACGCGGACGCACCTTTTTTCGAGCGTCCACCGGAAATGACGTCACAATGGAGGAGTTTTAATTTTTTTTTTCAAAATTTCTGAAATTATTCTGTAAATACGTATCTATGACAGAAAAAAGTTTGAATTAAATAAATAATTTTTTACATAGAAAAAAAATATTGAAAATAGGCCATTTTTTAACCGACGAAACCCATGTCACCACTTAAGAAGAAGAAGAAAGATTTGAATGATGGAATTTTTTTATTTTGACTTTGACGCACACCAGTGCTTGTCTGTTTGCGTACTGCAGCTGTCTAATTCGCAAGAGTCAAGTATTGACTTGCAAAAATTATAAATTTTCCGATAGAGTGATTAATTTTGCGCCACCTATATATATATGTCACACAAAGACCAATATGTTAAGCGAGTATACTTTCACCAATAGCTGTTTTTATCAAGTACAAGGAAGACATCTTAGTAAATATTTTTGCTAGTAGAACTCAATTCTTTCGAAAGTTGCCTTAGGTAGTCACTGCTGACCACAGTTACATAAATTCTTTCCTAGAGCCACAATTTATCTCCTCTTTGCATCCTTCTTAAAATTTAATTGCACTCAATTTGCCCGCTTCTACGCCATCTATTCTCTGCCACTGCAACCCTAAACCACAAATATTTCTTCCCGCTCATACATAACTACTCACACATGCACACGTTCGTCTAAAGTTCTACTACTACTAAGCGTAAGTAAATATTCGTACTAAAATGTTCCAATTCCACCCTCTTCCCCACACATTCCCGCACTTACCTGCACTTGCTCCAGCCCTCGCGTGTACGTTGGATTCTCGAATGCCACACCATTGCCGGCCTTACCGTTATGTGCACGATGACGCCGATAGAATACAATGGCTGCTGCAGCTAGTAGAACAGCCAAAATGCTCGCCACAATGCCACTGATGGTGCCGACAGCATTCGAATATGTTGTCGCCGAGGTGACATGATGATCGCCGAGTGTGAATTTCACTGGATCGGTGAGTACGCTGGCGCCTGAAAGCAGAGGAGAATGGCAACAATATGAAAATTAATCGCATTTTATTGTTAGCCTTTTTATTGTTGTACATGCGTATATATGTATTCATATAAATGTATGGATTACTGCTACTTTTACTACTACTTTTAAATAAACATCTGTGTGTGTTTGTTCTCACCAAAGGAATTGCCAGCTTTCACCACCAACTCGTACAGTACATCCTTCTTCAAGCCATCAATATTCACCGTGGGCTCCTTCACATCGATGCGCCTTATTTCGGTCGTATTTTGTATGTTTGTCACATTATAGCCCATGCCATCGCCGCTAGACTCACTGGAGTCGGGTGAGAGTATGGCTGCCTCGTGATAAAATATCCGATAACCCTCGACAACATTGGGGTTCTTTTGTGGTGGATCCCAGCTAAGCGAGCACAAAGCAATGAAAAGCAAAACAGATATTAAAATATAAATAAAATATAATACACTTTTTAACAATAACATTTCATTTAAATATTAGACGTATTAAACATACCTATTGCGAACCAGATTTGATCAAACCTAATCTTCCTAAAAACTTGGTTAAAAATAATATAAATTAGGCCTGAAAAAATTTGATTTACTATCAAAACCAAGAATCAGATTACAATGTTCAGAAGGTTTCTGACGTAATGAGCTCAAATTTCAAAAGACGATTTAAAAATAGGTTTAAAGTATGGAGAAATGTACTATGATATATGAGAAAGTTGTAACCTATTTGCAACCTTTGCGCAACTTGTTAGATTTGTGAGAAATTTAGCAAGCTTACGTTCCTTTTGCAGAACGAAAGTAGTAAACTCCTGTAAAGAGGAGATCAAATCTCTTGGGTGTGCAGGTAACATTTCTCTGATTTGGGTTCCAGGACATAGGAACATAGAGGGCAATAAAATTGCTGATAAGCTTGCCAGGAAAGGAACTGGATTGGCCTCAGGGACCTTTTATCCGGTCATCGGCATCCCGCTGATAGTTGTTAAAGGGGAACTGTACAAATTATTTCTCAGGAAAGTGCAGAAAAGATGGAGCTCCATTTCTTCATGCGCTATTTCGAAAACCCTTTGGGCCCAATACGATATACGAAGGTCGCAGAAAGTCCTTTGGAGTGTTCATAGACTATGTTTACTGGTCACTGGACGATTGGCACATACGCGAAAAAGCTAGATTTACCATTTAACCCCCATTGCAGAAGCTGTGGGGATCTTTCCGAGAAGGAGACTGTTGAACATTTTTTCTGTAAATCTCCGGGTTTGGCAGCTAGACGATGAGTATCCCTTTGTTCGACAGTCTAGAGCAGTGCGCAAACCTAAATCCCATTAATCTTCTCCATTATATCAACAGCTCTGGCTGTGGTACTTGAGGCGTGCCAGACTTTCACTTCCATCATTTCATCTATCTACGTTGCTTTCAGAAAATTGCTTCCGCGCATGAAAAACGATTTTAAACAGAGTTCCTGTGTACACACCATAAAGGTCTAAAAATGTCACGTACATCTGCAGTAAAACATTTGAAGAAGTCGGAGAAGTTCATTAATAAATGGGCCGAATGGTATACCGAAGTCAAAAACGTTAACGACTTCAACGGACGTGGTCCAAAAAATATATCTCTCCCCAAGCACTTGCCGTACCCAGATGGATTTGTGCGATACTCCCATACGGAGTACGTAGTTTCGAATCTCCGTGAAACACCAAAATCAAGAAAATGTATTTTCTAACAGCTCTCGCCTCTCGGCAGGCAATGGTAACCCTCCGATTGTATTTCTGCCATGGAAAAGCTCTTCATAAAAAATATCTGTGTTCAGAGTCAGCTTGGAACTGTAGGCCCTACCATTTGTGGAACAACATCAAGACGCACGTCACAACCAATCACCCAAACCACACAGAAGTGTGCTTCAGCCTGAGTAATCTTGTGAGCGGTTTTCCGGCCAATCAATGTAATCACTCTAAATCTCGCTGAAGCTAAATAATTCTTGTGCGTAAATATTCTCTGTCATTACCGAAGAGTTTTGGTTGAACCTACGCGACCCACAACACAAAACCTCCTATCATCAAAATTGAGAGATTAAATATCGCCAATCTCTTGGATGGAAGGCCAAGATGTCCGCTCATCATTTGGTTACTGGCATCTGTGCAACCTACAAAATTGTAAAAGTTTTCAAAAATTGTGGAGCGCGCGGAACTCACTTGCCAAGCAACTGCACAATTTTAACAAACTGAGCTGCCGCACGCACAAATCTCTACTCACTCTTAGTAGGATGGTCATTTGTTAAATTATCGCGGTCCTATCTGGCTGCTACTCAATTTGCTCACACACAGCTACAGACCTGAGATGGAACTTGAGGAATCCAGTCCAAGCTTACAAGCACCGCGGAGTTGGAAGACAGCGTAGTGGAGCTACAAAAAGCAGATCGACTGAACTTGACCCTGGTAGAGCATCGCGTTCTCTTTGTCGAATTGAGCACTAAAGCTCACAAAACCAAATAGTTATAAATGGTTTTCCAAGAACAGGTGTTACAGGTGAATGGATTGCGCTATCGAGAGATGATTAACGATTTTTTGTAACCGGAATTGGATGGTATTGAACTGGACAACGTTTATTTTCAACAAGATGGCGCTACGTGCCCCACAAGCAACGAAACCATTGATCTTTTAATGGGAAAAGTTTCCGGTCCGTGTTATCTCTCGAAGAGGTGATCACAATTGGCCACCGAGATCTTGTGATTTAACACCTTGTGACTTTTTTCTTTGGGGCCACGTAATAGAAAAGGCCTACACCAACAGCCCAGGGTCGATTCAAGACCACAAAGATGGAATTCGTGAAGCTATCGAGGACATAGGACAGCCGCTTTGCAATTCGGTTATGGACAATTTCATAAAAATTTGTCCTGTATGCGTGGTCGTGGTGGTCATTTGCCTGATGTTATTTTTCACTATTAATGGCATACCTTCCTCTTTATACGAGTAATGAAATAAGCATCCGATCATTTATCTTAAAAAATAGCATTTTTCTTTGAATATCAAAATAACACATCTTATTACAAAACCCTTAATATCTGACTTCTTACGGGAACGAGGTTTGATTTCTGATGTTTTGTTGTACATAACTACCGATATTTTGTAATTTTCATCAGCATGACGTGGTGCCATCCAGTGGTACCTAATTTTTATTTATTTATTTTCTACTTCACAAGTGACCAGGTCTACCCTAAAGCTAGATGAGCGCTCTTTTTGTGTTATTCTATTTTCAATATATGATCAGCTATGACTTAGTTGATGCTTTATATCTTAGATATAACCTCACATACACCATTAACAGGTATTATATATTATCAAATATCGTATAGTAACGAGCTTAGCGCGTATGCGCAGTTTAACTTCTAGTCAGAGATGCATTATTTCTGTGTGAAATGATCTCTGGCTGGTAGATCTGATTACCATCTGATTCAATGCAAGCTCAGAATTACACAAAGCAATAATTTCACTCATATTTTTTCGATATATACACATTTTGAATATACATAGATAGATATTCAACCCTCAGGGTTAAGCAGTTCTTGCTCTAAAATGATGCAGCCTTTCAAAATGTTCCACATTTCAATACATCTATCATTTTCCAATCCAAATGTAACCACCAAACGTTGTGATTCATATACTCACCTAATCATCACTTCACTATCGGACACTACGCTGATTGCAATATTCTCCGGCGGTCCGGGCAGTTTATCTCTGTTCATCTCAAAGCAGCCAACGATCGTGCGCGCATACTGTAAACTGCAGATCTCCTTCGATCTCACCGTATCACCACGACACCAATTCAAACATTTTCGTGGTATATTCGCATCGGCACAGCAACTACGATGATCCGAACCGTCTGCGGCACATTTCATCAGCTTATCAAAGTCCACAATACACTCCGGCTTATCGGCGATGGCTTCAATGTCCACATAGTAACTACAGGCGGCACGGCAGGCCAGCGAAACGTTCATTTGACGACAGCATTCGGAGACGTTGCGCCCAAGCGCAGGTGTGGTACGTATACGTACGGAAACGGGCGTCGTTGAGGAGCCGAACGCATTCTCGGCATGACAGAAATAGTCACCGACATCGACTGCCTGCATTTTGCTGATGCGCAGTGACATTGTATACAAATTGGGATGCGATTCATTCATTTTAGTGGAGATATCAAAGTGGCCATCCTGTATGACTGGTACGCGGCCGTCGTGATCACGCCAGAAAATAGTCTTTGGTGTAGGTTTCGCGTCGACTGCGCAGCGCAGCTCGACTTCATCGCCCAACGAAGCGACAGTAATGCCCGCAGCAGTAATTTTGGGTGCATCTGCAGGAAAGTGAGATAAAAATGAATTTAGGTAAGTAAAATATTTAGATGAAATTTATAAATTTGTGTTTTTTTTTTTTGTTTTTTTGAATACTCACAGCAAATATTGACTCTTCTTGCGGCCTGCATGGGCACACCATAGCCATTGTCTGCATAGCAGGAGATATGCTCCATATCGGCGCTGACATTGTGTATAACGGTGACCATGTGCCTTGAAGTGTCTTGACGCACCAAATGACCACCAACGTAGAGTGAAATGGTGGGCGCTGGATTGCCCAGAGCCAAGCAGAGTATAGTCATTGAACCACCTTCTGGTATATTGTCTGCCGGATGAACAGTGGGTGGCTGCAAAAAAGAGAGATTATGAAGAACATAGATTTTGAATTGTACTCCTTTAATCTCCACTTACATCAACAAAGGCAGGCAAAGCTGGATCGGTCCATGCCACAAGCGTCTCGGAGGGCAGAGAAGTTGCGTGCTCACCTATAGCTTCAACGTAGAGTATATGTTGGGAGCTGGGTTTCAGGTTGCTCATACGCAGCCATGCAACTTTAGTCTCGATTTTGTTGAACTTGTCCGATTTCATTGGTTTGTGGTAGATTCTAAGATTCAGGAGTAAATGAAAAAGTAAAACAAAAATTATGAGTTATGAAATTGAAAATAATTTAACATGAAAAAGTAAAACAGAAATTATGATTTATATTGAAAATAATTTAAAATTCTAGGCTAAGCAACTGGGCTCGGCGGCAGCGATAGTTGAAATTATAACATAGCCTCGTCCAGCGTGCTATAAAACTCCATCAATCACTCACTCAATCAGTCTGGTGGAGCAATTAATTTCGATCCACTGTGCATAATAACGGAATAGTGTCCTTATAAAGCACGGGCACTCATATTTTTATGAATTGAAGCTCTTATGCAGTAAGTGAACTGAACGGGTTGAACGCGTCGACTTAAGATTTTCGTCGAGATGAACGGAATCCTGTTGATTACCAGAATTTTTTTTAAATAGAATTAGGCTCTTAGGGTTCAAGGTGTATTTAAGCGAAGCGAAGGATATCTTTGAGTCATAACAAGGACTGTGAAATTTTTGTAAATTTTGAGGCATATTCAGCCTGCAATAATTGGCAGCAAAAATTGACCACTTTTCTTGTTTCTGTGCGTGTTGATTATTTTTGTATAAAAGTACAGTTCAGTGTCTAACAAAAACCATACAAATCTAGTTTAAAAATATTGTTTAAAAATTACGTAAATTCTGTAAACTTTAAATCGCAACTTCGCGGTATTACTTAGATTTTCTACAAAAATTTACGGTAAGCAGTCATACAGCTTCTTAAATGTTGGTGCAATAAACTGAATGTTTGAAGCGGACGAAAAATCTTGCTGATTTTTTTTTTTAATATTTTTCCCGCCAATGTTGAAATTATATAGGGTATGGGAATAAGTGGCTGCCGCCGTAGCAGAATGGGTTAGTGCGGGACTACCATTCGGAATTCTTAGAGCGAACGTCGGTTCGAATCTCGGTGAAACACCAAAATTAAGAAAAACATTTTTCTAACAGCGGTCGCCCCTCGGCAGGCAATGGCAAACCTCCGAGTGTATTTCTGCCATGAAAAAGCTCCTCATAAAAATATCTGCCGTTCGGAGTCGGCTTGAAACTGTAGGTCCCTCCATTTGTGAAACCACATCAAGACGCACAACACAAATAGGAGGAGGAGCTCGGCCAAACACCCAAAAAGGGTGCACGCGCCAATTATACATATATGGGAATAAGTTCCCGTCCTTCCTTAGCCAAAGTTACAAATAATGAAGAATTTCCATTAGAAGCTACAACTTTACTTCATCTTTCAGGCAGCATACGGATTCCTGTGACGAAAAATTCGTGTTTTTTGTACTCGATCCATGCATTGAGCAACTGTGCGATGCTCTCGTAAGAAGTGAACAGCTCTTCAATAAGGGCTGCCTGCATTGATCGGAACAGATGGTAATCCGAAGTTGCAATGCCTGGGAAACACCGCAAGTGGTGCAAGATTTCCAAATTCAGTCCCTCTGAATATTTCTGGACCGATTTAGCAAGGTGTGGTCTGACGATATCATGCAGCAAAATCAGTTAGTCATGTCTACCGTCCCATTCCGGCCGCTTTTCTTTGAGATCTCGATTCAAAACGCATTAGCTGCAGTAGGCAATGATCGTCAGTGATGGTTTCTGATGGTTTAAGGAGTTCATAATAGATGACACCCTTCTGATTCCTCTAGATGCTCAGCATAACCTTTGACGCATGCATTTTTTTTTTTTTTGCTGCCGATGGACCTGGTTCACCTGGCACGCTCCAACATTTTTGACGCTTAGGGTTATCATTATAGTCCAATTTTTCGTCACCAGTGACGATTCGATGCAGAAAACCTTTTCTTTTCTGTCGTTCAAGCAGCATCTCACATGTTACCAAACGTCTCTCGATATCCCCTCCTTCAATTGATGTGGCACCCTTTCTTTCTTGCTTTCTATCTTGCTACCTCCTCGACATGCGTCTTCATCCAATACTTGTTGTAGTTGACTATCTTCGAATTTTTTCGGTGCCCCTTCGCGATCTTTATCACTCACGTCGAAATTGACACTTTGGAAGGAGCGTAATTACCGTAAATACTGATTTATATACGACCCGTTTCAGCTGCACTTTTCTTTAAAAGGTACTAATGAAGCACGACTTCTCACAAATGCTGTTTTGTCGGGACGAATGTAAACATTTTTGACGTCAGATAAAAAAGGATCTTTACAGTTCACACGAATGTCAACCACTATGATCGAGACCTCACATATACACCTTCAAATCACCAGTATATTACTGGAGCGAACACAAAAATAGTGTCAGCAGCGAAAGCTCTTTCACGTGACTCTCCCTGTTAGTGGCTAAGTAAAAAGATTCTTTAACCTAAGTGCCGATTTCGGCGCCAGTTGTTTGCTGTAGACCTCAATCGTGCATGACATTCATCGCTGTCATAGGCGTAGTCTTTAGTGGCCCGCTTATGCAGAGACTAGCACCCCTTTAAATACTTTCTAAACGTTTTACCATAGTTTTTTTACAAGTGTTGGCCACCAAACCAAGATACCGTATGTTATGATTGGTCTTACTACTGCTGTTGATAGCCAGTGTACTATTTTAGAGGTTGTGAGCCCCATTTTGCTCCTGCAATTCTTATGTATGTATGGAAGGGCTGTGGCTGCTTTCTTTACTTCATTATTTATCGTTTGTTTTCACGAAAGCTTCCTATCCAATATAAGTCCTAGATAGCTTGCATCTTCCCCGACTGAGGGTGTGATTTCATCAAGGATGGGGCAGCTTGGAACGGGTATCCTGTGTTTTCTGGTGAAAATAATTAGTTCTGTTTTGTTGAGATTTACCCCAAGACCAATCAATTGAACCCACCTGCTTACATCATGCAAAGCGTTTTGCATTATATTGCAGAGGACCTCTGGGAATTTTTTGATGGATCTGCGTATCGTCAAGAGACGCAACGTCGAAATTGCGAACCTGCCTAGTAGCAACTATTCGATAAATTTCATAAGTCAATTAAGGGATAACACCACTGTAGAAATTTCAAAAAATTGATTTTTTTTTTTATAAGCTTAAAAAATTCTTTGAACCTTTTAAAATACAGAACAAAAAGTTTTATACGTTACCGAAGTCTATTTCATAAATATTTTAAGCTTTTAACCAAGCGTTAGTGACTGCTACCTAACGACTTCTCCAAATTTCCAAACTTTAAACGCGTTTTTCTCAAAACACGTTTTCTGAAATTGGCACGCAGCATAACTCAAACAATTTTTAATACAATAGTTTTAATCGGGTTTTTCACTACGTCTGTATAATAACCTTCTTAAGAGAAGAGCGTAGGGGTTTTTCGATAGATTAATTTAAACTATTGTTATAATTATTTAAATGCCGTTTTTTTAGTCCAAAATAGAGTTTTTTCCTTCAAATGCTTGCTAATTCCACAAAAATAAATATTTTTTAAATCCCCTACGTGTTTCTCTAGCTATTCTTATCTAGATTAAGAAAAAAAATGTTTCTTTGTTCCAGATTAAAATTTGCACCCTCTGTGCTGCGTGCCGCGGAGCTCCTTCAAGAGAAACCACATTACAAAAATGTCTCCAATACCGCCATTTTGTAAAATTTTTCGATCAAATTTTGTAGTTTTGATTTTAGTATATAAGTAATAACTTTCCAAATCAGAGTGATTGTTTTCCCTTTCTTTCTATACAAAAAAATTCTTTAAAAATCGTGTTTATTTTACGCGTGTAGAGTGGTGTTACCCCTTAATATAATAAATTATTGCATTTTTTATTCCTAATATGAAAGAAAATGGCCGTTCTACATCTTTTCTTCGATTAAGACTTCTTCTAAGGATATACTGCACAAAAAAATTTTTTTTCGACTCTGCTTTTGTTTTGTTTTTTATATGAAGTTTTTCGAAAACAGTGCATTCTCAATAGAAAAATTAAAAATTTTTGCAAAAAATCATTCAAAAATTGTTCGAGCAAAAAGGGGTTTTCTCGCATCAACAGCGAAAGACGGCATCTTTGAGATATTTCTCCCATACTAATACTTTGAATATATCTTTCCTACCATTGACATTAACGCAATAACAACGCATTTAGGCAAAAAATTTATTTCTATATAGCCGAAGGCCCTAGTAACCACCGCTTATCTTTATTGGATTAACTATTTATTATAAGTTCTCATGCAAATAAATTAATTAAAAATTTCTCTAAAACTCTGCAGTGGCTTATCACCTTAAATTTGCCTAAAACTCAGTACAATTTCCGCAAAATAGCCAAAATTTCATTCACTCCTTTACAATTTGTTAATGCATCTTTCTAATCAGCCATCCATTCAATTATGCACATAGATTTCCATTCTAAAAAATTTCAATACGAAAGCACCGCAACTCAATTCAATTACTCTATTTACCGTTTTTTTTAAGCATTTCATTAATTATTTATATTCACCCATCCGTTTGCACTCACCTGTAGGTAATCTTCTCATGTGGATGCGAATACTCTGGTGGCTGCCAAGTCAGTTGCATCCAGGTCGCGCTATGTGATGTAATCGATAGCGAATGCGGTGGCGAGGGGGCGCCAAAGGTATTATTGCTGAATTTAGCTATAAATTAAATGGAAAATTTGTAATTATGTGAATGTATGTAGATGTGGCAAAGTAAAATACCAAATTAAAATCAAGCTTGGATTAACGAAAATAAAATCAAATTTCCAAAAATACGCAAAATAGCACAAAAAGATAGCCAATGTCAAATGCCGACCGCATTTGATCAGCTTATAAATAATTGCATATGTGTGCGAGAGCATTTATATACGTAATCTAATACGTTGTGCAGTATTATTACCGTGCAGGAAAAAGGTGAGCAAATAAAATGAAGCGTCTACATTTTTTTTTGAAGTACTTGAGTTATCGTCAAATAAGCTACAGAATAGTTAATTGTTCTTCGGTCTGAACAGGCTGCTGTACTGCAGAATCCAATGAATATATTTCAAATGTGCTTCAAAGAGCATACAATAAATTATATCAAGTTATAAGGAAAAATTCGGCAAGAGCATGGATCTAAAGTCATTTTCCTGCGCCCAATTTTGAAAGAAGCTAAATATAGTAATATATATATATATATATATAATATAAAATATAATAATATTGGTCTGCAGTTAATATGGAGACCGCCGTAGCCGAATGGATTGGTGCGTGACTACTATTCGGAATTCACAGAGAGAACGTAGGTTCGAATCTCGGTGAAACACCAAAATTAAGAAAACGTTTTTTCTAATAGCGGTCGCCCCTCGACAGGCAATGGCAAACCTCTGAATGTATTTTTGCCACGAAAAAAGCTCCTCATAAAAATATCTGCCATTCGGAGATGGCTTGAAACTGTAGGTCCCCCCATTTGTGGAACAACATCAAGAAGCACACACCACAAACAGGAGGAGGAGCTCGGCTCAACACCCAAAAAGGGTGTATGCGCCAATTATATATATCATAAATATAATATACATATATTTTTCGTGCTATGAATGTTACTTTTTGCCCAACGAAGAATGGACACGAAAAATATTGGTCGAACGAAAATCGTTACAACATCAAATTTCTATAAACTATTGAAACGATTTTTATTTAATTTTCTTCTTTATTAAGCGTACTATGTTAAACAAAAAACTCATGTAAATTCTCTTTGTTATAAACAAAAAGGCGCAATATAGATTTAACTGCTCTCATTAGCTGATGGGCATTTTCTTTTGGTACGGAATCTGCCGCTCTCTGCCAATTCATTTTAAACTGCTGCTCATTTTTAATTTATTTTCTTTTTTTAATTTGTAGCAATTTTCTTTTAATAATTACCCAATATTTTCTATTAAAATTTTTCAATGGATCGCAATTATTTGTTTGGTGGGTTGTGGTTCTTTTGAACAATATTTACCCCGTGATTTTCATACCAGTTGACGGCATGGCGGCTGTAACGACACGATGCTAAATTGGGCAAGAACTGAACTGAGCCTTTATGTTGTTTTGTGAATGACAGCAAATGTTTTGGCAAATACTCCTTCAACAACATTTCTTGGTTTTTAATGCCCGTGGGAATGAATGAACGTTTTGCTTTTGAAACTACACTGGCAGAAATGTAGTGATGCAGCAGCAAAAATACAACATTGGCTATGGGATGCGGGACTTATGCTGACAGCCCAAAAAACGGAAGCGGTTCTCGTTACTGCACGCAAAAGGAGGAAGCAGATGGAACTGCGGATTGGCGGTAACGAAATACTGTCGCAAGGGGTAATTAAGTGCCTGGATGTCTTGATTGATGCACAACTCAATTTTAGGCAGCATCGAATTACTGCGAACTCCGAAGCTGCTGCAGTAAACGGAGCATTCACAAGAATTCTGCCAAATATCGGGGGTGCACAAAGTGCAAGAAGACGCCTCTTGTCAACGGTGGTAGATTCTGTTATTCTCTATGCTGCTCCCATTTGGGCGAAAGCTAAACCATCTAACGTATAACACGTAGCACAGGTGTTACGACAGAATGCACTAAAATCCCCTTGCTTACACAGGACCGCCTCCCTATGGATATACATCCACGCGAAATTAGTCATCTGTATGACAAACAGGGAGCAAGTCTATTAAAGGAGAAAAAGTTGCAGAACGCCTTCAATCCATAGAAGAATGGCGACATAGATGAGATCTACCAGTCAACGGGCGTTGGACTCATAGGCTTATACCTAATTCTTTCGGTCGTATCTCCACCGTTTTAAGCTGGCAGACCACCTCTATTGCCACATTTCTTCACCACGAACGAAGATGCAGAACATGTTTCCATTTGACCGTTTTCGCGACGAGAATCAAACAATGGACGTGCTACTTGGACTACCGTTGCAGATGAACAATCGGATACCAGCCGTGTGTGCATCAATCCATAACTAGAATGCTGTTAATACATATGCAACAAAAATCATACAGTACCTCCGATGTAGGCAGGAACTCTTGAGTAAGGAGGCGCTAACTGTTTGACTCACGACGATATCAGATGGAAATAAGACAGTACTAACCAATTTGATATCGCATGCTTCCTATGGTCCACTTGCATCAAACAGCAGAGCAATTGAGACTATCAATGACATAAGACCTCCATATGTCAAAAGGATAAAAAGAACTAGTCCACTACATGAACGCCGTTCTGGGAGCTTCCGAAGTAATGCAGAAAGTAGTTCGCAGAAAGAAGTCTCCCCAAAAGGGGAGGAGGGATTTTTTAGTGGTCACACTATTCAACGTAGTAGATGACGGTCGCTGTAAGTGCGAATGTATTTTCAACCCTAACTCACCCAGCACAAAAAAAAACACCAAATAGGCAGATGGCTCGCCAAACCAAAAATTTGTTGGGAACTTCTCCAACATTTTTAGCTCAAAATCATCTTGGACTCTTCCTCTCTTCGTTGCAGTATCGAGGTCAGCATTCTGAATCTGCTTAAAGTCTTCTTTGACAAAAAAAAGCTATTCAACCGAATCGTCTGAAATTTTAATATGTTGTTCACAACATCAATGACTATCGCCCGTACTAGAATCATATTATTATTTCAATTATTTCATATTTTTTTGATTAAGAAATTGAAAAAAATAGATTTTTAGAGTGTCAAATTCAAAACCGCGCCTTTTTTTGAAATTGTTTTCCCTTATTCTAGTACGGAACATAGCTACAGTCATACTGATTAATTATTTTTGGGGTTTTTGTGTTTCAGATAAATGGAAGAGCCAAAATGGACCACACCGTCCAAGTCAAATTTTACGGGAGGGTCAACTTCAGCGCCATTTTTTAAATTATTAAAATTAAATTTTTTTTTTCAGATTTGAGAGAAAGCAGACGGATCTTCGGTGGCGCACTCATTTTATTGTCTGGTGATTTTCGACAAGCACTGCCCATTATACCACGTTCAACACCCGCTGATGAACTTAATGCATTCTTAAATCATCAGTTCTATGGCGTCATTTACAGAAATTTACTTTGAAAATTAACATGCGTGTACAACTACAACGGGATGCTTCGGCTGGAAATTTTGCAAAACAATTATCGGATATTGGAAATGGGCGAATGGAAATGATGAATCTACATAATGTAGCACCCTGCCAGCAAACTTCTGTAAGATCACAGAAAGCATCGACGAATTGGTGCAAAAAGCTTTTCGCTGCACGGTCTTACATTGAAAATTGGCGTACCCATCATTCTTCTTCGAAACACAAATCCACCACGACTTTGCAACGGAACCAGTCTCTCAGTCAAGAAAATGATGAACAATGTTATCGATTCAACAATTTTGACTGGAAAATTCAAAGGTGAAGACGTACTGTTGCCACGTATCCCAATGATCCCGACAGATATGCCATTCGAATTCAAACGTTTATAGTTCCCGGTGCGACTCGCTTTCGCAATGACTATTAACAAAGCACAAGGACAATCGTTACAAGCGTGTGGATTAAATTTGGAGAACCCATGCTTCTCACATGGACAGCTCTACGTGGCTTGCTCACGGGTTGGAAAACCTGCTGCTTTATTCGTCTATGCGCCAGATGGAAAAACAAGAAATATTGTGTATCCCACAGCACTTCAATAAACATCGAATTGAAACTAAACTTAGTAATATCACAATTATTTCGAAATAAACAAAATCAATAAAATGGTTTAGAATGAATTGAATATTTGTGTACTAATTTTTCTTTAAAGTTATTTTTTTTAGATTTATTTTAGTTGTTGCGTAGCAACGCGCGCCGGGTACAGTTAGTAAATAAATAAAAATCCTAGAAATTGTAAATATCGTTTTTCAATTTTTTTATGAAAAAGAAATTCCTGAAAATACCCTAAGTTTTCGAGCTCTAGACCACCGGGACTCCTTTGCATGGGTTGAAGTTGACTTTAAAGCTATGCTCTACTGTATCTGTTTCTTATGGAAAAACTGTTCTAAACAAAAAACATAGTTCCATAAAAAGTAACCCACCCTAATATATACTTATATATTAGTTTGGGAGGAAAAAAATCCATTATTTTGAAGACAATAGTAGATGGCTGTAGCGACCGACATCTCGTAAAGTATCGATCAGACAATTTAAAGTTTATGCTCTTTGTCATGGTGACATTTCACGCTAAAGAACCTATTTCGCTGTTTGTTCCATTCAGTTTTGAGTTACATGGTGTTAACAATGGAAGTGCAAAAGGCTCAAAATCAAAATTTCCATCACTCAAAACCAAAACAAACTCTTAGATCCCATTTATAACTGCATAGTTAGTAAGACTATTATTGTTTTTTTTATTGTAGTTAAATAAAAAACTGGCGGCATGTTTGATCTTGCCACAAATTTTGATTTGTGAGAGTCACAGAAAAAGAAGAAGCAGAAGAAGAAAGTTGTAGAGTAGAGATTTAATTTTGTAAAAGCTTTATTTGCCAACTATTCACATTCGTATTCATATCTTTGATATTTCCTAGTGGAAAATTGAATAAAATCCTACTTGAAAAAATTGGAATGAGAACTACTTAGTTGCAGCGCAAAAGTGTCCAATCACTTCGTGTTCCTACAGGGTAGCATATGTATGTAAGTGCGCTTTATTTATTTTTATTTATTTTCTATACTAAGCCAAACTCACCATTCTCATCGTCGGTCGTATTGATCAGCAACATTGAAGATGGCAACGCTGTGCCAAATCGTCCGCGCGTCACCACCATAATCCGATACAATGCGTGCGGCTCCAAATTCGTCAGCGCAATGCTGGTCTCGTTTGTGGTTAATTCCTGTATGCGCCATTGCCAAATATGAATGCGTGCCACCAAGCGGACAAGTACACATGCCGCACACAGTAGATAGTTGCAGTGGTAGTGGTGGATTTATATGCCATTGGTGGTTGTCGGTTGTCGGTTCGCAGTCATCGGTGTATTTTCCATTTGCAGTAAAGCAGCGGCAGCAACATTGTATTAGCAGCAATAGCAGCCAATCAATTTCGAAGCAATCATTTAAAACATGCAATTGAAATTTGAAATTGAAAATGAAATTGCAATTGAAGGGGAAATATTTGAAACGCTATTCTAAATATATATGTAATTTTCGTTGCAGCATTAACAACAATAACATTTGTATGTACGTGTATGTGTAAGTAAATGCTTATATTTTGTAGATTGCGGTTTTTGGGTAATTGTTGTTGGTGCGCGTGCGAGAGGTATTTCTGTTAATGCGTTGGAGGTATTAGCGAACGAATAAAGCCTCCAGTTATGCAGAGGCTTAATGTTGGAATAATTGATTTTGACCGGCCGTTTACTAAAACCATGAAAAGTTATCAGAATTGGCGTGCAGTGCCGTGCAACTAAAAGAAACAAAAAAACATTGCATTGGGCTAAAAAACTTGAGGATAGTGTTTAAATTCTGGTCGGAAAACGGTCCACTTGCTGATGGAATGAACGCAGAGCTGCGATGAAGAAGTGTATTGGAGGAAGCCCTTCAGCTTTGATTTATTACCAAGGGTACTGGGTGCATCAAACGGCTTTCTCTGGCGCATTCTGCGAAAGATCCAATTTTTTATAAAATATTTTCACTCAATCAATTTATTTTCTGAATAATTTTATTGAATTTTAAGTTATTATCATTTTTAATTAAGGCGACTTCATTAGAGGTGGTGGCACTAGGCCAACAACAACATTATGTATAGGGCCCAGCACTCGAAGTGCAACCAATTTCAGACTGCTAGCGCATCTGATGCACGAGCATCAGCTGTCTGTTAGTTGACTAAATGACAGTCCAGAGTATTGTTTACAAGCGCGGAGAAGCATTTGGCCGAGAGTAAAGGTGGAAAAGGAAAATCAGTAATTAATTTCAAGCGCAAGAGTGTGATTGCATTTAGCTGGGAAATCACAACTTGCGATTATTGGTGAGCTCGGCACGAGCGAGTAGGGTTGGAGGAGCAGTATTCTGCTAAGAGCTCCCCATCAAACTCAAATTCAGGCTACAGGATCACTGCAGTGTGTTCCAAGCAGAGGTGGCCGCAATTAAAGAAGCAACTGACTGGCTACTTACTTGCGTAATAACTGTTAAGAAGGTAAATATTTACTACGATAGCCAAGCGGCAATTAGGGCCCTAGGCTCTATTATGGTGCATTCGAAACAGGTCAGGGAATGCCTGGTCTCTCTCTCGATTGCATCAGAATTCTTTGATATAAAGATAATTTGGGTACCTGGTCACAGTGATAGTGCTGGAAACTGCGAAGCCGACGAGCTGACCAGACAAGGGACCTGTGAGGTAGTGTGCCCGCGAAAGGATAGGGTCGGGATCCCCTTGGCAACCTGCGTTCTACTCTTAGAAGGATGGGCTTTGCACCAATTCAGCGAGCGCTGGGCAAGTACACGAACGTGTAAGGTCGCAAAGTCCTTCTTGCCACGTTTGGATAGGAGGCGTTCCAGGGATATTCTGAGGATGACAAAATCTCATCTCTCAAATTTCGTGGGCCTCCTCACGGGCCACTGACTGCGGGGTATACTTACATACCGTGAGACTCCGAATTGCTTCGAGTCCTTTTTGCGTCAACTGTATAGAGGATGAGGTGGAATCATCTCAGCACCTGCTCCTTAGCTGCCCAGCTCTCGCGGGACTAAGATTCAAGCATTTTGGTTCTCACTTCCTTTCTGCGCCTGCTGATATAGCAAGTCTTGATATCAAAAATCTGATGAACTTCATCAGCAGCATAAAGAGGCTAACACAACAGCAAATTAGTCACCATTCATAGTCCACAAATACTCACCCCTCCCCATCCCTTTCCCTTTCTTCCTTTTTCCTTCACCCCTTTGGAACCTCTTGCAATGGTATCATAGAGGATGAACCAAACTTCTTTCGTTCAAGTGGGCTCACTTTCTGGGCAACCATCACTACCTAATCTAACCTAACCTAACTATTACTCGTTACAATCATACTAGTAGCATCGCGAAAAGGCATAGAGATGACTACAACATCATGTGAAATGGTTCAAAAAGTGAAGAAACGACTTGAGCGAAATCTCCGACGAAGTGCCAATCAAATGGCGAAATAACTGAAAATATATGACCGTAGCAAGAGCGAAAGAGTTGCTTTGCTTGGCCGAAAACGATCAATTTCCGCACATTGTGTTTTCTGAGAGGAAAATTTTTCAAATTGATCAACTCGTAAACTCCCGAAACTATAGGGTTTGTTTGACCCCTTTGGAGAACAAAGTCCGAACTAAAAGATTCACGAGTTTCGAGGCGCTGAAAAAAGCCATTGTCCGCGAGTAGGCCAAAATACCTGCAAGTCACATTCGGGCAGCTTGTGACTCGTTTCTGGACCATCTCAAGGCCGTAGTCAAGGCGAAAGGTGGTCATATCGAGCAAAAGTAAATTGATTCTTAATTTTGTATTATTTTCACACATTTTTTGCTTTGAATTGAATAAACGTAATTTTCCAAACTAAATTTATGGATTTTATAATTGGTTACACTTCGAGTGCCGAAATGAGGGGATAAGCACCACCAATACTGTAAATGGCGTTTTTCACAAAGGTGAGGGTTGTATTTTTGAAGCGCATTTTGCGTTATTTTTAGGTTTCCACATTTTTAATTTCGACACTTTTTTCGTTTTTCGAAATTAAATTTTTTGTTTTTACTTTTAGTTTATTTTAATATCGATATTTTCTTGCTATTTCGGTATTAAATGTTTTGGAGTTCAACCTTTGAATTTTCGACTCACAAACATATCACAACAGGTCAGATCAGATCATAAATAGACAAACTGTGAGATAAAGTACCGAAAATTATAGTTACACATAAATAATTTGCTCTTAATAAAGGCCAGTGCAAATGGAATTGTTTGCGTAGTCATACAGCAGTAAAGCTACTCCCAAATAAAAAAATAGAAAACATAACTAAATACTTAACACTTAGCGTTGTACGTGGGCAATGCTTATAAACGGCCGGCTGAAATTAGTAGCAACAGCAGCAAGCCAACTATCAGGCGAGGTTGCACGTTTTTACAGCTACGACAGCTACTGCCACTGATACCAGAGTTTCTCCTGTTTTTCTATTTTTTTTCTCTCTCTCTCTCTCTTTCGCTCTTAATGACAGCAATATGACATCATATGGCATAACACAGCCGCGCGAACAACGAGTCAGGCAATAAAGCAATAAATTGCTATGCTACGCCACTTGATGCGTTCAAAGTGTACGCTTTAATGTGTGGCGCATGCGCAAACTGTCTTGCCACACCGGGTCACGCCGTTTCACAAATTCGAAACTAAGTCAATGGCAAAGCAGCTGTGCCCAATTTGGTGTGCGTTGCAATGCTGTGCCACCTGCTTCGTGCAATGCGTTTTCGCGCGTTGCGGTGATTATTTCTGCGATAGACTGCAGTGGCAAATGGTCGGACGGGCACTAAAGTTTAATGAACATTATAAATATTCATATGTTACAAGTAATTTAACCCAGTGGTTGCCAAAGTAGTTTTGATTGTACCGCAATGGTGATTTTCGATTTTTTTCGTGATAATGCAAGTACATAAAAGTGCATATGTATATGTATATGTATATGTATAATATATGTATCCCATCAGAAGATTAATAATTTTCAGAATTGGCGTCGTACT
Source organism: Anastrepha obliqua (assembly GCF_027943255.1). Classification (NCBI taxonomy): domain Eukaryota; kingdom Metazoa; phylum Arthropoda; class Insecta; order Diptera; family Tephritidae; genus Anastrepha; species Anastrepha obliqua. The sequence goes on along the minus strand of NC_072894.1, from coordinate 108,048,109 downwards.
GGACCGCTGGAGTATATAAACTGACAAGCACTGGGCCACCTCTCATTACGTGTGGAGGGGCAACCACTTTTATGAAAAAGCTTTTCCATAAATTTTGGTGTTTCATACCCATAGCGGGTTTTGAACCCGGTTACTTCTCACAATAATGGTAATATGTGGCAGAAACAAGAAGATCAAGAAGTGTTTTTCGGCGTTAACGACGATTAAAAGTTAAACCAAGACCTCATCTCAAGGTGAATTAAATAGTGGAGGTGGCAGCTTCCCAAAACCGTTTGTTTATTTTTCGCGAGATTTTCACAAGCCTGACGTCAGGCTCCTTTCCATTACAAAACGAAGAGAAATTCAAATGAAAATTCAGTGAATCGCTTGGTAATATTGTGGTTTGTGAAATTTAAGTTAAATAAAGTAATGAAAACGAAGTGACGCGTGAAAAATTGTGAAGGCCCAAATTAATATAAATTCTCCAAATGCATATTTTCCCCGTTTTTATGCGGATAACGCCGTGACAAGGAGGTGTGTGTGTGTATAATTTCTTGTGTTTGGTAGTTTCTGTTGCTTTCGCCTACTCTTCCTCTTCCTTTTATTTGTTTATGCATGAAACCTGACGACACAACGAGCTCGGAACGTGCAACTTTGCATTCTATAGATCGTCCTTAGCCCTTTCTCTTATCATGCCTAATAATAGTATTCTGCTTTTTATGCCCACTGCTGAACGTATGGTTGGGCGATCAATAAGGACTAGTTCGATATTTGGTGAGATTTATCTGGTTCCCTCTCATATAAATTTGTTGCCCTTCTCTATGAAAGCTAATGTTATTTTATGTTTGCAGAATATCTGTAGAATTTTGACAAATCAACTTATCTCGTCTTTGAATTTTCTCTATAGCAATCACTAAAGTGTCATATAAAACATGCTAAGATCTCACATCCCTCAGAACGCAATTTGAGTACAATTTAAAAATTAGTTGCTTGCATTACAATTTTTTTATATTTAGTTAATATTGCTGGTGCCTAAATCACCAACAAATTTTATACTGACGAAAGCCGCCATCCCCACAATTGAAGAGAGATTCATGACGAATATAAAGAAACTTATATCTAAGCTATTTCTTTGCTACACCAGCGCTTTATACGAAGCAGTAGTAGGCGAGCTTCAACAAAGTAAGACCGAACGTCGCAAATCGACAACTACAATGCGCATCGATTACGCCAGAGTGATTAGTATCACTTCCACTTCACTTCGCCAGAATGAACTGTATCCGCCCTGATTGATGAAAGAATCTAGTTTTATATTAAACTTAGCGAAATATGGCAAAAATAACACCAGCACCAGTGCTTACCTACATATTTTTGCAGAAGTCACAACTCCTCTGCTTCCCGAATGGAGCTTAATTTTCACCGATAGGTCAATAATTGATACTAATACAGGGTGGCTGATGAAAGCCGCTACCAAAAAAAAATTAAACAACTTTTTTTCTTTTTAAGTTATCTGTTCCATTTTTGTTTTAATTTGCAGATTGATCTTTAAAATTTATTAAAATGGATAACTGGGACACGCAAACAAGAATTTGGATAGTCCGCCGCTATCACGCACTGGAGTCCGTAGTTTTGGTACAGAGAGAGTACAGGCGGATGTTTGGCGGCGATCCCCCGAGCAGATGGACCATAATGAGACTGGTGAATAATTTTGCTGAGCAAGGAACAGTCGCAAGAAGGCCTTATCATCGAAACCCACCAGTTCGGACGGAGGAAACGATCGCTACTGTAGCTGCAGCTATACAAAGCAATCCAAGGGTTTCAACAAGAAGCTTATCTGTTCAACTTGGTGTCAGCCGACAGTCTTTGCAAACAATAATGCACAAAGATTTAGACTTATTTCCCTACAAAATTCAAATGGTTAACAAACTGAATGCAGTAGACTTGCCGATTCGCTTGGAATTTTGCCAGAAGATCCTGCAAATGGTGGAAGAAGACCAAAACATGTTAAACTGCCTTTTCATGTCTGATGAGGCCCATTTCGATTTAAACGGCAATGTGAACAAACAAAATTGTCGAATATGGAGTACTTCTAACCCACAGATACTCCACGAGACGGAATTGCATCCTCTTCGCGTGACAGTGTGGTGTGCGGTTTCTTCACGCTGTATCGTCGGGCCTTATTTTTTTGAAGAAAATGGTCACACCGTTACGGTTACACGGTATTTGAAAATGCTGAAAGAATTTTTCTATCCAGAACTACGCCGAAGAGAATTCCAGTAATTTGCACGGATAGCAAATCAGTCATTTACTCGATAATGAACACAATAAACATATCAGGAGCAAATTATTAGCAAAAAAATTATATATATATTTATATTGGTGCGTACACCATTTTTGGGTGTTTGGCCGAGCTCCTCCTCCTATTTGAGGCGTGCACCTTCATGTTGTTCCACAAATGAAGGGACCTACAGTTTCAAGCCGACTCCAAGCGGCAGATATTTTTGAAGTGAAACTTCTTTTGTCTCGAAGGATGAAACGCTGTGAGGAGTAAAACTACGCTAAACTACGTAAAACTCACGCTATGCCAGCGCCATCTGTTAAAAGACTGGCGTGGCGTGTCGTCGTGAATGTAATGCGGTCGTTTATTATTGCATTCTTATCGAATGTAATTTGTAGATATGACATTTGATTGACGGCCGCCGTAGCCGAGTGGGTTGGTGCGTGATCACCATTCGGAATTCACAGAGAGGTCGTTGGTTCGAATCTCGGTGAAAGCAAAATTAATGAAAACATTTTTCTAATAGCGGTCGCCCCTCGGCAGGCAATGGCAAACCTCCGAGTGTATTTCTGCCATGAAAAAAATCTGCTCATAAACATATCATAAAACAAAATGAAATAAATGTATAAAAAAAAAAAAAAAAATTTTCTTGTGATTCGAACCAAGGATTTCGGATCGGAAGCCCACATTGCTAGCCGCTGGGCTATCACGCTGTGCTGTCGCCGCAAAATAATGTATCATAAATCTGTTTACCATACCAAAGACCATACACTTTGCGAACGCATTTCGGTGGAAACAGTTGACAGTTATCCCAAACACAATATTATTAGTAACGCGAGACGCGTCATAGAGTGTGTGTGTAGTTTTGAGCAAATCTTACAAACATATTTTGTTTTGTTGATTGATTTCTGTTAAATATGGCATCAAATCAACAAAAACGGAAACCGAAAACAGGTGCTGAACGGCAACGTGAGTATTTGGAGCGTAAAAAATTAAGAGCTACTGTTGAACACCGTGACAGGGAATCCTCCGGTTGTACGATAAGTGATAATTTGTAGTACCAACAACAAGATGCGGAACTACCATTGATGCAGTATTTCATCGATACCTTGATAGACTAGAATGTAGATCATTTTTTACGTATTTCAGTTACCATAAAGCCCTTGTTTCATTTTTGGAAAACGAATCCAATAATGATAATGACAATGCCGAGAACCAAATGTAATTGAGTACAATAAATTCATTTCTTTTTATATTAAAATAAATAAATAATTCTGTTTAATAAAATTCCATTCCATGCTTTCCATGACTTCTGCATGCATTATATTGAAATAATAGTTAAATTATTGATTTGTTGATAAAAGAAGTTTCACTTCAATCGTGCGGGTTCCGTGAACTACCACACACTTTCTTTTTTATGAGAAGCTCTTTTTCATGGCAGAAATACTGTCGAAGGTTTGCCATTGCCTGCCGAGGGGCGACCGCTATTAGAAACAACTTCTTCTTCATTTTTCGTCTTTCACCGATATTTGAACCAACGTTCTCTGTGAATTCCGAATGGTAGTCACGCACCAACCCATTCGTCTATGGCGGTCGCCTTTAGAAAATAGCGACCGCATAAAACTCATGTGCGTTCCAGGTCATGCAGGCATAAAAGGAAGCAATCTAGCGGGAACAATCAACGGCCTAAACTTGCTAGGAAAGAACCACTTTTCACTTTCGACTACATTTCGAAAAAAGACGTATATACAAATGTATATATCACAGGCCCTATCAGACACAAATGGTCACTTAGGAATCCAATTCGCACCATCATATCGCAAATAATCCAAACAGGATAAAGCCAAACTAGCTATTAAATTTCCATTGTAACGATATCAAATCATTTGACCGTCTACGACTAGGGTACTTAATCGCCACCCGTTTCCAGTGGTTCCAGCCCTCCATGCTGCCAACACTGTCACTCATCGTCTTTAACGGTCTGCCATCTACTCGACGACTGCCCCCCACATTATGAACAAATCAGAAAACGTATCTTCCATTACCAAATACCTTCTACACTGTTTAGAACTATTTCCTCAGAAAATATATCAAAAATATTAGAATTTATAGTTAAATCAGAATTGAAAATATTGATTTGATGTTTTTCCTCTTACATGTTTCTATATTTTTACCAGTCTTTTAGTCTTAATTATTTAAATTTTCTGGTCTTACTTTTACATGGAAGACCTGTTAATTTTACATCAGCGATCAAAGGTCCTGGCAGCGCGTGCTCCTCTTTTACGTGTAAGAACAATTTTATTATTATTTCACGCTTGTAAATAAATAAATAAAATAATATTGAAAAATGTAGCAAAAGTGAAATCTTGTCCCAGTTGGCAGTTAAGATGTCGACGGAAAAAGTAGAGATCTTCGTTCACAGGTTCACATCATTTCACACCAAAAATATATTATATCTTATTAGACGCATTTCCACTGAATAACTGCTATTCCCTCAACCACTTCTATTATATGCCACTTCTATTATATAAATTGTTCGAGGAACGAGATAGTTTGAGCTGCCAGTCATACCCCAATGGTCATTGTATCGCTTGTCTTGTCATCTACATATAGTCTCACCGCTGACTTCTTCACTGAGATCTGTGCAATAAAATCTAAAAAGTGCAAGCTTAGTATATTTCCTAAAGCTGCTGACGAAATTGAGTATATTTCCCTGCAAATTCCGCAAAAAAAAATATCCGCTGATATTCGTTTTTACTTATAACCTTGACATCCTATTACATGAATTTTTATCTATTCGTTTTAGCATCGATGCATCTAAGTGGCGTAAAAATTATGCAAAATCCGTGAAAGCACTTAAGTGACTAAGTGGGCACATTAGAGTGGGTCGAAAAAAAATTCGCAAAATCACACAATATTTGCAGACTTATGCAAACAGTATGTGGAAGGAAATGTTTTTTATTTATTTCTATCTTTTTTTTTATTCAGTCTCACGAATTTCACCTAAGCAATGAGATTTAAGGGGGAAAACCACTGCGAACGCGTGAAGCGATTAAGCGATTTTCATGATTTTTTTTTTATAAGTAGGGATGATTATTTGAGGATCGGACAAATTATAATTTATTTAATATAGCATATATTCAACTATACTGACACAAATTTTTATTAAAAACTATTAAAAATTACAATTGTTATAAATATTAATGCCATGACGTCATAAAAAACTGAGGCACCCTGGTGGCCACGATACAGCGGTGAAAAATCATCTGAAAGCAAAAACCCCAAAAAATTCGTATTCTATACATCAATGGCTATCGTCGGTTTTTTTATTTCTTTTTTTTTGAGAAAATGGTGCAGGTTTGAAAAATGAAATTGTGTTGTTACCCTTTTTTTCGTTTTCGAAAGGCTTGAAAAAATAAAATTTTTGGAATTTCTAAAAACGGCTACGGACAACTGTAGCCAATACATGTACAAATGTTAAAAAAAAATGAAATCGGTTCATAAGTCTTCGAGAAATCGAGGCCACCGTGTTCAGAAAAGTTGAGAAAAACGCGTTTAAAATTTTCATTGGCCGTTGCAACTCACTACTTGCACTTATTATATTGGGTATAACTTCGGCAATTCTCAAGATTGTAAGTTAAAATTTATTTAACATATTTTTGAATATGTCTACTTTAAGAAAATGCAAAACAAAAAAAAATGGTTTTTTTATTTAATTTTTTTTTTTTTTAAACACCACGTTCCCCCTTCAGCACTAGCGAGGCTTAACAAAAAATTCTTAGTTTTATGAACCGCTCTAGGTTAGGTTAGGATGCATAGTGTGATGATGGAGTCGTGTTAAACATAGTTCGCGATACATTTCTTGGCGAGCTTTAAGGGGTTATATACAGTTAGAATTTTCAAAAAATCGATTTTTTTATTTTATTTTCTTACAGTAGATATATTTGAGAATACACACAGAAAATTTAATATCGTTCCGGTGAATATTTTAGAAGTTGCACGCAAATTTGAAAAGGAGTTTCAGAGTGCTTGAAAGTGTTATTCAAACCTTTAACGGGTTTTTCTCTAAATAGTGTTTTCAAAGTCGGTGACCAACATTACTCGAAAACGACTAAGCCGATTGGTCTTAAATTTTAACATAAGCTTTTTAAGTACATTTTTTAGTAACTAACCGAAGATTTTTTCTCTTCAATAAATATTTTTTTTTTATATAAATAATTTAAAGCCGAAATTTTGATCAAACATCAATTTTTTTGTTTGAGAAACCGCCATTTTGTCAAAAAAATTTATTTTGCTTATTCCTTTGATTAATTACCAGATCTAAAATTACTTTAACGAAATCTGTTTGGTTTTTTTTATTTCAGAGCATCAGTTCAGAGATATAGTGGTCACGGGAAAACGTCTTTTTTGAGAGGAGCTCAAGCAGACCAGCTGTAGCTCCTTTCCAAATAAATATTTTTACTAATACTAAGTCTTAAAATACAGCTGAAAGACAACATAATACGTGTACAAATTTTTAGATCAATAAATTTAAAAGTTTTCTCAGAAAAAATTCTGGAAAATTCGCTTTTTTTCGCTCTAACTGTATATATCCCCTTAATAAAAAGTTTAAATTTTTCTTTTTAATATCCTTCAGAGATGAAAAATATACCGATCCCAGGCAGTTGTAACGAGTCATGCTTAGAGCATGGCAGTGGCAAAGGAGATGTTCTAACGTACCCTTTTCATTATCGTATTGACGAATCGCATTTTAGCTGCGAAACGATGTTCCGTCAGTATTCCAACCAATATTATACATTATTGCTTTTGGAGAGATAAAAAAAGTTGGTTGTTTTCGCGTTGCAAGTTCGAAGCATTATTTTGACAATCCTGTGGAAGGATGCGGCTTTCCATATAGACTGAATTAAGCAACCTAAAACAGCCAAAAAAAATTTTCTTCGGAGTTTGGCGATTTTTATAAGTAAAGTATAATTGTAAAGGGATTAATTTAATTATTACTATAAAGATTTTTCTTCCGCTACCTTTTTCATTTCCGAGGTCACATTTCTGTAGTGCAGTTTTGTGTTCAGAGTTGTAATTCCCTAAATGCATATTTTTCGTTTAATACTACTGGACATTAATGCCAAAAAATGTCTCATGGATGCGTGGGCGCAAGCACACAAGCATAAATCTTGTAATGAGGAAGATGAAACGCCACTCTGAAGTAATGCGAAAGTGGGGGCGACGGTTCCAAACAAGGGGTAGTTTTTTAGTCTCCGGACATACCATTGCTGTGACGGCGGTTTTGAGGAAGCATTCGGCATTTTAGTAAAACCCCTCATGCGCAAATAAAAAATAAAAAAAATGCCTCAGCCTTGCGTTATGCCATACGGCGATGTTGCTCAACCATTTTGGGCACAGCATCGATATATTTTGGCACAACAACATATTTTAGACGAACTTCGCGGCATTCGTTGAGGAGCAAAAAACGACCACAAAAAATCAATTTGATGGTAATAAAGAATAGTTTTTACTCACCATATATAGATTTTAGTTCATCGCTGCATTCTTGTCTTGTTAATCCACGTTGAAACTTGTGGAGACTAATAACTTGAAAATGTATTTAATTCCTCTACATGAGTTTTTAAAGCCCACTGTAAACAACGCTAATAAGGTCAAGCACACAAAAATGTTCTGAGTGCATTTTTGGTAAAATATGTAAAATTTTCCAATGGAAATGAACTCGTAACTCCAGAAGTACCCAAGACCGGAAATATAAATTGCAACGCTCGTATAATTTCTTTTTCTTTCAAGATACTCTCTACATAATGAGATGAAATTTCTGTGATACATAATTAAAGGCAACCACGAAAGGACCATCAAGGACTTCAGGATGCAGGATGCCTTAAATATAACCTGGGAGTGGTGTGGAAAAGGGGGATTATCAATCAACCCTTCCAACTATTACCCAATAACCCAGGAAAAGGGTTCTAAATATACCCACAATGGGAACGAATGGAACAAAGGTACATCTAAACGAAGAAGTTAAATATCTAGGAATTATCTTGCATAAATAACTCGCTTGGGAGGTCCACCTCAATTTATTAATAAAAAAGGCTACGAAAAACCTTTTGGCAACAAAAAAACTCTTGGATAAATCCTGGGGTCTGAACCCTAAAATGACCTTCTGGATCTATACCCAAATGGTAAGACCTATTGTGCTATATGCGGCTTTGGTATGGTGGGTTAAAACAAATCAAAATACTGCTATATCAAGACGGTGTTACATTACAAGGGCTGGCGTGTCTAAGCATAACAGGGGCCATGAGAACTACCCCAGCTGCTGGCATGGATTCGCTTTTAAATTTACCACCGCTACATTTAGCAATAGAAGAGGGAAGAGAGCTACTATGCAAGCACTCTCTATTCATATGAAAGAAAAACTTAAATCGGAGATCTTACAGGACTCCTCAATATCTTGAACAGGGTTCAACATGCAGTATGCGTAATACGAGTTCCCAGGCGAATGACCACACGGAATCTGTACTTAATTTTATAAAGAGATACAAGGTTGTCTTCCCGTCTAAGGAAGAGTGGAACACTAACCCGACATGGCTAAATGATGGCTAACAAAAATAGTAGACATATGGTTCCAAAAGGCTCCAAGGAGTAGGGGCAGGATTAGTGGGGTCTAAAGCACACAAATCCCTAACACTAAGTACAGATACCACAATTTTCTAAGCGGAGATCTTCGCCATAATGGAAACAGTGGAAATTATATGCGAAAGATGGTTCGAGAAAGTAATAATTAAAATACTTTCGGATAGCCAATCGGTTCTCAAAGCCTTCAATAGCTTCACATTCAAGTCAAAGGTCCTAATAGAGAGTAGCAATGCACTCAACAAACTGGCCACTCATAATCAGGTCTCACTGATTTGGGTACCAGGACATGAGGGACACAAAAAGGAAACGAGAAGGCAGACTTTCATGCCAAAAAAGGGGCAGAAGGACTATTTATTGGGCCAACCCCATTTTTCGGCTTTAATAAAAATAATATAAAACAGGAAACCAAAAAATGGATCAAACAACAATCAGGGAACTCTGGAACGGCACAAACGGCCTTAATCACTCCAAAAAGTTTTTGAACTTCAATGCCAACAGAACAAAATCTGCTCTAATTCTAGATAAAGAGGGCCTCAGATTACTCTGTGGAGCACTTACAAGTCACTTTGCCTGTAATAAACACTTTAACACAATAGGGTTTTCTAGTACACGATTACGCAGGTTCTGCTGCGATGAAGAGGAGTCTATGGAATACTTAATCACCAACTGTGAGACATTAGGCCAGTGGAGGCAGAGAATCCTGGGCTCCTACCTCCTAGAGGAGGAAGTTTTGCAATTGCTCTCACCTAAGGAGCTGATTCGATTCCTCGGTACACTAAATAATTATAATTAAGTAATTAGAGCCGCGCAATAGATCAATCTGGTCGCAATGCATAAAGGCCTTAGCCTAACCCGTACAACCATTACCATTACAATAACCATTACCATTACCATTACCATTACCATTACCATTACCATTACCATTACCATTACCATTACCATTACCATTACCATTACCATTACCATTACCATTACCATTGTAATTACCATTACCATTACCATTATCATTACCATTACCATTACCATTACCATTACCATTACCATTACCATTACCATTACCATTACCATTACCATTACCATTACCATTACCATTACCATTACCCTTACCCTTACCCTTATCATTATTCTCTTCTTAATTGGCGCGATAACCGCTTACGCGATTTTGGCCGAGTTTAACAAAGCGCGTCAGTCGTTTCTTTCTCGTGCTAACCAGCACCAATTGGACACACCAAGTGAAGCCAAGTCCTTCTCCACCTGATCTTTCCAACGCAGAGGAGGCCTTCCTTTTCCTCTACTATCACCAGCTGGTACCGCATCGAATACTTTCAGAGCCGGAGCATTTGTATCCATTCGGACGACATGACCCAGCCAACGTAGTCGCTGGATCTTTATTCGCTGCGCTATGTCCATATCGTAAAGCTCATACAGTTCATCGTTCCATCGCCTGCGATATTCAGCGTTGCCAACGTGCAAAGGCCAAAAATCTTGCGGAGAATCTTTCTCTCAAACAGTCCAAGCGTCGCTTCATCGGATGTTGTCATCGCCCACGCTTCTGCGCTATACGTTAGGACAGGCATGATGAGAGTATGATAGAGTGTTAGTTTTGTTCACCGAGAGCGGGCAAGAGAGGACAAGAGAGGAGGATGGGTCCATATGTAGAAGTCCACGCAAGTGGGGAAAGTTACTGATCGCCATTCATTTGGGAGTTGCCAGGACGATTCTTCAGCATTTGGTTCAAGCAGCTCACAACTCCCGGGATTAGCCCAAGTATTCTCTAGGTAGCTTCCGAACACGCGTTCGAGAGTGAGCTAAAGTGAGAAGGCGAAACATTCCAGGATAGCTGGTTACGCGCTGGGTTTGGGACCCGCCACTTAAAAACCTCCCCCAATGAAAACATATACCCTAATCATTACCATTACATAATTTTTCAAATAGAGTGTATTTTTTTAAGCATACCGACCCGACCTAATGTGTAAAGTAGAACGCCAATGTATGCATAATAAGAAGCTCTTAAACGTAACTATTTACGCACTGGCATGTATAGTTGAAGGGTGTGGTACTCAACAATTATCACGTAGCTGTTGATAGGCTCATGCATTTCATATGCATGACAAGAAAGATGCGAACGTGATATGAAATTAGGGTGGTCCATAAGAGGTTGATTTGCTAAACACATCATTGCGACAACTTCCAGAATAGTTGGATGTATAGAAAAATAATAGAAAAAGAAATCGGCATTGATATATTTGATGATGGCGGAAAGTCAATGCAGTTGTTATGCATTGTTGTATGTGCATACGTATGTATGTGTAAAAGAGAAAAGCATTATTTTTGGGAACGAAAAGATGAAAAGAAGAGCATTATTTTCTCGGTAGATGGCTGTAGTGATCGATATCTCGTAAAGTATAGATCAAGCAATTTAAAATGTATGCTCGTTGTCAAGCTGATATTTCACACTAAAATATTTTTTTCTGCTGTTTTTTTTATTCCATTTAGTTGTGAGTTACAGGGTGTTAACAGTGCAAGTGAACAAAGAGGAAATTCGGCACATTTTACAGTATTTCTTTGATATAGTCGAATATGCAAGTCCGGCCGCTGAAATTCTGAATGGTGTTTATGGTGCCGATACTGTAACAGTTAATTTTGTGCAATTTTGGTTTCATCTATTCGGTTCAGGCACTTTTGATGTTAAAGAAAATGTCTATAATGTCTAAAATATCGATAAAATCACAAAAATAATCGAAGCTGGCATGCGTGTTCGAAGTCGTAGCGGCGCCCAGCAGCTAAATATCAACCATAAAACAGTTTTTAACCATTTACGCAAAATAAAAAATAAAAAAAAGGATTTATTTTCCCCAAAACTAATATTAATTTTTAATAATTGTAAATGAATTTTGCCGAAAAAAATACTTTTTCCAAATAGAAAGCAAAAAATAAAATAAAAAGGGAATTTCTTTTTCCACAAAACTAATATTAATTTTTACTTCTTCTATATAAATTTTGCCAAAAAAAAGACTTCCACCTGATAAAAAACATAGGAAGCATCCACAGGCGTAACGGCACCATTAAATATCAACAGATTCCAAAATGAAAAAGTGCGCGTAATTTTCTCCCAAAATAGAAAAATTCTTGCTGGTGTTCACTACTTCAACATTTCGTGCACCACCCTAATGTGCATGTCTCTATATGTCCCTTGTATGACTGTCAAGCGTTAAGGTATGCAAATTGCTTTAGTCGCAGCAGCAGAAGCTACAACAGCCACATGTACACAATTCCCCACTTCGTTAGCGGCGAACGCACAAAATTGGCAGCTAGCAGCAAAAGTCAGGTGGGGAGTTGTTGCAGCAATGCAAGTAAACGCAGCGTCCCTGCTAATATCTCCACCATAACTAAATTCTGCCGCAGCAGCTATTATGAACATTATTTGCATTAATTACCAACAGCATCACAGCGCAGAACGAGGCTAATGCTTGGCAGTGAGAAGGCCGACGAAGGTCGTTAGAAGATACTAAACGCGTGGCGAAGCATTTAGATAACCGAATGGTATTCATTGCAGGCGTTTGAAGTACTTATGCGGCAGAATCATTATTTGTAATTATTATAATGTTACGTCTTGTATTCAAATACAGTGCATTTGAAAAATTACTTTCCTGAAAAAAAAAAAACCAAAAAAAATGCTAGTTAAACTCCTGCTCCTGTTAAACTGACTGGCGTATTTTATGTAGCCGGGGCATATTTGTTTGTTTTTGCTGCACTTGTAAGTAGAAAAATTCATTATTTTATATACGAGGATTGCAATTTACATATCTGGCTTTGGCCATTTGTAGTATTATCAGGCGCCATCTGACGTTTCTATGGGAAAGCTTGAGATATTTTACTGTAAGCGCACTCAGAACATTTTGAGGTGTAAACCATATTACTTATTAAGGCGATGCACGAATTGTTGATGAATTTTATTCAGACATTTTACCAAAGATGATCTCGATGCGGTCACAAAAATAAGTACAGCTCAAATTATCTGAACGCTCATACTCTCCAATTTGTGTACGGCATAAAAAAATTTGGCAATATGCTCTTTCACATCTTCGCCTTCCATCAACTGCTGCCGCATTAGCTACTTCAGTAGTGTTGCCTTTCGCGCTGGACCTTTTGACGCATAAATCGACTCCACTTTGATCCACACTTCTCGTGATGTCTCACATTCACTTACCTGCTTCCATTCAGATGGGTGTATAGCTAAAATCAAATCAGCTTTAGCTTTACTGTCATTTCTCAACCTTGTGCTTTTTGCAGCAGGCTCGGTTTCTGGCGGTATCACAATAGTACCACTTACATATTCCCATAGATCATTTTTGACCAGCAATGCTTTTACTTGCATGCTCCAAATATTGAAATTCTCCTTCGACAACAACTCGATCCGGAATGAGCTGGATGCAGAACTCATGGCCATCACGCTAAATTTCTCGCTATATTTGTAAGTGTCGACATGATTTACCAAATTTTGCATTGTGTTCAAAATATTATCCATGGACAAATTATGGGACTAAATACGCTTTATTTTGAACGTCTGGGCCCATAACCTTATGCGGTGCACGAATTATTGATGAATTTTATTCAGAGGTTTTATAAAGGACGATCTCGAATAATGAGGAATAAGAATAATGATAATGAAACAGATGATAAGTAGTAACAATGTTACCAGAATAACTTCTACACTTATAGTGTTTTCTGCTTACAGTGGCTTTAAAATTTATTTTGGCAAAAAAAAAGACCTTAAACTTTTTCATTCGATTATTTCTTATAAATTTCGGCGTGGATTAAGACAAAAATTCATCGATAAACTAAAATCTCTATACGGAGGTAAAACACCACCCTTTAGCACCATTAAAACTAGAGTAATGGGTTTTCGTCTGGTCGCTTTTCAATCACTGACGAGTACCTGAAACGTCGTTCAAAAGGTCGACTACCTCATTTGAGTGACTTGACAAATTCAGATTGTTTTCACTGAGAATATATAGATAATTGTCCACTTAGAAACCGAAATTCGCACTTTTTTAAATACAGCCTGAGAGTACTAAAGAAAAAGGCCTCCATATCTCGTCACAAAAGCTTCAGTGACGGCTGAAATAACATGAGTAGATTAGAATTATTGACTATCAGTCAAATTTAGCTTATTTGTTGCAGGCTTAAACATTTGTCTACGTTTTACGAGACATTCAATTTCCAAACTGGTAGCCGGGTTTACCGGTCACTGGATGATCGGCACACACACGGAAAAGCTAGGGTTACCTGTTACTCCCCATTGCGGAAGCTGTGGGGACCTTTCAGAGCGAAAGACTATAGTGCATTTTCTCTGTAAATGTCTGCCTATTGGAGGTCTCATAAAGGTATCAAAACGGCGCTTTACTGCTACTTGAGGAGTGCCAGACCGATACTTTAACCATTTCACCAACTTACCTACCTACGAGGGCGATTCAATAAGTGCACGTGTTTGATGACAGAGGATGTTCCTGAGGGAAGTTGGTATTAGCATCGTATGCTGCCATCTTACAGACGATGGCAAAAGAAATTTCAGCCTGATTTATAGGTTAGTTTGGATTTGGCAGCTATTCGAGGGAGACAGGTTTCATGATTTTCGCTTAGATGGAAAAGTAGCAGCATCGGTCGGTAATTCACTTTTTGTTTTTGGATGAGAAAAAATGCGAGGAGATAAGAGAAAAGTTAGATGATATGGGGACGTTTCGCCCTCTATGACCACAGTTAGATTTTGGATCTACGAATTTAAACGTGGGCGAACATCCGTTTTTGATAAGGAGCCACCAGGACGCTCAGCAGACGTGGTTACCGAGGAACTCATTCAAGAAGTCCACGACATGATTCTCGTTGATCGAGGAACGAAAATGCGCGAAGTAACAGAGGCTATAGGTGTGTCGCTCGGAACGGCAATTAATATTTTACATGATAAGTTAGCGAGGAAAAAGTTTTCGCCCCGATGCGTGCCGCGATTGCTCAAGGTGGATAACAAGCGAATGCGGCTGTTAACTTCGAAGCAGTGTTTGGAGTAATTTAAGCGAGACCAGAAAGAATGTTTGCATCGAGTTGTCACCGAGTCGTGTCGATTTGCCATACCAGAAACTATGCAACAATCAAAATAATGGACTTTTTTTAACAATAAAAAAAAAGATGAAAAAATACATACATACAATACATCAAGAAATAAAATACTGGAAATAAAAATAAAAAATCTGTTATTTTGGCAGCTACCCCTATTGAAAATGCTAAGCATCTTAAATCCTACACGTTATAAGCTATAAGCCGACTGTACTTATTTGCATTTTTTTAATTTTCAGGAAATTTTAACGAAATATTGCGCAACTAGATTTCCTGAAAATGTTCTAAAATTTGCCTCTCATTTGCTGCACCTTTGCTAAACATCACATCCTTCTCAACCCAATCAGCAACAAATATTTTACGCAAGTGCAAAAATGTAATCCACAGACAAAATAACTTTTAACGATGCCATGAAAATGCCTATTTCAAATAATTTATTGTTTTTCATATAATAATATTTTGTTAGCACATTTCTATTTTTCTGATTTTTTTTTTGCATTTCTCTCTTTTCTGCCTGTGAACGCATTTAACTGAATTTAGGTCAACGAAAATATTTTTCGCTTACTTGCTAGCCAACTCGCACACTCAACCTGGTTGACAGCTTTCTAATATGTGGACACATTAATGCCAATATAAATTCCATTAATAATAGCCGAAAGGTGTGCGGTGTTAAAACGGGAAACATATATTTATGCAACAATTTGACGGCACATATTGTGCGCAAAGCACCAAAAAAACAACAACAAAATTGCAACGGAGCAAATATCAGCTAATGAATGTGTATTGGGTACAGGTATGTGTGCGTGTGTGCGTGTGTCCAACTAAGCACTAGAGCCGTGAAACCATAGCAATCAAATAAAATCTGGAACCAAAATTCTGCGTCAAATGTCAACTATGCGGTTGTGAATGTAGATATAAGTCTCGATGTGGAAAAAAAAAACAACAAAATATATACCAAAACTATTCAGCCAGGATGAGTGAGTAAACGAACGTTGATCAGATTGCTTATATTTTCATTATTTTTCAAATACAGAAATACATATACATACACAGCTAGAGGGGATATTAGGGCAACTATTGCTTAATTCGAAGGACCACCCGGGCGTATGATTGCTGGAATTATGGTTCACTTTACACGACCGGTGAGCTATGCGCCATAGTAATTGCCGTACAAATATTGTAAATATGTGTAAACGCCCTGCGGCGGTCATTATTGATCGAGTAAAACAATTCTGACATTTTTGCGTTTAATTTTGAAGGATGAATTTAGCAGAGTTAGAACTATCTGGTTTAGATCGAAAATGTGCCGGTTTGTTCGTTTAGCTATGTCTATTGTGAATACCAATTCATAATTCAGTGACTGAAGAAGTCCTCGTGTCGACTGGTAACACAACTTGAGCAGCTCTATTCTGCAAGCCTCTATGAGGCCAGTTTTGTACCATCAAGAAAGTTTTGCAAATGCATGAAAATGGATAATCGTTGGGCAGCTGGTTCAGATTATAAGGCGAATGCGATATAAACTCTCATCCAAGTTCGCGAAGCTTCTGATGTCTTATTATGCATGTGTTCGACCTCTAGTTGTTTTCATGAAGCACAATAGTCTTCCTATTTACAGGTTCTGATCGCTTATTTTCGATCGTCTGCTTCAATTTTGGTCAACTGATGACAGTACAGTAGCACCTGGTAGTCGGTGATGTGATTGCAATGCCATAAAATACAAAGCAAAACCTTTCGGCGTCGTTAGTCTGGGCTTGGGATCATTTAAACCAACTGACCGCGATTTGAAATTGAATTTTGAATATGTCGAGCCATGGATTACTAAGAGATTTGGTGGCTACTAAAACACTCAGACTAAAAAGCCCATTGTTTTTAGAGCTCTGAAAATAGGGTAGATACTCAAGGAGGGAAGAAGAAAAGTATCAAAGAAAGAGATATGAAAGAATAGAACAGATATAAAGGTAGTTAGGCAAATCTTTAAATATTCTCCAGTTTTAGAGAACGAATATTACTCATTCTCATGACATCGGAACCCAAAACTCGTAGCCTTGCTCTAGCAAAGGCAGGGCACTCATAGAGAAAATGCTCAGTGTTATCCGGCTCCTCCAAGCAAGATAGTCACGTTGGGTCCTCAATTTAATCACAATCTTATTTGGCTTTTCGTAGCCAGTTACCAACCATTTCAAAAATAGCTCGATTTCCTTATGTTTCAGCAAAGAAAAAATGTAGGCATCGATAGGGCATAGAAATCATGGAATATTAAATATTTAAGCTGTGTGCGAGGCTGTTTTAAACTTTAAAAGATGGCTTTCACTTCAACCGTACCTAAATTGAGTACATAGTCAAGCTAAAAATCATAATAACAGCGCACGTTCTCAACCACAATGAGTCATTTCTGTGAAAGCCATAAATTTTTGCAGCTAGCAGTAACAATTAATGTTTATAGCTAAGTATTTTACAAAATTGAAAGGGCAACAATAAAGCCAACAAGATTTTGAACCTGTGTAAAACTGTTAAACTCCATCAACAGCAAAGCTCATGCAATTTAAACAATCATTTCTATTCCGCGTCCAATTCAACAGCACTTGTGCAAAGCTGGATACCGCCGTCATTACCGAAACCTCAATAGAAAAGCTATTAAGAGCGTTTTTCCGCAGCGTTTGGGGCGGGGCGTAGGGAAATGTAAACTCTACATAGACCATAGATGTAGATAAAGTAACGCTGTAGTAAAATTTGGTATAATTTCATAGGAGAACTAGTCTCGAACTGGTGCAAAACGGATAGACTGCAATTGAGAAATTCTGATAGTTCGATGAAACAACTACAATTTTGAAATTTGGATAGTCTCATTGCAGAACTAGTCCCGAACTAGTACGAAATGGACCATCTGTAATTGTTAAGTTGGACAAAGTTTCATGAAGAACCGCATGTGAAATAGTGCAAAATAAATAGATGGGCTAAGATAATAACTTTTGAACAGTCTTATAGAAGCATTAGTTCTAAATTGGCGCAAAGAGATAGTTAAAAATTGTGAAATTAAGATAGCTCGATAAAAGGAATAGTCTTGAGATAATTCAGACAGACAGATAGTATACAATTTTGAAATGTGGATAGTAAGTTGAGTAACTAGCTCTTAACTAGTGCGAAATGGCCCACTTTTATTAAAATATTCCCAATTTCATTAAAAGTCAGTTGTGAAGTTGCGCAAAATTTATAGCATACATTTTTGAAATTGAGAATGATAACGTTTGAACAGTCTAAATTGGCGCATAGAAATAGTTACAAATTGTGAAATTTAGATAATTTGATAAAAGAACTCGTCCTGAGATAACTCTTACAAATGCCAGCATACAATTTTGAAATTTCCATAGTTAATTGAGTAACTAGCCCCCAACTAGTGAGAAATGGACCAGTTTTATTAAAATATGTCTAGTTTCATTAAGAGACAGTTGTGAAGTGGCACTAAATTTATATCATAAATTCTTGAAATTTAAATGTTGTCAAAAAACTATTTAGTTTTTGTTTTTTTTTCGAGAAAAAAAACGGCAATTAAGTATTAAAAAATCGAAATGTTGAAAAAACAAAAGATCCTTCGATCAGGCACGAGCTTTTTTCCGTTTTTCAAAAGCAGCATAAATTTTGTTGAAATCTAACAAGCGGTTTTACTATACAGTGATTACCAGTTCAAAAAACATAGTTTTGAGAAAAAGGCATTTAAAGTTTTGCTATCGGCTCCGGAGCGCACGCGGCCTTTGTTAATTGTTGAATAGCTCGAAAAGTATTTGTCGGATGCACTTCAAATTTTCACATAATATTTTCAAGATATTGCACTTAAAGGAAATGCAAAAAAAAATTCAATTTTTGAAAATTTAGTTACCCCTAACCCCTTAAACAAAACAGTTTTAGAAACTTTTCGGGTATATAGAATTTTGTAGTCACGCAACTATACTCGCACTTGCACGCTAGCACGGCCCTCGCTCTTCATTTTTTCACACATAATTTGTTAGTGAAAAGAACATTTGCGTATGAAAAAATTTTCACATTTCTTTTCGCGAATCGAAAGAGTAATGAAAACGGGAAATGGGAAATACTCTACGCTTCATGTTTCCACAGAACAAGAATCGACTGCCTGCTCTGGTTCGCTTTACTACTGCGTCCATATTACACTAACAAGTACACATGCATTTGCATTATCCAAATGTATGTATGTAATTGGTTTTGTGTGCAGCTCTGCGAATAGGAATACTAAGTATCTGTAATGCGCCCCAAATGCTCTTACAAATGCCAACATACACACATACAGACATACAAATAATGCAATATAAATATCACAGCACGCATAAAATGTCAATTAGCAATAAGTTGTAAAGTAGCAACAACACAAAAAACAACACCAACCTTAACATAACTATAATATTGCACAATGGCGGGGATATGTGTTGTTGTTATAAGTGCGCGTGTGATTAGGGAAATTACGGTATCCGTAGAGCGCACGCACATACAGAGAGTGCAATCGTGCCTTTACATATATGTATGTGTTTTACCCAAATACATTTGTGTATGTGTATTTGTGTTCTGTCAACATTCTAGCTAAATAGCACAGGCGACGGCTGCTTAAAATTGATGTTCAATGATAATATTATTGCTATATTATGCGGTAGCGTAAACTGCGCCCCAGAACATATACGAGTAAGCGTCATTGAGCGAGACATCTGTACATTCATACATGCAGTTGCATTCATGAAAATATGTAAGTCTTTTACTGTAATCTACATCTGATGATGCTAAATTGCGTGACCCGTTTTATGGTTGATGTTTCTTCGCTCCTAACGACATCGGCAGCCAAAACCGCGACTTTCTAGGCCAAACGACCAGTTCGGCGACGGTCCTGCTCTGCAAGGTCTCTTGTGGTTAAACTCTGTTCGCATCGAGCAGCTAAACGCCGACTCCTAGACGAAAAATTGCCACAATTGCCGCTCCGTTGCATACATTTTTGTATACTGCAGCTGTCCAGTTTACAAGTGTCAAATATGATTGATGCCATTTGCAAAAATTATAAGATCTTCATAAAAATCAAATCGCGAGATATGCGTAACTACATAGGAAAAACGATTCATGATAAATGATTTAAGGGGTTAGGGGTAATCAGAGCTCTTAAAAACTTAGATTTTTTTTGCACTTTCTTAAAGTATAATATCTTAAAAATATTGTATAAAAATTTGAAGTGAATCCGACCAATACTTTTCGAGTTATTCAACAATTAACAAAGGGCGCTTCGGGGCGTTCGAGAGCAAGTAGCAGAAACCTTAAATTTGTTTTCTCAAAACTATGTTTTTTGAACTGGTGATCACTGTAACTGATAAGCCGTTTGGTAAATTTCAATAAAATGTATACTACTTTTGGAAAATATAAAAAACTCGTGGCTGACCCAAGGATTTTTTTTCAAAAATTTCGATTTAACAATTAATTGTCCGTTTTTTTTGAAAATCTTAAAAATATATCCTGAGGCCGCCATGTTGTTAATTTTGAAAAAAGCTTCGATCAGGCACAAGATTATTTATTAATAAAACTGGTTTTTCTTGTCTGATTACTCAGAAAATCGGCTGCCACATAATCTGTTCAAAATTGTCATAAAGAAAGAAGTCTTCTGGATTAGAGATTTAAAGAAATTTTTTGGTAAAAACGATGTCATCTGGCAAATAGATAACATACAATCAGAAAGCTGAATAGAAGATGCAAAATTGATTTTTACAAACCACAATTAGGTAAGTATGAATGTGTACATATAAAAAGCCCTAAGGGGTTACATACGTCCAGAAAGTCGAGCGAGATGTTTGATATTTTTATTAAAAAATTTTATCAACATAATTAATTACGTAAAACGTATAGTTTTTTTTGAATTCTCTAAATTGCACAATATATTTTGAAATTCAAAAATCCGGCTACACTATTACAACTACAACTTCATTTTACTTTTTACAGATCCATTAACATTTCAAGGAGGAAGGATGGAGACCGTGGAGCAAATTTTTTTCATTGTACTTTGGGTCACGTGGTTTTTTATATTCAAATTTTTGTAAAAAAAAATTAAAATATTTTTTTTTTTTAAACGCCTAAGAACTAATAAACAATGTTTAACATTTTTTATATTTATTTCTATTGTTATCCCTTCTAAAAACAGTTTTTCTTTTAGCGCATTCTTGGCGCTGCTGGGCATATATAACACCTTAAGAGAATATAGAAAAGTATTTTTTCGGCAAATGTACCTTAAATGATTCACAACTGATTGAGATTCTTAATGGCCAAAATGATCACTGAAATACACTTTTGCGTTTTCATAAATATGCCTTTATATACAGAGATTACTTAGTAAAAGAGTTTAACTGGGTTTTAAAACAGAAAACCGGATAATTGTTTTGTACGAAGAGTAAATTGGCAGACGGCTCATGGCATGGTCATTAAATTATTGTAAATATTCTTTTTTTCTCTTCTTATTCTTCTTAATTGGCGCGATAACCGCTTACGCGATTTTTGCCGAGTTTAACATAACGCGCCAGTCGTTTCTTTTTCGTGCTAACCGGCGCCAATTGGACACACTAAGTGAAGCCAAGTCATTCTCCACCTGATCTTTCCAACGCAGAGGAAGCCTTCCTCTTCCTCTACTACCCCCAACTGGTACCGCATCGAATACTTTCAGAGCCGGAGCGTTTGTATCCATTCGGACGACATGACCCAGCCAACGTAGCCGCTAAGTCTATGTCGTCGTAAAGCTCATACAGCTCATCGTTCCATCGCCTGCGATATTCGCCGTTGCCAACGTGCAAAGGTCAAAAAATCTTACGCAGAATCTTTCTCTCGCACACTCCAAGCGTCGCTTCATCGGATGTTGCCATCGTCCACGCTTCTGCGCCATACGTTAGGACGGGTATGATGAGAGTATGGTAGAGTTACTACTCAATTGCCTTCTGCGTTGGATTGGACATTGTTATCGGAGTCCCTTACAACCTAGAAATCATAACTGTTAACAGTGACGTGGGTGCCGATACGCGAGTGCGCCGAATGTTTGTTTGATGACAGGAGGTACTTCATTTTGTCCTCGTTCACCACCAGACCGATTCGCTTTGCCTCTTTATCGAGTTTGCAGAAGGCAGAACTAACAGCGCGGTTGTTAAGGCCGATAATGTCGATATCATCGGAATACGCCAACAATTGTATAAATCTTATAAAAAACTGTGCCTGAGCGATTAAGTTCTGTGGCTCGTACGATCCTCTCCAACATCAGGTTAAAGAAGTCACGCGACAGCGAATCACCCTGTCTGAAACCTCGTTTGGTATCAAACGGCTCTTTTTTCTCTTAACAATATTTTTTTCTAGAATAAGCAATTATCAAATTTTGTATATTTTACTTTCATTTGCAATATATACTATTACCACTACTACTATATTATAATACTACTACTACCACAATATTATTCATTTTTAGGGAAGTTCCAAAAGCCACCAGTTTTATTCGTGCACATATTTTGTATCAGTACAAATTTATTCAAAAGAATTTTCCAAGTCGCAACAATTTCTTGTCGCACAATTTGGAGGTTTGCTACGCTTCAAAATTTGTGGAAGCTATTAAATAATCTATTGCAACAGAAAATTCGCTGAGAAGGCCAGAGCCGTACCCCTCCAACAGTTCGTATTAGGTTAGCAGAAGAATCTCGCCAAGCACTAGCACTTCAGCAGCATTCTCCAAAAATGCGTGGGGAATATTTTATGCTGTTACAACAGCAGAATACAGCTTTGGAAAATGGTTAAAGAGGCATTGTCTCCAGGATTTGACAGAAAGTAAGCAAGAGAGTCACCACGTTGGTATGAGACCATTGCAAATAATAAATCATTTGCCAAAAAGTAATATATTAGAACAAAAATATATATGATATGAAATATTTATTTTAAATTATTATACTTTTTTTGATACTTTGTTTTAATTTTTTTTTTAATAAATAAAATAACCACGATTTCATGTGCATCATAATTTTCTTATTTTCTTTTTCTATGAAAGTACAAAAACGGTTTAAGCAAACGGAATTGCATATCTTTTTATTACACCAAAAATACTTCTTTACAACTTTTATGCGAGCAATGCACTTTTCATTTGATTGGATAGTTTGATAACTAGGACCCACCGCCTCTACTATTTTCATGAACACAGCTGTAGTATAAAACAACTGCACTCTTATATGTATAAGTCAGTCATGAATGGCTTTCAACTTATATACAATTTGGCTTAATTAAGGATTACTGACAATACGGTCATCACAGTTGAGCGGTTTCGGATTTGATGCTAATAAATATCAAACAATCACATGAAATATCAACTAATGGAAAAAAAAATTTAAAACTTGTGGTCACATATCAGTGTTATTTGCAAAAATCATACATCTTCTCATCGGGTGATTAATTTTGCACCACATTGTACGAGTATAAGTAGAGCTACAAGGTAAGATCGAATTAAAGATATTGAAAAATTTAACCATTGGGTAGATACAGAAAAAATAAGTCAAGAAAAGCTGGAATATATTCAGAAAATTCTAAATACAAGTTTATTTCTCAAAAATGATATTATCGCCTTCCCCAACATCCGCAACGCACATATGCCAGCATTGAATCCAACTCTCGAAACATTTCCGGAACTTTATTTCAGTAAAGCCATCAGAGCCGTCTTCGCTTTTTCCATTACTTCCTTTCGGCTGTTAAAACACGTTCACCGTAGTGGTATTTTGACTCGATTAAGGGGAAAAACTCGCAGGATGCAATATAAGGTATTCGTTTCGTTCTTGGTAAAAAATTTATGGAAAATCGTGATATTATGCAAAATCCACGGGTTTGTTCCCCACAAATCCTTTCTTTTTTGCCTAATTGCTTCACGTACATGTCCTATAATGCCCAAATAATGACAAAAAATCGTGGTATACAGTACCGTTATAATGCATAAAAAACGTGAGCATCGTTTATTTCTTTGACTAAGAACGACGCGGTTTCTTGAGCTTAGTTCATCCGGAGCTCTCCATTCACTCGCTTGATGTTTGGATTACATATCGAACTCATAAACTCTCGCCTCGTATCCAGTAATGATGCGTTTGATGAATGTAGGGAAATTGAGTTTTCGGCAATGTCGATGCCTTCCTTCTTTTGCATGAAATTCAGGCCCTTTGGAACCAACTTTGCATTAACACGGCGCACACCAAAATAATTAGCTAAAATTTTCTGAACTGATCCATGAGCAATGTTTAAGTCCACTGTCAGCTCTCCGAAGGTTAATTCGCGGTTATTGATCAACTTTTCTTTCAATTTATTTATACTTTCATCAGCATTCGATGTCGACGGCTTGCCACTAAGCTCATCATCCTTTATGGTTCATCATTTCTATGTAGATTAAAGGCAGTAGGGGTAGTGAACTTCATATGAAGAATCGAGGCCAAAAAACACAAAGGTCGAAAAAACTGCCATTAGTTCATAGTAGCAGTTAAGATGCCGTAGCATTTACATAAGTTCCCTAAGTACAGGCAAAAAATGTTCACGTAGGTTAAAGGTGCTGAAGTCGAAACAGGCTTGCTTTTCCCGCTTCGCTTTACTTTGAAAGGTTCAATGGCCAAACGATGAAGATCAGAGTAATGGAAAAAAGTATGCTGCGTGTAAAATTGAAACGTCAAAGGCCATCAGAGCGCACTTATATAAAACATTGCGTTATTCGTAGCTTTAAAGTGCTTCAATTGAGTGAAGTAAAACCAAAATTTGGTCAACCTTCATATATAACAACTTTTCTTTTATTTTTTAACAGTTTTCGAAGCAAAGTCGATGCTTAGTCTGTACTTATAATGGCAAATGATTGTATGCATCAGAAACGATAAGAAATAAACTAGATGAAGGAAGCATGCATATTCTCAGATTTATAACCCCTGTGACTCTATACATTTTTTCATTCCCAATGTGAAGAAATGGTCAAGTTAGGTCATCCATGAAGCAAACGCCTACTTTGAAGGTCTTTAGAGGTCATATAAGGAGGAATTTTTGCGTCGAGTTGTCACCGTTGATGAAACCTCGGTTCACCATTACACATTAGAAACTAAGCAACAATCAAAACAATCTGCCGCACCCCCTTCCCTAACGTGAAGAAATTACTCGCGGAAAAAAATTTAGTTCAAGGGAGTTCGACAAATCCTATTTTTTGGACGGAACGTTAGGAGAAGTTGAGAAATGTGTGGACTATGTTGAAAAAAAGGAAAAAAAAATTTTTTGAAAAAATGGTGTCTTCGTTTCTAACACGGGTACTAATTAAACTCCCCTCGTAATTACAGGTCAGTATTATTAACCCTTCTAGGAAATGCCAATCCCTTACAGTAAAGGCAAAGAATTTGGAGAAACGTTGGATAAATATATCGAGTGCATAAAAAGTTATATTGAAATATAAACAATTTTTTTGCTGAATTAAGTTTTACCATATTCGAATTTGTAGATCGTCATTAACCTAGGCTCGTATTGTTATAATTTCAGTTGACCAGACAGTAGTATGGGCGGCTCCTGGGGCTAGTATAGTACATCACGAACTCTGCTCATTACCACAACTATGTTATGTGATTGCTCGTAACCCAACAGCCTAAGTCTGATTCTAGAAAACGTCGGAGAGCTACAGAGAAAATGCTCCATAGTGTCCTCATTCTCAAGACAGGTTAAGCCTATTGGAGTGCCAATAATGCTCATGGTATCCATATGCTAAGCACTGGCGTTGTGCCCTGTGAACGCCAGGAATCAGTACTCTCAAGTTTTTCCTGCTAAGTTTTATAAGAAAAGTCGCTAATTTCCTGTTTTGTTCTTTCAGAAAACAATTGGCTACGCCGCAGAAGTTCAACTCTGACCACCGTCTGCAATGGGTAGACCTCACGAAGTTATCAATCTATAATTGAACCAATGCAGAATTGACACCTAGAAAGGATTCAGGGCCTAGTGCCATACTTGCAGAGCCTTCATTTGCCATTTTATCAGCTTACTCTTTCCCTGTAATACCAGAATGCTCAGACGCCCAAATAAGGCACACTTTGTTGTGTTTTGCAACTCTTTTCAGTTTTGTCTTACAATAACCGACTACTTTCGAAGTGCAGCATGGGTTAGCAGGGGCTTTTAGTGCATTCTTACACATACTTGAGTCCAATTAAACACTTTAGTCTTGTTTCAGTTAAAAATATTTGTCTTGCAAAACTCTCACAACTAATGAGTTTTTCGTTAGCCTCTACGCTGATGCCCCAGTAATTATCATATGAGATTAGCAGTTATAAGCAAATATTTTCTATTCAATAGCGACTATTCAATGCTTCGCAGAAGAGCACAATTATAAATGTTGTAATTGCTTTTTCCAAGAATATGAGCAGTTGTACTACACTCGCATTACAGATATTTTGCTTGCAGCGATTAACCAAGTTTGAGAAAAACTCGTATTCCAATTAAAATTCTCTTTGAGTTAAAATGAATATAACGAAACTAATTACCTTAATTTCCCCAAAATAGGTATTCAAAGATTTTCCAGTACACAGTCAGCTTAGCAGGGGAAACTTATCAAACGTGATTGATTGCACTTTTCCCCATTCTATTGGTCTACTTGAATTCTGTACAAATAACCTAATTAGGCAAATTTTCCAAGGAGAAATATTTTCGTATTCCATTTATGCCAATTGGATAGCCAAGATTTGCAACGCAGCAAACACAATTAACCCAAGCAAACAAAACCAAAATTAAACAGCTGCAAAATACAGCACTCAAGCTGCTCTCGACTGCAAGCCGGAGGAGGATAACTTCGGTCAATAGTAAGCAGTGGAAGCCAACTATTTAAAAGCCAAATTGCAATAATGTAAAAGTGTACTCACACCAGCCAATACTCATAGTGACTTAGTTGGGTAATTTGCATGGAATGGAAAAAAGCCAAAAACACACACACAACGCTAATAACTGCAACTCGGCATCCACAACTCAGCTGTGGGTTAGTGCAGTCAGCTGCGGCAAATGCATATACCAAGAGCCAACAGTTCAAAAGCAGCTCTATTACACTGAGTTTGCAACATACGCGTACATACAAACACACTCATTTGCCAGATAGAAGTCAATTCGAATCCAACAAACATACAAAAATAGTTGCTTTGAATCATACTCACATTTTCCAGTTTTGCCACCGTCTCGTAGAGGGTCATGTTATTGACTTTGCCATATTGCACGATAAAATCGATATCATCATCAGCAGTGCTAGCTGTGGGCGCATCACTGGCCGTGGCAATGCCATTAGTGGCAGAGGAGTTGATGTTGTCACTATTGTTCGCGTTGCTAGTGGCGGAATTGGTCTTGTTGTTGCTGTCGCTATTGGAATTTTCTTCATTGACTGCAGTTGTGGGTGCAGAAGCGCTCGCCTCGTAACCGGGTTGCCGCCAGGCCAAGCTAATTGTGGTATTTGTTACCGAAGTGGCACGGACATCTTCAGCGGGGCCGGGTATGCTTTCGGTGCCTACAACAGTGGAGGGAGAATAAAGGTAGAAAGTTTAGTGTATTATGATGGCAATAAGCGGAAAACTCTTCACAAAGATGATTTAGCGGTACATTATGGTGAATTTGAGTACAAATATGAATACGAGTGCATACACGAATGCACACAGGAGCACGAATACGAATATGAATATGAATTCAGAGCAGTACGAAATGAGTACGGAATATGAGGACGGCTAAGCTATATTTCTAAGGTATAAAAAATTACATATCATTCGATAGATATCTTGATGTTGAAGGGGCAAAAATTAATCGAAATTTAAATTACTTTAATACAGAGGAAAGTTCAAAATAAACAAAAGAAGAAAGATATAAATATAAATATAAATATAAATATAAATATAAATATAAATATAAATATAAATATAAATATAAATATAAATATAAATATAAATATAAATATAAATATAAATATAAATATAAATATAAATATAAATATAAATATAAATATAAATATAAATATAAATATAAATATAAATATAAATATAAATATAAATATAAATATAAATATAAATATACATATAAAAAAATTAATAATAATAATTTTATTCCTCAACCCCAAAAACTTATTCTTTCCATCCTTACTGCCGCACAATAATCTGCGCATTATTTGCATTGTGGCTGCTAAACAAGCAAAAAACAAAGAAAACCACATAGTTACACAATGCATCAGTGGCGCCAGCAAGAGGAAGCGGGCGACCGCGGTAGTAGCACAGACACACCAAATTTAGCGAAGTCCTCAACCATCTGTACGATCCTTCTGCCAGAAAAATGTGAAACACAGATGGCGCTTCAAGCAGTAAGAAGGCGTTGTTCCTAAGTAACGACAGGTGGGCATTCCCACTACATAGGACTGGTAGCGGCAGGCTAATCACCTACCCAAATCAAACCCAATTCAGATTAACGCAGTCAACGGAGGCCCTTAATGAGGCCCTATGATCCCGAGAGGAGTGTACAAAGAAAAATAAAATATTTGAAGGTAAAGGATTCCTAACAATTCTTCAGACTTTTCTACCACTACCATAGTCTTGAGAATAGAGTTTAAAGTAAAGTTCCCCATGCGAAAGGAATGCGACTTTAACTCAGTAGTGAAAGTGCATACAACTGCAGTTTACTCTCAAAGATCCAAATGAATTATGGCGTCGGTGCATATTCGAAAGACCTCGAGGCTTCCAAGTCTTTTTGCTTAAGAAATTAGAATAGTATTTTTCAAGCAAAAGTTGTTGGGACAAGGGAAGGTTGTAGGATAATTAGAAACCATCCAAAACAACTATGGGAAGTATATATTTTTTCAGACAGACGGGCAGCCATCTTAGCTTTAATCCAAATAATGACTTAACGCTTTAGCATGCACGACAGACAGCCCTCTCATCTGGATACCTGGCCATCGGAACACAGAAAGAAATGAGAAAGCTGATGAGCTAGGAAGACAGGAGCCATCCTATAAAGAATGGGAAGAGGTAGAAATAGGCCATCGCCAAGGCGTGCGCAAAAGAGAGATCTTCTCTCTACTCAAATGTGGCCCAATTAACAAATCCAGAACTGACTAGTTGTGAACAATCAATCAAAATAATCGGTCACTGGCCTTTGAGAGACCATGCCAGGAAGATGGGATGGCCGCAGAACGATAAATGCAGAAGCTACAATCAAGAAGAGTCTAGGTGTGTGTGCCCAAGTCTGTGTGCTCTACGGCATAGAATGCTGAGAGAATTCTCGATGGTTGACTTGAAAAAAATTGTGGAAAAGAAAATAGACGACATGCGCAGATGTTGACTATGAATCAAGATGGTTCGACTAATAAAAAGTAGTGGTTCTGCAAGAGTTATATCAAAATGTCAACTTTTGGATAAACTAAAATTAAATAAATTAGAATAGATATTAGGGGAATTTTCGACCATGGACTATACTAGTAAAAATAAATACGAATACGAGTGGGAATACGAATACGCAAATAAAGTTTAATTTGGTTATGAATACAAATACAAATACAAAAAAAATCAAAATAGTGCATATATGAATACAAATACGAATAGGAATATACAAATAAATTGGAGCATCAGTGCGAATATATGACTAGGTAGTTCAACAAGTTTTGCTGCTCGATACGAAAAACACAATTTTATGGTTTGAAATTCACTTTATTATTCAGTATAGTATTCCGGAGCAGCACTACACTTGTACCAATGAGATTAAAATTTATGAATTCCAGCGCTGAAGTGAGAATCGGGAAGGGCTGCAAAATACGCTTCCACAGCTGTTGTGACCTCCTCATTTGATGAAAAACGTTTACCATGCATGAACTTTTTTAGCCCTGGAAACAGATGGAAGCCGCTAGAGACCAAATCTGGTGAATACAGTGGATGTTCGAACAATTCGAACTTTAATTCATGGATTTTAGATATAGTCAAAATGCTCTTGTCGGTCTTGATGAAATAATTTTTTTTTTGTTTACCAACTGGGTTACCAAAATATTCGGAATTTATTATTTTACCAGTTCGCAAGTAATACACAAACGAAGCTCCTTTCGCATCCCAAAAAACGGATGCTAACACCTTCTTGGCCGATTTCAGGACATTAATTCGTTTCCGGGCCGAAAAACCAGGTCCATGCCACTATTTAGCTTCGTGTTTTATTTTAGAATCAAGGCGATAGACCCAAGTCTCGTCCATAGTGATGAATCGACGCACAAACTTCACTTTATCTTTTCGAATGCTACTGAGAAAGTCGCATTAGCGTGTTTTTTTGTTCCATTGTTCGCGAATGCGCCACCTATGCATTCGGTACACAGCTTTTTTAAACCCGATACTTCAGTAAAAATATTACTTACACTGCCCAATGAGATGTCTAGCGCTTCTACTAAATCTCTTTCAGTCACTTGACGTTTTTCTAATATGATTTCCTGTACTTTTTTTACGAGTTCTGGTGTTGTTACTGTTTTTGGACGTCCTTGACGTGGATCGTCTTCAAGGCTTTACCGATCACATTTAAATTATACAACCCATCTTTCTATTGTACTAATTGATGGCGAAAAGTTTTTATATATTTCCAACATTCGTTCATAAGTTTCCTTTGCTTTTTAACCTTACAAAAATAAAAAAAAATTCAATCACCGCACAATACTTGATTTTTTCAATGGTAGAAAATGCTGTGATACTAAATGGCTTGTAAGCAAAGAATGAATTCACAGGTTAAAGGGTTACAGGTAATCAGCATTTTCAAAAAATTGGACTTTTTTTTACATTTTCGTAAAGTATAATATCTTAAAAATATTGTGTGAAAATTTGAATTGCATTTGACAAATGCTTTTCGAGTTATTCGACAATTGACAAAGAGCGCTCGGGCGCTCCGGAGCAGAGAGCAAAACTTTAAATGCGTTTTTCTCAAAACTATGTTTTTTGAATTGGTGATCACTGTAACGTAAAAACCGCTTGGTAGATTTCAAAAAAATTGATACTGCCTGATCAAAGAATTTTGTTTTTTCAAAAAATTCGATTTTTTTTTTTTCAAACAATTAATTGTCGGTTTTTTCCCCCCGAAAATCTGAAATATAGGGTTTTTCAGTAAGAGCGTTTCAACTTTTGAACTTTTTTGAATAAAACACAAACTTTTTTAACTAATTTTTTTTTTATTATCGAGTGTGAACATATACATTTAAGTATGAAATTCGATTTCTTTTGCATGACCACCGCGTGCACGTTTTACGAAGTCCAATCGTTGAACCCAATTTTCGACCACTCTTTTGCATAAATCGGCCGAAATTCCAGCAATTTCGCGTTCAATATTGGCTCTGAGCTCACAAATCGTCGCCGGCTTGTTACTGTAGACCAATGACTTCACATAACCCCAAAACGGGACGGCTTGTTAAATGGACCGTAAAATGGTCGTAATGCTCTTAAAAAAGCAGCAACAGAACGATTATTTTCATAAAAAATTTGCACGATTTGCAATCGTTGCTCAAGTGTGTAGCGTTCCATGATGAAATGTATACTAATGAAGTTTACGAATGACAAGCGAAAAATAAAAAATATTGCGTCGTTCGCCCTCCCTATCGGAAAAAAGTTGAAGCGCACCTATTGAATAACCCTATTTCCTGAGGCCGCCCATTTGTTATGCGCATTCGGTCATGCACAAAATTATCTGTTAAGAAAACTAATTTCTCTTGTTCGATTGATTTTAGATGAATTTCCAAGGACCTCTGGAGAAACGGGTTCCCCACAAATTTAGGCTAGTAGCAATGCCCTCTCTTATCGAACCGCCAAACTTATTGAACAACCTGGTGTCTATGAATATGAAAATTATTAAAAAATATGAGAATGAATGCGAAAACCAGTACAAATACAAATACAAATACGATTACGAATAGAAATACAAAACCAAATGCAAATACCCACAAATGCATTGGTGAATAGAGATTTAAATAAGCCCAAATATCCCATTGCATTTACTCACATTCATTTATCACAAGCAGTACTGCCTACGCATACCGATACAAACGTGATGTAGCACACATACATACATACATTCACAGATATTCAATGACATGCAAGTAAGTAAGCATAAGTCAAGTACATGGGTAAATATTTGTGCGTATGCCAGCCTGCTTGACTTTGTGTGCTTTAGTGAATTTACTCTCGAATTAGTGCGTACAGGTTAGTATGATTCTCAATCAAATTGGCTTTAATTGTTACTTAATTAGCAAACACAAAGGCCATTGCAGCCACTCATCTATGTAGACATTGTTGGCAACTGCCTAATATTGTTGTCAGTTACTTTGCTGCCGTTCTTAACTAACTTTGCCAGTGCCACAATTCAAGGCTGTTTGTTTGACTTTCTGTGCATGCTTGAATGCTTCTTGACAACGTTAACACAGGTGGTTAGTGCTTATGTACAACAACGTTTAGTAGAGGAACAAAACTAAAATAAGTTGCAAACAAAAGCGAGTCACAAGCAAATTCCAAGCACGTCAGTCGTGTGCATCTCTCTTCGCCATGGTCAATGAGTCAATAAAAGCAACAAGTGTTTGCGAGTAAATAAACAACTGCAGCAATAATAACAACAGCAAAAGCTTCCATAATAAGCTGCGCCTTTAAAAGCAAGGCTAATAACAGCAGCAGCAGCAACAAATAAATATGCACTCGTACACAGTCATCACCAATGTCAACAATGTGTAATCAACAATGTGCAAACAACCGTCGGCCGACCAGACGGACAACGTGCAAAGCGTCGCAGTACTCACCTTCTTCGATGCACTGCAAGATATTGCCTGCATAGGACAAACAATCGCTGGTGGTGGTGGCGTTGTTGCCGCTATAACTGCTACCACTCAAAGCGCCACTATTGCTGCCGCCACCATTCGCGGCAAGTGGCATGACGCCACGACAAATGGACATGCAAGCGGTGGGTACGCCGCGGCGCTGACAGCAGGGTGTATGGTCGCGTCCACCGGCAGCGCACCGCACAATGACAGCTGCGAGGCAGAAACGATAAGAGTGCAAAAGAGAAAAAAAAGAAAAGAAAATAGTTGAAAAAAAATTTGGCAAATTTCAGTAAACAATTCATATTCATTAAATTACTACTCCTCTATCAAATTTCCGCCTTCAATACTTACGCATTTGCGCTCTACACGCCGGTCCAAGCTTTTCGATATCAGACAATTTAATGTTGTACGAGCAGAGTGGCGCGCATTGAGGCAATAAACCAGACGCCTGACAGCATTTTGTCATGTTGTAACGTGGCTCTGGTTCATCCACAGCTTCGGCGGGTTGTGTACGTGTAATTAGACGCGGTGAGGGTTCACTCTTGCCATACTGATTCACTGAAACCACATAGAACTCATAGTAGACTTCAGGTTCGAGACCTTCCAGAATGAGTGGGGGATTTTTCTGAAAGCGGAAATTCATATTGTTACTAATTTTGTACTCGTCAAGACGACACATTCCTTTATTATTTCCAAATTAAAAAAGTTATTTCATCTACAATAAATATTTTTCTAATTTCTCATTAATACTTCTAGATAATTTTAAACGTCGGTTCGGGCTACATATTTTACTAACTTAAACAACATTTGGAGGCAGTGCATGGCAAATACGTTTACGGATGGCTCGGAGTTGGACAGAAAAGTTGGTGGGGGAATATTCTGCGTGGAGCTCCCCATCAAGCTCAAATTTAGGCTCCTGCAGCACTGTAGTGTTTTCCAAGCGGAGATAACCGCAATTAAGGAAACAATGGATTGGTTGCTTACTTCTGTAATTACTAACAAGGATTTATATATCCCTTCCGAAGGTCAAGTGACAGTTAGCGCCTTGGGCTCGTTGTTTATGTATTCGAAATTAGTCCGGGAATGCCTAACTTCTCTCTCGACTGGATCCGAATACTTTGCTATTAGGCTAATTTGGGTTCCCGGTCACAGGGGCTTCAAGGGAAACTGCTGCGCTGATGAACTGGCTAGACACTGGGATTCTGGAGGGGATCTCATCGCAAAATGGAAGGATTGAGGTTCCATTGAGAACCTGTGGTCTGCTGCTGGAAAGATGGGCTTCGTTTTAACTCAGCGAGCGCTGGGCTAGTGCGCAGACATGCAAAATCGCGAGATCCTTCTGACCACGGGTAGCTCGGGGGCACTCGACGTAACTTTTAAGGCTAACAAAGCCCCAAATCTCGAATTTGGTGAATATTCTTAGCAGACATTGGCCGTTAGGTGCCCTTGCGGTGAGACATGGAATTGCTTCAAGTCCTTTTTGCAGATACTGACTAGAGGAGGACAGCTGCCCTGCTCTCGTCGGGCAAAGGTAGAAATATCTGGGCTCTTACTTCTTCGCTATACCTGCGAATATTTCGGGTTTAAATATCGCACATCTGTTGAAATTCATCAGTAGTTTGAAGCAGTTAATACGAACTTAAATCGCCACAGTTGGTCGTCGTCCTGTTATCCAAAGCTCCTTCTTCCGTCTGTCCACCTGTCGGCTTCCTTTTCTTCTCCTCTCTCCTCCATTTCTGGGATAATCCTTATGTGACTGAGAACTATATAGTAAAATGCTCGATATGTGCATATATTTTTTTGGGCGTTGTGCCGAGCCCAACTCCTTTTTTTGGTATGTGTCTGATTGTTTTCCACAAATTGAGGGGCCTACAATTTGATGCTGCATACGAAAGGCAGATGAATTTTTATGAGAAACTTTTTCATGACAGAAATACACTTAGAGGTTTACCATTTTCTGTCGAGGGGCGACCGAAGAAACATTTGATATCATTTTAGTGTTTCGTGCACACAGCGAATCCAGGCTCTACCAAGTGGTAGTCACACACCAACCTACTCAGCTATGAGGGCCGCTGGTCGAGAAATAATTTTAGGAGAAAAAGAAAAGTGAGCAACAAAAACTATACGAGGAACTCACTCACAAGGCTTTCTTAGGCTTCAACTAGCTTAAGTAGTGGAGTCTCACCTAGTTAACTGAAAGTATTGCTCTTTTGCCGCTTAAAAATCATTTAAATTGTCAATGCGGGCTACATGGCATCATCAAAACATCTTCCTTCAATTAGTTATGAATGCAAGTAATATTACAAAGACTTTTCTACCATCCTGATCTCTATAACTTCCCCGTCTTCCAAAGCCTTATTTGCTTTATATAGTCATTCTGCTTTAAGATCAGAAAGTCTAAGCAAAAACTGTATGTCATTATATCTATCAGTCTTACCTTTACCACCGTTAGATAATCATCTCCCTCTCCGAGCCGCCTAAACTTGACATGATAGGTGCTAATCGTATCAGCCAAACGCTTTGGTTTATCCCAGTCTAAAATAATAAAGCTATCCGCTTTAGCCACCGTACGTATCGTCGAAGGCGGGTCTGCCAGCACACCGTAACCCTGGAACAGACAACTGCTGTACTCGGACATAAAGCGTAGGCACCTGAGAAAAGGGAAAATTGTGGAGAAGTAGAACTTGAAAGAATCTTGTAAAACTTGTCACACTCATACTTACTTGAAAAGACTAAAGTCCAACGTTGAGATCTGACCCGAGCACAATGGGAAGCAGACAGCCGGTATGCCACGCGCTCGACAGCAAGGCGTATGATCCATCTTATTCGCCAAACAAGTGAAGGTAATATTAGACCAAGGCGCACATACCATAAAATCGGGTAGCGTGGCGAGATCGGTCTTTTGTGGATCGCACATTTTATCGAGACACATGCGATGTGTCATGCCGTTGGCCTCACAACAGCTGCGTATATTGGGCAACCCTGGCATGCTGCTTTCCACCGAAGCAGATGTCTCGGCATCACCACCACCCGTTGGGGCAAACACCTCACTGGTATGGGTGAATACACGCAACCGTTCACTCGGTAAACTCGACCCGTAATCATTGTGCGCCGTCACCACTATTGCGTACATTGTGAGTGGCGTGAGATCCTGCAATGTCAGTGTAGTCTGGTTAACGGGCACAGTACGTATTATAGTCTGCTCTAGCGGACGCTTTTTCCACGCAAATGCATTGGACAATTCATCCTCATCGAAGCTATGCAGAGCCGTCAAATTGATGCTGTAATAGGTGACCTTATGTGCTAACTTCTCTGGTTCATACCAATGCACTGAGACGCGCGTCTCGGAGACATGATCGACGGTGACACCCGTCGGAGTACTGGGTATATTTTGTACACCTTGCAATATGCATTGTAGACCACTAAGCGTGTGGTGTACGCAAGAGACGCGTGTCTTCAAGAGATCCGTAAATGGTGTATACTCACCGCGGCACATATCCTGACACAGATCGGGTATTTGTTTCTCAACACAACAAGGCACATGATTGCGACCGTCAGCCATGCAGCGTACAATGTTGGGAAAGCTTTTCTCGCAGGCCTCCGGCTCGATACCCGTCGTGCCGTCAATAATATTGTGCACATTGCAAAAACCCATGCATTCGGCACTGACATTGGCGCGCTCACAACACTCGGTGAAATCATGAGTGATTTGCGGCGCGACAGTAGGTGGGCGCCAAAACGAGCGATTGTCGGTGGCATCGAGTGGTGGCGGCACAAGATACACATCACTTGATTCCGTTGTGGTTGTGATATTGCCATTGTTCGACGGTAGCTGTTTAACTGTGTGTGTGTTAAAATAGGAGAAGGTAGCAATTGAAAAGTAGTTTAAAAATGCATGAAACACTCGGCTGGAGATTCTGTGCCACGTTTATTGTGTGGCCTTCATTAAACTTACCTGTGAGGATGTGTATACTACGCAGCACTGGCTCTGAATTCAGCTCACATATATAACTACCCGAATCCTCAGTGGTAAGTCGCTTTACAAGCAGCACCCACACCTCACCACCGGACTCGAGTCCTTTGGGATCTGTACAAAAAAATATGTGTGCATAATATTATAAATATCATTTTGTTGCCATTTTAATATGTACCCTTTTTCCACTCACTCTCGTCATGCAACACGCTAATGCGTGTGTCGCTTGTCACTCTCACCATACCGGCTGTGAGTATTTCGTCGGATTTCTTCCATATCACAGTGTGATTGGCGCGATTCTCTGACACTACACACGTAAGTAAGGCGTCTTTGCCCTCGTAGATCAGTGATGGTCCACCAGTTGCTGTGAATGTAAATAATTTTTTATTGATAAATGTGGGAGTAGTTCTTGTGTTCAAGTGTTACGTAGTTTGTGTGCTTACTCACCAATTGGTACCCCGGAATTAACAGTTGAAAAAAAGCATGTTGATGTTGTTAGTACCACCAGCAGCCTAAACATTATTTCCATTAATAACGATCAACTGCAAAAACAAAAAAGAAAATGAGCTTCTTTGCATTTTATGTTATACACTTAGGGGTATTTTTACATGCAAACGGGATATGGGAGACCGGAAAAATTAATATTACTAAAAATTATGTGGCAGGAAAAATAGGGGTCACAAAAAGGGTCACAAAATCGAAATTTTTTTTCTTCACTCATCTTATAGTAAATCATTTCAAGAATGTTGTGTCAAAATTTTAAGTGGATCGAAGCAGAACTCTCAAAGTTATAGCCTTTGTAGGCACTCTACCTCGAATGCGGAGCATAGATAATATAATTTTTCAGAGGCATTTTTTCAAACGCGTTTTTCCCGAAACGACTTCTTAAAAGTCGGTACCAATCACAACTCCGAAACTATTCAACCGATTCTTTTCAAATTTGGCACACGTTTTCTAAATCAAAAATACCTCCCCCCCACACTGTTTTTTTTTATTTTTTTTTTTTTAAGGTTGTTTTTCACTTATAAATATGGCGAAATTTTTCGCCAAAAATGCTCGTTTTACGTTTTTTTGCCACCAAAACTAATATACAAAAATGAAAAAAAAAATTTTATTCATGTGGGGGGGAGCATTACGTCATACTTTAACTGAAGAATTCGACTTTTTTGGTTTCAGATGATTCTACGACGAATGCCGATTGGCACCGCAGAACACCTCTCGAAAAACATATCTCCAAAAAAACTCTGTCATGGGCTTATTTGTCAATATTTTATTATTAATATTTTTTAAAAACTTATTGAAAAAATGTACAATAACATGCAACTGATTTTATTAAAGTATCTTAAGCCATATTTCTGTAAAAAATTAAAAAAAAAAAGTGTTTTTTTTTTTAGCGCTAAACCCTACCACCCCCTTAAGGGGGCCTGGTGGTTTAGAAATTTCAAAAAATCGATTTTCTATTTTTTCGATATTTCGAAAGTGTGGTATCTTAAGAATATACAGTGAAATTTCCATGGGAAAATTCCCAATATTATAAAGGGTTTTCCCATAATGGAGTTATTTTGATATTCAAAGAAAAATGCTATTTTTTAATATAAGGGATCGGATGTTTATTTCATTATAAAGAGGAAGGTATGCCATTAATAGTGGAAAATAACATCAGGCAAATAACCACTACAACAACACTTACAGGACAATATGCTTTTCATGAAATTTTCCATAACCGAATTGCAAAGTGGCTGCCCTATGTCCTCGATAGCCTCACGTATTCCATCTTTGAGGTCTTGAATCGATCCGGAAATGTTGGTGCAGATCTTCTCTTTCACGTGGCCCCAAAGAAAAAAATCACAAGGTGTTAAATCACAAGATCTCGGTGGCCAATTGTGATCACCTCTTCGAGAGATAACACGGTACGGAAACTTTTCCCGTAAAAGATCAATGGTTACGTTGCTTGTGTGGTACGTAGCGCCGTCTTGTTGAAAATAAACGTTGTCCAGATCAATACCATCCAATTCTGGCCATAAAAAATCATTAATCATCTCTCGATGATCTCGGGCTAGCTTCTACAGCCCAATAACTAGGTAGAGAGTGGTTCGCGCGCTCCGGTAACTCATACTTTAAACTCATTTATCTCGAAACGACTTTATATTTATCTCTACGAGGATTATACTGCATGTGGTTCAAGAAGCTCACAATTTCTGGAGTTACCTCTTGGTAATTTTAGAACACCCGTTCGAAAGCAAGCTAATGTGAGAAGGCAAAGCATCCCAGGATAGCTGGTTGTGGGCTAGGTTTGGAACCCGCCACGTAAAAATTCCCCCCTCAATGAAAACACGAACAATGCCTCGGATAAGAAACTCTTAGTGTTACACCGCTAAAAACAACTTTACGAGAATAAGCCGGTATCAACTCGATCGATTGAATATACAATCCAACATTAGGGCACGAAAAGGCCGTTGCTACAACCTGGTTACCTAATACATATTAATTTCTTAAATCGATTTCTAAAAAGCTGATCTTACTTCATAGCGAGTTTTTTAGTATAACTCTGATAGCTCTCGTCCAGTTTTCTATAAAAAAGGATTGTTAATTAATGGAGAATCTAATATCTAATCTATCTAAATAACTTATTTATGCAGAATTTCTTAAAATTTGTATTCCCTCAATTTCCAAAGCAAAATAAAAATTCGAATACGTCTCGTTTTTCCAAGGCGAATCTATTAAAGGTGGGGTTGGTAAATCAGCTGATTTTTTTTTTTCTTTCGCTGTGTCCATGTGGCTGTCAGCTCAGAATGAAACAAGTCGAATTCATTATTTGTTTGCTAGTTTCGCAATACTTTGCTTTGACAGTCAAACGTATGGAATATTGTTGTTGGTCTAGTGACACCACCTTTAATGAATGCGCCTTGCGTTTTTCAATACAGAGCTCGTACAAAAATGACAGTAAAATCAAAAACTTTTTGGTCAGCAAATGGTTCGGTTTGCAAAATAAAAATTCCCCTAAAGTTCATACAACTGAGTTTGAAAATGAATTCGTTACAAAGTGCTGCTATCTGTTCGACTCGATCTATTTTACATCATCACCATCTCCCGCTCCTGCCACGCTTAACATCTATGACGACAAAAATCAATGTGGTGTGAACACCATAAATTGTGGGAAAAACTTGGGCTCAAGTGCCGGCATTGCTAGTTTTATTAGGATTGGCGGAAAGTTTCAGTTAATTTTTGGTTTGGGAAACAAAACTAATTTAGTACACAGCTGGTTCTTCAATACCAGAACTTCTTTTTGCTACTTCCACCAGTTTAATTAGGCTAAGCCCCCACTCGTCCAAGACCCCCACTAGTCCCAAACGTTGTTATCCTAAAAGCAATCACGCACTTATATAATTTTCGAAACTTTTACTAAACACTTTTGAAGTACTTTTTATGACCACTCACACACTCATGAGCTAGCTACCATCAGGCCATAGTGACAGTGTAAACAAGCTCATAAAAATATAATAGCATAACAAGTGCGGAAGGAGTAAAAGTGAAAATAATGGGATGTTAAAATGCAGTGAACGAAAAACCGAGCACTTGACACGTGCCACGCAACCTTACATAAATACCATCCTTACATCCATGCATACATATTATAATCTGTAAGTGTATAAGCAATTACACACACATATAAGCATTTATCTTGTAAAATCCTTTTACTTTTTGCCCAAGCCTCAAAGCATTACACTCCACATACACAAATACGAGTGGCTACAACTCAACTAACCTCAGCACCAGCAACTAATCCCTTAAGCAGCCTAATGAGTATGAAAATTGCCACAATGCAGCCGGGGAGAGAAGAAAGTTAAAAAGATGAAAAATGTAAAAGAATGAAAAAAAAAATTATTCCACTCTTATAATGGAAAAATCTGCTTTGGATAGATAACGAATGTTGGCATAGTGTAAGGCGAAAGGCAGGATGGTGAGGACTTTTGCGGAGGAAGTAATGCAAAAGTGTTGAAAAAGAGTAGGGAAAAATGGTAAATTAAAAAACGGTGAAGAAATGCGGTAAGTGATTTGAAAGATAAAAGAAAGCATATACAATATACATATTAGTTTGTGGAAAAAGAAAACCCTAAGCTGATGTAATAAAAATAAACATGCAAAGAAATTGCGTAAGAGCTTTTAATTTATGTGAACAACATGCACACATATACACTCTAGGCCATCATCAACAAGTGAGTTGGGTGGTGGCTACAACTATCTCAAATCATCTACCAAGATAACGTGAAACTCATCATTTCTAGGAACTAATTTAATGGATGAAGCGGCAGGCTAATCACCTACCCTGTCAGAAATCAAAATAGATTAACAAAACTAACGCAAGACTGAGTATTGTCGAGGCACTATGCTCCCGAAAGGAGTGAACGGGGGGAAAAAAATGTATAATACTTAAAAATCTAATTTACTCAAACCGTTGGAATGCAACTATTCTCTCAAATAGAGATTAAGCTTAGCATAACTTAGCTTAGGTTGCCGTGGTCGCCACTCTCCATAAGAGTGAAGAGGAGCACACGAGGGCCTGGACGCTCATTGTGATACCGTTAGTTTGAGCTCAAGTTACCGCTCTTATGCCCAATGTGGTGCAACCACTTGTCTCTCTAACAAACGATGAACTGCTCTGAATGGCTGTGGATGGCTGCAGGTACAAAATCAGCCACACATCTACAAAAGTAAGAATCTAGACAGTGATGTCGCACTCTGACACAAAAGAGATCGGCACAGTAGCAGAGGAAATGTTTAACGCTCTCCACCTGCTTCATGTTCTTGCAGCTGCAACAGGTGCTCATTAGAGCGAAACCAGATACGTTCCCATTATGCAGTGCTCATTGATGATATCAATCGCTGCACTAACAGTAGGCCCATCTAGATTAATGAGAGAGCTATGCTCATTCTTTCAGAGACAGACCTGTGTTCTGAGCTCCGTAGTCGATCTAATGTTCGCTTGCGCTTTGTAGAATGATCAAATCCAAAGCGCGATCAAATCCAGAGCTTGCTTTAGGATAAAAGGATGCCTACAGATTGGGCATAAATAACTGCTTTTAGATCAATTATCCGCTTTCCTGGAACGCATATGCATCCAGGGACTCAGAAAACGTTCATGATGCACCGCTCATTTAGAGGAGTTTTACGCTCGATTGCTTTAAGCTGAAGTTATCTCTGCGTGCAGTTCTGACTTTACTGCAAAAATCTACGTAGTTTCGGTATTCCGCTTCATTGCACTGAACCACAAAATTAAAAAACAATGAGCAGAGGTTGGAAACTTTTACTTCCCTTAAATAAAATTGAGACAGAAACTTTCAGGTTGGCGAAGCACGTAGCTAGGGTTCAGAGTCCATTGTTGGAAGCTTGTTGTTTTGGAAAATAGTTCGGATCGGTCAAATTTGCCCAAAGCCTGCCTAGCACCTAGTTGCCCTGTCTGAATTCTGTCAGTCAAATTTGTACAACTGCCTCAATTTGTCTCAATTTTGTCTGACTTTCTTAAAATTTTTACACAAATCTATGGAAGCATCAGCCTTTTTAAATATGTAAAAAAATAAACAAAAGGGTTGAAAACGAAATTCGGTCAAATTTGCCCAAAGCCTCCTCACCTCGGCGAAATGTAGCCTTCGTTCGTACAGCAACTAACAGCGTAAAGAGTGAACATACATTTTTGGGGGATGCTGCTGAAGTGATAGTCATGGGCCGGATAAAAATCCGAGTCCTTGCGGAAACGTAAAAATGAGTCTCGTGTAGAGTGTTTCGTCTTTGTTGAAAGCAGTTTTCCTACAAAAGTATTTTTTCCCCAATAAAAGTCTAAATTGAAATTGATGAGCTTTCAATGAAATCGTTCATGGCCTGTTTGTAATGCATGAAGTCAAAGGAAGTTATATATATGGCACGCTTTATAGTTCACGTGGTATCACAGATATTAATATAACTCGAGTTGTTTGTTGTTGTTTGTGTATGCAAGAGT
Source organism: Anastrepha obliqua (assembly GCF_027943255.1). Taxonomy (NCBI): domain Eukaryota; kingdom Metazoa; phylum Arthropoda; class Insecta; order Diptera; family Tephritidae; genus Anastrepha; species Anastrepha obliqua. The sequence continues at coordinate 108,005,301 of NC_072894.1, read as the reverse complement.
GGCGCTATTCGCAAGTGACATTCACGTGGTAGGCGTTCAAGAAATTGTTGATTGTCCTCGTTACTTGGCATGTCCTAATCTATCCTTTAGTCTAAACCCTAAACCTATCCTAACCTTTCATACCTGACTTATCTTGACCACTTTGGGAACCCGTGTAAGTGGCTTATAATAGTTTTACAAGTTGGCACGAAGTTTTGTAGATTTCAGTACCATCACAATCATATCTGCTAGGAAATAATAAGTCATTTACTGCGTAAATTGTATTAAGACAAGCTTTGGCAGCACTTAATCATGCATTGTATTTCCTGGCTCTCTAACTTCGTCCCCTACACACTGTTAGTCCTCGAAGATCATCCTCGCTTAATTTCCAGCCTTCACCTGATCGCGTTTTAGTTTTACCGAGTAGAAGTTAAAAATTTTCATTGACTTTTTTTTTTGTTTCAATTTCAATTTCAATTGACCATGCGAAAATGCATCTAAATTTTTTGCTAACAAAAAACTAAAGCAACCAACGCATCATAAGAATGCTCGTCTAGTAAAAGGCCATAAGCAATCCACAGTTGGCCCCCAGCATCAACGCAGTGTCAGCATGCAACAGTCAACTTTTACCGCCGCCACCCATTCATCCTCTTTCCTCGAAAATCCTTTGTAAAGTCCGTCATCACTACCACAATTGCCCCCAGTGGCATGCCAAACATTTCACCACGCAATTGCTTGGAGTTACATTCTGTACCACTGCCCTGCGCACATCTATGCGTAAGTGTGCGTGTGACTGTGTATGTAAAATGCCTCTAGCGCAAAAGTCTCCACTGCGGCAACGCATTGTGTCAGTGAATGCTGCCAGTTAGCATCCATTTCAGCGAGACGCCCAATTTTGGTAGCCAAACACCAATTTGCAAAGTACGCCCGCAACTGATTGTTGGCTGCCAACTGCCAGCTTAAGTTGCATTGCAACACATGTAGCCATATGCACCGGCACGTCTACTGTTCGTACTCGTAGTTACGATAGTGTAGTTGCATTGTATTGCATGTTGTTACGTTCTTGTGCAAGCGTCTAGCATTCGCTTCTGCTTTTGCGTTTGCTGCTTAGGTAGAACAAGCCGAAGGTAACGCCATTTGGTGTTTTGTAAGCTCTGGCCTTGACTGTTGACTCTCCTTTGATCTGTTGTTGTTGTTGTTTTTGTGCCAGACGTTGTTTTAGCTTTACAGTTTTAGATGGTTGGTTGACTCACTCCTCCCGGAGTACGCTGGCAAACATTTGTTTTGTTGTTGTTCGTTAAAAGTAGTCCTTTGTCATCTGTTTGTTGTAACTCATTTGTCATGCAAACCAAAATCTGGGAAAATATGTGGCACATGATAAGCCCTTTCGAAGCTAGTCATAAGCGAAAATAACAGTTGTCCTACCTTGCCTCTGCTTTGAGTTAATTGAGAATGGCATGTGGCATATGTCGAAAACTTACAATTTCCTAAGGTAATAATCGGTCGTAAGGTGGTTTTTAGTTTCGAGAATGAAATCAAAATAAAAGCGTTGGGAAAACTAGATTTCGTCTTTTAATTGCTAGATAGTTTCGTAGCATCAAAGATCCCAAATAGTTGTAAATATGTGGCTGCTATGGTAGAGTAGAAGACATATCAGACTGCAGCACAACTTTCGATTACTTTTTCAAGCACTTCAAACTGTGCGGGCATCTAAACTGTAATGGGCATGAAGCACGGTGAAAATTTCATAGTGGGATTCCATTGAGTTGATGAGTTATATTCAAAAAGAGAAGATATTACTCTCACGAAGCGTTAGCAAACGTACTCGTGTATTAAGTCCGTTTAATAATCGATCCTTACGTACATTTGTTAACACATACACATGAACTACTCAGCAAAGTCTCAACTATTAAAGAAAAAAAACGGAGGGTAGGTGCTTATTACAAATGACAAAATACTTTTTTTTCAAATATTTAGGAGAAACGAAAGCAAAGAAAAAAAAGAATTTCAAATTTTTCTTAAAATTTTTCTTAAAATTTTTCCTTATAAACTTTTTCTTTTTCAAATATTTGGACCAAATACAAAAAGTAATGTTTTTTCTAAAATTTTCTAAAACAACTTTCTCTTGAAAAAACTTTTCTTATAAATTAAAAATTTTTCTTAAATTTTTCTCTTACAAAATTTTTATTTTTCAAATATTTGGACAAAAAACAAAAATTTGTTTTCTAAAATTTTGTAAAAAAGATTATATCTTAAAAAAAATGTTTCTTTAAAATCAAAAATTTTTCTTAACATTTTTTCTTAGAAATTTTTTCTTTTCCAAATGTCAAACAAAAAGAAATGTTTATTCTAAAAACAATTTTTCTTATAAACAACAAAAGTTTTCTTATAAATTAAAAATTTTCCTTAAAATTTTGTCTAACATTTTTCTTTTTTTCAAATATTTGGACCAAAAACCAAAGAAACTTTTTTTCTAAAATTTTATAAAAAAAATTGGAACGAAATTTTGAGGAAGAAACATGGATCCATTTACTTATATAATATTAAGCTTTAGAAAATGTTTATGACATTAACTTTATTAATACCAGTTTGAAGCTTAATCGAATCGGATGTACTACGAATGGTAGAATAGATTTTTAAGTCGTCCGCATATAAAATGTAATTAATAAAAATAACAAAGGTAAAAAAATTTTCTTATAATAAAAAAATTTGTATTAAGCATTTTTCTTTCCACATTTTTTTTCAAATATTAGGACCAAAATAAGAATTTTTTTTCCAAAGTTTTCTAAAAAAATACTTCTCTTCCAATTTTTCTCTTCATTAATAAAACTAACAAAGATTAAAAAAATTGCCTTAAACATTTTTTTTTTTGTAACTAATAAAAATAACAAGGAGTAAAAAATTTTCGTAAAAAACTTTTTCTAAAATTTTCCAAAACATTTTTTTCCCCCAAAATTTTCTAATTTTCTCAAAATTAAAAATTTAAAAATTAAATTAATTACAATTTTTTCTTCTTTTTTGGAAAGAAAAACTTTGGGTCAAAACTTATACCCAGGTGGAAGATCTCATTCAAAGTAGAGTAATGAGAGCTCTTAATAAAGTAGAAAGTAGGGAAAGGGAAACGAAATTTTGAGGAAGAAACAGAAAAACTTTTAATTTTAAAGAAAACTTAAATTTATTAAAAAATTTTCTTAAAAATTAAAATATTTCTAAAAAATTAAAAATTTTCTTAAAAATCTTGCTTAAAAAAGGTTTTCTTTTTCAAATATTTGGACCAAAAAAAACCTTTTTTTTCTTAAGAACATTTTTCTTAAAATATCTTCATAAAACAATTTCACTTAAAATTGTTTTGTTAAAAATTTGTTTCTCAAAAAACTATTTTTTTATTATATTTTATCCTAAAAAGTTTATTAAAATGTAAAAACCGAAAAAACCTTTAACAAACTTCATATCATAATTTTGAATATTGAATAAATTATTTACAAAGTTATTGCATTTGTTCAAAATAGCTCCAGTTTACTTCACATTCTACTTAAGACTAAATCAGACCAGTTTTCAGAAAAATTTAAGATCATATCCAAAATATTTGGATTACCTGAATGGAATCAGTCTAACATTAAAACTAATGTAAAAAATAAACTCGATGGGATTTTTACTGACGCAAAATAAAAAAATTGTGCAACTGGCGAGCTTACGACTAAAGCAAAATCCATTATTGTGCTGAATTTGGAAACCAAGAGAAATATTGAAATATTTTAGATCTGCAGAGGGCCGTTGCTGGAGGCTAGCATAATAAAAAAAATATATAATTGACGCAAACACTTCTATTAGGTGTTTGGCCACGATTCTTCTCCTATTTGTCGTTTGCGTCTTGGTGTTTTTCCACAAATAGAAGGACCTACAGTTTCAAGCCGACTCCAATTGGCAAATAGATTTTTATGAGGAGCTTTTTCATGGCATAAATACACTCGGAGGCTTGCCATTGCTTGCCGAGGCACGACCGTAATTAGAAAAAACTTGTTCTATAATTTTTACTATTTCATGCTTGAAGAATCCAACCTACGCACTCCCGAATGGTAGTTATGCACCAAACCATACGGCTACTGCTACCGCCATCTCTCGCAGTCTAACTATCTCTATTTGCAGATCGAATCGTGAGTAAAACAACCGGACGTTAGACACTTTTTCAATCAAAGCTTTGACACGATTTTTAGGAATTATAAAGATTAAAGTGGGTTTTCATTACATAGATTTTGACTTGTTTAAATTTCATTGGAATTTTCTGAATGGTTAAATGAGTAGCTCTTTTAAAGTCGATTTCTTTTTCTAACCATTATTGCACTTATTTATTTTTATTTTTTTCCTGCTCTTGTATTGCAAAACAAACCTCATTTGATGGCACGCTGACATTAGTTGCACGCAGCACCAAATCGCATTACCAATCCCATCAGCGTTATTTGCAGCACTGCTCACACTCCCACATCACAGCAATATTTCGTTGTTGTTGTAGTAGTAATTTCGCAAGTTTTTTATTGTACTTGGCTATAGACACAAGTTTGATAACGTTTTTGTACAAGAACAGCCGCCGAAATAGCAGAGTTTTGCGAACACGAAAATTACCAAAGTCAGACTCATATACACAGGCGTTTATGTATGTGTGGATATTTTCTATTTATTTGCGGTTTGATATCAACGCCTTTTGGCATCGCTACTCGTACACAGTAACTTTCACATTTTATATTAATTAAAATTCCGTAATGTGAACTATTTCGCGCGCAAACAAACTTAGAAGCGCGCACACACACACAACCGAGCGGATGCGCGCAAAGTACAGAGTGAGATGTAATCACCACATGTGGTCGGTGATATGTGGCATGTGGTGTGCGGCACACGTATGGCATAGAAGGATGAGCGGAGCTTACACAGCGCTGGCGGTTAAGTGCAAATATGAAAGATTGTGTGGCATACGTTTGCTGACAATGAGAAATTTTGGAATTTTGCTGACAGCGCGAGTACTAACACATACATACGCATGCTTTGGCAAATAACAACACACGCACATTCAGAGCTAGAAGGTAATGAAATATTCATATTCATATTGCACAAGTCAAGCTGACAGTGAACAACAAAAATGGAAGCAAGCTTGCGGCATGCTGCAAATGGAGGAGTGATAATAGCTTTTTTGTGCTTATTGATGTACGAGTACTTGCCTGCACTTGTACTCGTATGTATGTGTGTGGCAAACCTGGAAACTACAATACTTTTGTGGTAATACGCAAAAGCGTCAGCTGAAGGAGAAGGTGCTTTAATTACCATGTTACTGCCAACTATCATCACATGGAAAATAGTATATTTCAGTACTACGAGCATTCCTAATCATAACAGATGCGATAACCTAGTTTAAGGCGCACTGCCATAAACGTAGTTGCGTTCCCAAAATAATTTCCGAATTTCTATGGCAAACTTTGACTTGGCTGCACCGCACCTTTGCCGTAATTACTCTTTCTTCTTCCACAGTAATTAACTGCATAATTACCAGCATTATTATCTGCTCATAAGCTCACTTCTCACTCCCTTTTATCACAACTACAACTTTCCTTTTTTACTTACAGATTTATTCACTAGTAATGATTTTAAAATTAAGTGCCGAGCTTACACTTGAACTAGCGGCACTTCACATACAGTTCACACAGTTTGCAAGTTATGCCCCACAGCTCCGTGGCATGCCGGTTTGTTGTTCTGAATTTGGAAATTTCTGCCATGTTTTGCATCAAAGTTTTGCACAAATTTTCCTTGGCATTTACCTAAGATGGTAGTTTAGTACTCAGTCCATTGCAATGACAGTGCCCACCCCCTCTTTTTCATCTCGGTTGAACTTTCTAGCTGCAGAGCGCAAAGTCTTATATGAATGCACACGATTTCGAGAAGTTTAGTAGATTTCAAAACTTTAGCATAAAAACTCATATAAAAATTATCGCAGATTTAAGTAAAATGGAATAGAATTATAAAGTGCGAGAAAACTAAATAAAGTAGACCAAAATTTCATTAAATGGATTGAGTAGAAATGAAATTAAATTAAATGGAATGGAAGATAACGAAATTTAATAAAAATTCTGGAAGGAAGCAAAATGAAAATCAAGTGAAATGTAATGGAAATAACTTGAATGGAAGGGATTGGATCGAAATAAAATGGAAAACGAGTAAAATAAAAACACAAAATGATCTAGACGGAAATCAAAAATGAAACAAAACGAAATGAAATTGAAACTTAAATTTAAATAAAAATTTCATTTACAATATAAGTGAAATTAGAATTGAAGCGAAATTGAAATGAAAATGAAATGCAAAACCAAATTAAAATTAAAATAAATTGAAATTGAAATGAAACTGAAAAAAATAAAATAAAATTGAAATTGAATCTGAAATTGAGTTTATTACAGAAATTGACCTTGAGATGGAAATTGAAATGGAAATGGAACCTAAAATTAAGATTAAAATAAATTGAAACTAAAACTTATAAACTTAATTCAAATTGATATCGAAATTAAAATTTAAGTGAAACAGAAATTGAAACTCAAATTGAATTTAGAACATAAATTTAAATTGAAACTGAAATTGAAATCGGAATGAAACTGAAACAAGAATTAAAATTCAAAGTTGAAATTAAAACTGAAATTGAATTTATTACAGAAATTGAAATTGAAATGAAACTGAAATTAAAATTGAAATGAAACTAAAACTCAAATCCAAATTAAAATTGAAATTGACACCGAAATTGAAATTGAAGTGAAACTGAAATTCAAATTGAAATCGAAATTCAAATGCTAAACTGAATTTTAAACCCGAATTAAATTTATAGCTAAATTTAAATAGAAACTCAAATTGAAATTAAAATTAAACTGAAATTAAAATTGAAATCGAATTTATAACAGAAATTGAATTGAAATTATTTATAACTGATAAAATGAAACTAAATGCAATAAAATTATTTTCAAATAAAGGGGTAGGTTTTAGCTATTATCTTTTTAAACAGTTGGTTTAAACAGCTAACGCACGTTTCGTGTTTTGTTTCACTGTCAAACATCTTCAGTTTGGCCTATAATTCAACCATGAATCGCCTTACAAACGAACAACGTTTGCAAATCATTGAATTTTGTTATAAAAATGCGTGTTCTGTTAAGAAAGTTTAAGATCCACTTCTTTATCGAAAAATTTCGTTCAGCGACGAAGCTCATTTTTGGATCAATGGGTACGTAAATAAGCAGAATTGTCGATTTTGGAGTGAAGATCAGCCAGAAGAATTGCAAGAGCTACCAATGTATCCAAAAAGGTCTCAGTTTGGTGCGGTTTATGGGCTGGAGGTATCATTGGACCGTACTTCTTCAAAGATGCTGCGAATCGTAACGTAACTGTGAATGGTGAGCGCTGCCGTGAAATGATATCCAACTTTTTTTTGCCCAAAATGCAAGAGCTTGACTTGCACGACATGTGGTTTCAGCAAAACGGTGCCACATGCCACACAGCACGCGTAACAATGGACTTGTTGAGAGGCGAGTTCGGTGAACATTTTATTTCACGTTCGGGACCTGTCAATTGGCTTCCCAGATCGTGCGATATAACGCCTTTAGATTATTTTTTGTGGGGCTATGTTGAAGCTCATGTCCATTCAGACAAGCCTGCTTCAATTAACGCATTGGAAGACAAATAAAGCATTTATATGTGAGATACCGGCCGAAACATTGGAAAGAGTATGCCAAAATTCGACTGAGCGCATGGACCATTAGAAACGAAGTCGCGGTCAATATTTGCATGAAATAATCTTAAAACATTAAATTATATGGACTGTACTATCGATTTAAATAAAAATTTCATGCATTTTTCTGCTTTTTCGTGTGTTTTTTTGAAAAACTTTCCTATAGCTCTTAAAAAATCTCCCTTTACAATAAATTAAATGAAACTTAACGATAATGAAATTAAATAAAGGGAAATGAAACGAAATTAACTTAAAATTGAAGTTGAAGTTGAAATTGAAATTGAGACCAACATTGCAATTAAATGAAACAAAATCATCGTATTTTCGAAACGAACCAAAGTTAAATGAAGTAAAAGTAAATTAAATCGAACTGAAGGCAAGCAGACGGACGCGAATTTGAATTAAAACGATCCAGAAAAAAACTATACAGAAAGATTTGTATGGTCATCAATCATTGTTCTAAAATTTTACGGTAGAGTGAACAAAATCATAAAGTAATAACTAGGCACTACCTATAGAATTTGAAACATCTTTTCTTAAACCCTTGTATAAACTATTTATTGAACTTACAAAAACTAATTTTGTTGCTAAAATTTTAAGTTCTAAATCATTAAAGGAGTTAATTAGTTATTTTGATAGAAATGCGGAGCTATATTAACAGCCTATACCGCGCCGGCGTTCATATTGAGTATTTTCCGATGTTTACTGCAACTGCTAGGCAAATGACCATTCCGAATTTTTCTTAAACTTGACAAAACTTTATGAGCGTTGAGGTGCGATGAATAACGAAAAATTTGAATGAACCCGATCATTTATGAAGTAGTGAGCAATAAGAGCCACTTACACGCAATGACCTGTTAAATGCTCACTTAGAAGACAGTTTGGATAAAACCTCTTCTCGACCCCAATAGTGGGAAAAGTATACATCTATGGGCAAATGGACGATTAACTTCCAATGTTTCGATATGCAACCTGTGTCGGGTTTCAATTGTTTATTAGGTGAGCATTTAAGTTCTCGCTGTTTTTTTATGGAAATGCAACTTTATTCTGAAAAAATGATTATAGGTGAATCATTGTAAGTATTGTCCATCGCTGTCTACTACTTTTTCCTATCTTCTTGGTAAATCTCGTATGCCGTCGCGGTGAAACTGTTCATCTTTTGAGGGTATCCACGGATCAACCCAGTTTTGATGTCTTCATATGAATGGAACTGCTGGCCAGCTAGACCATGTGCCATCGATCTGCCATTGGCGCAATATCTAGAGAATATGGCGAGTGGGGTAGGATTTCCCATTTCAGTATTTCCATGTAGGCTTTAACGTGCTTGGCAGCGTGAGGCCGAGCGTGGTTATGCTGTAGAATCACTTTTCCGTGCCTCTTCGCGTATTGCGGCCACTTCTCGCGCAGTGCTCGGCTCGGCTCAATCGCATCAATTGCAGTCGATACTGATCCCCAGTGATGATTTCGCTTGGTTTTAACAGTTCATAATAAATAACACCAAGTTGGTCCCTTTAAATACAGGGTGGCTGATGAAAGCCGCTACCAAAAAAAAATTGAATAACTTTTTTCTTTTTAAGTTATCTGTTCCATTTTTGTTTTAATTTGCAGATTGATCTTTAAAATGTATTAAAATGGATAACTGGGACACGCAAACAAGAATTTGGATAGTCCGCCGCTATCACGCACTGGAGTCCGTAGTTTTGGTACAGAGAGAGTACAGGCGGATGTTTGGCGGCGACCCCCCGAGCAGATGGACCATAATGAGACTGGTGAATAATTTTGCTGAGCAAGGAACAGTCGCAAGAAGGCCTATTCATCGAAACCCACCAGTTCGGACGGCGGAAACGATCGCTGCTGTAGCTGCAGCTATACAAAGCAATCCAAGGGTTTCAACAAGAAGCTTATCTGCTCAACTTGGTGTCAGCCGACAGTCTTTGCAAACAATAATGCACAAAGATTTAGACTTATTTCCCTACAAAATTCAAATGGTTAACAAACTGAATGCAGCAGACTTGCCGAATCGCTTGGAATTTTGCCAGAAGATCCTGCAAATGGTGGAAGAAGACCAAAATATGTTAAACTGCCTTTTCATGTCTGATGACGGCAATGTGAACAAACAAAATTGTCGAATATGGAGTACTTCTAACCCACAGATACTCCACGAGACGGAATTGCATCCTCTTCGCGTGACAGTGTGGTGTGCGGTTTCTTCACGCTGTATTGTCGGGCCTTATTTTTTTGAAGAAAATGGTCACACCGTTACGGTTACTGAAGACCGTTATTTGAAAATGCTGAAAGAATTTTTCTATCCAGAACTACGCCGAAAAAGAATTCCTTTCAACTCAGTGTGGTTTCAACAAGATGGGGCAACGTCTCACATAGCCCAGACTGTTATGACAGAGTTGCGACGAAAATTTCCCAATAAACTGATTTCAAGAAACTCCGAATTTCGTTGGCCCCCCATGTCGCCTGACCTTACTGCACCTGACTTTTTCTTGTGGGGTTTATGTAAACAAGAAGTTTATAAAACAAAGCCAACAAATTTGGATGAACTAAAACAATCCATTCGGGCAACAATTGCGGCTATTCCTGTCGCAACTCTCAAAACAGCAATGAACAACTTTTTACTAAGATGCCGCACTTGTGTCAACGAGCATGGGGGGCATTTAAATTCAATTATTTTTAAAACTAGTTAAGCTACATTTAATAAAATTTAATGGCCTTCAACTTGAAAAAAAAAAATAAATGAATTCCATACACTAAAAAAAAAGTTATTTGAGTTTCTTAATGTAGCAAAATTCATCAGCCACCCTGTACATAGTATAACCTTCGCAGCGTAAATATTCGGCTGAAGCGACGACGTAGAAGCATAACCGGGCAGTCCCTATGACTTTCTTTTCCGTGAATTGCTGTAATGAATGTATTTTTCATCACCCGTCACGATGCGATGAAGAAAACCCTTCCTTTTTTGCCACTGGATCAGTTGTTCACAGGCGAAAAAACGACGTTCAACATCCCTTGGTTTTGACTCATAAGGAACTCAAGTCCCCTGTTTCTCAATCATTCCCAAATCATGCAATCGCTTGGAATAATAAGAATAATAATACTGAAGCGAGCTCTCCTTCCATTTGACAGGGATCCTCATTGAGCAATGCGTCCAATTCAGCGTCGTCGAAGGTTTTTGGTCTTCGTTCACGCGGACGATCGTCAACATTAAAATGACCGTCTTTGAAGCGACGGAACCAATCTCGGCACATTGTTTCACTTAAAGCAGCATCGGCACAAAATCAGACATTTTCACAAAACCAAAAGTATTTGATACCAAAACAAAATCACTAATGAGTCGAAGCAGTTTATTTACCGTATATCTGAGCTTGGTTTATGACGTTAAGGTTATATTAGAATCGACTAGCACACACTGCTGGCGGCATTTATTGACAAACAGCGAGAACTTAGTTGAGCACCAATATAAAGGAATTCCTTAGTACGATTATATAAAATTTGCTCCTATGAGTCCTATTTGCTCCTTGAAGTCCTATTTGCTCCTTGAAGTCCTATTGAAGCTAAAGGATATTCCTGATTTGGATTCTTCCCTGCTTTGTGTAACTATCATGGAGCCTATTCATCATTATTTTTAGATAATATCTGTCTGTCTAATATGTTTATCTCACAGCTAGTAAGAATTAAAACAAATAAGGCATTTGTCGAAATCCTGCTCAATTTGGATAACCTTCTAGAGTTCTCGCACATCTCTACAAATCCACTGAAAGTGAAAAATTTTCCAAGTAATTAGCGAAACGCTTTTGATAGCTGAATTAAATATCCAATTAACGAGTTACTTGAGTGAAATTAGATTTTAAGGAAATAGAAAATTAAATGAAAGTTTCTAAATTGCAAGTTATTTTTGCTCAAGGGGTGAACTCAACGAGTCTTAGCTGTATATGAAATTTCGGCATATCACGCGGTGGGTATGAGACATTTTATTGGTGTAGAAGAGATTCGAATACGTAAATGCTAAAGTAAAAACTCTTGACGAATTGAGTTTGCTAAATAGAATTTTGCTCGTACGATGTAACTCCCAACTAGGAAAAGTGGACTCGTTGGTGGTAGCTTTAAGCGCTTATTTCTACTGAAATGTGCAAGTTTCCCCTCCAGCCGTCCACGCGTCTTAATAGAATATGCCATTAGATTTAGCAAATTGCTAATTAAATTTAGCGACCTTGGCAACGGCGTTACTTGGCATTGTAGTTTTCATCAAAGGGAATGCGTTGCTAAGCCACAGTGCGCTGCGCACGCACGCAAATCTACTCAAACGGTTGCTTACGCTTGATTGCACTTACTTCCCAGCGAAATTTGATTGCATACCACAAACATACCAGCACACCAGAATGCCCGCTGCTTCCAAAAATAGCAAATGTCCATGGCGCAATGGGGAGCTCTGGCTGTCAATGTAGGAGAGTGGGATAAACAAAGCCCACAGCGAGGGGCTCTACGAGGGGTCTACGCGAAGAACGCGTATTAGGAAGCGCATAAATTGCTTGAGTATGACAAGCAAACTAAAAGTGAACGAAAAGTGACAATAGCTTAACGCATCCGCTCAACGATATAAGCGACAGGATGAAAATTGTTGCAGTGGAGTGTGAAGGCAGAAAAGCAAAGTCACAAAAACAAAATGCCAAGACGCGTCAACCCAGCTAAGCACCAACGATGTGACAGAGGCCGCTTGCTGACTAAGCTGCTACAAAAAGCTGTGCTAGAAGCCACCAACAGTGAAGTACAGAGCGCAGTCGCTTGCCAGCGCATTTGAATAGCAGCTGGCACTAACCACCAAGCCAGATAGTCCAAAGCAATTGTAGTATGAGTACAGATTTGCCACTTTCTTATGCGACGTGACAGACGTGCACATCAGCGTCAACATGTCCCGCGATTTCTGTGACATCAGTCGCGCTTTTACGCGCATCCTGTTTTTGCCTGAGTGAAGCTGACAGGCTTAGGTAAGCAGTTGAAATGCGCTTCACTGCTTCGCTTACCTGGCGGCATGCGCATTTTTGGCACACACACACATATACAAGTGTATACACACTTACAAAGGCGCTGAGCACATAAAAGTACAGCCAACTTTAGTGTTGTGCCGCATTCCATCCTTTCCAACTTCCATAAGGTGTCCGTGTGCTATCGCAGCTAGTCCTGGCACGGCTTGACTTTACTTGGCTTCATGTCGCATCAACTTGTGTTGCAGGGCTTTGATGATAGTGTGTCAGCACCGAACCCAACAAGAATTTCGGAACGTGGAAACTTAGTACCAACTTAAAAATAGCCTTCTCATTTAGGAAATTTTTTCAGCCATATATGGATTTCCCTAAAGTTTTAAGAGCCACTATTTTGATTCTGGCGGTATTTCAAAGTACTCTGAACCCTTCGTAATGGCTCTTTATCCTAGGTATATGCATTCTTCTTCTTCGTTATGATTGACGCAATAACCGATTTGTTAAACTCGGTCAAATTGCGACAGTCGTTTCTTTCTCGTGCTAACCGACGCCAGTTACACCCGCAAGACACACCAAGTGAAGCCAAATCTTTCTCCCCCTGATCTTTCCAACGTAGAGGAGGTCTTTCTCTTCCTCCGCACCCCCCACCTGGCACCGCATCGAATAGTTTAAGAGCCAAAGCGTTTGTATCCATTCGGACGACTTGACCCAACCAACGTAGCCGTTGGATCTTTATTCGGTGCGCTATGTCTATGTCGTCGTAAAGCTCATACAGCTCATCGTTCCATCGCCTGCGATATCTGCCGTTGCCAACGTGCAAAGGTCCAAAAATTTACCGCAGAATTTTTCTCTCAAACACTTCAAGGGACGCCCTATCTGACGTTGTCGTCGTCCAAGCTTCTACGCCATACAATAGGACGGGAATGATGAGAGCCTTATAAAGAGTGAGTTTTGTTCATCGAGTGAGGACTTCACTACTCAATTGAGCTATAGGCAGTACACATTTCAATATAACTGATAAGCATCACGAGCTTGGTGAGCCTTCTTCATATGATTAGCCTAATAGGCATTCTTGCTCACCACTTAGTTTCTAACTCATCTACTCTAGTTAAATTTATTGAGGAAATTAACCTTAGCGTAATACTTTGAATTTGGTAGAATCCATTCACTTCCCGTGTGAATGCCGCGCACTTTGGAGAATGCGTTTTGGAATATTTTCTTCAACCACTCGGAGCCATTTAACGCACTTTCGCCGAAGATTTAGTGATAGCCATATTTACTGTGCACGCAAAGAGCCGCTGCGACTATCGAGTGAGCTCCTTTCAATCTCTCTAAACTGACCTAGCCTTGCTGTATTTTTTGGGTTTGACTTGGATTTCTCTTTGCCCTTTGTGCGCTGGCTATCCCAGAGGGAGCCACCCAGTCACATAAAGACTAGAGTCACATCCATGGTTCTGTTTATGTGACGCTTTGCAAGTGCACTCTTGACTTCTTGGCACCCACTGTTTGGTTGCATGTTGTTGTTTGTTTTGTCCGCTATTGTTGCCAGAGTCTTAAAAAAGACCTGCTTAAATCAAGCACAGGATTCAGGAAAGTTGAACAGGAAGTGAGCGTTAAGCGGAGAAGAAAGAAGGTGAAGGACGCAAAAGAAAAATATTTTTGATACGCCAATGCTTGCAACAACGATATAAACAGAAACACTGAGAGAGGTAAAATGGAAACATTAACAATGAAAACACACCAAATAATAAATGCCAGTTACTTGCAATACAGCTGCATGCACATACACACACGCACACACGAAAATATCGCGCAAAAATTTGTCATGCAACGCACGACAGCAACAGCAGTAGCAGCAGCTTAGCAAAAGAAGCGCGGTTGGCTGCAGCACTGAACTTGCCACACAATCAGTCTGCTGTTGCAATGTGCGAGGCACAGAATACAGCTTAAATGTCACGTAGCGGCTCTAAGTAGGTAGCTGTATATGGTATGTGTGTGTGTGTGCATGTCTGCTACCGAAGGTAAGTAGCCGCCACGGGTTGCGTGTGGCTTATACTTGACAATGGTGGCGGCAATGCTTGCTAACGTGACTGTTGCAAGTAACATGCTGCAAGAGCTAAAGAATTTCCGCGCGTTTGTTTTTTAGTGCTGTGTGTGCATTATGTTCCACGTACATGTGTGTATGTGTGTGCAGGCAAGCTACCACTTCTGTAGTGGCGGTGGCAGTCAGTCAGCAGAGCTTTAAAGCTCTTGAACAGCGCGAGCTCTTGCATGGCGTCAACGGGTGTTTGTGACCTGTTAGTAAACAGCATAGGCAGTCGCCACAAGGAGCAGGGGAAATACGAGTGGAAAGGACGAATGCATATACTAACAACAATGGCCTCAAACAAGCGGCAGTAATACTGAAATCGTATTACATCTACAGGCCATCAAAGGACAAAGCGAGAAAGCGAAGTAAACGAACAGTTCAGGTATGTAGGCATCGAATACGTAAAGGTAAGACTTGATAAGCTTCTGTGAAAGTAGAGAAAATAGTTTTCAGTTGTTGTATTCTTGAGTTGTTGGCTTCGTGACACAAGAAAAACATTGTTAGTGAGGGGATATGAGGCCTCAAGTCACACAAAATTTCGCCCAAAACGAATGCGTTAAAGCGTGCGATATTAAATTTTCATTGATTTTAGCTATATAACCGGAAAAGAATTAAAGAAATTTAAATATAGAACTTAAAAAAGGTTATTATGATATCAAAATGTGTACGGAAAATTCCTTTGGTACAATGCTTGTATGAAACCTCAACTAATAAAATCTGCCCTGATGAAAACTCCGTTAATGCAGGCTCCACTAATGGATGCTTCACTAATGAAAGCCCTACCACTGAAAGCTCTACTAATGGAAGTTCAACTAATGAAAGCTTCAGTGGTAGAAACTTTGCTAATGAAAGCTCCACTAATGAAAGATCAACCAATGAAAGCTCTATTAATGAAAGTTCAACTAATTAAAGCTTCACCGTTGAAAGCTTCACCGATGAAAGCTTCATTGATAGAAGCTTTGCTAACGAAAGCTCTTTAATGAAACCTCCAGTAATAAAAGTTCCATTGAAGGAAATTCTCCTAATGGGGGATCCATTATTTAAAGAAAAGCTTAACTAACAAAAGCTCTACTAATGAAAGATCTACCTATAAGAACTCTCCTAAGGAAAGCGGTACTAATGGAAGCTCCACTAATAAAAGTTCCATTGATGAAAACTCTGTTAAATGGAAGATCCACTAATAAAAATTTAACTAACAAAATCAAATAAAGACGGCCGAAAACAACTTTTTCCCAGAACAACTTCCCACTCAAATCTTGGTAATTCTATGCCACGAACTATTTATGCAAAAATATTCCTTACACTGCTTCACCAAATTTGAAACTCTTATTTCTATCTACTTCTCCGCAAAGATAGACTCGAAAAACAGCGAAGTCGTAAAAGATTCGACGGAGCATCCAGGACAGAGGCAGGCCAAATAGTTTATCCATTCTTCCATAAGAGTTTCAGAACCTGGATAAAGACAACTTATGAACTCTCACTGGATATTTTGTGGGATAATGCAGCATTCGTTATCATTTCAAAAAACTAGAATCAGTCGAATCAAATTACTGCCGTTTTGCGAGCTGTATAACGAATGTTCAGAGCATATTCGCTTTTGATGTACAGCTCTCGCAAGATGTTTATGGAGACTCGTGCACCTGATTGAAAACTCATACACCTGGGTGGTGCGACTCTAAAGACATTTTTAATAGGAAAAATAGGAAATTCTAGTGTAGGCAATCACAATAAGCCACATCAGAGGTTTCGGAGCGTTACGTTCCGATAACGGTAATAATAGTACCTAATAAATATCGTTAAACATTTTTAATCGGAATTACTTAAAATTCCACTTAAACACATCAATGCCTGGGGGATTAAAGTGGAAAGTGATGCGAATAAAAGAGTCTCTACTCCCCAAACGACAACCTGGTGGGTGAGACTGTCTTAGACTTCTTATCCCGCACCTGGTACCTCCAGTTTGTGCTAACCTGGTCTCTGTTGTCCGAGTCAAGACGGTATAACCTTTTCATTAGCGAGAAAGAAATTCTTACGGCGGCAAAGCTGGCAGCACTGCTTGGATGCAGAAGGCTAATTACCTACTCATCTCAAACTTGTAAATTACTGATAGCGAGAGACTCCATATTCCACCAAAAAACCACAGGAAAATTCATATCTAGGTAAGAGCGCTTCAACTTTTTTCCGATAGGGAGGGCGAACGACGCAATATTTTTTATTTTTCGCTTGTCATTTGTAAACTTCATTAGTATACATTTCATCGTGGAACGCTACACTATTGAGCAACCCTATACATATGTACAGTAGGAAAAAGAGTATACTTGTGACAGGTTCGAATCTCCCTGTATGACAGAATATCATTTGCCGTTCGAAGTCGGCTTGAAAGTATACCTATCCCCATTTATGGAACAACATCAAGACGCACAAATAAGGAGAACAGAAGTGTACCCACCATTTATTTATTTTATTTGCGACTTGGGACCAATCACGTTCAAACTCTTTTTAGGATACGATCTGATCATCCTAGTGAATGGAATGCTGGCGCGCTATTACAATCTGCTTATTATTACAGATATATGCATAGTTCGTCTCAAAGTTGGCAGTACCAGCTAGTATATTAAGGTCAAAAGATGAAGCCGCCCATTTTTCCCGAGAATTTTGTCACAAGAATTAAAAATTAGGTACTCACTTGACGTGGTGATTTACCAGGAAACATAAAATTCCAAATATAGCTCCTCCGACTCTAGGTGGAACGGCACTGTTATTTAGTGATGAGGCCCGCTACTTAGGTCTAATACTAGACCGAAAGCTAACTTGGAAGGCAAATATCGAACATAGAGTAAAAAGGGCGACAATAGCACTATACTCTTGTAAACAGCTGATAGGACTAAGTTGGGGTCTCTCCCTATCTATCGTATACTGGCTTTACACGGCAATTGTCAGACCAATCCTAACATACGGCATACTAGTATGGTGGCCAGCTTTAGGTAAATTGTACATCAAAATAACCATGGCACACATACAAAGAATGGCCAGTCTTTGCAGCTGCGGGGCCCTCAGAACCACACCCACAGATGCACTAAATATTATGCTTAACATTTTACCAATAGAGCAGTACGGTAAGCAAACAGCTGCCAAAGCAACTCTCAGACTAAGAGAAATCGGCCTACTCAGAACGTACCAAAGAGGGCACTCCTCAATTTTAGAACAATTCCCCTGCATTCCCAGCACAACGGATTTCTGTAGGACCAATGATATCAATTTTAATAAATCCTTTGTCACAGTATTTCCTTCCAAAGAGGAATGGGATAACGGGCTCATTGTTAAGATAAATGACTTAAACATTTACACAGATGGCTCAAAACTGGATAACAAAGTAGGTGGAGGGGTCTACTCCGACAAACTCGGAGTATGCCAATCATTTCGCTTACCTGATCATTGCAGTGTATTTCAGGCGGAAGTCACTGCCATAAAAGAGGGACTTAAAGAAATAAAAACGAGAGTATTATCCACAAATGAAGTCTTCATTTACTCGGACAGTCAAGCAGCAATAAAAGCGCTGGAATCTAGAATGTTTTAAACTACTAGATGACGTATCTAAGTGCTACAAGGTGCACCTTATATGGGTACCAGGCCACAGGAACATCGCAGGAAATTGTAAGGCGGATGAACTTGCAAGAACCGGTACAACGCTCGATCTCGAACCGGATAAGGCGCTGATACCTATGCCCATAGCCACTTGTAAATTACTTATAGACAGGGAAACCATCAAAAAGGTAAATACAATCTGGCAAAACCTCACAACATGTGAACTAAGCAGACAGACATGGCCGAACTGGAACAGCGGTCGATCGAAGATCTTGCTAAGATTCTACAAAGAATCTATAAGAAAAATGATAGGTGTTTTAACTGGTCATTGTTTAATAGGCAGCCACGCTAGAAGGTTAGGACTCCCTTACTTCGATTTCTGTAGAAGCTGTCTTAATACAGAAGAAGAGGAAACAGTCAGACACCTTTTATGTGAGTGTGAAAGCCTAGCTATGAGAAGGCTGCGCACTCTCGATACAGCATTTCTAACCGATGTAGCGGATATAGCCCATCTAAAACTAACGAAGCTCTGCTCGTTTATTAAAGCAACCGGATGGTTTGAAAAGGAACACGTAGAGTAAGGATACGCTCCAGTGGTATCACAATGGACCTGGCGAAGGTCTAAGTGTGTCTTACGACAACCACCCTACCTACCTACCTACCTACCTACCTACGTGGTGATATGTTTTATATGCGAAAAGAGTAAGATGGGATAAGTCCGATGAAATGTGCAACCCGAAGGCTCATTTTACATGGGCAGCATAATCCACCTACAGTTCAGTTTAGGTATCAGCATGACTTCCAAGTATTTAGCACACGAGGAGAGTGAAAGATATTGAAACACTGCGGTCTTTGAGGGATATAATATAAAACGTACAGTTAAAATAACCGGATATATGCTAACTAGAAATGTATACTTCTATCTCAATACCATTCAAATATTACAAAGAAAAAACGATTAAGTGTATTAAGTTATTATACCCTAGAGCCTCTGAGCTGCGTTCACATTCACTTACGTGTCTGTAGTTTAAATCCAAATCCGAAACGGTAAATGTGAACAAATAAAAGCTTGAAAGGCGACCTTGCCACACACAGTGAAATAGCAGCACTAACTGAATTACGAAAGAAGTTTCTAAAAGCCAAGCCAATCTAATAGCTGTGAGCGCAAAAGTGTTGGAACGTAAATAACGGTAACAATAGCTGCTGAGAGTCATAATAATAACAATAAAAATGCCATAAAAAGCGAAATAAAAAACAATTGCGCGACTTGCCAATGCACTTGCAACAGTGAAATTGTAAAAAGTGCAAGGCAGTGGAACCAATTGTCAATGCAACAAATACAATAAAATAATAAATAGTGGGGGCTATGAAAGAAGCGGAAATTAAAGTGAAGAAATAATAATAAAGTCAGAATAACGCAAAAAATACAAAAGCTAACACACGCGAAAACATTTGTTCCGTAAACAATTCAAAGTAACAACAAAAGTTCCAATGCGAATACGCAGAGTAACAGCATTGCCACGGCCAAAAGGGAAGCAGAGTTAACAAAGAGTCGGCAAAGCAAGGCGAGTATGTAAGGAGGGAGGCTGAGTAAACTTGCAACAAAAGCGAGATGAACCAGAGAACCAAAGGAAGGTCGGATTCAAAAACAAAAAAAAAAAAAGTTTCGCAGACATCAAAGAACAACAGTAGCAAAACGTGTTGAGAAGTCCCTAAAGAGGCACTCGTCTTATGAGGCACTTGCCAATTCCCACTAAAAGCGCTCGCAATGGTGTCACTAATGGCATCAAAGTGGCAACAAATTTGATTTCCAAGCAAATGCATAGATGAAAATAAAACGAGGAAATGCGACTAGTGAAGGGCATAAAACAGGAGCAAGACGGAAATGAAGCAACGTATAACGGCGGTGGGAAGGTATGTAAATGACTGAAGGGGAGAGAGGGTTGAGGGAGAAAAATAAAGTGAGGGGGAAGAGTGAACTGAGGGAGAAGAGAAGTATGGGAGTTGCTAATAAATTGCAGCTAAACAAAGCAGCATAGGGGAGCGAAGTTTTAACAGTTCTGTGGGAGGCAGAGCAAAGAGCTACTCTTAAAGATGACCTGATACCCACAGTTTCATTCGGAAGGAAATTTGATGTCAGATTTCCATTGCGTGAGCAATGGAGCAATCCAGGAGGCATGCAGGGAGGTTTGACGGATATTTTCTTTACCGATGGGTCCAAGAATGAAATAGGGTCTGGAGCCGGATTGTACTTAAACGATAGTAATAAGTATCACTACGCTATGGGGGGAATGGCAACTGTTTTCCAAACAGAAGTTTTTGCCATCCTAAAAGTAGCCGAATATATAATCGAGAGGAGATGGAGCGGGAAACAGATTGGAGTCTTCAGTGACAGTCAGGCTGCATTGAAGGCCCTGGAGAACGCGAAGCAAACCTCAAAGATTGTTCAAGAATGTAAGAAGAAGCTTAATTCTGTCGCAAGACAAACAGGCTTGTACTTATATGGGTTCCGGGACACTCCGGTGTTCAAGGAAACGAAATTGCCGACAAATTGGCCAACCGTGGATCAGCGGTGCCCCCACAGGGGCCAGAGCCAATAATAGGAATCAGTCCCGCAGGAATCAAGAACTGGATCAACGATTATGTAGGCAATCTACATAAAGAGCGATGGTCCGGTCTAGAACGCTGCAGAACTGCAAAGTGTTTTGTGACAAGTCCGAACAGAAAACTGTCAAACTTTCTACTAAAACTTGGAAGGAAAGACATTCGGTTGATGGTCGGCATCATTACAGGACACAACCCATGGGGTCAGCATATGACCACCATTGGAATCATCGAGGACCCGGTATGCCTGCCATGCTTGGAGGAGGCGGATAGCACTGAGCACTTTCTCTGTAAGTGTCCTGCCTTTGCTAGAGCGGGACTACGAGTACTGGGTTCCGATGTCATGAGAATGAGTAATATTCGTTCTCTAAAACTGGAGGATATTTAGAGATTTGCCAAAGAATCTGGAAAATTCTCACAGGACTAACTATCTCTATCTCTGTCTCTATTCTTTCCTATCTCTTTCTATGATACTTTTCTCCCTCCCTCCTTGACTATCTACCCCCTTTCCAGAGCTTTAAATACAATGGGCTTTTTAGCTTGAGTGTTTTAGGAGCCACCAAGTATCCTGGTGCTCCTTGGCTCGACCTTTTCAAATTCAAATTCAAATTCAAGGAGGAGCAACAGTGGAGAATTTTAGTAACAGTTGTTCACTTGAGCTGACTTGCTTTCTGAGCTAATCCAAAATACCAAAATCAAAAGCAGATTTCAAAAGACGTTTCTTTGCAATATTAACTCTTTGACGAAACTTGTTTTCAGTTACCGATAATTGTTATATTTAAATAAAATGTCAATCCCAGATGTGAATTTAGTGAACCCATAAACTATCTCAACAAGTTACCACAGAGTTCTAGAAACTACTAGAATTTGCACTTGAACGAGTTACAGCTTTTCATTCCTGAATTCTGCTTTTAGCTCATAAATCTTTTAAAGGCATATTCTTTCTATAGAAACTACATCATACTGCTATGGAATTTAATTTGCAATTCGCAAACAGTAACATGTTAGTCTATGCG
Organism: Anastrepha obliqua; assembly: GCF_027943255.1. NCBI lineage: Eukaryota > Metazoa > Arthropoda > Insecta > Diptera > Tephritidae > Anastrepha > Anastrepha obliqua. The sequence continues at coordinate 107,983,287 of NC_072894.1, read as the reverse complement.
ACTTATACGTCCCACTACCTAGAAGAGAGTTAGGAGATAATTTATAATTTTGCAGATATGCGGAGCGCAGAATGGTACCCAGATCATTTTTAACCGGTGAGCTCCTGGAAAATAAATTTGAGATTTTTAACAGTCTCCTGCAACAACTATTTATGTTCCTTTTTCGTGGCTATGCAAAATGAATACAATTACTTTCAAAATAAATGTGTGCGGTCTTTCTTTCACTTGATCGAAAGTAGCCAGCATAACCAGACTGTGTCCCCCCAACCTCATTTTAGCCGTCGTACTCTTCTTACCCAGTCATCCTGGATAGCAAGATAAATCTGGAAAGTGCTAGAAAAGGCGGTTCTCCTGAAATTTTTTTGCATTTTTCATTTCATAGATGGGTATCCTTACCAGGCATTAGGTATCCATACGGTGAGATTTGGGATTGCTGCAAGGCCTTTTTGCAGAAGCTGAGTGAGGGATGAGGTGTAATCAGCTCAAGCTAAGTTTCAGACATTTCACTTTTTTGCTATACTTGCGGATATAGCAGCTTTAGTTATCACACAACAGGGGAATTGCATCGGTAGCTTGAGGCGGTTAATAAAAATGTATGCAGCCACTGGTCGTCCTGTAATTGGTCACCTTCTTCAATCCTAAGACCCTTCTTCCTTTTTCTTCTTCCACCTGTTTGGTTTTCTTTCCTCTGTTTTTTCTCTATATGTCACAATGAACGAATTTTGATTATTTATCCAAGTGGGCCCATTTCACGTGGGGAACCAATTATTATATCCAATCCTAGCTGGGCGTTCACGCACGAAGCGTTGAATGGATTATGTCTGTAATTTACCTATACAGCTGGTCCAGAAATCAATTAGTGGAACTTATATAACCAACTTTAGTTCTGTCCGGAAAATCTTTCAGTGTTAAAGAGAGCGGAAGTTTCTTCCAGGCTTTATTCCAATATCGTACCGCTTGTGATACGAGGTGTGTTCAATAAGTATCGCGAATTTTGAATTTTACGTTTATTCGAATTTCGATTTTTTTGTGGCGATGTGTTGGTACTCATGTCTCTCACTCATGCCGACGATTTCGGCCATTTGGAATGTTCAGTTCATTGTTGACAGCTTTGCTTCCACGTGGTTCGGCTCGTCTTCGATTTTTACCTATTCAAAAAGATGGATCAAAGAACCTGTATAAAATTTCGTGTGAAAAACTAAATGTTAACTGTGTCATTTATCGGTGGTACAAAAGAGGTACATTTATCTCAGTATAAACTACTCGTTCTTGTTGTAACAGCATGAAATAATATCCATATAGCGTTTGGGAATGCTGCTGCGGTGACAGGTCATGGCCGGATTTAAATCCGGATCGTTGCGGTAACATAGGGGCTACTGCCAGGGAAGGAGGTCTACTCCTTAGCTGTCTTACCTTATCGAAGATTAAATTAGGCTACATTAGTTTCACTTTATAAATAGGAGACCTCCGAAGCTTTGAGGCTTGGACATTAGCTGCAGAATTTTTTTATATGAACTCGGCGTTTTTACTTTAGAAATCCTGAATCGATAACATTTCGGTCTCCCGTTCGTTTTTAGTTTTGTGATATCACAAAGGACAGATACCTATTTACTTATCAAGGTGAGCAGATGAGTCGTGGAAAAATATCCAATGTAACCCTAACTTGACCACCCCGAGCTTATCAATAAAAAATCACTGAACTTCTAATCACTACCAAGCGATTGAATAATAGCATAAGAGGTTGTGAAGACTTCTCGCTCCCTTTCTTTTTCTCTACTTCTCTTTTTTACTTTGTTACGAAGGCGTCATTGCTGTTTTGCAAGTCCAACTCAATAAATCTGAAGAAATGTCTAAGCAAAGCAAGTAGTGTACAGGGCATATGCGCAGCCTTTTTGTGCAGCATTCATATCAACTCACTTAGCAGCACTGAAGGGTTATTCTAATGGCACCCGATTTTTCCAGCCAGGTTTTAGCAAAACAGTGATTGAATAGCGGTTTGTTCGTCAGGTGGTTTTGTTTCGAAATTAAAGGTAGAAAGTAAAGCGGATTTTTCCTATCTCCTCCTTTTATTACCAGATTCGTTTTCTTACCCTTCGCTTCATAGCCGAATGATATATGCATAGAGCTGCAGGGTGAAAAAAATGGGATAAATTGGAAATTGCAATGAAGTAATGCTGTTAGGGCAAAACACAAAAAAAAAAAGAAAAACAAAGACACCAACTGTGGCCAAGCTGCTGGCTGTTAGATAGGCAGTCATGTAAATCATTGTATAGCATTGCATTGCATTAGTATTGGTACTAAGTAATGGGAAAAACCGGCTATAAAGACAAAATTTATACCGTCCATTACAACAACAAATATTGCTAGTTTTAGCTGCATCTGTAACTGTTCACAATGAATGCGCGCTTCACTGCTCAAAACTTCATTAACTTCTCCCGCGACCTTCTCATGCGACGTTACTGTCCATTAGCTGCCTATTAGAACTTACTCAGCCATAACTGCCTTAGTCGCATACAAAGATGTACAGTAGCGGTGCAAGTTTTGGGATCCTGGTATTTTTGAGGTCCCGGATATACCGGGATTAACTTCTATTAATGTCTGGATCCTGAAAATGTTTAAATAGAAAACTGAAAGATATCACAACTTATTTATTGCAGATTTTTATTAGCATAAAAGCTTTTAAATTGCACGCAAACTTGTTTTAATTTACTTCTACAAAATGGATTAAATTTTCAGAAAATGCCCATAAACCTTTTATGATATTAAAATGAATAGCAATGGAAAGAAAATATATCTAGCTATTAAAGAAATTCCTTTCCAGTTCATTCTCCTTGCGAAAAAAATAATTGAACTTCTTATAAAAACTAGTTGAACTTTCCTCAACGCACTTCCCTTATACGCAAAAAAAATGTTTTTTAATTGAAGGATATTTCGTCTTTTGTTTGATATGAAACATTTCATTAATTGAGTTCAGAGAGTTCTGCTGTACAAAACTATGTTGATTGCATTTTTCCGTTATTTTATTTTTTATTAGTGTTGAGGCCTAGAAATGGAATACTCAGAAGGCGAAAATCAACATTTTCGACTTCTGCCCTTCTTTGCTTTTCATCGATGTTAAAAAGCTGCCGAAGCAGTCTAGGACACTGCGGCGTGTTTGAAAAAGTTGTCATAGGCGAGTCGGCCCGGATATGGTTTGCAAAGTTCAAAAATGGCGACTTTGACGTCGATGACACGCTCCACAGCGGAAGGGCTTCTGAATGCGATCAAGAACGTCTCAAATCGCCAAACCAGTCGAGAATTAAGGGAAAAATGAGCCGCGATCATAAAACGATTCCCAATCACCTTCATTCAATTGGATTTACAGAAAAATTGGGAGCCTGGATGCCGCATCAGCTCAATGAAAAAAACAAAGAAAGTCGCCTTCAAACTGCTTTTCAATACCTCGCCCGCCATCGGACAAGACGCGGTCATAAACAGCGCTTGTTATACCGAATGGTCACGGGATATGAGTAGTGGAACCTATATATCATTATGAGGCAAGGAAAGGAGTGGGTGACTCCAAGATATACGCCAAAGTCGAGAATCAAGCCGGATCTTAACACAAAGAAGATCATGATATGTGTATGGTGGGACTAGGAGGGCATGGTGCACTGGGAAATGCTCGAAAAGAGTGACACGGTACTCTGCTTTATCCGCGTGAATGAGGCTCTTCGACTGAAAAGGCCTGATCGACTTGGTGAAACCCTACTACTTCACGACAACGCCAGGCCTCATGTTGCACAAGTCGTCAAAGCTGCACTCCAAGAGTTCGAATGGGAGGCCCTTGAGCATTCGCCGTATTCTCCGGACCTTGCACCGACCGTTTACGATTTTTTCTGGTCCCTTACGATAACAAAGAGGCCTTCGATAACAAAGAGGTCCTTAAAAACTGGCTCGACAACTTCTTTGACACCAGAACAGACGATTTTTGGCGGAACGATATCAACAAATTGGTCGAGACGATTATATAATTGATTAACACCTTATTTTTTGTTTAAATAAAAGTCTTCGGTAAAAACGCCAGAAACTTATTCCCCAACCAAATATTTAAAACCATTTTTTGCAAATTAAGTCATTTGAAACTTTACAGATCTCTAAAACATAAAATTTCTGGACAACAGTATAACTACAAAAACTTTATGCTTCCGTTTACATGTGATATTTTTCCTGTATAACAAACAAAGTTGATTTTTGTAGCACGGTGTAAGAATTATTCAGACGAACTAAGTAAACTTTATTTATATACAAAGCACGCCGCTTATATTAAAATTTAATTGTATGTTTAAATGCCTCGAGTTATTGAATTTTTATTTATCGTAAACAAATTATCTTCCAAGTTGATATCGGGGCTACTTTCGAAATATTCTGAAATTCCGGGATCAACACTTCCCTCTAATATTGGTATCTCTAGTATACAGATATGTGCGTTTGTGCATGTGCGACTGAAATGCGAACCTGCGTGGCTAAATATATGCCAACATCCTTCAACTTTCTGTGTCCACCTATGCAAACTAGACGAACTGAATCAGTCTTTCATTGCCACAACCTCTGCTGAGTTGTTGTGCCCTTTATGTGCGCTGTTCGCAACTTTCTAGCCCACTCAAAGGTATTTTCTACAGTTCTTTTTAATTTATTTCCTATCATTTATAAATGCATTTGCTCTGTTCTCTTTCTAAGCGTATTTCCTAAGTAAATCGCAAGGGCCCTGCTGCATTCGTAAAACGTTTACTTCGAAAGCAACGGTGAACAGAAATGTGAATGGCCAATGTATGACAACTACTTGAGCACAGGGTGAGCCATACGAGCATTTGCGGTAAATAGTTTGCGTAATTTATTTGTTTTTATTTTGTTCATGGTATTTTTATTTTATTTATTTCCAATTTTATTTGTTTTTATTTTATTTATTTTTATTTCTAATTACATAAATTCAGTCTTACTTTTGGAGAAAAAGTTTCGGTCTGATGCCCCTATCTCATAATACGTAAATTGAACTTAAATGATTTCGCTTTACCAGCTCAAAATTTTATTTTATCGTAGTTCTTTTTTTTCTTTCTCCCACAGGCGTGACTAATATGACGTATCCTGCACTATTATCATTTGCTAGGGTACCATTCGTGCGCCAGATTACATTGTCATCGATTTCTGGCTTTAAGCTTTATTTGCAGTCATGTCAGCGAGCCGTCAACTGTCGTGAATTCATTGTACAGGCTTCGTTTCCAAGATTGGTCCACCTCGACGACGTGAGTCTTGTGGATTCCAGTCTAAGGACATTCTGCTGATGTCAGTCGCAAATTTTCGCAAAGTGTGACCAATTCATCTCCATTTTCGTTCGCGAATCTCAATTTTAACTGCCTCCAGCTCATCTCGGGATACATCCACTTATCAGACCACCGTATACGCAGAATGACTCTAAGGTAGCGATCTATGAAGTTTCGTAGCTTTTTTGTTGTTGCAACAGCCACAAACTAAGTTTTTTTCGCTTGTTTATTTTACATTGGTGTTGAAAATCCTTAGCTTTGTTTCCGGAGTTAGCTGTTTGGCATACCAAATACTTTTGAGTGAGGCAAAGGATGCTATGGCTTTGATTATTTTGCATTCAGTGTCAGCTAGCGTGCCACCGTCTGGGGTTATTTGGCTACCTAATAGAGGTAAATTTGTTGATATCTTCAATGGGTTGTCCGTACAACGTGAATTTACCAGGTCTAAAATCATTAATGGCCATTGACTTTGCCTTTCTAACATTTATACGTAACCCAAACCATTCTGCAGGCGTAGCTACATCGTTGAGCTTGCGATGCGTACGCCCCCTTTGTTGCGATATCAAAGCAATGTCACCAGCATAATCGAGTCCATCTGGATGATCTATGCTGATTGGCTTCCAGATAGTGCCTCTGCTAGGTTGAGTGTCATCACCAATTACGATCAAGAACAAAAGCGGCGACAGAGCGCAACCTTGTTTCACTGCAGAAACAGATTCAATGAGACTTAATATTGAATATTAGGACTGCATTATATACCCTGCACTATTGAGGTTAGGTTAGGTTGCGGTGGTTGCCACTCGCCATGAGTATATAGAAAGATCCACTTAATTTTGGAGGGCCATTGTCCCCACTTACATATTTGGGCATAAATCTCCCCTTTTAGTCTAATCGATGAAATATTGTGGTTGGCTGCCGATTCCAAGTCAGCCAGACATAAAAATAAGTAAGAAATTAGACAGCGATGTCGCTTTCCGGCCAGAACGAGGAAGGGACAGGGAAAGTGTTCAACACTCTCCTCCTCCTTCATGTTCTTGCAGCTGCGGTAGTAGTCATTAGAAGGGAACCACATACGTTTCCGTGGTATTCCCATTCAGCAGCGCCCAGTGAAGCCGCCAACCACTGGTTTTTTTTTTTCTTTTTTTTTTTTGGTGGGTCACTTCCCACTTACACCGTCACCTACTGCATCGAGTGGTGGACCATTAAAATAATCCCTCCTCTCCTTCTAGGGAGACACTTTCTGGGAGAGCGAAGACGGGAACCTCAAAGAACCAATTCTATTCAGCCACTCTTCGTGCTATAGGCTCGTCTTCTTATTTCCCCATCTGTGAGGTTTCGCTTTGTGGCACAGTGTCGAGATCTATCTATTTTTTTTTGTGTAGTATGTTCTCGATGTATTTCTTTATTGCCTTCCAGCTGTCCTCCCATCAAGCATTTTGCTGATTATGTTGCTCGGCGCAATGTCGCCAATCTGTTTCTTTAGAGCATCTCTTTCCGCGAGCCATCTGTTCCAACTACAAAACGTGTGCTCAACGTCATCGCTCGGCGCTTCACAGTGTATGCACTTGGGATCGCTTACCTTGCCCACGCGGTATAGGTATCTCCGGAAGTATCCGTGGCCCGTTAGGAAGTAATTCAATTCTCCGAAGTTCATTTGGACCCATTTGTCAATTTATGGAATACGTCTCTACCATTCGGTTCAGTATCCCATCACTTTTGCCACCGCAGCATGGTTTGGAATCTCAGTTCCGCGATGCTCATGAAGTCCACTGATCACACAGCTTGCAGCGTCAGAGACAGTGCACTAGGCTGAGGCAACTCTGAGCGCAGCTGTTCGTTGCACAGCCCCCAGTACTTCGCTGCCGTACAGGAGAATGGAGTTTCAAAGGGCGGTCTAGATTGATGAGGCACCTAGTTCTGTGCTCACACTTTCCAGGTCAGACCTATCTAGTTACTCTTATGAAGGTTCCATACCCAATCTACTGTTGGCCTAGACCGTTATTATAGACCGACTACATTCAAAGCTTACTTGAGGATAATGGGATGCCCACATGCTGAGAGAATATAAAAATTGCGTACCGCTAATTCGCTCTCAGTGATTTTGGACAAATTCGGTGTATGTAACGTCACTTGTTGTTTGTATAATTTCTTTTTCTTCTTGGATTCTTATACGTGTTTTCACATTTCTCTCACGCAACTAAACCAGTATGAAGACACACAAAAATTACTTGAAAAATCCTCTCTGCCCCTGATGGGCGCGATCTTTTTTGCTATAATTCTTACTCACCCTGTATATATTTATAAAGAGAGTGCACTTAGTTCTAGGCCATTTCTCTAGGCGCCGTCCACGTCCGTCCATTGCCATATTTTTATTTGCTATTCATTTCCTACTACTTCTCATTTTCAAACTTTATTTTTATTTCATTTGTTTCCTTACAATTTACCTTCGTGTAAGTATTGAGTTTCTGGTTTGCGAGTGTGTGTGCGTGTGTATGAGTGTATGTGGTTGGCTCTAAGCACAATATATATACAGACAGCTTTGTTGTTAAGCTCAAATGTTTGCTTGCTAAATATTTCACAGGTACATACGGAGGCACACATATACACGCACATACATGCATAGCTCGTGTGGGATACTTAGTTGCCCTACTTAAAGCTACTTCAACACAATTTAACCAACTTTGTGGTACAATTAAAAAGAAACACATCATTAACTTAGCATCCACAAGTGATTTTTTTTTGTTTTTGTTTTTCAGTAAAGGGATTACATCAAAATTGTTTTCTTAAATAGTTTATGCGAAGCCAGGATAATTTTTATGTTCGAGGTAGATTTTTGTTTTTTTCAAAATTCCAGATGCCTAGACGCCAATTGATATTTTTAGAGATAATCGATAAAGAAAATCGTTTAATTAAATATTTGATATTGCTGAAGCTGTTGAACATTTAAAATGCTGCTTAAAACAAGATACCTGCCCTAATAATGGAAAATAAAGAATGGGCTAAAAGTGACTCCGAAAGATCAGTGACATTTGCCCGGCACTAAAAAATAGTATTTACCCCACACTCAATAGCCTCTTCACCCGGTACTCTGGACGACGTAAATTCTCTACTAACACAAACCTATCAAATGAACCCACCCATATGTAAATTCTCAAAAATTGAAGTGAAGTCTACCATGAAAAATCTGAACACAAATAAATCTCTCGGCTACGATCGTATTACAGCCAAAGTACTCAAGGAGCTCCGAGAAATATGAGTTACTCTGTTAACGTATTTATTTAATGCAATTATACTAACTGGAAATTTTCTTGCTCAACGGAAAGTGGCTCAAATTAAAATGGTCCTGGGGCCAATATTGTGCCTACTCAACACATATGACTTACCCGAAACTCAAGGAAGTTATTCCAAGCACATTTGCTGATGATACTGCTTTACTATTGTAGCAAGTGACACTTTGCTAAAGGACTCGAAAAGGACTCGACAAAATTAACTTACGCCTCAAAAATGAAGAATAAAGTCCAATGAAACTAAATCAGTACAAGTCACATTCATTCTTAAGCCAGACACTTGCCCACCTGCCAAACTCAACGATATGAAAATACCACAAATCAATGAAACCAAATATCTAGAAATGCATCTAGACAGAAATTTAACGTGGAAAACACATATATTCTCAAAAAGAAAAGCACTTGGTATTAAAATGAGAGACCTTCTTCATTGGCTTTTAAATCGTCATTCCCAAGTTCTTATCGAAATCAAATTGCTCTTATACTCAGCAGTTCTAAAACCCGTGTAGACATATGATATTCAGCTTTGAGGCACTATGGCAAACTCCAATATCGAAATTTTACAACGATTTCAGTGAAAAACATTGAGAATGATCACCAACTCACTTACAAACTCGCAAATACAAATATCCACTACTGTGTAAGAAATAGAGAAGGAGTAAGGTTTGACCAAGTCGATCAGGTCTTTTTAGTCGAATAGCCTCATTAACGCAATGTATCTGGGCAATAAAGAGCCCCTGTTGACCGTGGCATTCTTTTCGAGCATTTCCCAGTGCACCATGCCCTTAGACGCCCACCAAACACATATCATGATCTTTTTTCGATGAAGATCCGGCTTGACTCTCGGCTTTTTCGTATCTCCTGGAGCAACACACCCCTTTGTTTCCTTCAATTTGATGTGTAGGCACCACTTCTCATCTCCTGTGACTATTCGGCACAAAAAGCCCTTCTCCATATACGCCGCTAATATTCTGGGCCGAAAATATTGATTTTTGCCTTCTGGGTATTCCATTTCTAAGCCTAAAAACTAATAAAAAATTAAATAACTTAAAAATAAAATTAGCATAGGTTTATACAGCAGAAAGAGTTCTATCGAATGAAAACTTACCCTTTGCAATTTTACTTTTCTCTTTGTTTTCTAAAAGCTACCTTTGCTTGCCCATTGCTTGTGACGAGCTCACAGTTGTTTATAGAAAAATTCCTTATTCCAAATATAAAACCCTCCTCCCATCATTAATTATTTTCACAAATGCTAAGTTACTATTACAGACCTGTACTAATTTTCACAAATTCTCTTAAATTCATAAATTTCGTTGGCATGAAATCAGATTATTTTCCAATTAGCTTTTAACTATTACATTTCCTTGAACAGATTACGCAAACGAATTTCTTACAATATTTACAGTAATTAATTATCTACAACAAAATAAATTTGAACAGTATTTGCTCCATAAATCACTGCGCAATGGCATGCAATTGTTTATAAAAAAATACGTAAAACTGATTGACGTGCACACCATCTAAGTAAGTAAGTGTGTGTGTTGGCGCCCAAAAGCAGGCAATCAACAATGCAACGTAACGAAATATCTTATCTACACCAAAAATTTGAAAGTAATTCTCACAAAATAAAAGATTTATAGCAGGCAGGCAGCTGAGTAGGTAAGCAAGCTAAAGCATTACAGAAAATGCACGAGAGACAAAAAGCCAAACAAAGCGACTAAAGTGTAGGTAGTGAAATGAAGTACAAGCACATACACATACATACATATGTATGTACATGCTTGCATGAGTTTCTGCTCGTTTACTAGTTTCCCTGTTGTCACTTTGTGTTTTAGTGCTACCAAATATTTCATTATTGCGTTTTGATTTAGCCATACAACACAAAAGGGATTTCATTAAATATTTAAATCTTCTACCAAGTTGGAAACGATGCAAGAACTAAATGCTTGGCAAAGGAAAAAGGGCAACTAGAGTATTTGCAGGCATTTGAAAGGTGATGGGGGAGGAGTGCCGAACAGCAAAAGCAGTTAAACGAAATGGAAATGAAGAAAATGTAAACTATGACGGGTAGATTTTTAGCTATCTTGATAGAAGTAAAACTGATTTCCTTTAGACTTAGCAAGCGCCTAATACCCAGACGATTATACCCAGCGCGCGTGCAGTTAGGGTAAGCCCACTGAGTTTTGAAATTGGTCACATTCGTGTCAAGGCACATTAAGGTAGAATAGACGCTTTAGGGGTTCTCTTATTTCAGAGATGAAGGTTTCGTATAAGTAATTTGATATAATCTGTAGCGGCAGGCGAATCACCTGCCCTGTCAGAAATCAAAACAGATTAAAGAAACCAACGCAAGACTGAGTCTTGTCGGGGCCCTATGCTTCTGAGAAGAGTGAACAAAGCAAAAAAAAATAAATTTGATGTAATGCTAATTATTATAAGCTAAGTCCCAGCTACTATTTAGGGTAGGCACTAAGTCCTAGTAGCACTATAGCGCCGTTTTATTACCATTATGAGACCTTCAACGGGCAGATATCTAAAGCCAACCTGAGCTGTTGATGTAATGGAGTAGATTTATGGCATTTAGGGTGGAGTACTGCACCAGGCTGTTGAAGAAAGGAGCTATTAATGCCAAACTTAGAACAAATTCTAGGCGCACATTTTTCACAATTTCCAAAAAAAAATGACTTTCTCAAAAATTTTTAAGACCATCGCATCGTTTGAAATGGTTTTTAAGGGTGTTTTTTTAAAAGTGTGTGAAACGGAAACAAAAAACTATTTTTTATTCTTTTGAATATTTTAAGCCCGATTTCAGAAAAATGATTTGTTATATTTGTTTTAAATATTTTTTGACGTGATAACGTCTTATAATTCGATTTAACAGGCTGCACGCACGAAAAAATGTGTCGTTACCTTGCTCATTAGTGTTACCTTGCTCATATTAGTGTTACCTTGCTCATTAGTGTTACCTTGCTCATATTAGTGTTACCTTGCTCATATGTGTTACCTTGCTCATTAGTGTTACCTTGCTCATATTAGTGTTACCTTGCTCATTAGTGTTACCTTGCTCATATTAGTGTTACCTTGCTCATATGTAGTTACCTTGCTCATTAGTGTTACCCTGCTCATATGTAGTTACCTTGCTCATTAGTGTTACCTTGCTCATATTAGTGTTACCTTGCTCATTAGTGTTACCTTGCTCATATTAGTGTTACCTTGCTCATATGTAGTTACCTTGCTCATTGCATTGAATGAACTGCAAGCGAAAGCGCGGAAGGAACGACAAAGCAAACAAAGCAAACGAACGGCAACGTTCGACATCTTGCTCTCCCCTACTTAAGTGAGCGTATATATGTATGTATATGCGCATATGTACATATATAAATTCACGTATTTGTATTGGCATATGCCTTCTTATTGATTATTATTATTTTGATTTACTTGAAGAATTTAAAATAAAACCAAGTTTGTTAATAATACCTCTTGTTTTAATGTTATTATTATTATTTGTTTATTATATATGAAGGAAAAAATGTATGGTAATATTTACCATATCTATACTAATATTATAAAGAGGAAAACTTTGTTTGTTTGGTTGTAATGAATAGGCTCAAAAACTACTGGACCGATTTTAAAAATTCTTTCACCGTTCGAAAGCTACATCACGAGTAACATGGATTATATTTTATTTTGGAAATAGGGCTCGAGATATAGGTCAAAACGTGGACCCGGGTAACCTTCGGATGTGTATGTACAATATGGGTATCAAATGAAAGCTGTTGATAAGTGCTTTAATACGGGGTAATTTTCATACCTATTGATGACTAGGGTCTGGAAATATATGCCAAAACGTGGACCCGCCGTGTCTTTGCACCGAATTAAACCAAACTTACACACATTGTTAAGGAGGTATTGAAGATAGTTTCCGTATAGTTTGGATACCTATTGGTAGATAGGGTCTCGAGATATAGGTCAAAACCTGGACCCGGGTAACCTTCGGATGTGTATGTACAATATGGGTATCAAATGGAAGCTGTTGGTGAATGCTTTAGTTCAGAGTATTTCCATCCGCTCCGTGACTAGGGTCTCGAGATAGAGACCAAAACGTGGACCCTAGAATGTGTTTGTACAATATGGATATCAAATGAAAGCTGTTGATAAGTGCTTTAATACGGGGTAATTTTCATACCAATTGATGACTAGGGTCTCGAAATATATGCCAAAACGTGGACCCGCCGTGTCTTTGAACCGAATTAAACCAAACTTACACACATTGTTAAGTAGGTATTGAAGATGATTTCCGTATAGTTTGAATACCTATCGGTAGATAGGGTCTCGAGATATAGGCCAAAACGTGGACCCGGGTAACCTTCGGACGTTTATGTACAATATGGGTATCAAATGAAAGCTGTTGGTGAATGCTTTATGATATGTTATGTTATGTTATATTGTGTTATGTTATGTTATGTTATGTTATGTTATGTTATGTTATGTTATGTTATGTTATGTTATGTTATGTTATGTTATGTTATGTTATGTTATGTTATGTTATGTTGTGTTGTGTTGTGTTGTGTTGTGTTGTGTTGTGTTGTGTTGTGTTGTGTTGTGTTGTGTTGTGTTGTGTTGTGTTGTGTTGTGTTGTGTTGTGTTGTGTTGTGTTGTGTTGTGTTGTGTTGTGTTGTGTTGTGTTGTGTTGTGTTGTGTTGTGTTGTGTTGTGTTGTGTTGTGTTGTGTTGTGTTGTGTTGTGTTGTGTTGTGTTGTGTTGTGTTGTGTTGTGTTGTGTTGTGTTGTGTTGTGTTGTGTTGTGTTGTGTTGTGTTGTGTTGTGTTGTGTTGTGTTGTGTTGTGTTGTGTTGTGTTGTGTTGTGTTGTGTTGTGTTGTGTTGTGTTGTGTTGTGTTGTGTTGTGTTGTGTTGTGTTGTGTTGTGTTGTGTTGTGTTATGTTATGTTATATTATGTTATGTTAATGTTAACTCATTCTCTATATCCATACAAAATATCTATCAAACAAATAACATTAAAATTTTCTTTTGAAAAATGCAACCATTCAGTCAGTATTTTCTTATGACGTTATCACGTTAAACTATCGTCAGTAAACCGACTTTACAGACAACCTCTTTTTCTTTTAATTAAATACAAATTTATTTTATTTATATATTTGTTAAAAAATAAAAATTTTGTTTCGGCCATACGAGGTTCGTTCAAAAAGTTGTCAGACATGAGACACTGGTCTTTCAAAAAAAGGTATGACTCACAGGTATTTGAAATCAAAAAGACAAATAGATTCTTGTTAAGTGTGAATGTCGTTATTGTGTGAATCACGATCTTTAAAAAAATTTTAGCCAAATAGTGGGCGTTCAAAGATGAAAAATTGGTTTTTTCTACCCTTTTTTTTTTTGATTTGAAAGGTCCGAAAAAAATATTAAATTTTTTTTCCAAATGATAGTAGTTCACGCGATAAAGACATCAATGTCATATGTCATATAAATTTTATTTCATCAAAATCGGTTCAGTATAACCGGCTATATCTGTATATTTGTGTCCATTGTCCGGGTGGAGACCATTTTTTAAAGGCTGACAACTTTTTGAACGAACCTAGTATGACCAAACAAAACTTTTTATTTTTTACAATTAATCAAGAAATAAAACACAAAACACACAAACACAAAAATAAGAAACCTTGTTTCTTTTTTGATTTACACGCTTTTAAAGAATCACCCAAAACCATCATTTCAAATGAGGCGAAGGTCTTATCAAAAAAAATCAATTTTTTTTGGGTACTTTTTTCGTAAATATATTTTATCCGAAAAAATTAAAAAATTATAAAAATACTAAAAAGAATACCAAAAATTGCAAACTTTGCGTAAATTTCAAAATTACAAATTTTTTTCCAAATTTTTTCAGTTTACTTTTTATTATACTCAAGCTCACAAAAAAACAAATTTTCAGACAACTTGACGACAATGACTAAAATATTTTGCTTACTTGAAATGGCTAAGCTCCGCTTCCTCCTATTTGTGGTGTGCGTGTTGTTGTTGTTCCACAAATGGAGGGACCTACAATTTCAAGCCGACTCAATTCTAACATAGCGAAGTAATTTATATTATGAAGAGCTATTTCATGGCAGAAATACACTCGGAGGTTTCTCACCGCCTTACGAGAGGCTATTAAAAAACCTTTTTCTATTATTTGATGCTTCTTGCACGGCAGTTCGAACCTACGCACTTCTGAATGGTAGTCACACCCCAACCAATTCAGCAATGGCGGCATCGCTCAGATGCTTCAAAATATCAAACCAAATGTTCTTTAGCACAACCACGTGAGCATCACAGTGCGAGCTTCGTTTACCTCTTTCTTTACCCCAGTTCGGGCGAAAGTTCCTTAAAAATTGTAGTTTCAACTACATTTTCTTCATTAAATAGTCAATCAAACTTTATCTTCCCAAGACAAAAAAGAGTTCCAAACGCATGATTTTGAAACTTACACTAATTTTCTGATTATTATTTTACTGAATACTTCATCGTGAAAAGAAATAACAAAAACTCACATACTTACACGAACTTTGAAAAATTATCAATTTGTTGCCGAATATTTAAATAGTGACGCTTACCTGCAATGGAAAAAATAAAAAACATACACAAATTAATGAGATTTTTATTAGTTTTATTGAAAAGTTTATTATTTTTACTATTATAATTTTTTATTTTATTAGTTTTATTAATTTTTCATTTTATTACTTTTATTCATTTTTGACTTTATTATTTTTATTAAAAAGTGACACATTTTTTTATTACAAAATGTAACTCCTATCATATAAATTAAGTGAAATATGTTGAGGAAAACACCATTTGTTGTTCGAATTCGGCTAAAAGCCGTAGGTCCTTCTATTTGTTTAACAATATCAAGGCACACACCATATAAAATAAGGAAAGGAGCACGGCCAACAGCTAATAAAGAACGTACACGCCAATTATATACGTATAAAGGGTGATCAATTTAGAGAATCAGATTTTAAATTGAAATAAAACCACGAAAATACAAATTTATTGCGCAATCTTTATTATTTTTGGGTAGAACCGCTCATGACATTTATTTCCTAGAAATAACCCTTTACAAATATTCACCGCTACTGCGCCGAAATGCAAACAACTGTAAACACCAATTTTGAATGGCTCGTTGTAGGACTTCGGTTGGTATCTGGTGAATAACTTTAGTTATGTAGGTTTCCAATGCCTCAATCGAAGCTGGTGGATCCACAAAGTATTTAGACTTTACATACCCCCACAAATAAAAAACTCAACTCCTGCGAGACGAGAGATAAATTTCTTACCCTAACGACAACGCACTGTTCACAAACTGTATGGCACGTAGCGCCGTCTTGTTGCGCTGCGAAGCAAATGTTGTAGAAATCAAGGGATTCAATCTCCGGCATCAAAAAGTCTTGGCGCAATAGCGTTCCCCACTCAATGTTACATTGGTGCCAGTCCCGTCTTTGAAGGAATATAGCTCGATGATTCCTCCAGCCCATAGACCACACCAAACGGTTGTTTTCAATGGCTGTTCTTGAATGACTTCGAGGTGCTCTTCAGCTCAAATATGGCAGTTTTGCTTACCGACGCCTTTAAGTCGAAAATGCGCCTCATCGCTCAACAAAATTTGGGTCCTAAAACACTTTTCACAGAGCTTCGATTTTCGTAATAGAATTGTACAATTTGTAAACGTTGTTGAAGCGTAAGTCTTTCCATCATGAAGTGTTAATGAATAGTGAAAAACAGTATGCATTTAGTTTGGCAGTAGTCACTTTGTGATTGTTGGGCGAGCTCCTCCTTTTATTTGTGGCGTGTGTGTTGATGATGATGTATTGCATATTCTAGCAGCCGGAGATCAGATCATAAAACCTGAATTAACTAACCCAATATATAAAGTCTATCTACCCTATAATCAAAAAGTACCGGGAATAGTTAAATAAAACAAACAAAACAGAGTTAAATTTCAGACAAATTTATTTTATCTTCTTCAAAATATGACCCGACTGAAGCAACGCACATGTGCCAACGTTTAACCCAGTCCCCCATGCACCGCTGGTAGGCCGACGAAGGGATGACCTTCAGCTCCTTCTACGCATTCTCTTTGATCTCCTCTATCGACTGAAATCTCCTTCCCCGTAGTGGTAACTTCAACTTGGGAAACAAAAAGAAGTCGCACGGGGCCTTATCAGATGAATACGGTGCTTGCACGATGGTATTTACCTGGTGTTTGGTCAAGTAATCCAGCTCAATTTGAGCTCGGTGTGATGGTGCGTTATCATCATGCAAAATCCAAGAATTGTTTGGCTATATTTCCGGCCGTTTGCGACGTACAGCATCTCTCGAACGCTTCAAAACGGATAAATAAAATTCTTTATTGACTGTCTGACCCGATGGAAGGTATCATAATAATGGTGCACTGTACCTTGACAATCTTAGAAAACTGTCAACATCAGCTTTTCGGTACTTTTTGATCATAGGGTATGTGTCAAAGCAAGCGGTTATTTCATTTTACGGTGTATTTGTTTATTTGTATACCGCCAGAAAGCCACAATAAGCCCACGAACTCAACAAAACATCTGGCATACGATTTCAGTAAGAAAAGTCAAGAGAAAACACTTCTGAATCTGATGATAAGCAAAGCAGGGCGAAGGTTGTAACGCAAGGTGATGGCAGAAATATGCGCAGGAAAGCTTTTTCCTCCTCTTCAGCTTCTGCTACCATTTCCACTCCTTTCGTCTTCCACCTTCTCCTCTTCAGCTTCTGCTACCATTTCCACTCCTTTCCTCTTCCCCCTCCTCCTCATTTGCTTCTTTCTACAGTTCGTCCTCTTTATTGGCGCAGCAACACTTCGCTTGCGATTAAAATCTTTGGCAGGAATAATGAACAACGCCTTTCAAAACCACACTTTGCCGACTTCCTGCCGGATTTGCATGCTTAAGAATTTCGGTTTCTTCATACCACCACTCGCTACTCGACCAACTTCTGGCACTTCCGCTACAGCAGTATCTCTCAAAATGCGACTTTGCGACTGTATTTCCTTGCATTTCCTAGACATATTTTGCTCGCTGCGCTCGCGCATAAACCCCTTTTTGGGAATTCTCCTTTCACCAATTTTTTTCTTCGCATAATCTGTGCCTACAAACACACTGACAAAAGTTGCTCAACAACTCTGCTTGTCTCTCGCCCTTATGGCAAATGTTACTCTATGCCGCACTCAATGTTTTGTTATCATTTTTGTGCGCCTTGTTGTTGGCTGTGTTTGCTATTGTTGCCACTCTAATCTGTTTCCTTCTTGGTTTCTGCCCAATTTGAATTGCTTGCTGCTCACTCAATTGTATGCCTGCTCCTGCACTGTTATTATTGTTGTTTGCATGTGTTCATGTGTTGCAAATGCAAATTCCATTTCCACTCGCTTGTTTTTTTGTTGCTTTTTAGTCCAGACAAACATTGAATTTGCGCATACGCCCACCTAGCATAGCATAAGCTTGGTGAATGCGCACCAAAAACTTAGTAGCAACTTAACTGCCGATGAACATCAGCGCCACAAAAGCACAGTAACAGACAAAAGACTTAGCAGACGGCGAAAGCGAGGAGGGATAGTAGGGGGGGGGGGGGGGGGGGGGGGGCGCGCGCAAAGTAGTTGCAGTAGAAAAAAGGTTGCACAAACTTACTCCGATAGATAGGCAGCACATACTTGCAAGTGATGTAATGTAACACTGCAGCTAAGTGCTTGAGACTTACACACCCACACGCGTGCACACCCACACTAGATAACTTTATTTGCTTTTGGCCTACTAAATACCACTTGCAACACTCCGTGTGCCTTATTCTACTACACAGCAGCTAACTCGGTGGTATCTGCATTTGAAGGCTGCTGCTTTGTTCGTTGCTGGCTGTTTACTGAGTCAGTTGAGTGAGCATCCCAGCTTTCTTCTTTTCGTCTGCGCTTGGCTGTTCAACTGCTTGCTATTATTTTGCGGTGTTTTTTTCTCGAAAAATTGCGGACATTTTGCGTGTTGTCAAGCGGTTGCAAGTCATTGCAGTTTTTGTCGCTGAGGAGTAAAAATTCAAGCCAAGCTCGTAAGTCGAACTGGGCGATGAGAACGCGGAAGCGTTTGAAATGTGTGTTTACTTGAGGCCAGCTTGCTTGAAATGAGCAAACGGGGAAAAAGAAGGTTTCGGTAATAAAATATATTAAAACAAGCTAGTGCACGCGGCTTTACTTGCTTACAAAAAGGAATGGTAATAGAAAAGATTATAGATTGAAATAAAAATTGTAAAATACCTACCAACAATAAAATTTTCAAACGGTTACGCAAACAATTTGGCTTTTAGTTGCTCCTGTTGGGCAGTCGTTTTTAAGTGATGACATTTATGAACCCCACCATGGCAGTCGAATAAGTATTGCGCAAGCCACTTCATATCGAGGCCAAGCAAGTATATTATAGAACATATAATGGTGAGTTTTCCTCTTAAATATCTTCTTCTTCTCTACACTGAAAACTTTCGTTCTCAAAAAATACTTCAACTTTTGCTCCCATTCTATTAGCATTATTTGTACTGCAATGGAGACGCCACAAAAGAGTAGTCAAACAAACAATTGAACAATAAAAGAGAAACGCGGCCACCAACTGCATGAGTTCTTAGTCAAGAACAAAGCCAATTTTTTGTTTATTAAAAAAGGATAAATAAAACTAAAGTCAACGAAAACTAAAACCAAGTCAACAATAAACGTCACAAAATTGTAAATCTCTTGACAAAAGGCACAAATGGCACAAGAGGCTACTACTACTGACAAAGAAGGCAAGATCATAATAATAATAAAGCGAATAATGGTGAAAAGATGAAACCGAAAATGATGGTACTGGAAAGGAGTTGAGTAACTGTAACTGTGACAATGGAATTGAATGAATGGAGCAAAAAGAAAGTTCGAGGAAGCACGCGAGAGGCGAGCGTAAAAGTGGGTGGGTGAACGAGTGCTGAAATTTTCTTAAAGTAAATAAACAAGAACTGGAGCTGACTAACAGTGAGGCGGAAGGAAAATACTTTTATGAGAATGTAGACAAAAATTAAAAAAAAAAAATATATAAAAATAATTACTCGGAAATACCAGAGACCACACCCAGACTGACGGATCGTCAACCACTTGGTCTACATCAGCACTCTCAGCTCAATCTACTCGCAGTGTTTTCAAAATACGTATTCAACATTTCAGTGTCCCAGACAGTAGGCCATCTCCACCGCAGTATCACATGAAGGGCGACAATCGCCAGCTCTGCATTACATTTCGTTCATCTTTCGTCAGTCCTTAATAAATGCAGGCTGACAGTAACTAAAAAACAACATTTTTGCGCAAATGGAGAAAATGATGGATTTCTTATTCTCCAAATTAATATTTTATTTTCATCGTAAGCCTAGGTCTACATCGGCATTGCATAGATCATAAGAGTTGATAAGAGGTTAATTTAAGCCAGAAAGGGGGTGACCTCCACATTTATAGACCCTTTTTTGGCCTAGAAAAGGGTAACTTCCGTTCTCTTATTCAGGAATTCAGGAATAAGAGTAATTTAAGAATCATTACAGGAATTCTAACAGGGCATTGTGGATTGAGTAATCATTCTATTAACCTGGGAATATACTTCAATGGAATTGGCAGGTTCTGAGAAAGATAAAACTTAAACTAGCGGTGATGCATTCGCAACACGAACACCTGGGTAAGCATATCTTTTCAGAGTAGGAAATAAAACTTTAAATGAAGTAAATGAAATATTAAAATTTATTTAAAAATGTTGGGCTTTGACAGTACTAAATCCTCTCTTAATAATAATAATACTTTAATTTACTTCCAACATAAGAAAATGCACTGCAACTTAATTACTTTTTTTTTATTATGAATAAATTTTATTTGCAATCTATCAGTTGACAATTAGCAAATTTTTTAAATATAAGGATTATGACAGGATTGATTGCGCTCCATTGAGACCAATCAATATATTGTAAAACAGTTATATTCGCTACAAATCAATTATGTTTCCTCAAATCTGTTTGGGAGATCAAAAATATGAATTTTTTTAAGGCGTTTGACATCCGTGCTATTGTGTAGAAGATTTCTTGCTAGTAAGTTTTCATGGTACGACAGTCTGTTTAGGTATCTTCGAGAGGCTTTGGTGATTTCATTTCTAACATAAGGTACATTTAAGTCTTTGTGAATTTCGAAGTTAGTTATATACCAAGGAGCACCAACAATGCTTCGTAAAGTCATAGCCTGGTATCTTTGCAGGATTTCAATGTTTGAGTTACTCGCTGTTCCCCAAAGCTGTATTGCATATGTCCATACTGGCTTTAAGATAGCTTTGTAGAGCAGTACTTTATTTTCGAGACTAAGTTGTGATCGCGAGCCTAAGAGCCAGTACATTTTTTTCGTTTTGAGCTTGAGTTGTTTCTGTTTCTCTTTAATATGGGTTTTTCAGGTCATTCTTCGGTCCAAATGTACTCCGAGGTATTTGACAGTTTCACTTTCAGGTATGGTAGAGCCATTCAAAAATACGGGAGGACAATTCCCGGTTCTCAAAGTAAACGTTATCTGAACAGACTTCTGAGTGTTAACCTCCATCTTCCAATTCATTAGCCATTTTTCAACCATATTCAGTTGTTGTTGTAGGTGAAGTGATGCGTCATTACGATTACAGTTTGTGGCAATAAAAGTTTTATCATCAGCATATGTATGTTTCAGCATCTATGTTACTCTTATTTAATTATGATATAACAAAGACGAAGGAAGGCATACAATTCATTTAGTTCATTTTTAAGTGATGGGTGCATTTAAGAAGTCTCAATTTACATGGCAAGCTATTTCAAAGACGTACAGTAAAAAAATAATTCACTTTCAAATAATGGTAAATAAAATTTCATATAAGAGAGATAATAAATGAGGTTCATCTGGTCATTAACTTCGGCGGTCACCGTACCCGAATGGATTGGGGTGTGACTTCTACCATTCGGAAGTGCACAGGTACGATTTTTCGTACCAGTACCAAATGAAGAAATAGTTTTTCTAATAGCGATCGCTACTCGGCGCGCACTAGTAAACCTCTGAGTGTATTGCTACCACGAAAGAGCTCCTCATAAAAATATCTACCGTTCGGAGTCGGCTTGAAACGGTAGATCCCTCCATTTTTTGAACAACATCACGGCGCGCACCACAAACAAAAAGAGAAGCTCGGCTAAATACCCAATAAAAGGTGTATATGTCGTGCCCCATAGTTCATCCCAGTTAATAGTATCAACAACCCTCTGAAGCTTGCTATAAAGAATATGCATTAAGTCTCGAAAGGAATACGAGTAAGTGCTAAGATTCGGAAGGTAAAGTACTGCAGAATTTCTTATCAAGTAATTTATTTGTTTCTTATTTATGTAGTTTTAACAATTTTGTTATGCAAATATACTTCTTTCTTCTACAAAAGCCATATAAATCCAAGCTGCCGACTTTGTGAACGTTCAAAACAAAAGTCTAAAAATTTTCATCGAAGTTTTAAACTTTTTAACCAGAATTTTTAGAAAAAAGTCAAGTACGTCGTCCATTAAATTTTGATATAATAGCTTGATTTTATCAATTTACACAAGATTTGAGACTTCAATTTATATGGGCTTTATAGGAGAATAGACATGTTTTCATAAAAAAAATTGTCAAAATTAAGAAGAAGAAAAAAAATTATCAACACTTGTCAGTAAGTCCCTGAGCTATACTTTTTTTTTACGAAGTGTATAAGAAAAATTAAGTCATACGAGTGTTTGGAAAATTAGGTACAAGGAAAAGGTCGTTGTGGAGAATAGCAGACAGTTCATTGACCAGAAATATATTGAGACAGGTACTGTCGATTCGTGTAGGTATAGCGTGTAGGTCTTAAAGAGAGATAGAGAGAATAGAGAGAAGACCAAGGTTTTTCATAGTCAAGGTAAATTTAGCGCTAAAAAAACCATTGCTGCATTTTCAGATATGATTGGGCTGCGGCAAGACAGGGCAAGTTTTCCGAAAAAGATGGTGAAGGAAGAGGACTCAATAATTTTATTTGGTTTGCAGACACAGCCTTTCAAAATTTTGTTCATTTTTATGAGATTTTATACAATATAAAAAATATTCAACTGCAGCTACTGGTAGTTGGGAGCATATGAACACAGAAGAAGAGTTCATATGCTCCCAAAACCAATGTCCAAACGAGATGTCCAATTCTAGCATAGCGAAGTAATTTATACTCTAGCATAGTGCGGGGAGTGTTCTTGTAAAGTTTGGACTAAAAATGCAAGGGTTGCCACATATATGGAAACTAAATTGTGTCAAATAATATATTTGTTGAGCTACAATATGAATGTCAAGGGAAAAAAAGAAATATATTAAAAAGTATTCATGTACTAAAATATTTCATAATAGGGTTGCCAGCAATATGAAAACTAAATTGTATTATATATGTAAATTGAGTTACAATACAATATGAATGTCACAGGAAATATATTAAAAAATGATTGTGTCCTGAAATATTTCTTAATGGGGTTGCCAGCCGTATGGAAATTAAATTGAATCAAATATGTAAGTTGAGTTACAATATGAATACTATAAGAAAAAATTAAAGAAATATATTAAAAAATACTTTTGTACTAAAATATTTCATAATAGTGTTGCCAGCTATATGAAAACTAAATTGTATTAATATATATATGTAAATTGAGTTACACTATAATATGAATGCCAACGGAAATACATATATTAAAAAATACTTTTGCACTGAAATATTTCTTAATAGGGTTGCCAGCTGTATAGAAATTAAATTGAATCAAATATGTAAGTTGAGTTACAATATGAATACTATAGGAAAAAAATTAAAGCGATATATTAAAAAATACTTTTGTACTAAAATATTTCATAATAGGGTTGCCAGCTATATGAAAACTAAGTTGTATTATATATGTAAATTGAGTTACAATACAATATAAATGCCAAAGGAAATACATTAAATAATACTTTTGTATTTACTAAAATATTTTGTATTAGGGTTACCACATATATGGAAATTAAATTGAATTAAATATGTAAGTTACATATTTACAATATGAATGCCAATGAAAATAAAAAAAATTCTTTTGCACTGCAATATTGCATAATAGGGTTGCCAGCTATATGGTAGATAAATTTTATTAATTATATATTGATTTACTATACAATATGAATGCCAAAGGAATTATATTAAAAAATACTTTTGTACTAAAATATTTCTTAATAGAGTTGCCACATATATGGAAATTTAATTGTATTAAATGTGTAAGTTGAGTTACAATATCGATTTCAAAGGAAATATATTAAAAAATACTGTTGTACTAAAATATTTCTTAATAGGGTTCCCAGACTTATACATCTTTACTACTATTATTTTATAACTTTTGCTACATTCGCTTTTTAACACATTTTGCCATTTTTGTTTTTTGTTTTTTCGTTAATCCACAACCCTCATCCTAGCTTTTCTTTTTACCTACCCATCCTAGAAAAGCAATACACTGTACCTTGCATCAATTTCAACCCAAAAGTGTCTTGGCTACGCTACTCAATCGAATCTGTTGCACTTGGCTGATAGCTTTTGGCACGTGGCTACAGGCACTTTTGAGTCAATAATAGTAAAAAAACACCACAACTACAAAAACAGCACAAGAATAAAAATAAAATCAGACAACAAGCAAATGCCAGTGGCGGTGGCAATGATAGTCTAGAAAGCCAAGCATGAAAGAGAATAGGAAAAGTAGCCAGAAACAACAAAATAATACATAAAAAGCAAAAAACAAAAAAATGTATTGCACAAACAACCAAGCAAATCAGCAAAGCCTGTGAAGTCAGCGAAGCTATCCAATGTTGATGTGCGCGTGAGATGAAATTTTACTAAAAAACAAAAGGGTTTAGCAGTGTGAGGCAGACCAAAAGCAAAAATTATAAAAAAACTAAATGAAAAATCAACAAAGCAAAGACACAACAATGTTTGAGTTTGGATGCGCGAAATTGTTGGACAAAAAAAGCGTTGTTGTAATCTAGAAATTTTTAGTACTTTTCGAAGTCACTCATTTTTTTATTTTATTTTTTTTTCTACTTTGTTTTATTTTTTTTTTTTGCAGCTCTGCTGTTTTTGACTTTCCGTTTATATTATTTTTCGAAGATTTCAAAAATTCAAAACTTTCCGATTTGAGTCAAAGTTTTTTCTTTATTTATTTTTTACATTCCTTTTATACTTCAGCGCCCACTGATAAGCTGCTTCATCATCTTCTTGCGCTGCCTGCTTTGTGTACTTCGTTGGTTTTTCTCCTTCATTATGTCTTTGTAGTTGAGAGTTGTGCTTTGCTTATTTTTTCCGTTTGCTTTTTTTTCTTTAGACAACTTAGCCAATGACTTGGCTTTTGTTTGGGAATATATACAACAACAGGAATATCAATGGAAGTAACAGAAACAACAAAATCAACAAGATGAGAATTTTGTAAGTAACGAAAGTGAGCAATAACAAATCTGACAATACAAAAAAAACACACACAACAATGAAGGGAACAACTCACTTCAGCACAGCAAAAACAACAACAATTTGCAGTCTGCAAACTTCACTATATACCACCAAAACTATACAACAACATGAGTAGTTGCCGACACTTTGAGTGCATACGCGCGCACCCACGCCATTGTTGGTTCCAGCAAAAACGAAAAAAATACAGTAGTTCGGAAAAGTTTGCTTCTTAATTTTTTTGCTTATAAATCAGGCAAACTAGTGTAAATATATGTATATACAAACAAATAAATAGAAATAAAATTGTACGAGTACAACTACTAACTTGTCAGCAGCTGAACTTAATTAACTGTGGTTAAAAAACAAGAAAGCAGATGAAAAAACTGATATTGATGACTACTTCACCCTTGCAAAGTGAAGGCATATTGCGTTGTAGGAGCAGAGAACTCAATTTAAGTAGCAAGAAAAAGTTGTGCAAATAAGAAAGTTCGCTTGAGTGGCTAATTTTTCAATAAAAAAGTTAAGGCGCGCAATAGCAGCTCGAGTTACTGTTGCTGAGAAGCTATCGAAGAGGTCATGAGGTTTCCAAACAACGCCACTCGTAATCGAGGAAAAAAGAGGAAGCACGAGTATTGAAATTATGTAGTTTAAACTGCATTGAAAGAGTTAGAGATATGAAATTGGAAGCACTTCCACGCAATACTTTTTGCCACTACTTTTATTACTACTTTCTGCTACTATTTCTGCTACGGTTTTTAGCTATAATTTTCTCCCACCAATACTACATTCATTAAGTAATTTTGTCTCCAAAATCCACCGCCATTTTTGTCCTAATAATAATAATTATTATTATGAATCTTATGAACCTAAGTTAGGACGGTGCGTTAGGGCAACCGATACCGCGTCGTCGAAGTTATGGGATCGCTGGTCAAACAAAAAGTTCCGCTGTCACATAGACCTTAAAGGAGTTTTAAAGCTCCATAATGAATTTTTATTAACTTATATGGAATTTGTTTTAACCAGAATCCCGAAGGCATATCATACTTTTTAAATAATTTTTTCTATGAAAATAAGTATTCGAAAAAATAAAGATTGCCTAATTTCAGCAATGAAGACATTTTGACTGCGAGCTCGAAAATCACTTCCGTAAATTCATGACCGATGTCGGCCTAAGTGGCACACTAAGACGAATTGAAGCTACCGCCCATATTACCAAAGGAAGCCCAAATTGAGTTGATATAGAAGAAGACCGGCATCATAAAAGGCACCGACGCCAATTCCCACCCGACCTATTACTGAAGTTAGGATATTAGTGTAAGAGGTGAAAAATAGCGGCTTCATTGACTGGACCATATCGTTCGAAGGTATACAAATACTCCGACTCTGAAAGTATTCGATGCGGTACCAGTTGATGGTAGCAGAGAAAGAGGAAGGCCTCCTCTGCGTTGAAAAGATGTGATAGAGAAGGACTTCACTTGGTGGGTCCAACAGGCGCCGAATAGCACGCGAAACAAACGACTTTGGAGCACTTTGATAAACTCGGCCAAAATCGCTTAAGTGGTTATCGCGCCAATCAAGATGAAAGTCAGCCACTTTTTTTTTAATCTTAACGAAGATGTAATTATCTGCAACAGAGGTTAGGACCCCACTTTCTTTTTGTTAATTTTAGGTATATGCAATTCTTTCTCAATGAAAACCCAGCTTCAAATAACCTCGTATAGAAACCTGGTCAGCGCAGAATAGGATTTATACTACAGAAATCTGAAGGATTTGCTCCTGGAAGCACCACGGAAAACATGAGATCTCTCAGAGTGATCGATCGATGAGACAGGGGAGGTATTCACATTAGCTTGCAAAATTGCTCTTGTGAAAATTATGCGCAAACATGGAAGGTCGCCATAAGTCCGCGACGCCCTGACGTTTTCTCTCGAACAATTCCGCGCTTAGGAGGCGATTGAGGATCGAACCGAGAGAAGTCACCGAGAGAAGTCACTAAAGTCACTAAAGTTACTTCTCTACGCCCATTTTCCGATAAATTGAGATTCGAGTAATATCAGGTGTGCTTGCTGAATAAGCGAAGTCTAGCTTGAGAATTTGGCTCTTTAAAGGCCTTCACGCCACCTGGTCTCTTCACACCCTTCAGTTGCAGACATCTACAGAAGTATTTTGCCGTTGGCTAGCTCCTATTTAAGAGAGATATATACCCAGGGGTATATACCCAGAGGGTATATATCCAGTTTGTGGAGAGCTGTGAGAGTTAAATTCATACCCAGGCCAATTAGTCTTTCGCCCTTCTTGCTGAAAATCCTCGAAAGGCTGATTGACTTCCATATTCGTTGTGAAATTCCTCGCGCGCATTTGTCGAGTTTGCAATGGGAACCCACCTCGATTTAGTCTTAATGACCTCGCGGCATTACTACAGGATCTCGGGATCAAATGGGGTTCGGGCAGACTTTATTAGGTTTACCTACAAAATACTTGACTCTTGAGCAGCAGGTCAGTAGGAGCGTTCCGCAAGGCAGAGCACTCATTGCAGCATTACTCAATTTTGAACACATAGCCAGTCGAATTTTCGAAAATCGATAAACTCTAACGAAAGTTAAGGGATTTTGGAAAAAAGATGACAAAAACCTTTTCTTATTGATTTTAGCAAAAATTTTGTGTTATTAAAACCCTTTGGTATATGAATGTGGAAACAGAAAAAGAACCGAAATAACATCTTTGCAAGAAACATTTTTGGGTGGCTCACTTCAAAAAAATATTTGGAGACAGGGCCTGATGAACTTGTTCTTGTTCACGGATAGATCGAAGTTGAAAGCAAAGGTTGATGGAGGAGTATTTTGCGAGGAGCTCCCCATCAGACTCAAATACAGGTTACCGGATCACTGCAGTGTGTTTCAGGCAGAGGTAGCCACAACCAAAGAAGCAGCTGATTGGCTACTTACATGCGTACTAACAGTCAATAAAGTAAATATTTACTCCGACAGCCAAGTGACAATTAAGGATCTCGGGTCAGTAATGGTGCATTCAGGGAATGCCTGGCCTCCCTTCTATTTCATAAAGCCCATCTGGGTGCCTGGTCACAGCGACATTGCGGTAAACTGCGAGGTGGATGACATGTGAGGTGATTTCCCTGCGATGGGAGAGAACCTCTTGACTTCCTGCGGTCTGCTCCCGAAAAGATGGGCTACGCGCCAACTCATCGAGCGCCGGGCAAGTACACAGACTTTTAAGGTCGCAAAATCCTTCTGGCCACCTGTTGAACGGAGACCAGGTTGTCAAAATCCCGAGCTTCGTGGGTTTTCTCACAGGACACTATTCGCGAGGTGTGCATGCTGTGAGACCTGGAATTACCTCAAAGCATTTTGTACCGGATGTATGGAGGATGGGATGAAATCAGCTCAGCACTTTCTCCTTATTTGCCCTGCTCCCACGCGTCTAAGATTTAGGCATCTTGGCTCTTACTTCTTTGCTACTACTGTTGATATAGCAGGCCTTGATATTGGAAATCTGTTGAGCTTCATTAGCAGCATAAAGCGGTTAACGCATCCGCAGCACAGTCATCGTTCATAATCCACATCCACTAATATGTGAATTTTCACGCCATTTTTTGAGAATTTTTCATACGATTTTTTATGAAATTTAATGATTTTTTTGCAACCATCTTACATAACAGAGCACTTTGGGATCAGTTGATCTCAGCTGTGGGCATTTTTTGACAAGCACCTTAGCATATTTTTACTTATGGATCTGTACAAAGATTCTAATATAATTCAACTAGTCCATCCGATTACTAAGATTCACATTTGTATAATTTTACTCCTTGCCCAAAAGGGAAACTAAAACTCTTAATTTTCAACCGACAATTTTCATCTATTCCACACAAATCTACCTAAACTAATAATTGGCCAGTAGGATTGGCAGCTACAATTCAGTTGCTTCTCCATATTTTAACTTCCTTCTGGGTGTGTGCGGTGTGTTTGTGTGACGCTTAAGTTTTGATTAGATCTGTTGAAGTGCCTAAAGTCAGACAACACCTGAGCAATTTGTGCGCCAACAAATCTTTGGAAAGCAGTAAATTGAAGGCAAGTCTAAGTCACAGTTTGATAATTGTGGCAAATAGCCATTGAACTATGAACACAGCAGTCATATGGCGCATTAACAAAATATATCGAAATGTAGGCAGAGGAGGTGATTTGAAGCATTGTAAATTTTGTTCGTATTCAGAAAACAAGCTGCTGCACAAATAATCATACACACAAACGAGTAGAAGCTATGATTGGAAGTGCTACTTTATTGTTGGTACAGACACAATATTTGCAATTAAATTTACATGCCCGAATATGAATAATTATGTAAGATTTACTTTGGTGCTGCAGCTATTTGAATGTTGATATTGAAAGTGCCTTCAACAAAAATTAAATAAATAACAGGCACTTGGCATTTCACTAGCAAAAGTGCTGCTCTAATTGCAATTTCGATATATTGTTTGTACATTCAAATATTTATATTCACATGTTTTCCGTCTTGCTTGCTTGTGTTTACACATCTTCATTTGTATTTTCTTAATATTAAATTTTGACCGCATTCACTTGATTAGCCAAGCCACCACATAAATTATATTGATATTCAACCGAAGCTAAATTATAATCAATACTGATTAATTAATAAATGAAAATTTATAAAATTCATATTTCATTCTTTTTATACATAGTTTCTCTGTTAAATCTTAACAAGCTGTTAGATCGACCTCTGTCCCATTTCGGCCATGTCTGTCTGCTTAGTTCGCATGTTGTGAAGGTTTGCCAATTTGTATTTACCTTGTTGATGGTTTCCCTATCTATCAGCAGCTTACAAGTGCAAAAGGCATAGATATCAGCATCTTATCCACACGGAGATCAAGCGTTGTACCGGTTCGAGCAAGTTCATCTGCCTTGCAGTTCTCTACTATATTCCTTTGGCCTGTCACCCAAATAAAGTGTACTTTGTAGTATTTAGATACGTCATTCAGAAGTTTAAAACATTCTAGGACTGCGTTTGACGAGTGTGTTTTAGATTCAAGTGCTTTTATTGACGCTTGACTGTCCGAGTATATGAAGACTTCATTTGTGGATAACACTCTCCATTTTATTAACGTAAGTCGCCCTTTTATGGCAGTGACTCCCGCCTGAAATACACTGCAATGATCAGGTAGGCGATCATTTATCGGAGTAAATCCCTCCACCTACTCTGTTGTAGAGTTTTGAGCCATCTACGTAGATGTTTAAATCATTTTCTCTAACAATAAGCCCCTTATCCCATTCCTCTTTTGGAAGGAAATACTGTGACGAAGGATTTATTTAAGTTGATATCCTTGGTCTTACAGAAATCCGCTGTGCCAGAAATGCAGGGGAGTTTTTCGAAAATTGCAGAATGTCCTCTCTGGTTCATTCTGAGTAGGCCGATTTCTCTTAATCTGAGAGCTGCCTTGGCAGCTGTTTGCTTACCGAATTGGTAAAAGGTTAAGCGTAATATTTAGTGCCTCTGTGGGTGTAGTCCTAAGGGCCCCGCAGATGCAAAGACTGGCCATTCTTAAGTAGCGGGCCTCATCACTAATGAGTGACCAGGAAACATGGAAACGTGGCCACGGTTTTTGGAGTACCTCCATCGATTAATCGGGTGGACACCGCGTTCTACCCAAACTGTAACAACGCGTTTGAAAGTGCGGAACTCGTATTCTTCTATTACGATCGTTTCAGAAAGAAGCGCCTAACACTTGAAGCACTTCTTGGTGGGCAGCTATGCCCAAAAAATGTAATCACCAAGATGATCGCATCAAATACTAGCTGGAATATAGGAGGTAGACTGCCTACGAACTGACGCCAAATCACAAACGCCTGAGAGAAGTGCTCAGGACGGTATCAGTATTATGAGATATTCTCACTTTCACAAAGTGTATTGGGAAATTTCGCGCTTACTACCATTGCAACATCATCAGCATATGCTACGACGTATTGTACCCTCTCCTCTAGGCTCTTTAGCAAGAATGATTGTTTTAATGATTTCGTAACTTTCCAATAATCGTTTGAGGCCTTGGTAGTTACTTTGCAATATTTATTACTGAGTGGTTTGATTAGAAACTCTTCGCTCGCCTCATATTTTACTATATTAAAGAGCTGTTGATAATTACACGCTTCCGATGCCATTATAGGAGGATGCCGAGGAGTTAGTGTTGTTGTAGCAGCATAAACATTCTCCCTATATGTACGCTGAATGCTGCTGAAATGACAGTGCTTGGCCAGATGTTAATCCGGTTGTTCCGGTTACGAAGAACCGACTGTCGTGGGAACGGTCGAGGAGTCTTTTTTACTTCCTTGGTTACTTTTGGATTTATAGTGGTTTAGAGGTTTAAGCAGATTTCAATAGTTTGGGGGAAGAATAAGTCTTCCGCTTTTTACTGAATCTCTATTTCAATATCCATTCTGTTTCACAGGTTAGCTCTTCTTTGACGGTTGCGTATATTTCATCATTTGTGTTTTGTATTTGATAAGTATTTTTTTAGTATTGGAATTCAGTTGGCAATTTTCCGATTTAAATTGTGTTAAAATATTTCGTTATTAAGACTTTTACTTTTCAATATATTTTAATTTTTCTGCTAACTAATTTATTATTGTTTCTTATTGATTATTTTCAGATGCAATTAGCTTTGCTCGATTTCCGCCACCTCCTAGTGGAGGTGAACTATCAATTCTCTTAATAAGGTAGAATTTAGTTTAAGGCAGAATTTAGTTCAAGTGGCGCGAATAATTTTCTTCATCATCAAATTGAAAAAATCGCATGATAATGGACTGCCCTGTCTGAAACCCCACTTCATATCAAATGGCTCCGAAAGATCTTTGCCAATTCTCACTGAACTAGTGTTATCTTTTAGAGTTATTCTGCAATGGCGGATGAACTTTGTACCTTATTGTACTGTTGAATGCAGCTTTTTAATCAACAAAAAGATGGTGGGTGTCAATCTGCTTCTCTTGGGTCTCTTCCAGGACTTGGTGTTATGTGAAAATCTGGATTGGACTTTCAATTTAATATTTGAAAATTAGTACTGAATTACTTCTATGGAAAAAATAAACTTTCGTAAATTTGGTGTAAAATATTTACCGATCGATATTATGTAATCTCCTCTTTAATTCATCTTAACGAATATCCACGAAATGGCATCATAGAATAAAATAAAGAAACAAATGAACTTTTTTTCAATTATTATAATTATAATTTTGAGACTGTCAGAAAAGTAATGGTGTCTATGAAAAATAGTTATTTTTTTTAAGTAAAGCATAAGGTGAAGAGAGGAAGGGAGATAAAAAAATATGGATCTGTAAATATTTTATACCAAAGTTAAAATAAATATTTAATAAATAAATAAATACTTAAATAAGTTATACCAAGTTACTTTTTTCCATGGATAATTCAATGGTAACTTTCAAAGCATTGTCAGCACTAAATGAATAAAAAACAAAAAAAAGTATCTGATTTTTTTGGCCATAGAACAAATTTAGGGGGTAGAATATGTAGAAATTTTTAAGGGCCATCGTAGTGTGACATTCATAAATAATGTATATACATACATACCGTAAATAATGTATATACATATACCATATACGACAAATTATACTTGTATTCCCATTGATTTTTGAGTTGGATTTGGATTTATTTATTGCATCTTTTAAGCTGTAGCAGTTAATTCCTTGCTGGCATGCAGAACTGCTGCTTTGGTGTTCACAAATAAATAAACGCACCGGCAAGCCGAAAGCATTCAATTTGTGTCAACAGCTCGACCACCAGAATACAATCGATATTTATATACACTTACCATTCCTGATTTACTTACTTTTGAATTATAAATAAAATATTATAATAAAAACATATCCTTTAAATCACAATCAATTAAATGCTTGCATTAAAGCAAGGAAAGCTTATATCTGCGAGAATCATACCACAAGCAACATTGAGACGCATGCGTGTATTCCCCACTGTGTTAAGGCAACAACATTTCAATGAATTGTATTTGATTTTCAACGATTTTGTTGTTGTGCGGTTGTGCTCAAATTTCGTAGCATCCATTTTAGTGCTGCTCGAGCAATTGCCTTATTTAGCTAAAGTTGTTGGATTAATGTACACTGTTGTTAATTTGTATTAGAAATAATAATCAAATGTGATTTTTGCCATTATTGTAATTTTGTAATATTTTAATGCAAGTAAAGCTGCACACACACAAATATCTGATCTGCTGGTGTATGAATAATAATGCAACAAGCCGTAAATTTCTGTCCTTTAATACATGTATTTATCGTTTTATTGCCAAAAGCTAGTAAACAAGGTCGAAATCAGTTCAAATTACATTTGGGTTGAGTTTTCAAAAACATATTTGCCAAATTGAAAATGGTGCTAATGCGCAAATGCAATTGGGCCAACAGGTCATTGGGCAATTTATATTCAATACAAGTTTTACCGATTATCCTATTACTAAGCACTTTGATTTAAATTTTGCTTTGTTAATTTGCATTAGCAGAACAAGTAAATGTTGCCTATGGCTCACCATTTTTTTTTTTTTTTTGCTTTACAAAACTAACTACTTGCTTTTTATCAACGACATTGTGCTGGAGAACATGCGAAATGCACTGGCACCGTTTGAAGCGGACGATGCTCAGCTGAAGTTTGTTTATTATATTTTAAATTACATACTAGTAAGGCGACATTTGGAGAGCTGACAACAAATCTGATAACCAGGGCCGCATTCCATGATGGAGTGATTACTCCACCATTGTGAACTTACATTGACATATCACCAAATGGAATGGGGGTAAAGTTTTCTTGTAATTTTTATTTTTATTACATTTGCGATGATTTAAACGTAAATATAATAAGCGTTACCGGAAATAAACTTTTTTTGGCAATTAAGAGAAAAAAAAATAAAAGTAATGTACCTCCTCATTACTTTTATTTCTTTGACATATTCTGATCACGGCCACCGTAGCCGAATGAGTTGGTGCGTGATTACCATTCGGAATTCACAGAGAGGTCGTTGGTTCGAATCTCGTTGAAACCAAAATTAATAAAAACATTTTTCTAATAGCGGTCGCCCCTCGGCAGGCAATGGCAAACCTCCGAGTGTATTTCTGCCATGAAAAAGCTCCTCATAAAAACATCTGCCGTTCGGAGTCGGCTTGAAACTGTAGGTCCCTCCATTTGTAGAACAACATAAAAACGCACACCACAAATAGGAGGAGGAGCTCGGCCAAACACCTAACAGAAGTGTACGCGCCAATTATTTATTTTTCTTTTATTGTGATCATAAGTGATTAACTATTTATAAAATGTTTTTATGGGATTTTATTTTTGACTTAAACGCATTCAGAATATTTTGAATTTCAACAAAGAAATGGTTGCTAATCCGTTAACCATTTTCTGTCGATTTACTGTTATTATTATCGACGGATTATTTTTACTATGATTTTATTATTTATTTTATTTTTATTATAGGATTTATTATTTTTATTATATTATAGATTTATTAGCGAACAATTTTTCTTTCAAAGTAATTTCATAAATTTTTTTAGATGAAACTAACTTTTTTTTTAGATGTACCAAATATATCCAAATTTGTCATAAGAACCGACTCTTGTCGTTTATTATTTCGTCAATCATTGCTGCGCCGGCAGGTCTGGTGATGCATTAGGCATTTTAAGCCCCCTCACCCGCAAAAAACAAAAAACAATTATAAAAATTATCAATTCTTTAGCGAAATAGTTTTTCTTCCAAAGTAGTTTTGTTCACTTTTTGGTATTCAAATGTGTTGAACTTTGCCTTAAAAATTGTTTTGGTCGATAATATTTTTATCGATGTGTTATTATTATCGAATTATAAATTTTTGCAAACTAATGTTGTTAATATTTTAGATAAAACATATTCTAAATCCGTTGAATTTTGCAATAAGCCATGATTTTTGTTATTATTATTGTGGTTTTATTACTTTTTTACTTTTAAAATAATTTCGTTTAATTTGTATATGAAACGTATTCTAAATATATTGAAATATGCAACTAATTTCACTAACTTTTTCAAAGAAAAAAACAACACATTCTAGATATAATTATATATTATATATTGAAGTTTGTCATAAAAACGATTTTACGATAAAAATGCTTCCGATATTTCTTACTCTTATCGCTTTATTATCGCAATATTTTTTGTATCAAAGTAATTTCGTTAATAATTTATATAAAACGTATTGCCATAAGACGAATTTTATCCATAAAATAGAATCGATTTATTAGCAAAATATTTTTTCTCTTAAGTAATTTCATTAACTTATTAGAGGAAATGCATTCTAAATATGTCATCAAAACTATTTTCATCGATTAATGTTTATCGATTTATAGATATTATCGATTTGTTATCGAAATGTTTTTTCTTTCAAATTTCTTCCAAATTTTAGATAAAACGCATTCAAAATGTACTAAAACTTGCCATAAAAACGAACTTTTTTAATTTATATTAAATATATCAAATAATTTTTTATCGATTTATTATGATTATTATGGATTTATTAACAAACTATTTTTTCTCTAAAATAATTTCATTAACTTTTTAAATAACACATTCTAAATATATGGAAGTTTGTCATAAAAACGATTTTTATCAATAAAAATTGTATCGATTTTTATTACTATATCACTTTATTATCGAAATATTTTTTCGTTCAAAGTAATTTCGTTAATATTTGAGGTAAAACATATTGCCAAAAGAACGATTTTTATCGATAAAAAAAAAAAAGTATCGGCTTTTATTATTATTATTATCTATTTATTAGGGAAGTATTTTTTTTTTTCAAAAAAACTGAAGTTTTAAATGGATGAAAATTTTATCGAGTTTTATTACTATTATCACTTTGTTATCGAAATATTTTTTTCCTTCAATGTAATTTTCTTCAATATTTTCGATAAAACGTATTTCAAATATGCTGAAACTTGCCATAAAACGATTTTTAACGTTGAATTATCGATTTATTAGCAAACCATTTTTTCTTTTAAGGTACCTTAATTAATTTTTTTAATAAAATTCATCACCGATAACAATTTTATCGATTTAGTATTATCATTATCTTTTTAATACTGAAATATTTTTTTATCAAAGTAATTTCGTTAATTTTCTTGATAAACGTTGAAAGTTGCCACAAGAACGATTTTTATCGATAAAAAATGTATGATGCATTATTGTTTTTATCGATTTTTTGGAGAAATAATAGGACTATGAATAAGTTCGTGCGGTTTTACAACAGATGGCGTAACTTGATTATTATTCCATCGATCCACATTTCCAAACATTCATTGGAGAGCTACTGTCGTAAGGCACAAACGTCAGTATAAGTTTTTTATTTGAAGCGTAAACAACAATATTTTTACCACACTTGAAAATGTCGAATTTCGTGCCAAATAATGTGTTTTTGCGGGGAATTTTTTAATATGAAGAAAAAAGCAGCCGAAAGTCATCGTATCTTGGTGGAAGTTTATGGTGAGCATGCTCTAGCTGAGCGAACGTGCCAGAAGTGGTTTGCACGCTTTAAAAGTGGTGATTTTGGCTTGGAAGACGAAGAACGCGAGGGTGCGCCGCCAAAGTTCATGGATACCGAATTGGAGGAATTGCTCGATCAAGATCCGGCTCAAACGCAAGAAGAGGTTGCAAAAACTTTGGGAGTTGATCAATCAACCATTTCCAAACGTTTAAAAGCCATGGGAATGATCCGAAAGGTAGGCCATTGGGTGCCGTATGAATTGAAGCCAAGAGACGTTGAACGCCGTTTTATGGCATGCGAACAACTGCTTCAACGGCACAAAAGAAAGGGTTTTTTGCATCGAATTGTGACTGGCGATGGAAAGTGGGTCCATTACGACAATCCAAAACGTCGGGCACCGTATGGATACCCTGGCCATGCTTCAACATCGACGTCGGCGCAGAATATTCATGGCCTGAAGGTTATGCTGTGTATCTGGTGGGACCAGCTGGGTGTTGTGTATTATGAGCTACTGAAACCGAATGAAACGATTACGGGGGATGTCTACCGACGACAATTGATGCGTTTGAGCCGAGCACTGCGAGAAAAACGGCCGCAATACGCCGATAGACACGACAAAGTTATTTTGCAACATGACAATGCTCGGCCACATGTTGCACAAGTGGTCAAAACATACTTAGAAACGCTCAAATGGGATGTCCTACCCCACCCGCCGTATAGTCCAGACCTTGCGCCATCCGATTACTATCTCTTCCGATCGATGCAACATGGCCTGGCTGACCAGCACTTCCGTAATTACGATGAAGTCAAAAAATGGATCGATTCGTGGATTGCGGCAAAACCGACCGAATTTTTCACAAAGGGAATCCGTGAATTGCCAGAAAGATGGGAAAAAGTAGTAGCAAGCGATGGACAATACTTTGAATATTAAATTTGTAACCATTTTACGTCAATAAAGTTTCAAATTTCGAAAAAAAACCGCACGAACTTATTCATAGTTTCTTTCAAAGTAATTTCGTAAATTTTTAAGGAAAATGCATTCTAAATATGTTGACGTTTGCTATAAAAATTATTTCCGTCGATAACAAACTTTTCGATTTATTAGTGGAAAATTTTTTGCTGAAAATAAATTTTGTTAACTTAATATTTTAGCTTAAATATTTAAAATTTGCCATAAGAACGATTTTTATCGATAATACTTTCGATAATTATTATAATCGACTTATTATTTTCATTACTACTATAAGTCATTATCAATTAATTTCTATTTTTTATCATATAAGTAAATGCTTAGACCAGTTTTCCAGAATGTGGATAGATTTATTTGTGCATACGAGTATATAAGGGTAATACTTCTCACAAATATACAATTTAAAGTTCAACAATAGTGTCCTTTTAATATATTATTACATAACTTTAACGTGCTAGACCCTTTATCATTATTAATAATTTCATGAGTTTTAATGTTTTAGTGTTATTCGCCTTGTAACTTCTAATATATTTTTACTCGAATAATAATTTATAATATAATTTGCCCTCGAATCATTAGGCTAACATAATTTCACATAAGTGAGCTATTTTTATCTCTCAACCTTAACCACCATAAACCCGAACGCCCAAGCTTTCCAGATGCTCCTTTTATCATCATTTATCATAAGAAAGAACGAATGTGTTTATGTACAATCGAGAGGATGTATTTTCGTTATAAAAGGACCTTTTAATTTTTTTTAGTTTGAGATAGCAACACTTTTATCAACAGCTCCGGCCAACATTGCGACGCACAAACACGACAAGGCGACAACTATAAATCAACTGGGCCAACGGCAGTAAATGAAAAATGAGTAAAACTAACAAAATAGGAGGTGGAAAATGGGCAACAATCCTTAGCGGAGTTAAATGGTATTACGGATGTTGGGCGCTATTCTGCTAAGTAGTTCGATTAACTGCTATTAGTTTGCTGTCAACAAAGAGTTTTATGAAAAAAAAAATTAAATAAGTAAAAAATGGATTATACCGATAAATTCCGGAGGATCCAAGGAAAATATTTTTTTTTATTTATTAATATCTTTTTTAATTATAAATAAGATTCGATAGCCCATTTCGGTAGCCCGCATTACTAAATGCACAAAGATAGACTAGAATTCATTCAAAACCAGTTTTTATTTTGTAACTTTAATAAATTGTCAATAAGATTCGGAAAGTCCATACCCCCATAAAATAGCCGTTTACGGCATATCAATGCTATTATGCCGTAGAAAAGATCTGGGAATAATAACAATAATTGAATTATTCACAAAATGAACAACTAGCCCTTAGCTCGTGTCGAAAATTAACCTTAATATCAGGTCAGTTCATAAGTTCGTGCATTTTTTAAAGGTGATTTTAAATTAATAAAAATAATATTTAAAGTATTTATTAATCATTAATATATTTTCCTTCATTATTTACAATGTCTTCCCCACGGTTAGGCAAATTTTTAATTCCCTGCTCTAAACATTTTTTGGCCTTGGAGCCAAAATACGCTTCGATATCCCTTTTTATTGCTTCTTTTGAGGAGTAACAAGAACACTCATATGGGATTGAAGTCCACGGAAAAGGTGATAATCACAAGGTAAAACAAATTACGAGCTTAATGAATCTTTACAATAATTTTGCCAAAATTTGTACCTTCATTCTAGCGATTTTTATATCGGACTCGCCTTTTACCGCTAAACAGAGTTGCTATCAGTTTTAAATAAATGATTGACGCTATTATAATTACTACTCTTTTAAGCAAATATGTGAAAAGAATTATATATTAGTAAAACTGAAAAAGTTCAAAAGAAAAAAATTAATAGTAATAAAAAAGTAAATAAAGAAATACGAAAAAAATAAAAAGTAATAATATACAATAAATATATTTGGAAGAAATCCAAGGTAGTATTCATTTCGAAAACGGGGAAGCCTTCACACTGCAAACCAAACGACTTCAGGCCCACTAGCCTAACCTCTTTTTGCTTAAAGGCTTTTGAAAAAGTCTTAGATGAGCAAATCAAAACCCAACTTGATACTAAGTTGATCTCTGAGGCACAACATGCCTACACTAAAGGGAAATCGACTGAAACGGCACTTCACTCACTGGTGCAAACAGTGGAAACTTCCCTTCACAATAAGGAGTACTCCCTTGTCGCATTTATGGACATAGAATGTGCTTTTAATAATATTGAACCCAACGCTATTTTGTCTGAAATTGCCAAATTGGGTATTAATTACTCCATTCGAAAGATGATCGAACAAATGCTCCAAAATAGAATAATCACTTCAGAGCTTGGGTTAAGCCGCATGAGAATGTACGCCGTCAAAGGCACTCCTCAAGGCGGAGTACTTTCACCCCTTCTCTGGAATCTCGCTGTAAACAGTTTGCTTCGAAATCTCGAAAAAGCAGGCTACAAGGTCGTAGCCTATGCAGATGATATTGCTCTCTGCGTGTCAGGCAAACACCTGAATACCCTCACTGAGCTCATGCAACGCTCAATCAATATTCTGTCAAAATGGTGCACCGAATGCGGACTAAATACGAATCCAGCAAAGACAGATCTTGTTCTTTTCAATAGGAAAAACAATCTCCTCCACTGCACACAATAACTTTAAAAAGGAAATCATTACTCCTATCTGATTCAGCTAAATATCTAGGAGTTATTCTAGATAGGAAGTTGAGTTGGAAATTGAACATTGAAAACAGATGTAAAAAAGCTTTCATAGCTCTTTATACTTGTAAGAAAGCTATAGGCAAAACCTGGGGTTTTTCACCTCGGATCATTTATTGGATATATACTTCGATCATCAAGCCGATACTCTTCTACGGTGTGGTTGTATGGTGGACAGCACTCGAAAAACGGTGTAGAGTAGCCACAATTGATCGAGTCCAAAGAACAGCCTGCCTCCTGATAACAGGATGCTTAAGTACAACACCTACTAAGGCTCTAAATACGTTGCTTCACTTGCTCCCTATCGATCTGGCTGGCAAAGCGATTTGCAGCAAAAGCAGCGACACGCATGAATGCTATATCGAAATGGAATAAGTATATTGGCCATTCGCCCATACTGAACAGGAACACTGTTATCTCTTCCGACATAGACTATCATGTAAGTCTTCCATCACCACCTTTGCTATTCTCCTGTTCACTCCCAACTAGGGAAGAATGGAAGACAAATCTTACCGAAATCGATGGTCCTCTGATTATATATACAGATGGTCCAAAAAAGGCGGCAAAGTGGGATTTGGAATCTTTTCCAATTCCCCACACATCAATCTATCATTTAGATTACCCGACTACTGTAGCGTATTCCAAGCGGAAGTATGCGCTATCTGGTATGCTGCGAAAACTCTCTTAGAAAATAGAAAATCACTAGAGGATATCCGCTTTTTCACCGACAGTCAAGCGGCCGTTCGAGCACTCAGCTCCTCTTATACCCACTCAGATCTGGTTCGATCCTGTCTCTTATCTCTTAACGAGATAAGTGTTCAGAATTCTGTCCAAGTTATCTGGATACCGGGTCACAGTGGATTCGAAGGTAACTGCAAAGCTGATGCGCTCGCAAGAGCTGGAGCTGCGCAATCAAATGTTAGTAACTT
The DNA here is from genome assembly GCF_027943255.1 of Anastrepha obliqua. NCBI lineage: Eukaryota > Metazoa > Arthropoda > Insecta > Diptera > Tephritidae > Anastrepha > Anastrepha obliqua. Next base: position 107,941,982 of record NC_072894.1, on the reverse strand, counting down.
ACCCACAATCCACATTCCGCTCTCAACATGTAAATTGCTCATTGATCGAGAATTTCACAGCATTGCTGATCGGAGGTGGCGAGTGGAAACTACTTGCGTTACGACCAGACAAATCTGGCCATCATACAATCTGAAACAGATAAAAACCCTTATAAGTCTTTCGAAACACGAACTAAGACATATAGTATCTCTTATCACCGGCCACTGCCTTTTGGGCACTCATGCACGTCGGCTCGGGGCTCCTCAAAACGACCTGTGGAGATACTGCGAGGACGAAGATGAGGAAGTATCGGCATTGGCTGTGTAGTTGTCCCGGCCTAGCCAGAAGTCGACTCGCTCTTCTATGCTCTCCAACAATTGACAATCTTTCAGTACTCTCGAACCTGAAAATCGAATCTCTCATCAAATTCTCGAAACGAATTAATATCTTTGACCAAAATCTACAATAAAAATTTCAGTTAAGTGGGGACATATAACATAATGAGCTCTAGGGCAACACAACGGACCCAACTTGCGGTCTATGTGGCACTCCGATGCGGGGTCACCCTTAAACCAACCAACCAACCAATAATATACAAAAACGTATGAAAAAAAATACAAAATTAAAAAAGGACAGTAAAAAAATTATACCTACTAAAACTGAAAAAATAAAAAACGATTTTTTTAAACTTATAATTACTTAAATTGAAAAAAATATAGAAATAAAAAAAAAAAACAAATAATAAAATATAAAAAAGGATAAAAACAAATACAAAATAAAAAATTTTAAGTAAAAAACATAAGTATAAAAATTATACTAAAAGTGAAAAAATTAAAAAAAAAAACAAATAAAAAGTACGAAAAATAATAAATAAAAAACGATTTTTTTAATTTATAATTAAATAACTAAAAGTGATAAAAAATAGGAAAAAAAAATGAAAATTGATTTTTTTTAATTTATAATAAATTTATTAAATATAAAAATTAAATATTATCGATTTATTAGCAAAATATTTTTTGTCTTAAACAATTTCTTCAACTTATCAAAGGAAACGCATTCCAAATATGTTGAAGTTTGTCATAAAAACGATTTTATCGATAAAAATGTTATCGATTTTTATTACTACTATCACTTCATTATCGAAATGTTTTTTCTTTCAAAGTAATTTCGTTAGTATTTGAAATAAAACTTACGATTGTTATCGATTTAAAAAGCTATCGGTTTATTTTTATTATTATCTATTACTTTTCTTTCAAAGTAACTTCATTAATTAAAAAAACGCATTCGAAATATATCAAAACTTTTCATGGAAATAATTTCTAGCGATAGCAATTATAGGATTTTTTTTTTTATTATCGATTTCTTTAAAATTTTAGATCAAATGTATTCAAAATGTACTAAAACTTGCCATAAGAACGATTTTTTTTTAATTTATAATAAATTTATTACATAAAATAATTTTTATCGATTTATTATTATTATTATCGGTTCAAAAGTAATTTTGAAAAAAGAAGAAAAAAAATTTGTAAATGCAAAAACTATATGAAAACAAAATAAAAAATGAAGAGTCCCAGCAGCATTTCTTCAATTGCAACCGATTGCCAAAATTTAAATTACGATTACGAATTATTACCTCAATTTTTATTTTTCGAAAATTTTTCACCATACGTATATTCTAAATCTTATCTAACATTATATAAATTTATATTGTTTGCATAATTGTATTTTTCTTATTGATGCATTTTTTTCTGAATTTGAATAATTTTAGATCTCGACGTTTAACAATCACGCCTTTCTTGAGCCAGTTTCAAAACAAAACAAAAATACTCAGTACATCATGAAGACTATCGTCTATATCCCAACGGAGCATTGACCTGTTTTACTATATACAATTACAGCCTATTGTAGATAGGCTGCGAATTTCAGCAATATGCAATCAATTTCTCACTAATTCAATGAATAAAATTACTATTTTTTTCTTACGCAGCTTGTTATGTATTAATTTAAATTATTCATTTTATCTGCACGTATGTAGTGTTTTTTTTTTTTTTTTTTTTTATCCGAAGGGGGAATCTTACATAGATACCGTCAATATAGATGGCATGCACGATTCATACTGATCGCTAAGGGTGCACCTCATTCGGGACCACGCACAGTCAGTATTACTACTAAACTGGACTTGCGAAACAGTACACCTACGTACTAAACCCTAACTCCGACTTCTGTAGCTTTAGTTTGCCCTGGGGTACCGCCGTTTAAGCATTGCATCGCAGGGCCAAGCTAGCCATTATGGCTCTTCACTTATATCTCTCTCTCATTATTTCTTTGTCTTCTTTCTTTACTGCGTTCCCATTCCTTTTTTCGCAGTTCCTGTAACGCATTTGCGGACCATTCTTTCATCTTGGCCCACACCAACTTCGACCGCAGCATGTGATCTACAATGTTGCCTGGGGTTATTTTTTCTTTTATAATTTCTTCAATGCACATTCTTTCAGATGCGTATCTCGGGCAGGAGAAGAACACATGTTCCACGTTCTCACTACCGTTGCCGCAGAGCGAGCAGTCAGCTGCGTCCTCGTGGCCGAGTCTTTGGAGATACTCTCTATAGCATCCATGCCCCGTCAGGAACTGTGTGAGGTAGTAATCTGTGTCACCATGTCCTCTCTCAACCCAAGCCTGTACGCTTCTGATAAGCTTATGCGTCCATCTTCCTTTTGTCGCTAGGTCCCAGCGATTTTGCCACTCAGTTATGCTCCCCAGTCTTTCTTCTTTACGCTCTTCCGCCGTTAACCTCCTGTTTAGGCTTTTGGCTTTGTCGTACACTCTACCCAGTTCAGAGGCCATTATATCTGGTGGCATGATACCCGATATGACACATACTGCTTCAAACGACACTGTCCTGAAAGCACAGGCAACTCTAAGGGAAATAAGTCTAAAAACTATTTCCGCCTTCTTCGCGTATGTTTTCTGTATCAGGGCTTTACCCCATATGGGTGCTGCATACATGAGTGTAGACTGGGTGACTTTAGCCAGGAGCGCTCTTCTACTCTGAGTGGGACCACCGATGTTGGCCATGATTCTTGACATTGCCGCCGTCACCATGGCTGCCTTTCCGCATGCTTTTTTAATGTGCTCCTTGAAGCTTAGTCGAGCATCGATCATTACACCCAAATATCGTAGTGCCGCTTGTGTTGTGACGTTAAACCCATCAATGTTTAGTGTGGTCGTTTCTAACTTTTTTCTACTCGTAATGAGAACTGCTTCTGTTTTTTGCCCTGCTAGCTGTAGTTTAACCGCCGTTAGCCATTGTTTGACCTTCGTTGTGGCCTCGCTGCAGATACTCTGAATCTGAGGGATTGTTTTGGCAACTATGGTTAACGCAATGTCGTCTGCGTATCCTATTATTTGCACTTCCCTCGGCATTGGGAGTTGCAGTACCCCATCATATAGTACATTCCATAGGATCGGGCCCAGCACAGATCCCTGCGGTACTCCGCCCGTCACTGCATATCTCTTAGGGCCTTCATCTGTATTGTACAGAAGTACTCTTTCCGACAGGTAGCTGTTTATAACCCGTACTAAGTATGCTGGGGTTTTTTTTCCTTCAAGGGCCTTTATAATATGTGGCCAGTATGCCGAGTTGAAGGCGTTCTTGACATCCAGAGTGACAACTGCACAGTATTCTTTATCGCCATGCATCCACCTGTCACCCTCAATAGCCTTACTTGCAATGTTTGTCACCCTCCTGACGGCGTCGATGGTTGAACGACCTTTTCGGAAACCAAACTGATGTTCGGATAGTTCAGCCGGCGCTTTCTCCAGGTGCTGTTCCAGGCGTGTGCAGATTAGTTTCTCCAAGATTTTACCCATGGTATCTATCATGCAGAGTGGCCGATAAGAACTTGGGTCACCCGCTGGCTTATTTGGTTTCTGTAGTAGGACCAGTTGTTGTTTCTTCCATACTTTCGGAAACGTGCCTTCATTTATACACTTGGTGAAGTGTTCTGCAAATGGCTTTGTGTTGCGCCTGATAGCGATCTTCAGCGCCTTGTTCGGAATTCCGTCAGGTCCTGGAGCCTTAGCATTGCCGAAACTTTCCGTTGCCAAAATCACCTCTGCTTCACTGATTGTGACACTGTTTTCTGCTGCGTGGCACTGGGACCGGCTTGGTTGCATGTCTTGTTTTGGAAAGAGTGTCTGTACAATCTTTTCCAAAAGAATGGGACAAGTTGGCGCCTGTCCTCTACCTCCTTTGACCTTGGCCATAACGAGTTTGTAGCCATCACCCCACGGGTTTTCGTCCACATTCTGGCACAGTTCTTTAAAGCTAGCTGCCTTGCTGCTTTTAATGGCTTTCTTTAATTGCTTCCGCTTCTTTTTATAGTTCTCGCGGAGCCTGTAGTGTTCTGCCAACCCATAGCTCCTTTGGGAAAGGCGCCTTGCTTTTTTGCATTCGCTTCTTAGGGTGCTGATCTCCTCGTTCCACCAGTATACAGGCTTTCTGGGAGCGCTCTGTATTTTCCTGCTCATAGCGGCATCGCAAGCTCTGCTAACATATTTTACTAGCAGTTCCGCCTGTAGTTCCACATCGTTGGTGCTAGTTGGGTTCTTTTCTAGCATGATTTGGAACATTTCTTCATCAAGTGTCTCCACCCTCCAGCCCTTATTCTGTTTTTTCTGTACAGTTTCTTTTCCATGCGAAAAGTCCACCGTAATGGCAAGGTGGTCACTGCCTGTGTAAAAATCATTCACTTTCCAGCTTGCTGATCGTATTAGAGCCCTGCTGGCGTAGGTGATGTCGATTATTGATGCACGACCATTCACTTCGAAGGTGTTTTTTCCCCCAGTGTTTAGCAGAACCGCATCAAGCAGTGAGAATGCCTTAATCAAGGCATCTCCCCTTTTATTGGTATATCTGCTACCCCATTCCAAGGCCCACGCATTGAAATCACCCGCGATCACGTTTGGTGTGGTACCACGAGCGTTTTGCACAAGTTCATCCAGTAAGTTTTCGAACTCTGCTTGCGTCAGTTTCGGTGGCGCGTAGCAACTGTAGAAATATATGCCACGTATTTTTGCTCGGGTATAGTAATCACTGTGGGTGTGCGGTTTGTCCTGCAGGGTATTTCCTCCACAGGCCCAAATAGCAGCTTTACTTTTCCTGTCCGAGACCCACGTTCCGGCGTTTAGATTTTTATGCTGGTCGCTGACTAGCACAACATCCACCTTATTTTCATATACCCTTTGCTTTAAGAGCTCTTGTGCAGCCTCGCAATGGTTTAGATTGATCTGCTCAATCCTCATTTTTTGGTTTTAATATACGCCGCTTGATACAGGGGGCATTTTCTGCTTCCAATCTGATGGCTTGTGTCTTCTCGTCCATTTCTTTTACAAGCTCCGCAGAAGGGCTTTTTCTCGCATACTTTCGCTTGGTGTCCCTTTTCTCCACATTTGAGACAGTTCTGGCTTCTGTCGTCTTCGTTTTTGCATGCCCTCGCTAGGTGTCCATACTCGAGGCATCTGTAGCATCTCCTCAAGTCAGGCTTTTCTCTTATTCGGCATACTGCCCAGCCGATTTTCAATTTTTGCTTCTCAAGCAGTCGCCTTGCGTCCAGTGCTGGTAGGCTTATCACTGCTGTTTGCGTGCCTGCATACGCCGTTCTAACGCTTTTTATTGCGTTTTCACTAAATAGGTTAAGCTCATTTACTTGCGTTCGTATAGCCTCACCTATGTCCTCTTTGGTTGTGATTTCATCTAGGTCACGGATCTCAACCAACATCTCGTGGGTTAGGACCTTGATTTGCGCCTGGTCACCTAGCACCTTGCCAATCTTCTTCTGATATACTCCTGTATTGGCCATCTGCTCTTTTTTCAGTTGAAGCAGGATTTCGCCTTTGGCCGTCTTTCTGATGCGCGTAACGTTTTCGCCGAGTTCTTGCAGGGCATCATCTTTTTTAACCACCCTGAGAATGTCACTGTACGTCATTGTTCCGGCACGCGCAATGACAATCGCATCCGGCCTCGGGGGTGGTTTATTTGTCACTTTTTTCTTGGCTGGTTTGCGCTTGACACTAATCCAGCCATTTTCCACAACCCCGTTTGTCCTCTTAGCATTTCCCTCTCCTTTGCCTTTCTTCTCTGCACTTGCTGACACTTTGTGTTCTTCTTCGCGTGTGGTTTTACTTTTCTTAGGTGGCGTTTTTCTGCCCGGCTGTTTATCGTCGCGTGGTCTTTTTGGTGTTCCTTCCGCCATTACACTTCCAAGAACGTTTCGCTTGGCTTCCCTGCTTTTTGCTTCTTCCTGAGCTTTCGAGTGCAGCTTGGTGATCGTTTCAAGGAGTTCCCTTATGTTGTTGTTAATTGAGCGTTGCGGTAGACGCATTGCTTCAGTCAGCTTCCCAATCATCTCACCAAGAAGCGTTAAGGTATCATTACCCGGTTGTGCTGCTTTTTCATTGCTTTCTTGCAACGCAGGTGGCGACGATTTTGCTCTCTCAGGCCTTTCTACACTGAGCGTCTTGATAGGACTCCGTCTCAGCTTTGGTGCGCGCTTAAACGGATCAGCCCCCGTGATTATACGGCCTTTGGGGGTCTTGTACTCCTCGGTTAGGTCCACTAGTAGATCACTCGATCCACTTGCTCCTGGTACCTTTCTGTTAGCCTCTTCCAGGCTTTCCTTTTCACTGCCCATAATGGCTCCATATATGTTACTGCTGTTGTTGGTTGTAATTATATTTCTCATTTTGTTTTCCATTCTTTTTTTTGTTTACCAGCGCATCGTGTGTAGGGGGGCGGGCCGAAATAAACAGGAACGTATGTAGTGTATCAGTTTACATTTGTATCAGATTCTCTAAATGGCTTCATATTCCGTGCCCATTAGCAGATAAAAGCAGGTTACGTATACGCAGTGTATACGTCGCACAATGTATTATAGAATGGCATGCATTATATTTGTGAATTAAATTAATCAAGTCTTAATGGAAAAAACATTGAAATATCAGCTTTCAGATAAAACTGTGTATTTATATATTTGATAATTATTTTTGATATTGCCAAATCAGCTTCGTTCTGCTTTAATTCAAATTATCAGCTTCTGCTTTGTTTTTGGATTTTGAGCGGAAATAAAACCTGCTCGCTTGCAAAAACTATGACGGAGTCGGTTTATATTTATATTTAGCTCGTTCAATACACTATTCTTGAAGAGTGAATGGCAGTGAAGAGCTGTTAAGTCACAACAGTTCGTAAGCATTAAATTATGCCAAAATAATTACCTTCACTTGCCTTAAGGCAGAAATACAAGTGCAAGTAATTAATCACGTCAACTTCGTGGTTTGGTAAGTTTAGTAATACTGCGCCTCTCTTTGACTGGCAATTTTATTTTTATATATCTATTTATTGGTTTTGTTAAAAAATCATTATACTTTTTTTTTTTGCGATTTTAGTTTTGTATGATTGTGCTAACATAATTGAGCAGAAGTTATCAAGTTTCGTAAACAAAGTGAATTACGCTACTCCCGAAAAGTTTCTGTCTCATTAGTAAACCCATTGCAGATACTTTCAGTTGCCTTGGCGTGCCTTAAAAATGGCTCAGATGGCCGGCTTACGTACCAGATGTCTGCTGCATCCAAACATTACACAATTTTGCGTAAATAGCTGATTGACTCCAAAGGTGTTTTTCCAGTGACAACAGAGGACATCCCCTTAGGAAGGTAACATTTCAGTAAACGTCAAGGATCCGATTACGGTTAATAAAGCGGCAACCAGGGACCTCTTAGCTTGCAATTAGGAGACTGAAGATGCCTTGCCCTCTTAGGCGTCAATTAGGTGGCTGAAGATCTTGTTATTGTTATTGTAGCAGCATAAATATACCCCATACATATACGAAGTATGCTGCTGAGGTGACAGCTCTTGGTAGAATATAAATCCGGGTCGTTCCGATTACGTAGAACCGACTGTCGTGGAACGTAGGCTGGAGTTGTCTTTACTAGATTTCTTTTCAGTTTTTGCCTAATATTAGTTTGGCGAACAAGAAATCCATTAATTATTAGTTTCTCGATAGATGGCTGAAGTGATCGATATCTCGTGAAGTATCCATCAAACAATTTCTCGTTGTCAAGGTGACCTTTCATACTATTATTATAAGGCCATTACGCACTGCGACCAGAGCTGATCTATTGTGAAAGGCCTATTTTGTAACCCTAGAGTTTTAGGCTTTTTAAAAATTTTAGCACAATTTTGGGTTTGTTGTTCCAAAGATTGCATGGAGATACTACGGTACCACCTTGGTGAAGTCTCTGTCTGCCCAACGCAGGACATTCACAAAGCACATGTTCTGAGCTTTCTATGTCCATTTCGCAAAAGCGGCACACATTGGTCTCAGATAGACCAATATTATTTAGATGATACCTCAGGCTGCAGTGACCTGTAAGATATCCTGTTAAAAGATGCAGATCTACTCTGTTTAGTGAGAGAAGTTTGTCAGATATTTCTTTGTTGGGACTTAGGAATAGTTTGGCTTGACGCTGGCCGGCACAGTTTAGCCAGTGTGCGGCAAGTTTTCTTTCTTCCCATTTCCTAAGGAATTCAATAATGTGGCCTTTTGTGGGTCCACAGAAAGGCTCAGGACCAGTAAGTTGCATATTTGCTCCTTGTTTTGCAAGGTCATCAGCCATTTTATTTCCCTCACGTCCTTCATGTCCCGGAATCTAGCATAGTGTTACTATGTTGAGGTTCCCTAACATGTTGAGAAGGTTTAGGCAATCATTTACCAATTTAGAGGTGATAGTTGTTGATAGAAGGGCTTTTAGAGCCGCTTGGCTATCTGAAAGTATGTAGATGTGAGTACCCCTCATTTTCCTGCTAAGGCATTCTCTCACACATATTTCAATGGCATGTATTTCTGCCTGGAATATTGTTGGGTAGAATCCCATCGGAATCGATTTTTTGAATTAAGGCTCATTGATTCCTGCCACTGTTCTACCATTTTCCAATTTGGACCCATCAGTAAACCAAAGCTGGGAGCCAGGTTTGAAAGTGATAGAGTTAGTTCTCCAGTCTGTTCCTTCATTAATTATAACTTGGAACTTCCTGAAGAGTATTGGTTTAATAAAAATAAATAATTGGCGCGTACACTTCTGTTAAGTGTTTGGCCGAGCTCCTCCTCCTATTTGTAGTGTGCGTCTTGATGTTGTTCCACAAATGGAGGGACCTACAGTTTCAAGCCGACTCCGAACGGCAGATATTTTATGAGGAGCTTTTTCATGGCAGAAATACACTCGGAGGTTTGCCATTGCCTGCCGAGGGGCGACCGCTATTAGAAAAATGTTTTTTATTAATTTTGCCTTCACCGAGATTCGAACCAACGACCTCTCTGTGAATTCCGAATGGTAATCACGCACCAAACCATTCGGCTACGGCGGCCGCAGAGTATTGGTTTGGGTGATAGTATATCATCCCTATAAAGAATGGGACTATGTAGGAAGTCTTCCAAAATCTTTAAATGTCCTTTCATATCCCCACTTTTAAGTTCAGATATACATTTTAATCTTAAGGCACTCGAGCGAGCTTCCCTTTCAATTAGAATTGGAAGCGGTGGTATGTTCAGGAGCACACCCAGTGCATCTGTGGGACATGTTTTCATAGCCCCTGTAATACCAACATATATCAGGAGATGCAGTTTGTTTAATTCGTTTGCTGCCTTTCTTTGCTTGACCTTGGGCCACCATGCTAAGGATGCATAAGTGATTATGGGTTTCACAACTGTGGTGAATGTCCAGAAAGTCATTCTAGGGTTTAGTCCCCATGTCTTACCAAAAAGCCTTGTACAGGCAAATAAAATTCTTTTGCTGTATTCGTTTGTTTGATTCAGTTGAGAGTTACGGGAAGTATAACAATGGAAGTAAAAAAAAAAAAAAAAATCGGTACATTTTACAGCTTTTCTTTGAAAAAGACAAAAATCCAAGCCAGAAATTGCGAATGGTATTTATGGTGTCGATACTTCAACAGCTAATTACGTGCAATTTCCATTTCGTCGGTTCCGTTCAAGCATTTTTTCTGTTAAAGGAAATGTCGAAAATGTTGATAAAATCATAGAAATAATCGAAGTTGTCTAGCATGGTAGTAGTCGTGGCATAGCCCTGGAGCTAAATACCGACCTTAAAACTCTTTTAAACCATTTACGCAAAGCTGGATTCAAAAATAAGCTCGATGTTTAGGTGCCTCACAAATTAACTTTCCTACTATTTCGTCAACAGTGAAAGACGTGTTCTGCAAAAGCTCCTACAAAGGTGACGATAAGTTCGGGAAAAATCCCCACGGTAGTGATGGAAAGTGTGCAAGTGTGCTCCCAGGAGTTAGGGTAGTAACCAGTGATTGCTTCTGACAACTAAGGGTAAATACAGCCATTTTTTATCAAACTCTGAAAGAGTGAAAAAGACAAAAAAAATTAAAAAAAATAAAAATTATTAAGTAAACAATGGTAAGTGTTGTTGCTGAGAGAGAGAACCGTTGCTTATTATAAGCACATCTGCTCAGCCAACTACGTAACTTTTTTACTAATCTCACAAAAAAATAAATATAAAAAAATATTCATACGCATATATATAAAATAAAAATTAAGAAACTATTTAGCGAACGGTGCTTATTATCTCTCAGATAGCTACGCAGGTGAATGACATCTGACACCCACAGGCATCAGCAAACTACCCAACAACATGCCGCATAAGTCTCTGGGCATATACGGAGAGTCGAAAAAAATGAGGGAGGCGATCAATCCAAATACTCACTCCTGAGCAAGAGCGCTCTGAAAAGCACCAATGCGAGTATTAAACTCTAAACATGGAAAAAAGCGACATGCAACAGCAAAAGGAAGAAGAAAGGGAGCAACCGACAAAGCGAGAATCCGACGGAGAGCCGCTACGTGTGATAGGAGAAAACAGAAAGAACTGATCAGTATGATGGAAGTGCAGAGGCATTACAACATTCCAATGAGAGAGTTGGTGAGTGCAATAGAGAGGCAGCATCAGAAAGCATTAGACATGCACAGCATATCTAAGCCACCCACTGTGCGCGCCAATCAAAGCACACAAACCTGTACAGCCAATAGCGGGCGGGATGCACCCAACTCGCCGCAGCAAATAGCAAAGTGCATCCGCTTAGAATCGCCAAGAGGACCAATAGAGGTCAGGCCCAAAGAGCAACAACACTGCTCCAACCAACCAAAAGAGGTGGCTGCTGTAAAGAAGCAAAGTAGAAGCCGTAGACATGAATACGCCCGTAGGCGTGGAGGGCACCCAATCACTTGAAAACTGGTCAACAGTAGTCAAACGTAAGACCAAAACCACGGAGAAAATATCAACGAAATCGTGGCCAAAGCGTAATGAAACAGCTCAAATGGTGGCCGAACCAATACAAATGACCAGTAAGGTTCGACTGTATATTTGGTGGGACTTGAAAGAAATCATTTATTATGAGTGGATTTTGTACGGCCGAACATGAAAATCAGATCTCTACTGTCAACAAATGCACCATTTGAAGATAGCGATAAACCAGAAGCGGTCAGAATTGGCCCACAGAAGAGTTGTTGTGTTCCATTAGTACAACGCAAAGCCACACAAGTCTGTAGTGACGCACTTAAAACTCCTCGAGCTTGGTTAGGAAGTTTGAATGCATATGCAAACCATATTGTCCAGAACTGGCACCTAACACTAAGCGATTACCACCTTTTTCTCTTTTTGCAAAGCTTCCTGAGATTGTGAAAATTGTAAAAGAGAAGATTGTGAAAACCGATTACTAGAGTTTTTCGCACCCTAGAAAATCCTACATACGTCCAGAATTTTCCAAAATCAATTTTTTTTTACAGATTATTATCCTTTATAGTTTTAGGCGTATTTCTGTGGAAGTCGATTGCAAAAATTCCACATAGATACGAAGTTATGGTAGAAAATGTGACTGCCCAACTGATAAAACACGCACGAATCAAGGCTATGAAGGCAACAAAAGAGGCCAGAACATATCGTCGATAGGAAAAAAATAAACAACAGCAATTGCTTACTGATCAGGAAGGCATATAATATGAAACTGGAATGGGAGATTAGACGTAAGTTAACAAAATAAATTAAAAAATAAATAAATTAAATACAGCGCTTTTTCCTCGAAACTATAATACTTTTTCCGGCATGGTCTGCATGATAACTCATTTTTGATGCGGTTTTTTTAATATTAGCTAATTAACTAACAAAATACAAAAAAAAATCATTTTTTAATGACACAAGTCGTTCAAGAAAGGCCGGGAAGACGTCAAAGACGAACAGCGCATGTCGAAACCCAAGGTCAAAACCATGCTGATCATCTTTTTCGACCCTCGAGGCATCGTCCACAAGGAGTTTGTACCTCCAGGAAGCACTGCAAACGTGGCATTTTACAAAGAAGTGCTCCTTCGGCTGAAAAACCGCGTCGCTCGGGTTCGGCCCGACCTCGTCAACAATTTGACCCTTCATCATGACAATGCGCCGGCGCACACTGCCTTCCTCTGCATCTCTGCATTGTCCAAGATGGGGGTCCCGATGCTTCCTCACTCTCCCTACAGCCCAGACCTGTCCTTTCCGGACTTCTTCTTGTTCCCGCGCCTGAAAAGAAAGCTGCAGAGGAGGCGTTTCGACTCCATCGAGGCGATCTAAAAACTGTGACAGCTGAATTGAAGGCGATTCCGGCGAATGAGTTTGAAAAATGTTTCCTGCAGTGGAAGGACCGCTACCAGCGGTGTATTGACGCTCCTATTTTGAAGAATATTAGATGTATAAGCCAAAAGGTTTAATAAAACTGTTAAAAAAATAAGGCTCATTACTTTTCAATCAAACCCTATATTATATGCGGGAAAGTCTTCTAAATAAGACAATATTTTTTCTTTTGTGTTTCAGGTGAAAACTACGACCGCAATCTTACACGCCGTTTTACTAGCGCGCAACGAGAAGCTGTGCGAGATCCCTCATATGTCTGCCATTTTGTTTTTTTATTTATGTCAAAAAATTGTTTATTACTCTTCAATCATGCCTTTAAATAAATGCAAAAGATTATTCCTGTGTGTCGCTTTTTTCGCCTCGAAAAAAAATTGAGAAAAAACACCTTTTTTGGAAGCCACTGATAAGAGGCCCCCCTTAAGCACACCAGTCACCAACTGCCAACTCATTACGAAAGGGGTTTTTTTTAATTTTTTTTTATTTAAAAAGAAATTAGGGTTAGGTGAAAAAAACTTCAGTACTCGCAATGAAACCGAAATGCAACCACAAAAATAGAATATGAGCCGGTCATAGATATCCCACATGCAGAGCGGGAGTGCCATGGGAAGGCTGTTGCGCAATCGGGAGATTCGCGAAAACAGTTTTGCGCCCCCCCAGTAACAAAGCAATAAACTAATACATGAAATAATACAAATAAATAAGTGAATGAATGCATACATTAAATTTGTTTGCACTAAATTTGAAACAATCAACGGAAAATATGCGAAAACAAGCTAATTTTATTAACTTTTAATATTTTGTCTGCGGTGCACCTGGTGGTGGAAATGCCCACATGTAAAAATAACCGCAGCTTACCACAACTGTATGAACAAAAAACATGGAATTAAAATTTCGACAACTATTTGTTTTTTTTTTTCTTGTTGTTTTTTGTACTGAAATACACACTTTAGCATACACACGCACTTACGAGTATGCATTTGTAGCTTCCAGCATTTCAACGAATTTCGGCAAACAAACTGAAATGTGTAGATAAGCGAAAAGCGACACATACATACATGCACACATACACATAAATGGTAGCGCAACAACTGCGAAAGCAAATACTATACCAGCATTTATATGTGTAAATAACTAATGACGACAAAACGCAACAAACAACAAGCAGCAAGCAATAACAAAAACCCTGTGAAACACTTGAAAATATAAAATAAACTGTGGTAAGTACAAAAAGCTGGCAACACCAGCAAAACACTCAAACGAAATGCAAACAAACTCCTTAAATACAATTATATTTATATCAATACGGCGCTCCTTTATTTTGACAGGAAGTCCTCCACCCACAACTCACAACTGTGCAACAAGCAAGCGCGGTTTTGTGTGGCAAGTTTGAGGAAATTTCGTGCGCTCTCGGGCGAGTCATTCAAGTTGCTGGGGCACGTTGCAGCGGTACGAGTTAATGAATTGCGGTGCAAATGAGAATTTGTTTATGCAGCTAAACGAAGAATAATGTTAGCAAGTGCAACAACAACAATGGGAATAGAAAGATAGCAACAAAACCCAAACTGACTACCACAGATACCAGTTGGCAGCTTACATAAGCAACAAAAACATACATACATACGAGTGCATATGCAACAAGACAACAAAAATGTTTTGTTTATTCCAACTGCATTGCTAGGAAAATCGAATATTTGTATCGTTTCGTGTGTGTGTGTGTGTGTAGGGAAATTAGGGTTGTTTCGCAATTTTATGGTTTTTAGGCAACATTTATTAAATGCGAAAATATTTGTACTGCAAAGCCGTGTTGTTGTTGTTGTTGTTTTTCGATGATGACGATGATGTTGTTTTTGTTTTGTTGTTGTGAATGTTGAAGTTGTTTTTATTGGTGTTTTTGTTGTTGTTGTTGTGGTTGTTGTTTTTGTTTTGTTGTTGTTGGTATTGTTGTTGTTGTTTTGATGCTGTTCTTGTTGTTGTTGTGGTTATTGTTGTTGTGACATAAAAATTCCCCATACATATACCGGGAATGCTGCTGAAGTGACAGTCCTTGGCCGGATATAAATCCATGTCGTTCCGGTTACGTAGAACCGACTGTCGTGGTAACGACGGAAAAGCGTTGATCCTCGTTGTTGCACATTTCATCAATTTTTTACTTTATAATTCAACAACATAGGCTGATAGGCACAATTTTGTCAATACAGCCAAATTCATTCCATTTTCGTTTTTCATAGCTCAAAATTGGATTTCTTGTAGGCCTTTGATAAAATTATGTATACTAGAATTTCACTCAATCTTCTTATACTGCTGGTCGATTTTCACCGCTTAAGCAACAACTATATTACAAGCCATTCAATACTGCGCGAAAACCATGGGTAAACACATAATTTGTTCCGACAGTTTGTCCTACTTCCAAGCCATCCAAAACCACAATAAGTCAAATCATTGATTGACTGTATTAAAAACATACTCATTTCCCATCGGAGCAGCATCAAAATTATGTGGATAGCTGGGCATCCACCTGCATCCAGGGTAACACACTGGCAGATTCAATTGCCAAGGGCATTTCCCTTACACCAACAGTCACATCCGAAGTCATCCTACCCAGCGACATATACCGACTTATTCATGAACAGAGGCAAATAAAGTTACTTCGTGAACGGTCGTATTATAAACACCGTTATTCGAGCATTAACCCCAAAACATCAAATATACAAAACCTACCTATCCATCATCGGTACCCACCAACCACATTACCCCATACACACGGCTCCGTATGGGCACACCATAATAACTAGCGCACACCTATTACAGGGTAGTATATCCAACATCGGCCTCTTCTGCCAAGCCACAGTCAATGTACATCACCTACTGGTGTCCTGCCCAGAATTTGCTTCTCAAAGGCATCACCACTTCAGCCACACAGATCCTCTACAACTTTTAAAAGATGCCACTGAAGATAACATAAGAAAAATTTACACATTTCTAAAGGACACCGACCTGCTCCGTCATATCTAATCCAACCTACATCACCAGCCAGCCGAAGGACTCTGCTGCTAGCGCTGCGTTTGCTTGAGTTTACTAATAATTTTATTATCATGTAAGCTTTTAAAACTACAAAAAAAAAAAAAAAAAAAAAAATTCTTATGCTGGATTAGCTTGTATTTTGCTTACAGAATTTCCTAAGTTCAGATTGAAAATATTAAGTCATACACCACCCATAGGAGACCTGGGGTACCCCAGTGTAGTACTCTTAGTCCAATTCTTGCACTGCTCCTCGCTTTCCTCAATGCGAACAATCTAAAAATTTTATAAACATTACTTCTAAAGAGTGATCAATTTAGAGGTATCGGATTTTAAATTGAAATAAAACAACGAAAATTCACATTGATTGGGAAATCTTTATTAGTTTCATGTAGAACCATTAATGGCCTTTATTTCTTAAAGATAACCACTTTCAAATGTTGGCCGCAACTGCGTCGTACGTCGGCCAACCGTAAACACCAATTTTGAAGGACTCGTTGGAGGACTTTGGTCCGAACCTCATGAATAACTTTAGTAATTTGGGCTTTCAATTCCTCAATCGAAGCTGATTTATCCACAAAGCATTTAGACTTTACGCACCACCACAATTAAAGGTGCAAAAGTGTGATATCACACAATCTTGGTGGCCAATCCACTGCTGCGAGACGAGAGATGAATTCCTCAACGAAACGACAACGCAGTAAATCCATTGTTTCATGAACTACAATACATGGGAAGTAGCGCCGTCTTGTTGCACCAAGAACCAAATGTTATGGAGGTTTCGGGCTTCCACTTCCGATATAAAAAATGCATTTATCATGACGCGAAAGCGTTCGCCGTTCACTCTTATATTGGCGTCAGCCATTTCTTTGAAGAAATGTTTTTTTTTTTTTATATTCCCCATTTATTTTATACATCTGTCCTTTGACATTAAGTATGTTGTTTAACAATTTGGTCAGGATTTGTATACATCGCTTAATGGCCAGTGTCAAAAGCGATAAAATTAAAATAAACGAAATAATAGCAATTAAATAATATACAATAATACAATACAAGTTTCACTTTACATGATTACATTTTACAACTATTTTTAATTATTTTTTTTTTACATATTTATGGTTTTTTAGCATTTATCATACTAGGTCGCTTGGTCGGGTTCTGATTCTGTGGGCCGCTGATTCCTCCAGCCCATAGGTCTCACGGAACTTGGTCTCTCACTCTTGAATGACTTCAGGTTGCTCTTTAGCCCAAATTGGGGGATTTTGCTTATTGACGTAGCCATTAAGTCAAAAATGGGCCTCATCTCTGAACAAAATTTCGTCCCGCAACATTTTTCACAGAACGTCGATTTTCGTAATTCAATTTTTACGATTTGTAAGAATTGTTGAGGCGTAAACCTCTCCATGATGAAATGTCTATGAATACTGAAAAAACTATGTATTTAATTTGACAGTAGTCACGCGTAATCGGTCAAAAAAACCCTATTCGAAAGAGTACCTTCAAGCTGATCAGCCTTCATGTCAGATGTTTGTCTTTGCAAGGAGATTTTAATATCTTTGCTAACTGGAGCTACAGCTCGTTGCTGACCTCAGCTTCCTCCACAATTCTTTTCCCAACATCTCGATCCATAGCCATACTACAACAACAATAAAAAATCAGCTTTGAATCTAGAGAAAAATTTCCTCAAATCCACTTGACACTCAATATGATGGAGATACCTTACACGCGGCAATTTAAAACTAAACTAGAAGTAAAATATCAATATAAATATTACCACCCTACTGCATAAATAATTCTCGCTCGCTGTTTGCCGCCAACCACCAATTACTTACATTTACAGAAACATTTCAGTAAACGTTAGGCTTGTGGGAAATGTAAAGCACGTCGTACATGCGCACATAATAATGTCGTTTCCCAGAGCAACCGTAGTCGTACGCAGCAGTGTTGGGAGCCACAAATGAACGGCCAGCACAACATTCGAAAATACCACAAAAACAATAATAATTTCACTTGTATGCTTATAATTGGGAAATTTAATTATTTTCGTATTTCCCATGTGAGTTAGTGCGAGTATCAAAGCAGTAGTTTGCATGTGTGTGTGTGTGTGGTTGCATGCATATGAGCGTATGATTGTGGATACTGGCTCACTCGCGCTTCACTGCACAGCGCTGACAACTGTCATTGGCTTTGGCGTTGAATTTGTTGTGCGGGGGTTGTTGTTCTGGTTTCTTTTTTTGGGGTTTTGTTCTGTTCTGTTTCTTTTGTTCTTGTTTTTGTTTGTGGTTTTTTGTTTTACTCAGTTGTGTTGTTATTTGATGGTGGACAAGCAAAGCGTGTCCGTAACAGAAAAAAAAATACAAGGCAAACACCGAACTGTTGTGGTAGAACTAAAAATGAGTTGTATAAGTACAACAATAAAAAAAGTGTTTGCCACCCTAGGAGCCATCCAAAGCAGCATTTTTAACATTTTTCATATTAATGGTGTGAGCACTGACTTTCTAAGCCAAAGCTGTGTGCTTGCGATAGAACAACTTAAGACGACTTATCACCTTTTTTTCTGTAAGGCACTGAATGCCTTGCTTTCTCGAAATGTTTGATCATTTTATCAGCTTTGAAGCCGTGCGCAGACAAACATTTTGATGGCAGACCAAGAATGGCTAAAAAATCAACGTTCCGAACTTCATAACTAAACTATTCACCAGTCTCGAGACGCTGAAAAAAGCCGTTGTCTGCGAGCGGACCAAAATACCTGCAAGGCACATTCGGGCAGCTTGCGATTCGTTGCTGGACCGTCTCAAGGCCATAGTCAAAGCAAAAGGTGGTCATATCGAGCAAACGAAAATTGATTTTAAACTTTGTATTATTTTTACACATTTTTTTTTATTTTGAATTGAATAAAAGTAATTCTCCAATCTAAATGTATGGCCTCTTTTTTTTCATTGCATTTCGCGCACTTTAGGTGGTATGCTTTGAAAAGCAATGGAATTACTTTTACACTCGTATAACAGTTTGGCCAACATGTGATGAAGATCAGGGCACTTAGGTAATATAATTTCGGGCGGCACGCTTTGAAAAGCAATGGCATTACATCAGAGATTGTCAGAAAGACACTAATAAAGACATATTCATCTTTTCGATACAAGAGAAATGTTGTGTTTACTCTTTACTCTCCCGGTAGTTGGTGAATCGAAAGCAACTATTATTATCTTGATTTCACATGACCCAAACGCAGAGTTATGACCGATCATCGCTTAACTTCTGTAGCTCTACTTGGCAAGATCTTGGGACATTTTGGCTAAGTCTGGCTAAATATAAATGAAAGAAAAGGAGAAGCAAACAAAACATGAGGAATCTTTTAGTCGGGTGGCCATCCTAACCAAAAATTTTGGCAGATAAAAATTTTCTAAACAGCTTTCGTCTATATCACTCTATATGCATTATTTATTTACTATATTTAATTAGTAAAATATTTTTTGGGAGGCAACCCTGTTAAAAAATATTTCAAGAATTCGTTGTATTTGGAATTGAGGTTATACTGTTTTAGTTAACTCTCATATTTAATTAATTAAAATGATATGTGAGGTGGCAACCCTAATTAAAAATATTTTCAAACTTAAGTCTTTTAAATACTTCTTATTTTGAATCGATGTTATACTACTTTAATTAAATTTCACATTTAATTAAACAAAAAGATACGTGAGGTGGCAACCCTATTTAAGAATATTTTTGGAGTTAATTGTGGTAAATACCTTTTACTTGGTATCTATATTACACTGTTTTAGTTAACTTTTACATCGAATTAAGTAAAAAATAGATTAGGTGGCAACCTTATTTAAACATATTTTTAGATTTAAGTATTCTAAATGCCGCCTATTCGGAATCGATGTTATACTATCTGAGTTAACGTTCATAATTAATTAAATAAAAAGTTATGTTAAGTGGCAACCCTATTTAAGAAATTTTTTAGATGTAAGTGTTCTACATATCTCTTATTCAGAATCGATGTTATACTATTTTAGTTAAAGTTCACAATTAATTTAATAAAAAGTTATGTTAAGTGGCAACCCTACCCAAAAAAAATTTTTAGATTTAAGTGTTGTAAATACCTTTTATTTGGCGTCAATATTCTACTATTTTAGTTAACTTTTACAATTAATTATTGTAAATAAAAAGGTATGTATATTAGATGGCAGCCCTACTTAAAAATAGTTTTAGATTTAAGTGTTCTAAATACCTTTTATTTGCTATCAATATTATACTCTTGTACTTAACTTTTGCATTTAATTAAATAAAAAGATATGTTAGGTGTCAACCCTAATTAAAAGTATTTTTAGATTTGAATGTTCTTAAATATCTTTAATTTGACACCTGTGTTGTAATATTTTAATTAGCTACACATGTTCTTAAGGCTGGCAACTCCATCTAAAAAGGATTTGGAATATCTTTACTTTGACAAAGAAAATATAGTATTTTAGTTTACTAGCAAATTTCATCCATTTTAATTTTTAGATCGGTGGCAGTTCTATTAAAAAATAGGGTGTAAGTAATTCCGCCTTAAACCAGCATTCAAAATGTGAATATTTTTCGATGCTTTATATATACGAGTATACATATATTTTCCCGTGGTTCCTAAGTCGAATAGTACCTCAGAATACTTAAGTTATTTTTTGTAAGATTTACTGGCAAAAAACCCATTATAATTCACGAAGTATCTTTTATCACGTAACGCTTTTGAGAAAGAAGTTTATCTGCAGGACTCTCAGGTAAGAAACAATTTATGAAAGACTAACTTAGCGCTACCATGTTTGGCCCGTTTTGCAGGTAGCCTTATTTAAAGGACAAATAAAAATGAATTCGTTTTAAACGTAAAAGTTCTCCTTCAATTAAGTCGCGCCCTATTTCTATATATAAATTTTTCGATGTCTCTTAATCTCTCATCTTCTCATGGCCTTGAATATCTTCTACTTAGTTAGATTTATTTTGTCTTAGCCCCAATCTCCGAAGCCACAGGATCAAAATATTTGGCGACATTAAACCGTCCGCACTTCTTGAAAAACCTTCTTCTGAAAACATTCACAAAATATATAACTTTCTAACAATGTAAGTCAATAAAGATTATTTAAACTCCATAATTAGAACTACGTCAACACAGGTATTATATACTTAAAGAAAGTTTCGTAAGCCCTGGCAGCTAGTACTCCTCTATATTTAGATAAAAGCATTTTGATATATCTAATAAATAATAATAATAATAATATTTTGTCTTACACATTCACATTCTTTCTTACATACGTACATTCTTTACATTTATTTATCATATATATGGTTTCACATTTTGTATGCATTGTTTTCCATAACTGTATAACACTTCACTCTTTATAGGAATTTTCACTACCCTTATCTTCTTGCATGAACTCCTTTATACTCATTCCATTTGGTTTATTTCATTTTACGCGTTCACATCCAGTAAAACGTCTGCTGTTGCTATGTGTTCCAATATTTTAGCAGCCCTTTTACTCATATCTACCTATAGACGTACCTACATACACACATAAATACGAGTATGCCAAGCACTCGCACCCCATGGCGTATACGTAACATTCGCTCAGCAGCCGCAGCACAGCTCTTTGAAGAGTACCTTACATCAAAGCTATTGCAACCAACCGACGCTATGTATGTAAATCAAATATAATTCAATGAGCTGGTGATTTAATGGCAAGCATTTTATTTATGAACGAAACTATTTTTCAACTCCTCGAATAGTTTTAAAAATGGTACAAAAATTTACATATTTTTTGTTGCCATTACTTCACTCGATATTATTAGATTTGAAATATCGCTGGCAGCAGCCAGAAGCATTTGCATGGAATAAACTTTTCCTCTGAACTCATAAAAACTGGTTTTAGTATAATATTTATATAGCACGTTTTTTGAAAAATAGCGGAGTTGCCAAATGGTCTGCCATATAAAGAACGAGGCTAAAAATTTTAAACGTCAGCTTAATACCGACAATAGCGAATGTCATAACATATTTTTTTAATATAAGTTTCACAAGCAAGTTGTTGCATGCTGTAGAATTTACACAAAAATATGAGTACAGAACGACACAATAGGTCTTCATACAGGGTGATCAGATACGGAGTGACCTAAAACAATTTTATGTTTTAATCATGACTGAAGCTTAGAAGTAAAAATGATGTTGTTTTTTTTAAAAAAGCTTAAATGTACTAAAAGAATTTTTTTATTTTACTTGCACTTAACACCTTTTTAGCTCAAATTTTGCTGGAGCAACTTTTACAAAAGAAATGAGAGTAAAATGCTACGGGGTAAAATCATTGTAAACTAGTGTATTCATTTATTCGAAATAATAAAAGTTTATTATAATTAAAATTAGCTTTCTTTTAAATTCATATTTTTTTATATTTTTTTATATATTTTTTATATTTCTTTTATACATTTTTTTATTCAACGAGGAGTGAATTTATTCTTAACAGTGTTGCCTTGTAATTTGGTTATAAGTTACGACAATGTGAGTGTCGAATGATTGGTATTAAGTAAGTGCATGCATGCCTGTATCCGAAAATAAAAATATTAATAAAACAAAGTTAACAGCCTTGTCACATAATTTTTTTTTGCAAAAGATTCAATAAGAACTATCAAGCGCAGCATGCATTTATTATTTTTCTGTTCTATTACAAAAAAGTATAAACATATAACAACGTTGCCACATAATTTCATTATTTTGCGTAAAGAATGGTGGCATTTATTATTTTTAATATTTGATTAAAAAAATCCTGACCCCAGATGCCAGCATACAAGTTTCAAATGCGAAGTATTTAAATATTTATTGTAATATTTGATAATATAATTTTTTAAATAATAATAAAAGCCCTTACATGGTCACCCTTATTAATATATATAAAAATTATATTTTATCTCACTTATTGTTAACAAAAATGCACAAATCGAATTCTAGAAGCCAATGTTTGCGTATATTCAAACTGTCTCAATTACGTAAATACTGATGAAAAATGGTAACCCTTAATTCATTCATAAATATATTTATTATCACAAAATTTCACAAATCAAATTCTAGTGGACAAGTCTCAAATACTATGTATTGAAATAGCTTCAATCAAAAAATAATAAGAAAACATGGCAACCCTGCCACTCAAAACTATATTTGTTAAATCGAAGAACACAAGTTTACATATAAAATATTCACAAGTAAATAGTCTCAGAAAAAAAGCAAAAATGAAACATGGCAACCCTATTCCCGCATTCTTAGAAAAGTTGCAAAAATCTAATGCTAGATGAAAAGTCGTGCATATAAACTGATTCAATTGTCTAAATTGCCAAATTTCCAAGCAAACCACAAGCACCACAGTTAATGCATTCAAACACAGCTTTACTAAAAAAATGCAAAAAAAACTAGCTCATGGAAACAATTCTAAATAAATTTGCAAGTAAATAATCAAAAACTATAAATCAAAGAAAAAATAAAAATTATAAAATGGCAGCATTTGGTATATCAGAGCTTATATTTACTATTATAAAAATTCCAAAAATCGAATGCTCGACTACTAATTTGAACCATGGAAAGATGCACAACCGAGCAATGCGTTAAAGTTATCCAAGCTTATTATGAAAACGGGCGTTCAAATCAAAATGCATATCGCGCACTTTTCGAAGAAAATCATTGTCAGTGATGGGGCACATTTTCACCTCAGTGGATTCGTCAATAAGCAGAATTGCCTCATTTGGGCGAATGATAATCCAAGAGTGATTGCCGAAAAACCAATGCACCCAGAAAGAGTGACTGTCTGGTGCAGTTTATGGGCCGGCGGCTTCATTGGGCCGTATTTTTTTCAAAAATGAGGCCAGTCAGGCAGTTACTGTGAATAGTGTTCGCTATCGTGAGATGATAACGAACTTTTTATGGACCGAATTGGAAGATATGGATGTGGACGATATGTGGTTTCAACAGGACGGTGCCACTCGTCACACAGCTAACGAAACAATGGCTCTTTTGCGCGAAAAATTTGATGGCCGAATAATCTCACGTCGCGGCGATGTCAATTGGCCGCCAAGATCATGTGATTTGACACCGTTGGACTTCTTTCTTTGGGGTTATTTGAAAGAAAAGGTGAGATGATTTGCCACATTAACGGCATAGAACCTCAATTATGCCTCAGCGTCATCGAAAATTTGGACCATCGAATGGAGGTGTGCCGCTGAGGCCGCGGCCATACCAATATTATCATAATAAAGAAAAATGACACTAACTTCTTAAAAAAAATGTATTTTATTCAAAATCAACACCGGCTCTTGAAACTTAACCATCCTTTATTTACTTGATTTATAATTTTATATGATCCACAAACCAGGGATATACAAAGTTGCAATAAAGAAAATTACAGCTATGATAAATAAATGAAATGAAAACTAAATTCTTTTCCTGTCCCTGTACTATTTTTTTCGGACCTTTAAAGTCAAAAAAAGGGTCAAAAAACGGGTTTTCATCTTTGAACGATCGTCATTTTTCAAATTTAATTTTTTTAAAGATCGCAGTACTCACTATAACGACATTTATACTGAAGAAAAATCTTTTAATCTTTTTGAATTCAGTTACCTATGAGTCTCGTATCCGTGCCGCAAGCGATATACATTTTCGTGGAAGACCATTTTTTGAAGACTAACAACTTTTTGCGCAAACCTCGTATGGCCGAAAACAAAATTTCTATTTTTGGGCAATAGATCAAGAAATAAAATATTCAAAATAAGAATAAAAACCTATTTGCGTTTCCGTTTCATACGCTTTTAAAGAAAAACTCAAGAAACACCATTGCAAATGAGGCGGGGGCCTAGAGAATTTCTTTGAATATAAATTATTTTATTATATTATAAATTATTTTAGTTAGTGTTTAAATAATTTTTATTTTAATTATTTCCATTTTTATTATAGAGCATTTTTTGAGTGGAAATTAATCTGAGTAATGTCAATAATGTGAATTTTCCTCATTTACTCTTCAAAAAGCCATAATTAGAGCAACTATGAGCTGTGTTTTCAGTGTTTTAGAATAAACGCAGCAAAGTGGTTTAAAGAGCCTTCGAATGGATGTTTTGGGCTGCCAACAAAATTTGTTTTACAAATGAGATAACTAAAATAAGGTTATAAGTTTCTGGCTTTCATTTCTCCTAAGGTACTTTTCAGCCAATATTCTAGTGACAAAGGCCTCTGTAGTTTATGGGGCCAAAAGAGTTTCGGCAAAGTAAACTACTTCGTAACTCAGTTTCTCTCGGGTCACGAATACTTCCGGAGATGCCTTTACCACATGGGCAAGCGATTCCAGTGAACACCTTTCGAAGCGCCAAGCGATGACGCTGAACACATGTTTTGTAATTGTGACAGATCATCGCACTGAACAACGAACAAGGTATAACAAAAAAGATAGACCTCGACACAGTGCAACAAAGTGAAGCCGCATAGATAGAGACGAGCCTATAGCATGAAGCTTCATACAAATATGGTAAACCCAGACGTGGGTGAATAGAATTGGTCCTTTAAGAATGCCGTTCTGGGCCCTTCCGAAGTATCATACTACAGAAAGTAGTGCCGGGAAGAGTGTCTCCCCACGAGAAGGAGAGGAGGGATTGTTTTAGTGACCACACCACTCGACGTAGTAGGCGACGGTCGCTGTAAGTGCGAAGGCAGTTTTAACCCTACCTCACCCACCAAAAACAAACACAAAACATTTATATATACACTCTCATCTCAACTACAAATGTAAAAGAAAATATTGAGCATTTTCCACGCACTATTGTCACTGTTTATACAATACGATTTTTCAACCAAGTTGCCCGGGAGCAATAATTGCCGGCAAGCAACCGATATATACATATGCATGCAGATAATGAGGCTGCATGTTGCTGCCAAGCGAAATGGCAGCTGCCCCTAACGTACCAACAGCAGCAGAAGTGAACAGTAACAAATGGAATGACTGAAAGTGGAAATGGGCTCACAAGCGGGCTGACTGGCTGATTCATGGGCTGGCTGACAAACGGATTGGTTCCATGTGCTCGGCGCCACATGCAGCCGGTCGAAATCGCCCCCATAAACAATGCATAAGTTTGCAACAATATGTGTGCCATTTTGGGTGCATAACTACGTAAATATATCCTACTTATGTTAATGTATGCCATCCCAACACATTATTCATATGTAAAACGACATGTTAGTTGTCATTCCATTTCATTTATCACAACGAACGACATGCAAATAACCAAATAGTCAGGCATTCATTTTCAACGCAGTCAGTGCTCAGTCGGCGAGAGAAACAGATAAACAGTAGTTGTTGTTGGCAGCTACTCAATGTAAGCTGTGAACTGCGATTGCGATGCCAAGAGGAGCAACTATCACACTCACTGACTCTCTGCTGCCTGCTCGCTGTTGTTTATCCCGAAGCCCAACGCTGGCGTTGACTGACTGACGCAACATCAACTTCAACTTTACCCTGTCGCAGGCAGAAAGCACAAAGGCATTGAGATTTGATGGAGTAGTAGTAAATATGTATGTGTGTGTGATTGTAGGTATGTATATATGTATGTATGTAGTTTGCACACATCTGCTACGTTTTTATGTCAAACTGCTGCTAGCCGTTGTCACTCATTAACTCATAGCTTTGCGCTTGTGGTTGTTGGCTGCATGTTATCCGTTGCCGTGGCTGATTCCTGCTGGTTGGCGTTGATTTGTTGCTGTCTTGCGGATAGAGTCTAATTTGACCGAATGTTGCCTTGCAGCTGCATGCACTGCTATGTATGTATTGCTGTGTGTTGCTCTACACTCCTTGGGCTATATTTTACATACTAAGGCACGCCTGCTGAAGAGTAGACCTCTGCTGCCCTATTTTTTATCGCTTGGTAGAAATGCCGTCGCTTTCGTATTGCTTGCGATTCAAGTCGACTGTTTTTGTTTGTTTTTATGTCAACAAAGGTGCTTATAGAATTTTGTTTGTGGTGTATTTTTTTAACTGTGACCACTGACTCATAAGTGAAACGTCTAAGCTTATCATCCACAGCCTGCGAAAATACTATAGCACCACAACACTTCTAATAGTTTAGACCGTTTTTTAACTTTAAGCCAAAACAAGAAGAGTTTGAAACATTTTCACCAAAAATCATATAAAAAAAACATACTTCTCCATATAACCACAGTGCAATGATGCAAAGTGTGCCAGGTAGCAATGACATTCATTGCAAACTTGGCAAGTAAACACTATTTTTTTCATCTAGCCTTGATTCTGCCCCATTTGTCATAAAGCATTTTGGAAAATGTAAGTAAAGAAACTTCAAATGTGCATACCTCAAGTTAGCATGCGACATTGAGGTACTCCAATGTCGATTTTGGCCCATTACTCTTGAATAAATTTACGTAATATAAGTTCATTTTAAGATGCAATGGGCTATTAAACTGGCGTCCCACTTTCTAAACTTGCTTGCTAAGAATGATAGCTTAATTGCGGGCCACTTCAGCACAGAAATATTTTTCGACATGAAAAACTTCTTTCTACGCTTAGCGCTGTGGGTTGGAGGATTTTTCTGTTGATACGTCCAAGACGCACCGTGAAATTCCTCAACGAAACTCTATGAAAATATTATCCAAGATCTCTACGTAATTTTCTGCATTCATCTCATGCGAATTAAAATAAATTGGAGTCTTACCACGGAAGCTAAAAGCACCTCATGTCATAAGAGAGCCACCATCGAAGCTTACCGTGGCTCGCGCATATCGCTTCAATACTTCTGACAACCATCAGGCTTATTGAGATTACATTTTTTTATCACAAAAATTTATGGATTGCCATATATCATGCCAGAATTTATGATTATCGGCGAAGTTGCGTGAAGCTGCTTTGTGGCGTGGTGTTAGCTTCGGTTTAGCCAGTTTATTTTGATATTTTTAATTCAAATCTTCACTCAAAATTTGCTGTATACTTATCTTCGTAATATTGCAAGAAAGTTCACATCTAATTTGTCTAGGGCAGACATTTTTATTGACAGCCAACTGCCTTATCTCTCTCTCTCTCTTACACCTGTCATCAATCTTAGGCTTTGGGCCAGTTCTTTTAATTTTTGCCATATCCATCAAGATTTTTCAAAAATTTGTGGATGGTATTTTTATTTCGATTACTTTTAGCACTATTTAGTGAACTGAGACTCCCAATTGACTATAATATATGGAATGCTAGCGCGCTCCTCGTTAAATAGCTGCGTTTCTCTTCACGTAGTGTCCTAAAAAGTTATTCTCCCCGCATAAAAACCATTTAAATGCATTGCAAGCCAACACAAGAAAATATTATGCGGTTATTTTAGAAGAAAAATTATGAAGTTGGCCTGCACACAAGGAATACCAGAAATTTTTTATATTAAAAATACCTGCAACTTCGTCAATAAAAAGAATAATCAAAAATTAACACAAATTTTAAGCCATTGCAAACTTTATTTAAGCACTTAAATTTAGTAGGCTATAAAACTGCATGCCCAAACATTTACTTTAATTTTGATTATTATAAATTTTGCACATTAAACATTGATTTACGAGTATAGGACACTTGTTTCAGAGTAAAAATTTTTTGACTATTAAGAGAGTTAATACCTTGCTTGGCTGTGCAGATGCCGCATTGGTTTTTTTTTTACGAACTGCCTTTGGCCCCTTTAAAATAATCATCTTCCGACAAAATAAACTTTTCCACCCTCTGTGATGTGTTCATGTTTATTTCTACTCTTCTTTCTACTTTTCGTATATGAACTTTATGGTATGGTTTTGACCTCATACAGCGATTCAATCTATACCACCTCAGTTGTGGTAAATCTACCTTCTTTTAGGGGTACTTTCAGTTTTGAGAATAGTAAAAATACAAAGCTGGCCAATTCCAGATCTGTTTTTTTTTTCGTTTATAAAATATTATAAAGCACACCAAACTATTTCATAAAGCTTAGAAGCATTGGTAAAAAAAATAAATAAAAATCTAAAAAAACTGCAAATCGTATATATGTAAGTTGCCTAGTATTTTGAAAAAACATTTTTTATGGCGCTCGCCTAATTTGAAAAAAGAAAATGGGTCAACAAATGAAATACTGCAGACAAAAAAAATATATTTTTCGTTTCCGTTTTACATGCTTTTAGAGAAGGTCCTTGCCTTCAAATGAGGTTCTCGCCTTGAAATTTAAAATTATTAATATCTTGTAGACCAAAACTGGCTCTTCATTTAGAGTTAAAATGCCAGCTACGCACTTTACCACTGGGACGTTCGTGCGCATTTTTCCCCTATTTACGTTGTTTAAAGCTCGTTCTCCTTCAGGAACCTACTCTCAATTCAACTCAAGTCAATCAGAAATGTGTGCTATTCAACCCAACACGACCAACCCAACCCAATCCAACCCAACCCAGCCCAACCCAACCCAACCCAGCCCAACCCAACACAACTCAACCCAACCCAACCCTACCCAACCCAACCCAACCCACCCCAACCCAACCCAACCCAACCCAACGCAACACAACCCAACCGAACTCAACCCAACCCTACCCAACTCAACCCTACCCAACTCAACCCATCCCAACCGAAATCAACCGAACTCAACTCAACAAAACTGATTCGAAGTCAACTTACCTCACCGCAACTCAACACAATTTAAATCATGTAAACTCAATTCACCCCAAATCAACTCTTCTCAATCCTCTAAACCTCTTCATAAATATCACAATATTTATTACTTTATATTTTATTCCTCTCCAATAGTTTTCTTCACTTCAGCGCCCTCTATTCATTTCCTTCTCCACGTCTACCTCTACGTCTTAAACATTTTAATTTATAAGGGAATTATTTAAATTTCTTCTTTAATGGTGTTAAATAGTTTACAATCACCACTAACCATTGTCGGTCGTCACAATGCATTTTGTTGTCGTAAGCTAAGAAAGTTATTGTTGCTGATGTTGTTATTGTTGTTTCTACTGTTGTGTCATCTTGACTACATTGAATATGTTAATGTGATTTTCAATTCAGTTTCCCATCAATCCGCAAGGCTCTGCTTCTGCATACGAGTATTTCCCTCGAACCAGTTGCTTATTAGTATGCAGAACAGCAAAAGGGAGCAACAGCAGCAGCATACATACATACATACAACATCCAATACGACAATCATTTGCTGCTGTTAAACTGTCATCACTGCAGTCGGTTAGTCTCTCTCTGGATGAATGTAGTTGCAGGAGAGTGTATTTGAAAGTATTTAGTAGGTGAGTAGGTGGCCATTGGGTGTAGATAAACATCTACATACTCGTATATACAAAATGGCGCGAAATTAATCACTTGCTTTTGCATCACTTGTTTACTAAATACTGCAGCTCTCTAGTTCAGAAGTGTCAAATATGATTGACGTGCTACGCCATTTGCAAAAATTATAATTAAATACCATATTTTATTTATTTAAACTTAAAGATGAATATAAAAATAGACAGACAAACGAACAGAACATGCAAAAATAGGATTAATAGTAGAACTGAAAGTGAGAGAGAAGTAAAGGGTGATTATATTGGAGGTACTTCTTATAATAGGGTTTTCTTGACACATCTAGTATGTCTACTGACCTATATACCGCGCTCTTGTAGGATGGTGAGGGTCCCCTTGATTCCTAAGGTTGGAAGAGATGACAACACCAGCGTCAACAGCTTTAGATCCATCAGTATGACTTCTTTCATGCTGAAAAGTCTCAAGCGACTAGTGGAATTGCTCATACGTTAAAAGTAGTTGAAGCTTCGCCATCTTTCTCCATTTCAGCATGCCTATCAAAGCGGAGAATCCTGCGCGTCGGCACTGCAAAACCTTGTTGCTAGGGTAGAGCTAGCCATCGACAGGAGAGACTACGCTATGGGCATCTTTTTGAAAATCGAAGGGCATTTGAAAATGCCACTTTTGACAGTATGTGCAGCTGTGCTAGTAGGCATGGCCTAGACCGGGTGCTAGTGAATTGGATTTCTTTGATGCTAGCTCAAAGAACCACCACGGTGCTAGCAGAGGAGAGATCTGCTGGTGTCATCTGGGGTTAACAGATACTGCCCCCAAAGCGGTGTGCTGTCTCCATTGCTCTGGTGCGTGTGATCGATCCTCTGCTTACCATCTTAAACGACTCGGGAATCTACGCACAAGCATGGATGCGGGCGACGTTGCCCGTTTGGTAACAGGCCTTTCACTTATGAACATCTGTAGAAAAGTGCAGAAAACTCTGGATATGATTGACACTTGGTGCTGCGCGAATGGCCTATCGGCAAATCCCACCAAGACTGGTATTGGCCTCTTTACCAGATGGAGGCAGCTTGATGGACTCGTTCTTCGCAAACTAAAAGGAGTGACAATCCAGCTATCGAACGAAATCAAATATCTTGGACTAATCCACGATAGTAAACTCCTTTGAAAGTCACACGTTGAAACAAAGACATCCAAAGCACTGAAAGCCTCCTGGTAGTGCAAAGGTGTCTTTGGGAAAGCGTGGGGTCTTTCTCCTAGCAAGATCCTATGGATCTACACGGCTAGGATACGACCTATTATCACCTATGCATCCGTGGTCTGTATGAGTAAACTCTCTCTCTCGTGGGAGAGGAGGACCTCATCGAGACTTCAACTCACTGTTGCAGCGGAGCTTTTCTGATTACTTCAGGCCCGGCAGTAGATGATCCAATTAGTCTACCACCACTTGATGCCTTCATCCAAGAAGAGTATTTTAAGGCCATCTGCAGGCTGAAACACAATGGGAATTGGTACGACTCCTATTCGGCATTGGAAAACAGAGTAGGCATAAACTTGGACCCAACAAACCTGTCCATGCCCCTTGACTCCATGCCATCAAGAGCCGTGCTTGACAACAGATACGGTGTGGTGGTCCCAGAGGCTCAACTTTGATCAAACTCAGAAAATAAACCCGGCAAACACTATTTTCGTATTTTCACGGAAGGCTCCACGACAGAGCACGGTTCCGGCTCTGGTATTTACGTGGAATTCAGCGGGATAAAACAAACACTTTGGAATGCTCGCACCTGTATTTCAAGCGGAGGTGCATACTATTCAAGAAGAGATGAACTTTGTTGTGACGTGCAGAAGGAGGAGCAAATCTAATGCAGCAAACCCGCGATCATGGCCTTAGACAGCTCTCCAACCACTTCAAGGGTAGTTGAGTCCTGTAAGTCCAGACTGAACAATGTCGGTAGACATAATCTAAACCTAACTTGAGTCGGATAAAGAGATATCTGACTCTTTAGCTTGGATGGACTCTGAGGCCAACTTGTTTGATCTGTAGCCCGTTCTGCCACTCCCTTCTGCAGCCATCAAAGCCGCGGTTAGCAAAAGGGTATCTTCAACCCACAAGTGGGCTAGGCAGGCTGGGAGAGGCTGCAGATGGACTAAACTGAAGTTATTTGTCATGTCCGATCAACTGGTGGCAACAACAACAATGAACGAAGCCCTTTAAGTAATAAACGGTACCAGAAGCGGTAATTTCCAAATAGAGAATATTGAACGAAGAAGGCCAAGTTGGGTTTATCAGTCAACAATGACAAATGGCAACTATTCATTTAGGAAAAAAAACTTGGAGTGGGCAAAACCAGTCAAATATATTTTTGGTTGGACACACCTTCCGCTGATTTGAAGCGAAAATCAAGACACGTAGAGAAATTATTTCTCATCCAGATAAGGCTCGAACACTAAAGAGCGTTTTTTCAGAGCAAAATGATGACGCCGATAAACTTGAACAGTCTGCACAATAAAACCCCATACAGCTTCAGATATTTGCTGTTAATTGAGGCTTAGCCGGATTTCAGAATAAATATTTACTCGCTCCGATTTCCCCTCTACTTAAATAGTTAACGGCGTGCGAAGCACTGAAATGGAAAATCACATACTTTAGGGGGAGCATCCATTTATCACTCAGTCTTTCCTCTATATATTAATAGTTATTTTTCACACTTTACACTCTGCTTTGCCACCCAGTTTTCATATTTTTTGTTCAGTTGCAAGAAGTCACTTTCACACTGCACCGCTGACTCACCTTCTTACTCTCATCCAGGCGACATTTTCCAAGGCATTTGTCATGTCAACCATTTCTCACTCATATTTATTTATTTCATATTTACGCTTATAAATATTTTATATTCACGCATTTCACGCTCTGCTCACCCTCACTTTCCCTCCGTTCACACTTTTCAATGTGAAATATTATTACAAATTGCCGACACTTGACTTGATTGACTGCAGAGACAAATGCGAAATGCAGAGCCAAGGACATGCAATGCAGATATAATCAGTAATACAAAATATGAGTAAAAATGAACAACAACAACAACAACAACACCAACAAAAGTAAGAAACAATCAACAGCAAGTGATATGTCAGCTTATACGCGCTGAGAAAGCCAACATGGCTCACTCGTCTCATTCAATCACTCTTACGTCGCACTTATCCTTAATATTTTTACGCTCATCAATCTCAAAATACTTATAACCCTTTGTCGTTCCTATAGCTCACATATTTGTCTTCTTCTTCCGTTTCTCATCTATATCTTTGATAGGATTTTCATTCAGTTGACTACCATCACCGCATTCGTTGTAATGCCATTGGTTGATCTCTGCTTGCAGCTCTTGTAATCTTGTAAGCTGAAGCGTAAATTCCCCGGAGCGCAATGAGACGCTTAAGTGCATTTTAATGGTTTCTCAGCGCTCCACGTTTGAGAACGAGTAGTGAAGAGTTTACGTGACTGCATTCATTAAGTGTACGCATGTATTGGTGGGGGAAATGGAGGTTGCTATAGCTCAATATGTAGCCCTGCATCAGTATTACTATACGATTTTTAAACACGTATCGAAAATTGTGGTGTAATTCGGAATGCATGTTATGTGCCTGCATGAAAAATATTGACCCACTAGGATATACTCGTATTATATGCGGGGAATAAATAGCACAGTGCAGCAAAGTTGTTTTTTGATTGGAAAAGCGACCATATAATACTGAAAGAATACAACGAGTAGACCATTTGTGTATAACAAATTCATAGCCCCACACTTTAATTCCTTTTTTTTTTAATCTACCAAATATTCTTTATTTTGGTATCGAAAGCTTAAATTATATTTGTAGCCGTTTTTGTAGACCAAAGAAATTATGTTTTCATGGACTAATTGATAAATAAATAAATATTTATTCAAGGAAATGCTGTAGAGAAAGTTTCACAAAACGAATGACGTTGCGTTTCACTAAGCGAAAGCTAAATTTTGAAAAAAAAAAAAACAGAAAACGAAAGACATAGAATCCAAAGATCCACTCAAAAATTTTTTTTTCACCATACCTAACGAGCAAACCTGGTATCTATCATCCTTCTACTTCAAGCAGATGTGTATTTCTTGCTCTCATCTAATAAACCGTATCTTAGCAAGACTTGCTCTGCCGATAGACACTCTTCTATTGGGTGTCAAACGGTATCAGTTCCTCCATCCAAAATAGAAAATAAGGAATATGATAGGTACAAATGTGCACAATAATAAACAACAAATTACATGGCTTGTTGTTGTCAAAGAATTAGCTGCGCTTGTAACGGAAAATAGTCGCATACTATCTACGGTAAATGCTCTGCACGAAGAAAAAAAACAAATAACACAAAAATCAGAAGATGTTATTGCAGAAAATCGCTCTTTGCACACTAAGCTTGAAGCAAAAGATGACGCTCTCTCTACGCTAACTACTGAGATAAAAAATCTCAAAAGCATTGTTGCTAACTCTGCTAATATTCGCGGTAGTGCAAATTCAAATCATGCGAGCACTTCGCTCTCTCTTCTTTCTACTCGTTGAGAACACTGCGCTAAACTCTGCTGTTGCTGCATCTAAGCCTGCGTCACAAGCATCTGCTAAGCATGGTTCAGCCGTCGCTAAAGAAAAGTCAGCCGCTGCTATTACAACTGCACCGGCAAAAATAACCCTCGCTTCTATTGCTGCTTCATCTCAAGTCGCCGCGACTTCTATTTCTAATGCTGTTACTGAATCTGTGCTCGCAATGCGACCGACATTCCAGTAAAAAAAATGGTAAAAAAAATTTAAAAATTTACTTTAAAATGTTTCTTACGTAAACAAAGGTAAAAGAAACAATATTCACAATAAATTCATTCAAACTAAATAAACAATTCGTGTCTACCAAATCTATCAGCAAAGCAGAATCTTTACAAATGAGCAATGCACAATCGCACACACATGCATTACATGTTCGTATGTATGCGTATATGTGAATACAAATATGCCAGTATTGACTTTTAACACTCAATTTTCTAGTTTAAGTTCAACTAAATCAGCTTTTATGGCCGCACAAGTGAAATAATTTTAATTGCATTGATGGCTTATTAATGTGATCAGAGCTGTTAACATATGATTGCCTTTAAGCCATATCCATCATAATAAGCAATCGGTACATAAATATAAAATTATTAGTCATTTACCATTCTCGTGAGTTAAATATAAATTATTTAAAGATAAATGATTTAAATAGAAAGTGAGAAACAAAACGGTATGCCGGAACTTAGACACGTTTGAAGAGTGATGACATAAATTTAATAGATTATGATTAAAAAATTAAAACCAAAACAAAATAAACGACTGCTTTAAAATCACGAGGCAAGTAAAACGCGCTCGACTTGAGCCAACAGCACCAAAACTTGAGAACCACTGGTAGAACTCTACTGAAGGATGGAAATGCATTAGTTAATCTTTGACCAGTTTTTATTGACTTAATGAGATTAGAAATGGAAAAATAACAACTTAAAAGAAGAACTTCTCACAATGAAAGGTTTTTGTTGACTTAATGAGAGTAAAAATTAAAAAAAAGAATTTAACTTAAAAAACGAATTTCACTAATTAAAAGGCGCATAGTACATATGTATGTGAGAAAACCTTCATCCCCTCTGAACACTCATCTCACACATGCATCAACTATGTTGGAGAGAATGGAAACTAAAATGGAAGAGCTGAGAGGCTCAATCATCCAACAATTGACTGCAGTAATGGTCATTTCAGAAGAAAGAGGTAATACAGCAGATTGGCGAGCTGGCTGCTGAAACGGCAACTTTAAAGCTCACGATAACGGACATTCTGACGGCAGAGTGACTGCTGTTGAGAGTAGATTCACTGATGAACTAGCATCTGCTCAGGCTCAGCTCAATGCAGCTCTTGAAAGCAGCGCAGTTTCAGCAGATATTATTATTAACGGAATACCTCAAGCAGCTGATGAGTGTTTGCCAGAACTATTCGTTAAAAATTGCAATGCAACTCAGCACAAACTCCACCTTTGCGTGATGCTATTCGTCTGCGTAGTGCAAAAAGGAATGGGAGAAAAAGCAACAACAACTGCTCTATAGTTGTTAGCTTTTCTCTGCACATTATCCCAATCAGCTTTTAAAATCTATTGATGTATTCCGGAAATCCAAAAAGAGATCGCTTGTGCTCTCTGACGTTTGGTTGCCGGCATAGGGTTCAATTATTGTGCATGAGAGCCTGCCGAAAATGGTGCGTGAAGTAGTGTCGTATGCGTCAAAAGCAATTATTCACTAGCGAAGTAAAGTAAAAAAAAATGTTCGATATTTTTCAAACAGTCCTTCAAATATTCCGTGGCTGTTCAAAATGTTCTTTATTTATTTATTCTAAAATCGACAAAAACTTGATTTGCATTCTTCTACGGCATACCTGAAGGCACGCATGATGAGAGACTTAAAAAATTTGCTTTTCGCTCATAGAGAGAGATAACTTCACTAATCAATTGCTTTCTCAGTTCAAGTGTTGCTCCGAACAATGATGGAAAGAATAATGAGATGGCGCCTAACGTCTTTTGTATAATAATACAGTTTTTTTTTTTTAAGTTAAAGTTTCGTTAACTTTAAATTAAAAAAAAAAAATAAACACGAAACTTCAAAATTGTCACATTTTCAGTATAAAAAAGCACTAAATTTATTGCGAAGAGCAAATGGTTGGCAATACTGCACAACTCGGAAAAACGTGACGTCACGCACTCTCTGATGGGCGCAATCTTCTTTCTATCATTCTTGGATCCGAAGTGGTTTTGCAAGAGAGATTTTCGATTGGATTTCAAAACTGGCATTTTTATCGGTGTTAATGTTTACTTCAATGTGAAAGAAATTCTCTACTACGGAGTACTACTAAATTATAATGGCAGCGAGGATATGCCAATGTAGGAAAGGCAGATTGTGCATATTTTGGAAAGCCTTAATAGCCTAAAAGCCAGAATTTAAACTTGAAGCCTGTATTTAAAAAGTTGAGTAAATAGATTTTTAAACAAACTTTCAAACGATAAACCTTTTGAGTAGCCTGTTAATGGATTCAAAATCAGTATTTTCGGCACACAAATGCAAGGGCACACTTTTCGTCATTGAGTTGCGGTATTTAGAATGATTCAAGGCTGTTTCAAATTGCTTTGGTGGTTATACTATTTCATTTTTCTATGCATTTGTCTAACTATTTGTCGTGCGTAAATCAGCTGATCGCTAAGTTATCAAATGAAAAGGAAGCATAAGAATAGAGGAGCCACAAACTAGAGAAATAAATCAAAAATCAATCAGCTGCGGTAAACAAGTGTCCACACATAACAGTATTTCCCAGATATGAGCGCCGGTTAAAATGCTCGAGATGCGGTACTTACAAAGTGGCGCAAAATTAAACATTCAATTTAGTTTTCGAATAACATAATAATAATAATAATAAATCAAACAAAAAAAAATAAAAACAATTTCTACTGCAAAAACTGTTCTTCTTCTTCTTCTTCTTCTTAGCCTCACAGTCCGTGGTGGACCATAGCTTCATCAACAATTTTTCTCCACTTTATTCTATCCATGGCTACATCTCTCCAGTTGTGTACGTTCATTTGCTTAAGATCTGATTCGACGTCATCTAACCATCGCTTTCGTGGGCGTCCTCTTTTTCTTCCTCCAATTGGTGTTAAAATAAAAGCTTTCCTAGCATTTCGCTCTTTCGGCATGCGCAGTACGTGCCCAATCCATCTAATTGGTGGGCTTTGATAAAACGTATTATATTTTGTCCTTGAACTATTTCTTCGATTTCATTATTGTAGCGAATGCGGTAGCTGCCATCTATTGTTGCAACCGGACCATATATTTTCCTTATGATACGTCTTTCGAAGCACATCAGCTGATGAATATCATTTGTTTTCAGCGTCCATATTTCTGCACCATATGTAAGGACGGGTCGTATCAGTACTTTGTACATTCTTATTTTCTGTGCTCTGGACAAATCTTTTGATTTAAATAGTTTTATGTTAACGTAGTAGGCGTTATTTGCAGCTTGGATTCTGTCGTTAATAGCTACCGCCGAATCTTTATCTGCTGATAGTTTAAAACCCAAGTATTTAAATTCAGTGATATTTTCGAAAGCAAAGTTGTTAATACTTAGGTCATCGCGTGTCGTGTTGTTGACTGACCGAATCATGTATTTGGTTTTCTCGGTATTTACGTGTAGTCCCAGAGCTTTTGCATCTTTATCAATACATTTAAAGACGCGTATAAGAGTGTTTCTATCTTTAGCCATAATAAGAATATCATCTGCGTAGGCGCATATCTGAAAATCATTATTAAATAATGTTCCATTCGTGTTTATTTCTTTAACAGTCGTGTGTAGCATTAAATTAAATACTAGACATGACAATGCGTTTCCTTGTTTTACTCCGGATATGATTTCGAATGGGTCTGACAGGCTTCCTTGCACCAGTACTTTCCTTGTTGTGTTCGACAATGTACAGAGAATCAAATTAATTAACTTCAGAGGTATTCCAATTTTCTGAAAGCAGTATTTTATCCGTTTTCTATTTATACTGTCAAATGCCTGTTTGAAGTCAACAAAGAGGCAAAATATATCAATTTTATATTCGTAAAACTTTTCGAATATCTGGTGGACAGTAAAACCTTGATCAATCGTTGAGCGGTTGTTTCTAAAACCACATTGGTAATCGTCTAGGATGTTCTCAGCATAAATATTCAGCCTTTCAAATAGAATGTTTGTAAATACTTTATAACCTGTATTAAGTAAAGATATGCCTCTGTAATTTTGGCATTCAGTTTTATGTCCTTTTTTGTGTATAGGTACTATTATGCTTGATGCCCATCCAGTGGGTATTTCATTTGAATGCCATATTTGGCTTACTAAGGTAAATATTTGTTTATGTAGTTCATGTCCGCCATATTTCAGAAGTTCTGCGGGTATTCCATCTTCACCACAGCTTTTATGGTTTTTAAGTTTTCTTATAGCCAATAGTACTTCGTCAAAGCTAGGTTCTTTAACATAGATTTCGGCCGTATGTACTACTTGTTCCTCCTTACTTGTATTATCGTAGTTTTCTTTGTTAAGTAGTTCGTTGAAATATTCTTTCCATCTATCTATTACTTGTTGTTTTTCGCTGATTATGGAACCATCCTTTGCTTTGCATATATTTGTTCGAGGTTGAAATGTTTTAGTCTGTTTTTTGATGTTCTGATACATAGCTCTGACATTTTTGTTTCTAAAATCGCTTTCAATTTGTTCAATTTGCCGCTTCATGTAGGTTTTTTTCTTTTTTCGCATTATTTTCTTAGCTTCTTTTCTTTTGTTTACATAATATAATCTATTTGTACGTGTGTTTCTTTCCATATATTTTATTCTAGCTTCCTTTTTCGCATAATTAGCTGCTCTGCATTCCTCATCATACCATTCGTTCATTACTGATCTCTTCTCTCCAATAGTATTCTTTGCGGATTTTATGATTGTAGCTTTCAGTTTATTCCATTGATCTTCAATATCTAATTCAGTTGAGTCATTATTTGTGCTATTTTCATTAAATAAAATGTTTTCAATCGCATATTTGTACTTTGCTTTCATATCTTCATTATTTATAAGTTCATCTGTATTCCACTTTAATTTTTTATAGCCTTTGTTGCAAAAACTGTTAAACATTTTAAATGTTCCAATAGGGTGACTAATTTTGCGCCTCCTTGTATACGCCGGACGAGCTTAAATGCAAATCCCTCTTATTAGCACGCACTTCGCATATATTCAAATCCTCGGTTCATCTAATTGAACGAAACGAACTACTACTTCTATCAAATAAAATAAATTGAAGCCAAGAACAAACTGAGATTCCATTCATTTAAAATAACAAATTTCAAGTCAGCGATCAATAAACAGTAATATTGAATTTTGGTTCGTTCAGTGAGTTCTATACCAAATATGAACAAATCGTTGGTTAATATTTTCAAAGAAGTCAAAATAGTACTGCTTTATATATCCATCTCAAGCAGAAAATTATTTATAGGTATAAGTCAAAAATCAGATTTCAGTGCCATAAACGGGGAGATGTCCAATTTTTCGGTGCTAATAAGCGAGCAAGTACTGTACATACAGTGGAACATACATATAATTATCCAAAATAAAGGTTTATACTTCATTTGCACTAGGAAGTCAACAATGAGTGATTACACATCGAAAACATACAAGCAATTAGTAATTTCATAATAGCCCATAAGCAAAAATTAATAAACATAAAATAATTCGTAAATTCTACCTGAAGTGCGTACTTGTTCATAATTTTCGATACCAGTTTTCAAGTGCAAAGTTATTTATAAAGAAATCTGATCAATAGATATTTAATGATGGCACATAATTATCTAATACTTGTCCATAGTTAGGTAGTTAGGAAACAAGTATGTAAATGTGAGCGATAGTTGATATGAACAAACAACCACTCAGTGGCGAGATTCGGAGCAGAAACTGGATTTGAGTAGAAGCTGTAATGCAATACGACTGTAATGAATTGAAATGAACTGGCTCGGGTGGGCGTTTAAAATTCACGCCTATGCATGCAGATGTCGGTACGTGTTTTTTTTTTCTTCTTCTTCTTGATTTCTTTTTTAATCGATCTTGTGGCCATAAAAGCAGGGTACAAGTACGTTTGACTAAAAAATACATAAAAAGAATTGAGTGTAACCAATGGAACGACCATTTAAGTTATTCCAAACGCTTCAATGGCAAACGAGCACGAACAAATTCATTTACACAAATTTTGCTACTTGTCGCTATGCGCTTACAGGTACATACATACATTACGAGTTGTACATGGAAATGTGTACGCGTATGAATATACTTAGTTTTATGGCGTTTAGAGGCATTGCAGGTGTGACTAATATGGGGAGTTTTGGGTGTTAAAACTTTTATTAAAAAAAAGAGGTTGTCTGTAAAGTCGGTTTACTGACGATAGTTTAACGTGACAACGTCATAAGAAAATATTGATGGAATGGTTGCATTTTTCAAAAGAAAATTTTAATTTTATTTGTTTGATAGGTATTTTGTATGAATATAGAGAAGGAAGTAAATGGAATCGCAATGGAATTGATCAAGTTACATTTACACAAACGTGAAAAATTACGAAACATTTACCAAATTCATGGACAATATGTTCAATTTCGATTGTGCATCAGACGTTAATAAGTCAACAACACTAAGAGGCACCACAATCGATTTGACTTTTTCAAGACTCATTACATTTCCTACTTTTCCTATCATCGTCCTATTCTCAACAGAGAAATGGTTCATTACCATGCACCCAGGAAGAAGGCATATGCAAATACAAATATGTGAATTTATACATGATGCAAAGAATAATGAGATGGCGCCCATCGTGGTCCTGTTACTTTGCGCTCAGCGAATTTGACAACTAGTTACGTGATTTTAGCTCCAGTATGGCCAGATTACCATTTTCGTAACTTGATTTATCATTTTTTTTTTTTGTTATTTTTATTATTTTTTGTCTCGGAGTTTTAGTTCATTCCACATGACATTTTTCTAGCCTATTCTAATTAAAAGTAATGTTTATAATTTTGTAAAATATACATTTTTTAATAATTATTTAAATAATTCACTCAGTTTTATTTAGCTTTACTTTTTTTTTAACATCTGGTGGCATTGCCCGCGATTGCCGGTGTTGTTGGTGTTCTTCTGCTTTCGGCAGTCAAATCTCTCTCTCGCTACTGCAGAGTTGCCTAGCTTTGGATATACAAACGCACTAAATGCCCATTTAAAGAAAATAAAACACGAAATTTTTATTGAATTACTCAAAGAACTTTGTATGCGTGACAAATTGTCTGTAGAATGTGCGTTTTTTTTAAATAAATGTGTTATGCTTATGTACAATTTAATTTATGAGTTTTTTTTGTTAAGCGAGACCCTTTTATTAAGGGAACGACTTTTTTGTTATATTTAAAGTTATGTAACTAGATAAGGTACTCTTTTTGTAAAAATGTCAGTATGGTTTCTTTAGTATTTTCTGGTATTTTGTTGCTTATTTTTACTATGAATACACCTCTTGATGCTCTATGTCTCACTAAGGATTGATGACCGGAAGAAACGATTACACCTCAATGGTTTTAATTCGCATTCAATAAATTCAAAGGCTTTTTAAAATGTGTAAAAAGGTTTTCAATCTTAAGAAGAGTTGAGAGATAGGCATTTAATATTTTTGCATAACCTTAAATGGAGCCAAAAATTAAATTTGCACTTTCAAATTATCAAATTTTATAGGAGTAAAAAAATTTTCATTAGCACTAAAATCTACTCAGAGTGGCCTTTTTTAAACTTCTTTTGTATAATAATACAGTTTTTTTTAACCTAAAGTTTCGCTAGCCTTAAATTAAACACAAAAAGAAACAAACACCAAACTTAAAAATTGTCGCATTTTCGGTATAAAAAAGCACTAAATTTATTGCGAAGAGCAAATGGTTGGCAATACTGCACAACTCAGCAAACGTTACGTCACGTACGCTCTGATGGGCGCAATCTTGTTTCTATCATTCTTGGAATTTATATACAATTGCGCATATACATACATACATATATATGCTCACTCAAGTAGGAGAGAGCCAGATGTCGAACGTTGCCGAACGCGGGACCGATTGTGCCTCTTTGTCGTTCGTTCTGCGCTCTCGCTTGCAGTTCAAGCATGATAACGCCGCATGAGCAATGTCACGCCGCATTTTTTGTTGCGTGCAGCTGGCTACATCGAATTATAAGACGTTATCACGTCAAAATTATTTCTATATATGTATATAATAAATGTATGAATGGTGTGATAAAATATACTAATTTTATTTAATTATATAAATATATTAAAAAATAAGCATTTAAATACAATAAAGTGTATTGAAAAACAATAAAAAATAAAATAAAACAAACAAAAATAAAATGAAAGAAAATAAAAAAATTATATTTAATTAAGGGGGCAGATACCTGTAAAATTTCGAAAAAAAAATTGTTTCAAAAAATGTTAATATAATTGTTAATGTTAATTTTAGAACGTAAACTTAAGTATTTCTTATTTTATAAATCGTCAACCGTGTCGACTCTATTCTTTGCGTTCGAGCGCTGGTAGAGAGAGGTATAGTTACGTTGTATTCACACTTAAATGATTAAAATAAAAAAAAAATTTTTATTATTTTAATGTATAAGTAAACTTTCGACAGTATGTGCAGCTTTGCCAACATACATGGTGTCGACCGGGTGCTGGTAAATTGGATTCGTTCAATGCTAGCCCAAAGAATAGTCACAATGTGGGCGGAGGAGGATCTGCTGGTGTCGTCCGAGGTTAATAGAGGCTGTCCCCAAGGTGGTGTGCTATCTCCATTGCTCTGCTGCATGGTGATCGATCCTCTACTCCCCACCTTAAATTGTGCTGGAGTCTGCACATAAGCAAATGCGGACGACGTTGCCCGTTTGATAACGGGCCCTTCGCTTATGAACATCTGTAGAAAAGTACAGACTACTCTGGATATGATTGACACTTGGTGCTGTGCGAATAGGCTATCGGCAAACCCCACCAAAACTGGTATTGTCCTCTTTACCAGAAAAAGGAAACTTGATGGACTCGTTCTGCCTAAGCTAAAAGGAGTCACACTCCAGCTATCCAAAGAAGTCAAATATCTTGGACTAATCCTCGATAGTAAACTTCTTTGGAAGTCACACATTGAAACAAAGACATCCAAAGCACTGACAGCTTTCTGGCAGTGCAAAGGTGTCTTTGGGAAAACGTGGGGTCTTTCTCTATCAAGATCCTATGGATCTACACGGCTAGGATACGACCTATTATCACCTATGCATCCGTGGTCTGGATGAGTAGACTCTCTCTTTCGTGAGAGAGGAGGACCTCATCGAGACTTCAACGCACTGTGGCCATCTGTTGCACCGGAGATTTTCCGACAACTTCACGCCCAGCACTAGATGCTCTGATTGGTTTGCCACCACTTGATGGATGAAAGCCAAGAAGAGGCCTTGAAGGCCATCTGCAGGCTGAAACACAATGGGAACTGGTACGGCTCCTGTCTGGCATTAGAAAACAGAGAAGGCATGGACTTCGATCCTACGATTCTCTCCA
Organism: Anastrepha obliqua; assembly: GCF_027943255.1. Taxonomy (NCBI): domain Eukaryota; kingdom Metazoa; phylum Arthropoda; class Insecta; order Diptera; family Tephritidae; genus Anastrepha; species Anastrepha obliqua. The sequence goes on along the minus strand of NC_072894.1, from coordinate 107,897,749 downwards.
TGCTCCTTGACTCCATGCCATCAAGAGTCGTACTTGAAAAGAGATACAGTGTAGTGCTGCCAGAGGCTCAGTCGTGGTCAAACTCAGAAAATGAGCCCGGAAAACACTGATTTCGCATTTTCACAGATGGCTCCAGGACCGAGCTTGGCTCCGGCTCTGGGGTCTACGTGGAATCCAGCAGGACCAAACTGCGCTTTGCTCCTGAAATGCTTACATCTGTGTTTCAGGCGGAGGTGTATGCGGTTCAAGAAGCGATGAACGTTGTTGTGGAAAATCGATGCAGAGGCAGATCTATATGTGTCTGCAGCGACAGCCAAGCTGCGCTCATGGCCTTAGACAGCCCCCCAACCACAAAAGGGCTAGTCGAGTCCTTTAAATCTAAGCAGAATTATATCGGTAGACATAATAGCTTGACGCTAAGATGGGTCCCGGGACACGTGGGTATCGTGGGAAACGAGACCTCTCTCTTCTTAGCTAAGATGGGCTCTGAAGCCAACTTCTTTGGTCCACGGTTAGCAAATGGGTTACTACAACCCACAAGCGAGCTTGGTAGGCTGAGAGAGGCTGCAGATGGACGAAACTGATGTTACCTATCATGTCCGATCGACTGTCGCAAACCATTCTGCCATTAAGCAGAAGGGAGTGCAGACAGCTGGTTGGACTGATGACGGGCCACTTTCTGTGGGCGAAGCACATGGAAAGGGTGGGCATCTAAGACAGTGTACTCTGTCCAGCTTGTGAAGAGGAGGATGAGATGGCGGACCACTTCTTGTGCGTCTGCCCCGGCTTCGCTCGAATCAGGTTTGAGGTCTCTGGCACTGATGTGTTAAGAAGCGACCACCTTGGCTCCTTGGCACCACAAGATCTACTTAGAAAGAAAATTAAAACGGAATCCAAGTGTAGTACAATGGACTTAATTAATGTTTGAGTGATGCACTCGCTAGTTGTCCCGACAAAAAAAAAAAAAAAACAAAAAAAAAATGTATGCCAATTTTGAAAAAAATACAGGGTGGTTGATGAAAGCCGCTACCAAAAAAAAATTGAATAACTTTTTTTCTTTTTAAGTTATCTGTTCCATTTTTGTTTTAATTTGCAGATTGATCTTTAGAATTTATTAAAATGGATAACTGGGACACGCAAACAAGAATTTGTATAGTCCGCCGCTATCACGCACTGGAGTCCGTAGTTTTGGTACAGAGAGAGTACAGGCGGATGTTTGGCGGCGATCCCCCGAGCAGATGGACCATAATGAGACTGGTGAATAATTTTGCTGAGCAAGGAACAGTCGCAAGAAGGCCTTATCATCGAAACCCACCAGTTCGGACGGAGGAAACGATCGCTGCTGTAGCTGCAGCTATACAAAGCAATCCAAGGGTTTCAACAAGAAGCTTATCTGCTCAACTTGGTGTCAGCCGACAGTCCTTGCAAACAATAATGCACAAAGATCTAGACTTATTTCCCTACAAAATTCAAATGGTTAACAAACTGAATGCAGCAGACTTGCCGATTCGCTTGGAATTTTGCCAGAAGATCCTGCAAATGGTGGAAGAAGACCAAGACATGTTAAACTGCCTTTTCATGTCTGATGAGGCCCATTTCGATTTAAACGGCAATGTGAACAAACAAAATTGTCGAATATGGAGTACTTCTAACCCACAGATACTCCACGAGACGGAATTGCATCCTCTTCGCGTGACAGTGTGGTGTGCGGTTTCTTCACGCTGTATTGTCGGGCCTTATTTTTTTGAAGAAAATGGTCACACCGTTAAGGTTACTGGAGACCGTTATTTGAAAATGCTGAAAGAATTTTTCTATCCAGAACTACGCCGAAAGAGAATTCCTTTCAACTCTGTGTGGTTTCAACAAGATGGGGCAACGTCTCACATAGCCCAGACTGTTATGACAGAGTTGCGACGAAAACTTCCCAATAAACTGATTTCAAGAAACTCCGAATTTCGTTGGCCCCCCAGGTCGCCTGACCTTACTGCACCTGACTTTTTCTTGTGGGGTTTATGTAAACAAGAAGTTTATAAAACAAAGCCAACAAATTTGGATGAACTAAAACAATCCATTCGGGCAACAACTGCGGCTATTCCTGTCGCAACTCTCAAAGCAGCAATGAACAACTTTTTACTAAGATGCCGCACTTGTGTCAACGAGCATGGGGGGCATTTAAATTCAATTATTTTTAAAACTAGTTAAGCTACATTTAATAAAATTTAATGACCTTCAACTTGAAAAAAAAATAAATGAATTCCATACACTAAAAAAAAAGTTATTTGAGTTTCTTAATGTAGCAAAATTCATCAGCCACCCTGTATGTTGACTTCTTCATTTTAAATAATTTTAATGAAAATCTGTCCCCTTAATACTCGTAATTCTTAATAACCCCTAAACAAAAGTCTTTAGAATTGATTGATGAATTGCAAAACTAAAAAATCGTGTTAAATCTATGCAGTTTCAGACAATTAGCAATATATTTCAATCATTTCATCACATTTGGCTTTAAAATATGATTTTTCTTTATTTATATTGCAAAATTTGTAATTAACTTAAAATATAAATTTTATTATAATTTTTTTTTTGTTTTTTTTTTTTAAGTTCGTCTCAGCAGCACTTATGCCAAGTGGTTTTTATGCATAAAATTTAATTGCTCTTGTTAATAATTAATACCCATTTTTTACCCTTTTTTTATCTGCACTTTCTGATTAACGTTTTTTAGAAACCTCACGTTCAGTCAAAACTCTTTAAACGTAATTGCTGTTTGGTTTTACACATTTCTTTGTCAAATTTAGCACTTAATGTCACTGCCACACGCGATGCTAATAGTCGGTTAAATTGTCGACTACCATTTGATTATTATTAAATATTTTTTTCCCCGCCAAGCTATACCGATTTTTTGCCATCTATGTTTGCATGGCTGTTTTTATGGTTGAGTTTGGCATTTTTTGTTAGTTAATTTTCATGCACACCTGAAAGTGTGGTAATTGCAGTGTTTGCTATTATAAATTTTGCCCTCAGCCAATTTCATATTTGCGCAGATAAATATTTTTTGCCTACTTTTTTTTATTTTTATTTTATTTTTTTTTTGTACGTATTGCTAGGTACAGGGTGGGGCACGAATCGTGCTACAAAAACAAAACGTAATAACTTTTTTTCTGTGTGAGTAATCGGCTTTTTTTTTATTTTGCAGATTAGTATTTAGATTTACAAAAAAAGGAGGCTTGGGATACCGAAAAGAGGATTTGGATAGTGCAGCGGTACCATGCTTTGCAGTCCATCATTTCCGTCCAAAGGGAATTTAGGCGGGAGTTTGGCGGCACTCCCCCGAGCAGATGGACCATTATGAGGCTGGTGAGCATGTTTGCTGAATCTGGAAGCATCGCACGCAGACCGTACCATCGAGATCCCCATGTTCGGGTCGAAGCCACAATCGCGGCTGTAGCATCGTCAATTCAGGCAAATCCAAGAGTTTCGACTCGTAACTTGTCAACAACTTCATAAATTCCTTGTTTATGTCTGATGAGGCCCATTTTGATCTAAACGGCAATGTAAACAAGCAAAATTGCCGTATATGGAGTCAATCAAATCCGCAAATACTCCATGAGATGGAACTGCACCCAGAACGAATCACAGTGTGGTGCGCAGTTTTATCAAGGTGCATTGTCGGGCCATACTTCTTCGAAGAAAACGGTGTAACAGCGACTGTAAATGGGGACCGTTATTTAAACATGTTGAAGGAGTTTTTTTATCCAGAACTGAGGCGAAGACGTATCCCTTTTAACAGCATTTGGTTCCAGCAAGATGGAGAAACTGCACATATAGCCAGACCGGTTATGGAGGAGCTCCAACGAAAATTTAGAAATAAATTGATATCCAGAAATTCCACTTTCCGCTGGCCCCCAAGGTCACCTGACCTCACTGCACCAGATTTTTTTTTATGGGGTTATCTCAAACAAGAGGTGTATAAAGCAAAACCAAGTAATTTGACTGAATTGAAGCAGTCCATCACAACAATAATTGAGGCGATCCCGACTTCAACCCTTCAGTGCGCAATGAACAATTTTCTCATCAGGTGTCGCATATGCGTAAATGAGCATGAAGGTCATTTACGTTCTATTATTTTCAAAACTAATTAGTTACATAAAATAAAATTGAATTATCTATACAATAAAAAAACAAAAAGTTAAATATATTACATTGATTAGAAAAAAAGTTATTACGTTTTGTTTTTGTAGCACGATTCGTGCGCCACCCTGTATATTCAGCGCTTTTCAATTAAACTACATAATTTTACTATTTGCCTTAATTTGACAGCAGTCAGCTGAATGTAAGCTTATTGCCATTTTTTGTGGCTTTTATTGTCAACAAATGAAGTGTGCACACACAAAAAAAGGCAAAATATCAAACAAATCACTGGCAAAATTATTATTTGAAATTATTTAAAAATATTCACTAATGGCTCATAAATATTTTAAGTTCGAAATTTTGCATACTCCAGCAGTGATTCCAATTTACTTAATTAACAGCAGAGGTGAGCAGACAATTTTTATTTAAGGATTTTTGACAGTAAAAGTTTATAGCACAGCATGCAAATTTTTGATGTGCAAATGATTTTAAATGAGCGCAAAAATACCAAATAATATAAACAAATAAGAATAAATAAGAATAAATTTAAATTCTGAACTAAACTAAACAAAAAGGGCCTCCCTCATCACAATAGCTGTTTTTTGTTCTTCGAAAAGCTGCTTTATGTACTTTGCAGGGTATTTTATTACTACGAGGGGTGCCCTTTATATTTCGCGATTTGGCAACCCTGGTGTTGCAATCTGGCAACTGACAGCTGTATCGCAAAGTTTGACATTTTTTGGCTTTTACGTACTCAGAACGTTTTGAAATACCAGCGCTATTTGGGTTGTTTACAGTAACTTAAAAGATTCATCTCGGTCCAAAAATGGAATTAAATCGTCAATATTTTCGTGCGATTATTTTTTACAACTTTCGACGTGGATTAACTCAGCAACATTGCATGGATGAACTTAATTATTTTTTCGCGATGAAGCTCCATCAAGGACCAGTGTTTACCGATGGTATGGTGAATTCAATCGTGGTCGTAGTTCACTCCAAAACGAATTTCGTGAAGGTCGTCCAAAATAGTTGTTGTACCGAAGACCATTGATGCTGTGCGCGAACTGATATTACAAGATCGTCATGTGATCTATCGTGAGATTGAGACAATCTTAGGCATTAGTGGGACCAGCGTACATTCAATATTGCATAAACATTTGACTGTCAAAAAAATTTGTTCGCGTTGGATCCCACACAATTTGTCAATCGCTCAAAAAAAGGCTCGTGTCGATTGGTCGAAGGAAATGCTCAAAAAATACGATCGCGGGGCTTCGAAACACGTCTATGGCATCGTGGCAGGTGATGAATCATGGATTTACGCGTATGAGCCCGAAAATAAACAGCAGTCGATAGTATGGGTGTTTCAAGATGAGCCAAATACAACAAAATTTGTTCGTGCACGAAGCACTTCCAAGCAAATGGTAGCCTGTTTTTTCGGAAAAACTGGACATGTCGCAACCGTACCACTAGAACAACGCAGAACAGTAAATTCTGAGTGGTAGACAACCATTTGTTTGCCAGTTGTCTTCCAAGAAATTAGGAAAACCAATCGCCAAAGACGGATCACTCTTCACCAGGAAAATGCGAGCTCTCACACATCGGCTCAAACAACTGCATTTTTGAGCACCCAAAACATCGAATTAATGGGTCATCCGCCGTATACTCCTGACTTGGCACCGAATGACTTCTTTTTATTCCCGTACGTAAAAAACAAACTGAGAGGTCAACGTTTTTCGACACATTGAAGAAGCGGTTGCGGCATTCAGAATGCATGTTTTGGAGGTACCTCATTCAGAGTGGCAAAAGTGCTTCGACAATTGGTTCAAACGCATGCAAAAGTGTATAGATCTTCATGGAGAATATTTTGAAAAACAATAAAGTGATTTTCGATGATTAAAATTTGTTTTCGTAATCTAATCCCGACATATGTATAAAAGGCACCCCTCGTATGTAGCAAATTTTATTACTGAAAATTGTTGTTGCTGCTAATGACTGGCCCTCAAAGGCTAAAACGATCTATCGGTATTGAGCCGCTTATCATTTCAACAGCTGGCCCTGATACTGTGCGTTAGGCAGGTTAGATTAGGTTATGGTGGTAGTAGGTCCGTATAACCAATTCACTTAGACCTTACAGGTCCATTGTGATACCACTGTGCGACACGGGAACCTTGTTTATTTATTTTCATGAAACCATTTTGAGGCTCTTATGAAGCGCAGGAATGGTCTAAATCCCACGCCAGACAGTTCTGTAAGAAAATTGAAAAAGTATTTACCTAGACAACCTGCTCTGATTGTAGCTAAGGCTGGACAATTGCGCAGGAAGTGCTCAACTGTTTCTTCCTCTTCCTCATCTCTAAAACTTTTCTACAAGATTCATGGGAGAAAACTCCTAGTCTCGTTGAATGTCTGCCAAATAGGCAATGAGAATATATTTATAGTCGTTTTTGCTGCGACATGCGTATTTAGATATGTAGCCACTTCTTCTATAGCTACAACGTCTACCTGATAGACGCTGCAGTAGTCCGGTAGTCGAACGGATAATTCCAGTCTAATTTCTTCGAAAATAATCTGCACCCAACCTTATCGTCTAGTTTGGAATCATCTGTATAAAAATTAAATCCATGGCCTTGGTGTCTGCCACTCCTCTCTTGACGGTATACTTGTCTTGAAGAGCTTGTCGAAGGTGAGTCTAGGATTAGAATAGTCTATTTCTTGTTTGTGACTATTCAGAGTGTGCAAAATACAGCCGTGGCCGAACCACCGTTCTTTCCATAGCACCATACTTTTGAATCTAAGCGCCGAGACGGCGGCCACGTATGTCCCTACGAGATTTAGTGCAGGCAAACTGATTAGCATTTCCAGGGCTTTGTTGGGGGTAGTCCTTAAAGCATCAGAGATGCATGAAAAAACTGCTCTTTGGACCTTACTTATGATTTTAACGTAACTCGCCTTTTGATCAGATGGCCACCATAAAAGTATATTAAGATTGGCCTTACTACCGAAGTATAGAGCCAGTGTGTAACGCGAGGTGTTAACCCCCATTTAATCCCGAAAACTTTTTTTGCAGGTATATAATACAACGTTGGGAAAGAGTAATACTCAATATTAGGTTTCCATATGAGTTTCATATCTAATATAAGTTCTAAGTGCTTGACATTCTCCCTCAAAGGAATCTCCACACCTTTAAAACCCAGCGGCGAGATTATAGGAAGCCTATGTTTCCTTGTGAAGAGAATTATTTCAGTTTTTACGGGACTTATAGCGAGTCCCCTACTCTCAGTCCAGCTCGTAAGCGTGGCCATGTTAGAGCGCAGAATGTCCATAAGGGACATTGCTGCCTTTAACAGTAATTGCTAGGTCATCTGCAGTGACGTAGCAACCCCCTCTTGAGGTGTGCTTCTGCAGACCTGCCTGCTTAGAGTAGTGCTGCCTAAATTAGACGTTACCTCACTTCTGACGAGTATTGCTTCTATCAGGGCAACTGCAAAGTCTTCTAAAGCATCTACTATAGCGCTCGCCTTTATGTTGTTGAAAGCGTCTTCTATATCTACGAAAACAACCAAGGCAAACTCTTTATCTGATAAAGATTTTTTCACCAACCCGACAACCGAGTTTCTGTAGACTTCCCTTTAGTATAGGCATGTTGCGCCGAAGAGAACTTATTTATTGGTATAATGCCCCGTATATACTTGTCCACTATTCTCTCTAGAATGTGGAGGAGAAAAGACGCACAACTTGAAGTCTTTGGGGTTAGTGTGTGAGGACCTGCCTGCCTTGGGTATGAATGAGACTTTTGTCTCTCTCCAGCCTAGCGGAATGTGGCCCATGTTTAGAAAATTTCTAATGATAATTTTAATAAACGTCTAGTCCAGGTGATTTATAAGAACCAAAAGTATTGATAGCCCATTCAATATTTGCGTTGGTCATTAATAGACTTCCTAAGTTGGATTGCCTCTCCTAATTATCGAAGTCGTAGGCGGACATACCAGTAACTCTCAGAGCTGCCGTTCGTTGCACCGATGCTAGGAGCTTACAGCGCTGATTTACCTTTACCACATTTGCCCACAGTTCGGCTCCATATAAGAGAACGGTGAGTGGGGTGGCCAGCATTATTTCGCCCTTGCTTTAGGTTGATCCCTCTATGTTTGCCATCAGTGTACAGAGTAGGGATGCCATATTAGCGGCTTTCTCTGCTGAGTGTTTTATTTGTGCCCAAAAAGTCATGGGCCCAGTGTTATGCCTACGTAATTTAGAACCTTTTTGGTGGTTAGCGTATTTGAGCATGTCTGCATGCTAACTTCTGGCGGGGCGTGTTTCTTGGTTAGATGAACTAGCTCCGTTTTCTCTGTGGCTTATTTGAGGAAACGTGAATCTAGCCACGTTTGACTTGGTTAAGTTTTCTACGAGCTTCTTCAAAGTTTCCTGCTGTGATGACTGCTTATCCCAAAGTCACTATTGGGCATTTCTAGAGTAAACCTCCAGTCGTAGCTGATGTTCCCCAAGTCGGGACCAAGAATTGATTCTTGCCCCGCTCCGGATGTGACGCCTAAACAGCGAGAACCTTCTGTGGTGTGATGGACGTGTTTTCACTATGCGCTATAATGGGCTGGAGGTTTGTCGGAATTTTGAACCTAAGCTCTAAACCAGCTAATATGTCCGCCTATGTTACACTGTTGAAAACGCTCCGTACATCTAAGTAGTGAATACTGGTCTTTTGCGCTACTTCGACGCTGTTTACGACAGCTTCAATTGCCCCTATTGTAGACTTTACGCGTCTACTAATAGCAATCACTCCTCGACAGGCAATGCCAAGCCTCCGAAATATCAATTCGCGGTCCCCAAATAGGAAAAGGAGCTCGGCCAAACACCCCTCAATGGGTGCAGGGACCAGTTGTTATTATTATTAGTAATAGCTACCTAAGCGCGTCCAAGTTGTTTAAGTGAGTTGTGCGTATAATTTTTCTCCCCTCTGGGTGTACAATTCTAGCTTGTGTTTTGGTGGAAAATCTCACCAAGAATGTTAAATCTACCAGGTTTAGCCATTAGCTATGGTGAAAAGCAAAATTGTGCTGGCAACTTCAGCAGCTGATATCAGCCTGATCGTTTCACACGCAGGCACACACTCGTCCAATCAGTCGTTGTTCAGACGGCAACGGTTGTATTGATATTTTGCGTATAACAGCAATACAATCTCAGGTTTTTCATAGACACATTCACTGTTTCCTCAGCCTATCAGCTCATGCTGCCAAATTCGCTGAGCGGCGATTAACGATCTGGTATTGGTCGGGTGAGACCATAACATATCTTATACATATTTTTACATCAAATCTCACTACTTTAAGCTGTTCCCACGTTAGAGCAAGACTGACAGAGACACCTAACCTCTAACTTTATATACCTTTCTCATTCTTCTTCGTACTTTTGACTTTTCCTACTCACTCTGCCTATTTTTCTCGCTTTCCTGTCCATATTCCCTCTCTAACTCTCTCTACCCTCTCACTGTCATTACCTCAAGCTACACACCACCTAATACGATGATTCTGCATGAAAGAGAGTTTTTATTTGTCAAAGACTATGTTGTGTAATAAGTTTTGCCGTTCAATGAGAAAAACACAATTTATGGTGTGAAATACACTTTATTATTCAGTAAAATCTCTCTGAACCGCAATACACTTTTCCCAAGGAATTTAATAAAAAAAGGCTTTCCACGTATGAATTTTCTTAGGCCCGGAAAGAGATGGAAGCCGCCAAATCTGTTAAATACGGTAGAGGTTCCAACAATTCGAGCTTTAATTCATGGATTTATGCTCTTGAGACACGGGGAAAATGAAACAATGAAATGCATTTTTTTTATTTGCAAACTGGGTCTTTTTTCTCGACTTGTTTCCTTCTAAAGGTTACAATAATATTCCGAATTTATTGTTATACCAGTTTGCAAATAATCCATAAATAAAATTGGTTTCGCATCCCAAAAAACTGATGTTAACACCTGGATTTCTGGCCGGTTTCTGGCCACGAACTCGTTTGGGAGCCGAAGAACCAGGCTCACACCACTCTTTAGCCTCTTGGTTTTATTTAGCACCATGATAATAGACCCAAGTCTCATTCATAGTGATGATTCGACGCACAAAATCCACTTTATGCTTCCGAAAATGCTCTAAATCTTCACTGAGAAAGTCGCATTCGAATGTGTTTTTGTTCCATTGTTAGAGAATGCGGCATCCATTCATACGGCACATAGCTTTCTGAAACCCAATACTTCAATCAAAATACTTCTTACACTTATACACTTTCAGGAGGGTGGTTCCATATGTAGAAGTCCACGCAGGTGGGGAAAGTTACTGATCGCCATTCACTTGGGAGTAGCCAGGACGGATCTTCTACATGCTGTTCAAGCAGCTCACAGATTCAGGGATTAACCCAAGTATCCACTGGGTAGCTTCCGAACACCCGTTCGGGAGTGAGCCCACATGAAAAGGCGAAGCATCCCACGATAGCTGGTCGTGCGCTGGGTTTTTGACCCGCCACGTAAAAACCCCTCCCCCAATGGAAACGAAAACACAGCCTCGGATGAGAACTTCCTATACTTCTGACGACCTTTGCAAATGAACTAAGGACTATGATTTGTGAATATAATCACCTGGAATGTCCGATCACTTAATTGGGAAGGTGCCTCTGCCCGGCTGGTTGATGTCGTTGCGTCTGTAACGGCTATAATCACTGCCATTCAAGAGATGCGATGAACGGGACAAGGCAAGTAAAATTTATGACCTTGCCACGATCAACAAGGAGCTCTACAATATTCAGCTACACCGCGTGAATGAGACTATTCGACTGAAAATACCCGATCGACTTGGTCAAACCATACTCCTGCAATACGATGCTAGGCCCCATGTTGGACAAGTCGTTAAAGACACACTCCAAGAGCTCGAATGGGAGTTCCTTCTGCATCGCCATCCGTATTTTCCGGACCTTGCACTGACTGATTACCATCTTTAACGCTCCCTGTCAAACCATATAAAGGGCATTCGATACCTTCGATAATAAAGAGATCCTCAAATAGTGGTTCAACAACTCTTTTGACACCAGACCAGGCGATTTCTGGCGGAACGGCATCAACAAATTGGTCGAGAGATGGGAAGTGGTTGTGAAAAGTAATGGCGAATACATAATTGGTTAACTTATTGATATAATTATTGTTTTTTGTTTAAGTAAAAGTCTTGGGTAAAAACGTTACGAACTTATTCCCCAACTCAATATTTTCCAAACCCATTACAAAGCTGTTTTCCCATTGGGCTCATATGACGTTGCCCTCCAACAAAATTCTACCACTGTCAGCTGTCGTTAAACGAACACAATTTTTACCACTTTCCATACTTGAATATATTTTATTTTATTTTATTATATAAACTGCTTATTTCAGCAATTTTCGTTAAAATATTTGTGGACCTTTAGCCACTTATATGTATTTAAGTACGCAAATGGAATTCGATATCACGCTGATGATTTCTAGGAAAACATATATGCATATCTGTGCTCTTCTGCCCTTTAATTAAGCGTAATGAACTGCAAATATACAAACAAGAAAAATCCATAGCAACAACAAAAGTAGTGTGGCAGCAAATGCAATTTTTGAGGTGAGGCTAATGGCTCTTGCTTGCACTCACCCACACACACGCACTGAAATTGTGGACACAAGTTATTGTATTAAATCATTATAAATACACTTATGTATGTGCGTGTGTGTGTGTACAAAAGCGAGATTTTTATAAATATGTGTATGTGTTTAGGTATTTATTTCATTGAATATTATCCCCGTAATTGCGACTACTGTCTTTGTAGCGAGTAGGCGAGCATAGACTATGATTTTGATTATGATATTAAATTTTCATGACGAAACAGATTGAAATAAATTTGTACGGTCATTAGATGGAAAATATTTATGATAGATAATGGTTTTTTCTATCATTATAATTTAATTGCTCTTTCAATAAACACAAATTAGAATATTTTTCATAATTTTTTTGCACATAAAATTTTATTATAACACTCCATAAATTGTTTCGCTTCTTCAGCTAATTGGTTTTATATAGCAACTTTTGCATTAAATGTATACAATTTAGTATTGCCTAGTTCGCATCGCACTCACTTCCCAAACTTTTCCTTCACCAAAATTGTTTAATACCATCAGCCATTTTATCTATGATATATACCACATACATACACACACATACGTATCGTCCTTCTGATTTCATTTTTTAATTTCTGTTCATATAATTTTGTTTCACCTTCTACACCACACTTCTCCCTACTTTTCATACTAATAATTCGCTTTCTCACTTCCCTAATTCGCCCCTCACCCGGTCATCTGTTCCTGCGTTTTCGACCGCTAACAAAATGTTGCCATAAAATTTAACTATTTTCTGCTTCATTACTCTAATATCTGCTTTTACGTTGAGCTCAGCACAGCTTTTACACTCACACACACACAAACATATTCGCCTGGTATGAGAATGATTTTAATGTTTTAACATAAATCTAGCAGCAATAAATGTTTGGATGAAAATATTTAATGTAAACTTTTTCAAAACTGCTACATAAGTAAAATTTAAGGCCATCTTCATATGTATGTGTTGATGTAATAAAAGCTTTTACTAGCTTTCATAGTCACTAGCTGGCGCCTGTGGCTTCGCTTGCATATAAAATGAGATGCATCAAATAAAATAGTTGCCAACATTAAATGGCTGCAACGCAACGGCACAACTTCTGCTTTCACTTTAAAAATTTTCTCCTAATCCAGTACTTTCTCAATAAAAAATAAGTGGTAACGCTATTCAAAAACTACTTTTCCATTAAAACATTCTTAATCACAAGTTCAGAGTCTTCGAAATACGAGTTAAGTGGCAACGCCACAACCAAATAATTTAAATTCAAGCTTTAATTTATTTTTTCGAATACATTTTGCTTGATATCCATACCTTAATCTTTAATTAAATTTTTATATTAATTTAATTTTTTTACGATCAGAGCGTTGCTATTTAAAATATTATTGAATTAAAAGTTTGTTTACATTAACACTGATATACTCGTTTATACAGTTTTTTACAATTAATATTTTTTTGTAATCGATTTCTTAATTCCCATAGAAAATAGGTGGCTGAATAAAAAATACGTGGCAACGCCATTCAAAAGCCCCTTTCCATTAAAACTTTCTGAACCATTACTTGCGTGATACCCACATTTTAACTATTAATTAAATGCAAATTTTCGAATTACGAGTTAACTGGCAACGCCACACACAAATAATTTAAATTAAAACCTTTTTCAATTTTTGAATACATTTTGCTTGATATTCATACCTTAACCTTTAATTAAATCTTTTTTATTAACTGAATTTTTTTTAAATCAAATGGCAACGCTATTTAAAAATATTATTGAATCAAAAGTTTGTTTAGCTTTACACTGATATACTCGTATGTTTATACGTTTTTTTACAATTAATACATTTTTTTTGTAATCGATTTCTTAACTTCTAAAGAAAATAGGTGGTTGAATAAAAAATACGTACCAACGCCATTTGAAAACTCCTTTTCATTAAAACTTTCTGAACCATTACCTGCGTGATACCCACATTTTAACTATTAATTAAAAGCGAATTTTCGAATTATGAGTTAAGTGGCAACACCACACACAAATAATTTAAATTAAAACCTTTTTAAATTTTTGAATACATTTTGCTTGATATTCATACCTTAACCTTTAATTAAATTTTTTTTTGAAATCAGATGGCAACGCTATTTAAAAATATTATTGAATCAAAAGTTTGTTTAGCTTAACACTGATATACTCGTATGTTTATACGTTTTTTTACAATTAATAAATTTTTTTTGTAATCGATTTCTTAACTTCTAAGGAAAATAGGTGGCTGAATAAAAAATAAGTGGCAACGCCATTCAAAAACTACTCTGCAATTAAAATTTTCTAAGCCGTGAACAGTATTTTTAATTGTTATTATTAATTAAATTTGCATTTTCGAATTACGAGTTAAGTGGCAGCACGATACACAAATAAATAACTTATATTAAATTTTTTTTTAATTTTTTGAATATATTTTGCTTGATGTGCACACCTTAACTTCTAATTAAATTTTTTAATTGATTTAAATTTCTTTTTACGATCAGATGGCAACGCTATTTAAAAATTGCATTAGATTAAAAGCATATTAACCTTAACACTAATATATGTTTATAAATTTTTTTACAATTAATATATTTTTCTTAGCTTTCAAAGAAAATAGGTGGCAACTTCATAGAAATATTTCTTATTAAAAATCTTATTTAAACACTTTTCATCTGCAACGCCATTCAAAAACTACTTTTTAATTAAAATGTTCTAAACTATAATTAGTGGGTATCACACATTTTAATTATTAATGAGTTTCCCATTTTACCTCACGAGTCAAGTGGCAACGCCACAAACAAATAATTTAAATGAAAGCTTTAATTCAATTATTTTAACACATTTGATCTTATCTTATCCATATCTTAGCTTCTAATTAATTTTTTTTATACATTTACAATTATTCTTTATGATCAGATGGCAACGCCAATTAAAAATATTATTGGATTAAAAGTATATTTGCCTATACACTGATATATGTTAATACATATTTTTAAACTAATATATTTTTATAATCGATTTCTTAATTTCCAAAGAAAATAGGTGGCAACATCAGATGGAAATATTTCTTATTAAAAAGTTTTTAAACACTTTTCATCTGCTATCAATACTTTATTATTCAAGTGAAACGTGTTATAAGTTGCTATTTTTGCAGTAATAACGATGTGGCAACACCAAATTCAAATAGTATTTTATTAATTTATTTATTTGTTAAGCCTATGAATATAATAGATTCTTATAGGCTAAGTAGACATTTGTTTAGATTAATAGGCATTAAAAAAGGAAGTCAATTAAATTATTTACAATAAATAATCAAAAATTTAAGTAAGCCACCTTTTGAAAATGAAAATTCTAACTCAACAAATTTACAATATTTGTTAAACTCAATTAAGACTGGATTGGAGCTTTTCGAGCAATTTTGGATTTAGAGAGACCAACATAGAAGAGCTCCGAACTACGAAGACCTCTGGCTTGAATATTAAAGAAAATCCTCTCAAGCGGTTGTCAACAGCTCCACTGATCAAATAAAAAATGAAAGTAAGTAAGCTGAAAGCCGACCAGATGTAATGCCGGACGTTTACAATACATGCATTGCTCAAAGCATCTTCCCTAAGCTGTGGAAAATATAGAAACTGATGCGGGACAGCGCCGGGATATTGCTTGAAAAACTCATACAGCGCAGGCTTGCAGAGTCTGTTGAGAATGTAGGAGAATTTTAAATACGGGCAATACGGTTTCCGACGTGGAAAACCCTTGCGCTCAACGTCGACGCCATTACCCGAACCGCATCACCGTCCTGGCAACGCTTGATGTACGAAACGCCTTTAACAGCCTACGATGGATAGACATTATAAAGGCACTACAAGAAAGGTTTCGAATACCTGCATACCTGCTAAGGATTCTCCAGAGCTACCTGAGTGGGCGTAGACTGCTGTACGACACACCAAATGGCCAGAAAACAAAAGCAATAATATCTAGCACAGCTCAAGCATCTACTCTCGGCCCCGATCCCGGGAATCTGAGCTACGACGAGATATTGAGCATAGAAGTGCCAGAAGATACACATCTAGTGGGATGATATTGAGGCGGTCATACCAGCTCGGGACACTGAGGGCGCTAGAAGGAAGCTGAACCAAGTCATGATAAGGACGTAAATATGACTTGAAGACCACGGCCTGGAGCTCGCCAAACATAAAATTGAAATCATCCTTATAACACGAGGTCACATGCCACTCGAGGTCAGCATGCAAATAGGCGGCATGTCCTTAGTGGCCGAAAAAGTAGTAAAATACCAAGGTACTCAACTTGACTGCTGGCTTACTTTCTCTGCCCCGATACGACATGCTTTTTGTATATAGCGTTTGTGCGTTCCAAGCTTCAATATGCATCCTTAATTTGGTTTAGAAAGAAAAATGTGATTTGAAATCAAATAAAGTTTTGCAACGAAATTACTTGAAATTCACTGAGAGTCGAATAACGAATAACCTCTCGCTGTAGTTGCATGCTGCATCGAAGCTAAAAAATTCTCAAACGGTAAAACTGTCCACAGAAAAACAATAGCTGAATTCGGTGGTCGCTCAAACCACGCTATGTGTGAATCCGCCCAGTTGATCCTTGTGTCTACTCCACAGTTCTTACAGACTCGTATGTGAAATAGAGTTAAGATGCGTACTGATAAATCGAATAGTTAAATTTTCACTCATTTCATGACGCCATAGATGCTTTTAAGTAAAATCCTTCAGTTTTAAGCTTACTTCCAGGGGCTTTTAGGGTCTGTAAACACCACCAAACCGAATGTAGTGATATTAAAATATGGCATTACCGGGTTATGACTACTGAGGATAGCGATGAAGTGAGTCATTTTCGAGATAATTAAACCTTCGCCTGGTGAGAGTGAACCGAAATTCGGTTTATTCTAAAAATATTAAATTATATAAATTTATAATAAATTTTCTTTGCATCTTATAACAATTAAGAATTGTTATTAAATTGAAACCTTGAATTAAATGTTCAAGAATGACAGCTGTAATTTTGAAATAGCAGTGGATAACAGCTCAGTTTTGTTTTTAATTTTCAGTACGCTTCAGTTTGTTATATATAAAATTTTATTACTTAATAGTTGAGGAACTCACCTTTCGTACAGTTTTGTGTGATGTCTGTAAAGAAAAAGAATAACCAGTTAGCAAACTGAGTAACTATTTGTAGATTTTATGGTGTTATTGATTGTTCTTGCGTATATAAAATAATTTAAAAATACTAGGTTGTTCCATAAGTTTTGCGATTCGATAAAAAAAAACACAATTTTATTGCTTGAAATACACTTTATTACTCAATAAAGTCTCTCTGGCATCAATACACTTGTTCCAACGAGATTCCAATTTATGAATTCCACCACTGAAATGAGAATCTGGAAGGGTGGAAAAATACAGATATATACGGAATACATACTTAAATAGGCACACAGATATAGAAAAGTTATATATTCCGTATTCTAAAGCACAATTTACATACAAATTTTTACGTTCTGGTATTATTTAAATATTTTTTTTTTACTTTATCATCTGATATATTGAAATTATTGCTTCAAATGCATAAAACAAGACCCATCTTTGCTTAAACGCAACAAACCCCAAGGAAAATGCTTTGCTGCAAACTTTGTTCAACATCAGCATTAAAAAAAAGAAAAACAACAAATTGCAAACAAATTCGACGGCAAACCCAAGAGGTTTTACTCCACAAATTTTCGACCCAAAGCTATGATAGCGCAGTTATGTGCTGGAAAAAAGTTTTCACAGCAAAAAATGCAAAAACACGTGCTTAAAACGGCTGGTAAAAATTTATGGTTATGGTTAACGGCTTCTATCTATTACAGGGTGAACTCCAAAATAAACAAGACTGACGTTATAAAAACGTTTTTCATGGCGCCATCTTTTTAATAAGTTAGTGCGTTGGAAGTTACATCCCTAGCTGACTTTCAATGAATGCTTGGTGCTATTCGGTTCAGTGGAAGAGGAGTTATTGCCTCTAAAGTGTCAGTATGTTTGTGTCATCAAAAAAATTAACCAAAAATATTTTTTTTTTATTTAAATGATAATTCGATGGCACAAAAAAAATTAGAAAATATTTGTAGTGCTTACACGCCCTTAAAAGAACAAAACTTTTTTGGAAATATAAAAAAAAAATAATGTTTAATTTAAAATTAAAAGAAAAGTTGTTTTAATTAAAAAAAATTTAACAAAAAAATTTTTTTAATTTTAAATAAATTTTTTTTTTTTAATTTTTATTTTTTTTTTTAATTTTTATTTTTTTTTTTAATTTTTTTTTTTAAATTTTAATTAAAAAAATTTACCAGAAAAACAATTTTTTTTTATTTAAATGATAACTCAATGGCAAAAATAATTAGAAAACATTTGTAGTGCTTGCTTAGTGCTACCTTAGAAAACAAAGCTTGTTTGCATATACAAAAAAATTTTTTTTTTTTAATTAAATAAAATTAAAAAAAAATTTACCAAAAAAAATTAAAAAAAAAAAATTTACGAAAAAAATTTGTTTTTAAATTTTAAATTATAAACAAAATTAAAAAAAAAACATTAACAAAAAACAGTTGTTTTTAAAAAAATTCAGAAAAAAAAATGTTTATTAAAAAGAAATTAAAAATCAATATTCCAGAGAATATACCACCTTCTCACTGTCACAGCAGTAAACAAATTCAATATTGTTATAAATATTAAATAGTTTAAGTTTAGGACTCACGTTCGACCCGTTTAGGATCAATACACACTCAGCATTTGCAATTTTTTTGTGCTATCCTCCACGGCATTTCAAAGCAAAGGCAATAAAACTCTCTGCCTTTGCAAGCCTTGCGCCTTTGAGCCGCCCTTTGAACTTTTGCTTGCCTTCATTTTACATTTTTTTGTTTTCTTTTTTTTTCAAAGCCCCTTTTGTCGCCCTTTTCGTCACCTTTTCGTTGGTATTATTTAGACTACGAAGGGCAGGCACGCAAAAGCAACAGGAGCAACTGCTAAAAAAACCTAGCATCAGAAGCAGCGACTATAAGCGAAAACTAACTCAGTGAAAAACAGCAACCCAAACAACAAGTGAACACCAATATTGAAAAAAAAAAAAAATAAAAAAATGAAACAATACACAACAGCAATGCGTTAACAGCAAATGATTCTAGCTGACCTTCCTAACAACTTTATTCAGAGGCTTCCTCCCACCCTTCATCTCTTGTCCTTTCCAACCGCTATTTACACGCTGTTTTTCATTGCTTTTCTGCTGCTCAGCTGTTTCTTGTTTACTTTTTTGCTACAAAACAATATACTCACCAGACCAGCAGCTGACACAGTAAAGAAGTTGATTGCTCACCTATTTTTTTGTGTTCTTTTTTTTCTTTTAACCATCACTTTGACGCTTTGACGTTCGTTTTATCCAATATTTTGGCTTTACTGCTGCTGGCTTAACTTATTCTCGCTGTTTGTTTGCCATTCTAGCTGGTATTTTTTTTTCGTCTTTGTATTATTTTTGTTTTGGCGGTTATTATTGTTATTGCTTGCCTTTTTTATATTCAGTAATTTTCGTTTAGTATTCTACACCATTCAAACGATTTTAAAACACGCGTGGGTCCACATCAAATTTCTATGGTTAGTGGATAAGATTTGTGGCTTTAGATTGATTGATTAATATGGTTAAATTTTGTTGCTTGTTTATTGGCTTTAATATTTATGTAGCTTAACGTTTTGTGGCTGCTACGGGAGTGTGCATTTGTTGTGAATAGTATGGTGAAATTTAATTAAAAAAATTTTTATGGAGTCTCCTTGCGGAGGTTGGAAAGAAAGTTTCGAGCTCAGCTAAGTTAAACAGACTCCTTAAAAAAATTTCGAATAGTTAAATCGTGCTGACCGGTGCTATTTGAAATACGAGATGATGTGAAGCTGTGGTGGAAATTACAATATCATTTTACATTTTTTCATAATTTCAATTTTCTTTTATTACTGTTTTTTTTCGTATCTTCATTTTTATGTCACTTAGTTTATAAGTTTTATAAATTTTAAATTTTCATAATTTTAGAGTGTGAAATTCTAAATCGCGCTATTTTGTCACATTTTTTTTTATTCTAGGACGGGGCATAGCTACAGTCATACTAATTAATAATTTTTTTTGGTTTTAGTGTTTCAGATAAATAGAAGAGCCAAAATGGACAACACCGTTCAGGTAAAATTTTTTGGGAGGGTCAACTTCAGCGCCATTTTTTTAAATTATTAAAATTAAAAATTTTTTTTTTTCATATTTGTATGTAAAAGAAGTTAAAGCCTAAAAAATTTAAAAATCGTTTTTCATATTTTTTATTGTAAAAAAAACCCTGAAGATTTTCGAGCTCTAGACCACCGCGACCTCTTAATTTATGTATTTTAAAATTTAAAATTTTTTTACTTTTACCTTAGGTTTTCATTTTTAAATTTAAAAATGTTTAAATTAACTTTTTTAATTAATTTTAGTTAATTGCCACTTGATTATGCCCATAATTTAAAATTTTCGAAACTCTAATTTTTTTTTAATTTTTGAATTTAATATTTTCATAATTTTTTTTAATTTTTTTAATTTTCATAAATTTTAATTTTTTTATTATATATTACTCGCTTTTTCTCCCCTTCGTTTTCCTGTAATTTAATATTTTTTTTTTTTTTTGCAATTTAAAATTGTTAATTTTTTTCTTTTCCCTCAGGCTTTCGTTTTAAAATTAAAATTTTTTTAAATTAAATATTTTGTTTATTTTGCTTGTTTTCCATCTTTTCACCTTTACGCCACTAAAAGCTTTGAAATTCTAAATTTTTTTATTTAATTTTTCAACTGTTAGTTCTTTTACCATTCGCTTTTCTTCTATTCTTCTATTCGTTTGAATAGCTTTACTAGCTTTAACCCGCTCGCGTAGGAGTAGTTTTGAGGGATGTAAAATATGTATATAAAAGAATTACAAACAATAATTTCATAGAAAATAATTTTCTATTAATAACCATAATATTACAATACCCGGCATCCGTTGCTATTCCTCGTTGAATAAAAAATTATTTTTTTTTATTGTATATATATATTTTTTTTTTTTTACTTAAATTGGCTTCAATTTTTTTTACTAAAATTTTTTTTTGTTAAAACTTTTTTTACTTTTCTTTCTACTCTTTTAAATACCTCTTAATATAAAATCCTTTTTATTTTTTTGTGTCAGTCGCCTTTCTTTTTTTCTTTCTATAGCTCTATTTCTTATTTTTAAATTTTCAACGTTTTTAACATTTTTTTTATATTACTTGTTTTACCTTCGTTTTTATGCTCTTGATTTTACTTAATCTAATTAATTAATATTTTTTAATTCTGTAAATCCTTTTGATTTTCAAACGTTTTATCACTCTCTTTTCCCTATTTTCCTTATTAGGCCCTTGCGCTTAAATTTTTTTACTTAAATATTTTTTTTACTTGAAATTTTTTTTTACCTAAAATTTTTTTACCAAATTCTTTTTTTTTTTATTTACTTAAAATTTTTGTTTACTTTTCTTTCTACTTCATTCTATGCCTCTTAATTTAAAATTCTTTTTATGTTTCTATGGCTCTATTTTAAATTTTTAGATTTTTAACGTTTTTAAAATATTTTTTTTTATTGCTTGCTTTTCCTTCTCTTCGTTAATTAATATTGTTTACTATGTAATTCAAAATTTTTAGTTTAAATTTATATTAATATTTCTTAATTTAATTTTTTTTTAATTTCAATTTTTTTTCTTATCACTCGCTCTTGCTTCCTTTCGTTTCTACGGCCCCGATTTTGAATTTTTAATTATTAACATTTTTAATAAAATTTCGTTGAATATTATCCGCTTTTTCAGCTACGACTGCATTTTTAATTAATTTGCACCTACTATTTTTTTTTTTAATTTCTCAATTTTCAAATATTTTCATCTCTATATTTTGCTTTTTTTCGTTTCTAGGGCTTAATTTTTTTATTTTAAATTAAACATTTAAAATTTTTCTTCATACGACTATACCACTCCCTTTTCTTTCTCCTCTTCTCTACGCTACTTTATATAAATTTTATTTTTTTTTATTTTTTTATTTTTTTATATCACCCGCTTTTCCTTTTTATCGTTTCTATATCATTCCCATGATTTGTCTCACAGCTGGCGCGCGTTAAGCGCTATTACGTTATTAAAACTGGTTTGAAAAATCACATAAAATACATAGAGCTGAAAAGCTGCGTAAACAAACCAAACTCTGATCTCACCTTACACTCGCCGCCAACTGATTTTACACAATTCACACACGGCCTTTACCAATTAACGTGCATAGTAAATGCTGGTAATTAACTATTTTTTTAGTAGCTGCTGGAAAATTTAATGAACTCTAGCCCAAGTGCTCAACATTGAAATCGGATCTCTTTCGAGGCCAACGAGCAAATATTTATATCGCAGCCAAAGGTTGTCATTTAGTGGCTATTGGCGGTTCGCTATGTTTCAGGCGACTTAATTGGTTAATTAAATTAATTTAAAATTCATTTTAATAAATTTTTATGCATACATGAAAGTATATGTATGTAATGATTTGCGTTGCTATATTTAATTTATTATTCTTGAAACTAAATTTAAATGCACAACTCATCTTCGTTACACCGGTTCAATCACTTTGTACTTATCGCCTCGTCTTTCTATACCTCCACATCGCAAGCGTCCCACTTTTCCTCACACCACAACCGCACACAAATAAACTTGATTATGCATTGCTTGAGTGAACTTGACCTTGAAAGTTTATATGAATGTGAAAAAGCTACTTTTCGAGTTTTTTTTTAATGTATTTTGCTTCACAATCTTATAATAAATTTTTAATGTAATACTTAGGAAGATTACGTGTAAAATATGCAGAAAAAAATGCTTTATTATTGAGGGTGACGAGGTTTAATTAGTAGCAAATTGTTTTATTTTTATGGGAAAGGGATTTATCTTGTTCATGTAGCGTAAGCAATGTAAAAATTTAATGTGAGTGGAAAAAAATGCATATGCAGCGAGCGTCAAGCGCAAGTTTCCTTTTCGAAAAATGGAACGAAAATTACAAAACTCTATTTTTTTCTAGTTTCTGGATTTACTGTAAATAAAAGGCATTATCATTATTAAGGCTGTACAATTATGTAGTTGATGCCTTCTACAGTCTTGCAGTAATGCAGCTCGTCAACCAATCTAGTGAGGTCCCACTGTATTTAGCAGTATGAGCTGTTGGGCAGACGTAATTATAGATTTTCCCTAAAAAAATTATTGTTCAGAAACCACTCGTTTCTTTGTATTCTTTTTTATATAGCCTTCCTTGTTTACATTAACCTAAACTTACTTTTCATTTTTGTTAGCAAATATTTGCTTATTATATTATTTTCTGAATCCTCCCACACATCTCCTCTACATATACGAACCGCCAAGATTAAGAAAATTCATGCTCAGAGTCATTGAGTTCTAAATGAATAAAATGAAGCAAACAAGTGCTGCCCGAAACTCACATTACCCTCCCGCACTCTTCATAGCAACTTACCCCAAACCGAGGTCGATGTAATATACTGGCTTCTCCTCTTCTTTCAAAATGAATGCAAGTAGACGTAATTTTCTTTTTGTTTGCCAGTTTGACTACTTGCGACGATGCTTTTTAAAAGCTCCTCGTTTAACTTATTGAAATAAGAAAATATTACCCAGAACTTTTTTCAAAGCATTTTTAACCTCCTTCTCAACTCAATTTATATTACTTGCTGCTTCCCGCTCACATATTCTAGCAAAACAAACAGCCACCGCAATAAAGAATCGAAAAAAATATATAATATTAATAATGAATGTCCAATCGAATGCTTTCCATGTCATTTCCATATATTTATGTATGTGCGTATCTCAACGCCACATCTAAAACTTGCGAAACTTCTCATCTTCTTCAATAAATCTTCGGACTTCCTTGAACACACATCGAGAGCAGAATAAGAATTTGCTCATTTCCGTTATTTCCTGTTAGCATAACGAGTTTGCATTTGATTTCCTTCTGCCCCTCTTCTCATTCCTTAGCATCTCATGCCATTCGCGCTCATAATATGAAAGAGTAGAATCATTTAATGGTCAAAACTATCAACGTCGAAATGTGGTGGCAACGCATCATTTATTTTGAATTCAAAAGATGTCTGCCGGAGCAAATTTTGCATAGCAAAAAGAAAATTACAACAGAAAAACAATGTGAAAAAATACTAAAATGCTTAAATCGAGTTTAATAAAAAGATGACTAGAAAAAGTGTGGTGAAACGGGTAAGCAATGAGTACAAGAATACAAATGTATTACGACAAGATGAGTTATGGATTTTGGGTTTATTACTTGCTTATAATTAATCTTATTTTCAATTAGTGTAGTCGAAAAAGAAAAGGGGAAAAGAGATAATTCTGAGAATTACTATTTTGCTGAAGCAATTTTGAAGAGACCTTCTTCCCTCGTATACAGTTTTGCGACAACGATTAGTACTCACATAAAAAAAAAAATCCGTCCTTATCAATACAATATCGCATTCCGGGAGCAACATATTTTGGCATATCAAACTTATGAAATAGTAGAACAATCAGTTGAGTGGCGCTCCTCGCTCTACATGCTTTTGGTAAACTCTAAGAAGGCGTTCGACACTATCAAACGGGACGCATTTTGGCTGGCACTGAGTGGAAAAGCAGTTCCCACCAAGATAATCCACCCATCAAAGCCATCTACGAGAACTCCGAGCTGGCAGTGCTTCACAATGCCGAAATCAGCGATCCATTCACTACCAACACAGGCGTAAGACAAGGTTGTCCCCTGTCGCCCCTTCTCCCCACCATCGTCCTTGATGACGTCATGAGCCAACTGACCCTGCACAAAAAAAGGCCAGACATCTTGAGGAAATGGACTTTGCCGATGACATCTACCTCCTCTCTCACAAACTCTCTGGCATGCATGCGAAGGCGGGCAAACTAGTCGCGCTGGTACGCACTATCGGATTGGAGGTCAACATCGCCAAAACCAAGGCCATGAGAGCTAACCACAACAACGCAAGGCAGATAGATATTGGTTGACGGATGCTTGGTGGAATTCGTCAAAAGCTTCTGCTACCTCGGCTGCATCATCACGAGAATGGCACTGGACTGGAACCCGCAAGGGAGAAAAACCCTTGGAGAAGGTAGATGTTGCGCGAACCAGCAGATGCCGGACATCTCATGGAACAACAGCACAGAACCGTGTACGATGGAAAAGTCTTGTCGACGCCCTATGCTACCGAGAGGAGTGGACAAAGAAAAAAAAACCAAAAAAAAAACTTATGAAATCTTCCTTTATATCAAAGGAAATAAGCTGCAGTTGTAAAAAACTATCATCAGACCAGTTCTTACGAGCTCAATCGCGGGACGAAATTTTATGTGGTTGAAAAGTCGCAAAGAATACGTTGGTATGTACACCTCAGAAGCATGAGCAGCGGGTGAACGTCCAACAAAGTTTTTGAAACGAAACCAGAAGGGGCGACAAAGAGAGGTCAATCGCGGTGAAGATGGTAACGAGGTGTAGAAGATGGCATACGAAAGATGAGAATCTCACAACATACATAGAGCATCTGCGGAATGTGGAGATAAATGGGACTGTAATGTCAATGTGATGATGATGAGTATACTCTGCGGTTTATTCTCTTTCACAAGAGGTCTCGTCAGGTGATTGCCGACGAGGTATAACAAAAATTCATAGCTCAACCAGAACTCAAACATGAATTTTATTTTGGTTATTATCAAGGGCAGATATTCACAATCCGCCAAGAGAGGCCCATGAAAGTAAAATCGACACCCACCATCTTTCCGTCGACTTCAAAGCTGCATGCGACAGTATGAAAAGGAGTTACCTATTTGCCGCAATGTCTGGATTTAGTATCCCCGCAAAACTAATACGGGGATACTAAATCCACATGGCATTCAACAACAAATCTCTGTATGGTTTGCTTTTTGGGTTAGCAGAATCATCGGATTGTACTTCTTTGAAAATGGTGCCGAATACGCTATTATGGTGAATGGTGAACCTTACCGTAGTATGACAACAAACTTCTTATGGTGTAAAATAAATGGCAAGAACACACAGCGCCCTATTGCGAAACAAGTTTCCAGTACGCTGTATCCCACGAAACAGCGAGATTAAATGGACTCCGAGGTCTTGCGATTTGAAACCAATGGACTTTTTACTCTGGGGATGCGTGAGAAGTGTGGTTCAGTCCAATAAGTACGAGAGGATTCCAAAGCTGAAGAATGAAATCGTACGCGTCATAAATGATATCCGATAATCCGAGCTATGCCAACAAGTTGTGGAAGTGTTAATATGCGCAACCTGTGCTGCCCGTGGAGTCGTGCTGGGCTTTTAACGAATATTTGTTTTCACACATAAAGGCCGCAGAATGAAAAGAGGAATATTAATAGGTCTATGGATAAGTTCGTGCGGTTTTACAACAGATGGCGTAACTTGATTATTATTCCATCGATCCACATTTCCAAACATTCATTGGAGAGCTACTGTCGTAAGGCACAAACGTCAGTATAAGTTTTTTATTTGAAGCGTAAACAACAATATTTTTACCACACTTGAAAATGTCGAATTTCGTGCCAAATAATGTGTTTTTGCGGGGAATTCTTTAATATGAAGAAAAAAGCAGCCGAAAGTCATCGTATCTTGGTGGAAGTTTATGGTGAGCATGCTCTAGCTGAGCGAACGTGCCAGAAGTGGTTTGCACGCTTTAAAAGTGGTGATTTTGGCCGCGCCGCCAAAGTTCATGGATACCGAATTGGAGGAATTGCTCGATCAAGATCCGGCTCAAACGCAAGAAGAGGTTGCAAAAACTTTGGGAGTTGAGCAATCAACCATTTCCAAACGTTTAAAAGCCATGGGAATGATCCGAAATTCAAATTTCGAAAAAAAACCGCACGAACTTATTCATAGACCTATTAAAAAAATAATTTCGAAAAAAGTTTGCTGCCAAGAGCTCTTCTTTCAATGGTAAGGAGCTTGTAATTGTAAGGAACCTCTAGCAATTCTGTTTAAAGAATAGTTTTCTTTCACCCGGCTGTCGTAAATTGTCAATGCGAGTTGTCTTTCTGTATTACTCAGCAGAAGAATTATATTCTCTATTCGGGGATTGCAGCAACCAGCCATTTCTCACTACCGCAGATCGAGCGTGTAGTTTCCACTAGAAAAATTGTGTGTTCCACCTACTCAACCGCATAATTCAGGGTGTTATAGTATTCAGAATAGCCGCAATGCACTATCGTCTTATATCGAGTTGCGAAAGTTTGCAATCACAGCTCAATTGACCCAATTTTTTGCTCAAAGCTGAATTAATAGCCAAATATGGTTTTCACAAGTTGCTAGATAGGGCTGACATCGGCAAATAGATAACAAGCGTACAAACTTACGATTAGTGGCGTAATCAAATAATCGTCCTTACAAAGGTTAGGTTGAGTTATAGCGTTTATCAGCAATGTGACAAAGTGACTCAGATCGTAAAATCCGCTAAAAAATTTAATTCAAGACAAAATTGAGTATGAGTATGAGGCATTGCTATATAAAATCTGCAGTTTCGCTTGCATATGAGATTTGGTCTAATTAACAAACAAACAATTTTTGTGGCATTAAATTGCTATCGATTTAGCCTTGAGATGAAAGACAATCATATTGGTGGATAAGCTTCTTTCCTTCTTTCATGAACATGATGCAGTCAGTTCATACATTGTAGATGTAGATTTTCCTTGCATATATCCAGTCCGAATAAAGAAATCCTGTGAACCCGTTGATAAAGTACAGTTTTACACCTACTCCTAAGCTGTAGGTGGCACTATTTCCAGTATTTGGTAACCACTCAGGTTGTGTCATTGAAGGATTTGCATACGGATCGGAAGTTGCGACGATACTCTCAGCACCAAAACAAAGTCATATGCTCCAGTTGCTATTAATCCATGGCGAAATGCTTTTATTTTATGATATTCGAAAAGAAGTTACTGGAAAATCTACTTTACTAAGGAATTAATGGCATCACTTACAATGTAATTAATTATACTTCCTATTCCGTGCTTGGCTTTCAATACTTCTGCTTCAACGCATTTGATACCTCCCTCACCCATCGCCTTCGCCCTATCAAACCATTGAGCAGTGCTGACTGTCTTTAATTTCGCTTCATTACAAAATTGTTGCTACGACTTAGTGAGCGAGCCTAGTCATGGCTGCCTCAAAAGAGACATTAAAATCGTAAACTGCCAAAGCAACAGCAACAGCAACAAGAGCAAAAGTTATGCAAACAAAAATAAGCACAAAGAATTTTGTGAAAAACATCATTAGCAAAGTTTGACCATCGATGGAGTTTAGCGACTGAATTTGAGCAGTTGCTGCGGTAGCGTAGAAAAGGAATAATGACCACAAGACTCCAACAACAACATAAGAAAATTTAATGTAGTCAATGAAGCTGTCAATGGCAATGAGGCGTACAACAAACGCCCGAGAAGACAGAATCGCTAGAAATTTTAAACGCCAGAGAGGAAGGAAGAAAAGTAGAGAAAGAGAGGTTGAAAGCTGAACTGATGCTATTAAGCGCGACTTTGCAATGATGCGCTGCATGAACGAAAACATGCCAAAAGAACAGCAGCTATTGCCAACAGTCAACGACAACAAAAACACGCAAAGTCATAATTATCTCTAGAAACGTTGGTAAATCCAACAAGATATTGAAGTTAGCGGAATGGCGCAATGTTGGATCATAAAGAAGCGAAAGAGCGGAAAAGGAAGGATTATCGCATGAGCAGCAGTCGCATAAAGTTTCCATGCCACTAGCGGTAAGTTTTCGCAAAGTTATATGTCGTTGAAGAGTACGCCGCGATGCGAATAGAAATTGCAAAATCAAAAGCTGGGAATAGTGGAAAACCCACTAAAGACGACCAGTTCAATAAAGACTTCAGAAGATTGTGGGTAAAATTGTATTTTTTTTACTTTAATGAGAAACTTACAAAGGGCGGTGTTGAGCTTCCAATATTTTTTGGTAGCTATGTTGCGAAATAAAAACTAGGTTTTTTTTAACACGTTATAATTTAATTTTAATTTATTGCGTGGACGTGTTTATAACAAGTTCAACTGCTAATGCTAATTTGCGAATATTTGCACGTATATATATATGTGCATATGTAACTGTATTAGGCAAGCGAAAGGAAGAGTAATGTTATGTATACATATCTTATGCTAAGTAAATGCCTGCGTATACCTTGTATTTTTGTATGCCGTTAAGTGAAAAGGAATATTGTAAGGAATGTATAAAAACTGAAAAATAATATAACATGACATTTTAAGGTGACCAGCTAACATAACATTTTAAGGTGACCAGCTTATATAAATTATAAATATTGGCTATAGTTAAGCAGTTACTTTGTAGGTTGTGGAACGGGATTAGCTGCTGCTCCGAACATCCTCCCCCCCGTTGAAAGGTCAGGGCTTTCAACAGAAGCATTTACAGGAAGGACGCACAGCTTATTGATAGCTCTACGTGTAATGCCAGTAGGTGTACGCAAGACGGCTACTCGTGCAACATCGTCAGTTCCGGTGATGAGTTCAACTACCCGTGCCAAAGGCCATTTTAGTGGAGCCGTGTTTTCCTCTTTGATGCACACAATGTCGTTGACCTGGATGCTAGGCTGAGGCGTCCGCCATTTAACTCGCTGCTGTAGAATAGTCAGATATTCTTGACTCCAACGCTTCCAGAAAATTTGTTGAATGTAGGATACGCGTTGCCATTGGTTGAGCCGGTTATAATTCAGCGAAGTAAGATTAGGTTCAGGAAAAGCGGTTGGTGGGCCACCAATCACAAAGTGACCTGGCGTAAGCACATCAAGATCTTCTGGATTCTCTGAAAGTGGAACAAGAGGTCGCGAATTTATTATAGCTGTTATTTGACATACCAAAGTACGCAATTCGTCAAATCCAAGAATTGAGGACCCAACTGCACGATATAGATGCTGCTTGGCTGTTTTAACCGCTGCCTCCCATAGGCCCCCAAAATGCGGCGAACGAGGCGGTATGAAGCGCCAATCAAATCCATTGCTAATGCAGTAGTTATTAACTGCGCTACGATGATTTTCATTGAGGACTAAATTTCGTAAGTCGTTTAACTCGTTTCTAGCGCCTACAAAGTTTGTGGCGTTGTCTGACCAGATGCAGCTAGGTATGCCGCGCGTAGCGACGAAGCGTTTGAGAGCGCCTAAAAAGGCGTCAGTAGAAAGATCTTTTACTAGTTCTATCCAAATTGCCTTTGTTGAAAAGCAGATGAAGACACTCAGGTAACATTTTTGTGGAGATTTGTTGCGAATTTCAGACTTATAATAAAATGGGCCACAATAATCTACCCCAGTTATCATAAAAGCGCGTGTAGTCTGAATGCGCTCTTTAGGTAAGTCAGCCATGATATGCTCGAGAAGACGCGGTTTTGATCTACAACATATGATACACCTTCGTATGGCTCGCGCAGTAGTTTTCCTTCCTCCTATGGGCCAAAACTGCATGCGAAGAGAAGCAAGCAAAGACTGCGGACCTGCATGGTGGTACTTACGGTGATAATGTGTTATTATGGCGAATGTCAGTGGGTGATCCCTTGGAAGGATGCATGGATGACGTGCTTCAAAGCTGAGCGTTGAATGTCTTAGTCTGCCACCTACACGAATAAGGCCAAAATCATCTAAAAATGGTGACAGCGAAGCGATGGGGCTTGAGGCGTGAACACACTTATTGTTTTTCAAAGCCACATACTCGGACCACAACTGCGCCCTTTGAACGATGCGAATCAACAATTGAGTACCGCGATGAATATCCTCAAACGTGAGTTGCGAAGTTCTTGGTGAGATTCTGCTTGTTATAAACTTGTTTACATATCCAAAAATACGTTGCATCTTGCCAAACGAATTTATGTACTTAAAGGATAGTGTTAAGTCGGTTCGATCATTTGACAAGAGCAACACCTTTTGTCGAAGTTCTATAATTTTAGTTTTAGGTGCGCAAAATTGGGGCCAATTGTTGTCAACTTCTCGCAAGAACGAAGGCCCGTGCATCCAAAGTGGAGATTGTGAAAGTGTCGTTGGTGAGGCTCCCTTCGACAAAATGTCAGCAGGGTTTAATTCTGTAGGAATGTAATGCCATTGCATACCCTCTGTAAGTTGCTGTATCGCGCTTACCCGGTTAGCAACGAACACATTAAATTTAGATGGCTCTTCACGCAGCCATGAAAGCACAATCGATGAATCCGACCAACAGTGAAAGCGGCCGGCGAAAAGTTTCATTTTGAATATCCCATTTACTAATTCCGCAAGCAAGGCAGCAGCGCAGAGTTCCAGTTTGGGTATCGTAAGTATCTTCAATGGAGCGACGCGAGCTTTGGAACACAGTAGATGCACTTGCGCGCGGTCATCCATTATCGAGCGAATGTAGATACAGGCACCGTACGCTTCGATACTTGCATCACAAAATGCATGAATTTCGACGGTGGCTCCAGGCTGCAGTACGTACCGAGGGAATGATAAATGCTGCACTTCGACGAACTCGTTGCGAAATGTAGACCAGGCAGTGTTCAGTGAGTGCGGTAAGCTTTCATCCCACTCCAGCTTATCCCTCCACATGCGCTGTAAAAGAATTTTTCCTCTGGTCAAAGTGGGGCCAATGAGTCCAAGCGGATCATAACAACGAGCTAACGTAGACAACGCCGATCGCTTGGAGTTTTTGCAACATTCAGGTTGCGACGTAAACGAAAATAGCAGATTGTCATCAAACGGCTTCCAGATCAAACCCAATGCCTTGGTGATGTCGCTGCCGTCATTAAACTTAAGCAAGTCTTGTTTATCAGCATCAGGAATATTACGAAGAACATCTGGACTATTGGAACACCATTTCCTTAGCTGGAAGTTACCTCGAGCGAGAATATTTGTTGTTTGTCGTTTGATTTCTTCTACTTCTTCCAAAGTGTCGCCACCACTTATCAAGTCGTCCACGTAAAAGTCTCGAATGATGGTTTGCGAACCAAGTGGATAAACTGAGGATTCATCCGACGCAAGTTGGTGCATTGAACGAATCGCTAGGAATGCTGCAGATTTAGTTCCATATGTTACAGTGTCTAATTTATATATATTTAAGTCATCTTCAGGAGAATCACGCCACAATATACACTGGAGCATGCTATCCGGTGGGTAGATCCGGACGCATCTATACATTTTGCAGATGTCTCCAGTGAGTGCAATCGGAAACGTACGAAAACGAATTAAAATATTGAAAAGTTTGGGCTGAATTGTTGGTCCAGTCATGAGTAAATCATTAAGTGACAAACCCGAGGTTGTAGCTGCAGAACCGTCAAAAACAACTCTTAATTTTGTTGTAGTACTTTCGTCTTTAATGACGCAATGATGCGGCAGAAAATATTTGCACTCATGGATAGCAGAGTTTGGAACTAACGACATGTGATTGAGGTCACGATACTCTTTCATGAATGCACAATATTTTGCCTTGAGCTCAGGATTACGTACGAGTTTTCTTTCTAGGTTTTGAAATCGGCGTCGAGCTTGTGAGTACGACTCACCTAACGAATCTAAATTTAGCTTTGTTGGCAGGCGAACCGAATATGCGCCTGAGGCTAAACGAATGAAATTTTGCTTGAAATGCAACTCACAGTCAAGCTCCTCTTTAGAATTTTTGGAAATCGGTTCAACGACATGATCGATCTCCCAAAACTGCCGGACTAAATCATCCAGCCGATCATCAATATTGATATCTGTAGTTGAGCTGTGACTTGCTACGAATGTTGAAAGTTTGGGGGCCTGTTGCTTACCGCCAGACAGAACCCAACCAAGGCGAGTTTTTTGAAGTAATGGTATTTCAGGTGCTAATTGAATCTGTCCTACGCAAAGTAGCTCATAGAAAAGTCCTGCTCCGATGAGCAGATCAATACGCTGGGGCACGTTAAAACCAGGATCAGCTAGTTGAATGTTTGAGGGTATGTTCCAATTAGCGATGTTTATTGAAGCGACTGGTTGACTATCGGTAATTGTTTTCACCACAACAGCAGTCATATTTGTACAAAAATCTGAAGTCCGCGACTTCAGAACTATATCAACGGAGCACCCATCAGTCGAAAAGCTTGCATCTCCAATGCCGGAGACTGCGACCAATGATTTCGTCCTAGTAAGTTGTAGCTGGTTAGCGAAACGAGTTGTAACGAAGTGAAGCTGCGAACCCGAATCTAGGAGGGCGCGGCAAAGTACGAAGGTTCCAGCACGATTTTTAATTAGAACAATTGCAGTGGCGAGGAGCACAACATCAGGAGAAGGAGTATGAGCATGGGACGTGACAGATAATGATGCAGTCCTAGCATTCGATTCAGAAGTAGTACAAGGTGCTTGGCACTGAGCAGTTGGTGAAATGGATAACCGATCAAGATGTAACAGTGTATGATGCTTCGCTTGACAGCTGCGACATGGTCCCGATTTGCAGTCCCGAATCTGATGACCTTTCTTCAAACAATTAAGACATAGGTTGATCCTTTTAGCTTCTTTCTGGCGTAGATTTGGCGACAAATTGACGTAGCGTTGACAACGGTAAATTACATGTTCGGGGGATTCGCAAAATACGCAACTACCTACTGAGCTATTCGAAGCAACAAAAGATTTTCTTGGATTTGTACTCACGCTTTTGAGGACTTTTACCGGAATGCTAGCTTGTGTCTGCAATGCATATTCGACGTTTTCGAGTGTACGACAGCGTTTTTCTAAAAATCCAGCTAGTTGGTTCCAAGAGGGTAGGTCGTTGCTTGTCGAATTCTCCTCCCATTTAGCTTGAGTCACCTTGTCTAACCTTTGCACTATCAACTGAATGAGGATGCTATCGGATATTTGTTCTTTTGAGCCGATAGATTGTAGAGCGCGCATATGCGCGATTGCCTTGTCTGTCAATGCCCGCAACGTGTGTACGGACGAATCCACCTTGTCCAACTCAAATATTCCCCTGATGTGTGCCTGAAAGATAAGACGTTTATTATCAAATCGTTTTTGTAAAAGTTCTAATGCAATTTTGTAGTTAGTGTCGTTTATCTCGAGTGATCCCACGGTGTCCAGGGCAGCACCACTAAGGCAAGACCGCAAATGTTGAAGCTTGTCCACTTGTGTCAGTTCACTGTCTTTGTCGATTACAGATGTGAACATTGCGTAAAAATTTGTCCACTCCGTGTAAGCCCCACTAAATTTGGGCAACGTTAGTAGTGGCACACGCGAACGATTTGCGTTTACAATTATAGACTGTGTGTCCGCGGTGTTCATCCGAAAAGTTGAGCAATGTTGTGAAGTACTGCGCTTCCCGATCTCCCGTTGCAGAGTGGCTCTGAGATTGACTAGCGTGGTATCGAATTTGGCAGGTAGGTCACTGGTAATCGACTCGAAGTCCAGTTCCTCCAAACTTGTGTGGGTGACCGAAAAACTGGATTTCAGCTCCACCAATAATTCCAGTATTGCGTTGAGAGCATATTCATCCTTACTGTGCAGATTATCAGGATCCAAGTCGGTGGCTATACTTTCAAGGCGATTAAGTATAGCTTTCGATTTCATCTTCAGAAATGTCACTCGGCCCATAGGCGGACCCATAGTCGGCCCATTGGTTGGACCAACATCATACGTATCGTCTCTTGCTGGTGTACCAGTGGCCGGGCTGAATGGCATGGCGAACAAATAGGCTAACTATAACGCGTATCTAACTGGCCGGAACAACTTATTTCCAAATTTTCGCCACCGGTTAATGAGTTTATTGCACTATTTTACAGGTCCTATTTACTGTCTTATGTACTCCGCACTAAGTACATAACAAAAACAATGCCCGAAACCGCAACGGGAAAATATGCAACTTTAATTTATTTAATTTAAATTATTAAATTAACGCGAAAAAACACGGCGATCACGTCGGGGTCACCAAATGTTGAGCTTCCAATATTTTTTGGTAGCTATGTTGCGAAATAAAAACTAGGTTTTTTTTAACACGTTATAATTTAATTTTAATTTATTGCGTGGCCGTGTTTATAACAAGTTCAACTGCTAATGCTAATTTGCGAATATTTGCACGTATATATATATGTGCATATGTAACTGTATTAGGCAAGCGAAAGGAAGAGTAATGTTATGTATACATATCTTATGCTAAGTAAATGCCTGCGTATACCTTGTATTTTTGTATGCCGTTAAGTGAAAAGGAATATTGTAAGGAATGTATAAAAACTGAAAAATAATATAACATGACAT
Source organism: Anastrepha obliqua (assembly GCF_027943255.1). Taxonomy (NCBI): domain Eukaryota; kingdom Metazoa; phylum Arthropoda; class Insecta; order Diptera; family Tephritidae; genus Anastrepha; species Anastrepha obliqua. The sequence continues at coordinate 107,862,602 of NC_072894.1, read as the reverse complement.
TTTAAGGTGACCAGCTAACATAACATTTTAAGGTGACCAGCTTATATAAATTATAAATATTGGCTATAGTTAAGCAGTTACTTTGTAGGTTGTGGAACGGGATTAGCTGCTGCTCCGAACAGGCGGAGTTGAGTCAAACTCAAGTTGTAATTGCGAAAAGTGAGGACGAGAATCAGCAAATAGCGGCGCTGATTGCGCGGGAGAAGTGTACATCTAAGGGAAGAAAAAATATTAGCTACAAAAAAAATAGAATAGAATATAATAAAATAGACTTAAAATGCCATACAACTTGCAGGTAGTTCGACACATTTAATGGCCTGTGGCTGCGCGGCATGGGTACTCACATCTCAGATAAAAAACTACCTTCTCCGCTTTGAACATTAACTCCTCAAAAAGACATTGGGACCAATAAGGGAAGCTGATGAATCAGATATAATGATGAGATCGAACAGCTATCAGGTCAAAACATTGTTCGTTTCGCTAAAGCTCAGCGGCTGAGATGGTTTGAGCACATTCTCAGGATGTATGACAGCGGAATTATGAAAGAGACCCTCAACTCTCTTATTATGGGTAGTAAAAAGCGTAGAAGACCGCCAAGCAGATGGCCACAATTTTCGTATGGAGTTTTTCAAAATAAAATAAATATTTGAAAAAAATTTTTTTTTAATTCAAATTCAAATTTATCAAAAAATTGCAATAATAAGAAAATTAACAAATTAAACAGAAAGTTTTAAAATATTAAAATTTACTCTTTATTCAAACCTTTGATATTGGACTATTTAAACCGAAATATCTTCAGCTCTTCTTCGAATTAAAATACGTTTATTTATCTTATTCTAAGAATAAAATATTCTTTAAAAAAAAACTTTTCTTTGTGAAAATTAGAAGAAGAAAAAAAAAGAAAGAAAATGTCTTCTTAAATAAAAGTTTTGGCATGGAGTCTATCAGAATAAAATAATTTTTTGAATAAACAATTTTTTCTTACTTCTAATCCAAATTTTTCAAAAAATAACAAAAGAAAGAAGAAAACTGAAGAAATAAGAAAAAATAATTAATTATTTAAAATTTCTTCTTAAATAAAAGTTTTGGTACGAAGTTTTTTAAATATCTTCAATTTTTTTAAACTAAGGAAACGTTTATTCACTTATTTTTTAGAATAAAATATCCTTTTCAAAAAAATTTTGTTTTTGAAAATTCAAATTAAAAAAAAATAACAAAAACAAAAGAAAACCGAACGATTTAGAAAAAAAATTAGAAATGGATTCTTTAATAAAAGTTTTGGTATGCAGTTTTTTAAATATCTTTCTTAAAATTAAAAAAAATTTATATATCTTATTTTTTAGTATAAAATATTTCTCCAAAAAATTTGTTTTTTCAGAAATTCAAATTTATCAAAAAATATTTTCTAAAAAAAAATTGGTTTTTTGGATGTACAAATTTTTCAAAAAATGATGCTAATAAGAAAACTGAACAATTAAAAAAAGTTAATAAGTTTAAAATTTATTCTTTAATAGAAGTTTTGGTAGGGAGTTTTTTAAATAACTTTGATTCTTCTTAAAATTAAGAAAACACCTTTATTTTTCTTATTATTGGGTATAAAACATTTTTTCAAAAACAACTTTTCGAAAACTCAAATTTTTCAAGAAACAACAAATAAGGAAGACAACTGAAGAAATTAGAAAAAAAAAAATTAAAAATTTTTAAATTTATTCTTTAATAAAAGTTTGGTACGGAGTTTTTAAATATCTTCGATCCTTCTTAAAATTGAACATTTTTTTTCAAATTCAATATTTTTATTTACAATTTGTGTGCTAGCGAAGCGCTAGCTTTCGTACTCGTATACAACATCTGTTCGCAAATCCATCGCGATCTTATTACATACATTAAGAATTAAATACAGAGTTCGGTACACTGGTTCGCTGTACATATTTGATTACAACTCGAAAAGTTAAAGAAATCTCACTGTGAAACTTTCAAGAATTACTCAGCATAGTATCAGCTAAAATTTTCCACTTTGAATAAATCGTGAAACTATAAAATTTCTTTAAAATTTTTTTCAGTTTACTTCTTGCTATACTGAAGTCTACAAATAAAGCAAATCTTAGAAAAATTTAAAAAATGCCAAAAATACTTGAATCACTCACTTACATTTATAGTTATTGTAGTGTTGATTCATGCTTCACTTTGAGCTTATATTTAAATCTGAGGCATTTATAGTTAAAACATAAAATAGAGACAAAAATGACCAAATCACAGATGATAAACTACCAGGTTTGACTATCCGAAGCTAAATAGTGAGAGTAACTTCGGTCGCCACGTCACCGGGTACTCAGCAGCGGAATTCTGCCGGCTCATTTCAGCATAATACACACACTCGTCCCAGCAATCGTTGTTCAAACGGCAACGAAGCAACATTATTGAGGACTTTATTGCTTTTCTTTGTATATCACCAACACAAACCCATTTTTGTCGTAAATGAACCGCTGTTACTTCAGCCGATCAGCTGTTTCTTTCAAATTCTCTGAGAGCCGGTTAACGGTCTGACACTGGCCACACCTTTGCATTCTGTACTTGTACATCGTACAGTCAGCCATTTGAACACCTTTTCCAGTGAGGAAGCATTTATTTTTACTCGTGTATGCTCTGATTAGGTTAGAATTTGTATACCTAACTGGTCTCGTCCTACAAGAACCAGCACACCAACCAATTTTGAGTTGCATGGCTCATAGATTTCACCCTTTACTGCTACTAATTGACAAGAGAGCTATACTTACAAAAAGGCCATGGAAGACTCCCTAGTGCGTATTTTTCGAATAAGAAACTGTCAAAATGTTTACTCGTGTGATATCATTAGTTCGCTTATTCCTTGTTAGGGTACAAGAGGACTACTGCGACGATCGAATTAAGCAACTTACACGTTACAAGCACCAAACTCAGCAACCAGCCTCCAACATACATGAAATCTATGCAGCATAAAATTAAGCCACCAGGACACATTAAACACACCAACCTAGCACTAAAAGCTCTTCTCGTCCAACGCCGACTCTCGCGCTCGTCAGTGTAGCCGATGATTTTTTCCGCTTTCAACGCTCTCTAAATGTATACCTCACAGCATGCAATAGTCAGGCTTTCAACAGTAACAGCTACTACGTAACCTTAAATTATTTCCGCTGATTGAAATGGGTAGCCACTGAGCTGGTTGTGCCATTACTCCTGCCACGCTTCATTTCGACTTTCAGTAGAATAAAATTCACATTTTAGATCTCACCACCAGTCGGCTTCACTTTCTTTAACTTTTAACTGCGCTCAATGTCACCGTCGTTAGGGAGACGCAAACACAATTTTCCATTCTTTAACTGTCAACTTATGTCGGTAATGTTGGTAATGGCGGTTGCGAGTCGCAGCGAACGTAGTTTACAAATTATCCAACTTTGAGTATGGCATGAGCCCATACCAGTTTTCCACAATTGAGTGCACGAATGGGTTTTCATAGCCACGACGCCCACATTGGTTGGGTAAAGTGGAAGTTTAGAAAGACGTATCCCACACAAATAGGTACATAGTTTACAGTTGTTGTGCGCTTGAAGGAGCGAAAACAAGAGTTAGGGTATTGTCCATACAGGGTTTGATTGAAAAGTAATGAGCCTTATTTTTTTAAGCAGTTTTATTAAACCTTTTGGCTTATACAACTAATATTCTTCAAAATAGGACCTTTGAGCGTCAATACACCGCTGGTAGCGGTCCTTTCACTGCAGGAAACATTTTTTAAACTCATCCGCCGGAATCGCGTTCAATTCGGCTGTCACAGTTTTTTGGATCGCCTTGAAGGGGAGGCGTCCCCTTCAGCTTTCTTTTCAGGCGCGGGAACAAGAAGAAGTCCGGAGAGGACAGGTCTGGGCTGTAGGAAGGGTGGGGAAGCACCGGAACCCCCATCTTGGCCAATGCAGAGGTGCAAAGAAAGGCGGTGTGCGCCAGCGCATTGTCGTGATGAAGGGTCCAATTGTTGACGAGGTCGGGCCGAACCCGGGCGACGCGGTTTTTCAGCCGAAGGAGGACTTATTTGTAAAATGCCGCGTTTCCAGTGCTTTCTGGAGGTACAAACTCCTTGGGGACGATGCCTCGAGAGTCGAAAAAGATGACCAGCATGGTTTTGACCACTGCAAAACCCTAGCACACTTTTAAAACAGCTTTCACGCGCGGAGCGATGTTGACTGCACGGCTGTTGCCAGCGAACTGGGACCGATTTCTAGTGGAAGGGGAAGGTCCAACGATCATTTTCCCCCACCAGCCGATTCGGTTGATCGCGTAGGCAGACGCTCCGCGCGGGAAAGCTCATTACTTTTCAATCAAACTCTGTTTTTCACCTAACCGAGTAATCCATAAACGAAACCTATCCACTTGTAATTTAAACGCTGACTCACAGGTCAAAAGGAGCATAACATCTCTAAAAACTACAAATGAAGCCCCTAGCTGTTCGAATGCTGTGCGCTGAATTTAAGGACATAATTCCATGACTTGAAATAGAGTTGAGATTAGGTTAGATTATATATGTATATATTATTATTGGAGAGGGCGAGATCTCAACTTCGTTCCTTGTGATACCACTGCTAGGATGAGAGAGAAAAATATTCTAAAAAGAAGATGAGGATGAAAAGAAAATATGAGATACGATAAACAAAAACTGAACGATGAGTAATCACGCTTGTTAACCGCTGCATACTACTATGAAATACATCAGGTGGTTGCTGCTCGGGTTGCCGGCTGTATTCGCAGGCATAAAAAAATTGGAGGCCAAGTAACTAAGTCATAGCCGCGTCAATAGCGAGACACCTAAGGAGAATCTGTTGAGTAGATTCCAGATTTACGTCTCCACCTAGGGGACAATGTTCACTACAGGTACCCACAAAATTGTAAACTTGCGGTCTGGCAGTCTTAAACGCTCCTTCGAGCTCTTCCGCTCCACACGTGGCTAGGAGTCTTTAGCGACCTCCCAATTAGTTGTACTTGCCACGCGCTCACTAAGTTGACGCAAAGCGCACTTTTTCAGAAGCAGACTGAAAGGTAAAGGGGATCCCAATCCTCTCATTTCAAGTGGAAATCATCTCACGGGTTTCCGCTTTGGCTACCGCATCCACTCAGAAATTTTCCGCAATGTCCCGGACACTAGAAAGCCAAATAAAATTAATTTTTTAGAATTCGAATGCAGCCGAAAGGCAACTCCAATTTCGAGCACACTATCAATGAGCTTAGGCCCCCAATCGCCACCTGATTGTCAGAGTTTTTATGCAAGTACCAACCAGTCAACAGCTCCTTTGATTGTAGCTATCTCAGCGTCGAGCTCGTTGCAGTATTTTGCAGTCCAATTTTTGGGATCAGCGGGCATATACCCATCGACCCCATGGTCCTGGAACGAATGGATGCGTGGAACACCAAAAAGAAACACGTCATCACTAGTTTTCAGAACGGAGATGACAAACCATGCTGCGGTGGCAAATCCGATGGGACACTGGGCCGAGTAGCAGATGGACGGCGAAGCTTATTCCATCACTTGACAAATGGGTTCAAAGGAGCTTCGGAGAAGTGAACTACTTCTTAACTCAGTTCCTCTCGGGCCACAGATACTTCCGGAGATACCTATACCGCGTGGGCAAGGTAAGCGATCCCAAGTGCATACACTGCGAAGCGCTAAGCGATTACGCTAAACATACGTTTAGTAGTTGTGACAGATGGCTGGTGAAAAGAAATGCTCTGAGGAAACAGAGGTCGCTATAAGTGCGAAGGTATTTTGAATCCTACCTCAATCTCCAAAAAAAAACAAAAATACCCTCTACATTACTCTGCAACCGTCGATCCAACTTCGAGCCATTCGAAAACAGCTCCACCTCGTCCTGTCTGGAAATGCTACCCCCGCCCTCTTTAGAGAATAAAAATAAATAAATAATTGGCACGTAGGTCTTTGACCGAGCTTCTCCTCCTATTTGTGGCGTGCGTCTTGACGTTATTCCACAAATGAAGAAGCCGACAGTTTTAAGCCAAATCCGAACGGGAAATGGTTTTTTATGAGGAGCTTTTTCATTGCAGACTACACTCGGAGCTTTGCCATTGCATGCCGAGGCGCGACGCATTAGAAAAAACTTGTTCTAATATTTTACGGTTTCATGCACGCAGATTCGAACCTACATGCTCCCGAATGATACTCACGCACCAATCCATTCGGCTGCGGAGGCCGCCTTTAGGGAATTCGAACCGAGTCCAGATGTGCATTGACCAGTCACCACGGAGATGAACTCAGAGTTGTCCCTTCTCCCATCTCTTTCTCTCTTTTGCAATTCATCAAGCGCATGTTATTCCTCTCTTCCGAATAACATCTAACTTTTGAAATGATAGTGAACTGTTATAGTAGTTTATCTCCCTTTGTCATTAGGAGCTCCTACATACCTATATTTTATTTCATTCATTTACTGCAGCAGCAACTTTCGGCTTGTTTTGCCCTACTCACAAATGATTACTTAATAAAACATGGGGTCTTTCCTCTCGTTTCGCCCTACTTAAAAACCCCTTTCAAGCCGATTTCTTTGCGTCTATCGCACAAGTTTCTTCTTTTTACCTCACATACGCCCCTTTCTCCCTTTTTCACAACTGAATTCCGATACATTGAGCTTGCGAAGGAAATTTGCTAAAGCATGAGGATTTTTTACAATTTCTCCCCTCCACGAATCCGCTCAATTTCCCCTTGCTAAGCATACACTTGCCCTTCGGTATTCCCCATTCCCCAAAATGTTTATCGCTTAATATGCTGTTGAACTATAAAAACTCTCTTGTTGCAATTTGTAACTTTTCGCAAACAACAACAAGCGCGCCAATTTCGAACTGATACCGGAGAATTTGCGGTAGCTGATTTCAACAAAAGCAATGCCGCCAAACATGGAATTGTTACCATTACTTCAGTTCAAGTGTTCGCCATGGCAGATCTTAATCCGATTTACAACTGTTACTGGAAAAATCTTACTTTGTGCAAAAGTGCATGAAACAACAACAACATGCAGTTAATATGGATATATGTAATAGAAAATACAGCGCTGTAAGCAACGATACGGAATGCCTTTTTGCAGCCCCCAATCACAAAAAATACTCGCAAGTGTATTTTGTAACTTTAGCGACGTCTAACTGCTACTGTAACTGTATATGTAACTGAATATACTATAGTGTGTGTATAAGTATATGTGCATGTAGGTATAGCCACTTTTTATTTCCACTTGAATCCAATAAAATTCTTCAACTACTTGAACGTCATATAAATTCTGGCATTAGTAACATTTGATCCTCTGTCATGCCACATAACCCGCCACGCGAATCGCACCAAGGCCTTGACGTTGACATATTTACGAGGCATTCGAAGTATGAGCATAAGACGCGGAAACTCTTAAGCAGCAGCTTACTTGCTTAGTTAGCAGCTTAGCTGCAGTTGCTGCTTGCCGTTGTGACTTAAGAATGAAGGCTTAAACGAATTCAGTGCAGTATTTAGAATTCGAAACGACAACTGTTCTGGTATTTGACAAAGGCACTCAAAATTATGGTCGTGGATTAGTTTAAAGTAGAACGTAAGTACTGATATTTACATATGTATAGGGTGTTCATTTAGCTGCATGAAAACTGTCAATATCGATAACTATGCTTTGACAGCTGAGAATGGCAAACTGTGTTGGCGTTTCTCTTCATTAACGTTAGGTAAGTCATCATTAATCGCTTGGCGCCAGAACAACGCATCAAAACTGTGGAAATTGAAATACTTAAAAAAAATATATATATAACGGGTGACTTTTTAGCTTTTTTTTAACCATTGGTTTAAACAGCTGACGTACGTTTCGTGTTTTGTTTCGCTGTCAAACATCTTCAGTTTGGTCTATAATTTAACCATGAATCGCCTTACAAACGAACAACGTTTGCAAATCATTGAATTTTATTATAAAATGCGTGTTCTGTTAAGAAAGTTTAAAATTTACTTTTTTATCGAAAAATTGTGTTCAGTGACGAAGCTCATTTTTGGATTAATGGGTACGTAAATAAGCAGAATTGTCGATTTTGGAGTGAAGATCAGCCAGAAGAATTGCAAGAGCTACCAATGTATCCAGAAAAGGTCACAGTTTGGTGCGGTTTATGGGCTGGAGGTATCATTGGACCGTACTTTTTCAAAGACGCTGCGAATCGTAACGTAACTGTGAATGGTGACCGCTGCCGTGAAATTATATCCAACTTTTTTTTGCCCAAAATGCAAGAGCTTGACTTCCACAACATGTGGTTTCAGCAAGACGGTGCCACATGCCACACAGCACGCGTAACAATAGACTTGTTGAGAGGCGAGCTCGGTGAACACTTTATTTCACGTTCGGGACCTGTCAATTGGCCACCCAGATCGTGCGATATAACGCCTTTAGATTATTTTTTGTAGGACTATGTTAAAGCTCATGTCTATTCAGACAAGCCTGCTTCAATTAACGCATTGGAAGACAACATTAAAGCATTTATATGTGAGATACCGGCCGAAACATTGGAAAGAGTATGCCAAAATTGGACTAAGCGGATAGACCATTTGAAGCGCTGACGCGTCAACATTTGCACGAAATAATCTTAAAACATTATATGGACTGAATTCTACGTGTGTTTTTTGAAAAACTTTCCTATAGCTCTTAAAAAATCACCCTTTATATATACATAAATCTGCGCGCCAAGTTCATAAAGCGAAGTGTGGAAGAAGACCCCGAAATGTTATACTCAACTTGTTGGCATTTATTCTTCAACTACGTGGAAAATTTTATGTAAGGTTCTTAGCTAAGTCAAATGTTGGACTATTCGAATGGACGATGCAACTCGTCGCCACGGCGAACATGTGCCGGATATCACAAACAAAAAACAGATTATAATAGAAACAAATTCATTCCGATATATTATTCCAAATTATAATTTTGAGTTCTCAAGCTCTTAAAAAAACACCCGATTTGTGCACAAGTAGAGTGAGATGGGTAAAAGAACCCAGCTGAGTATAAAGAGCGGAGTCTCAGCTAGTAGAATGACTCTGAGAACATGAAAATATAATATAAAGTGGCGCAAAATTAGTCATCGCAAATGGTATCCGTCAATCACCAATTAGAGAGCTGTAGCATACGAACAAGAATTTCTAGAAAATATATACTGACTAATATGATGAAAATAACGAAAACCAATCAAGCTGAAAGCCAAGTATTTAATACCCTCGTCTCATTTTTTTTATGAAAAGCTTTTCCATTTTTCTACCATTGGGTGTTTCATTCTCGGGGGCTTCGAAGTTGAGCTCTTCCAAATGGTTTGGTGGTGCACGCATACTCTCTAATGAAAAACAAAAGATAAGTAACAATAAAAGCAAATCTAGTTGTTACCCTGATGATATCGCTCGTGCCGTTGTGGCTAAGTCCGTTGAAAAAGGTCAGCTGACAATGAGAAATTATTGATTATTCTGTCAGTAAGTGGCTTGAAGGCAGGGCTCTACTATGAGCAATCTAGAAAACTTAATATGTACTTCTCACGGGTGGGAAGGTAAAAGGAATCGGGACAGTAAATAAAAGCTGATATTTATTCAATTCCTGATTGTTTCATAGTTTGGCCAACTCGCCTTCACAATTTGTTGATTGTGATCACTAATGCCTGCCGAACAGGTTATTGCAATCGAACAGGTTATTGAATTCGAACGGTAGATCTGTGGGTATAATTTTCATTGAATAACTTTTTAACTAAGAAAAACCAAAATTATTTTGAGTAATAGAAATCTTTATTTTATCCTTTTTTTGTCCAAACATTACTTGTCTGTTTGCATGCGCTGTCTGGTTCACAAATGTCAAATAACCGAGGGCCTAGACTTAGGTCGAACTATTTTGAGTATATCCTTTTTTCTACCCTAAAGCTTCAAAGTTACTTGAAAAAGAGATTATTCGATCGAATTTTTATCAAATTTGGAAGCGTGACTGGAAGATCTCCAATTTAAAAAAAAATAACCAGGTAGTACAAGTGGCGCAAAATTAATCATCCAATTTTTGTTTTGAATCGCATTTTTACTAAACAAAAAAAAATAAATTTGAACGATGAACATTTTTATTTTGCGCCACCTTGTATATGTGCACAAATAATTTAATAAGCAAAAGTGTCTCATATACCAACATACATACATTCAAACATATTTACAAATAATTTTATTTTTAACTGGACTCTGAACACTCGATAGGGCGATTAATTTTGCGCATAAATCACTGGAGGCTTTGAGGGTATTGTACCATTTTTTTGACTATTTATATATATAAATTCTTAGTCATATTCATAACTACCACAGTGATGTACTTTGAATCTAATAGCCTTGAGAGAGGGCGTTAGTCGGGATTACCAGCCAAGTTAATTCTGATTAAAATTGTGTTGTGGCAGAGGGATTTTCGCGGTTTACTAAACAGCTGATTTGTTTTTTGGTTGGTTTTGTGAGTCAAAGCTGGACGACTGTAGGCAACATATACGGATATTACTCGTAGCTGCCCTGATACTAAGAAATAATTATTTATGAAAAAAAATCTTAAATTGCAATTTTTCACTGCACCGAAATATCAAAACAATTAATGTAATTGCCCCCTGTCTTTCTCGTTCTTCTATAAATATTCAAATTCGAAAGGAAGCGATGAAGGCGGCGTACAGGGTCATGCTAAACGGAGTCTGGGGAAATGAAGTAAGCACTGGCCACTGTCAGAGCGGTGCACACTGTTCCCGATAGCAATGGACAATCGGGTGCCTTTCGTTAGCATCGGTAGGAAGTATGATATGATGTTTTGATCCTAGATAGAGGTCAATGAGCCTATTAACGGGATCCGACGGATCTAAATCAGTGATGGTAGCGGATCTGGATGGTGTTTAGACGTAGGCACTAAGTACTCCTATGTCACAGGACATATGTCCCCACTATTCTTTACGGAAGTCTATGCCATCTTGAATGTGGCATACTGGATAATTGAGAAAAGTGGCGGGGTAGCGGGCAGTATTGGAATCTGTAGTGACAGTCAAGCTGCACTGAAAGCCCTTGCTGACCCACGCTGCTCTTTGAAGTTAGTTAGTCGGTGAATGTAAGACACAACTGAACAGTGTTGCAAAACACAACAAATTTAGTCTTATTTGGGTGCCTGGACATTGTGGTATTACAGGGAACAAGTCAGCTCATAAACTGGTTAATGAAGGCTCTGCAAGTATGCCACTAGGCCCACTAGGCCCTTTCTAGGTATCAATTCTGCATCGATTCAACTATGGATTGACAACTTCAGGCGATCTACCCATAGCAGGCGTTGGTCTGAGTGGAGCTCCTGCGAGTCGCTAAGTGATTTGTGAAAGAACCAAAAAGGGAAATAGCGACCATTCTCCTAAAACTCAGCAAAAAGAACCTAAGAGTACTGATGGGTGTAATCACAAGGCACAACGCCTGTGGTCAGCATATGGTTGCCATGGGGGTCATCGACAGCCTGATATGCCTATCCTGTCGTGAGCATGACAACACTGCAGAGCGTTTTCTCTGTAGCTGTCCGGCGTTTTCTAAAATCAGACTTGGGATATTGGGTTGCGATATACTGAGTATGGATAAGGATCACACTCTTCCTCTTCCGGATCTCATAAGATTCATCAATGAATCCAAGAGATTTGTGGAAGAGTGACCGCAAACTAATTTTTCCGTCTGGCCACCCACATTTTATCCCCTACCTCTATTCTTTCTACTGAAATCTATCTGGGTGTAGAACAATGGTCTCCTGACAGAGTGCTTTGATTTGTCCAACCACCCACAAATCTAATCTAATCTACTCTTGCACTTAATTCCAGAGATATTTCCGAATTTGCGCATCGCGATTAACGCCACTGTCTGTCTAGGCTATTGCATACCTTGCAGAGCGGAGTGCATGCAGCTTATTGGCGGCTACATATATATATTCGTGATCAGTTCCTGATTAAAGCAGTCCTTTACCTCAGCTCTTTTTGCGTTTAATTTCAAAACTAGTAATCGCAGTAGATTGACTCATGCACACATACATATGAAGCCAAGTCCATACTAGGCTGGGTCGAAAAAAAATGTTTAAATTGCACCCTCGTATTAAAAGCTCACATTGAGACGATTTCGGGACCATACAAAAATGTTTTCGTTTCTTATGCTTCTAAAAATCGCTGGAATGCTTTTTTTATTATAACTGGGTTATTTGACATTTTTTATAATTTTTTGGTTATAGATTTATCAAAATCTTTTGAAAGCAAGATTGATTACACAAACGGATATCTTAGCAGTGTACACTGAGTAACTGACTCAACTATGTGGAAACGATTTCGAAGCTCAAAAAAACATAAAGTAAAAACAAATGTAAAACTCCTCAAGACCAGAAATAACGGCGGTCAGTTTTTGAAATGCGGAATCCAAATAATCAAGTTATACACGGAGAAGTCCAAAATCAACAAGACTGGTGTCATAAAAATGTTTTGATAGCGCCATTTGTTTAATGAGTTAGTGCATCCCTCGCTGACTTCCAGTGAAAGCTTGGTGACATTCGGCTCAGTGGAAGCGAAGTTATTGCGTCTAAAGTGTCAGTATGTTTGCGTCATCGGAAAAAATGAGTCTCGAACAAAGAGCTAATAACAAATTTATTTCTAAAATCAGTAAAACGTTTACCGAAACATTTGAACAGATGAAAAAAGTTGATGGCGATGATTGTCTATCTCGTGCCAGAGTTCATGAGTGGTTTACACGTTTCAGAGATGGTTCTGAGGACATAAACATACGGGCAACCCTAAATCTGTTATCACCGAAAACTCCATCGAAATTCTTCGTAAATTTATCAAAAATTAACCGAAGTCATCGTTCAAATTCATGGAATCGCAGTTGAATATCTATAAAGCATCGATTTATATCATTTTAACTGATCATTTGGGTTTACGAAAGGTCTGTGCACGTTTGATTCCGCACAAGTTAACTGAGGACCAAAAATTGCTCAGAATTCAACATTCGAAAGATTTCATTGAAGAGGTGAGAAAAGACGAGAACTTCCATTACAACAATCACTCACCGTATTCGCCTGATATGGCTCCCTGTGACTTCTACCTATTCGAAAAATTACATTTGGCCATGAAAAGAAAACGTTTTGCGTCCGTAGAGGCCACCCAAAAGGCTTTTATCCATATCCTGAAGGACATTTCGGTCAATGACTTGAAACACTCTTTCGAGAAGCAGTGTATCGAGCCCAGAGGGGACTATTTTAATAAATAAACCCGAATTTATCAGATCAAAGCTCCTGTCGTTTCTACTTTAGCTCAGTTTTGTTTATTTTGGACTTCATCTTGTTGTAAAAACAAAAACATTTTGGCGATTTTTAGAAGGATAAAAAATGTTTTTAATATAATTTTAATTTTTTTTTAAATATTAGCTTTAAACACAGGGATGGTTGCTTAAAGTTTTTTTCGTATGGCGACCGACCCGATCTAATGCACAACTCGTCGCTCCAATTGAAATTCCACACACTTCTCCGACTGATAGAAATAGTAGTGGTTTTATTGAAAATCGAGCTCATGAAATGCAACAGACAATATTTTTCATTTGAAGAGCTCTTCATCCACGAAAAACGTTTCAATTATTTGTTTTTTTTTTCTCATACATTTTTTATAGTTTTATTGCCCAGGGCATTTAAAAAATGTTTATTTAAATAGTAGCCTGATGATAAAACGAAAAGAGACAGAGCGAAGGTGAGGGTGAGGAGAGGGCGAGAGAGAGCGCGATAAAGGTGGAGAATGAGAAAGGGAGAGAATGAGCGCATAGCGAATTTGTGCATCGGTGGACAAACAGCGTTTCGCAATATTTACACTTTCAACTATGGCTAGGCACAGTGCGACCCAAGCGGGAGCTAACATAAATACGAATATTTTAGTAGCAATACAAATATTAATGTCCGAATATATGTATGTATTTGTGTATGTAACTATGCAGGCATGTGTACAGTGGGTGGTGGCAACGTTGCTAGCACATTGCAGTTTGCAGTTCAGTGCATAGTTTCAGTGCTTCCAAGTCGCCTACGAATATTTGGTTTCAAAGCATTTTCTCTATATTTTTTTCCTTGGTTTATTTTTTTGTGCAAAAGAAAAACAGAAAGCGCTAGCGCAGTACAAGGCGCAAATAAACAGTGGGAAAATCCACATGGACATATAGAAGTAGTAAAATATGTATAAATAAGCGAGGAGACAGGAGCGGGCGCAAAAACAGGCATGAACTGCATAAATATTAACTAGAATGTGTGTGTATGCGTGTGTGTGTGTGCTTTAGTGCACCTCGGCATATGCTCGAATATATGGGAATGCCATCGAATATTGTAGCAGCGTTCGTATTGAATAAACACCCACTCACAAAAACATATTTTAAATATATATTTGCCACTAAGAAATATATTGCAGGTCATGCGTATGTATGTATGTATGTGTGTACTCTCCCACATACACACAGATTCCAAATGAAAGCGCATCTATTTTATTTACACAACAAGAAAAAATGTCACAATTATTATGAACTGCAATGCGTCGCAAAAAATTTTCAAAAATTGGAACAGAGTTCAGTTAAAATTAAATTAAATATGCATGATTGTCCCAGTGCTGCTTTTAATGTAGTTTTGCACTTACTTCCCATCCACTTTCACGTTATATTTCCAACGCTGCTCAAACTGCAATCAGGTTATTGGAGGTTGGAGTCAATCTCTTAAGGGACATGGAGGAATTTTTAGGCAGTTAACACCGAATTTCTCTCAGCTTCGGACAGATCTGTCTCTCCGCGAATTGGAGTTTGAGGGCCGTACCAGGGCAATCTTTCCAAGTAAGCAGGGTTGAAACGAGGCGAAAGTCTGTACCGAGGCTGGTAGTAGCTCTGCCTTCATGGACGGCTCAAAGATGAAATCGGAAGTTGGAGCAGCGGTTTTCTTTAAATTAGCCAGTTATCTATTGCCTTATGACTGGCGAAAGCTGCTAGTGTTTTTCAGGCAGAAGTGTTTGAGATATCTGCAGGCATGCAAAATGCTAAGGCAACGTTGGAGCGCGGGAAATATTAACTTTTTTCTGATAGTCAAGCTGCGATCAAGGCTCTGACGCTGCTATGATGCAGTTTCAAACTGGTCAACTCATGTAACGATGCGATCAAATATTTTGAGTGTGCAGGTAACATGTATCTGGTCCGGTCTCTATGTGCTTGGAATACAGGGGGAAGTGAAATTGCTGACGAGCTTGCCAGGAAGGGGTTGTTGTTGTTGTTGTTGTAGCTGCATAAACATCCTCCATACATAAACGGGGAGTGTTGCTGAAGTGACCGTCGTTGGCCGGATCTAAATCCGGGTCGTTCTGGTTACGTTGGACCGACTGTCGTGGGAACACCAGGAAGAGGTTCACTGAATTGGTGTCAGAGATCTTCCGCCTGGTTATCAGCGTCCCCCTGACTGTTGTCAAAGGGAAATTGCAAATTGAAAACCCTTTGGCACAGTACAATATACAGAGGACTTAGTAAGTTCTAGGGACTCCAGGCCATTCAATTTTCAAACCCGTATCTATGGTATGTTTACCGGTCATAGGACGATCGGCACACATGCAGAACAACTAGGTTTATAATTAATTTTGTGCCACTTTGTACTCAGTTATGCAACTCTAAGGATTAAGAATAATCTGTTTATTTTTACAAATAAAATTTTAATAAAACTGAAGCTTTTCCAGTCACATCAAATTTCATATAAATTCTATTAAATCAACTCGTTTTCAAGTAATTTTAAAGCCTTAGGATTAGTAGTAGGATCTACTTAAAATAGGTCTAGTTAAGTCTAAGTCAACGATCACCTGATAACTGCATCATTAGCAAGATGAGCTGACAGCAACAAAAAAAAGATATTTATAAAATATCTCTGCAGTAGTACTACCCGCACAAGGACCCTAATGTGAGGGCTGTGATTCATTGGGACACATTTCCTTAGACACCACAGATATCACCTGAACCAGACTCCCGAGAAAGTATTTCATATGAATGAAAATTGTCAGCATTGTAAAAAAATTATGGATGAAAATTGTCAACATTGTAAAAAAGAGATCTCTGCAGTAGTACTACCCGAACAAAGACCCTAATGTGAGGGCTGTGATTCATTGGGACACATTTCCTTAGACACCACAGATATCACCTGAACCAGACTCCCGAGAAAGTGTTTCATATGAATGAAAATTGTCAACATTGTAAAAAAAAAGTTAAATTTTTGAACGACTTCAAAGTTCCATTTTATTTTTCTAAAATCAAATGGGCTATAAAACTGCGTACCCAGCAATTTCATCAAAATTCTCATTAAAAAGCTAAGCATTTCGATGAAATTTTTTGGAAAAGTTTTGTACATTTTGCACAAAGTTTTGAACTTTGATTCATAAGGTTTTGTGATACAGCTCATTGTATTTTATTAAAAAACTAACTAACGAAAAGAAAAATATTCTATAAAAAATATTTAGACTATTGTTAAAAGATAAGGTAACTTATTATATGAACACAAGTGTACATAACGACATAAATACGAATATTAGAGCAAGAATATTGAATATTGAACGGTGACTGCCGTAGTCTAATGGTTCAGTGCGTAACTGCCGTTCGAAGGTGCGGACGAGAAACACGAATTGTTGCAAAAAGTTGGGGTTTAAAATATCTATAAAATTAATAAAAAAGTTGGTATCTGAGAAGACAAAATACTGGAAATAAGATAAAAAAATTGTATTTGATTAGATATAAACAACAAAAGACATCTGCTACGTTCATTCCAATAAAAGAAAGTGAATTACAGAAAATTTTTTTAGGCCAACTAAATATTTTTTATTTATTCAAACTAAATATCTTTTATTCAGGCAAACTAAATATTTGTTTTATATTTTTCTGAAGCCTATTATGTTTTTTAAACACATTTTGGCCCTAAAGAAATTATTTATCCAAAACATTTTAACCCTTGAACGAAATCCGAAATACATTTTTCAGTCCTTCAAAAAGTAAGAGTCCCTCGGTCGAGGGAGTTACTGGATTAAAATATTGGACAAAATATTTCTCTAAAAATTCCATTACATGGGTCTCAGCTTAGTTCTTCGCTTCGCTATACATTTTAACCCTTTTTTGAACCCTCGCAAAACTCTCAGATAAACAAATAAATTCTAAATAAGGCTATAAAAAATGTAACATGGAAATTCAATGAGATTAAGGTTTAATGTTTGCAAGCTAAGTTTTATGTGCCTGATACTTTCAAGCTGAATCGGAAAAATTGCGCTCCAAAAAGATCACTACGCTGAGTTTAAAATAAATAAAAATAAAATACTTAAAAAATAAATAATTGGCGCGCACATTTCTGGTAGGTATTTGGCCGAGCTCCTTCTCCTATTTGTGGTGTGCGTCTTGATGCTGTTCCACAAATTAAGGGACCTACAGTTTTAAGTTTCGACTCCGAACGGCAAATGGTTTTTCATGAGGAGCTTTTTCATGGCAGAATACACTCAGAGATTTGCCATAGCCTGCCGTGGGGCGACCGCTCTTAAAAAAAACTGTTTCCACCAACCCATTCGGCTACGGCGACCGTCGTCAAAATAACAGTAAATAATTTCCATTATCAAACATTGCTTCCGCAGGCACTCAAACCATTCAGGATATGTAGATTTATACATACAACACACAGTTATTTATATAATTTCCCAGCTAAGCATATTTCATATTTAAGCATTTGAAATTATCTAGCGAAATTGCACGGCCCGAAATGCACAAAGCAATTTGCATATTTCCCACAGTGCATTACACAAAAGCAGAATAATTTCCAAGAAAATTTGTTGTTAAGCAACCGGCAGCAGATAAAATTGGAAGTAAGAAAAAATATGCGCACAGACAAATGCATTTGCACCTGCACAATTTGCACACTACAAAATACAGCAACAACAACTCTCCGAGCCGATAAGAGGAACCATTGTGACTACCGAGCTGGTGAACCGCTGAGCAGCGCTTTGGGGGCTACCCAGGTCAACTGAGCTTGCATATGAACGGCAGCAGCAATAGACATACATACATGCATACACACACGCACACACATACATCACAAAGTTTATAAATTTGTATGTAGTTGTACTGTATATGCCACACGCACATATACATACTTATTTACATTTATTTGCTTGTGTATGGGGGCAAATAAAATTTAAGTCCTACTTGTTGTAGCTTTTCTTCTGCCTTTGCTATTTGCACATTTTTTCCGTGATGGGAGTAAAGCTGGTCATGTGGCAATAACGGCTGAACGCAAATAAATCCACAAAATGTACGACAACAAGTTTTTGATAAAGTGCATGAAGGCTAAGGCAGGCAGAGGGTAAAGAAGGCACGAGGGCAAAGGAAAACCCAAAAAAAACTAATAATAAAGTAAGGCAGTGGAACATTAATAAAATATGCAACAGCCACAGCGCCAGGACTCGCATACAATCAGTAAAGTGATTGTTGTTGGCACCATTCAAGCCTCTGACTACTTACTACCGATTCCTGACTTCAGCGGCGCAACCGGAGCGCGACAACTACACCTTGCTTGGTCACCAACAGGCCACCTTTAAATTTGTTCAGAGTAAAAAAGTCGACTATCTGCTAATACCGCTGTATAAAAGCAACAACAACTACATACATGAATGCATAGCTAATTTTTTTCTTTACTACTTTTTCACTGTTATTGCAAAGTGCAGTGCTAACTGTGCATTTAAAAAGTGACTTTTGCATGCAATGAATTTCAATGTACCCCATACGGCCGCCCATATGCATGGATTTACATACACAAACACAGATAAACGCGCATGGATAACCATATGTAGATGCACAAATACACTGGATGTGTGTGTGTGTATGTGAAGGCACGAGTATTTGTATAGTTCAATATATGTGTGTGATTGCGACTCTTCGTGAACTTTTTGAGTGCAATGCAATAGCCTGAGGGCTACAGGGTAAATACACACACATACATGCGTATGAGTAGAATGAATTCAAGTGAATACACATTTAAATAAATATTTAGCGTGTCGGCGTTAATCTCAATTCGGAAGCGCTCATCCCATAACGTATCTGACACATTTTGCCTGCCATAAAACCCTAAAGATTGAAATTTAAATAAAAAATGTGAAATGCAAAATGCAAAATACCAAATTTCGAAGCTCAAAATTTAAATTTAATGTCAAAATTTAAATGCCTAATACGCAATTCCAAATTAAAAATTTCTGAAAATTCTGAAATTTCTGAAATTCAAAATTCGAAATTCCAAACACAAAATTAAAAGTTCATTTGAAATGAGGCTTTTTGGGTGTTCCTTTAAACACATGTAAAACGGAAACGAGTCTCTTGACCATCTCAAGCGTCATCAATGGTCACAATGGTGATAGGAAATGGCAACAGTGAATGACCAAGAAACCCAAGAAACCAAGAAAATCATCTTCAGTGATGAGGCACATTTTCCCCTCAGTGGATTCGTCAATAAGCAGAATTGCCGCATTTGGGCGAATGATAATCCAAGAGTGATTGCCGAAAAATCAATGCACCCACAAAGAGTGACTGTTTGGTGCAGTTTACGGGCCGGTGGCATCATTGGGCCGTATTTTTTCCAAAATGAGGCCGGTCAGGCAGTTACTGTGAATAGTGTTCGCTATCGTGAGAGGATAACAAACTTTTTATGGCCCGAATTGGAAGATATGGATGTGGACGATATGTGGTTACAACAGGACGGTGCCACTTGTCACACAGCTAACGAAACAATGGCTCTTCTGCGCGAAAAATTTGATGGCCGATAATCTCACGTCGCGGCGATGTCAATTGGCCGCCAAGATCATGTGATTTGACTCCGTTGGACTTCTTATTTGGGATTATTTGAAAGAAAAGGTGTACGTTGATAAGTCAGCAACAATTCAAGAGCTAAAGGATGAGATAATTCGGTACATTAACGGCATAGAACCTCAATTATGCCTCAGCGTTATCGAATATTCGGACCATCGGGTGGAGATGTGCCGCCGAGACCGCCATTTGGCCGATATTTTGTTCCATACTTAATTGAGCCATACCAATATTATCATAATAAAGAGAAATGACACTAATTTCCAAAAAAAAATTGTGTTTTATTTAAAATTAATACCGGCCCTTAAAACTTAACCACCCTTTATAATCAGCAATACATAATGCAAGTTCCAAGTTCAACACTCAATACACCAAACACAAAATACAAAATCCAAAACTCAAGATCCCCAGAACCGAATTTCAAAATTTCATATTTTAAATTCACAATTTCCCATTCCACGTTCAAAATTCAATTTCAAAGCCCAAAACCTAAAATCAAAATTCAAAACTCAAAACTAAAAGTACATATTTAAAACTTCAAAATTCTGAACTCAATACTTAAAATTCAGAACCCAAAATTTAAAACTAAACACTCGAATTGGAAAATTTAATTTCAAAATCCAAAACCAAAAAATTTAAATCCAAAATATAAAATTCGAATATAAATTCAAAATCCAAGTTCAAAAATTAAAAACCAACTTCAAAACTCAAAATTCAAAACTAAAATTCAAAATCAAAGTTCAAAATTTAAAGCTACAACTTCAAGCCTCAAAACTAAAAATTCAAAATTTGAAATTCATAATTTAAAACAAAAAATTCAACACAAAATTCCAAACCCAAAATTTCAAATTTGAATTTAAAATCAAAGTTGAAAAATCAAGACTGAATACAAAATTCAGAACTAAAAATTGAGAATTCAAACTTAAGGGGTTATATCCACTTGTGATTTTCAAAAAATCGAATTTTTTTTTTTCATTTTTTGAATGTACATATATTTAAGAATATTCTCTGAAAATTTCAAATCGATCCGACAATTAGTTTCGAAGATATGAGCGTATTAGTAAGAACGTCTCCGAGCGTTCGAAAGTAGGCGGAGCACGAGCCGGAGTAGCACCTGGTTCTGCTAGCCGCTATACTTTTGTTCTCCACTTATATTGTGTTTGGGACCCTAAGATAATAATACAAAGGTCTAGTTTATACCTGAAACCTATGTTGAGGAATTTTAAGTTAAAAATATGTGAACTCATCAGTTAAAAGTGATCTTCCACGTGGACAAGTTGTGTTTCTGCTCAGTTTGTGTATTTCTCAGTGTGTATAGTTTAATTAATTAAAGTAAAAAATGCCTCGCAAAATTAGCAGAGAAACTCGTAGAACTTCCAAAGCACAGTTGTCTCGAAGAAATAAACGGAAGAACGTTTTTAATCCGAAAACCGTGGAATATGATGAGAGCAGTTTCAGCGCCTCAGCAAAAAAATTTAAAGCGCAAGAGGAAATATATGTAACTCGCGATACGTCAGTTGAATATAGAATTTTAAATTTTATAACTGTGTTTACGGCTATTAGTGAGTATGTATTGTGTAAAACTTGCCGTGAGCCAGTAAAATTTGAAACAGCCTCAGAACGTGGACTTGGTTTCAAAATTGTTATCTTATGTGATAAATGTAATCCTCGTAGTGTAAACTCTTGTAACTATGTCAAACACTCGTATGAAATAAATCGACGATTTATATTTGTGATGAGAACCCTTGGGTTAGGTTTGAAAGGTGCTACTCAATTTTGTGGGCTAATGGACATGCCAGCTTTTTTGCTCCAAACTTCATATGATATGATCGTTAAAAATATCCACGAATGTGTCTCAGTAGTCACAGATAAACTTTTAAAAAAAGCTTGTGTTGAGGAAATGAATGCCACGGCTGAACAGCAAGGTGATGAACATAAGAGTGATTTAACAGTCTCGGGAGATGGAACTTGGAAAAAAAGAGGATTTACTTCTCTATTTGGAGTTACATCTCTAATTGGATACTACAGTGGAAAAATAATTGATCTTTTAGTTAAAAGCTCTTACTGTAAGCAATGCGAGCCTTGGAAATCTCACAAGGATACGACTGAATATCAGGAATGGTGGGAAGAGCACAAAGACGTATGCTCAGCTAACCACAAGGGGTCATCAGGAAAAATGGAAGTTGATGCTGTTATTACCATGTTCAAACGTTCATTGGAAAAGTTTCAAGTTCGTTTTATAAACTACATCGGTGATGGTGACTCTAAAACTTATTCGGGGATTTTGAAGGCTGCTCCTTATGGTGAGACAGAAGTAACGAAGAAAGAATGTATTGGGCATGTTCAAAAAAGAATGGGCAAACGGCTAAGAGACATAGTAAATAATACAGTAGAAGAAATGAAAGATAAGAATGGAAAAACAAAAAAAAAAAAGTTACTTGGTGGCAAAGGTAAATTGACTGGGAAACTTATTGATAAATTAACTGTTTACTATGGTTTAGCGATTAGGAGACACTGTGATTCTGTTGACAGTATGTATAAAGCCATTTGGGCATCTTATTTCCATAACTGCTCTACAGATAAAAACCCTCAGCATGATAATTGCCCTATAGGAGAAAACTCGTGGTGTTCGTGGCAAAAAGCGCGAGCCTTGGGAACTTGGCCCAGCTATAAATATGATTATGAGGCCTTACCACCTGATGTTGCATCAGCTATTTTTCCAATTTACGAAGATCTAAGTAACAAAAAATTATTGGAACGATGCGTTGGTGGTTTTACCCAGAACAATAATGAAAGTTATAATCAGCTGATATGGAAAATAACTCCAAAAATTATTCCAGCTGGCTCTAAAATTATTGAAATAGCTGCAAACATTGCAGCCGGGGTCTTTAATGAAGGTAAAACATCTCTTCTTTATTATATGAGTGCTATGGGATTATCACTTGGACCCAATGCTCATTCCTACGTGAGCAAAGAGGACGCAGAGCGCATCTCAATTTCGGACGCAAGAGCGCAAGGGTCGACGCGCGAGGGGAGAATGGCTCGTAGACAACAACAACTAAACATTTTGGACGCAAACGACGAAGCAGAGGGTTCCTCTTATGGTGCTGGAATAGATGACACGATGTAAGTTGAAAAAAAAAAATTTTAATTTAGTGTAAATCGTTCCCGAAACTTTAAACGCGTTTATCTCAAAACCGTGTTTTCAGAGTCGGTGAGCAAAATTTCTCCGAAACCGCTAAACCGATCGGTTTGAAATTTTCACACGACTTACTCAGATATATTTTTCAGGTAATGATCGAAGGAATAAGGTTTTGGACAATAATTTCGATTTTTTAAGCCACTTTGAAGTGAAAAATTTTCATGAAAAACTGAATTTTTTTTTTGAACAGCCGCCATTTTGTCAAAAATCAAAATTTTGACTAGACCTTCGATCATTACCTGTATTTATTTATTACTAAACTAAATATTTTTGGTTTCTGGTTTTCAGATAATTTGGACCAGAGATATCTTGCTCACCGCCAAGCACTTTTTTTTGGAGGTCTTTCCGCAGATCATCTACAGGAGCTAGGGGATCCAATATTTTTTAAAATAAACCACTGATTGTTAAAGTACATTAAATTCTGTTTAATTACATTTTGTTCATTAATGTATAAAATAAAATGCCTCTTTGGAAAAAATTCACAAAAAAACGCGTTTTTTCTGCCTCGCAAGTGGATATAACCCCTTAAACAAACAAGAATTCAAAACCCGACACTCAAAACTCAAAATTCAAATTCAAACGCAAAGTTCTAAATTTAACCAAAATGTTGAACAAATAAAAAATGCAAACCCAAAACTAAAAATTCAAAATCAAAGTTCAAAATTTCAAACTCAAAATTTTAAATTCCAGCAACAAGTTCTAATTTGAAGCCAAAAACTCGAAACTGAAACTTCAAAACTCAAAACTACAAATTCAACATTCCAAATTCAAATAAAAACTAAAAATTCAATATATAAAACCAAAAATTCAAAACTCAAAATTCCAAATTAAAATTTAAATTTTAAGTTGAAAAATTCAAAGGGGAATCCAAAACTCGAAGCTAAAAGTTCAAAGTTCAGGCTTAAAAATTCGAAATGGTTGAAACTCAACCCTCTACACTCAAAATTCCAATTCGAAACTGTAAATTCAATACTCAGAATTTAAATGCAAACTCAAAGTTCTAAATTTGATAAAAATTCAAATTTAAAACTCAAAAGCAAAAATTTACGATTTAACACAAAAAACTCAAAACTCAAAACCCAAAATAAGAAATTAAACACTCGTAACTCAAAATTCAACAATTAAAACTACAAATTCTGAATTCGAATATTTAAATACTCTTTTGGTTCTTGAAGTAGTTGCACGTGCAGATTTGTATGCTCTTATCTATGAATATATTGCATTAAAATTAAAAATGAATTATATTTAAATTTTTCAAAATGAACCAGGCAACCCTCTAACCCATAGACAGAAACTGGTCTCAAGAATTTGGCGAATAATTTTCATTTAATTCAATTCTTAAACTGTAATGAAAATTCGTAAAACAAAAGCATTTAAGGTACACATGAACGAGGACAAAGAAATTCCTTCATTTAGCACAAATGCAGAAATTTCTTCCGAACAATTTATCTTCATCCGTCCTGCTTCAAAAACAAAAGAAAGATATGCGAGCAAACATTTTTGCATGAATAGTAAAGAAATAATTAAAATAAAAAGAGCAAATCGCTAAGCTTTTGTTGTAAATTCCTCTAGAAAAAAATATGTCGGACAACGCAAGAGTAGCAAGAAGAACAAAAGCGGAAAAGAAAACATTAGGCGAATGGTAAGGAATGGTAGAGGAAAAGTGAGGAACAAAAATTAGTTAAATAACTTTAAGACTTTTGAACTTTTTATTCAAAGAGAATTCAAGAAAATTAATTTAATTTATCTATGAGTTGAGATCCACGAATGTACTTATAGATGCTAGATTTTGCGTAGTATTTGCTAATGCGTAGTAGGGTAAACAATCAGAGCTTTCCCATAGATATTGCTAGCAGCAGTGGCAACCCGACAAATGGACAATTTTTCAAAACGGTAATCACCCTACGAAACGCATCCCCAGAAAGCATAAAAAATTGCTGGATTCCATTCAAACTAATCAAGCATCGTCAGTAAAAATCATTGAAATGGAATTGAAAACTCCACACAGTTTTGAATCGCATTACAAAACTTTCTTAGGTCGTTCCCACGACAGTGGCCAAGAGCTGTCACTTCAGCAGCATTCCTCGTATATGCACGGGGAATGTTTATGCTGCTACAATAACAACAACAAATCTCTTCTACTTCTCGATTGGCGCTATAACGAGTTACGCGATTTGGGCCGAGTTTAACAAAGCGCGCTAGCCATTTCTTCCTCGTACTAACCGGCGCCAGTTGGACACACTAAGTGAAGCCAAGTCCTTCTGCACCCTCCATCTTTCCAACGCAGAGGAGGCCTTCCTTTTCCTTTTCTACCACCAGCTGGTATCGCATCGATTACTTTCAGAGCCAGAGCCTTGGTATCCATTCGGACGACATGTCTCAATCAACGAAGCTGCTGGATCTTTATTCGCTACACGCTGTCTACGCTCATACATCCCATTTTTCGATCGCCTTCGATAATCAACATGCAAAAGTCCAAAAATCTTCGCAATATCTTTCTCTCAAACACTCCAAGGGACGCCTCATCGGATGTTGACATCATCCAAGCTTCTGCATCATACCGTATGATGAGTATTATGAGAGCCCTATAAGGTGTTAGTTTTGTTCGTCGAGAGAGGGCTTTAATACGCAATTGCCTGCCTAATCCAAAGTAGCATTTGTTAGCAAGAGAGATTCTTCGTTGGATTTCAAGGCTGGCATTGGTATCGTCATTAATGCTAGTTCCCAGTCACGTGGGTGCCGACATGCGAGTGCACCAACTGTTTTTTTGATGACAGAAGGCACTTCGTTTTGTCCTCTTTCACCTTCAGACCCAAGTGCTTTGCTTTTTTTTCAGTTAGGAAAGAGCGCAGTTGTTAAGGTCGATGCCGGAGCGATTAAGTTCTGTGGTTCGCACGATCTTTTCCAGCATCAGGTTTAAGAAGTCACACGACAGCTAGCCGCCCTGTCTGAAACCTCGTTTGGTATCAAATGGCTCGAGGAGGCACTTCCCAATTCTGACGAAACTGCTGATTGTGAGCGACGTCATTTTGCATAGCCGTATTAGTTTTGCGGAGATCAGAAATGCAAACATCGCGTCATATAGGCAACTCCTCCTCGTGCTGTCGAATGCAGTTTTAAAGTCCACAAAAATAGGGTGTGTGCCGATTCTCCTTTCATGCGTCTTTCCAAGACTTTAGTCTTTAGGTCTTTTATTCATTACCCAAACTTTTAAAGGTATACGAATTTATTCATGTCTCAAATATTATTATGAGTAAAAATATTATAATAGTAAGAATATTTTCTTTTCCTAGGTGCATATTTGATTTGATTTCCTCGAAAATAACTTTTAAGCAAGACAATTAGTCAAAAGTATTCCTTTTTTATCAAATTTACTCGGGGCTTGTGGAAATTTGATGCCGAATAGCGCAAATTTATCAGTCCTGCAATCCCCTTTTATTTCTCTAGCCATAAGATCCCTTACTATTTTCGAGCGAATGCATGAATCAGCGAAAGCATTACGAGAAAATTTCTGTGCTATTTTATGATGGGCTTGAAAGTCTCTTGGCTATCAGTTCAAAAGTAAATATCCTCTTCGAGTCTTACTTCACACTATACTAGGGTCGTGGTTTTGTTGATAGCCATCAGTTCAGACTGAAAGATGCTGCAATGAAAGACGCAGTAAATGAAAGCCGTAGTAAAGATAAAAGTAAAAAAGTCTTTAACATGGTTGGAATGCGCACCATCGCCGACACTTCTGCGAAACTCCGATGGATATAAATAGGACTTACTTAACAGCTAACTCTTAAGCTGTGTAGTGCATAATTCAATAGGCTAGGAAGCGTCAAGGACTTGGGCAGTATAGTTCTGTAATCTTAGCTTGCGTTCTAGCAGTTTTTTGAGTGCGTAGTCGAATTCGCCCCAAGTTCCGTATAGCATACAGCAACTTGGATGCTGTCGTCCTCCGATTTCATTATCGCCAGAATACAAAATAAAAATAAATAATACTAAGATTTAAAAATTTGAAAATTTACAAATTTCAGGCATTTTTTTTATCTGAAGTGGCATACACAACATTACAGAACCTTTTTTTTTTGGTATTTTTTTTCTTCTTGTTTTTTTTTGTCTCTGCGGACTGAGCGTAGAAGAGCAGCATGACCATCAGCGGTCACTGTGCTGCATGCCAGTATTTTCCTCTAATTACCCAGTTAACCTGGCAGTGTTGCAGGCGAAGAAAACTCAAAATACGAAAATGAAGAATAAATAGTAAAAGAAAACCCAAAAGCTATAAAAATAGAACTCCTAAACGCAAAATAAAGGGCACGACGAGAGCAGTAGAAACAATGGAATAAAAGCAGAGCTGTGCAATAATACGCACGCAACAAAAACAACGCACACAGCAAAATAAACAACAGAACAGAAAGCTCCGCACACAACGCAAATAAAATTGTGCACAAAAGGAATTACACAGCATTGAGTGGAAATGCGCAAGCAAATTCTGAAGAAAATGGTAAGCTGTAAGTAAATATGTAACTTATGTTCAGCTACAATGGCAAAGTATTATGCTTATATAATATAATACGAGTAAAATGCATTATTTCATGAGGAAGTACGACTGGGCAAGGAATGTTTGTGTGAAAAAAGTTAAAGTAAGGGAATGCAATAGGAAATGCTACACCTCCTGCAATATTTATTGGGATGTGATGTGATATTTTCTAAAAAAATTGTTTTAATGTTTTTATATATAATATATTATATATCAAATAAAGTTAATGTTTTACATTCGAAATTTTTTGAAAGGAGAAATTCAAAAAAACAGTTTAAATTTTTTGTAAAATAACAAACAATTTGTGTGCACAACAATTGTTGTTAATAAATACAATTCTAAATAAAGTTAATTTTTTTACATTCAAATTTTTTTGAAAAGAAAGAATTACAAAAACAAGTTCACATTTTTTGTAAAATACCAAACATTTAGTTTAAAAAAAAATTTATTTTATTGTAAAACATCGAAAAAATTTTGTACTCTTGTAATATTTTTCTTCACAAACCTTTTGTTTTTGTTTTGTTTTTGTACTTCAATAATTCTAAGCCAAGAAAAACTTTTAAAAAGGTTTAAATTTTTTGTAAAATACCAAAACATTGTTTGCAAGGAAAAAATTTAAATTTGTAGTAAGTCACCTTTAATTGGCAATTTAGCACCTCTTGCAAATGTAGTTTTTTCATCAAAATTTTATTTTTGAATTTTTATTTTTTTTTTTTAATTAAGTAATGCTTAAATAAACCCGCAATTTTAAAAACAGTTAGCACTGGAACTTTAAAATAATTGCTAATATTTTTTTGAAAATATTTGATTTTATTTGGTTTTTTGTTTTCTTGAAAACTCTCAACATGAAAGTTTATATTACAAGTTTTTTTTTAGTTTCTGAATATTCTATTATACATCTTTACATTTTCATGAAGATAAATATTTCCAACTAAAATTTATAATTTTTGTTTTTTATTTTTTCATTTTTCTTTGCAAATCTGTTAAGGCAAATAAAATACGGTTTTGTTTTTGTTTTTATTAAAAATAATTTGGTTACATTTGTTTTTTTGTGTTGTTTTTTTTACTTTTAAACTCCGTTTTGGATATCTGGTAATGCAAATAAGTTACTGTTTTTTCTTTTTAATTTAAAATCATTTATTTTTATTTTTTTAAGAATATTTTGATAGCCGTATTTATTTTCCATTAAAATTTTTCAAAATAATTTTTTCTGTGAATACAAAAAAATCTTTTTCTTTCAAAACATACTAAATAACTACAACTTTCTTTCATTTTTTAAATAAATATTTGGGCGAAGATAGTATTTTTACTTCTATTAAAAAAAAATTGTTTTAGTTTTAAATCTTTTTAACTATAAATAATTTATATTAGTATCAAACTAATCAGAATTTTTTTTACAAACTACCATCTTTTGAATTACAAATATTCGGAATAATATATATATTTTTATAGTGTTTTTTTTTGTTAAAATTATATAAATTATTATTTTCAATTAAAACTTCATAAGATTTTATTGCAGGTTCCTAATAATTTTTTGTCCATAATTTCATAAATATAATTTATATTATTAATAATTTTTTTTTTAATTTTGCAAATAAAATTAAGCTGTGGTTTTTCAAAGCATAAATAATTTTGATGTGTGTGTGTGTTTTTTTTTTTGTTTTTGAAAGGCTATTTGGATGATAACTATGGCCACTTAAAATGTTTAAAATTTTTGTTTATTTTATGAACACAAGAAAACTGTCTGGAGAATTGGAGAGATATCAAACAAGGTGGAACTCAATTTCAATTAATTTTGCGACCACAACTGCTGAAGCGTGAAATGGAAAATCACTCGACTTTCTCGATTCAAGTGAATAGTAACAACAAAGAAATAAGCCGACCTAGCTGAAACTTGGTATGTGTTCTTCCAAGAGATGGTAGTAACTAAACATAACCTCGAAACGAACCAGCAGTGCCAACATTCTGACTTTACATGGACTTTTCAAACGAACTATTTTTAATTAAACTTTTGAAAATATCTTTTTTGTTCCTTAAGGATCCTAATACAATACTTTGAAATACCAAATTTTTTTATTTTCGTAAAAAATAGTTTTATTTTTTATTTATAATATTTCTATCAAATAATCCTTTTTCTTTTTAAACGTTTTAAGTAATAGGTCTATGAATAAGTTCGTGCGGTTTTTTTTTCGAAATTTGAATTTCGGATCATTCCCATGGCTTTTAAACGTTTGGAAATGGTTGATTGATCAACTCCCAAAGTTTTTGCAACCTCTTCTTGCGTTTGAGCCGGATCTTGATCGAGCAATTCCTCCAATTCGGTATCCATGAACTTTGGCGGCGCGGCCAAAATCACCACTTTTAAAGCGTGCAAACCACTTCTGGCACGTTCGCTCAGCTGGAGCATGCTCACCATAAATTTCCACCAAGATACGATGACTTTCGGCTGCTTTTTTCTTCATATTAAAGAATTCCCCGCAAAAACACATTATTTGGCACGAAATTCGACATTTTCAAGTGTGGTAAAAATATTGTTGTTTACGCTTCACATAAAAAACTTATACTGACGTTTGTGCCTTACGACAGTAGCTCTCCAATGAATGTTTAATTATATGTATTAATTCAAAATTATTTATTTTTTACGTGATAACGTCTTATAATTCGATTTAGCCGGCTGCACGCACGAAAAAATGTGTCGTTACCTTGCCCATTAGTGTTACCTTGCTTATTTGTCGTTACCTTGCTCATTTGTCGTTACCTTGCTCATTGCCGTTACCTTGAATGAACTGCAAGCGAAAGCGTGGAACGAACAAAGTAAACGAACGGCAACGTTCGACATCTTGCTCTCTCCTTCTTAAGTGAGCGTATATATGTATGTATATGCGCATATGTACATATATAAATTGACGTATTTGTATTTGCATATGCCTTCTTATTGATTATTATTAATTTGATTTACTTGAAGAATTTAAAATAAAACCAAGTTTGTTAATAATACCTGTTGTCTTAATGTTATTATTATTAATTTTTTTATTATATATGAAGGAAAAAATGTATGTAATTAATATTTACCACATACCTTATAAGATATGTTGTATACTAATATATGTATATAAACATGCATATACATATACAATTTCGCGCAATTTTCAAAAAGAACAAATCTATATGTAAAGATGCATACAAGTCATATGGACATATCAAATATACGAATCTATTCCGTACGCAAGCAAATGTAAGCTAATGTGCTTGAACTGCAAGCGAGAGCGCGGAACGAACGACAAAGAGCACAATCGGCCCCCGCGTTCGGCAACGTTCGACATCTGGCTCTGTCCTACTTGAGTGAGCATATATATATGTATGTATATGTATGTATATGTATGTATATGCGCATTTGTATATAAATTCACATATTTGTGTTTGCATATGCCTTCTTCCTGTGTGCACGGTAATGAACCATTTCTCTGTTGAGAATAGGACGATGATACAAAAAGTAGGAAATGAAAGGGAGTGTTTCGAGTGTAAAGTGTCTTGAAAAAGTCAAATCGATGATGGTGCCTCTTAGTGTTGTTGACTTATTAACGTCTGATGCACAATCGAAATTGAAGATATCTTTCATGAATTTGATAAATGTTTCGTAATTTTTCACGTTTGTGTAAATGTAACTTGGCCTATTCCATTGCAATTCCAATTACCTCCTCCTCTATATCCATACAAAATATCTATCAAACAAATAAAATTAAAATTTTGTTTTGAAAATTGCAACCATTCCATCAATATTTTCTTATGACGTTGTCACGTTAAACTATCGTCAGTAAACCGACTTTACAGACAACCTCTTTTTTAATTTGTTTTCTTATTTTTTGATTTTCCATATTCTTACATAAAATTTCCAAGAAAATTTTTTATTCTATCTTTATATTTTTTCATTAGTTCTTAGAAATTTTCAATATTTTAGAGTTTATTTCTTATTTTTATAAAAAGTTTAAACAAATTGATGTGTTTTTTCTTATATATCTTTTTTCTTGTTGAAAGCTGTTAGAAGTCGTTGTTTTTAAAGTTAATTTTATATTTTATTAAAAAATTTTTTGACGAGTATATATTTATCCTTTTTAAAAATTTCTAATACTTTAAAGTTAATTTTTCATTTTTATGAAAATTTTTCTTTTACTACAAAATATTCCGATTAAAATATCTGTTTTCTTTGTAAAAGATTTTTTATTTCATTAAAAAAAATTTGTTTTTGTTTTACTACAAAATATTCCGATTGAAATATCTGCTTTCTTTTTTCATTAAAATATTTATTTTTATTAAAAAATTTGTTTTCGTTGTACTACAAAATATATCGATGAACACATCTTTTTTCTTTATTTTAAACTAATTTTTTTTACTACAAAATATTTGGTGGAAAACACATTTAATTCTTTTAATTTCTTTTAAACTCCATATTAATTATTTAAAATTATTGTGTCTCCTTAAAAAAGTGTAACCCATTTAATCATCATTTAAATAGGTATATTCTTCTTTACCTATTCATTTAAAATTTTTAATTTTGATACTACACAACACAGGCAAATGCACTACATTAAAAGGTTCAAAGCAGCCAAGTGGAGCTAGAAAAGTTATGAAGCCAGACATTGAAAATCAAAAGCAACTACAACACCAACGTTTCATGTTGTTCCGACTTCACTTTCCTTCTCTATGTGCTCCCCTGTCAATCTCCCAGGACATAGGTTGTGCAACCCTCTTACATTGACAACTAAACACTCATACGTATGTATGCCACGCATACAAACAAACAACACCAACATTCCCACAAACACTTTAACACATACTTCATTGGTGCTCCAAGCTTTTACTTTGTCGTTATTATCTCTTCTCATCTTTTCAACTCCTCTACCAGCTGAGCTACTTATCCTATACAGATTTTTATGATCCCTTCTACACACACACATACATACGCACATCGCTCTTTGCGCTAATAAACAAATAGACATCAACAACGTCGTCCTTGTCCTGTTATCTTTCATTCCTGTAGTGTATGGGGAAAAGTTGTTGAGGGGTTTTTGCTTTTTTTTATGTTGTTGTTTTTGTTTTGCTTATTTGCTGTTCTTGTATGCCTTGAAGAAGTCACAGCAAGGAGCACAGAAGCAACAAGTACATACGAGTGCGTGTGGATGTTCATATTTACCGTATGCTCCATGTGCAGTAAGGCTGGCTTTGTGAAGGACACAAAGGACCATGAAGCTTAGAAGATAAAGTATGAAGTAAATGAGAGTACTTCGTGTTAATTGGAGAACATTAATTATCATGTGTACATAGCCGGCAAGCGTTTATACCTAATTCTGTACGTATGTATGTACACGCATACGAACAAGAATTGTAAATTATATGAAAACGGATTAACATCATCCACAAAACAAATAAAACGAAATAAATGAATTACAGATAATAAAGTAAAATTTTGCTAAAAATTTATTGATGACCTGGTTTCTCTGTTTAGGAATTTTATTGCAGCGATGATAAATTATTTGATGTCTACGCTTCGGTTGTGGCGAGCGAAGTTTCCCCAGTTTTCAGGATGAAGCTCATATGAGAACCAGATTTTTGAAATTAACTTTTGATTCTGTGGCTATGCGGCATACTTTCATTCAATTTTTCAATGGCCCATAAATAAATGAATAATAATAAATTTCTAATTATTAATTAGCTGAGTAAATAAGTAATTACTCGTCAGTTTTCTTTACTTGTCAGAGAATATTTATTATCATTTACTGTCACGAAATATTTTGGATTGCTTATATTGCACAAAGACCTGAGGTAGAACAATTGCCTCGAAGACTTCTTTTGAAAAAGTTGGATTCGAAATTAGATTTCAAGCACAGTTGATGTTGGGTGCCCACCGTAGCCGAATGCGTCGGTACGTGACTACCATTCAGAATTCGGTCAAAATGAAGAAAAAGTTTTTTCTAAAGCGGTCGCCCCTCGGCAGGCAATGGCAAACCTCCGAGTGTGACGGACATAAGCAAACCTGCAAGTGCACTCCGTACAAATTCTTATGAAACAACCCGTCAATCGAAGGTAAAATGAAGCATAGAGATTACCCCATTTAAGAGACCACAAAGAGGCAAAGGGCTGAGAAAAGGAGCTGTAGGTCTTTCAAGAATGCAGGTAACTAACCTATTATGTCACCTATGCAAGACCGAGACACTATTAGTGCAGGCATAATCGCCTGTCGGTAATCTAAAGTAACCCTTGACGACCCACGCAGCTGGTGAACTCATCCACTGCTAACTTTGGGCAGACATGATTTGCGAATTTTGTAGCTCTTATCGAAGGTTTCATTCTTCTAAACGCGTACTTGAGCAGATTTGAATGCGAAACACTATTTTTACATGAAATGGGCCTGGAAGATGACGGAATTGCGATTTTATATGTGAATGTACAGCGTTTGGTTGGACAAGGGGCATGTGGGTCGGCAATACAATACTCAAGGACATCAATCTCATGGAGCTCAACCTTATGGATCTACTTCTTTTAAGAAAAGTGACGCTCCATCCGGAAGAGCTTCGCTCCCATGCAGCTCATCCTTATGGCCCTACTTCGTTTAAGAAAAGCGGCGCTCCACCTGGTAAAGGTATAACGAGGAAAAAATTTGGAGAGTTAAACCCTACATACTAATAAGAAAATTCCACAGGTGGCTAACACCCAAGCCTGATATGAGGATCTTAGGAGGAGTTAAAAAGTGCGAGCAAAAAATGTATAAATTTCAACCTCACGAAAGCAAAGTTGCTGATTAGTAGCTGATTTTACTTCAACAGGCAGATCTTAACCTCTCCACCATCATTGCTAATCGCGGCTTTGTTAGCCTTAGTTGCTCACTAGAGCGCCTCCAATTCACAAGTGGTCTAAGGAACTTCACAACCCCGCAGGGCAGCAATCTCTCTCAGTGCTCGCTGTGCAAGTCGAGCTGAACCTATCCTGCAACATACTACAGGTAATCGAGCCAAACCCCACTATCTCTCCTTTTCCTGGCTCAGCGCAATAACCGCTTAAGTTACTTTGGTCGAGTTTAACAAAATACGCCTTTCTTTTCGTTGGTCGTGCTCAAGAGCAGCTGTTGGACGCGTGAAGGGAAGCCAAGCTCTTCTCCATCTGTTCTTTTTAACGTAAAGGTGGTCTTCCTCTTCCTTTGTAACTAGCGTTTGAGTCCATTCGTATGACATGTTCTAGCCAGCGATGCCACTGGATCATTATTTCATCGACTGCAAATATGCGCATTCGCCAAAAAGCAAACTCCAAAATTTTCCGCAGAATCTTTCTCTCGAGCACTCGCCCATTCGTCATCGTACAGCTTCTGCGTCACTCAATAGAATGGACATGATAAAGGCCTTATAGGGTGTTAGTTTTGCTCGTCGAGAGAGGACTTTAACACAACTGCCTACTTAATCCAAAGCAGCACGTGTTGGCAATAGAGATTTTCCCATGCCTGATCAAGGCTGACAATATTTTTGGCTGTAATGCTGACTCATAAATAAACGAGGTCTTTCCAACCTCTCTTGGTATCATGAAATCACTTTATCGCCTTTCCAGTTATGGTCTTCTTACAGTTTGTTGTAAATTTCTTCAATTCGTCTGTGACCCGGTATGCCCATAAGCTTAACAGCACAGTATTCTAATGCGGAAAATGCGCATTACTAGACTAGTTTCAATCTAACTACCAGAGAAGTCAGTGATCTCCTACCCGGTCATCCTCTTCCGGCATCCCCCTGACTGTTCTTAAAGGGATTTTGCACAACTTATTTCGCAGAAAATCGCAGCCCGAATATAGCTCGATTTCTTCGTGTGCTATTTCGAAAGCCCTTTGGCCCCAGTACAATAGACGAAGAACACAGAAAGTTCCACGCCATTCAATTTCCAATCTCGCAGCTGAGTTTACCGGTCATTGGAAGAAAAGCTACGTTCACCAAACTCAGCAGAAAGGACCTGAGATAACTGGTGGGTGCAATCACAGCGCACAACGCCTGTGGTCAGCATATGGCTGCCGTGGGGGTCATCGACAGCCCGATATGCCTATCCTATCTTGAGGATGACGACACTGCAGAGCATTTTCTCTGTAGCTGTCCGCCGTTTTCCAGAATCAGACTTAGCATATTGGGTTGCGATATACTTTGTATGGATAAAGTTCATACTCTTCCTCTTGCGGATCTCTTAAGATTCACCAATGAATCCAAGAGATTTGTGGAAGAGTGACCTCAAACTAATTTTTCCGTCTTACCACCCACATTTTATCTTTCCTATCTGTATTCTTTCTTCCGAAATCTATCAGGGTGTCGTACAATGGTCTCCTGACTGAGTGCTTGGACTTGTCCAACCACCTCACAAATCTAATCTAATCTACTTTCTCTGTAAATCGTCGGGTTTGGCAGCTAGATACTTAAGGCCACTGTGTGTTCATTTTTTTGACAGCCTGAGGCAGTGCGCCAACCTAAATCCCATCAAACTTCTCCGCTACATCAACAGCTCTGATTGTCTGCAGATATATGCCCGTTGAAGGTCTCAAAATGGTATCAAAACTGCACTTTATTGCTACTTGGAGAGTGCCAAACTGGTACTTCAACCATTTCGTCTACCTGCCTACCTACCAGGAAGCTCAGAGCGTTAATCGCTGTCTGTTTATCAGCGATTCTACAGCTTTATTGAAAACAAGTACCTCCACTTGGAAAACATTGCAGCGACTCTAAAGCCAAAATTGAAACTTAATTGAGAGCTTCTCGCAGAAAAGAAAAGGAAAAACAAGATAATAGACTCCTCCACCAATATTTGAATGTAACTTCGCACCATCCGAGCAGATGCTGCGCTCTTTCCATTTCTCAATTGAAGGGCATGTGGTTTTAGAAGCATCCGCTCGCAGCTAGCCAGGGATCCATATAAATACTTTAGTGCTTAACGTGAAGGGTATATTTCTCATACCTCCATACATTTTTTAATCTTCCATTGCTTAAACGATTTCTCAGTGCATTCAATTTCACACACACAGATCCATTTATCTCCGTCTTTGCAGTCACTCTGCACAACAGCATTTTTCTATTTTTCTTTGGACACCTCCACCTCAGCTAACGGCATCAGTTGATGCAATCGTGCATGCGTTAATGCCTGAATAGCTAGCTGCCTTTGCATCTATGTGTGACTATGTCAAGGCATGAGTGTTTCTGTATAGCAGTGCACCTAAGCTTAGCGAAGAAAAAAGTATAGTAGTAAGCTGTAGATGCAATGGCTGTGGAAAGAGCGGATGCACAAACGAAAAGTTAACAAATTTAATTACTGATGGAGAAGATGTTATCCTTTGCGCATGCACAAGCACATAAACACCTATGAGTATAAGCGTATTTCTATCGCAATCTATGAGTAAACAAAACAAAAAGGCATGACAGGACAAAATAAATTAATGCTTAAAGGCATTCCTTTGTGAGTTACGAGGCAAAAGAGAATATGAAATTATAAAAACAAGTAGAAGTATGAAAGCATTAAAAAAATAGGGTAATAATTAAGCGGAGAAAGAAAACTGGCGAAATAGAGAGGGCGCTCGGGCAATTTAGAAAGAAATAGGAAAATTTAATAGACCAGATAAGAAGATACACAAAAAGGGTGAGCAAAAAACAAGCAAAAGGACGATAGGGTGCTGCATTCGCTTCTTCTTTCCATCCTTTAGTACTTATTCAACAATTGTTGTTGTTGTGTAGTCGTAAAGGTAGCACGTGATAGTTGCATTTTTATCTATTCCACTTTTCTCCTCGTTTGTTTGTTTGCGTTCACAGCATTTGGCTGCCAGATTCAATTTTGTTATCAACGCCAATGCCATCAGCAAACCATTACTGGCTTTTAGCAAAATGTTCCACAGCGGTGCTTGCATGGAATACGAGCAAATGAGCAAATGAGTGCTAAGAGGGTAAGTGATGAAATAACCGTTTATGTGCTTAAATAAAGAATGCACACACATACATACACACTTTTGTGTTTATGAGATTGGAAATAAAGGTGGGAAGAAGGGCGAAATTGCGTTTTCGTACTGAATTCAAATGTAGAAAAAATTAATATAAAAAAATGGATTTCATATTTTTGGAAACATCTCATTTGATCACATTTGAACATCAGGTGCATTCAAGTGAGCGTATCTCATCTGCCTATTTCCTAGCGGATTTTTCATAATTGAATTCTCCAAGCATGGAGTCCAAGCTGCTACGAGGCTTATTTGTGCATTAAAAACGCATACAACCCGTACGACAGCGAGCAAAATAATTTTTTAAACCTCAACCAAAAAGTGGCACAAGACTAATCAACCTGTCGGAGGGTTTAAAAATTTTTTAAATCAATTATATTTAACACTGTCTAGTTCAGCTGCAGTATGTAAACAGACAAGGAAGGTCTGACAAAGATTTCTGTGTTTGGCATTTTTTGTTTTCATTTAGCAAAAAAGCTATTCAAAACCAAAATTGTATGACTAATTTTGCGCTGCCTTGTATATGAAAACACACAGCTCATCTGCTAGAAGAGCGTCATAGCTCATCAAATCAAAAATTCGAAAATAACGACTTCAAAGTTTTCAATTTACTATGCCTTTCCAAAGGGAAATTTTTGCCATTCTGAAAGTAGCAGAATGGATAATTGAGAAGAGATGCAGCCTGACTGTCACTAAAGGCTCTGGAGAACGCAAAGCAAACCTCAAACATTGTTAAGGCCACCCGGTGGTCTATAATTTGCAAAAAATCGATTTTTTTCGATATTTCGAAAGTATAGTATCTTAAGAATATACTGTGCAATTTTCATGCAGAAATTCCCAATATTATAGCTTCTACAGCCCATTAACCAGGTAGAGAGCGGTCCGCGCCCTCCTGTACCTCAAACTTTAAACTCGATTTTCTCGAAACTACTTTTTTCGGCACGGCGGGGATGAAAACAAAAAAACTATTCAACCGATTCACTTGAAATTTGGATATGTTGTTCACAACATGTATCGCTATCGTCGGAACTAGAACCATAATTTTATTTAATTAATTTCCTATTTTTTAAACTAAAAAACTAGTGAAAAAACCCCGATTTTACGATTTTTTTTTTTTTCAAAAGTGCGCCATTTTGTCAATTTTTCATTTTTTCGATTTGTTCTAGTTCCGACCATAACTGTACTCTTTCTGATTAAGAATCTTCTTGAATTTTGTGTTTCAGATGAGTAGAAGTCTCGAAATCATCTACACCGTCCGGGTTCGATTTTTCGAGAGGGTCATCGTCAGCGGCATTCTTATAATAATAAATATTGTTTCAAAAGTAAAAAAATTTTTTTTTTTTGTATGCTCAATAAACGTACTAATAAGCCCAAAAAGTTGAAACATCGTTTTCTAAATTTTTAATGGCAAAAAACAAATCGTGAAAATAGGTGAAATTTTCGTGCTCTAGACCACCGGGTACCCTTAAGCAATGTTAGAAGAAGCTTAATTCTTTTGCTTGTTCTTATAAGGACTTCAGGACACCGCGGTGTTCAAGGAAATGAAATTCCCTATGGATTGGCCAACTCCGGGTCAGCGGTTACCCAACAGCAACCAGAGCCAATAATCGGTATCAGTTCTACAGGAATCATGAATTGGATCAGCGATTATGTACGCAATTTACATAAAGAGCAATGGTCCAGTCTAGAGCACTGAAGTGTTTTATAACAAACCCAAACAGCAAACTGTCCAACTTTGTTCTATTGGGTTGTTCGGAAAGTAATTTAATTTTTTTTGATGAAAATGAAAGACGATCTTAAACCCAGGCCTTTTAGGTGGTCATAAACAGTTGAATTCGATAAATTTAACCTCTCACCAATCTCACGTGTTGTTATACGCCGGTTTGCATCAACTAAAGCCTTTATCGCGTCTTTATCAGCTTCAGCCGACCTTCCAGAACGTGGTGCATCTTCGACACCAAAATTACTGGATCGAAATTTTGCAAACCAGTGCAAGCACTAGCCTATTGTCAATACATCTTCTCCATACACAACGGTTAATTCATTTCTTGCTTGAACAGTATTTTTACCTCTTCTATAGTAAAAAAGTAAAATATGACGAAAATGCTGCTTATTGCTCTCCATATTTAAAACGGCACGGACCAAAAACTACTGCATAAAATCAATTCAACTTATTCACACACAAGTTTTGCTATACCAGCTGTCAAAACATATAATGCCAATGCGACTTAAGTGTGAAGTTAGCTGTGAAAAAATACAATTGAATCCTCTGTCGGGAAAAAAACGAAATTACTTTCCGAACAACCCAATAAAACTTATGGTAGAAAAGATGTTCGGTTGATGGTTAGCATTATTACAGAACACAATCCATAGGACTTAATTGCTTAAGTTTTTATTTATTTATAATTTTTTTTTGTTTAATTTTAATTTTTAGTGTTGTTATTATTTTGTTGTTTTATTTTGATTGGTAGATTTAAGAAGGGTGTTTTAAATTTGTATTTAGTTTTAAATAAATTAAGTATTTTTTTAAATTTAAATTTAATTTTATTTAATTAATTTTTGATTTTCATTACTTTATTCTTTCATAAAATATTTGGAGTTTTTTCAATTTTTGTATATTTAAAAAGATTTTTTAATCTAAAATTTTTTTGTATTTATTATTTTTATTTTTATATTTTTTTATTTTTATGAATTTGTTTCTTCTTTTGTTGTTTTATTTTTATTACTGTAATTTTTTCTGGCCTGTGGATATTTTAAACTTTGATGTTCTAAAAAATTAAAATTTTTTTTGGGATTTTTCCGTATTTACTATTTTGTTTTTACTTAAACTATTTTTTTTTTATTTTAGTTGTTTTTTCCATAACTATAAAGTACTTTTAAAATTTTTACTCATGTATATATGTACATACTTATACAACATTGTTTTTTTTTTCTCATTTTTTATAAAAAACCCGAATTGCCTGTCTTGCCTGGAGAAAGCGGATAACACTAAACATTTTGTCTGTCCTGTCTTTTGCTAGAGTAAGGCTACGATTTTTCAAACGAGGAAGATATTCTCATATTTGCCAAAGAATCCAGAAAATTCTCACAGGACTAGCTATGCCCCTCTCTGCCTCTATTCTATCCTATCTCTTTCTCTCTGTCACTTCTCTTCACTCGTCACTTATCTACACTTTTACTTTTCAGAGATTCGCATATAATGGGCTTTTTAGCCTGATTGTTTTAAGAGTTACCAAATCTCTCAGTGCTTCTTTGCTCGCCTTTTTCAAATTTCATGCCTCCCTCGGTAAGAATTAGAATATTTATGCACCTAATAGAATTACGGCTAATATATTATATATAGCCATACATTTTTTAAATATCATATACGAGCAGATGGAAAATGCCACTGAAATTACCTGAATTTTTTATATTTTGGTCGGCACAGACAAGCAAGTACAGCACTCAGACAACATTAAGTCCATTGTACTGCACTCGGGTTCCCTTTTTAATTTCCTTTTCCTAAGACTTCAAGCCTTATTCGAGCGATGCCGAGCAGACGCACAGAAACTGGCCCGCGTCTCGTTCTCCCCTCCACATGCTGGGCAGAGTGGACTGTCTGAGATGACTACCGTTTCCATGTGCTTCACTCATAGAAAGTGGCCCATCATCAATCCAACCAGCTGCCTACAGTCCCCTCTGCTTAATAACAGGAAGATCTGCGACAGTCTCTCAGTCGCTCTCAGCCTGCCAGACTCGCTTGTGGATTAAAATAACCTTTTTGCTAACTGTGGCTTTGATGGTTGCAAAATGGAGTTGCAGAAGGAGCTCTGGGCCAAAGAAGTTGGCCTCAGAGTCGCAAGAGTCAGAGATCTTGTTACCCGCGATATCCACGTGTCCCACGTTAGCATCATTAGTTGTATCCCGCTGGATTCCACGTAGACACCAGAGCCGAAACCGTGCTTTCTCTCTTTTTAAGTACGACTCTTGATGGCATGGAGTCAAGGGGCATGGCGAGGGTCGTTGGATCGAAGTCCATACGTTCTCTATTGTCCAATGCCGTACAGGGGCCATACCAACTCCCATTGTGTGTCAGCCTGTAGATGGTCTTCAAGGTCTCTCCTTGGATGAAAACATCAACTGGTGGCTATAGTGCGTTCTAATCTCGATAAGGTCCTCCTGACTCCCACGACAGGGAGTGTACTCATCCAGACCACTGATGAATAGGTGATAAGAGGTCTTATCGTACCCGTGTAGATCCATAGGATTTTGCTAGGAGAAATACCTCACGTTTTCCCAAAGACACGTTTGCACCGCCAGAAAGGTTTCAGTGCTTTGCATGTTTTTGTTTCAACGTGTGATTTCCAAAGAAGTTTACTATCGAGGATTACTCCAAGATATTCTTTGCATAGCTGAATTGTGACTCCGTTTACCTTAAGCAGAACGAGTCCATCGAGCTTCCTCATTCTGGTAAAGACGACAATACCAGTCTTGGTAGGGTTTGGCAGCCGCATCGCACATAGAAACAGCTATACCTCTTAGACCGCGAAATAGGTCCGTTGTGAGCACCTTACTTATCTAAAACATTTTTTCAGATTAGAACACTCCTACAAACACTCCGAGGAAATGAATGATATTTATGAGCGCGCAAGGATCAAAACTATAATTCCCAGCACTCAAAATCAGTTTTTATTTTATTTAACAAAGAAGTTATTCAAAAACAAAATTGGATAATTAATTTTGCGCCACCTTGTACAAGGTACATCCAAATTGGTGTGGAGCTTAAAAAAATCCAAGCGGGTACGTTGTATTGACGGTATCGCTTTGGAAGCACTCCAACCAACCAACCAAAGTACGAATGATTCAAATTCTGTTGTTCGAGTGATGATACTGCGATCGCCCGTTGAGTTCATGAAAGTTGTGGAGCTTTTTAAAATAATGTACAGTAAGCGCTTTGGGCTTTGTGATAACCTTTCTAAAAGGTTACTTTCTAAAGTACTCTACTCGAACTACTCGATGGGAAGCAAGTGCAAAATGGCATTAAGGATAGCACTGCGACAAGTTATACATGCTTCGATGATGCCATGAACACTTTTTTTCAGACTCACTCCCTTCAACGGTAATATTATTAAATTTCGTTTATTTTCAATTAATTTCAAATTTTTTGGGTATCCACAGTGAAATCAGAAGTTTTCCCCCTATGCAACGCGTCTTAACAGTATAGAATTACGACCAAAATCGACTATCGTAGTATCGATGTAACCCCTAACCCTAGGTATAGAGAATTCGATGTTCAAATTTTTTTTCTAGAAAAGAGATGCACGCTTATGTAAGTAGAGTTGGCTGTCGCACTAAAATTAGCTATTTCCAGTCAAAGCACAGAATTTATCATACTTTAGGACATCCACACGAAACACATTCACCTAGGATGCACGGGAAATATATATTATATATACATATCTACTTCAACTCAACACGGGAGTATTCACAAGCCGGACGCTTTTGAAGATATCTTTATTTATCTGATATTATTTACTGAAACAAATATTTAGTAGATATATGTATAATATATATATATTTTTTTTAATATTTCCACTATAATTTCAAGGGCCGATGTTGAATGTGAACCACACCTAAACGTTAAGTTTTTTTCCGCATTTCATTTGACATTTTTCAATTTCAGACTAATTCAATTTGAACCATGGAAAGATACACATTTAAGCAACGCGATAAAGTTATTCAGGCTTATTTTGAAAACGGGCGTTCAAATCAAAATGCATATCGGGCACTTCGTGATTTTTTCGGTCAATTTAATCGTCCAAATGTGCGTACAATCGGAAAAATTGTGCAAAAGTTTGAGCAAACCGGGTCTGTAGAGGAAAAATGGTACCTCTCATGCTCGCCGTTGATGAAAATTATGCATAAAGACTTGCATTTACACGCTTACAAGGTGCAATTGACTCAAGAACTAAAGCCTCTTGACCATTTCAAGCGTCGTCAATGGTCAGAATGGTGGCAGGAAATGGCAACAGTGAATGACCAATTTTCGAAGAAAATCATCTTCAGTGATGAGGCACATTTTCACCTCAGTGGATTCGTCAATAAGCAGAATTACCGCATTTGGGCGAATGATAATGCAAGAGTGATTGCCGAAAAACCAATGCACCTACAAAGAGTGACTGTTTGGTGCGGTTTATGGGCCGGCGGCATCAAAGGGCCGTATTTTTTCCAAAATGAGGCCGGTCAGGCAGTTACTGTGAATAGTGTTCGCTATCGTGAGATGATAACGAACTTTTTATGGCCCGAATTGGAAGATATGGATGTGGACGATATGTGGTTTCAACAGGACGGTGCCACTTGTCACACAGCTAACGAAACAATGGCTCTTTTGCGTGAAAAATTTGATGGTCGAATATCTCACGTCGCGGCGATGTCAATTGGCCGCCTAGATCATGTGATTTGACACCGTTGGACTTCTTTCTTTGGGGTTATTTGAAAGAAAAGGTGTACGTCGATAAATCAGCAACAATTCAAGAGCTAAAGGATGAGATAATTCGGCACATTAACGGCGTAGAACCTCAATTAT
This sequence comes from Anastrepha obliqua, assembly GCF_027943255.1. Lineage (NCBI taxonomy): Eukaryota > Metazoa > Arthropoda > Insecta > Diptera > Tephritidae > Anastrepha > Anastrepha obliqua. The sequence continues at coordinate 107,818,398 of NC_072894.1, read as the reverse complement.
GCCTCAGCGTCATTGAAAACTTGGACCGAGGCCGCGGCGGCCATTTGGCCGATATTTTGTTCTATACGTAATTGATCTATACCAGTATTATCATATAAAAGAGAAATGACAATAATTTAAAAAAAATTGTATTTTATTCAAAATCCACACCGGCCCTTTAAACTTAACTTTTTTCATGCGCTCCTGATTTTTAGTGGAAATTTAAAAATAGTACAACTCAGGAATAGCACTGTGTTGAACCAAAATATTTTTATGAATGCCTCGAAATATACAAAGTAGTGTGACTCGCTTGGAAAAACAGCAATGATTTTATTTTATATGGTGTACGTGGCACCTTAATGTGCCAATGCTTGCTCCACATGACCTCAAAAGTCATCAACCCATTTCTAAATCATTTGAACAGCTCCTGCGGCGGCGAGTGTTAAATGATTTATGACCAAATTAAACTAAGTAAAAGCCAGTTTGACTTCGCAATTATTTACACTGTGCTGTGCGACCAATACTCATAAAAATGCAAGCACAACAAAAAACAAAGCAAAAACAAAAACATTTGACCTGCTCGTTAGTCGTGTTTGTTTGTCATTTCTTTTTGTGCTTTTTTCCTTTTTTTTTGTGGTAAGTAAACACACACACACTCACATTTATTTTTCAGTGATTCTTTATCCTCCTTTTTCGTTTTTCTTGCTTATTTATTCAACATATCATGCCCTGTCTGCTCCCTTTAACTTACTCTCTTTTTCCATTTATTTCCTTTTGTCTCTTTCCACTCTTCTCCTCTTACCCAGAAAAAGATTTGTGGCTGGCTACTGGTAGATGTAATACAATCGTGGTCTAATGAATTAAAACCACAGAACAGAAAATCAACTACAGTGAAGTCAACAAAAATGCGCGGAAAGGAGGAAATAATTGAAATTGAGAAGGCAAATAAAAATTGTGGAAAAAAACAATTTAATTAAATTAGGGTTTTCCAATAAGTGCGGATCGATGTTGAAGTGGAATAAAACAAGTTAAGTGCGAGATATGAAGTGCGAGAGTTACAATGTATTGACCAGTCAATTAATTGTATATATTTTAAAGGATTTTTAACAGAAGTGGAAAATTAATCAGCCTATCGGAAGATTGTCGTACGCCATTGACACTTCTGAACTACTCAGCACGAAAAGGATTTGCCTATATGCCACGATGTCTGAATTTGGTAAACCCTCCCAAAACTAATACGCAGGCCCGACGATAGGGGGGGTATCGGAGACTTTTTTCCCCGGGCCCGGAGTTCTCAGAGGGGCCCGGACTCGAGACTATACCTATTTATAAGAATTAGACACAATTGAAAAGGGCCCGCATTTGCAATTTTCCCCCGGAGCCCGGATATGCTCTCTACGGCCCTGCTAATACGGCTATGCAAAATAATGTTGCTTAATACCAGCAGCTCAGTCAGAATTGAGGAGGACCTCTCCGAGCCATTTGGTACCAAACAAGGCTTTCGAAAGGGTGACTTCTTGAACCTGATGCTGGAAAAGATCATAGGAGCCGCTTTTTTATCAGTAAAAAAGTTATTAAGAAACCAAATTGGGTGACTTATTTTGCGCCAACTTGTACTAAATCGCAACTATCATCAGTTATCTTCCTGTTAGAGTGCCATCAATAGGCTCCTGGAATCAGCACGCGTCATTCTCTCCAAGTTAAGCCCCATTCCGTTATTTTTTTTTTTGATCCCCGACTATGTCAACTTTGGCGCCTACATTCGTGGGCAGCTTAGACGAATTTGGGTGCCTGAAATGCAGCTTCAAGGGAACCAAAGGAAATTTTTTTTTAATCATATAATTACTGGCAGCGCAAAATGGGTTCACTATGAGAACTATAAACGCAGCAAATCATATGTGCAGCCCGCCTAACCAGGCACATCGACTCCACAGCGAAATATTCGTAGTTCGAAGGTGTTGCTCTATACTTGATTTAGGTGGTGTATTCAAAAAGTATCGCGAATTTTGTGTTTTTTTTTTTTTTTTTTTTTTTGAAAAATTATTTATCTATTCATTAATATCTATTTTTTGTCCCCTTCAAAGTAATCCCCATGAGATATTATGCACCTGTGCCAACGTTTTTTCCAATCTTCACAGCACTTCAAAAAAAAATTTTTTTTTATCTTGTTCAGCTCCTCCTTCGATGCCGTTTTTATCTCGTCAATCGTAGCGTAGCGTCGTCCTTTCATGGGCCTCTTCAGTTTCGAGAACAAGAAAAAGTCACAGGGGGCCAGATTTGGGGAATACGGTGGCTGTGACATCATTAGTGTGTTGTTTTTGGCCAAAAAGTCGCGCACAAACAAAGATGTGTGAGCAGAGACGCGATCGTGATGCAGAAGCCAATTTTTGTTCTTCCACAAATCTGGGCGTTTCTGGCGGATTGCTTCGTGCAAATTGCAATTAACTTGCAAGTAATATTCCTCATTAACCGTTTTATCCTGTGGCAAGAACTCATGATGCACAATGCCCCTGCAATCGAAGAAAACGGTAAGCAAAACTTTTACATTCGACCGAACTTGGCGTTCTTTTTTTCGGTCTTGGTTCGTGCGGCAGCTTCCACTGAGATGATTGAGCTTTGGTTTTCACGTCTTAACCATAAACTCACGATTCGTCACCAGTTGTGACACTATGGAGCAAATTTGGGTCGTCGCGAACAGAGTCCAACATCTCATTAGCAATGTTCATGCAATGCTGCTTTTGGTCGAAATTGAGCAGTTTTGGTAAGAATTTTGCGGCGACCCGTCTCATGCCCAAGTCATTGAAAAAAATCGAATGGCACGAGCCAATCAATATGTCTAGGTCCCAGCAACTTCTCTAACGGTGATTCGACGATTGGTCAATACCATTTTCTTCGCTTTTTTTTCGTCTGTTGTTGAAGTCCTCGGGCGTCCGGCATGGACGAACAGACAGTTTTTTTTTTTTTGGTACCAAATGTAGGGTTCAAAATGCCTTCGCACTTACAGCGCCCGTCGTCAACTGCATCGAATAGTGTAGCCACTAAAACAATTTCTCCTCCTCTCCTGGGGAGACTCCCTTCCCGGAACTACTTTTTGCATTATTTCGGGAAGGTCCAGAACGGTGTCCATTAAATGGACCACTACTATTCACCCACGCCTGGATCCAACATATTTGTAGACAGCTTCATACTATAGGCTCGTTGTCTAATGTTTCTGTGCTGTCATACCGGAGGTATGTGGTACATGCTCCCACGCTCTTCGCACATGGGCGTATGAAGGTTATACGCTATCGATAGTTTCTTTTGCATCTGCAGCAAAACAGAGACATCGGAAGATGTTGCGATAATATTATACGCTCTTAAGCAGTCGTGAGCACTTGACTCGAGCGTCCGTGACTTGTCGCTAGTTCGTGGGCAATCCACCTCCTGTCGAGGGCGGATTATTTCTCTGCGTTCTGGACGACCAGACATGAGTCCTTCTAAGTGACCTAAGCCACGAGCTTAACTCTTGGGCTATACGCTATGGCCTAAGTTTGGCCTATGGCCACACCAGATCCAAGGCTCCAATTTTCATCCGATAAATATTTGCGGTGGACAAACTCCCTCACTTTCACCCAGTGCAAAGTACTAAAGAGTAATTTTGGACTTCAAGCTTAGCTGGAAATTAAATATAGAAGAACGGGTAAGGAAAACAGAAATTGTTTTATATGCCTGTACGAGTATGCTTGGAAGAAGATGGGGTCTTCAACCAAATTATACATTATGACTGTATAAGGTGGCTATACGACCAATTTCATCATATGGATAAGCTCTGGGGAGAGATTACAACATCAAATTACTTCTTCTTCTTAATTGGCGCGATAACCGCTTACGCGATTTTGGCCGAGATTAACAAAGCGCGCCAGTCGTTTCTTTCACGTGCTAACCGGCGCCAATTGGACACACCAAGTGAAGCCAAGTCCTTCTCCACCTGATCTTTCCAACGCAGAGGAGGCCTTCCTCTTCCTCTGCTACCACCAGCTGGTACTGCATCGAATACTTTCAAAGCCGGAGCGTTTGTATCCATTCGGACGACATGACCCAGCCAACGAAGCCGCTGGATCTGCGATATTCGCCGTTGCCAACGTGCAAAGGTCCAAAAATCTTACGCAGAATCTTTCTCTCGAACACTCCAAGCGTCGCTTCATCGGATGTTGTCATCGTCCAAGCTTCTGCGCCATACGTTAGGACGGGCATGATGAGAGTCTTGTAGAGTGTTAATTTTGTTCGTCGAGAGAGGACTTTACTGCTCAATTGCCTACTTAGTCCAAAGTAGCACTTGTTGGCAAGAGAGATTCTACGTTGGATTTCAAGGCTGACATTGTTATCGGTGTTAATGCTGGTTCCTAAATACACGAAGTCTTTTACAACCTCAAAATTATAACTGTCAACAGTGACGTGGGTGCCGATACGCGAGTGCGCCGACTGTTTGTTTGAAGACAAATTACTTAGCAGACTATAAAGACCAGCCTGTGCAATAACAGTCGGTGCAATCAGATCATGTCCGAGGGAGGCTCTTAATGCAGTGACACTTGATATTCCGATAGATCTACATATCAATAAGAGGGCAACCATGAGTGCATTTAGATGAAATGAAGTGAGCTGTTGGAAGTAAAAAGCGGATGGTCATGCGAGTCTATTATTGCGACAACCTCAGTACACATCAGAGAGGACTGATTACATCGTCCCGACGGTAACATTCAAAAGAAATTTTTCCACTCTCTTTCCATCTCAGCAGGAATGGAGTGAGGAATTCGCACTCAACAGCTCCGACACTATAGTCTACACAAATGGCAAATGGATTGAGGTTGGAACAGGCATATATTCTCATAGACTTAGAATTGAAAAATCTGTGCGTCTTCCTAATGCTTTCAGGCGTAAGTACTGACAGTTGCGGAAGCTTTTCGGTTACTAATTTACGCAGATTTCTCTTTTAAGCGAAATATCGCTATTCTTTCAGATAGAGCTGCAATCCAGGCACTGGATTCGAATACAATAATCGAACACTGTAGAAATAGCCTTACTACCTTGAGTGAAAGCCATAACACTACCTTAATCTGGGTCTCGGGTCATCGGAACATTGAATGTAACAAATAAGCAGATGAACTGACAAGAGGGAGACGTGTCATGAATAACTTTCTTGCAGAATCAGTATTCACACCACTGGGTGCAATCAAGAACACAATTTCCACGAAATACCTCCAAACGGCGGATTGCAGATGGAGAGACCATGCAAAATGTGGAATGTTATGGCCCACCTACAACCTCAAAAAATCGTCAACACTGTTACGCATGAAACGACGGGACGCCTACAGATTCACGGTAGTCATTTTGATCTATCGAAGAAGCAGCTAAAATGGGTATCACTCACTACATACAGTCGCAGTTGTAAACAAGCGGAGAAAAAGGAAACAATTTTCCATTTCCTCAGTGAGTGCCCTGCCTTGTGCACGGAGAGAATGTCAACTTTTGGCAAACCACTGTTCGAGAGTCTCGAGCAACTGTCTTGCTTAGACGTGAACAACCTAAAATGGTTCTTAAACCTCACAGACTGGATATAGTCTGCTATAAATAATCGTTAAACAAGTTGGTACCAAGTCACCACTAAACATTGCACCGCACAAGTAAAATCCTAGCGGGATCAAATCGCTCGTTCTTGGTTGCTAATTTATCGCTTTACGTCATCTCAGCGAGGGACAACCATAACCTCAAATTGTAGTATTATTACCAGACACTGCTGAATTTTGTAATCGTGCCTTGGTGATTTGGCATAGCTGACTGGAAAATGAAAACAAAAACAGATTTGATAGATGCCACCAAAACAGCAATACCGCCACAATCTATGAATCTATGAACATCGACTCATCCCAATTGGAAACCCCTATAGTAGCAAAGATAGTAGCTAATAAAACAAATGGAAACTTGAACAAAAACACATAAAACAAAATCATCAAGTACTAAATTCAATAAAACCCTTGCCGACAGACGATAGCCGAAAGCATGGAATGCTGAGGACTAACGGTAGACACGAAAATAAATAACACAAATAGTGATGCTTGGAAAAAGTGAAAAAAAAACGAGAATGAAAAAAAAAATCAACGAAAGCACCAGGATGGAAGACACAAAACAAAACACAAGAGGGCGAAATAATGGGAAAGCCATTCCATTACTCATACTAAAGCAGATTAAAAACAGAAGAATTAAAAGAAGCAGATGGAAAAGAAAAACATGAGCAAAAAACGAATCGTAAAACATAAAAGCATAGTTTATGTGATCAAAAGTTAGAAATGGAATAACTGAAATAATCAGCTCAACTCTGAGTGTGCTTACGATACAAAGAAGATATTAGGAGCGACAGGAAAACCTCTCGGGTATGTTAGCGCCACTCAGTGATGTATTGACGTGAAGGCATACCATAAATATCAACACATAGGGAAAGCACTTGAGAAGGATTAAATACCTGGTAATTTGTTGAATCGCAAAAATGCTTAGAAGAACCGCAGCAGCTCTTGAAAATGTACCTACATATTTCACTATTTATCAGAGAGTATTAAAAAAAAAGGTTTTTTTTAATCCAACAATAGCTGTATTCTTTTACATCCGACCTGGAAAAGAACGCCCAAAACCGCTTATACTATTTTTTATTGGTATGACCTGTCAATCTATGATCTGAAAGTACCGGGGATGTTTAAATCAAACAAAACGTAGCTAAATTTCAGACAAATTTATTTTATCTTCTTCAAAATATGACCCGCCTGAAGCAACACTCATGTGCCAACGTTTAACCCAATCCTCCATGTACCCCTGGTAGGCCGACGAAGCAATGGCCTTCAGCTCCTTCGTCGCATTCTCTTTGATCTCCTCTATCGACTGAAATCTTCTTCCACGAAGTGGTAAATTCAACTTGGGAAACAAAAAGAACTTGAACGGGGCCATATCAGATGAATACGGTGCTTGCACGATGGTATTTACTTGGTGCTTGGTCAAATAATCGAGCACAATTTCGAATCGGTGCGATGGCGCGTTATCATCATGCAAAATCCAAGAATTGTTTGCCCACATTTCCGGTCGGCTAGATAGACATTAATGATCCGATGGCGCCATTGCTATATTGGATAACATTTTAGGCTCATCAAACTTGAACAGCTTACGTGAGGTAACCGCAATGTCTTCTTGCAGGAGTTTCATAGGTACACTGCAACAGTTTCTCGTCGGAAACTGTCATTGAAGTTAACCAAATGTATGCACGTGACCTTTTTCTGATCCTCTCACCTTCAGCATCCGTTTTGATGGGCGTAGGTACCTACCGGATGTCGATCCTACTCCACGGTGCTCAAAAGCGTATCAAATCAATGCGTTAATCAGCACCCTAAAACGCTAAACGCATTTACGGTACGAATTGGTAGTGTTGAGTAGACACTTTAGCCGTATTTTGGGTCCGATACCCGGATGCAATAGAAGTCCATATCGGACCAAAAAGGCTCCACCCGTATCTGGGTGTTAAACCACAACCACTACGATACTCCGCGAGTAGCCCTCCTCACAAACAGGTCGGAACGAACTCCGTGGGCTCCCTCGGTGCCAGATTTAAGTATTCGATCAGACTTCGTAGCCAAGTCTACTACCAATTCAGCTTCCATACAGCTGTGCTATAGTTGTCATACCCCAAACCTCACAATAGCACACAACTCTAGCTAACCAACTTAACACCCAACATTTCTTCGCCGTCTAAACACTTCACACGCATACCGAGCTAACATTTCGATGTTCCGATGGGTGGAGACTACACCAATCACATCACACCGTTCATCGGTCCAACTAATCCCTACACGGAAAGATTCCTAATATCTGAGTACATCGGGCATTTGCAGAGGATATGCAGCCAGTCCTCTCTCGGCGACCCACAAAGATATTTCTCACTTACAGACAGTTGCAAAAAGGCATTAAGAGGCCCCCAGTCCTTATAAAGAGGAAACCCAAGCTAAGGGAAAATCCTAGTCTTACAAAGAGGAAACCCAAGCTAAGGGTCCAAAGTCCGGATTTTCCCCGTCAAATGAAACGTTCCGAATGTACTCATATATCATACGACCATCAAGGCTGTTGTCGCAGCGGTCTGGCCACCTACTTATCTCACACACATTCAGAAGCCTCTTGCACTCCAAATACTCCTGTTCCACACCACCGTCCGATAACCATGATTCTTGCAGCAGCGGCATACTAATCCTCCTTCTCAACCTGAAATCAAATATACGCATTCCAGAAAATGCTCATCCAAATATACCTGTAAAGCATCTGTACTCACAGTTCCGCAAACAGACAACAGCTGCTAATACCAATTCGTCCCATACAGCAGCCCGATAAGTGGGACAGCCCACGAATAGGCCCCGATATATAATATGATACGGCCAGCAGACGGCTGAGGCCCAACTCACACCTGAGCACGCGTCGTACTTGTCCGACAATTGCCTGCAGCCAATACCATAATCGCATCAAGTGTGGAGTAAAACACATCCTTTCACTCATGTTCAGCCCCAGGTATTTAACTTCCGACTACGCGATCTGAATCCGGTCCAGGTAAGATCCAGATCTCAAGATCGCTGAGCTGCCAAAAATGGAAAGGCGTTGTTCAATTGATTTGTGGATCCACACGCCAAAAACTTACGAATTACAAGTGATATGCTAAAAGAGAAAACCAAGTTGTTGCATGCCAAAATTCAGGAAAAGTCTGGAGGCTTCCACGCTAGCAATGGTTGGGTTGCAAACTTAAGAAAAAGGCATGAGGTAAAAATTTGTGCAGAAAAGTTAACAAATAAGAGTGACTCCTTCAACCCATTTTTAGAAAAATTTAACAAAGCAATTATGGGTTTAAGTTTGACAAAAGAGCAGATTATTTGGATTATTTTATCTTATGTGATAAAACTATTGGGCGCTCAAAAGAAATTTCAGCTCTGGGGCATAAGATCAGTAAGGAGAGAATAACTTTCTTTGCTCGTAAAAATCCTGCTCAAAATCATAATGCAAAAATAATGTTTATTGGGAAACCAGCAAATTCGCGTTCGAAAACGAAATGAGATGAAACGGCAGCGGTGAAAGCACGTCAACGTATGGCGACACAATACTGTACAGCGGAAGAGATGACAGAGGTTAGGCGAAGTTGACCTTATAATATCTAGGAAAATGCGTAACACCTTGCATTCTTGGAAGCCAACCTCAGACCGCATAATCCTAGCATGCTTCTGCAGTAACGCTCATCGGCACGTTAGCATCGTACAATGTTACGTGGCGACAGAGGACGCTGACTGTGGTGTCAAAGATGAGTTCCTCGCACAGTTAACGGCCACACATAGCTCCATCCGCAGAGGCTCCATCCTCATGGGTGACTTGAATGCGAAAACAACAACAACTCTGACCTAAAACAAATCATGGGCACGCATGGCTGCAACAACAACGGCAGAAGACTAACTGATGCGTGCCAGATATTTCAGCTTGTCATTGGTGGGTCAATCGTCCCCCACAAGGAAATTCATAAATACACTTGCACCTCGCCCAGTGGAACGACTCGTAACCAAATAGTCCATATTTGCGTGAGTCGTAAGTGGACAGACTCGTTACTTGATGTCAGGAACAGGCGGAGAGCCGACATAGACAGCGACCACGAGCTACCGGTGACGTCAAGATCAAGCTGAAATGCAGTAAGAAGAACTACACACCACGCAGGCATAAGCGATTCAACGTCCAGCTGCTGCGCGATTCTGCGACCAAAAAAGAAACAACTAGCGCCTTTCGCGAGAAGCTGCTCACCAATCACAACAACACTGGTAGGGAAGCTACAAACGCCACGCTCAGGCAGATCGCTCGGGAAAAACTTGGCACAATAAAGACCACCAACGGCAAACCATGGATCTCTGACACCACTTGGGACTTCATTCCGCGCAGAAACGAACTTAGAAGGCAACTTATCAGCGATGACTCCCTTCGGCCAGACTACAAAGAGGTGGCGAATCAAGTAAAGAAATCGGCCAGAACATCACGAGAATGGCACTGGACTGGAACCCGCAAGGGAGCAGAGGTCGCGGTCGACCAAAAAACACTTGGAGAAGGTGATGCTGCAAAAACAACAGCACAGAACCGTGTCCGATGGAAGAGTCTTGTCGACTGAGACTCTATGCTCCCGAGAGGAGTGAATAAGAAAAATAAAAAAATCTTGCGTATAAGCCAAATTAAATTATGGGTTTGAATGTGGAAATAACGAATTGAATGAATCAGCTGTTAACCAATGAAAGTCTCGACAAAATAGGTAAAGCCTTTAAAGCCTTTTGTATGTACACTCTGTTATATAAGAGCGTGGTCACTGTCAAATAATAATAACAATTGATTTTTCCGAAATTCGCAAATTTGTTGCAAATTTGGTCGTCAATACTCAATTTAAATACCTCAGTAGCAAGTCCAATCTCCTCCGTTGTCAATGATGGCCTGGCACCGTCGGGACATACTTTCCACTAGTTGTTCTGCATATTCTACCGGAAAAGACCTCCAAATTTTCCAAATTTGTCAAGAAAGTTGATCTAAATTGCATGGCTTGCGTCTGCGAAGCTGCATTTTCATCAGAGCCCACATATTTTCTAAGGGATTTGCATCCAGTGACTGAGATGGCCAATTTAAAGTGACAACTCCGTTTTGCGCTTCACTCGTTATCAACGCACTGCGATATTTCAGTTTATTGGCAAGCAGGTGCCTGCGAATCGTTCCGTAAGATATGTCAACACCTTTTACTTTCAATTTCACAGCAGCTCCACGTAAAGTCAAAGTTGGATCTTTCGAGAACAATGCGAGAATCTGTTTTTCGTCTTTTTTTGAGACTTTGCTTGCACTTCCGCGATCAGGAAAATCATCAACGTTACCGACCTTATTTTATTTATAGTGATTTATCCACTTGCTTCGACTTCTCCAAATATTTCGCAGCAGCAGTTTGTGTTAATTTGGGTCCTTTTTCATGCAAACATAGAAAAATTGCCTCAAAGCGAGAGGCGTAAACAGCACTCATTTCGAAAAACCACTAAATTAAAGGCTAAATTTGACAGACAGCTGACTTTTTATAAAAAGTCCTCCATGCTGAGGTGTCCTCTATGTCATAGAAAAAGAAACAGGACGCTCTGATTTTTTATCTACGTGTAACAGTGACCACGCTCTTATGTAACAGACTGTATATTTTTATATTTTTTTTTTTTATATATTTTTCATAGTTATATATTTTTTTATATAACACTAGCAAACCCGGCCCCCTTCGCTGGGCACACTAAAATAGAATAGATATGGTTTAGAACAGAAAATATATGGTTTTCATATTATTTATTTCTTTATTCTTTATTCAAGCGCTTTGGCATAAACAATATTTTTTGTTTTTCTATTTGTTTTTGAGTAAATATAATATAATATATAAATTGAAAATCAGGAAAAAAGAAGATTGTTTTTGAATTTCAAATCAACGCATATGAATAAACAATCGTCTTTTTTCCTGATCATCCATGAATTTTTCATTTCAATTTATATGTTTTATTAAGCATTGGAGCTTTTTTAACCATTATCCATTTATATTTTTCAAAAAAAAAAACGAAAAAAATTGTTTTTTCCACGAACACATAATTTCATTCGGATTTCACCTTAAATTCTCAAATTTCGTAAGAAATTATTCACTGTTCCAAAATCCACTCCAAAAAAATTCACAAACAATTTTTACATGTTGCACTTACGTTTTTTCCTTATGGCATCCAAATCAGAAAGAAATATTGACATATTGTAACTCACACTGTCAATTTGACAGTTCAGTTCCGCCCCAAGCGTTAAAAAAGTAAGCGACATTATGGCTGGCTCAAAAGAACGCTGTACCCGTTGCCACTGCTCCGAATTACAACCAAACTTTACGAAACCCATTTTCAATACTTACTTAACAATGTGCATAAGTTTGGTTTAATTCGGTGCAAAGACACGGCGGGTCCACGTTTTGGCATATATTTCGAGACCCTAGTCATCAATAGGTATGAAAATTACCCGTATTAAAGCACTTATCAACAGCTTTCATTTGATACCCATATTGTACATACACAACCAAAGGTTACCCGGGTCCACGTTTTGACCTATATCTCGAGACCCCAGTCACGTAGCGGCATGAAAAATACTCTGTACTAAGGCATTCACCAACAGCTTCAATTTGATATCCATATTGTACATACACGTCCGAAGGTTACCCGGGTCCACGTTTTGACCTATATCTCGAGACCCTATCTACCAATAGGTATTCAAACTATACGGAAATCATCTTCAATACCTACTTAACAATGTGTGTAAGTTTGGTTTAATTCGGTTCAAAGACACGGCGGGTCCACGTTTTGGCATATATTTCGAGACCCTAGTCATCAATAGGTATGAAAATTACCCCGTATTAAAGCACTTATCAACAGCTTTCATTTGATATCCATATTGTACAAACACATTCTAGGGTCCACGTTTTGGTCTCTATCTCGAGACCCTAGTCACGGAGCGGATGGAAATACTCTGAACTAAAGCATTCACCAACAGCTTCCATTTGATACCCATATTGTACATACACATCCGAAGGTTACCCGGGTCCACGTTTTGACCTATATCTCGAGCCCTATCCACCAATAGGTATCCAAACTATACGGAAACCATCTTCAATACCTTCTTAGCAATGTGTGTAAGTTTGGTTTAATTCGGTGCAAACACGGCCGGTTAGCGAACACACACAAAAAGTTGACTTTATTTTATATATAAGATTTTTTTCAGTTTGTGTCCGAAAAATCCAAATATCTTACGGAACCCTATTTTTTTCCAAAATAAAATGTAAGCCATGTTACTCTTGGATAATGTAGTTTTCGAATGGTGAAAGAATTTTTAAAATCGCTACTGGACCGATTGAGCCTATTCGTTACAAACAAACAAACAAACAAAGTTTTCCTCTTTATAATATTAGTATAGATATATTTTATTTATATTTGCATGCAGAAGGAAAGCACCGAATAGTAACGTGATGCAGTGTTCTAACTATCGATAATTAAGATAAAATTTCATTACATAGAATATTAAAGCGAATTAAAGCTAATTTAATTACAGGTTCCGCAACCAATCGATAATTGTCTATTCGTGACTGGAGATCCAACAAGCAAAGCAAAATAGGCTTGACTGGCGAAATTCCTAGAAAACCGCTGGAGGTAATCAATACAGGGCACACTTGGTCAGGGAAGTCAACAAATTGAATGCAAAACAAATTTTCCTCTTCTTTTTTTTATAATAATAATAAAAAATTTAAGTGAAAAGTCTATATCAGATGAGTGACAGCTAACTATAACTAGCTTTAAGAGCTTACTTAAAGGCCAACTCGATTTAAGGAAATTTTATGTGAGCACGCCCGAATGTAAAAAAAAGTACACCATACTTGTCACATTAAACGTGAGCGATAAATACAATAACAAAAGGGCGTTTAAAGAGCAGCAATAAGTGATCGTAAATATTTGCATTTTTAACAAAAATTTATGCATTTTTAAAACACATGCATATATAATCGCACTTGAAATATTACACAAATAATAAACGTTGCAAGTGTGCATCTGCAGCTGTTACGAGTAGTCAACCCGTGTGGAACCCGTATCAGATGTGATGAATACTCAAGTGCCGCACATTTATTACAATATTACAGTGTTTTAATGGATTTCCATTCATTTTAATATATGCAAAAAATATTCTACACATATACACATATACATGTTAATGTAGCGTAGCACAGAGCAGGGCATGAGTAGGTGTGAAAATTTGCATTACGGGCGCGTTCTGCTGTAGTACCTGCTTGCAGCTATTGTAGGCAACACGTGTAGAGATAAAAACAAGGAAAAAAACTATATCATGTGTGAGAAAAAATACAACAAAAAATATATATAGAATAAAATAATTGCAAAGTGGAGATGCTCGTAAAATCGTGTGCATAAAGAAACAGCTTAAATAAAAATCTCACAGTGCATTTATTAATACCCAACAGGCAGTAAAACATTGTTTTTCAAACCTTTGAGAAATTTGGATCTCCAATCTGAAAGAAAAATAGTAATACTCAAATTGGTATTTAAAATTATTCTACATAGATCTCAAACCTTTGAGAAATTTAACATTCTCAAGTTGTATCTCCTTCTCTTAAAGAAATTTAAATTCAAAATCATTCTTCGTGGATCTCAAGCCTTTGAGAAATTTAGAACTCTCAAATGGATGTCTAGTATCATTCCTCACTGAAATTCCAACTATTGAGAAATTAATAATTCTCAAGTTGAAATCTAACATAATTCTCGACTGGATCTCAGACCCTTTTTCTTAAATTTTCAAGCTGATATCTAAAATTATACAAAAGACCATGAACTCGAAGTCAAAACCACCAATAAATTCAATCTAATATTATTCACCGATAGATCTCAAAGCTTTGAGAAATTAATTATTCTAGCATTGTTCCAACACTGGATCCCAAACCTTTTTTTTTTTAATTTAAAGCTAGTATTTAACATTATTCTCCACGTGAATCCCAACCCTTTTTTCGAGACCACAAACCCCCAAAGGGTTCTCGGTGTATAGAAGTCACTAGAAGCGGCACAAGAATCAGTTCTTGATACCGACTTGTGGAACATTAGGTATAACGAGATATGCAATACTCGTATAGAAATGGCCTATAGTGCCTTTCGAATCGGATACACAGACGATATCGCCGCAATCACGAAACACCGCACAGTACGAAACCTTGAAGAAGCTCGTAAAAAACTTAACCAAGTAATGATACGGACACAAACGTGGCTGGATTCACGTGAACTCAAATTAGCCACAGAGAAAATGGAGCTAGTACTTCTAACCAAGAGACACATCCCGCTAGAAGTTAGCATGCAAACTTGCTCAAATACGCTAACCACAAAAAAGGTTCTAAGACTGGATTCAAGACTAATCTTCTAGAGCCAAATAAAACACGCAGCAGAGAAAGATGGCATCTCTACTCAGTAAACTGTTGGCAAGCAAAGTGGACCAACGCAAAAAAACCGAAAATAGTGATGGCTACCACGTTGTATGTTCTCTTATACGAAGCTTAACTATGGGCAAATGCGATAAAGGCAAATCACATTTGTAAGCTCCTAGCATCGCTACAACCGACGATAGCTCTATCTACCGCACAGTATCAGGGCCAGCTGTTCAAGTGATAAGCAGTTCAATAGCCTTTGTTAGGATTAAAAAACGAGGAGATGTAAGAAGGAGTTAGCAAACCTGCGGCGCGCGAAATAAAGGACGAAACGATAAGGATATGGCAAGACCGCTAGAAAAACGAAACACGCGTCAGATATACGGCCAGGCTAAGAAGGAACTCAGTATATGGTACAGCGGAAACTTCGGAGAAGTCAATTTCTAAACAACCCAAATGTTTTCGGGGCACTATAATTTCCAGAAATACCTGTTCAAAATAGGGAAATACGAACACTGTACATGCATATGCGATAACGCAGCCAAAGATGACGCCGAACACACCTTCTTCCAATGCATGAGTTGGGAGTATGAACGTCCAACGCTGGAGAATGCAGTCGGTCACATAACCACTGAAAATGTAATCCACAAGATGCTAAGCAGCGATGAAACGTAGGAAATCATCAGGTTTAAGAGAAAAATCCTCCGTATGCAAAAGCGGGACCTGGACGCAGGCACACAAGCACAGTCCTTGTAATGAAGACGATGGAACGCTACCCTGAAGTAATGCGAAAGCGGTTCCAGGGTGAGGGACGGTTCCAAACGAGGGAGAGTTTTTTAGTCGCCAGGCATACCATTGCTGCGACGGTAGCTTTGATGATGCATTACGCATTTTAAATACCCTCATCCGCTAACAAAAACAAACAAATGTTTTCTAAAATTTATATTGAATTAAAAATAAAATAATAGGACTATGTTTAAGTTCGTGCGGTTTTACAACAGATGGCGTAACTTGATTATTATTCCATCGATCCACATTTCCAAACATTCATTGGAGAGCTACTGTCGTAAGGCACAAACGTCAGTATAAGTTTTTTATTTGAAGCGTAAACAACAATATTTTTACCACACTTGAAAATGTCGAATTTCGTGCCAAATAATGTGTTTTTGCGGGGAATTCTTCTTCATTATTTTAATATGAAGAAAAAAGCAGCCGAAAGTCATCGTATCTTGGTGGAAGTTTATGGTGAGCATGCTCTAGCTGAGCGAACGTGCCAGAAGTGGTTTGCACGCTTTAAAAGTGGTGATTTTGGCTTGGAAGACGAAGAACGCGAGGGTGCGCCGCCAAAGTTCATGGATACCGAATTGGAGGAATTGCTCGATCAAGATCCGGCTCAAACGCAAGAAGAGGTTGCAAAAACTTTGGGAGTTGATCAATCAACCATTTCCAAACGTTTAAAAGCCATGGGAATGATCCGAAAGGTAGGCCATTGGGTGCCGTATGAATTGAAGCCAAGAGACGTTGAACGCCGTTTTATGGCATGCGAACAACTGCTTCAACGGCACAAAAGAAAGGGTTTTTTGCATCGAATTGTGACTGGCGATGAAAAGTGGGTCCATTACGACAATCCAAAACGTCGGGCACGTATGGATACCCTGGCCATGCTTCAACATCGACGTCGGCGCAGAATATTCATGGCCTGAAGGTTATGCTGTGTATCTGGTGGGACCAGCTGGGTGTTGTGTATTATGAGCTACTGAAACCGAATGAAACGATTACGGGGGATGTCTACCGACGACAATTGATGCGTTTGAGCCGAGCACTGCGAGAAAAACGGCCGCAATACGCCGATAGACACGACAAAGTTATTTTGCAACATGACAATGCTCGGCCACATGTTGCACAAGTGGTCAAAACATACTTAGAAACGCTCAAATGGGATGTCCTACCCCACCCGCCGTATAGTCCAGACCTTGCGCCATCCGATTACTATCTCTTCCGATCGATGCAACATGGCCTGGCTGACCAGCACTTCCGTAATTACGATGAAGTCAAAAAATGGATCGATTCGTGGATTGCGGCAAAACCGACCGAATTTTTCACAAAGGGAATCCGTGAATTGCCAGAAAGATGGGAAAAAGTAGTAGTAAGCGATGGACAATACTTTGAATATTAAATTTGTAACCATTTTACGTCAATAAAGTTTCAAATTTCGAAAAAAAACCGCACGAACTTAAACATAGTCCTATTAATATTCCGACAAAAAATACAGTACGACCTCCATATAACGACCCTTCATAAAATGATAAACTCAATATAACAAAATTGTTGGTGGATCCCCTAAAAACCTACATTTGTTGCGAAAGTTTCAACACCAAACTACAGTACGACGTCGATAAAACAAACCTTAATAAAGCGATGAGCTCAATATAAGAATTTTTTGGTGAATTCTCTAAAAACTCCACATTTGCTGCGAAATTTTCAACACCGAACTACAGTGCGACCTCGATATAACGAACCTTGATATAACTGTAAACTCACTATAAGACAATTTTTAGTGAGTCTTGAACTCGATCTAACGAACCTTGATAAAGCGATGAGCTCAATATAATAAATTTGTTGGAGAATCCCCTACAATACTCACGATTGTTGAGAAATTTTCCATATCAAACTACAGTACGCCCTCGATCTAACGGACCTTGTTAAAGCGATGAGCTCAATATTACAAATTTGTTGGTGAATCCCCTAAAAAACTCACAATTGTTGAGAAATTTTCCATATCAAACTACAGTACGCCCTCGATATAACTAACCTTGATAAAACATTTTTCATTGCATCGAGGTTTTAATATTTTCTAAATATAATGAAACTATAACTATAACGAAGCATTTCTTCAACCTTTTAACTTCGTTCTATCGAAAAAGGTGTTTAAAGTCACTATAATTCGAAGCAGGTAATCGCCAGAACAAAGCTAAGGATTTTCAATTGGAATGTGAAATCTGTACTGCTGTATGACTGCAAAACATATGGCGTAGCGGTTTCAACAACGAAAAAGCGCCAAACTTCTATAAACCGCATATGGCGGCCAGCTAACTGGAACTCTAAGGACGAGCTACCCACTTGATATTGAAATACACGAACGAAAGTGACTGACTTGAATCCGCAAGGCTCTCGCCGAAGAGGACGGTCGAAAGGAACGAATTCACGACATCTAACGGCTCGTTCACTTGGCTGTACATAAAATCAAAAGTTGCAAATCGACCCCAATGGAATTTATTTATGATACGAGTATATCGGCACCTTACGACCCCAGCCGGCGCGACAGCAAATAATAATAATACGAATTTTACTGCTGTCAAACTATTTATCGAATCATCGATGATCACTTTAGGTATTTTGATCGCTAAAATGGAAATCTAAGTTTAGAGGAGTTGTTTTTTGCCATTTTCATGCGCACGCCCTTAGGTAATCGAATATCACTGTAATAGAAATCATAGTCCCTAATTTTGCATTCGAAATTTAATCAAAATTCTAATCGGATATTTTTCCACTTATTTTTTTAATTTATTTTTTTTTGTAGCCCATTCGATTTCGTGAAAATTTGGTGGGCGCTTGAGATGGCTATTCTCAAAAATTAAGGGAAATGAAACTTGTCTTCAATGTTTCTGGTACCGAAAAAAGCTTTCCAAAATCTTTATTAGCATGCCAATTGATTTATTTGATCAGCTTTGTACTACTTGATGATCTTTGACAGAGTTTCAAAACTAATTTATTGCGTTTTTAGTATTTTTTTTATTAAGAACAAAAAAAAAACAATCCAATTTATTGCGAGCATTGCTAATTATAATGTTCAGACGAACTGGGGTACCAAGGTTGAAATCAAGTTGAGAAACGCAATTTTTTCACACAACCGCATTTCATACAATAAAAAAATTTTGACTCAGCTTGGTTTGAGGTTTTATTGAGAATCAAGGTTATAAATTTGAGAACCACTTTATTTTTCAACACAATCTCAAGTTTATCTCAACCTTAACTGTTTGTTGGGTACACCATCACACACATTAGCATACGCTTTACTTCACATATGCTAAGTGTTCCATGCACACACCCTTAACAGTGACATTTATCACGTTGTTTTTCTTCTATCGCCCTCCCAGCGCCCTTACACCTTCCACTGACCTTGACTGATAAATGCGCTTTGTGCTTTGTGAGTTTTGTATGGAAATGAAAGCAAAAAACCAGTTGACGCAATGCTAATGTCTACAATAAAAATAATGGAAGAATACTCCAGCAAGAGCGTATGCCTCTCGACAAAGTCGCACAACTTTTGAAATGCCAACGTTGCAATCCCTACAGCAAAATCTCTGAACGTCGCAAACTTATCATAATCAACCGGTGACAGTGAAGTTGTGCAAGTAAGGCCAACAAAAAAAAATAATGTTTACACTTACAAACGAAAATAACAAAAGGCAAACTGAAATGCTGCTCATATTTAAATGGAAAATTGTTCGAGAAACAAGTATGTTAGAAGCTACTAGAACGCGAGGCACTGCCAAAACGGTGCAAACACAAAAATCATTTTAAAAGTTAAAATTATTAAAAAAAGTGATTTCTGGTCAAGTTTTATTGGAGAAAGCAAACATCGATCTTTATATGGAATGGGATTTCAAATCTGCTCCTTAGCAACCAAAATTTCCAAAACCTCGTTGACAGTTTGGGCTCTTTTTCTCGATTGGCTCAACCACAAATCGTTCAAAGAGGAGAATGATTTCCTTAAGAAATTTTACTTTCACAGCATTGCACAACAAAATGTAAGCTGGAGAAATTGCAGCTTTGAGCGTGGCGACGCCACGGCATTACACAATTAACGATCTCAGCACGTCTTGCCTTGTCTGATGGGCTGTGTTACCTGGTCGTCGAATGTATTTGAATTAGGATCTCACAAAATTTCTTGATACGCGTGGTTCAGTAATACTCATTTCTAATCGAACTAGCAGCTAAATCGATATTTTCGAAATAAATGAGTTAATGATGACAAGTGGCAAAACCACTTTAGACTTAAAAATAGACAATGTAGCCGGTGTTTGAAACACCCTGTACAGAGAAGCGGTTGTTCAAAATGTTTATAGCTTGATGTTGCACTTGCATTCTTGAGAAAGTTGTATCAACAATAATTAATTTTTCTAGTCTCAAGATGGAAGAAAGTGGTAGTTGATATTTCTTTCCGAAAAAATCAGCGCACAATTTTTCTTATAAAAAAATTTACAACCAGTTAGAATCAAAGCCAATCATAAACCTAACAAGATAAGTCAAATAACGTGTAAAAAATTCTATGAGAATCCCTATTGCGATTCTGCGAGCTACATAACGTTTATGCATTTCCAGAAAATATCTCAAAGGGAGATTAGAAATTTGATCTCAAACTGAGAAGGAAAGGTTATGATCTTGGTGGAGCAATTTCACTCATCCATCGAAAATAGAAAGTTGTTTATTGCTAGCTTTAAATCAGCTAAAAAATTACCTTCCCTGACCTTTTCTGCCACTTTCAGCCTGAAACTGCCCGGAAGCAGAAAAGCAGCTTATTTATTTGGCCTGACGGTGAGGCAGGATAGGTTAATTTATTTTCTGTAATTTGCCTGCTGGCACTCACTTCACAGTTGAGAGTTATAATTTTGAAGCACTAGAGAACCTTAGAACCCCAAAAAATTGCGGCGACCCAAAATCATTTCTGTCAACAAATATGTACTACAGTGGAATAGATGGACAATTGAACTGTAAAGTCCTCGCCGAAAAGATAAATTAGAAGGCTATTTAGATATCTCATTGGAGGTATTCTATGTGGAGAACAGGAACTTGGACGAAGGAAAAAAGTAGGTAGGTAGGTAAGTGAAATGATTAAAGTATCAGACTAACACTCCTCAACTAGCACTAAAACGCAGTTTTGAGACCTCCAACAGGCAGATATCTACAGCCAGCCAGAACTGTTGATATAATGAAGAAGATTTATGAGATTTAGGTTGGCGGACTGCCGCAGGCTGTCGCAGAAAGGAGCACCCAGTAACTTGAATCGTCTAGCTACCAAACCCGGACAATTACAGAGAAAGCGCTCAACAATCTGCTTCTCTGAAAGATTCCCACTTTGTTTAATAGAATACGGAAAATCATAAAAAATATTAAAATCGATCTTTCATAAACCAAACGAATGGTCATGGGAATGAAGCAATATTTATAAAAACTCTTGGAGGATTTTTGGTTACAATTTTTTAAATATTTTATTGGGTTGTTCGGAAAGTAATTTCGTTTTTTTTGCGGATATATCGAGCTTTGATGTTAAACCCAGGTCTTTCAAGTGGTCATAAACTGTTGAATTCGATAAATTTAACCTCTCACCAATCTCACGTGTTGTTATTCGCCGGTTTGCGTCAACTAATGCCTTTATGGCGCCTTTATCAGCTTCAACGGGCCTTCCAGAATGTCGTGTATCTTCGACATCAAAATTGCTGGACCTGGCTTGAACAGCATTTTTACCTCTTCTATAGTAAAAAAGTAAAATATGACGAAAATGCTGCTTATTGCTCCCCATATTTAAAATGGCACCAACCAAAAACTACTGCATAAATTCAATTGAACTTATTCATACACAAGTCTTGCTATATCAGCAGTCAAAATATATAATGACAACGCGACTTAAGTGCGAAGTTAGCTGTGCAAAAATGCAATTAAATCCTCTGTCGGGAAAAAACGAAATTACATTCCGAACAACCCAATATATTAATTCATGTTAAAAAATCATAGATTGCCCGCAAATATGAATAAAATGCATACAAAACTCAAAAATGTATACCTAAAAATATAGCGCCCTATAGCATCAAAAATTAAAAAACAAAAATATGTGAAACATTATTGGCTCAGAAATACCTCTTATATCTCCATAATTAATTCTTACACCCTTTTTTTGGGTGTTTGGGCGAACTCCTCCTCCAATTTACGGTGTGCATTTTGATATTTTTCCACAAATGAAGGGCCCTACAGTTTGAAGCCAACTCCGAAAGGCAGATACTTTTTATGAGGATCTTTTTCATGGCAGAAATACACTCGGAGGTTTGCCATTGCCTGCCGAGGGGCGACCACTATTAGAAAAAAACTTTTTCTTCATTTTGGTGTTACACGAAGATTCGAACCAACGTTCCTCGAATTCCGAATGATAGTCACGCATCAAACCATTCGGCTACAGCGGCCGCCAAAAATACCTCTAATACACATACTCATTTTATATAAGACTTGCCAGTTTCCGATAAAAAAAAATTGCTATTTCTGAGAAATTTGGGCCTGCTTGGAAGAGCAGGGAAGCGGGAAGAGTATTTTAAATAACTACCTCTTAGCCCGCGAACGAAATGCTGAAATTTCGGCCAAAATTAGCTTAGCGTATAAAAATCTTATTTGGAAGCAGATGAGAGAGGTTTTTGAGAATACTATCGAAATAAATAAGAGAGTCTTATTTACTCTCTTCCGGTAAAGTAACAGTAACACCCATAGGCGTCAGTTCTTCTTCTTCTGCGACAGTGAAAATATACTTTTATAGAGACCTAGTATAACTTGTAGGTATAGTAAAACTAAGAAACATGGTATAGGAGAAATTTCCAATACACCCCAAAAATCTCATTTTATGGCCATAAAACCGTTTTTCAGTAGGTTGATGTGAACAATCACTCCTAACTTCGCCAATTTCCATCCGATTTCGAATTTGTTTTTTTAGTTCGAAAGAACAAAAACAAGCCTTTTTGACAGTGTGTTGACAATTTTTCTGAAATGACAACTGACGAGACTGTAGACGGAAGTATTCGGAATTTTTTTATTTTTTCTCTATTTTTTCAACTTTGACATCATTTTTGCGATATTATCCGATATTGAGGATTTTTTTTAGTACACTACTGTTATAGTAAATTTAATTTTGCGTCGAATGAGTTATATTTGACTGTAATTGAATTAAAATTAAAAGAGTTGTGTGAGTTTTAAGATTTTATTTTTTTTTTTACTAATTTGGTATGTAGGCATCGAAGCATGAAAATGATAACAAGTGTCATTATAAACACATAATATTTATTGGAGTATTGTGCAGTGCAGCACTGTAGGGTATGGTACGGTGCAGTACGGTGCAGTACACAACGGAACTGGTTCCAAATTTAAAAATGCATTGGAAACGGTCCTTTGGAGTTTAGTATGGTACGGTACATTTGTCATTCTCTTCATCAGTTTTGAATACTTCTCTGGAAGAAATTCGATCATCATCATTCATCTGAAGTCGTCATCAACTAAATTCCATTGTTTAAATCGAGAAACGAGCGTTTCAGATTGTCTTCCCGATAGAAGTAAATCACGAGAAAGATCCTGAAAATCTGAATTTGATACAATGTGTCGTTCTGAAGACTTAGAACCAGACGGAAAGTACTCTTCATCATCGAGTTTATTGTTATCAGTTTGATCATCATCAGCAATGAGTTGAACTTCCTTCAGTTCCTGCAGTTGAGTCAATCATATCGTCCAAGACTACGGGGTTCTTAACAGTTGCAACATCAGCATACTTTATGTGCTTTCGAGCTTTATAATGATGACCGTTTACGTCCGTTTTATAAAAATAATAATCATCTGGTTTATGATAAAACTGACGATGCCACATCATCGGAGAATATTGAGAAATTCGACTTTTCTGGCAACGTTTTGATTTATATCTCTTGAATTTCAATGAAACAAACAATAAAACTTTGACGTTTTAATAAGGTTAAATTCTACTAACAAACTTCTTTTGTTAATCAATGTACAGTGTGGACTTTGGTACACTTGGGAGCCTTTCATATTTCCGTTGAAAAAAAATGTGCTATAATATGTCAGACATTTTCGTAAGTTCTAACCAGTTCTGTTGTATGCAGTACAGTGTACTCTTATGTATACATATATACTCCAATAAATATTACGTATCTATAATAACGCATCAAAACACGTCCTTATTCCCATTTAGCGAAGCTATACCTACATACCAAATTAGTAAAAAAAAAAAAAAAAAATCTTAAAACTCACACAACTCTATTAATTTTAACTCAATTACAGTCAAATATAGCTCATTCGACGCAAACTTAAATTTACTATAACAGTAGTGTACTAAAAAAAATCCTCAATATCGGATAATATCGCAAAAATGATGTCAAAGTTGAAAAAATAGAAAAAAAATAAAAAAATTCCAAATACTTCCGTCTACAGTCTCATCAGTTGTCATTTCAGAAAAATTGGCAACACACTGTCAAAAAGGCTTGTTATTTCTTTCGAACTAAAAAAACAAATTTGAAATCGGATGGAAATTGGCGAAGTTAGGAGTGATTGTTCACATCAATTTGAAAATTATGGTAAAGAAAATTTTGAAAATTATGGTAAAGAAAGGCAAATTTCTTCAGCTACATTAAACATTTTTAATTTTTTTTTTTTAATTTTTAGTGTAAAATACACTTTTTAAAAAAGTTATTTGAAAAAAAACCATTTGTTACATTTTTTTTTAATTTGTAGTGTAAAATATACCTCATGTATGGCTGCCTCGGTAGATTTCGGTTTCAGGTAAGCGTGTTGAGCTGGAGATAATCTGGTTCACAAGTACTCTCGAATGTGATAGTCGATCACTCTCTCGAGCACCTTCAGGATAAAGGAGGTAAGGCTTATGGGTCTGGAGTCCTTGGCCAAGATGTGGACCCTCCTTCCTACCTTAGGAATGAAGACCATATTGGTTTTCTTCAAGCTAGCAGGAACGTGGTTTAACGAGATTCACGCCAAAAAGATCTTATGAAGGACTGCAACCACCAAGGTTTTAGTCTTCTGAAGCATTACTGGCATGGTACCTTCGAAACCTGGAGATTTGAAAATGGAAAAGCTACTGAAAAGGTACTGGAGATTTGAAAATGGAAAAGCTACTGAATGCCCAGTTTATTTTGTTGACGGACAGGACAGACTTCAGGAAAACCGCAGGTAACCCCTCCTTCCGACTCGCGCTTTCGACTGGAGCAATAGAATTTTCCGAGAAATGGGCATCAACAAGGATTTTAAAGGATTCGCCTGCAGATTCAGCCCACTCCTCATTCTCTCTTTTGACAAGACTTTTACATGAATGGTGCTTGGAGAGAATCTTGCTGAGTCTGGCTGAATTCACAGTACTCCATTCGCATCCCTAATGACTTTCTTATACTCTTTCAACATTACTCGGTAATCTTGAAAGTTTCTTATTTAATAGCATTTATTGAAGACCCTCCTAAGCTTCTCTTTCAAGTTGGTCAGCTTCTTACTCCACCAGGGAGGAAAGTCTTTCTTGCTAATTGGATACTGCACAGGTCACTTTAAAGGCAGTCTAAGAGGACATCTCTAAGTGTCTAACATGCATGTCCAGTTGTTCCCTAGCAGTAGTTGAAACAGCTTAAGGGGTTAGGGGTAGTCAGAGGCCCGAAAAAATGATGATTTTCACGAATTTTTTTTTGCTACTTAATTAATTTATTTAACAAAAATAAAAACATAGCATAAAAACATCATGTTTTAACTTGACTTCAGCAAAATTTCACAAAAAAAAATTAATAATTGCAAAAGTTATCGCTGCTTGTGTGAAGCCCGTTTCTCCAGAAGTCCCTTGCGGTGAACATCACAAGTCCTTGCAGATTCATCTAAAACTAATCGGACAAGAAAAATTAGTTTTATTAATAGATAATCTTGTGCCTGATCGAAGCTTTTTTTTTCAAAATGAACAAAATGGCGGCCTCAGAAAATTTTTTCCAGATTTTAGAAAAAAAAAACCAACAGTTAATTGTTAAAAAAGAAATCGAAATTTTTGAAAAAAAAAATCCTTCGATCAGGCACAAGTTTTTTATGTTGTTCAAAAGCTGTATAAATTTTATTGAAATCTACGTAGCGGTTTTTAAGTTAGAGTGTTCACCAGTTTGAAAAACATAGTTTTGAGAAAAACGCATTTAAAGTTTTGCTATCGGCTCCGGAGCGGCCGAGCGCCCTTTGTTAATTGTTGAATAACTTAAAAAGTATTTGTCGGATTCACTTCAAATTTTTACACAATATTTTTAAAACGTTATACTTTAAGAAAATGCAAAAAAAAAAATCGATTTTTTGAAAATTCTGACTACCCCTAACCCCTTAAAACATGTGCTCGGAAGTTTTTTATTCCGCCAACATTTTGGCCAAATTTACCTTGCGATCAAAGAAGAAGTGCTTGTGAGCAGATTTTCTATAGTGTAAGCAGTCTGGATACTTATTTTTTGAACTCCCCTTGGAATGAAAAAGCAAACTGATGGCAAACTAAAAACACAAAAACAACAGCAAAAACGCACTCGAAAACAATTACTCTTTAGAAACAGATGTGGGTCGTCTTAGACTTCATTATTCAAACAGCTGCAGCAGCGCCAACAGCAACACCAGCATAAATGAGTAACGACGAAGAAGCAGCAGTAAAACTGCTACTAACCACAATAACAAAAATGTACACATTAGTGCATCGGCCAAAGCAACAGCAATAGCAAGTACAACAACAAAAGCAGGCAGCTCTGGTATTATTAAAATACCATACAACAAAAACGAAATGCAGCGCACATTAGCCAACATTCCGCCAACAACCTTAACAATGACAAGTGTTTGCAGCGAACAGCGAGCAGCAAGCGAATAGCCGCAGCATCAGTAGCAACATCGCCAGCTCTATTGCTGTTGCTAACCTTGTTGTTGTGGTATGATTGCTACTTGATGTGGGCGCGGCACTTCTTACACCATAAACGCATTGAGCGGTGGCTGGCGGTTGAAGTGGCTTAGATTGTTAGCCAGCTAGCTGAGAGGAGGTGGCGGCTGACGGCGCAGTGAGAGGTGGCGTTTGACTTTCAAACAGTCAGGCGGCCAATCTGGCAGTTAGTCAATTTGTCTGACTTTTAGTCAGTCAGTGCGCCTATTAGTCAGTGAGCCATTCACTCATTCACTCATTCAATCTAACCCACCAGCACAGCTGATGAGTTGAAGCTGCTGAGGTGAAGGACAAAGTGGAAGTGGAGAGCCGCAGCATTGAAATTGAAATGTAATGCTGGTTATTGTTGTTGCTTGCATTTTTTATTAATGTAATGCTTGTGTTGATAGTTGGAGGTGAAGCTGTTTTGTTGTAATGCAAGCGCGGTATTTGAGTGACGGCATTTGATATGAATGCAGTTGCATAAATTGTTAAGAGCTGAGTAAAAAAAAGTGCATAAAAAGAAAAAAAAAACATAAATGTGAAAAATCATTAAAAAATAGAAGGAATCGACACAGTGCTAAGTTTACAAAATAGGCGAAAAAAATTGCTTAAACTTATCCATAAAAAGTTGCATTTATACAAATACAAAAATTGCAAAAAAAACAGAATCAATCAAATCAATTAAAATTAAATATTACTAATAAAAACTGTCAAGTGTCATTGAGTGTTGAGGTAAATTCATATTCATATTTATTTATGCGCCAGCATAGCAATCAAAAGTGAAAGGGAGCAGAAAAAATGTGTTGAAGATGCCAGCAGTGACAAACCAATTAGCAACAACAAAAGCTACATAAAAGGTGAGGCAAATATTCATAAATACAAACTCCAACTTAAGTTAAGAAGGACGGCAGTGGTGGCATGATTTTGAAATGGTGGTGTAGAGGAAAATATGAAATATGTATGTATGTATGTACCGTTAGTGACCTCAATACGTGAAAAGTTATATAATTTTTAAATGTCATTAATTAGAAACAGATTGGGCTAGGAGTAACTTCATTCTATTTCCATTTCCTTTCATTTATTTTATAAGGTGGATGACATAATTTTAAGGTCAGCACGTATTGATAAATTTTGATACATTTAATACTTTTGGGTTGGGGTATAAGTTCATGACGTTATTATATATATATATATTTTTTTTTTATATTTTACAACGATTTGTTTGCTGTTTGGCAAGGGGTAAGTATTCATTCGATAGAACCTTTTCTGCTCTACAAATTTGAATTACTAAATTTTGTATTAGTTTTGAGGCTTAAGATACAACAGGAAGCAATAAAAGCAATTTGCAGACTCCACAAATATGGTTTCTGGCCCGAAGACGGAACTTCTCGACGGAAATCTTTAAGTTGCTATCTAAGCAGTATCCACTGTTTTTGGCACCTAAAGACGAACTGCTACCCATAGTTTCATTTGGAACAAAATTTGAAGTCAGATTTCCATTGCGTGGGCGATATTTTCTTTACCGATGGGTCCAAGAATGAAATAGGGTCTGGGGCCGGATGGCACTTAAACGTTAGTAATAAGTATCACTATGATAGAGGGAAATGGAAACTGTTTTCCAAACGGAAATTTTTGCCACCCGTGGATAATGGAGAGGAGATGGAATGGGAAACAGATTGGAGTTTTCAGTGACAGTCAGGCTACACTGACGGCCCTGGAGAACGCGAAGCAAACCTCAAAGATAGCTCAAGAATATAAGGAGAAGCTTAATTCAGTCGCAAAACAGAACAGGCTTGTACTTATATGGGTTCCAGGATACTCCGGTGTTCAAGGAAACGAAATTTCCGATGAATTGGTCAATCGTGGATCAGCGGTTCCCCCATAAGAGCCAGAGCCAATAATCGGAATCAGTTCCGCAAGAATCATGAATTGGATCAGCAATTATGTATGCAATTTACATAAAGAGCGATCGTCCGGCTCTGTCTCTGTCTCTGTCTCTGTCTCTGTCTCTGTCTCTGTCTCTGTCTCTGTCTCTGTCTCTGTCTCTGTCTCTGTCTCTGTCTCTGTCTCTGTCTCTGTCTCTGTCTCTGTCTCTGTCTCTGTCCCTGTCCCTGTCCCTGTCCCTGTCCCTGTCCCTGTCCCTGTCCCTGTCCCTGTCCCTGTCCCTGTCCCTGTCCCTGTCCCTGTCCCTGTCCCTGTCCCTGTCCCTGTCCCTGTCCCTGTCTCTGTCTCTGCCTCTCTCTCTGCCTCTATCTCTGTCTCTCTCTGTCTCTGTATAATAAGTCGGATTGACTTTGACATAAACACAATGTTAGGAAATCCGCCACGTTAGTGCAAGCGCAACAACTCCTTTGCTTGAACTTTTTTTTGTGCTCTTTGAAAGATCGTTGGCTTTTTGAAACTGGTAACCCTTGACCTTGAGCTCATTTTTCAATATGCGTCGAATGCTGTCTTGCGGTGTTTTCAGTTCTTTGGCCATTTTTCTTCCTTCTTCGACGTGGATTTCGTTCAGGTCGAGTCTTCACTTTCCGTTCCATGGCGTTGTTGCGGTTTTTTTTGGTCCACCTCCATAGCGGTTTGCAATGCTACCAGTAGCATTGTAACGTTTTATAGTGCGATACACAAACATTTTATTCACTTTGAGGGGACTAAGCTCACGAACAATGGCTGGTTGTGATTTTCCAGCCAAATATAACGCAATCATACTATTACTTTTGAATTCGATCACAGAAAAAAAATTCAACACAACTGAGACGCAAATGCTTTTGATGGCCTATAAACAATATACATATTGAACTGTCATTCGAACAATTTTGACGTTGATGTCATGAGCTGTTTTACAGATACAAGCAGTGTGAAGTTGGTAACACTTCATATCGTTCACCCTGTAGGATTAGGGAAAAGAGACGGGAATCACAAATGGCAACAGCGAACTATAAATGAGAACGGATACGAGTAAGAGCCGTAAACAGCAGTTAATAGGTATACGGAATAGAAAACGATTACGCGGATTCATAGTCATCCAGTGTGTGAACCGATGCAGCGCCATGATCGCGATAAAGATTGTCATAGCGAACAAATTCGAGGAAACTAATTGGTTTTCTACATTTTTTGCTCAAATTTTAAATAAAGAAATATGGCATTGGACAAGTTGACCTACTTATATCTGTTACTGGGTGGCGCAAAATTAATTCCCATTGGCTTTTTAACTAAATAAGGAAAACTTATTTTGATCCAAATTTTGAGCTTCCGCGCTCCAGTGTTTGCCTGCCTGTATGTGCAGCTGGCCAGTTCACAATTGTCCAATATGACTGGCGTATGGCGCAATTTCGTAAAAATTATAAATCTTCCGACTTTGCGCCACCTTGTATATACACAGTTACGTATATATGTATACATATATCTAATGAGAAGAAACCCTAAATCATTACCAGAAAATTTACTGGAAAACGAACTAAAATTATTTTATAATTAACAACAAAAACAGCTAAGCATAATTTGTCAACTGTGACCACTGGGAATGCGCAGCGGTGGCAATACAAATTAACTAAAACAACAACAACAGTAATATTAACTACCAAATGCGCGCCGAAGCAGCACTCGTTTCACGTTTTTGCTCGGTATTCATTTTTGTTGCCGTTTTTTTTCGATATTTTATTGTTGTTGCTAAAGCGTATGTAATTTTACAATTACTGTTTCGCCTCTTTTCTTCTGCTTCTTTTGTTAGTTTTCTGACGCTGTTGTGCCATAAAAATTGCGCGCACTTGACCTTGAAAAAAAAAACGAAAATGTATGTGTGTGTGCGTGTGTGATTTATGCCCAGCTGCTTCTCTTGTGCTGTAATACTGAGCAGCAAGTATTGTTGTTGTTAATGTCGCAGTTCGTTGCTGCTGCTTCTGCTGCTACGACGTTTTCGTTTTTGCTGTCACTCTTTTCTCAAATCCCTTTTCCCCTCTTCTCCGTTAGTGTTGTTGGCGTAATTGCTGTTGCTTTTATTGCCCTCATTGTTAGCGCTGTTGTTTTTGTTATTGGCATGACTTTGTGGTTGTAGTTGGCAATTTTTTCCCCATTTTTTTCTTCTAAATGCCTGTGGTTGATTTTAATTTGACTGTTTTGCTGCTGCTGCGCCCACTTTTTGTTGGTGTTTATGGGGTTGTTGTAGGAAAATCTTATTTTCTATCTGTTTGTGCAGCTTTGTTTATTGTTGTTTAATATGAAGTTTTATTATTTTTTTATTTTCTCGCCATATTATCAAATGCTTTATTCGCATTGTTGTTCTTGCTTTTTATTTCACTCGCTGCATCTTGCTTTGTTACTGCTGCAATCCGCTGTTTATTGGTGCACAATGAGCGTCTCCTCTGCTTTGAGCTGTTGTGGGTTCGTTTTTGTTGCTGTTTTTTTTGTCAAAATTTGCGTTTCACTGTTTTGTTTGCGCTCCTTATTTTCTTCTTACTTACCATTCCATTTATTAGTATCCCTTCAGTATTTGTATTAGCGCATTTGTGAAGCGAGTGCTCGAGAAAATGAGTTTTTTACTGCTTTCGTTAATTAAATTTCTTAGTTTTCGGATATGGCATAATTAAAAAAATATGTAAAATACATCAAGTAAGCATCAGCGCAAAAATAAACTAAATAGGAAAGTTAGATGTTTCCCTCCATGAAAACTATGCTTCTGCTTGACTAGGAACTTCAAAGCGATCTTAACTGAGTTGAACAGTATTTTTTTCTACCTCGAATATGTTGAAAATCTCAAATTGGAGGTCCCAAATGATCTTTCGAAATCAGAAGTCGCCCAACTGATATATTTTAACGGCTGCAATACTTGAATTCATTCCGTCTATATCTGAAAACTTTAGAGAAGCTCTTTGTCAAACAACCCCAGAGCCGATGTCCTGTACTACCAATTTGCAAACAACAACTGGTTTCTTTTACTGTAGATTAAAGAGGATAGCAGAACATGTGGTCTTTCACTGCAAACATTTCAGTGAAGAACGAGCAATGCCGGCGAAGGTATTCGAACACCCACCATCCCATACAAGATTTGTCCAGGATATGTGCTCGACCATCATTAAATGGGACGCCGCAAAAACGTTCGTGGTTCAAACGCACTGACTGGGTTAGGAAAGCCCAGAAACGGCAGCAGCAGTAGAAGCGGAAAGATAGATTAAGTATTCAATAGATTATTTCTTAAATAGTGTACTTAATCTTGCTAAGTCATAATACGGAAGTTTTGAGGAAAAAAGGAGGAAAAAAACAAAAAACAACCTTTTAAATAATACATTTTATATATAGTCTATTCGCTTATCAGTAAGTTTTTGTACCTTTGCACAGGTGGACAGTGGAGCTCAACTGTTTTAGACAAACCGACGACAGGTACAGACGCTTGAGCCAGACACTCACAACAGTACCAAACAGAAGACAAGACAATAGCTTGTGAGTATCGGGCTATTGCACATTTTCCGATGTTTCACTTCCTCCACAGTGGCCTGAAAAGGCAGGGAGGAGTGAATACTATCGATGGCGTTAAATCTCCATACGCCCACAGGAGCGGAACCTGGACGCAGAAACCTTTTGTGTCAATTGACATAAACGCGGCTCCACCTTGAATATATGCTAACGCGGTCCCAGGGTGGAAATCAGCCGAGGAGGCTGATAGTGGGAGCACGCCCTACATACCTGATGACAGCTTTGATGCTGTTTCCGACATTTTGACTTACACCTGAATAAAAAAAAAGGATAAAGATTGACCAATCAATTTGAACTTTTGTTGATTTACTTGAATTTAAAATTCGATAACTCTAAATTGATCATCTTTTACATAAATAATTGGGACGTACATCCTTCTTTGGGTGTTTTGACATAGAACTCCTTCAATATGTTGTGCATGTATTGAGGTTGTACCACTAATAGGAGGACCTAGAGTTATATGCTGCCACCAAACACTCAAAGGTTTAGCATTGCCTGCCCGAGGGGCGACCGCTTTTCGAATAACATTTTCCAGTATTTGGTATTTTGACATAGTTGTTCGCGTGTCTGCCGATTTCTTAAGTGGCTGAAAGACATTAATTCTTTGTATTAGTGGAAGCTTATTAGGAGCACTAAGTGAACTCAGTAAGTCCCCACTTGGTCTTGCCAATTCCGGGAAGATTTGTCGCTTTCTTTGTCACCATCAGCAAGAATCAGACTCAAATGAGTCTGGGCATTTCTATCCATTCACATGACGTAATCTAGCCAGAGGAGATACAAATTGATTAGCTCGAAAAGCCATCGCTTAAAATATACCAACAGAACCCGAACTATTATTGGGGGAATTAAGAGAGTCAAAACGCAAATTCTGACCCCACACGAAGGCATCTCAACAAGAAAAGTTGTTGTGATTGTTTTATCAGCACACAGAACGGTGCTGGGCGCATTAAAGTTAGGAACTGTCGTTCTTGAACTCATCCAACGGTAGGCATCAGAAGCAGGTTGTTTCGATTCGATGGGACGAGAGGTAAAGAGGTTTCATAAGAGTGGTTTCAAGAAAGTATATGAAGAGTTAGTGCCATTCGGGGTAGTCAAGAGCTGTCGTTCTCTATCTCATCCAACGGTAGACCCAAGAAACAGGCTGTTTCGACTGGATGGGACGAGAGGTTAAGAGGTATCATATGAGTGATTTCAAAGAAGTATGCAAAGAGTTAGTGCCATTCGGGGTAGTCAGGAGCTGTTTCGACTAGATGCGACGAGATTTAAAGCGATTTCATATAAGTGGTTTCAAAGAAGTATATGAAGAAGTTGTGCATAGAAAGCATATGCAGAGTTAGTGCCATGCGGAGTACCTTCACTTGTCCAACATATAAGGTTGTCAAAAAAGTCTTGCGGTATTTTTATTGAATTTTCACTTGTTCATAAAATTGGTTATAATAATGCGATTTAAGTCAAATATGCGCCGTTTTGTTCGATGACGAGTTCCCAACGAGATGCCAACTTCATAATGCCCCTCTTATAGAAGCTCGCTTCCCTATTGTCAAAAAACTCGGAGAGCCAATTTTCACAGGACTCTCTTGAGGACAACTTCCGACTACCAAGCTCGTTCGCCATGGACAGAAATAGGTGATAATCACTTGGTGCGAGATCCGGACTATACGGTGGATGCAAAAGAACCTCCCATCCGAGCTCCCGGAGCTTCTGGCGCGTCACCAAAGATGTGTGTGGCCTGGCGTTGTCCTGATGGAAGACAATTCGGCCTCTGTTGATCAAAGATGGCCTCTTCTGCATGAGTGCTACATTCAAGCGGTCCAGTTGTTGGCAGTACAGGTCCGGATTGAGCGTTTGGCCATAGGGGAGCAGCTCATAGTGGATGATTCCCTGCCAATCCCACCAAACACATAGAAGAACCTTCCTGGCCGTCAATCCAGGCTTGGCCACCGTCTGGGCAGCTTCACCGCTTTTCGACCACGAACGTTTGTGCTTCACGTTGTCGTAAGTGACCCACTTTTCATCGCCAGTCACCATCCGCTTCAAAAACGGGTCGATTTTGTTGCGATTCAGAAGCGATTCGCATGCATCCATACGGGCAAAAATGTTCTTTTGCGTCAAGTCGTGTGGCACCCATACATCGAGCTTCTTTTTGAATCCAAGCTTCTTCAAATGGTTTATAACGGTTTGATGACTCATGCCCAGCTCTTGGCCGATGCTGCGCCTGCTACTATGACGGTCTCTTTCGATCAATTCAGCGATTTTATCGCAATTTTCGACGACAGACCTTCCGGACCGTGGCGCATCTTCGATCACCTCTGCACCAGAACGAAAACGTTGAAACCATCGTTGTGCGGTGGAAATGGAAACTGTATCGGGTCCATAAACTGCACAAATTTTATTGGCAGCATGAGATGCATTTTTGCCTTTATCGTAGTAGTACTGTAAAATATGCCGTATTTTCTCTTTATTTTGCTCCATGTTTGCGACGCTATAACTCACGAACGGCTAAAAGCAAACAACAATTAATCAAACACGTGTTAGCACGTGAAAAGAGCTTTCCAAAAAGCTCTAGCGTGAACCGATGCGACGAATACAACTAGAACTACGCGCTTGCGAAGACAAGCTTGCGGAAATACCGCAAGACTTTTTGGCCAACCTTATATATTGATTATGTCTTGGTCGATTCTAGATAAGTAAGAGCTACACTATCGAGAACATGATTGTGTTAGAGCAGCGTGAACTCTACGAGGTAAGCAAATAAGAAAAACGCAATGCTTCAGTATCGCCAAAGGTGCATTTGGTCTGGTATAAGAGCAACTGCATAGTAGATCATCAGGGCAAAGCGCATACCTCATAATATCTGCCTACTTACTGTTAGTTTATACTACAACTGTGTTTCAGGTTATTTGTAATCTTCATTTTTCCATACAACTTCAGCATTAAAACGGGGAAGAGATTTTTATGTATGTGTTGAAGGTCTATCTCCAGGAAAATACTACTGATTCTAAGCCATGCAGCCGCCGTTGGGCTCCACGTTTTGGGGGAAGCTCTTCAAACCTTTTAAACTTTGGAACTTGTCATACCTTTATCCTATTATAGGTTCCCTTTGAGCGCAGAAGAGTTTTGCAGTCGCCTACAGATCTCAAAGTCGTTTTAGGTGAATCTGCATTCTTAGAGTCTACTAAGGAGCTATTCGTGAGTATAAATTTCGATAGGGAAAACTACTTTACCCGAAATATAGTTGGAAGAGAGCCCATTCACAAGCTTTTCTGAAACCTTGCTACGAATGTTGATCCTCAATTCGAAGTCTTCATTCTAATGCTCCCATCATCTAGCTTGGATCCATCAGCATACCCCGTACCACGCTTCTCCGATATTAGAGTTCAAACGCTCACACTTTGGCAGGCAAGATGAAACTCTGAAGGGTATGGACAGCGACACGAATACCGGATCTAAAAACTGGGTAGAAAGAAAGCACGGTGAGGTTAACTATTACCTCACACAGTTTTTGTCCGAACATGGGTCTTTTCGCAATTATTTGTGGCGAATGGGAAAAGTGAGCCTACCAAACTGCATATATGGAGATACTGAGTATGATGATGCGGAGCACACCTTCTTTAAATGCGAGAGGTGGAACGTAAAGAGAGCAGGTCTGCAACGACCTATTGGTGTATTTACAACCGAAGAAATTATCGAGAAAATGATGATAGACAAAGAAAAATGGAATGCCGTGGCAAATTTCGTGAAGGATATTATCCGAAAAAAATAAGCGTGAAATGAAAAGATATACTGAAGAGCATTGAGCATAGATTTCTCAAAACAGGTGACCCTGGGCGTAGGGTGAGTAAGTAAATGTCCTTCTTAGGACGCCGTCTTGGCCCTCTACCCCGAAGCAATCTAGGCGTGGAGGGAAAAATCCAAAAGAAAAAATCAGCATGCCAAGCTTTGTATGCTTTGTCGATAGTGTAAACCCTTTCAGGATGGACACGATAGTGATTCGAGTTAGTCGTACAGGTCTTGTGTATTAAAAGCATTGGATTTACATTTTGTATTGTATACAACTATTTGGCTTTTTGACTTCCAATATTTTCATTACGCAACCTTTTTTTCAAAAACCTGGCACTGTGGATTAGGTTGGTACGTATGTAGGTAAAATGCGCAGTAGCACTGAAGCGCCATTTTGATACTATTATGAGACCTCCAACAGCCAGATATCTACCAGAGCTGTTGATATAATGGAGGAGATTGACTGGATTTAGGTTGGCGCACTTATCCAGGCTGTCGAAGAAAGAAGCGCCCAGTGATCTTAGTCGTCTAGCTGCCAAACCCGGACATTTCGCACCCTAAATACAAAAGAGTCACAACTCAAAATGTTCCTTCTGCTCAAATATGAACGAGACGTTATCAATAAAACGGTCCGCGAATGGCATATGGCAAAAATAAATTTTTTGTTTTTTGGTAGAACTGTTATAAGCTTACATGGCAAATTTCAGCGTGATATGTCACATAGTTTGTTTTCTGTGCTACTGTAAACAAGTCAAGCTCGAGTGTGGAAAATTTTGAGTTGTGACCCTTTTGTATTTAGGGTGCGATTTACAGAGAAAGTGTTCAACAGTCTCCTTCTCTGAAAAGTCCCACAGCTTCTGCACTGGGGGTTAAACGGTAACCCTAGCTTTTCCGCGTGTGCACCGATCGTCCAGTGACCGGTAAACACAGCTACGAGTTTGGAAATTGAATGGCGAGGAGTCCGAGGGCTTTCTGAGTTCTTCGTATATTGTACTGGGGCCAAAGGGTTTTCGAAATGACACATGAAGAAATGGAGCTCCATCTTTTTTGTGCTTTTCTGAGAAATAATTTGTAAAGTTCCGCTTTCACAACTGTCAGGGGGATGCCGATGGCCGGGTGGGAGGTAGCTGATCCCCTTCCTGGCAAGCTCATCAGCAATTTCGTTTCCCTCTATGTTTTTATGTCCGGGAACCCTGTGGCTTACTCTCAAATTATTTTCGGTTACTGCTTTAGTTTCTATTTTATTTATATAAGGCAGTTTTTACACTGATCTCTTTTTTCTTCTTGCCATTTTTATCTTTATTTTTTTCCACTCGTCTTTCCTTATCTTATTCACTTCACTTATTTATACTTCAATCCATTGATGGAGTTTTCTCTATTTCGTAATATAAAATATTTGTGCTTTTACACTCACCTACAGTTATTTTCTTTGTCATATATTTTTTTTTAATTCCTCGGTGTCCTGCATTTTCTCACATTTCTATAAATAAATACACTTTTATTTCGTAATTAATGGGTTCTGTCTACAATGCTAAGGCGCCTTCGTCGTTGCATGCCTCTGCGCTCTTCTATGATACTTTACTGCTATACAGCGCAGCGTGCCACTATCGCATTTATCGCTTTCAGCTATTGTGTATGCTGCTTCTTCTCCTGCTCCTTCCATTTATTAATCCCACATTTTTTTATTACTTTGTTTTCTCGTTTACGACTTGCATTCCATTTGCCGCGCTTCATTCATTTTGCGCATTTTCCCAAGCAGCTCATTATTTTATTTATTTACTCATCTCTTTATTTTCTAATCAAGTGGCGGATAGAAACTTGAAAAATACTGGCTGCATTTGCAACAATGACGAGCGCAAACGTTGAAAAAACACCTTTGGAAAAATAGTTGGTGACAATAATAATAAGAAGCGCAGGCTTGTACGAGTGATAGCGCCGCAAATGCGCAGATAATTAAATTAAAAATGTAAACAGAAAGAAATCTATTTAGATTACTAGACGAGTGGGGCGAAATGAAAGGGAAAAATAAAAATACTGCAAAGCACAAAAAATCAACTATGAGATGTTAAAACTAAAAAGATTATAAGGAATTATTTTAATGCTGTAACTAGAAATGTAGGCAAGTCTAAGTGAATTAATTGATATAATATTTTAATAATTATAAGCAAATATTTTTTTTTCTTTTTATGGTGAAAATAATTGAAATAATAATAACTCAAAGTGCAGTTGTAGTCTTTACTAAGAGCGGATAGACAAATAATAGGCGCAACAATTATTTGACAGCTCAAATCAGGTGAGCCAGACCTTAACTGAGGTTAGACAGGTTAGTTGTCTAAGACACGGCCCTCGGTTGCCTTAAGACCCTCTGTGATACTTGCATTTTTCCTGCATGATTTCCTTCCCTAACTAAGTTCCTCAAGACATCTGCACAGCCTAATAATAAAAATATGGGAAACCAACACCTTACCTACAGAATGGTTGAGAAGTACTATTATTCCGCTACATAAAGAAGGCGATAAAGCAAACTGTCGAAATTACAGAGGCATATCGCTACTGAACTCAGAGTACAAGGTCTTCACAAATATACTACATATACATATTTAGGCAGAGTCAATATGCTGAAGAGGTTTTAGAGCCAACTGGCCGACGATCGACCAGGGCTTCATAATCATGCAAACCTTTGAAAAACTATATGAATACGACATGGATATTCACTGCCTATTTATCGATTTTCAGCAGGCATTTGATAGCGTAGACCGAAGTAAAATAAAATACTTGTTGCAGTCTATAGGCATACCCACAAAACTTATTGAGCTTCTTATTATAACCTTTACAAATACGACAGCAAAAGTATAGTGCAAGGTGAATGTACGGAAGTGTTCTCTATGGTAACACCCAGTGGATAAAGCTACAGACATGCCAAAATACTGTGATTCGGACAGCGACCGGTTGCCTCCTGATGTCTCCTATTCAACACTTTCACAATTAGGCACAAGTGCTTCCTGCAATGGAGCACAACAAACTGCTCAGCAAGCAGTTCCTGCTAGGATGTTACCGCAGGTTCCACCCTTGCAGATACCTGCTTGAGCTGGAGCCGCCTCCTAGGCACGTCAGGAGACACCTTTTAAACTACGCCAACGAGATCCAGGAAAAAAATTTACAGAAATCTACTGGACCACACAGTGTTTAGACAATCAAAAAACGACATTCACCGAGAGACCGTCACCACCTTCTTAAGCTCACGTCCTGTGAATGCCGTAATCGGAGTCCAACCACCACCTATAGCAGATGAAGAGCTCCAGCTTCCCTGTGAGACACGTGTAACACTGGCACAATTACGTTCTGGATACTGTAGCAGGTTAAACTCCTACTTATCCAGTATTGACCCCGACATACTAGACTTATGTCCGGCATGTGAAGGCACCCCACACGATACTAACCATCTTTTCACATGCCCTCTAAAACCTACTCATCTAACACCTGTCTTCCTCTGGACCTAACCCGTCAAAACATCATGTTTCCTAGGCATACCTTTAGATGAGCCAGACGAGGACGACCGGTGATGTTAACTACACAGACGGGGATTCTATTACTGTTAAAACAACAACAACAAAGCGTTCTCTATTGCCTCAGGAGTTAAACAAAGAGATGCCCTCTCAACACTGATATTTAACTTGGTGCTACATGCAATACTAAACGAAATAAACTCGAATAAAAGGATCTACAACAAGCCATTCCAAATGTACGCCTATGCAGATGATATACTAATAATGGCGAAAACTAAAAACGAGCTGCGGGCTGCGTTCAAAAAACTGGAGGAAAGAGTACATCTAGGTGCACTTATAATCAATGCAGAAAAACCGAAATTTATGGTCCGATTAAGATCAAACATTGTATCCAATGATCTGTAGTGTGGGACATACACCTCCCAATGGGTAAATGAGTTCACCTACTTAGGCATTACATTATCAGCGAACCAGGACATGTCGGCAGCAATCAGTAACAGAATACGGGCAGCCAACAAAGCATATAAAGCTAATCTAAAATTGCTCAAATCTAAAATATTATCGCGTGAGCAAAAATTAGGAATGTGCATATAAAGCACTAATACGACCTGTGCTTACATATGGCTGTAAACTATGAGCGCTGAAAGCCCCAATGAGACAAAACAGCTAATGTGCTTTGAAAGAAGCGTGCTCCGAAAGATCTATGGTCCGCTTAGACTGGCAGATGTCACTTATCGCATTAGGCACAATGCCATACTGGAAGACAAAGTTAAGAAAGAAACTATAATAAGATTTATTAAATCTCAACGAGTTAGATGGCTGGGACATGTGGCTTGAAAGCCAAGGGAGCGATCAACGAGAAAGGCACTAGATCTTCGTCCAATGGGAAAAAGAAAAAGGGAACGCCTTATGAAAATGCGCGTGTTGGAGGGAAGTCGCAGTAAATCGAGATCGCTGACAAGAAGCTGTGAAGGAAGCAATGGTTCTCCAAGGACTTTGACGCTAAAAAGAAGAAGAACTAAGTTCATCAAATCATTTCAATATTTTAAGAAAGTAATTAGTCCCTCCAGTGAGACATTTAGCAAATTTCTCAGGACTTCAGAGAAATAATCGCGAAGATATTTGGCACGGCTTCTTTGAAGTGCAGTACCTTCACAGAGGAGGTGTTGTGCCGAGTCAATTACTTCTTCATTTCCACAACTCCTGCAGAAGCTATTGTGAGGTACACCTATTCTACTGGCTGGGGTGACAATAGTGTAGAGAGTTCACACTGCATTTTTATGAAATGAATGCCCAATATTTAAATGATTACCTAATATAAAATAATTTTGTGTACAAATTCCAAGTTAATCGAAGCAATATTGACCAAGTTATAAGTATTTGAGCGTCCCTTACTACAGGCCGGACTTCCAACCTGTTCTTTTCGTGTTCGCCATTATTTAAAATCTACTAAACTAATTATTTTGGAATTTTACATAATTTTTCCTCACATTATTCAGCAATCGTAGAGTAATTTTTTTTTTTTTTTTTTTTTTTTTGTTATGAACTATTAATCTTACAATACCAAATTTGCCGATTTTTTTGGCCGAAATCAAGTTTTGTCATATGAGAAATTTCAGTTTATTTATTCAGTTTCAGTTTATTCATATATATACGGCATATACCTATGAAATGAGACTTTCAGCTATTAGTCCATAGATATCGCTAGAAGTATTTTTAATGTCTTGTTTTTTTCGTCTGTCATCTGTCAACAATATTCAGTTCATTGTTTGTTACGTTTCATACCTGTACAACAATGGATTTTTGTCGCTCTTAAAAATTCGAATTTCGTTCCTTCAAACTACGATTTGCGGACATAGTCAAACCACTTGTGAAATTCTGCTCCCCCGGTTCAAAAGAAAGTCTTTTTTGCATCGAATCGTTACGGGTGATGAAAACTGGGTGTATTTCTCCAATCCCAAGCGTAAACGATCGTATGGTCCGCCCAGCCACAAGCCAAAAACAACGGCCAAGCCAAATCGCTTCGGCCGCAAGGCAATGCTGTGTGTTTTCTGGGATCAGCGTGGTATGATTTGGTACGAGCTATTAAAACCAGGTGAAACAGTTGACGTTGCACGCTACCAACGAAAATTGGCCGATTTGAACAGCGCTATACAACGAAAACGCCCAGAATATGCTGATCAACGTCACAAAATAATTTTTCTTGATGACAATGCACCGCCACACGCACCGCTACATCGAACAAGAGCGACCCGAGAGTTGGTGGAGACGTACGATTGGGAACCGCTGCTACATGGGGCTTACTCACCAGACTTGGCGACTTCCGATTATCATTTGTTTGCATCGATGGGCCACGCACTTTCCGAGCAGCGCTTCAGTTCTCACGAAGAAGCCAAGAAATGGCTCGATGATTGGTTTGCGGCCAAAGACAGTCAATTTTTTTGGCGCGGCATCCACAAATTGCCTGAGAGATGGGAAAAATGTGTCGCTAGCGATGGCTATTATTTTGGAGAATAAATTTATAACCATTTTTTGTTAATAAATGTTTGAAATTGAAAAAAGTCTCATTTCATAGGTATATGCCAGCTATAAAAAATACAAGTTTGTTACGGACTATAGGTAAATAAAATATCAGCAAAAATCTCTCCCGGTATACTTTGAGAAATATCTTCTTCAAAAAATGCACTTTAATTTTTTTGTTCCAGATGATTTTGCTGCGAGTTATGATGTACACCGCAAAGGCAATTTTTCGAGGCGCCTCCAGGGACCCGCTGTCACTCACTCTATTTTCAAGAAAGAGAAAATACTGACCAAATGCTGCATTACTATATGGAAATTAACTGAATAAACTAACACTATCTGTATCACCAAAAAACCAAATGGTCACACTGGACTGTCATAACGACTAAGGACCTTCTTTTTTTCAACCTTTTTTATGCCATAAAAGCGATAAAATATTTTGTGCATTTCCTTTAATTTCAATTAGAAATTAACTAAACACAAAAATAAAATTATTTGTGGACATTATTTATACCCCATACATAATATGAATTTGTGTTCCAAAAATAAGGATATTGTTCCATCCATTATTCCCGGAACCAACGTTACTCCCCGTACTATAAATTTCAGTAAGCTACCACGAATAGAGGAAGTTACTTGAGAGAATTTTTGAACTTGCAAATTCTATCGAAGCAATCATCGAACGTTGTTTATTATTTACTTCAAAAATCTACTTACCGAAGTCACTGCGCCTGGCTGCAGCTCCCCTGGGATTTGCCTGAAAGAGATTGGAAAGAAATATTTGATATAATCCAATTAATGCAAAACTGAGAGCAAACAAAAATCTTATAATGTTAAAATACAAAAACTTTATTAGTCAAGGTGGCGCAAAATTAATCATTCTATCGGAAGGTGTATAATCTTACATCGTCGTACATCAATCATATTTCAGGCTTGTGCACTAGACAGCTGCAGTATACAAACATACAAGCAATGAAGCGCTTAAGGTCAAAAATAAGATTTCAGTCACTCAAAACCTTTTTTTTTTTTTGGTAGTAAAAAATTAATCTAAAACAAAATTTGATGATTACTCTTTTTTTTGTGCACTTTGTAATATTTATGACTTATGCTATATTTTATCCAGCAACTAAAAATAAAATAACAATTTTATATTATATTTTCAAAAATATTATACAAGTTCAGGCAAATAGAGCTTTTCATCAAAAAAAAGGTTTCGATTTTCCACCGGCATTATAAAATGTTTTTATATTTTCAGATTTTCTCCAAAAATATTTCACTTCATATTTCACTTCACTTACTACATAAGTCGGCCCAATTTACATATATCTCCAATAATTGCATTTTGTTATAAATAAAATTAGTTTAAAAACAAAATTTTCTGAAACTATCGGCTTAGAAGAGGCTGACCATTTTTGAAGGTTAACAGCTTTTTGAACGAATCTCGTATGGCCAAAAAAAATTTGTAGTTTTAACAATAGATCGAAAAATAAAATAGTGAAAAAAAATAAAAAATCTTTTTTCGCTGAAGTATTTGGTATCACATAAAATGGCATGGGCCTTCTTTAGTAAAAAATATCACTCTCAGCTTAGTCCTCCATTAAATTGGGGTGTAAACTAAATTTTGGTATGATATAGACGCTGGTGTGCAGTTAGATGGGAAGGATAACAGTTGGTCGCGTAGCCTTGTAGGGTTGGATGCGCTACTCGCCCATTTTCGATAGAAATGTACCACGTACCTCAGGTTAGCCTGGAAATTGAGCGCTATGGTGTGAGAGCGATGGTTGTAATCGCCGGAATTTTCTGAAGGAACCTTTCATAGTTCATTGATCTCAGAATTTTATTCAACAACATTGCAGATCTACCTGAAAAGTGGGAACTCATAAGCAGGTCCCGGCTTTCGTTGCAAATGAATGTCATTTAGGTTTTAAACGTTCTCGACTCTCCTACCCTCAAGTGAACAGTGGAAGCGAGACAACGTAAGACAGGGCGAGTCCATCCATATATACACAGATGGCTCAAAGCTCGAGAGTAGGGTGGACTGAAGTGTATATTCCAAGCAACTGGGTATCTCTTTCAATTTTCCGACCCCCAACTACTGTAGTGTTTTTCAGGCTAAACTTATGGCAATAATGAAAGCCGCTATTTTGGTATAGTGTGATGCGATATCCGGAGCTGTTACCTACATTTTCACTGTTAGCCAGGCGGCGATAAAATCCCTCACAAAGCATTCGACAACCTCCAAGGTAGCCATGAAATGTCGCACATCTCTTAACGAGATGACTGAGCCATTTCTTCCAAAGGTAGCATCGATTCCTGTCATTTGCGACATTGAATAACTGCAGAGACGATGAACTAGCGAGACTCGTTATCAAATCAGTGGATGAGTACACAGACGACGATATAGGCATACTCTTGCCAACATGTAAGCTGCTTATCTTTAAGGAAATTGTAAGAGCAGCGAATGAAAAATGGCGCAATGAAACCACCTGCAGAATCCCCGCTCAGCTGTGGCTGACTCTGAATGCTAAAAGCACTGAAGCATAGTTTTAGCACACTGATTTCTGTTATAACGCGACACTGCTTAATAGGTAGGAACGCCTAGAGGATGGGTGTGCAAACACATGACTTCTGCAGAAGCTGACTAGATGAGGTAGAGGAAGAGACCACCTCGCACTTTCTGTTCCATTGTACTGCTCATTTCAGACGTAGGTTTACTATTTTAGATGGATAATTTTTTAATGAATTGGAAGATCTTAGTTCTGCAGATATCGGGGATATTCTAAGATTTTTTAAAAACACACACTGGTTTCAGGAGAGATAAGCACAAGTTCCCCTCTTGGCATTACAGTGGGCTATGAGCCTGAG
Source organism: Anastrepha obliqua (assembly GCF_027943255.1). Taxonomy (NCBI): domain Eukaryota; kingdom Metazoa; phylum Arthropoda; class Insecta; order Diptera; family Tephritidae; genus Anastrepha; species Anastrepha obliqua. The sequence continues at coordinate 107,773,502 of NC_072894.1, read as the reverse complement.
TGTGCTTCACAAGACAACCACTTCGACCTAATCTGACATAACCCAGGTTTTAAATGTTAATATTTCGGAATTGTTGGTTTCCCAAAATTCACATTTCATGTTTGATCAGCCTCACATTTTTCTTAGACAATACTGTAGAAGTTATATTCAGATTTCCATTAAGCTTCCTTCGTGATATCTTTGAATAACGACCTCGTAGGTATGTGAGTATCCAATATTTCTGGCTTAGTTGACGAATTTGCTGTTATTTTGTCTCCAAGCAGAGAAATCAGGACTGAATCACTGAGGTATATTGAAAAAACTTTTGAACCACCACGCTCAGGCTACTTCCATTTTGATACCAGAATATATATTTAAAAAACTAAAAATTAATTCAACTCTTTAATTAATTCAAATGAATTTTGTTGAAACGCATGAAAATGCATTTTCATTCAGCAGATAAGCAATTCAACAAATGCACAATCAGCTCATTTTCAGCAAAAAAGCCAAAATGAAGAACTCAAATGATTTGCAGATAAATAGCGACACCTTGTCTGCCAACTACATTGAAGCCATGGCAGCCAGGCAGTCTATAAAAACACAGAGCTGTCAGCCATTCCAGTCACACATTCTTAACAAGATTTATATATTTACTCATCTACTTTGGCAACTGCTGCGATAGCCAAAACAAAAACATGAAACATAGAAGAGCAAACAGCCTTATCAGAATAATCAGCTGGCCAAGCAAGCAGAAAACAAGCAACACAAACAGACAACCAACCCAGTGCGACAGTCTGTCAGCAATCAGGTGCTCTAAAGGTAAAGTACGAAAAATACGCGCACTGTGGTGGCATTCGTATGCGCAACACAAAACATTTGTAAAAAAAACAAAAACGTTATAAAGCTGCACATCAACGAAGTAAAGGAAATGTAAAAAATAAATGTGCAAATATAAATAAATCAAACTTAAAAGTTGGCTAAGAAGATTCATGCGTCGGAGTGACGCCGTTAGCAAACACGCACTCAATCACTCAAATAAATCTGCGTACATATGAACAGTTTGTTTTGCATCAAGATATGCGCACACACATACATACATACATACATTTCATACTACACTGACGCTTTTGGTTGCTCGCCAAACAAGTCTATCACAGCGAAAATGTGTCATGAATTATCGCGCTATTGTATCGGTGCTACGGTGCGTATGCGCAACGCATACATAATAAATTTCGTTGTTGATGTTTCGTCGCTCAGAAGCAGAAATGCTCGTACAATGCGAAAGCAATACGCGTTAAGGTGGCTACTTTGAAAGTACTCAGATATTTTGTGATGTGTTGTTGCTGTTGATGGCCCAGCTAAGCGCTGTTGAAAGCTTTGTTGCTCTGCAGGTATGTATGTATATGATGATATACATATATTCAGGGTACTGTGTTAATTATTAATATACATATTTCAAATCGCTTTTGATAAGCTTACTGAATTGCCTAAGAGCCAGGTTGATATATTTTAATCAGAAGGTTTTTTTTTATTTATGCCACGAGTAATAACAAAAATTGATTTACTTATTTAAAAAATTTAAGACGCAAAACAATTTAAATAAAAATATGCTCAGCTGCGATAACACTGAACAGCTTTAAACTTTTTTCAAAATCAAAAGGCTTCCACCCACGGAATATAGTAAAAGGAGCTATTTCCCATAATATGGCAACCCAATTTAAAATTTATTCGTAATTTTTTGGCTTTTTTTATTACTATCCATTTTTTATTTACTACAGCAAAATTTTAAATTAAAAATTAAGTAGCTACACTTTTCATAGAAGTGGCTTTAAAAAAATAGTTTCCCAACAATTGATTTATTATAAATGATTAAGAATAAGAATAAATTATTTTCCTTGAATTATTATGGCAACCTATTTTCGATTATGTGGCAACCCTATTGAAAATTTATTTTGTAATTTTTTCTTCTTTAATATACCTTCCATCCAATTTTATTTTTATTCACTAAATAAAAATTTAAAATTAAGAACTAATGGCAGCACTATTTATAAAGATAGGATTTGAAAAAATGTATTTCGTAATAAGTGATTATAAATAATTAATGAATTCACTTAAGAATATTTTCCTTGAATGATTAGGGCAACATTTTTCCTATAATGTTGAAAATTTATTTGTAATTTTTTTTGTTTAATATTGTTTGATATCCATTTTGATTTTATTTACTATATACAAATTTTAAATTAAAAATTATGTGGCAACACTAATCATATAAATAGCATTTAAAAATCAATTGCCCAATAAGTGATTTATTAGGATTAATGAATGAAATGATTTAACAGTAAATTATTTTCCTTCAATTATTATGGCAAGCTATTTCCTGGTATGTGGCAACCCTATTGAAATTTATCTGTAATTTTTTGTTTTTTTTACATACTACCCCTGTTTGGTGTCTACAAAATAAAAATTGTTTATTTAAAATTAAGTGGCAACACTATTCTTGTAAATAACATTTAAAACAATTAATTTCTCAATAAGGGATTTATTACGAATAATTAATGAATCCACTTAACAATAAATTATTTTCCTTGAGTGATTTTGGCAACCTATTTCCTATTATGTGGCAACCCAATTGAAAATTTATTTGAAATTTTATACCATTCGTTTTATTTATTTACTGAAAAAAATGTTAAATTAAGAACTCAGTGGCAACACTATTTATATAGATAGGTTTTGAGAAAATGCATTTCCTAAGAAGTAATTTATTATAATAATTAATTAATTTACTTAGTAATAAATTGTTTTTTGAATGATTATGAAAACTACTTCCTCTTATGTGGCAGTCCCTATTGAAATTTATTTGTAATTTCATGTTGTTTTCATCCACTACCCATTTTTTGATCGGCTAAATAAAAATGGTTATTTCAAAATTAAGTGGCAACACTGTTCGCTAAAAAAAAGTTAATTTCTCAATAAGAGATGTATTATGAATATTTCATGAATTCACTTAACAATAAATTATTTTCCTTAAATTATTAGGGCAACTTATTTCGTAGCATGTGGCAACCCTATAGAAAATGTATTTGTAATTTTTGCTCTTTTTATATACCATTCCATTTATTTATTTACTAAATAAAAAAAAAAATTATTAGAATTTAAGTGGCAACACTATTCAAAAATATTTGTAAATTAAAGCTCTCCCCTAAACAGCGTTTAAAAAATTTATTCCGCAAGGTGAGTTATTTCGAATAATTAATAATTTAATTTCATAAGGTATTATTTTCATTGCACGCAAAAGATCTTTTAGGTCAAAGTGTCGGGTATACTTCAGAATATATATATATATGGCAACCCTGTTTGATATTTTTTTCGTTATTTTTTGATTTCTTTTTATAAACATATTTTGTCATTTCTTAAACTTTTTTTGGTTTTTATTTTTTCTTGCTGCTTCGGAGTAGCTCATTTATTTTTAATAAATGAATTTATGTCGATATTTTATTATTATTGATTGGCTGTTTGGTTTGGATCTATCGCCCCATTCCCCAGGTAATTTAGGCTGTGTCGTGCCTCTGCTGGGCAGTTGCATGGAACGTGTTCCGCTGTTTCTTCTGCCTCTTTGCAGAGTCTACAGGAATTGTTTTCTATCACACCTATCCTTTTCATGTGATAATTAGGTTCACAGTGTCCTGTTAGTAGTTCACTGTAAAGTTTTATATCATTTCTGCTTAGGTTAAGGATTGCTTCTTCCTTTATTCGTTCGAGGTCTATGAGTCTTTTCGACTGCCACATGCCCGATTGGGCTCTCCAGTAGTCGATTGGGTCTGGTTGTTCCTGCTAAAAGAAAGGCACTTTTGAAACTGTTATTTATCCCGCAGAAAGGTTCAGGACCTAGGAAGGGAGTTTTTGCCCCTCATGTCCCGGAACCCTCATCAAGGTAACAGAGTTTCTTAATGCTAGCGTGCTGAGAATTTTAAAACATTCCCAGACCAACCTTGATTGGAATGAGAAGCTCTCCAGCGATTTTAGAGCGATACAGCGTCGATAGAACGCCGATATTATTAAATTTCCAATTTTAGCAATTCTATTTTAATATAACTAACAACCCGATTTGGAAATAAAACTGCGAAAACCTTAGGGCGATTTTCGAACTGATGGAATTTTGATAAAAATGTTAAATCTTAAATACAATTCTATATTAAATATTTATGTGGCAATACTCCTTAAAACCAGTTTTTATTTTACCTTTGCTAACACTTTCTCATATCTCTTTTCTCCTCTTGTTTTATTTTAGTCTAAATTTATTTATTTTGTTGAACATTTTGACCACATCCGCAAGAGGGAAGTTGGTCATAAGCAAAGCAGAACCAAACTCAGCTCTTTAAAATATAAGAATCTGCAGTTCATATCAGAAGTTCTAGTCTGAGCCATACTGAAAGCTAGTTTCACCTTTGATACTTTAGTAATTATCTGTATACTTTTATTTATGTATTAGGCTTCCTTGTCCGCAAGTTAGTAAATTTATCTAGGAAGTTAGTAAATTTATCCGGCATTCCTGGCATAGTTCTTTCTTTATACCCTAACTGAATTTTCTAAGTCTAATATTGGTTTTCAACAGGGCAGGTAGAAGTGCTCTATAAGACGCAAGTGACTAAAAGACCATTTCAAAAATCCCCAAACTACCAAAGATGGTGGTAGGAAAAATATTTGCAAACAGAAATATGCTTGAAAGGGTTCAGCTGCAGCGTTATGCGATTAAAGAACTTCTTCTTGACTCTTTTGATACTTTTTTTAAGGAGGTATGGAATTAGCCGTAAATTACTAAAGATTCCTTCTAGGATGAGTCCATATGTGACCAGTAAAAAGTTTAAAATTTTTTAAATATCATAGTAAAAAACATATTCCACTACACTCTAATGCTATCAATTTTTATATGTATATGTACAAGATATAAGTACATTCAACAATTTATATACATATATTATATATACTTTTTTTTTCTTTTCAAAATATATTATGTGAATTATTTTCTTGAAAATCAATTAAAAAAACCGCAATATTTTCCCTTTGGTGTTTTGACATTTTGGCACTACGAAAAAGATTCTGTATGCCACAATAAAACAGACAATTAAACACAAATTTAATTTAATTAAAATTCCATTAAGCTGCCACCATACACACACACCCACATATACACACATATATATACTTTCATACACAAATACTACAGACATTGTCACGAAATGCTGTAAAGCAAAATGTAGCCCACAAAATCAGAAATACAAGGCAATAATTAACAGGTAGCAAAAAATTGGTTGCGTAATGGGCGAGCAAAACCGCAATGATGCCAGACGTTCGCAGTGAGCAAAGCACGTGACGGAGTTTATAAAGTCGTGTCAATGGTAAATTCAGGGACAAACCGCAGTGCTATCTCCAGGCTTTAATTAGTCACAAGGGCAAGTATGTGGATGTAGAACTAAGGTATCAGGTCAGTCCATAAGTTCGTGCGTTTTTTAAAGGTGGTTTTAAAATTAATAAAAAAGATGTTTAAAGTATTTATTAGTCAATAATATATTTTCCTTCATTATTTACAATATCTTCCCAACATTCAGGCAAGTTTTTAATTCCCTACTCAAACAATTTGTTGTCCTTGGAGCCAAAATACGCTTCGATATCCCTTTTTATAGCTTCTTTTGAGGAGTAGTTCTTGTTACGCATATGGGATTGCAGTCCACGGCAAAGGTGATAATCACAAGGTGCAATATCCCGAGAGTATGGTGGATGCGGCATTAGCTCCCATCCGAGCTCGTACGGCCTGCCTAAAGTTTGCCTTGCGATATGAGGCCTTGTGTTGTCGTGATGAAACAAAACTTTGCGTCTATTCACTAAAGACGGTCGATTTTTGTTAAGTGCCTCATTCAGGTTTGATAGCTGAATATTAATCAGCAGTTATCGTCTGGTTTGATTCCAGAAGTTCATAATAAACAATACCGGCCATATCCCACCAAATAGACAGGAGAATCTTCTTGGGGTGAAGGCCATCTCTACGGGTCGCTTCTGGTGTTTCATCTTTATCTAACCATTGGCGTTTGCTAGCAAAATTATTGCAAAGGACCCATTTTTCATCACCAGTAACGATACGGTTCAAAAAACTTTCATTTTCAAGCCGTTGCAGCAGCTGAGACCACACATTCACTCTCTGCTGAAGGTCGGCGACGGAAAGTCTATGCGGAACCCTTTTCCCCAGCTTTGAAACCTTTCCCAACTGAATCAGGTGCCTGTGAACTATTTCATGCGATGAATTTAACCTCTGAGCTGAGGGAAGTAAAAGTTTGCCTAAATGTTGGGAAGTCATTTTAAATAATGAGGGAAAATATATTATTGATTAATAAATACTTTAAACATCTTTCTTATTAGTTATAAAACTATCTTTAGAACACGCACGAACTTATGGACTGACCTGATACATTTGAAAAGGCGTTGAATCTTCCAAAGAACTAAATCAAATAACCGATAACGAAGGTATGAGTAGCTGTTCGCATTGGCCTAGCCAAAATCGGAGGTTTTAGACCATAAAATCAGTATTTGGATGTGATAGGAACTTTCGGCAATAGCATCATTTCGTTAACTTCTACTAGACCTACAACTCGTGCTAGGCCTTTATAAAACTGGCTTGTCACTATCATACAGTTTTACATATCAAAATAAAGTAACACAACTGGAATGTGATGAGAAGTTCACCCTAAGCCAGTTCGTTCTAAACCAGTTCACCCTAAACCAGTTCGCCCTAAATAAGTACACCCTAAGCCAGTTCGTTCTAAACCAGTTCGCCCTAAGCATCTATCTTAATAGTAATTTTGACCTTCATTCATAATTATTTATTATACAGATTCACATATAAACACGCTAGTATGTAAATCTCATTATTCATATCTCCTTGCTCTTGATTCGGAGGAAGCTTAATATCAAATTTCCGATTTGAGAGCATAATTCAATTACGTTTGTGTGAAAAATTCTTTCAGCTATGCTCTCTAGGTGAGAATTTATATATTTAGCTGACGGAAACTATTTAATATGCAAATCATATTCGATGAGCTGGCACTTACAACAAAAACAATATGAAGTGAATACAAAGCAAATTAATTTACAGCAAGCATTTGAATGAATATTAAATTATTTTAGATTAATAAAATAATTCAAGGTAATTATAATAATAATAATGAAGTGGAAGTAATAATTTTGAATTATTTTAAAAAGTTTGTAATATAATTTTTTGCTATAACTTTTGCCCATAAGGCAGCCAATTTCCCAATTATCCAATACAATAGCATTCGTTGTAGCAGCGCAAATATCGCCCATAATTATGTGGGAGTATTTTCCCTAGCTTATCGCCTTTACTTCGTTAATTATCTCGTTCCTTATTGTCATGAATATGAAAACATAAAAATACCAGGAAATATCCGCGGCTTTCCTTGGGCTTAAACTGAAATTTTAAAAATATTTAACACTTATGAAACAGTTAAAGGGTTAGAGGTAGTAAAGAATGTCAATAAAATGAATATTTTTGCATTTTCTTTAAGTCAAATATCTTGAAAATATTATGTGAAAATCTGAAGTGTATCCGATAAATACTTTTCGAGTTATTCAACAAATAACAACGAGCGCTCGAGCAAAAACAAACCGAAAACAAAAACTTTAAATGCGTTTTCTCAAAACTATGTTTTTTGAACTGGCGATCACTGCAGCTTAAAAACCGCTTGGTAGATTTCAATAAAATTTATACTGCTTTTGAAAAGCATAAAAAACTCGAGCCTGTTCGAGGGATTTTTTTTCAAAAATTTCAATATTTTTAAACAAATCTGAAAAATATTTTCTGAGGCCACCGTATTGTTAATTTTGAAAACAAAAAAAGTTTCGATCACAAAATTTTGTATTAATAAAACTACTTTCTCTTGTGCGATTGATTTTAGATGAGTCTCCAAGGACTTGTGATGATCACCGCAAGGGACTTCTGGAGAAACGGGCTCCACACAGCGATAACTTTTACAAATTATTTTTGAAGTGAAACTTCTTAGGCGTCGATGGACGAGCGAGAATGGAGAGTAAAATTTCAAGGTCATGCAACGTTTTGGGCATTTTCGTTCCGCAAGAGAGAAAAAAGATATAACGTAGAGGAAAAGGAGAGAGAGAGCTATACCTTATATATCTATTAGATAAACTTTAGGCTTTTTTTCCTGATATTTTCATTTGGTTGCTAATTTCTAGTGAGAAATAACACTGCTTACTTTTTGAGGCTTGGTTGTTGGTGCAACTTTGTAGGAAATATATTTTTGGTGCCTACTTTTCGGCATTATATTTTCTTGGTGCCTACTGTTTGGGGCGTTTTTAGGTCCCAAATTTTTTTTGCGTTTTTTTTTTTGGTGCCTATTTTTTGGCGCTTATTTTCGTTTCCTGCTTAGTACTTGTGCGTACTATAAAGCTCTATCCATTCCGGCGTCGGACTTATTGGTTCTGCCTTGCCGTAACTTGTGCCGTTGCGACGGTCCTGGAATTGCTGCGTTTCTGCGGGTGATAACCGCTCGGACTAGTGTGTGCGTTGTTGTTACGGTTTGTGTCCGGTCGACCCTTCTCCGTTTTTTGTAAATTTTGTCTATTTGTATTCTCTGTACATATTGCGAATTTATTAAGATATATATGCTTTCTCTCTTTCTCTCATTTTCTCTTGGGTCGCTCCCTTTTTCTTTGTCTGCCTTGAAACTTTCACTTCTGTTATGTGTACTACGCTACACGCACGTTTTTTTTTTTTTTTGAAATTTTGCTAAGTCAAGTCGAAACATAATGTATTAATGCTAGGTTTTTTTTGTAAAACAAAGCAACTAGCTATCAAAAAAAAAAAAATACATTTAAAATCATCATTATTGAAAGTCCTCGGGCCTCTGACTACCGCTAACCCCTTAAAAGTATTAGATTTTTGAATGGAAAAGGCGAACAATTTCCACGTGTCGTTAGAATTTGTATACCTTATTTGTTGTTGTTGTTCAAGTGGTTGAGTATTTCTATTTGCTTAATTAGCTACTAGCGCCGTTTTACTGCCACTGATCTTCTGGTAACAAATAGAAATCAAAAGATATGACGAAGTATTTAGGCAAAATACAAAACGATATCCCCAGTAGACCGTCAATTTACTCAAGGTTTCAATCTGGTTACAGCTGCCTCAATTGGCTTTCGCTTTACAAAAACTTAATAACGCAATTCCGCATAATTAGTGGGAACAATAGCTTCAAGAATTACAGTAGCATGAGAACAACAACAGCAAGAAGCGAGTACACGTGCATGGAATACTTAGCAAAAGGCGAACAAAGGCATGTTTTGTATATTCACATACATATATGTGTGCTAGTGTAAAAACATTAGCTGCTTTGTTCGCTTTTAAGCGTGAACAGTGCGGCGTAGGTACACTGCGTATACGTAACGTGGGCTAGGCTACTCAGGCGCAACGCTTCCTGCTCCTTACTATGCTATATACATTTTTGTACTGCGTACTTTTTTTATGTTTGCATGCTTGTGCTTGCTTCTGTACCGCCTTCAGCGCACAGCTGATGCCAAAGCATTGCACTGCAAATAAGCACTGTAAGCGTATTAATTAAATATTACGCATACGCACTGTTGCACGGCTGCACAGAAGCAAGTATGTATGTATTAATGGCGCGCACTTCGTACTACTTAACGGTGAATGGAGAGAAAACATTTGACGTCAACGCACGCGGAGAGGTTTTCTTTTTCTTGTTTTTGTTTTTTCATATTTCACTGTATGAAGATTTATATGCGACAGACGTGTGCGCGCATTTGCCACACAATAGACTGGCTTTAACAGGTTGCTGTTTCGTCATCTACTTTTTCTACAGCTTGCGCGCTGGTTCCTTTTGCGCAGGCAAAACGCAAAACACGTACACGGAATTTACTTAATTTGCCAAATAGTGTAGCAGCGAGCAACGTGTGGAAGCACAGCAGTCGCACGCCTGCGTATGCACGTCAGTTTGCCTAAAGTTATTGTAAATTGCAATAAGGAGATGGCGCATAGAACAATAATACGGGTAATATTGTAGTAGAACTCAAGTAAGAGGAAGAGGAAGAGACTCTTAATAATAACAATACAAAGCAATATTTATTTAGCAATAAAATGTAAATTTCGTACATGAAAAAGGCAGTTGAAGGTGGCAACCGCTGGATGGTGGCAAGAATAAAGCCACTACTACAAGGGGTGTATGGAAACTTTTCTTTAAGATGTTTGCTCATGAGTATGCCAGGCAGCTGGTAATTGCATTGGAGCCAATTAAAATGCACAAGCTGTTGCACAACCGATTCGCCAGCGAGTAGCAGAGAAAATGTAAAAAACAAAAGCACATAAACGAAATTAATAGCACAGCAGACAAAAATGAAAATAAAATCGTAGTAAAAGCCAAAACTGCAAATAAAATTCAGAAAAAAATATAGAAAAAAAGTAAATAAATACAAGCCCACAGCAAACGGCATGCAAGAAAAGCAAAGTACAGTACAGCGAAAACCACAAGCGCAAAAATGTAAATATTTGTAAAGTAGAGACAAAGCTTGAGTGGAGGCAACTGCAACGGGACAAATGCCAAGAAACGAAGTGGTAATGAAAAAGACGACAAAAAGAAAAAGTGCGAAGGGAGGCAATTGGAATGCAGAAAGTTTTTGGTTTTTGGGTTTTTTTGTTTTTAAGAACCCTGTAGGAATATAAAACTAACTAACTAACTACTTTTTCCATTTAATAATAGGACTATGAATAAGTTCGTGCGGTTTTTTTTCGAAATTTGAAACTTTATTGACGTAAAATGGTTACAAATTTAATATTCAAAGTATTGTCCATCGCTTACTACTACTTTTTCCCATCTTTCTGGCAATTCACGGATTCCCTTTGTGAAAAATTCGGTCGGTTTTGCCGCAATCCACGAATCGATCCATTTTTTGACTTCATCGTAATTACGGAAGTGCTGGTCAGCCAGGCCATGTTGCATCGATCGGAAGAGATAGTAATCGGATGGCGCAAGGTCTGGACTATACGGCGGGTGGGGTAGGACATCCCATTTGAGCGTTTCTAAGTATGTTTTGACCACTTGTGCAACATGTGGCCGAGCATTGTCATGTTGCAAAATAACTTTGTCGTGTCTATCGGCGTATTGCGGCCGTTTTTCTCGCAGTGCTCGGCTCAAACGCATCAATTGTCGTCGGTAGACATCCCCCGTAATCGTTTCATTCGGTTTCAGTAGCTCATAATACACAACACCCAGCTGGTCCCACCAGATACACAGCATAACCTTCAGGCCATGAATATTCTGCGCCGACGTCGATGTTGAAGCATGGCCAGGGTATCCATACGTTGCCCGACGTTTTGGATTGTCGTAATGGACCCACTTTTCATCGCCAGTCACAATTCGATGCAAAAAACCCTTTCTTTTGTGCCGTTGAAGCAGTTGTTCGCATGCCATAAAACGGCGTTCAACGTCTCTTGGCTTCAATTCATACGGCACCCAATGGCCTACCTTTCGGATCATTCCCATGGCTTTTAAACGTTTGGAAATGGTTGATTGATCAACTCCCAAAGTTTTTGCAACCTCTTCTTGCGTTTGAGCCGGATCTTGATCGAGCAATTCCTCCAATTCGGTATCCATGAACTTTGGCGGCGCACCCTCGCGTTCTTCGTCTTCCAAGCCAAAATCACCACTTTTAAAGCGTGCAAACCACTTCTGGCACGTTCGCTCAGCTAGAGCATGCTCACCATAAACTTCCACCAAGATACGATGACTTTCGGCTGCTTTTTTCTTCATATTAAAATAATGAAGAAGAATTCCCCGCAAAAACACATTATTTGGCACGAAATTCGACATTTTCAAGTGTGGTAAAAATATTGTTGTTTACGCTTCAAATAAAAAACTTATACTGACGTTTGTGCCTTACGACAGTAGCTCTCCAATGAATGTTTGGAAATGTGGATCGATGGAATAATAATCAAGTTACGCCATCTGTTGTAAAACCGCACGAACTTATTCATAGTCCTAGAATACTACTTTTTCTATCTTTTACATCGGTGCGCAAACACAGAGCAAAAGAAAACAAATTATGGCGGCCAAAGCCCAATTCCAGTACGACAGCGAATTATGGGAATTGTGCTAAACTGCAAAGTTAAGTGCAAAGCACTGGAGACTGTGCAACGAACAGGGGCGCTCTAAGTTGCCTCAGCCTACCGCACTGTCGCAGGCGCAGTAATTTTCGTGATCAGCGGGCAGATACCCGTCGACCTCATGGTCCGGTAAAGAATGAATGCGTGGGACTCCAAGAAGAAACACGTCATCACTAGCTTCTCAGAACGGAGATGCCAAACCATGCTGCGGTGGCGAACCCAATGGGACACTGATCCGAGTGGCAGATGGATGGCAAAACCTATTGCATCAATTAACAAATGGGTCCAAAGGAACTTCGGGGAAGTGAACTACTTCTTAACTCAGTTCCTCTCGGGCCACGGATACTTCCGGAGATAGCTATACCGCGTGGGCAAGGTAAGCGCCGAACAATGACGCTGAACACACGTTTTGTAGTTGTAACAGATGGCTCGCGGAAAGAAATACTCTGAGGGAGCAGATTGGTGACATCGGCACAGTGCAACAAAGCGAAGCCGCACAGATAGGGATATACGAATACGACCCTATAGCATGCAGGTGGCTACGAATTTGGTGGACCCAGACGTGGGTCCTTTATGGAAAGCAGTCCCGGAAAGAGTGTCTCCCCAGAAGGAGAGCAGGGATTGTTTAAGTGGTCACACAACTGGACGCAGTAGGCGACGGTCGCTGTAAGTGCGGAGGCATTTTGAACCCTACCGCACCCACCAAAACCAAAAAAAAAATCTTAATAAAAAATCGTATGACATGCCAGCTGTTCTGATTAAGACTCGGATAGGATAATGGATGTCCACGTTAGGAGGCCCACTTAGACAAAGAATCAAAATTCGTCCAGTGTGATATCATAGAGACAAATACCATAAAGGAAATAATAAAAACAGGAGGAAAACAACCAAAAAGGTAGAAGAAGGAAGAAGGGGCTTTGAATTAGACGATGATGATCACGACATGGGCTAATTGCTTTTGTATTAATCGCTTCAAGCTACTGATGTGAAATACACCAGATGTATGATGTATTGCAAGCCCGCAATATCTGTAGGTGTAGCAAACAAGTGAGAGCCCAGGTGTCTAACTCTTTGCCCAACAAGGGCAGGGCAGCTGTGAAGGATGTGGTGTGCTGATTCCAGAAAGGACTTGTAGCAATCCCAAGTCTCACCGCATGGACACCTAACGGACCACTCCCTGTAAGGGTACTCACCAAATTCGAGATCTGTGGCATTGTTAGAATCCCCCCTCGTGCATCCCCGATATACACGAGGCCTAACGGATCTCACGACTTTACATGTTTCTGCACTATCCCAGTGCTCGCTGAGTTGACGCAAGACCCTGCTTTCCGGGTGTAGACCATAGCTTCTCAAAATCTCAATCCTCTCAATTTACGAAAAACCCATTTCCAGGCTCCCCTGACTGGCCAACTCATCAGCGCAGCAGTTTCCCTCAATGAACACTGTGACCGCGAACCAATATGAGTCTAATATCTAATTAGTCAGATTCAGCCGAAAGAGAAGTTAGGTTTTCCCCGACTAATTTGGGGCATTTAAAACAACGACCATAAGACCGTAATTGTCGTTTGGCTGTCGGAGTAGATATTTACGTCCTTTACAGAAGTAAGCCACAAATACACTGCTTGCTCAATTGTGGCTTGAAAAACACTACAGAACTCCGGAAGCCTAAATTTGAGCTTGATTGGAAGCCCAAGCAGAATACTCCCACACCAACTCTTCCCTAGCGGCCGCCGTAACCGAATAGGTTGGCGCGTGACTACCATTCGGAAGGTTCGAATCTCCATGCAAGAAACACCAAATTTTCTTTCTAACAGTAGTCGCCTCTTGGCAAGCGCTGGCACACCCCGGAAACCTGAGCAATAGGGTGGTCCAAAAAACTCAAGTTTTTTTTAGAGACCTAGGGACCCTCTCATTTTGTTACATCTAATAAAATAATAATCTATGCAAAATCTTAGCACCCTAGAACATATAGAAGGCAGTGCTCAACAACGTTTAGTTTTCATAAATTTCTATAAAAAACTCATACTTTCGGGTAATTAACGCCTTTTTTTGTTTCAGGTTTGAACTATATTTCAATCAAAATGACTGCTCTTAAGACGCGTCAGGCGGACAGTGTTTACTTAATTGGTGTTAAGGACTTAGAACCTTTAACAAAGAAGAACCAACTTCCTACAACAAACAGCGTTGAGCACTGCCTTCCAAGTGACTTATGACCTTGAAAATTTAGCTCTTTACTTCTTATATCAAATAGAAAAGAATTGGGGGGTCCCTTGGCTTTTACAACCAACTTGAGTTTTTACCATAGGATCTTGGACCACCCTACTGAGCAACCATATTGAAGGTGAAGTAACCAATTCACATGGGAGGCAGGGTCAGGGCTAACGAAAAAAGTAGCTTCGATGGGGCTACTTCGTCGTATATAATTCAAAGGTTCCCCGAAGCAGTGTTTGTATTGGAGCGAACGGCTTCAAAATGCGTCTGTTCCTCAGAGGCGGTCACTTGTTATAGATTATCTGGTTATTATATAGAGTTCTTTTTAATTACTGAAAGTCATTACTAATGAAAGGATTACCGATAAGTTTCACATATCAGAGAATCTCGGCAGTTCTCAAGTCCTTTTTTAGAGCGGGGAGTTTACTCACTCAGCTGAGACCACAGAGGAGACTAGAACTATGGGAATGGCAAATCAAAAGAGGTGGCCGCCGAGAAGATCGTGTGAGCGTACCTTTTCACAGGCCACATTTCATGCACAACTGGCGGTTTGCGTATTCAAATTGACCACTTACAAAGGGGCAGAAGAATTTTTTAGTTCAAAAGCAGAACAGCGGTGCCATTGCTTCCTGTTTCTTGATTATTATTTTAACGGGCGCACAGAAGAGACTTATATGAAGGTCAATTTGGGCTAAGAGCACACCTTACATATTTTACCTTATAGAAAAATGATAAGCAGGCTTTATCTTCCTAAGGCGACTTACACGGAGCACTCTAAAATAAAGTACTACGTAAGGATGATGACAGCCAAGCTGCGCTCATGTCCAACCACTTCAAGGGTAGTTCAGTCCTGTAAATCCAGACTGAACTACGTCAGACATAATTTCCCAATGCTAACATGGGTCCCGGGACACGTGGGTAACGATATCTCTGACTCTTTAGCTGGGATGGGCTCAGATACCAACTTGTTTGGTCTGGAGCCCGTTCTGCCACTCCCTTCAGCAGCCATAAAAGCCACAGTTAGCAAACGAGTTACTTTAACCCTCGCTCGGCAGGATGCAGATGGACAAAACTGATGTTACATTTAATGATAATTAAAAAGGAATCCGAGTGCAGTACAATGGACTTAATTGTGTCTGACTGCTGTACTTGCTCGTTTGTCCCGACCAAACAAAACAAAAAAAGGATGATGATTCTCTGGTACAAAATTCTTCGTTGTGTGACAATCGAGAATGAATGAACTCAATAGTTGCTTGAACATAAGGAAAAGAGCAAAACAAGAAGGACTCTTTAACTGTCAACTGAAAAAGTTGATCTGCCTTTACTTAAATGATTTCAAAGTAGTAAAGATGTGAAAAAATTAACTCACCATCTAAAAGTATTTCTAAGAACTAGTTTTCAACTAATTATAAAGAAAGGAGAACTGGCGCACAAATCATATTAAACGCCACCAGCTGTCATCTACAAAAAAATAGTTGCATATTTATTTAAGGTTAGCTTGAAACCCATCACATAGATCTAATGATCTAGTGGGATGGAGCTTGACCTTTACGTTTCTTTTATGATTTAATAATTAATATTCAACTTAAATTTTGCCTCAGATTTCTCTGCAGACAAGTACCAGCTTTGGCTCAATTTGCATCGGTTATTCTCCTAATAATACATATATATGTACATATAGCCGAGTCGGTGAGAGACATGGCGCAAATAGCATTCAAATGCAAGACGACATCCAACACTTCTGCTTTCTGCTTTCTTCACGCTTAAGCCTTTCAACGTCTTGCATGAATTGCAGCAGCAATGTGCTGACTCCACAAATATTTTGGCAAACATTGTGGGCAAACGCAAAATACCACAGCAACAACAACAACCGCCACAATCGTAGTGACCACACTTGAGAGCAGCACAATGAAGAAGAAGCCATAAAATGTTTAGGAGGAAGAAGGACTATGCACGAGATGCCATAAGAACAACAATAAACACAGAAATAAAAACAACAATAGCAGTACAATCAGAAAAGCTATAAACACCTATTGTGTAAGCAACGCAATAAGCGGCACAACAATTGAGGCAATAACAAATGAAACAACTGCACAACAGAAATGAATACATAAACTAACCGGGGGCAAGTAGTAAATGCCACAAACCGCAATTCGAGTCTGAAAGGCTTAAATATCTATAAAATGTGGGCACTAAATCTGCGTAGTGAGTGTCTAAAGGGAGGAGAGGGGGGAGAGGGAGATGTTATTAAATTATGATCCACAGAGGAGATTTCCTCTTAAGGAATCAGAGACCAGAAAGTGGAGAAAAGAAAGAAAGGGAAATAGCGGATGAATGAAAAACGATCGAGATAAGTTTCTCTCGCGCAATGGCCAATAAATGTTTCAGAGTCGGTATGGGCGCTTCTTTCGTCGCATTGGTGCATTGCTCAGGGAACAGAAGACCTCTTTTAAAAAGTGAAACGTTTATTTTCTTGCATGGGAAGGTGGGATAATTTGTATGCGCAATCCCTAGGATAAAGTGTGATGGTGATTTCATTTCTTCAGAAAAGTTAAAGGTAGTCAGAGGCCCGCAAAATAATGATTTTCAATATTTTTTTTTTTGCTAGTCAATTGGTTGACTTTAGCAACATTTCAAACAAAAATTGAATAATTGTAAAAGTTATCGCTGTTTTTGTGGAGCCCGTTTCTCCAGAAGTCCCTTGCGGTGATCATCACAAGTCCGAGGAGATTCATCTAAAATCAATCGGACAAGAGAAATTAGTTTTATTAATAGATAAACTTGTGCCTAATCGAAGTTTTTTTTTTTTAAATTAACAACATCTGAGGTCGCCATTTTTTCAGTTTTTCGAGGAAACACCCACAATAAATTGTTTAAAAATCGAAATATTTGAAAAAAAAGATCGAAATTAAAAAAAAAATCCTGCAATCAGGCCCAAGTTTTTTATGTTTTTCGAAAATAGTATCCATTTTATTAAAATCTACCAAACAGTTTTTAAGTTACAGTGATCACCAGTTCGAAAACATAGTTTTGAGAAAAACGCATTTAAAGTTTATTTTTTGTTTGAGCGAGCGCTCTTTGTTAATTGTTAAATTTGTCGAATTCACTTCAAATTTTCACACAATATTTTTAAGATATATTACTTTAAAAAAATGCAAAACAAATCCTATTTTTGGAAATTTCTGACTACCCTTAACCCCTTAAAAAAGAGGTGAGTTAAATTAGAAGCTCAAGATGGACGCTCGCTGGCAGACGCTGGGGCGTTTAATACTAGACACACGTTTCAAAGGCCTAGTAAGAGGTGAGCGCAATTAGTCGAGATGAGTTCATCAGTGCTCACTCCATATAAATATACCTGACCTCTCTATTGTTATGGGTGTAAAACCGACCTTTTAGCATATCTCTTGCGAAAATTTAAAAAGTGTATTTATGTACTTCTTTACAGGTAGTAAAGCAGCTATCAAAGACTTGTCAAACCGGATTTTCATATGGTCAAGGAATTTTATAATACTTTTCAGCTTCTAGCGAAGTAATGGCCAGGTAATTATAGCATTGCCGAAAACGAGGTCACCGGCGAAATGACTAACTGTTCCTCTGGTCTTAAATGATCTACTTCTGAGCGACTAACAAATGAGTAGAGAGTAGACTCAAAACCGCATAAATACTGAGCTACATTGAGGTGACCGACAAACAACGCAGTTTGGACGCCCTTCCTGTCAGAACAACGTAAACCGATTGAGTAACCGACGACTATTCACAGCTTACCTCACCAGTTATAATCGACTGCATTCGCATCTGCAACGCAGCAACCGGTATAGTAAGACAAAATTTCTGGAGGATGGCATGTCTAAAGCTCATTTTATGTAAATAAGTGCTGCAAAATTAATCATTCAGTTTTGATATTTTCTACTAAATAAAAAAAATGATTCTGAGTGATGGAAATCTTTATTTTGACAAGCTCCATTTCTTGTCTGTTTACAAACTGCAGCTATCTACATAGTTCCCAAGTGCTAAAATTGATTTGGTTTGATGGCACCATTTGCTAAAATTATATATCCCTCCTTACAGTGCTTAATTTTACGTCACCTTGCACTTCATAAAGGCTAACCGACCAGTATCTCCAATCAAAGTAAGAAATTTTACCCTCTGAATAACTTTTCCGTAAGCGTTTCAGTTTGGTGGAATCTTTTAAATTTGAAAACAAAATGTAATCTTTCTTGGAACTTTGAAACCGTAAAAATAGTTTCTAGATCGAAAAAATCGGATGAGAATTGAGAGTTTTTGAAATTTAGTTCTAATAAATATCATTGCAATTTGTTAATATTGGGTAGTCGAAATAGTCTTTTCATATTTTGTCAATAGGTGTCGTTGGAGTCATCTATCTCCAGTGCTACCAATCACATTGTATCATATCATATGGTGTTAGAAAGGTGACATTTTAAGCTTTATTTAACCAAAAAAAAATTAAATTCGGAGAAGTTGAAAAAAAGTTATAGCTGTTCAAAAATAAGTGAAAATAATGAAGAAATACGCTATATTTTGAAATTTTTGTATAAAAAAGGGAAGAATGCCACGCAAGCCACCAATGAAATTTGTGAAGTTTACGGAGACGATGCTGTATCAGTTCGTGTAGCACAACAACGGTTCGCTCGCTTCCGTTCTGGAAATTTCGATGTGAAATATGCACCTCGCTCCGGTCGACCTATCGTTGAAAAAGTCGATGAAATTATGGGAAAGATTGACCAGGACCGTCACATAAGCTGCCATGACATCGCCAAGGCACTAAACATTCATCATCAAACGGTTTTGAACCATTTAAAAAAGGCTGGTTACAAAAAGAAGCTCGATGTTTGGGTACCACATGAATTGTCTGTGAAAAATTTAATGGACCGAATTAACATCTGCGATTCTTTGCTGAAACGAAATGAAATCGAACCATTTCTGAGGCGAATGGTAACAGTAGACGAAAAGTGGATCAAATACGACAATAATGTGCGAAAAAGATCATGGTGCAAGGGTGGTGAAGCTCAACAAATGGTCGCAAAGCCAGGATTGACGCCTCGACAGGTTATGCTGTGTGTTTGGTAGGATTGGAAAGGAATCATCCACTATCCAGCCTGCTCGAACGATTGATTCTACACTTTACTATCAACAACTGATGAGATTGAAGCAAGCAATCGAAAAAAAACGGCCAGAACTGATCAGCAGAAAGGGCGTCGTCTTCCATCAGGACAACGCTAGGCCACACACATCTTTGATGACTCGGCAAAAACTGGGAGAGTTTGGCTGGGAAGTTTTGATGCATCCACCATATAGCCCTGACCTTGCACCATCGGACTACCATTTGTTTCGGTCAATGCAGAACTCCCTTAATGGAGTAAAGTTGGCTTCAAAGAAGCCTGTGAAAATTACTTGTCGCAGTTTTTCGCCGAGAAACCACAAAAGTTTTGCACAGATGGAATAATGTCTCTAGAAGAAAAATGACAAAAGGTGGTCGACCAAAATGGTACATATTTGGTTTAATAAAGTTCATTATAAATATAAAAAAAAATGGGTTGAAGTTTGATTAGAAATACGAAAAGACTTTTTCGACTACCAATATCTCCGTTGTACGAGCTAAATTCGTAAAATCTCTTATGGAACTTGTTTTGAGAGTCGCATAGATTAAAGTTTTCATGCCGAGAATAAATTTTCGAGTTGGATTTGTTGCACAGTGTTATTGGCATGTGGTCAGAACAGCTCTCCATTTCAGCCATTTACAGAAATGATATACCCTCCCATAGGATGATTAATTTTGCGCCACGTTATGCTTAGTCTTTTCAAAATCTACATCTCTAGATTTTTAAAAAATAAATTTATTCTACGACTGTTAGGAATTTTTGACCACCAAAGACCCCCTAGTAATTATAAAGCGCCTGAAGTTGTCCATTGAATACCCATTGGGTGTAGATGACGTCATATTGGTATGCAAAGGATCTTCTAAGTCGTAATATGATTTCATTACCATCACACCTAATAGCTTAACGTATCTTAGTTCAAGGACTAGCAGCCACCATAGACGAGTTAGTTTATTCTGCTTTTGAACCCCTTTGTGAGTACAGCATTTGGCCCTCAGCACGACCAGCCAGGGCATATTTCTGATTGTATTTCTGTTATGAGAAAGTTTTTCTTAAAACTATCTGTCGTTTCGAGGCGGCATAAAACTACCCGTGAGCATTCTCAGTTTATCCTTGGGCAGGTTTATGAGTATTTTAAACCTCTTTCGATGTACCCCTCCCAATAAAGATTTCGCCTGGCGTAGTCGCATAGTTTTCTGCACTTACCCCTACCTCTGCACTCCTAAACTTCTCCCAAAGGGTGTGATGCTTCATAGCAAGAAAGGGCATGGGTCCTATAAATGGCAGCCTCTCCCGCGGATGCGTCCGCTACTTTGTTCTCAGTTATACTCCTGTGTCCTGGCACCCAAGTTAGCCGGCGATGCGTTTGTGCGTTCCTAATGAATTCAGTTTATTGATACATTCAAAGAACCAGTGGGGATTTAATCTCACAGGATGATTGAGACTTGAGTGCAATTCACTCACTGCGGAAATTTCTGTCTAAGCTTATCTCTGAACATAGACAGATGGCACACATCTCCTCTTGGAAGGTACTTGGACAACTACCCATCGGCAGAGAACACTTGGTTTCGGGGTCATCTATTCCAACTGCTATGTCTTCCAGCCTATGCCGGCAGGCTAATCACCTGCCCTGTCAGAAATCAAATAGATTAACGTAACCAACTCAAGATAAATATCTTGTCGAGGCTCTATGCTCCCGAGAGGAGTGAACAAGGGCAAAAAATGTCTTCTGGGGTCTTCGAGCCATTCGGGTACCAGTGCGGGGTACACTCAGGGTACAGTTTAACTTATTGTTATTTAGTGATATTATCCCAGCTACGCAGAAGCTGGGTAAGTGCGAGGTGCTCAGCAATTGCATGTTTTAAGATGACATCACTTTTCCTCCCTCACAGCCTTCTCAGGTAATATTCAACAGGTTACGCTTGGCTGATTTCTGAATAACTATATGATGCGGTGTCAGCTCAAGCAACACCTCCATGGCAGCTGTAGGGCAGATCTGCATCGCGCCGTGATGCACACTTATTCTACTTTCTAAGGTCTTCCAGTTGATGTGTAGAATGGCATAGGATCAAAAAGTGTTTGCTGAATTTAGTAGAGATTTCGGAGACACCTTTTGCACGTGTTCGATACAAATTTTTTGGTAGGCCTCTAAGCAAACGTGGCATTTGTCAACCTTCAGTGAACGAATAAGAATAGAGGTTTTCGATTGGTATTTCTTTTTTGATTCAATTAACAATTTGAAAATATTTTTTTTTGTTTTTTTCAAAAAAAACTTTTAGCACAGAGTAAATTTTTCAAAAATTTAAGAAACAATTCCACCATGAAATATTGTAGAAAATGTGTCCCCCATCAATGCCAGTTGAGATCTCAGACTAAACTAGTCAACTTTAAGCCGAGTCACTTGCCAGCCAAACCGAAAAATCAATTCTTAACATTCTTTTTTTTCCTGTCTCACACCAGTTGCACTTGCAACCAAACAAAAAACATTCTTATACACATACAACCTCAGAGTGGAAATGAAAAAAAATCACCGACAATAAAAACAAACGAGAAGGAATTTGATGGCGATGAAAAATTGCAGCAATCGCGGCAGTCACTACAATCCCAAAACGGTTACGCTAACATTACTTGCAGCAGACGCATAGCTGCATGCAACATACTTAAGGCGACCTAAGCAAGTTGCAAGCAACACCCCAAACACAGCACAAATTATTTATACAACAGGGTAAATACATATGCACACAACTACGTATGTATGTATGTGTGTGTGCAGTGGGAATTTATGTGTGTTCATATGTACGAGTATGCATTTATATGTAGCAACGTTGCATGCCACATACTTTTGCGCACTCATGTTGCAAATGTGGAGTAAATAAATTGTCGCCTTCGCATTCGCGAGTGGCACGTCACACGACTGTTGTGCCAGCAAAAACACGCAGTACAAAAACAATGTTGCAAGTACTTTGCTGCTGCTGCTGCTGCTCCTCTGTGGCACAGTTGTAGCGTCATTAGAGCGCATTTTTCTTATGCCTTCGCATGCAACTGCACAACACCTCTTCGCCCCCCTCCCACCCGCATTCGACTGCCTGCTGAGTGCACCGCCATGACTTGAAGACTGCTTTGCTCAACATTACGAGTTCGCTTTGCTCCTCGGAGTGCAACATTTCATTGTTTACTATTTTTATTTTTACTCTACAATTTTCTTTGCACTCATTTTTACAGCACTCACTTGCTTTCTAACCGCCACTTTCTACTTGAAACTCTAACAGCAACAACAATTACTCAGCTAACCGTATCGCCTACTACACTTCCATTGCTTTAGCCCATCATTTATCGCGGCTGGCATGTCCTATTTTTCTAGAGAGCACCGAAAGCTAGCAAGCTAACACTCATACGCGTGCGTTCGTGCACACTTGTGCATGTATGTGTGTGTGTATGTGCATCCTGTAACCTCAATGAAGACAAAAGCTGTTTTCCAACCACACATGCATACATACACACACATATGAAATTATGCAAATTGCAATTACACCACCAACAACCGAAACAGAAGCAGCGTCTCGTTCACTCTCCCCAAGGATATCAGCGGAAATTTAGGCAAATTTTTTCGCCCTCAATTTCATATTCTGACATGTTATTGTTGCACGTTTTTTACATTATTGCGCTTATTTTTTTGCATTGCCAACTAAAGTCTATAAACTTGCAACACAATCCCACTTAGTGGGTTGACAAAAAGTTATCTATTGCGGGATGAAAAGGAAAATGTGATGGAACGAATTAAATGCAGCGAAATGGCCGGAAAAAGGAAGGCTTGAAATGAAACGAAATTAAGTGTAGCGGCTAGGAACGAGTTCGTAATAAAACATATAAAATGAAATCAAAATGAAAATGAGAAACGAAACAAATTAACGAAAATGTTGACGAAATGGAGCGCATCAAACCGGCTTGAAAGTTATATATGAAATAAAAAAAAATAAAAAAAAAAAATAAAATAAAATAAAATAAAATAAAATAAAATAAAATAAAATAAAATAAAATAAAATAAAATAAAATAAAATAAAATAAAATAAAATAAAATAAAATAAAATAAAATAAAATAAAATAAAATAAATAAAATACTGACTAAATACAAGTCACGTCACCCAAAAAGCTCTGTCGTTCGAATGATGCTACCTAGAAAAGCGGGAGGCAGAGGACAGATTGATGTTGGAGCACTGCATGACAAACTTATCTTGAACATAAGAGCATATTTCCAACATAAGTGTTCCCAATCCGAGCTCCACAAGGCTGCAAGTGCTGCGGATGATAATTATACCCCACTTCGGATGAATCAACCCTACGAAATCAAGAACACAACCACAATAGATGAAAAAATCCAAAGATGGTCTGAAATGGCTATCCACGGCGTATATCGAAAAGACTTGCTGAGCCCACATGTCGACCAAAAATTGTCGCACATATGGCTTACCAACAGGTCGATATTTGCCGAAACGGAGGGTACCATTTTCGCCATACAAGATGGTGTGATTCCAACGAGAAATTACATTAAATACGTAATGCGAGATCCAAATGCCGCTGCAGACAGATGTCGAAGATGCAATAGTCGAAGTGAGACATTAGACCACGTGCTAGCGGGATGCACCACACTGGCAAACTCTATGTACCTGAAGCGACATAATGACATCGCGAAAATAATCCATCTAAAACTGACGCAGATGTACAACTTCAATCCAAGCAAAATACCGTACTTCAGATACACCCCAGAACCTGTTCAAGAAGACTCCAACTACCTTCTATATTACGACCGAACAATTTTAACAAATGCCACAAGAGACCACAATAGACCAGATATTTTCCTTATTGATAAATCTCAAGCGACTGGTTATATAGTTGATATTGCTGTTCCTCTAAACAGAAACATGCAAAAAACATATGCAGAAAAAATATCCAAATATTCTGACTTAGGCATTGATGTCAAACGCCAGTGGAAGCTAAGGAAGGTGCACATACTACCAATTATCATCTCAGCCCACGGACTAGTGCATAAAAACTTAGCAGACAACGTGAAAACTCTCCAACTCCCAGAATATTTAATTTTCGACATGCAGAAAGCAGCTTTACTCAATTCTTGCCATATAGTCCGAAACTTTTTACAGTAAACGTTTTTCTTGTTAGTAAATTTGTTAACTATTTTGTATAATATTTATATATATATTTAACTGTAATATTTTGTACCTGTTATTGTATAAATTATTGGCTTGCAGCAAAGCTGTCGCCAATTAATGTAAAACACTCCTTCTTTGGGATGCAATAAAAAAAAAAAAAAAATAAAATAAAATAAAATAAAAAAAAAATAAAATAAAATAAAATAAAATAAAATAAAATAAAATAAAATAAAATAAAATAAAATAAAATAAAATAAAATAAATAAAATAAAATAAAATAAAAGAAGGGCAAGGGCATCTCTCATTAGAGAGTTGTCGGGCAGATAGCGGAGTCGCCAGTGGCACAACAACAACAACACGAAAACCCCAACACTGCGACAAGTGTTTCTCAAGCTAATCTTGGGACCACAAGAGCAGGCCGTGTTAGACAGCGTATTCAATGGACAAAGGAAATGAATGAATATGTCCTGCGCTGCTACTACATTTCCACACATTGTGAAGAACCGGAGCACATGACGACCTATCGTGAGAGAATGCTAGAACTGTTTCTAAGAAGATACAGACATCTAAATGGGAAGCTTACCGAAAATAGCCTTGCTACAAGAAAAAAAGCAATCTTCCAACACGAATATGTAAAAAACGAAAAGCAAGAGGAAATTAAAAGTGCAATACGCAACGAACTACGAGGAGTGGAAAGAAGCGAAGAAGAAATAACACCAGAGATAACCGAGGCACGCAACCCACAGACTGAAAATTTAGCGGAATTTACCAACGTACAACCTGAAAATAACTTGATCTATGAAAGTATTGAAAGCGATGGTCCAGAAACTAATGAAGAACGGGAGGTGAAAGATATTTTCCTTAATTATCTGGCGAATTATGAAGGTATGGATCCTTTGCTAAGACCAAAGATACCCCGATTAGGCGAATCGGAAAAATTAAACGAAGTGGTTAAAACACTTAACTCGAAAATTCTGCCAGCATATGTCGCCAATAGCACCAACTTGGAACATGTTAACACTCTCTTTTATGTTTCTGCTCTTACTACTATACGATTACTGGGGAAGCACCCAAAGCTACAGACATTTAAAAATAAAACAACACAAAAAACGCCAGTAGTCCCCAGGTGGCAAAGAAGACTCGAAACACGAATTGCCGGTCTAAGAGAATCTATAGGGAGGCTTACTTCATTTAAAAATGGGGCTAGATCTAAAAGGTTGTTAAGGCATGTATCTAGAATCATCGCGCCGCTTAAGCCTCAGACTGTAGGTCTTGACCAATTATCAGAGATAATTGATAGGAAAGTACAGCAACTCGCCGCTTACTCAAAGCGATTAAGAAGATACCTCAAAAGTAATCAGAGGCGGAAGGAAAACCAGCTTTTCCACAAAAATCAAAAAAGCTTTTATAGAAATCTGCAACAAAACAGCAATGCAGAATCTCAGATATTATATCCACAACAACAAGACTTAGAGCAGTTTTGGGAGAAAATATGGGCACAAGCAAAACACTTCAATGCTGATGCGAATTGGTTAGCCAAAGAAAAAGAAAAAGCGGATAACGTTACACCAATGCACTTCTACGACATAACAGCAGAAGAAATAAAGAATAATATATGTACTTCAGCTAACTGGAAATCCCCTTAAAAAGCTCTCAGTAATGCATGAAGCACTCGCAAGATACTACAATGAGCTACTGAAGAATATAGCTGCCATCCCAGAATTTCTCACCGCCGGAGTAACCTATCTTCTTCCAAAGGACGCACCATCTACTGATCCAACAAAATACCGCCCAATTACTTGCTTGAGCACGACATACAAACTCTTGACGAAAATTATCGCCAACCGAATATATGAACACTGGGAAATTAACAGCATTTTATGTGAGGAACAGAAAGGTTGCAGGAAGCGCACAATGGGATGTAAAGATCAGCTTATTATAGACACCGTAATCACAGGAGTAGCTCTGAGAAGAAGGCGGAATTTAAGTGTCGTGTTTATTTTTTTTTGTTTATTTTGACTACAAAAGAGCTTTTGATTCAATGCCGCATGATTACCTATTAGAAATATTAAGAATATATAAAATCGATGCTGACACTGATGCCCTCTTGGGCCGCATAATGAGCAAGTGGAATACGCAACTGGTTCTAAATGGAACTGTTTCAAAACAGATTTCAAACAAACGTGGTATATTCCAAGGGGATGCCTTAAGCCCCCTATGGTTCTGCATTGGTCTCAATCCACTTAGCAGGCTTCTCACACTTAAACAAATGGCTTTATACTCAAAACGAAAGTAAGAGAGCACACGTTCAACCATCTTCTGTTTTTTGACAGCTTGAAGCTGTACGCAAACAAAAAGCAAAAGCTTTATGAGCTGATATATGCCACTAAAGCTTTTAGCGATGACATGGGAATGGGAAAGTGCAAAATAATACACTTGATTAGAGGTCAGCTTGATGAATCCGAAGAAAACTACGCAGTAGACCAAAATATTAGTATAGACAACTTGCATAGCAGCGAATCTTATAAATATTTAGGATTTCTACAACTTAAAGAAATCAACCACACGCTAGTAAAGCAAAACCTCATTAACAAATTTGAGGCTCGACTGAAAGCTGTATTAAAAACTAGTATAAACAGTGGAAATAAATACAAAGCAATTAATACCTGGACCATACCTCTTTTGACACACTCGTTTGGACAGATATCCTTCGGATTGAAACGCTGATACGCACCACTTTTACAAAGTTCCAAAGCCATTACCCTCAATGAGCAATGGAAAGAATATCGCTTCCTCGAAACGTGGGTGGAAGAGGAATCATTAATATAGCGCGTCTACACTTTTCGCAAACTTTAAAGCTACGTACATATTTTCTAAGCAGCAAGTCTCATCTCTTTAAAACTATCGCTATGGCAGATAATTATTATTAGCCTTTCCTCATTTCTATTAAAGACGTTAGAGCGATTAATAGACGCTTTTATAAGGGAAAACTTGACACCGTCGCTACTCGCGAGATCACAACATGCATACTCTAAAGGTAGGGCAACAGAAACAGCATTCAACTCACTAGTTTCAGAGATCGAGAAATCAATAGAGAATAAAGAATATTCTCTGGTACCCATCCTAGACATAGAAGGCGCTTTCAACAACATCCGGAGGCCATAGCAAGCGCGCTGACTGATTTGGGTATCGCCGAGGGCCTTGTGAAATTCACGAAACAGTTGCTACTAGGCAGGTTCGTAATTTCGACGTTGGGCCCCGCGACGATACGCTGATCTGCCAAGAAGGGCACCCGTTCAGGGCGGTGTACTTTCTCCTCTGCTGTGGATTCTGAAACAGCATGGATGAATTGTTGAAGAGTCTGGAGAGGAGGAGGATACACGTAGTGGCCTACGCGGACGAATGTTGCAATATTAATTAGAGGGAAGTTCCCAGATAGCCTCAGCAACATAATGCAAAATGCTTTGAACGATGTAAGCCGGTGGGCTGCATCGAGTGGTCTTGGGGTAAATCCCAACAAAACAGAGCTAATCATGTTCACCAGGAAATACAAGATGTCAGTTGGGGAAGAGGCGAGCTATCTAGTATTAGATAGGGAGCAGATGGAGCTGCCAGAGAATACTCTACTTCGAAACTTCCGTTTACATTAGAACACAACTCTCTGTATTCTCTTGTAGCAAAAACATTCTTTAATACCTACTGGTATATGAACTTAAACACAAGTTTTACTTGCATAAAAGGTTAAAATAAAAAAAGCATTCATACCCTAGATTTCAACTTGAAATTCCCTTTTATGTTTACATAAATTTTTCAAAATTAAAAAATTGGTTTAAACGTCGCATTTTATAGAAAAGTATGCACAAGTTTTAAAAGGCAACATAAAAGCAGCACAAACAGCAGGCATACCTCCTTATGTACATGTGTGAGTAGAAGGGCATAAGTGGCAGCGCAATATCGAAATACTTGCAACGGCAACCACAATACACATTTTAAGCTGTCAGCGCATAAAAGTTGTCAACTTGTCGCACGACTGCCACACACCACAAAACACGTTGCGACACTGGGTGGTGTACCTATATTCCACGGCACCTACTTCCCTTGTAGTCGTAAATAGTAGCGCTTCATTCTTCCAGCAACGTGGTTGAGCTGCTCATTTGTGCCCCAAACGGCATTGCGGCAAGTTGCAATGCCACAGACAATCGCCTTTTAAATTGCATGCGAATGATAATGGCCCCGCCGCAGCGTACCACGCTGACCCGCCCTACACACCGCGGCGCAGTATGCAATTGTGCTATAAACATATATACATACATATCTACACATACACATACACACTCATACATATACATATAAATGCATTACTTATACAATCCGGTTGTTGGCACCCCTTCCTTACTGGCTTATGTGACAAATTTGCTGCAAGAATCACAACAACCACAATTTCTGCGAATGCAATTTGGCAACTGAAAAAATGGCGAAAACAAAAACAAAAAACAAAAAAACAAAAAATGCATAAAATGTTGCTTGAAATTGGAGCAGTGGCAGCATCAAGAACATTAACAACGGTAGCGGCTGTGTGACAGCGACAGCCTTGCGATTGTTGCGACTGTAATGTTGTTTCAACAACAACAACAACAACAACAACAACAGCAAGAACAGTAGCCCTAACCAAAATAATTGCAACGACTGTAGTAATGGCGTGGCAACACCAAATGGAACAGCAATAAAATGAAGTTGGATTATGTTGTCGCTTCCGTTTGCCTTTTTGAATGGCAGCGATGGCGTCGAGAAAAATTGATTGCGAAAGGAAAAAGGCGAAAAATTAAAGCTGAAAATAAAAAAAAATAGCAGCAAATCAAATAAAAATGCAAGCCAGCGCAACTAAAAGTAAATAAAAGAAAACAAAAACATTTAACACAAAAAAAAAAACAAAAATTAAATTTAAAATTTTGTCACTTTGCGGAAAACGAGCAGCCAGCAATTTGCGCTTGTGGCGTCACACAGTGCACAAACGCGCCAAAATCGCAGTCTACCGTTGGGCGCTGCTGGTTATTTGTCAGTTCATTGTCTACTATTGGGCGTGACACAGTGCTGTTTTTGTTCTTTGTTGTTTTTTTTTGTTTTGGACTCCAAAACGCGAGAAAACTTGTTTTCATTTTTTTTTTTTTTTTGTTCACTTTGCTATTATTTTCGTTTCTGTTTTTGCTGTGCATTTTCTTCACTGTTTTGCGTTCTGTTCTATTGCTCGTAATTCACAGCGGAAACAATAATTGTCACCAGATATTCCTTTGTGAACAATTTTTCTTTGTTTCTTCTCAGCAACAAGGCCTGGAGGTCTAAGGTTAGTTGTTTGACAGCCAGTCACGACTGATAGAATTTAGAAGATTGCGCATTTCGCTGAACCGCTGCTCGGTTCTCAGTAAATTTAATAGAATCCACTGTTGAGCTGACGTAATTGTAGTGTTTTGTTTATGTTTTAAAGCGCACAAACCATTTTTTTCTTTAAATTAATATTTTCTATAAATTTTATTGTTTATGTGAACCTAACCAAGGTGCATTCGTTAAAGGTGGTAGACCAACAACAATATTTTGTACGTTTGATTGTCGAAGAAAAGTATTGGCAAAGTAGAAACCAAAGAATGTATGTGTGTATGTATGTATGTATAATTGGCGCGTACACCCTTTTTGGGTGTTTGGCCGAGCTCCTGCTCCTATTCGGGGTGTGCGTCTTGATGTTGTTCCACAATGGAAGGGACCTACAGTTTCAAGCCGACTCCGAACGGCAGATATTTTTGTGAGGAGCTTTTTCATGGCAGAAATTCACTCGGAAGTTTGCCATTGCTTGCCGAGGGGCGACCGCCAAAGAATGAATTCGCCTTATTTCACTCTGGGCTGACAGCCACATGGACACGGCGAAAGAGAAAAATAAATCAGTTTACCGATACCACCTTTAATAGACTCGCCTTGAACCTAACCTAACTTTTCATTTTTATCTTTA
The DNA here is from genome assembly GCF_027943255.1 of Anastrepha obliqua. NCBI lineage: Eukaryota > Metazoa > Arthropoda > Insecta > Diptera > Tephritidae > Anastrepha > Anastrepha obliqua. The sequence continues at coordinate 107,742,836 of NC_072894.1, read as the reverse complement.
AAAGCTGCCTATTTTGACACTCCGCTTTTTAGTTATTTCGTTAAAATACTTGGGGACAGCCAATCGATTCTCAAAGTCTTCAATAGCTTCACATTCAAGTCAAAAGTGGCCACTCATAATCAGGTCTCACTGATTTGGGTACCATGTTCGTCATGTCGAACACGAAGGAAACGAGAAGGCAGACTTTTGTACCAAAAAAATAGCAGACGGTCTATTTATAGGACCAATCCCCATTTTTCGGCTTTAACAAAAATAATATAAATCAGCAAACCAAAAAATTGATCCAAACGAAAATCAGGGAACGCTGGAGCGGCACAAGCGGCCTTAATCACTCCAAAAAGTTTTTGAACTTCAATGCCAACAGAGCAAAATCTGCTCCAACCCTAGATAAAAAGGGCCTGAGATTACTCTGTGGGGCATTTACAGGTTACTTTTCCTGTAATAAACTTCAACACAATAGGGTTATCTAGTACAAGATCATGCAGGTTCTGCTGTGATGAAGAGGAGTTTATGGAACACGTAATAACCAACTATGAGGCACTAGGCCACAGGAGACACAGAATCCTAGAGGAGGAAGACTACAAATTCCTCCCTCCTGAAGAGTTAGTTCGATTCCTCGGTATACTAAATAGTATAATAATAATAAAGTAATTAGGGGCACATAATAGTTCAATCTGGTCGCAGAGCACAAAAGGCTGAGCCTAACCCGTACAACCATTACCATTACCATTACCATTAGTTCTCAAATGCCGTTCACCTACAATTACAGTTATGCTTTTTTTTCCACTTCAATTCGTAAACTTGAATCTGGGAATCTTGTTTACCAGAGAACACTTGATAAAAGTGTAGGGAAATATGAAGTATGAAAGAATACGAAAACGAAACTAAAAGGGTTATTGTTGAAAAAACTGTAATAAATTTTCAGTTTTTCTCCTCAATCTTCTTCAATTAATAATCTAAAATGTAACCTAACTACCTTTTCTTACTTGGCCTTCTGTCAACATTCAACCCTGAACCTTTTTGTTAGCCCACAACCTTTCCTGTTTTCTTCAAACTCATTATTCGCAAAAGTTGTTTTCGTATTTTTTTTTTATTCGTGTATCTACTCCAAAGAAGGCGAAGACAGTCCAACCCGCCGGAAAGGTCTTGATGACGATTGTTTGGGATGCAAACGGCGTCATCCCTATGGATTTTTTAAAAAAAGGAAGAACGGTTACTGGGCAATACTACAGTGAGTTAATGGCCCGCTTTCAGCAAAAATTGAAGGAGACCCGGCCGCATTTGGCGAAAAAGAAGGTGATGTTTTACCACGCTTGGGCACATTTATTCGAAGTTGTCGCCGCCGAACTGCATGAATTGCGTTATGAACTAATGCCGCACCCCCCGTATTCCCCCGATTTGGCTCCTTGCGACTTTTTCTTGTTTCCTAACATGAGGAAGTGGCTCGCGGAAAGAAGAAAAAGAACTTTAGTTCAAACGAGGAAGTCATGGCCGAGACATAGGCATATTTTGAAGAGTTCGACAAATCCTCTTCTTTGGAGGGATTAAAAAAATGGCCGGAGCGTTGGGAGAAGTGTATCTTTCTAAAAGGGGATAATGTTGAAAACTAAAAAAAAATTTTGAATTAAATGGTGTCTTCATTTCTAACACGAGTACTTATTGAAATCACCTCGTAAAAAACCTTTTTCAAAACCCAAAGTCTGCCAGTCCATTTTCTATACTCGAAACTGATTCTCTTCAAATTTTTTGATCAACTTTTGAATTGTCGACTCAGTCGGACGATTATTTCCATCAAAAAATTATGAATTTTGCGATTTGTTTTTTCTTATAGACTGCCCATTTTCATAATAAGTTTCAATCATTTTAACGCGTTGGTCTAGCGAGTAAAATTGTTCCTCTGTCTACTTGATAAATGTCAAAGATGAAATTAAAGTTATTTGTTGTTGTTGGTGAAGTGGTTGAGTATTTCTACTGAAATAATCTCAATTAGCGACCAGCACCGTTTCACTACCACTGTCCTCGTGTGATGATGGCTGGTTTTTTTTGTGAGATTTTTGTTTGTGAGATCCACGTATAACAGGAAATTCCTTATCTCGATGTCTGAGATCTCATTAAGTTGCGCTAAGAAAGGCTTACCGAAGGAGCGAAGTCGTGCCCTAGCTAGCTCCGGACATTCACATAAGTAATGGAAAAGACTTTCCTTCGCCCCTTCCGCTTGACAGCTTCTGCAGATGGGATTGAAGGGGAGGTTTTGTCTGGCTGCATGATCTCCTACCTTCCAATGACCTGTGAGGGTTGCAGTGATGCATGAAATGTTTGGACGAGAGCATCCTAACAGGTGATTCGTCCTTTGGATTTGGTGTGATGGCCATGTGTTTTTTGTTGTAATACATTTAGTTAATTGCTTCCACCGTCTTTCGGCTAAAGCATGATAGTGTGAAGCAACGGATGCTTTTATTGTGTTGAGTGGGGTAGCAACTGACCACCTCTGCTATGTCTAGTGTCGAACCTTTTCTTGCTAGGTCATTCGGTATCTCAATACCCCGTATGTTCGTATGACCGGGAACCCATATCAGAGTAATTTCAAGCCAATGACTAAGCAATTCTAGTTTCTCTCTATACTGTAAGACTAGTTTGGATGAAATGAAGTTGGAGTTGGAGTCTAAGGCCTTGATAGCTGCTTGACTGTCTGAAAAAATAGCAACTCTTGCACGAACTTCCTTGTAGAGTTTTAGTGAATTGATTTTGCTCCTCTAATCGCTAATAGTTCTACCTGGAACACGCTGGCATAGTCAGGAAGTCGAATTTACTGAGATAGGTTGAGCGGCACCGACTGGAAGCCAACTCCCACACCACAGCTCATCTTAGAACCGTCACTGTAGATTTCTATATCGTATCTTCTAATCCCCATCCCTTTGCCCCATTCGGCTCTCGGTGGAAAACGTACCGTAAAGTCTTTCTTGAAGTTAAGGTCGGGGTCTATGTAGTCTTATATGTTTTTGAGCAGCGATGGTCCCTGTAGGAGCATCTTGCTGTGTCCGTACGACCTTGTTGTCCAACTTCCTATGTCTCTGAGTCTCACAGCGCATAAAGAAGATACCGCCTAGGAATTATTCACTACTGACATCTAAGCGTCACTTTTGAGAGACCTTTTATTTTTAATTTAAAATATTTCTAAATAAGATAAAATATTGCACATAAATTCTTTATCACACGACGAGTTTCTCGCAAATTTACGTTGCTTAATTTTTCATACACGTAGCTAAACAAAAAACTTTTAAGATTTAAATCGAAAAAATGTAGTACCTTCAAACTACAATCCTTTCGTTTCTAGCCCAGGCATTTATTAACATCAGGTAGGTACATAGGTGAAATGGTTGAAGAACCATTCCCCAAGTAGCACTAAAGCGCTGTTTTGGTACCATTATGAAAGCACCAACAGGGTGGGATTTTGATTGACGCACTGTCCCAGGCTGTCGAAGAAAAGAGCACCCAGTGACCTTACTCGTCTAGCTGCCAAACTCAGACATTTACAGTCAGTCTCCTTTTCTGAAATGTCCCCACAGCTTTTGCAATGCGGGTTAAATGGCAAACCTAGCTTTTCTGCGTATGTGCCGATCATCCAAAGGCCGGTAAACAGAGCTACGAGTTTAGAAATTTTATGGCGTGAGGTATCCAGAACTTTTTCAGTCCTCCGTGTATTGTGCTGGGGATACATGGTTTTCGAAATACCGCATGATGAAATAGAGCTCCATCTTTTCTGCGCTTTTCCACCTTTAACAACAGTCAGGCGGATGCCGATGACCGGGCAGGAAGTCTCTCTCACTTCCGTCCCCTTCCAGACAAACTCATGAGCAATTTCAATGCCCTCTATATTTATATGTGTCTATGTATATGTCATGTACATGCCCTCGAACCCAGATCAGAGAAGTATTACCTGCACACCCAAGAGGTTTGATCTTCTACTAGCAGGCGTTACAAATTTTAATCTGCACCATGGCATCGTCACAGCCTTGATCGCGGTTTGACTATCGGAGAAAATTTTAATATCTCCCAGGATCGCAAATCAAATAAGTTTTTAAATATTCTCCTTTGTCGCTTTAATGAAAATCGGCGCTTTGGTGTTTGTGCTCTTAGTTAATAATAAAAAGCAAATAAACAAAGATATAGTCCATCATCTACTTATATAAATGTTTGTATGTATGTATGTATGTATGTAGAGGACACAAAGCCTGCTGTGAGCGTGACATCAACTGTGACATTTTTCATTAACTGCAACTCATTTTGGCAATGCCCATATTTTTGCTGTTCTATCTTTTCAAACTACCACCACCTACTTATTTCACATATTCTTTATAACTTTTTTTTCTACTGATTTATCTAGCATTTGTCATTTGTTGGTTGAAACAAAAAAACATGAAAAACATGATTTTCAACATAAAAAGCATCGAATGACCATAAACTGTAATATATCGAAGCACACTTTGATAATAACGCTGGCCACTCCGAACTGCCGCCACTCCATCATAGCCCGCAGCAGCTTTAGCCCTCTCAGGTTCGCTTTTAAACAACCACATTTCCGTTTCCAAGTCACATTTTCCTTGCCCTTATTTTTTCGTTTGACTGTTGTCATGTTTGCTCGCTATCCATCTAAAGCTACGCTTGTTGTTGCAAATCCTCTTGATGGTCTACGTCGCCTTTTAGCGCCTTTTAATACCGATTTGCAGCTCACCACCCAACCCTCGAATCCCTTAACGTAAAACTTTTCATTAAAGCCACAAAAGCGTCAAACATTGTTTTTTTTTTTAGCTGGCATTTGTATGGAAAAAATGTGTTTATACAACTCACATACATGTACATGTTGTTGGAACAATACATACACACATTTTTATGTATGCTGTTAGTGTGAAAAGCATCAAGAATTAAAATGAAAATATATCAAAAGAGTGGTAAAACAAGGCATTGACATGCCAACCACTAAGCGCCACTAACACGAACACTTGGCAGTCAGCCTACTTACAGGCATATTCAAAAAAACACACACGCATATACATACATATTTAAGTACTCAAAGCCATGCAAGCAAATGTGAAAGCGAGTATGTATGTATGTATGTGTGAGTGCCTGAATACACAGCCGTCAGAGTAGCACGCGGTTGAGCCGCTTGTTGGCCTCTTGTACTGTAGCCCTTTCGCTTGCCAGCCTGCTGCCACTACTCATTTTATACTTTTCACATTTTACACAACCGAAAAATCACAAAAAGCCAACACACGCAAGTGCATATAGACTCACAAATATATACTTAAATTCCTGCAAAAGTGTCAAACAGGATATACGGTGCATCTCTTATGCTGCCAATGCATGCAGTATGTGTGTATGTACGTACATATGTATGTATATAGGAAATCTGTGACAAACACTGGCAACCACTGAGTGCAGCTTTAGTGACACTGTTGTCATTGAGGAGCTGAAGAAGTGATGTATAGTACAGAAGTTAGTGGGAAAAAAGTAGCGTAAAAGAATAGACCTTTTCAATGATAAAAATGGCGCCCAAGATCAAATTTTTATATTCCCCTTGCGCCTTCCTCCTCCTTAATGCGCTCAAATTATATGCAAAAACTGTTATAATGGGCGGGCCATCAGTTACTTAAGCTTTCACCCTGTAAAGGGCATGGGTCATAAAGGGCTGTCAGCTCCAAAAAAAAAGTGATAACTTCACGGAAAAAGTATTTCATTCAGCAATGATTTATATTTTCACAGAGAGCTCAAGAAATTCGGACAAATTTTATTAATTTATTTCTTATAATTATCAAAATGGTTGCAAATGTGAAAAAAGATTTTACTTTCACATATAAATTTAATTTCAAATTTGCAAAGTTTTGTCTTTAGAGTTCCTTACTGAGCTGCCGAGCGCATCAAATGTGAAGGGTGATCAGTTTGTACTTTTACTTTTTCCAATAGGAGTTTTTTGACAGATCATGCATGACTACTGTCAAACTATATACATAATATTTTTCAGTATTTATTGGCTTTTCATCAATTAAAGATATACGCCTCAACAGCGTTTACAATGATGAATGCTATTGCTCCATGACAAACGACTTTTTCTCGCCGCAAATTAAAACTTGCGATCTCCACAACACATTTTTCCTACTGGGCATACAGCCCATGAAACAATGCATTTACTGCGTCGTCGTTTCGATGAGGAATTTATCTCTCATCTCGAACTACCCCTCATGGATTGACCACCAAGATCGTGTGATATCACACTTTTGGGCTTTTATTTAAAAGTGTAAATGCTTTGCCTTTTCCAAACTAGATAAAGAGGCAAAGCGAATGGGTCTGGTAGTGAACAAGCACCAAACGAAGTATCTCCTATCATCAAACAAACAGTCGGCGCACTCGCGTAGCGGCACCCACGTCACTGTTGACAGTTATAATTTCGAGGTTGTAAAAATCTTCGTCTATTTAGGAATCAGCATTAACACCGATAACAATGTCAGCCTTGAAATCCAACGTAGAGTATCTCTCGTCAACAAAAGCTACTTTGGACTAAGTAGGCAAATTAGTAGTAAAGTCCTCTCTCGACGAACAAAACTAACACTCTAAAAGGCTCTCGACATGCCCGTCCTAACGTATAGCGCAGAAGCGTGGACGATGAAGCGACGCTTAGAGTGTTTGAGAAAAAGATTCTGCGCAAGGTTTTTGGACCTTTGCACGTGGCTAACGGCGAGTATCGTAGGCGGTGCAGCAATGAGCTTTACGGTGACAAAAACATAGCGCAGACGTCCGAATGGATACAAAAGCTCCGACTCTGAAAGTATTCGATGCGATACACGCTGGTGGTAGCAGAGGAAGAGGAAGACCTCCCCTGCGTTGAAAAGACCAGGTGGAGAAGAACTTGGTTTCACTTGGTGTGTCCAACTGGCGCTGGTTAGCACGAGAAAGAAACGACTGGCGTACTTTCTTTAACTCGGCCAAAATCGCATAAGCAGTTATTGCGCCAATTAAGAAGAAGAAATGCAGAAAGAAGAAAGTTATTCACGAGATACCTACCGAAGTCCTCTAGCGAGTCACTTAAAATAGGTGTTTATGAATGGCCGAATTATCTTCAAAAAATAAACGTCATGAATGGTTCCACACAAAAATAACAAAGAGTACCCAATCAATTTGAATTTTCGTTCTTTTATTTCAATTTAAAATCACATACCTCTTAATTGATTACCCTTTATATTTCAAAATATTTACGGATTTACATGAAAATGGAATCGTAATTTTTAAATCTTTTTGCCGCCATTTTAAAATCCAAAGTATGTGTTTTCAGCAAGGAGTACCGTATTTTGAGGCCCTTCCTTGTAACTAAGCCTTAACGTTCTTGATTGGGTATGCGTACCTCTAAGAAGGGCTGGGCCGTACCAGCAGTTTGTTTGAACTTGCGATCAGGGCCATCTAAATGGGAGAGGTCAGCCTGGAGATATCAGACTTGTTTGAGTACATAACTGAGTGGGATGGTCACTAACAATCCCGCATTCTTAATCTGGGATAGCACTTTTCCATCGTCACATACTGTACTTTAGCGTAACACTTCACTAAAATCTGCCCACCTCAGTGACTAACTGTGGGCTTACTGTGGGAGCTATGACACAGCGGACCTTCTTTCCTCGACACTCGTGTGGATTCAATTATGGGCCAAACAAATATAGTAAAAATATTAGTAGTCTAGCGCCTGCCATCCCAGAGGTTGTGGGTTCGAATTTCACGTAAAGCACAGTCCTCACACTTTTCCAAATTTAAAAAACAATTCATTCTTCAACGCCAAAAACTTATACTTTCCATCCTTACTCCCGCACAATAGACTTCGCATTATTTGCATTGCGGCTGCTAAAACGAGCAAAAACACATCGCATCAGTGGCGCCAGGAAGAGGAAGCGGGCAGCCGCGGTAATAGCGTAGACACACGAAATTTAGCGAAGTCCTCAACCATCTGTGCGCTCCTTCTGCCAGACAAATATGAGACACAGATAGCGCTCCAAGCAGTAAGAAAGCGTTGTTCCCAAGCAACGACAAGTGGGCATTCGCACTACTTAGGACTGGTAGCGGCAGGCTAAGCACCTACCCTGTCAGAAATCAAAATAGATTAACGAAACCAACTCAAGACTGAGTATTGTCGAGGTCCTATGCTCCTGAGAGGAGAGAACAAGAAAAACAAAGTAAATAAATAAAACGGGCTCGTTCGAAAACCGCATCTTAGCTGGCCGTTCTAGTTAAGCTACATCTCCAGTATGGCAGCAGCAGGTACTAACTCCTAAATGGAGAGCACTAAGATTGCCGGAGATCCAAGGTACTAAAGTATCTGATAAATTTGGAAATATTCCGAAGCTAAGCACTAGTATTCGTCAGGCTTCTGTGTAAACACTCAACTTCGAAGAAACCAGAAAAATTGCTGGTTTGAGTGGCGCTAGAATGGAACCAGCAAGGAAGCAGAAGCCATGGTCGCGTAAAAACACTTGGAGAAGATCAACACTCAGTGACTCCAGCAGTCAGCATAAAGTGAAATACTGCAAAAAAATAACTGTCCGGAATCGGGCAGATGTAAAAGCCTACTAGAAGTACTATACTCCGAAGAGAAGTGAAACGAGGAAGAAAAACGACTCATATCAACTAAATATCGATGGACGAGAGAAACAAGCCCCGCATACGAGTATGCCGCCAAATGTTTCATAAGCCTGCTGAAAATTGTATGCGTTTGATGTATTTGAAATAAATGACAAAATTTCCAAAACTGTTTACTAACTTCCACATCCCGCTAAAGTTTAAATGAAGTGAAATCAAATTATTTAATTACTTTGATTACTCTTTCAATATATGAAGATAATCATTTGAAAGGAAATAAAATTTTAGCGAATTATTTATCTCATAGTTTTTAGTTTGCCATGACAGAGCAGAGCTGCCGGTACATAATAAAAATATACCAAATTATTTGGCTTGACATGTCCTGCATGTACTAATGCACACACACAAGTCAGCATGTACTAATGCACACATACGTACACGCATACATACATACACACATACATACGCGTATTGTATTTAAACGTGTGCCTATTGGCTTGCATAGTCGTAAAAAGTTGCTACTAAAAAATTAAAAATGTGAAAAATCCAGAGAGAAAAAGTTCAAATTGCAACAACAATAATAGTGATGGCAAAATATAGCAGGCGCAGTGGTCATAATACAACAAAGAAAGACTGTGAAAAAACGGCTATCTGCAACATTACCCTGACAAGAGCATCATTTTGTTGAGGTCCAACAATGCATCCTCACTCGACCAACTTCACTTCGAACAATACTCTACTATTGCATAAAAACTTTGATACTGTTTTCCGCTACCATCGAATGGCTGACGCAGACAGCTTGTCGGCATATTATGCTGTCAATCTTATTTTCATTATTTTTATGGTCATATAGTGGCACGAAAAATATAAAAATGTGATATAAACAAAAACATGCTTAAGTGTGAGCGAGTGTAAGTGAGCCAGCCCTGCAGTGAGGAGTCGAACAGCTCGGCAAATATTTTAGGTCAGTAGCTGCTAATTGATGGTAGAAGTCACACTAGTTCAAGAGCGGATAGAAGTGGACTAGTTGGAAAGGGCACATTTAGAGTGTATGCAAAACAAATATTCTTCCATTATTTGCATTAATTGTTTTTGTTGTTATGTTATGTAAATTTAAATACTTAATAATTTTTTGTTTGAAGCTGCTTACATCAAATTTCAGAATAAAATAAATATGAAAATTACTTAATTTTTATTAATAAAATCATATTAGGTCAAACAACAACTTTAAGCCCAGGAAATTGTTTGCAACATTTCAATTCATAACAAAATACTTTTGAAACATTTATTTATCCATTTTTATTTACTTCTCCAACTCTTCCGCTGTTAATTCTGCCTTTCCCAAACTGGATTAAGAAGCAAAGCGAATGGTTCTGGTGGTAATAATAGTACCTACATCACCCTGATTAGACCCATTATTACATAGGCCTCTGTAGTATGGTGGAAGGCTACAATGGTTAATTCCAGAGTAAAATCCCTAAACAGGCTACAGAGAAGTGTGTGCTTAGGTATCACAGGTGCTATGAGTACGATATCTGGTGCTGATGCCATTCTGAACTTGCAACCTCTAGATCTTCAAAATCGAAAGGAAGCGATGAAGGCGGCGCACAGGCTCAAGTTAAACGGAGTCTGGGGAAATGAAAAAAACACTGGTCACTGTCAGATATACCACCAGTTGTCGCAGCGGTGCACACTGTTCTCGATGCCAGTGGACAATCGGGTGCCCTGTAGGAAGTAAGATGTTTTGATCCCAGATAGAGATCAATGGTTAAGTCCAGAGAACCTATTAACATGATATCAGCACACTTTCTACACCGACGGATCCAAAACCAGTGATAGTAGGCGATTCAACTACCGATTGACGGCTTCATGAGGTGTACCCAATGTCCTCTGGTCTTTGTTGAATCCGTGCAGAGTAGCCAAGTGCTTTGTGAAAAAACCAAACAGGAAAATAGCGACCTTTTCCCTAAACCTCAGTTGAAAGGACCTGAGAGTACTGGTGGGTGTAATCACAGGGCACAACGCCTGTGCTCAGCATATGGTTGCCATGGGGGTCGTCGACAGCCCGATATGCCTATACTGTCTTGAGGTTGACGACATTGCAGAGCATTTTCTCTGTAACTGTCCGGTGTTTTCCAGAATCAGACTTAGGATATTGAGTTGCGATATACTGAGTTGGATAAGGATCATACTCTTCCTCTTACGGTTCACTTAAGCTTCATCATTGAATCCAAGAGATTTGTGGAAGAGTGACCTCAAACCAATTTTTCCGTCTGACCTCCCACATTCTATCTTTTTTATTTCTTTATCCTTTCTACTGAAATCTATCGGGATATAGTACGATGGTCTCCTGACTGAGTGCTTGGACTTGTCCAACCCCCCACAAATCTTATCTGATCTAATCTAATCTGGTGGTGAACGAGGACAAAACGAAGTACCTCCATGGGCATTAAACAAACAGTCGGCGCATTCGCTTATCGGCACCCACCTCGCTATTGGCAGTTATGATTTCGAGGTTGTGAGAGATTTCGTTGAAATCGAACGTATGGCGCAGAAGTTTGGACGATGACAACATCCGGTGAGGGGTCCCTTGAAGTGTTTGAGAGAAAGATTCTGCGGACGACATTTCGACCTTTGCACTTTGGAGACGGCGAATACCGCAGGCTATGGAACAATGAGCTGTATGAGCTTTATGACGAAATAGACATAGCGCAGCAAAAAAGAATTCAGCGGCTTCGTTGGCTGGGTCATAGCGTCCGGCTCCGAAAGTATTCGATAAGGTACCAGCTGGTGGTAGCAAAGGAAAAGAAAGGTCTCCTCTGTGGAGAAGGACTTGGCTTCATTTCGTGTTTCCAACTCGGCCAAAATCTCTTACGTGGTTATCGCACCAATCTGTAAGAAGAACTCCTCCGAAACTGATGATTTACACCAAAAACTGGACTACATTTTTTTTGTCTTGTAAGAACTTCTCTTCTTTTTAATTGGCGCGATAACCGCTTACGCGATTTTGGCCGAGCTTAACAAAGCGCGTCAGTCGTTTCTTTCTCGTGCTAACCGGCGCCAATTGGACACACCAAGTGAAGCCAAGTCCTTCTCCACCTGATCTTTCCAACGCAGGGGAGGCCTTCCTCTTCTTCTACTACCACCAGCTGGTACCGCATCGAATACTTTCAAAGCCGGAGCGTTTGTATCCAAGCCAACGTAGCCGCTGGATCTTTATTCGCTGCGCTATGTCTATGTCGTCGTAAAGCTCATACAGCTTATCGTTCCATCGTCTGCGATATTCGCCGTTGCCAACGTGCAAAGGTCCAAAAATCTTACGCAGAATCTTTCTCTCGAACACTCCAAGCGTCGCTTCATCGGATGTTGTCATCGTCCAAGCTTCTGCGCCATACGTCAGGACGGGCATGATGAGAGTCTTGTAGAGTGTTAATTTTGTTCGTCGAGAGAGGACTTTACTGCTCAGTTGCCTACTTAGTCCAAAGTAGCACTTGTTGGCAAGAGAGATTCTTGTAAGAACTAGTTTACTATAAAACTGATGAAGAGCATAAGTTAGGTTAGATTGTAGCGATTGTCCACAGCGGGATGCACTCAGGCTCATGGCCCACTTTTATGCCGCGTTATTAACTAGTCTTTGAAACCAATGTATCAAACTGATCAAAAACTTTGGGAGGCCCTAATATTCACAGTGATGAGGCATTCCAGCTCATTGAACGCTTGTCTACACAGATTGCCGATAGAGCAGGATAGTGGCATAGAAGGTGCCTTTTTCTCTTCCCAGCCTCTGAGCAGGTTTGTCTCCCATTATAGAAGAAATTAGTGCGCCTCAACAGAAAAAGCTCGCCTCTCTCATTACTGTGACTCTGACCGGAATAGTGTCTAAGATGATGGTACAAGGAAAAACCACAGGCCCTTTCAATGTTTTCACTGGTGGTAAACAAGATGGCACCCTGCAGGCCTTAATTTTTAACTCTGTTTTGTACTTTATTATCAACGCCATCGACGTTGGCGCGTCTATTTTCTCTAAAAGCATTCTGATCTGTGGCACACCTCAAACTGCTTAAAAACATCCTGCGTGTGGATGTCCTGTACAAGAGCCTGATGGATCGTATAGAATAAAACATAACGATGAGACCGAAAAACTGTTAAATAAACAAAACATTATGAGCTTCGTGAAGGCGGAACGTCTGCGATGGTTAGCACACATACTTCGAGTGGATGACAACAGAATTGCAAAGAGGACTTTTAAGTATCTTATTTTAGGCAGCAGGAAGCGCAGACGGCCATCAAGAAGATGGGTAGATGATGTGGATTACGACGAATTTTTGAAATTTAAATAGGTCGAGCCAAACAGCACCAATAGATTTGGTGGTTCCTAAAACACTCAGGCTAAAAAGCGCATTGCATTTAGAGCTTTGAAAAGAGGGTAGATAGTCAAGGAAGAAAGGAGAAAAGTATCAGAGAAAGAGATAGGAAAGAATAAAGGCAGAGAAAAAGGTAGTTAAACCTGTAAGAATTTTTCTGATGCTTTGGCAAATCTGTAAATATCCTCCAGTTTTAGAGAACGAATATTTCTCATTCTCATGACATCGGAACCCAAAACTCATAGCCTTGCTCTAGCAAAGGCAGGACACTCACAGAAAAAGTGATCAGTGCTATCCGCCTCCTATAAGCAAGACAGGCACATTGGGTCCTCAATGATTTTAATGGTTAGCATTCACTTATGGAAAAACCAAATATTGAACCAAGACGTATGGAGCGTAGTAACTAGTACCTTGAGCTGTAAATGCTAATCATGATGTTTGTTTTGGCTCAGCAAAAATTCTATAGTTATAAATAGTTCAATACTAGTAGGTTTGACTGTAGGCGAAGGACACATTTCTGTTTTAATTTTATTATTGTTGCTTTGATTGCGAAATTCTGCTGGAATTTATATGCCAGCTATGCGATGAGGTGGACAAATTAATTTATGGTATGCGGATTTGCTTGTATATGTGCATATGTACATGTTTATAGTAATGGTGATGGTGCCCCGAAATGAGTGCCGCAAATGGCGAGTCATAACAACAAAAGCTTGTCGAAAATCCAACAATAGTAGGTAATAAAAGCAACAGCAGCGAGAATAATTTATATGAGTAAAAAATTTACGAAAATTTGCTGGCCAACCGACACTCACTCATTCACTGGGTTCCCACGTGTACAGTGTGGACGTCTTAAGTTCCTAATAAAAATTCAAATTCGTAGTTGAAAAAAACTTGCTTTGCTCAATAGCTCAGGGTACTGGGGTAGAAAATCAGTTGCTAATCCAATGGTTATGGATTGATCTCTGAACCTTGGACTTCGAACATTGAGGCGAAATGATTAAGTTGATCCTAATATTCATCGATCAGGACAGGCATTCGTGTTCTTATTTAGTAAATTATTGTTCCACAAGTAATGAGAGTAACTAAATAGAGAAACTGGCATGTAAATGTTAAGTAATAGAAATCGGTCACAGAGAGTACTGGAAAATTTTATTAGAGTGATCAGTGGAATCTTAAAGAACACGAAGCTTTGAAATTGCTTTAATAGAAAGATTTCCACATCCAACAACAGCGATTCTGTCTTTAATGATTTTGAGTGGATGTAGAAATAAAAGGAGAGCAATTTAGAGGCATCGGATTTTAAATTGAAATAAAACAACGAAAATTCAAATTGATTGGGTATTCTTTGTTATTTTTTTTTTTTTTTTGGAACCATTCATGACATTTATTTTTTAAAGATAATCTCTTTCAAAATCTCTTTCAAGATAATCTCTTTCTTTTAAAGCTAATCTCCGCAACTGCGCCGTAATTCGGCCATTCGGAACCACCAATTTTAAATGACTGGCTGAAGAACTTCGGTCGGTATCTCTTGAATAACTTTAGTAATGCTGCCTTCTAATGACTCAGTCGAAGCTGGTTTATCCACAAAGCATTTAGACTTATAAATAAAAGTCACAAATAAAAGTGCAAAGGTATGATATCACACGATCTTGGTGGCCAATCCACTAAAGTTGGTCGAAGACGAGAGATGAATTTCTCACCGAAACGACGACGCAGTAAATCCATTGCTGCACAGACTGTATGTCAGCACCGTCTTGTTAGCACCAAGTGTTACGAAGATAACGAGTTTCAATTCCAGACATAAAAAGTCGTTTATCATGGCGCAATAACGTTCGCCATTCACTGTAACATTGACTCCAAGCTCGTCTTTGAAGAAATATTGTCCGATGATTCCTCCAGCTCATTGGTCGCACCGAACGGTTGTTTTCAATGGATGTAATGGCTATTCTTGAATGGCTTCGGGTCGCTTATTGACGAAGCCATTAAGCTATTAATGAGCATCATCGCTGAACACTGGCCTGGACCCGAGAAAAAAGTATTCTTAAGTAAATTAAACTAATGGCATGAAATCTACTGATCTTGGCCACTTGCACATCTCTACTGCGCTAGATAACGCTAGATTCGGATTTCGTCGTTAGCCGTTTAGTTTTTGTTGCCTATGTGAGTGCTTCAGCCATCACTTCTTCAAACTCAATTTTAGGACAGAAGCAGCTGCATTCACATGGCTCGTGAGGGAAGCAAGACACGTTCAAGAGTCACTCTTGGATGGCCAACTCTGATAAAGCGATAATTCCGTTTGTTGGCATAGCCATTAAATTCGAAACACAAGTCATCACAGTAGACTATTTTTTTTGAATTTTCTGTATTCCGAGTGTTCTGCATTGTGGAGCCGTGTTGTGTAAACTTCTTCTTCTTCTTCTTCTGGATTGGGGCGTTAGGCGCTTACGCGAGTTTGGCCGAGCTTAACAAAGCATGACAGTCATTTCTTTCTCGTGCTAGCCGGCACCTTTTCAACGCAGGGAGGCATTCTTCTTCCTCTGCTACCACCAGCTGGGACCCCGTTGAATACTTTGAGAGCCGGAGCATTTGTATCCATTCGAACGATATGACCCCGACAGAATCTTTCTCTCAAACACACCAAGCGACGTCTCATGAAACGATAAGACGGGCATGATGAGACCCTCATCAGTGAGTTTTGTTTTGTGTAAACTGCTTCGTAAAAATCTCAACTACTTGGCGATTTTCGGTAAAGGGTTTTAATCACTGAGCTGCTACAACAGGGGCAGGTAAATTCTTAATATTCCTACTCCGGCTCCGCCAAACTTGGATTTTATTCTTCTCGCCTCCCTCTTTGAACAGCTCAGCCATCAAGCGATTAGCTGTAGAAGCCTTTCTGATTTTGAGACCCGTTGTAGTCAACTGAGAACATCTTTTCTAGTATACTCCGGACATCTGCTACCACATTTACTGGCCTGTAGAAAAGTAAAAGCTGATATTGTAACCATTTACTGATAGAATTTGGAACTCTATTGCATCTCCAGTTTTTGGCAGTCTCGTTTTTCGGCCTCCTACTTCTCTTATTTTCCAAAATCGTAAATCTTTCTCATCTTCCCTAGGTACTGCTCGCTCTTGAGTATTGGTCAGCTCTGTTAGATGCACATTTCACTTCATTAGCCACATGATCCACTTAGTCATAATAGCCATTTTTGCGATGTGGGTCGAAAATATCCACAAAATATTTTGTCCACATTTAATTTTTTGAGAATGTCTTAGCTGCTTCAACGCTTTCGTGGACCTATAAAGCATATTTGGTGTAGTTAAGATTGTACGGAATATTCTTAAACAGGGTGGTCACACAGAGGCACATTGTGACGTTCAGGAAGGATTTGTCAGACCATTTCTTAAACGACTTGTTGCCGAATCCAATCATATCCCACAGCAAAACTGTTACATAAATAGTTCAAGGGACGAAATAATGGCTCACCGGAAATCTAAAACAATGTCTTAGAAGTCCAGGATGTGCTGACTGGACTCTAGCTCCTTCTCACCTCCAGAGCTCCTACAGAGATCGTTATGCGTGGCTGCGAATCTGGCGGATACTTAGTAAATATTATTGTACCCATAGCATTTCGGGTCTGCGTTTGAGTGTTGGCCAAAAGGAATACAATACTTTGCTCTGGACTCTTCTTCAAACTGTGAAAACAGGAAAGCCTAAGCCACTTAAAATTTTTGTTAATGTAAAAGTATGAAATATTCCAAATACATTTTTGGGGAATACTACTGAAGGGACAGTTATTGGATGAATTTAAGGCCATCGTCTCATTTTAAATTGTGTTTTTGGGTGTTTCTGTAAAAACGTGTAAAACGGAAACGAAAAACGATTTTTTATTTTTGTTTTGAGTATTTTTTTTTTTTTTGATCCATTATTAAAAAATAAAAAAAAAATGTTTACGCAAGTTTCATTCGAAAATTTGTCAGCCTTCAAAAATGGTTTTCCGAAAAAAGGTATTTCGCTAACGACACGGATTCCGGTACTCACAGGTGTCTGAAATCAAAAAGACAGGTTCTTGTTCAGTATGAATGTCGTTGTCGTGTGAACTACGACCTTTAAAAAAAATTAATTTAACAAAATGGCTGATATCCAAAGATAAAAACCCGTTTTTGAACTTTTTTCTACTTTCAAAGTACGAAAAATATTCCAAAAAATTTGTTTTCCGTTTTGTCGTAGTTTACACGATAACGAAATTAATTCTACGTCCTTTAAATTTTATTTCACTAAAATCGATTCAATAGAACCGGCTATATCTGTGTCCATTGCCCATGTGAAGACTATTTTTTTAAGACTGACAACTTTTTAAGCGAACCTCGAAATGCAAAAACAAAATTTGTATTTTTTAACAATAGATTAAGAAATAAAATATTCAAAAGAAAAATTAAAAATATATTTTTTGTTTCCATTTTACATGCTTTTAAAGATACACCCAAAAAACACCATTTCAAATGAGGCGAGAGCCTTAAATATCGATTGTTCTGAAATGCGGATACAGAAGAGCCAAAAGAGCTTAATTATTGAGCTCACTTCTCTAAGTTCTTCTTCAAATCTCGAAACACTACATATCCAGGGATTCAGTAAAGATTATCGCTGTGCTGTCGAGGAGTTTACAATGTCTCATAGTCATAAACGTGGCAAGAGAGAGAAGCTGATCGATTTCGCTGTAGCGCGCAATCGCAATGATCAGCAGAAGACACCACTTGCTATGTGGTTGCTCTCACGACCAAAAACCAAAAGACTAAATTTATATGTACCATATCGTGCTCGAAAACACGCACCAGACTATCGTATCTGCAGTGCTACATTCATAACTTTCGCTAGGCGCTCGTCACTCATAAGTTCCATCTTCCGCTCTTCCTTCGACCAAAAAGTATTTACAGATACATATCTTTATAGAAGACTACTCGTCAGGCTCAACAAAAATTTTTAAATATTTCACCAATCTTTATACACCGTTAAACCACGGTGGCTTTTCTCTTTCCTATCGCCAACACCATCAGTGCTCAGCCAGCCGCCAGTCAACGAAACTACAACTGAACGTGGCGAATGCAACAGCGCGAGCAACAACGGCTGTGATGACAAAAGAAGAATTGCATGTAGACATATTAAAAAGTTGATTCCCACATTCACATTCATACAAACGTACGAGTATATAGCAACAAATATGTATAATGGCGGCAGACTAGTGAAAAAAGCTGGCGACAATGTAAAGCAACGTACGACTGCATACACAGTTTTGTATGTATGTATTTATATAATGCAACTACATATGAAATTAACTGCACACACAGGCCCATATACACGTCCGTACACAATGAAAAAATGGTTTTGACAAAAAGGACACATTCACGAGCTGCCGCGCTTTCTGAATAGCGGCTAGTTGAAGGACCGGCATGCCAGTCAAAAGGCAAGTGCACTCACATAGTGCAGCTACATTTCATAATGAGCAAATGAAAATATATATTCATATGGGGCACGAGACTAATGAAAAAGAAGAAATATTCGTACGTACAGAAAAATTGTTAAGTAATTGAATTCTTGAATGAAAATTAAAAAGCATGTTTTTATCATTTAAAACTAAGACATTTCAAGAATTATATTTTAAAACTCTTATTCAAATGCAAAGGACGAGCTTCAATATTGCAAAATTTTAATTTATAAACGAAAATGTTGACACCCTCAACAAACCTTGATTTTTCAAATTTCAAAGGCTAAATTCTAAGTTTAAATAAAATTGAAATTAATTTTACTTATAATAATTCAGGATCAGCAAGGATCTCGGCACAGAAAACATCCTCGAAACCGCCTTAAATCTACAAGAAGTGAAGGAGGGTGAGCTGTAGCAGGCATCTAACCCCGTGAAGGAACCGAAGCCTAATGCTGAAGGTCCTTCAAATAAATCTTCACTATGTAAGGAAGCCTCCGTTGAGCTCCTTCAGAATCTAGAACGGGCCAACTACGATGTGGCTCTGATTGGATTGGTTCGGAAAGCCTGGTGTGTGGACTGTACTCACCAACCTACAATACATACTTCCCGATCGCTACTAATCTCTCCACAGATGACCTGACAGTGGTGACAATCCAGGACTGCCAGAATAAAGCTTTACTTCTTGGGTCTTGCTACATGTCACACGAAAAGGAGGCACCACCGGACGAGCTTCACAATTTGGTCAAGGAAGTCGAGCGAAGGAAACTAACGCTTGTCGTAGGGTCCGAGTTTTTGTTTCCAAAAATTGAAGAGGATGATATGGACGACATTTGGTTTCAACAGGACGGTGCAACTTGTCACACTGCCAAAGTTACACTCGAACTTTTGGCTACCGTTTTTGAAAACCGAATAATCAGCCGAAATTCCGACATCAATTGGCCGCCTCGGAGCTGTGATTTAAGCCCGTTGGACTATTTTTTGTGGGAAGCCGTTAAGGACAAATGCTATGCGAACCATCCAGAGACGATTGATGCTTTAAAACACGAAATCGAAGTTACCATTCATGAAATTGGAGCCCAAACAATCGAAAATATGCTTAAAAATTGGGTTGATCGAATGGCCTACTGTAAAGCCAGTCGTGGCAGTCATTTGAAAGGTATTATTTTTCATTCATAAATGACAATGTTCAATCTTCAAAATTAAAAACAAAGTTTGAAAAAATATTTATTGGTTTATATTTTATAGCCGATTCAAAAAGCAAATTTTACATAGCCCACCCTATATTTACCGATGGCTCGAAAATGGTAGAAGGAGTAGGGGCACAGAAATATGGTATTGCGCAGAGCTAGGCATCAGGCAGCCATTTAAACTTCCTGACCACTGTAGTATCTTTCAAGCAGAAGTCTTTGCGGTACGAAAGCCTGCACAAATGGCACTAGCAAGGACATCGAGCAACTCCAACATAAATATATACGCTGACAGTCCAGCGGCAATAAAAGCAATAAACTCATATGAAACTTCATCTAAAAACGTTCTTAGGACAAGGGAAGCCATAGAGAGACTAGCCGCAGACAGACGGTTGCACATCTATTCGGTACCCGGACATAAGGGCATTGTAGGAAACGAAATTGTGGATGAGATTGCCAAAAGCGCTGTCTACAGACAATTCGACCAAGAAAATGACATACTGAAACCTTTAAATACGTTACACAATGACATCGCTGCGGACATGAAAACACGGATAGACAGGAGATGGAATAATCTAGCCACTTGCAAAACCACGAAAATCAAGAGTACAGTAGAAAGGAAAGCAGAACTATCATAGGTACACTGGCAGGCCACAATTTGCTAGAGGGCGCACGCATACAAGATAGGAATTTTAAACAACGATAGCTGCAGATTTTGCAATGAACTAGAAGAAAGGCAAACGCTAGAATACCTTCTATGGTCTTGCCTTGCGCTAGCTAGAGCCCGAATGAAATGTTTAGGAGCTCTACAATATGAGAAGTTAGAATGCCTCTCGGGGTTAGAGCTTCAGAGCTTCGTAAAAGACTCAGACGTATTACAAGATGTCTACTACAAAGAAACGTAAAGGTCTACCTCCATCTTGTAACACTAAGGATCAATAGGTCTATGTGATGGCTTTCAGCCAACCAGGTTAACCTAACCTAACCTAAGACCAAATCAGAAAACTTCAGTAAATTGTAAAAAAAAAAATGTTACACTTAGATACATCGGCTGGTTTAATATTCGCCGGTGCTTCCTCTTTCAGAATTACTCCACCGCATTAGTATTCTTTTTTGACGCATTGAAAAATTAAGAAAATATAACAACGATTAACTGGATACGTTTTTTGAGTGAATGAATTTAAATCTTTCCTAAGGAAGCAGTTACATTAAAAATTGAAATTAGCGGGTGGAAATCATACTTGATCGCTAGTAAATATTCTGGAGGAGGACTGTTGATGAGGCTATGGTCCACCACAGACTGTGAAGCTTAGATAGAGAGAGTAAATATTCTGAATATTTTAGTTGTTGGAAAATGCTACCGATTTATTCCAATAAAACCAAACTAAATATGCCCAACAAGTGCCGCTGGTTCTGTAAACGCTCGCTGCCTGCAACTTTCAATTTGTAACTCTTTGGGCATTGAAAGTAAATGAACCACGCAAGATTTTTTTGTTTTCCCACTTGATTTTAAACTATTTAATGTGTAATGCACTTTGGTGCGATTAATTTATAAATTTTTATACCTAGGTTTGGCCCATATATCACATACAAACACACTGAAACGTACTGTTCTACGCACTTAGCTACTGAAAAAATTTGTATTTAACACAGCTGAGCCGCTGTCGAACTGTGTTTACATGCGATAAGCTGTGGGTGGATGTTGCAACACATGGAAATGAATAAATAGTGTATACAAATATTGTGCTTCGATAGAAACGTGCACACATACATACACACATGCTTTTGCAGCTAGGCAGGCATTTTCACAAGGACATACAGTTGGGCAATGGTGATGGGTGGTGAGCTTAAAACGCATTAAACGTAACTTTTTTTAATACTGATATTTTTTTTCTTGCTTAAAACTGTGATTAATTTATTAAAAACAACTACATTTAGCATTAGTTAGTTAATTAAATTTATAGATTATTGCAGGCGTATAATTATTTCAAATTTCATGGTTGGCAAACAATCAATAAATATCTATGCAGTATTTATTGATTGTTTTTATTCAGTAAACTAGGTTAATGTGTTATGGCTTTGTGGATGACTGCTATTCGGATATCGCAGATTCGTTTGGGCACAAAACAAAAAAATGATAAGAAAATTTTTTTCTACTAGCGGCCAGCACTCGGCGAGCAATGACAAACCTCCAAGTGTACTCTATTATTTCTCTCATAAAAAGCTCCTCGTAAAAAACCAGCTGCCGTCCGGAGGCGTACAACTGTAGGTTCCACCATTTGAACAGGAGCGCGGCCAAACACCAACAGGAGCTAACAAATCTGATTAGTGCAAAAATGTTTCTCAGTTCCTTAAACCACTTTTCTCTTGTTTACTTAGACTTATCTGGTCTATGTGAATCTATTTTCTTGATACGCCCGGCACACCGCATGCAAAGTAAAATCTTTTAAGGGGTTAGGTGTAGGGTAAGACTCCGTCAGAAAATATGAGATTTGCAAGTGGTCTTTCGATTTCTTTGAAACTTTGGGAAATATTAGTTCTAGGTAAGATACATTCGAGCCTAAAAGGATTTTGAAAAATTTTCAAAATTGAGTCATCTACGCCATGTTGAAAATCGGGACCGTGTTTTTTTCAAAAATCAATATTTCTTGAACCGTTGGATAGATTTCAATGCAATTTACAGACAATATAGAAACAAATAAGTAGTTTAAATTAGTATTATGTTAAAAAAAAAATTTCGAAATTTTGACCAAAAAAAAGTCAAAAAAATTTTTTGAATCAATTTTTAGTTGATTTGGCCAGTTTTTTAGATTTTCTGTTATACACGTAACGATTCCTTATGATTTAACCTTTATTTTGAAAAAAACAAATTTATGGTGTCTATAATAGTTCTCGAGATATTGCGATTTTAGTGGAAGCGCGCACCGTGAAGTTCGCGGTTACGCAGCGCGGGAGTAGAAAAACGCGTACAGACCTGCAGCAGTCTGCTCCAGTCACTTCATACAGGAACACATAACGCAGCGCGAACCGTGCGTGCGTACGCGAACCGTGCGTGCGCGCTTCCACTAAAATCGCAATATCTCGAGAACTATTATAGACACCATAAATTTTTTTTTTTCAAAATAAAGGTTAAATCATAAGGAATCGTTACGTGTATAACAGAAAATCTAAAAAACTGGCCAAATCAACTAAAAATTGATTCAAAAAATTTTTTTGACTTTTTTTTGGTCAAAATTTCGAAATTTTTTTTTTAACATAATACTAATTTAAACTACTTATTTGTTTCTATATTGTCTGTAAATTGCATTGAAATCTATCCAACGGTTCAAGAAATATTGATTTTTGAAAAAAACACGGTCCCGATTTTCAACATGGCGTAGATGACTCAATTTTGAAAATTTTTCAAAATCCTTTTAGGCTCGAATGTATCTTACCTAGGACTAATATTTCCCAAAGTTTCAAAGAAATCGAAAGACCACTTGCAAATCTCATATTTTCTGACGGAGTCTTACCCTGTAGTCAGAATTTTCAAAAAATTGGTTATTTTTTGCATTTTCTTAAAGTATAATAACTTAAAAATATTGTGTGGAAATTTGAAGTGAATCCGTCAAATACTTTTCGAGCTATTCAACAATTAACAAAGGGCGCTCGGGCGCTCCGGAGCAGATAGCAAAACTTTAATCGCGTTTTTCTTAAAACCATGTTTTTTGAACTGCTGATCACTGTAACTTAAAAACCGCTTGGTGGATTTCAGTAAAATTTACATAAAGAACTCGAGCCTGATCGAATTTCGATTTTTTTAAACAATTAATTGCCCGTTTTTTCTCGAAAGTCTGAAAAATATTTCCCTAGATCGCCATATTGTTAATTAAAAAAAAAAGCATCGATCGAGCACAAGATTATCTATTAATAAAACTAATTTCTCATGTCCAATTGATTTTAGTTGAATCTCCAAGGACTTGTGATGATCACCGCAAGGGACTTCTGGAGAAACGGGAACTGCAAAAACAGCGATAAATTTTACAATTATTAATTTTTCTTTGTTGAAATTTTCCTAAAGTCAAGTAGAATGTATTAATGCTATGTTTTTATTTTTGTAAAATAAAGCAATTGACTAGCAAAAAAAATGATTGGAAATCATCATTTTTTCGGGCCTCCTTAATATTTTGTTATAACCAAATTGCCTTAGGGCCATAGAAGCAAAGTAGCTACCCATTTGGGCTGCTCTGGTTTTAGTGGCATAAAAAAAATTTTTAGAATAGTTTTTACTATTTATGTATTATGAGGGCTTTATGTCTTGCACGGATAAATTAAAACACAGTAAAATAATAATGAAAATAGCTTTATTACTTCTCAAAATATTCTCCTTGGAAGCCAACGCACTTTTTTATTTGATTAAACTAATTTTCAAAGCAGAATTGGATACCTCCAAATCGAGCTATTTAATGGCTGCAAGATCTTTCTCAGGCATTGAAAAACGTCGACGTCGCATTTTATTTTTGATATTCGGAAACAAAAAGAAATCAATGGGTGCCAAATCAGGCTCTAAGGCGGATGAGCCAATAATTCGATCTTTTGAGTGCTCAAAAACTAGATGAAGAATGATTTGCCTGCGGCGGGTAGTTTGCCTTAATTTTCCGAAAACTTCAGCTTATTGACGATTCGAAATTGACTATTTTAAGTTTTTCTATTGGTAGAGTTATAACGCAACCGGATATTCCAGAAAAACATGCAGTTACAGAAAATTGATATGAAAGAGCCTCTCAGTAATTTTTTGCATTTGCAAGAGGAGAAGATTTTCGTATGTAAACCAGATAGGTTAGGTTAAATAGCTTTTTGTCACATAATATCGGCAATAATTGCTTTGATGATTATAGAAGAAAATTCGCCACTGTTAAAGCTACTCTGCCTTGAAAAATATGAGTATAGCAAGTGTACAAATATGAAATAAAAACCTGCATACGTTCGCAGATGAGTGCTGAAAACAGTTGGTGGCCTATAAGGTTGTAAAATCTACTTAATGTAGACGGAGGAAAATATCTCCGGCAAACGAAATAGGAGTTCCACAAATAATGCACCGAAGACCGAAAAACAATAAACTGACACAATTATGTGCTCACACAATGCTTGACAGACAATATAGCCCACTTACCAAAAGCCACAGGATGTCGAAAGGAGGGCACATATCACAAATTCTACCTGAAGCTGTGTATATATGTGTATGTGCACACCTATGTGTGTGCTGGCAATTTGAGTATCTGTGTAGGTCAATAAGAATTGACGGTTAATTAACTTTTGCTGATGCGTCAACCTAAGTAGTCCGCCTTCGCTTCGGACCTGAGCGTCCGCCTTGTAAATTTCGAGTAATATTTGTGTGAATGAGAGTTTGTGTGGGTATCTACTATAGTAAGATAAAAATGCTACTTTGTCCGGTAGGAGTAAGGATGGTTTGAAGATATGTAAGCAATACTGCAAAAGCTTCAGGTTAAAGTTGAAAAATGGATTTTCTTTTTTTGGATTTTTTGTGAATGCCAAAAGAAGCTGAAGGAAGATGACTGACGCCGCAGGTAGCAATAATTAAAGGTCGGTTGAGATAATTAAAGACAGTATTTCAAAAGTTGAGGTTGCAAGTGAACAAAATAAAGGAAATTCGGCGAAATTAAAAGAAAATAAAAACAAAAAAGTTTAAATGAAATTGAAAGACGAAATTGAAAAGAATGGAAGAGAAAAATGGTGTCAATATGTGGCGACTGCTACTAACACTTTTGCATTAGTGGTAATGGTAAAGAAATTAAAGTCTTCAACACAGATGGGGGCTGATGGGCTATTCTCTCAAGTATTAAGTACCAAATGGGGCACAAAAGACCCTGAGGTCGAACTGGAAACCTCATAAAGAATCTAATCTAGGCAGTACCAACTCTAGAAATTTCAGAAAACCGATTCTTTGATTTGCTTAGGAGATTCCCTGAAAGCTTAAATTTACACACTGAAAGGCTTAGTTGGAGAAAAGGTTGGGTTAGGTTAGCCTGGTTGGTATTAAGCCACACCTAGACCTTTTGGTCCCTAGCGGTACCAGATGGAGACCGACCTCTATGAATACTGAAAAAAGATAGTAGTAGATCATGTAGAATGTCAACGCTTGTGGCGAATCTAAGCAGAGCTGGGAAATCCGCTTTTGAGACATCGTTGAAGAAAAATTTCGACCTATTTGAAATGTTGGCGCAGCTTCTTTCAGTCTTTTGCATACCGCACGGAAAACGTATTTTCATATTTCAGTCATGACTATCATTCGAAAGTGCACAGTTTCGAAGCCTCGGTCTCGAATCACCAGATGATAGAAAAAATGGTTGTTGTGGCTCTTCGGCAGGCAATGGCAAACCTCCGAGTTTATTTCTGACATGAAAAATTTCTGCATAAAAAAAGCATTTCCCGTTGGGAGTCGACTTGAAATTGCAGCCCCCCCCGTTTGTGGAAAAATATCAAGACGCACACCACAAACAGGAGGAGTAGGAGCTCGGCCAAACGTCCAACAAAGAGTGTAAGCACAAATTATATATATACAAGGTGACGCAAAATGGATCATCCTAAGGTAAGATATATAATATTGGATTAGGTGCGCAACTAAATTCTCGCTGTTTGTCAATAGATGCCGCCAGCAGGGTGTGCTAGTCGCTTCTAACATAACCTAAACATCATAAACCAAGCTTAGACATATGGTAAACAAACTACATCGACACATTAGTGGTTTTGTTTTGGTATCATATACTTTTAGTTTTGTAAAAACGTCTGATTTTGTGCCGAATAATCGCCATTTGCGGGAAGTGTCGATTTTCCTCTTTCATTTGAAAAAAACGACGGCTGAAGCGCATCGAGAGCTGCAAAAAGTTTATGGAAATGCTGCTTTAAGTGAAACAACGTGCCGAGATTGGTTCCGTCACTTCAAAGACGGTGATTTTAATGTTGACGACCGTCCGCGTGAAGGAAGGCCAAAAACCTTCAAAGACGCTGATTCGGAGCCATTGCTCAATGAGGATCCGTGTCAAACGCAAGAAGAGCTTGCTTCAGTATTAGGAGTTACCCATGCTTTGGGAATGATTCAGAAACAGGGACTTGGGTTCCTTATGAGTTAAAACCAAAGGTTGTTGAACGTCGTTTTTTCGCTTATGAACAACTGCTCTAGCGACAAAAATGGAAGGGTGTTCTTGATCGCATCGTGACGGGTGATGAAAAATGGATTCATTACAGCAATCCAAAGAAAAGAAAGTCATGGGGACTGCCCGGTCATGCTTCTACATCGTCGTCTCGGCCGAATATTCACGCTGCGAAGGTTATGCTATGTATTTTGTGGCACCAAGTTGGTGTTATTTATTATGAACTGTTAAAACCAAGCGAAACCATCACTGGGGATCGGTATCGACTTCAATTGATGCGATTGACCCGAGCACTGCCCGAGAAGCGGCCGCAATACGCGGAGAGGCATGAAAAAGTGAAAGCCGTTAAAACCTACCTGGAAACACTGAAATGGAAAATCCCAATATTCTCCAGATATTGCGCCATCCGATTATCACTTGCTCCGATCGATGACACGAGGTCTAACTGACCAGCAGTTCCATTCATATGAAGACATCAAAAATTGCTTGATCCGTGGATAGCCTCGAAAGATGAACAGTTTTACCGCGACGGTATACGAGATCTACCAGAAAGATAGGGAAAAGTAGTAGCCGATGGGCAATACTTTGAATGATTCACCTGTAACCATTTTTTCAGAATAAAGTTGAATTTATGAAAATTTAACAGTAAATTCCAATTATTAGTCGATTTTGCCTTGAAATGGGGGTGAACTTTTTCAATATAATATACAGTTTTTTTTGTAAACAGTTTTGGAATGCTCATTTTTTTTAATTTTTATTTCGATCATCCGGAAAAAACGAACAAATCATGACCGGTTGACTTCAAATTTTGTATATTCAAAATTGCTGTCAGCGTCAAAGTTAAGTTTACACCACATATTGATAAGTTTTCATTATTATTTATTGTTTTCATATCTTTTTATGGACGAAAATACGTAACAGCTTAACAAAAAAAAAAAATTGTCGAAAATCAGTGCGATTTTATAGCCGTCAAACTTCCAGTTTAATGGTATTAAATTTGAATGAGCTATCAAAATTCTGACTAAAAAGTTTGAAATCGTCATGAAAATTTACTGAATTTTTTTCACATTTTACACAAAGTTCGAAATGTTGTGCCATACAGTTTTTGTTATTGCATGAACTATCGAGTGTTTTTTAGCTGCTGGTTTGATAGCTGAGAATGGCAAACCGTCTTGGCATTTCTGTTCGGTAAGGTTTGGCAAGTCATCATGAATCGTTTAACGCTTTCAAATTGTGGAATAATTTAAAAACTGTTTTAATTATATTAGTAAAAAAAAATTTTAATTATTTAAAAACGTTGAATAGGTTCAAAAGTAACAATAAAAAAATGTTAATATTATAATATTAATTATTAAAAAAATAAAAAATTTTAATTAAAAGTTTTTAAATTAATTTTTTTTCACGAAAATATATCAAGATTTGGAAAAAGGCATACTTAAAAAAATAAATCTAAAAGTAATAAAAATTTTTTTTAAGTATTTAAATATAAAAAAATATTACAAAATAAATTCAAAAGTAATAATTTTTTTTTAACTATTTAAAATAAATTCAAAAGTAATAAAATTTTTAATTAATTATTTAATTTTTTTTTAGTTTTGAATTTATTTTTTAAACATCCCATTTTTCCAAAATCGATGTATCAAAAACTTTTTTTCTACTTTCACAACTATTCGCATGGCAAGTATGATCAAAGAAATGAATTTTCCCCCATTCAAAATCAGCAAGCAAGGTTTCTTCAAAGAAAAGTTGTACGGCGAAAAAAAACAAATCACCCACACAAAATCACTGCCCCTGAGCAGAACAGTGAATAAGTACAAAAAATCGGAAATTTTAATTTATGTGCATAGCGAAGAAATACCAAAAACAAAACGTAAAAATGTCGCATAAAGCAAATTGGCCGCATGTTCTTGGAAATAACGGGAACAAGACGTACGCAAAAAAATTTATAACGCAATAAATGTTATAAAATGTTAGAAAATCACCAGCATTTAAATGCCATCAAATGCGAGAGGCGGCATCCAGAAGGAAAGAGAGCAAAAGCAGCTGTAAAAAGACGTTGTCAGTTGTCGGGCGAGAACTGCTTGGCTGCTGCTTGTCGGCCACTGTCTCACATCGGCAAAAGACAGACAAATAAAATAATTTGCAAGAGCAGCAAAATTTTATGGCTATTGTTGTAATTTTGATTGTTATTGTCATGCTGCCATTGTGTGTTCATTTATGTGAATAGAAGAGGAAAAAAAGAAGAAGAAGAACAAGCAAATGTAACACAGCAGTAGATGTTAGAGCAGTTGCAAGAAAATAACGCCTTAATGTGAATTTATACTCGGTATGTACGAGTATACATATACATATATAGTACATGAAACAGCTTATAATAATAACAACAATAACACTTAGTTATACACGCCATAACTAAAGCAACAAATGTAATGACAACAGAAAACCAGCAACAAAAAAGGTAGCAAAAATCTGAGCTTTTGAGAGGCAAACTACACACATTAACAGACATTATCAGATAATAAATATTACAAGAACAACAGTTATGAAAATAACAGAAATTACAAGAATAAAAGATCAACAACAACTCTAACAAGTGCGAGCAAAGATATGAAAATTTAAATTGTTCTTTGTATGTCAATTTAAAATAACATTAAGAACGAGCGCAGTCGGCAGCAGATGTAAGCGCCATCGAGAACATTTGACGTAGCAGCGCTGGTATATACCCTATAAGGAAAACGACATCACAGCAAGAAATTCAGCGTGGAATGTGAAAATCATTAATGAAAATATACATACGAGAAAAAACTACCTTCGCTTGCCACACTTTCGAAGATTCCAGGCCGAGAATTTTTCTTTGCAGGAGAAGTCTCATGAAGGTATAATCAGCTGATAAGGATTCAGGGTTGACAAAGAAAATGATTGCCGCCGGCGAAATGAGCTTGAGTGCGATAAGTGCGACGCGAGTGCATGGGTATGGCCCGGGCTCGAAACTCACTGTGGGATTGAAACACCAAATGATAGAAAATGTGTTTTTTTTTAATAGCGGCCACGCCTCGGCAGGTAATGGTAAATTACCCAGGGTATTTCTATGGAGAAAGAGGCTCCTCATAAAATTCATCTGACGTAAGGAGGTGGCATAAAATGTTAGACGCAACGCATAAATTGGAAGAGCAGCTCAACCAAACACCCAGCAAGGGAGGTAAGCCCCATATTTACCTATCCAGTAATAAAATTCTTAATGAAATAGCAAACATTAGGTGAAATTTGTTTTCATATCCAATCAAAGTTTTCGTGTTCAGTCTAAAAATGTTTTCAAAAAAGCATAAAAATTAGTTAAAATATTTGTCTGAGTGAAATGAAAGGTTAAGAGATGTGCCGCCAAATTCCACGGGAAATATTTTCATAAAGCATTTGATTTTCATAATTTTTTTAACTATCCTTTAAACCCTTGCTTCAAGAAACCCCTCAAAAAACCAATTTTGGAAGTCATTAGAGGGTTAAAATACTCCGGAATATTATTGTTCGAACAAT
The DNA here is from genome assembly GCF_027943255.1 of Anastrepha obliqua. Classification (NCBI taxonomy): domain Eukaryota; kingdom Metazoa; phylum Arthropoda; class Insecta; order Diptera; family Tephritidae; genus Anastrepha; species Anastrepha obliqua. Next base: position 107,712,510 of record NC_072894.1, on the reverse strand, counting down.
TTTACTAGGGGTCTGCTCAAGCTAAACCTTCACATACAGTTTTTCAAGTATCACGCAGAAAGCCGGCTCGACAGGCTTTTCTGCTTAATTTTTTTCACTGAGTAGCCGAGGAAACCTGTAGTGAACAAATTACAGCGTCAAAGAAGGTGTCACTGTCTTTCTTCTGCCACACAAACCTTACAACTTACTTAATTTCATATTAGACCTATTCGGTAACCCTAAACTGCGAGCTGTGTTCTGTTGCAATGTGAATATTATTTCTGACTATCTAAGGCTAATCAAGTGGTTCAGTAAAGTGGTCTGATGGAGCTGGTCTGGAAAATATATATATATTATATATTTACAAGTGGCGAGCTCCCCTTCCAATTTAGGATGTGCGTCTTGGTGCTTTTCTATGTACAAATGGTGACGCCTACAGTTTTGCGCCACCTCCGAACGGCAAATGGTTTCTTATGAGGTGCTTTTTCCACAGCAGAAATACACTCGGAGGTTTGCGATTGCCGCTATTAGAAAAAACTTTTTCTATTATTTGGGGTTTCGTGCCCGGAGCTTGGAACCTGTTAACGTTCTAATGGAAATCACATCACGTTGAGACGGCAGACCACTTTCTGTGCGTCTGCCCGGCCTTCGCAGAGGCTCGAGGTCTTCAGCACTGATGTTTTAAGAAGCGACCTCCACCACAAGATCTGCTTAGATTTCTTCGGAGGTCGAGTGGACTTAAAGAAAATTAAAAAGGGTACCCGAGTACAGTGCAATGGATTTAATTGTGCCTGAGTGCTGTAATTGCTAGTCTGAGAGCAAGAATGCAAGGATATTTTCACCCTACTGCAGCAATTTCAAATAATCCAAAAACCAAAAAAAAACTATTGAGAATTCCTTTCAAGGCTATCAAGAAAAAAATAAAAGGACAATGGTGAAAGAAACTGAAATCTAAAACTACTCCAATTTTCTTGCAGAGCAGCAGCAGCGTTAAAACGCCTTCAACGCCCAACTGGTTAAATTCATGAACACAAAAAGCTACAGGAATACATACATACACGCATATATGTATGTGTATATACATACGTACTTTGCTAAATATTGTCATGGCACGTTGCACTCACCATCGGTCAGTTAGCCAACAAGCATTTATAGAATCGATTTTTTTATGTTTTTTTTTTCTATTCATGCAGGCTGGCCTTGTCTCAACTTGTAGTCAAGTTTTGCTGATTTTCTACAAATGCTTTTGCTGCATTTTTCTCTTCACTGAACACCCTGTATGCACTCAAAATCCTTCTCCTCATCTACCCTCGCAGCGTGCCCCCTCAGAGCGCGTTCAGCTGACAGGTAGCACTAGTTACTTATTCACAGTACAGTTCTTTTCTATTTCTATTATTAGTTGACCGCCTTGTCGACCTTCTGTCAGTGCGGTAAGTTTGTTTTGTAGTAAATTGCAACACAAGCAAATGTACTGCGTGCAAATACATGAAAATAAGTAAGTAAGTAAGCAAAGTGTACGTGTAGAATATAGGGGGAGATGGAGAAAAACAAGCAAACCTGATAACTTGCACTGCAAGCGCTTGTCCCTCTGTCTGAAGGCAAGTTGAAAGAGTAACAAAAAAAAAAGAACAAAAAAAAAACAAAAAACACTGATACCAAACTCGTCTACCTTTACCTCTTTGGTTGTTGCCACTACATTGGCCGCTCTGCGCTTTCAAGTCGATTTCTATTTCTAATTTGTTGATTGTTGCTTTTATTGCACAAATTTGCCTTCCATGTGGCTGCATAATATTGCGTTACATTTACTGTTGTTATTGCTATTGTGGTATATGTTGAACGCTTTAGTTTTTTTTAATTTGTATAACTGGCTATTTTAGCTGCACTTTTGTCACATTTCATGGGTTCATTTTATTAGTATTCATTAATACTGAAAGGCACGTCAAAAGGCATATTTAATAGAGCACAGGCCGGTGGGCAGCAAGGAATTATTTAGAATTGAATAGGCTTCGAAGAAAGAATCCCATTTCTTATTTTTATCTATTATTTTATTGAGGATATTCAACCAAGGTTGTGAAAAGTTTGTAGTTTATATTCCTTCCTATAAACGAGAAACGCTTAACCCTTTCATGACTAGCGTGCCATTTTCACTTTTCGCTCTTAGTTGAAAACCTTTTTTTTTTGCACAACGGCACATTTATCACAATTTTAACCCATTGTTAAAAAATAAAATTTTTTTCTGGTCATACAAGGCTCGTTCAAAACGTGGTCAGTCGTCAAAAAATGGTCTTCCAGAGGTCCTTAAGATTCTAGTAATAGGAAAGAGATTTTGAGGGACCAACTACGAAGTGCTCTGGTTGGAATATTAAGGAAGGAGTGGACTACAAATCCTAATAAAGCTAATTACAGGGCACAATCGTTACGTAGAATTTGTTTTAAGGAGAAAGGTAGGGCAGAGCATTTTCTCTGCCGTTACTCAGCTTTCACCAGTCTTAGGTTAGGTTAGGTTATGTTGGTAGTCGACCGTTGTGATGCCACTGTGCGACACGGGAACCTCATTTATTTTTCTTCGTTGAACCCTTTTTTGACACTTATGAAGCTCAGGATTGGTTCCATCCTCATGCCAGATAATTCCGTAAGAGAATCGAAAAATATTTAGTTGGAAAACCTACTCTGATTTTAGGTAAGGCTGAACAATTGCAAAGGAAGTGTTGAACTGTTTCTTCCTGTTCCTCATCTCTACAACTTTTACAGTTATAATGGGAGATTTCAGATATCAGTCTTAGATGGTACATTTTTGAGTCGATTGTGATGAGATTAGACGAACTTTCCTTCCTTTTCCCTCGAGGAACTGCTAGGATTCTTAAAAATATCTGGGAAGTTTGCGTAGGTGCAATTAACTACCGCCCCACCTATCTCTTCCTCTCGTTTCAATGAATTTGGGGTACAACGGGTAATATTTCTTGACTCTTTGAAAAGTTTTCATGTATCAACATTTTTTTCTTTTTCTACTCCTGCTTCTGCTTTATTCAGTCTAGTACAACACTCAGACAACATTAAGTCCATTGTGCCACACTCGGTTTCCCTTTATAATTTTCTTTAAATCCACCCGACCTCCGAAGAAATCTGAGTAGATCTTGTGGTGCCAAGGAGCCAAGGTGGTCGCTTCTTAACACATCAGTGCAAAAGACCTCAAACCTGATTCGAGCGAAGGCCGGGCAGATGTACAGAAAGTAGTCCGCCTTCTCATCCTCCTCTCCACATGCTGGACAGAGTGCACTATCTGAGATGCCTACATTTTCCTTGTGCTTGGCGCATAGAAAGTGGCCCGCCATCAGTCCAACCAGCTGCCTATGGTCTCTTCTGCTTAATGACTGGAGAATCTACCACAATCGGTCGGACATAACAGGTAACATGAGTTTTGTCCAATTGCAGTCTCTCTCAGGCTGTCAGGCTCGCTTGTGGCTTTAAATAACCCATTTGCTAACCGTGGCTTTGATGGCTACAGAAGGAAGTGGCAGAATGGGCTCCGGGTCAAAGAAGTTGGTCTCAGACCGCATTCTAACTTAAGAGTCAGAGATCTTGGTACCCGTAGTAGCATATTGGATATTGTGTCTACCGACATAGTTCAGACTGGATTTATAGGTCTCTACTACCCTTGCAGTGGTTGGAGGGCTGTCAAAGGCCATGAGCGCGGCTTTGCTGTCGCTACAGAAACATATAGATCTGCCTCTCCATCCGTTTTCCACAACAAAGTTCATCGCTTCTTGAACAACATACGCCTCCGCTTGAAATATAGATGCATGCATTCCAAGAGCAAGATGGAGTTTTGCCCGGCTAGATTCTACGTAGACACCAGAGCCGAAACCGTGTTCGGTCCCGGAACCATCCGTGAAAATGCGAAAGCAGTCTTTGCCGGGCTCATGTTCAGAGTTTGACCACAATTGAATCTCTGGCACCACCACACTGTATCTCTTTTCAAAATCGAAGTCCATGTATTCTATTGTTCAATGCCGGACAGGAGCCGTACCAATTCCGATTGTGTATCAGCCTGCAGATGGCCTTCAAAGCCTCTCCTTGGACGAAAACATCAAGTGCTGGTAGTCTAACCAGAGCATCTAGTGCCGGGCCTGAAATAGTCGGAAAAGCTCCGGTGCAACATGCTGGTCATAGTTCGTTGTAGTCTCGATAAGGTTCTCCTGACTCCCACTTTAAAGAGTCTACTCATCCGCACAAGCTCAACATGGAGGAGCGCTACAGGTTGCTATTTAGAAATGAGTATTAAATTAGAAATCGGCACCACATTGTGAGAGGCTCCTTTGCACTAAACGAAGGTGTGACTGAAAAAAATGGGGCCGTATTTAAAATAATTTGAATATGCAAATATTTATACCAGGAAAACGAAAACAGTTCCTGTTTCCGGTAATATAAATTTGCAAGTGAAAATCGTGTAATTTTACAAAAACGAGTACTCATTGTTTGGGAATATTTGTTTTTTTATTTTGAGAAATCTGATAAATTAAAATTAATTACATTCCGGTATAAAACAAAAACGAAAAAATGAGGATGACATTTTTCTTGTGATATATAAAACTGTTCCAGTTTTTGTAACCACACCTTCTGCCGTTTATGGATCCCACAAAAACCACACGCACAGTAGCCAGAGGCGGGCAATTGTGTGCAGTAATTTGTAATTGTGTATTGTACAATATTTCTTTACAGTGCGCAAAACGGAAAAAATATATTACAAACAAAAATATTAGAGACTCTCATTGCAGTTCACTTTTTGCGCAAACAATTTGCGCAAGCCGAGCAAACAAACACAAATTAACAATTCAATAGAGCGCAAAAAAATACATTAAATGAAAGAAAGAAATAGTCAACAATGTGAACTGAAAAAAGACAACAACAACAAAGCAAAACACTAAAAACGTACATCTAATAGAGGGAAAATAAATAAAAGAAACAATAAAACATTCACAACAAATTAATTAATAATTCATAAGCCAGCAAGTAGACGAAATCAATCATACTTTTTTACAACGATATAACATAGCGTTGTTTCTAGTTGTTGTTATTTTTTGTGTTAGCCCATTGTGTGGCAAATAAAATAACAAGAATAATAGTGGAAATGAAATTTATAAGCGTGTGGTAAATATATGCCCAGTAGGGAAAGGCGAAGCTACTGAAATAAACTGGCGATTCAGAACGATTTTCAGTAGGTAGAAATGGTCAAAATTGGAGTGAACTTTAAAAATATCAGCACTTGAATGCTACATAGCTTGATAACATCATAATTTGGATATCCCGCAATTTCTACAAATCCGAACTAATCTGAAAGGAGTTAGTTGTACACCAGTCAAAAGAGGACCGAAATGGGGTGCATTTAAAAAATTTGCGAATTGTATTGTTGGAATGCACTCATCAGTATTTCAAGCGTAGGTGTAAGCTATTTGTTGTGGAAAACAGACGGAGAGGCAGATCTATATGTGTCTGCAGTGACAGCCAAGCTGCGATCATGGCCTTAGACAACCTTCCAACCACTTCAATGGTAGTTGAGCCCTGTAAATCCAAGTTGAACTCTGTCGATAGACACAATATCCTGATGCTAACATGGGTCCCGGGACACGTGGGTATCGCGCGTAACGATAATCTCTGACTCTTTAGCTCTAAGACCAACTTCCTTGGCCTGGAGCCCGTTCTGCCACTCCCTTCTGCAGGCATCAATGCCATGGTTAGCAAACGGGTTACTTTAACCCAGAAGCGAGCCTGAAAGGCTGAGATAGGCTGTAGATGTACAAAACTGATGTTACCTGTCATGTCCGACCGACTGTCGCAGTTCCTCCTGACACTAAGCAGAGGGGACTGTAGGAGGCTGGTTGGACTGATGATGGGCCACTTTCTATGGGCAAAGCACATGGAAAAGGTAGATATTTCAGACAGTGCACTCTGTCCAGCAAGTGGAGAGGAGGATGAGATGGCGGACCATTTTCTGTGCGTCTACCACGCCTTCGCTGGAATCAGGCTCGAGGTCTTTGCCGCTGATGTGTTAAGAAATGAACACCTTTGCTCCTTGGCCCCACAAAATCTACTCAGGTTTCTTAGGAGGTCGAGTAGATTTAAAGAAAATTAAAAAGGGAATTCGAGTGCAGTAGAATGGACTTAAATGTGTCTGAGTGCTGTACTTGCTAGTCTGTCCCGACAAAAAAAAATTATTCCCTGTAAGGAATGCCCAATTGATAATTCAAATCACGTCTAAGGTAGATGAAGTTTGTGTAAATTTTAAGCAATCTGCAAGAGTTTGGGATTCCACTAGCGAAAAATGGACGATGAAAAAAATAGATATGAAAAACTTAAAAAATGTGAGAATTATATTTCTCCCAGAAGTGGGCGCATCTTTTAATAAATCAAATAAGGTTTAAAAGAGCTGAAATTTGGGCAAATGCGAAATAGTTTTCAATATATTGTATTTCCACTGGCGGGTCACTTAAAAAGTCTAAAAATTGTACAGGGTCTGGCACTCAAAGTGTAGCCAACTTCAGACCGCTCGCGCACCGGATGCGCGGGCATCAGCTGTCTGTTAGTTGACTAAATGACAGTCCAAAGTATTGTTTGAGCGAAATCCCCCACAAAGTGCTAATCAAATGACAAAAGAACTGAAAATATCTGACCGTAGCACCCGCGTATATTGAAAAATCAAATCAAATTTCAAAGTCAAGCCTTACAAGATCCAAGAGGCGCATGATCTCACACCAAAGCAACAACAAGTCAGACTTGAGAGAGCGAAGGAGTTGCTTCGCTTGACCAAAAGCGGTCAATTTCCGCACATTGTGTTTTTTGACGGAAAATTTTTCAAATTGAGCAATTCGTAAGCTCCCAGAACGATAGGGTTTATTTAACCGATCATTCATACAAGAATTAGAGTCATCGATTGGCCACCAGAAGGCAGCATCCGCCATAGGTAATGGTTTGGGAGGCTGTAACCACAAATGGGCGCTCTCCAATCGTTTTCATCGAGCCTGGCGTCAAGATAAATGCGAAATATCGGGAAAGTATTCTGGGCGTTGCTTTGAAGCCGTGGGCAGACAAACATTTCGGTGGCAGACTATGGTCTCCACAGCGTCTCACAAAGCTCTAGTGAACTAAAAATGGCTAAAAAAAACTACGTTTCGAACTTCATAACGTCTACACAATGGCCCTCAAATTCACCAGACGCGACTCCGATGGACTATTCTCTTTCGGTCATTTTGGAGAGCAAAGTCCGAACTAAGAGATTCACCAGTCTCGAGGTGCTGAAAAAAGCCATTGTCTGCGAGTAGACCAAAATACCTGCAAGTGACATTCGGACAGTTTGTGATTCGTTTCTGCACCGTCTCAAGGCCATAGTTAAGGCAAAAGGTGGTCATATCGAGCAAAGGTAAATTGATTCTTTTCTTTGTATTATTTTCATACATTTTTTATTTTGAATTGAATAGAAATAATTTTCCTAACAAAATTGATGGCCTTTTTAATTGGTTACACTTCGAGTGCCGGACCTTGTATTGCTCAGCGTAGACAAAGACTTAACTAGTGGACGATTGTAGAATTCGCCGTAACCGAATGGGTTGGTGCTTGACTAACATTCAGGAGTGCGTAGGTTCTAATCTCCATGCATGAACATGAAATAATAGAAACACTTTTTTTCTAATACCGGTTGCCTCTCGGCAGGCAATAGCAAACCTCCTCATAAAAAACAATTTGCCGTTTGGAGTCGGCTGTGGATAGCTCCAATTGAGGAACAAAATCAAGACGCACCACAAATAGGAGAAGGAGCTCGGCCAAACGCCTAACAGAAGTGTGCGCGCCAATTATTTATTTTTATATAAAAATATAATTTCAATTAAAACCCAAATAAGTGGTGCGCCCTTGTAATAATTTCCCGAAATGTACTTCGTTATTATTTCCGCACTCTGTTCTAAGCCAGTTGGGTTTCCCACAGGGTACGCGCAACATTTATAATCGCATGTAATTGTGCGTAGTGGAAAAGCATTTATATTTATTAACATACCCGAATGTTGCAGGTTATTGTTGCCACCGTTTTCGTTGTTACAGTTGTTGTTGTTGAAGTTGTTGCTGATATGGCTTGGCTTCTGGTGCTGATGTTGTAATCCCCGTTATTAGTGTTGTAATTTGTCTGATTTTTTTTCTTATTTGCTGTTATGGCTGATTGGTGGCCAGCTAAGCGCTCGTAAAGCCTTGGCAAATTCGCTCCAAAATTAATGTTGTAAGCGGAAAGTGCGCCAAAAAACGTATAAATGTACGTTTGCTCAAATTGTATTGCTGTTTAAATTATTTTTATTATTTTTTTTTTTTTGTAATTTTTTTTTCTCTTGCCTGATGACACCAAATTTATTGCCACACTTCCGACGGTTTTATTAACTTTGCGGTTTATTTTTTATTTATTTCATTATTTTGGTAAAACTTTTTAAGCCTTTGTGTATATTCAGATTCCCTCTTTTATTTCAATATTTATTCGCTTTGCTCACTAGTATCTATTTGTTTAAAAATTTTCACAACTTTACGCATTAGCAACAACCAAAAAAATGTGTTAATTTGGCAATAGCATTACATGGAGGCTAGTAAAAAAATATTTATATATAAAACATACTTATTCATATACACACACATACATACATACATACATTTAAGCGCAGTAAAAAACGAGTATGCGAATTTTTATATAGTGGAGGGAAACCCAGGTGTCTGACCTTTGTTTATGTTTAGCAAATATTAAATTCAAAAATTCTTTGTAACCCTTCCGTTCTCACTGTCCTGCACAGCTGACGAGAGATTATTTTTATCAAATTATTTTTAAGCCAACGAAGATTTTAAGAGCAACGAAGCTGTTGGCTAAACCCTCCACGTTCTAGATAGAGGAGCATTTATTTTTTAATAAGAAAAAAAATTACCAATAAAAAATAAAAATAATTAAAAGCTGTCGAATTTCAATCTAAAACGAGTGGTGTCCACATTTCCTTCAAAGAAAACATATATTTTGTGCTATTACATTACTTATGGCAAGGTTGGCCCCTTTCGCCTCTTCTCTTCGCCATCGTCCTTGATGACGTCATGAGCCAACTGGCTCTGCACGAAAAAGGCATCGTATGGAGTTTCACCTCTCTCACTAACTCTCTGACATGCAAGCGAAGGCGGACAGACTAGTCGCGCTGGCACGCACTGTCGGACTGGAGGTCAACATCGCCAAGACCAATGCCATGAGAGCTAACCACAATAACGCAAGGCAGATATTGGTTGACGGATGCTTGGTGGAACTTGTCAAAAGCTTCTGCTACCTCGGCTGCATCATCACGACAGGTGGTGGAGCAGATGAAGATGTCAACTGCAAGCTAAACAAAGCAAGGGCGGCATTCGCGCGATTGCATACAGTATGGGGGAGTTCGCAAATCTCTAGGCGCACTGAGCTACGATAGTTCGGCTCATGAGTGATGTCCGTATTGTTGTTCGGAAGGGAAATATGGCTGGTCTCTAACACCATCACACAGGGGCTACAATCCTTCATCAACAAATGCCTCCGCACCATCTGCAAAATATTGTGGCCAAACACCATCAGAAACGACTCACTGTGGAGATTTACGAAAGAGGAGCCCATCCTTAGGCAAATCAAACGCAGAAAGTAGCGATGGATAGGTCACACATTTAGAAAACCACCAGGTAGCATCACGAGAATGGCACTGGACTGGAACCCGCAAGGGAGCAGAGGTCGCGGTTGACCAAAAAACACACCGACATCTCATGGGACGGTGCAAAAACAACAGCACAGAACCGTGTACGATGGAAGAGTCTTGCCCAGGACCTATGCTCCAAGAAAGGAAACAAAACATACATTCCGTAGCAGCCAAAAGAAGGCAGAAACACGGCATAGCAATCAGGAAGAGGTAGATTATTAGCCTTGGAAGAGCTGTAGATTATTAGCCTTGTCGCCTTTTTGGCTTAAATCTTAAAAACAAATTTACATTGTATTGGAGTTTTTCTAATTTGGTCTCAAGTTGATAAGAATTATTTGAAAAAACTATAAACATTTAATGGCGCATACTTCTGTGAAGTATTTCAACCAAATACCAATCAAATACCTTGATCAAAGGGTTCCCGTAACAACCGCAAGGTGGCGCTCAAAGTCAGCTGATTTGAGTTATGTTTGGTTTTTTAAGGTTACCACATCTGTGATCAACAATCGTACAAAAATTTTATTGCCATGCTTGACATTTGGGCAGTTTTACCGCCTTGAGTAAATCTACCTCTGCAGGTATTGTGGATTGTTTTCTGTGTTAAAAATGGATTTAACTTACAACAACGAGTTGGTATTAAATTTTGTGAGTCCTGGAATTCGTATCACTATCGACATACCTTTTTTTGGAAGATCATTTTTTCAAGGGTGACAACTTTTTCAACTAACCTCGTATGGCCAAAAAGAAATTTTATTTTTTAAGAATAGACTGAAAAACAAAATACTGGAAACGAAAATAAAAAATCTTTTTTCAAAATCTGTTTTCATTTTCGTTTTACACACTCTTAAAGAAACACGGAAAAACCGCCATTTCAAATGAGGCGAGGGCCTTAAAAATGGATTTAATGGTGCGAAAACCTTAGAAATGTTGGGAAACTGTACTGGAATCTAGAAACGGTATTGAGTATCTAAAGTAAACAGCCGTTCATGAGTGGCATGAACGCTTCCGACGAGATCCTGAGTCCTTCGAGGAGCGAGGACGCCGAACATAGTGGCAGACGGTCGACATCCATAACTGATAAAAACATCAATAAGGTGAAAGAAAAGTGGATGAATAACCGCAAGTTAACCATCAAAAAGTTGGCAGAAGACTTGAACATTGCTTATGAATCCATTCAGGGTAACATTAAGTACGTTTTGGGTCTGCGCCGTGTTTCTGCATAGTTGATCCTAAAGGGCCTGAATTTCAGGCAAACAAGGGATCACGTTGATGTCACCAAAGGCACGATTTCCAAGGCTCAATTAGACTCGCCATTCGTCAAATGCGTCATTACTCCAAACAAGTTGTGGGTTTAACAATATGACGCGCATTCCAAACATCAGGCGCGTGAGTGGAGATCTCCGAATAAACTAAGACCAAAAAAACACGCGGTTTCAGTCAAAAAAGAAAGCGATACTCACGGTTTTTATGGATTACAGCAGTATTGTACCCAACGATTTTTCGCCAGAAACTCAGACATTTAATAAGGACTATTATTTGGGTGTTATGAGACGTTTACGTGAAGCTATTCGCCAAAAAGAAAGGATTTGTCGGAAAACAACTCGTGGATTTTGCACTATGATAACGCACCGTCGCACACTTCCATCATTATCCATGAGTTTTTGGCCCGCAACGAGACGAATACCATCCAATAGCCCTCGAATTCACCTGATATGGCTCTCTGTGATTTTTTTCTTTTTGATCGGAACAAAAAGGAAGTTATATAAAAATTGAACAGGGCTGTGATGGTATACCGAAAATAGCGTGCCAGAAATGTTTCTAGAGGTTGAGGTTTTCGTTTTTGGAACAATTCATCATATTCATGTTTAAAGAAAAAACATTGTTTATAAAAAGATTTAAATGCAATAGACCAAAAAAAAAAATTAACTCGATAAAAAAGAAAAAGTAAGCCATAGAAGAAGACATCAATAAATTTCTAAAATCGCTGCAAATATTGATTTGAATTAAGTGAAAATGAAGGCCTGAGGCTTTGAGTTCGATTCCCAACACTAAAATATGAATGCTTACCACGAGAACGACAGACAGCAGCAACTGGAGCGCGGCGAGCATTGGAAAAAAACTCTGTGTGCATTTGTGCGCTATTGAAATTGGCGCAAAATTAATCACCCTAACGGTTGATTTATAATTATACATCAATCATATTTGACATTTGTGAACTATACAGCTGCAAATACAAACAGACAAGAAAAGCAGCGCGTAAAAATTTGAATAAAGATTTCCAGCACGCAAAATAATTGTTTTATTTTTGTGTTCAAAAAAAAAATTATTCAAAAACAAAAATGGATGATTAATTTGGTGCCACCTTGTCTCTGTTTGTGTGTTTCTTTAAGACTTTTTTCGTGATATTTAATCTATTAATCATTTATAGCCATTGCTTAGGTAACCGTTTTAATAAAGGTTCAAAAAAATACTAAATTCTTCTATAATAATAATTAAAATATAATAAATTTTTCTATAAATTTGAATTTATTAATCTCAAAAAAAGCCTTTTAAAGTAGTTTGGCCAAAAGCGCGCAGATATTATAAAAATAAAAATTTTTGAAATAAATTTTGGTGTGTCGCGAAACAATTTTTGGCTTTAAACTTTTTTTGTTCATTCACTTGTGGTTGCGTATTTCTAGCCAATATATATATATATATATTTGTTTTTGTTTTTGTTTTTGCGTGTTTACTCTTTTTATTGTTTGTTAATTTCATCTATCTTTTTTTTGTTTTTTTTTTTATTTTATTTATTTTTTTCCTTGACGTAATTTTTAATCAGAACTAACGAAGTGTTAAAAAACACCTTCTCTTCCTCTTCCACATTATCCCTCCAAGTCGCAGCGAAACTCATTTACTTGACTTTATTTTTCAACACTACAACTTCTTAGATATCTTTTCGAAATCTTTTTATTGCTGCATTAAAAATTCACCAGCAACACCAACAATCGCCTAAGCATAACTCAAAGTCAGCAAGCAACAGTAAACCAGTCAATTCTGCAATCGATACTTAGCGCACACAAAAGAAAAAGCAAACAACAAAAAAAAAAAAACAGAAAACGTAACAAAAGAAAACTGAGAAAACTTAGAATAAAAATTGTTTTTAATTTTTAATTCACAGTTCTTGACTTGGTTTGGTTTGCTTGAACGCTTTGTTTAGTGGTCAGTTAAGTTTCTAAAGTCGCGCCACAAGAAAAGAAAACAACACAGCCAACGAATCCACCTGCAGTCGCAATGCCATCAACTGTTTACCAACAGCTTAAGCGTAGCCACGCAATGCCAAACAAACACAAATGCAAGTACGCACACACACATAGCGGCAAAAAACCACACACAAATCCAAATACAAATACAATTAACATTAGCAAATGCGCACACACACCGACACAGTTATAGTTAATAGAAAAAAGCACAAAGAACACAAGTGGCAAAGGTAGTGACGTTGGTGGTGATGAAGGGTATGAGGCGACGCTGTGGTTTCACACCTTCAAATGCAAGCACACTTTGCTGTTGAAATAAGTTTCATATTTACAATAAATACAATGTAGTTATGTGTGCGTATATGTAGTTGTTGCCACAACATTAACTGCTGTGCTGCTGTTGTTGCGCCAATACCATTCATCGCCTTGCCACATGCCACTTGCCACTTGCCGCTTTTGCTGGTTCAGTATTCTTTTTCAATATTATTATTTGTTGTTGGCTTGTTTACCCGCAGTTTTGTTTTGGTTTTGTTCGCACACTTCGATACATCAATTTCCGTTTGCCACTTTTCAAGCGTTTTTTTATTATTTTTGCTTTTGTTTTTGTACTTTATTTTTTTATACCTTTTTTTATTTTTACACTTTTCTTTGATTTTTCGCTGTTTTAGTTTCGTTGTTTGGTGTAACCTTTGTTATGTTTTTGTTGTTGTTGTTTTTCTATCCGTATTATTTCGCTTTTATTTAACCGCTCGAATTGACTTTCCGCCCGTTGTTGTTGTTATTATTGCTATTCGCTTATTTGTTTTTGGTAGCTGCCTATGAATGCTGTTGCCACGACGAAGCACGAATTGCGACTGAAGTCTCAACGAGTCTTTGCTTGTGATTTTATTAACTGTGCGACGCGCGCAGAGTTGCCATGCATCGTGTTGGTGAAGTTGAAATTCATGTTACGTATACGCAACAACATGTGATGGATTGTGTGAGGTCGGCAAGCGATTGTATGAATGGATGGTAACTTTTGAAACGATGTGTATTTTGTCGATGAGCGAGCGTGTGACGTTAAATATGCTGCAGCAGCAACTAAGGGGGGTAGTTGCATCAAGTGACTAGTCCTAAATGATCCAGAGGGGGACTGTTCATAAACTGGTACAAAATGGATGAGAGTGTGCCAATTGTAGTTGTTATAAAGAAGGTTTGAATGTGAACAAATTATACCAGTTGAGGTGTTTTATTTTTCTTTTGTTGTGGAAGCATTTAAAAAAATGCGAAAGTCAATGATGCTATGAGGTATCAACCAAAGTTCAGTTGTTGGAAAAATGTATTTAAAGTAGCAAAGAAGATTTCGTTGGCGTAGTACGAGTTATTTACGTATTGGGGTTATATATGTATGTATATATTTTTTTTAAGAACACTTTCATTGCAAGCTGTATAAATACATTAAGCAATATTTACATAATAACTTAAACTAACAGCTAGAGAATTTCAGTCGTTTATGGGATGCACCCAGTGGAGCAACCCGTTTCAGTTTTTCCCACTACAAGAGGAGAACTGTGGTGGATTTTCTTTTGAGTCGGATTGGCTAACATTTCCCTTATTAAGGAGTTAGAGTGAGCTTGGAGCCTGAGATTGTGGGATCTTGCATATTTCTCTATTTCTTGCGCAACAGTGGTTGTTTTGGGGTTACGGTGTATTTGCGAGTTGGTAGTATAGTAGGGTGAGTTGGTGATCATTATAAGTAATTTTAAAAGAAATCGTTGTAAAATTTCGATATTAGAGTTTGCTGCAATTGAATCCCATACGTCCACAAGGGTTTTAGAACTGCTGAGTATAAGAACAATTTGCTTTCGTCAGGAACTTGGGAATGACGATTTAAAAGCCGGTGAAGATCGTCTAAGATTTTAATAAAGGGTGGTTAAATTTCAAGGGCCGATGTTGAATGTAAACCACACCTAAACGTCAAGTTTTTTCTGCATTTCATTTGACATTTTTCAATTTCAAACTAATTCAATCTCAACCATGGGAAGACACACAATCGAACGACACGCTAAAGTTATTCAGGCTTATTATCAAATCAAAATGCATATCGCGCACTTCGTGATTTTTTCGGTCAATTTAATCATCCAAATGTGCGTACAATCGGAAAAATTGTGCAAAAGTTTGAGCAAGGCGGGTCTGTAGGAGATGTGAAAACACCAGTGCATGCTCGTACAGCTCGTACTGCAGAAAATATTGCTGCTGTTCGCGATAGTGCGGTTGAAAAGCCCTCCACCTCAGCTCGTCGTCGTGCCCGACAATTGCACCACTCACGCTCGTCGCTGATGAAAAAAATGCATAAAGACTTGCATTTACACGCTTACAAGGTGCAATTGACTCAAGAACTAAAGCTTCTTGACCATTTCGAGCGTCGTCAATGGTTAGAATGGTGGAAGGAAATGGCAACAAACCCAAGAAACCAAGAAAATCATCTTTAGTGATGAGGCACATTTTCACCTCAGTGGATTCGTCAATAAGCAGAATTGCCGCATTTGGGCGAATGATAATCCAAGAGTGATTGCCGAAAAACCAATGCACCCACAAAGAGTGACTGTTTGGTGCAGTTTATGGGCCGGCGGTATCATTGGGCCGTATTTTTTTCAAAATAAGGCCGGTCAGGCAGTTACTGTGAATAGTGTTCGCTATCGTGAGATGATAACGAACTTTTTATGGCACGAATTGGAAGATATGGATGTGGACGATATGTGGTTTCAACAGGACGGTGTGCCACTTGTCACACAGCTAACGAAACAATGGCTCTTTTGCGCGAAAAATTTGATGGTCGAATAATCTCACGTCGCGGCGATGTCAATTGGCCGCCAAGACCTTGTGATTTGACACCGTTGGACTTCTTTCTTTGGGGTTATTTGAAAGAAAAGGTGAGCTAAAGGATGAGATAATTCGGCACATTTTCGGCATAGAACCTCAATTATGCCTCAGCGTCAGGCGGAGGTGTGCCGCTGAGGCCATTTGGCCGATATTTTGTTCCATACGTAATTAAGCTATTCCAGTATTATCATAATAAAGAGAAATGACAATAATTTCTTAAAAAAATTCTATTTTATTCAAAATCAACATCGGCCCTTGAAACTTAACCACCTTTATAATACCAAGCCCTTTTTTTAGAATGTACTGGGTTGCCCATATTCGACAAACCCATGTATTTTTTGGGCCCATTCCAATCGACGAGGCTTGTCCGCAGGTAACAATCTTTGCGTCAATTGAGTCTTATACGGGAATAAATGCAAATCAATGCGGATAATTCGTTGTAAAGTGGTCCGAGCAATGCCCAACTGCTGAGAACGGCGATTTTGGGATGTCGTTGGCGTCGTCTCAACACTGGCCCCTACAAGAGCAATATTCTCATCCGATCGCCTTGGTCATTTTTGATTTGGCCTCTTTGGATTAGAAAGAGCATCACCAGTCGAAAACCTTTCGTACAAACGTTTAATGGTGTTCTTAGAAGGCGCACTTTTCACATTATTTAATTTTTTATACGCACGTTGAGTTTTCACAATTGATTTCTGTTGATGAATGTAAATTTCAACAATTTGGGAGCGCTCGCGTGGCGTGTACTGTTCCATGGTAAAAATTTGCTTCCAACGCGGTATGTCATTAAGTGATCTGACGTCTCTGTCAAAAGATACAGGGCTGCCAGATGGTTCCGTCGAATGTGGGCAACCCTGTATGTGTTTTCCACGTTAATTTTCTGTCTAGATGCATTCCTAGATATTTGGTATCATTGCTTTGTGGTATTTTCATATCGTTGAGTTTGACAGGTGGGCAAGTGTCTCGCTTAAGAGTGAATGTGACTTGTACTGATTTAGTTTCACTGGACTTTATTCCCAATTTTTTGAGCCAATAGATTGATTTTGTTGAGTCCATTTTGCTGTTTAAAAGGAGCTGCTTGCGGAAAAGTGTCACTTGCTGGTCAAGCAGTATTATCTGCAAATGTGCTTATAGTTACTCCTTCAGTTTCGTGTAAGTTATATGTGTTGAGTAAGTACCATATTGGGGCCATTACGCTTCCTTGAACTTTCGCAGGGTTATAATGGCTCCACTCTCCCGCACTCTCTCGTAGAGTTTATAATGGCTTCACTCTCCCGCACCTTAACTACAGTTGCGCATCGCATTTGAATGCCAAAATTTCCACCTTACTGTTATAGTACCAAAGCTCAGGTACTCTCTTCCAAACGGGTGTATTTAACACAACTTTACTTCCGCTATAGAAAATGTTATATTATGTTAACAGTATTAGCCATTTTACAAATGTAAACATTTCTTATAAGACATTTTCAGGCGCAGCCAGCGCTGTAACTAAGCAAATAAAAGAGGAAACATTATTTCTCCTTTATTTGTAGAATAAATGCTTGTATATATGTATTTTCTAGACAAAGTCCTTGTACTGGAGCTACTTTTTGTTTTTAATGTAAGTAGGTTATTCATTAGTAGGTTAGGTTAGGTTAGGTTTTCAGCCGCATTACACATAGAGACAGCTATGCCACTTAGACCGCGCGAAATAGGTTCGTTGATGAGTGCTAAAAATATGCTTTTGCTTGCAAAAGTGTAGTTTGCTTATTTTGTCAACATTACACATGTACATACCTATATCTGGTAATATTGCAAATTATGCTTATTTTCAAGAAAATAAAACTGGTTAACGACATTTAATTGCAAAGGTAATATTTACTTATACTACCCTAACATTATTTTTTAAAAGCTTAAATAACAATAGAATTGTTGAATAAATAAAAAAAGAAACGTACCACTAACGACAAGGATTTTAAATTAAAAATTAAAAAAAAAAAGAGGTTTTCTGTAAAGTCGGTTTACTGACGATAGTTTAACGTGATAACGTCATAAGAAAATATTGATTGAATGGTTGCATTTTTCAAAAGAAAATTTTAATTTTATTTGTTTGATAGATATTTTGTATGGATATAGAGAATGAGTCAACATTAACATAACATAACATAACATAACATAACATAACATAACATAACATAACATAACATAACATAACATAACATAACATAACATAACATAACATAACATAACATAACATAACATAACATAACATAACATAACATAACATAACATAACATAACCTAACATAACAGAACATAACATAACATAACATAACATAACATAACATAACATAACATAACATAACATAACATAACATAACATAACATAACATAACATAACATAACATAACATAACATAACATAACATAACATAACATAACATAACATAACATAACATAACATAACATAACATAACATAACATAACATAACATAACATAACATAACCTAACATAACAGAACATAACATAACATAACATAACATAACATAACATAACATAACATAACATAACATAACATAACATAACATAACATAACATAACATAACATAACATAACATAACATAACATAACATAACATAACATAACATAACATAACATAACATAACATAACATAACATTACATAACATAACATAACATAACATAACATAACATAACATAACATAACATAACATAACATAACATAACATAACATAACATAACATAACATAACATAACATAACATAACATAACATAACATAACATAACATAACATAACATAACATAACATAACATAACATAACATAACATAACATAACATAACATAACATAACATAACATAACATAACATAACATAACATAACATAACATAACATAACATAACATAACATAACATAACATTACATAACATAACATAACATAACATAACATAACATAACATAACATAACATAACATAACATAACATAACATAACATAACATAACATAACATAACATAACATAACATAACATAACATAA
Organism: Anastrepha obliqua; assembly: GCF_027943255.1. NCBI lineage: Eukaryota > Metazoa > Arthropoda > Insecta > Diptera > Tephritidae > Anastrepha > Anastrepha obliqua. The sequence goes on along the minus strand of NC_072894.1, from coordinate 107,693,675 downwards.
CATAACATAACATAACATAACATAACATAACATTACATAACATAACATAACATAACATAACATAACATAATATAACATAACATAACATAACATAACATAACATAACATAACATGCTGTTCAAACAAGGTAACGACGCATGAGCAAGATAACGACGCAATTTTTGGTGCGTGTAGCCGGCTACATAGAATTATAAGACGTTATCACGTAAAAAAATAATAATAACATTAAAACAACAGGTATTATTAACAAACTTGGTTTTATTTTAAATTCTTCAAGTAAATCAAATTAATAATAATCAATAAGAAGGCATATGCAAATACAAATACGTGAATTTATAATATATATGTACATATGCGCATATACATACACATATACGCTCACTTAAGTAGGAGAGAGCAAGATGTCGAACGTTGCCGTTCGTTTGCTTTGTCGTTCGCTCCGCGCTTTCGCTTGCAGTTCATTCAAGGTAACGGCAATGAGCAAGGTAACACTAATGAGCAAGGTAACGACACATTTTTTCGTGCGTGCAGCCTGTTAAATCGAATTATAAGACGTTATCACGTCAAAAAATTAAAAATATTTTATTCAATAATGCAGCATTGAAGGAAGATCATGTACGAAAACTGTCACCAAAACTGATCTTATTTTAAATATCGGCATCGGCATACATCCCCCCTCATCTACAACATCCGTCTGTTGTTAAAACAGAAACTACAAATGGAGAGGGCGCATTCTACTGTTAAAATATATCTGCAATCACTGTCTTAACATCAACTCTCAACTCGTACTTGGGCAACTCAATTTTCATTTAACCGTGCCATTCCCATGCGCCAATACAGGGATACGATCTACTTCATGAAATTTTGAAAATGAAATGTTAAGACTTTACGAAATAAAGTATCGATCAAACAACTTAAAGTTTATGCTCGTTGTCAAGTTCACATTTCACACTAAAAAACTCTTTTGCTATTTTTTGTTTGTTCCATTACAGGGTGTTAACAATGCAAGTCAACAAAGAGGAAATTCGATAAATTTTACAGTTTTTCTTTGATAAAGGCAAAAATGCAAGTCAGGCCGCTGAAATTGTGAATGGTGTTCGTGGTGCCGATACCGTTGCAGCTAAGTATGTGCAATTTTGGTTTCGTCGGTTCCATTCAAGCATTTTTGATACTGAAGAAAATGTCGGTAATATCGAGAATGTCAAAAAAAAAACCTTTTTCACTGGTTACTGATATGAGGATTGCCTTATAAATTTTGACTCGTAAAATTTAAGAGCCAGAGCGGAACCCATTTTATTGATGTACCTTTACAGTAGTAGATACATAAAAGGTATTTCAAAAGTGACGCCTAGATGCCAATTAAATTTTTTTTTAGTTGGTGAAAAAAATTTCAAAAAACTGGTTTTGTCGAAGATAGAAAAAGGACTGGCAGACCAAAAACTGAGCGTTCTCTTAAGAATTTTGCCGCTGTAGCGCAAAGTGTTGCTGAACAACCCTCAACCTTGGGCATCCCGATGTTGCTCAACTGTTAGGCATTCATGAATCAACTTTTTGGTAGATTTTACCTGTAGACGTGATGCCATTTTTCACATAGAATTGTTAAGAACCATATTTTGAATAAAATTTAATGAAACCTGAGAGAATTTCAATTTTTACATTTTTTATTTTCAAACAACATCTAGACGCACCTTTTGAAAGACCCTTTGTTTGGGGGAAGGCAATAAAAGAAACATTTAGAGACCAGCAAGCTGGTATAAACAACGATCAGAAGGAGAAAAAATGTATAGAACCAAAGCTGAATTGAATGCTAGAAGGAATTACTGCTCCTTAATTCTTATGAGAGATTGAACTAAAATAGGGCAAAAGAAACCCCAGCCATGAATCACTCGAAGTTAGAGATATAAGCAGTAAAAGCGATAACTTTCAGATTCGGACCAGAGATCTTAACATTCGAAACGATTGCTAGTCTTCTACCGACTCGCTATTTTCCCAGACAGTTAGACTGTAATAAAGTAATAGGATTTAAAGTTCGGTAAAGAGAAATCGGAAATTAAGAGAGTTGTCATACGTTATTGAGGTTTCTGGAAGAGAATGAAATCGCGGAAGAAGGGCTCAAGCGTCGTAAAAGCCTGTAATCATATTTCTCACTTTCTCTTTCTTGAATCGCTAGAGAATAAACAAATACAGCTTAGCAACCTAGCATTAATAAATCGACTAATTAAAATGACTAAGTAATTTTTATTTCTTTTCTTCTTCTCAATATTCGTTATAATATTCTTTAGATACCAGGTATTGACTCCACCATATACTATATTTTAAAAATATATTATTTTATGCATAAAATTTATAAAATATAAAAAATATGTAGTTGGCACCTACACCCACAGGGTTGTATCGGCAAAATTTAAGGAAACAACATAGAATTATGTTTTTTTTGGTACGATGAAGTACTAATTTGTGTTTGAATCGTCTTCAAAGTGGCCTCCCTTCGCACCATCGCAACTCTTTTAGCGAAATTAGATATCGCTCATGAGGCACTGATTGCTTTAGCGACTCCAAACTCGTGTGTGTCCGAGCACAAACTCTGGCTTTCAAAGTAAATCAAATGTTGTGCAAGCGTCGGGAAAATTTTTCTTTGCGCCAATTTTGAACCTCTAATGCCCTATGACCAAGAATAGAATGTTGAAAAGTCCATTCTTTTTCGCTAAATGACTGATAACTAAGTTTAAAATAGAATTGTACTAGCTTTGAATTTTACAGTTATCTTAAGGGGTTATATACAGTTTGAAGGCCGAAAAGAAAAGTGAATTTTCCAGAATTTGTTCTAAGAAAACTTTTAAATTTATTGAACTAACAATCTGTCCACATATTATTTTATCTTTTAACTGTATTTTAAGACTTAGTGTAAGAATCACAGCAAAATGTTTGTAAGAATCATAGCAAGCCATGATTTGTAAGAATCATAGTTGGCCATGTACATTTTGGCTCAGCCGTTATTCTTAGTTTTAATATGTACAGTTAGTTGAAATAAAGCAACCGAGCAGTGGAAACGTGCGTTTTCTTTTTCGGTTATATAAAGGTAAAATAACCTTACACTTAGTATAAGTAAAAATATTTATTTGGAAAGGAGCTACAGCTGATCTGCGGTTTTGCGTTGACCACTATATCCCTGAACTGGATCCTCTGAAATTAAAAAGCCAAATAGATTTCGTTAAAGTAATGTTAAATCTAGTAATTAATCGAAGGAATAAGGAAAATAATTTTTTTTGACAAAATGGCGGTTTCTAAAAAAAAGATTTTTGAACAGAATTTCGGCTTTACATTGTTTATAAAAAAAATATTTATCGGTGAGAAAAAATCTTCGATTAAATATATTACTAAAAACTATATTTAAGAAGCTCGTGTTAAAATTGGAGACTAATAGGTTTAGGCGCTTTCGAGTAATGTTGGTCACCGACTTTGAAAACACCATTTTGAGAAAAACGCGTTTAAAGTTTGAAAAACACTTTACAAGCACTCTGAAGCGCCTTTTCAAATTTGCATGTAACTTCAAAAATATGCACCGGAACGATATTAAATTTTCTGTGTGTATTCTTAAATATATCTACATTAATAAAATAAACTAAAAAAATCGATTTTTTGAAAATTCTAACTGTATGTATTCTAACTTAATACATGCGCGCTTTTGGTGTCTTTAAACGTTGTTCTCACTACTTTTGTTCACCCTGTAGAAGAAATCGAAGAAACGCAGCTCAAAGGTATTTTGCCTCTCTCAAAATAGAGCGAAGTTTTTAGCTTAACCAAAATATAAAAAGTACCTATATAATTGGCGCCTACGCCCTTTGGTTGGGAGTTTGGCCAAGCTCCTGCTCCTATTCGCGGTTTGCGTCTTAAATATTTTTCTCAACAAAATCAGTTAATCGGCATATCTTATTCGTTCATTGCTCTATTAACTTTTAAAAGTAAAAACAAGTATAAGTGCCTGCATATTTAATCGATTAGTTGTAAGTAATACAAACGAATTCAATGCTCGGAAAACAAAAACGTTAAGAAAAAATCTTTTCAATAAAACTTTCTGACTAAATTAAAGGCAATGGCCCACAAATCTATGAACACTTTGCTTAAACCAGTTCTCCCATTTAAAATGGAATGAAGGCTATTACAATTACATTTTAAAATACCTGTGTACGTGCATGCATACTTGCATACATGCGATTTTGTGCTAAATTTTTAAACGATTGAAATAATTTATTTATTTTTTCGTTATCCGTTTGCGATTGTAAGCTCGTTGCATTTACTAAGTAAATGGCAATCAAAGTAACTCAAAGCCATGGTCAAGGTCGTTTCTTCTACCCAATAACAAAGTAACTGCGAAAACAAAAATTAAAGAAAATATAAATATAAATATGTATATCGATAAAATTAATATATAAAATCAGCTGAACAATTTTATTTCATTTCGTAGCTGATTTGAATACTAATTAAGTGTTTAGAAGTACTCGTAATACCAGAATCTCAGCGTTGAAGTTAACAATTACGCAGTGGGTTTTTAATTGAGATAAAAAGGGGAAAATGGAGAGACGATTTATTTAATTAAATGTATGTTTCTGAGAATAATGGATGCAGTACGAAATGTACAAATGTTTGAAAATTAAATTAGACAATTAGAAAACACTTTACATTTAAATGAGTAAGTAAAAATTATCTTATAGACGATTATGTAAATATGTTTGTCTTATAGCACACATCGCATCTGTTAACACTACAGCGCATTTTAAAAGTGTTTTTACGGCTCTACGCCACTATTTTATTATTATCATTTTCGTACCAAATTTCTGTCAACTCTGTTACAGTCATGTTACAACAATAGAAAAATTAGCGAATAAAAGCTGGAAATAAGCCAAATAGCCTAGCCAGAAGACTACGGACATTGTTTTTGTGCGCACTACCTATGCATTTCTGCTAGGAGCAGTATGCAGTTGCATTATGTTACTCTAACAGCTATGTTATTTCTCCCTAACAGTTCCCTATGTTAGGCTCTCCTTCGCTTTTAAGCTATCACTGTAATATTCGTATTAGATTATCGTCGAATAAAACACAAACTTAGGCAACGTCCTGCGTTTTTTTATCCATATAAATTACTAAAAAAGTACAAAGTGACAAGAAATAACGAAGACAAAGACAATAACGAAGACTGGGTGACTTTTTGAGTTATGTTTGTTGGCAAAATTTAAGGAAACAACTTAGAATCGCTTTTCGCTATGCTCACTGTTACCTATGCATTTCTGCTAGGACCAGTACGAGTTGCATTATGTTACTGTAAACAGCTATGTTATTTCTCTCTAACAATGTTGGGCGCTCTCTTGCTCTTAAGCTATCATTGTGATATATATAAATAATAAGATTATCTTCGAATACAACTCAGGCTTAGGCAACGTCCTCCTGTGGATGACAAGAAATAACGAAGACAAAGACTTTTTATAAGACTTTTTGAGGAAGACTTTTTGAGGAAGACTTTTTGGCAAAATCACAGAAGAGCTTGCAAGGTAAGTTGGGACAAAGCAGACACTGGATATCTAATACGCATAATACGAAGCTACTTTAGGGATAGAATTTTGCAATAGGAAACGAATGAAGGTCCAAAGACACATGTCACTCGGCGACCCTCAAAGATCAGTCCTTGGACCCTCACTGTGGAGTGCTTAGCTCAAGATTGCCCGATAAAGCAACACTGGTACGCTATGCCGATGACATCGCTCTCGTGCGCACGGACAAGACCACCTGCAGGAGAAGTACAATGATGCAACAGCTAAAAGCCAACTATGGCTCTCTGCAGCGGGGCGGAAATTGGCAGCACAACTGCGCAAAGAAAAAAAAGAGTTCATGAAACTGCGGATAGGTGGCCACAAAATACTGTCGCAAGAGGCAATAAAGTATCTAGGCCTAATTATTGATACAGGGCTCTGCTTTAAGCAACATTTAGCAACTGTGGGTTCTAAAGCAGTGGGATTCAACGGTGTTCTTACAAGAATCTTTCCAAACATAGGCGGACCGCAAGAGGCAAGACGACACCTCCCGCAAAGGTGATGGATTCCGTCATCTTATATGCTGCTCCTATTGGAGCTATGACTTGGACCTATAGACTTATCCCCAAAATTAGCCAACGGCTGATCAGAAGACACAGTAACGTAGACCACTATTTAACCCAAACATTGAGCAGTCACGGCTGTTTCTTGAAGTATGCCGTTAACGCAATTCTAAAATGAAATTTCCTCTAACCAGAATACGCCGTACAGAGTAATCTACTTGGACTTCGAAGTAGTGTGTGTAGGTAGTATAGAACTCTCGGGGAAGCTGGAGCTCTTCGTCTGCAATGGATGGTGGTTGTACTCCGGTAACTGCATTCGGGGGTCGGGAGCTTAAGATAGTGGTAAGTGTCTCCCGATGAATGTCGTTTATTGTCTGTCTGTACACTGTCCGGTCCAGTAATTGTCGTTCTGTGGCTGGGCGGCGGCGTCCGAATTGCAGTGTTTCGGCAAGTCTGAAGCTTCGTCCACTGGGAATCACTAGTAGCAGCACTAGACGCAGAATAGTTTAGAACCGGCCGACCAATTGCCTTAAATGTCAATAGCAACATTTTTTTGCCTTTGCCACAAGTGCTGCCAGCAAGCGATCTGAGGACCTTGTTGCGATTCTAGACCTTAGTGGCAATGGCGGTTGCGTGCGCAGAGAAGGAGAGCAAACTGACGGACGTAACTCGTAAGATTTTGGGGTTGTTAACAGTCGGTATTGGTGTGTCGTCGGCTTTTAACTCAAGTTGCAGTTTGACCTCCTTTGTTCATTCCCATGGCCGCCAGTTCTACGTTATCGGAATGACTCAGGTTTTTACCGACCAAGGGCTGCCGCTCCAGTAAACTAGCACTGTCTAGTGTACCGTACCTGAAAAGACAGGTCATATCTACTGCTTCATGGATACTGCTTAGCTCACAAGCATGCAGGAATGCTGGGGGGTCTTTTAGAAGATGCTGTAGAAACCGCGAAAAGGATGAGAAGGAAGAAATGATCTCTCCTCTTCTCTGTTACTGGCCCGCATTGTGCTGAAACATTCTTCAGCAACTTAAAACTTCATTTTTAGCTGACTCCATGTGTACTTCATGTGGCTGACGTCGACTTAAGAGAAAGGATGAGATTCTGGAGGGATACTGGTTGGTTCAAGGCGGAATAGTTTAGCCAAATGTGGCACCAAAACGAGCATCCATGCCTAAATGTTAAGTGAGCCGCCACTGTAAACTAACCTTTAACGAAACTAAACTAACCCAATGAGCAAGTCCGAGAGCATAGCCGAATGTGGGAAAAGTACCGTCAACAAACAACTAATTTGAATAAAATGCGCACTCCCAGCGGAGCCTACTTGCCGTTTCATATGTAACATATGCAGATGTATGTGCATACCGTCTACAGATTGATAATTTTTATTATTCATTTCGTCTCAGAAATCCAATAGCCAGGCACTGCGCCTGGTTTCATCAGCATACATTTTTTTCTTTCGTTTTTTACTCGTATCTACATTGGATTTCAATTAGTCCGTGACATCTAATTCTCTAATTCTCGTTCGGATTGAATTTTTACCTTGTCATTGACTCCTTTCTTAAATAACAATAACAACAACAAGCCTTACACATTTCCAATTGTAATCATTATAAAAACTGCTCCTATACACACAAGTGAATACAAAAGCAAATAAATTTGCACCTATGTGCATATGCGTGTGTGTGTGTGTGTTTGGCTGTGTGCAATGTAAGCAAATGTATGGCGTCAGCGAATCTGGCGGATTTAAATCCAACCAGACTGGATTCGGCGCGACTACTTGTACGCGTATAGGTAAAACTTGTTCTACACGCTTTTGTGATTTTGTTAATTCTAATATTATTTTTTTTTGTTTAGACTTTAATTATTTTCAATATTTTTTGCTTTTGCTCTGTCGGGCGTTTGTTGAAGCGGTGAGTGATTGAAATTTAAAATTTTACAGCAAAATAAATAAACAAATTAAAAAACAAGTTACTGAAAGGCGCAAAAGGTAACGCAAAAAATAAATAAAAAATAAAAGAACATTAAACAGAACAAAAATAACAACAAACGATTTAAAACCAAAAATAAAAGGCTTTGAGCAATTCATAATTTAAAAAAATTTTTTTTTCTTTTTTCTTTTTTTTTTTGTTCTTGGTCAGAAAGGTAGATAAAAGATGACAAATAAAACATGAACAAAATTTGATAGAATGTTTTGGCTTAGAGTTTCTTGAACTCTTCGCTGGGCTGATAATGAAGCCTTAAGCGAATAGGTTTTTATGCAAATTATTACATTTTTATGGATTTTAATTAGTAATCAGTTAAAGGTAAGCAAGAAAAACATTTCTTTAAAATTAAACCTGAAAATTCTAAAATATTCGTTTCTTCTTCTTCTTCTTGATTGGCGCGATAACCGCTTACCCGATTTTGGCCAAGTTTAACAAAGCGCGCCAGTCTTTCTTTCTCGTGCTAACCGACGCCAGTTTGAGACACTAAGTGAGGCCAAGTCCTTCTCTACCTGATATTTCCAACGCAGAGGAGGCCTTCTTCTTCCTCTACTACCACCAGCTGGTACCGCATCGAATACTTTCAGAGCCGGAGCGTTTGTATCCATTCGAACGACATGACTCAACCAACGTAGCCGCTGGATTTTTGGTCGCTGTGCTATGTCTATGTCGCCATAAAGCTCATGCAGCTCATTGTGCCATCGCCTTCGATACTCAACGTGCAAGGCCCAAAAATCTTCGCAGAATCTCTCTCTCAAACACTCCAAGTGACGCCTCGTCGAAAATTCCCTCCTTGCCCACCCTGGTATTGAAGTCGGCAAGCACGATTTTTATGTAGTAGCGGGGGCAGCGATCACAGGAACGTTCCAAGCGTTCATAGAAGAAATCTTTGGTCGCATCGTTCATCTCTTCCGTCGGAGCGGAGGCGCAAATGAACGAGAGGTTAAAGAATCTCGCAAGACGCTCGTCCAATGGAATAAATGTAAGTATGAAGTTTTTCTCCCACAACAAATCCAACAACTAATTCGCGCTCCTTTACATGGCAGCTATAGTAGACGTCGCAAGATCCTAAGTTTTTCTTGTCTTGCCCCATCCATCGCATCTCTTGAATGATACTGATGTCAGCCTTTGCTCTTAGGAGAATATCAACCAGCCGGGCAGGAACACCTTCCCCATTCAGGGACCGGACATTCCAGGAGCATGCCTTTAAAGTGTAATCCTTCGTTCGTTCGCAGTGGTCGTTATCAGTGTAGGTAAATCTCACTCGAGGCTGGTCCCAAACCCAGCTCATAGCTACATAGATATTCTGGGTCGCTTCGCCTTCTCACATTAGCTCGAGAGGATACTTGGACGAAGCCCTCAAATTGTGAGCTGTTTGGACCACATGCAGAATAATCGTCCTGAACGCTCCCAAGTGAATGGCGACCAGGGACTTTCCCACTTGCGTGGGCTTCTACATATGGAGCCCAAGCCTACACTTCCTTCAGGTTTTTTAACTGCAAAATAGAAGAAACATCGGTGTTTTTTTTTAATTTTGAGAACCGGACTATTAAACTCCGCAAAGATTTTCTCGCTTGGGAATAAATTGGGAACATAAAAAATGCTTATATTTAACTTGAATATACAAATTTATAATGCTTCTTGCAAGTAATAAAGAAATTTTTTGAAATGTTTTTTTAATTATTCACAATTTTTCCGAGAAACACTTAATGTTGCAAAATCTCCGGTTTTAGGCGGTAGCCTCTATCCGTCATTTTTTGTACAGCTTTCTTAAAGGTTCTTTCAGCTGCTGTGGACGCTGCCGGAATACAGAATTAATCTAGAAAAAAAAAAGGATTTGTAAAATATGTCCTATTATATTTATTACAACAAAAACAATACCTTCCTGTAAACGATTATTGCGTCTGCTCTGCAAGTTTTTAATCCCCCTTAATTTTTTAGATTTTGATGAATCGCCTGTTCGAGTTTGCGGTAGTGTTGGAAGTTTATGTGTACTTTTCGCAAATAGAACTTTTCTTGTTATTGTTGTTGTAGCAGCAATACTAATACCAATATTTTTCTTGCTTTAGCGCTTCAGCAACTTGGTCAGCATTAGATGGGCCCCTGACATTTTTCTGTTTTGGTATGTTGAAAACCTTACTGGCAGTCTTTTTTACAGCAAACTAAATCGTTCCCACGACAGTCGGTTCTTCGTAAGCGGAACGACCCGGATTTATATCCGACCAAGGACTGTCACTCCAGCAGCATTCCCCGTATATATGTGGGGAATGTGTATGCTGCTACAACAACAACAGCAAATAGAGTGCTTCAATTGCTGGCACAGACATTTCACGGCCAATTATTTGTGTGTTTTGTTGTATTTTGTATGTTAGTGTTATATAGGGTTTTTCAGTAAGAGCGCTTCAACTTTTGAACTTTTTTGAATAAAACACAAACGGTTTGACTTTTTTAACTAATTTTTTTTTTATTATCGAATTTGAACATATACATTTAAGTATGAAATTCGATTCCTTTTGAATGACCACCGCGTGCACGTTTTACGAAGTCCAATCGTTGAACCCAATTTTCGACCATTCTTTTGCATAAATCGGCCGAAATTCCAGACTTTTCGCGTTCAATTTTGGCTCTGAGCTCACAAATCGTCGCCGGCTTGTTACTGTAGACCAATGACTTCACATAACCCCAAAACGGGACGGCTTGTTAAATGGACCGTAAAATGGCCGTAATGCTCTTAAGGGGGTGGTAGGGTTTAGCGCTAAAAAAAACACTTTTTTTTGAATTTTTTACAGAAATATGGCTTAAGATACTTTAATAAAATCAGTTGCATGTTATTGTACATCTTTTCAATAAGTTTTTAAAAAATATTAATAATAAAATATTGACAAATAAGCCCATGATAGAGTTTTTTTGGGGATATGTTTTTCGAGAGGTGCTCTGCGGGGCCAATCGGCATTCGTCGTAGAATCATCTGAAACTAAAAAAGTCGAATTTTTCAGTTAAAGTATGACGTAAGGTCTTTTTTTTTCATTTTTGTAGTTTTGGTGGCAAAAAAACGTAAAACGAGCATTTTTGGCGAAAAATTTCGCCATATTTGTAAGTGAAAAACAACCTTAAAAAAAAAATAAAAAAAACAGTGTGGGGGGGAGGTATTTTTGATTTAGAAAACGTGTGCCAAATTTGAAAAGAATCGGTTGAATAGTTTCGGAGTTGTGATTGGCACCGACTTTTAAGAAGTCGTTTCGGGAAAAACGCGGAAAAAATGACTCTGAAAAATTATCGATGCTCCGCATTCGAGGTAGAGTGCCTACAAAGGCTATAACTTTGAGAGTTCTGCTCCGATCCACTTAAAATTTTGACACAACATTCTTGAAATGATTTACTATAAGATGAGTGAAGAAAAAAAATTTCGATTTTGTGACCCCCCCTTAAAGTAGCAGCAACAGAACGATTATTTTCATAAAAAATTTGCACGATTTGCAATCGTTGCTCAAGTGTGTAGCGTTCCATGATGAAATGTATACTAATGAAGTTTACAAATGACAAGCGAAAAATAAAAAATATTGCGTCGTTCGCCCTCCCTATCGGAAAAAAGTTGAAGCGCACCTATTGAACAACCCTATAATTAGTAAAATGCTGGCATATTCCCCGCTGGGCTTCGTTTTTCGGTAGAGCAGAGTAGAGTTGCAAAAATGTCGATAATGAGAAAAAAAACTATGATAGCAGCTTTCTCCAACTCTACTCCACCTACAATATCGCGTGTATGTGTGAGCATCTTTCTCTACGTTAGTTCGGCCCTTTCTCAGATTAAATAACGCCATAGTTAAATAGCGGTAACGATTAGCAAGAACAAATCTGCCCCTTACTGTCGTCTCAGCCCATGGCTCCCAGAGCGCGCGGTATCTCGCGGTAATCTCTAGAATAACAGACAATCTGAGAATAACAGACGAAAACTTATTTTAAAAATTTATTACATTCAACATTTAAAATAATTTTGGATTACATAACCAAAAGTAATTGGAATTAGCTAATGTGACAATAATTAACTAATTCTCTAATACAAAAAACTGTTGAGACTACAAATACATTTAAATACATAAATCGATAATACATTTTTTAACTGACTTTTAATTTTTGATAGTCCCACTACCGCCCAAATACAAGTCGTTTATACATTTCAACATCATTATGCGTCCTACATTCATTGTTAAACCAATTCCAAAATCAGCACATCTGCTAACAGCACAGCTTTAAAAATCTCTTCACGATCGTTTGCATCCGCAATACCCAGTGTTTGCAAATCTCGTTCGCTCAGCGTACGAAACACTACAAAATCCACTTCTTCCATTTGAAACAACGATCTATACCGGATCATGCCTACACGCCGCAACAAATAACCCACACGCGGACTCAGTGGCTTCGGTACGGCATGCACTTCAAAAGGCACTGCATAACGACGTTGCAGCTCCTGCAAACGTAGCTGCCGGCAGCGACGTCGCGCAGCTAAATTGCTGGCGTTCGAATTGCTTTTACTACTACTATTGTTTCTACAGCTATTACTTTTACTCTCTGCCCCGAGGTTGTGCTGCGTTGGCACCTCAACACGTATGGGGATACTTCCCGCGGTTGTACATGGCGAAGGCAAACGGCGAAAACCCCGACGCTGTGGCGAATTGCTGCATTGTTGTGGCAACTGGGGTGGTGCGAGTCGGCCATTAATGATTGTCGGCGTCACTGCTTGCGCTCTTGCTACTGCTGCGGTTGCAGGCGACGTCGCCGCAGTGAGTAGGAACGATTTTGGTGTAAGCAATTTTGGTGTAGCCGTAAGCCGACGAAGCAAGGGTGTTAATGAAGTATTATCGTCTGGATCAAAATCGCTACCATCAAAATCGAAAACGCAATTATTAATGGCAAGCGGCGTGATCGGAAGGATTAATGTGTTACGAGCTACATATGCAAGAAAAAGGATAGTGTATTTTAATATTTATTTTCTTTAGTTATAAATTAATTAATACCTGTGAGATCCATTGATGCACTATTTATTTAAATTCTAGTAATTTCTTTAAAATAATCGCAACCATAAGTAGGAGGGCCCACAACTAGATTGACAAATAATTGTTCATACATATATGTATGTAAGCATATTTTACTTGATGGCATTTACCGTTAATTGAGTGGCCGCAAGCAGCGATGTGATTAGTTGTTCCTAAAGAGCAGTAAGAGACACAGTAAGACTTCATTTTATAAATTAGTAAATATCACTACTACCATTCGGAATTCACAGAGAGGTCGTTGGTTCGAATCTCGGTGAAAGCAAAATTAATAAAAACATTTTTCTAATAGCGGTCGCCACTCGGTAGGCAATGGCAAACCTGTATTTCTTCCATGAAAAAGCTCCTCATAAAAATATCTGCCGTTCGGAGTCGGCTTGAAACTATAGGTCCCTCCATTTGCGGAACAACATCAAGACGCACACCACAAATAGGAGGAGGAGCTCGGCCAAACACCTAACAGAAGTGTACGCGCCAATTATTTATTTATTTTAAATATCACTTTGAACGCCAACGGGGTTTTTAGTAAAGTGTCATAAAAAAAAATATTTTTAGGTTTTATTTAATAGAATATTTAAGCATAAAAATATTTTTATTTATTTCGATGCATTTTTACGCAAAATAAAAAGATAAAAGTAGTCATGTAGTGTCAGTCACCGGTGACTGACAAAGCGATCAAAGTAATATTTAATAGTTTTTACAAATTTCTTTCATTTACAAAACTGCAAATTCGCTACACGCACCTAATAAATACAGCAATGAAAAATTTGTTGTGCAAAACCGCTGTTTTATGCTTCCTTTTCATTTAATTCATGCTTCCCCTTTACCGAATTGAGCTAAAATACACATACATATGTATATATACAAGGAACGAGAATATTATAAAATAAGAAAAAAAGAGAAATTTTCTATTAAATAATATTCACAAGAAAACACTTTTTACATTTTTCAATACGTTTTATTCCAATTAGTCGCTATCCAATGGCAGCAAAACTCTGTAAATAACAACTCTGTGCCTAATCAGTGAACTTGCCGTCAAAACAAAAATGCCGACAACTTCTCCTTCATGTCTCCTACCCTTTGTTGATTAACGAAATTTTGACAGTTACTATGGAAAATGAGCACACAATAAAATTTACAAAAAGGGGAAGGCATGGAGAGTAAATCAACATTGACAGCTGTTCGGGCAAAGAGTTGACAGCTGCCATACTCTTTTCGAACACTAACGACAGTGGTTGCCAGTGTAAGCAAAAAATGGAAAGAATATAAGACAACACAAGATTGAAAAACTACAAAGTTTGCCCAGCCGAAACAAAATTGAGAGAGTAACTTTGCTTGTTACGTCGTAGAGAGAGAGAGACAGAGACGCTGTATGACATAAAACAAAATGAGTAAAGTGAGATTAACTGAATATAATCAGGCATTGCAGTTCAAACTGCAACGAAATACCATTGGTATTAATAAGGGAATTGGGTCAGGATGAGGTAGTGTGATGAGTAGAGGACGCAAAAGACCATGCGGTCAGGGTGCAAACCACGAATCTAATCTAATCTAATATAACATTGTTACTGGCTGTGTTGAATTTTTTATATGGCCAACACAATTGCAGCCTTTGCCCACTTTTGTTGTAAAGAAACAGCTGTCAACTGATTCCTTCAAAATCGCTGAGCGCCGCTTAACGGTCTGAAGTTGGCCATACCTTTCGTATTCTCTCCACCGTGAAGTCAGCATGTAGATATAAATATTTGCACAATCTAAACAAAAACTGTTTTTGCATAATAACGCGAAATTTCATTAATTGCAAACTGCTTGACAGATAAGAAACTTTTAAAGCAAGGTCAATTAATTAGGTACTAGCAAATATTTATTTTTTATTAATTTGGTGTCTAAATCGTAAAATTTTCTGTTTATCCTCCACTCTTGCTACCAGTTTTAAATTATTCAAAACTTAAACTTGAGGAAACTGCTTCTTTACGCTCTTATTCATTTTTACCGGTACGGCAGCACCTTGACTTTTAGGTGCTGCGCGTTCACTTTTCGTAGTAGAGATTTTCAATTTGTTTCATCCAATAAAAATGTAAAAATATGTTATAAAAACAATTTATTTTGAGTTGAAAAGGTAAGCAGCTGAGAAACAAACAAATCCTCTTTAAAAAGCGAAAAAAAGCATTAGTGAAAATGTGTTATGCATACAACAAATATGTGAAAAATTTATTGCCAATTGTAACCCGAGCGGTCATATCAGTGTGAAAAAATTTTGATGTGCGTGAAAAGTGCCAGAAACGCATTGCAAATAGGAAAATATTTTGAGCGGATAACCTTTTTTCATAACTGACTAAAAAAGCGTGAAAAGAAAATTAACAGATGGAAGTGATCGCAAATTGAAAACGATAGATTCAGAATAAATTTCTAAGTCACATTTCATTTTGTCTACCGAAAACGCATAACAAGATAAAAGTCGAATGAAAAACGAAATGTCTGAAATAGGAGAATGATTCTCCGGTTTGCAACGACTTGCCTTTTCGCACAATTTGTTGCCGTTTCCTAGCTCGCCACATTCTTTGGTCACATGGGGATGCCAGATGTTAAGCAAAATATATATTTACAAAAGTGCCAATCGAACGGATTACAAGATTTGCAAACTACATTTTGATCTTTCTTAAAATTTTCTTCCTTTGGGGAAAATAGAATTTAGTAGCTTCGAATATTTTGGTAATAATCTTGTTTTTTTCGAAATCGAAGTTTAACCCAAGGCGAATTCATATAAGGAGGTGTTACTAGAGCAGCTTATTTTGTTTCTTTCGTCAAAAATAATTTTAATGAATTTAAAAATTTACTGTTTCTAATAAAAAATACCATATGGCAAAGGCTAAATTTTACTTTTATAACAATATATATTATGATTGGGACAACAAAACATTATTTTTTTCCTACAAAGCGGGCTAGAAGTAGGGGTGGGACTATTCGAATAAAAATTATTCGAATAATAAAATCTTTTATTCGAGAGGTATTCGTAATTCGAATAATATTTATTCGTTTATTCGAATAATGCTATTCGAATACCTCACTATTCGAATACCTCACTATTCGAATACCTTACTATTCGAATACATCACTATTCGAATAATTCACTATTCGAATATTTTTGGTAAATATTTATTTAGATTAGCGGACTAATCGGTTTATGTACAAGTGCATGCACCATAAGAAGGGCCAATGTAATTTTTATATTTTTAAAAGCATTTTCTCCCTGATGTAAATGAATATATAGTGAGGTATTCGAATAGTAAGGTATTCGAATACCTCACTATTCGAATAGTTTACTATTCGAATAATGAACTATTCGAATTATTTGAAACGAATAGTATTATTCGTTTTATTCGAATAATGTTTATTCGAATATTATTCGAAAATAATCCTACCTCTAGCTAGAAGTGATTCACCATCTGTAGAAAATAGTTAAACTAAAATAGTGGTGGTTCACTCTCTAAGTAGTCCCAATTCCTATTTAAAAAGTATGTATGTAAGTATGGGGAATGTTTATGATGCTACAACAACAAAAACAAAATAATCCGAGTCAATTTTACGCATACAATATTTCGAAAACTATTTAACAGTATACGAAACGAAGTGTATCATCAAAAAACTTTCTTTTGGTGTAAATACTTCTGATGTTTTTGTAAGATTTCGAGAAATTAAAATTTGTATGCAAACATGTAAAAAAGTGAGATAAAGCGATTTTTTTTTTTCAAATTAACTTTAACGTAATGTTAGTATATTAAATTATCTTTCATTTGAAATACCATATAATATTTTGACTTTGACCGTTTATCTAAGAATCCCTTATCTGTTCAATTTCATCTTCGCCATCCACAATATTCCTCCTTTTTGCGTAGGTGGTTGTTGTTGTTGTTGTACTAGCATAAACATTCCCCATATATGTACGGGGAATGCTGCTGAAGTGACAGTCCTTGGCCGGCTATAAATCCGGGTCGCTCCGGTTTCGTAGAACCGACTGTCGTGGGAACGTAGGTGGCATTTGGTCTCGCTTCAAACAAATAACCCTTATCAGTGAAACTCCGATTATGCTTCGCTTTTATTGCCCATATTAATAATGTAATATATGCAGTCGTATATTTTTCATTTTCACATATTTATTATTAGTACAGTTAATTTTGAAAATTCAAACCGGGTCGTTCCGGTCACGTAGAAGTGACTGTCGTGGCAACGCTGTGTATAGTGTAGTAAAGTTAGTGCAGCCGAAAGCAAAGTAGACATTTGATCTTTCGAATTAAGGGGCAAATTAAAAAAAAAAAAATCGGTTTGTGTGATATCGTATTTTGCCATAAAACTGAATTTTCTCAAAGCTTTAGAAAGTATTTACTTCAAAATTCTTATAATTACCTCACCATCGGTGTACGTGTAAACTTGTAAACTTTGAAGTATTTTTCAATACATCGATGTTTTTAAAATGCGTAAAATTGATCTTTGACCTTCGATATCTCAATGTGGGAAAGAAAAAAATCTAAATATATTTTCCCAACGCTAAGTTTTCCCCATTAAAGTTTCACGTAAAAACTATGAATTCATTTATGCCATATGGCAACATTCAATTTCGCACACGACACCGAACGATTTCTACAAATTTGTTCAACCATAGAGGACGGTATGATATATTCTGAATTTTTTTTAGCTTAAAAAAATATAAAACCACAAAAAATGTATCATGAAACCAATTAGAAATACGATAAAAACAAGAAATCAAGAAAGTTGTAAAAAAATTGTGTTATTTAGTTGAAATAGTGAAAATAAGGTCGCCTTGGGGAAGTGAACGAGCAGAAAGAGTTGAGACGAAAAAAGAGCTACGAAATATTACCGTAAGCAGATGAGAGCCGTATGCGGCGAGAGTGAGTAAAAGACAAGAACGAGAATTAGACTACATGGAGAAATCGTCTAGTTCAAAAGAAAAACAAAAAAGGCAAATCAACAAATGTATAAAGAAAGAATACGAAAAATGTTGAGAACTAAAAAAAAAAAACAATTACCACTACGAATGCCCAAACAAAGCAAAATAATGAAAGATGGTAGAGCAGAAATTATGAGCTGTGAAAAAAACGTAGAAATGGTGACCACAATTGAAAGATATGTAAGAGTCAATTGTGGCGAAAGAAGTGGTGCTATATGTGGTTCTACAAAGAGTCAAATAAATATATATTAAAATAAAATAATATTGAAGTACACATTAGGCTTCTATAGATTGAATAAGTGAGCAGAAAAACAGTGCATACGTGCGTTGTTTGGCAATTGCTACCAGTTATTAAAAGTGGAAACGCGGTCAAGTGAATGATGGGCCCACAAACAGAAATTTGAAGAGGTCTAATAGAAAACTAAAACTTAAAAATATTTGCCCTGTAAAAATGTTCCGTAATAATTCCATTAGAAGTGTGTGTTTGGGTTATATCTCCTATGGATATAGCTGAGGAAGGTTAAACCAGAATACAGGCGCCAGCTGAGTGGGCACAAATTAGTGCGTATTTCACCATTAAATTCCCGGCCTTTACTCACCGCTTCGATATATATGGACGCTGGCATTAGTGCGCCGGTCTGCGCTAAGTTGTTGCTGTCTAAGCACCAAAATACGTCTTTTATGGCCACAAATGTGCCTTGACGTGTTCTGTGGCTAAGAGTAAAAATGTTGCATAAAAAAGAACAAACGACGACCACATAGATACTTAATTATATTAGTAAATCAATGCGAACATCTCTCAATGTTATTCAAATTTTTATTTGCATAATTGTAACTTTTAATAATCTATCCGATTCCACATTTCTTATATTTGCAGTGTAAAGATAAGCATTTCAAGATGTCGTAATTAAGTAGGAAATGGATGCAGCATCAGAACTTTATTATTAATCCGACAACAATAAATTTAACAATATTGTAAAATAGGTTTGTATTATAATCAACACATCAATTACATCCATATATCTCTGAATACACGTCAGTGCACAATAACAAAAACACACTACCAATAACAGCATAAAACCATAATAATTGCTATAAAAAAGAAACGATAAATACTAAAGAGAAAAATGACCGAAAAAGAAATGCAAGCACACGATATGGTGCGGCGGCGCAACTGGTCGCGTGCCGTTTCGCTCTACGACCAAATATTAGCTCAAATTTCGGCAGCTGCCACCGCCATCACAATTGCCACCGCCAACAGTAATAACAGCTCCGTGAATAGCAATAGCACAGCATTGGCGCGTTCACAAAAAGATCGGCAAATCGCCTGCCTTTTGGGACGGTGCGAATGCATGCTGGAGCTGAGTCGTTACGAGCAGTGCCTTGCAGATGCGCGCAAGGTGTTGGCATTGCTCGCCGATCAGTCGGCGGATTGCTTGGCAAGTGTATCACGTGCGCGCCGGTGGCTCGTACATGCGCTCTGCAAGCTGAAAAAATATAATGTAAGTTGCGCTTTGTGTCTCACGAATTTAAAAATTTTAAATTGTCACCTTTTCTTTATTTTGGTTTATAGGAAGCTGAGCAACTGCTGCGCGAGTGGATTGGCGAATTGAGTGGTCAGCAAAGTTTTTTAGACATTTCCAAAACACTCGAACGCTACAAATCCATTATTCAAATGATAAATGGGCACAAGTCCACTCAGAAGATCTCACAGTCTCGGCTTGAAGACGAAATGTCCATATTGGACACGAAACTCGATCATTGGGCTACCAATAATCTGCCGTTGGACAAATACAGTAAATTGCTAAGTAACAAAGGACTGAAGAAAGCGCGCGAAGGTGGTGGCGATCGCGGTGGGGGAGATGGTCGTGGTAATGGGGGTAATAACTCAACTAATATCGTAGGTCCTGGTCAACATAATGGCTCCATAGGTAGCGGTGGTGGCAGCAGTAGTATAAGCAGTAGTAGCAGTAGTGGCAGTGGCAGTGGAAGTGGCAATTCCACAACAATACTGCAAAAAACAACCGATCTATTGGCTGCGATAAAAGTAACAGGCGGCAAGCACGGCATGCCCACTGCTGGTACAGCTGCTGAAGATAATGACAATGCCACCTACTGTTCTTACTGTGCTATTAGTTTTGAGACACGTAACGAGTTGCGGCAACATTGCCAAACAGAACGCCATCAAAATGTCATCATGTCGTACGAAGGTAAGATCGCATGCTTTTTCCAATTAATTCGTACGCTTATTTTAACTTTACTTTGCTCTAATCGCTTTGGTAGGACGCGACTGGAAATGGCGGCCACCACCCCGTGGCTTCACGCTGGATTCATATAGTTTGTGCGAAGCGTACCAAGAATCACAAACGTGCCATTACGGCAATCAATGCGTTGAAGCGCACGGGCAGGATGAGTTGAATGAGTGGAAGGAGCGCTTCGAGTATCGACGAATGCGTCTGCAAAAGGCCAGCGAAAAGGAGCTCTATGGCAAATCATACACAGAACAAATATTAGATCGCTGGATACAAGCTACAGCGCCTGAGCGCATTATGTGCGAGAAGGTTGATGGTGTAGAGGTGCGTTGCGAACAAGAGCTAGTAACGAGCATCAGTTCGAAGAGCTCCAAGCGTGAGTGGATTTTCGTGTTGAAATCAGCGCGTGTGCTGCGTGCCGTTGCATTGCTGCAGGATGCGCATCGCAACCATTTCGCCATCACTGGCATTAAAGTGGACGGCCATGCGCCGATTTTCGATCTGAAATCCAACCAAGAATGGGTGTCTGCAACTCATAAAGTGTCATCAGGCGAAAAAGATGTGACGAAGTTAGCTATAGAGTTTACCGATACAACGCTGTCCGGGCATATCGGCGTAGCAACAGATGCACAAACGACAATGCTGGAGCATAGAGTGACTATAGAATTCCACACAGATATCTATGGCACTTTCCGGCAAACGGTATGTTTCGATCTGGGCAACGAACCATTACTTGTGCAACAACTTTGTGTCGATGTTGTGCCCGTCGGCGACGCCGAAAGAATCGAGGAGATAAAGCGCGACATCATCAATAGTTCGGTAACGCGTTGGGATGTATCCAATACGAATTTAGTAAAATTCGAAACCACAATTGGCACACACCTGAAGACTGAAGCCTATCTCAATGATCTGAAGCATGAAAAAGAAATGCTGGAACGCTATCCTTGCCCACGTGCGCAAACTTTCACGCTGACGCAATCGACCATTGTCGAGAAGCGTCTCACGCAGCATAATTACCGTTCGCGCATACACGAACTGCTGTATGTGGAGGAGATTGCACGTTACGAGCAAATCGCACGCTACAATGTGCGCACCAAACTGACTGTGACATCCACTTATATACTGACACCAGCGGGTATGGCCACCACCACAGCCAAATTCTCGCTGACGGGTGAACTATTTGCCCTAATGCGGCTTGGGAAAGACATTTCGGAAGATACATCCGCCGGACGTTTAATACTTTCGAATTGCTCCAGTGTTTATATAAGTGCACCCGAGGAGATGCACACACTGAAGGACAGAAAACGCAATATTTACGAGGCAACTATCGAGGACAAAGGCAAAAACGTGATTTATCTAAAATTGTCTGCCAAATGTGTGGAGGGCATGAGCTTAAAGGCCGAAACAGAAATTGAAGTGGACATACAATTTCAGTTGAATCGCTTGCCCTACTGCGAATGGCACAATGCCGTGGATAAGATAACCGATTTCAAGATCATATTTCCTGCCACCGAAATCGAACCGAACATACCGTGGACACCGAAAAAGCAGTGGTCCGATGCATGTGAACCGAAATTAAATGCGAAACAGCGCGAGGCAGTGAATGCGATCACTACATCACTGGGAATCAAGCTACCGCCCATCCTGCTGATAGGGCCCTTCGGCACGGGCAAAACATACACGCTGGCGCAAGCGATCAAGCAGCTATTGACGCAGCCCGAAGCTAAGATTTTAATTTGTACGCACTCGAATTCGGCGGCCGATTTGTACATCAAAGAGTATCTTCATCCGTGGATCGAGCAAGGCTTAGAAGAAGCAACACCGTTGCGTGTATACTACCACAAACGTTGGGTAGCCACTGTGAACAGCGTAGTGCAAAAGGTGAGTGCGGAGTGAAAGCTTTAAAGCAGTTCTCATAGTTAGAAGTATGTAAATTATTAAGGAAAAGGGAGAGGGAAAAGTGTGGCAAAGACATTCGTTTCAGCTTAAAGTAATTTAATATTCCCCGAAAGGGAAACAAACAAAGCTAAAGATGACGCGAATATTCCACGCGTTTAAGGTGTCAGTGTTGTCATCAAAGTCATCAAACAGTAAACCTATGAGGCGTTTGGTTGCCTACGATTTCCGACTAAGAATAAGTGATATTAGATGAGTTGGTTTAGTGGCGGTACCTTGAATGATTTCACGGTCGATTTACAATGAATATAAAATGAACTAAATTAGGGTTCCTCAGACTTAGAAATCAATTATTGGTAATTGTAGTTGAAGTAGTGCTAAATAAATGCAAGAGTTTTAATGATGAATCAGAAGTGGGATCAATAGAATATTTCTCCTGAGACTAAATCCTAAATACGAAATGTGGCAATTAATACCTCAGAGCTTCTAGTAGAAGTTTAAAGTCGACAGCTATTTTTTTAAGCGTTGAAAAAATGTGTGACTAAAATTCCAAGCATACAAAAATCATACAGCCAAAAGAGGTTTAAAAAACTCATAACTCTCCCTAAGGATAAATTGAGAATGCTCACGGGCGATCCCACAGGCCATTGCGCAATCATCTGCACATGATCGGGATATGGTAAACTGACTCTTGTCGTTTCTGTGAGCCATCCCAGGTGACTCCAATGCACCTTCTCCTAAAATACAGCGCTTTAGCGTGAAGAAGGGTGAGACATCCCGGCTATTTGCAGCCAGTAGAAAGGCACATGCGCTCAGTCCAACCCAGCTCTATCTGAAGTTTAATAAGAGAACAGGGTCCGGATGAGGTACTGTGACGAATAGAGGCGACAAAAGACCATGAGGTCGCAGTGCAAGCTGGGGAGCCAGCCCTTGGTCGAAAAAAACCTGAGTCATTCTGGTAACGTAGAACCGTCTGCCCTGGGAATGTACTAACTTAATTTGTTTGTGTTTTGCTTACAAACTGCCGAAACTTAGTTAATGTGCTTGAACTATACGCCTTTTTTAAAGCTGTTAAGTTTTTAATACTCAAATATTCCTTTTTTCAAACATTTTACTAAACTCTCTTCTTCACCTCTCCTCTTCCCGTTTGCAGTACTGCATAACAGATGGCGCGGGAAATTTTCGACGTCCGTCTGTCGAAGACATCAAAAAACATCGAATCGTTGTAGTAACACTAAGTATTTCCATGGAGCTGGCCAATCTGGGCTTGCCCAAAGGTTATTTCACTCACATCTTTCTCGACGAAGCCGCGCAGGCCATGGAATGCGAGGCTATAATGCCTTTGGCTCTTGCCAACGACAGCACACGTATCGTTTTGGCCGGTGATCACATGCAAATGAGTCCCGAATTGTTCTCCGCCTTTGCAAAGGAACGAAAACTGCACATCTCACTACTCGAACGGCTCTACGATCATTACCCATCAAATTTTCCATGTAAAATTTTGCTTTGTGAAAATTATCGCGCTCATGAGGCAATCATTAAATTTACATCCGAACTGTTTTATGAGCAAAAATTGATTGCTTCCGGTAAGCAGCCGCGTCACGAACGCTTTTATCCGCTTACGTTTTTTACAACGCGTGGTGAAGATGTACAGGATAAGAATTCAACAGCATTTTATAACAACGCAGAAGTCTATGAGGTGGTGGAGCGAGTATCCGAGCTGCGGCGTAAATGGCCCATTGCTTGGGGTAAAGTGAACGATGCCAGCATCGGTATAATGACGCCCTACGCCGATCAGGTGTTTCGGATACGTTCGGAACTGCGTAAGCGTCGCATGGGCGGCATATCAGTGGAGCGTGTACTCAACGTGCAGGGCAAACAATTTCGTGCTGTCTTCCTTTCCACCGTACGCACACGCGCCACATGCTTGCCGCAAATGATGAACGCCCTTGTCGGGCCTGGCGGTATGCATCCCGCCATGGGCGGTCATATGGGCGCACTTGGTAGCGTGCCAGCAGAAGATACCGACTTTGGTTTCTTGAGCAATTCTAAGCTGCTAAATACGGCGATTACACGCGCACAAAGTTTGGTCGCTGTTGTTGGCGATCCAGTGGCGCTCTGTTCGATAGGTCGTTGTCGCAAAGTGTGGGAGCGTTTTATCGAAATATGTGACGAGAACAAATCATTATTTGGCATTACGTGGTCATACCTGCGTTCACAATTGGACGGTGTAGAGCTAAAGCGCGGCTATGTGCTGAATCCTCTGGCGCCCGAATTTATACCGCGCGCAATGCAACCGGAAGCGTATTTGCGTGATCAAACGGCTATGTACTTGATGGGCGCGGCTGGCGTTAATGCAAACAATCACCACGGCGGGCCGCATCCCGGAGCGGGACCACATCATCCAGGCGGTCCGTTGCCGCCACACGCTGCCGGTATGTTGGCCGCAGCAGCAGCCGCTGGTGGTGGTGGCGGTCCAGGCGGTGCACAAATGCAGCCGCATCATGCCGCCATGGCCGCCGCTGCCAACCACCAACAACAAATGCAAATGCAGATGTACGCACAGCATCCAGCTGCTGCAGCAGCCTACAATGCAGCCGCCGCAGCGGCAGTCATGATGAATCAGAGCATGGGCGCTGGCAAGGGTGGTGCTGGTGGACATCACTTCCCTGGTCCAACTCACGGCCCCAACCACATGAATATGCGCACGTTAGGACCACATCCACCGGGTGGACAACAACAGCCAGGGCCGCCACCGCCGGGACCGTTGGGGCAGCAGTATAACATGCGGGGGCCACCGCCGCCACCATCCGCCGTACATTTGCCACAACCGCCTCCACCTGGTACTGCTGGTGCGCCACCATCTCAATTCGCCGCACAATATATGCCGTGGCAACAAGCACAACAACAATTACGTGGTGGTCCACCAGGGGGCGGTGGCGCAGGCGGCAACTACCCACCGCCGGGCGCACAACCACAAGGACCACCGCAATCACAGAACCCCAACGCAAGCCTTTGGGGGCCGCCGCCACAATCGAATCCTTGGAGCGCATTACCTAACAAGCAATCGCAGATGCCGCCTCAACCACCACCAAACAATGTGGGTGCCGGTGGAGGAGTACGTCCATTGGGTCCACCACTTCCAAACACGCAGCAACAGCAACAAGCGGGTGCGGGCATGCGTGGTGGAAGTGTACCGCTACAGCCACCACCGCCTAATGCACAACAGCTACGCGCCAACTCGAATGACATGGGCTATTTGGCGAAAAAGGGCTATGGACCACATGCCGCTCCTGGTGGCCCACAACAGCAGGCGCCTCCACCACACGGCACTTTTGGGGCGTATGTTGGTGGCAACGCGCCGCCTCCACCACCAAGCCAATTACAATTGTTGAATCAACGCAATTTGGGCGGCGGCATGCCGAATGGACCCATAAGTCCACTCGATCCATATATGCAGCGAGGGCAAGGCGGCAATGCTCAGGCTGGAGGGCCGCAGTCAGCGACAAACTTCTTTGGCGGTGTGAATAACATCTCGGCGCTGAGTAAGGATAACAAGGACTTTCAGTTTCTCAACAATGTGCATATGCCTCAACTGAATTTAGGCGGCAGCGGAGCAGGAGGTGGCAGTGGTGGTGCTAATAATCTCTTCCAACCACCCGGAGCGTTGCAACCCCCAGCACCAGGAAACAACAAACAGCAGTCGCCATCAGCGCCCCGTTTCCCGCAGCCGCAAGAGTATGCGGCGCTACTGCCACCCAATATGAGCATCTACGACATGGCATTCGAACCGAAGGAATCGCAGTACAAGTGGTGCCTAAAGTTGCTCGAGACACACGGCCAGGAAGCGGTTAACAAATTCACCGAAGGTCTTGGACAAGTGTTAAATATGTTAAACCAGCAACAACAGCAGCAACAACATGTCCAACAGATGAACGCGCGTGGGCCGCAAATGCAGCCCCCACCGCCGCCGCCACATCTGAACGTCAATCAGTTGCTGCCACGCGACCTTATGCAGCAATATATGCTTCCCGCTTTGATGGGCGGCGGCAACAGCGGCGTGGGACCACAGCCCCCAATGCAGCAGCAGCAACAACAACAGCAGCAGCAGCGCAACAGCTTGATTGGCGGTGGTATGCATCACTCATACCCAATGAACCCACTAGCAGCCGCTGCTCTGGGTAATCAACAAGGACCACCGCAGCCGCCACCGCCACCCTCTTTGCTGCCGCCGCCAACAGACGATACAGCGCAATTGGATGGCATCAATTTTAATCAGCAAATCGATTTGGCCTTCAACACGCTGTTGAATGGTAACAACGCACAGCCAATATTACGCAACCTCTTCAGCAACACGGGTAGTCGAGGTGGCAACAACAACAGTCTAATGAATGGTGGCGACTTTCTGCTGGCGCCCAACACATCGACAACCTCTTTGGTCAGCACTAGCACATCGGCGTCCGGTGGATTGGGTAATCATGAGCCACCACCACCGCAGCAGCAAATGAAACTGTTTTCAAGCTTCGGTGGCGGCAGCGCAGGTGATTTGGGTGGTGGAAATATTTTGGTTTCGGCTTTGCAGCAACCGCTGTTGAACAATATGCAGAAGGGACCGATGTTTGCGCCTATGCAACATCAGCAGCAACAACAACAACAGCACATGCATGGGCAACAGCCACCACAGCAGCAGCAGCCGCCAGTTGGTGGTAGTTTCTTGGGAGGAAGTGAGTAAACCGTTATTTGTAAACCCTTAACTGCAAATTCGTTGTTTTAGCTTTGTTGAATATTTCCATTTGAAAACACTAAATTGTTGTTGGTTTTTTTTGTTTTTCTAAAAGAGCATGATTTTCGAAAAAATGTGTTTTTAACGAACTTTTTTTCGATGAAAATTTGTAAAACTGGTTAACTGCCAGTACAGGCCTTTCAATTCAAAAAAATAGTCCTGATAATGTAAATAAACTCAAAAATTTGTATTTGGAAAATTTGTGTTAGTCGCGTTTTTCGTTTGAAACGTAACATTTATTTCTAAAATTTAGCCAATAGCCTTAGCAGCTAAAGTTGAAAAAATAATATTTCTAAAACTTATTTAAATTTGAAAGTTGCCAACGAGTTTCTAAACTTAAAGTCAGCAATATTTTTTAATCAATTCAGTATGAATTCGAAATTTAAATATTAATAA
The DNA here is from genome assembly GCF_027943255.1 of Anastrepha obliqua. Classification (NCBI taxonomy): domain Eukaryota; kingdom Metazoa; phylum Arthropoda; class Insecta; order Diptera; family Tephritidae; genus Anastrepha; species Anastrepha obliqua. Next base: position 107,666,262 of record NC_072894.1, on the reverse strand, counting down.
AAAAATTAGTTTAATAATTCAAAATTAAATTCACTACAGTTTTTTCGAGGCTTTAAAAATTTTATGAACTTACGAAATAAGATTTTGAAATATCTGCAGTAGTTGACAGCTAATCAGAAACGATGTGAATCTATTTCAAATAAATTTGTTTTGGCAGATTTCACGGCTACAATTTTGAAATTTAAATTAAAATATTTCAAGTTTTGACGCAAATTTTCAAAATTCGAAATTAGCTATAGGGGAATTTTTTTTTTTATCATTATAAAGGGGTTTTTAATAAGAGGTGTTATTTTGATATTCAAAGAAAAATGCTATTCTTTATATATATGTATATATATATTAGGGTGGTCCAAAAAAAATTTGTATGCTGCCGCCCCCCAAAATAGTAAAGAATGAAAAATAAAAAGACCCGTATTTTTTTTTTTTTAATCAGACCATATTTAATGGTGCCGCCGGGGCTTTGAAACATCCCATGTATTTTGCATGGGAAAAAAATACTTTTTCGTAGATTTCATGTAAAAACCTGGAAAATGAATATATTTTAACCGGATACCTCAGTTTCTCTTCATAATTGGTCAGGGAATAACAACCAATTATGAAATAATTAATTTTTTTTGTATTAACTATTTTTTATAGAACCCCAAAAAGCCCCCATAAAACGAACATCTAAGAAAAAATCGAAAAACAATATTTTATATTACTTTTACTTCCATGCATTTTTGGACCACCCTAATATATATGTTTATTTTATTATAAAGAGGAAGGTATGCCGTTAATAGTGCATATGGGGATCTCCTTCAGTTTTCGGCTCCCCAACTACTGTAGTGTCTTTCAGGCCGAACTGATGGCGATAACGAAAGCCGCGACACTGGTACAGTGTGATGCGATATCCGGAAATGACATCTACATTTTCACTGACAGCCAGGCGGCGATAAAATCCCTCACAAAACAATCGACAACCTCCAAGGTAGCCATGAAATGCCGCACATCTCTTAACGAGATGGCTGAGTCATTTCGCCTAAGGATAATAATGGTTCCTGGCCATCGCGACATTGAGGGTAACTGTAGAGCCGATGAACTAGCGAGACTCGGCACCAAGTTGACCGATGAGTGCATAGACAATGACATAGGCATTCCCTTACAAACATGTAAGCTACTTATCCTTGAAGAAATCGTAAGGAAAGCAAACGAAAGATGGCGCAATGAAGCCACCTGCAAAATCGCCCATCAACTGTGACCGACTCTTAGTGCTAAACGCACAGAATATTTGCTAAGCCAAAATAAACACAATCTTAGCACACTGATTTCAGTCATAACGGGACATTGTCTAATAGGTAGGCACGCCCAAAGGATGGGTGTGCAAGCACACGACTTCTGTAGAAGTTGTCTTGATGAGGAAGAGGAGGAGACAATCTTGCACCTTCTGTGCCATTGTCCTACTCTATCCAGACGGAGATTTGCTTTTCTAGGCAAACAATTTTTTAACGAATTGGAAGATCTCAGTTCCACAGAAATAGGAGATCTTCTAAAATTTTTGAAAAGCGCACAATGGTTTTAGGAGAAATAGGGAAAGCTCCCCCACGCGGCATCACAATGGGCTATGAGCCTGAGTGTGTCCCACAAGACAACCGCTTCAACCTAACCTAACCTAACATCAGGCAAATGACGACCACGACCACGCTTACAGGACAATATCCTTTTCATGAAACTTCCCATAACCGAATTGCGAAGTGACTGCCCTATGTCCTCGATAGCCTCACGAATTCCAGGTTTGAGGTCTGGAATCGACCCTGGGCTGTTGGCGTAGACCTTCCCTTTCACGTGGCCCAAAGAAAAAAGTCCGAAGGTGTTAAATCACAAGATCTTGGTGGCCAATTGTGATCACCTCTGCGAGAGCTAACACGATCCGGAAACTTTTCCCGTAAAAGATCAACGGTTTGGTTTCGTTGCTTGTGTAGCACGAAGCGCCGTCTTGTTGAAAATAAACGTTGTCCAGATCAATACCATCCAATTCCGACCATAAAAAATCGTTAATCATCTCTCGATAGCGCAATCCATTCACCAATAACACCTGTTATTGGTTCGAAAACCCTTTATATAATTGGCGCGTACACCCAGTTTGAATAATTAGTTGAAAAAGAAAATTGAATTTGAGTGTTTTTAAAATGTCAAATAATTTACCTACTTACACAATTAGTTAGCATTTTTGGAAAAATAACCGAAATATTGCAGCATTTCTCCCTTAATTTGAATGTGAATTTAAAAAAAAATATTAGGTCAAGTAGAAGCTGCTGCGCATTTTGTTCACTTCATGCAAAATAAAATTCAAACTTAGTTTTCGAAATTCAAAATTGAGGTTATGTTATTGCTTGGTTCAAAAATTCAATACGTATGCACTAATTAGGCGCTCAAGCGTAAAATCATTTATGAAAATAGTTCTCTCGGTTACATTTTCATAATAAAAAATGTTAAATAATTTTGAAATGATTATCCTAAGACAGAAAATTATATATATTTATTCTGTTTGTATCCGTCTATTCTTTTCACTCCCATTTTAATTGTTTTTCTTATAAAACATATTTTACTAATACATTTGCAATTCCCTTAGATTCCTTGTTGAATAGCAAAGACTATTTGCTGGGTGGCGGCGATGACAGTATGCTGAGCGGTGGCTCAAGTGTGCCCTTATATCGGCGTCAAGCAATGGGCAACGGTAGTCTGAGCAATAATTTAAGCAACAGCATCAATGCAAGCGGCAATAGCGGTAGTGCTAGCGCCAACAGCCAAAGCCACAGCCACGGCCACAGTAGCAGTCACAACAGCTACAATAACATAGGCGGCCATACCGGGACAAGCGGCGGCGGCAGCGGCAATGCTGGCGGGCATCTTTTGCCACCGCCTGACAACATACTTACCGGTGGCACCACTGACATTCTAGCCGGTCTGAACACGAGTGCAAGTAATCTGATCGAAGCGCTGTTCCAAACGAATTCAACAACCAGTTCAGCGCCCAGTTCGGTGCCGAATAACACAATTACAACGACCACTGGATTAGAGCAACAGCAACAGCAGCCTCCACCACAGCAGCAGCAGCAACAACAGCAACAGCAAACGAGTGGCGGCAGCAACAGTAGCTCATTTCAAAAGATGTTCAACAATTATGACATTTATGGCTCGTCCGCAGCGACAGCGAAGAAATATGAATTGGACTTATTTATGCGCGACCATCAGTTGGGTGGTGGCGGTGGTGGTGGTGCTGGAGGCGGAGGTATTGGTGCCAGTGGCAATATTAGTGGCAGCAATAGTGGCGCTGGCGATGCACCGCTTGTTAATAATCATCAGGTGCATTATCACAACAACAATGCCGATAATCGCAACAGTACCACATATGCAGCAGTGCTTAGCCAAGGTCAACATCACCAGCAGCAACAGCAACAACAACAGCAGCATCATCAGCAGCAGCAACAGCAACACCATCAGCAACAACAGCATCATGCAGTACAGCAGCAACAACAACAACAACACCATAACAATTTCCATCATCATCATCCACCGCACCATGCCGAGCCGCCGACTAGCGGAGTGTCATCAACACCAACTAGTGGTGGCGCTGGTGGTAATGCCGGTAGTGTTGGGGGCGCTGGCACTGGTGGTGGTGGTAGCATTGAAGTGGAAAAGGACCTCTTTGCGGCCATACGTGAACTAGGTCAAGGCACGAATGGATTCTACAATTATTTTCAATAAGTTGATTTGCCTTGCCGCTGCTTAATCATGGCCACGCTTTTCTTCCTTCTTGCTTTTTCAAATAATGGCGGTAGTGAAATTTTTTCGTTGTTGTGTTTGAGTGAAGCATTGGTTTGTTTATGAGTCGTAGGCGATATTCGTTGCACAGCACCATGGGCGTAATGCTGTAATAGTGCATGAGGATGCGACGCGTGTACTAGTGCAAATGTTTTTGGGCAGTCAGTGCGGTGCGCAGGTGAAAATATGTAAATGAATATTGTAGACTATGCTGGTAGAGTGGTGACCACAATAACGATAAGAAGTGCACCTAAATGTAATGCTGGAGGTGGGTTATTTCTAAATCGCGAACTGCAAAAAAGCGATGGCATTTAAAAACTAACTTGTTTCGGTCGGACTTTACATTCAAATTTCATCACTCAAAAACTGCCTGAAAAGCGCTAAAAATATATTACATTTTTTGTATCGAAATTGAACGGAACTAAAAAGTTACTTTCTAAAATTTCAATTTCGCTTTATCATTTCGCAAATAATTTAAGAGCATCACAATTCAATTTTCCAGTAAATATTTATTAAGAAGAGAACTTAAATTTTGTAAATTGAATGTAATGTGTGTTTCGAAAATAATTTGCGGTTTGGTGCGTAGATTTGCGAATATTTGCTTATGCAGGTTTATTTAAAAATTGATTTTCGAATTTTTTTCGCTGCTACAAAACAAAACTATATAAATTTAGAAAGAAAAAAAGAAATTTCAATTGCGTAATTCAAATAAAATTTGAATTGAATTTTAAATTGCACGAAAATAAATTGCGGTTTGGCGCGTAGATTTGCGAATATTTGCATATGCAGGCTGCTAAAAAAAGCTATATAAATTTTTTAAAAATGATGTGGCCTGTAAGAAATAAATACATTTTTGAGTGCGTAATTCAAATTTAAATTTTGAATGAAATTTTAAATTGCTTACGAAAATAATTTTATTTGCTCGAAAATTAATTTCAAAATTCAAATTAACTTTTTTAACTTCAATTTCGAATTTTTTACTTCAATTAATTTTTTACGAAAATTCAAATTAACTTTTTTAACTTCAATTTCGAATTTCTTACTTTAACCCTCCGTTGGGCACCCGGGCTTGGTCAGCCTTTCTCGACTTTGGACGTGAATTTAGCATATTTCCCTTATAGCTAACGACTTGAGCTACCAGGTAGCTTTCTAAAATTTAATTTTCTAACGATTCCTTTTAAAAAGGATCCTCGCACAGAACGAAATAGGCCACACCCGGGTGCCCAACCGAAGGTTTTAAAAATGGTGTCCAACGTAGCGTTAAAAAGCTCAACTTTCATTTGACTAATTTTAAATCGAAAGTGTCACCTGCTAACCTTCCGTTAATTTTATGTAAAATAAATTTCTTATGCACATTTAATTTTAGCTGACATTTTGGCAAAAACGACATTAATTCAACTTAACCTCAAATTATGCACAGTTAAAATTCGACAGTTTTAAGCTAGAAACATACATTAATTATTAATGTGACAACTCAGATATTGTTGGAGCTTGCCTATACATTTTTTTCCTACCTCATTGCAGTCCAAACTCTTCCAACCATTCGCCTCTTTTCGCATTTCACCATTCACGTACCTTTAGTTCCTTGCTTCCCTGAGAATTGAACGCATTTAAAGCCATTATGGTTGCCTTCCTAGCATTTTTAGTAGTGTACTCAAGTAATCCTTGCTCTTTTTCATAACACACACACACGCTCATCTTCCCTCCATCTCATACTATTTTTCTATTGTATATGTATGTATTTTTTTTATTATTAATTTTAAGTTTAGTTTGCCGCCTTTTAAATGAATGCGGGTATTAAGTTTATTAATTAATTTAATTGTAAAAAGCCAATCTAAGGAGAGGAAGCATGAAATTGTGTATGGACGAAATTCTGGTAATGTGTGAGCGTAAAAGCACGGTGTGCTTAAGAAGAAATTTCATTTTCAGAATTGAAACACTCATAAGCGCAAAGGATTGTTTTTTTTTTTTTTTGTTTTTCGTCAATTCCAGCAGTTCTTACCCCTAATTTGTCCGAATCGACTGTTAGACACAGGGTAACGCAACACCTCACCTCATGCACTGCACTGCCTGCCTCCGGTGACATTTTGCAAACACACACCCGCTGCCCTTTTGATTTAAAAATACATATATAAATATAAATAATAATGCCTAGTTTGTAGTTTAAAATATTATATATTGCATACATATGTGTATATATACATATATGTATAATTGAATGAATAATAACAAGAATATAAGAAAAGAAAAAAAAAACACACAAAAACGAATAAAAAAATAGAAATTGTATCAAAGTATGTATGCAAATTGTATAGGTAGATGAAATTGAGGTTAAGAGAGAGGTTAGTCAAAGGTTTTGCACTTCACTTCTCACTCTCTCTTTCCATTCCTCAACCTAACTGCGAGGATCTACCACAACAATGCATGTTGACTTATATATCAACATTTATATATATATATATATAAATATATATATATATTGATGTATTTATAAATATAAACAATGTGAAATATGCATAGTATGTAATAGTGTATATGTACGTATTGTATGTGAGATAATTAAGTAAATATTATATTTAAATTAATTTAGCACGATGACGACACACACACACACACACACACACACGAAAACACACTCAGCGAATGTGTATGCATTGTTTGTACGATTCGAGGCAATTAAGGAAGAAAGGCTAACGAGTTATGGGTGGGGGGAGGTAACGGGGGGTAGTAGTTGTCCCTCTGATGACTCATTATTTTCTAAGATGTTGTTGCTGCGGTAACAGACCTTAAAGGGATATAAATTCGAGTCGTTTCGGTGAAATAAGACCACCTGTCGTAGGAATGGTACAGTGGTTGGTTATTATTGTAACAGCAAAAAAATATATTACCTATAAATTTTTCATTCCCATGATAGGCTGCTCTATGTTACCGGAACAACTCCACAATTTATATCCGATAAAGTGCGGACAGTTCAATAGCATTTCAAAAACATTTATGCAGAATTTCTTGTATTGTTACAACAACAAATACACATTCATTTTCTAAGGAATGCTGCTGCTGCTCGTTCCGGCAACGTTGAACGTGAGTTCGACGAAATGTTGCAGAAATTATTTGGCTGAGCATTGACATGCCAGCGGTATGCCCCAAAAATATATGGCGAATGTTATAAACTGTTACAAGAATAACTCTATACGACTGGTTGTGGTCCCTGTAGAATGAATGGCAGATAGGATCGTGCGACCGACCGCCATTTTTTCGCAAATCCGCTGTTGTTGTAGCAGCAAAAACATCCCCCATACATATAAATATATGGGTCGTTCCGGTTCGGGTAACGTAGAACCGACTGTCGTGGGAACGCGCAAATCCACTCTCATTTCGACTCGAATGTGGTAAAATAGCAGTTTTGAATTACTTTAATAGTTGAACATTTTTCCATCACTGGTCGTCAGCTTAAAAAGGTGCAAGGTTTTTCATTTTTGCATTCATTTCATTTTTTTAAGCATGAAGGGGTTTCGTTTTTGTTGTAATTTATAATACTCTATTTTTCTTAAGATTCGATGGAAAAGAGGTAGTTTCAAATTTAGCATATATGTATATATATATATTTTTTTTGTTTTTTTTTTTTTTTCAAAATGAGAAATCTATTATTAGTTCCTCTGCATTTCTGGCGCTTGCTTGCTTTTTTGCAATTATAAATTTTTTATTATTGTTATTTTTTATTATTATTATTTCTTTTTATTAGTTGGCCTTTTTTTATTTTTTATTAATTTGCCTTTTTTCTTTGATTTTTTGTTATTAATTTGCCTCACCAGAAATTTTTTTTTTATTAAATTTCGTTTTTTTGGTAATTTTTTTTATTAATTAGCCTCTTTTCTGGTGATTTTTTAATAATTTGCCTATTTTTAGTGATGGTTTTTTTTTTATTAATTTGCCTTTTTTTTGGTGATTTTTGTTTTATTAATTTGCCTTTTTTTGGTGATTTTTTTTTATTAATTTGTCTTTTTTGGTGATTTTTTTAATTAATTTTCTTTTGTTTTGTGATTTTTTTTTTATTAATTCGTCTTTTTTCTGGTAACTTTTTTTATTAATTTGCTTTTTTTCTTTGATTTTTTTTTATTAATTTTCCTTTTTTCTTTGATTTTTTTTATTAATTTTCCTTTTTTCTTTGATTTTTTTTTTATTAATTTTCCTTTTTTTCTGGTGATGTTTTTATTAATTTGCCTTTTTTCTTTGATTTTTTTTATTAATTTGCCTTTTTTCTTTGATATTTTTTTATTAATTTGCCTTTTTTCTTTGATGATTTTTTTCTTAAATTTCCCTTTTTGGTCATTTTTTTTTATTAATTTGCTTAAATTTTTCATTTTTCTATTGGTTTTCTTATTTTTATTGCTTTGCTTTTTTTCATTGATTTGTTTTTTTTTTTTTATTGATGTTCTTTTTTTTATAGATTTTCTTTTTTTATTGATTTGCTTTTTTTTTACTTAATTAAAGAATGTTTGCAAGATTTTATATATCTTTCCATGATCTCAAGCTTTTTTAGTTATATTTATATTAATATTTTTTTTACCCTTTTCATCGCATCATTTTCTTAGAATTCTTTAAAATTTAAATCTGTAACAAAATATACATCGTTTATGTCTGCTAAAAAGCTCAGCGACAGTGGGACAATTAAACGGGTGGTTAAAGCACTACACAAGGACAGTGAAGGACCGAAATTTATGTCACACATACATATGTCAATACTACCTAACCTCCATAAGTAGTTAATTTGAATTCATTTTTCTTTTTTTTCATACATTAAAAATTTATGCCATCTTAGGTGGTTTTGTCTTTTTGATTTTTTTTTCGAACATTTTTCAAATTAATTTTCCAAAAATAAAAAAAGAAGTTGCGTTTTTATCATTAGGGGAATTCACAACTAAGTGTAAATGGCCTGGCAAATTATGCTGACAAATATACCCATACATTATATGTTGCTGTGCTGTCATGATGATTTTCAAATGCCTTGGAGCCAGATTGTTTGAACTTGAATTGTGAACTACCCTGATAAACGGTTCCATAGACAGGGCCTTTGGTCGAGAAAAACCCGAGTCATTTCGGTAACGTTGTCGGCCATGGGAATGTATTAACTGCCCTATGCCGTTTTCATTGCTACCCAAAGAGTTTCTTTAATCAAAAATTGGAATGTGCGAAGTAAAATTTGCCTAGTAGAAACAATGCAATTCGAATTTATGCACTCTTTTCCTAAAATCAATGTTTAATGATTGCAATTTTCAATTTGATAGCAATCAAATAGTTCAATTTACTTCCTTACCCTTCGCTCGTTGCGCCAATGCCTTGCCTGCCTACTTGATGATGTGCATACAATGAAAAGCAAAGAAACAAAAAAAATATACTAATTGAGTAAAGAAATTGCAAAATCCTAATTGTGAATAAAAAATCCAAAAAAAAAATTTAATTTTTAATTTAAATAAAAAAATAGTTTAATATTTATTTGCAAGTAACTACTCAGAATATTACAAAAAATACATGTAAGATATAAGCATAATTTGATAAAAAAAAAAACCATAAAAAACCCCAAAAAAATGTAAAAAAGTAGTGAAGACAGAAACGATTCGAAATTTTTTAGCAGTAGAGCAAACGATTTCAATATTGCATAAATATATATAAAGAAAAAAAAAAACTTGCATAATAGAAAATAATTTACGAATGCTAAGTGTGTAATATAAAATTTAAAATAAATTATAAGCCTATATATACAACAAAAATACTATTTCAAATACATACTTACATTTAACTAAAGATAACAGCAAATGAGAATATTTACGTTTTACGTGAGCAAAAAATGTATATGTGTAAGTTTTTAACGTGTCGTCATTTGGAAAAGCTTAGATTTAAAAAAATTACAAGAAAAACAAAAAAATTACCAAAAACAAAAAAATGTAAAACAAAACAAAAAGTGAAACAGAAAAAAACTGCAAAAAGAAATACAGAAATTTAACACTTAACACAAACAAAAATTAAGCAAAGAGAAAACTGCTGTAAAATTTATAAATGATTACACATAAGTTTAGCGTAAATTTTCATAAAAGTTTTCAAGAAATAAACTAAAAAAATATTACTAAGACAGTAATGGCGTAAAAGATTATGAATTATAAAAATTACAAAAAAAAAACAAAAATGAAAATGAATAAGCAAATTATTGTTTAACTTGAATTTGTAAAAGGAAAAGATTTTAGCGACTAGTTACAAAAACAAAATAAACAGAAAATGCAAGCAAAAAAATATGTTAGTATGCGAATGTGCATATGAAAACAAAACAAAAAAAAAATGTATACTTATATAAAATTTAAATGAAATGATAAATACATTAAAAACTACGTTCTATATAAATATATAATTAATTATAAATGTAATAATATTAAATTTTATTTTCTTATTTCAAATGTGCAGCGAATTTCGCCAAACGCGCTGAACGCTATTTTTTGTTTTTGTATTGGACAAACCACACGTACCCATACACACACAACAACAAGCACAGGTATAAGTAGCACACTCACATACACACACACACACGCATACTTTAATTATTATAAATATTATAATAACGTATATATGTAGCAAGAACACCAATACATGCATTGATTATAATTAATTTAATTAAAAAAATACATTTATAAAAATACGATCTATAATTTTTTATAATTATTATTATTCTAATTAAATGCGTTCTTTATTACAATTTCTTACATTATTATTAATTAATTAATTAATTATAAAAAGTATAACTCTTATTATTATTATTAAAAGCAAAAATACAACAAAAATTTAAAGATTTTTAAAATTATTGTCATTTGCTTGAAGTAAGAAGGAAATTAAACAAATAAATGAAACATTAAAATACAAAAGAAAAGAATACAAAAAAAAACAAAACGCATCGAGTGAAGAGCAGTGAGTGTTGAAAGGGGAAGGGTAGTGAAACTGATTAAACAAGAAAAAAAAAAATACAAAAAAAAATTTAAAAACTGCGGCTAAAAAGATTTTTTTTTTTTTTGAGAGCGAAACTGCTGTTTGCAAGCTTTTATGCATTTCCCCCCGCCAAATTGACTAACGTTAATACTAATTAAAAAAAATTTAAAAAAATAAAAAATAACTAAAAAACAAAAATAAAAACATGTCCACTTCGCATGAAAAATTCATTGGTTAAATAAATCGATTTTTAGTATAATCGGTCCCACTACAGCCGTTTCTACGTAACCGGAACGAATCAGATTTATATCCGAAAAAGGACTATCACTTTAGCAATATTTCCCGGCATATATGTATGGGGAATGTTTATGCTGCTACAACAACAACAACATTTTTAGTAGAATTAATTTTTTTTTGTGGAACAAAATTTCTAAAATCGGCTTTTATACGTTTCCATTATTACACGATAAAATTCACTTAAAAATATCACAAATTTCCAATATTAAACGATTTAATTGACTTAAAAAAAATCACAAATTTAAAAATCATTCTTTTTAGATTTTTTTTTTCGCAAGTGCCAGGATGGACGTTTGATTTTTTCCACTAGAAATATTCAAGAATTCATTTTTTCAAAATTTTAACATTAAAAGAGCCATATCAGATTTCAGCAGGATTTCGTGTGGAAGGATGTGAACACCGTTTAAGCTGATATTTTACAAAATTCAAGAAAGAAAGCATTTAGATTTTTGAAACTACCAGAATATGCCACTAATTTTTTTTTGTTTTTATTATGAAATTTGAAACTCTCACACTTGTTTATGGCAAAGCGTACAATTAGAAAAATGGGGGGCTTAAATTCAAGAAATATGCGGTGTAAAATGTCTATTAAATAGTATTTTTTTTGCAAAAAAAATTATATCCTACATTTACAGCTCTTAACGATATTTTCAATTTAAAATTAAATAAAAACAAACACGGAAATTTTCATTAATAAAAATTTATATTAAAAAAAGTATGTACATTCTTGTGCATTTCAGACTTTTTATCATAAATTTTTGCATCATTCTTTCATAACGAATATTTTAAATCCAAAAGATCCTTTTACAAACATTTATTCAAAAGCTGCTAAATACTGAATCTGATAATTAAAAGTTTTTTTTAATAAATTTTTTTTTAACAAATTTTGTTTTTAATAAAATTTTGTTTTTAATCAAAAATTTTTTTTTTTAATAATAATTTTTTTAAGAAATTTATTTATTTATTTATTTAATATTTGGAAAATAACAATAAATTATTATTTTACAATAAAAAAGGAGCACTAGCTGCCAGGGCTTACGGCTCACTACTCTAATAAGATTATTTTTTTACTACAAAAGTTAAGCTATTAGAGAGTTAATTTTCTGGAAACGATTATTAGGCACTATCAACACATGAATTAAAGAAATTAAGTTATGTGAAAGGTAAATTCATAGGATATACGGAAGAATATTTTATAATTTTTTTTAATAAATTTTTAATAAATTATAATTTTTGTTTTTAATAAGTTTTTAATAAACTATATTTTTTTTTAATAAACTTTTTTTTAATTTTTTTAATTAATTTTTCTTTTTTTGTTAATATTTTTTTTTTTTGAATAAACAATTTTGTTTAATAAAAATTTTTGTTTCCTTTTTATTTTCAATTACTAGTTTCCTCATTTGGAAGTGAGTATATCCGAAAAATACAAAATCCACAAAAAATATAACTAAAGAAATACATCCCGCTAGGCTCAAGAAAGACATTCAAATGAGACCCTTTTAAAAAAATATCCAATATTACAAAATTTTAAGGCAAATATTCCAAAAAACTTTAAATTAACGCTCTTTAATTTTCAATCTAGGCATTAAAAAAAAAACGCAATTGTGGCGCAACAAATGTGAAATCATAATTTGCAAAGAAAACTCCTTAAACCTTTTTTAAATCATTTAGTTTTTTGGTGCAGTTGTTAAAAAACACCAAACAGAAAATATTTCTGAAATTTTCATTTAAAATGTAAAAAACAAAAAATACTTCCGAGCAAAGAACGGCAAGTTCGTACCCTTCAAATTAAACTATGGAGAATGGCTTTTGGATGCGAGTTTTTTAAGAAGAAAATGCTATATTAAATATTGTGTCTAGTTATAAAATTTAAAACGCTAATGCATATAAATAAATAAAAAAACAAAACAAAAGAAAAAAATACAAGCAGAGTGTACATGTAAAAGTTTTAGATCAAGGAAGAATACTAGTATATACACGTACATATAAAATGCAAATATTGAACAAAAAAAAAATACAATTACTTATAACATTATGAAACATTTAAATAAAACAAAAACAAAAAATAAATAATTAAAAAAATGTAAGAATAGCTACAAAATACTATTTATATGGATTTCTGTAATTTTAGTAAAAGAATATAATTATAACAAAAATTAAGCAAAAGGAAAAAAACTGCAAATTTGCAAATAAAAAAGATCCCGCAGGGACAACCAAAAAAACAAGGCATTTTATAATTTCAACAGAGGGACTACGATGCTACGTTGCACACCTTAAATGAGCAGCTTCTAATATATTGGAGATTTATATATATTATTTATATTTTCTTCTAATCAAAACAACTATAGTTTTTTTTATATACTTTCTTATTTTATTTAACTTATCAATATAAAGACATAGGAAATCTCTTAACCTACAGTGAGCACGAAAAGCAGTTTGCTTTAAATAGGCACCCCCAAGCTGGATATATCCTGTTTCAGCTCATCGTACAGATCTTGATAGTCGTTATGTTCACGGATCAACAAAGCCACGGTGCCACGTTTCACACCCATAGCAGCTCCTAAATCAGACCGACTTGGTGTGTACGCATAGGGTATGCCCTTCTCCTCACAAACGGCTGGCAAGTGACAAATGATATCGATGGGCGTCACATCGCCAGCAAAAATGCAAATGCTGTAAGTAAAAATATATCAATACAATTACATATAACCAACAATCAAGCAAATTCAGAATGTTATAATAATTTTATCTGAATCTTTATTTTTTATTTTCATTAGACTCGCTCACCCAGTTTCGCCTTTGCGTAAACGTGTTTGTACATCCTTCAGGCCATTACGCAGATACGTTTTGTGTTTCATCGCTTTCTTAATAAGTTTATAGCACTTTTTGGCCAATTTGCGTGAAGCCATTGGCTTGGAAATACTATTCACATACTTTAGCTTATCGTCATAAGTATCTTCTTCTTTGACTGTAACATTTGCCTCGGAAATAACTGTGGTATCTAGGTCAACAGGCTCTTTCTTGATTTTACCCATTTTTTTAATATTATTTCAAAAAACTAAATAATTTGAGAATCAAGAAAAGCACTTGTGAAAGCCGTAAACACGTGAAACTTCTGACATTTGGACGATAGCGCATTGCTGGTTGACTATAGTGACAGCTGGTAGCAGATGCCGTTTAAGTTAATTGGAACGGCGTTCTTTTCGGCTTGGCTCAACAGGGTGGGCCAGAGGCAAAATAAATTAAATTTATACTTTCAATATGTATGACTAAAATTTTATTTATCTTGTATTTAATTAAATAAAATTAATTTCAGAATGTCTTTTTGGATTGGCACTCGAATCGAGTGCTTTTATGTGTAAGAGGGGTAGTAGGGAAGTAGTACCACTTTTCTCGTACAAAACCTCATAATTTCTGAGTAACTTGGGTTAAAAGTTATAAAACCCGCAATTCGCTCATCAAATTTTACATTTTTTCGTTCTACATTATTAACTTTGCATTTCTTCGCTAACTTTTAGTATGTATAATGACAAGAAACTATTGTTTGAGCTGTTTTTAATACATATAAGTTTTACTAAATTTTCAGTCGTGGAAGTGTGTGCAAACCAAAGCACTTTAAAGTACGTTCACATATGCTTTAATTGCCAATAAATCCACAAAATTATTCTACTCGTTCACATATGGCAGATTACCTGCAAAATTGACTATCAGCTGTCAATACTGTTGTGAAAGTTTGTCTTCATTGAAATTATTTTGGTGGAATATTTCGGTGTTTTTGGTTTGTTTAATTATATTTAACGATATGAAGGAAAAACAAGGAGAAGGAATAGCTAACTTAATTACGCAATTCAATGCTAATAATACACAGTTGAAGGAAATCCGTAAATGACGTTTACTGAGGTTCCAAAAAATGATGGCAGCAATACGCATTCGAAATTCGATATTACATTTTATTATAAGTAATAAGATGACACACATTTATGGACACACACTTTTTTTCTGTTATATTAATGCATATAATAATACCTAACAATCATTTTATTAGAATTATGTCTACAAACCTGTTCTCTTTGCCGGCATCCATTTTATTTAGTTTTTACTTTGACGTTTTTCTTATTACACAGAAGACACAGGGTTGTATGTCAAAAGTATGGTTATGATCTAGGATTATTTTACAATCTCCGATTTTGGGAGAGAAATTTTGTATGGATTGGGAGTTAAGCACGAAAAAGTAGATCACCTACTTATATGTGAACATATTATTAAACAAGTAGAAGAAGTAGAGCGAAAATAGCATGAGTAATGTATTTCGTTTCTGCTTTTGGTACCCAGAATGTCAAAATCTATAAGCAAAGATTGGCAGTCCAGAGTAACTCAAACAAAAGTTGACAGTTTAGAGATTAATTTAATAGAAAGAAATCAATATTGCAACCCTACTACTTCTAATTGACATCAAAAAGAGAAGTTTCTAGAAAATATTAAAATTCATGCAAAATGAAATGCAATGGAAAATAGATATATAAAAAGTACGTGCTAGACTCAAGGGGGTCTAGGGTTTCGCCCACCAATAAAATTCAGAGATTATCCTAATTAATTTACATGGAGTATAATGATAATTGATTATAATTTTTTTAAATAGAGTTCCTCGCAGGATTACCGGAGATAACGTAGCCGTTGTTGATCTGAAATGGGTTTGTTTTTGAAGCGTGGTTGAAGATCGCTCACGCTAAAAATATTGTTAATGATGAATATTTAATTTTATATATTAAATATTGTATGCATTTTAGAATCAATTTTTTATATAAAACGAGTTATACTATCCAAAAGCTTCCAAAATAAACGTAGGATTTTTTTCTTCATAAAAGAGTTATCATTCCGGTGTTTTTGAAATGACAAATTGAGACACTGTTTATCTCTTCGATGATTACAGACGTAGGAATAAATACATTTAGTTTTTTTTTTTTTTTAATAAATGAACCAGATCTGAGTCCTGCATAGGATTCGTTTAAATGGCTCATTGGTTTATATGCTTCTATAATATATATATTAATTCCATTCAGAAATACATTAAGAAGCAATTAGCCCTTTCTCAAGGTACAGCAACACTTTTTTTTGTTTCTCAAGAATGGTTTGATCTGGTTACACTCTTGTCAAACGCAGGGCGCAGGCGAACGATAAAATAGAATCACTCGCAGCCAGCCATAAGTGCAGAAAATATACAAAGAATTCAAATTCCATTCGGAAATTCGCGTGAATCAACATTATACCAAAGAGTGTATTACTTTAAAACGTGGTCAACATATTAAACAATATAAATTGTTTAATATCTGTGGAATTAAAGTTTTTGCAAGCGCAAGAAAAAAACTAACGACAGAACAAAATGAGTGCTGGTGGCATGGGAGAGAAAAGAAAATTGTCGTAAGTAGAGAAATGGGGAAGTAACAGCAATGGCAGCGATTGCGGCTGCGACCACGACCGCGACCGATGCAGCAACTTAAGAACAATGTGTTAAAAAAGTGATTGTTTCGCTAAGTATTTGACTTTGGTGGGCGGCGACGCAGTTGCAGCTACAAATTTGCGACGATGCGGATGTAGTGAAAAAAATGAAAAGAGAATTGAAAAGAAGTACGCTTTAAATTTGCAGCTGCTGTTTGCGGCCACAATAAAAGAAAAGGCAAAAAAAGAGCAGCCCAAGCGCAATGCTGCAGAGAGCAGAGCTGAGGTAGTGAACTTTCTTGAGCGCTACGAAAGTCGGCGCCGACGTCGACTTTAATTGATTTTCCATATGAATGTGCGGTTAAAAACGTTTGTTGGCAGAAGATGACTGTTGACAAGCTGGCGCTGGCTGACTAGCTAACTGGGAATTGAATGGGTGATCGGGTGGGTGGGTGGTCGACCGATTGGTTGGTGGTGGCGATAGCGCTGATGCGTGTTGCAAAAAAAAAGTCAAAGCAGAAAATTCCGAAGGCTTTCATAGCAACAACAACAAGCATAATAACCGTGTGAAGTTAATGGTAGTTTGGGAAAGCATATAATATGGTTGGAAAATAGTACCACGAAGTAAGAAAGCGGAAAAATGAAAATAGAATAATATTATGGACGACGGGCATCGTGGCAAGAGTGCAAAGCGAATGTAGTATGAATGGGCAACCTTGGCATTTGTAAAAATCGTGATACGCTAAGCAAATGAGGGTGGGAAATGCATGACGGGCTGGAGCAATTATTTTTTTTTTTTTAATAAATGTGCTGATTACAATTTTCATTAATTGCTGCTAATATGTACGAATTAAAAACCAATTCTGTAAGAATCGAAAAAAGTGATTAATTTTGTAAACTATTTTGAATATATAATCTAAGATTCTCTTGACAGCTAATAACATTCTGCTAGTTTAAATTGCTTTCAACTTTTTTAATCATTGAACGTATCTCTCACTGTTTGATACCTAATCGCATGAAATATTTGCACTAATTTAGCTATCACAAAAGCGGTTCGCTTTTTTTTGTTCTACATATTTATACCTACACGTTTTAATACTACTTTCCGGCCAATATTCTTGTCCACGCTATCGCCGCAACGGTATGAGTAATAAAAAAGCAACTAAAATATAAACGTTGAGATTAGCGTCTAAACAATTATTGCTCTGTGTTGGCTTATCGCTGTTCAGTGCGCGCATCAATTTGTCCACGAAAATAGCACAAATACCAGCAAAATATTTCGTGTAAGCAGTAGTCCCTTATGACTCGCCCCTCCAAAAATACCCCTTTAGGAATATAAATAATCGCACTTGCATATGCAAGTAATTATTCTACTAAGAATAATGCAAACATTGACAGACAATTATGAAATTGTTCACTGTGGTATAGAATTTGCCTTATATTGTTTTCTCTATTGAAAGTCCACAGAAATAGAGGATTTTATTGATGTACCTACACATGTGACGTGCATATACTACTTGTTTGAAGTGGCTTGTCCATGGCCTTGAGCAGTATTTTACCACTCAAAATCCACATAATCATGTGACCTTTGATAAAGTGCGATTAATTCAATGCACGCATATGTAGGGTTCTATGTGTTTGTACCTACGTACATACATATACATATGTATGCCCATTGGGTTACCATTATCATATTTTTTTATGCATCCGAGAGGTGATGTACTCCTTTAGTGAGTAATACATATATGCAATTTAATGATTAGTGGATAGCGGTGCACCTGTTGGGTGTGCACGCCTCATGATACTGTTTGTTGATGTAAACGCGTATAACATTTCCCAAACCTTTTATCTTTTGTGAAAAGCTGATGAGCTTCTTTCTCAATTCGCTAGTTTAGACCATTTAGACTATTTAGACGTTTTTCATTTGACGCCCAGTAGAGGTTTTTTGAAGTTATTTGACAGCACAACCGACTTTGGAAGGTTTTAAATCCTTAACAGTCATGCAACATGTTTTAGCCACCTAGTTTGTGTTAGACCACACTTTTAAGTGGGAAAAGCGGGTATGGAATGTGCGTAAAGCAACGGAGTTTAATTTTTTCGTTTAAGATTCTTATTTCGAATCTTCATTCTATTTTTACAGAATTAACAATCTACATACTCGTATAATTTAGGGGCACATCTGGAAACCCTTCGAAAATAAAATAAAATTGCTCTCGCTGGAATATATTGTGCACACGCATGCCGTTTTCTGTCATTGCAATGTCTCTCTTTCTGCACACCAACGGCGCCTGTTTCAGTGTCAATGCTATGCTTACAGCAAGGTCGTGGGTTCGCGGAATAGAAGGCAGGAAAAAGAAGGCGGTGCCAATATGGCCATTGTCATCAATGCCGTCACCACGTAGCGTGTTCTAGCGTACAACTGCGAAGAAAAAGAAAAAAATGCAATACTTTTGCCGTTGCTGCGGTCGCTGCCATTTGCAACTCTTCCGCTTCAACTTTGCATTATTGTGACAGCGAGTGGCGCAATGCATTCTTTATTTTCAGTGTATTAATTCTTAGAATTTTACTAATTATTTTCATAGGTATTTTCTATTATACCCAGGCAAGTTGTTGTCGGCTGCTCTCCTAACATCGATAAGCAAATTTACTTTTTATAGTTTTCTTTTAATTTATTTACTTTTGTGTGCAAACACATTCCAAAACATTATAGCCTTGCAATGCCTGTTCGAAAGTGAGTCATGAGAGACTTCACTTGTGTCTACTTTTGTCTCAGTACATACAAATACACGTTCTTATGTACACTAGACATGAAATGTCAGCGCACAAATTAGTTTATATATTAGAGCGTATTTAAAAGCTAAATAAAGTATAGTACAGGGTCCGGGAGTCGAGGTGTAACCAATTAAAAAGGCCATATATTTAGTTTGGAAAATTACTTTTATTCAATTCAAAGTAAAAAATGTGTGAAAATAATACAAAATTAAGAATCAATTTACTTTTGCTCCATGTGACTACCTTTTGCCTTGACTATGACCTTGAGAAGGTCCAGAAACGAATCGCAAGCTGCCCGAATGTGACTTGCAGGTATTTTGGTCCACTTGCGGAAAATGGGTTTTCTCAGCGCCTCGAGGCTGGTGAACCTTTTAGTTCGGACTTTGCTCTCCAAAATGGCCCAATAGTCCATCGGATTCGCATCTGGTGAATTTGAGAGCCATTGTGTGGATGTTATTAAGTTCGGAACATTGTTATTTAGCAATTCTTGATTTTTAGCGAGCTTTGTGAGACGATGCCGAGTCCTGTTGAAACGTCCATGATATGCCACCGAAATGTTTGTCTGCCCATGGCTTCAAAGCAACTTCCAGAATACTTTCCCGATAATATTTCGCATTTACCTTGACGCCAGGCTCGATTGGAGAGCGCCCATCTGCGGTTACAGCGGCCCAAGCCATTACCTGTGGCCGGTGCTGTCTCCGTTCAAATAAACCCTATCGTTTTGGGAGTTTACGAATTGCTCAATTTGAAAATTTTTCTCGTCAGAAAACACAATGTTCGGAAATTGACCGCTTTCGGCCAAGCGAAGCGACTCCTTCGCTCTCTCAAGTCTGATTTCTTGCTGCTTTGGTGCGAGATCCCGCCCTTTTGGGATTTTGTAAGGCTTGACTTTGAGATTTGATTTAAGTATCCGGCGGATTCTACGGTCAGATATTTTCAGTTCTCTCGCCATTTAATTGGCCCTCCGTCGGGGATTTCGCTCAAGTCGCTTCGTCACTTTTTGAACCATTTCACGTGACGTTGCAGTCTTTTGATGAACACCTCCATGACGTTTCGCGATGCTACCAGTATCATTATAATACGAGTAATGGTGCGATAAATAAAAACTTTTTTTACTTTAAGGTGCTCGAGCTCACGAACAATCGCTGGTTGTGATTTTCCTTCCAAATATAATGCAATCACACTATTATATAATAGGATCTTTTTGAAATCCATTACTGAATTTCTTTTTTCGCGTTTACCCCCGGCCAAATGCTTCCGCACACTTGTAAACAATACTCATTTAGCCAATTAACAGACAGCTGCGCGATCGGTCTGAAGTTGGTTACACTTCGAGTGTAGTGTATGTTAGTAATTTTCATGAAATTGGGGTTTTTTGGCACAGTGCCAGAATAAAGCTCGATTGTGAAATGGTACTGAGTGGGACGCTTTACAAATCACTATATGACTGACTACCGAACTGTCAGTAAGCGCTCGATAATGGTAAGAGACAATCATATTGACGTGCTGCGGCTTTTGGTGAACAGTTAGTGCTGCTGAAAGATATTATATTTGGAAAATAGGATCTTTTTCGATAGCTACAAAGTTATGGGGCTGTAGTGTACACGTCTTTAATTAGAAAAACATATTCATGAAGAGTCAGAAATGTTCTCATATTTAACTAATGAATCCCACATTAGTGATACCATTTCATATTTTTTGGAGAAATTTCTAAGCTTTTACAACAACCTAACCACATAACAATTTTGAACAATTTTTTTTTAATTTTCTAGCGCACATTTTAAACCGTTTCCAACGACTCTTCACTACTATGCTCGCCATCTTTGTGCGCTGACTTTTTACGTGTACGGTTAGCGTGAACTTTTACTGTCTCGTGGCGCTTGTATGCTATTATACCTCTTTTATGGGTCGTGTTCATTTGTATGTATGTATGATTAGGTGCTCACTTACGCTAAAATTAGGCAATATATCAAATGTTTAGCGCTGATAAGCATGGCTAATGCCGTGTTGGCCAATTTTTTGAGACAAAACAAAATACAATTTATTACTCTAGGGTTTCCCAACCTTTTTAGAACTGGTACTTCCCTTGTAAAATTAATTTTTTTTACGACGGGAATACAAAAGAATGTACTAATATCTGATTAGGCTATATTAGACAGGAGAATCGTTTTATTTTTTATTAAAATATAATTCTCAAAAAATGGAACTGTTATCTTATTATTCATAACACAGATCTAGATCTCTTTGTTTCTGATATGAGATAGGTTTCCGATATTGTTGTTGTTATTGTTTTTTGTATTTGGTGTTGTTTTTGTTGTTATTATTCTTATTGTGGTTTTAGCAGCATTTTAGCTGCTGGAGGCTCAGTCCTTGGCCGGATATAAGTACGGGTCGTTCCGGAAACGTAGAACCGTAAATTGTGAAATCGTAGAATCGTGAGAAGGAGTTTCCGATATATTTTTATGCTATTTATTCTAAATCGTTTATTTTTGAAACCTGGTTATTATGTTAGTGTAAAGTACAAGCTTTAATGTGAGTTTAGGTTGGGTCTACGGTATATAAGGGTCTAGCAAGGCATAGTTTTAAAAAAAGAGGGGTAAAAAGGGGCACATATTTTTCGGTGTTTTTACCCTCCAATTTTCTTAGAACTATAACGTGATGGGCACCTTTGGGTCTCAGAACCTTATTAAGCGTACAAAGTTACATGGGAAAATAGCCTCATATAAAAAGAACAGTAAATTTTATAGATTTGTGTTATCAATGAGAAGGATAAGCTTGCTTTTTTGTTCATAAATTCTCAAATCGAGCTTAAAATTTTGCTTAGTTATAAGTATTTCTTTTTTACCATTGATTTTTGATGTTGTTGTTGTAGCAGTAACTTTGTGCTGTAAGTGCAGTGTAATCACCGGTCGTCTTCGTCTAGCTCATCTAACGGTTGACCCAGGAAACTTGCTGTTTCGACAGGTTTTGGGTCCAGAGGGAGAGAGGTGTTAGAAAAGTGGGTTTGATGGGGTATGTGAAAAGGTATTTAGTGTTGATATGTCGGGGTCATTTCTGGATAAGTAGGAGTTTAACCTGCTGCATTATCCAAAATAGTGCCAACGACCATTGCTTTTTGATCTTGCGGTTTAATTACTGCAACTGCAAAGCAACTATTTTCAATTAGGTACGTTGTATCAAACGATAAAAAAATGTTCAAAGCTGTAGTATTGGGGGCACGATGTTCTTGTAAATTGCTGCTGATTCACTATTGAAGATGTAAATGATGGTGTGTTGATTTGAATGGATTTCTTATGCAGTCGGTTTGATACAGACTGCCTAAAGAATCCGTTGTAAAATGGATACCTAATGTCATATTGAAGTAATGTTATATTGCAAGCTTAGCCATGAATTTTTACTTTCAGTACTTTTTTGCCCCAGTTCTATTTTTCTTTTCACCATAGCAACTTCGTTTCAAACGCTAACCAGCCAGTTGTAGTATATCCATTTCGCGCCAGGGCGTCGTGAAGACCAATTTGGGAACGGCTGCTCTAAACGATAGCCCGAAAGAAATTGTGTCAAGTAATAAAAATAATGCAATTCCTTATAAAATGACAAATCGTGAAATTTTTCCAACTAAAGTGCATTTGAGTTACTACCATTTTTTGTTTGAATGAGATAAACATGAGGATTTTTAGTGACTGTTTGTCTATAAAACAAGAAATGTTTGATTAAAAATTATTTATATCTCAAATAGGCTCTGTAGAGAGCGTGTTTTCAAGCGTGATCGTTAGCTCTTTTCACCCTTTGCTTAGAGTCTTTGCGGCTTTTGCGGTTAATCAACTCCGCGGTCTCCCAGCTGCCGTTCCACCATGCACCATATCTGCTTCTCTGTTGATGCTTGGGCAAATAAATTTTTTCCATACGATTTTACTCTTACATGGATTTGTTTGTAATTCTGCATTTTTTCGCTTTGTTTACTCTATATATAATGTATTTTGATCCATGTTTATATGTCTATGTGGTTATGCCTATGTTGTTTATGTACCTTTCAAAGCGCAAAAAGCTATGCTGAAAGTCAAGCACATGCAGGGCGTTTGTTTTGTTTGGGAGCACACACATACACACACACATACACACACACACACACACTCACACACACATTCATTCATTCATATGCATATAGGCGTATATGTATGCAAATACAGTGCACTCGCGGTAACTCGAATAGCCGCTAAGTCGAACGACGTGCTAACTCGAACACATTTTTTTCCCTATTGACTAGTTTGTAACTCGAACAATATTAAAGCGCTATAACTCGAACAAAAAAACAAATTTATTTGTACACACATTCTTTTCAAACATGTACATTTTGTACATACATACATATGTAATAGTATATGTATATAAATTATATGTATACTAGTGTATTGTCCATATGAATATTTCGACGTTAATATCCCGTTAGTTTTCTGGGAACAACATCTTGCATTGACCAAATTGCTTTAAATTTGTCATTTGTAGTGTATCAGTGCATGTGAGTAATGGATCGTAAAAGGTTGAAGTGTTTAACATTAAAAGAGAGGGCTGAAGTCCTTAACAAAATTAAACGTGGATGTAGTGTTACTTCTCTAGCGAAGGAATATGGGGTAGCCAAGTCCACCATAAGTCTTATAAAAAAGAAAGACAAGGCAATTTTAAAAGCAGTAAACAACACGATTTTGGGTCCTGGGAAGAGGAGAACTTTAAAAGCTTCTGAGTTTCCTAAAATGAAAGCCGCTTTATACAAATGGTTTCTGTCCCAAAGAAAAAAGAATTACCCAATAAGTGGACTCATCTTGAAAGAACATAACATGAAAAACATAATTTACAGGTCGAATTTACGCTTTATGATGTTAACAAATGGAATGATGGTGCCGAATTTACCGACACAGAAGTAATAATTGAAACTAGTGATTCTGAGTCTGAGTTTAACAACACAACTGAGACATGTGAGCGGATATCATCTGAGGAGGCAGTTAGCTCTATCAATAAGGTAATTCAGTGGGCCACAACTGAACAAGTAAGCCCCGCAAAGGTTAACACTCTACAACATTGCTGCAGGCAAGAAAAGAAAAACACACATTACAACTTTCTTTTCGGCCTAACTTTTCTGTTAAAGCTGACTTTTTTTGTGTAACTGACACAAAGACTGCCAAATATTTGATGAAAAATATTGAAACGAATTAATTATTTTAAACATATTCATGTTCATATCCATATGTAAATAAATAAATAAATTTAATTGAAAAAAATCGATATCGATGACTGTTTTTTTAACATAGCACACTCAATTGATAAGTCGAACAAATTCGATAAATCGAACAGCGCCTGTTTTAATTAGTTCGAGTTATCGCGAGTGCACTGTATTTTTTTTTGTAATTGCTGCATATTATAAATAAACTGTATAGTGGCTGGAAGTTGGTAAGTTATGCAAACTAATTTTCTAAAAGAGGCGATTGCTGCTAATTAGTTTATTTGACCATTAATTTGAAGCTCTTGTGTTCAATGTATGTGCGTTAAAAATCCTTTATTTCTCTGTATTTTCTTATGGCATTATTGGAAAGAGTTAAAGAATGATTTAATTCACAAATAATAAATAAAAATAGTTAAGTAAATTGTAAGTATAATCATGCAGGGCTGAATAAATCAGACATATGTATTTTAAGAATAACAAAAGATAAACATGTTTTTCCTAAACAGCAAACAGAGAAACTAATATACAAGTAGTGTACCTAAAACGGTAAGATGAGGTAGAAGTATACCTTCTACTCAAATATGAGCGAGACGGTATCAATAAAACGGTCCGCGGATGACATATGGCAAAAATAATTTTTTTGTTTTTTGGTAGACTGTTATAAGCTTACATGGCAAATTTCAGCGTGATAGTCACATAGTTTGTTTTCTGTGCTACTGTAAACAAGTCAAGCTCGAGTGTGTTCTTCGAATTCTCTTTTCTGACTTCAATTGTCTCAAAATGTTTTCCACGGAGCGGCAACTTGAGCTTGGGAAACAGGAAAAAGTCACATGGAGCCATATCAGGCGAATACGGTGCTTGCGGAACGATATTAACATTATTTTTGTTCAAATAATCGCGAACAAGACGTGATGTGTGAGCTGGTGCATTATCGTGATGCAAGAACCATGACTTGTTGTCCCACAATTCCTTCCTTTTAAGACGAATGTTCTCGCGCAAACGCTTTAAAACGTCTAAATAATATTCAGCGTTAACCGATTTAGCGATTTGTGCGATTATCAAGCACAGTTTCCTTTACTTTTCCGATGTTTTCGTCGTTTACTGATGTCGCTGGACGACGTTCATGAGGCAAGTTTTCAACCGATGTACGGCCTTCTTTGAACGATTTGTACCACTGGAAAACACGTGCACGCGATAGAGCAGAGTCCCCATAGGTTGTCTGCAACATTTTTAAGGCGTCTGAAGTCGAAATTTTGTTGGAATAACAAAATTTCAAACAAATTCTTTGAATTTCCATCGTTAAATTCGAAGAACACACTCGAGCTTGACTTGTTTACAGTAGCACAGAAAACAAACTATGTGACATATCACGCTGAAATTTGCCATGTAAGCTTATAACAGTCCTACCAAAAACAAAAAATTTATTTTTGCCATATGTCATCCGCGGACCGTTTTATTGATACCGTCTCGTTCATATTTGAGCAGAAGGTAAATACGATTGTCAAATATGTTGGCAGTCAGTCCAGTATTAACATAGTGTCAAGAACTACCCTAAAATTAAATTCAAAAAATAAATTTTTATATTCATCGCAATTCAAGCAAGTCCTTAACTATATTCCAAGTCTTTAACTGAAGTGCAAGCTTCTGTGATGTGACTACCACGGCTGTCTTCACAGTGGCACTTCCTCTTATCAAGCATATTTTCCAACACCTTGTTGACGGTTTGTGGTCTGTCACATAACATGGCTTAGACGTCAGTCAGCTTAGGGACCTGAATTATTTCTTATTTATCTGCGTATAATCAATCTTTCGAACAAGCATAAAGAAGCCAAAATGGGGCTAATCGGCGCTCCGAAGTTACAAATAGACATTACCAAAGCGGCTGATAACACGAGCACCAAGGTGTTTTGCGGGGCGATGCCCTCTCACCCTTGCTGTTCAACTTCTTTGTATCGAAGCTCCCCCAACCACTAGAGAGCGTGTCCCTGGTTTCATACGCTGATTACTGTATGTTAATGGCGTTGGGCAATGACATTGATGGCCTGTGCGCCATAGTGAACACCTACCTCACCGTCCTTTCTCGGTTTTTCACTGCGAGGAATTTCCAACTTTCCCCACAAAGTCTACGGCGACCCTCTTAACCACCTGGACAAAGGAGGTCTAACTGCAACTTAGGTAAAAGTCGATGATACTCCAATTCCGACTGTTAACAATCCCAAAATTTTGAGTGCAACCTTTGACAGTTTGCTCTCCTTCTCTGCGCACACAACCGCAATTGCCACTAAAGTCCAGAAGCGCTTGCCGGCCGGTTCTAAACTATGTTGTGCTTGTCTGGTCGCCTTAAACCAGCGACACGCAGTGGATAAAGCTCCAGACATGCCAAAATATTGCCATTCGGACAGCGACGGATTGCCTCCCGATGTCCGCTCTTCAACACCTTCACAATGTGGTGTAATGGAGCACAACAAACTGCTCAGGAAGTAGTAGTAGGTGCTACCGCATGTTTCACCATTGCAGACACCTGCTTGAGCCAGAGCCGCCTCCCAGGCACGTCAGGAGATGCCTATTAAACTACGCCGACGTGATCCAGGATAAAACGAATAGACAACTACTGGACTGGACAGTGTTTCGACAGGCAATAAACGACACTCATCGGGAGACCCTTACCACCATCTTAAGCTACCGACCCCCGAATGCCGTCATCGGAGTCCAACCACCACCAATTGCAGTCGAAGAGCTCCAACTCCCCGAAAGTCGCGCGTAACCTTGGCACAATTACGTTCTGAATACTGTAGCAGGTTATCCAGTATTGACCCCGACATACTAAACTTATGTCCGGCATGTGAAGGCACCCCGCACGACACTAACTACCGTTTCACATGCCCCATCTAACACCCCTCTACCACTGGATCCAACCGGTCGAAACGGCAAGTTTTCTGGGCCTACCATTAGATGAAGTAGACAAAGACGACCGGTGATTTACACTACACTTACAACAAAAACCACGATCACCAACTTTACCGCGCCAAATATCGATTGCTTGAAGAATTGTGCCGCATTGCGGGTCATACTAATATCTGTTTCCTCAATATCAGTCTCATTGCAGTGGTTATCGTTCTTCTTCTTAATTTCAAACATCATTTTCTGAAAAATAGCCGTATGATGCCATCACTCCAAAGTCCGCATCAAAATAATTTTTTAATACATTTTTTTTTTATTAAATCAAAATGTCTGTGTCTTCCCTTTGGAAAATCACTGGTTCCTCACATCCGGGCTACTGATACGAAAATGCGGCAATTAATTTGATTTTTTTTTTGAGGATAAAATACTGGCTGGCAATAAATCTTTATTTCTATTGCGAAATTATCATCAGTCAAAATAACCAAATATTTAATAAATAAACCTATCTATGGGCCGGCCCATATAATCGATTGTCCCGAATATTTTTTTACATATTTTGTAATTTTTATAAATATTAATTATTATTTTTATTCTCGTTAATCTAATATGTTTTTCCTCTTCTTTCCAGTACTTCGGGCGATTCTCTTTATCAAATATTGGGACTTCCTAAAACAGCCACGGCTGATGATATTAAGAAGACTTACAGAAAACTAGCACTGAAATACCATCCAGATAAAAATCCAAATAATACCGATGCCGCCGACAAGGTGAGTGCATCCAAAAAGGAGCTAAAAAATTATATAATATGAATATGTAATAAAAAGTATACGAGATATATGAACTTACAAATATGTGCATTAGGGCGGGTCGATTTAAAAATCGCTCATTGCTCTGTGAAAATCGTATTCTAGGGATCAAAATAAGAAATTCTGATGTCCCCCCATTTGGGTCTAAGGAAAAATCCCACATTGACCCATTTAGAGTGCTCCAATCGAGTCCAAATGTATGACCGACCCCCACTAACTTTGGACGGCCGATCCACCCATGCCAATGGTACACCCCCTGGAACTCCCCTGGGGGGTGCCCCATACAATCATTTCAAAATATCACCATTTTTGGCCTTTACATGAGAAAAGAAACTAAAAAGTTCGACCCAAATTGGTGGACATCAGAACTCGTTTTAGAGGTATGGTTCCTTCGGCAAAGTTTCTTATTTTGATCCCTAGAATATGATTTTCATAGAGCAATGGGCGATTTTTTTGCCTCCCCACAAATCGACCCGGCCTAATGTACATGCATATCCACACTCGTCGGCAAAAAATCCACACATCTCTTGTCTTATAAATTTCGAAATTTAATGTTTTCAATTTAGTTAGTTTTAACTAGTTTTCAATTTTAGTGTTAACAAAAAATCGCTTTGATTTTTAACCATTTTTTTATTATTGGTGTTTTTGCATTTTCTTCCATATAAAACAATTTTTTTATAAAAAACATATTTATATATAAAACACATTTTTCATAAAAAACATATTTATTTATAAAACACATTTTTAATAAAAAATATATTTATATATAAAACACATTTTTATATGGAGGTAAAGTTCAACGCCGCACACAAAAAAAAGCGTCCAAAATCAGCGTTATTTTTGAAAAAATTATGATTAAAATTGAATGGTTTGAAAAGTTTTCTAAAATGTTCATTAAGAAGTTAGAAATTTTGATGGAAATTTAATGTATTTTGCTGAATTTCGTACTAAGTCTGAAACCTTGATTCATATTACTTTTGTTAAAGAATGAACTATTTTTTTTTTGAAAATTAGTTAAAATTAAATGCAAAAATGTATAATCACAAGGGGAGCCTGGTGTTATTTTTGTCGATAGGTGTGCGTAAATGCAATGTGTATGTATGAAGCAGTCTCTTTGAAGGCATAGGTTTCGTTCCCACGACAGTCGGCTCTGCATTACCGGAACGAGTAACGAATGTTTATGCTGCTATAACAAAAACAACATGCCATTTTGTCGTAAAATACATTTTTTGTTTGTTAATAAAACTGAAATTGTTTTTCATAAGAATAATATATTTAAATATATTATTTAAAGTAATTGGAGAATTTTTATTTTATTGTAAAGAATATTTATTTTATTTTAAATAATATTGTAATTAAAAATTCGGTGTAATAACTGGGAATGCATATCGTTCCTCCTATGCCAGAAACATGAATGTGTAAAAATGTAAATGTTGGGAAAATCAAGTTTGAAGAATTTTTGCCCTATGCAAATTGGAAGGTTTGGTTTCAGACATAAACAAATTATTTGTAGTTTACTCGTGCGCATGGTATTCTTGGTTTCGGTATATCATAGAGCGCCCAAAGATTAATCAAGTCAACCCATTAACTAAGAATCCTCTGGTTCCAATCTGTGGACGTTGGCACGTTACCAGATCCTACCGTTGAATGAGTGAGACGATGAAGATCGGAGACTACGCCGCATTGTCAGGGGCCCCTAGTGAAGTGATACAACAACAACCACAACTACGGCAACAACAACAACTAGTACGACTACAACAACCACAGCTACTACACCAACAACAACAACAGCTACTACACCAACAGCAACTACAACACCAACAACAACATTAACTTAGAATTAGAAAATTTACACACCCGTGCTTCTGGCATAAGGCTTCTCCCTTATAAGTACATACATGTATATGTATGTATGTAAATAGTTGCAGTATTTTATCTCAAAATCGAATGGATTTAGATGAACTATCAGATAAGCTAGTATTTGATCGAAGGATTCAAAATTTCGATATGGAAAAAAATTTTATTTAAATTAAAAAAAAATATTTTTCAAAAAAAAAAAATTTGTATTTAAATGCATTTGTCTTCCTCGTATTCGAAATGTATTAAAATACTGCAAACTAAATAATATCCGTTTTATGTTGATTGTACAAGACGCAAAATTAATCATCCAAAAATTTAATTTTTCAGAAATTTTTTTTTATTAAAATGCATTTGTTTTCTTCGTATTCAAAATGAAATACATATGTATAAAAATACTGCAAACCAAATAATATAATTTTTATTTTGGTTGTTATACAAGGCGCAAAATTAATCATCCAATTTGGTTTTTGATTCACTTTCTTACTAAATAAAATAAAAAAATGATTTTGAGTTATGGCAATTTTTATTTTACCTTTAGTTATCAGCTGTCTAGTGCACAAGCGTCAAATATGTTTGATGTACGACGCCATTTGCAAAAATTATACAGCTTTCGATAGGGTGATTCATTTTGCGCCAACTGGTATACGTATTTTATTCCTTTATTCATCTTTCTTTTTACCATTTTTTTTTTTTGTTTTCACAGTTCAAGGAAGTGAATCGCGCTCATTCTATATTGAGCGATCAGACGAAGCGTAATATTTACGATAATTATGGTTCATTGGGTCTCTACATTGCTGAACAATTTGGCGAAGAAAATGTAAATGCCTACTTTGTTGTGACATCCCCGGCGGTGAAGGTGCGAGACAATGCAAAAGCAGAGGATAATTCTTTGAAAAACAAAATTAGTGAATAACTTTCAGAAAAAAAAAATTAAAAATTTGGCTCAATTGAAATTGTTGCTGAGAAAATGAATTTTGAAAAAAATGTAAAAAAAGTAAAAAAATACTCATATTAGCTTGTTCTGAAAGTATTTGTTAGTTTTGTAATTCTAAATATCTTTTCTGATACATTTTGTAATACGATTTCTTTTTCGCTTTCAGGCGCTTGTTATTTGCTGCACTATTTTGACTGGCTGTTGCTGTTGCTGCTGCTGTTGTTGCTGCTGCAACTTCTGTTGTGGCAAATTTAAGCCACCAGCGAACGAATCGCACGATCAGTATGCACACTTGAATGTAAGTAATGAAGATTAGTCTGTAAAGAATTCTATGTTAGTGCTTCCTTTTCGCATTCCTCACATTTATACTTTGCTCTGATGCGGTTGGTGTTTTGAAAAAAAAAAGAAAAAAAAAAAACACAAGAAAAAGTGCTAGGAATCTTATAAGGCAAAAGAAAGGAAACTATGTATCTAAAAAAAAAAACAAAGAAAACAGGTATCAAAAATGTATGTGCACACCAAATAATGTGACGACAAATGCGTTTGTAACTCGAAGAAAATGCTATTTACTGCATCTACTGTCATTCACCCATTTGAGAAAAAGTCAACTCTACCATTTCCGATTTATAATCATTAAATCGTAGACGCCAGTGCAAATAACTTGCTCGATTTGTTCGTACACTTAAAACTGTCATCAACATCTGCATGTCGTATGCGCATACTAACCTCAATTTTTATTGACTATTCCATACATTGCATTGCATTCCTCTCTACGCTATTAATTGTGTCATATTAAGCGTTGGCTGGTGGCGCAAGTCAGATTTTCTCAAATGTGCTCAATTGTGAGTGCCAGCAATTACCTTCTAACATCATTGGAAAACCATAAATTGCAACGAATTGACATACCTATCCTTCAGTCGTGCAACTTGAACACTGCTTTTGCTAACTATCTTACCCCATCACAACTCAACAGCGCTCAAGTCTTAATTTTTGATGATTTTTGTGGTGCTTTTGCGCGCTATTCACTGCCTGTCATGCTAATGAATTCTAGTTCTTTTTTCTGTTCCTGTTTTCTGTTATTTTTCCTTTCAATAAGTTCATATAATTGGTTTTGTTACTTGATTTTGTTACTTGATTTTCGTTACTTGTTGATGACATTGATTGCTCCACGAGTTTGCATGCAATTAGTTATTTCGCAACTAATTAATTTTTATTACAAATTACACCTTAACTCGCGTGTTTGCTTGCCCTATTTCCCCTCTCCAAACTCATTGCCCACTTTACCACATTCGCTCTTCGTATGAAGAGCTTCGTCTCATGTGAAACTGCGGCAGGTAAGTGAAATTTTTAAAGCTATCGGTGCACACAGTATTTCTGGGTTTTTTTTTTTTGTTGAATTTCCTCATTCAGTAGTACAAATTTCTATTTATTTGCACTCACCGGTACTTTACTGAATGTTTTTCTAGTGCATTCTGGGTGCTGTCGCAACGTTCTGAAGGTAATCAGTAAAAAATATAAGATTTTTTAAATACATTTAAATTAATCTGCAAAAGTTTAGAGTTGAGTTTTGGTTGGTTTGCGTTTTATTTGCGTCAAAAGGGCTTGGAATGAATTATCATGAGAAATAAAATCTCAAATAAAATAAAATTTTGTTTAGGGGAAAAGTTTGTTTTATTAAAACTTTGTTTTTATTACCATAGGGAAAATTTTTGTTTAAAATTTTGTTTTTATTACAATAAAAGATAATTTAGAGAAAATTATTAATTTTATTACAATTTTGTTTTATTAAAATTTTGCTTTTATTACAATAAAAATTAGTTTAGGCAAAATTTTTAGATATTAAAATTTTGTTTTTGTTACAATAAAAATTAGGTTAGGGAAATTTTTTGTTTTATTAAAACTTTGTTTTTATTACCATAAAAATTTGTTTAGAGAAAATTTTTGTTTAATTAAAATTTTGTTTTTATTACAATAAAAATTAGTTTAAAGAAAATTTTGCTTTTATTAAAATTTTGCTTTTATTACAATAAATAAGTTTAGGGAAGATTTTTGTTTTATTTCGTAGGTTTTATGTTCTGTAATTATCTGACTTTAGAGATATTTATTCTCTAGGCAGATTTGGAATGCAGTACAAGGGTGCTTAGCATATTTTCAGGCGCCTCAATAGAGTGTCTCTGTAATTCACTTCCGAGTGAATTTCAATGTAAATGAAATGCCACAAATTTACTCGGAAGTGAATTTCGGGACTTGCCCGAGTTCTATGAATTTTCAAAGAATTGTAAAATGTAAGTAAAGTCAGGATAAGAAACTTTTAGATATTTTAATCTACAGCAAAGTAATGAACAGAGTCTAAAACGTAGATGTTAAAAGATTATAAAAGTGAAATATCAGTATACAATTTCATAAATTTAGCACCTAATTAGTAAATTTACGGAAAAGTTTTTAAATTTTTTTAAACTTTTTATAAAAATGTATGCATTTTTTTTTAGTTTTTATAAAAATGTATGGAAAAAAATTATATTCATGTACGTGCGAAATATCAAGCTAATGATCTGAAATGCTGAAATATAGCGCAAATGCCAGCATATATTAGGTTAAAATTAATAACAGGTCCGAGCTAATTAATAGAGAATTTCCTCTGCAATAATTTATTGATAAAAAACTTGTTGAAACTGTTAAGTAAAAAAAGTATACCTTTATTTTTGAAGCCATCCGCGTTTTCAACATCTGATCCAGTATTGAAAAAATTAACTCATAAAATGTCAAACTTTGTTTATAGCTCGTTTCGCAAAAATTATTATTTGGGCAGCTGCTTGCCGAAGCAATAAATGGCCCGAAGCAATTCGGTATTTATTTTAGACCCGAACATACTAAATTGGTAAATAGTACTCCTAAAAATATGCAACATCCAAATTTCTGCTTGAAATAGCCATGGAAAAATGTCTTATTTGTATTTTTAACATTGTTGACAACATTGCTAGGCGCAAAAATATTGGTTACTAGAAGAAGAAAAAAAAATTTGGCACATAATTTTGCTAATAATAAAATATCCGCCACGTTATATGTATGCGTGTAAATATAAAATGCTGTTGACCTTTTTTCCATTTTTCTAGCGGCATTCTGTTCACTAGATTTTTTTTAAATTAATTGTCTGCAGTGAATATTAAAGTCACTTGGTTCCTTTGAGATCATTCTTACTAATTGTGTTTTTTTTTGTTTGAACATTTTGGAGTTCCAGAGTCCCATGGCTACTATTTATATTATATATCGATTTTAAAAGTGTGCGTTTTTTCGTTTTTTATGTTTTTTTAAGTAATTAGATGCATTATTAAATTTTGGAACCATCTCGTACCAATAATTTTTCTTTGAAATCAAAAATTAATCTTTTATTTAATTTGTTTATTCATTTTGAAAAAATGAAAACTTTTTATCCACTCTAAATATATTTAAGGTTTATATTTCTTTATTAAGAGTTAAAATCCTTTGCATGGAAAATATAATGAGCATTGTTGCGAAAAAAGAAAAAATAAATTAAATTAAAGAGTAATTATAAGTTTTTTTAACTGGAAAAAAATTATAAATAAATATTAAAACAACTCATGCTAAAGAGCGTCTTGCTAATACTTGGATATAATAAAGTACCCTTTCTGCATTTCGAACCTATTGATTTTATTTTAAGTTATAAACTGAAATTTTTACATACAATTATTTTATTTTCTGGTTTAATTTTTAAGTCGTTTTTTTATAAATTACTTTTTAATGTTTGTTTAGATGTTTTTGTTTCTCTAGATTTTTTTTTTTAATTTATGTACATAAATGCTTTAGGTATTTTTAAATTACATTCCGAGCCCTTTTGTTTTTAATATTTAGCATTAATATCACAGAAAAATCGCACGCTTACAGATTATATATACATACATATAATATAAAAAATTAAATGAAAACAATTTATAAAAAACTAAAATAAAAAAATAATAATAAATATATATAATATAAAACAAAAATAAAAATATATAAAAGATAAAAATTAAAAAATTAAAATAAAATAAAAATATAATATATAAAAAGTAAAATAAAAATATATAGAAAATTAAATAAAAATATATAGAAAATACAATAAAAAATATAAAAAATAAAATAAAAAAATATATAAAAAAAATAAAAAAATAAAAAAAATAAAGAAAAAATATGAAAGAATATGACAAACTGTAAAAAATAAAATAAAAACATATAAAAAGAAAATAAAATAAATAAAAGATATAAAAGAATATAAAAAATATGAAAGAATATGAAGAATATAAAGAATAAAATAAAGAAAAAATATAAAAAAATATAAAAAAATAAAATAAAGAAAAAATATAAACAAATTTAAAAAATATGAAAGAATATGAAAAAATATAACAAAAATAAAGCAATATAAAAACTATGATGTAAAATAAATATATGAAACAATATTAAAAAATAAGAAAAAATATGAAAAATATAAAAATATGAAAAAGTATAAAAAAAAGAAATAGAACAAAATATAAAAAATATGAGAAAATATGAAAGAATATAAAAATAAAATAAAGAAATATTAAAATATATAAAAAAATATTAGAAATATAAAAATATAAAAAATGAAATAAAGAAATATAAAAATTAAAATAAAGAAATATAAAAAATAAAATAAAGAAATATAAAAAAGTATGAAAAATATAAAAAATATGATAAAATATGAAAAAATATGAAAAAATATAAAATATATGAAAAAAATACCTACAAATATATAAAAAATATAAAGAATTTAAAAATATATAAAAAATATAAAAGATTTAAAAAATATAAAAAATATAAAGAAATATAAAAAAATATAAAAAATATAAAAATATAAAAAATATAAAAAATATAAAAAATATAAAAAATATAAAAAATTAAAAAATATAAAAATATACAAATAAAAAAAAATTGAACAAAATAAAAACAACAAATAAAAAAGAGAAAAAAAGTAAAAAAAGAGGAAAACTAAAAATAACAACAAAGAAAATAGAATACAGAATTACGCAAAATAAGAAAGAAAAAAAAAATTAAACAAATTTATCAAAAAGTTGAAAAAAGTTTCAATTACAACAAAAATAAAATTTATAAAAATATAGCTAAAAAAATAAATAAAAACATTAAAATTATTGTTGTACTTTTTTCTAACTTATTTCACATTTCATATAAAAATTCATTAAATTGCTCGTTGTATTTTTTTTTAATTTCGCAAAAAAAGAAAAAAATTTTAAATATCACCAAAAAGTGAAAAATTAAATTTCAATTACAACATAAAAAATGAAAAAATTAAACAAAAATACAAAATTTAATAAAAAAACAGATAAAAAAGTAAATAAAAAATTAAAATTATTATAATTTTTTCTAATTTGTTTCACAATTAATATAATATGAAATTACATGCAATTGCTCGTTGTTGTATTTTTTTTCACAAATTATCACACAACCGAGATTGTTTCTCCACATTTTCCCAAAAATATCCAGAGTTCACAGCACTTGACGAAAATCATCAAATTTCCTTTGCTTTGGGTAACCATTCATGCCTTTCTGTAACAAAAACAAAAAAAAAAATTAGTTAGAAATTCAATCATCTTCAATAATTGATTGTAACTTTTGAAGTTGCTTGCTTGTTTTTGCATACACAAGCAAATTTTCATATATTGCCGATTCTAGTTAGATCCTCAATATGGCAAAAAATTTTGCGACATTTGCCTTCTGCCAACTTTCACTCACCAATGCGTATCTTTTTGTTCATCAATTCATTTTGCCATCCTTTTGAGCACCTAATTTTGCTTTTTAAATTTTTTTTCATTGTAAATAACTTTTGCCGCCCCACTCTTTAACTCTTCCTCTACACTTTGGTGTTCGCTGCGCTTTGCACACCCGCACACGCTTGCAATTGTCACACTCAATCCCCACTTCACTACCACTGCCTAATCCACAAACCAATTTACCACTACTCCCACACACCTGCTGCTTTCACTTTTCCTCACTCTTCTATTCTGTTCTATGATTCTATGCCCTCTAGTTCCTTTTTTATATTGATATAGTTTTTTATTTATTGTATACTTATTATTATTGTATTATTATTCGTTTACCCTCGTTCGTTTATTTGTTTTTTTTTGGCTCATGCTCAACTTTCTCGTAAAAAAATACGTTCGATTTGATTTCGATTCGAAAACTCATGTTGTAGCGTGGCGAAGGGGATAGAGAACCTAGTGATAATTCAACAAATAGGATACAGGCCACAGCGCATAATGTAAGTAATCCAAATATATTCATCCTAACTTTTGTAAAATAAATATGAATGTAGTTGAAACGTAGTTAAATTTGTACTTTTGTCTAATAATTGCTTAACTACTCTACCCTCTAATTTTGAAATCATGGCTGCTTGTTCAAAAGGCTCTGCCAAGCATTGATTTTTATTTTTGCCTTTTTTCGTTTTTAATTTTGTCTCCTTTGTGGAAAGCTTTGTTGTATGGTTTGATGTTGGACTACGACTAAATGGTGGACTCATAAATGTTCCTTTTTCCATTTAATATTACACGGAACATTGGTGGGAGTGATCTTATTCATTGTTCATTATTCATTGTTATCATATTTTTATCATTGTAACCATTGTATCTCTGGCACTCACACGTTATTCACAGGTGTATTTGTGTACTTTTGCCAAAGCAACTTATATGGATTTAACAGGTTTTAGATTAATAAATTTAGATTAATAAGTCTCACATAAATTTTATATATTATATTTTTATTAAAATATACTCCTAAGTTAAATTTTTCAGTCATTAACTATTTACATCTTGCTAAAACCCAGTAATTTAGTGATTAACAGTTAGAAAATGCCAAGTTCACTTAAGTTGTTTTGTGAAAAGTTCGCACATATGATACCTACATATGCACCCTATACTGTACTAATATATTTTACATCGAGGCAACGGCTTGTAACCGTTTTGTTTTTTTTTTTTTTTTGTACTTTGTACTTTTTGTACTTTGTACTTTTGATTGTCAAAGCAAAGTATTGAAAAAAAGTGATAGGAGTAACAAAAAAAAGTAAGATCTCAGGAAAGCGCAGTAAAGATAGAACTTCATATCTTCATGTGCTATTTCGAAAACCCTGTGGCTCCAGTACTATGGACAAATGACTCAGAAAATCCTTGGAACTCCACGTCATTCAATTTCCAAATTCATTTACCGTGTTTAACGGTCATTGGTTCACTCGAGAAAAAGCTAGGTTTACCATTTAACCCCCATTGCAGAAGCTGTGGGGACCTTTCAGAGAAGGAAACTGTTGAGCACTTTCTCTATAAATGTCCGGGCTTGATAGCCAGACGATTAAGGTCATTAAGTACTGCTTTCTTCGACAGCCTGTGGCAGTAGTGCACCAACCTAAATCCCATCACATCTTCTCCATTACATCAACAGCTATGGATGACTGTGGATGTCTGCCTGTTGGAAGTTTCACAATGGTATCTAAATGGCGCTCTAGTGCTACTTGGGGAGTGCCAGAGTGGTACTTCAATCATTTCACCTGCCTACCTACCAAATAAAGCGTTTTTCAGTAAGAGGGCTTCAACTTTTGAACTTTTTTGAATAAAACACAAACGGTTTGACTTTTTAACTAATTTTTTTTTTTATTATCGAGTTTGAACATATACATTTAAGTATGAAATTCGATTTCTTTTGCATGACCACCGCGTGCACGTTTTACAAAGTCCAATCGTTGAACCCAATTTTCGACCACTGTTTTGCATAAATCGGCCGAAATTCCAGCAATTTCGCGTTCAATATTGGCTCTGAGCTCAAAAATCGTCGCCGGCTTGTTACTGTAGACCAATGACTTCACATAACCCCAAAACGGGACGGCTTGTTAAATGGACCGTAAAATGGCCGTAATGCTCTTAAAGTAGCAGCAACAGAACGATTATTTTCATAAAAAATTTGCACGATTTGCAATCGTTGCTCAAGTGTGTAGCGTTCCATGATGAAATGTATACTAATGAAGTTTACAAATGACAAGCGAAAAATAAAAAATATTGCGTCGTTCGCCCTCCCTATCGAAAAAAAGTTGAAGCGCACCTATTGAATAACTCTATACTACACCCGGTGGATTTCAGTAGAAAGAATAGAGGGATAGGAAAGATTGTGGGTGGTAGTTCGAGGTCACTCTTCCACAAATCTCTTGGATTCATTGATGAATCTTAAGAGATCCGGAAGAGGAAGAGTATGAACTTTATCCATACTCAGTATGTCGCAACCCACTATCCTAAGTCTGATTATGGAAAACGCCTCTGCAGTGTCGTCATCCTCATGACAGAATAATGCATTGTGCCCTGTGATTACACCCACCAGTACTCTCAGGTCCTTTCTGCTGAGTTTTAGCTCTTTTCCTGTTTGGTTCTTTCACTAAGCACTTGGCAACTCTGCACGAGTTCAACCCAGACCAACGTCCTCTATGGGTAGACCTCATGAAGTCGACAATCCATAGTTGAATCGATGCAGAATTGACACCTAGAAACGGGTGTCTAGGGCCTAGTGCCATACTTGCAGAGCCTTCATTAGCCCGTTTATCAGCTTACTCGTTCCATGTAATACCAGAATGTCCAGACACCCAATAAGACTTAACTTTTTTGTGATTTGCAACACTATTCAGTTTTGTCGTACATTCACCGACTAACATCGAAGAGCAGCGTGGGTTAGCGAGGGCTTTCAGTGCAGCTTGACGGTCACTACAAATTCCAATACTGCTAAACCGCAACTTTTTCATTTGCTCCGGATTGCTGGCCGTGGACTTAAACCCATCAACCGCGTTCAAATATACACATCCGCATACTCACTTGCATAAAACGAACTAATCCATTGAGTGCACAAAGTGTCTTCATCGTTGTATTTGCGCTGATTGCCTTAATTTTGTGAATTTCCCAATAGTAACGGCATGCCGTGCGTTAGTTCGACTATTCAATATTCCCATTACGCGACAAATATCCTGTCAGTAGTAAGAACAAGCTCAGAGAACGTAGTAAGCTCGGATTACTTCGAAAAAAAACCCCCCAAAAAAAAAAAAAAAAAAAAAAATTCAATCGTTTAATTTTCCAAATGTTAAAGGAAATGTTATGAGCTTGAAGCATGTAAAATATAGTGAAATCTCTTGCTGAAATATCCTGCATGTACCTATAAATTCTCAGTGTCTGTGAATGTTTCCCATTGAGTTATATATCCCACTTGTCATTACGTTCGTAATTCGTTGTTTTCGTCATTATCATTTCTATAATTTTGTATCTTAGTGTAAACTAAAATTATGTTTTTTTTTGTTTGTTTTTAAATCATAATTAGCAACAATCAACTCCACCGTAATGGAACCAAAATGTAGGATTTTGATTTTTAAACCACAGTATTTGTACCTAGAAAATTATAAATAAATTCCGTTGTACAAAAATATATTAATAAAAATAAATAATTCAAAATTAATACTATTTGCCAAATTTTCATTTTAAAACACTGTAATATTCAACAAATGATAATTCAAATTTACATTTTGAAAATTCTAAATTAATATGCGACTTAGTTAAGTATGCGACTTCCTGAGTCTTCATCCAGAGAATAAATAAAACGTGCGCCTAAAAGATGCAATGTGAAAATCAATGAAGTCTGTATGCCGCCTTGGCATGTTGATGCGTGCGAATATTGCAATATGAAAATAATAATTAAAAAAAAAATCGTGTTACAAAGGATGAAAATTTTGTTTAGTTATAAAAATGAATTTCATTGAATATTCATTGGCATAAATTTAGGAATATGAAAAAAAAGATCAATTTATTTTAAGATGTCCGAAGTTAAATTTTGGGGAACGAAAATTATTATGCAACGAACAGTCGTGCGTAAAAACATTTTTTTATTTTTAGAATTTTTAACGCCAAAATATTCCAAAAATACAAAAATAAGCCTTAATATTTATTGATACTTGTGGCTTGTGTGGCTTTTGGAATGGGTCGCTTTTATGGCAAAAGAATTGTAAGCCGATAGTCCTTGTCGCTAGTGTGTCTTGTAATTTTAATATTACTATTTATAGATATGTCACTAGTATATAAATAAATAAAATATTCCTTAAATTCTAATTCATAAATAAATAAATACAAAAATATTCCTTAATAAATTCTGAATGTCAAATTCGTTTTCATAATTTTCACAAATTGAAAATTGTTTGCTTGAAAAGCTTTTAAAGGTCATTCAATTTAGAATTCTTACTCATTGCGATTTAAGAAAGTTTTTAATATCACCTACCTACCTAAAACTAATTTCTTTTTCGAAATAAATTTTTTTTTTTTCGAAATAAAAATATTTTTGCATGTACTCTAAAATTCCTCCTTTGAAGAAGACTAAATTAAATTTGTACTACATGGACCTATTTTTTTAAATGGTCCCCTAAGAATATGTGGAAAATATGCAGTGGACTCCTGCGCTTAAAATTTCGACAAAAACTGTTTCATGAGTTCGTTAAAAGTTTGAAAGAGTTTAGAAGGCATTCGAAAGTCCGGTTCGAGAGTAAGACTGATTTTTGTGAGCAGAAAAACAAACAAAAAGGAAAAACCACAACAACATTTTCATGAAAAATCCAAATTTTTCTGTTACGAAAGTTCCTAAAAATGTTTAATTTTCTAAAAAAAAAAAAAAACAACGGGTCCTGGTAGCTTAGAGCCAAAATTTGGGGTATTTTCAGGATTTTTTTATAATAAAAAAAGTTAAAAACGATATTAAAGTTTTTTAGTCTTTTTATTTAACTTCTTTTACATACAAAAATGAAAAAAAAATTTCATTTTAATAATTTCACAAATGGCGCTGAAAGTGACCCTCCCCAAAAATTGGACCTGGACGGTGTTGTCCATTTTGGTTCTTCTATTTATCTGAAACACAAGAACCACAAAAATTATTAATCAGTGTGACTGTAGCTAGGTTAGGTTAGGTTAGGTGAAGTGGCTGTCCTACGACGCACCTAGGCCAGTTAGAGGCCCCTTGTGATACCACCGGAACTGTCCTATCCTACTCAACTTGGTCCTCTCTAAACCATTGTGTGGCCTTTAAAAAGCTAGCTATACTAGATAGTTTGAGATTTGCAACATCTGCAATGCTGTCCAGATAAGCGAAACCGAGCAATCTCCACCGCCTTCTACACAGAGCCATGCACCCGCATAGAAGGTGTTCGATTGTCTCTACCTCCTCTATATCTTGACAGCTTCTACAATAGCCATTAGATGGTGCCCCTAATCTACTGGCATGTCTTCCTATTAGACAGTGCCCAGATAGGACACCTACTACAATCCTTAGATCCCTCCTGCCTAACTTAAGTAGACTCTTAGTTCGACCCATGTTCCATTCGGGCCACGCTAGCCTACTTATAGCGCAGGTGTTTAACTGCCTCCAGTTGGAGTTAGCAGCACTAATGGTGTATCTGTCTATCAAAAGTTTACATGTTGCCAGGGGCATAGGTATGTCAAGCCTGTCCTGACTAATTTGGAGCGAGGAGCCTAATCTAGCTAACTCATCTGCCTTACAGTTACCTATAATGTTACTGTGTCCTGGCACCCAGAGTAGATTAATAGAAAAGTACTGTGCAAGTGTTGTTAATAATTTGTAACACTCCTTTACTGTCTTCGACGAGTGTTTGCTTGATAGAAGCGATTTCAGAGCTGCCTGACTATCGGAATAAATGAAGATATCTCTAACAGTGACTACGCTTTTATTTAGCATTAAAAGGCTTTCTGAGATTGCCAGGATTTCGGCCTGGAATACGCTACAATGATCAGGTAAGCGAAAGGATAAATTGGCGAAAATAGTTTCCGAATATACACCACCTCCCACTTGATCATTGAGTTTTGAGCCGTCCGTATATATACTAACCACGTTTTCGTTGTTTGTTAACCCATTCACCCAGTCCTCTCTGGATGGAAAATGGACTGTATAAGGCCTGTCTAGGTATGTATTCACCGAGTCACAAAAGTCGGTGGTATTAGGAATACCTGGAAACATCCCAAGTATGCGCGAGTGTCCCCATTTGTTTGTCTTGAGCATCGATGATTCCCTCAATCTTAGAGCCGTTTTGGCGGCCAGCTGTCTGCAATATAGGTCAATTGGTAGTAGATGCAACATAACGCTTAGAGCCGAAGTTGGCGTTGTTTTGAGCGCCCCAGTGATACTGAGGCTTGCCGCCCTCTGAATACTATCTAGTTTCTTAATGGAAGTTTTCTTATCAAGGGATGGCCACCAGACCAGGACTCCGTAGGTCATAATTGGTCTGACAATGGCCGTATATAGCCAGTGAACTATTTTGGGGGCTAGTCCCCATTTTAAGCCTACAGTTCTCTTACAGGAATAAAGCGCCGTAGCAGCCTTCTTTATTCTTTCCTGAACATTCAGCTTCCATGAAAGTTTCCTGTCAAGGGTTAAACCTAAGTACCTGGCCTTTTCACCGACCAGCAAAAGAGTTCCGTTGAGTGTCAGAGGCCGGCAGTCGGGAATTTTATATTTCCTTGTAAACAACACTAGTTCCGTTTTGGCCGCATTCAGGCTCAAACCACATGTTTTGGCCCAAGTATTCACATATTTTAAGGTTCTTTGCATTAGACTGCAGAGGGTGTCTGGAAACTTCCCCCTTATTAATATAGCTACATCGTCCGCGTAGGCCACAACCTTAATTCTCCTCTCCTCCAGATCCAGCAACAACTTGTTCATAGCTAGATTCCACAGAAGAGGAGAAAGCACCCCGCCTTGAGGAGTACCTCTACAGACAGATCTGCGCATCACCGAAGAGCCCAACGTCGAATTCACGAACCTGCTCGTAAGCAACTGTTCAATGAAATTCACAAAGGTTCCGGAGATGCGCAGGTCTGACAGCGTGTTCGTTATGACCTTAGGCAGGATATTGTTAAAAGCTCCTTCGATATCTAAAAAGGCTGCCAGTGAATAATCTTTAACTTCAAATGAGCTTTCAATTGATGTGACCAGTGAGTTTAGGGCCGTCTCTGTAGATTTTCCTTTACAGTAGGCATGTTGCGATTTGGAAATACGTGAGTGGGGTACGCTGTACCTGATAACTGAGTCGATCAGCTTTTCTAATGTTTTCAGTAGAAAGGATGATAGACTAATCGGTCTGAAATCCTTAGGTT
Organism: Anastrepha obliqua; assembly: GCF_027943255.1. NCBI lineage: Eukaryota > Metazoa > Arthropoda > Insecta > Diptera > Tephritidae > Anastrepha > Anastrepha obliqua. The sequence continues at coordinate 107,622,075 of NC_072894.1, read as the reverse complement.
TGGTATGCGAGCTTCTACCTGCCTTCGGGATAAAGATGACCTTAACCTCCCTCCATGCTGAGGGAATGTGATTTAACTGAAGAGTACTTTTGAAAATGGTTACTAACCACCTTGTGATATGAGCCAGAGGCTGCTGAAGTTGTGCCGGTATTATCCCATCAGGGCCTGGCGATTTATACGGCTTAAAATTTCCTATAGCCCAAGTAATATTAGTTCCATTGATTATGTCTGAGATATCTGAGTTAATCTGAAATTCTGATACTCTGGGGTTGCAAGTTCGGGTAGGACCCGAGTTATAGACTTCAGAGCTCCCCGGAAAGTGAGTATCTAATAGTAAACTTAGCGACTCCTTGGTAGAAGTCGTCCAGCCGTTGTCTGGCTTCTGTAAAAAGCCAATAGATGTCGTTGATCTAGCCAAGACCTTCCTTAAGCGAGAAGCTTCCGCTGTAGTTTCTATATCCTCACAGAACGACCTCCATGAAGATCTTTTTGCTTTCCTCAACTCTTTTTTATAGACTTTGAGTTGCTCATAATAGAAGTCCCAATCGTCTTCCGAATTAGAGTATTTCGCCTTATTAAATAGTGTTCTACATACACTCTTATGAAGGCTAAGTTCTGAGGACCACCATGGGGGTTTTGTCTTCCCCTTGTGCCTGACAAGAGGGCAAGACTTATTTAGCGCTTTGCAACATGTTCCGGAGAACAGATTGACTAGCTTATCTAATTCTTCCTCGTTTTCTGGATAGTAAGGGGGAATTTCGGGAAGATTTCTCTCCAACTCGTAATTATACATCTGCCAGTTGGTCTTCCTGTAGTTCCTAAAGCTAGTAGGTTGAGGGATTTCTTCTTCTAATATTAATTCAATATAGCGATGGTCTGAGAAGGAGTGCTTCTCTAATACTCTCCATTGAACCACCTTATCTATTAAACAATCTGAGACTAGGGTGATGTCAAGAACTTCCTGACGATTCCTGATTATAAAAGTAGGATCGTTCCCACGATTACATAACAGCAATTTAGTACATAAAATGTAATTGAAAAGTAACTCACCACGTTCGTTGATATCCGAGCTTCCCCATACAGAGTGGTGTGCATTCACGTCACCACCCAGTATTAGTCTGCTTTTGGAGGTTTCACTGTCCGTTATCAAATCCACCAACAGTTGTGGTGGTACGGGTTCTTCGTGGGCCAAGTACATCGACGCCATACGAAATTCGATGTCACCTGCTTCCCAGCTTACCGTCGTGAAGTCTTCATTGCTATATTTTGGGATTAAGAAAACGTTAAGTTTAGATTTAGCTAATACGCATGTCCTACTTTTACCTGCACAGCTGGCAGCATAAAGCTTGTAGTGCGGAGCCCTCAATCCGCATATGCGCCCTTGTCTCACCCATGGCTCCTGAATGAGGACAATGTCAGGATTTTCTACCGCCATTAGTTCAACAAGGGCTGCTGTAGCTGCTTTACTGTGGTGCAGATTTATTTGAAGGAGCCTCATTGGTTACGTCTGCGTCTACCTCACCCAGGAGCTCTTTCTCCGACAACAGGTTAGCAAAGTCTTCTGTCAAATCCGCCCCAGAAGAAGCGTGTCCAATACTGTCGACATCGCCTATTGACTCCTTTTCGTGCACGTCCATCTCGCTAGACGACTCTTCATCATCAGCAAGCTGGCCTAACATGTCGCTTCTGTATGTCCTGATTTTAATCTTACAGAAGCCATAATTGACTTCGCCATCGCTCTTCGCCAATGGCTCTAGTGAGTCCTCAGTCAGCAGTAGCATGACTTGCATAGTGGCTCTTTTCGACTCCACCTCGGTGGTTGACTTCTCCTCAAAAGACTTGACAAATTTCCATTTGTCAGCTGGAAGATTAGGATTGCATGCTCTTAGCAGCTGCATGATATCCTCAGGCTCTGATGGAGTAGTTGGTAACCAAGCTCTTGCTCTTGGACGAGACGGAATTTCCTTCTTCTCGACCACCGCCAGCTTGGCACCGGGATATACTTCACCAACTTTAGAGATGGCAATCCTGTAAAGCTGCACCGACCTTTCGTCGTCGCAAGCAACTATCTTTATTTGCCCCTGATACCACCCTGCATCTGTACAGGAAGGAGGAGGCCCAGGGTTGCTGGTCATAACTTCCATCGCTACTTTCGTCAGCGCAGCATTCACCCATTTCCACTGGTTCTTGGGGATTTTTCCTTCAGGGTCGTTTTCGTCTACAACGCCTATTATGATGCGGTTTTTTGCAACCTCCGCAAAAGACTTGTGTGGCGTGACATTGTGCAACCTCATTTTCTTCGCCTGCGAGCTGTCCCCCTCGGCTGACCTCTGACGCTTAGATATGTCCGGATGCACCGGACGCTCAATCTGGAAATTGGGTAGTACCGCCTTCGCCCACTCGATCGCTTCTTGCAACTCCTTAGTGAGTTCTTCCCCAGCTGGTGGCGTTGAGTGTACTCTAGTGAGTAACCTGGCCGCATTGCGCCTTTCCTGGTACCCAGCTTTTGACGGGTCGGAAATTTTTATTGTAGGCCATTTCTGGACCTGAGAACTGCTTTTAGCGCTGACTGAGGTCGCAGTCACCTCATCTTGGCGACCAACTTTCGGTTGTCGCAACAGTTGCTTGTTTGGCTGGACCAAATTACCAGCCGTAGATTTGTTAGCCCCCGAATTTTGACTAGGCTTGGCCTCAGTCGCAATTGGGGCTGAAGAGAGGCTTGTCAAGGACGCTGCCCTTTTTGCAGAGCTGGAAGCTCCTTCCGGTCCTTTAGCGGAGGAACCGGTCTCCCTAGAATTTTTATTATTAAATTTGTCAATATTCATTTTGGACCCACGAGTGTTGGAGAAGGAGAAGTCCGCCTACGCATAGCTCCAGGTACGTAGGTAAGGCTAGCTATTACGGAGGGCGCCAGGTATCCGTAAGCTCCGTTTACGACTGAGTTATTTTTGAAAAGGGCCCCCAGCCTGACAGATCCTCGGCACGGGTCGCATTACACCTTGATCCAGCCCTTTACCCCCGACCATGCTAAAGATACTCCGAATGATGTTGTACTATTGAGGAGTAGCGAACACCAAACTTTGTATAATTAACTTAGCTAGGTATCTCCTATTTCAGGACTACTGTGGTACCTATTACCAGCCGGCACCCTCTGGGCGGGTTCAGTGGAGGATTTTCGCCAGCCGTGACTGTAGCTATGTCCCGGGTGAAAAAAAAAAAAAAAAAAAAAATTGACTCTAAAAAGCGGGGTTTTAGTTTTTTAATAAAAAAAAAAAAAAAAAAAAAAAAATACGAAACTGTGTGTGACTGTAGCTATGTCCCGGGTGAAAAAAATTGACTCTAAAAAGCGGGGTTTTAGTTTTTTAATAAAAAAAATACGAAATAATTGAAATAATAATATGATTCTAGTGCGGGCGATAGCTATTGATGTTGTGAACAACATATTAAAGTTTCAGACGGTTGAAAAGTTTTTTTGACAACACCAGGCCGAAAAAAGTCGTTTCGAGATAAATGAGTTTAAAGTTTAAGGTACAGGAGTGCGCGGACCGCTTAATTAATGGGCTGTAGAAGCTATAATATTGGGAATTTCCGCATGAAACTTTCACAGTATATTTTTATTATGCTATACATTCGAAATATCGAAAAAACAAAAAATCGATTTCTTGAAATTTCTAGACCACCGGATCTCCTTAAAGGCAATCGAAAGGTTCTGGGCTAAGCGCATAAAGTAAATAAGGATAACACACAAAAAAACACTGTTTTTGATTTCGCTAAAATTTTGCGCAAGCGCTAAATTCGTGCTTAAACTGCCGGAAATGCACTTCAAAAACATAGAAATTTTTTTCACAAAATTTGTCGAGGTGACAAAAATCAAAAGAGCCTCTAAAAAGAAGCACTAAAGCGTGGTATGAATCAAAAATTTTTAAATCACTTTGCATAAATGAGGTATCGTTGCAAAGTTTATATCTCCGACAGTATTTTAGTTCGATTGTCGTCATAATTTTTCCCACAAAATAATTTTTTAAAGTGCTCTACTCTTCAATTTTCAAAATTTTGTGCTATATTCCAAGAATTTTTTCCACTAAGACTAGATTGAAAAATTACGTTTTAAATAAGATATGATAACGAAATGAAGCTTCAGAAGTTATGACTGTTTACCAAATTAAAAAAAAAAAAAAAACAAAATAGAATTTGATAGAAAAAAAAATTGCTCAATAAAATTAAACTCTTATAAATTACATAATTACATATAAGGGTTTGGAAAGCATTTGAGTGCAATTTTTCTAATCTTTTAGTTACTTTTTTTTCTGTGGACAAATTTTCGCAATTATTTTTAAATCCATTTCCGTCAGTCATGATTTGTTTGTGCAAAATTTGAGAGAAATCGAAGAGGATTTTTTTGTTATCGTTATTTAAAGGGGTTTTTAATAAGAGGTGTTATTTTGATATTCAAAGAAAAATGCTATTTTTTTATATGAATGATCGGATGTTTATTTTATTATAAAGAGGAAGGTATGCCGTTAATAGTGGAAAATAACATCAGGCAAATGACCACCACGACCACGCTTACAGGACAATATACTTTTCATGAAACTTTCCATAACCGAATTGCGAAGTGGCTGCCCTGTGTCCTCGATAGCCTCACGAATTCCAGGTTTGAGGTCTGGAATCGACCCTGGGCTGTTGACGTAGATCTTCTCTTTCACGTGGCCCCAAAGAAAAAAGACCCAAGGTGTTAAATCACAAGATCTCGGTGGCCAATTGTGATCACCTCTTCGAGAGCTAACACGGTCCGGAAACTTTTCCCGTAAAAGATCAATGGTTTCGTTACCTGTGTGGCACGTAGCGCCGTCTTGTTGAAAATAAACGTTGTCCATCCAATTCCGGCCATAAAAAATCGTCTTTCGATAGCGCAATCCATTCACCTGTAACACCTGTTATTGGAAAAGAGCGGGGTCTTTTGATTACTCTTATCCGTTTTTTTTGCTACGTATAATTTGAATAAATAAATAATAAAATAAAAAGATTTCGGTTATTTTGAAAAGTAAATAGAGCAAGTAAAAGCAGGCCCAATGATGATAAGAATCTCTTTAAGGATGTAGTCCGATGCTCATGCCCGTTTAGAAAATTTATTTCAGATTTTTTTTCTTTTAATAATAATATCATTTAAAATAAAATAAAGTAATTTGTATTCATTAAATTATAAAAAATATTGCTTTAGTTAAATTTTATAATTTTTTTAAGGGGTTACATACGTCCAGCAGCGCCAAAAATGAGCTAAAAGAAAAACTGTTTTTAGAAAGGAACACAATAGAAATAAATATAAAAAAATGTTATACATTGTTTATTAGTACTTAAACTTTATAAATTTTTTTTTTAAATTATATCTTTACAAAAATTAGTTTATAAAAAATCACGTGACCCAAAGTACAATGAAAACAAAGTTGCTCCACGGTCTGCATCATTTCTCTTTGAAATGTTGATTAATCTGTTAAAAGTAAAAAAAAAAAATTCTTGTAAAATAAAGTTGTAGTTATCGTAGTCGTCTGTATGCTTGTGGTTTTTTATTGTTATAAACAAAAAGTAGTGGACGGTAAAAAAAGAAAATAAAAAATCGGGTACTTTATTTCGCATTAGCTGTTGATTTTGAATGGCTCCAAGGTCTTCAATTTGGAGAGGAAGCAACTCGAAAATAATCACAATTTTAATTTTATGTGCAGCACTAAGTCCTTCAAGTACTTTTCGGTACCCAGTATCAATGCGTTTAAAAATCGGATACCGCAGATCCTTTTGACAATTGAGTATTTTACTTACTACTTTAGGGATCGCTTCAGTCCAACAGTATGATTGAGTGATAATGTATTTTGCCAGAGTGAAAGTAAACTTTGGGCTTTTTTTTTCAAATTCGAGAAAACATACGTTTATAGGCACTTTATTCCGATGCTTGGTCCCAGCGTACTCACGACTATGTGCTAGAATTTTCTAAGGCCGAAAAAAAGCCTATTTTCCAGAATTTTTTCTGAGAAAACTTTTAAGTCTATTGACCTCAAAATTTTTACCCATATTATGTTATCTTTTAACTATATTTTAAGACTGAGGTATTAGTAAAAATATTTATTTGGAAAGGAGCTACAGCTGATCTCCGGTAGCTCTTTTCAAAACAGACGTTTTGCGAAGGCCACTGTGTCTCTGAACTGGATCCTCTGAAATTAAAAACCAAACAGATTTTGTTTAAGTTATGCTAAATCTAGTAATTAATCGAAGGAATAAGTAAAATATTTTTTTTTACAAAATGCCGGTTTCTCAAAAAAAAAAACGATTTTTGACCAAAATTTCGGCCTAACATTTTTTGTAAAAAAAAATATTTATCGGTAAGAAAAAATCTTCGATTACTAAAAAATATATTTAAGCAGCTCGTGTTAAAATTTGAGACTAATCGGTTTAGCCGTTTTCGAGTAATGCTGGTCACCGACTGTGAAAATACATTTTGAGAAAAACGCGTTAAAAGTTTGAAAAGCACTTTACAACCACTCTGAAACGCCTTTTCAAATTTGCGCGTAACTTCGAAAATATTCACCGGAACGATATTAAATTTTCTGTGTGTATTCTTAAATATATGTACATTAAGAAAAAAAAAAATTGAAAAAAAAATCGGTTTTTTGAAAATTTTAACTGTATATATATAATCCCTTAATGCATTACAATTTTTGATCTAAAATGTGCTCTGTAGTTTACTCTCAATATATCATATTTTCGAAAATTTTGATTTTTCATGCCTTCAATTAAATCTCCTTTAAATTTTGCTCTTTTCATATGCAGTCCATATCTTATTTTCTATACTTATAACACATGGGCTGAAAAGTCCCGGGCTTAACAAAGAAAACACGTTTTGCTTTTTTTTTTTGTTCAAAATTAGTTTTATTCATCAACGTAATTTCTAATCATTCAGACGCCGCTCAAACATTTCAATACCACTTTTGTAGAACGATTTATCTCTTACCTCAGTCATATGTTATAATTTTTGATTTTATACACAAGAAATGCCCTTACAGAAATTTAGGTTAATTTACATATTTTTCTTGTTGAAATTTGTAACGCTTAATTTTCAAAGCTCAATTACAAAAGTTTTAAAATGTGTCAGATTGTTTCGAAAAATTCGGAACATTTTTAGACTTTCGAGAACACTTTTAAACTGGCATCGAAAATAAATTTTGCGCCTAAAAATATGCCACATTTTTCAAGATAAGTTTTCTGATGGAAAATTGCTTGGTACTAAGTACCTTCACAATGGATTGGCAACGGTCTAAGTGAGTTGGTTTAGAGACCGACTGCCAGTTCTACCAAGTACCTTCTATCTCTCAGAGCAGTAATTGTTAAAATTCTATGCATATATGTATGTGCGTATATACATTTTTCACACATTTGCGGCATGAGTAATACCAAAAAACCCAATTTATTATGGTTCCTTAAGTTCAAATAAAGACATTTTTATCTAATGAGATACTGGCATTTTCTATATTTTTTAAACAACATAAAAAAGAGGGATATTTACATATACCTACGTTTTGTTCATGTGTCTATATATAAATATATAAATAAATTAATTAAAATTAATCATCCAAGTTTGTTTTTGAATAATTTTTTTTCCTAACTAGAAAAAAAAAATAGTTTGAAGTTATGGAAATCTTTCTTTTGGTCTTTATGCTCTCCATTGCTTGCGGCAGCTATCCACTTTATTCACAAGCGACACAAATGAATGACATACGGCAGCCGCTTGTAAAAATTGTACATCTTCCGAGAGGGTGATTAATTTTGCGCCACCTTGTACATATGCATATACACCTAATTCTCTTTTTACACGGTAGTTACGTGCTCAATAAATTCGCGTAAATAGAATTAGGTGAAAATAGTATTAAAAAATTCTTTTTAAAGTTCACTCCTTTTTAAAGACAGCTCCTCCAGACAACGAGTTTTTCAGTTATTTTTTGCGAAAAACTGAAAGTATTTATTATCATAAAATAAATTAACTATTAATATTTATGCTTAAGTGAGTGTACAGAAATTTTTTTCAATAAAAAAAAAAAAACAAATGGCGGCGCTACATCTGCTCAAACGTGGCTCCTTTCAGGGGGCCAGCAGCGCCAAAAATGCGCTAAAAGAAAAACTGTTTTTAGATGGAATAACAATAGAAATAAATATAAAAAATGCTATACATTGTTTATTAGTACTTAAACTTTATAAAAGAATTTATTCTAATTTTTCTTTACAAAAATTAGAATATAAAAAATCACGTCACCCAAAGTACAATGAAAAAAAAGTTGCTCCACGGTCTGCATCATTTCTCCTTGAAATGTTGATGGATCTGTAAAAAGTAAAGAAATTCTTGTAAAATAAATTTTAGTTATAATCAGTCGAGCAGGACTTTTGAATTTCAAAAAATGTTGCAATTTACGGCATTTAAAAAAACAGTATGCGTTTTACGTCATAAATGTCAAGCTTTAATTATGTTTATAAAATTTTTTAATAAAAACATCAAAAATTAAATCTATAGAGAAAACACTTTCGAATATTTAGAAAAAAAAAACCGCATCAAAAAATATTAAAAACTGAATGAGTTATCATGCAGTCCGTGCCGGAAAAAGTGGTTTCACGAGTTTAAAGTTTGAGGTACAGAAGCGCGCGGACCGCTCTCTACCTAGTTAATGGACTGTAGAAGCCATAATATTGGGAATTTCCGCTTGAAAATTTCACACTATATATTCTTAAGATACTATACTTTCGGAATATCGATTTCTTGAAAATTCTGCCCTATGTTACCCGTTAATTTGCGCCGTGGAATGTACAGCCTCTTGTAATCAACTGAAATCGACCAGTCAATAATTTTTCATTAAAACAAATTATTCCGCTTTGCAGTTATCTATTTTTATCGAAAAAAAAGAAAATTTGAAGTGAAAAGTAAAAAAAATTATGATTTTTCTTATAAACAAATTAATCCAAACAATATTTTTAGTGATAATTAATATAATTTTTGAGGCCAAATATTAAAAGGCCAAAAAGTTATAGAATATCCCTGCCAAATGTGAGTTGATATCTTGACTACTTTTTGAGTTATATTCGACAAATGAAAATGATACATTTTTAAAACGACTGATAACTGGCGATGAAAAATGGGTTATTTACAACAATATCAAGCGGAAAAGATCGTAGAGCAGGCCAGGTACACCAACTCAAACAACAACAAAAGCTGATATACATAAAAAGAAGGTTTTGCTATCAGTTTGGTGGGATTACCGAGCGATCAATTCTGATGTCTTCATTGAACAACTAACGAAATTAAACAATGCAGTTGAAGAAAAGCGGCCCGAATTGACAAATCGAAAAAGGATTCTATCACGACAAAGCAAGGCCACACACATCTTTGGCCACTCGGCAAAAATTACTCTAGCTGGGTTCGATGTTTTATTACATCCATCATATAGTCCTAAACCTTGCACCATCTGATTACTTTTTGTTTCGATCTTAACAAAACTCCTTGAATGGTAAACATCTCAATAATGATGATGATGTCAAATCGTACCTGATTCAGTTTTTTGCTAATAAAAACCATAAGTTTTATGAACGTGGGATTATGATGCTGCCTGACAGATGGCAAAAGGTCATTGATCAAAATGGGCAATACATTACAGAATAAAGTTATTTAGTTCCTTGGAAAAATTGTCTTTAATTTTCTAAAAAAAAAATCCGCAATTACTTAGTTGTCAACACAATAAATGAATTTTTAAAGCAAAAAAAAAAAAAATTAAAAATTTGAAAGTGCTAGAGGTGAGAGTTTTTTTCGTGCTTACACATTTTAATTTATTAAATATTTATAAGAAATAAATTATTAAATGGCGAGCGCAAAATCTACCGAGTCTCAGAGATTTTTCTTGAGACTATCTTACTCTATTTCCTCTATGAGATTCAAGAAAAATTCGTAAAATATTCAAAATCGTGTTAAAACAAAACAATTCGTGTAAACAAAAATTTAACTCGTGTCAAATCAAGTTCTCGTGTAAAATAAATTAGTGCAAAAAGATAACTAGGCGTACTTGTATTTTGATGTTGTAGACTCAGTTATTAATTATTAATAATTGAAAAATTGTATAACACATCCGCATAACGATTTCTTTTTTACTGTTCATATGTTTATGTTATTATAAAAATTACCTATTTTTTCAGTTTAATTTCGTCTTCGTAAATTAAAAACCAAAATTTGTTTGCTTTCGAATACTTGTCTTTGTCGACTTACATACTCGTACGACCATTATTTTGTCGTCCTTGCGCAGTCTCACATTTAAGCCTGTTTTCTCTTCAAATATCACTTTCATTTCTACACTCAATCATAGCTCACTTTTTATTCGCTCTGTACCCTATAATTGTATTATACAAAAAAAATATGAAATCTTTAATTATTTTTCTCTTTTGCTTTTGTTTTTTTTTCATCTGCAGGAGGATGCCGATTTGGATGATGTTAACTTAGGCCCCGGTCCAAAAACTCAACAACCAGGCGTTGGTGGCGCCGGTGGACAGCAGCAACCCGCTTTCGCGATGCCACCGCCACCACAAGCTGCCGGTGGCACTGGCGTGAATCCGTTCACAGGCGCACCAGTAGCCGCCGCAACGGAGAATACATCGCTCAATGCTACAGAACAGCCGACATATACGCCAGGTATATAAGACAAATAAAACTAATTTAGTGGTTAACTTGAAAAAAAAAAAAAAAAAAAAACTGAAAAAAATTATAATAATAAAGAATATTAATAATGAAGCTGATGAACATTTTCAAGGTTTTGAAAATGATGATGTTAAAAAAGATCATAATTACTATTAACTACAAACTACTTATATATTGCTAACAATGATGGTGGTATTACTTGACGAATGACAGCAAACAGTTAAGAAGAGAGAGAGAGAGAGAGAGAGGAGAAAAGCAAACAAAACGTATGGACAAAGCATGCACGGCCTGCGCAACCTAAAGGAAAACCAACTAAAATAAAAAAAATTGAAATCGAAATAACAACTGCTCCATTTTTTGATCCTTTTATATCAGCTCACACACACACACACATACAACCACACACGTACACCCCTATACAAGTCACTAAACACTAAAATGTATTAAAAATAAATAAAAACTAAGCCGTTCACTAAATTTATATTTAAATACCAATAGGCAAATATTTAATTATTAATTAATTACCTTCCTATTATATATAAAATATTCGATTGCTGTTTTTGAAAAACAAAAAACAAAAAAACGAAAATATTTACTCATATTTGTTGTATTTTAAAAAGGCAATTAAAATTAATTAAAATCATTGCAAAAAACAATTGGGGTGGCGATTTTTTCATAAAAGCATGCATCATATCTAAAAAAATACCATAATTTTAAAGCGTTAATGACCATCCGGCCAAAAAGTGTTTCACCACCGGTACTAACACACCGAAAGCGACTAACGCATACATACACAGGCGTTGCTTAGACTTACTTGTCGTAGTCACTTATTCTCACCCTCATGATTTATTCTCACATACAGCACGTTGCAAAGTTATAAACACACCTTAATTTTTTTTATAAAATATAGTTCATGTTACAGCAAAATCCATATAATGCAAAGTTTCAAACTTCGTACAAAATTAATTTTTTTTTAATACAAAAATACGATTTAAAAAAAAAAAGTCTAGAAATTGTAAAAATTAAAAACAGTTGAAAGTTTTACTGAAATTAAAATAATTTTTTTTTTTTTTTAATTTGTATTTTTGTATTTTAGAATTTCCAATCTTTTTTTGAGTACAGTACAATTCCTCTTAACCGGTCACCTCGGGACTGCATACTTGGCCGGTTGCCGTTTTGGCCGGTTAATCCGAAGTGTACTTGTATAATATATTGTATACATACATATAAAAAAATGGAGAAACATTTTTTACATATTTATGTATTTCATATTTACATATGTTAATGTGTTACATCAATAAAATATAAGTGTAATAATTATTTTTTGAAAAAGTCTGTGATTTTCTTCTGTTTTATAACCTTCAGTGAATTTCTGAATGCGACATCCCTCCATTTTCTAATCACCAAAACGTCTAATGCTGTTGACTCATGTTGCTGCTCAATGTATTTCAATGCAATTTCCATCACATTTTTGGCTTCTTCATGAGAAACTGTTTTCTCCTCCTCAACGTCATCACCTTCCTCTTGTTCTTTGTTTGCTAAATCTATGATTTCGTCATCATTCAAAAATTCATTTTCAAGGTGTTCGTCACAGTTTATCATCCAATTTTCCACATCTTCTGCCTGTAATGATTCGTTACCCGATAACTTTTGAAGGTCTTGTAAAGTAGATTTGTTTTCTTCTTCTTCAGTCCCTGCAATATTCGAGATCACAATTAGATTCTCAACATCTGACCAAAGTTTTCTCCAAGACTTAACAAACGTTGAAGAGGGCATTTCTTGAAATGCTGTAGCTAACATATAGATAACGTCCTTGATATTGATACTTTTGATGACTTCTAAGACCTTTGTCTTCACTCTCCGAATGTTGCAGGATTTCAGAAACAAGTTTACGCCTGTATCGTCTTTTTAAGCTTTTGATCACTCCTTGGTCCATTGGTTGCACTAAGCTTGTCACATTAGGAGGATGATAAACTAATTTTATGTCATCTACAGCGCAGTCATGAGGATGGGTTGGAGCATTATCTAACACAAGAATTGCTTTAATAGGCAAGTTTACACTTTTTAAATGTTTTTTGACTTTTGGAACAAACTCCAAAATAAACCACTCTTTAAATAAGTCTGAATTCATCCACGCTGATTTTTGTGACTTATAATAAACCGGAAGGGAAGATGGATTCAAGTTTTTGAATGCCTGTGGTTTAGCAGAATTGCCAATAATGAAAAGAGGAATTTTATGAGTCCCTCCTGCATTCGAACAAACGGCCACTGTAATACGTTCTTTGTTCTTTTTGAAGCCAGAGGCAGACTGTTCATGACTGCCTAGAAAAGTTGCTTCTGGTAACATTTTAATGTTTAGCCCGGTCTCGTCTATATTATAGACTTGTTCTGGAGATATTTCCTCTGTTTTAACCATTTCACCAAACTTAGTCTTGAATTCTGTCGCACCAGAAGTATCAGCAGACATTTTTTCTCCACTTACATGTGCGAAATGAATTCCGTGTGGCTTCTTCCATCGATTAAGCTAACCACCACTTGCCACAAAGTCACCTCCAATATTAATCTTCTGGTGGATAGCCAAAGCTTTTTCTTTCAAAATTGGGCGGCCAATCGGTGTACCTCTTCGACGTTCCTGAAGAAACCAGATCCACAAAGCTTCATCGACGACTTCGCAAATCGGTTTTTTTCTCGTACAACGGATACAAACGACAAAATCCTATCTAACATCGTTTATAGTTTACTTCCCCGTAATATCGGGGAAATCCCAGCCGCATCGCCTCGCCGGTGAATTTCTTGGAAAATATTGCATTGCGCTCGGCTGTTGTAAACAGGCCGGTTAATCCGTCGACCGGTTAATGCGAAGCCGGTTAAGAGGAATTATACTGTATGCAGTTTTATCTTCTTCTTCTTAATTGGCGCGATAACCGCTTACGCGATTTTGGCCGAGTTTAACAAAGCGCGCCAGTCTTTTCTTTCTCGTGCTAACCGGCGCCAATTGGACTCACCAAGTGAAGCCAAGTCCTTCTCCACCTGATCTTTCCAACGCAGAGGAGGCCTTCCTCTTCCTCTACCACCACCAGCTGGTACCGCATCGAATACTTGCAAAGCCGGAGCGTTTGTATCCATTCGGACGACATGACCCAGCCAACGTAGCCGCTGGATCTTTATTTGCTGCGCTATGTCTATGTCGTCGTAAAGCTCATACAGCTCATCGTTCCATCGTCTGCGATATTCGCCTATGCCAACGTGAAAAGGTCCAAAAATCTTACGCAGAATCTTTCTCTCAAACACTCTAAGCGTCGCTTCATCGGATGTTGTCATCGTCCAAGCTTCTGCGCCATACGTTAGGAAGGGCATGATGAGAGCCTTGTACGAGTGTTAGTTTTGTTCGTCGAGAGAGGACTTTACTGCTCAGTTGCCTACTTAGTCCAAAGTAGCACTTGTTGGCAAGAGAGATTCTACGTTGGATTTCAAGGCTGACATTGTTATCGGTGTTAATGCTGGTTCCTAAATACACGAAGTCTTTTACAACCTCAAAATTATAACTGTCAACAGTGACGTGGGTGCCGATACGCGAGTGCGCCGACTGTTTGTTTGAAGACAGGAGGTACTTCGTTTTGTCCTCGTTCACCACCAGACCCATTCGCTTATCCTCTTTATCCAGTGTGGAGAAGGCAGAACTAACAGCGCGGTTGTTAAGGCCGATGATGTCAATATCATCGGCATACGCCAACAATTGTACGCTCTTATAAAATATTGTGCCTGAGCGATTAAGTTCTGCGGCTCGTACGATGCTCTCCAACATCAGGTTAAAGAAGTCACACGACAGCGAGTCACCCTGTCTGAAACCTCGTTTGGTAGCAAACGGCTCGGAGAGGTCCTTTTCAATTCTGACGGCGCTGCTGGTGTGGAGCAGTTTGCAGTTTTATAGCCCATTGAATTTTAGTACAAGTTGGAATTTTGATATTACAATGCCCTGGCTGATCTGTAAAAAGATCTTACTAAGACCTCTAGTGTCCATTGTGTTGCCAGTGCTATGCATTTGAAGTCGAAGATATTATTTTACGTAATTCTTAATGCACGTCTTCGCGCGTTTTAACAAGCCGTTCAGCCTTTTGTCCGCAATTTCACCCTTCAAGGATAAAAAATATGTTAATCCTAGGCACAATCAAAGATGGATTAGTGCCAATACATGTGAAATTGCTAGGCAAACATAGCCAAGGCTAAATCTACGTCTGTCCACGAATATTTGAAACAAATTAAGTAGACCACAAATTAGGACCCTAGTAGCAGCCCTCACTAGGCATTGTCTCATGGGAAATCATGCAAGGAGATTAGACATTTACATACATGATTTCTGTCGTAGCTGCAGGAATGAGGAGAAGTTGGAAACAATTCAACACCTTTTTTGCACATGCCCGGCTCTAGCCGGAATCAGGAAGCGGAAGAAGTAGGAAGCGAATGAATATAGATAATCTATACACTTTAGGCATCAACAACCTTTTACGCTTTGTGAAAAGCTCAGGATGGTTCAAAAGGAAAGGGAAATGTAGCCCACCCCCTGCGGCTTCCAACGGATCCATTTCGTGGTCTAAGTGGCATCGCTGTCTCTATGTGCAGCTGCCAAGTCTAACCTAACCTAGGCACATTTTTGTCGAGTCCTACATAGAGCAGGGCAGTAGATGTTCCAAAGTACCTCTCGCAGTCGCCTCGTGCTATACGCATTACTCTGAACTAATCCCATTTTGGCTGTGCCATGTGGAGTGCGACAGTGTCCTGTCAGTATATTTTGCAGCCTTTCTTAGGCAGTGATAAAATAAAGCTTGCAATTTTCGTATTCCAAGTCCATGGCATAATTTAGTTTTGTTAGCATGGCATAATTTAGTTAGAGTTAGTTTCTCATTTAGTTCCGTTTTCAGAAAGGCGCCTGACGTGCTCAATCTCGGCAAGCGAATACCTTAGCGAGCTCATCTGCCCTCTCATTTCTTCTATTCCTTTGTGTCCTGGTATCCAGTAGATAGTGACCTGCCCATTTCCGAAGAGTTCATCCACTTTGCTTCTGCACTGTTGCACACATTCTGAGTTAGTGCAAGGAGGCATAATTGCTTTATTAGTTGGGTATCAGTTATTATATATATATATATAATTGGCGCGTACACCCTTTTTGGGTGTTTGGCCGAGCTCCTCCTCGTATTTGTGGTGTGCGCCTTGATGTTGTTCCACAAATGGAGGGACCTACAGTTTCAAGCCGACTCCGAACGGTAGATATTTTTATGAGGAGCTTTTTCATGGCGGAATACACTCGGAGGTTTGCCATTGCCTGCCGAGGGGCGACCGCTATTAGAAACATGTTTTTTTTCTTAATTTTGGTGTTTTCACCGAGTTTCGAACCGACGTTCTCTCTGTGAATTCCGAATGGTAGTCGCGCACCAACCCATTCGGCTACGGCGGCCGGGTATCAGGTATTAAGAGGAGTTAATATGCCAGAGCTAATTTAGCTGCTTTTGTTGGTGGCATAGATTTCAGTAATTACATAGAATTCAGTAATTAGGGAGTCTGAAAGATTTTTGGAGATCAAATTGCGCACAAAAGACAGCCGCTCCTACTCCGTCTGCCTTTTGGATCCATTTGTAAAAAAATTGTATGAATGGTATGAGAATTGTAGACCTTTCTGCCATCTATTTTGCTCCAAAACGACGCTAGGATTTTTGCCAAATGTAACGACTATTTAACTTCTTCCAACGGTGTTTTTTGGTCTCTTGAAACTTTCTCTTTGTTATACCAAAATTCTGGTTAAGAAATTGAATATTTTGATGCAATTTTAAAAAGTTTTTAAAAATTTTGAGAAACTATGTACAAAATTTTAGTCTCTATGTGTTTTATGTTTTGTGCTGCACAAAGTGGCGTAAAATTAATCATCCTATAGGAAGATTAAAAATTTTTGCAAAGTTTTTTTCGTTGCACAAAGTGGCACAAAATTAATCATCCTATAGGAAGTTTTAAAAATTGTTGCATATGGCGTCGTACGTCAGTCATATTAAGTAAAATATTATTTAGTAAAAAAGTTATTCAGAAATAAAATCGGATGATTAATTTTGCGCCACCTTGTAGTACGAATTATATTTTTCATAAAAAATTGTGGTGTGCCTATACTTTTGCAACGGGGTGTATGTGAGAAAAAATCGTAGGGGTACGAATTAATTGTGGCCAGGGCAAGTACATAATTTTTAGATTTTAGTTCTCCCACATTTACATGTTTTAAAAAAATATATGTCAAGCTGGTCTATTGCACTAATTAAATTTCAGTATTTAAAACAATTTGTGTGTGTGTATGTCCAAAACGATTCCAGGTCAAAATCCCGAAAACACATGCCCGAATGGGCATTCACCCGAAACCCAATCACCCGAAAATAATTTACCCGAATAAATTTGCCCGAATACGAATACCCGAATCTTATTAATTTTCCCGAAAAATGCCCGAAAAATGCCCGAAAAAATAAAAATAAATTTTATATAAAAATGTTAATAAATAATTAAAATTCAAAATTTTGTAAACAAGTTTTAATTATATGGCATGGTGTGAAAGAAATTGAATTGTGTGAATTTAGGATATTTGAATGTTGTATGCTAAATTAGTTAAGTATTCCAAAATTTTGTTTTCTTCTTTATATCTTTGGTATTCTTCCGTTATTGTGCGTAATCGTTTTTGGAGTGATATCCAGGTTTGACGTGGTGTCGCTCTAACTTTGCGTCCAAGACTCAGCTCTGTGAGGCTCGTTTCAGTGTCTTGTTGTTCTTTCTGTATTTGCGTCAAAAATGCATATAAATCTGGATGGTTTTTATTCACCATCAACCGAAAGCGGTTGTGCCACCCTTCGCTTACGTTATTTGTCCGATGAAGTCCTTGGAGGGTAGCTTCATACTGATTCCACAATTCGGGAGGGTAGCGGGGTGGCACAGCACGACGTCGACCTTGACCTCTTCGTCCGCGAACGTACGTGCGGTCAAAGTAATCTAAAACCTCCAATAAATCGTCCGAAACTTCATCTGACAATTCCTCAAAAGCATCAATGACATCAGACGGAGGAACAAATGCCAGACTTAAAATCATGTGAGTTTGTTTTCGTATCGTGTCGTCGTTGGGGTCGTTGTAGTTAATTTGTAATCCTTCGTTCTGTATTTTTCTGTACATCGCCTGTCCAAGATGAAAAAAGCAACATCTTATTGTAGTCTCCGAGTACACTAAACGACAAGCATTTATAATAGGTATTTCAAAATCGGAAACAATTCTCTGGGGTCTACAACCGTGTATTCCAGTTGATAAAGCTGCAGAATCTATTGCTCTCAAAACTGCCTCATATTGTTTAGTTTCCTTCGACGATAATAGAGCAAACACAAAAGGGAAAGCAATGACGGTTGGCTCTTCTCCTTGATTGCTGGGCTTTATCACTTTGCCAATGACGGTGAATATTTGAGTAAAAATGGAAGGTGAAACTTTAAAGGTGCCATCGAGAAACCAGGAGTCACTGTTAGCAAGACGTTCCAAATTATTGCGAGTTGTAAAAGCGAATACGCGACCTTCACCAAAATTCTCATCGTCCCGAGAATCATAAAAAAGGAAGCGATCGCTTGCCAATGTTTTTTGATAACGCTGAGGTAACTCGTCTATTTCCTCCAAACTTTTTGGATTTGGGGGCAGTGCACGTCTTCTTTCTCGTCTCAAAGATTTCTTAAGATTTTCACGCTCTGGTAGTTTGGCCAAAACACCAGGTTTCAAAGTAGAGAGATTATCGCGTAAAATCTGTTGAAAATTAAACCACATGTAGCAAATATAAAGGGAGTATAAAAAACCAAAAGAGGGAAAAAATATAACAAAAATAGAAATAAACAAAACTTTGTACTTGTGCTGGAGGGCATTCCGGATGATCTTCCGCGACTCGTTTTAAATTAACCTTCACTAATTCCGCTTTCGCTGTATCCTGATTGGGCGGATGTTCATGAGGAGATTTTTTAGGGCCTTTTAAAACTATTAACTCAGAAACTGTCTGCAATGTAATTGCCCGCGCTTTGCATTCTTTTCTTCGAACCAATTGACAGTCCCAATAGAATTGATTATTTTTCAACGGCTTGGATCTGACATAAATGTATCCTCCGATTATTAATTTTTTTCCGACAAGTTGTCCCACTTCCTCAATTTCTTCCATTTTTATGAATAATTAAGAACGAATGACTGACTGATGAATTTGACACAAGAATTTTGACAACATTTGTTATGAATAAATAAAGGAATAGCACTCTTTTGTTCTTTTCTTGCATGTACTTCAAGTGTATACTAATTCTTAATTATTTTAAATTTTTTTTTCTTTTCGGGTAAAAGGATTCGGGCAAATGGGTTCGGGCGAAGACGTTCGGGCAAAAAAATTCGGGAAACTGTCAATTCGGGGAAATATACATTCGGGCGTGTGGATTCGGGCGGGTGTTTTCGGGCGTTTGGGCGTAAACGGTCCAAAACTTTGTGTACAGGGTTATGAATAATGCATATGTCAGTATTATATGTAATCCATTTGGTTAGGCCATTGATGTGAAGTAGTTTGTATGTAAACATTTTCTTGTTCTTTAAAATGTTAACTTTGAATGATTCATCTACTTATTTTTAAAAATTAAACATTTTTATGATTACGCATTAGGCTTAAGCTATATTATTGAAAAAAATATATATTTTAATATATTACTTACTATTCAACTTCACTTCAGTGGAATGATTCCCAAGTCAAGGCGTATACAAAAAAATTAGGACTAAAAAAAATCTTTTTAATAGTTGCAAGTTTTTGTTTTCCAATATATTAACTATTCGACACACATATATGAAGTATTAAATTATAGACAAAATTTGTTTCTAATAGCAGTCGCTCCTCGGCAGGCAGGCAATAACGCCACATCTCCGAGTACGATTTTCTGTCATGAAAAAGCTTCTCATAAAAACCATCCGCCATTCTGTAGCAAAAAATAGTATTGTCAATTAATTTTATTCAAAAAAATATGTATTTATTATGTATCCACTCATACATATGCACATACAATACATATTTACATAATTAAGAAATTTCTACGTTATTCAATTGTGCCACTACATGTGTCCATTGGCTCATTCCATCGTAAACAAAAAAAAAATATATAAATTTCTAGTTTTTTTAGCTATTACTACCACATACATATATGGTATATTTAAAATATTATAATAGCGTTATACAATATATATGTATTGTACATTTTGTGAATAAATCGTGTATCGCAAAAAAATTACTTTGAATGTATGGTTACGTTAATTCATTCTTCATTGTCTGAAGGTATTTAAGCTCCAATAAATCATAAAAAAAATCATAATTACTCAATGTGTTTAAAATTTTTAAGGACTTCGATTTATAAATTTGTTTGTTCACTTTTTACTGTTTTTTTTTTTAATATTTCACACTATTTCCATCAATCTGCTTGCAAGGTATAATGTTCGAAAAGTTTCGAAGATCGTAAACCTGTTTAATTTTTACTGCTTAATTTAGTTAAACAAAACAATTGGAAGAATATTTTGTAGACAAGGTATTATTGTGTTTTCGAAAATTTTCGAAATTACATGTGCAATGTTTCACTGCCAAACGCATATATTTTAGTGCTTTCTTGTGGTTGATTGCTTGAATTTGAAACAAATTGTATGTTCGAAAATTTTCGAAGATTGCACATAAGTGTTATTTTTAGCTAATATTTTCTAACACTAAGCATCTTCCATTTTTTTCATCAGATTTAAATGATTTTGATATGCGAAAATTTTCGAACTTTTAAAAATTGTTATTTTATATTATTCAGTTCATTTTAGGAAAACATTTCACTAGGTCGCTTAGAGTCGGCAAGTGTCTACCCTTTCCTAGTTGGGCTAAAATCATATTACTAAGCGATTTTCGAAATTTTAAAACAATGCCGATTTTTTAATTTGAAGTGGAAATAATATCATGTCATTCAATATTTTGTAAATCATATCCAATCGAAACTGAATATTGAAATAATTTACTTCGACTACAAATGAGTACATAAATATTTGTTTTTCATTAAATATTACACTAACATTCACACAATTCCTTTTTTTTTTCAAACATTTATTAATTTTTTTAAAAATAACTTTTTTTAATCCTTTATTTTGTAATTCTTTTTGTTTTAATTTTTTTTAATTCGTTTTTTTCAAACATTTATTTATTTTTTGAATATTTAATTTATCTTTTTAACAATTTAGTATTTAATAATTTAATATTTTTTTTTTAACTTTTTTTTCAAACATTTATTTATTTTTTCAAAAATAATTTTTTTTTAATTCTTGTTTTTTTGTAAATTAATTATTTTAAATAGTTTTTTTAATTTTTGTTTTCAAAAATACTGTTTTTAATCTCTGTTTTTTAAATTAATTTTTTTTAAATGTACATATTTTTTTAAATTCTTTTCTTTCAACCATTAGTTATTTTTTTAAAAAATAATTTTTTTGAACATATTTTATTTTTTTGAATTCTTTTGCTTCAAACATTTATTTATTTTTTCAAAGATAATTTTTAAATATTTTTTTTATTAATTTAAAAAAAAAATTTTTTTATTCGGTTTTTTTTTAAGATTTACTTTTTCAAAAGTAAATTGTTTTAATTACTTTTTTTTCATTTATTTTTTTTTTTCAAAAAATAATTTTTTAATTCTTTTTGTAATTAATTTTTTTTTAAATAATTGTTTTCTTTAATTACATTTTTTTCAAACATTTATTTTTTCAAAAATAAATATTTTTTAGTTCTTTTTTTTCCGCATTAATTTTTTTAGGTTTTACAATAGTTTTTCATTTTTGTTTTAATAATTGTTTTTCTTTTTTAATTCCTTTTTTCAAACATTTATTTATTTTTTTAATTAATTTTTTTTTAAATAATTTATTTTTGAATTCTGTTTTTTGTCAAACATTTATTTATTTTTGCAAAAATAAATTTTTTTAATTCGTTTTTTTTTCAACATTAATTTTTTTAATTTTTGTTTGCTTGAGGTTACGTATTCTCACAAAAATTCATTCTTAACCACTAAATTACGCTTAACGGAGCTTGTTGTTGTGAGAAAAGAAAATATACAAATTCAACTAAAACACGCAATATTAGCTACATATGAGCATATACAGACATGCATTTCTAGGCATTCCACAAATATGTCGAATTTCGGCAACGCGTCACATTTTTTTTGTATTCGAAACGATTTTTAATAAAATTCATTCATCCCTTCATCTTCAACAAGAAATAATACACTATACAAACAAAAAATCTTTATTTATTTGAAAAGCACAGCCGAATTGTTTCTTTTTACCAAAAATACAACATATACACATACACCCATATATACACACATACATACTTGTATACACATATACAACTTGCCACATGTTTTATTTGCTGCTTTCTTAATTCAAACGCTTTTGTACTTAATCTTATTTGTATTTTTCTTTTAGATATGGTAAACCAAAAATATTAGACGCATCCAACAGCAAAGAATCAAAAATCAGAAACAATGCGCAAATCAAAGCAAACAAAAAAAAATTGCTTCATAAAGCAACGTCCATCAACTTCACATATTCAATAACCATTTTCTCTGCAATATGCATAGAAATATATAGCAAGCAACAACACCACAAAAAAAAAATATATATATATATACATATATACTACTAAAACACACCTACACACTTTACACTATAATTTACATGTGTATACTTTAAATGTATTGTGATTTGCGAACTACTTTTCCTTTTATGAAATTTGTTTATATTTTTAAAGTACATAAAAACAAGAAAAAACCACAAGAATTTAGAATTAGTATAAAATATATTTTAAATAAATCACTGAGTCGATTTAAAACCAATGCTTAGAGTAAATTAATGTGAGATGCGAGGAGGATACGAATGAAAGCAAGGCTCGCGTTTTTTGAAGTTTGAAAAGTATCAACAGCAGCTTGAGCTGAAAAATTCTAACTAATTTGGAAGTTTTGGCTGGCGATGTTGAAATGAAGGGAAGAGTTGAAAGCATAATTGGCCTAATACAAAGGCAAGGAAATTCACTTGGCTGCCGGTCCGGTTGCCCGCTAAACTGTTGATATTCGATACCGAACACTTGCTCTTATGGGGTACTTCTACTCTTTATAATATTTTGTAGTGCTGCTTTAATTGGTGAAAATTACAGCAACATACATACATACTATACATGCAAAATAATATAATAAATCAATTTTATAAACACACATGCATATATACGAGTGCAGTTAGAGTAATATGTGGAAGAGCACTTTAACAGTAATGAAAAAAAAAAAAAATATTTATGCTAGAAAAATTTTCCAAATTTATGCAAAAAAAAATTTAGAGATCTCAGATTTCAAATACAATATTTTTTTTCACAATTCGCCACAAGATTGGTTTGTATATTTCTTAAGCAATTTGCTTCACGCTTAATTTTCGTATTTTTCATTTTTATAAATATAAATAAATTCTTTATAAATGTATTTGTAAGGCAAGTACGAGCTGCACACATGCACACACATACCTATGTATAATATCACTACCTAATGAAATGCAAACAATCACGCCTGAAATTCTATAAAATTTGTCTTTTGGCAGCATTCGAAAATAAAAAATTCAGCAGTTCGTTCCAAGTTGAATCTTTTAAAGGTTTACCAACAGTGCTGATTATTTTTTTTTTGCTTTTGGCTGTCAGCTCAGCATGAAACAAGGCGAATTCACTATTTGTTTTCTAGTTTCCCAATACTTTGCTTTGCTCAAACATCAAAACATTGTTGTTGGTCTAGTGCCACTACCTTTAAGGGGTTACATGGGTTTCGTCGGGTAAAAAAGGCCTATTTTCAAAATTTTTTTTTCTATGTATAAAATTATTTGTTTAATTCAAATTTTTTCTGTCTTATAGATACATATTTAAAGAATAGTTTCTGAAATTTTCAAAAAAAAAAATTAAAACTCCTCCATTGTGACGTCATTTTCGGTGATCCCTCGAAAAAAGGTGCGTCCGCGTTGTCCGCATAACTCCTGACAGGATCATCAAAAATGAAAAAAAA
Source organism: Anastrepha obliqua (assembly GCF_027943255.1). NCBI lineage: Eukaryota > Metazoa > Arthropoda > Insecta > Diptera > Tephritidae > Anastrepha > Anastrepha obliqua. The sequence continues at coordinate 107,598,239 of NC_072894.1, read as the reverse complement.
TTAAGTGTTTTAATTAAGACCATAAACTCGTGCTTGATCGAAAGAAAGAAAAAAAAGTAAAAATTGGAATTTTGGCAGACATTTAAAAAAAAAAAAAAAGAAAATTTCGGTCAAATTTGCTGGACATTTGGTTTTTTGTTAAATAGTTGTAATTGAAAAAAAAAACAACAAAGTTCTTAGTTCAAGCACGAGTAAATTGTATCTCGAACACCTGTGCAAAATTTTATCAAGATCGGTTGAGTAGTTTTCGAGAACATTTGACAACCAACTTTGAAAACACGGTTCCGCGTTTAAAGTTTTGAGTAGCAATAAAAGTGGCTTGGAGCGCACACCTTCCAAATGTTGTATCTCCGAAACTATTATTCGGATCGACTTGAAAATTTAGGACAATATTCATGAGATGTTGTAGAAATTAATAAGACAAAAAAAATCGATTTTTTGAACCCACGAAACCCATGTAACCCCTTAATGAATGCGCCTTGGTTCGTTCAGTAAGAAATTGTTTCGAACTGCTGGTTTCGCGATAAAACGCTGTAGAAACGCCTGCATATGAATAAATATTTATTTCCTGCGCATCAATGGTATGGCAAGCAAAATATGAGTATTTGCAAAAAGTTCTTTCACCATAAATCCTTTATAGGCTTCTATGCTAGCTTAGTGAGTGAGTGTTTCATATCTCCACTGATTTGTCGCTGAAATACAAAATTATTAACACAACGAATTCTAACTAAAAGCCATTCTTAAATACAAGATGCCAAAATTAATCATCTAAGTTTGCTTTTCAAAAACTTTTTTATTAAGAAACAAAAAAAAAACGATTTGAGTGATGGAAATCTTTATTTTGCCCTTTGCGCGTTGCTTATCTGCTTGTGTACTGCAGCTGTCTAGTTCACAAGTGTCGAAAATGGTTTACGTAAATTTTCCAATAAAAAAAATTAATAAATAATTGGCGCGTACAATTCTGCTAGGTGCTTGGCCGAGCTCTTTCTTCTATTTGTGGCGTGCGTCTTAATGTTGTTCCAAAATGCGTAAATTTTCCAACTGGGTGATTAATTTTGCGCCACCTTGTATGTATGCATTAGTCGCATTTTGTGTGTCATTTTTCGCTTTTTACATTAAACCGAACGAAGTTTATAAAAAATAAAACATAAATGTATGCAAAGTATTAAGATTTTAATTCATTCAAAATTATTTTTATTTTTCCTTACGCCATACTTCATCGAACTTCAACCAAATTCCTAACAAAAATTACAAAAAAAAAAAAAAATTTAGTGAACTTTAAAATTAAAATTTCATTCCCATTTAAAAATGTTTAAATTGTATGGCAGATTTTTTAATTTTATTCAATAAATTTATATGAAAATGAAATAAAAAAAAAAAAAAAACAAAGGAAATATTAAATCCTAAATCAATAGATTTTGCTCCACATTTTTTAATTTATTTACAAATATTCCATGTGTATTAAAAAATTAAATTAAAAACAAAGTGTGTAGAAGATTTTTATGAACAGGTGATGGCTATTCATGAGCTCAATATTTTTCGAGCAACTGAGTAATACCGCTCCATCGAGTCCACCTTTTTGACATTTATAAACTCTTTTTGAATTTGTCAATCGTTTGCACAGAAAATTAGAAAAAATTTAATGTAAATTTTTTACTCAACTAGAAACTTTTTTAATTTGTATATTTTTATATAATACAACTGTGCGAAATTTTAGAATTGAAACATTTTTTTATTGAAATTTTTCACGAGCAGTAGAAACTGCTTAATATCTGAGTATCTTTACACTGGAAATTAATTTAATATTTTTCTTTAATTATGTGTCTTGAAAGTTTTTAGCACTCTGCTTAAATTTTGAGTAAAAAATGAATTTAAATTGGAAATAAAAAAAAAATGTAATAACTTTTTTTCATAAAATTAGAAATTTCTCAATTCGTAACTTATTTTATGGAATTTGCAATTGAATGGGGCCACCAAAACAAATATGAAAGTGTAGTGGCAAAAAATATGCGTTATTCTATTCCTTCATACCTTAAAAGAAAACAAAAAATAATAAAAAAATTAATTAAAAAATACTAAGCACTGCGTTGGTGATTAATCAAATTTGTAATTAATTGCCGTAAATAACGAAACATTTTTATAACAGCAACATACAATTAGAGTAAAAAAGAAACACGCAGTGTAAAATAAGAAAAAAATGTAAGAAATAACACAAAGAAGCAAAAAAGTAAACAAGTGAGCCGTTATCATTTTACCCGCATCAATAAGAGAAATGTATTGTAAAATTAAAAAAAATTAAAAATTAAATTGAAATTAATTTTAATTAAGAATTATTTAAAAAAAAATTAAATTTATCTATAAATATGTATAAATTTTGCAATATCTCATTTGCAGCACTGTGAAAAGCAAAGATTCCAAAATTTGTAAAATTGTTTAGAAGTTAGTTTTTCAAAGTAAAAATCTATATAAATAAAATTCAGCAACTCTTATACGTATGCATATTTAAGGCGGCAGTACACAGGCATTGTAGGACGATCAGAATTGGAAAGGAGGTTGGCGGTAGAGTCGGAAGCGCAGCAGTTTTAATTATTTATTAACCAATGTTTTTTTTATATTGAAATAGTAAAAAGCAAAATATAAGTAAAAAAAAAATAAAATTAAAAAAATAAAAAAAAAACATAAATTTAAAAGATTTAAAACAAAAATAAATTAAAAAAAAAAAAAAAATTTAACACATTTTCGAAAAAAAAGGAAATTTAAGAAGATTTTCATAAATACATTTAAAAATTTAAAAAATTTTTCGAAAATAAACTTAAAAATTTTAAAATTTTTTCGAAAAATTTGGGAAATTAAAAAAAAATTCGAAAAAAAATTTAAAAATTTTCGAAAACAAATAAGAAATTTAAATTTTTCAAAAAGTTTTTTTAGTACTTCAAAAAAAAAAAGAAAGACAAATGTTGCATAATATTGTTTACAAATTATTTTATTTTTATAAATTTAATTTTTTTCTTAAAAACCGATTGTGTGAGGAGGTTGGCAGTAGAGGCAGAAGCACAGCAGTTTTAATTGTTTACTAACCACATTTTTTTTATATTGAAATCATAAAAAGCAAAATGTAGATAAATAAAAAAAAATTCGAAAAAATTTTAAAAATAAAAACAAAATTTCGAAATTAAATTCAAAAAATTAAAAAAAAATTTGTAAAATTAAAAAAAAATTCGAAAAAATTTAAAAATTTTAAAAAAGTTTCGAATACAAATTTTAAAACTTTTCGAAAAAAAATGTAAAAATTTTCGAAAATAAATACAAAAAATTTTCGAAAATTTTCCAAACAGTTTTTTTAGTACTTCAAAAACCAAAAGAAAGGCAAATGTTGCATAAAATTGTTTACAAAATATTTTGTTTTTATAAATTTAACTTTTATTTGTAAAAAACCAACTGTGTGAAATTTTATCAAATAACAATATCTAAACCGAGTTCGTTATTGTTGTAATTCGTCATGCGCTAACTATTGCCGTTTCAAGAGAATAACGAATTAAGCCTTTACTGCATGAATTAATGAAGCATTGAAAAAAAAAATATTTGTGTATACCGTGGAAAAATAGCTTAATTTAATGACCAATAAGACATATTAAAAGAAAAATAATAAAAACGTTTTAAATTTTTTTTTGTTACGGTACGATGTATAAAAACTAGTTGTAAAGTATAGAAAACAGTTGAAGAGCGCAAAAATTATTATCCGACGAGAAAGATGAGTTAATCGACGCCGTGAAAATATTTTTGTTTGTTAAAAAGCACATACGTTTCACACTCTTATCGTTTTTTTGTAAATGAATCACACGCATTTCAATTCTGCTTTTTCAGCCACTTGTACAAAAGTGAGGTTATACCGAAATGTCATAAAATCATAGACGGTTTATTATTGCTAAATATATATTTGATGGTAAATAATGCTAAATACATAATTTAAAATAGTTCGAAACTGCAATACCAAATAAGGGTTCATATGCGGTAAAGGGTTAAGGCAAAACTGAGCTGTGTCTAAATTTTCTCAATTTTTGCACTCAAGCGGTTTGGTTTCATTAATTGCATATTAAACATATATTTTGTATGAAAACAAAAACACAAAAATTGTACAAAATCATTTCTTTTTCACTTTTATTCGGCCCCCTAATCGCCCTGTTGTTCGACTGCCTTTCAAATGCTAAGCACACACAAAAACATACACACACTTACTTCTTATCCTGTAAACTACCTTATATGTATTGTATATAAAATTACAATAAATAAATATATATGAAAAAAAAAAAAAAAAAAATGCAAAAAGTTGCAAGCAGTAGTTCTTAATGAAGTTAATACTACAATAACTATAAAAAATATTTATAAAAAAAATTAACTACCTTAGAAGAAAAAAAACAAGAAGAACTAAAAAGAATTATAAAAAAAAACATCTTAAGTTTAGTGACAACAATGAATGCTGATGTTAGTGTTATTTAATCCAAATACGACGAAACAAAAAAATGATATTCCAATAAACTACACAAATACATACATATTTTATTATACCATTTACTTAAAGTAATTATTAAAAAAACAACAGTGCTATATTATGTAAACGTACATACATACATTAATACATATTTGAAATAAGTTTGTTTGAATTCAATAAAATCACATACAACTGAAAAAAACCTAAACAAAAAACATTCTAATAAAAAAAAAAGCCAAAAAAAAAGAAATTAAAATTTCTTTTCACAGTACGAAGCATTTTGGATAATGCAGAGAAAATGGAAGTGTAGCGAAAGCTTCCTAAAGGCGGCGGGTACAGTTTGCAGAAAGAATGCGGCTATTACGGGTAATAGAAAAATATGTGAAAATTCCATTTCCATTTAATTTCACTAACCCGTTAATTGTGCTTTTTAAAATTTGTATTAACTGTAGTGAGATTCTAAAAATTTGTCGTTCAAATTTTGATCGCCAGAAAACGTTAAACGAATGAATAGTTAGCCAAAAAGTAATATTTAATCACTTAGCTACTGATTAAGGCATCTAATACCGGCAGACAGCATTCCGAATACCGGGATTCCTGCGCTTTTTCCCAAATAAAAGTAAATTTTTGGTTATTGCAATGGAATTTTGCCTTTAATGAATCGTTTTTTAATTGATATGCTATTTGTTTATTAAGGCACCTTTCTGGTCTAGAATTTCGAAAAAATCCATTTTTTTGATGTTATGGTAGTTTATACTTTCAAAAATATGATTGCAAATATTTATATTGAAATTCGTTGTAGTTTAGACCTTACAGTCCTTTAAAACGAGACCGGTTTGGAGTACGACGCCCAGGTATAAGCGCGTTAACCGTGTTTTTCTCGAAACTATTTTTTCCGAGTTGGCGTTGGTAATTTCTCAAAAAGTACTACGCCGATTGATTTGAATTTTATGTTATGGAGTAGACTTGTGGCTCTCGCGGGTAGCAGAATTATAAATAAGTTTATAATAAATTTTTCTTTATTTTTTTAAGAGCGAGAACGTGAAAAAATCATTTTTCTTGTTTTTCCAATAAACAGATAAAATATCTAGAAAAAATTTTTTTTTTGTAAATCTGCTACCCACCATAGCGACATATCTCCTGATGAGTAATTGACCGAATTTTTTTTTTTCAGACGTACCTGAGCAGCCCAATCAGTTACGCTAGTGGCATGTGTTACGTCAGGGAAAACAATTTTTTTATTATTGTCATTGAAAAAATTTTCTTTTTGTAAATAAAGAATTGATCTAATGAATAAAAACGATTTTCAATTAATACCGGTTGTTTTTCTTCAATTTTCAACGCCTTTAATTTTCACGTCTCTAGACCAGAAAGGTGCCTTAAGCCAGTTCAACCAGCGGAAGATGCTAAGAATACGAATTTTATGCAGTTTCATTTTTAGATTAAAATGAAAGTCAATGTTGTGAAAGTAAGCTTTAAAAATGCTGTGTCAAAATGCAGTAGTCGGAATAGAGGATGCTGGAATAATAATTATTTACTCAAAAAACTAAACTATATTATTTCGTAGAAGGCAGCACAATTTATTGGTATTTTGATTTCCCTTTAAAAATTAAGTGTTATTATTTTTTCTAAATTTAAAGTTGTATTTTTGATTTGTGAAGTGAAGCCAAGTCCTTTTAGTCCAAAGTTTTTAATTAGTTATATCTAAAATCTTTTAAAACACAGTTTTTCAAGCTTTGCAAGTGTAGTCTGAGTTTCATAGCCAATCGTTGTATGCCATCAATACTATAACCTTCAAGACGATCTATAGTTAAAGTTTTCAGCTAAGACGACGCTACTAGAAAAACCCAAAATCCAGACCTTTCGCTATTATCAATTCAAGACCCCCCAAGATTTTGGAATATTCAAATTTATTCGGGCTTCAAAACTTTACCACTGAGTCTTTGAATTTTCTCTATTCATTGTTACATTTATATTGCATCTTTTAGGCGCATTACTATTAGTGCTTAGGTGGAGATAAAACTTCAGAGAGTGTACGCGTACATTAGAGCGGGTCGATTTAAAAATCGCTCATTGCTCTGTGAAAATCGTATTCTAGGGATCAAAATAACTTTGCCGAAGGAACCATACCTCTAAAACGAATTCTGATTTCCCCCAATTTAAAAATATCACCATTTTTGGCCTTTACATTAAAAAATACGCTAAATGGCTATGTTTTTTTTATATTTAATTATTTATAATAATATTTATTATTTATTTATAATAATATCTATTTTTTCTCTTAAGAAATTTATTTAGTCAGAGCATATGTATGTAAATGAAAAAATTAATTTAAGTGAGTTATAGAAAAGAAACCAAAAAATTCGACCCAAATTGGGGGACATTAGAATTCGTTTTAGAGGTATGGTTCCTTCGGCAAAGTTTCTTATTCTGAAAAATTGGGCAACACAAAATGACAAGGTACGCACGCTTTCTTTTGTATAGAGGGCAAATGTGTAAACGAAATTCGGGAACCCTATTTTATATGTGCATTTTAGATAGTCTAAGTCAGATAAACCAATGACAGCACGAAACCTAAACCCGTGGCTTTAGTATGCGTAGGTCACACGAGTAGCTCCATATTCGATCTATCGCAACTATACGAGTATATGCAGAATGATTCACACAGTTTATAGTACATATTATAATTAATTACTTTTTCTTTCGATTTTTTTCAGTTACGAACGTTTCACTTTAAAACCTGTTGGGTATATTGTTGAAAATTTAGTTCATATTGAAGTGATAACGTCTTATAATTCGATGTAACTGGCTGCACGCACCAAAAAATGCGGCGTTATCTTGCTCATGCGTCGTTATCTTGCTTGAACTTCAAGCGAGAGCGCGGAACGAACGACAAAGAGACACAATCGGCCCCCGCGTTCGGCAACGTTCGACATCTGGCTCTCTCCTACTTGAGTGAGCATATATATGTATGTATGTATATGCGCATATGTATATGAATTTGTATTTGCATATGCCTTCTTCCTGTGTGCATGGTAATGAACCATTTCTCTGTTGAGAATAGGACGATGATAGGAAAAGTAGGAAATAAAAGGGAGTGTTTCGAGTGTAATGTGTCTTGAAAAAGTCAAATCGATGATGGTGCCTCATAGTGTTGTTGACTTATTAACGTCTGATGCACAATCGAAAGTGAACATATCTTTTATGAATTTGATAACTGTTTCGTAATTTTTCACGTTTGTGATCAATTCCATTGCGATTCCATTTTCAACGTGATCCCGAAGTGTCGGCATTAGTACCGAAATTTTATTTGTTGATTTTTCAACGTAATCCCGGAATTTCGCGACTGGCACCGAAATTTTATTTGCTTATATTTACAAATTTATTTGGTACGGGATTTTTCAATGTAGTCCCGTAATTTCGGGACATGTACCGACATTTTATTTGTTTGCATTCGTCGAAAATTGAAAAAATGTATTTTATTTATGTGAATGCGAAACATTTTGAGACCATAACATATAAAAAAAAAATGAAGAAATACGGGTTTCGAATACACTTATCCATAAATAATATTTATATGATTATAAAATATAAAAATATATAATTCACTTGAATTAAAAATTGAACCACTGAGATATATGAAACAGTTCTGTGTATGCATAAAAAGTTGCATTTAACCCTTTGGGGACGAGTGACGGCATATAGCCGCCCAAGTCGTTTTACCGTTCCGGAAGCGTGCCAGCATCTAGCCGCCCAAATTAGTTCGCAGCTGCAAGGCTCGCGACGTCTGTCGTTCTGAGCGATAAAGAAGAGAGTCACGTTTTCATTCAAAGACATTAGGAGCCACTAGCGATGAAGTCTTATCTTCCTTATAATGTAAACTTACGTTGTAAGGCGACGGTAGAGTCAGAACGAATTTCAGTTTTTCGATTCAGTTTCTCAGTGCCAATAACAAAGGAACCAGCAGGCTTCTTTTATATATTTTATCCTACGCACGACGCTTAGCCTTCGAGCCTCTAGAGATGATACGTTAGATAGTGACAGTTCTGACGAATATTACTTTGAATCTGATAAGACGAAAGATGACGGCATTACTTCGTCAAGTGGAAGTGAAATCCGTGCAATAGGGAATCCACTCAGGCATTTTAACTTTAGTGGTGATGGCAGTTTGGCAGATGCTTAATAATTTTTTGATTTTATGAAAAATGTTTCTTGTGTTAAATAAAACCTTAGTTTTTATCACGTTCAACGTATTTATTTTCTTTACTGCGCACTCCAATACCTTTCGTTCTCAGCGACGCTCGCCCATCGAGCGGCTTCGTCCCCAAAGGGTTAATTGTAGGAGTTTGATTTCGGGATTGGTATTTCCATTATATTACATACAATATTTATTTTCATAAAAAAAAAAAAAATATTTTCCTGCCTAAAAAATTTTGCCTTACCTTATTTTCACAAAAAAAAAAACAAAAATAATAAAATATTTTCCTACCTAAAAAAATTTGCAAAAAAAATAACCGTAGTGCAGCCATAACGTCCAATTAGGGTTCCGGAAATTGTATCTACATACATACATATATTACATATAAAAATATGCAGTGATAGCTTTAAATTGAGATGCCATACTCATAAACGGCACTAATAAATTTCATTTAAATTTATATTATTGTATTTTATTGAATTATTATTTTATCGCCCATTTATTTCTTTCATTAATTTTATTATATTTTTTAATTATTTATACTTCTGTCTAATTTTTTTATTTTTCCATTTTATATCTAACACCAAATTGGAGGACTACAATTTTTCATCCAAACCAAGTGTTTTAAAAAATCGCACATATTTGAAAATTAATATCATTCACTTATGAATTAAAAACATGAAAAAATATAAAAAAAGCTGAACGTGTGAAAACACCCTATTATTTGTCAAATAAGCTATAATTCAATTATGAATAAATAATTCATTATATTAAAAACTCTTAGTATATAAATGTATTTTTATTGTTCTCCAAAGTAAGAAAAAAATGAAATCAATTCATATTCGAATAGCTAACGGGGAAGTAATTAATGGAAGAAACTATAAATAAAATAGCATTACAAGAAGACATACTTTTGAAAAATTTATGAAAAAATTGTATGTATATTGAATAGCAAATTTATTATGTTCCACTTTTCAAAAATGATTCGTATATACTTAAATACACATACATGGTATATAAGCATATATATAGTGTATAGAAATATTTAATATATACATATATATATATTAAAATACTATATATGTACATTAAAAACTTATGAAAGCAAGAAAAAAGTAATAATAAATCCAACTACATACATAAAAGAGAGATCCTAAAGATGTTTACAATTTTTTTTCATCTAGGGGTTTCAGAATTGGATTTAATATATAGGGTAGTCCATTTAATGGGATTTGAACTGTCGACTTTTTTACTACTTACTTTACTTTACAGCAGTTTTTTTCTAACAGCGGCCGCCCCTCGGTGGGCAATGTCAAAGCCTTCGAGTGTATTTCCGCCATGAAGAAGCTCTTCGTGAAAATATCTGCCCTTCGGAGTCGGCTTGAAACACTAGGTCCCCCCCATTTGTGGTAAAGATATCTCGAGTTCTAATGAACCGATTTACTTCAAATATGGGGAGCAGTACTTTATCGGATGACCCCAGCTCGAAACTAACGGGTGATTTTTTAGCTATTATCTTTTTAAACAGTTGGTTTAAACAGCTGACGCACGTTTCGTGTTTTGTTTCACTGTCAAACATCTTCAGTTTGGTCTATAATTTAATCATGAATCGTCTTACAACCGAACAACGCTTGCAAATCATTGAATTTTATTATAAAAATTATAAAAATGCGTGTTCTGTTAAGAAAGTTTATCGCGCGCTTCTTCCATTTTATGGTCAGTTTAATCGACCCACTGAAGCGGCTATTCGAGCTATTGTGACTAAATTTAGAATCAAATTTACATTATTGGACATCAAACCGCCAACACGCTTACGTAGAGTGCGAACTGAAGAAAATATCGCAGCTGTATCGGTCAGTGTTAATGGTAACCATCAATTATCGATTCGTCGCCGTTCGCAGCAATTGGGCCTCTGTTACTCAACTACGTGGAAAATTTTGCGAAAGGATTTAGGTGTGAAGCCTTTCAAAATACAGCTGGTGCAAGAATTGAAGCCGAACGATCTACCGCAACGCAGAATTTTTGGTAAGTGGTCTCTTGGAAAGTTGGCCGAAGATCCACTTTTTTATCGAAAAATTGTGTTCAGCGACGAAGCTCATTTTTGGATCAATGGGTACGTAAATAAGCAGAATTGTCGATTTTGGAGTGAAGATCAGCCAGAAGAATTGCAAGAGCTACCAATGTATCCAGAAAAGGTCACAGTTTGGTGCGGTTTATGGACTGGAGTTATCATTGGACCGTACTTCTTCAAAGAAGCTGCGAATCGTAACGTAACTGTGAATGGTGAGCGCTACCGTGAAATGATATCCAATTTTTATTTACCCAAAATGCAAGAGCTTGACTTGCATGACATGTGGTTTCAGCAAGACGGTGCCACATGCCACACAGCACGCGTAACAATGGACTTGTTGAGAGACGAGTTCGATGAACATTTTATTTCACGCTCGGGACCTGTCAATTGGCCACCCAGATCGTGCGATATAACGCCTTTAGATTATTTTTTGTGGGACTATGTTGAAGCTCGTGTTCATTCAGACAAGCCTGCTTCAATTTACGCATTGGGAGACAACATTAAAGTATTTATATGTGAGATACCGGCCGAAACATTGGAAAGAGTATGCCAAAATTGGACTAAGCGGATGGACCATTTGAAACGCAGTCGTGGTCAACATTTGCATGAAATAATCTTCAAACATTAAATTATATGGACTGTACTATCGATTTAAATAAAAATTTCATGCATTTTTCTGAATTTTACGTGTGTTTTTTTGAAAAACTTTCCTACAGCTCTTAAAAAATCACCCTTTATAACTCTTCATATAGTATTTAAAAAATGAATAAATACATGAAATTCCATTCGAATCAGATTGTAGTTCATGCTTAATGACAACCAAGGCGAATTTATCCACCTCGATGGCGATGACACTAATTTCAATTAAAAAAATTAATTGAAAAGTTTTTATCCGTCTATTATTTACAGTCTAATTCAATTCCAAATGCCAGATGGGCCATCCTGTATAACTACGAACAGTCTCTTGTGTTCTTAGGAGCTGAATAATTGTTCGCTGTTTCCCAACATACAGCTGAGGTTATGAGTTGATTTTAATGACCTAATTTTAAACTCATAAACACTCTTTTCCTTTTTGCATAGTTCCCTATTTTATCACATTTTTCTTTCATTCCCACATCATTAAATTGCTGGATGTAACTGTTAAACCAGAGTCTTTTTCATCGTCCCTTTTTTTGTTCGAAAAAATTTGACGCACATTCCTCACTTATAGGTCTCCGCTATATTACAACAGTTGATTAGAATTTATGTTAAACTCAAAGAAATCATTACTGGAGGTGATTATCGGACTTTTAATTGTATTCCAGCTTTGTTCATTATTTTTGATACCTAGATATAGAAAATGCGTCTAATGTTCCCTTTTACTTGGCAATCGTTACCATCGGCAATTCCTGCTTGTCAGCGGAATGAACCAAATATCGTAAATTCGTTCATACATTTTGAGGTATCGCAAGGAGGCTTAGAAGATTCTTGAACCATATAGATACTTATAGTATTTTAGGCTTCCCAATAATGAGGATAATAATTTTATTATTTCGTTACTTTCACTAAATCGCTAGAATATCCAACAGACTCATGAAATAAATTTATAGACAATTCGTGTACTTGGAAATGATAAAGAAACTCTTCCCCACAGCAGCAATACACCGCAGCTTATCAAGAGCCCTTGACCTCTAATAATCAAATCACGATCTAACTACGAATCTCAGATTATTTCGCTGCACTCCTTAAAAGAAACTGGCTTCCCTCTGCCGAAGCTAAATAACTTTGAAATATCAAGAATTCAGCGGCAGTTGGGGAGTCTGTGCTTCAAGAACATCGTAGCCAAAAAACAAACGAAGAAAAATTCGAGAAAAAACGGCCTCCAACGTTTCTATTTGGAATGCCTCTCTAAGTAAAAATAAAGACATATGGCATCTTCATTTAATGATACACTATTCAAGGGGAAGGGATAGTAAGATTTATCGGTGAAAAAGTCATGTTTTCGGAATAGTTTGGGCGATAAAAATAGAGTTGGTTTATGCAGTAAATTTCCATATAATAACGAAATGTTAGAGCAATATTTCTCTAAATTTTCATTGAAAAATATTGAAAATTGAAAAATGGTAAATAAGTCGTATAATTCTTTATTTTAAGATTAATAATTAAAACAAAATGCAAAAGCTCCTAAGGATTCCTGGTGAATTATGTGAAGAAGTACTGTGCAAAAAAATGGCTTTCGAAGCGATGGATGTGGCTGGAAACTTCGTGTACATGACAACAGGAACCTCTACATATAGGATTGGTACGTATCCACCTGTCATTTCTGTGGTTGATCTTTTGGTCTTGGTCAAAATTTGGTTCTTATGAACGGATAAACGGGCGTACTTAAAAAAATGAGAGACTTTTAAATCGGTGAGATTTGCATATATAGCGACGATAATTGCATGTCTCTTCATTTCTTGAGTTGAGTTGTCTGAAAAGAAAAATAATGTTATCAGAAAGTTGTAGCCCCATATATGCATGCCCTTAAATACCCTATGCACTCTGTATAGGTATATACCTATAAGGGCGGGTCGATTTAAAAATCGCTCATTGCTCTGTGAAAATCGTATTCTAGGGATCAAAATAAGAAACTTTGCCGAAGGAACCATACCTCTAAAACGAATTCTGATGTCTCCCAATTTGGGTCGAATGAAAAATCCCACTTTGACCCATTTAGAGTGCTCTAATCGAGTCCAAATGTATGACCGACCCCCACTAACTTTGGACGGCCGATCCACCCATGCCAGTGGCACACCCCTTGGAACTCCCCTGGGGGGTTATACATACATATATAATACAATAATTTCAAAGTATCACCATTTTTGACCTTTACATGAGAAAAGAAACTAAAAAGTTCGACCCAAATTGAGGGACATTAGAATTCGTTTTAGAGGTATGGTTTCTTCGGCAAAGTTTCTTATTTTGATCGCTAGAATATGATTTTCACAGTGCAATGGGCGATATTTTTGCCTCCCCACAAGAGAAACTAAAAGTTCGACCCAAATTGGGGGACATCAGAATTCGTTTTAGAGGTATGGTTCCTTCGGCAAAGTTTCTTATTTTGATCCCTAGAATATGATTTTCACAGAGCAATGGGCGATATTTTTATATATTTTAGAAGAAGAAAGGCTGTAAAGCATTTGATTATCTATTTATAATTAATTTTACGAAAAAAAAAAATCATATTCCTTCATATTCTTGGATCTGCAAGTTGAGCTACATTTACCTACGGTCAGAAACTAGTATCAACGTGTTGCTTAATAGCGTCTCTTTCAGTTTTAATCAATTGCAGGTGCCACCAGGTGCCACCAGGCGCCACTGATTATTTTTTGGCAATGATAATATGAAGGAATATGATTTTTTTTTTTCGTAAAATTAATTATAAATAGATAATCAAATGCTTTACAGCCTTTCTTCTTCTAAAATATATAAAAATATCGTACCCTAAATGAAAAATAAAAAATTGGAAGTCGGCTCAAGCAAAAAGACAAAAAACCACCAGTTCAATACTATAAAAAAATTATACTTTTGACATATCTATAAAAAAAAACTGTAAGTCGGAGTTTAGTAATTCTTTTTGATTTTATTGTTGGTTCTATTCTGGAATTTAGAAATACCATTAAACATTGCGTAGGTGGTATGTTGCAAATTTGACTTTCTTCCGCTAAATCCCCAGTGTGCGCCGTAGCCGAATGGGTTGGTTCCATTCGGAATTCACAGAGAGAACACAGGCTCGAATCTCGGTGCAACACCAAAATTAAGACAAAGTGGTTTCTAATAGCGGTCGCCCCTCGGCAGGCAATGGCAAACCTCCGAGTGTATTTCTGCCATGAAAAAGCTCCTCATAAAAATATCTGCCGTTCGGAGTCGGCTTGAAACTGTAGGTCCCTCCATTTGTGGAACAACATCAAGACGCACACAACAAATAGGAGGAGGAGCTCGGCCAAACATCCAAAAAGGGTGTACGCGCCAATTATATATAATATATACAGTAGACTCGGGGTTGAGGGAACTAATTCGTGCAAGGGTTATTCCCCTCAACCCAAACTTTCCCTTCAATTCAGATTGAAACTATACATGTACAGAAGTGGGCGGATTACAAATATTTTATTAATACTTATTATTTAAAGAAGTCCAATATAGTACTTTGTTTTTTCTTAGCTTCCAGTGATTTTTTCACTGCAATATCCCTGATATTGTTAAGAAAAATGATGTGTTCGAGCGAGTTGGTATTGTGTTTGGTTGTTGTTGTAGCAGCATAAACATTCCCCATACTTACATACGCTGAATGCTGCTGGAGTGACAGTCCTTGGCCGGATATAGATCCGGGTCGTTTCGGTAACGTAGAACCGACTGTCGTGGAAACGTATTGTGTTTGGTCCAATGGATTGCTTTGTCAAAAATTTTAATGGCTTCAGCTGCCTCTATTGTACACTTGTCGCCGTTTATTTCGTCATGCTCATCCTCATCAGAGGCCCTCAGTACCATTAGCGCAATTGTCATCTATTCCTGTCCATATTCTTAGTTCGTTGACACTTGGGTTTGACTAAAATAAAAAAATTATGGCATATTAAGTGCACGTGTAACTGTAATGATTGTGTTTTGTACCTGTGGAAATGCAGTTTCAGTTAAATTGAGTAATTCTTCTAATTCGGAATGTTGTGCAACTATCTGCTGTCTTAAAACACTGAGAGGCACATCAATCTCGATTCACTCATCATTGTCTATCGGATGTTTATAGTCATGTAATGGACACCAGCATTTTTTAATAACGTCGGCATCGACATCAAATGGCATCTTTCAAAGTAATTTTTTTTTTAAGTCGGCTATTTCGTCTTTACCAATAGCTGATTTTAATAAATTTGTTCTGTAGTGCAACTTGGTTAACCTTATTACATTCTGGTCCATCGGCTGGAGAAGGGGTGTTACATTTGGTGGCAAATATAAAACGAAAATTTAACCACATTCTGTTTTTAATAACTCTAACATCAAAACAGCTTTGACTGGTAGACCCTCGTGTATTATATTAGGAATGTGGTAACCTAAAAAACAAAAAAATGTATTTAGCTCAATTTATTATTTACCTATGTTATGATTCAATAATTTAATTTACCTCTGGTACAAAGAAATTGTGGAACCATTCTTCGAAAATGTCCGCAGTCATCCATGCTCTTTTTGAGCACCTGTAGTTTAACATCGAAAAGCTGCAATCACAACAGACAGCCAGAAGATTCGCCACTCGACTCTCACTCCTGCTCTCCGAAAGCACTGCCCAACAAATCGGCATGCGCGAGCAATGGAGCAACATTTCTCGTTCCCTACGTACCGCCGCCGAAGAAGAAATCGGATTCCGGCGAGCCCGAAAAAACAATTGGTACGACGAGGAATGTCATGCTGCCGCAGAAAGAAAAGATGCCGCTTATAGAGCCACGCTGCGATCGGGCGCAACGCGAGCCATGTGGGATCGCTACAGAGAGCTGAAAAAGGAAGAGAGACGTATTATCCGAAAGAAGAAACGAGAGGCCGAAATACGTGAGTGCGAAGAGCTTGAGATGCTGGCCAACAGGAACAACGCCCGAAAATTCTACCAGAAAGTTCGGCGGCTTACAGAAGGTTTCAAGACCGGGGCGTTTTCCTGTAAGAACAAAGACGGCGAACTGGTGACTGACGTACAGAGCAATCTTAGATTATGGAGGGAACACTTCTCGAACCTATTAAACAGTGACAACTGCGCATGTCACCGAGAAAGTGAAGATCCCGATACCCCAATCGTTGACGACGGAATTGTCGTTCCGTTACCCGACCATGACGAGGTGAGAATAGCAATATCACGGCTAAAGAACAACAAAGCCGCGGGCGCCGACGGACTGCCGGCTGAGCTATTCAAACATGGCGGCGAGGAGCTGGTAAGGTGCATGCATCAGCTCCTATGCATAATATGGTCGGATGAAAGCATGCCTGCCGATTGGAATTTAAGTGTGCTCTGCCCAATCCATAAGAAGGGTGATCCTGCAATTTGTGCCAATTACCGCGGGATTAGTCTTCTAAATATCGCCTATAAGGTTCTAGCGAGCGTATTGTGTGAAAGGCTGAAGCCCACCGTCAACCAACTGATTGGACCTTATCAGTGTGGCTTCAGACCTGGAAAGTCTACCATCGACCAAATATTCTCAATACGCCAAATCTTGGAAAAGACCCATGAAAGGAGAATCGACACACACCACCTTTTCGTCGACTTCAAAGCTGCATTCGACAGTACGGAAAGGAGTTACCTGTATGCCGCGATGTCTGAATTTGGTATCCCCGCAAAACTAATACGGCTATGTAAGATGACGTTGCTCAACACCAGCAGCGCCGTCAGAATTGGGAAGGACCTCTCCGAGCCGTTTGATACCAAACGAGGTTTCAGACAGGGTGACTCGCTGTCGTGTGACTTCTTTAACCTGATGTTGGAGAGCATCGTACGAGCCGCAGAACTTAATCGCTCAGGCACAATTTTTTATAAGAGCGTACAATTGTTGGCGTATGCCGATGATATTGACATCATTGGCCTTAACAACCGCGCTGTTAGTTCTGCCTTCTCCAAACTGGATAAAGAGGCAAAGCGAATGGGTCTGGTGGTGAACGAGGACAAAACGAAGTACCTCCTGTCTTCAAACAAACAGTCGGCGCACTCGCGTATCGGCACCCACGTCACTGTTGACAGTTATAATTTTGAGGTTGTAAAGGACTTCGTCTATTTAGGAACCAGCATTAACACCGATAACAATGTCAGCCTTGAAATCCAACGTAGAATCTCTCTTGCCAACAAGTGCTACTTCGGACTAAGTAGGCAACTGAGCAGTAAAGTCCTCTCTCGACGAACAAAACTAACACTCTACAAGACTCTCATCATGCCCGTCCTGACGTATGGCGCAGAAGCTTGGACGATGACAACATCCGATGAAGCGACGCTTGGAGTGTTCGAGAGAAAGATTCTGCGTAAGATTTTTGGACCTTTGCACGTTGGCAACGGCGAATATCGCAGACGATGGAACGATGAGCTGTATGAGCTTTACGACGACATAGACATAGCGCAGCGAATAAAGATCCAGCGGCTACGTTGGCTGGGTCATGTCGTCCGAATGGATACAAACGCTCCGGCTTTGAAAGTATTCGATGCGGTACCAGCTGGTGGTAGTAGAGGAAGAGGAAGGCCTCCTCTGCGTTGGAAAGATCAGGTGGAGAAGGACTTGGCTTCACTTGGTGTGTCCAATTGGCGCCGGTTAGCACGAGAAAGAAACGACTGGCGCGCTTTGTTAAACTCGGCCAAAATCGCGTAAGCGGTTATCGCGCCAATTAAGAAGAAGAAGAAGAAGTTTAACGGAGGCTGAAAATTTCTGAATGATCGTGGTTTTTTGGCTTGACCTATTACTAATTGCTTTAATTTGTGTTTGCCAGTTGCATTAGTGCACACTAAAACTGTGACTCGCGCCTTTTCACTTTTTCTTCCACACGCAGTTTTTTCATTTGGGCTAACGTATGTTTTGTCTGGCAGTAATTTCCAAAATAATCCAGTTTCGTCAGCATTATAAACCTGGTTTTCATCCAACTGTAATTCATTTTTTAGTCGCCAAAATTTTGCCTTGAATGCTGGCACTGCTTCTTGATCAGAAGAAAGTTTTTCACCGCAAATTTTCAACAATCTAATTCCAAATCTAGCCTTGAATCCATTTAGCCAGCCCGAACTTGCGTTAAAGCCTCTTCCATTTCCATAAATTTTTGTATGCAGTTCTTTAGCTTTTTCTTTAATAAGGTTTCCAGATATTGGAATATATCGACTTCTTTGAGTGATGAACCATTTATACGAGCTTAGTTTCCATATTAGCAAACTCACCCTTCTTCAGAGACTTCCGTTTAATGCTGCACGCTGTCGATGCTTTTAAAATCTTTCTTTTGCCATTTTTTATACGTGATATGGTCGAGATTTTGTTTTGAGGGGTAAAAACCTTTTCGCTTTCATAGTTAACTAGCAAAAGTAAATTTATCTTTTTATCACTATCTTATTTCGCACAATTGCTTCAACGCACTGAACCGAACTAAATAGCTTTACACTGGACAATGTACACATTATGCATATATGTATATGTATATACCAATCATATGCGCTTTGTAACATAACTGTAAAATAACTGAAATTGCATAAAAATTTTGAGGTTCCTTCTACTCGGTACTTATTACATTGAAGGTTCCCTCTACAGAGTACACAATGAAAGAATTTTTGTGGTCCCCTCAACCGAGTAGTTCCCTCAATCCGGGGTTCCCTCAACCGCGAGTCTACTGTATATATAATCGAGGCATGGGTTGGATTTTGGACTGCTCTCAGGACCGACAAGCTGCTGGTACATATGAGGACTTTGAAAGCGGTCTTTAACGCCATGATGATTGTGCTGCGGATGGTGGTCGCTTCTGCGGTGAACGCAGATACAATGTCTGGTAGTATTTGCGTTTTGAGGACGTGTACCAAACGCCCATTTTTCCGCTGGTAGATTTAAGTTCTCTACGTTCTTAAGAACTAGGTGCAAGGTAGAGGGAATACTTTGGCTGTTTTTAATTGAGTCTGATGGAAATGTTATTTTAGGTACCAAGCGAGCATGGATTTCGCGTATTATTTCCTCTAATGTTGGTAGACCCGCTTCTGCCAAAATGTTTTTTACGGGCGTAGTGCTGAAGGCACGTATGCACACCCTGGCGGCATTCTTTTAAGTGTAAAAATAAAAAAGGGGGAAAAAAGTTAAAATACTTTACCCTCTCCTTTATAGATATCCCTATCGGCTTTTCAAGCAGCATAAAAGGCGAGCGGCTGGTCATTTGTGCATACTTAATTATGACATTCTTGCAAATAAGAAATGTTTTTTTAAACCTCTGACATCTTCCAGTTTCAATTCACTTCGCTCACTAACCGGACCTCATCTAACTTGTTAGCACCCTACAACCATATCTTCCGCTTCATTTGCGCTTTGGTCAGACTGTACTTTCTACACTTATAATTCTATTCGTAAATTCTCAGCAAACTGCTATATCGAACCTCCTCCATTCATCTACCTCTTTACTACGCCTTTCACATTTCCAATATTAATCATGTTAACCCACAGTTTCCTCCTCCTCCAAAATCAGTTCAATGAGTTATGTGGGAAGCCATTCGCCAGCTTCCACGGCTACTCTGTACTCGTATGCGACTTCCCTTATTGCGCATTTTCGCCTTTTAATTGCTTAGCTTGAGTGAAGCTGTCTGTCAAATAGATTGTCACAAATCATATGCATCGTTAGCAATAACAAGCTGGATCTGCCAACAAAGCACCCTTACATACCCAGCCTAGGGTTTCTTTCACCAGCTTTGCCACCTCGGCATCACTTAAGCGCCGAATTTATGAGTTGAGAGCAACATGTGGCGAAAGTGATTGCTGCAGTGAGCAACTGTTGCCGCTTGTCAACGACCAACCGAAGAATGGATGCATGTTTTTGAAACACTCGATTGAAAATTAAAACCAAAGCAAAAAAAAAACAGCAATACAGTCGTGGCTTTTTGATTGTGTGTTTCTGTGTTTCAAAGAGTGAGTATTTGAAGAGCGCTTAGCAACATCGCGCTTGAGTCTGTGGCGATCGAGCGAGTAACAGCAAAGGTGGTGTCAGTGGTGGTGGTGGTGGATCATTCACACCTTCAGATATGAGGTGGCGTGGGGTAAGTAATTTTCCTCAGTTTTAGAATTATGTATATGTGTATGTGTGCGTTAAAAGAAATCAATATACATATGTCACGCAAGTCTGGTGAGACTTTGGATTTTAAATATTTGTTTTGCTACACACTTTTGTGACTGATCTTGAGTCGCGAACGTGGTGGTTTCGTTGTTCTGTTGTATTTGATTTTATGCATTTAGGGCGCAGATGCGGATGTTGAGGCAGCATGTTGCACGTTGTGCATACATTTACACACATACAAATATATGTACTTGGCGCTTTATTGATCGCATTTCCTTTTTCGTTTCATTCCCCACAAAATTTTGGCTTCCAAATATTCGGGTGTGTGTGTGTGTGTGTGTGCGCGGATGTTGTCTACTTGTATCTCATTTGCGCGCGCATGTCAACTGGTGCTTATTTTGGTTGTTTTTAATTTACTCTCAGGTGAATGAACTCTTCGATGCACGTTTTGCGCCTGCGTGACTTCGACATCTTACATTATCCTGTTCCTGTTTATGCTGCCATTTGAAGCATGAAAAAGTGTAGAAGAAAGAAAGCAATACAAGTATAGTTTAAGAAAAAAAAAACAGTGATTAATTTCACTTAATCCTGACTATTGTTTTTCTTTCTGGATTTCCTTTAATTGCACAAACTAGTGTGTGTTGTTGTTTTCAGCTGGTGACTACAAGAAGGTGAATGAACTGCAGGATACGTAAACTGTATAGTTACTATACCGCTGCACATGCATATGTATGTATGTATGTATGTGTGTATATGGGCACATGTAGTCGCTGGTTGCCGCTTAAGTCATAGTTGTTGTCACGTGATTAAATGGATACTACATACAAACATACATACGCACATCATAAGCAAACTGCAGTTGCATCAATGACAAGTTGTCTGTGTCAATTATGAAAATAAGTTGAGGTGAACGAACTAAGGACAATAATGAGCGGTGAAAGTTGAGGAGAAGAGCGATGATCTCATAGCTATCGGCGATGTAGAAGTGGAACACGTGCATTATATTATTAGCATTTACATACTAGGTTGCTCAATAAGTTTTGTGGTTGGATAAGAAAAACACAATTTTATGGATTGAAATACACTTTATTATTCAGTATAGTTTCCCTGAGTATCAATACACTTGTTCCAACGAGATTCCAATTTATGAATTCCATCCCTGAAGTGAAAATCTGGAAGGGTTGCAAAATACGCTTCCACAGCTGTTGGACCTCATCATTTGATGAAAAACGCTTTCCACGCATGAATTTTTAGGTCAGGAAACAGATGGAAGTCGCTAGTGGCCAAATCTGGTGAATGCGGTAGATGCTCCAACAATTCGAATTTTAATCCATTCAGTTTGCGATTCGTTTCTGGACTGTCTCAAGGCCATAGTCAAGGGAAAGTGTGGTCATATCGAGCAAAAGTACAATGAGTCTTAATTTTGTATTAATTTCACACAATTTTTACTTTGAATTGAATAAAAGTAACTTTCCGAACTAAATATAAGACCTTTTTAATTGGTTACACTTCGAAGGCTGGACCCTGTATATGTAAGTACATGTAGAAGATCTTATGAAAAATATCGTATAGAAGATTGTTTTGTCAACAGGGTTTGTCCGTCCTTAAAATCTCGTAGGTGTTTTTTCGCCGCCATCACCTTATTTATTCACCTTTAGATGTAGTCTCTAATTTTAGCCCAAATAGTCCCTACTTTTAGCCCAAATTTCCTTGGAAGCATACAGTAGAAGGCAATGCTCGCAGTTTACTGCATATATTTTTATTCCAAATAAAAGAAATTCGTCTCTTCGCAAAATTTTTACAGCAAAATTTGTGTCTGTTAATTTCCTCCTTTTATTGGCTGCTACATTCCAAAGTCCGCTATTTCCATTGCGCACGACAAATCGCATTCTTTTCCACGTCCGTCGTCGTCCAGCTAGACGAAAAAATGTCTGTCCAACGTCTGGCCCATGGCTTTGGACTATTTTTGGCACTTTGGTATTTGGCAAAGTGTCTAATGCATACACAGAGTCGTAAAAGTAAGAAAACAGGGATGTTGGGCGGCTGCTGCATTTGTTCTAGTCGGCGGACCTAGAAAACGCATTGCAACAAGCGAGCAGAAGAAGTTTGCGTGTTTAGGGGATTACGCTGCTGCGAGCATTGCCACCATCACTGCTACTGTGTGGCTTCTGCCGCGGCGGATGCAATTGCGGTGACTGTGGCTGCTGCGGCTGCTGCTACTGATGTGATCGTCGCCGTCTGCTCGTGGTGCGTGCCAATACTGCACGCACGCACGCACGCACTTTGGGGGGTTGCTGTTGTGCCAGCAGCCACCAGCTACCAGCAGCACAGGCGACTGTCAAGATCGCTGCGATCGTTTAACGGATGTGCTGCTTCTGTGATTCCTGCTAGTATCGCATATACTTGATGTATATACAAATGTACCTATGCATGTGCATGTATAGTAGATATTCGTTCTTTAGTTCGAGTCCACTTTTTGATTGTTGCATTCCAAATTGGTTCGTTGATGCGCACGCTTGCGATCGGTATACACAGTTTCGGGGTGCTATTTATTGATCGTGTGAGATATCGGTGACTAATTGTTGTGTGGATTTTTGAATGAATATTTAAATTTAAATTTGGAATGTCTCAAAAGAGTATAAGTGATCGTAAAAACTATACTTAGATCGAAAACGTTGAGTGAAATTTATAAAAAAAAAAAACACACAAATTCAAACTACTTCGCAAAAGTAGTAGCTGTGCCTCCAGTTGCGTACTCGGATAAAACAACCTTTGTGCTAAGAAAGCTGGCTAAACATATTTACAACATTTTTCTAACACATACCAACAAAATAAAAATTTATATATACAAAAAGATATATACATACCTACATATGTGGTTCGTGAGATACATTGAACAAAAAAAACATAAAATTCGAGACCATCCTTTAAAAAAAATACTTAAAAAAAAATTATAGTGCGTGAGTTGTACAGAAATACGTTATTCAGAAAGTTCAATTAAAAATAATTCTCATTTCAAAAAAATCATATTTCCAACGTATGACAAAAGGTTCCTAAAGATGTGTATAAATACTTAAGTAATTCCTTATTGCTCAGTTTCACCAAAGATACACGCGCCAAAAATTCGTGGATAATACTGGAAGTGTAAAAGTTTTAGTGTTAAGATTATTTAAAAAATAAAAAAAAAACTCGTAAACAACATTAACTAGAGTGGACCTAAAGTAAAACTGGTGTTGGACCAAACTGGTAAGCATCATTTGTTTTTTTTAATAAAAATCAGTATGGATTAATCTCCACTAAAGTGGAACTTGTTCTAGAGAATAATTAGGCATTGCGTTAAATAACTATAGGGTCGGACACTCGAAGTGTGACCAATTAAGAAGGCCATAAATTTCGTTTGGAAAATACTGTTATTCAATTCAAAGTAAAACATGTGTGAAAATAATACAAAATTAAGAATCAATTTATTTTTGCTCGATATGACCACCTTTTGCCTTGACTATGACCTTGAGACTGTCCAGAAACGAGTCGCAAGATGCCGAATGTGACTTGCAAGTATGTTGGCCCACTCGTGGAGAATGGCTTTTTTTCAGCGTCTTGAGACTGGTGAACTTTTTAGTTCAGACTTTGCTCTCCAAAATGGCTTCAAGAGAATAATCTATCGGATTCGCGTCTGGGGAATTTGAGAGCCGTTGTGTGGAAGTTATGAAGTTCGGAACGTTGTTTTTTAGCCATTCTTGGTTCACTCGAGCTTTGTGAGACGATGCTGAGTCCTGTTGAAACTTCCATGGTCTGCCACCGAAATATTTGTCTGTCCACGGCTTCAAATCATTCTCCAGAATACTTTCCCGATAATATTCCGCATTTACCTTGACGCCAGGCTCAACAAACGATTGGCGAGCGCCCATCTGCGGTTACAGCCTCCCAAGCCATTACCTGTGGCGGATGCTGCCTACTGGTGGCCAATCGATGACTCCAATTCTTGTATGAATGATCGGTTAAATAAACCCTATCGTTTTGGGAGTTTACGAATTGCTCAATTTGCAAAATTTTCTCGTCAGAAAACACAATATTCGAAACACGGAAATTGACAGCTTTCGGCCGAGCAAAGCAACTCCTTCACTCTCTCAATTCTGACTTGTTGCTGCTTTGGTGTGAGATCACGCGCTTTTTGGATTTTGTAAGGCTTCACTTTGAGATTTGATTTGATTTTTCAGTATGCGCCGGATACTACGGTTAGATATTTTCAGCTCTTTCGCCATTTGATTGGCACTTCGTCGGGGATTTCGCTCAAGTCGCTTCTTCACTTTTTGAACCATTTCACGTGACGTAGCAGTCTTTTGATGAGAACCTACATGAGGTTTCGCGATGCTACCAGTATCATTGTAACGAGTAATGGTGCGATAAACAAAAACTTTATTTGCTTTAAGGTGCTCGAGCTCAGGAACAATCGTTGGTTGTGATTTTCCAACCAAATATAATGCAATTCGACTATTACGTTTGAAATCCATTACTGATTTTCTTTTGTTCATTTTCTTACTTCCACGCGCTTGTAAACAATACTTCATTAAGCCAACTAATAGACAGTTGATGCCCGCGCATAGCGGGCCCTGTATAGCGCAACAATTCCCCATGCCGGAAAGAGGAATTCCTGTTAAGCTACTTTCGCTCAGCATAGTAGACTTGAGACTTTTAACTGGTTACTTTACAGGCCACTGTAGTTTGAGATATCGCTTAAACGAAATTGGTCTCTCCGCCGATTCATCTGTCGATTGTATGAAGTGGAAAGCTTCAGAACACATTCTTTGTGAATGTCCTGCACTAGGCAGAAAAAGGCTACACCAACTTGGCGGTGTTGCGTATAAATTATGGAACAATAAAACCCAGAATGTTCTACAATTTTTAAAAAACCTTAAGGGGTTAGGGGTAGTCAGAATTAAAAAAAAAAGATTTGTTTTTGCATTTTATTAAAGTTTAATATCTCAAAAATATTGTGTAAAAATTTGAAGTGAATCCGACAAATACTTTTCGAGTTATTCAACAATTAACAAAGGGCGCTCCGGAATCGATAGCAAAACTTTAAATGCGTCCGCCGTAGCCGAAGTGGTTGGTGCGTGACTGCCATTCCGAATATGGGGTATGTATGCTCGAATCTCCGTGAAACAACAAAATGAAGGAAAACATTTTTCTAATAGCGGCCATCCCTTGGCAGGCAATGCCATCCTCATAAAAAATATCTGCCGTTCGGAGTCGGCTTGAAACTGTAGGTCCCTTCATTTGTGCCAAGCACCCAAAAAGGGTGTTAGCGCCAATTATATAAATAGCGCAGGGACTTATTGACAAGTTTTAATTTTTTTATTTGTTTTTTATTTAAATTTACTACTTTTTTATGAAAATATAGTGCATTCCTCTACAAAAACCATGTATTTAAGATTCAAATAAAAAAACAAAATCAACAAATTTCGATTATAATTTCAAACTTAAAAAAAAAAGAATTTTTAACATAATTTGGAGTAAGAGGTTTTATAGTCTACTAAATTAGTATAATAAAGTGGAGGTTAAATTCTTTTAAAAATTATGGTTAACATGCGACGCCTACTCTCAAGATTCTCTTCGCAATTGCCAAGCGTCATCTAAGCTGAGATTTGAGCAATTTTTCATGAGTACATTAACCTCACGAAGGAGATGTATTCATCTGTAGTAGTAGCCAGGCATGGGTGCCTTCGCGCTTAATTCTACGCTTGTGCGGGATTGCAGGTGATATAAGCAGGAGACGGCTAAATATTAGACTTCAACTCACTGGGGTTCAAAATCGTCACTTCCAAGACAAGATACAAAAAAATCGCATGCGAAAACTGCATCTCCGAGAAATTATAAATAGAAAAGTTGTCGGAAAAAATTGAATCAAAGTCCGGATGTCTGATAGAATTGGGCTGAGAAACGATCAGGAAATTTTTATTCCCTGAGAAGTGGTGATATCCGCTGTAGTTGGAATAGGGCGATATGCGAAAGACTGGAAGTGTCTTTATGCTAACTTTGATTCTTTGGTCTCTTCTATGTTTCATTATTTTGGGAATTATTTTTTTTAACTCCGTATGGGCCCAGTTTAAACCCACAATTTAGTTTCAGACAATAATTAACAGACAACTTCCACTCCCACTCTGGATATGCTTCTAAGCTTGCCTCCTCTGCATGTCGTAATCAGGAAAGACTCATTTCTGGATAAAATGCACAAGATAAAGAACTAATACAACCCTTCCCCCTCACTCTTCAGCAGAAGAAATAACCGAAGATTTACAAAGTTAAATTTCCCTCCCAATTATAAGACCTGCTTCCCAAATAGATCCAATTGAGTCACGGAACCTTGAGGACCGTCATAAACTAGCCCTCTCTAGTAAACCATTTATCATCACCGTCATAAATGATATAAGGATATGGCAGCTGCAATACTTAGCATGGCTTTTGTGGCATATAAACTAGAAGGATCCTATTTACCAGCAAGGCAAGGTAACTAAGTTTTTGCAGGCTGAGGTACATGCCATAGAACTATGCCTAAGACAGCCTTGAAATCACATGAGTGTACGTCCAAGCTTGCGTCGGACCGTCTCCAACTACTAATAGAGGTTGCGTTCAAGCAGCGGGTGCACCATTTATGGATAACCGGCCAAAGTAAATACATGGGTACATGGGTACTACAGATATTCTTGCGAGGTGTCCTCGCACTACCTTGAAACTAACAAGACTAACTAAGATGAAAAGTAGGAACCAGCAAATGTAGGAAAATCAAATAATTTGTAAATATGCAGCCCAGACTTCGCTTTCTAAGATCACCGTAGCTGAAATCACTAGAACTAAAAATCATTCCGAGGCTGTTTAATATTACTTGGTTCAGTGAAAACTTGTAACAACTGTAATAGATGTTTGCTGCCCTAAAACAATTCTTGCCGCAACTTCAAGGTGTATTGCCCCTCTATGACCAATCTAATCGCATCTAAACTAAGATCCAGTATTGCTTGGTTCAAAACTTAAAGAAATGACGGCTGCAGCGGCAGGCAGTGGAAGGATCAGGTTTTAGAAGTCCGTTGGGGCTTTAGAATTCGACATGAAAATTTAGACTTTAGGAAGAAAATTTTATGTCAGATATCCATTGCGTGAGCAATAAAGTAATCCAGAGTGCATTCAAGGAGGTTTGACGAATATTTTCTTTACTGATGGGTCCAAGAATGAAGTAGGTTCTGGCGCTGGATAGTACTTAAATGAGAGTACTAAGTATCACTACGCTATGGGAGGAATGGCAACTGTTTTCCAAATGGAAATTTTTGCCATTCCGAAAGTAGCAGAATGGATAATTGAGAGGAGATGGAGCGGAAAACAGATTGGAGTCTTTAGTGACAGTCAGGCTACACTAGAGGCTCTGGAGAACGTAAAGTAAACCTCAAAGATTGTTCAATAATGTAAGAGGAAGCTTAATTCTGTTGCAAGACAGAATAAGCTCGTACTTATATGGGCCCTAAGACACTGCGGGGTTCAAGGGAATGAAATTGCCGATGAATCGCCCAACTGTGAATCAGCGATTCTCCCACAAGGACCAGAGCCAGTAATCGGAATCACTTCTACAAGAATCATGAATTGGATCAGCGATTATGTGTGAAATTTACATAAAGAGCGATTATCCGTTCTGGAACGACGCAGAACTGCAAGGAATTTTGTGACTAGCCCGAACAGCAAATGGACGGACTTTCTTCTAAAACTTGGAAGAAAAGACGTGCGTCAAATGGTCGGTATTATTACAGGACACAATCCACGGGGTCAACAAATGACCACCATTGCAATTATTGAGGACCCGATTTGCCTGTCTTGCTTAGAGTAGGCGCGGATGGCACTGAGCATTTTCTTTGTGAGTGTCCCGCATTTACTAGAGCAAGGCTATGAATTTTAGGTTCCGATGTCGTGAGAATGAGTAAAATTCGTTCTCTCAAACTGAAGGATATTTTCAGATGTATCAAAGAATCTGGAAAATTCTCACAGGTCTAACTACCTCAATTCCTCTATACTATCCTATCTTTTTCCTTCTGTTACTTATCTTCTTTTCTCCTTGAGTATCTACCGTTTCATTTTCCAGAGCTTTAAATTTTTTTTCCTGATCATTCCTATGAGGAGCATAGGGCCTCGACAAGATCCTTCCATCGTGCACGGTTCTGTACTGTTGTTTTTGCACCGTCCCATGAGATGTCGGCATCTGCTAGTTCACGCAACATCGACCTTCTCCAAGTGTTGTTTGGTCGACCGCGACCTCTGCTGCCTTTAAATACAATAGACTTTTTAGCCTGAGTGTTTTAGGAGTTACCAAATCTCTCGGTGCTTATTGGCTCGACTTTTCAAATTTCAAAAAAAAAAATCAAATCTGCTGAGAAGAGGTGGATAATAGAAAGAAACATTGGTTGTTGTTGCTTTTGCAGATTCCAATATTGTTCGAGCAGCTCTCCTATTCTTAATTTAAAATCCCCATATTTTGTCACACTTTAACACCTTCCAAGTGGATTATAAAATCAACCTTTTCTTATCTTAGTTTTATCATTCAATTGCATTCTCACTTCTCCTAATACATTTCCGCCTTCTCACTCCCTTAGAAGCACATGACAGTACATACCCGTACACACATACATTTGCGTTTTTGTATGCGCTTACACTCACCCGCTATCTCACCCATTCACTTTCACACATTTTCCAAGTACCCACATAACTGATCAAGTTCAACGCCATCAACAACAACAAAAACTATCAACCGCAGCTACAGTTACTCCCTATCTATTCACCTAAACAGCCGCAGCACCAAATTTCCCCGATAGCCATACGCCACTGCCGCTATCATCTACCAAAAGTAACAACAAGAAAAAATGCATAACAATGACAAAAAATGCAACAAAAAATAAAAAAATGTGAAACACAAGAGAAAAAAAAATGCCATCAACAGCATCAAATCGAAAGTAGTTCAATGCGCGATGTCAGTGTTTTGTTGTTGCTTTTATTGTTGTTTGTATTGTTCGTTGGGGTCCTGTGTGTCGTTGCATCTTCAACTAGCACTGTTGCTGCCGGCGTTGTTGTTGGTATGTTGGCCCCGTCTGGCTAGCTGCCGAGCGTCACTATCACTCAACGGTTGCCTATCTTTGCACGCGCCGCTCTATTTTCGGCAACTCCAATTCCCTCTGGCTGACGGCCACGTAGTCGCATAGCACTACGAGTGTTGCGGTGGCTGCGCTTGTCTCAGCGTAGAGGCATTTTCCTGCAGGGGAAATGCAGGCGGGGCTGGGAGAGTTGACGCAGAAATTTCAGTTTATTTTCTTTTGTGTGCGTTAATGGGTATGTGTTTGTTGTTTATTTTGCAACTGGAAAATGAAATGCACTGAGAGAAAATATGATTGTTTGGTTACGGTACTAAGTTTTTTGGGGTCTCCAGAACGAGCCTAACAAACCTGTTAGAGTTTTCAAAGAATAGGTGAATAGGTTTATTTAACCAAATAATTTTATTTTAAAAAAATGTCAGCAAGGTTCTAAAAGAAAAATATTTTGAACGATGCTCTGTTAGTGTAGTTGTTTTTGCCATATATTAATAAGAATTTGCTGTTATAACAACATAAATATTCCCCATAAATTTTTGGCGATTTCTGCTGACGTGACATTCCTTAGCCTTACATAAATACGGCTCGTTCCGGTAATGTAGAACCAACTGCCATGGATAGTGTGCTCTTATACCTACTTTTTACCGCATTCGTGGCTCTATATTTTCCAATCGAGGTGAAATTATTTATCTTGGTGTTGTATTGCCATATTAGTAGGCTTGATCGTGTCCAGAAAGTCTTTGTTTTTGCTTTTCATTGATCCAATTCCATCCTATAAAAATCGGTGCTTGCTCATTAATCTAAAAGGACTATTCTCTTCATTCCCATGACAGCCGGTTTTACGTTACCGGAATGACTCGGTTTTTTAAACTAGCCCTGCTTGGTGTACCGTACCTCACCCCCAATCTATCGTCACTGGAGCAATCCTACATAGCATTTATGCTCCAAATATTTCTCTTCAGGGCTGGTTTCGAACCCAACCCTGGACCAAAAGTATTCTCGGTTAGGTGCCATAAGTGCAACGGGTGGTGCCATCTTAAAATCTGCTCAGGTCTTAAGGCAAAGGGTGTGGTCCACACGGTATTTGGCCACTATTCCTTTCCTCACTGTCGTTTTCGATTTGATAAGTGGGTCGATTCACATCCCATTGCTACTCGAGAAAATAAGTTTTAATATTTCTCAGAGAACCTTACAAAATCGTGATATTTTCTGGTTAGGGATGGTTAGAACAAATTATGTTCCGATTTTTAGCACTTTGAGTAAACTTAATATGCTTGCAAATCAAATTCTTCCTCAAAGTACCACTTCAAAGTGTTACTAAATGAATTGTTTAACTAGTTTCTAAGTAATCACTAAACTATTTCTTTGTAAACTTTAGGAAATGTCACATTGTCTGCATTAAAACGAAATAAGTAAATTATAGGTTTAATTTATTTTCAATTGCATATTTTGGCATTAATCTTTTAATTATAGTCTGCAAGAACCACTGAACTTTTAGATTATTTAATGAATAAATAAATAAATATTTCAAATTTTTATTTTATTTCTTTTTATTTTAGTAGAGCTGGTAGTAAAACCTCTTTGTTCTTACACGACAACGCCCCGGTCTTAAAATCTTCTGTAAGCCGCCGAACTTTCTGGTAAAATTGTTGGGCGTTGTTCCTATTGGCCAGCATCTCAAGCTCCTCGCACTCACGTATTTCGGCCTCTCGTTTCTTCTGTCGGATAATACGTCTCTCTTCCTTTTTCAGCTCTCTGTAGCGATCCCACATACCTCGCGTTGCGCCCGAACGCAGTGTGGCTCTATAGGCGGCATCCTTTCTTTCTGCGGCAGCATGACATTCCTCGTCGTAGCAATTGTTTTTTCGGGCTCGCCGGAATCCGATTTCTTCTTCGGCGGCGGTACGTAGGGAACGAGAAATGTTGCTCCATTGCTCGCGCATGCCGGTTTGTTGGGCAGTGCTCTCCGAGAGCAGGAGTGAGAGTCGAGTGGCGAATCTTCTGGCTGTCTGTTGTGATTGCAGCTTTTCGATGTCGAACATTCTTTGCGTAGGTAGATGTACGTTTTTTGCTGCACAGAGGCGGGTGCGCAGCTTGGCTGCCACAAGGTAATGATCCGAGTCGATGTTGGGTCCTCGGATCGTGCGTACATCTAATACACTAGAAGCGTGTCTTCCATCTATCACAACATGATCGATCTGGTTTCGCGTTTTTCGATCAGGAGACAGCCAGGTAGCTTGGTGTATCTTTTTATGCTGGAATCTGGTGCTGCAGACTACCATGTTTCGGGCCCCGGCGAAGTCGATCAGCCCCTGTCCGTCACCGGATGTTTCGTTGTGCAGGCTGAATTTTCCGACTGTGGGACCAAAAATTCCCTCCTTGCCCACCCTGGCGTTGAAGTCGCCAAACACGATTTTTATGTCGTGGCGGGGGCAGCGCTCAAAGGAACGTTCCAAGCGCTCATAGAAGGAATCTTTGGTCGCATCGTCCTTCTCTTCCGTTGGGGCGTGGGCGCAAATTAGCGAGATGTTAAAAAATTGCGCTTTGATGCGGATTATTGCGAGACGCTCGTCCACCAATTAAGAAGAGAAGAAGAGGTAGTAAAACCTCAAATACTCGAAAACGTAATCGGACGTTGATGCTGCAGATAATAACGCTGATTAGATGGTTACTTGATTGATAATTCTGAGTTATAAAATCTAATATTTTCATTGACAGCTAGGCGGTTATCAAATATGTACTTGAAAAAAAACTTCCTTGCTTTCGAAAGTGATGAGATTGCTGAGATGCCTGAAACTAGGCACATTCCAATGATTCTTAGTTATAGCACCATAGAACGCAACTGTAAAACTCACGTGCTGACTCTTTTTGGTAGTCCCCTTCCAAATACTGACATTAGGGGCACACCAGGTATCCCCTTACAAGTCAGCTAACTAACGAAAAGATTTCGGAGTTAACGTAGTGTGTGGGAACGTAGTGTGTGGGAGCCCATCTCCCTATTTGCTCGGCAGCTTTGGCCCAAACATAAAATCTTTACTCACAGTAGGCAGAACATTGGCCTAAAAACCATAGTTTTTACTGGACCATAAAACTTTACACTGAGCTACCAACAGGACACTGTAAACTTAATTAATACATGAAAAAGATACGTGCGATAGAAAACGACTCCTGTAGACTCTGCAAAGAGGCACAAGAAACAGCAGAACATATTCTATGCGACTGCACAGCAGTGGCACAACGCAGACTAAATTAGCTGGGAAATGGGCTATAGATCCAAACCTCCTGTTAGATATCAAGCCTACAGCAGTTTTAGGATCAATCAATAATAATAATACTGGACCTTGCTTGATTGCTTTACCAGATTGGGTGTTCCTTGGAACCGACTTATGTAAAAGTTGCCACCTTGTGGAGCGAAAGAGACTACAAAACACCTTCTTTGCCACTTCTCGACATTATTTATTTCCATATTTCATATTTTCATTTCTTTTATAAACTCTTTAGTGACAAAATCGTACAGACTAAAGGTACAAAATGGCTTAAAGATAATACTTGACTATAAAACTTAAAAGTAGTTTGATTCCAGCTTAGAGAAAAATAGAGATCTAGGGCAAAATCAAGATCGAGACTATTAAGAACTTTGTTAAATTAATTATGAGTCCTAGTAATGGCTGCGTTATTTAAATAACTTGATTTAAAAATTTTAAAATGCAACGGAAAGTGAAAACGCAAAACACTTTTTAGAATATGGGAACTAATACAATCCTGAAGATCTGGACAATCAATGTTACGACAGACAAGGCAACAATGTAACAACAGATAAACACTAGAGACTGCATTGCAGACCTTGGCATACATTTCCTTAAGGAACTCAATAAACTGTGAGCCCCGTAGCTTTTAAGGCATTCCTCGCAACCCGAGTTGCATGAACGGATTTGTTGTCTTATAGAAACAGTATTCCGCGATTCCGGTCGTAACTCAAAAAATTAGCGTACAACTAGCCGTTTATTGTGTCCTTTTGGGCAAGTTTTTTTTCCTTATTCACTTCCCTCGGGAGCATAGGGACTCGACAAGACTCAGTCTTGCGTTCGTTTCATTAATCTATTTTGATTTCTGACAGGATAGGATTAGACTGCCGCTTCTCTTCTTCTTCTTAATTGGCGCGATAACCGCTTACGCGATTTTGGCCGAGCTTAACAAAGCGCGCCAGTCGTTTCTTTCTCGTGCTAACCGGCACCAGTTGGAAACACCAGGTGAAGCCAAGTCCTTCTGCACCTGATTTTTCCAACGCAGAGGAGGCTTTCCTCTTTCTTTGCTACCACCAGGTGGTACCGCATCGAATACTGTCAGAGCCGGAGCGTTTGTATCCATTCGGACGATATGACCCAGCCAACGTAGCCGCTGGAACTTTATTCACTGCGCTATGTCTATGTCGTCGTAAAGCTCATACAGCTCATCGTTCCATCGCCTGCGATATTCGCCGTTGCCAACGTGCAAAGGTCCAAAAATCTGCTGCTACCAGTCCATTGCTTAGGAGCAACGCCTTCTTTCTGATTGGAGCGCCATCTGTGTTTCACATTTTTCTGCCAGAAGGATCACACTGATGGTTGGGGACATCGCTAAATTTGGTGTGTCTGCGCTTTTACCGCGGTTACCCGCTTCCTCTTGCTGGCGCCACTGATCCAATGTGTAACTGTTTGTTTTTGCTTGCCACAATGCAAATAATGCGCTGACTATTGTGCAGGAGTGCGGATGAAAAGCATAAGTTTTTGGGATGGCAGGCTAGCGCACTTACACTAGACTACCAAGGCCACGTAATAAAATGTTCTCGTTGTCCCAGAAAGTGATAGCTAAAATTTTCGAAGCCTATTTTACCAATGAGCGTTCTATGTCAAGGGATCCAAATAGTTGGAAATTATTTAACATTTTTCTGAGAATTTGTTTGTAAGATGGAGTAGAATAATAATAATAATAAAAAATACCCTCGGCAGGCAATGGCAAATATCCGAGTGTATTTCTGCTATGAAAAAACTCCTCATAAAAGTACCATATTTGCCGTTCGAAGTGGGTTTTTAGTTAAACATTTTTTTTTTTAATTTTATAATCTAGAGACCTTTTCAATGCTGAAAATTTTGCTATGGAGTTTTTAAAGGCAAATATTTTCGATTCTTTTAAACATTTTTATACCATTTTTATCTTTTTTTATTTTTTAGAATAAAATATAGTTTTTAAAAAATTTGGGAACATTTTTGGGAACAATTTGGGAACAAATACCCATCCTTTTTGCACTGGCATGTAACTTTTCTTAGAGCAAAAAAAGATGTTTGTCCAGCAGGTCATCTATAAAAACTAGTTTTCCGACTCCCGGAGTTGACAACCCCAAACCATGACAGAATATTTTATGTTTTACAGTGGATGTGAGGTTTTTGATTCGCAACTCTTCGACTTCCGCCCTACCATACGCTCCATACGCCAAATTTGTCCTTAAAGATTACGGGTTTCCGAAACCCAAACTTTAGGTTTTATAAGTGTTGGCGCATAAAAATTGCTTATCTTTATTTAATTATTTATTTTTATATAACTGGCTTTTTCTGCGCTTCGCTATTTTATATTTTACTATTCTGCACGATTTTAGTTTTGAAATGATAAACATCCACCCCTCTATAGCTCGTCTCAGGCTACGCCTCTGTGCAGGTATATAAGTATGTATGTACTCATATATTGGTATACCTAAAAATCAAATCAAACCAATGTTAAAAAATTTTAGAGACAAAATTTTACCATTAAACATTTTTTCATATTAAGTTTCGTAGTGTTTTGATTTCGTTGCTAGTGTAATAGTCTGCTCATGACTATCTGAGTACCTTGGTTTATTACTTTCCAATACTTCTATTATAGATTTTCTCTCAGTGTACAAATAGTTTTCCCATTCAATTGCAGTATTTGTCGTGTATTTTCGAGGGAACGTGCCTGTTAGCCAGTATTTTCTCTATAAACATTTTGCCGTTGTTTATTTATAACATTCGCGTGTGTGCCATACAAAAATCTTCAAATGCCGCAGCTCGAATATACGACTATAAGCAGTGTGTAATTCCAGCAGCTCTGCAACATTGGCAGTTACACCGCATAAGACAACACCGCGGAGCGACAACCAGCGCAGCAGCAACAATCTCTAAAAATATATCAAGCGCAAAGGAAGGAGCATCACTGCCGCATCAGGGCCATAGACATTGGGAGCGTTAGAATGCAACTATGGGCGTGCGCTGTAAACATGCGCAAACGCGTATCTACATAGGAGTACACTAGCTGGTGCCGTGCCTACTGAGGGTGGGTAAGAGGGTGCGCGACAGCAACTAAACGCTGCTGTCACTACAATAGTGCAATGACATTGCTGGAAGAAGCTGTAAGTGGAGTAGTGTAACGACACGCGTGCGCTCCTAGAAAAATGACAGCAACTTGCAAGTCACAGGCAAAGCTACAACCATACATACGTACGTACATATGTATGTGTGTATGTACTTATAATGAAGAACTGTGTGCTTGATGCACCTTCTACAATGCGAACGTTTGCAGCGCTGCTTTCAATTTCAGCATCCGTTTGAGCTGCGACGTCGCTGCGTTGCAGGGGGTTAGAATTACGAGTGTACTTATACATTTGATGCTACTTCCTCAGAAGTAAGCAGCTGCGCGTATAGCTTATTGCTTGTTGTCGTTTGAAAAGGAAAACTTCCGTCATAGAAATGCTTGTTTCATTACGCTGGATAAGCGATCGCCTTAATGTGTGCTATGCAAGGGGAATTGTTATGTAGGTGTTGTTGTTAATATTGCCTGCCGTAGTAGCAGCACTCTCGCATTGGGGGAGCTATGTACATATGTATGTATGTATGCAAGTTTGAGAATTTTAATGTGCACTCCTTCATTTGACTGCACCGCACAAGTATTGTCTCCTCAACTTTCTACCCTCAATCGGCGATTGTGCTTAATGTTATACTCGTATGCATGAATGTATACACATACATGTGTATTATATGTAGTTACTATTTGTTAAATTTTATTTATCTTTAAGTTGGTGTGAACCTGGAAATTTATGTAAAAAAGGTATTTGTTGTGTAGTTGTATTTGTTTAGCACTTAAAATCTTGAGTATAGAAAATTTGTAGCTTAAATATTGCAGCACAGCGAAAATATATTTTTAATTACACATAAGACGAGTGCAAGGACCCCCCATCGCAAGACACTTTTATCAAGATGAATGACTTGAGAAATGCAAAAATGCAAAGTTGGTATAGCGCAAAGGCTTAGTTAATAATGAAATGTCTCTGTATGTATGTAAATTACAGTGTGAAAAACATTACCTTAGGTGCGGGGTTCATTGAACTCATATTTATTCACTATTTTTGCCGCTGTCACTCAAAGTTTCACATTAATTTCCCGTAAAACTGTACAAATTAAAAACTAATCCGCTATGTCGCTTTGTGATGAATCAATAAATAATTTTTAGTGTCTTAAAAGGGGTTTCAGGCAAGATTTCAATTGATCTAATAAAAACAAGTTCATTGCGTTGAAAACGGTATTTTGAAGTGAAAAGTTTAGGAGGGTCATTGTCTACTCTGGGCCTGCTAAATCAGAGCCAGAGCTTAAGGTGTCGGAATTTTTTTAAAGCTTATGAAGTTTTTTTTATTTCCACTGAACAGTTAAGGGATTAGACTGAACAGTTAAGGGATTAGACTAAACTGTTAAGGGATACCACAAGGCGTTGTAAGAAATAAGCTTAGTTGGGACATTTTTTTCAACGGTACTGCGAAATAAATCAAAATTCGGAAAATCGTATTTTACTGCACAACTCAAGGCGAATCCATACAAGGTGACCTCGCTATAGTAGCTGATTTGTTTTTTCCCCGCGATTTGCTCGATTGAATATCAAAATGTATTGGCTTTTTTGTTGTAGTCTCATTTGCTAGTTTACATTCTCATTGAAATTAGGACAATCAACTACCGAATTGCAAAAATTAAATACATGTAATTGCTATCGTTGTTCTATAAAAGTCACCTTCTATGAATTCGCCATGGGATATACTATATCTGTCGGTTCTGTTCGTTCATTTCGTTGCTGGTCAGAGAAGCTGCTGCTTCGGCTACTGTTATTGTTACATTTTCTGCTAACAAGAATTACATACTGTAAACGAACATATAAATTTACTCCCTGAAATCATTTCATATGCGTTTTCTCCTCAAAAAAGCTCGACATTTTTTTATAAAAATAAAAATATGGAATACCATACATCGAAAAGATTTGTTCTGGCCGACTTGAAAAATTTAGTTTTGAGAAAATTTCTCTCAAAATTGCAGTATTTAGACATTTTCCCCAGCTTAATCCTCTGAGTTTTTAGTTTCTGGAAAAATTCGCTAAAAATTGCATTATTTAGATATTTCCCCCCAGCTTAGTCCTCTTTTTTAAGATAATAGACTATTAAAAAAAAAAAAATTATTTCGTTTTTAAAATTTCTACAGTGACCTAAACCCTTAAGGCAGTAGTCTGCGGAAATACTCATTTTTATAGATATTTTTTAGGAATTAAAAAAAAAATTCGATCGTTTTGATTTTATAGTATGTTATTATTGACATCAAATAGTATACAAAAAAAACTTTTTTTTACATATTTTTTTGTAGTAGTGTGGCCCCAAAGTAAGCGCCTTAAAAAAAGATAGGTGGCTTGTCAACAGGATTCTACGGCTCATTAACTAGGTAGAGAGCGGTCCGCGTGTTCCTGTACCTCAAACTTTAAACTCATTTAGCTCGAGAAAACAAAAAAAAACTATTCAACCCAATCGTCTGAAATTTTAATATGTGGTTCACAACATCAATGGCTATCGTCCGTACTAGAATCATAATATTATTTCAATTATTTCGTTTTTTTTTCTTATTAAAAAACTGAAAAACCCCGATTTTTAGAGTGTGAAATTCAAAATCACGCCATTTTTTCAATATTTTTTTTTTATTCTAGTAGCGGAACATAGTTACATCCATACTGATTATTAATTTTTTTGGGTTTTGTGTTTCAGACAAATAGAAGAGCCAAAATGGACAACACCGTCCAGTTCCAATTTTTCTGGAGGGTCAACTTCAGCGCCATTTTTTAAATTATTAAAATTAAAAAAAAAAAAAATTTTTCATTTTGTATGTAAAAGAAGTTAAATAAAAAGACTAAAAAATTTAAATATCGTTTTTAATTTTTTTATTGTAAAAAAAAAATTCCTGAAAATACCGTAAATTTTCAAGCGTTTTCACTGAAATTAAGAACAGCTGATTATAATAATTAATGTCTACTTTTGAGGTTTACCCAAAAAAGAAGGCTTTCGCTGCTATTCCTATACATATATAGACGGTAATTTGCACCTTTCAGGCTTCTGGTTGATTTTTTTACCTTTTGCTATTTTCAAATTTCATTCAATTCATAAGGTATGCAACTGACCAAAAATAAAGGAAAATCATTTTTCTGTACGAAAATTCTTCCAAACAAAACTAAAATAATTTTTAGTTCTGGCTACGTCTGCAAGTACTCTCTAAACAAATTTACATTAGTGAGTATGGCCAACACTGTTAGCATAACATTTTCTGTAAGAACGGTAAAATTGTGCGAAACAGGCACTGCAAGACGCTGATCGCCAGATGAGTAATTAATTGTTCAGTGCTGAGAGAATTCTAATTCAGTACTGGATAATCAAAACTGATGCCAGTGTTGCCAGAAGTGGAGCTATATCAAAATTAAAATATTTCAAAATTAAAATGCGTACAAGCAAATTTTGAAGGGAAGGCAGGAGGAGAAGGGCGGCACTTGAAAACTTTTAAAATATTTGGCCCACTTGCGGACAATGGCTTTTCTCAGCGCCTCGAGACTGGTGAATCTTTTAGTTCGAACGTTGCTGTCCAAAATTGCCAAAAGAGAATAATCAATCGGATTCGGGTCTGATGAATTTGAGAGCTATTATGTGGACGTTATGAAGTTCGGAACATTCTTATTTAGCCATTCTTGGTTCACTCGAGCTTTGTGAGACGGTGCCGAATCCTATTGAAACCTCCATGGTCGGCCATCAAAATGTTTGTCTGCTCACGGCTTTAAAGCAACCTCCAGAATACTTTCCCGATAATATTTCGTATTTACCTTGACGCCAGTCTTGGTGAAAATGATTGGAGGGCGGCCAAATCATTACCTGTGGCGGGTGCTGTCTCCTGGTGGCCAATCGAAAACTCACATTCTCGTATGAAAGGCCAAAGGCCAACCCTATCGTTTTGGGAGTTTACGAATTGCTCAATCTGAAAAATTTTCTCGTCTGAAAACACAATGTTCGGAAATTAACCGCTTTCGGCCAAGCGAAGCAACTTCTTCGTTTTCTCAAGTCTGACTTGTTGATGGCCGTGCATCAGCTACGCGAGCGGTCTGGAGTTGGTTACTCTTCGAGTGCCGGACCCTGTATTATGTATTTTTGGAATAATATTAAGAATTTACGTAGCTAGATCGATTTGAAGATACCTCCAAAAATGGAGTTTTTTATAAATAAAATAAGTTTTTAAAATTAATTTCTTCAAAAAATCAGACAGCTGACAAAAGTGCTAAACTAAGGCCTGCATACATTTTTTTTTTAAATTGTGTCAACGGAATCGAAATAACCACATATGTTTTTAAATTTATCAGCTAGTCCCAAACACATCTATTCGACTTCTAATTTTCCATTACAATTTTTGTTTTTCCAGTTCCTCAACTCATCTCGCTATGTTCACCATAATCGACAATCAGTCTGCCAGTAATTCTGGTAGCGATTGCCTGGACCACAACGAACTGAACACCTCCTTTACGTCAGATTTAATGACTCAGTCCTGTGAGTTTGATGCCTCCTATCACATTTACAATGAATTGCAATATGCCACCCAACAGCCGCAACCCCAACGTCCACCACACCAACCATTTAACACCCAACAATCGGCCTGTCAACAACAATCAGCCAACTTACAACCATCCAGCAATGCTATACCAATACAAACTGGTATTATCTATGGCTTTCGTACGCGCCATCTTTCCTGTATTGAGGAGAATGATTCTGATTCGCTACACTCCACCTCGGTGCCACAAGCGCTTGAAATGCTGAAAAATGTGGATGAGTGCTTCAAGCAATTGGTGGTCGATGCTGATGACTCCACGAATTCTACAACTATGAATTCTATGCTACTGCAAGGTATGGACGATGATGGTATAGCTATGATCGATGAGACGCGCCTCTACGATTTAGAATATTTTGATGAGTTGAGTGTGAGCAAAACCGCCGCGGCAGATACTACGCTCGATGTGAGCTATACTAGTCAAAATAGCGAAGAGTATTGGCAAAGTACCACTTCGGATCCGGTGCATGTCGTGCAGATGTCACATATTTATAAACAACCCGATATAATGACCACTTCATGTTATGGCGCTTTGAATAGTTCATTCGACAGTGAATGTTCGGCACTACCACCTGCCTATATGAGTACGTCGACGCCAACTAAGCAGAAGTCAAAAGGGGGAGCTTCGTCGGATAAGGTGGAGGCGCTCTATGCTACGCCGGAGAAAAGGCGTGAACAGAATCGTAGTTTTGATTCGCAGACAAGCTCGATTTATGGTGGCACAGTTGGTGGAGGTGATGGTGCAGGGAATGTCATAGAGCTAGGCAATGGCAATGTGGGCGGTTTGCCTAATGACAGCATCTACTCCTTTTCGATGACTTCGGGTGTGAGCGTCAATGAAATGTTGCAGCAAATGTCGTTGCCAATGGAGTTGGCGATGATGGACTTGAATGGTGGTGGTGTTGATGGCAAGGAGAATCCGGCAGAAGAGTTGAGTGAAGAAATGGCAGCTAAGTGTTTGAATGCAGCACAAAATGGTAAGTTAATGAAATGTATATTAGTACATGAGAAAGTTCAGTTTTAAAATTTACAAAATTAAAAAACAAAAAAATCATATATACATACCTATTTTCAGTTATTTTTGATATTTTCTTTAAATTTATATTTCAATAAATTTCTGTAGCAGTAAAAGGAGTCAGATCTCATAGGCCCTTACATTTAAAGCGCGACTTTTATGCACGAGAGATTTACAGGCCTAAGAGGAATAAATATTTATTATGTACATCTGGCAATCAAGTTGGATAGGAATAAAAATTAGAACTGATGTCAGAGTAGCCTGAAGTGAAGATATGCTATACAGAGTACTCTCGTTAACTCGAAATTCGAGGCACTTTGAAAATATTACGAATTATCGAGTGCTTGAAATATTAAATGGTTCGAAATTTTTGAGGGAAATAAATAAATAAAACGAAATATCAAATGTTTTCCTTTAACTGCTAATGTTTTACGTATTCATAATGTGAATTAATTAATTTTTGAAAAGAACTCATTTATACGGGTTTGCTTTAAAGCCCATTGCTGCTGCTCAGTCTTTTCAATAATTTTTTTAAGGAGAAAAAGTGTCTGATATGCTGTTTCTTCAGTTTCGTTTAGTAGACAAAAGCTTTATAAGTTATCGAATGAGGCTCTTGCTACTTTAACTAACACCTCTGCCAAATGTTCTGATGTATCATCTTCATCGTTGCTCTTTT
Source organism: Anastrepha obliqua (assembly GCF_027943255.1). NCBI lineage: Eukaryota > Metazoa > Arthropoda > Insecta > Diptera > Tephritidae > Anastrepha > Anastrepha obliqua. Next base: position 107,555,981 of record NC_072894.1, on the reverse strand, counting down.
CATTCGTATCTGTCGCAGATAAAATTTCGCTATTGGTTAGTGAACAGCAACATCTTAATCCACTTGAACATAGTCAGAAAAACTCACACCGCTGATATCAACTACTGGTACCATTGATGGTTTTTCATCATCCATAACACAGGTCAACAACGTTTTGTTCTAGGAAAGTGTAGGGTCATTTTCGAAGTAAATTGCTCTATCACGTCAAAATTTTTAGATATCCTAACCTAAAAGTGCAAAAAACACTGTTTTTGCCCATTTTTGAGGTTATGTAGCTACGCAGATTTTGCTCTTCATAAAAAAGTAAACATAGTCTTTTAAAGTATAAGTCTTTCTCTTTCAAATGCCGTTGAGTTTGCTTAAATATCTTTATTTTTCACTGAGATATCGCATTTTGAAGTTTCCATGTTTGTGAATTTTTCGATATTCGAAAATCCATTGAGATAACATGAGACGTGATACGGTCGATTACATAGTTGCACAAAAAAAATAGCCAATTAGACCTACATGTATTTTTGGTCGCTGAATCCGAATCCGAAGTCAAAAAAATGGAAAACCCATCCCAACCCCTAAACCATTACCAACCACCCTTACCAAACCGCGAGCAGGCTCACCTTCTGACCCGCGGAACAGCGAATTAAATTGGAGACTTCAAAATGCGATATCTCAGTGAAAAATTAAGATATTTGAGCAAACTCAACGGCATTTAAAAGAGGAAGACTTATAATTTAAAATACTATGTCTACTTTTTTATGAAGAGCAAAATCTTCGCAGCTACATAACCTCAAAAATGGGAAAAACAGCGTTTTTTGCACTTTTAGGTTAGGATATCTCAAAGTCCTGACGTGATAGAGCAATTTAAACCCCGGATTCGGATTCTACGCAAAAAATTACTTCGGAAATGACACCTCACTTTTATAGAACATTCCGAACCCATTTTTTTGCAGACCTGTGTAATTATTTGCTTTTTATTTTCAGCAATCGTCAAACATTTATACTTTTTAGGACTCATATTTGATACAAATTTTTAATCTGTATACCAACGAAGCGATTCGTGCGGAAGCGTGCGTCAAAATGTGCCTAGGTTTTATGCATTGAGGAGTCCCAAAATTCAAATTTCTTACTAACACACCAAGAAACTTTGCAAATAAGTGCCAGCCGTCCTGTAAAACACACTTTAGAAATAAGAAATAATGTACACAAAAATTTATATTTTATTTATTTATTAATTTTTTTTTTTTTATTTATTTTTTTTAATTGTTGTATTATTCAAGAAAATTTTAGTGAAAAATATCTTTATAAATAAAATTCACGTATGGTAAGTTGCGAAGCATGTTTTGCAAAGCGGTACTTGGCACTCTTTACATATCGTCTTAGTGCGAGTCTGAATTTTTTGAGAACTGCAATTGGTACAACGACGTCGTGTAGTACCATCAACAGGAAGGTGTATTGCTTTGCCTTTGGCAATTTGTGGTGTTCGTCCAGGTTTTGACCGACGGACGGCTGTAGTTTGTAAGCCGTCCTGGATCAATGCCTCAGCTAAAATAACTAAAAGCGATTTGAGTGGTATCTTTTTTCGGTTGAGGTCGTTATAAATAGCCCAGGCGTTCACTGCTGTCACCTTTATCAGACGGTAAAACACTTTTTTCCACCACTTATCCGATTTCCTATCGTATTCATAAAGGTCAGACATCTGATCAGCCAAGTCGACTCCTCCCATGATCTCCCTATAAAATTTTATTTGACTTGGACATTGCACTAGAATTTTTTCTCCTATTTTAAACGTTTTTGTAATATTAGTCACAGAAGGTTCCTGACAATTACTCAATACCAATACTTCTTTCGTGTCGTGTCTGGTCTATACTTGAATGTCTTGGTATGTGGTTTGATATTGTACAGTTCCGAAGTCCATAAACAGTTTGTTTTAGTACAAAATTTTCATCGCGGGGGTTCGAAGCGACATCATCAATGTCGCTTTCAGTATCGTCGGTACCGCTGTTAGAGCTCAAGACACCACTAGGTAAGAATCTCTCGTCAGCATCCTCATTCTTCTCGTCTACTGAATCTTCGCTATCACTTGAAGTACATAGTGCAATCACTTGGAAGAAAATTGTCGGAAGCGAAGTCTTCTGAGTCGCTGGTACTATGAGCTTCGTCTTCCAGGGTTTTTCGGATATCTTCAGGGTCCATTTTCTTAGGATAATATAAAGTTTTATCAAAACGAAGAGTCACATTCTGTAGTATTTATAAGACTAGTGGTACACTATGTATGTACGACTATACCGGACAAATAGTACACGTTAGTACCATATGCTAAAATAAGTGCAAAACTATATTTGGTTTATAAATAGTTACATGCAGAAATCGTAAACACTTTTAAAAACCTCGAATTTGTTAACACTTAAAATCGAATGTAAACAAATGAGTAATGCCGAAAGGTAACAATGTCTCACAACTCCCCATTTTCCCCTACTCCCGCAGAAATTTCATATGTATTTTTTCACATAAAAAATTAAAATAAAAAAAATTTCATATGTATTTTTTTACAGAAAAAATTAAAAAAAAAATCTTTCGCTCAAAATTGCAGTATTTTTACATTTTTCCCAGCGTAATCCTATGAGTTTGTTATTTTTAAAATAATAGCGCATTTTCTATGCAAAAACAATTATTTTTTCCAATTTCTACACTGACCTAACCTCTTAATTTGAAAAATATCAAGCGTTTTCAGTAGAATGAAGTTAAGTCTAACAACGGATTGTGATATTATATTTCACGTTAACATTTTTTTGGCTAAATAAAAAGCTATAAAATCCGATAAAAAATTATTGCTTTCTTTGAGATATACAGGTTGAAAAGTAAGAAACGAAAATGAAAAAAAAATTGAATTTGTAAATATTATTGATTTTTTTCGATACAATCTTCCTCAACTTCAATAAATTTAATTATTCCAATAATTCTTACATAATTTTACACCATTTACGTTTGCAGCAGTTCCAAATTGCTTGTAAACAAATAATGAATTGATGGATTGAAATACAATTTTTTGTGTGTTCAAGTCAATCAAAAAGCTGTTTCATACTTTAAAATCTTTCTTTCAATATTAAATACATTTACATTTAAATTACATTAAATACATTCATATATTACAAAACACGTTTTAAAACTTCGAAACGTTCGGCGTGCACGACCTCGATTATGAGCACTTTTGCTTTTTGGTTAACCGCCTTTACTAATGAAAATAAAAATCTTCTCGTTTATTCCAATACCTTAATGAAATCTACAAATGTGTTTTTTTTGTAAACTGCCGTAATTAAAAAAAAAACAGTCATTAACCCATAAACATTCTAAGATTGCGAACAACATGAAATCTATTCAACGCATACATCCATAAAAATTATATTAAACAACATTTTTTATGTCTGTTAATTCTCCCATTCAAAGCTGTTAAGCCGCTACTGGTAATAACTCTTCTTATCAGCAGTTGCCAATAAAACTCCATATGTACGAGAACAGATGTAAATGCATTTGCATGAGAGCTCCTAGTTTACAGAAATGACAACAGCAAATACTGGATTAATAACAGACGCGCATAACAGCCTCGCTGTAATGATATTTTGAAAGATTAAATTTACTTGCCGAATGATGAACAATCAATAGAAGGTGCTTATGAAATGTATAAAAAATTTACAAATTGTGATTATAAAAATTTACAAATTGTGCGTAGAAGGGTGAGTTAAGCAATAGTCAGCTTATGTGGGAGTGCGTAATCTTTTTGGGTAAAATTAAATTTATTTTTTTAAATAATTTTTTTTGCGATGGCGCTTTATCATCATGCAAAATCCTAGAATTATTTGCCCACATATCCGGCCGGCCAAGCACATACTAATGATCCGATGGCGCTAAAAAGTAACAGGTGTGTGGCTTACAGTTCTATCAGCATAAGAAAAAAATATGAATCGGTTCCCACACACGCGGTTCGTTTAAATTAAACATTCCCGGTACTTTTTGATTATAGGGTACACCTTCAAATCACCAGTATACTACTGGAGCGAACACAATAATAGTAACAGCAGCGACACCTCTCTTATAAATAAACAACGCGAAAATGGAGGCAACTCTGCGAAGATTTAAAACTCGCTTGAATTTATTAAAATACTCAAAATTTCGAAAATTCCTGGGAATTTGATTGCTTTCTAGAATTAACAACACAAAAAAGAAATTATCCAACACTAGAGATATATTTTCTTACTTGGACCGAATACTTTTTAACCCACCCTAGTACATAATAAATGGTATTCAAGCGGCTGGAGCATATTAAACGCATAGTTATAACATTAGCAATAAAAAGCCCACATATGGAAGCAACAACACTGCACAAGTGAGAAAAATTATGAATCATCAACACATTTTGCGACAGTCAGGATGCATATCAGCTAGGAGAGTTGCGCAAGCCAAAGCCAAGCTAAATGCTATTTAGACGATCTACTAACACAGAACAAACAATAAAGGCAGGCACTTTGTTACACGCACGTAAAAGACACCAAACTTGCTTGAACGCTGGCTGTTGGCCGCATGCGCCTTCACAACATTTCATTTAATAAAAGTAGTTTCTGGATCAAAATGTGTGCTTAAGGTGCGACAAGTAGGCGACTCTCGAACAACAGCAAATGAAGCTTGAGAAAACCTGTTGTTGGCAATGTAATTAAATTGCGCCAAACATACACATTTCACCGAGCACCACAGCCAGCGGTGAGTGTCATCATAATATCAGCTTGCGTCCGCTAAGTTACGACGCTTCCCTCCATGCTTTCGCTTCAGATCGCCCTTTCGCGTGCTGCTTCATCATCCTCATCCTCATCATCATCATCATAGCCATAGCAGCAGTTGCCAGACAATGTAAACAGCAAAAAAGGAAAAAAAGAAATAATAATAACTAATAATAAAAGAAATGCAAGACAATGCAGTAAATCGCTAGAACTTGCAAGTATCTGTTTTGAAGCGAGTCTCCGTCTTTAGCGTTGGGTAGAACTTGTATTGTTTGGCAGTAAGTTTGTTTACTTGTCCACCGAACGGGAGGCTTGCAACCGGCCGGCTGATGACCGGTTGGCTGGTCTGCTACTTGAAAGTGTGTGAAGTTTAATTGTGTTGCCACAACTAGTGGCGTGATAATGATGCACCAGGTAGTATGGAGTAGTAGATGTGAGCCTGAAAAGTATTACTGAAATTTGAGACTTTGAACGGCCTGGAAAACAAAAGGGAATGGAGGCGAGTGGAGTTGGCGGAGTTGCTTACCATGGCTACTCAAGTAGTATACAAATTTGTATGTCTGCATTACTGTGACTTTTTTGTATAAATTTTACGATACTAAACATATAAATAAATATAAAAAAATGTAAGTGTAAAAAAAGAAACTTATTTCATTCTCATTTCTCCCAAACGGGGTTTAACTCTTTTTCCTAAACATCCGCTAATTCACGCAGTTTATTGAAGCTAGAAATCGCAAAGTGAGGCGCATAGTGATAAGGACCCCCACATACAAAGTCAAGTCCAAAATAAACAAGACTGAGCTAAAATAGAAACGAAAGGAGCTTTGTTCTGACAACTTCGAGTCAATTTATTCAAAATAGTTTTCTCTCGCCTCGATACACTGTTTTGCGTGATCGAAACACTTTTCGAAAGAGTGTTTCAGGTCATGGACCGGAATGTCCTTCAGGAGGTCGGCACAAGCCTTTTGGATGGCCTCTACGGACGCAAAACGTTTTCCTTTCATGGCCAAATGCAATTTTCCGAATAGATAAAAATCACAGGGAGTCATATCAGGCGAATATGGTGAGTGATTAATGGTTAAAATGCGAGTTCTAGTCAAAAAATCAGACTCAAGAGTGCATCGATGAGATGGTGAATTATCATGCAATAAGCGCCAGTTTCCTTCTTCGCGGTATTCAGGGCGCTATTTGACGAATGCGAAGTAATAAACGCTTCAAAACGCCAAGAATGCCCGCTGGCACGAACTCCTTGTGGACAATTCCCTTGGAATCGAAAAAACAAATGAGCTTCGACTTGATTTTGAACTTCTTCAAACGCGATTTTTGGGGTGGTGGCTCGTCTGCGGCCTTCCATTCGGCACTTTGACGCTTAGTTTCAGAGAAGTTCTCGTCTTTTCGTCTCTTTCGAATGTTGAATTCTGAGAAATTTTCGGTCCTCAGTTAAGTTGTGCGGAATGAAACGTGCACAGACCTTTCGTAAGCCCAAATGATCAGTTAAAATGCGATAAATCGAGATATTCAACTGCGATTCCATGAATTTCAACGATGATTTCGGTTCATATTTGACAAATTTACGAACAACTTCGATGGAGTTGAGTTCAGGCGGCCCGCATACTCATTGTCATTTATGTCCTTGCAACCATCTCTGAAACGTGTAAACCACTCATGAACTCTGGCACGAGATAGACAATCAACGCCATACACTTTTTTCATCAATTCAAATGTTTCGGTAAACGTTTTACCGACTTTGAAACAAAATGTGATATTAGCTCTTTGTTCGAAACTCATTTGTGTACCGATGACACAAACATACTGACACTTTAGACGCAATAACTTCGCTTCCACTTAACCGAATGTCATCAAGTTTTCACTGGAAGTCAGCGAGGGATGTAACTTTCAACGCACTAACTCATTAAATAGATGCCGCCATCAAAAACACTTTTATGACGCCAGTCTTGTTTATTTTGGACTTCACCTTGTATTAATAAGTTTTCACCATATTGTTTTTTTCATATTAATTTTAATTATTTATTTTTTTTTTATAAATTTTTTTTTTTATTTTATTCTATAACAAAAATCAGTTTAAACCAAGTTTCAAGATTTGTCAAGTTTCATAAAAATTTATTATTATTATTTTTATTATTATTTATTTTTTTCATTACATACATATGTATATAAGATGTTAAAAAAAAAGTAAAGCTAAATAAAACTGAGTGAATTATTTAAATAATATAATTATTAAAAAATGTATATTTTACAAAATTATAAACATGACATTTTAATTAGAACAGTTAGAAAAATGTCATGAAGAAAGAACTAAAACTCCGAGACTAAATAACAAAAAAAAATGCTAAATCAAGTTACGAAAATGGTAATCTGGCCATACTGGAGCTAAAATCACGTAACTAGTTGTCAAATTCGCTGAGCGCAAAGTAACGGGACCACGATAGGCGTCATCTCATTATTCTTTCCATCATGAGTATAGCTATCTAAAGCTTTTAGAACTGATTGGCTGTCCGAGAGTATTTTGATCTTTACTCTCTTGTGGTTTCTACGTTACATGATGTTTGCTGCTTCCATTATTGCGTATAGTTCAGCTTGGAAGATAGTGGTGTCCCTGGTGAGAGTGTATGATTTGTGGATTCTGGGCCCCACTACTCCCGCTCCTTGGTTTTGAATAACTTTTGTACTAAATAAAAATAAAAAAAAATTTTTTTTAATATATTATTTTGCTTGTAATACAAGGTGGCATCAAATTATTCATCCACTTTTGTTATTGAATAACTTTTGTACTAAATGAAACAAAAATTATTTTTTTCAATACAATACCTAAATACAAGGTGGCGCCAAATAAGTCATGCAATTTTATTTTTGAGTAACTTTTGTACTAAATAAAAAAATTCTTTTATTTTTTTCAATATATGAATTTATACCTAAATACAAGGTGACATCAAATTAATCATGGAATTTTGTTTTTGAACAACTGTTTTACTAAATAAAATTTTTTTATTTTGTTTTTCAATTATTAATTTGCATGTAATATAAGGTGGCATCAAATTAATCATCCACTTTTGTTTTTGAATAACTTTTGTAATAAAAAACAAAAACTATTTTTTTCAATACATGAATTTGTTCCTAAATACAAGGTGGCGCTAAATGAATCATCCACTTTTGTTTTTGAATAACTTTTGTACTAAATAAAACAAAAATTATTATTTTTTTCAATACATGAATTTGCACTTAAAAACAAGGTGGCGCCAAATAAATTATGCAATTTTGTTTTTGAATATATTATATAATATTTTTACTAATGAACATTTTATAAAATATGATTTTAAGTGATGGACCTTTTTGTTTTGGCCTTTACGCGCTCCATTACTTCTCTGTTTCTACGCTGCAGCTGTCTTCTTCACCAGTGGCAAATATGTTTGACGTACGACGCTATTTGTAAAACTTATAAATCTTTCGATAGGGTGATTAATTTTGCGCCACCTTGTACCATAATATAGTGACCTATAAAACTACACACTTGAAAGTTTTCAAAAAGTTCTGTTTAAAAAATTCGAAATCTTAATGAAAATGTGTTGATATTTTTTTTTTTGTTGCACAAAGTTGGCCACTTTGAAATCCAAGTATGAAACAAATTAATTGTAAAAACTTGCCAATAAGATTTAATTTATTTATTTATATAAAATTAGTTTACAACAAAAATTTTAGAAGCAATTTCTGGTTCGACTTTTAGCAGCTAGGCCTTAACCTTAAATTGTAAAAAAATGTAATAAAAATGTTAATATAAAAAAAAATATCAAAAATAAAATATAATATAAAAAATGTAACTTCCTCGTTCTGATTTCAGCACAGCAGCCTTTAAACTTTATTTCCTTAACGACCTCCAGTTCAAGTAGTTTATTGAATATCCAGAAGCCACACTAACCTGCATAAGTCAGACGAATAGGTTAGTTCTTGAAATGAATAAGTGAAGTATTTGGCCAAATAGTTCCGAAAAATTAAACCATTATAGGACATTCCATGGTTCTGGTGCAGAAAACAAAGATTTGCCCAACAAAAATCTGAGTTTTACCAAACGATCCATGTCACACAAAATGTATAATAACTGTAGGTAATAACATATAATTTGTTTCGTATCATCACTTTGAGTAGCCAAGCTCTTGAAAAAACATCCGATTTCAGCAAAATTTTCGACAATCTGAAAAAATGTTTGAGTTCACTGTGGCTTACTCATTTTACATTCCCCAGTTTCTCAGTTTGTTAATGTAATAAGCTGTGAAAATCCATGGGTATCCAGGTTTGGTCGACTACTAAAAAAGTATTGGTGATATGAGAGCCTGACTGCCATCGCCAAAGCAACCCAGGCTCGCAGATGGTGTTCGAAGCGTTCAATGCTTCTGTGCCGCCACGAAAGCTGCGGCAGAATAGGTTTTGCTTTGAAATCCATTTTACTGAAATGGGCAGTGACTACTAATATTCGCACTCTCGTGATTTTATATTAATATCTTAGGGATAGACCACATCACATAAAGTTCACCAGATCGTCTTGGTTCTTTACGCTAAATTTAATTCCCCAATATCTGAACGGCAATATTTTTTGTTTTTGCCACTTGTTTCACATTTTCATTCGATTTTCGAACTCTTTCATTTTTACTATTGATTTTTTTTTCTCTGTTTCATATGAAATATACCCGTATTAGAAATAAGTTTTAGATTACAAAAAAAAATGTCTTACTGTATACCCAATTCAATGCTGGAATATAGCCAATGGTTGTTATATTAAATGAAAGGGAGGATCAAATATTATCTTATCAAATTTTGATCAGATTTCTAGTGCTGCCTTACAAGTGGATTCTGCCGAATATCGTTTGTTTGCCTGTTTAAGAAACTTTATTTTAAGCTACAGTTTGCAAGGAGGCAGATTCAGGCCTGAATTATGCAAGATTATAAAAGGTAGGCGGCCGCCGTAGCCGAATGGGTTGGTGCGTGATTACCATTCGGAATTCACAGAGAGGTCGTTGGTTCGAATCTCGGTGAAAGCAAAATTAATAAAAACATTTTTCTAATAGCGGTCGCCCCTCGGCAGGCAATGGCAAACCTCCGAGTGTATTTCTGCCATGAAAAAGCTCCTCATAAAAATACAAAAAATATCTGCCGTTCGGAGTCGGCTTGAAACTGTAGGTCCCTCCATTTGTGGAACAACATCAAGACGCACACCACAAATAGGAGGAGGAGCTCGGCCAAACACCTAACAGAAGTGTACGCGCCAATTATTTATTTTTTTTTTTATAAAAGGTATTAATGAGAGGCAGAGAGACTGTTTCGCACGATAGTCGCTTCTACGTTACCCTTTTATATCCGGCCAAGGACTATCACTCGAGCAGTATTACCCGTACATGCATTGGAAATGTTTATGCCACTACCACAGCAAGGTTCTTTTCTTCGGCGCTTCGTACTGCTTAGCCTTGTGTATTTCTATACTACCCTCCTTAGCTAACCTAAAATTTGTCTGCAGTGGTCTCTACTCTCCACGAATTTTGACAGCATTCGAGTAACCAAATTTCCACCTGACTATGAATCTTATCTTTTTCGCACTCTGGTTCATTTTGAATAACCCGACTCTAGAAGATATCACACACTCTTTGAAGGTGTATTGGTTAAAAATCCTTAAAAGAAATTAACCGTTGACTAATTCCGGTTAGGTTAACCGCCTCACACATATTAGGATATAAATCATACCTGCGTGAGAGCAAGACAGAAATACCTTCAGGGGTAGATGCTGAGATGATTTTGCTTCATCTTTCACCCAGCTTCCGCAAACGAGACTCGAAGTAATGCCTAATGGGCAATATCTGGATAAGAAAACTTCCAATATTAGAGAGCTGCTTAGCCTCGGAAGTTACTTTGAGCCCCTCCGATCAGCGCAATGCCAGAAGGCTCTGACGAGCTTGCAAGCTGGTGATTTTGACCAGCGCTCATTGAGTTGATGCGAAACCCTGCTTTTAAGGAATAAACCGCAGTTAGTTAAGGAAACTCCGATTCTCTCATTGCGCGTGGAAACCAACTCACGCGTTGTTGCTCTATATATGTACAGGGAATGCTGCTGGAGGGACAGTTTTTGGGCGGATATAAATCCGGGTCGTTCCGGTATGTCTATCTAGCCATACGCATAATTGGGATAAAACAATATTTAATTTCAAATTGGTTTTTGGCTGGATGAATAAGTTAGGTGAGTTTAGGTAGCGGAAACTCCAATTCATATCTTTTTTGATTATGCCAATCCATGTTGGAATATATAACCGAAAGTCCGTTTTTTCAATGGCGCAGCTACCCTCAGTAACCGGTGTGAAACGTCTGAGTGATGAGTAGCTGGTGTACTCTTAGTTGCTTAATAAAATATAATAAATTGTTTGATAAGGGTTTTCCAATAAGAGGTGTTATTTCCGTAAAGGATCAATGGTTGCGTTGCTTGTGTGGCACGTAGCGCCGTCTGGTTGAAAGTAAACATTGTCCAGATCAATACCATCCAATTCTGGCCATAAAAAATCGTTAATCACCTCTCGATAGCGCAATCCTTTCACCGTAACTGTTGCTCCAGCTTCACTTTCGAAAAAGTAAGGTCCAATGACTCCGCCGGACCATAAACCGCACCAAACAGTCACACGTTGAGGATAGAGAGGCTTTTCAACAATAACTCTTGGATTTTCTGAGCCCCAGAGCCGACAATTTTGCTTATTGATGAAGTCAGGATCATCACTCAAGATGATTTTCAATGGAATTCCAGATCATTTTCATGCACGTCAACGACCCAATCAGCAAAGACACGAAATTGTTGATGATCGGCCGGCTTGAGTTCTTGTGTTAACTGGACTTTATAAGCCTTAAGACCCAAATATTAATGCAAAATACGGTGTAATGTCATTTGTGGAATGCCTAATCCGAAAGAACGACGAGGAATGGACAAACCTGGGTTTTCTTCAACACTTTCGGCAACAACAGCAATATTTTCGGCTGTTCTTGAGCGACGTGCACGGTTTTTATTCTTCACGTCACTAACTTGTCCTAACAGCTGGAATTTGTTTACCAATTTCTGTATTGCGGTTCGACAAGGTGCTTCACGATGACCCAAAATTGTTCGAGTTCTACGAACCGTCTCGGCCAAATTTTTAACCATTTTTAAAGTGAATTTTAATAATTTCAATGCGTTGTTTAAGCGTGTATCGTTCCATTTTTATTAACGACGTAGTTTCTACTTGTCAAATATCAAAAAATGACAGCTTCAAAAGTGACATCTAACGAAATAGCGGGCTATTCAAAATAACACCTGTAATTTTTTAATAATTGCTCAGAAATCCAATAAATTTTCTACTAAGGCATTTGTTGAGAATATTTTATTTTTGCACATCTTACATATAGTACACTCAGCAAAATAGATTTTGACAAGCACCAGCAGTTTTTGTTTTCCTTCTGTTTGCTGTTTTGCTGTTTCGGCACCACTTCGTCTTGTCTAGAATGTTGCAATCTTACCGGTACACACGTGAGCTGCTCAAGACAATGAACTTATTAAAACGCTGCAATAACAAAGAGACGCAAGGCAAAAGAGTATTCGTAGAGAACAGTCATGTTAAAGAGAGAACGGGAGAGAATTTATATTGGAGACTAACGTAGACATTAATTTATGTTGCTTGTGCAGCTCGAAAGATCTAACTTAACGACAGTGTGTAACAAAGAGATGAGCTGCTGTGAACGCAGCTGATGGAAATTTAAATTAAGAGAAACTTTATGTGAAAAAAAATACCCAATAAAGAACTAAAAGTTTTGTATGTACCACTTTGAATGAAAAGTTGCCGGAATATAAATATTTAGAAAATGCAAAATACAATTTATTCCTCAAAATTGATATTATGGTCTACAAAGTACTCCCCATCAACTGCAATGCACTTATGCCAACGTTTGATATAGCTCTCGAAACATTTCTTCAACTTTATTTACGGTTATTTTCGATTTTTACATTAACTTCTTTCGGCTGTGGTTTTTTGACTTAAGATATTGCAGAGAGCCATATCAGGGGAACTCGATGGCTGTTGGATGGTACTCGCTTCGTTCTTGGTCTAACATTTACGGTTAACGATAGAAGTGTGCGACGGTACATTCAAATGGTTCAAAATCCACGAGCTGTTTTTCCACAAATCCTTTTTTTGGGTAATTGCTTCACGTAAACGTTTCATAACGCCTAAATAATAGTTCTTATTAACTGTCGGACCTTCGGGCAAAATTTTGAGGCGTACAATACCGTTGTAATTCAAAAACAACGTGAGCATCGCTTTCCTTTTTGACTGAAGTCGACGAGTTTTTTGTTTGAGAATTCGTTCAGTTGGAGCTCTCCTCTCTCTCACTCGTCTGATGTCTGTATTGTGTGGTGCACTCATAAACCTACGTCTCGTCTCCAGTAATGATGCGTTCGATGAATGTTGGGTCGGATTCAGCTTTGGAAATCATGTTTTTGGCGATATCAACGAAGTCCATTTTTTGCGTGAAATTCAACTTTGGGTTGGGCACTTTGGGCCAACTTTGCAGCAACACGGCGCAAACCCGAAGCATTGACTATAATGTCCTGAACGAATCCATAAGTAATGTTCAAGACTTCTGCCAACTCTCTGATGGCTAATTTGCGCTTATTGATCCACTTTCTTTTTCACTTTATTGATGTTTTCATCAGTTTTGGATGTCGACAGCCTGCCACCACATTCGCCATTCTCAATGGACTTGAGCAATTCTTCAAAATTAACCTCATGCTTTGTATTATAATATCACAGGGATCACTCTTAATTAGACCAGTTATTAGCACTGATGAACATAAAAGACCAAAACCACTTTTAGAGACTAAAAGTTCTTTACCTACAAGCAATAATTTCACTATCTATCTTCTGGTGCAAATCCCTCTATTATAGCTCGGGAAATCTAACTAACCGAGAAGAGTGAAATGTGTGTGAGTGAAACATTCTTATCGGGAGGACAATGCGGAAAAAATTACTCTGATTTGGATGCTGGGACGCGTAACATTCATGCTAGAGTTTACCGGAATGCATATAGAGTTTACCCGGAACGACTCTAGAAGCTCTTAAGAGTTTCTTGTCTCTATGCGTAAATAGACGTATGTAAATATCTACTCCGACAGCCAAGCGGCAATTAGGGCCTTGGGCTCGTTGTTTGTGCGTTCGAAATCAGTCGGGGAATGCCTGACTTCTCTCTCGATTGCATCCGAATACTTCGATATTAGGCTCATTTGCGCTCCCGGTCACAGTGGCATAGAGGAAAACTGCTGGACCGATGACCTGGCTAGACAGGGGACCCTTAAGACGGCTTCATCGCAATATGAGAGTATTGGGGTTTTCTTGAGAACCTGTGACCTGCTCCTGGAAAGATGGCCACTTCAGCGATCGCTGTGCTAGTGCACAAACGTGGAAAGTAGCGAGATACTTCTGGCCACGCGTAGTTCGGGGGCGCCCGAGAGAACTTTTAAAGCTAACAAAACCGCAGCTCTCCAATTTGGTAGGTATCCTTACTGCACATTGTCCGGTAGGTGTCCATGCGGTGCGACTTGGGAATGCTTCAAGTTATTCCTGCAGAAGTTGTCTAGAGGATAAGATGGAATCATCTCAACACCTTCTTCTCAGCTGCTGCCCTGCTTTCGTCGGGCAAAGATGTAGACATCTGGGTACTCACTTTTTCGCTACATCTGCGGATATTGCGGGCTTAAATATTACCCACCTAGTAAAATTGATCAGTAGCTGGAAGCGGTTAGAACGAACGTAAATAGCTACTGTTTTGGTCGTCATCCCCTAAGTACCTTCTTCCTTTTTTCACCTATTTGGTTTTTTTCCATATCCTTCTCAAACTCCACAGGCTGGACTCAATGGAAATGTTAGATATTCCACTCTGATCGTTTCCAAGTGGACTGTTACTGTTTCCATTATTAGGTTATATTGGGAGTTGTGGTATCGAATTTGCGCGTTTTCGCTGCTAATTAAAGTTTTAATCATTCCAAACATGACCTAGCGAGCCAACTACTACCAACTAAACACTGAGGCAATCAGTAATGGTTTTGGATTACCTTTCTTTTTAAGCAAGTGAAGTCAAATAACTCTACGCACGTTGACTTCTGAGGGCTTATCAGGGTAGATTATAGAGAATATTCATAACATATTGCTTTAGAAAATAATGATTAACAGTGAGATCCCACGATTATTGAGGCCAATTCTCATAACTATTACATCCGCTTATCTAACTGTAAATGTATATTTAAGTCTACTCTTCAATAAAAAAAAACAATATATACAAAAATTTTAGGAAAACAGTTTTGGTATTTTTAATCGAAAATTTTCCTAAAATAATGTTTAAAAAAATAAAAGATGAATTAATAATTAAGTAAAAAAAAATATAAAAATATTGAAAGAAGGCGAAGATATTTCACTTTAAAAACTATATCAAAATTTTCAATATAGTATAGATCTGTTTAAGTCTCAAAATAACAAAATTTTTTTCAAAAAGTTTTCAGTTTATACTTCATTGTATTCAAATCTACAAATTTTTAGAAAAATTCAGTAGTATCTAAAATACTTGCATCACAAGAATATTTGCAAGGCGAATCTATTAAAGGTGGTATCAGTAAATCAGCTGATTTGCTTTTTTCTTTCGCCGTGCCCCTCCACGTGGCTCTGACAGCCAACAGAATGAATCAAGGCGAATTCATTCTTTGTTTTCTACTTTGCCGTGACAATCAGACGTACAAAACATTGCTGTTGGTCTAGTGACACCTCCTTCACTGAATGCGCCTTGTGTATTTTCGATAAAATTTCAGCTTTTTAAAACAATTTTTTAGATTGATAAAATATATTTGCGGTCCTCTGTTCGACATCACTGCTACTTTCATGCACTATTCATAAAAATTTTCCATACGAATAACACTAATTCAATCGTAAGACTCCCAACTCCTTCTTCGTTAAATGAAACACGCGTAAAAAATTCCTTTAGTTGTGTATTCAAAGGCACGAAAAGGAATGCCTACATACATACCTGCGATATCTCATTATTGAACATTACCTCCCAACACTCCAGAATGTCAGTTCAGTTGAAGATAAGCGCAGCTGAAGTACTAACCTACCCTGCCCATTAAGCGTTTTTCTGATTCCACCAACAACTGTAAAGCCTCAAACAAACTATAAAGTAAAAAAAGAAGCGCCAAAGCAATCCATCAAAATTTGAGAACACAAATCATGCCATTGACAAGTGCGGCAAGGGACATTGGGTCTGACACAAATGCCAAGCAACAGATATTGTAAGCGCTTATGGTTTTCCAAAAATAAAAGGCAGGCATGCACGAAAAATTCTATAAATTCTATAAAAGCAAACACTTGCGTCATAAGCAACAACAAAATCGTGTTTCGATGACCCAACTCAGCTGATAAGCAAAGAGAAGTTAAACCAAATATGATCTAATTGAAAAAATAAATAGGAATGGTCGCAACATTTACAAAAATGCCTCTCCACTATGTTGCCGTCCCTGCCTTTACGCCCATTAAACAACAAGAAAGTCAATACAACTGTTTATCAATGAATAGATGAAAAAAGTGAAGCGAAGAAAAATGCTCCGTGAGATGTATCAAAAGCAAAAAAAAAAAAAAAACAAAGCAGCGTGATAAAAGAGACACACATATTCTGATAACGAGCTGTTATTGTTTTTTTATGCATGCAATGTTTATTGCTGTTGTTGCTGTTGTACAACTGTCCAGACGCCACCAAATACTAGGCTTATCAACTACAAAAAAAATTCAAATTAAGCAGGAGCGTACATATGCCTACGCTACGCGTGTAATCTGTGCATAGAGCACTCAATATATACACTCTGGGATCTCATTGCGTGCTCCATTTCAATACTCCCACAATGAGCGCACCTTTGTGTAGACTTTTATAATTTTTGTAGGCTCCAGCTCACAATCAAACTCTTCACGCTCTTACAAGCAGTTACTCTCAATTTATCACCGACCAGGCTTAAAGCCTCTCACTCTCGCGAGTGTGGTGTTTATTTTTATTATTGTACTTTTTCATACTTCAATTATTGTTTAAAAATACACTTGTTGGTCGCTAGCTGACTGGTTGGTTAGTTGGTTGGTTGGTTGGTTGACTGTCAGTAATTTTCAGTAACGAAACGACCGTTAAGACTCATAGTAATAGAGTGAACGGAGAAGCGGTAGATTTTGTTGTTAAATGTGTGTTATGGTGATGGCTGCCGGCAGAGCGATCGATATGATCGCAACGTGTTGTCTAGTGAGTGTGTTTGTGCAAAGGAGTGATTTTGTTTGCTTGTTTATAAGTGCAATTGTGTATGTTTTTGCGAAACAAAATTCTGTTGTGAAATTTAAGAAATTAACAAATTAATTTTTTATATAAAAAAAAAGTTGCTAAAGCGAATTCGATTTATGTACACATAATCAAAGGTAATCATGTGCATTCGCTTTGTTTAAGGCGAGAAGTAGTTCTGAGTGAGTGAGTGGTGTATAAAATACAAAAAAACTAACTGAAGCATAAGAATAAAAAAATAAAAAATAAATAAAAGTCAGCCAGGTTTGAAAAGTATCATGTGCGATCAGTTATCGCCAAAGTGAGAAGTGTAGTGCCTAATAGAAAATGTGGAGTGTTGAAAAAGTTAAAATTAGTTATCTTGGATTACAGTCTATCTTGTTTGCAAGATTTGGAAAATATCAGAATTTTGAAAGTGCTTGGGAAAAGATTAGTAGTTAATCAGTAAAAACAAAAAAGAAATGTGCTTGCAAATTCTAAAGTATGAAATAAAACGAGAAAAAAATACCTTTTTTTTGAGAAAAAATATTTCTAATATTAAATATAAGATATAAATAGATAAAATGCTAACTCTAAATTTTTTTTATTCACATTGGGTAATCAACCTAGGGATTATTAAGAAATTGTTGATTATTAATAAAAAACTCACAGGACACTCGGGGTAGGTCTGCATGACTATGGCTTTTAGTGGGTAATAGAGCGCAATGTTTTTGTAAAAGTGTCCAGTAAACTTTAGAGGCTATAAATCGAAAAATGTGGCGATCTTCCAGCTGATCGCGAAGTAGCCTCAATTTATGTATGTAGGTATGACAAATAATAATTAAAAATATTTTTTTAATTCCAATCTTAAAAATTTTTTAAAAGACATATAATATTAAATAAAATATAACAAAATAAATTTTCTTGTAAACTTGCGTGCAGAAAATAATCATAGAAGAAATATAAATCAAAAATTTATAAAATAAAATAATATAAAAAAATAATAAAAAGTTTAATTATATTATAATAAATGCTAAGATGATAAACTATTAAAACAAAATTAATAAATTATTATTAAAAACTGTGACATAACGCAAAAAATTAAAAGAAAGTCAGAATTAAAAGAAAACCATATATTTTTATTTTTTGTTAACTGTTGGAAAAATTCAAGAATATATATAATTTAATTGATAATATAAAAATAGTAAGCCAAAGCTATATAAAATAAACAAAAAAAAAAAAAAAAAATAATTAAAAAAATAAAATAAACAAAAAAATATTAATAATATTGAACCCAAAGCTATTTGGTCTGAAATTGCAAAATTGGGTATTAATTACTCTATACGGAATATGATCGAACAAGTGCTCCAAAATAGAATAATCACTTCAGAGCTTGGGTTAAGCCGCATAAGAATGTACGCCGTCAAAGGCACTCCTCAAGGCGGAGTACTTTCACCCCTTCTCTGGAATCTCGCTGTAAACAGTTTGCTTCGAAATCTCGAAAGAGCAGGCTGCAAGGTTGTAGCCTATGCAGATGATATTGCTCTCTGCGTGTCAGGCAAACACCTGAATACCCTCACTGAGCTCATGCAACGCTCAATCAATATTCTGTCAAAATGGTGCACCGAATGCGGACTAAAAGCGAATCCAGCAAAGACAGATCTTGTTCTCTTCAATAGGAAACAACAATCTCCTCCACTGCAAACAATAACTTTAAAAGGGGAATCATTACTCCTACCTGATTCAGCTAAATATCTAGGAGTTATTCTAGATAGGAAGTTGAGTTGGAAATTGAACATCGAAAACAGATGTAAAAAAGCTTTCATAGCTCTCTATACTTGTAAGAAAGCTATAGGCAAAACCTGGGGTTTTTCACCTCGGATCATTTATTGGATATATACCTCGATCATCAAACCGATACTCTTCTACGGTGTGGTTGTATGGTGGACAGCACTCGAAAAACGGTGTAGAGTAGCCACAATTGAGCGAGTCCAAAGAACATCCTGCCTCCTGATAACAGGATGCTTAAGTACAACACCTACTAAGGCTCTAAACACGTTGCTTCACTTGTTCCCTATCGATCTGGCTGGCAAAGCAATTGCAGCGAAAGCAGCGACACGCATGAATGCTATATCGAAATGGAATAAGTATCTTGGCCATTCGGCCATACTGAACAGGAACACTGTTATCTCTTCCGACATAGACTATCATGTAAGTCTTCCATCACCACCCTTGCTATTCTCCTGTTCACTCCCAACTAGGGAAGAATGGAAGACAAATCTTACCGAAATCGATGGCCCTCTGATTATATATACAGATGGTTCAAAACAAGACGGCAAAGTGGGATTTGGAATCTTTTCCAATTCCCCTCACATCAATCTATCATTTAGATTACCCGACTACTGTAGCGTATTCCAAGCGGAAGTATGCGCTATCTGGTATGCTGCGAAAACTCTCTTAGAAAATAGAATATCACTAGAGGATATCCGCTTTTTCACCGACAGTCAAGCGGCCGTTCGAGCACTCAGCTCCTCTTATACCCACTCAGATGTGGTTCGATCCTGTCTCTTATCTCTTAACGAGATAAGTGTTCAGAATTCTGTCCAAGTTATCTGGATATCGGGTCACAGTGGATTCGAAGGTAACTGCAAAGCTGATGAGCTCGCAAGAGCTGGAGCTGCGCAATCGAATATTAGTAACTTACCCACAATCCACATTCCGCTCTCAACATGTAAAATGCTCATCGATCGAGAATTTCACAGCATTGCTGATCGGAGGTGGCGAGTGGAAACTACTTGCGTTACGACCAGACAAATCTGGCCATCCTACAATCTGAAACAGACAAAAACCCTTATAAGTCTTTCGAAACACGAACTAAGGCATATAATATCTCTTATCACCGGAAACTGCCTTTTGGGCACTCACGCACGTCGCCTCGGGGTTCCTCAAAACGACCTGTGCAGATACTGGGAGGACGAAGATGAGAAAGTATCGAGCAGGCATTTGCTGTGCAGTTATTCCGGTCTAGCCAGAAGTCGATCGCTCTTCTAGGCTCTCCAACAATTGACAATCTCGAATCTCTCATCAAATTCTCGAAACGAATTAATATCTTTGACCAAAATCTATAATAAAAATCTCGGTTAGGTGGGGAAATCATGCAAGATAATGAGCTGGAGGGCAACACAACGGATCCAACTTGCAGTCTATGTGACACTCCGATGCGGGGTCACACTTTAACCAACCAACCAATAAAAAATATTTAGAAAAAATAATTTAAAAAAATAAAATTAAAAAAAAAAATTAAAAAAAAAATAATAAAAAAATAAAATAAAAAAAAAAAAATTAGAAAAAAATAATTAAAAAAAATAAAATAACAAAAAAAAAATGTTTTGAAAAAAATAATACAAAAAATAAAATAAACAAAAAATATATATTATATTTAGAAAAAAATAATTAAAAATAGAAGAAACAAAATAATATTTTTTATTTAAATATTTAATATTTAAGAGAGTAACATAAAATAAAATCGCTGCATCTAGTTCTCATTTAAAAAACAAACACAAAATTGCAGAAAGTTTTAGAAATATAGAATGTTTTATTATTAGTTTTAATTTAGAATATGTTGGGTTGGGGAATAAGTTCGTAGCGTTTTTACCGAAAACTTTTTTTTTACCAAAAAACAATCAATATCAATAAGTTAATCAATTATATTCGCCGTTGCTGTTTCTATCCTCTTCACACCTCTCGACCAATTTGTTGATGCCGTTCCGCCAAAAATCAAAGAAGTTGTTGAGTCAATTTTTAAGGATCTCTTTGCCTTTGAAGGTAACGCCCTTCAAATGGTTTGTCAGGGAGCGGAAAAGATGGACGGTGCACGTCCGCAGAATACTGCGGGTGCGTTGACCGACCCCCCATTCGAGCTGCTGCAGTGAGACTTTGACGACTTGTGCAACGTGGGGCCTGGCGTTGTCATGAAGGAGTAGGGTTTGACCACGTCGATCAGGTCTTTTCAGTGGAATAGCCTCATTCACGCGGTGTAGTTGGGCGATGTAGGGCTCCTTGTTGACCGTGGCATTCTTTTCGAGTATTTCCCAGTGCCACCATTCCCTCCAAGTCCCACCAAACACATATCACCCTCTTCTTTGGATGAAGATCCGTCTTGACTCTCTGCTTTAGCATATCTCCTGGAGCCACCCAGTCCTTACATTGCTTCATGTTGATGTAGAGGCATCATATTTCTCTCGTGACGATTCGGTACCAAAACCGCTGTTTATGGCTCTTGAGACACCCAGGCTCCCAATTTTTCGGTAAATCCCATTAAATGAAGGTGATTGAGAATCATTTTTCTTCTAATTAGGTAGGTAGGTTAAGGTTAGCATGTCGGTTAAGCATCTCTGTCCAAACTTTTTGGCGCGCAGGACTCGCTTTATGTACGTGCCAATAAGTTGCCAATTTTCTGCGCGTTCTACCAATTTTTTTGATGATATTGTTACTCTTAAGGGACACAACCTGCCTTCAACAGCTTTACGATCTAAGTTTGAATTCATTGAAGAATGTATGATCTGCAGCGTCAAACGGTGCATCTACGTAGATGCATTCAGTGGTGTCCGTTTTCCCTATTTTATTTAGGTATTTGCGAAAATACTCATACCCACATAGCTTCTGAGTAACATAGAAGTTCACCTCTTCGAATTGTCTGCCATACCATATATCTGTTTTGGTATACGTCTCGTCGTCTGTGGCTGGATTTTGTTTGCCCCATACCAGCAACACCTTAAACAATTCGACGATTTCTGAGCTTGACGACTTAGGCAACTTCAGCGACTTTTCGACGGACAAGTCTTTGGACTACTTAACAATGTGAACGACGATTCATAAATTGATTCGCAGCCGTCTTTTTGAACTTCTCCCAATGCACGATGCTTACTTCAACTCATGCTCTATTAATTTCCTATAGCCGCAACTTTTGCTACTGAACGTTTCGTTATTCTACTCACTACTTC
This sequence comes from Anastrepha obliqua, assembly GCF_027943255.1. Lineage (NCBI taxonomy): Eukaryota > Metazoa > Arthropoda > Insecta > Diptera > Tephritidae > Anastrepha > Anastrepha obliqua. The sequence goes on along the minus strand of NC_072894.1, from coordinate 107,533,864 downwards.
TCTCTAATTCCAGCGAGTTGCCATCTATACCTACCTTAACATGTTTATAGATAAAATTCCATCGTACAAATACTTGGCGCCATAAAATATCTACTGCCTCGTAGACATTTCTGCGGTGATATTGAATTAAATTAACTCGCAAGCGCCTATTTATAATTAATTTTTTTTGAATATCGCTTTTTTACCGAGTTTACATATATACAGGTATCTTAATGTACAATGTGGCGCTAAATTAGTCCCCCTATAGGAAGATTTACAATTTTTGCAAATGTCGTCATACGTCAATCATATTTGGCACTTGTGAACTAGACAGAGTGAAGCTTATAAATACCGTGGAGCGCGTAAAGGTCAAAATAGAAATGCCCATCACTCAAAATAATCTTTTGTTTCCATTAGTGAAAAAATATTATCTATTCAAAAATAAAAGTGGATGATTTATTTGGCGCCACATTGTATTAAGGAACAAATTCATGTATTGTAAAAAATAATTTTTGTTTTATTATATTTAGTACAAAAGTTATTCAAAACTAAAAGTGAATGATTAATTTGATGCCACCTTTTATTACATGCAAATTTATTTATTGAACAAAAAATTTTTTTATTTAGTACAAAAGTTATTCGAAAACAAAATTGGATGATTCATTTGGCGCCACCTTGTATTTAGATATAAATTCATATATTGAAAACAAAAAAAAATATTTAGTATAAAAAAAATATTTTTATTTAGTAAAAAAGTTATTCAAAGACAAAATTGCATGATTTATTTGGCGCCACCTTGTATTAAATGCAAATTTATATCCTGAAAAAAAAAATGTTTTATTTAGTACAAAAATTATTTAAGAACAAAATTGCATTATTAATTTGACGCCACCTTGCACTTAACTGCAAATTCATATATTGAAAAAAAAATGTTAATATAATTAATTCATTTAAAAAATTATTTAGTAAAACAGTTATTCAAAAATAAAATTGCATAATTAATTTGATGCCACCTTTTATTTAAGTACAAATTCATAAATTGAAAAAATAAATAAATTTAAAGAGAATTAATTCATTTTAAAAACAATTTTTTTTTTATCTAGTACAAAAGTCAATCAAAAACGAAAATTGCATGATTTATTTGGCGCTACCTTGTATTTAGGTACAAATTCATATATTGAAAAAAAAAAAATTATTTTAAATACATTTAATTCATTTAAAAAAAAAAATTATTTAGTACAAAAGTTATTAAAAAAAAGTGCATGTTATATTTGGCGCCACCTTTGTATTGTATATTGAAAACAAAGTTTTTTGTTATTTAGTACAAAAGTTATTCAAAATAAAATTCCCATGATTAATTTGATGCCACCTTGTATTTAAGTACAAATTCATATATTGAAAATAGCAGCAAGTGCCTTGCTATCTGGTTATATCTGCCAAAACGGCGCCATCTTTACATATTTGCTATTTGCGATAGCACCTAAGTAAATACTTATCACCGTAGCGGTGGTTTATTTTCGTGGTATCACCTTTTTTTGTTGCTATCTACTTATATTGTTCGTGCATTTCGAGTGTAATTTTGGAGAGTTTTGCAAATTCAACACACAAAAAAAACAATGTCTATAAATACTCAATTGAGTCGGAAGTTTTTTAATACCGTTTAAAGTAGCCTATCGTGTGGCGCTCGAACGTCATTGACCTCTAAGAGTGATTAGCTTTCAATTGACATACAACAAAAAAAAAACGATAATTAAATACACGTCATAGCGATTAACCGACGTTTATTGACGTGCGACACATTCCAGTAAATGGTAATTAGAGATTTTTATTAAATGCTTGCCGATTGTTTACATGCGATTTTTGTATTCAATGAAAATTCGCACTTTGCGCTGGAAATGAGTACTGACCGTTCGAGCCCCAGGCAGTCATCGTTTATTGCAGCACGGAAGGGCATAGCCATAAATAAAGGCGTCTATACTCGTAGGTATGTACGTAGGTATGTATGTGTGCCAAACAGTCGAGTAGCCGGCTTATTAGGCTGAGCGCGTTGAGTTGTTGGGCTAAGACGACAGAAAGGAATGCATGATCAGCGCTCGTACACACTGGCATTACGTTGCGCTTCCAATTTTCTACATACTTTTTTGCTGCAGCTTTGTAATGATTCTCGGAAGCGCTTCGTACTTATGTGTATATGTATTCTTAAACAAAAACAAAGGAAAAAACAGAAAAAAACTTAACTCGTACACAGTCCAAACAAGCCACTGAGTGGGAACCGGTAATGATCGCCACTGATCATAATGATTGCCGCTGATCACAACAGCACAACCATTAATGCATTTGTATTGTCGTTTGCTGTTTTGTCTTCATATGAGCTGCTCTCGCATCACAGCGCAAACATTTCTACAAAGCGAAATGATACAATAAATTCACTTCAGTTCGCTTTTAATGACAGCGCAAGAAAACGATCAGCAGCACACATTTCTACATATGTATGTATGTATGTATGTACATAAGTAGTTCTGCCGGCATTTGAGGGAACACAAATAAAACGTATCAAAACAAAAAACCTAAAAACAGTCAAAGGAAAGCGAAAAAGCAAAGAAAATGAGTTAAGTAAAAACCTTTGGAAAAGTAACGCGCGCAGCCAAACAAAGCGACACGATCATTACAAGATCACTGATCACCACCGATCAGCAGTGGAGGCGGAGGCGGCACAGGCATGCAAGAGAAAGAAGCTGTTAAGCTGAGCTGAGCCCAGCAACGACAATCTTTTGCGCATTTTCTACAACACAAACAATAGTTAAGTTGTCTTGGCTGCTTGAGGCGGTGGCGGCGGCGGCGGCGTCGAAGCCGGCTACCACTGTTGGTTGTCCGCAGAGACAGTGGCAGTAGACTGGTGCAATTTTGTTGTCCGTTTTAGACCGCTATCGCAACAGTGCGCGATCATTAAAGGCATTTTTCGTGCGCAACAACTAGGCGCTTTTTGTGGCTTTCAAACAAGCATGCACACACACATACTTAAGTAAAATACTTATACTATAAAATATATTAAAGATATACGCAAGTAGTTTGTCAGTCTGCCGTGCAGTTAGTCAGCTATTCGATCAGTTAGTTCGTCAGTTGCTTTGTATGTTCCGGTAATGGTCAAGTTCATTTCTGTTGATAACATACATGCAGGCGGAGGCAAGAGTTGAACGGCTGTGTGCACATACACACAAACAGGCGGTCAAAAAAGTATTAGCACACAAACAATTTTTTTTTAATATTCACAATGTTTTTCATGCTAAATTTTTTTCGTTAATTTTGTATGAAAATATAGTTTTTAGTATAATAAAGACCATTTAAATTGAAGATACAAACTTTTTCCAAAATTCAAAATATTTATTACAATTTTCCTAAGAATATCGAGTATTTTACAATTTTAATAATTTCAAAATTTTTTTGATACGTAGTTTAAAATTAATTTCTTTAAAAAAATATGTTTGTTTTTAATTTTTAAATAAAACAATTTAGTTAAAAAAAAATTTTATTATAATTAATTTGTATTAAACAAATTGTTTTATTTAAACATTAAAAAAATGTATTAAACAAATTTTATTAAAATTAATTTAAAAAAAAAAATTTTTTTTAATTTGTAAATAATTAATTTTTATTAAAATTGATTTTTATAAAAAAAAAATTTTTTTGTATTTTTTAAATAAAAAAATGTAGTGAAAAATATTTTTATTATAATAAGTTTTTATTGACGAATTTTGTTTTTGCAATTTTTAAATGAAAAAATTTAGTTAAAAAAATTTTTATTAAAAAAAAATGGGCAAAATTCAAAAATTTAATGTATTTTTCCTAAGAATTTCGAATATTTTACAATTTTAATAATTTCAAAATTTTTTCTGGTACGGAATTTTAGCGCTCATTTAATTTTTGTGTAAGAAGGAAGAATTTGAAATCGGTGAACATTCCCATGGATTTTTAATAATTTTTCTGTTGACGATCTACTCATTGCATTCTCTACTCCTCCAGCGGTCAAGCTTTGAATGGCAGAATATTTACAAGACCGTCATTAAAAAAGAAGAATAAAAGAACTATTATTTAGACTATTGCTTTTGTTGTAGTGTGCACTATATTTTCATACAAAATTAACTAAAACATATTGGCATGAAAAACACTGCGAATATTGTGAAAAAACCTAACTGAGCCACAACTTTTTTGACTCACTATCTGTATGTTTGTATATATATATATATGCTGCGTGGAGTGAGTCAAAAGCGTCTGCCGCACAAACTGTTCGCCATCGCAGATTGGATCTTGGCGCGCGGAGGGCTCTGGTCAGTAGCGGTGGCAAATGCCCCCTCTTATGGCAGGGCTCTTTGTTTTAGCACGTCCAGAGTAATTAGCGCTAAAAATAAATACGATTGCTGTAGAGTACTTACACCCTTTTTTTGTATTGCGTATGTATGTTTGTATATCGCATGAAAGGCAGGAATAAGCGAAGTTCATGATCACTTAAAAATCGCTTAAACGGTGATCGGCTGAAAAAGGAGTTGCAGCTGCAACAAAGTATTTTTTCTTTTTTCGTGTAAAATATATAAATAAAGTAGAAAATTACGCGTTAAGGGAGGTAAATAAATTGCAAGAAATGATTTACAACCTCCAGAATGACCACAGCAAAAAACAAAAAAAAAAAACCAACAAAATGGGACAGAAAGAATTTTATAATTTATTTTTATTTTATTTTAAATCATAAGCGGAAATGTTAAGAATGAAGTAAAGATTTGCAATGTAAATTTTATTTGCAAGCTTAAGCAAAAAAAAAGAGGAAAGATAGCAGCAGCAAAGCTAGAAGTAATTCAAAAAGCGTCTTTGAAAAATATTATTAGGACGCTTCTTATTTGACTATTTGTTTTTTAATTTTCGTCACAAGTTATACTTTTATACGAGGTGGTGCAAAATTAACTAAAAAAAAATTAATCAAGTCAATCATATTTAACATTTGTGAACTAGACAGTTGCAGTATACAAACAGACATGCAATGAAGCGTGCAAAAAAAAATGTGGTTAAAACAATATTTTTTCCAAACTAATTTTTTTTTTAAATATTTTCGTTTTTAAATTTTAAATAAAAAAATTTAGTTAAAAAAATTTTATTAAAACTTATTTGTATTAAAAAAATTTGTTTTATTTAAACATTAAAAAAATTGTATTGAAAAAAAATTTATTAAACTTAATTTTTTTTTTAATTTTTTTAATTTTATTAAAATTAATTTTTTTAACAAATTTTTTTTATTAAAATTAATTTTTATAAAAAATTATTTTTTGTAATTTTTAAATAAAAAAATTTAGTTAACAATTTTTTTTATTATAATAAATTTTCATTGAAAAAAATTTTTTTGTATTGAAAAATTTGTTTTTAAATTAAAAAAATTTAGGTAAAAAATGTTTATTAAAAAAAAAGCCGCCCAATTTTGAAACTAAAAAAGAGTTATTTTTAAATAAAAAACATATAGTTAAAAAAAATGTTATTAAAAAAAGTGCAATTTTTAAATAAATTTTTTTTTTATTTAAACATTAAAATTCAAAATTCTTTGTAAATGAAATAAATAAATTACTTAATATATTACTTAATATGTTAATAATAAATTAGTTAATAAATAAAAAAAGTTTTGGAAACAAAATTGAATGATTAATTTTGCGCCACCTTTTACTAGCTTACGCGCTGTGATAAAGAGTGCGTGTTCGTTTTATTTCGTCGCATAGTGAAAAATTGCAGACAAAATCACCCTAACACAAAAAACTGCACAAAAAAATTTTTATTTACAAATTTAAAAAAATGTAGTTCAAAAAATTTTCAATAAAATTAATTTTTGTTTTATATATATAAATTTTATAAATTAAATAAATATATTAAAAATTAAAAAAAAAAAATTTGAAAATAATTTGATGATTATTTTTCCGCCACCTTTTAGTGGCTTACGCGCTGTGATACAGTGTGCGTGTTCGTTTTATTTCCTCAAGTAGTGAAAAGTTGCAGGCAAATCCACCCTAACACAAAGAAATCTACACAAATATGATTGTCGCAGAGCGCCATTTGCAAAAATTACAAATCTTGCTATAGGATGATTAATTTTGTGCCACCATGTAGTGGTAATTTTTGGAAAACTGGAAAATAATTTGAAAAATAGTTTTAAGAAATTTTTTATTATACAAAAATATTTTTCACATAATTTGCGTATTATTATAATTCTTAGTTTAAAATAATAAAAAAATAAAATAAAAGTCCAAAAATCTATAATAAAAATTCTCATCTAAAATTATTTCATTATAAATAAATATAAAACAATATTAAAAATAATTAAAAAGAATTAAATAAAAGTTATAATAAAATATTAAAATTTATATTAAAAAGTCCTATCCATAAAGTATTTCAATATAAATAAAAAACAATGTTATAAATACTTAAAAAGTAAAATAAACATAAAAAATTATGATAAAGTCTTAAAATTTGTAATACAAATTTTTATTTATAATTATTTTATTATAAATAAAAAGCAACAATAGTATAAATAATTAAAAAAAAGCTTAAGAAATAATTAAATAAAAAATTATAATAAAGTTTAAAATCTCTAATAAAAATTTTTATCTCTAAATTATTTCACTTTAAATAAAAACCGACAATATTATAAATAATAAAAAAAAAAAACTAAATAAAAAAAATTTAATAAAAAATTATAATAAAGCCTTAAAATCTATAATAAAAATTCTTATGTATGAATTATTTCAATATAAATAAAAACAAAAAATATTTAAAAAATAAAATAAATAAAAAAATTAAATAAAAAATTATAATTAAGTTTAAAATCTATAATACAAAATTTTATCTATAAATTATAATTATAAAAAAAATAAAAAAAATAAAAAAAAACAGGTTTGAGTACATTGGGAAAATAATTATACCCATTGAAAACCAAGTCAGGCATTCGAAAAATTGATGATTAAAACGAATTATAGTCACCATAAATTATAATAAATCCTCATATGGTTCCAAAATATTCATTTTTTTAACTTTATTTTGACATAAGCAAAATGAAGTAAAAGTAGTAATAAATTTAAAAAATTTCCAAAGTACAATAATTTTACTCTCAAATTCGAAAAATTTAGATGTTTAATTCGTTATAATTCGGGGCAGATGTAGAAGGAGATTATAATAAAATCTCAACAATGCAACAACCATAAATTCACTGAAAACAATTCGACGTCATGAGAATTATCAAAAGTTATGTCGGCATCCTTGAAGTTGAAATTTAAAAACAAAAAAGTTGTAAAAAAATGTTAACAAAATTACGCTAACAATTTTCCAAGAACCAAATTACAACAGCAGCTGCAACTTCTCTCGAAATTCACGTAACCAAAGAATTTCCTATAAAGTTCAACGCAAGAAAAAAGTGTAAACGCTGCAAAAGTAAAAATGCAACGAAAATTCGTGAACAACACTAAAATGTGTAAAATATTTATTGTGTTGTCTCATTGCTGACAGTCAACGACAATGGCGACAGCTACTTTCGCACTCAACAAAGCATGAAAATGTCGCAGGCATGTCGATGACCAAAACAGTAATCAAAAAGAAAGCAGAAAAAAAATGTTTCGCAACAAAAGTGTATAAAAGTGTTTTGCCAAACAAATAAAAAGTGAGTGTAAAAAAGGAAATAAAAACAAATTCAAATCAAAAGTCTACAACAATTTTGCCAATACGTAGTAATCTGCATCATCAACGGGCCATAGCAGCATCAGCATCATTACTTTTGATGTCTCAGCAACATAAGTTGCAATATTAGTGATCGCGCGCAGCAACATTGTATGCCGATTTATATGGGAGATAGGCAAGGAATATGTCAACAACGAAGGATAAAATAAATTTTCAAAATACCTGGAGCTGCAACAAAACGACCGGTCGCCGTTCTGGAAGTGGGTATAGCTGCAGTTTCTTAGGTAAAACTCACACATACACGCATTCATACAAAAACAAACATTTAACCGTACCTACTTACATTCTCGTTCTCATGCTTAAATGCTGTTTTTATTGTAGTTCCTGCGCAAATTTTTTTTTTGGCTTTTTGGTTTTTTATTTCGTTGCCGCTGTTGCATTTTTCATGCAATACTTGGGGTCATTTGAGTGGCACTGCGCGATGTTTCAATCTTTCGCCTTCTCTTCCACGAACGCTTTCTTTGCGCATTTTTATAAGCCTATTCTCGTATTCGTAGGTACATAGTCGCCGTGTCTCTGCAAAAATGGCAAAAATGGGAGTGACTAAGGGCTTTGGATTGCGTTGGCTTGCCCACATGCACAAACTCAAACACACACATATACACAGTCGCGTTATACACCCATCGAATTGCCTTCTATGCCTTTTAAGAATCTAAAGAGTCCTCACTAGTCAGACAAATCGTGATTTTTTATAGCCAAGTTAAGTTAGTCGCGCCTGGATGTTGCACAGCATCCAAGTTGCTTGGGCCAGTGTTGGTCGGTCGTGCGCTTTTTTAAGGGCGATGACGCAGCAATGTCGGCGCGCCCGAAAGACATTTTTCACATACCAAATTAGCGTTGTTAATTTTATTAGCACTTTTTCCCCATTGCCGAGTTCCATAGCAACTGCGCGGATATGTACGTGCACTAAATTGCATTTAATGTTGATGTGCCTAAGTGTGTGTGCTGAATTTGTTGACATAGGTAATTAAGTTGTGCTGCCACCTAAGCACTTAATTTCGACATTTGACGTTAGATATTTCTCATTTATTTTCAATTCAGCGCACTTCGGTTGTATTCAGCGCATGTGAAAAGAGCTCAAGTTTTTTTCAGTGTACAAGCGAAGTTGAATATATGCAGGTCTTTCATATTCAGCACAATTCAGCGTTCTGATTTTAAATGGTAATGCTATTTAATATATTTGGTAGTTCATATTAGTTTTTAACACTGTCTAGGTAATGCAAGTCAATTTCAGTGCGTGTGATATGAGTCTAAATTTACGTAAGAGTATGCAAGAAATTGAATGAACACAGATTTTTCGTATTCAGCGCAATTCAGCGTTCTGATTTTAGATGGTAACGCTATTTATTAAATCTGGTAGCTTAATTTAGTTTTATAAAACTTTCTGGGCAAAGAAAGGCAAATTCACTGCGTTTGATATGGACCCAAATTTACATAAGAGAAGGAATGAAATTGAATGAACGCTATTTATTAAATCTGGTAGCTTAATTTAGTTTTATAAAACTTTCTGGGCAAAGAAAGGCAAATTCACTGCGTTTGATATGGACCCAAATTTACATAAGAGAAGGAATGAAATTGAATGTAGGTAGATTTTTCGTATTCAGCGCAATTCAGCGCTCTGATTTTAGATGGTAATGCTATTGAATAAGATTGATTGCTTATATGAGTTTTATAACACTGTCTATGTTATGCTAGTCAAATTCAGCGAGTGTGAAATGTGCTGTTATTTACGTAATATTATAATAAAAGTAGAAAATAAACTGATTTTTTGAATTTAGCGCAATTCAGCTCGCTGTTATTTTTCATCTATTTCTCCAATACAGTTGTTTATAGAATTTAGTGTTATTTGCAAGTATTTATTTCGCCCGAGCAGTGCGATTCAGAACTTTGATTATTGCAATTCCACGTTCCAGTACAATTCCGCATTTATAATTGCAGCAGCACCAATTCAGCCATACTTCTATTTTATATTAAAGCTTAAGCTTCACATGCATTTCTGTATTCAGCGCTTTCAGAGCTAGTTTTCAGCTATAAATTTTGCATGAAAGCAAAATCCCCCACGTAAAGTTTTCGTATGGAAATGGATACATTTGGACTTGGATTAATGCGCTTATAGCAGTTCGTTATTCCAAAAGGCAGTTTCGTGCAATACAGCTTAAAGTGATTAAATTCAGTGTAATTCTTTTATAATTTTTATTTATTTCTACAAAATTTCGTGTAATTCAGCTTATGTGATTTCAATTCAGCGCACGTTTTTAGAATTTATTTTATTCCTTTAACCAAATAAATTTATTTGCTATACTTTCGGTCGTTATTTCTGTTATTCAGCACTCAATATTGATATTCAGCATTCCTGTTTCATTAAAATATTGCATATTTTTAACGCGCTTATTTTACTCTGAATTAATTCCTCAATTATGTACGAGAAGCTTATACATACACAAGCATAAAACTTCGGCACAGAATGCACAAAACAAAAAAAAAAAATAATCAGTACATTTTTACTAAACTTAACGCGATTCAGGGTAATAATTTTCGCAACGCTCTATATAACAGCACAGCAACATATTTCCACGAAATTCATTCAAAAAACGAGCCAGCTTCCATTATATTAAACCACTTCAATTGCTGAAAAAGCAAAGAAAAACAAAAACAAAAATTAGAGGCGCTGAGAGAGAGGAGAACAGGAGCATAGATAGTATGTACTTGTACATATAATAAGTAAAAGGAGAAAAAAAAAAACGTCAAGCTCACGTTGTCCCAAGGCTATGAAATGCAAATATATTTTGCTGCTTACTTCCAACAACAACAAAAAGCAAATGCATACTCGTATAAGAAAGTCGAAGCATGCGGGAAACAAGCGTAGACCATTGTCTGCTACAAGGCAAAGAATTTACAACAACAAAAAAAATTAAAAAAAGAATACAGCAATAATGTCTACAAAACGCAGACGGTTGTGCTGCTATTGCTTTTGCTGTTGTTGTTGCGCTATTGTCTCCATTTCGCATTTTGTTATTGCTCGTGGTCTCATCTTCGTTATTCGATTTCATTAGAGACGACGCGCTCTGATGTAGTAAATCGAGGTGGACAATAATTTATTATAAAAAGGCCGATGAAATTCAAGCAAGTAGGGCGAAAGTGGACTGCCGTTTGAAAATTTATTTACAAGCGGAAACTATGGACACGAAAGTTGCACCAACTTTGGAATAAATGAAGTGTAGATGGATGGAGAAAAATGAAAATCTAATTTACGTTTTCTATAATTTGGTAGATTAGTGTCAAGTTTAAATGCTAATGTAAGCGAGGTTTTTAGTGTGCTGCTGAATGGAATTAAATTGAGCTGAATAGGATCCAAATTGCAACGAGCTTTAGCATAGTAGGGAAAACAGCAGCAGAGATGAAATAAATAGTACGAAGTAATAAAAGCACTTTTGCTGAATTTAATGACACACAGTAGATTGCCTTTAGATTTTGCTAAAAACGTTGGACTATTTGCTTTTATTATATCTTTATATTAGCAAATGTTATTAAAAGATCATCTGTTGCCTTGTTATACAAACGTAGAGAAATTATTTCTCTATTCTTCAATGGCATAGAAATGAGGAAAAATTATTTTGTAACACAACTAAGTGCGCTGAATTGATTTTAGTGGCGATGAATTGATTTTAGTGGCGCTGAATTGATTTTAGTGGCGCTGAATAGATTTGAAAAGTGATTTATTTGGTAAAAGGTCATTTATTTTGTGGTTTTAAGCGAAGACTAGGAACGCTAAATTTATTTTGGTGGATTGTTTTCACACACTTAGCACACTTTTCTATAACAGCTAGTAGAATAAATTTTATTTGAGCTGCTGTCTTTGCTAAAGCCAATTATGTCATATATGAATAAAATTGCACTAGTTTAAGCATATTATGTGCGCTGAATTGAATGTATATTAACAGCGCTGAATACAACTTTGGTTTCGAAATTTGTCAAATTGAGTATACTGCATTTAAGTTGCTGACTTTGTTATATGTATATAATTATTTGATATATGAAAAACATGTATTTAATAGCGCTGAATTGTACTGACGTAGTTAGAGAAGGTTGACTGAGCGGAGAATTATGCATAAGATAGAACATTCAATGCGCTGAATTGCTTTGCTGCTTTTAAAAATTGACAGACATGCATATATACATACATAGAACTTTATTAAACAATGTTTGCTGAATTAACATATTTTAGGTAGTTTGGGGGATTTACATTTTCATTAACAGCGCTGAATGGACATGAGAAATGGTATAAATGGCGATTTTATTAAAATATGCTTTATAAAAAATGGTTGTTATTTGGCTTAATTAAAATTTGTAAAGGTCTCTAAAATAGAATATTGAGGAACTGTGCTTTTTTTGAAATGCTGAATATTGCAATTTCTGCTAATGCACGTTACATTATGGCCGCTGAATGGCACTTAATGATGCTGAAAATGAATGAAAATGTTTCATAAAATGAAAAAAAAGATTATTTCACATTTCGCTGGCTTTAGTTTTGAAAAAATTTATTTTATCCACATCAACTATAACTGACATGTTTTAAGGTACTTTATGTCGGCTGAATTGTATTAAATGGCGCTAAATTACAAAAAAAGTATTAAAGTTGTGTACTAGCATCAACTAAGACGTTTCAGAGTTCTATACTTTGGGCTGAATTGTTGTATTCAAAGGCGCTGAATTAAAAAAAAAATCTTCAAATTGTGTACTAGCATCAACTGAGATTATTTAGGGTCCTGTTTTTGGAGCAGAATTGTATTAAATGGCGCTGAATTAAACTGAAAACTGTATATTATCATCACTTAAGACGTTTTATGGGGCTGTGAAAATTGTAAAATAGCATCACCATAAACGTTTTAGGACTCTATGTTTGGGGCTGATTTGTATTAAATGGCGCTGAATTACAAAAAAATATTGAAGTTGTGTTTTAGCATTAACTAAGGCGTTTTAGGGTTTTGTATTTAGTGCTGAATTGTATTGAACGGCGCTGAGTTAAAAAATCACTTAAGACATTTTGGGGTTATGTGTTTGGGTTTGAGTTGTATTGAATGGCGCTGAATTTAAAAAAATATATCTAAAAACGATGCCATAATATTACTTAAGTCATTTTAAGATAACATGTGTACGCTGAATTATAATAAATGGCGCTGAATTGAAAAAAACCAATTAAAAATTTTATATTAGCATCACTTAAAACGTTTTAGGGTTCTGTGTTTGGGCTGAGTTGTATTAAAGTGCGCTGAATTGAAAAAAAAATCTGAAAATTGTACATTAGCATCACTTAGGATGTTTTAGGGTTCTGTGTTCCGCGCTGATTTGTATTAAATGGCGCTGAATTAAAAAAAAATTGAAAATTGTATATTAACATCACTTAACACTTTTTAGGGTTCTGTGTTTGACGCTGAAGTGTATTGAATGGCGCTGAATTGGAAAAAAAAATGAAAGTTGTATCCTATCATCACCTAAGGCATTTTAGGGTTCTGTGTTTGAGACTGAATTGTATTAAATGGCGCTGAATTGCAAAATATTCAAAATAACACCATAGAGAGGGGGAAAATATACTTCACCGCTTTATTAGTGCCGAATAATAACAATTGCGGCACTTTTGGTAATCCTATCATATATACATATATAATTGGCGCGTATACCCGTTTTAGGTGTTTGGTCGACCTCCTCCTCCTATTTGTGGCAGAAATACACTCGGGCAGGCACTGGCAGCCGAGGGCGACCGCTATTAGAAAAATGTTTTTCTTTATTTTGGTGTTTCACCGAGATTCGAACCAACGTTCTCTCTGTGAATTCCGAATGTTAGTCACGCACCAACACACTCGGCTACGGCGGCCGTCATCATAGCACTTCAATTAAAATTCACGCGTTGCTTATATTTTCATCACCAGCATTTCAGCACTAGCAATCATAAATATCAGGCAACGTTGACGCCTTACAAATTTCGCGCTTCGCTGTTATTTTTGAAAAGCACAGAGAAAAGTTTGCGCACGCACAAATATGAAACAGATGGGTAAAGTTGCAAAAAACCAACTACAACATATTGACTAATTGCAAATTAGCATAGCACATTAGGTACTTAGTCCCTATATCTCTGCGCCGCCCCTTGCCGGCTTTACACTCAACATACAGGAGGGAAACTACCTGTTTAACAACAGCTTGCAAGATACGCACACACGCGCACAAGTGATGTGTTTGCAGTTGCACAGAAACAACTGGCACAGCTGCGTGCCATGCATTAATGTGAGCATAACATATACGTATACACATACACACATACGTATGTATGCCCATATATTCCTATATACGAGTAGATATGAAATCGTTTGGAGATATGAGTTGAGTGTTTTATGGATGCGTTTTTAAGCTTAATTACACTTTTGCAATACCCAGCACGCATTCAAATGAAAACATATAAAAAAGAAAAGCAAAAGCAACAACCAGCCAAATAAGCAGTCATTCAGCGCTTTCTTGTTGCTATTTGCAATTTGTTGCAGCTGCTAGCAGTAGTGGTGCTGTGCGCCGGAAGGTGGGAGTTGCAATGCTGCACATTAACTCGTTTTTGCGCGACTGCCTCACCACTAACAACAACAACAACAACAGCGGCAGCATCAGCAGCAATGGCAACATAATCGCACCGACATTTAAATAAATTGCTAATATTCAACCGAACGAATGGCCGACTGACTGCTGACAAGCTAACTTGCTGTGTCAATTGCTTGTTGCTACATGCAACACAGCGGTGCATTCGGTGGCGTCAAGAAGCTTGTCATCAGCACATGTTGACAAACTGTTTTTCCCGCACTCTTTCCTAAAAACGATGACTGTATTTTCTCTCACACTCAGACATGTTGTTGTTTCTGCTGTTGATCGGTTTTTCAGAGTTGATCGAGTCAGATGTGCAATAATATTGCATGGCTGGTTCTTTAACGTCTTGAGTAAGCTGCGAAGAAAAAATGTAGTAATGAGAGTAATTATTCAACGCAACATCACAATTAAGCAGAGTAATTTTCCCATTAACTATTTGCATTTAAAAGCCAAGTTGACAGTTTTTAGCGCGGAAAGGAGAAAAATTATATCACCTTTACGAACAATTACCTGATATATAAAATATGAAACTTTTATCATATAATTTTTACTGCGAATGTAAAAAATCAACTTTTTATTTGCGCTGAATTGCGCTGAATATCAAATAATCGCGCTGAATATGAAGAAATATGAAACCCTTTTTACTATGGATATAAAGAAATTAACTTTTTATCCACTGAATACCGAATAATCGAGCTGAATATGAAAAATGCCCAATGGCTAGTCGCAACTAACTATACTGTTAATAAAAAATAATTTTTTATTAGTTTTAACAGCGCTGAATATCAAATATGAAAATCGTTTGACGCTGAATATAAAGAAATATATTTTTTGCCTGCACTGAATATCAAATAATCGCACTGAATATGAAAAATGCCTAATGGCTAGTCGCAAATAACTATACTGTTCATAATAAATAATTTCTTACTAATGGCTAGTCGCACATAACTACATTGCTTAAGAAGAATAATTTTTTACTAATTTTAACAGCGCTGAATACCGAAAAATCGCGCTGAATATGAACAAATATGTAATGTTCAGCTACATGGAAATCTACATTTCAAACATTTAAAAATGGTGATTTTTTACGCTTGCTGATAGAAAATATGCGTGTGTGTTTGTATAAATATTTGATTATTTTCTTCTTAAGAAAAAAAATTTAAATAGTAAAACAAATTTTAAGGTCTCAAGATTCCCGAATACCTTTTAAAAAGCGCTGAATTGATATTAAAAATTGTAAATTATAAACAGAATTTCAAAATTAGCTGAATAATACCAAAATCAGTCCATTGGGCTCGGAATCTTGTAATTTTGAACCATTAACATTAATTCGTGACTCTGCTAAACTCAGCTAAGAAATTTTATAAAAATTTTTAAATTTGTCGAATAAGTTAAAAACCCCATAAATTCTGTTAAAAATTACGAATATAATTAAAAATGTAATATATAATATTATATATATTTCAATAAAAACTATATAATACCTCCGCTAAAGTAATTCCAATTTTAGTGAGCTTAGAAGGGTGTATATTCTTTTATCAAAGTGATTTATTTTATTAAGCGCTGAATTCGTCGAACTCTACTTTACTCCAAATCTAACGAGATACAATGAATTATAAATTATCTAGAATGTCTCTAAGATTTGGTATGCATTATAAAAAACATTGCTGAATACCATTAATGGCCGCTGAATTGATTTGATATTTTCTGCACAGAGTTTTGAAGCATTTATGGTTTACCAAATAACACGAAAGAGCTTGAATTTGAAGTTTGGAATAGTGCTGAGTAGCGCTTAAGTACTAAGATGGGTTAACCAGTTCTAGTCGCAGTCATGGATACTTCGCTCATTATATATATAATTGGCGCGTACACTTCTGTTATGTGTTTGGCCGAGCTCCTCCTCCTATTTGTGGTGTGCGTCTTGATGTTGTTCCACAAATGGAGGGACCTACAGCTTCAAGCCGACTCCGAACGGCAGATATTTTTATGAGGAGCTTTTTCATGGCAGAAATACACTCGGAGGTTTGCCATTGCCTGCCGAAGGGCCACCGCTATTAGAAAAATGTTTTTATTAATTTTGCTTTCACCGAGATTCGAACCAACGACCTCTCTGTGAATTCCGAATGGTAATCACGCACCAACCCATTCGGCTACGGCGGCCGCCGCTCATTAGTATTTTTAATAATAACAATTACATTTTTTACAATAGCAATTAAATTTTTTAAATTAAAGCAATTTATCCAGGAGCTCAGTTTTGTTAAAATATATGGGCTGAATAGCTGCCAAAGTTCAGTATTTAATACAGCATTCGCTTCTAATAGCAAACATTTGATAAATAATTGCGTTGAATAAGTATAAAAAGTGCTGAATTAGGTGGTTTTTGATTGGAAGGAGTGAAAAACAGTTGGAAATTAATACGGCCGCCTCTGCTCCGATTAGTTCTTCTTTAGGTCTTTGGTTCTTCCTTAAAATGTCATCTAAAATATTATATTATAAAGTAATAAAAAAAAATTAATTTAAAATTTAATAAGCTCGTAAGGAAATTAAAGAAAGCATACAATCTGACCGAAGTGTGCTTTAGAACAGCCAGGATCAGTAACCTTCAAAAACTTTCCTTCAGAAAATATAGCTACATACATATGTAGATATGTATAATGAATACAGAAACAATTATGTACCTACTCCTAAGACCGTCACACAAAATTCAGACACAAAATCCGTCCGCCTGCCAACATATGAGACTTCAGCAAGCAGCTAAAAATAGACTTTGCACACTCAAATAAACATTTACACGCAGATTGAAATGTTGAAATTTTATATTGAAAATCACATTTTAAATCCCCAAAAAAGTACAGCATAAAAAAGTACGTGCATAAAAGGTAGCAACAAAACTCACAGACCAGACCAGTCAGCCACCAAGCAGGTAATCCGATGTTTGTTTGAATTCATATCTACCCATCCCACACATGTGTGCTTGTGTGTGTGTGGATGCGTATGTTTGGTCATTCTCGATATTAAGTTTGGCTGCCTTTTAAGCCTTTTATCATTCAAGCGCACAATTCGACGTATTCAGAGACTGTTTGGCTGTGCAGATGAGCTGCAAAATATGAGGAGTATGAGAACAAAATTGAGGCGAAGAAGAAGGTTTTGTGTTTTATTTCCCATATTAGCTGATTTATGTCTGGATGCATTTTTTTTCTTTTGAGAATGCTGTATTCAGCTTCTTTGGTTTTGAGAGAAGTTTCTTTTTTGAAGATTTTTTTGTTTGCTGAAATTTTAAAGACAGTTTTTTTTATTATTTATTTTTGACTTGTTCCAATAAAAGTTCCTTTGGGCAGTGATAAATGAGGCTGCTTGTCCAAAAAATTGCACTACACCAACGCGAGTTCTGATGAAATATTCGTATACAGGGTGTTTAAATTAAATCAGCAGTTGGGAAATTTGGATAAATTTTGACTAAACAAATTTCTAAAAATCTGTACAGTTTGTGCGAAAAAAGATTTAGGTCAACATTTTTCGAAAAATATAATTTTTTATTTTTTGAAAAATATTATTTTTTAACATTCTGCAACATGAATTTTACATTCTTAAATATATATCCCAGCTATAGATATTTCAGCTTAAAAGAGCCAAAAAAATAAATCATTTTTGGCTTTATTTGAGGTTATAGAAAATCATGAAATTTAGCATTTTTTTTTTATTTTTTAACGCAAGGTTATAATATTATTCAAACTTTTTAGAAAAATCCTTTCTTAAAGCATTTCATTCAAAATTTAAAGTTGAACTTTCGCTACACTTCTTTAAGAGAAGATGATTCAGAAAGCGTCAAATGTATTTCAGAAACCGTAAAATTTACTTCTGGAGAAGAAAATTACTACATCTTGCAAATTCAAAGTGCATAGAACAAGGTTTTTCACAAAGTCTAGTTCAGAATGCAACAGATAATTAATTAATTTAGATTTAAATTATGTACCATCTAATAAAGATAATGCAACTGGATGAAAAGTGGTAGAATGTTGAATGGCTCTGCCACAATCGGCACCAAGAACTGTTGACTTTACTTCGGCAATAAATCGCTCCAAGTACTAAATGCAGCTGGAATGCCAATAATTGTTTTGAAGTACATTTGAGTATTATGAATTACATTTTATTCTTTCTGAAATACATTTTACGGTTTCTCAAGCACAATTGGCTATTCTTCTTAGCTTCACAGTCCGTGGTGGACCATAGCTTCATCAACAATTTTTCTCCACTTTATTCTATCCATGGTTACATCTCTCCAGTTGTGTACTATACGTTCATTTGCTTAAGATCTGCTTCGACGTCATCTAACCATCGCTTTCGTGGGCGTCCTCTTTTTCTTCCTCCAATGGGTGTTAAAATAAAAGCTTTCCTAGCATTTCGCTCTTTCGGCATGCGCAGTACATGCCCAATCCATTAATTGGCTATTATGAAGTAAAATTGACTATTCTGAAACATATTTTACGATTTCTGAAGTACAATTAGCTATTATGAAGCACAATTCACTGTTCTGAAATGCATTTTATGGTTTCTGAAGTACATTTTACGGTTTCTGAAATACATTTTACGATTTATCAAAAGCAATTGACTATTATGGGATACTTTTTACGGTTTCTGAAGGACATTTGACCATTCTGAAATACATTTTATGGTTTCTGAATTACAATTGACTATTTCAGACGCCTTTTGGAGATTCTTGAAATATTGAAAACAAATCTGGACTCAAACAATAGCCTCAGCATACCACATTATAATGATACTTCGACTAAAAGTGGGGGAAAACACGTTTTTCGCCTATATTTGATGATTTTCTTAAATCTGGTAATTGTGTATTAGCTGGTTTCAAATATTTTTTTTTTTTTTACGAAACTGTTAGGCGTAGCGATTTTTCACATTTAGTTACGTTTAGTACATAAAATACGCTTCAAAACAGATACTTGTTAAAAGTATGAAAAAAAGTTAAATAACGAAGTTACAGATGGGTCCACGCGAGATAGTTTTTCCTGGAAACTCCTTCTGAAACAAGCAATAACAGGTATTATCTATCGCTATCGAGAGATGATTAACGATTTTTTATGGCCGGAATTAGATGGTATTGATCTCTACAACGTTTATTTTCAACAAGACGGCGCTACTTGCCACACAAGCAACGAAACCATTGATCTTTTACGGGAAAAGTTTGCGGACCATGTTATCTCTCGAAGAGGTGGTCACAATTGGCCACCGAGATCTTGTGATTTAACACCTTGGGACTTTTTTCTTTGGGGCCACGTGAAAGAGAAAGTCTACACCAACAGCCCAGGTTCGATTCAAGACCTCAAAGGTGGAATTCGTGAGGCTATCGAGGACATAGGGCAGCCACTTTGCAATTCGGTTATGGAAAATTTCATGAAAAGGATATTGTCCTGTTATTTTCCACTATTAACGGCATACCTTCCTCTTTATAATGAAATAAACGTCCGATCATTTATATTAAAAAATAGCATCTTTCTTTGAAAATAACACCTCTTATTGGAAAAGAAAGTTATGGGTCATTCACAAACAAAATTGTTTGGATTTTCGGACTCAGCGACCAAATTTACAGAGAAATTGATGATGAGCTGGATTTTAGATAAAAAAAATTATTATTTATTTGTAAACCAGTGTAATCAGCGATACTTCTCTCCAATAATTCATTGTCGTACTTAGCAAATGCACAGAATAAAGCCTTATGCTAAGTCTAATACTTTTTTAGTAAGCAACTGATGAAGATAATAGCCAAAATAAAGCGGTCTTACTTTATTTTTAGATTTCTGCTAAATAAAATTGCCTTTACGTTCGCTTAAGACGCTTAATTTTCGATTTTGGTATAATAAATTTTAAAATTTTAGAGTTCTAGAAATTATTTCAATTGTGTTATTTTCAATGAGCCAATTGGGGTTAGGGACACCCCGCCACACTTACATACGAATGCATTTGCATATCAAATTCAATGCAGCTGTGAAAAAATAAAGTACGTAACATTGTTTGGCAACCTTTGTTTGCTTGACCTCTAAAAAAACTCGATTTGTATGGCTAAGGAAAAATATTATAATCTTTAATATTTTGTAATAATTTTTGATCATCTCACTTGCATGTTGCTAAATTTATGACTGCCTGTGATTCTGCATTTTTTATCGTTTTTTTATCTAATTTTTTCACAATGCTGCCTTACACAATCATATTTTCACATACATACAAATAATTATTTATACGTTGCTTTGCTCAACGCCTCGAGCACGATTCAACAACATGCCAAAATATGAATTATTACCCCGCTCATACATATTTTGCCATTTGCTTTGACCAGTGTAACACGAAACGATGCAGCAGCTAAATTCACCACTCAAATTCTCATCTACAGTGTTGTTTTTGTGTTTTCCTTTTTTTGTTTTTGGCATACAAGTAGCTATAAAATCCCTGCCAACAAGTTGTAGCCTACAACTTCAAATTAATGTAAAATCGGCGAAATGCAACGAAATGCAAAAATTCTCGTCTTTTTATCATTCATAAGCTGCGGTTACCAGAAGCGATCTGAACATTTTTCTTTTATGTATCATACATATTTACATATGTATGTACGAGTATGTATGTATATGTATTTATGCTTGTGTATGTACATACTTATGTTTATATGCCTAAATGCAGTGAAAATATCGAAAAAAATGGAATTGCCCAACCAAAATACAGATTTTAAAGAGGCGCGAATAAATGGGGAAAAATTGCAATTGAAGAATGCAGTTTTTGCCACATGCGAAATTTGAAGACTTCCCTTTCTCTTCTTTCCAAATACCTACATGCACATACATACATACCAAATATTCATGCTGCCGGAGTAGCGCACAAAAACTTCATTAAGGGCGTCTTGAATGCGCCTTTTAAGAAATTATAGACTTTCATATACTTAAACATACATACATACATAAGGTGCGTTTCATATTAATAAGCCACACTCCCTTGCTGAGTAAAAAAAAATTGCAGTAAAACTTTTTTAAATACCACTTGATTGGCGCGATAAGCGCTTACGTAATTTTGGTCGAGTTTAACGAAGCGCGCCAGTCGCTTCTTTCACGTGCTAACCGGCGCCAGTTGGAAACACCAAGCGAAGCCAATTTCTTCTCTATCTGGTCATTCCAACGCAGAGGAGGCCTTTCTCTTCCTTCCTTTTTCCTCTGCTATCACAAGCTAGTATTGCATCGGATACTTTCAGAGTCGGAGCTTTTGTATCCATTCGGACGACATAACTCAGCCAACGAAGCAGCTGGATCTACTACGATACTCGCCGTCGCTAACGTGTAAAAGGTCCAAAAATCTTCCGCACAATCTTTCTCCCAAACATTTAAAGGGACGACTCATGTGATGTTGTCATCATCCAAGCTTCTACGCCATACAATAGAACGGACATGATAAGAGTCTTATAGAGTGCCAGTTTTGTTCGTCTAATGAGGACTTTATTACTATTTGCGCACTTAGTCCAAAGTAGCACTTGTTGGCAAGAGAGATTCTCCATTGGATTTCAAGGCTGACATAGGTATCGGCGTTAATGTTGGTTCCTAAATAAATGAAGTCTCTTACAACCTCGAAATCATAACTGTTAACAGTGACATGGGTGCCGATAAGCGAGTGCGCCGACTGTTTGTTTGATGACAGGAGGTACTTCGTTTTGTCCTCGTTCACCACCTGACCCAATCGCTTCGCCTCTTTATCCAGCTTGGAGAAGACAGAACTAACAGCGCGGTTGTTAGGGCCGATGATGTCAATATCATCGGCATATGCCAAAAATTTTATGCTCTTATACAAAAATTGTGATGAGCGATTAAGTTCTGCGGCTCGTACGATCCTCTCCAATATCAGGTTAAAGAAGTCACACGACAGCGAGTCACTCCGTCTGAAACCTCGTTTGGTATCAAACGGTTCGGAGAGGTTTCTGAATTCTGACGACGTTACTGGTATTGAGCAACGTCATTTTGTATAGCCGTGTTAGTTTTGTACTATTTTGAAAACACTGTGGACTCAATACGATATAAGCAGAACGCTTAAGGTGATGGGAATCCCCCGCCATTCAATTTCCAAACAGATTGCGGTGTTCACTGGCCACTGGGTGGTTGGTAATCATGCAGAGAAGCTTGGAATTCCGTACAAACCATATTGCAGAAGCTGTGGGGATCCTGCAGAGAAAAAAGACTGTTGAACACTTTCTCTGCAAATATCCGGCGGCTCTGGCGGCTTGAAGAAATTCTGCAGCCTAGATCCCTTTTCCCTCCTTCACTACATCAACTGCACTGGAAGGCTGTAGACAGTTTTCTCTTCCCTACATTTTTTCGCAGATAGTGGTCTACATTATGGTATCAAAACGGCACGTAAGTGCTACTTGAAGTGTACCTGGGGTATTCTTGCCATCTAACCTACCTGCCGACCATTGGTTTTGGGGGAATACATCGCGGCATATAGGCAATTCCTTTTCGTACTATCGAATGTAGCTTTAAAATCGGCAAAACGATGGTGTGTGCCTATTCTCCTTTCATGGGTCTTTTCTGAAACTTTCGAATGTAGCTTTAAAATCGGCAAAACGATGGTGTGTGCCTATTCTCCTTTCATGGGTCTTTTCTGAAACTTTGCGTATTGTGAATATTTGTTCGATTGTGGATTTTTCAGGTGCAAAGGTCTAATCACTTGGTTGGTGGTACGCTTCAGCCTTTCACACAATATAGTTTAGTAAAGTTTAGAAGACTAAGACAGTTCATTTATAACGGCAGAAAAAGCAGATTTTTGTTACCTCAAAAGCTTGTTAAACTCTCGGAGCTAAGTGTTTAAAGGTTAAAGGGATATGCTCCTCGAAATCTCTAGTTTGGTTTCAAGTGGTAAAAAACAATTTAAAATTAAGACAAAAAAGAACAGCTGGTTTAGTTCATTGGCATTAGCAACCTTAAAAATAGAACTAAATATTTCAATTTTACACCAGATTTTCTTTTCTATAGTTTCTGAACTTGCAAATATGTCTTCAACAGGCAGTAGAGGAAACATTTAGAAATGAACTGGGTTTCATTATTTTTATTCATTATGAAACGACTTTTAGGCTTTAGAAAGAGAATATTCACGTTATTTTGTTGAAAGGTAAAACGCTATTAAGAGGTTATATACAGTTAGAATCGCATTTTCCAGAATTTTTTCTGACAAAACTTTTAAATTTATTAATCTAAAAATTTGTACACTTATGATGTTATCTTGAAACTGTATTTTAAGAGTTAGTATTAGTAAAAATATTTATTTGGAAAGGAGCTACAGCTGATCTCCGGGAGATCCTCTCAAAGCAGACGTTTTGCGGTGACCACTATTCATCTGAACTGGATTCTCTGAAATGAAAAAACCAAAGAGATTTCGTTAAAGTAATGTTAAATCTAGTAATTAATAGAAGGAATAAGAAAAGAACTTTTTTTAGACAAAATGGCGATTTGCTCCCAAAAATTGCGGCCTTAAATTGTTTATAAAAAAAAATATTTATCGGTGAGAAAAAATCTTCGATTAATTACTAAGAAGATTAATTATTTAAGAAGCTCGTGCTAAAATTTGAGACTAATCGGTTTAGCCGTTTTCGAGTAATGTTGGTCACCGATTTTGAAAACACCATTTTGCGTGTAACTTTAAAAATATTCACCGGAACGATATTAAATTTTCTGTGTATATTCTTAAATATATGTACTTTAAGAAAAAAAAATTAAAAAAAAAATCTACCATTAAAGTGATACCAGAATTCCATTTGAATAAAACTCCTGGTATAATGCATTGCACGGAAGATTTTTATATCTGCCAGAATAATAATGTTTTACAAAATTGTTTGTTTACAACAGAGCGTGGTCTGTTAATATGAAACATACCCTACTTACGCGCTTGCGATGGCGTTCTCACCAACGTTCTCATTTTATTAATGTCTGTTCACACTTTGCGTAAATTATTCACATATGCTACGCATATCGCATCTTTTGGCATTCTGTAGTTGTTTTTACTGATATTATATTTTCATTAACATTTTTTTATTTTCCATTTATTTACTTCGATCTTCTTTACACTTTCTGGCATACAAATTTTGCCGCTTGCGATCTTCCTGCCTTCTACTGTACGTCTGAATTATTTATTATTGTTTGCGATTGTCTCATACAAGCATCCATATGCACATATTTACTTCGATTCGACTTGATTGTTTGCTGGAAGGTTTCTATTAAGTCTCTTTTTCTCAATTTTCTATTGATTTTTGGTTCTTTATGGAAGTTTTAATTGCCGAGTATTACTAAGAACGTTTTATTGAGGCACTGAAAAAAAAACAAAAAAAAAAAAACAAATGCTGCCTAAGGTAATTTGGAGTTTGTACTTGTCACTCTGTCAATTTGTTTAGAAGATAATTTATAGCTTCATACACTTCTCCAAGCATAAAAGGCTAATACTTGTCTAATGAACAATACGTTTCCAGCACAATATGCCAACTATGAATAGCCAATTTACGTCGAACAGGCTTCAACGTCTGGTTTCTCTTGTTCAGAACTTTTTTTTTGTTTTCAGAATGACCGCCTTGTGGTACAATGGAAGTCATAATGGTTGCATCTTAATTTGTCTTAACTGATCGAGTTCATTATTGCAACTGACTACTACAGAATAGAGCGTAAAGTGAAGCCGGTTTTTGATGGATTCTAAGCCAACAAGATCAGTTACTAGAAGCAAGTTTAGTGGTGCTCTTACGCTCGTATTGTATAACCTGGCCGTTTAACTATTCATCCTTTAGTTTACAATACACTTTATTAAAAAACCATTTCACAGAGACTTAATGACAAGTTGTGGCAATTAGTTTGTTTCTCATTTCATTTTAATAATTTTTTTTAATTAATTATGTTTTCAAGTCATTCTCCCACAAAATCCATATAAATCCTACTGTGAAACTTCGTGCAAATTAAAAAAATATATCAACAAATTATCACACTTTTTAATCAGAATATCTAAAAAAATGGGGGAATGCAGTTTTATAGCCCATTGAGGATTAGTGGAATACAATACAAGTTTCAAGGGGCTTAAAAATCGCTTTGATGAATGACATTGTTTTTCTCTGAAGGTGTTGGGACATGCACATAAAAAAATTCAAGCACTCGTTATAAAAGTTTACTTAATTTTTAATTTTACTACTTAATTTTGAATAAAACTTAATTTTTTTTTACAACTCCGATTAAAAAGTGTGAAATATAATGAAAATTTGTTGATTTTTTATAATTTGCTAAAAGTTTGAAACTTGAATGAACTATATTTTCATAAAACATAAAGGGGCAAACGAATTGTCCAAACTTGTCTGTAAGTGCTAGTGCTATATAGTATACCTTATGGGGCAGTTATCTTCATCCCAGTTAATCAGAATGAAGTGCCTTCGCTTGAGCCGTATATTTTTTAGTAAAGTGTATCTTTCCCCATCATGAGCGCTTTAATGACATCTGAAACCGTCAACGTTAAACAGCATCCATATAAGATTTGTATCTCTTCGCTTGTCACAATAGCTCTCCCCCAGCCTTACAAATGTCCTAATGCAGTTTTCTGCTTTCAAAGCACACTTTTCACGATATGCTTGCTAGAAAGATTCTGGTCATAAAAAGGCTTAAGAGTAGAAAGGAGTTCAGGTGAAAAAAGGATCTCTCATCTAATTTACTATAAATCTACGACCCGAAAGTGGGCTCTACGTCATCGGAGCCACCCGTATTTATACCCATTCAAGGACTGTCACTTCAACAGCATTCCCGGATAGTTTATGGAGAATCTCTAACTTTAACCGTATCTTAACACGACCGATAGACCTATATATAGCTTTAAAAAGCCGATATTTACTTACATACATATATTGTCATTCATTTGTTCATTTTGAAAATTCAGAAGAAAATATAACAACATGAGCAGTGACAAGGAAATTGGTAATTTATTCATTAATATAATGAATATTTTTAATACCAAAATGCAGCAAATCAACATTCAACTGACTATATCATGTCTATGTTATCTCAATCGATTTTCAGGTGTAGGAAAATTTAGAAACATGAAAATTTCAAAATGCGATATCTCAGCGAAAAAAAATTATATTTGAGCAAACTGAACGCCATTTTAAAAAAAGAAGGTTTGTATTTAAAGATGCCATCCTTTAATTTTGGTGCAAGAAAACATCTGCAAGGCTACATAACCTCAAATATGGGCAAAAACGGTGTTTTTTGCACTTTTAGGTTAGGATATCTCGAAAACCAGAGCTGATAGAGCAATTCTGAGGCCAGATTTGGATTCAGCGCATCATAAACCTTCGGAAATATATAGTCTGGTTTCTGGGTCTGAATGTTGGTTAAATTTTGTCGGCCTATGTAATCATGTAATCACGCGCTTCGCTAATGTATTGGTTGCTCCGCTTAGCAGCTCAAAATCATAAGACTAAATAAAGATAGCGGAAAAAACTGATAGACAGAAATGTTCACAAAAGAATGCGCTATAAAAAAGCTCTAAAGTATATTTTCCATAAAATCTGTAAAAAATAAGTTATTACGCTTTAAAACAATTGATCCCTTAATTTTTCACGTAATTTTGTTTATAACTTTTTTATTATTAATTTTAAAATAAAAAGTTTTGAATGAAAGTTGTAGATAATATAATTGTCTACAAAAAAGTATCTTACAAAATGTTCGTAACTCTTGGAATTCACGAGATAAACGCAAAAAACCAGATGCACTCTTATTTCCAAGATGGCGGCCGCGGGACACAACCCCCGACCCCGAAAACTCAAACTTAAGTTCACAGTGATGGGCTTTACATAATAAAACCATAAACTCGCATACTCCTAAAATTACTTAGTTGGCTATTTTTTTTGTCTCTTTTGACTGGACTACAGCGATTCTGTGAAATTCACTGAGAGCGGAGTCGTGGGAGTCTTGTGCAATTTATTGTATGTGTAGTTTATGTAATTTCTTCTACCTCTTTCATTTTTTCCCCATTTTCACATTTTTCTCACGCAATTGCATCAGTGTGATGTTGAGCCTCTCTGATGAGCGCAATTCTGTAGGCTATCATGCTTAAGAACAGTAATATGAATGACCTCTCGTTACAAGCGCTCACAACAGACGTAAAGAAGAGAAGATCTCATTTAAGTATGTTGTTGTTGTTGAGATGGTTGAGTATTTGTATAAATATTCTTAATTAGCGACTAGCGCCGTTTTATTACCACTTTTCTCGTGTGATGCCCTTTTTGTTGTTGTTTTAATCAAATCCATTTCGTGAGATCCAGATATAAAATCTCTATTTCTGCGATTTCATTAGTTTGCGCTTGGAAAGGTCTATC
Source organism: Anastrepha obliqua (assembly GCF_027943255.1). Classification (NCBI taxonomy): domain Eukaryota; kingdom Metazoa; phylum Arthropoda; class Insecta; order Diptera; family Tephritidae; genus Anastrepha; species Anastrepha obliqua. Next base: position 107,506,122 of record NC_072894.1, on the reverse strand, counting down.
GAATGAAGGAAGTCTGGTTCTTGGTAAGCCCGACATTCGCATAAATAGTGGAAAAGACTTTCTTTCACCACGAACTTTTTCTTGCTAGCTCGTCAGCTTTCCCATTACCCTCTATATTCCTGTGTCCGGAAACCCATATCAGAGTAATTTGAAGCCAATGACCAAGCAGTTCTAGTTCCTCCCTGCATTGTGAAACTAGTTTGGATGAAATGGAGTTGGAGTCCAAGGCCTTGACAGCTGCATTTAAGTATATTAAGAAGATTTTATTTAAGTATACTGCTACAACAGCAACAAGAGAAGATTTAACAATTATGTTGTCACTGCCCAGATCCTAGGCACATTAACAGGGTAATAGCAGTAGAGCAGCTGATTCGTCTGCTCTTTAAATTATTAAACTTTGTTTATATAGGAGTATTCAAGTAACAACAAAATACACGACGTTGGTGTTTTTGCTCTATTGCTGCTACCTGTTAGATGTGCCTTGCCCAGCCCTAAGTTTGTAGGTGTTTTGTGTATAGTACTATAGTAGGGCCAAAATGGAATTACTCGCTGGTTTTTTCCACTAAACTGCACTTGCATATGCGCCGAATGGACTTAATTGTGATGGAATGTCGAGGATGTCTGGAGGACCATGAGACATCTCAACATATTTTATGGAGTTATATGGCCTTTTCTGATTCTAAAATAGATTAATATTTTTAAAGAAAAATATATTACCCTATTGCTGTTAAGAATGCGGCTACTACTCATGAGGGAGTCTGAAACTGCCTTCGTACCCAATATCTTATTTCTTTTGTGATCTTGCATATTAGGGGAAGTTTTTCAGGTCTTCTTCAGGTTTGTATGTACATATATTAATCACATTTTGGGTCGAATAAAAATTTCTGTTGGAAGAAATTTTGATAGCAATTTTTGAGAGGTTCAAATGATCCCCCTATTTATCTTTTTACCTATTTTAACAGTGGCTTTGAAACTGTTTTTAATGAAAGAGATCATTTATGCGGTATTGCAGAAAATTTGTACATACATATGTATGTCTTCAAACCTTCAATTGCACTGTACAGCAGAAAATCAAGAACTCTGATTAAATTCCTGTACTTTGTACCCAACGAAAAGTATGTATGTAGTAGAAAACCTCGCCTTTCAATAAAAAAAATCAATGAGTAAACAATAAAAAGTAGACGATGAGTAAAAATTGAATGAAAGCTAAAAATTTATACATATTTATACATACACACACATATATATGTTCATATGTACGTACATAAAGCATAACAAACGATAACAACAACATGTAACCAATCAGCGCCAAACATTCGCACAATTCACGCAATTCACAGCAAGCGGCGCGAAAATATTTTATTATCTCAGTGATATGCGTGCGCGCATCAAAAGTGCGAATCTCTCTGCATTTCATAAAATACTGTATTAATGTGTATGTGCGTGTGCCCTAGTATGTAGGTATGTGTGCGCGTTTGAGCTATTGTAGTAATTGTTAAGGAATTCAGACGTCAATTGTAGTTGATTGCTCATATCTGTGGCTGGCGAAGTCATTCACAAGCAAGTGAATTCGAATATGAAAAAAACAGAAAAAAATCAGATACAGTGGTGAGCATATATAAAGTTACACGGGTAGTAAAGATTAGAAGAATAGTTGGTATATAGGCAAACGGAATGATGGCAACGTTTATACATCCGTTAGAAAGAGGCATGAAAGCTTGCTCACCGGCGTCTCGACATTTTTGAGCTGGGACCAATGATACCGGCACTTATGATTTCCGGAATCCTCGAGCCGTTTGTGCGCTAGTGTAGGATGTTCTTGAGGCGCTGCTTCACAAGAGGCGCTTCGATCTTAGATCTTTTCTTGTTGGTAGCTGAAATGGTTGGAGTGCCAGACTGGCACTCCCACACTTTTTCTTGTACTTGAATCCCTTGTTTTAGGCCATCCATGAAGAGTTGCGCAATTTATTGTCTTAAAATTTTTGTGATCAAGCCTCCACGCAACCTAACAACCTCTCCGTAGGTTACTATCGATCTGACCAAGAAGAATAAAATACTCAATTGCATAGATGGACGTGGGAAAAGAGCGTAATTTTGTCGTGATGCTATTATAGAGGAGTTCTGTGAGAGAACTGCGAAGTGAATGTCAAAATAGCTTAGATTAGTGAGCAAAAATGAAAAATTAGGTTATGTAAATGTAAACAAAGCAGATCGTAAGTGGATAATAGAAAGAAAAACGGGGTTTTTCTAAAAAAAATTTACAAAAAGTCTAGAATTTCGTCAGCTCAATAACTGATTCTGTCAAATTCACTGAGAACCGCGTAGCTTTTTTGCGATACGTGTAAATTTTTAACTTTTTGTATTCTCTCAGCCATGTGATCTGACTACAGTGATAATTGTATAACACATATTTTAGGGTGACCCTCCAAACAAGAAAGGTTGTTATTTTGTTGTTGCACTGAAGTTATAAATTTATTATATTTCAGGACTTCACCCAAAATATTTCGAAAAAATATTAAGATTTACGTGAGCTCAATCGATTTAAAAATACCTCCACTTTATAAACAAAATTAGGTTTTTAGAATATTTTTCCCAAAAAATTACTTCAGCTGATAGAAGGCCCTGTAATCTTAAAAAATCTCGTAAAGTATCGTTCAAACAAGTGCTCGTTGTCAAGGTGACATTTCCCATTAAAAAAATTATTTTGACAGGCAAGCGCGTCGTTGAAAATGTCGACAAAATCACAGAATTAATCGAAGTTGACTGACATGTTAGTAGTCGTAGCATCGCCCAGGAACAAAGATCGACCATAAAACAATTTTAAACCATAAGTGTAGAATTTTTCCTTTTTCCTAAAAAAAAATATGTACTATATATATGTATATGCAAATACTTTCCTAGGAGGAGCAAAGGTCCTTAAATGATGGTAAAATATAATAGCTTTTATAATTCCGACTTCATTTTTTTTGTACGGAGAGTGATGCACCCTAATGGAGGTACAACCATCTCGCTATTCTCGGATTGATTTTTACATCAGGAGGACATTTCTCGCTTTTGATTTTGTTGTATTTTTTTCATAAAAGTTTAGAGTATACAATGCGACCTAGCTACTTCTCTTCATTTTACATATTACGCCAACTTCCATCCCGGAGCTGTAGCAAATCTTCCTGGTAAGGGTATTTTCATGGTCACAGGGAAGGTTGACAATCTAAGAGGGTTTATTGTTGAGACCTTCCCTGCCGCAGACCTTCTCTTCTTGTTCGTTTAGACGGAGTTACCAATAATTTGCAAGCAACTGTATTGCATTTAATAGTGAATGAATTTGGAGCTACTAATAATTTGCACGCAACTGTATTGCATTTAGTAGTGAATAAATTCGGAGCTACTAGTAATTTGCACGCAACTGTATTGCATTTAGTAGTGAATCAATTCGGAGCTACTAATTATTTGCACGCAACTGTACTGGCATTTAATAGTGAATGATTTTGGGGTGCAGCGTACGAATGTGTGCTCATGTAGATCGATTCGTATAGTACGCGACTAATTTGCTACACCATGCAATTTTGTTGCAGATGCATGAAATAAAAAAAAACTAGACAAATGCATACGTGCTTACATACACACATACAGCTTACAAGTCAATTTTATAGGCAGTGCAGATCAGTTCAGTACACTTAGACGTCGCGTGAAGTTCAGTTCAGTTTCTCAGCTGCGCGCCGCTTCAGTTCATTTGTATGGAAATTGCTACTCGTATGCGTCGCTTACAATTGCAGGGTACTCGCATGTAACTTCTTTTGCATAAAAAAAAATTGTATGATTTATTTTTATCTTTTTTTTACAACGTTTCTGCCGTTTGGCGGCATTGCTATCATTATCTTTATTTTAATTTTTTTTTGGCTTTTTTGCGCTTGCGCCATTATTTCTTCTTCTTCTTGCATGCGCGTACAGTTCATAGCGCCGTTTATGGCATAATTGCCGGTTGTTATGCGAAACACTCTTTCAATTCGTTGGTGTGAAAACACTTTTCATACACTACGCTCCTCACATGCATACATTCAGATATACATACATGTTTGTGTGTATGTGTGTACATATGTTTCTATTATACTCACACATGTGCACGTAATAAATATCATTTATTCAACCACACGCAATGTTGATGTTGTTGGTACGTGCGAATGCGAATCTGTCAGTTCGTCAGCCAGCTGTAGCGCGTAGTACTCACATACATATATGCCACGTGTGTATGTAGCAAGTCAGCTTTAAGCCGCTTCACAATCCCCATTCCATTGCTGTGCTTCGGCTTTAGCTTTGTTGGGAAAGTGGCTGAGAATGACACTGGGTAATTTGGTGCTCGAGAAGATGGCAAGAAGACACAATGATCGGTGTCATTGATGGCTTCAGTTGTTAGCCATATGTATAGGTGTGCGTACAATATATACATACACATACTTATATATATATATAATATAAATTTATCCATAAATATTTACATGCTTTCATTTGCTTGTGTGGATTGTGTTCTTTTAAGTGCAATTATGCCTTGGCGCCACTCGATTGCGGCACTTATGCTGATGATAGCACCACTTTTTTATTACATTCATGCATATATACATACATACAATCACAGTAACGTGTCTTCGCTGTGTTCAGTGACACTGGAGAATCTATAATTACGTTTAGAGAGAATTATATTATAATTGCATTTGTTTTTTATGGCAACAAAAACACCCACACAACGGCGGCTTCCAGTAGAAAGTCATAACAATTAATTGAGAGGAGTGGAGTTGAGTGGAGTGGAGTGGAGTGGAGTGGAGAGTGCGCAAAATTTCCACAGGCACATACATACATACAGCGTATAGCAGAAGTATTGATGTTTTATATATGTTTTATAAAAAATATCACGAAAGTTTTTCGGTATTTTAATATTTTATTATATTACAAATTTTGTTTTTTCCTTGTTCACTCCTCTCGGGAGCATAGGGCCTCGACAATACGAGGGGTGCCTTTTATATGTCGGGATTTGGCAACCCTGGTGTTGCAATCTGGCAACTGACAGTTGTATCGCATGACATTTTTTGGCTTTTTCGTACTCAGAACGTTTTGAAATACCAGCGCTATTTGTGTTGTTTACAGTAACTTAACAGATTCATCTCGGTCCAAAAATGGAATTAAATCGTGAACATTTTCGTGCGATTATTTTTTACAACTTTCGACGTGGATTAACTCAGCAACATTGCATGGATGAACTTAATTTATTTTTTCGCGATGAAGCTCCATCAAGGACCAGTGTTTACCGATGGTATGGTGAATTCAATCGTGGTCGTAGTTCACTCCAAGACGAAGTGAAGGTCGTCCAAAATCAGTTGTTGTTCCGAAAACCATTGATGCTGTGCGCGAACTGATATTGCAAGATCGTCATGTGACCTATCGTGAGGTTGAGACAATCTTAGGCATTAGTGGGACCAGCATACATTCAATATTGCATAAACATTTGACTGTCAAAAAAATTTGTTCGCGTTGGATCCCACACAATTTGTCAATCGCTCAAAAAAAGGCTCGTGTCGATTGGTAGAAGGAAATGCTCAAAAAATACGATCGCGGGGCTTCGAAACACGTTTATGACATCGTAACAGGTTATGAATCATGGATTTACGCGCATGAGCCCGAAAATAAAGAGCAGTCGACTGTATGGGTGTTTCAAGATGAGCCAAATCCAACAAAAGTTGTTCACGCACGAAGTACTTCCAAGCAAATGGTCGCCTGGGTTTTCGGAAAAACTGGATATGTCGCAACCGTACCACTAGAACAACGCAGAACGGTAAATTCTGAGTGGTACACAACCATTTGTTTGCCAGTTGTCTTCCAAGAAATTAGGAAAACCAATCGCCAAAGACGGATCACTCTTCACCAGGAGAATGCGAGCTCTCACACATCGACTCAAACAACAGCATTTTTGAGCACCCAAAACATCGAATTAATGGGTCATACGCCGTATAGTCCTGACTTGGCACCGAATGACTTCTTTTTATTCCTGTATGTAAAAAACAAACTGAGAGGTCAACGTTTTTCGACACCTGAAGAAGCGGTTGCGGCATTCAGAATGCATGTTTTGGAGGTACCTTATTCAGAGTGGCAAAAGTGCTTCGACCATTGGTTCAAACGCATGCAAAAGTGGATAGATCTTCATGGAGAATATTTTGAAAAACAATAAAGTGATTTTCGATGATTAAAATTTGTTTTTGTTCTCTAATCCCGACATATAAAAGGCACCCCTCGTACTCTTCAATCTTACACGGTTCTGTGCTCTTGTTTTTGCGTCGTCCCATGAGTGGTCGGCATCACAGAAAGTGGTTCGCCGTCTCATTCACCTCCCCACATGCTGGGCAGAGTGCGGTGTCTGAGATGCCCATCTTTTCCATGTGCTTCGTCCATAGAAAGTGGCCCGTCATCAGTCCAACCAGCCTCCTACAGTGCCCTCTGCTTAGTGACAGGAGGAACTGCGACAGTCGGTCGGACATGACAGGTAACATCATTTTTGTGCATTTGCAGCCTCTCTTGGCCTGTCAAGCTCGCTTGTGAGTTAGAGTAACCCGTTTGCTAACCGTGGCTTTGATGGCTGCAGAAGGGAGTGGCAGAACGGGCTCCGGGCCAAGAAAGTTGGCCTCAGAGCCCAGCGCATTGCAGAACTCAAACTTTTCACAGAGTAAAAACTTTTGAAAGCACTAAGTTCAAAGCGATTTTAAATTGTGATGAGTTTGTCGTACTTATTCCATTTTGCTCTTGCACTGCTTAAAATGTTTCCTGCCTGCATAGTTTAACAAAAAAAAAATCGAATAAATAAATATGCATTGGTGGCATCAATTTTTCTGTATTTCCAAGAAATTCCAAAATCAAAAATGCGAGTGTCTCATCTAAGAGCGTAATAAAAAAATTTCTCCATTATTTATGAAGCGTGTAAACAAACATTTAAAGCCGCTTCCGGTCTCGTGCTTGATGATGGCTCAGATTGAATGAGAAAAACTAACATAAAATAGCAATAGGAACAACAAGCAACGCATGCCGTAATACTTTTACACCCTGACTGGTATTATGCCACAAAGCATTAGAAAGTCGCTTTATCAAAATCAAAAATCATAAAAAGTAATAAGAATCTTGATAGACGAATTCTTGATGGTCACCTATCTGTTGAAATGATCTATGATTTAGTGGAACGCATAAAATAAACAAAGTAAATGAAGGGGAAGCGTGGAAAGTTAGAGTAGAGTTAGCACAACTTATGGTGGAGAGAGAAATGGGAGTGTAAAACAAAAGTAGATAACATCGCTGATGCGGATAAAGTCAAGACCAGTAAGCCACTAAAGAACTATCGAAAGTCTCTTAACCTTACTTCCTTATAATAAAAATTCTTTTGATAAAATTGATTGATTTTTTTGATAACCAGTTTTTGATAAAAAATTGGAGTATTTTTTTTAGTAAACTTAACATAATTTGAATGAAAATTATAGGGCAATTATTTAAAAGTATCATTTTGAGCGCTAACAAGGAAATAAGCCTTGTTTTTTTTTATCAAGGAGGTGGGGTTTAAGGGGTTATATACAGTTAGAAGGCCGAAAAAACCGAATTTTACAGACTTTTTTCTGACAAAACTTTTAAATGTATTAATCTGAAAATTTGTACACATATTATGTTATCTTTTAACTGTGTTTTAAGACTTAGCATTAGTAAAAATATTTATTTGGAAAGGAGCTACAGCTGATCTCCGGGCGCTCCTCTCAAAAAAGACGTTTTGCGGTGACCACTATAGGTCTGAACTGGATTCTCTGAAATTAAAAAACCAAAGAGATTTCGTTAAAGTAATGTTAAATCTAGTAATTAATCGAAGAAATAAGAAAAACAAATTTTTGACTAAATGGCGGTTTCTCCGAAAAAAATCGGTTTTTGACCAAAATTTCGGCCTTAAATTGTTGATAAAACAAAATATTTATTGGTGAGAAAAAATCTTTGATTAATTACTAAAAATATAGTATTTAAGAAGCTTGTGTTAAGATTTGAGACTAATCGGTTTAGCCGTTTTCGAGTAATGTTGGGCACCGACTTTGAAAACACCATTTTGAGAAAAACGCGCTTAAAGTTTGAAAAGCACTGTCAAGCACTCTGAAACGCCTTTTTAAATTTGCGTGTAACTTCGAAAATATTCAACAGAACGATATTAAATTTTCTGTGTGTATTCTTAAATATATGTACATTAAGAAAAAAAATGAAAAAAAAAATCGATTTTTTTTTAAATTCTAATAATTATATATAAGAAATAAAATGTATTCTAAATATATAATAAATATAAAATTTTTTAAAAATAATTTAAATCAAATGTAGTTAACTTATCATTTTATTACTCCTTGGTCCGGAGTTCTAGAAGAGATTTAGTTTTTTGTTTTTACTCAGATTAACATTCTACATATATTTCTCAAGTCCCAAAAAAGCTCTTTATAAAACATCATTTGCCGTTTGGAGGTGGCATAAAACAGTATGCCCCTCTGGCTCCCTTTCTCGAAGCCGAATAGTGTATTTTATTTTCGTCTCACAAAAATTCTTCTTTCACTGAGTTTTTGACACAGGTTAGGTCAGGTTGACCTGGCTGGCTGAAAGAATTCACATAGACCTATTGGTCCATGTGGTACCAGAGGGAGCTTGACCCTTACATTTCCATGTAGTGGGCTTTTTGTAACAAGCCTGCGTGTTTTGCGAATCTAAGTAAGTGCTGAAACTGTAACCCCGCGAGACATTCCAACCTCTCATATTGTAGAGCTCCTTGACACAACTTCTTTTAAAACGACCTCATAACTGTATAAAATTCACACATCTGTCTTATACTCTTTGAACCGGATAACGTTTTTAATCCAATCCTACTACTTTTCAGATTTGTATTTACACCATAGAATTTACTTAAATCATATTTTTCCAGTTTTTATTTTGAAATTTCGGTTGTGAAATTTTTTGTCATATACCTTTTAACTGAGGCCTAAATTGAACTATTTTTCAAAATTTAATAATGAACTGTATAAAGTGCAGCTCTGATAATGACATCGGCTTAGCTTTTTAGGGTGAAAATATAATCATTTATAATTTTTTGCTTGCTAATATTTAATACCAAAAATCGTTGTTTGCTTCAAATGCTTTGTTGGGTTAGATTTGGTTATGGAATTATATTGAATTGAATGGATTTAAAAATTTGTAATGTTTTATTCAAGTTTTCAAACTACAACTTTTGTTAGGATTTTTTTTATCGTAACTACTTAAAGTGAGGTCGGAATCGAATGAATTTTCAATATTTTTTAATTAACGGAATGGAGTGCGGTTTAGCTTTATGGGGTCCGTGAAAAATTATTAAAATTGTTTTTTGTTAAAATTTAATACCCAAGTTGGTTGTATTTCTCAAATACCTTGTTGGGTTATATTTAGTTGTGACATTTTATTTTATAGAAGCCATTTTAAGTGAGGCCAAGATTTTTTATTAACCCTAGATGGCACTTCTTCCTCAAATCGAAGACGCGAATTTTTAAGTTGAAGCTGAACGAAAAGTGGGTTAATTTTTTTATTTAACCAATAGTGTTAAAAAATTATGCAAAAACTGAAAAAATCTAATTAATATATACAATAAGTAAATTCTTTCAATAAATTAATAAAAAAAAATCCGAATTTATTTTACATCGAAAGCTCTAGATATAAAATTAAAATAAGCGGCGTCGAATCAACGAAGTTCTTCCTTTGTGTATAAAAAATAAAAACAAAATACATTTACGGTTAAGAAACTGCGTATCTGAAAGAAATGATCAAAAATGTCCCTCGCTCAAATTTAGTACCAAATTCCACTACCTTCTGGAATGGTTTGTTGGGTTGCTTAAATTTGTTGCTCAAATTAAGACGTGTGCCAATGCATGTTGCTGAACTCATGCTGAATAAACAACAATAATAGAGTATCAAAGTAGCACCTTCTACTTTTCTCTTGACATTTTTTGACGACTCACTCTCACTCATTTGACTTTGAAAGCTCTAATTCTGCCTTTGAGAGCAGCTCAAAGCAGCATTTTAAGTGCTGGCAAGTTAAGCAATTTTTCTGCATAAAAAACGCACCTTTTACCCGGAAAATTGTGTGTGAATTAAAGTTTTGTTTTTCATGAATAAAAACCTTTATCGCGCATCGCCTTCGTTTGGTTTATTAGCTGCACTTTCCATGGCTTTTCCTGCAAGTGCTTTGACTCTTTTCGAATGTATGCGTCTTCTTTGTATATTGACCGCATTTCCCCCATTTCTGACAACTATGCATGTATGTATGTGTGTGTGTATGTACGTACGCAGGTTTTATAGTTCTTCTACTTATCAACATTTATGAGTTGTGAAGTGTTCTTTCACGACCTTTTTGTGCTTCTTTTTTTTTTGGTTTTTGTTTTTGGTGTTTTTTGGTGTGTGGCGCACATTTGGTTTCTTCACAATAAGTTTTTCACTCTATTTGTTTTTGTTATTGTTACCTGTCTACTTGTTGATTGTTGTTGCTACTTGTTTTCATTTCTATCACCACATTTTTGTAGCATTTTGACTTCTTTGGTGTTGTTGTTGTAAAAAACATTATCGTTACGTAAACGCACAGCGCGCACACAAGTGTTACAAGAACAATGAAATCAACCGTTACAAGAACACCAACAAAAAGAAGGGGGAATGGTATGAATGACACACGCAATGGAGGAGATATGACGGGGAGAGAGGGTCAAAAAACTAATCAAGAACTTCTACACCATAGGTGTATATACACACACACATAAAAGTGTGTGTATATATATGTGTACCTTTACGTTTAAAGGCTTGTTTACACCTGGGTACTAGACACACACTGCAGCTATCTAGCCATAGTACGTTTTCTTTTTCTTGTTTTACACTCTTTATTTTCCATTACTTCACTCTCAAATCTTTACAACGACCCATATAAGGTGCATTTTAAGTGTTTTCAAACATCATACAATCTTACTACCTGTATACACACAGACAAATTTGTATGCAAACCCTGTAGGGAAATCCAAACCTGTAGTACGCGTTCCTTTTCTTTCTCCATAAAAGCAATTTACATTTTTTCTACGAAGTTGCTTAAGCATGAAGTTTGCTCAGAAACAGCTGACTGTGCGTTTTATTTTGAATAATATTTATTTATTCTTCATTTTGCTTGACCAAAGACTCAGCGAAGTACGCAAATTCCAATAATACAAAATAGCACAAAATAAAATAGCACCAACTTAAAAAAATTGTGTCGAGTGATGGAAGGCTTTATTTTGACCTTTGCGCCCGCCATGCCAAGTTCACTAGTGTCAAATGTGATTTACGTACGCCGCCATTTACAAAATTTATAATTCTTCCGGTAGGGTGATTAATTTTGCGCCACCTTGTATCAATATACGTATCATTATTTTTTATTTTTCGTCTCATTCAAAGTAATCGACCATGAAAATCTAAGCCAAAATTATGCCAAAATTTTTTTGTATTCTCGAAGCTCTTTTTGGTAGGGTCAGCTGGAGTAATTATGAACAAATTTTCTAAATTTCAAATACTAGCAGCTATCAGGGCGAGTCCATCCATGTATACACAGATTACTCAAAGTTCGAGGGCAGTGTGAGCGGAGGTGTATATTCCGCGCATCTGGGGATCTCCTTCAGTTTTCGGCTTCCCGACTACTGTAGTGTCTTTCAGACTGAACTGGTAGCAATAATGGAAGCCGTGACACTGGATACCTGGAGATGATATGTACATTTTCACTGATAGCGAGGCGGCGATAAAGTCCGTCACAAAACAGTTGACAACCTCCATGAAAGTCATGAGAGGCCGCACATCTCTTAACGAGATGGATGAGTCATTTCGCTTAAGGATAATATGGGTTCCTGGCCATCGCGACATTGAGGGTAACTGCAGAGCCGATGAACTAGCGAGACTCGGCTCCAAATTGACCGATGAGTACACAGACAATGGCTTAGGGATACCCTTACAAACGTGTAAGCTACTCATCTTCGAAAAAAGTGCAGAAGAGTAGCGAATGAAAGATGGCGAAATGACGCCACTTGCAAAATCGCCCGACAGCTGTGGCCGACTCTAAATGCTAAACGCACGGAACATCTACTAAGAAGAGATAAGCACAGTCTTAGCACATTGATTTCACTTATTACGAGGCACTGCCTAATTGGTAGGCACACGTAGAGAATTGGTGTGCAAACACATGACTTCTACAGATGATGTCTAGACGAGGAAGAGGCGATCCCGCACCTTCTGTGCCATTGTTCTGCACTATCCAGACGTAGACTCGCCATTTTGGGTAGACAATCCTTAAATGAATTGGAAGGTCTCGGCTCTGTCGAAATTAAGGATCTTACAAAATTTTTTAAAAGTATACATTGAGTTTAGGAGGGATAAGGGCTAGTTTCCCACGCGCCATCACAATGTGCCACGAGCCTGAGTGTGTGCCACAGTGGACAACCGCTTCAACCTAACCTAACAGCTATTAAAAGCCTTTCATCCTTGCAGTAATTGTGGAAAGTCACCAAAAACCAATGTTTCCTTACCCTATAACTGTGAGTTCCTTCTGAGTTCAAGTTGCGGATAAGTTTTAAGGTCACCATATGCTTATAATTATTTCGCCCAGTGTGTATGGGGTAACTGTGAACATTGATTGCGGTCTTGGGATGAGATGCTTGCAAACCAAGAGTAATTACACTGCATGGTCAACGTTAAAAAATTAGTAATACTTGGCCTTACTTAGCTTTTGGTGATACCGAATTCGTTGCACTTCACAAAAATAAATTCAGATTTGTTCTGATTTACACTCTTCATCTCTTCAACAGGTTCGCCATTCATAACTTCGTCTACTTGTAATACATAAGGAAAGTTAGTTTTATTTTTTAGTAGCTCAGTTAAGTAACGAGATTAAACATAGATGGATAAAATTGGTTCCAGATACGAAATCTCCACCACTTCCGCAGCCTTCGTTTCTTGAATGAAGTCGACAAGAGCGCCGTAGTCTTTTTTTTTTAAATTTCGCCAGGCAGACCTTCAGGCAGATCATCTTCACTGTCGTTTTTCTGTTGAAGCATCGTTTGTTTTTCTGGTTTTACTTTTGGGCATTATTAGCTTTTTTATCCCCTCTTTTATTTTATTCCAAATTTGTCCCTTTAATGCTGAAAATTCGTTTTTTCTTTCAAACGAGAAGGTCCCAATCCCATTTTTGTTTTATCATGGGAAATCAAGAGTTTGCGCCACTCTGTCATCATTGGGCCAAAAACACATTAGTCGAGAAGAAAATATAATATACGAGTATATACTACAAAACAAAAATAAAAGAAAAAAATATATAAAGAAACAAGTTGCGCGAAAAATTTAAAAAGTCATCTGTTTTGTGAACAAATCTTACCTGCCTCACTTGTTTTCCCCTCTTAACCAATCTCGACTTACTTAGGAGAAAGAAAATATCGATCATTCATCCTTAACATTTAACTCATAAATCCTGCATCCTTCTTAAATTTGTGGTGCTCTATTTAATGTTGTCCTAAAAATGAAAGATCCTATGAAGCTGAACCATAGGTGGTTTTTGTGAAACGATTTTCCATGCCAGAAACGCATTTGAAGTTCCCTATTGTCTGCTGTGCGGCGCCGTCGAAAATTAAAAGTTTAGGCGCTTTCTGACTGGTTTACAATTAAACTCCAAATGTTCAGATTTTTCCTGCTTGGTTCTACATATCTACTCCAAAATTTGCTATTTACGACATTACTAACTTCGCGCGGCTGAAGTCAGTGCTGCCATCAGCGGTGCTGTAGTTGTTCTACGGTACAAAAAAGGTCAAAGCAGCTGTTATTACTATTGTTATTATTATTGTTATTTTTTTATTATTTGTCTTTCTGTTGATTTTTTTACTGTCAGCCAGTCAGCTCGTCGTTGTCGGTGTGTTTGTCACTTACGCTTTGAGAAGAAAATGTTATTGTTATTTGTTTTTGTTTGCTTTTTTGATTTTTTGGTACATCAAGATCAACAAACACATGCCCCAACTTTCAGACCGGCGTTAATACTATGTGGCCCTACCTTGTTGATTTCCAATCGAGTGCTTGTGTCACTAGTAATACATACGTATGTACATATGTATGTATATAACATATGTATGCCTGGGTGAAAGAATGCAGTGGTTCAATAAAGCACATCAGTGAGTTTTAGCAAATTTTGTGCCTTCTAACAATTTTGCTCTCATTGAAGAATAGAAGTACAGGGTAAACCAATTGAATCAACATAAAAGTGCTATGGCTTTCGAACTGCCCCCATTACTGTCTCCCATCAGCTTTACGAAGGAGACTATTACCTATTAGGCTGTGCCGAGAATTGATTTGGAGCGAACTCGTTTGCTGTTTCGAGTTCTATGGCTCGGGTGGGGTGAACAATTGTTCGCACTTTGGAGGTTGTTAAGGTTTTAAGAATCGGCATAAGCGACATCATCAATATTAGTCTTTAGATGAAGTGAAGAAAAGCTCTTGTCTTACTTTGGGCTGGGTAGGTAAACGGTTGCAGAGCAAATCCCTTTTCGACGAACCAAATCCGCATTTCAGAAGACCCTAATAATGCGCCGAAGCGTGCACGATTTCGAGTAAAAATAGTATAGTAATCCAAGCTCAATAGCTCTGTCTAAGTGGATGGCGGGTCTCGAAGCAGATGGATCGATGACGAGCTTTATAATGGCATACATTTTGTAAAAGCGTCCACAGATAAAAGTTCGATTGGCTGGGTCATGCCATACGAGTACATATGGGCGATAATGTTAAGGTGAAAATATTATTATTCAAGGAAAGTGAAGCCGCCAGCAAACACAATGGAAGGGACAGCAAGCTCAGAAGAATCTACTTGCACTGAGTAAACTGACACTATTATCCGTAATCCCATGTCGTTCCATTTGGCACCTTAATTCCATGTCAATGGGTCAGCGCTTATTTCTACTAGATAAAGCCAACAGAAAATTAGAAAAAAATTATGAGGTATCTTCTAAACTTTAACTAAACATATGCGATGAGATTTTGTTTGCCGAGCTCCTCCTCCTATTCGTGGTATGGGGCTTGATGTTTTTCCACAAATGGAGGGAGTTTCAAGCCTACTCCGAACGGCAGATATTGTTTATGAGGAGCTTTTTTCATGGCAAAAATATACTCGGAGGTTTCAAGCTGAATTTTTGGCTATCAGGGAAGGTCTGCTAGTCCTAAATAAAAGTGTCCTCACCACAAGAGATATAAACATACATATATACAGATAGCCAATCGGCCCTGAAAGCTTTAAAATCGCCTAATATTAACACGAAGACAGTCAAATAATGTATCGACGTTTTGTTGAAGCTAAACAAGAAGAATATGAGAAATCTTCTCGGGGTCCTAACCGGGCACTGTCTGATTGGTAGACATGCCAGTAGACCGGGAGCACCCTATAACGACACTTTCTATGCGGGTGCATGGCTCTGGATAGAAGAAGGCTCAACATTTTAGGAAAAAGTGCCCTGAATAACTTGGCAGAAGTAGCCAATATAAAAATAACAAGTCTTGTTAGATTTATTACAGCCACAGGTTGGTTCAATGCGGACAATGCAGAGTGAGGAGAGGGGACAGCCCTGGTGGTATAACAATGGGCCTTCAGCAGGCCTGGGTGTGTCAACCGACAACCACTATACCTACCTACCTACACTCGGAGGTTTGCCATTGCCTGCCGATGGGCGATCGCTGTTAGAAAACAACTTTTTCTTAATTTTGATCTTTCACCGAGATTCGAACCGACGTTCTCTCTCTGAATTCCGAATGGTAGTTACGCACCAACCCATTCGGACACGGCGGTCGGCACGGCTCGACATGGGGTTAGGGTTATTATTATTATGAGAGAACAAAGCACTACGATCTGAAAGATCTATTGTGCCCCCTTCTATTGTGTATCTTCCTGGATTCTGTGAAGATTGTAAAATTATTCTTATTCCTTCACAATATTTAAATTGGTTTAGGTTTGATTGTGATAAGCCCGGTAGATTATCTCAGTATGATCTTCTTTGCCTCTCCTCCCAATCCTGAATAAGAGAAGAGAAGTTACCCTTTCCAAGATCTCAAAATGCCTCAGGACCTATAAATCCGCTACCGGTACTAAGTGAGAGGCAATTTATGTCAATTGTAGAGATAATCGTACACATGAAGAAGAAGAAGGCCAATGCAAATCTCCACCGCGACAAAGATTTAGCAAGTGCACTGAAGCCGTAAGCGGCCACCAATTATTTCGATGAGAAATAATGGGATCAAGACGGTTTACGAGAAACATGAAAATTTAAGTTTATTGATTAGTAAAGATTTAGCACACACGTGGTTAAATGAGGGGATTGTGGTCGAGTTTTCCAAATGATCAGTAACAGCGCATTATCGTAGTGTAGAAACCAATACTTTTCTGACCACCAATCTGGTTTAATGGGCTTTCAAAATGATTTGAATTCATCCCTGAGGTATGCTAAAAATATCTGCGGATGCTTTCTGCCACTCGATGGTTTCTGAGCATAAAAACCTTAATTTCTTTGTATTTTTCCGTCACTTCGTTGCTGTTGTGGCTGCAGCTTACAATTCACTGCTCAGAGCGGTGAAGCCATCAGTCATCGTTGGCGAATTCTTCCAAAGCTATATCCAGGAAATTAGCAATTTCGAGGGGATGGAGTCAAAAAGACAGTTGCTAGATGATCAGATTTAAGCAGGTATATGGAGATGTGATTAGAGTTATGCACGGTACTCTCAGAGTAACAAGCGCCTTACGAGGCAGCTGAAGTTCTTCATCTACTGTAGGCAGTTTGTGAAAGTTGTGATGGATTTTGGCAGCTAGTTTTTGTTGTTGTAGCAGCATAAACATTCTCCATACATATACGAGAAGAATGCTGCTGGAGTGACAGTCCTTGACCGGATATAAATCCAGCTCGTCGCGGGTACGTGTTCTAGTGCCCTTGACTGCTTAGCTGCTTGGGAATGACATTTCTTTCAACACTTTCTCTGCGGTCGGTCGTGGATTTTTGTGTAACATTTTTTTTTTTGTTTTTGCCCATTAAAGCATCTGAAACGTTCTGAGCGTTTCTGCAGGAGAAATTCCATTCTGCAACTAAAAAATGTCATGCAATTTCGTGGCTCAGTGGAATTCAGACTCGGTAAAACTTGATAAATTTAGTTAAATTAGTTATTTACGAAACACAATCGTAATTCTAAAATGAATGGATTTAATAACACGAAAGACGTCTATGACAAAATTGCAAGCTCAAAATAAATTATTTGCGCCGAAGCGAAAATAGAAATAGAAAATATAATAGAAAATCACTTTTCTATTCGATTCTCGTCCAGTTTTACATTTTTTTTTAAAGATTCATATCATAGTTTTTTAATGCTTTTCGGTTTTATTCTTTTACTTGGCCTATTTTTTAGTGCTTCATTAATTTTTTATTTGTTTTTTTTTTTACTTTTGTTCACTTTCAGTATTAGCATCGCTTTAAAACTTTTTACCTCTATTTCTCGCTGCGTAAACATTTTAATCGCTTTTACTATTGTTTATTTGGTTTTCTACTTTTTAACTCAAAATAGCCTATTTACTCACTACGTACAGTAGTAAAGGGATCGTATGTGAACATTAGGATGCCGCAAAAAAATCGAAATGTTGTTTTTATGCTATCATCTAAATTTTTATATGGCCAAAAACAGGGGGCAACTATTTTTTTGTTGTTGTTTTTTGTTTTCTTGATCTGTCAATTAGCTTGTTTTTGGCATTTACATCGGTTAACCGCAGATGTGCTCTGCGATTTTCACTATGGATGAAAATGTCAAACAAAGAATTTGTCTTAACTTTGTGTTTTGAACGGCATTTCGAGTGTCGAATCGTTGAAAATGCTGCAGAAAGCCTATGGCGAGTGTGTTTTATCAAAAATACTGGTCTACGAGTGGTATAAGGCTTTTGTAGAGGGCCGAGAAGTCGTGGAAGATTTGCCCCGATCTGGTCGCCCATCTACGTCTTCAACGGATGAAAATGTCGAGAAAGTCAAGGGAATGGTGATGGAAAACCATAATTTAAGATTGAGGGAGGTAGCTCATGACCTTAGCGTGTCTCACGAAACAATTCGCAACATTTTACACCATCAATTGGGCATGAGACGCGTGGCTGCTCGACTCGTTCCTAGAGAGTTGAATTTCTTTAAAAAAAAGCATCGGAAGAAGGTGGCTGGAGGCATGCTTGAGCCAGTGAATTAGGACCCAACTTTTATCCAACGCATCATAACAGGTGATGAGACGTGTTTATATGAGTTTGACATGCAACCCAGTCAACAGGCGGCTGAATGGCGCTATCCACATGAGCCGAAACCGAAAAAAACCACGTCAAAGTTGGTCAAAAGTGAAAGTCATGCTACTCGTTTTCTTTGATTGATCATGTTGTTTTGCACTCGGAATTCGTCCCAAATGGTTCTGCGGTAAATACAGAATAGTAGTTGGAAGTTATGTGACGTTTGAGAGAGAATGTGCGTGGGAAACGGCCCAATTTGTGGAAAGAAATTTTTGGATCTTGTACCACGATAACGCACCGTCTTACAAGGCTCATATTGTGAATACGTTTTTGACCAAAAACTCGACAAATATCAGCGAACAACCACCGTACTTACTGGATTTAGCCCCCTTCCTTTTCCCAAAACTTAAATTGCCACTCCGCGGATGCCGCGGATAGAGGCCATTAAGGAGAATTCGTTGAAGGAGCTGAAGAAGATCTCTACAAAAGCGTTTAAAAGGTGCTTTGATGACTGGAGTAATACTTGGCATATGTGTATTGCTTCGAATGGCGCCCATTTTGAAGGCGACAAAATAAATTTTGATGATTAAACAATTATTTTGCGTGTTTTTGAACAATTCCTGGTACTATTTTGACAGAATGTACTTTGTTGTTGGTTCTTTGAAAACTCCCTAAAATTAAAAAAAAAAATTTGAATTAAATTTTCAATTTCAATAATTTCAACTTTAATAAAAATAAATCTCTTTTGTTTTTACCATAGCGCAAATCTGCTCTATCCTAATGTACATACCTGCCTACATTTACTATATAAAATAAACACAAAAATAAAAACCGTATTATTATTATTTACTTGGAAATGTAATAGAAGAAGAAATTGTGTTGGTAGCAAACCACAGCAAAGATTTCAAACCTTTGCCGCTGCTTTTAAATTCCGTTCAAGGGGTTTTCAATTAAATTTTCCACTTAATCTTACGATCACTTCTGTTTTCACGACACTCTAAGCCACATAGCTCATTTTATTACTTTTTGTGCTTTTCCCCTCAAAAATTCGTTTACTTGATATAACGGTTTTATGTAGCGAACATTGCTTAGAAAATTAAATACTGGTAGCTGCATAAATATTTTCTTAGAAGATCACTTTAAATTATATCTTTTTGCTATTTTATATATATTTTTTTTACTATTGTAATACAGTTAGAAAGTAATGAAATTTCTTCAAGCTCAGCGGCACAATTTGGGAGAAGCTTGGAAGATATACTCGTACTCTAAAACTTTAAAACCTTACATATTTATTTAAAGCATTGTAATTTATATTTAAATCAGATTTAATAGAAGTTGAGTTTTTCAGACGAAGCATTCCTAGAAGTTCATATGTGGCGCATAGGATTGTTTTGCCATAACTCCAAAGATTCAAGTAAGAGGAGTTAGAGTCTAATACATAAAATAATAAACTTAAACTTACTAAAAAAACACAAAATTTCAAAATTCTTCTTCAGTTTTAGTATGACACCGTGCGAGCAAAATTACACTCTTTTAACTTCCAGCAAATGAAACTATTTAAACTAAACGATGATACTGCAGTATTAGCAACTGATGAAAAACACTTAGAAGCAATTTAGAAGTTACAAGCATCAGTAAATGCAATTCAAAATTGGACCAAAAAATGGCGTGTCAAGTTAAACGAAACCAAGTCTGTGCATGTTGACTTCACTAATCTATATATATAAAAAGAAGTTACATTTCCTTGGTAATCTTATAACTCAAGAATCGCCAAACCGATTGACACAAAAATTTTAGAGTTCTTTTCTATCTTTGAGGAGGTGGTTTGTGTGAAGTTTGATTGAAATCGGTGCAGCCATTCCTGAGTTATGACATTTTATGTGAGTAATGGTTTCCTCTCATACGAAATGCCTGTATGGGAAAAACAACAAAAAATACACAGCCGCTTATGAGCGTTTCTGTTGTACTGTTGTGGTTGTAAGTGTATTATGTTAATATTAATTTTGGACGAAAATATAATAAAAACTGGAGCATTCAAGGAACTGGAAAAACATTTTTAACTTTATTTATTTTAGCATAATTTATTTAGCGTAAAAAATTGAAATGGAAATTAAAGAATCAAAGTTTAATTACAAGTTTTTATCGGCTCTTTCACCTTACCTGTATATAGGTGACCACCACAATCAAATTTTAAAAAAGTACAGAAAAGGCTATTGTGACATCTTTAGAAAGTATGTTGAATGGAAAAAATCAACTAATTCAACTGTTTAAACATTTTACGAGTTCTATAAAGAAAACTTAATATGAAAAATTTCTTGCGATATAAAAAAAACATTTTATGTATGGTGGTGCGAAGCCCACTGGGAAATGCTAGTAGAAATATAAATTATAAACCAATATTTATCAATAGTACGGCAATACCGCATGCAAACACGGCAAAATATCTAGGAATGACTTTAGATGCTAAGTTGAGATGGAAAGCACATGTCAAGAAAAAACACGAGGAGTTAATTCTTAAATACAAGAAAATGTATTGGCTATTAGGCCGACATTCTAAACTCTCTATTTATAACAAAATACTTTTATACAACCAAATACTGAAACCAGTATGGTCATATGGCATACAGCTCTGGGTCTGCACCAGTGAAAGCAACAAAAACATCATTCAACGATTCCAAAATAAAGTATTACGCGACATCGGTAGAGCGCCGTGGTACATTCGTAATTGCAATCTACATAAGAATCTTAATATAGACACCATTACGGATATCATAAAAAAATTCGCAAATAAATATAAAGAGAGACTTCAGCAGCACATCAATGATGAAGCAGCCAAACTACTTGTAACTGATGACCTCACGAGAAGATTAAAAAGGACGAAACCGCATATACGCTTTTCATAAAATGTTGTCTTTACTTGAGATGTTTTAATTTAATTAAATATATGTAAAATGAATTGCTTATTAGTTTTGTTAACTAGATTGCAATAGTAATAAAAAAAACAAAAAACAAAAAAAAAAAATTCACATGAAACTTTAGCTTTTTTACAGCAATGCTGCATACTCAGTTTTTCGTTTTCTTATCAATAAAAAATAAATCTTTAAGTTTCATAGGACTGAATTTTTCAAAAATAAAATTTAAGTACCTATGATATTGGTATGGGTATCAAACGAAAGTGGATGTAACCAGCTAATATATTAAAAACATTTTTGTTTGCATTTCGCCAGCACCAATATAGTGCAGTAATGCCTTTGAAAAATTTATCCTGAATGCCCTTGAAATTTCCTAACAAGATAAGATAAGAGTTTATTAAGTAGAAAACGTTACAAAATTTATGTTATCGCACAATTTACAGAATATGATATAAATCTTAATTCTAAATTTCCTAACAAATTTTTCTGAAAAACTCATTACAAAGACACTAAATTTTTGAAACAGAAAGCCAAGCAATTTTTTTTAGGTAACTTTTTCTTAATTTAAAATATGTGCATATATTTATTGAAGTGCTATTCAACCGAATCGTCTGAAATTTTAATATGTTTTTCACAACATCAATGACTATGGCCCGTACTAGAATCCTATTATTATTTCAATTTTTTGTTTGGTCTCTTCATCTACTGTTGCTATATTAAAAGTCCTGTGGATGTCATCATTTTTCGTATACCTGACATGGTCAAAATTCGAAGAATCTTCGATTGTTGTCGTTGAATTTTTACTATATGAGACTTTTTAGCCGTTCCCCACACCTGTAGTCCATATAGCCAGATTCGTTTAATCATAGCTTTGTGCACTAATCGCTGGTTCTGTATAGTAAGTCTGGATTTTGTGCTGACTAACCAATGAAGTTGTCGACGTTTTTCTTTTATTTGTTTGATCGTTTGCTATATGTGACTATTCCAATTTAGTTTCGAATCCAAATGTATTCCAAGGTATTTAATAGTCGGTTTAATTGTAATTGCTTTGCCATTTATTTTAATTGGAACTGCAGTAAATTTTGTTTTGGTAGTAAAATAACCTATACGGTTTTGTCTTCATTTATTTTTAGGCACCAATTATCGAACCATTCCTTAACTGCGTTTGTGTATCGCTGCAGTTTTTCAGTAGCGATAGTTCAGCTTTTGTCCGATGCCAGTAGTATTGTATCGTCTGCGAACATAGCAATTGATAAATTAGTTTCGTCAATTTATTATTTCGTATTTTTTTCATTAAAAAACTGAAAAAACCCCGATTTTTAAAGTGTCAAATTCTAATTTTTTCGGTTTTTATGTTTCACATAAATAGAAAAGCCAAAATGGACAACACCATCCAGGTCCAATTTTTCGGAAGGTTCCACTTCAGCGCCATTTTTAAAATTATTAAAATAAAAAAAAAAATTTTTTTTCTCATTTTTGTATGTAAAAGAAGTCAAATAAAAGGCCTAAAAAATTTAAATATGGTTTTTAATTTTTTTTTCGTAAAAAAAATTCCTCAAAATACTCAAAATTTTCCAGCTCTAGACCACCTTACCAAATTAAACAACCACGTTCTCTCGCTTTCATCGGAACTTAGGTATCTTGGAGTGATACTTGACTCCAAGCGCCATTGGAAGCTACACATTGAAAATTGGGTAAGGAAGGTCAGTATAGCCTTCTACTCCTGCAAATCTATGTTTGGTAAAAATGGGGACTCAAGCCACCGGTCTTGCTGTGGATGTACAACGTAGTGGAGCTGCCAATTTTAACGTATGGATGCCTGGTTTGGTGACAAGCTCTTCGGAAGGGCTATAATATCACTAAACTGGGGAGGGTGCAAAGGACTGCATGCATTGACATCAGCGGAGCATGCAAAACTTGCCCCAGTGCTGCCCAAAATGTCATTTTGCACTTACTTCTCATCGAATTTTACGTTATTTCCATCGCAGCTCAAAGTCCAACCAGGTTAAAGGAGATTGACCTCTGCAGGCAATCTCTCAAGGGACATGGTAGCATTTTCGGGCAGTTAACACCGTATTTCTCCGAACTTCGTATAGATCTCTCTATCCGCAAATTAGAGTTTGAGGCTCATGCTAGGCCAATCTTTCCAAATATGTAGGATTGGATAGAGGGGAAAATCTGCACCGAAGCTTGCACCTCTGTCTTCACTGACGGTTCCACGATGGAATCGTGAATTGGAGCAAGGGGTTTCTCTAAATCAACCAATTTATCTATCTCCTTTAAACTATTTTTGCGATCCTGCAGGTATGCAAAATTCTTAGGGAACGCGGGAGCGAGGGAGATATTAACATTTTCTCCGATGGTCAAGTCTCTGACGACGCAATGGTGCAGAACGAATCTAGTAAAGTACTGCAAGGAGGAGATCAAATCTCTTGGATGTGCACGTAACATTTCTGTAGTCTGGGTTCCATGGCTCATAGAGGGAAATGAAATTGCTGATGAGCTTGCCAGGAAGTATTCGACTGAATTGTTCTTATTGGTCATCGATATCTCCCTGACTGTTGTTAGAGGGGAATTGCACAACTTATTTCTCAGGAAAGCACAGATCAGATGAAGCTTCATTTCTGCATGTGCTATTTCGAAAACCCTTTGGTCCCAATATGGTGCACGAAGGATTCAGAAAGTCTTTTGTACTCCTAGCTATTAAATTTCCAATCTCGTAGCTGTGTTTACCGGTCACTGGACGATCGGCCCACACGCGGAAAAGCTAGGGTTACCATTTAACCCCCATTGCAGAAGCTGTGGGGCCTTTTCAGAGAAGGAGACTGTTGAGCACTTTCTCATTGGCAGCTAGACGATTAAGGGGGTAGTATGGTTAATTCGGTGTAAAACAAGCATATTTTTCGAAATTTTTTTTGTCGACACAGTTGATTTATTCAAAATTTTAAAATTACTTCATTATAAAGTCATATTTAAAGAATATTGTGTGAAATTTTCATTGATTTTTATGAAGAAATGAGTTGGTGGCAGCGAATCTTCGCGGACGTCTCATAAAAAAGTTTTATTGCGGTGTCCCTCAGAACTCATTACTGGATCAACTAAAATCAAAAAACCAAATTGATTTCATCAGCTAATAAAGTTTCGCAGGTAACAACGTCGAATTTTTTTTTTTTTTTTTAATTTTTTAAAGCGCTTTGAAGTCAAAACACCGATTTTTCATAAAAAAAACTTGAAAACTTTGTTGTTTTAAAATATGACAAAATTAAAAAAAAAAAAAACTCGACGTCATTACCTCGTGAATAAAGTAAAGAAACAAAAAAACCAAATTTGAAAAGAAAAGTAGATATGAATCTACAGTGGACACCGACCGTAAAAAAGGCAAGTGTGAGAAAAACGCGTTTAAAGATTTGTGAAGATTGTGAAATCCGGTTGGAGAGGTAGATACTTAATCCTTTGTGTCTTTGTCAATTTTACTCTAATGCACTTCAAACTTTCACACAATAATCTTAAGATGTTATAGAATAATTTAAAAAAAAAAAAAAAAAAAAATGAAAAAAAAAAATACCATACTACCCCCTTAAGATCACTGGGTGCTCCTTTTTTCGATAGCCTGGGGCAGTGCGCCAACCTAAATCCTATCAATCTTCTCCTTATATCAACAGATCTGGCTGGCTGCAGAAATATGCCTGTTGCCTGTTAATTTCAGCACACAATAAGTACACCCATAGTAATATCTCTAAAATCGGGTGACCAAAGTTTTCACTTCCTAATCGAAAATAAATTTATGATGTTGAAATCCAAGCCCATATGCGAGTGAATCAGAGGACAAAACACCAAGAGCAGATATAAAGTGCAAAAATTGGTTTCTTATAGTCGTATAGCATTTCTCTCAACTTTTGCAGTCACCCGTAACTTTGAAAAATCCTTCACTTTATTTTGAAAAATGCTGCCTTTCAGTTACTAATTCATTTGCACAATAGCTATTTTTCCTGATTTATTTCTTAAACAAATTTAAAAAATTATGACTTCATGCATTTTTAACATTTCGCTGGAGATTTGTAAAGCAATTTGCTGACTTCACCCAGCCACAAGTGCAAACTAATAGCTGCCTCAAACAATGAACTTACGTTAATTTACTAAAGTACAAAACTAGCAGAATGTCTCGGTAATACAATAAATTGAAAAATGTGCTGCAATTGACAAAAGCAAAAATGAAGCAAAACGCAAAAATAGAGCGTAAAAAAGTGTGCTTGAAAATAAATTATATGCGCGAAGGTGCGACGACGACAAGCAAGCAATAGACGGATGGCAGCGAAAATCCGTGCATGTCACTTGACAGAGCAAATATTTGCAAAACAATAGAGTGCAAATAAGTGATGAGCGAAAATCGAAGGTGCAAAAAAGTTAGGTGCAAAGAAATGTACAATAGATGTGAGAGACCGACGAAAGGGCGGCCAGTAGAACTTCTTCAATATTTTACGTTCGGTATCCGAACTTGGTATTCTAAATTCGGTATTTTGGACCTATACATATACCTATACGGCGATGCCGGAATAATATACCAATTGTAGTGAATGGTTCAGGCCCTTGGTAACATATCGACACCAAGAAGTTTTTGGTTAAAAAAAAGTCAGCTTGAAAAAATTAGCAGGGAAGGGCTAGATTTCCATCGAAAAATGTTTATGACCTTATAAACAGTGTGTGGATTTTGTTTTTCTTTTTCTTTGTTTTTTTTATGACAAACTAAAAATATATAAGAAAGAAATAAGAAAAGCAAACAGGTCTGAAGAATTTTGTGGGAAGATCAAGACTACGGTAGAGGCACTTCGATTGAGAAAAATCCTAACCAAGTCCACTCAACCCATAGGGTATCTTCAGAAGCCAGACTCCAGCTGGACAGAATCCAGCGAAGAATCATTAGGTGTACTATTAAATACTCACTTCCCAGTTAATTTAGAGGAAGCGATAACCACCAATAGTCCAACTTCGGATACGGTACTAGGTTACGATATCCTCAACACTGTCACAGATGCCAAGATAACCTGGGCTGTATGTAGAAAACTTCTAATCATAGAAAACACCGGGACCAGATGGGATAATCCCTGCACAACTGCAACAGAAAATGGGCAACATTATGAAATGGCTGATAACCATATTTGGAGCAACACTACTATTGAATTACGTCCCCCTAAGGTGAAGAGAAATCAGGGTAGTTTTTACACCAAAGGCCGGTAGGAGCTCGCATACATAGCCTAAAGACTTCAGACCTATTAGCGTTTCCTGATTTCTATTAAAGACGTTAGAGCGATCAACAGACACCTTTATAAGAGAAAGCTGGACACCGTCACTACTCGCGAGATCGCAACATGCATACTCTAAAGGTAAGTCCACAGAGACAGCACTTAATTCACTAGTTACAGAGATAGGCAAATCAATTGAGAATAAAGAGTATTCTCTGGTAGCCTTCCTAGACATTGAGGTATGTTAAGTCCCACTCCATGGACTCCCATCAGACAGTGTCCTGCTAAAACCCCCGCTATTATCTAAAGTTGCGGCTTTGCTAATCTCAGAAATTCTGTCGACCATCTGCAATGCACTCTACATAAGAACAAACCACATGTAGTCTCCAACTCTCTCTTTGCTCGGATCCCATCTTAAAGGTAGTCTGTATATTCAGCATATGATTTCCTGGTGAACTGGCATTTATCCATATAAATGTAATAAACAAGTATTGCGCTCGAATGGGAAATGAGGTATTCTCTTAATTTGAAAAGCATTGTCAGTGTGCATAGGGTCTGGTTTGCCGGTTGGCTATTAAAACGAATATTTATTTCCTCTTTCCTCAAAAGTCAGCTCCTTTGTCTTTTCCCAACTGGATAAAGAAGCAAAATGAATGGGTCTGGTGGTGGACGAGGACTTTCTGTCATCAAACAAACAGTCGGCGCACTCGCATGTCGGCGCACTCGCATGTCAGCACCCACGTCACTGCTGACAGTTATGATTGCTAGCTCATAAGAGACTTCGCTTATCTAGGAACCAACATTAACACTGATAACAATGTCAGTCTGGAAATCCAATGGAGGATCTCTCGTGCCAACAAGTGCTACTTTGGACTAAGTAGGAAAATGAGTAGTAAAGTCCCCTCTCGACGAACGAAAATAACATTCTACAAGGCTCTCATTGTGCCCGTCCTAACTCATGGCGCAGAAGCTTGGATGATAACAACATCCGATGAGGCGTCCCTTGGAGTGTTTGCGATGAAGATTCTGCGGAAGATTTTTAGCTGGTGGTAGCAGACGTTGGAAAGATCAGGTGGAGAGGGACTTGGTTTCAATTGGTGTGTCCAACTGGCGTCGGTTAGCACGAGAAAAACGACTGGTGCGCTTTGTTAAACTCGGCCAAGATCGAGTAAGCGGTTATGGCGTTAATCAAGAAACAGAAGAAAAGTTCTCTGCTAGCTAACCACTAATAACTAGTTTAAAAGTGCATCCATAGCACATCAAAAGCTTAAGTTTAATTTCAATTGATAGTTTCTCGTAGAAAAATGGTCCACCAATATTTTCATCCAACTTCCAACATCCGTAGATAATTTCACTATGCACTGCTTCCAACTCTTAAATCTCGTGCAATTTTTTCGCGAAGCAAAGAGGTTGAAGAAGGGTCCGCTCGTATCCAATATATGTAGGAAAATAACGGTAGTAAGATCTAAAACGGTGACAGTAGCTTGAAGCAAGCTGTATTTTTCAAGCGACTATTGGAGAATTTTATAAAAAGTGAAGGATGGATCAAACCAAGCCACAGCCATAAACTCATAATGTAACACATAAAATTAATGTATCTTTAATGTACAGACATTGTCTAAAACCTCCTTCCCACAATCACTCGAAATGTCACCTAAAATTTGAAAGGAAAATGTTTAGTACGACAGACTTACTCAGATATGGGTTCTCGGCCATAGGAACATACGGGGTAATGAGATAGCGGATGAGCTAACAAGAAAAGGTTCGACACTAGGCATAACAGAGGCGGTGGCAGTCTCCACTCCACTGAACACTATAAAAGCATCCATTGCGTACAACAAAAAACAAATGGCCGTCATACAAAATCCAAAGGACGAATCACCTGTTAGGATGTTCTCCACCAAACATCTCACGCATCACTGCAACCCTTACAGATCATCGGAAAGTAGGGGAGCATGCAGCCAGACTCAACCTCCCCTTCAATCCCATCTGCAGAAGCTGTCAAGCAGAAGGGATGAATTAAATTCTTTCCACTACTTATGTGAATGTCCGGGGCTAGCTAGGGCACGACTTCGCTCCTTCGGTAAGCCTTTCTTACATCAAATTAATGAGATCTCAGACATTGAGATCAAGAATTTGCTGCTATACTTGAATCTCACTAAATGAATCCGACTTTGAAGCAAAAAAACAAAAACAAGACCATCACACGAGGACAGGGGGTAGTAAAACGGTGCTGGTCACTAATTAGGATTATTTCAGTGGAAAATCTCAATCACTTCAACAACAACAACGACAGAGAAGCGTATCGAATTCACACTAATTATAGTAGCAAGACTAAAGAATGAGGATTTTTGTGAATATTTCCAAAATAGATGTAGGAACAGAAAACTACAAGTTGAAACTATGTTTTAAAGACAATAAATGAAAAAAATGTTCACATGCCGAACTTTTGTTCTTCCCCACTTATGGACATACCGACGTACGTAGGAGACGAGCCAATGCAAAAAACGTGATAAATCAACAGAACTGCAAATTAGCTTGGGCGCTCAGTAATTTGAAACGCAAATATCAAAGTACAAATGCTTTAAGCAAATGAAGAACAAAACAAAAAAAAAAAAAAAAACAAGAATCAACGACAGACTAAAAGTATGTTTTCAATAATAATTAAATGAAAAAAATATGCTACAACTTTCAATACATTTACAAGTAAAATACTAAAAATTTAGTAAACTACGACTTTGACTTATGAGTTTTCAAAATTAATAAACGCAAACAAAAAAAAAAAATATATACTATATATATACTATATACTATATATATACTATATACTATATAGTATATGAATAAGTTCGTGCGGTTTTTTTTCGAAATTTGAAACTTTATTGACGTAAAATGGTTACAAATTTAATATTCAAAGTATTGTCCATCGCTTACTACTACTTTTTCCCATCTTTCTGGCAATTCACGGATTCCCTTTGTGAAAAATTCTGTCGGTTTTGCCGCAATCCACGAATCGATCCATTTTTTGACTTCATCGTAATTACGGAAGTGCTGGTCAGCCAGGCCATGTTGCATCGATCGGAAGAGATAGTAATCGGATGGCGCAAGGTCTGGACTATACGGCGGGTGGGGTAGGACATCCCATTTGAGCGTTTCTAAGTATGTTTTGACCACTTGTGCAACATGTGGCCGAGCATTGTCATGTTGCAAAATAACTTTGTCGTGTCTATCGGCGTATTGCGGCCGTTTTTCTCGCAGTGCTCGGCTCAAACGCATCAATTGTCGTCGGTAGACATCCCCCGTAATCGTTTCATTCGGTTTCAGTAGCTCATAATACACAACACCCAGCTGGTCCCACCAGATACACAGCATAACCTTCAGGCCATGAATATTCTGCGCCGACGTCGATGTTGAAGCATGGCCAGGGTATCCATACGTTGCCCGACGTTTTGGATTGTCGTAATGGACCCACTTTTCATCGCCAGTCACAATTCGATGCAAAAAACCCTTTCTTTTGTGCCGTTGAAGCAGTTGTTCGCATGCCATAAAACGGCGTTCAACGTCTCTTGGCTTCAATTCATACGGCACCCAATGGCCTACCTTTCGGATCATTCCCATGGGTTTTAAACGTTTGGAAATGGTTGATTGATCAACTCCCAAAGTTTTTGCAACCTCTTCTTGCGTTTGAGCCGGATCTTGATCGAGCAATTCCTCCAATTCGGTATCCATGGACTTTGGCGGCGCACCCTCGCGTTCTTCGTCTTCCAAGCCAAAATCACCACTTTTAAAGCGTGCAAACCACTTCTGGCACGTTCGCTCAGCTAGAGCATGCTCACCATAAACTTCCACCAAGATACGATGACTTTCGGCTGCTTTTTTCTTCATATTAAAATAATGAAGAAGAATTCCCCGCAAAAACACATTATTTGGCACGAAATTCGACATTTTCAAGTGTGGTAAAAATATTGTTGTTTACGCTTCAAATAAAAAACTTATACTGACGTTTGTGCCTTACGACAGTAGCTCTCCAATGAATGTTTGGAAATGTGGATCGCTGGAATAATAATCAAGTTACGCCATCTGTTGTAAAACCGCACGAACTTATTCATAGTCCTATATCAAGAAACGTAAATATTTTCTTCAAGAACAGACCTGCCGCGTGTCATCAATTTGCGAAGCTGAACAAAGTAACCGAACACTTAAAATAAACGCAGTAATGGTATTTTAATACTAAGCAAATTTTTTATTATAACAAATGGCTCTTCAAACCCTTGGACAAAGGGGGCAGCCAGCAGTACACATGAGGGTGGTACAGAATTCGAATACATTTTTTTTTTCGGTCTACAAGCGTTCCGCGGTTTAAAGCTTGCCGATCCGTAAGTGAATTTTACGTGCCGAAAGTTACTCATAATTAACCGCACCAAGGCGACTGTTGGAGGCCGAAGAAGAGGACGCACCAGAAAGATATGGCTCGAAGACGTTGAAGATGGCCTTGCAAAGCTGAACGTGCGGCAGTGGTAGGAAGTAGCCTTAGATAGAAACGGGTGGCGAAAGGTTGTGAATGAAGCAATGGTTCACCAAGGACTGTGACGCTAAGAAGAAGAAGAGGCGTCTCCTTTTAATCACAAAAGTGATAATCTTTTTGCTCTGGTTTTGACGACCTCTGCTTGTGGCCTAGAGGACCTTTTGTAGCACAATAGTAAAGATACCTTCAGACTCGCAAATGAAAGCTAAAAGATCATGTTTCACCCTCTAAGGATCAGTTATAAGTGTACTCACTCACTTACATGCACGAATGGAGCTTACATCTTTTATTAGAGGTTTGGGCGAGCTCCTTCTCGACAAATGGAGAAACCTCCGAACGGTAGATGGATTTTTCTATTATATCATTTGGTGTTTCATGTCGTTATGACAGTCACGCACAAATCCTTTCAGTTACGCCAGGCAACTTCTGAGTTAATAAATGTATTGAGGCGTCTCACCACCTTTCCCGCATTGTTCGTATTCTGATTTACTTAGTAGATAGATTCATTCGGTGA
This sequence comes from Anastrepha obliqua, assembly GCF_027943255.1. Taxonomy (NCBI): domain Eukaryota; kingdom Metazoa; phylum Arthropoda; class Insecta; order Diptera; family Tephritidae; genus Anastrepha; species Anastrepha obliqua. Next base: position 107,474,594 of record NC_072894.1, on the reverse strand, counting down.
GATAAACCGTGACCGGTTTTAAGTCAACTCTACCCTATGAATTTACGTTTTCTCTACGAAAAGAGTATACGAAAAAGCTTTACCTTTACATCATAGTTTAGGTTAGGTTACGGTGGTAATCGATCTGTACGACCAACACTCTTAGACCTTACAGTTCCGTTGTGATACCACTGAGCAACACGAGAACCCCATTTATTTTTCTTCGTGGAACCATTTTGTGGCTCTTCAGAAGCGCAGAAGAAGTGGCTCTTGAAAAAATATTTACCTAGGAAAACTGCTCTGAGTTCAGCTAAGGCTCGACAATTGCAAAGGAAGTGCCCAACAGTTGCTTCCTTTTTGGCATCTCTACAACTTCTACAATATTCATGGGAGAAAACTCCTAGTCCCAAGGAATGCCTGTCAAATAGCCAATGATCGGTTATACAAGACTTGACCTTCGAGGTATTCTCTCTTGAAAGGCTAAGCAGTTCCTTTGCCTTCATCTTATTTATTTGCGGCCATAGTAACCCAGCTGTTACGCATGTGTCTCCGTCGCTCCATGCCCTATTGACCTCTTGGATAATTTTATTCTTAATTATTAATTTGCTCGAGGCCAGAGGTATTCCAATGGTACCTACTTCTATCACTGAGCTCTTGAAGAGTAGTACATTTCCTGTCTCATTTACTTTACAATTGTTCTCAACATCTCTGTGCCCCGGAACCCAAATAAGGCTGACCTTGAATACGACACTAATATCATTTAGGGCTGCCCGGCATTCCTGTGCAACCTTTGATCTTAGCATAGCCGTATTCATTGATTTAAAGGCCGCCAGGCTATTCAAGAATTTACAATAGTTTTTGTTACGGCCTTTGAAATGGGAATTTCTCCCTGTTAGACGCTGTAACAGTCTGGTACAGTCTGGTGGAACGGTTAGTTCAAGCCCTGATTTCTTCGAAAATACTCCACAGCCAACCTTATCGTCTAGCTTGGAACCATCTGTATAAGGAATTTAATTCGCCTCCCCTACGTTGGAATGATCAGGTGGAAAAAGACTTGACTTCTTTTGGTGTGTCTTGTGGGTGTAACTGGCGTCGGTTAGCACGAGAAAGAAACGACTGTCGCGCTTTGTTAAACTCGGCCAAGATCACGTAAGCGGTTCTCTCACCAATTAAGAAGAAGAAGGGGAAGGCTGTCATATCACTCGCTTTCTGGCCTAGATGTTGACCGAAAGATGAAAATAAATGCTTTTAGGCGTGGAAATGTAATTTTACTCGTTTTGAAGTTGACACAATAAACCCTATAACGCATGGATTTTAGGATGAAAACATTTCGAATATTTTTTCGGTATCTAGTCTACAATACTTGGGTATGTTACGAAAAAATATTACAATAATTTAACGTAAATTTTAATCTAGCAATTAGCCCTACCTTAATATCAGCATTTTACATCTTCATTTACAGAAATATTTTAATGTTTGTGAAATACGTCAAATGCCAAAGCAAATATCAAAAAGCAAACCACTGCCGGTTTTTTATTTTCGCAAAAGTCAACTAAGTTCTGTAGAGAAAAAAAATTTAGTTTCTACTCTAAAAACTAAATAAATATTTGGCTCGAAAAAACTACGAAGTGTAGTAAATAGTTATTTGAGCATTTCTAAAGCTTTTGTTGTTACACTTCTTTCCGCGCCGCAGACTGTTTGTATAAGTTTTCGGAATTCAAAAATCGCTTTGCAGTTAATTCAATATTTTTTTTATGTTTTATTTAACTTCAACTTTTTTCCCCCCAAAAATGTTCCTTGCCTAATTTCCCTTTGACTTGCTAATGAGCCGCAATCTGTGTGTAAATTGGCGGTTAGCGTATTGTGAATTGAATGAAATTCGAAAATTCGTTGAAAACTATGAAAGGTGGGTTGGTTATTTCAATTGTTTGTTTGTTTGTTTGTTGATTTGATTGTCTGCTTATTAGACCTTTGGATGAGAGACCTTACACACATGAGTTAACTCGTAGCTATACTTAGTTTATAAACAAATCAAATACCCAGGTGATAGGTAAATTTATAAATATGCTCGTGGTGTATATAGGTGCATATGTATATGTACAGTATCTATCCAACGAATTGGTAACGATAACAAAATGTGACAAACTACAATTTCGGGTAACATGAAAAAATAAAGTATTGGGTGCATGTTAAAAGGATTAGGGGCATTCAATGGTTGGATGAAGCGTAGGCATTGCTTACTTTTAAATGTTCCGAACGATCAGCTTATTTAAAGTTTTCTTAAAGGTTCAGAATATTTTGAAAAGTTGCGAAAAGGTGGTAAAGCGATATTAAATAAATGATTAAAAAAAAGTTAAAAAAAGTGCGTGTAGCCTAGTACACATAACAGAGAGAGAAGAATATATATCTAAATAAACTCACAACATTTGCAGAGAATACAAATAGACAAAATTTACAAAAAACGGAGAAGGGTCGACCGGTGTAGGAAACGCCGGACACAAACCGTGGCAACAACGCGCACTATTCCGAGCGTTTATCACCCGCACAAACGCAGCGATTCCAGGACCGCAGCAACGGCACAAATTACCGCAGGGCAATACCAATAAATCCGACGCCGGAATGGATAGCACTTTGTAGTAAGCACAAGCATTAGCCAGAAATGGAAATAAGCGCCAAAAAGTAGGCACCAAAAACAACGCCAAAAAATTGGGACCAAAAAACGCCCCCAACAGTAGGCTCCAAGGAAATATAACGCCAAAAAGTAGACACCAAAAACAAGCGCCGAAAAGTAGGCAGTGTTATTTCTCACTAGAAATTAGCCACCACAAGGAAAAACTCAGGAAAAATAGCCTAAAGGATATCTAAGATATAGCTCTCTCTCTCCTTTTCCTCTACGTTATATCTTTTCGCTCTCCCGCGGAACGAAAATGCCCAAAACGTTGCATGGCCTTGAAATTTTACTCTCCATTCTCGCTCGTCCATCGACGCCTAAGAAGTTTCACTTCAAAAAAATCACGGGAACCTTTGCGATAGACTCTGTATTAATTAAAGTATACATTGAACCAATCACATTCGTCGAATACCGCGAAGAAGGAACCTGGCGCTTATTGCATGAGAATGCACCATCTCATCGATCCGCTTTTCTGAGTGATTTTCTGTTCAATCACTCACCGTATTCGCCTGGTATGGCTCCCTGTGACTTCTACCTGTTCGGGAAATTGCATTTGGCCATGAAAGGTAAACGTTTTGTTTCTGTAGAGGCCATCCAAAAGGCTTGTGCCGACTGGACATTCCTGAAACACTCTTTCGAAAAGTGTATCGAGGCCAGAGGGGACTATTTTGAATAAATAAACTCGAAGTTATCAGAACAAAGCTCCTGTCGTTTCTATTTTAGCTTTGTCTTATTTATTTTGGACTTCACCTTGTGCATATAACATATACCCAAGCATTTGTTAAATTTATATTAACTTAAATCCGTGACATTTTCTCGCACATTATTAATAAATTAAAATTATTACCAATTACTCCGTTGACATGTTTTTCATTTTAACTAAACTCAATGGTTTACTTATCTAAATTTAACTGGTCTGATATGTTAAGTTGCCAGACCATGAGTAATTGAGATATTTGCTCTAGTGAAAGGCAATGTACATCGCCCTGCATCAAAATACTGGTCGTTTGAGAGAAGCCTCAGCCAATTTAAATTTACCTGTAGTACCAGAACTTTTCTCAGCATAGAAATTTAAAGGTCCGTGTATTTGTTCTCTCAATGAAATTCATGTGCCTAGAAGTTGTAAACCGTTCTCTTTTTCTCCTGTGTAACTAATTTATGACGTAGGTCTCAGCTTCAAAGCAATATTTGCCGCTAAAGCTGATCTTTAAAAATGTGAAAGCATGTCAGTCTTCATTATTCTTTTATACATTGGCATATAAAAATATTTTCCAATAATCTCGGCAGGCAATGGCAAACCTCCGGGTGTATTTCTGCCATGAAAAAACTCCTCATAAAAAAATATCTGCCGTTCGGAGTCGGCTTGAAACTGTAAATCCTTCCATTTGTGGAACAACATCAAGACGCACGCTACAAATAGGAGGAGGAGCTCGGTCAAACACCCAAAAAGGGTGTTCGCTTCAATTATATATATAATATATAACAATCTTTTCGTCGTCCAATAGGTTCTGCTCCTATCAATCTCGTCTGCTTTTGATTAACCTAAAACCTTTGGAAGAAGGAAGATTAGTATTTTTGCTTTGGTTTGTTTATAACATCATCAATGACAATATTGACTGCTCATTTCTTTTGGAAATATTCATTTCAATGAACCACAGTGCAATATTCGTAGCTCCATACCTTTCCGTGGTGCTAAATGTAAAACGGAGTATTCGCGTAATGCTCCTCTTGTTCCAAGTGAATTTAATTCAATATCGGGTTCTATCCCACTAGATTTTTCATCTCCGAAAATTGTATTTTTAATTATATTTATTTTATTTTTAATTAATTTATTTATTCTAATTTTAGGTATTTAATGTTCGATAGTTACTCTACTTTTCGTTGTAATTAGTCTGTAAGAAGCTTTTGTGCATAGACTAAATAACAATAAATAAATAATCGCAAATTCTATAAGCAACTCTTATCGTTCATATTTCGTTGAGCAGCTACTGTACTTACTCGTGAATATGAAACTGTTTCATACGTTCATATGGGTTGCACCTTCGTTGCGCTTCGTTGCCACTGAATTATAAAAATAGCTATAGAAGTTTAAAGCACTTGTTGGGAGGAAAAATCAAATTTTTATTTGTAATTTATTTTTCCATTTACGACTAAATTCAACCTTCGTTGAAGTTTTAATTTTTATTTGCTCAACTGGAACATTTTGTGGTTTCACTATCTATGCTTTACTATTTGTGAATATTCAAGGTTCCAGCGAATAAAAGTTCTGTGTAGTAGAACTGATAAAATTCTATTTATTTAAATTTTGGCTTTTTAGATAAAAGAGTTAAACCAGTTTTAAATTTACAGTGAGAACAATTCAACAGTTCTTTATATATATACAGAACTGACGAAAATTTCTTGGTAAGGTTTTTATCCTCTTTCACTATTTTACTCTTCCTTGGCGCTCATCGCTCACGTCACTTTGGTACATATCTTGAATGTTCGGAATTCTCGACATTTGTCATCAAGTAGCAAAAGATTTATTCTTGTTAATCGTGTAATCAGCTAATGTAATCAAGTAATACGCAAGGTGGCGCAAAACTAATCATCAATTTTATTTTTGAATAACTTTTTTATTAAAAAAAAATGAGGAAAAGACCTTTGAGTGATGATTACTTGCTCCATTGCTTGTCTGTTTCTATACGGCAGCTGTCTACTTCACAAGTGTCAAATATGACTGACGCACGAAGTCATTTGCGAAAATTATGAATCTTCCCGTAAGGTGATTAATTTTGCGCCACCTTGTATGTAGAAAAATAAGATTGATTTGTGCATATATAATGTGACACCATTTTTCAAACACGTCGTTCAATGATTCAACCTGTGCCAAAAAATATGATTTTTAAATTACCATTTTACACAAATTTACAGTTCCACAAATGCCTGTGTTAACAAACCCAGATATACAAACCATTCATTTTAATCATTATGCAGATGTAGCAGATTAGAGCTCGTAGGCTTATCTGCATACAGGTTTTTACACAAAAAATGCCTGTCACATAATTAGATTTTATCGCACAAAATTTCACCTGAACACTTTTACCATTAGTCAAATTCATGTAGCTACAGTCAGTCTGATAAGAAATCGTATTGGTATATTTTTTGTTTGGCAGTGTTTCCAATGTTGGCTTGTACATTTTTCAAAAATATATTTTATATCCTAAGGGCAAACAAAGACTGCATAAATTAAAGTCTTAAGTTACATAAAAAAAAATAAAAAAAAATAAAAAAAAAATTAATCAGGCTATAAAAAAACTTTAGTCGACTTTTATAATTTTTCTAGGTACGCGGTTTTGTAGCTTATTAAATTGATTATAATTTGGTCTATGTTGAAGAAGGCTACTGTTAGCCGTGACCATAGCAGCGTCATTACATCAATAGGCAAATGGGTCCAAAGGAACTTCGGGAAAGTGAATTACTTCTTAACTTAGTTACTCTCGGGCCGGGAATACTTCCGGATATACCAATAAAGGCAAGGTGAGCGATCCCAAGCGCATATACTGCGACAGATGGCTCGTGGAAAGTGATACTCATTGGCGACATCGCGCCGAGCAACATAATCAGCAAAATGCTTGAACGTGAGGACAGTTCCGGTAAAGAGATACATCGAGGACGTACTACGGAAAAAAATAGACCTCAACTCAATACAACAAAGCGAAGCCTCACAGACAGAGACATAAAAAAGCGAGCCTATAGCATGAAAACCGGCAACACATACGGTGAAGCCAAACGTGCGTGAATAGAATTGGTTCTCTTGAGTCATTCCGATAACGTAGAATCGGCTGCCATGGGAATTGGTCCTTTATGGATTCCGTTCCGAGCCTTCCCGAAGTAATCCCGTGAAGGGTGCCTCGCCAGAAGGAGAGAAGGGATTGTTTTAGTGGCCACACCACTCGACGCAGTAGACCCTACCCCACTCACCAAAACAAAAAAACTGCCAGCTGCATAGGTCAGATTAGATTAGGTGGTCATTAGAAAAGGGCTCGCTCAGAATGTGACTTTAATTCTTCCATTGTGGTATTATTAAAAGAAAAATGTGTAGAGAAAGAGGTGAAGCTAGAACGATAGAAACACATGGAATTCCGAATGAAGAAAGGTTGCTTCCGAACTGCGCAAGTTCATTATAGTCTTGAATTATCGCTCTCTGTCACAGTGTTCTGAGTGAATTGACGCAAACTATCCTGGGTGAATTGGCTCAGCTTTAGCGAAAATATAGAGGAAAAAACATAATTCCCGATATCGTATCGGAATGCCCCAGATGTAAGCAAAATGCGATAGCAATGTCATATCGATTGCGGGCAATGTCATATTTAGTTTGTTTTTGGCACATAAAAAAGTTAGATCTGTTTTGGTGTGCTGAGCGTTTTTCTACTATCGAAAAAAAATGTATCAAAGAATTTGTATTTTTGGGCAAAAATAACACCGTAATCTTGGCCCAACAACCGTGCTCAGCGAACGGAAAAATAAAACACCCATGAAAAGTCGGAGATTTGACACAGTTGTGGAGATAAATTCCGCTTTGTTGGAAGAACTCAGACCATACAAAAGCGCTTTTGGGCCAGAAGTAGTTCGAGGGTGGGCAAAAGCGTTGGCCCAAGTGGGGGATTACTTTGAATGTGACAAAGTAGATATGCATGAATAAATAAATGTTCTTTGAAAAAAATTAAATTGAAACTGAAATTTGAATAAAGGAACACCAAGATATTTGGTGGCTCCTAAAACGCTCAGGCTAAAAAGCCCATTGTATTTAGACCCTATCTACCAATAGGTATTCAAACTATACGGAAATCATCTTCAATACCTACTTAACAATGTGTGTAAGTTTGGTTTAATTCGGTTCAAAGACACGGCGGGTCCACGTTTTGGCATATATTTCGAGACCCTAGTCATCAATAGGTATGAAAACTACCCCGTATTAAAGCACTTATCAACAGCTTTCATTTGATACCCATATTGTACATACACAACCAAAGGTTACCCGGGTCCACGTTTTGACCTATATCTCGAGACCCCAGTCACGGAGCGGCATGAAAAATACTCTGTACTAAAGCATTCACCAACAGCTTCAATTTGATATCCATATTGTACAAACACATTCTAGGGTCCACGTTTTGGTCTCTATCTCGAGACCCTAGTCACGGAGCAGCATGAAACATACTCTGGACTAAAGCATTCACCAACAGCTTCCATTTGATACCCATATTGTACATACACATCCGAAGGTTACCCGGGTCCACGTTTTGACCTATATCTCGAGCCCTATTTCCAAAATAAAATATAATCCATGTTACTCGTGGATGATGTAGCTTTCGAATGGTGAAAGAATTTTTAAAATCGGTCCAGTAGTTTTGAGCCTATTCATTACAAACAAACAAAGTTTTCCTCTTTATAATATTAGTATAGACAACATATCTTATAAGGTATATGGTAAATATTACCATACATTTTTTGCTTCATATATAATAAAAAAATTAATAATTATAACATTAAAACAACAGGTATTATTAACAAACTTGGTTTTATTTTAAATTCTTCAAGTGAATCAAATTAATAATAATCAATAAGAAGGCATATGCAAATACAAATACGTGAATTTATATATGTACATATGCGCATATACATACATACATATATACGCTCACTTAAGTAGGGGAGAGCAAGATATCGAACGTTGCCGTTCGTTTGCTTTGTTTGCTTTGTCGTTCGTTCCGCCCTTTCGCTTGCAGTTCATTCAATGCAATGAGCAAGGTAACTACATATGGGCAAGGTAACACTAATATGAGCAAGGTAACTACACATGAGCAAGGTAACTACATATGAGCAAGGTAACTACATATGAGCAAGGTAACTACATATGAGCAAGGGAACACTAATATGAGCAAGGTAACTACATATGAACAGTAATGAGCAAGGTAACACTAATATGAGCAAGGTAACTACATATGAGCAAGGTAACTACATATGAGCAAGGTAACTACATATGAGCAAGGTAACTACATATGAGCAAGGTAACTACATATGAACAGTAATGAGCAAGGTAACGACACATTTTTTCGTGCGTGCAGCCTGTTAAATCGAATTATAAGACGTTATCACGTCAATAACATTAAAACAACAGTATTATTAACAAACTTGGTTTTATTTTAAATTCTTCAAGTAAATCAAATTAATAATAATCAATAAGAAGGCATATGCCAATACAAATACGTGAATTTATATATGTACATATGCGCATATACATACATACATATATACGCTCACTTAAGTAGGGGAGAGCAAGATGTCGAACGTTGCCGTTCGTTTGCTTTGTTTGCTTTGTCGTTCCTTCCGCTCTTTCGCTTGCAGTTCATTCAATGCAATGAGCAAGGTAACTACATATGGGCAAGGTAACACTAATATGAGCAAGGTAACTACATATGAGCAAGGTAACTACATATGAGCAAGGTAACTACATATGAGCAAGGTAACTACATATGAGCAAGGTAACACTAATATGAGCAAGGTAACTACATATGAGCAAGGTAACACTAATATGAGCAAGGTAACTACATATGAGCAAGGTAACTACATATGAGCAAGGTAACTACATATGAGCAAGGTAACTACATATGAGCAAGGTAACTACATATGAACAGTAAGCAAGGTAACACTAATATGAGCAAGGTAACTACATATGAGCAAGGTAACTACATATGAGCAAGGTAACTACATATGAACAGTAAGCAAGGTAACACTAATATGAGCAAGGTAACTACATATGAGCAAGGTAACTACATATGAGCAAGGTAACTACATATGAGCAAGGTAACTACATATGAGCAAGGTAACTACATATGAACAGTAATGAGCAAGGTAACGACACATTTTTTCGTGCGTGCAGCCTGTTAAATCGAATTATAAGACGTTATCACGTCAAAAATTATTTCATTTTGGTGCTTCAAGTAAGGAAATTCGAGCCTTCCCATGCCGTTAATAGTAGAAAATAACATCAGGCAAATAACCACCACGCCCACGCTTACAGCACAATATCCTTTTCATGAAATTTTCTAGAACCAAATTGCAAAATGGCTGCCCTACGTCCTCAATAGCCTCACGAATTCTATCTTTGAGGTCTTGAATCGACCCTGGGCTGTTGACGTAGACCTTCTTTTTCACGTGGCCGCAAAGAAAAAAGTCACAAGGTGTTAAATCACAAGATCTCGGTGGCCAATTGTGATCACCTCTTCGAGAGATAACACGGCCTGGAAATTTTTCCCGTAAAAGATCAATGATTTCGTTACTTGTGTGGCACGTAGCGCCGTCTTGTTGAAAATAAACGTTGTCCAGATGAATACAAACCAATTCCGGCCATAAAAAATCGTTAATCATATCTATCGATAGCGATAGATAACACCTGTTATTGGAAAATCCTTTAGTAGCCACTCATCAACCCATTCGTTAACGGCGGCCGCCGCAGGCCTCTTTTGTCTCTTTTGTTGGAAAGGGCAAAAACCACTTGCAACAGAGGGACATAATGGGTTAAAGGTCAAAAATTTGTTAAAACATGTGCTATAGGTTTCCTAACTTAAGCGCCATAAAATACGGTAAGTCAAGCGGAAATTATGCACTGTAAGTAATTTACTACAAATTCATATTGAAATTTTACCCAAAAAAATTACGATAATTTTTTTTCTGTCGCAAGATTTGAAAAAGTCAAATATTTATAATTACAACTCTCATCAATCACTCGATATCGCAAAGATCTTTTACTATCGGTTTTTTATTTTTTATTTTAAATGTTTTTGTTTTTTAAATAATAGTTTTTCTTTCACCAAACCTACACCTTCAATTTTGTCAATGACTGTATACTTGTACAAGTGTATGAGTGTGCCTGCGTTCATATGCCATTCACCGACAAATTGCCCATATGAAGCTTTGGCAAATCTCCTACCAGCATTGATTTATTGCACCTGCCAAATGAAACTCTAAATTTCACACATTTACGGCGCGGTAGGCGTCTAATACCTCATTGACCCATAAAAAGTATCTTTTTCGCCGTTATGCTCCATAATGATTAATTTATGCACAAAATTAGTAGTTCAGCAAAAAAAATAACAATTAAAATAAAAGTAAGCAAATAAATCAAAGGTGCTGCAAAAAACATGAAGGAAAAGGAAATTATAAAAAATTATTGTAAAAAAAATAAACTAAAATTCTACGTAAATCTGTTTTCTTGTTGGCGCATTACTCAGCACGAATTGCGAAACTTTCGCATGAGCCACAAAACAGCAACAAAAAAGTAATGAAAAAGGCAAATTGCCAGCATCTTCCTGAGTGCGGTTTGTTTGTGCGAATATTTCGCAAAAATAATTAATTACTTTCATGTTTTGTATGTTTGCGAATCCCGAGCCGCTGACTGTGTGTTTGCTTAATATGTTTGGCTTAACCTAAAAAACAAAAAAAAAAAAACTGAATAAAAAAATCAGGTACGAGTATAATGCGCATAAAAAGTACTGGCTGTTGGCAACGCAAGGGCCAAAGTCCAATTCAAAGCATACGCCATGACTTTATTTTTTCTGCCGATTACACTGTTCCACAGCATATTTGCAACAGCTTAGCGAACATATAACCCTTGAAGCGTATCATAAGTAAAAAGTATTTGCTTTAGTCCAGCATGTCTCATAATTTTACAGTGGCGTAAAGTTTAAAAATTTTGATAGGCGAAAATTTTTTTCGATTACAATTAAACGCTTATACCTACAGCTTTTGCGTTTTGGGTAACCCTCATTGAAATTTTCTGATAAATATTTTTGTAGAACATTTTGTTGCGCAAATATGTTATTTATAAGAACTTTTCTACACTTTTCGGAAAATGGGTCAAATTGACCCGTAAAGAGGGAAGTTAGCGGGTTAAAACGTTCTACAAAAAAGATGCTCATGAAATTCTACTATAGGAAATTGACAAATATTCTTACATCAGTAAACGATGTATAATACTTTTTACACGAAATATAGAGATATCAATGACTAAAATTTGGAAACTTTGACATAATGAAAAAAATTAACACAAAAAATGTAAAATGCACACAATGAATCGAGGAATACACGGTAGATGGGTTAGGTTAAATGGCTACCCTTGCGAGAGGCCCCTTGGACAAAACTTTGCCGCGCTCGGATTAGAGGCAGACGAGAGCAGGATAGCTGTGCAGTAGGTGCCGAGATGATTCCTCGTCCTCGTCCTCGTCCTCTAGACAGCTTCTGCGAAAAGGACTTGAAGCATTCCCAAGCCTCACCGCATGGACACTTTAGGGGCTGGTAGGGTTTAGCGCTAAAAAAAAAACACTTTTTTTTTGAATTTTTTACAGAAATATGGCTTAAGATACTTTAATAAAATCAGTTGCATGTTATTGTACATCTTTTCAATAAGTTTTTAAAAAATATTAATAATAAAATATTGACAAATAAGCCCATGACAGAGTTTTTTTGGAGATATGTTTTTCGAGAGGTGCTCTGCGGTGCCAATCGGCATTCGTCGTAGAATCATCTGAAACTAAAAAAGTCGAATTTTTCAGTTAAAGTATGACGTAATGCTCCCCTCCCCCCATTAATAAAATTTTTTTGTTTCATTTTTGTAGTTTTGGTGGCAAAAAAACGTAAAACGAGCATTTTTGGCGAAAAATTTCGCCATATTTGTAAGTGAAAAACAACCTTAAAAAAAAAATAAAAAAAAAAAAACAGTGGGGGGGGGGGGGGGGGAGGTATTTTTGATTTAGAAAACGTGTGCCAAATTTGAAAAGAATCGGTTGAATAGTTTCGGAGTTGTGATTGGCACCGACTTTTAAGAAGTCGTTTCGGGGAAAAACGCGTTTGAAAAAATGACTGAAAAATTATCGATGCTCCGCATTCGAGGTAGAGTGCCTACAAAGGCTATAACTTTGAGAGTTCTGCTCCGATCCACTTAAAATTTTGACACAACATTCTTGAAATGTAATTATAGTAATAAGATAAGTGAAGAAAAAAAATTTCGCTTTTGTGACCCGCAAATTTCTCAGCTTCATTATTGTCATCATCAGAACTGCTTTCTACTTATACATTACCTTCGAATACCTTTTCAGTCGAATAGCCTCATGGACGCTGTGTAGCTGGGCAATGTTGAGGTCCTTGTTTACCGTGGTATTATTTTCGATCATTCCCCAGTGCACCATGCCCACCCAGTCCCACCAAACACTTATCGTGACCTTCTTTGGATGAAGATCCGGTTTGACTCTCGGCTTTGGCGTAACTATTGGAGGCACCCACTCAATATTCCGTGCTTCATATTGATGTATAAGCACCATTTCTCATCTACCGTGACGATTCGGTACAAAAAGCGCTGTTTATGACCGCATCTTGCTCGATGGCGGGCGAGGTGCTGAGAACAATTTTAAGGCGACTTTCTTTGTTTTTCTCGTTGAGCTCGTGAGGCACCCATACTCCCCATTTTACGGTAAATCTAATTTAATGAAGGTGATTGGGAATCTTTTTATGATTGCAGTTCATTTTTTCCACCAATTCACGACTGGTTTGGTCACTGTTCTGCTTCAAAAGTGATTTGAAACGTTCTTCATCGAATTCAGAAGACCTTCCGAAGTGGTCATTTTTGAACTTTGCAAACCATTGCTGTGCTGTAGATTCGCCTATGATACCATCTCCACACACGTCGCAAATGTCCCGAGTTGCTTCGGCAGCTTTATGACCTCAATGAAAAGAAGCAAAGAAGAGCAGGTGTCGAAAAGGTTTATTTTTGCCTCCTGGGTATTCCATTTCTAAAAATTCAGAATTAATAAAAAATAAAATAACTCAAAAATACAATTAACATAGCAGAAAGAGTTCTATCGAATGAATACTTACCCTTTACTAAACAGCATACAAATCGTTGTAAAATAAAAATAAAGAAAATATAAAAACGCTATGAACTTATTTCCCAACCCAATCCTATTGGAAATTGTAAAATTTGTCCACACTTCAGGTAATAGAAATAATGCATTTTCATCAAATTTTCTCAAAACATCGGCGTAGCTTCCTCTAATAAAGTAAGCCTTAAACGTAGAAATTATCGCTTGCTCTTCAGTTTGAATTGTTGAAGTTGTATTGAGGAGCAAGGTCTCAATTTGTATATTTGGATGTTTCGGAAGTCTATTGATGATTTGGTGAATGGTCTAGGAGCAATAGAACTCAAGGGTTTTTTCTTGCAAATAGCTTTTCACTTCAGGTGCGATACATTTTTTTCCAGAATAACCGGCATTAAATACTTGGTCAGGAAAGCAAGAGATTTCTTCAATAATTTGTGCCAGTTTTGCTGGATATTCTTTTGCAATTTTTCCATCACCAGAGGCGATATGCCCTTTAAGTTGAATGTTATGCAGATTGTGTGTTTTCTTTTTAATTTTCGAACCTTCCATTGCTTGCACTAAACTCTCTAGTAGATGGAGTTTGTTGCTTTTCATTACTAAAATATAATATAATATAATAACTAAAAATATTAAGCGCTTCGTATCTTATCAAATTAGAATTTACTGGTACTTTTTTTAGCACTTTTTCTCCTGCTTCAAATAAATCATTTCGATTATTGTGGACAATTTTGCGCTTACAGTAGCTCCCCTGGCTACAATTTTTTAAATAGAAGCTTCCATTTGCTTTATTGGCCCAACAGTCGGGCCAATATTATTTTACTACGGATGTTGAGCCTTGTCCCTAAATTCTGAATATTTGTCTGATATTTAATTTTTCCCCCGCTGCTTCTTTTCATTTCCTTGGATTTTTTTTTTTGTTGACATTATAGAGCTCTAATAAAGTTGGAAAACTATTACGAAATAAATTAAAAATAAATAAAAAATCTAAAAATAAATAATAAACTAGCAAATCTGCCTTTTTTCGCCTGTTATTAGAATTCAATCAGAACAAATGACTCTGAAGTTTTTTCTTCTGCACGCAATTTGTCATCACCTGAATATTATATTTGCGATTGACGTTTTTGAAAAGTGTGCATACCAGCTTTTAAGAGAGTACGTCCATCAATATGATATTGATAAATGACATAATGCAAAACTATCAGAATAAGATGAAATCAAATCAAATTATTTGTTGTGATTTAAGGGGGTTATATACAGTTAGAAGGCCGAAAAATGCGAATTTTGCACAATTTTTTCTGAGAAAACTATTAAATTTATTGAGCTAAAATTTTTTACACATAGTAGTTATCTTTTAATTGTAGTTTAAGATTGAGTATTAGTAAAAATATTTATTTGGAAAGGAACTACAGCTGAACTCCGGGAGCTCCTCTTAAAAAAGACGTTTTGCGATGACCACTATATCTCTGAACTGGATGCTCTGAAATTAAAAAACCAAACAGATTTCGTTAAATTAAAGTTAAATTTAGTAATTAATAGGTGAAATAAGAAAAAAAAATTTTTTTTGACAAAATGACGGTTTCTAAAAAAAACACCTTTTTCGACCAAAATTTTTGCCTTAAATTGTTTATAAAAAAAGAATTTATCGGTGAGAAAAAATCTTCGATTTATTACTACCAAATATATATTATTTAAGAAGTTCGTGTTAAAATTTGAGACTAATCGTTTTCGAGTAATGTTGGTCACTGACTTTGAAAACAGCATTTTGAGAAAAACGAGCTTAACTTAATGCTTTGTATTTTCAAGCACTCTGAAACGCCTTTTAAAATTTGCGTGTAACTTCGAAAATATCAAATTTTCTGTGTGTATTCATAAATATATGCACATTATGAAAAAAAAGAATTTTTTGAAAATTCGAATTGTATACCTATATCCCCTTAAGAACCGTGTAAAAGCTAAATCGTGTAATTCGAGTACCGTGCAAATCGAGGGACTGCTGTAGCTTTGTTCTATCCAAATACTTCACTCATCATTCACTCATGATTATATCGCCGCTTTTCTGTTCCAGTCAAAAATCTGACTTTGTTCTACAGTGTTACAGTATTATTTATTTTTATTACCTGTTTATTATCTTTCTTATTTTTTTATTCCTGTATATTATATTTTTTTTTATAATTTTTTTATATTTATTTCTCTTTTACTGACCAACTCGATCAACAGCGCTGGCTTTTGCCATTTTAATTTGGTAACTGTTTGTTGTGTTTGAAACGGTTGTTCGCCGTTGGTTAACTGATGCGCATGCTCCGCGTGAGTAATGGATTCGCTTGCGTGTTTCTCTTAAAATTTTCTCACATCTCTCAACGCACCAAAATTTGCTACCTACATACACGTTTCTGATTTGCTCTGCTTCTTTTTTTACTGCTACATACAGGTTGGTGTAAAAGTATTTAAACTTCTATAAACTTCTATAATAAAAGTATTTAAAGGAAAAATTTAAGAATATGAAATTCGTTTTTTTAATCAATATCATCTCTCTCAACTTCTATACATTTATCCTCCATTATATTTATACCATTTCTGTAAAGATTTCTGGAAGGTAAAAAAAAAACAAATTTCACAGCTGCATTAAATGTTTCATTCACAAAGGAAATGTTTTCAGTTTCTGAAGTTATAGTAGTCGCGGCCGCCGTAACTGAATGTATTGATTTGTGTCTTATCATTCAGTAGTGCCCAGGTGCGAAACCTGTTTCGTACGAAGCACCAAAATGATGAAAGTTGTTTTTTCTAACAGCGGTCGCCCCAGATCGCGGCAGGCAAGGATAAACCTCCGAGTGTATTTCTGTCATGAAAAAGCTCCGAAAAACCATCTGCCATTCGGAGGCGGCGCTAAACTATAGGTTCTTCTATTTGCGGCATAACATCAAGACGCTTACCATAAATCGGAGGAGAAGCTGGGAGCTCGGTTTGGTGAATACGATGGTTGTTCAAGCAATTCTTACTCTAATTAATTTAATTTAGCCATTGTCACTAACACTTTATAAGACTCTTATCATGCCCTCCTTTTATATGGCGTAAAAGCTTGAACGATGACTGAGGATTTTTGGACCTTTGCACCTAAGCGACGGCGAGATAAACATTGTGCAGCGAATAAAGATCCAGCGGCTTCGTTGACTGGGTAATGTCGTCCGTATGGATACAAACGCTTTGGCTCTGAAAGTATTCGATGCGGTACGAGCTGGTGGTAGCAGAGGAATAGGAAGGACTTCTCTGCGTTGGAAAGAGCTAGTAGAGAAGAACTTGGGTTCACTTGGTGTGTACAACTGGCGATGGCGCGAGACTGATTAAACTCGGCCAAAGTCATGTACATTGCGAACACGTGCATTGTCTCGAGGTACAATGATTTTTTCTTCTGTAAATGAGGTATCGAGTGTAATTTTGCCATGAAAAAGCTCCTCATAAAAAATATCTGCTGTACGGAGTCGGCTTGAAACAGTAGGTCACTCCACAAATAGGAGGAGGAGTAGTTACGCTTCTCAAGATAATCAATCAATGAAATTCCTTTGGCATCTGAAAGAACTGATGCCGGAAACGTTTTGCTTGCCGTTCCGACTTCATCTCTCTGCTATGAGGCTGAAAATCCAACATGGTAGATTTATAGTTAAAAAAAGACGCGCTGAAACATTTTTTTTCGATTCAGTTTTTGGTGAATTGTTCAGGGATGCATCGCTAATTCCACGAAGAGCTTTTCTATTTGTGATTTTTATTATAAAATACGGAGTAAGTACTCATTCATCTGATTTGCCATGGCATCAGCAATTTCGCCCTTTGCAAATTGGAGATCTTCGCAAATAATATCATGGCCCTTGCTCAATGATTTATGATGTTGTTGCACTTTTGACACATCTACTATGTGGTTCTAAGTAAGCTCATAGCAAACCTCGGAGGTCCAACGCAGAACAAGCGAAAACTTTTATTGGACACGACGAGCTCGATTCTTTTATACGGATGCGAAATAGGCATAGGGTGCAATGCCGGCGAAAAACTTTGCAATCTGTGCAACGCACCTGCGTTCTCAGAGTGGCTTTTCATACAGAACAGTATCTGAACAGTGGTTTTAGTTATCAGCGGAACCATCCCTTTTCTAACAAAAGAGCGCAAACGGAGATGGGAGGCAAAAATCTCAGGAATCCCAGTACCATGCTTCTCCTACATTAGCAAGCAAGATGGAATTCTGAACGGTACTGTAGATGGACAGCGAGACTAATACCCAATCTAAAACAAGGGGGTAGAAAGAAATCACGGTGAGGTTGACTATTACCTCACACAATTTTTGCCCGGACATGCGTCCTTTCGAAGGTATTTGTGGCGAATGGAAAAAGTGAGCCTACCAAACTGCATATATGGAGGTACTGAGTATGATGTTGCGGAGTACCCATTCTTTAAATGCGAGAGGTGGAACATCGAGATAACAGCTCTGCAACGAGCTATTGGTGTATCTACACCTGAAGAAATAATCGAGAAAATGATGATAGACGAAGAAAAATGGAATGCCGTCGCAAATTTCGTAGAAGATTTTATCCGGAAAAAGAAGCAGTGAGCATAGGTTTCTCAAACAGGCGACCCTGGACGCAGGGTGAGTAAGCACGTATTATTCTTAGGACGTCGCCTTTGCCCTCTACCTCGAAGCAATGCGGAGGGTAAAATCCAAGAGAAGAGGAGGGATATTTTTAGTGGAATCACCACAGACGTAGTAGCGACGGCTACTATATGTTGCGAAGGCATTTTTAACCCAACCTCACCGTCAAAAAAAAAAAAACAACTATGTGGTTTATCTTCGCCGTGTGTACGCCCACGTGCAAGCTCTGAATCACACGGATTAAGGCGTAGATTCCTTTAAAACTTTCACTATTTTTCATGAAATTTGTATGGTAGAGAAAGTTTCCGGTTCTTTCCATTGCCGCAAAATACACAAACACGCCAACTGCAAATGGTTTGTAAACAAAAAATGAATTGACAGAACGAGATATATTTTTTTGCCTGTTCACGTGAAGGATAAAATATGCAAATGACGTATAAATTTTCATTCTCCTACTGATTCAATACTTTTCAATTAACCTGTTTGCTTGTAATGAGTTTTTTTTGCGAAGTGAATTTAAATGCTTTGTTTGAAATTAGCACATAAAAGCTCAGTTTAACTGCTGCGCGTTACTTCTTTTAAGATTCACAATTTGTTTAGGTCTACACAACTTTTCTCCATCCTGCCGCCTGAGACTTTTGCTTTTCCAATTCACAAAAACTTAATGACTAATTTGCTTCCTTTCTCTTTGCCAACTTTTTACTTTTATTTTTCCTAT
The DNA here is from genome assembly GCF_027943255.1 of Anastrepha obliqua. Lineage (NCBI taxonomy): Eukaryota > Metazoa > Arthropoda > Insecta > Diptera > Tephritidae > Anastrepha > Anastrepha obliqua. The sequence continues at coordinate 107,455,680 of NC_072894.1, read as the reverse complement.
TTTTTTTTCTGCCACTTTTGTGTAATAATATTTATACTCTCCGAATGCAATATCTCTTTGAGTGGCCATAAAATATTTTTATATGATCCGTCATAAGGTGTGGTCATTACATTGATTTATGACTGTCTTTTTTGTTGCCGCTGCGCGGCTAGTCCCAACGTTGGTTGGCTTGTGGGAAGAGCAGTAGGTTATTGCTGTTGGTTTACAACTAAATGTGCAATTATAGAAAATACAAATATTTGATTTATGTCCGCTGCGGAAGAGTGGTTTGAAATCTAGCCAAATGATGCGTCTGACTTTCTCTGCTGTTGCCAATTTAAATGAGTACTACTCGTTTAAAAAAAAAATATTATGTTTGTTATTATAACCTCTTTGGGGACTTTTTTTTGATGCTGTGGTGGTTCATCATTATTTATGTTTATTGGTGATGACAAGCGTTATTAAATCAAATGGCATTTAAAACGGTTTGACCTACTAAGCAATGGATAATATAAAATATAAAAATCTCAGGCTGAACAGTGTTTTTTTCATGTTCGTTTCTTATGCGCTGGCGCCTGCTTTTTGCACAATTTCACATGACTGAGTTAGGCTGTTTAGGTTAACTTAAGTTCAAATTTAAGGAATTTTCATTTTCGATGAGATATTAAGTTGGTGAATAGATTAGGTTAGGTTAGCCTGGTTGGCAATAAGCCATGCATAGACCTTTTGGTCCCTAGCGATACCAGATGGAGACCGACCTGTATGAATACTGAAAGTAGACTTCATGTAGGACGTCAGCGCTTTTGGCGAATCTAACCAGAGCAGGGAGATCCGCTTTTGAGACGTCCTCTAGACCCTGAAACAATGGGGCTCCCAGGCATTTTAAAGGTTGGGGAATAAGCTCGTAGCGTTTTTACCGAAGACTTTTATTTAAACAAAACTCAATAATTATATCAATAATTAAATCAATTATATAACTGCCATTGCTGTTTACAACCTCCTCCCCCCTCTCGACCAATTTGTTGATGCCGTTCCGTCAAAAATCGTCTGGTCTGGTGTCAAATAAGTTGTTGAGCCAGTTTTTAAAGACCTCTTTGTTAGGTGCAAGACCGTCGGTTTGGACCGTAGCGTTCTTTTCGAGCATTTCCTACTGGGAGCCTGGGCGAGCCACTCACTCAATATTCCTTGCTTTATATTGATGTATGGGCACTATTTCTCATCTCCTGTGACGATTCGGTACAAAAAGCGCTGTTGATGACTGCGTGTTGCTCGATGGCGGGCGACATGCTGAGGATTAAATTGAAGGCGACTTTCTTTGTTATTTTTCGTTGAGCTCGTGAGGCGCCCAGGCTCCCAATTTTTCAGTAAATCCCATTGAATGAAGGTGATAGAGAATCGTTTCATGGTCGCAGTTCATTTTGTTCGCTAACTCACGACTGGTTTGGCTACCTTTCGCCTTCAAAAGTGATTTAAGACGTTCTTCATTGAATTCAGAAGGCCTTCCGCTGCGGGACGTGTCATCGAAGTCAAAGTCGGAATTTTTGAACTTTGCAAACCATTTCTGTGCTGTAGAATCGGCTGTGACACCTTCTCCATACACGTCGCAAATGCCCCGAGCTGCTACGGCTGCTTTATAAACTCAATGAAGAGCAAAGAAGAGCAGGTGTGGAAAGAGTTGATTTTTGCTTTCTGGGTATTCCATTTCTAAGCCTCAAAAGTAATAAAAAATTAAATAACTCAAAAATACAATTAACATAGTTTTTTAGAGCAGAAAAAGTTCTATTGCATGAATACTGACCCTTTGCCAAGCAGCAAATAAATCGTTGTAAAATAAAAGAAAATATAAAAAGACTATGAACTTATTCCCCAGCCCAATACTTCTTAAATTATTGTATTTTGGTGAAAGAAAAAATAAAAAAATCTAGTTAGATTAAGAGAGATTAGGAAGGTATATATTAGGTATTCATCTCCATATTCCAATAAGAAAACTATCACGCATTATTTTAAGCCAACTTAAGTCGCGTCAAGCTCGAGCACAAAATGTTGATGCAGAATTAAGAATAAGTAGCAAATCTTTACAAATCTGCCCTTAGTTAAAATATTCTAAAAACCCAAAAAGGTAATGCTACCGCGCCTCTCCTGAGTAATATTAATCAATGACGATTATTCTACCATGACGGCTCTACTACGATGATTATTGACCACCGCTGTTTTATATTACGAAACTATTAGCATAAACCGCTCGAATCAATTCGCGCCAGTTTAATGCTATTTTACACGCCTAAACCGGCCACAGAAAAAGTAAAGAAGACATCTGAAATTCTTTTTCCAAAAACAGCCTCCCAATAAAAGACTCGTTGACTTTTAATCTTCCATAAATGAATGCCACGCATCATTTAATCATTAGTCATTAACATAAACTACGACGCATAAATCTAAAAACAGGAAAAAAGATGATTAATTTATCAACGAATATTTGCTAGTCGAGCCACAAAGGCAGTTTTGTTGGAAGATTTGCTTTTTAGCAGACAAACATAGTTAAAAATACATGGATATATATTTGCTAATTGGCGACGTAGTTGTCAAAACCTTCGGTAGCTAAACCTCTTAACTGGCTTTAGCAAAGTACGTCGCTCCGCGCCATACTCCTTTGCCTTTCACAGACTAATTGAATATTTCATTAGGCTTCTTTGATACAAATTGCTTGCATTATAACTGTGAATGCTAAATAATTTCAATTATATAAGTAAAATGCGAATTTTCAATTTTCTATTAACAAAAATACCAGCTCAACTTATGTGCTTTTGTGAAATATACCAAGATAGGAAATAACTGCCAATAATTAATATTTGTTGTGACTAGGCGACCCAGAACTGAAATGAAAGAGGAAAAAAAATAAATCTGCAAAGCCTTGATAGGTTTCTTATGCGCATGAGTCAAACCGCTAAAATCATCAATCAAAACGATCGCAGTTTTGAGTTTTCTGCTTGAAAAGCAATCAAAATAATTACAAAATATTTAATGCCAAATTACTTGCCTTTTGAAGAGGCTTTGAAATGGACAAAACGCGAACGTGTTTACAACAAATTGAAGTACTTAATTGCAGTTTATTTTATTTATTTGCAGTTCATAAATATGTGGTTTATAAAGAAATAAAGAAATAAGTATTTGGTAATAACAAAATTTGACTTTTTTGTCTATACAAAATTTAAGTTAAAATAAAAATAAATAAAAATCCAAAAGCACTCACAAATTGGTATTTTTAGAACTTGTTTATCATGACATTTTTTGTAGTAAAATATATAAACGCACAATTAAGAAAATAAAATTCAAAAATATAAAAAAAATTGAAAAAATAAAGAAGAACAGAAGCTTAAAAAAAGAAAACATAAGCTTAAGAAAATTCGTAAAATATCAACACCGGTTGCAGTGAATAGAAGACCTTATTCCGTCTCCATATTAATTAATTTAAGGTACAGGGTGTTTCCGTATATTTGACTGAACTTATAAGATCTAGTAAGTTCTGGCTGCAAGCTGGTCGCTTGTTCGCTCTTTGAAAGTAAACTTCATATCGTGAAGTAAGCTGAGTAGATTGCACCTAAATACGACTCACATTTGAGGGTATACAGAAGTAGACGCATCTCACAGTACTGCTGCTCGACTCTCAGTGAACTTGGCAGAATAAAATGTTTTATTTCTGTCCTCTTTTCTATTATCTTCTTTTTTTACATTAACCTCACACATCTCTACCACTTCGGGCATTGGCCCAATTCCGGTGAAAAAATTTTACAGCGAGGACACCACTTTATTCTTGTCTGCAAATGCATGGTATCTTATTGTCGGCCTAAGTACAGTGCTACATTTGAATGGACAATAACTGTAAGACTAACCTCCAAATTCCAGAAAATATCTCTGGCAGAGTGTTATGCTCCAATAGAACTTGCGACGAAGGCGACGCCAAAGATCAATTTTACTCCCAGCTTGACTCAGTCATTCGTTCTCTACCATCAGAATACACCCAGCTTTTTATTGGGAATTTTAATCCCAAAGTGGACAACAGCTATCTGCAGTTAGTCATGGGCTCTCATGGACTTGGTGACACGAGAAACGACAGCGAAGATAGGTTGATTGATTTTAGCGCACTTACACCTTTTTTGTACGTTTGGCCGAGCTTCTCTTCCTATTTGTGGTGAGTGACTTGACGTATTCACTAATGGAGGGACCTATAGTTTTATGACGCCTCCGAAAGGCTTTCGGTTTTTTTAGGAGGAGCTTTTTCATGGCAGAAATACACTCGGAAAGTTGCTATTGCCTGCCGAGGGGCGACCTTTATTAGAAAAAACTTCTCCTATCATTTATTGTTTCGTGCCCGTGGTTTTGAACCTGTGCACTTCCGAATGGTAGTCGGCTACGGCCGTTGGGTAAAGTTATGCTCTTTTTTCAACTTCAATCTGCGCAATCCTGTATTCTATTACACTTGAATATGACTTCACATGAATATGAGAGATTTCTTTTTTGGGAAAAATATGGTTTCATCACATTCACAGAAACACCAGTATTGTACATCAGAATCTATATATTTTTGGAATCTCTCTCGCATATTTCGAAAATCTTGTCTTAAAAGACTTTTAAAACCACGATAGAACCAAGCCTATTTTTGGTGCCTACAGTTGAAAAGAATCTGCATATGATTTTCTGCATTTAAGATTATCAAAATAGCTCAATTTTTCAACCCCACGATGGACCTTGAGACCTGATTGGTTGGTTTGGCAATAGTATTCACTTCATGACCAGGCCGGTCTTTTTCCTTGGTGAAGAAATTCACAGATGATGACATAGTATGTTCATCGTGGCCCTGCGACTACTTTTGGCAACTTTCAAGTGCACTTTTTTGCGAATTACAAATTACGAGCATATACAGGTTTTTTTTTAATCAACTTGCCCTTTAACTACTCAGATCGTTTATTCTTTTCTGAGTAAGACGTAATATTGACTCAAAACTTGATCTTCAGAAGCCCAGTGAAGATGAACAACCCCAATGAATACCAAAAAACAAACATCATTGCTTCGAGTTTTGATTTGCTCGGGAGCTCCAATTCGATGTTGATAACCTTTAAGGTTAAATTCTCAGCTAAACTAAAACCTGAAGGCTTTATCTGAAATCCGTAAACACCAATTTTGAATGGCTCGCTGAAGGGCTTCGGTTGGTATCTCGCGAATAATTTTAGTAATGCCTCTGTCGAGGCTGGTTTATCCACAACGTATTTAGACTTTAAATACCCCCACAAATAAAAGTCCAAAGGTATGATATCACACAATCTTGTTGGCCAATCATCTGGTCCGAGACGAGAGATAAATTGATCACTGAAACGACTACGCAGTAAATCCATGGTTTCACGGGCTGTATGGTAAGTAGGCACCAATTGTTCTGCAGATCACGGGCTTCAATTTCCGACATCAAAAAGTGTTTATCATGGCGCAATAGCATTCGCCATTCATTGTTGCTTGTGCGCCATCCTCGTCTTTAAAGAAAAATGGGCCGATGATTCCTTCAGCCCATAGGTCGCACCAGATATTTGGTTTCAATGGATGTAATGGGTGTTCCTGAATGGCTTCGGGTTGATCTTCAACCCAAATATGGTAATTTTTTCTTATTGACGTAGCCATTAAGACAAAAATGGGCCTCATTGCTGAACATCAAAATTTGGCCTGAGTGCGCCATAAACACTTTTCACAGAGCCTCGGATTTCGTAATACAATTCTACTATTTGTCAACGTTGTTGAGGCCTAAGTCTTTCCATGATGAAATGTCAATGAACACTAAAAAAAATGTATTTAGCTTGACAGTAGTTATGTGGGATCTGTCAAAAAAACTCTATATGAAAAAGTACCTCAAATCTGATCACCCTTTACATGGAAGGATGGGAAAAAGTTATGATTATTTGTTTATAACAAAGTTTCAAATCCAAACACCACATACCAAGACCAAAACCAGCTGGTCAGTGTTAAATTTTTTGTTCAAAACAAAACATTATACATTTTTTAACAAGGTGAAAAAAGCCTCTTCTCTTTCATCTGTACTGCCCACGCGGTGGTGCACACGAGACCTTCACAAATACACACAAAAACACAAATTTGTAACTAATTCAAATTTTCATTACCAATGCGTGAACAACTACAATTTACGGCGCTTGTTAAGCCACACTTTTGAGCTGCTCAGAAAAGTCGATAGGAGCGATACTTCACTACAAATAAGTACAAAAGTGTTAAAGCCACAATCATTAAGTTGTTGAACGACAGTGAACAGTCACAACTGCGTCAATTCGTGTTTGATATGCAACGCACATTCGATGCACAGTATAAAAATACAACAAGAACAACGACAAAAGGAAATATAGCAAATAAATAAAAAACATTGTGAGAAAAAAATCAACACTTATCACAGACAATAGCTAACAAATTAATGCACCCCATGGCGCTACCGAGTTTGCGAGTCTCGAATAGATCTTTTGTTGTTCGGCATCACAGAACGTGCGCGCCAATGACTGTTGTTTATTACTGTTATACGTGGACGTATATATCATTTAAAGTGTTTTGCATATTTTTAAATTTTGCTTGCTTGATTAAAGCAAAATTTAGTAGATTTTCGCACCACACGATCACTTTGAGACCTACACAATTCAATGCAAATTAATGCAAGACATTAACTGGGGAACAAAAGACTAAAAAAAACTATCCTAAAAAATACGACCTTTGATTTTGTTTTTCGCAGAGTTTGTTTTTCTGAACAACACCTACAATTTTTGTTTATTATTTATTTACGAAGTATGGCTATCAAGTAAGGTGGCTGACGGCGCTAGAAAAGAAGCATTTCCAGCAACATAATAGTACATCGGCGACGAGATGCCTTAGCGACATAATGTGGAGGAAGAAGTACTTAAGAACGGAAAGTAAAACCCGACTATGCGAATATGTGATAAAAGCCATTCTGCACATACGAGTATAATGCAGAGGCGCCACAAAATGCAAAAACAAAACAAATGCTATTCTCCACAGAAATGATCCATCGCTGAAAAACTCGTCTAGGTTGCGTAAGAAAGGAAAAAATAAGGCAGGAGAGCAAAGTTACTGACATTGTTAAGCTTGTATGGATGAGGCCGCCATTCGATTTGCCATTAAATCTTTTGGCCGCTACAAGTCCCCTGGACTAGATGGCATATATCCTGCCATGCTGAAGGAAGGCGCAGGTTCCGTGACAGCAGCCTTGAAGAAAATCTTCTCTGCATATCTGGCACTGGCCTATATACCACGGAGGGTGGCGAGGGTCGCCTTCATCCCTAGGCTTGGAAGAGATGACTACACCAGCATCAAAAGCTTTAGACCCATCAACATGACTTCTTTCATGCTGAAAAGTCTCGAACGACTAGTGGAATTGCGCACTTGTCAGTAGTCGCTGAAGTCTTACCCTCTGTTTCTATTTCAGCATGCCTATAAAAAAAGAAAATCCTGCAAGTTCGTTCAAGTACCATCTTAGCGTGCAAGAGTAAGGCTGAGCAACTCTTTGCAAGTATAAACCCATTTATTTTGTTTATTTGAATTTTTGTTTGTTTTCAAAATGGCAGCTACTTAACTTATCTTCCTACACACCCTAGGTGTAATACCAGTTGAGTGCCAACGAATTAATTAATTGGTAAAAAAAATCATATTAATGAAGTGTAAAAAATACTATCGAAAATATTGTTTTCGTAACACATTTTCAACTATGTTTTCAAAAGTATGCGCTGTTAATTAAATAAATAAAATATGTATTTACATATTGCATTTAAATACTTGTTTTAAGATAGTATGGGTATATTTTTAGAAGTGCCCGCCACTAATTACCCTGCAGGGAAATTCATTAGTACCCAACTGGTTTGCCTTTTGAGCTTAAAACTATGAATAGTAGAAGTCCTTCAAGCATTTAGCAACTGCTGGATTTTACATGGTAATGTCGTAGGTGCAAATTGGCCCACCGCTACATAACTTTTTTCATAGTTTCGAATTGGTGTGAAATTCTATAAATTATAACTATAAATATTTTTACAATTATGATATGTCTATATGGAATAAAACTGTAATCCAGCTCACACTGTCGCAATGCTCGATAGGGTAGATCGTTGGCGTGCAAATCGGTGAAGAAACGATTTATTTTTGGTTCTATATTTCTTTTTTTTTTTTTTGCTTAATAATTGTACTTAATTTTTTAGTTTGACATATTTTAAATTCAGTTCTGACACATTACCTTAGATTTATTATTCATCGGGTTTAAAAAATGAAAACTTATTCTAGTTCGAATCGAAACTGCTTCTTAGTTTAATGTAGAAATTTAAAAAAATTGATTTTTATCTATTCTTAATTGATGCTCTCATACCTTAAGAATTACAATATCAAACGATTGAGGTGAGCAAATACTTCTATTCTCAATTCTCAGGCAGCTCCCTTCAATCCGACGCGTGATATACAGAAAACTTTGAAGGCTTCTGTTCGAAACAATATTTTTCATTAGGGCCAGACTCATAACTCGTGGAAATGTGGCGCAATTGATTTGAAATTTTACTGGTATATTCACAATTGTATTTTGAATAGAAATAAGGATTAATTTTTTGAATATTATGATACAAATTTTGATTTTTATAAAAATATCTAAAATTTTTTTTTTTATTTTTATAAAAAAAATTAAAAAAGTTTTCAACATTTTTTCAAAACTTATAATCTTTTTTGAAGTGAAAACTTCTTTGGCCGCATTTCAAATTTAAGTTCAGCTTTTTAAAGTTTTTAATTGGCGCGTACACCGTTTTTGGGTGTTTGGCCGAGCTCCTCCTCGTATTTGTGGTTACAGTTTCAAGCCGACTCCGAACGGCAGATGCTTCTTATGAGGAGCTTTTCCATGGCAGAAATACACTCAAGGTATTCACGCTCCAACCCATTCGGCTACGGCGGCCGCCAGTCATTCGATATAGTCAATTTTTTATACTTTTTCTTTTAATTTTTTCTAGCGGTTTTCGAAAATGTTGAACTTAATTTTAAAAACATGCCGATTTCCAATACTCCATCTATAAAAAAAATCCTTGCTATTTATATAGTCGAAAAAATGTCTAACCGAAAACAAAAAAAAAGGTTTTATGTTTCCCTCAAATTAAAATTTTCAGGTGCAGTTGGTCCGGTCGCACGCTTTGCAAACAAAAGGCTTAAAAGAAAATCAGAGGCCCTATGTTCCATACAGAAATAAAAGGATCAAATATATTATATATAAGAAAATGAGTGCAGTGGACGTTTTCTTTTATATGTGGCGCAAAATTAATCACCCTATCGGGAGATTTATAATTTTGGCAAATGGCGTCGTACGTCAATCAAATTTTTGGCATTTATGAATTAGACAGCTGCGGCAGGCTAATCACCTACCCTGTCCGTGAACAAGGAAAAAACAAAAAAAGTATTGTATAAAACAGACAAGCAATGGAGCGCGTCAAGGTCAAAATGAAGATTTCTATCATTCAAAATATTATTTTTTTTATTTGTTAAAAAAGTTATGCCAAAACCAAATTGGATGATTAATTTTGCGCCACCTTGTGTTACTTTGAAAACAAAAAAAATAATAATAATAACATTAATGATGGGACACTTACATATATTCAGTTTATGACATGTGGATTAAAGGGCCTTTTCCATAATTTGAACTTCTTTCATTGCCCAACTGATAAAAAAATATTCAGAAAAAATCCGGACTTTTAATTTATTTCATTGACACACTGAGAAAAAAAAACGCGCGAAGGCCGATTTTTAGCTTTTTCCAGCATGAGTAGCGCAGTGGTTCACAACTACTTCCTACCGGCACCAGTTCTGAACTAGTTGTACAGGCATTCGCTACAGGGTACCTTAAAGCGATAAACAGAAATTTTTGAATATTTCTTCTACCGCAATGCAGTGGCTTTTTGGCTTTTGTCAGCCAATTAGGCATTAATTAGTGAATTTAACATTTCTCATTGCCATAGCAGACAACATTTACATTTTTAAATACTTAATTTATTTATGTCTACTTTACGGTGAAACGACGCGTATTTAAAGTTAAGTTTGAGTGTGACCACCTGCCTAACTACTGAAATGAGTCAAGGTTGAAGAGTGAAAAAAATTAGAAGCAAAAAAACAAAAAACGAAAAGAAAATGTGAATGATTAGAAAAATGGTAAAAAATCACGAAAATTATTCAGTTTTTAAAAAACGTTTGAAAAGAAGAAAAAAAAACAAGCGGAAAAGCATAACATATTCCAGGCACGTTTCTCAAACATTCCCGGCGCTTTGTGCGCATGTTTCCTCCTCACTCAAAATGGAAAAAAGTGCACATTTATTTTATACGTCGACGCACATTTGTCGTTAAATATATTCTATCCATATTTTCTATGCAAATCCGCCGCTTTAATTGACGTGCGACAACAGCGCGCTTACATACGGATGGATGTATGTGTGAATGTACGGAGCCAATTAACCCTTTTTTGCCTTACATGCCTAATAGAAATATGTTCGTACATGCTTGTAGTTGGTTGTGTGGCTGCTGGTTTTTCATTACGATTTTATTCATGCCTTCCCGTTGGCATTTTGATTAGTGTCTGCGCCTGCGCTTAAGCAATTTGTCTGTTGTTAATGACCACCTCTTTTGTTTTTTTTTGCCTTGTATGCACTTATACGTATTACATCATATGATTTGTTGTTGTAGTTGGAGCTCCACATTGCTGCCTTAAATTGTGCTTTACATTAAATAGCAGTTAATTGATTTGTTGTTTGGTTTGCGGCGTTCGCTTTTTGTAAATTTAATTTTTTGTGGTTGTTCATATTCATTAATCGCAATTAATTTAAATGATTGTTGCTGGAAATTGAATCGAGAATGAGATTTGAGCTAATAGAGATTTGCTGTTTTTTTACAAGAACTACAGACTTGCATGCACAGACATGTATTTTGGAGGGTATATGTATGTGTATACATACATATATTTCTTTAAAAGTCAAGTAGATAGTCAAGGCACATTAAAAAGGTAATTGTAGCACGGTGGAAATTTTGACTTTTTTCTATTTATTTGCTATCTAAATTGTTAACTTTTGTTTTACAAAGTACAAAATGCAACAATACGAAAAAATCTACGCAGGCACTACGCCTGCTACTACATTACCGTCGGGAGAACCACTGATTAGAAGAGAATAAGAATACGTGTGAAATGAGTGGGCACAATTCTGCCGTTAAGTCTCTCAAAGTCACTCTCACAATTTTGCCTTGAGTATCCAAATCTTGTAATATACTCGTACTTGTATCATTCTTGGTTTTGAGTAAATTGCTCTAAATTGTAATGTTTTTTTATATGTTATATGTTTAACATTCAAGGGACCATAAGCAAAAACAAAAAACATTGCTCTTTTTACTTTTGCTGTACTACCTGTTCAATGTGACTTGGGACTTAATTGGGATTTTGATGAAGGGCAATCATGAGAGGATACAATTAGGGGGAAAAGAGGTACTTCGTCGTGTTCTCGTTCACCACCATTCGATTCACAACTAATTATCCAACTTAGAAAACGTAGAACTAACGGTGCACAGTGGTATTTTGATGGCAAAAATTAAAAATTTTGTCGAATGAATTGATTGATAATCGAATTGAAAGAAAATTAAATCGAATGATAAAATTTTAAAGGGAAATGTTTTCTAAGTGAAATCTAATTTTGTCTTAGAAAAATTTGCGTAAAGCTACTGTGCAATGAAAATAGATGAAATTCTTCACGCATATCAATGGCGTATATGTAGGTGTGACCGGTAAAATTCAAAAAAATGTAAATGCTGCTAAATAAGGTTGTCCTTTTAGCAATACGCGTTGTGCAATTTATTAGTTTTGTAAGAAATTTAGAAAGCGTAGGTTGTTTTTTGTCAAATATTTTATTTTACTGAAATTTCAAAGGTGGTTATATTAAAATATAGCCTATTCTTAACTATTTTATTTAAGAAAAAAAAATTAGTTTGTTTACTTAAATGGCTTAAAATAAGAGCGCGGATCATAGTGACACTATAGGTAAATTACAACGTTTGTAATTTTCCTTAGCAAAAAAATAAGTTGGCTTGGTCTTCTTATTACAAATAAATGAAAGGTAACAGTCGGTTCTTTCGAGTGAAGTGAAAAAATTCTCCGTCTATCACCGATCACTGAACAACTTTATACATTTTCTGACAAAGGTTAAGTCAATTTTATTGCAAACTTGTACAGAACGACCGAACATCGATTTTTAAGGCAGAATCAAACTTCGGGAGATTTCAACCAAAGCTGAATCAAAACCAAACCAAACTTTTTAAAGCAATTTAGAAGAAAAAAAAAAGATGCAAAAACTCAAAAAATGTGCCAAAAACTAAAATTTGAACCGAAACCGAACAGAACTTTCGTCATCAAACATGGCTGAAGACGAGGCCGAAGTTCGGTAGTTCTCTACAAATTTGTATTAAAATATGTAGGCTTTGAGACTTAAACCGTTTTATGTAGAGGATATATCAACATTTCTTTAACACTTGATTTATAGCAAAGTTATCAAGAAAATGCAACAAATACCGATGTTTTTCATCATCTGCTAGCATATCCAATTCTTTCACAAGAATTCAAGAAGTTCACGTGGTTGACTGTTTTTGGAACTTGATGATGTAATCAAGGAAAGAAATGATGGTTGATGAATAAATTGTTTCAATATTTTGGATTCTTTTGTTTTATTCGTAAATGAATATATTTACAAATCTTTAATCTAAGAACAAGTACCTCCTTATACGGACTGACCTCTTTCAATCATATTTCCAATTTTTATTTACTACTTTAAACTAACCATGCATTGAAAATTTTGTAAAATCATGCTACTGTGCGGTGCACATCCCCTTTTTAAAAATTACGGTATAATTCTATAAGGACCCAGGAAGTCAATCCAAATATCGAATTTGGCCACCTCTCTTCCCTCATTGCGGATATATTAAAAAATACCACTGCATGAGAGGTAGGCGTGGTTGTTCCCGTATTTGTCTACTTTTTATACCGTTGGTACATTTCGTAAGACCGAGCTTTGTTAAGATATCTTGCTTTTTATACTTACAATAAAATATATATTATATCGGGTGTTTTTGCAGCTGTAAAGAGAATTATCTATATCGTTAATAATGGTTTGACAGCTGAGAATGTATAACCTTGTTGACATTTTTGTTCAGTTAGCTTAGGCCAGTCAGCATGGATCGCTTTTCAATTGTGGAAATTTACTTTGAAAAAAAAAATAAATCTTTTCGCGAAGTTCATAGACCACTTCGTACATTTTACACGCTGGCGGTCCTTATTTCTTTCGAAATGACGGAGCAGCTGCTGTTACGGTGAATGACAAGCAATTGAGCTATGCTGACTGAATTTTTTTGTTTCCAAAAACTGATCAGCTGAACATTCACCACATTTTGTTCCAACAAGACGGCGCAACTTTTCATACAGCTCGTTTAACAATCGATTTATTGCAATATTCAAGCCACTACGGACGCCATTCGACCAGATTTATTGGAAAAACTGGTCTAAAATTGGACTGTTGTTGAATTGATGATAGATAGAATAGGACCGCGGCTTACATATGCCGAATATCATATTGAAATTATAAATGCCATGAAATTATCTATCAGGAATGCAAATGGACTAATACAGCACTATTTAGAACTAAAACAATTCTTAGCTGACAAAGAAATTGACATAGCATTGATTGCAGAAACACATTTTACTGACAAAAGTTTTCTGAAATTTCCTAATTATAAAATGTATGTGACAAACCATCCTGATGGAAGAGCCCATGGAGGTACAGATATAATTATTAAATCAAGCATAACTCACATAGAACAACTCCAATATTCGACGCCTCATCTTCAATCCACGACATTGCAAATATATGACAAAAATGGACCAGTATCTATTTCCTCCATTTACTGTCCACCTAGACATATAATAAACTCGGATGAATATGACAAATACATAAGAACGCTTAACAATAGATTTATTGCAGCTGGAGATCTCAATGCAAAACACATCGACTGGGGCTCAAGACTCACCAACAAAAAGGGCCGTATTCTAATTAACGCAATTAACAAAAACAATTGCAGATTTATAAGTACCGGAGAACCTACCTATTGGCCAACTGACGTAAAGAAAATTCCAGACTTGATCGATTTCTGCATAACCAAAAACATAAGCCATAACCAATTGACAATTCAGTCGTGCTATGAACTTTCTTCTGACCACTCGCCGATATTACTTGAATATGTAAGTTATATAAAATCTATAGATACATCTTTTCGCGTATTTAATGACAGAACCAACTGGGAAAAATTCCGCCACCATATTGACGATCAACTTATACCAAATGTGATATTAAAAACGCAACTTGACATTGAACGTGCCATTATCCATTTCAATGACGTAGTACTAGAAGCAGGGATCAGATCGGCACCAAAGCAAGCTAATAGAACAAATTCAGCAGCAACTGACATTTCTATGAAGAAGCAAATTATTGAAAAACGAAAGTTAAGAAAAAGATGGCAAAAAACCAGATCACCTGACGACAAAAGAAAACTAAAATTAGCCACAAAAATTCTTAAGGATACTTTAAACAAAAGAAATAACAGAGAAATCGAAAACTATTTGAAGAACCTGACTCCCAACAAAGATACAAACTACTCTCTTTGGAAATGTACCAAAACATTAAAAACACAAATAAAACATCAACCACCACTAAAGAAAGATGACAATTCATGGGCCGTTACAAAAGAGGAAAAAGCGAAAACTTTAGCAAAATACTTTGAAGAGGTTCTATCAAATGACGAAGAAAAGAAAATTGACAACCAAAACAACTACCATTATGACTTTACAAAAATAAAAAGGACGAATACACACGAAATAATAGCTTGCATCAAAAAAGGACTAAAACATAAAAAAGCACCCGGATATGACTTGATAACAGGAAAAGCATTAGTGGAGCTACCAACCAAAGCATATATATTTTTGCGAAACGTTTTCAATGCCATGTTTCGCTTGCAATATTTTCCGAAACTCTGGAAAGTGGCAGAGATTATTGCATTGCCAAAACCGGGTAAAGATCCAACTACCGTATCATCTTATAGACCAATAAGCTTACTACCGACAATATCTAAAATTGCTGAAAAATTACTGCATGACCGACTAACCCAATTTCTGGAGAAAAAACGTATAATACCGGATCATCAATTTGGATTTAGAAAAAAACATTCGACTATCCAACAGATCCACAGAATTACAAATAAAATCCAATCAGACTTTGAAAACAATCGTTATTGTGCGGCAGTATTCTTAGACGTAGCTAAAGCGTTTGACAAAGTGTGGCACAGAGGCTTACTCCACAAAATAAAAATAATGATTCCTTTTGACTACTATCTTATCATAAAAAGCTACCTAACTAATCGAAGTTTCTATATTAAATATGACAATCAATGTTCAGATATTCATCAAATAACTGCTGGAGTTCCGCAAGGAAGCGTTCTT
Organism: Anastrepha obliqua; assembly: GCF_027943255.1. Taxonomy (NCBI): domain Eukaryota; kingdom Metazoa; phylum Arthropoda; class Insecta; order Diptera; family Tephritidae; genus Anastrepha; species Anastrepha obliqua. The sequence continues at coordinate 107,440,112 of NC_072894.1, read as the reverse complement.
GGACCTCTACTATATGTTTTATTCACCGCAGACATACCACCTCCTGACGAAACTAATTCATCAATTGCTACGTTCGCAGACGATACAATACTACTGGCATCGGATAAAAGCTTAACTATCGCTACTGAAAAACTGCAGCGATACACAAACGCAGTTAAGGAATGGTTCGATAATTGGTGCCTAAAAATAAATGAAGACAAAACCGTACAGGTTATATTTACTACCAAAACAAAATTTACTGCAGTTCCAATAAAAATAAATGGCAAAGCAATTACAATTAAACCAACTACGAAATACCTTGGAATACATTTGGACTCGAAACTAAATTGGAATCACCACATAAAGCAAAAGGTCAAACAAATAAAAGAAAAGCTTCGACAACTTCATTGGTTAGTCAGCACAAAATCCAGACTTACTATACAGAACCAGCTATTAGTGTACAAAGCTATGATTAAACGAATCTGGCTATATGGACTACAGGTATGGGGAACGGCTAAAAAATCACACCTAGTAAAAATTCAACGACAGCAATCGAAGATTCTTCGAATTTTGACCATGTCTGACAGGTACACGAAAAATGATGACATCCACAGGACTTTTAATATAGCAACAGTAGACGAAGAGACCAAAAAAATAGCAAGAAGCCACTTTGAAAAAATACAGGGACACAATAATGCAGAAATCAACAAACTTCTGGAAAGGGAAAAAAACACTGAAAGACGCTTAAAGAGAACTCGACCAAGCGACTTAATGAATGCTAGAAAATAATAAATGTGCAAAGGGCTTAAATTGCTGTTAAATTGTTGTAAAATTTGTATTATGTAGAGTAAAACTTGTATTGAATATTATTTAATTGTATTTAATTGTATATAGTATTAATTCGTTTATTTTAATTTTTATCGCTTTGGCACTGGTCATTAAGCGATGTATGTAAATCCTGGCCAAATTGTTAAACAACGTACTTAATGTCAATGGACAGATGTATAAAATAAAGGGGATAAAAAAAAAAAAAAAAAAAAAAAAAGATAATAACAAAAAAAAATTTTATCCATTTAAGTTCTCAAGTTTATAAAAAACATATCCGATATTTAGAATTTTTACCATAGATATTGCTAGGGAGTGACCAATTTCAGCCATTGCTGAAATTTTTCTTAACCAGCTTAAATTAAATATATATTGTATATTAGGGTGGTCCAAAAAAAAATTTGTATGCTGCCGCCCCCCAAAATAGTAAAGAATGAAAAATAAAAAGACCCGTATTTTTTTTTTTTTTAATCAGACCATATTTAATGGTGCCGCCGGGGCTTTGAAATATCCCATGTATTTTGCATGGGAAAAAAATACTTTTTCGTAGATTTCATGTAAAAACCTGGAAAATGAATATATTTTAACCGGATAACTCAGTTTCTCTTCATAATTGGTCAGGGAATAACAACCAATTATGAAATAATTAATTTTTTTTGTATTAGGTAACTATTTTCATAAAAGTAATATAAAATATTGTTTTGCGATTTTTTCTTAGATTTTCGTTTTATGGGGGCTTTTTGGGGTTCTATAAAAAATAGTTAATACAAAAAAATTAATTATTTCATAATTGGTTGTTATTCCCTGACCAATTATGAAGAGAAACTGAGGTATCCGGTTAAAATATATTCATTTTCCAGGTTTTTACATGAAATCTACGAAAAAGTATTTTTTTCCCATGCAAAATACATGGGATATTTCAAAGCCCCGGCGGCACCATTAAATATGGTCTGATTAAAAAAAAAAAAAATACGGGTCTTTTTATTTTTCATTCTTTACCATTATGGGGGGCGGCAGCATAAAAATTTTAATATAAATTTTTTCCCATGCATTTTTGGACCACCCTATTGTATATAAAATTTCATTATCCTTGGAGCACTCCTTCTATTTTTTTACCAAAAAATTTATGAAGCTATACCACTTTGCGGCATGGTTGTTGAGTCGTAGCATGCCTATATTTTCCACGCTTGAGAGAATACAAAAGGGCCGCAATCCGCGAACCGCTAACCTGCTCTCAGTGAATTTGACACAAACAACTGATTTGCTGGCGTAATGTTTCTACTCATTTTATTGTTGTATAGGTTTTCATTTTTATTTTTATACACAAGCAAATTTCCCCTATTACGCCGTTTTCTCTCTCTCTGATGTCGCAATACTCGAAACGAAATACTCTCACTGATGTCGCAAGCTTGTAATTGGCCAATCCCGGAAAACAACGGAATAGGTCAGCTATTGTACGCTCTTATGACGTGTGGTGCCTGAGCGTGTGGTGCGTAATACACTTGTATGTATGCAATACCTCTCGTCTAAACTAAATGTATGCATCTCAGGTTTCGCTGTAGAACGCCAAACATTTTTTTACGCTACCTAATTATTTTCGACCTTTATTTGCTCCAATTTTGTTTCTACATTCATTGTGCGATTATCTCTTAAATAATAAAGCAATTAATCAATTCAAACATTGTTGACTTTTAACACAAGAAATATGTACCTACATTTGTATGTGAGTATTTATAGACGAGTATGCAATCAATTCAAATGGATCACTCGGTCGTGAAAGGTCGAGTGTTATTATGTAAAAGAAAAACAATCCATTACAACAATTGACATTTGTCCTATAGTAAAACAATTTGGTGCATAAAAATTTCACGCTCAATCAAATCGAATGGGCGGGTGTATGCGGAGCACAAAGAAAGTTTACTCCCCAAAGCATAAAAGAGGGCGTTTCGTGAGCTGTAAAACAAAAGTACATTAATGTTAATTTTTTTCTGGCTCAACTTCGATTATTGTATTTTGACTGGTTGCTCATTTTTAAGAAGATTTTTAAACGCTAAGCTAACGAGTCTATCACACTTTGGTACGCTTCAACATGGGCAACCGCGCATAATATTTTTTCAATAATTTCTTCATTGAGCCAATTTCTACTTTTTATTTACTTTTTATTTCAACATAAATGCCAACATAAGCATTTATGTATTTCCATGCCTTCTATTCTCCACTCAATTGACCCATTAAACGTGCGCCCTCCGAACATGGCATGACGAGCATAAATGTTTGTTGTTCTTGTTTTTGTGTAAACTGATAGTTGTAATTGATAATGTTAAGTAGCGTTATCAGCAAACCTATTAAATAGATTTTTTATTATTTTTTTATTATTTACTGAAGCTTTTTTTATTGTATATTTTGTGTTTTTTTCACAATCAGCGAAAGTGCAGCGCACTTTACTTTTGACTTTTTATTACTCATTCAAACAAGTAAATTTATGTTAATTGATTTATAAATTAGTGTGATTACAAGTAAAGAAAAGTATTTCCAGACAGCTGCCAAGCGCGTGCTGGTCGTGGGCTCAAATTTAAAAAAAAAATTGAGGTTTAGGTAATTCATTTTAATCAGCAAATTAAAATTCCAATGACTGAAATTTGTATCAGGTGAAGCTCTCTCAGAACAAAAGTGACGCCTAGATGCCAATAGTGAATAACTCCTAGAAAGTAAAGGGTTTTCCGAAAATAGGTGTTATCTATCGCTATCAAGAGATGATTAACGATTTTTTTTTGGCCGGAATTAGATGGTATTCATCTGGACAACGTTTATTTTCAATAAGACGGCGCTACGTGCCACACAGGTAACGAAACCATTGATCTTTTACGGGAAAAGTTTCCGGACCATGTTATCTCTCGAAGAGGTGATCACAATTGCGAACCGAGATCTTGTGATTTAGCACCTTGTGACTTTTTTCTTTGGGGCCACGTGAAAAAGAAAGTCTATGCCGACCGCCCAGGGTCGATTCAAGACCTCAAAGATGGAATTCGTGAGGCTATCGAGGACATAGGGCAGCCACTTTGCAATTCGGTTATGGAAAATTTCATGAAAAGGATATTGTCCTGTAAGCGTCCTGTAAGCGTGGGCGTGGTGGTCATTTGCCTGATGTTATTTTCCACTATTAACGGCATTACCTTCCTCTTTATAATGAAATAAACATCCGATAATTTACAGGGTGAACGATATGAAGTGTTACCTATTCAAAACACCATAACTTTTTTGTGTGAAATTAGTTTTTATTGATTTCAAAGACAAAATTGTTCAAAAATGATTACAATTTTAACATATATTCACTTTAGCTCTATATGACTACCTTTTGCCTTGACTATAGCTTTCAAACGGTCAAAAAATGAGTTGCATGCTGCACGAATGTGATCCTGAGGTGTTTTGGCCCATTCTCGTATAATCGCTTTTTTCAGCGCATCCATATTGGCATATTTTTTAGTCCTCACCTTGCTCTCCAAAATAGACCAGATGGAATAGTCCATCGGATTTGCGTCTGGCGAATTCGAGAGCCATTGTGTGGACGAAATTAAGTGTGGGACATCATTTTTTAACCGTTCTTGGTTCACACGAGCTTTATGAGACGGTGCCGAGTCCTGTTGGAACGTCCATGGTCTACGACCGAAATGATTGCGTGTCCAAGTCTCTAAAAAACATTTTCCCGATAATAAGTCGCATTCACTTTGACACCAGTAAGAGCGTTCGGTCAAGTAAACACGATCGTTTTGAGTGTTTATGAACTGCTCAATTGGGAATTTTTTTTCATCAGAAAACACAATGTTACGAAATTCGCCACTTTCGTGCAAGCGCAACAACTCCTTTGCTCTTTCGCACGGATCTTTGTTTTGCTGGGGTGAAAGATCGTGTGCTTTTTGGAACTTGTAAGCCTTGACCTTCAGCTCATTTTTCAATATGCGTCGAATGCTGTCTTGCGATATTTTTAGTTCTTTGCCCATTTTTCTTCCACTTCGACGTGGATTTCGTTCAAGTTTTTTGTGGTCCACCTCCGTAGCGTTTTGCAGTGCTACCAGTATCATTGTAACGTTTTGTAGTGCGATACACAAACATTTGGCTGGTTGTGATTTTCCAGCCAAATATAACGCAATCATACTATTAGGTTTGAATTCCATCACAGAAAAAAAAAATTCAACAAAACTGAGACGCACATGCTTTTGATGGCTTGTAAACAATATATTGAACTGTCATTAGAACAATTTTGACGTTGATGTCAGCAGTGTGAAGTTGGTAACACTTCATATCGTTCACCCTCTATATTAAAAAATAGCATTTTTCTTTGAATATCTAAATAACACCACTGTTTGGAAAACCCTATACAATGCACTCGCGATAATATGAACTAATTAAAACCAGGCCTGTTCAGGCAACTAAATTGAAAAATATTCTATTTAATTAGTTTTGAGAGATTTTTGTTTTATTTAAAACCACAAAAGAAACGTTGTTTATTCATTTTTTCACTTTTAACAAATAAAAAATTAGTTACAGTCAAATAGTTTTTCATACTTAAATTCATGCTTTGTTTAACTAAAAAAAAATTGAGTTTATGTCGAAAAAAAATCAGTAATCCGCTTTTGTTAATTCTTTTGTTCAAGCATCTTAAAGACTGCCTTTTGATTTAGCTTTTTCAACACATTTAAATCCCATTTAGAACCATTTCAATCCCAGCCCATTCCAAAGTTTTATTAAGCATGTCAATAGCTTCCTTTGATGTAAATGCCTTTTTCGGCTTCACAGAACAGTCATAATTTAATAATTTAATTTAAAAAATAAAAAACAAACTTCTTTGACTAACGGCTCTAAAACACAAACCTCAGGTCTCAAGTGTGACAAAAGATTGGCTGCACCTTCCTCCGAATTCCTTACATTCATAATTAAGTTGCTTCGAAGAACACTTAAAGGAACATCATCTTCAGGATCCTTTTGATTTTCTACCATACTTAAGACAGTGCTCCATCATTTGGATAGCACAACAGCGACTACGTTACTCCATGCAGATTCTAAGGTAACAATCACTTCCTTAGCGTAATTTGCTTTAGAGCCTCAAGCAAATCAAACCCCTTTACGGCAACAGAAGCCAAAAGCCTGTTTATATAGTAAAGTTTCGTAATCCTAATGGCATTTTGATCCATAGGTTGTATAAGAAGGGTGACATTTGGTGTCATAAGCCTATCTTCTATTGCCTTGCCCTGTGTGGACCTTCGGAAATTTCTTGTTGGAATAACTCGGTCCTGGATAGCGATTGCGAAACGTTCTGTTTTAGAAAATAATTTTCCTCTTTTTAACCACAAATCTTTTTAACCATTCCATTTCAAGACCGTAAATTGTTTTGCCTTCCATGCTGCGATCATTTCTGCCTGGGATTTAACACCATCTGGTATTTTATTTCATTTTATTTTACTTTATTTTATTTTATTTTATTTTATTTTATTTTATTTTATTTTATTTTATTTTATTTTATTTTATTTTATTTTATTTTATTTTATTTTATTTTATTTTATTTTATTTTATTTTATTTTATTTTATTTTATTTTATTTTATTTTATTTTATTTTATTTTATTTTATTTTATTTTATTTTATTTTATTTTATTTTATTTTATTTTATTTTACTTTATTTTATTTTATTTTATTTTATTTTATTTTATTTTATTTTATTTTATTTTATTTTATTTTATTTTATTTTATTTTATTTTATTTTATTTTATTTTATTTTATTTTATTTTATTTTATTTTATTTTATTTTATTTTATTTTATTTTATTTTATTTTATTTTATTTTATTTTATTTTATTTTATTTTATTTTATTTTATTTTATTTTATTTTATTTTATTTTATTTTATTTTATTTTATTTTATTATATTTTATTTTATTTTATTTTATTTTATTTTATTTTATTTGTTCCAAGTTTAAATATTTTTTTGTTTTAATTTAATCCCACACGCGCACTCCATAATATCATCAAAGGCTATGACTAAATTGCTTTTGTTGTTTCTTTTATACTCTACCAGAAAAAGCCCATCTGTTGGCATTTTTCGCACAAAAAGTGTGTCACTCTGCTATGAATATGATTATGCGATGTGAATACATGGCTACGAAACAAGAGGCGTCTCCGTGCCTATTAAATATTTATGCTTGAAATTTTTTAATCAAATTGTTTATTGTGGTTTAATCAGCTATTTGACCGGCTGTTGGTCTATCTTTAAACCATTTATTTATAATATTTTTTTTTGTTTATTTTGCTTTGAGCTTAGTAAAAATTATTTATGTTAGTGGGTTCAAGAATTTTAACCTCTAATTTTTGCCGAATTTTTTAATGACTTGTCTGACCTTAAATAGAAAATTGATTGAATGTGCGTGAATTAATTCCGTAAGTATATCCATATTGAGCCTTATTTAATTTTTCTCTATTGCATACGCACATTTGTTTTTTGTTTTTGTTGTTAGTCTTATTGGCACTACTATTACGCTTTTTTTATTTATTTTTTCATTCCATTTAATTCACACACATTTCGTTCTCTGGCTGTACAGAGTTCTTTCGTACTACTTTTATACCCCTTTTCATGGCTCTCAAATATAAATTTGTCTTTTTTAGAACCTTTTTTCTTTTTATTTTCTTTTTTCAATTTAAATTTTCTTTTTCCTTTGCTTCTCTCCATTTTTAACAGGCCTTGATCGCTGTTATGGTTTCAAACCATTATACATTTTTTTTGCGTTTACGCATAAACGACATCAGCGTTACGTAACTGCCAATAAAAAATGACTGACAAACGCACAGACATGCCAGCTCTTTTTGACAGCGCTCGAAATTATTTTTTATGAGCCATTGTTGTTGTGGAAGTCTATTTCGAACGATGACGGCAAACCTTTTGATGGTCGTTTCTGTTTGTTTTGTTGGTTTTCTTTGCTTGGCATGCCAACATGGTAATAAATCTAAATAATTGTTTTTACACATCATCAACATTACAGCTACGTATGCGATAATCTATAATACTTGAGTTATTTTCTCAAGCAGTGCTAAGAAGCAAAAAGTATAAATCGCTTTAACAGATCGCGTTAGGTTAGGCTCAGTTATGCCATCAGTTGTGCGGCCATACGATTAGTAAATATATGCGAGTATCTTTGTATGCATGTCTTTGTATTGCACCCATAAAGCTCACAGAATCATTTTGGGCGTAGTCGCAATGTCAGGCTCACTAGGCACCAACTTGATCAGAGTAAATTTTTCGAAAATGTTGAAGAACCACCCACTTACATATGGCAAGGCATTGACAGAAGTGGTGTCGAATATTGTTATTGTTTTTGTTATTGTAATACGAGTAGCATATCACATTACCAATAAGTTTTTTGGGGAATGCTGCTGAAGTTACAACTCTTGGCCGGATATAAATCCAGACCGTTCTCGATAAATAAGAACCCAGTCGCGCAAATTTCCCACTTTTACGGCATTCGCTTTGAGTGAAATAATTTAACCGTATCAATGAGAAGTGGGTGATTGTTCTTGTTGTCACGGTGCGTTGCAGTCACTGATCGCCATCGTCTAACTCGTCTAACCGTAGGCGTAGGAAACAAGCTACTTTAATAGGTTGGCTCTAGAGAGAGGGGGGTTAGATGAGTGGGTTTGAGCGGGCATGTAAATAGGGGACTAGTATCGTATGAGGTGCCTTCACATGCCAGACATACGTTTGGTAAGTCGGGGTCAATTCTGGATAAGTAGGCGCTTATCCTGCTACAACATTCATACCGTAGTGTAGCCAAAGTTGGGCGGACCAAAGCTAATTGTCTGCAATGGGTGCTGATTGGACATCGATAACGGCATTCGGTGGTCGGGAGTTTAGGATGGTGGTAAGAGTTTCTCTATGAATGCTGTTTAATGTCTGTCTATATACTGTTCGGTCCAGTAGTTGCAGTTGTGATAGATCCTCGATTTCATCGGTATAGTCGAAGAGATGCCTCTTGACTCGTCTAGGAGTTGGCTCAGGCTCCAGTAGGTGACTGCAGGGGTGATTCCTAGCAAGAATTTGCTGTTGAGTATTTTGCTGTACTCCTCATTGTGAAGGTTGCTGTAGTACCAGACGACCAGGCGAGTGCAAAATGTGTGGTAGTTCATGACTGTTTTGGACGTTATCGACTGTACGAGAGGTGTTTAATAAGTACCCGTGTTAGAAATGAAGACACCATTTTTTCAAACTTTTTTCTTTTTTAAACATAGTCCCCTTTTAGAAATATGCACTTCCGTCAAAAAGAGGAGAGTTCGACAATCTCCAAAACACCAAAAACATTTTTTCTCACAAGCCATTTCTTCATGTCAAGGAAAGGTCGAGGGAGCCAGATCGGGTGAATACGGGAGGTGCGTCAGCAATTCATAACGCAATTCATGCAATTTGGCGGCGACAACTCCGGATGAAAGTGCTGGTGCGTTATCGTGATAAAGCAGCACCTTCTTTTTCGCCAAATGCGGCCGTGTCTCCTTCATTTTTTTTGTAATAGCGGTCTAATAACTCACTGTAGTATCGTCCAGTAATCGTTCTTCCTTTTTCTACAAAATCCATGAGGATGGCGCCGTTCGCATCTCGAAAAATCGTCGCAATGACTTTTTCGGTCGATGGGACTATCTTCGGTTTCTTTGTAACAGATTCACCGGGAGAAATCCATTCTGTTGACTGTTGAACTCTGTTGACTGTTAGTTTCTGGTTTGTAATAATGAATCCAGGTTTCATCAACGGTGACAACTCGTCGCAAAAATTCCTTCGGATCGCGCTTGAATTACCCCAAACACTCCTTCGAAGTTAACAGCCACTGGCTGTTACTTGTGAGCAATCGCGGCACCCATCGGGCCAACCATTTTGTCATCGCCAATTTGTCATGTAAAATATTAATTGCCGTTCCGGTCGACACACCTATGGCCTCTGTTACTTCGCGCACTTTCGTTCGTTGATCAACGATAATCATGTCGTGGACTTTTTGAATGACTTCGCCACACAGTTACCGTTACTGACATAGACTAATGATTTTATGTAAAAGTACTCGATAACGGCCTCTCGTTGCATTATTAAACGGCAAAATTCCGGAAGGAGCAACTATTCGGACGAGAGGAGGTTAGTTTCGGTTTAGGTTTAGTTAGAGTCAAAGTCCCATATAGACGGCCAACTGGCCAATTAGGCTTTCGACGCATAAAAGCTTAGCCAGCAGATTTCTTTCCACAAATTTAACAATTTTTAAGAGAATTCAGCCCGCTGTCTCGCCTATGGCCATGCACATAAATGTAGGTATTTTCATTTAGTACTGCCTCAATAAACGCCAATAACAAAAATATCGAATTAAGGAATATATTTGCCATACAAGTCGAAAACATTTTAATTAAGCTTTAACCAGCCGCTTCGCAAATCATGCGACCAGTCTCACATTACAAGCGACATAAATTTGGGGTTAATGCACAAAAAAGTCAGACAGTTTGGCGCAAGAAGTTGTCAAACCGTTGAGTGTTGCATTTGTGATAAATAGATGGGTGTTTTGACCGAAAAAGGTGCTACAACAAAAGTAATCAGCTAACCAGTTGGTGGTCGGTTAAGTTTGGCGGTTTGTATTTCTTTGTTTTTCGGTTGTTTGCTTGACAGTGCAAATGACAGTTTACGAGTTGTCGCATGCGAGGGGGAGAGTAGAGTATATGTGTGTGTGTGTGTGCGTGTGTGTGTGTGGCGTGTTGACAGCTGGCGGATGCAAGCCAAGTTTAGGAGTACCAGTAGTACCAAACACATTTGAAATATGTACAGACAGACAAGAGTAGGTACATCCACATATACACTCGCCCATACACATATGCAGTGACTGGTAATACTATATGCCACAACCAGTGTGGGTATTTCATTCAGTTAGTGATTCACTCATTCATTTAAGTTTTTATTTCAATTTCGAATGTAGTTTATAGCAATCAGGTTTTGATTGACTTACTGTGACTAACACAGTTTGACTGACAGCTTGTCGCAAGCAGTAATATTTGATTTTAATTTTTTTGGCTTTGATTAATTTTTTTTTTGGCTTATAACAAGCCCACCTTTTCCGCTTCTCGTTTTACCACCACTCACATTTGCAAATTGTCATTTGATATTTTTAGGTGCATGTCTCACCGATATTTTGACACTTGTAGGTAGTCACTAAATTGTGCGTTTAATTAGATATCAAATTAAATTTTGCATGACTTAATTTTTACTTGATAAATGTAATTTCAAATTAAACTAAAAATAAATACCTTTAACGTGCAAAGCTTTAAAAACCCCCACTAGCAACAGCTTTTTTGAAAAACCACTGAGTGAGCAGCGATAGCTGTCAAAAAACAGCTGAAAGGATATGGCGCTTAACCTCATGGTAATTGTTTTAGTCGCACATACGACGGGGGTTCAATAAGTACCCGTGTTAGAAACGAATGACTTCCTCGCTTGAACTAAATTTTTTTTGTTCACTTTAGGGAAAGAGAAAAAGTCGCAGGGAGCCAGATCGCGTGAATACGGGGGGGTGCGGCAACAATTCATAACACAGTTCATGCAGTTTGGCGGCGACAATTCCGGATGAAAGTGTTGGTGCATTATCGTGGTGGAACAGCACCTTCTTTTTCGCCACATGCCACCCTGTCTCCGTAAATTTTTTGGGAAAACTACGCAATAACTCACTGTAGTATTGCCCACTGATCGTTTTTACTTTTTTCAGGCTTCAGCAAAGGTGACAGCTCAACGCAAAAATTCCTTCGGATCTCGCTTAAATTGCCCCAAACACTGCTTCGAAGTTTAAAGCCGCTTTAAATGCTTGTGAGCATTCGCGGCACCCATCGGGTCAAACAAATCTTCATCGCCAACTATTCATATAAAATATGGCCTCTGTTACTTCGCGCACTTCCGTTCGTCGCTCCTTATCAAACGGATGTTCGCCCACGCTTAAATTCGTTGAACTAATATCTAACTGTGGTCATAGATGGCGAAGCGTCCCCATAGGCAGCGTCCCACTTTGCTTTTATCTCCTCGCATTTTTTCCCATTCAAAAACAAAAAGCGAATTAATTACCTTCTCTTTTTCCATCGTAGCGAAAATCACGAAATACGTCTCACTCGAATAGCTTCCAAATGCAAACTAACCCTTCAATTAGTCTGAAATTTGTTTTGCCGTCGTTTGACAATTGGAAGCACACGATGCTAATACCAACTTCCCTCATGAGCGCTCGCTGTTTGATGGACACGGGTACTTATTGAACCGCCCTCATATAAAGGGGTTTTCAATAAGGGCGGGTAGATGTTGAAATGGAATAAAATGGCGTTTGCTGTGTGGCACGTATCGCCGTCCTGCTGGAACCACATGTCGTCTAGGTCCATATGGTTCAATATGGGTCAGAAGAAATTGGAAGGGCCACCACGTCTACCGAAAAATGGGCGCAATGCGCGCAACGTTTGCGTTAATGAACGCTCATTTTGATAATAAAGTTTTATCATTTGAACGTGCTGTTCAATCGTGTAACTTGCCATAATGATTTGGCGTAAACAACTGAATAATAATCAAAAGATTTGACAGATGTCACCAAAACAAAATGGCTGCCACAGGGCGCCAAAATCGACCCGCGCCAATTGAAAAACCCTTATAAAAGTCAACCCCTCCGTACCAACCCATTTCGCAATGTCCAGTATTAGACTATAGGTCCAGCGATCCTTTGTTCAATGCGCTCAGCGCTGTTGCCATTCTTTTATGGTACGCTTCCACTCCTTTTTTGAACGCCGCAGCACGTTTTCTCCTCTGTTGGCTTGTACGTTTCAGCTCCTTGATGAGTAGACCAACCGGGATTTTCTGCGATATTACGGGTATGGCATCATCGCAAATCATGCGGGGAGTGATTAATTTTTTTATTTTTCGTTAATTTAATTTTGTTGTGTTAATTTATTTAATTAAATTTTTTTCCTCTTTTTTATTTTAGTTTATTTTGCTTCATTTATGGATTCATTTTATTTTATTTTAATTTATTGTATTTTATTTTATTTTGTTTTATTTTATTTTATTTTATTTTATTTTGTTTTGTTTTATTTTATTTTATTTTATTTTATTTTATTTTATTTTATTTTATTTTATTTTATTTTATTTTATTTTATTTTATTTTATTTTATTTTATTTTATTTTATTTTATTTTACTTTATTTTATTTTATTTTATTTTATTTTATTTTATTTTATTTTATTTTATTTTATTTTATTTTATTTTATTTTATTTTATTTTATTTTATTTTATTTTATTTTATTTTATTTTATTTTATTTTATTTTATTTTATTTTATTTTATTTTATTTTATTTTATTTTATTTTATTTTATTTTATTTTATTTTATTTTATTTTATTTTATTTTATTTTATTTTATTTTATTTTATTTTATTTTATTTTATTTTATTTTATTTTATTTTATTTTATTTTATTTTATTTTATTTTATTTTATTTGATTTGATTTGATTTTATTTGATTTGATTTGATTTGATTTGATTTGATTTGATTTGATTTGATTTGATTTGATTTGATTTGATTTGATTTGATTTGATTTGATTTTATTTTATTTTATTTTATTTTATTTTATTTTATTTTATTTTATTTTATTTTATTTTATTTCATTTTATTTTATTTTATTTTATTTTATTTTATTTTATTTTATTTTATTTTATTTTATTTTATTTTATTTTATTTTATTTTATTTTATTTTATTTTATTTTATTTTATTTTATTTTATTTTATTTTATTTTATTTTATTTTATTTCATTTTATTTTATTTTATTTTATTTTATTTTGTTTTATTTTATTTCATGCAGTTCTCTTCTTTTTCTATATTTTTCTTATATTTTCCTAAAAACAAAAAACGAAGAACGGAAACTTCTATTTTCTGACAGATGTGTCACAATAACAGAGTTGTTACCGACATCAAATTGTCTTGCCACTTTTGGCAAGCACGCGTACGTATGTGCAGTGTGCAGTTAGGCGTGCGTACGCCAGAATTTGACAGCTCGACTAGTCTTTAGCCAAAAATAGGCGTACAAACTGTGTGCGAGGTCTCATGTTTCATGTTTAACACCTGGTTGTGGTTGCTATAATTTTGTCATTCTTTTTCATTTCATAAGGCACTCAATATTCTTTCAAAAAGAAAACAACAAAAATAAAAAAAATCTTCAACACTCACGCTCTTTTAATTGACGACTTTTTTGGAACGCCTTTCCAATATTTTATTCAAATTTACTCGTCGTTGCTTAAGTTTTCAAATCCAATGTGGGATTGTTTTTGTTTTTTTCTCATCTTTCTTTCTTTTAGTTTGCCCACTCGCATTCATTAGCTTAAAATGTTGCTATTAATTTGCTTGATTTGTCACATACATAGTCACAAGCAAATCCAACAACACACAAACGCATGCATACAAATATAAACAAATAAACACAGATGAATATGCAAATCTACAGCAGCTTTTTGCCACTCGAATATTCCACGCACTCGACAATGCCCATTCAATTCATTTACTCTCCGCATTTACTCATTCACTCATTCATTCATGCAATCGTTTGCAGCAAATTTTCGTTTTCGCAACGGAAGTAAATTTGATTTATTAGCATTGCGCTGAGCGGTCGGCAGAGTGATCGTCGCCACGCATTGGATTGTAGGTTTAGTGGTCCACTAAAATTCACTAGCGCACAAGCAAGCGTATGAATGTATGAGTGCATAGGCAAATTTGTAATCCAATTTATTCATATGTATGTATGTGTGTATGTATGTTAAGTATTTCAGATTTTATCCGAAAGTGTGCGTGGCATTGTTTTTGTGTCGGTAGTCTATATTTCCGGCGCGAAATTCGCTGCATGTGTGGTTGTATGCGTGAGCGAGCAGTCTGTCCGTTTTATGTGTTGTGCTGTTGACACAATTTTTAAAGCGTGCGAAATGGAAAGAAAAACATAGAAATAAACTGTGGGCATTCTTTGATTTATTTTAATGATTTATTTTATGTAATTTTTTTGCTTTTGTTTTCATTTATTTTATTTCCACTAATGCCCAATTTTTTAAATAGGCTCATTAACTGCTCAGTTTTGACAAAATATTTATTGGTTATAGGGACATATACATATGTATGTACATATGCAGGTGTGTATATCCAAAATATTTATTTACATCATCGTTTATGGTTTGTAAAGTTAACGCATCGTTTGTTGTTGTTGTTGTAATAAATGTCACAAATATTTACTTAGATGTTTGCGTGGAAACGAATGTGGGCCAATGTCAAACGAAAGTGAAGGTGTTTTCAATAAAAGCTATAACAGATGTAGATATGTGAGAATATGCACACACATACATATGTACATACATCAATCAAAGCTTGTCAAGCAATTTTTTTTATCAATGGATCTTTGGGTGTCAAAGGTTTTGTGCCTTGTGGGCACAAATGTCAAGTTGAAATTGCTTTTGAGAGAACCTTTATGGGGCCAAACATGACGAATTGATCTACATACGCACATAGATATGTACTTATTTGCTTGTGTATGCGTATTGTCGCAAATTCGTCAGGCTTGGCTTTGTTGAATCCAACCATAAGCAGGTATCAAAAAATACTTCATATTTAGATGAGGCAGTCAATACGAAATACTATTAGCGTTTTTAACGAAGTCTTTTATTTAAGCAAAAAGCAATAATTATATCAATAAGTTAATCAGTTTGCCGTTGCTGTTTACAACCCCTTCCCACCTCCCGACCAATTTGTTGATGCCGTTCCGCCAAAAATCGCTTGGTTTAATGTCAAAGAAGTTGTTGAGACAGTTTTTAAGGTCCTCTTTGTTATCGAACCTAACGCATATGGTTTGACAGCGAGCAGAAAAGATGGTAGTTGGTCGGTACAAGGTCCGGCGTACGGTAGAGGGAATGCTGAGGTACCTCCGATTCGAGCTCTTGGAGTGCGGCGTTGACGACTTATGCAACATGGGGCCTGGCATTGTCGTGAAGGAGTGTGAGTTTGACAATGTCGATCAGGTCTTTTCAGTCGAATAGCCTCATTCACGCGGTGTAACTGGGCAATGTAGAGCTCCTTGTTCACCGTGGCATTCTTTTCCAGTATTTCCCAGTGCACCATGCCGTCCCCCTTCGAACAAACACATATCATGATCTTCTTTGGATGAGGCTCCGGCTTAACTCTCTGCTTTGGCGTATCTCCTGGAGCCACTCACTTCTTTCTTTGCTTTATATTGATGCAAATTTTCTCTTCTCCCGTGACGGTTCGGTTTTGCTCGATGGCGGGCGAGATGCTCAAAAACAATTTGAAGTCGACTTTGTTTTTTTCGTTGAGCTCGTGATGTACACAGGCTCCCAATTTTTCAGTTAACGCCATTGAATGAAGGTGATTGAGAATCGTTTTATGATGGCAGTTAATTTTTTCCGCCAATTCACGACTGATTTGGCGGCTGTTCGCCTTCAAAAGTGATTTGATCAGTCGACTATTTCCTGGCAAGCTCATCAGCTATTTCATTCTCCTCTATGTTCCTATGCCCTGGAACCCAAACCAGAGAAATTTTACCTGCACACCCAAGTGATTTCATCTCCTTAAAGGAGTTGATTAGTTTGGATCTGCATGATGGCGTTGTAAGAGCTTTGATCGCGGCTTGATTATGAGAAAAATGTGGGAGATACCCTATGATTAGAAAGTCCCGGGAATGTTTAAATGAAACAAAACAGTTAAATTTCAGGTAAATTTATTTCATCTCCTTCAAAATATGACCCGTCTGAAGCAACACACATATGCCAATGTTTAACCCAGTCCTCCATGCAGCCCTGGTAGGCCGACGAAGGGATGGCCTTCAGCTCCTTCGTCACATTCTCTTTGATCTCCTCTATCGAAGTGGTAACTTCAACTTGGGAAACAAAAAGAAGTCGCACGGGGCCATATCAGGTGAATACGTTGCTTGCACGACGGTATTTACTTGGTGTTTGGTCAAATAATCCAGCACAATCTGGGTTCGGTGCGATGGCGCGTTATCATCATGCAAAATCCAATAATTGTTTGCCACATTTCCCCCGTTTGCGACGTACAGCATCTCTCAAATCCTTGAAAACGGATAAATAAAATTCTTTATAGACTGTCTGGTCCGATGGAAGGTACTCGTGGTGCATTACGTCTTGACAATCGAAGAAAACAGTCCACATCACCTTCAATTTACTTTTTGATTACAGGGCATTAACGTTTCCACTTTCTCTAAGCCTTTTGCATGCCTGCAGGATCGCAAAGACATCTTCTGCTTGGAAAATACTAGCAGTATTCTGTAATTTTAAGGTAGTAGATAAATTGGCTGTTTAAGGGAAAACCCTGCTCCGACTCCCGGTTTCATCTTAGAGCTGTGAGTGAATATAGAAGTACCAGCTTCGGGTGTAGATTTTCCCCTCGTTCCAATCCTGCCTACTTGGAAAGATTGCACTGGCACGACCCTCAAACTCCTCTTTGCGGAGAGAGAGATCTATATGAAGTTCAGAGAAATACGGTGTTAATGCCTGAAAGTGATGTCATGTTCTTTGAGAGATTGCCTTCAGAGGGCAATCTCCTTTAGCCTGATTGCACATTGAGCTGCGATGGAAATGACGTAAAAGTCGATGAGAAGTAAGTGCAAAACGACATTCAGGGCAGCACTGGGGCAAGTTTTACATGCTTTGCTGATGTCAATACATGCAGTACTTCGCACTCTTCTCAGTTTAGTGATATTAAAGCTCTTCTGAAAAACTTGCCATCAAATCAGGTTTATTATTCGAAACTTATGTTCGAAATCATAAAATAAAATAGGTAAAAAACTCTTTGTAAACAGAAAAAATCGTAAAATTATAAAATTGTAAAGAGCGAATCCGATCAAAAATATCTTCAGGTTAAAAATAAAAACTCAAACACAGCCGGATTTCAGCCGATCTATGTAATTTTCATTGAATTTGAATTATGCAAATTATGCAGGCTCCAGACTATTGAACCATATTCCAGTATTGTTCTTACAAAAGTGGTTAAAAGTGCCTTGTAATTTATTAACACGCACTGGCTAACATCCAACAGTGAGGCGCTAAACCGTGCCGACACTCTTGCGAAGCGAGTGTGGAATATTAAAGAACTTACAAGAATTGATTGGTGCTTTACAGTTGTCGAAAAATAATAAAAGCAAAAAGCAACAGAGCACCATAAAAAACGCAAAGTAGCTAAATAATAGAAGAACAAAAACCTGCAACAGAAGACCAGGGAAAGAAAAATCATGAAAGCCATGCAAAATAGTATTCGACATTGGCAAATGAACTCGTAAATTTTGTGCTCAGGGAATGGCTCAAACAATGCTTCACTTGACCATAAAATAGCATTAAAGTCAGGCAGGCAGGCATGTAGACAGCCAGTTGCGCAGTTGGTCAGCCAGCCACCCAGTCGGCCATTTAGACAGTTTGTTAGTCGGTAACAAGAAAACCGTTGTCAAATGTGAGTAGTCGAGAAGAAAAAAAATAGGAAGAAAGTCGCCAGCAACAATAAAAAAATAAAAAAAAAATTACGAAAATAGCCCCTACATCCATAAGTGGTTACATTCTTCTATACATACACACATACGTGCAGAGCCAAGTTTTTATGAGTTCAGCACACAACAAGAAGTAGAAAAATCGTGAGATCTTTACATTTTGATGTACTCATTTCGTGCTTGTGCTAAAATTAACTGCCGTAACCGCAGCCGCCGTTGCTGCAAATTTTCAAGTGCTACGCCATTTAACCCGCGCATGAAGCAAAGCAAGAAACAAAACACACAAAAAAAAAAAAAAACTAACTAAAAGAGACGTGTTGGGCAGATTGGTTGTAGGGCTGGTAATAAATACAGCTTTTTCCTCTATTTTTCGAAATGTCATTGCTATGCCAGCTTACAGTCGTTTGCGCAAACTACTTCGGCTGTCAGATTGATTGCCAGCGAAAATTGAGAAATCTTAATTATCTAGGGCTCGGCAGGAATAAAAGAATGTTTTGCTCAAAAAATGCTATTTCGTGGTTTAGTTTTGAAAGCTTTGCTTATGAAGAAGTCGACGAGACACCTTTTGAAACCAGAATTTGTTAATAGGACAATCGAGTGTGAAGAAGGAAATAAAAAGCAAACTACCCTACCTACATCGAAGAATGTATAAGTAAAATACAGGGTGCTGATGAATTTTGCTACATTAAGAAACTCAAATAACTTTTTTTTAGTGTATGGAATTCATTTATTTTTGTTTCAAGTTGAAGGTCATTAAATTTTAATAAATGTAGCTTAACTAGTTTTAAAAACAATTGAATTTCAATGCCCCCCATGCTCATTGACACAAGTGCGGCATCTTAGTAAAAAGTTGTTCATTGCTGCTTTGAGAGTTGCGACAGGAATAGCCGCAATTGTTGCCCGAATGGATTGTTTTAGTTCATCCAAATTTGTTGGCTTTGTTTTATAAACTTCTTGTTTACACAAACCCCACAAGAAAAAGTCAGGTGCAGTAAGGTCAGGCGACCTGGGGGGCCAACGAAATTCGGAGTTTCTTGAAATCAGTTTATTGGGAAATTTTCGTCGCAACTCTGTCATAACAGTCTGGGCTATGTGAGACGTTGCCCCATTTTGTTGAAACCACACAGAGTTGAAAGGAATTCTCTTTCGGCGTAGTTCTGGATAGAAAAATTCTTTCAGCATTTTCAAATAACGGTCTCCAGTAACCGTAACGGTGTGATCATTTTCTTCAAAAAAAATAAGGCCCGACAATACAGCGTGAAGAAACCGCACACCACACTGTCACGCGAAGAGGATGCAATTCCGTCTCGTGGAGTATCTGTGGGTTAGAAGTACTCCATATTCGACAATTTTGTTTATTCACATTGCCGTTTAAATCGAAATGGGCCTCATCAGACATGAAAAGGCAGTTTAACATGTTTTGGTCTTCTTCCACCATTTGCAGGATCTTCTGGCAAAATTCCAAGCGAATCGGCAAGTCTGCTGCATTCAGTTTGTTAACCATTTGAATTTTGTAGGGAAATAAGTCTAAATCTTTGTGCATTATTGTTTGCAAAGACTGTCGGCTGACACCAAGTTGAGCAGATAAGCTTCTTGTTGAAACCCTTGGATTGCTTTGTATAGCTGCAGCTACAGCAGCGATCGTTTCCTCCGTCCGAACTGGTGGGTTTCGATGATAAGGCCTTCTTGCGACTGTTCCTTGCTCAGCAAAATTATTCACCAGTCTCATTGTGGTCCATCTGCTCGGGGGATCGCCGTCAAACATCCGCCTGTACTCTCTCTGTACCAAAACTACGGACTCCAGTGCGTGATAGCGGCGGACTATCCAAATTCTTGTTTGCGTGTCCCAGTTATCCATTTTAATAAATTTTAAAGATCAATCTGCAAATTAAAACAAAAATGGAACAGATAACTTAAAAAGAAAAAAAGTTATTCAATTTTTTTTGGTAGCGGCTTTCATCAGCCACCCTGTATATGGATAAGAAAGTGCAGTTCCGGTCCGTTTTACTACCCAAACTCGCTTGATAAGTAAAAAAATGTAGGTTTCAATTTGACACCGCAAAAAAATCAATCGGTTCCAGTTTCATTCAGATTTATATCAATTGACTCTTTACGTGGTAGGAAAGGCAAGTTGAGATTAGTTTTTTTTTTCAGGCAATCCGTGCGTGGTTTCACCTGTAGAACTATTTCCATATGGACACAAATTCTATACCTCCCAGTCCGACGTGCACGCTGCCGTAGGCGGTGGATTTTCCACATGTCTGTGGGTACCACTTGGAAACTGTATTCTCCGTGGGTTTAAATTCATGTTTTGAAATACATAGCTCGAAAAACGTGAAATATATTCATAAGTTACAAGCCGAGAGAGGATCTGGTGAATCTCACTAGTGAAATGCCCAGATACTCTATATTAGGTCCGACACTCGAAATGTAACCAATTAAAAATACCATATATTTAGTTTGGAAAAATACTTTTATTCAATTCAAAGTAAAAAATGCGTGAAAATAATACAAAATTAAGAATTAATTTACATTTGCTCGATATGACCACCTTTTCCCTTGACTATGGCTTTAAGATGGTTCAGAAACGAATCGCAAGCTGCCCGAATGTGACTTGCAGCTATTTTGGGCCACTTGCGGACAATGGTTGTTCTCAGCGCCTCGAGACTGGTGAATCTTTTAGTTCGTACCACTCCTCTCCAAAGGAGACCTTGTCCCAAAGAGAATAATCTATCGGATTCGCGTCTGGGGAATTTGAGAGCCGTTGTGTGGAAGTTATGAAGTTCGGAACGTTGTTTTTTAGCCATTCTTGGTTCACTCGAGCTTTGTGAGACGATGTCGAGTCCTGTTGAAACGTCCATGGTCTGCCACCGAAATATTTGTTTGTCTACGGCTTCAAAGCAACCTCCATAATACTTTCCCGATAATATTTTGCATTTACCTTGCGCTAGACTCGATGAAAACGATTAGAGGGCACCCATCTGCGGTTAGAGCGGTCCAAACCATTACCTGTGGCGGATGATGCCTCCTGGTGGCCAATCGATGAGCCAAATTCTCGTATTAAGGGTCGGTCAAACAAACCTTATCGTTTTGGGAGTTTACGAATTGCTCAATTTGAAAGTGGCTTCGATTGACCGCTTTCGGCCAAGCGAAGCAACTCCTTCGCTCTCTTACGCCTGACTTGTTGTTGC
The DNA here is from genome assembly GCF_027943255.1 of Anastrepha obliqua. Classification (NCBI taxonomy): domain Eukaryota; kingdom Metazoa; phylum Arthropoda; class Insecta; order Diptera; family Tephritidae; genus Anastrepha; species Anastrepha obliqua. The sequence continues at coordinate 107,418,553 of NC_072894.1, read as the reverse complement.
TTTGGTTTGAGATCATGCGCCTTTTGGGTCTTGTAAGGCTTGAATTTGAGATAATCTTTCAGTATGCGGCGAATGCTACAGCCAGATATTTTCTTTTTTTTCGTAATTTGATTGGCACTTCGTCGAGGATTTCGCTCAAGTCGCTCCTTCACTTTTTGAACCATTTGACGTCATTTAGCGAACTAACAGACAGCGGATTCCCGTGCATCAGCTGCGCGAGTGGTCTGAAGTGGGTTACAAATCGAATGCCGGACCTTGTAACATAAGGCCGCTACTTAACTGAAAAAGAGACGCCTTTTGCAGCTGCTCGCCTCAAGACAGACGCTGTGAACTTCGGGAGCCCTTTAAATTGTGTATGCCAAAGTAGGTGACGTAAAACTGTAGACTCTCCCATTTGTACAGTGTACAGGGAGCAAAACCGATGGCAGCAGAAAAAGCTACAGAAAGAGCACGATCTTTGACCGAGTGGCAAAGAAGATGGGAGTCGCATACCAAAGGCCATTGGACGTACAGACTTATCCCGAACCTGGAGAGTGAAGACACCGTGACACTGATTATTGCCTCATCGAACTAATCACGGGTCACGGTTGTTTTCTGGAATATCTACATCGCGTCCAGCTTACAGACAGCCTCTACTGCCCCAGCTGGCCCCATTCAATAGAGAGCATAGATCATGTGGACCTTCACTAGCACACCCGCCAACAGAGATCGGATTTGTGCAGGACATGTGTTCATCCAGTGTCAATAGCGACAACAGCATACCACCGAAAACGAACTGCTTTAGACAAACAAACAATCGAACAAACGCTTGAGATAAGTGCTCCCTACAGCACCAGACAGATGACAAGACGATAGCTCATAAATTTGACATTATCGCAAAATTTCCGATGCACCATTTACTCTCAAAACACTGAGGAAGAAATGGATATCATCGAAGGCGTAGAGTCTCTATACGCCCACTGGGGAGGAACCTGGATGCAGGCACCTGTTATGCCAGCAGACATAAACGTGGCTCCACTCTGATGTAATATCTTTAAGTGCCGGAGTTGAATCTAGCCAAGGTTAAGGGTTGTTATGGTATTAGTGGAACTATGCCTCACATACCACTGGTGGGACGGCGGATTTGATTGTGTCTCTGACATTTTGATTTAAATCTCCTTCAAAAACAAAAAAAAAACCAGCAGAAGGAAAGGCCTGTTCGCGGACGTGAAACATCGAATATTAGAACAAGCTAAGTTTTATGAAAGAGATGAAACAGATGTTTCTAAAAGCTGTTTCACAACATAAAATATTAGGAAGAGCTGATCGAATTACTATTTTGTACATTTATGCTGCGAGCTCCTTCTTTAAGAATCCCTCGTGTGATTGAAAAATGAAATTTTAATAGGTCGAGCCAAGGAACTCCAAGAGATTTTGTGGCTCCTAAAACACTCAGGCTAAGAAGCCCATTGTATTTAGAGCTCTGGAAAGAGGGTAGATAGTCAAGGAAGGAAGGAGAAAAGTATTAGAGAAAGAGATAGGAACGAATAGAGACAGAGGTAAAGGTATTATAGTTAGTTTGTGAATCCCCAAATAGCCAACAGAACTTTAGCAGAAACAATTTAGTTCCCACAAGAAATGGGGTAATAGATCTGATTAGTTTATCGAGTTTATAGTTTTCCAGAACTAGTCTAGGAACCTAACAACTCCTAAACGAAGGTGAATATTTTTCGGCTTCATTTTGATAAATAGTTCATACATTTTAATGAATATTTGTTTTCATTATATTTCGACTGTGGAGTGCTAAAATTACTAGAATTAACATCCACAAATTTTCTAAGAAAACTTTCCGTCGACTTTTTCGCTTCCCACGATTTGCTCGACTCATTTTAAACGCATCGTTGCATTCGGCGTTGAAATGCGTTGGCGCTTATCGTGGCTGCATTGCCAAGATTCTGCGAACACGCCCACCGACTCGTTGTCATACTTGCCGACATATAGTTACTTATTTGCCGTATACATATTTACATATTTACACATACCTTTTTTGCCTGCGCGCTGAAATTCTGCGAAACGTGCGGACGCGTCGGCGGTGCTACCTTCGCTACGAAGCGCCAGCGATGATTGCCTAGCGATAATGACCACACAAAAAAAGCAAACACACAAAACAAAGAGTAGTGAGCAGCTAGTAAAACAAAAGTAAAATTTAAGCAAAGCCAGAAACGGTCATATTTTTAGAAAAACCAGTAGGAAGTCAGTAGCAGCGGCGACGGTGACTCATCGAATGCGGGCGGGAGCGAGCGCGTGTTGACTCTTCCGCAAGTTTACGAAAGTTTTGCGCTCTGCGTGTGAATGAATACAAAATTGGAGGATTTGTGACATTTTTCGCCACAGATAATACAAAATATTAATTTGCGCCAATTCCGGCAACAATCAACACCTTGCGCGCAAAACCGTCGCGTGAACTCATAAATTCCGCGAAAATAAATAAATAAAGTCATCAATCCAAAGTGAGAAACAAAACCAGAAACGGAAAGCAAACATGGTGAAATGTGAAGCGCGTCAACGCCGTCAGCAACAGGTTAATCAGCGAAGCGTTATGGCCATAAGCGGCGTTGACAACAACAATCACAGTCGTACAAAAACCAGCAGCAATGGCAGCGGCAACGCGCCACTGGCGGCCAGCAGCGTTTAGCATTTTCAACGCATTACTCATTACGCGGTTGGTTGGCGCTAGCGCGCAGGGAAGCAGCGACGCAGACATGTTACTGGTGCATAAACAGAGCGCGCGCGCGGCAAGTGTGGGTGGGCAATGAAATTGAAACGACAATAGCTGTTGGCCAGTGGACGGTGTGGTAGCGCGGGAGCATAGTATTGCTATTATAGGAATGCTGTGGTCGCGACGCGCGCATTTTTCGCTTGTCCTTGCCGCACCAGTCGCGCGCCTGGTAGATAATAAAAGTAGGCAAAAGCTATTACTGGCTTTTATAATACCTATTCTTCGTTTTATTATTTTATTGCTCTCCTTTAATTTGATTATACAACAACCTGTTTAGAGTGTTTCTTATTTGCCATTTTTATGCCCCACCACCCCCACTTTTTGGTAATTTCTTGCTTGTTGCCGTTTTATGCTTTCCTTTTGTAAATTTTATTACTATTTTTACCACTTTAAATGCCGCTGGCTGCATGCCCATGGCACAGGTGGCACAAGACGTGTTGTTGTGGGCGTGAAATGTACTTGCTGCAAGCGGCATAACAACTAATAAAAATAACAACATTAATGACAAAGAGTTTAGGTCAACTTTTGTAATGCGCTCACGTTTTTCACTGCCGCTGATTTATATCGGCCACTTATGTGAGGCATTTGTTGGACTTGTTGCTGTGTTTGTGATGGCGAAACTTGTCTTTGTTTTCGAACATAAAAAGTGAAAGAGTTGCGATTAGGGGTTTTTCATGCGTAAGCTGGTTTTTCTTAGATTGTGTTAGGTCAGGGAAATTCACTTTAAGTAAGATTTTCAATGCACTCTTTTTTCATTTGGCCTTATTTTTCGTTGCCATTTGAATGCCATATTTGTACCTAAATACTTTGCAGAAAGGCAGTTCCAATGTTCAGATTTCTACAGGGTTATCAAATTTCGCTTAAAGGCCGTTTTCTCAACTAACATTTAATATTACCGCTCACCATACCATGTCGATAAACATATGTACGCTCTTTCAAGAACTTAGAAATGCGTAGTTTTTTCATTATTTTATTTTATATGACGTTATGTTAGCTTCGTTATATTCTGCTGTGCTATGTTATGTTATTCTATTAACTTTTAGGCTTTAAATTTTCTGCTCTATCCGATGAGCTTGTTCATCCGCCCTCTTGTACCTATGGTTCTTCTAGGTAACAAGTAATGACCCATTACCCCGAGGCCCAAATGGATTCCAAGGCAATAAAGCAACCACACTTTATTACTTACTTTGATTTTAGTGAAAACATTTTTTTTTTTCCATTTATTCAGTAAATTTAATGAAGTAATTGATTTTTTTTTATATTTTGTGTTGTAATATATGTATATTATGTTATTATGTTGTGTTGTGTTATGTTATGTTTTGTTATGCTTTTTATGTTCTGTTATGTTTCCATATGTTATGTTGTGCCACTTTATGCCATGTTATGCTTAGTCATGTTATGGTATTTCACTTATTTTTTAGTTCGCCTATTTCAGTTTAATTTATTTAATTTTATCGTATAGGGTAGGCCATGTAAAATTTGCTTTTTGAATCGGCTATAAAAAACAAAAACTAATCAATATTTTTCCAAACTTTTTTTTTTATTTTGAAGATTGAACATTGCCATTTATGAATGAAAAATAATATCGTTAAAATGACTGCCACGACTGGCTTTACAGTAGGCCATTCGATCAACCCAATTTTTAAGCACATTTTCCATTTTTGGACTCCAATTTGATGAATGGCAACTTCGGTTGCATGTTTTAAAGCATCAAACTTCTCTGGATGGTTCGCGTAGCATTTGCCCTTAACGGCTCCCCACAAAAAATAGTCCAACGTGCTTAAATCACAGCTCCGAGGCGGCCAATTGACATCGGAATTTCGGCTGATTATTCGGTTTTCAAAAACGGTAGCCAAAAGTTCGAGTGTAACTTTGGCAGTGTGACAAGTTGCACTGTCCTGTTGAAGCCAAATGTCGTCCATGTCATCTTCTTCAATTTTTGGAAACAACTCGTTGAGCATGTCACGGTAACGCTCGCCATTCACTGTAACCGCGGCTCCTCGCTCATTTTCGCCACCAGACCAAAAACCACACCAAACAGTGACTCGATGTGGATGCATTTGCTTCTCTACAGTAACGTGTAGATTTTCTGAGCCCCAAATCCGACAATATTGATTATTGACGTAGCCACTGATATGAAAATCAGAAAAGAAGAAGAAGACTTACCACTTTAGAAATAGGCTTTCAATATTTCTCAATTTTGTTCAAGCGTATAGTGTCTAATTTCGTAAATGTCAAACTTTTAAATAAATTATGAACGCATTTAACATGTCATTTGTGTTACCATTCTCAAAAAAATAGGTGGTTCAAAAAGCAAACGCTATATGGCCCACCCTGTATATTCCTTTATTTTTTTAAATATATATTTTTTTATATTATATTATGTTATTAAGTTTTGTTATGTTATGTTATGTTTTTTGTGTTCCGTTATGGTTTTTTATATTATGTTTTGATTTGTTATAATATAATATGTAATTTTTTTATGATAAGTCATGTTATGCTATGTCATGTTATGCCATGCCATGGTACGCTATTTTACTTATGTTTTAGTTTCTCTATTTTAGTTAAATTTTTTAATTTTATCATATTTTAAATTCCTGTATCCAACCCAACTCTATTTTATCCCACCCAGTTCTCTATCTGGGTATATATGAGGTACTGTGACGAGTAGAGGACATAAACCTCAGAGTGTCGAGGTGCAAACCTCTAATAAATCTAAATCTAAGATCTCGAAATTCCTTTATGCTATTTATTTTATAGATTTTGTTACGTTATCTTACGTTTTGTTGTGTTATGTCATTTTGCTGATTTGCCATGTTGTGCTACATTACGTTATGTTATGTTGAACTTTGTCATATTGAGTTATTTTGTTTATTTTTTTGCTTATTAAATCTCTTCCTTATGTTTATGTGCAGTAAAATAGAGATTGAACGAACCGCAGCTTAATTGAACTCCTCCTTCGAGTGAGCACCAAATGTCTTTCATTGAGTACTAAGTAAAGAGAACACATAGCTTCTTTTGTACTAAGTAGATTCATCAAACATTAAGAATTCAATGAAAATCAGGCTATAATGGCGTCAGAAGCTGTTACAGCCTTTGACAAGAGTATCGACTCGATCGAAGAAAGCAAAAAATCTCATGATATACTATATTTTCATTTCCAAATGATGAAAGCGGTGAAAGAGATGAAATTGTAAAGGAAAAAGAGGCAAATCAGTATTAAAGACTTTTTTCGAAAAAAAAAAAAATAATTTTTAATTATAAAAACACCTGAATTGAATATAATTTTATATACCATACAATGTGTTTTAAAGAATGTTAAAATTCCTGATTTGAGTTCTAATTCAAGCCTTTCATGAATTAGTTCTTTCACCCCGGATTGTACTGTACTCACAAATTCAATATTTTTAACTCCACCTTTTTCCGTTAATTAACAACCGATGTATACAAACGTTTTTAAATTATTCTGGCATTGCTACAAATGCTTTGCTTATTAAAATGACGGGAAATATTCTTTGATCAATTGCCTCCTCTGCATGCATTGCCTTTCAGTTACACAATGAAATATTTACATACAAACATTTGCGCTTTTATATAAGTTTTGCAAGTATTTCTGCTGCAACACAAGAAAATGAACCAATAAATAAAAATACTATATTGCGGACAACTCACTTGCATGTCGTGCAACTGTCGCCATTGACAGATGTCATTGTCGGTGATGCGTCGGCGCATAGTGTTGTCGTGTTGTAGGAAAAAGTGCGCAAAAAGCTACGTACATCGTCCGCTGTAAATGCAAATTTAATTGCAGGGGAATTTTGCCTGGCTCTTTGTGAAGTTGCATGTGTGGGCTGTCACTGGTCGACGTAAATTTTGTTTATTGCACATGTTTCAGTTCAAGGACTCGTTGCTCCTTAAATACTCTCTTGTAAGAAGTTTCTTCCTGCCATTGTAAGCCAGTCGTTGATTAGTTCGTGTTAACTTTTTTTGCTAGATGCGCTGATGAGAAGTAAGAATTACATGTTCATGGTTATTACGTTACGAGACGTCAAATGAGTAATGAGTGCAACATTTTCTGATACTAAGTCCCTGATAGCGAAATTAAAGGAATTTTATTACCATGTGGGCTCGCGCTAAGTGAATTTCTATATCCCCACTACAGCTCTTTATTATATTTTAAATAAATAAATAAAAAAAAATATCCTGTATTTAGTTTGAGCGAAATCGAATCTTATACACCTGGCGTTTACACTTGAAATAAACTACAGTAAACGTCTAGTATAACGAACTATGTTGAATTATATTAATAAACTCGAACAAAGTTCTTGTCGTTCTATTTTAGCTCAGTCTTGTTTATTTTGAACTTCATCATGTATAGATACTTTCGAAATAACGAAAAAAAAATCTACTTTTTTTTTTTTGAAATTTCTATTTAATTTGCCTATAAAATGAAGCATTTATTAAGTGGCTTTTCATACTGTACCAAAGTATAATTTTGCACACAAAAGAGCACAGCATATTTTCGCTCTGAGGGAGCTATTTATTCATATTTTTCCTTTTTTTTAAGAAAATGTCTTTCTCTTATAATTATATGCCTGTTGTATGTTTTAGATGTTACCAACCTCTGCTGGCCGGCACAAGCGACACATGTCGTCTTTTGTATGCACATTTTTGTCGGCTGTGCGAAATTGCAGCACAAGACTGCAGTACATACATACATACATACATAAGCGTTTATGTAGGCAATGACGTGCAGAAAGAACCACAGGCACGCAGGTCAATCGCCTACAGCAAATTAGCTGACTACATACTTAAGTGGATACCTGTCTTCATTATCTATTTTTTTTATTTTTATTATAATTTTTTTATTTTTTTTTTTTTGGTAAGAGGGCATACAAATTATTGTCAGTTATGTGGCGCAGCGATGCATAAAAATGAGAAGAAAAATTAAAAAAAATTTAGTACATGCATACTTGCTTACAAGTACAAGGTGGCGCAAAATTAATCACTCTATCGCAAGATTTGTAAATTTGCAAATGTCGTCGTACATAAATGTTGTTGTTGTAGCAGCATAAACAATCTCCTTACCTACATACGGGAAATGCTGCTGGAGTGACAGTCCTTGGCCGGATATACATACATCCGGGTCGGTCGTACATCAATCATCTTTGACGCTTCTGGACTGAACAGCTGCAGTATGCAAACAGACAAACAATGGAATGCGTAAAGAAAACTAAAGATTTCCATTATAAAAATCATTTTTTTTTTGTATTTAGATTAAGGTTAAGGCTAAACAAATTTGGATGATTAATTTTGCGCCACCTTGTATGAGAGAAAAATGGTAGCAATACGTTTTAATAGTGGCTAGGGCAAGCACGTATTCACAATTAATGGGATTCATGAAAATTAGTAAAGGTTAGGATAAACTAAATTGCAGAACTTTAAGAGTAATTACAGGGCAAAATACAGAAGTTGTGCTGCGTTGCAGCAAACGTTGCGGTAGTTTAATGACCTCTCAAAGCATTAGCGCTTTGTTGTGCTTCTTATCGGAATGGGTATGCCAGCCTTTGAGTTTAGAGTTACTAACAGGAGAGGTTCGTGAATTTTTAATAATAATATATACTAGGTTGTTCAATAAGTCTTGCGGTTCGATAGGAAAAGCACAGTTTTATGGTTTGAAATACGCTTTTTATTATTCAGTATAGTCTCTTTGAACACTAATACACTTGTTCCAATTAGATTCTATGTATTGTATGAATTCCATCGCTTAAGAGAGAATCTGAAAGGACTGAAAAATACGTTTCCACAGCTGTTATGACCTCCTCATTTGATGAAACGCATACATTTTTTTAGGTTTGGAAATAGATGGAAGACGCTAGGGGCCAAATCTGGTGAATACAGTGGATGCGCCAACAATTTAACTTTAATTTATGGATTTTAGTCATTGCCAAAATGCTCTTGGGACGTGGTGCCTTGTCCTGATGTAAATGATGTTTTTTTTTCTTTTGTAAAGTTGGTCTTTTTTTCTACATTTTTTCCTTCAGCTGTTCTAAAAGGTTATATTAATATTCAGAATTTATTGTTTTACAATTTTGCAAGTAATCCACCAGCGAAATTCCTTTAGCATTCCAAAAAACTGATGCTAGCACCCTCTTGGTTGATTTCTGGACTCGAGCTCGTTTCGGAGCCGAAGAACCAGGTTCACGCCAAGCTATAGGCTCTTGTTTTGATTTAGGGTCATGGCGATATACCCAAGTCTCACCCATAGAGATGAATCGATGCACAAAGTCCTCTTTATGCTTTCGGAAACGCTCAAAATGTTGCTGAGAAAGTCGCTTCCGAATGTGTTTTTATTTCATTTTTAGCGAATGCGGCACCCATTCATTCAACACACAGCTTTCTGAAACCCAATACCTCAGTCACAATATTTCTTAAACTTCCTAGTTCTTCTACTAAGTCCGCAAGGAAGTATCTTGTGACCGCTTTTATTTGTGTTATTTATTAACGACATCAAAAGTTGTTTCTCATTTGCTAAATTATCGCTTTATAATGACGACCTTAAAATCTTCTCAGCGATCAAGACTCAAGAGAATGCCATTAAACATCAAGCCGATTTGGATAGCCTTTACTTGTGGTGCCAGAATTCATGTCTTTCGCTGAACTTGTTTTAGTGCTTTCAAATATCTTACTCGAAAACATCTAACACTTTCTGCACTGAGTGCAGTGTCCACATGTGTCCTGCAGTGTTTTGGCGAGTTTAAGGACCATTGCGTTATCTTTAATAACGAATTTTCTTTTAATAGCCATATAAATTGTATATATATTACTTCAAATCCTTTCTCGATGTTGGGCTTCGTCAGATGTAACGCCACTAAGTGCTCTGATCCCTATACCATTAAGTTACTCTACACATCTTTTGGTAGGTCTCATTTAGAATATGCGGTTTTTATTTGGAGGCATTGTAGTCAGAAAGCTATCAATAGAATTGAAGGTGTGCAAAAAAGATTTCGCAAATATGTCGTTCGGTCTCTGAATATTATTGATCCCATGCCATTATATTCTGCTCGTCTCACACTTATAAGTCTCAAGTCCTTAGAAATTCGAAAGTCCTAGGAAATTCGTATGTTGTGTTTTTTCAAAAATTATTTATTTATTCATTAATACCTATCTATTTGGTCCGTAATCGCTTTGAGATACTCTGCACTTGTGCCAACGTTTTTTCCAATCTTCGAAACACTTCAAAAAATCATTTTTTTTATATTGTTCAGCTCCTCCTTCGATGCCGTCTTTACCTCGTCAATCGTAGCGTAGCGTCGTCCTTTTATGGGCCTGTTCAGTTTCGGTAACAAGAAAAAGTCACAGGGGTCCAGATCTAGGGAATACGGTGGCTGTGGCATCATTAGTGTGCTGTTTTTGGCCAAAAAGTCGCGCACAAGCGACGATGTGTGAGCAGGGCGTTATCGTGGTGCAAGAGCCAATTTTTGTTCTTTCACAAATTCGGGCGTTTCTGGCGGATTGCTTCGCGTAAATTGTGCATAACTTGCACGCAATATTCCTTATTGACCGTTTGACCCTGTGGCAAGAATTTATAATGCACAACGCCCCTGCAATCGAAGAAAACGGTAAGCAAAACTTTTACATTCGACCGAACTGGGCGCGCTTTTTTCGGTCTTGGTTCGTACGGCAGCTTCTGTTGAGATGATTCTTTGGCTTCCACGTCATAACCATAAGCCCACGATTCGTCACCAGCTATAACCCGCTGGAGCAAATTTGGGTCGTCGCGGACAGAGTCCAACATCTCGTTAGCAATGTTCATGCGATGCTGCTCATAGAAACAATCGAATGGCACGAGCCAATCGATATGCAACTTCTCTAACGGTGATTTGGCGATTGGCCAATACCATTTTCTTCATTTCATCAATTTTTTCGTCTGTTGTTGAAGTGCTCGTGCGTCCGGCACGCTTTTCGTCGTTCACATCTTCTCGGCCTTCTCAGAATATTTTATATCACCGTTAAACGTTGCTTTGGTCCAAAGTAGCTTCTCCGTATGACACAGTCAACATTCGGAATGCTTCCGCGCACTTAATTTCGTTTTTCACACAAAATTTGATACAGGTTCTTTGATCCATCTTTTTGAATAGGTAAAAATCGAAGACGAGCTGAAACGTAACCTTCGAAAATTTAAAATTCGCGATACTTTTTGAACACACCTCGTATAGGCATAATTCAGAACCAAAAACTGGACAAAGTATTTCGGTAAAAAATTCAAAGCGCTTAGAAAGACACCTTAGTTCAAATATTATAGAAAAAAAATTTCGCTCTAAGCGCCTATCCATTTTTTTATTTTTATAAGAGCATATGCGCCGCTCTGCTACATAAATATTAATTGATATATTATTTTTTCACATGCAACTGCAACTGCAACATGCAGCACCCAATTACACACTCCAGCAGCTACTTTTTCTCCGTGCCTGCCGCATCACTTGCACACAAGGCGTATAACTTAATTTTGTAAAATTTCTCACATTCTAATGCAAAAGCCAATCAAATCATTGTGAGGGTATTCACTACGTATGTGTGTATGTATGTGTGTATGCATGCGCATTATTAAGTCTATTGAAAAATTGCGGAAATGGCTTACTTACATAATGAAGTGAAAAATGTGCGGTGGCTGGCAAAACCAAGAAAAATAGGAAAATAAAAATTAAATAAAGCAAAAGTTGCACGTAACATAGCGTAACAATAAACGACAATGCAATAACATAAAAAATGTGGCACAAACGAATATGTCCTCAATTCTTCCAAAACACATAATAAATCAACACGAAATCCAAATCCAAACGCAACAGTCGGTATATAGTATGTACTAACATATATGTATGTATGTATGCGTGTATGACAGTGCGGTACAGTGTTTCGTTTTCATATGATGAGTAAAGAAAACAAATATTTTATTGCTTAATTGCCAATAAAAATGGGCAAAGTTATGCAAGCCCTATACGCAACCAGCGCTATGAGCACAACTCCAACAGCGACAATAGAAGGACTTCTCGGCTGGCATCCAAACAAATTAGTGGCAAGAAACCCGGCAAAAAGATTTGCACTAAGGCTGAGAATGACTGGACAATTCTCACAAAGGCGTTTTGGTCAGTGTAGGCTAAGTTAGGTTTGGCAGCCGCATCGCACATAGCGATGCCACTTAGACCACGAAATGGGTCCGATGTGTCTTTGATTTAGAGAACTGATTACTGCATACTTAATAAGAAGCCACCATAAAATGGTCACTGTATCATACAGGACATAAACGGAAGATCAGACGCGTTATTTCACAAGTAAACTTTGGCAAAAGGCCTGCTTTTGTACTAGAATAGAATGGCTGGTAGAAGCTTTTAGAATCCGATCGCCACGCACACAATTTTTTTACAGATGGTTCGAAAATGACGTAAAGAGTAGGAGCGGCTGTCTTCTGCACGCAGTTTAATCTTCAAGGCTTCCTAATCATTGTAGCATATTTCAAGCTGAGATCTGTGTTGGAACCAAGGCAGCTGAATTAGCGTTGGCATTTACCGCACCTTCAACTCCCAAACTTCTTCATCGACAGTCAAGCTGCTATTAAGGCCCTCACCTCATTTGAAATGGTATTTTTGGGTGTTTCTTTAAAAGCGTGTAAAACGAAAATGAAAAAAGATTTTGTATTTTTGTTTCCAGTATTTTATTTCTTTATCTATTGTCAAAAAAATAAAAATTTTTTTTGGCCATGCAAGGCTCGTTCAAAACATTGTCAGCCTTCAAAACATGGTGTTCCAAAAAAAGGTATGTCGCTGGCGACACGGATTCCGGGACTCACAGGTGTCTGAAGCAAAAAAGACAAAAATGTTATTGCTCATTATGAATGCCGTTATCGTGTGAACTACGATCTTAAAAAAAATCTGACTAAATGGCGGACGTTCAAAGATGAAACTCAATTTTTTCACGCTTTTTTTACTTTAAATGTGCGAAAAAAGTACTAAAATTTTATTTTTCTGAATGATTGTAGTTCACAAAATAACGACATCAATTCTACGTCACTTCATTTTTATTTCACCAAAATCGGTTTAGTAGTATCGCCTATATCTGTGTCCATTGCCCATGTGAAGACCTTTTTTTTCACGGAAGAAATGTAAAATTTGGTTGGAGTACTGACGGGACGTTGTCTCACTCCGTATGACGTAGTTAAAATCGGGTTGATCCAGAACGATGCGTGCTGTTTATGCGAAGAAGAAAGCGGTACGTTAGAATATCTTCTTTGGAACATTGTGAGTTAAAACTCGTTAAAACTGCTTGGGATCAGTTCACTTTTCATCTCTTAAGGATATTGCTGATAAAAGTTTAACCTGTTTATTAAAACTCTCCAAGACATGTATCACGAGCTATTTCTAACACGATTCCAACAACACCGGTGACCCTACGTACGCTTGTGTTCTAAGTGATATCTTTTCAGATCAGCCAGATATATCTAACCTAACCTAAACCTATGCCTGTTTTTGGTCGCTAGAAAGGCCTTAACCTATAAGATTAAAATGCATTAGTGGCACTTCGTATCTTGGTTTTCAGTTCAGGAGTTGCTTATGGTTTATTTATTTTCATTGAAAAAATTAAACAGAAAAGAAATACAACAGCCTGTCTGTTGTGATAGCATAAAATATTTTCCATATATTTTTGGGGATTGTTTAACCTCGGGCGGATATATGTCTGAGTCGTTCTGGTAGAATAGACCCAACTATCAAGGAAAAAAAGGTATCAAATATTTTGCCACGCCTGGAGAAAATGACATTCTTGAGCCAATACCGCAAAAGTCACGTCATTTCGGTAGTGGATTTAAAATGTTCTTTCCGACCAGCACAAAAAGAAAACACAGTTATTTTCAAAATGTGTAGACTCTCATAATGGAATGCACGCACCGGTTTTTCTTTTCTGGTAAAAAATGCTTTCTGGAGCTGTTCTGTTCTGCTTATATGTTTTTTTGCTTTCCTTCACCGTGTCCATGGGGCTGTCAGCCCAGATTGAAGCAAGGCGAATTCGTTCTTTCTTTTCTACTTTGCTTTGACAATCAAACGTACAAAACATTGCTGTTGGTCTAGTGCATGAAATTGACGGGTTGAAGACTCAGTGTTGCTTTCCTCATTACTTGATGACAATTTATTTGTTTACAAGCAAGCAAATGATATTCGATTCCCACAAAAAACTTGCAAATTATCAATAATTTAGAAAGTTGTTTTTTTTTTGTAAAAATGAACTTCAACGAGTTGCTTCACAAATACAGCAAACGAAAAGACTTCACTACAAAATTAATTTTATTGTAACCACAAAAAGCCTGCTGAATACCGGCCCGTCGCAATAGTGTTCAACCGACCGAATTTTCCGACGGAAGTGGATCAGCAGATCACCAGCCGTCAACCTGTTACGCCGCAGTTCTGTTCTGGGAATTTGAAATTTGAATTGGTCGAATCAAGGAGCACCAATAAATTTGGTAGCTCCTAAAACAAGAGTCAAGATAGTCAAGAGGGAAAGAAGAAAAGTATCAGAGAAAGAGATAGGAAAGAATAGAGACAGAGGCAGAGACAGAGGTAGTTAGTCCTGTGAGAATTTTCCAGATTATTTGGCAAATCTGTAAATATCCTCCAGTTTTAGAGAACGAATATTACTCATTCTCCACTACAGCGGAACCCAAACCAAACTCGTAGTCTTGCTCTAGCAAAGGCAGGAAACTCACAGAGAAAGTGCTCAGTGCTATCCGCCTCCTCCAAGCTAGACTGGCACACTGGGTCCTCAATGATTCCAATGGTGGTCTCATGGGGTCAGAGTTGGGTCCTGTAATAATACCGACCATCAACCGAACGGCTTTCGTTCTAAGTTTTAGTAGAAAGTTTGACAGTTTTCTGTTCGGACTTGTCACAAAACACTTTGCAGTTCTGTAGCGTTCTAGACTGGACCATCGCTCTTTATCTAAATTGCATACATAATCGCTTATCCAATTCATGATTCCTGCGGAACTGAATCCGATTATTGGCTCTGGCCCTTGTGGGGGAACCGCTGATGCACGGTTGGCCAATTCAACGGCAATTTCGTTTCGTTAATCGAATCGTTCTGGGCCTTAATTGAACTATAGTTAATAGCCTTGTTGCAATCTTCTAGTACCTTCTCTCAATGGTACGTCAGTTGGCTAGTATCTGGGCCACTTAACAGATCGTCTTGTGGTAATGAAGCAACTAACAATACTGAAAATATCCATATGGATTTATATATACTCTGTGGAGCAGGGAACATAATGAAAGTGTTTCACTGTTATGCTCTGACTAAATACAAGATCCCTGACTTTGAGAATATCACTCCTAGAAACGCCAGACCTCCAACGAATCTTGCCTGGGAGCCTAGACAAATTTTTCCACAATACCCTGGCTTTAAATACCTAAAACTATCATAAAAGGCCCTGCATTATTGGCTAGGATACCATCTTGCTCCTCTCTCAGATTACCAACCGCACTAGAGTGGCAGCTAAACAGTTCCCACCGTTAGTTGGTTGAAGATCTCTACTCCATTAATCACGCACGCTGTGTCACAGTACTTGGGCAATACTTAGCAACTCGTGAACATATACGCGGCTGTCAATTGTAGTGCGAAATTATGCGCCTAGGCTACTGTTTGTCTATGCAACAACCGCTACGCCTGCTGGCCAGCAGCTAACCGGCTGCGCCGCATTGTGCAGCGGCACTACTGCGCGCGTCTATACGTCGGCCGCCTGTTCGCCCAATTCCAGAGCCATAGACATAGACTAACAGGCCAACTGCAACCGGCTTATCTGTGTGTGTGAGTGCTTGTCGCTCTGTCGGCCCGTCTGCCGCGCTGTCTACCCATGGTGATACAATTATGCATGCAACATGCATTTTTATGACGCTGTCGCAACGGGGCAAATCTAATTCAGCCACTCAAGCGCGCCACAAATTTGATTCGCAGATTTATTTACTACGTGCAACAATTCTTTTATGCGCCTCTTTTTTGCTTTGCATTTATTTGCCTTTGTTTTTGATTGAATTGAATTTTCCGCTTCGTTTGTCTGGTTGCACTATAGTAGCCACGCTATGCCGCGCTGCTGTTTTTTTCTATTCTATTTCTTCGCCGCCTCCTCTTGGACGGCATGGAGCTGGTGAGCCTACGCGTCGTCCAACGACCCACGTTGCAAGCATCCGCATCGTTGTATTACACATAAATGTGTGTATGTATGTGGGTATGAGTGTATTCACCGCCAGGCACGTTTTGCCGCAACGGCACGACGCGTCATGTGGGCGTTCGCCGCCGGCATAGAGGTTGACGTTTGTCGTTGTTAATTTTCGTTGCGGTTTCTCGCAAACAAAAATCATTAAGAGTAGAAAATCGCAAGACCCGCATATATACTTACATGTATATGTGTGTGGGTATGTATGTGTATAGGATTTTCCTGTTATAACGCCACATTACTATTTGTTCTTTGGCAATTTAGCTGAAAATTGCGCTAAACCGCTTAAGAACTCGTTGCTGCTTTGGGGCTGCCTGCTCGCCAGCGCGCAATGTGGCTTGTGTTGCATGCCTGGCATTTTGTCATAATTGAATTTAGCAGTCAGTAGCAACTACAACAATAACTGTGTATAGTAATAAACAACTGTGGGGAGAACAAGAAAATTGTTTGCATTTCAAATTTAGTTGTAGTTTTTTTTTTGTCTCAGCGGTCAACACGCATTAAATTGCGCATGGCATCCGATGAGCTGCATGCGGCTGGTGGGTGGCAGCGCAGCAAGAAAAATGTGTGTCTGATGTAAAAGAATGAAATTCAATTTCTCCACTTAATTGTATGTGTGAATTATTTAGATACGTGTTCATTTTCCCTGAGAAATCTCATCATCTTTGCTCGTCCGTTGCGGTGCCAACGCAGATGCCAAAGCTGTGATCACTGAGTGGAACGCATTGGAATCTGACCGATTGCACAGACTTCACTTCCGCATTTTGCAATCAAAATGAAGACTGGAGTTGTGTGAGAATAACAGATGAGAATGTCGTGAATAGACTTCAATATATATCTTACACTTGTTGTTGTTGGTATAACCACATACAACACTTTCCAAAATTCTATGAAAAATCCTACTGGAGTGGCAGTACTTGGTCGGATGTACAAATGTTAGTTTCGGCTAGCGTACATTCAGCTGTCGTGGAATTATTAATTTAATTTCATTTATTGTCTGCAGTTCTCAACTGTCTCATGAAGTTTTGTGTAGGTATGGTGGGTATTTGTAGACCAGCGCTTTATATTTTCCTAAATTCTTTCTAATACTTGGCAGGTAGATATTAGGGAAAGCCCTCACTTCTAGGGTAAGGCAGCGTTTCAGCCAATTCTTCCTTTGCCTAAAGCCCAATGTGATCATGAAACATAAAATTATAGAAAGTATCTGCCATTGGAACCCGCATAAGCTGACAGATGCCTCATTTTGTAGGCTAATATCAAAACGCTCAACCCAAATTTGACCGAATCTCGGCCAAAAATCTAAGAAAGGATGTTCATCATCGATTATGGAAATTTCGATGGCCTAAGAGCTAAACATAGCATAAAAAACCATTTGAGACAACTAAAGCTGAATACAAGACGAAGTTCGGTATATGGATTCCACAGGCATTGGGTTAGGGAATAAGTTCGTAGCATTTTTACCGAAAGCTTTTATTTAAACAAGAAAAGGATTATATCAATAAGTTAATCAATAATATATTCGTCGTTGCTGTTTACAACCTCTTCCTACTTCTGAGCCAATTTGTTGGTCCCGTTCCGCCAAAAATCGCCTGGTCTGTTGTCAAAGAAGTTGTTGAGACAGTTTTTAAGGTCCTCTTTGTTATCGAACCTAACGCATATGGTTTGACAGCGAGCAGAAAAGATGGTAATTGGTCGGTGCAAGGTCCGGCGTACGGTAGAGGGAATGCTGAAGTACCTCCCATTCGAGCTCTTGGAGTGCGGCTTTCACGACTTATGCAACATGGGGCCTGGCATTGTCGTGAAGGAGTGTGAGTTTGACAATGTCGATCAGGTCTTTTCAGTCGAATAGCCTCATTCACGCGGTGTAACTGGGCAATGTAGAGCTCCTTGTTCACCGTTTCATTCTTTTCTAGTATTTCCCAGTGCGCCATGCCCTCCCAGTCCCATCAAACACATATCATGATCTTCTTTGGATGAAGATCCGGCTTGACTCTCGGCTTTGGTGTATCTCCTGGAGCCACCCACAACTTTCTTTGCTTCATATTAATGTATAAGCACCATTTTTCATCTCCCCTGACGTTTCGGGACAAAAAGCGCTGTTAATGACCGCGTGTTCCTCGATGTCGGGCGAGATGCTGAAAAGGAATTTGAAGGCGACTTTCTTTGTGTTTTTCATTGAGCTTGCGAGGCTCCCAATTTTTCGATAAAACCCAATGAATGAAGGTGATTGGGAATCCTTTTATGATCGCAGTTAATTTTTTCCGCAAATTCGCGACTGGTTTGGCGACTGTTCGCCTTCAAAAGTGATTTGAGGCGTTCTTCATCGAATTCAGAAGACCTTCCGCTGCGGGATGTGTCATAGACGTGAAAGAGGCCATTTTTGAACTTTGCAAACCTTTTCTGTGCTGTAGACTCGCCTCCACCGCAAATGTTAGGGGCTGCTTGGGCGGCTTTTTGGCCTCGATGATAAGCGAAAAAAAGTGAAGAAGAGCAGGTGTCGAAAATGTTGATTTTTTCCTCCTGGGTATTCCATTTGTAAGCCTCAAAACTAAGAAAAAATAAAATAAATACAATGAAAAAAGTTACTTCACGGTCTGCATCATTTCTCGTTGAAATGTTGATGGATCTGCAAAAAGTAAACAAGTTCTTGTAGAATAAAGTTGTAGTTATAGTGCGTCGAGCCGAATTTTTGAACTTCGAAAAATTTTCCAATTTACGGCATTTTAAAAAAGGTATTCGTTTTACGTCATAAATGTCACACTTTAATTATGTCATATCATAAATGTCACACTTAATTAATTATTTATCAAAAATCCAGTTCGACGGACTATAGAGAAAACACTTTCGAATGTTAAAGAAAACTGCAACAAAAAATATTAAAAACTACATATATGAGTTATCATGCAGACCGTGCCAGAAAAAGTAGTTTCTAGAAAAACGAGTTTAAACTTTCACGCCTCAAAGGAAGAACAGCTACCTGAGTGCATCAAACTCTCGTCGGGCAGTTACATTTTCTACCATAACTTTGTAACCATAGGGAATTTTTACAATCGACTTCCACAGAAATACGCCTAAAACTATACAGAATAATAATCTGTAAAAACACAAATCGATTTTGTGAAAATTCTGGACGTTTGTAACCTTAACCCACGCAAAAAGTCTTCCCCAATGTTATAATTTTGGCTACAAAGCAGAAAAGAGTTATTCAGGAGCATTTCCCGTGGGCTGTGCCTGGTCGATAACATTATTTCATATTTACCTTAAACTATTGCACACGCACAGAAACTCCACTGCCAACAGGCAGACACCCCCAAAGAATGGGCGTGCAGACACATGACTTCTGCAGAAGCTGTCTAAATGAGGAAGATCTCGCACTTTTTGTGCCACTACCCTCTTTGCTGACGGAGATTCACCACTTTAGGTAGACAATTTTTTAACGAGTTGGAAGATCTCAATACTTTGTAAATCAGGCATCTGCAAAAACCTTTGAAAAATCCGGGTTTGGCCGCTAGACGATTAAGGACTGGGCGCTCCTTTCTTCGACAGCCTGGAGCAGTGCGCCAACCTAAATCCCATCAATATTCTCCATTAAATAAATAACTCTGGCTGGCTGTAGATATTTGCCTATTGGAGGTCTCATAATGGTATCAAAACGGCGCTTCAGTGCTACTTGAGGAGTGCCAGACTGGCACTTCAACCATTTCACTTCCCTACATACCTACTACACTGGTTTTAGGACAGACAAGGACAAGTGCTCCACGTAGCATCATAATGGACTATGAGCCTGAGTGTGTCCCATAGTGAACAAACGCTATTACCTAACTTAACCTTTATTTGGGGTGTTGTACCTGCAACCCCATGTTTCTATAAGTTATGATGTGCTGCTTGAAACTGAGAGCTGTAATAGTGAGAGCAAATAATTTTTTCAGCATCCTGCTTTCCGTTTTCCTGTTCTTTGACTTTTCCTGTTCTTGACACTGTAGATACTTGGTTTCACGCACAAACTTACCTTTTAGAAACAAAAACACTCCCTAAACATAACCCAATGGTACCTTCACATTTACATACCCAAATCGAATGGCACAAGCAAGCAGTGGGTGGGGAACCTTAACCTTCCAGCATAATTCAAAGATTTCACAATAAAGCCCGCATAAATGACATTTACAGACCATAAGCGACAGACGCAGACGCAGACACAGCCATGGACATAGACACAGCTGCTGCCATTTGCACATTTGCCATCCAATCTGCCCACGCAATTGCACTTGTGCCAACTCCTACAAGAATAGTAATAATAACAGCAACAACAGCAACGACAACAATAGCAACAGCACATAAAGCACAATTGCTATGAAGACTTTAAAAAACATTACAATCAGCAAATCGACTTTGCAGCATTCTACCCTGCGGTGTATTTTACTTGCCATGGACGGACGGATGTAAACGTTGCGCACACGCGCTTACAGTTGAATGAAAGAAGTTAACGAGTATCGTTTGGAGGGGGGAAAGAAATACTTCAAAAATTACATAAAGCTAGCAAAACGAAAAGAAAATTAAAAGAAAAAAAATCGGCAAAACAAAAAATGATTTTTGCAAAAATGTTTTTTCGAGTGGGTTGACGAGTGCTTACTACAACAATTTGGCCTGCGTCCGGTTGCGACGCTGCACGCTGCATATTGCACGCATGCGCGGGGGGGGCAGCAAGTAACCAGTCGCCAGTTTTTGAATGAACTTTGCTGTTATATTTGTGTCTGCGTGTGTGTGTGTGTGCAAGTCAGCGAGTGTGGGTTTCATTCATGCAAAGCCACTCGAAAAAAGTCAATGAAAAAAAAAAAATTTATAGCTGATAAAAAAAAATCAGCACATTTGGTAACTGCGTATTGCTTTATGCAAACATACATATATACATACACATATACATACATATGTACATATATAAAGCTATTTTTTAATGCAATTCCAATTCTTTTTCTCCTGTGCGCGCATTCGAATCTGCATTAAATTGTTAGGTAATACAAAAACAAATTGTATTTGGGGTTACCAGGTTGTACCCGCAAATATATGTAGTATATATATACATACATACCTACTTATGTACAAAAAGCAGTCTGTGTGCACCGCTAAAGCAATTTGGCAGTGGGTTTATACGATTTTTTTCCAAATAATTTTTTTTTTTTTCAATTTTATTTTCCCACTAAAGAATTGCGTGGGTTGCAGTACATGCACTCTACCAACCGGTTGTCTATGCAACAAACAAAAAACAAAAACAAAAAAAGTGGAAACTAAAAAAATTTCATAGCAATTTTGCTGAAAAATATATGCGAAGTCAAAAAGTCTGGCTGCAAAAATTGCCGGTGTTTGTAAAATTTTACTTTTTTGTTTTTTGTGTTTTGTTGAATTGCATTTATCACTTAGTATTCGACTGTAATTTTGCATGAGCTTATGCGCCGCTCATGTATTTATGTTCGACTTTTTTCATAGTATGCATTTTAAATTATTTTCCTTTTTTCGTTGCCTAATTTCTGACAATCTTCTATCCTATTACCCAACCTACGCAAAGTGCGCACAGATCATTACACTTATTTTTTTCGTACGCTAGACGTCGAGTACTCATTCTCGTTTCGACTTCCAAGGAAGTTGAAATTTGCATTAAAATGCGTTTGTTTGTTTTGATAGAAAAATAAACGTAGAAAATCTATTTCCGCTCAAGGAAAAACACAAATTTTGTTCAGGAAGTGCTACAGTAGAGCGAATTCTTAAAATCAGAGGCAGAGCAAAACATATTTTTTTAGCAAAAATAAATACACGATTGGTCATTTAGGGGCGATCTACGCCATAAGGTCGAACACAATTCGTCCTCGTTATGGTAGAATGCTCACATGGTCTCAGTTCAATACTCAGTCTTTCAATAGAGTAATAGCATTCACTTAAGTGAGCGTGCCATTCCAAGTTCGATCCCGCTCAAACAAAAATTTCCTTCAAACTGATCGTGTCTGGAATGCGAACGGACCGAGTTTGCGGGTTAGCGGTAAAACTTTCATTACTAAACTTCTTTAAAAATTACAGTGCAGGTAATGTTTTTTTCGATTATAACTTTAATATAAATTATAACTTTAAAAAAATTTTAAAATTTCGTACAAAAAAAAATTATTCAAAAACAACATTAGATGATTAATTTTGCAAATACTAAATAAAAAAATGTTTTAAAACAAAAGTGGATGATTAATTTTGCGCCAATAAAAAAATGTTTTAAAACAAAAGTGGATGATTAATTTTGCGCCACCACGAAAAAATAAATAGATTTTAAAAGACAAAATTGGGTGGTTAATTATGCGCCACCTTGTACATATGTATATCTTAATAATTTTTCTCCAATAAAAACAATTTTTTAAAAACAAAATTGGATGATTAATTTTGCGCCACCTCGCAAATACGAAATTTAAAAAAATATTCAAAAACAAAATTGGATGATAAATTTTGCACCGAAACAATTATTCAAAAACAAAATTGGATGATTAATTTTGTGCCACCTCCCAAATACTAAATAAAAAAAATATTCAAAAACAAAATGGGATGATAAATTTTGCGCCATTTCGCAAATACTAAATTGAAAAAAAAATATTCAAAAACAAAATTGGATGATTAATTATGCGCCACCTTGTACATATATCTTGACAATTTTTCTGGTTAGTTTCGAGTTATAATCGAAAAAAAACACTACCGGTGCTGTAATTTTTAAAGAAGATTAATAATTAGTAAAGAAATTTACAAAATGGGATGATTAATTTTGTGCCACCTTGTACACATATCTAAGTAAAAAAAAAATGCTTTTGAGTGATGTAAATCTTTATTTTGACCTTTTTACGCTCCATTGCTTGTCTGCTTGTTTACTTACTGACTTACTTACGCCCTATTCGCCGGCGACCGCCAATTACCGTCTCAGACACCTTCTTTGACGGAGCAGTTTCTTCCATACGGACGATATGACCAAGGCTCCTTAGTCTCTGCAGGGTGACATTGACAATGTCAATATCTCCGTAAAGCTCGTGGTTCATTCGTCATATACGCGAGCAGGGCCAAAAATCTTGCGAAGTACTTCCCTCTCGAAAACTCCAATAGCAGCTACATCTGATTGTTTGACTGTCTTGCAGAGTGTTGTTTTCGTTCGTCGAGAAGGCGCACTTAGCCAAAATTAGCACCTGTTGGCAAGAGTTATATTGCAAAAATGTAAAGTCTTCGGATAGTGTGATTAATTTTGCGCCACCTTGTATTTACACTCCTTCATAACACATTTTTCCCATATTAGTATTTAAATATTCATATGTGACATATTTTATCTTTTTTAACTTATCTAATATTTGTTTTCCTTTTTATACTTCCAGATCTCCAATCCATTCGCCGCTTATTGGAGCACGACAGCAGCGGTACGATATGCCCCAGTTGTCGCATCTCTTTCGACAAGGGCAAACGCCGGAAATTGATCGACACCTGTGGACATGAGCGTTGCTATTCCTGTATGTTTCGTAACGATCAGTGTCCAATGTGCATGAATAGCAATAGTTCGTTGAAAGGTAAATAAGACAAAGAACCTCTTAGCTAGATATGTATGTATGTGTGTACGGATGCACTTAAAAAATCAGGGATTTTATGTACTACTTATATGTAAATTGCTGGGACGCTAAACCGGAATGACGGTGTAATAACACTTTCTATTAATTGCAAAATTAAGCCTCAATAAAAATAAAAGACGTAGTAGGATTGAGGACCAAAGACTAACAAGCGTGGCTTCATTTTTATTATTGCAACCATTAAATATTATAGACCAACTTTAGATTTTACTACAGCCTTCAAACTAAGGCTTACTACTAATTGATCATTGGGAAACGGTAGAGGTTGCAGAGCGATTAAGAGTTTATTTGTAGACCTGAATGCATGATCCGGTACTCTGTAGCCGTACTTGAGACTGCTCTGTTAGTTTGGCGAGAACAATGGTGTGATTGCATTATATTTGGCTGGAAAATCACAACCTGCGATTGTTCGTGAGCTCGCACCATTACTCGTTGAAATGAGACTGGGAGCATCGCGAAACGTCATGGACGTGGTCATCAAAAGACTGCAACATCACGTGAAATGGTTGAAAAAGTGAAGAAGCGACTTCAACGAAATCCCCGACAAAGTGGCAATCAAATGGCGAAAGAACTGAAAATATCTGACCGTAGGATCTTGTAGGACTTGACTTTGAGATCATTTTTCAGTATAATCCGCAGCATACAAGATCCAAAATGCGCACACCAAAGCAGCAACAAGTCAGAGCGAAGGAGTTGCTTCGCCACCAGGAGGCAGCACCCAGCACAGGTATTATCGGGAAATTATTCTGGCGGTTGCTTTGAATCCGTGGAATTTCGGTGGCAGACCATGGACGTTTCAACAGGACTCGGCACCGTCTCACAAGGCTCGAGTGAACCAAGAATGGCTAAAAAACAACGTTCCGAACTTTATAACGTCCACACAACAGCTCTCAAGTTCACCAGACGCGAGTTCAATGGATTTGTCTCCTTGGGTCATTTCGGAGAGGAAGGTGCGAACTAAAAGATTCATCAGTCTCAAGGCGCTGAAAAAATCCATTGTCCGCGAGTGGACCGAAATACCTGCAAGTCACATTTGGGCAGCTTGCGATTCGTTTCTGGACCGTCCCAAGGCCATAGTCAAGGGAAAAGGTGGTCATATCGAGCAAAAGTAGATTGATTCTTAATTTTGTATTATTTTCACACATTTTTTAATTTTAATTGAATAAAAGTAATTTTCCAAACTAAATTTATGGTCTTTTTAAATGGTTACACTTCGAGTGCCGGATCCTGTATATCACTTTTTGGAGCGTAGCAAGTCACGAGGGAGGGACGAATCGCATTTTTTGTTTTGTTTTTTTTTTCATCTCATCGACGGCACCAGGATATATTGTGTGCTTGGGGTTATGCTTTTTTCTCACTGCCAAGAAGTAAAATGCTACTTCCATCTGCCTGATCCCACGAGTGTTTAAGAGGCTTTGTCATCAACGAAACCCGCAGCTTTTACCGGATTTGTTGGTGATAAAAAAACTATCAAAGGTGGACTAAATTGATTGAAAAGTATCGCCTGTGCTATTAGTTCGTTGGATGCAAATTAAGAAGGTTTACAAACAGCCGTACCCACACATCCAACTCTATTTAATCCAGCCGTTCAATAATTTGTAATTTCATACTGTTTATTTTGTAAATTCAGCCTACCTTCTATACTTTGTTTTTGTGCACACTGTTTAAATTTCCTACAACAACGATTGGATCGATTAATTTCTTATTGTATTTCATTGGTGTTTAACACTTCATTGTATTTTGCTTTTTCATCTTAATTGAAGCTTGTTATTGCTTTCTTTTCTTTCTCTTTTTCATGTACCCTATTAAGATTTACAACTATTTTATGCAATAGGCGAACCCCACAAGTACAAGTTTATGGCAAACGGAAATCGTTTGGCAGTGGTAAAAACCCTAAATTAGTTGAGATGGTCATAAAATGTCAACAACACCTTTCTCTTGTGCGGTTGTAAAAGTTGTAGAAGCCATGGCTAACTAAGTGAAATATCATAAAAAAATCTGCATTTGTAAGATTTAGTTTGGATATTTCCTTACCGAAACCGCATCGTCCCAGTGGCAATGCAATTTTTTACTTTTATTGATCATTAGACAATTTAATGTATTTAGTGGCCTCCGTGTACGATGCTTTCGTAAAAAAAAGCAAATTCTTGTGTTCCTTCTTTTATTGCTTTCAATTTATTGCCGAAAATTATTTTTGCTTATTAATACTGGATTGCCTGGGAGCCTGAAATTTTGAAGATCTGGAGAAAATCTCGAAAATAGATCCTCCAGCGCTGCTTAGATTTGCTAAAAGCGTTGACATACTACGAGATGTCTACTTCAAATTTGAATAGAGGTCAGTCTCTATCTGGTATCGCTTGGGACCAAAAGTCGTGGCTTAATGCCAGTCGGGTTAACCTCACCTAAGAAGAAATCTCATCAATAGAACTCAATAGAAACCAGCTTAGTAGTCTGCCTTAACCGAGTTCAATGTCCACTGTGGGCATAAGGCATTAAATGATAATAAAAAGCAGCCATCCCCCATACCATTTTCGGTCATGAAAGATCTTCTATTGAAAATCATATGTCGTTTAAAAACTACGTAAAACTGAAGCTCCCTCCAGTCGTGGTAAAACATCAAAATGCTCACTACGGTGTTTGTTGATTCGCAAATAATTCAGACCCCTACGATTAACATCGGCTGAGCCATTCGTGAGATAGAGCCAGAATTTGTCAACATAGAACTGAGAAAGATCGTCAATAACAGGCTGGTTTACTGCAGGGACAGCTGAGTCAATCATTTGAATGAACATTAACGCACTTTATCCACAGGCTAAGACCACTCACTGCATTGCTTTACAACCTTGATGGCAGCACTCGGATTACCAAACCCAGAGCTTTTATTGTTGCCTACCTAGCCGGCGGCCGCCGTAGCCGAATGGACTAGCGCGTGACTACCATTCTGATGACGACCCCCTGCAAACGAACTGATGTTTATGATTTTAGGGCATGCACTTGAAATGTCCGGTTCCTTAATGGGGAAAGTGCCTCTGCTCGGCTGATTAATGTCCTCGTGAGAGCAAAGGCTGACATCACTGCCATTCAAGAGATGCGATGGACGGGGCAAGGCAAGAAGAGCATTGGACCTAGCGATATCTACTAGCGATATCTACTACAGCTGTCATATAAAAGAGTGCAAATTCGGTATTGGATTTGTTGTGGGAGAGACACTTCGTCGCCAAGTGCTTTCGTTCACTCCGATGGATGAGCGTCTCACAGTAATCCGCATCAAAGCGATTATGCACCCACGCCCCGACGGAAGAGAAGGACGATGCGATCAAAGATCCCTTCTATGACCGTCTGGAACGTTCCTATGAGTACTGCCTAAGCTATGATATAAAAAACATGCTTGGTGACTTCAACGGAAGCGTAAGCAAGAAGTGAATTTTGGTCCCACAGTTGGAAAATTCAGCCTGCACAACGAAACATCCGGTAACGGACAAAGGCCGATAGACTTCGCCGGGGCTCGAAACATGGTAGTCTGCAACATCAGACTCCGCTTAGAAAAATACATCAAGCTACTTGGCTGTCTCCTGATCGAAAAACGTGAAACCAGATAGATCATGTTGTGATAGATGGAAAACACGCTTCTAGTGTTTTAGATGTATCGACTCACATCATTATCTTGTTGCAGCCAAAATACGGACAGGTTCGAGTCTCCGTGAAACATCAAAATCAAAAAAAAAATGTATAAAAAATAATAGCGGTCACCCTGCGGGAGGCAATGGCAATCCTGAGTTTCTGCTATGAAAAAAGCTCCTCAAAAAGGCATCTGCTGTTCGGAGGCCTCGTAAAACTGAAGGTCTCTCCATTTGTGAAAAACATTAAGACGCTCACCACAAATATGAGAAGGAGCTCGGCCTTACATCCAAAAGCAGCACCAATTATATACTTATCTTGAACCTGTTCTCTATTTTATCACGATTTTCAAATCTAAAAAGAAACTCATTAGAACACCCATTAAACTGACCATACCTTTTCAGCCGCACCCACCCAATCAAAGCAATTCAAATCGACTGCTCGAAACTCATAATAATAATGTAATTATTGGATCGCTGCACCAACACTAATCGATACAATGCAATGCCCAGTATTACGAGGAGTATTACGAGTAATAAGCTAAGCTAAATTACTACAAACGAGCAACAATAACAACGATCACTTTACCAATCAGTCGTTCATTACAATAGACAGTGATTAGTAGCGTAGAATTCGTGAACGTTTAGTGTCATTAAAAATCGCTTTTTTGTACAATTTTATAAGGCTTGTTAAGCGTTGAAGGAACGCAGCGCCGCAGAACAATAAACCCAACTTCCACCATTTACCCGAGTAGTTAGTAAAGTATTGCAACAAAACAAAAAACAAGCGAAGTGGTATTACCTACACTTATGCCATATACATACATATAAATATCCCCGTACAAGCACATACATACTTATGTAGTTGGTATAAGTGGCCAAAGAGCTGTTTGAAAAGAGGTTAAGAGCAACCAACGGTTTAGACTCGCGGCGATCACACTCAGTCAGTCATTCACTCACGCCAACTGACTATAGACAGCTTCTGCAGTTGCAGTTCTAAGTAACTACACGCATACATACATATTTCTGCTATATTAGAGCGCAGATAAATAGAAAAAAGGCACGCAAATATTTGTTAAGTATGAATGGTTGTATGCGTGTGTGTATGTATGTGTGCCGCTGGCTGCCGATCGCTTGAATTGCAGATCGTTTGCACAATTGATCGTTTGGTTTGTTATTCGCTGTTGGCCATTTGCTTTTAGCTTGCAACTTTTTTTTCGTTTCATTGGCCCTATTATGCCAATCGCTAGCCGGGTGATGGTGTGTGCACCGTCGCGCTGCCTGTAGTGCAAATTGTTGCAGCTGCGTGCTGTGTTGTACTCGTAACAATTTGAAATCGATCTCCTTCACTCTCGATCGTTTCACAGATGCAGCGGCAATTCATTGGGAATGCAAATTTTTTCGATTTTATTGTAGTTGTTTTTGTGTTTATTTTTCAAGCGGGAGTCAGCCATCAACCGATGTTCAGTAGATATTTTTTATTGTATTTGCATGTCGTAAATTTGCATAAACACGGTGCGATTTATCAGTTGGCATTGTTGCTTCAATTTTTTATTTTTATTTTTGCTGTTATTTTTTTATTGCATTTATATTGCAATTCTTGTTGCCATTTATTTGTTTAACTCTTGCACCACAACGTTTATGGCACCGCTTTCAATCCATAACTAGAATACCACCTTCAATTCACTGTCCGAGGGTTTGTCACGAAAGATAAGTAAATTTTTCGATAGTACTGAAAAATATTTTTAAAATCAAAATATTGTAATTTTGTAGCAGAAAAGTTCTATTACATCAAATAAATTGCTGGGTATAAAAAAGGAAAATTGGAAAACAATTTTGCATACGAATTCTGATTTGGGTTTTCGCCGCATTAAAATAAAATAATAATAATAATTCATCATTAAAAATTGCATCATATAAAGGTTGGGGTAAAAGTTCGTAGC
Organism: Anastrepha obliqua; assembly: GCF_027943255.1. Classification (NCBI taxonomy): domain Eukaryota; kingdom Metazoa; phylum Arthropoda; class Insecta; order Diptera; family Tephritidae; genus Anastrepha; species Anastrepha obliqua. The sequence continues at coordinate 107,389,358 of NC_072894.1, read as the reverse complement.
GTTATATATATATATATATATATATATATAGGTATATATGTATATATAATTGGCGTGCACCATTTTTAGGTGTTTGCCAAGCTCCTTCTCCTATTTGTGTATCTTGATGTTATTCCGTTAATGGAGGGACCTACAGTTTCAAGCCGACTCCGAACGGCATATATTTTTTATGAGGAGCTTTTTCATGGCAGAAATACACTCGGAGGCTTGTCATTGCCTGACGAGGGGCGACCGCTATTAGAAAAACTTTTTCTCCATTTTGGTCTTTCAACGAGATTCCAACCTACGTTCTCTCTGAATTCCGAGTGGTGGTCACACACCAACACATTCGGCTACGGCGGCCGCGTAGCGTTTCGTTGCGTTTTACCGAAGACTTTTATTTAAAAGAAAAACAATAAGTATATCAAAAAGTTAATCTGTTCGCCGTTGCTGTTTACAACCGCTTTCCCACCTCTTGACAAATTTGTTGGTGCCCTTCCGCCAAAAATAGCCTGATGTAGTGTCAAAGAAGTTGTTGAGCCTATTTGTTATCGAAGGCAACGCCCTTCATATTGTCTGACAGGGGACGGAAAAGATGGTAATCGATCGGTCGGTGCAAGGTTCGGAGCTTACGGCAGATGCTGAAGGACCTCCCATTCGAGCTCTTGGAGTGCGGCTTCGATGACTTGTGCAACATAGGACTTGGCGTTGTCGTGAAGGAGTATTATTTGACAATGTCGATCAGGTCTTTCCAGTCGAATAGCCTCATTCACGTGGCGTAGCTTGGCAATGTAGAGCTCCTTGTTCACCGTGGCATTCTTTTTGAGCATTTCCGAGTGCACCATTCCCTCCCAGTCCCACCAAACACATATCATGATCTTCTTTAGATGAAGATCCGAGTTGACTCTGGGCTTTGGTGTACCTCCTGGAGCCCCCCACTCCTCTCTTTGCTTCGTATTGATGTAGAGGCACCATTTCTTATCTACCGTGACAAATCGGTACAAAAAGCGCTGTTTATGACCGCGTGTTGCTCGATGAAGGGCGAGATGTTTAGAAGCAATTTGATGGCGACTTTCTTTGTTATTTTCGTTGAGCTCGTGAGGTACCCAGGCTCCCAATTATTCGATAAAACCCATTGAATTAAGGTGCGTGAGAATGGTTTTATGATCGCAGTTCATTTTTTCCACTAATTCACGACTGGTTTGGCATCCGTTCTCATTTGAAAGTGATTTGAGACGTTCTTCATCGAATTCAGAAGACCCTCCGCTGCGGGACATGTCATCGACGTTAAAGTTTGCAAACCATTTCCGTGCTGTAGAATCGCCCACGACACCTTCTCCATACACGTCGCAAATGTTAGGGGCTGCTTGGGCAGCTTTTTGACCTCGATGAAATGCAAAGAAGAGCAGGTGTTGAAAATGTTGATTTTTGCCTCCTGGGTATTCCATTTCTAAGCCGCAAAACTAATAAAAAATTAAATAACTCAAATATAGAATCAACATGGATTAGTAGAGCAGAAAGAGTTCTATCGAATGCATACTTACCCTTTTCCAAACTTGTGCATTAATCGGTTATTGTCTAATAGGTAATCATGCCAGAAGGATGGGCGTTCCATACTAAGATTATTGTAGAGGCTGCTGCAATACAAAAGCGGAGGAAACTATTAGACACCTCCTTTGTGAGTGTGAGGGATTAGCTAGAAGAAGACTTTACACGCATGGTAGTGGATTTTTAAAAAAACTCAAAAGTTTGTACCAAACCAAAAATCACAAACAAACCCATTTTACTTATTTATGTATATATTTCTCGCATTTGCCTAGCTTTTATGTTTTTTATTTGAATTTTTGCACTTTAATCTATTTTTCTAATTTTTTACTATTTTTTAATATTTCTCTCTTTCGCACCGCACAATCACACCGCGCGTGCACAGATGTTGATTGCAATAGCAATGCTCAAGGCTATGACACGGGCATCGGTGGTTCGACATCGACAATTGTCAGCCCTCTGGGCTCGCCGCAGCCACAACTGAGATCGCAAGTGCAACAGCAACACCATCATCAACAGCAACAGTTGCTGCAGCTACAACAGCAACAGCAACAACGTTCAAATGCTGCCGCATTGGCGCGTTACATGCAGGTGAGTCCAGACTACAATTACGTCATACACACACATACTCGTATGCATACACATGCACCATGAACAATATTTAAATATGCGCCCGTACTTCGATTACATCCTAACCTCCTAAAACCACTCGACGTAGCATTTGGAGTGTCCGCTTCAAATGTTTGTTGCGCGCTGGTGTTAAGTGTTTACCACATTTGGTCTGTGATCGAGTACCGACAAAATAATTGAGGTAGTATATCCACCGACTAACCAAGCGTCAAGTGAGTGCCAAGTGACTTTATTTTTTATTGACTACGACTGGCGTTTGTGAGTATGGATGGAGTTAGAGCGCGCCGTCCCCCCACCCTCATGGTATGTATGGGCAATTCAATCTGCTGTTATTTGCATTTCTTTGTTCGTGATTGCTGGCCATTCAGCCAGTCAGCCAGTCAATCACGTCATTTTTATTTTTATTTTTGTTTCTTTTTTCGTTTTTTGTTTGTTTTTTCTTTTGCTATCATAAGCATTTTACATTGAAAACTCTTCGATTACTCACACAAATGTTTGATCGGCAATTCGATCTCACATTCGATCTTTGATCTTCCCTCGTTGTTTGTTGGCTTGTGCACTTCTGTTGTACTTTTATTTTTATTTTCACTGCCACTTGATTGGCATGGGATTTGTATGTTTTCTACTTCGTTTATTCGCTTTTCTCCCTGTTTATAACGCGGCTTGGTTTTTACTCATAAGTATTTGTTATTTCTTCAAGTTTAACTTTCTTCACTTTGTCAAGTTTTTTTCTTTTTATTTTATTTTATTTCTACCACCCGTACACTTGAATGGTTTCTTGCCATATTCTAGGCTTCTTTATCCCTCTGTCACAATGGCTCAGTTTTAAAGCGGCATAAGCTTGTCTTATTTATGTTCATGAAAACGTTTGCTCCTCGTTTTCTGTGTCTTAATATTTGTTACCCGCTTGTGGTGTAGTGGTTTGTTGTTTTTGTTTTGTAAAATTAGTTAAATGTCAAATTGATATTTTAATACCAGGCGCGTAACATGAGACTTACATTTTTTATTCACCTGATCAGTGAATTGAGAATGACACGAAATAAGCAAAACCAAAAGGGTGAGGCAGCGTACCCAGATCTTTCAAAGCTCCAAAGCTTCAATACTTTAATATTTACGATTTACGCAGCTTATATTCGTTGGAAATTAGTGAACCTCATAGTAATCTCGGTGTATGTTGTATAAATTAGATATAAATAAAAAAATATAAAATTAATAAAAAAATAAAAAATAAATAAAAAATAAATAAAAAATGAAAAATAATTATAATAATACGCAACCGAAGCAAATTTGTTCCATATTTCAAAATTTGTGGACGCCAACTGGAACTGTAAAAAGAATTCAAAGCCCAGCATGTGTTGATACCAAGGATTATAGATTACTAGGCTTGGCCACGTCGGCGGGGACTCGGCAGTGGAATTCTGCTCGCTCAATTCACGCGTATTCACACATTCGTCCAACCAGTCTAACACATGAGCGAATACTGTGTTAATTTTTTTTCCTTAATCACTAACACAATTTCAGTTTTTTCGTAAACAAAGCGCAGTCAAAATCAAATCACAGCTGCATCTGCTAATCAGCTGATTCCTTCAAAATAGCTGAGTGCCGCTTAACAGTCTGATATTGGTCATACCTCTGAAACCTGTTCACCATGGTTGAATCGGAGTTCAGTCGGCTTAGGGAGAATGGTTTCAAGTCATTGTGCTCCGGGTGAGGTTCCCCTTCTTGCCGAAAGCATTTAAAATACCCAATCAAGTTTGCAGAATAACATTTGGACTAGCCTGCACAGAGATGAAGAAACATTCTATGGACGAACAAACCAAAATTTTATTGTATGGAGGCAAAAAGGGGTTGATCTTACATTAGAAGACCTCCGAATTCGCGGTCTTCAGTATCCTCAGTATAGTAGCTTTATTTTAAGCGGCAGAGATGCACATTCTTTCGGTCACATTTAAGTTCCGTCTTTCAGCCTTTAAGCTGTTAGAAAAAACTGTCATTTTGGTGTTTCACGGAGATTTGAACCTACGTATTTCGGATTCTGAATGGTAGTCACGCACCAACCCATTCGGCTTCCGCGACTCGCATTGCCTTGGTGAAGAATGAATGCCTGAAACTAAGCGTCAATGTGCCAAATGGAAGGCCACAGACGAGCCTCCACCCAAAAAATCGCGTTGGGAGAAGTCGAAATCAAGTCGATGCTCATTTGTTTTTAGGATTCCAAGGGAATTGTCCACAAGGAGTTCGTGCCAACGGGCCAGATAGAAAATCTTAGCGTATTGAAGCGTTTATTCCATCGCATTCGTCGAATTCGCCCTGAATACCGCGAAGCAGGAAGCTGACGCTTATTGCATAATAATGCACCATCTCATCGCTCCATTCTTGTGACTGATTTCTTGACTAGAAATCGCATTTTAACCATCAATCACTCACCGTATTCGCCTGATATGGATCCCTGTGACTTCTACCTATTCGGAAAATTGTATTTGGCCATGAAAGGAAAACGTTTTGCGTCCGTAGAGGCCATCCAAAAGGCTTGTGCCGACCTCCTGAAGGACATTCCGGTCAATGACCCGAAACACTATTTCGAAAAGCTTTTAGATCAGGCAAAATAGTGTATCGAGGCCAGAATAAAGTTCCTGTCGTTTCTATTTTAGCTCAGTCTTCTTTATTTTGGACTTCATCCTGTACCTTTAATGCACTTTTCAATAGAAATATGTTACTGTTTGGATTTCCTCCACAAATCTGATGACGAAAGTGACATTATCTTCCGTCATCATCAAACACACCAACAATGATGGGCCAGATGAATGATGGTAATTTTTTTTTAAGAAATACACATAAAATTTTCTCAAATAGATATACTTAATTTTTTTCATGAGTATTTAAAGAAGTTGCTGGGAATCAAAACGCCAACATTATTAGAGTGGTTCGAATTTTCGTGACTTTAGTATGTTTGGTCTTAAAAATACTCTTATAAGGCAAGTGGAGTGCCTTGGGTAGGAAAAAAAATTTACTCCTCAGCATCAGCCTGTACTTGGTAATGTTTGTCAAGCAAAATGGAACACATGGCAACTATAGCCTTACTTACTCACTCACTGACTCACTCTTTCGCACAAACACACCTTTTTGTGAGTTGACATCACAACATTTTAAAGCGCTTACAATCGACTTACACAAAATTTAACTCTCCCAAGCATGAATATCAAATGGCACTTCTGCCAACAACAAAAAGAGTATTCAGATATCCACGCGGCGTAGTGTTTAACCCCTGACTTCAAAGATGCTTTTTTTCAATGTCTGTATCATTTGTATTAATTTTTTTTTTTTTAAGATTCGGTTGAGTTGCACTGCTGTGTGCCGGTGACAGCTACCTAAAAATGTTGGAAGGTGTAAGGAGCTGCAGCGATACCGCAAGTAACATGAGGCGCGTCTGGTCAGACTCTTTTTTCCAAAGCGATAAAGCCACAACGCAATCAGCTACTTGAGCGCAATTGACAGTTTTTAAGTTTGAGTTTGAAGTTTGCCTCTTATTGCTTTCCACTTCTACTTAAATTTTGCAACTCCGGAAATTAGGTCAAAAGTGGTGGCTGGCAGAAGAAAACACTTAAACAAATACTTTAGAGTTTTTACACTTTGTGCTGTTGATTTTCGGTGTGTGCCACAACTTTGGATGCGGCATGTTGCGATTTATTGCTGCCACTTGGGAGGAGATTTTGTTTTTGCCATCAACGTGTGTTTTTGTTTTTTTGCTGGCACTTGGGAAGAGATTTTTTTTGCCATAAATTTTTTTTTTGCCACAAATTTTTTTTGAAACTTGGTTTTTATTTATAACTTCATTTTATTTTACTTTTCCGCACTTTTTTTCTGTAGTAATAAAACCGCAACAATGCAAACTACTCGAATTGTTGTTTGTTTTGTCTGCTTTCGAGTGCATGCACGTCTCAGCAGTCAGTCAGTCAGTTGGTCAGCGTGTGCGCCTGCGCGCTTTACTTTTCTTGCGCCTTTGCATTTGACACGTGACATGGGATTTCACTTTAGACGTCAGCGCATATCATTTTTCCTGCGAGCAGACTGTAATCGCATCAGTGCATGCAACGCATGAAGCGGCGGCCGACAGCCGTTGAAGAGGCTCAACACGCAAAACAGTCATACCATATAGCTCAAGAGGCAAGCTGCTAAGCACTCAATTTGCACTGGCCACTGTACGGCAAAAAATCGGGGGCACATGTCAATTCAGCACATCCGTGGCCAGCCAGCGAAGAAACCAACCAACAAACAAATATCGAAGCTTGCCTCCAACTAACTTCAATTAAAAAAAAAAAAAACAAACATCTAGTGCTGTTAGTACGCCCAGCTATGCTGCTACAAATGGTGTCCCGGGTGGTCGCTGGCGCTGATTGACTTGGCCAACAGCCAACAACAGGCTGCAGACATATATGTATGTATGTGTATCTATATATGTACATACATACATGTGACTATTGTCAGGTTTCCCTCATCTATTCCAGCCACTCGCCTACTTAGTATATTAGAAGTTGCAAGCCGATTTGTCGTTTGTGTCTGCGCGTGCGCAGTTGCGCATTGCACGTAAATTGATATTTAATTGTCGCCATATTTTCATTAATTCACAGCCATAAACTCCATTAGCATTTTACCAACCATTAACCATACATTATACTTTTACCATTATTTTACCTATTCCCACTGCATATTTGCCATTTTATTGCCGTTGTATATTTTGCTCGATTTTATGGGTAACTGCTATGACAGCATAGTGTTGTTGACTGTCATTGTTGCTGTTTATTGTTGTTGTTGTTTTTGTGCGCATGCGTTTCATTTATTCATTCACTATCGATGCGCGTACGTTTGTATGCCAGTGACAGTTTATGCATTTGCGTTTAGCGGAGCCAGTGCCTCCGTCAACATCATCATAATCACATTGCAACAATCAACGTCATCTGCGCAGTAAGAAAGCCAATCTACCATTGGGATTGACAAGGCTAAAGCAAATCGATTTTTTTCCTAATGAATATTGATGAGCAATACTAAATATATACGGCCGCGTAGAACTGGATTAGCTAGCGCTTGGTGGAGACACATTTTTATTTATAGGAGCTGTTAAATAAACAAGTTAATGGCATACGAACGGCAATTATGTGCTTGTGGAATGTTTTTCTTATTGCATTCAGTGGACGCAGAAATGTATATAGAGGGTGGTCAGATTGGAGGCACTTTTTCAATAGAGTTTTTTTTTGGCAGATTACGCGTGACTACAGTTAAACTAAATGCATAATTTTTTTCAATATTCATTGACATTTCATCATGTCGCAGAATTACGCATCACGCAAAACAAACGCTCTGCGAAAAGTGTTCACCGCGCGCGTTGGTACCCGAATTTTATTTAGCGATCAGGTCCTTTTTTGGCTTAATCACTATGTCAGTAAGCACAATTGTCTTATTTGGGTTGAAGAGCAGTCCGAAGTCACTCAAGAAAATCCATTGAAAACAACAGTATGGTGGGGCTTTTGGGCTGGAGGAATCATCGGTTCATGGTGAACGCTATCGCTCCATGCTAAATGACTTTTTGATGCCGGAAATTGAAGCCCGTGATCTCCACAACATTTGGTTCCAATAAGACGGCGGACGGCGCTACTTGCAATGAGCAATGAACTTACTGCGTCGTCGTTTCGGTGACAATTTATCTCTCGTATCGGACCAGTGGATTGGCCACCAAGATTGTGTAATATAACATTTTTGGATTTTTATTTGTGGGGGTATGTAAATTCTAAATGGTTTGTGAATAAACCAGCTTCGATTGAGGTATTGGAAGTTAACATTACTAAAGTGCTCCAGCGAGGAAGACGGTGTTTACGGATGGACGAATTTCGCCGAGTAATAAAGATCGCCCAATCAATTTGAATTTTCGTTGTTTTATTTCAATTTAAAATCCGATACCTCTACATTGATCACCCTATATATGCACGACTATATGAGGCTTTTAAGTATTTAAAATAATAGGTGAAATGAAAACTTCTGAGCGTTTCGTCGTTTTATTTCATAATCGAAAATAACATAGCTGAATTATCTGATTTTTGTTGATTAGGATGGCCAAAAAAAAACGTTTCTTCCTGATGCAGTCGAATGGGTTGGTGCGTGACTACTATTTGGAAGTGCACGAGTTTGAAGCTCTGGGCATAAAACAATGTTTTAAACAAATGTTTTATAAGTTTTTTCTATTTTTCCTGCGGCCGTCCATCAGTAGGAAACGGCAAGCCTCCTGTTTCGAAAAAAGCTCCTCATCCATCCATTTGCCGCTCAGAGACGGCATAAAACTGTTGATCTTGACCTTATATTTTGACAAGGTTTGACTGTTTATTTTTTAAATTTATACAAAAACCATATAACGCAAAGTTTCAAACTTCGTAAAAAATGTATCAAAATTTCAAAAATTTTAATCAGAATTTCTGAAAATATTCAATATTCACAATATTTTATAAGAGCGTACAATTTTCGGCGTATGCCGATGATATCGATATCATCGGTCTTAACAACCGCGCTGTTAGTTCTGCCTTCTCCAAACTGGATAAAGAGAATAAGCGAATGGGTTTGGTGGTGAACGAGGACAAAACGAAGTACCTCCTGTCTTCAAACAAACAGTCGGCGCACTCGCGTATCGGCACCCACGTCACTGTAGACAGTTATAATTTCAAGGTTGTAAAAGACTTCGTTTATTCAGCCTTGAAATCCAACGTAGAATCTCTCTTGCCAACAAGTGCTACTTTGCACTAAGTAGGCAACTGAGCAGTAAAGTCCTCTCTAGACGAACAAAACTAACACTCTACAAGACTCTTGGAGTGTTTGAGAGAAAGATTCTGCGGAAGATTTTTGCGAATATCGCAGACGATGGAACGATGAGTTGTATGAGTTTTACGACGACATAGACATAGCGCAGCGAATAAAGATCCAGCGGCTACGTTGGCTGAGTCATGTCGTCCGAATGGATACAAACGCTCCGGCGCTGACAGTATTCGATGAGGTACCAGCTGGTGGTAGTAGAGGAAGAAGAAGACCTCCTCTGCGTTGGAAAGATCAGGTGGAGAAGGACTTGGCTTCACTTACTGTGTCCATTTGGCGCCCGTTAGCACGAGAAAGAAACGACTGGCACGCTTTGTTAAACTCGGCCAAAATCGCGCCAATTAAGAAGAAGAAGAATTTATGGTCCACTACAGTTTGGTATAGAAAAATGCAAAATTCAAGACACACTGATTTTTGAGAATTTTTTTCGGTCGTGGTCTTGTGCATGTTCTCCATTTAACAGCTACTGTTGTTGAAGTGGTTGAGTATTTCTACTGAAATAATCCTAATTAGCGAATGGCGCCGTTTTACTACCACTGTTCTCGTGTGATGTCTGTGGTTTTTTTTTCAGCCAGATCCATTTCGTGAGATCCAAGTATAGCAGCAAACTTTATATATCTAAGTTTGAGATTTAATTAATTTGCTGTAAGCCCGGAAAGGGCGAAATCTTGCTCTAGCTACACCTGCACTTTCGCATAAATAGTCTGACAGTCTCTGCAGAGTAATTTGAAGCCAATGACCAAACAATTTTAGTTCCTCTCTACAATGTAAGACTAGTGTGGATGAAATCGAATTGGAATCTAAGAACTTGATAGCTGCTTGACTGTCTGAAAATATAGCTACTCTTGCACCAACTTCCTTGTAGAGTGTTAGTGATTTGCATGGTTTTCTGATTACTTATAGTTCTGCCTGGAACACGCTGGCATAGTCAGGAAGTCTAAATATATATATATATATAATTGGCGCGTACACCCTTTTTGGGTGTTTGGCCGAGCTCCTCCTCCTATTTGTGGTGTGCGCCTTGATGTTGTTACACCAATGGAGGGACCTACAGTTTCAAGCCGACTCCGAACGGCAGATATTTTTAATGAGGAGCTTTTTCATGGCAGAAATACACTCGGAGGTTTGCCATTGCCTGCCGAGGGGCGACCGCTATTAGAAAAATGTTTTTATTAATTTCGCTTTCACCGAGATTCGAACCAACGACCTCTCTGTGAATTCCGAATGGTAGTCGCGCACCAACCCATTCGGCTACGGCGGAAGTCTAAATGATTTGGATAATTTGAGGAGCTCCGAATAGAGGTCAGCTCCAACGCCACAGTTATTCTTAGAACCATCTGTGTAGATTTCAATGACGAATTTAACAATCACCGTCGCAGTTACCACTTCGGAATTTTGAAAACCACTTTTGCGCAGTCCTTACACCCACGGTATCCTCTCCGTAAACAGTGGTTATTTCTGCAGCAGCAGTTGTTGAATTTTTACCACTTTTATAAAAAAAATACAAAATATATCTCTTATACGCGTTCGAAATTCCATTTTATTTTTTAACAACACGTGTTTCTATCCGCGATTAAAATCACTTGTTGAATGCACAACATATCAAAGAAAATATAAATAGTTCCGTTATATTCCGCGAATAATTTTTTGTATGCAAAAATCATACAAAAGTGAAATTATGGGTAAGCTACGCACGAACTTATGGACTGACCTGATATTTAATGCTAAAAATTTCAAAATATTTAATGTTAAAAATTTAAAAATATTTAATGCTAAAAATTTCAAAATATTTAATGTTAAAAATTTCAAAATATTTAATGACAAAAATTTTAAAATATTTAATGATAAAAATTTCAAAATAGATTTTTTAAAGTATAAGTGTAAAGTATCTATACTTTTTAAAACAAATTTTTTTTTTGGTCAAAAACTAATAACCATTTTTGTTTACAGTAGAAGGTGTTAGCAAAGTGTTTTGCTACAAAAAAAGAAATTCCAAATAATAATGCATAATCGAAACTACTAAGAAAATAATGGTCCTAAAAACTCCTGGTAAAAATTTAAAGTTTTGATAAAATTTTCTGAATTTTTACTAAATTTATTTAAATTTCGAAACTTTGCTTTATATTGCAAGTTGTTGTTGTTACTATATTATATTGTGGAAAGAATTATGAGACAAACTGTATATACCCCACTATCAATAGACCAACTCACCCATAGGCCTGTCACAATGAGTCCTTTGCGTTCGTTGCGGCACTTCTTTACACTGTTGTCATTTTCGCCGCAAAAGGTGAAAGTTGCCATTTTTGTGCATTCCGCCATGGCGTATGGCACGTATGTGTCTCTTTTTACTCAAATACACCTAATCTATTTTGCTGTCAGTCAAATTCGTTGCCGCAACAGACGGAACGGACCCATTGTGACGGGTCATTCATTTCATTATTGTGCTTGAAAATCCATAGCATACATTTAGGTGCGCACTCCCAAATCATTTTTATTTGCGCGTGAACTAATTTAGTTTTTATGACAATAAATTTTTTTGATAATAAATTTTTGCAGTAAATAAATATCGGCTTCTAATTCATTCATTCAATCATTTGTTGTCACTCAGTGTCAAAATATTGGAGTTGCAAAAGTTTAGCAGCTTAATTCGTAATGCATTCACGCTCGTACATTTCAACACCTTGTAAATTCATGCAATTTTGTGTTTTTCGAACGAAATCTCCATTGACAGCTGTCAATCAAAAATGAACTTTACAAAAAATGTACCATTTTTATTATTGATAGAACTGCAAAATAATTAAATTACAGCAAAAAACAAGCCGCACTGCATAAACATAATTACATTACAGCGTTAAAAGTAGCGACAATGAATGGAAATGACGTGAAACCCGAAAACGCGCAATAAAAACATAAATTAACAACTGTGTAAAAGCAATGCAACTAATAGCTGCACCACAATAAACCACGATAAATATAATTGTAAATTAAAACAACAATACAAATACAGCCAATAACCGCTAATTAGTGTCAATTTGAAAATTTTACAAGCAACAATTTGAACCTGCTGGGAGTTGAACGAACGAATTACTGATTGTTGAATGGCGTAATAACAACAAAAACAAAATAAAGAAACAAAAAAACATGAGATTCGGAAAAGTGTTGTTTGTAAAAACACGATTCAGCAGTTGTTATAACAAATGTACAGACAATTACAACAACAATCTAATAATAATAAACATGCACACATTTGCTCATACACTTAGCCTTAATTGAGCATTAAAAAATCCTACTAATTAGCACCAAAATGTTCAATAGCCAGTTGGTGGATTTTTTTTATGAAACTCGATGTGATTTTAAATTGTGCTGAAATGCCGATTGATTGGCCACGAAAGCGATTAACTGACGCGCGCACCTTAATTCGCCAATGATGGGATGTCTGTCGAATGTCTTGAGTGATAGCTGCAGTTGAAAGTGAGCAAGTACGCAGATATAAACACATACATAAACTATATATGTATTGTATATGTACATGAATAGGGGTTTCCAATAAGATCGCGTCGATGTTGAAATCAAATAAACCCAGTTGTATGCTTTTTTTTAATTATCGAAGGGGGAATCTACATAGATACCATCACAAAGACGACATGCACAATTTATACTGCTTGCTAAAACACACCTCAGTCGGGACCACTGCCAGTCAGTAATTGGACTGGCAAAACAGTACGCCTACGTACTAAACCCTGAACTCCGTCTTCTCCACCACTCTACCTGCGATACTAGTTAGCTAAAGGGTTTTCCAATAAGAGGTGTTATTCAATGTTGAGATCAGTGGTTTCGTTGCTTGTGTGGCACGTAACGCCGTCTTATTGAAAATAAACGTTGTCCAGATCAATATCATCCAATTCCGGCCATAAAAAATCGTTAATCATCTCTAGATAGCGCAATCCATTCACGTTATCTGTTGCTCCAGCTTCATTTTCGAAAAAGTAAGGTCCAATGACTACGCCGGACAATAAACCGCATCATACAGTCACACGTTGAGGATAGAGAGGCTTTTCAACAATAAGTCTTGGATTTTCTGAGCCCCAAATCAGACGACTTTAGTGGAAATGGGCCTCATCACTCAAGATGATTTTTCGATGGAATTCCGGATCATTTTCATGGATGTGAACGACCCAATAAGCAAAGACACGACGTTGTTGATGATCGGCCGGCTTGAGTTCTTGTGTTAACTGGACTTTATAAGTCTTAAGACCTAAATATTTATGCAAAATACGGTGTAATGACGCTTGCGGAAAGCTTAATTCCAAAGAACGACGAGGAATGGACAAACCTGGATTTTCTTCAACACTTTCGCCTACAATAGCAATATTTTTGGCTGTTCTTCAGCGACGTGCACGGGTTTTATTCTTCATCTCACTAACTTGTCCCAACAGCTCGAATTTTTTTACAAATTTCTGCATTGCGGTCCGACAAGGTGCTTCACGATGACCCAAAAATGTTCGAGTTTTACGAACCGAATTTTCACCATTTTTATAGTGAATTTTAATCATTTCAATGCGTTGTTTAAGCGTGTATCGTTCCATTTTTATTAATGACGTAGTTTCTACTTGTCAAATATAAAAAAATGACAGCTTTAAAAGTGACATCTACCAAAATAGCGGGCTATTCGAAATAACACCTGTTGTTGGGAAACGCTTTATATAGCTTCGCCAATTGTATCTATTGTGTCCTCTAGCCTGTTCAATATATCTTAACTTTCTCTGAGTTATTGCAACGAATGCAGCTACTTCCTCCCACCTTTCTTCCGATTCCATCATGTAGCCAACTATGCCGGTTGCATGTGGAAGTCTACTTCCCTCCGTGAAGCGCAAACATTGGATACTGACATGTGTCATGTGACAGGATGTATCACCAAAACTACGGTTGAGCCATGGTCTTAACTCAGGAACCAGTTTATAAGTCCATAGCCCTTTATTGGAGGTATTCCATCGATCTTGTCACCTTGTTAGTGAGGCAAATCTCTCTCCCTCTTCTCTCACCGTGTTTTTTATTTATTTCGGCATCATCGGCACATCTGTCGTAGAATCGCTTCATTTCGCTCAGGAATATACCCGTTAGTATCATGCCAGCTATGACAAACGCCGCGTCATCCGATATGGTTCTTTAGCCGCAACATGCCCCTTAGAGCACTTAGCCTATATACAGAGAGTAACTTTCGTCTGTTGCCCTTCAGCTTCACCGCATTTGCCCAGACTGGGGCTGCATACAGTAGGACTGAAGTAGCTACGTTCGCCAGCAGCTTTCGCCTAGTTGACTTTGAGTCACCTATGTTAGGTAGGATCCTTGAGAGTGCCGCTTGGATGCTCGCCGTTTTCTCCATCGCGTAGTTAATATGCGCCTTAAAATTTAGTCGACAGTCGATCATGACACCTAGGTATTTCAGCGCGGATTGAGAATATGCAGTTTGCTCTCCCACTCAGATTTTCATATTTTCGACTTTTTTGGGCTTGTTATCAGAACCGCCTCGGTTTCGTGCTCTGCCAGTTTCAGCCCCGCGTGTTCCAATTCTTCCATTCGTTCACCTTTTTTATCGCTTCATTTGTTACGTGCTCTACTTCTTGTAAGTGCTTAGCCACCGTCACTATTGCTATGTGATCCGCAAAGCCTATTATTTTTACCTCTCTGGGTACTGGCCTTGTCGTACATGATATTCCATAAAACAGGGGTCTAAAACTGATTCCTGGAGTACACCAACAGTAACTTTATAAACTGTTCCAGCACTGATTTCATATCTTAGTTCATTATCAGAGAAGTAACTTTTTAATATCCTGAAAAGATACGGCGGGATGCCGATTTTATGTAGGCTATCCAAGATTTGCGACCAACTGGCCGAATTAAAGGTATTTTTTATGTCCAGTCTGGTTACCGCACAGCATTTTTTGGGGCCCCCAACGCTACCTCCTTCCTTCTATTGCCTTAATAGCCCTGCTGACAACCATATTGAGAGCATCAACCGTCGATCGGTTTTTTCGAAACTGCATGGTACTCAAAGCTCCCTTTTACTCTAGTATAAGGACTAGTATATTACTGATAATATATTACGTTCCAGTATTTTGCTTTTTATGTCCAGTAGGCAAATCGGCCGGTACGAGGACGGATCACCGACTGCTACTTTCCCTTTTGATAACAACAAAAATCGTTGCCATGTCTACTATTTAGGAAAAACCTCCTTCGTTCAAGTATTTTTGCAGTACTGCAACAAACATTTCTGGACACAAGCGGATCGTCACCTTAAGGGCTACATTTGGTAGCACCGGATGACCCTGGTGCTTTTCGATCTCCGATTTCCTTGCACATTTCCATTATATCTGATGCCGATTCGCTGGGTGTTGACAAATTCCTCAGCTTCTACTCTCTCGACCCTAGGTCTCTGAGGAAAGGATAGGTAGGTAAGTGGAAGTGGCAGTCCGTCTTTAAACTAACTAATTTAGACCGTTGCCAATCCATTGTGATATCACAGTAGCAGCTTACTTTCTACTCCTCGTTAATTTGTTTTAAGTGCATTTTGTTTTAAGTGCAAACCCATCGATTTGTCTGACACTTATATCCCTACGGTCGTCAGTATCATTTAAGAACGATGAGCCAAAATATCTAAACTTAGTGTCATGCCACGCAGGAAAATGACACAGAAGATGTGTGACAGATTCTTCCTCCTTATCATTCTTGCAACTTCTCCAGTAGTCGAAATGAGGTGCATTCAATCTTTGAGCATGTCGATCTATGAGGCAGTGGCCTGTGATCAAAGCTACTAACATAGAGACGTTTCTCCTTCACCGATTAAGTAGCGCCTTTGAGCGTCTGACTTCCTATTTTGGCCTCTTTTGGGTGGACACCCAAAGAGTCCAAAAGAGTTGCCCGCTCAGAAGAGAGTAACTTCATCCGATACATAAGATTTGGTATAGAAAAAATTTCCTTTCAAGGGAGTTGACCACCTAATAGAGTTGTCCGTTGGGAGAGGTTACACTGTATGTATGTATATGAAAACATCAATTCCAAAAAGTTCATTCGCATGAAAACAGCTAATTGACATCTTCATCAGCATCTACTCCTGCTCCAATGAATACATGGCAAATGTAGCGCATGTGTCAACAACTGTTTCAAGAAAATATATTCAGAACAATAATAGCAGCAACTTGGACTAACAGCGAACGTTAACCAGCTTCACAAACCTTCACGAACGTGTCGCAAACAAAAGCCCATGGATGAGCGCAACCTGGTTTTGTATGTGCATACTCCTCTATACTCTTACATACATACATACTGACATACTCGTACTAACTGAAGGAACGAAACCGCAAAACCAGTCAGATAGTCGTGGCGTCCGCGTTCATCCGTGCGGTCTTGTGCCAACAAAGGAAGTGAGCCAATTGTTGACACGCCACTGGGCCAACAACACTATGTGGTACGTTTGTATGTTGCACGAGTCGTTTTGGTGTGGAAATGTGTGCTTATATATACAAACCGTGCATACATTCGCACATATTTTATATGTAAATGGAAAAGATGCATGCAAGTGGTCAGTAAATAGTGCAGAGTAGCAAATTGTGAACCAGTTTAATTCTATTTTTTTTGTTTGTTTTGTTCTTAGCCATGCAATGTTTGTCTTCCTTTGACTTATGGCGTGGCAAATACAAGCATACAACATAAGTTATGGGCTAAACGTTGTTTTGCCATAGCATATTGCGCTTTGACTCGCTCCAAGTTGTTACAAAATGCTTTAAATGGATTTAGAACTGGTACGAAAATACTGAGAACAGCTGCTACTGGCTTTTGTAATAATTGTTTTTTTTTTGTTTTTGGTGAAATATTTAGTGTACGAGATATGATTAGGAAATGGCGAAACTGGTGCTGTGAAACATTTTGTTATATATTTCATACCTATTTACGTACTATCACGAAGATCTCTTCATAACTGGCCTTAATCATAAATTTTTTTTTTCTCGGGACAGACAGCAGAAGTACAGCACTCAGACAACATTAAGTCAGTTGTACTGCACTCGGGTTCCCTTTTCCATTTTCTTTAAATCTACTCAACCTCCGAAGAAATCTGAATAGATTTGGCGATGTCGAGGAGCCAAGGTGGTCGCTTCTTGACACATCAGTGCCAAAGACCTCAGGCCTGATCCGAGCGAAGGCCGGGCAGACGCACAGAAAGTGGTCCGCCGTCTCATCCTCCTCTCCACATACTGAGCAGAGTGCACTGTTTGAGATGCCTACCTTTTCCATGTGCTTTGCCCATAGAAAGTGGCCCGTCATCAGTCCAACCAGCCGCCTACAGTCTCCTCTGCTTAGTGACAGGAGGAACTGCGACAGTTGATCGCACATGACAGCTAACATCAGTTTTGTCCATCCGCAGACTCTCTCAGTGCCTGCCAAGATCGCACATGGGTTAGAGTAACCCGTTTGCTAACCGTTTCTTTGATGGCTGCAGACGGGAGTGGCAGAACGGGGTCCAGGCCAAAGAAGTTGGCCTCAGAGTCCATTCTGCCTAAAGAGTCAGAGATCTCGTTGCCCACGATACCCCCGTGTCCCGGGACCCATGTTAGCATCATGCTATTATGTCTAGCGGATTTACAGGACTCGACTACCACTGATGTGGTTGGGGGGCTGTCTAAGGCCATGAACACAGCTAGACTGTCGCTGCAGACACATATAGATCTGCCTCTCCTTCTGTTTTCCAGTTTCCAAGTTCATTCATTCATTCTTGAACAGCATACATAAACACAGATGCATGCATTCCAAGAGCAAAGTGCAATTTTGTCCCGCTGGATTCCACTTAGACACCAGAGCCGGAGCCGGAGCCGGAGCCGTGCTCGGTCCTGGAGCCATCCGTGAAAAACAGTGTTTGCCGAGCTTATTTTCTAAGTTTGAACACAGTTAAGCCTCTGGCAGCCCCACACTGTATCTTTTGTCAAGTACGACTCTGGATGGCGTGGAGTCAAGAGGCATCGCCAGGATCGTTGGATCGAAGTCCATGCCTACTCTGATCGTCCAATGCCGGAGAGGGGCCGTACCAATTCCCTTTGTATTACAGCAGATGGCCTTCAAGGCCTCTCCTTGGATGAAAACATCAAGTGGTGGTAGACTAATCAAAGCATCTAATGTCGCGTCTGAAGTAGTTGGAAAAGCTCCGCCGCAACAGATGGCCACAGTGCGTTGTAGTCTTGATAAGGTCCCTCTGATTCCCCCGAGAGCGAGTCTGCTCATCCACACCACTGTTGCATTAGTGATAATAGATTTTATTATAGCCGTGTAGATCCATAGGACCTTGCTAGGAGAAATACCCTACGTTTTCCCAAAAACACTCTTGCATTGCCAGTAGGCTGTCAGTGCTTTGGATGTCTTTGTTTCAACGTGTGAGGCGTTGCCTGACGCGTATTTTAAATATGCTTGGTTTTGTCAAGGGTCAATTAAATTTGAAGATATTAACGTTGTTAAAATGCATGAAATTGAACTTTGACCCTCGATATATATTTTTAAATGCCGAAAAAAAAAGTTTTAGTCCCATCGACAAGAAAGGTCTATTGAATGTAATTTTTGGCCCATTTCAGTGAAACGGTGCATTTTGTTTACTTATACCGAAAACCGGAAAGCGCGCGATCTAGTAATGGTTACAAATTCACTACAATCACACCAGTTTGAGTGTAGTTGATTTCCTGGCAGGGTCATTAAATTTTTTTTACATATTTTCACTGATTTATTGCTTTGCCAATTTAAGTATATGTATGTATATACATATAATTAAAGTATTAAAGTGTGACAGATTGGTTAATGGATTTGCCCAAATTGTGGCCATGGAAAATCCTAACTGTAACTTAGTAAATATTGTGCCCTATAATTGTATTTATTTTGCAATTTTCTGGTAATTGTGGTGAAAGTCTTTCTCATATCTACAGCGATTTGCTTTCAAAATGTATTTGCAATACAAAAAATAAAAAATTAAAAGAAAGCCAAAATACACATATACATACAAATTAAATAAAGTAAAAAGTGCTGTGAACTTTGCAATAGGTAAGAGGTCAATTTTCGGCAAAACAAAAAAGCGAAATTTTTGGCAATTTTTATTTATTTGCTATTATATTTAATGGTGAACATAAATTCAATGCATTTTGCCAACTTTCTTCGAAATAAATCAGTGTGAAAGCGCCAAAAATTTCCGAATCGAATTTCATATGTAGATACAAACAAACATTTACACCAGGAAAACCCTAATCAAAGATACACAGAGAGGAAGGACACACTAAAGTTTCAATGCCCAATATTGATAATATTTTTCTAAAAATGAAATGTGATGAAAGGAAGGCCGAACTAGGAAAAGAAAAATCTTTGCTGGAACTCAGCCAATGCGGGCAAGAAATGTCTGAGGGGTCTTCTTAAGCGGTTGCATAAGTCCAGCAGAGCCAAAAATGCGCTTCAAGAAAAACTGTTTTTAGAAAGGTTAACAATAGAAATAAATGTAAAAAAATTGTAAACATTGTTTATCAGTACCTAAACTTTATAAAAAAAATTATTTTATTTTTTTCACAAAAATTAGTATATACAAAATCACGTGACCCAAAGTACAACGAAAAAAAAGTTGCTCCCAGGTCTGCATCATTTCTGCTTGAAATGTTGATGGATCCGTAAAAAGTAAAAACAATTCTCGTAGAATGAAGTTTAATTTCGAAAAATTTTACAATTTACGGTATTTAAAAAAAGTATGCGTTCTACGTCATAAATGTCACACTTTAATTATGTTTATAAATTTTTTTAATAAAAATATCAAAAATCCGGAATATTTCGAATATTAAAAAAAACCGCGTCAAAAATTATTTAAAAATTAGTTATCATGCAGACCGTGCCGGAAAAAGTAGTTTCGAGAAAAACGAGCTTAAACTTTCAACTGCATTTTCGCTGCCTCAAATGAAGGACGCATCAAACTCTCATCTGGCAGTTACATTTTCTATCATAACTTTGTATCTATGGCGAATTTTACAATCGACTTCCACAGAAATACGCCTAAAACTATAAAGAATAATAATCTGTAAAAAAATCGATTTTTTGAAAATTCTGGGCGTATGTAACCCCTTAATAGATCGACGAAGTTTCACAACCGGTTCTCTATGAGGTATTTTCCAGAAATTTTACAGCAATCAGTTATCTGAAAAAGCGTATAGATTTCATTATTTAGAAAAATACTCGCATAATCCTGCCTTTAGAACAGCTCGACGTGAAAGGCATTACAGTGATTACGCAGGCGAATGATGGCTTATTCGATATTTGAAGGTGTATTTGACTGGAGGACGAGTAATAATAATAGTAATCTTAGGTTTTATATGGCATAATAGCTCGAAGTTCTCGGACCCCTACACTCACAAATTACTCTTTACTTCCTTTGTTCGCTTTAGATTAGAATATGCAACATTTATCTGGAGACCTTATCACCAATTTGCAACTAAGAGAAGATGAAGGCTCTCAGCTCGTTAAAATTGTCAAAATCTATCACTTCCTAGGATTCCCATTTAATTTCAATGAACTTAAAGTTTCTATAGAGCAGAAGGTCTACATTCTCACTGACTTTTGTTTTTAGTGTAACTAAAGGAGATATCAATTGTTCATTTCACTTTCATATTCCTACTAGATCTCTACGCAATACTTACCCATTTCAGCTTAAATTTCTTAACACTATTTAACACGAAAGAGTTCAATGAGATCTCGAGTACTACTCCGCTTGACTCTTCGGTTTCAAAGAATGAATTTCATAAATTTCTAGACTCTTTGTTTTCCTTGTTCACTCCTTTCGGGAGCATAGGGCCTCGACAAGACTTTTCCATCGTACACGGTTATGTGCTGTTGTTTTTGCGCCGTCCCATGTGATGTCGGCATCTGCTAGTTCGTGCAACATCGACTTTCTCCAAGTGCTTTTTGGTCGACCTTGACCTCTTCTCCCTTACGGGTTCCACTCCAGTGTCATTCTTGTGATGCTATCTGGTGGTTTTCTCAATGTGTGACCTATCCATCGCCACTTTACGCGTCGGATTTGCCTCAGTATGGGTTCCTCATTCGTTAATCTCCACATTGCGTCGTTACTGATGGTCTTTGGCCAATATATTCTGCAGATGATGCCAAGGCAGTTGTTAACGAAGAAGTTCTTATTAAAGCCTTTTTTTTCTGCCATTCAACAAGCATCTCACACGTCACCAAACGTCTCTGGATGTTCCACTCCTTCCCAGTTACCCAGTTGTAGTAACCTAAAAAAATCAAATTAAAAAAATTCTTCATTATTTAGGATGTCGCCATCGGATTACGCCAAATCAAAGAAAAAAAAATCACAAAATGGCTTCAACTTGAAAAAAAATTTTTTGCCCTCTTTTTTTACCTTTCCAAATTTTTTAAAAATACTTCAAACTTAAATTTTTCAAAATGCGAGGCAGGCGCGATAAACAGATGTGTAATAAAAAAAATTTATCAAACTTCAAAGCGATCGGATAAGTAGAACTTGAGATATCATGACGAACATCTCAAAACAAGTAGTTTTGAGAAAATCGCGTTTGAAGTTTGAGCAACAATTCCAATAGAATAACTTAGATCATAATATTTACTACTCATTCTGGATTAATCGGCGATATATTTCCAGGTATATATTATAGAAGTATGAAGTATATACATACTACTGTGGGAAAAAAGTAAGGTGAATTTGGTTGTAAAATGAAAAATCTTTATTTATTCTTGTAAATCAATTTCATCCCCTTCAAAATAATCCCCTCTCGATGAAATACACTTATGCCAACGATTTTTCCAATCCCGAAACATGCCAAATAGTCCATTTCCGGTATAGCCATCAGCACCTTCTTCGATTCAGCTTTTATTTCCTCAATCGACTCGAAACGCGTTCCCCGGAGTGGTCTCTTGGGTTTTGGGAAGAGCCAGAAGTCACACGGAGCCAAATCAGGCGAATACGGTGGTTGCGGAACGATATGCGTGGAATTTTTGGCGAAATGGTCACGAAGAACGAGTGCAGTGTGAGACGGTGCATTATCGTGATGCAAAAACCAAGAGTTGTTGGCCCATAATTCTGGTCTTTATTAACAGTTTGGCCAGGTGGAAGGAATTCATAGTGCACCACACCACGAAAATCGAAAAAATTGTCATCCTGACCTTTATTTTTGAACGGCCTCGCCTTTTGCACGATATTCCTTTGATTGATTGGTTGTTTCACGGTCGTAAGCATAAATCCAAGTCTTATCTCCCGTAATGATGCATTTGAGCTTGTCCTGATAGTCTGAAAGCATTGTTTCACACACATCAACGCGACGACTTTTTTCCAAGAAATTGAGAGTTGTACCAAACGAGATTTGACTTTTCGTAGGCCCAAATGGTCTTTCAAAATGGTTTTCACAGATCCTTCTGATATTCCGATCATATCAGTAAGGTCTTTAACAGTAAACCGACGATTTTTGAGCACTAACTCCTTCACTTTATTGACGTGTTGGTCATCTGTTGACGTCGATGGTCATCCGGAGCGCTCCAAGTCATCAACACGTTCTCGACCCTCTTTGAAGTCTTTGTACCACTTATAAACATTTTTCTGCGACATGGTCGAATCATCAAATGCCTTCTGCAACATGCTAAACGTTTCCGCAGGCGAAATTTTATTCCGCAAACAAAATTTGATGGCACTTCTCTGCTCAATCAAATCAGACATTGTAAAAATCGAAAAATTAACTCTTGGCCGTTTGGTAAACACAAGCGTAAATATATTACTGATAATGACATTCACATGAAAGTTGGCCCAGATGTTATTAACAGTGCTGCCAACTCATGAAAAAAATAACTAGAGCGAAATTTTAATCCCGCGAAGTTTGACAAATAAATTCACCTTACTTTTTGCCCACAGTAGTATATATGGTATAGAAAGTATAGAATAAATAAGGGTTGTGTGGGATACAAAAGATTTTCTTCAAAGAACGAGTCCTCAAGTCGTCCAGTAACATCTGCCGTTCATTGTGCGATTCGCTCCACTCGGCCGCCTTAGACGCCACGTCACCAAATCCGCTGTATCTCCGAAAATAATTCGAATTTTGAAAAATCCGTTAAAGGGCATATTTTTAAAGGTCTAAACTTTGAAAATATGCAAAAAAATTAATTTTTGTTCAAATTTCTAGAGCAGAATACCCCTTAAAAGGTAATAATGGAGCACGACTTCCCGCAAATGCTGTACGAACGTAGACATTTTTGACGTCAGAGAAAAGAGGATCTTTACGCTTCAAAACGAATGTCAACTACAGTGGTCGAGATCTCACATATACACCTTAAAGCAGCGACACCTCGTTTTCGAGGGCGGAAACTTATTCCCATATTAATAATAAATAGGCCAGAAATTTTCGATGACTCAAATCAAATTAAAATAAAGCACAAAACACGAAGAAGAAAATAACAAAAGCGGCATAAGCTTACCATAATTATTCTCTTAGCTGCATTATTAATTGATTTTTAATCAGAGGCTTTCGTATTAATTTGTGGAACATTGTTTACACTACGAAAAAACAACACACTTGCGGTCTTTACAAAAACAAAAAACGATAAGTAAATATAAAAAATTAAACATTGTTCGTACGAGAGGCGATAAAAAAATACAAAAAACTATAACAAGCAGATATTGTCAATTGAATTAAGCAAAAAACAAAAAAAATCCAAATGAACGAAAAAGAAAAACTGAAAAATACCGTCAATCAGTCAGTTATTTAGTGTGAAGCAAAAAACTTTCCCACAATACTTACAGACAGTTGGGAAAAAGCAGACTCGTGCATCTGAGCGCCACATAATTTACGAGCGCCTGACGCATTGGGTGACAGCCTCTGTGCGGTGCAGCTGTCAGTCGGTGTAACTGCCTCCTCCTTCCCACCTACCGCACTCGTTTATAACAAGGGGAAAAAGTAAAAAATACATATATATATAATTAAACAAACCGCAAATGCTGCAGCAGGCAGTCAAGTCTCAGTGGAGTGGAAAAGAGGAGGCGTGCGCAGAGAAAGGAGAGTGCAGGATAAATGGAAAGAATTGACTTGCAACAGCAACATTGGATTGAGGCGGTATGCATATGTGATTGCCTATAGCAATAACAAGAGCAGCAGCAGCAGCAACAAAAGCAACAAGCAGCTTAACCGCAACAACAAAAGTCGAGATTTAACATCTGTCATGTGATTAAGCTGCGAACGCGCGCATATTTTGTTTTTGGTTTTTTTTTTTTGTGTTTTTTTTTCTTTAAGTGTAAATTGAAAGTTTGGCGTACTGATTCACCGAATGACCGGTGCACCGCTGCATGGTCGAAACATGTTTCCGCGGATTCGTCAGCTGGCTATAAGTCGCCGTATCGGGCAGTGAAGCTGAAAATTAACCCAATTTTTAGGCGGCGCATAGATTTTTTTTAGTATTTTTTTGTTCTTGTTTTTGCTTTTAGTGAACAACAGTGATTGATGATCACGCGCATTACTGCTACACTAATACCTGTGCGCATTGCGTATTTGCGGTATTTGTGTTGCGTGCACTCATCGAAGAGGGGGGTAAAGGATAAGTGCACAAAAAATGCAGTGAAAATATTTACTACTCAAACGCTTGCAAATGCTTCAAACTCATTAGCGCTTGTGCTTTCAAGTGACATACTCAAGGGATCGCGCACAAGCAACGTAAAACGCAGCCGCTTGCCTAGGTAAGGCGGTAGGAAAGGCGGTAGAAGAGAACGGGGCGTTGTGGTGTTCACGAGGCAGGAAAGAAAAAAAAGAATACTTGTTAATAAATAAATATAAATAGGCACCGACAAATCAACAACTCATTAACTGGCTGACCGACAGTTGGACTAACAAAGCGTCAGCTGAACAACAACCATCTTACAATAGCAACATCAACAATTGTTGGTCGGCGAGCAGGCGAGCGCATCGTCCAGGCAGTCATGTGGCTTAATGGCTTTCTAGAGCCTTTCACTTTCACAGCCAGGTGGAAAAAAAACATACGTAAATACTCTTAAATAAACAAATAAGCTGCATTTTGGCGCTTGTGACTTACTATGCATTTATAAGTGTGTATGTATGTATGTATGTATATATGTATTCCTACGCAAGTCATAATGCAAAACTTCTTGTTTTTTACACTTCTTGCTGTTGCTTTTCTTTGGAATTCATTCATTGATGCTTGCCTGGGTTGAAAAGTGATAATTATAGTTGTAGTTGTACTGAAGTGGGAAATAATGAGGTAGACGCAAATTTCCATTAAAGGTCGGACTTTTTTTGTGAAGAACTGCAGGACACTTCTGAGTTCTCAAGACTTAGAAAATGTCTCGCCAAGGAACCCTGCAAACAAAGCTTTTTGCAAAGACCAGTTGGCAGCTTCACAGAAATAGGGCAGAAAACACTTGAATATCTCATGCAAACACGCTTCCCTGGATGCGAAGAATGGACGAACAATGTACAAAGTTCTAGCCTTTCTGGAATTCAAATACATGAACTTACAAGGGTGATTATCTGTGAGTCTAAGGTAACCAGGCACCTATGCATCAGTGGTCTGGATGAGGAGACTCTCTTTCGTGGGAGTCAGGAGGACCTTATCAAGACTACAACGCACTGTGGCCATATGTTGCACCGGAGATTTTCCGACTACTTCAGGCCCGGCATTAGATGCTTTGATTCGTCTACCACCACTTGATGCTTTCATCCAAGGAGAGGCCTTGAAGGCCATCTGCAGGCTGAAACACAATGGAAACTGGTACGGCCCCTGTCCGGCATTAGAAAGAGAGAAGGCATGGGCTTCGATCCAACGATTCTCTCCATGCCTCTTGACTCCATGCCATCAAGAGTCGTACTTGAAAAGAGATACTGCGTGGTGCTTCCAGAGGCTCAATTGTGGTCAAAATCTGAAAATAAGCCCGGCAAACACTGTTTTCGCATTTTAACGGATGGCTCCAGGACCGAGCACGGCTCCAGCTCTGGCATCTACGTGGAATCCAGCGGAACAAAACTGCACTTTGCTTGCATGCATCTGTGTTTCAAGCGGAGGTGTATGCTGTTCAAGAAGCGGAGGTTGTTGTGGAAAACAGAAGGAGAAGCAGATCTATATGTGTCTGCAGCGACAGCGAAGCTGCGCTCGTGGCCTTAGAAAGTCCCCAAACCACATCAAGGGTAGTCGAGTCCGGAAAATCCAGGCTAAACTATGTCGGCTATGTCATAATTTCCTGATGCTAAACGTGTGCTGGACTGCGACTAGCTTGAGCGTAATTGTGGAAATCAATAGCTCGCGGTCTCTGGCTATTAACTGCATGGCCTCGAAACGTTCTGGCCAAAACTGAATCTTAAAACCAAATACCGGCTTGGATTCAACAGGTCAACTATCAGCGTTCTCAGAGATGTTATAGCGGGTCACTTCACTATTGGCACCCTAACTAGCAGAATGGGTGTACCTCACAATTGCTTCTGCAGGAATAATGAAAATGAAGAAGAAATTGAGTCGATACAACACTTCCTCTGTCAATGACCTCCACTTCAAGAAAAGCCATGCCAAATATCTTGACGATTATTTCTTTGAGGCCCTGGGAAATTTTTGTAAAATGCCTTACTGGAGGGACTAGTTACCTACTAGTTTCATAAAAGGATTTACGTGGTTTAAGTAATTTAGTTTCAGGTAATTTAGATATCATACCAGGCTTTAGGGCCCTCGAGTGTCTTGTCTTAGACAAACAACCTGGCTAACCTGACCTGACTTCAAACTTGCACTTTGTTACACTAGAATTAAATGGGCTGTAAAACTGTCCACCGGAAAAAAATTAAAATTCTGAGTAGAAAAATTGAAAATTTATAGAAATTTGTTAAAATTCTGATTTGCTGAGTAGAAAATTCGAAAATTTGTAAAAAGTTTGATGAATTTTTTTCTAATATTGTACAAAGTTTGAAATTTTAAATTTTGTTATAATACTTTTTCTGCGGTGTGAATAGTATTTTCGGAAGAAAAAAAAAAAGCATGAAACACATTGTGAATATTGAAAAAAAAGTCATTGTGCCAGAACATTTTTGACTGACTAATGTTTCGCCTTAGTCAATTTAATCGTAGATTGGACGACTAGGAAAAATTAAGCTTAATCCAGTTACATCCAATGGGGAAGAGAAGACTTGTGCCTAAACAAATAGTGTCACAATGGGTGTACAGGCCTCATTGTTTCCTTTTACGAGCTTATAAAGAGTAACCTCACCTACTTCTAATTAGACCAACTGAAATTATGGCTGATAATTTATCTCATACAGTTGGCAAGGTAACAACGCCCACCAGCAACTCACTGTGCCAAAACTTTTTTGACTTACTGTAAAGTTTTTACTACTTTTTCGCTTTTTTTGATGGCTTCAACTCCCATGCAAGCGTGATGCGAAAATCATATCACCAAATTACACAAGAGGGACATAATCCAAAATTTTTTTTTTTATTTTAATTATGCAGAAATTGTCACCAGTTCGTTTTTTATAATGTGTAAATAATTCTGAGTCTATAAGACTCTATACCCGTTCCTGCACCACAATCCATTTTAGTGGCATCAGTTTAAACTGTAGTGTCGCGTTACCCTATTTCTCCTTAAATGGGAAGAAAGTGGCAAAATTCCTATTGTATGTTACCGCCGCGATAATGTAATCAGTTCTCTCTGAGGTGTACTGAGTTTGTCGTAATGATAAACTGACATGGCCATACGATTTTTCTTTCCAGCGCCCGCATCATTTGAGGGTTTAGGGGTAGTCAAAGGTCCGATAAAATTGTGATTTTTTTGCTAGTTAGTTGCTTTATTTAAAAAAATAAAAACATAGCATTAATACATCATGTTTCCGCAACAAAATTGAGCAAAATTTAAAAAAAAAAATAGTAATTGTAAAAGTTATCGCTGTTTGTGTGGAGCCCGTTTCTCCAGAAGTCCCTTGCGGTGATCATCACAAGCCCTTGGAGACTCTTCTAAAATCAATCGGACATATAGTTTAGGAAATAGTTTTCGGATTTTCGAGAAAAAAATCGACAATTAATTGTTTAAAAAATCGAAATTTTTGAAAAAAAAATCCTTCGATCAGGCACGAGTTTTTTATGTTTTTCAAAAGCTGTATAAATTTTATTGGAAACTACCAAACAGTTTTTAAGTTACAGTGATCACCAATTCAAAAAGCATAGTTTTGAGAAAAACGCATTTAAAGTTTTGCTATCGAACTCCGGAGCGCTCTAGCGCCCTTTGATAATTTTTGAATAATTCGAAAAGTATTTGTCGGATTCACTTTAAATTTTCACGCACCATTTTTAAGATACTATTTATATTTTAAGGAAATGCAAAAAAAAAAACAATTTTTTGAAAATTCTGACTACCCTTAACCCCTTAACCTAAATGCCCTCACGGCTGCCATCTTCTTGATATGCAGATCTATCGGAAAAACGTGTGTCAGTGCATTGAGAGCCTGCCTAAACATACTTAGTAAATTAAAAATAAATTTTAATTTTAAATAATATTTTTTTATTATAATTTTAAATTTAAATCTTTAGAGGCGATTTTCTTGAATTTTTCAACTTTTTGGCTTATGACTATATTCAAGCAAACGAGCGATATGACAACAAGCGAACCAACTTTTTACTATTTCTTAAGCGAGCAGCCGTAAGATTCATAGTGCGACTGCTGTACAGACACTGCCTGTTAGCCGTACGTGCATAAGGTTTTAAATGGAGGCTGACATGTGCAAAAAATTGCCAGCCAGTTCAACCTAACCTATTCTACATATAAGTAATAAAGAAAATAGAGCACCTAACTTACCTTTATTAGCCTATTAAACACAGCAACTCGCACAACACAACTCGCCAAACAGCTGAGACATAAGCGCATTTTTTTGCACAGTGCAGGTGCAATGGAGCGTAGAAGTTGGTGCGAGTCGTTAATACGACATGACCATATTAATTGCGCGTTTTGTACAAAAAATGAATAATTGAAATAATATTAAATTAATATTATAACAACAACAACAGCAATCAAGTGCATATAATGCAGCAGTTTAGCCTGGGAAATATTATGCGCTGCTATCGCCAGTGGAAGGAGACTAGTTTTTGTGCACCAACAGACACTGAGGCAGACTACGAGTCGACTCGTCGATGTTCGGCCCAAGTAATAGCGTGGCGTGAGAGGTGTGGACTATAAAACGGTCAGCAAATGTATGCACTCTAATAGCCACGCTCACGGGCAACCTGTGTGCTACGCCAGATGTGCGGAGAATGGAGACCGGCTATCGAACCATTAAATGACGTTCGCAACGAAGATTTATAGCGTATTCAAGAATGACTTTGACGGTATATTAGTGGCGAACACGCGCACAAGCGGCAGAACATAAACATTTGGGCAGGCTAGGCCGCCTGCCTAACATGCGGGCAACAGCGCAGCCTCACTGCAAAGCCACACAAAGGCGAGTTGCACTGACTGGTAGTCAGGAAATTGAAAAGGAGAGAGATAGACTGTAGGCGAAATGGTTTGAAAAAATAACAATAAATAAATAGAAATAAAAAGAAAAAATAGAGTTACAATTAAATGCAAAAGGCGAACCGGCTTTGGCTAAGGAAAAAACAATTAAATTGGCTACAGCAAATAAAATACAAAAAGAAAACAAAAAGAAGCAAATTAACATTAAATTGCCATTTAATAAAAATAATAAAACATAGCAAAAGTTAAAACATGGAAAGCCTGCGGGAAAATCAATACGTGCCACATGTGACATACAGTTGCCGCTGAAGCGATTAAATAGCCAAATAATGAACAAAGCGCACAGGTTGTTGCTCGCCCAGATCGCTTACTACTCGCTTTTATGATTGTCAATAAATGTGTTCGCTGTCGCTGATCAACTTTGTTGTTGTTTTTGGTTTGCTCCTATTGCTTTTGCTTAGTGCCGGCAAATGTTACACGACACAGCAGACACGCTGACACCACCAGCCAGCCAGACCAACAAAACTGTCAGGGAACTACAAGCAAATGTGCGCTGCGGCATATATGTTAGTGTATAGCCGATAGGTGCATATGAGAGTGGGAAAGGTAGGGGTTAAAGATTGCTGCAGGAGTGGTGCTAATGCGCCTTCAAGCCTCTGCGCCTGCAATTCTACATGCAGCAAGTGAAGCAGTGCCACAGCTGAACCGAAAAGTTGAACGACTGCAACGCCTGAAATTCAAATCGGCAAATATGAGTACCCATTCACATACATACAAACATGTTTGCGCATTAAAATATTGCACTTATATGAGTTAGCAATCTGCTGAAACGGCCACATGGCTAGAACGGCTTTGGCGACAGCATAAAAACATACAAAACACATCTTGGTGGCGTTGCCGTGGTACAATAAATTTTTTTTTTTTTGTTTTTTTTTTGTTTTTTGGTAATGAAATGTCACATAAATCTCAGCAAAAACAGCAAGGTGAGCTGCAAGCTTGGAGCAGGAGGAGCTGCTGAAGCGAAAAGTTGCGGCCACAAAGTGCATTGACGGCTACTACAATCAAATGCAATGTTTCAGTGGTAAGACTCTGCACGAATTGAATAGGAAACCAGCTTTAACAGCTTTAAAAGTGATCTAGAGTTATTCATTCTGCAAAGAAAAGCATTACTTACGACTTAGAATAAAATTAGGTTGCGGGTGCCGCGCCTAAGAGGACAAAAACCCCACATAAGGCTAAAGAGTCTACGTCTCGCACAACTGGAGGCGTAGCTGACCACATAGGTTAGGAGAGCTTATAATGGCTGCCACTCTTTATGAAAAGGAAGAGGGACACACACCACAACTTGATGCTTTCATCCAAGGAGAGGCCTTGAAGGCCATCTGCAAGCAGAAATACAATGGGAACTGGTACGGCCCCTATCCGGCATTGGAAAACAGACAAGGCATGGACTTCTATCCAAAGCTTATCTCCATGCCACTTGACTCCATGCCATCAAGAGTCGTACTTGAAAAGAAATACTGCGTGGTGCTGTCGGAGGCTCAATTGCGGTCAAACTCTGAAAATATTCCCGGCAAACACTTACGGATGGGCTCCAGGACCGAACACGGTTCCAACTCTGGGTCAACGTGGAATCCAGCGGGACGAAACTACACTTTTCTCTTGGACTCCTTAGCTAGGATGGGCTTTGAGGACCACCTCTTTGGCACGGAGCCCGTTCTGCCACTCCCATCTGCAGCCATCAAAGCCACGGTTGGTAAATAGCAGGCTGAGAGAGTCTGCAGATGGATGTTGGCTGTCATGTCCGACCGACCGTCGCAAATCCTCCTGTCATTAAGCAGGAGGGACTGCAGACAGCTGATTGGACTAATGACGGGCCACTTTCTATGGGCGAAGAAGCTTGTGAAGAGTAGGTGACACGGTGGACCACTTCCTGTGTGTCTGCCCGGCCTTCGATCGAATCAGGTTTGAGGTCTTTGCCACTGATGTGTTAAGAAGCGGCGACCTTGGCTCCTTGGCACCAAAAGATCTACTCAGATTTCTTCGGAGGTCGGGTAGATTTAAAGAAAATTAAAAAGGAATCCGAGCGCAGTACAATGGACTTAATTGTGTCTGAGTACTGTACTTGCTAGTTGTCTGGACAAAAAAGGTCTGTAGGCCTATTGTAATGCTACATATTTGGACGTAAGTTTCCGCCTTTCTCTATCAAATGACTACGGGGTTCCACTTAAGTCTACCATACATCCAAAGAAGTAAGCGTTTAGACAGCGATGCAGAGAAAAAAAAACAGAGAATGGCAGAGTACATTTTGCAACATTATCACTTCCTCGCAGCTATGACAGTAATCATTTGAGGGAAACCCCCACACGCCATGGGGGTCCATTGGAATCGTCGAAACTCTTAGGGTTGTTCGTTAAGAACCTGGTTACTTTGACTGCAGCCTGACATATTTTAGCGAAGGTGATTATTGAGCGGGCGAGGTTCATTATGCTAGTGAGAATGTTACTGCCATGTCATAGATCTCGACTTGAAAAACATTGCAAGGGTTTGGATATCCGTGAAATGAACTGTCAATGAGAGCTGCTGCAAAAAGACGATGGTTTTTGTTCGTTAATAGTTCTATTTTGTATCTGAGAAGACGGAATCGCTTGAAATGATATCAGACAACCAATCGCCTCTGCCGGAGGCTAAAGTTATGGTTAAAGTCAATCCGCATGAACTGATAGTCTCAGCTTCTATGGGCTTGTACATTTAACCGCCACCTAATCGGCTTATTTCATACTCGTTGTCTGTGTAAGGATAAAGTTCATACACTTCCTCTTCCGCAACTCTTAAGATTCATCAATAAATCCAAGAGATTTGTCGAAGAGTGACCTCAAACTAACTTTTCCGTCTTACCACCCACATTTTATCTTTCCTAACAGTTTAACTTTCAGTATGGGAGTTCGCAGTAAGAATAACTCTGAATAAACCTTCCGAAAGTGCTTTAAAGACTCTGAATTAAGTAGTTCATTTTTGGCGCAACCAGTTTCTTCCAAAAGAGGCTTCAGTTAAAAGTTGTTCAGTTAGCAGAAGAAGCAATGAAAAAAACATAACTCTAAAAAGCTTCCATTCGTAAGAGCGATAAATTGGTAGCTGGTGTAAGGTGGTGGATCCACAATGAAGCTGAAAATAATAAAACAAAATTTAAGCCGAAATAGTAGCAGTGGTGACATTAATCTGCAAAACCACCGCCACTGCCAACGCCAAGCAGCGATTACAATAAATTGTGCCACTCAAATGTCGCACATCGATATTATTTTTATATTGGCCACAATGACTTGGATATAATTTTCACAAACTTACCACCGCATAGCCTTACACCCATAAAATTGCACATGTAGACATATATACTTGCACCACAAACACGTAGCTATTAAATTATAAACACATGACCATTAAATTCGTGAACGGCAGCGTGTCGGATATGTATGGCAACACCTACCAAAAATGAGTGCGGCTCATTTATAGTATAGCGACAACTGCACGTTGCATAAAATGAAAAAAAAATCAAAGCAGATCAAGTTTTTTACTACAAAAATAGTACTAAAAAATTGCATCCTAATGTTTTGCTTTGCACGCCTGGCACTCAACCCATTCATTAATTCGATATTTTCAACGCAATTTGGCCTATGGAATTGGGGTTTGTCTTTGCGGCATACTTGAACATGCAAGTATATGTACATGTGTATATGACTGTACGTATGTATGTAGGTAGCAACGCAATAGCTGGCGGAAAGTTGTTGGCTAGAGGTGCAGTAAAATGCTCACGGTGGCACAAACAGTAAACGGCTGTACGAGGTGTTTTATTATAACTTCTTTTTCAAGCTGCATATCTCAGCCAGTTTGTTCTTTATGAGCTGTGTGGCTTGGGAATGTGTTGGTGCAGGTTTGTTTTTGTCATTTTAAGCAATTTTTTTTAATAAATAATCATAGAATTTCATGTAAAGTTATTATACTGAATCGATAATCCATTTGGGAATATTAATCAAGTAATGGTTTGCAATGGGTTCTGAGGACAACTTCTTTGACCCGGAGCCCGTTTTGCCACTCCCTTCTGCAGCCATCAAAGCCACGGTTAAACGGGTTACTCTAACCCACAAGCGAGCCTGGTAGGCTATGAGAGGCTCCAGATGGACAAAACTGATGTTGCCTGTGATGTCCGACCGACTTTCGCAAATCCTCCTGTCATTAAGCAGAAGGGACTGTAGGCAGCTGGTTGGACTGATGGCGGGCCACTTTCTATGGACGAAGCACATGGAAAAGGTAGGCGTCTCAGACAGTGCATTCTGCCCAGTATGTGGAGAGGAAGATGAAAAAGCGGACCACTTCCTGTGCGTCTGCCCCGTCTTCGCTCGAATCAGGTTTGAGGTCTTTGGCACTGATGTGTTAAGAAGCGACCACCTTGGCTCCTTGGCACCAAAAGATCTACTCAGATTTCTTCGGAGATCGGGTAGATTTAAAGAAAATTAAAAGGGAATCCGAGTGCAGTACAACGGAATTAATGTTGTCTGAGTGCTGGACTTGCTAACTGTCACATTCTTCCATACAAAACTTATTTTTATAAAGCGTGACACTCTCTAATTACAAAAAAAAACACTCAGAAAAACGCTTGGAATTTGAATTATTCAGTAGCTTCACTTTGACAGCAGAAAAACAACAACCTGCCAGAAATTTAGTTCATGGTTAGACATTTGTAAAATGATTTGCGTTTTATTTGACTAATGTTGGGGAATATTATTATTATTAGGGATTCAACACTGCCACCTGGAAGCTCCATGGCATCCCTATGAAATATATAAAGCATTCGAAAATCTTTGAAAATCAAATAATCAGTCGCAGCATTGATCTCAATTAGACGCCTGCCAGCTGCGATTTGACGGCATTATATCATTTCTTGTGGCGCGCTGGTAGATGCTACGCCTTCGCTTTAAATGTTCAAACATGAAATCGAAGCTGTCTCTGGTGAGTTAAGTACTAAGGCTTCCAGATATGTACTAAGAAATTTACGATTGACAGCAACAGCTACTCTAAATCCAGCCGTGGCAGTCAATTGATTGAAATCTGTGAATTTTTAGCAAAACAACTCAAGTGGCTTTAACTGATTCTGTTTTAAGGTCAATAAACTTTGACCTTCCGCAGGAAAATTTAATATTTTAATCAACTTTACTTAAGATGGTCACGAGTGCCTTACACGCCTTAAAGGCCCTTGCATCATTTGAAATGATGTTTTTTGGGTGTTTCTTTAAAAACGTGTAAAACGGAAACGAAAAACCGATTTTTTATTTTTGTTTAGAATATTTTATTTTTTGATGCACTGTTATAAAATAAAATAAAATTTCGTCCCATACGAGGTTCGTTCAAAAAGTTGCCAGTCTTCAAAACAAGGTCTTCCAAAAACAGGTATGTCGCTGGGGATACGGATTCCGGGACTTTCAGTTGTGTGAATTAAAAAAGACAAAAAGGTTTTTGTTTCTTGTCGTTATCGTGTGAATTACAATCTTTAAGAAAAATAAAATTTGACAAAATGGCGAACGTTCATATGAAAAACCGTTTTTTGACTCTTTTTTTCTTTAAAGGTCCGAAAAAAATACTAAAAACTTTGTTTTCCGAATGATCGTAGTTCACACCATAACGACATTCATACTAAACAAGAACCTTTTTGTCTTTTTGATTTCAGCTATGGCTAGGAATGATCAGTTGATTGAATACTTCAAGAAAAGCTTGTAATTTAGTGCTTTAGTGATAAAAGTACTTAGTCGATTTACGTTTGTTATATTAGGTTTTTTCGTTTTTGTTTTTTTTAATTTTTTTTATTTTTGCTTTCAATTTTTTATGTTTTTATATTATATATTTTTTTATTTATTTATATTATATTTAAAAAATTTTTTTTTGTTTTTATGTTTTTTTATATGTTTTTATATGTTTTTATTTTTTTTTATATATTTTTTATATTTTTATTTTTATCCTTTCAGTTTGTTTTTGATTTTTTAAATTTTTTTATTTTTGCTTTTATTTTTTTATGTCTTTTATATTTTTTTTATGTTGTTATATATTATACTTTATTTATTTAATATTTTTAGTATTTTTTATATTTTTACACTTTTTTATGTGTTCTTTAATTTCTTTTATGTTTTTTTATATATTTTTTATTTATTTTTTTTATTCTTTTTATATCTTTCTTTTTATATTTTTTAATTTTTTTATGTTTCTTATATTTTTTTTATTAATTTTATATGTTTTTCACATTTTTTTATTTTTTTTGTGTTTCTTTTTATATTTTTTTATGTTTTTATATATTTTTTATTTTTTTTTTATATCCTTCTTTGTATATTTTTTTATGTTTCTTATATTTTTTTATTTTTGTTTTGTAATTTTTTATATTTTTAAATTTTTTATGTTTTTTTTAATATTTTTATTTCTTTTTATGTTTTTTTTAATTTTTTTTTTAAGTTTTTATTGTATATATTTTTTATTTATTTTTTTATACCAATTTTATATATTTTCTATGTTTTTTATAATTATTTTTTTATTTTATTTTTTTTTCTGTTTCTTTTTATATTTTTTTTTTTTCGTTTTTATATACTTTTTATTTTTTTATGTTTTTATATATTTTTTATTTATTTTTTTTTATATTCTTTTTATATTTTTTTTATATTTTTTTATATATTATTTTTTTACTTTTTTATGTCTTTTTGTATTATTTTTATGTTTTTATATATTTTGTTATATTATTTTATATGTTATTCTTCTTGTTCCCGCGCATGAAAAGAAAGCTGGAGGGGAGGCGTTTCGACTCCATCGAGGTGATCCAAAAAACTGTGACAGCCGAATTGAACGCGATTCCGGCGGATGAGTTTAAAAAATGTTTCCTGCAATGGTAGGACCGCACCCAGCGGTGTATTGACGCTCAAGGTCCTATTTTGAAGAATATTAGTTGTATAAGCAAAAAGGTTTAATAAAACTGCATAAAAAAAATAAGGCTCATTACTTTTCAATCAAACCGTGTATATATTTTTAAATTTTTTTTTTTTTACCTTTTTTTGTTTTTTATATTTTATATTTTTTAATGTTTTTTTAATCTCTATACTATCTCTCTCAAACCAAAGTATATTCTTGTTCTTGGCATTTACTTCTTTTTTCTCTGCCTATTTATTTGTAGCCGCTTTTTGTTTGTTTAACTATATTAAATGTCCATAAATCATGTTGCGCAGACATGAGCAACACGACTCATATTCGATATGGCGTGTTGTTGTAGAAAAAATAATAGATGCTCGTACTTTTCGAAGTATCCATAACTAAGTGCACTTCAATAATTCTAAGTTCACCAACAACACTTCATTCATATATGCACACAATCATACATACATATACATATATAACGAGTATTCTACCCGCAATGATTTACGGTGATTTACTATAATGTAGTCGGATTTTGAACGCATTGCTATCTAATGATTTTGCGCTACTTGCATGCATACAACTTAATATCATATTTTACTTGGTTACGCCAAAATACACAGTACCAATAATCGTTTGTGGGCCTACATGCATAGATGTGCTTATACGTATATATACTAGTGCACATTTGCAATCCATGCCACATTTAATTTATGCAAAGCCACGTTTTATGTTCCATTGCTTGTACGCTTTTATAAAGCAATTATTGCAAAATATTACTTACATATCTTAAGTTCTGTGTTCGCCTCTATAATTCTCTAATTGTGTGCACATATTTGTGTATCGATGCATATTTACGGTTTCCAGTTGCATGCCTCAGTACTGCTGTGCTGTCAATTAATTGTCAATTAGGGTTAACAGTTGACCTTTGCATAAATCACATTGAATTTGTTTTAAGTTAATTGGATTGGTGTAACTGTTGGCCTTGGTGTCGCTGTTGTTGGTATTAGGAAATGAATGCAATCTATCGACAGCACCTGACTTAAATGTTGTTTAGTGTAATAAGTGTTGTTGTTTTTATTTTTTTGTTATATTTTTTGGGCTCATACTACTTATAAACATATATTGGCATTTAAGAATTTCCAACCAGGGTGTGAGAAAAATAAAATTATTTTTACGAGTGTATTAAATACTTCACTGCAAAATAATAAAAGCACCATATATTGGTAAGTTTTGGCTATACATTTCTTAAATTCAACTATTTTCTATTAAAGTATAGTTCAGTCCGTTCATTATCGAACGTATTTTGCTCATTAATATACTTTTAAATACTCAATACTCGACGTAATTGTATAACGCTTCAAAAAATTCAATAAGAATCATTAATAAAAATGTAAAAAAAGTAATGAGAAAAATAAAAATTCTATAACAAACACCATCTTAATCCAAATTTCAAGCTTTGTACACGATTCATAAAAATTCGACACATTTTTGTCAAAATTCCAAATTTTTTATTATAATAGAATTAAAAAGAAAACATAGGGTACGCAGTTTTATAGTACCCAAGTTTAGTTTTTTTATTTATTATATTAGTTTTTTATTTTTATATAAAAATGTTTAAGTTGAAGAGGCTCAAAATTCTTGTAATTTTTTGATATTTTCTTTCTCTGACAGGAGGTTACTGAATCCCCTTCTTGTTTTTATTTCTCGAAAGCTATATTACGTCTTCCTACATGAATTACAGAGGAGTTTATCTATTTACCAATTTAAGATTTAAATGCGTTTGCCCACATATCGCACCCTAAATACAAAAGGGTCACAACTCAAAATGTTCCTTCTGCTCAAATATGAACGAGACGTTATCAATAAAACGGTCCGCGGATGACATATGGCAAAAATAAATTTTTGGTTTTTTTGTTAGGACTGTTATAAGCTTACATGGCAAATTTCAGCGTGATATGTCACATAGTTTGTTTTCTGTGGTACTGTAAACAAGTCAAGCTCGAGTGTGGAAAATTTTGAGTTGTGACCCTTTTGTATTTAGGGTGCGATATATTCACCATAGGGATGTCATGTCGTATACGTAACATTATTAATATCTGCATAGAGACGCCTTTTGCATTACATTAGCTGCCTTCGATTCCCTGCTTTACTGCTCGTCAAGCGAAAAATCTGGGCGCTTGTAAAAGCATCAACAGCTTAACTTGGTGTTTAGCCTCTTAGCTCAGAAGCGAAATGCTTAGACCAGTGTTTTTAAATATAAGTAGGAATATTTAACGGATTTTGTTTATTCTTACCAAATTTAATTGCATATTTTTAACTTGTATAATTTTAAATGTATTTTGTATCGTTTAATGACATGAAGGTTTTGCTAGTGAAGGCCTCCAGTAAAATTCTTACAAATTAGTTTTTTTTATTATTACAAACATAGATACAATATAAAATACATACATACACTGTTTGTTGACACTGCAACTAGTTACACATAAATTAACGAGCAGTACAATTTTAGTAGCATAAAGAGAACTTTGTGAAGAGATTTTCATAGTCCCTTCCTTAAGATAACAGCCATCATGTGGTTTGATTCGATGGAGTCGTCGGGTTAGGCCTGAGGTGTTGAGGAGTTTGTTAGCTTCCTCATTCACGTGCCTTTGAAGCCTGAGGGAGTGGGCTTCTGCTTGTTTTTTAATTTCTTCAGCGACTTTAGGAATCTTGAGGTCTCGATGAATATCTTTATTGCAAACAAGCCAAGGTGAGTTGAGAATATCTCGAAGGATTTTATTCTGGAGTCGTTGAAGTATATTTATATTACTTTGACTGGCGCAACCCCATAGTTGCGTGCCATAGGACCACACAGGCTTAATAATTTGTTTATATTATAGATATTTTGTTAGATCTGGATAGTCGTAATCCTCATTTTTATTACCTTCAGATGGATTTCATGCCGTTAAAGTTTTATATGCTCCTTCCATCTAAGCTTAGCATCGAGCGTTATGTCAAGGTATTTTGCAGTGTTTGCATGTGGAATTGCGGCACCTAGCAGTATTATTGGATACTGATTCACTTTTTTGTTGGTGAAGTTTACATGAACTGACTTGGCATTGTTAAATTTTATGCGCCAAGTCTTCGTTCATTCTTTAATAGCTTTCGTTGTAATTTCAATTTTTTTTTTTTTTTGAAAGATTTCTTGAAGTTAAGGTCAAAATGGTCCTCTCATGTGCTAATGGGTTAAACAATTCTACGAAAATATTTCCTGTGAAATTTTACTGCATATATATGTAAATATGAGCTATCGTTTAATTGGGTTTAAAAAAACCGGCTCCGAGTATCAAAAATGTAGTACCATAAATGAGCTGTTTCACGCTTTTGGGCATAGCAAATAGTCTCCTTCTCTCAAGCAGCAGCCGCTTTTTTGTAGTGGTAACTGCTGCCAATAGCAACAATTTCCATCTCTATGCCATTTACCATTTTTTGTTTCCGCTGTTCTATTATTCTTCTGTCGAGATAGAGAAATTACTGATATAGAGAATTTGGTATATCTACCTAGCACCACCACTTTTATCGACTGTTAGTTTGTAGTAAGTCATCGATAGCTTCTTCCATGTTGACTGATTCTACGCATGTTTTACAGGCAGAAGTATTCACTACCAACGAAAGCTGCTACCTTTTGGAGCGCAGTAAGCCACGGTACGTCCAAGACCAGCGTATCGCTATTATTTTTTTTTTTTCTTTTTTAGATAGGCAAACTGATGTTGTTGTTGTTTCTGTTGTAGCAGTATACTTAACGCTGCCAGTGTAGTGTATATAACCGGTCATCTTCGTCTAGCTCACCTAGCGGTAGGCCCAGGAAACTTGCTGTTTCGACAGGTTGGGTCCGCAGGTAGAGGGGTGTTAGATGAGTGAGTTTGATGGGGCGGGTGAAAAGGTGGTTTGTGTTGTGCGAGGTGCCTTCACATGCTGAACACATGTTTAGTATATCAGGGTTAATTCTGGATAGGTAGGAGTTTAATTTGCTGCAGTATTCAGAACGTAAATGTGTCAAGGTTACGCAAGTCCCTCGGGGTAGCTGGAGCTCTTCATCTGCTATGGGCTCTTCATCTGCTATGGCTAGTTGGACACCAATTACGGCATTCGGTGGTCGGGAGCTTAAGAAGTTGGTAAATGTCTCCCGATTAATGTCGTTAATTGTCTGTCTAAAACTGTAGTTCCAGTAGTTGTTGATTTATTTTATCCTGTCAGACTGATATTTTTGCTTGGTGTCTGCCACCACCAAATCGAGGGTGGTAAAGCATCTCAAAGCCCTTTT
This sequence comes from Anastrepha obliqua, assembly GCF_027943255.1. NCBI lineage: Eukaryota > Metazoa > Arthropoda > Insecta > Diptera > Tephritidae > Anastrepha > Anastrepha obliqua. The sequence continues at coordinate 107,348,595 of NC_072894.1, read as the reverse complement.
GATTAGTTTTTGCAGTCAGCTTTTGGCAGACTTTATTTGGATTCGTGGCCACTGTAGGATCGCATCAAACGAAGTCGGCGATTAGCAGGCGTGAGAGTGTTTCACGATGACCACAAGCGAGGATTAGACCGCAGTCTCAACATAGGTTAGGTTAGGCTCAAGCGGTTGTCCTATGAGACTCACTAAGGCTCATAGCCCATTGTGATGCGCGTGGAGAGCTTGTCCCTCTCTCTCCTAAAACCAGTGTGTGATTTTCAAAAATTTTAGAATATCTCTGATTTCTGCAGAACTGAGATCTTCCAACTCATTAAAAAAATGTTTACCTAGTGTAGTAAACCTGCGTCTGGATAGAGCAGGACAATGGCACACTAGGTGCGAGATTGTCTCTTTCTCGTCAGTCTCAATATAATTGATAAAGAGAACTAATTACGTCCAACATAGTCAGTAATCCTATGAAGTATTCTCCAGAGAACATCCAGCATCTTAGTGAAGCGAAAGACATGATATTAGGAGACTTTCATAGGCGTTCATATTACGTGTATGAGGACGCATGCTGGTAGGCTAATTTGTAATGATTACTGTAGAAGCTGTAGGGGTGAAAATGAGCAGAAGACCTTCTTTGTAGATTTTCAGATTTATTGAGGAAGCAAAGGGTCACTGTTGAAGCATTTGAGTACAATTCGCCACAGAATTTGGCCAACCATAGACCGCACAACATTCCTAATATCATATTAACTTTATCAATTGCGTTGGGCGATTGGTTGGTCAAATGTTTTTTTTTTTTTTCTTATTTTTTTTTTTTTTTTATCCGAAGGGGGAATCTTACATAGATACCGCCAATACAGACGGCATGCACGATTCATACTGATCGCTAAAGGTGCACCTCATTCGGGACCACGCACAGTCAGTATTACTACTAAACTGGACTTGCGAAACAGTACACCTACGTACTAAACCCTAACTCCGACCTCTGTAGCTTTCGTTTTGCCCTGCGGTACCGCCGTTTAAGCATTGCATCGCAGGGCCAAGCTAGCCATTATGGCTCTTCATTTGTATTTCTCTCTCTCTCTCTCTCCGTCTACCCTTCATTACTTCTTTGTCTTCGTTCCTTACTGCGTTCCCATTCCTTTTTCCGCAGTTCCTGTAACGCATTCGCGGACCATTCTTTCATCTTGGCCCACACCAATTTCGACTGCTGCATGTGATCTACAATGTTGCTCGGGGTTATTTTTTCTTTTATGATTTCTTCAATGCACATCCTTTCAGATGCGTATCTCGGGCAGGAGAAGAAGACATGTTCCACGTTCTCACTCCCGTTGCCGCAGAACGAGCAGTCAGCTGCGTCCTCGTGGCCGAGTCTTTGGAGATACTCTCTATAGCATCCATGACCCGTCAGGAACTGTGTGAGATAGTAATCTGTGTCTCCATGTCCTCTCTCAACCCAGGCCTGTACGCTTCTGATAAGTTTATACGTCCATCTCCCTTTTGTCGCTTGGTCCCAGCGATTTTGCCACTCACTTATGCTCCCCCGTCTTTCTTCTTTACGCTCTTCCGCCGTTAATCGCCTGTTTAGGCTTTTAGCTTTGTCGTACACTCTACCCAGTTCAGAGACCATTATATCTGGTGGCATGATACCCGATATGACACATACTGCTTCGAACGACACTGTCCTGAAAGCACAGGCAACTCTAAGGGAAATAAGTCTAAAAACTATTTCCACCTTCTTCGCGTACGTTTTCTGTATCAGGGCTTTACCCCATATGGGTGCTGCATACATGAGTGTAGACTGGGTAACTCTAGCCAAGAGCGCTCTTCTACTCTGAGTGGGACCACCGATGTTGGCCATAATCCTTGACAGTGCCACCGTCACCATGGCTGCCTTTCCGCATGCTTTTTTAATGTGCTCCCTGAAGCTTAGTCGAGCATCGATCATTACACCCAAATATCGTAGTGCCGCCTGCGTTGTGACGTTGAACCCATCAATGTTTAGTGTGGTCGTTTCTAATTTTTTTCTACTCCTAATGAGAACTGCTTCTGTTTTTTGCCCGGCTAGCTGGAGTTTAACCGCCGTTAGCCATTGTTTGACCTTTGTTGTTGCCTCGCTGCAGATACTCTGGATCTGGGGGATTGTTTTGGCGACTATGGTCAACGCAATGTCGTCTGCGTATCCTATTATTTGCACTCCCCTCGGCATTGGGAGTTGCAGTACCCCATCATATAATACATTCCATAGCATCGGGCCCAGTACAGAACCCTGCGGTACTCCGCCCGTCACTGCGTATCTCTTTGGACCTTCATCTGTAATGTACAGAAGTACTCTTTCCGACAGATAACTGTTTATAACCCGTACTAAGTATGCTGGGGTTTTTTTTTCTTCAAGAGCCTTTATAATATGTGGCCAGTATGCCGAGTTGAAGGCGTTCTTAACATCCAGAGTGACAACTGCACAGTATTCTTTGTTACCATGCATCCACCTGTCACCCTCAATAGCCTTACTTGCAATGTTGGTCAAATGTGTGTGTGTATGTGTGTGTGTGTGTGGAATTTTAATATTGTAGTTCCACTATATTTTTTTAACTTTCTCATGACAGTAGAAGCTTATGCCAAAATCAAAGCAGCTTTGAACGAGATAGGCCACTCAAAAAGAAATCGAGGCATTCAGTAGCTGCAGAAAACAGTCGTCAGCAGGTGCGTGCATACATAGTAGCATAGCATAGCAGAGTAGCAAAATTTTCGCGTTGAATTGTAATTGCATGCAGTCAAATAAATTGCAGATGCATGTGTTAAACTAGCTGAGAAGTGCATATCACCAACGCACAGACAACCTAGTCGTACATTGGACAAGTAGTAATTAGCAGTTTCTATGTTCGAAGTTTTTTCTATCATTCAATTTCCGTGCATTTGCCACACCGGCTAGGAAGGAAGATGTTTGCAAGCAACATCCGCTCGTATGCAGATGTTTGAAGTTGACTCTGATTGTCCGCCATTTGACAGCTGCTGGTGCAAGTGGTAGCAACTCTATTTTACTGGCTCATTTATAATTTCAGCTGCTGCTATTGTAGAAAGTCTGCAATATACGTATATATTAATTAATTTAAGTATTAACTACGCCATGGCAGCCACAACAACTCAATCAACATATGTAGTAGTGGGCATTTAAAATGCCACCTCAGGCGACATGCATCTGCATAGCTTTTAATGGCGCTCAATGCAATTATATATAATAGCAGTAAAGCTGGCAACAACAACTATGATGGTAGCAACTCAACGACAGATATGTTGCCATGCACGCTTATATAGGCTGCCACTGATGACACCTTCCAGCCATGTGTACAAACATATGAAGTGTCCATGATTTGTTGGCTCTGGGTTAGAGTAAAAGTAGCGAAGACGTTACCGCCGCCATTCGCAATAACTCGTATTTTTACCGTTCGAATGTTTAAAGAAAATTTTCATGCCGACGGATAGCGACAGCCAAAGCGCATGTCGGCCACTTTCTGTTGCATAGAGATGGAAATTGTTGCTATGGGCACCAGTTATCGCTACAAAAAAGCGGCTGCTTTTCGAGAGAAGGGGACTATTTTCTATGCCCGAAAGCGTGAAACAGCTCATTTGTGGTACTACATTTTTGATACTTAGAGCCGGTTTTTTTAAACCCAATTAGACGTTAGCTGATATTTACACAAGCAAAATTTTATCTTATTTACTTTTTTTTACTTAGCGAGGGTGAAAATTTATAAATAACCGACAAATATCTGCCACTCAAAGAGTTTTTCAATTTTATTCTGCATCGTCATACGGCCGCCGTAGCCGAATGGGTTAGTGCGTGACTATCATTCGGGAGTGCGTACGTTCGAATCTCCGTCCATGAAACAGCGAAATGATGGAAAAAGTTTTCTCTAATAGCGCTTGCCACTCGTCAGACAATTGCATACCTCCGAGTGTATTTCTCTCATAAAAAACCATTTGCTGTTCGGATGCGTCTTAAAACTGTAGTGCCTCCATTTGTGGAACAACATCAAGAAGCATACCACAAGTAGGATGTTCGACCAATTATTTATTTAATTAATTACATTTTCCTCTTGCTTTTGGCATCACCATCGGTACAGCGTTGGGACCACGGTGACGAGGATTCAGAGGGTGGCGACATCGGCGAATTGCAATCCAGCGACTCTCAGTGAATTTGGCAAATCAGCTATTGAATTGATGTAATCAGTGAGCATTTGTTTTAATTTTATTGCTGCATTGCTTTTCAGTTTTATTGTTATTAATGAGCGAAGTTATCGTACAACTCCATACTGCAAAATGCTCTCAAGAGAGTCGCAATCTTGTAATTTATCAGACCTGCAACTCTTCTGTCTCTGAAATGCATCTTAGCAGCCTCTTCTAATTGAGACGATGCGAGCGCTTGCTTATCATCAATTGAGCCTTTTGAAAGTTCAAAGTCATCTTATTGCCGGCTGTGCCATTTGAACCGAGGCTCATTTTATTTATTTTAATCTATATGACCTGGTTCGTTGTTGTTATTCTAACAGAATAAACAATCCCCAGTATGCTGCTGGAGCAACAGCCCTTAGCCGGGTAGAGCCGACTGTCGCTTGTATAGGGTTATTCAATAGGTGCGCTTCAACTTTTTTCCGATAGGGAGGGCGAAAAACACAATATTTTTTATTTTTCGCTTGTCATTTGTAAACTTCATTAGTATACATTTCATCATGGAACGCTACACACTTGAGCAACGATTGCAAATCGTGCAAATTTTTTATGAAAATAATCGTTCTGTTGCTGCTACTTTAAGAGCATTACGGCCATTTTACGGTCCATTCAACAAGCCGTCCCCTTTTGGGGTTCTGTGAAGTCATTGGTCAACAGTAACAAGCCGGCGACGATTTGTGAGCTCAGAGCCAATATTGAACGCGAAATTGCTGAAATTTCGGCCGATTTATGCAAAAGAGTGGTCGAAAATTGGGTTCAACGATTGGACTTCGTAAAACGTGCACGCAGTAGTCATGCAAAAGAAATCGAATTTCATACTTAAATGTATATGTTCAAACTCGTTAATAAGAAAAAATTAGTTAAAAAAGTCAAACCGTTTGTGTTTTATTCAAAAAAGTTGAAAAGTTGAAGCGCTCTTACTGAAAAACCCTATACAATAGTTCCGTCACTTTAGTCATATGCATTTGCTTTCATTTCATCTACTGCAATCACCGTTCGATCGGAGATCTCGTTGTGCTTCAAATGCTTCAGACTTTTTTGTTTCTGTATGTTTTCGTATGAATTCCGGAACTATGCAGAAGGAGCGAGTTCAGCCAACATAGGACCTCAAATCATGCCGCCCTATTAGAGTACATCGTTAGAAGAATGAAGTGGTGCCGTTCAGCCCACAGGCAAAATTCCACACTACAGATTTATGCGATTTTCTAACTCTATATCTGTCATATTGACTAAGAATATGAGCCCCTCATGGAGAATTTCGCTTTTCGTGTGTACGGATATATGATAGGTCTTGAGATGCACCAAGAACCTTAACACCACAAAGACTATGTAGTATCGTTTGTTTAAATTTCGAAGACACTGATGACTTCTGTAAAGGTATTTGTTTTTAGAAAACGCTCCGATTCTGCTTCCTGACAATATGTGTGCGGTATGACGATATGCGGAGCCAATGACCTCTCGGTGTTCTTTCGCCTCGCCAAGATTCTTGGTTTTTTCTAGAATTATTATAGTTTTATCTGAAACTTTATCGTTAAATAAAGGTACTCGAAAGTTTTATCAACTATTATTTTCGAGCAATTTCAAAATACAAAAAAATTTACCTGGGTTAGATACTGAAACCATAGACGGTCCTTCGCCTATGGTCTCTTCACTCACTATCAAATGTCGCGTCGTACAATTCATTTTAATGGCAAGAAAAATTTAATCCATTCTTAATTCATGACGTACTAAATACTTAGTAAAGCCGATGGACTCTGCCAACGAAACTGTGCCAAGACTCTATTCACCATCGAAATGATAGTCCAAAAATCTGAAATGCATTCTCCGCAAAGTTAGGCCGTCCTACAAGAAATTTTGATTAGGCTCTTCGTTTCACGTAGCTGCAGTTCCTATAGAAATTAGATCGAACCTCAGCACCATTTTTTCAAATATTCAGGAATTGTTCATTTTTCATCGAGTGATAGCCAATCTGAATATGTTGTAAAGATCTTTGGCTTTCATGTGGTCACATCGAATTGTTCGTAACTGATCTTAGAGCCATTATAGCGGCTGGATTTGATGAAACTAAGACGAGTTTTGTAGCGAAAAAGAAGTCCTCGTGCTTACAGATTTTGTTTCCATACCCTTTCATGCTTGATAGGTGGAATCTCATTAACTTCATAGATGTATCAAAGAGTCGATTTGGCGACTAATTTTTGGTTAAGTTTTCTCCACAACCCAATCCAGTCTACGCTGTCTGAGCGACCATCGATATGCGAACAAGAACTGAAAGAGCTGGGGTGAGAAATTTTGATGCGTCCAAAATATAGTTCTGACATTACCCCCTGAGATTGGTTTTAGTTTCGGTAGATGTAGAGCACGCTTTGAAGAATAAAGTTGCATTCAATGAAGACGTGTGAAATGCAAACAAAGAACGCAGATGCTCTACACACATGGCACAATGATTTCAACTAAAAAATTAGCAAATATGGGTATAGAAATGGCACAAATTTGGTTTAAAAAAAACTCATAAAAAACAAATCTTAACTTTGCTCACAAAAGTGTTTAACTACATCGAACTTTTCAGATTACTCTGGATTTTTCAACAGCAGTCTTTTCTACCAATCCTTTTCTTTATCTCTTTGAATACAACTTCCTACATACTCTTCTTTTCTGAAATCTATCTGCAATGGATTTTTACATTCACAAATTTTCGTTCTTACTATCTAGCCTCCTAAATAACTATGAAGCAAGGTTAGCCTGCCAAAAATAGATTAACGGTTACTAGGTATTATTTTATCAAGAAGTGTGGTTTAGATTTAGATTTATTGGAGGTTTGCACTTCGAACTCCTGGTCTTTTGTGGCCTCTATTTATCACAGTACCTCATCCAGACCCTGTTCTCTTATTAAATTTAAGATAGAGCTGAGTTGGACTGCGCTTATCGGCCTCTCTTCTGGTTGCAATTGACCGAGATATCTCAACCTTCTAGGCGCTAAAGCGCTGCATTCAAGGAGAATGAGCATTGGCCGAGTTGTCTCAAGGAAAAGATGGATTGTAGTCTCCTTAGTTTGGGTTAGATTGCCCTTACATTGCCCCTCGACGACGTAATTTTTTGGTGTTATTTCGATAGGTCTCTTGGGGTTTTTTCATTGCTAGACTTCCCTTAATTGTTTCCGTCCTACATCCAAAATCAATTATTGTAATTTGGCTATAGACATTGACTGCCCTTTATAAAGTCTCAAATCAACGGCAAGTTGAATGCCACAGTTCCATAGATTGTCCGATAAATTCACCCATTTAAACCTGTTTTAATGCTTAGTTCGCTATTAAAGTTTTTTCTTCACACTCTGCGTGCTCGCCACCTCTTTTATGTTCTTAGTCGCTTCTATTTCACCATCAACAGATCGCATCACTAATAATTACCACAACTCAATTAACTTGTCGATCTCACAGCATCTCAAGTGAACTAAGAGAATGATTACATTCGCTCTACTCTGTGTATGTGTGTGTATATATATATATATATCTATCGTTTATATACTTGTATGTATATCTTCATGCATCTTCTCATTCTCCTCATATGATGAAGCGATCGCATTCAATCAATTTAAACTAATCGAGCGATCAATCGAAGTGGCAGACGAATATGCCACAAAGCTCGGTTGTTAGCAAGAGCTTTGTTCAACAACAAATTGTCCGCCTTTCGAACTCCAATTTTTCACTGCTGCCATTGTTGTTATTAGTTTTTTCTTTATCAAGTACATTAATAATAATCAAAATGATTGCATATATCCGTTGTGAGGCGCCTCACTTACTGTTAAACATAACGCTTAAATACGCGGATATACGGCTATAGGTATGTTGCGGCACCTGTATGTTTAGCAGCGGTGTAGCTGAGCTTTACGTTAAGGCAACCAAGCAGCGCAGTGGTCTGTGCAACGGTCGCTAGAGTGATTTGTGTTAATTTTTTCTTTTATTTTTATTAAAGTATTTGCATCCTCTTTTTCTTCTCTATATCCTCTCATAATTTTATATGTTCATATTCATGTGTTTGGAAACGTTAGAAAAATTGCCAATCAGTAAATTTTAATTCTCCACTTGTTGTTGGTAGCGATTAAAATGATTTGCGGTTCATTAGGACTCAAAGCGACGTGTCTCGGCATCGAGTAACAGCTAGGCAGGTAGACACAAAGCGGATGGTTTAGGGACAGGCTGGTACGCGAGGCAATGAGGCAGATAGTTGATATCAGTGAGCAGCTGTTGCGAAGTATAGTGGAGCAAATTTTTATTATATATTCGTATTCGTACTTTATATTTACATATAGTGTACATATTCAGGTGTATCTAATTACATAAAATTCTGAGCATATATCTACCGTAACAAAAGAAGAACAAGGGATAAGAACAGTTATAAATTGTATAAAGATACAGACGTAGATTAAGGTGAAGATGAAAATGAAGTTATATACATAGGATAAGGATAAGGATAAGGATAAGGATAAGGATAAGGATAAGGATAAATATAAATATAAATATAAATATAAATATAAATATAAATATAAATATAAATATAAATATAAATATAAATATAAATATAAATATAAATATAAATATAAATATAAATATAAATATAAATATAAATATAAATATAAATATAAATATAAATATAAATATAAATATAAATATAAATATAAATAAAAATAAAAATAAAGATAAAGCTGATTTTTCGCGGCCGCAAAAGTGTTTTCTAATAGCGGTCGCTCCTCGGCAGGCAACGGCAAACCTCCGAGTGTATTTTGTGCCATGAAAAAGCTCCTCATAAAAAATAATCTGCCGTTCGGAGTCGGCTTAAAACTGTAGGGTCCCTACATTTGTGGAACAACATCAAGACGCACGCCACAAATAGAATAAGGAGCTCGGCTAAACACCCAAAAAAGGTATACCATATAAGGGTGTAATTATACATATGTATACTTACATAAAGCTGCTCTTTTTAACTGTTTTCTAATATTCTAATTGGAGTTGCATTTCCCGTCATTTTAAGAACTTTGCACTTTTGCATTTTCTGCCTATAATTGAATTGCCTATTACCCACTGTGCTATCTATTGCCCATTTGTTTGTGTCAAATCCAATCAGCCGTGCAATCCATCCGTTGTTCCCAACCCACTTGCAACTTGTAGTTTTTACGATTGTTTTTTTTTTTTCGTAAAACGGCCGGTCGGTCTGCGTCGAATATCGTGAATGAAATTGATTTTGGCTTATCAACAACAACGACAACAGAAACACAGCAGTACGTCAAAATTAAGCAGCGTGACACCCAAAACCAACGCAAATCTGAATTGTTGTGCGAATGCCTTTTGATTGAGCTACATATGTATGTATGGATATGCATGAAATGAGTACCGACACAAGTTACCCAGTAAGTATGTGTGTATGTATGTATATAAAGCACAACAAAAGTCACAGACATGCATGCGCTATAGCTCAGCAAACAAGCATGACAACAGTCAAAGACTACAAAAAATAAGGTAAAAAGGCAACAACTATCTTAGTGTGCTCGGTTATAGTCGGATATATACTCGCTCTTTGAGTGCTAGCAACTCGTACCCTCTCGCCTTCATCTCAGTATATGCGCATGTGAGACATTGGCCTGCCCACTGACTGATCGACTAAAGATGATTAAAGTAAAATGATTAGCAACAGGAACAACGAACAGAACACTAGCAGAAAAAGAAAGAGGAAATGTATGGTAAGGTGAATGTGTATGTTGGCAAGAGAAACCTATACACAACACACCTCGGCATAGCACACTTCTCCGTATGTTCTATGTACAGGGTTGGCCATATTAAACTGACCCATGTGATTATTAAAAAAATATGGAAAAAGAAACATTTTTTTGTGTTTCATTGTGAAAAACATTTAATTTAGTTCAAGGAGATTCGTTTACATCACTTTTTGAATATGATATCGCGCAAGTGGTCGCCCTTAGCTCGTATAGCGTAATGTGCCCGTTTTTCGGCGTTTTCCATAGTTTTGGCCAGCGTCTCGGCCGATATGGCGGCTATTTCCCGTCGGATATTGGCCTTAAGTGCGCCTAGTGTCTTTGGCTTGTTGACGTAAACCTTAGATTTCAAATTACAGTAAAAAGTTATAGGGTTACTCAATGGGTCAGTTTAATATGGCCAACCCTGTACTAGCATTTAAGGGGTCCCGATGGTCTAAAGCTCGAAAATTTAGTGTAGTTTCACGATTTTTTTTACAAAAAAAAATGCCACACGATATTTCTATTTTTTATTTAACTTCTTTTACATACAAAAATGAAAAAAAAAAATTAATTTAATAATTTTAAAAATGGCGCTGAAGTTGACCCTCGCGAAAAATTGGACCTGGACGGTGTTGTCCATTTTGACTTTTCTATTTATCTGAAACACAAAAACCAAAAAAAACTATTAAGTGGCGGGGTTTTGAATTTCATACTCTAAACATCGGGTTTTTTCAGTTTTTTAATAAAAAAAATACGAAATAATTAAAATAATATTATGATTCTAGTACAGGCGATAGCCATTGATGTTGTGAACAACAAAATAGAATTTCAGACGATTCGGTTGAATATTTTTTTTTTTTTTTTTGACAACACCAGGCCGAAAAAAGTCTTTTGAGTTTAAAGTTTGAGGTACAGGTGCGCGCGGACCGCTCTCTACCTATTTAACGGGCTGTAGAAGTTATAATATTGGGAATTTTCGCATACAAATTTCACACTATATTCTTAAGATATTAAACTTTCGAAATATCGAAAAAACAAAAAATCGATTTTTTGAAATTTCTAGACCAGCGGGTCCCCTTAACTTGCTCTTACTTTTGTTTTTGTTGTTTCTACCGTCTGGAGGATGTGACTAATCAATGTGTGACGCCTGTTGCCTGTTACCTGTTGCCTTTTCCCTCTCAACTCTTTCACCGTTTGTTTTATCTCTGTCGGTCGTTTACTAGTTATTACCGTTGTTGATGCCACAGACGTTTTCCTGCCATGTGCCATAACCACAGGGAACCTTTATCTGAATTCATATTTGAGAATAGCTTTTGCTTTGTGCACATCTGCATGCAGGCAGAAGTGTGTGTATGTGTTCGTAATTCTAATACAAAGAGGTTATTCGGTGGTTTGTGAGGTACGTAAAGCATTTTCTAATTTGATTAGTTTCGGTCGCGACTTGGCTATTTGTTACTACCCCGTCAGATTCATGCTAAGCTTGTGCCGATAATAATAAATAGCCAGGCTTATGTGAGTTGGTGTGTGTAACCACAAGTGCATTTACAATATTTGTATATTCTTCACTTGATCCAGAGGATGTGTAAATATTTTGTATTGAAGGGAAAAATAACACTTGCGCGTGAAGGTTCGAACCAATCGATGGTGGACTCCAACGAAAGTAATTTTCGACATAGTAAATCAAAGATATTTAGAAAATTATTACATTGTGTTTGGATTTTCACCTGTTTTTTGGCCAAAAGTTTTTATAGTTGATGTTACTTAATTGGGGCCTTATAAGTTCTAAAATGTGTCTTCCGTCTTTTCAAATTCGCTCCCTCTTTTCGAGATAGCAGTATTTGAAAATGGGCCTTACGTCATTTAAAGCTCATTTAGAAACAACCTCAACGGTCGCAACTTTAGAAGTGCAAGGAATTTGAAACAACCTCATCATTTCATAAAAAACGCTTTTCACGCATTAATTTTTTTAGGTTTCGGAAACAGATGAAAGTCACTGGGGGCTGAATCTAGTGAATACGGTGTGGAAGATACAAGAATTCGAACTTTAATTAATGGATTTTAGCCATTCTCAAAATGCTCTTGTGACACAGCCTAGTCCTGATGAAAAATAATTTTTTTCATTTGCAAACTGGTTTTTTTCACGAATTTTTTCCTTCACCTGTTCTAAAAGGTTACAATAATATTCAGAATTTATTGTTTTGCAATAATATAATTCATAATTTATTGAGTTACAGGGTCCAGACGGACTATATGACTCCAAAATGCAATTGTGAGAAAAAATTCCGAACAACAATAGAAGAAGAGTGATGGAAAAGTGGAATAAAACTTAACCCAAATACTCTTAATATATTATATTTAGTGATGCCTCGAAAATGTTAGACGGAGTAGGGGCGGGGATCTATTGCGTAGAGCTAGGCATCAGGCAGCCATTTAAGCTCCCCGACCACTGCAGTATCTTTGAAGCAAAAGTCTTTGATGTAGGTAAGGCTGCGGAAATTGCATGCGCAAAGGCATCAAACAACGCCAAAATAAATGTATGCGTAGACAGCCAAGCGGCGATAAAAGCAATAAACTCATATGATTTTTCATCTAAAAATGCTCTAAAAAGCAGGGAAGCCATTGCCGTAGCCAGACGGTTGCACATCTATTGAGTAGCCGGAAATAAGGGCATTGTAGGAAACGAAATTGTAGATGAGTTTGCCAAGAGCGCTGTTTACATACCATTTGAACAAGAAAACGACATACTGAAACCTTTAAAGGCGATCTACAATGTCGTCGTTGCGGAGATGACAATAGGGATAGATAGCAGGTGGATCAATCTAGCCACTTGCGAAACCGCGAAAATCATGTGCACATAGAATGCAAATAAATCCGACAGATTCGTACTAGCCTTGTCTAGAAAAGAAAGCAGAACTATCATAGGTATGCTGACAAGTCACAATTTGCTAGCGGCACATGCATACAAGATGGGAATTGCAAACAATGATAGCTGCAGATTTTTCAATGAACTGGAAGAGAGGGAAATGCTAGAACACCTTCTATGTTCTTGGCCTGCGTTAGCTACAACCAGATTAAAATGCTTAGGAGCTTTACAATATGAGAAGTTAGAATGCCTCTCGGGGTTAGAGCTTCAGTGTTTACTTAGATTCGCAAAAGATGCAGACTTATTACAAGATGTCTACTACAAAGAAACGTAAGGGTCAAACTCCATCTGGTATCACTAAGGAGGAATAGGTCTATGTGATGGCTTTAAGCTAGCCTGGTCAACCTAACCTGACCGAACAATTTGCAAGTAAGCCACAAATAAAATTCCTTTCGCATCCCAAAAAGTTGAAGCTATCACTTACTTGTCCCATTTCTGGACACGAGCTCGTCTCGGAGCGGAAGAACCCGGTTCAGACCACTCTTTAGCCTCTTGTTTTGATTTACGATCATGAGAATAGGCCCAAGTCTTAACCATAGTGATGAATTGATGCACAAAACGCACTTTGTCTTTTTGAAAACTGCACACAGCTTCCTGAAACCCAATATATATATTAGGGTGGTCCAAAAATGCATGGGAAAAAATTTATATTAAAATTTTTATGCTGCCGCCCCCCATAATGGTAAAGAATGAAAAATAAAAAGACCCGTATTTTTTTTTTTTTTAATCAGACCATATTTAATGGTGCCGCCGGGGCTTTGAAATATCCCATGTATTTTGCATGGGAAAAAAATACTTTTTCGTAGATTTCATGTAAAAACCTGGAAAATGAAAATATTTTAACCGGATACCTCAGTTTCTCTTCATAATTGGTCAGGGAATAACAACCTATTATGAAATAATTAATTTTTTTGTATTAACTATTTTTTATAGAACCCCAAAAAGCCCCCATAAAACGAAAATCTAAGAAAAAATCGAAAAACAATATTTTATATTACTTTTATGAAAATAGTTAATACAAAAAAAATTAATTATTTCATAATTGGTTGTTATTCCCTGACCAATTATGAAGAGAAACTGAGTTATCCGGTTAAAATATATTCATTTTCCAGGTTTTTACATGAAATCTACGAAAAAGTATTTTTTTCCCATGCAAAATACATGGGATATTTCAAAGCCCCGGCGGCACCATTAAATATGGTCTGATTAAAAAAAAAAAAATACGTGTCTTTTTATTTTTCATTCTTTACTATTTTGGGGGGCGGCAGCATACAAATTTTTTTTTGGACCACCCTAATATATATATATATATATAATTGGCGCGTACACCCGTTTTGGGCCGAGCTCCTCCTCGTATTTGTGGTGTGCGTCTTGCTGTTGTTCCACAAATGGAGGGACCTACAATTTAAGCCGACATTTTAAGCAAATCATTTTTTATGAGGAGCTTTTTCATGGCAGAAATACACACGGAGATTTGCCATTGCCTGCCGAGGGGCGACCGCTATTAGAAATTTTTCTATTTTTTTTCTGTTTGTTTTTTAATTTTGGTGTTCTCACCGAGATTCGAACCGACGTTCTCTCTCTGAATTCTGAATGATCGTCGCGCACCAACCCATTCGTGTACGGCGGCCGCCTGAAACCCAATACTTCAGTCAAAATATTGGTCACTCTGCCCAATTAGATGCCTAGGGCTTCTACTAAATCTCTTCCAATCACTTGACGATTTTCTGTATTTTTTATACGATTTTTAGTGTTGTTGCGGTTTTTGGACGTCGTTGACGTGGATCGTCTTCAAGGCTTGTACGTTTAAATTCAGCAACCCTTCTTTCTACTGTACTATACTTTCAGCATTCCGTTGATATTACGCATTTTTTTATATAATAGTAACTACTATGATAGGTTTGTAATAAAAAATTATAATGGAAGACATTCGAAAGCAAAAAATTGGCAAAATCTTCGCTGCCAAAGGGGAGGTCATTCCAGTGGATTTAGTTGAGGAACACAAAGTACAAAGTTACACCACAACTCATTTTATTAAAAACCTGGCATCGAAAAGATGTTGAACTTGTGAATCAGCTGTTTCTTGTTTACCCACGAAACAGATGGCGCTATTGTAGCGATAATTTATAATCGGTGCATGAACTGCGCGCTAAGCCTTCATGACGACATGCACAGAGACGCAGTCAAGGAAACTACAATGAATTTCAAGAGGAGATGAATGTTAAATGTGCTTTATTTTTACTATCCGCTGTGAGTTATTCATTCATTGTTATATTTCGATCATAGAGTGATAGGCGCTTATACTGAACGGTCACTGACTGGCTGTGAGTGATTTTTAATAGCATACATTTTTTTTTATTTTTTTTTTTTTTTGCTTTGATCCTCACGTTCGGATTTTCTTGCGACTTTCAATTTGGCCGCCGTAGTAGAATGGATTTTTGCCTCGGTTCGACGCGACGGCCAGAAAACACCAAATGATATAAAGAGTATTTTCTAGTAGCGCTAGCCCCGCGGCAGGCAGTGGTGAACCTTCGGGTGCGTTTTCAGCATGGAAAAGCTCCTCATAAAAGAGTATCTATTGTCAAGAGGTGGAGCGTCCTCCATTGGTGCAACAACATCAAGACATAAACCACAAATTGATGGAGAAACTGAAGGAAAAAATTGGTGGAAAAGTCCCAGTTAGCAAAAGAAAAAAATCTTCTTCATCAGGACAAACCGCCGTGTCACAAAAGTATTTTGACAGTGGCTAAAATCCACGAATCAAAGTTCGAATTCTTTGATGATCCACACAGTATTCACCAGATTTGGCCCCTAGCGACTTCCATCTATTTCCGAATCTAAAAAAATTCATACGTGGAAAGCGTTTTTCATCAAATGACGAGGTCATAACAGCTGTGGAAACGTATTTTACAGTCCTTCCAGGTTCTCACTTCAGCGATGGAATTCATAAATTGGAATCTAATTGGAACAATTGTATTGATGTTCAGGGAGACTATATTGAATAATAAAAAGTGTATTTCAAACCATAAAATTCTGTTTTTTTTATCAATCCTCAAAACTTATTGAACAACCTAGTATATTAAAAGGCGTCCTATTTGACTACATAACTTAAATTCAAAAAGCTATGGCACAAAATGTACAGAAATTAGTTTAATTGCACTCATGAAAATAACTCCTCTGCAAAGGAATATTTCGTTTATTAATATATTAATTTTTAGTTTCAATTACCATTTAAGGGGTTAAGGGTAGTCAGAGGCCCGAAAAAATGATGATTTTAAATAATTTTTTTTATTGCTAACCAATTGTTTTATTTTACAAAAAAAAAAACATAGCATTAATACATCATATTTCCGCTTGACTTAAGCAAAATTTGAAAAAAAAACATTAATAATTGTAAAAGTTATCGCTGTTTGTGTGGAGCCCGTTTCTCCAGATGTCCCTTGCGGTGATCATCACAAGTCCATGGAGATTCATCTAAAAGCAAGCGGACAAGAGAAATTAGTTTTATTAAAAGATAATATTGTGCTTAATCGAAGCTTCTTTTTCAAAATTAACAATACGGCGACTTCAGGAAATATTTTTCAGATTTTTGAGAAAAAAATCGACAATTAATTGTTCAAAAAAAGCCAAATTTTTGAGAAAAACAAAACTCCTTCGATCAGCCATGACTTTTTTTTGGTTTTCAAAAGCAGTATACATTTTATTGAAATCTACCAAGCGGTTTTTAAGTTACAGTCATCACCAGTTCAAAAAACATAGTTTTGAGAAAAACGCATTTAAAGTTTTGTTATCGGCCGCCGTGGCCGAATGGGTTGGTGCGTGACTACCATTCGGAATTCAGAGAGAGAACGTCGGTTCGAATCTCGGTGAAAGATCAAAAATTAAGAAAAAGTTGTTTCTAATAGCGGTCGCCCCTCGGCAGGCAATGGCAAACCTCCGAGTGTATTTCTGCCATGAAAAAGCTCCTCATATAAAAAGTATCTGCCGTTTGGAGTAGGCTTGAAACTGAAGGTCCCTCCATTTGTGGAAAAACATCAAGACACACACCACAAATAGGAGGAGGAGCTCGGCCAAACACCCAAAACGGGTGTACGCGGCAATTATATATATATATATATATATCGGCTCCGGAGCGCAAACGCCCCCTTTGTTAATTGTTGAATAACTCAAAAATTGTGTATCGAATTCACTTCAAATTTATACGCACCATTTTTTTTTTAAATTCTGACTACCCCAACCCCTTAATTTCGCAATATGCGCGCCTCCGACAAAAACAAACCACATCGCCACCACTGCGGTGCAAAGGTGAAGCTGGGCATGTATGCTTTAGCATAACCACACATCCATGGAGGCATGGCTTCGCACCATTCGTCTTCGTTTTGGATAGAATACTCGCACTAAAACTTTCATCAACGATAACAGACAGGCAGCAAACGTTTGTTGTTGTTGGTTATACTCGTATATTTATTTGCTTGAAATGCTCAACAAGCGGCTAGCAAATTTGATTACGATTTTCTTGTTGGAAAATTTTAGTATTTCTAGAGAGCTTTACATTTCCTTTGAAGACCCCTTCCACACCTGACTTAATGCATATCAGAATTTTTTCATTTATTTATTTGTGTTTTGGAACACAGTTTTTTTTAACTTTTTATATATTTTCTATATATTCACCCCTTTTGTTTTTTTCCTTGTCTTTGCAGCATAACCGGCAGGAGTCCATATCCCCGGAATATCATCGCTATGCCAGCATTGGTAAATTGCCCAAAGCGCTGGCAGCATCGCAGACAACATATACCGTTACAGCGGACATACACCAAACCGGCAATAATAATAACAATACTATTAGCAGCAGCAGCGGTAGCGGCAGTGGCAGCGTCAGCGTTAGCAACAGCAATACCGTCAGCAGCACAGCAAGCAGCAGCAATAACAACGCTCATACTAATATCAACAATATCCATTACAACAACACACCACAGTCTCAGTCTCAGCAACATCAACATCTACAACAGCCACATTATGCCGGCGATGTAATCAATGCATCTTCATTTGCCACACCACCGACACGGCGACGTTTCTTTAATCACAAGAATTTGCGCAGCGCTCTGACCGGACACCGTCGCACCGCATCGAATGGTGGTGGGCCAACAGATGCCGCTGCAGCGATACTCGCCGATGGTAAGTCTCTCCGTACGTCCTAGCAGTTTAACTTCACTACTAGCAACTTGGCAACTCACTCAATTCAAGCACTTTTGCATATTCGCCAAATTTGATGGATTTTCAATGTTGTGCCTATTGGTTTGGGTGTTGAGTAGTGGTTGAGGTGTTGAAGGTGAACATTTAAACGTTTATTTGCCTCCTTTGGTTTGGTCACTTCTAAGCAGCAGTTGCTGGTGAACGGCGAAAGGCTGTTAGTTAGCCAATCGTTGAACTGGCCAACTAACTGTCATTGCCTTTGTCGGTCGCTCCTTTGATTTGTGGCTGTGAAAGTAACCATTACTCGATTACATATTTACTTGTGTAGCAGTACTTGTAAAGTACAAACGCGCGGCTTGTTGACTGCACGTGCAGTTGGGGTCGAGGTCAATGGCTAATGGATAACAAAAAATTTAGAGGTGTCATCGCCGGACTGACCATTTCGTGGTAGTGTAAAGAAAGGCAGAGAAAAAGACTTTAAATATTAGAAAATATTTATGGGTTTGGAGATGGGCAGAGATTCGAAAGTGGGCTGACAAACAATTATTAATATTATATTTAAGTGCATATGTATATATGTATACATACATATATATTTTTTACTGTAAGTGTAAATTTACGAAATTCAATAAGTTTACTGCAAACTTGACATCTTGAAAGTTTATAGCCCAAAGGCAACGTCCATATGAATTTCTCATGTACGCTCCTGCGAGAGTCATCGTAAAGCCAAACAAAGGGCGAATTCACTCAACATGGAACCTGAAAACCATTCCAGAAACTATTACACCGACGGTTCCAAGAATGAAAAAGAGAATGGAGCTGGATGGCCTTTGATATTTTACTGCTTTAGTTATAATGCCATGGGCCTTTCGATCGGAAGTCTCTGTCATACTTAGCGCATGGGCTGAAAAGTCCCGGGACTAACAAAGAAACACGTTTTTTTTGTTCCAAATTAGCTTTATTCATTCCCACTCCCCTCTAACATTTCAATACCACTTTTGTAAAACGATTTATCTTTTGCCTCAAAATAGGCCTCAATTGCAGCGATCACCTCTTAATTCGAACGAAATTTCTTACCGGCGAGCATTTGTTTTAGGTCTGCGAACAGCCAGTAATCGCTGGGACCCAAATCTGGTGAATACAGTGATTGTGGGAGCAATTAGAAGTTGAATTCATGTGGTTTTGCTATTGTTTTGATTGACTTTTTACACGGTGCGTTGTCTTAATGATGGTCAACAGTGTACAAACGTGGCACTCACTTTATGCAATGTAAAGCCAGGACGTTCTTTTGATATCTCTACGATATCAGCTAACTCACGCAACTTCAGTTTTCGATCACTCAAAACGATTTTGTTGACTTTTCTGGCATTACAGCCTCATTTGGACGTCCACTCCGTTGTGGATTATCGGTAGAACCTGAAGGTATACTTCAGCAATAACATCCTCAATCCAACTCCATTTCTCCTTGAGGATAGTCCCTTCCACCTCCGCTCTGTCAACGATGGCCAGTGCCTCACCGCCACCCTTCACTACTTCGGTAAACAACAGATACCTATATGCCCACCTGCTTTGGGTTTTTTGGCAACGCCTTTCCCCTGTGTGCTCAGCCAATCTGTGTCTTTTTGGAGCAGTATCCGCCGGTTTTCCCAAGCTGGATACCACTCCCTTTGCTCATTCAACAGAACTGGCCTGTTCTTCTGTTAATTGATCCGCTGGCAGATAAGAGATCTTATAATAGACCCTGATGGCCGCCTTCTTTTCGTAATGGATCTGCTTAGAGGGACGAACGTGCTTAAGAGGTCCCTCTTTACCTGTATTTGTAACTTGTTTTGAGCTGCCTAGTCACTCAAGGGCCGTCTGATGGTTAAATCTTAAAACAGGTATCCGGAGCACTCGGTTCGCGACTGAGCTATTTTTAAATCAGGGTCCCCAACCAGGCTGAGCTTCGTCACAATTCGCATTACACCTTATTCCAACCCAGAGCTTTTCCAAAAGGTTTGCTCCTCCGATGGGCAGAACTTAGTCATCGTTGAAAAAGGCAGCCCGAACCATAGAAATGGATTGCATTCGCTCAATACAGGGCTGTATGTAAACGGGCATACTACCGTCCTTTGATAAGGTCTAATTAATTATTCGGCTAAGTCCACGGCAAAGTGCCTACCTTCGCGGAGGAGATACAAATGGACACAGCATATAGTACATTTGCAAAGCTTCCCTAATACAAAAGAAGGTTTTCAAATGAAGACCATTCCATTTCCCAAATTATACGCAACGATATTCTGTTGCATGGTCTTCGATTTCGCTAAAATTATGCAAGAAGTCGGATATACAACAATCCATTCCACATTAAAATTAAACAAATTTATGATTTCCTGCAACTTCGCCTTTAGTTTCGCTCAAACTTTGCACGTGGATTAAATTAATGCCCTAACTGACCGGACTGGACTAAAAAAATTAAAAATAAGAGGTTTCGGAGATGGTAAGCGTAAAAAAATTCCTGATAAGAGGTACTAAAACCTCGTATAAGTAAAAGCTTTCTGATCCGATTTATATAAAAAGGTCATCGTTGCAAAGGTCATAAGTCAAACATAATGCCATAAGGGAACAGGAAAGGGTGAGGAACCAGACAGAATCCAGTGCTTTGATTAGAGGATTTGAGGATGACGACCAACGAGTAGCGAATTATATTTGTGTTAACCGCTTCAAGCTGCGGATGAATTTCACCAGATTTGTTATATTTACTCGCAATATTCGCAGGTGTAGCGAAAAAGTGAAAGCCAGATGTTTAAACCTTGGCCCGACGAGAACAGGGCAGCTGAGAAGAAGGTGCTGAGATTGTTCCACCTCGCCCTCCAGACAGCTTCTACAGAAAGGGCTTGACGCAATGCCAAGCCTCACCGCATGGGCAGCTAACGGACAGTGTCCAGTGAGGAATTACCAAATTCGATAGCTGTGGCTTTGTTAGCCTTAGAGGTTCTCTCGGGCGCCCAGGTTCTTAAGGGTATTCCAATCCTCTCATATTGCGATGAAGCCGTCTGTCTGGCCAACTCATCGGCCCAGTAGTTTCCCTCTATGCCGCTGTGACCGGGCACCCAAATGAGCCTAATATCGAAGTATTCCGATACAATCGAGAGGGAAGTGAGGCATTCTCCGACTAATGTCGAATGCACAAACAGCGAGCCCAAGGCTCTAATTGCCGCTTGGCTGCCGAAGTAGATATTTACCTCCTTTACTGTAATTACAGAAGCGAGCAGCCAATCCACAGCTTCCTTAATTGCAGCTATTTCTGCTTGGAAAACACAACAGCCTAAATTTGAGCTTGATGGGAAGCTCCTTGCAGAATACTCCCCCACCAACTCTTTCGTCCAACTTCGAGCCATCCGTACATATATTTGCCATGCCCTGTTTCCAAATGATGCACCCCGCCTACTCTTCCGCTTCATTTATGTCAATCGGATCGAAAACTTTTGACTTTTAAAAGATTTTAATACCTATTTGAGAAATGTTTTTTTTTTGTTTGATTTTTTGGCATAAAACTTCTGTGAAAAAATGTGAAATACCTTATAACCCACAATATTTCATTTAAATCCAATAACATTTCTATGCTTAGTTTAGTGAATCACTTGCCAATACCAACATTTACTTCTTCTTTTCACTAACAACTCATAATTATTTGCATTTACTCATAAACATTTCATCAGCTTTTCATAATTCATCGCAATTACAAAATTTTACAGGAAAAGACAATAATGCTTTAAATACTTCGACCTGCTCCGATTCAGCGGTTACACGTCGCCGTCGTCAGAAAGTCAGTAACAATGTGAGCGCCGCCTCAACCAGACCGACAACAGCGGGCAGTGAGAATAGACTGAATCGCCTAAGCCTAGCCGGCACATCAGTCTATGCTGGGCATCTATCATCGTTGGTCTTTGGTAAAATCAAGTCGTTATGGAGCGTCAATTCAAACTCTTCGTATGCGGGACTTAATCAATTTGCAGGCACGAGCACTTTCCACGCATATTACATTACTGTTTTTGTGGCTGTTTGTGTTGAGCTCATTTGCATGTTGTGCAGTTAGGGAAGCTTCCTTAGAGCCCATGTGTGCATGTTTCCTTCATTTTTTGCATGTTTTACATTTTTCTTTTTTTCTTTTCTACATTACCACCCTCTTTGCACACTTTGCATGGTTTTTCTTTTCTACAAAACTTGTACCTGCTCTAACGCGTCCATCTGTGTCTTCTTTCTCTTCCGCAGGCAACGATGATCATGCGCTAACTGCTGCTGAGAAGCAAAAAGATCAATTGCGTGCCCGTCTCGGTTTGCTGCTGGACAGCGATCAGAATGGCAATACGAACACAACAACCAGCAGCAGCTCGTCGCAGAATGTCAGCCCCGAACAGACGCTATCGAATGGCTGCGCCAACGCATTTGGCTCTCAACTCTCCGTGATCACCAAGGATGACACACTCAGCTTAGCTGGCAAGTTGAATGCTTTGTCCGTATCCACGGATAACAGCGAAGTATTCCCGGTGAAAGCACGCAAAACAGGCGTACGTCGTTCGGCACGCACTGGCCAAGTGACAGGTGGCGCCGGCAAGCGTAATGCAATCTACAAGCCGGCTACGGTACAACCAGTGCAGCTGGCTTTGAAGCCACTCTTTTTCGAAGTACCACTTCCCGAGCCGGATCCACCATTTGTTGGACGTCAGTGGCTGCTGCGCGAACTCTCCAACATACTTACCGGCACCGAGACGCCAGGTGTGCTGATCAACGGTAATCCGGGTACTGGAAAAACGGCGCTCATCTTGCAGTTAGTAGAGTATTCGTGTTTCGGACGACGCAAGAACAGCAATAGCACCAGCGATCCAGACGGCATCTATTGTCCCATCAATCTTGGACATGATCGTATACGTGCGTTGGCCGCACACATTGTAGGCTATCACTTCTGTCAGGCCGACTCGAACCTCACTTGTCTGGTGCCGGATTTTGTACACTCGTTAGCCGCACAGCTTTGTCAGGCACCACAGCTGGAGGCCTATCGTGAGTATTTGCTCAGCGAGCCGCACCTACAGGACATATTGAGTGTAAAGGAGTGTATTGCTGATGCCGAACGTGTCATGCGCATGGCCATTTTGGAGCCGTTGATTGTGCTAAAGCGCGCTGGCAAGATACCGACTAAGACGTGCGTTATACTCGTCGATGCGTTGTGCGAGGCAGAGTACCATCGTCCTGATCACGGACATACGATCGCCACATTTCTTGCCAAGATGACGCAACATTTTCCGTCATGGTTGAAAGTTGTTGCCACTGTGCGCACGCAGATGTTAGAATTCGTCAAAGGCTTATCGTATACGAAAATGACGCTCGACAGCTGGGCCTCCAATGATCTGCTACAGAAAGACATGCTGGACTACATCACATTCCGTGTGAACCACAGCGTGGAAATACAAAACAATATTGCTGCTGTGAAGGATCACAGCAGTGGGCAGCTTAAGTTTATTGGCCACTTGCAAGCGCTGACGAAGGGCTCTATGTTGTACGCCAAGCTGATACTCGACCTTATCGAACGCGGTCAGTTGGTGATCAAATCGACCAGCTACAAAGTGTTGCCAGTGAGTTTGGCGCAAATCTTTTTACTGCACTTTAATCTGCGTTTCCCCACCAACAGCAGCTTCGAAAAGGCCGCGCCCATACTCAATGTCTGTTTAGCTGCATTGTATCCGCTCACCTTAAACGAAATCTACTACACTATTTGCGCCATGAAAACGGACGAGGTGCTTAGCTGGGATGAGTTTCTGCAGCGCTTCAAGTTGCTGGACGGCTTTCTTATACGTCGCATCGACAACACCTATATGTTCTTTCACTCGTACTTCCGCGAGTGGTTGATTAGGCGCGACGAAGGCGAATCGTCGAAATTTCTCTGCGATTTTCGTCTGGGGCATGCAGCCATCGCGTTTCGCTTGTCGCGCATGCAGGCGCCACTCGATCCAGAGCAGACCATGGAGCTCGGCCATCACATGCTGAAGGCGCATATCTATCGCAACTGTCAAGGACCGCAACTACCGCGCGATATGCAATCATTCTGGGTCGCTTCAGTCACCGACAACATATCTGCAGCGCTCGGCTCGTTACGCAACGTCTACAGTCCAAATCTGAAAGTTTCGCGTTTAATACTATTGGCGGGTGCTTCGCCACACTACAGCACCGAGTTTATGGGCGATGCAACAATACTCTGCATTGCAGCACATGAGGGCATCGTGCCGATGGTGAGCTTGCTGCTGGAATTTGGTGCCGATGTGAGTCTGACGAATAGCCAAGGCTGTACGCCGCTCATACTGGCCGCCATACGCGGTCACGCAGACGTCGTGCGTTTACTTGTCGCCGCGGGCAGCAGTTTGGGTCAGACCGACACAACACAGCGTTGCGCACTCGTGCATGCGGCGCGTACTGGACGCTTGAACGTGGTGAAATATTTACTGGCCTGCGATTGGACGCCACGTCCAAACTCGCACGATGTCAGCTTGGCAGTGGGACTACAGCAATCACTGATCGCAGCAGCTGCACAGGATCATGTCACAATAGTTGAAGATCTGCTCGAAATCGACGGCATCAATGTGAATCTAATGGATGAGGCATGCGGCGATCTGCCACTAACAGCAGCCGCACGTAATGGTTGCAGCGACGCGGTCGCCATATTGCTATCGAAAGGCGCACGCATTGATGCGCGCAACAAGCAGGACTTCACTGCGCTCTGGCTGGCGGTGAAGGAAGGGCACTGGGCGGTGGTGGAGAAACTGATACAAAACGGCGCCGACATCGATGAGCCGGTGACCGCAGCGCGCAAAACACCACTCATGATTGCCGCTGAAGAGGGGCACATCGAACTGCTGGAGTTATTGATCGAACGCGGTGCTTCGTTGGAGGCGCAGGATGAGGAGGGCTTTACCGCGCTCTCGTGGGCATGCTTGCGCGGTCGTCAAGCCGCGGCCAAGTGTCTGATCGAGCGCGGCTGCAACCGCAACCATGCCGACAACAATGGACGCACGCCACTCGACTTGGCGGCATATCAAGGCTCTGCGGCACTGGTGCTCTACTTGTTAGAGCAGGGCGCCAACATAGAGCACATCGACGTGAATGGCATGCGGCCGTTAGATCGTTCCATTGCATGCCGCAACATACAAGTGGTGCAGGTATTTCTGCGACGCGGCGCAAAACTAGGGCCGACCACGTGGAGCATGGCCATGGGTAAACCGGAGATTTTGGTAGTGCTGCTGAACAAATTACTGGAGGATGGCAATGTATTGTATCGGAAAAACCGTTTTCACGATGCGGCGCATCGCTATCAATATGCGTTGCGTAAGATCTCGTGCCTGGAGAATTTGCTAGAGCGAAGCGCAATATTTGCGCAGCTGCGCACGAATCTGTTGCTGAATCTGTCGCGCTGCAAGCGAAAGTTAAATGTGAGTAGCGACAAATGGTTGATTAGTTGAATTAATTTTTTATTATTATTTTTTTTCCCCCCCCACAGGAACTTGACGAATCCATCGATTTAGCTACGCAAGCCATTGCTCAGAAACCCGCCAGTTATGAGGGCTATTATGCACGCTCCAAGTCGCGCATGGAGAGCGGCGATTTCCACGAGGCGCTCGTCGATGCCAACGAAGCCATGCAGAAGGCAATGCAAAGTGGCGTCTCAGCCGAGGTTGTCGAAGTGCTAAAGCGCATACAGGCCGAGCTGCTAGCACGCACCAGCAACGAATCGTGCGCGACAGTAGGAAACGGAGGTGGCGCAGCAGCGCGCGCCAGCGCTAATGCTTATGAAGAGTATGCGCTCAGCTGTGCTGACTTAGGGGTCGTGGGCTTGCCAACGCAGAACGAGAGTTCGGATCTGTAGCGTGTGCGGCTCATGTGACACACAAGCTGAAGTGAATTTTTGCAAATTCAGATTTTATTATTTTAAAATTATTTCGTTTTTTGGTTTTTTTTTTTTATTAAGTTTATTTTGCACTGCATTTCTTTAAAATGGAGCTAAAGATTTGGCGCAGCCAGCATTTTTAATATAATAATAATTATTGAAATAAAAGTTTTATTTAGTTAACGTAGCTGCCTACATACATACATACTTATAAAAAAATATTAAGTTTACATTTTAAATGCCTTGTATTTATTTGTGTTTGTGCTTCTCTTGCATTTTATTATTATTGCAAATTTGTGCAAAACTTAATTAATCTGCGGAAGAGCAAGAAAAAGCTATGCTAATCTGTCCCTAAAAAATATTTTTAAAAGCTAAATAAAAATTTCTTGCTGCCGGTTTTTGTTCGATGTTTCACACTCTTTCTGCTATGTTTCTCCGCTCCGCAATAATTCAATATAAAATATATTTTATAATACTTACGTTAGCAATTCATTAAAATATAAAATAAAAAAATCAACGTTTTCATCTGCATGTAAAAATTCATTCAATTGTATTTTACTTTATAGACATTTCAAAACTGTGAATTTGAACAAATTATAAGAAAAAAAAAAACTAAAAGTATTTGCGTGTTTTTCTTTTCAAAAGGCCAAGGACTGTCACTCCAGCAGCACACCCCGAACTAATATGGGAAATGTTTTTGCTGATACAACAACAACGTCGAGAAGAAATTTACCCGCCAAAATGAATAAGATTCGATTTCGCATTTTCCATTTTTGTCTTTTCGTAGTTACAGTTTTTTTTAATGGTCACTTTGAAAGATTAGTTTGAAAAGCTAAAAGTTGATGCGATATTTAACTGCATTTAGTATAATATCAGAAAAAATATATTAAGCGAATTTTTTTACCATCAAAATGGCACTCGCTTGATAAAGGTAAAGGGTGGTTAAATTTCAAGGGCCGATGTTGAATGTGAACCACACCTAAACGTCAAGTTTTTTTCTGCATTTCATTTGATATTTTTCATTTTCAGACTAACTCAATTTGAACCATGGAAAGATACACAATCGAGCAACGCGTCGTCAATGGTCAAAATAGTAGCAGGAAATGGCAACAGTGAATGACCAATTTTCGAAGAAAATCATCTTCAGTGATGAGGCACATTTTCACCTCAGTGGATTCGTTAATAGGCAGAATTCCCGCATTTGGGCGAATGATAATTCAAGAGTGATTGCCGAAAAACCAATGCACCCACAAAGAGTGACTGTTTGGTGCGGTTTATGGGCCGGCGGCATCATTGGGCCGTATTTTTTCCAAAATGAGGCCGGTCAGGCAGTTACTGTGAATAGTGTTCGCTATCGTGAGATGATAACGAACTTTTTATGGCCCGAATTGGAAGATATGGATGTGGACGATATGTGGTTTCAACAAGACGGTGCCACTTGTCACACAGCTAACGAAACAATGGCTCTTTTGCGCGAAAAAATTGGTGGCCGAATAATCTCACGTCACCCCGATGTCAATTGGCCGCCAAGATCATGTGATTTGACACCGTTGGACTTCTTTCTTTGGTGTTATTTGAAAGAAAAGGTGTACGTCGATAAGCCAGCAACAATTCCAGAGTTAAAGGATGAGATAATTCGTCACATTAACGGCATAGAACCTCAAGTATGCCTCAGCGTCATCGAAAATTTGGACCATCGGATGGAGGTGTGCCGCCGAGGCCGCGACGGCCATTTGGCCGATATTTTATCCCTTGCATAATTGAGCCATACCAATATTATCATAATAAAGAGAAATGACAATAATTTCCTAAAAAAATTGTATTTTATTCAAAATCTACACCGGCCCTTGAAACTTAGCCACCCTTAATTTGCCAAGGATGATGAATCTCACTCAATTCGCCTGGGGTATTTGGTGGCACAAACTGGTATTCGCTCGTAGTATTTTGCCATATGTCTGTCACGAGTATTATTTTACGTGAAAATTATGTATAAATCGATTTCGTATATACATACATTCTGTCAAAAAAGTACCAGGAATTGTTCAATAAAAAGCAAAATAATTGTTTAATCATCAAAATTTATTTTGTCGCCTTCAAAATTGGCGCCATTCGAAGCAATACATATACAAGAATGTCAACGATTAGTCCAGTCGTCAAAGCACCTTTTAAACGCTTTTATAGAGATCTTCTTCAGCCACTTCATCGAATTCTCCTTAATGGCCTCTGCCTATATCGACTCAAAGCGGCGTCCGCGGAGTGGCAATTTAAGTTTTGGGAACGGGAAAAAGTCACAAGGTGAATACCGTGGTTTTACGATGATATTTGGTGAGTTTTTGGTCAAAATAGTGTTCACAATATAAGCCTTGTGAGACGGTGCGTTGCCATGGTGCAAGATCCATGAGCTTTCTTTCCACAAATTGGGCCGTTTCCTAGGCACATTCTCTCTCAAACGTCACATAACTTCCAAATAATATTCTTTATTTACCGTAGAACCATTTGGAACGAGCTCCGAGTGCACAACACAATGATAACCAAAGAAAACGAGTAGCATCACTTTCACTTTGGACCGACTTTGACATGGTTTTTTCGGTTTCGGCTCATGTGAATAGCGTCATTCAGCCGCCTGTTGACTGATTTGCATGTCAAACTCATATGCCCACGTTGGGTCCGAATTCACTGGCTCAAGCATGTCTTCAGCCACCTTCTTCCGATGCATTTTTTGAAAGAAATCACAAAATCGATATTTTTTTTCTTCACTCATCTTATAGTAAATCATTTCAAGAATGTTGTGTCAAAATTTTAAGTGGATCGGAGCAGAACTCTCAAAGTTATAGCCTTTGTAGGCACTCTACCTCGAATGCGGAGCATCGATAATTTTTCAGAGTCATTTTTTCAAACGCGTTTTTCCCGAAACGACTTCTTAAAAGTCGGTGCCAATCACAACTCCGAAACTATTCAACCGATTCTTTTCAAATTTGGCACACGTCTTCTAAATCAAAAATACCTCCCCCCCCCCCCCCCCCCACTGTTTTTTTTTTTTAATTTTTGTTTTTTAAGGTTGTTTTTCACTTACAAATATGGCGAAATTGTTCGCCAAAAATGCTCGTTTTACGTTTTTTTGCCACCAAAACTACAAAAATGAAAAAAAAAAATTTTATTAATGGGGGGGGGAGCATTACGTCATACTTTAACTGAAAAATTCGACTTTTTTAGTTTCAGATGATTCTACGACGAATGCCGATTGGCACCGCAGAGCACCTCTCGAAAAACATATCCCCAAAAAAACCCTGTCATGGGCGTATTTGTCAATATTTTATTATTAATATTTTTTAAAAACTTATTGAAAAGATGTACAATAACATGCAACTGATTTTATTAAAGTATCTTAAGCCATATTTCTGTAAAAAATTAAAAAAAAAAAGTGTTTTTTTTTAGCGCTAAACCCTACCACCCCCTTAATGAACAACTCCCGATATTTTGACAGAATGTATGTATATTATGTATGTAGCATATAAAGGGTGGTTAAATTTCAAGGGCCGATGTTGAATGTGAACCTCACCTAAACGTCAACGACACCGTTGGTCTTCTTTCTTTGGGGTTATTTGAAAGAAAAGGTGTACGTCGATAAGCCAGCAACAATTCAAGAGTTAAAGGATGAGATAATTCGTCACATTAACAGCATAGAACCTCAATATGCCTCAGCGTCATCGAAAATTTGGACCATCGGATGGAGGTGTGCCGCCAAGGCCGCGGCGGCCACTTGGCCAATATTTTGTTCCATATATAATTAAGCCATACCAACATTATCATAATAAAGAGAAATGACAATAATTTCCTAAAAAATTGTATTTTATTCAAAATCAATACCGGCCCTTGAAATTTAACCACCCTTTAGAAAATTAATTGAAATAGTTGGCGAAATTCTATATATAATTTGAGGCCTCTTCATCAAGAGAAGTCAGTTCTTTCTACCAAATCATTTTTTCAGTGATAAAAACAGGTGACTGCAGAACCTAAAAGAAAATTATTTAGTTAATAAAAAAGTTTTAAATTGAATGAATAAATATAAGCTTCTTTAGTCGATTACCACACAAAACGCAATTACCATTGATTATTATTGTTATTTACGCTCCCTACTGAGCTAAGAAAAAATCTGCTTTGAAAAATAAGTATAAAATATATTAATTGTGAAAAAGTAAAAAATGGCATTTATTTTCATCATATCGACAATTTTTATTTTAACACTACTAAAATTTTAAATAATGAACACCTCTCAGAATTACATAGGTATATTGCCAATGACCACTAATAATAACAAAGAGAAGTGGGCGTTGGTGGGTTCAAACACATTTGCTTACGTAACTAGAACTTTGCTTTAGTAGTGCGATTCACTAACACATTTTAACGATATTCGCGTTGATATCTTTCCTTAACCACAACTTTAACGATTTTGCTATTCGGTAACCCATTTCATAACGATAATCGATAAAATAAACAAAATCAGCTGTTTGGTTAAAATGCCGATTATAGCAATCTAAACCACAATAATTTTGGTGTGGTTAAATTAATCGAGAAAACAAGAATTAGTAGATTCAATTGAAATTTTTAAATTACGTTCATAAAGACTTATTAAAAAATGCAAATATGTCCTTTGAGTATTTGGCTTATGACTTATCGCGTAGAGCGGAGATAGTGAACCCTCAAACAGTGGATCGACGTTTGCTGCGGGATGTGAACAATCTTTTCCATTTAACTGCAGATGAGTTCCAGAAAATTATTACAGTTAAGTCCAAACTTGACTGAGGGCCTAATTTCTCAGCTTGACAGTCATCTTAGGGGTCCCGATTTCGACAGAAAAATACGTTAATTCAGTTTTAAATTCTGTCTTTTAATTACTGGTTTCTATCTGCACTGCAATGCAAATATAATTGAAAAAAAAAACACGCTCACAATTAATTGCATTTAACAGCTTGGCTAGTATATCTTTTTATTTTTCTTCTTCGCGTTATTCGCTCATTTTGATACTTCATTTGACAAAGATGCCACTTTCCATCAGCTTGAATAAAAAGAAGAAGACAGCTGTTTAATGTTAGTTAACAGAAGTTTGTGAATAGCAGAATCGTTTGTGAAATCGACAAATACTGTAGACAAAAATAACAATTGCGGTATCGTTAAAAATTAGTGAATCGCACTACAGGTTTTATACGATTTCAAAATTCGTTAAATCCGTACTACATCATCGTACTCTAGTATCATACAAATATGTTACCTGTAAGTTGACCATTTTAGTGTCTAATAGTACGGGATCCGGCTGCAGATTTGGTGTAGTCATCGAGTACATGCTGAAATCCACATTTTTACCCACATTTATGATTAGGAGAATAAAAATTCACCAAGGTGCCAGTAGAAATGTGGCCGAAAGTATTTTTAATTAAATTATTGTTAATTGATTTTGCGGGAAAATTTCATTAACCAAGTTTTGAGATAAAATATCGTTCGGTTTACTGCAATAGGTGTAAAGACTTAAAAAAACCGTAGTTGCCGTTGCGCGCTTGGCCGCACCTCTCCGCAGCCAGGTATAAACAGGTATGATTTCGATATATTTATACATCCATAACGTATATTGATCTGTTATAGATCAAAATATAGCTAATTTTTTTCTCATTATTATGATATACGGCAACCTAATTAAATCTGGCCGCAAGTTAGGGTTGCCAGCAGTTAAAGATGGGAAAAATTGACCATGCTGGAAATCCTTGAAACAAAAATTATTGCGGACGATCTTTGTTAATTCGATGTGGCTAAATGCTACTGAGCCAAATTGTATCAAGTTCAGCGCGGAAAATAATGGTTGGCTGGTATCAAATGGTTTCTTAAAACCTACATGATTCTTGGGAGACTCAACTCCAACGCAAGTGGAGAGTGTGCTGTGTGATTCTGCAAACAAATCCTCCAATTATGACGGCAATTCTGATATTTGCAGCGATGAAAGTGATAGCAGCGATGATAGTATAAATGAAAGCTCCGATGATTCAGATTTTTAAAAATAAGTCACAGAATTACAAGATATATTTTTTTAATTTTCCATATACTAGAATGTTTAATCTATATGTACCAAATAATTGATTTCTTGAATAAAATCAAAAATTATTTCATACAGTACTTGCACAATAGAATTTTTAACTTCCCGTTAAAAAAATTAAAAATGTGGATGTGTGGATGTGTGTGTGGGTCAACCTCTTTTCTAATTTTTTTTTTTACATAGTAACCTTGGCTTTACTTTTGATCAGTATTAATTTTTTGTTGTATTTATAAAATTTGTAGTTTTGAAAGAATGATTATTCTTTTGGAGTATTTATTTCTTTGGTCGATCTTGCTATTGTTTGAACTGGTGATTGAGAACACCAGCATCTGACGCATGCGCAATAGCCTTAAAATGTCGCTATCCTTGTTAGACTAGTGATGTTACGCGCTAGCTTCCTCTCACTCAACCTTCAATTTTTCCCATCTTTAACTGCTGGCAACCCTAACTTGCGGCCAGATTTAATTAGGTTGCCGTATATCATAATAATGAGAAAAAAATTAGCTATATTTTGATCTATAACAGATCAATATACGTTATGGATGTATAAATATATCGAAATCATACCTGTTTATACCTGGCTGCGGAGAGGTGCGGCCAAGCGCGCAACGGCAACTACGGTTTTTTTAAGTCTTTACACCTATTGCAGTAAACCGAACGATATTTTATCTCAAAACTTGGTTAATGAAATTTTTCCCGCAAAATCAATTAACAATAATTTAATTAAAAATACTTTCGGCCACATTTCTACTGGCACCTTGGTGAATTTTTATTCTCCTAATCATAAATGTGGGTAAAAATGTGGATTTCAGCATGTACTCGATGACTACACCAAATCTGCAGCCGGATCTTAGACTATAATGGACCATTAGAGTATACCAAACTTGAGGGACTGACTAAACTTTCAACTATTATAATTTATTAGTAATGCAATCAGCTGAGTAAGATATGTTTTAGTTTATACTCTTAAGTGTTAGTGGTGCTGAGAAGCTTTTCAATGGCAAAAATACACTCGCAGGTTTGCCATTGCCTGCTGAGAGGCGATCGCTGTTAGAAAAAGCTTTCTCTAATATTTCGTGTTTCATGCACGAAGATTCGAACCGGCCGAAGGATAGTCACGCTCCAACCCTTCGGCAATGGTGGCCGAATTATTTACATACCAATTCAACATGCACTAGCGAAGTAAGCCTAGACACAAACCAGGCGGAATACAATTTGATGCTTAAGTCTTTTCCACGTCCATGAGAACGATTATATTATATAAGTACGAGAGTACAATTTTCAATGTTCAATTTCCAGCACTGAGTACTTTTGAGTGCTTTTCAGTGTCCAGTATCGATGCTTTTAAAAATCAGGCGCATCTGCTGGGAACCGCGTACTTACTGCTTCTACTTGCAATTTCGAGCAAATATCGAATAAGACTTGATTCGAAATTTTGGTCATATTTTACGGCAGTCAATGACGTGTTTGATTAGACAATTCAAAATGTATTGAAGCATAAAATATTTTTTTTTACTTTATTCTATTCAAAGCGAATAATCATTCGAGTACGACTAATAACATTTTCGATGAATGTGAATTCTTCGTTGGATGGAATTCTTCTTCTTCTTTAAATTTAAACATTTTTTTATTGATATACAATATATATTTTTAACACTATATTTATATTTGTGTTTTTTTATAGTTTTTATGTTGAATTCGAATCTAGGAACGACGTCGAAAAACGACGTTCCCCCCCGACAGTCGCTTCTACGTTACCGGAACGACCCGGATTTACTATACAGCGACCCTGGCACTCAAAATGTAACCAACTTCAGACCGCACAGGCATTATCATGATACTGGCAGCAGCGCGAAACGTCATGGAGGTGGAAATCAAAAGACTGCAACGTCACGTGAAATGGTTCAAAATTGAAGAAGCATCCGCCACATACTGAAAAATAATCTTAAAGTCTAGCCTTACAAGATCCAAAACGCACATGATCTCACACCAAAGCAGCAACAAGTCAGACTTGAGAGAGCGAAGGAGTTGCATCGCAGGGCC
Source organism: Anastrepha obliqua (assembly GCF_027943255.1). Classification (NCBI taxonomy): domain Eukaryota; kingdom Metazoa; phylum Arthropoda; class Insecta; order Diptera; family Tephritidae; genus Anastrepha; species Anastrepha obliqua. The sequence goes on along the minus strand of NC_072894.1, from coordinate 107,314,478 downwards.
GAAAGCCGTCAATCGAGGCTACTTTGTGCTTTCTGACGAAAAAAAATTTTCAAATTGAGCAATTCATAAACTCCCAAAATGATAGGGTTTATTTGACCGACCGTTCCTACGAGAATTTGAGTCATCGATTGGCCACCAGGAGACAGCACCCGCCATAGGTAATTGTTTGGGTCGCCGTAATCGTAGATGGGCGCTCTTCAATCGTTTTCATCGAACCTGGCGTCGAGGTAAATGCGAAATATTATTGGGAAAGTATTCTGGAGGTTGCTTCGAACCCGTGGGCAGACAAACATTTCGGTGGCAGACCATGGGCGTTTCAATAGGACTCGGCACCATCCCACAAAGCTCGAGTGAACCAAAAAACCAACGTTCCGAACTTCATAACGTCCAAACAATGGCTGTCGAATTCACCAGATGGGAAGCCGATGGATTATTCTCTTTGGGCCATTTTGGAGAGCAAGGTCCGAACTAAAAGATTCATCAGTCTCGTGGCGCTGAAGGAAGCCATTGTCCGCGAGTGGGCCAAAATACCTGCAAGTCACATTCGGGCAGCTGACGATTCGTTTCTGGACCGAATAAATAATAAATCTGTTCGCGAAGTTCATAAAGCGAAGTGTTGAAGAAGACGCCGAAATGTCGATTCGTCGTCGTCATTCTCAACTGCTTGGCGTTTGTACTTCAACTACGTGGAAAATTTTGTGCAAGAATCTTGGGTGTCTGTATGAAACAGCTCGTGCGAGAATTCAAGCCAAATGGCTATAGTTTGAGTCGCATTTTTGCTGATTGAGCTCATTTGGATTTATTTTTTCTAACTAGTAGCGGCGACGAACAAATGTCGGAAGTCTTATTGTCATAAGATTATCTTTTTTTTCTTGTTCAAAACTCTTGGGAGCATAGGGCCTCGACAACTATGTCTTGCGTTGGTTTCGTTAATCTATTTGATTTCTGACAGGGTAGGTGATTAGCCTGCCGCTATCAGTTCTAAGTTGTGGGAATGCCCACCTGTCGTTGCTTAGGAACAACGCCTTCTTACTGCTTGAAGCGCTATCTGTGTTTCACATTTTTCTGGCAGAAGGATCGCACAGATGGTTGAGGACTTCGCTAAATTTGGTGTGTCTGCGCTATTACCGCGGTTGCCCGCTTCGTCTGAGAAATAACCTCAAGTTCGAAATTTGGATTTTTTTTAATAAAACAAAATTAAACCATTTTAATTTATGAAAGTATACATAAAACTTTATAAAACATCTTGCACCACCATATGCATGATTATATACATTTTTACATAATGGTTGCAAAAACACAAATATTCATTCATAAAAACTAACAGATTTGTGCATAAATTAACTTACATTAACTAACAAAATAATTGAATGAAATACGTGACAAAAGTTGACCGAAAACGAAGTGTGAGAAAAGAACTTAAATAATAAACAAAAGTAAGGATGAAGGAATCTGCTAGAAGGATCTGTGTTCCATATAGGAATAAAAGGATCAAATAATCATATATTATCATTTTCTAGAAGTCGATAAGAAAAAACTAAAATTATCACTACTTTCTTCGTTATTTCGCTTAGCTTTTAAGCATGGAAATTCAGTTTTTTTTTTATTTCTTTTAATTTATTGAAATGGCAAAATAAGAAATACATTTTCGTATGATTCCGCTTAGTTTTCGAGATGTCGAGACTCAAAAATGTATTTGTTTTTAATTTTACTTTACTTTTACTTAAGAACTAGTTTTTTTTATTTATTTATTTTATTATTATTATTTTTTTTTGTATAAAATTCGGTTTTATTTTATTTCTTTTAATTTTATGCTTCGCTTAGTTGTCGAGCTGTCGAGACTCAAAAAATGTTCTAGTTTTAATTTATGTAGTTTACAGGAAACGCAAATTTAGAGCAAAATTTTCAAAAATCTCGATGTTCAAATATTATTTCACTTTTTATTTACAGAAATTAAAAGAAAATAATAAAACTAGTTTTTTTTATAAAAATTCGAAATTTATTTTAATACATACATATGTACAGAAATTGAAAGAATAAAATAAAATGTGTGCATACATATATCAATTACCGAAAAAAGACAAAATAAAAAAAAATATATTTTTTTGGTTTTTAAATTTCAGAAATCTGTAACTAATTTTTTTGGTATCCGAAATATGGAAAAAATATTTTTTAATATTTTATTATAGAACCTACTAATTAAGGTTTTCAATAGCCACTTATTTTTCGGAATACTGAAATTAAGAGCATTTCATAACAAATTTGTTTACAAGACGTAATGCCAGATGGTAGCAAAAGTATCTTCATAAAAAAAGTTAAGTATACCTATAAATACAAAAAATATTGTAAACTTAAGGGCGATAAGGCCGTTGGACTCAGAAATGTAATTGCTTATTTTTTTTAAATACTGCGGACATGAACACAGTTTACATTTTATTTTAATTTCGATAACTCGAAAGCTAAGTGAGATGTGAAAAACTTTCATTTATTCTAGTCGAGTACGATTGGCACTCATCCTTAAATTAAGGGGTTCGGGGTAGTCAGAATTTTCAAAAAATTGGACTTTTTTGCCTTTTCTTAAATAATAATTTCTTAAAAATATTGTGTGAAAATTTGAAGTTAATCTGACAAATACTTTTCGACTTATTCAACAATTAACAAAGGGCGCGCGGACGCTCTGGAGCGTTCGGTCATCACTGTAACTTAAAATCCGCTTGGTAGATTTCAATATAATTTATACTGCTTTTGAAAATCTTAAAAAACTCGTGCCTGATCGAAGGATTTCGATCGATTTTTTTTAAATACTTAATTATCGGTTTTTTCTTGAAAATCTGGAAAAATATTTCCTAAAACCGCCATATTGTTAATTTTGAAAAAAAAGCTTCGATTAGGAACAAGATTATCTATTAATAAATCTAGTTTCTCTACAATCTCCAAGGGCTTGTGATGATCACCGCAAGGGACTTCTGGAGAAACGGGCTCCACGCAAACAGGGATAACTTTTACAATTATAATTTTTTTTTTTTTTGAAATTTTGCTTACGTCAAGTCAAAACATGATGTATAATTGCTATGTTTTTATAATTGTAAAATAAAGCAATTGACTAACAAAACAAATTATTGAAAATCATCATTTTTTCGGGCCTCTGACCCTCAACCCCTTAAAACGTCATGGAATTAAAAGATGGCCTTTTAAAGGCTTTTTCAAAACTTAAATTAAAACATTACAAAACAGCATCTTTTTGCAAGATTCAGTTAATACAGATGTAAAGATTTGTGTATAATATGTGTTTACACATACATTTCCATATGGAAATACTTATAACAGCATTAGCCAAAATTGTTGCAGAGAGAATTCTTTCCCCCACTGAGAGAGTTCTCAAAATATTTAATTAAATATACAAACATACATGCTATATAGTTGAATTTCTTTGTCTAAAAAATTCAAAAATTTTCATATTCTATCAAAATTAAACAACTCTACAGGCATCCGCCACCGCCACCGCCATCAATTGTCGTTGAATCACCACCATTTAATTTGGTACGTGCGGAAATTAGTGGAATGGTAACTTGCAAACGATGATCATCGATCGATGCCGCTAAGGGGTAATTAGAAGAACAAAACAATCACACACACATAAACCATTAATATTTACGTATCAGATCAGTCCATAAGTTCGTGCGTAGTTTACCCATAATTTCACTTTTGTACAATACAATTTTTGCATACAAAAAATTATTCGCGTAATATAACGGAACTATTTATATTTCCTTTGATATATTGTGCATTCAACAAGTGATTTTAATCGCGGATAGAAACACGTGTTGTTAAAAAATAAAATGGAATCTTCGAACGCGTATAAGAGGCATATTTTGTATTTTTTTTTTAAAGTGGTAAAAATGCAACAACTGCTGCTGCAGAAATAAACACTGTTCAAAAGTGGTTTTCAAAATTCCGAAGTGGTAACTGCGACGTGGAGGATGCCCCGCGCGCTGGTCGTCCTGAAGTCTTTTAACTTCGACGCCTTGCTCAAACTTGTGGAAGCTGAGCCAAATTTGACAGTCAATATGATAGCTCAGAGGATAAATTCATCGCATGAAATAGTTCACAGGCACCTGATTCAGTTGGGAAAGGTTTCAAAGCTGGGAAAATGGGTTCCGCATTGACTTTCCGTCGCCAAACTTCAGCAGAGAGTGAATGTGTTTCTCAGTTGCTGCAACGGCTTGAAAATGAAAGTTTTTGGAACCGTATCGTTACTGGTGATGAACAATGGGTTCTTTACAATAATCCTGTTAGCACACGCCAATGGTTAGATAAAGATGAAACACCAGAACCGACCCTTAGAGATGGACTTCACCCCAAGAAGATTCTCCTCTCTATTTGGTGGGATATGGCCGGTACTGTTTTTAATGAACTTCTGGAACCAAACCAGACGATAACTGCTGATTATTATTCCCATTTGCTATCAAACCTGAGTGAGGCACTTAACAAAAATCGACCGTCTCTAGTGAATAGACGCAAAGTTTTGTTTCACCACGACAACGCAAGACCTCATACCGCAAGGCAAACATTAGGCAAGCTGAACAAGCTCGGATGGGAGCTAATGCCGCATCCACCATACTCTCCGGATATTGCACCTTGTGATTATCACCTTTTCCGTGGACTTCAATCCCATATGCGTAACAAGAACTACTCCTCAAAAGAAGCTATAAAAAGGGATATCGAAGCGTACTTTGGCTCCAAGGACAACAAATTTTTTGAGCAGGGAATTAAAAATGTGCCTAAACGTTGCACAGTGGTCCGGCGGCCGGACAAAATTCAATTTTTCAACATTTTTGAAATAAAAATTTGATAATGCAGATGTTTTCTTAAATATTCAAGGTAGATTTCCTGAAAATATTACTTAATTTAAAAAATTTTTCATTGTAGGTTTTTGACTTTAAACATGAAATTGTATGCAAATCGTACTTCATACAAGAGTTTCATTTTCATGTCTGCAAATAAATATTACCATTTGATTGTTAACCAAATATTGAAAAAAAAGATAATTGAATATATTAACGGAAACAGTAATAATTCTTTTAAGTTGTGGTACAAAATCCAATTTTTTTTTTTTGAAATTTCAAAATTTTTCGAATTTTTTTTTTTTTAAAGATCATTTTTTCGAGTGGTCCACACCGGTCCACTTGAACTCAACATGAGTGATGTAGCCACATATTTCAGCTATGATCTCAAACTGAAACCTGTTGCGCAAAGTTGCGCAAATTAAAAATAATGTAGCTTTTGTGCATTTACCCACAGGCAAAACGTTACATATGGCTTATGCAATTTTGTGTAAAAGACAGAAAAAGACATCACAGACCCCATCAGCATTAAGAGACAATTAAAAAAACAATGACAGATTTATTTAATGCTTTGCTTTGTTCATCAGATGTAGTTATAATATCAAAAACTAAGGTTCCGAAAAACAAGCCAAAACCACCATTTTCAAAAATTTGAAAAATGATCCAGCCTCAGAAAACAGCTCATCAGAAACCGAGTATTCTGAATCATAAAAAAAAATTAAAAATGAAAAAACAAAAAAACAACTAAATATCAAAAAAAAATTTAAAAACTAAAACAAAAAAAAAATTTAAATTAAAAATAAAAAAAAAATTAAAAATAAAAAAAAATTTTAAAATTAAAAAAAAAAAATAAAAAAAATCTAAAAACAAAAAAAAAATGAGGAGAGAATAACCTTACCGTAAACCTCCACGTGGTACTCTCTGGGGTCGTGAAAAATGTAAAAATGAACTCACCAGCTAATTACGGAAGTAAAAATGTATTTATAGTATTCAATGAATTTAAAATTTGCTAAAACTAAGGTCAGGCGTCATCACTGATTCTTAAAACCCCTAAATATATGTTTTCAGCTTAATTAAATGAGTTTTTGAATTTTGTCCGCCAACGCCTTCTGGTCGGACCACTGTGCGTTGGGAAGACATTGTAAATAATGAAGGAAAATATATTATTGATTAATAAATACTTTAAAAAACGCACGAACTTATGGACTGACCTGATACTTGGTTAGTTTTTACTAGGCATAGACACCAAAAAAGGCCAATTAATTGCTCCCATTTTCACATTTACGATTTAAAATTTTACAAATTTTTCCAATATAAAAATGTGTAGCGCTTTACTTACTGTTATCCAATATATATTCCAAATCATCTGGGGATTCTATAGTTGGAAATTCACAATTTGTAGACTCTTTCAGTATTACGCTGATCTCTTTCGAAGCTTTCATTAGAAAGAGTGGCACAGAATTGCTTGCCAATTCTTTATGCAAAGCGCCCATGCCGCGCGCAACCGTAAAATCGAGCTCTACAAAGGCGGAAAAATTAAATTTGCTATAATCTGTAATAATAAAAAATTCAATAAAATCAATTGCTAACCATGCATATTGGCACAGTCCAACACAACCGGCGCACTGCCATGCATAGCCACAGCCTTTGAGATACCCGTACGCACCCACTCGATAGCTGGGAAGTAGAGCGAACTGTGTATGGGACGCATGAGAATGTACTCAGTGCCGTTGGTGGTCTAAAATGGTTGAGTCAAAAGTGTTAGGTTCGCAATTTTTTTTTTGTTAGTCAATAAAAAATCCAATTTGCTGAATACCCTTAATTTGGATACGCTAAGTGCTGGCCTTGCGGCGCGATACACCAAATACGCCACATCTACTCCCACACCCAACAGCAAGCCGATTTCCACGCCAATTGCCAAACTGACGACGAATGTGATGGCGCCGGGAAGCAATTCACGACGACTGCAGCGCCACAGTGGTTTAACGACCTGGAAAGAAATTTGGTAAGATAGGTTTTTGTTTAAATTTTTTATTGTAAACGTAGTGGTGATAAACTTTACTATTTAGGAGCACTCAAGTTTATCATAAAAATCTAAGCATTATAAAAAAAACGTAAAAAATTAAATGAATAAATAAATCTGATTCAAAAGCTTGCGAATATTCATTTAAAAAGTTTTTTTTTATTTTAACGTGAGCAGTTGGAATAACATAAACTCACTTTTGATGGAGTGCTCTTTTTTTTGCGCAATTCCACCAGTCGTTCGGGACTTTTCAGCATGAAAGAAGTCATGCTGATGGGTCCAAAGCTTTTGGGCTGGTGTAGTCATCTCTTCCTACCTTTGGGGTGAAGGCGATCCTCACCATCTTCCAAGAGCGTGGTATATAGGCCAGTGCCTGGCATGCAGAGAAGATTTTCTTCAAGGCTACTATCAGACACTCTACGCCTTTCTTCAGCATGACAGGATACATGTCATCTGGTCCGGGCGGCTTGTAGCCGATGATGTTGTAGATTTGATGGCAAATCGAATGGCGACCTCATTTACCACTGATCTGGCAACGTACCAGTCATGCCGCGACAGTGTAGCAGCTCTGACAACCGCCTCTATCAATAAGGGCTGTTGCCGGCCGACGTTTATCTGATTACCTGGAAAGTGAGATTCCTCTCCGTGAAGGAGCCATCAGATTTCCTAAGTGACCCCAGCTTTGCAGTTGGGTCCCTTTTCAGGATCCTAACCCTTTTCGCTATAGGAGGCTCTTTTCGATTCCCGAATAAGCCTTTTGAAATTCTTCTGAACATCACGATATCACTCCCAGTCCTCAGCAAGGTTAGTCTTGAGGGCCACGTTTGGAAGTTTTCTCGACACACGCCTCAACATCTGGATTCCATCAAGGAATGGGAGTCCGGTCAGGGAGAGGTCGAATTGGACATGCTGACTCAAACATTCAGTTAAGGCATCGTTGAGTTTCTCAACAGCCGCCTTAATAGCCTGTTCTTTCCGAAATCTTGGTGGCGTCCCGTCAAGGTCCCGCAACGCCCCACTGAAGTTCTGCAGGTTTTTCTGGGGTTTATAGAGAACAATGGCATTTGTGCCTCCTCGCCACACTGAAACTCAATGTACCTGTGGTCTGAGCACGAATCTTCGACAAAGACTCTTTTTGATTGACTACCCAAATTTTGAGTTTGATAGGGTTTGGAGTGGTAATTAGAGGATTAATTAGAAGATGATAGGGATAGTAATTCAAAGAGATCTAAGATAATTGGTTGCCCGAAGACGTGACCCACTTGAACGAGAAAGATAGATCCGTCCTTTGTGATGGTCAGTCAAGTTAATATCGGGTGGTTTTTAAGAGCTTGAGAGCTTCAAATGATAACACAGTACAGAAATATTGTTGAAATGCATTTTTTATTATAATTTCGTCAATAATTTCATATCCAGCATTGGCAAGTTGCGCCGTCTTGTTGGAACCAAATGACGTGGATGATTAGCTGATTAATTTGAGGAACGAAAAATTCAGTCAGCATGGCTCGATAGGGTTCGCCATTCGTCGTTCACGGCAACTTCTTCCTCATTTCGAAAGAAATAAGGCCCGATGATGCCGCCGGGTAAATTTTCAAAATTTGCAAGCGCTGTTCTGGCGTTAAACGATTCATGATGATGACTTCCCAAACCTTTTTTTTTTCTTGTTTACTCCACTCGGGATCATAGCCTCCACAAGGCTCAGTTTTGCTTTGGTTTCGTTAATCTATTTTGATTCAGAGTAGGTCATTAGACTTGTCGTTGCTTAGGAACAACGCCTTCTAACTGCTTAGAGCGCCATCTGTGTTTCACATTTTTCTGCCAGAAGGACCGCACAGATGGTTGAGGAATTCGCTAAATTTGGTGTGTCTGCGCTATTACCGTGGTCGCACGCTTTCTCTTGCTGGCGCCACTGATGCAATGTGTAACTGTGTGTTTTTCTTTGTTTTTGCAGCCACAATGCAAATAATGCTCTGACTATTGTGCGGGAGTAAGGATGGAAAGGATAAGGTTTTGGGATTGAGGAATTAGACTTTTTTTTGTGTCTTTAGAAACTGGGAAATAAGGTAAATTTGGAAAAGTGCGAAAACCGTGCTTTACGTGGGATTCGTACCCTCTAGGATGGTTGGCTAGTGCACTTACGCTAGACTACCGAGGCCGCTAAATCTTACTGAACAGAAATGTCAACACAGTTTGGCATTCTCAGCTGTCAAACCATAGTTATCGACAGCGATAGTTCTCAGGCAGCTGAAAAAACACCCTATACATGAACATTTTCAAATTTCGACAAATATTTTTCAATCGTATGTATATTTAGCCTAAAGAGTAGCGTTACTAATGATACTACAAGGTGGCGCAAAATTGATCACCTATCAGAAGATTTAATATATAATTTTTGCAAATGGCATCGTACGTCAATCACATTTCACACTTGTGAACTAGTTTTTTTTTTATACAATAAAAAAGTTATTGAAAAAAAATGGACGATTAATTTTGCGCCACCTTGTACTACTTAGCAGTTTTACTGCTCATAACGTTTCCAAATGTCCATTCAACTCACGCATAGAAGGTAAATCTAAACAAATAAAATTCTTCCATGCCACTCACCTCAAATTCGATCATGAATATCACCGCCGATATGATGACTGCGCTCAATGCCGCTTTTGGAATGTATTGGAAGTAGGGTGCCAGCAAGCCGAGCGCCAATAACACCAGAGCACTGGTGTAGAAACCACCAATGGGTGTACGCACACCACTCGCATGATTCACAGCACTGCGTGAGAAAGAGCCAGTAACCGGCATTGAAGAGAAAAACGAACCGACAACATTGGAGAGTGAAAGCGCAATCAATTCACGTGTCGGGCTTATGCCAGCACTGCTGAAAGCCTTCGATATGGCAACATTTCCCAGCACCGCGATTATGGGCAATATAAGCATGGAGGGTCCAAGCTCTTTAAGCTGCAAGAAAAATAGAACAGGAAATATCGAAATTTCTTGTGCATATTTTATTTAACTATTTGGTGTCTAAAAAGTATTTTACCATATCCACATAATCCTGTTCGATCGCAGTGCCATTTGGTAGCTGTATTGTGGTATGGAATTTGGGCACTTCAACGTCTGGAAAGCCGCTCTTTACTTTCCCCGTCAAGACAAACGGACATGACTCGCGTGTCTCACATGTGTTGTATGCTAAAATACTAGCGATGAGCACAATTAAGGCATTGCGACCCGTTGCAATGACCCAAAGTGTGCCGCTGAGTACACGACGGCCGGGTATTTTGACATCTTTCAGTTTCTGAAAAAACAAGAACAAGAAAAATATACATAAAGACGAACAATTCGATTCAAATTTAGTGAGAAGAAATAAGCTGATTAGTATTAGAAAAACGTCTTGGACTTCTAAACGAACCTCCTGTCGAGCCATTATCAAGTATTGCTCTTAACTCTAAAAGTTATTATTTCTGCTAACCAGAATTAAAATTATAATTTATATAAAGCACTATCTGCTGTGGCTATTGGCTATCTCTAGATATCTATCAGACATTTTACATGTTCATATGATGAAATTTTTGTGCAAGTAACATTTCTCTGGCCTGGGTTTCAGGACATAGGCACATGGAGGGAAATGAAATTGCTGATGACCTTTCCAGGTATGGGTTGTTGTTGTTGTTGTAGCAACAGCATAAACATTCCCCATGCATATACGAGGAATGCTGCTGAAGTGACAGTCCTTGGCCGGATATAAATCCGGGTCGTTCCGGTTACGTCGAACCGACTGTCGTGGGAACGACCATGTTTGCCTGAATTGCTTTCAGAGGTCTCCCACTCGGTCATGGGCATCCGCCTGACTGTTGTTAAAGAGGAATTGCACAACTTATTTCTCAGGAAAGCACAGATCAGATGGAGCTCTATTCCTCCGTGTGGTATTTCGATAACCCTGTGACCCCAGTACAATAGACGGGGGACTGAGAAAGTTCTAGAGACTCCACGCCATTCAATATCCAAACGTGTAGCTGTGCTTATCGGTCATTGGACGATCGGCACTCACGCAAAAAATCTAGGTTTACCATTTAATCCCCATCACAGAAGCTGTGAGGACATTTCAGAGAAGTACACTATTTAGCATTTTATTTGTAAATATCCGGGTTTGGCCGCCAGACAATTAAAGTCGTTGAGTGCTGCTTTCTTCGGCAGCTCGAGGCAGTGGTCCAACCTAAATCCCATCAACCTTCTCCGTTATATCTTTAGCTCTGGTTGGCTGTAGTTATTTGCCCGTTGGAGGGTATCAAAACGGGGCTTTAGTGCTACTTGGCGAGTGCCAGTCTGATACTTCACATATCCATGGTCCAATTATCCCACTACTTGACAAGGTACACTAAACCGTCACTTTGCGAGTGTGAAGTGTCTGTTGATGTTTTAATACTAGGTTCCGTCCTTTAGGTAACCAATAACGGCAATTTTGCTTATTTACACTTCCATTTAAATGGAAATGAGCTGCATCACTTCAGAAGATAGTGTTTACCGTACAAAATCGCTCCAGCATTGTCCCACAGAAGGTGTTCGCCGTAGCCGAATGGGTTTGTGCGTGACTATCATTCGAATCTCGGTGAAACACCAAAATGAAGAAAAAACGTTTTCTAATAGCAATCGCCCCTCGGCAGGCAATGGCTCCGAGTGTATGTCTGCCATGAAAAACCTCCTCATAAAAAATATCTGCCGTTCGGAGTCGGCTTGAAACTGTAGGTCCCTCCATTTGTGGAACAACATCAAGACGCAAGCCACAAATAGGATTAGGAGCTCGACAAAACACCCAAAAAGGATCTCGCAGAAATTTTTACACAAATCGCGATGGTTGAACTTAAGTGCTTCTACGAGTTGAAGGGGTAGAGGATCTAAGACTCTCGCTCCATATTTTGAGTACAATAGTTTTTGAAAGTTCTAGGGGAGCCATTCTCTTGCGCATCGGCTGACGCGGATTATCGTCCAAATTCGTAGCGACAAGTTCAATATTTCCACTAGTCCTCGATGTATCCACTATTTGCCACCGAAATTGTTGCCCGGAACGAATCAAATTTTCACTTGGGGTATCACGTAAATGTCAATTATTGTAGCGTCTACCAAAATACTTCGTTTGCGAACGCACGTTGGTCACCCATTCACTGCGACATCGTGACTAAATACCTAACCCGCACGAATAACGCAGCTAACGCGGTCCCCTCCCACTCATATGCTCAGCGGTTAGGAACAAACTTTAAATTTAAAAACTAATTCTGCCACCGGACACCCTGTATTCTTATTTGGGATTTAGCATTGCGACCTGAAAGATCTACTAGGTATTGCGTCCCTTCCACATAACAAGAATGCACTTATTTCCATCAATTTACTCACCCGCAACAGGAGCAGTATGGTGATTGCAATGATGCCCAATGTAAAATCGCCGTAGCGAATATTGTCCAAATTGGTGAAAACCGATTGCATGGTTTTCAAAAAGCCTGAACCGCCACCCCCGCCGCGAATACCCAGCAGGCCCTGAAACGTACACAGTTTATCAATAAAAAAACTACATGAAATTTAGAAATCGGTGAAATATTATATACAAGATGGCGCAAAATTTATCATCCAATTTTGTTTTTGAATAATTTTCTTACTAAATACAAAAAATATTAAATACAAAAAAAAATTTCAGTGATGAAAATCTTTATTTTGACCTTCAAGCGTTCCTTTGCTTGTCTGTAAACTGCTGCTTTCCAGTTCACAAGTGTCAAATATGATTAACGTACATCATTTGCAAGAAATATAAACCTATGGCGATTAATTTTGCGCCTCTTTGTATTATATATGAACCCCTATAGTGTACTTACTTTCAACTGCGAGGTGCCAATTATGACCGCTGTCGCTGAGGTGAAACCCACGGTAACTGGCAGTGAAATTAGGTCCACAAGTGCGCCTTTATGTAAACATGAAGAATAAAAGTTTCCACATACAAATTATTCCATTCAATTAATATACTTCATATGCAAAGCTGCCTACCTAAGCGCAGCACAGCCATTAGAAACTCAACAATTCCCGAGATCAAGCAAAGCAATATCGCATAAGCTGGACCTGAGTTCAAACCGAAGCTCGTATGCCGGCTGGTCATTAGCGCCAGCAATGCTGTTGGTCCGATAGTAACTTGTCGGCAGGAGCCCAAAAAGGCATAAACAATGCCACCAATAAATGCAGAGTACAGGCCATACTGAAAAGTTTCGAGGTAGATGGATATGTGAGTATGTAGTGGTGAAAAATATTTCTAGTTATTTGTCAAGCTGCATGGGGCGGGTACTCACTTGTGGTTCCAGCCCGGCCAATGTTGCATAGGCCAGACCCTGTGGCAATACCGTTAGACCCACAGTAATGCCCGCAATCAGATCGGCTATAGCATCTTGCGCCGTATAGCCATGCAACCATTTGATGCCCGGCAATAGTCGGTAAGCGACGTCCAATGGTCTCATGATTCAATAAAGCTGAAATAGAAAATTGTGAATTTTAAGTTAAGTGCTTATTTGTGACAAGCTACAAATTACTTTTTAACTACACTTTAGAGTAGCGCACATAGAATTTGTTATAACAAAGGCTGTAAGCGTAACGAAGCTTGCATGTTCAGTAAACTTATTATTAGTATTTCCAATCCAATTATTATTTCTTTAGTAGTTTTAAATGGAAATAAATTTTAAAAACTCCCTGCATTGTGTTGGAATAATAATAGGCGCATAATAGGACTTATCTATTGTTGCAAGCTTTGCAGTCGCAATTTCAGTTTGTAAAGCCTATTTATAATAGTTTTCAATAGGAGTTGACACCCTACTGGAAATTTTAGTTAAATGCAAAGGGAGGTAATGGAAAGGATGGATTATGGGCTGATTTATTTTTAGCAATGTTATAAAAAGACAATTTCATATTTTTCAATTATTTTTGCATAACTGTCTGGCCATATTCCGATCCTCTCACGATCTATGCGGCGATTAAATGTAATATTGTGCTTAAAAAAGGTCTTTAAGACCTCTTTTGACTAAATCCAGTCGTGTGTAACAGCATTTAAAAATGAAGGTAAAAAAAGATAATTCGAAATATTCAATGCAACCACGTTGACCCTGAAATAAGCGATATTAGGTGCATTCGCTGAGGTACTTCGTTTTGTCCTCGTTCACCACCAGACCCATTCGCTTTGCCTCTTTATCCAGTTTGGAGAAGGCAGAACTAACAGCGCGGTTGGTAAGGCCGATGATGATGTCAATATCAGCGGCATACGCCAGCAATTGTACGCTCTTATAAAAAATTGTGCCTGAGCGATTAAGTTCTGCGACTCGTACGATGCTCTCCAACATCAGGTTAAAGAAGTCACACGACAGCGAGTCACCCTGTCTGAAACCTCGTTTGGTATCAAACGGCTCGGAGAGGTCTTTCCCAATTCGGACGGCGCTGCTGGTGTTGAGCAACGTCATCTTACATAGCCGTATTAGTTTTGCGGGGATACCAAATTCAGACATCGCGGCATACAGGTAACTCCTTTCCGTACTGTCGAATGCAGCTTTGAAGTCGACGAAAAGATGGTGTGTGTCGATTCTCCTTTCATGGGTCTTTTCCAAGATTTGGCGTATTGAGAATATTTGGTCGATGGTAGACTTTCCAGGTCTGAAGCCACACTGATAAGGTCCAATCAGTTGGTTGACGGTGGGCTTCACCTTTCACACAATACGCTCGCTAGAACCTTATAGGCGATATTTAGAAGACTAATCCCGCGGTAATTGGCACAAATTGCAGGATCGCCCTTCTTGTGGATTGGGCAGAGCACACTTAAACTCCAATCGGCAGGCATGCTTTCATCCGACCATATTTTGCATAGAAGCTGATGCATGCACCTTACCAGCTCCTCGCCGAATAGCTCACCCGGCAGTCCGTCGGCGCCCGCGGCTTTGTTGTTCTTTAGCCGCGTTATCGCTATTCTCACCTCGTCATGATCGGGTAGCGGAACGACAATTCGACGTAGAATCTCTCTTGCCAACAAGTGCTACTTTGGACTAAGTAGGCAATTGAGTAGTAAAGTCCTCTCTCGACGAACAAAACTAACACTCTACAAGACTCTCATCATGCCCGTCCCAACGTATGGCGCAGAAGCTTGGACGATGACAACATCCGATGAAGCGACGCTTGGAGTGTTCGAGAGAAAAGTTCTGCGTAAGATTTTTGGACCTTTGCACGTTGGCAACGGCGAATATCGCAGACGATGGAACGATGAGCTGTATGAGCTTTACGACGACATAGACATAGCGCAGCGAATAAAGATCCAGCGGTTACGTTGGCTGGGTCATGTCGTCCGAATGGATACAAACGCTCCGGCTTTGAAAGTATTCGATGCGGTACCAGCTGGTGGTAGCAGAGGAAGAGGGCGGCCTCCTCTGCGTTGGAAAGATCAGGTGGAGAAGGACTTGGCTTCACTTGGTGTGTCCAACTGGCGCCGGTTAGCACGAGAAAGAAACGACTGGCGCGCTTTGTTAAACTCGGCCAAAATCGCGTAAGCGGTTATAGCGCCAATTAAGAAGAAGAAGAAGGTGCATTCGCTGTGCCCTTTCTCTGCTCGCTAATATAAGAATTATATAAATGTCCCCACATTGTTGAAACTCCTGCACAATCACCGGATTGGAACGTCGTTGAAAATTTGAGGTCGGTTTTGAAGGAAAATTTAAGAAAATATGACATCCGTAACAAATCTCATCTTCAAAAGGCGATACTTGAAGAGTGGAAAGAAATTTGTCCAGAATACATAAGAAAATAAAAAAAATATCGACTCAGGGCGTTGAGGGCCCTACAACAAGTGCGGTGGTTGCGGTTGCGGTATCTATAAAAGGTAGTGCGGTTAGAATAGTTGATTGCTTCTTCTTCAACTCGCCTTTAATTTTGAAATGTAAGTCAAACGGAATAACGGAAAGTTTTTGTTGTGTTGTGAATACGCGACAAATAATTTTATCTACTTGTCATTCGTTCCATTCTTCTATTCTCTTTCCTTGACGGTAGGTGAAATGGTTGAAGTGCCAGTCTGGCACACCTCAAGTAGCAATAAAGCGCCGTTTTGATACACTCCTACGGGCAGATAACTACAGTCAGCCAGAGCTGTTGATATAATGGAGAAGATTGATGGAATTTAGGTTGGCCCACTGCCCCAGACTGTCGAAGAAAGGAGCACCCAGTGATCTTAATCATCTAGCTGCCAAACCCGTACATTTACAGAGAAAGTGCTCAACAGTCTCCTTCTCTGAAATGTCCCCACAGATTCTGCAATAGGGGTTAAATGGTAACCCTAGCTTTCTCGCGTGTGCGCCGATCGTTCAGTGACCGATAAACACAGCTACGAGTGTGGAAATTGAATGGCGAGAAGTACAAAGGACTCTCTGAGTCCTACGTATATTGTACTGGGGTCAAAGGGTTTTCGAAATAGCACATGAAGAAATGCGTTTTCCTGAAAAATAATATGTGCAGCTCCCCTTTAACCACTGTCAGGGGGATGCCGATGCCCGAGTAGGAGGTCTCTGAGGCCAATTCAGTTTCTTCCTGGTAATCTCATCAGCAATTTTATTTCCCTCTATGTTCCTATAGCCTGGAACCCAGACCAGAGAAATATTACCTGCACACCCAAGAGATTTGATATCCTCATTACACGAGTTTACTAGTTTCGATCTGCACTATGGCGTCGTCAGAGCCTTGATTGCGGCTTGACTATCGGAGAAAATGTTAATATCTTCCTCACTCCCGCATTCCTTAAGCATTTTGCATGCTTGCGGGATCGAAAAGACTTCTGCTTGAAAAACATTAGCAGAGTTCAATCGTTTAACGGAGATAAATAAATTGGCTGATTTAGAGAAAACCCTTGCTCCGACTCCCGATTCCATCTTGGGACCATCAGTGAAGACAGAGGTGCAGCCTCGATCCAATCCTGCCTATTTGGAAAGATTGCCGATAGCACGACCCTCAAACTCTAATTTGCGGATAGGGAGATCTGTTCGAAGTTCGAAAAAATACGGTGTTAACTGCCTGAAAATGCTATCATGTCCCTTGAGAGATTGCCTCCAGAGGCCAATCTCCTTTAACCCGATTGCACTTTGAGGTGCGATGGAAATAACGTGAAAGTGAATGGGAAGTAAGTACAAAACGACATTCAGGGCAGCAGTGGGGCAAGTTTTACATGCTCCGGTGATGCCAATGCATGCAGTGCTTTGCAACCTCCGCAGTTTAGTAATATTATAGCCCTTCCGAAGAGCTTGCCACCAAACTAGGCATCCATACGTTAAAATTGGTAAAACCGCTACGCTGTACATCCACAGCACGACCTGTGGCTTGAGTCCCCATTTTTTACCAAACATATTGTTGATTTGCAGGAGAAGAAGGCTATACTGACCTTATTTACCCGATTTTCAATGTGTAGCTTCCAATGGAGTTTGGAGTCAAGTGGTGGTTAATTTGCGAAGTCGAAAGGGTGGAGGTTTATATTTTCTGGTAAATAGCACCAGCTCCGTTTTGTCAGAGTTTACTCTGACTGAGTACAGCCACTAACCTTTCGAAAATCTCATCCATGACTGAGGAAAACGGTCTCGATACCATCAGGACTAAGTCACCAGCGTATGCTACTACCTTACCCCACACTTATTTAGCATTATCAGACCTTCATCAATAGCAACTAGCCAAAGTAGGGGCGAAAGAGCACCACCTTGCAGCATCCCCCTGTGAACGAATCTAGTGACTTTAGCCCCTCTAGCGACCACATTAACTTCCTTGCAGCCAAGCAGGGAAGAGATCCAGAGACAGATAGGTCTTTCCACCTCTAGTTCCTTGACAGTTCTAATTTAAAAAAATTTGTTCTTGCTACCACCTTGAAAAGCCGAATCTTGGCTTTTCCAATAGTTACATTTCAATAGCTATCAAACCAATCCAGCTGTCAAAGTATTCTGCATGTTTTGCCACTTCATCATGTATTGTTCACGCTTGGCGAACGTTTGGAAATTTCGTCTGAATGGTAAATAGGTGAGTCCATATTTTAGCCAAAAATCTTATTCTCGAATGAGATCCATTTTAGGCTCAGTGGCTATGTCAAGCAAAATTTCTGTTATTGGAGCGAACACGACTCGCAGGTGTTCGACCAAGCATCAATACATATATAAAGATTGTCCGTTGTTTATAGCAAAGCGATAATGAGGTGGGAAGCATCGATAGTCACATCAGAATCAGAATGTTTTTAAGTTCATGCAAGAGTTTAAATACTTAGGCGTAGTACTCAGCATAAATAAGGGTATGGCCTTATCTATACACGACCGTATTCAGGCAGCTAACAGAGCATATTTTGGCCTTATCAAACTTATGAAGTCTTCATTGAAATCAAAGGAACAAAAACTGCAGATGTACAAAACTATTGTATAACAAGACCGGTTCTCACCTACGGCTGAGTCCTTAAGGTTAATGAAGTGAATTTACTGATGCGATTTGAAGAAGAATATTCCGCCCTATACAATTAGAAGACGATACATATCGTATACGGTATAACCACGAGCTCAGTGGTTTAATTCGGGAGGAAATGCAATGTGAAGTCTCAAAGGTTAAGGTGGTATGGACTCATTTTAAGGATGATCAGCGAAAGAGCGACCAAAAAAGTATTTGAAGCAAACGCTGAAGAAGCAAGAAGGAGAGGACGGTCAAGGAGACGATGCTTGTAAGACGTAGAAGACGATATACGAAAGATGAAAATCTGACAACGTAGAGCGAAAACGGACTGTCGATAAGAATGGAGGCGTATTGATGATGATGCTTGCAGCTCTGCTAGTGCAGCGGAGACTGCCGTTGAACTGCCACTCCATTCATTATGACATGAATGTGGATTGAAAATTTAGTCAATCAATCAATTTGATATCTCCCACTGTTGTTGTTTTATTTAAATTTACCATATTTTACTATTGTTCTTATCCAATAGTGAAGCGAGTAGAACGGTAGAGGACGACAGGGGGTTCGGTAGATACAGGGTCCGGCACTCGAAGTGTAACCAATTTCAGCTGATGCACGGGCATCAGAATGCCTAAAAAACAACGTTCCGGACATCCACACAATGGCAAATTCACCAGACGCTAATCCGATGGATTATTCTCTTTGGGTCATTTTGGGGAGCAACGTTCGAACTGAAAGATTTACCAGTCTCGAGGCGTTGAAAAAACCCATTGTCCACAAGTGGGCCAAAATACCTGCAAGCCACTTTCGGGCATCTGCGACTTGTTTCTGGACCATCTCAAGGCCATAGTCAAGGCAAAATGTGGTCATATCGAGCAAAAGTAAATTCATTCTTAGTTTTGTGCTATTTTCACACATTTTTTACTTTGAATTGAATAAGAGTAATTTTCCAAACTAAATTTGTGGCCTTTTTAATTATTTATACTTTGAGTACCCGGCTTGCGACTTGTTTCTGGACCATCTCAAGGCCATAGTCAAGGCAAAATGTGGTCATATCGAGCAAAAGTAAATTCATTCTTAGTTTTGTGCTATTTTCACACATTTTTTACTTTGAATTGAATAAGAGTAATTTTCCAAACTAAATTTGTGGCCTTTTTAATTATTTATACTTTGAGTACCCGGTGCCCTGTAACCTGAAAAATACAGGCTTCCAATACATCTTGGCCGTAAACAAACTAGAAAGGAAAAAACAAACAAATAATGATCAGTCAAAATGTGTACTAACCTAAATTCAGCTTTCGATTTTTGCTACTAGAAATTTAGCATTTAAAAATTTTAATTCACTAAAGGGAATTTTTTATTCACAACTCGCAAAAAAGAGATTAACTATTATTAGCTTCATTTGTAGTGCTTTGGATTTGAAAAGTATTTTTGTTTTTTCGTATTACCCCAAATTGACGTTCAGCACCGATAGTACGTTACCCACTAAACGCAATTCTCGGTAATGCCTTCACTTCATATCTTTTGGTATTTGTTTTCACAATTTTACGTTTTCTTTTTTCATTCTTTCCTAAAAGTTTTAAATAGCAAACAAAAATAGGTATTATTCTTTTTTCAAAGTTAGACAAACTTTCACGATCGTCATTCAGCAAGGTGTTGCTAATGCATTATGAATAGAGTCAGTAATTGACTGCCGTCAAATGCGCCTTTTATCGCCTCCATTAAAATTTGTTTACAAATTCCGCTTGTATGAAGCCTGAATTGATTCAGTTAGCGGATTTTCAATGAAAATGTATACAGCTGTTCCCTTGATGCTCGAAGACTGTCAACTTTTTAGTTCTACATGGCACAAAAGCAAGGAAAAATTGTATAACTGTTTTGTTTTTTCATCGGAAATATTATATTATATTTGTTTACAATAGCAATTTGCACAAGTGTGCTCACCTTTTTTTGTTTTGTTTTGGAAGGTGTGTTACTTTGTTGTTTATAATTTTGAAATGAAGGCGTTGTGTTAGTTGTTGGCTTTAATAGTTTATAGTTTTCGCTTGCTCATCAGCATTAAAATAATATACCTCAACTGGTTGTTTATGCCACTGTCTCTCAGCTTATTTGTTCACCAAATAAATTCCATTTAATCGCAATGAAAAATTTTAATTTAACTTATTATTCAATAAATTTTTAAGCACTTTTAAGTTTTTGATTTATAGAATAATTATATGAATGGATGTACATACACACATACATACTTATTTTATTTGTATAGAAGTGGAATATTGAACAACAAAAAAAACGAACTAACGCCTTCGAAGCAAATTCGAAATTCAGAACGTGCGCCAACTTTTAACTGTAACCAACAACTGATCGACCTTAAACACCCAATGTGATGGCAAACTTATACTGAGCGCGCTATGCCGGCAACCGGCTCAGACTACAGCAACTAACGCACTGAGGCGAGCGGAGTACAGTGGGAACTTTTCATGTGAATTATGCTTAAAATATATCTTTAATGTGCCCTATATCACACATTTTCATTTTCTTTATTTATTGAACCTTTCTTGCAGTAGAAACTCGCAGTAAGTTTACAAATCTTATGTGCTAGAGTATTATGTTTCCTTGCTAGTGCTAAGAAACTAACTTTTTATTCAATGAAATATATATGTACATATATGATTGAATCGGGTATGAATGTGATGGAAGTGAATGAATGGAGGTAGCCAGAAAGGACGGGTTTCCACTCTCTGATTCTTCGTAGCTGGAAGTCGGAAAGGACTATAATAGTTTGCAGTTTCCCTTAAAAATTCCGTTATCCTTTGTGCATATTGTGCAATTTTTTCGAGTAATAAAGTCTCCGAATTTTCGTAGCTGGAAGCCGGAAAACCCTAGTTCCCAGTCTGGAGTATGTGCGATTTGTTTCGTTTTTTTGATATGATGGAATTGGATGGAGGGAGCTGGAAAGGCCTACCTCCCAGTCTTCCTTGAAACTGCGTTTATCTTTCGTTTAGAAATAGATTTCGGGCTAGTTTATTGGGATGGTCTTCTTGCTTTTGTAGGTATTTTTTGCTCAAACGTACTATTTCATCGGCTACCCGAGGTATGCAAATGTCTCTGTGAATGTTAGCGTTCTTTATGTACCATTTTTTTGTTTCGTTTTTTTTTCTTTGTTCACTCCTCTCGTGAGCATAGGACCTCGACATGACCCTTCCATCGTAAACGGTTTTGTGCTGTTGTTTTTGCACCGTCCCATGAGATGTCGGCATCTGCTAGTTCGCGCAGCATCAACCTTCTCCAAGCGTTTTTTGATCGACCGCGACCTCTGCTCCCTTGTGGGTTCTAGTCCAGTACCATTCTCGTGATGCTATCTGGTGGTTTTCTCAATGTGTGACCTATCCATCGCCACTTTCTGCGTTTGATTTGCCTAAGGAGGGGTTCCTCATTCATTAAGATAATGCAGAGATATTTATTGATGAAGAATTGTAGTGGGATGACCATGGAACTCCCGTAATTATTCGCAATGCTTTATATTGCACTCTCTGAAGTTCCCTCTCAGTTCCCGCGTTTCTATATTATATGCCCATATTGGTTATAGCATGGCTTAATATAGTAGCACTTTGTACTCTAGAGAAAAATTCTGATTTCCAATAAAGCATCCAATATAGGTTTTTCACTTTAAGCTTGATATTAGTCACTTTCTTTTCAATATGCGAATCTGCTATCTAAGTGAATTTCAAAATATTTTATTTTATTTTTTTGTGGTATATTCTGATCATTAATTGTAACTGCAGGGCAAGTTTCTTTCCATAGAGTAAAAGTAATATGCATGCATTTGGTTTCATTAACCTTCATTCTCCAGTTTTTAAGCCAAGCTTCTAATGCATTTATATGCCTTTGTAGTGTAGGCGTTGCCAATATTTGTAAGATATTATACTCTAAGAGAAAAAAAAAATACTCTAAGAAAATGCAAAAAAAAATCCAATTTTTTGAAAATTCTGATTACCCCTAATCCCTTAAACCGAACCAATATATATAACATTTGTGATAAATTAATTAACTTTATTGGCTATTTTTTACCACAATTTGCCCACTGTATTATTTTCGCCTTGTTTTTCCCAATTGCGATTATGACTATGAATGATGTGTTCGTTAACGTTGAAAAAACAAAATAAATAAAAAAATTTAGAGCGCGCGCTACAGTTTGACCTGCATTATGGTGGTGGCTGCTCTGCTCTCTTTGTTGTTGGTTTTTTTTTGTGCGCCATCACGTTTTGAGGATAAATCTACTGCGAAAAACCAGAAGTATGTGGTTTTCAGCGCGATATGCCAAACAAAACATTTATTATTGTATTATATTTATCAGTACAAACACATGAAGCGACGAACAAGTGCTCTCAGTTTTCTCTCACACTCTCAGTTTATTATTTATTTTTGCTTTTTGGTTTATTTTGTTGGCGAAACACGAAAGCCTAAATCAAAAGTGTTGTGAGTTAATTGGGAATGAAATTGGAATTGATAAACTAATTGAAGTAGTCAATATTTACTTAAGGGAAAAAATGTAGTATATTTACATACATACCTACATACATACATACTTCATGAATTATTAATATTTTAAAACATTGAATATTATTATTTTATAATACTTATTTTAAAATTGTATTTTATGAATAGTTAAGCCAGCTGTAATTAACAATTTGAGTATCGTTATTTACTTACATACAGTGCCTTAAATAATTATGGCACTAGTACTTATTGACAAGTTTTGATAATTTATTTGTTTCTCATTCAATTATAATTTTTTTTTTTTTTATGAAAATATAGTGCAGTCTGTTGTTGGGTGATCGGCACTCATGCGGAGAAGCTTGGAATTCCGTACAACCCCAATTGAAAAAGCTGTGGGGATACTGCAGAGAAAGAGACTGTTGAGCCCTTTCTTTGCAAATTTCCGGCTCTGGCGGCTAGGCGCTTGAGATTCCTTAGCGTACCCTTTGGGGATGGCTTGCGGAACGTCTCCAGCCTAGATCAGTTTTCTCTCCTCTACTACATCAACAGCACTGGATGGCTGTAAATGGTTTTCTCTTCCCTAAATTTTTTTTTTCGCAGCAGTGATCCACATTATGGTATCAAAACAGCACGTAAGTGCTACTTGAAATGTACCTGATGTACTCTTGCCATCCAAACTACCCATAGTTCAGTTTACTACAAAAACCATACGAATCCATTTTTTAAGTTTTGTGCAAATTCAGAAAAAAATTTTACGTTTTAAAGCAGTTTTATAGCCCACTAAATTTTGTGATAGTACAGTGCAAGTTTCAAGAAAGTCTAAAATAAATTTTTTTTCTGGCGGTCTTGAACATTTCCTTCATAAAACGAATGTTCGAAATTTTTGTTTTCTGATTGAAAAACGGGAAATTTTTATAAAATTTGTCGATTTTTTTTTTTAATTTTGCACAAGGTATGAAACTTATTTACAAGGTGACGCAAAATTAATCATCCAAATTTGTTTTTGAATAACCTAATTACTAAAACAATTACTTTGTGTAATGGAAATCTCTATTTTCATCTTTATGCGCTCCATAATTTGTTTGTTTACTTGTATACTGCAGCTGTCTAGCTCACAAGCGTCAAGTTTGATTGATATACGACACCATTTGCAAAAGTTATAAATCGTCTGATAGGGTAAGTAATTTTGCGCCATCCTGTATATATATTATAGTTTTTGTAGGAGACTGAACAAACAACAGAAACTAAAAACAAATAAATTATGAAAACTTGTCAATAAGTCCCTATGCTGTAGTTATTGAGCGCAGTGTACATATGTAATTTAATAAAAATTCCTTTTTGAAACCAAAAAAAGAAAACTAAATTCACAAACATTAGCGATGGAAAGAATCGATAACTTTTGCGAATCAAGTACTTCGGTATCGATTCTTTCGGTATCGGGTACTTTATTTTATCAAACAGCTGACTTTGAATCACCCAAGCCTTTTACTAATTATTAAGACTGTGCTTATCTCTTCTTAGTAGAAGTTCCGTGCGTTTATCATTGAGAGTCGGCCACAGCTGTCGGGCGATTTTACAAGTGGCTTCATTACGCCATCTTTCATTCGCTACTATTACACTTTCTTCGAGGATGAGTAGCTCACATGTTTGTAAGGGTATGCCTATGTTATTATCTGTGTACTCATCGGTCAATTTGGTGCCGAGTCGCGCTAGTTCATAGGTTCTGCAGTTACCCTCAATGTCACAAATGACTCAGCCATCTCCGTAAAAGATGCGCGGCCTTTCATGGCTACCTTGGACGTTGTCGATTGCTTTCTGAGGGATTTTATTGCCGCCTGGCTATCATTGAAAATGTATATGTCGTCTCCAGGTATCGCAACATACTATACCAGTGTCACGGCTTTCATTATTGCCCTCAGTTCAGCCTGAAAGACACTACAGTAGTCGGAAAACCGAAAATTGAAGGAGATCCCCAGATGCTCGGAATATGCACCTCCGCCCACCCTGCCCTCCAGCTTTTAACCATCTGTGTATACATGGATGGACTCGCCCTATCTTACCTCGTCCCGTTCCCACTCTTCCCTCGAGAGTAGGGGGGTCGTGAACGTTGCAATGGCAAATATAGGTGGGACTGTATAGTCCACCTCTCCGGGAAGCCCCAACATGCCATCCAGGATTTTACCGTGACCATAGTCTGTGTTTGACCACTTACTTAAAGTGCTCAGCCTTATTGCCGCACTGTGCGCAATGTACCTTGCCTGCAGGCCTACCGGAAGGAAGTTTAATATCGCATACAGTGCTTTATATGGTGAGGCCGACCTTGCCGCGGGTGTAAGACAGATGCAAGTCTTTGGACCTTGTCAACGTAATTATTAATTGTAATTATTGCTGTGTACAACACTGGATTATTCTGGGTTTCGGACCCCATTTTTGTTGGAAGGTGTTTGCCCGAGATTGCTATTAAATGTCATCGGCATATGAAATTATCCTACCTCCTATTTTTTCAAGTCCCTAAAGAAGATTATTGATGGTCAGGCTCCACAGAAGTGGAGAGAATCCTTGGAATATTTATATTTTTTATACGAACGAATTGAGTTCTATCTGTGAGATAAAATGCAAGACACTTAAGTAAGCTTAACAATTGAACCCCGTATTTTAAGTAGGATTCTATAGCTGACTCTATCGAACGCTTCCAAAAAGTCGGTGAATATGTCATCGCATTGTTGGCCTATTTCAAATTGTTTCGAGACAAAATATGCGAATAGACATAATATAAATTTAAAATAAACTCGTCAGAGTAGATCTACTCTTAATAAAGCCATGCTTATAAGGCGTTATGATATCTGAAATTTGGACGAGAACCAAATCATGATCCAGTTTTTCAAGAGTTTAGATTATACAAGATTTTGCATATCGTGCAAAAGTTTGGGACATCCACCTTGCTTCCAGACCTATGTATTGGTATGCTAATATATTCGCCGTTGCTGTTTCCAACATCTTCCCACCTCTCGACCAATTTGTTTATACGTTCCGCCAAAAATCGCCTGGTCTGGTGTCAAAGAGGTGTTGTTGAGCCAGTTTTACGGTCCTCTTTGTTATCGAAGGTAACGCCTTTCATATGGTCTGACAGGGAGCGGAAAAGATGGTAATTGGTCGGTGCAAGGTTCGGAGAATACGATGGATGCCGAAGGACCTCTCATTCGAGCTCTCGGAGTGCGGCTTTGACGACTTGTACAACATGGCGCTTGGCGTTGTCGTGAAGGAGTGTGAGTTTAACCATGTCGATCAGGTATTTTCAGTCGAATAGCCTCACTCACGTGGTGTATCTGGGCAATGTAGAGGTCGAGAATTTCCCAGTGCATCATGCCCTTCCAGTACCACCAAACGCATTTCATGATCTTCTTTGGATGAAGATCCGTCTTGACTCTCGGCTTTGACGTACATTTCGACCATAATTTGAAGTCGGCTTTCTTCATCGTGTTCAGAAGGCCTTCCGCTGCGAGACGTGTTTTGCAGACTCGCCTGTGACACCTTTTCTATATACGTCGAAAATATCCCGGGCTGCTTCGGCGGGTTTCTGAGCTCGATGAAAAGCAGAGAAGAGCAGGTGTCGAGAATGCCTCCTGAAGCCACCCTAAAGACGAGCTTCCTGATCTTATGATCTCTAATCGCTTCAATTAAATATTAAATTATCTACAAGTCACCGCTTGACTGACTGACTTATTGCTGATATATGGAACCAGCTGCCTGAAAGAGTGTTATAACAGATTGCGTCAATGTATTTTCATGTTTGTTTTTTGTTTGAAAAGTCTACACTCGTAAAAACAAAACTCTTTAAGCTCCTGCATGTGCGGGTGCCTGCGTCAATTTCAGGTGGGCGTAATACTTGAGTACATATTGCATAAAAGCAGAAGTGTACTTAAACTTTAAAGGCCAAACAGTAAACTAATCAAATACTCGAGACATTTCATCTCCTAATACAATAGAAGTCAGAGTAATGTAAAAAACAAAACTCATTCCAATGCTTCAGCAGCCGTTACGTGCTTTTTCAACATGAAGGGCAATTGAATAATCATAGTAGTTTGTCTTATCTAAACGCATTCAAATTAAATGCAATTAATTAAACAACTTAATTAAACAAATAAGTCAAATTCATATGCAATATTTTAATGCACTTGAATTTTCTAACGCTAAACCGTCGACGGTGACATCAAAAATAATTCTACGAGCATCTCAAGTAGTACATTTTTATGCCACATTAAATGTACTCGTATTTCGATAATCTACCGTTAGTTATTTGAATTTGAAAATTTCAGGTAAAGTGAGTATTGCTTATATTGTAAGTGGGATTCGCGTGATAGTAAATAATAAGATCGTGCATTCAATACCTACGTTAGCCACGAAAAGCTTTTTTAATGACTGTCACACCTACTTGTAGGTGTTTTGTCTTTGTAGGTCTTTTAATGTAAAAATTATCGATAAGAAAAACACAATTTTATGGTTTGAAGTACACTTTATTCACTTGTTCCAACGAGACTTCAATTTATGAATTCCATCCCTGAAGTGAGAAAATGAAAGGGCCACAAAATATTTTTCCACAGCTATTATGACCTCGTCATTTGATGAAAAACGCTTTCCACGCATGCATTTTTTTAGATCTGGAAACAGATGGAAGTCGCTAGGGGCTAAATCTGGTGAATACGGTGGATGCTCCAACAATTCGAACTTTATTTTATACATTTTAGACATTGTCAAAATGCTCTTGTGACACAGCGCCTTGTCCTGATGAAAAATACTTTTTTTTCTTTTGCAAACTGATCATGACCTGAAATGGTTTCCTTCAGTTGGTCTATAAGGTTACGATAATATTTAGAATTTATAATTTTACCAGTTTGCAAGTAATCCACAAACAAAAAGTGATGCTAACACCTTCTTGGCCGATTTCTGGGCACGAACTCATTTTGGAGCCGAAGAGCCAGGTTCACACCACTCTTTAGCCTCTTGTTTTGATTTAGGATCATGGCGATAGGCCCACGTCTCACCCATAGTGATGAATTGATGTACAAAATGCACTTTGTCCTTTTGAAAACGAACGAATGCAGCACCCATTGTGCACACAGCTTTCTGAAACCCAATACTTCAGTCAAAATATTGGGATGAG
Source organism: Anastrepha obliqua (assembly GCF_027943255.1). NCBI lineage: Eukaryota > Metazoa > Arthropoda > Insecta > Diptera > Tephritidae > Anastrepha > Anastrepha obliqua. The sequence continues at coordinate 107,286,493 of NC_072894.1, read as the reverse complement.
ATGAGATGCCTAGGGCTTCTACTAAATCTCTTTCAGTCACTTAACGATTTTCCAATACGATTTTATGTATATTTTTACGATGTTTTTGGACGTCCTTGACGTGTATCGTCTTCGAGGCTTGTACGACCAAGTTTAAAATCAGCAACCTATCTTTCTACTGTACTAATTGATGGCGAAAAGTCCTTATACACTTTCAACATACGTTCATAAATTTTCTTTGCTTTTAAACGATACTTGATTTTTTACATTGTAGAAATTACTGTGACACGTCGGTACTAAATGGCTTGTAATCAAAGAATGAATTGAGAGGTTGAAATGAAACTTCACATATGTGTATGTTCATATGAAGAGTGTACCAACATAACAAAAAAAAATGTAGGCTAGTGGCAATACGCTCTCTTATCGCACCGCAAAACTTATTGAATAACCTGGTATATTGTCAAATTAATTAATAACCAAGAAGTACAAGCATAAAACAACACAAAAGTTACCTTCAATGTTTTCGATTTGTATTTCCGAAACTGCAGCAACGGTATATGAAGGCTGTGGTTCAGAAGTACATGCATACCTCTATATCATTGACCGATTCCCATTTAATATTTACATGGCTTCAAATAACCTTTATAAATTTTTTGTAAAATATAATATATTTACCGTACACCGTATTTATTTAAATTTCGCACTTTGACTCAATTCGTAAATTTTAATTCGTGTGTATTTTTACATTTCGAGCAGCTGTTTTTATAAATTGCGAATTCTTACTAATAAAAGTTTATTCAGTTAAAACGTACAACTTCCCCTCAAAATGAAATGTCATTTTGGTCTCTTACTTTACCCTGCTTTGCAAGTTTTTTGGATACATAAACACCAAAACTTGATCATTTCTAGCAATCGTTAAAAATTATTTGCTTCATCAACAGACCTAAAAGCAAAAATTTTGAATTCTATATTAGCATGGAAAAGCTTCTTATAAAAGTAAATCCCCCGTTAATGACCACTTAAGAGTGTAGATTTAACCATTTAAGGGGGTGGTAGGGTTTAGCGCTAAAGAAAAGCACTTTTTTTTTGAATTTTTTACAGAAATATGGCTTAAGATACTTTAATAAAATCAGTTGCATGTTATTGTACATCTTTTCAGTAAGTTTTTAAAAAATATTAATAATAAAATATTGACAAATAAGCCCATGACAGAGTTTTTTTGGAGATATGTTTTTCGAGAGGTGCTCTGCGGTGCCAATCGGCATTCGTCGTAGAATCATCTGAAACTAAAAAAGTCGAATTTTTCAGTTAAAGTATGACGTAATGCTCCCCCCCCCCCCCCCCCCCCCCATTAATAAATTTTTATTTTTTTTTCATTTTTGTAGTTTTGGTGGTAAAAAAACGTAAAACGAGCATTTTTCTCGAACAATTTCGCCATATTTGTAAGTGAAAAACAACCTTAAAAAATAAAAATAAAAAAAAAGCAGTGGGGGGGGGGGGAGGTATTTTTGATTTAGAAGACGTGTGCCAAATTTGAAAAGAATCGGTTGAATAGTTTCGGAGTTGTGATTGGCACCGCCTTTTAAGAAGTCGTTTCGGGAAAAACGCGTTTGAAAAAATGACTCTGAAAAATTATCGATGCTCCGCATTCGAGGTAGAGTGCCTACAAAGGCTATAACTTTGAGAGTTCTGCTCCGATCCACTTAAAATTTTGACACACCATTCTTGAAATGATTTACTATAAGATGAGTGAAGAAAAAAAATTTCGATTTAAAGGAAAAACATCAAGGCATACATCAGAAGGTGGGGAAAGTGAATGCAGGAAATTGAAAAACTGCGTTTAATTTACTTTCTGCATTTTGAATTGGAACAGAACCTGAAGAAACTATTTCACAACATCAAAATTTCACGACTTTAGAGCGCGATATGTGCTATTACGGAGATAGATTTTCTCACGGACTTTCCTTTGAAACGCATGTGTTTGCTGTAAGTCGCCGTTGCTGTGGTGATCACTCAATAAAATGTTGCCACAGCGGCATTAACGACCGAATCGAAAAATTCTGGAACCAGTGTTTGTGTGCTGTAATTTAGGAATTTACAACACGCCAAGACTTGAAAAAGTCTCAAAACTAACACTCTAATGACGCAGAATCTTGGACGATGAGAACATCCGATGAGGCGTCACTTGGAGTGTTTAAGAAAAAGATTCTGCAGAAGATTTTTGGAGGCGATGGAACAATGAGCTATATGAGCTTTACGACGACATGACATAGTACAGCGAATAAAGATCCAGCGGTTACGTTGGCTGGGTCATGTCATCCGAATGGATACAAACCCTCTGGCTCTGAGAATATGATAATCGATGCGGTACAAGCTGATGATAGCAGAGAAAAAGGAGGGCCTCCTCTGCGTTGGAAAAGTCAAGTGGAGAAGGACTTGGTTTCGCTTGGTGTTTCCAACTGGCGCCGGTTACTACGAGAAAGAAACGAATGGCGCGCTTTATTAAACTCAGTCAAATCGCGTAGGGGGTCTAGAAATTTCAAAAAATCGATTTTTTATTTTTCCGATATTTCGAAAGTTTAGTAGCTTAAAAATATACTGTGAAGTTTTCATGCGAAAATTTCCAATATTATAGCTTCTACAGCCAATTAGCTAGATAAAGAGCGGTCCGCGCGTTCCAGTACCTCAAACTTTAAATTCATTTATCTCGAAACAACTTTTTTCGGCCTGGTGTTGTCTCAAAACAAAAAACTATTCAACCGAATCGTCTAATACGTTTAATATGTTGTTCACAACATCTATGGCTATCGCCCGTACTATAATCCTATTATTAATTTAATTATTTCGTATTTTTTTTATTAAAAAACTGAAAAAAAAAAACGATTTTTAGACTGTCAAATTCAAAACCGCGCCATTTTGTTTTATTCTAGTAGCGGGACCATAGTTACAGTCGCACTAATTAATATTTTTTTTTTTGTTCTTGTGTTAAAGATAAACAAAAGAGCCAAAATTGGCAACACCGTCCAGGTGCAATTTGTCGGGAGGGCCCACTTCAACGCAATTTTTTTAATTATTAAAATTTAAAAAAAATTCTTTTCATTTTTATATGTAAAAGAAGTTCAATAAAAAACCTAAAAAATTAAATATCGTTTTTCATTTTTTTATTGTAAATAAAATTCCTGAAAATACCCTAAATCTTCGCACTATAGACCACCGGGACCACTTAAGCGGTTATTGCGCAAATCAAGAAGAAGAAGAATTTACGAATTTGTATGAGAATAAACTACAAATCACAGACACGTAAACCACATTTGCTGCAATCCAAAAAACCAAAATGTCGAGAGAAGCAGCTTCAAAGTTTTCAATTCATTATGCCTGCCTAAATAAAAGTAAAGACACATTTTCATGTAATGAGACTCCTACGGTTCATAGATGTCGACATGCATTTTTCTCACAACAAAAATGAGGAGCTGGTGGTCATATCTGTATACTTATCTAAAAAAAATTGCGTATGGGTATCATTATCATGTCCTGCACATACCGAAATATTTTCGAAAATGTTATAGTGCAAGCACCACAAAAATTTTTCTTGGTGCTATAAATTTTTCAATAATTCAGAATTTGATGTCCAAAATATCGTTGGAAAGATCTTCTTAATCGAATATTGACAATAAACTAATAGAATGACCTATTAATGCCGATATAAGTCCAAAAAAATATAATTTGAACAATCTTTTCGGCGGCTCGCTGTATTTTTTAAACCCAAATATTTAAAATATCCCAGGGCCCTGTGAAAATGGACGTCTAGATAAAAAAGTTCTGAATGTATACGTATACTCACACATGCATATAATGAGCGCACGTGGTCTGCTTTCGTCACTAGCGCGTATTGCTGGGTGCTGTGCGTGTGTAAGCGGCTGAAAAATTAGCAATACTGGCAAACAAGAAATGTGCGGCGGTAGGCGATAACAGAAAAACTGTTTGTGGTACAATTTTTCGCGGCTGATACAGAACTTTGAATTGCAATAAGGAAAGAAATAATAAAACGGGTGTTTTTTGTGGTATGAAATTTATTTTTTCTACCAAAAAACTGACTCTTAAAATTCTGGCTTTGCTTCACTAATATTTTGTATGGCATTCAGTGTAAATAAAAAGCTTTGAGAATATGGCTACCTCAACTATTTCTTATGAAGCACCGAATGTTAGCTTCTAAATCGGCGATCGTAGATAAATAGTTGAATGACTTGATATAACCCCACAAGCTTTTTCGGATTGGCTCGCTTGAGGATTTCTTTCACTCCATACAAATGGTAACTTTGTACTACCCTTCCTCCCAAGACAGAGCTCGTCCTATTCACGGGGAAATATAAAATACTCAGAGCTAAACTTTCCTCAATAGGGGGCGCTCCGTTAGTGCTTTCTGGCAAGGTGAAGGACCCAGCCCAGCATTGGAAGCCCAACATTGAGGAGAGCATAAGGAAGGCAACATTCGCCCTGTAGGGGTGCAAGGACGCTATTGCCAAAAGATGGGGTATTTCGCTTATTGATTGTATCATATTTTGGCGATATAATACCATTTAAAGCCAATTTTGTTATATGGAGTCATAGTCTGCTGGAACTCACTATAGAGGACTACATCGCTGTTGAAGATGGAGAGTGTTCAAAGGACTGCACTCATTGGAATCAGTGAGGCGTGTCGAATTACACCTACTCTACCGCTCAACGCAATGTTAAATGTGGTAGACATCGCAGGAAAAATTGCCGCTGCACGTACTGCAATCAGAATGAGGGGTTCGGGATATGGGTTCGACCTCACTTATGGACACTCAAGTATCCTAAGACACTTTGGGTTCGTCCCGCTGTCGACGGATATATGTGCATCCTCACTTAGTCTAAGCGGAACACTCTCCACTCACATTCTATTAAGAGAGCCGTGGACGAGGGACTACACTTGGAGACAGGGCCTGGTGAACTTCTTCACGGATGGATCAAAGTTGAAAGGAAAAGTTGACGAAGGAGTATTCTGCGTGGAGCTCCCCATCAGACTCAAATTCAGGTTACCGGACCACTGCAGTATATTCCAAGCAGAGATAGCCGCAATCAAAAAAGCAGCTGATGGGCTACTTACTTGCGTAATAACTGTAGCCTATCAGCTATCAGAAGGTAAATATTTTCTCCCATAGCCAAGCGGCAATTAGGGCCCTCGGGTCAATGATGATGCATTCGAAACTCATCAGGGGACTCCTTGTCTCACTTTCGATTGCATCCGAATTCTTTGACATAAGGCTCTGAGGCTCTGAGGCAGATGAGCTGGCCAGACAAGGGACATGTGAGGTGTTTTCTTCGCGATGGGAGAGGATTGGGATCCCCTTGACCCCCTTCGACGTACCTATATGCGCTTCACGGGCGAAGTGCTTTGTAAGTTTTGGTGCCTAGCAAGTGAATTTGCACGATTCGTAATCTCTGTTTGAGGGCAAAACTTTGCCAGGGCGCGCTGAGATGCCAAAAACATCTGATAGTTTGACAGATATCTCTATCCAAAGTTCCATACGCGTAAAATCACCCGTTATACACGTTGTCCACAAAGCAATTAATATAGGCTCTTGTACATAGATATGTATACTATATTTAAAACACGATAATCAAAATTCATGCCGGAGCTCTTATTTTGTTTTTAACATTTTGCCAAAGATAACCCCAGTGAGTGGCAAATAAAAAAGAACACAATTCTAATGTTTATCGGACTTTTTTTTGGTATTAGTCATCAACCACAAGCCAAAAAAAATATTAGGAAGTGAAAACTTGAATGAGGTGGAAATGAGATTAAAAGATAATTTTTATGGGTTTCTGAAGTTTCTGGACATATTGGGCCAAAAGTGAAAGTAAGCTATTTTTTTCGTTTATCAACACCGGACAGACGATATCAGTAATGTTCTTTTTAGAACGTCATGGAACAAAATAGATGTTTGCACTTCGCCCTTAAAATGTTTGCTCCCTCTTCTCATCACAATACCTCATCCAAAACCAGTTCCCTAAATAAACCTAGGAAGGAGGTGCGTCGAGCTGAGCGTATGGGCATTTCTTGCGATCGTACTAAGCCGAGATGTTTACCCCCTTTCTTGCTATGGCATCGCAATCGCGAATAGGATAGGTCGCAGAAACGACAGAAGCCGTTTGACCATATCGCGAGCTTGAGCAATTAGCTGTGAAGTCTGCAGTGTCTAGTAAGAATGGCATTAAGTATTCTCAGTTTGTCTTTAGGGAGGTTCATAAGATATTTTATAAATCTTTTTTGATTATACCCTCTAAGTAAGGGTTAAGCTACATACGTCAAACAGCTTCACAGTTTGGTACCAGCTTACAACTCGTAGCCGTCGCTCTTCACTTCTGAGTTCTTCCTTGGCTCTTAAAATTTTTAATTACTATTTATACGCAAGAGTTATGTCAATGGGGTTAGATCAGAGGCCTTTATCCCTATTAGTTGAGGAGATATAAGGGTCATAAAGGGATGTGGTTGTTGCTAGGACAGACGTCTTCACATGCACTAAGAGTTTAACCTAGATACATTTATATGTAGATAGATATTATGTGATGTAGTAGTAGTATTTATTGCAAATAAAAGAAAAATATAGAAAATTTGATATTTATTTATTGTAATAATAAGAAAAAAAAATATTTACAATAATTTAACGGCAGTAGCATGAGCCGTTATGTGATGTATTCACTTGAAGATCTATTCTGTGCTCTATTCTCTTCACAATACTTCATTTAAGCTCTTCTTTTGGCCGCACGAAGGCACAATTTTTCCGCATCTTTTCAGAACATTCAAAGAAACGTCGCAAAAAACATGAGTCGTTGGTCGATTGCTTTTCGAAACATCCAATTCTTTGGGCATTTAATAAGGTCTTCTACCTTTTGAGATTATACCAGACTTGGTCGTCTATGCCACAAGACAGATGGTTACGGTATATACTTTACGGAAGTATATGCCATCTTGAACTTGCATACTGGTTAATAAAAAAAGTGTCGGGGTAGCAGTATTGGAATTTGTAGTGTCAGTCAAGCTACACTTAAAGCCCTTACTAACCCACGCTGCTCTTTAAAGTTAGTCGGTGAATGTAAGACAAATCTGAACAGTATTGCAAGACACAACAAAGTTAGTCTTATTTGGGTGCCCGGACATTGTGATATTACAGGGAACGAGTTAGCTGATAAGCTGGCTAATGAAGGCTCTGCAAGTATGCCACTAGGCCGTGAACCCTTTCTAGGTGTCAATTCTGCATCGATTCAATTTAGCCAATTCAATTACTTTATTCACTTATCCCTCTTAACCTCTTCTTTATTGTTGAGCTTTTTTTTTCGCCGTCAAAAAGAGTTCGGGCCTGTTAAAGTAGTTGCCAGATTCTCTCGCGCTTAAAAATCAGACGTCCTTCTTCTTGACGTCCCCTTCTTTGACGTCCTTGACTTGAACTTGAACTTGAGATAATATTACTTCAAATGATTATAGAGTTTTGAGTGCTATCCCCTTGGCTGCCCCTTATTGGAAAATCCCGACATGCTCTTAGCAATAGTTGGACCCTAATTTAATTCTAGACGCAAACTTAGGTACAGTACTCCCTGGATTATCCGTCTCTTTGTTATCCGTCACCTCTGTTAACCGTCACCGTTTTAAGATTTTCCACAATACATATTGCAATAATAGTCATGAAACGGTCGAAATCATGTTGGAACAAAACTCCTCGCGCAATACTTTTGTTTTTCACTTTATTCATTGATTTTCTTTTGTTTTCGTTCGCTTGATAGAAATGCGTGTGAACACAGCAGAGCAAATTCTTGGAATTCTTTTTCGATGTGACATTCAGTACAATGAGATTTTCAGTTTGATTTGAATTTCATGATGAGCAGACATTTAAAATGGAACCTTCAACAATAAAAGAATACCGAAGCGTAAACGAGTAGTGGTCACTATTAAAACAAAATTAAAAATTATTGACGAAATAGAAAAAAGTTCAACAATTGTTTTATTAATTGAAAAATATGATATTCCACGCACGACGATTCAAGATTTTAAAAAAGATGCCACTCAAATCAAACAATATGCTGCGTCGATGGAATCTTTGGGAGGTCAGTCAAAAAAACGCAAAACGATGAAAAAGGCATTAAATAAAAAAGTCGATGAAGCATTATTCTTGTGGTTTAATCAAATTCGGAGCAAAGGCGTTCCATTATCTGGTCAAATATTGAAAGAAAAGGCATTATTTTTTAATGAAAAACTAGGAGGTCCGAAGGATTTCAAATGCACAAAAAATTTCAAAATTTTCGTCGAAAATCATGGTTTTACCCGTAGCAAGTTTTCAATGCTGATGAAACGGGTCTGAACTATAAAGCACTCCCAAAAAAGACACTCGATTTTTGTGTGAATAGCTATGCACCTGGATGGAAAATGCAAAAGCAACGAATAACATTGATGGTTAGCTCAAATTCAAGTGGTTATAGGCTCCCATTAGTTGTAGTTCATACGACTAAACGTCCACGTTGTTGCACAAAATAAAACATGAATGCTCTTCCTGTGGCTTATTATGCTCAAAAGAATGCTTGGATGGATCAAATGATTTTTCGCGACTGGTTCATGAACAGTTATGTTCCAAATGCTCGAAATTATTTAATGTCGGAAGGATTATCACAGAAAGTAGTTTTGGTTCTGGATAATGCCCCATCACATCCAGTTGAAGATTTAAAAAGTGATGATGGTAATATTTTTTGTTTTTTCCTGCCACCGAATTCAACTGCAGGTCTACAACCCATGGATCAATCAGTAATTGAAACTTTAAAGCGTCGATATCGGAAAAAATTTATTCAGAACCTCGTTTCGCAAGAGAATATTGATTTGGCAGATTATTGGAAGAATTACAACATTAAAAACGCAATTGATAATATAGCTGATTCATGGTCTGAGTTATCGTCGACAACATTGGAAAAATGTTGGAACAAACTATGGCCAAATACAGAATCGCATTCGAATAACAGTGACTATGTCTCACAGGCTGATGTTGTGACTAGTACATCTTCGGCTTTGTCATTGGAAAATAGTGAAACGATCAATGAATGGTTGAATTGTGACGAAAATGATTGTGGTTATGAGCTTTTGACTGACGAACAAATAACTTATGAAGTGAATGATGAAGAAGAAAATAATGATGATTACGATGGAACAGATAACAATAATGAAAATGGTCACAATCCTACTGCTTCCTTTCTAAGACAAGAAGCCAAAATTGCTGCATCAAATTTAGAGAAATTTATCGCCTGGTATGAAATGCAAGATGAAGCCGGCTTGGCTGACACGATTCGTTTGCGCCAATTTCTTCTTTTCGCAAAGAATAAAACTCAAGTCATTCTAAAGCAAAAGACACTAACTGAATTCTTTTCAAAAACAAACTAAACTCGTAATAAAATAATGATACCTATAATCATGTAATGCATGTAAATTTTACCGTTTGTTCATTTCTCTCAAAATTTCAGTGTACTTTTCGATTCTGTACACAATCTAGAGGTTTGTTCCTGTTAACCGTCATTTTTGATTATCCGTCATAGCTGGGTTACATTGACTGACGGATAATCCAGGGAGTACTGTATGTCGCATATCTACACTTTAAGTTGGCTGGCATTGCCTATCAGCGCCGAAATTTTTGTCCTGGGATAGCAGATTCCGCCACCTATGTTTTCGAGGAATTTATGTAGCCTCTCAAGGGCAGCGGTACTCCATGTTAGCCAACTACCGATACACAATACGCAATTGTGGTAGTATTAAGTAATTCGAAGCAATTCGAGTTCTTCGACTCTATTTCGCCGACAACTGGTTCTACGTTACCCATATGGCCCAGACCAGGCCAAGGACTATCACTTCAGCAGCATTCCCATACAAATTATGTGGAATGTTCGCTTCACTACATGATATTCATCATCGATTCCTGTTTCTCCCACTGGAGCATAGAGCCTCAGCAAAACACCTCCATCTGATTCTATTTTTTACAAGAAGCTTGATTCCGTTCCAAGTTTTTCCTGACGTTTGAACTTCCTGCTGGACAGTTCATCTCCAAGATATTTTTGGACGGCCAACCTTGCGAGCACCTTGTGGATTCCACTCCAGTGCTTGACGACAGATTTCATTTGGGTCCTTGCGAAGCGTATGCCCAATCCACCTTCACTTTCGCAGTTTTATCATGTTAGCTACCGGCTGGATTTTGCACCACTCGTATAGATGGTCGTTACTTATGGTGTTGGGCCACCAGATCTTCAATGTACTGCGCAAACATCTGTTCGCACATTTTTGAATTTGGTTTTCGATACAATTAGTTGTGAGCCAGGTTTCCATACAAGAGTACTGATAGTGCATTTGTCTTAAAGATCAGTGATTTTGTATGTACGCCGAGGCTGCGCGAAGATCAGATAGCTCGAAGCTGTGCATACAGCGCCGTTCGCTTTATTTATTTTGGTGATAACATCTAATTTCCCACTGTTTTCAGCGGCAATGATACCACGCAAGTAGGTAAAGGTGTTAACGTTCTCAATGTGATCACTATTTAAGAGGAGAGAGCGGCTGTTAGTGGATCGGATTTTCATGGCTTTCGTTTTCTCTTGATTTATTTTTAGCCCTGCATTCAATAAAGTTGAGGACAGATTGTCAATTTTGTTCTGCATATCGGGGTGTTTTCCTTCGAGATGTTCATACAAGTTCCAATAAATACCTCTTCTCTCTGCCCCTCAATACAGCTTTTTGTTATATTATGACAATTAAAAATAATAAAGGAGACAATAATCAGTCTTGCCATACGCCAGCACTGGTGGGTATGTTTTCCGACAGATTACCATTGTGAAAAATCTTGCATTTAAAGTTCATGTAGTGCGCGCGTACGAGAGATATTAGTTTTGCCGGGACCCTTGATAGCATGATGTTGAGCCCTCTTAATTAGGATCATAAATTTGTCACTGGGTAAATGATGTTCCCGTGGCATGGACAAGTGCTACCAGTTTCTGAAAGGGTTTTACTTACTACGTGCGAGGGCACCTTGGTTTAAAGAATTTCAGAGCAAACTATAATTTTAAGTGGAATCTTTTCATATACATAATCTAAATAAAACTTAATGTCACTACTTTTACAATCGTTACTCTTTAATATTTTGACGTTATTTTTAACAAAAGTCATCAAAAACACTATTTGCCCGAATTTTTAGTTTCTACACTTTTCGGTCGGCCATAAAACGAAGTCAATAACCTTTTAATTTTTCGCAATTGTTGTTGATGGAAGCTGCCAATAGTGACAACGAAAAACAAAATGATGTAAACATCAACATGGACATTGAGACATTGGGCTTGGCGTGCTTCTGCGTCGAGGTAAGAGTGATGCAAACTGGTTTCTTGCTGACAGCAAATATGCACTCATGTACATACGCACATACATACATATAAACATACAAAATGAAAGCATTAAAAACAGGCCGAGTGATCACAAGAAGTTTTTGAATTGAATTTAATTTGAATTCAAGTAGTGTTTGAATCTGCATTTAAAATTAGATAAAAAGTGAGGATGGAATAGAAAACGAGCTGCTAATGGGTAGACAAAAATTTCGGTTGTAAGCTGTAATCATAAATTACTCAAGTAATATTGTAATCTGCCTTAGGTAGTTAATCATGAAAGCTAACACCTGGTGTTAAGAGAACAAAACTTTATCGTTTAATTATAGTGAGGTGCAAAATAAAGTCAGTACACCACACGGAATAGTTATAAGAGCAACCAGATTTTTATTATCGGTTTAGGCAATTTATATTTTTAATGATCAATTTTTTATAAATATCCAGCAATGAGCACGAGTTTCAAGAAAATTTAAATAAATTATTAAGAAAAGTAAAATCTATAGAACGAAAAAAGTATGTATGTGACCAATATTATTATATTTCAAATAAACAAATAGAATTCTCGGAGTTACTTTATAATTTGGAGCTTGAAATTGAAATTTGACTTGGTCGAGCCAAGGGGCGCCAAGAGATTTGGTGGCACCTAAAACATTCAGACTAAAAAGCCCATTGAATTTAGAGCTCTGGAAAGAGGCTAGATAGTCAAGAAGGAAAAAAGAAAATTATCAGAGAAAGAGATAGGAAAGAATAGAGACAGAGACAAAGGTAGTTAGTCCTGTGAGAATTTTCCAGATTCTTTGGCAAATCTGTAAATATCCTCCAGTTTACGAATATTACTCATTCTCACGACATGGGAACCCAAAGCTCGTAGCATTGCTCCAGCAAATGCAGGACACTCACAGAGAAAGCGTTCAGTGCTATCTGCCTCCTCCAAGCAAGATAGGCACACTGGGTCCTCAATGATTCCAATGGTGGTCTCATGGGGTCAGAGTTGGGTCCTGTAATAATACCGACCATCAACCGAACGGTTTTCGTTCTAAGTTTTAGCAGAAAGTTTGGCAGTTTTCTGTTCAGACTTGTCACAAAACACTTTGCAGTTCTGCAGTGTGCTAGACCGGACCATCGCTCTTTATGTAAATTGCATACATAATCGCTTATCCAATTCATGATTCCTGCGGAGCTGATTCCGATTATTGGCTCTAAACACCCCGGAGTGTCCTGGAACCCATATAAGTACCAGCCTATTCTGTCTTCCGACAGAATTAAGCTTCTTCTCACAATCTTGAACAGCCTTTGAGGTTTGCTTCGCGTTTTCCAGTGTAGCCTGACTGTCACTGAAAACCCATCTCCTCTCAATTATTTATTCGGCTACTTTCAGGATGGCAAAAATTTGGAGCTTAGTTGTTGTTGTTCTAGCAATAATTTGTATTGGATCCTCCTTGGATTATAACTTGTTAAAATCGTCGAGGCATCGATTTGATTAAGTTTTTTTATAATGTTTTGATCAATTTTCGAGAATTAGACATTAATCACACTTCTCAGGATTTTAGCGCTATCAAACTGTCTGCCATTTTTGAAAACCAAATTATTGCTCTTACATTTTCGATTGGGTTGAGGAATTATATACAGTTAGAAGGCCGAAAAAAACGAATTTTCGAGAAGTTTTTCTGAGAAAACTTTTAAATTTATTGATCTAAAAATTTGTACACATATTATGTTATCTTTTGACTATATTTTAAGACTTAATTTTAGTAAAAATATTTATTTGGAAAGGAGCTACAGCTGAACTCGGGAGTTCCTCTCAAAAAAGACGTTTTGCGGTGACCACTATATCTCTGAACTAGATCCTATGAAATTAAAAAACCAAACAGATTTCGTTAAAGTAATGTTAAATCTAGTAATTAATCGAAGGCATAAGCAAAATAAATTTGTTTTTGGCGGTTTCTAAAACAAAAAAAACGATCTTTGACCAAAATTTCGGCCTTAAATCGTTTATAAAAAAACTTTATCAGTGAGAAAAAATCTTCGATCAATTACTAAAAGATATATTGAAGCAGCTCGAGTTAAAATTTGAGACTAATCGGTTTATACGATTTCGAGTAATGTTGGTCACCGACTTTGAAAACATTATTTTGAGAAAAACGCGTTTAAAGTTTGAAAAGCACTTTCATGCACTCTGAAACGCCTTTTAAAATTTGCGTGTAACTTCGAAAATATTCACCGAAATGATATTAAATTTTCTATGTGTATTCTTAAATATACATATGTATGTACTTGAAGAAAAAAAAAATAAAAAAATCGATTTTTTGAAAATTCTAACTGTATATAACCCCTAAATTCTAATAACAGCATTCAAATAAATGTTAATTTTTTTTATTTTTATTTTTTTAACTTTAAGAATTTTATAGTCTTTAACTCCTTAGTTATGTATTGCACAACCTCTAGTTCAAATTAAACTCTCACTTATTAGGTTTTTTCTAATTTCCAATAGCAACTCAAATAGTATGAACTTTGTTTTCCACATCACTGTATTTTGTTATCAGCGATACACTATTATTTTAGATAGAAGGTCAATAGTATTGATAATAATCGCAGCATATTTGTATTATATTAAAATTACAAATATATAGCTATAAAATCCTTTTTTTTTTTACCAACTAAGTTTTTTGACGAACAATCAGTTCATCATGACGGAAACGGAAGCAACAAAATTCAGACAAAGAAATTCTTTGCTATGGCGTCAGATTGATTTTGCCCAGAAGTCGAACAGGTACACGCACACTAAATTAACTGGTCCTATTCTTAGAATTGCTCCAATTATGGCTGAACAGTTTTTATTTCACAGATTTTATTTTCACTTTTATTATTATTATTTATTTTTTCTATTTTATTATATTAATGCACATCTTTGTAGTGACTAAACCACTCACCATACAATATTCACTTGTTTTTGTTATACGTGTGCAAATTGTTTTTGCCGCTTTGTTGGCACTACAATACAACAACTGCCTGCAATCACCTAATAATTCACTTTCTATCAATGTAGATTTTGTTGCATAAAATTAAACACATAATTCATTATTTATTCTATAGAAATACGTCCCAGCAAAACAAACTCCAAAAATTTAGCTAAAACGTATTCTCTTATTCACTTCTGCGACTGTTTACAATAGCCGTCATCAAAGCTGTTACCAGCTGTTGGTTAGTGCTATCTGAATTTTATATCGTACTGTACTGTACAGCTGTTCACGAAAACTCGCCACCCCAAGCGGGTGGCAATAGCGATGGAATAAACTGGGGTTTTAAGTTGAGTTTTCTAGTCAGCGTTAAATGAATACGATTGTGTCAATCGTTTAACCTGTTTAATTTTCCTGACGTTCGTTTTTGAGGTACTTGTTAAGATTACTTGTTTTTAAAATTCAACTACCTATATCCAAAATTTTTAATTCCCAGACATATAATTTGTAATCCAAACAGCAAAAGAAGAAGAAGCTCAATAGAATAGCGGACCTTCTTTTCACCGTAGTAAATGCGGCAATTCCAGGTGCATTTACATCGCTCTCTTCAATATGCCTATAGGAGAGAACGAGATAAACATACACGCGTTCGAAAAGGTTATGCGAATTTGACGTGAATTGTGAATTTTATTTGCTGTTGCCGAGAAAAAAACGCGAACTTACTATAGCGCACACATTTTCTTTTAATTTTTCGTTTGGTTTTAAACACAAAAAAGGCTCAAAACTATCTAAATATATACATTTTTAATCGGTGTAAAACTTGGTTGAAAAAAGAATTCCTGAAATTAGCAGCAAACGACAGCAAAAAGTAAAATAGATCTTGGCAAATAGAAGCGTTAAAAGTGAAGTGGTATAAGAGGAAGTAGCGGTCGCCGCAACTCGCGGAAGCACCATTAAAACACCAAAAGTACATAAATTTGGAAATTATAGATTCTTGAAATTTACAGTGAAGGAATATGAAATGGGTAAGAAACAATTGAAAATATTTGAAAGAAAATTTAAACACAATGAGTTAGAAATTTATATATAGTAGGTATATACAGGCGAATGTGTTAGTGAACCAATAAAATCGGTGGTGGAATTGGCAAGCAAATATGGCAAAATTGCGAAGAATTCACAAAATTAAATTACAGCTATTGAATATTTATTAACGAGATAGAATTGGAAACAAATTATATATAGCTCACTTGATTGGCTCGCACCTTGCCTTGGTTGCAGCATTGAACAGATCAATTAGTCAAACACCACTTACACAAATTACATCTTGTTTATGTCGAATTTTGGAAAACTCACGCACATACCGATTAGCAAAGATTCAATGCTACTGCCAAGTTATTGAATTCATTTCGTAGATGTTTATCACGAAAATTGTTTTTATTTATGTGCATATACGTATATATAAGTGTGTGTATTAAATCTCTTGCAGGTATACGCCCAGCAAACGCTTCAATCAAGCGCAAGTCAAGTCTAATAAAATAAATAATCAAGAGAAATCCAATCAAGTAGCGAACAAAACAAAAAGCAAGCGTAGCTTGTACAAGTGAATGTCGCTTATTAATCAAATAAGAAAATAAAATAAACAGCGCTTGCCTCCACCATTACTCTAAAACGCTAATCAAATCCGGCGCGATCAAATTTTGAAAAGTTTTTTTTTTTTTTTACAAAGAATTCCCGCGCGTTTAAAATTCTTGTTGTGTAAATTTCACTAAGAGACGAACGAAGTTGTTAAAAATTAGAAATTAAAAAACAAAACAAAAAGTCGGTCGCATATAAAGTCGGTTTAAAGCAACGTGGCTGAAACAGCAGCAACAGCAAAGCCTACAACAGCTGATGTAAGTAGTGTAGCGACAGCTTTTGTCCTTCTGTACAGTGGGCCGTTTCAAGTGGCATTCACACCCAAACACGCTTGCTTTACGCAATTTTTATGTTAGCTGGCTGTTTTAGTACATATTTCAAAAAAATTATTATGTCTTCTGTTTGCGTTCACATTCAAAAGTAATATAATATTCCATTATGATACATTCCAAATCAGAAAACTAAACATGCAGCGAAAAGTTCATTTACATATCCAATTAAAATACACAAACGCAGCAAAATAATGCTTATAATTCGAAAAAACACAAAAACAAAAAAAAAACACTGCAAAATTTACATTTCCACGTACCGTTAACAAAAATGTTTTCCGTAAGCTTGTTGTTCATTGTCTTAAATGTGAAAATTTTTCCCATAAGAACACAAAGGCCCGTTGGCACCCAGCAAGCCTTACAAATCATTACTGTATCCAATTGCCTATTATTTTACTATACAATTATTTTTCAGAGCGGTGGGCCATTATAGATTAATTGTTCAATACTTTATTTATTGAGTACTATATTCGATTTTATATGATCTGTCATTTTTTTTTTTTTTTTTTTTCAAATGCTCAAATATAGAATTTGTAGAGATCATGCAGAAGATGAATTATTTTACTTCATTTATGGGTTTCGGAAAGCAAAATAGATAACGAAACCAACGCAAGACTGAGTCTTGCCGAGTGGAGTGAACAAGGCAAAAGAAAAAATTGGTTTCAGTTTATTGATTTGCCTAATACCAATAAATTCGTTAAAAAAAAATTTTTAAATCAAAATAAAATATATTCGCAAAAGGCGTAGACGTATTACGAGATGTATTCTACAAAGAAACGTTAAGGTCTAGCTCCATCTGATAATACTAAGGACCAATAGGTCTATGTGATGGCTTTCATCCAGCCAGTTTAACCTAACCTAACCTAAAATAAAACTCCCAATGAATTTATTAACCAAAGTTATGGTTTTAAAGTTCACGTTCACCGTGCAGAACCCTATTGCATACAGCTATAATCAATTAAGAAATCCAACATAACTTCCCACCTAAGCGTTTTGGTTTCTGCAGCTAAGCATCTTGGTTTCATCAAAAATGTATGTGTTCCGGGGTTGTCATAACCGCTTCAAGCAATTCCGGTTCTACTAAAAATCCAACATAACTTCCCAGCTAAGCGTCTTAGTTTCTACCATATCATCAAAAATGTATGTCTTCCGGTGTTGTCATAACCGCTTCAAGCAATTCCGGTTCTACTATAACTTTTGTTCACTTAAGGGGGTAGTATGGTTAATTCGGTGTAAAACAAGCATATTTTTCGATTTTTTTTTTGTCGACACAGTTGATTTATTCAAAATTTTAAAATTACTTCATTATAGTCATATTTAAAGAATATTGTGTGAAATTTTCATTGATTTTTATGAAGAAATGAGTTGGTGGCAGCGAATCTTCGCGGACGTCTCATAAAAAAGTTTTATTGCGGTGTCCCTCAGAACTCATTACTGGATCAACTAAAATCAAAAAACCAAATTGATTTCATCAGCTAATAAAGTTTTGCAGGTAACAACGTCGATTTTTTTTTTTTTTTTTTTTTTTTTTTTTTTTAATTTTTTAAAGCGCTTTGAAGTCAAAACACCGATTTTTCATAAAAAAAACTTGAAAACTTTGTTGTTTTAAAATATGATAAAATTTAAAAAAAAAAAAAAAACTCGACGTCATTACCTCGTGAATAAAGTAAAGAAACAAAAAAACCAAATTTGAAAAGAATCGGTGCAGTAGATATGAATCTACAGTGGACACCGACCGTAAAAAAGGCAAGTGTGAGAAAAACGCGTTTAAGGGGGGACCCTCATTTAGACGGTCGAAAAATGCATCATTTTTGGGAATTTTTTTCTCAGGTAAAATAACTTCAAACGTTTTGTAATTCATAAAGTACTTTAATAAATGTCTTGACTGTCTACAAAAATTTTCGGAGAAGAAAAAAAACATTTTAAGTATGGAAATATACACCTCGTCCATGGCACCTCATTCTATCTGTGTACATTCTAGCGCTCTGAATTTTTTTCTGAAATAAAAAAACCAAATTTTTTTTAAAACTTTAGGATAATACCTTCGATGTGACATTTTGATTTAAAAAAAAAATGTCGAAATTGATATTTTTTACCCAGTTTTATGTTAAAAGTGATTTTTCATGCATAAAAATTGACTTTAAAATTACAAAAAAATATGAAAATCTTTTTTTAAAAAAAAACACTTAATGTCACATTGAAAACAATTTAATTATCTTTAAAATGAGCTATTGTAAAGCCTGATTGGTTCAATACAGCGTTCTCAATTGTGTACACAAAATCGAAAAATGATGTTTCGAGAAAAACGCGTTTAAAGTTTTGGATACAGGCGATCAGGCCACCCGTCGCGTCCTGTTAAAAATTTTGTCACTCCTTCAAAAATACAGATATCGACTTGAAATTTTGAAAGTATATTCTTAAATAGTTGTAGAATAGATTAAAATTATTTCCAAAAAATCGATTTTTTTGACCCGATAAATGAGGGTCCCCCCTTAAAGATTTTCGGCAGCGTGAAATCCGGTTGGAGAGGTAGATACTTAATCCTTTGTGTCTTTGTCAATTTTACTCTAATGCACTTCAAACTTTCACACAATAATCTTAAGATGTTATAGAATAATTTAAAAAAAAAAAAAAAAAAGTAAAAAAAAAAAAATACCATACTACCCCCTTAAGCTCGCTTAGCCCCCGATCTCTTATCTATAAATTCTTGTCTTATATAATTTTTTACTGTAATTTTCAATGGCACCCACGCAATGATCCTTTTGTTTGCATTCAGGCTTTTTTTATGAGCCCCAACAAAAGCAAACAAAATGTCTCCTGAGTATAAAAAATTTAAAAAAATCAGTTGCGATTCTCGCAAGACAAGGCACTTGAGTTTAAAATATTCTTTTGACAATTTATGATATTACAAACCTCCATTGCTGCTTAACGGTAACAGCCTTTGTGTTGTTATGCCACTTTTATTTTTACTTGTTGCTACATATTTGCCAAATCAGACCGAAAAATCAAACCATACGACTTGTATGCATTAGATATCTACCACTGACGAATTTTCAAAAAAAATTTATTCATCATCACATCGAAAACACATACACATATGATATACAAAATCTGTTATCAGCGCTTTCATTACCAATTTGTATTAAGTAGACATTTTTACACTAAAAACTATTTGTTTTATATGTATGGCCTAATAATCCTTTTTTTTTTTTTTTGTACTTAAATTTTTATTTTGATTTGTATTTATATTTTCATTTTCCTTTTGTTTCCTTTTGTTTCAAATATGTTTTAACCACATCCAATTGTTTGTGCTAACAAAGCGCCCGAATATCTTTTTGCAGGCAATGCCTTCTGCCATAAGCGGTACTGGACACGGCTCAGGCGCCGTTAGTCACAACGTGAATATACCTAGCAATGAGGAGTGTGGCATTCGTGATGTTTGGAAGCATAACCTTGAGGAGGAGTTTCGCACAATACGTAAAGTCGTGCAAAAATACCATTATGTGGCGATGGACACAGAGTTTCCGGGCGTTGTAGCGCGTCCTGTTGGTGAATTTCGTTCCACCGCTGACTATCACTATCAGCTATTGCGTTGTAATGTCGATTTGCTGCGCATCATACAACTTGGATTGACCTTTATGGATGACGAAGGCAAAACACCGCCCGGTTACTCAACATGGCAGTTTAATTTTAAATTTAATTTAAGGTAAATACAGTTCTATTCTAATTTAATTGTTATTAAAAAAGTTTTCTAACAATGCGTTATTGAAATTGTTTACAGCGAGGACATGTACGCGCAGGATTCAATTGATTTGCTACAAAATTCTGGCATACAATTTAAAAAACACGAAGAGGACGGTATTGATCCACTTGATTTTGCCGAATTACTAATGTCCTCAGGCATTGTGCTTGTGGATAATATCAAATGGCTGTGCTTTCATTCGGGTTACGATTTCGGTTATCTACTAAAATTGTTAACCGATCAAAATCTACCCTCCGACGAGAGTGAATTTTTCGAATTATTACGCATATATTTCCCCAACATTTACGATATTAAATATCTGATGAAATCATGTAAAAATTTGAAAGGTGGCCTACAAGAGGTCGCCGATCAATTGGAATTGCGACGTGTTGGGCCACAACATCAAGCCGGTTCTGATGCGCTGCTCACCGGAATGGCATTCTTCAAAATGCGTGAGGTACATAATGAGAATAAGAATTTTATTATTGAACCGACATCGACATTTCTCGACTATGCCGTCGAGTTTAACAACAATAACAACGTTGTATAAGAAATGAAAACAAACAAAGAAAGCGAAGAAGAGAAAAGATAACGTGATGAAAATTAAATGCGTGATGCGAACTACTAAAACTGATAAACTGAAAACAGAAAACAGAGAAGGAAGCGATTTTGAAAAGTTAGCTGCGTCTAACTACACAAAAACATACATATATAATTCTTTTGAAATTTAGTGAACATGAGAGAATTCAATTCAACTTTCAATTTCAATATCGAGCAAACATTGCATTTTTCGATTAACATGAAAACGTTAATTTTCACACATTTCACTTTAAGTCATGTTCTTCTTGTTGTACTTTTCTTACAAACCAAAAAAAAACCAAAATTTGCTATTCTTAATTATCATAAATTCGTGCCGCCTATCAGCGTAACACAATTTTCGACTAACTGCTTAGAAATGCAGTCAGTGCACCATAAAAGACTGCAAATGCCTACAAATCGATATAACATTTTATCAATCATAATTTATTTATTCCCTTCATGTGTTCATTGTCAATTATTTCGAATCGCGTAGAGGCTTTGTTAGATATATTGAATTTAATCCTTGGTGATTGGTGATAAGGCGCTTCCTGTCAAAATTATATCACAAATATTTGATAATTTCAAATTAGATTTTTTTATTATCAATTTTTTTTTATTAAACCATTATTTGTTCTTTGAAAAATTTGCTGTGCAAATTTTATATGCTCCCTAACGGTATTATTGGTATGTTGTTGTTTTAACAGTAATGGTATAGTTTAGTTTCACTGACTTGGTGTGAGCATATTTTCTTATGCTTATGATAATTTTTTTATATTGTAATTTTTTTTCTTCACTTTATTATCCAGTTCATTGCATATGTTTTCAAATGAATTAGTTAGTGGATAAACTGCGTATATTTATTTTTTTTTTTTTAACTTTTTGTTCAGTTTTTCCTTCACTATTATACAGTTCATTGCATACGTTTCCAAATGAATTAGTTAGTGGATAAACTATAGATTTAATTTTCTTATTTAGGCATAAATTTTAGTGCTGAACAAAGCAGATTTTTGCTTTCCCTTCACTTGTACTATATGTATCTGCTGAACTTGAAATTTAATTTTTTTGTCTTCATCAAAGCCGAATTATTTTGAATTGAATGAAAATTCCGATGTAGTTTCTGTTTTTTAATTTACATTTTTTATTTATAATTTTTATTTTTTTGTTTTAATTTTGATTCTTTTATCGCGAGCCGCATACAAAGAATTAGTTTCTAGTTTGTTTAGTTTACTTTTTTTTGCTCATCAAAGCCGAATTATTTTGAATTGAATTGAAAATTCCGATGTAGTTTGAGTTTTTCTTTTTTAAATTAAAATTTTTTAATAAATGAATTAATTTATTTTATTAAATGAATTTTTTTAAATTAAATTTTTTTTTACAAATTTTTTTTATTTAATTTTTCCTTTTAAGTTAACTTTAATTTAATTTTTTTTTTTAATTTTAATTTTAATTTATTTATTTGAATTTTGAGTTAGTTTAGTTCCCCTTTAACGAATTTAATGCATTGGTATTAATAGTTTTTAATTCGTATAAAATTTCTGCCGAAATGATTGCTAAACGACCTAAGCTAGATTTTTGCACTTCTGAAATTTACTGCTTCTAAAGTCAGCAGCACGAAACTGCCTGCAACCTTTTCCTGTAAAGTTTCAATTTTTGCTGTGATCATTTCACCAATAATATGACTTCAAACCAATTACAAAAACAAAAAAACATTATTATTATATTTAAAACCCATCTTATCTCGCTTGTAAGAATTGATTCAAGTTTTATTGAATGATATTAATTTTTTTTTTTTTTTTTTTTTTTTGTAAACCATTCCCTTTTAGAACTCATTTTGTTTCTGAAATTTTTTCTGCAAACTCGAGACTTTCATTTCCAAATTTTCTCTTTCTTTTCTCAACTGAATTATGTTTAACTATTTTTTTTAATTTTTTTTTCACTCAACCTTCAAGCGTCCGCACCTGCCCAAAAATATTCCTTAATTAGAGCTATCGCGCCTGATTACAAGCAGTTTTATAAGAATTTATGATTACATTTTTTTATTAAGCAAAATTCTGTAAAAGAAGTTATTAAGCTTTTAATTTAATTTAGTTTTTTATTCAACCGCTTTATATAATATTAAATTATATCGAATTTATAATTTTTGTTTTCCAAATCACACAGTATTGTTGTCCTATTTTGAATTACTCAATAACAATAATTTTTTTTATTTTTTTTTTTTTATTACTTTACATAAGTTTTGCACAACTTGGTTTTGTTATTTTTCTTGTGCTTTGCAAATTTATAATTTACTATAATTTTATTATAGTCTTTATTATACAATCGTTGAATTGAATTGATTTTTTGATTTACGAAAATGATGAAAAACAAAACAAAACAACCAAAAATTGAATTTAATTGGAAAAACTTTTTGTTATTGTTGTTATTAAAAAATGCGAAATAAAAGCAAACTATCCCTTTGAGTTTTCATTTCTTGGAGCAAACCAAACTAAAAGCGTGGAATTGTAAAGTAAGCAATTGTATTTGTGTATATAATTACATGCATACATACATATTTATAAAACTGTATAAAACTGCTTTTAAGCACATGGCGAGAGCTGGTAGCTTTAGAGAGGTGGAAGCAATTTTTAATAGGTCTATGAATAAGTTCGTGCGGTTTTTTTTCGAAATTTGAATTTCGGATCATTCCCATGGCTTTTAAACGTTTGGAAATGGTTGATTGATCAACTCCCAAAGTTTTTGCAACCTCTTCTTGCGTTTGAGCCGGATCTTGATCGAGCAATTCCTCCAATTCGGTATCCATGAACTTTGGCGGCGCACCCTCGCGTTCTTCGTCTTCCAAGCCAAAATCACCACTTTTAAAGCGTGCAAACCACTTCTGGCACGTTCGCTCAGCTAGAGCATGCTCACCATAAACTTCCATCAAGATACGATGACTTTCGGCTGCTTTTTTCTTCATATTAAAATAATGAAGAAGAATTCCCCGCAAAAACACATTATTTGGCACGAAATTCGACATTTTCAAGTGTGGTAAAAATATTGTTGTTTACGCTTCAAATAAAAAACTTATACTGACGTTTGTGCCTTACGACAGTAGCTCTCCAATGAATGTTTGGAAATGTGGATCGATGGAATAATAATCAAGTTACGCCATCTGTTGTAAAACCGCACGAACTTATCCATAGACCTATTAATTGCTTAGAAATGTGGGTATTAGAGACTCATTCGTTTCGTTGGTTCTACGTAGTAAAGTTCGACGTGCAATTTTGTGTTAATATTTTTTAACGATTTAAAATTTTACAACATTTAGTAGAAGGTCCTATAAAAATATGCTTACATCTACTTTTTAGAGCAACTTAGCAAAAATATTTTATCTTTTGTAAAGCTAAAAGTGGTTTATCGCTGATTTAGAAAGTTAGAAAACGGGCAAACAAGCAGAAAATTACTCGTATTAAAGATTTTTCGCTGGAAATTTTACTTTAATATTATAGCAAATGCATATAGTTTGGCATTTGCGAGCGTTTGCATTTGGATTTAGCTAAAGAAATGGAAATTTAAAATGAAAAAATCTGTAATTAGTATTAAATATCTTAAATACATATGTACAAATGTACCCTTTTTTTTTTTTTTTTTGTCATAAGTACGAAAATTAGATGGGAATAATTTTTTTTTTTTTATTTTATTTATTTATTTTGACGTGACGTAGTTTTTCCTGTGTGCTCCTTCTAGTGAGCCTTATGGTAGTAGTCCGGTCAAATACTCATTTTTTATAGATATTTTTAGCAACGTTGTTTTTTGTTTTTTGCTTTTTTTTTAAGAAAATAAAATGCGATCGTTTTGATTTTACAATATGTTATTTTTGGCATCAAATAGTATACAAAAACACTTTTTTTGACATATTTTTTCGTAGTAGGGTGCCGTCAAAGTAATCGTCTTTAAAAAAAGATAGGTGGCTTGTCAACAGGATTTTGGCTCTTCAGGACATCTGAAACGAAAAAGTTAAACTGATTATTATTCTGTAGGCTTGTCATTCTGGCAGGTATTTTCAAAAGCCCGCCTTTTTTTTTTCAAAAAACAATTCCCATGTAGCACCTGCCAAAATGGCAAGCCTACAGAATAATAACCAGTTTAACTTATGGGTACCGCAATTTTCATCACAAACAAGTAAATAAACACTTTTTTTAAAGTTTGATAAATTATCCACAGAGTTTAAGGTAGCCATTTTTGAGAAAGAAAAAAAAAATACGCAAATAGTGCCAATTAAATTTATTTATTTTTTTGCTATAAAAGTTAGTTCTTATAAATGTTTTTAATTTACCAGTCGAAAACAAATCCACGTCATTTTGTGCTGTATATATTTAAAAAGATGTGTACCATTTCTAAGAAATGTATATGCTTTAAGTTTAAACAAACAAAATTAGTATTTTTTTTGGAATCGCAGTGGTTTAACTCTTAATAATATCACGCAAAAAGACATACGTAATTTTTTGTCAAAGAAAAACTTGCTATTTTTATTAAATTCAAACCGCAATTAAAAGTTATGCCTGGACTTATGACAAAACTAATTTACTAACTTTTTAGCAGGTTGCACTTTGGGATAAAAATAACATGATCAGTCGGAACTAAATTCAATAATTTAATCAGTCGGAGATAAATTTAATAATTTAAGGGGTTATGGGTAGTCAGATATCCGAAAAAATTATGATTTTCAAAAATTGTTTGTTTTGCTGGTCAATTGCTTTATTTTACAAAAATAAAAACATTGCATTAATACATCATATTTCGACTTGACTTAAGCAAAATTTCAATAAACAAAACATTAATAATTGTAAAAGTTATCGCTGTTTGTGTGGAGCCCGTGAGCCCGTTTCTCCAGAAGTTCCTTGCGGTGATTATCACAAGTCCATGGAGATGCATCTAAAATCAAACGGGCAAGAGAAATTAGTTTTATTTATAGATAATCGTGTGCCTGATCGAAGTTTTTTTCAAAATTAACAATATAGCGGCCTCATGAAATATTTTTCAGATTTTCGAGAAAAAAAATTGCCGGCTTTTAAAAATTGTTTAAAAAATCGAAATTTTTGAAAAAAATCCTTCGATTAGGCACGAGTTTTTCATGTTTTTCAAAAGCAGTATAAATTTTATTGAAATCTGCCAAGCGGGTTTTAAGTTACAGTGGTCACCAGTTCAAAAAACATAGTTTTGAGAAAAACGCATATAAAGTTTTGCTATCTGCTCTGGAGCGCCCGAGCGCCCTTTGTAAATTGTTTAATAACTCGAAAAGTATTTGTCGAACTCACTTCATATTTTCACACAATATTTTTAAGATGTTATACTTTAAGAAAATGCAAAAAAAAAAATCAATTTTTTTGAAAATTCTGACTACCCCTAACCCCTTAATCATTCGCATATAAACTTAATCAGTCGGTGATAAATTTAATAGTTTTCTACAATTTATTATAATTTGAATTCCTAAGCTGTCACCGTAGCCGAACGCATGGTCTTACATCACCTGTGGACATGAAACATTAAATGAGTTTTTCCCAGGAGTGGTCGCTTCCCGCCAGCCACTGGCAAAGCTCCAAGTGTATTGCTCATAAAAAAACATTTGAGAGGGGACATAAAACTATATGTATATCCCTCCGCTTGTGGAATAGCTTTAACTCGCACCTAACAAAGGATACACGTCCGTTTTACTTGTATATAGTGAAACCTCTCTTGAGCGTACACTCACCGTCAGTTAGCTTTTGGCTGTCCAAAAGAGGGTAACTATTTACTTCCGATACATACCATTTGGTATAGAATAAATGCCCACTTAAGGAAAGTGTACCACTAGTTGGGGTATCTGTTAGGAGAGATTACACGGGAAAGAGCAGACCGCTCAAGAGAGGTGCCCGGCTAAAAGGGGAGGAGAGATTACACTGTAGTTAGAAAGTACTAAGTCCCCACGTTGATTTGATAAAAGTCTATAAGTTACGTCATAAGTTAAAATCAAACAAGCCTCGAACCATGTTTCTCCGACGCCATTTTTTTTTTTTTTTTTTTTTCAATTCTTCGTTTGTAAACAATTAGGCGCAAGCTGCAAAATACCAACAAATTACATTAAGGAGAAGCATTAAAACACGATGCTTTTTGCGCTCAAATTGAGAGCTTCTTGACCGTCTGTCAATTTTTTTTATTCCTTCATAAATTATAGATGAATACATGATTCTCAATTGAAAATAAACTTGATCGCCTATTTGTCCCTGCCCTTAATGTTCTATTATATTTCTAGCCGCATTCGAAATTTCATTCGTCACGCTAAACCAATGACAGAATCAAAGTCAGTTAACTGCTTTTCGTCTATTTTCGGTTTTTTTGTGCAACGTATTGCTGCGAATCTTTGTGTTCAAAGCGTTCAAAATTGACCAATCCACGACTCACAGATTTTCTGCAGGCAAATTTATGTAAACTTAAACCGAGTTTTAAAAATTCAGTCGAAAAATTGCTTCAATATTAGATTTGCATCTCCTTGTAAAATTAAAGAATATACAGATTGTGAATTTTTTTGGTCTCTAGTGGGTCCACGCCTGCTCTAATCCATTTTTTGTTTGTGTTTTTTTTTTTTTTTTTTGATAATTACTTATCGTGTAGACGATTTCAACACAAAATACAAACTTTAGATTCTTATTTTAAGATATGTTTGTCTCCAGGTGTAACTTTCACACGTAACTTGAAAATGAATAGAGCGGAAAGATTGGGATATTCAACAGATTCATGAGTGCTCAATATAAAATTTGAAATCAGAAATTTCATATCAGGTGCGGATTTTGAAAGCGTGGAAATTTCAGATTAAACATAGAAAACACTTTTATATAGCTATCGTTAGGGAGGGAAAGGGTAAAACATATTGAAATTTTCAACACGTTTTGAGAATATGTGAAAATATTTGAAAAAGGATTTCAATCATCAAAGCATGTTTTCCTTTTATTAACGCTTTAAATTATACGATATTTACTGTAGACTGTTAAAAGAGGCTTTGAAAATTGTCAAGCAAATAATAAACTTATAAACAATTTTTGCTCTCCTGATAAAATAAACTACAAAGTTTTCGAAGATATTGAATTATGTAGCTTTAACAATTTAGATATAATTAGAAAATGAATTTATTACAAAAATAAATGTTTCACATGAAAAGTGCATATGACCATTTTTTGTGAAGGTTCTGGAAAAAAAAAAAACTTAGTAAAAGTTGATGTTAAATTTTTTTTTCTTAGATCTTTTATTCAGTTTTATTTTCTACTAAACATTTTTTTTTTTTCATTTTAATTTTTTTTTTAATTAAAAAAATTAATTTTTAGAATTACCGAAATTATTTGAATGAATATATTTTTTCTATGACTTATTAACATAGATTATAAATTAAAATAATTATTTTAAATTAATAAATTTAATTTTAAATAGAATGTGAATTGCCAACGTTTGATAAATTTTTTATTTTTTAACAAAAAAAATTTGGATAAAAAGCAAACAACACAAGTTCAATTCAGTACAATTGCTAATATTTTTTTTTTTTTTTAATTTTTTTAATACATTATTTTTTTTTCTTCCTTTCTTGTACAGTAATACATTTTTATTCCGCAGCATATATGGTATAACTTTTTTCTTTTAATTTTATTTTATTTATTTATTTATTTTTCACAAAGTCTTTACCAGTTTC
Organism: Anastrepha obliqua; assembly: GCF_027943255.1. Lineage (NCBI taxonomy): Eukaryota > Metazoa > Arthropoda > Insecta > Diptera > Tephritidae > Anastrepha > Anastrepha obliqua. The sequence continues at coordinate 107,258,161 of NC_072894.1, read as the reverse complement.
CTATTTATCACAATACATTATTTTTTTGCGCCTTGTTTTATTTAAAACTGCATGGAACACCTTTCTTTTAATTAGTATTAATATTATGAAAAATAAATTTTCACCGTATCTGGTATAAAAAATTGCTTATACTAGCAAGGTGGCGCAAAATTAATCATTTAATTTTGTTTTTAATACTTTCTTAACTAAATGAACTAATAAAATTTTTATTTTGAAATACATATTGTTTATTGCAAATGGAGTGGCTGGCTGAAGGTCAAGGTCAATTAAAATTTTTTTTAAATTTTAAATTTAAATCAAAAATTTGATATTTTTTTATTTTAATTTTAATTTTCTACCTTTTTTAATTTTGAAAATTTTTTAATTTTATTTTCTAATTTTTTTTTATTAAAAAAATTAATTTTCTAGTTTTCTTTTAATTTAAATTTAAAAAACGAATTATTTAAAAATTTAGTTATCTATTAAAAAAAACTAAATTTAAATTTAAAAAATTATTTAAATTTAATTTTCTAATTTTTTTTAATAAAAAAATTCTAATCAATTAATTTAAATTTTCTAATTTTTTTTTTTTTAATTTAAATTTCAAAAAACTTGTTTTAGAAAATTAATTTTGCTTAAATTAAAATAAAAAAAATACATTTATATTACATATATAAAATTTAAAATTAAAAAAAAAATTTAAGAAAAAAAAGGTAAAAAATTGAGTTTAAAATTAAAAAAAAGGTAGAAAATTAAATTTAAAATTAAAAACAAAAACATGGGAACAAAAATTTTGTTTTTAATTTTAAATTTAATTTTCTAAATTTTTTTAATAAAAAAATCTACTTAATTAAATTTACTTTTCAAAAAATTAGAAAATTTAATTTTTTTTAAATTTGAATTTAAATTTTTTTGTTTTCGTTTGTTTTGTTTTTTTTTTTTTTTTTGAGTGATGGAAATGTTTATTTTGGCCTTCACTCCTTCACTTGTCTGTTTATTTGTATACTACAGCTGTCTAGTTCACAAGTGTAAAATACGATTGACATGCGACGCCATTGGCAAAAATTACAAGTCTTTCGGTTGGATGATTAATTTTGCGCCACCTTATATGATTTAAGTTATTATTACTATTTCAAGTAATAATACATTCGAATTAAATTTTCATTTTGTGGATTTATTAAAATACTTAGATTTCTCTAAAGTACAGTTCTCTTTGGATATATATATATATATATTTATATTACTTTTTTACCAAAAGGGTTTATGTTCCCTCAAAAAATACAAAAAAATTTCATTTAGAATAAAAATTGATGCTCAACAGATTTTTATTAAAAATTAAAAAAAAATAAAATTAATGAAATTCCGTTGAAATTTTTGAACTTAAAAGCAGAATTTTCATTTTTTTTATAGATTTCTCAAAGTCGCTTTAAATGTAATTCTCCAAAAGTAAAAGCGTGTAAATACATTTTTAATAGTCTACATCTTTTTAAAAGAAACCTAAATTAAAAAAAGTAGGAAAAGTGTATTATTAAAGCTTTAAGGAATTTCCTGTAAAAACGATTATTATTATTGAGAAATAAAAATAAGTTTTTACTTTTTAGCGGTTTCACACAGCAGAAAACAAATGGCTATTAAAATTAAAAAATTTTTTTTTTAAATAAAATAAACTTAAAAAAATAGCAGAAAAATAAATAAATATAAATAGTTAAATATAATATTAAAATAAATAAATATATTATTAGGTAGATAAAAATTGAGTATTGGAAAATATTTGCTATTAAAAATTTTTTTAGATGTGACCTTTTTTATTTTTAAAATAAACATAGTATTAACTTAAAAAAAAGTAAGCGGTCTTAAAAATATTTTTTGTAATTTAATTACTCTAACTTTTCTTTTTCCTCATTTTTAACTTTCGCTTACATTTTCTGAAAGATTCTCTTTGCATTGTGAGAAATCGCTAAAGCAAAAGTTTTCGTTATTTTTAAACTGTTTTTGGATTTCTTGTAGACTAAAATGTCGTTTGAAAAAAATAAATAAATAAAATGAAATATAAAGAATCAACTCCAGTTTTAATAAATTGCAATTCATATAACAAAAAAACCTTGCAAGAGCTGTCACAAAAACAAAAACAAAAAGGGAAAAACTCATTGCGATAGTCGCTTAAAATTTGCGCTTTATATACTAAAATTCAATGGGCTATTTGAAAATAGGCTCGGAAATTTTCTAAAAATACAGTTCAAAAAGTTTAAAAATTAAATGAAAATTTGTTAGATTTTTCTAAATTTTGTATAAAGTTTGAAAGTTTGATTTATATCGTTTTGGTAAATAATGAAAAATATTACAAAAAATGTTAACATGAAAAATATTGTAAATATTAACTATCATTTTTCATTATATATTTAAAATTAATTTTATTTTTTTTTTTCTCACTCATTTACTGCAAGAGTGTCATAATACGAAAAAAAAACCTAAATTTCAAGAAAATTAGCATTAAAGTCTAAATTTCAAGAAAATTAGCATAAAGTCTTTAATCCATTTATTATTTCTCCCCAAGTAAAGGTAAAGTTTAGCGTTTGCATGCACAGCCAAGCTCTGTCACTTCAACAAGGGAACACGGGAAAAGTCTTTGCTATTACAACAACAACAAATTTTCATATAATCCCATACTGTTAATAAATATCGCCATGCATTTTGCTGCACACAGCATAAATATTTATTTTGGGTCGCTCTTGCAGCAAATGGGCGAATATTATATACAGGGTTGGCCATATTAAACTGACCCATGTGATTATTAAAAAAATATGGAAAAAGAAACATTTTTTTGTGTTTCATTGTGAAAAACATTTAATTTAGTTCAAGGAGATTCGTTTACATCACTTTTTGAATATGATATCGCGCAAGTGGTCGCCCTTAGCTCGTATAGCGTAATGTGTCCGTTTTTCGGCGTTTTCCATAGTTTTGGCCAGCGTCTCGGCCGATATGGCGGCTATTTCCCGTCGGATATTGGCCTTAAGTGCGCCTAGTGTCTTTGGCTTGTTGACGTAAACCTTAGATTTCAAATTACAGTAAAAAGTTATAGGGTTACTCAATGGGTCAGTTTAATATGGCCAACCCTGTACATACATACATACATACGAATAATTTTTAATTTTTTTTTTTTTTGCATAAATATTTTGCTCTTACACAAAAATTCATTTTTTTTTTTTTTGAAATGTCGACATACGTATGCACATGAGGTATTTTATTTTTATTATATAAAATATTTTATGTAATTTAATTTCATTAAAACTTTAAAATTTGTTTAACTATTATAGTTTTTTCCTGTTTAGAAGTGAGTTATTTAACTAGTTTGTTTTTTTCATTTTTGTAGTCAGTTTTTTTTTTGTGAAATATGAATATTTTGCTCTTATTTAGAAATTCATATAAATTATATACATAAATATATACTTATATATGTTTTCACAGATACCCCTAATTTTTTTTTTTTTAAATATTGAAATACACATAAGATATTTTTTTAAGGTAATTCAATTCCATTAAAACTTAAGACTTTTTTAGCTAGTCTTTTTTTGTTTGGAAGTGAGTTTTTTTACCAGTTTTACCAATGTTTTTCTTTTCCTTTTCTTGCTTTTTTTTGTATTTTTTTTATATTTTTTATATTTTGTTTTTATTTGAGTTTTTTTTTGTAACTTCAAATAAGAATACTTTTTTCACATTCAAAACCTATAATTTGTATTGGGGAAGGGAAATCTAGTTGTTAAGAAAAACTTTTTTTTAACAATAAACGCATAATTAGAATTCCATCCAAATGTTTAATATTAGCCAGAATTTTATTTAAGTAATTTAATAGAATACGATTAATTATTTTTGATTATGATTTAAAGCTTAACATTTTTTTGGTTTCAGTTTTTTTATTATTATTTAAAAAAAATATTTGTTTCATTACTTTAAACAAATAAAAATTTTAACTATTTTTAATAAGGACTCAGAAAATATTGTTTATTCTTTTTTTCATTTTTGTTTTTTCAATTTTTATTTCAATTAATTTTAATTGTGATTTAAAGTTAACATTTTTTATTTAAAATTTAAATTTTTGTTATTCTTTTCATTTTTTTGAATTATTTTTAATTATGATTCGAAACTACATTAAACAATTTTTTTTATTTTTAAATTTTTATTTCAATTGTTTTTGATTATGATAATGTTTAGCTTTACATTTTTTATTATGATTTAATTTTAATTATTTTTAATTATGATTCAAAGCTAAAAATTTGTTTATTCTTTTTTTTCTCTTCTTTCTTATTTTTTCATTTTTTTCACTCTTTATTTCAATTAATATTAATTATGAGTCAAAGCTAAAAAAGTTTTTTATTTAAAATTTAAATTTTTGTTATTTTTTTCAATTATTTTTAATTATGATTCAAAACTGAAATTTTTACATTTTTTTCATTTTTCAATTAATTTTGATTCTGATCAAAGCAAAACAAAAAACTTTTTATTACGAGTAAATAAAAATATTTATTAAAAAAACGTTTTTTTATTTTTCAATTTTTATATCAATTAATTTTAATTGATTTTATTAAAAAAAAAATGTTTTTTTTTATTTTTGAATTTTTATTTCAATTATTTTTAATTATAATTCAAAACTAAAAATTTTTTTTTATTCTTTTTTCATTTTTTTCTTTCAATTATTTTTAATTATAATCAAAGCTAACAATTTTTTTATTTTAAATTTAACTCTTAATTTTTTTTCAACTTTTATTTCAGTTAGTTTTAATTATGATTCAAAGCTTTTTATTTTAAATTTTTTTAATGCTGTAAAAAATATAAAAATTCTAATTATTTTTAACTTGATTCAAAGGTAAACATTTTTTATTTTTTATATCTTTTATTTTTAATTATGATTCAAAGCTAAACAATTCTTTTATTTAAAATTTTATTTATTTTTTAATTATTTTAAAAGTGTTATATTTTTTTGTATTTTTTTTCGTTTTTGCTTTTTATTGCTTCAAAAAATATGAACAATTCTAATTTTTTTAATTATGATTTAAAGCCATTTCATTTTATTGTGCGTGTTATTGTTACAAAAAAACGCATTTAAGTATTGGTGAGGGAAAACTAATTGATAAAAAATATATCATAAAGTGTATACAATACAAATGTTCAAGTAATTTAAATTTCACCAAAGTTCTAATTATTTTATTCAGAAATTATGGCTTAGCTGATTTGATTTATATTTATTAGATCTCTGAATGCTCAAATTTTGTTTTAATTACTCTGAACTTTGTTTAAAGATTCCGATATTCAAAGTTTTCCTTGCTTGTTGTTTTTGCTCTACTGCTACTATCTGCTCACTGTGCCTTAGGTCTTAAAACCTTGTTTTTGTAACACTAAAATTATTGCTTTGCACTTTGAATATTTCTTCTGTTTATTATTTTGTTTATTTATTTTTATTATTTAGTTCCAATTACGGAAGAAATTTTTACCTTGCACATATGTATATACTCTCCCGCCGCAACTCTCTTCATACATAACCTTTTGCTTCTCTTCTCTCTTGCAGATGTTCTTCGAGGATAATATCGACAATGCCAAATATTGCGGTCATCTTTATGGGCTCGGCACATCGTTTATTGTAAATGGCACAAACTTCCACGATAGCAATGGCGACAACAACAACACAACGTGATTCGTTTTCATTGAACGTACAGCGAACACGGCGAACTGATTAAGATTCAACTCGTCGCGCAGGTTTGAAGATGATACTTTTTTTGTAAACAAATAACAGCAACAGCAGTAAGGCGCGCAGTAAGGCACTTAAGATGAAAATTAAGCTTTTAAATAAAAAGAAATATCCACAAAAGTGGGGACTTTAAACAGTTATCAACAAAAACAAAACACATAGGAGCAAATGGAGCAAAACTTGTAAACAAGGAGGGCGAACAAACAGAAAACAAAAGAGCTCACACACACACACACCAGGTTAAACACACAAAACAAGCAATAAAAAGTTGTTTCAAATCCAAACAAACCAAAACAAGATATACTCCACCCAGTACAGATTATATGCGGGTCAAGACAAAAACAGAAATGTTGGCAAAACGGAGCGTGAAAACAAAAACAAAAGAATAATCTTAGAGAAATAATGCTAATTTAATTAAAAACGTATGTTTAGTCAATATTTATATGAAATTGAAAAGCAACTTTTAAAACATTCAACGTGCACATTGTTAAAAAAATATATATACGTACGTTAATCGTCAAATGTGAAACAACAGTAATTGTAAAATATTTTTTTTAACGCTAACTGCTACGATTTCTTAACTACCACAATAACAAATGCAATCTTTATTAATTATACCGTATTCATTGTCTTGCTAATTAATATATAGATATATACCACATATATGCATATATATATATATATCAAATGTGTATGTAAGTTAGAATCTTTAAGCTACTTCTAATCGTAAAACTCTAAATGTAAACATAATTTAAAGAATACAAAAGAACCAAACGTACGTAGAAATATATATAATATAAAGATATACTCCTCTGTAAACGTTGTGTCGTCCCTTCCTTGTACGTGAAAGAAATATAATTAAAATTTAAAACTTGTATTGTAGTAGAAAAAAGTAAAAATTATACAAAAACAAAAAACAAATAAAAGGAATCACTAGTTTTAATAAACAAACAAAACATAATAATAATTAAAAAAAAAATTCAGCTTAGTTTTAATTAATGACTCAACTAAAATACGCTACAGACTAAGCACGAACAAAAAAAAAAACAATGGCAGAAAGAAAAATTTGTTTAATTTCAGCATGAAAATGCAGTTTACATTGTGCATTGTTGTTGCCCATTACTGCCTTACTAAGCTGCCGCTGACACTGCAAACTCGAAGCATTTCAAATGCCTCATTTCACATTTTTGTAAGTGCTCGCCTTTACACTTCTTCTCACTCTTTTCGCACATATGTGCGTTCCGACCTTTCCCACTTCTGCTCCTTACGCTGCGCGCTTCATTTGTTATTGTACATTGATGCAATAGCTGGATCCTCAGTCTCATAGATAATCAAAACATCGCGGAATTTATCTAACAGTTGCAACAATTCGGCTGGGCGTAAACTTTGAAAATACATAATTTCCTCTAGGTGATGTTCGCTTTTAAAATAGCCCGCCTGATAGAGTTTCACCAACAACGAAAGATCGTCGACGTTCGTTGAAGCTGGTATACGTCGTATTGCCGTACGGTCGGCTTCACTAAATATAGATAGCAGTTCTTTAATCTTTTCCTCATCCTCAATGGATGCTATACTATCACAGTTCTCAGTGCTCATGGAAGCGGTCATGCTGTACATGTAGAATTCGTAGTTGAAATATTTGTGGAACAAAAAATCGAATTGAACTTTCTTACCTAAAATTTGATTTGTGACTAGAGGAGGGTTGTGCTACAATATTATCTGATGCCGTCGAACAGCCGCCCGAGTAGCGATCTTCTGTAATGGAGCGATGGCTGGTGTGTGGCACTGGCAATGGTTGACTCGCGCATGAGAGCAAGGAGCCAGCGTTGCTGCAAAGTGGTAGTAAATTAATAGAAAATACACGAAAAATGTAAATCATTATACGCTAATCACTAACAGATCATCATCGCTGACATTCATGCTCCTACACATCGGCGATATCATCAATTCGCCCGTAGCGCCCACACCCAGTGAACTGATTGTATTAGTACCTTCCTGCAAGTCCATCAGCGACGACTTGTGTTCATGTGCGCCATCACTGCAAACCGAGCAATCGCTGGCCGCCACATTCATGCTGCTCACACCGCCATAGAAATCATCGACATCACTTGGCATAAACTGCACATAGGTGTGCAATTGCATCAGCAGATGATGCTGTAACATCCAGACCACCATTTGTGCGAGCATACCCTGACGCGCCGATTGTTGCAGCGGTGTAGTGAGATGCCCAATGGATGTGGGCAATGAAAAATGTGAGATTGCATCAAATAGCGACATGCCGGCGAAGCGCGCAGAGAATTTCTCAACCAAATGCGATTTTGTATGGAGCGGCGCATCAGGTGCAATTACGTAGACATTTGTCTCGCAGAGCGGATAAATAATGGTTGCTTTGCCCCAATAAACTAGATGTGAAACTATTTTGTAGACATGCTCAATGCTCATATCCGCCTCGGAGGCAAGCATTTGTAGGCTCATCAAAGGTGTGTATATTTCCACCAACTGTAATAGCATTCGCGCCGCGCGTGGCGGCACACAATCGAGCAGTTCGGCATAGTCGACTAGCAGCATACCGTGATAGGGCTTTAACGAGCGCAAACAACGATCTATGGCCTCGGGATCCACCATGCTGCCTTTCTTGTGCAACTGATGCGCTTTTTGTGGCAGGCAAAAGCTCACTGTCAAATACTGATTTAATGTTGTATTCAGCAAGCCGGTAGTGCATAGGTCGTGATAGATCGATTTGAGCGCTTGTGCTAAGGTGCTACGCTCGGCGATGGCATCGAAAGTGCGCTCCAGCGGTAGCTGCTGTGACGAGAGTTCGTCATGAGTGCGCGCCATAAGCATTGTCTCCTCAGTACAATAACCGGCGCGTTGCTCTTCGACACGTAGCGCCAAACCGAGACGTTTGCTTAGTTCATAGTAGCATTTCACTATGGAATAACTGGCTTGCGCATGCAAAGCGAAAACGATATTTATGAGCATTTGTTGTGGCTGTGACTTCGGCTGCGGCAATGTAAGCGTAACATTTGTCGTTGCGCCACCACTGGGCACACCAGACGACACTGCAATTGGCATTGACGTAGGTGCTGTGCTTACGCTATTGCTTGCATTGCTGCCACCACTAGACCGTTGCTCGTTGCGTGGTATCAACGTAGGGTGCGACACAAAACGCACATCATTCACTTTCAATTCTAATTTTTGATTGCACAATTGTTGCTTCACGGCAAATAGTGTAGATAGCACTTCATCGGTGAAACCTTCCAGCTGTCCTTTGGGTGCGGTATTGCACAAATTGTTGCAAACACCGAATACAGTGGTAGGTGTAACATGTGGTGGGGGCACAGTCTGCAACAATTCATCGGAGCTGCTGATAGCATAAGGATTACGTTTTCTGCTCGTTTCCGACGACACTTGTGAAACCAACGATGTGGCTGAACTGCTCATTGCTATATCGACCAAGGGCGGGTTATTTAAAACCGGCGCTGATGCAGCCAACGACATGCAATGCAACTGTGGCTTATCTATAATTACAGCAGTGGGGCGTGAAAGTGAGAATTATATTTTTTTTCTTTTTCGCAGCTATTTACCTTTATAGACGTTTTCGTAGGGATAGCGAAATAGGAGGCGGTCGCCTTTGCTGTCCATATAGACAAACATCAAGGCAATCGGATTTACTTCCATTTCCTTTAACTTCTTTAACTTGGGTGGAAAATGATTAAAATTGTAGAGTAACTGCGATTTCATTAGTAAGAAAACAGCTGTATTGATTGATGTACACTGATAAGAAATGCTTTTTCCTCATGCGTTGCGTGTACTATGAAATTCACAATAGATCGCAGCGGATTTAAAAAATTTACTCCGAGTATTCAACGAGTTTTAATTTATTTTGTATGCAGTTAGAATTGTATAGCAAAGAAATGATTTTCTTTAACAAAATCGCGGTGCTTACCATAAACGTTAATAAATATATTCTGTTTAACAATTGAAGTTTAGGTATTTTACCACAAACGTCACAGAATTATGCCCGCACGACAAGGCAAGCAACACTCAGAGAACGTTAATACAATAATACATTGCAACACTGTTCACAACTGTCAATGTTTATTTTTGTGCCTTTTTCCCCGGTCGCAGAGGCAATCGTTGTCTATCCAGCAATTTTAGATCGGTGAATTCTTAAACGCGCGGTTTCCGCTTTTAATTAACACGTTAATTATGAATTAATTAGCACAAAAAGACCTATAATATTAACGCGCTAGTATCAAACTGAAAATGGTATGTAAAATTGCACAAACTGCTTGAGTCGCTGATTAGAAGAAATGAATTCGTGTGGGTTCAAATGTGTAACCTACATAAATAAAAGACACATTTTTTCGTAATATGCAAGAAATATTTATGAAATTGATGCCAAAAATAGATTGATAGCAGTGTAGCTACGGGGACGACATTCGCTGTGTTACGCTGCACTTAAGTAACACTGACCTGCTCTTTATTGTTTCTCCTTTTTGTTATTTTCCAGGCGGTGCTCGGTGCACAGTTGGTGTTGACACTCTTAACACTTAGCGTTATACAAAAGCTAAGTCCACATTTCTCCTTTGCCAAGTGGATATTATGCGCCACAGGTCTACATAGATATCTACATCCCACCGATGACGAACTGCGTACGCTCGCCGGTGTGCCTAAGGAGAAGCATACGAAAGGTGGAGGTGGTAATAAGGGAAGCAAAGGCTATGATGCACGCAATGGTAGTGGACAATTTCATATACCACGTAACTTGGAAGTGCAATTAGAAACAACGCCGGTAGTGGCACGTGATGTGGTTCACCTCAGATATTTCACCGAATATCAATGGCTAGTCGACTTTAGCGCTTATGCAGCAATTGTGTATACTTTGTCGGAGGTAAAGCAATTTTAATTTTAAGTATTTTCAAGTGTAACTTAATATTATTTTCTTGCAGATCTATCATTACTATTTTCCACTGAAAAATGAGTTTAATCTCAGCATGATTTGGTGCTTGCTGGTTGTATTTTTTGCGCTGTAAGTGATTAAATGATGCAGACGAGTTGCACAGATTTTATTTTTACCTTCTCTCTTCCATTCAGTAAACTGCTTTCCTCGCTTACTTGGTTGTATTTTCAAAACGAAGAATCCATAGGTGAACGTTCCATGGTCATAGTAGCCTGCCTTGTCTACCTACTAATTGCTATGATTGTGCTCATCATTGACGAACGCCATCTAGAAACTGGCCTAGAGCACGCATACAGCAGCTTCAATGAAAGTGCCTCAAAGTTTCTTACCGCGCAGGGTTTGCCGTCATCGTACGTATTTACCCTTGATTTCTATGACTTTTCGCTGATTATGTGCTATTCAATTTTCGCTTTTTCATTTGCAGTGGTCCTGCCTCGAAGCTGATAGTTAAGCTCTGCATGGCTGTTTGTTGTGGCCTGCTGGGCGCACTATTTACTTTTCCAGGGCTACGCATGGCTAAAATGCATTGGGACTCACTAAAATACTGTAGCGGCCGCAAAATGCTACAATTGCTACTCAATGTAAGCTTTATTTTGCCCTTTCTACTGATTATACTCTGGATAAGACCTATTAGCAGGGAATATTTGACTGAGCGTGTTTTCGAAGGCATGGAAAAACCATTGTATGTTTGAAAATGATTTTATTTATTTTTGTTTTCAATTTCATAGAAATATTTTTATAGGCTTTCAGTGGAGGCCTTCGAAGCAATGCGTCTTCTAATCGTTGTCTTAGTAGTTTTGCTACGTTTTGCCTTAATTCCCATCTATTTGCAATCCTATCTAAATTTAGCGCATGACCGAATCATAGATTTGCGCAAAGAAGCTGGTCGTATTACCAATTTGGAATATCACAAAAAGGTTGCTCTTTATAATATACTCTAATTTTTTTTTTTTTTGTTTTTAATAAAAACTCATCTTTTATTTTTCAGATTTCCTCGATATTCTATTACCTCTGCGTGGTCACATTACAATTCGCCGCACCGCTCTTGCTCTGCTTGTATCTCACATTGATGTATAAAAATTTAGGCGAATTCACTTGGGCTGGCATACTAAAATCGAGTAGCAATATTTGTACAGACATGTGCCCAGCAAGTGATGCGCCTTTCGCTGATAGTCAAGTAGCGGCTGTGACAACTACACCCATGCCAGAAGCTGCAACAACAATAATGAGCAGCATGCAAACACCGGCTGATGGTGAACATTTGGGCGAAGATTTTAATATTTTGGAATCGGCGAATGCGATACACGCGCAGTGGATTAGCTTGAAAAATGTGTGTACAAATAGGTTTAAATAGTTTAATAAGAACTACTTCACAATTACTCATTGTTTTTGCAGGTCTTCAATGCAGATGTATACAAGGGTTTTCTTGGCTTTGCCAGCTGGTGGAGTTACTTTACGCTATTCACCTCCTCAGCACTGGGTATTCTCTATCAATCCTATTTCAACAAAACGTGAACCGGCATTTGATTTAAGGCAGAATATACAACTTTTCATTTTCATTTTCTACAACATACAGTTAAAAGAAACGTTTTATGATTCGCATTTAGTACAATATTTTATTTTTATGCGTAATTCATATTTTTATAATTTTTTTTATATTATATTATTTTTATATTATTTTTTTTTTACTTTTAAGATGTAGTATTCGACGAAAAGTACTTGTGGTGTTTCGTTTGGTATTTATAATTTGTAGACAAAGAAATGTAAAATCAAGGATGGAAAATAATTTTTTTCTTGTTTTTAATCAGAGCGACAGCCACATATAAAGTGTAATTGCATAGAAACAGAGAGAGAGAGAGAGAGAGAGAGATATCAGAGTTAACAGATCCGTTTATTCCTAACAGATTTATTTCATGCGCATTGTTGTTGCATAGATGATTTAATAACAGCATTGCGATGATAGTGGTTGCGTTTCTTCGTTGCAGCTCGATGGTAATCACGGCTTAACAGGTTTTATTAGTGAAATTGTATATCTTCCTTCATGCAGGTGGAGTGATTGCTGTTTTTTAATCATTTAGCAATAATTAACAAACTATCAAGTTTTGGTTCTCATGTATCCCAAAAACTTGCAAAGTAGGGGAAAGTGAGAGAGCAAAATGTCATATCATTTTGAGGGGAAGTTGTATGTTTTTACTGGATAAATTTTTACTTGTAAGAATTTGCAAGTGAGAAAGAAGTGACAGCTGATCGCAAAGTAAAAATAAGCACGAATAAAAATTTGCGAATTGCAATTGCTAATGGAATGTCTTCATCTGACAGCGATGATGAAATGGAACAAATTATAGTGGACAAAATAAAATGTTGTTGTTGTTGTTGTAGTAGCATAAACATTCCCCATACTTACATACGGTGAATGCTGCTGGAGTGACAGTCCTTGGCCGGATATAAATCCGGGTCGTTTCGGTAACGTAGAACCGACTGTCGTGGAAACGGACAAAATAAAAAATAAAATCATTTTATTTGCTTCATTTATTTTTTTAATCTAAGGTAGCTCAACTGAAAAATTTTTTACTTTTTGAGACTTTTCCCGCCAACAATGTAATCAGCGGTTCGCAAAACTTGCAAATTATTACTGGTTTTGCGTCCATGTATTTCTTTTTTATATTTTTCTCTTTGAAAGCGAATTCTCGGAAATTAAATTAATGGCAAGTTATTGCATGATTTATTATTTATTTTTGATAATTTTTTTTTTTTGTTAGGTAAATTGAAGCAAACGCAGCGCTAGCAGCAGAGACTTTCGGCTGGCTGGTAACATATGTTGGGTCAGAAGCGACGGAGTAGGTCGGTGTCCTTTAGAAATATACACATTTTGTTGGTATTTGCTTCTGTTGCGACTTTTAAAAGTAGGAGAGGAACCCTGGTGTCGTTGAGAAGCAAATTATTGCAGAAATTATTATGCGAAAGATTTCAGAACTTAGATTGTTACTAATTTGAAAAATTTTCTATAGAGTTGTAAAGTTAAGTTCTCGAGAAACAATTTGCAGTTTGCTCAGTAATTTGCCCTAAAGAACCAATTGCTTTTCTAAGGGGACATATACCTGTAAAATTTCGAAAAAAAATTTTTTTTTTCATAAAATGTTAATAAATATATTATAAAGTAGTACTTTTAAAGTGGTTGTACCTCCTCAGTAAGGATTTTGCCTGGCGTAAATTTATAGTTTAGTGCCAGCTAAACTCTGTTAGCTCTAACTCTTCCCTCCTAAGCTTCTCCTTGATGGTGTATTGTCCCATAACAAGAAAAGGATTGAATATAATTAATGACGAAGTCGCAGCCTCTCTTGTCAATGCGTAGCGATACTTTGTTCCCAATACATCCATGTGTCCTGGAACCCAAATTAGCCGGATACGATTGTGCGTACCTAACAGTCAGTTTTTCGATACAGTCAAGGCCCAGTGAGGACTTAATCTCACAGGATGGCAAAGCCTTTAGTGCTGCCTGACTGTCGCTCAGAGCGGCAATTCGCTCCGGAAATTATTGTCTAAGTTAATCTCTGCATATAGAAAGATGGCATAAACCTCCCCATGGAAGATGCTTGGAAAACTACCCATTTGCATAGAACGCTTGGGTTTGGGGCCATACATTCCAACGCCTATGCCTTCTGGTTGCTGCGAGCCATCAGTGTACCAGTGCAGGGTACACTCCCGGAGTTTACTTTCAAATGCAGGTGTCTTCTAGTTTATCTTGTCGTCCAGTTGAATTCTGAACTTCTTTTTGAATTTGATGACTTTAGTGATATCATCTCTATCATCAACATTTTACTTACAGAACGCGTGACGTTGGAATTGTTGCAGAAAGTGAAAAGTGACAGAATGTGATTATATCTTCAAACACCCACCATCTCTCGTCTTAGAAATAATAATTATCCATACTCCCGCATGTTGGAATAATACCCTACAGTTTGCTTCATTCGAAATCCTTTCTGGTGTGAAGCCAGATATATAATTTAATTGTAAGTAATTGGTAATCTCTCCTTCGTCCACTCACAACTCAATTCGGAATGAGCCATCGCGTCTAAGAAAATTTTAATATTATATCTTATTATTGTTTGTATGAATGTATGTTAATATAAGTTAGCGAAATATATGCCTACCATGCTAAATATATATTCATATAATACGTAAATATGTATGTATGTCTATTAATTTGCATAACACATTCGATAACTATAAATGCCGAAATAGAATGTAGAGGGTAGACAGCAGCAAAAGACAGAGAGTGAATACTTTTCAAGTTGCTTGCAAAGATAAACTCCTTAAATTTCTAATCCAATTTCTAATGTGGAGCTCCACATTCAAACTTGACTTAAATAGTGCTTTTCCTTCTTAATGCACTTTCCCCGTTTAAAGTCCCAACATCTGCTCCTGTTTATAGACCGCATGATATGCGTTGCGTATGAGTACATAAGGGAAGCAAGATTCAAGCAGATCCATTGTCAAGAAGGGCGATTGTTTAACAATCTCATCCAAGAGTAAATAAATCGATTCACGATTACGTGTAGCCTCCTTGTCAGACTCTTGCCCCAAACGCAAAAGTGATGAGCTGGCCAACGCCAAAAACTCCTTCATGCGATCTTCTATGTCGTTCTCCCCGCAAATGGTGAAAAGCGCACCAAATATATTATTAATCGCTACCGCCATGCAATGGGTGTTATTCGAGTGACCATCGATGGAGGCGCGATAAAAAGAGGTTTCATTGCGAGCCAACTTTGGTATGGAAACGGCTACAAACACCATTAGCAAGCACGAAACCAGGTGCTCCCCTTCATCAAAGTCGGGTTTCTTCGATTTGAGTGTGGTCGTAAGTGTTGGATCGACTTTGCACGGCAATCCAGCTGAAGAGGCCATTTCGGAAGCGACGCGTATTTGATCGCCTCCCGGCAAATGTTCTTGAAAATCACGCACGGAGCTAAGCAAGAAAGGAATTCGTTTCTCAAGCACATCAACGAGCGCTTCATGCACCAAATTACGAAAGCAAAGTATGACGCCAATGATGGTCATGCGTTGGAGCACGCGATCAACATCCTGCAAGCGTTTGAATTGCTCCTTCATCACTTCGGGCTTATCGAAACTTGTGCGCAACAGTATAAGCACATCTTTATTGGTGGCGACAAGCTGCTTAAGCTCCTGCACTTGATTGGCAATGTGCCACATAAGTGTCTCGTTGAGCGATTTAATGCCGTAAGGGCCAACAAGCTCGGCCAGCGAACGCAACTCATTGAGATCGGAGAATTCTTGCGGATTGAAAGGTACCCAACCTTCGGGGGAGATTGGCACAAATGCTTTCTGATTCATTGAGAATACAATGTTGCCGGCAGAGACGCGCCGCAGCAGCACCTCACTGTACCTGATTGGTCAAAAAAGAAAATAAATGAAATTAATATTGCGTTACGCACGAAGCGCATAACATTAAGTGATTTACCATGTGTTGTATAACGCCGCAATGGTCTTCTCACCATGCGAATCCAACGTCTGAGTCTGCTGTAGTAGGCAGTTGTTGAACACACGCGTTATGTCGATATGCACATAATTCTCCACAGTCTGCAACACATTCATATAAGCACGCACAGTCGCCAAGAGTTCCGAGGGTTTTGCGATTTCCATTGTTTCCTGATTGAACATCACCATGCCGACGAGGTCACGTGAAAAACGATGCTCCAAGTTCTGGCATAGATATTCACGCGGTGCGAATGCAAACTCCCACACATTCACTGTGGGACAGTAGTTTATGGCGAAACACAGCTCGGTAAGTGCCATATGTAGCTTGTCCATGGTAGTCAAATCCTCGCGCGTCTTACGATAAGATTCATCACCTGGTTTGCGTATGTCATCGAACTGTTTCTTGGATTTATCCTTCTTTTTGCGCGCTGACTGTACAGACAGTATCTTGGCACAGTGTTTCGGCAGCAGTGCATCCGCCATGGTGCATTGCTCATCACAAATTGTTGTTATAATATTCTTAGCCTCCTTGGCCATCTCCTCTAAGAAGATATTAACCACACTTAGCGAACGTTCACGTATATGATGACGCTCTTCGGGGCACATTTCATGTGTGCAATTTTGGAAGTGACTGCAAATCAATGGAAATGCAATAATATAACGATTTTGTGCGGGAAATTCCAAGCACATATGGAATTGATCGTCAAACATTTTACTGTAGAAACAAAAGATACTCAAATCGGACGTCTCAACGAGTATCTCGTCTAAGTTGTCAACAACGCGCGTGTGAAAAACCATGGAATCCAGCAAACGAGCCAGCTCAACATTCTCCGTGATGCGCAGCGCTGCTTTGCTAACGCTCATGTACGTTTGTAAGCGGAACCAATCAAGACGGAAAGCACGAAAATCAAATAATTCGTTATCCTCCACTTGCTTAACAGTCAAACTTGAAGCCGTATTGTAGAGAGAAGAAAGTATTACACTTTCATCCTCGGGACAAACTTGCAAACTTTGCATGCGTATGTTGAGGTCGATCGAATCGAATCCAGAGAGATATTGCACATAATAGCGTTGCATTACTTGGCTGTACTTTCGCACTAACGCACGCAGTTCTTCCATGTGGAAAAGCAATTCAGGCAATTGGCGATCAACGAGATCCTCGTTAGATTTTCCTGCATTAAAAAAAATACATTAAAATTTTGAAAACAATATTATAGGTAGCTTACCTTTGTTCTTTTGCACCGGCGGATTATCGTTATGCCGCAAAAGCCACAATATTTCGTCGCGCGCCAAACACAAACCAATAAAAATGAAAATCGCCTTTGGCCCCAGCAAACCAGGCTGATCGGTCATTATCAATGCAAGCTCCTTCAAGGCGGTGCGTAAAAACTTTCTGCGCTCACGATGCATCAACGCAGCTTTCTGTGTTGCTACCGCATAGGCTTCCTTTACCTCGCTTATACGTTTGCTATACCCTTTGATGCCATCAAATGTGCCTTGAATGTACTGATGTATTTGCAGCACTTCATCGCGAAACAGCGCAATTACCCAACTTGACTCGAGGGCGGATACCCATATTTTATTTACCTCCTGATACTGCGCAAGCATTTGATGATTTAGTAGTAGTCCAAAAATTATCCAACGATCCATTGCTTCGAGTGAAACATATTCGCAGGACATTGTATCTGTGCGCACGGCTTTCAATAGAATGGCAGGATTGCCTACCAAGCTTAGTTTTTGCATTTCACGCCATTTATCAGCTGGTAAATTTCGCAAAGGATAGATTATCGTGAGTGAGCGTAAGGCGTTGGTCAGTAAACGCTGATGCGGTATGAACTCTTCTGATAAACGTTTCAAGGGCACCTCGTAATCGAGTATCATCTGTCCCAGACGCGGAAAGCCAGAATCAGCTTGATTGTTCTGTAGTTCGTAAGCCGCATTATAAAGTCCCAGCACAGCTTTGCGATCTTCAACGCGCGAGAGTAGTATCATTAACGATACATATGTGACTACCAAATCCAGATAATTTTTTGTCAACTCAAAATTTTGTGTGATGTCCAGGTGTATTTGGCACGCATCCATGGTGGTAAGCAATTCGCAAACATTATCTTTAAAATCGAGCAAATCAACAAATGTGTGGTAGTACAATGAGAGCGATTTAATAATCTCCGCTTTTATATTCACTATTGCATTCAAACCCTTCACATCAATGTTTGGGAAACGCTTTACAATAAATTTAATTGATGACTCAAGCGATTTGTCCGATAAGAAGCCTGGCTTTGATTTAGTGTCGCCGCATGCCTTTTTAATGTTATAAATACGTGTTAGTATACCCAGACCACGATCATTGAGTATAACTAGCTTTTCGGCAATCTTCTGCTGATTCGGATAAATTGGGCGTGCCATACTAGCGATCACTTCTTCTGTACTGATTTACTATTGCCACAATTATTCTGTACCCGACCGCACCGCTTTTTGGTGATATTGTTTTCAGTGTCTTTTCGTATATTGGAATGGTTTTAATAGTATAATTCCACTTTATTGTTGTTTGCAGTAATGCTAACACCACTTTTCAATCATTTTTTGTTGAACAAATACATTATATTTATCACTTTTTAAAAATTCTATGCTAACAAATTTTTTCACATACCAGATATCATTTCTTTTCTACAATTTTGCTTTGCTACATCGTTCGGTGATAAATGTCAAATGACAGGGTTGCATGTGCAGAAAACAATTCAGTTAACATATTAGGGTGTTTCGATGATTCGGAAGATTGTTTTGAAAATGTACGTCCTTTTATATGGCGCACCATCGAGAGATCCGCGAGAATGACAAGTACCGAATATGGAATAATGAGTTTATAACGAAACGAACTATGTAAGACGAGCAAAAAATTCTAGTTTTAATTTAAATTTTATGGTACATGAATATTAACTTTAATTATAATTTAATTTTTAATATCATTCTAATTTTAATATATGATTTATTTTAAGTTTTTGACATTGAAATTTAAATATTAAAATATAAATTAATAAATTTTATTTAGTTTGAAATAAATTTTTTTTCTCTTTTTTTAACAATTATCTTAACTTATTTTTAAACGGAATTCTCATTTTGAATATGTTAAACTAAATTATTAAAATTATAAATTATAAAATTATTTTTAGTTTAAAGTTTGTTTATAGATAATATATATTTTTTAATCTCAGTTAATTTATTTCTGAATATGAAGAGCAACTATCATTCGGAGGAAACCCACTTTGGTTATGAAGTTTCAATTGATAGGAAAGAGTCACCTCTCGACAGGCAGTGGCAAATCTCCTCCGAGTGAATTTCTGACATAAAAAGCCCTAAAAAATATCTATCTGCCGTTCGGAGGCGGTGCAAAACTGTAGGTCGATTTTTGGTACAACATCACGACACTCACTACAAATTGGAGGTTGAACTCCATTTAGCTTTTAACTTCAGTTTTGTAAGCATAAGCATGATTGAGATGTGTAATTAGCCCCTAAGCAATAGTTCTTAGTTAACTTAAAATATGTTCACACCTTAAGTTAAATCTTTAGACCTTAAGTATTGTTTGCTTAGTTTAAGACAAGGTGGATTTATTAAGGTGACAGCATTCAAGCAGCTGAATTTTTCACCGTAGGTATGGCTTACGTCAAAATGATATGCTTTGTTTGTATATATTGGAATGTTTACATTCGTATGTTTACATTTGCTTGCTGATTTTGACGTGATGGTTGGACCAAACGCAACAACAAATACATGTAGGGTTTTACTTATATGTGTTTGCTGTCACCTGTAATAAATTCGCCTTGGTTTAAGATTTGAATTTTTAAAAACGAGTAAAAGCACAGATTGGATTTGACTACGAACCAGGTTGGGTATGCATTTTTATATCAAGGATTTTCAGTTTCAAATATAGTTAACATTTTTAATGCCATCGTATTTTTAGTACTATTTTTATTAGTAAACGAAAGTAAATTTAATTCTAATCTTAAATTCATTTTTGTTTTTCGGAAAATTTTTTTTTGCTCTCAATTTCATTGTTAGTTTTAAATTAAATAAAATTTGAGTGAAATTTTAGATTCATATTTTATTTAAAATGATTAAGCGAATATCCTTTTTTTGAATTTTTTTATTTTTAAGGTGAGCGATGTCAGCATTATTTAAAATGTATATTTCTGTTATAAAATAAATTCCTTTGAATATGCATTTTACTTCTAGCTTCAGTTTTAAATATTATTTCAATTTTTAACATAGTTGTCTTTTTAACATTAAACTTATCTGTTAACTAAAACAAATTTGATTTTATTGTTTCACCAATTTTTTTTTTTTGTTTTTATTTTAAATATTACTTTTGCTTTACTTTTAATTTTGAATATAATTTTTAATGCAATTTAATTTTTAGTATTATTTTTTTTTTATTAAATGAAACTCAAATTTTTGAATTTTAAAGAAAAAAAACAAAGATTATATTAAACTCAAATTTATTAGTTTTTTTATTATTTTTACTTTACCTTCAATTTTAAATATAATTTTTAATGCAATTTAATTATTAGTATTACATTTTTTTATCAAACTAAATGCAAATTTTTAAATTTTAAAGAAAAAAGATTAAATTAAACTCAATTTTTTAATTTTTTTGTTATCATTTTTACTTTACCTTCAATTTTAGATATCACTTTAAGTATTAAATTTTTTATTAAATTAAATTTTAGTTTAATTTAATCTTCTTTTTTTAAATAAATGTTCAATACAAACGTATAATCTAATGTTGAACTGAAATTTATTACATATTTATTTCATTTCTACTTTTACTTTCAATTTCATGTACAATCATAATTTAATTTTTAATACGATTTTATTTTTAATATTAATTTATTGCTGAATTAAATTAAATTTGATTGGAATTCAAGTTTTATATCAATTTTTTACTCTACTTTCATTTAGAATGCTATTGTTTTTGTAATTTCAATTTCAATATTATTATACACATCTGGCGAGAATTTATTCTATTTTGTTTTTTATTGCCAATTTCGTAGTTGGTTTGTAATAAACAAATAGGAAGCTAATTTTTTTCTTTTTTTGCAGGGAATGAGAGTGCATGTCTTACCGCTAACAACAAAGAAATAAAGCTGTTAGCTTAAAAATGGAAGTAGAACGTGATTTTTCTAACACAGAGTGGGTAAGGGCATGTTTTGAGCGGCATACGATTTACGCTTACCGAGCACGAGGAGTTCAAAGAGCGACGTCCAACCGTGACAGTTTACGGTTTAACTACTTTTAGTTGTTGTGCAGAAAAATGAGCACAAAAAAACTGTTTGACTTCAGAGTGCGGTGCCAAACAAGCAACAACACCAACACAACCAAGTGGCACAGTGACAACAGAGAAAATCACAAAAACTCACCTAACGGTCCGAAATCAAATGAAACGGTGTTTGTTTTCATTATTTATCGATCATGCGCAATGGCACTCCTAACGGAACTCATTGCAATTTGCTGTCAAGCCTGCACACATATATTTATACATATATGTATATATAAATGTGTGTGTGTGATTGTGTAAGGCAATGGAGAACAGAGCGGAAACTTCGCTGGCAGCAGGCGAAGTGACATTTGGAAGCAGAGCAGAAGCGAATCGAGCTGGGCTGAACTGAGTTGAATATGAGCAGACAGAGCGCAGAAAGAAAGTCGACGACGAAGACGACGTACGAAATGGCAGGCAGATTTTGGCCAAAAGAAAATTTTTTGAAAAGAAAAAATAAATAAACTAAATACATTTTCTACCGTATACTAATATTAAAAATCTATAAAAATTCAACTTTGTAAGCTAATAAAAGGACCCTGAAGTGAAATGAGTGCAATCTTTTGGCAATAAAAGACAGGTGAAGTGTGAATAGTTGCTGCGGAAAATATGAAAAATTCCATGTGATGTATCAAATGCATACATATACCGCCACATATAGCAAACGCATACACATAAGTAATGTGAAAGAATGTGCGAATATGTATATATGTAAGAATATAATTTTCCATAAAGAATATGTACTAAAAGCTTTAAAATAACAAACATAAAAACCAAATTTTCATAGGGAATTTACTAATTTTTATACGAAAGAAAGTTATAAAAGAAAATTTCAAAGCATACTTTGTGGCGTTTTGGTGCAGCTGCCCGAATCATAAAGCGGATAAGTAAAAGAAAACTCACACACACAAATATACACACAAATAAATGCCAGTGCAATCGGCGTGAGTGCAAAGGAAACAAGGCACTTAGGGACTGAAGCAAACACACACACACACACACACTCAAACAACCACGCTTACACACGCACACACAGTTATTATAGGGCAACGAACGAAACGAACAGGAAAGGCGCACAAGAACAGAAGAATAACAAATGCAGTCGAATCAACGTTCAACAGTGCGTATGAGTAATCTGGAATTGTCAGCGGAATTGAATTACAATATTTAAGCAGTTGTCCGGAAGGCGAATAGTTCAATGGCTTGCACAGCGGATCAAAATTTCGGCTGTTGCCATTGTTATTGCAGAGGTGGTGCTCGCTGTTAGCAGACGATGCGGCGGCTACACCTACAACCACAACGGCAAAAACCACAACTGTGAGACGGCCACATGTAAGTGCAACAGCCCAACTTTACAAAAGACAACACAGCAGAGTGAAGCGAACGAGGGAAAACCGCGTATCAGAGCATTGGCTGGCAACCCTGGCGATCATTGTTATTGTGAGCTGAATAGAACGGAAAACAAGGAGAATAGGAAGGAGACAAAATAGCGGAAATTGAAGACTTGAAAAGTTAGGAAGTAGCTAAAGAGTAGTGTAACAGACTACACACAGAAAGAAACAAAGACACAAATTAGAAAATAAAAATTATAAATAAAAATACAAAAAACTCAGCAAAATAAAGTCAACAAGCAACTAAAAGAAATAATATAAGAAAAAACGTAAGAAATCGGCTATATTCATTTCTACAAAAAACAGCGTCGTTAAACTGGCACCACCCGTTGTTCTGCCATCTTCAAATACCATTACGATTGAGACAACGACCTCAACATCGTCACCGCAGCACAGCCTCAGCGGTGGGGTCGTCGGCGTCAGCGGCGGTGCCAGCGCAAATGCCGGCTTGGGCACAATTGGCATCGGCAGCACCCTCTGCAGCAGCGGCGACAGTGGCATTTCGTCGTCCACCCCATCGTTGGTCTCACAACTGTCACCGCCGCCCACCATAATATGCAACGTGCCGACATCTTCGGTCTCCAACAGCATTGCCAACGTCAATACGCCCATCAGCGTAGGCGCGGCGGTTAGCAGTAGCGCCGCGGCTGCGGGTCGTTGCAGTCCTATTATAAGCGGCGGTTTCTGCGCGCTCACCAATGGCCTAGCAGCCATTTCAGTGTGCAGCCATACAGGCAATACGTCTATTTATGGCGTTAGTGGTGGTGGTGGCGGCAGCGGTGGTGGCAGTGCCAGCAATTGCAACATTATCGGTAAGCCCAAATCATCGTTAAGTCCGCTACAAAGTCTCTCTATCGGCGGCAGTCTTTCTTCATACGGTGGCAGTAGCGGTGTTGGCGTAGGCAGCAGCAGTGGCAACGGTAGCGGCAGCGTGGCTGGACTTTCCCTACTCACTGGCAGCAATAGCCACCTAAGCAGCGTTTCTCCCGCACTTAGCAGCAGCACACCGCTCAGTAGTGGCATTGGTTGCAGCAATAGTATGAGCGGCGGAAGCAATGCATCGAACTACTTGAGTAATATGAAGCTACTCGGACCCGCCTCCATCGATTTGGGTACCACACCGTTAACACATCGCAATTACAATACCATTAAAGGCTTTAGCTTTCGGCGTAGTTTCGATGATAAAATCATAGCGCCTCTTAGCAGTAGCAGCGGTGGCGGTAGCGTTGGCATGTGTAGCAGCAACATAGGCGGCAGCGGTGGCAGCGGTAGCGGTATTGGCAGCCATGGCAGCTACTTGGCGCATCATCACTTCCACACACACTTCCACCACCCAACGTCCGCCATGCAGAAACAATCGTCCATTGATCGGCACACAAGTGGTGGTGGTGTGGGTGTTGCACCGCACACCACACACTACCCGCTCACCTCATCACAGTCGTCGACTAAGCTCTCGTATCGTGACGATTTTCTGCAGCAGATTGGCTATTTGCCTACGACGCGCATCTTCAACACCAGCATCGATGAGGACCGACAGCAGGACTTTCTGTCGTTGTCCATGTCGCCGCCGTTGAATCGTCGCAGGGATATGCCGGCGTTGCGTGGCATCATTAGCCTGTAAGTATGCAATAAATGCTTTCATAAAATTTAAGTGCACACTGTGAGTGGGGTTGTTTGATTGTGCGGAGTCTGTGACACGAATTTCGTGCATATGTGGATTTACATACGTTTACATGTATGAGTGCGTACTTATTAATGAGTGTAGCTACGTGCGCGAGTGAGTAGTAACATTTAGAGCTAAAAACTGCTAATGTCACAAGAGCTTTAGGCTATAAAAATATTGTAAATATTGGATGTTCCATTAAGAGCGCCCATTTTAAATGTTTAGCACCTATCGTAAGCCGTTGTTTTTTGACAACTGTCATATGTGAAAAATGAAACTTCTGTTGCATATACAAGGTGAAGTCTCAACTAAAGAAGGCAGAACTAAAATAGAAACGACAAGAGCTTTGTTCTGATAACTTCGAGTTTATTGACGTGATAACGTCTTATAATTCGATTTAGCCGGCTGCACGCACGAAAAAATGTGTCGTTACCTTGCTCATTAGTGTTACCTTGCTCATATGTCGTTACCTTGCTCATTTGTCGTTACCTTGCTCATTGCCGTTACCTTGAATGAACTGCAAACGAAAGCGCGGAACGAACGACAAAGCAAACAAAGCAAACGAACGGAAACGTTCGACATCTTGCTCTCTCCTACTTAAGTGAGCGTATATATGTATGTATATGCGCATATGTACATATATAAATTCACGTATTTGTATTTGCATATGCCTTCTTATTGATTATTATTAATTTGATTTACTTGAAGAATTTAAAATAAAACCAAGTTTGTTAATAATACCTGTTGTTTTAATATTATTATTATTAATTTTTTTATTACATATGAAGGAAAAAATGTATGGTAATATTTACCATATACTTATAAGATATGTTGTATACTAATATATGTATATAAACATGCATATACATATACAATTTCGCGCAATTTTCAAAAAGAACAAATCTATATGTAAAGATGCATACAAGTCATATGGACATATCAAATATACGAATCTATTCCATTATGTTATGTTATGTTATGTTATGTTATGTTATGTTATGTTATGTTATGTTATGTTATGTTATGTTATGTTATGTTATGTTATGTTATGTTATGTTATGTTATGTTATGTTATGTTATGTTATGTTATGTTATGTTATGTTATGTTATGTTATGTTATGTTATGTTATGTTATGTTATGTTATGTTATGTTATGTTATGTTATGTTAAAGTAATATATATTATATTATGTTAATGTTACCTCATTCTCTATATCCATACAAAATATCTATCAAACAAATAAAATTAAAATTTTCTTTTGAAAAATGCAACCATTCAATCAGTATTTTCTTATGACGTTATCACGTTAAACTATCTTCAGTAAACCGACTTTACAGACAACCTCTTTTTTTATTCAAAATAGTCCCGCCTCGATACACTATTTTGCGCGATCTAAAAGCTGTGCGAAAGAGTGTTTCAGGTCATTGACCAGAATGTCCTTCAGGATGTCGGTACAAACCTTTTGGTTGGCCTCTACGGACGCAAAACGTTTTCCTTCATGGTAAAATGCAATTTTTCGAATAGTTAGAAGTCACAGGGAGTCATATCAGGCGAATACGGTGAGTGATTCATGGTTAAAATGCGATTTCTAGTCAAAAAATCAGTCACAAGAGTTGATCGATGAGATGGTGCATTATCAGGTAATAAGCGCCAGTTTCTCCTTCGCGGTATTCAGGGCGAATTCGACGAATGCGATGCAGCAAACCCTTCTAAACGCGAAAATAGAAAATTGCTTTGACGGCTTGACCCGTTAGCACGGACTCCTTGTGGGCAATTCCCTTGGAATCGTTAAAACAAATGAGCATTGACCTGATGTTTGACTTTTCCAAACGCGATTCTTTGGGTAGGGCCTTAAATTCGGCTTAGTTTTAGGTTCATATTGGAAACACCGCCTCTCATCACCAGTTTCAATATTGTGAAAGAAGTTCTTGTCTTTTCTCGCCTCTTTAATGAGGTCTTTCGAATATTGAATTCCGAGCAATTTTTAGTTCTCAGTTAAGTTGTGCGGAATGAAACGTGCACGGACCTTTCGTAAGCCCAAATAATCAGTTAAAATACGATAAATCGATGTTTTGAGGATTTTTGAACTCCGATTTTATAAATTTCGACGTTGATTTCGGTTCATTTTCGATAAATTTACGAACAATTTCGATGGAGGTTTTGGTGATTACTGATTTTGGGCGGCCCGTATGTTCATTGTCATTTATGCCCTCACAACCATCTCTGAAACGTGTAAACCACTCATGAACTCTGGAACGAGATAGACAATCATCGCCATAAACTGTTTTCATCAATGTTTCGGTATACGTTTTACCGATTTGAAAACAAAATGTGATATTAGCTCTTTGTTCGAAACTCATTTGTGTACCGATGACACAAACATACTGACACTTTAGACGCAATAACTTCGCTTCCACTTAACCGAATGTCATCAAGTTTTCACTGAAAGTCAGCTAGGGATGTAACTTCCAACGCACTAACTCATTAAAAAGATGGCGCCATCAAAAAAAATTGTATGACACTTGTTTATTTTTGTGTGACTATGATTTCGATGGATACCGATATCAATACCCATTGTGGACGTAGAACATCAAATGAGGCAAAGGCAGACCTCCGATTATATTTTTACACTCTTAGCTGGTCACCCTGCATTCATATTAAAATATTTCTGCAACTAGACTTAGACTAGTGATATGCGTTATCATTTCAGGAAACTAGAATTAGTAGAAACCATCGTCTGCTATTTCTGCGATCTGCGTAATAAAACTCCAGAGCACATCCTCTGCGAAATTGCAGGCCTCGCAAGACGATTACTCGACCAACTTCATGGTGCTATTCTAAGCCCATTGGTGATATGGAACAAAAAGTCTGAGGAGGGGCTCAAATTCATTAGAGGCTTGCGGGCATGCTCAATAATAATAATAATAATATTTGATGTTTGCTCGAGGAGCCTGTTATCCTACACCAAATTCATTGCGAGAAACTCTTTTGAAAGAGTTTTGCGCTTATGGAAAAGGAGTGATGCAAAGCATGATTGTAGTAGAGTACGCCTTCGAGTTTCCATTTCAAAAATCAGTTGAGAGATGTACACATATAATTGGTCAATGAAATGATAAGCAAACAGCGCGACTTGCTGAATATTTGGAGAGGCGGGGAATATTGAACGCGACTCGCTTAAAAGCCTGATATAAGGTTATGTCTCTGTCAAAGTCGGTGGTAGATATGTAAAATTAAATACGAAATGAAATACCTCCCTCACTTAGACTTGTTTTTTTTTTTTGTTTTTGGTGGGTAAGGCAAGGTTCAGAATGCCTTCGAATTTACAGCGAGCGTCGTCTACTGCGTTGAGTGGTGTGGCCACTAAAAAATCACTCCTCTTCTTCTGAGCAGGCACCCTTCCCGGAACTACTTTCTACATTACACCGGGAAGGCCCAGAATGGCATCCATAAAAAGAGTCAATTCTATTCACCAACGTCTGGGTCTACCATATTTGTAGTCAGATTCATGCTATAGGCACGCCTTCATGTGTCTTGTGTCGTCGCGGTGGTTGTCGTCGGCCCGTCAATTTCGGACAGCCTTCACTGCACTGCTGCTAATGATGATGCTGCCGTGCCTTGCACTCCACATCGATATGGCGGAGACGCATTACTATTTTTGTTGGAAAAACTCGAACTGACTCCCACTTCCCGCTGGCTGAACACAAATCTCTCGTGAGGGTGTTCAAAGCTATTGGATGCTCTAAAACTCTTTCTGGTGTATCTTTCTTCTTTAAAGCAGTCACAGTACCAAAATTAAATATTCCGCACTCTTCACCGTGTCATATTAGCAACTGGGCGAGGTAGTAGTCTACGTCCTCGCGTTTTCAGACAAGCCCCTCATCGATGCACGGAATGAGTTTAGAAGTATGTCCAGCGCCCGTCTTGAGGCAGATTCCAACGCTGCTGCCATCGTTTAATTGTCAGCGCCCGTTCTGTGGCTGCTAGACAGTCGACTCATTTTCTTTGTTAGCAGGTCCAAAGGACGCTTTCCTGCAATGACAAAGATTGCATCGTCCGATACGGTTCTATACGTGCACGCAACTCGCAGCACGCTTAGACTACGGGTTTGTGTAACCTCCTGAAACATACAAGATGATAGAATCAACAACAATCAGAGACCTCCTACCCGGGCATCGGCATCCCCCTGCACAAATTATTTCCCAGGAAAGCGTAGAAAAGATGGAGCTCCATTTCTTCATGTGCTATTTCGAAAACCCTTTGGCACCAGTACAACATACGGAGGACTCAGAAAGTCTTTGAACTCCTCGCCATTCAATTTCCAAACTAGTAGCTGTATTTACCGGTCACTGGACGATCGGCACACTTGAGCACTTTCTCTGTAAATGTCCGGGTTTGCCAGCTAGACGATTAAGATCACTGGGTGCTCCTTTCTCCGACAGTCTGGGGCAGTACGCTAAGCTAAATCTCATCAATCCTCTCCATTATATCAACAGCTCTGGCTGGCAGTAGATATCTGCCTGTTGGAGGTCTCATAATGTTATCAATACGGCGCTTTAGTGATACTTGAGGAGTGCCAGACTGGCACTTCAACCTTTCACCTACCTACCTACAACCGTTGACAGTAGGTGCTGTCGATTGCCTAGGGAGACTTAGACTTGTAATATCTGGGTTTTGCTCAATAGACATTTTACCGAGGGAGATGGCTGAATCCTCAAAAAGTATGGTAAGTCGTCAAACAGTGACAGAGAGTTGTTGGCAGAAATGCCAGAGTCGGTGGAGAGCTGCACCGAACGGACGTGGACCTATCATATGATTCTTTCTGTACAAAGTTGGCTAGACAGACGACATGAGGATGTGGATTTCCACCTTTCCCACAGTTGCTTAAAATTGTATTTACATAAATCGGACATAAGGACGGCCCATACTGCACTTTCTGTGCAATGACGTTATTGAATACGCAGAGCATTGTTGTTTTATCTGTCCGCAGTATGAAACAAAAAGGGTTGACTTGAGAAATAACGTAGGGAAAGCAATTAAGGTTAGCAACCTGGTTGATATTTTGCTTGAGTCAAAAGAAAACTGGTCCGCTGTACGCAATGCAACAAATAAAATCATCACAAACTCGCTTAGCGCAGAGCGTCTCTGCAAATTTTCGAAGAAAGCCAATAGATCGCTCCCCTCCGCGAAGTAATACCTAACGGACAAAGTGACGGTGTGACGAAAGACAACTTCCACACTTCGGCTTTCAATGCATTGTGCCACCTCTACACAAAAAAAAAAATCCTAACTTAGACTTTCCATCAGCAACAGAGTACTGTTACATATCCAATTTGCGTACGAATTTGAACTTTGACTGACAGCTTCGCGCAAACTGACAGGCAATACATTTTTTATAGTTATAAAAGTATGAGTAACATACGAGTAATATCAAAAACCTAATGACTGACTACTTTGATGGGAGGTGGTGTGCGGTAGGGTTGACTTCTCTAAAGCGTTAAATGAAATGCTGCCATAAAGTAGTCATCATCGCTGCATAGCTGATAAATGAATTTGCAATAAAACGAAAGTAAACAATGCGCAATCAATTTTCGCGTCACTAACAAAGCAACACTATGCTACAAAAATTTTCATACTTCAACGAGAACTGTATGGCATAGCGAAATAAAGACGAGATGTGCAAGAAAATGCTAACTCAAATACGTTGGCTAGAATTGCATGCAGGCAAATATAAGTATTTGTTATATCTGTGTATATACATGTATATGAGTGTGTATATATGTACATATAAACTAAATACATATGTATGTATGTGTGTATAATGAATTTTCAAGTTTGGCGCATAGCCAAGGGAATTTTTTCTTATTAACAGTGAAAAAGAATCTTATGTATTCTATAGTACATTAGGGTGGAAAAAAAAAAAAAAATTTTTTTCTTAATGCTACCGCATAAATTGCTTCTCCACAACTTTTTTTTTACTTTTGGTTTAAATAATTTAATATTTACCCGTACCACTTCGAAAATTACCATTGAATTCGTTTGGAAAAAATTTATTTTTTCTTAAGGGGTTCCGGTGGTCTAGAGCTCGAAAATTTAGGGTATTTTCAGGAATTTTTTTTATAATAAAAAAATGAAAAACGATATTTAAATTTTTTAGGCTTCTAATTTAACATCTTTTGCATGCTAAATACATACAAAAATGATTTTTTTTTTTTTAATGAAAAATTTTCAAATTTTTTTCAATATTTTCACAAATGAAAGAAAAAAAAATTTTAATGAAAAATTATTTTAAATGAAAAACCATTTTAAAATTAAAAGTTTTCAAATTATTTTCAATTTTTGCAAAAATGAAAAAAAAAATGAATGAAAAATTATTTAGAATAAAAAACTATTTAGTATTTTAAAATGAACAATTTTCAAATTTTTTTCATATTTTTTCAAACTGAAAAAAAGTTGTTTTCTTAATTTTATATATGTTGTTCCACAAATGGAGGGACCTACAGTTTCAAGCCGATTCCGAACGGCAGATATTTTTATGAAGAGCTTTTTCATGGCAAAAATACACTCGGAGGTTTGCCATTGCCTGCCGAGGGGCGATCGGTGTTTCGGCGATTTAGTGTTTCACCGAGATTCGAACCAACGTTCTCTCTGTGAACTCCGAATGGTAATCACGCACCAACCCATTCGACTACGGCGAATTTTATAATTTAATAATTATAATAATAATTTAAAACATGGCGCTGAAGTTGGCCCTTCCAAAAAATTGGACCTGGACGGTGTTGTCCATTTTGGCTCTTCTATTTATCTGAAACATAAAAACCAAAAAAAATATTAATCAGTATGACTGGAGCAACAACAACAACAACATAATGTGGCTATGTCCCGCTACTAGAATAAAAAAAAAATTGACAACAAGGCGCGGTTTTGAATTTTACACTCTAAAAATCCCGTATTTTTTCAGTTTTTTGATCAAAAATACGAAATAATTGAAATAATAATATGATTGTAGTACAGGAGATAGCCATCAGATTAAAATTTCAGACGATTCGATTGAATAGTTTTTTTTTTTGCTTTTGGCAACATCAGGCCGAAAAAAGTAGTTTGGAGATAATTGAGTTCAAAGTTTTGAGAGTGGATATTTGCCATTGATGCCGTCGCGTGACAAAGCTGACTCTACCAGCTAAAACGGCTGTAGATCAAAAAAAAAAAAAAGAAAAAAAAAATACTGGGAACATTCTTCCTTTGACAGTATATTCTTAAAAGCCCATACTTTTGAAACATCAAAAAAAAAAAAAAATTTTTTGAACATTCTAGATCACCGGGACCCCTTGAATTTGGTATAAAATGTTTACAGATCGTTATTATTTAATCTCCACTCTTAATTTGCCTTCACAAATGTTCTCTATTAAAAAAAAATACTAATTTAAAATATTAATAAATAAATGAAATAATAAAAATATTATATTATATATTTTTTAATAAAGAGTAGGCTAAAAAATAGGAGTTGTCAGGCCGCCCAGTTGCCAAGCTGCAGGCTATCGAAGGGCTCACAGATTGCGGATAGTGAAATGCCTTCAGATGTTGAGGTTAGCTGCGAATAAGTTTTTCCTAACAAATAAGCAGTTCCGGGCAAGCAGTGGGGTATGGATACTGACGTAGTAGGTTGTGCAGTGGGCGGCTATGCGCAATCTTAAAAAACTACAAGATCAAATCCACCAACTGGCAAGGCGAAAAACAAAACAGCGTCGGTCTTGTAGTAAACGGCTGAGCCACGTAATGTTGCTCCCAACGGCTATTTCTAAGATGGCAGCCCCATCGTGCGGTTAGGAACCCTAGGCTAACAACCTATCGCTCGCTACTAAATAAATAAATACAAATTAAATATTTTAACAATTTTTTTAATTTTTTTTTTTATTTTTTAAAAGTTAAATTTTCAAATAAAAATTTGTTACTAAAACCGATCGGTACTAAGCGTCTAAAGTCAGGGCTCTAGCAACTAATAATATTGGTGCGCAACTAAGTGCCCGCTGTTGGTCAATAGATGCCGCCAGCAGTGTGTGCTAGTCGATTCTAACATCACCTAAACGTCATAAACCAAACTTAGACATATGGTAAACAAACTGCTTCGACACATTAGTGATTTTGTTTGGGTATCATATACTTTTGGCTTTATGAAAATGTCTGATTTTGTGTCGAATAATCGTCATTTGCGGGAAGTGTTGATTTTCCTCTTTCATTCGAAAAAAAACGGCGGCTGAAGCGCATCGAGAGCTACAAAAAGTTTATGGAGATGCTACTTTAAGTGAAACAACGTGCCGAGATTGGTTCCGTCGCTTCAAAGACGGTGAATTTAATGTTGACGACCGTCCGCGTGAAGGAAGGCCCAAAACCTTCGAAGACGCTGAATTTGAGGCATCCGTGTCAAACACAAGAAGAGCTTGCTTCTGTAATAGGAGTTGCCCGCCAATCCATTTCCAAGCGATTGCATGCTTTGGGAATGATTCAGGAACAAGGGACTTGGATTCCTTATGAGTTAAAACCAAGAGATGTTGAACGTCGTTTTTTTCTTTTTTCGCTTGTGAACAACTGCTCCAGCGGCAAAAAAGGAAGGATTTTCTTCATCGCATCGTGACGGGTGATGAAAACTGGACTCATTACAGCAATCCAAAGAGAAGAAAGTCATGGGGACTACCCGGTCATGCATATTTGGTGGGACCAAGTTGGTGTTATTTAATATGAACTGTTAAAACCAAGCGAAACCATCACTGGGGATCGATATCGACTTCAATTGATGCGATTGAGCCGGGCACTGCGCGAGAAGCGGTCGCAACACGCGGAGAGGCATGAAAAAGTGATTCTACAGCATGACAACGCTCGGCCTCACGTTGCGAAACCCGTTAAAACTGAAATGGGAAATCCTACCCCACCCGCCATATTCTCCAGATATTGCGCCGTCCGATTATCACCTGTTCCGATCGATGGCACATGGTCTAGCTGACCAGCAGTTCCATTCATATGAAGACATAAAAAAATGGCTTGATCCGTGGATAGCTTCAAAAGATGAACAGTTTTACCGCGATGGATGAAAGAAAGATGGGGAAAAGTAGTAGCCAGCCATAGGCAATACTTTCAATGATTTACTTGTAACCATTTTTTCAGAATAAAGTTGTATTTGCATCAAGAAAACAGCGAGAACTTAGTTGCGCACCTAATAATAAAAATGATAATTAAGAAAAAAAAACTGTTTTTTTGTGCCATCCTAATGTATCTATACATATACAAATATACTCGTATATAAATATAGGCATATTTGTAAGAAAATACAGAAATTTGTGAACTTTTAAGCGTAAGCCAACCGCCAGAGGACGCTGTGTGTATTAGTTTTTAGTGGAGGCCAATGCTTTTTGGCCCCTACAAAGTTGGCTATGCCATGCCAACTATGTTGTGGAATTCTGTAGTCATTCGTACCGCCTCTGTGTTGACTGTGCTGGCTGTGATGACGCCAACGATGACTATGCACACAATGGCTGTAGAGGTGGCTATGACAACTATGACGATATTGGCGACGCTGGCGACGTTGCCAACCAGTGAGCCATACTGCCGCGTCGGCCTATAGCTAACGGGTACTGCGCGCATTTGGGGTTGTGTATTCATGTGAAGCGCATTGCGATGCGCAGCTGTTTTTGTTTTCACATACAAACACACTCACACTTATACGTATGAGTGTGTGTTTGTATTTCTTCTCTCGCCTTGCCACTGCGAAGTCTTGCCTTTGTCACTGCAGTGGGCAACTATTTTTACACAAAGAACCGTCAAGTGTATGCAACGTTTTTATTTTATTCTATTCTATTTTTTTGTTCTTGTTTTTTTTTTTATTTATTTCTTATTCAAATTGTAGTCACTGTTGTGGCCGCTCTCACGCGCTGACTGCTGACGGCCAAACAGTTGCTGTTGTGCGGCTAGAATTGACGGCATTTTAGCAAAGTATCACGAAATAGTGTTGAAAATGACGTGCGAAAAAATAAAATAAAATAAAATGAAATAAACACTAAAATAAATTTAAAAAATAACAACAACAAATCTAAGAAATAAATAGCGACAAACATAATAACGCGGCGCGCTGAAAAGCGTTCATAGCTGGCACAGTTGAAAAAAAAAACAACAAGGAACGAAAAAAATGGGAGAAATGATATTATTTAGTATTTTACATATTAAAAATCGCGGCTACTTCTCATAATTTTCGGTGCTTGGTCGTGCGCGCGTACACATACCGTTGACGGCGTTGGCATTGGCCAAATCGCTCGAACGGGCACGTTATGTAAGCAGGATTTTTTGGATTTTTTCACAAACCGCAAAAAATCGCAATAAAAAATTTTTGTGAATGCATGATTTGCAACGGTGACAAAACTCAAAAGTTCGTGATAGTGCAGGAATGCGAGAAAATTCCTAAATTGAGAAGCGATAACGAGCAACGAAACTAAAAAGTGCGTCAAATCGCGAAAACAATCTGCGGCAATCCATGTAAAATATCTTATGAATTTAACGCAATAACGAAGTTTTTCTCCACATTTGAACTAACGGTTAATAACGGTGATAGCCGCATAAGTGCGCAACCAAATGTATAATTGTTTGTGACTAATATGAAAAATATGGAAAGTGCAACAAATAAATTGTCAATTAAAATAGTAATAACTTCAACGCAGGCGGTTTTGATGTGAACAGCAACAACAACAATAAACAATTAAACTGCGTCGTTGGTCAACGTAAGCGTCAACGTCAGCAGAAGTGCTATAAGCGTAAAAGGGAAGCAGAAGAAGAGGAAAAAGAAGAAGAAGAAGAAAAGAAAAATTGCGAAATATACATACAGACACACATATAAAGTGAAAGCACAAACACGGCACGCATAAACATTAATCTATAGACATGTATGTATGTATGCACATACATACATACGTACGTACATACAAGCAAAATAATGAAATAATAAAATGGATTTTCACCTTAAAACCGGCGATAAAAGGGTGGCGTACAGTGTGTTATTTGCCTAAAATTAGTGCTCAAAACTGATTCTGATTTTTGTAACTAGAAATTTTAGAACTGTGACATAGATTAGTCTGGGATTAGCTTAGCCTTAGCAACTATGTATGTACTTATATGTATATATATCGGGCTTGGGAATAAGTTCGTACCGTTTTTAGCGAAGACTTTTTTTATAAAACAAAAAACAATAATTACATCAATAAGTAAATCAATTATATATTCGCCGTTGCTGTTTCTAACATCTTCCCACCTCTCGACCAATTTGTTGACGCCGTTCCGGCAAAAATCGCCTGGTCTGGTGTCAAAGAGGTGTTGTTGAGCCAGTTTTTAAGGTCCTCTTTGTTATCGAAGGTAACGCCCTTCATATGGTTTGGCAGGGAGTGGAAAATATTGTAATAGGTCGGTGCAAGGTCTGGAGAATACGGTGGATACTGAAGGATCTCCCGTTCGAGCTCTTGGAGTGCGGCTTTGACAACTTGTGCAACATGCAAAAACTATGTAATATGAGATGTGACGCAAAAGTTTCTGTGCTGTATTCTTATCTACTTGCACATCCATTATGGATAACGTGGCGAAATTTCATGGCATTTGGTTCAGTAGAAGCTGAGTTACAGCGTCAACCTTTGGTCGATAAATTAATTTTGATTAAAGAGCCAATATTAAATTTGCTTTTACACTCGGGAAAAGGGTATTAAATGATCCAAAGAGGATAAGGTGATGAGTGCTTATCTCGTACCTCAACTCTTGAATGATTTAAACGATTTAAAGGAGGTTTAGAAGTTATAGAAGATAAGATCTGCTGTATACGAAAAACGCGTTGAGGTTGTGCGTGAATTCACACGAAAAAGGGAAAACTTCAAGTGCCAACGTCTTGTTATCTTTGTGCTTATAACCGGCCTCTCTTCCTTCCAACCCAACCTCATGCCCAACTCTCCTCGCGCGCGTTTACTTGAATCGGAAGTGATCTTGAACCAGAATTGATCTTTATGTAAATTATATAATTATAAGTTTTTATAATATAAAAATTATT
Source organism: Anastrepha obliqua (assembly GCF_027943255.1). Classification (NCBI taxonomy): domain Eukaryota; kingdom Metazoa; phylum Arthropoda; class Insecta; order Diptera; family Tephritidae; genus Anastrepha; species Anastrepha obliqua. The sequence goes on along the minus strand of NC_072894.1, from coordinate 107,221,545 downwards.
AGCTTTATTCAACACAACCTAATTATAAAATTATAAGTTTTTTATAATATAAAAATTATTAGCTTTATTCAACACAACCTTTACCACCGGAGTCCTCTGCTAAAAAGAAAGATCCATTTTCAACAGAACTCCCATTTACAAATTCTAATTGGACAATAGTGAGTTTCACACTTTATTACTCATCGCTGTTAATTGCTCTGGTCGCTCTCATAACAGTCGCCTCACGCTTTCATTGTAACTGCAAGTAATGCGTGTGCTGTTCGCTGTTAACTGAACTCGCTTTCACAGCAGTCGACTCACACTTGCATTGCAACTGTAGAAGCGCTGTAAAGTCGTATACTTAAGATGTTCGCTGGTAGGAACACATCAGAGAGCATATCCGTGTATGAAGGTGGCCAGCAGTTATTTCTGCTTAACTTGAATAACCTCGCAAAGTTCGGGTCTATTAAAAGCTTTATAGTGACACATTGGACGATCTGTTGTTTCCTGCTCTTCGTTACACAACTTGCACTAGATAAAATGTACCAGACACAAATTTGACACGGGCTGTATTTCTCTGCCATGAGCTGTAAGAAAAGCTGTGAGTACTTTGACTTCGTGCCGGGTAAGGTTTAGGAGTGGTTTAGGTCTCCTTCCATAATGAAGGCTTGTCTATTACCTTACGCATTCGTCCAGGGATTCTGTCCTTACTTATTCATTCAGAAAATAAAGCTTGATTTCAATTGGAGCAGCAGTACTGGGCTCATCATTAGGAATCATATTGATTCGGCTAAGCTCTTTCAAATATTTTACTTAAAAGAAAAGATTCAGTATAGAAAATCAAACTATAACTGTCTTATAGTTGGAATTGATTCTTCTGAGTGTTTTTTTTATTTCTGGAAATAAACATTCAGTTGACTGAACACCAGGTACGAGGGGTAGTATAGTTGAAAAGCTATAACAGAGGGTGTGAATTCTGTGCATGATTTCCGCACGAAAAGATCGCAGTGGTGAAACATATATAAAGAGAGTTTTTAGGAGATAGATTACCGCTGCTCGTATACAGTGTCCGACACTCAATTAAAAAGTCCATAAATTTAGTTTTGGTAATTACTTTTATGCAATTCAAAGTAAAAAATGTGTGTAAATAATACAAAATTAAGCATCAATTTACTTTTGCTTTAAGAATCAATTACCTTTTGTCTTCACTATGACCTTGAGACGGTCTAGAAACGAATCGCCAGCTAGTCGAATGTGACTTGCAGATATTTTGGCCCACTTGCGGCCAATGACTTTTTTCAAGGCATCCAGACTGGTGAATATTTTAGTTCGCACCTTGCTCTCCAAAATGGGCTAAAGAAATTAATCCATCGAACTCGCGTCCGGTGAATTTGAGAGCCATTGTGTAGACGTTATTAAGGTCGGAACGTTATTTTTTAGCCATTCTTGGTTCACTCGAACTTTGTGAGATGGTGCCGTGTCCTATTGAACGCCCATGGTCTGCCACCGAAATGTTTGTCTGCCCACGGCTTCAAAGCAAGCTCCAGAATACTTTCCCAATAATATTTCGCATTTACCTTGACGCCAAGCTCGATGAAAATGATTGGAGAGCGCCCATCTGCGGTTACAGTGGCCCAAACCATTAACTGTGGCGGGTGCTGCCCCCTGGTGGCCAATCGATGATTCAAATTCTCGTATGAACAGTCGGTCAAATAAACCCTATCGTTTTGGGCGTTTACGAATTGCTCGATTTGATAAATTTTCTCGTCAGAAAACACAAAGTTGCTTCGATTGACCGCTTTCGGCCCTGCGAAGCAACTCCTTCGCTCTCTCAAGTCTGATTTGTTGCTGCTTTAGTGTGGGATCACGCGCCTTTTGGATCTTATAAGGCTCGTCTTTGTGATTTGATTTGATTTTCCAGTATGCGGCGAATGCTACGGTCAGATATTTTCAGTTCTTTTGCCATTTGATTGGCACTTCTTTGGGGCTTTCGCTCAAGTCACTTCTTCACTTTTTGAATCGTTTCAAATGACGTTACAGTCTTTTGATGACCATTTCCATGACGTATCGCGATACTGCCAGTATCACTGTAACGAGTAATGGTGCGATAAACAAACACTATATTTACTTTACTCGAGCTCACGAACAATCGCTGGTTGTGATTTCCCAACCAAATATAATGCAATCTCACTTTTAAGTTTGAAATCCATTACGGATTTTCTTTTTGCTTCCGCGCGTTTGTGAACAATACTCTGGACTGGTCATTTGCCAACTAATAGACAGCTGATGCCCGTGAAATTTGTGACTAACTTGTCACGCATGTGGCTTTAACTGCTACTAATGAATAAAGTGGGCTCTGTGGATGAAAAGTACTTTCAGTACACTCAAAATGTGACACTCTTCTATTCAAATATGTGACCTTTTGACCTTTATAGAGGATATACAAGTATATTTATGTAGGTGTCAAATTTTTCAATCTTTCACCACCGCACAGTGTGACTTTTTTCACTTTTAGGATGCCAAAATTAATAACAGCCAAACCAATGGAGCAATTCATTTCAAATTTTGCAGTGTGGTTGCAGATACCTAAATCTGATTTGAGAATAAAAATGGGCGTGATACGCCCACTTTTTCTCCTTGCCCACATATAAGGTAAAATTTCACATAATCATATTTTCTACTTTAAAAGCATTTTCCAGTGCCAATTTAAATACAAATTGTTTAGATTTCTTAACTTTAGCTTAGAGGCTTATGACTAATATTTAAAAGATTTTATTCAGCCCCTGGGTACCTTTTTATACTACATTATACTGCTCAATGAAGGAGATAATCAGAAATTGTTTCAATGATAAATATGTCACTAATCTTTATTTTATTAATAGTAAGCCAATAAACAATTTCTAAAGATTAAACATAACAAAACATAAACACCTATTCGAAAGCAATTATTCATAATACTTCTTCCAGCAATGCAATTACATCTTGAGGCAAAGTTCCGCGCTTGGTTTTCGATGGCTTACGTAAGCTGCAAATGTAGGGATCGGATGATATTAGAAGCCTGTGCAATAAATCCTCATTGGTTTGAGTTCGTGAACTTTTCATTGTATACCATTCGCGAACATCTTTATTTCTCGATTCTTGCGCTTCTTCGGAAAGCTTACCAATAAGAACCATGCATGACGATATTATATGTCTTGAATGGAACAGTATTTTATGCAGACTGGCTGGCATATTGTACCACTCGTATTCCCTCAAATGAAGATCGCGTGTGTCTCTCACGTATACCTCAAAGGCCTCAGCATTTATCTGAAATTCACACCCTAAGCAAGACAATATGGTGAAAAGCCTTTTTAAGAGGCATAAGTTAATGCCTGTAATATCTGCAGTAACTTCTGCATTACTAATTAAAAAAACGTCGTGCTGTGTTTCCGTCATTTGTATTGCCAGATTTTTCTTTTGGCATATCAATTAAAAGCCCAGTTTCGTTTCTAATTCTTCTTTGAATGCTTTCCTTCCTCTGTTTCAGTTTTTCCTTATTTTCGGCGCCTCTTACACACCACGTCCTTAGTTCCAACCGATATGCAATGTGCAACATACACTCCATGCACCGTATCCATGAGTGAAGTGGTGAAATGCCGAATCTTAGCGACAAAGCGCTAAAATTATTCATATCCTTCGCTGAAGCACCACATATATAACACGCTTGAGATGAGGTATATGCTGAAAGTGCATTACATACTTTATCGTCAATCATACGCAAAATTAGTGTACTAGTAACTTTAAAGTTTAAATTTTCCATCTTAATTATTGTAGGAAGAAGATTAGAAATTTGGTCTTCCACAATCTTTACTTCTCTCACAATAGCATCTCGCGTTTCTTTTTCAAACCAAAATTTAATGGGGCGGCAATATCTGGTTGATGATGGAACAGGGTTCCTCCATATAACAACTCTACGTTCATTAACTAGAGTATACATTTGGAGAAGTACGAGTGAAACAGAAAACATGCTGCTATCAGATTGATTTTCTTCGCTGAACTTTTGCTTATACCGTTTTTGCTCCGAGCCATCGCAACCCCATTTGAAAGTCACGAAAACTTCTTGAATACTGGGAATCGACAGCAGTACTTCTTTTTGTGCGTTACACAACCTTTTTATATTATGATCAATAAGCGCTTGCAACTCAATTTCGGCATACGTTTCGGTTACTGTGATTTTTTCTGGGTAACATAAAGCTTTGGACTTTTTATGCAGTTATACGACGGATATAATTTGGGATTTATTTCTGCTGTATGCTGTCTATGCATATTATAGTCATGTGTTGAATCATTTGCATCTATTATCAGCGCAAGTGCTTGGTCTGGCGATAAACTTTTATTGCGCTCCTTCAAAAGTCGAAACTTTTTCAACACAGTACCTCTTGACGGTGAAGACAAACACAGCTCTTTAAACAATATTGCGGAATTTCTCTTACCGTTTGATCTAAGTCCCATTTCTGCCGTCATTAACACTTGTTCGCTATTTGATACTGCTAAAAGACTCTTTGCTTTTCTTTTCTTTGTGCGAAGAGAAGAATCGGAAAACGCCACATGTGCTCTACCTACATTGGATCTAATAGAGGATGAAGTTGATGGCCCAACATCAAGACGGTATTTTCCAAAGTCTTCACTCTTGGAAAACCAACTATAATTACGGGCTAGAACACGGGCCTTAACTCGGCAAGACCCCTCCCACTTCGAAGAAAATCGGTAACACAGTTTTTTTATACGCTCTCCTAGCTTTTTAGTATCCACGTCTCTTCCGATCACCGCAAAAATTTTCTCTAACACCGCATCACGACGCGTTTCTTTTGAGCTCGTCAGCCAAATTTCAAAAAGTTCTTTCCGAGGAATCGCCATGAAAACTTCTTTTAAAGCTGTGGTAGCAAATTGTAGCAAAATTTTATTCCAGTATCTGATACACAGAGTCCTAAAGGTCGTTTCGCTGTTAAAGAATGGACGGAACTCGATGGACCAATATAAGTTTTTCTCAGTAAAATATCAAAAATAATATTAAGCTATGGCTGTTTTAGTGATATTTTACGGAGCGGATTTGTATCGATAGTAAAAACTTTATAATCCTCTTACTTACCCTTAAGTACAAAATTGTTGAAATTTAATCAGCAAATACTCAATTTAATGAAATTGATACTTATTCGCATTATATCGTTTGACAAACTTCACAGCGATGTTCGGATAATAAATAAAAATTATTCAATTGACGCACTGGCTTGTCTTTGTAAACGGTTATCTTTCTTAAAACTTTTGTTTTGATAAATTTTGAGTACACTGTCGTAAAATTTGGTCATTTTGCACAACATACCGAAAGAAAATCATTTTCGCAGAACTTTTTTTTTTTTAATTTTGGCATCCCAAAACGATAAAAAGTCACAGTGTGCACCGTCTAAGATATTATAATAAAAACTTGGTTTTCCAACTGTTCGACAAATTTTTTACAAACACAATTTTTATAATTCTTCTTCTTGATTGGCGCGATAACCGCTTACGCGATTTTGACCGAGTTTAACAAAGCGCGCCAGTCGTTTCTTTCTCGTGCTAACCGGCGCCAGTTGGACACACCAAGTGAAGCCAAGTCCTTCTTTACCTGATATTTCCAACGCAGAGGAGGCCTTCTTCTGCCTCTACTACCACCAGCTGGTACCGCATGGAATACTTTCAGAGCCGGAGCGTTTGTATCCATTCGGACGCCATGACCCATCGTTCCATCCCCTGCAATATTCGCCGTTGCCAACATGCAAAGGTCCAAAAATCTTACGCAGAATCTTTCTCTCAAATACTCAAAGCGTCGCTTCTTCGGATGTTGTCATCGTCCACGCTTCTGCCCCATACGTTAGGACGGGCATGATGAGAGCCTTGTAGAGTGTTAGTTTTCTTCGTCGAGAGACGATTTTACTACTCAATTGCCTACTCAGTCCAAAGTACCATTTGTTGGTAAAAATTTCAATAATTCAGTAAAAAAAATATCCTTCTTCCAAAATTGTAATTGTTCTTTTAAGTCGTTATCTGTCACTTCCGTTGGTTAATGTTACGAAATCTGGATTTGTTTGAAGTTGAAAATGCCGAAAATTTCAATAGAAAAGTAATCGTTCCGCTGATAGTTGATTCTACGTTACCGCCACTCTGTTTCCACTGACAGATCCATTATGGAATCTCGAGGGGGTTTTCTCTATATCAGCCAATATTTCAGTCTCCTTTAAACTGCCGGAAAGAAGCAGCGTTTTTCAAGGAGAGGTATTCGGGATCCTGAGGGCATGCAAAATACTTAGGGATCGCTGTTGGGAGGGAAACATTCATATTTTTTCTGATAGTCAAGCTGCGATCAAGGCCCTGTCGTCACCGTATTGCAGCTCTCTTCGAGTAAACTTCTGTAAAAAGGAAACATCTCGGTAATTGATTCTTAAACATCTCGAACATGCCGGAAACAACTCCCTTATCTGAGTTCCCGGTCACAGGAATATAGAAGGAAATGAAATTGCCGATGAGCTTGCTAGGAAGGGGTCGACAGAGGTTTCAGTTGTCCTCTGCTCAGACATCGGTGTCCCCTTGACCGTTGTTAAAGGGAAGCTGCACAATTTCTTTCTAAAAAAGGCGCAAGAAAGTTGGAGGTCTGTCTCATCGTGTGCTATTTCGAAAACACTATGGCCTCAATACGGAAGAAACAGGACGCTTAAGGTGATGAGAATTCCCTGCCATTCAATTTCCAAACTCATTGCGGTGTTCACTGGTCACTGGGTGTCCGGTACTCATGTGAAGAAGCTTGGAATTCCGTACAACCCCTATTGCAGAATCTATGGGGATCCTGCGGAGAAAGATACTGTTGAGCAAATTCTCTGCAAATGTCCGGCTCTGACGGCTAGGCGCTTGAGATTCCTTAGCGTGCGCTCTGGGGATGGATTGAGAAAATTCTCCAGCCTAGATACCTTTTCTCTCCTCCATTACATCAACATCACTGGATGGCTGTAAATGATTTTCTGTTTCCCAAATTTTTTCGTAGGTAGTGCACAGTATGGTATCAAAACGGCACGTAAGTGCCACTTGAAGTGTACCTGGGTGCTCTTGCCATCTATCCCACTTACCTACCTACATACCGCCACAAATCGGACCTATGTATATTCGGTCGAGGACTGCTCCACTTCAGCAGTATTCGTAAAATAATTACAGGGACTGTTTTATGATGCTACAACAATAACAATAAAAATAAGCAAGTAGACACGGTAGTTGAGATTGAAGTTATTTGACGATATCTCGTAGTCATAATTTTTTGTTTTTGTTTTAGTATTCAAATGTAAATAATGAAGCGCAACTAAAACTAATTTCTTGTTCCACTGTACTCACCTTTTATAGCCTAAAATAATCACAGATCAAATATTATCTAACAGAATCAACTAAATTATCGATCGAAAATACTGTGAAAAGTTAAGTGAAAAGTGTAATAGCGGAAAAGTAAAAAAAAAAAAAAAAACGAATCAAAATGTACGACATTCAAACGACGCTGCATAAAATTGCTTTAACCCTCCAACAACAGCTCAATGCTCTCACCACCAGCAACGAAGTCGCCTCTCACAGTACGTGTGAACGGGCAGAATTCTACAATTTCCCCACACCAACACAGGCGCAGGATATTTGTCAATCAACAGACGCACCCAACTGGAAACAGCTACACGCTCTTTATACGCGTTACTACACACTCCTTATGCACCACATGTGGCCCACTTTGCTGGTCGCACTGCATCAATGCCACGATGTCTATCAGATAACCCAGCAATACTACACCGAATACAGCACACGTTTGGCTCAATGGTCCACACTGCTCGCCAGTGATCAGTTATTTATGTTCGCAATCAAATTTTGCCTGCTATTGCTCTTCCTCTTTCTCATGCATTGGATTAAATCAGCGAAAGCGCCCGCAACTCCCACGGCAGCAGCAGCAGCATCGACGGTGGCAGCGATGCCGGCAATCAATTTACCGCTAATCGTTACCGACGATCGCATTGAAGTATTGGAAGTGAGCGCTGCGAGTGACATGCTGTGCTCAGTCGATGCGCCCAGATCACCGGCGACATCTATTACGCCCACCGTGACGCGTGAATTGGTTTGTGATTTCAATTTCGTTTCGCCGTCAGAGTTGCGCGCTGCACTCGAGGCCGCCAATCAGCGGATGCTTGAGATAGAGGAAAAGCGTCGCCGCAAACGTATAACCAAAAAACGGAAATGCGTTTCGGCGGGTCCGATATTGATTGCGATACGATCGAAGAAGACACATAAGCATAAAAAAAGACAAGAGCAGTTGGAATTGAAGCAGCAGCAACTATTGCATCAACAACAATTGGAATTGTTAACACCAACAAATGTATCACCTGTACGTTCCACATATCTGTCATCGCCAACAGAAGATGAGAACTTTTTGCCAGTGCGCATGAAGCCGTTGGCAGTGGGTGGAGCAGCTTACGAAATCGAGGTGGACGCGGAAACAGAAGCAGAAATTGTATCTTTGATGTGTGTGTGTGTGTAATTATTTTTGTGAGATTGCTTTCAAATTGATCGCCATTAGAGAGTAGTGCTTGGCCATTTATTTATTTATCGCAAATAATTTTATAAATAGCTTCATGGAAGAACGAAATCGTTGAATTTTTTCCTCCACACCGGAAGTATTATCCACCTGATGTTTCATGAATTAATTACTCTCCATTATTTAGACTTATAATTACTCCATTTCATTGAAGATCACTGTTTATTTAGCGACATTTTTGTGCTCTAACAAAGCCAGAACGCACAATATGTTTGTATGGTTTGATATTCTTCTGATGTTGGATCACTTCTTCCTCATCTACTTTGCAATTGACTAAGTGATTTAAAGCCACCACAACCAGCCTTATTTATATGACCTTTCCAATGCAGTCGATGACTCCTTTGCCGGTACCCTCAGATAGTGTAGCCGATTTCTTATTGAAGGCTTCATAAAGCGAGAATATCCCATTCATCCAACGTCATCAGAGCCGCATCAAATGATGTTGCCTCCGTTGAAGTTTCAGCGTGGGCTCAGTAAAAATAAATTCTTAGCTTTTGAGCACTTTACTGCTCCAGTTCGTACTCCTGATAAAATTGTAATAAGGTAGAATAGCTGAGAAGCGTTTTTAGCATTTTGACCTTTGCAAACCATCTAAATAGTTGCTGCACAAAAACATTTAAATTTGTTACATAATAAAAAAATTTTATATCGAATAAAAAATTTTATAAAAATAAACATAAAAAAATTTGAAAAATCTCTAAACAAAATTTAGGTTTTTCAGTAAACTATTGAATTTTTCAATCAAAATAAATCAAAATTTAAAAATCTAAAATTTTATAAAATTATAAAAATAAAAAAAATGTTTACAATATTTTTTAGAATTTTTACAATTTTTATAAAAATAAAATAAAAAAAAATTTTGAAAAATAAAACAAGAAAAAATTGTTCAGTAAAATAATTCAACTTTTCAATCAAAATAAATAAAAATTTTTAAATTTAAAATTTTATAAAATTATGAAAAAAAATTTACAACCTTTTTTAGAATTTTTAAAGATCTAAAAAAAACTTTTTAAAAATGAAATAAAAAAAGAAGTCTATAAAAAAATTTTAGATTTTTCAGTAAAATTATGGAATTTCCCATAAATAAAAAAAATGTTTACAAATTTTACACAAGTTTTTTGTTTTATTTTTAATTTTAAAACAAAATTAAAAAAAAAATTTTAAATAAAAAAAAAAAATTTTGAAAAATCTATAAACATTTTTTTAAGATTTTTCAATAGAATTATTGAATTTTTCAATCAAAATAAATACAAATTTAAAAATCTAAAATTTTATAAAATTATACAAGTAAAAAAAATTGTGACACCTTTTTTAGGATTTTTTAAAAAGGTAGAAAAAAAAATCTAAAAATCTAAAATTTTATAAAATTATAAAAATAAAACAAGTTTTTTACAATCTTTTTTAGAATTTTTAAAACTCTAAAACAAATGTATAAAAATAGAATAAAAAAAGTTTGGAAAATATATAAAAAAATTTGATTTTTCAGTAAAATAATTGAATTTTCAATCAAAATAAAAAATATTTAAAAATCTAAAATTTTATAAAATATAAAAATAAAAGAAATGTTTATAATCTTTTTTAAATTTTTAAAAATCTAAAAAAAAATTTTTATAAATGAAATCAAAAAATTTGGAAAATCTATAAAAAAATGTTTAGATTTTTGAATAGAATTATTGAATTTTTCAATCAAAATAAATAAAAACTTAAACATCTAAAATTTTATAAAATTATAAAAATAAAAAAAAATGTTTAGATTTTTGAATAGAATTATTGAATTTTTCAATCAAAATAAATAAAAACTTAAAAATCTAAAATTTTATAAAATTATAAAAATAAAAAAAATGTTTAGATTTTTGAATAGAGTTATTGAATTTTTCAATCAAAATAAATGAAAACTTTAAAATCTAAAATTTTAATTATAAAATTATAAAAATAAAAAAAAATGTTTAAAATATTTTTTAGAATTTCTAAAAATGTAAAAACATTTGTGTAAAAATAAAATAAACAAAGTTTTGAAAAATCTAAAAATAGCAAAAATACAAATTTATAGAATTTTCAATAAAATAATTGAACTTTTCAATCAAACCAAATTAAAATTTAAAAATCTAAGATTTTATAAAATTATAAAAATAAAAAAAAATTTTCAGATTTTTCAATTTTTTTATTATGTAACAAATTTTAATTTTTTGTGCATAAACTAGAAATGTTTATTTTGTTTTATTATTGCATCGCTCACAATATTATTCAATTATTAATACAGTTTTATCTTGTCCATATTATTGTTGTGTTGCAAATGGAGGGTCCTATACTTTTATATCACCTCCAGGCGCCATATGATGTTTTGGAAAACATTGGCTTTCTGGAAGAAGTGCATTACCATGGTCTGCTCTGGAAGTTGACCCTATTAGAAATACCTTTGCCCACGATTTGATATTTCGTGTCCCAACGGCCATGGATTCCGGAATGCACCGAATGGTAGTCCCGACCAAACCCAGTCGGTAACCAAAGTGAATATGGATACATGCGATATTTGAGCGCAAAACTAATTAGATTTTATTTTGAAAAAAATTTCATGGCATAACCTGTCTTCTACGCATATCGTATACGTGAACAACTCGACGGATGAGACCGTCAGAAGCATTAAGTTCGCAAGCAAGGAATCTCATTGATTTTGAAGGGTTCTCGTCGATGATCGCTTACACTTGTTGAATAAACTCTGTAGATCGGACTGTGTCAGTACGCTCCTTGTGGTTTTTTACGTTTTGCAACAGATTCTTCGAATTCATGGCGAGGCTTGTGAAGGAATAAATCGTCGACGACAAGTGCATCTCTCTTTATTTCTTGAGTTAAATTGTAGTCCTCTCTGTCTTATCTTGTTGTTGTTGAGGTGGTTGAACATTTCTGAGCTGAAAATGCTCCTAATTAGTGACCAGCACCGTTTTATTACCACTATCTCGTGTGAAGATGATGTTTTTTTTTTTTTTTGTTTCCAAGTCAGATCCATTTAGTGAGGTCCAAGTATAGCAGCAAATCCTTTATCTCTATGTCTGAGATTTCTTTAATTTGCTGTAAGAAAGGCTTACCGAAGGATCGGAGTCGTGTCCTGGCTAGTCCCGGACATTCACATAAATAGTGGAAGAGACTTTCCTTCGCCCCTTCCGCTTGACAGCTTCTACAGATAGGATTGAAGGGTAGATTGAGTCTAGCTGCATGATCCCCTACTTTCCAATGTCCTGTAAGGGTTGCAGTGATACGTGAAATGTTTGGCCGAGAATATCCTAGCAGGTAATTCGTCCTTTGGATTTTGTATGACGGCCATGTGTTTTTTGTTGTAATACATGTAGGTCTTATCTTAAGAAGAGCAAAAAGAAAAATAATGATTCCGGGCAGTTATAGCCACATATTTGCATGTACTAAAATACCGTACGCACCCTGTATATGCCTGATTTTGTATTTGTTGGGTCTAAAAGCGCGAAATTTTATACAAAATACTACAAAGACGTATGACTGCTGAAATAATAGATGGAAAAATAATTGTTTTAATCAAAACCAGCCCAAATTCTTAAATTAAAAAAAAAATTGCTAATTTTTTCTTACACAATTTTAAAATAAATTACAATTAGAAAAGTTGTTGTTGTACATGGCGCCTCTTTAAATCAAGAATATTGATTAAAATAACGTACAAAACTATAAAATAATAATAATTTCCTAACGTTTTGAACTAAGTACCAGCCCAGCTTCCCTCTGAATCAATCAAAATATTCAAAACTTATTTGTCGACGTAAAAAAGAGCAATGCAAAGCTTTAATGGATAATTTGGTGTCTTTTGATGTCAAAATCAGAGTTGGCGCATTGAACTAGAAAACCAGAAACGAAAAGTGTTTTTTGCACAAACTGTATAATCGAAGGTTCTATGCCTCTGGCGGCTCCGTATTTCGTCAGTGTGTAACTTGCTCCAGAATATTCGATATATTGAAATATATTCTCTTTTAATTTTGTTTACGACAGTCTTGTTCTTACAACAGTTTCCTCCAGCGCTTGATCTCGAAGAGGATAAGACGTTTTTTAATAGGCAACCACGCTAGAAGGTACTTTGATTTCTCTAGAAGCTGTCTTAACACAGAAGAAAAGAAAACAGTCAGACACCTTTTATGTGAGTGTGAAAGCTTAGCTGTAAAGAGGCTCCGCACTCTTGATACTGATGTAGCGGACATAGCACATCTTAAACTAACGAAGCTTTGCTCGTTTATTACAGCTACCGGATGGTTTAAAAAGGAGCCCACAGGGTAAGGATAAATTCCAGTGGTATCACAATGGACCTACAAAAGGTCTAAGTGTGTTATTGCGACAGCCACTCTACCTACCTACCTTCCTCCAATTTTAAACCTTTATGGTAAAAAAAAAATTAAAAAAAATAATGTTTTTGTTTCGACAATTTGCGCGAGTAACAACGCCTGGGGTATTACATCCAAGCAAATTTAGGCTTGACAGATATTGCCTGTGCAATTGCCACTGACTGAGCTTCTGCAGCGTTAACTTTTTGTTTTTCGAAACAGTTTTCCGGTGTGTGACCTTTCGGCGTTTTTTCATGTTTATCGTTCCCGCTAATTAAAAAAAAAAAAATATTTTCCTTGTTCACTCCTCTCGGGAGTATAAGGGCCTTGACAAGACCCTTCCATCGTACACGGTTCTGTGCTGTTGTTTTTGCACGGTCCCATGTAATGTGGGCATCTGCTAGTTCGCGCAGCATCGACCTTCTCCAAGTGTTTTTTTTGGTCGACCGCGACTTTTGCTCCCTTGCGGGTACCAGTCCAGTGCTATTCTCCTGCTGCTATCTGGTGGTTTTCTCAATGTGTGACCTTTCTGCGTTTGATTTGCCTAAGGATGGGTTCCTCGTTCGTAAATATCCACAGTGCGTCGTTACTGTTGGTGTTTGGCCAGAATATTCTGCAGATGATGTGGAGGCTGTATACAAGGATCGCGCAGATGGTTGAGGTTAAAAAATTTAACAAATATAAACACTTTTTAAAAAATATAAACGGATCCACTTTTATTCAAAAATACGACACTACTATCTCTTTTCTAATGCTGAAGGCTGTTACTAAGAGCGAAAAATTCTTCAATTCCTCGCAGTATTTTCATTTCTTCAAAAATATTTTTCCCCAATTTCCAAGCACTACTCGCCTAGCGGATCACGTTAAACCGCTCATTCCTCTTGCAAAAATTCATATCAAAAGTATTTCGTATAATTCAATTGTTTCTATTTGTGCACATTTTGTAGTTCCGAGCCTCGTGGCACAATGAGCACCACTGAAGAGATTTATCCTGATTCACCGGATAGCAGCCTGTATGGTTCGGATGAGGAGCAAGAGGATCCATCGCAATATTGCCGTGGCGGCTATCATCCAGTAATTATAGGCGATATATTTGACAATCGTTTTCGTGTTGTACGTAAACTTGGCTGGGGACACTTTTCCACCGTTTGGCTATGCAGGGATCTCAAGTAAGTGTTGCAAGTTTACAAGAATACCCGCACTTGTATGAATCTCATTGTTTCCAATCCCGCCATAGAGAAGAGAAATACGTCGCCCTGAAGGTGGTGAAGAGTGCACCGCATTATATCGAAACCGCTGCCGATGAGATACGTCTTCTCGAAGCTATACGTGATGCAGATCCGCTCGATGTAAAACGTGAGCGTATCGTACGACTGCTCAATCACTTTACGATACGCGGCGTTAATGGCAAACACTATTGTTTGGTTTTCGAGGCGCTCGGCTGTAGTTTATACAAACTGATCGTGAAGAATAACTACCAGGGCTTAGCCATCGGCCAGGTGCGCAACATTATCAAACAAGTGCTGGAGGGGCTAGATTATTTACATACGAAATGTAGCATTATTCATACGGATATTAAACCAGAGAATATACTGTTGGTGATCGATAATGAGTCGGTGGTGAATCAACAAATTGACGATGAGATTGCAAGCTTACGCGTGAAGGGCGCTGACTTTCCAGATTCATATAGTATGTACAATAAATTCGCTTAATATCGTTTAGTTTTATTAATTTTGATATACTTCACAGTAAGTTCCATCGAGAAGCAGGCGAAGAGTCTAAGTAAATGGCCACTGATCGATACAAATGCCTCAACAACAAATAGCACGGGCACAGCTAATAATTCCTCCACATCATCCACACCGTTGCCAACTACAGCTGTGGCTGCACTCTCAATGACCGGTGCAACAATAACGGCACTTAACAAGGATGATACGAATTCAACATTAAATACAAATACAACTACATCATCGCTAGCATCTAAATATTCATCCAGTTTGATAGGCGAAAATGATGGTGTAGGTGGCGGTCGTACAGGTACGGATAGTCCTTCAATAGGCGGCGGTTCGACATATGCGACAACGGGCAATATGAATAATCGTTATCGAGCCGAGAAGAAAATCACTGCCAAGGTAAGTTGTACTACCTACCGGCTTGCTACTAACTAAAATTTACCTAGTCACGCGACACTTATTGCCAAATAAGACAAAAAAGCAATTAAATATTATATATGCATCTACGATATATCCAATCCATTTTGTTTTAAGAACGCCTGCATGTTTAGTTGCGCTTAAAAACAAAAAAAAAAAAAGACAAAACATCTCCTATCAATAAATCATCATCACTCATTTCCCATATTTCTTTAAATTGTCTGTTTATTTGTTATTTCTTAATATTTTTACGCCTCACCAATGCACCTGCGCCCCGCCATGCCTTTCACAATCAACCAAATACTCATGCATTGCCTCTCGAACTAAATTGCCATAACTTCTCTCACTGAACGCGCTTCCCCATGCACATTTACGCACAAACTTTCAATCACGCCCCTCTAATTGCTGTAGTTATTGTTATTTGTCACTTACCTCAAATTCACTCACTAACCACTCACCACTCACAATCCGCCACCAGCACTCACCACAGCAATCACCTGCAATCGTTTATGTCCAATTCGTTTGTTCCTTTTTTTCTTTTCGTTTTTCATATATTTATTTCAGTCGGTCGATGGTGACGGCAATATTGGTGACACAACAACCACTAGAACAACAACAACAACAACAACAACTACCACCGAAGCGATCAATGGCATCGAAATATTAAGTTTATTAAGTACAAAAAGCGAAAATCTCGACGTGAATAATGCGTCATCTCAAATTACTCAAAATACCCAAGCACAAGCACCACAACAACAACAAAAACACCAACAACATTTAATATCACCCACATCACAAGCACTTTCACTAGCTTTACCAACACAAGCACAATCACCATCAATACAAAAGCAACAACAACAATCAACATCACAAAATAACAACGAAGATGTTAAAAATAGCAAAAATGCCGATACCGAAAAGGTAACTTCTCTCTCTCTCTCTCAAGTTGTGCCTATGTATGTATGTATGTACAACTTGCATACCATGCATTTAGTAAATTGTACTTACGCTGTTCATTTATAGTTTTGTGCTGGAAAAAATCTACTCTTAATATAACTTTTTTTGTAGTATCTACATTTATAGCATTTGGAGCACTTGATTTGCCACTTCTACAAAAATCCTAAGTAAATGTGTTAGTTTGTGCTACTACGTACCTTTACCTTCCTGTCTGTAGTAGCCTTTTAATTCGATCGGTTCTCTGTTAGATTTTGAAGAGAATGCATTGATGAAATTTTCCTATATGGCATTTTTATGATTTAGTTTTTAATAATATTTAATGATACTCAGTGGTTTTTGCGCAAGTTTCTATCAGTATTTAGAATAAATGTATTGAATGCTTGATTTTGCAACAGCTGTTTTTAACTGATTTTCGAGAAATTGATTTGTACAAAAAATATTTAAGGTTAGATAAAAACCTAATCCTCTGCTTATTAACTAAACAAGCATTGTCATTTATTTTATACATTAGATTTCAAATATAAAGCTTTAAAATATTTTTTTAATACCTGCTAAAACCAAAACCACACTATGACCGCTTCATTATTATAAACTAAGCGTAGATCACACTTTATGCTATTGTTATATACTTATACAACTGTAATCTGATAGAAAACATACTTTGTTTATAAATTTTATGGACTTAATTTACTCTCCCAAATCTTTTTTGGCCCCCGTCACAGCAATCCCCTCCGAAAAAATATAAGTACATTTGTGACTACGTCTTTTTCCCCCTTCTCGAAGCAATTGATACACTTTTCCTCAGGAATCTCTCTTGAATCATGTTACCACGATTTGTTGTTATTTGCCGTGTATTCAAACCACTGGCACTTGTCACTCGCAGTGCTAATGAAAACCCTTTTTCTTATAGGCTATTTCTACCGAGTCTTAGCTGCAGTTAAAGTTTGATAGTGTTAAAATAAATTTGATGGTGTTAAAATAAATACACCAGTGACATGGTGAAAAGATTTTTAGAGGTGTAGTACCTAGCAGACCGTTATTCGGCTCTGAGCGAATTTGACAGATATGCCGACGTCATTCGTTTTGTGTTTCACTAAGCTAAAGCTAAATTTGGTGAAACACAAAACGAATGACGTAGAATCCAAAGTTTCCCTAAAAAAAAAATTGTTTTTCACCATACCTAATGAGCAAACAGTGATAGGCATATTAAAAATATAAACATTCTTCACTTTTTTTACCTTCATGCGCATCCAATGCCGTAAAAATTTTATTTGTGCGCGAGTTTATTAATTAGGTTTTTTGTGAAAGAAATTTCGTAAAGAAAATATTCTTTTATTTTATTTTTTTTTATCACAAATATACATATTTTGTATTAGATAAAGTAAATAATCTCATTACTATATTTGGAAATTGAAATTGTCAAACAAAATTTAACTTACAAATGACCCTCTTCATGTAAAAATACAGCTGACTCTGTTGTCAGCAAACTTAAATTGTAAACAAAAATTAACTGTTTGAATGAACTCTATTGCAGTGGCAAGGCTTGAGATTTTTAAATTTTAGCCATAGTTAAATTTTTGGTGGAAATATGCTATTAGTTTTTTTTTTCAAGCTTACCACTACAGCAGCACTTTTTATGATGAAGTCCCGTTGATCCAAAAATCACCTTGTAAATTTGAGTGTCGACAAAAAAGATCAAAAAGGAGAAATTAAATATCAACAAAAAAGTTGGCATGTTAAGAAATAGTTAATTATTAATATTAATAAAATATTAAATAATTAATAGAGCAGAGAATTTCATGTTGCTTATTTTACAAAGAGCATCGCATAATTCATTGTTTTGTGAAAATATGGGTTTACCATTAAGGGGGTAGTATGGTTAATTCGGTGTAAAACAAGCATATTTTTCGAAATTTTTTTTGTCGACACAGTTGATTTATTCAAAATTTTAAAATTACTTCATTATAAAGTCATATTTAAAGAATATTGTGTGAAATTTTCATTGATTTTTATGAAGAAATGAGTTGGTGGCAGCGGTGTCCCTCAGAACTCATTACTGGATCAACTAAAATCAAAAAACCAAATTGATTTCATCAGCTAATAAAGTTTCGCAGGTAACAACGTCGAATTTTTTTTTTTTTTTTTTTTAATTTTTTAAAGCGCTTTGAAGTCAAAACACCGATTTTTCATAAAAAAACTTGAAAACTTTGTTGTTTTAAAATATGACAAAATTTAAAAAAAAAAAAACTCAACGTCATTACCTCGTGAATAAAGTAAAGAAACAAAAAAACCAAATTTTGTAAAGAATCGGTGCAGTAGATATGAATCTACAGTGGACACCGACCGTAAAAAAGGCAAGTGTGAGAAAAACGCGTTTAAAGATTTTCGGCAGCGTGAAATCCGGTTGGAGAGGTAGATACTTAATCTCTCAAAATCACTTCAAACTTTCACACAATAATCTTAAGATGTTATAGAATAATTTAAAAAAAAAAAAAAAAAATGAAAAAAAAAATACCATACTACGCCCTTAAAAGTAGCCTTAAAATATTTACGTATGGAATAAAAATCGAAAACATAATTTTTATCTTTAATGTATTTCAGCAATATTTTCAAGTATTGTTAAAGAGATTTTCTTTATTATAATTGATATTGAATACATTAAACAACTTTTTAGACATTTTTAGCAAGTCCTAATTTAAAATATTTATTTGCTAATTTCTTTTTACCTGCTTAAATACATTTTTTTTGTCTTTGTTTTTTTAAACCCTGCCTAGCACTACTCCGCATTCCATTTCCGAACCGAATTTTCTCCTGTCATAAAATCCCTGTAAACACTAATGCATGCTTTTTGCAAAAATAAAGTTTCGAAAATTTTTAAAAATTTTCAGTCGAACTTTGGACTATGAACTTAAAGCAAAAATTTTAACTGGATTTAATGTAAACTTTATTTTTAGCACAGAGCTGCGTATTTGATTACAAATATTTATATAGCAAATGAGTGCGTAATATTTATTAAAAACAGTTTTAAATGTGTTCAGCTGTGTTGTCAACTTAGTTATTCATCTTTTTTTTACTTTCATAGCATTTACTGTATTTTAATATATTTTTCTGCACCGTTTGTATTTTTCTTTTGTTTTTTTTTTTTTTTTTGTTTTGTTAAAGTTCCAAGCGACTATCTAATTGAGATTTTGTTTTCTGATTCCTATATACTCGTACGATTTGAAACTTACTAAACTGGCTTTCATTCCACAGACCCAGTCCTACACGAATGCCATACAAGCGTTGATCAACAATACGAATGTGCGCGTTAAAATTGCTGATTTGGGAAATGCCTGTTATGATGTAAGTTCTAAACACTTGAAAATCAATATAACCAGCAAAAGAAAGTTGACTTTAAGCGGGTAATGCAGAGTAGTACCAAGGGAGCAACAGCCACGGGTTAGATTAATCACGGGGTAATAAACTCTAAGGCCAGTATATCTTTACCGTAGACCTCATCGATGCAGATGCGGAAGTAAAATTCGAATTATAGTGACTTTAAATTGATGTTTTTTTATAATTTTTTTTTTAATTTAATTTAATTTTTATTAATTTTTTCTTTGACAAGTTAAATTCGAATTATAGTGACTTAATATTCCTGTAATTTTTTTAAATTTTTTTTCACTTTTGTTTAACTTTGTTTTATTTATTTATTTTATTTTTTTTTTTTTTTTTTGACAGAAATTAAACTCGAATTATAGTGACTTAATATTCCTGTTATATTTTTTCCTTATTTATTTATTTTTCTTTCATTTTTTTGACAGAAATTAAATTCAAATTATAGTGACTTAGTATTCCTGTTATTTTTTACTTATTTATTTATTTTTATTTTATTTTTATTTAGTTTTTATTTTTTTAATTTATGTGTTTTTTTACAAAAATTAAATTTGAATTATAGTGACATCATATGCCTGTTATTTTTTTACTTACTTATTTATTTTTTTTGGCTTTTATTTTTTTTTTTTTTTGTTTTTTTTTTGCAGAAATTAAATTCAAATTACAGTGACTTAATATTCCTGTTATTTTTTTTTACTTATTTATTTATTTTTTTTATTTATTTATTTATTTTTTTGGCAGAAATTAAATTCAAATTGTAGTGACTTAATATCCCTGTTATTTTTTTTTACTTCTTTATTTATTTATTTATTTTTCTTTTTTTATTTATTTATTTATGTTTTTTTTACAGAAAATAAATTCGAATTATAGTAACTTAGTATTGCTGCTATTTTTTACTTATTTGTTTATTCTTATTTTTTATTTTGTTTTCATTTTTTTAATTTATTTTTATTTTTTTACAAAAAATTAATTCGAATTATAGTGACTTAATATACTTGTTATTTTTTTAGTTATTTTTTTTTTTTTTTGTCTTCTTTTATTATTTTTTTGTTTTTGTCTTTTTTTTATTTTTTTGACAGAAATTAAATTTGCATTATATTTAAAAAATTGTTTACATATTGCAAATGCAGAGCTGCAATGCTGTTTTACATTTCCTCGACTTACTGAAAATAGAGCAGCCAGATTCTCTTCACCTCAAATAATTTCTCAGACTCATTAAATAGTAACGGATGTTTGAAGAGGAGCTCAATTTGTCTCTGCTCTTTTCCCACTTTCCCATCTAAACATCCCTTCTTAGGTCGCAAGTTCAATTAGCATCTTAGTTCTTGGTTTTTTTTTTCAATTATGATCTGCCGGCCTACTCAAATCCAAACCAATCCAATAGGAAAACGATGAGGATGGGAGCTATCAACGGCTAGCGACGCGATTAACGTGCACTCAAAAGGTTCAAAGTTAACAAAATTAGAAACAAAGCTTTTCTCTATTCACGAAACTGTAGATTGAATCATCATAACGTCTATGTAAGCTGTGATGCTTGTTAACGAAAATGCAACCAGTCTGGAAGATAGTTGTTAGTCAAGAGACATATGTCTGGGTGAGTGCGCAGATCTGCAAAGTCGCGAGATCCTTCTAGTCGCGGGTAGATCGGGTGGTGGTGGATGTCCTTACCGAGCATTGTCCGTTAGGTGTCCATGCGCGGAGACTTGGGATCCATTCTGCAGTATGAGGTGAAATCATCTCAGTACCTTCTCCTCAGCTGCCGTGAACACCTAACTTAACCTAAATATAACGCCACAAGAGTGCTTAAGATCTAGACTGTCACACATAGGAATACTGTATCAAGGAGAATAGCGGACTAGATGACCAGACTATGTTCGGAGATGGACATGAATGATAAGAATGACAATGAAATGGAATAATGGAATTTTATGAAAAAATGAAATTTTATGAATACATCAAAGCTGTGATCTATGAGGTAGCTACAAATAAATCTTACTTCGCGCATGCAAAACTGATGAAGTCTACTACTTTCTACTACTACTTTCCAGAAATCTAAAGCTTCGAATATATAAAACCATCATAAGATCTGCACTCACATACGATTGTGAAGTCTGGGTGCTGAAATCAAATGAAGTCCATCAAATAATTTGTTTTAGAAGATTCTCTGAAAGATATATGACTCTGTACGACTACAGATACGTTAAAGCGCAATTCGATGGTACTGTAACATTTTGCGAATGCGCAACGAAACAAATTCACAAGGCCCTAGAGGAAGAGGTCAGCCGAGAAAAAAATGGAGAGATGACATAGAAGAAGACATACGAAGTGTGGCCATATCTGATGTCAAAAGAAAAGCTGTGATGCTATGATATTTTTTTTTGGTGGGTGAGGTAGTGTTCAAAATGCGTTCGCACTTACAGCGAGCGTCGTCTACTGCGTCACCCATCCCAGGACTATATTACTTCGGGAACACCCAGAACGGCATCCATAAAGGACCAATTTTATTCAACCATGTCCGGGTCCACCATATTTGTAGCCAGCTTTCATGCTATAGGCTCGTCTTCTTGTGTCTCTATCTGTGCGGCTTCGCTTTAGTGCACAATATTTTTTTTCCATAGTACGTTCTCGATGTATTTCTTTACCGCATTCCAGCTGTCCTCGCGTTCGAGCATTTTGCTGATTATGTTGCTCGGTGCGATGTCGCCAATCTGCTCCCTCAGAGCTTTTCTTTCCGCGAGCCATCTGTTACAACTAAAAAACGTGTGTTCAGCGTCATCGCTCAGCGCTTCGCAGTATATGCACTTCGAATCGTATCAGTATATGCACCAATACGGTGTAGGTATCTCCAGAAGTATCCGTGGCCCGAGAGGAACTGAGTTAAGAAGTAGTTCACTTCCCCGAAGTTCCTTTGTACCCAATTGTCAATTGATGGAATAAGTTTCGCCGTTCATCTGCCACTCGGTTCAGTGTCCCATCGGCTTTGCAACCGCAGTATGGTTTGGCATCTCCGTTCTGAGTCCCACGCATCCATTCGTTCCCGGACCATGAAGTCGACGAGTGATGCTATGTTAATGGCCTATGATGTAAGAAAAGTGCCCACAGACATTACGGGCCATCTTAGATAAAAGGAGGAACATGTTTGAATTAACGCTCAACAAATATGCAGTAAGACTAATCGAGCAATAGCTTCAAGGGTGGCGTATACTTCTAAGTGCCCACACTCTGCAATAGTTGACACTTTCCAAAAGAAAGTTCAGTCTTCACTTTTTCTCTTGTTGGACCTTAACCGCAGTCTCTCAAAAATCACATTTCCTCCATAGCTCAGCGGAAGAAGCAGAGATAGAATAAGACCACCGGTTAAACAGTGGCGCCCCCTCCTAGTACTTACAGTGGGCTTGAACAACAGATGATGAAAGCACTCGTTGCCGTTTTTGAGGCTTCTGGTGTTCAAAAACTTCAGGATTTGGTCCCTCAAGAAGTGTGCAGCAGGATGGAAAAATACATCAAAAGGACCTGCTGCTATCTAATGTATATCCAATATTTTAGGGCTTTCCAGCTTGGAGACGCTATAAGAGTCTTACTTTTAGTAGGGTAGATGTCGTGACGACCGCCGTAGCCGAATGGTTGGTGCATGACTACCATTCGGAATTCAAAGAGAACGTTGGTTCGAGTCTCGGTGAAACACCAAAATTAAGAAAAACATTTTTCTAACAGCGGTCGCCTCTCGGCAGGCAATGGCAAACCTCCGAGTGTATTTCGGCCATGAAAAAGCTCCTCATAATCTGCCGTTCGGAGTCGGCTTGAAACTGTAGGTCTCTCCATATGTGGAACAACATCAAGACGCACACCACAAATAGGAGAAGGAACTCGGCCAAACACCCAAAAAGGGTGTGCGCTCCAATTATATATGTATATACATGTGGCATGACGCAATGAGTTGATTTATTCATTTTAGCCTCATGGTTCGGGAGTTGTGACTTGTGGCCAGAGGGTTCGCTATTTGTTATGTATATGACTGGAAATTATGTATATGAGATATTTCATAAGCCTGTTAAGAATTTCAAATGTAAGCTAGGCGAATAAAAAAGCATAAAATGCGACTCGTTTAATCCTACCAATGAGAAATTTTAATACATAAAAATGAGGTAATTTTAATACATAAAAATGAGGTAATTTGAATATATAAAAATGAGGTAATTTTAATACATAAAAATGAGGTAATTTGAATATATAAAAATGAGGTAATTTTAATACATAAAAATGAGGTAATTTTAATACATAAAAATGAGGTAATTTGAATATATAAAAATGAGGTAATTTGAATACATAAAAATGAGGTAATTTGAATACATAAAAATGAGGTAATTTTAATACATAAAAATGAGGTAATTTGAATACATAAAAATGAGGTAATTTTAATACATAAAAATGAGGTAATTTGAATACATAAAAATGAGGTAATTTTAATACATAGAATGAGGTAGTTGTAAAGTTGTCTTTAAATTATTTTAAAAATCGCAATGTTTCAAATGATTAAACTTGAACATTTTATTCCATTCCATTTCGCGTAACGCTTTTAACCATCTCCACCACTTCTTGCAGTATCATCATTTCACCGAAGACATACAAACGCGACAATATCGTTCCATAGAAGTATTGCTTGGCGCACCATACAATTTCACGGCCGATATTTGGAGCACCGCTTGCCTCGCTTTCGAATTAGCAACCGGTGATTATCTGTTCGATCCACACGCTGGCGAAAATTACTCACGCGATGAGGATCATTTGGCGCACATTATTGAACTATTGGGCACGATACCGCCGTCCGTGATATTTCGTGGCAAGCATGGACTCAAATACTTTACTAGTTATGGTACAAAAAAAAACATTTTATAATACTTTACATATATAATTCCAAATACAAATAAACAAAATTTTATCTATTGACATTTTGTAGGCAGCTTACGAAACATCACGAAATTGAAGCCATGGAGTCTATTAAACGTACTCATCGAAAAATATGACTGGGATCCCATGGAGGCGAAAAAATTCTCTGATTTTTTACTACCGATGCTTGAATACAATCCCGTTATACGCGCCTCAGCGGCCGAATGTCTAAATCATCCATGGCTCGAGCAGGAAGAATTCGTTTGAAAGGTAGTCATCTTCGTTTCACTTGTTGACTGATTGCTAAGCTGAAACGAACGAACGCATACACGCACACGAATGACGTTACATAGTTACATACATGCATAGATGGGAGTAGAAATGCAAACTAACGGCGAAGCTCAGCTGAAGACAGGGCCGAGAGAGAGACTTAAAGATTCTCACATTATTACTTAAGCGTTAAGAATTTACATACAATACAAAGAGATAAATTAAAAATAAAAACTTATAAAGTAGGCATTAAATAATTTTTTAATATTTAATGATGAAGTATAAATGAAAATAAAATAAACTTAAAAGCGTAGCATGCAATAATGAAGAGAAATAAAAATATGACAACAACAACAAAAACATTTGAGATAACAGAATTTAAGAAAATGGTAATGAAATGGTGGAAAAAAGTAGGTGGTAAAAAAGTATGTTTGTTAAAGTAAGTTTTCTATGGGCGAATAAAAATTGAGTGTAACATTAATGGAAGTCTGAAGAAGAAAGTATGAAGAAGGAAGTATAAAGAATAAAAAACACATTTTAAATAAAAGACAATTGCAAAATCCCTGTAGGATACCCTAACGACTTATAGCCATACATACATACATACACTCACATACTTGCATACATAAACATTTACATGAATTATTAAAAATAGCATAAACTTCAAAGAATTTTGGAATCTGCATATGCCTAACTGACTGACTTATTTTTCATAAAAAACTTAATAAAACTCGTAACTTAATACAAATAAAGGATTAAATAAACAGTAAATAAATAAATAATATGATGGGAAAGTAATCATTAGAACTATTTCAAAATAAGCAAAATGTTTACATAACCAAACAAAAAATATTTTAAATTGATGCATAACAAATGAGCATTTCGCACAATTCGTAAGTAAGATTGGACATCAGTAAGTAAAAAGGCTGGCAACTTTACATTGTAAGCGCCAGTAAAATTTTTAACATTTGCAAATTAATTTCCAAATTACATATTGACATTTAACGAGAACAAAATCACTGAAAAATGGTCAACACTAATAACTAGCGCTAAAATAACTGAACAATCCAATAAATTCAAGTTGAAGAAAATCTGAAATTTGTTCATACATACTCGTACAAACCGTATACATATTGAAGTACGAGTAATATAAGCCATACAGAAAAATAAAAATTATATTATAAATAGTCTCTTAGCTTAAACAAGGTAAAGCGAATAACTGATTTCGTGGGTGCATGACACAATTTTTCGAACCACTTTAAAATAGAAAAACGAAACTACAATACAAAACTGTAAAAATTATACATGCATACATGCATAATGCATAAGCCAGAATATGTAATTCATAGTTCATAAAAAAATTGTACCGTACATAATTAATCTAAAATGTATCTCTGCCCTCATGAAATGGGAGCAAGCGCATACACGATGCTTCTTCTTGTTGTCCTTACCCATAGAAAACGATTGCAGTGCACAATGCTATTAAAGCTTAGCTAGTTGCTTTAATTTGTTTTAGAAGTTCAATAAAAAAGAAACCTCTTTTATTGATTTAGCACAAAAAATAGAAAACAAAAAATAGGCACATAAACTCATTTCATTGCAATTCAAACGTTTCAGTGCGAGAAAACCCTCATTGAAGAGGTGTGTTCAGTGGCCGCTGCACTTAGTTCGTACATTTGACAGCACTTCACCAATGAAAAAGACGCGTTGTTAGTAGCCGAGCATCCGCCGGATACTTCGTATAATTTTCGTTGCTATGAGTCGGTCTAATCGATCTATGTATATTTAAAAATCGTATTTAAAAACAAGCGTAAGTACTTATTAACTTGCGAAAATGTGATTTTATTTTTATAAAATAGTTGTTGAATGTTTTCATTATCAAGCAATGAGTATTTTTGGCTACAAATAGCTAAAAGGCTAACGTGGCGTACTCGGCATGCCAATATGGACGCCGATGCATGAAAACCCGAAGTCTAAAATGCAGTGAGTTGTGAAAGTTCAGTTTAACTTGAACTTGTCTGAATTAAATTTGAAATTTCAAGGTGTGCAAGTGATGCCTAGTTATGAGTGGATTTGATTGCCTTTATTGGCATACTTAGTAATGGTTGGTTTTTTTTGCCTTTATTGCACACTTGTCGAAGTTGGCAATTGGTATTGAATAAAAAATATCTTGGGTCCGTTCGTATGCAACTAAAGATGCCACATAGCAAAAATATGCAAACGTCACTCTTAATTTGTTTTATGATTATTTCTGTTATGCTGTAAATGGCCTTATAAAATTGTAGATAAATTATTTTACTGTAGAAGTTTTTTTTTATTGTATTGGCGGCTTTCTTATATGGTTCATTAAACTTAAAATTGTTTTTAAAAATATTAAAATTAAAGCGCAATTCAAAGTAAAGATAAAAATTATCAGCTTTAAGGGGTTAGGGATAGTCAGAGGCCCGCAAAAACTGATGATTTTCAATAATATTTGTTTTTGCTAGTCAATTTCATTATTCCACAAAAATAAAAACAAAGCATTAATATAACATGTTTCGACTTGACTTTAGCAAAATTGAACAACAAAAAAAATTAATAATTGTAAAAGTTATCGCTTTTTGTGTGGATACCGTTTCTCCAGAAGTCCCTTGCGGTGATCATCACAAATCCTTGGAGATGCATCTAAAATCTATCGGACAAGAGAAATTAGTTTCATTAATAGATAATCTTGTGCCTGATCGAAGCTTTTTTCAAATTTAACAACCTGGCGGCCTCAGAAAATATATTTCAGATTTTCGAGAAAAAACCGACAGCTAAATGTTAAAAAAAAAATACCAGTCTAACGGTTAGACGCCAAAGAAGTGAAACCTTCCGTAAAACAAACTGAGAGAGAATGAGACGAAAGCAGCATTAGGAGCGGGATAATTATAGGTTCATTATAATATTGCTATAAAGTTCATATTTTATTTTCTTCATTTTATTATTATTCATCCTCAATGTTTTCAATTTCAACAAATGATACGAGTGGCTTATGATAGCTAAAATATGATACAAATGCTTTGGTTTCGATGTTGTCAACATATCTTTGAAATACCGCGTCAATGGTTGTTTTTGATCGTGTTGTCGATTCAGTGCGATTGTTACACATTTTTAAATTGAATGTTGTATTGAGAAAATCAATTAAAGGAACCGCTGTGCTCAATGCAAAATTTACGTTAAAATCGCCACTTAAAATCATTGGAACTTTATCGTAATCTTTTCTAAGTATCCGCGATACTTCTGGTGTATACTTTATTAAATTTTCGTGAATGAATTCCGTGATGCTAATTATTTATTGATTTTTTTTTCTGTCGATATTCACGACACTTTTCTGTATTATTTTTCGGCATAATTGCGGTAAATATTTAAAAATGAAAATATTTACGAATATAAAAATACACACGCGGTTGCTATTATGAGCGTCCCCAGCAAAACCTGCGTGACCGAAACTCTAACACAATTACATTTTTTTGAATGTTACAAACACATATGCACGCAGGTTTTGCTGGGACGTGACCGAAACCCTAACACAATTACACATATGCACTCGTATTTGTTTGAAAATCGACTTTTTTTTTTGGTTCTCCGTCACCTTTGGAAAATGTGTAAACAGTAAGCAAACTTTATTCATATATTTTTCCTCATTTTTGCATCAGTAAAATTAAACAAACGCCGTAGCCGAATGGGTTCAGAATTCACAGAGAGAACGTCAGTTCGAATCTCGGTGAAAACACCAAAATTAAGGAAAACTATTTTTCTAATAGCGCTCACCCCTCAGCAGGCAATGGCAAAACACCGAGTGTATTTCTGCCATGAAAAAAAGCTCCTCATAAACATATCATAAAATAAAATAAAATAACTGTATAAAAAAATTTTTTTCTTGTGATTCGAACCAAGGATTTTGGGTCGGAAGCTCACATCTCTAGCCGCTCGGCTATCGCGCCATGCTGTCGGCGCTGGCTTAAAAGTTATTTAGTTCGTCGCTACGTTTATATGTAATATTCGTAGCCAAGAGTGTCGCTTTTTTCGTTTCACTTTTTCTCAAATCACTCCCAACGATTCTAAAGAAGTTTTCACTTCAAAAAGAAATTTTTGAAAAAAATCAGGTACGAGTGTTTTATGTTTTTCAATAGCAGTATGAATATTATTGAAATATACCTAACGGTTTTTGAATTACAGTGATCACCAATTCAAAACAAATGGTTTTGAGAAAAACGCATATAAAGTTTTGCTATCGATTAATGTAGAGTTATACGAATTATTTAATTACTTACACTGTGCCATCTATTCCCGGGCCGTACAACAGTTCTTCAGCCGCTGCTACTTGCTCTCAAACGCTCCGGAGCGCCCGAGCGCCCTTTTTTAATTGTTGAATAACTCGAAAAGTACAGGGTTGGCCATATTAAACTGACCCATTGAGTAACCCTATAACTTTTTACTGTAATTTGAAATCTAAGGTTTACGTCAACAAGCCAAAGACACTAGGCGCACTTAAGGCCAATATCCGACGGGAAATAGCCGCCATATCGGTCGAGACGCTGGCCAAAATTATGGAAAACGCCGAAAAACGGGCACATTACGCTATACGAGCTAAGGGCGACCACTTACGCGATATCATATTCAAAAAGTGATGTAAACGAATCTCCTTGAACTAAATTAAATGTTTTTCACAATGAAACACAAAAAAATGTTTCTTTTTCCATATTTTTTTAATAATCACATGGGTCAGTTTAAGATGGCCAACCCTGTACATATCCAAATACGTGCTAAGGGCGACCACTTGCGCGATATCATATTCAAAAAGTGATGTAAACGAATCTCCTTGAACTAAATTAAATGTTTTTCACAATGAAACACAAAAAAATGTTTCTTTTTTTTCTTTTCTGACTACCCCTAACCCCTTAATTAAATTAGTTTCAATTAGTACTTCAAATAAAAAATACCTGTTTTCGGCATTTTCAGCGCCAACATATAGAGTTCATCTGACGCCACGCGTGCTTCACCGCTGATGTTGCACCCTATGCCGGCAGGAAATGCGTTTCACAAAAATATTGTCTTAGTTTTTTCCTTTTTTTATTAGAACATTTAAAAAAATATTTCAAATAAAAAGAAGATATTGGGCTAGCGTATGAAGCAAAGGCAACAGTGAAAGTGTCAAATCATTAAACAAATAGTTAAATCAAACTTTTCTTGTCATAAAATGTCACATGGGCTTACATTTTTTTAAGGTAGATCCTCATTTCAAGCATGAATTGCTCTAATATTTTGAAAAGGTGCAATTTATTCCTGTAAATTTGTTAGGTTGCCGCATATTTTTCGTGTTGTTTCCCATCCTATTTCCTCTTTGATCAACGCAGTCATTCTCATATACGTATTTATTTGTGTAATCCAAAATTTACGTACACGTTCAAAGTTAATTGTAAACATACCAGATAGTATAAAATTAGCAAACTTGTAAACAAACATATTTCAAAATACAATCATACATCAGCAGCTCATAAATGCATACTCATACATATACACATTTTATAATTAAACGATATTTCATACATCCATCTTAATAAATATTTGCAAAAACAGTGTACCCGTAGTGGAATTGAATTCTAAATTAACAATGAAAATACTTGCATAAATAAACAATGAAACGTTTAAGAATAACCGAAATATTTTTATTAAAAATTTATTACTGAATTATTCGAGTACGAAGTAGTAAACAATAGTGTATATGAAATACCCTTGCCACCAAGACATTTGTGACCATATAAGAAAATTTTAGTTAATATCGCAGCAAATGTTGATGAAAGCAAAATAAAATTGTAAAATTAGTATAACAAAATTGAAGAAGTGTGAAAAAATATTCATTTGTTGAAAACAAAAGAAAATATTTTACAGTAACTTAAAGCAAAAGGTGGAAATTGTGAAATAATTATGAATTAATAAAATACATATAAATTATTAAAAGAACATCTATAAAAATAAACTATTAACTTTTACAGTAAAATAACAACAAACTGTATTTTTAACTTTCCTACACTCAGGAATGCGTTAGTTTCTTGAAAAGTGGGAAATTTAAATTCGTTAAAAGCGATATTCTTTACCCTTCGTGAGGCCTCTTCTAGCGTTTTCTCTACAACTACCACAGCTAGATCATCGGCGTTCCCAATATTACTTCCTTGTTCGTGTTGTTCAACGCGTAGTACTCCATCATACATGATGTTCCACAGAGCCGGGCCTAGTACAGAGTTTGAGGAACTCCTCCAGTTACCTTATAGCTTTTGGGACCTACGTCTGTATTAAGCCATAGGGTTCTGTTCTCAAAGTATGAAGCAATTAGCTTTAGGGGGGGGGTAAGGGATAAACGCTAAAAAAAACACTTTTTTCATGAATTTATTGTAGCGAAACGGTTCAAGTCAGTTTATTAAAAGTTGTTGCATATTATAAAGTAACATTTCAAGAATATTTGATAAAATTTTCATGTAAAAATACTGCAAAATGAGCGAATGAGAGCACATTTACGTAGACGTCTTTTCAAAAATACATTTTGCAGAAGTCAGCATATCTCAGCGTAGCATCATCTGAAATCAAAAAACCGAATAATTTAGTTAAAGTATGAGTTAAACTTCCCCCCAACGTTTATTTTGACGATTTATTTTCATTTTCAGCCATTTGGTAGTCGTTTGAAGTAAAAAGTGATTTTTGACGAAAAAATGCCGCCATTTTGTAGGTGTAAAACCACCTTAATATAAAAAAAATGGCAAAAAAAAACGTTGGGGGGGGAGGTTTTTTATATGTAAAATATGTGTGCAAAATTTCAAAAGGATCGGTTGAGTAGTTTTCAAATGCCAATGACTACGCACTTAAAAAAAAAAGGTTCGAGAAAACCGCGTTTAAAGTTTTAAGTTATGAAGCAGATGTTTGAGGCGGCTCGGCTTTATGCTCTATAACTTAAAAAGTTTTGCTCGGATTGACTTAAAATTTTAACACGGTATTTTTGAAATGTTTTACTACAATAACATGCAAAAAACAAATCGATTTTTATCCCTTACCCTTATCCTGGCCCAGGCTGTCTAAGAAAGGAACACCCAGTGATCTTAATCATCTAGCTGCCAAGCCCGGACATTTACAGAGAAAGTGCTCAACAGTCTCCTTCTCTGAAAGGTCACCGCAGTTTTTGCAATGGGGGTTACATGGTAACCCTAGCTTTTCCGCGTGTGTGCCAATCGTCCAGTGACCGGAAAACACAGCTACGAGTTTGGAAATTGAATGGTGAGGAGTCCAAAGGACTTTCTGAGCCCTTCATATATCGTATTGGGGCCAAAGGGTTTTCGAAATAGCATATGAAGAAATGGAGCTCCATCTTTTCTGTGCTCTCCTGAGAAATAATTTGTGCCGTTCCCCTTTAACAACTGTCAAGGGGATGCCGATAACCGGGTAGGAGGTCTCTGAGGCCAATCCAGTCCTCTTCCTGGTAAGCTCATCAGCAATTTCATTTCCCTCTACATGTGTTCCTATGTCCTGGAACCCAGATCAGAGAAATATTACCTGCACACCCAGAAGAGTTGGTCTCTTTTTACAGTTCTTAACTAATTTCGTTCTGCACCATGGCGTCGTCATAGCCTTAAGGGGGTCTTCTGGTCTCGAGGCCCTGAAATGAAGGGTTTTTTTGGGGATTGATTGTGACAAATCCTGTGAATATTTGAAAAAAAAATTTTTTTTATTTTAAAGGTACATGTCTTGGCTTTTAAAAAATGGTTTTGACTTTGAAAAAAATTAACACCTGCGACCTTGAAATGGCGCTGAAGACGTCCACCTCCAAACGAAACAGGTCTCCATTTTGGTCACGGTTTTTCCACCTGGGTAATCAGAAAGCAAAAATTAGATATGCGTTGTCTTCAGAGTTGCCCTGGTTAAGTTTTCCCGTGACAGATTTTTTTTTTTTAATTTTTTTCAAAAGTTATGCAACAATTTGCAAAAAAAATTTTTTTTTGCTCATTTTTTGAACTTTAAAAGGTTATAAAAATGGAATGAAAAAAATTTCAAAAATCGTACACGGGGAAACTTAGCGGTAAGTTTTCCGAACCTTTTAAGACCAAAACCATTGAAATCGGAGTATAACTACTATGAAAAGTGTGACCAAAATGCTTAAAAAACACGATTTTCGGGGAAACGCGTTTAAAGATAAAGTTTATGATGAAAACGGCCGGAGGAGGGTACACTTCGGTGCCCAGAAAAATGTGAAAAAATGCGATTTTCAAAAAATCCTTTCTGCGGCGTATTCTCGCATACACATACAACAAAATTATGCAAAAAAAAAAAAATCGATTTTTTTTTTCGCTGGAGACCAGAAGACCCCCTTAATCGCGGCTTGACTATCGGAGAAAATGTTAATATCTCTCTCGCTCCCGCGTTCCCTAAGTATTTTGAATGCCTGCAAGATCGCAAAGACTTCTGCTTGAAGAACACTAGCAGTGTTTGGTAGTTTAGAGAAGATAGATAAATTGGCTGATTTAGAGAAAACCCCCGCTCCGACTCCCGATTCTATCTTGGAACCGTCAGTGAAGACAGAGGTGCAAGCTTCGGTGCAGATTTCCCCCTCTATCCAATCCTGCCTATTTGGAAAGACTGCTCTAGCACGACCCTCAAACTCTAGTTTGCGGATAAAGAGATCTGTTCGAAGTTCGGATAAATATGGTGTTAACTGCCTTATACTGCTACCATGTCCCTTGAGAGATTGCCTCCAGAGGCCAACCTCCTTTAACCTGATTGCACTTTGAGCTGCGATGGAAATTACGGAAAAGTCGATGGGAAGTAAGTGCAAATGGGCATTCAGCACTGGGGCAAGTTTTACATGCTGCGGCGACGGCAATGCATGCAGTCCTTTGCACCCTCTTCAGTTTAATGATATAGCCCTTCACGACCGCGCAATATTTTTTGGTTCCTCCTAGTCATATTCTACCTAAGATAGCAGTTTTTGCTATTTCGCATACTTCTATTATTGCATCTACTGCACTGCGATGCTTTCTGCAGCCATATTGGCGAATTGACAGGCCTGGATGGCATTCTGGGTACTGCTCTAGTCGGTTACAGATTATTGCTTCTAGCACTTTGCCAACGGTGTCCAACATACAGAGCGGCCTGTACGATGACGATCTACTTGCATGTGCATATGTTTGTAGATCTCAATTGGTAAGGACTGTGACGAATGTGTGAGCATAGAAAAGCTATAAAGCTAAATACACACCAGGCAACCGTTGCAGCAACACGGCCATGTTGAAGCAACCGTTGCCTCGTGTGTAGCTGTGTTGTCAATTGATTTTCGTGTTGCTGCAACCGTTGCCTGAAATATCAAATAAATTTGATTTTTGGGATAGGTTGCTGCAACCGTTGCTTCGTGTGTATCATTGTTTACTGCTTTTACTCGTTCAGTTCGTTGAAAACAAGCGAAGAAGAAGGTTCGTGCGGAGTAAAATAAAGTGAAAAAGGAAAAAATGGCAATTGAAAATAATGAAAATTATGTTAATTTTATTAACGAATATAAAAATTTGAGAAAGCTGTGGGATATAAGTAGTGAAAAATATAAAAATAAAAATTTTAGAAAAAAAGCATACGAACAATTAAAAAATGAATACAATAAAATTGATAAAAATTTCAAGTCCGCAAAAGCGTTTCCTGTTGCAAGATACCGCAAAGTTATTGCCAGTCTAATTTCTGCTGATATTGCCTCTCTCATTATGGTATTTTGTTTCGTTATTTTGGCCTTTACGAAGTCCAACAATTTTCTAAACAGGGCTTCGTCCATCCTCATGTAATTTTTATAGTCCGCTGGCTCATTTTCCTTCAATTCTTTCAGCAGCCTCTTGTTCGAAAATTCGATTTTTTTTAAAAGCCAATTTTTGGACCAAATTTTCTTTCTCTTCTTTTGTTGCATCTCTTCTTCCTCATTTTCGTACAAAAGTTCGTCAATTATAATAAGAGAAATAATTTTTCGTATTTCGTCGATCATTTAAAAAATTTAATTTTACGTATCTTCCGCTTGTACCTTTCCTGCACCACAGTTATACACAATACTGAGATTCAAGCAACGGTCGCAACGTGTTTCTTAAACAAAGGCAACACCTTGCTGCAACCGTTGCTTCAACGGTTGCCTGGTGTGTATTTAGCTTAACAGTTGTCGTTCACAACCACATAAAAAGAGCTCAATCAAAGCATTGAAGAGAAATTAGACAAATCTATTCATCTCCACTAACATTGATCGAGAAAATTCGTTGAATGCGCCACTGTGAATCGGTTAACAGCGTTGGCAAAACATATCGAAAATGCTTTGAATGATAGAAAATCCGATCTGCTCAGCTCATTCACTTGCGAGCAACGGCTGAGTTTACTACACTTTTTGACGTACATACATTTTTGTTTTGTAAGGCAAAAGTTAAAAAATAAATAAAATTTCTAGCGAAAAATTCTAAAATTCAAAGCAATAAAACAAATTCAAAAATTAGTTTTTGTAGGCAATTAAATATCAAACGGCAGCAACTAAAGTGTTGAGTGTACAATTAATTATATTGATTTAAAAAATTGGTGCTTTATTTTCACAAAAAATCCTGATTCTTTTACGCGTTCGTGCCGTTGCAACGCATATGCGAACGCCGTCGCAGTGGAGCTGCAAAGAGATAAAACCCTAGAATTTCTACGAGTGCTAACCTTTGTCCTGCTATTCCTCATCATATCGTTGTACCTATACCGTTACGCATTCTAAATGTGCGTCTAGATTTAGGATAAACTAAAGAAATTTCGCACCAAAAAAAGCCAAGTAGCTAAAAGCGGTAAGTTGTGGAATTTTCGTGAAAATAAATTTTTTGTTTAATACTTATGCAATGTGCGAATTCTTTGTGCATAATTTGGTGCAACCAAATTTGGTTCATATGTACGTATGTATGTATGTTTGGCTGGCTGTATAATCAACCAACACCGTCGTCGTCACTGCTGCACAAATTGTCAATCGTATGCGCGCACGCTATAATTAAAGCAGCTAGTACAGCAAGAATAACA
The DNA here is from genome assembly GCF_027943255.1 of Anastrepha obliqua. NCBI lineage: Eukaryota > Metazoa > Arthropoda > Insecta > Diptera > Tephritidae > Anastrepha > Anastrepha obliqua. The sequence goes on along the minus strand of NC_072894.1, from coordinate 107,185,900 downwards.
ACAGCAAGGAAAAAACAACAATAACAACAACTGTAGCAACATTAGCAACATTGCAAGTAGTATGGCTAAAGCGCCAGCAGTCGGCATTGATCTTGGCACGACGTACTCATGCGTCGGTGTGTTTCAGCATGGCAAAGTGGACATCATCGCCAATGACCAGGGCAATCGAGTGACTCCATCTTATGTGGCCTTCACCGATACGGAGCGGTTAATTGGCGATGCGGCCAAAAATCAAGTGGCCATGAACCCGAACAATACTATCTTTGGTGAGTTCAAACAAAAAAAAAAAAAAAACTAAAGCTACAACAACAAGTACAGTATCGTTGTGCATCACCTACTATCATTGTACAACCCACCCACTATCCTCAACATTCATGGACTTTAGATGCAAACAAAAATTATAAATATCTGAAAGATATATGCCACACATATACATACTTATGTACATACATACACACATACACATGTATGGGTTTTCTTGTATGTCAGCGATTTCGATGTCGCCTCGTTGCTAGGATAATTTTTAGTCACACCACATTGTGCTCTTGTCGCCTACCATTTATCATTTTCTGGTGTGCAATTCGTTTGACGTGCTGTCGCTTCTTTTTGGCCAACCTATCAGCCAAGACGTCCCAAAGTGCATACGTACATATATATGTATATGTACAATTGAGTATAGCTGCCAGATTAAACGCGCCAATGTCTGCCAGTTTATTTTCTAATTTATTCAATTACATTTCGTTTGGTTGCCACGTCCGTTTTTATTACTTATATTTTTGTGTTCTGCGGCTAATTTTAGTGATCATTTGCATTCCGCAGATCCCGATTTCGCTTTGTAGCTAGTTTTGTTTATTTTCGTTACTTGTGCAATCTGAACTTATTTTAAACAACGCGTCACTTGCCGTTGCACATGTTTTCATTTCAGGTTTAATTCACATACATTCACATACAGATATATGTAGTATATATGGACACCTCTTTCAAGTGGCATCCCTTCCTCATCAAGTTGGCTGCACATGTTTTCGCCTGTGGTTTAGTTAACATATTTCGCTCAGCACCTCCTCTGATCCGCCGACAACAGCAATTTCGCACAGCCACCCTGATATCGTTACTTTAATATTTTACCTATGCCTTGGATATCTGCTTATTCATTTTACTTTGTCGTCACATATGAGTCGTCACAGCCGCCGCAGACATTCGTTCGCGCACTGTTTGGCAGGTCGAGAAATGTTGGCGATTTTATCTTAAAAATAGGTATGTGATTACCCCATTTAAAGTCACCTCAATTTCCATTCAATGTCTGGGGTAAAGCAAAGACAATTGTTCTAGAAATTGCATGGCAACTTTTCAGTTGTGAGACATGCCTGGCCATACTCGGGCAGCTACAGCATTGCTTGGAAAATAGTTTCTCGATCAAAATTGGGATATTAGGATGATGCGTTGTTTGTTTTTTTTTTGTTTTGAAGTGAAAACTTCTTTAGAATCGTTGGGAGTGATTTGAGAAAAAGTGAAACGAAAAAAGCGACACTCTTGGCTACGAATATTACATATAAACGTAGCGACGAACTAAATAACTTTTAAGCCAGCGCCGACAGCATGGCGCGATAGCCGAGCGGCTAGAGATGTGAGCTTCCGACCCAAAATCCTTGGTTCGAATCACAAAAAAAAAATTTTTTTTATACAGTTATTTTATTTTATTTTATGATATGTTTATGAGGAGCTTTTTTTCATGGCAGAAATACACTCGGTGTTTTGCCATTGCCTGCTGAGGGGTGAGCGCTATTAGAAAAATAGTTTTCCTTAATTTTGGTGTTTTCACCGAGATTCGAACTGACGTTCTCTCTGTGAATTCTGAACCCATTCGGCTACGGCGTTTGTTTAATTTTACTGATGCAAAAATGAGGAAAAATATATGAATAAAGTTTGCTTACTGTTTACACATTTTCCAAAGGTGACGGAGAACCAAAAAAAAAGTCGATTTTCAAACAAATACGAGTGCATATGTGTAATTGTGTTAGAGTTTCGGTCACGCCCCAGCAAAACCTGCGTGCATATGTGTTTGTAACATTCAAAAAAATATAATTGTGTTAGAGTTTCGGTCACGCAGGTTTTGCTGGGGATGCTCATAATAGCAACCGCGTGTGTATTTTTATATTCGTAAATATTTTCATTTTTAAATATTTACCGCAATTATGCCGAAAAATAATGCAGAAAAGTGTCGTGAATATCGACAGAAAAAAAAAATCAATAAATAGCATCACGGAATTCATTCACGAAAATTTAATAAAGTATACACCAGAAGTATCGCGGATACTTAGAAAAGATTACAATAAAGTTCCAATGATTTTAAGTGGCGATTTTAACGTAAATTTTGCATTGGACACAGCGGTTCCTTTAATTGACGTTCTCAATACAACATTCAATTTAAAAATGTGTAACAATCGCACTGAATCGACAACACGATCAAAAACAACCATTGACGCGGTATTTCAAAGATATGTTGACAACATCGAAACCAAAGCATTTGTATCATATTTTAGCTATCATAAGCCACTCGTATCATTTGTTGAAATTGAAAACATTGAGGATGAATAATAATAAAATGAAGAAAATAAAATATGAACTTTATAGCAATATTATAACGAACCTATAATTATCCCGCTCCTAATGCTGCTTTCGTTTTATTCTCTCTCAGTTTGTTTTACGGAAGGTTTCACTTCTATCGCGTCTAACCGTTAGACTGGTATTTTTTTTTTTTTTATATGGAGGTGGCAAAAGCATTGAAAGCCGAAAAGTGTGAGACTCGTCTTTCGATTCACCCACTAAAAACCCACCCCAGCCCCGTTTCCCTCCCACGGGACGACCGTTAGATAATTCTTCACGCGAGGAGGAGCAGAGTGGTAATTACTATTCTTGCCCTATTACTGACAGCGGACCAATGATCTTTTGAGTCAGGCATGATATCTATTAGGTTACCAACAATTATTGGCTTTCCAACCCTATCATTCAAATCTTCTCTGTTCAGCTCAAAAAGAGGGCAGACAAAGAAAACATGCTCTGCATCTTCAACTAGACTGTCACAAAAGGTGGGTCGTCTTCATGCTTAAATCTATGCAGATAAGCTTTAAATCATCCATGTCCACTAAGTACTTGGGTCAGGTAGAAATCTATCTGTCCATACTTTCGATTTATCCATTTTGTGATATTCGGAAAGAATCGATACGTCCAGCGTCCGTTCATAGAGTTCCTCCATTCCTCCTGCCACGTACGGATGCTTCGCTCCCGTTCAGTCTTTCGGTTAGTCAGCTGTGCTGGATCCGCTCGATGCTTTTTTTATTTCGCTGAATTCGAATGCAGTCAGCTGTGAGATTTGCGGTCTCAACTATTTCCCTGTTACTGATGAGAACTGCTTCTGTTTTATAGTTTGCAAGGCTTAAATCACTATTGCGCAGCCAATCTTTTGTGGTTTCGACCGCTTCAGCCCGGTTAAGGAATTTAGCAACTACCACGATTTCGTCAGCAAACCCTATGATTTGTTATCCTGGAGGTAGTTTGAGACGCAAGACTCCATCGGACATTATATTCCAGAGAAGTGGGCCCAGCACTGACCCCTGTGGGACTCCACCTGTTACTCTGTATCTTTTGATTCCTTCGTCGGTTTCATATTGCAAGACTCTGTTAAATAAGTAGCTTGCAACCATTTTCCGAATGTATATTGGGACTCGGAAATTCTCCAGCACATTTAGGATTCTACCCCAGTTAGCTGTATGCATTTTTACGTCCAACGTTGTGACTAGGCAAATATCTTTATCTCCGTAGAGCCAGCGAGAACCTTCGATCGCTTTGTGAGCGATGCGCTTAACCGCTATAAAAACATCTGTAATAGAGTATGCCATCTTGGTGCGGATGATAGGATGATACGTATTTGTACACACATGTGTACATAATCGGTTTGTATTAAAAAAATGATTTAGTTGATTTAATTCTACTAAAACTAAATTTGGTTAGATCAAACGCACTATGAGGAGGCCCATTGGGATGTTCAGAATATACGAATAAAACCCTACATATCTCTGAAACCGTCCATCGCGATTAATTGGCGTGCCCAACTAACTGTCGCAAGAAGATGGCTCATTGAAATAGTGGTTTCTCCTTCAAGTGGTATCTTGCTTATCTCTAGAACTCATACAGAAATCCTTATGAGGTCATATGTCCCATGTGTGTTCGTATATACCATTTCGGAAGCCTCAGTTCTTTGCCCTCCTTGTTCGTATCACCCAAAGTGAGCACGATACTCTATCAAGCTCAGTTCACATACGAGTATTATTAGTATCCCACCGTTTGTGTACTTTACTCTCTCTCGTCACAGATGAAATAGAAAGTCGATTCCTTTTTCCCTGGTTGTTTGCAACTGTGACAGTGTGTTGTGAGGGATGCCAATTTGGGCTGTTTGTTCCCCGATTCACCAGAAGCCAGTTATCACTGTCGTGAGTCGTTTCATATTTGTCAGTATTGACGTTTGTTTATAGTGATAGATGGGCCAAAACTTTCCGCTAACTTTGCATGCTGTCTGGTCTCTGCATCTGCATTCCACGACTTTTAGATATTTTAAGGAAATTGTATTCTTGATTGCACCCAGTAGTGTGAATACCGATTCTGCAAGAATGTTATTCATGGCAGATCCCCCTGTTGCCAGTTCGTCCGCTTTGGCGATTTCTTCAATATTCCGATGTCCGGGGACCCATATTATATATGTATATATAATTGGCGCGTACACCCTTTTTTGGGTGTTTAACCGAGATTCCTCCTCCTATTTGTGGTGTGCGTCTTGATGTTGTTCTACAAATGGAGAGACCTACAGTTTCAAGCCGACTCCGAGCGGCAGATATTTTTTATGAGAAGCTTTTTCATGATAGAAATACACTCGGAGTTTTTCCATTGCCTGCCGAGGGGCGACCGCTACTAGAAAAAACTTTTTTCCTGCGACCCATATTAAGATAATTTTATCCACATTATTCACAAAAGTACAGAAGAAATTCGGCATGTTCTATTTAGAAAGCAGAGAGTATCACACTTACTCTTTAAGCATCTAGTGAAGGTAGAATATAGAGAAAAGACTCAAAACAAGATCCCAATACCATAAAAATCTGCATAAAACGCGCTATAAGACTAGGAAGTTAACTCTATGACTCTCACATTACGGTGTTTACACTCTGCCTTGGGTTTTTGGCCGAGCTCCTCCTTCTATTCGTTTTGTGCGTCTGGATGTTTTGAACGGCATAATGTTTTCTGTGAGAAGTCTTCTCATAGCAGAAATACATTCGGAGGTGTGCCATAGCCTGCCGAGGGCCGAAACTTGACCCTGAGTCGTATAAGTTCCCAAATTTCTGCAGCACTTTTCATTGAGATCTACGCTGCAACTGAAACAGTTGAATCAGCCAATAACCCAGAAAGACTTCGATGGCCAGTGCTCGAGTGCTCATAAATAAACGAACTTTGGCTAACAGCTGTGTCTTGATAGTGACTCTCTCTCAGCTATTTTACAGTTAAGCTAGATGTAGCTACGGCAAAGAGTACCTTGTGGGATTCATTAACATCCTGCACCATTTCTCGTGACAATCATGACAGTCTCACACTGGTGTGTTGAAACATTTATAGCCACTAATGAAGATTTTGCGAAGAGTACCTGCATCACCTTCTGTATCACTGACTCGTATTCTGTGAGAGGAGATTTAATTACTCTGGTTCTGCATTTTTTCTCTCACTTAAGATTATTGAGGATCGGGAAACACTGCTTCATGATCAGTACTTGAATCCTACAACCGCAAATTAAATTATAAGGATTATATGCATCGTTGGCTTTGGCGTTGCGAAATCGAAATGTATCTGCTTCTTATCATAAACTAAACATTAAAGATTTCGTTTGAGGGACCTCTAGTTTTTCTAGTAAAGCAAACTTCAATTCAAAGAAGCACATAAAGTGAAATTTAATAGCCATACCGTTTCAGTACTTTTGATTTTTCTTTTTTACCATTTTTAGTTTTCATATACATATAAAGAAGTTTTGATATCTGCGATCTTTATAATAAATACATAAATAAATTCAATTGTATAAATTTTCTCCACCTTCTTTTCTAAGTGAAATCTGCTTCGTCCAATTCCACTTGCGCCTTGGGTTATAAATTTCATATTTCTACTTCAATCTAAGCTGTGTTGAATTGTCTGACGATCGATTTTCCACTTCAATAAACCTCTTCTGCAGGACAATATGTTTCAGCGTATGTGATTTCTTGTTTTCCGCACGTTCTCAGTTTTTTAGAAAAAACTCATATTTTTGAATTATGTTCAGGTATTAAAAATTGTATTTTATATTTTCCTTATTCACTCCACTCGGGAGCATAGAGCCTCGACAAGATTTAGCCTTGCGTTAATTTATTTGATTTCAGACAGGGCAGGTGATCAGCCTGCCGCTACCAGTCCTAAGTAGTGGGAATGTCGACCTGTCGTTACTTAGGAACAACGCCTTCTTACTGCTTGAAGCGCCACCTGTGTGTCACATTTTTCTGGCAGAAGAATCGCACAGATGGTTAAGGACTTCGCTAAATTTGGTGTGTCTGCGCTATTACCGCAGCTGCCCGCTTCCTCTTGCTGGCGCCACTGATGCAATGTTTAACTGTGTGTTTTCTTTGTTTTTTGCTTGTTTTAGCAGCTACAATGCAAGTAATGCGCTGATTTTTATGCCTGAGTAAGGATTGGAAGGATAAGGTTGTTGGGGTTGAGGAATGAAATTATTATTATTATTTATTTTTTATTTTTATTTTTTATATAAACTAGGAAAGTAGGTAAGTTTGGAAGAGTGCGAGGACAGTGGTTGACGTGGGATTCGAACCCACAACCTCTGGTATGACAGGCTAATGCACTTATGGTTGCAAACAATGAACAGCTTTTTCCTGGCATATACGAGAGGGGTTCAATAAGTACCCGTATTAGAAACGAAAACACAACTTGTTCAAATTTTTTTTTATTTTTCAACATAGTCCCCCTTTAGAAAAGGCAATTTTTTTAACTCCTCAAAAAAGTAGGATTTGTCGAATTTCGTTTGAACTAAATTGTTTTCCCCGCGAGCCATTCCTTCACGTTAAGGAACAAAAAAAGTAGCAGGGAGCCGGATTGGGCGCATACGGGAGGGTGGGGCAGCAATTCATAATGCAATTCCTGCAGTTTGGCGGTGATAAATCCGGATTAAAAGGCTGGTGCGTTGTCGTAATGAAACAGCACCTTCTTTTTCGCCAAATGCGGTCGTGTCTCCTTCAATTTTTTGTGAAAGCGGTCTCATAACTCACTGTAGTATTGTCTAGTGATCGTTCTTCGTTTTTCTAAAGAATCCGTGAGGATGACGCCCTTCGCATTCCAAAAAATCATCGCCTTCACCTTTTCGGCCGTTGAAACTGACTTCGCCTTCTTTGGAGCAGATTCAACGGGAGAAATCCATTGTTTTGATTGTTGCTTGGTATCTGATGTGTAATGATGAATCCAGGTTTCATGAACGATGCCAACTGGACGCAAAAACTCCTTCGGATCTCACTTAAATTGCTCCAAACACTGCTTCGAAGTTAAAATACGCATTTGCTTGTTGTTGCTTGTGAGTGATCGTGGCACCCATCAGGCCGACAATTTTTTCATCGCCAACTTATCATGTAAATCATTAATTGCCATTCCGGTCGACACACCTATGACCTCTGTTACTTCACGCACTTTCAATCGTCGAACAATGAAAATCATGCCGTAGACTTTTTGAATGATTACTCGGTAACCACGTCTGTCGCGCGTCCTGGTCGCTCCTCAACAAAAACGGATGTTCACCTATGTTTAAATTCGTTGAACCAATATCTAGCTGTGGTCATAGATGGTGAAGCCTTCACATAGACAGCATCCAACTTTGTTTTTATCTTCTCCCATTTTCCCATTTTTGCTCATCCAAAAACAAAAAGCGAAATACCGAACGATGCTGCTCTTACTGCTCTCCATCTAAGCGAAAATCACGAAACACGTCTTACTCGAATAGCTGCCAAATCCAAACTTACCTATCAATCAGTCTGAAATTTGTTTTGCCGTCGTTTGATAGATGACAGCACACGATGCTAACTTCCCTCAGGAACGCCTTCTGTCATCTAACACGGGTACTTATTGAATCGCCCTAGTAAGTATTTTATGACCTCATCCTTCTTTGGCTATCGAAAAGATGGCTAACCCCTTTTTCTCTAGGCGGTGTGTAGTCAGAACTTCGTGACCAGGATGAATTAACAGGCTTCTTGATCAAGAAATGTTTTTGTTTTGTCAATTAATTCACTTTTTCTCTATACAAATTTAGTTTATTATGTAAATATACTTGCCATAAAATTTTGAACTCCTCATTAAATTGTTGTCAGCACACAGTATTTTAATCTATCTATTCTTCTCTATTCTTAATACGAATTTGTGTTAGTTCTAATATAAAACCATTTTTTGTGCTCTCATTTCAGTTCTGTAATTCTGAGAGTCTTTGCACTCCATGCTTGAGTAAATATGTTCTGCCTGGTCATGTGACTAATATTCTAAAAAAAATATTATATTTTGTTGTCTGCCATACAATTAATTTCACTAAAATATTTTCTAAGTATGTACTAAAGTTCAATGTATGTAATAAATTAATCAACCTGCTGCAAAAAGTAAACGGCCAGCAGTTTCTATCTCTATACTCTCCTACTGTATCAGAATATTAGAGTTTCACTTACACTAAAATCACTGATTCTCATTTACTTTAATATTGCATTTAACCTCACATATTTGACCCCCAAGATACCATGTTTTTCTTGTCTTATTTTCCACACTGTAGATGCAAAACGTCTGATAGGGCGCAAGTTTGACGATGCCACTGTGCAGAGCGACATGAAGCACTGGCCATTTGAGGTATTCAATGACAATAGCAAACCGAAAATGCGCATCGAATATAAGGGCGAGAAGAAGAGTTTTTACCCAGAGGAGATCTCTTCGATGGTATTGACTAAGATGAAGGAGACCGCAGAGGCCTACCTTGGCAAGCCAGTTACGGATGCTGTAATTACTGTACCGGCATATTTTAACGACTCACAGCGTCAAGCCACAAAGGACGCTGGCGCTATTGCCGGTTTGAATGTGCTGCGCATCATTAACGAGCCCACCGCCGCAGCCATTGCTTACGGACTTGACAAGAAGGGTACAAGTGAGCGTAATGTACTAATTTTCGATCTGGGCGGTGGCACTTTTGATGTATCTATACTCACCATTGAGGATGGCATATTTGAGGTGAAGTCCACTGCCGGTGATACACATCTGGGCGGCGAAGATTTTGACAATCGCATGGTGAATCATTTTGTACAAGAGTTTCAACGCAAATATAAGAAAGACTTGGCACAAAATAAGCGCGCTTTAAGACGTTTACGTACAGCTTGCGAGCGTGCCAAGCGCACGCTCTCAGCCTCATCGCAGGCTAGCATTGAAATTGATTCCTTGTACGAGGGCATTGACTTTTATACATCCATTACACGTGCGCGTTTCGAGGAGCTTAATGGTGATCTCTTTAGGGGTACTATGGAGCCGGTGGCAAAAGCAATACGTGATGCGAAAATGGACAAGGGACAAATACACGATATTGTGTTGGTTGGCGGTTCGACGCGCATACCAAAAGTACAGAAGCTGCTGCAGGACTTCTTCAATGGCAAAGAGCTGAATAAGTCAATCAATCCAGATGAGGCGGTCGCTTATGGTGCTGCTGTGCAGGCGGCTATACTCTGCGGTGATAAGTCAGAAGCTGTACAGGATCTTTTGTTGCTGGATGTTACACCACTATCACTTGGTATCGAAACGGCGGGTGGTGTTATGACGGTGCTGATCAAACGCAACACCACCATCCCAACAAAGCAGACACAAGTATTCACCACCTACTCAGACAACCAGCCCGGCGTATTAATACAGGTGTTCGAGGGCGAACGCGCCATGACGAAGGACAACAATATACTCGGCAAGTTCGAGTTGAGCGGCATACCGCCCGCACCGCGCGGTGTGCCACAAATCGAAGTAACTTTCGACATCGACGCGAATGGTATACTAAATGTGACAGCAGTGGAGAAATCAACAGGTAAAGAGAATAAAATCACCATCACCAATGATAAGGGACGCTTGGGCAAGGAAGATATCGAGCGTATGGTGAACGAGGCAGAACAGTATCGCAACGAGGATGAGAAACAACGTGAGCGCATCAACTCAAAGAATGCGCTCGAGTCCTATTGTTTCCAGATGAAGTCCACTATAGATGATGAAAATATACGTGCAAAAATATCGGATGCTGATAGGCAATTGATATTGCAAAAGTGCAATGAGACCATCAGCTGGCTAGATAGCAATCAGCAGGCGGAGAAGGATGAGTTCGAGTATAAGCAAAAAGAGTTGGAGAGGATTTGTAGCCCAATTATAACGCGTTTGTACCAGGGAGGCGTACCGCCGCCACCAAATGCAGGCGGTGCTGGTGGCTCCTCGGGTACAGCGGGAGGACCGACCATTGAAGAAGTAGACTGAGCGATTTTAGGATGCAAGATGAGTTTCTTGTTGGTGTATGCAAAATTAAAAGTCAGGAAAGCATATTTTTGGTGTTGCTTTATTTTTCTAAATAACATTTTTCTTTATTTGTTGTTATCTGATGCTTCAATTCGTATTTTACTATGGTCTATTTTACATATCTATACATACATTTTAACAACATAAACTACAAAATTTGTTTGAAAATTTTGGCGAAAGTATAATAAATTTAAATCGATTTCGTGGTTTATTACATTTTTGGTAGTTTTTTGGGGTTTTTGTTTTTGTTTTTTTTTTTTGTTGACTTTTGTTATATAGTTTTACAGTAAGTATAACAGGAAAATATTATTACCATTGTATGCGTTTCGGCCATACGTAAATTATGCAATTGATTAAAAAAAAAAACAAGCAAGTTACGCATTGCATACTTTTGGGGTGTTTTCTATACAATTACTGCAGTCGATCAAAAGAGCACTCGACACTCTTATTATTATTTATTTAACTAAATTTGTTTACCTCGAAGCGATTCAGGTGAGTATAGAAAATCCAAGTATTGGATGGAAAAGTGTCAAATATTAACCCTTCTTCAATATATTCATGCAAATAGGTAAACAAGAATAAAACATAAAAACCGAAGCCTACTTTTGTCGGCAAAAAAAAAAAATATGTAACAGTAGAAGATCGATTAGCTAATTAAAAGTGAAGATGGACTTGAAATAGAGCTGTGCGATTATTTGATTAGTCAAACTTTTTTCATCACATTTTCAGTTACTCAATGAATTCATCAGGCGGTGAGGTGATACATAAGTACCTTCACAACTTAATAGTAAATAGTAAAGTAAAAACCTTTTTTCGTTTCCGTTTTACACGCTTTAAAGAAACACCCAAAAACACCATTTCAAATAAGGGAGGGACTTAAAAAACACCCTATACCTTATATGTATATAATATATTTTTATTTAACTAATAATAAATAATAATCTTGTTTTTAATAACTTTTTTATTAAATACAAAAAATGGTTTTGAGCGATAGAAATCTTTATTTGGACCTTTATGCGCTGCATTGCTTGCCTGTTCACTGCAGCTGTCAAGCTCACAGGTGTCACATATGACTCGACGGCATTTGCGAAAGTTATAAATCTTCCAATAGAGCAATTATTTATTAAAATATAATTAAAATTACAGATTAATCTATTTTGACGCGCTAGCTATCACGGCTATGGGCTTTGCCAAATGAAAGTAAATATAAATTATAAGACTAAATAAATTGAAAAATATTTATAGCTTTAGGAAAATTTGACATTTTTATAATATTTGATTCAGAAGGGATGGAGAGAATATTGATGGGTTTGCGTTCTCAAATGTAGCAGCTCGTAAAGCGGAGTGTAGGCCATTAATTTTAAGCCAATTTATTTTATTAGCGGCCGCTGAGTGCAAAATCAGTCAATAAGACTTTTTTTTCGTCCCCACGACAGTCGGTTCTACGAAACAGGAACGTTCCGGATTTATATTCGGCCAAGGACTGGCAGTCCTTCAGCAGCATTCCTCGTATATGCAAGGAGAATGTTTATGCTGCTACAATACCAACAACAACATCTTTTTACTGCGCCATCAACATTGTTCCCCGTCATCAGTTCGGTTTTCGTGAGAAGCACGGCACAATTGAGCAAATCAATCGGCATCAGCTCCGAAATAAGGAATGCTTTTAAACGACGGGAATATTGCTCAGCCATATTTCTTGATGTAGCTCATGCGTTCGCCAGAGTATGGCATAAGGGACTTGTCTACAAAATCCAACGCACACTGTCACAAAGCTCACATAAAATATTAGAATCTTATCTTAGAAATCGGGTGTTTATGGTAAGATATAAAAACTACCTAACTGATGAAGTCGATATTAAAACCGGAGTACCACAAGGCAGTGTACTGGGTCCGATTTTATAAGTAATATACACGGCTGACCTTCCAACAAACTCGCAAATATTTACATCTCCACGTTTGCTGACGACACTGCAAGAGCGTCGGGTGAACTCAACAGTCATCTGAAACACATAGTAAAGTGGTTGGCAGACTGGCGCATCAAAGTGAATGATCAAAAATGTAAGTATGTGAATTTTATGCTAAATAGAAGCGACAGCTCCAGTGTATATCTAACCTCCACACTCATACCTCTTTCTAAAGAGGTTACATACCTAAGTGTTCGTATGGACAGGCGCCTGCCATGGAAAAGGCACACATTGAGGCCAAAAGTGGACATATGAAGCTAAAAATGAAAGACCTTTATTGGCTAATCAATTGCCGTTCCGGGCTTAGCCTTGATCACAGAGTCCTTCTCTACAATACAATCAAGCCAATCTGGACGTATGCGTCACAGCTGTGGGGCAATGCAAGTGCTAGCAATCCAAAATGTTAAGAATGGTTACTGGACCGCCGTGGTACATAACCAATGAAAATATCCATCGAGACCTAAATGTGGCATTAGTGACAGCAGAAACAGCAGGCCCCCATAACAATCTTAACCTTCTTCAAGAAGCTGTAGGTACTATTTATAATTTAGGTTAAGAGTCGAAACCTTATTGTTACATTTAAGATTAATTAATAGATTCAATAATTATAATAACAGTATGAAAAAAATCGAGTTTTTAGCAAAATTTATTTTAATTTTTTTGCATTTTGATGCTCCTTATGTTTGTCATTTTTTTTATTTTAATTAAATATTTCCAATAATCAGTTTCTTCGATAACTCAACAGTTCAAATAAGCGCACAGCTCAAATTAAAAAATAATTTCAAGCAAAAAAATTAAACAACAAAACTTCAATTGAATAATTCGTTGTTATACCCACACAGTCCATTTTGTGGCAATACTTGAAAACTATGTTTAAACAAGTTAGGAGCTAAATAAGCTCAATATGTATGTAAGTCATACTAATCAGTGTTTACAAGTTCCATAGCGTTTTTGTTTTTTTTTTTACTGTTTTACTGTTTTAATTTCTTAATTTGTCAATTTTATTGTAATTTTTCAAAAGAATTTCCACCATAGATGGTTTTCTACAGTATTAAGGACTTTAGTTTTGTTTTTGGGGGGTTTGCAAAATCTCTACAAAGTTCTTTTTTCGATACACTATTTCTATTTTGGTATTAAAGTTCTATTTTATAATAGGTAAGTATGTTTGTAAGTAAGTACGTAATCAACCAGTACATTTTTGTTATCTAAAATTAAACTATTTTTGTGTTTTGTGTTTAGTTTTGAGTAGCTCTTATTTTTCACCGTAAACTTCCTTTTTTAATCAACTTTAACTATTACGAATGTGTCTTTTTTAGTTAAGTAGTTTTCTTTTGTTCTTGTAAGTATGCAAACATACATATTTTAAGTTTAGAATTATTTATCTATAGTTCACAAGGGTTAACACAACGCAGGTTTAGGCATGGCTATAGAGTGTAGCTCTTCACTACGAGTACGAGTACGAGTTATGTCTACAAAAATCGTTCAATATAAGGTAGTTGTTATGTGTATAATTTTATATAGTATGTATGTATGTATGTATAGTTCGAACACTAGGTACCAAGAGGATGGGTATAGAGTAGGTATCTACGTTGTTGGCTTCTATAGCAGCAGCATATAGACGAAAAACAAATATTCTAAAAATATAAAGATATGTATCTACAAAGAAATGCCTATTATATTTACCAAAATTACACTAGTAAATATTTAGTTTACAGGTTCTGTTATTTAATCAAGTTAACTTCTTCTTGGTCAGTATTTTGGGATGCAAAACTACATAGATGTGCTTTGATGACTAATAACTTGGTCTCTGTACGCGCTTTCGAGGTACGCAGGGGAAAATTACAAAGAGAAAAAATTAAAATACAGTGTGAGCCATACCATATAAGATCAGCGAATGCTAAACACCAATAACACTGTGCGACAGTGATTTTATACTTTTATGGAGACCTAGTACAACTTGTAGGTATAGTAAAACTAAGAAAAATGGTATAGGAGAAATTTCCAATACACCCCCAAAATCTCGTTTTATGGCTATAAAACCGTTTTTCAGTAGGTTGATGTGAACAATCACTCCTAACTTCGCCAATTTCCATCCGATTCCGAATTTGTTTTTTTAGTTCGAAAGAACAAAAACAAGCCTTTTTGACAGTGTGTTGACAATTTTTCTGAAATGACAACTGACGAGACTGTAGACGGAAGTATTTGGAATTTTTTGATTTTTTCTCTATTTTTTCAACTTTGACATAATTTTTACGATATTATCCGATATTGAGGATTTTTTTTAGTACGCTACTGTTATAGTAAATTTAATTTTGCGTCGAATGAGCTATATTTGACTGTAATTGAATTAAAATTAATAGAGTTGTGTGAGTTTTAAGATTTTATTTTTTTGTTTAGTTTTTCTATAGCCATAAGTTGTGCTAGGTCTCCATAAAAGTATATTTTATTTTTATTTTTTTGTCACACAGTGTAATTTGTTTATTTTTTAATACAATTTTTTTTCATTGTAGATTATAATTGAGTTTTTGGAAATTTATAATGGATACATCAAGCACGCCTGCGCAAATTACCGCGCCATAAGCCTGCTTAAGGGGGAGGTAGGGTTTAGCGCTAAAAAAAAAAACACTTTTTTTGTGAATTTTTTACAGAAATATGGCTTAAGATACTTTAATAAAATCAGTTACATGTTATTGTACATCTTTTCAATAAGTTTTTAAAAAATATTAATAATAAAATATTGACAAATAAGCCCATGACAGAGTTTTTTTGGAGATATGTTTTTCGAGAGGTGCTCTGCGGTGCCAATCGGCATTCGTCGTAGAATCACCTGGAACTAAAAAAATCGAATTTTTCAGTTAAAGTATGACGTAATGCTCCCCCCTACATTAATAAAATTTTTTTTTTTTCATTTTTGTAGTTTTGGGGGCAAAAAAACGTAAAACGAGCATTTTTGGCGAAAAATTTCGCCATATTTGTAAGTGAAAAACAACCTTAAAAAACAAAAAATAAAAAAAAACAGTGTAGGAGGGAGGTATTTTTGATTTAGAAAACGTGTGCCAAATTTGAAAAGAATCGGTTGAATAGTTTCGGAGTTGTGATTGGCACCGACTTTTAAGAAGTCGTTTCGGGCAAAACGCGTTTGAAAAAATGACTCTGAGAAATTATCGATGCTAAGCATTCGAGGTAGAGTGCCTACAAAGGCTATAACTTTGAGAGTTCTGCTCCGATCCACTTAAAATTTTGACACAACATTCTTGAAATGATTTACTATAAGATGAGTGAAGAAAAAAAAATTCGATTTTGTGACCCTACCCCCCCCTTAA
This sequence comes from Anastrepha obliqua, assembly GCF_027943255.1. Classification (NCBI taxonomy): domain Eukaryota; kingdom Metazoa; phylum Arthropoda; class Insecta; order Diptera; family Tephritidae; genus Anastrepha; species Anastrepha obliqua. The sequence goes on along the minus strand of NC_072894.1, from coordinate 107,169,978 downwards.
CATCGGATACAAGGTGCTGTCGAGCGTATTATGTGAGATAATGAAGCCCATCGTCAAACTGATTGGGCCCTATCAGTGCGGCTTCAGACGCTAAATCCTGGAGAAAACCCACGAAAAACAACTTGACACGCACCACCTCCTCGTCGATATCAAAGCCGCATTTGATAGCTCGGATAGATATCACCTCTATGCCAGTATGTCTGAGTTTGGTATTCCCGCAAAACTAATACGGCTGTGTAAGATGACGTTGCACGCTAAAACAAGCGTCGTCAGAATTGGAAGTAACCTCTCCGAGCCGTTCGATACCAAGCGAGGTTTCAGACAAGGCTATTCTCTATCTTTCAGACAAGGCTATTCAACTTCTTGCTGGGAAAAATCTTTCGCGCTACCGAGATGAACCGCAGTGGTACTACCTTTCATAAGAGTACCATGCTACTAGCATATGCCGACGACATCGAAATTATCGGCGAAACCAACCGCGCTCCAGTTTAAAGAGAGAGGCGAGCAATGTGGGTCTTGCGGTGAATGAGCGTAAACAAAGTACCTGCTGCCAACACACAGGGAATCTTCGCATCTTGGACAATATGTCAGTGTCAGACAACCAACAATTCGAAGTTGTGAAGGACTTTGTCTACTTTGGGACCAGTATTAATAACAGAAATGACGTCAGCCTACAGATCAAACGGAGAATAAGTCTTGCCAACGCGTGTTACTTTGGGCTCAGTAGGCAACTGAGAAGTAGAGCTCTCTCTCGAAGGACTTAATTGGCACTCTACGAAACGCTCATCATTCCCGTCCTAATATATGGAGCAGAAGCATGGACGATGTCAACAACGGATGAAAAAGTTTTGGGAGCCTTCAAGAGAAAAATTCTATGTAAAATCTTTGGCCTCCTGCGCGTTAGTGAGAAGTACCGCGTGGAACAGCGAGTTTTATGAGCTATATAGGAACATGGACATAGTTAAGCGTGTAAAAATACAGCGGCTACGCTGGCTTGGCCATGTCACCCGTATGAAAGAAGACGTTCCAGCTAAGCGAATTTACGACACGCTACCCCAAAAAAAAAAGGCGTGGAAGAGGAAGACCACATCTCCGTTGGAAAGACCAAGTGCTGCAGGACTTGTCTTCACACGAGATTTCCAACTGGCACCAAAGAGCGCAGGACAGAAACAGCTAGCGCTATTTTGGATTCGACACACGGTTGTAGGGCCACATATGTAAGTAAGTTCTATACAGTACGCGTTGAAATGGTCATCTTTTTCATTTCTTGTCAACGATCAGCTGCTATGATGCAATTACCGCAAATATTTTAATTCAAATGTACTTCCACAATTTTCGTAATTAGAAGATAGGCCGATGCTCAGTGGCCGACCGTCCTGGAAAAGGTTTTCATCGAAATATTTGTATTGCAGCCAACGTGGGAGCTGTAGGCCAAAATGTTGCAAATTGTACATCTGTCTCAACTTCTCGTCATTTTGGCCGATTGGACATTTTCATTGCGGAGAAATCCAAGTTTTGCATGCACTTCTACCGCGTTTTTACGTACGAGCTCTTTTTTCAGGGGGCTGAACAATTAATCTCGCCCAAATGTTGGAATTAACTCGTGAAAATGTTCGTGCTTTGATTTATTACGATTTTCGACATGGTTTATCGAGACAGGGGTGCACTGGGCAACTTACTACGGCTTTTGACGTTGAAGCACCACAGTTAGATACTAGGAAGCGCTGGCACAACGAGCTCCAATGTGGTCGTTGATTCTTGCAAGACGAATTTCGTGAGAGCGGTCCTAAAACTGTTTTTGGCCCAGGAGCACTTTGTGCATCAATTAATAACGCAAGATCGTGGTGTGGCATACCAAGAGATAAAGGTATCCCAGGGCATTAGTGAGGCGAGCAAACATTCAATATTGGTCGTCAAGAAGACTTACGTCTCGTTGGATACCGCAGAATTTGACCGAGACAATTCACAATATGAGGGTTCAAGACGAGCATAACCCAACTGTGACATTAGAGAAATTCGAAAAAGTCAATCGTCACACAATCAAGGAAAGCCCACTGCCGAAGACGAATCGTTCTTCACCAAAACAATGCGAACTCTCACGCATAGGCTCACACAAGAGAGTTTTCGAGTTTTCAAAATATCGAATTAATGGGTCTGCCTCCTTAAAGTCCTGATTTGGCAACTAACGATTTCTTTTTGTTCCCGAACATCAACGTCAAATGCGAGGTCAACATTTTTCAACGCCTCTAGAAGATATTTTAAAACAGCTCGCTAGGGGGGAAACCACCTCCAAGTAGCAAAAGTGCTTTACAAAATGGTTCAGAAGTGAATGACTACGAGGGAAATGAAGAATTGACTACCAGGGAAAATGACAATAAAACTGTGATTTCTTTACTGGTCGTAAAATATAACAGGCAACGATGGTAAGAAAATGCTTGGAGTCAATTGAAAACTGGGATGCATTGGATGTTCACTGCATTTCAATGCTCTAACAAGTCGGCACTTTCAGAACCGAAGTCTTAATAGTCCCATTTTTGTGTGATCCCAGACACCAGTTTTACTAGATTTACATTACAATGCTCCGGGAATATCAAAAAGTATTAGATTCTGGATAGAAGTTTCATTGAATACACATCTCCTTCTTCTCCATGGGATCCAGCTATGTATGCAAGTTGAGGAGTTGCTATCCTAAAGTAATAGAGAGTCATAAGAATAACCTCTGCTACGGATCGGATGACCAAACGCGACATATTTGTGTGAACTCGAAATTATTGATGTAGCGCATGGACACAATCAACGAACGTAATTTTCAAGTACATGGCAGTCAACGTGTTAAACTTGACTCCATTTCAATTATGCATGTTTTTTTGAAAAATTTCCATTGTTAGTGTAAGTCAGTAAGTCAATGTTATTTATAAAGTAAGCTTTATTCAAACTATGTACAGTGGGTCAAAAAAGTTTTGGCTCAGTGAGTTATTTTAGAATATTCGCAATATGTGTCATGCTATTTTTCGGTAATTTTGTGACTCATACTACAACAAGAGCAACATATTGAAGTGAAACTTCTTAGGCGTCGAAGGACGAGCGAGAATGGAGAGTCAAATTTCAATGCCATGCAACGTTTTGGGCATTTTCGTTCCGCGAGAGAGAAAAAAGATATAACGTAGAGGAAAAGGAGAGAGAGAGCTATACCTTTTATATATCTTAGATACAGTTTAGGCTATTTTTCCTGAGTTTTTCCTTGTGGTTGCTAATTTCTAGTGAGAAATCACACTGCCTACTTTTTGGCGCTTGTTTGTTGGTGCAAACTTGTAGGAAATATTTTTTTGGCGCCTATTTCCGTTTCCTGGCTAGTGTTTCCATTCCGGCGACGGATTTATTGGCATTGCCTTGCGGTAATTTGTGCCGTTGCTGCGGTCCTGGAATCGCTGCGTTTGTGCGGGTGGGTATGTTCAACAATGCATTATAATACGCAACATTTTTGTATCAAAAGTCGTGCATTATTTGCAGCAAAAATTTTTACACTGCCAATAAATACGCTAGTACAATGTCTGATGAAAAGTGGGTATTTAATTATTTATTTTAGCTTTTAACACAAAAATTGATGAAAACTACGATATTTAAACTTTATTTTATTATACTTTTCTTGGTTTTAGTGATTACTTTAGTACATCGTAGATAAAATTACTGCTCAGAGTCCGACTGAGCATGGAGAACGAGTTCACGTCGGGAAGGAGGAAAAAGAGCGGTCTCTGGGCTAAGGTCGTAGATGAAGTAAAAAAAGTTAATAAAGATTTAAAAATAGCGAAAATTTTCTAATTTACTCATCACATATAAGCGAATAAAAAAAAGAAACAATACATCCGGATACTTCATAAAACATTTGATTAAAAATACTGATGCAACTGGATATCAAAAACTTACCTCAAAAGTGGACCAATTCATTCGAAAATGAGAATAAAATATATCCTCGGGAAACGATTTTATTGTTTCAAAAACTTCTTTTTGTGTACTTTCCGTTTTGATATTAAACTTTTGACAAGATATGTCCTTCTTTTAAGCTTTACACGGTTTTTTTTTCTTAAATTTAATAAAAGGCTATCGGTTTTTTCCTCACATACATCGCCCATGACCAAACTTAGTAAGAATTCCATTTTACTGCACAGCGCGTTCATAAATGCAACAAATCTATTTGCAATTTTTCAACAAATCTATCAGTTGCATGAATTGTCACATTGACAGTGCTGCCAGCGCTGCAAGTACTGCGTATTATAATGCATTTCTGAACATAGCCGGTTATAAACGCTCGGAGTAGTGCGCGTTGTTGCCACGGTTTGTGTCCGTCGTTTACCTACACCGGTCGACCATTCTCCGTTTTTTGTAAATTTTGTCTATTTGTATTCTCTGCAAATGTTGTGAATTTATTTAGATATATATTCTTTCTCTGGCTCTCCCTCTCATTCCCTCTCGGGTCTCTCCCTCTTTCTTGGTCTGCCTTGAAAGTTTCACTTCTGTTATGTGTACTACGCTACACGCACTTTTTTTTTTTGTGTCACCAGGACAAAAACAACTGACGCGCAATTTTGGATTCGGCCAAAACCGAAACACGGTTGCAGCGCCACATAACTAAGTACGAGTAAGGTATGTCACCTTGAAAACGAGCACAAACTTTAAATTATTTGGTCGATACTTTGTGAGATAGCGATCACTACAGCCATCTACCGAGAAAACAATGAATTTATTTTTTCCCAAATTAATATTGTAATATTATATATACCTGTATATAAAACTGCATATAAAACTGCCTGAAAAAAATTTAAAAGTTCTGAATGAAAAGTTGGAAATTGTGATTCTGGTTTGAAACTTCGTTTGAAATTGATTTTATTAAACTAAAACTAAATTAACCAAACAGTATTAAGAAAAAAATCACTGTGCCAAAACTTTTGTGACTGACCATATGTACGAGTATATTCACCATAGCATAGCATAGCTCACACATACTCGTATGCATGTAGTAGTGTATGCTTATTGATGATGAGGACGGTTGAAAACGTGTTCAAACCAAAGGACGGACGAAATGGATAGCTTTTTTAGTTCATTATATTGTTTATAGTAATTCTATTTTAAGTAAACGCTGTTGATTTCTCATTTACGTAAACTTTTCAATGGGACGTAATTTGAAGTGGGCGAATATTGTAAATGGAAATTAGATTGATATGTAGCTAATAGTCTAAGAATTCTATTTAACTAAATCTCTATTTAGAAAAAAACAAGAAATTGTTGGCAATTATAATATAGTACACCGAGTAGGCATTTTAAAGAGAGTTCATTGTATAAAGAGAGTTTGTGTAGTTGGTGGAAATGGTGGTAAGTACTCGTAAAATGATATTCGTGTAGAGATATGCGCTAATTTCCGGTAACAGTTTGTGGAGTACATAGTTTCGGTATAGTATAGTTTCAGGAGCAAAGCCAACAGAGCTACATACATATATTGATAATTAATAAGTAGTAGTAGATAATATACAGTTGCACTCAAACAAGCGCACGAAAATATAATTTCGAAATTTATGTATGTATATACTCGTATATGTATGTACGTAAATACCCTACAAGACAGTGCTGAGCACTTTGGACAAAAATTCCAACAAATTTACAAGTATTTTATTTATTTCACTTGATATTCCTTTCCCCTTGTCGGTGTGAATTCTATATCTCTTTTACTAATAGCAATTTCATATAAGTAAAAAATATATCTACTGTACTTTAAACGCCAGGCAGCTTATTTGTATGCTCATAATGCGGCTGCTCTGAAAAAAGTTCTAGTGTGAAATTTGGCTGTGTTTGTTGTATGGTCGCCATAGCCGAATAAGTAGATGTTTGGCTAAATGGGTTATATACAGTTAAAATTAAAAAAAAATCGATTTTGTTTTTATTTTATTTCCTTAATGTACAATGTGCTTTTCAAACTTTAAGGGGTTAGGTGGGTTTGAAAATTTCAAAAAATCGATTTATTTTTTTTTTGTCTTATTAAATAGTATAATATGTTTAAAATATTCTCCTAAAATTTCAAATTGATCCTAGTAAAATTCTACGAGATAGACCCTTCAGAAGTTCCGCCCATCAGGCCATGTCAGTGCAGCGTTTCGTTTTTAAACGCGTTTATCTCAAAACTCGATTTTTGAAATCGGTAGTCACGATTTCTCGAAAACTTATGAACCGATCTCTTTCAAATTTTGCACACTTCTTCAAAATAACATTATCTCGTGCTTGAACGAAGGAATTTTTTTTTTTTCTATTCCAAGTAATTTTTCAAGGGCATGAAGGGTGCAAATTCTACTCAAAATAAGGGTTTTTTGTTTTCAACGCCGCCAAAAATGTAATTTTTGTTTTTTTTTCCTTCGTCCAAGCACGAGTTTGAAACATCTACTAACAGAAAATTTTTTGTTTTTGAATTTCAGATGAATCTGTCATGAGTTATCCTGACTACGCCGAGAGAAATTTTTTTTGAGGGGTCATAGGAGACGACGTGTCCACGCCTTAATTTTCAAAATTTTTCAATGAAAATTTCACAAACTACTTATAAAATATGTATCTTTTATGTGTTAAATTGATGGAATGAAATATTCTGTTGATTAAATAAAAAAAAATTCATAAAAATGTACCTATTTTGAGCTTTTGAAACCCACCTAACGCCTTTTTCTCAAAACCGTGTTTTCCAAGTCGGTGGACACGATTTCTCAAAAACGGCTGAACCGATCGTCTTGAAATTTTAACACAAGCTTCTCAGATATATTCCCCGGATATTAATCAAAGGAATAAGAATTCTGATGATTTTTTCTATTTTTTTAGCCAATTTTTTGCGAAAATTTTTGTAGAAAATTCGATTTTTTTTCCTATAGCCGCCAATTTGTGACAAATTAAAATTTTGACTATTCCTTCGATCAATACCTAGCTTTATCTTTATTCACAAAAAGGATATAATTGGTTTTTCGATTTCAGATAATTCAAACCGGAGGTATTGTGTCCACCGCCGAACGCTTTTTTTTGGAGATCATCTGCAGGAGCCGTGCACTAACTTTACGTGCTATAATTCACTTATTAACTTTAAAGTAGACATTATTTGAATAATTAAAAGTAGTATTTGTTTAATAAAATCGTTCTTTGTAAAAAATTCTCAAAAAAAACGTGATTTTTCAGCCTTACAAGTGTATACCATATAACCCCTAAATTTTGAAAATTCGTGAGTTCGAATCTCCGTGGCTGAAACACCGAATTGATATGTAAAAGTTTTATAATGAAAACAAAAAATATCAATTTTATATATTTCTAAATATTTTATGATAGCCAAAATGAGTAGTTTGGCCCATCAGTGCCCATTACTTTTGGATAACAAAAATGAGAAGTATGCTTATTATCGGTCAGTCCATCAGTTCGGGCGTATTTTACCCATAATTTCACTTTTGTACGGTTTTTGCATACAAAAAGTTATTCGCGGAATATGACGGAACTATTTATATTTTCTTTGATATGTTGTGCATTCAACAAGTGATTTTAATCGCGGATAGAAGTACGTGTTGGTAAAAAATAAAATGGAATCTTCGAATGCGTATAAGAGGCATATTTTGTATTTTTTTTTTTTATAAAAGTGGTAAAAATGCAACAACTGCTGCTGTTCTCGGAGCGGATACCGTCAGTGTAAGGACTGCGCAAAAGGGTTTTTCAAAATTCCGAAGTGGGAACTGCGACGTGAAGGATGCCCCGCGCGCTGGTCGTCCTGAAGTCTTTAACTCCGACGCCTTGCTCGAACTCGTGGAAGCTGAGCGAAATTTGATAGTTGATATGAAAGCTCAGAGGTTAAATTCATCGCATGAAATAGTTCACAGGCACTTGATTCAGTTGGGAAATGTTTCAAAGCTGTGAAAATAGGTTCCGCATAGACTTTCCGTCGCCAACCTTCAGCAAAGAGTGAATGTGTGTTCTCAGCTACTGCAACGGCTTGAAAATTCGAAATTTTTTTTCCTTGCTCATCTTATAGTAAATCATTTCAAGAATGTTGTGTCAAAATTTTAAGTGGATCGGAGCAGAACTCTCAAAGTTATAGCCTTTGTAGGCACTCTACCTCGAATGCGGAGCATCGATAATTTTTCAGAGTCATTTTTTCAAACGCGTTTTTCCCGAAACGACTTCTTAAAAGTCGGTGCCAATCACAACTGGGTAAGACTCCGTCAGAAAATATGAGATTTGCAAGTGGTCTTTCGATTTCTTTGAAACTTTGGGAAATATTAGTTCTAGGTAAGATACATTCGAGTCTAAAAGGATTTTGAAAAATTTTCAAAATTGAGTCATCTACGCCATGTTGAAAATCGGGACCGTGTTTTTTTCAAAAATCAATATTTCTTGAACCGTTGGATGGATTTCAATGCAATTTACAGACAATATAGAAACAAATAAGTAGTTTAAATTAGTATTATGCCAAAAAAAAAATTTCGAAATTTGCACCAAAAAAAAGTCAACAAAATTTTTTGAATCAATTTTTAGTTGATTTGGCCAGTTTTTTAGATTTTCTGTTATACACGTAACGATTCCTTATGATTTAACCTTTATTTTGAAAAAAAAAATTTTATGGTGTCTATAATAGTTCTCGAGATATTGCGATTTTAGTGGAAGCGCGCACCGTGAAGTTCGCGGTTACGCAGCGCGGGAGTAGAAAAACGCGCACAGACCTGCAGCAGTCTGCTCCAGTCACTTCATACAGGAACACATAACGCAGCGCGAACCGAAATTTTTTTTTTTGGCATAATACTAATTTAAACTACTTATTTGTTTCTATATTGTCTGTAAATTGCATTGAAATCCATCCAACGGTTCAAGAAATATTGATTTTTGAAAAAAACACGGTCTCGATTTTCAACATGGCGTAGATGACTCAATTTTGAAAATTTTTCAAAATCCTTTTAGGCTCGAATGTATCTTACCTAGATCTAATATTTCCCAAAGTTTCAAAGAAATCGAAAGACCACTTGCAAATCTCATATTTTCTGACGGAGTCTTACCCAACTCCGAAACTATTCAACCGATTCTTTTCAAATTTGGCACACGTCTTCTATATCAAAAATACCTCCCCCCCCCCCCCCCCCACTGTTTTTTTTTTATTTTTTTTTTGTTTTAAGGTTGTTTTTCACTTACAAATATGGCGAAATTTTTCGCCAAAAATGCTCGTTTTACGTTTTTTTGCCACCAAAACTACAAAAATGAAAAAAAAAAAATTTTATTAATGGGGGGAGGAAGCATTACGTCATACTTTAACTGAAAAATTCGACTTTTTTAGTTTCAGATGATTCTACGACGAATGCCGATTGGCACCGCAGAGCATCTCTCGAAAAACATATCTCCAAAAAAACTCTGTCATGGGCTTATTTGTCAATATTTTATTATTAATATTTTTTAAAAACTTATTGAAAAGATGTACAATAACATGCAACTGATTTTATTAAAGTATCTTAAGCCATATTTCTGTAAAAAATTCAAAAAAAAAGTGTTTTTTTTTTAGCGCTAAACCCTACCACCCCCTTAACAAAAATCGACCGTCTCTAGTGAAAAGACGCAAAGTTTTGTTTCACCACGACAACGCAAGACCTCATACCGCAAGGCAAACGTTAGGCAAGCTGAAGGAGCTCGGATGGGAGCTAATGCCGCATGTGCATTTTCCGTGGACTTCAATCCCATATGAGTAACAAGAACTACTCCTCAAAAGAAGCTATAAAAAGGGATTTCGAAGCGTATTTTGGCTCCAAGAACAAAAAAATGTTTGAGCAGGGAATTAAAAATTTGCCTAAACGTTGGGAAGGCATTGTAAATAATGAAGAAAAATATATTATTGATTAATAAATACTTTAAACTTTTTTTTTTATTAATTTTAAAACCACCTTTAAAAACGCACGAACTTATGGACTGACCGATAGTTTGACTGGACTGAGAAGTTTGTGATGACGACAATGAGTAGTTCAGTTATTACACTGTAAGAATAAAAATGATTAGTTGCCTTGCTTCGAGAACATAGTAGATATATTTTTCAGTTATAAGAAATTGCTATTGGTACAAGAGAGATATGATATCACACCGACAAGGGGAAACTATTAGAACTTTCCCATGGCTAGAACGAAAATGTGTAGTTGGATGAGGATAGTGATGATGATAATATGAGTGCTTATCTGATAGTCAGCTGTCTTGTAGGGTACATTTAGGCTAACACATTATTGTGGTATTGTGTCTATAAATTGCTGTTGTTTCTCTTTGTATAGGCGTTGTGTACGTGTAAGTGTGTTTACATTTATAAATATAAATAATACAAGTATTTAGTAAATTTGTTTTTATATAAGTAATTTTTCTCTTTTTCTTCTTCTTCTTTGTAAATAATACTGTTTCACTAATACTACACATCAATGCATACTTTGTTGTTGTGTGTTAAGAATTGATAAAAACCTAATAAATTTATTAAAAATTTGTACATAAACTTAGTTTCTATGTAATTAATTTTATTACTGAAATTTGAATAAGTTCACGCTGTTCAATGACAATTTTATTCAATTTAGCCTCTTGCCCACTAAAGCTACCTTCATTGGAAAGCTTCGCACTGAAGTCTAAAATAGGCGACAAGAATTTTCTCTCGCGCGAAAGAGACGACTTCTGTCAGCTGCTTAAACAGCTGCAATATTGGAATTGATCTGCATTTTATCTATTGGGTATGGGAATAAGTTTCCGCCCTCGTAAAAGTGGTATCGCTGCTGATACTATTTTTGTGTTCGCTCTTGTAATATGCTGGTGATTTGAAGGTGTATATGTGTGGCCTCGATCGCAGTAGTTGACATTCGTTGAAAGCGTAAAGATCCTTTTTTATTTGACGTCAAAAGTGTCTACGTTCGTCCCGAAAACACAGCATTTGCGTGAAGTCATGCTTTATTATTACCTTTCAAAGAAAACTGCAACTGAGACGTGTCGTATATTGATCAATATTTACAGCAACCACGTGCCATCAACTTGTAAAGAGTGGTTGCGCCGCTTCCAGAGTGGCAATTTCGACGTGAGTGCGTGAGTGATAAAGATCGCGAAGGGGCATCGAAAAAAATTGAAGATACATAACTACAAAAATCATTGGATGAAGACGCATGTCGAACCCTTAATATGAACCCTTGATGATATGTCTAAAGAGTTGGATGTTGGCAGATCAACCGTTGGTAGACGTTCGCACGCGATGGGAATGTTCCAGAAAACAGGCAACTGGGTGCCGCATCAATTGAAGTAGGGGGATATCGAGAGACGTTTGGTGACGTGTGAGATGCTTCTTGAACGGCAGAAAAGAAAAGGTTTTCTACATCGCATCGTCACTGGCGATGAAAAATGGATCTATTATGATAACCCTAAGCGACGAAAATGCTGGAGTCTGCCAGGTGAACCAGGTCCATCGGCAGCGAAAAAAAATATGCATGTTTTTATGTTGTGCATCTGATGGGATCAGAAGGGTGTCATTTATTATGAACTCCTTAAACCATCTGAAACCATCACTGGCGATCGTTACCGACTGCAGCTAATGCGTTTGAATCAAACTCTCAATGAAAAGCGGCCGGAATGCGACGGTTGACATGACAAACTTATTTTGCTGCATGACAACGCCAGGCCACACGTTGCTAAATCGATCCGGAAATATTTAGAAGGACTGAATGGGCAAATCTTGCCTCACCCGCCGTATTTCCCAAACATTGCACCTTCGGATTACCATCTGTTCCGATCAATGCAGTCAGCCCTTGGGAAACAAAAAGAAGTCGCACAGGGCCATATCAGGTGAATACGGTGCTTGCCCGATGGCATTTACTTGGTGTTTGGTCAAATAATCCAGTACAATTTGGGCTCAGTGCGATGGCGCGTTATCATCATGCAAAATCGAATAATTGTTTGTCCATATTTCCGGCCGTTTGCGACGTACAGCATCTCTCAAACGCTTCAAAACGGATAAATAATATTCTTTATTGACTGTTTAGCCCGATGGAAGGTACTCATGGTGCCCTACGCCTTGGTAATCGAAGAAAACAGTCAACATCACCTTCCCGGTACTTTTTGATCATAGGGTACTTCACATTATTATGATATTTCATTTACTATTTAATTGTTTAAATAATTCGTAACTTTGGCTGAGAAAAGACAGAAACTTATTGCCATACCCAATCGATTTCTTCTGAGAAAATATGATATATGTAAATCACATGGCGCCCTACCCGCCAAGTGCAACGGATGGTCGAACAGACATCAGAAAATGCGAAATGAGCCGACGCATTACCTTACTCTATTGTCTCACATAACATTTTTTCCGCAAAGCAACAAAAAATCGATCATGCAAACGAAGGCAACTATGCTAATTCGTTTACAGAAGCCAGAGGTACTGCATTCGAAAAAAAAGATGCTACAACACGACAATTCTAAAACTTTGAAAGACTCAAAAAATGTGGTTTGGTGGGGCGGTGCCTTGTAAAGGCGTTAAATCTCTTCATTTCTGCGAAAAACGGGTTAAGACCGGGGCAAAATTATACCATAAGGATATCTTAGAAGACATGGTGAAGTAGTGGAGTAGTACTCTCTTCAATAGGGAGCGTTAGATCTTTCAGCAAGATTCCGCTGCAGCCCATAAGACGAAAGCCATCTAGCAGGGGTTGAAAAACAATATTCCTGCGTTCATAGCCGCTGAAGATTGGTCGTCCAGATTTGAGTCCATTTGACTACAGTTTGTGATCGGAATGGGAGAATATGGCCTGCTGAAGACCTCATAGAAATTTGAAGAGTCTCAAACAATCTTTGCTTCGAGCAACGACGTCAATATCCATGGAAACCGTGTGTGCTGCGATAGCTGAATGGCCTATTCGAATTGAAGGCTTGTGTAAATGCAAATGGTGACCATTTCTAAAGAAAATTAAATTTTTTTTATATATACATGGTTAAATAAAACTATATATATATATATATATATATATATATATGTATATATGTATATAATTGGAGCGTACACTATGTTTAGGGGTTCGGCTGAGCTCCCCCTATTTGTGAAGGGACTTACAGTCCGAACGGCAGATGTTTTTTATGAGGAGCTTTTTCATGTTAAAAATACACTTGAAGGCTTGCCTTTGCCTGTCGAGGGGTGATCGCTATTAGAAAAAACTGTTTCTATTATTTGATGTTCCTGCTCAGAGATTCTACGGTTTGGCCAATCTGCTATGGTAAAAAATAAAATTGTTCGAGGAACTTCGGTTGCCATACCCCAGAGTTAGGTTGGTGCGGATTATAAACGATGGCTATGCTGCGTTTGCGTCAACCGCTTTGTGGTGCTGATGAAATTCATCAGATTTTTAATATCACACGTGGCCAGAAAGATTTCACGACCTTACAAGTTTGTGTACATACTTGCCCAACGCTCCCCATCCTTCCAGGAGCAGACCGCAGGTAGTCCGGGGGATCCCAATTCTCTCTCTTCGCGGGGAAATCACCTCACATGTCCCTTGTCTGGCCAGCTCATCCGCTTCACAGTTTTCCACAATGTCGCTGTGACCAGGAACCCAGATGAGCCTTATGCCAAAGAATTCTGACGCAGTCGAAAGTGAGGCCAAACATTCCCTGATCAGTTTCGAATGCACCGTCACTCACCCGAGGGCCCTTCTTGCCGCTTGGCTGTCGGAGTAAATATTTACTTTCTGGACTGTTAGTACGCATGTGAGCAGCCAATCAGCTGCCTCCTTGATTGCGGCTACCTCAACCTGGAACACTCTGCAGTGGTCCGGTAACCTCAATTTGAGTCTGATGGGCAGTTCCTCGCAAAAAAGAATGCTCGGCAGCCAAATTCTGCCCGCTCATTTCACACGTGCTCACACACTCGTCCTTGTTCGGATGGCAATTAAGCAACTTGAGAGAAGACTGTGTTGATTTTTTTCGTATATCACCAACACAAACTCAGATTTTTCGTAAACAAATCTCCGGCTACGTCATCACATCAGCTGATTCTTTCAAATTTGCTGCGAGCCGGTTAACGGTGCGATCTTGGCCAGATCTTTGAAATATTTTCACCATACTAGTAACTAAGAGAGAGGCTGTTAACCGCTGGTGAGAACAATGACGAACTAATCACAGTCAGGGCCAAGCAAGGATGTCCACAAAGGGGTGGTCTTTCTCCGCTGCTGTGGTGCTTGGTCGTAGACTCTCTACTAGCGGAGATGCAGGAATTCGGTGTTCATGTCCAAGCTTATGCGAACTCTGATAAATCACTAAGGAGACTTTGCACGCAAGTGCAGAGGATTCTGGACAAAATCGATGACTGGTGTATGAGACAAGGTCTTTCCGTTAATCCGAACAAAACCACCATAGTCTTGTTCACGAGAAAACATAAATTGGATGGACTTAGTCTTCTAACACTGAAAGGTGAGACACTTGGTCTTTCCGATGAAGTTAAATATCTGGGAGTAATCTTGGATTAGAATCTGACTTGGGAGACACACGGTTCACTGAAGTCGCGCATTAAGGATTTTTCAGCAATGCCGCAGAGCCTTTGGTAAAACAGGTCTGAAACCTGCTGTGGTAATATGGATATATACAGCACTTTTCAGACCAATCATCACTTACGTCTCTGTGGTCTGGTGGCGACGGAGCATGGTTAAGTTAACACTCCGGGAACTATACAGGCTGAAATGAAGTGTATTTTTATGAATTACGGGTGCCATGAGTACAACCTCTGGCGGTGCTCTAAATGCTATGCTTGATTTGCTCCGCTTGGATCTTAAGATACAACAGGAAGCAATAAAAGCAGTGTATAGACTCCATAAATATGGTTTCAGGGACGAATACGGAACTTCGGGGCACAGAGAAACCTTTAAGTTGCTATCTGAGCAGTATCCACTGTTTTTGGCACCCAAAGACGACCTGATACCCACAGTTTCATGTGGAATGAAATTTGATGCCAGATTTCCATTTCATTAGCAATGGAGCAATCCAGAACCCATTCAGGCAGGTTTGACGGATATTTTCTTTAATAAAGATGGTACTTAAACGACAGTATGGTATGAGGGAAATGGCAACTGTTTTCCAAATGGAAATTTTTGCCATCCTGAAAGTAGCCGAATGGATAATCGAGAGGAGATGAAGCGAAAAACAGATTGGAGTTCAGTCAGGTCGCACTAAAGGCCCTGAAGAACGCGAACCAAACCTCAAAGATTGTTCAAGAATGTAAGAAGAAGCTTAATTCTGTCGTAAGACAAAACAGGCTTGTACTTATATTGGTTCCAGCGCACTCCGCTGTTCAAGGAAACTAAATTGCCGATGAATTGGCCAGAGCCAATAATCGGAATTTACATAAAGAGCGATGGTCCGGTCTAGAACGCTATAGAACTGCAAAGTGTTTTGTGCAAGTCCGTACAGAAATCTGTCAAACTTTCTACTAAAACTTGGAAGGAGAGACGTTCGGTTGATGTTCGGTATTACTACAGGGCACAGCCCATGGGGTCAGCATGACACCACCATTGGAATCATTGAGGACCCAATGTGCCTGTCTTGCTTGGAGGAGGCGAATAGCACTGAGCACTTTCTCTGTGAGTGTCCTGCTTTTACTAGAGCACGGCTACGAGTTTTGGGTTCCGATGTCGTAAGAATGAGTAATATTCGTTCTCTAAAACTGAAGGATATTTACAGATTTGGCAAAGAATCTGGAAAATTCTCATAGGACTAAGTACCTTTATCCCTGTCTCTATTCTTTCCTATCTCTTTCTCTGATACTTTTCCCCTTCCCTCCTTGACTATCTACCCTCTTTCCAGAGTTCTAAATACAATGGGCTTTTTAGCCTGAGTGTTTTAAGAGCCACCAAATCTCTTGGTGCTCCTTGGCTCGACCTATTCAAATTTCAATTTGAGTAACTAAGAAAAGCATCCACAATTTAAGGTGTCTCCAGTGCTGAGTTGCTTTCCAATTGGACGCATTGCCAATAATGGGAAAATTCGAATGGGAATTTCGAATAGAAGTTTTCCTTGACATTTTAACTATACTTAAGGATCTATTCATTTCAACGAAACAGCGAGAATTTATTCAAGTCCCAAAATATTATATTTGTAATTTCAAAAGAGTTTTGCATGTTTCCAGTTAATTGATTTTGTTGCACAGCTATTTTTCAAAATTGAAAACAAGACTGAATTTTCGCTACACACCAACTTATGCAAAAACAATTTTTTTTTCAAGAGAAAATTCATATTAATGTTTACACATAGTTTCTTTTTTTTCTTAATATTTTTCCATTGATAATAATTTTCTTTAAATATATTTTTACAAACAATAAATAACACTTGCCGATTTGCGCTATTTGTATACATACACATACATAAATTAATGCATCTATAGTTATAAGGACCACAAAAGTTTGCGTGTGTATATAAAAAATCCTTATTGATTACGCCTACCAAATATTATTAGAATCTACAAATACATACACAAACGTTAATTATTTTATCTAAATTGCCATATATTTTTCTTAGTACACTCATACATCGAAATGTACTCATACATGTACATATAATCAAATGGCATTTAATATTATTTTTGTTTTTAACTATAAATCGCTTCACATTTTCTATAAACTTAAACTTTTTTTCGCTTTATGTTTTAAACATGTCAAGTTTAATAAGTAAAATATATCTGCTGTGTACGTTTACACTTTTCATCATTATTTTACTATTTCTGCGTTTTCTGTTTTTATTTTATTTATCTTAAATTCTTGGGCACTGATCCCAGAAAAATTATTTTATTTTCTTTTAAGTCTTTATTAAATTTTTCTAGTTTCAATTATCTATAATATTCTGGTACTTACAATTATTTATAATTACACTAGTTAACATATTACACAATTAAATAACGGGATTTTTTAACTACTTTTTCCTCTCTCTCTCTAAATCCTCCTAATCGTACTTTAGTTTTATGAAAATAATATTAACGAGTTTAGAGCTGGCACCGAAAAAAGTAAACATTAAAGGCCGCCTAAAGGCCGTTTCCTCCTCTAACCAATGAAGAGGGTTATACTAACCGCACCAAGAAACTATCCCTAATTTTGAAGTGTCCATCAGTTTTTTCTTTTTCCCAATTATCCTATGAAGCATCATTTTCTCATGCAACCAATAAAGTGAGCTTTACTAAACGAGCAGATAAAATATTCCTAACTTTAAAGCCACTTTTCTATCTTTCGTTTTCTTTACTGCTACCGAAAAGTAATTTGTCAGTTCCGAAGCTACGCCAAAGAGGGGGTATCCCCTATAGAATAAAGTGTGCCGTAGTATTAGCGGTTAGTTGTGAAAACGGCCCTTAATTGGAAAGCAGTAATAACATTTTATAAATTTATGAATATTTCGAAAAAGTTAATTGATCCCCAGATCGAGCAGTCATAGCCGATTGGAGCTCTATCGCTCACAAAAAACGAAGTGAGTTTTGCGAATGAATTCTGTAAAGGTGATAGCATACATAGGGTGACCCATCTACAATATTTAGCGCTAGTTTTATTCCAAAATTCAAATTTCTTCTATAGCGATTTCATGGGCTAGGCTGACGACCTAACATTCATTCTAACATGAAAAGATGGCAGTCAAGTAATTAGGTATTACGGGACACAGAATTTGTACATCCACTTGCAAAAACTCTATGAAAGCCACTTAAGCCGCCGGGTTTTTTTGGCGCGGCGAGTCTGAGCAACTGAAAATCCTACAAATAACAAAACGAGACGATCTACATATCGTGCCCTTAGTATTAAAATAGCCTATAAATTTTTTGATGTTTTGAGAAAATGAGTTTCAAACTTTTTGTCGAAAGTAGCTCTCACTCAAATCTCCTTATGTCTCTAAATATTTATTATTTTTTGGCTGACGTTTTGACCCACTTTGTGGAACTAGAATTTGACAAAATTTTGACCACATATAAAATCGACGATGGAGAATCCAAAAATTCAATAAAAAAATAATAGCCTATGAGCACATAGGCTATTGTTATACTAAGGGGACGATATAGTCATCTTGTATTGCGTGCCAACTACAGAATGCCTCAATCATATTTAAATTTGAATGAATCAAGGCTATAGTTGAGTCAATTATAGTTTCTATGCGAGCTCGTAGCTTCAAGTAGGGATGATAACTGTCAGCTTCTAGAGCATTGCTGCTTAAAAGTAGGCAGTTGATCTTCGCAGAAGAACGAGTGCCTTTGTAGCAGTAGTTGCTGTTATTGTTTTTACAGCATAAAACCCCAAAAAAGTGTTGTTTAATACAATTGGAGTGGCGGTCCTTGGTCGGGGACAAATCCGGGTGGTTCCGGTATTTAAAAAAAGCGATCTCCAAAGGGACTAATACTATGCTAGTTCCAAATCAACTAGTTTTATTGTTAGTTTAGTACAGTCTCGGAAGCAAAAACCAGTGCTGTCTGCAAGGGAGCTAGTTTCTCACCTATGCGATTTTGTACTGGTTTAGTAAAGTATGAAATTTAAAAATCAAAACTATCCCAAAGTAACTAGTTTTATGCAAATTCTAAACAAATTAGTTTTGCTACTAGTTTAGAAAAGTAAGGAATACAAAAACCAGTATTAACTCCAAAGTAACTAGTTGTATGCTAATGCCAAATCATTTAATTTTGATACTAGTACCGAATAAAAAACAAGTACTAACCCCAAAGTAACTATATATAATTGGCGCGTATACCCTTTTTGAGTGTTTGGCTGAGCTCCTCCTCCTATTTGTGGTGCGCGTCTTGATGTTGTTTCACAATGGAGGGACCTGACTCCGAACGGCAAATATTTTTATGAGGAGCTTTTTCATGGCAGAAATACACTCGGAGGTTTGCCATTGCCGGCCGAGGGGCGACCGCTATTAGAAAAATGTTTTTCTTAATTTTGGTGTTTCACCGAGTTTCGAACCAACGTTCTATCTGTGAATTCCGAATGGTAGTCACGCACCAACTCATTCGGCTACGGCGACCGGCCAAAGTTACTAGTTGTTTGTTGATTCAAAAAATTTAGATTTCCTACTAGTTAAGTACAGTACCGACCACAAAAACCAGTACTAACCCCAAAGTAACTAGTTTTATATTGATTCGGAATAAATCAGTTTTGCTACTAGTTTAGTAAAGTACCGAATACAAAAGCCAGTACTAGGCCCAAAGCAACTAGTTGATTGCTAGTTCCAAGTCAATGAGTTTTGCTACTAGTTTAGTAAAGTACCGAATAAAAAACAAGTACTAACCCCAAAGTAACTAGTTCTATGCTAATTCCAAAGAAGTTAGATGTCCTGCTAGTTTAGTTAAGTATCGCATACAAAAATCAATACCATCCCCAAAGAAACTAGAACTATACTAGTTCCAAACCAATTAATTTTACTATTTATTTAGAACTGTATGGAAAGCAAAATCCGGTGCCGTTCCCAAATGCGCGAGTTCCGCACCATTTAGATTTCCTGCTACTTTAGTTAAGTACCGAATACAAAAAAAAGCAGTACTATCGCCAAACTAACTAGTTTTATGATAATTCGAAATCAATTACTTTCGCAACTAATTTAGTAAAGTACCGAACTAAATATGCGAGCTCCACACAACTTAGATTTCCTGCTCGTTTAATAAAGTACCAAATACAAGCCCCAATACTATACCCAAAGTAACTAGTTCTATCCTAGTTCCAACTCAATTAGTTTGACTGCTGGCTTAGTGCAGTATCGAATAAAAATTCTATAAACTGGTATTGAATCTCTATTTGCAAATTAAAATAAATAAAAGACACGTCGATTCGATGAAATTTCGTTAGAATTTCAGCAAGATTTTTTTTTTTTGTTTTCATTGTTTGCTAATGCTCGTAAATAAAATTTTAATACAATAGTTTTTCATGACGCTACCCTTTTCGGTATCAGTTTTACAATTTTTCTTGTCTATTGAAATTATGTATTAAAATATATATTCCTTATATGTATCTACATATGTAGTGTTTACTCATTTAGCTATGTATGTACGTACTATTTTCTTAAGAGAACTGAGCATTGAATTGAAACCACATTTGTGGGTAATGGAGGCAGATCAAGGACAACCATAGTTAAAGCATTGGTACATACATACATATATCAAAGCTCTAGGCAAAATAAAAAGTTATACGTATGTATGTAAATGTGTACGATGAAAAAATAATGTAAGGTTTCTCTAGGTCTTTCTATTACAGGATCAACAACAATGTTATAGTTTCGCTAGTCTAAAGTAAAATCGATACCTATTAACATTTACGAACATATAAGTTGAAATGTTTATATGATAACCTTACAACTGGTTTTTCATTGTTGACATGCAACCTGCAAATATGTCAATTCAATTCAGAAACAAAAACGTGTAACGCCCTACATTTCTTAAAGTATGCATTCCGTACATTAAACCATTACAAGCAAGTCGCGTATCATTCCGTTAATCGCTAAACTAACCTAACCTACTACAATTGCTGCATAAAAAATTAATTAATTGATTTTGCTAATTTTGTAAGCAAAACGCATTTAATATCTTTCATTTTTTTCTTTTTTTAATTTCAACTAGAAATTATATGCCTGTTTGCGCAGCAGTGTTGCATATTTTCTCGCGCACTACTGCAAACACGCACATGCAAATGTACTCACACATATACGTATGCACAGGTATGCAAATGTGCTATGTCATCTACGAGTATTTCTTCGTAAGTAAATACGAGTATTTTTATTGTATGCTTAAATATATTTTTTACGTTTGAAGCCTCTAACGTTTATTTGCTGGCAAATTCGTAATTTTCTGCTGCTTTTCTCGATTTATTTTATTATTATTTATTAATTATTTCGTTTTTATCGCTTATGTATACCTTTAGAGTGCTTCAGTCGATGAACTACATGGTCCAATATAAGCGGCCGCTCCAGTCATGTCGGACGGCGTGGCAGGTGTCACCAAACCGCCACTGCCACTGGCACCCGAACTGGCCGTCGCCGTTGTTGTCGCACCAATTAATGCTTCACTAGTGCCCACCGCCGCCTGTCTTAATGCTGTAAGCGTTGAAGCGGCCACACTTTCGGCCGTTATTTTATGTATTTTTGTTGCTAGATCGTCACTTTTCGGTGGATACTGTGAAAAGGAGAGTAGATAACGAATGAGTTTTGCAATACTCGACTTTATTTAGAAGAGAGAGACAAAAAAAAACAAAACAGAGGTTGTCTGTAAAGTCGGTTTACTGACGATAGTTTAACGTGACAACGTCATAAGAAAATATTGATGGAATAGTTGCAATTTTCAAAACAAAATTTTAATTTTATTTGTTTGATAGATATTTTGTATGGATATAGAGGAGGAGGTAAATGGAATTGCAATGGAATAGGTCAAGTTACATTTACACAACCGTGCAAAATGACGAAACATTTATCAAATTCATGAAAGATATCTTCAATTTCGATTGTGCATCAGACGTTAATAAGTCAACAACACAAAGAGGCACCATCATCGATTTGCCTTTTTCAAGACACTTTACACTCGAAACACTCCCTTTCATTTCCTACTTTTTCCATCATCGTCCTATTTTCAACAGAGAAATGGTTCATTACCATGCACACAGGAAGAAGGCATATGCACATACAAGTATGTGAATTTATATACCTACATATGCGCATATACATACATATATATGCTCACTCAAATAGGACAGAGCCAGATGTCGAACGTTGCCGAACGCGGGGGCCGATTGTGCTCTTTGTCGTTCGTTCCGCGCTCTCGCTCGCAGTTCAAGCACATTAGCTTACATTTGCTTGCGTACGGAATAGATTCGTATATTTGATATGTCCATATGACTTGTATGCATCTTTACATATAGATTTGTTCTTTTTGAAAATTGCGCGAAATTGTATATGTATATGCATGTTTATATACATATATTAGTATACAACATATCTTATAAGGTATGTGGTCAATATTACCATACATTTTTTCCTTCATATATAATAAAAAAAATTAATAATAATAACATTAAAACAACAGGTATTATTAACAAACTTGGTTTTATTTTCTTCAAGTAAATCAAATCAATAATAATCAATAAGAAGGCATATGCAAATACAAATACGTGAATTTATATATGTACATATGCGCATATACATACATATATACGCTCACTTAAGTAGGAGAGAGCAAGATGTCGAACGTTGCCGTTCGTTTGCTTTGTTTGCTTTGTCGTTCGATCCGCGCTTTCGCTTGCAGTTCATTCAAGGTAACGGCAATGAGCAAGGTAACGACAAATGAGCAAGGTAACTACAAATAAGCAAGGTAACGACAAATGAGCCAGGTAACACTAATGAGCAAGGTAACGACACATTTTTTCGTGCGTGCAGCCGGCTAAATCGAATTATAAGACGTTATCACGTCAAAAACAATTTGAAAAGTTTTGCCTTATCTTCAGTGGATTAATTATTAATAATTAGTTGTCTTGCAAATAGTTAAATGAATGAAAAAATGCTTTCTCATCTGCTCCATAAAATGAGCCGATAAAATATTCCTAACTTGAAAGTGACTCTTAACTGCTTAAGTTTTCGCAACCGTCTGACAATGGATAAATTTACTAGTTGACACTTATGAACTATGTAGAAATGGAGCGCGTAAAGGTCAAAATAAAGATCTTCTGTTGTTTCAATCTCTTCGAGTAAAAATTCAGCTATACTGAGATTGAGGAAGGAAACAACATAGCTAACTTCTTCCAGGTTATTGAATATTAGCACGCAATTATCCTCAGTAAATAACACGCGAGTAGATATATTAGGCGGTCTCGGTAGTCTAGCGTAAGTGCACTAGGCTGCCACCCCAGAGGTTGTGGGTTCGAATTCCACGTAAAGCACGGTTCTCGCAATTTTCTCCAAATTTACCTACTTCCCCTGGGTCTGAAAAAAAAAATAATTAACTCATTTCTCAACCGCAAAAACTTATCCTTTCCATCCTTACTCCCGAAAAATGTGAAACACAGATACATATATGTATATATATATATATATATATCGTCACCCTATTTGGGTGTTTGGCCAAGCTCCTCCTCCTATTTGTGGTGTGCGTCTTGATGTTATTCCACAAATGGAGGGACCTACAGTTTCAAGCCGACTCCGAACGGCAGATATTTTTTATGAGGAGCTTCTTCGTGGCAGAAATACACTCGGAGGCTTGCCATTGCCTGCGGAGGGACGACCGCTATTAGAAAAAACGTGTTCTTAATTTTTTGATCTTCACCGAGACTCGAACCGAAAATTCACTCTCTGAATTCCGAATGGTAGTCACGCACCAACCCATTAATCGATTTTCAGGTGTAGGAAAATTTAGAAACATGAAAATTTGAAAATGCGATATCTCTGCGAAAAAAATGATATTTGAGCAAACAAAACGCCATTTGAAAGAAGAAGACTTGTGCTTAAAGATGCCAGCCTATTTTGTTGGTGAAAGAAAACATCTGCAAGACTATATAACCTCAAATATGGGCAAAAATGGTGTTTTTTGCACTTTTAGGTTAGGATATATCGAAAACCAGAGCTGATAGAGCAATTTTGAGGCCAGATTTCGATTCATCGCATCAAAATCCTTCGAAAATATATAGTCCGGTTTCTGGGTCTGAGATGCTATCGGCCTGTGTAATGTTAGGCATAAGATGTTGAGTTTCTAAAACTTACATTTATTTATTTTATAATTTGCTTGGGTTCATTTACCCATATTTTTCTTTATCTAACCAGTAAGTTTTTATGTGTATTTGAATTTTAACGTTCAGCAATCAAGCAACTCGCACCCAACTCCATCTGACACTCGCTCTTACCTCTTGTAACTCATCCACCACTCCATCTGACACTCGCTCTTACCTCTTGTAGCTCATCCACCGACGGTAGTAGTTCATCCATTGAATTGGGCGTCAATGGACTCGGCGTAGGCATGCCGCTCAAACGACTGAACGCCGACGCCGCACCCATATGATGTTGCAGTGTGTCGCCAATTACAATTTGCGGTTTATTTTGATTAAGGTGTTGTTGTTGTTGTAGACGCGCCAAACGCAATTTCATCTCCTGACGAATCTCCTTCTGCTGGACCTCCTTCTCGAAACGCATCATACTATAGCTACGCACGGACGAACTAGTACTATGAACCGACGCTAGACTTGGTCTTCGAGAACCTGTGTTTGGGAATGTGTGCGCGCGCATGTGTGTGTGGCAAGATGACGTAGTAAGTAATCGGGCGGTACGTATTGGAGAAAGAGATGTACATATATGGCGAGATTAATATATGCATAGAAAAAAGGCAGGCGAATTAGTACATAAACGAGTTATTTATATAATTTAACATAGTTTATTATATATATACAAATATTAAAAGATATTTATTAAATGCATTAGCAACAGTTTTGAATCAATAGTAGGAATAGTTGTGGGTTAATTATTCGCCAGACTGAACGATGGCAATGGTTGTATGCTTTCTTAGATTAGGTTAGGTCTCTTTGCCATGCTTTCTTACTAGTGACGCAAAACCATTGCTTTTGTCATATGTCTAAAGTTGAAGCTATTTGCTTTGAGGACGCTGCAGATACATTTATTAAGAAGTAGGACAGTTTTCAAACACAGTTGCATACTTTCGGGCGTACAAGCGTAGCGTGCAAGTTATCGCTAGTTAGCACTGCCGTTCGCATGATTCTCTAAAATACTTATAAGTGTACGAAGTAAGTCGAATAGGACGAGTACAAATGCAAGAATTTAAGAATGGAAAAACGCTTGCAGTTCATATACACAGGAATTAGTTGTTGTTTTGGGAGTTTTTTTTTTTGTTTTTTTAAGTGGGAAGTAAGTTATAGTGAGAAAAGCGCTAAGTATGGAAATTTATATGCCGGGCGATTGAGTGTCGTGGAGTATTATTTTTATATTTATATTTATTTTTTGTAGTTCATGAATTATTATTTTTGTTCTTGGATTTTTTCTTTTTTATTATTTTTATATTTATATTTATTTTTTGTAGTTCATGAATTATTATTTTTGTTCTTGGATTTTTTCTAATTAATTAAAAAAAATTACAAAATTTATTTATTAGTTAAAAAGATTACTAAATTTATTAATTTTTAATTTAAAAATTTAAAATTATGGGAAAATATATTCATTCATAAAAAAATTATAATGATAAATTATAAATAAAAAATTATGGTAAAAAAATTTATGTTTGCTAAAAAAGGTAAAAGACAAAAAACAAAGATTGTGGTAAACAGAATTTATAAACAAAAATTAATAAATTTATTTAGTAAATTATTTATTTTTTTAATTAATTAATGGAATAAATTTATTTATTTTTTTAATTAATTACTAAATTTATTTATTTTTTTAAATTAATCAATAAATTTATTTCTTTTTTTAATGAAATCTTGTTCTACCAAAATCTTTGTTTTTTGCTTTCGACCTTTTTTAGCAAACAATTTCTAAATAAATAATTAATTTTTTTTATCTTTACTTTTTTATTTATAATTTATTATTATAATTTTTTTATGAATGAATATATTTCTCCATAATTTTTTTCTTTTTTATTAACGCACTTTTTTAATTTTTTTTTTCTGTTTGGATCGCTTATTATGAAATAAAATAGATTTCTAAACTAATCACTTAAATTTTTTACGGGGTTACGGGTAATCAGAATCAAACAAAAATGGATTGTTTAGCATTTTCTTAAAGTATTATATCTTAAAAATATCCGACAAATACTTTTCGAGTTATTCAACAATTAACAAAGGGCGCTCGGGCGCTCCAGAGCCGAGAGCAAAACTTCAAATGCGTTTTACTCAAAAATATGTTTTTTGAACTGTAAATCATTGTAACTTAAAACCGCTTGGTAGATTACAATACAAATTTTACTGCATAACTAAAAGCTCGAGCCTAATCGAAGAATTTTTTTTTTTAATTTCGTTTTTTTTTTCTCGAAAATCTGAAAAATACGCCGACGCCGCCATATTGTGAATTTTGAAAAAAAGCTTGGATCAGGCACCAGATTATTTATTAATGAAACTAATTTCTCTTGTTCGAATGATTTTAGATGAATCTCCAAGGACTTGTGATTATCACCGCAAGGGACTTCTGGAGAAACGGGCTCCACGCAAACAGCGATAACTTTTACAATTATTAATTTTTTTTTTGAAATTTTGCTAAAGTCAAGTCGAAATTTGATGTATTAATGCTATGTTTTTATATTTATAAAATAAAGCAATTGACTAGTAAAACAAAAAATATTGAAAATCATCATTTTTACGGGCTTCTGACTATCCCTAATCCCTCAATTTATTAGGTTGGGGAATAAGTTCACAGCGGATTTATATTTTACAATGATTTGTTTGCTGTTTGGCAAAGGATAAGTATTCTTTCTGCTCTATAAAACTATGTTAATCGTATTTTTAAGTTGTTTAATTTTTATTAGTTTTGAGGCTTAGAAATGGAATGGAATGGGCAAAAATCAACATTTTCGACACCTGGTCATCGAGGTCAAAAAGCTGCCGAAGCAGCCGAAGTAGCCTGGGATATTTGCGACGTGTATTGAGAAGTTTGTCATAGGCGAGTTTTCAGCAGGAAAATGGTAGCACAAAGTTCAAAAATGGAGACTTTGACGCCGCGGAAGGGTTTCTGAGTTCGATGAAGAACGTCTCTAATCACTATTGAAGCAGAACAGTCGCCAAACCAGTCGTGAATTGGCGGAAAAAATGAACTACGATCATAAAACGATTCTCAATCACCTTCATTCAATAGGATTTACCGAAAAATTGGGAGTCTGTGTGCCTCAACGAAAAAAAAACAAAGAATGTCGCCTTCAACTTGCTTCTAAGCATCTCGCCCGCCAGCGAGCAACAGGCGGTCATAAACAGCGCTTTTTGTACCGAATCTTCACGGGAGATGACAAATGGTACTTTACCATTAATGCGAAGGAAAGGAAGAAGTGAGTGGCTCCAGGAGATACGAAGCCGAGAGTCAAGCCGGATGTTCATCGAAAGAAGCTCATGATATGTGTTTGGTGGGATTGAGAGGGTATGTTGCACTGGAAAATGCTCGAAAAGAATGTCACCGTCAACAATGAGCTCTACACTGCCCTGCTACACCGCGTGAATGAGGTTATGCGACTGAAAAGACCTATCAGCAAGGTCAAACCACACTCCTTCACGACAACGCCAGGTCCCATTTTGCACAAGTCGTCAAAGCCGCACTCCAAGAGCTCGAATGGGAGGTACTTCAGCATCCGCCGTATTCTGCGGACCTTGCAACAACCGATTACCATCTTTTCTGCTCCGATTACCATATTTTGCGCTCCTGTCAAACCATATGAAGAGCGGTACCTTCGGTAACAAAGAGGTCCCTAAAAACTGGCTCTACAACTTCTTTGACTAACAACTTCTTTGACCAATAACATCAGACCAGGCGATTTTTGGCGGAACGGCATCCACAAATTGGTCGAATAGGTCGAGAGGTGGAAAGAGGTAGTAAACAGCAACGGCGAAGATCTATGTAATTGACTAACTTATTGATATAATTATTTTTTTTTTGTTTAAATAAAAGTCTTCGGTAAAAACGCTACGAACTTATTCCCCAACCTAATACATAGTTAATTTATATTTTGATTATCATTTTTCTATATATTTTGTAAAGTTTTTTTTTATTTTCTTTTATTGATTTTTAGGAAAAGATTTTTAAATGAATTATTCATATTTTTTCTTTTGCTTTTAATTAGTTAATCTGCCGAAGGCCCTGGCAGTCAGTGCCCTTATTACGAGTAAAAATAATTTATTGATTTTCCTCGTTATAAATAAATAAATATAATCTGTTTTCTGATTATTTTTTTTATGCATTTTTTTAAGTATTTTTTATGTTTTTTTTTCTTAATGCTTTTTTTTATTTTTTTAGCGATTACTAGGAACCGAAAAAATTTCTCATTAAATTTCCCAAATATTTTTGCTACACTTTTTTAATAAGTTATCTGTTTTCTGATTATTTCGTTTTTGTTTTCTTTTTTTTTTGTTTAATTAATCGTCCCCTTAGTATAACAATAGCCTATGTGCTCATAGGCTCTTATTTTTTTATTGAATTTTTGGACTCTCCATCGTCGATTTTATATGTGGTCAAAATTTTGTCAAATTCTAGTTCCACAAAGTGGGTCAAAACGTTAGTCAAAAAATAATAAATATTTACAGACATAACGAGATTTGAGTGAGAGCTACTTTCGACAAAAAGTTTGAAATTCATTTTCTCAAAACATCAACAAATTTATAGGCTATTTTAATACTAAGGGGACGTAATGTAATTTTTCCTAGGTTTTTTATTTTATTTTTTTTTTTTTTTGCCGATTATAAAGAAACGAAAACGACTTCTACATAAATGACTAGTAGTTTTGCAACAAATTTATTTTAACTAGTTAATAAAAAAAGTTAGTTTTTTTTATTGTGCTTTTTTTAATTAATGTTATAGTTTGTTTGGTTAATAGGAAGTTAAAAGGATGTTTAAATAAATTTAAATTTTTTTGTAATTATTTTATTTTTTTTACTAAATTATTAATATTCTTGCTTTTTTTCAACTAGTTAATCTGTTTTTTTATAGTTTTATTTTTTTTTAATTAATACATTTTTTACAGTTCTTTTGGTTAGTAGGAAATAAAACCGATATCTAAATAAATTTCAATTTCTTTTGTTGTTAAAGATTTTTTTAAGTATTTATTTTAATAACGAAATTACTAATATTTTTGCAATATTTTTTTTGGTTTTTTTATAGTTTTTTTTTAATTAATTTTTTTATAGTTTTTTTTTTTGTTAGTAGGAAGTCAAAAGGATATCTAAATAAATTTCATTTTTTTCGTTTTTTTTTTTGTAATTTCTTTTCTAATTACTTTATTTTATTTTTGGGATATTTTTTATCAAACAATTTAAAAGTTCTTTTAAATTTCAATTTTTTTTTTGCTGCAAACATTTTTTTCTAATTATTTTATATCATTTTTTGGTCGATTCTTTCATGAAACCATTTTTTTATTATTTTTACTGGTTAAAAAAAAAATAAATAAAAAAGTTTTTTGAGTGTAATGAATTTCTTTTACTTGACAATATTTTATTTTTCAGAAAATGAATTTCGCCGATACTTTCCATTTTTTTTTTCAATTTCGCCTAAATTCATATAAATTTCCACAAGATTAAAGCACTTTGAGCATTAGCGACATAGCACAGCGACAGATTCGTATGTAGGATTGAGATGGAAGTACAAATATATTTATAAAATATAAGTAAATAGAAAAAATACAAATTTTTGATTTTTTTTCAGGAAAAAAGAATATTTACAGCAGTTAAGCAAGTAGTTACACGCTTATTAGCTTAAGATGTAGTAGAAAATGACAGCAGAAAAAAATAAAAAAAATGTGCCAGCAGTACAAAAAAAAAACAAAAGAATTAAATTAGCTTTTTAGAAGCAAACACCTAAAAGTAGACGCCATTAAAAGTAAAATTAGTTCAAATAAACACCATGCAAACACTTCAACACTCCAGTAAAGATTTTCAAATTTTTTCAGTGCGTTTTTTAAATTATTATTATCTTTAGTTTAACTGTGTAAAACTCTTTCTCTATAATCGAAAATCCCTTTTACAGATGGATATACATTTGGTAGAGATAGACAAGGCATTTGTTCCAAATTCCTCATTCGTAAAAATATTATTAGAAACTTTGCTGTTGGATTTAATTTATATGACGCTATTGATAATTTTTGAATACCAAACAAGAAATTAGAAATTATTCTTACAGTTCTTTTCCCAGTAGCGCATACTACTTAAAAAATAGCAAAGAAACTTCTAAAAATTCCTAGTTATTTATTAACACGAAAGTGTTTAGAAGGTCTACCAACTGATTCACTGAAAATGCTGAATGCAGGTGAAGGATTCGGATTCGTCTTAGATTCCACAAATATTGCATGTTTCATTCTCTACATCCGATTTTCTTCAAATTTTAGCTACTTTCGGATCCACAAACTTTCGGCTGTGTTCGTGCGTGCGCTTTGAGGTCGCTATCTGATAGATCTCTAAGGTAGCAATGCTAAATCCGCTTATAATAGTCGTAACTAGTTGGTACTCCCTTTGCCATGCCCACAAAACGATCAGTTCTGTCACTTGCCTATTATGAATTACAACCAATGAATATTTTTTTCATGGAGTCACATCCATCAATTTTTAAAATATTTCGCGCACGAAAATGGTTATATGACCTCTATAGCGATAACTTTCTCTAAGAGCCCATGTAGCCGCGAAAAGTTTTTGTAAACCATTTATATTTCTCAGATTTTTTAAATTAAGCGCAGAATAGCCCAACGGCTAAGAAATACTGGGTTAAAATGTGCCACAAATGGCAAATGTAGATGTTGTAGTTTTATACGATTTTTTTTTTAAATAATGAAAGATCAACTTAAGATCAAATTAGAAAAACTTCAAGGAACTTTAAAAAAGCGTTAGGCTAATCACCCCCTCAGAAATCCAGATAGATTAACGAAACCAACGCAAGTGAACAAGGAAAAAAAATTTAAAAAAATAGTAACGCTTAGGGATCCAATAATTTACAGTTCTTCCTCTTTCCTAATTGCAACCGTATTTTTGGCCCATTTTTTTGGTATTACTGATTTTGAAGACCATAGTTCCCGTTTACTGTGATTTATCGCTGCCTTCATTTTTTCCTCTGGTATTCTAAGGGAGACTATTTAAAGATCGCTGTCAGGCTGATCACACAAAACCCAGTTTTTCTTAAAGAAAGTCATACATATTTTTGGAATAATTTACTGCTTATTTGGCCACAATTTTTGTCACTTTAGCTGCATTAACATTATTTTGAATTTCTGCAAATCATCAGAATTAGTATTTTCCAGGCGCTTTGGCATATTTTATAAAAACTATAAGAATCGATAAATAAAAAATTACGAAGACAGCTCGTAAGGATACTAAGGCAAATGCCCTAATTTATTGGTCCTTAATAAATTTTTTTCAAAACACAGATTAACGAAACCAACGCAAGACTGAGTCTTGTCAAGGCCCTATGCTCCCGAGAGGAGTGAACAAGGAAACATAAAAAAAAAATAAATAAAAAATAAAATTTTGGATGTATTAAATTTAATAAATTTGCTTTAATCAAAATTTAATATAAAAGGTCCAAATGTTTCTTTTTTCTAAAATGGATACAAAATTGAAAATCGGCTTATCATAAACTAAGTTAACGGTTTATTAGTACGCAAAGGCGCAGAAACAAGGTTTTCAACCGACAGTCATGACCTTGATGGCATTTAACAAATTTCATACTTCGATTCTTCTTTTATTTGACAAGTCT
The DNA here is from genome assembly GCF_027943255.1 of Anastrepha obliqua. Lineage (NCBI taxonomy): Eukaryota > Metazoa > Arthropoda > Insecta > Diptera > Tephritidae > Anastrepha > Anastrepha obliqua. The sequence continues at coordinate 107,138,577 of NC_072894.1, read as the reverse complement.
TATAAAAAAAATAATTCCACATTTTTTGTAGCACTGCTCTCTTTCTCCAATTAGTGATGTGCGTCTTGATTTGGTTCCACTACATTTTTACGTCTCCTCCGAATGGCAGATAGTTTTTATGGCTTAAGCTTTTAATTTTTTAATTTCAAATACACTCGGTGGCTTGCCATTACCTGCTGAGGAGCCAAATGCTATTAGAAAAACCTTGTCTATCATTTAATGATTCATGCTTACAGCGGTTTTGCAGCCTGAATCCTGAATAAGAGTTACACACAAACCATTAGGCTACGGCGGTCTACCAAAATTAGTTGTGAAATCTATGTTAATAAAGTGGCATTTGTTTGGAAGCACCTAAAGAGTATCAGTACGTCTGCTAATCGAGTTGCTTGCATTTGTTTTTATTTTCAGTCTTCTTCTTCTTCTTAATTGGCGCGATTTTGGCCGAGTTAAACAAATCGCGCCAGTTGTTTCTTTCTCGTGCTAACCGGCACCAATTGGACACACCAAGTGAAGCCAAGTCCTTCTCCACCTAATCTTTCCAACGCAGAGGAGGCCTTCCTCTTCCTCTACTACCATCAGCTGGTACCGCATCGAATACTTTCAGAGTCGGAGCGTTTGTATCCATTCGGACGACATGACCCAGCCAACATAGCCACTGGATCTTTATTGGCTGCGCTATGTCTATGTTGTCAACATGTAAAGGTCCAAAAATCTTACACAGAATCTTTCTCTCAGACACTCTCGCTTCATCGGATGATGTCATCGTCCACGCTTCTGCGCCATACGTTAGGACGGGCATGGTGAGAGTCTTGTAGAGTGTTAGTTTTGTTCGTCGAGCGAGGACTTTACTGCTCAATTGCCTACTTAGTCCAAAGTAGCACATGTTGGCAAGAGAGATTCTACGTTGAATTATTTTCAGTCTACAGCCAACAGTAACAGTGAGAAGAATGAGAACACAAAGCGTGTTGCCCGAGCACGAACATTCCTATGGCAGCCGTTTCTACGTTACTGGAATGACTCGGGTTTTTCCCGACCAAGGGCTGCCGGCCCAGTAAACTAGCCCGGTCTAGTGAACAGTTTATCACAGCACGAGCCACTCGGTGCTTCTCTTCCGTCCACGTCGACTTCTGTACCAAAAGTTACGAGTTGCCGTAACAAAAATTTACGAGTTGCCATAACAGAAATTGCCGTGTCTGAACACAGTCTAATGAAACTGGCCTAATAGCAAGAAAGAGACTTGGCAGCATTGAATATAGTCAATTATACCAATTTTATGCGCGCTAGTGACGAATATTGCTGGGGAACTTTGTTGTTGCTTTCACATGCAAATTTTGCGTCAAGCGAGCAGAGCCTATCATAACAAGCAGAGAAGTAGCGAATCGAAGACGCTTTAAGATTTGGCTCTGCTTTGCCATTACTCTTTTTTAACCTTGATTAATAAATAAAAATTAATAAAACTAAAATTAAAATAAAAATATATGCAATTTCAAATTACAAAAACAAAAACAATAATTTTAAATTGAATTGCAAAGTGTAAATTAGTTCACAAGTTCCTCAAAATAATATGGATTGCACGCCATTGGGAAACGCACTGTAATAGGTAAAAAATCCTGTATTTTTCCAAAGTCAAACCGAAAATGTTTTCGTTCTTTTGCTACTAGTCTACTTTTAGGTTAAAAATTAAAAAAGAAAATATAAATTTTTCGAATTGCTTTTCTTGCAACTTTTTATACTCATCCGCCCTGGCACCCTTGCTTAATACAAAAATTTAAAAATTCAGCCCTCTTTTACCAGATTGATTTAGATTTAAAATTTTAAGAAAAATATGTTTGTAATTTGTGTGATTTATGGCAATATAAGGAGCGTATGATTGCCTTTTCTTCCTTTCTTCAGACAAAAAACAGCACCAATTAAAAAAGTGTGAGTGAAGTGAATTGACGAGATTTTTTTACTAGCATTTGTTGTTTTTTTTTTTCAGTTTAGCTGAGAATTTGCATGAAATTAATGAAATAACTGCCTTTTATTGTAAAATATGCAAAGTTAAAAAAGTGTGAATATTTAAAAAAAGTACTATTTAATATTATTAATATGCTTTCATTCATTCATTTGCAGTGAGGAAATATAAATAAAATATAATTAAAAACTTAATTGTTCAATACTTTGCTTGCTAGGAACATAGTCACCGCCATATTGCTTTTCTGTTTCAACTGTTTCGCGACATTTTGCAACGCTGCTTGATGCTTTGCTTTTCATTTGTACTTCTAAAAAAAACATGTATAACGTTTTGCAAATTTTTAGTTGAATAAAAAAAAAGTTACTTAACATCAGAAATGGAATATGACAAAGTATAAAACCTGAAGCGATGAACTTACGAGTACTTTCAAGTAACGAAAGGCATTTAGTACACACAATTTGGCAGTCAAAATTAAGTACATACATACACATACATACATACATACATACACTAAGAGTCATATGCACTAAAGAACTAGAAACATTAAAAAAATTATGAAAGTTATTTTAAATTTTTTTTTTCGCATCTTTTCACAGAAAATTACGCATTTTTAACGCATACCGAAATTTGTTTGTAATTTAGAAGAGGCGGAATTTTTTTGTTGTGAATGTGTGAGAATTTTTAAAAAACATAACTCGATTTTTTGTAAGAATTTTTCAATAAATAATAAATAAATTTTTGGTAGAATACAACACAACACATGTAACACCAATAAATTATCATATACTAGTAATTAACAATAAATGCACATTAACATTACTATAGAATTTTTTTTTTTTTTTTGATACTTTTATTTAATCAACACAACACCTACAAATGTTGTGATCTGTATGAAGGCTGTTTTTGCATGTTTTCAGTTTCAGTTTATGGTTATGATTGGAATTTTGTTTTTGGAAAAAGGGTGTTTAGTGCTAAATGCATATCTCCGGACTTTTCGAAAAGCAACTCAAGTAGATTTAGCCATTTTGAACTACAAATTGCAATTTTAAATGGATTCTAGTTTTATATTTAAACTATTAAACATTCGTAGTCTCAATTTAAGAATAAATCTGAATAAAATAAATCTTAAAGTTTTCAATGTAAAATCGAGCGATATTGATTCAAGTGCAAAACTTGTCCAAATCAGGTAATTTGCTTCATGAAAAGTCCAGAAATATGTGAGTATATATGTATGTATGTGTGTGTGTGTGATAATTTCGACTAGTTAATTTTGATAATTTATACATACATATTTACTTAAAGTGTGCATTAAATACCAACTGAAGAGAATTTTCTATGTAATTATGATGGACTGCAGTTGCTAAGCAGGTTAACTAGACTCAGTTTTTTTTTTACAATTATATACAATATTTTTACAATAACACAAAACAAGTGTTTTGAATAGTTTTTTGTTTTGTTTTTGTTTCTTTGTCGTCAAGGAATTGTTTTCGCAATAGGTAAATATATTTTCTTCTACATTTGTTTTGTTGTTTTTTTTTTTTTTATTTTGGCTCGGTATATTTTTTGCAACTAACACAGAGCGAAAAAAATTCTGAACGATTGAAATGTCGTGTGTACAGGTAGCTTTAACATATGCACGCCTTATCAGAGACTATAATTTTAGTACACCAATGTATTGTATATTCACACTAGTTTCATAAGATGTGTGTGTTTAACACCCGAGGTTTTAATGTTAAAAAATTTGGGGATTTTCCTTTGAAAGGAATAAAAATTTATTCCCATTCATTGTACTTAAATATTCGTGTTCTTACTTGCATTCTCATTATGTTATTCTTATTTTTCTTCAAATTCGTATGCGTATTTATTTTAAAATTCCTATTCATATTTATACACGTATTCACGTGCATACTCGAACACGTACACTACCTTTCTAATTCGCGTAACGTATTCGCTATCGGTTTCTGATATGCATTTGCATTCGTATCAGTATTTGAAGCCACACGCCTTCGTATTCGTATATGAACACAACACCACTGAACATCGGGCTATTCGTTTGTTCGGCATTTGATTTGTGTAATACTGTAAGATTACAGCGCTACGGCTTTAGCAATGTTACGCTTAACAGCTTTACAATTTATAGCTAAATTTTGATCGTTTACATCAAAAAAATTGCAGAGTAACACGAAATTGTCTATACTAACATGAATTTTCGGGCACAAGCAGTAACCGTATAAGTCGAAAATCATACTTTTAAGCAAAAAAACGTTTATATTATATATGCCTACATAGTATGTATACTAGAAATCTGATACTACTGATAGTCGGCCCGTTAAAATCTCATAGTTAGATGGCCTTTTTTTTTTGGTAACATTTTGCATTCGTCCGCATTACTGTAAACTAACATTTACAGTGACGTGTGGATGTAACAAATCTTATTTAGTTGTAATTTTTTTAGTATATTTCATGCTGCCTACAAAAAATTAGTTTCAAGTAAAGTCCTGCGATTGACTTTTGTATAAATCTTGGTAAATTTTTTACCGAAATGTATCAAATTCTTCAAAAAACATATGAGGATGATTTTTTATCGCGTACTCAAGTTTACTAGAAGAAGAACATCTCAAAAACAGTCATCTGAAAAGTCAAAAGTGAAAATTATGTTTTTTTTTTTAATTCCACCTTGCTGGTGTACTTTTTTTGTTTTTTGTTGCACTTAAGGTAATACATCACAATTTTCAACTAAAATATGTTAAGTTATATGTAGTGGCCATAAGCTCAGATTTGAGGGCGTATTTAAGATTTTGAGTATACAGTTTTTAACTACTCGACCGGTGCCTTAAGGGGTAACACCACTGTAGAAATTTCAAAAAATTGATTTTTTTTTTTATAAGCTTAAAAAATTCTTTGAACCTTTTAAAATACAGAACAAAAAGTTTTATACGTTACCGAAGTCTATTTCATAAATATTTTAAGCTTTTAACCAAGCGTTAGTGACTGCTACCTAACGACTTCTCCAAATTTCCAAACTTTAAACGCGTTTTTCTCAAAACACATTTTCTGAAATTGGCACGCAGCATAACTCAAACAATTTTAAATATTTTTAATCAGGTTTTTCACTACGTCTGTATAATAACCGTCTTAAGAGAAGAGCGTAGGGGATTTTCGATAGATTAATTTAAACGATTGTTATAATTATTTAAGTGCCGTTTTTTTAGTCCAAAATAGAGTTTTTTCCTTCAAATGCTTGCTAATTCCACAAAAATAAATATTTTTTAAATCCCCTACGTGTTTCTCTAGCTATTCTTATCTAGATTAAGAAAAAAAATGTTTCTTTGTTCCAGATTAAAATTTGCACCCTCTGTGCTGCGTGCCGCGGAGCTCCTTCAAGAGAAACCACATTACAAAAATGTCTCCAATGCCGCCATTTTGTAAAATTTTTCGATCAAACTTTGTAGTTTTGTATTTTAGTATATAAGTAATAACTTCCCAAATCAGAGTGATTGTTTTCCCTTTCCTTCTATACAAAAAAATTCTTTAAAAATCGTGTTTATTTTACGCGTGTCCAGTGGTGTTACCCCTTAATGTGAGCTATATGACGTGCCAAGTTTCACCACTTTTTTTTTCAATTTACGCAGTGTTATCAAAATTTTCGCTCAATAAATTCACTAACGCGGCTGGTGTGCAGAATATTTCATCTCAAATGTTTCTGACGGCTCTAGATATTTTATTTTAGCTTCAATTTAAATTTTTAAATGTAATATTTTTACTTAAGAATACTGCAAATGGAGCATCCGTCCAAAATATAATATCAATTACCAATTAATAAGCCGTTTAACCCGAAACTGAAGTAAACACGGAATTACAGATACGATCGTGGAAGCTAGTGAAGAATCCTATTGAAGCCCATTTAATGCTATAGATAGTATAACAGGTGTTATTGGTGAATGGATTGCGCTATCGAGAGATCATTAACGATTTTTTATGGCCGGAATTGGATGGTTTTAATCTGGTAAACATTTATTTTCAACAAGACGGCGCTACGTGCCACACAAGCAACGAAACCATTTAATTTCCCGCGAAAAGTTTCCGGACCGTGTTATCTCTCGAAGAGGTGATCACAATTGGCCACCGAGATCTTGTGATTTAACACCTTGTGACTTTTTTCTTTGGGGTCACGTGAAAGAGAAGGTATACGCCAACAGCCCAGGGTCAATTTAAGACCTCAAAGATGAAATTCGAGAGGCTATCAAGGACATTGGGCGGCCACTTTGCAATTCAGTTATGGAAAATTTCACGAAAAGGATATTGTCCTGTAAGCGTGGTCCTGGTGGTAATTCGCCTGATGTTATTTTCCACTATTAACAGCATACCTTAATCTGTATAATGACAAAAACATCCGATCATTTATGGTATATTAAAAAATAGCATTTTTCTGTGGAATATCAAAATAACACCTCTGTTTGGAAAACCCATATATTAAATGGCTTTTTGATGGTCAAAATCCATCACGAAAATGCACGAATAGCTTCGGAGCTCTACGGCTTATTTCATAGAAAATAATATTAAATATAATTTTTAAGGATTATTATTATAGAATAGCATAAATGATTTCATATAAGTGTATAATTTTGTTAGTTGGATATGGTGGCGTATATAATTAAGTTTTTTCTTAAGCCGACTTCGTTGGTTATTGCTTGAGACCAAAAGTACAGCGTTTTTTTTTTAGAGGTTATGTTTTCAAGTTGGCACTACTTTTTTCGTATATGGTCTTTTTGACAGCTGTCACTTGATTTATGCTCAGTTTGGTTTGCCATTTCATAATGAATAGACTTACACCTGAACAACGTTTGCAAATCGTGCAAATTTATTACGCGCGCTGCGTCCAATATTCGGTCGACATAATCGTCCATCAGAGTCACTAATTCGATTAACCATGGATCGGTTTCGCACCACGTTTGCTCTAGTGGATAATACGCATCCTCAGAGACGTCGTACAGTGCGCACCGAAGACGCTATTGCTGCTGTGGAGCAGAGTATCGAAGAAGACCCGAATGAGTCCATCCGCCATCGCGCGCAGCAATTGGAGATGTGCCCATCCACTTTATGGAAGATTTTGCGGAAGGATCTTAGTTTGCGGGCTTACAAAATCCAACTCGTGCAAGAATTGAAGCCGAACGACCATCAAGCGCGTCGCACGTTCGGTGAATGGGCCCAAAACGAGATGGCCACCGATCCCGATTTTCACAAGAAAATTTTGTTCAGCGATGAAGCTCACTTTTGGTTGAATGGGTATATCAATAAGCAAAATTGTCGCATTTGGAGTGAACATAATCCACAAGCCATTGCTGAGACGCCGTTACATCCTCAAAAAGTCACTGTTTGGTGTGCTCTATGGGCAGAGGGAATCATTGGTCCATATTTCTTTAAAAATGAAGCCGGCCATAATGTTACAGTCAATGGAGAGCGCTACAGAGCCATGATTAATGACTTTTTCGTGCCTGAATTGGACGATGTTGATGTGGACGACCTTTGGTTCCAACAAGACGGCGTTACATGCCATACAGTCAACGCAACAATCGATTTATTGGAGGAAACTTTTGGTGAGCGCATTATCTCGCGCCGTGGACCTGTGGCGTGGCCTCCAAGATCGTGCGATATAACACCGCTGGACTATTTCTTGTGGGGCTATGTGAAGTCGCTTGTCTACGCAGATAAGCACGAGACGATTGACGTCTTGGAAGAGAATATTCGGCGCGTTATTGCTGACATACGGCCCCAATTGCTGCAAAAACTGGTCGAAAATTGGGCCTCTTGGCTGGAATTTATTCGAGCCAGCCGCGGCGGCCACTTGCCCGAAATCATTTTTAAAACATAATGGCAAACCCTTATCTTTATAATAAAGCTAAATTCTTAGCCATAACATTAAATTATATACGTTTTATTTCATCTTGAAAACCTAACCTCTAAAAAAAACACCCTTTATTACTAAGACCGAAAACTAGTTTGTTGATAGGTGGTAGAGAGAAAACAATCTTTGCTACTACTGAGTCAATTCTAAAAATTCGTTCTCTAATAGAAAACTATATGCTAAATATGAATCTAAAAAATTTTAGAAATCTAAAAATTTTTCCTGATTTTATTTCTAATTTAAAATGGAACACAGAACTTACTGCCGGTATACCACGCAGTAACACACTTTGCAAAAATATTAAGCCTCACTAATAAAGAGGGCTCAAACTAAATATACAATAGTTTCTCATCCACCTTAAATATGCCTTCGGTAGTATACTTGTGTTCTGGAAGTCCCCAAATTTCCTTTATAAATAGAAGGTAATATCGAAAAATGCTTTTCGAAGAAATTATTGAGCTCGAGATCTCAGGCTGCGAAACTTGTCAATACTACCATGATAGAAAAGAGAGGTGGCTAGTAGACCAGCAAGAAACCTTTATAATTTTGAGTGGAGAAAATATTATTTGCAGTTAGTTGAGAATCGGAACGGTATGTGTGCCAAGTCAATCATATTTATACTGATCTTATAGCGTAGGCAGACGATGGCGTTTATCGGGCTGAACAACATACAGTCTGTGTCAGAAGAAAAGAACCGGTTTTTTTTCTTGTAACTTCAAGATATGTTTCGTTCTGCTTTTAGCTGCGTAATAGTCTCACTCAAGGGCTACGACGCCAGTGCTAACTCAGGTTAGTGTCGCTCGAAACTTTCCCGTAAATGCAACCAAACAAAAATTAGTGAAAAGTACGCGAAGCATTTCGAGACGATATTTTTTTGCACGCATTCGAAAGGGCCGAAATTTTCTTACGCCTCGGCTGCAAAAAAAATCGTTGTGATGTGGAATAAAGTGTACAAAAATGTTGATGACTTTTCCGAACGCGGTTTGAAGCGAGTGACGACAAAAAAGCAGGATAAAGTGATCGTCCAACTTTTTAAGCGGGAATAAGTTCTCTTCCACCAACATAAAGCAAGTCTGCAATAACAAAATTGGATGAGTTAGGTAACGAATTGATGCCTCATCCGGGATATTCTCCAGATTTAGCCCACTACAACTATCAACTATATCTGTTTTAAAATATAAATTAATGGTTTTGCAGTAAGATATAAATGACGAGATCTTCAATGGCGCAGACGCCTACTTTGAGTTCCTCGGAAAATCATGTTGGGCTTCAACAATTTGGAAAAATGTTGAATGAAATGTTACGAGCTAGAAAAAGAAACTGAATGCTCAAAAATAAACGTTTATTTTTTTTTTTTTTGTTTTCGATTTCCTAAGTCAGGTGTTTGTTATTTAAATTTTTAATTGACTATTAATACGTCCTCGTGCTAAGAGTAGTCAGCCAATAAAGCAAAGTTCTTAGGTTCAAGTTTACACTCTAGTTAAACCAAGTTAACTTAACCCCACTTTAATATAAAACTAATTTTAAAGTGCAAACCTCTTTCCAGTGGGTTTTTAAAATCTCGTTAAGTTTTTTCAGCGGTTTTTTATGAGGGCCTTTTTCATGGCAGAAATACACTCGAAGGTTTGCCATTGCCTGTCAAGTGGCGTGCGCTTTAAAAAAAATCGTACTTCATATTGGTGTTTCGCGGAGATTCGAACCTACGTACTCCGCACTCCGAATGGTAGTCACGCACCAACCCATTCGGCTACGGCGGCCGCCCCGGGCATTTAACCAGAATTTAAACTTAGTTAAAGAACAACGGAGCTCAACTAGCACCGAAAAACCGGCCCTAACTGCGGCAGGACGTCTATTTACTACCCCCACGATTTATGACATGACCTTAAGCAATTAGTTACCGCACGAATATTACGCTTGACAACATAATATTTTGCAAGCTTTATCACAACGCTTAATATTTTTAGGAACGCTTTACAAATGACAAGTACTTCAAAAGTTATTATTTTCTACAACTAATAAAGTGCCTCTGCAATGTACGTATGTATGTACGCATACGAATTATTGCATTCTCAGTCTAATTACGAGTGAATCCTAGTGAGTTTTTTGTGCACCGTTTTTTTTTTTTTTTTGCAGAAAATACATAAGTATTACAGTATAGGGCAAGAAATGCAGTATACTTTGCATTAACGACCAATTCGGTTCAAAATTTCTTACGTGACACCAATTGTGTAGTGTAGTAGGTATAGACGGCCTGTGTACGTGAGAATGGATGTGCCTGTAAGTGTACATAGAGGTGTGTGTGTAAATGTGTCTGTATTTCAATAAATAGAGAGAGAGTTAAAGATCTCGAGTGACCAATAGTTACAGAGAGACAGAGAGAGAGAGAGAGAGAGGTAGAGGCAGTGACAGTGAAAGTTTTGAGAGAGAGATAGCGTATGTTTACCGCAAATCTAGGCGTTTCACTGGCCGGTGTCGGCAATGCACCAATTTGCAGGTGATTATGATCTAAACTATTTAACTCATCATCGTCATCGGTTCTATAATTATCAATTCCATTAATGCCCAACAATGTTCTAATTCTATCGTTATTTTTCGATTTTGCCGGCGACAGCTCGAGACTTAACAAATGACGCTGATGATTCAACTGCTTCTGCAGGTGACGCGTCATTGACAATGTACTATCGCAACTACGAGTGCCGCTGCCGCCGGTTGTGCCGGCTGTTGTGGCACCACCCGAGCCATTATCATCCAGATTGTCGCGCGAATTCGCACTGCAGCCAGCCCCCGAGGCTTGTCGCGACGTTGTGGTGCGTATAGCCGCCTCTTTGGCGATCTCCGTCAAATGACACGATATAAGCAATATGGCGGCCGATCTAGCCGCACCTGTACGTGATGTAGAGACGAGTATGCCTTTCGTACCGCTACTGCCGCCACCACTTATGCCCACACCATGCCCGCCGCCAGTTGTTGCGCCACCGGAAGAAGCACGTCGATTGCCATAGGAACCGATTGAGCCGCTCGAACGGAGACTGGAACGTGATGATGGACGTCCCGATTGTACTGTCAATGGTATACCTGGAATCGGTGAAGGCATATCAGATTCAAAGGTGGACATAAGTGAGGTGTTAAATGGTAAATCGATGCAATATGCAATAGGAGATATTTGAGCATAAGACGGACAATGTGGAGGAAGCTTTTTAGTGGAAAGGAAGTATTTTCTAATATTATTTAAAATGTGCTACCTACATACAAACATATACGAGTATATAATAATGGAGGATGTTTTGTAGCGAAAAGAAAATTTTCTAACTATATATGTAAGTAATAATAAATAAAGCATTCAATTGGTCACTATTTACTAGGCTTAATGAAATCGACCTATTTTTTGGACATACCTGTATCACTGGAGTACATAATGGGTGGCGGGAGATTCGCATCGCCGAAGTTTCGTGGACGTGGGTATTTCGTCTTACTGAAAAGGTGTAATACCATACAGATCAGCCCGGCTAGCACTGCGATCCCCGTTGTAACACCCAGTAAAGTAGGTAAATCAGAATTCAGCTCCTTTAAGTCTGTAAATAAAGTGAGAAAAATACAATCTTGATGAATTTTGATTCTGTTTTTTTTTTTTCTTTTAAATATCTGAGGATCGGGTTTCCTAGGTGAGAAAATAATTAAAGATATAAGGTTGGCCAAAAACTCTTGCGGTATTTCCGCAAGCTTGTCTTTGCAAGCGCGTGGTTCTAGTTGTATTTGCCGCATCGGTTCACGCTAGAGCTTTTTGGAAAGCTCTTTTCACGTGCTAACACGTGTTTGATTAATTGTTTTTTGCTTTTAGTCGTTCGTGAGTTATAGCGTCGCAAACATGGAGCAAAATAAAGAGAAAATACGGCATATTTTACAGTACTACTACGATAAAGGCAAAAATGCATCTCACGCTGCCAATAAAATTTATGGACCCGAAACAGTTTCCATTTCCACCGCACAACGATGGTTTCAACGTTTTCATTCTGGTGCAGAGGTGATCGAAGATGCGCCACGGTCCGGAAGGCCTGTCGTCAAAAATTGCGATAAAATCGCTGAATTGATCGAAAGAGACCGGCATAGTAGCAGCCGTAGCATCGGCCAAGAGCTGGGCATGAGTCATCAAACCGTTATAAACCATTTGAAGAAGCTTGGATTCAAAAAGAAGCTCGATGTATGGGTGCCACACGACTTGACGCAAAAAAACATTTTTGCCCGTATGGATGCCTGCGAATCGCTTCTGAATCGCAACAAAATCGACCCGTTTTTGAAGCGGATGGTGACTGGCGATGAAAAGTGGGTCACTTACAATAACGTGAAGCGCAAACGGTCGTGGTCGAAAAGCGGTGAAGCTGCCCAGACAGTGGCCAAGCCTGGATTGACGGCCAGGAAGGTTCTTCTGTGTGTTTGGTGGGATTGGCAGGGAATCATCCACTATGAGCTGCTCCCCTATGGCCAAACGCTCAATTCGGACCTGTACTGCCAACAACTGGACCGCTTGAATGCAGCACTCATGCAGAAGAGGCCATCTTTGATCAACAGAGGCCGAATTGTCTTCCATCAGGACAACGCCAGGCCACACACATCTTTGGTGACGCGCCAGAAGCTCCGGGAGCTTGGATGGGAGGTTCTTTTGCATCCACCGTATAGTCCGGATCTCGCACCAAGTGATTACCACCTATTTCTGTCCATGGCGAACGAGCTTGGTAGTCGGAAGTTGTCCACAAGCGAGTCCTGTGAAAATTAGCTCTCCGAGTTTTTTGACAATAGGGAAGCGAGCTTCTATAAGAGGGGCATTATGAAGTTGGCATCTCGTTGGGAACTCGTCATCGAACAAAACGGCGCATATTTGACTTAAATCTCATTATTATAACCAATTTTATGAACAATTGAAAATTCAATAAAAATACCGCAAGACTTTTTTGACAACCTTATATATTAAATCCCATAAATTATATAATAAAATTTTCACAACATTAAATACGCTCACAGCCGGCTTAGCATGTATAGAGTTATCGAATTTCGCTTCGAGAAAAGTTTGGGGATGGCATGCACGATTCATACTGTTCGCTAAAAATACATCTCATTCGGAACCACGCACAGTTAGTATTATCTTACTAACTAGACTTGCGAAACAGTACACCTACGTACTGGGCCCTAACTTCGACCTATGTAGCTTTAGTTTGCCCTGCGGTACCGCCGTTTAAGCATTGAATCGCAGTGCCAAGCTGGCCAGTATGGCTCTTCATATATGTTTATGTCTCTGTCTACTATTCGTTAGTTGTTTGTCTTTTTTCTTTATTGCGTTGCTATTCTTTTTTCCGCAGTTCCTGTAACGCATTCGTAGACCATTCTCTCATCTTGACCCAAACAAACTTCGATTGCAGCATGTGATTTAGAATGTTGCCTGGGACTACACTCTCTAATATTATGTCTTAAATTCTCGTTCTTTCAGATACGTATCTCGGGCAGTAGAAGAAAATATGTTGCGCGTTCTCACTGTACTTCCCACCTCCCTTTTGTCGCTAGGTCGCAGCGCTTTTGCCACTCATTTATGGTTCCCTGTCTTTCCACCTTGCGCTCTTCAGCCACTATTCGCCTGTTTAGGCTTTGTCGTATACTCTACCCACTTCGGAAACCATTATAACTGGTTGAATGATACACGATATGAAAGCAACTCTAAAGGCGCTTAGTCTAAAAACTATTTCCGCCTCCTTCGCGTATGTATGTTTTTGCATCATGGCTTTCCCCCATATGGGCGCTGCATACATGAGTGTAGACTGGGTAATCTTAGCCAGGATCGCTCTTCTGCTCTGAGTGGGACCATCAATGTTGGCCATAATCCTTGACAGTGCCGCCGTCACCATAGCTAGTGCCGATACTGTAACTGGTAATTACTGGCATTTTGGTTTCGTCGATTCCGTTCAATCATTTTTCATATTAAAGAAGCACCTCGCACAGGCAGGCCTGTCGTCGAAAATGTCAATAAAATTGCAGAAATAAACGAGGTTGACTGGCATTTTATTAGTTGTCAACTAAGTGATTGCGAATTTTTTTAGAAAATCAAAGGCAATTTTTCCATGGAACTAAATATCTTTAGTCTGTGATGTATTGCCCATTTTGATCAATGACCTTTTGTCATCTTCTGGTTTTTATTAGCAAAAAACTGAACGATTTGACATCATCATTATTATTTAAATTGTTTACCATTCAAGGAGTTTTGTAAAGATCGAAACAAAAGAAATCTGATGGTGCAAGGTTAGGACATCCACCACATGTGGCAATACATCCCAACCAAGCTCCAATAATTTTTGCCGAGTGGCCAAAGATGTGTGTGGCCTTGCATTGTCATGATGGAATACAATACTTTTTCAATTTGTCAATTGGGGCTGCTTTTTTCAACTGCATTGTTTAATTTCGTTAGTTGTTTAATGTATGTAGACATCAGAATTGATCGTTCGGTTGGGTGGTAAGAGATCAAAGTAGACAATTCCTTTGTAATCCCACCAAACTGATAACAAAACCTTCTTTTGATGAATATCAGCTTTTCATATTGTTTGAGTTGGTTCACCTGGCCTGCTCCACATACTGAAAAGTGATCTCAAGGTCAAGCCTTACAAGATCCAAAAGGAACATGATCTCATACAAAAGCAGCAACAAGTCAGACTTGAGAGAGCGAAGGAGTTGCTTCGCTTCACCGGAAGCGGTCAATTTCCGAACATTGTTTGTTCTGAAGAGAAAATTTTTCAAATTGAGCAATTCTCCCAAAACGATTGAGTTATCGATTGGCCACCAGAAGGCAGCACCCCCCACATGTACGCTGTAATCGCAGATTGGTGCTTTTCAATTATTTTCATCGAACATGGCGTGATGGTGAATGCGAAATATTATCGCGAAAGTATTCTGAAGGGTGCTTTGAAGCCGTGGGCAAACATTTCGGTGGCAAACCATTGACGTTTCAACAGAACTCGGCACCATCTCACAAAGCTCGAGTTAACCAAAAATGGCTAAAAAAACAACGTTCTGAACTTCATAACATCCACACAATGACTCTCAAATTCACCAGATGCGAATCTGTTGGATTAAACTCTCTGGGCCATTATGGAGAGGAAGGTCCGAACTAAAAGACTCACTAGTCTCGAGGCGTTGAAATAAGCCATTGTCCGCGAGTGGGCCAAAATACCTGCAAGTCACATTCCGGCAGCTTGCGATTCGTTTCTGAACCATCTCAAGGTCTTAGTCAAGGCAAAACGTGGTCATGTCGAGCAAAAGTAAACTGATTCTTAATTTTGTATTGGTTGCACACATTTTTTGCTTTGAATTTGAAAATAAACTATTTTCCCTTAACTATATAACGAATGCTCGAAAATTGTTTAAATGGAAGAAAATGCGCCACACCGTCTACAAAAGCAAATTGTCAAAAATCAGTCCATCCACCTCAAACATGCACGATATTATACCAGAATTGCATGGGCTACAAAACGGCATACCCAGAATATTTTTAGTTAAAAAAAATTTTTAGACTTATTTAAAATTTGTTGAATTTTTTAAAATTTTGTGCAAAAAAAGAGGTTGTCTGTAAAGTCGGTTTACTGACGATAGTTTAACGTGATAACGTCATAAGAAAATACTGATTGAATGGTTGCATTTTTCAAAAGAAAATTTTAATTTTATTGGTTTGATAGATATTTTGTATGGATATAGAGAATGAGTTAACATTAACATAACATAATATAGTTTAACATAACATAACATAACATAACATAACATAACATAACATAACATAACATAACATAACATAACATAACATAACATAACATAACATAACATAACATAACATAACATAACATAACATAACATAACATAACATAACATAACATAACATAACATAACATAACATAACATAACATAACATAACATAACATAACATAACATAACATAACATAACATAACATAACATAACATAACATAACATAACATAACATAACATAACATAACATAACATAACATAACATATCATAACATAACATAATCACGTCAAAAAATAATAATAACATTAAAACAACAGGTATTATTAACAAACTTGGTTTTGTTTTAAATTCTTCAAGTAAATCAAATTAATAATAATCAATAAGAAGGCATATGCAAATACAAATACGTGAATTTATATATGTGCATATGCGCATATACATACACATATACGCTCACTTAAGTAGGAGAGAGCAAGATGTCGAACGTTGCCGTTCGTTTGCTTTGTTTGCTTTGTCGTTCGTTCCGCGCTTTCGCTTGCAGTTCATTCAAGGTAACGGCAATGAGCAAGGTAACACTAATGAGCAAGGTAACGACACATTTTTTCGTGCGTGCAGCCTGTTAAATCGAATTATAAGACGTAATCACGTCAAAAATTTTAAATTTTCAGCTATAAAAATTCAGTTAAAAAATCGAAATACTCCAAAACTTGGCAATATATCGCGTTGCTATTATTTTGAGCGCCACTGTGTTTTTTGCCAGATATTATATATCTTAAGACCTAGAGCTGCTCTGACAATCCGCCAGATAACGAAATGGATCGAAATAAGAACATAACAGGTGCGGTTATTAAATAATAAAATTTAAAAGAAGCCCGCATTAGGACTAATAAGCTGAACCAGCTTTACGATGCCAGTTTTACGATGAAATCGTAAATCGTTTAAAATTCAGCAGGTCCGTTGAATACCTCGCGAACAAACCTAGGTATGATGTGCCCAGTTGAGGTCAATCACAATACACAGCTTATGCGGCTAACGTCAATGCAGCAGTTAAAGAACGTCACAAAATTAAAAATCTGATCTACAACAAGTAGTCAAGTAGGTGCTGGCATTGCTACCATTAGTCAATTTTTTCTAGTCACAAAGTTAGTGATTGCTCCACCTTTTCATATGCAAAAACCCACTGTGTATACACACATACATATACATACTTATATTAATATCTTATATTGAACTTTCAAACTCACCTTTCGTACAAAAAATGCGTCGCGTTGGCTTCGTGTGACTTACGGAATGAAAACCATGTGCACATTGACATATGGCATTGTGTCGCACCTGAACACAAAGGGAATTTTCGTCGTTATACATACAAGTTTCATCGTAGAAACACTGTTCGCCCAGTTTTTTAGCTGTAATAGAAATTATTCAAAAATTAATGAATTTTAGTATTAGGAGAAACCCAATTTCTATGTATGTGCACCCTTACACTAACTACATACAAACAGGCTTTATACTAATGCAAGTACACTTACGGTCAATAAAAAAAAACACTCGCATTGAAAACTACATTATTTTTCCTGCAATTTATGTGTGCTTTGTTCACTTTCAGTGGCGTCTTGCTCGTTATAACATAAAAACCAATGAAAAAGTTATCACGGCAATAAACCTAAAAATTAGATAGAGTAATGTTTCAATTGTGCAACTGTTACAACAAAAAAAGACGAATGCAGATCCATTGGAATCGAAGATAGGATGGCATAGCCCTCGAAAGACCACCGAGGGAACGAAAAGCTTGTTGAACCGAATACTTCAAAAACATATTGTACTTTCCTTAAAATCAAAGCACTGCAAATATTTCACCATGTGGACATAGGATAATATAGGGTAAATGGCTGTCCTACTTGGACAATCAATCACAACCCATCCATTGCGATGCTATAAAGAAGAAAAAGCATAGGGAAAGTAACCAAGCAGGGAGAAAAAATGAATGAAGGAAGAAAAGGCTTTGGATTGGAGGACGACGATCAACGGTGGCCCTTTTTGGGTGTAAGGCCGAGCTCCGCCTCCTATTTATGGCGTGCGTCTTGATGTTGTTCCACAAATGGAGGGATCTACAGTTTCGAGCTGACTCCAAACGGCAAATATTTTTTATGAGGAACTTTTTCATAGCAGAAATACACTCGGAGGTTTGCCATTGCCTGCGGGGGAGCGACGGCTATTAGAAAAAACCATTTCTTCACTTGGTGTTTCACGGAGTTTCGAACCTACATAAGTCTTCCGAATGTTAGTCACGCACCAACCCATTCAGCTACAGCGGCCGCCGGTGGCTAATTACATTTGTATTAACCGCTTCATGTTCGTAATAAAATCACTATAACTCACCTGCTATATCCGCAGGTGTTCTAAAAAATTGAGATCTCAGATGTCTGAATCTTATCGCAACGAGAACAGGGCAACTAAGAAGAAGGTACCACCTCATACCCCAGACAGCTTATGTAGAAAGGACTTGAAGCAATGCCAAGTCTCACTGCATGGATATCTAACGTACAATGACCGGTAGAGATACCCACCAAATTCGAGAACAGCGGCTTTATTAGGTTTAGAAATTCCCTCGAGCGCTACTGATTTTTCACTCAACCGGAATGCACTGATAATATTAATATTAAAAACAAATTCTTGTCCTTTTATTGGCAGTTAACACAAAAATAATGCAGTAATGCGACCTTTTTCCGGACACTATCTTTAGTGTAGTGCGATTTTATGAACCGCTAGTGTACATACATACAAGTCCATATATACAATTTCATTTGCCAGCCCCGCCTACTTACGCTTGTCGCAACCTTTGGTTAGTCCAAGCTGTACTGGATAGTTTTTTTCACAGCCGCAGGTTTTTGTCTCCTTTTCACACGTGACATGCAATAGTGAAGTTTCGCACGTCAAGTTGCTGAAGCAGGGAGCACCGATGTATTTACCTTTTGCTGAAATGAAATGTGAGAAAATCAGAAATACATATGTATGTGTGTGTGCATATTGGAAAATAAATTAATCACATTTAAAAAAAAAATAGAATGGAAACTTAACCGTAGCCCACAAAAGTCTGATATTTCGAAAGCAAGACATTGAAAATTAAGCCACAGGGGAGCGATTTCATGTCAAGTGTCAAGTGATCCAAGCATTTTGGACAAGGTCTTAAATTTTTCTGAAAATTGGTTTATTTGCAAACTGGATACGAGTACTTTATAATATGAAATGAATTAGAAGAAATTGGAAAAAATATGAGATTTATTCAATAAAAAAAATTGTGGTATGCAGTTTTTTAAAGTCAAATATCTTCGGTACTTTTTACATTTTTATAATTTTTTTTAGTATTCGTATTAAGTATTAGTATATTTTTATATTTTTAGTATTAAACATTGTGATCTTCTTTGCCGTCTTGACTCTCGGCTTTGGCGTATCTCTTGGAGCCACTCACTTCTTCCTTTCCTTCGCATTAATGGTAAAGTACCATTTGTCATCTCCCGTGAAGATTGGGTACAAAAAGCGCTGTTTATGACCGCCTGTTGCTCGCTGGCGGGCGAGATGCTTAGAAGTAAATTGAAGGCGACTTTCTTTGTTTTTTCGTTGAGCTCGTGAGGCTCCCAATTTTTCGATAAAACCCAATGAATGAAGGTGATTGAGAATCGTTTTATGAGCGCAATTAATTTTTTCCGCCAATTCACGACTGGTTTGGCGACCGTTCACCTTCAATACTGATTAGAGACGTTCTTCATAAACCTCAGAAGGCCTTCCGCGACGTTAAAGTCACCATTTTTGAACTTTGCAAATACTTTCATGTAAAAAGCTCCATACACGTTGCTAATGTTGGGGGCTGCTTCGGCAGCTTTTTGACTTCTATCAAAAGCAAAGAAGAGCAGGTGCCGAAAATGTTGCTTTTTGCCTCGTGGGTATTCCATTTCTAAGCCTCAAAACTTATAAAACATTAAAAAACTAAAAAATACAATTAACATAATTTTGTAGAGCAGAAAAAGTTCTATCGAAGGAGTACTTATCTTTAGCCAAACAGCAAATAAATCGTTGTAAAATAAAAGAAAATA
Source organism: Anastrepha obliqua (assembly GCF_027943255.1). Taxonomy (NCBI): domain Eukaryota; kingdom Metazoa; phylum Arthropoda; class Insecta; order Diptera; family Tephritidae; genus Anastrepha; species Anastrepha obliqua. The sequence goes on along the minus strand of NC_072894.1, from coordinate 107,118,852 downwards.
TAAAAACGCTATGAACTTATTCCCCAAGCCAATACGAGCAGTATTTTGCACAGATTTTGCACTGATTTTCCACAGATTTTTTTAGGTATATTTTATTCTAAAAATTAATCGTTTGAATCGTTAAAAGAAAAATAATCACAAAGTTTTATATTTTGGTATTTTTTTACGGAACCTTATATAAAAACTATTTGTAAAGTGTAGAAAACAGTTGGAAAGCGGAAAAATTATTAGCAACAACAAAGTCTGTGTCAGAAAAAAGGAACCGCGATTATTCATGAAGTATAAAAGATAGGGAGCGTGTCATTATTCTGTTTTACAAAATTCTGGATGACAAAATTCTGTAATTTGCAAAAAAATTCTGCTTTTTAAAATTCTGCTTTTTTAAAATTCTGCTTTTTAAAATTCTGCTTTCTAAAATTCTGCTTTTTCAAAATTCTGCATGTTTAAGCGAAAAATTCTGCTTTATTCAAGTTTTGTGATTTTCGTCATACAAGAAGTAACAAAATAAACATTTAATTCATAAATATACATTTAGGTATGTTTAAGCGATAACAATATTTTAGTTTAGCCAACTACAATATTTTTTGCAATTCTTTTTAAATATGTAGTGTGACTTAATTAATTTCTTATTTTAATAATTCTTCGCAGCTGTTCGTTTTTTTTTTTTTAGAAGAGTTCTACGCAAAAATACTGTGGATTCTATCGAAACTGAAGAAAAAATTATTATTATTATTTTTTGTTTAATATCTCGAATAATAATAAAAAATAATTATAATAATAAATTAAATAATTACATTACCTCTTTAACATTATTAACATTGTATTTTAATACAGAATTTTGTAATACAGAATTTTGAAAGCAGAATTTTAGAAAGCAGAATTTTAAAAAAGCAGAATTTAAAAAAAACAGAATTTTAAAAAGTAGAATTTTGTTTTTAGAATTTTGTACAGACAGAATTTCGACACCAACCCTAAAAGATATATATTTAAAAATTTTTTTACAGGAAAGTATTTACAAAACTACGAGTCGCAATTACTCAATAAGCCGTGTAGTCTTCATCGTTGTCGAGTATAGCCTGGCATCTTCTTCATGCCTTGAACCAGCTTTTCTGCGTAGCTCGTCAACAAAGAGAATCAGATTTTGCGAACTTGACGCACGAATTGCTTTAAATCTTGGACTGGCCTCCCGGCAAGATGCGTTTTCATAATTCCCCGCACATTTTCAATGGGGTTGGCGTCTGAAGACTGAGAAGGCCAGTCCATTACTGCGACGCCATTTTCTTGTTCTGTTGTTTCTCAATGTGTTTTTCTGAGAGCAGTGGATTTGATGATTTGGGGCGGTAAGATATGTTCGCCTCCATCAGTTGACGTTGGATGGTGTTGATACTCACATCTATTCCCTTTTTAGCAAGAACTGATCGTGCTTGGCGTAGTCACAAAGAAGGGTCCCGCTTAAAAAGTTGGACCATCACTTTTCCTGCTTTTTTGCCGTCACTCGCTTCAAACCGCACTCGGAAAAGTCATCAACTTTTGTTTACACCTTATACCGCTGATTCCACATTATTACAAACTTTTTTGATTTTTTAATCACGATTACAGCCGTGGCGTAAGATCATTTCGGCCTTTTCGAATGCGTGCAAAAAAATACCGCCTCGAAATGCTTCGCGTACTTCTCACTCGTTTTTGTTTGGTTGCGTTTACGGGAAAGTTTCGAAGGACACTAACCTGAGTTAGCACTGGCGTCGTAGACCTTGAGTGGGACTATTATGCTGCAAAAACCAGAACGAAATATATCTTGAAGTTACAAGAAAAAAAAACGGTTATTTTCTTCTGACACAGACTGTATGTTATTTGGTTCATCTATTCGCCACTTGCTAAGTCTTGGCGAAAAAAGACGCCTATTATAATTTGAATTATTTTATTATACTTAATTTGGAAATAAAATTTAATCAGAACTGCAATACCATATATGGGCTCATATGCGGTGAAGGGTAAAAAAAAAATGTTTAAATGTTAAAAAGAACCGAAAATATTTGACTTTAAAGAACTCAATATCAAAATGTTCAATATTGAATAAATCGCAAATTATAAAATATTTTTCAAAATTACTCCTTTTTCAACTAACTCCTTTACAAATAAACCAATTTTCAGCAAAATTTAGAACCATACCGAAAATACTTGAATCACTTGGCATGGAATCGCTCAGGGTTATCACAATTGATAGCAGCTAATCTCTGTGCGAATATCTCGTATTTCGAAGAATCGCCTTAGGTTTCTGCAAGCTAACTTTTTCGAAGGTCTAGACAATTCAGCCTAGTATCGCTGGAGCGCTGATTGAATTTGCTAAAATATTAAAGGTTAAGGATATGTGGGAATGGTAGGTAGATGGAAGTATCAATCGGTCTTTAAACCAACTCATTTTGTCTGTTACTGATCAATTGTGATACCACAATAGCAGTTTATTGCTACTACTCGTTAAAATAGTTTGCTTTAAGGGGTTAGGGGTAGTCAGAATTTTCAAAAAAAACGATTTTTTTTTTGCATTTTCTTAAAGTATAATGTTTTAAAAATATTGTGTAAAAATTTGAAGTGAATCCGACAAATACTTTTCAAGTTATTCAACCGATAGCAAAACTTTAAATGCGTTTTTCTCAAAACTATGTTTTTCAAACTGGTGAACACTATAACTTAAAAACCGCTACGTAGATTTCAATAAAATTTATACAGCTTTTGAAAAACATAAAAAACTTGTGCCTGATCGAAGGATTTTTTTTTTTCAAAAATTTCGATTTTTTTTTAACAATTAACTGTTGGTTTTTTTTTTTCTAAAATCTGTAAAAAATTTTCTGAGGCCGCCATTTTGTTCATTTTGAAAAAAAAAACAAAAGCTTCGATCAGGCACAAGATTATCTATTAATAAAACTAATTTTTCTTGTCCGATTGGTTTTAGATGAATCTGCAAGGACTTGTGATGTTCACCGCAAGGGACTTCTGGAGAAACGGGCTTCACACAAACAGCGATAACTTTTGCAATTATTAATTTTTTTTTTTGAAATTTCGGTGAAGTCAAGTTAAAACATGATGTTTTTATGCTATGTTTTTATTTTTGTTAAATAAATTAATTAAGTAGCAAAAAAAAATCGTGAAAATCATCATTTTTTCGGGCCTCTGACTACCCCTAACCCCTTAAGCGCAAAGCTGTTGATCTGGCTGACACTTATGTAACAGGTGGCGCTAAAGCAATCCTCCTATCAGAAAATGCTATAAATTCTGCGATTGGCCCCTAATGTCTGTTCTGTGTAGTAAACACATGCGAAATACACGTTAATAAACAATGTTGCGCTACACTGCTCCAGAACGCGGAATATTGCTGACTATTTATTTGACCAATAATCGGTCGATGACTTTGGCACAACGTGAATTTCGTCGCAGATTTCCTCGCCGTCCAACACCTACTGGTGAAACACTGCGACGTTTAGCCGCTCGTCTCGAAGAGACTGGCACAACACGAGATGCTGCCAGGCGTGGCAGACCCCGGAGTAGCCGTTCTGCAGAGAATATTGCTGCTGTAGCCGAGGATGTGATGGAGCGCCGTCGACATCGACCAGACGACGTGCCACGCAAATGGGTATCAGTCGACGGTCTTTACAGCGAATTTTGGTACAAGATTTGAAGATGTTTCCGTACAAAGTCCAGACGGTGCATCAGCTGTTAGCTGCTGACCGCCAATCGCGTCTAGCATACGCTCAAGCCATCCTTAATCACCACCAAGAGGAAGATGATTTTTCATCAAAAATAATCATGAGTGATGAGGCCCATTTCCATCTTAGCGGGTACGTAAATAAGCAAAATTTACGCTTCTGGGGCACTGAAAATCCGCGTGTAACCCACGAAGAGCCATTACACCCGCTCAAAGTCACTGTATGGTGTGCTGTTTTCGCTGGAGGAGTCATCGGACCTTTCTTCTTCGAAGACGTCGCGGGCCAAACGGTTACTGTGAATGGTGAGCGCTACAGAGCAATGATCAACAAGTTCTTTTTGCCGCAACTTGATGAATTGGGATTGGAAAACATGTAGTTCCAACAGGACGGTGCAACGGCAGACACTGCACGTGCCACAACCGATATGCTGAAGGATGCATTTCCCGAGCGCCTAATCTCCCGTTTTGGCGATATGCACTGGCCAGCAAGATCGCCTGATTTGACCGCTCCAGACTTCTTTTTGTGGGGCTTTTTGAAGTCGTGGGTTTATGTCAACAAGCCTCAGACTCTTGCAGCTCTTAAAGACAATATCCGTCAAGAATGTGAGGACTTATTGCCGGAAGTTTTGGCCAAAGTGATGGAAAATGCCATAAAAAGGGCTCAAATGGCAATCAACTGTGGCGGCGGCCATTTACATGACATCATATTCTCGACTTGATGTAAAAAAAATTAAAAGACCAAATAAAAATAATCCACAAGAAGAATCAAAGTTTTTCTTTTTTTTTTAATTACAGCCAAAAAACATTGCAAGGTTACTTTTGCGCCACCTTGTACATCCCTAAGGTCATCGATATATCTGTGGTCATAAGCAATAATCGCCTAAGTCGTTAACTTTGCTTCCGAGATAAATAGCTTTTTATATTCAGAAGCGTTTCTGAGAAATGTAGAAAGAAGCTTTAAAAAACTGTAAATACATAATTATTGATCATTTCAAGCACAATGCTCAGTTAAACAATTATAATGAAACTTGCCTTTGTTTAGGAGATATTTAATAAAAAGAAATAAAAGTGTTTATTGCAAACATAACATATGATATAAGAATGACTATGTTGACTAAGGCTTTTATTGTAAAAGAATTGGTTGCTGTTTGTGTGGCACATATTGAGTTAAGGAACTATTGCATATATAAATTTATCAAGATAAAGAGTTAGTCCATTTCACTAATACGAGTTTATTTAAAAAAAAAGGAATTTTACAAATTCATTATTTTAAACTAAATGACATTTTCCGAAAACTTATTTTTGTAATATTTATATGTAATATTTATTTATTTGAAAGTATAAGTATAATATGTATATCAGTCGAAGTTATTCGGTTTCTGATTCACCTTCTACTAAATCTGGATGTACATCAGTTGAGTTATCTGTTAACAAACTTTTATAAAAAGGATGAAAGCATGGATTTACAAATGGTAGTAAATCAAGGAGATCCTTTTTCTTTTTTGAGCTGATCTTAATGTCTTGTGTTAGCATTGATATGTCGCTTATTGCTATTTACACCACGTTGTAACAAGTTCAATGTTTTAAAAGGAGCATATTCATCTAAAGTGGTTTTATAAAGAATTTTTGCAAAATTTCTCTTTGTAAATCTTAGCCATCTAATATCTTTCCAAACGAATTTTCCCCCATCTAGATTATTGGTTCTTCACATTAGCTTTGTTTTTAAGAAAAGCTGGAAATCAAAAAAAATCTTGTAAGTTCATTTCAATTACGTTGAACGGATTTCTGCAACGTACACTTCTTATAAAATTGTACCAGTCACGTGGATGATGTATTTGTGTCTATCACAGCGTGATCCCCATCGCATTCCATGTGCGTGTGCCAAGGTTCTAAAAATTTGTGATCATTAATTTCTAAAGTGGGGTTAATTTCAAGAGCCAATGTGAACATTGCACACACGAATGAATTCTTATTTTGTCCCATACAGGAATCACTGTAAAAGATTGCATGATTAACTTGTGGAAGATTGTTTATATGTTTGAATAAGCATGATGCGATTTGATTGCCGCCACGGGCAGAAAGTGCCTCATGCCACATAAAGCAATGTGGGGTGCCAGTTGTACGGTTAAATTATAGGTCCAAAGCTGCCTTTTGTAGAAACTTATTGAGTTTCTTAAGTATGGGGTAGGCAAGCACTGCTGCAAATCAAAAGTATACACTTTAACTTTGGGATCATCGGAAGAGCAAGTTTTGTCATTTCTTTTTGACTCATATGCAAAATCTGCTTTACTCTGATGGGCTAAGAGTTCCTTTTCTAAATCACGTAGTAGAATATCATCGGATTCCTGTTTAGCAATAGCAATTTTAGCTTTAAATTTTTCGCACGTAGAACAGGCTGTAAAACATTTTTTTATTAAATAATTATAAGAAGCGTAAAAGGCTTCTTACACTATATGTTTTGTCATATGTATATGTATGTCTACTTAGAAAAATGCAGATACAAAATAGAAACGATTCTATTTTCGCTTGACACATACTACTGTGTCCAAAAAATAAGGTGACATTGTATTTATTTTGAAAATTCTTTATTTATTCTTCCAAATCAATTTCATCCCCTTCAAAGTAATCCCCTCCCGACACAATGCACTTATGCCAACGTTTTTTCCAATTTTCGAAACACTGGTTGTAGTCACTTTCCGGGATGGCCTTCAGTTCCGTCTTCGTTGCGGCTTGAATCTCCTCTATCGTGTCAAAACGGTGTCCCCGGAGCGGTCTTTTGAGCCTGCTGAACAGCCAGAAGTCGCACGGTGCCAGATCAGGTGAATACGGTGGTTGCGGAACGATATGGGTTGAGTTTTTGATGAAATGATCACGAATTACGAGTCCAAAAAATTCAATGTTTTCGGTACCAGTCGAGATTTGACGCGCTTGAGGCCCAAAACATCCTTCAAAATGGTATTGACTGAGCCTTTCGATATGCCAACATCATCAGCAAGGTCTCTAATCGTTAATCGACGGTTTTTCAACACCAAATCTTTGATTTGTTGGACGTGAGCTTCGTCAGTTGAGGTTGATGGTCGCCCAGGACGCTCTTCGTCTTCGACACGTTCACGACCGGCTTGGAACTCACTATACCACTTGTAAACATTTTTTTTAGACATAGCCTCATCACCAAAGGCTTTCTGCACCATCCTCAACGTATCCGAAAATTGATTCCGCAAACAAAATTTAATGCAAATTCTTTGCTCAACAAATTTCGACATTGCAAAAAACGAGAAACTCACTTTTAGCAGCTCACAAAACGACGCGTATCTCAAACAGTAAATGAATATTTCACATGAAATTTGACATAGATGTCACTCACAGTACTACCAACCTAAAAAAAAAAAGAATTCTCCTAATCCTTCAAAGCGCGCAGTTTAAAATCAAATGTCACCTTATTTTTTGGACACAGTAGTAACTACATTAACATATTCCTTAATTTGTTGGCAACATTTTTTGGAGTTATTTATTTATTGTAAGAAAAAAGCAAATAAATTGAACTACTTAAAGCATTGGAAGTCATACGACAATACGTGAGTGTAGAAAGAATGACAAGTCATATGTAGAAACCATATCGTGTAAAAAGGCCTTAAAGATGTAACTTACTTTTAAAAATACCACTGTATGAGGAAACACTAACTACGTTGGCTTTGTATTTATCGCAAAACAAAGTATACATTTGGGCCAGGGATACTACTGCATGTAAGTATTGGCAACTTGTATCTTTCCTGGTATAGTGACTTTCGTATTTTGGAAAGCTGTTTATGTAGTCTTTTACAAGTTGAACTTTATCATCCGTAAGTATATTTTTTCCTCCACCTGATCCACGCTTATCAACAAGGTCACTGTTAGGATAGTGTAATTTCTTCTTCAAAACAGTTTTGACGAAACTGGCACTCTCATCAAAACACTGTAGGAAGCATTTTTGGCATACCTGCACTCTTTGGCCTTCAAACTCAACATAATAAGCAGCCTAAAATTTTCGCTCACGTGGCCTTTCAGGGTGTTTTTGCATATATTGAGTTTTTTTGTCGGTGATTTCAATTAAGGAACCAATGAACAAAATTCTCTGATTGTACGTACCCAACGACTAATATTTATTACAAATGCTTTTCTGAAATGCAAGCGGAACCTTTGATTTGCACTTCATGCGACAATCAATAATAAGAGGTCTCAATTTTCTTTCCGACACAACAACATCCTTTACATTAACGTATGCCTTTCCCAAGTTCCGTCTTGTGCACGATTGTTTCCTCGAATAAGCTCTTTGGGATGTAGTCGGGGGCTCGTTGAGCAGTTCATCATCATCTAAATTGCTACTATTTCCATTATTAGTAGAAGTTGAGTCCTCATAGTCGGAATCTAGGACTGAGTCATCACTGTCAAAACGGAGATTTTCCTGTAAATTTGATTTATCTGCCTCATTCTCACTGCATAGTGGAGTATTAGAAACATTTGTTAATAAATCAGCCCCACTGCCCTCTAAAAACGACATACTTCGTTTTCCATTTCATTAATTTTAAATATTTTTATTAATTGCTGTATTATATTTTTTTAGTTCAGAAAATATTCAATTTTACCGAAACTTTTTTTTCTGACCTCTTATAACCTCTGCATTAATCACAGGAAATTGCTTAACTCAAATGATTTTAAAATGACGCTTTAGGCATACCAATCTAACTGCACTTTGCAAAAAGAATAAGAGCATATGTCATTCGCATTTGTCGCGTATGAAGATATAGCTCTCTTAAAAACTCACAACAAAAATGCATTAACAACTTTTGAAGAGATAGTGCATGCTTATATATATTTTCAACTTGTAATAAACACTCACCTTCACTTTGGCTCTTATGTCAGCTCTCTTGTGTATGACAAACTTAAAAAAAATTTAGGTGCAAAAACAACTTAAGTTATTATAGGCCATTTAAATATAACATTATTGTAATTGACCATCTTCTTAAGTATACTCAGACTCATATAGTAAATGCAATAGCGCTTCGTTGCGAGTTAGGCTAATATGTTTTTATTAATATTTACACTAAAAAAATAGTTAGAGTGATAGGAACTTCGCGTAAATATACAGTTTTATTAGTTGAATATGCTAGTATACATAATTCATTTCTTTCTTAAGTCGACTTAGGCGATTATTGCTTATGACCACAGATATGTGGGGAAAATGCTGGGGAATTATTGACTCTCTATGCTCATCGATTTAATTCTTTCTTAAGGGGTTATATGCAGTTAGAATTTTCTTTTTTTTTTCTTAATGTACATATATTTAAGAATACACACAGAAAATTTAATATCGTTCCGGTGAATATTTGCGAAATTACACGCAAATTTGAAAAGGCGTTTCAGAGTAAAGTAAAGTGCTTTTCAAACTTTAAACGTGTTTTTCTCAAAATGATATTTTCAAAATCGGTGACCAACATTACTCGAAAACGGCTAAACCGGTTAGTCTCAAATTTTAACACAAATTTCTTAAATATATTTTTTGGTAATTAATCCAAGATTTTTCTCACATAAAAATATGTATAAATATATTTTTTATAAACCCTTTATGGCCGAAATTTTGGTAAAAAATCGATGTTTTTTTTTTTTGGGAAACCGCCATTTTGTCAAAAAAAATTATTTTGCTTATTTCTTCGACTAATTACTAGATTTAACATTACTTTAACGAAATCTGTTTGGTTTTTTAATTTCATAGGATCCAGTTCAGAGATATAGTGGTCACCGCAAAACGTCTTTTTTGAGAGGAGCTCTCGGAGTTCAGCTGTAGCTCCTTTCCAATTAAATAGTTTTACTAATACTAAGCCTTAAAATACAGTTAAAAGATAACATAATATATGTACAAATTTTTAGATAAATAAATTTAAAAGTTTTCTCAGAAAAAATTGTGTAAAAATCGCTTTTTTCGGCCTTCTAACTGTACCCCTGTACCCCTTAAAAACAGTCTGCATAAACCAATATAACCTAACAACCGAATATTTTTACAAATATGACAGTTTCTTACTCACCAGATCGATTATTTATTAAAGCCTCGTATTCATCAAATTCGTCGTCATGATAAGCGGAATCATCCTCATCATCAGGCACATGAGCGGTATCGCGCTTTACAACGCGTTGCATTTTCGCTAGACGTTCATCCTTACCCACCAAAACGGCTAACGACGCGTCCGTTACTGCTAGCGATGACCCCTTACGGCTGCTATTCACAATATCAGTTGTAAAGTTGCTGACAGGTGATGATAGTGACAATGCAGATGCGTCCCCAAATGTGGTTGATGGTGAAGCTCGTACAAAAGCTATCAAATCTCTTACGGTTTTAGTCTGCACATTTTCAATAGAAGCCGAGTTTGGCGTCATATTCGTCGCTGCCGTTGGCGCATTATTTTCATTACTATCACTATTATTATTGTTATGCGTCGCATTAGCAAGGGCAGTTGCTGCCACCGAGGCGCGCATCATCACACCACAATAGATAAAGAATACGAGCGTTAAATAGAAAATGCTACGCGTATCGAAGCCGTTACCCACAAAACTGGTACCACTTCCGGTGGCAGTACCAATCGCATTGAAGAGACCACAACTACTGGCACCACCTGCGCCGCCAGTACCCACACCAATACTAGTTGCATGACGAACACCATTACCATTGCGAAGGCATGCGACTCGCAACAATTTGCTAAGCTGCGGTTGTATAAGGCTTGTACGGCTATGCTTCAATTCCATAGTGGTGGTTGCATCAGTGATATGCCGCTGCCGTGTGTTGTGATGGTGAGGCGTACCGCCAGAATTACCGCCGTTGTCGTCCTCGCAGTCGCAGTCGCTGTCGCTGTCGTCGTTGACTTCATCGTAGGCAGTCACACACGCGTACGCGTCACGCATATGATACGCGGCAGTGGTAGCGGATGTTGCTACCAGTGCATACAAAGCGGAGAAGCGGAAGTAGTCGACAGTGGGTGTTAGCTGTGGTTGTAGTTGTTGTTGCTGTTGCTGTTGTTTTTGCGATGTTCCGGTCGTCGCCGCATTTTGTGCATGATACTGTTGCTGACACGAAGTTCGGTTTTGTCGATGCTTTGATTGTTGCGTTTGTTGTTGCCCACGATTTTCGTTGTGTCTTCGGTTTGTATTGCTATTGTAGTTTTTGTGTATTTTGCTCTTCGTGTAGTAGTACTTTTGAGTTTGTTTTTGTTCCTTACTCGTTGCTATTGTTGTAGTTGCTTGCTGAGACGTAGCATGGAATATTCGCCGTTTATTGCAGTCGCCGAGGTAAATTTCGACAACTTTTTCCATCGTTCGTCTTATGAACTTGAGGACTTATGGAATTTTCTTTATTGGTTGCTTGGAAGACAATTAAGGGGGTTTGCTTCTTGTTTTATTTTCTTACTAATACTAAATTTTTATTATCTGAATTGTTGGTTTCTTATTAATTAAAGTTCCATTGGTTTTTTGTTTACTTTTTTGTTGTATTTGTTAATAGCATCGAGTTCTTGAAGCGATTGATTCACTTTTTACTTTTTATTGATTTTAATTTAAAACATCCCATCAGGCACATAACACTCATCAGGCCCACTGCATTTGTATTTCCATGGGTAAGAGAAACCATTGCGATTTATTTATGTTTAATTTAGTTATATTTTTTGAACGAATACTCGCACATTCAAGAAGCTTCTGTTCGCTGAAAACACACTAAAATCAGAATTTTAAATTAGATATTGCGCTCAGATAACTCGGGCTTGCTTTTGCGTAGTATTTCGAGTATTTGGCGACGAAAATGCATTAAAATTAATCATGTTTTGTGTAAAGCCTTGGAATGGCCCAAACAAATTTTTTTCTTAATGCTATCCCCTAAATTAGTTATAAGGAAAAAAAAATATGTACTGTTCAATTCACTTTTTCTAAGGCGCATTCATTAAAGGTGGTGGCACTAGACCAAGGCGAATCTATTAAAGGTGGTGTTGTTTCTTTTTTCTTTCGCCGTGTCCATGTGGCTGTCGGCTCAGAATGAAACAAGGCGATTTCATTATTTGTTTTATAGTTTCTCAATACTTTGCTTTGACAATCAAGCGTACAGAACATTGTTGTTGGTCTAGTGTCACCACTTTTAATGAATGCGCCTTGCACTATACCATCAACAATATTTTGTACTTTTGATTGTCAACGAAAAGTATTGACAAAGTAAAGAACAAAGAATGAATTCGCTTGGTTTCACTCTAGGCTGACAGCCACATGGACACGGCGAAAGAAAAAAAGCAAATCAGCAGATTAACCGATATCTCCTTTAATAGATTCGTTTTGGTCGAGCTCCTCCTCCTATTTGTAGCGAGCATCTTGATGTTATTCGACAAATGATATTTTATGAGGAGCTCTTTCATGGCAGAAATACACTGGAAGGTTTGCCATTGCCTGCCGAGGGGCGACCGCAATTATAATAGAAAAAAACGTTTACTACTTTTTACGCACTCTACTTTTACCTACGTACGAATGGTAGTCACGCCCCATTCGGCTACAGCGCACATTCATACATACAAGAGCAAAACAAACATTTGTTAAAAAAAATAATTATTTAAACTACTTTTTATAGAGCTCCGGCTGAAATGTCAAGGCAGATATGCAATCGATGTGTGATGACTATTAAAATTCCGTATTAAAAAAATTCTACTTGATAAAATCTTTATTGAGAAATAATGTAAATGGTATTTTCGAAAGAACAGCCCAGATGTTGTTTTAAAATAAAACATGTAAAAATGTAGATTCTTCCAGATTTCACGATTTTTCTTGAAGTGAAACTTCTTAGGCGTAGATGGACGAGTGAAAATGGAAAGTGCAATTTCAAGGCCATGCAACGTTTTGTTCATTTTTGTTCCGCGAGAGATATATATTCTCTCTCTCTCTCTCATTCTCTCTCCCTCCCTCTCTCCCTCTTTCTTTGTCTGCCTTGAAAGTTTCACTTCTGTTATGTGTACTACGCTACACGCACTTTTTTTTATCAAAATACGGCTCTTAACAATTAGATGTGAAAAATGAAGTTCGGCTTCGGCCAAAAAAGTGCCGGAAATTCGGCAAAAAAATTCATGAAATTTTTTTTGCTACAAAAATTTTTATAAACTTTAAGTTTTCATTTTCTGTAGGAAAAATATCTTTGAAATATTCATCCGCTCCTTCATCGGGTGTGGCTAATAAGCAATTGTTCAGCTGTTTGCCGAGACGGTACTGCTAGAAAGGTGAAAATAACGACAAGCTATTGTTTTTACTTTAGAATATAAAGTTTTTCAACGCGTAAAACAGAACTCATGCTCTTTACCACCAGATACAAGGTACCAAGCTTTACCCTACCAAATATTAATGGACAAACCCTCTCACTTTCACCCAGTGCAAAGTACTTAGGGGTAATTTTGGACTCCAAACTTAGCTGGAAATTAAACGTCGAAGAACGGGTAAGGAAAGCTGAAATTGCTCTATATGCCTGTAAACGTATGCTTGGAAGAAGATGGGGTCTTCAACCTAAGCATACATTATGGTTGTACAAGGCGGTTATACGACCAATTTTATCGTATGGTTCGGTAGTTTGGTGGAAAGCTCTAGGGAGAGATTACAACATCAAATTACTCGGCAGAATACAAAGATCAGCCTGTGCAATAACGGTCGGCGCAATCAGATCATGTCCTAGGGAGGCTCTGAACGCACTGACACACGTTATTCCAATAGACCTACATATTAAGAAGACGGCAACCATGAGTGCATTTAGGTTAAACGAAGCGGGCCGCTGGAAAGAAAACACTTATGGTCATGCCAGTCTACTATTGCGGCAAACTCAGTTAACCTCGGTGAGGACTGACTACATCGTCCCGACGGTAACATTCAATAGGAATTTTGCCACTCTCTTTCCATCTAAGGAAGAGTGGAATAAGGGATTCTCATTAAACAACTTCGACACTACAGTCTATACAGATGGTTCTAAAATGGATTGTGGTGTTGGAGCTGGTATATATTCTCATAGACTTAAAATTGAAAAATCTGTGCGCCTCCCCAATACCTGCAGTGTCTTCCAGGCGGAAGTACTGGCAATTGGGGAAGCTTGTAGGCTACTAATCACAGACTTCTCTTTTAAGAGCAATATCGCTATTCTCTCGGATAGCCAAGCTGCAATCCAGGCACTGGATTCAGCGACTACAACCTCAATGGTGGTGGAACAAAGTAGGAATAGCCTTTCCACCTTGAGCGAAAAACATAATGTTACCTTAATCTGGGTCCCAGGACATCGGAATATTGAAGGTAACGAAAAAGCAGATGAACTGGCAAGAGGGGGATCTGCCATGAATAACGCTCTTGCAGAACCGGTATTCACGCCATTAGGTGCAGTCAAGAGTACAATTTCCCTAAAATACCTCCAAATGGCGGAGTGTAGATGGAGGGGCCAGACGAAATGCAAAATCAGCAGAACGTTATGGCCCACCTACAACCTTAAACAATCATCAATATTGTTAAACATGAAACGACGGGATGCCTGGAGACTAACGGCAGTCATAACTGGCTTTTGGTCTGTCGGAGAACAGGCAGCCAAAATGGGCATCCCTCACAACACATACTGTCACAGTTGCAAACAACCGGAGAAAAATAAACAATCTTCCATTTCCTCTGTGAATGCCCTGCCCTATGGAAGGACAGAATGTTAACCCTGGGCAAACCGCTGTTCGAGGAGCTCGAACAACTGTCTGGCTTAGATGTCAACAACCTAATAAGGTTCCTGAACCGCACAGACTGGGTATAGTCATGCCGTAAATAACAAGTTGGTAACGAGGATGTGGCAACAAAATGGTGCGGAAGCGCTAGTTGGATTCAGGATGAATCACCACTCTAACCAACCAACCAACCAAGTGTATTAAATAATTACTGAATGATTCAAACTTATATATACACCTTTTTTGCTTTTGACGTGATAACGTCTTATAATTCGATTTAACAGGCTGCACGCACGAAAAAATGTGTCGTTACCTTGCTCATTAGTGTTACCTTGCTCATATGTCGTTACCTTGCTCATTAGTGTTACCTTGCTCAGATGTCGTTACCTTGCTCATTGCCGTTACCTTGAATGAACTGCAAGCGAAAGCGCGGAACGAACGACAAAGCAAACAAAGCAAACGAACGGCAACGTTCGACATCTTGCTCTCTCCTACTTAAGTGAGCGTATATGTGTATGTATATGCGCATATGTACATATATAAATTCACGTATTTGTATTTGCATATGCCTTCTTATTGATTATTATTCATTTGATTTACTTGAAGAATTTAAAATAAAACCAAGTTTGTTAATAATACCTGTTGTTTTAATGTTATTATTATTTTTTGACGTGATAACGTCTTATAATTCTATGTAGCCGGCTGCACGCACCAAAAAATGCGTCGTTACCTTGCTTGAACAGCATGTTATGTTATGTTATGATATGTTATGTTATGTTATGTTATGTTATGTTATGTTATGTTATGTTATGTTATGTTATGTTATGTTATATTATGTTATGTTATGTTATGTTATGTTATGTTATGTTATGTTATGTTATGTTATGTTATGTTATGTTATGTTATGTTATGTTATGTTATGTTATGTTATGTTATGTTATGTTATGTTATGTTATGTTATGTTATGTTATGTTATGTTATGTTATGTTATGTTATGTTATGTTATGTTATGTTATGTTATGTTATGTTATGTTATGTTATGTTATGTTATGTTATGTTATGTTATGTTATGTTATGTTATGTTATGTTATGTTATGTTATGTTATGTTATGTTATGTTATGTTATGTTATGTTATGTTATGTTATGTTATGTTATGTTATGTTATGTTATGTTATGTTATGTTATGCTATGTTATGTTATGTTATGTTATATTATGTTATGTTATGTTATGTTATGTTATGTTATGTTATGTTATGTTATGTTATGTTATGTTATGTTATGTTATGTTATGTTATGTCAAAGTATATTATGTTATGTTAATGTTAACTCATTCTCTATATCCATACAAAATATAATAATAACAAATAAAATTAAAATTTTCTTTTGAAAAATGCAACCATTCAATCAGTATTTTCTTATGACGTTATCACGTTAA
This sequence comes from Anastrepha obliqua, assembly GCF_027943255.1. Classification (NCBI taxonomy): domain Eukaryota; kingdom Metazoa; phylum Arthropoda; class Insecta; order Diptera; family Tephritidae; genus Anastrepha; species Anastrepha obliqua. The sequence goes on along the minus strand of NC_072894.1, from coordinate 107,102,989 downwards.
ACTATCGTCAGTAAACCGACTTTACAGACAACCTCTTTTTCATTAATATAAACTCTGAATTTTTAAAAAGCTATTCTTTGTCCTTTTGTCCTCAATTTGCTTCTGCCTTTACAACCGTTGACCGGTCGTTCCCCAGTTATTTTCCATTAATCTGTAGCGCATACTGCAAATTAGGTGTAGACCGCATGTTATGAAATTTGAAACACTTCCACAAAGCGTACGTTCAGTGACTGACAAGTTCGTGTCACTGAAATATGATTCAGGACTGATTTGTAAAAGCGGAGTAGAACAAAATTTACGCTCTAGATTTAATTTTGTTTGCTTTTTTGTATTGAATAATTAGTATCAAAAGACGACGATTTATTTCGTACATCGTACTTTCCATTTCTATACCAAAAAATTATACTATTATTTATAATTCATCACTTATTGTTTCCTTTTTATTGTAAGGTTGCACCTTATGACTTTAACTCCAATTAACCGCTGTGAGTTAAAATACAGATGACACGATGAAACTAATGAGAGCCCCATGTAAATGAATTCTCACCACCGTTCCGTTCCGTAGTATCGTAGATCGTTGTTTCATCGTGTCAGCTGCGTACGTTCACGTTGGTGAGTGTGAGCAATATAAAGACTAAAAGAGAGAACTCCTATTACTATATAGCTAAACAAAATTTTCATAGATTACGATTTCTGTATTGGAGAGTTTAATTAGAATTCAAATGAAAAAAAATTGCATTAGATCTTAACTTTAGCCGATAGATCGCAAGGTTTTTCACAAAACGTATAAAATCTACTCCAATCGGAGCAAATTCACAACGCAAGGTAGTTAACAACCCTGTACCAGCTGCAACAAACAGCGGCGAAAATGCAATTGGATTTTTAACCGCGGGTAGAATTGGAAATGTGTAAACAAAAGAAAAATTGTGAAATCTGTTTTAGCTAAATTAACTTGAAAGAAATGGTACGAATTCGTGGCGTAAAATGTGCCATTTCCACCGATGGCCATTTATTAAGCGGTGAAGGCGTGCTAATTACAAATCCAAAATTGTTGGAATTTGCGCGCAAGCGTAGAGTAGACTACCGACCCGAAAATCGTGTTTGTGCAAAATGTGCCAAAAGCTTGGAACAAATATACGAATATAAAATAAAGCGCGCCATAGAAAAGAAAAATCAACGCAAATCACTTACAATATCATCTTCATCCTCGCTGGACGACTTTGATCACTTGGTGTATCGTACGCCCCGGACGAAACATTTGCGTGACTTTGTGAAACAAAATGCACCATTCGAACTGCGGGGTCCTTCACAGGAACTAATAGAAGTTGAAGAGAAAGAAAAAGAAAATCAAGACAACAACACCAGTGTACCAGCTATACCACCGTTGAATATAAGCGATAATACCATAATTAGCGTAGGTGCGGAGCAACATACCCGCGCGCCATCGCCAGCCGCTTACGAAGTCTTGTCAATCAGCAGAGATAGTCCTGAAAATGCAACACTTGACTTGAGACCATCAACCAGCAACGCGGAAAATAACCAAGTCAATGAAGAACCACAACAAAACAATCCACTAGGATCAACAGCCTGGCGCAAGCCATTGGAACCAGCAAAGCGTAAAACGGTACGCTTTGACGTGCAGTTACAAGAAGATCAATCATCAGCGACTCACACAGCACTCCAATACGACGTGACGGCGAATTTATCGGCATCGACAACTACCGACGATGAAGACTTCATGCCAAGTTTGAATGCGATGAATGGTACACGTTTGCCCCATGTGCAGCCAATACCAAGACGCAGACAATTCCAGCACGCCATACCAACGGTGCAGGATATCTATATGCAAGGGATCACAGGAGGTTAAATTAGACAACAGAAGAAGTTTATTGTTCGTTAGAAAAATTAGTAATAAGTTAAAAATTATCATTAGACAACTGTTATATTCAAATTCAAAAGTTTATTTATTTGGACGTGTAATTCGCGTAATTATGAAAAGTAGTTTATATTTATGTGTAGAAAATTATAATTGCGAATAAAGTGATCAGTTTCGATTGAAATACGAACGAGCGCTATCAAGACTTCTAAAAATTAAAATAAAAAAAAAAATAAAAATATTTTGACCGCATGCCCAATTAAATGAAACTGGCAAAAAAAAATGAAATCGCCAAGCAAAAAAAGGAAATTGTGTAAAAGGCATTTTTCTATTTTACCATAGTTTGTCGCCACACTATTGTTCACCGTTTAAATTGGCAGCTGGTTAAGCAGCTAACAAAGGATGAAAAATGAGTTTTTTATTTCATAGTTTTTTGGCATTTTTCCGATTTTTTATTAGCATAGTTTTTTAGCGGTGCAGTTCTGTTTTTCCAGTTCATTGTCTTCTTTGTAGACGCTCATGCAGTGTTCGTTTTAAATTAGAATACAATGGTTATATTGACTATGCCTTACATACAGCACTCAGTTATCTTAAGTTTATGAATGAATTTTTTATTGCAAAATTTTAAAGAGATGCTGCTCTTGATAAAAAATCAAAGGGGCATAATTTTGAATATTCATTTAATTCAATTAATAGTCTAAAAATACAGTATTTCTTACAGACTATGAAAACAGATTAATACTAAATTAATTAATCAAAGTAAAACTAAACTTATAATTAACTAGCTTCAATAGTAATGAGTAAAAGAAAAAGATAAAATTTCTTATAACTTACAAAGAGGATTAATTCATTTTAGGAAGTCAAGAAATACACAGTTTCTTACTAACTACATAGAACTAAGAGTATTTATATAGAAGTAGTTGACAAAATTAAAGCTTATTAAACTAAAATTAACAGAATATATTAGCTAATTATGTAAGTAATAATATTCAGTGACGGACATAAGTATAGGCACAATAACGACAATGGAATAAAAATCAAGTTTTGCAAATCAACAATAACAAAAACTGTTTATTCCAGATAAGTTACACATACTCATACATTTTAGTTAAAAAATCCAGTTTTAGTTTCTGAAAATTTACAGTGCTTAAACAATAAATTAAAATAAAAGTAAAAGTAAAAGTAAAGCAATATTTGCTGGACAAAAGTATAGGCACGGTTCTTTTATATGTTTAAAATACACTTAAATGTTAGTACTTCGTTGGAAGGCCTTTTTGTTTTAAGGGATTAGGTGGGTTTGAAAATTTCAAAAAATCGAATGTTGTTTTTTTGTCTCATTAAATAGTACAGTATGTTTAAAATACTCTCCTAAAATTTTAAGTCAATCCGAGTAAAATTCTAAGAGATAGACCCTTCAGAAGTTCCGCCCATTAGGCCACGTCAGTTGAGCGCTTCGCTCGTATACGTGTTTATCTCAAAAGTCGGTGGACACGATATCTCGAAAAGTTATGAAGCGATTTAGTTCAAATTTTGTACAAATCTTTGAAATAACATTATCTAGTTATTGAACGAAGGATTTTTTTTTTTGTTAATTACAACAATTTTTTTTTAACCAATGTATGTCGAAAATTTCACTAAAAAATGTGTTTTTTTGGTTCAAAGCCTGTCATAAATTCAAATTTTGTTTTTTTTTCCTTCGTACAACAACGAGATTTATCCATGTACTAACGAAATCCGTTTGGTTTTCTGATTTTAGATGAACCAATAATGAGCTATGCTGTCCACGGCAAGAGCATTTTTTTTTTTGAGACGTCAAGGAAGATGAGGTAGGGGAGGGGGCCCAGTTGTGACGCAGGCCCAGTTGTGACGCAGCTAAATATTTTTGACATGCGGTATGAAAATGACAGTTTGAGCCCTGCCAATCATGTTCGTTTGACGTTCAGCAGTTTTTGTGCAGACACCAACGTTAGTAGTCGCATTGTGTATACACGCACCAAACATCGTGTTGAAAATCGTGCGAAAAAGTTATTTTGATTTTTTTCAAAGTACCAAAATTTTGTGAAATTAACAGTGAAAAGGCGAGTGTAATGCATCAAAATATTGTATTTGCCGTATATTTTGTGATTCTATATGGATTTATGTGATTATGTGGTGTCTATAAAAAACTTGCTTGTCATACACAAAATAGCATCGTGACCCGGTTGTGACTCAGCGGGTGGCCCAGTTATGACGCACCTTTTTTTTGCACTACGATCATATAGAACTGCCGAATTCCTACATTTGTGTTGTTGTTTAAAAAAAACCAACTGCCAACTCGATCAATTGCAACGTATGCAAGCGTCCAGTTCATTTGAAGTGCGCCAACATGCAGGCAAGTTATTTCACTTGCAAACACTGCGAAAGTGACGTGGACGACGACTAGGAATATTTAGATGACGATGATGAATAAAAATCGTTGTCATTTATGGCCATTGAAGGACATTTTCTTTTGTATTTTTCATTATTTTTGCCATTGAAAGCCTTCAAAATAAATAAATCATTAAATCACAACAATTGGTGTGACATTCCTTTCATATTTTCTCATTTCCAGTAAATTTCTTGAGGTGCGTCACAACTGGGCCACTTTCTTTTTGTCCTAAAAAAAGTTATCCTGAAAAAATTTGTTCCAAAATTTTTTGAGTAACTCAAATAAACATACTTTCTTTGGAGAAAAGTTGCGTTTGGTTAATAGTTAAATGTTAAACTTCTTCATTTTTCAATTTGCGGAACTGAGGAAAAAATTTTAATTTTTTTCAAAACCCGCATCACAACTGGGCCCCCTCCCCTACCAACGGCTGAGTTTTCGAAATTTTTAAATAAAAATTTCCCAAAATACTGTTTATATATGTATCTTAGATACAGTGAATTGCTTAAATAAAATATATGATTTTATATACTAAAAAAAAAAAAATAGTCAAAATCTTCTTTTTTTCAACCTCTGAAACCCACTTTCAATCTATTCGTCACTGAGTGCACTAATTTTTTCGTAAATTCTTCGTCAATATTAAGCCATTCTTCTTTTTAAGTTGCTTTCAATTCAGGCTTCATGGAAATCGCAAATTTTCTGGCTCGTCGTTCCAATTCCTCCCACAAGTGCTAAATAGAATTGAGATCCGGAGACTGTGGGGGAGTGCGGCACAACATGTGGTAAGCAAGCCACATCTTTACATCTTGCGCCGTGTGCTTAGGGTCATAGTCATGCTGGAATGTGAAGGAGTTTGGTAGATTCTACTGATCTGCACTTTTTTTGAGATTTTCTTTCAATATGTTTAAATAAACTGATTTGTCCATTAGACCTTCAATAAATACAAGCTCCTCCATACCTGCAGCCGACAAGCAACCCCAAACCATTAATCCTCCACCACCGTACTTCACACTGGGTGCTGGATTTTTTGCAGCGTAAGCTCTGTTACGTTTTCGCCACACAGTTATGCGGCCGTCTGAACGAAAAAAGTTAAATTTGCCTACATCTGAAAACGATATATTGTCCCAGTAGCTATAGAGGCTGGTTTTCAAATTGTTTTGCACATGGCATCCTTTTCTTTTGGTTGGTTGCGGATATGCAGGGTTTGCGCCTAGCCACACATGCTTTGTACCCAGCCTAATGCAACTGTTTTGGCATGGACTTCTTTGCCAAAATCTTGTTTTACCTCCGCCGCGATCTGGGTTGATGTAATTTTCGAATCAATTTTCACTTTTCACACAATTTGAAATCGCTCTCGGTCTATAATTTTCGCGGACGACCACTTCGCTGCGAACTTGTGAAATTCGTTTGCCCTTTGAACCGGTTTACAATGCATTTTCTTAAAGTATAATATCTTAAAAATATTGTGTGAAAATTTGAAGTCTATCCGTCAAATACCTTTCGAGTTGTTCAACAATTAACAAAGGGCACTCGGCGCAAAACTTTGAATGCGTTTTTCTCAAAACTATGTTTTTTGAACTGGTGATCACTGTAACTTAAAAACCGCTTGGTAAATTTCAATAAAATTTAAACTGCTTTTGAAAAACATAAAAAACTCATGACTGATCGAATTTTTTTTTTTTTTTTAATTTCGATTTTTTTTAACAATTAATTGTCGGTTTTTTTCTCGAAAATCTAAAAAATATTTCCTGAGGCCGCCATATTGTTAATTTTGAAAAAAACTTCAATCAAGCACAGTACTATCTATTAATAAAACTATTTTTTCTTGCCCGATTCATTTTAGATGAATCTCCAAGGACTTCTGATAATCGCCGCAAGGGACTACTGGCGAAACGGACTGCACACAAACAGCGATAACTTTTACAATTATTATTATTATTTTTCTTTTTTTTGGAAATTTTACTTAAGTCAAGTCGAAACACGATATATTAATGCTATAGTTTTATTTTTGTAAAATAAAGCAATTGACTAGCAAAAGAAATTATTGAAAATCATCATTTTTTCAGGCCTCTGACTACCCCTAACCCCTTAAAGAGCAGTCACTAAATAATACAACAATTATTCAATAACGTGCACATTTAAGTGTCATTCATATAACCTGCATAACAATTTTATCTATAGAAACCCCCTTTATGACCATAAACAATTTTACTTTATTCCATAGACATACATGTGTATGTAAGTGCGTACATATGTATGTGTGCACTTATTGTATGCATCTATCTTGCATTTGTAAGTGCACGGAAATTCTTGTAAGATGTAATTAAAATAATGTATATCTGATTACCACATTATCAATTAAAAATAAACGCCACATTATGTAAATAATATTGTATGTAATTATTTACAACAGATGGCGAGTGATTTCGTGTCATACATGCCTGCTCATTACACATGCATAGGCTTCCATACAAAACTACGGGCATGCACAAACACGTATACACACAAAGATCCCACTTATAGCAGGCACGAGTATGCACACGATGCTTGGCAAATACCACAGCCGGATATCAACACGCATACATACACATTTTGCCACTATTTTTCCCCTCTCGATTTCATACGCAGATAGCGACCGGAGAAGCATCCTCCAGCATAATAACCACTTCAGCAGCGCTACAGCTAAACATGGCGGCGGTTTGCCGTTGGAAAGGGGCCGATGGGTGCCGAGTGGGTGCTGTCGCTGTTCTAAATCACTGGAATCGTATAAATTGCGTATGTTCATACGTGCGTGTGTGTCTGTTAATGTTGTTTATATATTTATGTGCATATTAATGAAAGAAAAACAGAAAAAATTCAATAACGATACGCGAAAAAAACGCTTGATAATTAAAGCTCGCAAAAGTATGCTTCATATTTACATGCATTCATACAGTACATGTGTGTGACTCATGCCGTGATATCATCCACTCCTCACACTGGGGGAAATACCGGATGCGATTGGTTTCGAATTGGTATCCTTTTGATGAATTCGGTAGCAAAACTAGTTTCCATTCAAGAAAAAGGGGAATTTCAGTCATTAACTATTTTTCGAAGCGTCTGATCTTTCCGCCTGCAAGAACGACCAAACCAAAGGTATCCAAAGGATTATGTTTGCTGAATTATGTTTGTGATAACGGAGACAACAGCGTGCCCGTGTAATACCCGTTGAAAGTTTTTATGTTCTCCCTGCCTAAATATTGAATAATAGCCCTTTTAGATATATATTTACCGCATAATTTTTGTAAATACATGCAATGACGCGTATACTTTTTACTTGACGTTTACACGGAACTGCTTTGCAAAGACAATAACAATACGCTCACACTTTTTCCTTAATACATTCATAATTATCTCATTGTTTTCGTCACTGTCTATGGTTTTTGAAAGACAGTAGATTTGGCAAATAAGTTGACCTAACTGGGCAATTCGGCGACGTTTCGTTGTAATTCACGGAATAAAGTGAAACCTAATCACAAAAATCATTGGAATCAGTGGGGCGCTTCGAACGACTCCTACTCTGGCGCTCAACGCAATGTTAAATGTGGTACCCGTAGACATCGCAGGCAGAATTGACGCCTCGCGTACCGCAATCAGACTGAGGGACTGGAGCTATAAGCTTAACCTCACTTATGTGCACTCAAGCATTCTCAGAAACTTCGAGTTCATCCCTCTGTCAACGGATCAGTGTATACCCTCGTTTAGTCCAACCGGAACCTTCTCCACTCATATTCCGTCAAGGGAAGAGTGGAGGGAGGGCTACACTTGGGGATGGATCGAAGTTGGAAGGAAAGGTTGGCGGAGGAGTCTTTTGCGAGGAGCTCCCCATCAGCCTCAAATTCAGGCTACCGGACCACTGCAGTGTGTTCCAGGCAGAGGTAGCCGCAATCAAGAAGGCAGCCGATTGACTGCTCAAATGCGTATTAACGGTCAAGAAAGTAAATATTTACTCCGACAGCCAAGCGGCAATAAGGGCCCTCGGGTCTACGACGGTGCATTCGGAATTGGTCAAGGAATGCTTGACCTCGATTTCGACTGCGTCCGAATTCTTTATCATCAGCCTCATCTGGGTTCCTGGTCACAGCAACATTGCTGGAAACTGTGAGGCGGATGAGCTGGCCAGACAAGGGACATGCGAGGTGATTTCCCCGCGAAGGGAGAGAATTGGAATCCCCCTGACTACCTGCGGTCTGCTCCTGGAAAGATGGGCATCGCACCAACTCAGCGAACGCCGGGCAAGTACACAAACGTGTAAGGTCGCGAAATCCTTCTGGCCACGTGTGGACCGCAGGCGCTCGGGCGAGCTTCTGAGGCTGACAAAATAGCAGCTCTCTAATCTCGTGGGTTTTCTCACAGGACACAATGCGCGAGGAATGCATGCTGTGAGACTTGGAATCACCTCGAGTCCTTTTTGCGCTGGATGTATGGAGGATGAGGTGGAATCATCTCAGCACCTTCTCCTTAGCTGCCCTGCTCTGGCGGGGCTAAGATCTAGGCATCTTGGCTCCTACTTCTTTGTCACGCCTGCTGATATAGCTGGCGCTGACATTAAAAATCTGATGAATTTCATCAGCAGCATAAAGCGGTTGACGCAAACATAGTCATTGTTCGTAATCCGCACGCTCCCAAGTATCCCAGCACCACCTCCCCCCGCCCTCTCCCTGTATCCCATTGGTCTTTCTCTCCCGCCTCACCCCTCCATAATGGCATCACAAAGGACGAATCCTTCTTCGTCCAAGTGTGCCCATTCCCTGGGCAACCATATCAACCTAACCTAACCTAATCACAAAAGAGCGCGTAATTCCGAGAAATTTCTTTTAATTTGGAGATTTTGGTAGCTGCTATTAAAATGTTATTATAATTAAATATTTAATTCACTCTGATTAGCTAGTTTTAAAACCCGAAAACCGGATAATTGCTTTGCACGAAAAATAAATCGATAAACGGCTTATGCCATTGCCGTTAAATTATTGCAAATATCTTCTTTTCTTAATACTTTCCTCTGCGTTGGAAAGATCAGGTGAAGAAGGACTTGTCTTCACTCGTTACTACATTTTTATACTACTAAGAGCGTTATAAATGACATATTTTATACGAGTGCAAATCTGACCCCTAACAGATTGAAATCGCACTAGTTTTGGAGCACACATTTTTCACACTACTCACCACCACCTGGTAAGTAATGAAATACATACGGGCGTATGCCCACTTGCACAATACTGTACATAGTAAAAGCAAAAATCCTGCCACGTACATAATTTTGCGGCGCATGCTAAGCTGATGCATACCCACCCACATTTGTACTTGCAGTTCACTGTGCTGGTCATTTCTAAAGTTTAATCCTTAGTCGATGGCAGTTATAGTCTCATTAGATCAGTGAGCCACCGTTGACGAGCTAACGTTGACTTTTACTGGCAGTGATAGCAGGGCTCCGATTAATCGGTTGAATGATTTTTGATATTTAACTTGAATGCATTGGATCCATTCACACTATGAAGGTAAAAAAATTGAATGAAGCAGATAAATTGTTTACTTTCCAACTAACAAAGATTCTGAACTTAAATGTCAATTAATCTATATTATGTTTCGCGTTCTTTTCAGATTCCCGTGTGAGCAAAGGGCGAAGAGCACATAAGTATGCCCTGATTGAGACCTTAAAGCACATAAAGGGGTTTTCAATGGGAACATAACCTAAAGCAGAGTCTAAAATGGGGTGTCGATGCTCGAAAGCATCTAGTAGCTTCAATTCTTTAGTTTAAGATTGTACAGGGTCCGGCACTCGAAGTAGGTATAACCAATTAAAAGGGCCATAAATTTAGTTTGGAAAATTACTTTTATTCAATTCAAATTAAAAAATATGTGAAAATAATACTAAATTAAGAATCAATTTACTTTTGCTCCATATGACCACCTTTTGCCTTGACTAAGACCTCGCAAGCTGCCCGAATGTGATTTGCAGGTATTTTGGCCCACTCGCGGGCAATGGCTTATTTCAACGCCTCGAGACTGGTTAATCTTTGAGTTCGGACCTTGCTCTCCAAAATGACCCAAAGAGAATATTCCATCGGATTCGCGTCTAGTGAATTTGAGAGCCATTGTGTGGACGTAGTAGTAATTCTTTATTTATTTATAAATATTGCATCTTACATTTCAATAAATACATAAAGAAATAAATAATAAATTTCTGGCAATAACAATGTTGTCTGTCGCAGTGCAAAAATTAATCAAAAATTAAACTCTGCAATAAGAAAATCTGTATAGCGTAAGGCTGAGTATATAAAGCAAGTTAGTCTTTTCCGATTGTGGCCATTCTTCTTCTTCTTAATTGGCGCGATAACCGCTTACGCGATTTTGGCCGAGATTAACAAAGCGCGCCAGTCGTTTCTTTCTCGTGCTAACCGGCGCCAATTGGACACACCAAGTGAAGCCAAGTCCTTCTCCACCTGATCTTTCCATCGCAGAGGAGGCCTTCCTCTTCCTCTACTACCACCAGCTGGTACCGCATCGAATACTTTCAAAGCCGGAGCGTTTGTATCCATTCGGACGACATGACCCAGCCAACGTAGCCGCTGGATCTTTATTCGCTGCGCTATGTCTATGTCGTCGTAAAGCTCATACAGCTCATCGTTCCATCGTCTGCGATATTCGCCGTTGCCAACGTGCAAAGGTACAAAAATCTTACGCAGAATCTTTCTCTCGGATGTTGTCATCGTCCAAGCTTCTGCGCCATACGTTAGGACGGGCATGATGAGAGTCTTGTAGAGTGTTAGTTTTGTTCGTCGAGAGAGGACTTTACTGCTCAATTGCCTACTTAGTCCAAAGTAGCACTTGTTGGCAAGAGAGATTCTACGTTGGATTTCAAGGCTGACATTGTTATCGGTGTTAATGCTGGTTCCTAAATAGACGAAGTCTTTTACAACCTCGAAATTATAACTGTCTACAGTGACGTGGGTGCCGATACGCGAGTGCGCCGACTGTTTGTTTGAAGACAGGAGGTACTTCGTTTTGTCCTCGTTCACCACCAGGCCCATTCGCTTTGCCTCTTTATCCAGTTTGGAGAAGGCAGAACTAACAGCGCGGTTGTTAAGGCCGATGATGTCAATATCATCGGCATACGCCAGCAATTGTACGCTCTTATAAAAAATTGTGCCTGAGCGATTAAGTTCTGCGGCTCGTACGATGCTCTCCAACATCAGGTTAAAGAAGTCACACGACAGCGAGTCACCCTGTCTGAAACCTCGTTTGGTATCAAACGGCTCGGAGAGGTCCTTCCCAATTCTGACGGCGCTGCTGGTGTTGAGCAACGTCATCTTACATAGCCGTATTAGTTTTGCGGGAATACCAAATTCAGACATCGCGGCATATAGGTAACTCCTCTCCGTACTGTCGAATGCAGCTTTGAAGTCGACGAAAAGATGGTGTGTGTCGATTCTCCTTTCATGGGTCTTTTCCAAGATTTGGCGTATTAAGAATATTTGGTCGATGGTAGACTTTCCAGGTCTGAAGCCACACTGATAAGGTCCAATCAGTTGGTTGACGGTGGGCTTCAGCCTTTCACACAATACGCTGGCTAGAACCTTATAGGCGATATTTAGAAGGCTAATCCCGCGGTAATTGGCACAAATTGCAGGATCGCCCTTCTTGTGGATTGAGCAGAGCACACTTAAACTCCAATCGGCAGGCATGCTTTCATCCGACCATATTTTGCACAGAAGCTGATGCATGCACCTTACCAGCTCCTCGCCGCCATGTTTGAATAGCTCACCCGGTAGTCCGTCGGCGCCCGCGGCTTTGTTGTTCTTTAGCCGCATTATCGCTATTCTCACTTCGTCATGATCGGGTAGCGGAACGACAATTCCGTCGTCAACGATTGGGGTATCGGGATCTTCACTTTCTCGGTGACATGCGCAGCTGTCACTGTTTAATAGGTTCGAGAAGTGTTCCCTCCATAATTTAAGATTGCTCTGTACGTCAGTCACCAGTTCGCCGTCTTTGTTCTTACAGGAAAACGCCCCGGTCTTGAAACCTTCTGTAAGCCGCCGAACTTTCTGGTAGAATTTTCGGGCGTTGTTCCTGTTGGCCAGCATCTCAAGCTCTTCGCACTCACGTATTTCGGCCTCTCGTTTCTTCTTTCGGATAATACGTCTCTCTTCCTTTTTCAGCTCTCTGTAGCGATCCCACATGGCTCGCGTTGCGCCCGATCGCAGCGTGGCTCTATAGGCGGCATCCTTTCTTTCTGCGGCAGCATGACATTCCTCGTCGTACCAATTGTTTTTTCGGGCTCGCCGGAATCCGATTTCTTCTTCGGCGGCGGTACGTAGAGAACGAGAAATGTTGATCCATTGTTCGTGGATGCCGGTTTGTTGGGCAGTACTCTCTGAGAGCAGGAGTGAGAGTCGAGTGGCGAATTTTCTGGCTGTACAGCCTTACTGGTGGGATAATTATTATGTGCGACTTGAGTAAGGTCACCTTGAAATTTTCAAAGAGTCGTTAGTTTTTTACTTAAGAGTTTCTAAATAATTATAAAAGTTATGATTTTTTGAAGACAGCGCTGCATAAGAGCTGTTTGCCTTCTTTTGCGTTTTTCTCGAAACCACAGCGAGCACGAGAACTCAAATAGTTTTCTAAAATTTTACACAAATGTTATTAAATACGAGTACTTCATACAAAGAGCAGCGTAGGACTTTTTCAACTCGTTAATTTAAAAGATTTGCTTACATTTTTTGACAAACCGCTGCTATTTCTCTTTTCGCAATCATCAAAAGGGCCGCCGAAGATTTCACTGCACCGCTCGATTATTATTCCCACCTTGTTGTACGGTACTAAAACCTAGTCACTCAGGAATACGGATAAACAGTAGCTGCTGGTTTTTTGAAAAGAGAAATCTTTGGCGCGATATGTGATAAAGGCGAATGGTGGAAGGGCTACAATCATAAACTCGGAAAACTGAAGGTGCACCCATCTGTGATAACCCCAATAATACAGACTGAGATGGACAGGTCACATCTTATGTGCTAATACCGATTGCCCACTCCAACAAATACGCTTTGGAAAGTGCCACCGACATGGAAGAACCCACCACTCAGATGGTATAGATGAAGACGCAGGTTTTTTGAGATTTTGGGCATAGAGGGTGCAGGCTCGAAATCGCTACAGCAACCAAAGACCCGACCAGGATTGTCCAGCCAACAATGATTGTTTTTTGTTTTTTTTTTTTTCAAAAACAGCCACGTCGCATAGTGCTGCGGCTCCATATAAAAAATGGGCAAAAATAGGAAAATAGCTGAATTTTGCTAAAAATGTGTTCCTTAATGGATTAGAGTACGCTGAACGTAAAAAAATTAGATTTTCATAGCTTTTATATTTTCGGAGAAATTAAAATAAAGCTGTGTATGTAGAAGATGCCTGTCCCATGCCTTGAATGGAGGTTCTTCTAGAACTCACATCTCTACACATTCATAGCCAATGCCAAGCGAGTCGGGCTATCCTAAGTACACCAAGACTATCATTGGCTCAGTTTTATCAAACCCTTCAAGACTGAAATGTGTGCTTTGAAGTTTACTACAAGTAGTAGAAATATGAGTGAAAAATATCTACCTCCAATCTCTCTCTATATATATATGTACATAAAGGTTGTCAAAAAAGTCTTGCGGTATTTTTATTGAATTTTCATTTGTTCATAAAATTGGTTATAATAATGCGATTTAAGTCAAATATGCGCCGTTTTGTTCGATGACGAGTTCCCAACGAGATGCCAACTTCACAATGCCCCTCTTATAGAAGCTCGCTTCCCTATTGTCGAAAAACTCGAGAGCCAATTTTCACAGGACTCTCTTGTGGACAACTTCCGACTACCAAGCTCGTTCGCCATGGACAGAAATAGGTGGTAATCACTTGGTGCGAGATCCGGACTATACGGTGGATGCAAAAGAACCTCCCATCCGAGCTCCCGGAGCTTCTGGCGCGTCACCAAAGATGTGTGTGGCCTGGCGTTGTCCTGATGGAAGACAATTCGGCCTCTGTTGATCAAAGATGGCCTCTTCTGCATGAGTGCTGCATTCAAGCGGTCCAGTTGTTGGCAGTACAGGTCCGAATTGAGCGTTTGGCCATAGGGGAGCAGCTCATAGCGGATGATTCCCTGCCAATCCCACCAAACACACAGAAGAACCTTCCTGGCCGTCAATCCAGGCTTGGCCACCGTCTGGGCAGCTTCACCGCTTTTCGACCACTACCGTTTGCGCTTCACGTTGTCGTAAGTGACCCACTTTTCATCGCCAGTCACCATCCGCTTCAAAAACGGGTCGATTTTGTTGCGATTCAGAAGCGATTCGCATGCATCCATACGGGCAAAAATGTTTTTTTGCGTCAAGTCGTGTGGCACCCATAACTCGAGCTTCTTTTTGAATCCAAGCTTCTTCAAATGGTTTATAACGGTTTGATGACTCATGCCCAGCTCTTGGCCGATGCTACGGCTGCTACTACAATGATACTGGTAGTATTGCAAATCGCTATGGAAAGTGAAGGCTCGACTTGAACGAAATCCACGTCGAAGTGGAAGAAAAATTACCAAAGAACTGAAAATATCGCAAGACAGCATTCGACGCATATTGAAAAATGAGCTCAAGGTCAAGGCTTACAAGTTCCAAAAAGCACACGATCTTTCACCCCAGAAAAAAAAAAGTTCGGTGCGAAAGAGCAAAGGAGTTGTTGCGCTTGCACAAACGTAGCGAATTTCCTAGCGTTGTGTTTTCTGATGAAAAAAATTTCCCAATTGAGCAGTGCATAAACACTCAAAACGATCATGTTTACTTGACCGAACGCTCATACGAGAATTTGAGCCTACGTATGGCCAATCGAAGCAATTTCCCATCGCAAGTAATGGTTTGGGGCGCAGTGACCGCTGATGGACGCTCTCCAATCGTTTTTATCGAGTCTGGTGTCAAAGTGAATGCGACTTATTATCGGGAAAATTTTTTAGAAGCTGCTTTAGAGCTTTGTGGACACGCAAACATTTCGGTCGTAGACCATGGACGTTCCAACAGGACTCGGCACCGTCTCATAAAGCTCGTGTGAACCAAGAATGGTTAAAAAATCATGTTCCACACTTCATTTCGTCCACACAATGGCTTTCGAATTCGCCAGTCGCAAATCCGATGGACTCTTCCATCTGGTCCATTTTGGAGAGCAAGGTGAGGACTAAAAAATATGCCAGTATGGATGGGCTGAGAAAAGCGATTATACGAGAATGGGACAAAATACCTCAAGATCACATTCGTGCAGCATGCAACTAATTTTTTGACCGTTTGAAGGCTATAGTCAAGGCAAAAGGTGGTCATATCGAGCTAAAGTGAATATATTTTAAAATTGTAATCATTTTTGAACAATTTTGTCTTTGAAATCAATAAAAACTAATGTCACACAAAAAAGTTAAAGGTAGTTAAAGTTAATTTTGGTTTCACCGAGATTCGAACCTACGTTCTCTCTGTGAATTCCGAATGGTAGTGACGCGCCAACCTATTCGGCTACGACGGCCGCCCGCCAATAGTTTCGTAAAAAAATATATACACGAGGGGTGCCTTTTATATTTCGGGATTTGGGAACCCTGGTGTTGCAATCTGGCAACTGACAGCTGTATCGCAAAGTTTGACATTTTTTGGCTTTTACGTACTCAGAACGTTTTGAAATACCAGCGCTATTTGTGTTGTTTACAGTAACTTAAAAGATTCATCTCGGTCCAAAAATGGAATTAAATCGTAAACATTTTCCTCCGATTATTTTTTACAACTTTCGACGTGGATTAACTCAGCAACATTGCATGGATGAACTTAATTCATTTTTTGGCGATGAAGCTCCATCAAGGACCAGTGTTTATCGATGGTATGGTGAATTCAATCGTGGTCGTAGTTCACTCTAAGACGAATTTCGTGAAGGTCGCCCAAAATCAGTTGTTGTTCCGAAAACCATTGATGCTGTGCGCGAACTGATATTGCAAGATCGTCATGTGACCTATCGTGAGGTTGAGACAATCTTAGGCATTAGTGGGACCAGCATACATTCAATATTGCATAAACATTTGACTGTCAAAAAAATTTGTTCGCGGTGGATCCCACACAATTTGTCAATCGCTCAAAAAAAAGGCTCGTGTCGATTGGTCGAAGGAATTGCTCAAAAAATACGATCGCGGGACTTCGAAACACGTCTATCACATCGTGACAGATGATGAATTTTACGCGTATGAGCCCGAAAATAAAGAGCAGTCGACTGTATGGGTGTTTCAAGATGAGCCAAATCCAACAAAAGTTGTTCGCGCACGAAGCACTTCCAAGCAAATGGTCGCCTGTTTTTTCGGAAAAACTGGACATGTCGCAACCGTACCACTAGAACAACGCAGAACAGTAAATTCTGAGTGGTACACAACCATTTGTTTGCCAGTTGTCTTCCAAGAAATTAGGAAAACCAATCGCCAAAGACGGATCACTCTTCACCAGGACAATGCGAGCTCTCACACATCGGCTCAAACAACTGCATTTTTGAGCACCCAAAACATCGAATTAATGGGTCATCCGCCGTATAGTCCTGACTTGGCACCGAATGACTTCTTTTTATTGCCGTACGTAAAAAACAAACTGAGAGGTCAATGTTTTTCGACACCTGAAGAAGCGATTGCGGCATTCAGAATGCATGTTTTGGAGGTACCTCATTCAGAATGGCAAAAGTGCTTCGACAATTGGTTCAAACGAATGCAAAAGTGTATAGATCTTCATGGAGAATATTTTGAAAAACAATAAAGTGGTTTTCGATGATTAAAATTTGTTTTTGTTCTCTAATCCCGACATATAAAAGGCACCTCTCGTATTTGTAGCCGTTAAATTTTCATGCCATCAGGATGTTCTTACCTCTTACGTGTAAATTTGTTATGTCTCTATTGTTTCATTCACCTTAAACCCATCCCTTTTCGCTTTTTAACTTTAACCTGCATCTTAATAGAATAAAACAGCATTAATGGATCGATACTATCCGATTCCTCTCTGCTGATCCGTAAAGCAAGCAACGAACAGTGCTACAAAATGGGTACATAGTTAGTCCAACTAGCCAACATCGTCCATCCAGGTATACAGCAATGACAACAACGACATTTATATGCTCTGCATTCGCCTTTGTTATTTGTATTTTTATGTTTTTTTTTTTTTTTTTTTTTTTTTTTTTGGCTTTTTTGTCTTTTTTGCAGCACTCCAAGCCATTGTGTTGCGAACATTGTCACCGGCATTTGCTTTTATTTATTGATGAATTGTTTTGTTTTCTGCTGCTGTCAAGGCAAAGTGTGAACCAAACAAACAAGCAAAACTGAACTTTTTACCATTACTTCCACTTTCACATACATGCAGATGCATGCATGTGTTTTGCA
This sequence comes from Anastrepha obliqua, assembly GCF_027943255.1. NCBI lineage: Eukaryota > Metazoa > Arthropoda > Insecta > Diptera > Tephritidae > Anastrepha > Anastrepha obliqua. Next base: position 107,085,265 of record NC_072894.1, on the reverse strand, counting down.
TGGTTGACATTTATCATCTTGTAACGACAACCTACCGAAAAACCTACACGTTCGGGATTATCTGTGATTTTGTGAATGCATATGTGAAGCACGTAGTCTCGGACCGCAGGATTTGTTCCAGCGCAAAAACAGATATGGCTTAAACCACAAATACTTGTTACCACATTCGGGATGTTTCTGTGGTGAGTGGTGAGTGCAATTGTTTTTTTTTTTGTTCAAATCCAGAGTTATGCACTCAACTGTGTGTGTGTTGATTATTCAACCATTTCTGAGATTTGCAAGGATATGATGCAGCTGTGTTATATGACTTGTTTGAGTGCATGTAGGCGCTTTATAGCAAATTAATTTAGAAAAGCTTTCATAAACACATTAAAAATTCAGTTTATTTTAGGCTTTTCGCCCACTATGCATTTAATCTGAATGAAAACTAATTTTTAAAGGTGGGTCTAGTAGGGAACCGCCTAACCAAAAAAAACAAAAAAAAAAAAAAAATACAGCATAGGATTAGAAGGACGCTAAGGACGTTCATGCAATCAATATTTATGCTGTGTGTTAGATTAGGTGATTTGATTGCTTATAGTGGGCTCTCACGTGGACGACAAGGTAAATTCAGCCAATACGGATACCATAGGGTGTTTTTTAGCTGCATGAGAAATATCGATATCGACAGCTGAGAATGGCTAACTATGTTGATATTTCTGTTCAGGAAGGCTTGGTAGGTAGGTGAAATGGTCGAAGTACCAGATTGGCTAGCACGTAGCACTAAAGCGCCGATTTGATACCCTCCTACTGACAGATAACTACAGCCAACCATTGCTGTTGATGTAACGGAGAAGATTGATGGGATTTAGGTTGTCGAAGAAAGGAGTACCCAGTGACCTTAAACGTCTAGCTACCAAGCCCGGACATTTACAGAGAAAAAGCTCAACAGTATCCTTCTCTGAAAAGCCCCCACAGCTTCTGCAATGGGGGTTAAATGGTAACCCTAGCTTTTCCACTTGTGTGCCGATCGTCCAGTGAACGGTAAACACAGCTACGAGTTTGGAAATTGAATGACGAGGAGTCCAAAGGTCTTTCCGAGTCTTACGTATATTGTACTGGTGCCAAAGGGTTTTCGAAATAGCATATGAAGAAATGGAGCTCCATCTTTTCTGCGCTTTCCTCAGAAATAATTTGTGCGGTTCCCCTTTAACAACTGTCAGGGGGATGCCGATGACCGGGTAGGAGGTCTCTAAGGCCAATTCAGTCACCTTCTTGGCAAGGTCATCAGCAAGTTCATTTCCCTCTATGTTCCTATGTCCTGGAACCCAGATCAGAGAAATGTTACCTGCCCACCCAAGAGATTTGATCTCCTCCTTACAGGAGTTTACTTATTTCGTTCTGCACCATGACGTCGTCAGAGCCTTGATCGGGGCTTGACTATCGGAGAAAATGTTAATATCTCACTCGCTCCTGCATTCCCTAACCATTTTGTATGCCTGCAGGATGGCAAAGACTTCTGCTTGAAAAACACTAGCAGTATTCGGCCGATTTAGAGAAAACTCCTGCTCCAACTCCAGATTTGAACCGTCGGTGAAGACAGAGGTGCAAGCTTCGATGCAGATTTTCCCCTCGATCCAATCCTGCCTATTGGGAAAGATTGCCCCAGCACGACCCTCAAACTCTAGTCTGAAGATAAAGAGATATGTTCGAAATTCGAAAAAATACGGTGTTAACTGCCCGAAAATGCTACTAATAAGGTTTGGTAAATAATCATTCATCGTTTTCCAAATAGTGAAATTTTTTCTTGAAGAAGACTTTTTGGCCTTTATCCTTCGTTTACAGTGACTATAGTGGCAAGAAATATGATCAGCCTTTTGCTTGCCTGTCGACTATAGCCAAATATTAGTCTTCCTGATTTCGTACATTAAATTATATCAATCCTGTGAACATCGCCAATGAACTTACTGTATTCTCTTAGAGTACAGACCCCTACAGATTTATGCGTCTCCACGCCACTTTTTAGCTCGTAGTTTTTTAAACGAAAAATTTCAGCAAATAAATTCGTTCATTTTTTTTATTTACGGCAATACGAAAGTTGCCTTTTATATTTCACGTCTTTGCAACACTACATACGATGAGCTCTAATTCGACATTTTTGTCGGAAAGTTTGGTATTTTCTATCATAACGTACTTACTTACGCGCTTTATTTGTTCTTTTTCAATGAGTGGAAAAATTAATTTTTGCCCAAAAGATGGAATTAACTCATGAAAATTTTCCTGCCATAACTTATTACGATTTTCGACAGGTTGGGTCCAGAGGGAGAGAGGATTCAAAGAAGGACTCGCGACGATTGGTATAAAGAAATGTTGAAGAAACTCTGCCACAGTGGTTCAAAGCACGTCTATGAAATCGTGACAGTATGGATCTACCAAGACCAGCTTAATCCCACAAAAGTTGTTCGCGGAGAAGAACTTCAAAGTAAATCGCTGCCTGTTTTTCGGAAAATCTGGCCATGTCGCAACTATACCACTAAACGACTTAGAACAGTCTATTCCCAGTGGTTGGTTGGTTTAAGTGGTGATTCGTCCAGAACCCAACTAGCGCTTCCGCACCATTGCCACATCCTCGTAACCAACTTGTTTACCAGTTATTTACAGCATGGCTATATCCAGTCTGTGCGATTCAACCTTATTGCGTTGTTGAAATATAAGCCAGACAGCTGTTTCAGACTCTCGAACAGCGGTTTACCAGGGTTTACCCAGGATTCTGTCCTTCCATAGGGCAGGGTATTCGCAGAGGAAATGGAAGATTGTTTCCTTTTTCTCCGGTTGTTTAAACTGTGACAGTACCTATGTGTTGTGAGGATTGCCCATTTTGGCTGCTTGTTCTCCCACAGACCAAAAGCCAGTTATGACTGAATATGATGGCATGGGATCAATAAAATTCAGGGACCGAAGGGCATATTTGAGAAATATTTTTTGCACACGTTCGATTCTATTAATAACTTGCTGACTACAAGGTCTCCAAATAAAAGCAGCATATTCTAAGTGAGATCTAACAAAAGATGTATACAGTAACTTAATAGTATAGGGATCAGATAACTTAGTGGCGTTCCGTCTGACGAAGCCCAACATCGAAAAAGATTTAGAAGTAATATAATTTATATGGTTATTAAAAGAGAATTTGTTATCGAAGATGACGCCAAGGTCCTTAAACTCGCTAACACACTGCAGGACACATGCCGAGATCCTGTACTTAGTGCACAAAATGTTAGATGTTTTAGAGTAAGATATTTGGAAGCACTTAGATAAGTTCAGCGAAAGTCGTGAATTCTGGCACCAGAAGTAAAGCCTATTCATATCGGCTTGAAGTTTAATGGCATCCTCTTGCGTCTTGATCGCTGAGAAGATCTTAAGGTCATCAGCATAAAGCAAAAATTTAGCAAATGTGAAACAACTTTTGATGTCATTAATAAATAACACAAATAAAAGCGGTCCCAAGATACTTCCTTGCGGAACACCTGAGATGGCAGCAAAGGAGGTAGATGAAATACCATCGATTGTTACAACACAGCGTCTATTGCTCAAATAAGAGTTTATCCATTGCAGAAATGTAGAATGAAAGCCAAGACTAGCTAATTTTTTAACTAAGATTCTATGAGAAACTTTGTCGAAGGCTTTCGAAAAGTCGGTGTAAATACAGTCGACCTGAAAGCCAGCGGAGAAAGAATCAATGCAGTATTCACTAAAAACGGCCAGATTAGATACTGTAGATCTGTTAGCAATAAACCCATGCTGATTAGGGCAAATTAAAGATTTAACGGCAAAACTCAGCTTTGCATAGAGCGCATGCTCAAAAATTTTGGAAATAGTCGACAGCTTAGAGATAGGTCTATAATTTCTAACGTCATTTTTATTGCCACTCTTAAAGAAGGGCGTAATGAAAGAGAGTTTCCATGCGTCAATGAAACACCCCGACGATAAAGATTTGTTGAAAATAATTTTCAGGGGATAGACGAAGGCCGGACAGTTTTTTATCAAAACTGCTGAAAGTCCATCAGCATCAGTTTGAGAGGATGATTTCAATTTAGTTAAAGCATTACTAATATCCTCAGAAGAGGGGCAAAGACCTCCAAAGTTCAGGGCATAATCTAAGTCAGAAGAAAAGACGGATGGGCGATCAAGTTCGTCGTCAGCAAAATTAGATTTAAAAAATTCAGCAAACAAGTTTGCCGTTTCAGTTGGGGTTCGCGCTTGGCTATTATCGAAAAACATACCAGTGGGAACACTGGCACTACTCCTTCTAGATTTTATGTATTTCCAGAAGATTTTGGGATTCGCTTTAATGTTTAACTCTATATTGGTAATATAGCTGTTATAGAGAGATTTATTTAAATCGTTGAAATCCTTTAACGCTTGCTTATATTTAACGAAGTACAAATGATTCTTCGTAGATTTAAACTTCTTGAAATAATTACAATATTTTTAAGATTTTTAAGCTTTTTCAGAGACTTAGAATACCAGGGCAATTTATAGGGCTTTTTCTTTCTGAGCGGAATGTTATCTAAGCAGAGTTTAGACAAAATGGACTTAAACGCAGAAAAACTACTAGATGTGTCAAGTTCGGCAAATAAATTATCCCAATTAATGTCAAGTAATAAGTCATTGAAATTGACAAAATCGCATAAAGAATAATTGAATGATTGCCTGACATCAGATGCAATAGTAGCAAAACTATAAAAGTCGATTTTGACAACTAAGGGTAAATGATGCTTACCTTTTGGAGTTATGGAATTCAAACATTCATTGATCTCGTAGTTTATGTTATCACTTACAAATATTAGGTCTAAGATTCTATTCAGAGAATTAACAAAATTATTAATTTGAAATAAATTAAGACTAAGAATATTATCAATAAGATATAATTCATGGTTTGCAGTTACATTATTTGGTATGAGAATAGAATTAGAGGCACTAGCACACCAATTTATTTTACTCAAGTTGAAATCACCTAACACACATAAATTATTGTCATTTAAATTATTTAGGACAAGATATACTATGTTGTCAACATGCGCTTTGTACAGCTCGTATGAACTTTCAGGCGGCAAATACGAGGCAATCAGATATAAAGAGCCTTGTGAGTTGGGACTACTTATGCAGACGCAGATCTGATCCAGTAGAGAGTCATCGTTCATGAGGGGGCACAAAAATGCGTTTAAGTGACACCTGATAGCAAAAGAATACCACCCCCGCGCAAGCACCCTGTTTTTGCAGCGTCTCTGTCTTTGCGAAAAACGTTAAATAGGTTCGGGTCAAAGAATTCATTGTCATAAAAACTGGCATTTAGCCAGGTCTCAACAAGTACGAATATGTCATAATCTAATTGCGAACTAAGGGAATGTACATGCTCTGCCTTAGTACGCATGCCGGACGCATTTTCATAGTAAATCTTAATTCGACTATTATTTCGATTATTAGGCCTAGCACAGACAACTAATTCTGCGGCGGTTGATTTACTTGCTTGCTTAAAAAATTAAACGGACGAATGGATACATTAGCAGGCCAAATCTCAGGCTTAAGCAGTTTATCATAGTTGTGTTCACTAACACCTTACTTAAAGTTTATATGCCTAAGAGAGTCCGCATTTGTGTCTTTTTTAATAAGCTTATAACATAAGATATGCTTCGTATCTAAGCCGGCATATTTATTAACATACTGAATGATGTCATCAGTTGACACCGTAGGTGAGAAAGATGAGAGGTTATTGTAGCCGAACCCAGTGCCTGGATTGCAGCTTGGCTATCCGAAAGAATAGCGATATTGCCCTTAGAAGAGGGATCTGCGATTAGTAGCCTACAAGCTTCCCCAATTGCCAGTACTTCCGCCAGTGGTACACAAACATTTGTTTGCCAGAAGTTTTCGGAGAATTAAGGAAAATCCACCGCTGAAGACGAATCATGCTTGACCAATACATTGCGAGCTTGCACCCAAGTGTTTTTGAGCACGCAAACGATCGAATTAATGGGTCATCCGCCTTATAGTCCGCACTAATTTGGCGTTTACTTGCACTTTGGTTCCCGAACATTAATAATAAAATGCGAGGTTAACGTTTTTCAATGCCTGAAGAAGCTGTTGTAGCCTTTAAAGGGGTCTTCTGGTCTCGAGGCCCTGAAATGAAGGGTTTTTTGGGGATTGATTGTGACAAATCCTGTGAATATTTAAAAAAAAAATTTTTTTTATTTTAAAGGTACATGTCTTGGCTTTTAAAAAATGGTTTTGACTTTGAAAAAAATTAACACCCGCGACCTTGAAATGGCGCTGAAGACGTCCACCTCCAAACGAAACAGGTCTCCATTTTGGTCACGGTTTTTCCACCTGGGTAATCAGAAAGCGAAAATTAGATATGCGTTGTCTTCAGAGTTGCCCTGGTTAAGTTTTCCCGTGACAGATTTTTTTTTTTTAATTTTTTTCAAAAGTTATGCAACAATTTGCAAAAAAAATTTTTTTTTGCTCATTTTTTGAACTTTAAAAGGTTATAAAAATGGAATGAAAAAAAATTTCAAAAATCGTACACGGGGAAACTTAGCGGTAAGTTTCCCGAACCTTTTAAGACCAAAACCATTGAAATCGGAGTATAACTACTATGAAAAGTGTGACCAAAATGCTTAAAAAACACGATTTTCGGGGAAACGCGTTTAAAGATAAAGTTTATGATGAAAACGGCCGGAGGAGGGTACACTTCGGTGCCCAGAAAAATGTGAAAAAATGCGATTTTCAAAAAATCCTTTCTGTGGCGTATTCTCGCATACACATACAACAAAATTATGCAAAAAAAAAATCGATTTTTTTTTCGCTGGAGACCAGAAGACCCCCTTAAACAGCTCGTTTTGGAGGTATCCTCTTCTGAGCGGCAGAAATGCTTTGAAAATTGGTTAAAGCGATTGACTTCCCAGGAGAATATTTTGAGAAACGATGAAGCCACTTTCATTAATATTTTATTTGTTTACCTTTATCATCTGCTTAACTCTGACGCTTGCACAGATACGGACAATTATAAATTTTAGTTTTTGCTTTCCATCCTTTCAGCCCACGGAGAGTTCCACAGAAAATAAAGGTATGTTCATATACTAGTAAGTCTCTATGCAAAAGATCCTTTATTCATAGTTAATAGTGATTTGTGGCATAAAACATTCATTTGTATGTACCGCAATGCCATTATGCTTGTATGTATGTATGTTAATAATAAACAATAATGAAAATAGCAGCTCTATTTGTGCTAGCCCATCAAGCATTCGTACTCGTATACACATTTAGGTGCTTGGGTGTATAGGTGAACGGATGCAAGAGGAACAGTGGGAAGTGCGACAAAATTTATGAAGCAAGTAGTCATGCCGCAGGTGCCACTGAGCTTTATATGAAGCGTTGAATTGATAGCAAAGCGAATGGCAATGGAAAACAAATACATACATAAATGTAAAGTAAATATGCGCCAAAAATTGGCATTGAAAGTTTACTAGGAAAAAAGCCAATGAAAATTTACGAAAAGAACAAAAGTTGATCAGTAAATGAAGTGCCCGAGAAACGTAGTTTCATGAAAGCCAAGCGAGCACGACAAATATCAATAGCGATTTTAGCGGCTAATCAATAAAATGAGTTTTACTAAATGCACCGATTGGTTTACCACCACTTGATGCTTTCATTCAAGGAGAGGCCTTGAAGGCCATCTGCAGACTGAAACACAGTGGGAACTGGTACGGCCCTTGTCCGGCATTGGAACACAGAGAAGGCATGGACGTCGATCCAACGATTCTCTCCATGCCCCTTGACTCCATGCCATCAAGGGTCGTACTTGAAAAGAGATACAGTGTAGTGTTACCAGAGGCTCAGTTGTGGGGAGACTCAGAAAATGAGCTCGGCAAACACTGTTTTCGCATTTTTACGGATGGCTCCAGGACCGAGCATGGCTCCGGCTCTGGGGTCTACGTGGAATCCAGCGGGACAAAACTGCACTTTGCTCTTGGAATGCATGCATCTGTGTTTCAAGCGGAGGTGTATGCAGTTCAAGAAGCGATGAACTTTGTTGTGGAAAAACGATGGAGAGGCAGATCTATATGTGTCTGCAGCGACAGCCAAGCTGCGCTTATGGCCTTAGACAGCCCTCCAACCACATCAGGGGTAGTCAAGTCCTGTAAATCCAGGCTGAACTATGTCGGTAGACATAATAGCCTGATGCTAACATGGGTCCCGGGACACGTGGGTATCGCGGGTAACGAGACCTCTGACTCCTTAGCTAAGATGGGCTCTGAGGCCAACTTCATTGGCCCAGAGCCCGTTTTGCCACTCCCCTCTGCGGCCATCACGGCCACGGTTAGCAAGTGGGTAACTACCACCTACAAGCGAGCTTGGCAGGCTGAGAGAGGCTGCAGATGGACAAAACTGATGTTACCTGTCATGTCCGATCGACTGTCGCAAACCCTTCTGTCATTAGGCAGAGGGGAGTGTAGACGGCTGGTTGGACTGATGACGGGCCACTTTCTGTGGGCAAAGCACATGGAAAGGTTGGGCATCTCAGACAGTGTACTCTGCCCAGCTTGTGAAGAGAAAGATGAGACGGCGGACCACTTCCTGTGTGTCTGCCCCGCCTTCGCTCGAATCAGGTTTGAGGTCTTTGGCACTGATGTGTTAAGAAGCGACCATCTTGGCTCCTTGGCACCACAAGATCTACTCAGATTTCTTCGGAGATCGGGTAGATTTAAAGAAAATTAAAAGGGAATCCAAGTGTAGTACAATGGACTCAATTAATGTCTGAGTGCTGCACTTGCTAGTTGTCCCGACAAAAAAAAAAAAAAAAAAAAAATGCACCGATAAGCTATTCCTTTAAATGTGTGTCTTTAAGTAGGTAGGTGAAATGGTTGAAGTGACAGTCTGGCACTCCCCACGTAGCACTAAAGCGCAATTATGAGACCTCCAACAGGCAGATATCTACAGCCAGTCAGAATTGTTGATAGGATTTAGGTTGGCGCACTGCCCAGGCGGTCGAAGAAATTGGCAAACCCGGGCATTTACAGAGAAAGTGCTCAACAATCTTCCAAAAGGTGTCTTTAACTTTGTTCTTATCTGTCCCAAACAGGGCTTCCGAATAAAGGTATTTTATCAGGTCAGTCCATAAGTTCGTGCGTATTTTACCCATAATTTCAGTTTTGTACGATTTTTGCAATCAAAAAATTATTCGCGGAATTTTACGGAACTATTTATATTTTCTTTGATATTTTGTGCATTCAACAAGTGATTTTAATCGCGGATAGAAGCACGTGTTGGTAAAAAATAAAATGGAATCTTTGAACGCGCATAAGAGACATTTTTTTATTTTTTTTTTATAAAAGTGGTAAAAATGCAACAACTGCTGCTGTTCACGGAGAGGATACCGTCAGTGTAAGGACTGCGCAAAAGTGTTTTTCAAAATTCCGAAGTGGGAACTGCGACGTGGAGGATGCCCCGCGCGCTGGTCGTCCTGAAGTCTTTAACTCCGACGCCTTGCTCGAACTCGTGGAAGCTGAGCCAAATTTGACAGTCGATATGATAGCTCAGAGGTTAAATTCATCGCACGAAATAGTTCACAGGCACCTGATTCAGTTGGGAAAGGTTTCAAAGGAAAGGAAAATGGGTTCCGCATTGACTTTCCGTCGCCAACCTTCAGCAAAGAGTGAATGTGTGTTCTCAGCTGCTGCAACGGCTTGAAAATGAAAGTTTTTTGAACCGTATCGTTACTGGTGATGAAAAAATGGGTCCTTTACAATAATCCTGTTCGCAAACGCCAATGGTTAGATAAAGATGAAACTCCAGAACCGACCCCTAGAGATGGCCTTCACCCCAAGAAGATTCTCCTCTCTATTTGGTAGGATAAGGCCGGTACTGCTTATTATGAACTTCTGGAACCAAACCAGACGATAACTGCTGATTATTATTCCCATCAGCTATCAAACGTGAGTGAGGCACTTAACAAAAACCGACCGTCTTTAGTGAATAGACGTAAAGTTTTGTTTCACCACGACAACGCAAGACCTCATACCGCAAGGCAAACATTAGACAAGCTGAACAAGCTCGGATGGGAGCTAATGCCGCATCCACCATACTCTCCGGATATTGCACCTTGTGATTATCACCTTTTCCATGGACTTCAATCCCATATGAGTAACAAGAACTACTCCTCAAAAGAAGCTATAAAAAGGGATTTCGAAGCGTATTTTGGCTCCAAGAACAAAAAAATTTTTGAGCAGGGAATTCAAAATTTGCCTAAATGTTGGCATTGTAAATAATGAAGGAAAAATATATTATTAATTAATAAATACTTTAAATATCTTTTTATTAATTTTAAAACCACCTTTAAAAAACGCACGAACTTATGGACTAACCGGATAGAAAGAAATATTATTTACGTATTTTCATTATTTTACAGATATAAATAAGATTTATATTTATTTGATCTGATAAATAATCTGTTAGAGACTGTCTCAAGTCGCAAAAGATAATTTTCCACATGCACTCCCACTCCTGCTGCTGCTATGCCCACTTTGCACCAACTTCACCAACTTCTCATGCCCACCATTTTCCACATCACCCACTCCTGCTGCTGCTATGCCCACTTTTCACCAGTTTCACGCTCAATGCTTTCTCGTGTTGTTGGTATACATACTGGATGCAACTGGATATAGAGATTGAAGGTTTTCGACATTTTTTCTAAAGCTTAGGAAACGTTGTCGGTCTTAAATCAACTTTCTGTTCTACTCGTATACTCAAAACTTTTTCAATGGAAACATTTCGAAACTCCTTATCTGACACTGGGTGTTTGGAAAGACGTTTCTCAATCAGATCCCTGATCAGATGCTTTTCTCAAAATATTATCCTTGTAAGCCAATACACTTCTGCATTCGCTTGAATTAATTTTCAAAGCACTTCTGCCATTCAGAAGTGGATACCTCCAAAACGAGCTGTTTAAAGGTTACAACAGCTGACCTCGCATTTTATTATTGATGCTCGGGACCCAAACCCATTGGATGGGTTCGGATGACCCGTTAATTCGATCTTTTGCGTGCTCAAAAGCTCTTGGGTGAAAGCTCGGAATGTATTGGTCAAGGATTATTCGTCTTCGGCGGCGAGTTTTCTTAATTCTACGAAAGCTTTTGGTAGACAAATGTTTGTGTGCCACTCAAAATTTACTATTTGAAGTCACTTTAGTAGTACAGTTGCGACATGACCAGAGTTCCCAAAAAAAAAAAGCAGAAAATAGTCCACAGACTATCTTGACCGCCAAATTTCAGCGGAATAACGTGAAGTTATATCGTTTGTAATGAATTTTTGATTGTGCGGTATGTCGCCTAGCTTTGTTGAAACAGATTCTGTTAACATATTTCGATATCGCAATTCGTTGACGGGTATTTTGCTCGTAGATCTCTATCGAGCCAGTCAACTCAAATTTTTCGTTGCATTTTTTCCAGACTATATAAAAAAAACAACAATGGCGCGTATACTTCTGTTAAGTGTTTGGTCGAGCTCCTCCTTCTATTTATAATGTGCGTCTTGCTGTTGTTCGACAAATGGAGGAACCTTCAGTTTTAAGCCGACTCAGAACGGCAAATGGTTTTCATTAGGTATGAGGAGTTTTTTCATGGCAGAAATACACTCGTAGGGTTTGCCATAAACTATAATAATAATATTCACGAGTATAAAACTATAATAATAATATTCACAAGTTTGCGAGATATTTTTTTTTTTGTTTTTTTTCTGACCTGATCAAGGATTACAATCCGTTATCGTATTAAGGCTGACTGCGAAATATTAGGACAAATTAAAAGTTCTAAGCCTTTTTCCTTTTATTTCTATACTAATATTATAAAGAGGAAAACTTTGTTTGTTTGTTTATAATGAATAGGCTCAAAAACTACTGGACCGATTTTAAAAATTCTTTCACCATTCGAAAGCTACATCATCCACGAGTAACATGGATTATATTTTATTTTGGAAATAGGACTCGGGATATAGGTCAAAACGTGGACCCGGGTAACCTTCGGATGTGTATGTACAATATGGGTATCAAATGGAAGCTGTTGGTGAATGCTTTAGTACAGAGTATTTTTCATGCCGCTCCGTGACTGGGGTCTCGAGATATAGGTCGAAACGTGGACCCGGATAACCTTTGGTTGTGTATGTACAATATGGGTATCAAATGAAAGCTGTTGATAAGTGCTTTAATACGGGGTAATTTTCATACCTATTGATGACTAGGGTCTCGAAATATATGCCAAAACGTGGACCCGCCGTGTCTTTGCACCGAATTAAACCAAACTTACGCACATTGTTAAGTAAGTATTGAAAATGGGTTTCGTAAAGTTTGGTTGTAATTCGGAGCACTGGCAACGGGTACAGCGTTCTTTTGAACCAGCCATAATGTCGTTTACTTTTTTAACGCTTGGGGCGGAACTGAACTGTCAAATTGACAGTGTGAGTTACAATGTGTCAATATTTCTTTCTGATTTGGATGCCATAAGGAAAAAACGTAAGTGCAACATGTAAAAATTGTTTGTGAATTTTTTTGGAGTGGATTTTGGAACAGTGAATAATTTCTTACGAAATTTGAGAATTTAATGTGAAATCCGAATGAAATTATGTGTTCGTGGAAAAAAAATTTTTTTTCGTTTTTTTTTTTGAAAAATATAAATGGATAATGGTTAAAAAAGCTCCAAAGCTTAATAAAACATATAAATTGAAACGAAAAATTCATGGATGATCAGGAAAAAAGACGATGGTTTATTCATATGCGTTGATTTGAAATTTAAAAACAATCTTCTTTTTTCCTGATTTTCAATTTATATTTTATATTTACTCAAAAACAAATAGAAAAACAAAAAATATTGTTTATGCCAAAGCGTTTGAATAAAGAATAAAGAAATAAATAATATGAAAACCATATATTTTCTGTTCTAAACCATATCTATTCTATTTTAGTGTGCCCAGCGAAGGGGGCCGGGTTTGCTAGTCCCTAATAAAATAAAACATAAATCGTTATGATTATCCCATCGAAACAAACTCACTTTTGTCCATTTTAAAAGTGATTTCTTAATAAGCAAATGAAGATAAATCGTTAATCGCTTGATCTGGACTATATAGCAAGTGCGATAGAACCTCCCGTCCAAGCTCTCAGAACTTCTGACGGGTCATTAAAAATGTGTTTAGGCTAGAGTTGCCTGGTCAATTGCTGACAGTAGAGATCCGAGTAGAGCCCGATGGGAGTAGCTCATAGTTGATAATTCTTCCCAAAGATCTGTAATACGAACTGGGTATACGTCTGGCCGGCTCATTGTAACTTTTGTACAATCGTTTTCAGCTGTTGTTCTCGTATGCGACCCAGTTACTATCCACCAAAAATGGGTTCACTTCGTTTCAGCAAAGAATTTGCCAAAGAACTTGCAAGCAATTCGGTCGAAAATGTTATTTTACGTAACTTCGCACCCATTCATCGAGTCCATATTACCAGAATGGAATCGTTTTGCTTTGGTTTCGCCTTCGATACTGCAATAGGTCAATAAGAGCACACATTTTATTGGTTACCTGTTTCGACTTCTCATCTTTTTTAGTCGTGGCGGTACTGTAAATTTTTTCTTTTTCTTCTTCTCTTTTGGGACGCTAAAAAACATAACTGAGCTCACCAAATACAGAAGTGGCAGGGAATTTTTTTAAGCGTAAGCCTGATGCAGTGTAGAGCTGGCTAAAGACATCCATTGGAAAGTGCTCAGAATTTCTTCACCAATATTTGTCAATAATTCTCGCTCAAAATCGAACTCATTTTAGTAAAGTATAGATTTTCCATTTAGTATCTGTCAAAAACGTTGTTGTTGTTGTAGCAGTAATACAAGCCCTGTCAGTGTAATGTATATCACCGGTCGCCTTCGTCTAACTCATCTAAAGAGGAAACTTGCTGTTTAGACAGGTTGGGTCCAGAGGGAGAAGGTTGTTAGATGAGTGGGTTTTGAGAGGCATGTGAAAAAATGGTTAGTGTCGTGCGAGGTGCCTTCACATGCTGGACATATGTTTGGTATGTCGGGGTCAATTCTGGATTAGTAGGAGTTTAACCTGTTACAATATCCAGAACGTAATTGTGGAGGCGTTACGCGGCCCTCACGGGAAAGCTGGAGCTCTTCGTCTGCAAGGCCTGGTGGTTGGACTCCGATGACGGCATTCGGAGGTCGGGAGCTTAAGAAGATGGTAAGGATCTCCCATTGAATGTCGTTTATTGTCTGTCCAAACACAGTCCGGTCCAGTAGATGTCTGTTCGTTTTGTCCTGGATCTCGTCGGCGTAATTGAGGAGGTGTCTCCTAACGTGCCTGGGAGACGGGTCTGGCTCAAGCAGGTATCTGCAAGGGTGAAACGTGCGGTAGCAACCAAGCAGAAACTGTTTGCTGAGTAGTTTATTGTGCTGCTGTACTGAGAGCATCTATGCCTCGCTGTGAAGGTGTTGAAGAAGGGACATCAGGAGGCAACCCGTCGCTGTCCAAATAGCAGTGTTTTGGCAACTTTGGAGCTTTATCCACTGCGTGTCACTAGTTCCAGGCGGCCAGACAGGCGCAGAATAGTTTATAACCGACCAGTCAATTGCCTTAAATGTCGATAGCAACAATTCTTTGCCTTTGCCCCAAGTGTTGCCGGCAAGCGATTTGAGGACCTTCCTGCGATTTTGGACTTTAGTGGCAATTGCAGTTGTGTGCGCAGAGAAGGCGAGCAAACTGTCAAAGGTTACACCCAAAACTTTGCGATTGTTGATAGTCGGAAGTGGTGTGTCATCGACTTTTACCTTGAGTTGCAGTTTGACCTCCTTTGCCAAGGTGGTAAAGAGGGTCGCCCTGAACTTTGGGGGAGAAAGTTGGAGATTTCTCGCAATGAAAAAACGAAAAAGGTCGCTGAGGTAGACGTTCACTTTAGCGCACAGGCCATCAATGTCATTGCTCGACGCCATTAACGTGCAGTCGTCAGCGTATGAGACCAAGGAGACGTCGTAAGTCGCAGCTGCCAAAATAAAGAGCTGCTAAAGTAAACACGAACTAGTAAGACCCTGTTTTAAGCGCAAATATTTTGCAGCTAATTCCTTTCCAATTATGCAGTAATTTTCGCAATCGCGGAATTCTAAAATTGCAATAAAAAGTGTTTCCTCTCATCACGTCGCATCTAATCGATTTGATGTATGTATATATATATATATATATATATATATATATGTATATGTATGTACATATGTTATCAAAATATTTTTTAGAGCATGCCCAGGTCACGTTCCTCTCTCACTTGCCTCCTCTACAAAGCATCCATCTCACCCACTTTCTGACAAATCAAAGTTGCCCATAAATGCATTTACATGTGTGCATACATACATATGTAGGTATAGGATTTTAAAAATTTATATACATCTAATGGTCCATAGGCCCAAACCACTACTAGCCTCATGGCCTTGGAAAATTGCATGCTTAGTTTCGGCCAAATGTCGAAGTACTTAAACCAAATACTGGCTCGCTTTGTGGTTCGCAAATTGCTCTAATGGCTATTAAAGTGTGTGTGTGTGTGTGTGTATATGTATATGAGTGTGTATGTGTGTGTATGTACGCTTGATTATCGAATTTTTCAGAAACACTAATTAAAAAGTGTACCAAAAAACACAAACAACATTCGCGCATAGCTATAAAGTCAGCTGGGCACTACAAAAAGTACGTAAAAATTACGAAAAAGCATTTAAAAACTGGGTAAAATTTGTATTAATAGGCTGAATAAGGGGTGTTGAGTGTGAACTGAGGAAAAAAGAAATTAGGTATGTGATAGGGTTCGAAGGTTTCTCCAGACACGACACATGAAAATTGAAAAAACAAAACCTCTTTTTTTTATAGCGGCTGTGAGTACATTTCTGCGCTGGAAATATACTTTCTAAAGTCAAATTGACCTTCGGGATCGGCATTCCACTGTGGTGTCATCCATTTATAGATATGTGAAAACTAATACGCACATCACAAATTGGAAGATGACCTGGGACCTGAGGTGTTTGGCCAAGTTCCTCCTATTTGTGGCATGCGTCTTGATGTTGTTCTACAAATGGAAGATGGCAAAACTTAAAACGTCAATTGGTCACGTGATTCGCCTCTTTTGGAATACTTCTTGTGGAGTTAAGTCAAATATCAAATATAAACCTCCACCCTTTCGACTTCCCAAATTAAACAACTACGTTCTCGTGCTCTCATCGGAAGTCAGGTATCTAGGAGTGATACTTGACTCCAAACTCCATTGGAAGCTACACATTGAAAATTGGGTAAAGAAGGTCAGTATAGCCTTCTACCCCTGCAAATCTATATTCGGTAAAAAATGGGGACTCAAGGCACAGGTCGTGCTGTGGATGTACAACGCAGTGATTTTGCCAATTTTAACGTATGGATGCCAGGTTTGGGGGGAAGTTCTTCGGATGGGCTATAATATCTCTAAACTGGGGAGGATGCAAATGACTACATACATTGCCATCACCGGATCATGTAAAACTTGCCCCAGTGCTAAATTTCGTTTTGCACTTACTTCCCATCGACTTTTACTTTATTTCCATTGCAGCTCAAAGTGCAATCAGGTTAAAGGAGATTGGCCTCTGGCGGCAATCTCTTAAGGGACATGGTAGCATTTTCGGGCAGTATTTCTCCGAACTTCGAACAGATCTCTCTATCCGCGAACTAGAGTTTGAGGGTCGTGCTAGGGCAATATTTCCAAATATGTAGGATTGGATCGAGGGGAAAATCTGCATCGAAGCTTGCACCTCTGTCTTCACTGACGGTTCCAATATGTAATAGGGAGTCGGAGCAGGGGTTTTCTTTAAATCAGCCAATTTATCTATCTCCTTTAAACTGCCGAATACTGCTAGTGTTTTTCAAGCAGAAGTCTTTGCGATCCTGCAGGCATGCAAAATGCTTAGGGAGCGTGGGAGCGAGAGAGATATTAACATTTCCTCCGATAGTCAAGCCGCGATTAAGGCTATGACGACGCCATGGTGCAGAACGAAATTAGTAAACTCCTGTAAAAAGAGATCAAATCTCTTGGGTGTGCAGGTAACATCTCTCTGATCTGGGTTCCAGAACAAAGGAACATAGCGGGAAATGAAATTGCTGATGAGCTTGCCAGGAAGGGGACTAAATTGGTTTCAGAGACATCCTACTCGGTCATCGGCATACCCCTGACAGTTGTTACAGGGGAACTGTACAAATTATTTCTCAGGAAAGCGCAGAAAAGATGGAGCTCCATTTCTTCATGTGCTAGTTCAAAAAGCCTTTGGCTCCAGTACCATATACGGAGGACTCAGAATGGTATCACAACGGCACTTTAGTGATACTTGAGGAGTGTCAGACTGACACTTCAACCATTTCACTTACCTACCTAGATCAAATTTCAGGCCTGAATGCGCTGCTTAGCTAGCTTTGGCTTACCATTTGGAATCGAAAATTCGGCACAATATCACTTCTATCTGTATACTGAAAAAGGTGGTATGACTTTATACCGAGCAATTGGTCTTCATAAGACAACGTCAAGGTAGAGAAACGCCCTATTAATTTCATGAAACCCAAAAACCTTCGAATTTGCAAACTAATGAAATAAAATTATTTTTCAACTCACTGATTTTTTACTTCTTCTTTAAGTAAAAATTCAAACCCTCTAAAACACCCATTATATTTACAAAATGCGTAGCCTCCGATATATTATCTGCGAAATATTATCGGGAAAGTATTCTGGAGGTTGCTTTGAACCCTTGAGCAGACAAACATTTCGGTGGCAGACCATGGACGTTCCAATAGTACTCGGCACCGTCTCACAAAGCTCGAGTGAACCAAGAAAGGCTAAAAAACAACGTTCCAAACTTCATAACGTCCACACAATGGCTCTCAAATTCACCAGACGCGAATCCGATAGATTGTTCTCTTTGGGCCATTTTGGAGAGCAAGAACCGAACTCAAAGATTCACCAGCCTCGAGGCGCTGAAAAAAGCCATTGTCCGCGAGTGGGCCAAAATATCTGCAAGTCACATTCGGGTAGCTTACGACTCGTTTCTGGGTCAACTCAAGACCATAGTCAAGGCAAAAGGTGATCTTATCGCGCAAAAGTAAATTGATTCCTAATTTTGTATTATTTTCACGCATTTTTTACTTTGAATTAAGTAAAAGTAATTTGAATTGGTTGCACTTCGAGTACCGAACCCTATAGCTATAAAAAAAAGCCTCATTACGAGTGCCACCAACTAATGACAACCCACAAAGACGTTTGAAGAGCTTCAATTTTTTTGTTTTTCTTGTTCACTCCGCTCGGGAGTATAGGTCCTCGACAAGACTTTTCCAACGTACACGGTTCTGGGCGGTTCTTTTTGCGCCGTCCCATGTGAGGCCGGCGTCTATTGGCACACGCAACATCGACGTTCGTACGTATTCTTTGGCCGACCGCGACTCTGTTTCCTTGCGGGTTCCAGTCCAGTGCCATTCTCGTGATGCTATCTGGTAGTTTTCTAAGCGTGTGAGCTATCCAGAAGGTCTTTGATACGCGATCTGAATCATGAATACGAATTTTGTCTCAGTCGCACTGATTAGTGTCTAAGGAAAGCAAAAACTGCCTCGCCAATGATCAAAAATTCAGTAGAGATAGAGAGACTTCAATGACTTATAGTTCGTACCGTTGGAGACTTTTTCCGAAACTTGTTTTAGAAAAATGTCTTAAAAAGCTGTGATTTGAAAGCTTTTACGCTATCAAAACCATGCTTGTTAGTTCTTCCGTAATTCAGTAGAATGTTTGTTAGAACTTGGGGCGAAAAGTGAAATTAGACATCCAAAGTAAACTTTTATTGAAAACATTAATATTTTAGTAGGTAGGAACAGAGAACAACTTTCCAATTTAGATAACGTGAAAAAATGTCTATCCAGATTCTTAATCTTCGAATGCGTCACTACAGACGCGAGATATAATCGCCTAACTTATGTCGCGTTTGTGGCTCGTCGCTAGAGACATTTATACACCTACTCCTTCAATGCGATACCATCTCAAGAAGGCGGCACAAACACCTTGGATCGGTATAATTCAAGAAGGAGCACATACATTCGCTAAAATCTATTGTTCCCTCAAACTTCATAACTTCGTTGGGTTCGCACAGAGTCTTTTGAAAATAAGTGACATTAAATTTACACAAAAACCTCTATCAAATGTTTAAAGACACTTATCAAAGGTCATTAAGATTTCTTTTCATAACAAATCAAGCAGAAACCTCTGTTGAGCAGATGCGAACTCCTCATATTCGTCCTAATTTAACAAAGCGCGCCAGTCTTTTCTTTCTCGTGCTAACCGGCGCCAGTTGGACACACCAAGTGAAGCCAAGTCCTTCTTCACCTAATCTGTTAAACGCAGAGGTGACCATCGTCTTCATCTGCTACCACCAGCTGGTACCGCATCGAATACTTTCAAAACTGAAGCGTTTGTATCCATTCGGACGACATGAACCAGCCAACGTAGCCGATCTTTATTCGCTGTGCTTTGACTATGTCGATGTAAAGCTCATAGTTCCATCACCTACGATATTCGCCGTCCTCAACGCGAAAAGATCCAAAAATCTTTCACAGATGCTTTCTCTGAAACACTCAAAGGGGCGTCTCATCAGATATTGTCATCGTCCAAGCTTCTGCGCCATACGTTGGGATGGGCATGACGAGAACTACAGTGAGTCAAAAAAGTTTAAGTACACTTAAGTTTTGTTCAAAAATTTACTAAAATAATTTTTATTTTTAAATATAAACACAAAACTTTTGGCATGTAGTGTAAAAAGAGAATATAGTTAACTTAGTTTCACTCCTTTCACCTCTCTCACTGTTGTGAGTTGAAAAATAATTGTCGTAAAGGAGAGAGAGGGAGCTAAAACAGCCCAAAAAAGTTTACGTAGGTTGTTATTTTTTCGTTGTTTCTTTTTCCAAAACTTACGGTTTTTCTCCGTTATTTCTTATTATCGCTCAAATGATCATAGTTGATAGTATTTTGATGCAAATGGTATGTATAACTATTAATAGTTTTGTGTTTATGGTGACAGTTAACGTATATGATGGGTCGCGGGTGTGAAATATCAGTCGATTTGCGTAAAGTGATTATAAAATTATATTTAGAAAAAAAAATCTTTGCGTGAAATCGGCAAAATTATCGGTAAATCACATTCCAGTGTGCAAGGAGTAATTAATTCTTATATAAACTCTGGAAATATTCGGCCAAAGCCGCGATCCGGCCGGCCAAAAAAACTCTCACAGAGAGACGAGCGCCGAATCTTAGATACAATAAGGTCTAATCCCAGAAAATCTGCTGTGGAAATACAGGAAGAGGTGCAGCAAAGCGTTGGAATAAGCGTCCACCCACAAACTGTTCGAAATGTACTCCATAAGGCTGGGTACAATGGTCGAACACCGCGTAAAAAGCCTTTTATATCTAAAGTAAATAAAAAAAAGAGGTTTACCTTCGCTAAAGACTATTTGAACAAGCCCGAATCATTTTGGAGCAACGTAATTTTTAGTGATGAGTCTAAATATAATTTGTTTGGTCCAGATGGAGCCGTAAAAGTTTGGAGAAAACCAAATGAGCAGATGAAAGTGAAAAATTTGGTACCCACAGTAAACCATGGTGGCGGTAACATTATGGTTTGGGGCTGTATGGCAGAAGTGGTGTTGGAAATCCTGTGTTTGTTGACAATGTAATGGATAAGCACCTCTACCTAAAAATCCTGAGAGAAAATCTCGAGACGAGTGCGACACAATTGGGGTTTGAAAAAAATGTGTTCTTGTTTAAACAAGACAATGACCCAAAACACACGTCATATTTGGTCAGAGAGTGGCTTCTATATAACTGCAAGCAACTACATACACCACCGCAGTCCCCGGATATAAATCCTATCGATGCCGGGGGAGGGCCAACGAAATACTAATAACACTTAACCTATAAGAATTTTCAAATGTTTTTAATATTTTCGGTTAAGTGTACGAAAACTTATTTGACGTGCGCTCAGGACTTTTTTTTCATTTTTGTATAGCTATTTCTATGTTTTAAGTTCATAATCCATGAAAAGGCTTATTTTGTGTTCTTTAACCTTTAAATATATCTATTTCGAAGAATAAATTTTATTTTTAGATTGTGTGATGGAGTTTTTATTGATAATTTTCAAAAATTTCAGGTGTACTTAAACTTTTTTGGCTCACTGTATATAGAGTATTAGTTTTTTTCGTCGATAGAAGCCTCGACTACTCTATTGCTTACTTAGTTCAAAGTAGCACTTGTTGACAAGAGAGATTGGATTTCTAGGCAGCTGGCTTACATTGGAAAAAATTGGCAAAAGAGAGAAGAAAAGGTTGTCTAATATTTTAATTTTTTTTTTTTTAATTTTTTGTTTTTTTTTAATTTTTTTCATGTAATCCTTACACCAGTCATATTGCAGACTCGAAGCCCAACATTTGCAGCGCAATTCAACTTGAATTTATGCATGAAACCACCAATCCAATAGATTTGCCAACCAAATCGGCTTAAACTAAACTTAGCTCGTACAGTAGCGACTACCAACGCGGGATAGTGGAACCCCAAAAACAAAAGTAACGAGAATTGCGAATAAGGTAAAGTCTATAGCAGCAATAAAAACAAACAACTTTTCAAACCAAAAATCCAAAAACGTAGGCTAGTTGGTGGCCGGTGGTCGGTTCTCGTATGGGTTGCTTGCAGTGGGTGGATGTGCGCATGGGCGATTACTTTGGTTGATGTTATGTTTGGACGACTGCAGCGGAGGCAACAACAACAGCAAAACACCCAATGCTTAAGATTGCCACAAGTGCTACATAGTACATTGCAAATGGCTTCAGCTGCTTGATGTAGTAGTTGTCACTGTGTGAGTAGCACATTGTTGAACGTACTACAAGGAACAACGTTTAGTTTTACTCGGTGGCGGCGGCAAAGTGCTGGCGTGTCGGCAAGTTAGTGTATATGGTTTGCTTATGCGGATGCACAATAACGTTGGATAACTGCCACTTTCCATATGTATGTGTGTGTGTGTGTGTTGTTATATGTTAAAGTAGGTGATACACATATATACATATATACACATATATACATATATACACATATATACATATATATAGATATATACAGTATATAAGTATAAGTATATTCATGAGCGTTCGTATTTTTTTGCATTGTAAGATTTATATTTGTTTCCGTTACTTTGTTATTGTGTGCGCGCGTTGGTATGCATACTACTGTGTGCGTATGCGTACATATGTACATACTCACATACATGTGTACCATATATAATCGTGGGGGTGTGTGTATGTTCATTTTCAATTTACTTCTTGCCCATCTAACAATAAATAAATTCTTGACAATGTAGTCAAATTTATGTAAGTCAAGCTCATCTACATATGCATACATAAGTGTGCATGTATTTATGTACGTGAACATGCAGGACTAGAAAATGTATTGCCTATATTTACATGTACATATATGGTATTTTTAATGAAATCAGGAAAATTTGCAAGCCTTATCTGCATATAAACTATAGAAAATTTTATAGCGCTGGGTGCTGCAATGCTTTTGCAATTCTTCACATTTACCGGATTGAATGACGTTGGATGCTCGCAATACTCGCAGTATCTTTTCTAGGCGCATTTCGAAAGAAAAAAATTCTGTTGCAGGAGTATTCTTCTCTTTTTTAATAAAAATTATTTGTGCCTCTTCTAATTGTTTCCTAATCACTTACGCATAAATATTATACTATGCATGTATGTTTGTATGCTTTTTGCAAAATCAATTTTTCGTTTATCATCAATCACATTTCTACGTATGTATGTATGTATGTATGTAGATTTTCGCTTACAAATGCAGCACATCAATCAATCGTTACATATTTCGTATGTGATTTTCGTCGGCATATTTTCAAAGGAACAGGCACCACACTCAAGTACATTTTCCTTTAACAACCTTTTAAATTGTGTTTTTTTTTTTTTTTGTTATCACAAACTATTACAACTCGTTTTTATATTCATTTATTTATTCAGATTTTTCCGTGTTAAACTTTAATTACATTTTTTTTCTCCATCTTTATTCCAATCTTCACATAATTGAATAACCAACGTAACATCGTCCACGCTTCGTAGGAGTTCGCAAAGGACAGCAAACAAAAAAACACAAATTTGACCCGTCGTCGTGTGGTGTGGGTGTGTTTGTGTCGTGTGACAAGTACTTAGTAGCAAAGCGGGGAAAGACGAGGCGCGGCAATGTGCTGGCTCCTAATGGATGGTGGTGCGTTGCTGCAACGATTTGTGAAAAAGAAAAACTTTTTGTATAGCCACTAGTGCCCTTATTTTAAACGGTACTCAGCCGATTTTTCTTTTTCTTTTTTCGTTTGCGTTTTTACATACCACCGCACGCTGCGTGTTAATGGCAAATTTTTCACACCGAACTTTTCTTCAATCCATTATAATTTTAGCATCAAACACACACAATTCACAAGTACATACATTTGTATGTATGTATAGCGAATAGATTTTAAAATTTTTTTATGTTTTAATTTTCTTTACACATTTTCTTCCAAGTCGATTTACATAATTCTATATTTCTAATTCAATCCATTTTATTTCTTTCCGTCCCACCATAGCTACACTTTTCATCAATATCACTTCCGAATTCATGCAACGCGCTTTGCCTAATTCACAAAAATATAAATTTTCACCTTTTAATGCAATGCAAGGCTACCATTTTCCCCAGCGTTGCGTTTTACGCTTTCACTTCACACGACTGCCACATTACGATTGACGAGTTGGCGACGACGATGGCGAGAAATCAAGTCAAGTGCTTCCAGCAACGCACATACTCACATACACGATGTTGTTTTTTTTTTTGTTGTTAATATTATTGTGCTGTTGTCATTCGTTTTTGCACGCACACACACGCAAACACAAGCACCCAAAATGCATGCTTGATTCAAGCTTTATGCGAGTGGTATTGGCGCCCAATGGAAATTGGCGAGTTGTTTGACTTAGCGGTATTGTGCTGTTATGTGTGTGTGTGAGTGTGGTGGGTGTAAACATCGGCAGGCTCGCTCCTTTATTAGTTCCGGCTTTCATTCGTGCGGTGCGTTCAATGGCGGAGCCTGTGAATTCGGAGAGCGTAATCGTACGCTGCTGAATATGAAAAGCGAACAAAGCTTATTATTTAATTGCGTACATAGGAAAGCTTTTGATTTTCTGTTTGAACCAGTGTTGATATTTGATATTCATAAGAAAGTGTATTAATGCACCTGTTTAAGGGGCTCACCTCATAACATTTACTTTTGTTTATAAAAATGGAAGAAAAGATGTGGCCCACGAGCAAAAAAAATTTAAAAAAATATTATATATTATTATAAAAATAATGAAAACTAAATTATTCTTGAATGTGTGTATTTTATATTGGAATGTAAAAATAACAGCATAACGGCATTTTCAACTTGCAAGTGGCAACGGCTATCAGAGCTGACGTTCACACGTCTCCCATTTATATCCGGCCAGGGACTGTCACTTCAGCAATATTCCCCGTATTTGTATAGAGAATGTTTATGCTGCTACAACAACAACAACATCAGAGTTGACCTGTAGCACTAGACAATTGCTCATTTGTCACACTCGATGGAGGAACAGATAACAACTGTGAAATAATTGTTTTCAACAGGACGTGTAGGCTTTTATACCAGTATCTAAAAATTTTAGAATTGCTGGACAGCTGATATTCCTAAGCATAAGTGCCCCATTCGCTAATTTATGAAAAATTATTTTTGTTTTTTTTTCCAAATTTTTAAATACCAAATTCCGTTTTGAATTTTTTCTGAAGGAATAAAAATTAAAAACTGTTCGGCGAAAAATTGGTTATTTTTCCCGTAGCACAGCCGAAACCGAACAGAACTTTTGTGGCCGAAACCGAAGCGCAATGTAACGTGAAATGGTTCAAAAAGTGAAGAAGCGACTTGAGCGAAATCCCCGACGAAATGCCAATTAAATGGCGAAAGAACTGAAAATAAATGTCCGTATCATCCGCCGCTTACTGAAAAATTAACTCAAAGTCAAGTCTTACAAAATCCAAAAGGCGCATGATCTCACACCAAAGCAGCAACAAATCAGACTTGAGAGAGCGAAGGAGTTGCTTCGCTTGGCCGAAAGCGGTCAATCGAAGCTACTTTGTGTTTTCTGACGAGAAATTTTTCAAATTGAGTAATCCGTCAACTCCCAAAACGATAGGGTTTATTTGACCGATCGTTCATACGAGAATTTGAGTCATCGATTGGCCACCAGGAAGCAGCACCCGCGACAGGTAATGGTTTGGACGCTGTAACCGCAGATTGGCTCTTTCCAATCGTTTTTATCGAGCCTGGCGTCAAGGTAAATGCGAAATATTATCGGGAAAGTATTCTGGAGGTTGCTTTGAATCCGTGGGCAAATAAACATTTCGGTGGAAGACCATGGACGTGAACCAAGAATGGCTAAAAAAAAACAATTTTCCGAACTTCATAACGTCCACACAATGGCTCTCAAATTCACCAAACGCGAATCCGATGGATTATTCTCTTTGGGCCATTTTTGAGAGCAAGACCCGAACCAGTCTCGAGGCACTGAAAAAAGCCATTGTCCGGGAGTGGGCCAAAATACCTGCAAGTAACATTCCGGCAGTGGTTAGGCCAATTCTCTACTACGGCATAGTAATATGGTGGGATGCCCTTCAGAAGGGTGTGAACATTAAGAAACTTGACAAGGTGCAAAGACTAGCATCTGTTCTGATAACCGGTGCCATGTCAACCACACCATCGAAAGCATTATATGCGACACTAAACCTCCTTCCGGTAGATCTGCAGGCAATATATAACGCACGCAGTGCGGCAATAAGGCTGAACACTCTAAACAAGTGGTCAAACACGGATTATGGCCACGGTAAAATCCTGGCTGGCACTCTGGGGCTTCCCGAACTGGTGGACTATGCACTCCCGCCTATACTTGCCATTACATCGTTTACGACCCTCCTACCCTCAAGGGAAGAGTGGGAACGGGACGACGTGAGACAGGGCGAGTCCATCCATGTTTACACAGATGGCTCAAAGCTCGAGGGCAGGGTAGGCGGAGGTGTATATTCTGAACATCTGGGGATCTCCTTCAGTTTTCGGCTCCACGACTACTGTAGTGTCTTTCAGGCTGAACTGATGGCAATAATAAAAGCCGCGACACTGATACAGTGTGATGCGATATCCGGAAATGATATCTACATTTTCACTGATAGCCAAGCGGCGATAAAATCCCTCACAAAACCGTCGACAACCTCCAAGGTAGCCATGAAATGCCGCACATCTCTTAACGAGATGGCTGAGTCATTTCACTTAAAGGTAACATGGGTTACTGGCCATCGCGACATTGAGGGTAACTGTAGAGCCGATGAACTAGCAAGACTCGGCACTAAACTGTCTGACGAGCACATAGATAGTGACATAGGGATAGCCTTACAAACATGTAAGCTACACATCCTTGAAGAAATTGTAAAGAAAGCAAACGAAAGATGGCGAAATGAAGCAACCTGCAAAATCGCCCGTCAACTTTGGCGAACTCTAAATGCTAAACGCACAGAATCTCTGCTAAGCCAAAATAAACACAGTCTTAGCACATTGATCTCAGTCATAACGGGGCACTGCCTAATAGGCAGACACGCCCAAAGGATGGGTGTGCAAACACATGACTTCTGTAGAAGTTGTCAAGATGAGGACGAGGAAGAGACAATCTCGCACCTACTATGCCACTGCCCTGCTCTATCCAGGCGGAGGTTTACTATTCTGGGTAGACAATTTTTTAATGAGCTAGAAGACCTCAGTACTATAGAAATCAGAGATATTTTAAAATTTTTGAAAAACACACACTGGTTTTAGGAGAGATAGGGACAAGCTCCCCACGCGGCATCACAATGGGCTATGAGCCTGAGTGTGTCCCACAGGACAACCGCTTCAACCTAACCTAACCTAACATTCCGGCAGCTTGCGATTCGTTTCTGGACTATCTCAGGGCCATAGTCAAAGCAAAAGGTGATCATATTGAACAAAAGTAAAGTGATTCTTAATTTTGTATTATTTTCACATATTTTTTACTTTGAATTGAATAAAAGTAATTTTGCAAACTAAATTTATGGCCCTTTGATTTTATTACACTTCGAATGTGTGTTTGGCCGAGCTCCTCCTCCTATTTATAGTGTGCGTCTTGCTGTTGTTCCACAAATGGAGAGACCTACAATTTAAGCCGACATTTTAAGCAAATCATTTTTTATGAGGAGCTTTTTCATGGCAGAAAAACACTCGAAGGTTTACCATTGCCTGTCGACGGGCGATCGCTATTAGGAAAAAACGTTTTCTATCATTTTGGTGCTTCATGCACGGAGATTCGAACCTACGCACTTCCGAATGGTAGTCACGCACCTATCCATTCGGCCACGGCGACTGCCATTTTCTATTTACTAGGCTTAAAAAACACAATTTCTCTAGTTTTTTTCTAATAATATATGTAAATGGAGTAATTATTTTGTTCAAACTTCTCAACGCATTCCCAAACAATACTTAACTAATGTTTTTTTAAATTTTCATTGCAATATTTTTAAAACTTAGCCGGGGCTTGTGACTACTCTGACTGAAGTTTATTTGGCGTTGTCAGAATAAGTCAAGATAGATTCCCCTCTGTTAGTAAATATTATATTTTACACATATACAGGGTGAACGATATGAAGTGTTACCAACTTCAAACTGCTTGTATCTGTAAAACAGCTCATGACATCAACGTCAAAATTGTTCTAATGCCAGTTCAATATATTGTTTATAAGCCATCAAAAGCATTTGCCTCTCAGTTTTGTTCAATTTTTTTTCTGTGATGGAATTCAAACGTAATAGTGTGATTGCGTTATCTTTGGCTGGAAAATCACAACCAGCCATTGTTCGTGAGCTCAGTCACCTCAAAGTGAATAAAATGTTTGTGTATCGCACTATATAGTAAAACGTTACAATGATACTGGTAGCATTGCAAATCGCTATGCAAAGTGAAGGCTCGACTTGAACGAAATCCACGTCGAAGTGGAAGAAAAATGGCCAAAGAACTGAAAAAATCGCAAGACAGCATTCGACGCATATTGAAAAATGAGCTCAAGGTTAAGACTTACAAGTTCCAAAAAGCAAACGACCCCAGCAAAAAAAAAGAGGTTGTCTGTAAAGTCGGTTTACTGACGATAGTTTAGCGTGATAATGTCATAAGAAAATATTGATGGAATGGTTGCAATTTTCAAAACAAAATTTTAATTTTATTTGTTTGATAGATATTTTGTATGGATATAGAGGAGGAGGTACAGTGGCTCACAGCTTATTTTATGCAGTGCATAGTCTCAAATCCCAAGCTTTATAACTACAAAACTAAGAAGAATTTGAAAAAGAAATTGGTACCATTAAAAAGATAAAAAACTCAAACTTAACAAAATAACTTCATTTATTGTGAAAATATATATTTAAATAACTTTAAACTACGAAAACCAAAAATACTGGTTAATTTCAGGTCACAGCTTATTTTATGCATAATTATAAAAAACTTAATATTAAACATAATTTGAAGTATTTTTAATATTTGGTATGATAACCCTTGTTGTCTATAACAGATTTAAGGCGATTTTGCATTGATGTCACCAGTTTTTTTGTAATATCTGGCGAAATATTCGTCCACTCCGTTTTCAGCGCCACCTTTAGGTCGTTTTTGTTAGAAATCTTATGTTTCCGGATATTAGTTTCTAGTATAGACCACAAGTTTTCAATGACATTCAAGTCTGGCGACTGTGGCGGCGGCGTCATCAAGTGAGGACAGTTATATATTAGCCAGCTTTGTACAATACCCGCTTTATGCTTTGGATCGTTATCCTGATAAAATCGAAAATCTGATTTTATACCCAGATCCTCGGCACTCTGCAACAAATTATCCTTCAGAATCTGTAGGTATTTAAATTTGTCCATTGTTGTCTCAATAAATGTCAACCTCCCAGTACCAGCAGCCGACATGCAGGCCCAAACCATGACGCTGCCACCGCCATGTTTCATTGTCGGTTTCAAATTTTCTTTATTGAGTTCCTTATTTGGTTTTCGCCAAACATAGGACATCCCATCCGAGCCGAATATGTTGAATTTCGATTCATCTGCGAAAATAACAGAATTCCAGTACTCTGACGTCTCTGAAACATGCTCATTGGCAAATCTAAGTCGGCAAAGTCTATTTTTTGGGCTGATAAAAGGTCCTTTACGTGCTACTCGGCCATGAAAATCGTGTTTGCGCAGAATACGGCGAACAGTTTCCACACTACATTGTTTACCGAGGGCAGATTGAACTGCAGAGGTCAGTTTCGGAGCCGAGAGTCGTGGATTAGCTTTTATCCTTCTTACAATAGTTCGCTCATCAGTGTCACTGAAAATTTTGTTTGGTGGTTCCCTGCCCTTATTATGTACACGATTTTCATGGACGAAGCGCTCGATGATTTTTTGTACTGTAGGGGCGTTAATGTTAACTATTTCTGCTATTTTTCGCTACGATTGGCCGTTTTTGAAATGGTGAATAACCAATTCACGTTGACCTATCGTTGTTCGCGGACCCATTTTATTAATCACATTAATTGACACTTCAAATACTAAAATCAAACTAAAAAGCGAATACAAAGTAATTTTATAAATAAGCGATGATATTACATACGCCTACTACTCTTAAATAACGTAATATTTAAGTACCGTTGTACAAAGAAGCGACTGCATAAAATAAGCTGTGATCTGAAATTATGCAGTATTTTTGATTCTGGTTGTTTTATGTTATTTAAATACATATTTTCACAATAAATGAAATTATTTTTCCAAACTTGAGTTTTTTATCTTTTTAATGGTCCCAATTTCTTTTTCATATTCTTCTTAGTTTTGTAGTTATAAAGCTTGGGATTTGAGACTATGCACTGCATAAAATAAGCTGTGAGCCACTGTAAATGGAATTGCAATGGAATAGGTTAAGTTACATTTACACAAACGTGAAAAATGACGAAACATTTATCAAATTCATGAAAGATATCTTCAATTTCGATTGTGCATCAGACGTTAATAAGTCAACAACACTAAGAGGCACCATCATCGATTTGCCTTTTTCAAGACACTTTAAACTCGAAACACTCCCTTTCATTTCCTACTTTTTCTATCATCGTGCTATTCTCAACAGAGAAATGGTTCATTACCATGCACACAGGAAGAAGGCATATGCAAATACAAGTATGTGAATTTATATACCTACATATGCGCATATACATACATATATATGCTCACTCAAGTAGGAGAGAGCCAGATGTCGAACGTTGCCGAACGCGGGGACCGATTGTGCTCTTTGTCGTTCGTTCCGCGCTCTCGCTTGCAGTTCAAGCACATTAGCTTACATTTGCTTGCGTACGGAATAGATTCGTATATTTGATATGTCCATATGATTTGTATGCATGTTTACATATAGATTTGTTCTTTTTGAAAATTGCGCGAAATTGTATATGTATATGCATGTTTATATACATATATTAGTATACAACATATCTTATAAGGTATGTGGTCAATATTACCATACATTTTTTCCTTCATATATAATAAAAAAATTAATAATAATAACATTAAAACAACAGGTATTAATAACAAACTTGGTTTTATTTTAAATTCTTCAAGTAAATCATATTAATAATAATCAATAAGAAGGCATATGCAAATACAAATACGTGAATTTATATATGTACATATGCGCATATACATACACATATACGCTCACTTAAGTAGGAGAGAGCAAGATGTCGAACGTTGCCGTTCGTTTGCTTTGTTTGCTTTGTCGTTCGTTCCGCGCTTTCGCTTGCAGTTCATTCAAGGTAACGGCAATGAGCAAGGTAACGACAAATGAGCCAGGTAACACTAATGAGCAAGGTAACGACACATTTTTTCGTGCGTGCAGCCGGCTAAATCGAATTATAAGACGTTATCACGTCAAAAAGTTCGGGGCGAAAGAGTAAAGGAGTTGTTGCGCTTGCACAAACGTGGCGAATTTCCTAGCGTTGTGTTTTCTGATGAAAACAATTTCCCAATTGAGCAGTGCATAAACACTCAAAACGATCGTGTTTACTTGAACGAACGCTCATACGAGAATTTGAGCCTACGTATGGCCAATCGAAGCAATTTCTCATCGCAAGTAATGGTTTGGGGCGCAGTGACCGCTGATGGACGCTCTCCAATCGTTTTTATCGAGCCTGGCGTCAAAGTGAATGCGACTTATTATCGGGAAAATGTTTTAGAAGCTGCTTTAGAGCTTTGTGGACACGCAAACATTTCGGTCATAGACCATGGACGTTCCAACAGGACTCGGCATCGTCTCATAAAGCTCGTTTGAACCAAGAAATGTTAAAAAATCATGTTCCACACTTCATTTCGTCCACACAATGGCTTTCGAATTCGCCAGACGCAAATCCGATGGACTATTCCATCTGGTTCATTTTGGAGAGCAAGGTGAGGACTAAAAAATATGCCAGTATGGATGCGCTGAGAAAAGCGATTATACGAGAATGGGCCAAAATACCTCTAGATCACATTCGTGCAGCATGCAACTCATGTTTTGACCGTTTGAAGGATATAGTCAAGGCAAAGGTATATACATGTATTATATATAGATCATATTCAAAAATATTACGTCAATTGTTTACCAGATTATAGCAAAAAAATGCGTTCCAACAATATTTCTGTTTTGTGTAAGTCCTCGAGCTCTTAAAAACACATAAGAATTAACATCGTACAACAAAGGTCACCTCTTTCTGTTATCAAGGAAAAATTTCACATGTACGTAATAATATAGATTTTATATTGTAAAACTGCATACTCAGTTTTTCATTTTCGCATTAATTTAATTTTGAAACAACTTAAATTTGAAAGCGGAAAACCTAAACAGGGGTATCCACTGCGTATACGTAATTTCGTAGGAGGAAAGTTCAACTACTTTTTTATAAGTATAGGTATTTTTATAATACAGTAAGAGGAACGAAATTAAAGTATGTGTTAGTACGGTTCAAGGGTTTTTCTTGCGAATAAAACAATTTGAGCATGAACTTTGCCTGGAAGAAAAGGTGTGGCCCATGAGCAAACAAAAAATTATCAAAAATCAACAGTATTTTATAATCACTTGAAATTTGCTTACTCCTGTAGTGTGCCCAATGGCCGGCACTTCGACCTAAAAGATCTCTTGTGTCACTTTATTACATTAAAATTTAATTTTCCATAAAAATGTGTACTCAGAAAAATTCTAAAAATTCTTGTTAAAAAGTTGGAAGTTTTGTGAAATTTTTTGTAAATTTTGTACAAAGTTTGAGACTTTGCGTTATATGGTTTTTGTTGTAATATGAAATATATTAAAAAAAAAAAATAGTGGAGCGTTTGTAATTTTGCAACGTGGGGAGTATAAAAAGAAATTGCGGGCTTATGAAGTATGCGCATATATACAGACTTGTCCAAAAGTATTAGGCACTGATTCACAATTACGAAATTTTTAATTTTAAAAAGTAATCTTTTATTAATAAATCAGTACTAATAAAAGGAATAAGTGCTAAAAACATTAATATTTAGTAGGTCCGTCCTTTGTTTTGATAACAGCAGCAGGCCTCTGGGCCGCAGGCCGCGTACAAGCTTCGCACATTCGCCTGTACTTATAGCGCTCCACACTCGTGAATTAAAGATTTTTTTCAGGGCTGTTTGCAATGTTATGCTGTCTTCCTTTATCTAGCGTTTTAAAATAGGAGATAGTGGTTCCTGTAGGAAAGGAACAAAAAATCATTTAACAAAATTTGAGTTATTTCCTCGAAATTGGACTAGGGTAAGAAGCCTCCCTCGATGTTCGATTCATCAGATCGCAGAACATTCGGTCAATCTTAGTCCGTAAAATGATTTTTTTACTGAAAGCCACGGCTTTTTTTGGGCTTTTTATCCTTTTAAGCCTGCTTACAGGAGCCTTCTAACGCATTCGTAGCGTTAACAGATTTCCCTCATAGACTACCAAATTTAAAATGGCAAAATATTTTGAGTATACCTTTAAAAATGCAACTTTTTAGACTTTACGCACCAAGCCATGGCACCTTTTCGCATAAGACAATTTATTGTTGTAAGCAGAAAAGCAGCGGTTGTTTTGGTAGCCACACTTGAAATTACTTGTATTTTAGTGGGGTGCCTAATACTTTTAGCCAAGGCTGTATGTTATATCTAGCGACCAGATAAGAACGGTAGGAAAATAAATTTAAATAAAACAAAAACGGTGTGAGCTATCAAATTGTCGTTATTCCCTCCATTGCGTCTCGAATGTTAGGCTTGAGCTGGTCCAAAGTGGTTAAATTCTTACGGTAGGCGAAGAAAAAATAATCGACGGCTAAACGATGAACGCTCGCCAAGAGCTGACTCAGTCGTCAAATATCTTCTCCACGACTTCGAAGGTTGTGTCGCTTTTATGGAATGTAGTGCCGTGTTCCAAACAGCTCGGATATATTGATATTGTCGAGCTCTGGTCACACAAGGACGATTAATATCACTCTACACCGAGGACCATTGACGATGAGACTCCATTATTTCGAAAGATGTCAGCATGCCATAAGCCGCAACGAACAGTCAATATTTGCAAGAGTGGAACGATGCATGATGAAATGCCAAAAATTACTGAATTTTTTTACAGCTATAATTCAGTGGTAATTTTAACAGCGGCTGAAGCGTAACAATTAGAGAGAGTATCATTAGTATCAGCGCA
Organism: Anastrepha obliqua; assembly: GCF_027943255.1. NCBI lineage: Eukaryota > Metazoa > Arthropoda > Insecta > Diptera > Tephritidae > Anastrepha > Anastrepha obliqua. The sequence goes on along the minus strand of NC_072894.1, from coordinate 107,051,359 downwards.
TAAAAATGTATTTGGAAAATACAAGATTTCTATTACGCGATTTTCTTTCAGAAGTACTTACATAGAAAATCACGTGTTACACTCAACGCTTTATGGAAAATTAATTACAACTTTCCCACCTAAATTTAAAAAAAAAAATATTCCGTTGTATAAAGAAAAACTAGAAAATTTTAAAATATAAAATTGCTTCCATTACAATTTAGTCAAAAAAAATTTAGTTACACAAATTTCCCACCATAACCTTTAAACAAATATTTCTATTGTATAAAGAAAACAAAATGAAAATTAAAAAAAAAAAATGAAAATTAAAAAAAAAATTAAGATTTTTAATCTTTTTTATCTTTTTTAAAAAATTGAAAATTAAAAAGCAAAAATACAAAAAAAATTACAAAAAAAAATATTAAAAATGATTTAAAAAATATAAAAAATGATTTAAAAAATATAAACAATATATAAACAAATAAAATTGCTTCCATTGAAATTTATTACAAAAAAAAATAAAAACATTAAATTTAAATTACAAAATTTTCTACCATAATTTAAAAAAAAAAAATGTTCCATTATATGAAGAAAAAATAGAAAATTTGAAAATATGCAATTGCTTCCATTACAATTTAGTCAAAAAAAATTTAGTTACACAAATTTCCCACCATAACCTTTAAACAAATATTTCCATTGTATAAAGAAAAAAAAATGAAAATTAAAAAAAAAAAAATTGAATTAAAAAAAATATATAAAAAGACATAGAAAATTATTTAAAAAAATATAAAAAATTTATTAAAATATATATAAAAAAATAATTATTTAAAAATTATTTACAAATTTTACACCATAAGTTTAAAAAAAATGTTCCATTGTATAAAGAAAGAATAGAAAATTTGAATATATGCAATTGCTTTCATTGTAATTTATTACAAAAAAATAAAAACCTTAAATGTAAATTAAAAAAAGTTCATAGAAAATAGAAAATCACGTTTTTCACTCATCGCTATATGGAGATTGTAAGCGAAGAAATCGACTTTCCACATCTCCAGTAATCGGGGGGCCATGGACGACGTAAAGCATCAGATTGCAGAATCGGCCAACTATTTTCGCTGACGGGAAGGTTGAGTACCACCACGAACTATTACTGTTTAAACAACAGCAACAACAACAACTGCAGAAACTTTTCAGGAGCTACCCGACCATAATCTTCATTTTAAAATTTTAAACAATTTAGGCGTTGAGTCCTCATTCTTCTTATCCGCCCTAACCATCTTGATAGCATCTTCCATCAAACGAACAAGAAATATGAAAATAAGACACAAATCTCTATGTGTTTAAAATTTTTTTCATTTATTTTTTGTTTTTTTTTTTTGTAATTTTTCTTTCGATTTTTTTTTTAGTAAGAATTATGCTTATAGTAACTTATTTTACTTATTTGTTTTATTTTAAGATATTTTACAACTTAAATTAAAAATTAACATAACGATTAGCATTCGCTTACATGTGTTAGTGTGTCAGCTATAGACGACGGTTAGGACTACATACATATTTTATATTATTTCTGCCTCTTAGTAAGGTAATACTAATTTTGTTGGTATAAACTTAGTGTATTTTTAGCTTAAGTTTTAAATTGTAATTAAATAAATATTAAAAAAACTTATGCTGCTGCAAAAATTTTCCGTTGGTCTTAATTCATTTTTTATTTAAAATTTTAACCTTTTGTGATTTCTTGCGCCAATCATTTTATTTCGTTTTTTTTTTATAAAATTTTTTAAAATTCATAACTCATGTAATTTCTATGAATACATGCAGATGTATTTATACTAAAAGTGTATCTTTGTTTATTTCGATTCTGTTTCAGTTAATTTTAAGCTTTAAAATTTCATTTGATTTTTTGCAAACTCTGAACAAGTTTTTTGTTTTCTTTTGTAGCTTTCATATACTGGGTGGCCCATATTCGACGGACCCATTTGTTTTTTTATATGATTATTATCGTCAACATCAAAAAAATAGTGTTTCTCTTTGATTTAAAAAAAAAACACATGGGTCCGTCGAATATGGGCAACCCTGTATTCATAGTTGTCTAACTTTCCTTCTCACGTTTTGTGATAGAAAATCTTTTTGAAAAAATTAAACAAATAAGACGCGAAATTAGAATCGTTTTAATTTTAATTTACTTACTTTTTGTAGTGAGTTAAAGTGTGTGTGCGTGTAGTGAAAAAATATAGTAAAAAATATTTGCACGCTTAAAAACAATATAAGAAAATAATAAAAACGCATAACTTCAAATGTGAAAATTTTTAAATTAAAATTTAAAAAAATTGTAAATAACTGTACGCTTGCATAGTACACAGATAGCGCTCCAAGCAGTAAGAAGGCGTTGTTCCTAAGTTCGGGGCTGGTAGTGGCAAGCTAATCGCCTACCCTGTCAGAAATCAAATAGATTAACGTAACTAACACAAGACAAATGTCTTGTCGAGGCCCTATGTTCTCGAGAGAAGTGAACAAGGAAAGAAAAAATTTAAGAAAAATATAAGAAATATTTAAGAAAAATACTACAAAAATACTACAAAATACTAAAAAATATATAAATATTTTTTTTTTAATTTATAAAAAATATATAAAACAAAGTATAAAAAATATATAAAAAAAATATATTTAAAACTATATAAAAAAATATATATGTATCTATATATATAAAAATGAATTGCTGTTCGTTAGTCTCGCTAAAACTCGAGAACGGCTGAACGGATTTATCTTATCTTGGTCTTGAATTATTCGTGGAGGTCTAGGGAAGGTTTAAAAGGTGAGAAGGGGGCCGGGTTTGCTAGTATTGTATAAAAAAAAAAAATAATATTGTATATAACAAACTATATAAAAATATATTTAAAAAAATATAAAAATATATAAAAAATATGAAAATAATAAAATAATATATACAAATATATAAAAAAAATATTAAAAAAAAGTATAAAAAATACAAAAAAACACATAAAAAATATAAAGAAAATATTAAAAACAATATATTAAAAAAATATTTAAAAAAAAGATATTAAAGAAATATTTAAAATATATTAAAAAATATACAAAGTTACAAAATACGTACAAAACATTGAAAAAATATATAAAAAAATATATAAAAAAAATATATAAATAAAAAAATATATAAAAAAATATATAAAAAAATATATAAAAAAATATATAAAAAAATATATAAAAAAATATATAAAAAAATATATAAAAAAATATATAAAAAAATATATAAAAAAATATAAAAACAATATTTAAAAAATATATATTTAAAAAATATTTATATATTTTTTTAAATATATATCTTCTACTCAAATATGAACGAGACGGTATCAATAAAACGGTCCGCGGATGACATATGGCAAAAATAAATTTTTTGTTTTTTGGTAGGACTGTTATAAGCTTACATGGCAAATTTCAGCGTGATATGTCACATAGTTTGTTTTCTATGCTACTGTAAACAAGTCAAGCTCGAGTGTGTTCTTCGAATTCTCTTTTATGACTTCAATTGTCTCAAAATGTTTTCCACGGAGCGGCAACTTGAGCTTGGGAAACAGGAAAAAATCACATGGAGCCATATCAGGCGAATACGGTGCTTGGGGAACGATATTAACATTATTTTTGTTCAAATAATCGCGAACAAGACGTGATGTGTAAGCTGGTGCATTATCGTGATGCAAGAACCATGACTTGTTGTCCCACAATTCCTTCCTTTTAAGACGAATGTTCTCGCCAAACGCTTTAAAACGTCTAAATAATATTCAGCGTTAACCGATCGGCCTTGCGCAAGGAACTCCGAGTGCACCACACCTTCGTAATCGAAAAAAACAGTCAGCATAACCTTAATTTTTGAGCGACTTTGGCGTGGTTTTTTGGGTTGATGTACGGCCCTCTTTGAACGATTTGTACCACTGGAAAACAGGTGCACGCGATAGAGCAGAGTCCCCATGGGTTGTCTGCAACATTTTTAAGGCGTCTGAAGCCGAAATTTTGTTGGAATAACAAAATTTCAAACAAATTCTTTAATTCTTCTTCTTTCTTTCTATTTAAAAAAAAAATATACATATATATTTAAAAAAAAAATTATATATATTTAAAAAAAAATTTATATATATTTAAAAAAAAATTATATATATTAAAAACAAAATATAATAGGACTATGAATAAGTTCATGCGGTTTTTTTTCGAAATTTGAAACTTTATTGACGTAAAATGGTTACAAATTTAATATTCAAAGTATTGTCCATCGCTTGCTACTACTTTTTCCCATCTTTCTGGCAATTCACGGGTTCCCTTTGTGAAAAATTCGGTCGGTTTTGCCGCAATCCACGAATCGATCCATTTTTTGACTTCATCGTAATTACGGAAGTGCTGGTCAGCCAGGCCATGTTGCATCGATCGGAAGAGATAGTAATCGGATGGCGCAAGGTCTGGACTATACAGCGGGTGGGGTAGGACATCCCATTTGAGCGTTTCTAAGTATGTTTTGACCACTTGTGCAACATGTGGCCGAGCATTGTCATGTTGCAAAATAACTTTGTCGTGTCTATCGGCGTATTGCGGCCGTTTTTCTCGCAGTGCTCGGCTCAAACGCATCAATTGTCGTCGGTAGACATCCCCCGTAATCGTTTCATTCGGTTTCAGTAGCTCATAATACACAACACCCAGCTGGTCCCACCAGATACACAGCATAACCTTCAGGCCATGAATATTCTGCGCCGACGTCGATGTTGAAGCATGGCCAGGGTATCCATACGTTGCCCGACGTTTTGGATTGTCGTAATGGACCCACTTTTCATCGCCAGTCACAATTCGATGCAAAAAACCCTTTCTTTTGTGCCGTTGAAGCAGTTGTTCGCATGCCATAAAACGGCGTTCAACGTCTCTTGGCTTCAATTCATACGGCACCCAATGGCCTACCTTTCGGATCATTCCCATGGCTTTTAAACGTTTGGAAATGGTTGATTGATCAACTCCCAAAGTTTTTGCAACCTCTTCTTGCGTTTGAGCCGGATCTTGATCGAGCAATTCCTCCAATTCGGTATCCATGAACTTTGGCGGCGCACCCTCGCGTTCTTCGTCTTCCAAGCCAAAATCACCACTTTTAAAGCGTGCAAACCACTTCTGGCACGTTCGCTCAGCTAGAGCATGCTCACCATAAACTTCCACCAAGATACGATGACTTTCGGCTGCTTTTTTCTTCATATTAAAAAATTCCCCGCAAAAACACATTATTTGGCACGAAATTCAACATTTTCAAGTGTGGTAAAAATATTGTTGTTTACGCTTCAAATAAAAAACTTATACTGACGTTTGTGCCTTACGACAGTAGCTCTCCAATGAATGTTTGGAAATGTGGATCGATGGAATAATAATCAAGTTACGCCATCTGTTGTAAAACCGCAAGGAACTTATTCATAGTCCTATTATTAAAAAATATAAAAAACAAAATATTAAAAAAAATATTAAAAAAATATTAAAAACATTTTAATTACAAATTTTCCACCATAATTTGAAAAAATATAATTTTCTCCGTTGCAATTAATTACAAAAAAAAAACTAGAAACATTAAATTTAAATAACAAAAATTTTCTACCATAGTTTATAAAACAAATGTTCCATTACATAAAAAAAATAGAAAATTTTAAAATATTCAATTGCTTCCATTGCAAATTATTACAAAAAAATAAAAACATCAAATTTAAATCAAAAAACTTTTCTACCATAATTAAAAAAAAAATTCCATCATATAAAAAAAATCTAGAAATTTTAAAAATATAAAATTGTTTACTTTACAATTTATTCAAAAACAAAATTTAATCACTCAAATTTCCTATCAAAATTTTTAAAAAAATTGTTCCATTGTATAAAGGAAAAATAGAAAATTTGAAAATATGCAATTGATTTCATTGCAATTTATTCAAGAAAAAAAAATAAAAATAAATAAAAAAAAATTTACTTACACAAATTTTCCACCTTAATTTTTAAACACATATTTCCATCGTATAAAGAAAAGAATAGAAAATTTTAAAATATTCAATTATTTTCGTTGCAATTTATTCAAAATATACAGGAAAACCGATTTTTTACAACTTTTTTTTTAAATATTTCTATTGTATAAAAGGAAATCTCAAAACAATCTCGGTGTGCCTGAAAAATGTGTATCAATCATCACCTCTATATATTATATATAGGGCCCGCCATCTATCGTTACGGATTTGAGCTAGGTATTATTTGAAGAATGGTAACACTTAGCTGTCATCTGATTTGACAGAAAATTAGTTTTATTCTTCCGCTGAACGAAAATGGTTGTGTATACGCTCAAAGAACGCTGGGAAATATTGCGACATTACTTTGAAAATCATGGTAATGTTGCAGAATGTGTACGAAAAGAAGAAAAGTACCGAATGAAGCGTATGTGCGTTACTTTGCGAAAAAAGTAAGAGAAACTGGGTTGCTTATTGACAAACCAACGCGTGACCGACCAAAAACCGTGCGTACACCCGAAAATATTGCTGCTGTGGCCGAGAGTGTTCGTGAATCACCAGGAACATCAGTTCACCGTCGTTCTCAACAAATGGACATTTCGGAGACATCATTGAGACGAATTTTGCGTAAAAACCTTGGTATGACGCCATACAAAGTCCAATTGGAATGAAGTTGTGTTCCATCATTAACTGGAAGGATTGTACTTCAAAATAAAAAAACAGTTTGGAAAAATATTGAGTAGTTTCCTTTTTATAGCATTTTTAATTCCGTAAAGTTATATGGCGGACCCTGTACATATATGGTAAATGTATGTATGTATATATAAATGGCGTTTACACGCTTTTTGGGTGTTGGGCCGAGCTCTTCCTCCCATTTGTGGTGGACCTACAGGATGAAAGGACCTACAGTTTTACGCCGCCCCCAAACAACAGATTGTTTTTTTATGACGAGCTTTTCCATGACACAACCTCATTCGGGGGTTTGCCATTATTTGCCGAGCAGCGACCGGCAGTAGAAACACAACCAATCCATCCACGCCAATTATTCACAAAGCATTTTGAGCTTTGATAATTTTAACAAGCGTAACATAAATATCGGCAAGTCTATTTTATTTGGGCACTAGCATTACCGCCAAATCGTTTGAACACGAACACATATCAATTAAAGTTATTGTAGAATATTCGGAAATAAATTCTGGTGGAAATGAAAAATTTATAGTAAATAAGAAAATTTGATGCATGCGCTAAACTCAAAATAATGGCACAATAAATGATTTTCTAAAGCTTAAAACATTCACACTGTTTGTTAGTTATAGTCATTTCACTTATACAAGAACAAAAATATAAGAAATATGTAATAAATACAATGCTTCAAAAATAAGGAAAAAACTCAATTTATTTTTTCAAGTATAAAAATTTTTTATTTTCACATTGTTTTGGGATGTGTGTACTGTGTGTGTGTGAGTGTGTTGGTGTTTGGGTGTGCATGTATGTGTATTTTAGGGTCACAGGCCAATTTAAATTCTCTCATAAGTGATAAATTAAAAGTAAACAATTAAAGTAAATGTAATAAAAATAAAATGTATTAATGATGAAAAATAAATTTAAGTATACATACATACGTATTTTTTTTTTACAGATTACTAGACATAGTTGCAATTATTTATAAACTTAAATGGGAGCTTAGCGCAGTTGCACAACGCGTTGCTTTATATATCATTTTCTTTTCATTTCTATTTATTTATATATAATAAAATATATCTATATATATGTATATGTATATGTATTTACAGTGTTAAAAATACAATATTTATAACAAAATGCACTCCGCCCTCACCCCTCACCCCGCTCCCGGTCAGCTCGTCAGCTTGAAACGAGCAACCCAGCAACAAGTGTATGTATGTATATTTATAAGTAGATGGGAGGCTGTGTGGGTGTGGGTGGTGTTGGTGGTGTGCGCGGCGCTCACTCATTTAATTCGTTCATTAATTATAACTTTAATTACATTTATGTTGTTGCATTGTATGTATAATTTTTTGAATTTCATGTTTGTTTGTTTTTTTGTGTTTTTTATTTTTGTTTTATTTTTTTTTTTAATTATTTCTCTTATTGATATATTATTCATTTATTTTTTGTTTTCAAACTTATACTAGCAATAAAAATTGATAACCTACATATTTACAAAAGTGTGTTGTGTTGTGGGCGTGTGTGCGAACGAGCAGGTGAATGTTTTAAGCACCAGAATTTTGATTTGCCACAGAAGAAGCAACAACGAAGTATGAAAGTGGTAGAGTGAAAATTTTATATTTTTTAGTTAGTATTTTTTTATTTTTTTTATTGAGTACACCAATTTACGATTTCTATGCCTGCATAGAAAACGTGTGCAGCAATAAAAGTCAAACAGCAAATTGAGTGGACAGTGCCAACAACATTGGCCTGCACGCGCATATGGACGCCACTACCACTACTACTACTACTACTACTACTACTACTACTACAACTGTTGCGACGCGCTCGTCACTACGCTCTTATTTCTTAAGAAATTTACACAGTTTAGGTTTTTTAACTATAAGTTAAATATGGTTTATCTACATAAAGGTGTATTAAAGTACTTGTAATTTTTAGTTTTATAAACATTTTATAACTATAGGGTATAACTTTATAATTTCAATGTTTACTTGGTTAATTTTTTTTATTTTTCCGTTATTTTTTAGTTTGATTGTGTGTATCAACACTTATAAACTAATTATTTTAATTACACATTTTTTTAATATTAATTTTAATTTAAGTAGTTATTGATTTTTCACAACGAAAAATTATGCTTATAACGAATTTTCATTTTAAATATTTTATGTAACTATATACCCCCATTTTTATGATTTATTTTAGTTGTTTTGTACTTTTTTTAGAAATTTTCCAGCTTTTGTTTTTTACCAATATTTTCATACTTAAATTTCATTTTTGTTTTGCGCTGTTCTCTAATTGCCACTTAATATTAATTTATTAACTTTAAATAGTCCCGTCATCACTGTACAGATACCGTGTATGTATTATATATAAGTAGTTAAAGGTTGTAAGATATTTACAGTTTTATTTATTAACGCGCTCCCTTCGAGTTCACTGTAGTTAATCGCTTAAACGCTTAATTACATTATCGCATATTAGATTATAGTAAAAGTAAAGGTAGAAATAAAATGAGTATGCGTAGAAAAGTTATATCAAAGAAATATTAAAAAAATTAGAATTACGAAACTGTTGTAAAAACTAAGCGTTTTAAAATATTTTCAATTATAAATAAGAACTTAAGAGTTTATTTATATTTTATAATTTAATTTAGACACATTGACTGCCAAGTAGATTTTTTAATATTCAAAAAAACATTGAACGAATTGTGATAATTTATTCAAAGTGCTAGATTTTAATTTACTTTAAGCATAGCTGCTCAAGCTTACAAGGAAACAAGTTTTGCCGCTGATGTGCATTATTATTATAAAAACATTAATTTGTGTTAAGGTTAATTTTTAATTTAAAAATATATAAGAAAATAGAAATATTAAAAAAAATATTTAGCAGCAGGAGGGTAGTTCGTTTCAAATACAAAAAAAATTAACAAAACGGAAATTCATGTCAATTCATATTTTTGCTTTCTACAGTTATCGCTTACAAGCAGGAGAATTTCTGTATATGTACGTATGTATGTACATACTCTCCACCCACATTTCTGTAAACACCATAAAAAGTTGCAAATTTTTTCTTTTCGAGTATTTAATATGGGTTTTAAAAAAAATACATTTGCTGGCCGAGTAGTGGTGTGTATAATTCATAGATTTGTTCCTTTTTTTCATTTAAAATCTGTTTTAATGGTTGCACAGTTGTATTTCCATATAATGACAATGCAATTTACAGATTTTTGTCTGACTTTTCTTGGTTTTAATTTTTAATTGTTTCTTTTCACGTTTTTTTTTTATTTAATTTTGATTTTTTTCGTATACCCCTGCTAGCTATTGCATACACCAAACCATAATATATTAATGTATGTATGTATACACATATATATACACATTTTTTCCGAAAGGATGCGTTTAAAATTTATTAAGCAGTGACTTGTTCATTTCGCGTTGTTGCTTTTTATTGACATTAGCTTTTATTATATATGCAGCTTCTTTTAAGTAACACAAAACAGCAGGAAACTGAATAACTGAATAGTAAGTGTATGTTTGTATATACATATAAATAATGGCTTATTAACAGAAAATTGAAAATTAGTCATCAAATTTTAAAAGAAAAAAATTAAACGGTACTCAAAAGTGGGAATGAACGCGCACAGCGATACGATTTGTACATATATTAGATTTTTTTCGGGAAAGCAATACTATTTTTGAAAGTTTTGTTGTATGTACAGAGTACGCATGTAGTTGCCAATTGTTTTGGTTCTTTGTACGTTTTTAGTTTTCTCGTTTTTATGTATGCCAAACCGGCGGTGTATTTTATCTATAATTGTGAGCAACTAGCAGCATATAAACAAATATTTAAAATGGTTATTTTAAATCAAAGCAATGTAGCTGTTTTTCAGAGCTACATTGCTAATATTTAAATATTGAATTTGAATTCAAGTTTTGGTTAGGTTGAATTTAAAGCGAAAACAGACGTGTTGCAATAGTGTCAAGCGAAGATGCGTTGTTTTTAGGCAATTACAGCGCGTACTATCCAAAACTACGCAGCATATGTTTAATTAAACCTTTTTTATTTAATTTTAAAAGTTACCGATACGATTATGTGAAAAAGAAATTTATCGAGATTTCCAAGTGAGCAAATAGAAAAGTCCCATCAAAATCAAATACCGCGCCTGCTAATTAGTTTTAGCTTAACAGCGAAAATGCACAAGCGATTAAATGATTTTAAGAGGATTTTTATATTCAACACATTTTTGTGAAACTGAAGTTAAAATTAGTATGAACACAAATAATTACAAATTTAAATTAAATTGGATGAAATACATTGTGCTTTATCAATAAAAGTAAACTTGTGTGAAAACAAGTTAGTTTTTGGATCCCACTCGCCTTGCAAAAAAGTAATTAAAAAACCTTTTCTTTACTTATTAAGTGCTTCGTATGCATTTGAATTATCTAAAATTAAATGTACTTGCGACTTCAAGCCAACAATCTTAATTATACAATGTATGAAACTCTCGCAAGGTCTCAAATGCAACGTTGCATCGTGAACGAAAAAGCGTTTGACAGCGCACATATACTATAACAACTGTTTTTTATTGCAAGCTAAGTTTGAAATTTCTATTATGCTGATCTTCGATTTCCTATACGCGTAGTTTTAATGAGAAATGTGAAAAAATTTCGCTCATGTTTTTGGAAAATAACAAATTTACACGGCAATTCTTATGAAATAAAAAAGCTGAAAAAAATTATTATGCTGCGTTAGCCGCCTATGAGGTGCCAGTTTCAATGGCATGCAAGCTAAGGCTGGATCTAACCTAAAATCCCTTCGCTTGCTTTACACGTCGACGTGAAGCAGCAAAATAACTTGTCGTATCTTTGTTTTAAGCATAACAACATTTTTATTTTGTCGCTAAGCTTTACGATTTCTCGTAATTATCTAATATTTATATATATATACATATATATATATATATATATATATATATATATATACATATTTAGGTATGTATTAATTATTTACATTCACGCAGTAATTAACTAACACTAATTTATAATATATACATTTAGCATTTGACTTCATTTTAATATTAATTTCATTATAAACCGTTAAACTAAAAACTTACCCTATATTAAGGTTTGTGTGTATATATAAAGAAAGCATGTTGGGGTATTGAAAAATTCATTTAAGATTCTAGATTAACGCTGTATGATTGTATTAATGTGTATATGTTGGGGTTTTGCACATACATATAACACGCTTCAACAAATTATTTATTGCTTTTCGATTCGTTAAGGTTTTCATTTTTGGTTGCTTCAATTATTCTCTGCTACAACAAGCCAGTATATACATATACATACATGTGCATGCGTGTAAATATGGTAATGTACATATTTGACAAACAAATAGTAACAATCTCAAGTCTGCAGCAAACTAATTTGTGTAAAACTAAGTAAATTAACATTCCGTAGGTGTAAGAAAAGTTCAATTTCCATTGTGAACTCAAATCACTTTAATATTGAAACTTTTGCTAGTGCATCCTCCTATACTACTATTGTAGAACCGCAGTTCTTGCTTGAGTTATATTAGTAGCCTTACCAAAACGTTGTACTGTACCGTTGCCCAATAAACTGGCTGCCGCATAATCTTGCAACTTATAAACATCATTCACTTTGCATACGTCTGTATTCCTTCAAGTCGCTGACTCACTGCCACCTCTCGCTACTGTTGCATCATCTCTCGTGGGAGTGGCAGCATTTGTTACATTGACGTTTGCTGTTTCTCCCTCATGTGGCCACTTATGGTTCGAGCTTGTGGTGCTTGTATATTTCCTGCATACATTTGTACTAACGCAATTTCGTTCTGGACTTGCGTCTCGCGAAGATGCGCGCGATGTCGAGGATGAAGAGGAAGATGATGACGATATTTCTTCGAGGCAATTGTCCAAATTCTCCGTTGACGAGATGCTGTTAGTGCGATTCGCATAGAGATCACAGTCTACGATTTTCGAACAAGAGGAAATTATTTTTAATTACAGCCTAAGCTTCAATTTTTTTTTACAACTCAATCAAACATTCAAAGATCTGCCGAATCTTTATAAATAATCAGTTTTGAAACCACAGTAAACATTTCAAAACTGCATTTCAAAAGAAGTGCGACTCTTTACAATATTACACAAAATTGCTTACCTTTTTTAAGATGCGCAAACTCTTTGGTAGCGCTACTAAGCGATGTTACGCTCTTATTCATATTGCGCAATAACTTCAAACGTTCGCATAGCTTCTCTTGTTGCTTTTCAAGTAGGGTGGGCGCAGCACTGAATTGGCCTAGAAAACGAGATTCAATTTTTTCAGGTTTTAAGTGAGGTTTTTACTTTTCATTTATGTACCTAAAGTTATTTTTTTTATACGTATTTAAATATATAATTATTTATATAATTTTATCCATTTCGGTCTCCTACTCTAATAATAATATTTCCCTCCTCCTTCCCTTTCTATAGTTTCTGTTCCCACAAAACTCACCTTTCTTGCCATCATCTTCGTTGTTAAGATTTATCGATGACGTGTCAGTCATATTGCCACAGCTGCTACTGCCGGTGCTGCTATTCAGCAGCCCCACAACATCATCGTACGAAGCGCTGTGCCGTGTAGAATGCTGCTCTTTCTCAGATCCACTGTGGTGTCGTCTACGCTCCGGCGAATTTAGCGTGTACTTGTTGAGTGTTACCGTTATTGGCGATAAGGACAACTGTCTGGCCATCTCCTCAGGCGAAGTATTTACAATACTATTATAAGCTTGCACGAAACTATTGTTCAGCAAATTGGGCGTCATGTTGGCAGCCGGTGTTGTTGGTGCACTAACCGTAGCAGGCGTATCAGGCATTGAGAGCGTTGTCGAATCCGTTGACAACTGCATACGTTTGCGATACTCATTGATGGAAAGTTTGCGTTTCGGTGCTGGCGGAGGTTCGGGCGCATTCAGTTGGGGATTAAGACGCGGATCATGGCTGGCGGTGCGCGTGAGCGGTAATTTTAATGATGTTGGCAACTTGCTGACGACGGGAGACTCTATTGGTGTCGATGTGACGGATATGTTTTCTGTTGCACCGCTGCTGTTACTGGACGTACTGTTGTTAGTTGGTTTGTTAACTCCCTGCAACAAGCCTGTGTTGCTGCTTACACTACTTCCACTAATATACGTGTGCGACTGCGTTGCATAAGCGCCCATCGTTGTGCTATAGCTCTTCACCTTAGTGTCCAAATATTCAGAAAGGCTGATATTCGCAGACACACCTGCTTGAACAGTGGCAGGCGTAATCCCACAGGGTGTGCCTGCGGCACCTGACAATGCCACTGTTGCAGCTCCCGCAGGTGACGGTCCTACGGCTGGAATATTATCACGCAATTTCCCATAAATACTGTTATAGGTCGACGCAGTAGAATTAGTGCTGGCGCCGCCACAAGACGGCAAGCTGCCTGCAGCCCCTGGAGAGTGCGTTGCAAGCGGAATGGTGGTACCGCCAACAATCGAAGATGATGGTGGGGGTAAAACTGCTGCGCTACCGCCGCTTGACGCAGGCATCGGTGGCAGTGGAGGTGGCGCGTGTACTGTGTGCGACACTGCTGCAGCCAAATGACTAAGTGCAGGCTGCATGGGAAGTGTTTTCAGCAGACTGTGCGTTGGCTGCTGTACTGAATTTGATGATGGTGGTAGAGCTGGCGTTGGTACATATGTAGCGATGGGGGTACCCATGGAAGCATCTACGTTGCTGCCAGCCACTGCGCCAATGCCACTGAAATAGGCGGCAATGAGCGGGGGTGGTGGCCCAGTAACAACCACGTTATTGAAATGAGGTATGGTGACATGCTCGCGCACGTAGGTTGCCGGCGGAAGCGGAGCCACGTGTGATACCGCTAAAATACCATTATGTTCCGCTGCTGGAGGTTTGTGAGTTGAGGTGTCTTTTAGCGGCTCCGGAGCACCACAACTGCTGCTGCTGTTATGGCGGTGCCGACTACCGCCTCCTGAAGAAGACGACGACTCACGTCGTTTGCGCGCCGCCAAATTATTATTGCTACCACTTAAAGAGGACGAACTAATCATATCATCGCGACTGTCTCGACTGCCACTGTCTTTGCGATGACGGCTGCTACTGCTAGTGACTGCATTCACCAAGGGTAAATCTTTGGTGAGTTCCTGTTCAAAATTAAGTTGACGCTTCTTGGAGGTGGGCGGCGGTGGGACAGGTGTTGTAGACGACGCAGTGTTGCTTGATTGTAACACTGAATTCGATGAATTCGACGAGGAGGTGGTGCGATGCCGATGATGGCGTTCTTTATCAAAGCCACGCTCTCTGTTGTCACGGTCGCGACGTTCTTCCCGATCTTTGGAATCACCACCACCAGACGCAGTACTGCTGCTATTAGAATTGTTATAGCTCGAGGAACCACTGTGTGGCTGCTTTGATATCGACACTGGTGTGGAGCTGGAATAATCCTTTTTATGCGACGACGATACTTTCTTCGAACTCGAATTAGTTGCACTCAACTTGCCGCTATGCGAAGAGGACGAACGACAACTGCTGCTACTACTGTGCTCCTTACCATTTCGTTCCTTTTTGCGCAACTTCTTCGCCGAAGAGGAGCCGCTGCTGCTCGAATTAGTAAATGATTTCGAAGCGCTGCTGTGTTTACTGCTGTTGCCACTAACACTCTTTACCGCATCATTATGTGAATTTGAGTGATGATGACTGTGATGGGACGAATAACCGGTTGCCGATAAAGATTTATTTTCCACCAACTTGCCACTTTTGTTTGATTCGGCATCAATCGTAGTGACCGAGGTTGCATTCGGCTTTGACTTCTTATTATTGCGCGACTGTAAAATCAGTATATTCTCCTTATGGAAGGAATGCAGGCGGGCGTGTATGTCATCATCGGTGAGCGGTATTTTACGTTCGTTGTTATTGTTATTATTAACGGTATTTTGTTTGCGCGGCGCAAGAGTGATTGATGCACTGCTGCCATCACTACAGTTAAGCAATGACGCTGACGAAGTATTTGTGCCAGTGCTGCCAATATCCGCCGCAGTAGAAGTCACAGAAAGCGGTGGAGATAGTGGCAATGCATTCTTGATATTGTCACATACTGGGGCAGTTGTTGCTATCGACTGCGTAGTGACTGGCGTTGTGGTAGCTGTCGTATCCGGTGGCGGCGGCGGTGGTTTGCGTTCAATAGCAGCGGCAGCAGCTGCTGCTAAAAACGTAATACAGTTTGGCTGCGGAGTTAGAGCTGAAACTGGAGATGTTTCTGGTGCTGGTACTTGTGTGGTCGGCGTAAAATTCTCGCTCGTGAACTGAGCTGCCATCTTGGGTATTGCAGCGTGCAGCGTATCCGCAGTTTGCAATATTTTATTGTTGTTGCCAATATTGTTGGCGCTTTCACTGTTCACAGTTTGTTTTTGCATCTCGAGCATTCGGGCGGATAGTGGCTTGAGCAATGAAGTTTGCTGTGATCCTTCGCTCGAAACTGAAGTTTCCGTTGACATGGCGGCTAAAGGCTCCAGTTTTGGGCGCTTTTTAAGTGGTTCATCACATGAAGCTGTGCTTCCGCATTCAAGCGCAAGTAAATCCAATGCCGATGGTTCTGTTGGCGCGGTCCACATTTCTTCATCGTAGGTGGCCAAATTTACTTTATTATCTACTGGCTCTGTTGTATCCATATCTTGATGGGACGACTCTAACTTGATAGACATACCACACTGCCGTACTTTTTCATCCAGTTCACCCGACCCGAAGAACTTTTCTTCCGTCGTATTGACACTTTCCTCATACTTGGCATGCTTTACAGTTTTTTCATCTTCCTCAACACTCATTTTTGTCTCTTTTACAACTGAAGGTGATGCATTTGTGATAGTTTGCTCAGCAGCTGCTAATTCTGTCTCTTCCTTCTTTACTTGCATCAATACCAACTCCTCAAACTTATCACCCGCCAAACTCTCTTCCCGCTCGACATCGATTTTCACATCATCACCTCCACTCGTATCTTCCGGTTCAATTTTCACCAGATTATCTTCCGCTGCGAGCATTTGTTGATGCCCTGGACTGGGCGAACGCAAAATATCCACATCATCGTCCTGATCGATAAGCAAGTGCTCGGATTTCATCTCTTCAGCTGCTAGCAGACGTTGTTCCTCCACTTCCTCTTGCTCCGCTTTCGATATAATTTCTTGTCTTGGGTGGCATTCACTGCCTGTATTGCCAAGTGTTTTTGTCGTTGTGTTCAGTTCATTCACACCTACACCACCTACCACATCGACATCGTCGCGTTCTTCCTCCTCATCGTATTCCTCTTCATCTGCTTCTTCGTCATCACTCGTCTCAACCTCATGTTTCATACCTCTGTTTGTGTCGCCATCCCTAATATTCATTACATCCACATCACTACTAACTGCATTTGGCAACATCTTTGTTGCCTCGCGCTCTGTTGCAGACGGTGCCATTGGTAATTCAGTTTTGACTACCCCGAAAACCACGGTTGATGGCGCACCAGCATCCTCTTCCTCCTTCTCACCGCCGCTTAGGATGAGTCGCCGTTTCTTGAGTGGTGTCGTGAACCCGTTCGGCACATTCAACACGGCATTCAAGTGCGCAGCAGCAGCTGCTGTGGTAGGCGAGACGTTTTGCAGGCTACCTGATGTCATTGCTGTAGGTGTAGGCGTCATCGATTCGTCTGTGGTCGTTTCTTCGCTAATCGCTTGTCGCAACCAACGCTTCTTTACTGAGGAGTTATTGCTGCAAGTGCTCACCTGCAGCGGCAGATGGAGTAGACTACGTGGCGAAGCGATGCCAGCAGCGGCTGTTGTCTGGTTGTAGACACCACTACTGCTACGTTCTGTTTGCTGTATAAATTCTTCGACTTTCTGCGCAGCCATGCTCAAATTTTGTGGTTCATCAACTGAAATAGGCGATGCGCGTACCTGTTCTATGAAGGTAGCATCCGCCTCCGGCTGTTGTTTACTGTAATCACACATCGTTGCCGCTTGTACCAGGGAATCCAACCCAAGGGTAGCAGTGGCTGTAGGCACTTCCGCTGCAGCTACTGCAGGCACTACATCTACACCGGAACCGCTTGGCGGTGGTGTTGGCGCACTCGGCGGTGGCGAATCACTGCCACTTGTGTCGGCATCTACTTGATTTAGTAGCCAATTGGACATGAGCACTTTCTTTGTTTTAGTCTTGTTCGGATACTTAAACTCACCACTTGGACTGCCATCCATGTGTTCTTGCAGCGGTCCAACGGCCGCCTCGATCAGCAGGCAAGCAGAGCTAACCGGTGTAGCAGGTGGTGATGCACCGTTGCCACCGCCTGTTGGAGTTCTGTGTTGTGGTGATTTCAATTGCTCAAGGGAATAGTGGGTTGGAAATTGTTGTTGTTGTTGTTGAACCGTTGTTGATGATACTTGAGGCGATTTCTGCGACGTAGGGGACATTTTCAAGTTGGGATTCGCAAAAGCGAGCAATAGTCCGGCAGCCTGATCTTCATTGGTTGACGCGGCTGTATCAGCCACCACCTCGTTGTGTTCTTGTTGCGGTTGATAGCTCGGCCCAGTTGCCGCAAGCGGCGCTACTGGTGATAACAATGAGGCTGACTCAGTTTCCGAATGTAAGGTCGCCTCGCCTGCGCTGGTGTCAATTGTTGTAGCCAATCCTGCACCATTGCTTCCCGCGCCATCTGCTGATTCATTGCTGCTGTTGATGCGGCTTTTGCGTCGCTTGCGCGCCTGCGCACTATGGCCGCTGTAGGCCTTATGCGTTTTGCGTTTTTTCTTGCGCGCGGCAGCCGCTGAGACGCGTCCACTGTTGCTGCTGGCACTTAACTCGCCCACAATGCGTTTTGTGGGCGTTGTCGGTGAATTGCTGTTGCTGTTGCGTCGCTTAGCGGCGCTCGAGGACGCAGTACCACCCGATTTACTTTGTTGATTTTTGCGCTGCTGATTGCGTTCCATTTTCTCAATAGCACGCAGAATCGCCTCCATTTTACGCTCCTCACGTGATAGTTTAGTCTTTTCCTTCGAGGTCGGCGTATTTGCCGCATCATCATTTACGCTGCCGCTACTGGTGTTATGCTGTGGTTGTTGCTGTTGATGGTCGTCCTCGGAGAAGCTAGTGGAGCGCGAACTTGACGACTTGCCAGACGTTTTGTGGATGCGTGCGCTAGTCGACGGTAAACACGCTCCTATACCGCTGGTATTAACGATTAATTTCTGTGGCGATTTCGAACCGGAATTTGGTGATGCAACAACTGCGCCATGTGACTGTAGCGGCGGTGGCAATTGTGATGTGGTCGTTGTCGTCTGTTGTTGCAATGCCTCCTGCATGCTGCCATCGACCATATCCTGATGTGGTGGCTGCATCAACGTGGTGACATAGAATTGTGTTTGTTGTTGTTGTTGTTGTGTCTGCTGATGTGGCTGTTTCGGTTGTTGTTCAGCGTCGCTGACGTCAAATGTATCAGGCGTTGTGGCTTCAGTAGCGGCAATAGCCATATTGTTGGTATTGCTTGGCGGCGTACTTTGGGCCTCTGACGCACTCACCACCTCAGTTAATGTTACAGCGGTGTTAAGCGATTGCAGAGCAGCTGCCGCTGCTAATGAAGCATCACTTACTGTCGAACAAACCGGTTCGCTCTGCATTTGTTGTTGGTTCAGTTGTTGCTCATGCTTTTGCTGCTCCGGTAGCTGCTGCATTGGCAAGCTAGACTGCTGTTCCGGCTGACTAGCCGTTTGGCTCAACGAAACGGTTGTGGTTTCAGCTGTCACCACCTCCTGCAACAATGGCGCATTGATGTTGTGTTCCACTGCATCAACCACTGTATGCTGCTGTTGCTGCTGGGGCTGTACCTGCGACTGCGTCAGCGCTTGCGCTTGCCCTTGCGGATGCGCCAATTGTTGTGGCGGCGACAACAGCAGCGGCGTGGGCAATGCTCCCAATATCTGTTGATGCTGTTGTTGCTGCTGCGGACTATGTTGAATGAAAAGTGCATTGCTGCCACGCTGCATGCCCGTTGAAGCTGGAACGACAGTCTGCTGCTGCGATTGCTGTTGCGTCGGCGAGTGTATATGCAATGTGGAAGGTGATGGTATTGACACGGATGGCGACGAGGAAGAAGTGCAAATGCCCGAATCGTGCATTACACTGGAAACGGAGGATGTTGCACTCATACTGCCATTGCTATTAGGCACCGCTGTTGAGGTGGCTAGCGCATGACCGGATAAAATATTAAGGCCACCATTGCTCTTGAATGTGTGATTAGACACGTTTGTGTTCATATTCAACGGCGCTGCGGGCAGTGCAACACTCGGGCTGTTCATGCCACCGGCAGCTGCACCAATGCCACTATCACCACTAGAAGAAGTCGAACGATTGCGATTGATGTTTTGCGCAGGACCTTTCTTTTTATTGCTACTTGGCGGCAATCCGCCCATGGTAAGCTGCATGGCAGCAGCACTACTATTTAACTGAACGCCACCATTTAAAGTGGTGGAGAGCAAAGACTTGCGGCTGCTAGATTTCGACACACCACCAGCGGCCAAAGACTGTTGCGTCGGCGGTGGGCCGAAAAGGCAATCCTTAAGTAGGCCGCATGCACACGCCGTGCTGGTTGGTTGTACGATGCAATTACTCGATGTGGCCTTCTTATTCTCGATGGCCAGCAGGTCGTGCGGCTCATGTTTAATCGTAATCTCAGTGCTTGCGCGAATACGTGTCGTTGCCACAATGAATAGGTGTATAGTACCCTTTTCGAAAAGATGTTGTATTTCTGCATTTGGTCGACAAGAGCGGCGCACAAAGCGCGCTTCATTGCCATACGTGCGCGTATCCACGCATATTTCCGGACCCTTTAGATAGGCTGGTTGGGGTGGTAGTGGCGGATATGAACCATCTTGATTCATAGTTTGCATAGGTGCTTCTGCGTCGGGCAGCTGATAAAAGAAAATGAATGGCCCTGGTGTTTTATGCGCTTTAAGGCTTGCAGCTAAGTAGTTGCTTGGCGGTGGTGAATTCATATTCACCGATGCATTTTGTGTTTTATACTGCGGACTAAGCATATATTTGCCACGCAACTCGAAAATCGGACAACTTGGCGAAATATCCATGTTGCTTATAAGTATTTTACCGCCAGCATGTGGCACCGTAGTCGCGCGATTCTCCAAACCATTGTTGCAGCACTCCTTCAACGCACGATTCTCCGTATTTAGTATACTTTGCAGCAGACTAGGTTGCTTTGTGATGGCATGCAGGCGAGCACGCAACTCCGGCGAATAGTGATTCGTCACGGCCAATTCGTAATTCTCAATCCATTGTCGCAAATTGGCTGCATGCTTTTCAGCGGCTGACGCACTGGCGCTAAGACCATCACTACTCTTTGTTTTGCGTTTCGTTGTCTTCTTTGCGGTAGCAGATTCCTTACGCGGCGGTTTCCCACCTAAATTAGAGCCAACACCAAGTTTATCCGCTTTCTTGGATTTCTTACCACCGATTGTATCTTTAGAGGTTTTCTTTAAAACTTTTCCCTTCTTTGTGCTACTGAGCGTCGTATTATTCGGCAGGCCATGAATTGTACCGCCATCGCCGCCACTACCCAACATAAATGAACCGGACGTGCCGCCGCCAATATGTCGTTGTTGTCCATCTGCCAACTGATAGTTGCCAACCATGATAGCGCCGCCACCACTTGCACCACCACCCAAATAGGCGCCACTTGAGCCGGTTGCATGCGCTGATTGTGCAGAGAGCAACAGCTGAGTTTGCTCCTTGCGTTTCATGAGCTGTAGTGCGCGGGCACGCGCCTTATCCACTTGCCGAGGTTGACACACTTCGCACTGGTACTCATCGGGTATGTTTTGACGATCTATGCCCATACAGTCGACATGTTGCCAAGCGCTGACAAGAGAAAAAAATAAATGGTTGCAAAGTGAGCATAACAATAAAAAATCAAAAGAAAATTCTCTAAAAACAATTAGAAACTCTTAACTTAAAATTTTTTTATTATTTATATGAATATATATTTGGTACTTACAAGCATTTATCACAGCAAATCATGTAGCCGTCATCATGCGTCAAATCACAGATGCAACGCGTCACCGAATCATCTTCAGCCTCGGCTTCGGGTGCTGTTTCCGTCTCTTCACCTGGATCAATATCGCCAGTGGCGACGCGTGAACCGTTACTAATGGCTGAATGCGCATCGTCATCCTGTTGCACGCGCGGTACTGGTGAATAGAAAAACGGAAGAAATTTATTAAAGAACTCTGTTTGTAGTTGGAACTGAATGCCACTAATTTGGCCTAAACCTATTATTTCTTGTTAAAAACTATCAGAAGGGGTAAATAAATTGCATTAAAAATAAAATTATTGGCATCTAGTTCTAAGGTGGAGAGTAAGCGCATTAGCTAAAAATATATGTCACTAGTATTCAAACAGTACGACCATAGAATACGGCATGCCCTTGGCAGCTGGTTCTACGTTACCGGAATGACTCAGGTTTTTCCCCCGACCAAGGGCTGCCGACCCAGTAAACTATCCCTGTCTAGTGAACCGTCTACCAAATTTTCAAGCGTCAACCAACGGCACCACCACCACCGTCGTAGTTGTAGTGAGCTATGTGCTTCGGAAGTTGTTGTTGTTATAGCAGCAAAAACATTCCACATATAAGTACGGGAAGTGCTGCTGGAATGACAGTGCTTGCTCGGGTCGTTCCGGCAACGTAAAACCGACTGTCGGGGGGTCAAGAAGTTCGAAAGTTCGAAATTGCAGTGGCATCCTGAGTTCATTTCATATATATTTCAAAGATGTTGTTATGGCGTGTTTTTGATTGTACAAGCTGTAGATTAGTTTCAAAATAAAACTCCAAAAAAAATTAGGAAAACTCCGAAAAAAATAGGAAAACTCCGGAATAATTATGAAAACTCCGAAAAATTAAGAAAACTCCGAAATTCAAAAAAAATATTCCATTTAAAAAAGTGTTAAATTAAAAAAAGTTTTAAATTAAAAAAAAGTGTTAAATTAAAAAAAAAGTGTTAAATTAAAAAAAAGTGTTAAATTAAAAAAAAAGTATAAAATTTAATAAAAGAAATTTTTTTAACAAATTTGATTGTATATGCTTATAAAAAATCTTGGCTACCATGGCGATTTATAAATTTTGTTGTCGTTGTAGCAGTTTACTGAAGCCTGCCAGTGCGGTGTAGTCACGAGCGTCTTCGTCTAACTCATCTAACGGTAGGCCCAGAAACGAGCTGTTTCGACAGGTCCAGAAGGAGAGGAGTTTAGGTGAGTTTGATGGGGCATGTGAATAGATTAGTTTTAGTGTCGTACGGTACTGGACATATATTGGGTCTGGATAAGTAGAACTCTAACCTACTACAATATCCAGAACAGAATCGGGCCTATATTATTGAAAAAATTCTGGTCGGGGGATATTTTTGCTTGTCAACCGTATGCCTTACTATTAACTATTGGCTTGTTCGGAAAGTAATTTCGTTTTTTCCCGACAGAGGATTTAATTGTATTTTTTCACAGCTAATTTCACACTTAAGTCGCATTGTCGTTATATGTTTTGACAGCTGATATAGCAAGGCTTGTGTGTGAATAAGTTCAATTGATTTTACGCAGTAGTTTTTGGTCGGTGCCCTTTTAAATATGGAGAGCAATAAACAGTATTTTCGTCATATTTTACTTTTTAACTATACAATAGAAAAAAATTAACCGATGTGTATGGAGAAGATGTGTTGACAATACGCCAGTGCCAGAACTAGCTTGCAAAATTTCGATCCGGCAATTTTGATGCCGAAGTTGCACCACGTCCTGGAAGGCCGGTTGAACCTGATAAAGACGCGATAAGGGCATTAGTTGATGCAAACCGGCGAATAACAACACCTGACATCGGTGAGATTAAATTGATCGAATTCAACTGTTTATGAACACCTGAAAGGACTGAGTTTAACCTCGAAGCTCGATATTTCCAAAAAAAAAAAAACGAAATTACTTTCCGAACAACCCAATATTAACCAAAAACTACCCACCACTACTCTGCAATCAACCCGCGCAGAAAGGGGCCCAGTCTACAACCCAAACATACTTCCCTCCCTTACATTTAAAGGCTTTTTATATTATTCTATATTCTACTCACTTTGTTGACCGTGCAGAGTGTATGTTGACTGACCGCTAGAAGGTAGCGTGGGTAGTACATTACCCAATCCCGTTTGGCTTGAAGCCACAGTCACACCAATACCACCTAATGACCATTGCTGACTACCGCCAACATTGCCTGCTAAGGCAGATTGTAAATGCGACTGCGTTGCGGTACCCGGTAAGATTGCACTATTGGAGCCGGCACCTCCAATGCCAACTTTGCCCAATTGCTGGACACTCACTCCTCCACCGCTCTTCACATTGTCTGCACCAGAGAGATTCGATGGCATGGCATTGGCGTAAGTGTGATCTTGCTGCACCGCATGCAAGATGCGTAAACGTAAATCCTGTGTATTCACTGGCACCGGACGCACTTCTTCTCCAATAATATCTTCATCATCGGCGTTAGCTGATGCCGCGGCAGTATTGTTAGCTGCACTGTTGTTTGTGGCAATCGTATAGCTACTGTTGCCAGCTGCGACTGCAGCTGTGGTGGCCGCTAAAGAAGATTTCAATGTTTGTAGGTGAATTATTTGCGCCGATGAGTGTTGCTGTTGCTGCTGCTGCTGCTGCTGAGTTTCTAGCGGTATATTCGACAAGCTGGACGATAATGCGGGCGTAGCATGCGAAGCATGTAAGCTATGATGATGACCACGACCGCCAACATTGTTGTTATTTGCTTTATAGTAGTCAACAGCAGTTTTTCGTGTAATAGTCGTACTGGCCTCATATGACTTATTGCGTTCCAGCGAGTGTGTACGACTACCGGGTGCACTATGTGTTTGACGTCCAATACTGGCACCAGATGTAGAGATGGTTGAATATAAAGCACCACTACCGGCACTGCTGGTATGTGCGGCAGCTGAGACTGGCAAGTAAGCGGTAGCCGACGTAGGTGTTTGATGGACCGCGGTCGTGTATTGTGTGTTAATAGTTGTAGGCGCTGACAATTGCTGCTGCTGCCCCGTCTGTTGCTGCGCTGAAAGTTGGGCGGTGCTATATACCGGATACTCTTTAGGCGAGAGCAGCACCGAAGTTGGTGAAGGATGTTGCTGCAATACGATTTGCTGTTGCTGCTGCGTTTGCTGTGCATTGGGCGGCGGCATTGCGACGGATTTTGTTTGCTGCTGCTGCTGGTAACGTTGATGATTGCTGAAGGATTTTTGAGCCATACTCTGTAGTATACGCGCTGACAACTCATCAGTCATTTGTGTGCCATTGACTATCATTATGTCGTCATTGAGCAACGACTGTGTATTGACGCTGTTGTTATTGTTGCCAGATTGTGCTTGCTGCTGGTATATAGTGTTGCCAGTGCTATTGTCTTTGACAATGGTCGTTGTTGGTGCGTCAACAAATTGTATTTGCTGCTGCTGTTGCTGCGTCTGCTGCTGTCGCAGCGACACCTTCGAGTGCTGCATTGGCAATGATGTCGTTTGATGTTGCTGTATAACTGTGGCATGTGTCGAATTTACAAATTTTATAGTGCTCCCAGCGGTATTGGTAACATTTATAGTCTGGTTATTGTTGCTGCTACCTCCACTACCGCTAGTTGCAAGTGTAACAACATTGCTGCCGGTTGAGAATTGCTGCTGCTGCTGTGGCACGGTTTTGTGATGCAGGTGTGTGCCCTGTGGCAGTGTTGCCACATGTTGCAACTGCTGCTGATGCGTGGCATATTTGTTGCTGGTCATTTTGGTAACTTTTGTCGTCTGCTGTAATTTATGCGCACCACCGCTGCTGCTAATTGTATAGGTGCCAAGTGGCTGTTGCTGCAACATATTTATGCCGCTGCTGCTGCTGCTATTATTTATCATGTTATTATACTGCTTTAGCAACTTCGAGGTTTTTATTTTGCTGCTGCCGCTACTTTGGTATTGCGGCTGGTGCAGCTGGTATTGTTGTTGCGTTTGCTGTGTTATATAAGTCGTTTTCACACCCTGCTGCTGCTGCATTTGTATGTTGTTCACAGCCTTGCTGTTACTGTGAGAAATTTTCAAATTGTTCGACTTTTTCAACATATTACCGGTGGTGCCAGTAACGCTGACACTCTTCGTAGTGGCACTGCTGCTCAGATACTTATGCCCCCCTACAACAGGTTGCACCAACATTTGTGTCTGTTGTTGCTGCTGTGCCGCTGTGTTTGTTGTCATTGATGTACCAGATGCCGAGGGCTGTTGCACAACTGTCTGCACTCGAGTTAGCATCTGTACGTGGCGCGGCACCGAGAGCTTCTGATAAAGCTGTTGCGTCTGCTGCGAACCTTGTGACATAGTCTGATTCGTCTGCTGCTGTGATTGTTGTATGTACGTCGTCGAAGTAAGTTGTTGCGGCTGCTGCTTGACACCTGTTTTATAGGTGCCAGTTACAGTGTATTTTTGTGTTTTGCCACCGCCTGTAATTGGTGTGGCTGCCGCTGCTGCTGTCGTTAAATACGACAAATTTTTAGCGCTCATATAATTAATTGTTTGTGCCTGTTGTGGCTGCGTGCCACTGCTGCTAACACCTATAGTGTGCTGTTGCTGCGCGTTTAGGTTGCCAGCAGCGCCAACAGCTACTGTAGTGGCTGTCGACGTGCTCGGCGTCGTAGGCGCTTGTTTGGCCAACACCGTCAAGTTGCTGAGCAGCACTTTGGACTGGCCGCCAACGGCAGCGGCGCTGCCGCTATCGATAATCATGTTGCCGGTAGTGCCATCTGTAGCAACTATTTTGAATATTTGTGGGTTCAACACCTCGCCTGTTGTTGCGGATATCATCATGTTGGTGGCACCAGAGGCAGTTGCCTGTTCAATGAATTCCTCGCTTACTTGTATCACCTGCTGCTGTGGCTGCGGCTGCGGCTGTTGCTGGTGGTGTTGTTGTTGTTGCTGCTGCTGTGAATGCATTTGTTGTTGTGGCAGCTGATGTTGCTTTTGCACATGTTGCTGCTGCTTCGACTGGTGTTGTTGCTGCAACTGTGTAGCGAGCTGTTGTGACTGTTGCTGATGAATTTGATGCTGTTGCTGATGGATTGTGGTATGTTGTATTAGTTGATGTTGTTGTTGTTGCTGATTCATCTGTACGTGTTGCTGTTGCTGCTGCTGCTGCTGCTGTTGCTTTACATTTATTTGTTTAATTTTTATGCTCGCGGTTCCTTCCGTTATTGTAGTATTGCTGTTGCACTTGATACTAGAATAAAGACTGTTGCTGCTATTGCGCTGCTGTGCACGTCGCATTAGAGGCAATTGTGTTTGGCTTCTAGTCGTAGTGTTGCTTTTACTGCCAGCAACATTGTACTGTTGTTGTTGCTGTTGTTGTTGTTGTTGCTGTTTCTGGTGGTGCTGCTGCTGCTGTTGCGGCTGGTGCACATCATTCGTACCATAGTATTCAAAATATTTTCCAATCGATGTCGCTGCTCCACTCCTTGTAGCCTTTGTTGTTAATTGCTGTGTCTGATACAATTTCTGATGTGACTGCTGTGAGGCTACATTTACTGTCGCTGCTGCAACTTCTGTTGTCACTGCACTGCCTGAAAGTGTTGTTGTTACTGCTGTTTTGGGCTTCTCTACGACAATTATACCAGACGATTGCAATGGCATCATTTGCTATGCAATAATTAAGCAATTCTTTTTGGGTTGTTATTGCAACTGTCGAATATACAATTTGCACAACAATTACAACTTCGAAAGAAGTATCTAAGGTGATTTTTGTACAAGCAACACGGAGCAAATTTTAAGTATAAATTAAAAATGTTCCTTCTTTAAGAGAAAAACAGAATCCTTTCTTCAAAACCAAATCGAATGTGAGCTTAATATTTGAATTTTGAAGGCTTGGCTTTATTACTATTGGTATTTTGCTCACTTAACTATTATCATACTTTATGCCAGAGACCAATCCTAGAATTTTAGCTTGTTCTGTGCTTATCGTTGCTGCTTGAGGCGGTCCCCCACCCACATGGGGGCTTGATTCGTGACAAAATGCTATGTGCTTACTTTTGCTGTAATCTTTGTAGGGTCTAGTGACTCTAACAATTGGCAGAAAAGCTTTATAGCAGGTGTACAATATTACTGTTACAGCAATTTCGGATGCTACCAATTGTGCTGATGCTGCTGCTACAGTTAGAAAAACGTTTGTGGCTTCGTAGTCACGGGAATTTCTAATTGTTCTGACCATTACATTGTAAGCCATTACATCAGGGGGCATCACTAAACGGCTGAAAATTTTTGTTTTATATAACGAGCTTTTTTCAAACGCTCAACACTACTAAAAAAATGTTTTTTCCTTTATAACTTCCACAAATTTCAAGGCGGCGGCAGCTGCTTTTTATTCATAAAGTCCTAACAGAAAAGTGCTGATTGATTTTCAATAGAATTGGGCGAAGGGAAAGGAAATGTCGCAAAACAAATTCCTTTCTAATGTACACTGCGTTTTTTTTTTTATGTGTTAATAGTGGTTTTCGATTCCGATTCCGTTTACGCTTCCTTGTTTTGCGATTGAAGCGTCGTTTATTATTTGGCAATTCCACTGTCGTTGTTTTCTTTCTCAAACTGTGCAGTTCACTGAAATTGTCTTCTAGACTAGTAAAAGTTTATGTATGTCGTTTAAAGAAAAAAGCTCGGTTTTGCTCGTTGTATTAATTTCGCGTTATAGTTTAACTGTAAGAGAGAAAAGAAAAAAGAATTTATTATTATTTCTTTATTAAAATATATTATTAATTAAATTCACGGCAATGTTTATGAAACGATAATATCATTGCTGCAAAAACTAAATAATGCAGAAATTGAATTAATACCTGAGAATGTATGTATGGGAACAGAGTGACAATTTGAAATTAGGTACAACCTCATTTAAAAACAAGAAAAAACGGGATTTTGCACAGATCGCTAAGCATAAGGTCAAGGTCGACTGATGAATAAATTTGAAATATTATAATTTATTTATTATTTATTAAAATATTATTATTAATATATATTAACTAAATTAATTACGTTAATATTGAAAAAGAGCTTAGCTGTCAGGGCTATTAGCTCTAGAAAAATATTTATCTTTTAATTAATCAAAGATTATTATTAGCAATCGTTGACTTAAACAATCGTTAAATCAGTGCTAGACAAAATATCTGCTTTCACATGACTACAAATTATAATATTATACATATCGAGACCGTAAACCGAAAGAAATACAACGCACAAAAAGGCGAAATTATTCAAAAAAAGCGCTAAATAATAAGTTAAAAAATGTTGGGCAACAATACAATTTCACAGGAAAATGCAAAGGAATGTATTAGAAAATCATTACCTAAAAACTAGCAAGAAATTGTCAACGCCACAGAAACCACAAAAGAGAGTAGCAAAATATACATATGTAAATATAGATATGTATGGCTGTACATACGTATATGTATGTATGTACATGAACATTCGAAAGACTGTTCAAAGGAAACAAAATAGTGGTTAAAAGCAGCAAAATAAAGTTGGTCAGAATGAATTACAATAATAAGAAACAAACAGAGCCAAGTGTCAGGAAATGCGAGATAAACACCAACCAGAGAGAGAATTGCCACGAATATTGGGTAAAAGACTGTGCAGGCAAAGAAGTAGCAAGCAAAACAAAATACACACAATTTTATCGATTCCATAAAGATGCGGTTGTACTTATGTGTCGAGCTGGAAAATGTATAGTGCAGAATGAGGCAGCTAGTGTTCACCGCGGATGGTAGAAAGATAAATGAAAACATACTTGAAGGAATTGCAAATACAATAATGAATTGAATGTGGAAAATATATGCAAGTTAGCTTGAAAACTGGTATACAATAAAGAGAGTAATTGCAGAATTCCAATTATATTAATTATTATAAAAAATAAAAAGAGGTTAGGGAATAATGAGCAGAATATATTTATTTAATTTTTTTATATTTTAGAAGCTGTTTACTTTGTTACATATCACGTACGATTATTGTACCCCCTCATAGAGCAGTCATCGATGCGCCTTGAAAACAAACGCACGTACCAAATTACGCGCCTGTTACATAACATCAGATCAGACAGGTATACAAGCATCGAACCGAGCTATATTACTGTTTACTGACAAATAGAAATAACAGAGACGCGAATTAGGAGACGAATTGGCGCATACTTGCAAAAGAGGGAAAAAAGTGGCTCGTAAGTTGTTGGTACAGTTGAAAAAAAGGGATGGGCAAATGCGTTTAGTCCATAAGGGTATGTGTGAGCAAATTAAAAACTTGATTTATTTAACCAGAGACAACAACAGCAACAACACATAAGTATATTGGAAATTTTCATAACAAATGCTACATGTATAACCATAATCGTGCATACATATTTACGCACATACAAATTTATAAATTTAATATCAACATTAGTTTTTGACCTTGTCTTTAGATCGATTGGCAATCCCCAGATCTCTGTGAGCAATTTTTTGGCAATTGCACTGAAATTCCCTCGGAAATTAATTACAGAACCTGCCCGCATATGTTTCGATGTGTCTCTTAGAATATTGCGTTCGGGTTTACCTTTTTATGTGCCTGCTACTAGGGTCAATTAATTTCCTTTTACACCAGTTTTTCAAGCATTAGTTGAATTTTTTACTATGCCACTGGTAGGTATCGGATTTTGATTTTTCTTTATCCTGAAATACTTTCAAATTGTCTCTTGAACGTTATATCTCATCGTCTCCTTGTTTCTACTTTCCGTTAGGCAAAACCAGCCTCAACTGCAAAATTTTTATATATATGTACATATGTAAATAGTTGAAGTACAAAAATCAGCCCTTAAAATTGTAAGAGAAAGCATTTAATGTAAAAAAAAAAACAATAAAATAAAGCAGTTATATCAGTATTGTGTACTCCACAGCTTTTTGCAACATTAAATGTCCTACACTATCTCGCATTAAAAATTATAGGTTTTTTTTATTAAGGAGTTAAGTAGAAAGATTTCACTTTTTTTAATGATAAATTGAAATTATGTCAACCCTGTCATAAAACGTCTTCTTCCGCCTGTTCTACAAAAATAAATAAATATCCCAAAGAATTTTACAAATGTTTGCTATAAAAAATTTAATATCTTATAAGACTGTAAATAAATAAATAAAAGTTTTCATTTTTTAGAAAACTCATTTTTTGAAAACTGATTTTTTGAATATTTGATTTGATTCTCAGCGAGGGAACACGCCTAGTAGAATACAATATACAACAATAGGTAGGTGGTTGGTGATGTGAATTAGCGCATGCTCCTTCGAAGTCAGCAAAAGTTTTACAGTAGGCACGAGTGGCACGCGAAAAATTTTTTACATACAAACATGTTTAGGTAAACTATCATATTTTTACTACTCGAAGATTATTAGTACATGAAATGTTTTTCCCATAACGATTAAGAATAAAGGTCCGGCCATTTGAAGACACTGATTTTTCAGTCGCTATCCAATTTCTTACGAGTTTAAGGTGTGCTTCAAGTCGTTATCATAGTTGAAAGGTCATGAAAGTGACATATTCCACACTTCATGGGGAAGAATTACGCTTTCAAGGATATTTCTGAGCATAAACCGATTTTTAATACCATTTATCCATATTCTGCATGTAAGCGCGCAAAATTCTCGCTAGCGCACAAAAAAAAAAGATTAAAGCGCAATCAAATCGAACACTGCAAATATTTTCAGCGGTAGAAGCCGAGCAACAAAGTGGAAAAGAAAAAATCCATTTTTTGCTTTTGTTTTAAGCAGCCAACTGGCCAAACAACTGAACACCACCAACAAGCAAGCCTTCAACTAGATGGATGCCCAGTCTCTGCCACAGTCAGTTAGCTGCACTTGCCAACACACTGCTGTTGCGGTGCTTTGTTTACTTTGCAAATGCATAGCATACACCGTCGTCGCCTTCTCGCTTCGACCCATCGATGCAGTGTTGTTCACCTCTTTGGCCCACTCCCTCAACACCATACACCGCCGCGCTATAGCGCATAGTAGGCGCAGACTAAAAGACTAGAATAACTATATATACATATGTGTGTATGTATGAATGAATATGTTTCTTGCTATGCCAATTCTCCTTCTTCTTCGAGTTTTTGTAAATATTTGTTTTATTGTCTCACAGATTATTTTTTCTACATATACGTGCAATTATTTTCTATTACGAACATATTCGGGGTTTTCAATGGTGGCTGCTGCTGACTCGTTATTTTCACCGCTAGTACAAAAGCAACGAGATTTCGTTATTTTGATGTTTTTCTTCACTTTTCGCTGCAACGTATGTATCATTTTGGTCTAATGAATTGTTGCGAAAGTAAAATTGTTTTGCAGCCATAAAATTTTATTTATAAACTTTCGTTCCACATAAAATAAGAATCACAAGAAGTGCAACGACAAATGTAAGTGCCTAAAAATATCAAATGAACATTGTGAATTGCTTGCTGCCAGCGGCGGCTAGTTGTGCATTTAGCTGACTCTTATTAAAGATGTGTCACAGGTATACGTACATATCTACTTACATAAAATTAAAAGCATATTGTTTTATATAGAATATTTTGTTAAGAAATAGTATACTCATTCGCCGTCCTCAACTACAAATGTGTATTGAGAAATTAAACAAAAAAAAATGTTCTTATTGAATCATATGTACATACATACATATATAGAGCATGTGTAACTAAGCACATTTTGATTTTTAAAGTTCCGGGTCAATCTGTTGATTTCCGGGTCAATCTGTTGATTATTGTGAATTAATATGCGCATAGCTGACATACCTTAATCAAAATGGTATGTCGCTTAGAACTAGCTAAATTTGCTAGTCTAATTTTGGTAAATTTTCAAACGCTATTTTCCCTTACCCAAACTGTATTAATCGCATCGTTTTATTATATAATATAAAATTCAACAATTCAGTACATCATCTTAAATGCATTCTCAGGGTCGACTGATAATGGCACAGGGTGCAGTGATAATGCTATAAGAAACTCTCTGTTTACATGTGCTTAAGTAATATAAAGCAATCTATGACATTAGAACAAAATTTGCCTTGACATCAAGGTCCACTTATCACCTTCATCCAGCGCAACCTATATTACACCACATACTTCCACATGCTGTGCTTTATGAACTTTACCATTTTGCTCTCAGCTGACCACAATATATTTCGCCCGCTTTTCCACTGGCCAATTGGAGTATTGCTTAGCAAATTTCATGCATTTAGCTGCGTGTTTAATGGTCAAAATCGGAACATTTCTCGGACTACAAGCGTTCAAATTATTTTCTCTCAGTCGAGTGCAAATAGTTTCAACATATTCAGCAATATTTAGGTACTTTTTAAGCTCCGTTGCTGGCTTGAATGGCTCCTTCTTGCTCTGTCTAACTAATCGCTTGACGAGTAATGACGACGTAATAGGTTTTCGTCCACGAGACTCTACTTTTTGGACAAATTTCTTGGCATTACTAATCATTTTGTTTGAGCAGCCCAGTAACCGACTTATTTCGGCGAAGATTTTGCCCTCCTCAAGCATAATATAATAAATAATTGTCCTTTTTTCTTCACTGTAGTGCTTTCCGCGGCCCATATTTGAAAAATAGATATTAATTAGATGTTTTATCTGTTCTGTCTTTTAAAAAATCACCTTTTCTAACAAAACCGTGTGTTTCCTAATGATAATTTTCGACAAAAACATGTGCTTGGTGCTATTATTTTTACCGCGCTATTTTGCACTCCACTTTCAATTTTGCTTCTTTTGAGAAGAACCGTTATCATTTTAATTCTGTTTTTTGCTCTCCCAAATCAGAGAGAGTGTCAGTAAGACAAGAGAAGAGTAAGTGCAAACCAAATTCCTTTTAGTCAAATTTTACTGTGAAATAAAGTGAGCTGCTTGTTTTGGTGCTACTATTTTCACCCCCACTGTATGTGAAAATAAAAAATACCAATACTAAAAATTCGAACATTACTGTAATTATTGAAAACTAAAAAATATGTAGAAATTAGCTAATAACTCTATCGGATATACAGCTGTTAGCTCTTCAATAGCAGTGTTTACCCCAAGCATGTTTATCAGCATTTTTTGTTTTTTGTTTTGGGAATTCTGTATTTTTATATTAATAAATTTATTAAAACCTTAAAAAACACTTTCTATGTGCAAAATAACTTGGTTTAGTTCATATTTTATTTACAAAAATTTGCGCAATTACATGCAAACTTTATTGATTTTAGCCATATGGTTATATTATTAATGAAGTCATTGAGCAAACAACTTTTTTCACGTGAATATCCTCTGGTCGAATGTTCGCCACATGGCAAGTTTAGCTCATCTCTAACATTTTTCAGACTAGCTGTTTGCAGAGTGCGTTAGACATATTTTCGCCAAGAAGCTTAGTAATTTTTGTAATTTCCTACACATTTTGCCTTCACTTGACATACTTTTTTTTATCATATTATT
The DNA here is from genome assembly GCF_027943255.1 of Anastrepha obliqua. Lineage (NCBI taxonomy): Eukaryota > Metazoa > Arthropoda > Insecta > Diptera > Tephritidae > Anastrepha > Anastrepha obliqua. The sequence goes on along the minus strand of NC_072894.1, from coordinate 107,017,084 downwards.
CTTCTGCGCAGTATAGTGTTTTCCACGACTCTCTTCAATTGAACTAAATTTGACAACACATTAATTAAATTGTTACTGTACTACTTATTTTTGAAAACCGAATGTGTCATCATATTTGGTGTTGGTGACAGAAAACTTAATCACTGCTATTATTTTCCACGCCGTACGAACCGCTTAGCGCTACAAAAATTAAAATTGCGTTTTTCGATCATAGCTGCTAGCAAATACTAATGATGATCATTCCCATGGCAGCCTGTTCTACGTACCGGAATGACTCGGGGTTTTCCCGACCAAGGGCTGCCGCCCCAGTATACTAGCCCTGTCTAGTGAAACTCATATCATCCCACCCCTTACGTCACAGGAGCAAACTCTCGCAGCAATCCTGCTCCAAATACTTCTCCTCAGGGCTGGAATCGAATCCAACCCTGGGCCAGAAGTATTCTACTGCTGCGTCTGCCACAAACGGCTTCACCCGAACTCCACCTCGGTTGGGTGTAACAAGTGCAACGGGTGGAGCCACCTTAAGACCTGCTCGGGTCTTAAGTCACATAGGGAGTGGTCCACACGGTTTGTGGCCACGTGTTGCTCCCGCCAGCAGGCGTCTGATGCCTCCACGGCTAATACACCCCCTGAGAGGCAGGCAATACCAACCGCCACCACTACCCACACCTCCACTTGACTTCAATGCGCATTCAAGCCTGCCAAATGATCGTAGGGGACAGCAACTGGCAGAGCAGATAGACGATTCGACATTCATCACAGCGAACGACGACGCTCCCACCAGGATAGTGGCCAATTGCAGCAGCTCGCCTGACCTAACAATTGCTAGCGCGGGTCTGATAAATAGATTAACGTGGCGACCTATGCTATCGCTTGCATCAGACCACTTGCCCATTAACGTCTCGATTGAGAGACCTGCCGACTTTGTTTCCGCGAATCACCGGTCCTATTTTAACTTTAAAAAAACTAATTGGGCCGGTTTCACGGAATTCACCGAGGACACCTTCGCCGCTCTTCCCATCCCCACTGATGTGCGCGTAGGCGAACGCGCATTCCGCAAGGTGCTCACAGCTGCTGCGGCTCGCTGCATTCCTGCTGGAAGCTATAAGGACAATCGTCCTCATTTCCCAGCCGAAGCAGGCAGTTTAGCAAACGAGCGTGACCACCTACGCCAGGCCGATCCCGGGGATCCCCGCATAAGGGATCTCAATTTGGATATCCGGCAACTGGTAAATCAGCATAAGCGGACTAAATGGGTTGAACACCTGAAGACCTGCAACCTCACCTCTGGGGTGAGTAAGCTCTGGTCCACCGTTAGGTCCCTGTCAAACCCGACGAAGCATAACGACAAGGTGGCTATCACCTTCAACGGTTGCACTTCGTCGGACCCGAAGAGATGCGCGAGCTATTTTAGCCGGCTTTTCAAATACATCCTCCGGCTACAGAACCAAACGTCGTGCTACAAGAAGGCTGCACAAACTGACGAACGACAGTGCGCCACTTACTTTCTCCGGTGATGAGGTTCAGGGGGCCATCAACAAGTCGAAATCATGGAAAGCCATTGGCCCGACGGTTTAAATGATGCTGAAGCATCTGGGACCCCTGGGAGTAGGATTCCTCACAAGGGTTTTCAATCTGTCCCTGCCCACTCTCATCATCCCTGACAAGTGGAAAGCAGGGAGAGTGGTCCCACTACTTAAACCTGGGAAACTCGCCAACCAAGGGGAGTCTTATCGGCCGATAACTCTCCTTTCCCCAGTAGTGAAGACACTTGAAGCCCTCCTACTCCCACTCTACACGAAACACCTGGCCCCAGCCCCACATCAGCACGGTTTCCGACGAGTGCACAGCACCACCACCGCACTCACCGCCATAAACGCACAGATAAATCGCGGGCTTAACCAAAACCGCCCCTGCGAGAGGACTGTCCTAGTAGCGTTGGACTTGAAAAAGGCTTTCGATACAGTCAGCCATTCCACGCTACTAGATGACATTTATCAGTCGACACTCCCGCCAGGGCTGAAGAGGTGGTCCGCGAACTATCTGAGCGGTCGGCACTCGTCAGTGATATTTCGAGATCAAGCTTCAAAGCAGAGAAAGATTAAGCAAGGTGTACCGCAGGGTGGTGTCCTTTCTCCCTTGCTGTTCAATTTCTACATCTCGAAGCTCCCCCAACCACCAGCGGGAGTTTCTCTGATCTCATACGCTGACGACTGCACGATAATGGCGTCGGGCAAAGACATCGATGGCCTGTGTTCCAAAGTGAACAACTACCTCACCGACCTTTCTCGCTTTTTCACTGCGAGGAATCTACAACTTTCCCCCACCAAGTCCACGGCGACCCTCTTTACCACCTGGACAAGGGAGGTCAAGCTGTCCCTTGAGGTAAAAGTCGATGATACACCAATTCCGACGGTAAATAACCCCAAAATTTTGGGTGAAACCTTCGACAGCTTGCTCTCCTTATCTGCGCATACAACCGCAATTGCCACAAAAGTCCAAAATCGCAACAAGGTCCTCAAATCGCTGGCCAGCAGCACTTGGGGCAAAGACAAAGAACTGTTGCTTTCGACATTCAAGGCAATTGGCCGGCCGGTTCTTAACTATGCTGCGGCAGTCTGGTCGCCTGGAAATAGTGATTCGCAGTGGACAAAGCTACAGACTTGTCAAAATACCGCCATTCGGAGAGCTACCGGGTGCCTCCTGATGTCACCCATCCAACACGTCCATAACGAGGCACAAATGCTCCCAGTTGTGGAGCATAACAAACTGCTCAGCAAGCAGTTCCTGCTTGGATGTTACCGCAGGTCGCATCCCTGCAGACACCTGCTTGAGCCCGAGCCGCCTGCTAGGCACGTCAAGAGACACCTCCTAGACTACGCTGACGAAGTCCAGGACAAAACTGACTGTAACCTACTGGACCGGACAGTATTTAGACAGTCAATAAACGACATTCACCGGGAGACCGTCACCACCTTCTTGAACTCCCGTCCTGTGAATGCCGTAATCGGAGTCCAACCACCACCTATTGCAGACGAAGAGCTCCAGCTTCCCCATGAGACTCGTGTAACACTGGCACAACTACGTTCTGGATACTGTAGCAAGTTAAACTCCTACATATCCAGAATCGACCCCGAAATACCAAACACATGTCCGGCATGTGAAGGTACCCCGCACGACACTAACCACCTCTTTACATGCCCCCTTAAACCGGCTCATCTGACCCCCTCTCGTTTCCACGACAGTCGGTTCTACGTTACCGAAACGACCCGGATTTATATCCGGCCAAGGACTGTCACTCCAGCAGCATTGCCCGTATGTAGGTAGGGGGAATGTTTATGCTGCTACAACAACAACAACCCCCCTCTCCTTCTGGACCCAACCTGTCGAAACAGCATGTTTCCTGGGCCTACCCCTAGATGAGCTAGACGAAGACGACCGATGATATGCCTACACTGACAGGGCTACCTATGCTGTTAACAACAACAACAACTAATGATGATCGCCGCATTATCAAAAAGAAATATTTGAAAAACCTCAAAATAGTAAATACTACAGTGGTTAATAAAATGCTCTTGAGAAAACTGCTCTTATTCTGCTCGCAGTTGTTTGTAGTTCTAAAATTTCTGTAAGCGTTCATTGTTTATACTCTTAATAAATTATTTTACGGTCTGTGCATTCAATGCGCCAACAAAAGTCGATACAATTTGACTTTAACAAAGCATGTCTACATGGGATGCTCCGTCGTCAAAGCATTACTGTTTACATGTATAAAAAAGTGTTAAAACTTATAAATACACATGTATGTATGTATGCACATGGGCAAAGCAAAGCAAACTAGCATTAGACCCACGAACGCCGGTCGCCACCAAAGCGACTACAAAACTAACAACTAGTCAGCATAGAAATGAATTGTAAATTTAAACTTTAAATTGCGCCTCAATTATTGTTTATTCAATTATCATTATGACCGGGAAATATATGTACATACAAATATACTACAAGATTTAGACAGGAAATGGGGTGGCAGTAAAAAAAATAGGGCATTTAGAGTAGGAACATTACCACTCACACAAAATTGATAGTGATCGCATCGCCACTATTGCATATCACCCACAAATGTTCGTCCAATCAAAAATAAGTCCTCTCACTTACTGGTCGATCATACTAAATTGCCCCAAAATGCTTGCAATAGCATATTTTAGAGTCAATTCCTTCATAAATTCGTAGTAGTTTTTTATTTTACAATCAAGGTTCCATGCTGCAATAGAATTTTCAAAAATTGTTTTCTTTTTTAATATGCAGTATTGGCGGTTAACGTTATTATTGAATAAGAAAAAGTGTTTAAGGGGCAGGTGTTTTATGGTTACCCTTGAACTATTGAAAGACTTAAAAAATACCAGAACAATTTTATACGGATTTGATGAAAAAAATATTTAAGGTATAAAAAAACGTATCTGCCACGTTTGCACTATTGCAATCAAATATGTACATCGGAAATAAAGTATGTTAATTTTAGTCAAGCTGTGGTAGTGTACAGCAAATCATATCACATTCAAATACAAAAATATAAAAAACAAAAATCCTAAACTTCACATCAAACGTCAATTTTTTGCATGTAATTTCAGTTCATGAATTCGAGGTAATTCTTTAGACTATAAATATGTACTCGTATATATATATTTACATACATATGTACATTTGTATTCGAGTTCATTCTGATGGTGCAATCTAAGGAAACACCGCAGTCATTTAGTTTCTTCTTCTGCTATTTTCTTTAATGAAATCGGCATTAAAAATTAAATAGCGAAGGCAATATTTACTTAATACATTCTCTACAAATATTAAGTACATGGCATACAAAAACCCGTTTTCCAACTTTTGCTTTCATTATACATTAAGAACGATGTAGAAGGTAGAAAATAGTATAAAATTAAATTAGTAAATATTCATATACTGTAATGGGTGGCGCTAATGGATGACAAGGCCAACTAAACATTTGACAATTACCGTGCCGAGACAGCTAGTTTCATCGGTCGAACGGAAACCACAACCAACTTCAAGACGTACAAAACCAGAAAGTAAATCTAGAAAACGAGTAAACGTATCAGAGAACGTATCTGAACGTATATTCAACGAATGAAAGCAAAACAAAAGAAAGATTGCGCATACGAAAGGACGTAAAGCAAGAATAGTCAAAACACAGCCACATTAAAAATTAGGCAACATATCGCCTATCCGTACTGCGATCATATAGCTATCGCAAATTTCAATATGGCGCATAGTAACGAGTAAACTCGTTGAACGAACCAATATAAACGAGCGGCGAGTCAAAGCAGAATCATAAAAAATAGAAATTCTACGTCGTAGGAAATTGTCTAATGGAAGAAAATTCAAATTGTTAGTTCTTGCTCCAATATTTTTCATTTAACATTTCATTAAAATGCACAGTTCATTTACTAAAGTTTATGTAAATGTAAAGTTAAAGTAAATGGTTTATAAACAAATATATCGATTTAGAAATAAATCCGAAGTAAAAATGTTCAATAAACGAACATAAGGAAGTATTAATGAGCGCAAACAATGCTTATTGCACAGCTCTAGTGAGCTAATCTAGCTAAGCATTTGAGCAAGAAGTTTGACGAACAATATTTAGCTGAATTTCTAAAATTGTAATGTAGTTTTACATTAGGCACTAAAAGCTTCAGTAAAAGCAAGTACTTGTTAGCGAAACGTAGTTCGCGCTGTATTAACTGTTTCACTCGCGCTAATCTTGATAGCTCCTCACATTGGGAGGGCTGCCACTAAAGCTTATGGGGTACTAAATTAAAATTAAACTCACTTGGAAAATTAATAAAAAATAATTAAAAATTTGTTTTCAGATATTATTTATGTGGCACACATATACTACGTCCATTTCTGCACTTCTTTAAGCCAATTGTCACATTTTATCGTACACACTTTTATGGATAAATTGGAATTAAACAATGTTACTTACGTTTTATACAAACTTTTTCACAAAACTAAATCTACAACATTTTTACCGAGATATTCACAAAATGCTTCTCTTTTAATTGTGTTAATTTACGATTTTTCGAAATTCTTGCCTTAATATGGCAGCTTGCAAACTCAGTTCTCAATGCCCTGCTAAAATTTTTTAACTCTTCATTTTGCTTTTGACACATGTACTCACAGCCAACTTCACTATATACTTTAGCTTCAGAAGAGTACATACAAAATACAGGAAAAAAGAGATGCACGCATATACCTTATTGTACAGATAGAAGCAAACATATAAACTTTCATTGCACCCAATTGGTGCAGCAAATGTTGTGAAAAGAGATGACTAGCATCTCAAAGCACAAACGTTCGCGCAAATTCTGCGATATCAAAAACAGACGCCATTTTTTAATTTTTTACCAAAGAGAGATGGCTAGAGATATCGAAGAAAAATAGGAGAAACTTAAAATGGAAATTAAAAATGGCTGCCCATATACGATGGAAAATATTCCATATATTTGCGATTTCGCACAAGAGCACTCGTATTCTGTAAATTAACTGCAATCAATTTCGATAACATTAAATAGTATAAATTTTGCTCCGCAGATAAACGTAAATGAGTAGCTAAAAGAGGCTTATTTGCGATGTTTGCGCAAAATTGTTCTATGGCTGATTTGATGAATAGATCAGTCAGTCAAGTGCAAATATACATACATATATGTACATCATTAGCTACAGATTTGCGAATGCACTCAGAATACATAATTTTGTTTCTGTATTTATGGCAGGGAAAAGGTGGTATACCATAGAATTATAGTATTTAACACCAAGATTTGTGAATTAGATTTTCAAAAGCTTGCGAAGATGTACGTATACGATTCATAAAAACAAAAACAGTCATACAGTATGGTAAAAGTAATTATTTAAATTATTTTAAGACACTCATAAAAACATATGTATGTGCGAAAGTTTAACTTACCGTAATTTAAATATTCAAACTGCACCAATTTATTTCCAATTCAAATACATCGTTTTGCACATATACATATGTAGATCCGTATGTGTAGCATTGTATTCACATATTATATTTCAAATTAAGCATAGTTATTCAATTTCACAATATTCAGTTTAATCCAATTTTATGTGTAAGAACCACAATACACTTGCCGAGACGTTTTCAGTCTTGCTATTTTTATAATACAGAAAATATTTAAAATGTTACAGCTTTATGAAATCTGCTTCAAGCATCATATATGTATAACATATGTCTATAGTGCTAAAAGTTACCCCGTTAATCTAAAATATCTCCTTATCCCTCTATAAATTTCTATAATTTTCAATTTAATACGAGTTCAAACGTATACAGAATGGAAAAATTTGTAGTTGGCGCGACGATAATATAGTAGTGGTGATGATGTTCAGTCAATTCATATTGATATATTATAATGTACCTAAAAACGAGCAGTACGGTGGCACAAAAAATACTAAAATGTATTTGAGATTTTTCTCTTTCTGACGTTTGAACTTTTCCTCCCATTAAAATAGCACCCTATACCTCAACATATACACAAAGTTGCATTTAAATTGTTCGGAGCATTCTACGTGAGCCCTATATATCCGCATTTTCCTCAGTCAGGTATGTATAAAACATCATCCAGTCGTCTCGTACACTCACGGAAAAATTGTATAAATGTATGGATGTACACACACAGGTATGGGTGTACGGTTGAAAGAATACATTTATTCTATCACATTCTTGGTAGGGATGTGTACATCCAATACGAAGTCCCCATATATACAAATAGCAATACCAATTGGATTTTCAGTATCAGACAAGCAGTCGAACAAGTATTTTCTGAATTAATTAGATAATTTATTTAGCCATTTTCTGATACTAAATTTACAGAACGGTGTTTACATAGCTTTCACAACGTCATGCAACTTTCTATTGACTGAAAAGTTATTCTTACTGAATTTCTATTAGATTACATTGAAACTAAATGGAATGAAGCAAAAGCATAAATCAAAGACTGTATTTTCTCTGTGCCCAATTCTTGGTAGCCTCCACATCCGCAGTTGCTTCAATTCGCTAAAAACACAACACAATTCACTCGCTCATTCGGCTATTCGTTTGGACATTTTTTCGTTCAGATTTCCTATTAGTTACTTTATTCTCTTACTTCCCTTTCTATATGCAGGAAAACGAAAAAAAAAAATCATTTTTTATTTTCTTTTCTTCCTACCTATTTATTTCGAATTTATTTGCAAATTATTTATTTAATTATAGTTTACACACAATCGAAGATGCACACGCCTTCGTATTTCACTACAATAATGGCGTATAAAACGCGACTTGCACTATTAGCGAGTTCCACATTGAAAATTTTTTAACCTCAAACTTACGTGTTTCTGACACGTTTTTCTACATTATTCTTGTCATTTCGTAATGTGCGCACTAAACACTTATTTTTCCACAATTTTTTATAATATTCTTGGAATATTTTACCACAATTTTTCCACTTGGAAAATGTGTACAAGTTTTTCACGTCTGCTCGTTACTGAACTTCATGTAGAGAATCCAATAAATGGCGGCCACAGCGTTTGCTACTTCTAAATCTATTCCCCACTACTACGCAGTATTCCTTCGCGCTATGCCCCATGTAGACATACTGCCTCGCTTACTCCAATTTATAATAAACGAAACTCGTCGGAGAGATACATTATAGTTACTTCATGTTGTGTTGCCAATACAAAAAACATTGTAGATATTTCTTTCTTTTGCACTCTACAATTCTGAGAAGAGTAGCTAAAAGTTGTCAATAATATTTCCAATTCGTTTCGTTTATTGCGGCTTTCCTTTATGTAGGAATGAATAAACTAGAGAAAATGATTTAGAGCAGCGCTTTATTATGACGCATTTGGGTATTGTGCAATATTTTTAGAATGTTAATCTTCTTGCAATGTTAAAGTTGTCACGAAATTAATATGATAGTTACTGTTTGAACGTACCTTTATTATAATAATGTTTAATACACCAGAATATCAAATACACGCTTAAACCAATTCTACATGTTATTATACAAAATTCCAATAATGCTGTACAATCCAATTGGGGAACCCTATAACGGCTTTCGTATAGCGGTTCTTGCAATAAGAATAGGCATACGAAAATGTATTTTGTCGTTGCCATACGTAAAATACTAAGTATTTCCATAAAATTGCATGCATTCGATTACAATTGTACAAAATCATAATAGATATAATAGATGAAACTGTGTTTCTATATAAAAACTTACATTGTTCAAAAAGTTAAAACATCTTTTAAACACATTGTTCACCCAAAGGAAAGTAGTTGACCGAAGTGGCAACTACAATTTGATATTTTGTTTCTGTTTGAACTTTCTTTGAATTACGTATTTATATGTGTATCAGAAAGTCTGTTTTAAATGTTTATCAACTTGTTTATTAAATTTTTAAATTTCATAACATAAATCGGCAAATCGTTATAATGGCAAATAATTCGTCGCATGTCTGTATATATAGATGATGGTAATAAATTGTATCAAAAACTAAATTAGAATTTTTTTCCAGACAGCATCGTCAGAAAAAGATACCGAGTTAAGTCAACAGCTACCACAAACACCAGAAATGAACTCTTTACAACACTCATTCACACGAATAAATATTGATGCTCCAGATGAAGACTGCAATTGTTTAAATACGACACTCAGTGTTTATTCCCTGCTTGCGAGTTTAGATTTGGGAAACTATATGGATTTGTTTGCCGCAAATAGCATTGGATTAGAACAGTTTCTGAACTTATCTTATTTAGATTTGCAACTATTAGGCATAAACGACAGTCGGCATCGGAATCTTATAATGGATGTGATAAATGCTTTTCGAATTGATTAATTGTATGCTGACCGCAGAAAGTACCTAATAACTGTTTTTATCAGAGCATAAAAAATCTATATGTAAAATAATTAATTAAAATGTATTAGGATATGACGATTAATATTATATGACATTGTAAATGCTGATACTAGATAAGTTTTACGTAGTGGCATCCCACATATGACCATTTTTCCAATGCTATGGTTTAAAAGATATTAGTTAAATTTTATAATTAAGTTTTTTACAAATACATATGTTCCTATTAAAAACATATATAAATATCACTTTCGTAGAATGACATTAAAAGTCGTAAATACTTACATATTTAGTTCTAATTTGTCATCCCTTTTCTATTTCCCTGATAAAATAGTTTCACAGATTAATGTGAGTCGTTATAATTTTTATTTTATTTTTTCGCTAAGCTCGGTAATAGTATTGTGAGTTCAAAACTATTATTAACTATATTAAATAAAAAATAAGCGTAAAAAGACATTTGTAAGAACGAGTGGTAGCTTCATTAAGTCTCATTAGCAGCTTCCATCATTTTTGATATAGCAAAATATGTTGAACACAGATGGTTGAACAGGTTGTAGCAGAAACACCAAGAGTAATGTATTTTATTTTTTGCTTTTGGTCCTTAGAACGTCAAAACCGATAGAGCAAGATTGACACTAGAGTAACTTAACCCTTTCAATACGGATTTTTTTAAGGGGAAAAAATATTTAACCATGAAAAGTTATTACTAGTGACCTAAATAGTATGTCCTCTTGTATAAATAAAGAAATCATTTCTAGGAACGTGCCTTGGGACGTATGTGTCCCGTCAGTATTGAAAGGGTTAAACCAAATTTTACAGTTTAGAGACCGAACAAATGGAAAAAAAATCAGACACCGGCGTCTGAAGGCTGAGGAATTTGTATTCTCAGCTATCTCCTTTTAATCCCTTTTTGATTTAAATTTCGAACTGTTATTGGCAATAATTTTATTTAATTAAAATAAATCTGATCTGATAAATATAAATCTGAGACAGTTTAAAATCATGAAGAACGCCTATGTCACTATTTAGAATCCGAAAATGTGCCTTATAATTGAGTGTATCAAGGTGGCGCCTTTGGAAAACCGCTACATTATTTTTCGCGTAGGCGCCACCTTTTAAATTCTGTACGCAGTGGGCTTGAATGCTAAATATTTCTGCTTTTTTCTGCATTAGGATTAATTTTTTTGACATTCAAGCAATAAAATGTAAAAAAAAAATATTAATAATTAAATCATAAACACTCAGGAACCCAGATACATCAAAGATCGACTTATGTTTTCAAAATCCTGCCGTTCGTTAAACTTAGTCCCGATGAAATACAGTTGTTTGGTGAGTGAACGTCAATACTTTGTGTTCTCTGTCCGTCTTTGGAATACCTTACCTTACAAAATTAAACGTATAAAAAAAAGCTCGTGTTTCAAAAATAAATTGCTTCGCTACCTTGCCGAAAATTGCTGAATGTACTCAAATGGTTCCACATTATTCAAATCTCTTCCAATTAATCCCTACTCCTACTACGACTATTTTTACCTTACTTTCCTTTTTTAATACTTTCTCCAACTTATACTTCTTTACTACTATCTGTAATTTTAATTTTAATTTTGATTTTACTGTTAATCCTTTTATGTAAGCTATTCTTAAGGTCAATCATTGTAAAAATTAGGCTGGAATTTATTTTTATAATTATGTCTTTATTAATGAAACTTGGTGGAGATGTTAGTGAGGTGTTAAGGAACACTCTTTATAACTCCAAATTATTCGGGAAATAATAATTTAAAATTATTTGCCTTCAAAATGCCCTTTGGAACTTCACTATAATTTGCCACATACACTATATATTTTTAAAACTTCACTAAAATTCACCAATTATAAACTCACACGCGTGTTTTTACTTATTTTTATCCTTATATTCGAATTATTTTTATTAAAATGAATTGCAAATGCATTTGTCCATACAGTCACTTTCCAATTTTAAACGCGAATAAGAAGAAGATTGGAATGACAACAGTATGGTGTTGCCGGATGCCTGCAAATGAAACAAAAATATGAACAAAAATTAAGTATTTAAGTTTAGTGTTAATGATTGGGAAAAGAAATTATACGCAAAAATATTGTGTGAATTATTTTAATTTAATTTTAATTACTTTATAATTTTTGTGATACGCTTAATATCATTGTTTTTAAGTTTAAATGAGTTGTATGTTTTTATTTGCAAAAATATTTCTCAACTTAAAATTACAGCAAAAAATACTGCAGTTTTACTTCTTTTTTTATATCAGGTGTATGGCAACACCAATTTTTCGCTAAATTAGAGAAATTTAACATTAAATTACTTAAAACCTATAGGCCTCCGGTAGGTTCGGTTTTCATTTTTAAGATGGGGATACACCCCTCTATCGCGCCCTTTTAACCTTTTTTTTCAAAGCGATATACATTATACTAAAGTTTTCCCAAAAATAACCTATGGTTGTATGTTTGACTTTAATAATAGTAAATAATAATAATAATTACTTTGTTTTTGTACAACTTTATATAGAGATTCGAGTGTGATCACGAACATAATGTTTACCGAATTCAAATTTTAAATAAAGCAGAAGTTCTATAATTTTTTGGTGATATTTAATATGGAACGTGAAAGGTTAAAAACGTTCTAGCTTGCATGCAAGGCGAGTTCAGTACCATAGGTGGCGCCTTCCAAAACAGTTCGTTTATTTTTTGCGATTTTGACAGGTCTGGCATCAGTTCCCTTTCCAATACAACACAAACCAAAGGAGGAGAGATTACATGTTTACTTTACATACTTATTATAAAATTTAATATCAAATTTCGAATGCGTATTGTTGTCATAATTTTTTTAAACCTCAGTAAACGTCGTTTACGGATTTCCTCCAACTGTTTGTTATTAGCAGCCAATGGCGCAATTACATTAGCTATCACATCTCCTTGTCTTTTTTCATATCGTTAATAATAATTCAACAAACCAAACACTACAAAATATTCCACCGAAGAAATTTCCAAGGCGAATTTATTACAGGTGACAGCAAACACATATAAGTAAAACCCTACATGTATTTGTGGTTGCGTTTGGTCCAAGTATCACGTCAAAATCAGTAATCAAATGTAAACATTCGAATATGAACATACCAATACATACAAACAAAGCATATCATTTTGACGTAAGCCATACCTACGGCGAAAAATTCAGCTGGGTGAATGCTGTCACCTTAATAAATCCACCTTGGCAATTTCTATGAAGAAAAACCGTTCAAAGCAGTATTGACAGCTGATTGCTAATTTAGCAGGTAAGCTGCCATTTGTGGATTTATTGTTGATTACTGCATTATGTGAACGTACTTTTAAAACACACTGTAATCCAACAGCTGATTTTAACACATTCGCTAAAACGGCAAAAAGTTGAGCAAAGCACACAAAACAATAAATACGTATTTAAACGCACGTGCAGTATATCTTCGTGTCTCGTAGTAAAATTAAGAAAAATCCTTCGAAATGAATGACGAACCATTCAATAAATATCATTTATGCAATTTTAATGAGCTTACTTTAGCAGAAGGTACTTTCAAACAGTCTTAAATATATGTTTTCATAAAAACACTAATTTCATATTTTTCGCTTAAGATTTGCCTACAGAAGCGCTGCGTCATCTTTGGTCGTGCAAATGGACTACAACGCGTTTACAAAATATTTTAGATAATTGGCAGAACATCACAAATACAGAACCTTGTTTAGAAACAGCGGATGCACTATTCTGTCAAGCTGTCGAACTGACGCTGGTGTTTGTGCAAAACAATTTCACAGGACCATTTAAACAATTGGAAGAATTTAGTGATTTTTTGCAGGCAAAGCAGCTGAAAGACTACGATCCTTTTATACGATTAATGGAAAATGGAGAAGAAATAAATCCAAATGTAAAATTAGGCGAATTGTTAGTGTTGGCAAAGGAAATTTTTCATTTATTACGCCAAAGCTGGCCCGATTCTTTGGTAATGCGATCATTGAGCAACAGTAGCACAGCATGATTTGATTATTTTATATATTTTACTTTTAGTATCTTCAATGGTGGTGTATGCGTGTAATTTACATACAGCAGCAGGTAATCGAAGAGCTGACTAGCAATTTATACGAACAGCTTAAAGTTACGGCTGAATCGCTGCTAAAAAATGTAGACAGTGTACAGGAGAAAGAGTTGCAAGCCTTGCTTTACTTGGAAGTGGCAAATGCCTATTTACTATTTCATCGCACTCAAAAGTCCGATGCGGTGCTTGCGGAATTGTGCCAGCGTTTTAATATAGCTTTGAATGTGGAAGGTACTTACTTGTTTTTCGATTAGTGATTTTCACATTTTTGTTCATATATAAAAAAAAAATATAGGTTTACTCGGTGTGCGTACAAAGTTCCAGCAGAAGCCGGTGCCTCAACTTTGTTTGAAAGTGGCGCATTCTAATACTGAATTTCCTGTGGCGCAGCTAACAAATGGCCATACAAATTTACCCAAGCTGCTGCTATTAGATGATGACACGCGGCTGGAACGCATACGCTTTATTGAGCCCAAAGACAATGAGGTGATGACATTGCCTAGCGTTTTACAGGCTTTAGTGCTAGCAAAAGTGTAACTATATAAATATATATACATTTTTATATTTCGTCATGGATTAAATACTACATTCTTCACAGAAAACAACTTAAACGCTCCCAACCTAAAGATCGTCTTGCTGACGAGGAACTGGAGCCTTACACAAAAACTTTACTCTATCAAGAACATGGCCCGCTACAAGTTCGTCAGTCTGCCTTGCTGCTCAATTGTGTTCAAGAGTCCAATCAGCGACGCACAGTTGAGCGCAGCTGGAAACAGTGTGAAGGTGCTGTCAAGTTGCTCGATGCGCCCATATATTTATTACCCGAACGGCTCTCATACGCTTTCGCTGGCTTCCTGCAACCCAAGTGGCAGATTCAAGCGCAATTATGCGAATTATTGCTCTCATTGGGTATGACGAAAACAGCACTGGATATATACCTGCAAATACAAGCGTGGCCGGAGGTGATTCAGTGTTATACAAGACTTGAGCTGCGTCATAAAGCTGCCGAGATTATAAAACAAGAGTTGGCGAAGAAGCCTACAGTGCTGCTGCATTGCTTGCTAGGCGATGCTACAGACGATCCAAACTGTTATGCTACAGCCTGGGAGTTCTCCAAGCATACGAGCGGAAGAGCGCAAGCCCACTGGGGCACATATTATTTCCGTAAAGCTGAATATGCCGAGGCAATACCGCATTTAGAGAAATCTGTAGATATAAATTCATTGCAAGAGAAAATATGGTTGCGCCTGGGTTTCGCAGCTATGCAACTCGAGCGTTGGGAGTTGGCCGTGCATGCGTATATTACATATACACATATCGAGCCATTGGGCTTTGAATCATGGAATAACTTGGCAAAGGCGCTGGTGAAGTTGGGCGATAAAAAACGTGCACATAAGGTATTGAGTGAATCGCTGAAATGTAACTATAACAACTGGAAGGTAAACCAATTTCATATCTCTATTAAAAGCATTTATGAACAACAAATTTTACAATTCAAGGTATGGGAAAACTTTATGATTGTTTCGGTGGATACGTCTAACATTGAGGACGCCATGAATGCATACAATCGTCTCAGCGAGTTGAAAGACCGTTACTTAGACTTGGAAGTGCTTTCTATTACTGTGGGCGCCATTGTAGAGGGCAAAGCCGATGCCAAAGGACAGACACAAGAGCGTTTGCGCAAGAAAGCTATTACTTTGATGGCGCAGCAATGCATTAAACATGGCAACGAACCGAAAGTATGGGAATTGGCCGCATTGCTTGCCACCACGCCACTAAAGCGGGCACAAAAGTTGGTTAAAGCCGTAAACGCATACACCGCCAAAGAGTTAGAATGGACAACAAAGCAGGCATATGCGCTCAAAGTGATACGAGTGTGCCAGCAAGCTTGTGAGTTGTCTTTGGAGGCAACCAATGATCATGCGCCCGACGAAACCGAGGTAATGATAACATCGCAGTTGAATTCAGCACGTCTTGGCGCGCAAGCAGTTCTACGATCGACGACGAAAGTGATTGAAAAGTGGGCAGAGAACGAAGAAAACTTAGCGGTTTTGCGGGAGCAACTTGAGGCGCTGACAACAAAAGTGAAGGAGCGTATGAATGCGGCGAGCTCAAGTTAGCAAGTAACAATTCCAAATTTTAATTGTGAAAGTAAAAATAAAGTGTATTTAAAATAACAACTACAATCATTTAAAGTAAATTCAATTTAGTGACCACTAAAACACGCACGCACTGATCGAACGAACCGCAGACGGCTAAACCAAGCTTGTCCGGATGCCAATCAAAGCTTTGCACAGGTTGCGACGACACGGTTGAGGCGTGCAGCATCTGCAGTGAACCAGAAACTCCGATTTCATTGTTGTCCACGTCGGTCTTGACCCGCTTTTCTGGATATTCATATTGCCATAGACGTATCGAGCCAGTGCCACCACACGAAACAAATACATCCCTATTCTGTGGCATGTGGCGTATAGCCCACACCGTCGCTTTAGGACCTGTTATGACACCATTTGAACCTAAGCTGCGTCCTGCATTACATTCCTCCACACAACTGAATCCCTTTGTTGGATGCTGCGTGCGCATATCGTACACGAGCAGACCACCCTCTAGAGTGGTGACACCCATTTTATTCATTGGTATATCGGCACGATCGAATTCAATGCCACAAATCCCATTTTTAAGCGTCGTCTGCCAGCGTACACCCATTTGACGCAAGTCGAACAATTTTAGATCACCATTGTCATAGCCAGCTGCAACGCAGCGTTCATTATTATTATAACTATCACCAAAAGCAACAGCCCAACAGTCGCGCCGTTCGGTACGATTAATACCATCTCCTTTTACCGCGTCTGGGCTGATTTCGATCACTGGTTGTGAGCCTTGACGTATGTCCCATATTTTGACGGCGCCATCACGACTGCCAGTGGCTATTTCTGGTGCACCACAATCCATTTGTTTACCGCCAATTGCATCGATGGTGTTTATTATACTTTTATGCGCTTCCACGTTATATACCGGTAATTCAGGACGCTCCAAATCGCTAAAAAGAAAGGCGAATTAAGTACACCATCATTTCGACATATTTTCGTAGACTAACAGTACTTGCATGCGTCCCTCGAAATCACCTATAGCCATATGCCGGTTTCTAAGGCTGGAAGCACCAAAAGTGCCACACTTAAATGCCGATTTCTTGACGATCTGCTTAATTCTTTCGGCCTTGGATTCATTCAGCTCATAAATTTCTAATATCCCATTGCTGTTGGGTTTTGAACCAAGCACTACGAATTTCGCGGAACATGGTATCCACTTCACATCGTAAATCGTATAGTCGACATTCTGTTGGATGTGTTCAATCATTTGCGGCTTATCCATGTTTTACTTGATTTCTTCAGGCCTTGTGTCTCATAGGTTTTTCATGCGGCTTTGTAAAAATTGTTTGTTCAATAAAAATTGCAGCAATTAAAAATATGGTCACGGTTGCTATGGTTTTTGTTAGATTTTGATTGAGTTTATTGGAAAATAACTATTGTGTACAGAATATAGCAGTTGGCTCTTCTGAACAGCATTAATTTATTTTTCCCCGATTTTGGCAACCGATGTTACAAATAAACCACCGTTGTTTACAAGTTGCTTGTTGGCGAATATTAGGTTAACAGGCTGGTAAATTAAAAAAGAGGGTACGCTTTAGTTTTTTCCGTGCAGATATTTGCTAATGAACTCGGTATGATATAGGCGTTTTTTTGTTGTAAATTTCGGAAATATGCATACATTAAATGCTCTTATTCTGTCTTAAGGCAGTTATTTAATTAAAAGGTTTTTATGCGCACATCCACTTAACACATTACACTATTGCCTATGACTTCGTTTATTCTTCTAGTTTAAACTAATCAATATAAATTTGTTAAATAAAATCACGTTCTGTGCGTTTGATGGCATATGCAAATTGAACGGCGGCGTTGAGCTGTCAAACTTTAGAATATCCACGAGAAATTAGAGACAGAAGAGAACAAGCAAAAACCCAGCAGGCATTATGGTGCTCCGTCATGATGCAAAGAATAATGAGATGGCGCCCATCGTGGGCCCGTTACTTTGCGCTCAGCGAATTTGACAACTAGTTACGTGATTTTAGCTCCAGTATGGCCAGATTACCATTTTCGTAACTTGATTTAGCATTTTTTTTTGTTATTTTTATTATTTTTTGTCTCGGAGTTTTAGTTCATTCCACATGACATTTTTCTAGCCTATTCTAATTAAAAGTAATGTTTATAATTTTGTAAAATATACATTTTTTAATAATTATTTAAATAATTCACTCAGTTTTATTTAGCTTTACTTTTTTTTAACATCTGGTGGCATTGCCCGCGATTGCAGGTGTTGTTCATGATGCAAAGAATAATGAGATGGCGCCCATCGTGGTCCCGTTACTTTGCGCTCAGCGAATTTGACAACTAGTTACGTGATTTTAGCTCCAGTATGGCCAGATTACCATTTTCGTAACTTGATTTAGCATTTTTTTTTGTTATTTTTATTATTTTTTGTCTCGGATTTTTAGTTCATTCCACATGACATTTTTCTAGCCTATTCTAATTAAAAGTAATGTTTATAATTTTGTAAAATATACATTTTTTAATAATTATATAAATAATTCACTCAGTTTTATTTTACTTTATTTTTTTTAACATCTGGTGGCATTGCCCGTGATTGCAGGTGTTGTTGGTGTTCTTCTGCTTTCGGCAGTCAAATCTCTCTCTCGCTACTGCAGAGTTGCCTAGCTTTGGATATAAAAACGCACTAAATGCCCATTTAAAGAAAATAAAACACGAAATTTTTATTGTGTTACTTAAAGAACTTTGTATGCGTGACAAATTGTGTTTAAAATGTGCGTTTTTTTTTAAATAAATGTGTTATGCTTATGTACAATTCAATTTATAAGTTTTTTTTGTTAAGCGAGACTCTTTTAGATAAGGTACTCTTTTTGTAAAAATGTCAGTATGGTTTCTTTAGTATTTTCTGGTATTTTGTGGCTTATTTTTATAATGAATACACCTCTTGATGCCCTATGTCTCACTAAGGATTGATGACCGGAAGAAACGATTACACCTTTATGGTTTCAATTCGCATTCAGAAAGCTCAAACGCTTTTGAAAATGTGAAAGAAGGTTTTCAATCTTAAGAAAAGTTGAGAGAAGAAGATTTCGTATTCTTGCATAACCTTAAATGGAGCCAAAAATTAAATTTGCACTTTGAAATTATCAAATTTTATAAGAGTAAAAAAAATTTCATTAGCACTAAAATCTTCTCAGAGTGACCTTTTTTTGGAACGAAACCATTGATCTCTTACGGGAAAAGTTTCCGGACGTGTTATCTCTCGAAGAGGTGATCACAATTGGCCACCGAGATCTTGTGATTTAACACCTTGTGACTTTTTTCTCTGGGGCCACGTGAAAGAAAGGGTCTACACCAACAGCCCAGGGTCGATTCAAGACCTCAAAGGTGGAATTCGGAATTCGTGGGGCTATCGAGGACATAGGGCAGCCACTTTGCAATTCGGTTATGGAAAATTTCATGAAAGGGATACTGTCCTGAAAGCATGGTCGTGATGGTCATTTGCCTGATGTTATTTTCCACTATTAAAAATTTAAAAAAATTAAATTAAAAATACTTCAAATATGAATAACTAACTTAAAATTAAGAGGGGTTTTTTTCATGAATTTATTGTAGCGAAACGGTTCACGTCAGTTTATTAAAAGTTGTTACATATTATAAAGTAACATTTCAAGAATATTTGATAAAATTTTCATGTAAAAATATTGCAAAATGAGCGAATGAGAGCACATTTACGTAGACGTCTTTTCAAAAATACATTTTGCAGTAGTCAGCATATCTCAGCGTAGAATCATCTGAAATCAAAAAAATCGAATAATTTAGTTAAAGTATGAGTTAAACTTCCCCCCCACGTTTATTTTGACAATTTATTTTCATTTTCAGCCATTTGGTAGTCGTTTGAAGTAAAAAGTGATTTTTGACGAAAAAAATTCCGCCATTTTGTAGGTGTAAAACCACCTTAATATAAAAAAAATGGCGAAAAAAAAACGTTGGGAGGAGGTTTTTTATATGTAAAATATGTGTGCAAAATTTCAAAAGGATCGGTTGAGTAGTTTTCAAATGCCAATGACTACGCACTTTAAAAAAAAAAGGTTCGAGAAAACCGCGTTTAAAGTTTGTAACGGACTACGCGCGCAACTGCTGCGTCTCGGCAGATGTTTGAGGCGGCTCGGCTTTATGCTCTATAACTTAAAAAGTTTTGCTCGGATTGACTTAAAATTTTAACACGGTATTTTTGAAATGTTTTACTACAATAACATGCAAAAAAAAAAATCGATTTTTATCCCTTACCCCCCCCTTAACATGACTATCTACAAATGGGGGAAAAATTAGAATTCAACTTAAATATGTCCCACAACTTTTTTTAAATTACACCTACTTTACTAGCAAAAATTATCCTGTATTTCCCCAAGCAACGTTCTGATGTTTGTCATCGTTGATTTCTTCCGTTTGATTGAAAACCAACACAGAACTCAGAACTTTCTCCCACAAAAGAAGGAAACGAATGAAGCAACTGTCAAAAATTGCTTTAAGATTGGAAACAGAGAACGTTAAATATAGAGAATTCTCACGAGCTACGAATGGTGTGAATTGTCAAAAATGAAGTGAAACGGCGAACACTATTTCACCTCGCTTAACTCGACAGCGGGGAAGTTCTTAACAGGGCTGATTACAGTGAATTATGTACAAGTACATTGGCTCTGCTCAGTTTTTGGTTTCTGTATGAAATCAAATTGACGAATGCCGACGGCATTTTGCAAGGCATTTGCTTGTGCATTTTTATGTTCCCTTGGTAAACGAAAATATATTCAATTTGTATTTTCAAACAAAGGTGATGAAGAAAAAATGATTGAATTGAATATATGCGCCAACATTTCAAATCAAAGTAACTTTAATGTTTGCTGTTTTAATTTTAAAAGAAAAATTTAAACAAAATACATTGTAAAACGACCTCACATTTTGTTGTGTGCGTTTTAGTGTAAATTTGATGAAAATTTTTACTAATTTTTCGAGTCGAAATTAATTTTAGACAAGAATTCAAAGAGCATATTGGTATATTGATGAATATACATATATGCCTATCAATATATGTTTATATACATATATTTTGTTAGTTATATTCGTGCAAAAGTTCAATTGCATCTTCAATTCTTATAGTGTTACAAATGTATGTACATATGTGCACACGCACTGCAGCAACAATGACCTATCTCACGACGCATTGCCTTATCATATTATATTTATGTACATTTGAATATGCATTTTTGTTCCTTTGCCAAACGAAATTTTTTTAAATTTACATATACATATATATTACAGGGAATAATTCATATACATATGTATGCATTTTATAGATAGTACAAAACTTTGAAATTTAAAATAAATAAAAGAAAACTTCAAACAAACGTATTTGCATACATACATATATGGGACAACTAAGTTCTATTGCATCTTTAATAAATATAGTGTTGCACGCATATGTATGCACTGAAGCAACATGACCTACCTCACGAGCATCGCCTTATCATATTTCATGCAATAATTAGGGTGTAAATATTCGAATGATCGAATTCCTGTAATGCTAAAACAACTTATTCTGCATATGCATCGACGTAAGTGCATGTGCGTATATGCACACTTGATGCCTTAACTATGTATGTATATATATGTACGTTCAAATCAAAAAATTCTGTATACAAAACGCTTCATTACCAGGCACACAGGAAGATGGCATATGCAAATATAAATATTGAATTCAAGCAAAACAATGCTTATTAATATACACATATGCATGTACATACAACCGCACACACAGGGCATTCGCTTTATTCCTCAAAATGCGTATGGCGTTCAAAGCTAAAATTCTATGCCCAGCGACTACAAGAACAAAATGCAGTCATAGACGCAGGCGTAGCGGCCATCATTCTAGTTGCCATAGCGCTGAACAGTCGCGGCGGCGCCGAACAGTTTCAACTATTGTTCTGTGCAACAAAAACTCATCTTCAAAAAATTCATTGATAAATTCGAGCTCATAGTTCTAAGAGCAAGAACTTTCATTCATAAAACGAGCCGCCCATATGCCAATTTTCTCGACAATTTGAAATTAGTCAATATTGGAATATTTCGCGAAGAATTATTTGCCAATATTTGATAAATCTTCAATTTTTGTCAAGTCGAGTGCCCGCGGCATCGTACATATGTATGCAAAAATATATGTATGTAAATATGTCGTTCTAAATGCTCGACAGCCGCAGCTGCTGTGCGTCAAGTGCGCGCATGAGCATACAGTAAGTTGCAGAAGAAAACAAGTAGCTTAAAAAAAAGGTCTGATTCGGACATTTTAATACTAAGATAAAATTTGGAAACAATTATTTTATGTTAACTGATAGTAGGCAAATAGTTAATTAGTAGATTACTTTACGTATGTAGTTTTTCAATTGATAAAAAGTGCACAAAACATATGCATATATCTGCAGTTAGAAACTTACTCTGAAATCAGAGCATTTGAAGATGCCTGTAACATTTCAAGCTTACTGTACATACAATGCTGTGCCAATGAATGTGCGCTGCGCCATGAGTGCGCGCTGGATTTCTTGCGAAGTTTTACCGTTTTATCTTGAGCTGTGGCTGGTGAGCACACATACACACAGCATATACATATGCGCAAATGTATATAAATTCACAAATGTATATAAATTCACAAATTTACATTTGCATATGCCATCTTCCTGTGCGCCTGGTAATGAAGCGTTTGCTATAGAGGATTTTGATTCAGTTGAAGGTAATTCAACAAAGTTTTACAGACACCAACAGACAGACATAACATATGTACATAATTTGGATGATTTGGAGAAATTCAAATATATAGGTCATATTAAAAAGCTACCTAACATTCTTTGCTTCTAATCACCAACAAATTCTTATCGACTGCTGCTAAATTTACATAATTCAGCCCCTCACTGTTAATTTTTGTTGAAAAATCTGTCTATGGTGAATTGTCTTCGCGAGACGAGTACCCCTCGAAAATGAACACTTTCCAGTCATTAAGACTTCTCTATTCATTAACGTTCTCTGCAAAATGTTTCCCTTCCAAATATTTCCCTGTGTAAATGGGCACTTATGTATATCCATTTTGGCCCTCACTTCATAGAACCTTCGCATTTCCTTTTGGCTCATTAATTGTTTACAAAATCAATGACAGCTCAATATGTGACAAATGTTGGACAAATGGTAACGCAGTCAGCTGATGGTAACATGAAGAGAACGAGGGAGCTTCATGGAGAGAAAGCGAGCGTAAAATAGAGATTCAACGAGTGATTTGTTAACATTTTCTGCTAAGATTTAGCAGATTTGTTAAAATAATTATTCAGTACCTTAATATTTAACGTCTAATATTTAGAATAAATATCGCAAACATTTGCCAACATTAAACTAAATAAAAAGTCAAAGTAATAAATAAATGATAACCAATTCCAGAGTTCACATCAGTGGCGGCGCAGTCGAATGTGTGCTACGAAATAAATGACAAGCCACAATATTGGCTGATTTCGATATGCCATACTGCTTTCCGTCAATACAGCAGTCGGTCGGCTGAGTTTTTGTGAGTTGGTTGATTAATTATTATACGCGTATATGTACATATGGGATTCGTATTCATTGTGCTGTGACCAACAATGACCAACAATTTTAACGCAATCATCATAAAATAAAACATTGATTAGCAGAGCAGCTGATACCGCGCACTCCAACGCTAGAAGTGACCAATTTGCAATTAAAAAAAGCGATAATGCACTTGTAACTGTATGCAGAATTTGTTTCTCAATAGAATATTGTTGGAATAGCTGTCGTGGTGACAGCTCATAATTGTAGCAAACAAAGAATAATCACGCGCCAGTTTTTTTAGCCTAGTTGTTGGGAATAGGAAATTAAAAACGCGCCTACTGCTGGTGGAGAACAAAATTGAAAACCATTCCGTCTTAAATAACGCTATCAAAGTGATTGCCAACGAACACTACTGCTTCTCTATCTAAATATTTTTTTGTTTTCGTCAAGATTTGGTGCGGTGCCAGTGTGGGGAAATATACTCACTCAGCAAGCGTGAAATTATTTAAAAATTCCAAAATTCGGCAGATTATTTTTACTTTAGAGACGTATCAGTCATTTCGATCATCAAAAAGATCGCAATCTTATTTTGATAGCGCGAAAAAGTAAATAGTTAAAAAGAAAAATTGAACAAATAAGAAAATCAGTCATCGATTATAAAACAATGCTGTGAGTGTGTGTGTTGAGCGAAACAAAAATAAAATACATAATCTAAAGGAACAAGAATAGCTTAACATATGTATGTATGTATGTTAAAATTTCGCGCGAAGCTAGTGCAAACGAAAATTTAATGAGGAGAATATGTACATACATATGTATGAATAAGTACATTTGTATTATTTTTTCTTCTTTAAATGAAATAATGTTGATAATTCTAGTTGAATCACCATTTTGAGGTACTTTGTCTCATTCGCTTTACATTTACATACCTGCAAAAAAAAAAAAATTAAGTCAGCTGGTGCAATACCTGATAACACCCATAACAAATAAACACTGTAAAAAGACAGAGCATCAACAGCACAATCGAATTGGCAGCCTACGATTAGCAACAATTAACTAAGGTAAGATATAAGAAAAGTATGAATATAGTTTAAATGAAATGTAAAATATATTTGAGTTCCACTGTTTAGACAGAAAAAAGGTAAAACTTAAAAAAATGGGAATTACCTATATTATTCATATATGTACATATGTATGTATGTATATACCTGCGCTAGGGATGCGAGTCTCGGAATCCCGGTGTTCTCAAACAAGCTAATCTCGGGATTGTGCATTAATTGAAATATCGAATTGAAAGAAGTAAAAACTTGTGCATTACAAAATTTAATTGCAATTTCCAAGAAACTTGTTTTAAGGGGTTAGGGGTAGTCGGAGGCCCGAAAAAATGATGATTTTCAATAATTTTTTGAAGTGAAAACTTCTTTAGAATCGTTGGGAGTGATTTGAGACTCGATGAAACGAAAAAGCGACACTACGAAGCGTTATATGTTGATATACGTATATGTGTGTGGCTGCGTACTGCCGAGCCACGCTAGTATAGAGAGTATTGTAGTATGTATACAGTGTAGTATATTACTTGCTTTGGTGTTTAGTTCAAGCGTCATACGTATGTATGTTTGTATGTATGCTAGTACGTATGTGTGCGCGCCTGCGTATTACGGAGCCACGGTGAGCGAGAAGGCATTATGTATACCTATACTACACTACCTAATACTTGCTTAGACCAAGCCTCCTAATAATATACGCGTTACGACGCTCATAATAGCAACCGCGTGTGCTGTATTGCGTCCGTATTTTTATATTCGTAAATATTTTCATTTTTAAATATTTACCGCAATTGCAGGCGGTGTTGCAATATACCACAATCAAAATGACGGTGCTCGTATTGTAACTCCACAGATAGATCTGAATGCACAGCAACTAGAATCACTGTCTGTTCAGCTTTCTAAAGTGGGAGAAATATGTGCATGCGAAACCAGATTGAGCAATGGAAAAAGAGTTTTAATTGTGGCAATTTATATTTCACCGAATCAATCAATAAATAGCATCACGGAATTCATTCACGAAAATTTAATAAAGTATACACCAAAAGTATGGCGGATACTTAGAAAAGATTACGATAAAGTTCCAATGATTTTAAGTGGCGATTTTAACGTAAATTTTGCATTGAGCACAGCGGTTCCTTTAATTGATTTTCTCAATACAACATTCAATTTAAAAATGTGTAACAATCGCACTGAATCGACAACACGATCAAAAACAACAATTGACGCGGTATTTCAAAGATATGTTGACAACATCGAAACCAAAGCATTTGTATCATATTTTAGCTATCATAAGCCACTCGTATCATTTGTTGAAATTGAAAACATTGAGGATGAATAATAATAAAATGAAGAAAATAAAATATGAACTTTATAGCAATATTATAATGAACCTATAATTATCCCGCTCCTAATGCTGGTTTCGTCTCATTCTCTCTCAGTTTGTTTTACGGAAGGTTTCACTTCTATCGCGTCTAACCGTTAGACTGGTATTTGCTAGTCAATTGATTTATCTTACAAAAATAAAAACATAGCGTTAATACATCATGTTTCGACTTGGCTATAGTAAAATTTCAAAAAAAAAAAATAATAATAATAATAATTGTAAAAGTTAAAAATTTGTGTGGAGCCCATTTCTCCAGAAGTCCATTGCGGTGATCATCACATGTCCTTCACCTAAAATCAATCGGACAAGAGAAATTAATTTTCTTAATAGATAATCTTGTGCCTGATTGAGCTTTTTTTTCAAAAATTACAATATGGCAGCTTCAGGAGGTATTTTTCAGATTTTCGAGAAGAAAACGACAATTAATTGATTAAAAAAAATCGAAATTTTTGAAAAAAAAAAATTCCTTCGATCAGGCACGAGTTTTTTATGTTTTTCAAAAGCAGTATACATTTCATTGAAATCTACCAAGCGGTTTTTAAGTTACAGTGATCACCAGTTCAAAAAACCTAGTTTTGAGAAAACCGCATTTAAAGTTTTTGTTTTTGTTTGTTTTTGCCCGAGCGCCCTTTGTTAATTGTTGAATAACTCGAAAAGTACTCGCATTTATTAAAGATGGTGGCACTAGACCAACAACACTGTTCTGTACGTTTGATTGTCACGGCAAAGTATTGGAAAAGTAGAAAATAAAAAATGAATTCGCCTTGTTTTATTCTGTGCTGACAGCCACATGTACACAGTGAAAGAAAAAAAAAAACAAATCAGCTAATTTACCAACACCACCTTTAATAGATCCGCCTCGGCTGTTTGCAGTTAATTGTGAACTATCTCGGTTTGTTTAAATGCTTTTTACTCATATTTAAAAAGTTATACTCCCAAGGTGGCCTCCGGGGCGAATTCCGAAATCCAGGCATAACTTTAAAAATATCCCGAAATTCCGTCATCAATATTTTACGCTAATATTGGCGTCCCTAACATAAATACATATGCACATATTTCATCACAGTTAAATATCTTACCTCCAACCAACATTGAACGTGTCGCGTGTCTTTTTGCATGCGCGTAACTACCGGACAATTTGCTGAAAGTTGAATGTGTATATGCGTATGTTTGTATGTGCATACATAAGTGTATATGTTGTATATGTTTGTGTGTACACACATAGCTTCTATTGCGCCATGACGATATTTCTTGTTTTTCTTCATTTTATTGCAATAAAAATCTGGCTTGGCTTTTTCGAAATTGATTTCATACAAACATACATTAGTACGCCAGACCTCGTACATAAAAGGTACTGATGGTAGCTGTTAGGATTATTAGGTAGACTTAATCACATTGAATGTTATTGATTGAATGGATGCTAAAATACATACATAAATCTACAAAACAAAATATTTTAGAAATTTCTCAACTACAAATATTGTATAGGATTTAGTCGGAAGTGACAGAAAAGCCTGCAGCCAAGGCGAATGTATTAAAGGTGGTGTTGTAAATCAGCTGAGTTGTTTTTTTCTTTCGCCGTGTCCATGTGGCTGTCAGTTCAGAAAGAAACAAGGCGAATTCATTATTTGTTTTCTAGTTTCTCAATACTTTGACTACTTGACAATCAAACGTACAAAAATTGTTTTTGGTGTAGTGTCATTACCTTTAATGAATGCGCGTTGCCTGCAGCGGAAGCGATGTTGTGATATTAGCTCACAAATTCGTAAAAAAATTGTACAGTCTTGTTCCTATAAAAGTGGTACTGAAATCTTAGAGCGGCGCACACTGGGGATTTTTGTACTGAGATGCGGAAAAAAGTATACATACCAAAAATTATTTACATTTTTACTACTAACGAAGTTGTATATATTTGTGTATGAAAACAACATGTTTAAAAACATTATTTTTTAAAACTATTTTTTAAAAAAAATTTTTAAAAAAATTTAAAAAAATAATGTTTTTTAAAAAATTTTAAAAAATAATGTTTTTTAAAACTCATAAATTTTATTTTTAAAAATATATGGAAAGAACATGATTTAAAACAATGTTTAAAAACTGTTTTAAAAAAATGTTGAAAATCAATGCTTTTTCCATATAGAAATATATACTACTGCGTTATTTGTAAAAATATGAAAATTTTTATATGGACTGCCGACAAGTGAATCAATAATGAACAAATATTTATTTTTAATGATGTCATACATACACAAATTATACACATTACATATTCATATAAAACATATTTTTTTGCAAATTTTATTCTTGTAAAAGCGCAATTACTTCCTTGCTTAAATCACTGTGCTTTTTCTTATTGAAAGAAGGTGTCAAATGTGATATCAACGGGTCTGATGTCACCATCATTCGGTACATGATGTCTTGATTCGTGGCAATTCTGCTGCATTTTCTGGAGTGTCTGAGTCTATACTTTTTGTAGTCTTTGTTTCGACATTCCTGAGCCTCTTCAGACAATATACCCACAGGGAAAATACAATTTTCCATTATATCCTTACCGTGTATGAGAATTTTATGGAGAGTAGTTGGCATATTGACGTGACGTGTTTCCGGAATTTGTTGTGCCGGATCCTTGCTTGACAGTATCAACCTGTATCCCAATTTTATTTTTTAGCTCTCGTTATATCAATTGTTTTCTGGCTTTTTTTATTGGGCGAGTATGTGAGTCGACTCGTCCTCGTTTAAATTCCATATTATAGGCTACATGCAGAAGACACTCCATCAGCTTGATACGAGCATGGAGAGGTAACATGCCGAATTTCAGTGCATCTTCATTTACGGGCCTGGATTGAACTTCTTCAATTTTATTCATAGTGCTAATGAAAACCATTAACAAAATTATTGCCGCAGATTTTTTTTTTTGTTGCCCTGTGTTATCATTGCCAAAAAAAAGGCAGTGGCACCTGATGGCACCTGCAATTGATTAAAACTGAAAGAGACGCTATTAAGGAACACGTTGATACTAGTTTCTGACCGTAGGTAAATGTAGCTCAACTTGCAGATCCAAGAATATGAAGGAATATGATTTTTTTTTTGTTTTTGTAAAATTAATTATAAATAGATAATCAAATGCTTCACAGCCTTTGTTCTTCCGGCTAAAATATATAAAAATATCGTACCCTAAATGAAAAATAAAAAATTTGAAGTCGGCTCAAGCAAAAGGAAAAAAAACCACCTTGGGCTTTGAAGTTTTTTCTTAGTCAGTTCAATACTATAAAACAATTATACTTTTCACATATCTATAAAAAAAAACTGTAAGTCGGAATTTAGTAATTCTTTTTGATTTTATTGTTGGTTCTATTCTGGAATTTAGAAATACCATTAAACATTGCGTAGGTGGTATGTTGGAAATTTGACTTTTTTCGTGTGCGGCGCACACTGGGGATTTTGCGGAAAAAAGTCAAATTTCCAACATACCACCTACGCAATGTTTAATGGTATTTCTAAATTCCAGAATAGAACCAACAATAAAATCAAAAAGAATTACTAAACTCCGACTTACAGTTTTTTTTTATAGATATGTCAAAAGTATAATTTTTTTATAGTATTGAACTGACTAAGAAAAAACTTCAAAGCCCAAGGTGGTTTTTTTTCCTTTTGCTTGGGCCGACTTCCAATTTTTTATTTTTCATTTAGGGTATTTTTATATATTTTAGCCGGAAGAACAAAGGCTGTGAAGCATTTGATTATCTATTTATAATTAATTTTACGAAAAAAAAAAAAATCATATTCCTTCATATTCTTGGATCTGCAAGTTGAGCTACATTTACCTACAGTCAGAAACTAGCTCAAAACCACCAGTTGCCACCAGGCGCCACTGATTATTTTTTGGCAATGATAATAACTAAACGCTCTCTAGTGTGTGCATAATGATAACGAAACACTTTTAATTTTGTTTTGACATTTTGAGGGTAATTCAGAATTATGAACTTACATGTATCCTGTGCGTAAATATTTGCTGGCTTATATTAAGGGGGGGAGGGGGGTAAGGGATAAACGCTAAAAAAAAAAAAAACACTTTTTTCATGAATTTATTGTAGCGAAACGGTTCAAGTCAGTTTATTAAAAGTTGTTGCATATTATAAAGTAACATTTCAAGAATATTTGGTAAAATTTTCACGTAAAAATATTGCAAAATGAGCGAAGGAGAGCACATTTACGTAGACGTCTTTTCAAAAATACATTTTGCAGTAGTCAGCATATCTCAGCGTAGAATCATCTGAAATCAAAAAAATCGAATAATTTAGTTAAAGTATGAGTTAAACTTCCCTCCAACGTTTATTTTGACGATTTATTTTCATTTTCAGCCATTTGGTAGTCGTTTGAAGTAAAAAGTGATTTTTGACGAAAAAATGCCGCCATTTTGTAGGTGTAAAACCACCTTAATATAAAAAAAAATGGCGAAAAAAACGTTGGCGGGAGGTTTTTTATATGTAAAATATGTGTGCGAAATTTCAAAAGGATCGGTTGAGTAGTTTTCAAATGCCAATGACTACGCACTTTAAAAAAAAAGGTTCGAGAAAACCGCGTTTAAAGTTTTAAGTTATCTCGGCAGATGTTTGAGGCGGCTCGGCTTTATGCTCTATAACTTAAAAAGTTTTGCTCGGATTGACTTAAAATTTTAACACGGTATTTTTGAAATGTTTTACTACAATAACATGCAAAAAAAATATCGATTTTTATCCCTTACCCCCCCCCTTAATAAAAAAAAAAAATTAAAATTTATGAATTTTAAAAAACATTGTTTTTTAAAATTTTTTTTTAAAATAGTTTTTAAACATGTTCTTTTCATACACAAATATATACAACTTCGTTAGTAGTAAAAATGTAAATATTTTTTGGGATGTATACTTTTTTCCGCATCTCTGTACAAAAATCCCCAGTGTGCGGCGCTGGAATGTTTGAGTTGTTTTTTATGGAAATGACATTGATGAATAAATAAAGCTAATTTTGAACACAAAAAAGTGTTTTCTTTGTTGTGTAATCAATGATCTGTTTGCATTGTTCTTTAAAAAAAATTTGTTTTTACGAAAATCAAATTAGTAGAATTTCATTTCTTTTGAAAATACATATTCTTCTATTCTTGCTTAAAATTAAAATACTTTTCAACCAACCGGTGTTTTTCAAATTCAATAACACATTCAATAAATGATAACGCATTATTCCAAATATATTAGTTTTTGTTCACGGTTATCATTTTGTCGAAGCCCCGGGCTGTCCAGCCATTTTTAATACCTTAATTAGCGTGCTACTGTTCCCTCCCGTCATAGTGTACATACATACATATGTACATACATATGTTATCTTGTTATCTACTGTAGTGCTATTATCGTGTGCCCATGAAATTTCGATAGTCTTATCAAAAATAGTGAATATCAATTGATAAAGTAATTTTTGCCCTGCATGTAAACCAAGAGTAAGCAAATGTTGTATATTACAAAGTAAACTATTTAGTTTGAAATGCGTTAAGCCGCACTAAGCTCACATAAATAGAATGGTAAAGTGGAAATCTGTGTAATATTTATGTAATAAAAATACCCACTTGAAATTAAAGACAATGTTTTATCCGTTATATTCCCAGAGCAAATAAAAGTCTTTTGGAAAACAAAATAAGCATCTGCTGACATATTTACTTATTTGAATTCTAATAAAGGTATATGCTTTTCAGACGTTGTCTAAAGCCGTGACTAATCTCTGCCCAATATTTACTCAGACAACAAGATAAGTTTGTTTAAAAACTTTTGTGCGCACGGTTTATAATTCATATCAATCAGCTGCTTGCCATTATTCACTAGCAAACAGCTGTGCTGTAATACGAGTATGAGATGAGGTTCAGGGGGGCCATAAACAAAACCACAGCATCAAAAGCCATTGGTCCTGACGGACTTAACATGCTGATGCTGAAAAACCTGGCTCCATTGGGAGTAGGATATCTCACAAATGCTTTCAAGCTGTCCATGGCCACTCTCATTATGCCTGACAAGTGGAAAGAAGGAGAGTGGTCCCACTACCGAAACTTGGGAAACCCGCCAACCAAGGGGAATCTTATCGGCCGATAACTCTCCTTTTCCCAGTAGTGAAGGCACTTGAAATCCTCCTACGTCCACTCTGCACGAAATACCTGACCTCAGCCCCACATCAGCATGGCTTCCGGCGAGTGCACAGTTTCCACAGTTCCCACGACAGTCGGTTCTACCTAACCGGAAGGACCCGTTTTAAATCCGGCCAAGGACGGTCACTTCAGCAGCATTTCCAGTATATGTATGGGGATTGTTTATGCTGCTACTACAACAACAACAACAACGAGTGCACAGTACCACCACAATAAATACCCAGATAAACCGCGGGCTTAACCAAAACCCCCTCTGCGAAAAACTGTCCTAGTAGCGTTCGACTTGAAGAATGCTTTCGATACTGTCAGCCAATCCGCGCGACTAGATGACATTTTACAGTCGACAATACCGCCACGGCTGAAGAGGTGGTCGGCTATCTGAGTGGCCGGCACTCTTGGTGTCAGTGTGGTGTTCTTTAACCCTTTCTGCTCAACTTC
Organism: Anastrepha obliqua; assembly: GCF_027943255.1. Taxonomy (NCBI): domain Eukaryota; kingdom Metazoa; phylum Arthropoda; class Insecta; order Diptera; family Tephritidae; genus Anastrepha; species Anastrepha obliqua. The sequence goes on along the minus strand of NC_072894.1, from coordinate 106,984,319 downwards.
TATATATCGAAGCTACTACAGCCACCAGAGGGAGCCTACCTGGTCTCCTACACTGATGATTGCACTATAATGGCGTCAGACAATGACATTGATGGCTTGTGCGCCAAAGTGAATGATTACCTCACCAATTTTCTCGCTTTTTCACTACAAGGAATCTACAACTTTGTTACACAAAGTCCACGGCGACCCTCTTTACCATATGGACAAAGAAGGTCAAACTGCAACTTAAGGTCAAAGCCGATGGCACACCACTTCCGACTGTTCACAATCAAAAAATTTTGAGCATCGTACTAAGTTCCCGTTTCCTGTGAAATGGCTGTCAAAATCCATACAAAGTGCATTGCCATGAAATGTGCGTGAAATTTCATACATATATCACGCAACGTAGTACTAAAACACCGTAGTAGTCGTACAATGCGCAACATGCCAGCAACATTTTTGGCAGCAACGTGATTGGTGTCTTGTCTTGTACATTTTTTTATTGAAAAAAAAATTCGCAGTATGTTTTCACAGCTTCCATTTAACATCACGATTCAAAAATGTATTATGCAAGGCAAATTCAATAAAGTTTGTGGCACTAGACCAAGGTGGATTTATTATAGGTGACAGCATTCACCCAGCTGAATTTTTCGCCGTAGGTATGGCTTACGTCAAAATGATATGCTTTGTTTGTATATATTGGTATGTTTACATTTACGATTGTACGTTGACGTGATGCTTGGACCAAACGCAACAACAAATATTATACATGTAGGGTTTTACTTATATGTGGTTGCTGTCACCTATAATAAATTCGCCTTGCACTAGACCAACAATAATGTTTTGTACGTTTGATTGCCACGGCAAAGTACAAAACAAAGAATGAATTCGCTTTGTTTCATTCTGTGCTGACAGCGGTATGGACACGGCGAAAGAAAAAAACAAATCAGCTGATTTACAGACACCATCTTTAATATTATTCGCGTTGATGTTATTTATTGTTAAATATGGCGAACATCTTTATTGCCTTTTTCCTTTTACGAATCATCCATTATGACAGCGTTCAAAGCGCCCATTTGGCCACACAAGTTTGCAAAGCCGAGCAGAACAAGAACAGCAAGCAAAGCCAGCCTGCATTGGGTCATCACCTTAACACCTGCTTAACAAAGCGACAAATGTCAAGGCCAAAAGTGCGGGAGAATGTTTGCGAAATTGCTTGCTTATTTGTTTTTGTTTTGTGCCATTTTCAATATTTTTATTTATGGTTTTTCCAAATATGTACATGTTATGATTGTGGCGTCGCCTTTTGAGATAATGACCCCTCCAAACCACCATCTTTCCAATCGTTTGCTTGTCGTACTTGCACTTGCACTTGTTTTGCGCTGTTTCATGTTTCCATCGCGTGGCACTTGGCATCGACGTGCTTGCTCTGTCTCTTGCTTTTTCTATGCGACCATTTCGCCTTTCTTTCTTTCTAGGTTGATAGGTTTTATTATTCTTCGGTTTTATTGCTATAAATTGGTTGAGATTGCTCTATTTTTCTTTGTTGAACCTTTTAATCTACAATTATACTTGAATGGTCGTCGTCGGCATACAAAATTTCTTCGTTGGCATGCGCATTAATTTAATGACCGTAATAGCTTAATGGAATTCTGTATAGCAATTCTATTAAGACTGAATTGTTCAAGTTCTTAGTGCGGACGTACGAATGTTCGCTGAGTGGTTGGTTGAAAGAAGTACTTCAAGTACGAAAGAAGTAATTGGGATCACTGGTACTCAAATAGCTGATGATAGATGCAGTAAATCGAGATCTAAGCACACAAGGCGATTGCGCCGGACAGTCGTGGAGTTATTTATAATGCATTGGCCACAGCGAAAATTGAAGAGTGATTACCGAAAACGATGTCGACCTTGATTTTTTTCCCATCAGTTAACGCCTTGGCTTCTAAACTTTTTGGTTCCTCATCTATTTCCATCTACATTTTTGACCTATGTAATTATTACTGCTTTTCTGAAGTTGAAGCAATGCCTTGGTAGGTAGAGAGGAATTCATATTTGTAGGCGCTCGACAAATCGCTTGCCGCATTCATCAAATTGGAGGGACATCTGAGATTAAATGTAACGCACTAGCTAGAGGAAAATTGCACTGGTAGCTTTGTCATTGTCACTTTATACTATGGCGAAAAGAGTTTTAGAGGTGTACTACCTAGCATACCGTTATTCGGCTCTGAGTGAATTTGACAGATATGCCGACGTCATTTGTTTCGTGTTTTACAAAATTTAGCTGTTTGTGTTTTACAAAATTTAGCTTTAGCTTAGTGAAACACAAAGCGAATGACGTAGAATCCAAAGCTACCCTGAAAAAATTTGTTTTCACCATACCTAACGAGCAAACCTGGTATTTATCATCCTTGTCTTTATACTTTTTGTATGATTCGATTCTAAAAGTGGGCATCGAACCAGCGACTAATCGAATAGTAGTCGCAAACAAAGCCATTCGGTTATGTCGGCCACCATTCTTTGAAGGTATAAATAATTTTTTTTTTGCACTTTGCTGTTTTTGTGAAAAAAGAGGTTTCATTTATTTTTTGTGGCCATTTACTTTTACTTTTCGTTCGTTTTATTACATACACCCGTCAACAAAAACACCCATACACCGCTTGTGACCGTAAATTTTGTCAATCAATTTTTGTGAAGAAAGATAAAATAAAATTATGTATTTATTTTTCGTGGTCATTTAATTTTACTTTTCGCTCGTTTTATGATATACACCCGTCAACAAATAAAAACCCACACACCGCTTGTGACTATAAATTTTGTCATTTAATTTTTAAAATTAAATAAAAAAAATAAATTCAATAAAAATTAAAATTAAAAAACTTATATATTTAAAATAAAATTTTATCAAGCAATTTTTTGTTTTGATTGTGGTGTTGATATTTTCCTTTATAAAAGAAATGTGTTTTATATGGCAGAAATTGCACAAATTTTTAAAATTAAATTAAAAAAATATTAAATTTCAATTAAAGTTAAACAATTTATATTTTTAAAATTAAATTAAATTTAATCAAGCAATTTTTTGTTTTGAAATGTAGTTTATATGGCAGAAATTGCACAACACCATCAATAAAAAAGCAAAGCGATTAAAAGCAAACGGGATTTCCGAGTCTTTTCAAACTACCACCTTCTAAAATTGCATGGGCTACAAAGCCGCATACGCAAAAATTTTCTAAAAATTCTAACTAAAAATTTGGAAATTTCGATGAACCATGATTCATATGGCTTTTATTAAAGAATAAACCACATTTTTATTGGAAATTAGTCAAAATTAAATTTAAAAAATTAAATGTCAAAATTTATAATTCCAATTGGTCGTGGGTTTTGTTTTTGGTTCACGGGTGTAGTCCACATTCGAAAATTACAAGTCACGCATCAACTATTTTGTCCATTTATATTCTGTGTTTTTGCTTTTGCCGTTAATTTTAGCCATACACTTCCGTACACAGAAATTTAGCACACACACACACACACCCACTCAACTATTCATAGGCAACAACTTTCAAGTGTAAGCGCACTTGTTTGTACATTTGTATGCCCCTCTGTGCTCACGTGCATTTGCACTTGATTTGGCTTGTTCGCACTTACTTTTGGCCTTATGGCCACCTACAAGCCACCTAATTGGTTTTGTACTTAACTGTTCTGCGGGGGAGTCCGTTGGTGAGGTTTTGGAGGATGTGAATGAACGATGAGGCAGATAACATTTTTTTTCTCAAATAAAACGCAAAAAATCTAGCATTTAGCTATTCGGCTATTGGCATTGGTGTGGGGTAACAAAAAGGAGCATCTTCAATATAGAAAAAAAACGTGCCTTCGACTTGGAAGCTATATCAAACCGTAACTTTAACCGGTATGTAATGCGATCTCAAGGGTCTCTTGAGGTTGGTTTCCACTACTTCCAATGACCCCTATTGAAGTGAAAAACAGACGCTTGAGTTGATTTTAAGCGCACTCACTGTGCGTACTTCACAGGTGGTGGCTGTGGCCAATGGCTTCAATACCTGCAAAAGTTTAATGTTGTTTGGAAGTTTGAAATTTCTTCTGGAGTATAATGAAATGGTATCATTTTCGTATCTATTACCCAGTAGTCCAGCTAGTGCGGCCAAACAGCTAAATATTTTTAAAACAGGGTGACGCAATGTTCCGGCTGATGTTTCAATGTCAGCGTTCGTAAATTCCTTCAGAATTGCTCTACAAACTGCATTTAGCCCCTAAAAAACTTGTCGGCCACTTTCTAAATGTAGTCTTTTTATCCAAATATTAGATCTCTGAGTTTTCTGCATTTCAATAGGATTTTGCTATATTTATTATGGAATACTTCGAAATTTTGGCAATTCAAGATTTTTGTCTATAACTGGGCTTTTGAGCTAACCCTTTCTCCCCTATTGCTATTATTTGTCCCAGCAATTTTCCTTACATTATAGCTTTATTGGGGCAAAATGTCCCACCGAAAAACCTTATTGCAATTTGATATCTCAGTACAGCGGCTAAAAGCCATTTTTACTGTACCCCAAACATCTTATACGAGGGTTGCTGTTTATATTTATAGTCTAACAATGGAAAAATGAACATTGGGGATTTAAAAAGGTTTTACTGTTTTTCAAAATATTCTCCATAATGCTCAATACACTTTTTCATTCGTTTAAATAAATTTTCAAATCATGTGGGATCCACTGTGAACACACCTTTTCTACCACAAGGTGATCATATAAAATCTGAGGGCCCAAGGGTGGGTGCCTCAATATCACGGTATGTGAAATGACGTTTTTGTTTTTGATTGTTCTCACAGCATCGATATTTTCTGGTACAACAACTGATTTTGAATTTAAGTCCATCTTTTTGCTGAGATGAATTTTTAAAATCACTTTAAGCCGCACCAAAATGGCTCACACATCAAAATGGTCTAAATGCGTTTGTGATGAAATATGTCAAATTTTCCCAATGGAAAGGTCATATGGTGCGTGACAACACTGGACGTGCCCAAGGTCAGAAATATTATAAGCAGCACTGGTTTTTATTTAGTCTTTTAAGGCTAACTGCCGTCGCAATGGAAAAAATCCAATAGAAACTATTGAAAATGGAGAAAAAAATGCATCCGATTAAAAAAAAACCCCATAAGGCAAAGGAAGAACATATGGCAACATATTTATTTGTTTAGTTTTTACATTGTAAAAGTAAGTATGTTTTTAATTATTTTCAATTCAAATGTTTTTTTATTCTAATATAATTAATTCAGTGAGCTATACCAACCCGTTTGATGAAGTATTCCTAACTTTAAAGTGCTCTTTATCTGTTTTTGGTTACTGAGTTGTTTGACAAAAACAAAAATCGCTAGTAAGTTTTATCTTTATATATTATAAAGAAAAAATAACAAGTTCCACATAAAGTTCACATGGGTTCCACATGGATTCTACAATTTTTTCATGTGTTTTTAACGTTACTTAAGTCGCCTTGATTAGTTTCCCATTGATTTAAGCCTAACTAAAGGGTTTTTCAATAAGGGCGGGTAGATGCTGAAATGGAATAAAATGGCGTTTGCTGTGTGGCACGTAGCGCCGTCCTGCTGGAACCACATGTCGTCTAGGTCCATATGGTCAATATGGGCCATAAGGAATTGGTTATCATCGTTGTGTAGCGCTCGCTGTTGACGGTGACCGCCTCACCAACGTCGTTTTCAAAAAAGTACGGACCAATGACGCCGCCGGCCCAAAATCCACACCAAACGGTAACTTTTTGAGGATGCTTTATCACCTGGTGAATCTCGTGTGAATTGGTGTCGTCCCATATACGGCAATTTTGTTTGTTAACACACTCATCCAAAAATGCGCCTCGTCACTAAAGATGATTTTTCGCTCAAAACTGGGACTCTCTTCCAAACGATTCGAAGCCCTGTCAGCGAACAAACGGCGTTGTCTATGGTCATCAACTTTTACCGGGTGTTGGCTGATTGTTTACTGACCTGGTCGTCTCAAATTTGGCCACCAAACGTTGAAGAGTCGACTTTGAAGGGCCACCACGTCTACCGAAAAATGGGCGCAATGCGCGCAACGTTTGCGTTAATGAACACTCACTTTGATAATAAAGTTTTATCATTTGAACTTGCTGTTCAATCGTGTAACTTGCCATGATGATTTGGCATAAGCAACTGAATAATAAATAAAAGATTTGACAGATCTCGACCCGCGCCAATTGAAAAACCCTTTACAAATTTTAAGGCCGCATCGAGTAACTTTGAAATATAGGGTGATCAATCATGAGGTGCTTTTTTCAATAGTTAAAAAAAAAAACAAAAATGTAAATTATGTTCAAAACCTTTATTTATCATTTGAAAGGACATTCTTTGACATTTACTTTTTGAATATGACTTCATTCAAATGTTGGCCGCAACTACGCTTAAGGTGGTCCATTCTGAAGGTCCAATTTTCAATCACTCGTTCGAGCATTTCGACTGGTATGTCGTAATGTTGGCTTCCAGAGCTTCAATCGTAGCTGGTTTATCAGCATAGACCTTGGACTTCACGAATCCCCAAAGAAAAAAGTCCAAAGGTGTGATATCACAAGATCTTGGTGGCCAACTCACAGGTCCTAAACGTGAAATCAGTTGCTCTCCGAAATGACTTCTCAATAAAGTCATTGTTTCACGAGCTGTATGGCACAGAACGCTGATTTTCATAATACAGTTAAACAATTTGTAGACGTTGTTGCGGTGTGAGTCTTTCCATGATGAAATGCCAAACGCTGTTCAACAAATCCACGATGACAGTTTGCCACAACTCGCGCGCGATCTGTAAAAAAAACGCGAATGAAAAAAACTCCTCTTAATTGATCACCCTATATTATATGTACTAAGTCTTGTGAGCTTAGCATGTAGGTTTTATCTTTATATAATTTAAAGAAAAAATAAAAAGTTCCACATAAAATCCACATGTGTTCCCCATGGGTTCCACATAGTTTGCACGTATTTTTTAACGTTATCAAATCGCCTTAATTGGCTTTACTCCGATTTAAGTCTAGACACAAATTTTAATGTCGCGTGAAGTAAAGTTTATATTTAATATCCAGGGAACAGAAATTTGCTCCCGGCGTGATAAAGGGAGCTTTTACCTCTTTAGGTCTTTAAGCAGAAAACTTGAATGTTAAAAAAGTACGACAATACAAACAGTCAGCGATTGAAAGAAAGTTTTTTCTTTTTATTATTTGCTTATAATACATGTACATACATATTATATATGTGACCGCCGTTTTGCTAGGCTGAGAAGTAGTTCAAAAAACAGTACAAATATAAATATTCAATATACTTGCATTAACACTTCCATTTCAATTTAATTCACATCAATTAAATTGGTGGATACAATTGGGCACTTTCGGGCACTCGTTTTGTGTTAATGAAATAAATTTGAATGATTGAAAAGTGTGAAACTTGATATCATTGTGAGCCATTCAGACACTCTTCGAATATTTGTCAAAAGTAGTCGAGCGTAAGTGAAGGAAATAATATTATACAAAATGTGTCAAATAAAAAAGAAAATAACTTAAATGATCGCAAAAGTAAGTAAATATGATACTCATAAAGGAGAATAATTGAAATTTAAAATTAAAAAAATTTCAAAGAATTTTAGTATACAGCTTATCAACTGCCACTATCCGAACGAACCACTTGGAAACCCCAGTCAAACTCATTATCATTAAGAGATAGCAGTTGGACCTCTGATTATGGTGTTTCAAGTATTGTTATCCATTTTTTGTTTTACAAAGCTCTGAATTATTCCTCTGGACCAATTTGTTACATCCACTTTTTCTATTATGCAAAAATACCAAACAAGACTATCAAATAGCAAACAAGACTATCAAAAAGCCTAGCTATCGAAATATTTAAACAAATACCGCATAAAGAGCGCTTGAAACAAAATAAAATATAGCTTAAAAAAAACTAAAAAACACGCTTTTATTGCTAATCGAACTAAAAAGTAGAAAATAAATTTTAATGACAAAGGGACCTATAATGAAGTAATAGCAAATCGAAGGATCAGTCATAGTCAACTACCTCAGAACAGAATTATAACAAAAATTAAGATACAAATAGAGTAATTCAAATTAGAGTTAAAAGCGTGGGATGCTTGATATAGTAAATATTACAATCATTCTATTGGCAACTACCTATGTATAGAGGGTTATGAAAGTGAAGCAAACTGCTTGTCTTTGTCATTAAAATTTATTTTCTACTTTTTAGTTCTATTAGCAATAAAAGCGTGTTTTTTAGTTTTTTTAAGCTATATTTTATTTTCTACTTTTTAGTTCAATTAGCAATAAAAGCGTGTTTTTTAGTTTTTTTTTAACTATTTTTTATTTTTAGTATATGTAGGTGTTTACGAGTAATATAATATACTATTACACAACCGCACACTAAATACTAACCTCAATGGTGGTGTGGAAACTAAAAATTCCCAATTTTTGTTTAAAAAAATACCCAATTCATGTTTCTACCGGTATGGCAATATTGGCAAATGTTATAAAAAATGCACATTTTTCAGCGCTCTTACGAGAAAAAGAGTTTCCCATCTAGTCATCTATGTTGTGTGTTCCGAGTCGATCAGATTTTTAGAAGCCAGTGAAAATTAAGCTCAAAGATTCCGTTACAGTCATTCATACATACAACCCGAGCTAATAAAAGTGTGTTAAAAAAATAAAATATTAATCCTGGCAATCCTAATAAGGATAATGGAAAATTTATCTCACATGTCTCACACTGCACTCGTTCTTCGTGACTATTTCGCCAAAAATTCCACGCATATCGCTCCGCTACCACCGTATTCGCCTGATTTGGCTCCGTGTGACTTCTGGCTATTCCCAAAACTCAAGAGACCACTCCGGGGAACGCGTTTCGAGTCGATTGAGGAGATAAAAGCTGAATCGAAGAAGGTGCTGATGGCTATACCGGAAATGGACTATTTGGCATGTTTCGGGGATTGGAAAACTCGTTGGCATAGGTGTATTTCATCGAGAGGGCATTATTTTGAAGGGGATGAAATTGATTTACAAGAATAAATGACAATTTTTCATTTTACAACCAAATTCACCTTACTTTTTGCCCACAGATAAAAAAAGAAAATATTAATCCTGGCAATCCCAATAAGGATAATGGAAAATTTTTATCAAATTATTGCATTGTCATCGGTCCTTGATAGGTGTGCAAAATTTCAAGTCGATCAGATGTTTAGAAGCCAGTGAAAATTAAGCTCAAAAATTCCGTTACATTCATACATACATACATACATACATACATACAACCCATCCTAATAAAAGTGTGTTAAAAAAAAACAACAGGCGGTGCACTGGCTGGTCCAGTGGAGACGGCTAGGTTGCTGCCAGATAAAGGAAAATCAACCAAATGCTATTCTAATATATCTCCAGCTGGTATGGATAGGCTGAAGCATTGACGGAAGATTTAGGGGGTCTATTAGTTTAGCTTTTATTATTATTTTGTTTTTTACAGACTTGTATTTAAGGGGAAACCCGGTATAGGAGTTCGAGATTTTGGTGTTTTTCGTGAATTTTTTGAACAAGGAAGGAATAATCAGAAATTGTTTAAACTGAGGGTATTTTATTCATATTTTTAAGAGTACACTTTTACATTTTTTCAAGCTATTTCCGCCGAAAATAGTAGCGTTAGAGCGTGCTGTCAATTGACGATCGCCATCCGAGTATCTTGCTGGTGGGCATTTCTGAAGTTGCAATTTTTCTCTGTAATCAACAACAATTTTTGTTTCTTAACAACATGTTTCTTAAGAGTATGAAATATTTTTAATGAAAATATAATCCCAGAATTAGATTCATATGAATTAGAATTGAATAAAGATTACTCCGAAAAAATTTCATAACGATTGGTCGATTACTGTTTGAGCTAAAGTGCCCACAAGTTGAAAAAAAGTCGTTTCGATAAAAACGCGTAAGCGCTACGGTGCCGAACCGACGGGCGCTCACTTAAGTGCACATAGAATCGGGAATAAAGCGAAATTTGGTTTAAAATTTTTACCACATTTTCTTGAGTAGATATACTAACAATTTATGCAATAAAAAAAATTCCAGTCTAACGGTTAGACGCGATAGAAGTGAAACCTTCCGTAAAACAAACTGAGAGAGAATAAGACGAAAGCAGCATTAGGAGCGGGATAATAGGTTCATTATAATATTGCTATAAAGTTCATATTTTATTTTCTTCATTTTATTATTATGCATCCTCAATGTTTTCAATTTAAACAAATGATACGAGTGGCTTATGATAGCTAAAATATGATACAAATGCTTTGGTTTCGATGTTGTCAACATATCTTTGAAATACCGCGTTAATTGTTGATGTTGATCGTGTTGTCGATTCAGTGCGATTGTTACACATTTTTAAATTGAATGTTGTATTGAGAAAGTCAATTGAAGGAACCGCTGTGTCCAATGCAAAATTTACGTTAAAATCGCCACTTAAAATCATTGGAACTTTATCGTAATCTTTTCTAAGTATCCGCGATACTTCTGGTGTATACTTTATTAAATTTTCGTGAATGAATTCCGTGATGCTATTTATTGATTTTTTTTCCTGTCGATATTCACGACACTTTTCTGCATTATTTTTCGGCATAATTGCGGTAAATATTTAAAAATGAAAATATTTACGAATATAAAAATACACACGCGGTTGCTATTATGAGCGTCCCCAGCAAAACCTGCGTGACCGAAACTCTAACACAATTACATTTTTTTGAATGTTACAAACACATATGCACGCAGGTTTTGCTGGGGCGTGACCGAAACTCTAACACAATTACACATATGCACTCGTATTTGTTTGAAAATCGACTTTTTTTTTGGTTCTCCGTCACCTTTGGAAAATGTGTAAACAGTAAGCAAACTTTATTCATATATTTTTCCTCATTTTTGCATCAGTAAAATTAAACAAACGCCGTAGCCGAATGGGTTGGTGCGTGACTACTATTCAGAATTCACAGAGGGAACGTCAGTTCGAATCTCGGTGAAAACACCAAAATTAAGGAAAACTATTTTTCTAATAGCGCTCACCCCTCAGCAGGCAATGGCAAAACACCGAGTGTATTTCTGCCATGAAGAAAAATAAATAAATAAAATAAAATAACTGTATAAAAATTTTTTTTTTCTTGTGATTCGAACCAAGAATTTTGGATCGGAAGCTCACATTGCTAGCCGCTCGGCTATCGCGCCATGCTGTCGGCGTTGGCCTAAAAGTTATTTAGTTCGTCGCTACGTTTATATCAACATATAATATAACGCTTCGTAGCCAAGAGTGTGGCTTTTTTCGTTTCACTTTTTCTCAAATCACTCCCAATGATTCTAAAGAAGTTTTCACTTCAAAAGTCGATTTTTTGATCAGTCTAAACTGGTTTCCCCCCTTAAACTTATAAGTTTTATAACTAAAATTCAAAATGAAGTGATTTGCCTTGATAAAAATAGTAGTTGGAGTGCGCTAGAAGTTTGTTTCATTACTTCAGCTTTTTCCTAAAGGGTGCGCCCGTACAAAAAATTAGTTACATGCGAATTTTAAGCGTACGAGCAAAATGAAAGCATAGAAAATTTACGTCAGAAGCGAAGGTTGCGCTTTGAATCATTTTTATTTAATTCGATTAATTAAAAATATTAATGTTCTGTAGGTTGTTTTTGACAAGTTCAAGGGTGCACAAAATTATATACACTATATACTTATACTCGTATATATATGAAGAAATTTAATTCTATATTAGGTTGCTAATACCTCGCATGCATTTTTGTCAGGTACTGCGACTGAACTTCTCCATCGGTTTTTATTGTGAATTTTATTGTTTCCTACAATTTTGGAATTCTAAAGTTTTATGTCGCCTTCGAACGATAGGTGGTTTACGACAAGCTTTTTTATGACCGAAATACATTGCAATGTAGAGAATACATAAGTGGCGCCATCCGCAAACAGAAACTTGGTTCTTGGCGAATTTCACATTCGAGTGACGTTAGCACAAAAATAAACAAAGCTAATGGTGATAGTAATGGTTGCATGAGTGTGGCTAAGGCCTTTGTGCACTGTGACCAAATTGTTCTATTGTGCGCCCTTAAGTGCTTAATTTTAATTATTTAGTATTGCGAGGAATCGAAGCAGCTTATTAGTCTTTAGGAGGAAGCATTTGTAAGTATTCATTCTCTAGTAGGTACGAGCCCAGGATTATGTGTATCCTCTGACCTAATGCTTTACAATTGATGATTGAGTGTTGCATGGACTCGTCTTCATCACAGCAGCACCTGCATAAGCTAGTTCTAAATGGTCGTATTGTTTTGAAATGTTTATGGCAGGCAAAGTGGCCTGTGAGTGCTCCCCACAGAGTAATCTAAAGCCCTTTTTTACCTAGGGTTAGAGCAGATGCTGTGTCGGTATTCAAGTTCAGGAAATGTTTGGAGTGACTAAGACCGTTTACGCCATTCTAGTATTCTCTGGTTTTTATGGTTTCCTGTTTTAGATTGTTTATGTTAAAGCCGAAAAATGCCCTTCTGCCTCTTTTTTGGCATAAAAGTCTGCCTTCTCGTTTCCTTCGTGTCCCTCATGTTTTGGTACCCAAATCAGGGAGACCTGATTACGAGTCGCCAGTATCTTGAGTGCATTGTTACACTCTATAACGACTTTTGAATTAATCATAAAGCTATTTAAGGCTTTGAGAACCGTTTGGCTGTCCGAGAGTATTTTAATTTTTTACTTTTTCGAACCGTCTTTTGCTTACGATTTCCACTGTTTCCATTACGGCGAAAAGCTCCGCATGGAAAATTGTGGTATCTGTACTCAATGTTAAAGATTTGTGTGTTCTAAGACCCACCAGACATCTTGAGGATCTGGACTTCGTCGATGACATCTGTCTCCTCTGTCACGAACTCTCTGATAGGCAAGCGAAGGCAGACAAACTAGTCGCGCTGGCACGCATTGTCGGACTGGAGGTCAACATTGCCAAGTCCAAGGCCATGAGAGTTAACCACAATAACGCAAGGCAGATATTGGTTGACGGATGCCCGGTGGAATTCGTCGAAAACTTCTGCTACCTCGGCTGCATCATCACGGCAGAGGGTGGAGCAGATGAAGATGTCAACTGCAGGCTAAACGCAGCAAGGGCGGCATTCGGGTGAATGCATACAGTGTGGGGAAGTTCGCAAATCTCAAGGCGCACTGAACTACACTGAATGGCTCATGCGTGAAGTTCGTATTCTTGTACGGAAGCGAAACATGGCTGGTCTCTAACAACATCACGCAGAGGTTACAATCCTTCATCAACACTGCGGAGATTAACGAACGAGAAAACCACATATTGAGACAACCACTAGATAGCATCACAAGAAAGGCTCTGGACTGGAAACGGCGGTCGACCAGAAAACTCTTGGAGAAGGTCGATGCTGCAGGAACTGTGTACGATGAAAAAGTCTAGAGGGGAGTGAACAAGGAAAAAGAAGCTCCTTATTCCTGTTTCTACCCCCTGGAGCGTTTTGGATTCATCTGCATGCCATTTGTGCGAGTCATCATGTAACCTTGTATCGCTTGGTAAAATTAAGTACGGGTTCCGTGTGCTCATTCGCCTGGGTCATGCATGCTGCATGTTCAACCTGGTATATGATATTCAGGTGTCCAGTAAGATCTCCTGGTTTAAATTTTTCTTTGAAATATATGAAAGAAAGCAGCTTCCTCTTCTATTGCTAAGTGTAGCGGTGATAGATTTAAAGCGCTTCCAGGCCAGCAGTTGGGGTAGTTCTCATAGCCCTTGTTATGCTTAGGCACGCCAGCCTTTGTAGTTTACACTGTTTTGATATAAGGTTGTCAAAAAAGCCTTGCCGTAATTCCGAGCTTGTCTTTGCAAGCGCGTAGTTCTAGTTGTATTCGTCGCATCGGTTCACGCTAGAGCTTTTTGGAAAGCTCTTTTCACGTGCTAACACGTGTTTGATTAATTGTTGTTTGCTTTTAGTCGTTCGTGAGTTATAGCGTCGCAAACATGGAGCAAAATAAAGAGAAAACACGGCATATTTTACAATACTACTAAAATAAAGGCAAAAAATAAAAAAAAAATCGCTGAATTGATCGAAAGAGACCGGCATAGTAGCAGCCGTAGCATCGGCCAAGAGCTGGGCATGAGTCATCAAACCGTTATAAACCATTTGAAGAAGCTTGGATTCAAAAAGAAGCTCGATGTATGGGTGCCACACGACTTGACGCAAAAAAACATTTTTGCCCGTATGGATGCATGCGAATCGCTTCTGAATCGCAACAAAATCGACCCGTTTTTGAAGCGGATGGTGACTGGTGATGAAAAGTGGGTCACTTACGACAACGTGAAGCGCAAACGGTCGTGGGCGAAAAGCGGTGAAGCTGCCCAGACGGTGGCCAAGCCTGGATTGACGGCCAGGAAGGTTCTTCTGTGTGTTTGGTGGGATTGGCAGGGAATCATCCACTATGAGCTGCTCCCCTATGGCCAAACGCTCAATTCGGACCTGTAGTGCCAACAACTGGACCGCTTGAATGCAGCACTCATGCAGAAGAGGCCATCTTTGATCAACAGAGGCCGAATTGTCTTCCATCAGGAAAACGCCAGGCCACACACATCTTTGGTGACGCGCCAGAAGCTCCGGGAGCTCGGATGGGAGGTTCTTTTGCATCCACCGTATAGTCCGGATCTCGCACCAAGTGATTACCACCTATTTCTGTCCATGGCGAACGAGCTTGGTAGTCGGAAGTTGTCCACAAGAGAGTCCTGTGAAAATCGGCTCTCCGAGTTTTTTGACAATAGGGGAGCGAGCTTCTATAAGAGGGGCATTATGAAGTTGGCATCTCGTTGGGAACTCGTCATCGAACAAAACGGCGCATATTTGACTTAAATCGCATTATTATAACCAATTTTATGAACAATTGAAAATTCAATAAAAATACCGCAAGACTTTTTTGACAACCATATATAACTGTAATTTGATAAGGATAACTGAATATTTTGATGTACAAGTTAAAATAACGAAAATGAAGTGCTGGCTTTTATGTGGTGAAAGCGCAAATGATATTGAAACCTCCAAATGTAGTTTTTTTCTCTCTTTCCACCAAGTTGTATTCCATCATTCTTATCTTTCCATTTGCTTTCACTTATTTTTCCTCTTTTTTCGTTTTCTTATTTTCCATGCCGACGTCACAACACTGTATTCTATCATTCTTAGGTTGCCAATGCTTGCTAACTATCATTTTAATGTTTCATGTTCACAGAGGTTATCGACGCATAATCTACTAATTATTGTTGTTGTATGTTATGCTCAAACTCAGCTGCCGCCGTGTCTGAACTAATCACATGAAATTAATGAAAAGTTGTTTGCAATGTTTCTTCCAAAGATATATATTTATATTTTGACTTTGGAATTTGATTGTTTTTTTTGTCACTTAGCTGATTTTATTAAGTACATAAACTTATAAGATTATTGCCGACGAAACCGTCTTATTTCATACATATTTATTGCATTTGAGAGGTGGAATTATGGCCTTACTTTTTAAGCTGTCGAACACATGTCACATGTTTTGTGCTTCATGACATCACTGGCACTTCACAACAGCGTTCACCTTTCCACGTGCGCTCAATTGACAAATGTTTCATGTGCACATACATACATGCATACTTATGTATCTACTCATGCACTTAACCAAATAAGCATTTAAATGCGTTGTGCACAAATATAATTGACTGATAGCGATAAGATAAATAACTTCAGTTCAGTTAATATGATGCCTCCTGTTCGAATATTATCTATTATGAGGGTGCATACCGGGGATGTAAATTTTTACGATGCCGATTTTTTACAAGCCCGAAATCCCGGGGTTTAGATATTCATTACTTTGCAACAAGTTAATTCTAAAAGAATAATAATAATAATTAATAAATAAATCCGTTTTAAACATAATTTTTCATTTAAAATGAAAATTATTTGATTAGTAACAAAACGAAAGATTTGGATAATGGTGTCTATAAAACTCTAGATCGAAATGAATGTGTGCAAATGCAAATTTTGCACATGCCCGTACAGCTTGTTGTACAACTTACGGGATTTTAGTAGTTATGCAATAATACGTAGCTTGCTTTTGTTGCGGTAATTCAATTTTTTAGACGTTTTTGTGCAGTTATTTTGCTTAATAATATAACTTTTGCCTGAAATGTATATAAGAACATTTAGAATAAGTCAAAGTTAAAATAATGTGTGGATCGTATGTGGAACGTATGTGGAATATATGTGGATCTGGTGATACTTTAATCACAAATGCGTAAAAGTGGGTTCAAAGAGGTGTTATGTGCATGTGCCTTGCCGAAATAAAATAATTAATAATAGTATAGTGGCACGCTCAGGCACACTCAGGAAAGACGCGCTACATTGAAAAAACATGCGAAAACTGTGTGGAACCTATGGGGAATGTTTGTGGATTTCATGTGGAACATGCGATGTTTCCTTTATATTCAAAAAATTAAAATTATTTAAAGCAATAGAGAATAGTTGAATTCATACACATTTTATAATACGTTAGTAACGGGTGATCAATCATGAGGTGCTTTTTTCAATAGTTAAAAAAAAAAACAAAAATGTAAATTATGTTCAAAACTTTATTTATCATTTGAAAGGACATTCTTTGACATTTACTTTTTGAATATGACTTCATTCAAATGTTGGCCGCAACTACGCTTAAGGTGGTCCATTCTGAAGGTCCAATTTTCAATCACTCGTTCGAGCATTTCGACTGGTATGTCGTGAATAACACGCGTAATGTTGGCTTCCAGAGCTTCAATAGTAGCTGGTTTATCAGCATAGACCTTGGACTTCACGAATCCCCAAAGAAAAAAGTCCAAAGGTGTGATATCACAAGATCTTGGTGGCCAACTCACAGGTCCTAAACGTGAAATCAGCTGCTCTCCGAAATGACTTCTCAATAAAGTCATTGTTTCACGAGCTGTATGGCAAGTGGCTCCGTCTTGTTGAAACCAAATGTCGTAGAGATCATTAGATTCAATTTCAGGTAGCAAAAAGTCCGATATCATGGAACGGTAGCGAGCACCATTCACAGTTACGTTGCGGCCATCATCATTTTTGAAAAAATATGGACCGATGATTCCACCAGCCCATAAACCACACCAGACCGTTGTTTTCTCTGGGTGTAAAGGTAGCTCTTGAACCTGTTCTGGTTGCTCTTCATCCCAAATACGGCAATTTTGCTTATTGACGTAACCATTGAGCCAGAAATGCGCCTCATCGCTGAACAAAATTTTGCTCGAAAACAGCGGATCTTCTTCAATCTTTTCAAGAGCCCAATCAGCAAAACGGTGACGTGCAGGAAGGTCATTTGGCTTTAGTTCTTGTACGAGCTGTATTTTGTATGCTTTTAAATGAAGATCCTTCCGTAAAATTGACCAAGATGTTCCATACGACAGTCCAAGTTGCTGAGAACGGTGCCGAATCGATTCATCGCGGTTTTCACGTACACTCTCTGCTACTGCCGCTATATTCTCAATGCTTCTTGCTGGACGTGGTCTATTCGGTCGAGAATTATCCACCAATGGATATTCGGATTCAAATTTGTTGATGGTATGTCGAATAGTGTTTAAGGCAGGCCGATTATGTTGACCATAAGGCGGTCTAAGCGCACGAAAAACATTTGTCACAGAACGCTGATTTTCATAATACAGTTGAACAATTTGTAGACGTTGTTGCGGTGTGAGTCTTTCCATGATGAAATGCCAAACGCTGTTCAACAAATCCACGATGACAGTTTGCCACAACTCGCGCGCGATCTGTAAAAAAAACGCAAATGAAAAAAACTCCTCTTAATTGATCACCCGTTATATGTATAGTATATAATAAAATAAGTTAAAGTATGATGCAAAACGCGCGATGCAAAAATAAACTTTAAAAAGTAGAAGAAATCTGCTCACTCCGTTTTGGGCAAGACAAAATCTGCAAAATATGGTTTGAACTTGAAATGATAAAGTTAGAACTTAATATTATTATTCCTGTACATATGTACATACATACGTATCGTAAGTGGCTCGCTTCAAATTCTCGCATATTAATTATATATTTTTACATTCTTTGATACAAAACGAATTAATATTTCGGTCTGCTGCGCATTGAACACACTACAACCAGCTGAGTTCCGCCACAAAAGTATAGTAAACGCAAACTGTTCTTCAACTTGTTTTTTTGCTAAAGGGGTTTTCAATTGGCGCGGGTCGATTTTGGCACCCTGTGGCAGCCATTTTGTTTTGGTGACATCTGTCAAATCTTTTGTTTATTATTCAGTTGTTTATGCCAAATCATCATGGCAAGTTACACGATTGAACAGCGTGTTCAAATGATAAAACTTTATTCTCAAAATGAGTGCTCATTAACGCAAACGTTGCGCGCATTGCGCCCATTTTCCGGTAGATGTGGTGGCCCTTCCAATTTCTTATGCTCCATATTGAACCATATGGACCTAGACGACTTGTGGTTCCAGCAGTATGGCGCTACGTGCCACACAGCAAACGCCATTTTATTCCATTTCAACATCTACCCGCCCTTATTGAAAACCCCTATATAAAAGAGAATATTTCTGTTTCCATTTCATATGGGTCGTAAGAAATTACAAAATCTCTAAAAATTTTTAAATAGTTTTTGGGATTTAAAAATACCGATTTTAATATCCCTTTATTTATTTGGACACTTATGCTATATTTTACATATGGTATGTATGTATGTATGTACAAATGCAAGAATGTTTTTCTACACCTTTTTATTAAACCCTTTGACGAACACTTTTTATTCGTTTTATTTTATTTATATGATAAACTGATATTTTTTTTAGCCGCAAGGAAATGACATCCGTCATATGTTTGTGTGTGGCATACAAACAGTATAACTTGCCTTAAACCCCTACTGCGGTTGTTAAACCATAAAAAAGTTTATCTCTATAGGCAATGACAAACCTTCGAGTGTAAATACACAGAAATCTGCCAAAAAAAAAAAAACAAAAAAAAACTATAGTTGCCTTCATTTCATAAATTCGTGGACAAGTTTGGCAGAGGCACTTTTCACGCATGTACACATAGGTCCCCTATCTATCTATGCTATATATTTTCATAGGTCGTAATTCAAAATATCTTGCAAGCGAAAAGAATAATTCGGCAATGTTTAAACAGGTGTAACTCTAATGGAGCTAGAAATTTTCGCTTGTAAATTGGTCCAAATTTCACTAACTAAGTTGTAATTTGCTAAGGCTGATATTACCGCCATCCTAGCGCCGGACAGAGGAATTTCTGATAAGCTGCTTTCGCTCAGCAGAATAGACTTGAGACCTTTAACTGGTTATTTTACAGGCCACTGTAGCCTGAGATATCAATTAAACAAAAATGACCATCAACTGTCTATTCTGAAATGTACACTGACAATTCAGAACACATTTTTTTGAATGTCCTGCACTAGGCAGAAAAAGGCAACACCAGCTTGGTGATATTGGTGATATTGCCGTGAATTCACATAAATTATGGAGCAATAAATCCTAGAATGTGGTAAAATTTTTAAAATACCTTAAAATATAGGGTACCGAATCAGGCTACCACACAATAGATCTCTTTTGGTCACAGTGCGCAGAAGTGTAATAATATAAGGTTGTCAAAAAAGTCTTGCGGTATTTTTATTGAATTTTCAATTGTTCATAAAATTGGTTATAATAATGCGATTTAAGTCAAATATGCGCCGTTTTGTTCGATGACGAGTTCCCAACGAGATGCCAACTTCATAATGCCCCTCTTATAGAAGCTCGCTTCCCTATTGTCAAAAAACTCGGAGAGCCGATTTTCACAGGACTCTCTTGAGGACAACTTCCGACTACCAAGCTCGTTCGCTATGGACAGAAATAGGTGGTAATCACTTGGTGCGAGATCCGGACTATACGGTGGATGCAAAAGAACCTCCCATCCGAGCTCCCGGAGCTTCTGGCGCATCACCAAAGATGTGTGTGGCCTGGCGTTGTCCTGATGGAAGACAATTCGGCCTCTGTTGATCAAAGATGGCCTCTTCTGCATGAGTGCTGCATTCAAGCGGTCCAGTTGTTGGCAGTACAGGTCCGGATTGAGCGTTTGGCTATAGGGGAGCAGCTCATAGTGGATGATTCCCTGCCAATCCCACCAAACACACAGAAGAACCTTCCTGGCCGTCAATCCAGGCTTGGCCACCGTCTGGGCAGCTTCACCGCTTTTCGACCACGATCGTTTGCGCTTCACGTTGTCGTAAGTGACCCACTTTTCATCGCCAGTCACCATCCGCTTCAAAAACGGGTCGATTTTGTTGCCATTCAGAAGCGATTCACATGCATCCATACGGGCAAAAATGTTTTTTGCGTCAAGTCGTATATAACTCACGAACGACTAAAAGCAAACAACAATTAATCAAACACGTGTTAGCACGTGAAAAGAGCTTTCCAAAAAGCTCTAGCGTGAACCGATGCGACGAATACAACTAGAACTACGCGCTTGCAAAGACAAGCTTGCGGAAATACCGCAAGACTTTTTTGCCAACCTTATAATAATAATAATACCCGCCATCGCGTCAACAATTTCGCTATTCAACTCTCATTATCCATTCTTGAGTGCGCATGATTTTCTTTTTCTTTCTCCTGCCACTGCCGCAGAAATTTTTGCGTTGGAATGGGATTGCACCTCTAACCAACACTATTCTGAATTCCACGCCTGGGGGAAGGCAAACAATAGGCTTCAACTACTTAGTATTCTTGTGTGGGGGTGCTTGTGTAAAAAATACGAGTATTCAGACTCTATAAAAGTTATACTTATGACCAGAAAGTACCGGGAATGTTTAAATAAAACAAAACAGAGTTAAATTTCAGGCAAATTTATTTTATTTCCTTCAAAATATGACCCGTCTGAAGCAACACATATGTGCTAACGTTTAACCCAGTCTTCCATGCACTCCTGGTAGGCCGACGAAAGGATGGCCTTCAGCTCCTTCGTCGCATTCTCTGAAATCTCCTTCCACGAAGTGGTAACTTCAAGTTGGAAAACAAAAAGAAGTCGCACGGGGCCATATCAGGTGAATACGGTGCTTGCACGATGGTATTTACTTGGTGTTTGGTCAAATAATCCAGCACAATTTGGGTTCGGTGCGATGGCGCTTTATCATCATGCAAAATCCAAGGATTCTTTGTCCACATTTCCGGCCGTTTGCGACGTACATCATCTCTCAAACGCTTCAAAACGGATAAATAGTGACACATGTGTGTTTTACAGTCCTACGAACATTTCGATTTCAGTCAATTCGGATCAGTGTGCACTGCTAAAAGTTAAGGCATAAGATTTAGGCCCAGAATTTTGGGCATAATGGGATCGAAATCAATTGAAGTTTGCCTGACTTCACTCGCGCCAGCCCAAAAATGCTTTCCTATGACAGTAAATGAACTGACTAAGGTGAACTGACTTTCGAAGCAGCTACATACTCTGAACGAAAAGCATATTGGGGTTTACTCCTTTGGTTACTTAGCAGCTGCTTTTGATCAAGTGCATAAGCTTAGTAAGCTCCTGACAGTGTTTTTTTTTTTTGTCAAAAGTTTACCGAATGCGGACGAGGGAGCTTTTTGGGCTAATCAACCCGTAGTAATCAGAAATAGGAGAGTTGTAATGGCGGCAAACGGAGGCAAGACTAAAATTTTGTTAGAGCAAGGCCTTTGCTATCCATGTATTCTTTGAAGTTTATATATATAAAAATAAAAAATAAATAATTGCCGCGTACACATCTGTTAGGTGTTTGGCCGAGCTCCTCCTCCTATTTGTGGTGTGCGTGTTGATGTTGTTCCACAAATGGAGGGACCTACAGTTTCAAGCCGACTCCGAACGGCAGATATTTTTATTTTTATGAGGAGCTTTTTTATGGCAGAAATACACTCGGAGGTTTGCCATTGCCTGCCGAGGGGCGACCGCTATTAGAAAAATGCTTTTTTTTCTTAATTTTGCTTTCACCGAGATTCGAACCAACGACCTCTCAGTGAATTCCGAATGGTGATCACGCACCAACCCATTCGGCTACGGCGGCCGTTTATACATACATACATATATTTCGAATGAGTCTGTGCTGGACCATAGCTTCATCAACAATCCTCCTCCAATTCAGTCTCTCTCTTGCCTCATTTTTCCAATTACGAACGTTTATCGCTTTTAAGTCTGCTTCGACGTCATCAAGCCATCTCTTTCTTGGTCGGCCTGTCTTTCTTCCTCCAATATGGACGCAAAGTAAAAACCCTTTTTTGGATTCTTTCGTAGGGTATTCTGGGAAGAATGCCCTTTTTTAGTGCAATACGAAAATTTAATGTGAAAGTGAAAATTTTAACATGAAAGTTGCTACGCGAACCTAGGTCCTTGTTTACTTGCTAAAGTGTTGCGTACAGAACTGGAACAGACACTAAATAAATATAATATTTAAGTAAGTATTTGAGTATACGGTATTCCATGAGATTTCTACCAACTATCTACACTTGAAAAAAGATAATAACTGTTTGAACTTTTCTGTATCGCCTGCGTTAGAGCCACAAATCATAGTTATAATCCAAATTATCTGCTATGGAACAGATTATTATAAGAACAAAGCTACATACATACATACATACAAGTATATTTACGTAATTATTAAATTGAGTTGCTGTTATTTTGGGATGCTGGACATTTTTCAGATATTTTCATTTGAAGTTAGTTTGCTTGGGTGGACTCGTCTGGATGGATCTTATTCGTGCGGTCAAAAAACACAAAAATTATATGTGGAATTTGCAAAATTGTTGGATTTTGTAGAAATAGTAATAATATATTAAAATTAATAATAAAAATAAAAGAATTTAAATATAAAAAAATGTAAATAAAAAAAAGTTTAAATGCAAAAAAAGTTGAAATATAAGAACTTGTTCGATGCATTTCAATATAACGGGCTGTGTAATAATGCTGAATTGTTCTTATGACTGAAAGTGCGTGTAAAAAATAAAAACAAATAAGCATCATCAAACTCCCGAAGAAACTACAGTTTAAGCTGTGATTATTAATATTATTTGCGATACTTCAAATCAGCAACAATGTTGGATGTGCGTAAAGTATTACTTAAGTATAAAATAAATACTCGTATTGTCGATTCTCTGCCTATTTAAAAATACATGTAGTACAAACATATTTATTTTCACTTAAAAAAATTTTATAGGTATAATATTTTTAATATTTTTTTTAAGTTATGCTCAATATAAAGCTTGGTATTTGGATAATGATGTCTTTAAAACTATAGAGCGAAATGAATGTGTGCGCAGTGTATGTGATTTTAGTAGTAATGCGTACGTATTGTATTAATTAATTTAATACGTATTAAATTACAATTCACCAACCACGAGTTATGTTACATAATAATATAACGTTTGCATGGAATCTATATAAGGATATTTAAAGCAAGCGGAATTTAAAATAGTGTGTGGATCGTATGTGGAACGCATGTGGAACATACGTCGAACTTGCGATTCTTTAATCACAAACGCGTGAAAGTGATTTGAAACAAAATTTTTATGTGTACGACTTGCCGAAATAAAATAATTCATAATATTATAGTGGCATGCTGTAGCACACTCAAAAAATACGCCTAACATTAAAAAACGTGTAAAAAATATGTGGAACCTATGTGGACCCCATGTGAATTTCATGTGAAATATGCTATTTTTCCTTTACATTCTAAAACTGAAGCTTATTTAACTTCTTTGCTTGAACGTACAATAAAAACTTCTAGTGCATATACATGCCTATACATACTATATACACATACTATGTATATACAGTACATATATATACGTACACATATATTTCAATATTAATTTCTATTATACACCAATACCGCGCTTTGCGTCGTTTCGTTTACCGTTTTTTCGAAGTTGCATCGCTGCTTAATTAGTACTCATTTTCCCTGTTCGTCGTTAAGCTAAATACACACCAGGCAACCGTTGAAGCAACGGTTGCAGCAACGTGTTGCCTTTGTTTAAGAAACACGTTGCGACCGTTGCTTCAATCTCAGTATTGTGTGTAACTGTGGTGCAGGAAAGGTACAAGCGGAAGATACGTAAAATTAAATTTTTTAAATGATCGATGCGTAAAATTACTTCTCTTATTATAACTGACGAACTTTTGTACGAAAATGAGGAAGAAGAGATGCAACAAAAGAAGAGAAAAAAAATCTGGTCCAAAAATTGGCTTTTAAAAAAATC
Source organism: Anastrepha obliqua (assembly GCF_027943255.1). Taxonomy (NCBI): domain Eukaryota; kingdom Metazoa; phylum Arthropoda; class Insecta; order Diptera; family Tephritidae; genus Anastrepha; species Anastrepha obliqua. The sequence goes on along the minus strand of NC_072894.1, from coordinate 106,959,979 downwards.
GAATTTTCGAACGAGAGGCTGCTGAAAGAACTGAAGGAAAATGAGCCAGCGGACTATAAAAATTATATGAGGATGGACGAAGCCCTGTTTAGAAAATTGTTGGACTTCGTAAAGGCCAAAATAACGAAACAAGATACCATAATGAGAAAGGCAATATCAGCAGAAATTAGACTGGCAATAACTTTGCGGTATCTTGCAACAGGAAACGCTTTTGCGGACTTGAAATTTTTATCAATTTTATTGTATTCATTTTTTAATTGTTCGTATGCTTTTTTTCTAAAATTTTTATTTTTATATTTTGCACTACTTATATCCCACAGCTTTCTCAAATTTTTATATTCGTTAATAAAATTAACATAATTTTCATTATTTTCAATTGCCATTTTTTCCTTTTTCACTTTATTTTACTCCGCACGAACCTTCTTCTTTGCTTGTGCTCAACGAACTGAACGAGTAAAAGCAGTAAACAATGATACACACGAGGCAACGGTTGCAGCAACCTATCCCAAAAATCAAATTTATTTGATATTTCAGGCAACGGTTGCAGCAACACGAAAATCATTTGGCAACACAGCTACACACGAGGCAGCGGTTGCTTCAACATGGCCGAGTTGCTGCAACGGTTGCCTGGTGTGTATTTAGCTTTAAATTTGGGGTTCGAGTCTTTAATTTTTGTTTTTTTTCTGAAATTTTCTTTCTTTTCTAAAATATGGCAACTTTTTGTTTCTAATTGCGCCATGCCATCAAAACTCCGGGATTTCGTTTCTAAGCAAAAATCAACGCAATAGTTTTATTTTCACTTTGTTTTGCTAATTTTAGCGTTCAGTTTCAATTACGTAGTGTGTTGTGCTTTTTTTAGAAGAGAATTAGAATTACTAAATATAAAAAAAAATCATTTAAAAACTATATATGTATTTAGAAGTCATAATCTCCGACGATCATTTCAACTTCTTTGGACAAGATAAGCCTGCCATGCTAGAGTTTTGGAAAAACTTCAACATTATGACAGCCATAGAAATAATTTCCGATTCGTGGGAGGAGATTACACCTTCTTGCATGAATGGTGTTTGGCGCAGAATATGGCCTGAATGTGTTCACCGAATATGCGCCTCAGAAGTTGATGGTACACCAGCTATTAGTCCTGAAATTCCTAATTTAGTTAGATAATCTAATTTTGATGGTATAGAGAAGAGTGACATAAATGAATTGCTAACCTCGCACAACCAAGAATTCTCTAAGGAAAAACTATTGCAACTGGAATTGCAATTTGCTAATGAAGAAGATGACAGTGACCGTTCAAAAGAAATCTCCAAAGAACAAAATTTAACCTCCAGCGATGTGTTTGATTGACGAAGCAACGGAGATTTCTTTTAAAAAACGATCCTGATAGCGGAAAGAGTTTTAAAGTGTCCCAGGCGGTAGCTACGAATGTCAATCGCTGCAAGAAAATTTATTTTATGTTGAAAAAAAAGCTGCCAGCAAACATTTTGTGTGAAAGAAAGCCGTACGACAACAGCCACTATGGAGACATAAATTTTAATTTTGTTTTTCATAAATTAATTGAATAGTTTGTTTTTTTGTTTTATGTATATATGTAATATAATAAAATTTTATATTATACTAGCAAACCCGGCCCCCTTCGCTGGGCACACTAAAATAGAATAGATATGGTTTAGAACAGAAAATATATGATTTTCATATTATTTATTTCTTTATTCTTTATTCAAGCGCTTTGGCATAAACAATATTTTTTGTTTTTCTATTTGTTTTTGAGTAAATATAAAATATAAATTGAAAATCAGGAAAAAAGAAGATTGTTTTTAAATTTCAAATCAACGCATATGAATAACTAAGAAACGATCGTCTTTTTTCCTGATCATAAAATTTGAATTTTTCGTTTCAATTTATATGTTTTATTAAGCATTGGAGCTTTTTTAACCATTATCCATTTATATTTAAAAAAAAAAAAAACGAAAAAAAATTTTTTTTCCACGAACACATAATTTCATTCGAATTTCACATTAAATACTCAAATTTCGTAAGAAATTATTCACTGTTCCAAAATCCACTCCAAAAAAATTCACAAACAATTCCTTATGGCATCCAAATCAGAAAGAAATATTGACACATTGTAACTCACACTGTCAATTTGACAGTTCAGTTCCGCCCCAAGCGTCAAAAAAGTAAGCGACATTATGGCTGGTTCAAAAGAACGCTGTACCCGTTGCCAGTGCTCCGAATTACAACCAAACTTTACGAAACCCATTTTCAATACTTACTTAACAATGTGCATAAGTTTGGTTTAATTCGGTGCAAAGACACGGCGGGTCCACGTTTTGGCATATATTTCGAGACCCTAGTCATCAATAGGTATGAAAATTACCCCGTATTAAAGCACTTATCAACAGCTTTCATTTGATACCCATATTGTACATACACAACCAAAGGTTACCCGGGTCCACGTTTTGACCTATATCTCGAGACCTCAGTCACGGAGCGGCATGAAAAATACTCTGTACTAAAGCATTCACCAACAGCTTTCATTTGATACCCATATTGTACATACACGTCCGAAGGTTACCCGGGTCCACGTTTTGACCCAGATCTCGAGACCCTATCTACCAATAGGTATTCAAACTATACGGAAATCATCTTCAATACCTACTTAACAATGTGTGTAAGTTTGGTTTAATTCGGTGCAAAGACACGGCGGGTCCACGTTTTGGCATATATTTCGAGACCCTAGTCATCAATAGGTATGAAAATTACGCCGTATTAAAGCACTTATCAACAGCTTTCATTTGATATCCATATTGTACAAACACATTCTAGGGTCCATGTTTTGGTCTCTATCTCGAGACCCTAGTCACGGAGCGGATGGAAATACTCTGAACTAAAGCATTCACCAACAGCTTCCATTTGATACCCATATTGTACATACACATCCGAAGGTTACCCGGGTCCACGTTTTGAACTATATCTCGAGCCCTATTTCCAAAATAAAATATAATCCATGTTACTCGTGGATGATGTAGCTTTCGAATGGTGAAAGAATTCTTAAAATCGGTCCAGTAGTTTTTGAGCCTATTCATTACAACCAAACAAACAAACAAAGTTTTCCTCTTTATAATATTAGTATAGATTTAAAGGTTTACTTTGTTCAATTTTCTTTTTAAAAAGTAGTATTTTCGTGACCTTGGCACCTATCTTCGATCTTTACATGGTTTGCTATAGAAAATCTTAATTCACTTTGAGTCGTTTCAATTTGCGTTGTGTTTTTTTGGAACGTAACCACGATGCAAAGTGAGGTATTGGTGTATACCATATTTAATTATTTGCTTTAAAAGTCAATTATTTATGATACGCTAGCTGATTAGCTCCACTTGCACTTACATTATATAATATAATTTGTTTTTTTATAATTCTTGGTGTTGAATTGAAGAAAACGTCACTGTTTTCGAAAATTTCTATGACTTGCTTATTATTACTGCCAACAATTGTGTAAATTTATTGTTCCAGTAGAGCTGTAGTCGAATTGCATGCAACTCGTATAATAGTAGGCACATGCAGTATATATGTATGCATGTTTGTGTGTACGCATTCGTGTAGAAAATCATGTAAAAGTTAGATTTCACTGCCTCTTAATATTCCTTGTAGTAATCACGGAACCCAGACGACATTCTTGTAAAGTAGTTGGTTACTTATCTGGAGTTTTGTCTAAAGTGTGCAATTACTTTTGCCACTGTGCACAGTGTGTGGCGCGTGTGTACAGCAGTGTTTGGCAACCACACGCTGTGTTCGAATGCAAGAGCATAAATACAGACAGCGAGTGTCTGTCTACTAGACACAATGAGAAAAATTCTGGAGAGAATTGTTTGCGACAGGTTGTCGCCTTTCGCTGAAGATAAAGGTATTCTATCCACATATCAGTTTGGCTTCATGAAGTCCCGCTCAACAGTGGATGCCATCAAATGTGTGGTAGATTTAGCAACAGAAGCCATTGAAGGCAAGAGATGGCGCGGCGGCACCTTAGAAATGCTTTTGACACAGCTAGCTGGCAGCGCATACTAGAAACCCTCGCAAAAATAGGGTCACCTAGTTATATAATCAGAATAATTGAGAGCTATTTCACGGACCGTAAACTAAGGTTTAGAAGTGACAAAGGCGCTGAGGAGGGGTTCTTCAAGGATCAGTTCTGGGCCCACTGCTATGGAACCTAATGTATGACGGGGTTCTAAGACTGGATATGCCTCCTAGAACTAAAGTCATTGGTTTCGCGGATGACATCCCGGTGGTAATGGTAGCAAAACATATCCACGAAATTGAGAGGATCGCCAGCGAATTAGTAAGAAGGATCAAGGCTTGGCTAAGGTCTATGAAGCTGGAATTAGCTGAGCATAAGACCGATGTAGTTCTAATAAGAAGCAGGAAGATAGTAGAAAATATAAATGTAAATATTGGATCTGTAAACATTAGTTCAAAATCCGCTATTAAATACCTAGGAGTGATGCTTGACAGCCGTTTACACTTCAGAACGCACCTGGAATACGCTGTGAAGAAGGCATCGAGTGTGCAGTCCTGTCCGTCGTGAATCATGCCAAACAATAGCGGACCTAGCCACAGCAAAATAATTCTATATGGCAGGGTAGTTAGCTCGATTCCTTTGTATGCCGCACCGATCTCGGCTGATGCACAGCACTTAAATAGCTTCACAAAAAAACTCATAGCCGTCTATCGGCTAAGCGCTTTGCAAACTATCTGCGGCTTCCGTACGAAGTAGGACAAAGCTTCCTTTGTTATACCAGGACTAGTCCTAGTAGACATTTTGACGAAAGAGATGCAGAGAGTGTATATAAGGCCATCTGAACACGACGGTAGAGCAAGTCGTAAAACTGTTGCAGAAGAAGAAAGGCGTCGTGCGATCGCCCACTGGCAAGACCGGTGGAACAGATCACCGAAAGGTAGATGGACACATGGGCTAATACCCATTCTTACGATGTGGTTAGAAAGGAACCATGGGGAAACAAACTTCAATCTAACCCAATTTATTTCAGGGCACGGATTATTTCGAAAATACCTCCATAGATTCGGCGATGACAGTTCCCCAAACTGCCCAATCTGCACGGATAGGGAAGAAGACGCTGATTAGTTATAAAACTCATACCAAAAATCTTTCTTATTAAATCTCTTCTAATTCAAAAATCCTAATTAAAAACCGTGCACAGTGTGACTTTTTTCACTTTTAGGATGCCAAAATTAATAACAGCCAAACCAATGGAGCAATTCATTTCAAATTTTGCAGTGTGGTTGCAGATACCTAAATCTGATTTGAGAATAAAAATGGGCGTGATACGCCCACTTTTTCTCCTTGCCCACATGTAAGGTAAAATTTCACATAACCATATTTTCTACTTTAAAAGCATTTTCCAGTGCCAATTTAAATACAAATTGTTTAGATTTCTTAACTTTAGCTTAGAGGCTTATGACTAATATTTAAAAGATTTCATTCAGCCCCTGGGTACCTTTTTATACTACATTATACTGCTCAATGAAGGAGATAATCAATGATAAATACGTCACTAATCTTTATTTTAATAATAGTAAGCCAATAAACAGTTTCTATAGATTAAACATAACAAAACATAAACACTTATTCGAAAGCAATTATTCATAATACTTCTTCCTGGGCCAGCAATGCAATTACATCTTGAGGCAAAGTCCCGCGTTTGGTTTTCGATGGCTTATGTAAGCTGCAAATGTAGGGATCGGATGATATTAGAAGCCTGTGCAATAAATTCTCATTGGTTTGAGTTCGTGAACTTTTCATTGAATACCATTCGCGATAATTTCTGACATCTTTATTTCTCGATTCTTGCGCTTCTTCGGAAAGCTGACCAATAGGAACCATGCATGACGATATTATATGTCTTGAATGGAACAGTATTTTATGCAGACTGACTGGCATATTGTACCACTCATATTCCCTCAAATAAAGATCGCGTGTGTCTCTCACGTATACTTCAAAGGCCTCAGCATTTATCTGAAATTCACACCCTAAGCAAGACAATATGGTGAAAAGCCTTTTTAAGAGACATAAGTTAATGCCTGTAATGTCTGCAGTAACTTCTGCATTACTAAAAAAACGTCGTGCTGTGTTTCCGTCATTTGTATTGCCAGATTACTCTTTTGGCATATCAATTAAAAGCCCAGTTTCGTTTCTAAATCTGCTTTGAATGCTTTCCTTCCTCTGTTTCAGTTTTTCCTTATTTTCGGCGCTTCTTACACTCCATGTCCTTAGTTCCAACCGATATGCAATGTGCAACATACACTCCATGCACCGTATACATGAGTGAAGTGGTGAAATGCCGAATCTTAGCATGTTTGCGTCAACTTTCCGTTCCGACAAAGCGCTAAAATTATTCATATCCTTCGCTGAAGCACCATATACATATATAACACGCTTGAGATGAGGTATATGCTGAAAGTGCATTACATACTTTACCGTCAATCATACACAAAATTAGTGTACTAGTAACTTTAAAGTTTAAATTTTCCATCTTAATTATTGTAGGAAGAAGATTAGAAATTTGGTCTTCCACAATCTTTACTTCTCTCACAATAGCATCTCGCGTTTCTTTTTCAATTTCTCTTACCGTTTGATCTAAGTCCCATTTCTGCCACCATTAACACTTGTTCGCTATTTGATACTGCTAAAAGACTCTTTGCTTTTCTTTTCTTTGTGCGAAGATAAGAATCGGAAAACGCTACATATGGTCTACCTACATTGGATCTAATAGAGGATGAAATTGATGGCCCAACATCAAGACGGTATTTTCCAAAGTCTTCACTCTTGGAAAACCAACTATAATTACGGGCTAGAACACGGGCCTTAACTCGGCAAGACCCCTCCCACTTTGAAGAAAATTGGTAACACAGTTTTTTTATACGCTCTCCTAGCTTTTTAGTATCCACGTCTCTTCCGATCACCGCAAAAATTTTCTCTAACACCGCATCACGACGCGTTTCTTTTGAGCTCGTCAGCCCAATTTCAAAAAGTTCTTTCCGAGGAATCGCCATGAAAACTTCTTTTAAAGCTGTGGTAGCAAATTTGTAGCAAAATTTTATTCCTGAAACACAGAATCCTAAAGGTCGTTTCGCTGTTAAAGAATGGACGGAACTCGATGGACCAATATAAGTTTTTCTCAGTAAAATATCAAAAATAATATTAAGCTATGGCTGTTTTAGTGATATTTTACGGAGCGGATTTGTATCGATAGTAAAAACTTTATAATCCTCTTACTTACCCCTGAAGTACAAAATTGTTGAAATTTAATCAGCAAATACTCAATTTTATGAAATTGATACTTATTCGTATTATATCTTTTGACAAACTTCACAGCGATGTTCGGATAATAAATAAAAATTATTCAATTGACGCACCGGCTTGTGTTTGTAAACGGTTATCTTTCTTAAAACTATTGTTTTGATAAATTTTGAGTACACTGTCGTAAAATTTGGTCATTTTTACACAACATACCGAAAGAAAATCATTTTCGCAGAACTTTTTTTTTTTAATTTTGGCATCCTAAAACGATAAAAAGTCACAGTGTGCGTCGCATTGTGATGAAAAGTTTGTGGATATTTTTTACATGAAATTTGAAAATTGTATTTATATAGTTTTTGTTTGAGAATGAGCTATATTTTTGCACACAAAAAAAAAAAAAATAAAAAAAATGAAAAAACAAAAAGAAGAAAAATAGTCTAAACTGTTGAAATTGTTGATGTGCTATCGTTTTACTGCGTGTGTACCTGCTTATTGGTACCTGGGTGCTTGTTTACACATACATACATAGTATAGGTGTAGTTAGATCCGCTTCCATATAGGTATGTATATCTGTATGTATAAATATTATAATCGTAGATACAAACTCTGTGATATTCCGCTATGTCAAATAATCTGCCTTAGTTGTTAGTTAATCTTATCAACACTACTTTTTTTTACTGTCATATTTTGTTTACTTATTAGTCTGTAATTCATTATTTTATTTGTAAACATATGTACATACATTCGTGCACAGATATATGCAAGGCTGTTGTCGTATTCTGCTGTTTTTTATTGTGTTTTTGTTTAGTTTGCAAATTGCTCCTTTTACAATACCAACAATAATTACAGTTCGTGCTTGAATGATTTTTACAATTATTTTATTTTTTTTTTTGCATGTTTGTGGCTAAAGATATTCGATAATTGTTTTAAATAAACTATTAGGTGCCTTAAATATTACATCAACAGCTTAGTTGTTTGAGTTCTGTGATTAGTAATGCGACTAACTTAATGTTTGATGACCTTAAAGCCCCTCGATTGTGAATGCAAAGAGGGCTACTTATTACATCAAAATTTTATTAGAATTGACTTCAAAGGCATATATGTATATATATATATTATATAAATATACTTTACGTTTTGTTGTTACGAATTTTTGGGAATCTTAAACGACTGTTGGGCTACCCTAAACATTTTGCGAAACTCAGTATAAATATTAGTAAATTACTTTATTGCTTGAGTGGGTAAAAGTTCTGTGCGCTGATAAAATTTGCCATGACCATCCAGCCTTCCAAATCAAAAGTAAGCGAAAATTATCTCCTGGCAAGAAGAAAAAAATTAACGAAAGCAAAATTTTGCCATCACTTGCAAAAACCGGAAAACTAGACATATCAGCTGACTTTGTGTACAAATTTATGCTTACCCAAAATAATGCTTTATAAATGATGCTGTTGTTGTTCTAGTAGTTTTTTCGGCCTGTAGTGCGGTGTAGTCATCGTCTAACTTAACCGGCGGCAGGGCCAGAAACGTATTTCGACAGGTTGGGTCTGGGAGAGGGTTGAGTGGCTTTGAGAGGGCATGTGAATAGATGGTTAGTGACGTGCGGTGTGCCTTCACATCATCATCATCATCATACCTTCGTCTCCGTTGCGGAGCATAGAGCCAAAGTAAATTTTTTTCATTTTGTGGGATTCCCGGATATATTTTTCACTTGTTGCCAGGCCATTGTTTTGTCCGCGGCTTTGTATTCCTCTTCGATGCAGCGTCGCCAAGAGCCCCTAGGTCTGCCGTTCTTTCGGAGCCCTTAAGGGTTTCCAGTTCAGTGCTCTCTGTAGTTGGAGTAGGAGCAAAAACTTGGAATAGGCCGGAGTGCTAATTGCGAAATTGTTCAAGTTAAATATCTAGGAGTAATCTTGTATAAGAAGCTAACTTGGGAGTCACACATTTCACTGAAAAACCTGAGATCTGAAACCTGCTGTGGTCCTACGGATATACATAACACTTATCAGACCAGTCATCACTTACGCCGCTGTGGTTTAGTAGCGACGGAGCATGGTTAAGTCCACACTCCGGGAACTATACAGGCTGCAAAGAAGCGGATGTTTATGTATGATATTACGGGGGCCATGAGTACAACCTCTGGTGATGCCATAAATGCTATGCTTGATTTGCTCCCCTTAGATCTTAAGATACAGCAGGAAGCAATAAAAGCAGTGTGTAGACTCCATAAATATGGTTTCTGGCACGAAGACAGGCAGTATCCACTGGTTTTGGCACTTAAAGACGACCTGATACCCACAGTTTCATTTGGAAGGAAATTCGATGCCAGATTTCCATTGCGTGAGCAATGGAGCAATCCAGAATGCATGCAGGGAGGTTTGACGGATATTTTTTTTAACGATGGGTCCAAGAATGAAATAGGGTCTAGAGCCGGATGGTACTTAAACGATAGTAATAAGTATCACTATGCTATGGGGGAAATGGCAACTGTTTTCCAAACAGAAGTTTTTGTCATCCTGAAAGTAGCCGAATGGATAATCCAGAGGAGATGGAGCGGGGAACAGATTGGAATTTTCAGTGACAGTCAGGCTGCACTGAAGGCCCTGGAGAACGCGAAGCAAACCTCAAAGATGGTTCAAGAATGTAAGAAGAAGCTTAATTATGTCGCTAGACAAAACAGGCTTGTACTTATATGGGCTCCAGGGCACTCCGGTGTTCAAGGAAACGAAATTGCCGATGAATTGGCCAACCGTGGATCAGCGTTGCCCCCACAAGGGCCAGAACCATTAATCAGAATCAGTTCCGCAGGAATCATCAATTGGATCAGCGATTATGTATGCAATTTACATAAAAAGTGATCGTCCGGTCTAGCACGCTGCAGAACTGCAAAGTGTTTTGTGGCAATTCCGAACAGAAAACTGTCTACTAAAACTTGGAAGGAAAGACGTTCGGTTGATGGTTGGTGTTATTGTATAATAGGACACAAACCATGGGGTCAGCATATGACCACCATTGGAAACATTAAGGAGGCTACGAGTTAGGGGTTAAGATGTCGTGAGAATGAGTAAACGTCTTTTTTTAAAACTGGAGGATATCTACAGATTTGCAAAAGAATCTGGAAAATTCTCACACGACTAGCCTTTATCTCTGTCTCTATTCTTTGCTATCTCTTTCTCTGATACTTTTCTTCTTTCCTCCTTGACTCTCCACCCTCTTTCTAGAGCTCTAAATACAAGGCTAAATACAAGGCTAAAATCCTGAGTGTTTTAGGAGCTACCAAATCTCTTGGTGCTCCTTGGCTTGACCTTTTCAAATTTCAATTTCAAAATCTCCAGCTACCGCTACCACTCTCACTTCTGTTGCGCTACGACATACGTAGAACTACCATAGTTGCTATTTGAGCTGTGTTCAATTTATTTTGTTGTAGTTGTTGTTGAAGTCGCAGAAGGCATTAAAGAAAAGATAAAAAATAGGATTGATTTTAGTTAAAGAATAAGAAATTATTTGTTTACATTTAGCAATATTCGGCAATGTAACGTAGCAATTCATTTCAAAAGCGCAAGTTCTCTTTAATACATTCAATTTTTAGGGGTAAATAATTCAAAAGACGCGTTTTTCCCCTTTGAGCTGCATTCAAGTAATTTGTAAAACTTATACAATATTTCGATAGGGTGATTAATTTTGCGCCACCTTGTATTACACTTCATTCTTTATATTCATAAATTAAAATTCATCAATTATACTTGAGTGGAGGGAAGTAAAGTGGTTTCTCTCTTTTATCCCTTCACATGATTGCAGAAGTCAACGATCAAAGTTCAAAACTGTCTTATTTGTATGCCTCTACTCATATTTCATACTGGCTGCGATAACATTTAATCGCTTAAAAAAAAAAAAAATAATAATAATTGTATTCGGACCGATCGTGCTTTGTATGAAGTTTCCAAAAATAATCAACAGCATTGTTGGATCACGATTACAATACTCGCATTATTCACTGTGCGATACTATCAGTTTTAGCTCCCAGTTTTTTATGACCATTTCCAAATCATTTTATAAATTATATTTCGTTTTATACTGGATTTAGAAATATCCGGAGCGTTCTTTTATTGCCTTTGCAGGTATGCACATTCTCTTACATATACATATGTACACATGCATGAAGAGTGTTTTCCTTTACTCCATTGTTTGCATGGGCTGAGGAATATTGAATTTCTGCTTAGTTTGTGTGAAATATGACGCTTACTCGTATATATATGTGCACATACATACATAAATAATTAAACGGTATTATTAATAGCTGCTTTTCACCTGAAAATGTGAGTGCAAAAACATTTGTGTTTTTTATTAGAAAACATTAAACAAAAGGTAATTGATTTGGTTATAAAGGTTTCAAATTCACCAGCTAACGTCAATTCAAAGCTTAATGGCGCTGCGGTTGTGATTAGACGTCTTGTGTATGAACTAAAAAATTTCAGTGATATCTAATAGAGTTCTAATTACATTTCATTGCCCTTAATAGTAAAATTTGTGATAAAATATTAATGATTTAATTTATTAAAGTTTTTGCTATTTTTAAAAGTCCAATAATTATAGCTTTTTCGAAATTATTTGATAATTTTTTCATGTGCGATCATGTAAAGTACATACAGGAGAAAGTAAATTTGGCGATTAAAATGTTATATCCCCTAATAAATAGACGCTCAGGCTTAAGTGATGAAAATAAGCTAATAATTTATAAGTCTATATTTCAGCCAATAATATTATATGCCTGTCCAGCCTGGAGTAATATCGCAAAGTCACATGTTAAGAAACTGCAAATCTGCCAAAATAAGGTACTCAAAATGATGCTACGACTCCCATGGAATTTCTCCACCAGAAAGCTTCATGATGAATCAAAAACTAAGATTTTGTCAGATCAAATAAAAAATTTGACTGAAAGATTCAAAATTCGTTCCAGTTTTTCGGACAATCTACTAATAACTGAACTTTCTTAATGTTCAATTAGGCCCTGGTACTTAAATGCGTACAGATTAACCCTAGCTTGTAAGATGTATAGCGGAGGTTTTTCATAGTAGTTTTTTCCTTCGAAAAAAAAAAGAAAAAATCGTTTAAAAAACCAAACCTGTGATAAATATACAAATATAATGATGTAGAATTAAGATTTATATCATATTCTGTAAATTGTGCGATAACATAAATATTGTAACGTTTTCTACTTAATAAACTCTTATCTCTTCATTGCCCTTAATAGTAAAATTTGTGATAAAATATTAAAAATTTAATTCATTAAATTTTTTGCTATTTTTAAAAGACCAACAATTATAGCTTTTTCGAAATTATTTGATAATTTTTTCATGTAATATAATAAAGAGAATTTTTGAGTACTTCAGTGTTTTTTCCAAAAATATATAACATATGGTGCATTTTGTTGCATTCTACGTGCAATATTTGTCAACACCTGATTAATTATAGAATAATTTTTAAATTTGGTAAATTTTTCATGTAATAAAATCAATTTTTGCGTTTTTTCCCAAAAATATGTACGTTATAGTGCATTTTATTGCATTGTACGTGGAATATTTGTCAACACTTGGCTTAAATTATGTATCCCAAGTGGTACTTTTAAAACTAAATTTCGCAATTAACTACAATTTGCAAAATTTAAGTCAATCAAGCGGTTTCATAATGTGGATTGTATGTGGAACATAAGTGGAACGCATGTGGAATGCATGTGGAATTCATATAAAAATTTGCGTAGCATAAATTACTGCTGGCTAACATTTGTAGTATTTCAGTTTAAATAGAAGCCAAATTGTTGTGGGATGCATGATTGAATTGGTATATGGTATTTATTTATTTCCTTTCGATTGCAGTCCCGCTAGCACCCAATCACACCAATCTGAATTGTTTTGTTTTTGTTGAAACTTTTTTTAATAACATAATCCTTAAATAATTTTCATTCGAAATCGGTAATAGGAACTTCTATTTCTCTTTGCTCAAAGGGAATATTAACCCTCCGATGTTCGGTGCCTTATGATGCAGTAAGTGCTGCCCAGTAGTCTGCCCAGACCCATACAAATAATGTAAGAAATACGGTTTTAAAAATAATTTTATTTATTTATTTGAACGGATTAGTATTAATTACGAAGAGCAATTGGGTTTACAACTATATAGTTGCATGGAATGTTCATTAAGACATATGGGACGATTACATTTGCTGCAGTTATAACGAGTTTTACGTCGCTTTTTCGAAGAAGAACCAGCACAATGGTATCACGATGACCGTGTTGAAGCAACTTGAGCATATGATTGTTGCTGTGCTGCATCTGATGTCGATGGACAAGATTCCGGTACCTAAAAGTAGCGAAATCATTTATTTTAAATTAGTAAATATGAATACATGCATACACATATCTTTATACGCGGAGATATATGTAGGTGTGTATATAATTCATACTCACCTTGATATTGAAAAGATTCATTGCTTGTCTTATATGAGCAAACCTCCATACTAATGGGTTGGTCGTCCGTTTCGTCATATGTGGGATAACTAGCTGCCGTGCCAATTCAATGATAAATGAGCGCCTCTTATCACTCTGCTTTGCCGGATTCAGCTCGTCATAGATGATGAATGAGGCCAAACCGGCCATATCAAGCATATTATAAAACATTGCCAGTGGCCAACGGTTTGTCGAGCGTTTGCACGAATAGCCAGTCAACATTTGGTCCATTGTATCTACCCCCGCTTTAAATTTATTGTTGTCCAAAATTTGATCTGGCTTGAATCCTTTCAATGGATCGGTGCTTTGACGGTAATGGGCAGTGGATAACATATATACTGGCTAATAGCGATATTATTATTGTGATAACAAAATAAAGTGCTTTTAACATCACGCTTCGGGTTAAGCAATTCATGCGGAATGAAGGTCTTATTTTTTCTTACGGTACCGACGAAAGCCACTCTACGATCCATCAACATTTCTGCCAAGTTGTATGTTGAAAAAAAATTGTCAGCATAAACAGTCCTACCGCTGTCCATATAATTTTCCATCAATTTCATGTCGACCCGTTCACCTTGATTCGTTTCTTGCTGGCCACCTGGTGGTTTTCCGGTATAAATTATACCTCTCAAAGGGTAGTTTGAAACAGAGTCACAAATCCACCACACTTTCATGCCATATTTTGCCGGCTTACTCGGAATATATTGGGTGAATCGAGTGCGCCTACGATATGGAAATAACTGTATATAAGGCCCTGGGTAATAGATGTGCTGCATGATTCCATTGTGGTTGAAGCCTGAAGGGCGATAGCTTCTCTATAAAAATCCTCAATATCATCATGGTTTTCATCCAGAACAGCCTCTAACTCGATTTCCTGTTCTGTATCTGATGCTTCACCGAAGTCATCTTCATCTGGAACATATTCATCATCTTCTACGTCGCCACTTGTTTCAAATGGATCGGACTCCTGTCCCATAATTTCTTCAATTTGTGCCTGAAGTCGCTGACGTTCTTGCGGACTCACATTTGCAGCACTTACCTTACGAAGTAAACGCGTCATCACATCAACTTCATCCATATTTACTTGTTCCATTTTGTTTAAAAAAACATTGCCACTAATTAAAAAACACAAATGTCAACTAAAAAACTATCTCTGCCGCTGCCTCCGCTAACAGTTTAGTTGTTTACACCTAACGGTTAACCAATTTACATGAGAAGCTTATATGGGTCTGCACAGACCCATGTGAGCTTAATTAACGAAATTAGTTTAAAATTATTATTTTTACAACAAATATAGCAAAAATCTTAATTTTGCTACTTCATTGTGTTTAGCACACTACATTTTAGGAAGTCATGGACTAAGAAAACTCAGATATTAAAAATAAAAGATCTACATTTAAAGATCGAATGGGTCTGGCCAGACCCATATGAACATCGGAGGGTTAAGGATGCAGCTCCTCCAGCACTTTAAAATGTTCCTTTCTTTTTTGCTTTAAAGATTCATTTACAATTGAAAGAATATCCTTTCATTGTTTCAAACTTAATAGAAAGTCTAAAAAGTTCCTATAAAATTAGCGAAGTGATGAGCGTCGAACGAAAGATGAGTAAGAAAACGAAAGCTTTAATCGCGTTTTCTCGAAATACGTATTTTTCCGCGCCGTTTTGATTAATTTTTTTATAAAAAAAGGGTAATTTTTTCTTTTTCACTTAAAATTTTCTTTGTTTTGTTGTTTTTTTGTTAAAAATAGGTAAGTGCAAAGCGGAATAATTTATAGTAGTAAAAAATTTTTGTCTGGTTGGTTTCAGTTGATTACAAGAGGCCGCACATTCCACAGCGCAAATTAAAGGAGCCATGTATGAGCAGCAGTAGTGCCGCCATTTTGTTTCTTTTTTATTTAAAAAAATTTTTTTATATTCATTTAAGCATGAATATTAATATGTAATTTATTTTGAGATAAAAAATATTTTCAGTTTTTCGATTGATTTTTGATTGAAAAACTCGTTGTCTGGAGGAGGTGCCCCCCTTAAGAAAGATGATTAGAAAGAGGAATCTGACTAATAAATTAGCTTTGGATCAGGTGGAGAAAATATGTATTTTGTAGTCTGAATATTGTAGAATAAAAGCAACTAAAATAAATAAAAATAAAGAATTAATAAATGCCGGTAAAAAATTAATCTTTAGCCAAAATGTAGAAATTCAGCAGGTGTTTTATTATACGCCTATATTTAATTTCATTTCTTAACATTGGTGTTAAAAATTGATGATTAGAGCTGATTAGGCTCAACATTTCAAGTGAAACAGAATTAATTGCTGGTTTGAGCGAAAACGATTGTTAATATTTATCAACAAGTATATAATTGTGTTTAAACTTAGGCTATTACCAATACAACACTAACTTTATTTTTTTTGTTTTTTTCTTTTTTGTTGGTGTTTAAAACTTACTCTATTAGTTCCCAACAAATTCCTTTAAATGACATATTAGCAAATTTTTAATTATTTCACGCTGAGGTAGCGAAGTAGGTTATCTTAATCTCAAGCAAAGAAGTCAGTACAGGTACAAAGGTAAATAAAGTTCATAACCTAGAATTATTTGCTACTGTTTAACCCTATATATGATTTCTTTGATAAGCCAGTAATAAACTTATTTTTCACATTTTAGTTACATATTTCATATGAAAGGAAAAAATTTCCATTTGTTTGTTTCTTTTCATTTTCATTTCAAAGATGAACTTCATCTGCAAAAAGTTGTTCAAAGCCGAAAATTTTACTCCAAAAAAAAAAAAAATTGTTTCGCATAGTTTTAATTAAAATTTCGAATACATTCCATCAAACTCCATATGATAAGTAATAAGTTTTGAGAATACATGTTTTGTGTTTATTTTAATTTCACAATACATTCCATACATGTCCTACACACATTGCAATATACGTTCCACTTGCGTGTGTATTATAATTAAAAATGCAATAAATCTTTCTATCGGGACATAGCGAAAAACAACCAATTTTTCGCCCTTAAAGTTTAGTTCTGTTTTTTTTCCAAGAAGCTTTATGGTTTTGCTTATACCTATGTATGTGCAATTGCTACTATGTTGATTTGGTTTTTATTTTTTTTTATTTTTCATAATCTCGATAATCATGTACAAGTTTTTATTTAGATCTGTCTTTGAAGCTGAATAGTTCGTTCCACATCAGTTTCTGGTACTTTAAATATGTGAAGTATAGAAATTCGTATGAAAATAACATTTTTTCTCCAATTAGGAATATGTTCCACATGCATTCCACATACGTTCCACATACGTTCCACACATTTTTCGCATTTGAAAAATGTGTTTAAAATTATAACATATTGTTAGCGGCTGTAGCATTAAATTGTGATACTTTCGGATATGCTGCATGACTGAATTTACAATAAATCATCTTAAACATTCATTTTTCATCACTTTATTGTGTATTTGGGTATGCAAGTCAAATCCAAATAAAAAAATTGTATTTTTATAGAAATTACTTTGCAAAAATGTAACTCGTATTACCTAAATATTTTGTAGCTATCAAATCAATTATAAATGTATAATTGTCCCTAAATATTCTAATTTACCAATTTAACTATCAATAAAATATTAAATTCAGTTATCAATTAATTAAAAATCAATTATTGTTTTACTTTAAAAACGAAATTTCTGCTATGGTTTTCATTACTTAAGCACTCGCAATACACTTTACAACATTTTTTGTGTGAGCTGATTTTGAGCTGTGCTGTATTTTTAGCTTTTTTGAGAGGGTTTACTATTTTGAACTGAAGTTAATAAATATTTATTTAAAAAATCGAAACACGTTCCACATATGATTCAAAGATTTTTCCGTGCGCTAGATTTATAGTATGTTTGGGATATTAGTACTAAAAATCGATTGTTTATTAAAAATACAAAATGTTCCATATGACTTCCACGTTTTCATATGAGTTCCACTTCCATGAGTTCATCCTTTTTTTACTTTTTTTTAGCATTTTCTCAAAGGTAAAATTCCCAACCCCTTACTTTTTGTAACTATTGGGTTGGGCACTAAGTAGTTGCGGATTTCAGTCATGGATGGCTTCAGTTGAATTTTTAGGTTTGCAAGTACAAATGTAAAACACATTTTGTTATTTGATAGTTGGCAATTCAGCTGTCAATCAGTAAAAAAAAGTTTTTTGATCAGTTGCGTAATTTTCGTTTGGCGTTCGTTGAAAAATGGAAAATCAAAAGGAACATTTTTGTCATACCTATTTTATTATTTCCGCAAAGGGAAAACCGCATCGTAAGCTCATAAAAAGTTATGTGCTGTTTATGGTGACGAAGGCTTAAAAGAGCGGCAGTGTCAAAATTGGTTTGCCAAATTTCGTTTTGGTGATTTTTCACTCAAAAATGAAAAACGCTCTGGTCGTCCAGTTGAAGTTGATGACGCCCTAATCAAAGCAATAATCGATTCGGATCGTCCCAGTACAACACGTGAGATTGCAGAGAAGCAAAGTCACTTAAAACAACTTGACTATGTTCAAAAACTCGATACATGGCTTCCTCACGAACTGAAAGAAACGCATTAACAGCTGCGATTTGCTAAAGAAACGTAATGAAAATTACCCATTTTTAAAACGTCTAATAACTGGCGATGAAAAATGGGTAGTTTACCAAAATATCAGGCGGAAAAGATCGTGGAGCAGGCCAGGTGAACCAACTCAGACATCAAAAGCTGATATTCATCAAAAGAAGGTTTTGTTATCAGTTTGGTGGGATTACAAAGGAATTGTCTATTTTGAACTCATACCACCCAACCGAACGATCAATTCTGATGTCTACGGTGAACAACTAACGAAATTAAACAGTGCAGTTGAGGAAAAGCGGCCCGAAGTGACACAACGAAAAAGTATTGTATTCCATCATGGCAATGCAAGGCCACACACATCTTTCGCCGCTCGGCAAAAATTATTGGAGTTTGGTTGGGATGTTTTGCCACATCCACCATATAGTTCTGACTTTGACCATCTGATTACTTTTTGTTTCGATCTTTACAAAACTCCTTCAATGGTAAAAATTTCAATAATGATGTTGATGTCAAATCTTACGTGATTCAGTTTTTTGCTAATAAAAACCAGAAGTTTTATGAACGTGGTATTATGATGCTGCCTGAAAGATGGCAAAAGGTCATTGATCAAAATGGGCAATTCATTACAGAACAAAGTTATTTAGTTCCATGAAAACATTGTCTTTGATATTCTAAAAAAATCCGCAATTACTTAGTTGCCTGCCCAATAATTACAAATATATGGAGCCATAACCGCCGAAAAAATGTATCCCACAAACTCGAAATTTTACAGGGGAAGGTTTTTTTTTTTAATTAAGGGGAAGTCTACTGTGAATTTTTCAAAAAATCGATTTTTTTTTATTAGCTTAAAAAATACTTTGAACCCTCTTAAATAAGGTACAATATGTGTTACAGCTGGCTAAATATTTCTTCGTTGAAATTTCGACCTTTTCCCGAAGCGCTCCAAAGCGCGTACCTGCGGCACCTGAAACTTTAAACGCATTTTTCTCGAAACTAAGTTTTTGTATACGGTGTACACGATATCTCGAGTTCTGATAAATGAATCAGCTTAAAAATTTAATTATATATTCTCTGTAATAGTGTCTCTCGTCTGACATAGGATTTTTTTGATATCGTTATTTGTTAAATTGTTATAAACAATAGTAACATCAATTTTAGGCAAAAAAAAAGAAAACAATTTCAAGAATTTTTTTTTCAACGCCAAAATTTTTTATCGACATAATCCTACGTCAGACGAGAGTCAATACTATGTATATGATAACAATATTTTGTTTTTTTGTTTTAGATCACCGAAACGTAAGATTTCATGTACACCGTTTAGGCACCTAAGAAAAGCGGACCTGCGCTTGCAGAAGTGCCACAGCGGCCATTTTGAATATTTTGACTTAAAATTTTTTTTTCAAAAACTTAAATATATAATAAAGATAAGAGTTTAAATAGATTTTATGTACGAGCAATATTTTGTTAGAAATAAAATCCGGAAAATAAGCCTGTTTTTTCCCTTGTCACAGTAGACTTCCTCCTTAATCAGTTTGAATAAAGCCATTATTTTAAAATTTATAATGTAAATAGTTTTTTGTGGAATACATTTAATTTTAATAATTTTAAATAGATATTTGCATCATAAGGGTTGTTTTTGTGGGATACATTTTTTTGTTTTTCTTCTGGCAACCTATTATTAAAAAAGTGTGTGGGTTACACAAAAATTTATTTTAAAGAAGTGACTTCCCATTTTTTTTTATTTAATTTTTTTATATTACTTAGTTCTTAAAATTAAATAACATTTGATTAAAAAAAAAATAAATGTATACATTTCTTAGTATATTCGATAAAACAAAAATAAAGTAATGTAATTCATATAGTAGGTATTTAAAGTTTTCTGTTAACAAAGTAATGTTATTCATATTAAAATCTTGTAAACTTGAATAACGGTAGATAAAAATATATAAAGAATGCTAAATACTATCTTCCTGGTCTGTTTTAGGTAGCAAATCTTTAACAGATCCATCCCATTTTAAATATAAATACTCGTGTTGGGATTTTACGGGTAAAGTTTTTCTATCGCAAAGCGTTTTCAAATCCTTTTATTTAGCAGAAGAAATGTTTAATATATCATCATATAATTGAGTAGGTCCTTCACAAACTATTTCGGAGTTTCGTCTAGATCGTGGAATTGAATCTAGATCATAATTTATGGTTTCAGATTCATCAAAGTAGCCAAATTTAAGAGTAATATTTGGAATATTTTTTTCCAATGTAACAGAGCGTAATTTTGTAAATTGAATTTTCACTGAATTTGGAAGTAACGCCTGTGGAAATGTCTTCCAGTCTTTAAAATCACTGTTAGTTAATTCAATACAATTATATTTTCTTGGGTTAGTTCTTGCATTTGATATTATGGTGTACCACTCACCTGGAGCCCAAATAGTCCTATTTCGAATAAACGATTCAATTGTACTATGTATCGAATCAACAGGCATCATGGTGTGTCCAGGCGACAAGTAGGTATGTGATTTTTATATTAGTCACAAAATTAGAATTTTCAACAAAATCGGTTAATGTCGCAAGCATAGCTCTGTTTTTGTTCTGTCCACGAATTTGGACCTTTTTTTTAAGCACGGGTTGGGCAAAACACTCGTATTTTTTTTCTTAACTTTTTGCAGCCTTTTAGGTATTCGCTTTTGCTTTCTGTAGCCCGTTTTCCCAACACACGTTTCCTCCTCGACTTCTTTTAAACTTTCCAAACCATTTAAATTAACGAAAGATTCATCTGAATCGCTATACGGTACCAGGGAGAGCTGTAAAAATATCCAATAATTGAAAACAAAAACATATTTTGCAAAAAAAAATAAATTTGTTTATTGTTCTAAAGCTTTATCTTTAATTAAAGTCTCAAAAAATTGTATTTTTTTTATTTTTTTCCCTTGTGTTTCATTTATTTTAAAAGAGAATTTAATTGTATTCCACACAAGCGTTCAAAGAAAATGTAAACAAGTCACCATATGCATTTACATTAAAATTGTTTTTGTTATAAAATCATAACGGTTTAGTCTACAGCCATGAAATTTTGACAGATGATGCAAATGATGTTGAACTATCGATTTCGATAACAAAACAAAAATCGATTATGGGGTGGGATACATTATTTTGGCGGTAATGGCTTGATATGTATAAGTAAATAAAATTAAATATTTCATTTATATTTTTGTTATTTCTCTTATTTTCCAAATAAAGTATTTTATTCTTTTACTTGGCGCTTACTTTCCATGACGCTTACTTTTGTTGCCTGCTAGTTTGAGTGACCAGGGAAATGAAAATTTATTTAAAAGCTTACTCAATTTCGCTTTAAGCCGATGCAAAATTTCCTATGCAAGCAAATGTGCATGCAACGCTTTCTATGAACTTGCAAGTGACATATTCGCGTTTGCAGTTTAAACCTTGAAATTAAATTTAAAAGCAGCGTGGACTTTTTATACATATAAGCATACTTGTTTTTGCAAAATTTTGTTTCTTTCCTTATTTGCTCATCTTTGACTCAAATCGACATAATGCAGGTCATAATGCCAAGTGCAATGTTCACTCGCTAGGTGTGCTGTACGGCGAAGAAAATATGAACATAAAAATAGCAAAAAAAATCATTTTTAGAGTGTATGTATGTATGCAAGTGTGTAAGGTAAGGTATGTAATAACCGAGTGATGAATAAAGTGGAAAAGAAAAAGCTACAACTTTTTCAGACAACAATAAAATGATATGCCAAATTGTGAATTACGACCCACACCAGATAAGCGTGGCATATATTGACAAATGACGTGACTACTCTAGATAAATGTTGCGGCAATGTGTAAACACCTGATCTACTAACATTTACATATAACAAATCGAGACTGATTGCCCGTATACGTGCTGTAGGCATGTTTTTAAATATTGAGATATGTATGTAAATAGACTTCACATGACTGGTGTTGTATTTTTTATATTTGGCCATTCCATACAGCTTACTCGCATATCATTAAAACTAAATATAATCGCGAGGCATCATTTGCTTTATTCCACAGAATTTGTGTTGAGCCAGCAACTGAGTCTACTTCGATTCCACATAAAAATTTTTCGCTAATAAACAGTTGGTTATTATTTGAACTTCTTTTGTAATGGCTACTAAGTCGTTCGTCTTAAATGCCTGAAAGCATTACTTAGCGCCTTTTTTGAGCGTGATTTCTACACATACATACACACCTGTATATGTATAGGTACATTTTAAAAATGACAAACAAATAATTGCATTCATTCACTCAGCTGCTAATAGGCGACAGTGGGCAGTCTTGTTTAACTTTTTTATTTGTTTGAATTTATGTCAATGAAAGAGTGTGACTAACTTTTTAGGGGAAAGCTGCTCATAATTCACAAAATTTCCCATTAAAAATTCTTGGAATCTTTTGAATTTGAAAGTGAAAAAATATTTAGGTGTCTTACTTCTTAGTAAATTTTCAATTCTATAAGTAAATACTTACATATATGTGTACAGGTGGCGAGTTTGAGTTTTATTTTTGTTTTCAAAATATTTTCTTAGTATAAAAAAAAAATCACAAATCGGAAATATTTACTTTCTGCAAGAATATTCCATGCAAGTTAGATTATAATATACGAAATAGTGTAACATAATAGCCTGGACAGACGCTGGCGTTAATCGGGATTAACGACATGATTCGGTATTTGATCAGGGAAAAAAATGCGGACTGACAACTTGACTTAATTCTCATAATTTAAACGGCACGTCTGCTGCTGCCTTGCGGGCCGCCAATATTAGGCAACATTCGTGTTAGCTCTCCATAGATAGCATCAGCTCTTGCGCTTACTGCAGATGGATATCAGTTCAGATATCAATTTGGCGTGGGTTAAGCTATGCTAAGTTATGTCCTAAGAAATATTTGTTTGCTGGTTGAGAATTGCAGACGAAAAAACGGGAAAATTGTGTAACATTTTAGTAAACTTGCTGTTGTGCACTTTAGACTAAAAACAGCTGCAACAAAAAAGCCTAGTAAATTCCCTCAATTATTTAGACATATGGAAAAACCTATGGATAATACAGTATTGGCATGAAAAATAAATTTATATGTGGTTTCATTGCTTTTCCTTTTTATTGTTTGACGCAAATCGCATGGAAAAATAGCCAAACCTATTTCTCCATTTGTGGAACAACATCAAGACGCACACCACAAATAGGAGGAGGAGCTCGGCCAGACACCTAACAGAAGTGTACGCGCCAATTATTTATTTATTTTTTTTATTGTCGTTTGAATTGAATTACTACTACTGCTATTTTATGATATTACAATATTTTAGATATTTTCCCAACTTCTATACCCAATTAAATGCGCAAAACATTTTTTACCAGTAATTTTTCATAAAATTGTTCAACTATTTTCATCGAATGCATTCGCAATCAGTTAACATAGCCGGTCCGAATCAATGATATTGTCGCATAAATGCAAGCACCCAAAAGTAGACCTCATAAATCTCTAATCTTTAGATATGTCGCACATTTACATATCTGTCATAAAACAAAAATAAAGATATATAAAAACATTGCTGTCACTAGTGTGTGAATATGCCATTTTTGTTGAGTGACATTTTTTAGTTCTTACTCAATATTGTGCGGCGCTCACATATTTTCACATTTCTATTGGTTGCGTTTCTCTCATTTCACACTCACTTGACTCATTGTGCTAATTAGTATTGAATTTTTGGACAATTTCTTGCTTAAAACCGTGGTGTTGTCTCACCGATTTCACATTCAATATCACCTGTTACTTCGGTGCCAACCTATGATTCGTCGTTGGCTCCCCTGCTGGTGCTGCGTCTGGTACGTCAAGTACAACACGGCGTATGCGTTACGTATATTCGTTGGTATATACATATTTTCTACATAACAGTGATGTAGCAGAGATAACGAAATGAGCGCACACATACATTTGTACATATGTAGTAACGTTGTACATTTGTTATGAAAGCTTAAAAAATATTATAGTTGATTAGTAAAGTTAACAAAAATATTGGTAAAAAATACTTCAAAAGTAGGAGGAGCTGAAATATGCTCTGTTGGACAGCCTTAAAAGGCCTTGTTAATGTAACATCAGTTGCAGTTGACTATTTGTTAAATTTGTGTGTACATATCTGGCTATAAGTTTGGTAATATTAAACAGATAGTTAGAAAGTTTGCAAATTTTTTACCAGGCTTGTGCAATTTATTGTGGAAGTGAGTATGATTTTTTTTTGCGGAATTGGTTAAGGGTACTAATCTATGTAAATATACACATACATACATATATATAATGGGCGCGTACATCATTTATTAGGTGTTTGACCGAGATTCTCCTCCAATTTGTGCTGTGCGTCGTCTTCATATTGTCCTATAAATACGGGCGTCTACAGCTTTATGCTGCCACTAAACAGAAGACGTTTTAAGTAAAGCTTTTTCTTGTCGGAAATACACTCGGAGGTTTGCCACTGCTCGCCGAAGCACGACTGCTATTAGAAAAAACTGTTTCTATAATCTCTTTTTCCATTTCCTCATTGGGTTTCATCCCGAACCCGGACTGAGCGAATGTAAGTCACACACAAACTCACTCGTCTACGGCGTCCGCGTCGTTCGTTACTGATAGTATTTCATAAATTAGCTTGATTGGACAATTAAGCGGTACTAAAAAAAGCTTATTTTAGCTTTAAGATCGGGCGGGGGTTACAGAAATGTCGTTAATATTTTTTTCAAATTTAATCGCTGAAATCGATGCGGAATAAATTACATGAAAGATGATTGAGAGATTCATTTATAGAAATTCCATATATGTATTTACTACTTATAAAACAAAAGACAAAAATAAGCAAATTTTGTTTCTCAAAAATGTTCTTGCTGGAGAAAATCTTTTTTGGCTCCTTTTTATTATTTAATTGACAAAAAATATTTACTGCGCTATAAGGTTTTTTATGGTCAGAGCCTTTCAATGGTGAAAATAACATATTTTTTGCTGTAACACAAAATATTATCACATGGCAGATCACAAAATTGTAATATCATCGCTAGAATAGAACTGAGTCGAGCTGTTGTAGACAGTTTGACAGGTGAATACAAATGTTTCTCGCCTACAAAAAGCTTGGTGAATAATCATCCACATTTCAATTCGATTTTTTTTTCAATTTGCATATCGCGATTAAAAAATAGAAACGTATTTAAATAAAACTCCCCAGAAATAAAAACAAAATAACACTTAAAACTGTCGAATATTACGTTTAGTTTTTATATAGCATATATATACCTTAAAAAAGCTTTTAATTTCAAGTGAAAATTTATCTTTCTCGCCGCAAAGCCAGACAATAATGTAGAAAATAAATGGCTTCCTGGTTTCCGTGCAATATAAACTGTAGAATGCATTCCACACATTTTTCATTGAATTAAAATATGTGGATCGTATGTGGATCGTATTTTGTAAACGCTATTTTAATATAATAGATGTGTGAGTAACCTTGCGTGATATTTTAAGATTGGATTTAGGGTGAAATATGTGGATCGCATGTGGATCGTATTTTTGAAACACAATTTTAATGTAATAGATGTTTTAGTAACCTTGCTTGATACTTTAAGACTGGATTTAGGGTGAAGTACTTGTGGAGTGTATTTCAAAAATAATAAAATATTAATGGATTTGCTCACGAAATTTTTTATTTATAAACACCTATACACATATATACGTATTTATATGCGCAACTAAAAGCTTATGAGATATATCGAATATAATAAAATTAATATTCAGGTAAAAAAATATATTTATTCACAGATGTGGAACAAATTAATTCTACCGCTTAGTATAAATAGTTACTGCCTCAGTGCATTGGCTAATTTATTATGTGGTATTTTAATATGTTCACTGTTATACGATCAACTCAACAACTCAACTAAAAAAATTTATTATTATAGAAATTTTTATAAAATATTTTATCACTGTGCGCATTTATCGTAATTGAAGATTGTCAAGCTAAGACAACTCAAAATGCCTGTTTTCAACACTTTTTATTGCGTAGTTTTTGTAACACTAAAGTAGACATTTTTGTTTTTGTTTTCTAAAGCAAGATACATTCTACCTAATAAATTTCTTATCTGTCCTCTGTCCTCTGTCACACTGATCTTATGTTGAACTATACATATATATTAGGGCGGGTCGATTTAAAAATCGCTCATTGCTCTGTGAAAATCGTAATCTAGGGATCAAAATAAGAAACTTTGCCGAAGGAACCATACCTCTAAAACGAATTCTGATGTCCCCCAATTTGGGTCGAACGAAAAATCCCACTTTGACCCATTTAGAGTGCTCCAATCGAGTCCAACTGTATGACCGACCCCCACTAACTTTGGACGGCCGATCCACCCATGCCAGTGGCACACCCCCTGGAACTCCCCTGGGGGGTTTCCCATACAATCATTTCAAAATATCACCATTTTTGGCCTTTACATGAGAAAAGAAACTAAAAAGTTCGACCCAAATTGGGGGACATCAGAATTCGTTTTAGAGGTATGGTTCCTTCGGCAAAGTTTCTTAGTTTGATCCCTAGAATATGATTTTCAAAGAGCAATGGGCGATTTTTTTGCCTCCCCACAAAAGACACTAAAAGTTCGACCCAAGTTGGGGGACATCAGAATTCGTTTTAGAGGTATGGGTCCTTCGGCAAAGTTTCTTATTTTGATCCCTAGAATATGATTTTCACAGAGCAATGGGCGATTTTTTTGCCTCCCCGCAAATCGACCCGGCCTAATATATATAGGTGTATATAAAATATATACATATCTACATAAATATACAGATAAAATGCTGTCATTTATTGCAATCTCTTCACCTGCCAATTAATCAAAATATTTGAATACAGTCGTAATCACATAAATACTCGTGTTATCAACGATCTGATTAATTTGCTCTCTGCCGACACATTTTATATTTTATGTGCGTACATAACATAAAGTCAATAATCTTCCTCCGCCAGAAGCAACACATAAGCACAACTTCATTCTAATCTGCTCTTATTTTATTTTCGTTTCTTCTTATCAACCACTCTAGAAACCGATCAATTTAAAAAACGTTCGCAAATTTGCAATCGAGCACTTCAAACGCAGACGTGATCCACACGGCAACACAGCCAGATCATCAGCATTTAAAGTTGATAGAGGCAGTGCAGAGCGGAACGTTTTTGCTGGCTTCAGCGGCGGAGCAGGTACTTCGTCAGCAACGTCATTGATCTCTGGTAGATTCAACGTTACACGATCACCACTCGGCGAAACACTTGAACTATCAACTGTAATTCAAGCTGCGAAACCAACCGGTACTAGGCCGAAACAACGATCGAAGCGTCTGCGACCAATACCACCATCAATTACACCACGCGCCAGCTTTCGTCACAATCAGTATAAACAACGGCTGCAATATCATCGGTATACCGATGTGGTTGTGGATGCGTGCGAATTGAAAAAAATGGCACAACAGAATGTTGATAATGAGTAAGTTAAATTAAATATACAATATATATTTGAGTTTTTATTTTACGAGCAACCATTTTTATCTCTTTTTTTCTCTCATCAGAACTAAACCTCTCACACAAGCATACCTTACGGAGAAGCCGAAGATACAACCTAAATATGACGTGCATCGCGATGTGTTATCACACGAGTTGGTCATCAAACAGACCGGCTATGGGGCACGCGACAAAAGCATTCCATCGGGCATGCGTCGCTCATGGAGTAATTGGTCCTTCCTCTCCCTGTTCGCCGGCATTGTTCCGATTGTGCAATGGTTGCCGCGCTACTCGCTGCGACGTGATACAATGGGTGATATTGTAGCAGGCATTACTGTGGCCATTATGAATATACCACATGGCATGGCCTATGGTATACTTGCTGGTGTGACACCTGGCTGTGGGCTTGCACTCGCCATATTCCCGGTATTAGTGTATATGGTGTTGGGTACATCTAGGCACATATCGATTGGAACTTTTGCTGTGATATCTATGATGACCTTGAAAGTGGTGCAAACATACGCAACGGAGGATCATGGAAAATTAGCGCCACAGATAGTGGGCCTAAACGATACGGCGGCGGAATTGGCGGAAACTGTGAGGGTAGCAGAGATAATAACGCCGATAGAGGTGGCAACAGCTTTAGCGTTTTGTACGGGACTTTTGCATGTAAGTATAAAGTGTAATTAATAGTGGAACTTGTGTTGCTGCTTATGTATTTAAAATTTTTTTTGAAAAATAGGATAATAATTTTATGTAGAAAAACCTGTTAGAGATAATTTGGAATTGTGTAAAACATGATGAGATGTTTTTCAAGAGAAAAACTTACGTTCCACATAAAATTCTCGTATGTGTATGCATATGAACTGTAATTAAATTCGTAAGAAAGTTGGGGGAGTAAAGAAAACTTGTGGAACGTAAGTGGAACGTAATTAATGTATATATATAAATATTTATAATTGGCGCGTACACCCTTTTTGGGTGTTTGGCCGAGTTTCCCCTCCTATTTGTGGCATGCGTCTTGAAGTTGCTCCACAAATGGAGGCACCTACAATTTCAAGCCGACTCCGAACGGCAGATATGTTTTATGAGGAGCTTTTCCCATGGCAGAAATACACTCGGAGGCTTGCCATTGCCTTCATTTTGAGGTTTCACCTAAACTCGAATCTACGTTCTCAACCCATTCGGCTACGGCGGCCGCCCGTTTTTAATTTTGTTAAGCATTAATAATGGCGGCCGCCGTAGTCGGATATGTTGGTGCGTTACTACCCAGGTTCGAATCTCCGTGCGTGAAACACCAAGAAAAACCATTTGCCGTTCGGAGTCGGCTTAAAATCGTAGGTCCATTTGTGGAATAATATTAAGACCCACAGCACAAGTAGGAGGAGGAGCTCGGCCAAACATCAAAAAAAAGGTGTAACTAACTTTCCCGACCTTTTGGGGAATCCAGTTAGATCTTCCAACGATACTACACCTTTACTTTCTGAAAGGAAACATGCACTTATGGCTTTTATAACTCGTAAAGCTTGCGAAAGTTATGAAATAATTATTAAAATTGAATTATTTTGAAACTCAAATGTGAAATAGCATGAAATAAATAAACCAGATTCAATCACTTACTTACGTCTAACTTGGCACATTGACATCCATAGAACTGTTGAATTAAGGCAGAAGTCATTTGTGGAACGTAAGCAAAATTTTGTAATTGTATTTGGTAACGATAAATTTATGGTGTACTCATATAGTAAATTCTTAAAAAAGAAACAAATTTGAAATGTAAAAATTCTTATTTGAACTTCTCTAAGTTCCACATAACTCCACGCCTTCTTAATGTATGCATTTTTATTTTTTCTCCCACACAGCTTATCATGGGTTTCTTCCGCCTGGGCACATTAGCAGCTCTCCTTAGCGACCCTCTGGTTAATGGCTTCACCACCGGCGCTGCCGTACATGTCATCGTCAGCCAACTGAAGGATGTACTCGGTGTTCAAGTACCACGTTATAAGGGTGCCTTTAAGGTCGTCTACACCGTCATTGACCTCTTCAAATCCATACCAAAAACAAATATCATAGCACTGGCCATTTGCTTTTGTATCATTATCTTTATGACGATCTGTAATGAGTTCCTTAAACCTTGTCTACGTAAACGCTGTCGTCTACCCTTTCCGGGCGAGTTGATTTCAGTCATTGGTGGCACTTTGGTCTCACGTCTGCTCGATGTGCATGGCAACTATGCTGTGACATTAGTCGGTGATATTCCAAAGGGCTTACCAATGCCCGAACTGCCGCGAATGGATCTAATACCCATGGTGGCGGTAGACTCAATAGCGATTGCAATTGTGAGCTTTTCTGTGGTCATGTCTATGGGGATAACATTCGCTAAGAAACATTCGTATGAGGTGCGTGCCAATCAAGAGCTTTTCGCTTTGGGTATGGCAAATTGTATATCCAGTTGTTTCTCCTGCTATCCATTGGCATGTTCACTCTCGCGTTCTGTGATACAAGAGCAGACGGGTGGTGTGACCCAGCTGGCGTCACTCGTATCGGCGATACTCATCATAATGACGTTGCTATGGTTGGGTCCGTTCTTCAGCACACTACCGAGGGTGAGTAATGTCATATTAGTAGTGTATAAATACTGTTAATAACTCATTTAATGGATGTTTCTAGTGCGTGCTGGCTGGTGTGATTATTGTCGCCTTGAAGCCGATGTTCATGCAGGCGAAAGAGCTGAAGAAATACTCCAAACAGGGTAAATTGGAACTTCTCACATGGATTGCAACTTTCGTATCTGTGGTGTTGATCGACATTGACTATGGGTGAGTATGAGAGGTTTTCAGTACGGTTTTAAGCTACGGTTCTCGAGCTCGATAAGTTGAAGTTTTCGTTAAGTAACCGTGACCGAAGTTTGAGTAATTGGATCATAGTCATGCTGATGGAGTGAATGAAGCCTTAGAGGGGCAGGCTGTAGACTTTTGAACGGAAGACTGAATTAGGTTAGGTTAGGTTGAAGCAGTTGTCCACTACTGGCACACACTCAGACTCATACGAGGGGTGCTTTTTATTTGGCAGGATTTATCAAACTTGGTGGTGCAATCTGGCAACTGACAGCTGTATCGCAAAGTTTGACATTTTTTGGCTTTTACGTACTCAGAACGTTTTGAAATACCAGCGCTATTTGTGTTGTTTACAGTAACTTAAAAGATTCATCTCGGTCCAAAAATGGAATTAAATCGTGAACATTTTCGTGCGATTATTTTTTACAACTTTCGACATGGATTAACTCAGCAACATTGCAACTCAGCATCATTTTTGGCGATGAAGCTCCATCAAGGACCAGTGTTTATCGATGGTATGGTGAATTCAATCGTGGTCGTAGTTCACTCCAAGACGAATTTCGTGCAGGTCGTCCAAAATCAGTTTGCGTTCCGAAAACCATTGATGCTGTGCGCGAACTGATATTGCAAGATCGTCATGTGACCTATCGTGAGATTGAGACAATCTTAGGCATTAGTGGGACCAGCATACATTCAATATTGCATAAACATTTGACTGTCAAAAAAATTTGTTCGCGTTGGATCCCACACAATTTGTCAATCGCTCAAAAAAAGGCTCGTGTCGATTGGTCGAAGGAAATGCTCAAAAAATACGATCGCGGGGCTTCGAAACACGTCTATGACATCGTGACAGGTGATGAATCATGGATTTACGCGTATGAGCCCGAAAGTAAACAGCAGTCGACTGTATGCGTGTTTCAAGATGAGCCAAATCCAACAAAAGTTGTTCGCGCACGAAGCACTTCCTAGCAAAGGGACGCCTGTTTTTTCGGAAAAACTGGACATGTCGCAACCGTACCACTAGAACAACGCAGAACAGTAAATTCTGAGCGGTACACAACCATTTGTTTGCTAGTTGTTGTTAGGAAAACCAATCGCCAAAGACGGATCACTCTTCACCAGGACAATAGGAGCTCTCACACATCGGCTCAAACAACTGCATTTTTGAGCACCCAAAACATCGAATTAATGGGTCATCCGCCGTATAGTCCTGACTTGGCACCAAATGACTTCTTTTTATTCCCGTACGTAAAAAACAAACTGAGAGGTCAATGTTTTTCGACACCTGAAGAAGCGATTGCGGCATTCAGAATGCATGTTTTGGAGGTACCTCATTCAGAGTGGCAAAAGTGCTTCGACAATTGGTTCAAACGCATGCAAAAGTGTATAGATCTTCATGGAGAATATTTTGAAAAACAATAAAGTGATTTTCGATGATTAAAATTTGTTTTTGTTCTCTAATCCCGAAATATAAAAGGCACCCTTCGTATTTCATTGTGATGCTGCGTGGGGAACTTGTCCTTTTCTATTCTAAAACCACTGTATACTTTTCAAAAATGTTAGTAGATCCCTGATCTCCCATTCATTAAAAAATTGTCTCCCTAGCAATGGTAAATCTACGTATGGATGGATGGAGCAGGACAATGGCACAAGCGGTGCGAGATCGTCTCTTCCTATTCCTCATCTAGACAGCTTCCGCAGAAGTCATGTGTCGGCTGGATTACATGAGGGAATATATTTTTGAGTCCGAACTTCGGCACAATAAATGTAGTTTAGTACCTTGGTTTCGGCTAATGTTTTAATTAGTTTGAAGGTATTCCGGCTGAAGCACATCTTTAAATAAAATAGATTAATTAGCATCTGGATTGGCCAATTTGAAACTGACAAATGACTCGCTTACGCTTTGGCCACTTTGGTTTTCACATTAGTCTCCTTTGGTGTCCGCAGATGTAAACAACTCTCATTTTGGAAATGAAATGTAACCGCTCAAATAAAAACAATGTTGCTGTTTGTCTCCAAAGCAAGCCTTATCAAAGATTAGTCAACATCTGCAAGAGCATACCGGAATATACTGTGTACCTCTGATCGTGTACCTGTGTACCTTAGAAGAGCTAAATAGTGATCATGATTTCACAGCGAGCTTGGCGGATAAATGTTGACTAGAACAATAACACCGGCAAGTCAAAGGGTCCATGTTTTTGTTGCTGCGGCAGAATAAACATTCTCCATACATGCACGAGGAATGCTGCTGAAGCGACAGTTCTTAGCCGGGTAGTAACCCGTGTCATTTCGGTAACGCCGACATAACTGCCGTGGCAACGTAAGCGGGCCCATGTTTGTGAGCCAAAAGGGCTGGAATAGTTTAGATAATCCTCAAGCATGTCTTCTAGGGTGATTTTCTTCAGCTGCTCTCTCCTTGTCAAAATTAGCAGTCAAATGGTCACGATCTTATGGCTAGTTCATCGCCTAGTTTTGTTGTTCTATCTTTTCGATTAGTTCCATTAGTTTATCATTTTCGTCCAAAGGTTTCAATACCTGAATGTGAATCTTTTTTGTCTTTTGAGTGGAACCCCTTTTCTGATTAATTGAACTAAGACATGATCGATCATAGGACTGCTAGTTTCTGTGCTTCGCCGCAAGTTTTTTTTTTGCTTGTTCACTCCTCTCGGGAGCATAGGGCCTCGACAAGACTCAGTCTTGCGTTGGTTTCGTTAGACCATTTTGATTTCTGACAGGGTAGTTGATTAGCCTGCTGCAAGTCTATTCCTATTAATCTGCACCCTTGATTTTCATACAGATGCTTTCCATTTCAATTCAACCGGGCTATTCGGGTCATGTGCTTCGATTTCGATGTAACTGAAATATGTTGCTCTCTGGTCAAAATAATGAGACACGTATTTTTTTGTTCGCCCGAAAAAATTTTTTTAAGCTTTATCGGCAATTTTGTTTTTCGGCTCAAAATCGATTTTTTTTAATAATATAAGAATTTTTTTTTTTAAATGCTCATAACTTAGTCAAAAATGAACCGATTTTAATAATTCTGGGTTCAAAATGATCGTCATTACTTACACGAGCGACTTCATGTAGAAACAGTTGCAAAAAAGTAGTTAAACATTTTTTATTTTGCAAAAAACAAAAAGTGCGA
Source organism: Anastrepha obliqua (assembly GCF_027943255.1). Lineage (NCBI taxonomy): Eukaryota > Metazoa > Arthropoda > Insecta > Diptera > Tephritidae > Anastrepha > Anastrepha obliqua. The sequence goes on along the minus strand of NC_072894.1, from coordinate 106,926,044 downwards.
AACAGGTTTTTTACTCAAAAATTCATTACTCAAAAAAACTCATTTTAGCTACTGTGCATTCAGCTCAATTAAAGTTTGAGATGTCCTTTTGATTAGGAAAAAGTTATAAAAAAAAAAAATACACTTTTTGAAATATTGAATTTCGAAAATATTTCAATTTTTTTTTTTTTTGCTAAATAAAAAATTTTCAACTACTTGTTTGCAATTGTTTCTACATTAAGTCGCTCCTGTAAGTAATGACGATCATTTTGAACCCAGAATTATTAAAATCGGTTCATTTTTGACTAAGTTATGGGCATTTAAAAAAAAATTTTTCTTATATAATTAAAAAAAATCGAGTTTGAGCCGAAAAACAAAATTGCCGATAACTCTTGAAAAATTTTTTTTTCGGGCGAACAAAAAAATACGTGTCTCATTATTTTGATCAGAGAGCAACATATTTCAGTTACATCGAAATCGAAGAACATGACCCGAATAGCCCGGTTGAATTGAAATGGAAAGCATCTACAACAAAGCACTTATCCTCATCAGCGCGACTCTTTTCATAATTCGCACAAATCCGCTCAATGCTGCAAGCTTAAAAAAATTATTGGCTGCTCAGAAGCATTTGCTAATTCAGCCATATCAGCGGTTGTCGGAAGTAGGGATCTTCTACTTTCGTTACCACCATTTAGAGCAGGGGTGGGCAAATACTTTAAAGCGCGGGCCAAAATGAAATTTTCAAAATGTCTCCCGGGCCGGAGGACTATACCGCATATGCTTTGCACAAGCGGATGTTTTGGATGGAGTTTTTTCCCTGCCAATTTTTTTTTGACAAAAACACTAAGTATCATTTCAATTTGAATAAAATATGTCACGTAATTTTTAAAGAAATATTTTTATAAATAAATGCCTATTAGATAAACCAGTCAATGAAACATTTTATTTTGTTACTTATTTATGTCTTAATGATACAAATTATTTTATATTGACACATAGTTATTACAATTTAACATTTATATTGCATTTCGTAAATATAATAGTAAATAGAATTCAAAAAAGAAAAGAAAAACATCAAACGGTAAAATAAATATTTAAAGTTAATGCGAAACGTGAAATCTCGAATGTTCATCTGACATTATTTCTTCAAAATTGGGTTCCAAATCATTTGCAGCAATCCTTAATACCGAGTGTAGATTTTCGTCAGTAATTTGTGATCGATATTTATTTTTCGTGGAAACCATTAAAGAAAAAGTTCCTTCACAAATATATGTCGAACCAAATAAAACAAGGTATTTTTGAACATAGTTCAAAAAATGTTTGAAATGTTCATCATTCAAAGCGCCATAGAAAGCACTCAATTCGTTTGAGTGAAAATTTTCTTTTAGTAAAATATTTGATTGTAAGTCAATTAGTTCTAGTTGAATTTCAACAGGGGCTTCCTGCACATCGAAATTGAAAGGTTGGCTAATTAATGATAAAGGTTTTTCAATAGCTTTGAAATCTTGAAATCTTTTTTGGAATTCAGAATGCAGGTCTTGTGTTATTGTACTATATTTAAAAAAATCTGTATTTTTCAATGATTCTCGCCGTGCTTGCAATGAGGGGAAATGATTTAATAATTTATTATTAAAGTTTTCAGCAAATAAACTTAGTTTTGTCATAAATTCTTTGACGTTTGAGTGCATATTGAAAGCGAATTGTTTTTTCCCTTGTAGATTTATATTTAGTTCATTCAAATATTTTACGATATCTACTAAAAATGAGAAATCGTTTAGCCAAGCTCTATTTTGCAATTCAGGAAAATCATGTAGTTTTTCTTTTATCGACAAGAAGGATACTATTTCATCAAGCAAATATTGAAATCTGTCCAAAACTTTACCAATGCTAAGCCATCTCACTTCAGTGTAATAAGGAATTTCATAGAAGTCACTTTCAATTTCTTTCAAAAATTCAACAAACTGTCGATGGTTTACGGCACGTCCTCGAATAAAATTCACAACTTATATGTAGGTATATGTAGGTGTTTACGAGTGATATAAGGCTATTGGGCAACCGCACACTAAATACTAACCTCAATGGTGGTGTGGAAACTAAAAATTCCAGACCTTTGATTCAAAAATACCCAATTCATGTTTCTACCGGTGTGGCAATATTGGAAAATGTTATAAAAAATGCACATTTTTCAGCGCTCTCACGAGAAAAAGAGTTTCACATCTAGTCATCTATGGCATATGCCGTACTCACAGGCATTTCGAACCTAGCGCGATCTCCTTTGTGTTTGACGAAAAAACCGCCCTGAGAGCGATCGTCGCGAGCGACCCGTGTGAAACACACGAGGATTGTTTCAAGCTCACGACATCGTCCACACTAGTGTAGTTAGCCGACCGCCCATTTTATTAAGACTATTATATATACAGTACGCACACTAATAATGCTGATGTCAACAAAATCTCATAAAAGAGTTTAAAAAAATTTATGTGCGGAATTTTTGAACGGGCCGGATAAAATTAGCAAGAGAGCCGGATCCGGCCCGCGGGCCGGCTTTTGCCCACCCCTGATTTAGAGGATTATTTCCATTCGCTTAGGCATTCGCTTTAAATTCTAAATTTGCAGCGCCAAGAATTTCTTAGACTTTTCTCTTCTACCGTTTGGGCTTAGAATTAGCTTTGACGGAGCTTCATTTAGTATATTATTATTAAGTATGCACCTAAAGATTGGTTAGTGAAAAGTGAGTGTTGATTATTTCCTATTTTCCTATTACGATAAGTGTTTTGTAAAAAATTATTCCATTTCGAAAACTCAAATACTTAGATTTTGTGTTCTTTCATAATTTAATTCATGCACAACTTTTTCTATTGGAGGTTGAATTAGTTTTAAAGGATTTTTTTCGAAGATTTGGGGCTTTATTGTGAAAAAACGGTACAAAATATTTTATTCGAAGTATTGGCCATCGCTAGCTATAACTTTCGCCCATCTTTCGGGCAATTTCCGGATGCCGTTTCTCCAAAATTCTGGCCGCTGCTTGGCTATCCATGACTCAACCCATATTTTGGTAGCCTCGTACGAGGAGAACCGCTGGTGCGCCAAATCGAGACTCATATGCCGGAACAAATGATACTCGGAGGGAGCTATGTCTGGACTATACGGCGGGTGGGGTAACACTTCCCAGCCAAGCGTTCCAAGGTATTTTTTGACAGGTTGAGCAACATGCGGCCGAGCGTTGTCATGTTGCAAAATAACCTTGTCGTGCCTTTTTACCGTTTCCGGCCGTTTTTCTTTCAATGCCCGGCTTAAACGCCTCAATTGCAGTCGGCAACGATCCCCCGTGATTGTTTCGCCCGGGTGGAGCAGCTGAAAATATACGACGCCGACCTGATCCCACCAAATGCAGAGCATGATTTTCTTGCCGTGAATATTCTGCTTGGCCGTCGACGTTGATGCGTGGCCGGGCAAACCCCATGATTTTTTGCGTTTTGGGTTATCGTAGTGGATCCATTTTCCGTCGCCAGTCACCACCCGATGCAAAAAACCCTTCCGATTTTGTCGCTCGATCAGCAATTCGCACGTAAAAAATCGCCGTTCGACGTCGCGCAGCTTCAACTCGTACGGGACCCAATGTCCTTGCTTTTGGATCATTCCCATCGCTTTTAGACGCTTGCAAACGGTTGATTTATCAACGCCCAATGATTCAGCAAGCTCTTCTTGGGTTTGGCACGAGTCCTCGTTTACCAATTCCCCCAATTCCGCGTCCTCGAACTTTTTGGGCTGGCCAAGACGCTCCTTGTCTTCGGTGTGAAAATCACCACTTTTGAATCGTCGAAACCAGTACTCACATGTTGAAATCGACGGAGTATGGTCTGGGTAGGCCTCCTGCAGCAATTCACGGGCTTGGGCTGTATTTTTTTTCAAATTGAAGCAGAAAAGCAAAGCTTCCCGCAAATTGCGTTTCGACGGCACGAAAGTTGACATACTCGGAGCACGAAAACACTGCGTTGTTTATACTTCAGCGAAATGACAGATACTGATAAACAAAGCCTAGGGATGAGGCTTTGTCATGAATATATATTCAGTATTGCCAACGCGATAAAGTAATAAATAGCACCATCTGTGTGTCACCTTTAAAACTAATTCAACCTCCTATATAAACCAAAGCGAATTTATTAAAGGTGGTACCACTGGGCCAACAGCAATATTTTGTACATTAGAATGTCACATCAAAGTAGAAAGATTGGGTTAGATCATGGTGGTAGTCGATCCGTATGACCAACTCACTTAGATCTTACAGGTCCGTTGTGATACTACTGTGCGACACGGAAACCTTGTTTACTTATTTTCATGAAACCATTTTGAGGCTCTCATGGTCTAATGCCCACGAGAATTGAAAAAGTGTTTACCTAGACAACCTGTTCTGATTTTAGCTAAGGCTGGACAATTGCAAAAGAAGTGCTCAACTGTTTCATCCTCTTCCTCATCTCTACAAATTCTACAATATTTATGCGAGAATACTCCTAGTCTCTTCGAGATATATGATCTCTTGAGAGGCTAAGCAATTCCTTTGTCCTTTTCTTGTTTATTTGCGGCCATAGTAGTCTAGCTGCTAAGCCTGTATCTTCATTTTCCCATGACTTATTGGCCTCTTGGATAATTTTGTTTTTCATTATTAGTTTACTCGTGGCCATAGGCCTCAGTTTCAAAGTAGAAAATAAAGAAGTGATTTATTTATGATGGCAAATTAGAAAAAAAAAAAAAATAAAAAAAAAAAAAATTGCGCTGATATCCGAATGTACCCGGGAAAAGAAAAAATAAACAAATCAGTTGGTCTAATGCTGTCGCCTTTAATAGACTGCCTGTAAAGGGCGATCAATTTAGAGGTTTCGGATTTTAAATTGAAATAAAACAACGAAAATTCAAATTGATTGGATAATCTTTATTAATTTTTTGTAGAACCATTCATGGCATTTATTTTTTAAAGATAATCCCTTTCAAATGTTGGCAGTTGCACCGTAATTCGGCCATTTGTAAACACCAATTTTGAATGGCTCGCTGGAGGACTTCGGTTGGTCGGTCGGTATCTCGTGCATAACTTTAGTTATGCTGGCTTCCAATCTCTCAACCGAAGCTGCTTCACACACAAAGTATTTAAACTTTACATATATATATAATTGGAGCTTACACCCTTTTTTTTTGGGAGTTTGGCCGAGCTCCTCCTCCTATTTGTGGTGTGCGTCTTGATGTTGTTTCACAAATGGAGGGACCTGCAGTTGTAAACTGACTCCGAACAGCACATATTTTTTATGAGAAGCTTTTTCATGGCAGAAATACACTGAATGGAGATGTGCCATTGCCTGCCGAGAGGCGACTGCTATTAGAAAAAAATTTTTCTTCAGTTTGGTATTTCACGGAGATTCGAACCTACATACTCCGAATGGTAGTACGGCACCAACCAAAAAACAAATAAAAGTCCAAAGGTGTGATACCACACGATCTTGGTGGCTAATCCACTGGTGCGAACCGAGAGATGAATTGCTCCCCGAAACGATGACGCAGTAAATCCATTCTTTCACGGGCTGTCTTTCTGTAGGACAAGTAGCGCCATCTTGTTGGAACAAAATGTTGTGGAGATCACCGGCTTCAAAAAGATGTTTATCATGGTGCGTTAGCATTCACCATTCACTGTGTCTTTGGCGCAGGCCTCGTCTTTGAAGAAATATGGGCCGACGATTCCTACAGCCTGTAGGCCGCACCAAACGGTTGTTTTCAATAGATGTGATGGTTGTTGATGGATGAGTGGATGAATGGTTTAGGGTTGCTCTTCAGTCCAAAATACGGCAATGCTGCTTACTGACGTAGGTATTAACCCTTAACTGGTATCGTAAATTTTACTAACGAAACTAGTATCGTGGGGGCCGCGCGGCCCCCTATTAAAACTAGATTCTAGGACACAAATGTCTACAATTTTTTTCAAGAATTATTTTGATAGGACAAATAACAAGCTTGTTTTATGAAATTAATAAGTTTTTATTCATATACTTCTTTTAACTTATTTACTACAAGAGATCACAAAATTTGGACAATTTTTTGGTATTTTTTTCTTACCACTATAAAAATAAAGAAAAACTATTATTTCGAAAGTCTTTAGCTAACATATGTATGTTTTCTTATTTCTTATAAAATCAACTTTGAAAAAATAAACTAAAACATAAGTATTTCAACGTATAGTGGGGCCCGCACGGCCCCCGCAACGTACGTAGCTCCGCTCTGGTAAAAGCTTCAGCGCCGAACGTCCGACACCCGCCGCGTGTCGCGACGTAATGAGATTACTCAAAATAGCAGCCGCGTACTATGCGTAGTTTTTAAGAAATTCAAAAAAATAAAACGCGTGGGGTCTGCGCGGCCCCCACGATACCAGTTAAGGGTTAAGCCAAAAATTTGCCTCATGAGCACCAGAAGTTGGTCTTAGCGCGCGACGAACACTTTCCATAGAGCGTCGATTGTCGTAATACGATTGTACGATTTGTAAACATTGTTGAGGCGTAAGTCTTTCCATGATGAAATGTCAATGAATACTCAAAAAATTATGTATTTTGTATGACAGTAGTCACGCGTGATCTGTCAAAAATGTCCTATTGGAAAATGTACCTCTAATCGGATCGCCCTTTATATCAGAATTGTGAAGCAAATGCATTTAAATTCAAATTTGCTAAGAGAAATAAGTTATACTCCATTTTCTTCACAAAACCAATTGTAACTAATTGCAAACATTTCTAAATAATAACTTTTTTATTCATATTCTTACAGTCTCCTTATTGGCATTTTCATATCACTGCTGGCTCTGTATATTAAAGGCCTCAAACCCTATTGCTGCTTGTTGGGTATAATACCCGAAGCGGCTGCCGTCTATGTGGACCTCAATCATCATCGCAATGCAGTCGAAGTGCCTGAAACGAAAATCTTCCGCTATGTTGGATCGCTAAACTTCGCCAGCAATATGTATTTCCGGCATTCGCTTTACAACGTCATCGGCTTAGATACAAAAAAACTGCAACGTAGTAAGAAAGTGGTGAAAGCGAACGGCGCCACAACCGAGAATGGTCAAGCGGGACAGCTGAATGATTTTCGATTTTTGGTGTTGGATTTCTCCATGCTGGGACATGTTGATGTGGCTGGTTGTAAGGCCATAACGGATATGATGAAAGAGCTAAAAGTGTTGGGTGTGCGTATTTTCGTTTCCAGTCCATCTGATCGCGTTTACGATACCTTAGTGCACAGCATGGCATTAGGTGAGGGGCCATTCGAAATCTTTCCCACTCTACATGATGCAGTGGAATATGCCAATGCTTGTCGGGTAGCGTGAGGAAGAATGGCACGGTGGGGAAATGGATAAGAAAGATTTAAGCCTTTCGTTTGTGGCATGTAGCTACGGTGTTTAGTCAGCACCCTGTAAATGTGTAGCTGTGAACGAAAACTCCGGCAAACTATGTCGCTATTAGCTAAGCAGAGTTGTATAGAAAATTTTAAGAAATTTACAGTGTATCAGCATAGATATTTATATATATACATACAAAATTTAGCTTTAAGAATGAGTGAGTGCTGAGATCAACAAACAAAAAATAACTAGTTAAAGCGTAATGTTAATAAAGGGTCTTTCAAAAGTGACACTTAGATGCCAGTAGAAAATAATTGAATAGGGGGTAATTTTTTATGTAATCTTTGCCATTTGTCAAGTAGGCAGATGTACAATTTTACACGATGGTACAACGCCTTAAAGTTAGTGAAATTTATGATGAAAATGGTCACCCTTTTGCATCACCGCTCCACATGCGCGATGCACTCAAAATACCTTGCGTCCATAATACCTTGCATCGGCAAGACTTTTAGTGTTTATTCGAAAGAAAAAGAATGTTACAGGATTAGGTAGGTAGGGGAAATGGTTTAAGTGCCAGTCTGGCACTCCTCAAGTAGCACTAAAGCGCCGTTTTGATACCAAAATTATTTATTTTCCTCAAACTTTAACAAAAAAATAGTGTAATTTATTGCGGATTATTCCGTTCTTCGTGAAAGAGAGAGTTTTTGTTCGCGCGGACTATTCCGCTCTAGGTGATAATAGCGACTTTTTGTTCGCGGCTTATTCCATCGAATGATGCAAAAGCGTTAAGAACGCAATATCACAAAGTTTGTGTTTTTTTTTAGTGGAAATAATTATTTGAATGAGTCGAAAATTCAAAGGTTGGTGAAAAAAGTTCAAGCAATCGATTCTGTGGAGGATAGAAAAAGACTGCCTAACAACACTGGGGGGTTTTTTAAGCAAAGTCTATGTAAATAATTCAACAACGATTTCAGCGATCCAACATTCGGATCGAGATTGGTGAACTAGTGGAAACAATCATCCGAATGAGTCGACAATTCAAAGATTGTGGAAAAATTTCAAGAAACTGGCTCTGTCGAGTATAGAAAGAAATGGCAGACCAAAATGGGGTTTTTTTGAGTGTCAAATTCTATATAAATAAACCAACAACAATTCCAGCGATCCAACATTCGGATCGAGAATGCTGTACTTAGTGGAAACAATCATCCGAATGAGTCGACAATTCAAAGATTGGTCTAAAAATTTCAACAATCTGATTCTATGGAGGTTGTAAAGGCTGAGCAACCTTCAACATCGATGCATATCCCGACGTTCCCAAAAAATTAATTATTCATGAATCGACTGTTAGGCGCATTTTACTTGTAGACGTGCTAATGGTGGGCATTTAAATGATGTCATGCCCTATTTCGCATAAAAATAGTGAAACCTGAAAGTATCTAAATTTTTCTCTTTTACATGCTTTATTTTAACACAAAAACTAGGTGTATCTTTTGAAGAACCCTTTATACAGACTTGTATAAATTTAATGCGTATATTTTGCCGTGAATACACTTACATTTTTTTCTTTAACTGTAATTGGTACCACCTAAAATGTACAACGACATTAATTAATCACAAATATATTTATTTTTATGCATACAAAATGAAAGGAAAATTATGTAGCGTAAGCCAAAGTGAAAAGTTATGCATATTAAATATAAAAATATGTTGTTACTTAGAAAATGCATTACCATTTGAGGTATACCTATGTAAATTGTAAATAATATACAACTACTAGGGTAGTAAATATGTACTAAGTAGATCTAGCATGACTTGAAATATTTAAATTTATAGAAGCAAATTTGAATTTATAGAAATTGTAAATGCTTACCAACAAAGTGTTTTAATACAAACTTGAATTTTTGTTAAAATTTACTCAAAAAAAAGAAGCTAAATAAATTCATTTTATATCCGGAAAATTGTAGGAGTAGTCAAAACATTGGCCCATAAGTCGAATTCATGCATGTTGAACGCGTTAAGGGGTTAGGGGTAGTCAGAGGCCCGAAAAAATGATGATTTTCAATAATGATTTTTTGCTAGTCAATTGCTTTATTTTATAATACAAAAAAAAAAAAAAAATAGCATTAACACATCATGTTTCGACTTGACTTTAGTAAAATTCAAAAAAAAAAAAATTGTAAAAATTAAAATCCGGAAGTCCCTTGCGGTTCTTCACAAGTCCTTGGAGAATCATCTAAAATCAATCGGACAAGTGAAACTCGTTTTATTAATAGATAATCTTCTGCCTGATCGAGGCTTTTTTTTTTTTTTTTTTTTTTTTTCAAAATTAAAATTATGGCGGCCTCAGGAAATATTTTTCAGATTTTTTAGAAAAAAAAAACCAACAATTAATTGTTTAAAAAAAATCGAAATTTTTAAATAAAAAATCCTTCGATCAGGCACGAGTTTTTTAAGTTTTTCAAAAGCGATATACATTTTATTTAAGGGAGGGGTCTAGGGTTTGAGCATTTTTTTTAATGAATTTTTGAGACTTTGCTTTAGAGATATGAATAGTGAAAATGTATTTAAACTTTTTGTACATTATAAAGCATCATTTCAACAATATTGTACTAAATTTTTGTAAGAAAATATCGGGAAATAAGCCGGTGAGGTAACTTCTCCGAAAACGCCTTTTCTAAAAGGTGATTTGCGGTGACTATCGTATCTAGTTGTAGAATCACCTGAAATAAAAAAAAAACAGAATTATTTGGTTAAATTATCACCAAAACCTCCCCCCCCACTGGCTCCGATTTTTTTTTTTTCATTTTTACGTTGCCAGCGCGTTTTTGAAGCAAAAAGTGCGATTTTCACTGATTTTTTCTTGATAAGTGGAAACCGCCCTTAATGTAAAACAAAAAAGTGAAAAATCTCTCAGTGGGGGGGAGGTATTTTATATATAGAAGTTGTATACCAAATTTGAAAAGGATCGGTTAAATATTGTTGAAGTTCTAATAGTCACGGACTTTGAAAAAGTGGTTTCGAGAAAAACGCGTTTGAAAAAAAGGCATTTTTGTAACGCTCCGCTCCAAACGCTCGCAGCTGTCGCAGAGGAGTGGGGACAAAAACGTCTATAACTCCAAAAGTTTTGCTCCGATTGAGCTGAAATTTTGGGACAATATTTTTGAGATGATTTACTATAAGAAAAAGCTATTTCCAAAAAATCGATTTTTTGAAAGTCAAACCCTAGACCCCTCCCTTAAATCTACCAAGTTTTACCGGTTTTAAGTTACAGTGATCACCAGTTCAAAAAACATAGTTCTAGGAAAAACGCATTTAAAGTTTTGCAATCTGCTCCGGAGCGCCCGAGCGCCCTTTGTTAATTGTTGAATAACTCGAAAAGTATTTCACTTAAAATTTTCACACAATACTTTTAAGATATTTTACTTGAACTAAATTAAAAATATGTATACATCTGTATTGCGTGTAAAATGCAAAAAAAAAATCCAATTTTTTTAAAATTCTGACTACTTCTAACCCCTTAAACTCGCAGTTTGATAAATCACAGCACTGGTTGCGCATTTTTGGTTTCCGGGCCCGCTTAGTCTGGCAAAAGATGTTTAGCAGCCGCGCTATTGCTATGCTACTTGCCGCCAAGACATTCCTCTACAAGGCGGTTTGGCAGCACAAATAAACATTCAAAAGGTGAAAAAGAAAGAAAATAACATTTCAAGGAAAGCGCTTAAAAATAGCCTATATATTTTTAAAGTGAAGAACACTAAAAAATTTTTTTGTGTAATATTTTCTTACAAACGCCAAGTATGAAAAGTCCAAAAATTGTGATCATTCATAACCTAGCAATTCAATTACTACGAAGACTAAGCAACTAAGGATATGTAAATATAATATATAAATGTAAATATATATGTGTGTAAGCAAAGATGTTGTGCAATAATAGAAAACAATATTTAGATAAGTGAATATTTGCATAACTATTTAGCGACTATTCCACATACGAACAAAACAAGTGCCTCCATGAAAGCCCGCGATGGTAGGCGCATAACTGCTGCTAAAGCATGTAGGATACATAGAGATTGTTTTAGAATAACTGAATTCAGGGTGAAAGCGATAAAAGATTGTAAAAATAAAATATACATGAAATGTTATATATTTTCAATACTGAACTTATAAACGAAACGAAGACTAATACAAGGTGAAGTTCAAAATGAACAAGACTGGGGTCATAAAACTATTTTTGATGGCGCCATCATTTTAATGTGTTAGTGCCTGGGAAGTTACATCCCTAGCTGGCTTCCAGTGAAAAATTGGTGACATTCGGTTCAGTGGAAGGGAAGTTATTGCGTCTGAAGTGTAAGTACGTTTGTGTCATCGGTACAAAATTGAGTTTCGAACAAAGAGCTAATATCAAATTTTGTTTTAAAATCGGTAAAACGTTTACCAAAATATTTGAATTGATGAAAAAAGTTTATGGCGATGATTGTCTACCTCGTGTCAGAGTTCATGAGTGGTTTACACGTTTCAGATATGGTTGTGAGAACATAAATGACAATGAACATTCAGTAATCATCGAAAACTCCATCGAAATTGTTCGTAAATTTATCAAAAATGAACCGAAATCATCGTTGAAATTAATGGAATCGGAGTTGAATATCTCCAAAACATCGATTTATCCCATTTTAACTGAACATTTGGGCTTACGAAAGATTCCGCACAAGTTAACTGAGTACCAAAAATTGCTGGGAATTCAACATTCGAAAGACCTCATTAAAGAGGCGAGAAAAGATGAGAGACTCCTCTACAACATTGTAACTGGTGATGAAACGTGGTGTTTCCAACATGAACCTGAAATTAAGCGTCAAAGTACCGAATGGAAGAACCTACACGAGCCACCAGCCAAAAAATTGCGTTTGGGAAAATCAAAAATCAAGTCGATGCTCATTTGTTTTTACGATTCCAAAGGAATTATCCACAAGAAGTTCGTGTCACGTTAATGTAATATTCTATCTTGGCGTTTTGAAGCGTTTGTTGGATCGCATTCGTCAAATTCGCCCTGAATATCGCGAAGGAGGAAGCTAGCGCTTATTACCTGATAACGCACCATCTCATCGATCCGCTCTTGTGACTGATTTTTTGACTAGAAATCCCATTTTTATCATCGTCGCCATCAATCATTCACCGTATTCGCCTGATATGGATCCCTGGGACTCCCACCTAATCGGAAATTTGCATTTGGCCATGAAAAGAAAACGTTTTGCGTCCGTAGAGGCCATCCAAAAGGCTTGTACCCACATCCTGAAGGACATTCCGGTCAATGACCTGAAACACTCTTTCGAAAAGCTTTTAGATCGCACAAAACAGTGTATCGAGACCAGAGGGGACTATTTTAAATAAATAAACTCGTAGTCGTATCCTGTCGTATCAATTTTAGCCCAGTCTTGTTTATTTTGGACTTCACCTTGTAATTCACAGGAGGTGTACATTTTTTTTTTAGTAGAAAATTATAAAACCCATCAAATTTCTTCCCAGCTAACATCTAGAGTCATAAATGAGTCATGGAGGTGTACGGGCTCGTAGTTCAGATCCGTCTTTTTGCAAAGCGTCACTTATACGAGTCACGATTCATATACCAAATGTGGCTGTATATGAGTTATTCTTGTTGTTATGAGTTAGTTGTTGTAACAGCATAAAACATTCCCTAGAAATGTTGGTGAAGTGGCAGTCCTTAAAAATAAATAAATAAAATAAAAAGTGACAGTCCTTGGGTGGATATAAATCCAACTCAAGGCAAATCTATTTAAGCTCGGAATGAAACAAGGCGAATTTATTATTTGTTTTCTATCCAGTTTCCCCAATACTTTGCTTTGACAATCAAACGTACAGAACGGTGTTGTTGGTCTAGTGCCACCTCTTTTAACGAATACGCCTTGAATTCAACTCGTTTCAGTAACATAGAACCGATTGTGGTTGTTGTTGTTTTTGTTGTAGCAGCATAAATATTCTCCATACATATACGTGGGAACGCAGAGCCAACTGCCATGAATATGCATTAGTTTTGCTTCTTCTTGACCTCATATAGGACTTAATTTGAATTTGCTTGTGATTCTTCTTTCGCCTCAATGAGACTAGAAGAATTCTTAAACTCTTGATTGATCTTTATTGGCCTCATACATGACACTTTGTAGTAAATTTTTTGATAAATACATTTTTTAATTTTTTTCATTTGAAAGTTTCTGCAATTTCACACTGCTTCCCACAAAAACGTGATCTCGGCAAAACAATCAAACTCATTTTGCATATCAATTCTAACGTTGTTTTGTTTGTTCTTTGTACAAATTGCCGTTAGAATATTAATGCATGGTCATTTAATTTTGCATATTGTTGTTTTAGCAGCATAAACAATCCCCATGTACATATATGTATACTGGGAATGCTGCTGAAGTGACAGTTCTTGGCCGGATGTAAGTCCGGATCGTTCCGGTTACGTAGAACGGACTGTCGTGTTGCATCCACACCTTTGCTGGCCTTGGCTACATTTCTTGAGATTCATGCCTCTAACATACGCAGGACTCATTTCGAACCCATAAATTCCGAGCGCTTCGTTTAAATAATTTATTTTTCATTGTATGTTATGAAATTACATTTTGAAATAAATTAAAAATCTGTATACAACTGCATTGCGTGTCAAAAAAAAGGGAAACATTTTTTTTTAAATTTAAGTTAATAAATGATTTAAAAATACTTAATTCCGAAGATTATTTTAATGCATAAAAAGACAGGAAAAACAAAAATTATCTTTATACGCCGTACTTAATTTACATACGCCCGCAAATATTATATTTTCGCCTACTTCAAATCAAAATTAAGGGCCTTAACCCAAAACTAAGCCGTTGGTACAATAAAAAATATAATAAAAAAAATATTCCACACTATTTATATTCAATTTATTCCGATTTGTATTACTAATTAGTTTGGAAAATTTTAATGCAGAAAAACGCAAAATTTTTGTTATTGTACATTCATGTTCGATCTATAAAATTTTAAAATTCTTTTAGGCTTAACTAAATTAATGTAGATATTGTTTATTACAGTTTAGACTCTATTATAAAGTGCACATAACCTCAAAATCAAATTAAAGAGTGATAAAGTGAAATAAGAAGTTTTTGGAAAGAAACCTGAATAGAAACAAAAATATGTTGTTAATAAAAATTTTGAGTATTTTTTATAAAAACTGAAATGTGTTTAATTTTTTTGATTTTACTATTTTATTATTATCTATACCTACTAATATTATAAAGAGGAAAACTTTGTTTGTTTGGTTGTAATGAATAGGCTCAAAAACTACTGGACCGATTTTAAAAATTCTTTCACCATTCGAAAGCTACATCATCCACGAGTAACATGGATTATATTTTATTTTGGAAATAGGGCTCGAGATATAGGTCAAAACGTGGACCCGGGTAACCTTCGGATGTGTATGTACAATATGGGTATCAAATGGAAGCTGTTGGTGAATGCTTTAGTTCAGAGTATTTCCATCCGCTCCGTGACTAGGGTCTCGAGATAGAGACCAAAACGTGGACCCTAGAATGTGTTTGTACAATATGGATATCAAATGAAAGCTGTTGATAAGTGCTTTAATACGGGGTAATTTTCATACCTATTGATGACTAGGGTCTCGAAATATATGCCAAAACGTGGACCCGCCGTATCTTTGCACCGAATTAAACCAAACTTACGCACATTGTTAAGTAAGTATAGAAAATGGGTTTCGTAAGGTTTGGTTGTAATTCGGAGCACTGGCAACGGGTACAGCGTTCTTTTGAACCAGCCATAATGTCGCTTACTTTTTTAACGCTTGGGGCGGACCTGAACTGTCAAATTGACAGTGTGAGTTACAATGTGTCAATATTTCTTTCTGATTTGAATATATTTACTCAAAAACAAATAGAAAAACAAAAAATGTTGTTTATGCCACAGCGCTTGAATAAAGAATAAAGAAATAAATAATATGAAAATCATATATTTTCTGTTCTAAACCATATCTATTCTATTTTAGTGTGCCCAGCGAAGGGGGCCGGGTTTGCTAGTTATATATATAAATAATTGGCGCTTACACTCTTTTCTGGGTGTTCGTCCGAGCTCTTCCTCCTATTAGTGCCGTGCGTCTTGTGATTGTTCCACAATTGGAAGGACATACAGTTTTAAGCCAAATCCGAAGGCATATAGTTTTTTATGAGGGGTGTTTTCATGGCAGAAAAACACTTTGAGGCTTGCGATTGTGTGCCGAGGGGCGACCGCTATTATTTTAACAATGAGCTTTACGGGGGGCCTCTTATCAGTGGCTTCAAAAAAAGGTGTTTTTTCTCAATTTTTTTCGAGACGGATAAAGCGACACACAGGAATAATCTTTTGCATTTATTTGAAGGCATGATTGAAGAGTAATAAACAATTTTTTAACATAAATAAAAAAAAAAATGGTGGACATATGAGGGATCTTGCACAGCTTCTCGTTGCGCGCTAGTAAAAGGGCGTGTAAGATAGTGGTCGTAGTTTTCACCTGAAACACAAAAGAAAAATATTGTCTTATTCAGAAGGCTTTCCCGCATATAATAGACTACTCCTGTGTAAAAATATGAAAAAAATGAACACACTATTAATTACACGGTGCAACACTGAAAATACACCTGACAAATTACACACTGTAGGTTGTTTATATGGTCGAATAATGCATAAAAATATTTTTGTTATTTTTGTTGTACCCTCCAATTTTTATTTATTTATAAAAAACCGTTTTTTCAGACTTTGCGCAGTAATCTACGGATATCTCGGTCATTTTTTCACCGATTTTCAATATTTTATATGTTTTGAAAATGATATTGTCAGACCTTTCAAATGATGTACAACAAGTAATTATTCAAACTAGTTAGTTCTGATTTTTATTTGATTAAACCTGGAGAAAGTGTTTTTTTATCATTTTTTTAACTTTAACAATTTTTTATTGCATAATTTTACTACAAAATTAAAGATGTTTGTTAATATTCTTTGAGTGCATTTATTAACGAAGAAATTAATGTATTACTTTCAATAATCGGCCAAAAATTGCGTAAACTACGCTAGTTTTCCGTAAATAGAAAAAAATGCCTTGAATATCTATCCATTTGTGGAACCATAGTTTTTGTCTTTAATGATTATTTACTTGGAAAAATCACTGCATTCTTTCGTAAAATCGATGAAATACTCACTTTTGCACGATCCATCGATGAATAATCGCCAATTTTTCGATTGATGTTCCGTGTTAAAGCATTCAAACAATTTTTCAACATCTTTACAATAAGCAAGGTTTTGGTCATCGCCATCAATTTCAAAATTGTTATTGAAAATAGTCCGCTCAGAGTTTTTCCTTGTTAATGTTATTTTGAAATCATTTTCTACAAGATTCCATTGTTTTAATCGTGATGCCAAAACCTCAGCATAATTATTGAAAAAGTGCTTCTTTTCGCTTTTTTTCAAAAAAAGGTGTTAAAAAATATAAACAAAATCGATTTTTTGAAGCCGACTGATAAGAGGCCCCCCTTAATAAATAAAAAGTATAGGCCACGGCTAATTGATCATTTTCTCAAACTATAGGCATGTTCATGAAGCAAATAATTTGTAACAATGGTTTTGGTGTTCATGTATACAAAAACCTTTCAAAGTAGGGGAAAGTGAGAGAGCTAAATGGCATTTAATTTTGAGGGAAACAGGATCAATTTTTACTTGTAAGAATTTGCAAGTGAGAAAACCAGCTGATCGCAATGTAAAAATAAACACGAATTAAAATTTGCGAATGAGTAAAAATTCTAAATTAAAAAAAAATATATATATTAAATAGGAATAAGTCAATGATATAGAACCGCAACCTCCAGTTGCCGTTGCAGCAGTTTCTGAAATACAAATCGAAAGTATTGAAGGTATCTTTTGCGTTTTCTGATGAAATGGAACAAATGTTTGCAGACAAAATAAAATCATGTGCTGCTGAGGTCGTTATTTGCATGTTCTTTGCATAATTTTTTTTTTTTATTTAAAACGCGGTAGCTCAACTGAATTTTTTTTAATTTTTGTGATTTTTCCCGCCTACAATTTAATCAACTGTTCGTAAAATTTGCTAATTGTTACTCGTTTTGCGTTCATGTATAAAATTGTTTTTGTGATATTTTTATCAAACGTCAAAATAAAGATTTCCATATCTAAAAATATTTTTTTTTGTATTTAATAAAAAAAAATTATTCAAAAACAAAACTGGATGATTAATTTTGCGCCACCTTGTATATTTCTTTAAGGGGTTAGATGGGTTTCGTCATGTAAAAAAAAGGCCTATTTTCAATATTTGTTTTTCTATGTAAAAAATTATTTATTCAATTCAAACTTTTTTCTGTCTATAGATACATATTTAAAGAATAATTTCTGAAATTTTCAAAAAAGAAAAAATTAAAACTCCTCCAAGATCGGTTGAGTAGTTTTCGAGAACATTTGACAACCGACTTTGAACACACGGTTCCGAGAAAATCGCGTTTACAGTTTTGAGTAACAATAAACCTGAATTGGAGCGCACACCTCTCAAAAGCTGTATCTCCGAAACTATTATTTGGATCGACCCTGAAAATTTAGGATAATATTCTTGAGATGTTGTAGAAATTAATAAGCAAAAAAAAAACGATTTTTTGAACCCACGAAACCCATGTAACCCCTTAAATCAAAGGTAAAAACACAAAGGTGCCGGCGTTCAGCATTCATCGAGGGGTACAACTCAAACGTTAGTAGTATCGTCCCGGAAGGACCAGGCTCATTAAGTTAATTGCTCATATTTTAGAGGAAAACAATCGCCGTCTAAATTTTTAAGAACCAATACAGCTTATATCGGGTGTTTTTTATTACTGCATGAGAATTACCGATATCGAAATGGTTTGACAGCTGAGAATGGTAAACTGTGTTGACATTTCTGTTCAGTAAGCTTGGGCAAGTCATCATCAATCGTTTAACGCCAAAACAACGCTTCCAAATTGTATAAATTTATTTTGAAAAAAATCTGTCCGCGAAGTTCATAGAGCACTGGCGGCATCATCGGTCCTTATTTCTTCCGAAATGTGGAAGGATCTGCTCTTATGATAAATGGCGACCTATCGATTTATTGAAATATTCAAGCCACCATTGACACCATACGGCCAAATTTATTGGAAAAAGTAGTTAAAATTAGACTGATCGAGTTGACCATGTACAGTGGTGGAAAAAAATAGACTCTTAGCCTTGAAATGCATTTGATCGTTCATATCCCAATATTGTTGCACAATTGTTTAATAATTTTGTACACGTTTCTTCGTTCAAATCTAGTGCTTTCAACAACAACAAAAATATTAACCTTTCCATTAAAAAATAAGAGAAAACACGACTCTTGCTCATAGAGTACCTAACAGGCTGGCAAAAAAAAAATAGACTTTTTTTTCATTTTATTTCAAATTTTTTTCAAGTAGCAGCTATTTCACTAAAAAATGGATATAAAATTTTAAATACGCCTTTATAATTAATGGTTGAACCTCGATTTTGGACTACAGCAGCGCACCTTCGGGGCATCGAGTCCACGAGCCGCTCACACTGTTCCTTTGGAATTGGTTGCCAAATCTGTAACACTTTTCTCCATAGATCCATTTTATTCGTAGCTTTTGGCATTTTAGAGAGCTCTCGCTTCACTATTCCCCATAAATTTTCAATTGGGTTGAGATCTGGGCTCTGCGAGGGCCATTCCAGTACCCAAATACCTTCATTACGGAGCCAAGTTTTTGTTACAGTTGCAGAGTGCTTCGGATCATTGTCTTGTTGAAAGCGCCAAATTATCGGCATCTCCTCTGAAGCATAAGGCATCATCATCACCATGTAACTCATAGCCGCGGCGGACTTATACCATATATCATATTCAAGAAATAAATTTGCCATGAAATTATCTATCAGATTATAAAAAAAAAAAAAAATTAATTCCAAAAATATTTCTGTTTTGTACTCGTATTATCATTTTAGGTTCAGATCTTAACACCCGCGCGAACTGCTGTACGACACACCAGATGGTTAGAAAACAAAAGCAATAACGTCTGGCGCAGCTCAAGGATCTCTGGAATCTGAGCTACGATGAGATATTGAGCATAGAAATGCCAGAAGATACACGGACGATATAGCGGCGGTCATACCACCTCGGGACACTGAGGACGCTAGAGGGAAGTTGAGCCAAGTCTTGATAAGGACGCAAATATGGCTTGAGGACCACGGCTTGGAACTCGCCAAACATAAAACCGAAGCCATCCTTATGACACGAGGCCACATGCCACTCGAGGTCAGCATGCAAATAGGCGACACGTCCTTAGTGACCCAAAAAGTAGTAAAATACTTAGGTATTCAACTTGACTGCAGGCTTACTTTCTGGGCCCAGATACGGCATGCGGCTACCAAAGCAGCAAAGGTCACGGGTATGCTAAGTAGATTAATGGCAAACATCGGTGTGCCAACACAGAGTAAAAGAAAGCTAATTATGACGGACACAAGCTCAATTCTCCTGTACGGCAGCGAAGTATGGGGAATTGTGCTAAATTGCAAAACCAAGCGCAAAGCACTGGAGGCTGTGCACCGAACAGCGGTACTCAGAGTTGCCTCAGCCTACTGCACTTTCTCAGGCGCTGCAATTTTCGTGATCAGCGGTCAGATACCCAGAACGAATGGATGCGTGGGACTCCAAGAAGAAACACGTAATCTGTAGCTTCCCAGAACGGAGACGCCAGACCATGCTGCGGTGGCAAAGCCGATGGCACACTGAACCGAGTGGCAGATGGACGGCGAAACTTATTCCATCAATTGACAAATGGGTCCAAATGAGCTTCGGAGAAGTGATACGGATACTTCCGGAGCTACCTATACCGTATGGGCAAGGTAGCCGATTCCAAGTGCATATACTGCGAAGCACCGAGCGATGACGCTGAACACACGATTTTTAGTTGTGACAGATGGCTGGCGGAGAGAAATGCTCTGAGGGAGCAGAT
Source organism: Anastrepha obliqua (assembly GCF_027943255.1). NCBI lineage: Eukaryota > Metazoa > Arthropoda > Insecta > Diptera > Tephritidae > Anastrepha > Anastrepha obliqua. The sequence goes on along the minus strand of NC_072894.1, from coordinate 106,905,641 downwards.
CGGCGACATCGCACCAAGCAACATAATCAGCAAAATGCTCGAACGCGGGGACAACTGGAACGCGGTAAAGAAATACATCGAGAACGTACTACGAAAAAAAAAGATTGACCTCGACACAGTGCAACAAAGTGAAGCCGCACAGATGGAGACACAAGAAGACGAGCCTATAGCATGAAAGTTGGCTAGAAATATGGTGGACCCAGACGTGGGTGAATAGAATTGGTCCTTTATGGATGCCGTTCTGGGCCCTCCCGAAGTAATATAGAAAGCAGTTCCGGGAAGGGTGTCCCCAGAAGGAGAGGAGGGATCGTTTTAGTGGCCACACCACACGATGCAATAGACGACGGTCGCTGTAAGTGCGAAGGCATTTTGAACCCTACCTCACCCACCAAAAAAAATAAAAATAAAAACACCCGATACATCGAGGAAGCAAGAAATTAAAAAAATATCCTGCTTTATTTGTAATTTCGTTCGTAAGTGGAGTTGTTCAAATGCATACAGAAATTCTGCAGCAAAGATGTAGTGAGCCAAAAAAGAAGACAAAAAAATTGCATGGGACAAAATCATATAAAAGAGAGGAGGTTCATTCCACTTAGCAATACTCCTCAGCTGTAGCCCGAGTACAATTTGGTATTAAATTTAGAAAAAAAAAGAAATCTCAAAAATCCTCATTGTGCTAAATTCCACATCACCTTTCTGGTCATCATCGGCCCACAGTCTCTCGTCATGCTCGAGTATTCATTTCTACCATTCGTAGCCGTCAATGCTTTAGAGAATGTTTGGAATTAAAAATTCTTTCCTTGGCCTTCCTTCGATCATGTTCGGTCGTATCGATTGACTTTAATGTCGAGGCACATTCCGAAATTACAGGTATTTTCTTAGTCGTTTGCAGCCTTGCCGTCTGGAATATGAAGGCTTCAGTGGCCTCTTAAGCCGAATATAGTGAGGTGAAGCACATAAGACAGCATAGCTTCGACTAATGATATTGTAAATAGTGACTATCATTCAATATCATTACAACAACAACAGCAACAGGTGAAGTTATTAGTTTGGGGAAAAATAAATATACAATATTATTCCTGGGCGATGCTAGGACTTCTAGCATGCCGCTCAACTTCAATTATTCCTGCGATTTTATCGTCATTTTCTTTAACATCAAAAATGCCTGAATTGTTTCGTAGAAACATGCATGTTATTAGCTGTTACTGTATCGGCACCAGAAACACCATTCACAATTTCAGCGGCCTGACTTGCATTTTCGCCTTTTCGCTCAAAGAATCAAAGAAAAACTGTAAAATGTACTGATTTTTTTGACTTCCATTGTTAACCCTCTGTAATTCACAAACAAAAAACAGTAAAATAATTTGTGTAGTCTGAAATGCCACCTTGCCAACGAGCATAAACATTAAATTGTTTGATCGATACTTTAGGAGATATGGATCCCTACAGCCATCTATCGAGAAAATAATAGATTTCTTGTTTCCCATAGTTATATTATTATATATAAATACTAGCTGTTACCCGCGGCTTCGCTCGCGTTGAAGCCCTTAAATAAATATCAAAGATCATTACATTTCAATAGGACTGAATCAATGTGATTTAGTATTTAAAAATTACTACATACAATCAGTTTCAAAAACTTAAAATATGCTTTATTTAATTACAACAACAAATGTGAAAATATATTTCACTGTAACAAAAATAAATAATTTTAAATTCTTATAATTCAAAAAGATATAATGGAGAGTATTAATCTAGGATATTTTTGTAGACTATATTATAAGTTTTTCCGTCTTTTGCAAATAACACTTCGTTCAAAAATGTGTGTGACTAATTAATTAAAACACATTTTTTTGCCAAAATTCGTTTTTATTCATGAATATAGTCCTTGTATGTGTAAATTCCGGGCATTAGACACTCGCGAACATGCTACATATAGTTGACCGTGAGAGAAGCATGGCTTTTCTAAATGGATTCCCGCTGCCTGCAATGTCTGCCCTTGTGCTTTTTTTATGGTAACAGCAAAGCTAAGCTTGACGGGAAACTGAATCCTTTTGAATTGGAATGGAAGGTCAGTGGGAATAATTGGAATGCGAGGTTAAAATAGTAGCACCAAGTATATTTTGCCCCAATTTTGTTATCCGGAGCCTTGTTTCATTACATAGCAGAGGAGCATTTAGATTTCGCATAAGCATCACTGGTACATTCAATTTTAATTGAATTTTATGTGACGGTACACCCGACAGTTCAAGTGAGTTTAAAAATTCCATAGGATATGAAGTACTTAGTTCCGTATCCATAATTGTATCCATTGACAAATATTCCTTCATTTCTCCTTGCACCTCTTTTAAAATGTCAGTGTTGATCCAAGAAACTACTTCATTTTTTGGCGTTAATATTGCTCTTGCGCACAACCACTGATCACAACTCAAATTTTGTTGCAATTCCGGAAAAACATGAGCGATGAGATCCACATCATTTTCTACTAAATTGCAAAGTTCTCTTCATAGTGATATACTATACATATAACCTTCTTTGTCAACGTCTAAACAACCATCACCAATTTTCAACAACATTTCTGCATAAAGTACCGAGTCCACGTCATTATGAAGATGAACTCTCATATTCGTTTACAGGCTGAGTTTTTCAACTTTCGGCCATAAGCATGATGATTTAAGATGTAGGTAACATGCTTGAATTTCATCTGCTGGTGTCCCTCTCCGAATAACTGGGAGGGTTTGTCGGAAATCACCAGCCAATAAAACTACCATTCCTCCCATTATATCTGAACTATCTCGCAAGTCCTGGAGAGTCCGGTTTAAAGCTTCCATAGCCTTCTTGTGAGACATTGTACTTTCATTCCACACTAAAAGCTTACATTCTCGGAGCATCCTACCTCGCGAACTATTTTTACTGAAATTACAGATGGGTGAATCTTCCTGTTCATCACCCATAAAATAAGCTTGCAAAAATGTATGCTAATAATTTTCTTCCGGAAATAGTGATCCAATTTGATGATATATCTGCTCTTGTAAAGTAAAAGTTGGTGAAAATCCGGGCATTCTTATCACTTTATCAACTCCAAAGGATGTCATTTGAAAGCAAGAGTTATACTTTCTTATTTTGCTTAAGAATTGCTTTGACTCATTTGTAACATTTAACAATAAAGCTTTTAAAGGCTCTTCTGGTTCACCAAGTACTGGAAGTGAAACTTTACCACTGGAACAACACATTCCAGCAGTTTCATCTTTCCACTTGAAAGCATCGCAATACTGACATTTTTTATCCATTGTGCCAATAACAATTAAAGGATGCTTATGATATTCAATTGAAGGATCATATTAAGATCCAGTACCATTAAATACAGACCACTCCTTACTTATAAAATTTCTACGGCGCGTGCTCCTTTGTCGCTGTGATGTTCTTGTTTTCTCAGCTCTGCGTGAATCGAAGACACTTGATTTCGTGCAACTTTTGCCGCAGGGAGCCGCGACAAATTTTTGGATAGATCAGATTTCCGTTTCCGAGGCATTTTTAAAGAAGAACAGAGTCAGAATTAAAATCAGTGGTAAGATTTAAAATAATCAAGTGACATCTAACCACAAAAATGACACCAAACCTCAAAAATCAAAATTTTATATATTTTATATAAAAATATAAAAATGACAGAAGAAAACCAAATATCAGATCAATCTGTCATCAAGAAAAGGGTAAAATTCCAACTACTAAATTTGACCCAAACAAACAAATAAATAAACTGGGCAAGCTAAATATTCGTAAAATTGTTTAATAAAAAAACAATAAATATAAAAAAATTTCAAACAGCTGAAATTTTGAGATTTTTTGACAAACAATTTTTTTATCATTCAAAAAACAAAATTTTAATAAGAGTATTTTTTTTTTTTTTTTTTTTTTTTTTTTTTTTTTTTTTTTTGTCGGGACAACTAGCAAATGCAGCACTCAGACATTAATTGAGTCCATTGTACTACCCTTGGATTCCCTTTTAATTTTCTTTAAATCTACCCGATCTCCGAAGAAATCTGAGTAGATCTTGTGGTGCCAAGGAGCCAAGATGGTCGCTTCTTAACACATCAGTGCCAAAGACCTCAAACCTGATTCGGGCGAAGGCGGGGCAGATACACAGGAAGTGGTCCGCCGTCTCATCCTCCTCTTCACAAGCTGGGCAGAGTACAAAGTTTCATAATAATCGGTTAAGTAGTTTTGGCGTGAAAGCGTAACAAACAAACTTACATTCACATTTATATATTAATATTAGTAGGGATATATAAAAACTTGTTTCTATTACGCACTGGGCCAGTATTTCTCTTAGACTCAAAATGATAAAAAATAAAAAAATAAAAATATCCATAGTTCGCATCTGGTCACATTAAAGCGACTTTGAAAAATGATATTTTATAGATTCCAATTCTAAACGTTAACCAGGTTGTTTGTTTCACACAGGACACTCGGTGACCCAAAGTCCCATTGTGACTCCTGCATTTGATGACCATCCCCTAACTAAGTTGCTTAAACCACTTAGATTTTTTTAAGAAGGTAACAAATATCTCCAGTGAGACATTTTCAAAATTTCCCAGGTCATCAAAGAAATAATCTCTAAGATATGTGGTATGGCAGGATATTCACAGAGGAGGTGTTGTACCGACTCAATTTATTCTACATCTCCACAACTCCTGCAGAAGTCATTGTGAGGTACACCCATTCGAACGCAGTGAGCTGTTATGACACTTGTGAGGACGCTGGTAGTTGATCTGCTGAATCCAAGCAGACATTTTGTCCTTTTAAGATTTTGACTAGAGCGCTTTGGAGACCTTGCAGTTAGTGTGTAGTCACAGACGACCTTCTATTGGTTTTCACGTTTACGTTCAAGTCAATCGCAGTGTGCACTTCGTTTAGAGTAATGTTATGTCCTCATCCATTCGCTGAAGGTCAAGCTCAGTGTCTTTCTTTGCACACTCATCCACGCTTTCCTTGCCATCCATTCCAGAGTGGCCGGAGACCCAGCAAAGTGTGGTGTTTTGTTGTTGGATAAACGAGGGCAAACTCTTGCATTCTTTAACACAGGCTAGTTCAATTGGGGGGAATTTTTAAACTAAGTCTATGCCTGCAAAATTGGGCCTTTAAACATAGTTGAATTGGAAAGCATAAAGGGTGTGATTGAAAAGTAATGAACCTTATTTTTGACGTGATAACGTCTTATAATTCGATTTAACAGGCTGCACGCACGAAAAAATGTGTCGTTACCTTGCTCATTAGTGTTACCTTACTCATTGCCGTTACCTTGCTCATATGTCGTTACCTTGCTCATTGCCGTTACCTTGAATGAACTGCAAGCGAAAACGCGGAACGAACGACAAAGCAAACAAAGCAAACGAACGGCAAGGTTCGACATCTTGCTCTCTCCTACTTAAGTGAGCGTATATGTGTATGTATATTCGCATATGTACATATATAAATTCACGTATTTGTATTTGCATATGCCTTCTTATTGATTATTATTAATTTGATTTACTTGAAGAATTTAAAATAAAACCAAGTTTGTTAATAATACCTGTTGTTTTAATGTTATTATTATTTTTTGACGTGATTATGTTATGTTATGTTATGTTATGTTATGTTATGTTATGTTATGTTATGTTATGTTATGTTATGTTATGTTATGTTATGTTATGTTATGTTATGTTATGTTATGTTATGTTATGTTATGTTATGTTATGTTATGTTATGTTATGTTGTCTTATGTTATGTTATGTTATGTTATGTTATGTTATGTTATCTTATGTTATGTTATGTTATGTTATGTTATGTTATGTTATGTTATGTTATGTTATGTTATGTTATGTTATGTTATGTTAAAGTATATTATGTTATGTTAATGTTAACTCATTCTCTATATCCATACAAAATATCTATCAAACAAATAAAATTAAAATTTTCTTTTGAAAAATGCAACCATTCAATTAGTATTTTCTTATGACGTTATCACGTTAAACTATCGTCAGTAAACCGACTTTACAGACAACCTCTTTTTTAAGCAGTTTTATTAAACCTTTTGGCTTATACAACTAATATTGTTCAAAATAGGACCCTTGAGCGTCAATACACCGCTGGTAGCGGTCCTTCCACTGCAGGAAACATTTTTTTACTCATCAGCCGGAATCGCGTTCAATTCGGCTGACACAGTTTTTTGGATCGCCTCGACGGAGTCGAAACGCCTCCTCTTCAGCTTTCTTTTCAGGCGCGGGAACAAGAAGAATTTCGGAGGGGACAGGTCTGGGCTGTAGGGAGGGTGGGGAAGGACCGGAACCCCCATCTTGGCCAATGCAGAGGTGCAGAGGAAGGCGGTGTGCGCCGGCGCATTGTCGTGATGAACGGTGCAATTGTTGACGAGGTCAGGCCGAACCCGGGCGACGCGGTTTTTCAAGCCGAAGGAGCACTTCTTTGTAAAATGCCGCATTTACAGTGCTTCCTGGAGATACAAACTGCTTAGCTTTACGCAAAATTTGATGGAGTAACGTTGCTCCAACGATCGCTGCATTTTCGCCAATGCAAAATCCTAATACACTTTTAAAACAGCTTTCACGCGCGGAGCGATGTTGACTGCAGCGCTGTTGCCAGCGAACTGGGACCGGTTTCTAGTGGCTTCCCCTTCCACTAGAAACCGATCATTTTCCTCCACCAGCCGATTCGGTTGATCGCTTGGCAGACGCTCCGCGCAGGAAGGCTCATTACTTTTCAATCAAACCCTGTAGTTAAATTAACACTGAAAAATGTTCCCTTAGTAACTGCTATTCTGGCGCATAGTAACGCCTAAAAGGCATTATACACCTTTATGTGGTGAAACACGTCCATTTTCTCTTGTTGTTGAAGATGCAATTTGAAATTTTATACTTAACTAGCAAACCCGGCCCCCTTCGCTGGGCACACTAAAATAGAATAGATATGGTTTAGAACAGAAAATATATGGTTTTTATATTATTTATTTCTTTATTCTTTATTCAAGCGCTTTGGCATAAACAATATTTTTTGTTTTTCTATTTGTTTTTGAGTAAATATAAAATATAAATTGAAAATCTGGAAAAAAGAAGATTGTTTTTAAATTTCAAATCAACGCATATGAATAACTAAGAAACAATCGTCTTTTTTCCTGATCATCCATGAATTTTTCGTTTCAATTTATATGCTTTATGCATTTGCATTGGAGCTTTTTTAACCATTATCCATTTATATTTTTCAAAGAAAAAAAAAACGAAAAAAATTGTTTTTTCCACGAACACATAATTTCATTCGGATTTCACAATAAATTCTCAAATTTCGTAAGAAATTATTCACTGTTCCAAAATCCACTCCAAAAAAATTCTCAAACAATTTTTACATGTTGCACTTACGTTTTTTCCTTATGGCATCCAAATCAGAAAGAAATATTGACACATTGTAACTCACACTGTCAATTTGACAGTTCAGTTCCGCCCCAAGCGTTAAAAAAGTAAGCGACATTATGGCTGGCTCAAAAGAACGCTGTACCCGTTGCCACTGCTCCGAATTACAACCAAACTTTACGAAACCCATCTTCAATACCTCCTTAACAATGTGTGTAAGTTTGGTTTAATTCGGTGCAAAGACACGGCGGGTCCACGTTTTGGCATATATTTCCAGACCCTAGTCATCAATAGGTATGAAAATTACCCCGTATTAAAGCACTTATCAACAGCTTTCATTTGATACCCATATTGTACATACACAACCAAAGGTTACCCGGGTCCACGTTTTGACCTATGTATATCTCGAGACCCCAGTCACGTAGCGGCATGAAAAATACTCTGTGCTAAGGCATTCACCAACAGCTTCAATTTGATATTCATATTGTACAAACACATTCTAGGCTCCACGTTTTGGTCTCTATCTCGAGACCCTAGTCACGGAGTGGCATGAAAAATACTCTGAACTAAAGCATTCACCAACAGCTTCCATTTGATACGCATATTGTACATACACGTCCGAAGGTTACCCGGGTCCACGTTTTGACCTATATCTCGAGACCCTATCTACCAATAGGTATTCAAACTATACGGAAACCATCTTCAATACCTACTTAACAATGTGTGTAAGTTTGGTTTAATTCGGTTCAAAGACACGGCGGGTCCACGTTTTGGCATATATTTCGAGACCCTAGTCATCAATAGGTATGAAAATTACCCCGTATTAAAGCACTTATCAACAGCTTTCATTTAATATCCATATTGTACAAACACATTCTAGGGTCCACGTTTTGGTCTCTATTTCGAGACCCTAGTCACGGAGCGGATGGAAATACTCTGAACTAAAGCATTCACCAACAGCTTCCATTTGATACCCATATTGTACATACACATCCGAAGGTTACCCGGGTTCACGTTTTGACCTATATCTCGAGACCCTATCTACCAATAGGTATCCAAACTATACGGAAACCATCTTCAATACCTCCTTAACAATGTGTGTAAGTTTGGTTTAATTCGGTGCAAAGACACGGTGGGTCCACGTTTTGGCATATATTTCCAGACCCTAGTCATCAAAAGGTATGAAAATTACCCCGCATTAAAGCACTTATCAACAGCTTTCATTTAATACCCATATTGTACATACACAACCAAAGGTTACCCGGGTCCACGTTTTGACCTATATCTCGAGCCCTATCCACCAATAGGTATCGAAACTATACGGGAACCATCTTCAATACCTTCTTAACAATGTGTGTAAGTTTGGTTTAATTCGATGCAGACACGGCCGGTTAGTGAACACACACAAAAAGTTGACTTTATTTTATATATAAGATTTTTTTCAGTTTGTGTCCGAAAAATCCAAATATCTTACGGAACCCTATTTTTTTCCAAAATAAAATGTAATCCATGTTACTCGTGGATAATGTAGTTTTCGAATGGTGAAAGAATTTTTAAAATCGGTCCAGTAGTTTTTGAGCCTATTCGTTACAAACAAACAAACAAACAAACAAAGTTTTCCTCTTTATAATATTAGTATAGATTTGTGTTCCCAACGTGTATTATATGTACCTGTTAACTCCTAGACAGATATGCAGCACAACCCGTTGAGTTCTGACAGTTTTTTAAGGGGGTGGTAGGGTTTAGCGCTAAAAAAAAACACTTTTTTTTTAATTTTTTATAGAAATATGGCTTAAGATACTTTAATAAAATCAGTTGCATGTTATTGTACATCTTTTCAATAAGTTTTTAAAAAATATTAATAATAAAATATTGAAAAATAAGCCCATGACAGAGTTTTTTTTGGAGATATGTTTTTCGAGAGGTGCTCTGCGGTGCCAATCGGCATTCGTCGTAGAATCATCTGAAACTAAAAAAGTCGAATTTTTCAGTTAAAGTATGACGTAATGCTCCCCCCCCCCCCCCCCCCCCCATTAATAAAATTTTTTTTTTTCATTTTTGTAGTTTTGGTGGCAAAAAAACGTAAAACGAGCATTTTTGGCGAAAAATTTCGGCATATTGTAAGTGAAAAACAACCTTAAAAAAAAAAAAATGAAAAAAAAAACAGTGTAGGGGGGAGGTATTTTTGATTTAGAAAACGTGTGCCAAATTTGAAAAGAATCGGTTGAATAGTTTCGGAGTTGTGATTGGCACCGACTTTTAAGAAGTCGTTTCGGGAAAAACGCGTTTGAAAAAATGACTCTGAAAAATTATCGATGCTCCGCATTCAAGGTAGAGTGTCTACAAAGGCTATAACTTTGAGAGTTCTGCTCCGATCCACTTAAAATTTTGACACAACATTCTTGATGATGAGTGAAGAAAAAAAATTTCGATTTTGTGACCCTACCCCCCGCCCCCCTTAATTTGCTCTAAAATAGCTTTTTCGTTGCTGCCTTATTATTTTTTGTTTACTAACGTAAAAAAAACCCCGCGTACAGTGGCCTCAACAAAAATGCGACATGTGACCTTAAACTAAATAAACAGCGAATAAACAACAAAGTTTACAAGTGACGACATTCTCAGCGCAACGACACAATCAATTCACAGATAACAGCAGTGCAACTATAAACTAAAAATAGTGACATCGTAAACAAATATCTTAGTTTGACAAAACGTTTAGTGGAATGCGGCACGCTAATTGCTTTGTTTGCACGCCAGCGGTTGCCATTTGGTGGCTGGTGCATGGTTTGGGCCTTGCAAATATATGTACATATCAGCTTTAGTTAATGAAGCATCGCTTATAGATATTGTGAGAAAAAATGGACAGTGACTTTACTGTTCTTTACCTGCAAACTGTCGTAAGGTTGTTTTAAAACTTAAACGGATTAACTTCAACGTACAACAGTGCGTGTGAGGCATTTCAAAATTTAAGCGATAGATTGCTGTAATATAACCTGCAAAGTGTGTGAAGTCATTGATTTGTAACCTTCTCAGATAACATATGCCATTACCGCAGAAAAAACTATGTAGCTGTGTTCACCACCTTGAGCAAAAAGTTGACGGACTACATTCGGAAAATTCCAAAGAAAAATTCATTACTCAAAAGCGATATTATCGCCTTCAAAGTGGTGCTCATCAGCTGCAACGCATCTATGCCAGCCTTTGATCCAGCTCTCGAAACATTTCTGGATCTCTATTTTCGGTATAGCCATTAGAGCCGTGTTCGATTTTTCCATTACTTCCTTTCGACTGTTGAAGTGCGATCCCCGTAGTGGGTTTTTAATTCAATTAAACAGAAAAAAGCGCAGGGAGTCATATCAAGTGAATTCGATGGCTGTTGGATGGTATTCATTTTGTTCTTGGCGAAAAATTCACGGATAATGATGGTACAGTACGACGGTGCGTTATCATTGTGCAAAATAACCGAGTTCTTTTCCCATAAATCCTTTCTATTTTACGTCTCATAACGCCCAAATATCAGTCCTTATTAACTGTTCGACCTTCTGGCATATATTCGTGCTGTACAATACCATTTCAGTCCTTAAAATCCCTGACTGAAAACGACGTGGTTTGAGCAGTACTCTCTTTAATGGAGGGAGTTAGATCTTTCAGCCAGATTCCGCTTTAGCTCATAAAGCAAAAAACACCCGACAGTGGTTAAAAAACAATATTTCTGGCTCCATAGCCGCACAAGATTGACCGTCTGGAAGTCCAAATCTGAATCCATCGGACTATTAGCAGATTGGCTGATTTAGAGAAAACACTTGCTCCGACTCCTGATTCCATCTTGGAAGCGTCAGTGAACACAGAGGTGCAAGCTTCGATGCAGACTTTCCCCTCGATCCAATTCTGCATATTTGGAAGGATTGCCCTAGCACGACGCTCAAGCTCTAGTTTGCGGATAGAGAGATCTGTTCGAAGCTCGGAGAAATACGATATTAACTGCCCGAAAATGCTACCATGCCCCTTGAGAGATTGCCGCCAGAGGCAAACCTCCTTTAACCTGATTGCACTTTGAGCTGCGATGGAAATAACGTAAAAGTCGATGGGAAGTAAGCGCAAAACGACATTCAGGGCAGCACTGAGTCAAGTTTTATATTTTCCGGTGATACCAATGAATGCAGTCCTTTGCATCCTCTCCAGTTTAGTAATATTTTAGCCCTTCCGAAGAGCTTACCACCAAACCAGACATCCATACGTTAAAATTGGCAAAACCACTGCGTTGTACATCCACAGCACGACCTGTGGCTTGAGCTCCCATTTTTTACCGAACATACATAGATTTGCAGGAGTAGAAGGCTATACTGGCTACTTCTTTACCCGATTTTCAATGCGTAGCTTCCAATGGAGATATAAAAATGTTTGTATATTTTATACAATGTATTGCGTGTGCTTAATTAAAAGAGAAAATATATCATCTATACTTCTATACTATAATCTATACTAATATTATAAAGAGGAAAACTTTGTTTGTTTGTAATGAATAGGCTCAAAAACTACTGGACCGATTTTAAAAATTCTTTCACCATTCGAAAGCTACATCATCCACGAGTAACATGGATTATATTTTATTTTGGAAATAGGGATGGATGGATATCAAATGAAAGCTGTTGATAAGTGCTTTAATACGGGGTAATTTTCATACCTATTGATGACTAGGGTCTCGAAATATATGCCAAAACGTGGACCCGCCGTGTCTTTGCACCGAATTAAAGTATTGTTAGGTAAGTATTGAAAATGGGTTTCGTAAAGTTTGGTTGTAATTCGGAGCACTGGCAACGGCTACAGCGTTCTTTTGAACCAGCCATAATGTCGCTTACTTTTTTAACGCTTGGGGCGGAACTGAACTGTCAAATTGACAGTGTGAGTTACAATGTGTCAATATTTCTTTCTGATTTGGATGCCATAAGGAAAAACGTAAGTGCAACATGTAAAAATTGTTTGTGCATTTTTTTGGAGTGGATTTTGGAACAGTGAATAATTTCTTACGTAGTTTGAGAATTTAATGTGAAATCCGAATGAAATTATGTGTTCGTGGAAAAAAAATTTTTTTTCGTTATTTTGTTTTGAAAAATATAAATGGATAATGGTTAAAAAAGCTCCATTGCTTAATAAAACACATAAATTGAAACGAAAAATTCATGTATGATCAGGAAAAAAGACGATTGTTTATTCATATGCGTTGATTTGAAATTTAAAAACAATCTTCTTTTTTCCTGATTTTCAATTTATATTTTATATTTACTCAAAAACAAATAGAAAAACAAAAAATATTGTTTTTGCCAAAGCGCTTGAATAAAGACTAAAGAAATAAATAATATGAAAATCATATATTTTCTGTTCTAAACCATATCTATTCTATTTTAGTGTGCCCATCGAAGGGGGCCAGGTTTGCTGGTATATAAATACTTTTGCATTTGCTCGTTGACTCGCAGATAACAGATACACAATTTATGCCGACGCCAATAAAAATTGACGGCGCGTATTTGTTAAAAGGCGGCGCGAGTGTCTCCATTTGCCATCAGCTGTTCGGCATGCCGCAATTTGGTTGCAATGCCGTACACTAGACCCAAATGCATTGTTTAACTGATACCGGTTTCAACAAAACCGGTACACAATATTAACAGCCATTACTTTTACTTTTCAATTTTGCATTCAGTGGCAGCTCTGGTACTAGATTTGTTTATAAGCATTTGTCAGTAATATCTAAACTCTTATTTACGTTTAAACTTGGCGATTTCTAGATATTAGAAAAAATGGACAACTCACAAGAAAAGGTGAAATATTTACGTTTTTCATTTGCTAGTCTCTAATGCAAACATTTCTCGTTTTAGTTTACGTGGACCCATAAGTTGACTATGAAACTGATAAAGGAGGCTGAGCAGCGACCATGCCTTTGGCATAAGGAAGATAAACAATATGCGAATAAGATTTACAAAGCTGTCGCCATGGAAGAAATCGCTGAAATAGTTGGTGTGTCAGCTGAGGCTGTGCGCGAGAAATTGAGAAATTTGCGTATAAATTTCATGCAAGTACACAAAAAACAATTGAGAGGCGGCAGTAAAGCTGTCCATCCCCCGAAATGGGAGTTCTACAACGCGCTGCTATTCATGGCGGAACCAACTGGTGCTTCACCGGCGGCTTCACCCAAGTTGACCCCGCTAAGAGTGTCAAAGCGCAAGTTAGACCACGATGAAACAACAACAACATTAGACCCTCTAAGTGACGAGCTAAACATAACTCAAGACCACTCAATTGTATTCAAAGGTTCTAACGAATCCTGCGGTGAAAATATAAGCAGCGTAAAAGGATCAAGCGAAAAGTGTAACGAATATATAAGCGGTGGGAAAGGATCGAACGAGAAGTTTGGCGAATATATAACGGCTAGCCTTAATAGTCTTGACGATGTGCGAATCGTCAAGCGAACTAAAGCAAGAATTCAGCTGCTAGTTTCTGAAGCAATGACGGAGCATGCCATGCTGAAACTGGCTGAATGCGAATCCACTGCGGAGTTTTAATGTTCCTCCGTACCGCATGGCTAGGCGGGAATGCAGAATAATTTTTATTTTATGTACATATTTACTTATTTGAACTGATAGATTTAAGTTGCTTAGAAATAATGAATTGTATAAAGTACGATCAAAAGAGAGTAGTGCCTAAAATAGGCATGCAATTAGTATTGTCTCTGTGTGTTCTGTGTTTTTATGAATGGCCTTTTTTGTTTTTTATAAATTTCACTACATGCCGCTGGTGGCCGCGATAATTTCTTCAACGGCCAATAAAGTCTTAATATTGAAAACAAAAAAGGTTTAAAATAAAGTATTTTAGCATTAAAGAGCGTTCGTACAGAAATTACCCTACTTTAGGTATTTCGTCAGAGAATTTCAAATCAAGAAATTATATGCAAGTTTAGGAGGCAGTACAAAATGGATCACAAATCGAAATTTGTTTTCTTCACTCATCTTATAGTAAATCATTTCAAGAATGTTGTCAAAATTTTAAGGGGATCGGAGCAGAACTCTCAAAGTTATAGCCTTTGTAGGCACTCTACCTCGAATGCGGAGCATAGATAATTTCTCAGAGTCATTTTTTCAAACGCGTTTTTCCCGAAATGACTTCTTAAAAGTCGGTGCCAATCACAACTCCGAAACTATTCAACCGATTCTTTTCAAATTTCTGTTTTTTTTTTATTTTTTTTTTTTTAAGGTTGTTTTTCACTTACAAATATGGCGAAATTTTTTGCCAAAAATGCTCGTTTTACGTTTTTTTGCCACCAAAACTACAAAAATGAAAAAAAAATAAAATTTTATTAATGTAGGGGGGAGCATTACGTCATACTTTAACTGAAAAATTCGACTTTTTTAGTTTCAGATGATTCTACGACGAATGCCGATTGGCACCGCAGAGCACCTCTCGAAAAACATATCTCCAAAAAAACTCTGTCATGGGCTTATTTGTCAATATTTTATTATTAATATTTTTTAAAAACTTATTGAAAAGATGTACAATAACATGCAACTGATTTTATTAAAGTATCTTAAGCCATATTTCTGTAAAAAATTCAAAAAAAAGTGTTTTTTTTTATCGCTAAACCCTACCCCCCCCTTAAGGACATCGTACTAATATTATTTTAATCATTATATCATTTAGTTTTCAGGTATTTATTATGTTATGAATTTTATTTGTATAACCTCTTATATACAGTTAGAATTTTCAAAAATCGATTTTTTTCCTTAATGTATGTACATATATTTAAGAATACACACAAAAAATTGAATATCATTCCGGTGAATATTTCAAAGTTACACGCAAATTTGAGAAGGCGTTTCAGACTGCTTGAAAGTATAAGAAAGTACTTTAAATGCGTTTTCCTCTAAATGGTGTTTTCAAAGTCGGTGACCAACATTACTCGTAAACGGCTAAACCGATTAGTCTCAAATTTTAATACGAGCTTCTTAAATATATTTTTTAGTAATTAAACGAAGATTTTTTCTCACCCAAAAAAAATTTTTTTTTATAAACAATTCAAGGCCGAAATTCAGGACAAAAACGATTTTTTTTTGAGAAACCGCCATTTTGTCAAAAAAAAAGTTTATTCCTTCGAATAATTACTAGAGTTAACATTACTTTAACAAAATCTGTTTGGTTTTCTAATTTCAGAGGATCGAGTTCAGAGATATAGTGGTCATCGCAAAACGTTTTTTTTTTAAGAGAAGCTCCCGGAGATCAGCTGTAGCTCCTTTCCAAATGAATATTTTTACTAATAAGTCTTAAAATACAGGGATAAACGCTAAAAAAACACTTTTTTCATGTATTTATTGTAGCGAAACGGTTCAAGTCAGTTTATTAAAAGTTGTTGCATATTATAAAGTAATATTTCAAGAATATTTGATAAAATTTTCATGTAAAAATATTGCAAAATGAGCGAATGAGAGCACATTTACGTAGACGTCTTTTCAAAAATACATTTTGCAGCAGTCAGCATATCTCAGCGTAGAATCATCTGAAATCAAAAAAATCGAATAATTTAGTTAAAGTATGAGTTAAACTTCCCCCCAACGTTTATTTTGACGATTTATTTTCATTTTCAGCCATTTGGTAGTCGTTTGAAGTAAAAAGTGATTTTTGACGAAAAAATGCCGCCATTTTGTAGGTGTAAAACCACCTTAATATAAAAAAAAATGGCGAAAAATGGGCGAAATGGGGGGAGGTTTTTTATATGTAAAATATGTGTGCATAATTTCAAAAGGTACGGTTGAGTAGTTTTCAAATGCCAATGACTACGCACTTAAAAAAAAAAGGTTCGAGAAAACCGCGTTTAAAGTTTGTAACGGACTACGCGCGCAACTGCTGCGTCTCGGCAGATGTTTGAGGCGGCTCGGCTTTATGCTCTATAACTTAAAAAGTTTTGCTCGGATTGACTTAAAATTTTAACACGGTATTTTTGAAATGTTTTACTACAATAACATGCAAAAAAAAAAAATCGATTTTTATTTTTTTTATAAACAATTTGAGGCCGCAATTTAGGTCAAAAATCGATTTTTTTTGAGAAACCGCCACTTTGTCAGAAAAAAAACTTATTCCGTCGATTAATTACTAGATTTTACATTACTTTAACGGAATCTGTTTGGTTTTCTAATTTCAGAGGATCGAGTTCAGAGATATAGTGGTCATCGCAAAACGTTTTTTTTGAGAGAAGCTCCCGGAGATCAGCTGTAGCTCCTTTCCAAATGAATATTTTTATTAATAAGAAGTCTTAAAATACAGTTTAACGATAACATAATATGTGCACAGATTTTTAGATCAGTAAATTTAAAAGTT
The DNA here is from genome assembly GCF_027943255.1 of Anastrepha obliqua. Taxonomy (NCBI): domain Eukaryota; kingdom Metazoa; phylum Arthropoda; class Insecta; order Diptera; family Tephritidae; genus Anastrepha; species Anastrepha obliqua. Next base: position 106,888,884 of record NC_072894.1, on the reverse strand, counting down.
TTCTCAGAAAAAATTCTGGAAATTTTTTGGCCTTCTAACTGTATATAACCCCTTAAGGTAGTCTGATATGCGAAAATTGTTTGTCCAACTTTATTTTTAATTGAATCAAATTGACTAAAAAGTATAAAACAAAATTATCTTATTTTTATTATTATTATTTTACTTATATTTTTTGCTTTGGCTTTCTTTTGGGTATACAAGGTGGCGTAAAATTAAGGGGGGAAGCTGGTCTAGAGCGCAAAAAATGGGCATATTTTATGAATTTATTTTGACTCAACAAAGGAATCAATCGAAAATCTGTGAAATAGGTTTAGTAATATAGCTTTCATGGTACAAATACAAAATTTTTCGTCTGAATTAATTTCAAAATGGCCGCTGTCCAGCAGTTCTCCTAAGGCGCCTTTTTTTCTAGTGGGTCCATTGCCGAAGACGTAAACTCCTTAATTTTTGTCCTGGATCAAAAAATAAAATTCTTTTAGTTTCTATATAACAACAGAAAGAGACGTACGTAGGATTTTTTCGATATTTTGTTTTTTCGCGAAATGGTGCACGTTTGAACAAAAAGTTACAATTTTCACTATAAAGAACTGTTGAAATTGTTGATTAAAAAAAAACTATGTAATATAAATAAAAAATCCTACGTACGTCTCCGGAGAAAGGTATTTCGAATGTATTGTCAAAATTTCGTAAGAATCGGTAAAGATTTGTTCGAGTTATGTCTTCGGCCAGTTTAAAAAAAGTGATTTCGAGAAAAACGCGTTTAAAATTGTAAGTAGCGTTCGGGGCATACCTGCGAGGCACTGCCGTCGAATGAAAAATTTGGGCATTTAGACATTTTTGCTGGCATCCCTCATTTGGTATATTATTTCTAAGACCCTAAAGCACCTTTTAAGACAAAAAACAATTTTTCGATTTTTTCAAAATTCTAGACCCCCCTTAAGCACACCATTGGAAGTTTTATAATTTTTGCAAATGGCGCATATGTCGATCATCTTTCAGTTGTAAACTAGGCAGCTGCAGTATACAAACAGACAAGTAATGGAAGCGTGCAAAGACCAAAAAGAGTATCATCACTCAAAATAAATTATTTTATTCAATAAAAATGGTATTCAAAAACAAAACTGGACTATTAATTTTGCACCACTATTTTAACAGTAGCTGTACGAGTATTTTAAATGCATCTTGGAGACTCGAAATATCTGATACAGCAAACCCAGCTGGATACTTATCCAAAGCCACGTAATTATGATATCCATCATCTTACCCGTTTTTTCAGGTGTCCTGTATTCCAAAATGATCCAAATGAGTATTAGTTCGCTCAGTCTGGATATTCAGATTATTTGTATTTACGCCGGAATTTACTGCTATGAACGCTACATTTTTAAGACATGACTCAAAACTTTCTACTTAAAAATTTTTTTTCGTTACTCGGAGTGCACAGACGCAGGTGTATGAATATACTTAAATCTCCGAAACCCTTTTAAGCCAGTCCAATGATAACATATCGAGCGGTTGCTTGGGCATCGAGAGCCGCTGTCTCAACAATGCGGGCACTGCGAACCAGCGCTTAGTGTGCGTGTGCATCACGGGAGCAATGCGGACCTGCCTCACAGCTGGGATGGAGGTGATGCTCGAGCTGACACCGCTTCATATAGTTATCCAGCAATCAGTCAAGCGTATCCTGTTAAATAATACTAGTGAAGGCTTCGGTAAAGGAAAAGTGATATCATCTAAGAAGATGGAATTGCTGAGTCTGGATTTCCCACTCATCCAGCTACTCACAGATGATATCACTAAAGGCATTAAATTCGAAAAGAAGTGCAGAATTTGAAAAGTAGAAGAAGTAAACTACAGGAGTGTATGCTGCCCTGGTACATGGCTCGAAGTCACCAGAAGACATAAGCGTTGGAATATATGGTCCCAAAACCAAGCGTTCTGTGATGATGGGTAATTTTCCAAGCATCTTCTAATTGGAGGTGTATGCCCTCTGTCTATGTGCAGATATTAACTTAGACAGGAATTTCCGGAGTGAGCGAATTGCCATTTTGAGTGACAGTCAAGCGGCACTTAAGGCTTACCCATCCTGTGAAATTAAGTCCTCACCAGTCCGAGAAACTCTGATTGTTAGGTACGCACAATTGCATCCGGCAAATTTGAGTCCCAGGACGCAGTGGTATAACTGAAAACGAGAGGTTGCGCCCTCGCCATTAATAGAAACCGAGGCCTTATTTGCTATGGGACAATACCCCATCAAGAAAAAGCTTAGGAGTGAAGCGCTTCAACTAAGGGAGGTTACCTGACACCAAACTGTGGGTCTACGCCAGGCGAAATCTTTGCTGGGAGAGGGTACAACCAAAAGAGGTTCAAAAGTCTCCTATCCCCAAGGATAAACTTAGAATGCTTACGGGCATTCTCCAGGCCATCGTAGATTGCGTAGTCGTCTGCACTGGATCAGGATATGGTTCACCGACTCTTGTTGTTTCTGTGACCAAACCCAGTAGACTCCAATGCACCTTCAGCTTGAATGCAGCGCGCCGAAGGTTGAGACATCTCGGCCATTTGCATCTGGATGAAAGGCACATACGCTCAGTCCAACCCAGCTCTATCTTAAGTTTAATAAAGGAACTGGGTGTGGATGAGGTACTGTGATGAGAAGAGGGCACAAAAGATCATGAGGTCGAAGTGCAACCCTCCAATAAATCTAAATTTAAAGTCTATTGCTATAATTATTATGAGCCTCCTTAATGGAATCAGAGAATTTCTCTGAGCCCAACTTCTTTAATAAATTTTGGCACTTGTCCTATTTTATTGAGTTGTATTTCTTCCTATAGTAAAACATGTTTACCCCGGTGTTGGTCCGGCTATGTACCAGCGCTGGGCATGACGCCGGCACCTGTTTTTTTCCGTACGGAACCTGCAAGTTCCATTGGAGTGTATTCCCAGGTTAGTAAGAAGAGAATTCAATAGACACTGCCCTGTTAGAATTCCTGGGATGATCCCAAATTTATTTTTATCTAATACCACACAATTTTTAAATATTCTTCTTTTTCTTAATTGGCGCGATAAGCGCTTACTCGATTTTGCCCGAGTTTAAAAAAGCGCGTCAGCCGTTCATTTTCGTGCTAACCAGTACCAGTTGGACACACCAAGTGAAGCCAAGTCCTTTTCCACCTGATTTTCCAACGAAGAGGAGACCTTCCTCTTCCTCTGCTACCACCAGATGATACCACATCGAATACTTTCAGAGCCGGAGTATTTGTATCCATTCCGCCGACATGAGCCAGCCAACGAAGTCACTTTTTTGTTTTTTTTTTTTTGGTGGGTAGGGCTTAAAATGCTTTCGCACTTACAGCGATCGTCGTCAACTGCGCCGAATGGTGTAGCCACTAAAACAATCCCTCCTCCTCTTCTTAGGAGACTCCCTTTCCGGAACTACTTTGCATTATTTTGGGAAGGCCCAGAACGATGCCCATTAAATGGACCAATACTCTCCACCGACGTCTGGGTTCACCATATTTGTAGACAGTTTCATTCTATAGGCTCATCTTCTAATATCTCTGCGTCATCATTCCAGTGGTATGTGTGGCATGCTCCTAGGCTCCTCTCACATGGACGTATGGATGTTATACGTTATCGAGGTTTCTTTTGCATATGCCGCAAAACAGAAACATCGGAAGATGAATCCACTCGATCTTTATTCGCTACACTATGTCTATGTCATCGTAAAGCTCATATAGCTCATTATTCTATCGTCTGCGATATTCGCCGTTGCCAACGTGCAAAGGTCCAAAAATCTTCCGCAGAATCTTTCCCTCAAACGCTGCAAGGGACGCCTCATCGGATGTTGTCGTCGTCGAAGCTTCTGCGCCATACGCTAGGACAGGCATGATGGGAGCCTTATAGAGTGTTGAGAGAGAACTTTACTACTCAACCTCTCGTTGAGAGAGAACTTTACTAATCAATTGCCTACTTAGTCTAAAGAAGCACTTGTTGTCAAGAGAGATCCTACGTTGAACTTTAAGGCTGGCATTATTTTCGGTGTTAATGCTGATTCCAAGATAAACGAATCTTTAAATCGGTTTAGGTTAATCCTACCTATCATTGATTTTGATTGCGAGTGAGGGGGAAAGAAGATCTGCTTTGCAATAGCCTCCAGTGGCATTGGAGATTAATGACCATCCCAGTCACTCATATACCATAATGGCTTGACATCTCCAACATGGGTGGCCTTGATAGTATGCCTAAGCCGATCAACGGTAAAGCCCAGCTCTTCATAGATGTACTCACGCCCAACCATCAATCGTCAAGGTTTAGGTACCAAGGGTAAGCTCTCTTAGTCTACTTTTATCGATAGTTGGTTCACGCTTATATACGTAGAGCTTGTTTCGGATAAGTAAAGTCCTACTTCAAGGCCACAGTAGGCGGTTAGAGCGGTCAGGTTTTGCTGCTTAATTTTCTCACATACAATTTTCTGCCAAAGCAACTCACTGCTTTTTGCTGCCGTCAAATATACCACAGAATTCTTCGCTTTAAGTATTTTTTCACACATACGAAAATTGCCCTATTATAGTTGTTGTTGTTGCTGTTAGTTGTGGTTATAATTCATGACATTTGCATTGAATTGACTTTACACTAATTTTCAGTTTGTTGCTGTTGTTGCCCGGTTTTTGCTTGTAAACATACATACATACATACGAGTATTTATGTGTTCGCGCAACCTCGAGCTCGCCTGCCAAGTCTAAACAATTACTTTATTTCTTTTGGCAGGAGCAATAAAACTTGTGTACGAGTATGAGTGCAACAACAATAATGGCTGCTACTGAAAATAATATTTACTTTAGTTAATTTTACGGTCACTTGTATTGTTTTTGTTTTTAAGTTTTGTTGTAGTTTATTCTCAGCAAATATTGTGAGTCTTAATTTTCGGGTAAATGTGTAAGTAAGGAATTAAGTTCAACACAAAGTCATGTGATCTTGAGAGGTATGCGACATCAGCAAAGTGATGCTGCGGATATGCGGAATCAAGAGGAAGACATACCCAAATGGACACAGCAAATATGCTGATATTGGGTTTACAGTCGTAGGACCCTTGCACTGTTACTATGAATCTGATTCATAGAGTTAGAGATCAAAGTGGAAGACTTTACTTCTACATAGCTGTTCTTCTCCTCACTGGTAGAAGTTTGAAAGGCTTAAAATGATTAGAATGTTTACAAATTTTGGGTATGGGAATAAGTTTCCGTCCTTTCTCAGCCAAAGTTACGAATTATTTAAACAATTAAATAATACTTGAAATTATATGAAGAATGCGCCATTGGAAGCTACAACTTTACTCCGTCTTTCCGGCAGCATACGGATTCCTCTGATGAAAAATTCGAGTTCTTTTGATTTGATCCATTCATTGAGCCAGTTTGCGATGCTCTCGTAAGAAGTGAGCCGCTCTCCATTAAGGGCTGACTGCATTGATCGGAACAGATGGTAATCCGAAGTTGTAATGTCTGGGGAGTTCGGCGGGTGGGGCAAGATTTCCCAATTCAGTTCCTCTAAATATTTCTGAACCGATTTAGCAACGTGTGGCCTGACGACGTCATGCAGCAAAATCAGTTTGTCATGTCTATCGTCCAAATCCGGCCGCTTTTCTTTGAGGGCTCAATTTAAACGCATTAGCTGCAGTCGGTAACGATCGCCAGTGATGGTTTCAGATGGTTTAAGTAGTTCATAATAGATGACACCACCAGATGCACAACGTGACTTTTGAATATATGCAACTTATTCCCATACCCAACACTTTGTGAGTGAAGCAGCTTCGATTAAGGCATTGGAATCCAACATTACTCAAGTTATTTACGAGATACCGACCGACCGACCGAAGTCCTCCAGCGAGCTATTCAATATTGGTGTTTACGAATGGCCGAATGGCGGCGCAGTTGTGGCCAACATTTGAAAGGAATTATCTTGATAAAATAAATGTCATGACTGGTGATACACAAAAATAATAAAGATTGCCTAATCAATTTGAATTTTCGTTATTTTTTCAATTTAAAATCCGATACCTCTAAATTGATCACCCTTTATATGCGTAGAAAGTGCGAGTTTGGTGCTGATTTAGAAGTGGTGTTACCTTTAGACTACTTCTTCCGTAAGAGTTCTGCAGCTTGCCGAATTTTTGTGAGCCATAATTGAACGGATGAGCTGTGAAGTACTTCGGCTGCAGTGAAATGGGAAGCAGAGCGGTACAGTTCATTCCACAAACGATTGTTTGTTTGCCGAATTCGGTAGTGTTATCAGCCGCCTTGGTGCTATAATTTTCGCGCCTCGGATCTCCGATCTAACCACTTTAAAATTTTCTTGTAAGATTCCCTGAAATATCGAAGTTATAAGTGTAATTTAAAAACGATTCAGGTCAATAAAGCGAGTGTCGTGCGAATCTTTGGCCGTGAGATACAAGCCAAAAACCATCTATTTGATCAAGAGAAATTTGGTTTTTAGAATACCTTACAACAAAATTAGTTGAGACAGTCATTTCCATAAAGCGCTTTTGAATAAAGCAATACCTTAAAAAAAGACTTTTATTTTTAGAAATAAAGGTTTGTTTTACTCGTTTATAATGCAAGAAATATATAGGTATATTGGATGGCTCGAAGTTGGATGGAAGAGTTGGTAAGAGAGTATTCTGCGAGGAATTCCCCGTTAAGCCCAAATTTAGGCTTCCGCACCACTGTAGTGTTTTCCAAGCAATTAAGAAACAGTAGATTGGTTGCTTACTTTTGTAATTACTGTAAAGGGCGTAAATATCTACTCCGACAACCAAGAGTTAATAAGGGCCTTAGGCTTTCTTGTTTGTGCGTTCGAAATTAGTCGGCGAATGCCTGACTTCTCTCTCAACTGAATGAACGAACGGCTCCGTGGATACAGTTTCATCGCAAAATTAGAGGATTGCGGGTCCCCTGAGAACTTGTAGCCTACTCATGGAAATATGGGACTTGCGTCAACTCAGCGAACGCTGGGCTAGTGCGCAAACGTGCAAAGTCGCGAGATCCTTCTAGCCACGTGTAGATCGGCGGCACTCGAGGAATCTTCTAAGGCTAATAAATTCGCAGCTATCGAATTTCGTGGGTATCCTTACCGGAAATTGTCCGTTAGGTGTCCAGGTGGTGAGACTTAGGATTGCTTCAAACTGTCTGGATGATGAGGTGGAATAAACTCAGCACCTTCTCCTCAGCTGCCCTGTTTTCTTCGCACAAACATTTATACATCTGAGCTCTTACTTTTTTGCTACACCTGCGGATATTGCGGACTTAAATTTCACACCTGGTGAATTTCATCAGTAGCTTGAAGCGGTTAATGCAAACGCAGTTATCCACTGTTGGTTATCATCCTCTAATCCATAGCCCCTTCTTACTTTTTCCACCTATGATTGGTGCTTTTCCCTCTGTTTTTTTCGCTCTGTTTTTCTCCTCGGCATGGTATCGGCCGCATAGCTGAATGGGTCGGTGCGTGACTATCTTTTCGCCAGCGCGTCAGCTCGAATCTCCGTGCATGAAACAGTAAAATGATAGAAACAGTTTTTGTTTTTATAGCGGTCACCCCTCAGCAGCCATTGGCAAGCCTTCGAGTGTATTTATGCAATGAAAAGGCTCCTCATAAAAATATCACATCATATTTGCCATCCGTAGTCGGCTTAAAGCTGTAGGCTCCTTCATTTGTGGAACAACATGAAGACGCCCATCACAAATGGGAGGAGGAGCTCGGCAAAACACCTAACAGAAGTGTACACGTCAATTATTTTTTATTTTTTTTATTTAAGGTATCAAAATGGATGAATTTTGTATTCTTTGTCCAAGTGGGCTCCCCCGCGTGGGCAGCCATTTATCCTACTCGTTTATAAATAAAATGAATTTATTCTTTCAATAAATATATAAATCGCTAAAAGCTATATTGTTTTGTCACATATACATTTTTAGTTTGAGTAGCATTGCAATAAATTTTAACAAAATCAAAAATCTCCTCATTTCGGGACAGTTCCGGATTCCCGAAACTATTTATTATACAAAATAAGATCCCGGAAGTTTACAACCCTAATACATAGATATATACCTGCGTATGCACACCTACAAATATTTCCGGTTACATATATTTAATTACAACTCCCTTGATGATTCATAAGAATGCCAAAACACAAACAAAAATTCTATCAAAATATCAAATTATGTTTTTATTAAATTTATAGTTTACGTTTAACATTTTAGCATTGCGCATAATTTGTAATTAGCACGAAAATTTATGGCAAAAAAATTCTGTCAAAAAACATTTCCCTTCCACGCACCCAAAATACTTTAAGTGGCAATAATTATCAACTCAAGTACACGCACAAGCGGCCCATGTGGCATGTGTGGCAAGAGGCGTGTGGAGAAAAAAGCAAACGCTTTTATGTATCAATTTGTTCTGTTCGTAATTGGCGTGACAACCTGAACAGTAAGTGGTAATTTGGCTAAATGATTCAATCTGCGTATTTGTCTCAATTTGCAGGTTCGCTTCGCATACAAATACATACGCACATGCATACATACGTACACACAAGTTACATAAGAATGGCCTATTAAGTGGGTGGCAAGATTCTAGGCAATGCCAACTTCTTTGGAGTGGAAACGAAAAATTATTTAGATTGAAAAAAAAACACTATTATTTAATTAAATATGTGGCTCCATATACACACATACATACATACATACATACATACATACATATGTACACATACATATACATATGTGCACATACATATATAATAATAGTGCCTAAGTAAATTATTTTGATTCGCAAAGGCCATTGCCATTAATTGAAATTGTTTAATGTACAGGAAATGTGTTTTTCATTCTGAAAATAAAGTGTCTTTTAAAGTAAATAAAAAAATGTACGAGATTTTTTTTTTTTCAAATAACCTTTTATGACATTAGCTGTGGAATGTAAACTTATTCAAAAGTACGTCGCGCCTTTTGATCAATGGCACGTATTTGGGAGGTTCAGTTGTCGATAATTGTGTCGCATAAATCTAGATGGCGTTCGAAGGTTCCAAGGCTCCAAAGGTAGAAGAGATTTTTTATCTACGGTGCAGCAAAGCGCTTTGATCGTTTCTTCTGTCTCGTGCTAGGTGGCGTCAATTAGATTCATGAAATGCAAGCCAACGCTTCCCTGCTTGATCTTCCCAATAATGAACCACCTTCCTCTTGCTCTGCCATCTTTAGCAGATAGCACATCAAGTATTTTAGAGCTGAAGTGTTTTGTACTCATTGGTAAGATATGACTTAATCAATCTATGCTTGAAATCAAAAATGTACCAGATATCCCCCATACGCCAAGTCTTGGGAATGACCCATTAAAGTAGAATCGACACACACCATTCTTTCGTCGATTTTTAAGCCGCATTCCACAGCACGAAAAGGAGTTGCCTATATACCGCGATGTCTGAAATTGCCATCTCCGCAGGACTAATGCGGCTATGCAAAACGACATTGCTCAGTACCATCAGCGCCGTCAGCATTGGGAAGGACCTCTCCGAGCCGTTTGATACCGCACGAGGGAAAGATCGTGCGAGCCGCAGAACTTAATCGCTCATGCCCAATTGACATTATCGGCCTTAACAAAGGCGCTGTTAGTTCTGCCTTTTCCGAACTGGATAAAGAAGCAAAGCGGATGGGTCTGGTGTGAAAGAAGGCGAAAAAGGACAAAAAGAAGTATAGGGTGGGCCATGTAAAATTTGCTTTTTGAATCGGCTATAAAAAAAAACTAGTCAATATTTTTTGAAACTTTTTTTTTTATTTTGAAGATTGAACATTTTCATTTATGAATAAAAAATAATATCGATCAAATGACTGCCACGACTGGCTTTACAGCGGGCCATTCGATCAACCCAATTTTTAAGAACATTTTCGATTGTTTGGGCTCCAATTTCATGAATGGCAACTTCGATTTCGTGTTTTAAAGCATCAATCGTCTCTGGATGGTTCGCATAGCATTTGTCTTTAACGGCTCCCCACAAAAAAAAGTTCAACGGGCTTCATCACAGCTCCGAGGCGGCCAATTGATATTGGAATTAAAAACGGTAGCCAAAAGTTCGAGTGTAACTTTGGAAGTGTGACAAGTTACACCGTCCTGTTGAAACCAAATGTCGTCCATGTCATCCTCTTCAATTTTTGGAAACAAAAACTCGTTGAGCATCTCACGGTAACGCTCGCCATTTACTGTAACCGCGGAAGAAGTAGAAGACTCACCACTTTGGAAATTTGTTTTCAATATTTCCCAATTTTGTTCAAGCGTATAGCGTCCCATTTCGTAAATGTCAAACCTTTAAGTAAATTAAGAACACATTTGACATGTCATTTGTGTTACCATTCTCAAAAAAATAGGTGGTTCAAAAAGCAAACGCTATATGGCCCACCCTGTACCTCTTGTCGTTAAAAAACAAAAAAATAGTCGGCGCACTCGCGTATCGGAACCCACGTCACTGTTGAGAGTTTGATTTCGACATGTTTATTTCTGTAGGATCATTGATTAATACCGATAATAAATTCAACGGAGAATCTCTCTTACCAACAAGTACAACTTAGGATTAAGTAGGCAATCGAGTAGTAAAGCCCTCTCTCGACGAACAAAACTAACACTTTATAAGGCTCCTATCATGCCTGTCCTATAGTATGGCGCAGAAGTGTGGAGGATGACAACATCCGCTGAAGCGACGCTTGGAGTGTTTGAGAGAAAGATTCTGCGCAAGATTTTTGGATCTTTGCACGTTGGTAATGGCGAATATCGAAGGCGATTGAACAATGAGCTGCATGAGCTTTAAGACGACAAAGAAATATTACAGCCAATAAAGAACCAGCGGCTTCGTTGGATGGGTCATGTCGTCCGAATGGATACAAACGTTCCTTCTTTGAACTTATTTGATGCAGTATTAGCTGGTAGTAGCAGAGGAAGAGGCAGACATCCTTTGCGTTAGAAACATAAGGTGGAGAAGGACTTGGCTTTACTTAGTGAATACAACGTCTTAGTCGAAAGTTTCCCTCGAATACTTCGAGAGCCGTCTCATCGGCTTAAGCGCCTTTCAATAAGGAAATTAAATTTAGGGACTCACAATGTTGTGTTTTGTTCCTCGAGAGAGAGTTTGCTCCTCCGTTGCCTACTTAGCCCAACGTATCAGTTGTTGGGAAGAGAGATTCCACGTTGGATTTCAAGGTGTGATAATTATAGTGCGTAGTTTCGAATCTTCGTGCATGCACATCAAATAATAGAAAAAGTTTTTTCTTAAAACATCTGTCAACCCTCGGAGTCGACTTAAAACATCAAGACGCACACCACAAATAGGAAGAGGAGCTCGGCCAAACACCTAACAGAAGTCTACGCGCCAATTATTTATTTTTATTTAAATGTAGAAATTGTAGATTAACCATGTTGGGGCCTTAAGTATGGATTAATAAGTGCGGATATGAGCACGCGTCTTTCTTAGAACATACGGGTAATAGTTTTAAACTAAATACTCCAGAGTCGAGTTATGCACTGAGTTAATACCCTGCGGTACTCTCTAAAAATTGCTTGCAACAAAAAGTTGATTAAAACCTCGATTGAGATCTCCGTTCGATATTAAGAACGACTGCGATTAATGTAGGGAAGAGACTTCGTCGTCAAGTGTTGTGCTTTACCTCGACGTACAAGCATCTCGTAACAAACTGTAACGAAGTGAGGAACTTCGTCTTTTAAATCTTCGTCTTAATCTCAAGCACGTCAATCTCTAGGCCTTAAATCTCAACCGCAAGGTGGGTAAGAAGAAGTGTATTGCGAAAATTCACGACTAAAATGACGAGAGTTTTGTGGATGCAACCATGACTGTCGTTGATCAACAACCTGCAATAAGCCCGGGGATACTCAACATATGGCCCACGCCTCTGCAGAAGAGAGGATCGTCAGGCAAAAAATCGTTTCCATGAGCGCCTAGAATGCGTTTAAGAACAGTAGGCCCGTTGCGGTATTAAAATGATACCTGGTGGGTTCAGAATAAGTATTTGTAAAAAGTAATTACCGAAATTATGAGAGTTTTACGAAGGCGTGTCGAAAATGTTGTGAACTCGCGCCGCGTCAATGTAAATTTACCTACAAGATGTTGGGATCTGATGCCATTGGATTCTTTTCTATGAGAGTTTTTCAAAGCCAAGTAATAAAAAACTTCTAACTGAAACGTTAAGAATGTCAACGAAATTTTCGTAAAAAATTAGCACTGATCATTTATCTGATCTTTAGCTTATCTGCGCTGCGGTGCCAAGAGGCACCGAAAACATTCGAAGATACTCAACTACAACAATTATTGGATGAACACGCATGCCGAACCCTTGAGGATATGTCTAAAGAGTTGGATGTTGACAAATCAACCGTCGGAAAACGTTTGCACGCGATGGGAATGATCCAGAAAGCAGGTAACTAGTAACTGGGTGTCTCATTAATTGAAGGAGAGGAATATCGAGAGATATTTGGTGACGTGTGAGATGATTCTTGAACGGCAGAAAAGAAAACGTTTTCTGCATCACATCGATGAAAAATGGATCTATTACTGAACTGTTTAAACCATCTGAAACCATCACTGGCGATCACTGGCGATCGGTACCGACGGCAGCTAATGCGTTTGAATTGAGCTCTCAAAGAAAAGCGGCCAGAATGGGACGGTGAACATGACAAACTGATTTTGCTGCATGACAACGCCAGGACACACGTTGCTAAATCGATCCAGAAATATTTAGAAGGACTGAATTGGGAAATCTTGCGGCTCACTTCTTACGAGAGCATCGCAAACTGCCTCAATGAAAAGATCAAATCAAAAGACGAATTTTTCGTCAGAGGAATCTGTATGCTGCCTGAAAAACGGAGTAAAGTTGTAGCTTCCTATGGCGCATACTTCATATAATTTCATGTATTATTTAATTATTGAAATAATTAAGAACTTCCCATACCCAATAGAAACTGGGATTTGGTTTTGCCAAAATAAAAAACAAAAAAATAAAAAAATTGCAATTTTTTTTTTAAATTTGTTTTCAAGATTTAGTCGATGCCAAGCGTGAAGAGACTATAAATTGTTTTACAAAACCTCTGGTAGTTTCTCGTAAACAACTCAAGGCAGCCAGATAATGGACTAAATCGACTACTGTCCTACTGGAGCAAATTCACGATGCACCACTGCGCGAATTCACAAAAATTTTGTTGTCTCTCGTTTTTTACACGCCAACTTTATATTAGCAAAAAATCATAATGATAATTAACATTGCATGCGAAGCTTTTGATTGTTGGTCAATGTTGGCTTAAAGCTTACCAGCTGAGTTACTGAGTTATAAACAACAACAATAAAAAGGCGAAACTGAACTAAAGTAATAAAAGCCACTCAGTATAGGCGTAAGAGAGCCATTAAGAATAAGTCAAGAAAACCTAGCAGCAACTGGTAATAAACTTGCTGACTCTGCAGCAGCAGCAAACGGTAGCAACAACATTTATGTTAAGAATGCTTTTATTTCTCTGCGCTCTTCAACAAGCATTTTATTGGCTTTGATTGTGGCGACATTCGTGGGAGCAGCTACAGCAACAGCAGCCGCTCTAAGCCACAGCATGGGAAAAACAACAACAACAACAGTCACACCTGCGCAACCGCAACAAGTGCCTTACCGCATAATTCCCTTTCAGCTATTTTTTAAAGCTTGTCTTTTTCAATATGGTACCTCAGCTTTAGCTTTTGATTCAAACAACGAACGCCATTGTTGGCGTAACTCATAAAAAACCGCGTTACCAAAGTGTTCCCAATACCAGTTTCGGTAAAGTATTCGCGCTGAGCAGTTCGTTCGATCGTTTGTCTCCGGCTTAGTTGGTTTCCTGCTCCGGTATGCGGTCTTCATGCAATCTCGCATTTCTAGTCTGTTTATGAGGTGCAAAAATTTTTGAATTTCAAAATAAAAACGTAAAATACAATACAAAAAAAAAATACAAAATTGTATAAACAAAAAAATATGCGCGTATAAAAACACGAAAAAGCGAAGATAAGGAGGAAACGAGTTATAAGCGTCCGTAAAAATATTTTGTAATTTTCAACTCTACACTTTCGGCAATTTTCTTGCTATGTATTTGTTTTTATTGTGAAGACGAGTGTTAGTTAACTTTTATTTTGGTTTTAATGCCTTGATAATTAAAAAAAAAACCAAACATTATTTGGGCTTTAATTTATTGCTTAGCTTTGCGCTTATACAAACGTTTGTTGATCAATTCCGTGCGGTGTGGCTGCGATTTACGATCGATCAAAGTTGATATGCCTATGATTTTCGCAATAAAAGTAAGACATAACAATTGAAAAAGAAGTGGAAAGACGCCAAACGTCTGCTGAGATCTATTATTTTGAGTTTCACAAGCACACAGAAGGCGTGATCATCATTAGAACAACAAGCAAAGCAACATTAAGTAGCTGAGAAGAAAACGTAAGAAATACATAGCAACTTTAATTCTGCCTATTGTAAAGGGTAAAACTATTTCCAATAGGAGTGAGGAGTGTTCAGAAAGAAGTCTGCCAAATAATTTAAAATAAAGAATAAACATATTTGTGAAATATTTTATCCTCAGTAAACAGTATTGAAGCTAAATTAAAAAAAAAAAAAATGAATACAAAAAAAATTAAAAAAAAATTTAAAAAAATATTAGAACAAAAATAAAAATAAAAAAAATCTTGCATACTTATTGTATAAAAAAACTAATTTTTTGTTTTTTTTTTGGTTTTTTTATATTTTTATTGCTATACATAAAGGGTTTTCCAATAAGAGGTGCTATTTTGATATTCAAAGAAAAATGCTATTTTTTAATATAAATGATCGTTTTATCGAATGTTTATTTCATTGTAAAGAGGAAAGTAAGCCGTTGATAGTGGAAAATAACATCAGGCAAATGATCACCACGACCACGCTTACAGGACAATATCCTTTTCATGAAGTTTTCCATAACCGAATTGCAAAGTGGCTGCCCTATGTCCTCGATAGCCCTCACGAATTCCGAATTCCGCTTTTGAGGTCTTGAATCGACGCTGGGCTGTTGGCGTAGCCAACGTGGCCCCAGAGAAAAAAGTCACGAGGTGTTAAATCAGAAGATCTCGGTGGCCAATTGTGATCACATCATCGAGAGATAACACGTCCGGAAACTTTTCCCGTCCAAGATCAATGGTTTCGTTGCTTGTGTGACACGTAAGGCCGTCTTGTTGAAAATAAACACGTTGTTCAGATCAATACCATCCAATTCCGGCCATAAAAAATCGCTAGTCATCTCTCGATAGCGCAATCCATTCATTCATAACACCTGATATTGGAAAACCCTTTATATACAATAAGTATACAATTTTGTATTAAATTAAATCTAATTTGCCGTCAAAGTGTTAAATTTACCATGCCTTTTTAAGAAAAAGTAAAGACACATTTTCATTTATTGAGTTACTGAGGTACTGGAAAGCTCAACGGGATCTTCAAGTTAAATCCATTGCTGCTCAGAGCGCTATTAGGTTGAATGAGGAGGCAACTTCCTGTAGGACATAGTAGCATCTTGAAGCAAATGTCCCCTTCCTTCTCTTTTTTCTCTGTACAGACCACTTCCTCCGAAAACTGGGATTTGAGGGTTGTGCTAGGGCTATCTTTCCGGGTAGGAAAAATTGGAAGGAGGGGAGAGTCGACGCGGATATAGGTACTTCTGTTTTCCCTGACGGATCCAAGATGAAATCTGGAGTGGGAGCGGGCGTATTTTCAAGCAGAGGTCTTCGCGATCGTGCGAGCATGCCAGATGCTTAAGGATTGCTTTTGGGAGGGAGACATTAATATTTTTTCTGATAGTCAAGCTGCGATTAAGGCCTTGTCGTTGCTGTAATGCAACTCTCTTCTGGTTAACTCCTGTATGGAGGAATTCAAACGTCTCGAACGTACAGGAAACATTTCTTTTAACTGGGTTCCTGGGAACCGGTTTCAGTTGTTCCTTTCAGACATCGGTGTCACCTTGACCGTTGTTAAAGGGAAACTGTACAATTTCTTTCTCCAAAAAGCGCAAGACAGATGGAGGTTTGTCTCATCGGGTGTTATTTAAAAAAACACTATGGTCGCAATGCGATAGAAACAGGACGTTTCTATGGGAATTATGGGAATTCTCCGCCATTCAATTTCCAAACTCATTGCGGTGTTCACTGGTCACTGGGTGATCGGCACTCATGCGGAGAAGCTTGGACTTCCGTACAACCCCTATTGCAGAAGCTGTGGGGATACTGCAGTGAAAGAGACTGTTGAGCACTTTTTATGCAAATGTCCGACTCTGGCGGATAGACGCTTGAGATTCCTTGGCGCGCCTTTTGGGGATGGCTTGAGGAAATTCTCCAACCTGGATCCCTTTTTTCTCTTCCACTACATCAACGGCATTGGATGACTGTAGATAGTTTTCTCTTCCCAAAATTTTTTCGCAGGTAGTGGCCCACATTGTGATATCAAAACGGCATTTAAGTGTTCCTTGACATATACCTGTGGCACTCTTGCCATCTAACCTACCTACCTACCTACTGAGGTACTGTTTTTGGTTATAACGTTCCTTCCAGTAAATGAGCGATATGAAAAAGACGGTGTCTGAAAAGGTTAGGTTAGGTTAGCCTAGTTGGCAATAAGCCACGCATAGACCTTTTGGTCCCTAGCAATACAAGAAGGAGACCGACCTCTATGAATACTGAAAGTAGACATCATGTAGGATGTCAGCGCTTTTGGCGAATCTAAGGAGAGCTGGGGGATCTGCTTTTGGGACGTCCTCTAGACCCTCAAACAATGGGGCTCTCAGGTATTTTAAGCGCGTGTTTAATAATGCTGGACAAACGAACAGAAGGTTTTCTCAAGTTTCCTCAACATCCTCTCTGCATGTCGGTGCCTGAAAAATTTAATAAAAACAATTTACACCCTGAATGCCTCCTTTCATTGCACGCCCATCAACATGAATTTTAAATTTCACTTCTGGATGCATCACCAATAATAATAAAAAAATTCTCACTCTATTTCAAATTTGACTTACAAAATACGAATACCATTAACTCTGGTTGCATAAAGAGTGGCCTCAAAGAAAAATGTTTCAAATCAGCGCAAAGAATTCCCTCAGAGCTCTCAGAACACTATTGACAATGCGTGATAAATTTTATTCTTAGACCTCTTTAATTATGCTTAATTAAACAATTTTTTTATATTTTTTTTATAATATATACTTTTAACTTTTAGATGACATTTTTAAGAAAAACTAAAGATGTATACTATAAGGCCACAAACAATTTATTAAGGGTTAGAAGAACCTTGTAGCGTAAGAAAAAATTGCATACTTTCAGATTTTTTTTCTGCGCGACAATTTAATAATTCAAAACTCTAAAAAAGGTCAATGTATTGCACATATTACAAACCGTATATAGTTTTATTATTTTCAAAAGTTTTATTATTTTTCAAGTTGGCACAAAATTAATCACTCAATTTTTTATTTCTTTTTTAATAATTTTTCACTAAATAAAAAAAATATTTCCGTGGTGGAAATCTTTATTTTGACTTTTACGCGCTCCATTGCTTGTCTATTTGCATACTGCAACTGTCTAGTTCACAATTGAAAGACGATTGATGTATGACGACGTTTGCGAAAATTATAAATCTTCCGACAGGGTGATTAGTTTTACGTTACTTTGTATTATAAAATAAAATGGCGGCGGTACAGATTTACTTTGGAAAACGTGTGACCGCACCAACTGCACCAGCAATTTTTGATTTATGGTGGAGAAAAAATGTTCCGTTTATAAAGGGTGATAAATTTAAAAGCATCGGATTTTAAATTGAAATAAAACAACGAAATTTCATATTGAATGGGCAGTCTTTATTATTTTTTTTGTAGAACCATTCATGACATTTATTTTTTAAAGATAATCCCTTTCAAATATTCGCCGCAACTGCACCGTAATTCGGCCATTCGTAAACACCAATTTTGAATGACTCGCTAGTGGACTTCGGTCGGTATCTCGTGCATAACTTTAGTTATGTTGGCTTCCAATGCCTCAATCGAAGCTGGTTCCCCCACAAAGTATTTAGACTTTACATATATATATATAATTGGAGCTTACACCCATTTGTTTGGGAGTTTGGCCGAGTTCCCCCTCCTATTTGTGGAGCCGAAAGGCGACCACTATTAGAAAAAACTTTTTCTTCATTTTGGTATTTCACGGAGATTCCATCCTAAGTACTCCGAATGGTAATCACACACCAACCAACCAACAAATAAAAGTCCAAAGGTGTGATATCACACGATCTTGGTGGCCAATCCACTGGTCCGGGACGAGAGATGAATTGCTCCCCGAAACGTACTCCGAATGGTAGTACGGCACCAACCAACCAACAAATAAAAGTCCAAAGGTGTGATATCACACGATCTTGGTGGCCAATCCACTGGTCCGAACCGAGAGATGAATTGCTCCCCGAAACGATGACGCAGTAAATCCATTGTTTCACGAGCTGTCTTTCTGTAGGACAAGTAGCGCCATCTTGTTGGTACCAAATGTGGTGGAGATCACAGGCTTCAATTTCCGGAAACAAAAAGTCGTTTATCATTGCGCGATAGCGTTTGCCATTCACTGTTATATTGGGGCCAGCTTCGTCTTGGAAGATTATTCCTCCAGCCTGTAGGCCGCACCAAACGGTTGTTTTCAATGGATGCCATGACTGTTGATGGATGTAATGGATGAATAGCTTCAGGTTGCTCTTCAGCTCAAATATGACAATTTTGTTTATTAACATAGCCATTTTCCCCAAAATGTGCCTCATCGCTGAACAGAATTCGGGTCCTGAGCGCGCGATGAACACTTTCATAGAGGGTCGATGGTCGTAATACGATTGTACGATTTGTAAACGTTGTTGAGGCGTAAGTCTCTACACGATGAAATATGAAGGAAATCTGAAAAAAATTAAGTATTTAGTTTGACAGTAGTCACGCGTGATCAGTCAAAAAAACTCTATTGGAAAAGGTACCTCCAGTCTGATCACCCTTTAGTTAATTTTTTACATAAGTTTTCTTAGATGGTTTACGGCTTGCTGTTATATAAGAAATATACGAAAAATATGTATATAAATATAATATCTAAAAAATTACTTGCTCACTTATTCACTTTTTTAATTGTAGTTATGCAATAGTTGAAGTGCACGCGCTTTTCATTTTAAATGTTTACTACGAACGTTTTTTCTTAACATTCATATTTTATTACTTGGATGCGCTCACCTCCAATCTGTAGTTGTTGATATCAGTCGTTTGATCTCTTGTGCATGGGAAGCGAAACAGCATTTGCAAAGACAAAAATACAAAATTGAAGAAAAAGGTTGGTTTGTTAAGCATTTTTTCCTTACTAAGGCACTGGGGCGTCATCGTTGTCGTCGACTCGTTTGCTTGCTTCTGTTTTTTCCTTGTCAGTGATACGACACGACTTCCAACCTGCCTTTCAGCGATGATATGACATTAAAGCCACTATAATAAATTAAAAAAAAAATTCCATAAAAATAATGCCATTTGTTTTGTTTTTGCTTTATGCGCTTTGCAGTGGTCATCTATGAGTGTTGCGGGGAGTTTGCGGCTAAATTTGTTTATTAATTAAATATTTAGTATAAGAATGGCATAGATAATATTTAATGAGGAGTGCAAATGAGTTTGTGGCTGAGAGCGTAGGCGCTCTTAGCTAGTACGAGGCATGAGCCACAGTTGTAAATACATACGTACTTATAATGGGTGTTGTAAATACAGAAAATGCATGAAAATATATTTCAACTGATGCTGAGTTATGCTTAGATAGAAGGTAGTACATATATTTTGGATTTTAGCAATGAATACCGTTAAGCTTTTACTAAATTGTACAGATCTTCAATGTTTTTGTATACTCGTCGAGTGTTTTCTGTGCAGTTTTGTCTTACATTCATCGACCAATTTTGAACCCAAGGACTCTCAGTGCAGCTTGACTGTCACTACAAATTCCAGCACTAATATACCGCCACTTTTTCTCAATCAGCCAGTATACTACACTTAAGATCACATAGACCTCTGTTAAGAGCACCGTAGTCATCTATTCTGTAGCGTAGGAATACTTAGTGTCTTTGTTTAAGCACCATCCCGATCCGCTACCATCGCTGGTTTTGGATACGGCGGTGTGAAATCTCGTTAATATGTTTTCTGTACTTAATCATTGATCTCTATCTGGGATCAAAACGTCATCCTTCCTACCGAAGCCAACGTAAGGCACCTGATTGTCCGCTGGCATCGAGAACAGTGTGCACCGCTCCGACAACTGGTGCCAAATCTATCAGTGGCCAGTGTTGTCTTCGTTTCCGTTTTGACTTGATTTTGACTCTGTACGCCGTCTTCATTGCTTCCTTCCGGATTTGAAGATCTAGAGGTTGCAAGTAGTTCAGGATGACATTAAGGACATCACCAGATGTCGTACTTATAGCATCTGCGATACCCAAGCACACATTTATCTGTAGCCTGTTTAGATGTTTTACTCCGGAATTAACCATTGCGGCTTTCCACCATACAATGGGTCTAATCAGGGTGATGCACAACGAGTGTACTATCGCCGCTCTCTATACCCCATGCCTTGCCAAAGGCTCTCTTACACTGCCAGAAGACTTTTAGTGTTTGAGAGACCTTCTGCTCGACGTGCGTCTTCTAGGTCCACTTACAATCTAGGATTAGCCCTAAACACGGGGGTCTAAGATGAATTGTGGTGTGGGAGCTGGCTTCCATTCGGAGCCGCTCAACCTATCTCAGTCAATTCGACTACCTGACTATGCCAGCGTGTTCCAGGCAGAACTGCAGAACTATTTATTAGCGATCAGAGAAGCATGTAAATCACTAAAAATCTACAAGGAAGGTGGTGTAAGAGTAGCTATCTTCTCAGACAGTCAAGCAGCTTTTAAGGCCTTAGACTCCAACTCCATTTCCACCAAATTAGTCTTATAGTGTAGAGAGGAAATAGAGCTGCTTGGTCACTGGCTTCAAATTACTCTGATATGGGTTCCCGGTCATAGGAATATAGAGGGTAATGAGATAGCAGATGAACCAGTAAGAAAAGGTTCGACACTAGGCATAACAGAGGATGTGGCAGTCGCCACCCCACTCAAACCAATAAAAGCATCCATTGCTTCACATTATCATGCTTTAGCCGAAAGAAAGTTGAAGCAATTAAATACATGTATTACAACAAAAAACACATGGCCGCCGTACAAAATCCAAAAGACGAATCATCTGTTATGATGCTCTCTACCAAACAATTAACGCATCACTGCAACCCTTACAGGTCATTTTAAGGTAGGGCATCATGCAGCCAGACTGAACCTCCCTTTCTATCCCATCTGCAGAAATTGTCGAGCGGAAGAGGACAAGGAAAGCCTTTTCCACTACTTATGTGAATGTCTAGGGCTAGCTAGGGCACGGACCTCGGGGTTTCGGTAAGCTTTTCTTAGAGCAAATTAATGAGATCTCAGACATCGAGATAAAGAATTAGCTATACCTGCATCTCACAAAATGGATCTGACTTTGAAACAAACAAAAAAATAAAAAAATAAAAAAGCCATTATCACATGAGAACAGTGGTAGTAAAACAATGCTGGTCGCTAATTAGGATTATTTCAGTAGGATTATTTCACTAACAACAACCGCTAAGTATTTGACCTCAGAAGAGGTTTTCGTATTGCGTTTCTTAGTGAAAAGGTACTTTTTATAGGATTCACCGGATTCACCACGCAATTCCCACCAATGATCAATAATGTCTAGAGCTACCTGCATTTTATTGCATATAACAATGCACTAGTGACGGTCCTGAGATTAGTACGCACACATCATCCGCGTAAGCTAGGACGTGTCCAATTTCTTGCAAATTGTTAAGAAGAGAGTCCACAACAAAGCCCCAAAGTAGGGGAGAGAGTACACCGCCTAGTAGGCAGCCCTTCTTAACCTCCACCTTGACTCTTTCATCGGTTCCTCCATCTGTAATAAGTACTCTCGTGGATTGCATAGAATGAATCCATCTGACAATGATTTTTTCTACTCCGTGCCTTCTGATAGAAGAGCACTTAGAATCAAAGGATGCTACTCAAGAGCTAAGTATTAATGTAGAAGTACAGTGACTTCTATAACTGTAGCACAGCGACTCACTGACAAGTTTTTACAATTTAATTGTTTCTTAAATAATTTTGATAAAAATACTTTTTGTGAAAATATATTATAATTTTCTTAATTAAATTTTGTGCCAAAAAAAAAAACAAAAATCTATGAATTTTCATCAAAATTTCAAACTTTTTAATCAAAGTATTGAAATAAATTTGGAATACGTAAGGTTGTAGCCAAGGCGCATTCCTTAAAGGTGATGGCACTAGACCAACAACACTGTTCTGCACGTTTGATTGTGAAAGCAAAGTATTAAGAAACTAGAAAAAAATATTCGCCTTGATTCTTTATGAGCTGACAGCCACATGGACACGGCGAAAGTAAAAAAAACTCAGCAGATTTACCAATACCACCTTTAATAGATTCACCTTGGTTGTAGCCCACTGAATTTCGATATGAGAAGGTGCCAGCATGAAGTAACTAAAATTTTCATTGATGTTTGTAAATTCTTTTTCATTGACGGTGTTGCGCATTTGCTTCCATATAAAAAAACGTTCGAGCATTCGTCATATGGAAGACAATACATAACACCGCCACCAAAACAAAAAAAAAAAATGAAAAATCAACAATCAATCCATTTCAAGCTTGTATCAGGATATATCAAAATGAATGAGCTACAAAATTGCATACTCAGAAATTAAAAAGTTTAAAATTTTTATGAAAATTTTTGGAATACCATATTTTAAAATTTAAACTCAAGTTTACGTTCATTGTAATTCATATTTCCAGAGGGTTAATGAGTATTCAACTTTTACTAAGATTTCATGAAAGTTGAAACAGCACAAAAGTAAAATAAATGTAAACAATAACGCAAACGGTTTAGTATTTTTATTGAAGCAAAATTTTTTCATAAAATTTCCATTAAAATTATTAATATAAAGACCCCCTTACAACTTTCTTCTTCAAGGACAACATATTTGTTCTTTAGTTTTATGAATTCAGCAGTCCCTGTAGAGTGGTTTTGTGGCACTATCAGGCAATTTTTCCATCCCAGTAGTTGCTAATGGGATGGTATTAAGATGTGGCAGTATTTCTTAAATGAGAAAAGCTGGTAAAGTTAGACCGAATCCTACACAAATCCGGAAGAGGACACACATACGTGTCTCTCCTACGAATAAGGCTGCTTTTAATAAGCAGGTTATTCTCTTCTTATTAAATACTGATATTAGGTATACTCGTTACTACTGCGAGTCTCATGCGAAGAGTTCTGGTGTGATAAGAAAAGTTCTCGTGTATAAAAAAATAACTCTTAAGCTCTTTGAGAATTGCTGGCTTGCAGAAAATTCTAATGAAACCAAGGCATTAAGCACAGAAATGTAGATTTAGAAGATCTTTATATACTTCTGCCAGCTAGAAGTTTTGCCTGCGCACCGATTTCAGTTTTTCGAGGCATATTCGAGTTTTTCTTTGTCTTGGGTAAGGAAAAGCACAGAATATTTGGAATGAATTTATGTAATATATATAAACTAATATTTGAGAAAAGTTTCATTCGGCCTCTTCAAACTTCAGTTCGTTACAAATATTTTAAAGCAAATAAAGCAAAATAAATTAGAGTAAAATATATATGGAACTCAAGAAAGTGAGGTGGTCAGAAAATTATACAATATATTCTACCCAACTCCACAGAAAGCTGTTCAGCAGTTTCTACAATTATAGTTCATCGAAATTTATTTTATTATATTTAATTTTTAGTGTTCCAAAAATTTTGCAATCAAAAAAAAAAATCACCTTTAATCTTACACTCTTCTATTTGAAGTATATGGTTTTTGTTGTATTATGAACTTTGTATTATGCACAACAAGTAATCATTATTTTCATCATAAGCTAAAAGGTGGCGCAAAATTAATCATCAAATATTGTTTTTGAATAAATTTTTTACTAAATAAAAACAGAAATGAGTTTGGGTGATGAAAAGCTTAAAAATCTGCGGGAGTCTAGTTCACAAGTGTCAAATATGATTGACGCACGACGCCATTTGGAAAAATTAAAGATCTTCCGATAGAGTGATTAATTTTGCGTCTCCTCGTATATTATTTTAAAAAATATTTTTATATATAAAAACATTTAAATAAATAATATTTTTTTTTATTTTATTTTTTACTTAAATTTAAATAAAAAAAATTGGCAGTCAAAATTTTGACTTGCCAATAAACGCTGCTATTATTTTGAGCACCACTGAATTCGAAAAGAATTGACGCATGACGCCATTTGTAAAAAATTATATAAAATTATATATAATATATAAATATTCCGTTAGGGTGATTAATTTTGCACCACCTCGTTTATTATTCTAAACAATTTTTTTTATATATACAAATATTTAAATAAATAATATTTATTTTTTATTTTATTTTTACTTAAATTTAAATACAAAAATTTGGTAGTCAAAACTTTTTTTATTTAAATTTAAATAAAAACGCTGCTATTATTTTGAGCACCACTGAAATCAAAAAGAATTAACACGTGACGTCATTTGTAAAGATTATATATCCTTCGTTAAGGTGATGAACTTTGCGCCAGCTCGTATATATTTCTTAAAAAAAAAATTTTTTATACATAAAAACATTTAAAATAAATAATTTTTATTTTATTTTTTTTTTCTATTTTTATTTAAATTTAAATACAAAAACTTAATAGTCAAAACTTTGACTTGCCAATAAACGCTGCTATTATTTTGGCCACCACTGTATATATACCATAAATATGCACATCTTCTTCTTAATTGGCGCGATAACCGCTTACGCGATTTTGGCCGAGCTTAATAAAGCGCGCCAGTCGTTTCTTTCTCGTGCTAACCGGCGCCAATTGGACACACCAAGTGAAGCCAAGTCCTTCTCCACCTGATCTTTCCAACGCAGAGGAGGCCTTCCTCTTCCTCTGCTACCACCAGCTGGTACCGCATCGAATACTTTCAAAGCCGGAGCGTTTGTATCCATTCGGACGACATGACCCAGCCAACGTAGCCGCTGGATCTTTATTCGCTGCGCTATGTCTATGTCGTCGTAAAGCTCATACAGCTCATCGTTCCATCGTCTGCGATATTCGCCGTTGCCAACGTGCAAAGGTCCAAAAATCTTACGCAGAATCTTTCTCTCGAACACTCCAAGCGTCGCTTCATCGGATGTTGTCATCGTCCAAGCTTCTGCGCCATACGTCAGGACGGGCATGATGAGAGTCTTGTAGAGTGTTAGTTTTGTTCGTCGAGAGAGGACTTTACTGCTCAGTTGCCTACTTAGTCCAAAGTAGCACTTGTTGGCAAGAGAGATTCTACGTTGGATTTCAAGGCTGACATTGTTATAGGTGTTAATGCTGGTTCCCAAATACACGAAGTCTTTTACAACCTCAAAATTATAACTGTCTACAGTGACGTGGGTGCCGATACGCGAGTGCGCCGACTGTTTGTTTGAAGACAGGAGGTACTTCGTTTTGTCCTCATTCACCACCAGACCCATTCGCTTTGCCTCTTTATCCAGTGTGGAGAAGGCAGAACTAACAGCGCGGTTGTTAAGGCCGATGATGTCAATATCATCGGCATACGCCAGTAATTGTACGCTCTTATAAAATATTGTGCCTGAGCGATTAAGTTCTGCGGCTCGTACGATGCTCTCCAACATCAGGTTAAAGAAGTCACACGACAGTGAGTCACCCTGTCTGAAACCTCGTTTGGTATCAAACGGCTTGGAGAGGTCCTTCCCAATTCTGACGGCGCTGCTGGTGTTGAGCAACGTCATCTTACATAGCCGTATTAGTTTTGCGGGGATACCAAATTCAGACATAGCGGCATACAGGTAACTCCTTTCTGTACTGTCGAATGCAGCTTTGAAGTCGACGAAAAGATGGTGTGTGTCGATTCTCCTTTCGTGGGTCTTTTCCAAGATTTGGCGTATTGAGAATATTTGGTCGATGGTAGACTTTCCAGGTCTGAAGCCACACTGATAAGGTCCAATCAGTTGGTTGACGGTGGGCTTCAGCCTTTCACACAATACGCTCGCTAGAACCTTATAGGCGATATTTAGAAGACTAATCCCGCGGTAATTGGCACAAATTGCAGGATCGCCCTTCTTATGGATTGGGCAGAGCACACTTAAATTCCAATCGGCAGGCATGCTTTCATCCGACCATATTTTGCATAGGAGCTGATGCATGCACCTTACCAGCTCCTCGCCGCCATGTTTGAATAGCTCAGCCGGGAGTCCGTCGGCGCCCGCGGCTTTGTTGTTCTTTAGGCGCGTTATCGCTATTCTCACCTCGTCATGATCGGGTAACGGAACTACAATTCCGTCGTCATCGATTGGGGTATCGGGATCTTCACATTCTCTATGACATGCGCAGCTGTCACTGTTTAACAGGTTCGAGAAGTGTTCTCTCCATAATTTAAGATTGCTCTGTACGTCAGTCACCAGATCGCCGTCTTTGTTCTTACAGGAAAACGCCCCGGTCTTAAAACCTTCTGTAAGCCGCCGAACTTTCTGGTAGAATTTTCGGGCGTTGTTCCTATTGGCCAGCATCTCAAGCTCCTCGCACTCACGTATTTCGGCCTCTCGTTTCTTCTGTCGGATAATACGTCTCTCTTCCTTTTTCAGCTCTCTGTAGCGATCCCACATGGCTCGCGTTGCGCCCGATCGCAGCGTGGCTCTATAGGCGGCATCTTTTCTTTCTGCGGCAGCATGACACTCCTCGTCGTACCAATTGTTTTTTCGGGCTCGCCGGAATCCGATTTCTTCTTCGGCGGCGGTACGTAGGGAACGAGAAATGTTGCTCCATTGCTCGCGTATGCCGATTTGTTGGGCAGTGCTTTCGGAGAGCAGGAGTGAGAGTCGAGTGGCGAATCTCCTGGCTGTCTGTTGTGATTGCAGCTTTTCGATGTCGAACATTCTTTGCGTAGGTAGATGCACGTTTTTTGCTGCACAGAGGCGGGTGCGCAGTTTGGCTGCAACAAGGTAATGATCCGAGTCGATGTTGGGTCCTCGGATCGTACGTACATCTAATACACTAGAAGCGTGTCTTCCATCTATCACAACATGATCGATCTGGTTTCGCGTTTTTCGATCAGGAGACAGCCAGGTAGCTTGGTGTATTTTCTTATGCTGGAATCTGGTGCTGCAGACTACCATGTTTCGGGCCCCGGCGAAGTCGATCAGCCTCTGTCCGTTACCGGATGTTTCGTTGTGCAGGCTGAATTTTCCGACTGTGGGACCAAAAATTCCCTCCTTGCCCACCCTGGCGTTGAAGTCGCCAAGCACGATTTTTATGTCGTGGCGGGGGCAGCGCTCATAGGAACGTTCCAGGCGCTCATAGAAGGAATCTTTGGTCGCATCGTCCTTCTCTTCCGTCGGGGCGTGGGCGCAAATTAGCGATATGTTGAAAAATCTGGCTTTGATCCGGATTGTTGCGAGACGCTCGTCCACCGGAGTGAACGACAGTACTTGGCGACGAAGTCTCTCTCCCACAACAAATCCGACACCGAATTTGCGCTCCTTTACATGGCAGCTGTAGTAGACGTCGCAAGGTCCTATGGTTTTCTTTCCTTGCCCCGTCCATCGCATCTCTTGGATGGCAGTGATGTCAGCCTTTATTCTCACGAGGACATCAACCAGCCGGGCAGAGGCACCTTCCCCATTAAGGGACCGGACATTCCAGGTGCATGCCCTCAAATCATATTCCTTATTTCGTTTGCAGGGGTCGTCATCAGTAAAGGCAGTTCTCATCCGAGGCTTTTTTAATCTTTTCATTGGGGAGGATTTTTAAGTGGCGGGTCCCAAACCCAGCGCACAACCAGCTATCCTGGAATGTTTCGCCTTCTCACGTTAGCTCACTCCCGAACGGGTGTTCGGAAGCTAACCAGAGGATACGTGGGCTAATCCCGGACGTTGTGAGCTGCTTGAACCATATGTAGAAGAATCGTCCTGGCCACTCCCAAGTGAATGGCGATCAGTAACTTTCCCCACTTGCGTGGACTTCTACACATGGAACCATCCTTGCACATACATATGAATAAATAACAAAGATATGTACAACTAATTATTTTGGTGGGTTCAGAAACTTTTCCTAACAGTTAAGTCCATAGTTTGTCTGATTTTAAAGTGACACAGGAAAAACAAAGAAAAAAAACAACCCAAACGTAAAATGCAAATCTTCAGCAAGTGGGTTTTAGCCACCGCATACAAATTAATAAGAAACATATGCACATACACACATACATACTCACAAGTTAACAGTGCACCTACTAAACCAACGAACTGCCCAACCTCTAGAAAAAAGTAAGAGTAAGTATTGGAGGAGAAATAAATCCAAATAAAATTGTAAAAAAATCCAAACACAAACTACAAAAAAAAAAAAAAAACAAGAAATGCAGCCACAAAAACACGCAAGCAAAAAGTCAAGGCATTAACAGCATTTATAAATAAACAACACGAGCAAAATTTTGTTTTTGTTTAAATCACCCCTTCGAAAACTCGTTGTTCAATTGATACCGTTACGAGTTAAGCGAGCCTCCTGGCAGCCACAACTGTATATGTGTAGTTAAAATACAAACAAAAAAACGCACAAAACTCCAAGTAAACTAAACTTTGTATTGAAACAAAAGTCAAACACAAGACTGCTTTTTAAAACTGGATTGCAAAATACCAAGAACAAGAAGAAGGAGAATTACAATAAATAGAATCAAAGGCCATTTAAGCAGCAAAAGCATACAAATTATGGGCAAGTGAAGCAAGCAAAGAGAAAAAAATAAAAAATAATCAAAAAATAACAACGATTAATCAGCGAAAATCGAAACGAGTCAACGGCTGCGTGGAAAGGAATTTATACAGCAACATTGTTTTTGTTTTAATTTATTTTATTTCATATTTTTAGATTGTTGTTTTTACTTTTTCTTTTCCAACTAATGCAGTGTTGCAATTTATGATTATTGCGCGTTTGTGCTTGTTGGCATTACATTAACTGGAGTCTGGTTTCAAATTTTATTTTATTCATTTTATATTATTCAAGTATTTGTTAAATAGTTTTCAAAAAAAAAAAAGGGTTTCAAACTAATCGCACAAATATGACAAATTTGCATTTTCTTTTATTGTTTGGTCTGGCACTCATTTTTATTCTTTTCGGAACGATAGCTTGCGCTCAACATCTCACTTATTATTCGAGACGTAGAAGAAGATGAATTGTAAATATGCTAGAGATAAGCGGTTATGAAATAAAATAAGGTGAATAAAAATGTTCTTATATTTGAATGAAGTCTTTTTCTTAAAGGGGTGGTAGGGTTTAGCGCTAAAAAAAAAAACTTTTTTTTTGAATTTTTTACAGAAATATGGCTTAAGATACTTTAATAAAATCAGTTTTTCAGTAAGTTTTTAAAAAAAATTAATAATAAAATATTGACAAATAAGCCCATGACAGAGTTTTTTTGGAGATATGTTTTTCGAGAGGTGCTCTGCGGTGCCAATCGGCATTCGTCGTAGAATCGTCTGAAACTAAAAAAGTCGAATTTTTCAGTTAAAGTATGACGTAATGCCCCCCCCCCCCCCCATTAATAAATTTTTTTTTCTCATTTTTGTAGTTTTGGTGGCAAACAAACGTAAAACGAGCATTTTTGGCGAAAAATTTCGCCATATTTGTAAGTGAAAAACAACCTTAAAAAAAAAAAATAAAAAAAAAAACAGTGGGGGGGGGGGGGGGGGGAGGTATTTTTGATTTAGAAAACGTGTGCCAAATTTGAAAAGAATCGGTTGAATAGTTTCGGAGTTGTGATTGGCACCGACTTTTAAGAAGTCGTTTCGGGAAAAACGCGTTTGAAAAAATGACTCTGAAAAATTATCTATGCTCCGTATTCGAGGTAGAGTGCCTACAAAGGCTATAACTTTGAGAGTTCTGCTCCGATCCACTTAAAATTTTGACACAACATTCTTGAAATGATTTACTATAAGATGAGTGAAGAAAAAAAATTTCGATTTTGTGACCCTACCCCCCCCCCCCCTTAAATAAAAAATTACAAAAAAGCCACACATCAATTTACTGTGGTTTGCAATGCTTCTTGAGCTGCACCAATTCCATTAGTTGGCTTTGGAAAACTCTGCCACTTCGAGTAGGCCAAGTCTAAGACTTCATGAGTTTGTTATAGGCAAGTAAGAAGTCTGGACGACCGTTGATGCAGAGCAACGTGGGACCGCAATCATATTTACCTGCCCTTTTTTTGTCGGGACAGATTAGAAAGTACAGCACAGCACAACACAATTAAGTCCATTGTACTGCACTCGTGTTGCCTTTCTAATTTTCTTTAAATCTACCTGACCTCCGAAGAGATTTGAGTAGATCTTGTGGTGCCAAGGAGTCAAAGTGGTTGCTTCTTAACACATCAGTGGCAAAGACCTTAAACCTGATTCGAGCGAAGCCCAGGCAGAAGCACAGAAAGTCGTCCGCCGTCTCATCCTTCTCTCCACATGCTGGGCAGAGTGCACTGTCTGAGATGCCTATCTTTTCCATGTGCTTCGCACATAGAGAGTGGCCCGTCACCAGCTGTCTGCAGTCCCTTCTGCTTAATGACAGGAGGAACTGCGACAGTCGGTCAGACATGACAGGTAACATCAGTTTTGCCCATCTACAGCCTCTCTTAGCCTGCCAGCATTCACCTCCGCTGATACTTGTGCTGAATAAAAAATGTCGGGTTACGCGGATATACCAGGTATAATAGTACTTGAACTCATGTCAAATTCCCTTTTAGAATTCAATATGACCACAGAGCACATTTTCAGCGATCGCTTCTTTAGAGTCATACTTTTCAACATTCTTCCACACACATCGGCCAGGTCATTGACAATTTTATGTCACTTATTGTTTCAGAGCCTAATTGAGGCGAATGGGTTGGTGTGTCCGGATGTGTCCATTCGGTAGTGTCCGGGTTCGAAATACCAAATGATAGAAAAAGTTTTTTCTGGTAGCAGTTGCTTGTTGGCAGGAAATTTTAAACCTACGAGTGGATTCCTGCCATGAAAGAGCTCGTCATATATAAAAAAACTATCTGCCATTCGGAGGCGGGAAAAATTGCATATCACAAATAGGAGGAGAAGCTCACCCAAACAACCAATATAGGGGGTAAGCGTCTATTATTATTATTATTATTATCATTTCTGAGCCACCTGAGGAAAAGGCTTAATTTTTTGTGGTATTTACTTATTAGGGTGTAACATGAAATTCGATACAATTTATACTGAGAGATTTCAAATTCCTGTGCAAAATTTCGGTAGAAAGTTGTTTATTAAGTCGAAATTAGTTGGGGAATACCTGATTTCTCTCTCGACTGCATCCGAATAATTCGACTTTAAGCTCATTTGGGTGCCCCTCTAGAGACGGTTTCAGCGCAAAGTGAGAGGATTGGGGTTTCCTTGAGAACTTGTGATTTGCTCCTGGAAAGACGGGTATTGCGTCAACTCAGTGAGCGCTGGGTTAGTACGCAGACGTGCAAAGTCGCGTGGTCATTTTGGTCGCGTGTCTTGTTCCCAAAGTTCCCAAATCATTTGCTCGCTGAACTTGGACCTATACTTAACATTGGCTCTGTTGGTTTCTCGGTCTGCAAGGCTTTTCACTTCAGCAGGCAAAGTTGAGATCAAGTCTCAATAAAAAATCTGTATGAGTTTGATCACTGGGAGCTTTATTTCCTTCATAGCGTTTCCATGTACTGGTTTGGCATCTGTGTATAAAAATACATAGAAACTCTTGTTCAGAAATCTTTTTAAACGATTCTCTCATCTCGCCAATCTTTTCCTTACGCTGGTGTTTT
The DNA here is from genome assembly GCF_027943255.1 of Anastrepha obliqua. Lineage (NCBI taxonomy): Eukaryota > Metazoa > Arthropoda > Insecta > Diptera > Tephritidae > Anastrepha > Anastrepha obliqua. The sequence continues at coordinate 106,856,861 of NC_072894.1, read as the reverse complement.
GGGCAATGCAGGCAGCCCTGGTTTCAATTTATTTCAAAACTATTATTTTTTTAACAAGTAAAATATATCAAAATACGCACCTACGGCAGGCACCTTGGAGTGCATTTCTGCCACTAAAAAACTGCTCATAAAAAAATCGCTGCCGTTCGGACACGACATAGAACAGTGAGGCACCTACATTTTGCCGAAAAACACAAAGACACACACCACCAATTGGAGAAGAGCTAACCAACAAAGGATGTAAGCGCCAATTATGTAAGGTTGGGGAATAAGTTCGTAGCGTTTTTGTTGATTTAAACAAAAAAAAAGTAATTATATCAATAAGTTAATCCATTATAAATTCGCCGTTGCTATTTACAACCTCTTCCCACCTCTCGACGAATTTGTTGATGCCGTTCCGCTAAAAATCGGCTGGTCTGATGTCAAAGAATTTGTTGAGCCAGCTTTTAAGGACCTCTTTGTTATCGAAAGTAACGCCCGTCATATGATTTGACAGGGAACGGAAAAACGGAAAATCAGGTAATCGGTCGGTGCAAGGTCCGCAGAATACGGCGGATGCTGAAGTACCTCCCATTCGAGCTCTTAGAGTGCGGCTTTGAAGAGTTGTGCAACATGGGACCTGGCGTTGTCGTGAAGAAATATGGTTTGATCATGTCGATGAGGCCTTTTCAGTCGAATAACCTCATTCATGTGGTATAGTTGGGAATTGTAGAGCTCCTTGTTGACCGTGGCATTCTTTTCGAGCATTTTCTAGTGCTCCATACCCTCCCAGTCCCTCCAAACACATATCATAGTCTTCTTTCCATGAAGGTCCGGCTTGACTCTCAGCTTTGGCGCGTTCTTTATTTGCTTCATATTGATGTATAGGCACCATTCTCATCTCCCGTGACGATTCGGTACAAAAAGCCTTGTTTATGACCGCCTGTTGCTCGATGGTGGGCGAGATGCTGAGAAGCAATTTGAAGTCGACTTCCTTAGTTTTTTTCGTTGAGCTCATGAGGCACCAGGCTCCCAATTTTTCGGTAAATTTCATTGAATGAAGATGATTGTGAGTCGTTTTATGATCGTAGTTAATTTTTTCGCCAATTCTCGACTGGTTTCTCGACCTTCTCCTGCAAAAGTGAGTTGAGACGTTCTTCATCGAATTCTGAAGGCCTTTCGTTGTGGGACGTGTCATCGACGGCAAAGTAGCCATTTTTGAGCATTGCAAACCATTTCCGCCCTGTAGAATCGCCTATAACACCTTCTTCATACACGTCGCAAATGTCCTGGGTGCTTTGGCAGCTTTTTGACCTCGATGAAAGGCAAAGACTAGCAGCTGTTCGTTTTGCCTCCTTGGTACTCCATTTCTAAGCCTCAAAACTAATAAAAAATGAAATAACTCAAAAATACAATTAACATAGTTCTGTAGAGCAGAAAGAGTTCTATCGAATGAATACTTACCAGTTGCCAAACAGCAAAAAAATCGTTGTAAAGTAAAAGAAAACATAAAAACGCTATGAACCTCATCCCCAAATTTGAAATTTGCGCATTAGAAGGTTACAGCTAATTTTATTTTGGGATTATAAATTTTTCTGATATCTTAATTGTATAGTAATATAATACTCATTACTGTTTTCTTCTATAAGACATTTAAAAAATATAGATATTCAAATTCAAGGAGGGGCTATAGAATATTTTATAAAATATAAATTATTTTTTTATTTTATATTTTTAATATATCCAAGCGAATGGTGGTAACCTCCCATAAAAGAAACTTGTCTTTTCAAAAATTGTCACGTTCATACCAATTTGAGTCTCAATCTGCGATTTCTTGGTTGGCCCTGATAAAACATACACAGGGGCAGTTGAAAAAAATCTACAATAAATGCCAATACTGCGAGAAGTTCTTCTCTTTACAAGGTGTATGAATGAAATATGTAATTTCAAAATTCTTCCATTTTTATTAAATTACGGAGAATTTTTTTATTTATTTTTTTATAGGAAAATCTTTATTGCAATTATGTGATATGCCCATTTGCAACTCTTCACCAATTTTCATTTTATTCTTCTCTTTTTATCCTTCTTTCAGCACCCTTCCCATTGCGGTTGTGCTAATCAACAAACCAATAACATCGTAGTTATAGCTGTTGTTGTTACAAAAAGCCGCCAAAATTGGTCGCCTAACGAAAACCTCATTTGTGCTCAACGACTACAAGGTGAGTGACATTTCGTCAGTATACTTGTGAATACACTTTGTAGCATTTCGTCGAGTTTCAAGTGCGTGTTTTGTTTTTTGTGCGTTTGCTTAGTATTTAATTTCTAAAAAAAAAGATCACTTAGCTGAGTGTTCATAGGAAAATTCAAATTCAACAAGCCCAAAGCTATTGGTGAGTTTGCAGTCGTGTTTACTTTCAAATTATTACAATTTCGTCGAATTTGTTACACGCATAAATATGTATGTGCGATATTGAATAATTGTTGCGAAAAAGCGTGAAGCTATGTATTTCCCATTAACAACCTTCTCCACTTATTTCAATGCGTAAACTTGTAAATAAATTTGTGGGAAGGTAAGTGAGTCGATCGGCAAGGTAGTCAGTGGTATTTCTCAGGGAAATTTTGAAGTGTTTGCGATTTTGTTTAGCGGGAAAATAATAGAATTTGGTTTTGTATTTTTTGTTATTGTAAAAAGTACAATTTTGAGGTTACGAGGTTTTTGGAGGTTAAAATGAGTGCAGGCATCAAGTGTAGGCAAATAAAGTGAATGCCTAGAAAGATGGAGAGAAAAGAGGGGAAAGGTAATAAGAAAATAGATGCGCAGTTAAGAATAAGTGAAAAAATTATCAATTATAGTCAGTACGCAATAATTAAGAAATATAATTGATTTTTGAAGTTATTTATAAATAAAAATAAGAAATATAAAAAAAATATAATATAAAATAAAATAAAATAAAATAAAATAAAATAAAATAAAATAAAATAAAATAAAATAAAATAAAATAAAATAAAATAAAATAAAATAAAATAAAATAAAATAAAATAAAATAAAATAAAATAAAATAAAATAAAATAAAATAAAATAAAATAAAATAAAATAAAATAAAATAAAATAAAATAAAATAAAATAAAATAAAATAAAATAAAATAAAAACAAAAAAACATAAAACAAATTAAAAAAAAAAATTAAGTATAAAAAAGATAAAAAAAAATAAATAAAATAAAATAAAAAATATTTTATTTAAAAGATCTTTTTCTTTGTTTTTTTTTTTACTCAGACCCTTTAATTTTGTGAGGGCTGCTTTTATATACACTGCAGGATTCAAAAAAAAAAATAACAACAAGAAGCAGATTTAATTAAATATCTGTATATATAAGTACGTTCAAACATTTATAAAAATTAAAAAATAAATTCTCTAAAATAAGATCAATAAGTATTGAACTGATTTTACTTTATTTGAAAATTTACTGATTGTAGTTGATTTTTATGAATTTTGAATTCAAAAATAGTAATCTACGATATAAGATATGGAGTTTAAAGAAAAAGAATTTAGGAAAATTTAAACGAAATTTTTTTTTGATAGAGTTGCCATCTAATTTTTACTATAAACCTAGGAACTTACCACACAGTTGAATTCAAAGTCAAGATATAGATTGTTATTGTTGTAAGAGCAAAAACATTCTTTATTAATGTTTGAGGGACGCTGCTGAGGTGACTGTACCGGTTTGAGGTCGGCCGGATTTAATATAAAATTTTTAATAATCTGGAACGGTCTGGTAACGTTGAGGCAACTGTCGGGAGAAGGCAGAAGTTATGTACATAAACCTGTACAAAATTTCTGGAAAAAAAATTCTTTCTGTATTTCTCTCCAATTGCCAGAAAGAACGAAGTAAAGTAACAAAACACATCGACTAAAAAAGAACAAAAGAAATGAAAAAAATACCAGGAACAAAATATACAGAAATTTCGAAAATGGCGTATTTTTTTTGGAAAAAAATCAAGTGAAGAAACAAGAAACCAAAACAAAAAGAAGAAAAAAAATATGCACATCGAGATTTTTGAAAAAAAAATTTCTTTCTGTATCTCTTTCTAATTGCTAGAAAGAAAAGTAAACTACAAATTAAATTTGTTGTTGTTAAAAAAAACTTAATTAATCATTATTAATGAATATTACTTTATTTTATAATAAAAACTACAACTTTGAGGTTTTGACAAAGAAAATTTTTTTTTGTGGAAGCTTGCTTGCTGTGATGGCAATGTAAAGAAGAAAGAAGAATCTGAAGACATAAAAATGAAAATTTTTTAAATAAAAAGTTTTCTAGGTATTTTTTTAAATCTAAAAAAATATTTCTTTTTTTGATGTACTTTGTTTCAAAAAAAAAAAAAATCTCAATGCCATTAATTATGACATTATTGATTAACTATTACTATTGATTGATGTAATATATATTAGTTGTTTTTTTGTGCAGAATAGTTTTCCGTTCTTTTTTTCTACTGAAAAAATATTTTTTAAATTTCGTAAAAATATTAAATTTTTTGAAATATTTTTTTGTTAATAAAATCTATATATTATTTTTCAAAAAAAAAAAAAACAATTCGTGTTTTTTCTATTGAAACAGTGCATTTGAGTATGGAAAGTTTTGAAAAATAATTGAAATAATATTTTTTAAATTTCGTAAAAGTATTACATTTTTTCATATAATTTTTTGTTAAGAAAATTGTTATGCTATATTTAAAAAAAAAATTGCCATTCGGCTACGATGGCGGCTCTTTGTATGTTCCAGATATCAAATATAATTGACGTAAAACGTCATTTACAAAAAATATAAGTCTTCCGATAGGGTGATTAATTTTGCGCCACCCTGCACTACTTTTTAATGCATATACGAGTATATGGGCTACTACTAAAAATATTTTGGGAAAAAACCTACATTTTCTTATTTTGTAAATTGCTATCAGTCACAAATTTTTCATAACCTAAAAATTTGAAAAAAAAAATTAAAATATTTATATTACATTCTCATTTAATTACAAAAAGGCGTGAAATGACCAAAACACAAAAGCTAAACGACACTAAAGCCTTCATTGCTTCACCGGCACGTGTGGCAAGCAAAACATTTGCGTAACTTACAATTAATTTTTTATGCTAACCCATTCGTTGGAACGTGAAAGGGCGCAAGTAATTGCTGAACATAATGGAGCTGAAGTGCTTGCTTGGCTATGGTTGTTGTTGCTTCTTTAAGAACAAATTTGTCGGCTTCAAAGTTAAGAGAAAAAATATTCCTAATACTTACATTAGCTATTTTTAGACTTGAAGAAGAGAAGCCTAAGAAAGTAAAATTTGCTTTGAAATTATTGCGGAAAAATACTGAAGATTACAATTCCACAGAAAACTATTTTAAATATAACGCTAGAAGAAATTGTGTAAAAATTTCAGGTATTACCAAGTTGAATCGCTAAGTCATGCTTCTACTTAAGTGTGGCAAGATTTTTTGTATCACCCTTTTCCCAGGCGGTCTGCTTCAAAGAGTAAGTTCTTGCTTGAATGCTGCTGTAAAGGCAAAAAAAAAATATTCTGTAAAAAGAAAAATTATTTTATAGCGTTGGCTATTCCAACTTGTACGTATATGTATAAGTACAGTTGGAAACATAAAAATAGTAGTACACTTGAAAAATTATTTTGACGTCGATAATTTTTTTTTCTATAAATCATACAATCGAAAATTTCAATACCAAATATCTACGAAGAGTTAAGGCCCACACCTTATTGGAATGGTGTTTTTTTGGTGTTTCTTTAAAAGCGTGTAAAGCGGAAACGAAAAAAAAAAATATATTTGTTTTCAGTATTTTATTTTTGGAGCTATTGTTAAAAATAAAAATATTCTTTTTGCTATACGAGTTCGATCAAAAAGTTGTCAGGCTTAAAAAAATGGTATTCACAGCCGTCTCAAATCAAAAAGACAAAAAGGTTCTTGTTCAGTATGAATGGCGTTATCGTGTGAACTACGATCTTAAAAAAAAAAAAAAATTTGACAAAATGGCGAACGTTTAAAGATGAAAAACCGTGTTTTGACCCTCTTTTTTTGACTTTAAAGGTCCGAAAAAAAAAACTAAACAATTTTTATTTCACAATAATCATAGTTCACAAGATACCGATATCAATTCTACGTCATTACAATTTTTTTTTCAACAAAAACGGCTATATCTCTGTCCATCATCCATGTGAATACCAGTTTTTGAAGGCTGACAACTTTTTATTTTTTATTTTGTAATAACAAATCAAAAAATAAAATTCTGAAAACAAAAATAAAAAACCTTTTCTCGTTTCCGTTTCAAACGCTTTAAAAGTAACACCCAAAAAACAACATTTCAAATGAGGCGAGGGCCTTAAGAGTTTTAGGTTGTGTAGAGTTTATCTGCATAAATCTGGTAACTATTAACTATAAATAACGGCTTTTTATTGGCGTAGTTACGTTTTTAAGTGCAACATTGAATTAGCAGTGCCTTCCGTGTTTTAAGGTTATGCAAGGAATTTTAATAAAATTTTGCGCATATTTAGACGAAAGTACGTTTCTTTTATTTAAACTATTTATTAACATTTTTTTTAAATTTTGTTGAGTGGCATACCTGTATTTCGGATGCATGAATATCTATCTTTTGTTAAAAAATAGTTTATTTAAATAATTTATTTAATTAACACACTTTCTAAACACATCTTAGTTACCATATTTTTTTTCTAAATCTAATATATTTTTTGGTACTGCTATTTTCGTATTTGCAACTGTATGTGTATATGTGTTGGCGGCCGCCGTGGCCGAATGGGTTGGTGCGTGACTACCATTCGGAATTCAGAGAGAGAACGTCGGTGAAAGATAAAAATTAAGAAAAAGTTTTTTCTAATAGCGGTCGCTCGTCGGCAGGCAATGACAAACCTCCGAGTGTATTTCTGCAATGGAAAAGCTCTTCATAAAAAATATCTGCCGTTCGTAATCGGCTTGAAACTGTAGGTCCCTCCATTTGTGAAAAACATCAAGATGCTCACCACAAATTAGGAAGAGGAGTTCGGCCAAACATCCAAAGACGGTTACGCGCCAATTATATGTATACATATAACTGTATGTGTATATGCAGTTATGAAGTAAACTTTTCTAGGAATGGCTTACATTTTGATGTCGTGTTGTTTCTGAACGGCATTAAGGCTATTTTTGCACTTTACGTCGCCTTAGCCGCTGCGGAGATTCTATACTTGATGAAAATATTGGTAATGAAATCTCATTATTTTCATATTTTTTCATGTTCTCTTCAATTGGCGCTAAAGCGTTGTATATAAACTCAATTATATAAATTTTGATATGTATAAACATGCGCAAGTATGAAAAAATCATAAAATGTAAGCAAAAATCTTTCATTTGGTCGCCGCATTATTCGTCCCATGCTGCTAGAATTGAACGATTCCAGAAAGTATTTTTACATTTCGCGTTGCGTAATTTGCACTTTTCGGATCCTATCCCTACATATCAAGCGCGATGCTTATTGTTCAACTTAAAATGATTGCAAAGCAAGAGAATTATCCTATCTGTATCTTTCATTTTCGACTTAATCCGTGGGGCTGTTGACTGTCTGAAGCTTCTTGAGAGGATTTTCTTTAATATTCCGGCCAGAACTCTGAGCTCCTGGAACATTAATTGTGTTTAATCAAATCTCTAAATTTGTTGAGATAGATTTTTCATTTTCAAAAGATCACCTATTAAAATCTTTGAATATTTATTATCAATAGTTTAATTGTACTTTCTTTTTTTATTGCCCATTAATCTTAAAATATGTCTACTTAGCCTATAAGAATCTATTATATTCATTGGTTTAATAAATAAATAAATAAATAAAAATAGTTTAAATATTTTTCCTTTACAATGAATTGCTAATTCATACTTTTTCTCACGGAAATAGTAAAAAAAAAAAAATTCCAACTCAACTCTTTTTTTCTGAGTGATTCGCCATCGAAGGCATAATTTTCATAATACTTTTTCCCATTTTTCGATACGATAGGGAAGAAAGAAAAATTGGTATTAAAAATGGATAATTACTCGCATGCCATATAATAGATAATTAAAAATTTTATTAAGTTTTATTAAAAATACTTAACAGTAATATTTGCGCCTTTTCATTTCATTAACATTTTCTGCTTACATTACAATATAACCCCACCTTTGCTTAGGTATGCGTTATGTTAACTCCTATTTCCTTATTATTAACTTCACTAACATTCTGTATAACACTCACAGTCAATCTGTAGAAAACTCATTCTTTACATCATATATAATATTTCCTAGTGTTAGTATGTACCTTCCTTAAATACTCAGCTCTGTTAATGTTGTTATGTTATTTTATTCATACTTTCTTCTGTTAATGTTACTATCAACCTCAACTTAACATATATACTTACCTCTGTTAATGCTAATGTTTATTTATACTCACATACATACATACGTACGTTTTCTGTTTATCTTGATGTTAATTGACACTTACATATATCTGTATTTGTCTCTCTGTAAAAGTCTCTCTAAAACTTAGTTTCAGTTATTTTTAGCTCTTAAGTTAAAGCCTGTACTTGGATACTGACGAATATAGTGAAGTACTTTTACACAAAATATCTGCCATATCGTTCATAAATGTTTCGTTTTGTTTTGAAATTTCATACAAAATTAAGAAAACATTTTGTTTTGAATTGAGATATTTCTCAATTTTCTCATTATTTCATTTATTTTATATTTTCCAGAAGTGCCAAAAGGGCTTTTTCTTACCATAAATACATATAAATAAAACTAAACACTAAAAATCGGCTGGATAATCGCATATTAGAGGTGTTCAGTTCAACTTAAAATCCTTGCAGTCACATTCAATGAGTAACAGCTTTTAACTGAAACTATTCAGTCACTTTTTTTGAATAAAGGCTGAAGAATTGTAGTCACTAGTTCTTCTAGTTATTCATAACTCGTAAGCCGTCTTGCAGGCATTGGTGAATAACCATATTTTTAAGCAGTCAAACAGCACTTGACTAAAAAAATACTATTTAATTAATGAAAAATAAGAGATATGATAAAGTTCTTAATAACCAATACAAACTTCTTGATTTACTTTGAGTGATAGCTATTATTTAGAAAATAGTGGTCAGAAAGCCTTCCACGATGCGCAGTATTTAATAGTGAAGCAAACGAAAAAAGCATTGCCCTGCGGCTGAATAATGGTAAAGGTGTATTGTATTTCATGTTTGCTTTCTTACTGCTTCGATATTCGTTCAATAGAAGAAACATAATTTACTCACTCGTTGAACTGAATTAAACCAATGCAAACGTCTTAAGCCAACTCGGTCGCCGTAGCCGAATGAGTTGGTGCGTGACAACCAAATTCAAATCAGTTCAAATCTCGGTGATAGACAAAAATGAGGAACAAGTTTTTTCTAATAGCGGTCGCCCCTCGGCAGACAATGGCAAACCTCCGAGTGATTTCTGCTATGAAACAACTACTCAGAAAAAATATGTACCGTTCGGAGTCGGCTTGAAACTCTAGGTCCCTTCATTTGTGGAATTACATCAAGACGTACACCACAAATAGGAGGAGGAGCTCGGCCAAATACCCAAAAAGGGTGCACGGGCCAATTTTTTTTATTTTTCATTTTCCAAGTATTGTAGGTTACTAAAATCGAAATATTCTGTTGTATCTCATTCCTCAAATGAAACTTCTTGCGCCATGCTTTTCAGTGCCCAACGCCATAAAGTAGTCACTACATTTCTAAATACCCCTGTGTTTGGTCTATTTAGCACATCTGTTGCTTTCGTTTTGCGGAAGTTTACCCAAAGTGGTGTAGCCATTTTTCATATTTTGTTACCTGACCACCTCTACCCCCTTTTCTAAAAAGTAGAGTATAATAACATTGTGTTCCTTGCGGCCTCTAGCGATTCACCCACACTGACTCCTGCTTTAGGTAGTTTAATCAGCTTTCTCATGGCTTCGGTGTTCCTTATGTATTGCACTCAGTTAAGAGAGTTGTCCATCGACTAAGACACTGTGCGTTATTATTTTGTGTTACTTTACTAGCTTGAATTTGGTTAATGGTGATGGGATTGCTATTAGTAGAACCTGGCTGTCAAAAACGCTGTTCCTTTTCTGCTTTGTTTCTTTTCGTCACCATCACCACAGTTCGGGGTTAACCATTGCTTCCGCTACAATTCATCTTCTCGACACTCGGCCTCCAGCTTTTCTTCATCAGTTTCTTTTCAGAAAAATAGATTGCATAAATAAATGGATTCAAAAAAAAGTTTCTTTCGTACTCCGATGTTTGAGATATTGCCAAAGTGCCCTGCTCCTTTGTTGTTGCTTTGTTTTTTTATATTCTCATGGAAATTTTAGCATTCAGTTTATAAAAACAAAGTAGAATTTCACGTTGGCAGTGTCGCTTAAAATATGCTGATATGGATTCGCATGCGCTATGATTGAGTGTCATTTGGAATAATTGCCCACCCTAACACTGCAGCCCATTTTGAACCCATCAGTGAAGAGAGAGAGAGAGAGAGAGAGAGAGAGAGAGATGGGCTCCCTCTTATTTTCCCACTTGATTTCTCCGATATTTTCTTCTGGGTAGCTTTTGTCAAAATCTAGACTTAGTTGCTTGATTTGCAGTTCGGACAAATTCTTGCTACAAACTACCAGTCAAAGCCAAAGTACAAAGCAAAAAATGTTTGTAAGTATTGATTTGCGCTCCTGCTGCTTCGTTAGTCGTCGAAGATATTTTGTGTGTTTCGCACTATAGGATGATTCTTGAAATCTTCATTGCAAATAAATGTTATTTCAATTATTAGGCATTTCTTTTTCCAAACATTCTAACAATGATGGGCTATTTAGATCGGCAAAAATAAAAAGTAAGCAATAAAAAGTAGTTTATTGTTTGCCAGTCAAATCATCAAAATCTACCTACATAGTTCATTACTTAGCTGGTAATTACTGAAATAAGCACTTCAGTACTCTTGAGTTCTTATGAAACAAAAAAAAAAACAAATAAAGTCATCACCAGTCAAAAATGAATTGTCATACAAACATGTTGCTGAAACAAGTGTCGGAACATGTGTTTATAGAAGCACAGTAGTCATTGCACAGTGGTCCGGCGGCCGGACAAAATTCAATTTTTCAACATTTTTGAAATAAAAATTTGATAATGCAGGTGTTTTCTTAAATATTCAAGGCAGATTTCCTGAAAATATTACTTAATTTAAAAAATTTTTCATTGTAGTTTTTTGACTTTAAACATGAAATTGTATGCAAATCGCACTTCATACAAGAGTTTCATTTTCATGTCTGCAAATAAATATTACCATTTGATTGTTAACCAAATATTGAAAAAACAAAAGATAATTGAATATATTAACGGAAACAGTTATAATTCTCTTAAGTTGTGGTACAAAATCCAATTTTTTTTTTTTAATTTTAAAATTTTTCGAAATTTTTTTTTTAAATATCATTTTTTCGAGTGGTCCACACCGGTCCACTTGAAATCGACATGAGTGATGTAGCCACATATTTCAGCTATGATCTCAAACTGAAACCTGTTGCGCAAATTAAAAATAATGTAGCTTTTGTGCATTTACCCACAGGCAAAACGTTACATATGGTTTATGCAATTTTGTGTAAAAGACAGAAAAAGATCAGCATTAAGAGACAACTAAAACAAAAAAAAAATTATTAAAAAAACAAAATTTTTTTTTAATATTATTACAATATTAATATGATATATGTATATATAACACTATATACAATAAAATTATATATAATAATATAACATTTTTATCTGTCACTGGAGGAACGGGCATAAGCCGATTAGAATATTAACGAACATCTGAGAATTGCTTGTAATAATAAAATCAAAATGACGTATAGTTTCGAAAAAAAGGAGTTATTTATTTTTTTTCGTTCTTCAGAAAAAAAAGTTTTGAGTCAAAGAAGTTAGAATTACAAGATTACGTTCTTGAGAAGCTTCAATACCATGATGATAGTGTGAAAGAATTGAAAGATCAGGTTTTGAAGATTGTTAGTAATTTTTGTAAAGATATTAATAGAAAATTAGAACGATCTAACAGACATTGGGGTCGCGTATTAAATGAGAATGCATCTTGGTTAGCTGAAAAAATTTATTTTCCCTTAAACGACAACTTTAAATCCTTTTCATTTTCAAAAACAGTTCTTGCGCTTTTAAATTTGAAAAATGATCCAGCCTCAGAAAACAGCTCATCAGAGACCGAGGATTCTGAATCATAAAAAAAAATTAAAAATGAAAAACAAAAAAACAACTAAATATCCAAAAAACAATTAAAAACTAAAACAAAAAAAAAATTAAAAATTAAAAATAAAAAAAAATTAAAAATTAAAAAAAATTTAAAAATTAAAAAAAAAAATTAAAAAAAAAATAAAAAAAGTCTAAAAACAAACAAAAAAAAATGAGGAGAGAATAACCTTACCGTAAACCTCCACGTGGTACTCTCTGGGGTCGTGAAAAATGTAAAAATGAACTCACCAGCTAATTACGGAAGTATAAATGTATTTATAGTATTCAATGAATTTCAAATTTGCTAAAACTAAGGTCAGATTCGTCATCACTGATCCATAAACCCCCTAAATATATATTTTCAGCTTAAGGGGGGAAGCTGGTCTAGAGCGCAAAAAATGGGCATATTTTATGAATTTATTTTGACTCAACAAAGGAATCAATCGAAAATCTGTGAAATAGGTTTAATAATATAGCTTTCATGGTACAAATACAAAATTTTTCGTTTGAATTAATTTCAAAATGCCCGCTGTCCAGCAGTTCTCCTAAGGCGCCTTTTTTTCTAGTGGGTCCATTGCCGAAGACGTAAACTCCTTAATTTTTGTCCTGGATCAAAAAATAAAATTTTTTTAGTTTCTATATAACAACAGAAAGAGACGTACGTAGGATTTTTCCGATATTTTGTTTTTTCGCGAAATGGTGCACGTTTGAACAAAAAGTTACAATTTTCACTATAAAGAACGACATAAAATTGTTGATTAAACAAAAAACTATGTAATATAAATAAAAAATCCTACGTACGTCTCCGAGTTCCCTTAATTAAATGAGTTTTTGAATTTTGTCCGCCAACGCCTTCTGGTCGGACCACTGTGCATTGTGGTCACACGCGGAACAACTGGGCGTATGATGAATGATTGTGAAATGTTGCTGAGTAATGACTTCACATGCGGCTCTCAGTTCACACTTTTATACTACACATATTAATTCATTTAAGGGAAATCATTTTTTTCCCATAAAAATGTGATTTGCATTTTAGAATTTTTTTTCGCCTAACATAAACGTCGTCGCTTAAACGTTTTTTATGAGTGCTGTGCACTAAAAGTCGAATTGCATACTGAATATCTGCTCGTAAGCCATTAAGTACTAAAAATCTTTTATATAACTTCATTAGATGACAATGCTTTATTTAGTAATATGGACACATACATTCATGAATTGGAAACGGCAGTAAATTCACTTGGTTCATAGCTGATCAACTGCTGCGATGAATGAATTGTTTCTACCGATCGTGACTTGGTCGGCTTGGTGGCAAATCTGCCTGACTGTCTGGCTGATAGCCTTACAACAGGTAAAAATGCAACCTTAACCTTGAATCAAAGCACGTCCAATGACCATAGCAGCGGTAGAAACTCAAGCGTAATTACATTTCTTACAAACACATAGCTACATATACATAGACATACATGCACACAATCTGCGGTAGTGTGCGGTGGTGTGCGAGTATGCAGAATAAGTGCTTTTTGGTTTGTAATTCAAATTTTTGTTGATTTTACAGTTGATTCCATTAAAGAAACGTTTGTTGGCCTCTACTTATTTGGAAAAAAGTATAGAATAAACAAACAAGTGTGATGTGTTAAATGGCTCCTATCTGCCATACACAACTTATTTAATTAGCGCAAAAATGTGTGATATATCGAACGAAGAAAATAAATAATAAATAAAATCTAACTTACGCACTTGAAATGTGTCTGGTTTTGTGTACATATGAGAGAAGTACCACATACCAACAACTGTGCTTTGGCTGAAATATTAACGAACTTGATAGTGGAACATTTAAAGCATTGTTAGGTTGGAGCCTTCAAGTTAATAACAAGTGATTGTTGGTTGGAGATAATGGTTTCGTCATGGTTACTGTGGAGGTTGTGGGCGTAAATCGAAGTGGTGCGTTTGGTGATTACCATTTGACTATTTTTTGATTATGATTACCTTACAATAATTGAAATAAAAAGGCAAGCATAATGGCAAACCAGTACAAATGGATGCAAAAATATTTTGTTGATAAAATTGTAGAGTTCATTGATTAAGCTTGGTTTTAATATAAACGAAAAAGTAGCTTTTTAGAATATATCCTATGATCAGAAAGTACCGGGAATGTTTAAATAAAACAAAACAGAATTAAATTTCAGGCAAATTTATTTTATCTCCTTCAAAATATGACCCCTCTGCAGCAACATACATGTGTCAACGTTTAACTCCCGCTTCCACGCACCTCTGGTAGCCCGACGAAGGGATGGCCTTCACCTTCTTCGTCGCATTCTCTTTGATCTCCTCTATCGACTGAAATCTCCTTCCACGAAGTGTTAACTTCAAGTTGGGAAGCAAAAAGAAGTCGCGCGGGGCCATATCAGGTGAATAGGGTGCTTGCCCGATGGTATTTACTTGGTGTTTGGTCAAATAATCCAGCACAATTTGGGCCCGGTGCGATGGCGCGTTATCATCATGCAAGATCCAAAAATTGTTTGCCCTCATTTCCGGCCGTTTGCGACATACAGCATCTCTCAAACGCTTCAAAACGGATAAATAGTGACAGATGTGTGTCTTACAGTCCTACCAACACAAGAAAAAATATGGACCGGCTCCCACATGCGCGGTTCGTTTAAATTAAACATTCCCCATACTTTCTGATCATAGGGTATGTATGAGTATTACATGAAAATAGCTATGAAATGGTGTTTTTGGGTATTTCTTTAAAAGCGTGCACAACGGATATGAGAAAAGAGTTTTTATTTTTATTTTCAGTATTTTATTCTCTAATTCATTGTAAAAAAAAATAGAAAAAAATTTTAGGCTTACAAAGTTTGTTCAAAAAGTTGTCAGCTTTCTAAAAATGGTCTTGCAAGAAAAGGTATGTCGCAGGCGATAGGGATTCCGGGACACTTCGGTGTCTAAAATCAAATACTATATAACAAAATTTTCTTTCTCAGTATGAATGTCGCTATCGTGTGAACTACGATTTAAAAAAAAAAATTGACAAAATGGCGGACGCTCAAAGATGAAAGATCGTGTTTTGACCCTCTTTTTTTTACTTTAAAGGTCCGAAAAAAGTACTCTACGTCATTTAAATTTTATTCCAACAAGATCGGTTCAGTAGAACCGGCTATATCTGTGGCTATTGTCCATGTGAATACCATTTTTTTAAGGCTGACAACTTTTTGAACAAACTTCATATGACCAAAAAAAAAATTAATTTTTTAATAATACCTAGATCAAGAAATAAAATATTCAAAACAGAAATAAATAAATTTTTTTGTTTCCGTTTTACACGCTTTTAACGAAATACTCAAAACACAAGATTTCAAATGAGTCGAGGGCATTAAGAAAAATATCATAGTGCATATTATATCGCTCCTAGTCGGCGCACAGGGCGTCTAGCCTTACATCCAATATAATTATTTAATTAACCTATTATATAAATTTAGTTATTAAAGTAAAGGCAAATCTTTATTATATTAAAGGGAAATAATTTTCAATTTGAGAACAACAATTTATTACTCCAATTTACATAAAATTATTTGCTCTTAAATAATACCTTTATCACGCAAATGTTATGCAAAACTTTATAAAACCGAATTCAATTTAAAAAAAAAACATTTCCATGTACATAAATTACTCGAAAAGTGGCAATATTTTTAATTATGGGAACTATTTTTTAAGCTCGCCAAGCGTAGAGCTCAGCTGGAATTGCGCACTTGGCCGCAATTTTTCAAAGCTTAAATTTGTTGCTGTGTACATATGTGTATGTGTGTATTACACTTAGTCACATTTTTATTAGTATACAATATATATGTAAGTCCAAGTATAACCATAAAGATATGCCACACAAATGTCATGATTTATTTGAAATGCTTGAGACAATTGTGGGAAGATTTTTTGAAACTTAATTTATCATTCACTTGTGCGCAATATATGGCTGTGCAGCTATTAGAATTGGGACTTTAATGTGAAGTTATTTTTCAAAAGATAAATTGTGAGTAAATGATTGCTTTGTTGTTGATTTTTTATATATAAGCTTTAGGGTTGTTACTTGCACAAATTTGTTACACCTATTTTTGTGTATCAAACCTTTATTTTGTATTTTTGGTTTTTGCTTAGTCAAAAGTGCATAAATTCGTAATTTTCACTTGAGCCTGTAGCTCAGGTACTCAAATTACTAGCAACAATTAAGTAGAAATTGTTCGTTTGTCATCCCATGCAAATGACCCCTGGTAATTTAGTTCCATTTAGTTTTTATGAGTTTGCTCATGCGCATATTGAATGACTTGTGTATGTGCACAGGTAAGCATGTGAATTAGCAGGTGCGATACTATTTCAAGTAAATATTGAAAATATTTTGCGGTTTTAAATTTTTTGCCTCAATTGCAATTTTCGCAATTGTTTCTTTTTTTTTGTTTTCGCTTAATAATTGGTATTCGAAAACAAAGCGGTTGGTCGAACGATCCCATTTCATCATTTACACAAATACTTGGGACAGATATCAATCATATGAAGGGAAAGTCATTGTTGTTGATTCGTTCTCCTTCGCGCTCATTCTTGCCCCTTCGTTAGCGTTCGTACTTGTGCGCGCTTGGACACTTCATTCGGCGGTGGAAAGTAAAAGGTAGTTTTAGTGTTTCCAAGGTGCGTTTCATAAATATAAGACACCTTTGGTATACAATTTTTGAATTACCATAAACTCGCGTTTACTTTCCGGAGTAACTTTCCATGAACTCGGAGTGGCGTCATCTTAACAGTTATAGACTTAGGACTTCCATCAATTGTTTCTAGTGCGAAAGCTCACTATATTTTTATCTTTTTCCAAAAAGCTGCACTTTTGCTAGTCTTTTCAGCGTTGAATAAGTCTAGTCGAAAATAAACTTCTGAAGAGATAAAAGGTGCTGATTGTTATTCTGGATGACTTTAATTATAATTTTATTCATTTTTTTATACTTTAATTATAATAATATTTCAATTCGGCCGCCGTAGCCGAATGGGTTGGTGCGTGACTACCATCCGGAATTCACAGAGAGAACGTCGGTTCGAATCTCGGTGAAACACCAAAATTAAGAAAAATATTTTTCTAAAGCGGTCGCCCCTCGGCAGGCAATGGCAAACCTCCGAGTGTATTTCTGCTATGAAAAAACTCCTCATAAAAAATATCTGCCGTTCGGAGTCAGCTTGAAACTGTAGGTCCCTCCATTTGTAGAACAACATCAAGACGCACACCACAAATAGGAGGAGGTGCTCAGCCAAACACCCAAAAAGAGTGTACGCCCCAATTATAAATATATATAACCTAAAATGCCCAGGGGTTCAATATTATCATTGTGTTATCCGGAATTTTTTACGGAATCCTGAGAATTACAACGTTTTGAAGCCCGTTGGAAGAAAATTATCACTATCAAGTCGACTAAGTCTTACGCCAACTTGGCCGCTGAGGTTCAAAAAAGGTTTCAAAAACAACAGAGGTGCAATCATTTAAATTTATCAAAAATAAGAAAAGGACACCATCTTTTGCCACGGCACAAGCTGGCGCGTCTTCAGTTTGGAGTAAGATATTTGGAATATTTTTAATGTTGACATTATTCATATTTATTTTTTAAAAAAGTTATTTTTTCGAATGAAAAAAATGGAACCTTTGTTTTTTAAATTATTGGAGAGATTTGCGCAAGAACCCAATCTTATTTTCCAAGCGCAACTTCGGTGGAGGTTCTGTTATGGTTTGGGGTGTATTTACATCGAAAGCAACTCTTAATATACAGTTTACATCACCACGAATGAATAGTGGGGACTACAAAAACGTTTTGAAAAATAGTCTCCTTCCTTTTATTCAGGATAATCGCGAAGTGCCCTTCGTTTTTCTGAAAGACAACGCCCGAATTCACGTAAGCAGGGAAACAAGGCAGTATTTGACCGATTGTTCCATAGAAACTATGGCGTGGCCGGCATGTTCTCCGGATCTAAACCCAATAGAAAACATTTGGGGTATATTAGTCACAAGAGTTTACGCCAACAATCGCCAATTTGACAACACCGACGAGCTTAAAGCTGCAATTAAGGCAGAATTGGCTTCTTTAGATGTAAATTTACTTAAAAGGTTAGCAGAATCGATGAAAAAAGGTTATTTTGTGTCGCTGAAGCAAATGATGCTTCCATAAAGTACTGAAATATTCTAGAAGATATAAAAAAATTCGCAAAAAGTATACTTTTGTTAAACGATCACTTTAATTAAACAGTGCCTTATCATTTTGAAACGCCTGGAAATATGTTTTTGCTAAAAATTTTCTTTATGTGTTAAAAAAATTCCAAATTCTGTAATAAAATAGATAAACTTTTGTTACTGCAATTTTGTTGTATGTACAATTTTTATTTTCCCCTGAAACCTATAAATTAAAATACTTTGAAAAACTTGGTCTGTCTTATGATAATGAAACGCACTTTGTAAATGATTTTTAGTATGCCAGTAAAAGTAAGCAATTTCATAAAAAAAAGTTTACAAAAAATATCTGAAATCTTTATATGTATGCACATATGTATGTACTCGTAATTAATGCATCATCAGCGTGTGATCGGTTCTGGTCACGTATACGCCCAGTTGTACAACTAATTTCATAGCGTAATTGCGCACAACGAATTGTGGGGCATGAAATCTGAATAAATATCACTTACTTAGCATTTGAGAATCACAGTTTTTTGAGTCATTTGCTTGTTAAATCGATTTTATAAGATAGAGTGCGGTTGCTGAAATGCTAAATTTCGTACTACATACAACTTACTCGTATAAGTACAGATCTACCTCCATTTGCAAGTACTACAGTTTGCCCGCTTTAATTACTTTCGCCCCCTAGGCTGATTAAATATAATTAAGTTATGTGTCTGTTTTTTAACAAATTCTGAGGCATTGAAATCCTACATCGCAATACATTGCAGAAAGTGATGTATGGTATGATTCAGCACTGAAAGGTTGACTGAGTTAATTTAGCTGTCACGTATACGTCCTGTAGAGCGTGAGCAAGGAATTAATTACATGATTCGAAAAGTATTTTTAATGCGATAAGGTAGTAGTGTCGTATTCAAAAAGTTGGCATATATAACAAAATACCTGTATTCAAATTATTTTCTACGAAGTTCAATTAAGAAAATACAGGCACAGAATGAGTGTTAATCGAAGTAGTCGCATTTGAACCAGCAAAAGGAGCTGATCCATACAAATTTCAGTTCGGTTGAAGCACTTCGTTTCGTTATCATTTTATTTTTATAAATATTGTGTTAATGTGTGAGATTTTATTATAAACTAAAATTTTTGTTAAAATGAAATCATATTCACTTTTTGCTATACATGTGAGTGGCAATTACTAAGAATTATTATTTCTCATAAGCGAAGGTGCAAAGGGAACATCACTCTTTTGTGCACAAATAACTGTACATACATACTTCTATAGATGTTCTTAAATACGAAAATGCACGACTATAAAAACTGGAAAAAGAACGCTGTGTTCAACTTTTCTCTGAGTTGTTAGCTGAATCCAAAACCAGCAGCTAATCTAATCATACTAGGAGAACCAAACAGCCAAATTACTGCAGTAGTAAAGGTAAATGGAAAAAGAGCTAAAAGAAGGCCTAAAGTTGAGCTGAGCCCCTATTTTGGCTTTCATAACGATCAGAAGGATGGTGGGAATTCATTTCTTTTCCTTGTTCACTTCTCTCGAGAGCATAGGGCCTCGACAAGACTTGCCTTGCGTTAGTTTCGATAATCTATTTAATTTCTGACAGGGTAGTTGATTAGCCTGCCGGAAATTCATTATATATATATATAATTGGGTGTTTGGGCGAGCTCCTTATTGTGGTGTGCGTCTTTTTATGAGAAGCTTTTTCAAGGTGGAAATACACTCAGAGGTTTGCCATTGCCTGCCGATTGGCGACCGCTATTAGAAAAATGTTTTTCTCAATTTTGGTGTTTCGCCGAGATTTCAACTAACGTTCTCTCTCTGAATTCCGAATGGTAGTCACGCACCAACCCATTTGGCTACGGCGGCTGCTCATTAGGCACATATTATTAGGTTGCGGGATAAGTTCGTGCTACAAAAAACGCTGCTTATGATCGCGAGTCGCTTGATGGTGGGCGAGCTGCTGAGAAGCGATTTGAAGGCGACTTTCTTGTTTGTTTTTCGTTGAGCTCGTGAGGCACCCAGGCTTCTAATTTTTCGGTAAATCCCATTGCATGAAGGTGATTGAGAGTCGTTTTATGATCGCAGCTCATTTTTTCCGCCAATTCATGATTGGTTTGGCGACTGTTCTGCTTCAAAATGGATTTGAGACGTTCTTCAGCGAATTCGGAAAGTCTTCCGCTGCGGAACGTGTCATCCACGTCAAAGTCGCCATTTTCAAACTTTGCAAACCATTTTTGTGCTGCAGACTCGCCTATGACATACACATCGCAAATGTCCCAGGCTGCTTCGGCAGTTTTTTGAGCTCGATGAAAAGCAAAGAAGTGCAGGTGACGAAAATGTTGTTTTTTGCCTCCTATTCCATTTCTAAGCCTCAAAACTAATAAAAAATGAAATAACTCAAAAATACAATTAACGTAGTTTTGTTGAACTGAAAGAGTTTTATTGAATGGGTACTTACCCTTTGCCAAATAGCAAATAAATCATTGTTTTATAAAAAAAATATATAAAAACGTTATGAACTTATTCCCCAATCCGCTGGAATGATACTCAGCATACCACCTATTGACCTTATGGCGGAAAATCTGTCAGGAAAATCCTTCCTGCTGGAGTGTTTACCTGTAGAACCTTCGGATATAGCTCAATAGGAAGAGGAACTCAGTTTGCACAGGCTACATGGCACCGTAGGGAGAGAAGGTTTCGTACTACAATTGACATCCTCCACAAAGTCATGAAACCTAGCCGTAGGAATTTTCATATCTACACGGATGGCTCTAAAACTTTAGACGGTTAGGGAGCGGGCATTTACTGCTCAAAACTAGGGATAAGACAGCCTATCAAGCTGCCAGACCACAGCAGTATTTTTAAGCAGAAGGTTTTGATGTGGGGAAAGCCGCAGCGCTAGCCTATAAAAGAGCAAGAAAGAACTCAATAATTGATATATACGTGGAGAGTTAAGCAGTAATAAAAGCAATAAGCTCATATTGTATCAAGTCCAAAAATGTTCAACGGAGCAGGGAGGCCATAGAAAGACTAGCGCAAACAAAAGGCTGCCCATCTATTGGATACCTGGGCACAAAACGAAATATTAGAAGAGATAGCAAAAAGTACGCCCTCACAAAAGGACTGCAAAGCTATTATAGGTATGCTGACATAATATGTTGGCCGCACATGCTCACAAAATAGGGATTGCTAGCACGGACGAATGCAGGAAATGCAGAGAGGATGTTGAGGAAATTTTAGAACACCTTCTGTGTGGCATTATTAAAAACGCGTTTAAAATGCTTAGGAGCCCCACTGTTTGAAGGTCTGGAATACCTCTCAAAAGCGGATCCCCCAGCTCTGCTTAGATTCGCCAAAAGCTTTGACATCCTACATGATGCCTACTTTCAGTATTCATAGAGGTCGGTCTCCATCTGGAATCACTAGGGACTAAAAGATCTATGCGTGGCTTAATGCCAACCAGACTAACCTAATCTAATATATTCTTCAACCCAATACATGCACCTTCTCCTCTATACTTTCTGGTTGCTTCCAAAGAAACAAATAAAATAAATTGAGAGCAAAGGTTTTCAGTAATAATGAGGATGTAATAATGACTTATTATATTAAAGATTCATGTCTGGCAAAAGTAAATTTTGAGGTCTGTTCTTCGAAGTAAATCTTCTGGGCGCAAAAGTTCAGAAAGAATGACAATTCTGTTGAATAAGTAAAAAAAAACTACTATAATTAGAGTTAAGAAATTACATTTATTTGTTAACCATTTCCTTGTAGTCAACTAAGCGAGTACGCCAGTCTGCGGAAAAATCTGGCAAGCGGTCCAGATCGAAATTTTTAGAAAAAGTATTGCAGTTTTTATAACATAATGCTCCCCAAATACTGGGCCAAAATTTCAAGGAAATCCGATGAAAACTTACGGAGATACGTCCCTTTAATCGAAAGAGGCTCATTGCGGAAGCTTGAAATATAGGAAAACTTTACCCGAATTTTTTGGATTTATTTTCGACACATTGAATTTTGGCTTGTCAGCACTAAAAGCCTGACTGTCTGGTTGATAGCCTTACAACAGGTAAAAATGCAACCTTAACCTTGAATCAAAGCACGTCCAATGACCATAGCAGCGGTAGAAACTCAAGCGTAATTACATTTCTTACAAACACATAGCTACATATACATAGACATACATGCACACAATCTGCGGTAGTGTGCGGTGGTGTGCGAGTATGCAGAATAAGTGCTTTTTGGTTTGTAATTCAAATTTTTGTTGATTTTACAGTTGATTCCATTAAAGAAACGTTTGTTGGCCTCTACTTATTTGGAAAAAAGTATAGAATAAACAAACAAGTGTGATGTGTTAAATGGCTCCTATCTGCCATACACAACTTATTTAATTAGCGCAAAAATGTGTGATATATCGAACGAAGAAAATAAATAATAAATAAAATCTAACTTACGCACTTGAAATGTGTCTGGTTTTGTGTACATATGAGAGAAGTACCACATACCAACAACTGTGCTTTGGCTGAAATATTAACGAACTTGATAGTGGAACATTTAAAGCATTGTTAGGTTGGAGCCTTCAAGTTAATAACAAGTGATTGTTGGTTGGAGATAATGGTTTCGTCATGGTTACTGTGGAGGTTGTGGGCGTAAATCGAAGTGGTGCGTTTGGTGATTACCATTTGACTATTTTTTGATTATGATTACCTTACAATAATTGAAATAAAAAGGCAAGCATAATGGCAAACCAGTACAAATGGATGCAAAAATATTTTGTTGATAAAATTGTAGAGTTCATTGATTAAGCTTGGTTTTAATATAAACGAAAAAGTAGCTTTTTAGAATATATCCTATGATCAGAAAGTACCGGGAATGTTTAAATAAAACAAAACAGAATTAAATTTCAGGCAAATTTATTTTATCTCCTTCAAAATATGACCCCTCTGCAGCAACATACATGTGTCAACGTTTAACTCCCGCTTCCACGCACCTCTGGTAGCCCGACGAAGGGATGGCCTTCACCTTCTTCGTCGCATTCTCTTTGATCTCCTCTATCGACTGAAATCTCCTTCCACGAAGTGTTAACTTCAAGTTGGGAAGCAAAAAGAAGTCGCGCGGGGCCATATCAGGTGAATAGGGTGCTTGCCCGATGGTATTTACTTGGTGTTTGGTCAAATAATCCAGCACAATTTGGGCCCGGTGCGATGGCGCGTTATCATCATGCAAGATCCAAAAATTGTTTGCCCTCATTTCCGGCCGTTTGCGACATACAGCATCTCTCAAACGCTTCAAAACGGATAAATAGTGACAGATGTGTGTCTTACAGTCCTACCAACACAAGAAAAAATATGGACCGGCTCCCACATGCGCGGTTCGTTTAAATTAAACATTCCCCATACTTTCTGATCATAGGGTATGTATGAGTATTACATGAAAATAGCTATGAAATGGTGTTTTTGGGTATTTCTTTAAAAGCGTGCACAACGGATATGAGAAAAGAGTTTTTATTTTTATTTTCAGTATTTTATTCTCTAATTCATTGTAAAAAAAAATAGAAAAAAATTTTAGGCTTACAAAGTTTGTTCAAAAAGTTGTCAGCTTTCTAAAAATGGTCTTGCAAGAAAAGGTATGTCGCAGGCGATAGGGATTCCGGGACACTTCGGTGTCTAAAATCAAATACTATATAACAAAATTTTCTTTCTCAGTATGAATGTCGCTATCGTGTGAACTACGATTTAAAAAAAAAAATTGACAAAATGGCGGACGCTCAAAGATGAAAGATCGTGTTTTGACCCTCTTTTTTTTACTTTAAAGGTCCGAAAAAAGTACTCTACGTCATTTAAATTTTATTCCAACAAGATCGGTTCAGTAGAACCGGCTATATCTGTGGCTATTGTCCATGTGAATACCATTTTTTTAAGGCTGACAACTTTTTGAACAAACTTCATATGACCAAAAAAAAAATTAATTTTTTAATAATACCTAGATCAAGAAATAAAATATTCAAAACAGAAATAAATAAATTTTTTTGTTTCCGTTTTACACGCTTTTAACGAAATACTCAAAACACAAGATTTCAAATGAGTCGAGGGCATTAAGAAAAATATCATAGTGCATATTATATCGCTCCTAGTCGGCGCACAGGGCGTCTAGCCTTACATCCAATATAATTATTTAATTAACCTATTATATAAATTTAGTTATTAAAGTAAAGGCAAATCTTTATTATATTAAAGGGAAATAATTTTCAATTTGAGAACAACAATTTATTACTCCAATTTACATAAAATTATTTGCTCTTAAATAATACCTTTATCACGCAAATGTTATGCAAAACTTTATAAAACCGAATTCAATTTAAAAAAAAAACATTTCCATGTACATAAATTACTCGAAAAGTGGCAATATTTTTAATTATGGGAACTATTTTTTAAGCTCGCCAAGCGTAGAGCTCAGCTGGAATTGCGCACTTGGCCGCAATTTTTCAAAGCTTAAATTTGTTGCTGTGTACATATGTGTATGTGTGTATTACACTTAGTCACATTTTTATTAGTATACAATATATATGTAAGTCCAAGTATAACCATAAAGATATGCCACACAAATGTCATGATTTATTTGAAATGCTTGAGACAATTGTGGGAAGATTTTTTGAAACTTAATTTATCATTCACTTGTGCGCAATATATGGCTGTGCAGCTATTAGAATTGGGACTTTAATGTGAAGTTATTTTTCAAAAGATAAATTGTGAGTAAATGATTGCTTTGTTGTTGATTTTTTATATATAAGCTTTAGGGTTGTTACTTGCACAAATTTGTTACACCTATTTTTGTGTATCAAACCTTTATTTTGTATTTTTGGTTTTTGCTTAGTCAAAAGTGCATAAATTCGTAATTTTCACTTGAGCCTGTAGCTCAGGTACTCAAATTACTAGCAACAATTAAGTAGAAATTGTTCGTTTGTCATCCCATGCAAATGACCCCTGGTAATTTAGTTCCATTTAGTTTTTATGAGTTTGCTCATGCGCATATTGAATGACTTGTGTATGTGCACAGGTAAGCATGTGAATTAGCAGGTGCGATACTATTTCAAGTAAATATTGAAAATATTTTGCGGTTTTAAATTTTTTGCCTCAATTGCAATTTTCGCAATTGTTTCTTTTTTTTTGTTTTCGCTTAATAATTGGTATTCGAAAACAAAGCGGTTGGTCGAACGATCCCATTTCATCATTTACACAAATACTTGGGACAGATATCAATCATATGAAGGGAAAGTCATTGTTGTTGATTCGTTCTCCTTCGCGCTCATTCTTGCCCCTTCGTTAGCGTTCGTACTTGTGCGCGCTTGGACACTTCATTCGGCGGTGGAAAGTAAAAGGTAGTTTTAGTGTTTCCAAGGTGCGTTTCATAAATATAAGACACCTTTGGTATACAATTTTTGAATTACCATAAACTCGCGTTTACTTTCCGGAGTAACTTTCCATGAACTCGGAGTGGCGTCATCTTAACAGTTATAGACTTAGGACTTCCATCAATTGTTTCTAGTGCGAAAGCTCACTATATTTTTATCTTTTTCCAAAAAGCTGCACTTTTGCTAGTCTTTTCAGCGTTGAATAAGTCTAGTCGAAAATAAACTTCTGAAGAGATAAAAGGTGCTGATTGTTATTCTGGATGACTTTAATTATAATTTTATTCATTTTTTTATACTTTAATTATAATAATATTTCAATTCGGCCGCCGTAGCCGAATGGGTTGGTGCGTGACTACCATCCGGAATTCACAGAGAGAACGTCGGTTCGAATCTCGGTGAAACACCAAAATTAAGAAAAATATTTTTCTAAAGCGGTCGCCCCTCGGCAGGCAATGGCAAACCTCCGAGTGTATTTCTGCTATGAAAAAACTCCTCATAAAAAATATCTGCCGTTCGGAGTCAGCTTGAAACTGTAGGTCCCTCCATTTGTAGAACAACATCAAGACGCACACCACAAATAGGAGGAGGTGCTCAGCCAAACACCCAAAAAGAGTGTACGCCCCAATTATAAATATATATAACCTAAAATGCCCAGGGGTTCAATATTATCATTGTGTTATCCGGAATTTTTTACGGAATCCTGAGAATTACAACGTTTTGAAGCCCGTTGGAAGAAAATTATCACTATCAAGTCGACTAAGTCTTACGCCAACTTGGCCGCTGAGGTTCAAAAAAGGTTTCAAAAACAACAGAGGTGCAATCATTTAAATTTATCAAAAATAAGAAAAGGACACCATCTTTTGCCACGGCACAAGCTGGCGCGTCTTCAGTTTGGAGTAAGATATTTGGAATATTTTTAATGTTGACATTATTCATATTTATTTTTTAAAAAAGTTATTTTTTCGAATGAAAAAAATGGAACCTTTGTTTTTTAAATTATTGGAGAGATTTGCGCAAGAACCCAATCTTATTTTCCAAGCGCAACTTCGGTGGAGGTTCTGTTATGGTTTGGGGTGTATTTACATCGAAAGCAACTCTTAATATACAGTTTACATCACCACGAATGAATAGTGGGGACTACAAAAACGTTTTGAAAAATAGTCTCCTTCCTTTTATTCAGGATAATCGCGAAGTGCCCTTCGTTTTTCTGAAAGACAACGCCCGAATTCACGTAAGCAGGGAAACAAGGCAGTATTTGACCGATTGTTCCATAGAAACTATGGCGTGGCCGGCATGTTCTCCGGATCTAAACCCAATAGAAAACATTTGGGGTATATTAGTCACAAGAGTTTACGCCAACAATCGCCAATTTGACAACACCGACGAGCTTAAAGCTGCAATTAAGGCAGAATTGGCTTCTTTAGATGTAAATTTACTTAAAAGGTTAGCAGAATCGATGAAAAAAGGTTATTTTGTGTCGCTGAAGCAAATGATGCTTCCATAAAGTACTGAAATATTCTAGAAGATATAAAAGAATTCGCAAAAAGTATACTTTTGTTAAACGATCACTTTAATTAAACAGTGCCTTATCATTTTGAAACGCCTGGAAATATGTTTTTGCTAAAAATTTTCTTTATGTGTTAAAAAAATTCCAAATTCTGTAATAAAATAGATAAACTTTTGTTACTGCAATTTTGTTGTATGTACAATTTTTATTTTCCCCTGAAACCTATAAATTAAAATACTTTGAAAAACTTGGTCTGTCTTATGATAATGAAACGCACTTTGTAAATGATTTTTAGTATGCCAGTAAAAGTAAGCAATTTCATAAAAAAAAGTTTACAAAAAATATCTGAAATCTTTATATGTATGCACATATGTATGTACTCGTAATTAATGCATCATCAGCGTGTGATCGGTTCTGGTCACGTATACGCCCAGTTGTACAACTAATTTCATAGCGTAATTGCGCACAACGAATTGTGGGGCATGAAATCTGAATAAATATCACTTACTTAGCATTTGAGAATCACAGTTTTTTGAGTCATTTGCTTGTTAAATCGATTTTATAAGATAGAGTGCGGTTGCTGAAATGCTAAATTTCGTACTACATACAACTTACTCGTATAAGTACAGATCTACCTCCATTTGCAAGTACTACAGTTTGCCCGCTTTAATTACTTTCGCCCCCTAGGCTGATTAAATATAATTAAGTTATGTGTCTGTTTTTTAACAAATTCTGAGGCATTGAAATCCTACATCGCAATACATTGCAGAAAGTGATGTATGGTATGATTCAGCACTGAAAGGTTGACTGAGTTAATTTAGCTGTCACGTATACGTCCTGTAGAGCGTGAGCAAGGAATTAATTACATGATTCGAAAAGTATTTTTAATGCGATAAGGTAGTAGTGTCGTATTCAAAAAGTTGGCATATATAACAAAATACCTGTATTCAAATTATTTTCTACGAAGTTCAATTAAGAAAATACAGGCACAGAATGAGTGTTAATCGAAGTAGTCGCATTTGAACCAGCAAAAGGAGCTGATCCATACAAATTTCAGTTCGGTTGAAGCACTTCGTTTCGTTATCATTTTATTTTTATAAATATTGTGTTAATGTGTGAGATTTTATTATAAACTAAAATTTTTGTTAAAATGAAATCATATTCACTTTTTGCTATACATGTGAGTGGCAATTACTAAGAATTATTATTTCTCATAAGCGAAGGTGCAAAGGGAACATCACTCTTTTGTGCACAAATAACTGTACATACATACTTCTATAGATGTTCTTAAATACGAAAATGCACGACTATAAAAACTGGAAAAAGAACGCTGTGTTCAACTTTTCTCTGAGTTGTTAGCTGAATCCAAAACCAGCAGCTAATCTAATCATACTAGGAGAACCAAACAGCCAAATTACTGCAGTAGTAAAGGTAAATGGAAAAAGAGCTAAAAGAAGGCCTAAAGTTGAGCTGAGCCCCTATTTTGGCTTTCATAACGATCAGAAGGATGGTGGGAATTCATTTCTTTTCCTTGTTCACTTCTCTCGAGAGCATAGGGCCTCGACAAGACTTGCCTTGCGTTAGTTTCGATAATCTATTTAATTTCTGACAGGGTAGTTGATTAGCCTGCCGGAAATTCATTATATATATATATAATTGGGTGTTTGGGCGAGCTCCTTATTGTGGTGTGCGTCTTTTTATGAGAAGCTTTTTCAAGGTGGAAATACACTCAGAGGTTTGCCATTGCCTGCCGATTGGCGACCGCTATTAGAAAAATGTTTTTCTCAATTTTGGTGTTTCGCCGAGATTTCAACTAACGTTCTCTCTCTGAATTCCGAATGGTAGTCACGCACCAACCCATTTGGCTACGGCGGCTGCTCATTAGGCACATATTATTAGGTTGCGGGATAAGTTCGTGCTACAAAAAACGCTGCTTATGATCGCGAGTCGCTTGATGGTGGGCGAGCTGCTGAGAAGCGATTTGAAGGCGACTTTCTTGTTTGTTTTTCGTTGAGCTCGTGAGGCACCCAGGCTTCTAATTTTTCGGTAAATCCCATTGCATGAAGGTGATTGAGAGTCGTTTTATGATCGCAGCTCATTTTTTCCGCCAATTCATGATTGGTTTGGCGACTGTTCTGCTTCAAAATGGATTTGAGACGTTCTTCAGCGAATTCGGAAAGTCTTCCGCTGCGGAACGTGTCATCCACGTCAAAGTCGCCATTTTCAAACTTTGCAAACCATTTTTGTGCTGCAGACTCGCCTATGACATACACATCGCAAATGTCCCAGGCTGCTTCGGCAGTTTTTTGAGCTCGATGAAAAGCAAAGAAGTGCAGGTGACGAAAATGTTGTTTTTTGCCTCCTATTCCATTTCTAAGCCTCAAAACTAATAAAAAATGAAATAACTCAAAAATACAATTAACGTAGTTTTGTTGAACTGAAAGAGTTTTATTGAATGGGTACTTACCCTTTGCCAAATAGCAAATAAATCATTGTTTTATAAAAAAAATATATAAAAACGTTATGAACTTATTCCCCAATCCGCTGGAATGATACTCAGCATACCACCTATTGACCTTATGGCGGAAAATCTGTCAGGAAAATCCTTCCTGCTGGAGTGTTTACCTGTAGAACCTTCGGATATAGCTCAATAGGAAGAGGAACTCAGTTTGCACAGGCTACATGGCACCGTAGGGAGAGAAGGTTTCGTACTACAATTGACATCCTCCACAAAGTCATGAAACCTAGCCGTAGGAATTTTCATATCTACACGGATGGCTCTAAAACTTTAGACGGTTAGGGAGCGGGCATTTACTGCTCAAAACTAGGGATAAGACAGCCTATCAAGCTGCCAGACCACAGCAGTATTTTTAAGCAGAAGGTTTTGATGTGGGGAAAGCCGCAGCGCTAGCCTATAAAAGAGCAAGAAAGAACTCAATAATTGATATATACGTGGAGAGTTAAGCAGTAATAAAAGCAATAAGCTCATATTGTATCAAGTCCAAAAATGTTCAACGGAGCAGGGAGGCCATAGAAAGACTAGCGCAAACAAAAGGCTGCCCATCTATTGGATACCTGGGCACAAAACGAAATATTAGAAGAGATAGCAAAAAGTACGCCCTCACAAAAGGACTGCAAAGCTATTATAGGTATGCTGACATAATATGTTGGCCGCACATGCTCACAAAATAGGGATTGCTAGCACGGACGAATGCAGGAAATGCAGAGAGGATGTTGAGGAAATTTTAGAACACCTTCTGTGTGGCATTATTAAAAACGCGTTTAAAATGCTTAGGAGCCCCACTGTTTGAAGGTCTGGAATACCTCTCAAAAGCGGATCCCCCAGCTCTGCTTAGATTCGCCAAAAGCTTTGACATCCTACATGATGCCTACTTTCAGTATTCATAGAGGTCGGTCTCCATCTGGAATCACTAGGGACTAAAAGATCTATGCGTGGCTTAATGCCAACCAGACTAACCTAATCTAATATATTCTTCAACCCAATACATGCACCTTCTCCTCTATACTTTCTGGTTGCTTCCAAAG
Source organism: Anastrepha obliqua (assembly GCF_027943255.1). Taxonomy (NCBI): domain Eukaryota; kingdom Metazoa; phylum Arthropoda; class Insecta; order Diptera; family Tephritidae; genus Anastrepha; species Anastrepha obliqua. The sequence continues at coordinate 106,825,904 of NC_072894.1, read as the reverse complement.
AAACAAATAAAATAAATTGAGAGCAAAGGTTTTCAGTAATAATGAGGATGTAATAATGACTTATTATATTAAAGATTCATGTCTGGCAAAAGTAAATTTTGAGGTCTGTTCTTCGAAGTAAATCTTCTGGGCGCAAAAGTTCAGAAAGAATGACAATTCTGTTGAATAAGTAAAAAAAAACTACTATAATTAGAGTTAAGAAATTACATTTATTTGTTAACCATTTCCTTGTAGTCAACTAAGCGAGTACGCCAGTCTGCGGAAAAATCTGGCAAGCGGTCCAGATCGAAATTTTTAGAAAAAGTATTGCAGTTTTTATAACATAATGCTCCCCAAATACTGGGCCAAAATTTCAAGGAAATCCGATGAAAACTTACGGAGATACGTCCCTTTAATCGAAAGAGGCTCATTGCGGAAGCTTGAAATATAGGAAAACTTTACCCGAATTTTTTGGATTTATTTTCGACACATTGAATTTTGGCTTGTCAGCACTAAAAATTTGATTAAAATACTCCTAAAGTTAGCAAAGCTTACCGCTAATTCTTTTGATTTCATGTACGCATTTAGGTAGATAAAATCTTACAAAACTATTTATACTATTTTTTACTTCATTTAAATAAAAATACGGCAATGGCGGCTGCCGTGGCCGAATGAGTTGGTGCGTGACTACCATTCGGAATTCAGAAAGGGTGTACGCGCTAATTATATTTATATATGTATATATAATGACTTTAAAAGTTGTCTATTCATCTTCAATAACTTGTCTGTACTTTGAAGCATTAGAACTAAAATTGAATAATTTTTTCCATTGAAAATCATTTAAATCGTTTAGGACGTGAGCTATTTCGGTGTTACCAAGGACGGTTTTTCCAAAGAAAGTACAGCGGAATTGTGCTGTACAGCTGCTTAGTGCTCTATTCCACATTCATTGCCTGAGAGTAGTGCTAATATATATTTTTTGGGTGTTTGGCCGAGCTCCGCCTCCTATTTGTGGTGTGCGTCTTGATGTTGTTCCACAAATGGAGGGTCCTACAATTTCAAGCCTACTCCGAACGGCAGATACTTTTATGAGGAGCTTTTGCAGAAATACACTCGGAGGTTTGCCATTGCCTGCCGAGGGGCGACCGCTATTAGAAAAATGTTTTTATTAATTTTGCTTTCACCGAGATTCGAACCAACGACCTCTCAGTGAATTCCGAATGGTGATCACGCACCAACCCTTTCGGCTACGGCGGCTGCATAGTGCTAGTGTTAATAGAATTTAAAAATATTTCGCTTCTTTCTGCCCATTTGCTTTTTTCTCACCCCATTCGGTGCCGCATATCCGCATTTTAGCCTAAACAATTTTAACTGGCAGATCCAAAAATCTGCGCTTTTAAGATGCCAGTTTCCACTCTTAATTTGATTTGATGCCCAAAGAGCAGCACTACGAGAATTCTCAATATTTAAAGACATTATTCAATTAGTGTGTGAGATATTTTTCGTCTAATTTCTTAACACTTTTGGTCAATGAAATGAAAAAGAGTAATTCTTTTAAATAATATTCTATAATTAAATTAATGCTAATATTTTGATTGTTCAGCTGTATGTTAGTATTGTATTATTTATGCAGTAATTTGCCAAATTACCAAAGCTTGAACAAATAAATACACAAATAACATTTAACTATTTTTTAAAAAGTGCCGGGGTAATTTGAGCGCAAAAAATTGCATGTTCTGAGATACTTCGTTAATGAAATAGAGGAAAAGCCACATATTAACATGTATGTATGTATTTATGTATGCAGATAATTAGTAGTACTAATTACCGAAAAGCTAATAAATCACCTGAATGCGCTTTGCTGACCGACGAACGCCGCTTATTGTCTAGCAGAAAGGGTAAATTACCTAAAAAGGCGGATGTAAAGCAGATGAGTGGTTAAAGGAATATTCAAAATTGTGTAGAGAAATAAGATATTCTGTTAGTATAAGATTTTTTTATTATTATTATTATTGATTGGTTGTTTGTGCAGTGCGACCTGAAGAAATCTATTGTGCAGCCATGTAGCCTGCTCAAACAGTTTTAGGCTGTTAATAAATCCTTAAACTGCTCCTACTAGGAATTTTGGATCAACAGACCCATTCCCCGGTAATTTAGTCTGAGTCGTGCCACTGCTGGGCAGTCGCATAGCACGTGCCCTGGTGTTTCGTGTGCCTCTTTGCAGAGTCTACAGGAATCATTTTCTATCGCACCTATCCTTTTCATGTGATGATTAAGTTTACAGTACCCTGTTAGTAGTTCAGTGTGAAGTTTTATGTCATTTCTGTTTAGGTTAAGAATTGCTTCTGCCTTTATCCGTTCTGGATGTATGCGTCTTTTCGATTGCCGCATTCCCAATTGGGCTCTTCAGTAATCGATTAGGCCTCGTTGTTCCTGCTCAGGCACTTTTGAAGCTGTTATTTACCCCGCAGAAAGGTTCTGAATCTATTAAGGGAGTGTTTGCCCCCTCCTTCGCTAAAGTGACCGCAATTAGTAAGAGTTTGATATTTGTGTGTTTTTGTAGAGCAGATTGACTGTTGTAGTGAAGGAAGGCCTTTTATAACATCACATAAGCCAGTCAACAACACCTGCTTAGGGTGGATGGGCAGAAAGAGCTGTCGTGAGAAATGCGTGGCTGAGTTGCACTAAGACTTAAAAATAGAGGCTAAAACTAGGACACATTAGCAGCCATTATTTTGGTTCGATAGCTCAGTTTTAGTTGCTCTTCTTCAACCATTTAGGCAGTGTGCCGTATAAACAGTATTAAACTTTTATGCATATCCAATGCAAATTTGTGTTTGATTAACTAATAATAAAATTTGTTTTTGAAAAGCTAATATTAAAATAAAAAAAAAATGCAAAATAAAAAAAAAATGATTTTAAGTGCTGGAAATCTTTATTTCGATCTTCACGTGCTCCATTGCTCGTCTGTTTGTATACTGCAGCTGCATAGTTCACAAGTGTCAAATAAAACACCATTTGAAAAACTATAAATCTTACGATAGGGTGTGTGTCTCCAGCTAAAAATGTGGCCCTTAAATATCGTAACATGCTTTTGAAGAATGTGTGAGAGTTATACGAGTGGTGAGAAATCGTTTTTTCTGCCTTACGATGCTTGTTGCTTCTGCAGGTAACTGTGGAAAGTTACGCCCTACATTTCGGCAAATATTCTCATTCGATGCTGCTCTGTTAAAGCTCTGTTGCTGAGTATATTCTATATACTCTGCGTTAAATAACTATAGGCCCCTTGACTTATTGACAAATTTTGAAAATTTATTTGTCTCTCATTATATTTTAGAAATATTTTTTTTTAGAATATATCTAGTAAATTCTGCTATAAAGACCATTTAAAACCAAGTTTTACAATTTCTGCAAATTAAAACAAATCAATAAATTTGCTTCAAAGTTTCAAACTTTTTAATTGAAGTTTTAGAAAAAAGATAACAGTTTTACAGCATAATGCTTTTTAAATATTGGGCGAATACCATACTCGACAGAGAAGGCTTCACGTGAAACACACGTTTAGCGTACTTTTTGCGTAGCAGCATTAGTTTTGTTACTTAGTAGTCATACCTCGTATACATATGCACATATTCTGAGCTTATCTATGTATATTGATTTCTTTACAATTTGTGGATCACGTCATAATTATGGCAGCGTGGTGAACTAATTAATTGACTACGAGCTAAGTCGAATAAAAAGCTAATACTGTAAAGACTTCTACAAAATTCGACAAGTCAAAATTTGTAGTGAGGCAAAAAAAAGAAATGAAAATATTATAGAAAAAAAAAAATCAATATCACCTCAAAAAACTACCTACTATATAAGCATGTAAGCTAGCAGATGTTGAGAATTTCAACGACATTGCTGTGTTCACGTTTTTTTTGAAAAATTATTTCAGCGTTTATTTCTATGTTTCTTTTTTTATTGGTGTGCTACGTATACCTATACTTTACATATCTTTTTTAATTGCTTACTTTCGCATCCGACACCTGTGCGCTCATTGAGATTGTCATTTAAACTCTTGTTGCTATTAATAAAACCAAATGTATACTTGATCTTACTTGTTTGTAGATTTTTGAATTACAAAAGCCAATTTTATGGCATTCTAGTCATTTATGCAAATTGAACTATTTAACGCGGATTTATGCGCACATGTTGTCAATCAAAATACCATTGTGTTAAAAGTGTGCTCATATTCGTAATTTATTTATTTAGTTTTCCAACTTTATGGACACGTAAATTTTGTAACGTGTTAGAAACATTAGAACATTGATATGTGGTAGGAATAATAGTTTTTGCATGTAGTATATTAATCACATGCACTTATTTAAAAGCTACGTGGGATTGTCAATGCTTATGGGGGGCGCTAAAGTTGATAAAGAACGATGTACTATAGTTGAAAGTGGAGAAAAAGGCGGTCGGTAAAATACTCATTGTGCATGATTGACTGTACTAAATATCTGTTTTTTTTAACGTAATTAGCAAAAATTGAAGATAAATTTGCATTTTTTGAAAAGTCTCCACTTTATGTAGAGTTGAAAAAAATCTACCGGTGTTGATATTTCCATCCTCTTGAGCGTTCCCTTCGGTGGGGAAGAAGTTTTTGTATAAAACTAGTAATATGAACTTTTTGGAGAGCTGGAAAATGCACTTTTTCTTTACCCTTTTCTACATTTTAGTGTTTAAAAAGGTGATGTAGGCATTTTTTTTAAAGAAACCAAAGTCTCCACTTTTTGGAGAGTTACAAAAACGCGTATGTTTCTTCGTTATTTTCGTATTTTTCCTAATCTCATGTCAAGAATTATGCCTGAGGTAAGTTGCGTTAAGATATCTTCAATTTGTATAGGGTTATTCACTACATAGACAGGAGCAAGCACGTAAATTAAAAATGTTATTTTATTCTAAAACAGGCGAGTTTCGCAAGATTTAAGTAACTTTCTGAATGAAAAATATGCACTTAATACAATGTACCCTTTCCTAACTGCCACCTCTCTAAAGCAGACATTTCCCATAAGCTGACTTTTTTCAATACATACTAAAAATCCTTAAGTATTAAAACAATTTTTTTTTCTTTTGAGCCGACAACCCGCCCATAACACCTTAAACCTCCTATAACATATTACGAACATTGTTTTTCAATTTTCTCATAAGCGGACACCTCCCATAGGCGGACTAATTTTTCAGTTCCCTAGGTGTCCGCTTAAGAGAGTTTAATAAAGAAATTTCATATAAAAAAGTAAAGTATTCCATACAAAAATTTTCTTCAAATATTTTATTAAGCGCGTTCTTTCGTTTTCTTTTCTCCAAAATACTTTTTAAGTTTCTGGTTTCGATAATCTTTCTTAGAGTCTCTTCGTTTGATACAAATAATAAAAATAAAAAACAATAAATGACTCAAATATACCATCATTTACTCATCTTTACTTCCCGCTTTTTTGTGGTGACCTCTTTGCATAACATTTTTTGGTTTTACTATTCAATAAGGCGTATTGTGAAAAACGATAATGGAGACCAGGTTCAAGTTCATATTTATAAACGTATGTATGTGTTGTGTGTATGTACATGTGTATACCAACATTTACTTATATATATTCAAATTCATAAGTGTCCAAACAGCATTCAAGCTGATTTACATTTAACCATCGCAATGAGTTGAGCAAAGCAGAGAGGGCAAGACGCCATAGGAAAAAAGTTGCCAGAGCGTGTGCGTAAATGAGAGAGATACTGAGGAATTACACCGATTGGAATGTTAAAAATGTTGCTTCTTGGAATGTTTGTCATCATCAACTTGACGCTAAATTTATGTTCCTTATTATGGCAGCTGAAGAAGGAAGCTTGATGGAGTCGTTCTGCCTAAGCTAAAAGGAGTCACAATCCAAACAAATCAAATATCTTAGAGTAGTCCTTAATAGTAAACTTCTTTGGAAGCCACACGTTGTCACAGAGGCCTTGAAGGCTATCTGCAGGCTGAAACACTTTGGGAATTGGTACGGCCCTTGTACGGCATTGGACAACAGAGTAGGCATTGACTTTGATTCAACAATCCTTGCCATGCCCCTTGACTCCATACCATTCAGAGTCGTGATTGAAAAGAGTTGTGGTCAAACTCAGGAAATGAGCTCGGCAAACACTGTTTTCGCATTTTCACGGATGGCTCCAGGACCGAGGAAAACAGATGGAGAGCCAGATCAATATGTATCTGCAGCGACAGCCAAGCTGCGCTCAGGGCCTTAGACAGCTCCCCAACCACATCAGGGGCAGTCAAGTCCTGTAGTTGGACACAATAGCTTGATTATGAGACCTTAGCTATGACGGGCTTTGAGGCCAACTTCTTTTGCCCGGAGCCCGTTCTGCCACTCCCTTTTGCAGCCATCAAAGCCACGGCTAGCAAATGGGTTACTATCATACAACCCAAAATTAAGCTAGGCAGGCTAAGAGAGGCTGCAGATGGACTAAACTGATGTCATGTCCGACCGACTGTCGCAAATTCTCCTTTCATTAAGCAGAAGGGACTGCAGATTTGAATCGCTCGAATCAGGTTTGAGCTCTTTGGCACTGATGTGTTAAGAAGCGATCACCTTAGCTTCTTGACACCACAAGATCTACTCAGATTTATTCGGAAATCGGTAGAAGAAAATTAAAAGGGAATCCGAGTGTAGTATAGTAGACTTAATAGTGGCTGAGTGCTACACTTGCTAGTTGGGCCGACAAAAAAAAAAAAAAAAATAGCAGCTGCGGCGTCCACTACTTGTAGAGGCATTGCAGCCTGTAGAAGCGTTAATGTACCACAAATGCAAATCATCTGTGCTTCTCATTAAAGGAGTGGGATTTTGCTAAATCTCTTTTATTTTAATTTTTAATCGAAATCTTATTTTTTATCATCATCTTCTTTTTTTTTCTTCTAAAGAATAAAATAAGTTTAACCCATAAGCGCAAAATTTATTTTTACTTGTAAAATTTCTTAAGCAAATGTTCACACTATGCAACATAATTATGTGTTCAAGTATGCGTGGGTTTTCTTACATTTATTTCTATTTTCCTCTGTCTTTCCACTTGTCTTTTGTGCACACCAGAAAAAAAAATTTACTTTCAATTTCGTTTTGCCGGCTTGACGGTCATTCGCATTGTTGGATTTTGGTATGGCGTGAGAGGCGTATTGTAGTCACATAGTAGCGCGCTAATGACACATAAATTATTACGCATGCGTCGAGCGCATTTTAACAAGTTCACTCCCTGCCTCGGCCATGCGAAGTGAGTGAAAAAAGCGAGCGATTTTTTCGATTGAATTTATGAATTACTAAATACGTAGGCTTAAAGCCGCAGGAGGAAGAAGATCATGTAGCAATTTGCTGTATTACCTAGCAATTTTGTTACGGTTTTTTGGACAAACAATTAAAAAGCAACAAATTACATTTGATTTAATTTTTTTTAGCATTTTCCTTGTCCACCTCTGGCACTGTGCGCGCGCATGTGCGCATGAAGTGCGCCAGACAAATGCGCGTGTATGCGCGTACGTTTGAAAGCCAAAAGAGTAGCAGTAAGCAGCGTAAACAATGCGCATGCGCAACGCCAATTTTCATCGTCTAATCGCGCTGCTGCTGCGTCGTTGCACGTCTCTCATATCAACTTGGCTCACAAACAGAAATAGAGATGTGAATGTGTGCCTGCATAAGCACACGTACATATGTACGTATGTATGTATGTGAGTAGTTAGTAAGCAACAAACATTATAAGTTGTAGACTAACATTTATTTAATGTTCGTAAAGTGGGTCATGGTTAAATGTACTTGTGGAGCATGACTTGGCTGCATAATCGCACGACGCTGGCGATCTTCGTGTGCGAGTTTATTTGTGGGTAAAACAAGCGCATGCGCATACATATGCGTGTGTATGTATACGCGATGTGTGCATGTGTGTAAGTGTGTTATGGCTGGTGTGTGCGTGCTCTGAAGACTGACAGCTGAAAAACAGAAAATGAAAAGCAAAAGTCAAACAATCTGTTTTGAATTTTACAGCAGTGCAGTGTCGGGGAATCCGCGTTGTGGTGTGTAAATTGTGATATATTTTTCAAAAAAATACAAATTAAGGAAACTAAGTCATAGGTATACCATTTACATGCGTAAATTTGAATAATATATGAGTTATTTTATTAAAATCTAAGTGAGTGAACATGAAATCAAATTCTTTATTTCAATTGCGAGTGCAAGTTTTCGCATTGATTCAGCCAAAGATATGGAAAAATGAAAGAAAAAAGTTGTATATTTGCTTTTTAGCATTTTTAGTACTAATATTTTACTTATATGTGCGTACATTTACATATAAATAAAAATAAATAAATACTTATATGTGTATGTTAGCATATCCTGAATAATGATGAAAAACTTACTTAAAAAATGACGGCATAAACAATTAGTTCATACAACTGAAAAAAACTCATAAGTCGCAACCAAGGCGCAGCGAACAGGCGAATAGTAGCAGCAGCGCAAAAACAAGAAGAACAATGTGTTTTGTTGTTGCTTTTTGGTGCGTGGAATGTCAAAAACCTCTAGGAAAAAATTTACAGTTTAGAGTAATTAACACAAAATTTGAAAATTCGGAGACCAAACGAATAGCGCAGAAATCAAATAAGCTACTTTACTGCCCCCTACCTGTTGAATCTGCTTCGGTGGAAACTAAAAAGTAGACGATTCAATTACAAATTAATTTCGTTCTGGTAAAATTTAATTCGAAAATGCGGCTCATAATCGAAACCTACAACTCTGCAAAAAATTACGCATGCCAACAAATAAATTGTCTCCAGTGAACCACCCACGATACAGTGCTGGCCAATGAAGATAGAAGCAGCTGCTTCTGTGCACAAACAAAAAAATAATTTTTTTATTGTACATTTGGACAATAATTTATTTCGGTACAAGGGGATTTATTATAAATACTTTGTGAAAAAGATTTGCCATTTGCGTTATGGGTTTTGCTGCCATTTCCCATTGCGTTGGAGGCTGAAGCGCATCGAGAGCTACAAAAAGTTTATGGACATGCTGCTTTAAGTGGAACAACGTGCCGAGATTGGTTCCGTCGCTTCAAAGACGGTGATTTGAATGTTGGCGACCGTCCGCGTGAAGGAAGGCCAAAAACCTTCGAAGACGCTGAATTGAAGGCATTGCTCAATGAGGATCCGTGACAAACGCAAGAAGTGCTTGCTTCAGTATTAGGAGTTAACCGCCAATCCATTTTCAAGCGATTGCACGCTTTGGGAATGATTCAGAAACAGGGGAGTTGCGTTCCTTATGAGTTAGAAACAACGGATGTTGAACGTCGTTTTTTCGCCTATGAACAACTGCTCCAGCGGCAAAAAAGGAAGGGTATTTTTCATCGCATCATGACGGGCGATGAAAAATGTAATCATTGCAGCAATTCAAAGAAAAGAAAGTCATGGGGACTGCCCGGTTATACTTCTACGTCGTCGCATCGGCTGAATATTCACGCTGCGAAGGTTGTGCTATGTATTTGGTGGGACCAAGTTGGTGTTATTTATTATGAACTGTTAAAACCAAGTGAACCCATCACTGGGGATCGGTATCGACTTCAATTGATGCGATTGAGCGGAACACTGCGCGAGAAAAAATTCGTGATTGTGGCTCGATTAAGCTCGCCGTAAGCGCTTATGGTTTTCCATCATCCATTCAAGTTTTCATCAACATTTTACACTATTCAATCAGAATTCTTTTGTAAGTTTCGAGTACGCCGCTTTATAGTCCATCGATTTTGTGTGGCCTTACGTACGTCGAGTACTTGCGATGCCACTGAAAAAATATTTTAATTTATTTTCAAAATGATTTTGTGTGCTCGGCTTCATCTCACTTTCATCCGAAAACCTGGGAGTCAGGTCTGAACTGTAGTGTGGCTTTTAAACATCCCGAGCAAGGGAATATGAGCTTTGGAAATATGAGCCCTTTCGTCGTTGCTGCTCGAGTGGTGTGATTATTCGCGTTATCCAATGCCCATTACTGTTTTCCATATGAAAATGCTCACGTAGAGTCTCCCCTCCAATTCGGTCTTTGTTCATCTGTAGTTATTCTGCTATCTGTCACAATTTAGTTCCTCGATGAGGCAGTACTAACTTTTCGACTTTTTACATTTTCGTATTCTATTTTTATAGTAGTTTTCAAGCCTTGCCCAGTATAATCGGTCATTAACGTCGACTGCCTCATTGAAAGGCCGGCACAGGAAACCTGTTGCAGCGACACGGTATGACTAGGGGAAAAGGAAGATGAGTGGGTTCCAGTGAGCAGGTAAAGATGTAGGTAGTGTCGTACCTCGTAGGCTCCCATTAAGCTAAATGTTGAATATGTCTGCGTCAATTCTGGATAAGTAGGAGTTTAACTTACTACCAATAGAATAATGAGACTAACCTGAATAACGAGACAGCTGAAGCTCTTTGTCTGCGATCTGTGTTCATAAAATTAGTGAGAAACTCTCAGTGAGGATTGTTAATAACTGATCTGTATGTCACTGTAAAGTATACCAGAGATTGTTGTGCTTTCTGATGTGCCTAAGAGGTGGCTCAGCCGCCAGCAAGTGCCTACTGGGTTGGTTCCTTCGGTAATCACTGTTTATGATGTTATGCTGGTTAAGAGTGAGTATACCTACCTTGCGTGTTGGAGTTGTTGGTAAGGCGACATCAGGAGGCACCCTGTCGCTGTGCTAAGTGTAGTATTTTGGCATGTCTGGAGCTACATCCACTGTGTATCGCTAGTTACCAGATGGCTAAGCCCACCAGATGGCTAAGCCCGCCGCCAGCAACGTTTCTTTGCGAGGACTGAAGGACCTTGTTGCGGTACTGGATCTTAGTGGAGATTGCGTATCTATGCGCTGAGAAGGAGAGCTAACTATCCAAAGGCACAGCCAGGAAGATTGGATGGTTTGTAGTTGGAATTGGTGTATTATCGACTTCCGCTGAGAGTTTGATCACCTTTGTGCAGATCGTAAATAAGATCGCGTGGATTTTATGTGGAAAAATTCCTAGCAGTGAAGATTGTAAGTGAAAGACTTGACCGTTTACTTTCCTATCGAAGAATCGTTAGCGTATGAGAACCAGGGAATTAGCTCTGGTGGTTGAGGTGGCTTCGAGATATAGAAAGAAAGAGGTGAGAAAAATGGGCACCACCTTGCGTCGAGCCTTGCTTTATGCTGCTCTGTTTAAAAGTTTGGATCTTGAAATATCTTATCGACGAATGCAGAGCTAGTTGCACACTACTCCTTCAATCACTGTATGAGAGTGAATTTTCCATTGTTAACGAGTAGCGTTGCGTGGCTAACTGTGACGAAATTCATGTATTGGCCCAACACTACTAGGACTGATCTTTCGCAGGGGCGATTTTATTAAAGTCTTCGGTTTATTTGAGTGTTTATGCCGTTATGGATTGCTGTGGTAATGCGCATCTTGGGGAAGTCATGTTAATGGGCAGCTGGTGGTAGTTGCTTCATAAAGAAGTTAACAAATTAACCCTAAGAATCTGGCTTAGATGTCAACAACCCAATAATGCTCCTGCACCGGATAGACTGGATATAGTAATGTAGTAAATAACCATTAAAAAGGTGGTGTCAAGGATGTGACAACAAAATGGTGCAGAAGCGCTAGTTGGAATCACCAATTAAACCAAGCATATTTCACTCCAGCCACCCTAGCCGAATGAGTTGGTCCGTGACTACCATTCGGGAGTGCGTTCAAGTATTCGTGGAAGAAACAGCAAAATGATAGAAAACGTGTTTTCTAATAGCGTTCGGCAATGACAATTCCCTGAGTGAACCCTATGATCAAAAACCGGTCCATATTTTTTTCTTATGTTGGTAGGACTGTAAGACACACATCTGTCACTTTTCAGCGCTATCGGATTATTAGTGTCTGCCTGGCGTTTGTTTACATCAGTCAACTGTTTTCAATTTGTCGCATTTTACCATGGATAATTTTGTTGAACAAAGAGTTTGTTTGAAATATTGTGTTACGAACGAAATTTCCAATGTTCCGATGCACTGAAAATGCTGCAAAAAGCATTTGGCGAATCTGCTCTATCAAAAACAGGAGCATACGAGTGGTATAAAGCCTTTAAAAGTGGTCCTACAGTAGTGGAAGATTTGCCTCGTTGTGGACGCCCATCGACGTCGAACACTACGTTGAACGTTGAGAAAGTGAAAGAAATCGTGATGGAAAATCGTCATGCCAGCTTAAGAGAGATTTTTAGTAAACTTGGCATTTCATATGGAACAGCACAACTCATTGTGGTGGATGTTTTGGGTATGAGACGCGTTACAGTCGATAGAGAAGATCAAAGATCAAGATCGTCGGCCTCCCGGGAGTGTATGGAGGACTGAGTTAAACGTTGTCACATGTGAGTTGGTATGTTGCTTCAGATGGGTCATATTTGGAAGGCGATAAAATAAATTTGCCTGAAATTTAACTCTGTTTTGTTTTATTTAAACATTCCCGGTACTTTCTGATCGTAGGGTATTTTTACCATGAAAAAGCTGCTCATAAAAAACCATTTGCTCCTCGAAGTCAGCTTAAAACTGTAGGTCCTTCCATTTGCGGAACAACATTAAGACGCACGCCCCAAATAGGGGCAGCAGCTCAACCAAACACCTAACAGAAGTGTGCGCGCCAATCATTTATTGTTTTTATATTTCCCTCGGCCATTACCATTACTTGATGGCTCGGCTGAGGTTCGTCTTCACATTTCTCTTTTCAAAAAATGGTTGCAATATATTTCCTTTTCTTAACAAAGAATTTAACATTAGATCGTGGCTGAAAATTCCCAAAATTTCCAGTTTTCGTTGACCAAAAGCAACCTCTTTTCTGTGCAGCTTGTTGCTTCCCTCTGAAATTACGATGCCAGCTCAATTGCACTTAATTGTGAGCTGCCCTAATGTGTCTATTTTGAATTTTTTTAGTAGGTATTTTGTATATCATTAACTTAGTCAGCTATACGCAGATATATTTTTGGCAAACAATCTAAAGCTCTATACGAGGCTCTACGTGAGGCTTCAGAAAAAACAAAACGGCAAGAGAATGTAATCTTTTCCAACCAATTACTTAAGCGCCTCCAGCATTTCTAAAGTGAATGCAAATATTTTGTAATTAGTTAATCCCAATCAAAGAAATTAGTTTTCCCATTTATAATTAGTAGGTTTTTAATTTCTGGGTCAAGTGAATGCTGACTGGTGCCAAGCAATGATTGAGAAGGTAGCAGGCATACAACCATTTTACGTGTAATTTATCGCACGAGCGAGGAATTTTCAGAAGTAGGTTCAGAGTGATTGATCGCCAAGAGCAAAGAACTTTGAAAAGTTAGTTAAAAAAATACAAAAAAAAAAAATAAAAAAATTAAAATTAAAAAAAAAGTACAAAAATTAAATATATGATTATCTAAGACTCATATGAGGAAATTTCAAAGAAAACATAAAAAATCTGCGGTATATAAAAAGTTTGCAAAAAGCTTATAATAAAAATAATGATAGTCACTTTGTGCTTAAAGTTGGCTTAAAAAATTTTTTACTACCACTTTTGGCGTAAACCTTTTGCACCCAGATTTAGCTGTGATTGATACAAAGAAACTAAATATTTAAAACTATAAGACGTCTGCTACGAATAAACATCACTCAGGCCACTTAAAAGTAATAAATTTTCTTTATCGTCATATAAAAGTCAAAAGCAATGAAATAACAATTAAATGGTTGTACAATCACTCAACCGTTTGAAGCGATGAAAGAGTTCCAGAGTGAGGCATTTCATTGTGCGGCTGCTATATTTACTTAGTTCAGCAGCAGCAGCGGCAGCGGCAGCAGAGTTGGCATTCGTTGAAGATTTGTTAGTTAAACAAACGAAGCGCAGTCAACCACAAAAGAGGCAACCTGTCGTGGTTTAGCACGATTCCCAGCGTTTTTGTATTGTTTTTGTTTTTTAGCACGCTTTTTTCTCTATTTTTTTTATACATATTTTTAAAATTAATATTCAAGCGCAACTTAGTGGCATTACTCAGTGTGTACTTAACTTGTTTGCGATTATTTTTTTCATTATTTCACTACTGCGCGACCAACAATAATTCTCATTCATTCAATGAAAATACAAAAAAAAAAAAAAAATTGAGAAAATAATTTGGCGGCGTACACAAAGATTGATTGAATTGTGTGGAGTACTGGAAATTGTGGTTGGTACTTAAATGTTTTCGAGTAACACTTTTTAAGTACACCACCTGATTTTCAATGCCGCGTAGCGTAGCTATAAAAAAATGAGTTGTTAATCTTGAAAACAGCAGGTGCTAAAAATTTGTTTAAATGTTTTCCAAATATACGTTTTTTATATTTATTTTTATATATACAATAATTTTTTTCGTTTTTTTTTGCCAACAACATCCAAGCAAATTCCCTTTGTAAATGTAATTTTTTCTACCAGCCAGCAGTTCTTGAACTAACCACAAAATTATCGCAAATTTGTGGTTATTAGCAGCTGACAATTTATGCGCATTAAAATAAAGTGCAATAATGTATGCAACAACAACTTCCACAAATCAAAATGAGTAACAACAAATAAAAATTATCCCATAAAATCTTAGGGAAAAATCAGAGAACAACGAAAACTAAGGCAACAATGGCAATCTACACGTTCACCAGTTATTAAAAAAAGGCTGAATAAAGCAACAAAAGAAATTAAAGATATATTAAAAGTAGATAAGGACGAACAATTTGACAAAAAAATCGCATCACTGGAAGCTGCTAGAGCTACAAACTATACACTATAGAAGGCCTGCAAAAAAATCAACAACGTTGTTATGCACCAACCCCCTCTGAGGGCAAGGACAAATTCTTGGGCGAAAACTCCAAAAGAAAGCAAATATACTGGCAGATCATTTTGAAAAAAAAAAACATTTACAATTCAACATAATAATCAATGACATTGACAACTCTGAATTTCATGCTCACCTCACAAATAACATAGACATACCAATTAAGCAAATAACTTCGAAAGAAATACGAATAGCAATTGAGACAAAAATTTACGTAAATAATGACGGAATCGTAGGAAGGATTCTAAAGGAGTTACCTGACAAAGGCACTCTGTACTTAAGAAATATAATGAAGTATTTTCCACTGCCTTGGAAAGTAGCCGAAATTATTGCAATACCCAAACCTAATAAAGTCGCCTCCGAAGCTTCTTCATATAGACCAATTAATTTATTACCATCATTATCCAAACTTTTTGTTAAGTTTATACTTGACCGCCTTGACCCCATACTACAGACGCGAAACTTATTTCCTTCACACCAATTCGGCTTTCGTAGAAAACATTCAACAATAGAACAGGTACATAGAGTAACAAATAAAATATTGTCTAAAATTGATAAAAGAAATACATGCGTTGCGTTGATGTAGCGAAAGCTTTCGACAGCGTGTGGCACAAAGGTTTATATTTAAACTTAAACAGTATCTTCCACTTGACTACTATTTGATAATGAAAATCTATTTAGCAAACGGATTGAAATTGAAAATTGAAATTTGAAATTTGAAAAGGTCGAGCCAAGGAGCACCAGGCGATTTGGTGGCTCTTAAAACAATCAGGATTTTAGCCTTGTATTTAGCATTGTATTTAAAGCTCTCGAAAGGGGCTAGATAGTCAAGGAGGGAAGGAGAAAAGTATCAGAGAAAGAAATAGGAAAGAATAGAGACAGAGATAGAGATAGTTAGTCCTGTAAGAATTTTCCAGACTCTTTGGCAAATCTGTAAATATCCTCCAGTTTTAGAGAACGAATATTACGCATTCTCACGACATCGGAACCCAAAACTCGTAGCCGTGCTCTAGCAAAGGCAGGACACTCACAGAGAAAGTGCTCAGTGCTATCCGCCTCCTCCAAGCACGACAGGCCCATTGGGGCCTCAATGATTCCAATGGTGGTCATATGCTGACCCCATGGGTTGTGTCCTGTAATGATACCGACTATCAACCGAACCTCTTTCCTTCTAAGTTTTAGTAGAAAGTTTGACAGTTTTCTGTTCGCACTTGTCACAAAACACTTTGCAGTTCTACAGCGTTCTAGACCGGACCATCGCAAACAGATACTTTTATGCGAAACATGGAGACAAATACTCTAATATCCAACTGATGGAAGCCGGCGTACCTCAGGGCAGTGTACTAGCGCCTGTACTATATGTGCTGTACACAGCTGATATTCCCTTGCCTGCAAGTATCGATATGATAGAAACTTTTGCAGATGACACCGGCCTATTGGCAACTCATAAAACCTTAGAAGTAGCAACAAATTTTGAACAAAACACTAACATGGTTTAATGCTTGGGGTATACAAATCAATAGTGGCAATACAATTCATGTAGTTTACTCTGACAAGAAAGTAGGACATAAGAATCTGACAATAAAAAATTCACAAATCCCGATAGACACCAAAGCATGATGCATTGGAATGACTATTGACTCCAAACTTCTCTGGAGAGAACATACCAAACTCGGGTTTTTTTAAGCAAAGTCTATGTATTATAAATATGTAATCCAACAACGATTCCAGCGATCCAACATTCGGATCGAAATTACTAAACTACTGGAAACAATCATCCGAATGAGTCGACAAACCAAAGATTGATGAGAGTATTTCAATAATCTGACTCTGCGGAGGCTAGAAAAAGGACTGTTAGACCAAAAACTGGTCGTTCTATTGAGAATATTGCTGCTGCAGCGCAAAGTGTTGCTGAACAACTTGAAACATCGATGCATATCTCGGCGTTCTGAAAAATAGTGAAACCTGAAAGAATCTAAACTTTTACATTTGTTTAAAAAAAAAGATAATCCTTTGAAAGATTTTTTATGTATATAAAAGAAGCCGCAAAATTAATCACCCTATCGGAAGATGTATAATTTTTGCAAATGGCGTCTCAAGCTAAACATATTTGACGCTTGTGAACTAGACAGCCGCAGTATACAAACAGACAAGGAATGAAGCGCGTAAAGGACCACATAAAAATCTCCATCTCTCCAAATCTTTTTTTTCATTTAGTAAAAAAGTCACCTAAAAACAAAAATAAGATGATTAATTTTGTGCCACCTTGTATGTATGCAAGCAATGAAGCGCATAAAGGTCAAAATAAAGATTTCCATAACTCAAAGTTTTTTTTATATAGTAAACAATTTATTCATAAACAGAATTGAATGATTAATTTTGCGCCACCTTGTATGTATGTAAGCAATGGAGCGCACAAAGGTCAAAATAAAGATTTCCATGACTCAAAGTTTTTTTATATAGTAAACAATTTATTCAAAAACAGAATTGAATGATTAATTTTGCGCCACCTTGTATGTATGTAAGCAATGAAGCGCATAAAGGTCAAAATATAGATTTCCATGACTCAAAGTTTTTTTTTTACATAGTAAAAAATTTATTCAAAAACAAAACGGGTTAATAACTTTGCGCCACCTTGCAAAAAAATCGCCCATTGCTCTGTGAAAATCATATTCTAGAGATCAAAATAAGAAACTTTGCCGAAGGAACCAAAGCTCTAAAACGATCTCTGATGTCCCCCAATTTGGGTCGAACTGTTTAGTTTCTTTTCTCATGTAGATGCCAAAAATGGTGATATTTTGAAATTATTGTATGGGAAACCCCCCAGGAGAGTTGCAGGGGGTGTGCCACTGGCATGGGTGGTTCGGCCGTCCAAAGTTAGTGGGGGTCGGTCATACAGTTGGATTCGATTGGAGCACTCTAAATGGGTCAAAGTGGGATTTTTCGTTCGACCCAAATTGGGGGACATCAGAATTCGTTTTAGAGGTATGGTTCCTTCGGCAAAGTTTCTTATTTTGATTCCTAGAATACGATTTTCACAGAGCAATGAGCGATTTTTAAATCGACCCGTCCTAATGCATACGCATACGCACCTACATATAGACGCCTGACAATTAGCATAATTGTCCGTCGCCACAATTCAGGTGCGCAAAAAAAGTTTTAGCCACCAGTCATCGTATTAAGTTCTCAAAAATATTTATAATTTTTGCTACATATTGGAATGTACAAACACACATACACACACGTATACACACATACAAACAATGTGCTCTTTCATTATTAACGCTTTTCTACTTTTCAAAATTGGTTGGCTGAATGTCATTGTTGAGATGCTGTATTTGCTTGTTTTCGTTGTTATTTTTAGTTATTTGTTGTTTGTTTTTTTGTACATTTCGTTTTTTGTTCTTGCTATTTAGTTTCCAATTTTCGCTTATTGCGCTGTTTTCAACAGTCATTAAGTTATTGCTAATTAAGCGCTTCTTAGTATTTTTGAATGAATCATTTGAGTGCGGCTAATTTTTTTGTTTTTTTAAGGCGAAATAGTTCTGAGTTATGTTCGAACAACAAATTTACGAAATATCAAAACTTATTGGAGCAGATGTGCGTTATTGCGTTTTTCAGTTCTAGAAAATATAATATAATAAAAATGATTTGTCACCAAATAAATGAGGGGCTTCGGTGGTATACTCCCACAGTCTATATTCTTGTTATATTCTCCATTAGATATAATTTAATAATCTGGAGTTTTTAATGCATTTTTAGAATTAAGAAGTTTCTTTGTGTCGAGATCATGCAGCGACAATCAACAACAAGCTAAACCGTTAAGTTTCATTGTAAATTTTTATGTTTCTTATATTCCGCTTTAAACTCCAACGATTTACGCATGAAAAGTTATAGGTAGTCAGGCTCTAAAGTTTTGCCTATCAAGAAATATTTTTAAAAATTTCAGTTGATATCTTGAACAAGCAAGAAAGCAATGTTGTGTGCTTGGGTATTCACTTGAACAGGCATTTAACATAAAAAATACTCCCCTTCCTCTTGGTTGGCGCGAAAACCGCCTAACTCATTAAAGAAGGGAGTTGTAGTACTCGATTTATCTTGACTGTCTTATAACTGACAAAAAAACCGAAGGTGGGGCATTGATGGGCATTGAAGAGCCACAACCTGGTACCATGGTACATAGAACTGGGCACCACGGTGGAGCTACATAAAATTTATCCACCCCTTTCGCTAGACATCAAAAAGCACAAATTAATTCGGATAGAAAATAAAGGCAAAACGCTATATGCCCAACGAAACTGCATAGTTTGTCAGGCACATAAAAATAGAAAGTTGACTTGCTTCAAATGCGAATTTTGCAATGCACTTTTCTTTTCATAAATATTTTTTTAAAAAGCTTTTTGTAATTAGTATTTAGTTCTTTTTATATAGTTCCTGTAGTTTTAAGAGTTTAAATAAACTTTCTTAACTCCATATTGTTTTATGCTTACACAAAATATCGTCCGGTCTAGGATGTAAAATGAGGTGGGACCGTCGTCGCGTTATCTACCGTCTTTAATGTGTTAAGCGATTTGGGCCGAGTTTAACAAAGCACGCCAGTTGTTTCTTTCTCGTGCTAACCGGCGCCAATTGAACACACCAAGTGAACCCAAGTCCTTCTCCAGCTGATCTTTTTAACGCAGAGGCGCGACTTTCCTCTTCCTCTGCTACCAAACAGCCATTGTTCCATCACATGCAACCCTTGCCGTTACCAATGAGTAAAGGCTTAAAAATATTTCGCAGAATCTTTCTCTCAAACACTCCAAGGGACGCCTCATCAAGTGTTGTCATCGTCTAAGCTGCTGTTCCATACGTTAGGACGGGCATGAGGAGAGCCTAGTAGAGTGTTAGTTTTGTTTATCGAGAGAGGACTTTACTACTCAATTGTCTACTTAGTCCAAAGTAGCCAAGTGTGATTCTACGTTGGATTTTAAGTATTGAAATGGACTGAGCTATAAACTGCATACCTTAGATTTTTTTTTAAATTCTTAATTCTTAAATTTAAAAGTTTTGATAAAACATACTTTAATTATTTGGTTGGGGAATAAGTTCGTAGCGTTTTTACGGAAAACAGAAAACAAAAAATATATCATCAAGTTAATCAGTTCGCCGTTACTGTTTACAACCTCTTCCCACCTCTCGACCAATTCAACCAATTTGTTGATGCCGTTCCGCCATAAATCGGCTGGTCTGGTGTCAAAGAAGTTGTTGAGCCAGTTTTTACGGACCTCTTTGCTATCGAAACGCCCTTCATATGGCTTGAGAGGGAGCGGAAAAGATGGTAATCGGTTTCTGCAAGATCCGGGGAATACGGCGGATGCTGAAGGAGTTCCCATGCGAGCTCTTGAAGTGCGGCTTTGACGACTTGTGCAATATGGGGTCTGGTGTTGTCGTGAAGGAATATGGTTTGATCACCTCCATCAGGTCTTTTCACTCGAATAGCCTTATTCACACGGTGTGGCTGGGCAATGTGGAGCTCCTTGTTGATCGCGGCATTCTTTTATGCATTTTCCAGAGCACCGTGTCCTCCTAGTTCCACCAAACACATAACATGATCTTCCTTGGATGAAGATCCAATTTGACTTTGGACTTTGTCGCACCTCCTGGAGCCACCCACTACTTCATTTACTTCATATTGATGTAGATGTACCATTTCTCATCTCCCATGATGACTCGGTACAAAAAGAGCTGTTTATGACCGCGTGTTGCTCGATGGCGGGCGAAACGCTAAGAAGCCATTTGAAGTCGACTTTCTTTGTTTTTTTCGTTGAGCTCGTGAGGCACCCTAACTCCAAAATTTTCGGTTAATCCCATTGAATCAAGGTGATCGTTTTATGATCGTAGCTCATTTTTTCCACCAATTCACGACTGTTCTCTTTTAAAAGTGGAGTGGGACATTCTTCATCGAATTCAGAAGACGATTTGCTGCGGGACGTGTCACCGATGTCAAAGTCGCCATTTTTGAAATTTGCAAATTCGCCTCTGACACCTTCTCCACAATGTCGCAAATATTCCGGCTGCTTCGCCTGTTTCGGCAGCTTTTTGATCTCGATGAAAAGCCAAGAAGAGTAGGTGTCGAAAATGTTGATTTTTTTCCTGGGTATCCCATTTCTAAGCCACAAAACTAATAAAAAAATACATAACTCAAAAATATAAACAACATCAGAGCAGAAAAAGTTCTATCGAACGAATTTTTACTCTTTACCAAACAGCGCATAAATCCTTGTAAAATAAAGAAAATATAAAAGCGCAATGAATTTATTCCAAGCCCAGTTTATGTATTTTCGTCAATTCATTTCAAAGTTTTGAATTTTTTTTATATGGCTTACGTTATTGAATGAACTCTCTCTCTCTTAGCTTCACAGTCTATGGTGGACAATAGCTTCATCAACAAACCTCCTCCAATTTAGTCTCTCTCTTGCTTCATTTCGCCAATTACGAACGTTCATCGTCTGCTTCGACGACATCAAACCATCTCTTTCTTGGTCGGCCTCTCTTTTTTCTTCTAATTGGACGCAAAATAAACACCATTTTTCGGATTCTTTCGTTGGACATTCTTATGATGTGACTCATCCATTTTATTCGCTGCGCTTTAATAAAACGTATTACTTTTTCACCACCAATAAAGTTTTCAATTTCGTTGTTGTTTCGATACGTGCCTTTTTCAAGCCGAATAGAACCGTAGATTTTTCTCATTATGGTTATTTCAAATCGCAGTAGCTGGTTTATATCATTAACTTTCAGTATCCAGATTTCAGCACCATAAGTAAAAACCGGACGTATCAAAGTTTTATACATCTTGATTTCCTGCCGTTGGGCTAAAACCTTTGATTCGAACAATTTTATATTAGCATAGTACGTCTTGAATGAACTACATTTGTATAAAAAAAATATAGAAAAATATTTAATCTACTGTGAATAGTGTAAAATTAATCACTGTATGCAGACTTCTGTCGCCGGGTGTACATATTCGATTGTATCCAAATATATATCAAAAATTCCACGCATACTATTAATGGAAAAACTAAATAACTCAGTTGGCTATTAAAAAGAACAACAACTCAGTGCGCCATTAAAAGTAATTTCAGCCAATTCTCACATCAATTTTAAAGCCATAAAAGGCACCACTAAGCTGACACAGCTTTCTGCTTGTGGACGACCTATTGTTACGCGTACAATTCCTACCGAGATGACTCACAAGTCGTTCTTAACTGTTTGCGGCTACATAGCAACAAACATATTTACATATATTATCTACAGCGGCATCTGCACAGTCATTGAACTCAACACCGCAGTATGACTTGAGTGGATATCGTTGATATGGGGAATTGCCCAACTAATGTTTGAAAATTAACAAATCAAGAACTACTGCGCGGTATGTGCTGGTGGGTGCTTTAAATCCGGAAACTCGCTTGGGTATCACCTGCCACTCAAAACAACTCAAGTATTCACTGTAAGTTTCCGAAATCCGTTTACATATAAGCCATATATAAATACTTATATGGCTACGATATACCAGCTTGATGACAGGTATAGTTTCCAGTATTGACGGATACTGGTAATTTATACAAAACTTTATAATACTTGCCATTAATCGAGTGTATACGGCAAAAACAAAAAAAAAATTATTCCATTTTGTTCACTTTATAGTATATTTCATTTGCTCTTTTCGTTCTTCGACACTTGAGAGCCCCAAAGCGCCCATAGCGGCGAACGCAATTAATTTAATGTTCAATCAATTGTGACAAATCCAGCGTGACTGAAGTGACAGGTTAAATGAGCAAAAAATAAATTTAAATTTATAATAACAGTACTCGTCTTGTGAAGCAAAAGGCTCAACATCTGGCTAACTAAAATATGCAAGACCCCAACTACAGTTAACGCCAAAGTGAGCCTTCATCTTTTCATCACTCCATTGTGCGAATTCTTCAAATTTATTTGGCATTGACTTTTTAACGCGCGCAAATTAGTTATGCGCAGCGTCAATTGATTATTATTAATTTTGTAGCAAATAATGAATTTTTATTAAATTATATTTTTTAATTTTTAATAACACCTTCCTCTTATCTTCTCTTTTGCAGGACGACGACATGGGTTTCAGTTCGCGCATGGATTGCTGCGGGCAATTCGTCAAGTACAGCCTTTTCATCTCGAATTTAGTAATATTTGTAAGTGAAAATTGAAAAAAAAAAATCATTTATCAGACTTTATTTATCGTAAATGCGTGAAGTCGCTTTGTAAAAACTCAATGCAAGACCTTGCTGCTTTACGTCGCATTTGTGACCTTAATTTGAAAACATTTTTGTGTTGGATTTCTTGTATCGGACTTTTTCATTTTACCTGCATGAGAACTATCGATATCGATAACTATGGTTTGATAGCTGAGAATGGCAAGCTGTGTTCACATTTCAGTTCAGTAAGGTCTGGCCGCCGTAGACAAGAAGGTTTGTGCGTAATTACCATTCGGAATTCAGAGAGAGAACGTAGGTTCGAATCTCGGTAAAACACCAAAATTAAGAAATACATTTTCTCTAATAATGTCGCCCCTCGGCAGGCAATGACAAATCTCCGAGTGTATTTCTGCCATGAAAAAGCTCCTCATAAAAATATCTGCCGTTCAGAGTCGGCTTGAAACTGTAGGTCCCTCCATTTGTGGAACAACCTCAAGACGGACGCCACAAATAGGAGGAGTTCAAAACGGTTTTTTAATAAGAGATGTTATTTTGATATTCAAAGAAAGCTGCTTTTTCTTAATATAAATGATCGGATGTTTATTTCATTATAAAGAGCAAAGTACACCGTTAATAGTGGAAAATAACATCAAGCAAATGACCACCACGATCACGCTTACAGGACAATATCGTTTTCATGAAATTTTCTATAATGAATTGCAAAGTGGCTGCCCTATGTCCTCGATAGCCTCAGGAATTCCATTTTTGAGATCTTGAATCGACCCTGGGCTGTTGGCGTAGACCTTCTCTTTCACGTGGCCCCAAAGAAAAAAGTCACAAGGTGTTAAATCACAAGATCTCGGAGGCCAATTGTGATCATCTCTTCGAGAGATAACACGTTCCGGAAACTTTTCCCGTAAGAGAGCAATGGTTTCGTTGCTGGTGTGGCACGTAGCGCCGTCTTGTTGATAAAAAAACGTTGTCCAGATCAATACCATCCAATTCCAGCCATAAAAAATCGTGAATCATCTCTCAATAGCGCAATCCATTCACCTGTAACACCTGTTATTGGAAAACTCTTTATATAAGGTGTGGCAAGTCATCATGTATGGTTTTACGCCGGAACAGTGGAAATGTGGTACCGCTGGTATTGAAATCACAGATGCCGGTTCAGAATATTATCTATTCATTAGCAGATGATATGATTCCAATGGGCTTTTAACTACTGTTTTGAAATCATAATCTCAGATCGCGATGAACGGGTATTGGGAGGATCTTGCGGCGATCCCAGGCATCTCGAGTGGTTCACAGATGGTTCGAAAACAAATATTGAAATCGGTGCGGGAATTTATAGTCCAAACACGAAAATCTCCAAACCAATCGGCTCATCGGTTAGCGTCTTTCAGTCTGAATTTTAAGCAATTTAAATCGGTGCGAGAATAAATCATGTTAGGGGTGAAGTCATATTCTGTGGACTCGAAACTAGTGTACGACTGCCTTAACGACCTAAACCAATTTAGTGCAATAAATAAAATTGTACTTTGCTGGACTCCGGGTTATTCTCGAATGAAAGGTAATGAAATTGCGGATGAACTCTGAGGTATCAACTGGGCAGAGGCTAAATGCAAGGTAAATTGTTGGGAAAATACTCAAAGAATTAGCCATTCGAAAGTCACACAAGAATTCCACAAAGCCAAAAGGCTTATAAGACATGTTTATGTTTTCTCGTTGTTCACTCCTCTCGGGAGCATAGGGACTCGACAAGAGATTTGTCTTGCGTTGGATACGTTAATCTATTTGATTTCGGACAGAGTAGGTGAGCAGCCTGCCGCTACCAGTCCTAAACTTAAGAACAACGCCTTCTTACTGCTCGGAGCACCATCTGTGTTTTACATTTTTCTGCCAAAAGGATCGCACAGATGGTTGAGGACTTCGCTAAAGTTGATGTGTTTGCACTATTAGCGCGGTTGCCCGCTTTCTCTTGCTGGCGCCACTGATGCAATATGTAACCGGTTTTGTTTTTTGTTTTTGCTTATTTTATCAGCCACAATGCAAATAATACACTAACTACTGTGCAGGAGTGAGGATGGGAAGGATAAGTTGGTGTTTGAGGAGTGAGTTGGAAAATGTTTTTGGGATGGAAAATCAATAGAAAGAGGGAAAGTAGGCGAATTTGGAAAAGTGCGTGGACCGTGGGATTCGAACACACAACCTCTGGGATGGTAGGCCAGTGCACTTACGCTAGATTACCGAGGTCGTATACCTGCCTAAAGCAGACATCAGAAAAAAAAGCTTTTCTGACAGGTCACTATTACTTAAATTATCAGCTCGCAAAAATTCATATTGGGAATAAGACAGAGTGTAGACTCTGGACTCTGGAGGATGCTAAAACCACAGAGCGTAACTTGTGCAACTGTATTGGCTTGACAAAGCGAATACTGCAAATCTTTTACCGAGTTCAAATGGATCCGAATGCAATCAAGAATACTCCTGTTGTAGATATTCTGAAATTTGTCCACAAGGTGGAAAATTTACTGAAAGATTTTGATTTTCACGGAAGATCTAGATTAAATAAAACCTTATGCAATACATTTAAGATAGCAGCGCCAGTCAGTAGGGTTAGTATTAACTACTTCTAAAACATGTACTAGGGCACAGAAGCTCTTTTAAGTCGAAGTGTCGGCCATTGGGCACGCAACAGATACTTATACCAAGCACTCAGTACGAAGACCATTGTACTACACCCGGATAGATTTCAGTAGAACGAATAGAGAGATAGGAAAGATAAAATGTGGGTGGTAAGACGGAAAAATTTGTTTGAGGTCACTCTTCTACAAATCCCTTGGATTTATTGATGAATCTTAAGATATCCGGGAGAGGGAGAGGATGAACTTTATCCTTACTCAGTATATCGCAAACACAATATCCTAAGTCTGATTCTGGAAAACGCCGGACAGCTACAGAGAAAATGCTCTGCAGTGTCGTCATCCTCAAGACAGTATAGGCATATCGGGCTGTCGACGAGCCCCAAGGCAGCCATATGCTGACCACAGGCATTGCGCTCTTTGATTACATCCACCAGTACTCTCAGGTCCTTTCTGCTGAGTTTTAGGAGAACGGTCGCTATTTTCCTGTTTGGTTCTTTCACAAAGCACTTGACTACTCCGGATGAGTTCAACCCAGACCAACGCTCTCTATGGATAGACCTTATGAAGTCGTCAATCCATGGTTGAATTGATGCAGAATTGACACCTAGAAAGAGTTCAGGGCCTAGTGGCATACTTACAGAGCCTTTATTAGCCAATTTATCAGCTGACTACAAGCTGCTTGTGGTTCGTAATTAATTAAAATTATATTCACAAAATGCCATGAAATTATCTACTAGATTATAATAAAAAAAACCATTCCAACAATATTTCTGTTTCGTGTTATCACATTCAGTTTTCAAGCTCTTAAAAAACACCCTCTATAAAAAACATTGAATTCAATATCAGCATTTTTTTAATGCAACATTTTATTTATCAAAACCATTCTTTTCGGTTTAATTTAAAGTTTGTCTCACTCTTTGGTATTTTTCAGATCGGTGGCGCAACTGTCTTCACGCTTACACTCTGGACCCTGGTCGATCGCAGTTTCATGAACGAGTTGTTGGGCACGAATCTATTTTCGGGTGCTGTTTACGTATTATTAGTCACTTCGGTAGCGATTTGTTTACTCTCGTTTTTGGGTTGTGTGGGAGCGGGTAAAGAGGTCAAATGTTTGCTGTTAACGGTGAGTTGAATGAAGAATGAAGTTAATAAAATCAAGGTGAAATGGAATGGAATGGAATGCATACCCAAATACTCAAATCAAATGAAATGGACTGATATGAACTAAATTGGAGCGAAACAAATTGAATTAAAACTAAGTGTAGTAAATCATAATTTACTTAAGTGTTAGCACTGAAGACATACAGACAAGAAAGTGCAGTTCCCGGCTCGTTTCGTTAGCAAAACTTGACTAGAGAAATCATCACGCAAAAGCAAAACCGAGTTATAACATTAAACGATTCTAATAATTACTTGCAATGGGGTTTTGGGTGGCGCATTTTTTAGCTCGGCTGGCAAAATCATCATGCAAAATTGAATTGGAACCTAAACCGATTCTAATTACTTCCAATGGGATAGGTTTCTGGGTGCACTTTCTAGGCAAAGTTTTGTTAGAGGCTCGAGCCGAGAATTGCGCTTTCTTGTCTATAAAAGAATTTAGATATTCGTAGGTTTTAGTTCGGGTGAAGCAGGCTGCTCTGTGCTTCCTTGTGTGCCACAAAGTTCAAATTGTGATTCCTAGAAAAGAAAAATTTTGCTAATCATTTTAGCGAATTCGCCTCATTTAGGTAGCACCTATGTAAGTAACCAAAGCTTTGAAGTAGTAAAAAAGCTGACTGGAATACACTGAACTAGTTTTAATGGACTCTGTAGCTCTATGATCAACTGCAAAGCTGGAATTATTGTGAGGGGGTTACGGATAAGGCGGCAGTAGGACTTCAATTTCAGTGTCGCCAACAATGACAGAATTCAAGCTTACGCATATCGATGTGGAAAAATAGCATTTCGTAATTCCAGCCGATGTGTGTGAGAGAACTAAAAGGAGAGTGTGAAAATAGCAAAGATTTGTAAAGAGAAATTAAAAGTTAGGTTACGTTAATGGGAACAAGAAATATAATAGAAAGAGAGAGAATAAAAGGAGGATTTTTTTCTTAAAGCAAAAAAAAAAAACAAAAAAACAAAAATAGGCGCAACTTTCCAGTTTCGTCAGCTCAGTAGTCGACCCTGCCAAATTTATTGAGAGCCGAGTAGTGGTACAGCGATGTGCACGAACAATGCACATTTACAAGGTAGCAGCAGTGGAGCAAAATCAACAGTGGCGTATATTTTATTATTGTGAGAGGAGATTCTACTGCTAGGTGCTCTCCTGCAACCATTGTGCAAAATTACAAGTAAATACTCTCTTCCTCTGCCTTTGTTTTTGATAGGTACCGAGGTGTGTGATGGTGTGAGTGCTTGGGTAATTTCGCTTGAAGGTATTGGCGGGGTTGCTATGCCAAATAAGAATTTTTATAGTAACACTAAAAACAATAGAATATCGACAAAAAAAAAAAACATATACAAAATAATATCTTTAACTTGGAATAATAAATATTTAGAATAACAAATATTTAGGCCTATTCATGAAGCAAACAATTTGTAATTATTATTACAAATTGCCAAGTAGGGGAAAGTGAGAGAGCAAAATAATATTTCATATTGAGGGGAAGTTGCAAGTGTTTACTGGATACATTTTTACTTGTAAGAATTTGCAAGTGAGAAAAACAGCTGATCGCAATATAAAAATAAATACGAATTAAAATTTGCGAATTGAGTCAAAGGTTATTATAATGGAGAATGCAAGTAAATATATTTTAGATAAAATTTATTAAGTTTTTTACTGGTTTTTGCGTTCATGTACTTCCTTTTCGACATTTTTCTCCTGAGAACGAATTCTCGAAAATTAAGTTAGTGGATAAATTTTAGAATAACAAATGTTCGTTATATATTCCTTAGCCATAATAATGCTTTTTTATTGAGAAATATTATATTTAAGTTTTTACGTCAGTTTTTACCACTTTTGATACGATTTTGATGCGATGTAACCATATCCCATATAGTAAAACAGCGTTTTGGAATCAGGTGATCTCAGCTGTGCGCAATTTTCGATGACCAGCTGGAAGTGTTTTTACTTTTGGGTCTATACAATGACTGCTACTGCGCGATTCCATGTCAAGTAGGCCACGTAGTTTGACATTGCCGCAAATTTTTTTTAAAAATTGGTTTATTTGTAGGCTTGAGTACGAGTATAGTAAAAAGTAAACTGAAAAAATTTAAAAAAATTTCACTATTTCGAGATTTACTTAACGCTGAAAATTTTGGTATATTTTTCTTTTAACAGTAGTATCTTCGATTTTTTTTAACTTTTTATATAGGTATACATATTCTTTTCAATTTTTTTAAGGTAAAATAACTTGATAAAATGATTTCTGTTTTTTGGAAAATTTTTTTTTTTTCAAAATGCTCGAAAAAAGCTTTTTTTCGTAATTTTTGTAAAATACCTCCCCCTCAGGTTTTTTCTTATATTTTTCTTTAATACATAGTTGAGATAATGCACGACAATCCCTGTTACTTTCATTATGGGCTTCCCATAACTTTTCGAGTCATATTCAAATATAAGTAAGTAAATCATCTCTTTACTCCTTCCCACCCGCAGCTGTTGTCAGCAGTTCTGTGTTTCACGAATCTTCGATATTTAGTATTAAATTCAAGAACACAGCAAGCCTTAATTCGGTCAGGTAATCTACAGCAATGACTTCAAGAGTAAAGAATAATGGCAAACACTAAGAAAACTGAAAATGAAAATGAGCTGAAAGTTACAAAGAATCCTGAAACAAGAACTAATGCCAAGATGGATCTCACTGCTCCCACACGAATATTTGAGTTTCGATAGAGAAATTTAGGAAAGGAAGTATTGAATTGCATAAGAGTAGTTGTGGTGAGCAGCATGGCGACTAAATTTTTGGACGCAGTAGTTCATTCCAATCACAATTAGCGCCGTCTTTACAAAATGCGTATGTTTATGATGATATGAATAAGTGGTAAAAGTAATCCAAAAAGTCTAAAAAATGCAGAAGCTCAACTACATTCAGTATAAACATGGGAATCTTGGGTATCTTTCATAGATAAATATGAATAATAATAATTGATTTCGATTGAGTTCACAATTTGTTAAAGTAAATCTTAGAGCGTTCTATAGGTTTATTTAGGAAACACATTGCTCGCAGTGAGTTCAAAATCGTTTTCCAGGAAAGACTTAGCACTTAAGGGCCCTATTTCTTCGACCTTCTGACTTTTTTGACTTTGAATTAGTCCATGCGGGTGCTGCCTGGGATTATTCAGACAGTCCTTGACCGTCGCCACTCCATTTAGTTTCTTATAAGTTATGATATTCTGGTTGGTAATCTGGACTAGGGAGAACACTATTATAGATTAAGAGCAGCATTTTAGATTGGTCTTTTTAATCTTTACGACTGTTGAGTCGTCTGCTCATTGGGCAGTGAAATCAAGCGCCGCCATTCCGATAAAACAAGTGATGCTTAATGATTTTGCTGAAATCTTCATTATTATTCGCCATTTCCGCGCTCCCTGTCTCTATGTTCGCCTAACTTGACGAAAAATTTGCATGCGAAAGCAAAAACAAAGTTATCGTGTAAGAATCGCCGCTAGCGAGTATGGCTATACATTGTTCATTAGGCCGCACTGCCTTACCAGCACATGTTATTTCAGGAAATTCTCTTCTCGCGGTGCGGTCATATGTTTATTTGCTTCATCTATTCGGCACTTGCTAAGTTTGGTGAAAAAAGAGGCCTAATAGTTAATTCCCCTTAATTGCCTAACCCCTGAAAACGCTCACCAGACGCTCACCCTCTAAACTCGAAAAATGAATTAAAAAAAATATGTATGAGCCTATGAGAGAAAAAAACTAACGGCTGCTCTTGAATTCAATGGAACTGCAGTGTCGCTTTGATGTATAAGTATATACTTACCTATATACATGTATAAGAAAGAGTCAGAGTAATGCCATTGCATACTAGAGAACGGCTGAAAGCACGATGGATAACCAATCGTTCTTGGGTTGGAAGTACACTTATCAGCAGCTTTACAATAACAATTTAATTTTTGTTAGAAAAATGACGCTACTCATGGTTAAGCTGCAAAAGTTGTTAAACGTAAATTTGTTTTATTGAAGTGTAGTCAGCTTTATTGCAGCAGTTACTGATCTATCAGTATATCAAATTGAAATGTGTTTCAAAATTTCATTTCGAAAATGAAGTTCAAAAGAGTTACATTTAAATAAACGTTCATAGAATATGTTATTTCATAGATTTTTTTAATACCTTTAAGTACCCAAATTAAAACTTTTTTTAAACTTACCACTTTTATATGCTTTGCAGTACTTCATAATTGTGGCATTAGTGTTTGTGACGATGCTAATCGGTGGCATACTGGGCTATGTCTTCAGAGAACGCGTACAGCAAACGATGCGACAGGTAACCAAATCATTTTTTAAAATAAATGCATTTTGCACGAAACATTAATTATAATATTTCCTATTCGTTTATCCACCTCTCTTTCGCGCTTGCGTAGGAAATGCGCGCCACCATGGCTCTCTATGGAAGCCGTCGTGATGTCACCATGGCTTGGGATCAAACGCAGGAGCGTCTGCAGTGCTGTGGTGTTGACACTTGGCACGATTGGAATCGATATGGACCCGTACCGGAATCTTGCTGTCAGGAATTGTTTGGAGGTCAACGTAAAGAATGCAGCATTTTTCCAACCATAACAAATCTATACAGTCAGGGTTGTTTGTATGTGACAACAAACTTTATACGCGATCATGCGGCATTAATTGGCGGCACGGCCATAGCGGTGGCCATATTAATGGTATGTGATTAAGAGGTGTTGCATAAGGAAGGAAATTGTTTTAATTGTTTTTTTTTGCATTGCAGATATTCGGCATGATATTCTCATGCCTGCTATTCAATATGATTGAATAGTGGAAGGTGTTGAGAGTTCTTATGAGGAAGATGGGGAAGAGAAAAAAGTGAGAAGGCACATACAACTGATTAGCAATTTAAAGCGCTTACACACATACACACACACCAACACATATACACACATGCATTCAAAGTCGCATATACTCCAAAGTAGACACACATATACTAACACAAAATACACTACACACACACACACAATCACTCAAAACATCACTTAAGAGGAAAATATTGAACAATGAGCAAAATTGAAATCAAAATCTCAATTAAGCGCTAATATAGTTAGCCTGAAAGTATGCATCTATAATCGCGCAAATTCGCGCGTTTTTCAGCAACTCTCACCATACCTCTATACATATACATATGTTTGTATATAATTAATAGTAGGCATGCAATATTTCTTCGTTGTCTCATTTTTCGCGCTCACTTTCATTTAGTTTTTAGACTTTTAAACAACTCAACAACAACAAAAAGAAGGTTGTTTATATTGCCTGTAAATTTTGCGATACAAATCGCCACTGATGCAAAAAAAAAAGTATTATTTTCGAATTTGTAAGTGAATATAACTACGCTCGTATACTTTAGTACTAATTTTGGCATTGTTATGAGGCGTGCTGAATATGTCATTATTTTTATTTGTAAAATAGGTGTATGTACATTTGTACAAAATGTTTTGCGTTTCAAAGGAGCGCTGGGTTGCCTAAAAGTATGCTTCAACGCAAGAACGTTACTGCACGTGTTTTTAACAGGCAATGCACTTTGTGTACTTTACAAAACCATGTATATACTTTTAGGCTGCTTTGATTAGTTTGTGGCATAAAGCCAGCGGTTCTCCGAAAACTTCATTCTATGTACAATTATTTGTAATTTTTTAATTAGTTTCAATACACATATACATACATATACACTCGTTGATATTTTAGTAGTCTCCATGCAAAAATTAAATAAACTTACTTACATATATAATATTAGTCTATAAAATAATTGAATGAAAGTACATTTCATTATATTACCCTTATTTTAGCATGTAAATTATATAAATGTAATACAAATGTACCCTTACCCAATACAATACAATATTCTTTGCGTACTTAAATGTATTTTTATGCAGTAATCAGCAACTCTGTAAAATATCGTAATTCTATAGGTCTTGTATTCTGTAATTAAAAAATCTGTTTCTTGCATTGTATGTATGTACTCGAATATAAATTATAAATATAAATAATAAATGTACTCGTAGTAATACTGATGTTTGTTAATCAATAAAAGTCAAATAAAATATTGTTAAACTACACGAATGTAGACTGGAATTTATTGAAACTTGAAGACGAAATGCTGTTAGTGGAATTTTTCAGCCATGAAACTTTCACTGAAATTACACAGAATACTTTGGGTTTATTTTTGTAAATTTATGAAATTTATTACATTTTTATATTTTTAAATTTAGTTAAATGTGAAGAAATGGTAAAAATAACGTTAGTTTAATCTAAAGCGGTGAGTCAAAAAGGGCGCGAAAGAAAGTGCAGTGAATCAAATATGAAATTGTTTTTCCTTTTCTCCATATAAAAAGGTGCTCAACTTAGGGGTATTGGATTTTAAATTGAAATAATAGCCGCCATAGTCGAATGGGTTGGTTCGTAACTACCATCCGGAATTCAGAGCCAACGGACGTTCGAATCTCGGTGAAAGACCAAAAGAAGAAAAAGTTTTTTCTAATAGCGGTCGCCTCTCGGCAGGCAATGGCAAGCCTTCGAGTGTATTTCTGCTATAGAAAAGCTTCTCATAAAAATAAAAAAAATATCTGCCATTCGGAGTCAGCTTAAAACTGTAGGTCCCTCCACTTCTGGAATAACATCAAGACGCACGCCACAAATATGAGGAGGAGCTCGGCCAAACACCCTGAAAGGGTATACGCGCCAATTATACATACTATATACGAACATTCAAATTGATTGGCAAACTTCATTGTCTAGAACCATCCATGACATTTATTTTTAGAAAATAATCCCATTCAAATGTTGGCCGCAACAGCGCCGCAATTCGGCCATCCGTAAACACCAAATTTTAATGACTCGCTAGAGGACTTCGGTCGGTATCTCGTGAATAATTTTAGCAATGTTGGCTTCTAATGCCTCAATTGGAGCTTGTTTTATCCGCAAAGCATTTAGACTCTACATACCCCCACAAAAAAAAGTCCAGAGGTGTGGTATCACACGATCTTTGTGGCCAATCCACTGGTCCGAGACGAGAGATAAATTGCATACCGAAACAACGACGCAGTAAATCCATTGTTTCTCGTGCTGTATGATAAGTAGCGCCGTCTTGTTGGAACCAAATGTTGTGGAGATGGAACAAAGAGTTAGCAAATATGCAGCGCGCGAAATAGGGGATGAAACGCTAAGGATATGTATGGCAAGACCTCTGGATTAACGAAACATGCGGCAGATGGACGGCTCGGCTTATAAAAGACATCGCCACATGAAACAGCAGGGACTTCGGCGAGGTCAATTTTTGTACAACCCAAATGCTTTCGAGGCACGGGTATTTGCAGAAATATATAAATATATATATGTATTGGCGCGTACACCCTTTTTGGGTGTTTGGCCGAGCTCCTCCTCCTATTTGTGGTGTGCGTCTTATTGTTGTTCCACAAATGTAGTGACCTACAGTTTCAAGCCGACTCCGAACGGCAGATATTTTTTGTGAGGAGCTTTTTCTTGGCAGAAATACACTCGGGGGTTTGCCATTGCGTGCCGAGGGGCGACCGCTATTAGAAAAATATTTTTCTTCATTTTGGTCTTTCACCGAGATTCGAACCAACGTACTCCGAATTCCGAATGATAGTCACGCACCTAGCCATTCTGCCACGGCGGCCGCCTAGAAATACCTACTCAAAATATGAAAAAGCGAGCACCCCACATGCACATGCCGCTTCCAATGCATGCGTTGGGAACAAGAACGTCGAACGCTGCAGAATGCAGTCGGTCACTTAACAACTGGAAATGAAATCGACAAGATGCTAAGTAGCGAGGAAACTTCGGAGATTATCAGTTGTTTCGCGGAAAGAATTCTCCATGTAAAGAAACGGGACCTCGACGCAGGCACATTTACAATGAGAAAGATGGAACGCCACTCTGAAGTAATGCAAAAGCGGTTCCAGAGTGGGCGACCGATCCAAACGAGGGAGAATGTTTTAGTCCGGGGACACACCATTGCAGCGAAGGTAGCTTTGATGATGCATTATGAATTTTAGACCCCATCATCCGCAAAAAAAAAAGCATAATGTTGTGGTGATCACGGGCTTCAATTGCCGGCACCAAAATCTCATTTATAATGGTGCGATAGCGTTCGCCATTCAGACAGCCTCGGCTTTGAAGAAATATGGGCCGATGATTCTTCCAGCCCATAGGCCGTACCAAACGGTTGTTTTCAAAGGATTTAATGGCTGTTCTGGAAACGCTTCAGGTTACTTTTCAGCTCAAATATGGCAACTTTTCTTATTGACTGCGTAAGCATTAAGTCAAAAATGGGCCTCATCGCTGAGCACCAGAAGTTGGTTTGAGCGCGCGATGAACACTTTTCATAGAGCGTCGATTGTCGTAGTCCGATTGTACGATTTGTAAACATTGCTGAGGCGTAAGTCTCTTCATGATGAAATGTCAATAAATACTGAAAAAAATTAGTTTGACAGTAGTCACGCGCTATCTGTCAAAAAAACTCTATTGGAAAAATTACCTCCAATCTGAACACCCTTTAAATACAGTTTGTCAAAAAAGTCTTTCTACGTTGCAGTTAATACCTGTTTTAAGTTTAAAAAATAAAATGTGAATCAGTACTTTCTTTGACTACTCCGAGCATTCACAGCCTCGTAAAGTCTGCTTCTCATAGGATGACTAAATTTTTGACAGCCCTGAGGTATCTTCTGTCATCCTTCTAAAATAACGAGTTCTGCTCGACTTTTTCAGTGTTTTTTCTTGCAACTTTCATTTCTAAATATGCCAATAAATTTTCTATTGGATTGATATCCAATATTTTCTCTTCTTCTTAATTGGCGCGATAACCGCTTACGCGATTTTGGCCGAATTTAACAAAGCGCGCCAGTCGTTTCTTTCTCGTGCTAACCGGCGCCAATTGGACACACCAAGTGAAGCCAAGTCCTTCTCCACCTGATCTTTCCAACGCAGAGGAGGCCTTCCTCTTCCTCTACTACATCCAATATTTTACTGGAATTAAAAAGAAGCCACATTCTGACCATATGAGCTTAATGTTTTGGATGTTTGCTCTGGTAGAATTTAAACTGAGCTGAGTGTTTCCACAAATGAAGCCAAACTTTGTTGCACTATTTGTCGAATGACATTGAAGAATATTCAAATATTATCGAGCATCTATCTTATCTTCCATAAACATCAAAGCACCTATTCGCTTGTTGTATATGCATCCCCACACCATGACTGAAATTTTGTACCAGACCCATTGCCTTCGCTGTTTTATAAAGTTAGGAAAAGGCGGAACTAACAGCGCGGTTGTTAAGTGCTACGGCTCGGAGAGGTCCTTTCCAGTTCTGATGGCGCTGCTTGAGCAACGTCATTTTGCATAGCCGTAATAGTTTAGGGGATTCCAAATTCAGACATCGCGACATACAGACAACTCCTTTTCGTGCAGCCGAAAACAGGTTTAAAATCGACAAAAAGATGGTGTGTGTCGATTCTTCTTTCATGGGCCTTTTCCAAGACTCGTCTGACCCACGCATATCTTAATATTAACGTTTTGAATAGTCAGATGATTTTCGATAAACCAATTGCCTTCACTGATTGTGACATTTTTAGAATCGAACACAGTATTTTGGCGCCGGACTACACTTATTTTAAAATTGATCAGGAAAAAAGGAAAAGGAAAGGAAGCCAAAGAAAAGGCAACAGTTTTTAGGAGAAACAAAATTGCCATAAGCTTTGTTTACTTTTTATACATCACAAGGCGCTATTATACGAGGGCGGCTCAATAAGTACCCGCGTTTGATGACAGAGGGCGTATCTGAGGAAAGTTGGTGTTAGCATCGTGAGCTGCCATCTATCAAACGACGGCAAAACAAATCTTAGACTGATTGATAGGTTCGTTTGGATTTGGCAGCTATTCGAGTAAGACGTGTTTCATGATTTTCGCTATGATGGAGCAGCATCGTTCGGTAATTCGCTTTTTGTTTTTACATGGGAAAAATGAGAGGAGATAAAAGCAAAGTTGAATGCTGTCTTTGGGGATGCTTCGCCATCTATGACCAGAGTTACAAATTGGTTCCACAAATTTAAACGTGGGCGAACATCCGTTTTTGATGAGAAGCGACCAGGACACCCGGCAGACGTGGTTACCGAGGAAATCATTCAAAAAGTCCACGACATGATTCCCGCTGATCGACGAACGAAAGAGCGCGAAGTAACAGAGTGCGTAGGTGTCTCGACCGGAATGGCAATTAATATTTTACAAGTTAAGTTGGCGCTGAAAAAAGTGTCGGCCCGGTGGGAGCTTACGGCGGACAACAAGCGGATACAGCTGTTAACTTCGAAGCGGTATTTGGAGGAATTTAAGCGAGATCCGAAAGAATTTTTGTGGCGAGTTGTCACCGTTGCTGAAACCTGCATTCATCATTATACACCAGAAAGTAAGCAACAATCAAAATAATGCATTTCTCTCAGTGAATCTGCTCCAAAGAAGGCGAAGACAGTCCCATCGACCGCAAAGATCATGGCGACGATTTTTCGGGATGCGAAGGGCATCATCTTCATGGATTTTTTAGAAAAGGAAGAACGATCACTGGGCAATACTACAGTGAGGTATTGGACCGCTTTCACAAAGCCACATTTGGCGTAAAAGAAGGTGCTGTTTCACCACGATAACGCACCAGCCCATTCATCCGGAGTTGCCGCCGCCAAACTGCATGAATCGTTATGAATCGCTGCCGCAAATGATAAAAAATGATTTGAAAAAAATGGTGTCTTCAGTTGTAACACGAGCACTTATTGAACTCCACTCGTAATTAAGCATAACAAATATTGGACAAACAAAGGCTACCCATACAAATGTACAATGGAATATTTCTTTAAATCTTCATTAACCCATTAATGCTCACACATAAAACGAGTTAAGAAAGGTGACTGAAATTTTCACCAAATATTTGTGTTGATGTTAAACGGCTCATTTCCATTTTTCAAAAAATTATCTCAAAAGATGTAGGCGTGGCAAAGCGTATGATATATCATACATAAGCGTATTCGGAGAGCTACTTCTATGAAAGTAAAATTACAATATATACATAGGTTTTGAATTCTAATCAACATTTTATTTATAAATTGGCATATTATATGTACTTCCACACATTTTTAAATTTCTTAGTTATTTGATGAGTCAGTTACATGATGTTTGTAAAAACAGTTATCTGGGTGCAATCCGAAATTTTATTTCATGCATATAAATTTTGTACACTTGTCACAAAATTTGCATCGACGCTGAGTTCTTGAATAATTTACGTAGTGGTCGACTCCATCGTATCTAGTTTCGTCTTCTCGTTTCCTCTTTCGTCCTGAAACTGGATGAAGTTCTATTGGTTTTGAAAGAATGCTTCTTGTAAGACGTCGTGAAGAGTTACTTTTGGATAAGCTTTTCGAAATAACATCTACAAGTTTACAATAGCTCCATTTAGACAAAATTTGAAAATGGGCCAATACCATTTCCTTGATCTAATCCGAGTTCGGTAAGCTGCCGTTTGCTGATCGAAGAGATCGACTCCACCATTCCGCAATTATACTTCTTGATGATTACTGGTTGCTTTACGTCTTGTCTACGTTTTTGTTGCTGACAATATCTTTTGCATAGTCCTGTTATGGTCGTTATGTTATCGTTTTTACAGTTTGTTGTCATCGTGACGTTATAATTATCATTCCACCATTGAACCTGCCACTAAATGGTTGTACACATCACTTTCTGTCTCCCAGTACATCCGAGAAGCTGGTACCTAAAAATGCAACTAATAAATTTATCAGGTAATCAAGTGAAATTATGGTTGAGAATAGTCATTTTGTTGAACCCACTTAGTATAAGGATGCCTAGATAAGTGTACAATTCCTCAAGATTTAGGGTGAATGCTTCATCTCCTTTGTTTACAGCGTATTTTATAGTCTGTGCTTGTGTATATTTCATAAAATCGTCATTAAAAATTAGTTTAAAAAGTTCTAGAGGACTTAAATCGTTATTCAAAATATCTGCTATAATATCTGGAGTGTGAACGCGTATTGCTGTGTTTGTGCCTTCTCTTCCTTTTAGTTCTTTTTTGAACCACTTTCGACGAATTGTGGGTTTTTCTTTTTCCTTTGAGTGAAACTCACTGATTGCGAGGTTTTTGAATTGCTCACATCATTAAAAAACTATACATTATCGACTTCTGAATTGGCAATTTTTATCTCGCATGGTGTTTTTAGAACCCCGCGGCCCAAGTCGCCCAGTGTACCTTCATCGTCCTCATCTGCATCATCGCAATCGGATAACTCTTGCTCTTCAGGTGGAAGTATTGGCATTTCTGATGTCGTCTATAATGTCTGCATTATCGTCCTCATTCAGATCTTCGAGCCATCCAATTATCTCCTCAGTTGTTACTTGTCTATAAAAAGGTATTGTATATGAATGCCCGTAAAGCCAAACTGGGGTAGCGTTTACGTATGATAAAAATGATTTACAAGAAGGTAAAACACATTTCGGGGCACATTTTTCACTGCATTTTATATGTATTCAATGCCTCATGGTTTCACCCTTGAGTAAATGCACGTTTTTATGTATATAATACTGTTGCTTGTTCTCACCTGCGTGACATTATTCACTTTTTCGAAAAACGCAACATGTATTGGCTTGAATAATGTCAACAAAAGAGCTTTAAATGACAACTAAAAAGCTTTTTTTTCAAATTACTCTTTTATCTCACTCGTCCTGTAAATATAAAAAGCTTATATGTATGTAATAGTGGATTTTTGGTG
This sequence comes from Anastrepha obliqua, assembly GCF_027943255.1. NCBI lineage: Eukaryota > Metazoa > Arthropoda > Insecta > Diptera > Tephritidae > Anastrepha > Anastrepha obliqua. The sequence continues at coordinate 106,786,198 of NC_072894.1, read as the reverse complement.
AGTTTTTGAAAAAAGCTCTTTTTGCGTATGATATATCATACTTTGTCATTAATGGGTAGTCAGAATTTTCAAAAAAATTTGATTTTTTCTTTTTTTGCATTTTCTTAAAGAATAATATCTTAGAAATATTGTGTGAAAATTTGAAGTGAATCCAACAAATACTTTTCGAGTTATTCAACAATTAACAAAGGGCGCTCGGGCGCTCCGGAGCAGATAGCAAAACATTAAATGCGTTTTTCTCAAAACTATGTTTTTTGAGCTGGTGATCACTGTAACTTAAAAACCGCTTGGTAGATTTCAATAAAATTTATACTGCTTTTGAAAAGCATAGAAAACTCGTGTCTGATCGAAGGATTTTTTTTTTTATTTTCAATTTTTTTAAACAATTAATTGTCGATTTTTTTCTCGAAAATCTGAAACATATTTACTAAGGCCGCCTTCGATCAGGCACGAGATTATCTATTAATGAAACTAATTTCTCTCATCCGATTGATTTTAGATGAATCTCCAAGGACTTCTGATGTTCACTGCAAGGGACTTCTGGAGAAACGGGCTCCACACAAACAGCGATAACAATTTTTATTTTTTGTTTTTTGAAATTTTGCTAAAGTCAAGTCGAAAGTTGATGTATTAATGCAATGTTTTTATTTTTGTAAAATGAAACAACTGACTAGCAAAAAAAAAATTATTGAAAATCATAATTTTTTCGGGCATCTGAATACCCCTAACCCCTTAATAAAAATAAATTAAAATATCTACTTTTATAAATGTCCTTTCTTCTTTTTTCTTAATTTAATACCCAAAAAATCATCTCTTCTGCATTACTTTACTTTCGCGCTGTCATTTGTTTTGACAGCGCGCCAGTGCATAACGGCTTTCATATCGCGCAGCTACTTATTCCAAGATAACGGCATTACAGCTCATTTAATTAGTAATTTTGTGTGTGTTCGTTTGTCCAATAGTACATAATTGAAAAATTTTTGTATAGGATATAATTTTTTTTATTTTTAAATAATTACATTTTTGCCTCCCCGTAAAATGGAAGATTGTCAAACGCCAACGCTGGCCCAGGTGATGGAGTTCAAGTATGAGGTTACGCCCACCATGGTTTTCGATCCGAGCCGCCTCCATGACGGACAAAGCCTTTTTGTAAATCACATCCAAGTGCGCTGTTTCACTCCGACTATGAAGAACTTTCAATCGCCCGGGCTTTCACCCATCAACGAGTGCACGCAGACGCTGATTGGCGGTGTCGCCATAGGAGTGGCAGCTAATATGGAGTGCCTACAGAAATCCAAGCCAATGGCGGCCCCTATTAAGGAGGAGTACTTCAAAGCACCTCTTTCGAAGTCCAAAAATTCACATCAAAAACAACAATCGCAACAACAACAACAACAGAAGCAGCAGCAGCAGCAGCAGCAACAAAATTACCAAGAACAATCACAGCAGCTGAAGAACGCCTACGGTTCACATTTTGTGGGCGATTCACCGCCAGTCTTCACTTTGAATTCTACGACAAATTCAGACACAGACCTCTGCATTGACATCCCAAGCCCCGATAGCTCAGCTATACTTGGGAGTGTTAATAATAACAGCATCAGCGATAGCAGCACTAATGATTCGGCAGCAAGTTTGAGCAGCAGCAACAATGTCACGTTCACTAATAGCACCAACAACAACAGTAACGTGTCAAAGAATTTGAGCGACATGAATCTGCTCGATCGCACCATGAATGTGGCCACGCTGTTGCGTAGTGTCGGCCTGGAGCGGTACACAGAGGCCTTTGAAGAGCAAAATGTGAGCTTGGACCAGTTTTTGAATATGAATGCAGTGGACTTTGAGCGCATGGGTGTGCGTGCGGTGGAGCATCAAAAAATACTTTTAGATTTGCTGAGCGAATTGAATGGCTCTTAACTTTATTATAATTTGCTTAATACTTTTATTTGAATGTTTTTTTTTTTTTAATATTTTATTTTGCGAAATGGTGTTACATAATAAGCCTGTTTTTATTGTGTTGCTTTGTGTGACCATTTTCTATACTGAATAAATAATAGTTTGGTTTTGATAAGAATTTAAAGGAATTGATGCTGTTTTGGTTTTAAGGGGACAGATACCTGTAAACGGCCATATTTTCTCTGATTTTCATTAAAATTACTTAAAATGAAGAAGTCAATATATTTTTTTCAAAATTTTGATTTTTTTTAATTTTAATCATTTAAAATGGCGGATGTGCACTCAATTCCTCCAGGAAGGTCTCAGCGGGGCTTCTCAGTCGGCGGGCATTGTAGCATCGGCGTCAGTGACCTGAATACAAAAAACCAAACAGTTTTTTGTTTATTAATGTCATAATTTCTATATGAATTAAACAAAAATGGAAAAAAATTGCGGAATAAAATGCTTCAAAAAAAAAAAGGAAATTTTGGGTGAATTTTCTGCGAAAAAATTATTTTTTCGAAAAATTTTCGAATTGTAAATTCACATAGAAATTAATATCATAAAAAAGATGTGTGTATAATTTTAGGGAGATCGGTCAATAACTTTTCGAGTTATTGTGTACGCCAATTCGAAAAATAAAGTTTTGAGAAAAACGCGTCTAAAGTTTGAATACATGAAAATTCAACCTCTCTCAGCGCTCGAACGCACAGAATAGAGTCGTCACGGTTGACGATCTATAATACAGGCTGGGCCATATAGCGTTTGCTTTTTGAACCACCTATTTTTTTGAAAATGAACATGCCAAATGTGTTCATATTTTACTTAAAGGTTTGATATTTACGAAATGGGACGCTATACGCTTGAACAAAATTTCGCTCAATGGGCAGAAAATCGTTTGACCGAAGATGAGCATTTTTACTGAAAAATCATCTATTCTGATGAAGCTCATTTTCACATCGGTGGCTACGTCAATAAGCAAAATTGTCAGATTTGGGGCTCAGAAAATCCACACGTTACTGTAGAGAAGCAAATGCATCCACAACGAGTCACGGTTTGGTGCGGTTTTTGATCTGGCGGCATCATCGGGCCATTTTTTTTCGAAAATGAGCGATGAGCCGTGGTTATAGTAAATGGTGAGCGTTACCGTGACATGCTCAACTAGTTTTTGTTTCCAAAAATTGAAGGGGATGACATGGACGACATTTGGTTTCAACAGGACGGTACAACTTGTCACACTGTCAAAGTTACACTCGAACTTTTGGCTACCGTTTTTGAAAACCGAATAATCAGACGAAATTCCGATATCAATTGGCTGCCTCGGAGCTGTGATTTAAGTCCGTTGGACTATTTTTTGTGGGGAGCCGTTAAGGACAAATGCTATGCGAACCATCCAGAGACGATTGATGTTTTAAAACACGAAATCGAAGTTGCCAAAATTGCGTTGATCGAATGGCCTACTGTAAAGCCAGTCGTGGCAGTCATTTGAACGATAATATTTTTCATTCATAAATGACAATGTTCAGTCTTCAAAATAAAGAAAAAAGGTTTGAAAAAATATTGATTAGTTTTTTTTTATAGCCGATTCAAAAAGCAAATTTTACATCGCCCACCCTATATAAGAAATACTTAAATTTACATTCTAAAACTTTTTTGACATGTTCTTAACCAGTTAACTGTGATTGACGAGTATACTCGTCATGGAGAAGTGGCAAAATTTTGTGTATTGACGAGTATACTCGTCATGCGTATAAATTAGTGACCATTGGCTATTTAAATTACAATTTTTGAGAAAAACAACACATATTCTCAAATTTCAAGATGTTTAGAATATTTTGATGCTATGCCGGAATTAAACAAACAAATAGAAAATATAAACAATTTGAGATGATGTCATGCTTCCCCGTATGCACTGGTTGAAAAAGTTCACCAGTTCGCATAATGAATTTATTTATGTGCGATGATAACGTTTTTTAGATGCTAACCTAAAAGGGGCAAAGGCAAAAGTCAAAAAGTGGATTTATAAACTAGACAGCTAACTCGTGTGTGTCAGTGCATATCTTACCAAGTGTCGGCGGTTCCTATCAAATAAGTACAGTGCAACGTAAGAATTTCAAGTGCGTAAATATTATAAAGTTGTCCAGAAGTTCTGTAAATTACTATTTTTTTATTTTTAGTTCATTTGTCCCCAATTTTATAAAATTAACCCATCTTTTTCATCCAATATCTTACCAGCGCAACTTACTCTGTGATTGACGACTATACTCGTCATAGCTCAATTCTGGCGACACAAAACTTGGCATTTTTAAATGGGAGCGCCACAGTTAACTGGTTAAAGGATTATATTAAAATTTTATGAAAAAAAAAATGTTTTTCGAAATTTTACAGATATCTGTGAAATAAAATGTACATGCAGAAGGCCATTCAATACGAGTACTATGATGGATATATGAATAAAGAATTATGTGTACGAAGGTTTCATAATATCAGAGGTACCAATCAATAACACGAAAGTGATTTTATACATCAATAGGTTTTGGTTTTAAACTTATTTTAGGTGCTTTGCATTCAATTAGTCTTGATTTTGGAAGTGCGCCGTCTCTTGTAAAAACACTCTTCGAAATTATCATAAGGCCTCACATATTGGCAAGATTTTAATAAGTACTTATTTTTGACCGCTACAAAGCACGTTTGGTTGCATGAGGTTTTACCGAAGAGTATGGCGTTGACTACGAAGAAACTTTTAGTCCAGTGACAAGATTTACATTGATTCGATGCATTTTGGCTATGGCAGCAGTGCGTAAAATGCATCTTATGCAATTTGACGTAAAGACGGCATTTTTGTATGGCGATCTAAGTGAAAATGTTTTTATGCAGCAGCTGAAAGGGTATGACGACGAAAGTGGTCGTGTATGCAAACTGCCAAAAGGTTTATACGGACTCAAGCAAGCGTCGCGTTGCTGGAATAAGAAGTTTACATATTTTCTTCAACATTTTGGACTCAAGATCTCAAATCGCTATCTAGGAGTTTTTACGCGCAACACCGAAAATGGATGTTAGATTTTGGCTATCTACATTGATTGTGGTATAGTTGCAGCAACAAATAGCGAACTCGTTACGGGACTCATGAAGCATCTACAGGAAAATTTAAAAATAAAATTCTTTGGAGCGAAGTTCTTTTTTCTTTTCAATTTTCATTGGTCAAAATACTTATGCTAACAAGGTAATTTTGCAAGGTTTAATATGCAAAACTCTTCTTTTGCAGTCCCACCCGCTGACAGTTCCACCAATTGGAGCGATCTTGACAATGATGGTGATTCGATAAAGTTTCCCTGTAGAGAGACCATCGGCAGCCTTATGTATCTGGTTGTAGCCACCGCCGGATATAGCTTTTGCTGGGTGAAATATGAGTCGGTATAACGAAAAGCCGACAACAGCACACGTTAAACTAAGGTACATACCTCAATGGCACGTTGAGTATGGATATATTTTATAAAAGTAGCAGCGCTCTTGAACTACGTGGTTACAGCGATGCAGACTACGCTGGTGATGTGCAGACGCGAACACAGTGGTCCGACCAGAAGGCGTTGGCGGACAAAATTCAAAAACTCATTTAATTAAGCTGAAAATATATATTTAGGGGTTTTAAGGATCAGTGATGACGAATCTGACCTTAGTTTTAGCAAATTTTAAATTCATTGAATACTATAAATACATTTTTACTTCCGTAATTAGCTGGTGAGTTCATTTTTACATTTTTCACGACCCCAGAGAGTACCACGTGGAGGTTTACGGTAAGGTTATTTTCTCCTCATTTTTTTTTTTGTTTTTAGATTTTTTTTATTTTTTATTTTTTTTTTTAATTTTTTTTTTTTAATTTTTAATTTTGTTTTTTTTTTAATTTAAATTTTTTTTTTTTGTTGTCTCTTAATGCTGATGGGGTCTGTGATGTCTTTTTCTGTCTTTTACACAAAATTGCATAAGCCATATGTAACGTTTTGCCTGTGGGTAAATGCACAAAAGCTATATTATTTTTCATTTGCGTAACTTTGCGCAACAGATTTCAGTTTGAGATCATAGCTGAAATATGTGGCTACATCACTCATGTTGATTTCAAGTGGACCGGTGTGGACCACTCAAAAAAATGATCTTTAAAAAAAAATTTCGAAAAATTTTGAAATTTCAAAAAAAAAAAAATTGGATTTTGTACCACAACTTAAGATAATTGTTACTGTTTTCGTTAATATATTCAATTATCTTTTTTTTTTTTAATATTTGGTTAACAATCAAATGGTAATATTTATTTGCAGACATGAAAATGAAACTCTTGTATGAAGTACGATTTGCATACAATTTCATGTTTAAAGTCAAAAAACTACAATGAAAAATTTTTTAAATTAAGTAATATTTTCAGGAAATCTGCCTTGAATATTTAAGAAAACATCTGCATTATCAAGTTTTTATTTCAAAAATGTTGTAAATTGAATTTTGTCCAGCCGCCGGACCACTGTGCGATGGCATAGTGAGTTGGTGCTCAGAAAGTCAGCTGAACAACTGGCGGACGGCTTAACAAAATCGCTTGCAAAAGATAAATTTATTAATTTCAGAGACCAATTAAGTTTGATTCTCATATAAAAACTCAAGTTTTGTGCATTTGCAAGTTTTTTTTTTTTTTAATTTTTAAAATGAAATGTAATTAAAAATGGGAGTGTTGAACCAATTAATGTATTTTAGTTACATGGCAACCTTATTTGGTTTATTTAGACCTTCTGTCGAAATGCTCTCTACTGTCTCTTTTCAATCATTCACTTGTAAGCAGCCAAAGCGGATACATATTTTGCTTTTATACTTTATTTTTCTATACTTTGCGTTATATTTCAATAAAAACCGTTTGATTACAAAATATTTATTTCTAATTCCAAATATTTTTTCCCCTAAGCTATGTCGCATTTTCTGTGGGTAAAAAGTAAGGTGAATTTATTTGTCAAACTTCGCGGGATTAAAATTTCGCTCTAGTTATTTTTTTCATGAGTTGGCAACACTGTTAATAACTGGGCCAACTTTCATGTGAATGTCATTATCAGTAATATATTTACGCTTGTGTTTACCAAACGACCAAGAGTGCATTTTTCGATTTTTACAATTTTTACAATTGAGCAGAGAAGTGCCATCAAATTTTGTTTGCGGAATGCAATTTCGGCTGCTGAAACGTTTAGCATGTTGCAGAAGGCATTTGGTGATTCGACCACGTCGCAGAAAAATGTTTATAAGGGGTACAAAGACTTTAAAGAGAGAACGTGTTGATGACTTGGAGCAATAAAAGTGAAGGAGTTAGTGCTCAAAAATCGTCGGTTGACTGTTAAAGACCTTACTGATATGATCGGAATATCAGAAGGATCTGTGAAAACCATTTTGAAAGACCATTTGGGCCTACGAAAAGTCAAATCTCGTTTGGTACCGAAAACTCTCAATTTCTTGGAAAAAAGTCGTTCCGTTGATGTATGTGAAACAATGCTTTCAGACTATCAGGACAAGCTCAAATGCATCATTACGGGAGATGAGACTTGGATTTATGCTTATGACCCTGAAACAACCGACCAATCAAGCGAATATCGTGCTAAAGGCGAGGCCAGACCGAAAAGAGCACGTCAAAGTCGTTCAAAAATAAAGGTCATGATGACAGTTTTTTTCGATTTTCGTGGTGTACTGCACTATGAATTCCTTCTACCTGGCCAAACTGTTAATAAGGAATTTTATTTGAGCGTTATGCGTCGTTTACGTGAATCAATTCGTCTAAAAAGGCCAGATTTATGGGCCAACAACTCTTGGTTTTTGCATCACGATAATGCACCGTTTCACAATGCACTCGTTCTTCGTGACCATTTCGCCAAAAATTCCACGCATATCGTTCCGCAACCACCGTATTCGCCTGATTTGGCTACGTGTGACTTCTGGCTATTCCCAAAACTCAAGAGACCACTCCGGGGAACGCGTTTCGAGTCGATTGAGGAGATAAAAGCTGAATCGAAGAAGGTGCTGATGGATATACCGGAAATGGACAATTTGGCATGTTTCGGGGATTGGAAAAATCGTTGGCATAAGTGTATTTCATCGAGAGGGGATTATTTTGAAGGGGATGAAATTGATTTACAAGAATAAGTAAAGATTTTTCATTTTACAACCAAATTCACCTTACTTTTTGCCCACGACGAAAAAAATGTCATGCGGTCGTTATATGGAGAAATTGAGCTACAACATCAAAAGAAAATATTATCAGAAATGAACCACACGGGAGATGAGAAATGGTGCATCAATATGAAGTAAAGAAGGGATTTTGGTGTCTCCAGGAGAAACGACAAAGCCGAGAGTCAAGTCGGATCTTCATCCAAAGATGATCATGTTAAGTGTTTGGTGGGACTGGGAGTTCATGGTACACTGCGAAATTAATGAAAAAGGATGCCCAGCTACACCGCGTGAATGAGGCTATTCCACTAAAAAGACCTAATCAACAAAGTCAAACTCACACTCCTTCACGACAACGCCAGGCTCCATGTTATACAAGTCGTCACAGCCGCACTCCAAGAACTCGAATGGCAGGTACTTCAGCATCCACCGTACCTATTCTGCGGATCTTGCACCGACCGATCATCATCTGTTTCCTTCCCCTGCAAACCGTATGAAAGGCGTAGCCTTCGTTAATAAAGAGGCCCTTAAAAACTGGATTAACAACTTCTTTGACACCAGAGCAGAAGATTTTTGGCAGAACGGTATGAACAAATTCGTCGAGAGGTGGGAAGAGGTTGCAAACAGCAAAACCGAATATACAACTGATTAACTTATTGAAATTGTTATTGTTTTTTGTTTAAATAAAAGTTGCTATTAAAAATGCTACGAACTAATTCCCGAACCCAATAAATAGAAATAAATAAAATAAAATATTTATTAGTGACGCTTACACCTTTTTTGGGCATTTGGCCAAGCTCCTGCTCCTGCTACAAGATTTTGGTTTAGAATAATTTTTTTTATTTAGTGTGGAAATTTATTATTTTGACCATTACGCGCTTCATACTGTAGCTGTCTATACCCTAAGCGTCAAATATGATTGACGCACGACACCATTTGCAAAAATTATAAATTTTCCAGTAGGTTGATTAATTTTGCGTCGCCTTTTAGTGATTATTTAATGCGAAAATTATTTAATATTTGCTTTTTAGTTTTAATACTTTATTTATTTACCAATGGCAAGCTCTAAGTTCTTAAATAATAGTTCCTATATAATATAAATTTTTTATAACTACGAAGTATTAATTAAATAATAATTAAAAGCAGTAAACATTTTTTGAAGCTGAGAGTTTAAAATTATGTTTCACTAAGTGCAGAGCTCCGCCAGTATTCCGCGCCAAGCACTCGCTATCACATTAACCACCGCAGTTATCACCATTACGCCTCCAACGTGTATATTCCATCGTAGGTTAGCCGCCGACTTCTCTGCCCACCATTCCCAAACGCCACCGTGCAATGCCGGATCGCAACGTGGGTCACTAAACACTTGCCGTACACTCGCCATCGCACCCTGCCTGAACTGCTCGACCTCTTGTGCCAACAATTGCACCTGCAGTGGATAGAGTTTAGCCAAATTATAACGCTCGCATGGATCTTTTTCGATATCGAAGAAACAAGGTTCTAATAACGGTTCACAGCGATAAACAGCCTCTGTGTAATTCGCCACATTATCAGGGCAGTTATGTGTTGCTTGAGTTCGCAGCTCTTCCACCATCGCCACACTAAGCGCTTCACTACCGAGCACGTGATGCACCTCTGATGAAAGCACCTGTTGCGCATAATACGCTGCAGTGGGGTCTTGTTCGTTTGCGGCCAAATCACCCAACCAGCCATCGTAGAGGCCATCAAAACTCGTGCCATTCACATACTTGAGATTGCCACGCGTAAAGGCGCTATAGCCGACATACTCGTCCAGCACGTGAATAAGACGTCGAGGTTGTGCGGCGCCGTTTTCACTAAGCACACGCCACAAATTGACACCATCCAGTTGCAATTCGGACGGAAGTGTTATGCCAGCAGCACTAGCTAATGTGGGCAGCCAATCGATGGCATGCACTACTTGATTGGAAACGTAACTCTGTTGCTGCAACAGCGGACTCCAGATGAGGCCAGCCGAGCGTAGAGCGCCCTCCCAAGGTGATTCTTTTTGCTGTGCGTGTGGAGAAGCAAATTAAGGGTTAATTGATTTAGAAGAGGTATAATTTTGTTGAAGGTACTTACGCCGCGGAAAGGATGATTAGAGCCCGCATTCGAATGTATACCCAGCGTAGGGGCACCATTGTCTGAGTATAGCAGGACTATTGAGTTGTTCAGCATGCCTTTGTTGGAGAGAGTACGCATTACGCGGCCAACGCTGTCATCCAAGCGCGAGACCATCGCTAGATAATTTAGATAAAGTAATATGAGTTGGTAAATCGTAAAAGTGAGCGAAAATTCAAATAGGGAGTTTGAAAAAGTGCTTAAAATTAGTTTGGTACACTAATCCCTATTTAGTTTGGAAGAAAGAAATTCATTTTATTTCATTTATTATTTATTTTGTGCAAATAGCTTGCAATTATTTTATGGTCGATCTTTTATCTGCTGCGCGAAGCTATGACTAGTTACAGGCCGCTCAACTTCAATTATTTCTGTGATTTTATCGACATTATTGACATTTTCTTTAACATCAAAAACGCCTGAATGGTATCGACGAATCAGAATTTCAGCGAACTGGCTTGCATTTTCGCCTTTATCAAAGAAAAACTGTAAACTGTACCGAATTTTCTCTTTGTTGACTTCCATTATTAACACCCTGTAACTTACTACTGAATGGACTAAACAAAAAACAACAAACGAATTTTTTTAGTGTGAAATGTCACCTCGACAACGAGCATAAACTCTAAAATGTTTGATCGATATGTTGGTTCCGATTTTTTCTCGCGCTTCGGAACAACAGATTGTCTTTATGAGCAATATTTTCCGCACTGAAATTCACATTGAAACCAAGTAAATCTTCAAAGATCTGCTTTACATGTCACCAGCAGAAAGGTGCTAGCGAATTCTCTGTTCGAGTCCTCTAAACTTTCCGTTATAGTCAGAAAATTTTTTTTTTTTTTCATTTCATCAGTGAAATCAGCTCATCCTTCAAATTTGCCTATTCTCTGCTTTGCGTTGACGACCTTAAAATTTTTGCAGCCAATACAGATTTATGTGAGTCAGTCAATCTGCAATCCGACACAAACAGAAAAAGTGGAAGCTTAATAGCAATAAATGCTTTCACGTAACTTGTAGTACTAGGTTGTTCAATAAGTTTTGCGGTTCGATAAGAGATGGCGTTGCTACTAGCCACCATTTTTTGTGTGTTAGGTTGGTACACTCTTCATACGACCGTATGTTAAGTTTTATATCAATCTCTCAATTCACACTTTGTAATCAAACTATTTAGTATCGACGTGGCACAGTATTTTCTATTGGGTTGTTCGGAAAGTAATTTCGTTTTTTTTTTGTACTGAAAATTAGAGACGATCTTCGTTTAATGAATAAATATTTCATGAAATTATATATTGGCCATTATGATCCATCATCTTTTGCCATTTTTCCGGTAGTGGCATGATTCCACGCTCGTAAAATGTTTGGTCTTTGCTGACAAAAAACTAATCCAGGTGATTTTTGAGGTAAAGATTCAATCGTCCAAAAAATTTTGCAGTGACCGGAACAAATAATAATCCGAAGGGGCCAGGACTGAAGACTATGTGGCAGTAAAGCCAATCAAGCTGTAAAAGCTTTTGGCGAGTGACCAAACTTGTATGGCGTCTCACATTATCTTGGTGGAACATTACACCTTTCCTGTTGAGTAATTCTGGCCGTTTTTTTTTTGAAGTGCAACATTTAGTTTGCCCAGCTAATGACAGTAGAGTTCCGAATTAATTGTTGTGTTATCCGGTAAAAGCTCAAAAAAAGTTGCTCCTTTGAAATCTCACCAAACAGACAGCATCACCTTTTTTTGATGGATATTGTTTTTTGAAATGCTTTGAGCCGGCTCATCTTTTCTGCTCCATAATCTCTTGCGCTTGACATTGTTATATACAACCCATTTTTCGTCCCCAGTAATGATGTGCTTCAAAAATTGAAAATTTTCGTGACGTTTGAGGAGTGAAGCACAGACGTCAGCGCGACGACACAAATTTCTTGACGTGACACAGTGCGGCCGATTCCCAAAAAGCTGGCCAAAAGTCGAAAAAAAAGTTTCTAGATAGAGTTTTTTCGTCTTTGGGTTGGCTACAGTAATGCCTTGAGTAGTGAAAACCGTTCATAGCAACGTCCTGTACCCTAAGTATCCTCTGTATTTTCAGTCGCAACGTGGCCTTCGTTTGAGCATCGTATTACTGTCGATGAATAGTGAAAGTTGTACACATTTGAAAGATTTTGTAATGGAGTAAATTGAACAAAACCAAATGGAATCATCTTCGGAAGGTTAGTAAAATACGAGAAATCTTTAGTACATATCAATACCTCGACTCAAAATTTTTAGCTGCAGCAATACGTAGATACATTTTTTGCAATTTTTTTTTATAAAATTTGAGTTTTCAAACTGTATAGTAATACAACGCCGTCATATGCTGCTTTGAAACCTATTAAAGGTTACTCAAAAAAGTAATGGTTACTGAATAAAACAAGATTCAGCTGCTACTACTTGCTACCTTGGCTTTTATGCTATTTTTTGTGCACAAGAAATAAATACGAAGAGAGAATGAGAGAAAACAGTGAAAGCCTATACTTTCAAGAGGGGATCTGCTTGTATAAGTAACGTAGGTTTCTATACAAATTTTAAGATTAAATTCGTAATCAGCGACCCCGAAAACATATAAATTTACATGCATCTTGATTATGTTGTAGAATATACGCTATTTCACGTGAGGGGGTGGCCAATAGGGGTGGAAGGGGGTGGATTTTCAAAATTTTAAGATCAAATTCGTAATCAGCGACCCCGACAACCCCCGAGTAAAAATTTTGAATCAATTACTTAATTTTTTGAGTTTTGGCCAGCTTTTCGGGAATCGGCCGCACTGTGCGTGAGGACATGGTGAACTCATATATTGAGCTTCGACGTTAAATCCAGGTGGTCATAAACAGTTGAATTCGATAAATTTAACCGCTCACCGATCTTACGTGTTGTTATTCGCCGGTTTGCAATAATTAATATCTTTATCGCGTCTTGATCAGCTTCAACCGGCCTTCCAGAATGTGGTGCATCTTCGACATCAAAATCGCCGGATTGAAATTTTGCAAGCCAGTTCTGGCACTGGCATATTGTCAACGCATCTCCTCCATACACATCGGTAAATTTCCCTCTGGCTTGAACATCATTTTTTTACCTTTTGTATAGTAAAAAAGTAAAATTTGACGAAAATGCTGTTTATTGCGCTCCATATTTAAAAGGGCACCACCAAAAACTACTGCGTAAAATCAATTGAACTTATTCACACACAAGCCTTGCTATATCAGCTTTGAAAACATATAACGACAATGCGACTTAAGTGTGAAGTTAGCTGTGAAAAAATACAATTAAATCCTCTGTCGGGAAAAAAAGAAATTACTTTCCGAACAACCCAATACAATGGAAAAAGGGCAAGTATCGTGCAGCGATTGAATTTTTATTTTTGGAATGTTTTAAAGCAACGTAAATTTATGAACGAATGTTTGAAGTGTATACGGTATGTCCAAAACAGCAACACCATCAGAAATCGCAGATAAAATACAGGAAATCGTATTGGAAAATCGAGTGACAGAGATTTAGTAGAAACCCTAGACATCTCATTGGGCAGTGTGAGCAATATATTGAAGTATTGGGTTTCAGAAGGTGGCCGCCGTAGCTGAATGGGTTGGAACGTGACTACCATTCAGGAGTGCGTAGATTCATATATCCGTGCTTGAACATCAAATAAGAGAAATAGTTTTTTTCCAATAGCGGTCGCCTCTCGGCAGACAATGGCAAATGTGCGGATGCCATGAAAAAGTTTCTCATAAAAAACCAACTGCCATTCGGAGTCGGCTTAAAACCGTAGCTCCCCTTTTTCGAGAAAAACATCAAATCGCATATCACAAATAGGAGGAAAAGCTCGGCCAAATATCTAACAGAAGTGCACGCGCCAACTATTTATTTACTTCTTTGTTATTGGGTTTTGGAAAGCCCAATGAAACAAAAACACATTCGAAAGCGAATGTCTCAGAAACATTTCAGAACACTCGAATAAAGTGGATTTTGTATACCGATTCTTTGCTATGGATGAGACTTAGGTGTATCACCATGATCCTAAATTAAAACAGGTGGTTAAAGTATGGTGTGAACCTGGCTCTTCGGCTCCGAAATGAGTTCGTGTTCAGAAATCGGCCAAGAAAAGGAAAGGAGTTTTGTTTGTGGATTACTTGCAAACTGGTAAAACAATAAATTCTGAATATTATTGTAACCTTTTAGACCAAATGAAGGAAAACATTCGTAAAAAAATAAACAGTTTGCAAACGAAAAAAATTCCTTTTAATCAGGACAAGGCACGGTCTCATAAGATGATTTTGACGATGACCGAAATCCATGAATTAGGGATCCAATTGTTAGAGGATCCCCCGCATTCACCAGATTTGGCCCCTGTCGATTTCCAACTGTTTGCAGACCTAAACAAATTCATGCGTGGAAAATGTTTTTCATCAAATGATGGGGTCTTAACAGCTGTGGAAGCGTATTTTGCAACCTTTCAGATTCTCACTTCAGGGGTTAGGGATAGTCAAAATTAAAAAAAAAAAAAATGGTTTTTTCTTTCCATTTTATTAAAGTATAATATCTTAAAAATATTATGTGTAAATTTGAAACGTATCCGACAAATACTTTTCGAGTTATTCAACAATTAACAAAGGACGCTCGGGCGCTCCGGAGCCGATAGCAAAACTTTAAATGCGTTTTTCTTAAAACCATGTTTTTTGAATTGGTAAATAACAGTGATCAATTAAAAATCGCTTCTTAGATTTCAATAAAATTTATACTGCTTTTGAAAAACAAAGTGAAGCTCCAAGGACTTGTGTTGATCACCGCAAGGGACTTCTGGAGAAACAGGCTCCACACAAGTAGCGATAACTTTTACAATTATAAATTTTTGTTTTTAAAATTTTGCTAAACTGAAGTCGAAATATTAGGTATTAATGCTATATTTTTATTTTTGTAAACTAAAGCAATTGACTAGCAAAAAAAAAATGATTAAAAAATTATAATGTTTTCGGGCCTCTGACTACCTCTAACCGCTTAAGGGATAGAATTCATTAATTGGAATCTCGTTGCAACAAGGGTATAGATATTCAGGGAGACTATACTGAATAATAAACGCATTTTAAACCATAAACCAATTGGTTTTTATATCGCACTGCCAAACTTATTGAACAACCAGTATCTTAGCTCATGTATTTAATATTTGTATCAATTTTGAGATTGATTCACATTTAGATTACTTCAGTGTGAGCTGTGTAGTCTGTAAGAATATTTTTTACTCCAAGAACTGAAACAAAAAAAATAAATATCTACTCATTACAGTTAATACTGATTTAAGTTAGCCTTTCATACTGCTATAAACTCTGTGAACCAAATAATTTTTTAACAACTATAGTCTTTTCATCCTCCTACCCACCTGCATACGTGCGCCTCTTTTCATCACTGATGTGCAAAAACTTTTCCACCTCTTCTTCCGGCGCCTGCATTGGATTGTTTTCATTGCCGGTATGCACGGCCAAGTGGCTCATTAGCAGAAACAAAGGCTTTGCCGCCGCATCATGTTGGTAGATAACACGTTCCGCTTCCTGGGTGAAAATATCAGTCGCATAAAGGCCATCCGCCTCAGGCCATGGCGACAAGTCGCGACGGAAATCCAAGCCGGCCGTGTAATTACGATCCTTAAAGTGAAATCAACAGTCAAAGTTAATTAAAAAAAATGAAATTAAAATTTCAACTTCTGAAGTGGTCAATACGCGCAATTAAAATTTAATTTACTACAGTTTCTAACTCACCAGCATATGCATTGTGTGATTGTAGTAATCTATGTAACCCGAATAGTAGCCGAAATGATGGTCGAAACCACGCAATGTAGGCGTCAACTCTTTGCGCCAGAAACCTAAATGCCATTTACCAATTAAATTCGTTGCATAGCCGGCATCGCGTAGTATTTCGGGCAGCAAACGTTCGCTGAGTGGCAGGCCCCATGGTTGATCGTTAATAATGACAGATTGTTGCATACCTAAAAGGCGCGCAGTGTTTGCGGTGGCAAAGAAGAGAATTTGAGGTGTCAAAAAAATTAAATAAAAAACGAAAAAGAAAAAGCAAAGCAACAAAATGTGTATGTATTTGTGCAAAAATGAAAAAAACCGCGATGAAATGAAATAAAAAAACTGTCACTGTATTGGCTCTTAATTAAACGTATTTCGTATGAGTTCTCCTCGTTAAGCCACTTCAATTAATCCATTCACAGTCTCATTTAGCGCATACATAGTTCATTTGTATGAGTGAGCATTTACTATGTGTGAGCACTAACATACGCACCTGTGTGTATGGGATATTTGCCCGTGAGCAGCGCCGCACGTGATGGTGTGCATAGATTTGGCACATAGTGACGGTTCAGTATGATGCCATTGTAGGCGAGCGCATCAATGTTCGGCGTTAATATCTGATTCGAACCGTGGAAGCTGACATCGTTAAAGCCCTGAAAAGGGAGAAAACATAGAGCCCATGGCGTGTGATTAATGTATATGCACGCGTGTGTGTGAATGTGAGCGACTGAGCGATTCTTGATGTGTTTTTTTTTTGTGTTTTGTCTTTTGATTAGTGGCAGTGATGGGTACATTAAAGTGCCATACTAGCATTGTGTGCTTTAGAGTAGCAAATCTGGGTGTTTGTAAATTGCAAGCTCTTTTAATTAATGGATTTATAGGGATTTTTCACTTGACTGAAACGCTTGTGCGAAGGAAGTAGTTAGGATGAAATCTTTAAATGCAAATTATTAAAAATGGCTAAACAATTCGCAAATTCAAGGCAGTATCAGCTGGCAACTAACAGCATCCTTGTTAAGTGATACTAATTTTATATAGTAAATAGTTTTAAAGGTGAGCAAGAAGAAGAAGGTGCAAGTAAATTTAGCTAGAAAAACTGTATAGGCTTAAGGGTTTAGGGGTAGACAGAGGCCCGAAAAATGATGATTTTCAATAATTTTTTTGCTAGTCACTTGCTAGCACAAGTGCGTCATGTTTCGATTTAACTTTAGCAAAATTTCAAAAAAAAATTAATAATTTTAAAAGTTATCGCTGTTTGTGTGGAGCCCGTTTCGCCAGAAGTCCCTTGCGGTGATCATTACAAGTCCTTGAAAATTCATCTAAAATCAATCGGAGAAGAGAAATTAGTTATACTTTCAGAAAATTCAAAACAACAAATTCAATTTTTTGAAAATTCTGAGTACCCCTAACCCCTTAAAAGGCAAAAGTATGTATTCCATAAATTGTTGGTTACACCGTGCACATATTATCACACATGAGGGAGACCTACATACACACACAATTTTAATGATATTTATATTCTGAAAGGAGGCCTAAAAAGGCTAAACGTGTCTGGCCGTTTTTCTCAATAAATTCCTTTGCGTTTTTAGATACGAAATTCCTCTGAGTCAAAAATGATAATATTCCAATACCAAATTGCCTTTTCAATGCAAATATAATACAATTAAATTTGTCGAAATATTTTATTAAAACTCTTTTATTAAAAAAAATAAGAACAAATTAACTGCACTTCTGTACTCAAAGAAATAATAGGAGCGCGACGAATTACCAAGTTTTAACCCTTTCGGGGCGGAGCCGCTCGACGGGCGAGCGTCGATGAGGTCGAGAGATATTGGATTGCGCAGTAAAGAAAATAAATACTTTGAACGTTATAAAAACTAAGGCTTTACTTAACACAAGAACAATGTTTCATAAAATCAAAAAATAATTATAAACAAACAAATTGAAAAAAAAAACAACAAAAAGATGTTTGGTCGTATTTATGTATACGTTTTATATTCGAGCATTTTGTGGTATTGCTCAAATTGACGAAGCAATGCCGTCATCTTCGGTCTTATCAGATTCAGAGTAATATTCGTCAGAACTGTCACTATCTAAAGTATCATCTCTAGATAGCTTAGCCATTGTGCGTAGGATAAAATATATAAAAAGCCTGCTGGTTCCTCTGGCAGAGACCTAGAGAGACTGAAACGAAGAACTGAAATTCGTTCTGACTCTACCGTCGTCTCACATCGTAAGTTGACATTATAAGGAAGATAATGTCTTTGAATGAAAACGTGACTCTTTTACTATACCTATGCGTTTATTATCGCTCAGAACGACAGACTTTGCGAGCCGTGTAGCTACGAACTAATTTGGTCGGCTATATGCCGACACGCGTTACGATAGGTTGCAACGCATCTATGCCTAAAATAGATAAGAACAAAAACAGAAATGCTGTATACTGGTGGACACATGAGATCGCAGAACTTAGAGATATGTGCATCCATAAGCGTAGAAAGTATACTAGAGCCAGAAGATTGGGCCCGGCGATACCGGAATCCAAAGAATACAAAAAGAGCAGAAAAAAATTGAGGAAAGCCATAAGCCAAAGCAAAAAAGACAAATGGGAAGAGCTACGAAACGATAACCCATGGGGGTTGGGCTACAAAATCGTTATGAAAAAGCTAGGGGCCAAATCCCCTGCTGCTGATATGGAAACCGAAGTGGTAAGCAAAATAGTCGACACACTCTTCCCAACACACTGTGCTGAGAGGGAAGAACTCGAGCATGAAACAACGGAACCTGTCCCATTCACAGAAGAAGAACTAATAGATGCTGCAAAAGCAATGAAATGCAATAAAGCGCCAAGACCTGATGGCATAGTTGCAGAAATATTGAAACTATTGGCAATCGAACGCCCTCTTTTGCTGCTAAACATGTACAACGCATGCCTAAAAGAAGGAATTTTTCCAGAAATATGGAAAAAACAAAAACTGGTACTAATCTAAAGGGAAGGGAGACCCAACATTAGCGTCCTCTTATAGACCGCTATGTATACTGGATAGCGCAGAAAAACTCTTTGAGAAACTGATAAAGCATAGGCTTAGCGAAGCCGTAGGTTTTAGAAGTGGCAGATCCACCTTAGGAACCATCCAAGATGTAATAGCTAGCGTAGAACATGCCCAGGCGGGTAATCGATACTCCAAACGCTTAGTATTACTAGCCACACTGAACATTAGAAATGCTTTCAACAGTTTAAGCTGGAACGACGTAATTGAAGCCTGAAAGGTAACATTCAAGATCCCGAAGAATCTATTGAAGATTATTCGTAGCGTGGATATAGCGTAGTGGGATACGCAGATGGCATTGCAGCTGTAATAATCGCCCGAAACACCGACGAAGCCAAAAGAAAGTTAAATCAGGTGATGATCCGAGTCCAGACATGGCTAGAAGACCATGGATTAAAGCTGGCCACAGACAAAACAGAGCTAATCCTTCTAACGAACAGACGTATCCCATTAGAAGTAGACATACAAGTACTTGATGCCACTTTATCCACAAAAAGAGTGGTCAAGTACCTAGGAGTGCAATTAGATACAAGACTAACCTACTGGGCGCATATAAACCATGCTGCCACAAGAGCTGCCAAGGTAAGTGGCATGCTAAGTAAGCTCATGGCAAACCTTGAAGGTCCAACGCAGAACAAGCGCAAACTTTTAATGGACACGACGAACTCGATTCTCTTAAGGTGCAATGCCGGCGGAAAATTCTGCAATCTGTGCAACGCACCTGTGCTCTCAGAGTGGCTTCGTCATACAGAACAGTATTTGAAGCAGCGGTGTTAGTTATCAGCGGAACCATCCCTATAGATATTCTAGCACAAGAGCGTAAACGGAGATGGGAGGCAAAAACACAGGAATCCCAGTACCATACTTCTCCGATAATAGAGTTCAAACACTCACACTTTGGCAGGCAAGATGGAACTCTGAAAGGTATGGTAGATGGACAACGAGACTAATATCCGATCTCAAAAAGTGGGTAGAAAGAAAGCACGGTGAGGTTAACTATTACCTCACACCGTTTTTGTCCGGACATGGGTCCTTTCGTAAGTATCTGTGGCGAATGGGAAAAGTGAGCCAACCAAACTGCTTATATGGAGATACTGAGTATGATGATGCGGAACACACCTTCTTTAAATGCGAGAGGTGGAACGTAGAGAGAACAGGTCTGCAGCGAGCTATTGGTGTATTTACACCTGAAGAAATTAGAGAAAATCATCTGCGCTTTGGAGGCGGTACAAAACTGTAGGTCTCTCCATTTGTGGGAAAACATCAAAATACAACCCACAAACAAATTTTTTTTTTAATTTTGTAATATTTTCAAAATTTTTTAAATTTCGTTAATAATGTTGATTAAAAAAATATTGTTAAGTTCCTTTAACATTTCCCATTCAGAAATTCCACTCAGTCAATTCAGTAACACACAACTTTTCACAAACATTCGGTTTTGCTTGCAATTTTAATACTCGTACAGCACTAATACATTAGCGCCGCAGAGAGAGGTTGAGTACGTCAAGTACAGTTAAAGTAAAACTCACCATATCATCTATTAACATAATTATTATGTTTGGCTTTGCGTTGATTTGCTGTTGGTTTTGTTGCTGCTGCTGTATTGTGGGTTGTGTTGGTTGCTGTTGTTGTTTTTCATTCATTGCTTCCGAGTTAATTGGTGTAACTGCAGCCACGTGATGCCTCTGATTGAGCAATGCCGGCAATAAAACGAGCAACGACAACAAATAGGGGCCAACGAAACTTCGCTGGCGGTCAACTAGGTGTTGCATTTTGCGTGTTTTGTTTTTGCTTTTGGTTTTTGTGCTTCTCAGTTTTCAGGTATGTTGAGTTTTATTTGTTGTGCTGCGTGCATTTAAATGACTGTCACGCTTTTTAATCTGTAAGGGGAAAACGAGTTAAGGAACTATTATTCACTAAGTTTTTGAATAAAAATGAACGATTTGGACATATTTTATATTTTATTGTATATTTTATATTTTATATTTTATATTTTATATTTTATATTTTATATTTTATATTTTATATTTTATATTTTATATTTTATATTTTATATTTTATATTTTATATTTTATATTTTATATTTTATATTTTATATTTTATATTTTATATTTTATATTTTATATTTTATATTTTATATTTTATATTTTATATTTTATATTTTATATTTTATATTTTATATTTTATATTATATTTTATATTTTATATTATATTTTATATTTTGTATTTTATATTTTATATCTCATATTTTATATTTTGTATTTTATATTATATATTTTTTTAATTTTTATATTATATTTTCTGTTTTGTGTTATAAATAGTACATTTTTTTTTTTAATTTTACATTTCATATTCCATAATTATATTTAATTGTTAAAAAATGTAAAAAGAGGTAAAATGACATACATTTTCAAGAGTTTTGAGAATAAAGAATTTGCACTCATTTCAGACCTGGGAAAAAGAAAACGAGAAATACCAAAAATAAATAATACAGGCTTCGACACTTGCCGTGTAACCAACTTCATACCGCTCGCGCAGCTGATGCCCGGGCATTACTCGTCACAATGAAACGTCATGGAGGGGGCCATCAAAAGACTGCAACGTCACGTGAAATGGTTCAAAAAGTGATGAAGGGACTTGAGCGAAATCCCCGACCTCCGACAAAGTGCCAATCAAATGGCTGACAGTAGCACCCGCCTCATACTGAAAAATGATCTCAAATTCAAGCCTTAAAAGACCCAAAAGGCGCATGATCTCACACCAAAACAGCAACAAGTCAGATTTGAGAGAGCGAAGGAGTTGCTTCGCTTGGCCGAAAGCGGTCAATTTCCGAACATTGTGTTTTCTGACGAGAAAATTTTTCAAATTGAACAATTCGTAAACTCCCAAAACGCTAGAGTT
Organism: Anastrepha obliqua; assembly: GCF_027943255.1. Lineage (NCBI taxonomy): Eukaryota > Metazoa > Arthropoda > Insecta > Diptera > Tephritidae > Anastrepha > Anastrepha obliqua. Next base: position 106,764,191 of record NC_072894.1, on the reverse strand, counting down.
CATTTGACCGACTATTCATACGAGAATTTGAGTCATCAATTGGCCACCAGGGGGCCGCCACTGGTAATTGTTTGGGCCGCTGTAATTGCAGATGGGCACTCTCCAATCATTTTCCTCGTGCCTGGCGTCAAGGTAAATGGGAAATATTATCGGAAAAGTATTCTGGAGGTTGCTTTGAAGCCGTGGGCAGACAAACATTTCGGAAGCAAACCACGGACGTTGCAACAGGACTCGGCACCATCACGCAAAGCTCGAGTGAATCAAGAATGGCTAAAAAACAACGTTCCGAACTTCATAACGTCCACACAATGAATTCACCAGACGCGAGTCCGATGGATTATTCTCTATGGGTCATTTTGGAGGGCAAAGTCCGAACTGAAAAATTCCCCAGTATCGAAACGCTGAAAAAGGCCGTTGTCCGCAATTCGGTTAGCTTGCAATTCGTTTCTGAACCGTCTCAAGGCCGTGGTCAAGGAGAAAGGTCGACATATCGAGCATAAGTAAATTCGTTCTTAATTTTGACTTATTCTCACACATTTTTTACTTTGAATTGAATAAAAGTAAATTTCCAAACAAAATTTATGGCCTTTCTAATTGGTTACACTTCGAGTGTCGGACCCTGTGTATAAGTTAAAACCTCTTGGATATTTTGATATTTAATATTTGTTTGTAGATCTGTGTAGTTGAATTATCCGGTACGAAAAGCAATGCGAGATAACTTATACGCACTGTTGAGCAGGTAATAACCTTTCGAAAAAAAAGAAAAACTCGTTTAAAAAACCAAACCTGTGATAAATATACAAATATAATGATGTAGAATTAAGATTTATATCATATTCTGTAAATTGTGCGATAACATAAATATTGTAACGTTTTTCTACTTAATAAACTCTTATCTTATTCTTATCTTAACCTTTTTGTGCTTGCTTTTTGTACGTTTACGTATGTATGTGTGTACAACAGAAAGTTGTTCATGAATTTTTGGGTTTTAGGAATTTATTAATAAACCTTCTCGTTTATTGTTTGGCCATCACTTGAAATTCGTTTTACTATTAACATATTTACATATTTGCTTTTTCTTTTATATTTTCATTCATACATTTTTTTCCAGCTATCTAGTTATTTATAACCAGCTATAATTTTTATATTGTAATCTGTTATCTTTATAGTACTATTCGCAATATTTATATTTTTGCTGATAATGAAATCAAATCACAGTACACCCGTGATTTTCTTCATTTTACTGTCAATAACTTAGAAGGGTTCAGGTTGGTGAACTCGCTGACCAATTGGCGAACTGTAAATCTACGCCCCTTAACTTAAACCAATTATCGATAAAGATTTTGCAATTAGACACATCAGGGACTTCGTATACAAAACACACAGGGAGATCGTTGTCACAGCCTCGATGCTTGCAAAATCACTAAGGCCTCTTATCAAGCTGAAGAGGAGGCTGTTATGATCGCTAGTTGGGTGGATCACGGCGCACAATCTTTAGCGCAACATGTGATTCCATAGACGTCATTGACAACAAATTAAGTGGCACTCGTTGGGAGGGTGATGATATTTCAGACCAATTTGTCTGCTTTTCCTGAAAAATTATTATACGGAGCAGCTATCCTTGAATGTGTCAACTTAGTTTTAAAGAAGTTAAGCTGGATGAGCCGGCAGGCAGAAATAAATAATTATTTAATACAGGGTGGCTGATGAAAGCCGCTATCAAAAAAAAATTGAATAACTTTTTTTCTTTTTAAGTTATCTGTTCCATTTTTGTTTTAATTTGCAGATTGATCTTTAAAATTTATTAAAATGGATAACTGGGACACGCAAACAAGAATTTGGATAGTCCGCCGCTATCACGCACTGGAGTCCGTAGTTTTAGTACAGAGAGAGTACAGGCGGATGTTTGGCGGCGATCCCCCGAGCAGATGGACCATAATGAGACTGGTGAATAATTTTGCTGAGCAAGGAACAGTCGCAAGAAGGCCTTATCATCGAAACCCACCAGTTCGGACGGAGGAAACGATCGCTGCTGTAGCTGCAGCTATACAAAGCAATCCAAGGGTTTCAACAAGAAGCTTATCTGCTCAACTTGGTGTCAGCCGACAGTCTTTGCAAACAATAATGCACAAAGATTTAGACTTATTTCCCTACAAAATTCAAATGGTTAACAAACTGAATGCAGCAGACTTGCCGATTCGCTTGGAATTTTGCCAGAAGATCCTGCAAATGGTGGAAGAAGACCAAAACATGTTAAACTGCCTTTTCATGTCTGATGAGGCCCATTTCGATTTAAACGGCAATGTGAACAAACAAAATTGTCGAATATGGAGTACTTCTAACCCACAGATACTCCACGAGACGGAATTGCATCCTCTTCGCGTGACAGTGTGGTGTGCGGTTTCTTCACGCTGTATTGTCGGGCCTTATTTTTTTGAAGAAAATGGTCACACAGTTACGCTTACTGGAGACCGTTATTTGAAAATGCTGAAAGAATTTTTCTATCCAGAACTACGCCGAAAGAGAATTCCTTTCAACTCTGTGTGGTTTCAACAAGATGGGGCAACGTCTCACATAGCCCAGACTGTTATGACAGAGTTGCGACGAAAATTTCCCAATAAACCGATTTCAAGAAACTCCGAATTTCGTTGGCCCCCCAGGTCGCCTGACCTTACTGCACCTGACTTTTTCTTGTGGGGTTTATGTAAACAAGAAGTTTATAAAACAAAGCCAACAAATTTGGATGAACTAAAACAATCCATTCGGGCAACAATTGCGGCTATTCCTGTCGCACCTTTCAAAGCAGCAATGAACAACTTTTTACTAAGATGCCGCACTTGTGTCAACGAGCATGGGGGGCATTTAAATTCAATTATTTTTAAAACTAGTTAAGCTACATTTAATAAAATTTAATGACTTTCAACTTGAAAAAAAAAATGAATTCCATACACTAAAAAAAAGTTATTTGAGTTTCTTAATGTAGCAAAATTCATCAGCCACCCTGTATTAGAAGTGGCCACAAATTGCACAAAAATCCTTTCACAGGCCTGTTTTATTGTTTTGTGTAACGTGTGATTTATGCAAGTACAAAATTATTTTTTTTTGTCCCGTCACACCATGTAGAGGCCACCCACATTCCCATGTGAGTCTTGCCGAGAACACCTGATTTATATGTGATGTAGTCAATTTAATAGCATTCAATTTAATTTTAAAGGAAATGTTGAATGCTACGACAGGCAAACATCTTTGGAAATCTATCAATGCTCTAGGAATCATAGATATGAATTTTATAGAGGTATCAAATTCTCATATGCGAGAATAATGAGTCGAATCTTTGATCTTCAAGTAACAACCCACATCTCACGGGTCCCAAATAAGCTACTGAAGATTATTCGCAGCTATCTAAGCAATCTCGTGTTCTTATATGAAACCCGAGAACGTTGCAAGACTAAAAAATAACAGCAGGTGCGGCCCGAGGGTCAATACTCGGATCTGAACTTTGGAATATAAACTACGATAAAATCTTTCGAATAGAGATGCCTGAGGATGTGCATTTAGTGGAATACGCAGATGACATTGTCGCTGTAATAATCGCTCGAAGCCAAAAGGAAGGTAAATCAGGTGATGATCCGAACTCAGAGATGGCTAGAGGATCACGGATTAAAATGGGCCACGGAAAAAACAAAGCTAATTCTTTTAACTAACAGACATACCCCTTTAGAAGTAGATATACAACTTCCCAGCCACTTTATCGACAAGAAGGATAGTCAAATTCCTATGAGTGCAATTAGATACAAGACTAACTTACTTACTCCGAACAAAACCACCATAGTCTTGTTCAAGAGATAACGGAAATAGGATGGACTTAGTCTTCCAACATTGAAAGGTGTGACACTTGGTCTTTCTAGGAGTAATTTTGGATAAGAATTTGACTTGGGAGACACACTTTTCACTGAAGGTGAATCGCGCATTAAGGATCTTTCAGCAATGCCGCAGAGCCTTTGGTAAAACCTGAGGTCTGAAACCTGCTGTGGTCCTATGGATATACACAGCACTTATCAGACCAATCATCACTTACGCCTCTGTGGTTTGGTGGTGACGGAGCATGGTTAAGTCCACACTCCGGGAACTATACAGACTGCAGAGAACCGTATGTTTATAGATTCTGTGTGCCATGATTACAACCTCTGGCGATGCTCTAAATGCCTTGCTTGATTTGCTCCCCTTGGATATTAATATACAACAGGAACCAATAATGTGTAGACTCCATACTCCCTACAGGAGTTAACCAGAAGAGAGCTGCAATACGGCGACGACAGGGCTTTGATTGCAGCTTGACAATCGGAAAAAATATTAATGTCTCCCTCCCAACAGCAATCCTAAAGCATTTTGCATGTTTGCTTGAAAAACGCTGCTCGTTTCCGGCAGTTTAAAGGAGACTGAAATATTGGTGTTTACCTGTAATAATAATTATCTTCTAAGCTCACTGACTGAAATTTCGTACAGTTCGGACGAAACATTTGCAACTAAAATGTGGGCAATGAAAACTTTCGATTGCTCAGCCGTTATTTATTTGGAACCTGTTAATTTCACTTTATTTGTAATAAAAGATGTTGATTTAGGTAAATAAAACAAATTTATTGAAATTCAACAGTTCGTATCTTAAATTTAAAAATCAAATGTGTCCAACACCTGTATCTAATAAGACAAAACAATTGCAACTAAAGGAAATCAGTAAACTATTTTTATTAAACTTAGTATTTCGTGGCAAAACCATTGCTCTGAAAAACAGCTCAGCATCGACTCGGAATTTAAGCTATCCAATTGTCAACTATCGTTTGTGGTATATTTCTCCATGTCTCCAGGACTCTTTGGAAAAATTGGTCAGTATTTGCCACATTAGTCCGATCAATTCTCTTTTTTACTATTTCCGATAGGTTTTATATGGGTCATTCGGGTCATTATCCTGTTGGAAGACCCACTTCAAGGGCATTTCCCACTCAGCATGTGGCAGCATTACCGATTCCATAATGCCCCTGTAAACATACTGGTCCATTATGCCCATAATACGATGGAGTGGTCCCAAACCAGCAGCAGAAAAGCATCCCCAGACCATAATGTAAGCACTATGCTTAACAGTCTTTACACAGTATGATTCTTGAAGACGCTTGTTACGTGGGCGTCGAACGTAGGATACGCCATCACTTCCGACCAAATTAAATTAGGATTCGTCGCTGAAAAGAACAGCTTTCCACTTGCTTAATGGCCAATCTATGTGATCCCTTGCGAACTGCAATCGTTTTTGTTGGTTACGCTTACTAATAAGCGGCTTCTTTGCTGGTCGGTACGTCCGTAAATCAGCTTCAGCCAGGCGACGACTGGCAGTTTTTGAGCTGATTGGTAACCCAAGCTCCTTTACCAATTGGGGGGCACTTCTAAATGGATATTTTTTACCTCTCTCGCTATCAGTTTGTCAGTTCTTTCATCCGTTTTTCTTGGTCGGCCTCCTCGATGCACCACCGCGATAGTTTTGTTTTTTATAAAGTTCGCAATAATTCGAGAAATTGATGACTTATGAATATTATATTTTTAGGATATATCTTTCTGGGGCATTCCTTTGTTATATTCATCTACAACACGCGCGCGTAATACTTCACCGAACTTATTTCGAGCCATTACTTCATTTAACTCAACTTTACAAAAAAATTGTGTTATCGCCACAAATTCTGCACAAAACTGATGTTCACAAATTGACACGATTAAACTAAACTTAGAACAGTTAGAAAACAAAACCAAGCTCAAGCATTTTTACCGTTATATAGCTAAGCTCACAAGGTTGCAATTGTTTTGCCGCTCATAGTTGCCAGATAATTTAATTTTTTTTTTAAATACAGCTACAAAAAGGAAAGGAGCTTGAAAAGATTTTTTGGAAAATATTACTCAGATGCTCTAGTATCCATAGCGTGAAATTGAATTGCAATTGAGTGAAGAATGACATTATGACAAAAAATAAATTGAAGGCTGCATTGCAGTTGTAAATGTTTTGTCCGATACTGTAAGTGATGTATGCAATAACAAAAGACTGGCTGGCATTTACATTTTTATCGCTTTTTGCATGCGCCCATCTATGGTACTGCAGTTCTGATTAAATTTTATTTCCAAATTGAATATAATAAAATAATTCAAATTATTTTAGCCCATAATATAGGTATATTATTATTATTATTATTTATAGGGGATATATGCAATATAACCTTAACTTAATTAGCTCACGGGCCATACATTATAAAATAAAACGCAAGAAAATTGTTTATCATTTTATGACATTTCGAAATAACCTCACATGGTTATTTATTCATTATTTTTCTTTTAGTGTATTGTAATAATTAAATAAATCTATTTCCGCCTTAAAACTATTTTTATTTAACGCTTTATTACGAGTAATTCATGTAGTGAAGGGTTATTAAAGATCTGTGACAAGCATCAACTAAATGATTTCGAAAGTGTGCCGCTTGCCTTTGCAATGTAGGAAAATTTGGTCAGATATCATCAAATCTTTTATTTTGAAAATGCCTTACTAACCTCTAAAATTAATGCAATTAAAAAGTGAAACCTTATTTTACGTCTGCAATATTGAGCCTCACACTCAGATATGGCTCTATTACATTAACATTAACATTGCCATGTCATTACATTAACTATGTTAATTATTATGTTAACAGCTTTATTATGTTAGACATAACAGATTGATTCCATGAGCCATACTTTTAAATGTATTGTAAGTAAAAAGTGCAGATTTTGCAATAAGTACACATACACACTCACACCTACTTATCTGTGTATTAGATAGGTTAGTACAATTATTTTAATGCTATATTATTTGGTACAACTTCGACTCATTACAGCCGGTTTCTGTTAAGGCATTTTATGAGACTTCGTACAACATTAATATTACTTTATATGTTGAACGAGCGATGCAAATATTACGTGGTGAAGTTATTGTAGAAAAGTGTGGCATCAGAGAAATGATTTCCAAAATAATTATTATACAGTGTGGGCCATATAGCGTGTGCTTTTTGAACCACCTATTTTTTTGAGAATGGTAACACAAATTGAAGAGGATGACATGTCAAATGTGTTCATAATTTACTTAAAGGTTTGACATTTACGAAATGGGACGCTATACGCTTGAACAAAATTTCGCTCAATGGGCAGAAAATCGTTTGACCGAAGATGAGCATTTTTACCGAAAAATCATCTTTTCTGATGAAGCTCATTTTCACATCGGCGGCTACGTCAATAAGCAAAATTGGTGGATTTGGGGCTCAGAAAATCCTCACGTTACTGTAGAGAAGCAAATGCATCCACAACGAGTCACTGTTTGGTGCGGTTTTTGGTCTGGCGGCATCATCGGGCCATTTTTTTTTCGAAAATGAGCAATGAGCCGTGGTTATAGTAAATGGTGAGCGTTACCGTGACATGCTCAACTGGTTTTTGTTTCCAAAAACTGAAGGGGATGCCATGGACGACATTTGGTTTCAACAGGACGGTACAACTTGTCACACCGTCAAAGTTACACTCGAACTTTTGGCTACCGTTTTTGAATTCCGATATCTATTGGCCGCCTCGGAGGTGTGATTTAAGCCCGTTGGACTATTTTTTGTGGGGAGCCGTTAAGGACAAATGCTATGCGAGCCATCCAGAGACGATTAATGCTTTAAACCACGAAATCGAAGTTGCCATTCATGAAATTGGAGCCCAAACAATCGAAAATGTGCTTAAAAATTGGGTTGATCGAGTGGCCTACTGTAAAGCCAGTCGTGGCAGTCATTTGAACGATATTATTTTTAATTCATAAATTACAATGTTCAATCTTTAAAATAAAAAACAAGTTTGACAAAATATTAACTAGTTTTTTTTTATAGCCGATTCAAAAATCAAATTTTACATGGCCCATCCTATATTTATCAATTATTTCGTATACTTGAATGCCTGCTGCCAGGGCTTAAATATGCACAGTGACTGTTAATTTAAGTAACAAAGTGTAAGTTAAGTATCATATCTATGTGCCCTATTCCTGAAAAACTTTAATACATCTTGCATAAATTTGAATGATTTACATTTACAATTTTTAATGATATCAAAGGCGGCACACATTTTGAAGCAAAACGAATCTATACCGCAACCGCACGTCACGTTTTCGAGCCAAAGTGCAATCGGAGTGGAAATGGAGTTCATTGGGACTAATATGGGACTAATATAATATGGGTTTGGGTACATGCCTTGTTGACATACCCTTTTGTAAAATAATGTTGACTTCGTTAAGTAAACTAATTTCGTCTGGGCTATTCTTTTTTTGTTAAAAATAAAGCTTTAATTTGTTTTCTGCATTACAATGAAATGAGTGAACACTTTTTTATATTTTTTGTTAAGAAATTAAATTTAAAAAAGAAATAAAATATCTGCATACTCTGATTTTCCATTTTCCCAAAATATTATGAAATATAGAACATTTCACAAAAAAATCCTTTCTGTATTAAATAAGGGATGAGTGACGGTAGCTTCAGGCTATTCTAAGTCTACAAAGACTCAGAAGCTCCTTCCAGTAGATCTTCCATCACGACAATGTAGCAGCTTACGCCTCAGCTATTGTGGGTGCAAAATTAATAGAAATATGGACTCAATTCGTTTCACATCCCCCCTGTTCTCCAGTCCAGGCATGGCTTCATTCCTTTGATATTTGAAGAAGTGGCTGGCGGGAAAAAGATTTTATTCAAACTAGTGGCAAAGCATTGAGTGTGCAGCCCTGTCTGGCACGAATAATGCCAAACAACGGTGGCCCTAGTCATAGCAAAAGAATACTGTGTAGTAGGGTTGTCCCTCTGCGGCACCGATCTGGACTGATGCAATGAACATCAATAGCTACGCAAAAAAACTAATAGCTCTCTATCGGCTGAGTGCTTTGCGGACTATCTGCGGCTTCCGCACTATTTCTGACGACGCATCGTTCGTCATTGCAGGACTAATCCCATTTGACGTTCGGGTTGGCTATGGGACTCGACGTAAGAGCAATGCGTAAAGAAATCGCTGAAGAAGAAAGGCGTCGCTCCATCGCTCACTGGCAGGACCGGTGGAATAGGTCACTCAAGGGTAATGCACGCATGAGCTAATACCCTCCCTCCCAACCTGCTTAAAAAGGAGCCGCGCGGGGAAACAAACTATCGCCTAACTCAATTCCTTTGAGGGCGCGGAGTGTTTGGAAAATACCTCCACAGATTTGGCCGTGATAGTTCACCAAACTGCCCAAGCTTCACGGAGAGTTAAGATGATGTTCAACATGACTTGTTCCAATGCCGACGCTAAGCTTCCGAAAACTCTAAAATTTAAACAGAGAAAGTATTATGGGTTTCATGCTGAAATCAGCTAATAACTGGAAGATAATCTACGCGCTTGTAACACAGATTCATAACGATCTAAGAAGCGCAGAGTTTCGCAGGCTAATATCTGACCCACAGTTTGTTTTATTCCATTATTTAATGTCGCTTCGTCTTTATTAAAAAACATTTTAGTTATCAGGCTGGGGTTCAAGGCTACGCCGCGTCGTAATTAATGTGATTCGATCGATTTGTCTACTATTCTGGCCAAGTGAATGGCAAGTCAAATAATTACTTAATATGGGGTTAGCATATCAACGCTTTGGTATTGAAATCTTATGTTTTTATTATCTAGTTAATCTTACGAACCGCCAATATGCAACCTATATGCAAATTTATTTGAATAGAGCAAACAATTGTTATAAGCAAATCATGAGAAAATTCTTAGCCATAGCAAAATATAAATTTCGTGACGCCACTAATCACGATAAGTGCGACGAGTATTTGCTGGTAGAAAAGTATGGACCCGCCACTGTAATCCGCCCATTCAGCAAGTGACCTTGGCTATGTAGCAGCTGAATGCCTTGTACAAATAACCCAATTGTGGGAAGAGGCTGATTATATGCAGGCTTAAATACCCACACACATACACTCATATATGTACCATATGAAATGTGTATGCGTGTGTGTGAGTGGTTGAACGCTCGCGCGCTTGATGTATGAGCGTGACATGGCAAACATGCATGCAAAGTCCAGGTGGACAAGTAGCAGCAAAGTATCGAAAAGACAAGTGACTATGCGTGTAAATATGTAAGCACGCACTGGCACCACTGTGATCAAATTCATAGTAGGTAAGAAATATAAATGAAATGTTGGCTGTCGTTATACTTCTAAAAAAGCGTAAACAAAGAATAGTAAATGTTCTTCCTCAATTCTTTGGAAAATTACCAAGCCAAAAGAGTGGCGGAGATACCGGTCTAGTACTCGTAGCTGAGCAATCACACTGCCCGGCCGGCAGCTCAAGGTTAAGGTTATGGCTAAAGAACTTTAAGCCGTGCAAGCGACAGTTTGAATCGATCGCAAGAGTCCAGTTATAGCTGCTGAAGATGCAATTAAATGAAAGTGAGCAGAGTCGTTAAGGAGAACTAACTGCGTGCATACGAATGTTTGATATGTGTGTATGCAGGTATGTGTGTATATATGCAGGTATGCATGTGTATATGTAGGTATGTAAATGTGTAATTTTATTCACTGCTTACGAGAGTTGACTTTGTCATTCCTAGAATTTTTTTTATAATTTGTTTGTTTTTGGCATCAAGTCTCAGAACAAATTTACTGTTAAACAGGTAGAATTAATTTATGGAAAAAATACTTGTTACAACTCGTTGAGTGCTTAATCGACTCCATTTCGTACTTGACTGCAAAAAATCACGTATTTATTTATTCTGTTTTGAAAGCGACATAAGGAAATTTGCAACTTCAGTTTATTTAGGTACTAATTTGGTATACGAGGGCGGTTCAATAATTACCCGTTTTTGAAGGCAGAGGCCATTTCTAAGGGAAGTTGGTGTTCGCATCGTGAGCTGCCATTTATCAAACAACGGCAAAATAAATTTCTGGCTGGTTGATAAGTTAAGATTAGGAAGGATTTGGATTTGGCAGCTATTCGAGTAAGACGTGTTTCGAAATTTTCGCTATCATTCGGTAATTCACTTTTTATTATCGGATGGGGAAAAATGCGAGGAGATAAAAGCAAAGTTGGATGCTGTCTATGGAGGCGCTTCGCCATCTATGACCATAGTTAGATATTGGTTCAACGAACTTAAACATGGGCGAACATCCCTTTTGGATGAGGAGCCACCAGGGCGCACAGCAGACGTGGTTACCGAGGAAATCATTCAAAAAGTCCACGATATAATTCTCGCTGATGGTCGAACGAAAGTGCGCAAAGTAACAGAGGGCGTAGGTGTGTCGACCGGAACGGCAATTAATATTTTTTTTGATAAATTGGCGATGAAAAAATTGGCGGCCCGAATGATGCCGCCATTGCTAATGGTGGACAACACGCAGATACGGCTATTAACTTCGAAGCAGTATTTGGATCAATTTAAGCGAGATTTGAAGGCATTTTTGCGTCGAGTAGTCACCCTTGATGAAACCTGGATTCATCATAACACACCAGAAATTAAGCCACAATCGAAACAATGGATTTTTCTCGGTGAATCTGCTCCAAAGAAGAGGAAGACAGTCCCATCGGCCGAAAGGTCATGGCGACGATGTTTGGGATGCGCACGGCGTTATCCTCATAGATGTTTTAGAATAAGGAAGAACGATCACAGGAAAATACTACAGTGAGTTATTGGACCGCTTTCACAAAAAATTGAGGGAGTCAAGGCCGAATTAGGTGAAAAAGAAGGTGCTGTTTCACCACGATGACGCACCAGCAAATTTATCCGGATTTGTCGACGCCAAATTGCATGAATTGCGTTATGAATTGCTGTCGCACCTCCCCTATTCACTCGATCTGGCTCTCTGCGACTTTTTCTTGTTCCGAGGAAGTCATCGTCGTGACAGAGGCGTATTTTGGAGAGCTCGACCAACCCTATGTTTTGTATATCTTTCTAAAAGGGCCTATGTTGAATAAAAAAGTTTTTTTTTTTTTAAATGGTGTCTTCATTTCTATTAATAATATAATTATTTCATAAATTATGTTACACTTTTTATGCGAGCGCGAATTTCGTGAGGGGTTCGGATGTTTCCCAACAATTGTTAAAATAAAAAATTTTGCTGAAAGTTTTTAAAATATGAAATATATTTTTATAATTTTAAGGTCTACATGTTTTATGTTTTTTTACCGCTTTTATGTTAACCAACTTTCTTCTGTATCCGAGATTTCATTAGAAACTTTGCAGCCGAGTTTTAAGCGAATTACCGATAAGGTAAAGACTTAAAACTTGTAATGAAGCTCAAATTTGTAAAATATGTGAATTTTCCCAAAGGGTGATTAATTTTGTGCCAAATAACTTCCAAAGTTTGAACTTTTACCCATTTTGTTAATTTAGCTGTTACAATCAACTTGTTGAAAATGAGAAGTTAGTGAAATTTTAGAAAATTTTTGCAATTCATGGACTAAAAATAAAAAATCAAGTTTTAAATACCAACTTCCAAAATGGTTTCAAACTAAAATTAAAAAAAATTATTATAAACAAAACAAAGACAATAAAAAATCTAATTTTAAATTCTGGCTTCCCCAAAATGGTTTCAACCGAAAATAAAAAAAAAAATTATTATAAGCAAAAAGCAAAAAAACAATATAAAAAAAATAATTGTTTTGCGTTGGGCGAGATATTTTTTTTTTGTATTTGTATATAATAAAAGCGTGCGGCGTGCGCATAAGAAAAGTAGCAGTTGAGTAAAAAGTTGATTACGTGAGTTTTCAAATTAGATTGGCGATTAAATTAAATAAAACGCGTTTGAATATAAACGAGAGAGCAAGAAAAAAGTTAATTAATTATTAAATATTTACAAAATTTTGCTGCACTCTTAACAAACACTTAAATATGTTTTTTTTTTCTTTTCACATGCATAAAATATAGATTCTCCCGTTTCAGTAAACACTTTAACAAAAAATAAATGCACTAAAATCTCGGCAGGTATACAGGTATATATAGATACATATACCTATGTACGGATGTATACGGCACCAGCACTTCACAATTTAAAAATCAAAAAAATTTTAAACGGCAAACTCCGTTTAAATAATTTTAACTTCTATTTATACCGAATTACTATCCACGACTGATCCTTCCCAATCCAATTCCTCGCGACGACTAACCTGAACACCGAACACCAGTCTGACGAATTACAATCGCTTCTACAATATTTTTGTTTTAGTCGCCGCAAAGCAAATAACCAGCCAATATATTAGCACAGTAACAACAAACCGTACCTACATGCGTACATATACAAGTACATATAAAAGCCGACGATCGCTGACGTTTATGCTAATACAACCACGTTATTGTTGTTATCATTTTTTGTTGTTGTTTAATTATTGCTTGTGTGTGCAGGCATTTAATTTTTTTACTATAATATCCGAAAAGCTTTTTCAGCCGCATTAACGGGGTAGTTACTATAATACAATTGTTTTAAATACGCCTGCAAACCAAGTTCTTATATTCGCTACCTTTGCTACAATCGCAAGCTAACTCTTTACGTTATACTCGTACTTATACATTTATAATAGTACGAGTATGTATGTATTACTGAGCGGAGGCAGAAGCAATGAGCTTCATTCATCATTTTCATGCTTAAGCATTTGCCTACTAAATTACAATCAAATATGTGTGTATTAGTGGGAGCGTTGTAATTTGCGAAAATCCAAATAACGACAACGTCGACGTCGACGTCGACATCGACTTCAACTTCAACTTCAATTTCTGCGCTGTAAAGTTAAAATTTGTTGTTATAGATAGAAAACAATGTTTGGTGTGAAGAGATCGCCAGACAACAGAGCAGCATTCATGGATTTCATTGGGGAAGTGTTGGCAGTCATTGAGAGAGAGCAGAAAGAGAGACAGTAATCTCAATAAATATTACAATGTGGTAGGTTGAGGGTGAAAATGATGTATGTAAGTGCCAGTGTTGTTGGCATTGCAAATATATGGAGCGATTGGTTTTAAAAAAACTGATGTACTTAGACTAAGGGTACATTTCTCTATGCATGGTTTATTTATTTCGTAATAAGTGGAGTACTAAGCGCATAAGGTCTTATATTATATAAAAAATAGGCTAATAGGCGTCTAAAGTTATGGGAAGGCTCCTAATTTTGTCTAGGAGAGCTGGGCGATCGAATGACAGATATACGAACAAGCACGAAAGAATCACTTCTTCTACTATTAAGCGAATATCGTAAAAAAGTTGAAAATTAAAAAGGGTTTGGCCAGACTGGCTTCTTCGACTTTGGACGCGAATTTGACATATTTCAATTATACCTAACACTTGAGCTTCCAGAACGCTTTATAAAATTTACATTTCCATCGATTTATGGCTATAAGCTTTTAAAAAGGATCCTCGAATGGGGCGAAAAAAAGGCAATGCAAATAGTGAAACCTGAAAGAAATAGAGAAACAACATCGAGGCGCGTCTTTTGAAATACTCTTTAGAATATTCAACTACATCACTGAGCTTTGAGCCTCCTCTAACCGGAATCCCAGCTTCGCCTCTGGTTCGAGCTACACTCAAAAAGCCGGGATGGGGATGAAATGATTAATGCGCTCGCTCCAAATTAGCCTCAAACTTTCCTTGCTTCGCAGTTCCTTTGTCATGCTTACTTTTTGAACGAAAGAGAACGAAGATGGGCGTGCTTTTTCCGAAGCACTCAGACATACTTATTTGCTCAGTGCACTTAATAGAAGTCAAATTTGTAGACAAAACTCATCAATCCGCACCATCTATTGCAAGAGAAAATTTGTCATAACGTAGGCGGAAAAGTGTAGCGTGGCGCGAAATGTTAAAACGTTGTATTTAAAGGTCTAACTTATGGCTATGCAGATTTAATACGAACACAAACTACCAAGTCTCTTGGGTTTTCTTTAAGTTGACTTTGTAGTAGTCACGGCTGCCCAACTGAAAGTTTTAAAAAAGCTGTTCAACGGACAGTTAAAGTTGGCGCAAAACTAATCATCTAATTGCGTTTTTGAATAACTCTTTAACTAAATATAAAATATGATCTTAAATGGTCGCAGTCTTTATATTAACCTTCACGCGCTCCAATGCTTCTTGTTTTGTATACCGCAGCTGTCTAGTTCACAAGTTTCAAATATGATTGGCGTATTCTGTCGTTTGCCAATCTTGTGTAAAAATCCTCCGATAGGGTGATTAATTTTGCGCCAATTGTTTTTGATGGCGCCATCTGCGCGTTGAAAGTTACACCCCTAGCTGACTTCCAGTATAAGCTTGGTGACATTCGGTTCAGTGGATGCGAAGTTATTGCGTCTAAAGTGTCAGTATATTTGTGTCATCGGTACAACAATGAGTTTCGAACAAAGAGCTAGGATCAAATTTGGTTTTAAAATCGGTAAAACGTTTACCGAAACACTTGAATTGATGAAAAAAGTTTACGGCGATGATTGTCCATCTCGTGCCACAGTTCATTAGTGGTTTACACCTTTCAGAAATTGTTGTGAAGACATAAATTACAATGAACATCCGCGCCAAATCAGTAATTACCGAAAATTCCATAAACATTTTTCTTGAATTTATAAAATGAATTTTAAAAATGAACCGAAATCATCGGTGAAATTCATGTAATCGGAGCTAAATATCTCCAAAACATCGATTTATTGCATTTTAACTGATCATTTGGGCACGTTTCTTTCCGCACAAGTTAACTGAGGACCAAAAATTGCTCAGAATTCAACATTCGAAAGACCTATTTAAAGAGGCGAGAAAAGTCGTGAACTTCCTTTACAACATTGTAACTGGTGATGAAACGTTGAACCTGAAACTAAGCGTCAAAGTGCCGAATGGAAAGTGCCAGACGAGCTACCACCCAAAAAACCGCGTTTGGAGAAGTTAAAAATCAAGTGGATGCCTATTTGTTTTTACGATTCCAAACAATTGTCCACAAGGAGTTCGTGCTAATGGTCCAAGCCGTCAATACAATTTTCTATCTTGGAATTCGACGAATTCGCCCTGAATATTGCGAAGGAGGAAGCTGGCGCTTATTTCATGATATTGCACCATCCCATCGATCCACTCTTGTGACTGATTTTTTGACTAGAAATCGCATTTTAACCATTAAGCACTCACCGTATTCGCCTGGTATGGCTCCCTGTAACTTCTATCTATTCGTAAAACTGCATTTGGCCGTGAAAGGAAAACGTTTTGCGTCCGTAGAGGTCATCCAAAAGGCTTGTACCGACGTCCTGAAGACCATTCCGGTCAATGAGGGGACTATTTTGAATAAAAAAAAGAGGTTGTCTGTAAAGTCGGTTTACTGACGATAGTTTAACGTGACAACGTCATAAGAAAATATTGATGGAATGGTTGCAATTTTCAAAACAAAACTTTAAATTTATTTGTTTGATAGATATTTTGTATGGATATAGAGGAGGAGGTAAATGGAATTGCAATGGAATAGGTCAAGTTACATTTACACAAACGTGCAAAATGACGAAACATTTATCAAATTCATGAAATATATCTTCAATTTCGATTGTGCATCAGACGTTAATAAGTCAACAACACTAAGAGGCACTATCATCGAGTTACCTTTTTCAAGACACTTTACACTCGAAACACTCCCTTTCATTTCCTACTTTTTCTGTCATCGTCCTATTCTCAACAGAGAAATGGTTTATTACCATGCACACAGGAAGAAGGCATATGCAAATACAAGTATGTGAATTTATATACAAATGCGCATATCCATACATACATATACATACATATATATGCTCACTCAAGTAGTACAGAGCCAGATGTCGAACGTTGCCGAACGCGGGGGCCGATTGTGCTTTGTTTGCTTTGTCATTCGTTCCGCGCTCTCGCTTGCAGTTCAAGCACATTAGCTTACATTTGCTTGCGTACGGAATAGATTCGTATATTTGATATGTCCATATGACTTGTATGCATCTTTACATATAGATTTGTTCTTTTTGAAAATTGCGCGAAATTGTATATGTATATGCATGTTATTTAGTATACAACATGTCTTATAAGGTATATGGTAAATATTACCATAAATTTTTTCCTTCATATATAATAAAAAAATTAATAATAATAACATTAAAACAAGAGGTATTATTAACAAACTTGGTTTTATTTTAAATTCTTCAAGTAAATCAAATTAATAATAATCAATAAGAAGGCATATACAAATACAAATACGTGAATTTATATATGTACATATGCGCATATACATACATATATATGCTCACTTAAGTAGGAGAGAGCAAGATGTCGAACGTTGCCGTTCGTTTGCTTTGTTCGTTCCGCTCTTTCGCTTGCAGTTCATTCAAGGTAACGGCAATGAGCAAGGTAACTACAAATGAGCAAGGTAACGACACATTTTTTCGCGCGTGTAGCCGGCTATATCGAAGTATAAGACGTTATCACGTCAATAAACTCGAAGTTATTAGAACAAAGCTGCTGTCGTTTCTCTTTTAGCTCAGTCTTGTTTATATTGGGCTTCACCTTGTAGAAATGTGTAAGTTAGGGATTGACATAATAAAAATGCCACTAAATACACAGATGGAATAGAAAATTAGATAACTCTTCAAATATTTTCTTTCTTTTTATGCGTAAATATTCTCGCACAAAAAATTGCGGCTTTCGCATCATAAACATAAAGCAATAATTATTTCGTGAGCAAATATAGGCAGGTGAACACATCACATCACATACATATACCTATATGTACGTGCATACTCACAATGCTATTTGTATTTATTTGTATTTATTCTATTTACATTGCTTAGCGGCTGTTTTAGTAGGCAAACATAAACTGAGGTAAGCCTGTGCAAGAACTTCACCTTCCGTCTAAAACACTCGTACACCTGTACTTATTTGCTACATGACAATGCGAGGAGTATTTTTAATTAAAACTTGTTTAAAAATCCTCTTAATTAGTCTATTTAAGTAACCTATTAAATGGGCATACACATTTTCGAATTTTCGGATTGATCAAATGTGGCGATCAACTTCAATAGCCAATGCGTTGAAATAGTGAATGTGATAGTTAATCAAGTAGTAAATGAGCGATAAATATAGAACTATGAAAAACAGCTAATTGAGTTTGAAAATCAGGTTTGGGAATTACGTAGGAATGATGTAAAACATGCAGTACATCCAGTTCAATTTGGTGTAAAAGCGAATGGATATAAAGTAATGAAAATCGCAATGCTATTGAAGCGAAACTTAAACAATGATGTCACTCCTGATTTTCAATGCCAAGTAGAGGGTGGGCCATATAGCGTTTGCTTTTTGAACCATCTATTTTTTTGAGAATGGTAACACAAATGACATGCCAAATGTGTTCGTGATTTACTTAAAGGTTTGACATTTACGAAATGGGACGCTATACGCTTGAACAAAATTGGGAAATATTGAAAATCTATTTCCAAAGTGATGAGTCTTCTACTCAAACTGTGAGAAATTTGAAAAAAAATCCAAAAAAAAAAGATTTGCTAACAAGACACTTTGTGGATCAATTTGTTAATCGTGTTCATGAAAGTGGATCGTTAATAGGCAAAACAACACGTGAACGTGCTCATACAGTGCGTACGCCCGAAAACATTGCTGCTGTAGCCGAAAATGTACGTGAACATCCAAAAACCTCAACTCGTCATCGTTCTCAAGAATTGAGCATTTTACGCGCTTCTTTGAGGAGAATTTTGCATAGAGGCCTCGGTATGAAGGCTTATAAAGTTCAATTGGTGCAAGAACTGAAGCCTAATGACCATCCAATGCGTTTTCGGTTCGCTCAATGTGCAGAAAATCGTTTGACCGAAGATGAGCATTTTTATCGAAAAATCATCTTTTCTGATGAAGCTCATTTTCACATCGGTGGCTACGTCAATAAGCAAAATTGTCGGATTTGGGGCTCAGAAAATCCACACGTTACTGTAGAGGAGCAAATGCATCCATAACGAGTCACTGTTTGGTGCGGTGTTTGGTCTGGCGGTATCATCGGGCCATTTTTTTTTCGAAAATGAGCAAGGAGCCGCGGTTACAGTAAATGGCGAGCGTTACCGTGACATGCTCAACGAGTTATTTCCAAAAATTGAAGAGGATGACATAGACGACATTTGGTTTCAACAGAACGATGCAACTTGTCACACTGCGAAAGTTACACTCGAACTTTTGGCTACCGTTTGTGAAAACCGAATATTCAGCCGAAATTCCGATATCAATTGGCTGTGATTTAAGCCCGTTGGACTATTTTTTGTGGGGAGCCGTTAAGGACAAATGCTATGTGAACCATCCAGAGACGATTGATGCTTTAAAACACGAAATCGAAGTTGCCATTCATGAAATTGGAGCCCAAACATTCGAAAATGTGCTTAAAAATTGGGTTGATCGAATGGCCTACTGTAAAGCCAGTCGTGGCAGTCATTTGAACGATATTATTTTTCATTCATAAATGACAATGTTCAATCTTCAAAATAAAAAAAAGAATTGAAAAAATATTGATTAGTTTTTTTTATAGCCGATTCAAAAAGCAAATTTTACATGGCCCACCCTATATTATAGTTAGTGCCACCTTTTCATTCGATGCGGTATCTGTGGGCAGGCACCAATCTGCATACCCTTAAGAATTAGTAATTAATTAATTTGCTTAGCGCAGGGAAAAATTAGAGCTTTTCTATAAGGGGAGAAGAGGTCAATGGTAGCTTGAAGGTCAAGTGCAGCTAATGCTGTCATTTATTAAAAATTGAGTGATTCTAATAAAAACTAAAATAATTTATGTGTGGAGCTTAAATACACTGCACTAATCGGCCATATTAGAAATTAGTTAAAATACTCCAAATACAAATTCTGCTAAATATAAAATTAGCTTTAATGAATTTATTTTGAATTTCTAGTTTATGTAACTAGCGCACAGTTATTATTCTATGCAATTTTGAGTATGTTTGTGATCGCCAAGTGAACAATATAAAAATATATAAAAAATGGACCGACGTACTACGATTGAACAGCGAGAACTGGTCATCAAGCATTTTCAAAGCAGAAAGTCGGAGCGAAAAATTGCGGAAATAGTTTGTTTCAGTAGTGCTACAGTACAAAGTATCATTGAAGGCTTCGTTCATGAAAATCGAGCGCAAAATAAAGGCCGATGTGCCCCAAATAAAATTGACGAAATTTTTGGCGTTAAATTGTTCGAAAAATAAAAGAAAACCCAATGCTATCGGCTCCAAAACTGCTAAACGAAATTCAGTAGGAAGTGGGAAAATCATCTTGCGTCGAAACAGAGCGACGGGTACTACGTGAAAAAGGACTTTAATGTTCGGGTAGCCATTGATAAATAAAAAAAATCAATTGAGCCGAGTTGCTTTCGCCAGAGAGCTCGAAATTAAAGATTTTGAGTTCTGAAAAGGGCTCCAAATTCAACTTATTCGTCTCAGATGGAATGTCTTACGTCTGGCGGAAACCTAATACAGAGCTCCACAAAAGCAACATAAAACCGGCTGTGAAACACGGTGGTGGCAGTGTAATGGTATGGGCATGCATGTCAGCAGCCGGAGTAGGAAATTTAATGCTTGTCGAGTGTATTATGGACAAAACAATGTACCTCAATATTGTAAAAGATAATCTACTCCAAAATGCTGCGAAACTTGGAATACCTCAAGATGTATGTTTCTACTAGGACAATGACCCTAAACATAAGGCGGCAATCGTGCAGACATGGTTCATATGGAACTGTCCACATTTAATGCAACCACCGGCTCAATCACCTGACATGAACGTCATCTAGAATTTATGGTCATTACTGGAAACAAAAATCCGCACACATCACATAGATCAGATGAAAACCGTAATTTTGGAGGAGTGGAACAAAATCGGACCGGAAATAACGAAAAAGCTAGTGGAGTCAATGCCAGAAAGGTTAAAAACACAAGGTACTGAATTATTTTTAAATCATTAGTTTAACTTAAATTTAAGAAAAAAATGAATACTGCATGAAATAAGCTGTGACATAAAATTTTGAACTGTTCTGTGTTTTTATGTTTTTTATTTAAAGCTTGAAAAAATATATGAAGTACCTTTTTTATACTGCAATTGCGTATAAATTATTTGATAATTAAATTGTTTCAAAAAAAGTTTTAGCTTTCAAAATACAGCATTCGAAGTTTTAGTAGTTCGTCTGCATGAAATAAGCTGTGAGCCACTGTATGTACAGGGTCCCTCACTCGAAGTCTAACCAATTAAAAAGGCCATAAATTAAGTTTGGAAAATTAATTTTATTCAATTCGAAGTAAAAACTGTGTGAAAATAATATAAAATTAAGAATCAATTTACTTTTGCTCGATATGACCACCTGTTGCCTTGACTATGACCTTGAGACGGTCCACAAACGAATCGCAAGTTGCTCGAATGTGACTTGCAGGTATTTTGCCCACTCGCGGACAATGACTTTTTTCAGCGCCGCTCGGCTGATTAATCTTTTAGTTCGGCCTTTGCCCTCCAAAATGGCCCAAAAAGAGTAGTTCATCGGATTAGCCTCTGGTGAATTTGAGCGCCACTGAGTGGACGTCACGAATTTCGGAACGTTGTTTTTTAGCCATTCTTGGTTCACTCGAGCTTTGTGAGACGGTGTCGATTCCTGTTGAAACGTCTATGGTCTGCCACCGACATATTTGTCTGCCCATGGCTTCAAAACAACTTTCAGAATACTTTCCCGATAATATTTCGCATTTACCTTGACGCCAGGCTCGATGAGAACGATTGGAGAGCGCCCATCTGCGGTTACAGCGGCCCAAACTACTACCTGTGGCAGGTACAAATTCTCGTATGAGCGGTCGGTCAAATAAACCCTATCGTTTTGGGAGTTTACGAATTGCTCAATTTGAAAAATTTTCTCGTCAGAAAATACAAGTTTCGGAAATTGACCACTTTCGGCCAAGCGAAGCGACTCCTTCGCTCTCCAAAGTCTGACTTGTTGCTGCTTTGGTGTGAGATGATGCACCTTTTGGATGGCGTAAGGCTTGACTTCGTCCGGCGGATGCTATGGTCAGATATTTTCAATTCTTTCGCCATTCGATTGGCTCTTTCGGTCGAAAGTTGGTTATACTGCGAGTGCCTTACCCTGTATGATTATATATTGGGTTGGGGAATAAGTTCTTATCGTTTTTAACGAATACTTTTATTTAAACAAAAACAATAATTATTTCAACAAGTTAATCAGTTGTATATTCGGCTGTGCTGTTTGCAACCTTTTCCCAACTCTCGACCAATTTGTTGATGTCGTTCCGCCAAAAAACGGGTGGTCTGGTATCAAAGAAGTTGTTGAGCCTGTTTTTAAGGACCTCTCTGTTATCAAAGGTAACACCTTTGATATAGTTTGACAGGGAGCGGAAGAGATGGTAGTCGGTCGGTGCAAAGTCCAGCGAATACGGCGGATACTGAAGTACCTCCCATTCGAGTTCATGGAGTGCGGCTTTGACGACTTTTGCAACATGGGGTCTGGCATTGTCGTGAAGGAGTGTGAGTTTGACCATGTCGATCAGGTCTTTTTAGTAGAATAGCCTCATTTACGCTGTGTAGCTGGGCAATGTAGAGCTCCTTGTTGACCGTGGGATTATTTTCGATGATTTCCTAGTGCATAATGCCCTCCATGTTCCACCAAACACGTAACATGATATTCTTTGGATGAAGGTCCGACTTTACTCTCGGCTTCGACGTATTTCCTGGAGCTACCCACTCCTTTCATTGCTTCATATTAATGTGAAGGCACCATTTCTCATCTCCCGTGACGATTCGGTACAAAAAGCGCTCTTTATGACCGCCTGTTGTCTATGGTGGGCGAGATGCTGAGAACAATTTGAAGTCGACTTTCTTTGTTTTTTCGCTGAGCTCGTGAGGCAACCAGGCTTCAAATTTTCCAGTAAATCACATTGAATAAAAGTGATTGAGAATCGTTTTATGATCGCACTTCATTTTTTTTGCACACGACTGGTTTGCCGACCGTTCTGATTTGAAACTTTCTTCATCGAATTCAGAAGGTCTTCCGCTGCGGGACGTGTCATCGACGTCAAAGTCGCCAGTTTTGAACTTTGCAAACCATTTCCGTGCTGTGGACCCGGCTATGACACTTTCTCCATACACGTCGCAAATGCTGTCGCGCCTGGGTGCTTCGGCAGCTTTTTGACCTCGATGAAAAGCAAAGAAGAGCAGGAATCGAAAATGTTGATTTTTGCCTCCTGGAAATTCCATTGCTAAGCTTCAAAACTAAAAGTTAAATAACTCAAAAATACAATTAGCATAGTTTTGTAAATCAGAAAGAGTTCTAACGAATGAATACTTACCCGTTGCCAAACAGCAAACAAATCGTTGTAAAATCAAAGAAAATATAAAAACTCTGTGAACTTATTCCCCAACCCAATAAGCATAATTGGCGTTTACACCCTTTTTGGCTGTTTAGCCGAGCTGCTCCTCCTATTTGTGGTGTGCGTCCTGATATTTTTCCACAAATGGAGAGACCTACAGTTTCAAGCCGACTCCGAATGGCAGATAATTTTTTATGACAAGCTTTTTCATGGCAGAAATACACTGAATGGAGGTGTGGCATTGCCTGCCGAGAGGCGACTGCTATTAGAAAAACCTTTTTCTATCATTTGGTGTTTTGTGCCCTGTACACTTCCGAGTGATAGTCACGCAACCACCCATTAGCATACGGCGCTCGTTTTATCTACAGTTCATTGATATATAAAAAATATCGCAACTTCAATGCAAAAAAATATACAGAATTTTTGGAGAATTTATTACAAGTTTATTTTCGTGTTTTTTTAGTTTATCAAACAATGAAAGGAAGAAAATGTGCCATTTGATTTAAAATAAAAAAAAAAAACATCACAAGTTTTCAATTGGCGCAAAAACATTGCATTTAGTTGGTTAGAAGTTTACTTTCGTTGTTTGTTTTTTAAGTTTTTATGTACACCCCAAACAATGAAAAGAAGAAATATCCTATAAGATTTTAAATTTTAAAAATATTAAAATTTTTCAGGTGCAAAAATATTGCGTTTAGCAAGAAGCATTAATTAAAGGTTATGTAAGACGAATAATTTTCACCTCATGTGAGCCATCTTGAGCTACTTAATAAATCCATGATGTCCTCTTTGAAAAGTTATTTTTTATTTGTTGTTTCGCAAAACGTGAGAAAACGAGTTTCGCATCTTGTCGTCTATGATCTACACTAACTAACACGCACGAATACTCGTAAGAACCCTGAGCGGTAAGAGCTGAGCGACTCAGTGGTTAAGGAGAAACTTTGAATTTAAATCTTATTCTGCCATCGTACACCCTGTGCTTATGTTAATGCCAAGTTTCCATATTTTAACCATAAAATGCAAAAAGGCAGAAGAAAAATTTAAGTATATAAGAAAACATGTGAGCGAAAGTACATATATGAGTGTACACACACATGAAAATCTACAAATGTCAAAATGACTTAAGCAATAAATATATTTTAACGGATGGCATTGTTGCTCTTTGCTAACAGTTTATAAATAAGCAGTGCTACGTACTCGTAGTTAACAGAAAAGAGGAGAAATATATGGCACTGTTGTAAAGATAATAACATTAACGGTTAAACATAGAGACATTGGGGTATATAGTACACATTTCAAGTTCAAATTTTATTACAATTATGATTTGCGAACTCAAGTACTCGTAGGTAAGCACCAACAACTATGTATGTAAGTAATCTGAAACAGATGTCTGGAGGTGTTTGTGCAATAAATATTTATATTTGCGTAGACGGAGCTCGATATGTACATATGCATATTACAATGGTAATACTCAGTCTGTAACTAAAAAAAGTTCATAATTGCAAATTTAAGTACATAATAAATAAAATATTTAAAAAAAGCGGATTTTTTATATACAAACTAGCATTTCCCAGTGGGCTTCGCACCACCATACATAAAATGTTTTTTTAATATCGCAAGCAATTTTTCATATTAAGTTTTCTTTATAGAACTCGTAAAATGTTTAAACAGTTGAATTAGTTGATTTTTTTCAACATACTTTCTAAAGATGTCACAATAGCCTTTTCTGTACTTTTTTTAAATTTGATTGTGGTGGTCACCTATATACAGGTAAGGTGAAAGAGCCGATAAAAACTTGTAATTAAACTTTGATTCTTTAATTTCCATTTCAATTTTTTACGCTAAAATAATGTTTTTCCAGTTCCTTGAATGCTCCAGTTTTTATTATATTTTCGTCCAAAATTAATATTAACATAATACACTTACAACCACAACAGTACAACAGAAACGCTCATAAGCGGCTGTGTATTTGTTGTTGTTTTTCCCATACAGGCATTTCGTATGAGAGGAAACCATTACTCACATAAAATGTCATAACTCAGGAACGGCTGGACCGATTTCAATCAAACTTCACACAAACCACCTCCTCAAACATAGAAAAGAACTCTAAAATTTTTGTGTCAATCGGTTCGGCGGTTCTTGAGTTATAAGATTACCAAGGAAATGTAACTTCTTTTTATATATATAGATATACTTATATGTACATATATAGGTATTAGTTCAGAAACCAAATGATTTTTGGATTTCCCTTTTATTTATAAATACAATACAATTTTTATTTTCGTTACAACTGGAGTGCGTTCTACATTTGCTCTGTTTCTTTATTACTATGACTAAAATAATACTTCAAAATGTGAATATCAATATAGCACACGCCCATAAAACGGCCTTTACACTAAATGGCAATCGCGCCGCAACACCATCCGTTTCATCGGCATCTTCCCAACAACCCCATTCGCCATCGTGCAATGCCGGATTAGCGTTCATGTCTAAAGGTTTATTATTCGGCGCATGTGCCGTCTCGCGGAAATGCGCCACACGTTTTTGCAGCTCCTGCACGACCTTACCACCACTCATTGCTGGGTATAAGTTGTTTTGTTCACACGGATCCACATCGATATCGAAGAGACAAGGTTCCGACAATGGCTCGCATGCTACACCTTGCGATGCATTGGCCATTAGGCAGTAGATTGCCGCTTCCTCGCGCAACTTTGTTATATTGACATTGCGCTGCACCAACGCCCCACCGGCCAGCTGCTGCCAAACCGTCGTATTCATTATGACCTCTTCATAGGCGGCTGCACGCGGATCAAAGTCAAAATCGTTGCTTGCATTGTTACGTGCACCCATCCAAACATCATATAAACCATTATTGATGGTGCCATTGATAAATTTCCATTTTCCTTTGCCATACGAGACGTAATTGTAGATATCGTCAATATTGTGCACAATCTCACGCTCCACCGCATCATAGCCATATTTTAGTGCGGACCATAGATTCAGCCCATCGAGCTTCAGTTGTTGCGTGTCGAGTGGTATATTGGCTGCAGCCGCTAAGGTGGGTAGAAGATCGGCAATATAGAGTTGTTGCTTCCAAACGGTGCCCAAATTTTCGAGTAACGGCGACCAGATGGCACCGGATGAGCGTATACCACCTTCCCAGGGCGAATTCTTTTGCTGAAAAAAGGAAAGTACAAAAATTATTCTCAGAGGGTTAGTTGGTTTGCGTGTACTCGTAGTACTTACACCTTTGAGGGGATAATTGGAGGCGGTAGTGGAGTGCATTCCTCTCGTCGGCCCACCATTGTCGGAGAGAAAGACTATAATTGTATTGTTGAGGATATTTTTCTGCGCGAGCGCATCAATCACAGAAGCTACGCTTTGATCCAGTTTGGAAACCATAGCTGAAATCAAAATTAGAGTCAATTAAATAGAAAAAAGTAAATATAAACAATTTCAGTTAAAAAAAAAAACATAAAAATCTGAGTGCAAACATAAGTGGACCGGCACTTATACGCGCGCACGGATTATTGGATTATATTGAACTGGAAATTTGTGAGCGTTTTCTGCCAGATATCTGCCACATCTCACGATGTGTACATCGTCTTTATAAACAAAAATAATAAAAAATTGCCGCTTACTTCTGTTCCTTCTCCTACTTCTGGCATGTGCCTTGATGTTTTCTCACAAATGGAGCGAAAGCCGACTACGAACGGCAGATGGTTTTTAATTAGTAGCTTTTTCATGTCAGAATTGCGCTCGAAGGTTCGCCAATGCCTGTCGAGGCGCGAACGCTATTAGAAAAAAGGGAATTTCGGGTAAAAAAAGTTCTTGGATAGTTTTGGGCTTGGTGCGGCCAGTTGTGTGTTACGGCACTCCAAAGTAAGAGTAGGTTAGGCTAGGTTATGGTGGTAGTCGGTCTCTACGACCGACTCACTTAGACCTTACAGGTCCGTTGTTATACCACTGTGCTGCACGGGAAGCCCGTTTACTTTCCTTTGTGGAACCATTTTGTGGCTCTCATAGAGCATAGAATTGATCCCATCCCCTCGCCAGACAGCTCTGTAAGGGAATTGAAAAAATATTTACTCTGATTTTAGCTGGGGCTGGACAATTGCAAAGGAAGTGCTCAACTCACTCTTCCTCTTCCTCATCTCTACAACTTCTACAATATTCATGGCGGAAAATTCCTAGTCTCGAGGAATGCCTGCCAAATATCCAGTGGCCGGTTATACAAGCCACGACCTTCAAGATATCATCTCCTTAGAGGCTGAGCAATTCCTTTGTCCTATTTTTTTGTTTATTTGCGGCCATAGTAGCCTACCGGCCTCTTGGATAATTTTGCTTTTCATTATTAGTTTACTCGTGGCCATAGGCATCCCAATGGTACATCTGTGACTGAGCATTTGTAGAACAGTACCTTTCCTGGCTAACTCATCGGCTTTACAATTTCCCTCTCTGTGCCCCAGAACTCAAATAAGGCTGACCTTGAATACAACGCTTATATCATATAGGGCTGCCCGGCATTCATGTGCAACCTTTGATCTTAGTATGGCCGCACTCATTTATAAAGTAAAGGTAATAAAGAGAAAGTTGAATACTTTTTTTGGAACCGAGATTTATGCTGCTTGTGGACCCAATGTAACAGCAAAATTATTGTTTTAACCTTGAACGGCATCGAGGATGAGGCTGGTCGTCGAAATCTTGAAAAGCGTCAAATCGAATCACTTTCAGAGAGTTCGTTCTGTTAGAAGCAAGATTAGCCAGAAAACTGTTTAGAACTTTTAATGCGGATGGGTCACATACGAGCAGGACCGCTGGAAAAATTCGTGGTCAAACCATTGTAAGTTAGAAAAAGTGAACGCTAAGCGCAGAATAATAAGTTTTTGCCGTGCCATTTGAACCAAGGTGATTGGCAAGAAACAGGCGGAAATGGCGAATAGGAAGAATGTTTCAGTCTGCCAACACAGCACCAAGCCCGCTCATTTCTATAGCGAAATACCAGCAGCTTTAGGCGCTAAGATTAGGGCTACATCGCTTCCGCCGTATGCCGTATACACTTAAAATTGTGTTCGCTTCCTGCAACTCACCTGCATATGTTCGCCTTTCGTTATCTTTAATGTATGCAAATTTCTCTATTTCCTCTGATGGCGCCTGCAGCGGATCATCCTCATTACCGGAATGCGGTGCCAGTTGACTTAGTAGCAAAAATAGTGGTTGTTTGGTCACATCATGTTCGCTTATCAGTTTTGTTGCTGCTTCGGTGAGC
This sequence comes from Anastrepha obliqua, assembly GCF_027943255.1. Classification (NCBI taxonomy): domain Eukaryota; kingdom Metazoa; phylum Arthropoda; class Insecta; order Diptera; family Tephritidae; genus Anastrepha; species Anastrepha obliqua. Next base: position 106,735,497 of record NC_072894.1, on the reverse strand, counting down.
ACATCGGTGACATAGCTGCCGATATATTGGCGCGACACAGCAAGATTATCACGGAAATCGTGACCGCGTGATAAGTTTTTAGGCTATGAAAATATTTTTATTACTAATTCTTGTTACAAATCTAAGTAGGAACAAAATTGTGCACGACAAGCATTTGTGCTATGCAAATTTTTTATTTGCAAAATGCAATTTTGTTTTCGTTGATAAATTTTACATACCGTAGGAACCAGTGTTTGGTCATAGTAATCCACATAAGCGCCAAGGTAACCAAAATGCCGATCAAATCCACGCTTTGTTGGTGTGTATGCTCTACTTGACATCCCTTGATGCCATTTGCCTATTAAGCTGGTGTAGTAGCCGTGCTGTTTGAAGATCTGCGCGATGGTCGTCTCGTTCAGCGGCAAACCCCAGGGCTCCTCGTTTCTAATGACGTAATGTTGCATGCCTAACAAAGTTAATACAATTTGTTGCTGTTAATTTTCAATATTGACGCTAATTTTTAGCTAAGTACAGTAATCAATGCTGATGAGCAGCAGCAGCAGTGCAGCGAATGGAGTATTACTAAATATTCCTACAAAAGGTTCTTCTCGTCAAATTTTCACAGTAATTAGTGTAGTTATTTATATTTTTAACTCGTGATTAATGGGTCTATAAGGAAAAGAATATGACATGCCATCGTGATCCAAGTACTTTGAAAACGTCGTAAATTTTGAAAGAATTTTGAAACTTTTTTTGATTTTAAGGTTTATTCAATGCTGAAAACTTTCTTATAGAGTCTGTAAAGTCGGTTCATTTTTAGCATTTTTAAAATCTTTTTTTAATAAAATTACTAAAAAAAATCAAAAAACAAATTTTTTTTGGGGAAATTTTTGGAATATTTTTTTGATTTAATAAAAAGAATTTTTAGGAAAAATTTTGGACTATGTTTTTTTGATTTTATAAGAAAGTGTTTGAACATTTTTTTAATATTTTTGGGAAGAAAATTGTTTTTGAATTTTTCGTTTTGAATTAGTTTATTTGTAGGCTTCAAGTTAAGGGGGTCTTCTGGTCTCCAGCGAAAAAAAAGTCGATTTTTTTTTTGCATAATTTTGTTGTATGTGTATGCGAGAATACGCCACAGAAAGGATTTTTTGAAAATCGCATTTTTTCACATTTTTCTGGGCACCGAAGTGTACCCTCCTCCGGCCGTTTTATCATAAACTTTATCTTTAAACGCGTTTCCCCGAAAATCGTGTTTTTTAAGCATTTTGGTCACACTTTTCATAGTAGTTATACTCCGATTTCAATGGTTTTGGTCTTAAAAGGTTCGGAAAACTTACCGCTAAGTTTCCCCGTGTACGATTTTTGAAATTTTTTTCATTCCATTTTTATAACCTTTTAAAGTTCAAAAAATGAGCAAAAAAAAATTTTTTTTGCAAATTGTTGCATAACTTTTGAAAAAAATTTTTTAAAAAAAATCTGTCACGGGAAAACTTAACCAGGGCAACTCTGAAGACAACGCATATCTAATTTTTGCTTTCTGATTACCCAGGTGGAAAAACCGTGACCAAAATGGAGACCTGTTTCGTTTGGAGGTGGACGTCTTCAGCGCCATTTCAAGGTCGCGGGTGTTAATTTTTTTCAAAGTCAAAACCATTTTTTAAAAGCCAAGACATGTACCTTTAAAATAAAAAAAAATTTTTTTTTAAATATTCACAGGAATTGTCACAATCAATCCCCAAAAAAACCCTTCATTTCAGGGCCTCGAGACCAGAAGACCCCCTTAACTGAAAGAATTTTGAATTTTTTTTATGATTTTGAAGTTCATTCAATGCTGAACATTTTCTTACAGAATTTGTAAATTCAACATCTTCGGTTCATTTTTAACATTTCTATAATTTTCTTTATAATAAAATATGCTTATAAAACATCAAAACAAAACAACATTTTTCGTTTTTTTTAATTTTATAAACAAATTTGTGGGAAAATTTTTGGAATTTTTTTTGTATGTAATAAATTTTAGTACTTTTTTTTTGATTTTTTAAAAAATTGTTTCAACAGTTTTTTAATATTTTTCGGGGAAAAATTGTTTTTGTATATTTTTGTCATTTTTCAAATTAGTTTATTTGTAGGCTTCAAGTCAACTGAGAGAATTTTGAATTTGTTTTTATAATTCTAAAGTTTATTCAATGCGGGAAATATTCTTACAGAGTTTGTACAGTCAAAATCTTCAACATTTTTATAACTTTTTTTATAATATAATATACTTATAAAAAAATGTTTGAACATTTTTTTTCTATATAAAAAAAAATTTTTTTCTTTATAAAAAAATTGTGGTGTACAATTTTTGGAATTTTTGTATTCTATGAAATGTTTTTTTGGAAAAATATTTGGATATTTTTTTGTGATCTAATACATTTTTTTTGGAAAAATTTTTGGAAATTTTGTTCTATTCAAAAAAAAAGAAAAGTGTGTGGAAATTTATGGGATTTTTTTTTGGAAAACTTTTTGGATGTCTTTTTATTTAAGAAAACAATTTTTTTTGGAAAAACTTTTAGAAATTTTTTTCCTATTAAAAACAAGAAAAATTTGGGAAAAATATTTGAAATTTGTTTGTGGAAACATTTTTGAATTTGTTTTTGTAAGAAAAAATTTGCTTTAGAAAAAAGTTTGCAAATTTTTTTCTATGTATAAAACAAATGTGTGGAAAATTATTGAATTTTTTTTTATAAAATGTTTTTTTGGAGAATTTTTGGACTTCTTTTTATTTATAAAAAATGTGTTTGGAAAAAGTTTTTGAAATTTTTTTTCTATTAAAAACAAGAAAATGTGGGGAACATCATTGCAATTTTGTTTTTGGAAACATGTTTTTATTAAGGAAAAAAATTGTTTTAGAAGAATTTGTGGAAACTTTTTTCCCATTAAAAAAAGGGATAATTGTTGGAATTTTTTTTATTTTAATATATAAAATGTTTCTTTTTGGACACATTTTTGGACTATTTTTTGACTTTATAAAAAATTTGTTGAACATTTTTTTAATATTTTTGGGGAAAAATTGTTTTTGTATTTTTTTCATTTTGAATTAGTTTAGCCTACTTTCAAGTTAACTGAAATAAGTTTGCAACTTTTTTTATAATTCTGAGGTTTATTCAATGCTAGAAATATTCTTAAAGAGTTTATAAAGTCAACATTTTCGGTTCATTTTTAACATTTTGTATATATTTTTTTAGAATAAAATATACTTATAAAAAAATGTTTGGAAATATTTTTTTCTATTTAAAAAAAAAATGTGCTGGAAAATTTTTGGGATTTTTTTTATTCTATAAAATGTTTAATGGGAAATATATATGAATTTTTTTTTTGATTTAATAAAAATTTTGTTTTGGAAAGGTTTTTCGCAATTTTTTTCGGATTTTTTGTGTTTATTAAATAAAAAAAATTTGGAAAAATTTTTGGAAGTTCCGTTTTCTATTAAAAAAAGAAAAATAAGGGGAAAATTATTGGAATATTTTTTTTTTATTTTATAAAATTTTGTTTTGGACAGATATTTGTTTTTTTTTGTTTAAAAAAAATTTGTTTTGGACATTTTTTTGGATTTTTTTTTGGAAGAATTTTTGGAAATTTTTATGTGTTTTTGGAAAAATATTTGTAAAAAACGTGTGGAAGTTTTTTTTATTTCATAAAAAAATTGTGGGAAAAATGTTTGGAATTTCTTTTTTTATTTCATACAATTTTTTTTAGCAAAATAATTTAGTACTACCGCTAGTTCGTACACATATTGAAATGCATTATAACTCAACTCAAGGAAAATATTATGCAGAAAGAAAAATTTTGAAGTTGGTTACTTTTTTCGCTTAGTGTATTCCAAGGCAAGTTGTAGTCTCAGTAAGCAATTCATTTGGATATATTCTCCTTATTTGGTCTCTAAGTTTTAAAATTTTGTTAAAACTACTCTAAACTGTCAATTTTTAATTAAAGATTTTGATATTTTAGGCACCGAAAGATAAAAAAAATAAATAGTTCTAGTGGTGTCTGCTCTATTGCTACTACCAGCTAAATGTGTCTCAATGTATACATATATATGTGCTAGGTTGCCCAATAAGTTTGCGGTTCAATGAGAACCTCTTGCAAAATGAGGTTTTTGACACGTTTTTTCCCCTCAGCCAATATTCAGAATTTATTGTTTTACCAGTTTACAAGTAATTCATAAACAAAATTCCTTTCCTTTTCTTGGCCGATTTCTGAACACGAACTTGTTTCGGAGCCGAAGAGCCAGGTTCACACCATTCTTTAGCCTCTCGTTTTGATTTAGAGTCATGGTGATAGACCCAAGTCTCATCCATAGTAAAGAATCAAAGCACGAAATCCACTTAATCCTTTCGAAAACGCTCGAAATGTCGCTGAGAAAGTTGCATTTGAATGTGTTTTTGTTTCATTGTTAGCGAATGCGGCATGGGTTTGTGGACACAGCTTTCTGAAACCCAATACTTTAATCAAAATATGGCTTACACTGCCCAATGAGATGCTAGAAGTTTCTACGAAGTCTCTTTCAGTCATTCGTCAGCTGATTTTCCAATACAATTTCCTGTATTTTTCTACGATTTCTGGTGTTTTTTGCTGTTTTTGGACGTCCTTGAAGTGGATCGTCTTCAAGTTTTGTACGACCACGTTTCAATTCAATAACCCATCTTTCTACTGCACTGATCGACGGCGAAAAGTCATTGTACACTTTTGACATTCGTTCATTTATTTACTTTCTTTGCTTTTAAACCTTCTAAAAATAAAAATTCAATCAGCGCCCGATACTTGACTTTTTCCTTTGTAGAAAATACTGTGACACGTCGATACTAAATGGCTTTTAAACAAAGAATGCGCTGACAGATTGAAATGAAACTTCACATACGTTCATACGAGTATGAAGAGTGTTGGTTTAAGTGGTGATTCTTCCAGAATCCAACTAGCGCTTCCGCACCATTCTGCTGTCATATCCTCGTTACCAATTTGTTTACCAGTTGTTTACGGCATGACTATATCCAGTGTACCAACATAACAAAAATGTAGGCCAGTAGTAATGCTCTCTCTTATAGAACCGCAAAACTTATTGAACAACCTAGTACCAGTACTAGTATGGTATATATTTGTAACTGTCTAATTTCCCTGCCGCCAGAGTGCTCTTACCTCTTAAACTGCGAGTTTCAAAACTTTTTATTGTACTTTACTCACCTGTATGTATTGGATATTTTCCGGTTAGTAATGCCGATCGAGAAGGCGTACACATGGCGGGCGTATATAGATTTTTCAAAATAACGCCACTATAGGCCAAAGCATCAATATTGGGTGTCAGAAATTGATTGGAACCACGAAAGCTGATATCATCGACACCCTGAAATTTGTATTATTTATTTATACAAGTATATTTGTGATATGGAATTCATAGTGCGAAGATGTATAGAGAAAGCGGTGCAGATTTACCAAATCATCAGCCAATATAATTACTATATTGGGTCTATTATTTGTTTGTGCATCTGTGAACACAGAGTAGGCCAACAGAACAACGAGCAATAGCCGATAAGAATTCCACAAATTCGTATGCATTGTGTGGCTGTTATTAGTCATCCAATGCACTGTCTGCCACTCAAGTTTTTTGAGAGATCTTCAAAATATTTAGGTATGCAAGTTGGGCTATCGCAATGCTCAAGTCATCTCACTGTATACCCAAGTAGCTACATGCAAAAGAAAGAAATATTTAGTTATTTTTTGTTTAGAAGTGTGAACATCCATTTTTTATATATCTGCTATAAAACTAATTTGCTAAGCTTATTTATTTTGTGATTACTGGAAAATAGATTTTTCTTTTTTCTTTATTGCTGTGACTCTTTAGTTTCATATGCACTCATAAGCATTTGCACACACGTGGAACTAAAAGGTAATTACTTGGAATTGCTTTTATATTTTAATTTTATAATTTTCCAATATTTACTCTCGTGGACGGCTGTGGTCATTAAGTAATTTGTTATGTTAAATTCGATGTTTTATTTGACTGCTGGCGTGTTTTAATTTACTTAACTCTGTTTAATAGTACTCAAACACCTCCAACCACGTAGACACACACACACACACACACATGCATACATTGATTGTATAAAGGCGTGAGTAAAATTATTTCCAGCGTTACATTCAGGCAGCAAGGGATTGGTATATGGCACTTATTTATTTGGAAAAAACACTGGTTAATTGTTTATAGATAACGAATCCGTTAGTTAATTAGTGTAATAGTTGATGTGCATCACCGAAGCGCCATATACCGAAGATTCTAAATAAAAGTTTATTGTCGTTGTCTGAACCCCAGTATATCTATGAATAACTGAAATTGATTATGCATGTACTCATATTTTTTTACATACACTGCACGGCAAAATGTGACTTTTTTCCAAAAACCTTCTGTAAGCCGGCTAACTTTTTGGTCGATTTTCCGGGCGTTTTTCTTATCGGCCAGCATTTTAAGCTCCTCACATTCATGTATTGCGGCTTCTCATTTCCTCTTTTTGGCAATACGGCTATCTTACTTACTTACCTATGTGGCGTTACAACCGTGTGTCGATTTGGGCCGAATCCAAAATGGGGCACCAGCTGTTTCTCTCCTGCGCTCGTTGATGCCAGTTGGAAATCTCGAGTGAAGATAGGTCCTGCAGCACTTGATATTCCCAACGGAGATGTGGTCTTCCTCTTCCACGCCTACCGTTTTGAGGTACTGTGTCGTAAATTCGGCTTGCTGAAGCGTCTTCTTTCACATGGGTGACATGGCCAAGCCTGTGTAGCCGCTGTATCTTCACACGCTTAACTATTTCCATGTCCCGATATAGCTCACACAACTGGCTGTTTCACTGTACGTGGTACTCCTTACTAATGCAAAGATCTTACGTAGATTTTTTCCCTCGAAGGCTTCCAAAACTTTTTCATCCGCTGTTGACATCGTCTATGCTTCTGCGCCATATGTTACGACGAGAGAGAGCTCTAGCTCTCAGTTAGCAAGAGTTATTATATCCAGGATTTGGCGTATGGTGGACTTACCAGGGATGAAGCCGCACTGATAGGATCCAATCAGTTTGTTGACGATAGGCTTCATTCTCTCACACACCACGCTCGACAGGACCTTGTATGCGATGTTAAGCAGGCTTATGCCGCAGATTGCAGGTTCTCTTTCTTTCTCAAATCTCCATGCGGCTCGCGTTGTACCCGATCACAACGTAGCTCTATAGACAGCGTTCTTTCTTTCCACTGTGGCGAGACATTCTTCGTCGTTGTTTTTTTTTTCCTTGTTCACTCCCTTCGGCAGCATAGGGTCTCGACAAGACTCTTCCCTCGTACACGGTTTTGCACCGTCCCATGAAATGTCGGCATCTGCTAGTTCGCGCAACATCGACCGACCTTCTCAAAGTATTTTTTGGTCGACCGCGACCTCTGCTCCCTTGCGGGTTCCAGTTCACAGTGCAATTCTCGTTATGCTGTCTGGTGGTTTTCTCAATGTGTGACCTATCCAACGCTACTTTTTGCGTTTGATTTGCTTAAGAATGGGTTCCTCATTCGTTAATCTCCACAGTGCGTCGTTGCTGCTGGTGTTTGGCCAGAATATTCTGCAGATGATGCAGAGGCATTTGTTGATGAATAATTGTAGCCTCTGTGTGGTGGTGTTTCGCTTCCGTACAACAATGCGGACGAGCCGAGTATTCGTAGTTTAGTGCGCGTGGAGATTTGCGAACTTCCCCATACTGAATGCATTGTCCGAATGCCGCCCTTGCTTTGTTTAGCCTGCAGTTGACATCTTTATCTGTTCCACCATATGCCGTGATGATGCAGCGAAATCCGACTCCTTCGTCGGCGGCGGCTCGCAGAGAACAAGAAATGTGGCTCCAATGCTCTGGCATGCCGAACACCCGAATACAAGCGGGGGAGCAAGAGTAAGAGTCGAATGGTGAACTGTTTAGTTGTCTGCTACGATTACATTTTTCGATGTCCAATATTCTTTGTGTAGTTAAATGTACGGTTTTCCTTGGCGTATTTTGGCTGCGGCAAGAAAATTATCCGAATCTTGGGTGCTCAGATCGTATGCATATCAAAAATAAATACTAGAAACGTATCTTCTATCTATCGTAATATAATCTACCTAATATAGTTTCGCGTTTTTCGATCAGCAGGCAACCAGATGGCTTGGTGAATTCTTTTGTGCTGAATCTGGTGCTACAGACTACTATGTTTCGGACCGGGACGAAGTTCATCAGTCTCTGTCCGTTACCAGATGTTTCGTTACACAGGCTGAATTTTCCGACTGCGGGACCAAAAATTCCTTCTTCGCCCAACTTGGCATTGAGTCGCCAAACACGATTTTTATGTCGTGGTGGAGGTAGCGCTCAAAGCAATGTTCCAGGCGCGCATAGAAGCAGTATCTGGTCTCTTAGTCCTTTTCTACCGTCGAAAAGTCGCAAATTACTGAGATGTTGAACATTCTGACTTTGATGCGGATTATTGCGAGACGCTCGTCTATCGGGATTAACGACTCAAACTAACCTCAAATCAAATTTGCGCTCCTTTACATGGGAGCTGCAATAGACGTCGCAAGGTCCGATGGTCTTCTTTTCTTGCCTCGCCCATCACTTATTTTGAATGTTGGTGATGTCAGCCATTACTCTTACAAAGACATCAACTAGCTGGGCAAAGGTACCTTCCTTTTTGAGGGACTGGACATTTCAGGTGCATGCTCTCAAATTATAGTCCTTAGGTTGTTTGCCGTGCTCGTCATCAGATTAAAAAGTTCTTTCAGCGAGGTTTTGTTTCGGTTCGAGTATCCGGAAGCTACCTAAAGGATACTTCGGTGAAGCCCAGAAGTCTTGAGCTGTTTAAATCGTATGCAGAAGGATCGCCCGGACCACTTCCAGGTGAATGGTACTCAGAGGTTTTCCCCTTTGTGTGGACTTCCTCCAACCATACTCCAAGCCCAACTCATCCACCAGAATTTAGTAAAAGTGAAAAATGTGTACGGCAGCTTTCATATATTGAAATTTTACTAAAACGGTTGTTCTATATACATATATATGTGTATGATTGGCGCGTACACCCTTCTTGGGTGTTTGGCCGAGCTCCTCCTCCTTTTTGTGTCGTGCGTCTTGATGTTGTTCCATAAATGGAGAGACCTACAGAGACCCCCCACGGCAAATATTTTTTATGAGGAGTTTTTTCACGGCAGAAATACACTCGGAGGCTTGCCATTTCCTGCCATTTTCCTATTAGAAAAAACTTTTTCTTCATTTCATTCGATTACGGCTGATTACGGCCCGGATGTTTTAATACACAATATATTTGTCGCTTCAGTTGGATTTCGAGCTTTTGAGGAGAAACATCTCAGACGTAAACTTTCCAATCGCTAATCCACTGCTGTTATTTTTTTGTGTTGCACAGTGTTACTTGTATAATACTTGTACCAATAAAAAAACAACGTTTTTCACAGCTAAGTAAACCATTTACTTCTTTCTCTTTTTCTCGACGCAATAACTACCCAAGAAACTTTAATCGTTATTTTTCCACTTTGCTAATCGGCACAAATCGTATGGATTGGTGCGAGCCTACAATTCTGAAGTGCATAGGTTCGAAGTCCTGGTCATGAAACACCAATTGGTAGAAACAGTTTTTCTAATATCAGTAATTTTCTAATATCGCAGAGTATTTCCGCCATGAAAAGATATTTTGTATACGTATCAGCTGCCGTTCGGTTGTGGTGTAAAACTGTAGGTCCTTCAATTTGTGAAATAGCATTAAGATGCACACCACTCACCGGAGGAGGTGCTCGGCCAAATACCGAAAAAGAGAGTAAGTGTCATTTATGTATGTATTTATATGGGGACAAATTCTGCCAGGTCCTTCTACCTTTCCTTGGCCTTTCCAATAAAGAGAGCCCGTCCGTCCTTCCGCCAGCAGCAAAAGTTACTGCTTTGAATATTTTCAGGGCTGAAGCATTTACACCAATTCTTACGAACTGAATTAATCAGCGTGTCGGCTGGATCTCTGATTCATGTATGTGTGCCTGTGAAACTCTTATCGTTTACGGCAATCGCCGCCGGCAACGCACGAAAGTTTAAAAATGTTCGCAGAATATTTCGCTCGCGAATTTCTAAGGACCGAATCATCGGGTGTTGTTAGCTTCTGCATGCAAAAGCTGGGCATGAAAAACTTTATGAAGTGTGGGTCTTATTCGTTGAGAAGCGATCTTACACTTTATGGTGCAAGGTTCCGAGTGCCATTGATTGCCATTTACTTAAGAGCGGCCTCAAATCATTTTTTTTGGATATGATTCACACAGCCCATAACTTTGGTGCCTTGGTGCACTTGGGGAAAGGTGCACTTCACCAGTCCAGTAGATACCTCTCAGTTTTTTTTGTATTTTATAGAGTCCTAGCCGTTCATCCTATTGTGATGAAAGTTTAGTGAATTGCTTGGAGTACGTATGGAAAGATGTATGCGTTTTTTGGCTCGCAGTATGTGGCGCTGTGGTTGAGATGTACCTAAAAACGTTTTTATGAGTCGATTTGGCTCATATTCGGGGTATTTATTAAGGGGACAGATACCTGCAAAATTTCGAAAAAATTTTTTTTTCATAAAATGTTAATATAATCCTTTAAGAATATGTCAAAAAATTTTTAGAACGTAAATTTAAGTATTTCTCATATCAAAACTATATTTTCCGAATTGGCGTACACGATAACTTGAAAAGTTATTGACCGATCTCCCTGAAATTTTGCACATATCTTTTTTATGATATTTCTGTCAATGTGAATTTACAATTTCGAAAATTTTTCGAAAAAATAATTTTTTCGAAGCAAAAATAGTGGGAAAACTCGCCCCAAAATTATTTTGTGTTTTGAAGCATTTTATTCCGCGAAATTTTTTTTCATTTTTTTTAATTCATATAGAAATGATGACATTAATAAACACAAAAATTGTTGGTTTTTTGTATTCAGGTACTGACGCCGATGCTACAATACCCGTCGATTGAGAAGCCCCGCTGCGCCCTTCCTGGAAGAATTGAGTGTACATCCGCCATTTTAAATGATTAAAATAAAAAAAAAATATTTTCTTTTAATGTATGACATAAATAAACTGTACGCCAATTTTGAAAAAAATATATTGACTAAATAATTTTAATGAAAATCAGGGAAAATATGGTCGTTTACAGGTATCTGTCCCCTTAAACGCGTAAAATGGAAATTGTGAGAAATCTGACAACGTTGAAATTTTTCGCCAATTGCAAAATTTAGCAATTTGTCATAAAAACACGTAAAACGCAAGGAAAGAGTTCAAGTTCAACTTGGTCTACAATTCACACGTTCGTGCATGAAACACCAAAAGATAGAAAATGTTTATTCGAATAGCGGTCATCCCTCTGCAGGCAATGGCAAGCCTCCGTGTGTATTTCTGCCATGAAAAAGCTCTTCATAAAAACCATTTGCTATGCGGAGACGGCATAAAGCTGTATGGATCTCTCCATATGTAGAGCGACATCAAGACGCACACTACAAATTGGAAATGGAGCTAGACCAATCTCGCAAAAAAGGTGTAAGCGCCAATTATAAAGGGTGGTTAAATTTTAAAGGCCGATGTTGAATGTAAACCATACCTAAACGTCAACCTTTTTCTGCATTTCATGCGACATTTTTCAATTTCAGACTAATTCAATTTGAACCATGGAAAGATACATAATCAAGCAACGCGTTAAAGTTATTCAGGCTTATTATGAAAAATGGCTATAGTGAATGACCAATTTTCGAAGAAAATCATCTTCAGTGATGAGGCACATTTTCACCTCAGTGGATTCGTCAATAAGCAGAATTGCCGCATTTAGGCGAATGATAATCCAAGAGTCCACAATGAGTGACTGTTTGGTGCGGTTTATGGGCCGGCGGCATCATTGGAGCGTATTTTTTCCAAAATGAGGCCGGCCAGGCAGTTACTGTGAATAGTGTTCGCTATCGTGAGATGATAACGAATTTTATGGCCCGAATTGGAAGATATGGATGTGGACGATATGTGGTTTCAACAGGACGGTGCCACTTGTCACACAGCTAACGAAACAATGGCTCTTTTGGGCGAACAATTTGATGGCCGAATAATCTCACGTTGCGGCGATGTCAATTGGCCGTCAAGGTAATGTGATTTGACATCGTTGGACTTCTTTCTTTTGGGGATATTTGATAAGCCAGCAACAAATCAAGAGCTAAAGGATGAGATAATTCGCCACATCAACGGCATCGAAACTCAATTAAGTGTCAGCAACATCGAAAATTTGGACCATCGGATGGAGGTGTGCCGCCGAAGCTGCGGCGGCTATTTGGCCGATATTTTGTTCCATACGTAATTGACCTATATCAATATTTTCATAATAAAGAGAAATGACAATAATTTTATAAAAAAATTGTATTTGATTCAAAATCAACACCGGCCCATCCATTTCGTAATAGGTGTGCAGTTTGTGATGTTATTTTGAGTCCCACTTTTAAAGGTTCGAGTTATGTGAATGATGTCTTGTGGAGTTAAAAATTTAAATTTATTTATTATTTATTAGGGCACTTCTCGATTCATGCCAACTGTGTTTTCTTTCTGAACTCTCGTTTTTGAATAGTCAGTGCAAAATTGTGAACAGCTGCTGTAGACTTTAAAATATTTACATATTTATCGCTTCTTTACTTTACGGGCACTTTTCCACGTTTTTGCATTTTTTGCATTTTCACTAAATACTCTTTGTATGGGTGATAATCTCAAGAGTATTTGCATACAATATCACATATGTTTGTATGCCTACGTATGCTTGTATCTATGTAAGCGGCAGTAATCGATATACCCTATAGGAAATATGTATTAGTTTAGGCTCACAACAATGTATTGAAATTTACAACACACTTGTTGTCTAATACCAAAATAATTCGCCCACTCTGTTAAAATTTTATTTTGAGGCAATGTCAACTGCCGACAAGATATTGTTTAAGGGCGTCGATCTCAACGCTCCACTGCTCCTAAAGACTTCAATTCTCAAAGTCAAACTTCGTTTCGAATCGGTGAACGGAGACGATTTCACTACTCTAATCGAGTGAGGCGATTTTGTGGCTCAGCTCCGAATCTTCACTACTGAGAGCTGTTATCAAAGGTGTGAAATGCGTCTAACAAGAGCCGTAGCTAGTTTCGTGGTTGTCCGTGTCGGACCAGGGGAGCTAAAGCAGGCCTCATGTATGCCTCACAAGCGTATGCCCTCATGAAATATATGTTCCAAGCCACATGGTATGCAAAAATGGGATTGATCTCAGCTACACCTACATCACCAAGTCAAGGTAGTAGTCTGGTCAAAAGGTATTTTCAAAATTCCGCCATTTTATTATTTTTCAAAAAAATGTTCCCATTGTCACACCTGTCAGAATGACAAACCTACAGAATAATAATCAGTTCAACTTTTTCGTTTCAGATGTCCTGAAGAACCAAAAGAAAAAGCCCGGTGACAAGCCATCTATCTTTTTTTTAAGACACTTACTTTGGTGCCAGCCTACTACAAAACAATATGTAAAAAAAAAAACTGTTTTTGTATACTTTTTGTTGTCAATAATAACATACTAAATATAAAATCAAAATGATCGCATTTTATTTTCTTTAAAAAAAAATTCCTAAAAAATATCAACAAATATGAGTATTTGACCAGACTACTAACTTAATGGTGACGGGTTTGGAACGTACTCCGAAGCCCGCTTGGGTTTTAACGCGAAGCGGGTTGTCTCATGGATTTAGTGCAACAGCCATTTATTTTTTTTATTGATTTTCACGGTAACATACTCAGGTGGCAGAATATGACAAATACCCGTCAGAGATCCAAGTTCCAAATCCGATGCAGCAAGAACGTCGCTGTTCATGTTTAAAAAGGCCGCCAAGTTCTTAAATAATTTGGTATTACACAGAAGCACAGAGGGATCCATAAGGCAGTTTATACAGCTGCTTAGCTGCCCTTGAGGCGCACGGAGAAAATAATTAAACGAGTGAGAAAAGAGTACAATTTTTTAGGAGTGAAAATTTTACTTGGAGCTTTGCATCCTTAATGACAATATTACCATTCACAAAAACATATTTCAAATTACTATACTCATACACTCGCCATAGCCGAATGGTTGGTGCGTGAGTACCATTCGGAATTTGGAGAGAACATAGGTTCGTATTTCCGTGAAACATCGTAATGGAGAAAAAGTTTTTTCTAATAGCGATCGCACCTCAGCAGGTAATGGCAAAACTCCGAGTGTATTTGAAAAGCTTCTCATAAAATATAAAGGGTTTTCCAATAAGAGGTGTTATTTTGATATTGAAAGAAAAATGCTATTTTTTAATATAAATCATCGGATGCTTATTTCAGTATAAAGAGTAAGGAATGCCGTTAATAATGGAAAATAACATCAGGCAAATGACCACCACCACGAGCACGCTTACAGGACAATATCTTTTTCATTAAATTTTGAATAGCCGGATTGCAAAGTGGCTGCCCTATCTCCACGATAGCCTCACGAATTCCGAATTCCATCTTTGAGGTCTTGAATCGACCCTGGGCTGTTGGCGTAGACCTTCTCGTTCACGTGGCCCGAGAGAAAAAAGTCACAAGGGGTTAAATCACAAGATCTCGATGGCCAATTGTGATCATCTCTTCGAGAGATAGCACGGTCCGGAAACTTTTCCCGTAAAAGATCAATGGTTTCGTTGCTTGTGTGGCGCGTAGCGCCGTATTGTTGAAAATAAACATTATCCAGATCAATATCATCGAATTCCGGGCATAAAAAATTGTTAACTATCTCTCGATAGTGATATAGGTATAACACCTGTTATTGGAAAACCCTTTATCTGCCGTTCGGAGCCGGCTTAAAACTGTAGGTCCCTCCATTTGTGGAACAATCATTAAGATGCACGCCATAAATAGGAGGAGGAGCTTGGCCAAACACCCAAAAAGCTTAAGGGATCGCTGACCTGGTTAGTCCGGGGCCCTGCGCAAGCGTATAAAGAGATGCATACGAGTAAGCGAAATAATTCATACGGCGCAGAGCGTTCTCATGTGAGAACGAGACGGTGACTAGTTTCGGTTATATGTAAATTCACGCGAGTTAGAGGATTTTCCTGAAGGGTATTTAGTCCGAAACGTTCCACACAGTGTTTCACTTATCAAATCACGTCGTCTTGTATACTATAGATATGTATATACGTTAAGTAGGTATTTAAAAATAGCAAACTATTGGAGTAAGTAGTTAAAATTAATTTAAGTAGTTTTTTTTTTTTTTTGAATTTCCATGTTTTTTCTGGTCTAAAATTCTTTTTATATAATTCTCAAGTGATTTAAATAGCAAGGAAATATTTTAATTCTAGCTTAATTTATTTGTATTGTAATTTATTGCATCTCATTTTTTTTTTCAATTTTTTTAGCTTCCAACTTGGCTGATTTATGCACTCAAGCAAAGTTGTCATTTTCTCACACACTTCGAAAATACTGGCACTTGATAATGATCGTTTAAATGTGATTCTAAATAAACAATAGCCAGCCAATCAACCATGAAGTAGTGGGAGATTTGTAGTAGCCCCGTATAGCCCCATAAGCACAAGTAGGTACAGCTGTTATTTTTGATTTTTTATTTGACACAAATTTCGAGCAAGTGATAAAACGAATAAGAACGTTGGTAGGTTTTTCCATAAATTCACACTTTTTCATTGGAAAAATTTAGCTAAGCCTAGAACGATTTCACTAATTTTAAAGCCACGTGAAAGTTCAAAAATTTTATTACACTTTCAGTTAAACCAATTGGAGAATTAAATTTACTCTTAATATTTAGTCTAAGTATACATAGGTATGCACTCAGAATAGTATAACAAAATAACTCTACCAACCGGCGACGAACTTTTGCTTTTTACTCTAAAGCTTCCAATCGAATATAAAACCTAAACCGCTTCGTTACACTGAGCGCGTCTAACTAACCTGCATGCTTCGCCAACAACTTAATTTAATCATATGTAAGCACAAACAAATACAGCAAAAATAAATACAAGTAAAAATTTGGAAAGGTAACAAAATTTCCTTGTACATATTTCAAATAAAGTAACTGAGCAGAGATTAATATTGAAGTGCTGCGGTTATTTACTGCGAGCGAGTGGCAAACAATATACCACAGAGTATTAAACAGTATTAAACAAATACAATGGACAACAAGAGAGACAAGAGTTGTAAACAACTGGAGAGGTTGTTAATAGCGTTAATGCGGCAAAAGATATGAAAGTTTGTGTAAGAGAGATCGAGAGAGAGAGAGAGTGAGAGGAAACGAACTTGCAGCAGTCACTCTCTTATCCATTTTCTTTCTATTGGACAGCAATCAAGAATGATAAAATACTTAAAAATAATAGAGTGCAAAGAATGCGTTGTTAGATTTTCAAAAAATGTTTGTTCTGCGCAAATGTGTGTTCAGTCCAAACACGGCTGCCATGTTTAGACAAAAAATATAAAATTGGTATTAATTTAAAATTTTTAGAATTAAATAGAAGCAAGTAGGCGACATTACACATGGGCTGGAAAGTTCTAGGCTTAACAAAGAATACACGTTTCGTTTTTGTTTAAAATTACATTTATTGATCAACGTAATTTCCATCAAGAACAATGCAATCATTCCAAAGCCGTTCTAACATTTCAATACCACTTTTGTAGAACTATTTGTCTTTTGCCACAAAATAGTCCTCTTCATTTGAGCGAAATTTCTTATCGGCGAGCATTTTTTAGATCTGCGAACAACTAGTAGTCGCTGGGAGCCAAATCTAGCGAATACGGTGGATGCGGGAGCAATGCGAACTATAATTCATGTCGTTTAGCCATCATCAACACATTCTTGTTTTTGGTCAAGAGTGAATAAACACGGCCTACACTTTGACCAGAGCTTTCTCAGCTAACTCACGCAACTTCACTTTCGATCATTCAAAACGATTTTGTGGATTTTTTTTGATGTTTTCTAAAGGGTGTTTTTTTTAGAGGTTAGGTTTTCAAGATGAAATAAAACCTATATAATTTAATGTTATGGCCAAGAATTTTGCTTTATTATAAAGATAAGGGTTTGCCATTATGTTTTAAAAATGATTTCGGGCAAGTGGCCGCCGCGACTGGCTCGAATAAATTCCAGCCGAGAGGCCCAATTTTCGACCACTTTTTGCAGCAATTGGGGCCGTATGTCAGCAATAACGCGCCGAATATTCTCTTCCAAGACGTCAATCGTCTCGGGCATATCTGCGTAGACAAGCGACTTCACATAGCCCCACAAGAAATAGTCCAGCGGTGTTATATCGCACGATCTTGGAGGTCACGCCACAGGTCCACGGCGCGAGATAATGCGCTCACCAAAAGTTTCCTTCAATAAATCGATTGTTGCGTTGGATGTATGGCATGTAGCGCCGTCTTGTTGGAACCAAAGGTCGTCCACATCAACATCGTCCAATTCAGGCACGAAAAAGTCATTAATCATGGCTCTATAGCGCTCTCCATTGACTGTAACATTAATTTTTAAAGAAATATGGACCAATGATTCCCTCTGCCCATAGAGCACACCAAACAGTGACTTTTTGAGGATGTAACGGCGTCTCAGCAATGGCTTGTGGATTATGTTCACTCCAAATGCGACAATTTTGCTTATTGACATATCCATTCAACCAAAAGTGAGCTTCATCGCTGAACAAAATTTTCTTGTGATGCGTCGCGCGAACTGAAGCATTATTTTCGTAATAAATTTGCACGATTTGCAAACGTTGTTCAGGTGTAAGTCTATTCATTATGAAATGGCAAACCAAACTGAGCATAAATCAAGTGACAGCTGTCAAAAAGACCATCTACGAAAAAAGTAGTGCCAACTTGAAAACCTAACCTCTAAAAAAACACCTTTAGTGTTTGCGCTTCATTTACTACGTTATGCTTCCTCCCACTACCGAATGGTTTTCACACATGAACGGCGGCCGTTTAAAATTTTTAGTTATTTAAGGGGTTAAGGGTAGACAGAATTTTCAAAAAATTGGATTTTGTTTTTGCATTTTCTTAAAGCATTATATCTAGAAATATTGTGTGAAAATTTAAAGTGAGTCCGACAAATACTTTTCGAGTTATTCAACAATTAACAAAGGGTGCTCGGGCGCTCCGGAGCAGATTGCAAAACTTTAAATGCGTTTCTCTCAAAACTAAATGTTTTTAACTGCTGATCACTGTAACATAAAACCGATAAAACTTGGTAGATTTCAATAAAATGTATACCGCTTTTGAAAAACTTAAAAAACTCGTACTTTATCGAAGGATTTTTTATTTAAAAATTTCATTTTTTTTAAACAATTAATTGTTGGTTTTTTTCTCGAAAATCTGAAAAATATTTCCTGAGGACCGCTATATTGTTAAATTTGAAAAAAAAGCTTCGGTCATGCACAAGATTATCCATTAATAAAACTAATTTCTCTTATCCGATTGGTTTTAGATGGATCTCCATGGACTTGTGATGATTACCGCAAGGAACTTCTGGTGAAACGGACTCAACACAAACAGCGATAACCTTTACAATTATTAATTTTTTTTTTTTTAATTTTGCTAAAGTCAAGTCGAAACATGATGTATTAATGCTATGTTTTTATTTTTGTAAAACAAAGCAATTGACTAGCAAAAAAATGTGTGAAAATCATCATTTTTTCGGGCCCCTGACTACCCCTAACCCCTTAAATCACTTACGACAAAATTACTTAAGTGATAGGACAATATCAGCGAACTCATTAAATGCTCTGAGAGTTTGCGCACTTGAAGCACTGATAAGATAATTTAATTTATATAACCGCACATAGAGCAGAATATCACAAGCTCTTCACTCACTTGAGAGTAAGTACAATATCATAGATACACTCTATTCTACCTTAAGCCACCAGTTAGATAGAGTTAATGTAACGTGAAGAAAATCTAGAAGCCGTAGCGACGAGTATCGAAGAAGGTTCAGAAACGTTGACTCGGTGTTGATCAATTGAATTGGGCATCGCCAGAGAGTCAACGTTGCTTATTTTGTAAGTGAATTGAGAATGTTGTCCCAATTCGTATAAAATTGTGTGGGCGCATGAATTGAAGCCAGACTACCAATGAACATACGGGCCTCCCAAAATCAGTAATCACCGAAAACTCCATCGAAATTCTTCGTGAATTTATAAAAAATGAACCGAAGTCATCGGTGAAATTCACGGAATCGGAGTTGAATATCTCCAAAACATCGATTTATCGCATTTTAACTGATCATTTGGGCTTACGAAAGGTCTGTGCACGTTTCATTCTGCACAAGTTAACTAAGGACCAAAAATTGCTCAGAATTCAACATTCGAAAGACCTCATTAAAGAGGCGCGAAAGGTCGATAACTTCCTTTACAACATTGGAACTGGTGATGAAACGTGGTTTTTCCAACATAATCCTGAAAGTGCCGAATGGAAGGCCCCAGACGGGCCACCACCCAAAACATCGCGTTTCGAGAAGTCAAAAATCAAGTCGATCCTCATTTGTTTTTACGATTCCAAAGAAATTGTCCACAAGGAGTTCGTGGAAATGGGCCAAACCATCGATGCAATTTTCCATCTTGGCATTCGTTGAATTCGCCTGTGGATACCGGGAAGGAGGAAGCTGGTGCCTATTGCATGATAATGCACCATCTCGACAATCCACTCTTGTCACTGATTTTTTGACCAGAAATCGCATTTTAACTGTGACTTCTATCTTTTCGGAAAATTGCATTTGGTCATGAAAGGAAAACGTTTTGCGTCCGTAGAGGCCATCCAAAAGGTTTGTATCGACATCCTGAAGGACATTTGGGTCAATGACCTGAAACACTCTTTCGAGAAGCAGTGTATCGAGGCCGGAGGGGACTATTTTAATAAATAAACTCGAAGTTATCAGAACAAAGCTCCTGTTGTTTCTTCTTTAGCCCAGTCTTGCCTAGTTGGAACCTCACCTTGTATAAAGTTCGATTCCAACTGAATTTAGCATTCCTTACTAGTTAATCAACTGATTTGACGACCCTTGGAGTGTTCAAAACAATGTTTCTGCAGAAGATTTGCGGGCATTTGCGGGTAAGCGATGACGATAGAATGATGAGCTCTATGAGATGTACGCAGACATGAATGTACAGCAGCGAATTAAAATTCAGCGACTCCACTGATCAGGTCATGGCGAACGAATGGGCACATAATCAGCGGCTCTGCAAGCAAGAGGAAGAGGAAAGCCTTCACGGCGTTGTAAGGTCCAAGTGGAAAAGGATTTAGCTTCACTTAGTAATCCGAATTAGCGTTGGTTAGTACGTGACAAAAAAACAACTGTCGCGTTGTGTTAAACTCGGTAAAAATCGCTTAAGCGGCCACTGCGCCTATAAAGAAAAAGAAGACTTGTTAAGCTTTCTTGTACTTCCATTGTCTCAGAAACTACTTGAAATCTTAATTTATTTCTACATTCAACAACGCCGCCTCTGGATGCGTAGGAGTCATGTAAGCCTGTACAAAAAAGCAATAGGAGCTAATTTTTATTATCTTCTCTACAAAATTGATTTTAAAGTGATATTCTTGGGATCATATTCCGCATCAATTGGCTGATTCACATGGTGGTCCGTCATTGCCGCAAACGAGATAATCTGCCACAAATAATATTTGATTAGTCTTCGTCCAGCAGTCTGCCAGCATACACCGCTACTACTCACCATCAGTGGGCGTGTCTTGTAAAAAGTTCGTCCATGTGCAGCGATGGTAAGACGGATCATACTCCGATTGTCCTCTGCGATTATTAGTCGGCCAAGCGGTGTGCCGATGCTGCTCGACGCGTCTACGCATGCGTCTTAATATATCGCCATATTCAGGTGAGCTCGCCAAATTATTCCGTTCACACGGATCCACAGCCACGTTGTAGAGACACTCTTCCAGAAGAGCGTTACAGCTGCGCTGTACGCCATTCCCGCAACGTATTGCAGCCTCATAACGTAATTTATTCACTAGTTTGCGTTCCAATGTTGATGCGTCGTATCTGCGCAATATCTGCGAAGTCGTTGAGTTCGCCACAGCCGCGAAATAATCGGAGCTACGTGGATCGATGTCGTAGAGTTCACGGTAGGTGAGTAAGGTATCAAAGCGCCCCGACGCCATTGTGCCATTCACATACTTCCAGTCGCCTTGTAGGAGCGCAACCACGTGCCATATGTCATCGAGGTGGTGAACTATTTCTCGATCTAATTTTTGTTTGCTTTGATTAAAGGAATCACCGCTAAGTGCTGGCCATAAGTTGATGCCGTCAAGTCGTAAGCCCGAACGAGAAAGTGGAATATTGGCGGCATCAGCCAAAGTGGGCAGCCAGTCACCAATGTACATTGTTGGCTGAAAAATCGAGCCGCGTTTGTGTAGTAATGGACTCCAAATAACACCAGGTACACGTACGCCACCCTCCCATTGAGTGACTTTTTGCTGTGGGTAGTGAAGTAGAATACCACAAATTGAGTTAAAGCTGTGTACTGATTGGGTAAATTAATTTTTTATACCCCCTTAAAAGGAAAGTTTGAAGCAGAGTTTGAGAATAGTCCGACCGAAGGTCCTCCATTATCGGATTGGAAGGCTACAATAGAGTTCTGCAACATATTCGCCTTTTCCAGCGCATGTATTATACGTCCGATGCTCTGATCCAGGCGAGAGACCATCGCTGTGGTTAGTCAAAGTGAAATATTATGATAAGTTAAGGAAGAAACGAAAACCGTACGGAGTGCTCCACTACTCACCTGCATATATACGTCTTTTAGGATCCTTGATGTATTGGAACTTTGCAATTTCTTCCTCTGGTGCTTGTAATGGGTCTTGATCATTGGCCGTATGCACTGCCAGATGGCTGACTACAAGCAGTAGAGGTTTTGTATTATTATTCGCCATAATTATGCGTTCAGCTTCATGCGTGAAAAGATCTGTTACATAAGTGCCAATATCTGCGCATTCCAGCTCCAAATTACGGCGAAAATCATAGCCCATCGAAACGTTGCGTACCTTCGAAAATTAATTAAAGTCAGTAAAATTCGACGTAGTGAAATTAGTGAAATAAACCTACCGGCATTTTGTTACGCCGCTGGTAGTAGTCAATGAAACCACCCCAAAAACCATAATGATAATCAAAGCCTCTATGTGTGGGCGTAAATTCACGTTTCCCGAAACCCAAATGCCATTTACCCACCAAATTGGTGGAGTAGCCAGCTTTTTGAAATATTTCCGACAACATAGTAACATTCTCCGGCAAGCCCCATGGCTCCTCGTTGCTAATGACATAGTGTTGCATGCCTGCAAGCCAAAATGGGAGATAAAATTAAAATTAGCGCCGGTATATACAAAAAACCCTCTGACCTGTGTGTATGGGATAACGCCCCGTCATTAGCGCTCCACGAGATGGCGTACAAATTGCCGAACTATATAGGCGATTCAGAATTTTACCATGATAACCCAATGCATCGATATTTGGTGTAAGAAATTCGTTCGATCCACGAAAACTGACATCGTCGAAGCCCTGAAATGTTTCGAAGGGTAACAGCTTTAGGTTTTGCAATCAAAATTTGTCATGCTAGGAAGTACTAATTTTACTACTACATACAAAATGAAATCTTACTAGGCATGAAAAGATACTTTTTAGTGTCAGCAGTCAATAAATTCTTGGGAGTTCCGTTTAAGGGGGTAGTATGGTATTTTTTTTTTTTCCATTTTTTTTTTTTTTTTTTTTTAATTATTCTATAACATCTTAAGATTATTGTGTGAAAGTTTGAAGTGCATTAGAGTAAAATTGACAAAGACACAAAGGATTAAGTATCTACCTCTCCAACCGGATTTCACGCTGCCGAAAATCTTTAAACGCGTTTTTCTCACACTTGCTTTTTTACGATCGGTGTCCACTGTAGATTCATATCTACTGCACCGATTCTTTTCAAATTTGGTTTTTTTGTTTCTTTACTTTATTCACGAGGTAATGACGTCGAGTTTTTTTTTTTTTTAATTTTGTCATATTTTAAAACAACAAAGTTTTCAAGTTTTTTTTATGAAAAATCGGTGTTTTGACTTCAAAGCGCTTTAAAAAATTAAAAAAAAAAAAAAAAAAAATTCGACGTTGTTACCTGCGAAACTTTATTAGCTGATGAAATCAATTTGGTTTTTTGAGTTTAGTTGATCCAGTAATGAGTTCTGAGGGACACCGCAATAAAACGTTTTTATGAGACGTCCGCGAAGATTCGCTGCCACCAACTCATTTCTTCATAAAAATCAATGAAAATTTCACACAATATTCTTTAAATATGACTTTATAATGAAGTAATTTTAAAATTTTGAATAAATCAACTGTGTCGACAAAAAAAATTTCGAAAAATATGCTTGTTTTACACCGAATTAACCATAGACCCTTAATAAATCTGTGCGTGGAGTTGGCAGTGGAAATGACGTAATTACAATTTTACTTTCAGTCGAGTTAAACTCCAAGGTCGCGATTACAACTAGCACGCGTATCGTACATGTAACTGAACATATTGGGGCGTATAGAAAAAATAGGGCGTGAAAATTTTATGTTGTACGATTACCAAAGCGGGAATCAATTCTTGGTACACCACGAAATAAGAGAGTTGATACCATTCTGCGGAGTTACGCAAACACAAATTTTTTATAGGTTGGTATAGCTTTCGATCGGCACCGTAGAGTAAGCACTCGCCAAAAACTAAAAGCATCTACCATATCGTTAAGGGGTTATATACAGTTAGAATTTTCAAAAAATCATTTTTTTTTTCTTAATGTACATATGTATATTTAAGAATACACGCTGAAAATTTAATATCGTTCCGGTGAATATTTTCGAAGTTAAACGCAAATTTGAAACGACGTTTCAGAGTGCTTGAAAGTGCTTTTTAAACTTTAAACGCGTTTTTCTCAAAATGGTGTTTTCAAAGTCGGTGACCAATATTACTCGAAAACGGCTAAACCGATTAGTCTCATATTATTTATATTTTTTAATAATTAATGGAAGATTTTTTCTCGCCGAAATATATATATTTTTTTATAAACAATTTAAGGCCGAAATTTTGGTCAAAATCGATTTTTTTTTTGATAAACCACCATTTTGTCAAAATAATTTAGTTTGCTTATTCCTTCGATTTACTAGATTTAACATTACTTCAACGAAATCTGTTAGGTTTTTTAATTTCAGAGGATCCAGTTCAGAGATATAGTGACAAAATGTCTTTTTTGAGAAGAGCTCTCGGAAATCAGCTGTAGATAAATTTAAGAGTTTTCTCAAAAAAAAATTCTGGAAAATTCGCTGTTTTTTGGACTTCAGCCTTCTAACGTAATGAAGATTGTAAAAAGCAATGGAGCTAGAGGTCTGCCTAGGGATGCGCCAGAACTCACTTAAGGGGTTACATACGTCCAGCAGCGCCAAAAAAGCGCTTAAAGAGAAACTGTTGCTCCACGGTCTGCATCATTTCTCTTTGAAATGTTGATGGATCAGTAAGAAGTAGAAAAATTCTTGTAAAATAAAAGTGTATAGTAGTTATAGTTTGCCGAGTTGGATTTTTGAATTTCATAAAGTTTTGCAATTTACGGCATTTAAAAAAAATATGCGCTATACGTCAGAAATGTCACACTTTAATTGTGTTTATAAAATTTTTTAATCAAAATTTCAAAAATTCCGCTCGACAGACTATACAGAAAACACTTTCGAATATTAAAAAATAATCGCATCAAAAATATTAAAAACTGTATGAGTTATCATGCAGACCGTCCCGGAAAAAGTAGTTTCGAGAAAAACGAGTTTAAAGTTTCAAGTGCCTCAAACGAAGGACGCTACCTGTGCGGCATTAAACTCTCGTTGGGCAGTTACATTTTCTACCATAACTTTGTAGCTATGGAGAATTTCTACAATCGATATGCACAGAAATACTCCTAAAACTTCTTCTTCTTCTTCTTAATTGGCACGATAACCGCTTACGTGTTTAACAAAGCGCGCCAGTCGTTTCTTTCTCGTGCTAACCGGCGCCAATTGGACACACCAAGTGAAGCCAAGTCCTTCTCCACCTGATCTTTCCAACGCAGAAGAGGCCTTCCTCTTCCTCTGCTACCACCAGCTGGTACTGCATCAAATACTTTCAAAGCCGGAGTGTTTGTATCCATTCTGACAACATGACCCAGCTAACGTAGCCGCTGGATCTTTATTCGCTGCGCTATGTCTATGTCGTTGTAAAGCTGTCGTTCTGGCTAGAGCCGGGCAGAGGCAGAAAATGTGTTGAGTTGCTTCCAACTCCTCCTCATTCCTGCAGCTACGACAGAAATCATGCATGTAAACGCCTAATCTCCTTGCGTGATTACCTATGAGACAATGTCCTGTGAGGGCCCCTACGAGGGTCCTAATTTGAAGTCTGCACAATTTTATAATATTCTTGGACAGAAGTAGATTCAGCCTTGGCCATGTCTGCCTAGCAATTTCACAGGTATTGGTGCCAATCCATCTTTGATTTACAGAACTGATTAGTGCGTCCACAACAAGAAGCTTACAATTTGCGAGAGGTACCTCCATAAAGTTATTTGTGTTTGGCAGACAGGTACCTTCTCTTACAAGTTGGTCAGCCCAACAGTTCCCTGGTATACCTCTGTGGTCCGGAAACTAGAATAAGATAATACGACATTGTTTGGTCTTCACATTAAGAGATTGACGACAATGTAAGATTCTTCTTGATGTTATTGGGAATGCATCCAGGGCCCGTAGGGTAGCTTGGCTGTCTGATAGAATGCAGACATCTGTTGATGATATTCTGTTTATTTCTAACCTTCTTAAGACTTCATGAATAGCGTTTATTTCCGCTTGAAACACAATACAGTGATCCGGTAGTTTAAAGGATTCACTGATAAAAAGCTCTTCACAATATAACCCTGAGCCTACACCGGTGCCCATTTTAGATTCGTCCATGTAGATTTTAACGGGTTTGTTGGATAATGGATCTTCTTCAAGCCATTCCAGTATAGAAGGGATTTGCATTAAGAAATTCTTTTTGAAGCAGAAAATGGGAGGGTGATAATCACAATGATTGGGTATATCCGTATAGGAGTCTAAGATGATTGAATGTCCATTTGTAACAGTTTTCCATTGTGAGCTCGCCTTGAGCCTTAAAGCGAAACAGGCCGCAGAAGAGATATAGAATCGCAAATTTGCAGACTATAGAACATCCAACTGTAGCCCATTCTCTAATGAGTTTAATGTAAAGTTAGAAAACCTTTTCTTCCAGTTCTTACAATTAGATCTTTCCGGATAGAAACCATGTCGCTGTCTGAAAATGTTTGCTTTGAATGCATTTATTAATTAATTATTAACTAATTTATACCATAATTTCGGCAATATTGGGAGTTTTACGATTGGCCTGTGGTTATCTACTCGATTTCTTAAATCTTATTTATAAATACGCAAAACTCCAAGAAAACGCCTGTTTTTTTTTGCAAATTTAGTGGTAAATATTAAAGTTAGTTGTTAATACACAGGATTCGCGTAGTTTCCACAGAAACGTGGTGGGAGTAAATAATATACTATCCCTTTAGCTTACAATCTGCTTCGACAGCACTAAATTTCTCAATATTAATCACTTGTTCAACATGAGGCAAGTCTGCATTGATTTCTAATGATTTGAAACTCTCCAAGAACCTTTCCAACTTGATTGAACCTGAGATGGCATAGCTTCTTGATTTATTGACCCTACTAATTGTCCTTTCACCGCGACATCGAAAAGTGAAAACATTTTGATCTATTTCTACAAAACTTTTCTATTCAAATTTCTTATATTCTATAATCCTTTTTTTCGAATTAATACGATGCTTTTCATTGGGTTCCAATGCAACCCGCATCGTTTTTTTTTTTCCTTTTTATTTCTGGGTTATAATCTACCAATGGTAATCCGAATGTATATATGCGTGTAGTCAATTCTCTTCCCGCCGAAACAATCTTCGAATGTCATTATCGTTTGATGAAACCTTTCGCCGGTTTCGTTCGTTTCTGAGAATGTGACCCGATCCAGCAAAATTGAACACAAATCTTTAATCTACACACAATTAAGTTTACGTGTCCTGACGCTTTGTTGTGTCATTTTAGAACTTGATATTTTACCTACATCGGTATCTAATAACACTCAGAAGACTAAATTATAGATTAGTGTTTTGAATACTTTTAAGGTACCATCTTCCGTGAAAAAAATGCGACTGGTGCTGCTTGTCTACCTTGTAATAATGGTAGCATTTGGCAGATCACTACTTAGCTGTTCCGGGTTTTGATTTTCTACCCTCTACCGGGGTTGACCCTACCCACGACTACGCTGTGAAGGCGAGGATTAGCAATCTGCGCTGTTAATCGATAAAAGGATAATAGTATAATAATAGTGTATCACGAGTAGGGTCTGAAGTTTACACGGCCATAAAATTACTCTTGGCAACACTAGGAACTAGTTTTGGATCGACGCATATGAAATCATTCAATCATTTCACCTAAAGGTAACCTGGGCATTGTATTATTGAATCTCTGGGCATTGTTTCATTCGGGATATCTGGTGGGCCAATGAACTAGTGAAACTTGATACCAAGTTGACAGATGAGTACACAGACAATGGCACAGATATAGTCATAAGGGACTTGTAAGACGAGGATATTACAAGAGCTGCGAACGAAAGATGACGTAAAGAATTCTCTTGCAAAATCGCTCGAGAATTGTGGCCGACTCTCAATGCTAAAGGCACAGAATCTCTGCTAACTCAAAAAAGTACAGTCTTAGCACACTAATTCCCGTTATAATGGGGCACTGCATAATAGACAAATACGCCCAGAGACTGGGTGTGCAGACACATAACTTCTGCAGTAGCTGTCTAGATAACAGAGAGGAAGGGATAAGTTCCCATCTCCCGTGGCATTGACTTTGCTCTATCCAGACGCAGATTTACCATTTTAGGTAAACAGTTTTTTAACAGTTTTGATTTGAACCAAAAAAGTTCAAGTATTCATTTCAAAAGTGTTACAAAATCGGAATCGTTCCGTCGTTTTAGTAGAGATAAACACAAGTCCCACGCGCCATCACAATGCGCTATGAGCCAGAGTGTGCCCCATACTGGACAACCGCTTTAATCTAACCTAACCTATGAAATCATTACTGATCAGCCAAGTTAATCGAACCTTTCCTAACGCCAGGATGTTTTTCTTTACCAAACACACGCATTTACTAGTATTTTCAGTGCCGCACCTAACCCTTTCCACTACACCTGCACACGTTCCAGTTCAAATATGGTTCAATGGTGGCTACAAAACCTTTCCCTTCACTACCGTTGAGTTGGGTGTTTACCCATCTATCGTATATTGGCTTTACACAGCAATTGTAAGACCAATCCAATCATCGGTATACTAGTGGTCGGAGAGGAACCAGAGAGGACACTCTTCAATTTCCAAAAAACTCCCCTGCATTCCTGGTACAACGGATTTCTGTAAGGCCAAGGATATCAACTTAAATAAGTCCTTCGTCACAGTATTGCCTTCTAAAAAGGAATGGGATTAGGGGCTTATTGTTCGAGAAAATGATATAAACATCTATTACAGATGGCTCAAAACTAGACAACAGAGTAGGTGGAGGGATTTGCTCCAATAAACTCGGAGTTAGCCAATCATTTCGCCTACCTGATCATTGCAGTGTATTTCAGCGGTCGATCAAAAAATTTGTTAAGATTTAACAGAGAAGTATAAGAAAAATGATAGGGGTTGTTGGTTGTTTTAAGTGGTAATTCTTCCAGAATCCAACTAGCGCTTCCGCATTATTTTGTTGGGACATCCTCGTTACTAACTTGTTTTGCGGTTATTTACAGCATGGCTATATCCAGTCTGTGCGGTTCAGGATACTTATCAGGTCGTTGACGTCTAAGCCAGACTGTTGTTCGAGACGCTCGAACAGTGATTTGCCAAGGCATGACATTATCTCCTTCTATAAGGCAGGGCATTCACGTGGGAAATGGAAGATTGTTTTCTTTTTCTCCGGTTGTTTACAACTCTGGCAGTGTGGGATACCCATTTTGGCTGCTTTTTCTCCGATATGCCAAAAGCCAATTATGACTGCCGTTAGTCTCCAGGCGTCCGGTCGTTTCATGTTTATCAATGTCGTCGATTGCTTGAGGTTTTAGGTGGGCATTTCATCTGGCCTCTTCATCTACAATCTGCGATTCCGAGGTATTTTAGGGAAATTGCATTCTTGACTGCACCTAATGGTGTGAATACCGATTCTGCAAAAGCGTTATTCATGGCAGAATCCCTTCTTACTAGTTCATCTGCTTTCTCATTACCTTCAATGTTCCGATGTCCCGGGACCCAGATTAAGGTAACTTTATGGTTTTCGCTCAAGGTGGTAAGGCTATTCCTGCTTTGTTCCATCAGCTTAGAGGTTGTTGTCGCCGAATCCAGTGTCTGCATTGCAGCTTGGCTATCCGAAATAATATGCACTCATTGTTACCATCTTCTTGATATATAGATCTTTAAGAATTACATGTGTCAGTGCATTCAGGGCCTCCCTAGGGCATGGTCTGATTGCACCGACTGTTATTGCACTGGCTTATCTTTGTATTCTGCCAAGAAATTTGATGTTGTATTCTCTCTCTAGAGTTTTCCACCGAACCACCGAGCCATACGTTAAGATTGGTCATACAACCGCCTTATACAACCATAATGTAAAGGGTTTTTCAATTTGCGCGGGTCGATTTTGGCGCCCTGTGGCAGCCATTTTGTTTTAGTGACATCTGTCAAATCTTTTGTTTATTATTCAGTTGCTTATGCCAAATCATCATGGCAAGTTACACGATTGAACAGCACGTTCAAATGATAAAACTTTATTAGCAAAATGAGTGTTCATTAACGCAAACGTTGGTGGCCCTTCCGATTTCTTATGGCCCATATTGAACCATATGGATCTAGACGACATGTGGTTCCAGCAAGACGACGCTACGTGCTACACAGCAAACGCTATTTTATTCCATTTCAACATCTACCCGCCCTTATTGAAGAACCCTTTATCCTAGCATTCGTTTAATGATAGGGGTATTAACTGGTCCTTGTTTAATAGGCAGCCACGCTAGAAGGTTAGGACTCCCGTACTTCGATTTCTGTAGAAGCTGTCTTAATACAGAAGAAGAGGAAACAGTCAGACGCCTTTTATGTGAGTGTGAAAGCTTAGCTACTAGGAGGCTCCGCACTCTTGATACGGCATTTTTAACAGGCGGACATAGCGCATCTAAAACTAGCGAAACTTTGCTCGTTTATTAAAATTACCGGATGGTTTGAAAAGGAACCCATAGTGTAAGGATAAGCTCTAGTGGTATCACAATGGACCTACGAAAGGTCTAATTGTGTCGTTGCGACAGCCACCCTACCTACCTACTGACCTACCGCTGAGTTTTTTTTCACAGCTTACCTAAATTCACAGAATTACTTACCAAATCATCGGCCAGTATGAAAATGATATGCGGTTTGTTCTCATCGTTCTTCGGTATGTCACTAGCATCAACTAATTCGTAATTGATTAAGCCAAAGCAGATTAAGCTAAGCAAGCATTTTGATGTAAACCCGAACATATCAATTTAATCATAAAATATGGGCGTTTTTAATAGGGATTTAATACACGCACATTTGTAATTTTGAGAATTGCGAGTTTAATGTTTTGAATTTTAGTTAAAACAATTGCATTTACTAAAACAGTTTTTGTTTTTTATTTCAATTTATTATCAACCGTTTGTGTTTTGTTTAGATCATTAACCGGCTTGACTCGTGGCACACACTTGATATCAATGGGCACTCATTTAAGACTGTATGCTTGTTGTAATCGAAGTGTTAATTCCATGGCTTAAAAGCTTTGCGGTGAGAGCTTTATTGACACTTGATTAGAGTGAAGAGTGTAGCTTTAACCTGTTGAGATGGTTACGTTGATTGGCTCATAAGAGATTCGCTTACGCAGAGAAAAACCGTTTATGTTCATTCTCTCCACTTTAGTGCCTTATAAGCATTGAGCAAAAAATCGGTGTACGATTTATTAATTTGCTGATATTTGTTTGAAATTTTGTTTATATGAAATTCCTTATGAAATGGCATTCAAACTCGTATTCGCAATTTTTTTTTTTTTGATAACGAAACAGATGTGTGGATAGCACTTCCCTTTGGCTATAGTGGGCGCCATACCGTGCTTGTCTTCTCGTATAGCGCGCAAGAGAGTGACGTACGATCCCCATTTTTTTTGCATTTCTTTGCGCATGGCTACAGTAGAAACGGCCAGGTGGTATGGCGACCTCTAAACTCTTAGGTGGTATAGATTATTTAGTCATATTGATAATAGAACTAATTAGAAGGCAGAAGAGTTCATTTAATGCATGACAGAGTTTTTATTGTTGAGAATTGACAATTCAACAACTGAGTCAACTACGAAGCACTGAAAAAAATGCACGAATATTAGATAATTTAGAAGCGGCGGTTTCCAACAGATTATTTCGATGGTACCTGATACCAGAATAGAATGCAATCTACTCATATTCATGCTCAAGGGTGTATAAATGTTGAGCAGCTATTACATTTTGCGTTTGAAGAGCTGCACCCTCAAAAATGGCAAAAATAGTAAATGGGAAATATAGTTCCGAAATTGGCTAAATGGAATTATTTTACTTTATTATTTTGAAATAAATGTACATAAGACCCAAGTTTTTAGTAAATTGATTAAATATTTCATAGCTGGCAGACACTTAGGTTTTGAAATGAGATTATTTGAATTACTATCAAAATAATTTTAAGCCTCCGTTTCTGCAAAAAGACACTAATTTCTAAAATTCAAGTGATCTTAACCCTGAACCTGTTTTCAATGCTAACATGAAGTTATGCGAGACTTATAATTCATACATTTCACGTTATACTAAATAGCTTTTAGCCACCATTGGCCACGTTATTGAAGTAATTTTGTGGTCATTTTGCTCCTTAGAGTATACGCTTTAAAGAATTGATGCCACCATTTACAACTGTTTAGATTCGCATTCAAAATTTTGTCTTTCACGTCTATATGTTGCTTTGACTACGCTTCTACCACGTTTGTGCTTATTAAAAATCTCAAGTCAGTTTGGATTGCCTTGTGGCGCGTGAAGTTCGCCTACAGCAAATTTAGTTTTCAGTTTTAATTTTATTTTTAATTTTTGAAATTTTTTTTGAATCCTTACAATTTATTTATTAATTTTCATAAATGATTAGAAACGAACTTTTTTTTAATTGTTATAATTTTTTAAGTTTAACTTTAAAATTTTTTTTGTATTTTTATAATTTTTTACATTTCTTTTAAATCTTTACAATTTTTTTATTAATATTTACAAATCATTTGTGAAGTAAATCATTTTTAATTTTAATTTTTTTTGTGTTTTTGTATTTTTACATTTCTTTTAAATCATTACAATTTTTTTTTATTATTTTTTGCAAATCATTTGTGAAGTAAATTTTTTTTAATTTTTATAATTTTTTAATTTTAAATTTTTTTTGTGTTTTTGTAATTTTTACATTTCTTTGAAATCTTTATAATTTTTTTATTAATTTTTATAAATTTTTTGTACATTAAATTTTATTTTTAAGTTTTTTTGTAATATTTTTTGTTAGTATTTACTTTCTTATAAATTTTTTATTGAATATAATAAAATTTTTACTTAATTTTTTTATTTTTATAATTGTTTTGTAAACTTTCACGATAATTTTTCATATTTTTTTTTTAAGTTTTTTTAATGTTTTTATTATTATTTTTAATTTTAATTTGATTTTGTTTGTACTAACGAAAATAGTATATCCTTTCTTATAAGTTTTCATTAATTGAAATTAAACTTTTTAAAT
The DNA here is from genome assembly GCF_027943255.1 of Anastrepha obliqua. NCBI lineage: Eukaryota > Metazoa > Arthropoda > Insecta > Diptera > Tephritidae > Anastrepha > Anastrepha obliqua. The sequence continues at coordinate 106,702,529 of NC_072894.1, read as the reverse complement.
AGTTTTTTTTAATTTTTATAAAATTAAATTACAATTTTTGTTTTGTTTTAATTTTAAATTTTTTATTTTGTATATGTATAAGTTTTTTAATTTTAAAGTTTATCTTGTATTTTTATAATTTTTACATTTCTTTTAAATCTTTACAATTTTTTTATAAACTTTCATAAATTTGGTGTATATTAAATTTTAGTTTTAAGTTTTATAATTTTGTAATATAAATTTTTTTTATATTTTGTGTTAGTATTCCCTTTCTTAAAAATTTTTTTAAATAAAATAAAATTTTTTGGTGTATATTTGTTTATTTTCATAATTTATTTTTATAATTTGTTCGTATTTTTGCTAGTATTTTCCAGATTATAATTTTGCTTAATAATTAAATTTTTAAGGTATGATTTTTTACCTTTAAATTTTTTTGGAATTTTTATAAAGTTTTTTTTTAATTTTTATACTTTCTTTGTTATTATTTTTTAGTTTTGTTTGATATTTTGATTAGTGTTTTCATTCTTATAAGTTTTTCATTAACGGAAATTAAACTTTTTAAATTTATTTTCTAATTTTTTATTTATTTTCTAATTTAAAAAAATTTTTTTTTTATTTTTATAATATTTTTTAATGTTCATTTTATTTTTTGAATTTTTTTGTTGATATTTTTGTTAGTTTATTCTTCCTTGTAAATTGAAATTAAACTTAAAAATTTTTTAAGTTTTATAAATTTTAAGTTTTATAAATTTTGTGTTTTGAATTTTCATAATTTTTTAATGTCCATACATATTTTTAATATCGTTGGTATTTTCTTTCTTATAATTCTTTTATTACTCAAAATTAAATTTTTGTTGTATTGTTTTTTAACTTTTATGAATATGTATTTTTGAAGTTTTTATAAATCTGTTTGTATCTATGTTCACACAGTTTTGTTTTTTACATTTATATAGGTACACTTTTTTATTTTTTTTATAATTTTTGTTTGCTATTTTTGCTAGTTAGTATGTATTTTTTCCTCTAAATTTTTCATACATTTTTGGTATTATAAAAATTTCATTAAGTTTAATTTATTTTGTACTTTTATAAGTTTTTCTTTATTTTTATACATTAAATCAAATGTTTTATTAATTTTTATAAATTTTGTCTAAGTCTTCATAAATTTCGTTTTTTTTTATACATTTTTTTTTATTTTATTATTATTTTTCTAATTATTTGCTTTTAGTATGATATTTTGGTTTATTTTTTGTTTTTCGTCCTCTATGTCGGCAAGCTCAAGGTCACTTAATTCATTTTCCAAATAGTCTACAGAATCGGAAGAATAATTGCATTTGTTTGCATTGCTTCCTCGCATGGAGTACTTTCTTTAATTAGATGAATAAATATTTGAGGTAAAGCAACCCAACTGCCCAACTGTAAGCGCTGTACCTTAGAGTCGCTTGCCATAGGAGAAATGCAATTTTGAGTACTGTAAACTTAACTTTACACTCGTAATCAGCGACACCAAAACCTTCTTTAGACAGTTGTAGTATACAAACGGAAAATCAATGGAGCGCGAAAGGGTCAAAATAAAGATTTCCTTCTCTCACAATGATTTTTTGTTTTATTTAGTAAAAAAGTTAGACGTTATACGTCCTGGCGCAGACACGTGGACGATGACAATATCCGATGAGGCGTCGCTTGCAGGGTTTGAGAGAAGCAATACTAGGCGTCTTCGATTCGCTATGCATTCGGCATCCATCGCTTGTAATTGTTTTAGTTTTTAGTCTGCATCCAACAACAACACTGCGAAGAATCAGAACACTATGCGTGTTGATCGAGCATTAGCAACTCGGTGCCTCTCTTCTTTCCTTCAATAATGCTAAATCACATGCAGCGTTGGATTTAAGGGTTTTCGATTGCCGCATGCCCGATTGGGCTCCCCAGTAATCGATTAGGCCTCGTTGTTCCTGCTCACGCACAAAGGCACTTTTGAAGCTGTTATTTACCCCGCAGAAAGGTTCAGGACCTATGAAGGGAGTGTTTGCCCCTTTTTTCGTTAAAGTGTCCACAACTTCATTCCCTTCATGCCCCTCATGTCCCAGAACCCACATCAAGGCAACAAAGTTGGGAAACTCGTGAAAATTGTGCTTAAATTTCAACGATTACAGGAAGAAACTGCTGAAGTGTTCTTTTACAAGTAAAATGGATAATCAAAACATTAACATTAAATCTGATAACATAATAAACGTTCCGCAAATCAAAACAAGAAAAACCACCATAAGCGAAATTAAAAATCAAATAAGACAGCTAAACGATAAAAAAGCTCCAGGATATGATCTAATAAAAGGAACAATTTTAAAAGAATTACCAGAAATAGCATTGCAATTCATAAGAAATATATTTAGTTGCATGTTAGAGACTAAATACTTCTCACGACTATGGAAAATTGCTCAAATTACCGCCATACCCAAACCAGGAAACGATGCCACCAAAACTGCGTCATATCGACGCATCAGCTTATTGCCAATACATTCAAAAATATTGTTCGACAGACTAGAACCAATTTTGACAGCAAAAAAAGTGATACCAAGCCATCAATTCGGATTTAGACGGCAACACTCAACAGTCCAAAACATCCACAGGGTTGCTAACAAAATATTAGGTTGTCAAAAAAGTCTTGCGGTATTTCCGCAAGCTTGTCTTTGCAAGCGCGTAGTTCTAGTTGTATTCGTCGCATCGGTTCACGCTAGAGCTTTTTGGAAAGCTCTTTTCACGTGCTAACACGTGTTTGATTAATTGTTGTTTGCTTTTAGTCGTTCGTGAGTTATAGCGTCGCAAACATGGAGCAAAATAAAGAGAAAATACGGCATATTTTACAGTACTACTACGATAAAGGCAAAAATGCATTTCATGCTGCCAATAAAATTTGTGCAGTTTATGGACCCGATACAGTTTCCATTTCCACCGCACAACGATGGTTTCAACGTTTTCGTTCTGGTGCAGAGGTGATCGAAGATGCGTCACGGTCCGGAAGGCCTCTCGTCGAAAATTGCGATAAAATCGCTGAATTGATCGAAAGAGACCGGCATAGTAGCAGCCGTAGCATCGGCCAAGAGCTGGGCATGAGTCATCAAACCGTTATAAACCATTTGAAGAAGCTTGGATTCAAAAAGAAGCTCGATGTATGGGTGCCACACGAATTGACGCAAAAAAACAAAATTTCCCGTATGGATGCATGCGAATCGGTTCTGAATCGCAACAAAATCGACCCGTTTTTGAAGCGGATGGTGACTGGCGATGAAAAGTGGGTCACTTACGACAACGTGATGCGCAAACGGTCGTGGTCGAAAAGCGGTGAAGCTGCCCAGACGGTGGCCAAGCCTGGTTTGACGGCCAGGAAGGTTCTTCTGTGTGTTTGGTGGGATTGGCAGGGAATCATCCACTATGAGCTGCACCCCTATGGCCAAACGCTCAATTCGGACCTGTACTGCCAACAACTGGACCGCTTGAATGCAGCACTCATGCAGAAGAGGCCATCTTTGATCAACAGAGGCCGAATTGTCTTCCATCAGGACAACGCCAGGCCACACACATCTTTGGTGACGCGCCAGAAAATCCGGGAGCTCGGATGGGAGGTTCTTTTGCATCCACCGTATAGTCCGGATCTCGCACCAAGTGATTACCACCTATTTCTGTCCATGGAGAACGAGCTTGGTAGTCGGAAGTTGTACACAAGAGAGTCCTGTGAAAATTGGCTCTCCGAGTTTTTTGACAATAGGGAAGCGAGTTTCTATAAGAGGGGCATTATGAAGTTGGCATCTCGTTGGGAACTCGTCATCGAACAAAACGGCGCATATTTGACTTAAATCGCATTCTTATAACCAATTTTATGAACAATTGAAAATTCAATAAAAATACCGCAAGACTTTTTTGACAACCTTTACTTAACGATATGAATGACAAAAAATATTGTGTAGCCTTTGATAAAGTTTGGCCTAAAGGACTTTTGTATAAGCTCAAACGAATCTTTCCACAAAACTACTTTGAACTTTTGAAGAGCTACATAAATGATCGAAAATTTTATATAAGATATGAAGACGAATATTCCGATATTCTACCAATGTCAGCTGGAGTACCGCAAGGCAGTGTATTAGGCTCTCTTTTATATCTAATATACCCCGCAGATGTGCCAACTCCGACAACAGATAATGCAATGATAGCAACGTTCGCGGATGATACTGTATTAATGGCATCAAACAATGACGAAAAACTGGCGACCTTTACACTTCAAAAATTAGTAAACAATACAGTAAATTGGTTTGACGAATGGGGTATAGAAGTTAATAAAGACAAAACTATACAAGTTATATATACAAACAAAAAGACATCAAAATATAATCTTACCTTAAAAAACAACAAAATAAAAATCTGCCCAGCAGCAAAATATCTTGGAATAACTATTGACGAAAAACTAACATGGAAGCAGCATATCATTAACAAAAGAAATCAAATCAAGAATAAGTACCGGCAATTAAGTTGGCAAATCGGACGAACATCAAAACTATCACTTTATAATAAGGTGACTATATACAAAACCATTATTACTCCTATCTGGAAATACAGAATAGAAATATGGGGAACGGCTAAAAACACAAATCTTCAGCTCGTACAGCGAACACAATCCGAAATATTACGAAATATAAGAAATGCTGGTTGGTTTATTTCCAATGAAGCCATACATCGTGACTTAAACGTAGACACAATCCACGAAACAATCACAAAATGTAGCACTAAGCATATACAGCGACTGTCAGTCCACCAAAACGAACAAATGCGTAAAATAGTACCGGCAGAAAATATAAAACGAAGATTAAAGCGACTCTCACCGACTGATCTAGCTATAAGATTTACAGTGTAGTGACAAAAAAACAAAAACAAAAAAAAAAAAATAATAATAACAGATTCTTCTTACATTGGTAAAAGAACATAATAGACCCTAATTGTACAAAAATTACATATTGTTAATATATTATATTATATAACAGACTGTAATAAACAAAGGGGAGATATAAAAAAAAAAAAACAAAAAAAAAAAAACAAAACGTGGTTCTTTCTAAATTGATTTCCATTTAACATCTGCCCACTTCTCGAATTATTTCGTTTACTATAATATTATATAAAAAAAATTTTAATTTAGAAATATTACGCACATTCTTTGGGGCCTCAAGATTACGCTTACTATGTATAATTGCAATTTAAATTTTCCCTAAATTAAAGTTATTGCAATTGTAATTTAAGCTTAATTTGATTGTCAAATAATATAAAAATAAAAAATTGTGATTCCGACTGAATTGCGATAAAGAGGATTATCCTACTAATAGACGCACAGAATTCCATATCAAATCGTTATCGCTCAGCCTTACAGAGCAAAAAACAATTGTAATGATCAATAAACACAATGTAATATATTAAATATAGAAGAGGTTAAGTGCACATCGCAATGCTGTTTGTTTGCGGTTATCTGCGTCTGATGCCAGTAGGAGTCGACATGCGAGATAAGACGCAGGTTGTTGCGCTGCAAGAGCATGAAGCAAATTTCTCAAGCTCAAAGATTACACTATTTTGTTATTTTAATTTTTCTATTTTTGTTTTTACAATTTAAAATCTTATCTGTTGAAAAACTAATTTACTCACAACTAATTCTAGACGGCTTCACTTCAGTCGCGTGCCCATTTATTATAAAGGGTGGTTAAATTTCAAGGGCCGATGTTGAATGTAAACCACACCTAAACGTCAAAATTTTTTCTGCATTTCATATGATATATTTCAATTTCAGACTAATTCTATTTGAATAATCAAAAGATATACAATCGAGCAACGCGTTAAAGTTATTCAGGCTTCTTATGAAAAATGGCTACAGTGAATGACCAATTTTCGAAGAAAATCATCTTCAGTGATGAGGCACATTTTCACCTCAGTGGATTCGTCAATAAGCAGAATTGCCGCATTTGGGCGAATGATAGTCCAAGAGTGATTGCCGAAAAACCAATGCACCCACAAAGAGTGGCTGTTTGGTGCGGTTTATGGGACGGCGGCATCATTGGAGCGTATTTTTTCCAAAATGAGGGCGGTCAGGCAGTTACTGTGAATAGTGTTCGTTATCGTGAGATGATAACGAACTTTTTATGGCCCGAATTGGAAGATATAGATGTGTACCATATGTGGTTTTAACAGGACGGTGCCACTTGTCACACAGCTAACGAAACAAGGGCTCTTTTGCGCGAAAAATTTGATGGCCGAATAATCTCACGTCGTGGCGATGTCAATTGGCCGTCAAGATCACGTGATTTGGCAGCGTTGGACTTTTTTCTTCGGGGTTATTTGAAAGAAAAGGTGTACATCGATAAGCCAGCAACAATTCAAGAGCTAAAGGATGAGACAATTCGCCACATTAACGGCATAGAACCTCAATTATGCCTCAGCGTCATCGAAAATTTGGACCCTCGGATGGAGGTGTGCCGCCGAGGCTGCGGCGGCCGTTTGGCCGATATTTTGTTTCATGCGTAATTGAGTCATACCAGTATTATCATAATAGAGAGAAATGATAATAATTTCATAAAAAAATTGTAATTTATTCAAAATCAACACCGGGCCTTGAAACTGAACCACCCTTTATTATCAGGCCTCTTGGGCATCGGCCAACATCTGAGCATGAGCATAAATGCAAAAGGGGTTTCACTACCTATACTTTTTCAGTAGTAGTTGAAACACAAATTTCATTATCACTGAATATTTAGTGATAGTTAAAAAAAAATTAGCTACCATTAAACTTTTAGTGATAGTGAAAAAAAATTGCCGTAACACTAAATATTTAGTGACACTGAAAATCTTTAGTGATAACTAACATTTTTCCTGTATTTTCAAGCATACATGCTGTCAAAAAAAGATCGGAGGTTGTTCATTTAAAAAGCGACTGTTACACATATGTCTACATTTTTTTTTTGCTGGAATATTGGTGCAACTGTCCTCTATAGTCTCGCAGATTTTAAGCGTCATCTGTCCATTAGCTTGTTTTTGGCATTTAATCATACCAGTTAACCGCAGATGTGCTTTGCGATTTTGACTATGGATAAAAATATCGAACAAGGAATTTGTCTTAAATTTTGTGTTTTGAACGGGATTTCGTGTGTCCAATGATTGAAAATGTTGTAGAAAGTTTTATCAAAAACACGGGTCTACGAGTGGTATAAGGTTTTTGCAGAGGACCGAGAAGTCGTGGAAGATTTGTCGCGATCTGGGCGCCCATCAACATCTTCATCGAATGAAAATGTCGACAAAATCAACGAAATGGTGCTGAAAAACCATCATTTAAGTTTGAGGGAGGTAGTTCGTGACCTTAGCGTGTCTCACGAATCAATTCGCAACATTTTACACCATCAATTGGGCATGAGATGCGTGGCTGCTCGACTCGTTCCAAGAGAGTTGAATTTCTTTCAAAAAAATGCATCGTAAGAAGGTGGCTGAAAACTTGCTGGAGTAAGTAAATTCGGGCCCAACGTTTATGCAGCGCATCATAACAGGTGATGAGACGTGGGTATATGAGTTGGACAAGCAAACCAGCCAACAGGCGGCTGAATTGCGCTTTCCACATGAGCCGAACCCCAAAAAATCACGTCAAAGTCGGTGAAAAATGAAAGTCATCCTACTCATTTTCTTTGAGAATCACGGCGCGTTGTGGACTTGCAAGTCGTTCCAAATGTTTCTGAGGTAAACAAAGAATATTATTTGGAAGTTATGCTACGTTAGAGAAAGAATGTGAGTATGTGCGTAGAAAACGGCACAATTTGTGGAAAGAAAACTCATGGATTTTGCACTATGTTAACGCATCATCTCACAAGGCTCAATTTGTGAACACTTTTTTCACCAAAAGCTCGACAAATATCATCGAACAACCACCGTATTCAACGGATTTAGCCCCCCGTGACTTTTTCCTTCTCCCAATACTTAAATTGCCACTTCGCGGACGCCATCTTGAGTTGATAGGGGCCATTAAGGAGAATTCGCTGAAGGAGCTGAAGAAAAAATGTCTCTTCAAATGCGTTTGAAAGGTGCTTTGATGACTAAACTAATCGTTGGCATGTGTGAATTGCTTCGAATGGAGCCTATTTTGAAGGCGACAACAATTATTTCGCGTTTTACTGAACAATTCCCCGTCCTTTTTTGACAGAACGTAAAAGTATGACTCATGAGCTGAGACAGTATAAGGAAATGTTTTTTAAATAAACCATAATTTTGAGTAGCAGCTTCTAATTTTACCTCACCAAAAATAGAAAAAATATACTTAATTTCTATTTGTTTTCTTCTAAAACCAATTTTTTAAAATTACCGTCAGTGAAATTTTGCTTTTTCGATCGATTGCCGACTCCGGCAAAGAAAAAATGTTATTTCCATTAGCGCCGAGGTGTGATATTTGTATTTTAAAAACAAATAAAAAAGGAATTGGTTAACAAAAATTTAGCAGATTGTTTTCATTTAAGGGCTTACATACGTCCAGTAGCGCCAAAAATGCGCTAATAGAAAAACTGTTTTAGAAGGGATAACAACAGAAATAAATTCAAAAAAAATTGTATACATTGTTTACTAGTACTTAAACTTTATATGAAAATTTATTTTAATTTTTCTTTACAAAAATTAGTATATAAAAAATCCCGTTACCTAAAGTGCAACGCTCTGCATCATTTCTCTTTGAAATGTTGATGGATCTGTAAAAAGTTGAAAAATTCTTGCAAAATAAAGTTGTAGTTATAGTCTCTCAAGCCAGAAAGTATGCGTTTTACGTCATAAATGTCACACTTTAATAACACAGGCCGACAAAATTTGACCAACATTCAGACCCAGAAACCAGACTATATAATTCCGGAGGTTTATGATGCGCTGAATCCAAATCTGGCCTCATAATTGCTCTATCAGCTCTGGTTTTCGAGATATCCTAATCTAAAAGTGCAAAAAACACCGTTTTTGCCCATATTTGAGGTTATGTAGCCTTGCAGATGTTTTCTTTCATCTTTAAATACAAGCCTTCTTTTTTCAAATGGCGTTGAGTTTGCTCAAATATCATTTTTTTTCGCTGAGATATCGCATTTTGAAATTTTCATGTTTCTAAATTTTCCTACACTATATCATGTCTATTTTATCTTAATCGATTTTCACATCCATGACACGACCCCATGATTTTGTCTCCTGGGCATTTTATTTTTAAGTCTCAAAACTAATAAAAACTTAAATAACTCAAAAATACAATCAAGATGGATTTGTAAATCAGAAAAAGTTCTATCGAATGAATACTTAAGGGGGGGGGGGGGGGGTAAGGGATAAACGCTAAAAAAAACACTTTCTTCATGAATTTATTGTAGCGAAGCGGTTCAAGTCAGTTTATTAAAAGTTGTTGCATATTATAAAGTAACATTTCAAGAATATTTGATAAAATTTTCATGTAAAAATATTGCAAAATGAGCGAATGAGAGCACATTTACGTAGACTTCTTTTCAAAAATACATTTTGCAGTAGTCAGCATATCTCAGCGTAGAATCATCTGAAATCAAAAAAATAGAATAATTTAGTTAAAGTATGAGTTAAACTTCCCCCCAACGTTTATTTTGACGATTTATTTTCATTTTCAGCCATTTGGTAGTCGTTTGAAGTAAAAAGTGATTTTTGACGAAAAAATGCCGCCATTTTGTAGGTGTAAAACCACCTTAATATAAAAAAAAAATAGCAAAAAAAAACGTTGGGGGGAGGTTTTTTATATGTAAAATATGTGTGCAAAATTTCAAAAGGATCAGTTGAGTAGTTTTCAAATGCCAATGACTACGCACTTAAAAAAAAAAGGTTCGAGAAAACCGCGTTTAAAGTTTGTAACGGACTACGCGCGCAACTGCTGCGTCTCGGCAGATGTTTGAGGGGGCTCGGCTTTATGCTCTATAACTTAAAAAGTTTTGCTCGGATTGACTTAAAATTTTAACACGGTATTTTTGAAATGTTTTACTACAATAACGTGCAAAAAAAATCGATTTTTATCCCTTACCCCCCCCTTAACCTTTGGCAAACAGCAAATAAATCGTAGAAAATCAAAGAAAATATAAAAACGCTGTGAACTTATTCACCAACCCAATAGTTTCGTCAACCGCTGATGCATTCAGTGCGTACCTTGATTTTATTCGCTATTGCATGCTTTTAGGCAGTCTTTTGAATATCTCACATACCTGGTAGGAAAAAAGCATGAAATTGCCAATTGGTGATATTTCTTTATCGCGAACTAGCTCAGCGTTTATTCAAATGAACTATAAGCATACAAAGCTTTCTTTCTTGTTTTTGTTGGCCCATCGTGAAATTGATTAAATAAAAAAGTAAAAAATGTTGATTCTTGACTAAAACATTTTCATTCAGATATTCATTTTTCCTACGCAGGCAGTTAAACAGGAGCTTTTTTTTTTTAATTCTGCCCTTCTGCAGTGTAATTGTCTCCTGTAAATCCAAGCTGAACTATGTCGGTAGACATAATAACCTGACGCTAACATGGGTCCCAGGACACGTGGGTATCGCGGGTAAAGAGATCTCTGACTCTTTAGCTAGGATAGGCTCTGAGGCCGTCTTCTTTGACCCGGAGCCTGTTCTGCCACTCTTTTCTGCAACCATCAACGCCACAGTTAGCAAACGAGCTTCTTCAACCCACAAGCGAGCCTGGCAGGGTGAGAGGGGCTGCAAATGGACAAAACTGATGTACCTGTCATGTCCGAGCAACTGCCACAGATCCTCTTGTCATTAAGCAGAAGGGACTGCAGGCAGCTGATTTGAATGTTGATGGGCCATGTGCTTCGCCCATGGAAAAGGTAGGCATCTCAGACAGTGCACTCTGCCCAGCATGTGGAGATGAGGATGAGACGGCGGACGATTTTCTGTGCGTCTGCCTGGCCTTAGCTCGAATCAGGCTTGAGGTCTTTAGCACGGATATGTTAAGAAGCGACCACCTTGACTACTCGACATTTAATAAAATGAAAAGAAATAAAAAGGGAACCCGAGTGCAGTACAATGGACTTAATGTTGTCTGAGTGCTGTACTTGCTAGTCTGCTCCGACAAAAAATATTTATATATGTATATGTATTTTTCATTAATATTACCAATTTATAGTCTTTTCTACTCATACAAGAAATAAAATTTGTAATTTGATTTTCATCGAAGCTCTTCGCTGCCAGCTTTCACACATTCAAAAAAATGTGGTCATATTCGTTTATTTCAATAACGATTCCCTGAATTAGTTTTGCGCTTCCCTTGCAAAGAGATGCAAAAGTACACAAGCAATTAATCTTTGTACTCAGTTTATGTCTGTACTTATATGTAACAATTCTGCGAAACCTTAAAGTTCGCTTATCTACTACAAGTATAACAATTCTTTCCGTTAAGCGGTCGACTAATAATTACATTAACATATATTAACTTTTTAATACGTGATTTCCTATGCATTACAATCATTACAATCCGATGGCTTGTCTTAAATTATTCTAATTATTGTCTGACTTAAACTAAACTCAACTAAAATACGAGACCCTCCCATTATCGCTGCCAATTCACCACACCACTGTGCGATGCGCTGCCGGTAGCGAGCAAATTGCATTATGCAGTGGAATAGCCAAGAAGCCGGCCAACGCAATGCCATAGGCATCCGATTGTGTGACCATAGCCATAGCGAAACGTCTTCTCCCGGGCGTTATTTCCTTAGACATGCGGTAGAATGTATTTACATAGGCGCCACCGCCTAACAAACCCTCCCACAGCACAACGACCAGCGTGATCCAAATGGTTGGCGTATAGAAGTATATCGCCTCGGTAAGGAAGTAGGCGACGTTGATAAACTGAAAGACTGCCATGAGCCATATTTTCTTGATTTTATATAGATTGACCGATGAGCGGGAGATGAAGACACCAATTTGATAGTCGACATTGAACCAGCGATACTGCGAGGCCTGCGAGAGTGTGCTATTCTCGAAGTATACCAGTTCGAACTGTAGGAAGAAATGGAAATGAAAAAAAAAAAACATAAATATGTTTAAAAATTCTATTACATGTACGCTTTCACGTTCACTTACCAATCCCTGATTGATGAAATACTCAAAAAAGTATACTAGTGCCAGCGGCAACATATAAGGCCATAGAGTTTTAATGTAGACTAGTTTTTCTTTGAAACCGCGCAATGGCTTATCGTCAGCCACCAATTCCTCTGTAGACTCAAGCGCAGATTTGGTGAGCGGAATAATAGTTGGTTTGCGTAGTACGACCCAGAAGGAGAATGCTTCCAGCGCCGGGAAGATCAGCATGATAAGCATTGTGTCGCGCGGGCTGACTTGAAGTGCTCGCAGTGAGGCGTAGGAGAGTGAGCCAATTACGCCGGCGCCGCCAGTGCCAGATGACCAGGTGGAAACGACATTTCTGGAAGTGAGAAGTAAAAGTGATTTAGTTACAGAAAAAAATTACATTTTAAAATATTATTTATGTATGTATATCGATTCTATGCACAAATGTTTGGCGGACAACAAGACGCAATACTATTGATAGTAAATTTTTCAGCTACTAAATAACGTATTATTATGAAAAGTTGCCATTTAAAAAAAAATAACAATAATTTCGTCCATTAGATGCATTTTTTGTGTGATATGCGTATACCAATTCAACTGTTCGTTTTTCTTTCGTTCTGAAAATTTAATGCACGGTATAAATACTAACAAAAACATGTGTAATGCAAAAACCAGATATTCATCTTTTAGATGTATTAGCTTGGACTAAGTGAAACCACAAGTTTTGCGAGATATATTTTTAATACAGTAGTAAATAATAACAAATAATTTTGTTATGCAAAAAACATATATTCGTCTTTTAGACGTATTTCCTTGGCATAAACTAAAACACCTATATTCTCGAAAAAAATCTTCAACAAAATCTTCTTCATCGTTTGGACATATGGGCTTAGAACAAAACTTGCGAAAATATTTTTAGTATGCAACAACTTTAAATAATCACAAAAACTATGTAAAGTAAAAAACAGACATTCATCTTTTGGACGTATTAGGTTGAAATAAACGTAAACCACAACATTTTCCAGAAACGAACTATTGCCAAAACCAGATATTCATCTTTTGGACGTATGGGTCTGAAACAAAACTTGCGAGAAATTATTTGGCTACTAAATGGCGTGTTTTCATGAAAGTTTACCATTTAGCAAAATAACAATAATTTCGTCAATTCGAAGAGATTTTTGTGTGATTTGCTTATACCGGTACAAATAATAAAAAAAATTCATAATGCAAAACAAAATATTCATCTATTAGATGTGTCAGCTTGAAATAAGTACAACCACAAAACTTGCGAGAAATATTTTTTGGTCCAGTACAGTAATAAATAATAATAAAAAAAATTCATAATGCAAGAAACCAGATACTCATCGTTTGGACGTATTAGAGCGGAACAAAACATGCGAAACATGTTGTTTACATAGTACAGTTATAAATAATAACAAAAAAATGCATAATGCAAAAGAATAGGTGAAACCCCAAGTCTTGCGAAAATATTTTTAGTATTGCACAGTTTCAAATAATCACAAAAAATGCTTAAAGCGAAAACCGGACATTCATCTTTTGGACGTATTAGCTTGAAGTAAACTAAAACCACAGAAATTTTGAAAAATATCTTTAGTATTAGTGTATTATATAAATACCATAAGCAAAGTGCTTAAAAAATTTACGTCGAAAGGACGTATTTTTTTTACTTCATGTACTTAGTATGTTCAAACATATTTACTTCTGTTCTTCTCGAAAACTCCATATAAATTAAATCGAAATGGTACGCCTATCTTCTAGAAAATAGTTATTCATCTTTCGGAAGTACTTATAAACATTTTTTGAGTACATTTATATTGATTAGAAAAACACTAAAAATGTGTCAGGAATACATCAACTTCGCCATATTTCGCCATTTATAGTCAAGCAATACTATTGAGTTTATTTATTGCAAAAAATTCATAAAATACATCAAATTATCTACAAGGCCAATGTTCGTGCCTTCTTTGATATATTGATTATTGTTTTTAAAAGAATTTCGTGAATTTCACCGAACATAAATTTATTTGTGAATATTTAATTAGTTAAAGTTATAAAAATGCAGCTTACATCCAAGGAGGCGCAAAATTGAACATCCTAACGGTAGATTTATAATTCTTGTAAAAAATAAAGATTTTCATCACTCAAAATTATACAATATATATTTTTTTTAAGTTATTCAAAACAATTGGATGATTAATTTTGCGCCATGTAAATATTAGATGTAAAGAAGAATACCGCACGTGTTTATCGGTACTCGTTTTAAATAATATTATACTCATTTTTGTTTGCTTCTAAAATTTTTTTCCAGAAATATCTAAGAAAATTGTCCTTGGATTTCCAAGTTCCGCCTTGTGTAGTCTCACGAAACTGTGAAATGTGTACTGAAATACTCATCAAATATTGATTGAAAATGAGCTAAATTTGCTAATTCACCCACAAATGAACCATCAAAATTTCACCAAACAGTTACATCGAATAGCGGAATACTTATATGCATACATATATACACAAGTACTCACTTATTGAAATGCGACGAATACGACAGGAAAGTCGGTTCACCAATACCGCTACTCGCCGAAGTAATAACCACACCCAGCAGTGCCATCCACTCAGCTGTAGCGAAACCAACGAGCAGAAAACCAGATGCTGACAGCAGAATAGCGAGCAGAATTTTGAAACTATCAGACAAAAAAAATGCATTCAAGTGAAATTCTATTAAATTATTTAGTTTTACTCTAAACACTCACTGCACCCAAAACGGCAGGAAGGGAATGACCATTTTCACAAATAGCGAAGGTAAAATATCCGCCAACAAAATGGCGCCCGTCGATACCAAATGACATTTACGCGCATTCTCATCCTCAGTTGTGTTATCATCTACCGTTTCATCTTGAAATTGAGCGATAATATCGTGTGCTGCGCTCAACATTACCACATAGCCATAGTTGTTGCAGAGACCCAACATCCAATAGGCGGTGAGATCGCGCCATAGCTTGCGGTCTTTTGGTGGTGGATGTGGTGAGACGGGTGAGGCAACAATAACCTCTTGATTGCCGGACATTTTCGGGACAGGCTTGAGAGACTTTTTCTATGCGTCTGAGTTGTGGCGCTGTAAAGAGAGGGAGAGAACGAGGGAAATTTTAGTAACCATGCATCTGCGTAAATAATTTTAAATAAATGAGGTAAATAGAATATTTACGAGCTCGAATTTCATTTAATTTGGCATTTAATTTTTATTTATTTTTTATTTCTTGTTTATTATGATCCTTTTTTTTGAATATCTAATTTAGTTGGCAGTCATGCGCGCCCAATGCGCGTTCTGCATTTTAAATAGTTTCATTAATCAACGTTTTTATATTTAATTTTTTCACCTAATCGATTCGAAATTTACATTAAACTTTCATTGTTTTGTAGTCGCATTATTGTAGTGCGCTTGAATTTATAATAGTGGGGATTTACTCTAAAATAATAATAATATAACAATAAAAAATGACGCATATACTCGTATGTTTGTAATACCAACAGCTTTAGGCTGAGCGATTCTTAGAAGTTGTGGTTTGCCATTGTGGCATGCCCAAACCCCTTTTTTGCTACTTTGAACTTTAAACGATTTTTATTATAAGCTTTTACATGGAAATAGGCTTGCTATAACTTATCGGAAGCAATCGCTACTATTAAAAACCATTTCTTACATTTTTGATATTTCATTCGAGTAGTTGACTTTGAAAATTAAAACAAAAAAAAAAATGGTTTATTTTTATTATCTCATCAAATAGCGCAAAATGTTTAGAGTATTATCCGCAATTTTTAACTCAGTCAGCTTGGCAACTTCCTTTCATTAGGCCAGCTCGATTTGGTAATTCGTTTTAAATATTTTTAAAGTTGGTTATCAAAAAATTATGGACCGATCTTGTCTGAGATTTATTCAATATTGAGGTGTATCTGCTTACTAATGTACGGAGTGATGCTTCGATCGCTTTACAAGTTTTATAAGAGTCTGCCTCGCTAGAGCATTATTTTGCACGATTTTTCACTAGTTCGCTGTTATGAGAATTTTACTATGGAACTTTCAGGGATTACTGAGCATATCTTAAGCTATTAATGAAAAACATAAGACAAAAAAACTGAAAGGGTCATGTTTCCCAAAAAAAAACTGTGCTCCAAAAATTTTTAAATTTGGTAAAAACCCACAAATAGGAGGAGGAGCTCGGCCAAACACCCAAAAAGGGTGTACGCGCCAATTATATATATATATATATATATATAAAAACCCTTAACAAAAAATTTTTTTTTTATAAAATTAAATTTTTAAATTTAATTTAATAATTTTTTTAAATTTAATTTGTAATTTTTAAATGTAAACTAGTGTAAAATTATTAAACATTTGCTTGAAATATTTTTTATATGGAATTTTTTTGTTAAATTGTTTAATAATTTTATTATATTTTGGGGATGATCCCCATAACTGACAAAAAAACAATGTGTTCCAAAACTTTTTAAACTTGGTAAAACCCTTTAAAAATTTTTTTTTTTATAAAATTATATTTAAAAAAATTTAATTTTATTAAAAAAAAACCAAAAAATTTAAAACGTGTCCCAAAAATATAAACATGTTTAAAATTATTGAAAATTTGTTTCATATGTTTTTTTCTTGAAATTTCTTTGTTAAAATTTTAAATAATTAAACATTTTCTACACTTTTGGGGCATAAATGACAAAAACATGTGCTCCAAAAATTTTTAAATTTGGTAAAAACCTTCCATAAAAATTGTTTTTACTAAAATATAATAGTTATTCAATAAAATTTATTTTTAAAATTCTTTTAATTTATTTAAATTAAATTTTATTAAACAAAAAAAGTTTTTAAATTTTGTTTCCTCAAACGACAAAAAAGTATGTCCCAAAAATGTAAACATTTTTTAAATTATGAAACTTTTAAATTTGGTGTCCACAAATGACAAAAATAAATGTGTCCCAAAAATGTAAACATGTTTAAAATGATTAAAAATTTATTTAAAATGTTTTTTTTTTTTAATAAAATTTCTTTGTTTAAGTTTTTTAAACATTTTTGGGACATAAATGACAAAAACACATAACCGAAAAAATTAAAAATTTTTAAATTTGGCAAAAACCTTCACAAAATTTTTTATTTAATAAATTATAATAATTATTTAATAAAATTTTTAAATTCATTTAAATAAAAAAAAGTTTTTAAATTTGGTTTCCTCAAAGGACAAAAAAATGTATCCCAAAAATATAAAATTTTTTAAAATTATTAAAAATTTGTATAAAATTTTTTGTTAAAGTTATAAAATACACCTATAAACGTAAATAGCCTTATACTTACACTTAAAAAAATAAAAAATATTAATAAATAAGATTAAATAAAAAAAGTTTTGCTTAAGTAAAATGCAAAACCTTTGATAATTTCGAAAGTTGTATATAAAATATTAATAAATATTTTTCTAATTTTTTTTTGTTTTTTTTTTAATTTTTGTTTCTTAAAAAAATTTTGTTTGTGAAAGTTTTTAACAAATTAGAAAATGTTTAATATTTTTGGGACACGTTGTTTTTTTTTTTTTTGTCATTTGTGGGTTTTCCACATTTAATATATACTCTTACCATTTAATATATTTCAAAACTTAAATAAACTTATACTTAAAAAATAAAAGCAAATACAATTTAGTAAATAAAATTAAATAAAAGAAAACAAATGTTTAATATATTGCTCCTGAAAAACACTGGAAGTGGAGGCTTTACACAAATAACAAAGAAAATGTGTCCGAAAAATTAAAAAAATGTCACAAAAAAATTTTATTAAGAAACAAAAATTTAAAACATTAAAAAAAACTAGAATGAATAAAAAAAATGTATTAAGAAACGAACATTGGCCATACGAGGTTCGCTCGAAAAGTTGCCAGCCTTCAAAAAATGGTCTTCAGAAGGACAATGGACACAGATATAGCCAGTTCTACTGAACCGATCTTGATGAATTAAAATTTAAATGACATAGAATTGATGTCGTTACCGTGTGAACTACGATTATTGGGAGACAATTTTTTTCAGTATTTTTTTTTTACTTTTAAAGTAAAAAACAGAGGGTCAAAACAGTCTTTCATATTTGAACGTCCGCCATTTCGTCAAATTTTTGTGTTTTTTTAAAGATCGTAGTTCGCACGATAACGACGTTCATATTGAATACGAACCTTTTTGTCTTTTTGATTTCAGACACCTGTGAGTTACGGAATACGGGTCGCCAGCGACATACCTTTTATGAAAGACAACTTTTTGAAGGCTGACAACTTTTTTAATGAACCTCGTATCGCCAAAAAACAGGATAAAAAAATAAAGATCTTTTTTCGTTTCCAAAACACCAATGAGGCGAGGACCTTAAAAAAATTTTATAAAATGAAAATAAAAATTAAAAATTTGTTTGAAGATTGAAAATACTTTTTTTTTTTAATTTTAAAAATTGAAAATAAAATTTTTTTAAGTATATTTTATCTTCAAATCTCAAAATTATCAAACGTTTTTCAATATTTTTTCACTTTACTTCTTATTATACTCAAGTCAGAAAAATTTAAAACCATAACCAAAATATCTACTTGAATCACTTGACATAAAAAAAAAATTCTCAATGACTTTCTTGCAACTTGTATTTCATTGTGTAAATTTGGAGAATCTAAATTCAATATCATAATTAGCAATCGCCAAAAGTTGGATGCTTAGTTTGATTGCTGGAAACCTGAATTTTTTATCGAATCAGCCAAAACAAGAGGTAGGTATCGCATGGGTTTTAGAGCACTTAGCATTTACTAAACACGAAATGGCAAACAAATTAGCCAGTGAAGGGACGCTCTCCACATTTATAGGCTCAAACCCATTTTGTGGCCTCTCTATCCGCTTCGACTAAGAAGATCATACTGGAACAATCAAAATCAATGAGAGTTAGCTTAACTGAGGGTCTGGAGGACGTCTCAATAGCGGATCTCCCAGCTCTGCTTAGATTCGCCAAAAGCGCTGACATCCTACATGGTGTCTACTTTCAGGATTTATAGAGGTCGGTCTCCATCTATCGGTATCGCTAGGGATCAAAAGATCTATGTGTGGCTTAATGCCAACCAGGCTAACCTAACCTAACCTAAGTCGGAAAATCTAAATTCAGTAGCGCAATCAGTGATCTCAGTATCCTGTGTACACTACAAATCCATTCATTATTCCACTTACCGTATTTTGTACCACTGAGCGCCTACACAACCTGTTAGCAGTGTAAAACTGAGTGTCATTATTATTAATAACTATTTATCGATAGCTAAGTGTGCAAGTGATATATTAAGAATAAATTGATTGTCGTCAATTAGTTTGAACTATAATTTTCATACTGTAATAAAATATAAAGTAATTCCAAGTTTTTCTTATCTTCAAAGCACGCATTTTTACGAGATGATAAACTCATATCAAAGCGACTTAGTTTAGATGATTTATAAGTGCCATTAAAATTCCGTTTTAGATTAAAATTAGTGATAAAACAAGTACTACGCACATACATACGAGTATATGGGGGAGAATAAACGAAAGTACGCTCATAATACCTATAGATTTGAAAGATAAAAAGTATTTTTCGCGATTTTTATAGGTAAGGAATTTTTAAGTGAGATTTTTATTATAGTTTTATGAACCTAATTGGTCTATGCGTGACCGCTAGTCAACCAGTGCAACTCATATGATTGAATTCTTTTATTTTACGATTTTTCAGTTTCTCACTTAAATTTAGTTGAATTTTCCTTCCAACTTTATGTTGCTTTCGACATTCGTGGCAACTTCAATATCGTGGCGATCTATGTTCTACTGTTGTATACAGCCTCATTATTCACCTACTGTAATATTTTTTTAGGTACTATTTACCTTCAGCCTTATCTTCATATAAAATATAGTTTCCTCGCAACTACTTTTCTTTGCATTCATTGAATTTGCTTAGCTCAAGCAAATTCTTAAGTTCGCTTGCGGAAGCTTCATTTTGTTTACTTGCATGAATGACAGTTTATTGACTTGGTTATGCAAAAATAGCTCACTTATACGCGTATCAGAGGTCTATAAGACAAATGTGTGCCCATATATATACATATACTTACATATATAGTATATATAGTATAGTGTGTGCCAGTACTACATAATAGATAAACTATTGTGCGCTCTTCTTGGCCAAAGCGAAGTCAAACAAATTTTAACAAGTTGATTTTTTTTTAATATTTCAATTGAAATTGCAACTAAGGTAATTAAAGCTTCCGGACGCGTGCCATGGGTAAATTTACATTTTAATTTTCCAAGCACAATTCAACTCAGTGGCAGCGTCAATTAAGTAGAGTAACAGGCCGATGGTCCTAGTAGCTAGTGCCTCTTTTTTTGTAATATAGTTATTTATAATTATATTTCATTATTAATAAATAAATAAATAAAATAAATAAGTAGAGTAAAGAGAGCCAGTGCTACGCGGCGTATGTGTAACCCATTGGTGTAGATCGGAGACGGTTTGTCAAAAGTGCATTCACTTCTTATATTTTTTGCACCAACAAAAGCCATGAAAAAGCTCCTCATAAAAATATCTGCCGTTCGGAGTCGGCTTGAAACTGTAGGTCCCTCCATTTGTGAAACAACATCAAGACGCACACCTCAAATCGGAGGAGGAGCTCGGCCACACACCCAAAAAAGGGTGTACGCGCCAATTATAAAAAACATAAAAGTTATTGTAAACATAGCCGCACATAATACCTAAATTTTGTATGACTGATGATTTCATACTTGCAGTTAACTTTGAACTTTTCTTCTATACTACACATCCGTTTAGTTCACTTTGGCATCGGCAGAGTAAAGACAACATTTAACAGAGATTTCTCTGAACATACCCCTGCTGTGAATTTCATATGAAAATAGCTTTTAGCTCTCATTACTGTTAATTTTTAAATTACTTCAAAGTCATGCCCCAGTCACGCAGGGATCAAATAAATATATCAAATATTCATGTTTTTTTTTATTTAAGAATTTTCATTTTCAAAAATGAGAAAAGTTGCAAATGGCGAAAAATTAATTGTAGATTATTTTTTATCACTTGTAAAATTGGAAAAAAATTGTTTCACAAAGCTTTAACAAAAAAAAAATTTTTTCACAAAAATTTTAACAAAAAACCATTTAATAAAAAAAAATATTTTTTCAAAAAAATTTGTAACATAAAAATATTTTATTTACAAAAATTTTTAACAAAAAAAATATTTTTCACAAAAATTTTTAGCAAAATATATGATTTATTCCCGAAAAATATAGTGTGAAAACAGACAGAAAAAAATTTTTAAAGGAGTACGTTTCATTAAAAAAAAATTATAAATATCTGATGCCATGTTGTTTTTTTTTTATTTAAGAACTTTCATTTTCAAAAATGAGAAATATAGCACATGACGAAAATATGATTGTTAATTATTTTTTAACTGCATACACTTTTCATTTGTAAAAATTGGAAAACATTTTTTTTTTTTCACAAAAATGTTTAAAAAAAGAAAAAAACAAAAAATATGATATTTTCCCGAAAAATATAATGTGGAAATTGACAGAAAGAAAAATTAAGGAGCATATTTTATTTAAAAAACAAATTATAAAAATCTCGAAATGAAGCGAAGATATTCCTCTTAAAAAAACTATATACCCCCATTTTTATTATTGAATAAAACTAAAAATTCATGAAAACATAATTGCTGATTATTTTTTAAGTGCATACACTTCTCATACAAAATTAAAAAAAATGTTTTACAAAAAAAAATTTACTCACAAATATTTTTAAAAATAAAAAAAACTTTTTTCGCAAAAATTTTTAAGAATAAATATGGTTTTTTCATATGGTTTTTTTTCGGGACATGGCCACTTTAGTAAGCCTTAAACAACAAATTCGAACTAACTTTTGCAAATCCTGCGAGTGCTTTATTACCGGAAGGCTATTCTTTCAGAAATTATGTATAGCCACAAAGTCCGTGCTGGCTTGAGTGGCCATAAAAGTGTTGCACAGTGGATGCGAAATATCAGTGAAGAGTTGTAAAAAACAAAAATAGTGCATTTAATGTGTATTTGAAGTGAGCTGATCCCCTATAGAGGCATATGTATGTACATAGATACGCTTAGGCTTAAGCATGTCCGCCTGCCAGTGTTAAATACAAATTTTGCTATTCACTTTAAAGATTAGCCATTTTAAAACGCGTTCTTTATAAGCCAAGTGTCAACAGCTTTGTTTATTGCCCACTCAATGTTACTGTGCTACTGCGCGTTGTTTGCATTGCATATCTTGTTTTTTAAATTTTGCTCTTTTGCTACTCTTGATTGCAATTTTTGGGCCCAAACATGCATGTCATGGGCAGATTAGGGTTGTCCACGAAGAGCACTGAAGTACTGAAATTGGTAAAAGAAATTTTGCATATTTTTTATTTAAAAAACGGTAGACATTTAATGGTGCTGCAAGGCTCATGCAGTTTTTCCAAATTTTTTTTTAGGTAAGTAGGGAAAAAGTTGAGTTTTTTTGCAAACTGTCGCTAGGTAAAAGTTAATAAAAATAATAAAAAAATTATTAAAAATGTATATTTTTTTATTGGGAAAGTCGTATATATCACCAGAAATAAATCACCTCTGAAATTTGAATAATTGTTTTTTTTTTTTGTTTTTTGTATGTTAACTACTTTTTGCAGGGCTGCATATTAACCTCTTGCGCTGTAAAAGTGTGCAATGCACGTCAACTTTTTATTTACTATAAACTGGCAATTACGTGCAATTTACCTCTGTAAAAAAGCATGTTGAAAGGCAAAACGAATTCGAAATTTTAGGACATTGCAGAGGAAATTCTACAAAATATATATTAACATTCCCTATATACCCAATGCGTGGAAGCATTTCTTTATTAATATAATTAGACAATTTCCAAATTATCTGCTGTATCTAAGTTTTTGAATGTGTTGTTAAATTAAACGTCTAATTAGTCCTAGACAGCATGGTTTTGTAGTTGCAAGACCCACATTATCTAATTTATCCGTTTTTCTGAAGATTATCACGCAGGCTTCCAGCATGGTTTCCAAACTGACGCGATATGCGCGGATTTCTCTAAAGCTTTTGATAAATCTCACATATGATTTTCGTATTGTAACTTAATGGGCATGTTTCGGTTTTTATTCTACTTTCCTTGATTGGATTCGCTCCGATTTAATAAAGAGATGCAGTAGTACACTTATCGATGGAGTTTCTTCGAGACAGTTCATCGCCACCTTTGGTGTACCTCAGGGTAATATTTTAGGACCTTTGTTATTTGCTTTTTTTATTAATGATATTTGTTCGTGTTTTTCCTTTCTCTAATTTTCTTCTCTATGTTGATGATCTAAAAGTGTATGCTGAAGTAAAAAATTCTAGTGATTCTGCCGTTCTTCAGTCTGATTTGAATATATATTTTCCTGGTGCCTTACGAAGCGTCTATTTCTTAATATTGAAAATGTCATAAAATCACATTTTCTAAGCTTGAATACCCCCTTAAAAGCTCTTATCATATCAATTATACATATCTTGCTTCGTTCGATGTTATAAAAGATTTAGGGGTTTTCTTTGAAAAAAAGCTTAATTTTATCACTCACTTAAATTATGCCGCTTCCAATTCACTTGCTATGCTCGCTTTTGTTAGACGTCATTTATAGCACTTCACTAACTCACATACTTCTAAGATATTACACTAGATTGTGCTGCTTTTATTTGGAGACCTTATCATGCAGTCCGTATCGAGTGGAGAGGATTCAAAAAATGTTTGTGTGTTTCGCACTACATTCACTCAATTTCTCAGACCCGAAACCATCATACGAGTCCCGCCGTCTCTTTCCATTAAGTGTCAGAAGTACTTTTCAGGCAGTATCATTTATCTTTGATCTCATTAATGGCAAAATTGACTGCCCGGTCTTTCTAGAAGGAATTTAAAGGGTGGTTAATTGTCAAGGGCCGATGTTGTTTTCCTGCATTTCATTTGAGATTTTTCAATTTTAGACTAACTCTATTTGAACCATAGAAAGATATATAATCTAGCAACGCGTTAAAGTTATTCAGGCTTATTATGAAAACGGGTGTTCAAATCAAAATGCATATCGCGCACTTCGTGATTTTTTCGGTCAATTTAATTAATTTAATTTTCATCTCAGTGGATTCGTCAATAAGTAGAATTGCCGCATTTGGGCGAATGATAATCCGAGAGTGATTGCCGTAAAACCAATGCACCAACAAAGAGTGACTGTTTGGTGCGGTTTATGGGCCGGCGGCATCATTGGAGCGTATTTTTTCCAAAACGAGGCCGGTCAGGCAGTTACTGTGAATAGTGTTCGCTATCGTGAGATGATAACGAACTTTTTATGGCCCAAATTGGAAGATATAGATGTGGACTATATGTGGTTTCAACAGGACGGTGCCACTTGTCACACAGCTAACGAAACAATGGCTCTTTTGCGCGAAAAATTTAATGGCCAAATAATCTCACGTCGCGGCGATGTCAATTGGCCGTCAAGATCATGTGATTTGACACCGTTGGACTTCTTTCTTTGGAGTTATTTGAAAGAAAAGGTGTACATCGATAAGCCAGCAACAATTCAAGAACTAAAGGATGAGACAATTCGCCACATTAACGGCATAGAACCTCAATTATGCCTCAGCGTCAACGAAAATTTGGACCATCGGATGGAGGTATGCCGCCGAGGCCGCGGCGGTCATTTGGCCAATATTTTGTTCCATACGTAATTGAGCTATACCAGTATTATCATAGTAAAGAGAAATGATAATAATTTTATAAAAAAATTGTAATTTA
Source organism: Anastrepha obliqua (assembly GCF_027943255.1). Taxonomy (NCBI): domain Eukaryota; kingdom Metazoa; phylum Arthropoda; class Insecta; order Diptera; family Tephritidae; genus Anastrepha; species Anastrepha obliqua. The sequence continues at coordinate 106,677,559 of NC_072894.1, read as the reverse complement.
TTCAAAATCAACACCGGCCCTTAAAACTTAACCACCCTTTAGTTTAATGTTCCTTGGAGAAATTTTCGCCATTGCAAGATTTTTCGCATTCGCTTTAGTAGGACATCCTACAGTCAGTGATGGTAAATGGTTTTTTGAAAAATCCCTACAGAGCCCAAAAAAATTCCCTACTTTACCCCACGCTTACAACAAATTTTCCCTACGAAATTCCCTACATTTTTTTCTCCTGTGTTTACACTATAATGAGGCAATTGCAACGTCAAAATTGAATTGTTTGCTTAAGATTTTTTAAAAATTCCGTACAGAGCTTCTGCAGTGCAATCAGTTCTTATTGGAATTAGATCCATCAGCTTAACCACAAGCCGCTCGCTTTCCTCGTCGAAAAATCTCACCATGAGACACATATGCTTATTGAGTGCGATGTCTGTGCTCTCTTCGATCATTATGGAAAATTTGTTTACTTTTAATTTTTTAACTAAATTGTCTTTTTCTTCTTTTGCCAATTCATTTTTTATTATGCTGATGCGCAACATTATGCTCAGCGAAATTTCGAAATTTCTGGAGCCATTTGGTTTACTCGCCTTTTCTAAAAAAAGAGGTTGTCTGCAAAGTCGGTTTACTGACGATAGTTTAACGTGATAACGTCATAAGAAAATACTGATTGAATGGTTGCATTTTTCAAAAGAAAATTTTAATTTTATTTGTTTGATACATATTTTGTATGGATATAGAGAATGAGTTAACATTAACATAACATATACTTTAACATAACATAACATAACATAACATAACATAACATGACATAACACAACACAACACAACACAACACAACACAACACAACACAACACAACACAACACAACACAACACAACACAACACAACACAACACAACACAACACAACACAACACAACACAACACAACACAACACAACACAACACAACACAACACAACACAACACAACACAACACAACACAACACAACACAACACAACACAACACAACACAACACAACACAACACAACACAACACAACACAACACATAACATAACATAACATAACATAACATAACATAACATAACATAACATAACATAACATAACATAACATAACATAACATAACATAACATAACATAACATAACATAACATAACATAACATAACATAACATAACATAACATAACATAACATAACATAACATAACATAACATAACATAACATAACATAACATAACATAACATAACATAACATAACATAACATAACATAACATAACATAACATAACATAACATAACATAACATAACAAAACATAACATAACATAACATAACATAACATAACATAACATAACATAACATAACATAACATAACATAACATAACATAACATAACATAACATAACATAACATAACATAACATAACATAACATAACATAACACAACATAACATAACATAACATAACAAATTACCCCGTATTAAAGCACTTATCAACAGCTTTCATTTGATACCCATATTGTACATACACAACCAAAGGTTACCCGGGTCCACGTTTTGACCTATATCTCGAGACCCCAGTCACGGAGCGGCATGAAAAATATTCTGTACTAAAGCATTCAGCAACAGCTTTCATTTGATACCCATATTGTACATACACGTCCGAAGGTTACCCGGGTCCACGTTTTGACCTATATCTTGAGACCCTATCTACCAATAGGTATTCAAACTATGCGGAAGTCATCTTCAATACCTCCTTAACAATGTGTGTAAGTTTGGTTTAATTCGGTTCAAAGTCACGGTGGGTCCACGTTTTGGCATATATTTCGAGACCCTAGTCATCAATAGGTATGAAAATTACCCCGTATTAAAGCACTTATCAACAGCTTTCATTTGATATCCATATTGTACATACACATTCGAAGGTTACCCGGGTCCACGTTTTGACCTATATCTCGAGCCCTATTTCGAAAATAAAATATAATCCATGTTACTCGTGATGTAGCTTTCGAATGGTGAAAGAGTTTTTAAAATCGGTCCAGTAGTTTTTGAGCCTATTCATTACAACCAAACAAACAAAGTTTTCCTCTTTATAATATTAGTATAGATATGGTAAATATTACCATACATTTTTTCCTTCATATATAATAAAAAAATTAATAATAATAACATTAAAACAACAGGTATTATTAACAAACTTGGTTTTATTTTAAATTCTTCAAGAAGGCATATGCAAATACAAATACGTGAATTTATATATGTACATATGCGCATATACATACATATATACGCTCACTTGAGTAGGGGAGAGCAAGATGTCGAACGTTGCCGTTCGTTTGCTTTGTTTGCTTTGTCATTCCTTCCGCGCTTTCGCTTGCAGTTCATTCAATGCAATGAGCAAGGTAACACTAATATGAGCAAGGTAACACTAATGAGCAAGGTAACACTAAAGAGCAAGGTAACACTAATATGAGCAAGGTAACACTAATGAGCAAGGTAACACTAAAGAGCAAGGTAACACTAATGAGCAAGGTAACACTAAAGAGCAAGGTAACACTAATATGAGCAAGGTAACACTACTGAGCAAGGTAACACTAATGAGCAAGGTAACACTAAAGAGCAAGGTAACACTAATATGAGCAAGGTAACACTAATGAGCAAGGTAACACTAAAGAGCAAGGTAACACTAATGAGCAAGGTAACACTAAAGAGCAAGGTAACACTAATATGAGCAAGGTAACACTACTGAGCAAGGTAACACTAAAGAGCAAGGTAACACTAATATGAGCAAGGTAACACTAATATGAGCAAGGTAACACTAATATGAGCAAGGTAACACTAATATGAGCAAGGTAACTACATATGAACAGTAATGAGCAAGGTAACGACACATTTTTTCGTGCGTGCAGCCTGTTAAATCGAATTATAAGACGTTATCACGTCAAAAAGCTGTTTATTTTAGTTGTCTTTTTAATTGCCTTGGTATTTTTTGGAGCATTTTTGTTTCGGCGTGCTTCTGTAAATCAGACTTGCCACAGCTCAAAACTTTGTCGCACGCAGTGCATTTGCATTTGAATGGATCGTTAGCCACAGCTTCAAACTATCCACTAAAATTTCGTCGTCAAGCCACTTATTATTGAACTTTTGTTTCCGATACTTGCATTGTTTTTCCTGGTGTTCCTCCGAAGAGTCAGTCGAAGAGCTCATTTCTGTAAAATATATGCATTTTAAATATAAAAAAAGCTAAAACTAAAATAATTGCAAACTTACTTCAAAAGTGAAAAGCACCAGAAAACGTGGGACAACTAACAATTTTCGCGCAAAGAAAAAATCGTGCTAGCGTTAACGAAGTAAAAAAAGGCAATGCTGCCGTATTAACGCTTTTAAAAGTATGCAGCCATAAGGAAAAGAAGTCTGGCATGAAATCTTACTGCGGATTTTTATTTTAAATGAACTTTTTTAATTTTACCACGTTATTTTAAAATTGTTTCTGTCCTTCTTGAAAATTCCCTACATTTACAGAATTTAAAAAAATCTGTCCTTCTTTTCCCTACACCCAAATTTTTCGACAAAAATCCCTACATGTAGGGAATTTTCCCTACATTTACCATCACTGCCTACAGTGCCAATTTGCCACTCGTTAGAACGTTGTAGGACCTTAATTATCTCTCAACCCTTTTGAAGTTAGACCTTTCTAGGGCCAAACAAATGTTTCAAATGCAATTAAAAACTTACTTTCTATGTAATAAATCAAAATAATACCTAGTATAGGTATATTTACTATTTTAGTTTCATAATTATTAATTTCGTTAAAATTCAATTGTAACTTTTATATATTTTTAGCAATTTAATGGTTTCTTATGTTGATAATCTAATTTTACTAAACTTTTTTATTATTCAATATTGTAAATTTTTATTTTAGTTCTGAATTTTTATACCTTAAATGTCTGTTCTGAGTGTTGTTAAACATTAATGAATAAATAAATAACACAGTATTGCGTTTGCAGGCAAAACAGAGCGGAAATTTCCCAAGAATAATTTCTCCTACACAAAGTAAAGCCTCCACGAAGACGTCAGGTATGCGCGAAACTGAATAAACGCAGTAAAACTGTTGTTTGATTTGAAATATTATACGAGTATATCTCGGCCACCCTACCCGAATGGGCTGGTGCGTGACTACCATCCGTAATCAAGAGAGAACGTCGGTTCGAATCTCGGTGCAACATCAAAATGAAGAAAAAGTTTTTTCTAATAGGAGTCGCTCCTCGGCAGGTAATGGCAAACCTTCGGTGTATTCTGTCATGAAAAAGCTTCTCAAAAAAAATATCTGCTGTTGGTAGTCGGCTTGAAACAGTAGGTCCCTCCATTTGTGGAACAACACTCTGCTCTAAGCTCTTTACGATCAGTAAACGTTTCATAAAATCAAAACATGATTTTCTCTCACCTAAACCTTTTATTTTTAGCGAAAAATTACGGCACACATTACCAGTAGATGAGTAATTTCGGCCTAAACGTTTCAAATTTGAATGTTTCGCAGCGATATTAGAATTTGTATTATACTTACATACCCGTATACATACACATGTACATATATACGCTCGTAAATTAGAATATTTTTTTGCGGCATTTTCAAGTTCAGTTTGGTACGTGAGTGTGTGTGTATGCATGTGCAAGTACGAGCCAAATGGCCGTTGAAGGTAAGTCAAGCATCGCTTACAGTTCAAAAGCGAACTGAGCTGAATATTTAATGAGTTTTTGTACTGTTTCACTCTCCCACCTCATGCGAAAGTCAACACAAGTCAATAATAATTTTAGTGAGAAATGTTATATTTATTTGAACTTTGCGATTTTCGTGAAATAAATGAAAATAAATTACGCTTACGCGAATGAGAAAGTAAACATTTTTTAAGCAGTCGGCATGTAGAATCGAATAACCCAAGTTCAACTCAAACATTTTAATTTGATTAATCGTAATGCCGCTATATATAGTACATCGATCTTTGGTAATGTAATCGGCAGGAGCACTAAAACGAACAATCGCCACATGCAGCGCGGTGAGACTCAGAAACATAGGAAGCTGGTGAACAAGATCGTACGATCACAGCAAGATTCTCTTACAGGGGCCCTGACTACTCAAAGCAAATCAGACTTCTTAATCCCTGACCTTAACTTCAAGAAAGAATTTACGATACGTTTTCCAAAGAGAGCCAAAAAATTGCGGAAAGGGAAGGTGATTGGTAGATTCGACATTGAAATGTACGCTGGTGGTTCCAAGATTAACTGTGATGTAGGAGCTGACCTCTATTCGAACCCGCTCAACTTATCCAAATCAATTCGACTAGCTGGCTATGCCAGCGTTTTCCAGACAGAACTATTAGCAATAGTGGCTAATTTTTCAGACAGTCAAGCTGCTATAAAGACCTTAGATTCCAATTCCATTTCATCCAAACTAGTTTTACAGTGTTTTTACAATTCAAAAACCATCCGACAAGGCAAAGAAGAACTTAATGCTTTAGAGCGCACGACTGACATTACTCTTACCTGGGTAGCTGGTCATAAGGATATAAGAGGAAATGAGAAAGCTGATGAATTGGCAAGGCAGGGGGCATCCTATAACGAATCCAGAGCGGTAGAAATAATGGGGACAGCCAGGCGGTTGCAAAAGGAAGATCTTTTCGTTATTCCAAAAGCAGTCAGTTGACAAATGGACTAACACGAATAACTGCAAAATAACTAAATAAACATGACCCAATTTCAACAAGTCCCGAATAGATTAGTTGCTAAGAAAGCGACGAGCAGACATATTCAAAATTACGCCAACAATAGCACAATAGCTGGCCACTAGTCCTTGGGAGACCTTACCAGGAAGACGGGATGACACGAACGACAGATGCAGAAGTTACAATCAAGAAGAATCTAAGGAAACAGTCTTTCATTATCTGTATGAGTGCCCAAGTCTGGATGCTCGGGGAATTCTCGATGGTTAACTTGAAAGAAATTGCAGAAAAGAAAATTGACGACATATGTAAATTCATAGTCAAATCAAGATGGTTCGACTAATAAAAAGCAATGGTTCTACTAATGGTGCATCAAAATGACATCTTTTGTGCAAATTGGGTATGGGCTGTGTCACTCACATAACACCACCATCACCCTCTGGGTGGCTTCCGATCACTTGTTTGTGTGCGAGCTAATGTGAGAAGGTGAAACAGTGAGACAATCCATTTCATTGCCTGCGCTATTTACGTTTCATTTTTGTCTATTGGCATTTTGTACGTCACTAAAGCTTTGCACATAAATAAATTAAATTGACTGTATCTGTAATTATGAGTGATTATCGGGGTATTATGACATTTCCTTGAATAAATTTGTTTGAAATGTCAATGCTCGAAACTTAATTGATTGAGTTTGAGTTTTTATGTTATATGTAAGAGGTAAATAATACCCAATAATAAAATAAAAAATAAAAATAGTAATGAAAAAATAGAATAACACAATAGATGAAAAGATGCAAAGATGGTCTGAAATGGCTGTCCACGGCGTATATCGAAAAGACGTGCTGGGCCCACATGTCGACCAAAAATTGTCGCACTTATGGCTTACCAACAGGTCGATATTTGCCGAAACGGAGGGTACCATTTTCGCCATACAAGATGGTGTGATTCCAACTAGAAATTACCTTAAATATGTAATGCGAGATCCAAAGGCAGCTGCAGACAGATGTCGAAGATGCAATAGTCGGAGTGAGACATTAGACTACGTGCTACCGGGATGCACCACACTGGCAAACTCTATGTACCTGAAGCGACATAATGACATCGCGAAAATACTCCATCTAAAACTGACGCGGATGTACAACTTCAATCCAAGCAAAATTCCGTACTTCAGATACACCCCAGAACCTGTTCAAGAAGACTCCAACTATCTTCTATATGACCGAACAATTTTAACAAATGCCACAAGAGACCACAATAGGCCAGATATTTTCCTTATTGATAAATCTCAAACGACTGGTTATATATGTACGTATAGTTGATATTGCTGTTCCTCTAAACAAAAAAATGCAAAAAACATATGCGGAAAAAATATCGAAATATTCTGACTTAGGCATTGATGTCAAAGGCCAGTGGAAGCTAAGGAAGGTGCACATTCTTGTTAATAAAATTGTTAACTATTTTATATAATATTTATATACTGTGTGCAAAAAGTAAGGTGAATTTATTTGTCAAACTTCGCGGGATTAAAACTTCGCTCTTGTTATTTTTTTCATGAGTTTGCAGCACTGTTAATAACATCTGGGCCAACTTTCATGTGAATGTCATTATCAGTAATATATTTACGCTGGTGTTTACCAAACGACCAAGAGTGCATTTTTCGATTTTTACAATGTCTGATTTGATTGAGCAGAGAAGGGCCATCAAATTTTTTTTGCGGAATGAAATTTCGGCTGCGGGAACGTTTAGCATGTTGCAGAAGGCATTTGGTTATTCGACCATGTCGCAAAATGTTTATAAGTGGTACAAAGACTTCAAAGAGGGTCGAGAACGTGTTGATGACTTGGAGCGCTCCGGACGACCATCGACGTCAACAGATGACCAACACGTCAATAAAGTGAAGGAGTTAGTGCTCAAAAATCGTCGGTTGACTGTTAAAGACCTTACTGATATGATCGGAATATCAGAAGGATCTGTGAAAACCATTTTGAAAGACCATTTGGGCTTACGAAAAGTTAAATCTCGTTTGGTACCGAAAACTCTCAATTTCTTGGAAAAAAGTCGTCGCGTTGATGTGTGTGAAACAATGCTTTCAGACTATCAGGGCAAGCTCAAATGCATCATTACGGGAGATGAGACTTGGATTTATGCTTACGACCCTGAAACAACCGACCAATCAAGCGAATATCGTGCTAAAGGCGAGGCCAGACCGAAAAGAGCACGTCAAAGTCGTTCAAAAATAAAGGTCATGATGACAGTCTTTTTCGATTTTCGTGGTGTAGTGCACTATGAATTCCTTCTACCTGGCCAAATTGTTAATAAGGAATATTATTTGAGCATTATGCTTCGTTTACGTGAAGCAATTCGTCTAAAAAGACCAGAATTATGGGCCAGCAACTCTTGGTTTTTGCATCACGATAATGCACCGTTTCACACTGCACTCGTTCTTCGTGACCATTTCGGCAAAAATTCCACGCATATCGTTCCGCAACCACCGTATTCGCCTAATTTGGCTACGTGTGACTTCTGGCTATTACCAAAACTCAAGAGACCACTCCGGGGAACGCGTTTCGAGTCGATTCAGAAGATAAAAGCTGAATCGAAGAAGGTGCTGATGGCTATACCGGAGATGGACTATTTGGCATGTTTCGGGGATTGGAAAAATCGTTGGAATAAGTGTATTTCATCGAGAGGGGATTATTTTGAAGGGGATGAAATTGATTTACAAGAATAAATAAAGATTTTTCATTTTACAACCAAATTCACCTTACTTTTTGCCCACATATATTTAATTGTAATCTTTGTACCTGTTATAAATTATTGGCTTGCAGCAAAGCTGGCGCCAATTAATGTAAATCACTCCTTTCTTGTGATACAATAAAAAAACAAAAATAAAAATAAAAAAAATAAAATAAATACATAAATACCTAGAATCGATATGTTACAATATTTTAATGCACGAAAGTGAAATTGTGCAAAAGAAGCCCGCAACGGAATAAATGCCGAGTTGTAAAAATAAGCTGAACAGGCGTACAAATAATGTTGCCGCGACGTTAAAAAAATGCATAGTAAAAAAAATAATGAAATGTACCACTTATTTTTTTTTTTTTTTGAGCAACAAAGTATACAATTTTCGAACAATAAATAACATAGATATATAATATTTACCAACAAGAATAGTTAAAAGAAAAATATTCATCATTATTTTGTGAATTAATGAATTAGTTGCAATAAAAACTTTAAGCGCAACTACTGGATTTTTGTGCTGTTACACTTGTGCTGGCATACAGAAACAGATAACAGTATGTGGCCATGTTAAATGTCGATGTGCAGACCAGAAGCCAACCATGCTGTACATCGGCCCTCTTGAGCCTACTCATTCTTGGTCGACTCTGTTAAATGCCGATCTGCAACGCAGAAACCAAATAAGCTGTACATCATCCCTCTTGAGCCTGCTCATTGTTGCTCGGTTAGTTTTAGTTACTGTTACCTGTTACATAATAACGAAGAATTTAAATGTTAAACTTCGCTAAGCTGAGGTGGTTGACTGTTAGTGCCTTTATTACAACAACAAAAAATATATAGTATGTATAATAACATATGCTGAATAAAATTCAAGGGGAATCGTTATTAATACTAGGTATTGCCCGCATTTGAGTTTCTGCATAGCAAAACAATTGATTTTTTTAGCAGAAATTTGCATAGGTACTGAAGAACAAAAACAATTTGCAAGTTTCGTTGTTTTTTTAATTGTTTTTTGTTTTGTTTTTAATTGTACAGTCACAGCCAAATCTCAATTGATTTGTTGTAGCTTCCTCATTGGCATCAAAAACTATTATTATTGCCTATCACATAATAGATTGAACGTAAAAAGTGCTATTGCTTACGTATTACGAGTACAACAATAGGTAAATAATTTGTGAAAATCACATGTCAATTAAGGTATTCAATTTGTGAATTTACATACATATGTATGTATTCGATTTGATTTCCTTGTTGGTAAACTTTTTTGTCAACAACTTTTTGTTTTTAAACTATAAATAATTAGAACTCGGTCATATAACAACACACATATACACGTACATATGCATATGTATGTATGTGTGTGTTTGAGAAATTATAAAAAAATAGCCAAGAACTATTTTGGTTTCTCAACATGCAGTTACTCGTATGTATACAAATATATAGGTAAATTTTGGATGCTCATATAAAAGAAAAATTACTAAAAATTACAGTAAAATCATGTGTTAATGAGCAATTTACTTGGCATATTGAACAAGTTTTATTTTAAAACTGCATAGAGAACTAAGCCGCTGTGGGGCTTTGCCATGGATGAGATTATGAAAACATTTGTATTGAACAGATTATAATTACAAAAATATATTTGCCATGGGGGGAATTAAAAAAATCGTTGCGCGCAGTACCTATACCATACGAAGGGGGTTCAATAAGTACCCGTGTTACAAAAGAAGACGCCAATTTTTAATCAGCTGGAGTTCCGCAAGAAAGCGTTATTGGACCACTGTTATATGTTTTAGTCACCGCATACATACCACCTACTGACGAAACTAATTGATCAATTGCTACCTTCGCAGACGATACGATACTACAGGCAACGGACAAAAACTTGACTATCGCTACTGAAAAACTGCAGCGATACACAAACGCAGTTAAGAAATGATTCGATAAGTGGTGCCTAAAAATAAATGAAGACAAAACCGTACAGGTTACAAACAAAATTTACTGCAGTTCCAATTAAAATAAATGGCAAAGCATTTAAAATAAAACCAACTACTAAATACCTGGGAATTCATTTGGATTCGAAACTAAATTGGAATCACCACATAAAGCAAAAAATCAAACAAATAAAAGAAAAAATTCGACATCTTCATTGCTTAGTCAGCACAAAATCCAGACTTACTATACAGAACAAGTTGTTAGTCTACAAAACTATGATTAAACCAATCTGGTTATATGGACTACAGATGTGGGGAACGGCTAAAAAGTCTCATATAGTAAAAATTCAACGAAAACAATTGAAGATTCTTCGAATTTTGACCATGTCTGGCAGGTACACGCAAAATGATGACATCCACAGGACTTTTACTATAGCAACAGTAGACGAAGAAACCAAAAAATAGCAAGAAGGCTCTTTGAAAAAATACACGAGCACAATAATGAAAAAATCAACAAACTTCTGGAAAGGGGGAAAACATAAAAAGACGTCTAGACGATCTCGACCAAGCGACTTAATGAATGCTAGAAAAAATAAATATGTAAAAATAGTTAAATTGTTGTTATATTGAATATTATTTAATTGTATATTAGTTCGTTTATTTTTTTTTGCTTCTGCACTGGTCATTAACGATGTATGTACATTCGCCAAATTGTTAAAAAATATACTTTATGTCAATGGGCAGATGTATAAAATTAAGGGGAACAAAAAAAAAAAAAAACAAACAAAAAAAAATTATGCGGCGCTATTTAAAATAATTTGCATGAATTAAAAAAGTATTGCAATATCTTCAAAATATTTTGGTTGTCTGTAATAAAAAACATTAATGTCGAATTTTTTTTTTCGAAAATATTAATTTGACCCTATTCTTTAGGTTAGGTTAGGTTAGGTTATGGTGGTAGTCGGTCTGCACGACCAACTCACTTAGACCTTACAGGTCCGATGTTACACCACTGTGCTGCACGGGAACCCCATTTACTTTCCTTCGTGGAACCATTTTCTGGCTCTCATGAAACGTAGTATTGATGCCAACCCCACGCGAGACAGTTCTGTACGAGAACTAAAAAAGTATTTACCTAGACAACCTGCTCTGATTTTAGCTAGGGCTGGACAATTGCAAAAGAAGTGCTCGACTGTTTCTTCCTTTTCCTCATCTCTGCAACTTCTGCAATATTCATGGGAGAAAACTCCTAGTCTCGAGGAATGCCTGCCAAATAGCCAATGACCGGTTAAACAAGCCACGACCTTCGAGATATTGTCTCTTGAGAGACTAAGAAATTCCTTTGTTATTTTCTTATTTATTTGCGGCCATAGTAGCCTAGCTGTTAGATACGTATCTTCATTTCTCCATGACCTATTGGCCTCTTCGATAATGTGGTTTTTTATTATTAGTTTACTCGTGGCCATAGGTATCCCAATGGTACTTTTATCACTGATCAGTTGGAGAGCAGTACCTTTTCTGGCTAGCTCATCAGCTTTACAGTTTCCCTCAATATCTCTATGTCCCGGAACCCAAATAAGGCTGACCTTGAATACGTCACTAAATGATTTAGAGCTGCCCGGCATTCCTGTGCAACCTTCGATCTTATTATAGTAAATCCGCATTCACACTCTATTCTTTATTCAGCTAAAAAATGAGTTTCATGAAAGGAAAAAATGTTGGAATATCTTCAAAATGTTTCGGTAGTTTATAATAAAAAAAATTGATGTCGAATAAAAAAAAATTAATGTTGCTTTTTTTCGAAAACATTATATTAATTTAACTCTATTTTTATTCAGCTTAAAAATTATTTTCATGAATTAAAAAATTATGGGATGCTCTTTAAACTAATTTTGGTTGTCTATAACAAAAAAAAATATAGTATTGTCTATAATAAAAAAAATTAATGTCGAATCAAAAAAATTCTTGTCGCAGTTTTTTTTCGAAAATATTACTTTGATTCTATTTTTTTCAGCTCAAAAATTATTTTCATGAATTAACAAAATATTGGAAAATCTTCAAACTATTTTGGTTGTCTATAATAAAAAAAAAATTAATGTCGAATAAAAAAAATAAATGTCGCAGTTTTTTTTCGAAAATATTACTTTGACTCTATTTTTATTCAGCTTAAAAATGATTTTCATGAATTAAAAAATTATGGGGCGCTCTTTAAAATAATTTAGTTGTCTATAAAAGAAAATGATACTATAAACATTGCAGTTTTTTTATTTCGATTAACTAATATTAGATCTTTTCTTTATTTAACACAAAACTGATTTGCATGAAAAAATTGCAAAAAACTTTGAAAATAATTTTAATCGTTTATAACTGTGAAGACAAAAACAAAAATTATTTCTATCGCTGGCTTTTTTATTTACCTCCATAATATTAGTTCTAAGCTTTATTTAACATAAAAATTGTCTCCATGAATTGAAAAGTTATGGATACTGTTTGAAAATAATTTGAGTTACCTATAACTTGGTATAAAATCAAAACCAAAAAAAAATATTTCTGTTTCATACAATTTTTTAGTTCTCTAATATACTATGTATATTATTATATATTTTTTACATTCTATAATTTATTTTCTTAAAAATTACATTTACATTTATTTTTGCGAATTGCAAATTATTTTAGTTGCATATAACTTCCATTCTTTATTTAACTTACCACCGAAAGCAACTTTAATACTGGAGTTTATTTGCGCTGTTAAACTAAGTCTTTTTTGTTAGATTCTACCGTTAAATTTATGAAATTCGCTTTATAAAAGTTTTGAATACATTTTAAAAGTTTTATTTAAAGTTATTCAAAAAATATATTATTTATAATTTTCCTTTTTTTGTTTTGAAAATTTATTCTATTTAATAGTAAACAATCAACTTTCCGCACGCGCTGCTATTCTAACACTTTACGTATTCTTCCCTTTAACTTTACGCTGCTAAATTTAAAAATCACTTAGTGAAAAAATCACTAATCACTTAGTGGGAGTACTAGCAGTTACTCAATGCTTTGAAAATTCTAAGCGTTTTGCGTGTAGCGCAAACTGCTTGCCGCCAGCAACTGAATCCGCCGCCAAAAACGTGAATCGAAATCGCACACAATGAGTGATTACACGTAAAAAAGTGAAATACATAAAAATACAATAAAAAAAAAAACGGCTGCAGCTCAATCTACAAATGAGCTATAAAACAATAAAGATTGAAGCAAAAAAAAATACCCAAAAACAACAACGAAAAAGAACTTGTCTTTACTTCGCTTTGCCGCCTTGACATCTCATCGTGTTCTGTGTCGATCCGCATGGATCGAGCGCCCTTTTCTCCTCTACAACACTTGTGCTAATTTGCTCCTTTGTTTTGTTTGTATTTGCTGTGACGACCCACATTAAAAATGTGCACATGCAAGTTAGTCAACAGCCGAGCACGAAATCGGGAGAAAATTAAAATGAAACAAAAACAATTTTAAAGAATATATAAAATTCAAAACACCAAAAACGTGAGGCAATCAGCCGATCAATTTTAATATGTATTTTTATGCTCTCACTGACTATCGATCTCGGCTCTTCGTCAGCCGACTGCAATAAATGCAGTAGTTGCTTTTTGCTTTTGTTGTTGTATATGCAGTGCTTCATCATTGACGCTGATTGGCTATGCTGGCTGCCGTTTTGGGGGCCAAACTTTTGGTTTGAAAACAAAATAAGTAATGTTGTTGGTACAAAAACGACTTTAAATATAACGACGACGCGCTCAAGCCTCTCAAATTTGAAACTTGTTTGCCATTATATAAGTTTGTCGGCATTTTTGTACATGCACATTATTAAGCAAAGCCAAAGGCTATTATGAGTGTGCGTTTGCGAGTACATTCAAGTATTGAAGAGTAGTTGCGTTTGAGTCGAATGTATATCGGTATAGGTTTTTGGCTGGTGTTCACCACATTTCATGGCTACCGTAATTATATGGAATCACGTGTTTAGTTTTTGATAGCAAGGCCTTTAAATGCTTGTTTTTTTTTTTTCTTACTCATTTTCAACATTGTATACAGCGTTCAGAACCTTTGAGTAGTGACTTGAAGCATTGAGTAAGTAATTACTTATTGAAGTTAAATGAAGTTCATTGAGTTCATTGACTCCGAAAATATACGGAAAATTGGTTGGTGAGAGTAATTCGACTACTTCAACATGGTTGAACCGAAAATAGTGTTAGATTAGTTGCCTTTTCTTTGTTCTCTACATTTTCCGTAATCGATTCTAAAACAACAAATAATGCGCCGATAAAATTATGAATTCGATCATGATAATGCCACACTCAACGAATGCTAAGCAGGCAAATTCTCTCCCTTGAGAGGCTTTGTTATAAGCTATGCGCATTTGAGACGAATTGACGAGTTTTTAGCAGCCTATTTAAACACTCCTCGTATATTTAGGCTATTTACAAAGCTGGGGCCATTACAAAGGTCTTCCATGTCATTTTAAATTTCACCCACAAGGCCGTAGATCGTGAGTTAAATAATTCTCCCGAATGCTTCTAGCGCATTTTTATATTTATTTCACATCGCCTATGCATGCGCCATATAAAAAGTTAGGACTTAGAGATTTCTGCGTGTGAGGTTTTTTCGCCCAATGATGGCTCTGCTTTGCAATTATCTACCAAGCCTAGTATACAAATTTTTCATAAGAAGGTTATGCTTCGATTCGCTTCAAGGCTGACAATTTTCTTTGTATGTAAAGGGTGCTCTGATTGGGGGTACTTTTTCCAATAGGTTTTTTTTGACAGATCACACGTGCCTACTGTCAAACTAAATACATAATTTCTTTAAGTATTCATTGATATTTCATCATGGGAAGACCGACGCAACAACAACGTTTACAAATCGTACAATTTGTATTACGAAAATCGACGCTACGTGAAAAGTGTCCATCCACATTTTGGCACGCGAGCTTTGTTCAGCGGTGAGACCCATTTTTGGCTTAATGGCTACATCAAAAAGCAACATTACTATATTTGGGCTGAAGAGCAACCCAAAAAAATTCAAGAACATCGATTGAAAACAACCGTTTGGTGCGGCCTGTAGACTGGAGGAGTCATCGGCCCATATTTCTTCAAAGACAAGGCCAGCGCCAAAGTCACAGCGAATGGTGAATGCTATCGCGGCACGATAAACGACTTTTTGTTCCAACAAAACGGCGCTACGTGTCATACATCCCGTGAAACAATGGATTTACTGCATCATCGTTTCGGTGAGCAATTTACCTCTCGTCATGGACCATTGGATTGGCCACCAAGATCGTGTGATATCACACATTTGGAATTTTATTTGTGGGGGCATGGAAGGCATTGGAAATCAACATTACTAAAGTTATTCACGAGATACCGACCGAAGTCCTTCAGCGAGTTAAGATTGGTGTTTACGGATGGCCGAATTACGGCGCCGTTGCGGTCAACAATTGAAAGGGTTTATCTTAAATAAATAAATTTTATGAAAGCATCTACACAAAAGTAATAAAAATTGCCCAATCAATTTGAATTTTTTTTTATTTATTTCAATTTAAGATCCGATACCTTTAAATTGATCACCCTTTATTTGAGAAAATTATATCATTTTTGTTTCCTTGGCTCCAGATTTGACAGCTATGAAAACATTTGAGGCGGTGTTTTTCGAAAATTACGGCAAAAAACACCCAACAAATTAGAGTAGAGAAGTAAACTTTTTTTAAGGACAAAAATTAAAAAACAAATTTTTTTTTAAAATACGAAACATTTTGAGCCAAATAGTAGAATTGGTTTCTCAAACTATACTTAATTATCAGACAAAAAATCCTGAATGTGGAAAACATCTGAAAATAGTTCACTTTAAAAAAGTCTATACCAAAATTTTCAACATTGAATGAAACTTAAAATGTTAAATTTTTTCAGAAGTGTCTCAGCTATTAAAAAACAATTTAGCTGTTTATTGAAAAGCTCATGTTTAAGTATATTTTCTCCACAATTGAAATTATCAAATTTTATTTTTTTTTTATTTGTTCTCTTTACTTTTTTATTCACTTAAGTCTATAAATAAATCAATTTTCAGAAAAAATTAAGACAATATCCAAAATACTTGGATCGCTTGACATGAAATCGCATCGGTTTCTAATCGAGCCTTATCAGCCCGGCCTTATTTAACATCGCGATATCTAAAGATATCCTCAAAAGGGTTCACTAAAATACTAAAATCTGCTGAAAAACAATCATATCTGTTGATCTATTTATGTATGGGCGCGAGACATCTCAGTGACACCGCACACGAAATGAGCCAACTAAACGGCTGTGCAAAGTTCAAAATAACAACCGCCCATCGAAGATAACAATTAAATAAAAATAAAATAAATAAAAACCACAAATAAAAGCCATTAAGAAGTATATTGCACACACCCAGAGTGCTAGTCATGTCCGCAGTATACTTTGCCCAGATCATTGGCTGAGATTCACGTGCCAAGAAACAGCCGATCATTCGAAGAAATAACACTGCAATCGCACATGCTGCAGAACGAGCACAAAATATTTATGTAAGAAAAGCATACGCACACACACACATTCATACATATGTATACATGACACACGCACTCTACATACAATTAAAAGTCATTTACAATAATAAAAAACAATGAAATACTCAATCGGCCGACTTGAAGAGGCAAAACGATCTGTCACGAGTACAATTCCGCACAGTATTGCTTTCAAATCAAAAATACTTGTAGATATGCACATACATACATACACACTTGATGCATACATACATATGTTTTGCTGCGTACGCATATGAGCACGTTTTCTACGAAAGTAAAGCGCCTCGGGTGTAAGAGTAGAAGAAGGGGTGGTTATAAATAAACGAAAAAAACAAGCAACAGTTGGCAAAATAACAACAAATTACGAAATGTTAGCATTTATTTATAAAACAACAAGAGAAGCGCATTTAAGTGGGAGAATTTGTTGACAATCACAGATGAAAATAAATTCTTCTTCTGCTTTTTGATAAGCGTTGAACGCGCCTAAGGGATTTTTAAGGTTTTTTTCTTCCTGGTGCGAGGTGACACCAATTATTGTAACATCTTTCTTTTAGTTGGGCATTTCAGTACTAAGATGGTGTTCCCACTATCGAAATTTGTAGTGCTGCAGCATTTTTAACAATTCTCGCGAAATTTTATAGATTTGCTATGAAAAAATTACTGTGAAAATTATTAACTATTGAATTCGACGAACAACTTCACTTATTTAGTTTTTAAGGTCAATAAAATATGAAAAAATCATTTCTTTATAATTTGCTCATTCATCTAAGTTATATAAAGAGTGCTGCAAGTGTCCAAATTAAAAAAGCTTTACTGTATTAAAATTTAAAAAAAAAAAATAAATAAATAAATTGGGGGAATTTGTCAATAAGTTCCTTTGCTATAGTTATGAAATGTACTTGAGGTACATACAAGGTGACGCAAAATTCATCACTCAAAGCAAAAATTTATAATTTTTGCAAATGGCGTCGTACGTCAATCATATCTGACACTTTTGAATTAGACAGCTGTAGTATACAAACAAACAAGGACAATGGAGCGCGAAAAGGGCAAAATAAAGATTTCCATCAGTCAAAGAAATTTCGTTTTTATTTACCAAAAAAGTTATTAAAACAAAATCAGATGATTAACTTTGAGCGCGTAAGGGTCAAAATAAAGATTTCCTTGACTCAAACTCTTTTTTTATATAGTCAAAAATTTATTCAAAAACAAAATGGAATGAATAATTTTTTAAATTAATTTAACTTAAAATAAAGATTTCCATAACTCAAAATAATTTTGCTTTTATTTAGTAAAAAAGTTATTCAAAAAGAAAATTGAATGATTAACTTTGCGCCACCTTGTATATATGCAAGTAATGGAAGGCGTAAAGGTCAAAATAAAGATTTCCATCACTCAAAATAATTTCGTTTTTATTTAGTAAAAAAGTTATTTAAAAAAAAATTTAATGATTAACTTTGCGCCACCTTGTGTGCATGCAAATAATGAAACGCGCTATGGTCCAAATAAAGATTTCCATGACTCAAACTCTTTTTTTATATAGTAAACAATTTATTCAAAAACAAAATTGAATAATTAATTTTGCGCCACCTTGTATGTATGTAGGCAAAGAAGCGCATAAAGGTCAAAATAAAGGTTAACATCACTCAAATTTATATTGTTTTTATTGAGTAAAATAAATATTCAAAAATAAAATAGGATGATTAATTTTGCGCCTCCTTGTATGTGCATGCATAAGGAGAACTGTAGTGGGGTTAGTTGAGCTGACTTCTATTGAAGTGAGTCGACTGCCAAAAAATAAATTAAATAAAACTTAAAAACTAGTTTTTATAACTGAGAGCAATAATTACGCTCAAGCAATGAGTTTTATTATCAATAAAAAATTATAACTAAAAAAAATCACTATTTTTGACGAAAAAGCTAAAATTGAAAAAAGTAATGAATATTTCTGATCAAAAGAAAAACTCAAAGAATTATGAATATTTCTGATTAAAAAAGTAGGGAATCTTATTTTATTTCAAAGCGTAAAACCAACATTCGAAAAATGAGTTTTATTTTTGGTCAAAAAACTATAAGTGGATATAAGATTTGCATTTTCCGAACGATTGCTTAAAAATCGAAATAGGATTATTAATAATATTTTTTATAGATATCGCTCATAAATTTTTAAATCGCAAAAGTTTCACAAAGAACATCAAAAAATATGTACACAAATATATTAGTTCGGGGCAGAAGAAATCCATTATTTTTGCTTAAAATTTTTGCGTGTCTGGCTTAAAACTGTTGTATGCTCGATATTTAGCTCCTGGGCGATTCCACGACTACTAAACTGCCGGTCAACTTCGATTATTTTTGTGTTTTAAATAAATTTTCGACGAGCTGTGCAAAATCGGCACCATAAACACAATTCAAAATTTCAACGGCCTGGATTGCATTTTCGCCTTTATCAAAGAAAAACTGTAAAATGTTCAGAATTTTCTCTTTGTTGACTTCTATTCCTTACACCACGTAACTAACAACTATATTTTTTTAGTGGGAAACGTCACCATGGCAACGATCATAAAATTTAAATTATTTGAGAGATCACTACAGTCAAGGGGCACTCATTAAAGGTGGCGTCACTAGGCCAACAACAATATTCTGTATGTTTAATTGTCAAAGCAAAGTATTGAGAAACTAAAAACAAATAATGAATTCGCCTTGTTTCATTCTGAGGTGACAGCCATATGGACACGGCGAAAGAAAAAAAAAGAACTCAGCTGAGTATTGATTCGCCTTGACCACTGCCGTCTACTAAGAAAATAATGAAAATAAGAAAATAATAAAAATAACCATTCTACGATTTTTGGATGATTTTAATTTTTTTCATTGAAAAATTGAAAATTGCTTAAATTGAATTCAGTGAAATTCAATTGAATGATTATTTTCGGTCCCTGGTTAATATTAGTCAAGGCCAGGCCCGACGAGAGGGGGGGAGGGGGGGCGTCGGGTACTTTTTCCCCCGGGCCCGGAGTTCTCAGAGGGGCCCGGACTCGAGATTATACGTATTTATATGAATTAGACATTATTGGAAAGGGCTCGCATTTGCAATTTTCCCCCGGGGCCCGGATATGCTCTCTACGGCCCTGGTCAAGGCAGTTATCCAAGACCAGCACCAAGTCAGCGATCAAGAGCTGTGGGCGGAGTATAGGGTTTATATTTGAAATACTGATGAATTAAATGATGCTGATGAAATGAATTATTTAAAAAAAGAAACAACTGAAAGCTTTCCATTTATTGATAAGCCCCCTGCTAATGGTATCTGCTTAATTATCAGGAAGCAACCTTTGCCCAATGGCAATTTAATCGGCTTAGCAACCTAATTTTTCTTATGGAAATCATAACAAGGGACTCTACTATAACTTATCACATTCGGGCAATCAAGTGTGGTGATCGCGTGAATTTAAAGTAAAATATTCTATGGAAAAAATCCAGACAATGGTTTATAAATAGAACATATAAACAAATTCGACTACATAGTTATATATATATATATATGTATGTATGTGTATATATGTATGTATTTCATAACTGATATGGGTTAGGTTTACGCGACTTTTGGCAAATTGGGAATTTGATTTTCTTACATAGTTTACAGCATTCATGCATACATTAAAAACATATATGGATATTTTATAAGAAACTTATTTCTCGCCATTCAATTTCTAAACTCTTAGCTGTGTTTACCGGTCACTGGACGATCGGCACACACGCAGAAAAGCTAGCATTTAACCCCCATTGCAGAAGCTGTGGGGACCTTTCAAAGAAGGAGACTGTTGAGCACTTTCTCTGTTAATGTCTGGATTTGGCAGCTAGACGACTAAGGTCACTGAGCGTTCCTTTCTTTGACAGCCTAGGGCAGTGCGCCAACCTAAATCCAATCAATCTCCTCCATTATATCAACAGCTCTGACTGGCTGTAGATATCTGCCTGTTGGAGGCCTCATAATGGTATCAAAACGGCGCTTTAGTGCTACTTGAGGACTGCCAGACCTACCTTATTTACTAATTTCGCTTTTTGTGTTCATTGGACAATTTTTGGAAGTAAATTCAATGGCTTTCAGCAGAAGAAGAAATTCAACTAAGGAAGCCATAATTTGCGAGAGGGCAGTCAATTGTAGAAAAGACCGAAAAGTAGCGAAAACGAAAAGATCAGCTCGATGGACTGGATTCAAAACTGCAGTTGTTTTTACAGCACATTGACTACTCTTGTAACCTGCAATTTTCTCCGCGTTCTCTAAAACTAAGATGAGGTCAAGGAGAGTTTGTAAAAGTGTTAACATTTTATCAACAGCAGCATTTACATGTGCTTTGTTATTGCAATTTTGTGTTCTGGCTGTCAAAATTTCCATGCTAATGTAAAGAAATAAACAAAACAACAACAAAGAAGCAGTCCACTTTGACAATAGGTCTGTTCATGAAGCAAATAATTTGTAACAATTTTTACACAAATACCTTGGAGTTCATGCATGCAAAAAAACTTGCAAAGTAGGGGAAAGAAAAAGTGAGAGAGCAAAATGGCATTTCATTTTGAGGGGAAGTTGCATGTTTTAATGGATACATTTTTACTTGTAAGAATTTGCAAATCAGAAAAACAGCTGATCGCATGTAAAAATAAACTCGAATTAAAATTTGATTTTGGAATTGAGTCAAAATTCTAAATTTAAATAAAAATGGTGATTAAAATGGAAAATTTAAGTAAATAATAGGACTATGAATAAGTTCGTGCGGTTTTTTTCGAAATTTGAAACTTTATTGACGTAAAATGGTTACAAATTTAATATTCAAAGTATTGTCCATCGCTTACTACTACTTTTTCCCATCTTTCTGGCAATTCACGGATTCCCTTTGTGAAAAATTCGGTCGGTTTTGCCGCAATCCACGAATCGATCCATTTTTTGACTTCATCGTAATTACGGAAGTGCTGGTCAGCCAGGCCATGTTGCATCGATCGGAAGAGATAGTAATCGGATGGCGCAAGGTCTGGACTATACGGCGGGTGGGGTAGGACATCCCATTTGAGCGTTTCTAAGTATGTTTTGACCACTTGTGCAACATGTGGCCGAGCATTGTCATGTTGCAAAATAACTTTGTCGTGTCTATCGGCGTATTGCGGCCGTTTTTCTCGCAGTGCTCGGCTCAAACGCATCAATTGTCGTCGGTAGACATCCCCCGTAATCGTTTCATTCGGTTTCAGTAGCTCATAATACACAACACCCAGCTGGTCCCACCAGATACACAGCATAACCTTCAGGCCATGAATATTCTGCGCCGACGTCGATGTTGAAGCATGGCCTGGGTATCCATACGTTGCCCGACGTTTTGGATTGTCGTAATGGACCCACTTTTCATCGCCAGTCACAATTCGATGCAAAAAACCCTTTCTTTTGTGCCGTTGAAGCAGTTGTTCGCATGCCATAAAACGGCGTTCAACGTCTCTTGGCTTCAATTCATACGGCACCCAATGGCCTACCTTTCCCATTCCCATGGCTTTTAAACGTTTGGAAATGGTTGATTGATCAACTCCCAAAGTTTTTGCAACCTCTTCTTGCGTTTGAGCCGGATCTTGATCGAGCAATTCCTCCAATTCGGTATCCATGAACTTTGGCGGCGCACCCTCGCGTTCTTCGTCTTCCAAGCCAAAATCACCACTTTTAAAGCGTGCAAACCACTTCTGGCATGTTCGCTCAGCTAGAGCATGCTCACCATAAACTTCCACCAAGATACGATGACTTTCGGCTGCTTTTTTCTTCATATTAAAATAATGAAGAAGAATTCCCCGCAAAAACACATTATTTGGCACGAAATTCGACATTTTCAAGTGTGGTAAAAATATTGTTGTTTACGCTTCAAATAAAAAACTTATACTGACGTTTGTGCCTTACGACAGTAGCTCTCCAATGAATGTTTGGAAATGTGGATCGATGGAATAATAATCAAGTTACGCCATCTGTTGTAAAACCGCACGAACTTATTCATAGTCCTATTATATTTAAATAAAATTTATAAAGTTTATTTGAAGCGGCCAATGTACTTCTAAAGCACAGCCTCCAGTTACCGTTGCTGCAGTTTCGGAAATACAAATCGAAAGGCAGTGAAGGTAGCTTTTGGAAACAGAGAAGAAAGCTATAATTGCCCCAACAATACAATTACTTGAAAGGGAAGACGTGCGGTTGATGGTCGATATTACTACAGAACACAACCCATGGGGTCATAATATGACCACCATAGGAATTACTGAGGACTCGATGTGCCTGTCTTGCTTGGAAGAGGCGGATAGCACTGAACACTTTCTCTGTGAGTGTGCAGCCTTTACTAGAGCACGGCTACGAGTTTTGGGTTCCGATGTCGTGAGAATGAGTAATATTCGTTTTCTAAAACTGGAGGTTATTTACAGATTTGCCAAAGAATCTAGAAAGTTCTCACGGGACTAACTATCTCTATCTCTGTCTCTATTCCTTCCTATCTCTTGCTCTGATATTTTTCTCCTTCCCTCCTTGACTATCTACCCTCTTTCCAGAGCTTTAAATACAATGGGCTTTTTAGCCTGAGTATTTTAGGAGCTTCCAAATCTCTCGGTGCTTCTTGGTTCGACCTATTCAAATTTCAATTTCAATGGAATGTTCTTCATCTGACAGGGATGATGAAATGGAACAAATAAAATCAAGTGACGCCTAACTCATTATTTTGCATTTTAATAGATTTATTTTATTTATACAATATATTTTTTTTTAACTTATTACGAGGTAGCTCAACTGAAAATCTTTTTTTTTTGTGATTTTCCCCGCTAAAAATTTAATCAGGTGCTCATAAAACTTGCAATTTATTACTACTTTTGCGTCCATGTACTTTTTTTTGATATTTTTCTCTATGAGAGCGAATACTCGGAAATTAAGTTACTGGATAATTTTTACATGAGCAGACCTAATATAGACAATGAATAGCAAAATCAGCTGCTCTAGTGCAATCGCCTTGAGTGTGGCCCACCCGCTAACGTCACTTTGATAGCCCGACAGGGCCAGTAAATTTGCCGAAATTTGTTTTTAACTTTGGAAGTTTCTTTTTCACATTTCTATTCCAATTCAGACCAAATTAGCAGACGTTGTAATAAAACGATACATTCTAGCACTAATTTCAGTCGTAAATCATTCGCCATTCGCTCTTTGGATGCTTTGAGTGAATAGCTTAGAAAAATCAATGGCTTCGGCAGGATTAAAGGCAAATACAAGAATTGTAGTCTCAAATCGTATTCTGCTAAATACTTATTTATAACATTCGATTTTTATGGTACTGTTTATTTTTTTTTATCCTCATATTTATTCAAGCCATCGTAAAAAATTGTTGAGCGCGTCAGAGAACAAGCACGTGCTCACTCCATAAAACGAGAGCAAACATTTTTAATTTTTTTTTTCTTGATAATTTAACAGCTTGAATTTTTTAAGAGCTTATATTTAACGGCAAATCGATAAGCAAACGCCACCATACATATTTTCGTACTTGGATATCTTGGACGCAGGGTCAGGTAATCAATCAGCGATAGCGATAGCGTATACGAAAGTGCGGCCGTGATATTACGGCACTTCATAAATTAAGAAACATACTTAAGTATGCTGTTGAAAAGATTTACAGGTTGGTGATAATATTGAATGCCCCCTTAAAGCTGTTCCTGTTACTGAGCACTAAAGTTTCTAGTTTGTCAAGTTTTACTTTTCTTTTTCATTAACTTTATTTTATAAACAACATTTCTTTGTCGTGTAAGCGCCTTTTCCACATTACTTGGACGAAAAGAACGAAAACTAAAATAATGCCCTTGATGATATGTCTAAAGAGTTGAATGTTGACAGATCAACAGTGGCTAAATGTTTGCACACAGGAGACGGATATCGAGAGACGTTTGGTGACGTGTGAGATGAGGATCTATTATGATAACCCTAAGCGTCGAAAATGTTGGAGTCTCGATTCTTATTTTCTTCAAGCACCTTCTCAAAAGATGACCAGTTGAGGAACGCAAGGTTTTCGTATGGAGATCTTCTCTAATTACATAGTCTTGACATGAAAGTGGTCTAAATCACTGATCAAAGAAATCCCTGAATATGATTTTCAGCTTTCTAAGGGGATTTCTGTGAATTCTTTCTCGAATGGCTTTTATGGTTGCACTGGTTTGGACCACGCGAGAACGACCACTTCTGTTTCTGCCTGTCACTTCAGACGTTTGGGGAAAACGATTGATGTGCGGTGAACAAACATTCCCGAAATATTAAATTTGTGCAGCAATGCGTAAATCTCACTCGCACTTTTACCACATTTCTGTAATGCAATCACGGCAATCCGATTTTCCTTCGTTGCCCACTCCATTGCTAACAAGCGAAATTTGCCACGAAACTGAGTATAATTTATGAGCAAGATTTATAGAGAAGAAGATTTTCCCCTCCGAATTCGCCGTGTCGTAAGAGTCCATGAATAAGCAAACAAAAGGAAGGGGAATTACTTGTTTGTGAAGAAGAAGAGTAGTCGAAAGCAATGGAAAAAACCAAATATAAGAAATTATTTGCACACATACACACTTTCTAGCCACAGCGTCTTTCCCATAAAAACGCAAAAAATTGCATTTGGAGGCTTTATATTAATTTTTGATTTAATTTATTTACTTTTATTAGCTGCGCAACTAGGTTCTTTTTTTTTGAAAGTATTGCCCATTGCTGCCTACTACTTTTCCCCATCTTTCTGGTACATCTCGTATACCGTCGCCGTAAAACTGTTCATCTTTTGAGGCTATCCACGGCCATTTTTGAAGTCTTCATATGAATGGAACTGCTGATCAGCTAGACCATGTGCCATCGATCGGAACAGGTGATAATCGGATGGCGCAATATCTGCAATCGAGCAACGCCTCCAATTCAGCATCTTCGAAGGTTTTTGACCTTCCTTACGCGGACGGTCGTCAACATTAAAATCACCGTCTTTGAAGCGACGAAATCAATCACGGCACGTTGTTTCACTTAAAGCAGCATCTCTATAAACTTTTTATAGCTCTCGATGCGCTTCAGCCGCCATTTTTTTCGAATGAAAGAGGAAAATCCACACTTCCCGCAAATGACGATTATTCGGCACAAAGTCTGACATTTTCACAACACCAAAAGTATTTGATACCAAAATAAAATCACTAATGTGTGGAAACAGTTTGTTTACCATGTGTCTAAGCTTGGTTTATGATGTTTAGGTTATGTTAGAATCGACTAGAACACACTGCTGGCGGCATCTATTGACAAACAGCGAGAACTTAGTTGCGCACCTAATAATGCCACAAATCACAATATTACCAAGACATTCACTAATTTTCACAAACATTTAATTTCTCCTACTTTTGTTTGTTTTGTATTACGAAGGGAGCTGACGTCAGAGTAAAGTAACTGTTTTGTAATGACGTCACCTTCAGTACTCAATTGGCCTTGATTTATGAGTAGACAATGCATATGAACAAAAGCAAAAATAGCGAAACTTTTTTCTGCGAATTTGTTCTCGCCATATGCATTGTAAAATTTGTCACAGAATTTATGACAAGACTAAGTAATATTTATAAATAACTTACACTCATTTTACGAGTAAAACAAAACATATTTATTTACATATATTCGTATACATACATATGTATGTACATATATATAATTGGCGCGTACACCCTTTTTTTTTGGGAGTTTGGCCGAGCTCCTCCTCCTATTTGTGGTGTGCGTCTTGATGTTGTTCCACAAATGGAGGGACCTACAGTTTTAAGCCGACTCCGAACGGCAGATATTTTTGTGAGGAGCTTTTTCATGGCAGAAATACACTCGGAGGTTTGCCATTGCCTGCCGAGGGGCGACCGCTATTAGAAAAATATTTTTCTTAATTATGGTGTTTCACCGAGATTCGAACCGACGTTCTCTCTGTAAATTCCGAATGGTAGTCACGCACCAACCCATTCGGCTACGGCGGCCGTATATGTATAGTGTATAGTATTAAATAAACACTTAAATAATTTACACTCACTCTACGCTCAACTAACTCTACTGACTTAACAAGCACGACTAAGTAACTTCAAAAAATACAATACAATTAAATACGGTTTAACACGGCTTAGAATATATGCACATATACGAGTATATACTAATAAAAATGATTAAAAAAAAGTTGTATTTACCCTGCGAGGGAAATCCGGCCTTTTTATCGTTAAATCCGCTTGGCGCTCAATGCGTCAAGGCAGGTGAAAGTGATTGCGTGCGGATATGGGGTTTGGTTATCTCTAAACGGATTGCTGAATTATAGCAGAGGATTCACTCATTTTCAGTTTTAAAAGCCCCGCAAGTAGCTATGATTCTTAACTCACTAAAAGATAGATAGATTTCCCTACAGGGTAGTTAAGCCAGTAAGTTTGTGCATGAAGATCACAGCAGTGCAACTGCTTAAACGAAATTTTTGCTAAAACTACAATAAAAGTATATACGAATTAGATTTATAAGTACACCCATCGACAAAAAATAAACACCTGTATTTTCTTGCCCTGCATTAGCCAGAACCCGAATGAAATGTCTAGGAGCTCTACAACACGATGAGAAGTTAGAATGTCACTCGGAGTTTGCGCTTCAGGGCTTAGATGAGATTAGAATAGATTTGTGGGGGGTTGAACAAGTCCAAGCACTCCGTAAGGAGACCATTGTACCACAACCGGGATAGATTTCAGTAGAAAGAATGGCGAGATAGAAAAGATAAAATGTGGGTGGTAAGTGCGAAAAATTGGCTCTTCACAAATCTCTTGGATTCATTGATGAATCTTAAGAGATCCGGAAGAAGAAGAGTATGAACTTTATCCATACTCAGTATATCGCAACCCAATATCCTAAGTCCGATTCTGGAAAACGTCGAATAGCTGCAGAGCTGTCGTCGAGCTGTCGACGACCTCCATGAAAGCCATATGCTGACCACAGGCCTTGTGGCCCACCAGTACTCTCAGGTCCTTTCTGCTGAGTTTTAGGAGAAATGTCGCTATTTTCCTGTTTGGTTCTTTCGCAAAGCACTTGGCTACTCTGCACGAGTTGAACCCAGACCAACGTCCTCTGTGGGTGGATCTCATGAAGTCGTCATAGTTGAATCGGTGCAGAATTGACACCTAGAAAGGGTTCATAGCATAGTGGCATACTTGCAGAGCCTTTTCATTAGTCAGTTTATCAGCTAACTCGTTCCCAGTAATACCACAATGTCCAAGCACCCAAATAAGACTAACTTTGTTGTGTTTTGCAACACCGTTCAGTTTTGTCTTACATTCACCGACTAACTCCGAAGAGCAGCGTGGGCTAGCAAGGGCTTCCAGTGCAGCTTGACTGTCACTACTATTCAGGGTTTGCTTAGCAAAAGACGCAGGTTTATTACAATCTATCATAAAGAAACTTAAAGATCAAGATCCATCTGGTACCACTAAAGCCCAATAAGTCTATTTGATGACTTCGTTGTCAGTCAGGTCAACTACCAAATTTGCTAAAACAGATCTCGAGAAGGCAACACACACGAGGGGCAAAAACAAATAAACAAAAGGCAGATAGATATCTTCGCAAACTACTTCGATGGTTCCTGATATGGAACACGACGGCGTTTGTAATGCTATTAATAAAAACCCTCCGGTAACACAGTACGAAATAATAGAAGAAATTACAAAACTAAAGATAAAAAAATCGCCATGTTACGACCTTTTACTGCTGAAATACTGAAACAGCTCCCGAACAAAATAATTGCCGTATTGACGAATATCAGCAGCACCACATTTAGGCTAAAATATTTTTCAATAGATTGGCGGAAGTCATTATGTTTAATAAGCCAGTTAAAGTCGCTCACAACGTAAGATCATACAGACCTATCTCACTTCCTCCAATACTATCGAAAATGGTGGAAGCATTGTTGATCAAAAGGATCAGTATAATAATAGAAAGCGAAAAAATTATACCGACGCACCAATTTTGACTTCGCACGAAACGTTTGACTATTGATCAAGTACATAGGATAGTTCGAATAATTGAAAACGTTTTTGAGAAAAGAAAAAAACTTGTTCTGCGGTGTTTCGTGATGTCTCCAAGGCATTCTCTAATTATGTAACTATGTGCTGCTGAAGAAAATAAATGCGCTACTATCCAAGCAGTACTTCATTATCCTACGTTCGTATTTATCCGACCGCTACTTCAGGGTAAAAAAAACAGAAAAAACATATTTTTATTCAATATTCGTATTCAATATTTTTTTTTTTTGCAAAACAAAAATATTATAATACTATTAAAAACAAAAGAAAAAAAAGAAAACAAGGTTTCCCAAAGAATCGTACTTGGCCCTTTATTATGTTTGCTTTTTAGATGTGATCTGCCATGCAATCCAAACTGCGTAGCAGCTACTTTTGCTGACAATACAGCTATCCTTTCGATAGGAAACACGCAAAACGCTTCGGCATCACAATTACAATTAGCCGTAAATGAAATATTCATAAATGACTGGGCCAACAGATGGCATATTAAATTAAACGAAAGCAAGTATGTGCATATATACTTCACACAGAATGAAATCAAATACGTTCCAATATGCACATGCTCCACAAAGTCTGCGTTCACCCTACAATAACTTTTTAGTGAATGAAACACACAACCTGATTTTATAATTTTTATAAATTTGTATATATTTATATGTTTATTATATGTTTAAGTTTCAAAAACAAAAATAAATTTCAAGATTCCTCACATAAGTTTTTAAATAACGGTGAATAATGGCTGTAACAAGTAAATAAAGCGACCGTAAAGTCTGCGTTCAGTCTTAAAGTCTAATACAAAAACATGATATGCTATTGGCAAAAATTACATCTAATATTTAGTTGGATATCCACGTTGCTTCACAACTTCACTCAGCCTATTTGGCATTGAACTTACTAGTTTCTCTGTTTCCTCTACTGTTATCTTCCTCCATTCTGCCTGCAGCACACTCCTCAAAACCTTTTTACTAGTAATCACTTGCTGACGAATTCTTTTTTCCAATAGATCCCACAGATGCTCGATGGGGTTAAGATCTGGGGACTGTGGCGGTGTTTTAAGCTGTCTTGGGGCGTTGTACAAGAGCCAAAGCTTAACGATCCCGGCTGTGTGCTTCGGGTCGTTATCTTGTTGAAACCAAAATGTTCTTGATAAGCCGAGATTTTCTGCACTTTGCTTTAAATTCCGTTTTAGTATGTTCAAGTATCCCTATTTGTCCATCGTCGAATCAATAAATTCTAATTGACCCACCCCATTTGCCGCCATGCAGCCCCAAACCATAACCCCGCCACCTTCGTGCTTAACCGTGCCAACAAGATTTTGCTTTTCAAAAGCAGTTCCAGATTTTCGCCAAACAATTTGACCGCCTTTTATTCCGAATATACAAAATTTACTTTCGTCTGAAAATATTACTTTTTTCCAGAACTCGGGAGGCTTATTTATGTACTCTTTAGCAAACTGAATGCGTTTACGTCTGTTCACAAGAGAAATGAAAGGCTTTCTTCGGGCGACTCTACCATGGTATCCAGCTTGACGTAGAACTTTTCTGGCAGTTTCAGCGCAAATACTTTTTTTAAATGTTTGATTTATGTTTTCAACTAATTTTGAGGATGTAATCCGGGGGTTAACATTTGTCAAGTTGATTATAGAACGCTCTTCCCGGTTCGATAATTTTTTCGGATGCCCTGACCTGGGCTTAGATGTAAAAATTCCAGTTTGCCGACAATTTGTTACAACTCGCTGAATAGAGGAATACGTTCTCCCAATAGATTTTCCAATATTTCGGAAACTTTTTTCGTCTTTCCACATTTTTATAATTATTTTCCTCTCAGAAACGCTTACTTCTTTTCCCTTTCCTTCCATGTTCTTTAATTATCTCCAGTTATAAATAAAATGTTCAACAAAGCTTTGTTAACATTTAGTCGAAGTAATGCGCAATCAAAAATTAATATAAACAAGGAAAAATATCTTGAAATTAACGGTATCATTAAAATAAACAGGCTGAACGCAGACTTTTTGGTGCCAAATTCACATGCTGCTGAAATTATTTTCCCGTTATCTAAAAATTGAAGTGAGGAATCTTGATGAGGAAGAAGGAATGAAATTAAAGTATATAGTTTTGGAATATAGGAAATGAACCAACACTATCCATCAATAATAAAATATTATATATGAACAAATTTTGTAGCCTATAGGGTCCTACGACGCACAGTTATGGGGCTGCTCCAAAGTACAATAACATTCAAATTATGCAAAGGTTCCAGAATAAAATTATTAAATGTGCAGTCGGTGCTCCTTGGTTTATTCGTAGCTCCGATCTCGAGCGCGACCTAGATATTGGTTCGGTAGCAGACACAATAAAAAACGAAGCTATAGGCCCACGGATGTAAATGAATATGGACGTGGTATATGCCCAATGCAGTTGAGATAATCAACGCTCACATTTTATTACTTTGTTTTCTTTTACCAGTTTGCTTATAGTTTTGAAATATGTCCATATGTATGAGTGTATAGAAGTTTATGTACACTGAACTGCTTAACTCGATAAGTTGTCTATCAGCGCAATCTTTCGGATTACCGTGAACGATAAGTGCAAGCAAATACAATGCATAAAATGTTAGGTAGAACAGGTAAATGAATAAAAATAAAATAAAATAATATAAATAAATAAATAATGTGTATATGTGTGTGTGCGCGAACATGTGTGTGAGATTTGAAGCATTTATTTTCGAAAACTAAATATTTAATGAGGTGAGAATATTCAGAGGAGAGTTCTGAAGCCATCAATCCCACCGAAGGGATTACAAATGATGGTCGAATATCGACACGCCAGCGACAGTTTTGTCAGTGCATCCGATAGGTTTTCAATTAGAATTTTTCATAGACATTTGAAATTGAAATTTGAAAAGGTCGAGCCAAGGAGCACCAAGAGATTTGGAAGCTCCTAAAACACTCAGGCTAAAAATCCCATTGTATTTAAAGCTCTGGAAAGAGGGTAGATAGTTAAGGAGGAAAGGAGAAAAGTATCAGAGAAAGAGATAGGAAAGAATAGAGACAGAGATAGAGATAGTTAGTCCTGTGAGAATTTTCCAGATTCTTTGACAAATCTGTAAATATCCTCCAGTTTTAGAGAACGAATATTACTCATTCTCACGACATCGGAACCTAAAACTCGTAGCCGTGCTCTAGCAAAGCCAGCACACTCACAGAGAAAGTGCTCAGTGCTATCCGCCTCTTCCAAGCACGACAGGCACATTCGGTCCTCAATGCTTCCAATGATGGTCATACGCTGACCCCATGAGTTGTGTCCTGTAATGATACCGACCATCAACCGAATGTCTTTCCTTCCAATTTTTAGTAGAAAGTTTGACAGTTTTCTGTTCGGACTTGTCACAAAACAATTTGCAGTTCTGCAGCGTTGTAGACCGGACCATCGCTCTTTATGTAAATGCCTACATAATCGCTGATTCAATTCTTGATTCCTGTGGAACTGATTCCGATTATTGGCTCTGGCCCTTATGGGGGAACCGCTGATCCATGGTTGGCCAATTCATCGGCAATTTCGTTTCCTTGAACACCGAAGTATCCTGGAACCCATATAACAAACAAGCCTGTATTGTCTTGCGACAGAATTAAGCTTCTTCTTGCATTCTTGAACAATCCTTGAGGTTTGCTTCTCCAGGGCCTTCAGTGCAGCCTAACTGTCACTGAAAACTCCAATCTGTTTCCCGCTTCATCTCCTCTCGATTATCCATTTGGCTACTTTCAGGATGGCAAAAACTTCCGTTTGGAAAACAGTTGCCGTTTCTCCCATATACGTTTAATAACACATCCATTCTTGTTCAATGTTATTACGGTTCTGATGTCAAACTCTATTGATTCGCAAATAACCAAGTCTTGAACGAAGCTTACGGATATCTGGCGCCCTCCCTAATAACTAGCCTTACCCGTGTAGCTCGCAACTATGCGCGTGCGGACATCTTTTCTCCGACACTCGTGGGCCCAAAAATTTTGATTCCTAATAAACCAAACAAAAAACAGGAGATCGGTCCTCCTTCTAACAGACCGACAGGTACAACGAGTTCCGCAGTCCAAGCAACGGTCGCACCGAGCTCAAAGAAAACTCCTCATATCGGCTCAATAAGTCGTACAAAGCAAATAATGACAGCCGCAGTGAACGCCAGTTCAGTAACTACACTAGCAGCAATACTTGATACATGTCCAAGCACAAGCAAAAGTGCACTTTCCCGGCAGTCAACCGCGACTCTACCCGCAAAAGCGTTCCCGACCGAAAGCACAGCTACTGCTAACTCCGGTACCGAAGGATGGCTGCTTGAGAGGGTGGTAGATCCAGCGAAAGCGGGCTACCAGGGGATAAATAAATAAAAATAAAATGATAAATAAAAATGGAACTTTTCTATAAAGTACTCGTATATACAGTACTATCTCGATAATCCGGACACGCGGTAGTCCGGTCACATCTATAATCCGGACAACTGCTAAATTCGGACAGTTTAACATTTTTTACTCTATAATCCGGACATTTTTCAAATTTGCTTCGCAATATGTACATACATATGTATTTTAATTTTTAGTTTGCTTTGTGAGTTTTTCGTAAAATAGCGGTACTTTAACAACAATATATGTATACGAAATGCAACAGCATAAATCACGGGTTGTGTTTATTCTTTAGTGACAAACTGAATTGAGTGGACATTCTTATTATGAAAATAATAATATAGAAGAAGCTGATTCTGATTGAACCACAGTTGAAGCGGTAAATACTATAAGTAGCGGTGAAGCAAAGAATATTTTTTCCAAGGCTATACAATGGGCAGAACAAATTGACGCTTCGGCTATGGATATTTTAGTTTTAAGACTGCAGATAAAATGTTGCTGCTGCAGATAAAATGTTGCTGGCGAACTCGCAGCAGACCAAAATTAATAATTTTGTTGAAATAGTACATACTAAATAAAAAAAATGTTTGATTATGTACAGATGTACATATTATTATGTAAGTATGATTGTACTGTATTTAATAGAACTATTTATGTACATACATATATCTGAATTGCGTTATGTTCATTCCAAAAAAACAACGTTTAGTTGAAAAAAAAAATCATCTATAATCCGGGCACCCCCATAATCCGGACGACCCCTAACATTAAGGGTGTCCGGATTATCGAGATAGCACTGTACACGAATGTGCAGTATATAAGTAGACGTGCCTTTACTTGCAATGTTCCCCTGTTCAAAAGCTAAATAAAATAAAGTTTTAACTATCCCATAATTGTGCATGTTTTAAACGGTCAGTTAATAAATATTTATGAAGCTGCTTATGTATGTAAGTATGTATGACTAATCGTGTGCATTTAAAATATTTTCAATGTTACTGTGAAACCCCCAATGCAAATGCAAATTATTGCGGGTAGGAACGAGTTTAATAATACTAGGAAAATTCAGCAGCAATAGCAAAGTACACTGAAAGGAAACTAATAATTAAATATATGATACTAGTGGACCCGACATACTTCGTTCTGTCAAATAGATTTTGAATGTGGCAGTTTATATTTCGACCTTAAGACGTTTTTACTCTGCTGACCCTCGCTAACCGCCCTATCATCATGGTGACGGTTCTGTTCAGGAGAATTAAAGAAAACGGTCAGCTCGGCTGACCTAAGTATCTTCGCTTCCACGAACTTTAGCCACCCTTTTGGGACCCACTAAAAACCCCGGCTGGGATATCTGCCAGAGGGCTTCAAACTAAGAGGGCAACTTAAGCTTCAAACCTGATGGAAAAATTATCTAAAGGGATAGTGGGAATCTATAAAGTGGGTGCTTCAATGATGAAACATAGAGATAATTAATTATTTATTATTATTATTATTAACATATGGTTAATAATCGATATAATAGAGAATAATGAAATAAAACGTATATAAGTATTTTCACTAATCGCTTTCTTGTAAATCAAGTGAATCATAATTATTAACAAAAATCTGTTTTATTTTTATTGTAGTGCTTTGTGACAGACAATGTCTTTTGTTTGATTACTTGGTGAATATACAAACAAATCTGATGGTTTGCCAACACAGGAACAGGCAACATACCGTTGACCATGTGAGAAACATGGGTTTTCTATATTAATACCACAAACACCTAATGATTGCCCCTGGGACTTATTTATGGTCATAGCAAAAGCAAGCCGTACTGGAAACTGCAGTCGCTTAAATTCAAATGGTGCATCAGTCGGAATCATTGGGATGCGTGGTATCAAAACGTCTTCTCCTTTATAATTTCCTTTCAGTATAGTTGTTTTTATTGATTTATTTATTTTTTTTTTATATTTTTTTTATATCTCCCCTTTGTTTATTACAGTCTGTTATATATTAATGATATGTAATTTTTGTACAATTAGGGTCTATTATGTTCTTTTACCAATGTAAGAAGAATCTGTTATTATTATTATTATTTTTTTTTTGTTTTTGTTTGTTTGTCACTACACTGTAAATCTTATAGCTAGATCAGTCGGCGAGAGTCGCTTTTATCTTCGTTTGATATTTTCTGCCGGTACTGTTTTACGCATTTGTTCATTTTGGTGGACTGACAGTCGCTGTATATGCTTAGTGCTACATTTTGTGATTGTTTCGTGGATTGTGTCTACATTTAAGTCCCGATGTATGGCTTCATTGGAAATAAACCAACCAGCATTTGTTATATTTCGTAATATTTCGGATTGTGTTCGCTGTATAAGCTGAAGATTTGTATTTTTTGCCGTTCCCCATATTTTTATTCCGTATTACCAGATAGGAGTAATAATTGTTTTGTATATAGTCACCTTATTATAAAGTGATAGTTTTGATGTTCGTGCGATTTGCCAACTTAATTGCCGGTACTTATTCTTGATTTGAATTCGTTTGTTAATGATATGCTGCTTCCATGTTAGTTTTTCGTCAATAGTTGTTCCAAAATATTTTGCTGCTGGGCAGATTTTTATTTTGTTGTTTTTTTAAGGTAAGATTATATTTTGATGTCTTTTTGTTTGTATATAAACTATTTGTCTTTATTAACTTCTATACCCCATTCTTCAAACCAATTTACTGAATTGTTTACTAATTTTTGAAGTGTAAAGGTCGCCAGTTTTCGTCATTGTTTTATGCCATTAATACAGTATCATCCGCGAACGTTGCTATCATTGCATTATCTGTTGTCGGAGTTGGCACATCTGCGGGGTATATTAGATATAAAAGAGGGCCTAATACACTGCCTTGCGGTACTCCAGCTGAGATTGGTAGAATATTGGAATATTCGTCTTCATATCTTATATAAAATTTTCGATCATTTATGTAGCTCTTCAAAAGTTCATAGTAGTTTTGTGGAAAGATTCGTTTGAGCTTATGCAAAAGTCCTTTATGCCAAACTTTATCAAAGGCTTTTGCAATGTCCAGGTATACAGCTACACTAGGCCGGGTCGATTTGTGGGGAGGCAAAAAAATCGCCCAACGTCAGAATTCGTTTTAGAGGTATGGTTCTTTCGGCAAAGTTTCTTATTTTGATCCCTAGAATACGATTTTCACAGAGCAATGAGCGATTTTTAAATCGACCCGCCCTAAGCTACACCATATTTTTTGTCATTCATATCGTTAAGTATTTTGTTAGCAACCCTGTGGATTTGTTGGACTGTTGAGTGTTGCCGTCTAAATCCGAATTGATGGCTTGGTACCACTTTTTTTGCTGTCAAAATTGGTTCTAGTCGGTCGAACAATATTTTTTTAAACACTTTTGAAAGTATTGGCTTCTATCATATCTACAGTTACTTCTATCACGTTGTTCAATAATTTTTTATCGCTAACCATGTGCCGTTGCAAAGACGCGGTTGGTTGATATTTCTCAACATTATAACTACCGATCCAACCTTTAATTGAAGATTGTGAGGTGGCAATCCTGGTAAATCCAGCACGTTCAAAAATTCAGGCGGATAGTTGACGACATCATCTTGGTTTGTAGCCGAATCAACTGATTTATATATCCTCAATTCGTCTGTAATTTGTTATTGAATTTTGAAATTGAATTCATTTACATCTATGTTTTTTGGTTTCTGTAATTTTGAGCAGCATCTGGAAACACCTTTTGAATATCATCTTCTTGATCGAGTTAACTGACAAAAACTTTGAGGAAAGTTAATGCAACCAGTCAAGGTGTCTATAGGAAATTCACCATTACCAATGTCAATGAGTTGTTTAGAGAATATGTCTTCAGATTGGTCATTTTGCACCTCGACACGCATATTCTTGCGTAAGCGTAATACCTTGACATGTTTTCACAAATTGGATGACTTTAAGCATGCATTGAGTTCATCAGCATTACATTTTTTGACTTTTCAATTTGGTCGGATTCTCGATATTATCACTTTTGTGTGAACGCATTAGATCGTCCAACGCGAACACGCACACACATATGTACATTTGATTGAATTTGAACTTTGTGCAGCGACAATAAAGCTCAAATTGACTCTTCGACTTTAGGAACGCACCTACATTGTTTAGACAACAATGAGTGAATGTAATTTAATATGAACTTTATTGAATAGCAATAAAGTTCAAATTAACTCTACATTTAGTTAGAAAATATTTGTATGGGTAATAGAAAAGGACTGTTTTAGGATTATCCCGAAAATTTTTCGAATTTTTCTCGCCGTAAAAACCACCCTTGGACTCCAAGGAACATTTTAAAAAAATAATTGATAAGATTGGCCCATGCGTTGTTGAGTTATGCGCTTACCAACACATTTAGCGTTTCATTTTTATATTATAGATAATAAAATATACAATAAAAATAAAAATATCATATATTTTTTATAATTTCTGTTCATACTCGTAGATTTGAAGTTTTTAAATTGCTCTTATTAAATTGGTCGATATTACAAATTCCAATTATAGGCAACTTGAATATGAAAATGCACGACATTTTTTATATGGAGAAAAATTTCAACGCCGTCAAGGATAAAAATTATAAACAAGCAACGCTTTTTTGCAGCAACCTAAAACTTGCACTTTGTTATACTAAAATTCAACAACTTATAAAACTGTATTTCAAAAATTCTTCTAGGCAAAGTTTGTGGAATTTTCTCAAGGGGATAGGGGTAGTCAGAGCCCCAAAAAATGATGTTTTTCAATAATTTCAATTTGCTAATCAATTGCTTTATTTTACACAAATAAAAACATAGCACAAATGCATTACGTTTCAACTTGACTTCAGCAAAATTTCAAAAACAAAAAATTAATAATTGTAAAAGTTATCGCTGTTTGCGTGGAGCTCGTTGCGGTGACAAGTCCTTGAAGATTCAGCTAAAATCAATTAGACGAGAGAAATTAGTTTTATTAATAGGTAATCTTGTGCCTGATCCAATCGTTTTTTCAAAATTAACAATATGACGGCCTCAGGAAATATTTTTTTGATTTTCGTGAAAAAACTCGACAATTAATTGTTAAAAAAAATTGAAATTTTTGAAAAAAAATCGTTCGATCAGGCACGGAGTTTTTATGTTTTTTAAAAGCAGTATAAATTTTATTGAAATCTACCAAGCAGTTTTTACGCTACAGTGATCAAAAAACATAGTTTTAAGGGGGGCCTCTTATCAGTCAGGCTTTTAAAAAAGGTGTTTTTCTCAATTTTTTTCGAGGCGAAAAAAACGAACCACACGAATAATCTTTTGTATTTATTGGAAGGTATGATTGAAGAGTAATAAACAATTTTTTAATATAAACAAAAAAACAAAATGGCGGAAACATGAGTGATATCGCACAGCTTCTCGTTGCGCGTTAGTAAAAAGATGGCGGTCGTAGTTTTCACCTGAAACACAAAAGAAAAATATTGTCTTATTCAGAAGGTCTTCCCGTATATAATAGACTACTCTTGTATAAAAATATGAAAAAGTGAAACCACAGTTAATTATTGAAAAAAAGTGATTTTTTCGCTTTTTGTGGTGGTAAATAACATTAAAAAATGATTTTTTTTTTGTATTTTGTTAGTTAATTAGTTACGCATTTTAATTAGCTTTATATAGATTATCGGTTTGGAAACGATAACTTTCGTCGTTTTTTTTTAATCTTACACGCCATTTTCAAAAACATGTTTTAAGAAAACGTGTTTCAAAGTTTTCAGAAGGTAAACAGTATACTCACACGAGAGACGGCCTGTACAGGGCTGTAACTCCCAAATCACTTAAAATTCTGCTATAAAATTTTGAGGGCATATTCTCCTATAATATATCTATCGATTGCAGTAAAAAAAAATCGATTTTTTGAAGCCGACTGATAAGAGGCCCCTTTAAGGAAAAAGCATTTAAATTTTTGCTATCGATTTATGTAAAGTTTACGAATTATGTAATTACTTACACTATGTCATCTATTTCTGGGCCATATAATAGTTCTTCAGCCATCATAGCAGTTTCCGAAATATCGATTTGCTGCTGCTTACGTAAAATACTACCTTCTCCAGTGTTATCTGCCACTTTCATACGCGCAGCATCCAGTTACTTGCCCGCGAACGCTCCGAAACGCCCGAGCGCCCTTTGGTAATTGTTGAATAACTCGAAAAGTATTTGTCGGATTCACACAATATTTTTAAAAAATTATGCTTTAAGAAAATGTAAGAAAAACTCAATTTTTGAAAATTCTGACTACTCCTTACCCTTTAATCTTTTTATGACGTTTAAGATTTGAATCTACACTATTTTTGCTAGACAATAAGCTTTCGGTTGGTTGGCTAAATTGGTGATTCATCCAGAATCCAACTAGAGCTTCCGCCCCAATTTATTACCACATCCTCGTTATCAACTTCTTTAATGGTTATTTACAGCGTGACTATACCCATTTTATGCGTGTCAGAAGAAAAGAACCGGTTTTTTTCTTGTTACTTCAAGACATATTTCGATTTGCTTTTTTGCTGCGTAATAGTCCCATTCAAAGGCTACGATGCCAATACTAACTCAGGTTAGTGTCGTTTGAAACTTTCCCTTTAACGCAACCAAACAAAACTGTGTGAGAAGGACGCGAAGCGTTTTGAGGCGGCATTTTTATGCACGCATTCGAAAGGGCCGAAATTGTCTTACGCCGCGGCTGCGAAAGTGATTACAAAATCAAAAAAGGTTATTTTGATGTGAAATCAGCGGTATAAGGTGTACAAAAATGTTGATGACTTTTCCGAGCGGGGCTTGAAGGGAGTGACGACAAAAAGGCAGTAGGTATAAAGTGATCGTCCAACTTTTTAAGCGGGACCTTTCTTTGCGACTACAGTAAGCACACACAATTCTTGCTAAGAAGAGAATAGATGTGAGTATCAACACCATCGAACGTCGACTGAAGGAGGTGAACATATTCTACCGTCCCGCATCATCAAAACCAGTGCTTTCAGAAAAACACATTAAGAAACAACAAAACAAGAAAATGGCGTCCCAGTATTGAACTGGCTTTCTCAGGCCCCAGACGCCGACCCCATTGAAAATGTGTGGGGAACTATGAAAACGTGTCTTGCCGGAAGTCCAGTCCATGAGTTAAAACAAGTCGTACGTCAAGTTCGTAAAATTTAGTCTTCTTTGTCGACCAGCTACGTAGAAAAGCTGGTTCACAGCATGAAGAAGATGCCAGGCTATACTTGACAACGATGAAGACTGCACGGCTTATAGAGTAATTACTATTCGTACTTTTGTACATACTTTCATGTAAAACAAATTCAAAAATATATATCTTTTATACTTCATGAATAATCGCGGTTCTTTTTTTCTGACACAGAAGTAAGTACTTTTTTCCTTTTATAATTATACTAGCAAACCCGGCCCCCTTCGCTGTGCAGACTAAAATAGAATAGATATGGTTTAGAACAGAAAATATATGATTTTCATATTATTTATTTCTTTATTCTTTATTCAAGCGCTTTGGCATAAACAATATTTTTTGTTTTTCTATTTGTTTTTGAGTAAATATAAAATATAAATTGAAAATCAGGAAAAAAAAAGATTGTTTTTAAATTTCAAATCAACGCATATGAATAACTAATCGTCTTTTTTCCTGATCATCCATGAATTTTTCGTTTCAATTTATATGTTTTATTAAGCATTGGAGCACGAACACATAATTTCATTCGGATTTCACATTAAATTCTCAAATTTCGTAAGAAATTATTCACTGTTCCAAAATCCACTCCAAAAAAATGCACAAACAATTTTTACATGTTGCACTTACGTTTTTTCCTTATGGCATCCAAATCAGAAAGAAATATTGACACATTGTAACTCACACTGTCAATTTGACAGTTCAGTTCCGCCCCAAGCGTTAAAAAAGTAAGCGACATTATGGCTGGTTCAAAAGAACGCTGTACCCGTTGCCAGTGCTCCGAATTACAACCAAACTTTACGAAACCTATTTTCAATACTTACTTAACAATGTGCGTAAGTTTGGTTTAATTCGGTGCAAAGACACGGC
Organism: Anastrepha obliqua; assembly: GCF_027943255.1. Lineage (NCBI taxonomy): Eukaryota > Metazoa > Arthropoda > Insecta > Diptera > Tephritidae > Anastrepha > Anastrepha obliqua. The sequence goes on along the minus strand of NC_072894.1, from coordinate 106,636,047 downwards.
GGGTCCACGTTTTGGCATATATTTCGAGACCCTAGTCATCAATAGGTATGAAAATTACCCCGTATTAAAGCACTTATCAACAGCTTTCATTTGATACCCATATTGTACATACACAACCAAAGGTTACCCGGGTCCACGTTTTGACCTATATCTCGAGACCCCAGTCACGGAGCGGCATGAAAAATACTCTGGACTAAAGCATTCACCAACAGCTTCCATTTGATACCCATATTGTACATACACAACCAAAGGTTACCCGGGTCCACGTTTTGACCTATGTCTCGAGCCCTATTTCCAAAATAAAATATAACTAAATGTTACTCGTAGATGATGTAGCTTTCGAATGGTGAAAGAGTTTTTAAAATCGGTCCAGTAGTTTTTGAGCCTATTCATTACAACCAAACAAACAAACAAAGTTTTCCTCTTTATAATATTAGTATAGATATATATATAATGGGCGCTTACTACCTTTTTGGGTGTTTGGCCGAGCTCCTCCTCGTATTTGTGGTGTGCGCCTTGATGTTGTTCCACAAATGGAGGGACCTAAGTTTCAAGCCGACTCCGAACGGCAGATGTTTTTGTGAGGAGCTTTTTCGTGGCAGAAATACACTCGGAGGTTTGTCATTGCCTGCCGAGGGGCGACCGCTATTAGAAAAATGTTTCTCTTAATTTTGGTGTTTTCACCGAGATTCGAACCGACGTTCTCTCTGTGAATTCCGAATGGTAGTCGCGCACCAACCCATTCGGCTACGGCGGCCCTTTTATAATGAGTGTCAATTAAATATAACAGATAAAAAATGAGATAAGTTCCTTTTTGTGATTAAAAATCACTTCATAATTGAAAAAAAAATAATGTTAAAGTGGAAGTACCTGGCTGTGCCACTACTTATGTTCATTACTGTATATATAAGTAATTTTATTTTAGTCCATAAATAGGCAGTAATTCGTTTTCTCCCCCTTCTCCCTTTTTTCTGGCTTTGCGTCTGCTATTTTGTTTTTATTGTTGCAATTCCGCGTAGTCCTGTTGTATTTGCCGTTGGCAACTAATTATAGTTTGCATGAAATTCGCGAAATGATAAAAGCAAATTAATCAAAATATATGAAATAACTCTATGGCGCTGCCATTTTCCACTAACGGTATTAGAGTGAATGACAAATACGCTTTTATGCCACATAACAGTTTGATGGATTAGCATTTTACAGATTATGAATTTTTTTACAACAAAGCCAACCGAGAAGCACTAAATGACTTGAAATGCTGACTTTTTCATTTGAAAAAAAAATTTAATATGCGCATTTATTTATTATTAACATCCATACAACTTTTTTAACACCCTCGGTTTTACCTTTCCTTTTTTTAAATGCTCTTCAATAACAATTTAATTCATATACTCGCATTTAAGCGCATTTGCTTAGCATAAAAAGTATCTTAAAAACACTTAAAAATACTACCACCAACTTTCCCAAAACAAAAAAACCCAATAAAAAGAAAATTTTATGCACATCAAATGCTGCTTATCCTTCCATTCGCCCTTTACGAAAACCCCTTTAGGCAGGTTGACGCATAGCTGCAACGATTTTCACTTTTCGGCACCCTCAACAACAGCGCCGCATACACCCCGCACAACACATAACAAATCTGCATTTTTACTTTTATCTTTCCCACACATTCACCTTTTGATGCCGCCACTCGTAGGGATATCGTTTTCAGCACATTTAAATCCTTACCAGCTTGCAGGACTGCAGGTACTTGGCAATGCAAATGCAAATTCAAGTTCAAATGTATTCGGGTGTCTCTGCTCTGTAAATACATTTACAATTCACAAACTACATTACAGCACCACCACACGGCCAAGAAAGTGAGAGTAAATGAAACCCTTTTTGGGGAAAAAATTATGTCGGCTTCAAAAAAAATTTTTTTTTAATATTTTCTCTTTGGTCACAATCCGATTTACTATTTTTGTATAGGATTTTTTAAGAGGTGCGCTCGAACTTTGTCAGTGCTCGTTGAAGGGATGATTCCCCAAGCATCCAATTAGTGCTACCGCATCATTTTGTCAAAAGTGTCAGTGTACAGCGGTCAACTAGGCAAAGTTGCAACTGTCAAATCTAACTCTAACTGGTAGGCGTGTTCAAATCTAAGGTGAATTTTAATTTTTCTCAAAAAATATTTATTTATTCATCAATTTCTATTTTATCCCCTTCAAAGTAGTCCCTCTCAGATATAATACACTTGTGCCAGTTTTTTTCCAATCCTCGAAGCAGTTTTGATATGCACTTTTGGTATGTCCTTGAGCTCACTCAGCGATTCGGTTTTTATCTCTACAATCGTCGCAAAATGACGTCCTTTCATGAGTCACTCCAATCTTGGGAACCGGAAAAAGTCGTAGCGGGTCAAATTTAGTGAATACGGGAGATGAGGCAAATAATCTCTCACAAGCAAGGATGAGTGAGCAGCTGCATTATCATCATGCAAAAGCCATGCATTTTTTTTCCACATCTCCGGGCGTGTTTTTCGTATTGCTTTACGCAAACGGCACATAACTTTAAGGTGATACTCCTTATTAACCGTAAAAACTTATGGTAAGAACTCCTGATACGCTACGCCATGGTAATCCAAGAAAACAGTGACCAAACCTTGATATTTTATCAAACTTGGCGTGTTTTTTTTGGTCTTGACTCTTATGGACTAGTCCATTCGGATGATTGGGCTTTTGTTTCGATGTCATGACCATATACCCATAATTCGTCACCAGTTTTGACACTTTTAAGCGAATCTGGATTATCGTTGACGTCATTCAACAATTCCTGAACGATGCGCATGCAACTTTGTTTTTGGTCAAAATTCAGCAATCGCTGCCACATGCTTTATCCCCGAAATTTCCGAAAAGATTACATGGCATGAGCCAACCTATATGCGGATGTCGTCAGCAATTTCTCTAATTGTGATTCGACTATTCTCCATAACAATTTTCTTCGCTTTCTAAAGATTTTCATCGGTTGTTGATATCCTGGGGCTTCAACAGCTTCAATTTGATATCCATATTGTACAAACACATTCTAGGGTCCACGTTTTGGTCTCTATCTCGAGACCCTAGTCACGGAGCGGCATGAAAAGTACTCTGGACTAAAGCATTCACCAACAGCTTCCATTTGATACCCATATTGTACATACACATCCGAAGGTTACCCGGATCCACGTTTTGACCTATATCTCGAGCCCTATTTCCAAAATAAAATATAATCCATGTTACTCGTGGATGATGTAGCTTTCGAATGCTGAAAGAATTTTTAAAATCGGTCCAGTAGTTTTTGAGCCTATTCATTACAAACAAACAAAGTTTTCCTCTTTATAATATTAGTATAGAGTATAGATTACAATATAAGATTTTTTTCAGTTTGTGTCCGAAAAATCCAAATATCTTACGGAACCCTATTTTTTTCCAAAATAAAATATAATCCATGTTACTCGTGGATAATGTAGCTTTTGAATGGTGAAAGAATTTTTAAAATCATGCTTTATCCCCGAAATTTCCGAAAATATTGCATGGCATGAGCCAACCTATATGGGATATCGTCAGCAATTTCTCTAATTGTGATTCGACTATTCTCCATAACAATTTTCTTCGCTTTCTAAAAATTTTCATCGGTTGTTGATATCCTGGGGCTTCCAGAGCGATCATAAAGCTTTTCGCGTGGCAACTGCTACCTACCAAGGTCGTGTGACTTAACGTTGCTCTGCTATTTGATGTGGGACTACGCGGAATCACTGGGAAACAAAAAAAAAACACATTATCGACACCTCTTAAACTGTTCGTGTTACTTAATTTTAATGTGCGAACACTCTTAAGGCTCTCGCCTCATTTGAAATGATGTTCTTTCTTTAAAAGCGTGTACAACAGTAATGAAAAAAGATTTTTTACTTTTGTTTTTAGTATTTCATTTTTTGATCTATTGTTAAAAAATATAAATATTTTTTTGCCATACGAGGTTTGTTCAAAAAGTTATTATCCTTCAAAAACTGGTCTTTCAAACAAAGGTATGTCGTTGGCGACACGGATTCCGGGACTCACAGGTGTCTGAAATCAAAATGACAAAAAGGTTCCTGTTCAGTATGAATGCCGTTATCACGAGAACTACGATCTTAAAAAAATATCAAATTTGACAAAATGGTAGACGTTCAAAAAGAAAAATCGTGGTTTGAACCTTTTTTTAATGTGGCGAAGGCCTTTATGAAAAATGCTATATTTAGAATTATTTTTAGGTGTATTAATTTCCATAAATTTAAAGCTATTAAAATATAATATTCAAAACAAAAAATCTTACGGATATGATAACTTCTTTATTTTTGAAGTCGGTTAAATGTAAATAACAATAAAAATAAAAACAAAAATAAAGCCAGAATTAATGGTAATTTAATCAACAGAAAACTAAACTGGTTCAGTGGTCTTGTGGCGTAATTCTACATGCACTTTGCATTAAAAATTTAAATTTTTTTGTGGGAAAGAAAAGAAACTAAATTGCAGATTGAGGTAAATGAGTGAGCACATTTTATTCTTATATATACATAGATATATACAACAAATATATGCTTTTTATTATTTTCTTTGTCAACATACACACACTGAGAAACTATTTGGCCAGCTCGATTCAAACAAACTTCAATAAAAATATGCAATAAAAAATACAGCCATCACCATAAACTGTAATGTAAATAACTATATTAAATAACTGTTTATGCGTCCTCTCTTAAAATTATTTTTATTTTTATAAAGCGGTAAATAATCAGCGGTGAATACAAATATTAGCCCAGCAAGAACCTAACTGTATCGTAATACTTCTTATTCTTAATTGGCGCGATAACCGCTTACGCGATTTTGGTCGAGCTTAACATAGCGCGCCAGTCGTTTATTTCTCGCGCTAACCGGCGCCCGTTGGACACACCAAGTGAAGCCAAGCCCTTCTCCAGCTGTTCTTTCCAACGCAGAAGAGGCCTTCCTCTTCCTCTGCTACCACCAGCTGGTACCGCATTGCATACTTTCAGAGCCGGAGAATTTGTATCCATTCGGACGGCATTACCCAGCCAACGTAGCCGCTAGATCTTTATTCGCCGCGCTATGTCTATATCGTCCCAAAGCTCACTGTTCCGACGCCTGCCATATTCGCCGTTGCCAACGTGCAAAGGTCCAAAAATCTTACGCAGAATCTTTTTCTCAAATACTCCAAGCATCGCTTCATCGGATGTTATCATCGTCCACGTTTCTGCGCCATACGTTAGGACGGGCATGATGAGAGCCTTTACAATGTTAGTTTTGTTCCTCGAAAGAGGACTTTACTACTCAATTGCCTACTTGGTCCAAAGTAGCACTTGTTAGCAATAGAGATTCTTCGTTGGATTTCAAGGCTGACATTGTTATAGTTGTTAATGCTGGTTCCTAAATAAACGAAGTCTTTACAACCTCCACATCTTAACTGCCAAGAGTATTGTGGGTGCCGATACACGACTGCGCCGACTGTTTGTTTGATGCCAGGAGGTACTTCGTTTTGTCCGCCAGATCCATTCGCTTTGCTCCTTTATCCAGTTTGAAAAAGGCAGAACTAATAGCGCGGTTCGTTAAGGCTTATGAGGTCTTGGTCAGCATCAGGTTAAAGACGTCACACTACTGAGAGTCACCCTGTCTGAAATCTCTCCGCCTTGTTTACATAGCTCAGCCGGCAGTCCGTCGGCGACCGCAGCTTTGTTGTTCTTTAGCCGCGTTATTGCTATTCTCACCTCGTTATGGTCGGGTAGCGGAACGTCAATTCCTTCGTCAACGATCGGTGTATCAGGATCTTCACATTCTCTGTGACATGCGCAGCTGTTACTATTAAACAAGTTCGAGAAGTGTTCCCTCCATAATTTAAGTACGCTTTGGATATCACTCACCAGATCGCCATATTTGTTCTTACAGGGAAACGTCCCGGTATTGAAACCTCCTGTAAACCGCCGACCTTTATGGTAGAATTTTTATTGCCTATTGGCCAGCAGTTCCAAACATTAGCTTTAATTGGATGCTTAACAGTTGATTGTGGTTGTCGTTTTTTAACAGTACATCAAGACTGACGTATGCAACTGTTCTCCCGAAGGAAAAATTCATCCGGGAATATTACGTTTGCCCAATTCCATTCTGAATTCGCTTTAGCCCATGCAAAGTCTTTTTTTTTAATGTATAATAGCGGAAACAGCGATTTTTCATTGTCCTCTTCTGGAATTTGAGGTCTTGTGCACACAAATGTCCACGAATCGTGTCTTTGGCTACATCACTTTTTCTTAAAACTGCTGCAGCTTCATGCAAGGATAAGTTCGGGTTTGTCGCACACAAATCAGAGATCTTCTGATCTGGCTTTGTCCGGGGAAGACGTCAAGGTTTTTACTTCGATATACCGTTGCACCCATTTATTCATGAACCTTGTCGACTCCTCCGTATGAATAATTTGTTTCGATTTCCTTAAAATCCATTTGAACTTTCCAAGAATTTTAGAAGATCTATGATTCATACAGTGCTGAGATCTTCTAACTCATTAAAAAACTATCTACCTAAAGTGTGGGTCTTTGTCTGAATAGAATAGGAAAGTGGCACACAAGGTGGTAAATCGTCTATTCTTTATCTAGAACTCATGTGTCTGCGTACCTATTATAATGGCAGTACCCTATTATAAAGGAAATCATTGAGCTAAGGCTAAAGAAAAATGTGAAGAGATAAAGGCAAAGTTGGATGTTGTCTATGGGGACGCTTCGTTATCTATGACCACGGTTAGATGTTGGTTCAACGAATTTAAACGTGGGCAAAAATCAGTTTTTGATGAGGAGCGACCAAGACGTCCGGCAGACGTTGTTACCGTGGAAATCATTCAAAAAGTCTAAGACATGATTCTTGTTGATCGACAAACGAAAGTGCGCGAAGTAACGAAGGCCATAGCTGTGTCGAGCGGAACGCAATTAATATTTTACAACATAAGATATTTTACGCGATTGCTCACGGTGGACAACAAGTGGATGCGGCTGTTAACTTCGATGCGGTATTTGAAGAAATTTAAGCGTGAACCGAAGGAATTTTTGCGCCGATTTGTCCCAGTTGATGAAACTAGCAACTAAGCAGTAACCCAAGCAATGGATTTCTCAAGGTGCATCTGCTCCAAAGAAAGCGAAGACAGTTCCATCGGCCGTAAAGGTCATGGCGATGAATTTTTTGGGACGCGAATCGTGTCATCCTCATGGACTTGTAGAAAAAGGAAGAACGATCATTGGAAAATACTAAAGTGAGTTATTGGACCACTTTCACAAAAAATTTAAGGAGACACGGCCGCATTTGGCGAAAAAGAAGATACTGTGTCCCCACGATAACGCACCAGCACATGCATCCGAAGTTGTAGCCGTCAAGCTGCTAAAATTGCATTATGTACCTATTGCTGTCGCACCCTCGTATTCACCCGATCCAGCTCTCTGCGACTTTTTCCTGTACCCTAACATAAAGAAATGGCTCGCGGGAGGAAGTCATAATCGAGACAGAGACGTATTTTGGAGAGTTCAAAAAATTAAAGTTTTTGAAGGGGTTAAAAAACGACCGGAGCGTTGGGAGAAATGTATCTGTCTAAAAGAGGTGAAAAATGTTAAGAAATAAAAAGAAGTTTGGAAAAAATGGTGTATTCATTTCAAACACGGGTGCTTGTCGAACCCCCCTCGTAAGTCAGCCTTCTCGTTAAGAAATGTGCGGCGCTTCACGGCTTTCTTGAGACGGAGCAGTACCTAAAGAGCCTTTTTCTGAGGTATATATGGCTAAGTTTATTTTTGGTCTTGTTGCTCTAAATGAGAAATGTTTTAGACAAAAAAAATGGTTTGTGCTCTGTCCTAATTTCTGATATTCCTGCATTGATAACTTTCAGCTGCATCCTCTTTTAATTTTATTATTTATTTTTTCTTTTGCATTAATAACTTTCATCTGCGCACTCTTAATTTTATAATTTATTTTTTCTTTGCAGTGGTGTTTTCGAAAACCATATCTATTTACTGAAGTCTGTGCGTACACTTTCACTATTTATTCAAGAAAAATTATGACACTTTGTGCTTTTTTTACATATTTAATAAACTGTATGTATATAAACCAAGTACCCTTAGACTGCATTTTAATTCAATAAATTTTAGAGTTTTTCTACGTAATTTATGCACATAATTTCTATCTTCATACAACTTCTCAACAACCACTTGTGCATCTTTCTCATTTTCCTCTTCAATTAGACATTACGTCCTCCGCCAAAATACTCCTCCAAATCTCTGTGACATGGCGACACCGGTGTTCCAGCAGACGTTCAATGAGCAGCTCCACTCCCAAAAGCAGTAAACACAAAACAAATGAGAAAAGTAACATCAGAAATAGCGGTGCCGTGTACTCCATGCCAACAGCAAAGAGATAATTGCTGGGTACACAATTGAGTTTGTCCTTAGCCCAATAGCGACGATGTTTGCGCCAAACGCCTGTCTCTATAATGCGAACGGCTCTTAAAGAGGAAATTTAAAATTTGTTATTCGAACCAAACGAATGATTCCCAAAGCGATACCTCAAGCGTGTCAACTCCTTGTAGGTTGAGTTTTTGTGCAATTGGGTGTATAGACTTTTGTCTGGACGCAACATAACCTCGTTTAGATCACAAATCTCGTGGGGTAAGAAGTTTCGTTCCAAAAATGAATAACCCTGCGATGTTTCAAGAACGAAAACAAAACCGGGTTCATCACGCACACGTAAAACACCCTCTTCCATGGGCATCCAAACATTTTCGGGATGTCGCTTTGCCTCAATTTTACGATGCACAAATCGACGTACTTCGGGTAGTTGAGATGCCTAAAGAGGAAAGAGGAATTAAGCAATATTATTATTATTCGAGAGAGTTGCGCAGAGAGCACAACTAACTACCCACATTCAAGTACACATAAGTGTAAGGCAATGGTTGTAGTCCAACCTCCAGGGAACTATCAGCCAACTGACCCAACGTTCTAATGTCTGACTTCACCGGTGTGCCCAGCAGCGTTGAAAGCAAAATTGATGTATAATAGTTATACATTATGAAGGTAGCAAAGTATAGTGTAAAATAGGCCATACGTCCACCCATCGAAAATGGTACAATATTGCTACCCTGATAACAAGCCGAGCCGAAGGCCAATAGGAAGGTGGCAAGCAGAGAAGGCTCATAGGGCAAACGACGTCTAAAGTTGCGCATTTCCACAGCGAAAGCACGCCAAAGAAAAATCGCGAGAATCGCCAAGAGAATACTGAAAACAAGCCAAACAGAGCTGTTGAATGGTTGTAGAAAGGCATCACCTCGCATGCTGCCGCTGCGCGGCGTACGAAAGAGACAGAGCGAGCGAAAAGCGCCAGTTTCGGCGATAACCGAAAGATGCTTGAGACGAGAGGCAGTAGCGAGAAAGGGAGTGGATGTAAAGTCAGCGGCCTGAGTGACAATGTCACCTACAGTGCCACCATGCGTCTCATTGGTGCTCCAGCGATCATAAAAGGTGAGATTCATGCTTTTGAAAACGAGAGGAATGAAAAAGTTAAATTAATAATAAATGCATATTCCATTTTCATGATTACTTTTAAATTTTTTGTTTAACTTCTCATTTCTTACTTACTTACAACCGAAGCTATCCTTGAAAATTAACAGTACTTGATACCCGAAACGAGATATTGGATCAATTTCAGTGTTGTTCTCTGAGGAAAGGTACGCCAATAATAAAGGCACAGGCCAGCTAAGCGGTCGGTTAGTGATCTAAAATGTAAACGAAACGATCACAAATATTTGCTAATCTCGCAACTTGCTCGCGCTCTACTAACCACAGTGGATACGCGCATAGTTATGTCGTGCAGCTTATCCCGATTGCCATATTTGTGTCTCAAATGCAGTTCGGAGAGGTAACGGCTTACATGGCAAACTTTCCAATTGCATTGATACTCGCGATCAATGGTCACATTCAGTTTGCCACCCAGAAGGCGTCCATTATTGTAGACATCATACGTTGTATAGAAGGATACATTTGTGTGGGGCGGTGTGTCATGGAGTGGTGACCTCAGGGTGGCATAGGTGAGCTGTGCATCTACGGAGAGATTGGCATTCGTGAAAAGGCATTGCAGTTTGTGCATATCATCTGAACGATCGTAAAGCAGCCAATTGTAGTGCTCCTTGTAGAGGTGCCAACGGCTGAGCTGGAAATGGAAGAAGAGAGCAGAGAGATTTGTAATACTATTTGATAAGAATTTAGGTAAGAAAACGAATGAAAAAAGAAATCGTTTTGTGTGTAAGGGTATTTTCTTAGTTTCGAAGGCATAAAGTTGATATTAGTAACTCAGAATTAGCCAAGATGTAGGACCTCGAGTTCATCATTCCCATGGCAGCCGCTTCTACGTTACCAGAATGACTCGGGTTTTTCCCGACCAAGGACTGCCGCTCCAGTAAACAAGCCATTTCTAGTAAACCGTTTATTATCCCCCCTCTAACGTCACCTAGAGTTCATATTATGAGAAAGAAATGATCTGAGATTCTCGTGCAAAGAGTTGATCTGAGAAAACAGATTAGCGATATCGCGACGAGCAATGTGATCGGTAAGGTACTTGAACACGAGAATAACTGGAATGTGACGCAGTACGACAAAGCAAAGCCTCACAATCTCTTCCAGAGATATAAGAAGGCGAGCCTATAGCATGAAACTGGCTATAAGTCGTGGTGGATTGGGTGGACGTCGTTCTGAGCCGTCCCAAAGTAACGCAGAAAGTAGTTTCCGTAGGGGAATCTCCCCAGAAGAAGAAGATCGAGTAGTTTTAGTGGGCAAACAACTCGACGCAGTAGACGTCGGTCGCTGTAAGTGTGAAGGCATTTTGTACCCTACCTCACCCACCAAAAACAGAAAAGAAATGTACCTATATAGGCTAGCCAAGTGTTCTAAGCTCAAGTACTGATGATTACATATGATTACTGGACTACGTTACCTATGCAGCATCTCAACAAGAGATCTCAAAGAGTTGCTCAGGAATATCGTACTTATATTTCTCGACAAAACCCCACGCAGGAAATCTCACCGATAGACACAGATCTTAAAGGTCAGTCGGATTAGTCGACAGACCCACGAACGCAATTGTAACCACGCTAAAGACTTCACATTGGCATCATCCATAGAAATATTACTAAATCTTGTTACAGTTTCTTAACTTATAGACCAGAAAAAACAATTTTTTTCGCATTGCGGGCCAAAGACACAGCTTATAGGACAATTGGAGCTGGAATGGAGAGTAGAAGTCAATCAATGACAGCATTGTCACAGCAAGAGTTTAAGAATGCCTAATAGAACGGCGCTAAATATCATTCAAAGTCGGTCTGTGATATAACCGTTCGCCACTCTCGTCTGGTAGCATCCCGATTGAGCTTCTTGCGCGGTTTGTATGTTTTTTCATAGAAATGAAAGAGGCCCCATTAATGGAAGATTCCATTGCAGTGTGGAATGCGGTACTCCGACTGGCTAAACGGCAGTTCAGAGTATTATTTACAAGCGATAAAATCACACCCAGCGATTGTTCGTGATCTCGAACATCTTAAAGTGAATAAAGTTTTTGTTTATCGCACCATTACTCGTTACAATGATACTGGTAGCATCGCGAAACGTCATGGAGATGGTCATCAAAAGACTACAACGGAAATGGTTCAAAAAGTGAAGAAGTGTCTTGAGCGAAATCCTCGACGAAGTTCCAATTAAATGGCGAAAGAACTGAAAACGTCTGACCGTAGCATCCGCCGCATACTGAAAAATGATCTCAAAGTCAAGCCCTACAACATTCAAAAGGCGAATGATCTCACATGAAAGCAGCGACAATTCAGACTTAAGAGAGCGAAGGAGTTGCTTCACTTGGCCGAAAGCGGTTAATTTCTGGACATTGTGTCGAGAAAATTTTTGAAATTGAGCGATTCGTAAACTCACAAAACGACAGGGTTTATTTGACCGACCGTTCATACGAGAATTTGAGTCATCGATTGGCCAGCAGGAGGCAGCACCCGCAGCAGGTAATGGTTTAGGTTGTTGTAACCTCAGATGGGCGCTCTTCAATTGTATTCCTTGAGCCTGGCGGCAAGGTAAATGCGAAAATCCAAAATATTATCGGAAAAGTATTCTGGAGGTTGCTTTGAAGCCTTGGGCAGACAAACATTTTGGTGGCAGACCATGGACGTTTCAACAGGACTCGGCACCGTCTCACAAAGCTCGAGTGAACCAAGAATGGCTCAAAAACAACGTTCCCAGCTTCATAACGTCCATAAAATGGCTCTCAAATTCACCAGACGCGAATCCAATGGATTACTCTCTTTGGGTCATCTAAGAGAGCCTTTTGCCGTTCATATTACACCATTCATTCGGGCAGCTTGCGCTTCGTTTATGGACCGTCTCAAGGCCATAGTCAAGGCAAAATGTGGACATATCGAGAAAAAGTAAAGTGATTATTAATTTTGTATTATTTTCACATTTTTTTTTTCTTTGAATTTAATAAAAGTAATTTTCCAAAGGCGGCCACCGTAGCCGAATCGGTTGGTGCGTGATGACCATTCGGAATTCACTGAGAGGTCGTTGGTTCGAATCTCGGTGAAAGCAAAATTAATAAAAACATTTTTCTAATAGCGATCGCCCCTCGGCAGGCAATGGCAAACCTCCGAGTGTATTTCTGCCATGAAAAAGCTCCTCATAAAAATATCTGCCGTTCGGAGTCGGCTTGAAACTGTAGGTCCCTCCATTTGTGGAACAACATCAAGACGCACACCACAAATAGGAGGAGGAGCTCGGCCAAACACCTAACAGAAGTATACGCGCCAATTATTTATTTATTTTTTTTTTTTTTTTTAATTTTCCAAACTAAATTTATGGCCCCTTTAATTGGTTACACTTCGAGTGTCGGACCCTGTATTACTCTTTATTATGGGTATTAATGATTTTTTAACCAGTCAGAATCAGGGAAATTATTAAGATAAATAAGATATTATTTAAGATCATGTTACGTCGCACAAATCCACTCTTTCAAGGGGCGATGTTGAATGTGAACCACACCTAAACGTTAAGTTCTTTTCTGCATTTTATTTGACATTTTTTCAATTTCAGACTAATTGAATTTGAACTATGGAAAGATACACAATCGAGCAACGCGTTAAAGTTATTCAGGCTTATTATGAAAACGGGCGTTCAAAACAAAATGCATATCGCGCAATTCGTGATTTTTTCGGTCAATTTAATCGTCAAATGTGCGTATAATCGGAAAAATTGTGCAAAAGTTTGAGCAAACTGGGTCTGTAGGAGATGTGAAAACACCAGTGCATGCTCGCACAGCTCGTACTGCAGAAAATATGGCTGCTGTTCGCGATAGTGTGGTTGAAGAGTCGTTGATGAACATTATGCACACGCTTACAAGGTGCAACTGACTCAAGAACTAAAGCCTCTTGACCATTTCAAGCGTCGTCAATGGACAGAATGGTGGCAGGAAATGGCAATAGTGAATGGCCAATTCTCGAAGAAAATCATCTTCAGTGATGAGGCACATTTTCACCTCAGTGGATTCGTCAATAAGCAGAATTGCCGCATTTGGGCGAATGATGGTCCAAGAGTGATTGCCGAAAAACCAATGCACCCACAAAGAGAGACTGTTTGGTGCGGTTTATGGGCCGGCTGCATCATTGGGCCGTATTTTTGCCAAAATGAGGCCGGTCAGGCAGTAACTGTGAATAGTCTTCGCTATCGAAAGATGATAACGAACTTTTTATGGCCCGAATTGGAAGGTATGGATGTGGACCATATGTGGTTTCAACAGGACGGTGCCACTTGTCACACAGCTAACGAAACAATGGCTGTTTTGCGCAAAAAATTTGATTGCCGAATAATCTCACGTCGCGGCGATGTCAATTGGCCGCCAAGATCATGTGATTTGACATCGTTGGACTTCTTTCTTTGGGGTTATTTGAAAGAAAAGGTGTACGCTGATAAGCCAGCAACAATTCAAGAGCTAGAGGATGAGATACTTCAATTATGCCTCAGCGTCATCGAAAATTTGAACCATCGGATGGAGGTGTGCCCCCTAGGCCGCGGCACACGTAATTGAACCATACCAATATTATCATAATAAAGAAAAATGATAATAATTTTCTAAAAAAATTGTATTTTATTCAAAATCAACACCGGCCCTTAAAACTTAACCACCCTTTACATACATTTATTGTTATTATTATTACAGACTTACTGTGTTCATTACTTCTTCCGATTTATTGCAGTTCACATCAAGAAATGCCCCCAAAATTTGACGATTATGCAGCAAATATTGATATTCAAAGTCAACTGACAAGTCGATTGATTCGATATTTACAAATCGTGTGTACCATAACCTCTGGCTGGTCAAGTGCGAAAGATAGCGTTGAGCTGAAAAACGAATTTCAATACGTACTTTTTAGTAAAAAACTATAAAATATTAGGTATAATATTCTGGTAATTGTCCCTACTTCGTGTTGCTTCAACCAACTGCCAAATAGTTCTTAATCCTATCCACCCTCTTATGTTACGTAACCAAGACATTTGCTTCCTACCAATTCCTCGTTCTTCTTATTCATATTATATTTAGCATAATATTATAGTTTATTGGTGGACGGAGGAAATAGCCGTGCTGAGACGTGACTGTCTTCGCCTCAGACGGAAATACACCAGAACCAGACGAACCGGGCAAGCCACTGTGGACGCAGAAGCAAATAAGAGTGGAAAGAGTGGTGTGAAGAAACTGGGAGCCCGGATACCTACACCGGAACTAAGCTCGAGCGCGATGGACTACATCGTAAAATAACTATTCCTTAGTCACGTATTCAAAGAAGACATTGAGTGTGAAAGAGCCTCCGATATTCACCAGTGAAGAACTCCAACAAGGTACCAGGACCGGATGGAGTACTCGCAGAAGTCCTCAAGGAGATCGCAAATATGCTACCACAAGTCTTACTAGGCATGTATAACACCTGCCTAAGAGAGGAAACCTTTCCAGAAATCTGTTATTTCGCTTCCGTACAACAATACGGACTTCACGCATGAGCCGAATATTCATAGTTTAGGTCGCCTGGAGATTTGTGAACTCCCCAATACTGTATGCATTCGCCCGAATGTCGTCCTTGCTTTGTTTAGCCTGCATTTGATATCGTCATTTGCTCCCCCCTCTGCCGTTATGATGAAGCCCAAGGTAGCATAAGCTTTCGACAAATTCCACTGGGCATCCGTCAACCTATATCTACCTTGCGTTATTGTGGTGTCATAGCCTTGGTCTTGTCCGGCAGTGCGGGCCAGCGCGACTATTTTGTCCGCCTTCGCTTGCATGACAAAGAGTTTGTGAGAGAGGAGGCAGATGTCATCGGCGAAGTTCAGGTCCTCAAGATGTCTGGTGAAACTCCATACGATGCCTTTTTTGTGCAAGGTAAGTTGGCTCATGACGTCATTAAGGACGATGGCGAAGAGAAGGGGTGACAAGGGTCAACCTTGCCTTATGTCTGCGTTGGTAGTGAATTTATCGCTGATATCGCCTTTGTGAAGCACTGCCAGTTCGAAGTTCTCGTAGAGGGCTTTGGTGAGACGGATTATCTTGACGGGAACTCCCTTTCTACTCAGTGCCAGCCTTATTGCGTCTCGTTTGATAGTGCCAAACGGCTTCTTAAAGTCTACGAATAACTTATAGAGCGAGAGTGGCACTCAACTGATTGATCAACTATAATCCCAAGTGTGTTGGCAGGGTCAACACAGCTTCGGTGAGGGCGAAACCCAACTTGTTCGTCTCTTAAGGAGCGTTCGATATCTTTGAGCCTGCTTTCTATGATCGCGACCACAATTTTGTAGATGGTGTTAAGTATTTTACTATACATTTTTTTTTTTCAAACAAATTTTTTGTTTTAAGTATATTCTTTCGGTAAATTTTTTCGGCTTACTTTTTTTTTATTTACGTCTAAAAATGAACCAAATTTCCAAAAAATTTACAACAATGTCCAAAGCACTAGAATCACTTGGCACGGAATCACTCGTATAAGTCGTGGAAATCAGTATAGACATACGCAATCGAATTAGGCTGGTAGCATTTAAAATTATGTTTATTATTTTTTATTTTTATAATATATAAAAAAAAAAAAAACAACACCGCACTACACAGATGACCCACCGGCGTTGTAGGGTAAGCCACGCTTGGATCCAAGCTGCTTTTCTAGTGTAGCTATATGAACACACCAGAGAATCATAGGAACACTTCTATGAAATTCATTGCATTTTCAGAAAACATTATGACAGAAAAATTTTGAAGTATTTACATAAAAATGTACTCTAGCTCCATCTGCTTTTTACTTACCCTGCGCACTCCAACAATTGAAAAATACAACCGCATTAATATTCGCGTTCAAGAAATGATTTAAAATAAAGCTAAAAAGTATTGGCTGCATCGTTTCAGAAAGGTTTTAGTAAATAAAGCAACTTTATTTTAACTTAATTTTGTCATTTTCTAATTTTTTCATAGGACATCTGTATTTATACTGGCTGGGGACTCTTCGCTTGCAACGAAATTTCTATTATAATTTTTTTCTTTACTTAGAATTGAAGGTCAGAAGTAATACGCCTGTTTAAGCAAATAAAATGGATAATCACTCAATTAATGGCAATTAAATAGGCATGAAAGTCATACAAATTGACTGTTATTAAATGGAATGCAGCTTAACCCTTAGATAATACCACAAACTAAATACAGGGTTCGATCTACCCAGCGAAAATTAAAATACGGAAAATGTTTAGAATGACTGTGGACAAGACAAGCCAATGAGTTTTTTTCACTTAAGGAAACCCCAACTAAAGGGTGATCAATTTGGAGGTACCTCTTCACTTTACAGATCACGCGTGCCTACTGTCAAACTACATACTCAATATACATCATTTTTTCAAGGGAAGAGAGAGAGCGGCCCGATGTAAGACAGGACAAGTCCATCCATGTTTATACAAGGTGGCGCAAAAGTAACCTTGCGATGTTTTTTGGCTGTAATTTAAAAAAAAAAAGAAAAACTTTGATTCTTCATGTGGATTGTGTGATGTAAAAATATCAAGTCGAGAAAATGATGTCATGTAAATGGCCGCCGCCGCAGTTGATTGCCATTTGAGCCCTTTTTATGGCATTTTCCATCACTTTGGCCAAAACTTCCGGCGATAGGTCCTCACATGCTTGACGGATATTATCTTTAAGAGCTGCAAGAGTCTGAGGCTTGTTGACATAAACCCGAGACTTCAAAAAGCCCCACAAAAAGAAGTCTGGAGCGGTCAAATCATTCTTCATCATCTTGCTGGCCAGTGCAAATCGGGAGATTAGGCGCCCGGGAAATGCATCCTTCAGCATATCGGTTGTGGCACATGCGGTATGTGCCGTTGCACCGTCCTGTTGGAACCACATGTTTCCCAATCCCAATTCATCAAGTTGCGGCAAAAAGAACTCGTTGATCATTGCTCTGTAGCGCTCACCATTCAGAGTAACCGTTTGGCCCGCGACGTCTTCGAAGAAAAAGGTTCGATGACTCCTCCGGTGAAAACAGCACACCATACAGTGACTTTGAGCGAATGTAATGGCTCTTCGTGGGTTACACGCGGATTTTCAGTGCCTCAGAAGTGTAAATTTTGCTTATTTGCGTACCCGCTAAGAAGGAAATGGGTCTCATCACTCATGATTATTTTTGATGAAAAATCATCTTCCTCTTGGTGGTGATTAAGGATGGCTTGAGCGTATGTTAGACGCGATTGGCGGTCAGCAGCTAACAGCTGATGCACCGTCTGGACTTTGTACGGAAACATCTTCAAATCTTGTACCAAAATTCGATGTAAAGACCGTCGACTGATACCCATTTGCGTGGCACGTCGTCTGGTCGATGTCGACGGCGCTTCCATGACATCCTCGGCTACAGCAGCAATATTCTCTGCAGAACGGCTACTCCGGGGTCTGCCATGCCTGGCAGCATCTCGTGTTGTGCCAGTCTCTTCGAGGCGAGCGGCTAAACGTCGCAGGGTTTTACCAGTAGGCGTTGGACGGCGAGGAAATCTGCGACGAAATTCACGTTGCGCCAAAGTCACCGACCGATTATTGGTCAAATAAATAGTCAGCAATATTCCGCGTTCTGGAGCAGTGTAGCGTAACATTGCTTATTAACGTGTATTTCGCATGTGTTTACTACACAAATGTCAAAACAGAACTGACATTAGGCGCCAATCGCAAAATTTATAGCATTTTCTGATAGGAGGATTACTTTAGCGCCACCTGTTACGGACGGCCCTAAGCTCGAAGGTAGAGTTAACGGAGGTGTATATTCCGAACATCTGGGGATCTGATTCACTTTTCGGCTTCCCGACTAGCGCAGGGTACTTTAGGCTAAACTAATGGCAACAATTAAAGTGCGATTCAATACTTGCAGATGATATCTACATTTTCACTAATAGCCAGGCGGCGATAAATCTCCTCACAAAGCATTTGACAGCCTGCAAGGCACATCTCTTAATGAGATGACTGAGTCATTTCACTAAAGTAAAATGGGTTCCAGGCCATTGTCACATTGAAGGCAATTGCAGGGCCGATGAACTAGCGATACTTGGCACAGAAGTTGGCTGATGAGTACAAATTTTATGACATAGGCATACCCTTAGGGACATGTAAGCTACTTGTTTTTGAGGAAAATCTAAGAGCGGCGAATGAAATATGGCGTATGAAACCACCTGCGAAATCTCCCAACAATCGTGGCGAATCTCAATGCTAAACGCACAGGATTTCTGCCTCCTGTGCCATTGACCTACTCAATCCAGAAGTAGATTTACTAGTTGAGGTAGGCAATTTTTTAATGAATTGGAAGATCTCAGTACTGGAGAAATCAGGGATCTTCTAAAATTTTGGAAAGTACTTATACACACTTGTTCTAAGGTTGTTCCCCAAGTCCCAATGTGCTATAAGCCTGAGTGTATATAAAGTTTTAATATTTCTTTAGTAGTTCTATATTTTTATTTTTGTCAATGAGAATCTATATTTTCATGTAAAACTATTTTTTGTTTTTTTGTTCCTTGTTCACTTCTCTCGGAAGTATATGGCGTCGACAAGACTTTTCCATCGTACATGGTTTGTCCAGGACGGAGGCAGCTTTTCATTGCTCTAGACAGAGGTGATGTGGAGATCAATAATTTCCACTGATATTTGCGGATCGGCAGTCATGAGTTCAGCCTGTATGCCATCTTCGCCCGCAGCTTTGTTGAGCTTCAGCTTCTTAATTACATCCTTAATCTCCACTAAGCTGAGGCAGGATGTTGTTATTTTATTGCTGATTGTTGTGCTGCCCACTTCAAAGCTAGGTGTAGTGGGAGCAATGTTACTAGTTGCTTCAAAGAGTTCCTTCCATCTGCGGATCTGGTCATCATTTGAAGTCAGCAAAGACCATTCAGACCTCTGATCGGCTGGTTGCTGTTACTCCGCTGGTTGGTTAGGCGGCCAACTATTTGGTACAGCTGTCTCATGTTGTTTACTACTGCTGCCGCTTCGGCAACGATAGCAAGATCTTCAACGAACTTTCTCTTATCGTTTCTGACCGATTTCTTTACTCGCTTCGCTTTTACTCTCTGTAGCCTGACCGAAGAGAGGCATCGCTGATAAGTTGCCTTTTAACACTAAACCTTCCATGGACGGGTCAAATGACCCATTTTAAACTTTTTGTCAGAAGTTCTTAGAAATAACATTATTAAATCGTCGTTTGCCTTCACGACTTTTATTAAAAAATACATCGAATGTATTTTTCAAGATTTATTCTTCTCTTGCTAATTGTTTTACCGAGAAATATATGTGATCTTAATAAAAAAAAAAATAAATAAATAATTGGCGCGTACACTTCTGTTAGGTGTTTGGCCGAGCTCCTCCTCCTATTTGTGGTGTGCGTCTTGATGTTGTTCCACAAATGGAGGGACCTACAGTTTCAAGCCGACTCCGAACGGCAGATATTTTTATGAGGAGCTTTTTCATGGCAGAAATACACTCGGAGGTTTGCCATTGCCTGCCGAGGGGCGACCGCTATTAGAAAAATGTTTTTATTAATTTTGCTTTCACCGAGATTCGAACCAACGACCTCTCAGTGAATTCCGAATGGTGATCACGCACCAACCCATTCGGCTACGGTGGCCGATCTTAATAATATATATAATATTTTTAAGACGGGTCATTTGACCCATTTTGGTAGGAATAGGAATACATAAAATATCGGTAGGTTTAGTGTTAAGTTCGTTTCTGCGCTGAATGATGCCCCAAGTGGTGTCAGAGATCCATGATTTGCCGTTGGTGGTCTTTATTGTGCCAAGTTTTTCCTGAGCGATGTGCCTGAGCGGGGCGTTAGTAGCTTCGCAATAAGTGTTGTTGTGGTTGGTGAGCAGCTTCTCGCGAAAGGCACTAGTTGTTTCTTTTTTGGTCGCGGGATCGCGCAGCATCTCGACATTGAGTCGCTTATGCCTGCGTGGTGCGTAGTAAAATGTATAAAGTATCTTTCATTATTTTACACATAAAAATATTTTCTTATCTTTAGTTAATCTATTTTTGTCTAAAACCTAGCTTTATTTTTTTTATATTGCTAGCCAGGGCGTATACGCAATTTCATACAATTCCAATATGAAATTAGCCTGTTACTCAGCCTATTTAGATTTCACATCCAGGCGCTGACAGCATAATTTGATGAGTTGAATTGATAAATTGGCCTACTATTTTTATTTACTAGGAAATACAATAAACATGACTTTTTTTAATAATCTACTTTTCTATACCCAATTCTTAAAACCATAAAGTATTTAATTATTTAAACTGTAGGTCCCTCCATTTGTGGAACAACATCAAGACGCACACCACAAATAGGAGGAGGAGCTCGGCCAAAAACCTAACAAAAGTGTACGCGCCAATTATTTATTTTTATTTTTTTTATTTAATTATTTTCCCTATATTAGAGTAAACTGGCTAAGTAATTTTAAACATTTTGCTCAATTATTTATTTATGTATTTATATATTATTTATAAGATTATGTTTCTATTATTACTATATTATGAAATTATGTTTTTATGAACTTAAAGTTAAAGTGTAATATTACCTGTTTACTTGTGATTCAGCATTTCTTTCTCAAAAGGTTACATCGAGCAGTTTCTCTTAAAGATTTTAACTATTTATTGCCATTGAAATGTGAATTAAGATTGCACTTTATGCAAAATACTTAGACCCAGAAGGGTAGCGCTTTATAGTCTATATTGATGAGGCTATCCTCCTTATAGTATAATCGAATTTCACGGTAAAATCGTGTTAGGTTATATAAAGAGTGGTTAAGTTTTAAGGGCCGGTGTTGATTTTGAATAAAATACAGCTTTTTTAGGAAATTATTATCATTCCTCTTTATTATGATAATATTGATATGGTTCAATTACGTATCAAACTAAATATTGGCTAAATGGCCTCGGCGGTACACCTCCATCCGATGGTCCAAATTTTCGATGACGCTGAGGCATAATTGAAATATCTTATCCTCTAGCTCTTGAATTGTTGCTGGATTATCAACGTAACCTTTTCTTTCAAATAACCCCAAAGAAAGAAGTCCAACGATGTCAAATCACATGATCTTGGCAGCCAATTGGCATCGCCACGACGTGAGATTATTCGGCAATCAAATTTTTCGCGCAAAAGAGCCATTGTTTCGTTAGCTGTGTGACAAGTGGCACCGTCCTGTTGAAACCACATATAGTCCACATCCATATCTTCCAATTTGGGCCATAAAAAGTTCGTTATCATCTCACGATAGCGAACACTATTCACAGTAACTGCCTGACCAGCTTCATTTTGGCAAAAATACGGCCCATTGATGCCGCCGGTCCATAAACCGCACCAAACAGTCACTCTTTGTAGGTGCATTGGTTTTTCGGCAATCACTCTTGGATAATCATTCGCCCAAATGCGGCAATTCTGCTTATTGACGAATTCACTGAGGTGAAAATGTGCCTCATCACTGAAGATGATTTTCTTCACGAAGTGCGCGATATGCATTTTGATTTGAACGCCCGTTTTCATAATAAGCCTGAATAACTTTAACGCGTTACTCGATTGTGTATCTTTCCATGGTTACAAATTGAGTTAGTCTGAAATTGAAAAATGTCAAATGAAATGCAGTGGTTTACATTCAACACCGGTCCTTGAAATTTAACCACCCTTTAGTTGCCCAAGCAAGGTCCCACTTGGATGAAAAACACAACTTTTTTCTGATTTTCTGTACAAAAAACTGCGCGATTCGAACCTCTTCTGATCTGCACAACTAACCTTTCCTTTGGAATTTTTTTTAAGCCTTTTTTGATGATTTCCGTCTTTTCTGACTTCATTATTTCGTTCAGAGGAGACTTAAAGCTGTGTGACGGCAAGACACATAAAAAAATTGTAGAAACTTGGTCTAAATTTATAATTTTTAAGAAGTCCCGATCTGAACTCGATATAAAAACAACAAATACTGCAGGTGATGTGCTGGTTTATTTTGAAATTTATACAAAGAACCATTAGAATGTGCAGATAAAACTCATGTGGATAGGGATAATAAATACAAGTAAGCATAAATATATATTAAGTAATTCGCTGATTATTTCATCCTTGGAACAAATCGTGGCTAGCGCGAATTTAATTATCCTTAATTATCGAATCCATTTCACTCGTTATGCCAATTGACGCCAAACAGAATACTCTCCAATCTCATTTTCTTATCAATCCAATACTTCTTATGCAAAATCTCCAACAGCAATACGGTGAGCACCAATAGGTACGTACACACCAACAGAAAGAAAAGTGGCGCCATATATTCCATGCCAACTTCAACTATGAAATTGCTATCAAAACACTCCAAAGTGGTTTGTACCCAATAGCGATGCAACTTCAAAGAAACGCCAGTCTCCAAAATGCGGTAAACTCTAAGAAGAAAAATAGGCAGCAGTGATTTACAATCAACAAAAAAATTTTCATATACCTTTGCTTGGCGATCTCTTTGTAGCTAGAGTTCTTATGTATCGAACTAAATAAACTTTTCTCGGGACGAAATAGGATTTCATTCAAATCGCAGATTTCATATGGTTTATAGTAACGTTTGACCAGCAGAAAGCCAGTGGAGGCCTCAAAACCAAACACAAAACCAGGTTCATCGCGTACACGCAGTATACCTTTCTTCAAGGGCATCCAAATGGCTTGTGGATTGGGTGTGGAGTCAATTTTGTGTTTGAAGCGGCGTACTTCCGGCAACAGAGAATTCTATTGGAAGGAAATAAACTGATTAAGATCTAAAATCCCTTTCAAAGTAGGTAATAATAATAAATTGTTAGTAATTATTGCAAAAGCGGCGACTTCTTACATTCAGATAAGTCAAGGTGAACGGTAACGGCTCCAGTCCCACTTCCAGTGAACTATCGGCTAACTGGCCCATTGTCTTGATATCAGACTTCACTGGCGAACCAAGCAGCGATGAAACCACAATAGATGTGTAATAGTTGTACATTAGAAAAGTTAGTAAATACAGTGTAAAGAAGACCATCCTTCCACCGATGGAGCCCGGCACCAAATCGCTGCCCTGACTACAAGCCGAACCAAAGGAGATGAGGAATGTAGCTAAAAACGAAGGCATGTAATCGACATAACGCTGATGCATGCGCTTTCGTTCTAGCCTAAAAATACTCCAAAGCACTGCAGCTGTTAAAAAGAGTAGCAAACCAAATAGCAGCCAGACAGTGGTGTTGAAGGGCTTCAAGAATACATCACCCTGTATACCGGAATTGCGAGGCGTGCGAAAAAGGCAAATCGAGCGAAATGAAGAGGTCTCAGCGATGATCGTAAAGAACTCCATGCGCGGTGCTGTCGGAATGAACGGTGTGGATATGAGATCAGCACTTTGGACAGCCAAAGCACCGATTAGGCCGCCATGAGTTTCGTTGATTGTCCAGCGATTCACAAGAGTGTAGTTTACGCTGAAAATAAAAGGGAAAGGAAAAAAAGAAAAAAGTAAAAGAAAGAAATTAGCGCGCATTTTTAATATCAACTTGTTGCTAATTGCCTGCTTCAGCTCACTTACTTGCAACCCAAGAAGTGTATTAAAATCGACACGGCCTGAAAACCAAAACGTGCTATTGAGTCCTTACTGGTGTCACTAACCGAACGCAAGAAAGCGAAAATTTCTTCAGGCGGAGCCGTTAAAGGTACTTTGGTGACCTGTATAATAGTTTTTTTTACAAATTATTCATTAATTGCGGCGGAACAAATTTCATTCCTCACTCGAAACCCACCACCACAGTCAAGCGCAATGTGACATCATGCAACTGATTTCTATTGCCATATTTACTGCGTAAATGCAGCTTTGAGAGATATTTACTTAGTGTGCACTGCGCCGCGGTGCAATAAATCTCGCGATCTAGCGTCATATTTAGTTTCCCGCCATGATTGTAGCCATTGTTGTAGACATCGTAGAGCGTGTAGGCGGCTAAATTTGTATTATTCCAGTCACTTTCTACGCTCTGCAAGACAGCATATGTTACTTCGGCATCAACAGCGAGATTTAGTTGTTTAAAGAGTGCCCGAAAGTATGTTACGTTGGTCATGCCATCGTAGATCAGCCAGAAGAAATGATCGTTGAAGAGTCGCTGTTTGCTTGCCTGTACGTGGTTGCATGAGAAAAGACGTCCGATAATTTTGTGTTAAAAAAAGAAACTTCAAAAACGACTGATGGTGGTATGCAGACTGCAGTTTCTAGCCACTGTTAATCACGAATAGGCTGGCGACTGTCGTTTGAATCGGAGAATAAATATCTTACACCGCCAACATTAGTTCATAGATATGCTAACAATTCTCCCATTACCTAATATTTTTATTTTTTCACTTAAACTAATATTTTCTAGGTAATTTTAAGCGCTTTCGGATCAGCTAATTTCAAAGGAAAACTTTAAATATTTTTCTTTTTTCTCTTAATCATTTTATTAATGTAATTAATAATTTAATTATTAACAAAAAGTTATTTATCAACGATAATAAATATTACTCATCAGTTGAAAGCCATTTATTCATTATATTCAATAATTTTTTACTTAAAAAATTGAAAGTAGCCCTTTCAGAAGTTTGTTTATAGACACAAATACGAGGCGTGTTTTTAAAGTAAGTACCGTTTTTACATAAAAAAACAAGTAAATCTTTTCCAAAAATAATTTATTCACTTGAGAGACCATAGGTATATTACTCTACTTTTCTACATAATTCCCATTACTATTGAGGCATTTATCATATCTTGGGACCAGCTTTTGTATGCCACCGTCAAAGAAGATTGCCGCCTGATTAGACAACAGCAACATTTTTCAACATCAGTCAACATTTTTGGCACCTAGCATGAACACAATTTCCGATCATTTAAACGTTCAGGCACAATTTCGTAAAGAACACTTCTTAAGACAGCAGGAAACTTTTCAGCTAAGAACGAAATCTGGAATCGTCTGTTCTTTTTCACTTTACAGTCCACTTTTTGAATCAGTTTATCGGTAATGACCGAAATATCCCTGTTCGTTCCTCATCATGAATGTTTGTGCGGCCATCTTTAAAGGCCCTAACCCATTTTCGCACCAGTCCATCACTCATAATGTTTTCACCATACACTTCACTGATTTTGTGATGAATGTGAACTGATTTGAAGCCTTGAGCACAGAGAAACCGTATAACAGCACACACTTCACAGTCGGCGGGATTCTCAATAGGTGGAGGCATTTTAAAATTACGCGAACAGATGTAGACTCGATCGGATAGTTCCGTAATGGCGCCTGTGGCTTCCCAACAGATGTAGCTACATGACGCGCATGCGCTAAACGGCGACCGCTGCGCTGCGGCGGTACTTACTATAAAAACACGTCTCGTATAATGGCATGAGTCACTAGATGCTAACGCAGTATAAATACATCCAATAAATATAAGCCCCGTATATAATAAGGATTTTAGTTTTTTTTTCACACATCAACTACTTACGATATCCAAGAGTTCCTCAGTGCTCTCGCAATTTAAATCCAGAAAAATGCCCATGGTTGGCCGCTTACCCCATAGTCGATACTCAATGCCCTGAATTGCCTTAGAATCATTAATATTAATGTAATCTATATAAAAAGACCTATCAGCGGCCATTTTATAGAAAGCCAATTGTGCTGCAAATAATCGAGAATAGAAGTTAGCGAAATTAGTAAAAAAATATGTATTATGATTAAAATAAAACCAAATAAATCACCAAGAATTAAAACAGTGACCGATTTTTTGAGTTCCGAATTCCGATGGGCTCGAAAATTAGTCCGTAACGCAGAATATACAAAAAAAAGATTAATAGCTTGTAATTTGTGAGCACTAACCCCCATTCACCACCCCAGATGAGTGAGTTTGCCCACTGGGAACATGAAATATTAAATTATAGAAAAAAATTGTTTACTGCCGTTTACACTCGGCAAAAAAAAAAAAAAACAATAAAAAAAGTATAGGGTTTTCCAAACAGAGGTGTTATTTTTATATTCAAAGAAAAATGCTATTTTTTAATGTAAATGATCGGGTGTTTATTTCATCATAAAGAGTAAGATAGTCCGTTAATAGTGGAAAAGAACATCAGGCAAATGATCACCACGACCATGCTTACAGTACAATATTCTTTTCATGAAATTTTCCATAACCGAATTGCAAAGGGGCTGCCCTATGTCCTCGATAGCCTCACGAATTCCATCTTTGAGTTTTTGAATTGACCCTGGGCTGTTGTCGTAGAACTTCTCTTTCACGTGGCCTCAAAGAAAAAAGTCACAAGGGGCTAAATCACAAGATCTCAGTGGCCAATTGTGATCACCTCTTCGAGAGATAGCACGGTCCGGAAACTTTTCCCGTAAAAGAACAATGGTTTCGTTACTTGTGTGACACGCAGCGCCGTCTTGTTGATAATAAACGTTGTCCGGATCAACACGATCCAATGCCGGCCATAAAAATCGTTAATCATCTCTCGATAGCGCAATCCATTCACCAGGTTTGCTTGTTGGGTATGGTGAAAAAAAAT
Source organism: Anastrepha obliqua (assembly GCF_027943255.1). Taxonomy (NCBI): domain Eukaryota; kingdom Metazoa; phylum Arthropoda; class Insecta; order Diptera; family Tephritidae; genus Anastrepha; species Anastrepha obliqua. The sequence continues at coordinate 106,608,878 of NC_072894.1, read as the reverse complement.
GTTCATGGGAACTTTGGATTCGACGTCATTCGATTTGTGTTTCACTAAGCTAAAGCTAAATTTTGTGAAATACAAAACGAATGACGTCGGCACATCTGTCAAATTTGCTCAGAGCCGAATAATGGTCTGCTCAGTAGTACACCTCTAAAAATCTTTTCACCATGCAACTGCTCTAGTGGTGAATTAGCTTGGTGTTTTCAAAAGAATATTCAAATCTAAGACTTTGTAACATCTTAACCCGAGCATATGGCAGACGAATATGTTGTGCAAGTACTTCTGCTTGACTTCCGCTCGAAATATTGTATGTAATTTAATCGAATATAAACTTTTTTTTGTTCAATTCATAAGCATCTAATGGTTGTGACGAATGTCTGTCTAGGGCTATAGTTGAGTCACTCAAATATCAAATTTCCACCAATAGCTATCGCATCGTATACATTAGAGGGTAGACCTTTTGAATAAATTCGTCAATCCAGACTTAATCAATAGAGGCTCTGGATCATTCTGAGCTATGATTTTCATCGTCATCCGATTTTCTTTCGCAAAAAACTCAGATCAATATAAAATTTCTAAGAAATTTTCAGTAATAAAATAGAAATCACAAAATTTGCCATGGCGAGTTTGAAAAAAGAGAGTGAGATTAAAATATGAGTATACACTCACCCGGTAATCTGGGAAGCTTGGAGTTTTTGAACCTTTATTTGGTGTCCTCAAATGTATTAGCCATGTAAAGTGGACGATAGAGAGTTGCTAAGCGTTATGCTTTATGCAACTATCATCGTTAGGTGTAATTTAGTGTGCCGCGGCGACTATGTATGAGTGATGTTAAGACCAACAAACTCGAAAATGACTTACAACTATCCGTGTCAAAGCGTTCAAACCGTATCGAAATTATCGTCTTGAGCAAAAAATTAGAACTAAAAAACAAGTTTCGCAAAGAAACGACTGCTTCTCGGTAGCGTTTTCAGCAGTTAGCTATTGAAGCTTCGCAGTTTTGCAGCAAACATTCGCTTATGTAATTTTCAACAAATAGAAAAGGTGGCAAACTGAGATATAGCCCTACACAGTAGCTTTGAATTTGAAATTAGTTGAATAACCGAAAAAATCCCAAAACAATGAAGCAAATAACTTAAATTTAATAAGTAACTGTATTTTTTACTTACTTTCCATATCCCAGCAGTTGAACGCTACTAACACCTTCATATTAATTTTTAAAAAATAATATAAAATAAAATTCAAAAGCGCCTTATCCATCTTTTAATAATATTTTCAATAAAATGCTTCTTTAAAAATTACAAGTTGAATATTTCTGCAAGTAGCTCGGCCACGATATTTATATCGAAAAATGTTTTGTTGAAGGTATACAAAATTTTTTATTGCAGTATAATTATCGTATTGAGCTGTCACTGACCAAGCAACTGTCATAATTGTCATACAAATTTTAAATAACCAGACATTTGTTGACACTCTAATTGCCGTTGAAGAAGGGGGTCAACTTATGTTAAGCAGGCGAAGGAAATAGTTAACAGTGGTAGGAGGCAGAATTATGTTAGATGTACTATGAGAATAAAAATAGTCAGGTAGTGAAGTGGGGCAATTTCGAGCTGAGCACTGAGTTTTACGTTGGATGTGAAACGATAATTTGTATTCTTCACCAGCTTCGTTTCTCATAGGTGTCAAAGGTAACATTATTTAATAGAATGGATGGTACAATAGTTCCAAATGCAGTATTCCGTTTGCTGGTTAGTGTTGAACAGAGATCTAGATTGTGTTGGATTGAGAGATGCCACAAAAGTGACAAGTCCGGAAAGGAGAGTCGAGGAGAAGATGTTCGAGTGTTAGTTTAGTATGGCCGAGTCTCAGAGGTATGAAAGCTGTGATGTGGTGTTGGGAAAGGGAAGTTGGGAATAGAGATTTTTTACAATCAGGGTTTTCATCATCCATATACCCTTTTTGAAGTGGGAAGAATGGAGGTTGATAGCTTTAAGGATGTCATTCGAGGAAAATGTGTCGAAAGTGATGGAGGAATTGGAATATGTATTTTTGGCTGCTGCATCAGCTTTTACATTTCCAGGGATGCCTATGTGGCTAGGTATCCGTAGAAGCTTTATTTTGTTAGGATATTTTATTAATTTATCCCTGATTCGACAAATGATCTGATTATCACTAAAGAGTTTTTTACCGCTAGACAGACTGGCAAGCTGTATGTACATATTAGGAATTTGCCCTTATACTCTGACGCTTGGAGGATAGCCAAAAAAAAACCAATATGTCCTATTAATGAAAAAAAAAAAACATTTAGAAATTAAAATCTAAGCGTTAGTAAGTGGCGAATAGATGAAGCAGCTGGTATAAATAAACATTTCTTGGTAGCGCTGGAAAAGAGCTGCCAAAAATTAGATTTGCTTGTGAAAATAGTGAGTTTAACCAATTTTATGAGACATAATCATACTCGGCTTGAAACTGTAGGTCCCTCCATTTGTGAAACAACATCAAGATGCACACCACAAATAGAAGGAGGAGCTCGGTCAAACACGCAAAAAGGGTGTACGCTCATCATACTCATCATCATATCATCGCCATACTCATCAGCGGCGAATCTTGCTCGATAACTTTGTTGTTGCTTTTAAATGGAACAAGTGAGAAGAGCCCAGAGATAGCGAGCAGAGAAGTGGCGAATCGAAGGCGCCTCATATTATTTTTGAGGTATAATTTTTTAGCTCTTAACTTTCAACAAATGAAGGGTTTTAAATAAATGCATACACTTGAAGAAATATTTTATTAAAACACAATTAAACCACAAGAAGTTTATTAATTTTCATAAACTAAAAAAACATATATTTTCCATTTACTTCTTAAAAACTTTTTTCTTCAAATACTTAAATAATGCATGTAAAATTTCAGACATCTCCATTTCAACTTACGTCTGAAATGAGCTTTTAAATAACAGCGCTTCCAAATAAAAATTATTCAACATCGATAATAAAAATCTCAGCTTCAAGCAAACATAATCGGGGAGCAACGGCATGCACGACAAGCTCAAGCATGCATGCAACGGTTCTATGTGAATGCGCGAATTAAATACATGCGAACAGCCAACAGCTTCAGTTTAAGACTTAAGCCTTGTGACTTGCATTTAATGCTTATCAGGTAATACAGAATATGCATCACGTGGATTCTGCCATTTAACAGAATAAGTGCATCACGCTCCCTCTTAATGCAGTTATGTCAATTATGTTGTAGTTAAAAATTATGTTGTAGTTTCATTTCCTTAACATAGCTCCCCAACATGGTTTTCTCTCTAACAGTTGCTTAAGATGCTTTCAACCCAAATATGTTGCTCTCTGGTCAAAATAATGAGACACGTATTTTTTTGTTCGCCCGAAAAAAATTTTTTTCAAGAGTTATCGGCAATTTTGTTTTTCGGCTCAAAATCGTTTTTTTTTAATTATCTTAGAAAAAAAATTTTTTAAATGCCCATAACTTAGTCAAAAATGAATCGATTTTAATAATTCTGGGTTCAAAATGATCGTCATTACTTACACGAGCGACTTCATGTAGAAACAATTGCAAAAAAGTAGTTGAAAATTTTTTATTTAGGAAAAACAAAAAAAATTGAAATTTTTTCGAAATTCAATATTTCAAAAAGTGTATTTTTTTTTTTATAACTTTTTCCAAATCAAGAGGACACCTCAAACTTCAATTAAGCTGAACGCGCAGTAGCTAAAATGAGTTGTTTTTGAGTAATGAATTTTTGAGTAAAAAACCTGTTTCGCACTTTTTGTTTTTTGCAAAATAAAAAAATGTCAACTACTTTTTTGCAATTGTTTCTACATGAAGTCATTCGTGTATGTAATGGCGATCATTTTGAACCCAAAATCATTAAAATCGGTTCATTTTTGACTAAGTTATGAGCATTTAAAAAAAATTTTTTCTTATATAATTAAAAAAAATCGATTTTGAGCCGAAAAATAAAATTGCCGATAACTCTTGAAAAAAATTTTTTTCGGCCAAACAAAAAATAGGTACGTGTCTCATTATTTTGACCAGAGAGCAACATATTTGAGTTACATCGAAATCGAAGAACATGACCCGAATAGCCCGGTTGAATTGAAATGGAAAGCATCTTAACAGAGAGACGGTCGTTTACATTAATCTTACAGAAGTTTTAAGGGGTCCCGGTGATCTAGAGCTCTAAAATTTGGGGTATTTTCAGGATTTTTTTTTACAACCAAAAAATTAAAAACGATATTTAAATTTTTAGACTTTTTATTTAACTTTTTTACATACAAAAAGAAAAAAAAATAAAAAACAAAAATTAAAAACAAAATTTACAACAACAAAACAAATTTAAACAAAAAAAATTAAAAATTAATAAAAATTAATGTTGTCCATTTTGGCTCTGCTTTTTATTTGAAACACAAAAACCAAAAAATGTATTAATCAGTATGACTGTAGATATGTCCCGTATAAGAATAAAACAAATTGGCAAAATGGCGCTGTTTTGAATTTGACACTTTAAAAACCTTTTTTTTCAGTTTAAAAAAAACAAAACCGAAATAATTGAAATACGTTTCGAGATAAATGAGTTTAAAGTTTGAAGTACAGGAGCGCGTGGGTCGCTCTTTACCTAGTTAATGGGCTCAAGAAGCTATAATATTGGGAATTTCCGCATAAAAATTTCACAGTATATTCTTAAGATACTATACTTTCGAAATATAGAAAAAATAAAAAATCGATTTTTAGAAATTTTTAGACCGTATTGTCTTGAGTATGATTAAATAACTCTCGCTTTTGCTGTGCAAAGAATATAAAAAAATGATTCCATCTGTCAGTTTCATATGTGACATGAGAGCTAAAAAGCGTTTCAACCAATCTCTATAAAAATTTACTTTCTTTACGACCTGTCTTGCCACCTTCCCAATTGCCAATAAGCCGGTATATGAGTAATTGCAAGGTATTTTCAATTCAGTCATACGCGCGCCATTCCCTATCATTAAAAATGTTGAAAATCTTAATTATTATTACAGTATTATAAAAAAACTAAAATTTGTTTTTTTATTAATAAAACAAAATTTAATTTTTTCCTAAATGGACTACTAAAGTATCTATACCTGAACAGCTGTCATTGTCCTGCGCCAGCATATCAAATGCTTGTCAGCTCTTTTTATTAGCTTTCTTCGGAATGTCATTTCTGGTGTATTCCAATTATATCGTTGCATAAATGCATTGCAATTTTAAGCTTACTGCTTTTTTCTAACCCAATGAATTTGTCAGTTAATCGCGACATTTATTGTCTTGTCAACGGTTGACAATTTTATTGGGAAAAATACAACTGAAAATATATAAATAATAAAATTTGTAAGGGGAATATAATAAATGCTCAATTTTGTCTGCATATTCGCATACGTACACACATGCACACAAATAAACAGCAGCAGTGTTGCATTCTTAGCTGACAAATGACTGTCGTTGAAAGGTTAAAAATTGCATTAACTGTTAGCACACCGACTCCTTTTGAAACGACATAAATATGTCGTTTGCGGTCGTGCTGACATTCGTACACTGGCATTTCCTACACTTACTCGTACATACCCGCACAACAAAACACACTCACACACACATTTTATGCTTGCTTCTCATACACCTCTTGCAATTATGATTGTTCCACTACTGCTGTCAGCAACAAGTGTTCCTCCACACACACGTGTCGTTTGTTGCTCCACACCAACTGCCCCTTTCCTTTTAGCCTCTTTTTTGTGCTTTCGTTTTAGCTGCGCCAGCGCCGATATTCAGCTCGGGTTTTTGTTGATGTCAGCAATGCAGCGTAGGCACTAGCAGTTTTATGAATGAACTGTTGCTGACACACACACACACACGCACAGGCACATAAACCAAAATTAGTGCATAAAAGCGCTTTCTCCACTCAAAATGCCTGTGGTTTTGCCTTTCCTATACAGTTGCACACACACACAAATTCTCACCCGTGCAAGTGTTTGATGCCTCAAGCGTTTCACGCTTCCTCACTTCGTTTGTGTTTCTGCTTTTTCCGTCACTTTTTTTCTCGCTGCAATTATGCATTCGTGTCGTTCTTATTGTTGCCTATGTCCTACTCGCTTATTGCGGCTTCCTGCCTGCACATGTTGTGGTTGTCCGTACAGCTGCTGCCTGTCTATTTGTCTGCATTGCTCTGCATTTGTCGTTGGATTATTTGCTTTTTCTACGCGTTTCTATTTTTTCTTTTTATTTTCATTTTCATTTTTTGTTGTTGTGTGTGTTTGTGCTGTCAGATCCTTTTGCCGAGTGGCAGAGTGTAAAAAGCGCGCCCTTTATTTCGTTTCGCTTCAGTCGGTGTTGCGCGTTTGGCGCGTTCTGTTGTTTAGTCGCTCGGTAAGGTGATTGAAGGTTTAAAATGAAAGAATAATCAGCAGTACCAGTTTACAAATTAATCGTGGAAATTAAAAATTAAATAATAATAATTCAAAAAAAAAAAAATAAATAAATAACTAAAAAATGATATTAGACTTATCATGAAAAATATTTAATAAAGAATGCTGAAAAAAGAAAATTTACGAAAATAGCAAATTATGAAAATATTTTTTCTGTGTTTTCTAATTTAAGTATTTCTGATTAGTTGCAGTATGTGAAAAATTTGAAAAGTTATCTCAACATAAAAACACTAAAATAAACCTCGACAAATACTTGAAAATAGATTATTTTAAATAAACAAATAATATAATAAATAAATTTTTAAATAAACAAACAAAAATTTTTGTTTTGCATAAACTACAAAAAATCTCTGCTGACGTAGAGAAGATTATAGAGCATACGAAAAATAAATAATAATAAAAAAATTAAATAAATATTTTATGAAAATAGCAAATTATGAAAATATTTTTTCATTGTTCTTTAAATGAAGTATTTTAACCAGCTGCAGTCTGTGAAAAATTTTAAAAATTATCTTAACATAAAAACACTAAAATAAGCCTCGACAAATATTTCAAATGACAGTATTTTAAATAAACAAATAATATTATAACTAAATTTTTAAATAAACAAAAAAAAAAAATTTTTTTGCATGAACCACAAAAAATCCCTGCTGACGTAGAGAAGGTTATAGAGCATACGAAAAATAAATAATAATAAAAAAAATTTAATAAATATTTTATAAAAATAGCAAATTATGAAAATATTTTTTCATTGTTCTCTAAATGAAGTATTTTAACCAGCTGCAGTGTGTGAAAATTTTTAAAAATTATCTTAACATAAAAACACTAAAATAAACCTCGACAAATATTTCAAATAACAGTATTTTAAATAAACAAAAAAAATTTTTTTTTTGCATGAACTCCAAAAAATCTCTGCTGACGTAGAGAAGATTATAGAGCATACGAAAAATTAATAATAATAAAAAAAAATTAATAAATATTTTATGAAAAAGGCAAATTATGAAAATATTTTTTCATTGTTCTCTAAATGAAGTATTTTTAACCAGTTGCAGTGTGTGAGAAATTTAAAAAAATATGTTAACATAAAAACTCTAAAATAAATCTTGAAAAATATTTTTGTTGAGGAAACTACGTGAAGAAAATGGACTTCAGCCCAAACATAAGTAAACAATTTAGAAACTTAAAAACAAAAATGCGAGCAATTGCTGTTCTCATTCCATTTAGCTAAAATACTTATTTGGTTAATTTAATGTTCAACTGAAAATATATAATTTTTTTTTTTTAAATTACATTATTTTAAATAAACAAATAATATAAAACAGGCGATTCTCGTTAATTCGAAATTCGAATTATCGAGTTTTTGAAATATTAAATGGTTCAAAATGTTTGAGAAAAAATAAACAAAACTTCGAACTATCAAGTGTTTTTATTTAACTGCTAATGTTTAACATATTCATAATGTGAATTAATTAATCTTTGAAAGGAACTCATTTATACGGGCTTGCATCGAAGCACATTGCTGCTGCTCAGGCTTGTCAATAATTTTTTTAAGGAGAAATGATGCCCGGTATGCACTTTTATCAGTCTCGTTTTGTAGACAAAAGCTTTGTAAGTTATCGAATGATATTCTTACTACCTTAACTGCCACCTCTACCAAAGGTTCTGATGTATCGCCTTCATCTTCATCGTAGCTCTGAGCAAACGGCATCAGTAACCGCTCCACTTTCTCCACAAACGTTTTTAAACACGACTCCATTCCTCTCTTTGAAATTTTGAAGGTCGCCCTTCACTTGCCGCAAAGTTTTATATGTTTAGAGTAGACGCGAACTCTTTTGCTTTTTCCTTTACCAACATTCCGCGAATAGATAATTTTTGTCCTCTACACTGTCACTAAGCCAAAAGACCAGGATTTCTTCCAGATGAGGAAACTCACCTGTAGTTGTTCTCTTTCGTGCGCCAGCAGTTTGAGCCGCAGTAACTTTCTCCTTGTTCTTTATTATGGTTGAGAAAGTACTGACGCAGCATCTTTTATAAAACTGAAAGCAAATAATAATAAACCCGTTCGATTTGTTTATCGAAGTGTGAAGGGTCCCTCAAAAGAAGTAGAAGTTATTTTAAAAAATAATAAATAAATAATTTAGATTCATTCAGGTTTTACTATTTTTATTCAAAATACAGCGCCTAACATTTTTATTCAGGTGGGAGAAAATAAATTCATTATTTTCTCGGTAGACGCCTAATATGCGATTCTGGAATGCCTAATTCTTGAAAACGTCGGGTTATTGCAAATTGCAAATTTGTACTCCTATTTCAGAGCATATTTATAAAAAAATTAAGCCAGAAGCGAAGAAAATCGATGAATAAATAGAAAAGTTGTAAAAGAGCAAATGACAATACCCAAGTCGCGAAATTTCAATGCGCGCTTACATATATAAGGCAAATTCTATAGATTTGCTATCAAACACATCACCGTCACAAGAAGCCTGCACACTGTCCATTTCGTGAGATCTAGATATAATAGCAAATTATTTATCTCTATTTTGTCTGAGATTTCACTCACTTACAACAAATTGGATAGTGACACAAAAAAAATATCATAAAATGCTTAAATAATTACTATTTATTTTTTATTTTTGCAAAAGAAAAAGACGGTTGCATAGCTATTCTCCAACGAAACCTTTTTCTGACCAGCTGAGCCAGAAATTTTTAATTTTCGGAGAGTCGGAGGGTTTTTTTTGCTATATATAAAAAAAAAATATATAATAAAAATAAAAAAAATTATAAAAAAATTCGGCCGCCGTAGCTGAATGGGTTAGTGCGTGATCAACATTCGGAATTCAGAGAGAGAAGGTAGATTCGAATCTCGGTGAAACAACAATATGAAGATAGAAATGTTTCTAATAGCGGTCGCCTCTCGGCAGACAATGGCAAAACTCCGAGTGTATTTCTGCCATGAAAAAGCTCCTCATAAAAATATCTGCCGTTCGGAGTCGGCTTGAAACTGTAGGTTACTCCATTTGGGGAACAACAGCAAAGACGCATATATAAATTAAAAATTAAAAAAAGCAATCATCATTGTTTTATAAAAGCACAATTATGTAATATGGTGGAATAATCTCATCCATACTTCCATGCAAAGTGTAATTGTGTATGTAAAGGGTGATTTTTTAAAGAAAGTCTAAAGGAAAGTTTTTCACACAACTGGAAGAAGCACACGTAAAATTCAGAAAAACGCATGAAATTTTTATTTAAATCGATAGTACAGTCCATATAATTTAATGTTTGAAGGTTATTTCATGCAAATGTTGACCGCGACTGCGCTTCAAATGGTCCATCCGCTTAGTCCAATTTTGGCATACTCTTTTCAATGTTTCGGCCGGTATCTCACAAATAAATGCTTTAATGTTGTCTTGAGCAGGCTTGTCTGAATAAACATGCGCTTTAACATAGCCCCACAAAAAATAATCTAAAGGCGTTATATCGCACGATCTGGGTGGCCAATTGACAGGTCCCGAACGTGAAATAAAATGTTCGCCGAACTCGCCTCGCAACAAGTCCATTGTTACGCGTGCTGTGTGGCAAGTGGCACCGTCTTGCTGAAACCACATGTCATGCAAGTCAAGCTCTTGCATTTTGGGCAAAAAAAAGTTGGATATCATTTCACAGTAGCGCTCACCATTCACAGTTACGTTACGATTCGCAGCATCTTTGAAGAAGTACGGTCCAATGATACCTCTAGCACATAAACCGCACCAAACTGTGGCCTTTTCTGGATACATTGGTAGCTCTTGCAATTCTTCTGGCTGATCTTCACTCCAAAATCGACAATTCTGCTCATTTACCTACCCATTGATCCAAAAATGAGCTTCGTCGCTAAACACAATTTTTCGATAAAAAAGTGGATCTTCGGCCAACTTTCCAAGAGCCCATTCACCGAAAATTCTGCGTTGCGGTAGGTCGTTCGGCTTCAATTCTTGCACCAGCTGTATTTTGAAAGGCTTCACACTTAAATCCTTTCGCAAAATTTTCCACGTTGTTGAGTAACAGAGGCCCAATTGCGGCGAACGGCGACGAATCGATAATTGATGGTCATCATTAACACTGGCCGATACAGCTGCGATATTTTCTTCAGTTCGCACTCTACGTAAGCGTGTTGGTGGTTTGTTGTCCAATAATATAAATTTGGTTCTAAATTTAGTTACAATAGCTCGAATAGCCGCTTCAGTGGGTCGATTAAACTGACCATAAAATGGAAGAAGCGCGCGATAAACTTTCTTAACAGAACACGCATTTTTATATTAAAATTCAATGATTTGCAAGCGTTGTTCGTTTTAAATTACAGACCAAACTGAAGATGTTTGACAGTGAAACCAAACACGAAACGTGCGTCAGCTGTTTAAACCAACTGTTTAAAAAGATAATAGCTAAAAAATCACCCGTTAGTTACAGTTAAAGCTTCAAACCAACCGTCAAACATTGTTTTAGTTATGAGTCCGGCTGACTCTACAAATATATTTAGTTTCGAAAAAAATTCACCTAAAGTTTTCGATAGGCTACTTATCTTCCTGAGAGGAACTGTGCCAAAATTAAAAATTGCGGTATTTACTTCCATTTTTCCCGCCTTAATCTTTGGGTATTCCATTTTTAAAGTACTAGGGCATTTGGCTCCGAAAATTTTTAATAAAATATTATTCAGCTGAAATTTTGAATTATAATTTTTCGGTAGTTTTTGAAATTTGGAAGACCCCTCTTTTGCATGAGGCAATGGAAATTTAAACGAAAATTTTATTTGCGACCGAAAATAAGCTAGAAAAAAAATCGAAGTTCAAAAGAAATTGTAATGCAAGCAATATGAAAATACGCTACTTTAAAGCTTACGCGTTTAGAACTTTTTAATAAAAACATAAAATAAAATGTCAATAAAATTTAACGCTATAAAACAAACATATTAACATATTTGTATTCATAATTGTGCTTAAGAAACAAATATTGCACTAGAATTTACGCGTTATATTTTAATTTATTAAGTGACTGGCCTCTTATTTGTTTTGTATGTCTTGATATTTTTCCACAAATGGAGGAACCTTCAGTTTTATGCCAACACCGGATGGCAGGTAATTTTTTAAGAAGAGTTTTTTCATCACTCGGAGACTTGCCATTGTCTGCCGAAGAGCGAAAAAATGTCTTTGATATCAATGCTTTCAATCATCTCTAAACTGTTTGAATGCATTGTAAAGGACAACATTTATTTTGCGGATAAGTCTTTAATTAACCCAAATCAACATGGTTTAGTAACCGTGGCTGTTCTATAGCTACTACTCTTGCGAATTTTGTATTTCATCGTTTTCTAAAGTTGATTGCGCCTACACTGACTTCTCTAAGGCATTTGACAAAATGTCGCACGAGATTTTAGTAAACAAGTTGGCTTGCTTGGGCTTTCACTCCACCTTTCTGCAATGGCTTAAGTCATATTTGACGGACAGACGGTGTATGGTAAAAATTGATGGAGTTTTATCGAACCACTTTGTTGCCACTTCAAGTGTCCTTCAAAGGAGCATCTTAGTGTCACTTCTTTTTGCCATTTTTATCAATGATATAAGCAAATGTTTTACTCTTTCTAATTTCTGGCTCTTCGCGGATGATTTAAAAATCTTCCCATCTATTACGGATTCTGTGGATGCTCAGAAACTTCAACTCGCCTTGAACAATCTTCATCGTTGGTGCATAAGATCACGTCTGTCTTTAAATATTAAAAAAATGTTTTTCATTTAACATTTTCGAGGCGTGCATTTTTAGCACACCCTACACCATTTCAAATGGTGTACTACAAAGTGTGAGAGAGTTTAAGGATTTTGGAGTATTATTCGATACAACATTTTTCTTCAGTGGTCACATTAATTTTATTCTTTCAAAATCGTATTCGGTTCTAGGCTTCATCCGTCGCAATACAACTGAATTTTCTGATCGGTATACCTATAAACTAATGTTTAGGTCTCTTAGATGTTCTCTCCTAGAGTACGCTGTTATCATTTGGGGACTGTACGACCAACTCTAGATTTATAGAATAGAACGCGTTCAAAAAATGTTTTCTTAAGCAAGCATTACGTTCCCTCCGATTAGAGTCGCCTGCTCCATTCTATCAGAATCTCTTTAAAAAAGAAGGGCAGCCCTTTCACTTTCGTTTATTTTCAGTATTGTTAATGGCATCGTCGACTATCCAGATATACTTGAGTGGATAAGCTTTAATGTTCCCCAAAAAAGTCTTCAAAATGTTTAGCCTTTTTATGGGGAAAACTTTAAGACTAAATTTGCGAGTAACGCAACCCATTCGACTACGATGGCCGCTTAACGAAGACCCATTACGATACCACATTTGTGATTTGTTTAATTTTTTATTTATTTATTCAGTGCTCTATGTCAGCCAGAAAAGATGTATTATTATTATTATTATTATTATTAAATTTGTATAATAACAAGTTATACAAATATAAGAAAGCAGCAGCACTAGCAGCATAGGCCATCGGCTGCTGTAATCAGGTAGTTACATAGGCTGTGAGGAATAATCTCTGTAATCTCCTAACTTTCCCCTTCAATGACTGCGACTTGCACAGTGAATATACACTTCTAACCTGCAGATCCAACAAACCGTTGTTTTTTTTTTTTTTTTTTTTTTTTGTAGCTGACTGCATATTCGTTCCTTACCACTCAAACTCATCTGCTGTGTAGTTACGCAATGAACTGGAATCCGCCATCCTGCCTTGGACATTCAGTTGTCAGTTTTGTCACAGTATCTCATCTCAACAACTGCTGCAAAAATCATTATGGTGGGCTCTATGACTGGCTATCATGCGCAGTTCCGACCGCTGACCAATTAGTATTCTTATTTTTGATAGCCTTGAATAGTTCATGGTTTACCTTGTCGCATGTTCACCAAAATGATGTGAAGTACTTTACAGGCTTAGTTAAACTGAAATACTTTTAGTGTAGGGCATAACATTTTAATCTACTTGTGACTACAGGAAGCCCAACAGGCAGATGTCCACAGCCAGCCAGAACTGTTTGCAGGTCTCTTAATGGTATCAAAACTTGAGAAGTGCTACTTGAGGAGTGCCAGACCGGTACTTCAACCATTTCACCTACCTACCTACAGGAAGCCCAGACAGCATAGAACAATTGGACTCAATTGCTTAAGTACTGACTTAAATGTTTACCTCTGGAACTCCCCAAAAACTTACGGTTTTCATATTTGCCGGAACATCTTTATAACTCAGCACCCAATACATATTGATGTTAGGCTATCAAGGCGATATTTGGCAATTTTGTACATATTTCAAGTTAAGCCTTACCGCTTTAATTGACTTCACCGCATACTTACTCTCCCCAATAGAGGCGATTTTGGAAGTTAACATTACCTTCAGAATTTTTAACTTTGTTGCTATGTTAGTTGTACAGTCCTCCGACTGCAGCGGTATAGTACTCGTAGTATGTAAGTTATTCTTAGTGAAAGTTGCAATGAGAGGAAGTTGGATTCTGTTCTAATATCTATTTTTAACCAATCTGTGAAGCCTCGTCATTGGTAGTAACGATATCAGATTCTCAGTCTATTTTTTCATGGAAGTGGGCATCAAACTGTCTGCCGCTAGCGTGTAATGAGAGTAAAGGATCATAATTCATAAATCAATCTGAAGTTTCAAATGCAATGATGATCTTACATTGAAACACATCTCAGTTGTGCTTTTTGTTGTAGCAGCATAAACATTCTCCATACATGTACGTGGAGTGCTGCTAGAGAAATAGTCCTGCTAAAGTAACAGCCCTGCTAGAGTAACAGCCCTGCTAGAGTAACAGCCCTGCTAGAGTAACAGTCCTGCTAGAGTAACAGTCCTTGGTTGTGTGAACAGAAAAATGAGCTGATTTGAGTTAATGTGGACAATTTTCCTTGATAAGTACTGTAGAAAAAGGCAGTTTATTATGCCTTCATGTAAAATCAAGCATTTTTTTTAACAACAAAATATTTTGTGATTGTTAATGTATGTAATTTACATATTTTTAATTTGATTTTTTATACTAGTAATACATCTGTAAGCGTGTAATTTCTAAAATTGCATTTATTTATTATAATATAGTTAAACAATCAATCTGTTAAATGAATAACAAACCGCCTAAGCTTTTTAATACTATTAACCGACTTTCTCCGGTACTAATCGCTTAACAATTTGAAATTCCCTATCAGCCATTATGATGTTATGCACTTCCCCTGTTGAGCCATGATTTTTATCTCTTGTTAACATAATCGGCGCAATTGCTGTTAGTAGTTAACATAAGCATTATTATGTGCTGTGCGGGTAAATGTACATACACAACAAAGCAAAACAAAAATACAACAAAGCAAAACAAGAATACAACAAATCCATTGTAGTAAGCATAACTGGAAAATCACTTCGAAAATTGCACATTTGCAATTTGGCTAGCAAACACTCTCAATAGTAAAACATCAGATTTCAAAAAGGAAATTGAAGTGTAGCTTAAATGATATCAATAAAAGTGGATTGCCACTCAATACGTATAGATGATAGTGTTTTTATTTGTGCAGCTGTGGTGTGCTTAAATGCATTAAATGCAAATGGAAATGTTTTTATTGAAAATGTGCCTGTTCATATTTGCACATTTCATAGTTGGCACAACATCAACTTGGCACTTCACACATCATAAAACGAAGAAATGTGAAAGATATCTTGAAATTTAAAATAAGAAAAATGGTTTGAAAAAATTGGTTGGATTTGTACGTTTATGAAAGCAGGAAATGCTTATTGAATCTTCATATATGAATACTATACATACAAACGCTTGGAAATCCTAAGAAAGATGAATGCAGTCATATGGCGCACTATCAAAATATGTTAGAACCGATAATTCCCATATCTGGGTACCAGCCCATACAGGAAAATTTATGACCCAGAAGTATGCAGAAAGTCAGGATCAAATTATCACATGAACTACATATTTCCATATGAGCGGAAAAACTTGAAAATAGGTATTTCTCAGAAAAACGCGCTCAAAATTTTGCCAAAATTCAGTAGTTCCGCCAAAATTCAAAATACAAACATTTATTTAGATATTTTTTCAACCCGAATCGTTTAAGTATAGTATATAATTTTTAAGGTAATAGGAAAGGTTAGGTTAGGCTAGTTTGACAGCCGATGATGCCACTTAGACCACGAAATGGGTCCGTTGTGAGCCGCAGGGGCTGGGCTACATTTCCCTTTCCATATTGAACCATTCTGAGCTTTTGCAAAAGCGTAAAAGGCTGTTGATACCTAAGTTTATAGATTATCTATATTCATTAAGAAGTAGGATCTTAAATATCGGTTCCTGCTTCTTGCTAGAGCCGGGCAGGTGCAAAAAAGGTGTTGAATTGTTTCCAACTCCTTCTCATTCCTGCAGCTACGACAGAAATCATGCATGCAAACGCCTAATCCCCTTGAGTGATTACATATGAGACAATGTCCTGTGAGGACCCCTACGAAGGTCCTAATTTGAAGTTTGCTGAGTTTTATAATATTCGGGGACAGAAGTAGATTTAGCCTTGGTCATGTCTGCCTAGCAATTATTTCACAGGTATTGGCGCTAATCCATCTTTGATTTACAGAACTGATTAGTGCATCCATAACAAGAAGCTTACAAGTTGTGAGAGGTACCCGCATAAAGTTGCTTATATATATTTTGCATACAGGTACCTTCTCTTGCATGTTGGTCAGGCCTACAGTTCCGTGGTATATCTCTGTGGCCTGGAACGCAGCATAAGATAATACGATATTATTTGACCATCTCATTAAGAGATTGGCAACAATGTAAGTCACTCCTTGATGTTAATTGGAATGCATCGAGGGCCCGTAGGGCAGTCTCTGATAGAATGCAGATATTTGTTTATGATATTCTGTTTATCTCTAACCATTTTAAGGCTTCATGAATAGGGTTTTTTTTCCAGCAAAAACACTACAGTGATCCGGTAGTTTAAAGGATTCATGGATAAAAAGCTCTTAGCAATATAAGCCTGATCCTACTCCGGTGTCCATTTTAGATCCGACCGTGTAGATCTTAACGGGTGTGTTGGGTGATGGTTCTTCTTCAAGCTATTCTAGTCTAGAAGGGAGTTTTATTGCGAAATTCCTTTTGAAGCAGAGAATAATCACAATCACTGGGTACATCCGTAAAGGAGTATCGCCTCTTACGACAGGCATGCCTTACCGTAGATGTATTCTTTACCCCAGCGGGTCGGGGAAAAGAATACATCCGCGGTAAGGCATTCCTGTCGCAAGAGGCGACTAAAATCCAGCAGGAGAGGAAGGGGCTCGGCTCGAAAGGCCTCATATACACCAAGTACCTCCAGCGGCAGGGCTGTAAAGCTCATCAGGATCGAAACCAGTAAGACCCTGGTTACGGTATACTGGAAAATATTCTTAGATTAGGAAGCCTATGGGCTGGTGAAAGTAGTATTCTATCACCTCAGTACTGGAGGTACACGTCACCATTAAGTTGGTGGTGAAGACTCAGTTGAGAAATCCTGACTAGTTCCTGTGGGCAATAGAGTTTAGACCCAGGTAAACTCTATTGCCCATGAAGCGTAGAGTCAATCCTCACATGATCTCCCCGCTCGCATAGATAACCATGGGCACACTTAGGGAAACATCACTTTCGTGTAAGGATAGCGGCCTGAAGTCGGGACTCAAAAGAATTGATTGACGAATACCCAAAATCAAAAACGAACCACCGAGCAAAGAACAGAAGAAGGGATCAGAGATGGTCGAAATGACTACCAGGATCCAAGCGCTGCCTTCAGAAAAAAAAAAGAACACTAGCAACGAAGTCAAAGCTGGAGTATCCAAAATGGCTGAGCTGCTGGATGTAACGCTATAGACGTTCGTGGAAGGCAGCAGAAAACGGAAGGGCGCTCTCGAACCTCCGAAAGAACACTGTCATCCAGCAAATAATAGATACTCCCACCTGATGTAATATGATATCCAAAGCCATGGATGGCGTAGTTTTCATGACGCCACATATTGCTAATTCCGCTGATCTCTGCACCTTATTCAATAGAATAATTATAATAGGGTTTTTCTGCATATCATCGCAACAGACAACATTTCCATATAGAAGAATGAGTGTGACGATAGCAGTATAAAGCCATTGCGTTTAATGTGGTTTAATTAATTGGGTAATAGGGAATCTTTTACGCAAAAAAAATCGTTTTTTTTTTATTTATACAGTGGACTAACCTCATTATGGGAGTTGAATTTCTCTAATGTTTTTTGTGATACACAAAATTATTATTCAAACTGACTTAAAAAATGTATTCAAACTTTCCAACACATCACAGAAAAGCATTTAATAAAATTTTTTTTTTATATTGCATTTCAAAATATTGTAAACTCGGTCAATGGCACCTCATTTTCTGTAACCATGGCATCGTAGGAATAACTCACGCTAGGTTAAACTGAAATTAAATACCAAATTATTTTTGTTAGTGTATAAACGAATATACTATAGAACTCAAGTTTGATGAATGAAAAAAATAAAATTTTCATTTTGTATACAAAAATGTAATATTTTCGGTATAATTTGTATGCTATAAAATAAGTCTTATTAAAAAACGCTCCTCGTTCAGGCACTAGTCAGGTATGCAGTGTATGTAAAAATGCATTTAGTAATTATTCATTCGGTATGTAAAGTCCTGGCAATTATCTAACTAAAAACTGTTAATTGTAGAAACCGCCTCCATTAAATGGTGCATCATAAACTGCCCTTAATGACCACATAAAACGAGGTGTTTTAGTGGTCTACCACAAATATGTATACATGCAAGTATGCATACAAAAAATTCAAAATTAACATTTCCAGCCAATCAAATAACATATGTACAGACGGTACAGGCGGTTAACAGTCAGAGAGCTATTATCACTGTAGTCACCGGAACTCCACTCACAGGCATTCAAAATTAACATTTCTAGCTAGTCCAATAACGTATGTATAGATTAGCAGGATGTTAACAGTCAGAGAGCTATTATCACTGTAGTCACCGGAACTCCACTCATAAGCATCAGATTCGCTTAATGTAATATTTCCGTAAAAATGCAAGTATGCATAGAAAAAATTCAAAATTAACATTTCCAGCAAATCAAATAACATATGTACAGAATAGCAGGATATTGTCAGTCAGAGAGCCTTTATCAATGTAGTCACCTAAACTCCACTCATAGGCATCAGATCCGCTTAATGTAATATTTCCATGAAAATGCCACCCACGACATATGGAAGCCAATTAAAATCCATTGCAAATTTTAATTTAATAATTTGAAGAGATTTCAAAAAGCAAGATAAATGTAACGCGGCAAAAAAAAGTTTATACAAAAACCCTTTCAACACTAACAATAAGTATATTTACGTGCCAACCGCATTCATTAACTTTCATTAGACTTTTGCGGCATTAGTCGCAATTGAGTGAATGTGCAGCAATGCGTATACGCGAGTTACTGTTTGTTACTGTCGGTGGTGGTGCCAATACAAAAGGCATACAAATATAATAAAATAAAATAAATTTTAACATGGTCAGCAAAAAATTTTTGCGCAAGTTGACAAAAACTTACGAGGCGTAAATTTGAATTTGAGTATGTGTGTGTGTGCATAACCTTTCTGTAACAATTAACTCTGAGCCGGCAGGTGGCATGAGTGATGTCAAGACATTAAAATAAGCATATCAGTCACTACTTTACCACTTTTATGAGTATTAGAAAAATGTGCCAACAAAAGATTGTCTGCCACTGGCTTGGAAGCTTTAATATGCTATTGTTTTTCTACCAAATTTTACGCTGCTTCATCAAGAGTTTGTTGTCTTGAGACAAAAGCTTTGAAACGGTGCTCTTGGGTCAGTTGTGAAGAACAAAAGTTGCATTCAGTGATTACCAAAACTACACCGAATCACTACCAATTACATTTTCGCTTTCATTTTATTTTAATTTTAGTCGCCCGTTTCAGCGAAGAATGCATTAATGAAAGCAACCTTAATTTTTTTTCGTTTTTCTTTTTTGCTGCATTTTGTTGTTGAAAAGATTTTAAAATTTGTTGACTTTATGCAAAGTGACCGCATTCTATTTTTGTTTTTATTTTTTTTTTTTTTTGCCCCCTCCACTCAAATACTCTGCTCTGTTCTTTATTCGCTTTTTCTCGCGCATACAACTGCTGGCTGCTTCAGCCTCTGTTTACCCCTTAAATTTAAATGTAATTTAACATCAGGGATGGCTATTGTAATCACCGATGCGGTTAATGTAAATAACACTTACACTTTTTTCTTTGCTTTTTGTAGGGAAATTCGTACAAAGAAAAGAGGTTTGTGATTATAGATATATTTACATAGGCACCATGACCTTGAAAAATTTCGCACAAGCACTTCAAAGTGTGCCTTAATAATTTTCCACAACTAGAGGCTTTTCGAGATTTGCACTATGCCAAGGATGATTTTTGTGAGCAACTTTTGAGCGAGAGAAACGCGTTCTGTTATTTACGATCGCTGTAAAGTGTATCGAGCAGAACCAGTATGAACAGTATGATATGCATACCGCTTTGTGTGAGTACTTTCATCTAACATACATAGCTGTATGGGGCAATTAAGTTAGCCAGTAAAGCTGTGTGTTTAATTGATTATTAAAAATTTTAATGAATCACTATCCAAATCACTACATAAATTAATTATAGCAATTGCACAATTTGCTGGAGTAACTTAATTTCAGATTAGCAAAAGCCAAATTATTGTTATTTGATTAATCGCAATGCTGATTAAAATACTTCTGATCGGCCATGACATCATTTTTTTCAATTTGGGGCTTTTTGTAGCGGGATTTTGAAATAAGCTTATTTTTAAGAATTTGCTACTTGAAAAATAACATCCTTAATCACATCCGTAATTTTCAGACATAACACCAATTAAAAGCAATCTTTTTTTCCTGTCCAAAATCGCCTTAAAGCCAAAAAATTCTTAGCCAATTTACTTTCATATTCCCTTCCAAGATACTTTAAAGGCTATCTACTATAATTCATAAAAAATGTAAACTATGCCAGCTATGAATCTGCTAGTATTACACTTATGAATAACACTGGATCAGAGACGCCGCTTGAATGCTTGTAACTTTTGCATTAGTTCATCGATTTTGTGTAATCAAAGTTTATTTTTTTTTTTTTTTGTAATAAAACAGAGCTTAGAGTGAAAACAAAAAATACACGAAAAAGTAAAAAGTTTTCGAGATCCTTTCTCTCAAAGTACACATTTTTTTATATTGTTACAAAAAAAATTTAAAAAATCCGTTATGATAGTTCGTTATCTTTGAATCTGCAGGGCCTAGCAAAAAGTGTTATAGCAAATTTAATTACCTTTTAAAAGCTTTAAACGGTTTTGGAATCGCTCAATTCGTTTTCGAGATATATATGATTAAGTGGGCCGATTTTTTTTTTTTTTTTAAATAACGGTAATTCGTAAATATCTCAAAAACGTTACCACAGAATAAAAAATAACCTTGATTTTCGGAATCAGACGGTGATTTTACATAGGAATTTCATAACGGCGTCTCTGGCGCATTTTGGCTGTAAACCAGTGTAATTTTAGTCAATGTTAGGGAACTTGCACTTTATCAGCTTTAGGTGCTTTGGGTATAAACTAGAGAAAATTGTTCTTTAATATTTTAACACCCCCTTAAATTTTAAAGTTATTCAATACTAGATTTTCTTTAAAAAAATTTTTTTTTAAATTTTGTTGCTTTGTGAAATCATATACACACCGATTAAGCGAGCCCTATTTCTTAGCAATACTTTTTTAATACCTGTTAACCTAAATATTACCCCTAGATGGGGAAACTTTGCCTCTGTGCAGCTGCGTAAATTTATTACATTCGCTTTTACACCTTGCAATGTCAAAAACAGTTGAACTTGTTGTAAAAAAAATCAAAAAACACATTAAAAGTGAAAAAACGCAGCCAAAAACGTAACCCCACAGCAACAAAACCAAAGAATTGTAATTGAGAAAACAACAAAATAAAAGTGAGAAATAACAGCTATGCTGGCGCTAACGGCCCACTTGGGGAACAAAATGCAAAATGAGAAACTAAAAATACATACACCGTACAGTTTTCCAGTTATTGCAGGCAACACAACAATTGCGGCTTGCTGCCAGACAAACTCATACCTTTTTCTTATTGGTTCATCTTTCCGCAGACCAAAAGCACGAAATCAGCATTCAATCATTATTTGTTTGGTTGACCAATAAATCGGTGCACTATCTTTTGAGTGATGGAGTGTAGTTAAATAATGAAACGGTTACTAGCCATGTAGGAGAAAGTGCAAAAGGAGGGGAACATAGATAGATAGAATTTCCTGCTCACCGCATATGCTTGGCCTCCGGGACTGGCTAGCCACCCAAGGGACTGGCTGACAATGGAAATTCGCCTTCAAATGCTGCAAAATGCTTTTAATTGAATTGAATCACATGCCTGCCACAGGACAGCTTACTCGCACTAGTGCTACTGGATTCATTTAACACCAGCTACGAACTACGAACTAAAGCGTCTATGCTACAGCCGCTTCAATGGCACAACATAATTGCCATTAACAGCTTCATAATCATTGCTATCATTTTTCACATATGGAAATGGATTGAAATTTTCAATATCAAATTTTGTGCTCCACAAAATACTACCCATATTGACCCCCGCACATTGGCCACAATGCATTTGGGAATTTGTAGTAGGTTGGTGAACTGAATTGGTGAGTGAATGAGGGAAATGCTTAAAGCATTCGGCCTGGCAACAGATATTAGAAATGTTTGTTCTTCTTCTTTTCCTCCTCCTTCCTTTCTAAGTATTCACGCTTAGCGCTATGCTGTTGCTGTAACTGAGCTGCATCAAATTTCCATTGAATCGTAGTTGTTGTTGCTGTTGTATTGCATAATTATGATTATTTGCGAAGCGAAACAGAGGCTGTAGTTGAAGCTGGGAACGCTTTTTATGAAAGGTGTACATACATACATACATTTGTACATAGTCCAGTGTGACAACTGACATGCCCAGTCGTCAGTCGAGAATTTGCATAGTCCCTTCGGCCAGTTGGTAATGATGTAAGTGCACATTTAAAGGCATACAAGTGCGGGCGAATTTCTACGACTCGTCTGCTTTGGTCGTGAATTTGTTGATCAAATCTCATCAATGCTGCATAACTCGCTTTTCCTGCTGCAGTGGCTGCACTGCGTCTCCTACGACTAGCTCAAGGATTATTGGTAGTGCACAAAAAAAAAAAAAAAACAAAAAAAAAAGCTAAGCAAGTCCTTGACCATGAATTGCCTGTCTGTTTCGCTGTTGCGTAAAGCAAAACGGTTGGTTGAGGCAAGTCATTTAGGCAATGGGAAATTTAACGAAGTATTTAATGTGATTGTACTGCATAACTGATGAATGGCCAACTAGTGCCCTGAAGCGAAGTCTAATAATCTCTTTAGTGCTAGGCAAATTCAATTTCGTCGCAGAGACTTGTTTACTTTCGTCCCGTTAGCACAAAAGCGAACAGCGTCAAAGCTTCAATAAAAAATAAAATAGAAATTAAAAAATTCGAATAATGGCGACTTGAGAACTTGCGGACCTGCGACTACTTTCATTTCCACTTGTTGTGAATTGTAACTTTTTAATAGCAATTCAAATCGTTATGTAATTTGCAAGGCCGGGACCTTAAAAAATTACCCTGAAGGTATATAAAGGGACTCACAGCTTATTTGATGCAGTCAAAAAAAATTATTAAAATATAATAGTGTGTGAAAAGATTTAAAAAATATTCAAAATTGAAAATCAGAATAGTTTTTTTTCAAAATTTAATAGCTCTGACACTGTCGAATGGATTTTAATAAAACTTATAGAAAATAGCGAAATAGTATACCGCACAAATTTTTGAAGAGGCTAACCTCAAAATTCGCCAGTTTTTAGGGAGCGCGAAAAGCTGTTTTTGAACTTATAAAATATTTGAAAAAATACTTGGTTATTGGGGGAAAAGGTCTTTAAAAAAGTATATAAAAAAGTTGTGTTCAGAACTTGTTGAAAAAACGAAATTTTTGAGTTATGACTATTTCGATTAAAGTCTTTTTAAAATGTTCGATAAAATTTAAGTTATGACAATTACGATAAAATTCTTATTGAACTCTTTTGAATTATAGTATTTTTTCTTAATTAAGTTTGTAAAGTGAAAGATAAGTAAAAAATTAATACTTTGCTGAAAGTGTCACAACTCGAAAAAAGTTTATTTTACATAACCATTTTCGATCAGCGCACAGCGAGTATCTCAAAACAACTAAAAATATGAAATGCTCGCCAATTACAATGTAGTACCACTCGTAACAATAACAATGCTTAACTATTTTTTTTTTTTTGACAATTTACACTAACATTAATTTTATAAATTGATAACATTAACATTACAAATTAACAATAAGCAAGTTCCATAAATTAACTCAAAGTTAAGAAATGTTAAGTTGTGCTTATTTTCTATTCTAACGAATAATTTATTTAAAATTTGGAGAAAAAACATTCAACAATTGGATTTATTTAATACTTGGTTGCCTTTATCATTTTAATGTGCATAGTATTATTTTTTAAATTTCCACATTTTATTAAAAAATAAGCAAAATTATGGAGATATTCATAACTTTTCAGATATGGCTATTTTAGAGGCGGCGCGCAACGCAATTCACCTTCGCTGCGTACCGACCAAAATGAAGCGATAATTTATATTTAAAGTGAAACAGTGAGTAGTTTGCAAAAACATGACTTTAATCTTCAACGTCAACTTAAGAGTCATCTGTACATTCTAAAATAAATTGCTTATTATCTAAAATAAAAGCAGTTAAACAAAAAGCATCACGCCACCTAAAAGCTCAGTCGCAATGATATTTTTCCATCCAACATTCCGTTTTACTATTTGTTTATTTGTTGTTACTTGAACTGTTTAATTTAGGTTCCCCAACATTGTTTTTCTATTAACAGTTCTTAACATTTAACATCGTTTATATTGTTTAACGTTAGTTTAACATCACTATTGTGTTATTGTCATGTTAATAACATGCACGAACCTGCATATGAGCAGCCTCATACAGTTTCCGTTGCGATATGAGTGTATGTAACAGGGCGACTGACTAAGGAGAGTAATACCTCCTGTACTAACACTTACCAACAAACAAACTCGTAAACCTTCACAGGTATATTCACAACAACTCACAATATCGCAATAGCATGAACGATTTTGTCAAATTGACTGAGAGCCGATTAGCGGTATCCTCTCAACAGTGCCATCTTTCATTTTTTGTTGTATGAACCAAAGTAATAACAGAGCAGAATCATCATGCGAGTGCATGCACAGGAAACGACACTACGTGTTTTTACACAAAAACGATCCGCAGACAATTTGTATATGCATCTGTGGTCACTAGCATTAAGTCAACAATCAGGCATTCGAGAAAATTTTATAATTAATGTACATACATACATAGGTATCTGTATATCTTGCTGAAGGCAATGCGTTAAGCCAATTTGTTTTAATCAATAACTTTTTGAAAATTAGAGGGATTTCAAATAAATTTATAATTTTGCTAATAAAAAACCAGTGGAATAGTTTAACTCGATTGTTTCTTATTCGAACCAGCCTCAGCTGAAAGCCTCCGTGGCTCACACTGCCTTATCTCTTTGTTTATTTAACAATTCTATTGTTATTTAAGCGTGAAAAAATAAATATTCTAACCAGAGATATGATATTCTTGCATTTAAGGCTAGCAAGTTCAATCACCGATCACTCTAGCTCCGTGAATCGCTTTACTCACTTAGAAAATCAATACCAAATCTTGTCTGAATTTTGAGCTTTTATTTTTCAGCATCGCTAACTATTGTTTTTAATTGTGATAAATTCTTAAAGTTTTAATACTTTGCGTTTTGTAGAAACTTAAACTTCTAAAACGGACTTTTTTAAGCGAATATTAAAATAACAATTATGTAAATTGATTTTTTAATCTCTTTGATTTTAATCTCAGTTCATTTTTTAATCTCTGTTGATTTTTTAATCTCTTATTTATCATATAAGTAATTTTATATGTATAATTATTCTAGCATAGATATAAATAAGTTGATATTCTATTTTTTGTCATGTTTTAGGACCAGTTTTACCGCACTACAGTTTAATGTTACGATAAATGCGCTCAGCGGTATGCTAACGCCTGTTGAGGGGCGATCGCTGTTAAAATATAACACTTCCTACCTTCTTTTATGTGTCACATCAACAGTGGTCATTGTGACTGGGACCAAACAGATTAGTCATGCACGAGCCACAATAATAGTATATTATTTTACTAATAACACTGCCTCAACTTATTCCTGTACATATGTACATGCCTGCCTGTTCCCCTTTTTTAACATACCCTGGGTACTTGTAAAGTGCCGTTTAGCACCGCTAGAGACAAGTGTAACCACAGAGGTTTACTTCAAGGTGTAGTTTCTCAATTTGCAAGTAAATGTTATTTGTATGGCAGTAACTTTTGTATGCATATGTGTGTACATATTGTATGTATTATGCAGTATACAATAATTCTCGTCAAAAAATCAATCAATACATTGGACTTTCAAAAGGGGTAGTAATAAGTAGGCCAAGTTCAGTAGACCAACTATGCAATGAGACTATGATAATCTTTTGCACAACACTTTTAAGGATTTTTTACGGGTTCTTACCTTCATGAAAATAATACAAAAATCCAAACTAATGTACCCATATAGCAAAAAGTGCGAAATATGCTTTGGAGCTGAAGGCAAAATACACACATCGATTTTTGATGTGAGTGACTAAATATTGTTGAACGTGTTCAAGTTGATTTTTCACATAAGCGTAACAGCATCATCAACATAATCATACACAACGAATGTGTACTTGTATGGGAGAATGGCAGAAAGTATGCTGAAAGAGAGGATTTGCCACGGCTAAACGAAATGCGAAGAAGAAAATATTTATTAAGTTAATAAGCAAAGTTATTGTGCATAAAATGCAGGCTGAATGGAAATTCAACAGTGATTTAGTGTAACAAATGCAAACTCTTCACGGCTTATATGTTATTAGCGAATTAAGTTTACTGAGCTTCATTAAATGCAATCGGCACGGTCACTTGTCCGAAATTATTTACCAACAGTAGGTGTTATAAGATTTTCAACAAAACTAGACTATTGGACATTTTACTTAATTTTTCGGAAAATATTTATTTAAAGCAAATAAAGTTCTAATAATCTAAAAAATACACCCGTTACTTGCGTATATATTTACATAATGGCAGTCGCTGAAAAACTGATGTCATCACTGATACCAAAGGAATGTCTAACAAACCAAGGCACTTGAAAGGCGAGATACGGTATGACATGCGAAGCGTAGTTGAGCTTTGCTTATCGCACACTCACAATTTTATAGAGACGCGCTAAAACTGGAACTTATCATGATCGAATGAAAATAAAGCCCTTTTCTACGCTGCTTTCCTACGTTTATGTACATTGCAAAATTAGGTTAGTGGGTAAACAGCCTTGTTAGATGGACCCATTAAAAATTGCATTGATTAGTAGGCAGCAATCATTAACACACACATACATACATATATATGTATGTACAAATATAGCTGCCGCAAGTCCGTTTTACTTGCATAGCTGTGTGTAGAATTGTTGGCGCTCAATTTTGCATATTTCTGCTACTCTCTCTCTCTCCCCCCTATTAATTAATTCACAATTTTTGCATAATTGATGAGTTACGCCGTTTTCAAACGTTTTTTTTTTTTTTGTGTTTATTATAACATTCTACTCATAATGAGTCATTTCTCTTCATCATCATCTTCATCGCTTCTTCGCACACATTCTAATAGGCACTCTTTCCTCTTCTTGGACCTACTCCTTTGCCCATTTACTCCTGCTGAAATTTCGCACATTTCCTGGTCTTTTGTTTGCAAACAAATTTCCGCTCCCATTCTAAGCATACTTTTCGGCGTATAGTGTAAAAGTGTGCCACAAATAAAAGCACATGAATCTAAGTGTTTTTCACAACTTATTAATTTTTGTTTAATTAACTTACGGCGCATGATTTTCGACTTAATTGAGGTGAAGATTGCAAAGCAAAGAGAAAGTTTTTTGGCTATTTTGTTTTTTTGTGAAGAGCCATTGAAAAGTTACTAGCGAAAGTAATTAGTATAAAAAGCGAGCATGCGTCTGCAGGAGAATGCATAAGGCTGGTTCATATTCATGCATGCTGAGTGATTTAGATGATGTGATAGTGCATTTTTTTCACTATCACTAAATATTCAGTAGAAGAAGTTGAAGAAGTAGTGGTAATGAAACGCTTAGTGCATTTATTTTTATTTTAGTGCATTATGCCCAATTCTGCTGCTGTTGTTGTTATTGTAGTAGCATGAACATTCCCACGGATATATATATATATATTATATACATATATATATATATTATATATTATATATATATATATTATATATATAATCCGGGTGGTTTCGTTTACGTAAGATTTCTGCTCTCATTACCTGGTATACTTTTTTGCCCCGGTTTCCATTTTTTTGTTTTTTGTCGGGTCAAACTAGCAAGTGCTGTCTTCAGCCAACATTAAGTCCCTTGTAGGTACTGCACTCGGCTTCCCTTTTTAGTCTTCTTTAAGTCTACCCAACCTCTGGTATCCAAAGCCTTTTCATCCGATTCGACTGTTAATTAAAGGATTTTCGGTAGTGCGCTTCAATTTTGAAATTGTTAATGACAGAGTTAAGCGTTGTTGTGGAACATTTCCATACATTTTTGTGGAACACTACTGAAGTAACAGTCCTTAACTGAATGTAAATCTGTGCCGCTCTGGTAACACAAAATCGACTTACGGTGGACCTCTTCAGTGGGGAGTAGGACTGTTTCAAGATCTGTACTCCCTTCTACCCCCACTCTACACGAAACATCTGACCCCAGCCTCACACCAGCACGGCTTCCGTAGAGTGCACAGCACTACCACAACACTCACCGTCATTAACACTCAGATAAGCCGCGGGCTCAACCAAAACCGCCCCTGCGAGAGGACTGTCCCAGTAGCATTGGACCTAAAAAAGGCTTTCGACACAGTCAGTCATGCCACGCTACTAGATGGCATTTTACAGTCGACACTCCCGCCTGGGCTGAAGAGATGGACCGCGAACTACCTGAGTGGTCGTCCTTCATCGGTGCTATTTCGAGACCAAATATCAAAACAGAGGGAAATAATTCAAGGTGTTACGCAGGGTGGTGTCCTTTCACCCTTGCTTCTTAACTTCTAGGTATATCTCGAAACTTCCCCAGCCACCAGACGGAATTTCGCTGGTCTCATGCGCCGACGACTGCACAATAATGGCGTCGGGCAATGACATTGGTGGCCTGTGCGCCAAAGTGAACGTCTAGCTCACCGACATTTCTCGCTTTTTCACTCCAACTTTCCCCCACAAAGTCCACGGCGACCCTCTTTACCACCTGCACAAATGAGGTCAAGTTGCAACTCAAGGTTAAATTAACAGCGCTTCCGACTGTTAACAATCCCAAAATTTTGGGTGTAACCTACGACAGCTTGCTCTCCTTCTCTGCGCACACAACCGCAATCACTCCTAAAGTCCAAAATTGCAAGAAGGTCCTCAAATCGTTTGCCGGTAGCACTTGGGGCAAGGACTAAGAATTGTTGCTCTCCGCATTTGCCGGTCTGGTCGCCTTAAACCAGTGTTTCGCAGTAGACGAAGCTACAGATCTGCCAAAACACTGCCATAAGAACTGCGACAGGATGTCTTCTGATGTCCCCAATACAACACCTTCATGACGGGGCCCATATGCTACCTGTAAAGGAGCATAATAAGCTGCTTAGCAAGGGTGTTACCGCAGGTCTCACCCATGCAAACACCTGCTTGAGCCTGAGCCACCTCACAGGCATGTCAGGAGGAACCTCCTTAATTACGCGCACGAGATTCAGGGCGAAACAGACCAACAGTTACTGGATCGGACAGTGTACAGACAAACAACGACATTCTGAAGCCCTCGACCCTCGAAAGCCATCATTGGAGTCCAACCGCAACCCATTGCAGACGAAGAGCTCCAACTTCTCCGAGAATCATGCGTAACACTGGCCCAATTACGTTCTGGATTAAACTCCTACCTATCCAGAATTGACACCGACTTACTAAACATATTTCGCTCTGGACCCAACCGGTCGAAACAGCTAGTTTTCTGGGCCTACCGTTAGATGAGCTAGACGGAGATGACCGGTGATTACACTAAACTGAGAGGGCAAAGTTACTACTACAACAACAACAGCAACAACTGTTTCAAGATATGAAAACGTGGGTTTTTGTATCCACTTTTTATCCAATGGTCCCCTCACCGCTCATACGCTCAGCGATGGTGAACAAATTGTTAGAGGTGTACTACCTAGTAGATGGTGTTTTGTGTTTCACTAAGCTAAAGCTAAAGCTACAGTTTTCACAAACTTTAGCTTTAGCTTAGTGAAACACAAAACAAATGATGTGGAGTCCAATATTCCCCTCACAAAATTTTTTTTCCACCAAAACTAACGAGCAAACCTGGTAGCTATCTCCCTTGACGCTCAGCGGTTGGGGAAAAATTTAACATTTAAACCTAATTCTGCCACCAGACACCCTGTGTTTTGTTCATCGAGTCGAGAGCCTTCTTAGTTAAGCTTTCGTAAAAAAACAAGGAACAAAAAAAAAACAATTAAAATTAAACAGTTTTTCGCGTAAAGACAACAAATTAAATGTGATTTCAAAACACTCAAGCCTGGTTGGATTTGCATGCATGCCTCTTTAATATTGATAAACAAAAACTTGCTGACATTTTCAATTTTCCCAGCTCGAAAATATAAAGTAAGGACCAAATTAAACACAAATATATTAAAATAAAATAAAATTGCTTAAAAACAATTAAAAATGACGTAAAAAACCCACAAACTAAAAATTGTGCAAAGTGTTGCGCGCTAATCGCGCTGGGAGCTCACAGCGCATAGCTCTCAGAAGCAGCAAACTCGCTTGCTGTTTACCGCTGACAGTTCCGCTGGGCTATTTAGCAAACAAAAGTGTCCGACACCCTGAATAAACAACAGCAAAACGAAAACGAAAATTATAAAACACCACATAATTGCCATTGTTGATGTTGCAACAGCAGCATCATGCATACTGCTGCCAGTACCGCCTCCACGCGCGCAGCCTCGCCAGCTCCATCAGCTACCTCTGCTAGTGGCCGTCACAACACAATTAGCCTTTTAAGCAGCTTCATGCGTCGCTTATTAAAACTTTTGATTAGCTGCATTCTCATGCCGGCCATGCAACATCACATCCACATTAATTGGTCTCCAATGTCAACAGCTCCAACGGCCGGCATCATCGTGCATGCATCCGCCATCTCCGTTTCGGTCTCGCTGTCCGCCTCGAACTCAACTAGCGACATCGCTGCGACATCTGCGCCCAACGCTGAGCTGAACGTTGGTGTTGCGGCTGCTGCTGCTGCTGCTGCTGTTTTGTCCGGCTTGGGTTCACGCGCACCCGCCCCCTGGTCCATGGCCGCCTCTCACATGCGCCTAACGCA
Organism: Anastrepha obliqua; assembly: GCF_027943255.1. Lineage (NCBI taxonomy): Eukaryota > Metazoa > Arthropoda > Insecta > Diptera > Tephritidae > Anastrepha > Anastrepha obliqua. The sequence goes on along the minus strand of NC_072894.1, from coordinate 106,577,737 downwards.
GCGCAACAATCATGCGAACATTTCTGAATTGCTGGACAATTTATTGCGTGGCTACGATAATAGCATACGACCGGGTTTCGGAGGTAAGTGGAAACGCATTCGTATGTAATACCATAAACAGTTGTTGCTTTCGATTCGCCCACCGCTTAGCGACTTGCGTATGAAGCAAGAAGTCGGTTGTGTACTTATATAAATACTTGGCAGCACTGAATTCTTGCATTGATAAGTGGCAAAGAAAAACTTGTTATACAAAAAATCGGTGCAACCAAGAAAAAATAAATAAAGCAAACTAAATAATGAAAAAAAAAAATTAAAATGCGCAATAAACGTTTAAAGTACTTGAAGGATCTAACTGTGTTGATGGGCCAGTAAATTATGCAAAATTCTGTTTGTGGAAAGAAAAAACTGGTTTGAGCAACTGGCTACACCACCGTTAAGTTGGTTTGGTGCCTAAATCCCGGTGTCTTTAAATGAGCCCTCAAGCTAGATTTTGATTAGCAGTCGATTGCTGATTGATAGAATATTGTAACTAGGGAGATAACCCTTTGATGAGCCCGCAATCGAAGTCGTTTCTTTATATTTAGTTCGCGCGAATTATGTATTTAAAATGAAACAGTGAGTATTTGCAGAAAACATGACTTTAATCTTCAACGTCAACGTAAGACTCATCTGTACATTCTAAAATAAGTTGCTTATTACCTAAAATAAAGCTGCGTTTTATGAACAGTTAAACAAAAAGCATCACGCCACCTAAAATCTCAGTTGCAATGGTATTTTTCCATCCAACATTCTACTCAGCTACTACTACTACAGTGAAATTCCCCATTACGGACAGTCCTTATAACCGGACAGCTCCAATAACCGGACAAATTTTGGGCACACAGGTTTTTCATTCATTTTTTCATACAAATATCATCCTAATAAACGGGCACTCTAATAACCGGACGCGCACAAAGTATTTCCAACCATTTTCATAAAAAAATTTCTGATAAACGGACAAAATTCAAAAATATCACAAGCAAGTTTTGTTGTTCATTATAAAAATGAAAGACGTGATTCCCCTTTTAACATGTATGCACACATTCAAGCCCTGTGTTTTAAATTAAAAGTAGTTTTCTATTCAGTTTGTTAAGTCAGTTGCATGCGAATGGTTGCGTTCAAAGTTCGTAATAATATGGCGCCGAAAAAGAAGGTACTTTCTATTAAAGAAAAAATGGAAATTATTAATGTTTTCGAAAAAGATAAATTATCAGTACGTGGAATTGCAAAAAGGTAAAGTATAGTGAGCCCAAAAATGTAAAGGTAGGTACACGTTTCTTTTGCTTTGAAAGATTCAATATTGGCAAAACACAAGTTGCTGAAATCAATAAAAATAAAGAAAAAAATCGTTCTAAATGGGAGTCTGGAGTTAATGTTCATCAAAGATGTTCATCAGAATGTTCTTAAAGAAGGCGGCTCTGAAATAGACAAGATGTGTTTTAATTGGTTCGCTAAGGCTAGAAGTCAAAACATTCCGATTTCTGGTCCCATTTTGAAAGCAAAGGCAATGGAAATTGCAGGCAAACTGGGTGTACCTAATTTTAATGCTTCAGATGGATGGTTAAACAAATGGCGAATAAGGAATAATGTTGCTTTCAAATGTGTATCTGGTGAAGCTGCAGATGTAAACCAGGATGGTGTCGATCAGTTTAAGACCAAACTGCCATCTCTGTTGACCGGTTACAAGCCTCAAGACATTTACAACGCAGACGAAAGTGGGCTTTTTTTTCGTGCCTTACCTGACAAAACCCTCGCTCTTAAATCCGAAAAATGCGTGGCCGGTACACTATCAAAGGAAAGACTCACAATTTTGTTCTGTGCCAACATGGCTGGAGATAAGGAGCTGCTTTTGGTTATAAGTAAAGCAGCCCGTCCTCGATCTTTTAAATATGTTCAAATCGCAAAACTGCCAGTGGATTGGAAGTCTAATAAAAAACCATGGATGACTCGAGAAGTAATGAGTGAATGGCTGCAGCAGTTCAATCGAAGAATGAAAGCCTAGAATCGAAAAATTATCTTGTTTTTAGATAACGCGGCTTCTCACCCAAAGGAATTAAACTTAACCAACATAAAAATTATTTTCTTGCCGCCAAATACAACGGCAGTTAGCCAACCCCTTGATCAAGGTATAATCCAAAATTTTAAAACATTGTATATAAGCTTAGTTTTAAAACACTTGCTATTAATGTACTAGAAGCTGTGTATTTCATCAAAGCATCTTGGGATAAAGTGGAAGCCACAACCGTCCGAAATTGCTTCCGTAAAGCAGGATTTTTGGAAACTTATCAGGATCTTCCAGATTTTGATTCTGAAGATGATATTCCACTGAGGCAATGAGGCTTTAAAACTTGTTGCGGGCTTGAAACAATTTGCAAAAAATTACTATGTAGCTTTTCAGCACACTAAAAATATCGAGAGTCACTTTGAAAATGAACATTTTAAATTAAAGCAATCAATGTTTAAGCAATCAAGCATTACCGAATTTTTTCAATCAAACTAGTATTGAAATGTAAAGACTTGTACAATGTAATATACTTAATCGATATATGTACATATATGTATTTACATGTAATACTAAAGTATGCAAATAGTCTTTACTTCCAAAAAATTCTTAAATAAACTATGTACAATACAATTTATATGTGTGGTATACATTTTGTGACTTCATCCCTTATTAGCGGACATCAGGTAGCCGGACAAAAACACTGCGACGGTGAGTGTCCGGTTATAAGGAATTTCACTGTATTTGTTTATTTGTTGTTATTTGAACTGTTTAATTTAGGTTCCCCAACATTGTTTTTCCAATAACAGTTCTTAACATTTAACATCGTTTATATTGTTTATCGTTTGTTTAACATCGCTATTGTGTTATTGTCATGCTAATAACATTAGCTCTGTTAATAACATTAGATCGTTATTAACAGAAGCAAAAGAGCGCAATTTTAGCCAACAATGTTCGCGGTCACTCTCAAAACCTACTCTCTCTCTACTATTTCACTTTCATTTTTTTCTCGGCGTGTATTTGTACCTCAAAGCTATTACAGAGGTATTTGAAATCAATAAGGCTTAGTGACAAATTTCGACACCAGCAACCGCAAAAGCGATACACAAAAAAACTAACGTAAATGCAAAAGAGGAAACAGAAATGCTTAATCAAGCACAAGTATATGTGTGCTTATACTTACATACACACACACACACACAAATGGTTACAAAAACGATTTGTGTTTGTAGAAAAGCGGAAATCCATGAGTGCCTGAAAGAAGTTGGGATGAATCCTTCAAAAGCATTACAGCATTTAGAAGACTGCAGTAAAATTCTACTTTCCTTGACTAGCGTAAAGCAGAAGTGACAAAAAAATGCTGTCAAAGTGAATTTGCGAACATAATCTTGTATCTCACAATATTGTACGAAAGTAGCAGTGTTTTAGAATTCAACTTTAAATAACGAGTTTACTTTTTTCGCAGACATATTTGTTTTTAGGCGGGAATATTTATACAAATAAATTTCTTTTTTGCTGCCAAAAGCAAACATTTTAAATTTGCAAAGAAAAAATGCAGATTGCCAGCTTCCTATGCTCTTTGTTGTTAATTTCTTTGCAAGTGTTTTCGACGTCTAGCAATTTCCGCACTTCAACACCTTTTACAGCAAACCAAAATGCCTGCTTGATGGCGGATTCAAAGCAAGCAGAGTTGCTTTTTGCGCTCTATATCCTTTGTAAAGAGTGGGTCATTGGCTGGTTTCTTTTAGTTGCCCATTACCATCTGCTTTGTGCTCAAATAAGTGACAGAAACTCAGTTTCATATTTCATAGATAGTTCGAAATATATTATTACAATCTTACTTCCAATTTGAGTACTGTATTGGTCAAATAGAGCGTTTGTTGAAAAGGAGTTTCGAAACGGGGCAAAAATATAATAAAAAATAATAAAAATAAAACAAAAAAAACTTATCCAAAAAAATAAAATATCCAGAAAACTGGCTAGTTTGTTCTGACAAAAAAAAATATTAAAAAAAAATTTGAAACAAAAATTATTTTGTTAAAACTCGTAATTATTACGGACGCTTTACCATATTAGAGACATCATTATCCACAAAAATAAAAAAATGGGTACTGTATTTCCATTATTTTGATTAAACTTGTGATGTTTACGGCCCATATTCAAGAACCAACAAACAAAAATTGAAAATGTTATTGTTTTTCCATCGGAATTATAAGTCCTAAACATAGTAAGTTTTAAGACATCCACTAAAATAGTTCGGAAATATATTAAGATTTACGTGAGCTGGACCGATTTAAAAGTACCTTAAGAAATCTTATTATTTGGCTGCCATTGACAATATTTTTATCTATTTGTATGCCGAACTCTGCTATCACTGAAACTCTGCTATCACTGAAAGAATTTTGCATAAAAAAATTTATAAAAATTTTATTATAAAAAATATATTTTTAAATTGGACCAACTCACGCGAAAGTCTTAAAATTTAATAAGCTTTATAATTTCGGCAGAAAAACCGAAGCTCTTTTTCGTGAGTCAGCCTAATACCTAATATATATACAAATGTAAAGGGTTTTAAGGGTGAATAATTCCTAGGCATCTTTGACATTTGTCAAGTAGGCAGATGCACAATTTTACGCCAGGCATTAAAATTATTGAAATTTGTTATGAAAATTTTCGATCTTTAAGAACAACAAATAGCAAAATGCGCAATTTTGTTGGTGGAAATAGTCGTCCAAACGAATCGACAATTCAAAGGTTGATGAAAAAATTCAAAAATCTGGTTCTGTCGAGGATAGAAAAAGTACTGGTAGACCAAAAACTGGACGTTCTGCTGAGATTATCGCTGCAAAGTGGTGCTGAACAGCCTTTATCACCGATAGCTCGACGTTCTCAACAATTAGACAATCATGAATCAACTGCTTGGTGGATTAAAAAAAAATTAATATATGAAATATAAATAATAAAATATGTAATTTTTCACATATAACTGTTAAGAGCCTCTACTCACCACCTTAAACGATTCGGGAGTCTACGCACAAGCATATGCGGACATCTGCAGGAAAGTGCAGAAAACTCTGGATCGGATTGACACTTGGTGCTGTGCGAATGGGCTATCGGCAAATCCCGCCAAGACTGGTATTGTCCTCTTTACCAGAAGGAGGAAGCTTGATGGACTCGTTCTGCCAAAGCCAAAAGAGTCACAATCCAGCTATCCAAAGAAATTAAATATCTTGGAGTAATCCTGGATAGTAAGCTCCTATGGAAATCACACGTTGAAACAAAGGCATCCAAAGCACTTACAGCTTTCTGGCAGTGCAAAGGTGTCTTTGGGAAAACGTGGGTTCTCTCTCCTAGCAAAGTCCTATGGATCTACACGGCTATGATAAGACCTATTATCACCTATGCATCAATGGTCTGGATGAGTAGACTCTCTGTAGTGGGAGTCAGGAGGACCTTATCAAGACTACAACGCAGTGTGGCCATCTGTTGCATCGGAGCTTTTCCGACTACTTCAGGCCCGGCATTAGATGCTCTGATTGGTTTACCACCACTTGATGCTTTCATCCAAGGAGAGGCCTTGAAGGCCATCTGCAAACTGAAGCACAATGGGAACTGGTACGGCCCCTGTCCGGCATTGAAACACAGAGAAGGCATGGACGTCGATCCAACGATTCTCTCCATGCCCCTTGAATCCATCCCATCAAGAGTCGTACTTGAAAAGAGATACAGTGTAGTGCTACCAAAGGCTCAGTTGTGGGAAGACTTAGAAAATGAGGCCGGCAAACACTGTTTCCGCATTTTTACGGATGGCTCCAGGACCGAGCGTGGCTCCGGCTCTGGGGTCTACGTGGAATCCAGCGGGACAAAACTGCACTTTGCTCTTGGAATGCATGCATCTGTGTTTCAAGCGGAGGTGTATGCAGTTCAAGAAGCGATGAACTTTGTTGTGGAAAAGCGATGGAGAGACAGATCTATATGTGTATGCAGCGACAGCCAAGCTGCGCTTATGGCCTTAAACAGCCCTCCAACCACATCAGGGGTAGTCCTGTAAATCCAGGCTGAACTATGTCGATAGACATAATAGCCTGATGCTAACATGGGTTCCGGGACACGTGGGTATCGCGGGTAACGAGACCTCTGACTCCTAAGCTAAGACTTCTTTGGCTCAGAGTCCGTTTTGCCACTCCCTTCTGCGGCCATCACAGCCACGGTTAGCAAATGGGTAACTACCACCCACAAGCGAGCTTGGCAGGCTGAGAGAGGCTGCAGATGTACTAAACTGATGTTACCTGTCATGTCCGATCGACTGTCGCAAACCCTTCTGTCATTAAGCAGAGGGGAGTGCAGACGGCTGGTTGGACTGATGACGGGCCACTTTCTGTGGGCAAAGCACATGAAAAGGTTGGGCATCTCCGACAGTGTACTCTGCCCAGCTGTGTGTCTGCTCCGCCTTCGCTCGAATCAGGTTTGAGGTCTTTGGCACTGATGTGTTAAGAAGCGACCATCTTGGCTCCTTGGCACCACAAGATCTACTCAGATTTCTTCGGAGATCGGGTAGATTTAAAGAAAATTAAAAGGGAATCCAAGTGTAGTACAATGGACTTAATTAATGTCTGAGTGCTGCACTTGCTAGTTGTCCTGACAAAAAAAAAAAAAAACAAAATTGTTAAGAGCCGTATTTTGATTACAAATAGTGAAACATGAGAGATTCGAAAATTTGTTAAAAGGACAGATACCTGTAAACGGCCATACGGTTTATTTATATCATACATTAAAATACTATAATTTTTTTTTTTTTAATCATTTAAAATGGCGGATGTACACTCAATTCTTCCAGGATGGTCGCAGCGGGGCTTCTCAATCGGCGGACATTGTAGCATCGGCGTCAGTGACCTGAATACAACAAACCAAAAATTTTTTTGTTTCTTAATATCATAATTTCTATGTGAATTAAAAGAAAAATTAAGTAAAAAATTCGCGGAATAATATGCTTCCAAACACAAAATAATTTTGGGTCTAATTTTCCTACTATTTTTGCTTCGAAAAAATTATTTTTTCGAAAAATTTTCGAAAACTTGCAAATTAACATAAAAAGTAATATCATGAAAAAGATGTGTGCAAAATTTCAGCGAGATCGGTCAATAACTTTTCGAGTTATCGTGTACGCCAATTCGAAAAAAATAGTTTTGAGGAAAACGCGTCTAAAGTTTGAATACATAAAAATTCAATCTCTCCAAGCGCTCGAACGCAAAGAATAGAGTCGTCACGGTTGACGATCTATAATATAAGAAATACTTAAATTTACATTCTAAAAATTTGTTGACATATTCTTAAAGGATTATACTAACATTTTATGAAAAAAACGCAAAATGTTCGAAATTTTACAAGTATCTGTCGCCTTAAAAGTTTTATTTTAAAACAACATTTAGGCGTGCCTTTTGACATACCCTTTGTATATAGTACGCGTAACTCCAGTTGAGATATTTTGCTGGGTTTCTTCTCTAATTTTTCCTGTGTGTCATACAAATTTGCGTACTAAAATCATTAAGACTTACAGTTTTAGACGACTCTGATTGTTTCCTACGCTTTTTCACATCAGAAATGCAGTCGGAGGCTGGCGGATGTCTGCAGAGAACCGATCGCTATTAGAAAACACTTTTTCTATAACTTGACAAACGGAGACACGTCCTGTGGGCTTCGAACTCGAATTCATCGAAGAGTAGTCATGCAATAAATAGTCGGAGCCACCGATCCACCCTTTATTTCGTTCTACTTTCATCCCAGTAACTCCGCGCGTGTTTACAGCCACATCCTTTTAGACACAACCTTCCGTTCGCGTTAGCTAAGCAGAACTACTTCGCCTCGTCTCTCTTACCCATCTCACACAGACGCGTCAGTTTACCCTTACACAGCCTGAACGACCACTTCGCCACTAACTAATTTGAATTTCGTCGTTTGAAGGACATCCTTTCGTTGTGCCTTGAACGATTGCCGTAGTTGACACTTTCATAAATGTCAATTTTCAGAATTATCGCAAATGCGTCGTTTTCTTGTCGAAGCTTTTCAGATTTTCGAAAATTTATGCGTGAACCAGTGCAAGCGAATGTTCAATCGAAAGGGAGAATAAACTGAAATTGTCAGCATAACTGAACTAAGCGAAAATGCGGCAAACGAATAGTGGAGCCGAAAAGTCTCCACTTGCCATTTAAAACAAATCTAGGCATTTAACTGCTCATTTGCCGCACACACACACGCACATGGAAATGCCCCACCAATGCGATTTACTACTGTGGTTTCCATTACAATGGTACACAGCAGATAAATAAAGCTGCATTTAAAATTTCCCCGCTTTCGCCGAAGTGCGCCATTGATAAATTACGCGAAAATTACTTGGGAGTCCACAGAAGTGAGGCCAACTATTCAACATCGTAGCGTTTGTTTAGTGAGTTGCGTGGTTCGTTTTTGTTTAAGTGGATGGTGGCATTGCTACATTCGCACTCACATATTTATTTTCATAATTCAGTAGCTTTTAAATGTATTGCGAGTGTAAAGTGTGCGTGTGAAAATATTTAGTATCTGTATTGGTTGGTCACAGCACTCAATTTGATTAACTTGAAACGGAGCATATACGCCGACATAGTAATGGTAATGCTTCCGCTTTGTGTATTTATTTAACTTAAATTGATTTTATATTTAATTATGATATTTATTTTAATGCAGGTCTTAGTTAGCCTGGCAGATGGAGTGAGATTGACACCAACCGGAGGATTGAAGTGAATGAATTCAATATTCTGAGTTAGCCGCATATTTATTAAAATCGATTTTGATGACTTGGGAGTCTAGGATTTTCCTGCCTACTATTGGACCATAGTACAGGGTCCGGTACTCGAAGTGTGTACGTGCATCAGCTTTCTCTTAGTTGGCTAAATGACAGTCCAGAGTATTGTTTACAAGCGCGCGGAAGCATTTTGCCGAGAGTAGACGCGAAAAAAGAAAATCAGTAATGGATTTCAAACGCAAAAGTGTGATTGCAGTATATTTGGCTGGAAAACCACAACGAACGATTGTTCGTCAGGTCGAGCACCTTAAAGTGAATAAAGTTTTTGTTTCACGCACCATTACTCGTTACAATGATACTGGTAGCAACGCGAAAAGTCATGGAGGTGGTCATCAAAAGACTGCAACGTCACGTGAAATGGTTCAAAACGTGAAGAAGTGACTTGAGCGAAATCCCTGACGAAGCGAAAATCAAATGGCGAAATAACTGAAAATATCTGACCGTAGCATCCACCGCATACTGAAAAATGATCTCAAAGTCAAGCCCTACAAGATCCAAAAGGCGCATGATCTCACACCAAAGCAGCAACAAGTCAGACTTGAGAGAGCGACGGAGTTGCTTCGCTTGGCCGAAAGCGGTAAATTTTCGTACATTGTGTTTTCTGACTAGAAAATTTTTGAAATTGAGCGATTCGTAAACTCCCAAAACGATAGGGTTTATTTGGCCCCGACCATTCATAAGAGAATTTGAGTCATCGATTAGCCACCAGGAGGTAGCATACGCCACAGGTAATGGTTTGGGCCGCAGATGCGCGTCAATGTAAATGAGAAAATCCAAAATATTATCGGGAAAGTATTCTGGAGGTTGCTTTGAAGCCGTGGGCAAACAAACATTTCGGTGGCAACAGGATTCGGCACCGTCTCATAAAGCTTGGGTGAACCAATAATGGCTAAAAAACAACGTTCCGAACTTCATAACGTCCACACAATGGCTCCCAAATTCACCAGACGCGAATCCGATGGATTATTCGCTTTAGGCCATTTTGGAGAGCAAGGTGCGAACTAAAAGATTCACCAGTCTCGAGGCGCTGATCCGCCAATGTCCGCGAGTGGGCCAAAATATCTGCAAGTCACATTCGGGCAGCTTGCGATTCGTTACTGGACCGTCTCAAGGCCATAGTCAAAGCAAAAGATAGTCATATCGAGCAAAAGTAAATTGATTCTTAATTTTGAATAAAAGTAATTTTCCAAACTAAATTTATGGCCATTTTAATTGGTTATACTTCGAATGCCGGACCCTGTAGTGCATACCGTTGCGGTTGTTCCGGAGCATTGATCGCCATCATATGCATGAAATTTGCAATCACGAGGCGTCTTCTTCTTCTTAATTGGCGCAATAACCGCTTACGCGATTTTGGCCGAATTTAACAAAGCACACTAGTCGTTTCTTTCTCGTGCTAACCGGCGCCAAATGGACACACCTGATCTTTCCAACGGAAAGGAGGCCTTCCTCGGCTACCACCAGCTGGTACCGCATCGAATACTTTCAAAGCCGGAGCGTTTGTATCCATTCGGACGGCATGACCCAGCCAACGTAGCCGCTGGATCTTTATTCGCTGCACTATGTCTATGCCGTCGTAAAGCTCATACGTTCCGTCGTCTGCGATATTCGCCGTTGCCAACGTGCAAAGGTCCAAAAATCTTACGCAGAATCTTTCTTTCGAACACTCCAAGCGTCGCTTCATCGAATGTTGTCACCGTCCAAGCTTCTGCGCCATACGTTAGGACGGGCATGATGAGAGTCTTGTAGAGTGTTAGTTTTGTTCGTCGAGAGAGGACTTTACTGCTCAGGTGCCTACTTAGTCCAAAGTAGCACTTGTTGGCAAGAGATAATCTACGTTGGATTTCAAGGCTGACATTGTTATCGGTGTTAATGCTGGTTCTTAAATAAACGAAGTATTTTACAACCTCGAAATTATAACTGTCAACAGTGGCGTGGGTGTCGATACGCGAGAGCGCCGACTGTTTGTTTGAAGACAGGAGGTACTTCGTTTTGTCCTCGTTCACCACCAGATCCATTCGCTTTGCCTCTTTATCCAGTTTGGTGAAGGCAGAACTAACAGCGCGGTTGTTAAGGCCAATGATGTCAATATCCCGGTGTCATTGTTGTAATTAGTTGTGAGCTCTAAAAATGAAGGAATGAAGAATACAGATTTAGTTATTACAAATTATGATTTTGTCTTTGGAATCAGGAGGCGCTGATAAATTAAATGCGATTAAATCTTTGTACATTAACTTGAAACTCTGTGCTGATTTTGAGTTTTTCTCTCCCTTTTTGGTAGGACATTTTGTATTTTCAACTTCTGAATCTCGATTCACAATCAACATACTCGAAATCCCTTAAGTGCACATTTTCGGCAAGAAGTAACGAATTAAAAAAATGCCACATTGAATTTATCGTTTTGAATTTGTTAACTTTGACCACAAGATTTGAATTCAATTTCTCTAAATTTTAATAAATAAATATAAACAAGACATTCTTTTCTGAGCTTTTTAGAGTTTGCGTAGTCGTCAAAGAGTTAAAAAGCAAAGAAAATAAGTATTACATTTTTTAAACTCTTTTCAGGTCCACCAGCCACAGTTGAAGTAGACATAATGGTTCGCAGTATGGGGCCCATCTCCGAGGTGGATATGGTAAGGCAATGCAATAAATTTTATTTTCCTTCCACTAAAAACAGATGACAATAAAATGCAGAAAAATTAAATAAAAAAAAAGAGGTTGTCTGCAAAGTCGGTTTACTGACGATAGTTTAACGTGATAACGTCATAAGAAAATACTGATTGAATGGTTGCATTTTTCAAAAGAAAATTTTAATTTTATTTGTTTGATAGATATTTTGTATGGATATAGAGAATGAGTTAACATTAACATAACATAATATACTTTAACATAACATAACATAACATAACACAGCATAACACAACACAACATAACATAACATAACATAACATAACATTACATAACATAACATAACATAACATAACATAACATAACATAACATAACATAACATAACATAACATAACATAACATAACATAACATAACATAACATAACACAACATAACATAACATAACATAACATAACATAACATAACATAACATAACATAACATAACATAACATAACATAACATAACATAACATAACATAACATAACATAACATAACATAACATAACATAACATAACAAATTACCCCGTATTAAAGCACTTATCAACAGCTCTCATTTTATACCCATATTGTACATACACAACCAAAGGTTACCCGGGTCCACGTTTTGACCTATATCTCGAGACCCCAGTCACGGAGCGGCATGAAAAATACTCTGTACTAAAGCATTCACCAACAGCTTTCATTTGATACCCATATTGTACATACACGTCCGAAGGTTACCCGGGTCCACGTTTTGGCATATATTTCGAGACCCTAGTCATCAATAGGTATGAAAATTACCCCGTATTAAAGCACTTATCAACAGCTTTCATTTGATATCCATATTGTACAAACACATTCTAGGGTCCACGTTTTGGTCTTTATCTCGAGACCCTAGTCACGGAGCGGATGGAAATACTCTGAACTAAAGCATTCACCAACAGCTTCTATTTGATACCCATATTGTACATACACATCCGAAGGTTACCCGGGTCAACGTTTTGACCTATATCTCGAGACCCTATCTACCAATAGGTATTCAAACTATACGGAAATCATCTTCAATACCTACTTAACAATGTGTGTAAGTTTGGTTTAATTCGGTGCAAAGACACGGCGGGTCCACGTTTTGGCATATATTTCCAGACCCTAGTCATCAATAGGTATGAAAATTACCCCGTATTAAAGCACTTATCAACAGCTTTCATTTGATACCCATATTGTACATACACATCCGAAGGTTACCCGGGTCCACGTTTTGACCTATATCTCGAGCCCTATTTCCAAAATAAAATATAATCCATGTTACTCGTGATGTAGCTTTCGAATGGTGAAAGAATTTTTAAAATCGGTCCAGTAGTTTTTGAGCCTATTCATTACAACCAAACAAACAAAGTTTTCCTCTTTATAATATTAGTATAGATATGGTGAATATTACCATACATTTTTTCCTTCAGATATAATAAAAAAATAATAATAATAACATTAAAACAACAGGTATTATTAACAAACTTGGTTTTATTTTAAATTCTTCAAGTAAATCAAATTAATAATAATCAATAAGAAGGCATATGCCAAAACAAATATGTGAATTTATATATGTACATATGCGCATATACATACATATATACGCTCACATAAGTAGGGGAGAGCAAGATGTCGAACGTTGCCGTTCGTTTGCTTTGTTTGCTTTGTCGTTCCTTCCGCGCTTTCGCTTGCAGTTCATTCAATGCAATGAGCAAGGTAACTACATATGAGCAAGGTAACACTAATATGAGCAAGGTAACACTAATGAGCAAGGTAACTACATATGAGCAAGGTAACACTAATATGAGCAAGGTAACTACATATGAGCAAGGTAACGACACATTTTGGTAACGGCAATGAGCAAGGTAACTACATATGAACAGTAATGAGCAAGGTAACTACATATGAGCAAGGTAACACTAATATGAGCAAGGTAACTACATATGAGCAAGGTAACGACACATTTTGGTAACGGCAATGAGCAAGGTAACTACATATGAACAGTAATGAGCAAGGTAACTACATATGAACAGTAATGAGCAAGGTAACGACACATTGTTTCGTGCGTGCAGCCTGTTAAATCGAATTATAAGACGTTATCACGTCAAAAATGCATACAAAACATTAATCATAAACAGCTGCCATTTGTGTGCTTTTGCAATTCAATTCTTTTTTTCTTACTCGACATCCTTGATGCATTTTATGAGCAAGCGGCAATATTACCCACCTTCACTATTTGCACTTCAACAGCTTCTAAGCAAAAACATACAAATTCAATCAAATTGGGCGTAAGCACTTGTTAATAATTATTGTATGTCGAAAACGCAAAAAGCTCAAGTAATTTATTTACTCATTTCCAATTTCACAAATCAAAACCAATTAAAGTCAGCAAAGAAGAAGGGGCAAGCGAAAAGGAGGCAAACGATTAGACGACGATAGTCACGCATAGACTGCCTTTGATTTGTTATTTAGCATTTATTTGTTGATTTAGCCACCACAGTCGCTTTTCTGACACCCACACCCACACACGCACACATACACACACACGCCATTTGCCATTTGCTGCTGTTACGATATTTAATCAACACGACGCCTTTTCATTTTGATTGCTTAGCACCTCGAGAGTGGATTCTCTGTGGCAATTTCATTTGCCTCAAGGAAAGTATTTTTACAAATACGAGTATTTTTATTCATTTTTGCAGACCTATTCCATGGATTGCTATTTCCGTCAGTCATGGGTGGATAAACGTTTAGCCTTCAAAGGCGCACAAGACACATTGGCTTTGAGTGTTTCGATGTTGGCGCGCATTTGGAAACCAGATACATATTTCTATAACGGTAAACAAAGTTATCTACACACCATAACAACACCAAATAAATTTGTACGAATCTATCAAAATGGCAGGGTGTTGTATTCGAGCAGGTGAGTTATTTCAATTATTTTTCAATATTTTGGACATTCCACTAATGGTAATTTAGAACAAATATCAGACAATACGAGTATTAAGAATTAATAAAGAGCAAGAGTAGGAGGATGCGATCGCCTTTAACTCAATTGAAAAAAAAAAAGAAAAATGGGTTAGTTCTATGTATGTTTTCTGAAGCTCTGAATACTCCTCTCTTCTTACCTCCTCTACTTGGTTGATAAAAGGAATGCTGCTCGGCTTGCCGCAACTAATCAGTGGCCCAATTTAGGTCTTGGACACTCGGCCATAACGCAGCTTGGGTCCAAGTAATCCTGTTGACTATTGTTTACCTGGTCGGAAAAACTGCTTGACTTTGTCATCTACTCTAAGAAGCCAAAAATACGCATTTCAACTCGTTTTCTTTATCAGGCTGAAATTCTTGCCATTAATGTGGTCTGCTAGGTGTCTGGTTAGGCAAAATGTGACTACCTTTAGAGAAATCTATACTAGGTTGTTCAATAAGTTTTGCGGTTCGATAAGTGAGGACGTTGGTATTAGCCTAAGTTTTTTTGTTTATGTTGGTACACTCTTCATATAACCGTATGTGCAGTTTCTTTTTGAATCTGTCAGCTCATTCTTTGATTACAAGTCATTTAGTATCGACGCGTGACAGTATTTTCTACAATGGAAAAATTCAAGTATCGTGCGCTGATTTTTGTAAGGTTTAAAAGGAATTTAAACAACACCAGAAATCGTAGAAAAAATACAGAAAAATACTGAAAGAGATTTAGTAGAATGCCTAGGCATTGGGCAGTGTAAGCAATATTTTGACTGAAGTATTGGGTTTTAGGTGCGACCTCGGTAGTCAAGGCTAAGTGCACTCGCCTGCCATCCCATAGGTTGTGGGTTCGAAACCCACTTACAGCAAGAAAACAAAAACAAGAATCTCATTCCTCAAACCCAAAAACTTATCCTTTCCTTCCTTACTCCCGCACAATAGTCAGCATATTATTAGCATTGGGGCTAATGAAATAAGCATCGCACCAGTAAGAGGAAGCGGGCGGCCGCGGTAATAGTGCAGACACACCAAATTTAGCGAAGTTCTCAACCTTCTGTGCGATCCTTCTGCCAGAAAAATGTGAAACATAGATGGCGCTCCAAGCAGTAAGAAGAAGCTGACCCTAAGCAATGACAGGTGGGCATTTCCACCACTTAGGACTGGTAGCGGCAGGCTAATCACCTACCCTGTCAGAAATCAAATAGATTAACGAAACCAACGCAAGACAAGTACTGTCGAGGTCTTATGCTCCCAAGGGGAGTGAACAAGGAAAAAAATGGGTTTCAGATACTGTGTGCACAATGGACGTCGCATTCGCTAACAATGGTACAAAGACACATTCGAATGCGACTTTCTCAGCAACATTTTGAGCGTTTTCGAAAGAATAAAGTGGATTTTGTGCATCGTTTCATCATTGCTTATGAAACTGGGGTCTATCACCATGATCCTAAATGAAAACAGGAGGCTAAAGAGTGGCTCTTCGGCTCCGGAACGAGTTCGTGTCCAGAAATCAGCCAAGAAGGTGTTAGCATCAGTTTTTTGGGATGCGAAAGGATTTCATTGGTGGATTACTGGTAAAGTGGTAAAACAATAAATTCTGAATATTATTATAACCTTTTAGACTAGCTGAAGGAAAAATTTCGTGAAAAAAGACTCAGTTTGCAAAAGAAAAATTCAAAATTCAAAATTATTTTTCATCAGGACAAAGCACCGTGTAACAACATAATTTTGACAAAGGCCAACATCAATGCAATAAAGTTCGAGTTGTTGGAGCATCCACTGTATTCATCAGATTTGACCCCTGACGTCTTCCATCCGTTTCCAGACCTAAAAAAATTCATGCTTGGAAAGCGTTTTTCACCAAATGATGAGGTCATAACAGCTGTGGAAGCGTATTTTGCAGCCCTTCCAGGTTCTCACTTCAGGAATGGAATTCATAAATTCGAATCTGGTTGAAACAAGTGTATTGATGCTCACAGAGACTATACTGAATAATAAAGTGTATTTCAAACCATAAAATTGTGTTTTTCTTATCGAACGGCAAAACATATTGAACAACCTAGTATTTATTCTGGTAGTCAAGTGGCAAATTCCAAGCATCTTTTAACGAGAAGGCGGAAAATTTGCGCATGCATTTGATATGGGTGCCCGGGCATAGTGGCATACCAGGGAATTGTAAGGTAGTCAATTAAGCCAGAGAAGGTACTACCACTCGCCTCCCTCTTGCTATGGAGATTGTAGATTAGGTCGGGTCGATTTGTGGGGAGGTAAAAAAATCGCCCATTGCTCTGTGTCATATTCTAGGGATCAAAATAAGAAACTTTGCCGAAGGAACCATACCTCTAAAACGAATTCTGATGTCCCCCAATTTGGGTCGAACTTTTAGTGTCTTTTGTGGGAAGGCAAAAAAAAACGCCCATTGCTCTGTGAAAATCATATTCTAGGGATCAAAATAAGAAACTTTGCCGAAGGAACCATACCTCTAAAACGAGTTCTGATGTCCCCCAATTTAGGTCGATTTTTTTAATTTCTTTTCTATAACTCACTTAAATTAATTTTTTCATTTACATATGTTCTGACTAAATAAATTTCTTAAGAGAAAAAATAGATATTATTATAAATAAATAATAAATTTTATTATAAATAAATAAAAATAAAGAAAAAACATAGCCATTTAGCTGATTTTTTCATGTTGATCCCTAGAATACGATTTTCACAGAGCAATGAGCGATTTTTAAATCGACCCGCCCTATTGTAGATATATCTCTCTCAACCTGCATTGTCACTTCAGCTAACACTAAAAATGTAAAAAAGAATTTGACCAGAGTGGACCGCTCAAAGCGTTACCAATCAAAGAAAAATGTCTCTATGTTAGTTACTTTGATCACAGGCCACTGCCTTCTAGGTCGTAAGATTGAACATGCCTCATTTCCACTATTGTAGAATCTGCGAGAAAGCGAAAGAGGAAGAGTCTCTCATTCTATAACAAATGCCAAGATTTATAAACATTTCTTCAATTTCCATCAAAATTTCAAACTTTTTAATTAGAATTTAGAAAAAAAAACTTTGGGTATGCTTTTGCTTTAACCGTTGGTTAAATGTATTAAATCATCTTAACGAAATTATCTGCGTCCACTTCCATAGCCGAGTAAGTTTATATGTGAGTAGCATTCGGTTGCCCCGGACTCGAAACTCGTTGTGAGTCTGAAACATCAAATGACAGATAAAGCCGCTTCTAATAGCAGACGCTTCTGAACAAGCAATGGCAAATCTTCGAGTGTATTTCTGACAGAAAAAAAACATAAAAACCATATGCCGTTCGGATGTGGCATATGACTTCAGAACCCTCCAATTGTAGGGAGTTCTACTTTTTAGAAGAATAGCACGGAAAATTATCTAAGTGCCTTCTGCTTGTTGTTTTTATTGTAGCAGCACGTATGGCGAATGCTACCAGAGTTACTGTTCTTGGAGGGCTATAAAGCCGTTATTGTGATACAGCAAATTGGGAGCACCCTGCAACGACTATTGCAGAAGCTGTAACGACATTGAAGAAGAGGAGACTATAGAACACTTTATATGCGGGTGAATGGCTCTGAATAGAAGAAGATCCAATATTTTAGGAAAATTTTCCTTGAATAACATGGCAGAAGTAGTCAATATAAAAATAACAAGCCTTGTGAGATATATAAGGTTGTCAAAAAAGTCTTGCGGTATTTTTATTGAACTTTCAATTGTTCATAAAATTGCGATTTAAGTCAAATATGCGCCGTTTTGTTCGATGACGAGTTCCAAACGAGTTGCCAACTTCATAATGCCCCTCTTATAGAAGCTCGGTTCCCTATTGTCAAAAAACTCGGAGAGCCAATTTTCACAGGACTCTCTGGAGGACAACTTCCGACTACCAAGCTCGTTCGCCATGGACAGAAATAGGTGGTAATCACTTGGTGCGAGATCCGGACTATACGGTGGATGCAAAAGAACCTCCCATCCGAGCTCCCGGAGCTTCTGGCGTGTCACCAAAGATGTGTGTGGCCTGGCGTTGTCCTGATGGAAGACGATTCGGCCTCTGTTGATTAAAGATGGCCTGAGTGCTGCATTCAAGCGGTCCAGTTGTTGGCAGTACAGGTCCGAATTGAGCGTTTGGCCATAGAGGAGCAGCTCATAGTGAATGATTCCCTGCCAATCCCACCAAACACACAGAAGAACCTTCCTGGCCGTCAATCCAGGCTTGGCCACCGTCTGGGCAGCTTCACCGCTTTTCGACCATGACCGTTTGCGCTTCACGTTGTCGTAAGTGACCCACTTTTCATCGCCAGTCACCATCCGCTTCAAAAACGGGTCGATTTTGTTGCGATTCAGAAGCGATTCGCATGCATCCATACGGGCAAAAATGTTGTTTTGCGTCAAGTCGTGTGGCACCCATACATCGAGCTTCTTTTTGAATCCAAGCTTCTTCAAATGGTTTGATGACTCATGCCCAGCTCTTGGCCGATGCTACGGCTGCTACTATGCCGGTCTCTTTCGATCAATTCAGCGATTTTATTGCAATTTTCGACGACAGGCCTTCCGGACCGTGGCGCATCTTCCATCACCTCTGCACCAGAACGAAAACGTTGAAACCATCGTTGTGCGGTGGAAATGGAAACTGTATCGGGTCCATAAACTGCACAAATTTTATTGGCAGCATGAGATGCATTTTTGCCTTCATCGTAGTAGTACTGTAAAATATGCCGTATTTTCTCTTTATTTTGCTCCATGTTTGCGACGCTATAACTAACGAACGACTAAAAGCAAACAACAATTAATCAAACACGTGTTAGCACGTGAAAAGAGCTTTCCAAAAAGCTCTAGCGTGAACCGATGCGACGAATACAACTAGAACTACGCGCTTGCAAAGACAAGCTTGCGGAAATACCGCAAGACTTTTTAGCCAACCTTATATTAAAGCCACAGGTTAGTTCCATGAGGACAATGTAGAGTGACGAGAGCGGACAGCCCTGGTGGTATCACAATGGGCCTACAGCAGGCCTAGGTGTGTCAACTGTCAACCACTATAACACCTACCTACCTATGCCTCCTTCAAACAGCAGTTGGTTTTTTATGAGTGGCTTTTTTCATAGAGAAATACACTCGAAGATTTGCCAGTGCCTGCCGAGAGGCGACCGCAATTAGAAAAAGTGCATATAGCGTAGTACGCATAACAGAAGTGAAACCTTCAAGGCAGACAAAGAAAGAGGGAGAGAGAGAGAAAGAATATATATCTAAATAATTTCACAATATTTGCAGAGAATACAAATGGACAAAATTTACAAAAAACGGACAAGGTTCGACCGGTGTAGGTAAACGCCGGACACAAACTGTGGCAACAACGCGCTCTACTCCGAGCGTTTATCACCCGCACAAACGCAGCGGTTCCAGGACCGCAGCAACGGCATAAATTACCGCAAGGCAATACCAATAAATCCGACGCCGGAAGGGATAGCACTTTATAGTACGCACAAGCACTAGCCAGGAAACGGAAATAAGCGCTAAAAAGTAGGCACCAAAAACAAAAAAAACAAAAAACGCCAAAAAATTGGGACCAAAAAACGCCGCAAACAGTAGGCACCAAGGAAATATAACGCCAAAAAGTAGGCATCAAAAATATATTTCCCACAAGTTGGCACCAACAAACAAGCACCAAAAAGTAGGCAGTGTTATTTCTCACTAGAAATTAGCACTACAAGTAAAAACTAGGAAAAATAGCCTAAAGTGTATCTAAGATATATTTATATAAGGTATAGCTCTCTCTCTCCTTTTCCTCTACGTTATATCTTTTTTCTCTCTCGCGGAACGAAAATGCCCAAAACGTTGCATGGGCTTGAAATTTTACTCTCCTTTCTCGCTCGTCCATCGACGCCTAAGAAGTTTCACTTCAAAAACTTTTTCTTCATTTTGGTGTTTCAAGGAGTTTCGAACCCATGTTCTCCGAATTCTGAATGGTAGTCACGCACTTACTCATTCGGGTACAGCGGCCGCGAAGCAAAATTTTGTGGCCAAATATTGAATGAAATTATCTTGGGTCTATTAGTCAATGGAAACCAAAAAAAAGTGACGGTTAGATACCCTTGTTGCGGCAAATTAGGTGTATGTATTTCTACGAAATCTTAGTCTAACCATAAGGAATCTTTGTAATCAAGTTATTTCATTTTATGCATATAAATATCA
This sequence comes from Anastrepha obliqua, assembly GCF_027943255.1. Classification (NCBI taxonomy): domain Eukaryota; kingdom Metazoa; phylum Arthropoda; class Insecta; order Diptera; family Tephritidae; genus Anastrepha; species Anastrepha obliqua. Next base: position 106,557,012 of record NC_072894.1, on the reverse strand, counting down.
AGCGCTTAAAGGTCTTATAAACTGATATGAATTTATTTAGTTTTTCGAATTTCCATGTTTCCATATTTCCAATGTGACATTAAATTGTGTACTTTGCATCAATCTTCTGTTCACTTTTTCCCCTTTTAATATCCTCTTTTTTATATTAACTTTCAGATTAACAATCAAAGCTGGCTGCCCAATGAATTTAGAAGACTTCCCCATGGATATACAAAAGTGTCCCCTAAAGTTTGGCTCGTGTAAGTGAAATGTAAACTGCCAAAAACTTACTAAAGAACTTACTAAATAAGTTGAATATCAGGCCACCCTACTTCTAAAGTGAGTGCATTTGCGGCAGCACACATACACATACATATGCGCATGTCTATATAAACATACAAAACTACAAAAACATCATATCAAAACACAATTTTTGGTTTAATTTTCTTAAACTTATGCAAGCAGGTCTTTTGAGTTGCAAAACGCTGCAGGCCTCCATATTATAGACTTGTGCTTATTTTTCCATAACTGCATGCATATCTATACAGAAGTAGTTATTTTTATTGCCTATTGACCTTGACGACTCAAAGTCGTAGTAATAAACTTATGAGCGGAGGACACAACAAAATGCATGTGCTTGTGTGTGTGTATGTGTATGTTTATAAGTACGAGTATTAAAGCAATCTAACTATAAATGCAATTCAACAAAATACTTATGCATTATGCACACATACACACACATATGACACATGTATGTATATTTCTTTGAAGTGCAATCTCCCTCTAATGCACACATATGCACTACTTACTTCTAGCCAAATAGTATGTGTACATATGTATGTATGTATGTGTATAGTAATATGAGTCTCAAACGCTAGCCACCCTTCATGCTTATCGCTTTACGCCACTTTACTGGCGGTTTTCTTTTTTGCCAGCCTGCTGCGATTTGTGATATTAAAATGATTTAAATAGCTCTTGTGCTGCCCACTCGTCCTTATGAATGTCCTTATGGAGCGGCGCAAAATACATCGCCACCACAAAAGGCCACAAAAGGCAATAAGAAAACCGAAAAACGCTGCTAGTAAAAGCGCAACTATGGAAACAACTTAAGCTGTTGTTAGCCATTTGTAGTTCATTTATTCGCTCATTCGTTTTTAGGTTGGTTGAAAAGCATTGCCTATGCCCGCACACTTGTACACTTGCATACGCGCGTGCAGGAGCTGGCTGCTATACTCGCAGATGCATGGCTGTGTAAATCGCTGTTTGCTGCATCCCAAGTACATAATCATTATTGTTTGTTGCGTACCACAGGCGGTCGAAAACCGAAGGGGTATGAGTGGTCGCATTGCTGTGAGGCGGCGCATTGGCTTAGTTGGGCTTAGCGGGTTTTCTAATGAATATGTCTGCCCGCCTGTCCGACATTCAAACGCATTCAAGGCTTTAATTGATTGCATGGTGTGGCAGGAATTTAAGATGCGCTGGAGAAATTTTTACAATTTTATAAATAGGTAGATGTATGCATGTAAGGTGTGTTCGCAGTTGGTGAAATAAATAAATTTCGCCGTGACCATTTTTAGGAAGAAAAATATTTCAAACCTTTTTCACAATTTTGCGAAGTTTTTGGTCCTGATAAATGGTTTTAAGACTATGAAAGAAAAATAAGTAAATTAAAAAAAATTATTTGAGACTCTTAAAAGAGAAATGCGGAGCTGATGTACCTACTAAAAATATTAACAACTACTATTAACCCCAAGGCTGGCGAAAATCCTCCACTGAACCCTCCCCGAGGGTGCCAGCTGGTAATAAGTACCACAGTTTTCCTATTTATAGGAGGTACTTAGCTAAGTTAAGGATACTATGGGTTGGGTTCGATACTCCTCAATAGTACAGCTCTACCCAAAGTACTCTTAACGTGGTCGGGGGTGAAGGGCTGGATTAAGGTGTGATGCGACCCGTGCCGAGAATCTGTCAGGCTTGGGGCCCTTCTAACAAATAACCAAGTCTCGAACGGAGCTTACGGATACCTGGCGCCCTCCGTAATAACTAGCCTTACCCGTGTAGTTCGGAGCTATGCACGGGCGGACATCCTTTCTCCGACACTCGTGGGTCCAAACATGCAAGACGTTTCAAAAACAATTAAAAAAAAGGAGATCGGTCCTCCTTCGAAAAGACCGACAGGAACAAACAGTTCCACAATAAGAGCAACGGTTGCACCGAGCTCACATAGAACTCCATCCATCGGCCAAATAAGTCGATCAAAGCACACAGCGACAACTTCAGCGAAAGCGAGGCCAGCTGCCACACAACCAGAGCTGGACACAGGTCCAAGCACAAGTAGGGGTGCACTAGCCCGGCAATCTACTGTGATTCAGCCCCCAAAAACGGTCCCGACCGGAAGCACAGCTACTGCTAGCTCCGGTACCGAAGGATGGCCGCTTGTGAGGGTGGTAGACCCAGCGAAAGCGAGCTACCAGGATCGCAGAAATGCAGCCAGGCTCCTAAGGAGGGTGCACGAAACTCACCCAAAAGAAGGCGAATTGTCTCAGGAGTTGAAAGAGGCGATTGATAGAGCGAAAGCGATCATTCCTGATTTCAACCCTGACTTCAAACCAACACAGTCGGCTCCAAAACGACAGCGGTCCTTGGAGGAGAATAAGCCGAGTGCAAAAAGGCACAAACCAATGGGCGTGACGCCCAGAAAATCATTTGCGGAGGTTGCAAAAGACCGCTTTATCATAGGGGTCCTGGACCAGAACCATCCTGAAGGTATGATCCCCAAGGCCCAATGGAAATGGGTAGAGGCCGAGCTAACGAAAGTGGCACTGAAGGTCATTCTGGAGAACCCCGGCCCCCCGCCTGCGTGCGAAGACTTAGGCTGGCACCAAGGCCAGATAAAAATAATAGCGTGCGACGATGAGAGATCGGTTCAGCTGTACAAAGAGGCCATCTCCAAAGTTGGAGAAGTGTACCCAAATGCCAAGCTAGTGGTCGTGGACAGGAAGGATATTCCGTCCAGGCCTCGAGCAAGGGTTTGGTTACCTTCAACCGTCGAAGACCCGGTAGAGATTATGAAGCTCATCCGGGTCTGCAATCCAGATATCCCAACGCAGGAGTGGAGATACGTCAAAACCATCACCAACCAAAGCAGCGCGGACGAATCGAAAGAGCAGAAGCGCGCCACCATGCAGGCTCTCCTGCTCCTCACGGAGAACTCAATTGAACCGTTAGCGAAATGCGACGGGCAACTGCGGTACGGTTTTGTGAAGGTGAAACTCCACATTTACAAAACCGACACGGATGCTATTGAGTTCCTCGCCACGAAAGAAAGCGAAAAGCCCATGAGGGAGCTGGAGCCCATGAGTGAAATCGAGCCCATGAGCGAGGACGACCAGCCCACCGAAGAAGAATACGCCTCTTCAGGCTCAGAAATGGGCTTAGGGAGGTTGTACTTCGTACGGGAGGGTAAGTATCCCACACAACAGCGTAAGTATTCCGAAAGGGAACTTTTATGCGAAAGCAAAGAAGACCCAGACGTAACGTTAACAGCTAATGCATCTTCTTCAGATAAACCTACACCATTGTAAAGAAGCCTGCCATGCCCTCCTGGATCGTCTGGCAGAAGATCAGCCGGATGTAGTTCTCATCCAGGAACCCTGGGTACGGAATGGCGAAATCTGCGGTTTGAGGACACCAGGTTATAAAGTATATAAGACTAATTGTGAAGGTACTAAAAGAGCATGCATAATGGCAAAAGTACATCTTAATATCTTTATGATTCATAATTTCAGTAACGCAGATACTACGACGGTTAGCTGGGAAGTGAGCGGAAGCAACACCTGGCAAACCTCGTTCTATTTTGCCGGAGACGACACAGGTCCACTGCCGTCACCGCTAATAAGAAGCCTTGTGGAAGACTGTAAAGCTCACAACCGCAAACTAGTACTAGGAGGTGATGCCAATGCCCACCATACCATATGGGGGAGCTCGGATACAAACGAACGAGGTGAGTCTCTCTTTAATTATATTATATGTAGTAAGCTTTTAGTGTGTAACAAAGGCAACGAACCTACATTTATTACGCGTAATAGACAAGAAGTTCTTGATATTACGCTGGCAAGTCAAACCCTTTACGGAAAGATGACGCAGTGGAGGGTTCTGAATGAACACTCTTACTCCGATCATCGCTACATAGAAATTAAATTTGGGGGAAACAACCCACGGGCTCCACCCGCCAATAGGAACTTGAAAAAGACCAACTGGCATATATATAAACGGGAACTTAAGGAAAGACTTCCAAATTCCCAAAATATTACTATTGAAGACAGAGAATCATTGAACGAACACGTACAAACCCTTACGGAGGTCTGTAGAACTGCGCTAAACAAGGCTTGCCCTTTAAGTAGGTATAAGGGGAAGAAAAAGCCGCCCTGGTGGTCAGAAGACCTGTCTACATTAAGAAACGACAGCAGAAAACAGTTTAACAGAGCGAAAGCGACACGGGAGAGTAAAGACTGGGACTGCTACCACAGTAAACTAAAAATTTACAAAAAAGAAGTTAGGAAAGCGAAAAGGTCTGGTTGGAGAAAGTTCTGTGGAGAAATCGAAGGAACCACAGAGGCCTCCAGACTGCGCAAAATCCTCTCAAAAAAACACAATCCCATCGGATACCTCCAAAAACCGGACAGGAGTTGGACTACTTCGAGTGACGAAACGTTGAAGTTGCTAGTGGACACGCACTTTCCCTGCAACGAATCATCTAACGTAGTAATCGACAATGGTACGGAAAGATCAAATTCTGACATTGAAGAAATAATCACTGAAACTAGGATAACCTGGGCAGTGAACACGTTCAAACCATTTAAATCACCGGGCCCAGATGGATTATTCCCGGCCCAAATACAACATTCACTCAACTACATCATGGAGTGGGTGACGGCCATATTTAAGGCCGCTCTGAAACTGAAAAGTGTCCCATCAACATGGAAAGAGGTAAAAGTGGTCTTTATCCCTAAAGCGGGAAAAAGTTCACACACAACACCTAAGGATTTCAGGCCAATAAGCCTATCCTCCTTTCTGCTAAAGACATTAGAAAGAATTCTAGAAGAACCATTAGGGCTAACATCAGCCCTAATAAGCTCAGCATCTCACAACATGCGTACTGTAAAGGGAAATCAACCGAAACAGCACTTAACTCACTTGTTACAGAAATCGAGAAGTCAATGTATAACAAAGAATTCACACTGGTAGCCTTCCTAGATATCGAGGGCGCTTTCAACAACATCCTACCGGATACCATAATAAAGGCACTGACGGATTTCGGGATCTCTGGAGCTCTGGTTGAGTTCATCAAAAACATGCTCTTGAGCAGATTTGTGATCGCAACCCTAGGGGCCACAGAGATCAAGAAAAAAGTTAGCAGAGGAACACCTCAAGGCGGCGTGCTGTCCCCTCTCCTATGGGTGCTGGCACTAAACTCATTGCTAAAGAGCCTAGAGGAGAGAGGACAACACGTAGTAGCATATGCGGACGATGTTGCAATGGTAGTAAGGGGGAAATTCCCCAATACACTCATAGAAATCATGCAAGATTTACTAAATATGGTTGAAAACTGGTCAAAAGCAAATGGGCTAAGTGTCAACCCCAATAAAACTGAACTAATCCTATTTACCAGGAAACACAAAATACCGAATATAACTCCTCCGACTCTAGGAGGAACGGCACTGTCATTTAGTGATGAGGCCCGCTACCTAGGTCTAATACTGGACCGAAAGCTAACATGGAAGGCAAATGTCGAAGATAGAGTAAAAAGGGCGACAATAGCACTATACTCTTGTAAACAGCTGATAGGACTAAGTTGGGGTCTCTCCCCATCTATCGTATATTGGCTTTACACGGCAATTGTCAGACCTATCCTAACATACGGCATATTAGTATGGTGGCCAGCTTTAGATAAATTGTACATCAAAAGAACCATGGCACACGTACAAAGAATGGCCAGTCTTTGCATTTGCGGAGCCCTCAGAACCACACCCACAGATGCACTAAATATCATGCTTAACATTTTACCAATAGAGCAGTACGGTAAGCAAACAGCTGCCAAAGCAACTCTCAGACTAAGAGAAATCGGCCTACTCAGAACGAACCAAAGAGGGCACTCCTCAATTTTAAAACAATTCCCCTGCATTCCCAACACAACGGATTTCTGTAGAACCAAGGACATCAATTTGTATAAATCCTTCGTCACAGTATTTCCTTCCAAAGAGGAATGGGATAACGGGCTCATTGTTAAGATAAATAAAGTAAACATCTACACAGATGGCTCAAAACTGGATAACAAAGTAGGGGGAGGGGTCTACTCCGACAAACTCGGAGTATGCCAATCATTCCGCTTACCTGATCATTGCAGTGTATTTCAGGCGGAAGTCACTGCCATAAAAGAGGGGCTTAAAGAGATAAAAACGAGAGTATTATCCACAAATGAAGTCTTCATTTACTCGGACAGTCAAGCAGCAATAAAAGCGCTGGAATCAAAAACACACTCGTCAAAAACAGTTCTAGAATGTTTTAAACTACTAGACGACGTATCTAAGTGCTACAAGGTGCACCTTATCTGGGTACCGGGCCACAGAGACATTCCAGGAAATTGTAAGGCGGATGAACTTGCAAGAGCCGGTACAACGCTCGATCTCGAACCGGATAAGGAACTGCTACCCATACCTATAGCCACCTGTAAATTACTTATAGAAAGGGAAACCATCAAAAAGGTAAATACAATCTGGCAAAACCTCACAACTTGCGAACTAAGCAGACAGACATGGCCGAACTGGAACAGCGGTCGATCGAAGATCTTGCTAAGATTCAACAGGGAATCTATAAGAAAAATGATAGGTGTTTTAACAGGTCATTGTTTAATAGGCAGCCACGCTAGAAGGTTAGGACTACCTTACTTCGATTTCTGTAGAAGCTGTCTAAATACAGAAGAAGAGGAAACAGTCAGACACCTTTTATGTGAGTGTGAAAGCCTAGCTAGGAGAAGGCTGCGCACCCTCGATACAGCATTTTTAACCGATGTAGCGGATATAGCCCATCTAAAGCTAACGAAGCTCTGCTCGTTTATTAAAGCAACCGGATGGTTTGAAAGGGAACACGTAGAGTAAGGATAAGCTCCAGTGGCATCACAATGGACCTGCCGAAGGTCTAAGTGCGTCTTACGACAACCACCCTACCTACCTACCTACCTATTAACCCCAATTTTTTTTTTTCTTCCTTGTTCACTCCTCTCGGGAGCATAGGCCCTCGACAAGACTTGACTTGCGTTGGCTTCGTTAGTTTATAATATTTGATTTCGGACAGGGTTGGTGATTAGCCTGCCGCTATCAGCCCTAAGTAGTGGGAATGCCCACCTGTCGTTGCTTAGGAACAAGGCCTTCTTACTGCTTGGAGCACCATCTGTGTGTTACATTTTTCTACCAGAAGGATCACAAATGAGTTTTTTTTATTTTTAAGTAAATTTGGAAAAGTGCGAGGACAGTGCTTTACGTAGGATTCGAACCCACAACCTCCGGGATGGCAGGCTAGGCACTTACGCTAGACTACCGAGGCCGCAATTACTCCAATATTATTGAGAAATAAAAACAATTTTCCTGCCTCGCTCACTTTTCACTACTACTAAGAATAGTTACTACAAGGTGGCGCAAAATCAATCACTCAAAGGCAAAATTTATATATTTAACTACGTACGTCAATCTTATTTGACGTTTTGTGAACTAGACAGCAGACAACCATTATACAAATTCATAAGCAATAGAGCCCATAAAGGTCAAAATAAAAATTTCGATCACTCAAAGTTAGTTTTTAATGTTTTTGCGCCACCTTGTAGCTATTTTCATCCCTCAAATTAATTTTTTAAATAGAAAAAAAAATTATTCATACACAAAATTGGATAATCAATTTTGTGCCACCTGTGAAGGTCCACATAAATACTTCCTTCACTCAAATTAATTTTTTTACATAGAAAAAAAATATTATAAACAAAGTTGGATGATTAATTTTGTGCCACCTTGTATCTATATAAACAATGAACCGCGGGAGTCAGCGTAAAGATTTTAATCACTCAAAGTCATTTTTTTACATAGAAAAAAATTATTCATAAACAAAATTGGATGATTAATATTGCGCCACCTTGTATCCATGTAAAAAATGGACCGCGTGAAAGTCAAAGCAAAGACTTTTACCCCTCAAAGCATTTTTTTGTAAAAAGTTATTCAAAACCAAAATCGCATGATAAACTTTGCGCCACCTTGTAGATAATACCAATTGAAAAGATCGTACAAAGTTAGAGAGATGAAACTACTGCCACGTATCGAGATTATGTTTATTGAGTACCATGTTTTGAAAGAATACAAACCATGTCCCAGCCAGATCGGTATCATTTTTGGTGTTTGGCATTCGTTTGAATCGGGGAAGTCGAGTGATTTTCTTTTTCCATTACGACAACGCACCAGCTCACGCTGCAGCTGATATGGTCGCAAACTTAATAGAAGATAGAGTTCCAACTCGTTTCCCAACCCTCCCTATTCTTCAGACTTGGCTCCCTCGAATCGATCGAACTGCTATTTGCTCCCCGATTTGAAGAAATGGCTGGCGGGAAGAAGATTTTATTCAAACGAGGAGGTGATGGCAGAAACAAATGTCTATTTTTCGGAGCTTACACCGGTGTTTGTGTTGTGCGGCTGAATGTTTTTCAACAAATAAAGGAGCTTTCACGCCTTCTCCGAACTGCAGATAGGTTTTTATGAAGAGCTTGCAACTCCCGAGGATTTGCAATGGTCTGCCGTTCAAGGGTGACTGTCTAAGCATTTGTAGAAAATCGGACTACAGGCCCCCACAACCCCCATTTTGTGTTTACACGTTAAACCCACCTCAACGATGACCTACCTAATTATCTTATCAACCATCTACATAATTTACTTCAATGTTTCTTCGACTCATAATAAAGATATAGGAAAATTCAGTTGCGACTGAAAGGGAATGGATATAGCATTAGTCGCCCTAGTACGCCACCATTCCTATTCTACTGTTTGTTTAAAAGTGGATATCTCTACTTGGAATACACCGCAGTTATTTGGTATAAGGAAGAGTTCCTTGCAGACGGCTTCTCCATCAGCTTCTCCAATCAATTTCAAATTTTCTTCCAGATGTGAAACCCGGTCAATCCTCTTTTAATGACTAAGGATATATGTCATGAGTGAAGAAGATTCCATTTTAACCCAACGCAAGTGTGCGCTGGTAAGACTTAGAGGAAATGAGCATACACTTTTTTCAAATATCGGAGTACCTGTATTTTACATTGAACATTTAGCCCTCGTTCTTACCTTAGAGGCAAACATTTCTTTGCTTACTGTGTTTACAACACAAGATATAGTCTTAAAGGCTAGACTAGGGGGGATTTTCATTGTCCCACAAACTTCAATGATACCAGCTCTTTGCATTTTATGCTCGTTTGCATAAGAAAGTAGTAGTTTTATCCAGCGAATCCTGTCTTAGAAGGACCTCATTCAACTTTGTTGGTTTTATAAAGGTTTCATAAAGCAAGTAACTTAGCTTATGGGAGATGCGCTCCTCTATTGCTTGTTGAGCTTCCACTAGAATTTACTGTATAGAATAAGTCAGATACTTTATCTTGTCATGTATTTTTCAAGCAGAAGTCTTTGCGGTAGGAAAGGCTGCAGAAATAGCACTAGCAAGGACATCAAGCAACTCCAACATAAATATATACGTTGACAGTCAAGCGGCAATAAAGGCAATAAACTTAAATGATATTTCAACCAAACACGTTCTTAGGACCAGGGCAGCCAAAGAGAGACTAGTCGCAAACAGACGGTTACACATCTATTGGGTACCCGGACATAAGGGCATTGCAGGAAACGAAATTGGAGATGAGATGTCAAAAGCGCTGTTGTTTGTGATTAGAGCTTCAGAGCTTACATAGATTCGCAAAAGACACAGGCCTATTACAAGAAGCCTACTATAAGGAAACGTAAGGGTCAAGCTCTATCTGGTGCCACTAAGGACCAATAAGTCTATGTGATGGTGGTCAGGCAGCCAGATCAACCTAACCTGACCTTTATCTTGTCAGAAAGCACCAGTTAAGAAGCTCACAAATATGATTACTTCGGCCTTCAAGAGATAATGATTTGATCTTTTTCTTAATACGAGTACTTGTGATACTAATTAGTTGGTACAATTTCTTTTTTAGTTTCCTACATCAATGCCTTATGATGATGTAAAAATATAAAAAATGAGGTATACCCAGATAAGAACTAACTTATTGACACTTTTTCGTATTTCCTGATGCTAGAAATGAGTACACGCTTATTCTATCTTAACTTAACTTAATACATTTAAGAACATAATTTTATAAAAGTAATATTTTGAGTTTCATTCTGGAACATATGGAATATATCATCCGATATATATTGAACCACATACCTTTTTTGCCCAAATACCTTAAAATTTACTCAAAGAAGCTTTTGCATTTGATTTCGCGTTTTTGTTTTTTTTTTTTGTGCTCACGTATAAAGTTTTCAAATTAATTGTATGTATTAAACATGCTTTGCAGTAGAGCAAAAATCGATTTCTTTCATAACAATTTGCACTTGTGATTTCCATGGCGCACAGGTCGTATACGTAACATCATTAAAAATCAATTTACACATCACTCAAATAGGCATTCGCACATCTACATATCTACATATTAATGAATGCATATCCGCATAGTAAACCTCAATGTGACACAATTTGAAAACAAACCGCATAGTAACACAAACATACAGAAGCCAATATTTAAGTGTATCGGCCTATACACACTGGGCCTTAAATCGAATATACGCACTGGAGCGCATGGGAGGATATATTTTTGTAAGTTAAACCAAACACAATAATTTGTAGGAGTGTTGCACAGAGCTGTATAATGTAAGAAGAATGAATATGACATTGTAGCAGTAAAGTGGAAGACTCACTTTTTGCTAGTCTCATTAAAAACTCGCTGTTATGTATATCTGGAAAATATTATTAGCATTCAAGTAGAGCATCGCAGTCAGTAGGAAAAAGAACGTGTTTTAATGCATGAATGCGCCAAAGAAGTGGTATTTTAGAGTAATGATATTTTGAAAATCATCGCATATCCATAACAGATTGCTTTCTTTAGCGATTTCTACAACTCGTTTGCCTTCAGTTGCCATCGTCACTCTTATTTAATGGTGGCGTCAGTAAACAGCCTGTTTCGACCGGTTGAGACCAAAGTGAAAGAGGTGTTCGATGATCGGGTTTAAGTAGGTGTGTCTGGTGTACTGTACTCAAAACGGTCTTATATCAGGGTAACGCGGGGCTCACGAACTGAAACTCTTCGTCTGTTAAAGGTGGCTCAGGCTTTCAACGGACGATAATTCATAACTGCCGCTCTAAAGACAATATTTAAAGCCCGTCTGTACTTCGTTGGGCTCAGTGATTATCTGTTGTGTGTCTGGTTTTGACCTAGAGGAGATATTTTCTGAAATAACTGAGAGGTGACTGGGGTTCCAGCAGATTACTATAGCGGTGGTTTCCACGGTATAACCGGTAGCGTTGCATGTCAGTTTAGAAGTCCCAATCATGGCTTTTTATTTAATTTCTTTATTAAGTCTATGATTGCTAAACCTTAGAGAAGAGATATGCAGAAAATTCGGATCGTTAGTTTCTTAGTGACTAAGTACAAAAAATGTTTCGTATGAATATTAGGAAATAATCTTAGCTGCAAACTAAGATTTCTTTATATTTCATTACTGCTAAAACACGAAAGCGGTAATGGAAACGAAACATTCTGGATGGAATATTGAAATTTAGCTGCTCAAGTAGTTACGGGCTGTTCATTAAACCTTTAACAACTAAATTGCCGCTGTTTGTCAATTGTCATTCCACCAGCAGTGTGTGCTAGTCGATCTAACGTGACCTAAATATCATAAACCAAGCTTAGACATATGGTAAACAAACTGCTTCGACACATTAGTGGTTTTGTTTTGGTATCATATACTTTTGGTTTTGGGAAAATATCTGATTTTGTGCCGAATAATCGTCATTTGCGGGAAGTGTTGATTTTCCTCTTTTCTATATATTACTCGTTCAATACCGGTAGAATGTGAAATATCAAATGGATTCCAGGTAATAGAAGCAAATTCCATTTTGGATCGGACTGGAAAATTAAACAGCGATTTTCTAGTCTAAGCATCCCTTAAATCTCTCGCATCATCATCATCGTTTCCTTTATCCCCATTGGGGCATAGAGCCTCATCTCTCGTATAATGCCTCGAACAAGCTAGAATGGAGTAAGCATTGGATGACAGAATTTTACCGATTAACAAAACAAAACAAACTGAGTCAACAGTACAAAGTTTAAAGTTTATATTTATATAATTGGCGCGCACACCCTTTTTGGGTATTTGACCGAGCTCCTCTTCCTATTTGTGGCGTGCGTCTTGATGTTGTTCCCCAGTTCCACAGTTTCAAGCCGACTCCGAAGGGCAGATATTTTTTTATGAGCAGCTCTCTGGGGCTTACCATTGCCTACCGAGGGGCGACCGCTATTACAAAAAACTTTTTCTTACTTTTGGTGTGTCACCGAGATTCGAACCTACGTTCTCTCTGAACTCCGAATGGTAGTCACACATCAACCCATTCGGCTATGGCGGCCGCTAAATAGTTTAGGGCCGAATAATTTGTGGCGATACGATTTTGAGCTTTCCATGTGGTCATATGAAAATATTTTTTAATATTAGGTGGCAATTTATTTTCAATACTCCACTCATTTGGATTGTTTAAGTCATGGGTATACCCTATGATCAAAAAGTACCGATTGCCAAGGCGTAGTGCACCATAAATACCTTCCATCGGGCCAGACAATCAATAAAGAATATTATTTATCCATTTTGAAGCATTTGAGAGATACTGTACATCGCAAACGGCCGGGAATATGGGCAAACAATTCTTGGATTTTGCATGATGATAACGCGCCATCGCACTGAGCTCAAATTGTGCTGGATTATTTGACCAAACACCAAGTAAATACCATCGTGCAAGCACTGCATTCACCTGATATGGCCCCGTGCGATTCCTTTTGGTTTCCCAAGTTGAAGTTACCACTTTGTGGAAGGAGATTTCAGTCGATAGCGGAGATCAAAGGGAATGCAACTAAGGAGCTGAAGGCCATCCCTTCGTCGACCCACCAGGGGTGCATGGAAGACTGGGTTAAACGTTGGCACATGTGTGTTGCTTCAGACGGGTCATATTTTGAATAAGATAAAAAAATTTGCCTGAAATTTAACTCTGTTTTGTTTTATTTAAACGTTCTCTATACTTTCTGATCATAGGGTACATGCGATGAGACCCAGCTTAACTTGAGTTCTCTCCAAGGCCAACTGCCAACTTTACAACTCCAAAAGAAGATGGAATCATCTCAGCAACTGCTCCTCAGCTGCCTTGCATTCGTGTGAGTGGATATCAAGCATTGCCACTCTCACATTCTAATTACGATTGAGGAGCTCGCAGACTTGGATATTAGCCGCCTATCGAATTCTCTTATTAGCACACATCATTTTTCCATCGATAATTCGTATTCGTCATTGTTCAAATATCTATTTTTTCTTCTATCTCTTCTTTTCCTCGCTTTGGAATGATAAAGCCATGAACGAATTCATAGTTTTTCCCCAAATGAGAGCTTCTCCTTGGAGGGTAACCATCGAATCTCAACTTACTTAGCGTGTCCTTATCAAAACCTTCGTCAAGCGGTACGTACCTCAAACAAGTCCTGATGTATGCTATCGTTTGAGATGTTCACTTTTTTCATAAGGGGTTCCAAGCAAAGATTTATTCACTGGTGGTACCCTCGCTGCTGAGACTGACTTTTTCTATGATTTCTTTTAGTTTCGAACTTTATCAATGTCATGGTCTGCGCGTTACCCCAAAACGTACTCGCATTGTATTTTAGTCTGTAGTACGTAAGTACCCTGATGCATTCGATATGCGGCATAAAAATTCGTCGTGGCTGCCCTCCTTAACAATCGAGACTGCAACCTTGCTTATAGAGATTTTCAGATATACAGTCGGAATGGCCCCTCCTCTCTCTCTCTCTTAGCTTCACAGTTTGTGGTGAACCATAGCTTCATCAACAATCCTCCTCCAATTCAGTCTCTCTCCTGCCTCATTTCTCCAATTACAAACATTCATCGCTTTTAAATCTGCTTCTACGTCATCAAGCCCTTTCTTTTTTGGTCGGCCTCTCTTTCTGCCTCCAATTGGAACCAGAGTAAACACCCTTTTTTGGATTCTTGGCCCCTCCGATAGACAAAATTTTAGCGGTTTCGCCTGTTATTCCTTTCTGCAGAAAGGTAATACCTAATAATTGCTATTTTCTGAGTTTAAGTTTCAAAACAATCAACAGCTGAATGTTTCATATTTTACCCCACCTTTTGCTTGTATAAATCTACCTGAACAACAAAAAGATATGAAGTACTCACCCCAGTTTCCCCTTCCGATTTTCGCAAGTTGCGCACTGTTGCCTACCGCTTGGGTTATGTGAAGTGTGTGTGTGGCTTGCATAGATTATTGCGGTTGCAGAGTTTTGCTTTGCTGAGAAGACTACCGTGATGTGTCATGGCGTATACGCAACCGCAATACAAAATAATTAAGTTGTTGTCAAGTATTTGACTCATTTGCAATACACTGTTTATTGTTTCCTCTTACTTTTTATGTTTGTTTTATGTTGTCAGAAAATAGTCTGGTCGTTTACTAACCGTCTGCTTCCTGTTGTAACCATCAAAAACTGCAACCGTTGCTGGGTGACGAGTGAAAATTTGATGACACATATAAATTTTAATGAATTCCAAGATTTGAAATTCAAATTTGCAGAAATGCGAGAAAATTCGTGCTAAAATCATTACTATTACATATGACATAATACTGTATGATGATGATGATGTACTCGTATGTATGTATGTATGCCGTTCCTGAGTTGAAAAAAAAAACCAAATGCAATAAATTTCTACGCTCTTATATGACTTTCTGTGAACCATACGCGCATTAAAAATTGATGATTTTAAAGCTGAGTTCATACTAGAGATCTTTTCTCCATACACACCAACTCATCAATTGCTGAACAACAACGGAATTTAGCAAAATAAGGAAAGCGGAAATGTTGACGTAATGGCATTTGGCTGTGTATTTGGAAAGTGCATAAAATAAATTGCATGCTAGTGTATGAATGAAGACAAAATTAAGCTTAAAGTTAGATGAAACAACAAAAATTAAAGGAAAATTTGAAATTAAGAGTGCAGAAAAACTCATTGATCAATCACTAGTGAAAAGTTAATGGAGAATATTTGTGTACTTGCACTCTGCTGAAATGTATGCACACACACCCATTTACCCAAAAACTTAGTGCTCGTCTTATTGCTAGTACTTCGTGCTACCTACCATTTATATCACCAAAGTCTAGTAATCTAGTCGTTCACTTACCTACACACATATATTGACATTTATTGGTATTTTCTTTCCTGTGACAATTTTTTCAATTTGCTGCTGCAAGCGAATCAAACAGCAATAAGCAACAATGAAAGCACAAAAACATTCCAATAGGAGTCAATGAAAATAAGCGCACATACACATTGGGGCAATGCGAGTACAATTACGATTTTCTCCTTCGCTCATTTATTGTGCAGAGAATAACGGAGGTGAGCAGGTTTGGCAGTGCTGTGTTGAGCTGCATAAACGAATCAATTTAGTGTTGTCTGACACTTGAATTGAGTAAACATGCAAACACATTTACAATAACAATAACAAAAGCAAAAAAAAAATAAAAGCCGAAGCATGTTAGTAACGAGCAGAAGAAACACCAGAGAGGTGGTAAGAACAGAATGATTAAAGAAGTGCACGCCTATCTATCTGTGTGCCTATTTTGCTTGTGTAAATCTATGTCATTATTTTGTTCAACCTCAGGGTGCTAAATGGCAATAGCTAACCAAGTAACTGCATATACTCGGAATATTTTCTACATATGGCATATATGTTTTTTTTTTTTGAATTATACAAACAACGGCGAATGACATATAAAAACGTATCTTCTTTATGGAAAAATCCAACCCACCATCTTCGAAGTAAAAGTTGTATAGCTACTAGTAAGTTGTATAGCTAAAATGCAAGGCAGTAACTCTGCAGTGTTTTTTGCCTTTTAATTTTACTTTTCTTCCAAGAAATCGAAGCAGCTCAACTTCATTCTTTCAAAGAAATACTCCAGCCTCACAGTATACATTAATCCAGATAGGCAAAATATTGGTTTGGGGAATAAGTTCGTAGCGTTTTTATATTTTCTTTTATTTTACAATGATTTTTTTGCTGTTTGGCAAGGGCCAAGTATTCATTCGATGGAACTCTTTCTGCTCTACAAAACTATGCTAATTGTATTTATGAGTTATTTAATTTTTTATTAGTTTTGGGGCTTAGAGGAGATTAACGAGGAACCCATCTTTAGGCAAATCAAATGCAGAAAGTGGCGATAGATAGGCCACAGGTTGAGAAAACCACCAGATAGCATCACGAGAATGGCACTGGACTGGAAACCGCAAGGGAGCAGAGTTCGCGGTCGACCAAAAAACATTAGGAGAAGGTCGATGCTGCGCGAACTAACAGATGACGACATCTCATGGGACGGTGCGAAAGCAACAGCACAGAACCGTGTACGATGGAAGAGTCTTGTCGAGGCCCTACGCTCCCGAGAGGAGTGAACAAAGAAAGAAAAAACACCCAGGAAGCAAAAATCAACATTTTCGACACCTGCTCTTTTTTGCTTTTCATCAAGGCCAAAAAAGTTACCGAAGCAGCGCGGGATATTTGCGACTTGTATGGAGAAGGTGTCATAGGCGAGTCTGCAGCACGAAAATGGTTTGCAAAGTTCAAAAATAGCGAATTTGACGTCGATGACAAGCCCCGCAACGAAAGGCCTTCTGAATTCGATGAAGAACGTCTCAAATCACTTTTAAACGAGAACGCTCGCCAAATCAGTCTTGAATTTGGCGGAAATTAAGAACAGCGATCATAAAACCATTCTCAAATTGGTAGCCTGTGTGCCTCACTAGCTCAATAGAAAGAAGCAAAGAAAGTCGCCTTCAAATTGCTTCTCAGCATCTCGTCCGCCATCGAGCAACCGGCGATCATAAACAGCACATTTTGTACCGAATCGTCACGTGAGATGAGAAATGGTGCCTTCACATCAATATGAAGCAAAGAAAGGAGTGGGTGGCTCCAGGAGATACGCCAAAGCCGAGAGTGGTATGTGTTTGTTTGGACTGGGAAATGCTCGAAAAGAATACCACGATCAACAACAGCTCTACATTGCCCGCGTGAATGAGACTATTCGACTGAAAAGACCTGGTCGGCAGGGTCAAGCTCACACTCCTTCACGACAACACCAGGCTCCATATTGCACAAGTCGTCAAAGCCGTACTCCAAGAGCTCGATTGGGATTCCGTTCAGCATCCGCTATATTCTCCGGACCATGCACCGACCGACTACCATCTTTTCCGCTCCCTATCAAACCATATGAAGGGCATTACCGTCGACAACAAAGAGATCCTTGAAAACTGGCTCCACAAACTGCTTTGACACCAGATTAGGCGATTTTTGGTGGAACGGCATCAACAAATTGGTCAAATGGGTCGTGTGGTGGGAAGAGGTTGTAAACAGCAAAGGCGAATATATAATTGATTAAATTATTGATATAATTATTGTTCTTTGTTTAAATAAAAGTATTCGGAAAAACGACTCCGATTACGGCATTCGGGGGCCAGAAGCTTAAGATGGTGGTAAGGGTCCCCCGATGAATGTCGTTTATTGTCTGTCTAAACACTGTTCGTTCCAGTAGTTGTGGATTCGTTTTGTCCTGGATCTCGTTGGCGTAGTTCAAGAGGTGCCTTCTGACGTGCCTGGGAGGCGGCTCAGGCTCAAGTAGGTGTCTACATCGGTAGCACGCTAGCAGAAAGTATTTGCTGAGCAGTTTGTTGTACTCCTTTACTGGTGGCCTGTGTGCCTCGTTGTGTAGGTGTTGGCCCTGCCGGCCATGGCAGCCAGTTCGACGTTACCGGAACGACTTGGATTTTTCCCGTCCAAGTGCTACCGCCCCAGTAAACTAGACCTGTCTCGTGCACTGTATCTCACCCCTCTTCCCCATGGTCTTTAACTTTGACACTCTCTTCTTGACGGGATGTTAGGAAAGAGTAGTCGATTTCTTGATTATAACTACTCATAGTATGTAATATAAAGCCTTTTATGATAGAAGCGCCGAGTCTTCCATATTTACTCCGACAGCCAAGCGGCAATAAGGGCCCTCGGGTCTATGACGGTGTATTCGGAATTGGTCAAGGAATGCTTGACCTCACTTTCGACTGTGTCCGAATTCTTTGACATCAGCCTCATCTGGGTTCCCGGTCACAGCGACATTGTGGGAAACTCTGAGGCGGATGAGCTGGCCATACAAGGGACATGTGAGGTGATTTCCCCGCGAAGGGAGAAAATTGGGATCCCCCTGACTACCTGCGGTCTGCTCCTGGAAAGATGGGCATCGCGCCAACTCAGCGAGCGCTGGGCAAATACACAAACGTGTAAGGTCGCGAAATCCTTCTGGCCACGTGTGGACCGGGGGCGCTCGGGCGAACTTCTGAGGCTGACAAAATATCAGCTCTCCAATCTAGTGGGTTCTCTCACAGGACACAATGCGCGAGGAATGCATGCTGTGAGACTTGGAATTACCTCGAGTCCTTTATGCGCTGGATGTGTGGAGGATGAGGTGGAATCATCTCAGCACCTTCTCCTTAGGTGCTCTGCTGGGGCTAAAAACCAGGCATCTTGGCTCTTACTTCTTTGCCACGCCTGCTGATATAGCTGGCGCTGACATTAAAAATCTGATGAATTTCATCAGCAGCACAAAGCGGTTGACGCAAACATAGTCATCGTTCGTAATACGCACGCTCCTAACCATCCCATTACCACCTCTCCCCGCCCTCTCCCTGCATCCCATCGGTCTTTCCCTTTCACCTCACCTCACAATGGTATCACAAAGGACGAATCTTTCTTCGTCCAAGTGCGCTCACTCCCTGGGCAACCATACCAACCTAACCTTCCATAGCGCCATACTATTAAGTCTGAGCGCTGAAGCTCCGGCCACTTGTTTTCCTACCAGATTTAGATCAGGCAAGTTGCCTAGCACTTCAATCGCTTTATTTGGGGTAGTCCCTAAAATGCCGGTGATGCATAGGAACGCAGTTCTTTAGCTCAGCTCTTGCTCAGCAGTTTCGTATAACTTGCCTTTTATGTTGATGGCCACCACTACGCCATATAACAAATAGCAAAATTGGTCGACCCACCTAACTCAATTGGAGAGCAACAAAGCCTCTATATGACTTGGTCCTTTATTACTCAATTCACCCATACGCGCTTCATTCGTCACTTACCCATGCACTTATCTAATTCACTTAACTCCTTCTGTCGTAAAATGCTCCTCAACTCACTGACACTACCAACTGTAGTGCGTGGCCTAGCAACTCACTACCTCAATAGTTATTGACGCGCTGCATTTACGCAAATAAATTAATTTATTTTCTAATATTTTTCATGTCTACCCCTTTACAGTTGGCTACACGACAGCGGATGTTGTTTATCGTTGGAATCGCGAGAGACCAGCTGTTGCCATTGCGGAGGATATGAAATTGTCACAATTCGATTTGGTTGATTGCCCGGCGGGCAACCTCACCGATGTGATCTACAAAGCAGCCGCACCGCACGATGGCTCACACACCAGCAGCGGCAGCGGCAGCAGCGGCAACAACAAGAATGGCAATAGAAATAGCAATAATTACTACAACAAAAATGCGGCCAACAATTTCAATCACAATCGTTACAATCAGAAATATGGCAGCAAATCGATGAGTACGTTTGCGGGGCCGGGTGCAAAGAATCAACATGCACGGGGCACTGGGCTGCAATTAGACAAAGGTGCCTTTGGAGGTGGGAGTGATGGCGGTGGGCTGGGTGTTGGTGCGGGTCGTGGTGGTTTGGGGGGTGGTGGTAGTAGTTTGGATGCACCGGGTTCAGTGCGTTTCGAATCGAGTCGGGCGTGTAAGTAACGATTTGATTTATTTAGTTGTAATTTTGTTTATTATGGGGATTGTTGCTTTTTTATCTTCTAATGTTTTCCGGTTAGTTATGATTGCTCATATGTCATGTAGGTCAACTAGCGGATGAGTTGGGATGATTTAGTTGAGCGTTAGAGATAATTTGTAATACCATACCAATAACCAAGCGCATTGAACCACTGCAGTGATTAATTTGCACCAACAACAACGTATATAGCATTAAGTAAAACACTTGACTAGTAACAAAAACAATAAATTTTTGATAGCTCAATGACACTAAATTAAAAGCACTTTTCTCCTCTGTCTCTCCCTCTCTCTGTCTCTCTCCCTCTCCCTCTCTCTCTTACACTAACTAAACAGCTGAGTATTCAATGCTAATGGTGAACTTCCATCTACAACGTCACATGGGCAATTTTCTCATTCAAGTCTACGGCCCTTGCTGTCTATTGGTGGTGCTCTCATGGGTATCATTTTGGCTAAATCGTGAAGCTACCGCTGATCGTGTTTCGCTCGGCATTACCACCGTACTAACGATGACATTTCTCGGTTTGGAAGCACGCACCGATCTGCCGAAGGTGCCCTATTTGACTGCGCTTGATTTTTTTGTGTTTCTATCCTTCGCCTTTATTTTCGCCACCATTCTACAATTCGCTGTCGTGCATTATTTCACGAAATATGGTTCCGGTGAATGCTACTTTATTATCGAGGAAATGGATTCGGATACCGAATCCGAAGCCGATGCGCGCACACTAAAGAGCGAATTTAATGTGAGTACCGAGTCGAAATTGTACGAGGTTATACCGCTTTCCATGTGTTCGATACCCATACATAGCGCCGGCGGTAAAGGTTCGACGAGCAGCAGTGGTATCGGTGTGGGCGCTGGCGCACGCGCTCGCCGCAATTCAGGCGCTAGACGGCGTATGCTGGGCGGTGGCCGGAGTGAAGGCGCTGTTGGTGGTGGTGGACGTTACAATTTTAATTGCTTCGCATGGCCGTGTTTCCGGCGTCGCAAGCGAGGTCGCGTGGGCTTCGATATGTCCGATGAGGATGACGAGGAGGCGCATTTGCGAGCGGGCGAAGGTAAGAGGGAATTAAGTAGTGTACTATTTTGAAAGAAAATTTATTAAACGAAAATTATTTCTTAAAAGAAAATTTATTTATGCTACACAGCAGTCGATTTTTTTATTAAAATATTCATACCTATTTTGACTATAATGAATAAAAAGACGGTTTAGGGAATCAGTGTACAGTTTTATACTCGGCTTATTCGCAAAAATTCGGAATATGCTAACATTGTTTTTTTGTTCAATTTTATGAATATTTACTACATAAAACCCTAAAGATATAAATTAATGAAGAGCAGAATTTCTAATTTTTACTCATAAAAAGATTGAGGTTCAGTCCACCGATTTGGAATTCGAAACTGAATTTATTTAGGGGTATAACTTGAAACGAAGTAGCGGACACATTGGCTATAGAGGTTGCGGCCTCGTTGCCAATAGAACCCTTGCTTGCCATGGGGCAACACACCAGCGTGGTGAAGTTTAGGAGTGAATAGTTAAGGCTAAGAGAGGTTAGCTGGTATCAAATTATGGGGTTACGCTAGGCGACATATTTACTGGAAAGAGAGTACAATAAAAAGAGGTGTTTAGGAAACTCATAACCCTCCCTAAGGATAAATTGGGAATGCCCACGGGCTTTTGCACAGGCCTTTGAAGATTGCGCAGTTATCTGCACAGTTCACTGACTCGGCCGATTACAGCCAGAAAAAAGGTGTATACGCTTCGTCTCAAACAACCGCAGATCGTCGACCAGCTTCTTTATGTCGTCCCCTAATTCGTCCAGGTCGTCATCCGGGGCAACAGAGGCGGGCAAGACCTTCACTTTGGCCAACCTGAGGCGGAAGCGGAGTTTAAGCTGCGGTTTTCCGAGTGCCTGCAGGGACTCGTTGCTAATCAGTAGTAAAACGGCGAAGCTGTGTTGCTGAGGCTCCTCTACCTTGCTGACAAACCAGTCATCTACTGATAACTCAGAATTTTTTAGCATAAGACACTGGACAATTTCCGAACTGTCCAGCTTCATTTTCTGCAATCAAATTCAAGCTCGTGGTCGGATTGGAATTTCTGAAGTAGAGATGAGCTTTAGCGAAAGTCTTTCCCAGGTGTTGCTAACCGTAGCTAGGCTCCACTACAGAAACTCCTTCGAGAGCTGATTGGCACATTTTATTACCCGACAATCTCGACAGATTTCACCCGAGCCGAAGAGAGGTGCTGGGCATTTATTGTCTATGAGGTGTTTGACTACCATACTACAGGGTGGGCCATATAGCGTTTGCTGTTTGAACCACCTATTTTTTTGAGAATAGTAACACAAATGACATGTAAAATGTATTCATAATTTACTTAAAGGTTTGACATTTACGAAATGGGACGCTATACGCTTGAACAAAATTGGGAAATATTGAAATCCTATATCCAAAGTGGTGAGTCTTCTTCTTCTTTTCTGGTTTTCACATCGGTGGCTACGTCAATAAGCAAAATTGTCGAATTTGGGGCTCAGAAAATCCACACGTTACTGTAGAGAAGCAAATGCATCCACAACGAGTGACTGTTTGGTGTGGTTTTTGGTCTGGCGGCATCATCGGGCCATTTTTTTTTTCGAAAATGAGCGAGGAGCCGCGGTTACAGTAAATGGCGAGCGTTACCGTGACATGCTCAACGAGTTGTTTCCAAAAATTGAAGGGGATGACATGGACGACATTTGGTTTCAACAGGACGGCGCAACTTGCCACACTGCCAAAGTTACACTCGAACTTTTGGCTACCGTTTTTGAAAACCGAATAATCAGACGAAATTCCGATATCAATTGACCGCCTCGGAGCTGTGATTTAAGCCCGTTGGACTATTTTTTGTGGGGAGCCGTTAAGGACAAATGCTATGCGAACCATCCAGAGACGATTGATGCTTTAAAACACGAAGTCGAAGTTGCCATTCTTGAAATTGGAGCCCAAACAATCGAAAGTGTGCTTAAAAATTGGGTTGATCGAATGGCCTACTGTAAAGCCAGTCGTGGCAGTCATTCCAAAGAGGCAACACCACCCTGCCACTATTGGTTTTTGCGTCTGCGAGGGCAACTTGAAGATGATCCCTGGCCACCTCACGGTAAGCAGCCCTCGCGGCCGTAGCGCCCGCAGTGGTTCAAGGGCTCTCCACATCTTAGGGTGAGAAGTATTTGCTCTTCTTGGCTTCGCGTCCGCTCACATCCTGTGAACGGTTACGCTTAGCCGAGCTCCGTGGCGATTTAGGCTGTTGATGTGGTTGTTGTTGTTGTAGCTGGTTAAGCTTAGCTGCGGTCGCGGCCTCGTCCACGATGTCCCGCTCGTGCACTTTACCGGCCTGTTAATTTTTGGCAATCTTCTGAGTCCTCCGGATATTGTACTGGGGCCAAAGGGTTTTCAAAATAGCATATGAAGAAATGGAGCTCCATCTTTTCTGCGCTTTCGTGAGAAATAATTTGTTGAGTTCTCCTTTAACAACTGCCCGATGTCCGGGCTGCACCACTTAAATATTATTAATTTTGCTTCTGCCATTTTAAAATATTTTTTTTATAAGCAAATACTTATTTGTACTCTTACTTTCAGAGCCCACACCGCATCGTGCCTCCGGCAAACGGCGTATGTCCTTCTATCGGCGCGAAGAATTGGAGGCGCGTCGCAAAGGCAAGCGGGTACCGCAATACAATTCCGTTTCGAAAATCGATCGCGCATCACGCATAGTCTTTCCGATGCTCTTTCTACTCATCAATGTTTTCTATTGGTATGGCTACTTGTCGCGCAGCTCACGAATACTAGCGAATACGCCAACGACCACCTGATGTTACCTTTTAGCAATTTAGATCAAGTCCGGGAGGAAATCAAAGCGAACGGCAATGCAACGGCGTTGGTACAATGAATTATTCTAGAATATAAAATTGCAACTTGCAAATATTGGCGACATTGGTCAACTACTAATTGAAATCAAAAGATATTTTTGGAAAAAAAATTTGGAAACAAATGCTGCCGTTTATATGAAAAATAAGCAAAAAAGAAATCAAAGTAAAAAATCAAAGAAAAAAAATCAAATTTTCAAAAGACTTTCGTCCGCTGCCATTGCTTGATAACGTATTTTGCTCAACAACGCAAAATTTATTTCTTCTTCACTAAATTGCTAAAATAAGGAAAATAAACACACTTTTAAAGGGCTTTAGAAACAGGATAAGAAGTTAAAGTGAAACATAAAATATAATTGAAAATATAAAATGAACTGGAGACGAACGTTCTTTAAGTCAGAAAAACACACAACTGTATAAAAAAAAATTATATATGTATCTCAAATGTGATGAAACAGTTAGCTTTAAACAAACAACTTTTAAGTTAACGGCTTGAACAGTTTAAATGCCTCTGGGCTGATATTTGTATGGAAAAGTTTGAAGGCACTAAAAGTGTAAGAAGTTTTAAGGCCACAGAATATTGTACAGGTTCACTTTTATGACTGAGAACGCGAGAATGAGAGTGCATAAGTGTTAGTGAGTGTTTTAGAGATAATTTTGTGGAGTGACACTAAACGAATAGAGCCGAATAAATTAGTAAACGAATGTATGTAATATATAATGAATTAATTAGAAGTATTATTATGCAGTTAATAGAGAAAAATTCAATATCGTAAATTAAAAAATTAAAGAACTGCCTACTGGCTGAAGTATTGCGTTAGCTTTATATAGAGTTAATAATGTATAATATGAAAAATCATACCCATGTATGCAATTATGGATGTAAATAATGTTTAGAATACAGAAATAAATGAATAATAAATAACAAATGAATTATTGGATTAGATAACCCGAAACTATATTTATTACATTATTTAAATTGGCACGCCAAGCTGATTACTCCAAGCTTGAAGAGCAGGAGTTCTTGAAGCGGCGAGATTTTTCCACAATTTTATCGATCTGAGGTAGACTTTTAGGGCTTGCTACTCCGTCTTTATAATCATATTTGGCCAATAAATTTTATTCTAAAAAGAAAATCGCGCGCCTGAAAGCTGATTACACTTCCGAATTGAATTGAATTCAATTTTTTTTTTTTTTTGGTATGTAAATTTCGGAACGTATTCTTCAGGAAAACTAATTACAACAACTATCAGAAGCGCTAATTAGAGTTGCCCCAAAGTAAAACATAAAACCAAAAAAAATCCTTTGTCAAAACGATTTAAACAGAAATCATTCCACAGATAATTACGAGCGCAAAGGTAAAAGTCTGTGAAAGTAACGGAAGATTATGCTGTTAAGATATGACTCTCTAAAGACGCATAAATTAGTAAAAAAAAAACAAAAACATTTCTGTGGAGAAGAGAGCACACATGTTTTTACAACCAATCGCAGATTTTATGCTAGTGGGCATTTTTTGAGTAAGTAACATTTCAGAGTAATTCTCGCCGTACTCAAAACGCCCTAAAACATTAATCAAATAATAGAAAAAGTGTTTTCCTCATACAAAGCATTTGCCATCTGGAATCGGCTTGAAACTGTAGGTCCCTCCATTTGTGGAACAAGATCAAGACGCCCAGCATAAATAGGAGGAAGAACTCAGTCAAACACCTAAGCGAGCAATGACAAATTTGTCCTACAATATCATTACACATGTCAATAAAGAACTCCGCCTAATGATATATTAATTACCTTTCGCTGAGAGGTGCCATTACGAAAAAGGTTTTTTTTCTAAATGAGATTGCTGATTTAAAATTTCCGAAATTTTAAGAGAAATAGAAACAAGCTATCCACGCGGCATCACAATGGGCTATGAGCCTGAGTGTGTCTCACAGGACAACCGCTTCAACCTAATCTCACCTAAGACTCTTACTAATTAGTAGATAGATGATGATAGTGATACGCAGTTGCTTGTGTTGAAACGGCTGAAATTATTGATTGCGACTACTGAGTAGTAGTTCACTAAATACAAGTCACTAGGTGTACTGCAAAGATTTGCTTCGATGGTGAAGAAATGAAGGAACAAGGAAGATAAATTACCAGGTTTGCTATTTGTTTTTTTCCTTGTTCACTTCTCTCGGGAGCATAGGGCCTCGACAAGACTCAGTCTTGCGTTGGTTTCGTTAATCTGTTTTTGATATCTGGCAGGGTAGGTGATTAGCCTGCCGCTACCAATCCTAAATAGTGGGAATGCCCACCTTTCGTTGCTTAGAAACAACGCCTTCTTACTGCTTTGGAGCACCATCTGTGTTTCACATGCTTCTTTGTGCGGAGAACATTTGCTGCCACGTCACTTGAGAGCGTCAGCCGAATTCTGCGATCACGATCATTTCACTCATACTCATACACTCGTCCAATCAGTCGTTGTTCAGATAGCAACTAGAGAACATGAATGAGTTTATTTTATTCGTATAACACTACCACAATCTTATCGCCAGCCGAAATTTTCCCAATCATTTAACACATATTCACACAGTCGTCCAATCAATCGTTGTTTAGACGGCAACATCCGGCCGTTTTTTGGGTAACTCAAGCTCTTCGTCCACGATGGGTATTAGTTAGTTACATTTATAAATACCATTTTTATTTTTTTATCAACACATTTTAAAGCATAAACAGGTTAACGCTTAGATATGAATACATACCTTAATGATTCAGCTTTTCCCCGACCACAGCCAGGATCCGAGACCTTCAAAACCCCCAACTAGAAGACTAGTCAGTTTTACGTACGCTGGTTTTAAGATTGAGACAAGTCAAATCACGAAAAACTTTAATTTTTAACATATTTTATTAAATTAAAACATTTCCCTCGTTAAAACAAATCACTGTTAGTATAGGTATATCATATGTGTATGTATATATGCATGTGTGCAGGTATTATATTATTTAAATTAATTTTGTTATATCGCCCAATGAAGGAACATACAGATCAGGTATGTAACGTTGGTTCTCACTTGGATTTTGCAGTAGCTCATTCAGCTCATACTGACTATTAGGGCCAGTGCCAACGAGTAAGGTTTGGAAGCCGCAAATGTGGCCAAATAATATGTCAACTTTGCAGCTGTAAGAAAAAATATTACTAATTAAAAATAATGACACGCAGCTATAGAGGAATTAAAAGCATTTCTTTACCAATCAAAACTATTTCTTTAAACCAAACAGCATTTTAACTCTATAGTAGACAAGTTGAAATACATTTTATTATAAAAGGGCTTCGAAGCTTAGAACTTAGGTTTTTCAATTTTAAAAGCAGGTTTGAAATTGAGGGTTTACAGTCAATCAGGGCATAATCTTAAAAAATTCAATATATATGAATGGTGCGTGCCACCCCTGCTAGATGTTTGACCGAGTTCGTTCTGCAATACGTCTTAATTCTTCCACAATGGATATGTGTTTTTATGAGAAGTTTTTTGTATGAATATTGTTGAATGGTAACAAGGATAACATACAACGATTTCTACGAGGAGTTATCGTATGCATTTATATGTATACTAAGGTTCCAAGTTGGAAGAAAGGGCCACAACAAGATTTCTACATTCGTGTCGCTTGTACACCAAAGCTCAGGCTCATGGAGCGGATTTCAAGTTCTAAAAGTCGTCACCTGGTATCTGCTGGTCTCCCTTGTCTACGGCTACCACAAGGGCTCCAGTCAATGGCAGTTCTTGTTCGGTATCCGCTTACTGCTCATTCTTCTTCTTCCTCTTCTTAACGTCACAGTCCCTGGTGAACCATTGTTTCCTTCACAGCTTCTTGCCATCGGTCTCGATTTACAGCCACTTCCTAAGATTTTAAGACTCGCTCGCTTCGAAATGTGTGAAGCATTCCAGGTTTGGGTTGAAGCAAACCAAATGCCGCTGATGCTTTTTTTATGCGATGTTTGATGCATTCACTTGAACCGCCTGATGCTGACTTAAAACTGCTCAGATAGCAAAAAGATTGCACATCTACTACAATAGTTCCCCCATCAATTTAAAATTTGCGCGTAAATCACGTAGTAATGCGCACAGCTTGCGTTTTTGAGATGTTAAGCTTTAAGCCGCTGACTGTTCGATGTCAAGGCGGAGAATATTTTTTCTTAAGTCTACCTGCTCTTGTCTTATCGCAGGTTGCAACACCTTAAAAAAATCGTCTATTTATGATATGTGCAATAATTTTGCACTCATCCAATTTTTCCACTCAATGAAATTACCTTAACTAATACTTTAACTACATTTTCTGCTGTGGCCACTTTTCGTACAGCGCGAAAGGATTTCTTAGCTCTCAATTTCATTAACGTCCTTTGTTGTCTTTATTAGACACCTCCCTATAATATTCTTCTGTCAAATTCCGCATCGACTTCCGGCTTTGCTTTCAGGCTTTTTGAAGTGAAAACTTCTTTAGAATCGTTGAGAGTGATTTGAGAAAAAGTGAAACGAAAAAAGCGACACTCTTGGCTACGAAGCGTTATATTATATGTTGATATAAACGTAGCGACGAACTAAATAACTTTTAGGCCAGCGCCGACAGCATGGCGCGATAGCCGAGCGGCTAGCAATGTGAGCTTCCGATCCCAAATCCTTGGTTCGAATCACAAGATTTTTTATACAGTTATTTTATTTTATTTTATGATATGTTTATGAGGAGCTTTTTTTCATGGCAGAAATACACTCGGTGTTTTGCCATTGCCTGCTGAGGGGTGAGCGCTATTAGAAAAATAGTTTTCCTTAATTTTGGTGTTTTCACCGAGATTCGAACTGACGTTCTCTCTGTGAATTCTGAATAATAGTCACGCACCAACCCATTCGGCTACGGCGTTCGTTTAATTTTACTGATGCAAAAATGAGGAAAAATATATGAATAAAGTTTGCTTACTGTTTACACATTTTCCAAATGTGACGGAGAACCAAAAAAAAGTCGATTTTCAAACAAATACGAGTGCATATGTGTAATTGTGTTAAAGTTTCGGTCACGCCCCAGCAAAACCTGCGCGCATATGTGTTTGTAACATTCAAAAAAATGTAATTGTGTTAGAGTTTCGGTCACGCAGGTTTTGCTGGGGACGCTCATAATAGCAACCGCGTGTGTATTTTTATATTCGTAAATATTTTCATTTTTAAATATTTACCGCAATTATGCCGAAAAATAATGCAGAAAAGTGTCGTGAATATCGACAGAAAAAAAAATCAATAAATAGCATCACGGAATTCATTCACGAAAATTTAATAAAGTATACACCAGAAGTATCGCGGATACTTAGAAAAGATTACAATAAAGTTCCAATGATTTTAAGTGGCGATTTTAACGTAAATTTTGCATTGGACACAGCGGTTCCTTTAATTGACGTTCTCAATACAACATTCAATTTAAAAATGAGTAACAATCGCACTGAATCGACATCTCTATGTACTATAAATAAAAATCAGCTGGCACAGGGGGAACTATTTTAATGAGCGAATATTTCTTACAAGAGATTACTTCATTCTTCATTTTCATTTGAATGCCACTGTCCAGTCTTGCACAGAGAACGTAAAATAAATAAATTTTAAATAAATTTACGTTTTCTGTCTCGCATAACCCAAAAGCTTGTTTAAGTTTCTATATTGCTGACTAGAATATAAAACCTGCTTTTAAAATTTGTTTTACCTAAGTAACTAAAAACCAAAATGTTTAAAAATTATTTTATATCGCTTAAATAAATATTTTTTTAATGACCATTCCCAAAAAACCACATTTTTTTTTTCATTTTCTACTCACACGTCTCCAATCATGAGCGTTCGCCCCGGCACCACTTTCCCAGACTTCATCAACTCCACACAAATCTCCGGATTTGGTTTGCCAAATTGCAGCGCCGCACGCCCAACGCTCGTCTCCAAAGCAGTCAAGAGTGCGCCAGTGCCCGGTATACGACACCCGGGATAACGGTGTACTGAATCTGTATTTGTAGTCATGAATAGACAGTCGGCATTCGAACCCAAATAATTACAGGCCTTTAACATTTTAGCAAAAGTGAAATGCTCATCGAAACCCACAATGACGGCGCCAACTTCATCGCGCTGTTGACTGACCACTTGCTGTGCAATATAATCGTTTAATTTACCCTGCAAAATATCTGGGCCGGGTCCGAAACTTTCTATACCCGCTTCAGTCAGTTCACAACGTATTGCTTCAGCACCAATGATATAGACTTTTTTGCGGAAATCACGCGCTTGCAGATACTGAACAATGTTGTGGATCGGCGCAATAATGCGAGTTTCCGGTATGTCATAACCGATCGCAGTCGCCACCTTCCAGATATCGTGTCGGGTTTTAATACCATTGTTGGTGACAAAGTAGACCTCTTTTCCGTATGATTTTAACAATCCAATAGCTTCGGGTACACCATCTATGGCGACACCCTCGTGCCAAAGCACACCTAGTTGTGAATAGAAGAAATTCTTATCACTGATAAGTTATCACAGAAACAAACAAAAGATGTCAATGTGACACAGCTATTCGCCTTGCTAGCGATTGTGATGAGCAGAGCTAAAAAGTGAACTCTCGCCCGCTCACCACCACTTCGTCGCTCTCAGCATTTCGCAATAAATTTTGTTAAGGCAACACGCTTCACTCTCTCTCTGAGCGCTTTGCGAAGTGTAAACAAAAAAAAAACATTTAATAAATAAATTACTTCACCATCACTCACCATCGCAATCTGTGAGTATTGTATCGAAACTGTTGAGCCACTTTTTCGCATCGGTTTTTGTTAGCTCCAGCAAATTTTTCGGCTTTGCCTTGTACATTTTTCGCAAGTATGGTGATTAAGATATTTTTAAAATATTTATTTAGAAAAATTTAATTTTATGGAAATGCAATTTTTTAACCACAAAGACTTTTCTCTAAGCTCCAGTACACTTTCAACGGTAGCAAAGAATAATTTAATAAATCAGCTATTAGATACACGATAAGTATTGGAGAGCGTGAGAGCGAGAGAATTTTAATACATTTTTGCAAAAACGCGTCGATCAAGTAGAAGGAAATCTGTTAATGGCGGAGAGCTCTGGAGTATCAGTTGCTCACTCTGCAGAGAAGGAAATAACATGTGTACATATGTATGTATGTATATTTGCATTTACATTTATTAGGTGGACTAAATAGTTTTCAACGCTTTAATTCGACGGTGGAATTAGAATGGTTATAACTATCATCATACATAAGTAAAATGATTTCAAATAGTTTTCTGACTAATATCCCTCCTGAAACCAATGTGTATTTTTCAAAAATTTGTTAAGATTCTTAATTTCGACCGAGCTTAGATCTTCTAATTCATTAAAGAATTGTCCGCCCAAAATGGCGAGTCTGCGGATATAGCAGGATAGTGACACAGAAGGTGGGGGATCGTCTCTTCCTCTTCCTCATCTAGACAGCTTCTGCAGAAGTCATGTGTTTACACACCCATTCTCTGGGCACGCCTACCGACCGATTAGTCAATGCCCCGTAATAACTGAAATCAGTGTGTTAAGACTGTGCTTATCTCTTCTTAGTACAAATTCCGTGCGTTTAGCATTGAGAGACAGCTACAGCTGTCGAGCGATTTTGCAAGTGGCTTCATTACGTCATATTTTATTCGCAAGGGTATACCTATATCATTGTCTATGTACTCATCAGTCAATTTGGTACCGATTTTCGCTAGTTCATGGGCTCTGCAGTTCCCCTCAATGTCACAATGGTCAGGAACCCATGTTAGTATTAGGTGAAATGACTCAGCCATCTCGTTAAAAGATGCGGGGTATTTCATGGCTACCTTGGAGGTTGTCGACTGTTTTGTGAGGGATTTTATCGCCGTCTGGCTATCAGTGAAAACGTAGATATCATCTCCAGGTATCGCATCGCACTGTACCAGTGCACAGTGGTCCGACCAGAAGGCGTTGGCGGACAAAATTCAAAAACTCATTTAATTAAGCTGAAAATATATTGATCTCTGTTTATAAGCTGAATAGCCCGAACTACCGTCAAAGCCCCACTTAACAATTGAAATCAAATTTGGGATACATTTGGAAGGAAGGGTGATCAAAACAGACTCTGCAATTCCAACTAAACGTTTCGATAAATGGTCGAGCAGTGATTGCAACTGAATTTCTGCACTATGTTCGCTTACTGTAATCTGGTTCAGGGTAACACCTTTTCTTAGCTTCGAGAATTTTATGGTAAGAAGGATATAGATCAATTCCTCTTTCTATTGCACCAGATCTTATAGAAAGATACTGATGCTTTGTCAGTCTATTAGCCACCAAGAAAGCTAAAGCTTCATCGCTGGTATAAGAGGTAAAAGTTTTAATGGGCTTAGGAATGTCTTCTACCATTTTAAAAGTATGTGCTACATGTCTCACTAAAATTGCACCCTGAACGTTACCTTCTGAACGCAAATTTACTGATGCAGCATGCGCCAATTCAGGCCCGCTTGATTTACATAAATTCTCTACTTTACGTCTCTTGGAACGTTCGCAAACATCATTGAATATTTTTACGGGGCGGCCAACATTAGTACAGCTGCCAGAGCCAGATGAAGAGGATTTAAAGTTGTCGTTTAGGGGAAAATCAATTTTTTCAGCTAACCAAGATGCATTCTCATTTAATACGCGACCCCAATGTCTGTTAAATCGTTCTAATTTTCTATTAATATCTTTACAAAAATTACTAACAATCTTCAAAACCTGATCTTTCAATTCTTTCACACTATCATCATGGTATTGAAGCTTCTCAAGAACGTAATCTTGTAATTCTAACTTCTTTGACTCAAAACTTTTTTTTCTGAAGAACGGAAAAAATAAATAACTCCGTTTTTTCAAAACTATACGTCATTTTGATCTTATTATTACAAGCAATTCTCAGATGCTCGTTAATATTCTAATAGGTTTATGCCCGTTCCTCCAGTGACAGGAAAAAGTGTTATATTATTATATATAATTTTATTGTATATAGTGTTATATATACATATATCATATTAATATTGTAATAATATTAAAAAAAAAAATTTGTTTTTTTAATAAAAAATTTTTTTTTTTAATTGTCTCTTAATGCTGATGGGGTCTGTGATGTCTTTTTCTGTCTTTTACACAAAATTGCATAAGCCATATGTAACGTTTTGCCTGTGGGTAAATGCACAAAAGCTACATTATTTTTAATTTGCGCAACTTTGCGCAACAGGTTTCAGTTTGAGATCATAGCTGAAATATGTGGCTACATCACTTATGTTGATTTCAAGTGGACCGGTGTGGACCACTCGAAAAAATGATCTTTAAAAAAAAAATTTTGGAAAAGTTTTGAAATTTCAAAAAAAAAATTGGATTTTGTACCACAACTTAAGATAATTATTACTGTTTCCATTAATATATTCAATTATCTTTTTGTTTTTCAATATTTGGTTAACAACCAAATGGTAATATTTATTTGTAGACATGAAAATGAAACTCTTGTATGAAGTACGATTTGCATACAATTTCATGTTTAAAGTCAAAAAACTACAATGAAAAATTTTTTAAATTAAGTAATATTTTCAGGAAATCTGCCTTGAATATTTAAGAAAATATCTGCATTATCAAATTTTTATTTCAAAAATGTTGAAAAATGAATTTTGTGCGGCCGCCGGACCACTGTGCAGTGTCACGACTTTCATTATTGCCATCAGTTAAGCCTGAAAGACACTACAGAAGTCGGGAAGCCGAAAACTGAAGGAGATCCCCGCCCACCCTGTCATCGAGCTTTCAACCATCTGCGTATACACTCTTTCCTCGAGGGTAGGAGGGTCACGCACGTTGTAGTGGCAAGTATATGCGGGACAGTATAGTCCATAAAGTGCAAAACTTTGAGTTTTATCATTTAAATTGTTGTAAAACAAAAAAATTTAAATGAAAAAATAAAAAATAGCCAAAACGTTACAAAATCTCGCTTTGCTATTATTGTGAGCGCCGCTCAAATGCCCGTCAGACTCGTTGATATGTATTTCCAATTTTATCATCCATTTATTAACGATAATGTAAAACGAAATTTTTCCGCTTGATCGTAGTAATATTGAAGAATTTATGAAATTCTCGTTTTTACCTTTATTTGGGTAAACTGTAGCATCCAACTGGGCTCGTATGAGCCCATGCAATGTACACATATACAAGTATTTCGTGAAATTTGGCTCACTAAAGAATCTAGCGGAAAAAATTCAGACCTTTTTACTTCACCTAATATTTATGCATGCACCCTGCAGGAAAAGCCTGACCAAGAGAGGAGGCTTAAAACCTCAACTAAAAACATCAAGTTCTTTGTTGTTCTTTTGGCATCCAATATCAACCTTCATACTTTCTTTGTGTAAATTTTACACATTTTTGAACTTCAAATTCATATTTCTCTGTTACAACTTTGTTAAATTCAGCTGTAATATGGGCTCAGAATGAAACATCAGATACAAACTTTGTGATTTTGGTGTCTGCAAATGTGACAAAAATCTACAAACTGTACAAAATTTTTCTTAGTGCACGGATTCCAAATATATGGACTAAGGTTTCACCCCATTGGAGAATAAAATTTTAGAGAATAAAATTTTTCTTGTAGGTATATTTGACACCGATTTAACTTTTTCTTCAACTAAAGACTTCATTTCTACTCTAATCTCTCTACCTACCAAATCCTAGTCTTATACACGTAATTTTACAATTTGAGCCAAAGATTTTATTTATTATTACATATTATGATTATTTGCTATCGTGCCGGCTGGGGGCGCAAAATTCCGATATTTGCCGATATTCCATTGCGGTCGATTTGCAGCTTTGCACTTTATCTGCGGCCAAGTGAGCGAGTCGTCAGATGTCGTTAATTTTTCATACAAGCTTCGTCTCCTTGTTCCTTTTAGCCGTCCTTTTCGGCGAGAGCCTTGCGGATTCCAGTCAAGGGACATTCTGTTGATGCTAATCGCAGGTTTACGGATTGTAAGGCCTATCCATTTCCGATTTCGTTCGCGTATTTCAATCTCAACCGGCCTTTGTGCGTTTCGAGTGAGGAGCTCGTGATTAAAAATCCAGTTTTCTGATCATCATATGTGCATTATAGCTCTGAAACAACGGTTTATAAAAGTTTGAAACTTTCCTTTTGTTAGAACCGCTACAGAGCACGTCTCGCAGCTATGCGTAGTACAGACTTCACACTTGAATTGAAATTCCTTAGCTTTGTACTGGCTTTTTGCTTTTTACAGGGTATCAGCTGCGCGAGCGGTCTGAAGTTGGTTACACTTCGAGTGCCGGACCCTGTAGAGTGTCTCGCTTTCATTTTTCTGTACTCAATGTCAGTATTAGCTCCGTCGTCAGAGGTGATTTGGCTACCTAAGTAGACAAATTTATTTACACTTTCGATGGGTTGTCGGTACACTGTGAATACGCCAGATCGAGTGCCATTAATGGCCATAGACTTCGTCTTCTCAATGTTAATATGCCACCGAACGCGATCTGCGTAGGTAGGCACATCGTATAGTTTGCGTTGCATGTATTCCCGTTGTTGTGATTGTAAAGCAATGATATTCAAAGTCGATGCGGGACAGTGGCAGAGGTAATGTTCGACACTCCACACCTCTTTGTCAGCCAATGCATATGACGCTCAAGAGCGAAGAAGGTTGAGACATCTCAGCCAGAGGGCTTCTTTAGTTCAACTGCTACTTTCGAAGAGTTATTACACTGTAGATGATATCGCAGCATCAGACATCGCAGTATTTTTCTATAGAGAATAAGAATACCGAGACTAGCCAAGTAAGAAAGTTGTTCTAAAATCGGAAAAGTTTGTATGCAGTTTATCGAAGTTTACAGGATTAGCGCCAATTATTAAAAAATAAGATGTCGGAAGTCTGCTAAAAAAACCAATATTTAGGCGATGACTTCCTCATTTGACGTAATCCGTTGTCCATTGATCGATATACAGTCTGTGTCAGAAGAAAAGAACCGGGTTTTTCTTGTAACTTTAAGATATATTTCGTTCTGCTTTTTGCTGCGTAATAGTCCCACTCAAGGGCTACGACGCCAGAGCTAACTCAGGTTAGTGTCGTTCAAAACGCAACCAAACAAAAATGATTGAGAAGTACGCGAAGCGTTTCGAGGCGGCATTTTTATGCACACATTCGAAAGGGCCGAAATTACCTTACGCCGCGGCTGCAAAAGTTTAAAAAAAAAAAGCAAAAAGTTCGTTGTGATATGGAATCAGCGGTATAAAAATGTACAAAAATGGTGTTGACTTTTCCGAGCACGGCTTGAAGCGAGTGACGACAAAAAAGCAGGATAAAGTGATCGTCCAACTTTTTAAGCGGACGCTTCTCAGTCTCCAGCCGCCAACCCCATTAAAAATGTGTGGGGAATTACGAAAACGCATCTTGCGGAAATCTAGTCCACGATTTAAAGCAACTCGTGCGTCAAGTTCACAAAATCTAGTCCTGTTTTTCAACGAGCTACGCAGAAAAGCTGGTTCAAAACATAAATAAGATGCCAGGCTATACTCAA
Organism: Anastrepha obliqua; assembly: GCF_027943255.1. NCBI lineage: Eukaryota > Metazoa > Arthropoda > Insecta > Diptera > Tephritidae > Anastrepha > Anastrepha obliqua. The sequence goes on along the minus strand of NC_072894.1, from coordinate 106,520,315 downwards.
CAGCGATGAAGACTATGCGGCTTATTGAGTAATTGCGACTCGTAGTTTTGTACGTACTTTCATGTAAAAAAATATTAAATATATATCTTTTATACTTCATGAATAATCGTGGTTCCTTTTCTCTGACACAAACTGTAACTCAATTTTTTACAGATATCGGATGAGGAACGATGCTTACTAGAAACTAACCGCTTTCGATACAACGAACGTTGTCTCTTCGATTTTCTAAGGACTTATTGAATGACCCTCGTACAAAACCTTATCATGCTTACTCCAATGCATACCGATTACTCGGATTTATTTTGATGTAAACACCTGTAATTTGTTTTTCTGAACTTGAAATCGATTGAGACATCGCAGACTCGGCAGACGATAAGGACATGGCAGATAATTACGTATATTTTGCCTAGAATAACATGTGACTTATTAATTGTCTATTTTGTTTCATTGTTATATTTTTTCGAAAAATAAAGTAAAAAGATGATATCTCTTTAACAATACTAATTTATTTATTAAATGCCTGTACTGATTAATATTTTAATATTTTTTACAATGAACGTACATTAGATTAGATGATTTCGAGGTTTGCACTTCGACCTCATGGTATTTGGTGCCCTCTACCCATCACAGTACCTCATCCGGACCTAGTTCCCTTTTCTGGCTGCAGTTGGCCGAGATGTCTCAAACTTCTCTAGAAGGGGCATTCGAGTCTCCTGGGATTGGTCGCAGAAATGACAAGACTCAATGGACCAAATCCCGATAATGTACAGATGACTACGCGGTGACCTGTGAGAATACCCGTGAGCATTTCTCAGTTTATCCTTGGGGAGGGTTATGACTTTTTAAAACCTCTTTCGGTTGTACACTCCAAGTAAGGATTTCGCCTGAGATAACCCCATAGTTTGGTGCCAGCTAACCTCCCTCAGCCTTAGCTCTTCAAACCTAAGCTTCTCCTTGATAGTGTGTGCCCCATAACAAGGATGGTCTCGAGTCACAGCCTCTCTCGCCAATCCGTCCGCGGCTTCGTTCCCCGTTTTACCACTGTCTCCTGTGACCCAAATTAGCCGGATGCGATTGTGCCTTCCTAGTAGATTCAATTTCTCGTTACACTCAAGAAGCAGTGAGGACTTAATCTCACAGGATGACAAAGGCTTAAGTGTCGCCTGACTGACTTAATCCGGAAATTTCTGTCTATATTTATCTCTGCACATAGACAAATGGCATACATCTTCGCTTGGGAAACTGTCCATTGGCACAGAAAGTTTATTTCTAGGGCCATATATTCCAGCGCCTATGCCAGGGGTACACTCCTAAAGTTCCCATTCAAATACTGGTCTACTCGAGCATACCTTGTCGTCCAATTTAATTCTGAACTTCTTTTCAAATTTAATGACTTTAGTGGTATCATCTCTGGGTAGCTGGGTGAGTGAGAGTTGCAGCCTTAGCACTTTTAGGTGACATCACTTTTCCTCTCTCGAAGTCTTCCCTAGTAATATTCAGCAGGGTACGCTTGACAGATTGCTGAATACCTATATGCAGTGGTGTCAGCTCAAGCATCACCTCGATCGCAGCTGTAGGGTAGGTCCCACACTGTCGGGAGAGTGACCCTCGATACGCAAGCAACCGCTCCATATGTCACCATTGGTATTATTACCATGATGTACATCCATCGCAGTATTCTTGGGCTACAGCCCCAAGATTTTCGTGCTAGACGCTTGCAAATCACGAGAGCCTTTGTTGCCTTGGACAATGTTGCGTCAGCATGCCTTTTCCAGTGAAACTTGGCATCCAGGATAAGGCCAAGATACTTAACTTCACTGACTAAATCGATAGCAGCCGCTTCCCACGACAGTCGGTTCTACGTAACCGGAAGGACACGGATTTATATCCAGCCAAGGGCTGTCACTTCAGAAGCATTCCTCGTATATGCACGGGAAATTATTAAGATGTTACAACACCAACAACATATCAGCCCCGTCTATGCTGATCTCTTTCATTCCTGGTAAGGTTCTTTTCCTAGTGAAAGGGACGATGGCTGTTTTGGGCGGGTTCATGTCCAGACCTACTCCAGCCCACCATTTTTTTCTCTGGTTTAATCACCGAAAACTCTAATGAAATTGCTCGTAAATTTATCAGAAATGAACGATTTCGGTTCATTCGTTGAAATTCATGGAATCGGAGTGAAATATGAAACTGGAGCTAAGCATCAAAGTGCCGAATGGAAGGCCCCAGACAAGCCACCACTCAAAACATCGCGTTTGGAGAAGTCAAAAATCAAGTAGATGCTCATTTTTTTTACGATTTCAAGGGAATTGTCCACAGGGAGCCCTGAATACCGCGAAGGAGGAAACTGGCGCTTTTTGCATGAGAATGCACCATCTCATAGATCCACTTTTGTGACTGATTTTTGGACTACAAATTGCATTTTAACCATTAATCACTCACCGTATTCACCTGATATGGCTCCCTGCGACTTCTGCCGATTCGGAAAATTGCATTTGACCATGAAAGGAAAACGTTTTGCGTCCCTAGAGGCCAGCCAAAGGGCTTGTACCGACAACCTGAAGGACATTCCGGTCAATGAGCTGAAACACTCTTTCGAAAAGCTTTTAGATCGCTGAAAACAGTGTATCGAGGCCAGAGGGGACAATTTTAAATAAATAAACTCGAAGTTATCGGAACAAAGCTCCAGTCGTTTCTATTTTAGCTCAGTCTTTTTTATTTTGGACTTCACCTTGTATGTAATTTTTTAATATTGTAATAGGAAAATTCTGTATTAGGACTGTCTGTCGAGGAACACATCAAATCCACTAGGAATATATCGGAAAAAAAATTGACCCGCCCTAATGTGCACATATACATATATCCATTCTTAAAATTAATGCCAACAATTCCGAAACTGCAAAAATACAATAAAAATATTGTGGCTTTTTGAATGCTCGGATTTCAGTGTTCGCTACTGTATTTTGTATAGACAACATACATACTTGTGTGTATGTATGTATATATGCCATCATAGTTGCTAAAATACAGTCAATGCATAATGAAAAACATCGAACATTCCAGATGTTATTGTAGCTTAATCTGCTTTATTTTTCGAATTGTATACTTATTTATATAAATTAAAAACAATTATATTTTATTTACTATAGTCATATTTTACGCTAAGATTCCATAAATCGATCAAACGCTTCTTACTTGAAGCTACATAAATGCCAGCAAATCACTTAATCTCGGCAAGAAGACATCGGGTATTAGTTTCTTGTCCTCAGGACTATGCGATTTTTGCCACATATCCACATCTTTCAACTGATGTACACCGGTACCGACGAGCATAGTCTGGAAACCACATTTGTGACCCAGCAGTATGTCACTGCTGCAACTAAATGCGAGAGAAAGTAGGTTAGCAAAATCAAAAAAAATCTCACCTCTGCTCACATCACAACCCACCAATCGCCTATGATGAGTGTACGCGCCGGTTCTATGCGCCCATCTTCTATCAACCACTCACAAATACTCCTATTCGGCTTGCCAATCACAATGGGATCTCGCCCCGAAAATGTCTGCACAGTACGCACAATGCTGCCGGCATCGGGTATCACCATACCAGGCATAGGGAAGCGTTCATCTGTATTTGTGGCAATGAACAAACACTTTGGATCATCCAAATACACTGCAGCTTTAATCATTTTACAAAAACTAAAGTGCACATCAAAACCAACAACCACAGCACCAATATCAGGATCTTTACGAAAACCAGATGCCAAGTATTCGCCCAGTCTACTGGGCATCACATCTGGACCCACGCCAGTATGCTTGATGCCTACAGCGTCCAGCTCTGAGGCTAAGCCTGCAGCGCCGATCACGTAAACTTTTCGCTGGAAATTGCGCGCTTTCAGATAGGCGGCTGTCGAATGTGCCGAAGAGATAATTTGTTCGGTGGTGATATCGAAGCCCATGCTGCGCGATCTCTCGAGCAACTGTTGACGTGTTTTCGTTGAATTGTTGGTGCAAAGAAAAATATTTTTGCCCAACGCTTTGAGGTGACGCATAGTGTCCACAGCGCCGTCGATCACCTTGTCGCTCAGCCAAATGACGCCTGAAGGGAGAAAAGTTAAAAAAATAAAATAATTCATGACATGGAGTTAAAACTGGGTAAAAATACATTTCCTGATGTCTCTGGTAGTGTGTATTATATAAAGTGTGGCAGCTAATATTTATAAAGATTTCCCTATTTTCATTTACGATTTTAATCCATTATGGCTCTAGATGCTGAATTTTTATGGTTTTTTCAACATCTTTATGAAAAAAAATAAAAAGAAAAAAATGATGCTGAATGGTTACGGTTTTTATCCATATCTTTATGAAAAATAAAAAAAAAAAAACAAAAGCTTTACATATCGGCTGTTTTCATTTTAACTTTTAGTTCCCAGTTAGTTCGATACCGAAAAAAAGAAATTAATATGAAAAAATTATAGTTTTTATTATTTTTTATATTTTTATTATTTTTTATATTTTTATTATTCTTTTATATTTTTTAATTTTTTATATTTAAAAGGTTATTTGTTTATTGCGATAAAGTGATAATAAAGGAGCAGGCAAATGGGTATTCATTCTAAACTTGGAGACAATACTCGCATTGCCGCGTTCCCACGACAGTCTGTTCTACGTAATCGGAACCACCCGGATTTATATCCGGCCAAGGACTGCTACTTCAACAGCATTCCCTGTATATGTGTGAGGAATGTTTATGCTGCTAGAAAAACAACAACATTTGTGCTCAGTAAGGTTTGGCAAGTCGTCATGAATCTTTTAATCTCAGAACGAGGCGTTGTTCTGGAATTGTGAAAATTTACTTTGAAAAATAAATCTATTCACGAAGTTCATAGAGTGAGGTGTTGAAGAAAACGCCGAAATGTCGACTTGTTGTTGTTGTTATTTTAACATACTAAAGCCTGTCAGTGGAGTGTAAATCACCGGTCGTCTTCGTCTAACTCATCTAAAGGTAGGCCCAGGAAACTTGCTAATTCGACAGGTTGGGTCGACTTGCCGTCATTCTCAACTTTCCTGACCTTTGTCCTTCGACTACGTGGAAAATTTTACGTAAGGATCTTGGCTTACGTGCCCATAAAATACGACACGAGCAAGAATTAAAGCCAAATGACCCTCGTTCGCATTTCTGCTAATTGAGCTCATTTAGATTTATGGGAAAAAGTAGTCAAAAATTGGGCTAATGAAATGAACCATAACTCGTAGCCGTGACGAATATATGTATACTGGATTAATATTCAAAACCAATGAATATAATCTACTAAATTACAATAAAAAAATCATTGCAACATATTATTATTTATTTTGTATTAATATTTTGAGTAACTAATTTTGCTTAAAAATTTTGTTCGAAAGCTAAATAGGTAATGTTTTTAAATCTTTTTTATTTTTTTTTTTGTTTTATTTTTTTTTTGTTTTATTTTTTTTTTGTTTTATTTTTTTTCATATTTCCAACTTGTATTACCATTTTAAGTTCTCAAGCTCTTAAACAACACCCGCTATTTAAAAAGCAATGTGGAGCATTTTTTCTTTTTTTTTATATTCATTTTTTTAGTAACCCTTTTGCTTTAAAATTTTGTTCAAAATCTGAATAGGTACTGTTTTCAAATCTTTTTTTTTAATTTTTAATTTTCAATTTTTTTTTTATTTTAAATTTCAAAAAAACAAGTCATGGCAACATATTTCCGATTTGTATTACTATTTTAAGTTCTCAAGCTCTTAAACAACACCCGCTATTTAAAAAGCAGTCTAGAGCATTTTTTTTCTTTGTATTAATTTTTTGAGTAACTCATTTTGCTTAAAAATTTTGTTTTAAATCTTTTTTTTAAATTTTTTTTTATTTATTTTAAATTTCAAAAAAACAAACGTTCACTAGCCCGCTTACTTTTTGAAAAATGAAGCAGAGTTTTAAATTTTTTTTTTTTATTTTAAATTAAAAAAATAAAATAAAAAAACATTCAGATATGATAATATGACTGTACTGTATAACTGCCAGCCAGCGTACTGAAAATGAAATCTACCAAATTACAATAAAAAAAGTTATTGCAACATATCTCCGATTTGTGTTTTTTTAAGCTCTCCAGCTCTTAAAAAACACCCGCTATTTAAAAAGCAGTGTAGAGCATTTTTTATTTTGTGTTAATTTTTTGAGTAACTCATTTTGCTTGAAAATTTTGTTCAAATGCTGAATAGGTACTGTTTTTAAATCTTTTTTTTAATTTTTTTTTTATTTTTATTTATTTTTTTATTTATTTTTTATTTTTATTTATTTTTTTTATTTTTTATTTACTTATTTATTTCATTTTAAAATAAAGAAAAAAAATACTCACTAAGCGGGTTAAATATTTTTTGAACACTGAAGTAAAGTGAAAATATAACTGTATAACTGCCAGCCAGCGTACTGAAAATGAAATCTACCAAATTGCAATAAAAAAAGCTATTGCAACATATTTCCGATTTGTATTTTTTTAAGTTCTCAAGCTCTTAAAAAACACCCACTATTTAAAAAGCAGTGTAAAGCATTTTTTTATTTTGTGTTAATTTTTTGAGTAACTCATTTTGCTTGAAAATTTTGTTCAAATGCTGAATAGGTACTGCTTTTAAATCTTTTTTTTTAATTTTTTTTTATTTTTATTTATTTTTTAATTTTTTTTTTTATTTTTATTTATTTTTTTATTTATTTTTTATTTTTATTTATTTTTTTTATTTTTTATTTTTTATTTTATTTTTTATTTACTTATTTATTTCATTTTAAAGTAAAGAAAAAAAAATACTCACTAAGCGGGTTAAATATTTTTTGAAAACTGAAGTAAAGTGAAAATATAACTGTATAACTGCCAGCCAGCGTACTGAAAATGAAATCTACCAAATTGCAATAAAAAAAGTTATTGCAACATATCTCCGATTTGTATTTTTTTAAGCTCTCAAGCGCTTAAAAACCACCCGCTATTTAAAAAGCAGTGTAAAGCATTTTTTTATTTTGTGTTAATTTTTTGAGTAACTCATTTTGCTTGAAAATTTTGTTCAAATGCTGAATAGGTACTGCTTTTAAATTTTTTTATTTTTTTTTTTTTTTATTTGCTTATTTATTTCATTTTAAAGTAAAGAAAAAAAATACTCACTAAGCGGGTTAAATATTTTTTGAAAACTGAAGTAAAGTGAAAATATAACTGTATGCAGTGTACTGCACGTACCATCGCAATCACTGATAATCGTGTCAAAGCTGTCCAACCATTTTCTGACTGTTTCCGGTGGCTCCGCGAGGAGGTTTCTACAAATACCTTTGGGCATATTTTCAATCAGTTGCCGGTCGACTGGTCTGCCAATGCACTTATGCCAATAATAACTGTTTTCGTTATAGGTATGTTTCACATTCACTGTTTTATTCCCTTCCAACGCTGCATTTGTTGTGACGGCCATCTTCGTCTACGTCTCAAACTAATCTGAACCTATGAAATTTGCTGGGGAGTTAATTTATATATGTTTACAGTCTGGTTTTGTAATGCCCTTTTCACCCTTTTCGATCCGATTGGCGATAAACGGATTCTGTATCACCCGGAAAAATACCCTTTTTTTTATTTGTACCTGTTTGTTATTTTACAAAATAGTTTTTTACAAAATTTTTATTTGTTTATTTATTTTTTGTTTTGTTTTTGTAGTTGATCTTCCATAACACTATTTGTACAAAAGAATGTTGTGGGACGACAGCAATGTAAAACATCAATTTACAATACAGTTACGTTGGTATGCGTGTAAATATATTAAAGTTTTTAAGTATACAAATTTATTATGATTAGTAATATAATTTAGAAAAAGTAAGCTAAGTTGATTACGAAACCAAAAGTAAAAGTAAAATTAAATATTTGATGTAATTTTGTGTGCTTCAGCTTTATATATATATATTTTTTTTTTTTTTGTTATCCCTGTTCTGCCTAGAACTAACACTACATAAATGACAGCAAATCACCCAATTTCGGTAGAAACACATCGGGTATGAGCTTCTTTTGTTCAGGATCATCCGAATTCTTCCACGCTTCGACATCGTTCAACTTGTGTATACCAGTGCCGACAAGCAGCGTTTGGAAACCACAATTATAGCCCAAAAGTATATCAGTGTTGCAACTACAATAGAAAAAATAAATCATGAGCTACTAGCAAAAACAAAGGCGCTTTACTTAAACAACTACTCACCGATCACCAATCATTAGGGTGCGTGCTGGGTCGATGGTACCCTCATTTATCAACCATTCACAAATGCTCGGGTTTGGCTTGCCAATCACGAAGGGCTCACGTTCGGCACATGTCTGCACTGCGCGCACAAAACTGCCCGAACCGGGTATCACCATACCAGGCATAGGAAAACGTTCATCCGTATTTGTAGCAATGAACAGACATTCAGGATTATCGAGATATGAAGCGGCTTTGATCATTTTACAGAAACTGAAATGTTCATCGAAGCCCACAACCACAGCACCAATCTCGGGATCCTTACGAAAGCTTGTCGCCAGATAATCGGCCAGTGTGCTTGTCATTACATCGGGCCCGATTTCACTATGCTTGATACCCACAGCGTCAAGTTCGCCTGTTATGCCGCCAGCGCCTATCACATAAACTTTTTTTTGGAAATTGCGCGCTTTCAGGTATGCGGCCGTTGAATGCGCAGAGGAGATCATTCCTTCGGCGGTGATATCAAAACCCATGCTATGTGATTTCTCGAGCAATTGTTGGCGAGTTTTCGTTGAGTTGTTGGTGCAAAAGAAAATCTTTTTGCCAATCGTTTTGAAGCGATTCATTGCATCGACGGCGCCTTCTATGACATTGCTGTATACCCAGAGGACACCTAGGAGTGGGTAGGAAGTGCATACATATATGAGTATAATAAAACATGAAAATAGTACATGAAACACATAATAATTGGGAAAATGTATGGGCAGCATCGCAATTGCTAAAATTGTTAAATTTTCTATTGAAATTGTCTATGCGCGAAAGTGAGACGTAGTGGCTTAGGAGAGTATGAGATCTAAATATATATAAAAACATTGCAAATTTAGGAAAGAAGATATTTTACAAGTACAATAATTTGCAGAAAGAAAAGTTGGAGAGACTGATTGACCGCAGAACGGAAAGTCACCAACTACTTAGATTCCTGTAGTGGTTTTTTTTTGTCATACGTAATTATATTCAACATAAAAATAAGGTGCGTTTCATAATCATAAGACACCTTTGGTATACTACATTTTTTGAACTACCATAAGCTCGCTTTTACTTTCCTTAGATTTTATTTGGCTTCATTTTAACAGTTATAGACTTAAGACTTCCATCAATTGTTTCTGGTGCGAAAGCTCACTCTATTTTGTAGAACCGTTATCTTGTTCCTTGAATCTGCACTTTTGCTAGTCTTTTCGGCTGATTGTTGTTTTGGATGACTGTAATTATAATTTTATTCAATTTAACCTAAAATGCCGAGGCGTTCAATATTATCACGCTCCTCTTCTGATAAAATTTTGGCCTACAAGGATTCATGCTTGTCCATCAAATTAATTGCAAAAAAAAAAAAACGGGCAGAAGTTGTTGTGTTATCCAGAATTTTTTACGGAGTCCTGAGAATTACAACATTTTGAAGCCCGTTGGAAGAAAATTATCACTAACAAGCCGAGAACAGCGAACAATCATTAGAAAAGTTTCTAACTCGACTAAGTCTTGCGCCAACCTGGCCGCTGTTGTTCAAAATAAGGTTTCTAAAACAACAATTTGGCGCACATTACAGAGGTGCAAGCATTTAAAATTATTAAAAATAAGAAAAGGGCCCATCTTTTGCCTGGGCACGAGCTGGCGCGTCTTCAGTTTGCAGAAAAACACATAGACACCAACTGGGGCACAGTAAGATATTTGGAATATTTTTAATGTTGCCCACTTTCATATTATTTTTTAAAAAGGTTATATTTTCGGATGAAAAAAATGGAACCTTGGTGCACCCGATGGTTTTTTAAATTATTTTCCAAGCGCAACTTCGGTGGAGGTTCTATTATGGTTTGGGGTGCATTTACATCGAAAGCAACTCTTCATAAACAGTTTACATCATCGCGAATGGATAGTGGGGACTACAAAAACGTTTTGGAAAATAGTCTCCTTCCTTTCATTCAGGATAATCGGGAAGTTTTTCAACAAACAACGCCCGAATCCACGTAAACAGGGAAACAAGGCAGTATTTGACCGATTGCTCCATAGAAACTATGGACTGGCCGGCGTGTTCTCCGGATCTAAACCAAATAGAAAACATTTGGGGCATATTAGTCAGAAGAGTTTACGCCAACAATCGCCAATTTGACAACACCAACGAGCTTAAAGCAGCAATTAAGGCAAAATAGGCTTCTCTAGAAGTAAATTTACTTAAGAACTTAGCAGAATCGCTAAAAAAAGTTTATATTGTGTCGCTAAAGCAAATGGTGCTTCCATAGAATACGAAAATATTCTAGACGACATAAAAGAAATTCGAAAAAAGAAGACTTTTGTTAAACGATCACTTTAATTAAACAGTGTCTTATCATTTTGAAACGCCTAGAAATACGTTTTTGATAAACATTTTCTTGATGTATTAAAAAAAGTTCTAAATTCTGTAATAAAATAGATAACTTTTGTTACTTTAATCGATGTGCAAAATTTTTTTTAGGGGGGAGATACATGTAAAATGTTGAAAAAAAAAAAATTTTTTTTTCCCCATAATATGTTAGTATAGACCTTTCAGAATATGTTACCAAATTTTTAGAACATAATATTCAGTATTTCTCATATTATAGAGCGTAAACCGTGACAACTCTATTCTTTGCCTTCGAGCTCTGGGACTTTTTAGTCACGTTTTTCTCAAAACTATATTTCTCGGATTGGCGTACACGATAACTCGAAAAGTTATTGACCGATCTTCCTGAAATTTTGCCCACATCTTTCTAATGATATTACTTTCTATGTGAACCTACAAGTTTCCAAAAAATTTTTGAGAAAATAATTTTTTTAGAGCAAAACAACATGAAAAATTAGGGCCAAAATTCATTTTATTTTTTTTAAGCATTGTATTTCGTGAATTTTAAATTTTTTTTAATTTTTTTAGGTTCACCGACAAATTATGACATTAATAAACACAAAAATGTTTGTTTTTTGGTTTTCAGATCACTAGAAACGATGCTAGAATGCCCGCCGATTAAAAAGCCTCGCTCCGCCCTTCACAGGAAGAATTTCACGTATACTCGCCATTTTAAATTATTATATCATTGTGGATAGCAAGCTATCTTTTAGTAAACACATAGATAAGATCACGCTTCAAGCCAATAAAGTTCTGGGTTTCATAACAAGGACCAGCAAAGATTTCACCAATCGGCACACGCTGATATCTCTCTTCAACACTCTCGTACGACCGATCCTGGAATACGGATCTGTCATATGGTCTCCATATACAGATTACCAGATCAAACGCATCGAGTCAGTCCAAAGGAAGTTCTGCAGGACTTTAGCACACCGGTATAAGCCTCAAGGCTGCACCTCAACTGATGACATCTACATTCATTACGGAATCGAGGAACTGCAAAGACGTCGACAGGTGACAGACTTAGTTTTCTTTTACAAAGTACTCAATGGCCTGATAGATGCTCCAGACGCAGCAGCCTGCTTTGAATTTGCGCCGGCTAACCTACATCTGAGGCGTCGTCGCCTATTAAAAACTGTCAAGTCAAGCAAAAATTACGTAATTGGTGGCCCACATAATCGTATTGCGAATCTAGTCAATACACTCAATAATGACGTGGAATTCTATGGCGGATCCATTGGTGCATTTGTTGCAGCTGTTAAACGGCACCTAACATAATTTGTTTGCTCAATTTATTAACATATTAGTCTTACTGTTATCTCAAACTAATAAATACCCCCTCTATATTATTATATTATTATAAATTATTCCCTTTTTTGAATAAATTAAATCTATGTAGTATATTGCCGTTTGGCGTTTGTATAATTAAATAAATAAAATAAATAATCAAAACATTTTTTTTGTATTATTTTAATATTTAATATTTAAAAACATATAATGACTCTTTAATAAAAAAAATAAATCACAAACATCAAGAAAAATTTAAGCATTTACATGTATCTCCCCCCTTAACTATGAAATCTATAAATTAAAATTCTTTGAAAAATTAGAGGTGTCTTAAGATTTTGAAACGCACCTTAGTACACGCAAGAAGTCGTGGGTCGAGATGTATGGAGGTGCCTATCAAGGCTTGAACCATCAGTGTAATCTTACAATCTTACAGACTGCTCACTGGAATCGAATAGTGCCCGCTCAAAAGCGAACAATCTGATCTTGTTATCAATACGGCAAATCTAAGTTCTAATTGGCACATCGATGCAGCGGCTGCTGCCAATACTGCCTTGATACACATTTTGAGTATTCACAATCATATAATAATATTGGTCCATATATGGAGGAGCGTTATAGTACGATGGAATACATGAAAACTGGGAGAGGTACTAAATTCTGGTTTTCAAAATTCTTTTGGATGAAAATTCTGTAAAAATCAAAAAAAAAATTCTGTCCAGCCTAAATTCTTTTGGTTCAATATTCTGTATTTAAAATTCTGTATGATCAAAATGATGGAGAACTGAAATTCTGTATATTAAAATACTAGAATCAAAATTATTTTCGATCAAAATGCTGTAAAAATATAACCAATTAAGCAGATAACCTGATCAGCACGCTTACCTGAATAGGTGCACGCTCTTAAAAGTTAACAGCGCTCACATTTATTTTATGAAAAATAGGATTCTGATTTAATAGAAACGTCCATTAAAGAAAAATTCATTCAAAACAAAAGTTATTACATTATAATGGCGAAACAATTAATAGGACTATCGATAAGTTCGTGCGGTTTTACAACAGATGGCGTAACTTGATTATTATTCCATCGATCCACATTTCCAAACATTCATTGGAGAGCTACTGTCGTAAGGCACAAACGTCAGTATAAGTTTTTTATTTGAAGCGTAAACAACAATATTTTTACCACACTTGAAAATGTCGAATTCGTGCCAAATAATGTGTTTTTGCGGGGAATTCTTCTTCATTATTTTAATATGAAGAAAAAAGCAGCCGAAAGTCATCGTATCTTGGTGGAAGTTTATGGTGAGCATGCTCTAGCTGAGCGAACGTGCCAGAAGTGGTTTGCACGCTTTAAAAGTGGTGATTTTGGCTTGGAAGACGAAGAACGCGAGGGTGCGCCGCCAAAGTTCATGGATACCGAATTGGAGGAATTGCTCGATCAAGATCCGGCTCAAACGCAAGAAGAGGTTGCAAAAACTTTGGGAGTTGATCAATCAACCATTTCCAAACGTTTAAAAGCCATGGGAATGATCCGAAAGGTAGGCCATTGGGTGCCGTATGAATTGAAGCCAAGAGACGTTGAACGCCGTTTTATGGCATGCGAACAACTGCTTCAACGGCACAAAAGAAAGGGTTTTTTGCATCGAATTGTGACTGGCGATGAAAAGTGGGTCCATTACGACAATCCAAAACGTCGGGCAACGTATGGATACCCTGTCCATGCTTCAACATCGACGTCGGCGCAGAATATTCATGGTCTGAAGGTTATGCTGTGTATCTGGTGGGACCAGCTGGGTGTTGTGTATTATGAGCTACTGAAACCGAATGAAACGATTACGGGGGATGTCTACCGACGACAATTGATGCGTTTGAGCCGAGCACTGCGAGAAAAACGGCCGCAATACGCCGATAGACACGACAAAGTTATTTTGCAACATGACAATGCTCGGCCACATGTTGCACAAGTGGTCAAAACATACTTAGAAACGCTCAAATGGGATGTCCTACCCCACCCGCCGTATAGTCCAGACCTTGCGCCATCCGATTACTATCTCTTCCGATCGATGCAACATGGCCTGGCTGACCAGCACTTCCGTAATTACGATGAAGTCAAAAAATGGATCGATTCGTGGATTGCGGCAAAACCGACCGAATTTTTCACAAAGGGAATCCGTGAATTGCCAGAAAGATGGGAAAAAGTAGTAGTAAGCGATGGACAATACTTTGAATATTAAATTTGTAACCATTTTACGTCAATAAAGTTTCAAATTTCGAAAAAAACCGCACGAACTTAATCATAGTCCTATTATTATATTATTAAATTTTTAGCAATTCGCTGTAGAAAAGAAACATGACTTAATATAAGCCTTTTTTTTTGTTATTCCTTTAATTCTGTTGTTTGCTTTTACAGCCTTCTTCGTTTGACTAATTTTGTGACCATTTTGAATTTTAGCTAGTTGTGCTTTCGCACAAACCAGCTCGCCTTTTAGATCATTAATTAGTTTGTACAACCCTGAGTTTCGTTTCCCCACAATAACTTTTAGCCGATGATGCCAAGCCTCAATACTGTTTTGCGTTCTGGGGAAAGCGATATTGGACTCATCGTGCACTGACCAAAAGTTTGGTGGGTATTTTGGCTGGGAGTTGTCGCGAGCTATGTAATCTCTTTCAAACCACGAGCAAAACTGTTTTGTATTATCGTCTTTAAGAGTACTATAAAATTGATTATAGTACTCAGAGACTTCGTCGTGAGGCAAAAAAACCAGAGCTTTTAATATTCTAATATGTAAGGAAAAATATGAATCATTTCCATATTTCTGTACCAATCTGCAAACAAAAAAAATTAAATATTCAGTACTTTATGGTAGTTGGGATGAAATTGTTCAGTATATCAATATATTACACAATATACCTTTCTTTTTGTATTTTACGCTAAATTATTTGACTAAAATGAAAGAAGCTTCCTTGCAATCTCGTATCGGGAAAATATTTTTTGGCAGCCGATATAATACCTATCTCAAAGTCACTAAGGATTCGTTTTGGATTTAATTGTATGCCATATCCTCGAGCAAATTCAATGAGCTCAATGAAAAACGTCTCATAGCTGGTACGTGATATTCTGCTCATAATGCAGAATACGAGAGGTATTATTTGCCCTTCAAAAAAAAAACGTACAATGAAAGAATGGGAATTGATTAAAACAGTTAGGTATTTGAACGAAGTATACAGAAAATATTGCAATTATTCCACAATATTTTTTAGCACGGCTGCTCGAATTTCATTCACATTGTTTCTGAAGCTATAAATACATACAAACATATGTAGGGGAGGGGGCCCAGTTGTGACGCGGGTTTTGAAAAAAATTAAAATTTTTTCCTCAGTTCCGCAAATTGAAAAATGAAGAAGTTTAACATTTAACTATTAACCAAACGCAACTTTTCTCCAAAGAAAGTATGTTTATTTGAGTTACTCAAAAAATTTTGGAACAAATTTTTTCAGGATAAATTTTAGGAAAAAAAAAAAGTGGCCCAGTTGTGACGCACCTCAAGAAATTTACTGGAAATGAGAAAATATGAAAGGAATGTCACACCAATTGTTGTGTTTTAATGATTTATTTATTTTGAAGGCTTTCAATGGCAAAAATAATGAAAAATACAAAAGAAAATGACCTTCAATGGCCATAAATGACAACGATTTTTATTCATCAACGTCATCTATATTAAATATTCCTAGTCGTCGTCCACGTCACTTTCGCAGTGTTTGCAAGTGAAATAACTTGCCTGCATGTTGGCGCACTTCAAATGAACTGGACGCTTGCATACGTTGCAACTGATCGAGTTGGCAGCGGTCAATTTCAGCGGCAACAGCTTTAAGCAAATGATGATATGATCGTAGTGCAAAAAAAAGGTGCGTCATAACTGGGCCACCCGCTGAGTCACAACCGGGTCACGATGCTATTTTGTGTATGACAAGCAAGTTTTTTATAGACACCACATAATCACATAAATCCATATAGAATCACAAAATATACGGCAAATACAATATTTTGATGCATTACACTCGCCTTTTCACTGTTAATTTCACAAAATTTTGGTACTTTGAAAAAAATCAAAATAACTTTTTCGCACGATTTTCAACACGATGTTTGGTGCGTGTATACACAATGCGACTACTAACGTTGGTGTCTGCACAAAAACTGCTGAACGTCAAACGAACATGATTGGCAGGGCTCAAACTGTCATTTTCATACCGCATGTCAAAAATATTTAGCTGCGTCACAACTGGGCCTGCGTCACAACTGGGCCCCCTCCCCTACATTTGCTTTATGTAAATCTGTTTTGATAATATAGGAAACCCTATGGGTCAAGACAAGTCATGTATTGGCAGTATTTTGTTTTGCAAAACTCTATATTGAAAAATCGGAAGAGCATATGGAAAAATAAAAAAAATGCGCACTTTTTTTTATTTATCCATATGCTCTTCCGATTTTTCAATACAGAATTTTGCAATGCAGAATTTTGACAATACATAATTTTGATTTACAAAATTTAAAATTACAGTGTTCCGCAATACAGAATTTTAACATTACAGAATTTTACATTACAGATTTTTGAATACAGAATATTGAATACAGAATTTTAAATACAGAATTTTCAACCAAAATCATATTGTACCCAACCCATGAAAACTTTCAAGCCATTTTTCTGATTTTTTTTTTTTTTGCCATTCAGCTCGTTATACATACATATGTTTGTACATATGTATTTGCAGCCATGACATTGCCATTGCTCCATAAATTATACCTTGACCACTTATTCACATATTGCATTGTAGATTCATTTTTTCCATTACAATTTGCTGTTGGTATGTTTGTATACCCAGTCCCTAACGCGTGTACGAACAAAGCTATTGGACGTCATCAAAGCGCACGCGAAATTTTTCCCACCAAAGACACAACACCATAGCATGAAAAGTGTGGGATACGGTACTAAATATTACGAATTACGCAATGTTACCTCACTATTTGGGAGAACATAAAGAAAACTCACGATCTACATATGTACGTACAACACTTTTTTTTGCTAAATGAAAATTGAAAAAAGAAAAAAAACGAAAGTGACCTTTAAGGTCAAAACGTGTGATGCACACTTCTTTCTTTGCCCTTTTACATTTTCTATTCGTTTGCTGCACTTACCATCGCAATCGGTGATGACCGCGTCGAAACCGTTCAACCATTCCTTAACCTTCTCCGGCGGTTGCTCTAACAGATTCGTACACGTTTGTTTATACATATTTATATTGTTCCGTCTAAGGATGTCACTACCGACTTTGTTGCCCGTTTTGTTAATATAAATGACAGTGTTCTGGTGTTTGAGTTACTGCATACGCTCCAGACGTTTTTGTCAACTCACTGTTTGTTTTATCGAAAGTTGCAAAATATGCCGTGTTGACTGTGTTACTAACTGCCAATACTGCCAATACTGCCAAGCCTGCTGCCAACACTTTCGACTCTTCAACCAATTCTGCCGCAAAACGTTTCTATAGCAAGACAAAACTTTTTATAATACTTTTTTATTTAAAAAAAGTCATATAAAATCCCATTTTATTTTGCTCTTTTGCCCTTCACGATCATGTTTGCAAAAGCAAACACCACACCAATAACAAATGCCAGAGAACACAGCGTCAAATGCGATGCCGTGCTTTTCAGTTTCCAAACTTTCGATGAGTCAAGCGAATGGTCGGGCAATCAGCCTTTAGTGACTCTCTCACGCGTGCTCCATACAACACTGATATACCAACGTACACATATGTATGTACATATAAAATGTATGAATATGAAAAGACAATGACCCTCCCCCTTGGCTAATTCACCAACACGTGCGTCGCACTGGTAGTCACTTATTGATTTTCAACCATTGGGTCACCTCGCCGGCAACACCATTTCTACAGCGCACGACTATTCTTTTTTCTCACTCCAAAACCATTTTTGTTAACCTCTGTATTCTCCGGTTTGACTATTGGCTTTTTTGCGATGCACACAATCGAATTTCATAAAACAACTTACGCCTCCTCAGCTTTGATGCGCCCTTCAATTGGGGTACGTTTCCTTTAATTTTCTATCGTCCGTCTGTATTGTGGTAACCGCGTTTTCAGCTTTTCCACTTGCCTTTATACGATGCCGATATTCGGTGTACATGCGCTGAAAGTCGCTTGAATTGACAACTCGCTACATTTTATTTTTGTTGTTTTGTTTTTTAATTCAATGTAATACCAAATCAGCTAGATGCATAAAATTTCATGGCTTTCTGTTCGTACTTATTATTATGTATTCCTTTTCCACCGCTCTTATTGTACTTGTAACAGCTGATTTATGTTTTCGCCTTGCACAGCGGTTACATTGGAAAAGAGAGGCAGTGAGCAACGAGAGCATGACATCAAGAGACGATATGTTTGCAGGTTAATTACAACTTTAAAGCAAAGTACCTATTTTAATTTTTTAATTGACTACAAAATCGCATCTATCTCTTATATGCATATATTTAGCAGCTTTATTTCCAAATTTCCTCATATCCAATGTTGTGTATCCATTCAACACTGCACGCTCTTAAAAGTTAACAGCGCTCTCTTCTCTTCACAACTTTTCAATGACATTGCGCCTTATTTGATTGATAAGTTCGTTTTCGCAATTACCTTTTCAATCGCTTTTCTTTTCACTATTCTGTAATTGTAGTATGCGAAAATAAAATTGTCAAACTAGCCATGCATATGGTAAATATAATCGGTAATCGATAAAAGTGAACTATTTACATATATTATAATGTACCACTGTTTATAAGTTTTTTGTTTCTTACACCTTTAGCTGTCTGTTGTCAATTGCCTCTACATCAATGCAGGAATTAACTCAAATCAGCCAATGCGGAGGTGTGTGCGTATGGCACAAATTAATTGATTACTTATACGAATTCTGCAATTCCAGCACATCACACAACATGCGTGTGTATGCCTATGTCCGTCAATAGCTTTTCGAAGTAAGGGTTGTGTTTATGTCAATGAGCGAAGTTAATTGTTTTGGAGCGCAAAGCGTTGGACAAACACTTAGTTATGACCAACCAAAAGTGCAGTCTGCAGATGTATTTTGTGATTTGCAACATTTTGGTCACATATATTTCGACGGGGTTTCCGGATAACTGTTGGCTTGCGATACGCGCACGTCTCAATGGCAGCGCGGAAGCTATTGGGTGTCTTCATTATCGGCATTCATTTTGGTAGCACCCACCTTTGCCGTTTTCCAAAGATGTTTAACCGCATCTTAAAGATGTTTCCAATTTGTCGTGCAACGAGCTAGCTGGAGTCACAACGCTATTTATCAATATATTTCCAAGCTTGTCGGAGATTTTTCATGCTCGAGGCAGTAAATAAATTTAGATGTGGTACCGAAAAGAAACCAATTTGAAATGTATTTTGAAGATTACAAAAACAAAAATGTGTGTGAATTTTTTACGTTTGCTAGTATTAACGGTAAAATTTTATTAAACTGACTAATAATATTTTATACTAAGATTCATTTAAACAATTCGTAGCGGGTTTGATAAAGTCGTACACGAAAATCAGCGGTAAAGTTACGCTGTGCTTGTTTTAACATAAGGCATTCTGAATGGGCTTAACCGTACATAAAACCGGTCGCTTTGGTAGTGTTGACACATGAGACGCGATTCCACGTTCCCGCGACAGTCGGTTCTACGTAACTGGAACGACCCGGACTCATATCCGGTCAAGGACTGTCACTTCAGCAGCATTTCCCGTATATGCATGGGTTGTTGTTGTTGTTGTAGCAGCATAAACATTTATCTATTTATTAATGCTGCTACAACAACAACAACCCGATTCCGCGCTAATGAAAGGAGTACTTACCGTTACATACAGAGAACTTTAATGTTCTCTGTTACATAGCCATAGAAAACAAAGAAGTATTGCACTTAAAATTAATTTTCATTTTGTTTTCACAATTTCCATTTCTTGCTAAAAAAGAATTAGCTGATTTTAAATCGTTTTTTTTTTTAATAACTTCATATGTTTAATTTTTTATTACGATCTTTTCGTCATTAATGTTACTTTCATACATTTCGTCTTAGATTTTTATAAATGTTAAATTAATATTACAATATTTTTTTTTTTAATAATCACTATTTAAAAGAAAAACGTCTCTTTAAACTAAACTAAAATAAACTAATGGTAATTTTTTATTAAGATGATTTGTAAATATTTATATACATATACATATGTATATATGTAAATATCTTTTGAATTTCGACTGTCAAACTTTGACCCACTACTACTGCTGTGCAGCGTTCTTGACACAATGGTATTTATTGCTTAGGCAATTTTGTTTTCGAACTTAAGACTCAAACGATTTTACAAAATAAAAATAAAAATAAAACAGTCGGCTGCAGCAATTCATCTATTCCACGGATGCGCAATTTCGCTTGAGAAAATTGAAACCAATACAAAGATTGGGTAAAATTTATATTCTTCCCATGCTGCGCATACTTTTGTCACTTTAACAATCATTTTTAAATATATCTTCGTTGTGGTCCAAATCTCGCTATATCTAACTAGAGTTGATGGCAACTCTAAAAATTGCTTAAACTGAATAAAACAAATTTATACACCTTTCAATTGGATTTACACAAGAACCTTAAGTATTGTTAGACGTATGTAAAGCGCTTTCTGCGTGTACAAATCTAAATGTAGGGAATTTGAGCTTTTCATTGCAATTATAATTTCAAATCCGTGTCGCCTTAAATTGCACATCCATACAATTAACTCTACTCACTAAGCATCTGCAGTACCTAATGACATTTAAAATAGACAAAATTGTTTACTATTTGTTTTTGTTTTTTTCTTGATTATAATAAGTTATTTAATTTGCAAAGGATGTATTGAAAATAACATTCATTTAAAATTAAACTAAACGTTAAGTTACAAATATTAAATCTAAATAAGAAAATTGCAATTTGCAAAATAAAAATTTGCCGAGTTTTTTTTTTGTTTATGTTTTAGTTTGCTAAGTGTGAGGATACAAAATGTGTTTTTGTGTTTTATCTTGCTAACTTAAGTTTCAGCGCTGCTCATGTACTTAGCATTCCTTTTGATTCGCTTTTTCACTTTCTTACTGCCGCTACAAAATTGTTCCTAACCTACAGCATTAATTGCTGTGATATCGTGCCCATGTCACTTAGCATTGGCGTTGGTGCCATTTGTTGTTGCTGCGCTGGTTGTTGCATCGTTGCAACAGCGCCGGGCAATACATTTACACCACTACCCACTGTACCCGCACTACCACTGCTGCCTCCCATTGCTGGTAAACCGCCCAATGAAACGGTACCCACACCCCCTCCACTCACACCAACAATTGCACCACCAGTACTACTGCCACCCGCCGCCGATCCAGCTGCTGTGGGCTCTGGACTGTGACTTTTCTTTTTACGTTTCTTTTCTTTTTTCCGCTTCTTGCGCTCTTTATCGTCCTCATGTCGCTTTTGCTTTTTATGTTTGCGCTCGTAGGTTTCGAGTCCAGAGGAATCTAAAACAAGAATAATGTACTTAGCTTATATTATTATATTAATTCCATAGCTCTTTATACCCATGAGCGATGTTTCTTGCGGCACAGCACCATCTTTGTGTTTGTGTTTTTTATGCTTGTTTTTGTGTTTTCGTGCAGGTGTCGTATTCAGCGCACGATACTGTTCAGGTAGCTAAAAAAGAATTTTTCGAAAAATATAAAAACACAATTCTTATACCACATGGAGTAAATGCACAAAAACAACTACTTACAGGTCCAGGATGCAGACGGAAGCCAGCTAATTGTACGGCAGTTAATGGCACCAACTCCTTGCCAACAATCGGCGGTTTTTCAATAACGCTGCGCAGTGTGCTGTTTTCCTGTGATAATTATTCAATGTGAATATAAGAAATGTATTAGCAATTATAGTTATTTGAGGAAAAAATTATGCATACCAGATTGCTTGATGTGTCGTAAATGCCGGGCAAATTGGGAAGAAAAGAAGCTAGTGACTCCTTCACTTTTTTATCTTTAAACTTGGTCAGTGTGTGGTGTAGACCATATTCGGTCATTAAGTCCTTATCACCCGTCAATTCGCCTTTGCCTAAATTGATTAATGTACTCGTTACTTTGTTTGAAATTACACAGGTAACCTCTTACTCACCTGGTGGTTCCTTCATTGAGTAGAAGGGTCCTGTCTGTATTATTGTAGGAGTTTTGCCAAGTGATATTGTAGTCTTTAGTGTACCCGATGAATCTTGTCTTGACACTACTGGTGACCGTCCACCATGTGGTGATGATTTTGGGGAATATGTTGTACTATCCATTTTGCGAAATTGATCGCCTATCATCATGTTACTGTAGTTGTTCATCATGCTGACTTCTATGGAGTAGACGAAACTACCACTTCATCAGGATGAATAAATGTTGGCACCAATATCACCAGCCACTTTGATTTGACCACAAAGTTGCCCACTTGCCAGCAACTAGAGAAATCTGTTTTAGTTCAAATTAAACTACAGATACTTTCGCAACAGTTTTAATCTAAAAATTTTCTTCCGTTACTATTCGCCCTTACTACCACTGTTGTTACTTCGTCTGCTTGGCGTTTGCCAACTTGGGCAATCAACTCTGCTGCGACGGAGTATTTTGGCCGCTATAAAGCGCCTTTCTAAGTGTCTCTTCACACACCTCCCGTATTCAAAACGCTTTGCAATTTGCTTAATCACTATTTGAATGTATTTTAATTAATTTTTGTACGTCTTTTTATGTATAAATAACAAATTTCAATTTTGCGAAAAACACACAGAAGATTTCGATTTTATCGCCATCTTGAGACTGACCAGAAAACCAATGCGAATGTCAAACTAAAATTCAACTTGTCAAAAGTGGCATACAATGGAAATATTGCGGAAAAGATAAAAGATCGTATAAAAGAGAGACAGAAAAAGTTAAAAGGAAATGAAAAGGTGCTTAACGCAGCTAAAGTACTTTCGTTATATTTCATTAAGGGTATTCTCTAAATGTTGGTAGATGCGCTAAAATTTTGAAGAATTGTTTATTTTATTTACAGGAGAACCAACAATAAATAGTTGATACGCTGAGATAATAAGTACTGGCTGCTAAGGCACTCGGCTTAAATTTTGAAGAATTATTATTCAATATTACATTTCACTTCATGAGTAATATTCAATCATTCCATACTCTCAACTGTATGTATGTATGTTATTTATGTAATATTCAGAGATTTCAGATTTCTCATATTTTCGTGGCATAACACATTTTGCATTACTTTCGATATTTAAAAACACCAGCCAGCCACATTTATTCCCCTTTAGGTACACAACGGAACCATTTTGTGTGGTTTAAGTGGCATCGTTGTCTCTATGTGCGGCTGCCAAACCTAACCTAAGTACAATATTGGCTGATTTACAAAATATATTTTGATTTTATCAAGAAGGAAAGCAAAGGGGGTCAACATTTGGAAAAATGTACTGAATAACAAAAATTTAGGTAATTAGATCAGACTCGATTCTTTATGGGGTTAGACGTAGTCAGAATTTTAAAAAAATTGGATTTTTTTTTTTCATTAATATAATTTGGATTTGGATTTTTTTTTCATTAGTATAATATCTTAAAAATATTGTGTGAATATTTGAAGTGAATACAAATATACAAATACTCTTAGAGCTATTCAACAAATAACAAAGGGCGCTCGGGCGCTCCGATATCGATAGCAAAACTTTAAATGCGTTTTTCTCAAAACTATATTTTTTGAACTGGTGATCATTGTGACTTAAAAACCACTTGGTAGATATTAATAAAATTTACACTGCTTTAAAAAAAAAATTAAAAAACTCGTGCTTGATCGAAGAACTTTTTTTTCAAAAATTTCGAATTTTTTTACACTTATAATTGTCGGTTTTTTTCTCGAAAATCTGAAAAATACTTCCTGATGCCGCTATATTGTTCATTTTGAAAAGAAAATCTTCTCTTGTCCAATTGATTTTAGATGAATACCCAAGGACTTGTGGTGATCACAGCAAAGGACTTCTGAAGAAACGGGCTCCACACAAACAGCGATAACTTTTACAATTATTAATGGTTTTTTTTTTTAATTTTGCTAAATTCAAGTCGAAACATGATGTATTAATGCTATTTTTTTATTTTTGTAAAATAAAACAATTGGTTAGCAAAAAAAAAAAAATTTGAAAATCATCATTTCTCGGGCCTCTGACTACCCCTAACCCCTTATCCGATTTTCATTTTGATCTCATGGTCTTTTGTACTCTCTACTCATCACAGTACCTCATCCAGACCCAGTTCCCTTGCTAAACTCAGGATAGATCTGGGTTGGTGCCTTTCTTCAGGCTGCAGTTGGCCAAAAGATGTTTCAACCTTCCCGCGTTGTAGCGCTGCATTCCAGGTGAAGGTGCATTGGAGTCTCCTGAGATTGTTCGCAGAAACAACACGAGTCCGTAGACCAAATGCGGATCATGTGTAGATGACTTCGAAGTTTGCAGTGGCCCTGGGGGTCTGTGCGAATGCCCATGAGCATTCTTAGCTTATCCTTGGTGAGAGCTATGAGTTTTTTAACTTGATTGTACCCTCCCAGTAAGAATTTCTCCTGGCATAAACCCATAGTTTGTTGCCAGCGAACCTCCCTCAGTCCTAGCTCTTCACTCCTAAGCTTCTCCTTGGTAGTGTGTTGCCCCATAGCAAGGAATGGCTCGGCTCCTGTTAAATGCGGGGCCGCAGCCTCTCTCACCAATGCGTCCGCAATTTCGTTCCCAGTTATTACCCTGTGTCCTGGGATCCAAATTAGCCAGATAGACCAGTGAGGTTTTAATCTCACAGGACGATAAGGCCATGAGTGCCGCCTGACTGTCGTTCAGAATGGCAGCTCGCTCACTCCTGAAGTGTCTGTCTAAGTTTAACTCTGCACATAGACAGATGGCATACATCTCCGCTTGGAAGATGCTTTGAAAACTCATCGGCACAGACCGCTTGGTGCTGGAGTCGTAAATTGGAGCGCCTATGCCTTCTGGGGTCTTCGAGTCATCTGTGTAACAGTGCAGGCTACACTTCTGGAGTTTCTTTTCAAATGCAGGTCTAGGTCTGTTTATACTCGTATATTGTATTTAGATTGAAATATTTTTGTTGATTTTGAAAAAGGAAGAAAATTTGTAATCGGGTTATGTATTAACAAGGTGCTTTCCTTAAAGGTGGTGACACTATACCGACAGCACTGTTCTGTACGTTTTTTGACAATCAAAACAGCAAAGTATTGAGAAACTAGAAAGCAAATAATGAATTCGGCTTGTTTCATTCTGAGCTGACAGCCACATGGACACGGCGAAAGAAAAAAAAACAACTCAGCTGATTTACCAACACCATCTTTAATAGATTTGCCTTGGTATTTAATAATAGATTGATATATAACAACATCAGCGTGACATATGACAAAGTTTTGACTTTGTATAAACTTAAAGGAATTAAACAAGTTCTTGTAAAAACGTCAAGCTTTCCTTGTGACCCATTGAATTTGGTATAATAAAAGGCTAGCTTAAAGTGGCTCAAAATTTTTATTAATTTTTGATATTGTTTTTTTTTTTTGTTTTGTTGACAAAAACAACACTATCATCCTAATCAAATAGTTTAGTGTGTCTTAACGATCTTCTATGGTTTATTAGATAAAATTCGCTTTCAATATATTGAAAATTTAATGGTCTCTTATGTTGATAATCTAATTTTACTACACTTTTTAATATGAAATATTGTAAATTTGTATTTTAGTTCTGAATTTATATCTTAAATGTCTGTTCTGAATTTTGTTAGACATTAATAAATAAAATAAATTAAAAATAATATAAAAAAATTTGCTTAAAACCAACTTTAGTACCAATTTGCGGTGGGCTTTAGTTTAAATCCGATTCTATGCTAAAAACAAAGCCCTATTTCGACTATGTTTAATATAAACTATTGCTTTTCTTAAACTTCTGTTTTATAAATGCATATAAAACCGCCTTATTTTCGATTATGATTACGCGCGTACGTGTGCAACGAACTGAACGTTTTTATACTCGTTCTTGTCGTTTCTGTCCTTATTTAACATTCACTTTCTGACGTTTTGCTTTGTATATTATTTCTTGACTTTTGCTCGCTGCTAAATCTACCAACTTATCTGCCTATCACCGGAGGAATTTCTCGCTTGTTAGAAGTAGAAATTGGTCTTTAGCCATTTATCAAAAGATAATACATTTTAGAAATCTTTGAAAAATGCAGTGCACACTACGTAATACCATCGCGACAGTTATTAAGGTGAGATAATTAATAATAAAACGGCGAAAAGTGAATGTACAGAGTAGTGAATTGTGCAAACTTAAGTGAATTGGATTATTGGCAATTTTGTGGTTATGCAATTCATCAAAATTAACCTATTGCCGGATTTGAGGTGTAAGCCTGTTTTGCTTAAAAACTGAACAGTTATATTAGAAGTGAAACCATGGATTCTCTTCAATTTCACGTTTTTAATACTCAATTGCTAAAATCTTGAAATAATCAAAAGGCGCTGTACTTGGTCGTTGTCGTTGGCAGCGCAGGCGTGCGAATATCTAAAATGCACACCAACTCTCTTTTGAGTGGATACAATAAAAAAAGAACAAAATATCTGTAACAAACTTGATGGATGCATGAAAGTCTAGTGCAGTTGGCTATTAGTTCAGAAATAAGTTGAGTTAGTTTATATTATCATATGGAATTTACCAACGACTGTCAACTTTGACATTTTGAATCTACTTAATGGTATGATTAAATAATTCGGCTTCTATGTGACGTGATTTTTTGCTGATAAGCGAAATCACGACAGACAGCGAATGTCCCTTAAAAATTTGCATACCCATACGTATGTGTGTATGTATGTATATGCCCAAATGTATATTGTAGTTGTGTCCAAGTTAGTCACTTAATTACAGCGTCGCTAATCGATGTGCAGATATTTGATGATGACCTCGTGATGCTTAGGTTTAATTGTTTTTTGTTATCTCTTACAGACGCCTTTGCGTACGAATGGCGCTATATTGGGCGCGCTAAATGGCCGCTTCTACTCGAGCACGCATGAGGCTGATTTAGTGGTGATCGGTTCTGGCCCAGGCGGTTATGTGGCTGCTATCAAGGCCGCCCAGTTGGGCTTGAAAGTACGTACTGTTATTTTATTTATCAACTTAGCTATTAAATATTACTTTGTTTTTATTTTCATTTTTATTACTCCAGACCGTGAGCGTTGAGAAAAATCCCACTCTGGGTGGTACCTGCCTTAATGTCGGTTGCATTCCCTCGAAAGCATTGTTAAACAATTCGCATTACTATCACTTGGCCCACTCTGGTGATTTGGCCAATCGTGGCATAAATTGTGGCAGTGTTTCTTTGGATTTGGACAAGCTCATGCAGCAAAAAGTGAACGCTGTCAAGGCGCTTACTGGTGGCATTGCGCAATTGTTCAAGAAGAACAAGGTGACTCAGCTGACCGGGCTTGGTAGTATAGTCAATCCAAATGAGGTGCAAGTGACAAAAGATGATGGCAGCATCGAGACTGTAAAAACGCAAAACATTATGATTGCCACTGGCAGTGAAGTTACGCCATTCCCTGGTATTGAGGTGTGTACTGACAAAAAATATCTAATACTCAATCTCCTTGCATACCAACTATTTCCATTAGATCGACGAGGACGTCATCGTTTCAAGCACAGGTGCCCTCTCACTCAAGCAGGTTCCCCAGAAGATGGTGGTCATTGGTGCAGGCGTTATCGGTCTGGAATTGGGCTCTGTATGGTCACGTTTAGGTGCTGAAGTAACTGCTGTGGAATTCATGGATACCATCGGCGGTGCTGGTATTGACACTGAAGTATCAAAGACTTTCCAGAAAGTGCTTGTCAAACAAGGCTTGAAATTCTTGTTGGGCACTAAAGTTATGGCAGCAACACGCAGTGGTAACGAAGTGACTGTCTCCGTTGAAAACGCAAAGTCCGGTGAGAAGCAAGACATATCTTGCGATGCGTTGTTGGTGAGCGTTGGCCGTCGTCCATATACCGAAGGTCTTGGCCTAGACGCGGTCGGTATCGTGAAAGATGACAAGGGACGTATCCCAGTGAATGCCAATTTCCAAACCATTGTACCTAACATTTATGCCATCGGCGATTGCATTCATGGCCCTATGTTGGCACACAAGGCCGAAGATGAGGGCATTATTTGTGTAGAGGGCATTCTTGGTGGTCATGTGCACATCGATTACAATTGTGTGCCCAGTGTAGTGTACACACATCCCGAAGTCGCGTGGGTGGGTAAATCTGAGGAGCAACTGAAGCAAGAAGGCGTCGAATATAAAGTTGGTAAATTCCCATTTTTGGCTAACTCGCGCGCTAAGACCAATAACGAGACAGATGGTTTCGTTAAGGTGTTGGCAGATAAGTCTACCGATCGCGTTTTAGGTACACACATCATTGGACCCGTAAGTTAATATTTTGTTTGTTTGCCATTTAATTTCGTTTAATATTTTATTTTCTCACACAGAATGCCGGTGAACTGATCAACGAAGCTGTGTTGGCGATGGAATATGGTGCTGCTGCTGAAGACGTTGCTCGAGTTTGCCATGCACATCCAGTAAGTTTCAGAAACTATTCATTAGGTTTCAATTACATAATTATTAATTATTTTATTTTATTTTATCTTTGCAGACCTGCGCCGAAGCTCTGAGAGAAGCGAATGTTGCGGCCGCCTTTGGCAAGCCCATCAACTTTTAATCATAGTCAGTGCTAAGTTAGCGAAGCAATAATCATCACTTAATAATTTTACATTTAGCTAAACACACTCTGCCTTTAATTTCGTCTAAATTTATTTATGAATTATGATAAAAAGTCGCAAAAAATTGTGATTTCTCTGCGTTGTAGGTGTTGTCTCAAAGAGCCTTTCATCTCTTGCAATGTACATCATCTTTGCACACTTGCGGATTTATGGCTGCCCTGGGTGAAATAGGAGTTTAACTAATTACTAATCCTTTACGAAGGAGATCATTTAATGGATGTACACAAATGTAATATTTAACGGAAAATGCGAAACAGTTGCGAAACTTAACGGTTTTAGTATAGAAAAGGATAAATTTTAAAATAAAAAAAATCGAGTATTTTGTGCGAGAATAAATGAAGAGTATTGAATTTTGCCATAGAATGGATGTATTTCAAGACTTAGTATTAGCCGCTGTAGCCGAATGGGCTGGTGCGCGACTACCATTCGGAATTCACAGAGAGAACGTCGGCTCGAATCAAACATTTTTCTAATAGCGGTCGCCCCTCGGCAGGCAATGGCAAACCTCCGAGTGTATTTCTACCATGAAAAAGCTCCTCATAAAAATATTATATCTGCCGTTCGGAGTCGGCTTGAAACTGTAGGTCCCTCCAATTGTGGAACAACATCAAGGCGCACACCACAAATACGAGGAGGAGCTCGGCCAAACACCCAAAAAAGGGTGTACGCGCCAATTATATATATATATATATTAAGAAAAATATTTATTTGGAAAGAAAAAAAAATCGAGTTTTTGAAAATTCAAACCTCTTAAGTAGGTTGCGAGCGTGCCCACTGTACCCACCCTTCTTTACTCAGCCATTTATAAGTCGGCGCTTCAAAAGTGTTGTCATCGATTCATATTCCAGTTTTCAACTGTCACTTTTGCTGTATTACGATGATGTCTCGAAATTCAATAGTTCAATGAACGTGATAGCCATATGAAAGTGCTCTTTTATTATTTTTTTTTTGATAAACCACATTTTTTTTTTAATTATTTGGTTTGCTTCCTGAATTCCTACAATTCAATGCATTGGCATTGCGAGTTGTTGTTGTTGTAGCTGCATACACATTCTCCATGCATATACGAGGAATGCTGCTACAGTGACAGTCCTTGACTGGATATAAATCCGGGTCGTTCCGATTACGTAGAACCGACTGTCGTGGGAACGTGGCAATGCGAGTATTGTCTCCAAGTTTAGAATGAAAACCCATTTGCTGCGCCTTGATTGCGAGTATAACTTATAAAAATATTAAAAAAAATAAAAATATGAAAAATAATAAAATATAAAAAATAATAAAAATATAAAAAATGATAAAAATATTATATAAAAAATAAGAAAAATTATAATTTTTTCATATTAATTTCAGTTGTTTACTATTTCAACTCAATAATTCCTCAATTTTACGCACCGAAAATCTTCCCTGCCATTATACGGCAACACTAACTGTCATCAGAAAAAAATTGTCCATTTCAGATTTTCAGTTCAGAATTTTTAATTTGGTAAAATAGTCCAATTTAGTTTTAAAATCATATAATATTATATATATAATATATTTTCGTTTTGTATAAGTTTTAATGAATACATTGAAGGCATTGTCAGCTATCGCATCTCGAGATGCATTGCATGCAAGCAGTGCGCTCTTGAAACATCAGACGCGAACGTGCGCGTCCATTCGTTCAGTGCAGAAAAACAAGGATGTCGATGTATGACATAAGGCAGCCCTCAAATATTGTAGTAACTGTAATTAGCATATCTGTTGTTGTCTTCCAGACTACTGAACATGAATATCCGCGCAAAGTTTTCTCTGGCATCCAACCCACTGGTGCATTACATTTGGGCAACTACTTAGGTGCGGTACAAAATTGGACGAGACTGCAGAACGCTAAAGAAGATGTGACATTTTGTATTGTGGATATGCATTCGATGACAATTCCCCAGGTTAGTTGGTTAACCAAATGAAAAGCTAACCTCAAATTTCACATACATAAATAATTCCAAAATAACTTCGTATTGCAGGAACCAGTGGCTTTGCGAGAAAATATCTTTCAAATGGCGGCGGCCATGTTGGCCTGTGGCATTGATCCTGAGAAATCCACCCTCTTTGTACAGTCGGCAGTGAAGGAGCATGCGGAGTTGTCTTGGATTTTGGGCTGCATGACAACAATGGCACGATTGAGCCACTTGCCACAGTATAAGGAGAAAACTCGTGCTGTAAAAGAAATACCACTGGGGTTGTTTGTGTATCCTGTGTTGCAGGCGGCGGATATAATGCTTTACAAGTGCGTACATATTATGGTTTATTTGTTCATTAATTAATTGCTTGAAAAAATTTGCCGCAGAGCTACACATGTGCCCGTCGGCGAGGATCAGTTGCAACATATACAACTCACCCAACATTTGGCACGTACATTCAACAACAAATACGGCGATACATTCCCGATTTGCCATGCCGTCATCAGTGATAAGTCCGCTGCGCGCATACGCTCATTACGTGATCCGAGTAAAAAGATGTCCAAGTCCGATGGTGATCCCAAAGCGGTCATCAATCTAACCGATGATGCAGACGTGATTATAGAGAAGGTGAAAAAAGCAGTTACAGACTTCTGTTCGGACGTGCACTACAATCCGGAAACGCGTCAGGGCGTTAGCAATCTTATAAGCATACACTCACTGCTCTCCGGCAAGAATGTGCAGCAAATTTGCGAAGAAGCCAAGAGCATAGATACTGGCAAATATAAGATGCGCGTAGCTGAAGAGATTGTAGAACATTTGCGGCCTATACGCAATAAAATCAATCAGCAGCTGGTGCGACGCAATGAATTGATGTATTTGTTAGAGATGGGCGCTGACAAAGCGCGTGAAACAGCCGCTGCTACTTTAGCGGAGGTCAAACAAAAGTTGGGACTTGGTGCTTGTGCTATTATGCCAACTTTACTAGAACATAAGGAGGAGGTGAAAATGGCGGCGAAACCTAAAAAGCCAGCAGTTGAAACGAAAAAGATTGGCGATGTAGAGGTGCCATTGGTGCCGAAGCAGCAATTGCGCGTCGAAAAAAAGAAGCAGATGCGTGTTGAAATCAAAACCAATGTGGATATGGACTTAGCTGTGCCGCCAAAATTAGATGTTAAACCGGTAGTGTCGTCAAATAAAACAGCAGCAGTTGAGTCGTCGGCACCAGTCACAACGAAAGCTTTAGTACCGAGAAAGATGACAGTAACGCCGTTGGACTCCAACGAATCGAAGATGGACAAACAGCAAAAGGAGATCAAGATCTAGGGCGCAGTTTAGCAAAATTGTTGGTATTGACCATAAATTGTTTCTTTCTGTATTTGTTAATTTTGTGTGTGAGTGAGTGATTATTTAAATTCTGAGTGTTTTAGATTATTTTTTAGAACGTTTATTTTATTTTCTGCTTTACTTTGTAAAATATTGATAAGTGAGTGAATTTGCTACTTAAACTTGAACGAAGAATCACTGAAAGAAGGAATATCACATAAGCTTTAAGCTTTATGATAAATTAATAAAGATATTTTTTGAACATTATAATGTTATGAAATATATGTAAATGCGGGAAATAAATATGCGCTGTTGGAGAAAGAAATATATTCGTTTTGATTAAATTCCAACAGTAAGGAACAATTATAAAAAAATACGCTTTTGTTGTTGTTGTAGCAGCATGAATATTCTCTATATAAAACGGGGAATTCTGCTGACAGTGACAGTCCTCGGCCGGATATAAATCCGGGTCGTTCCGGTTATGTAGAACCGGCTGTCGTGGGAATGCCAGGCAGTTGTGCATATTTTTTTTTAGATTCTCGGCTAGTAACACTCTTCTACATAAACGTATTTATATATC
Source organism: Anastrepha obliqua (assembly GCF_027943255.1). Classification (NCBI taxonomy): domain Eukaryota; kingdom Metazoa; phylum Arthropoda; class Insecta; order Diptera; family Tephritidae; genus Anastrepha; species Anastrepha obliqua. Next base: position 106,487,637 of record NC_072894.1, on the reverse strand, counting down.
ATTAAAGAGCTGTAATGTTTAATACCAGTCCAGGTCATTCCATTTTCATACAATATTTACGGCAGATATGTGTATCCCAGCCCTTTAAGACGGCAACGCCTTTTATATCTCCATTGAAGTGCAACATTTGTAACCTGTTTTTGCTATTGTTTTTGTAATCACAAGATATTCCCCAAAAATTTGTGTCTGCGCCTTCGTTTGCATTGAGCAACTGCACTTGCCACAAGCCGGGGTGCATACAGTTCTCATGATATGCGCCATAAAGAGCATCAGAAAATAAATAGAGAGCTCCTATCGCCAGTCTACCTGTGTGAGCAAGTGGGCGGGTAAACATATGGTTCTGTTTGCTTTAAACAGGTTTCATGAATGAAGAAGAGTAAGTGGTGCCCAATGCACTCATTAAACAGGTTTTCTCTTTTCTCTAATATTCTCTTCGTTTCGTGGCTGGGTGTGCTCTACATTTGGTATTATGTGTTCAGTTAGTGCAGGATAAAGAAATTCATTATTTGAGTATTATTTTTTTAGAATGCTGTTTTGTTTATTTTCGTAATTTTCTACTTCTACGAAAGTCAAATTCTTCTTTTTGATTGACACGAAAACCGCTTACGCGATTTTGACCGAGTTTACCAAAGCGCGCCAGTCGTTTCTTTCTCGTGCTAATCGGCGCCAGTTGGCCACACCAAGTGAAGCCATGCCCTTCTTCACCTAACCTTTCCAAGGCAGACAAGACCTTTCTCTTCCTCTACTACCACCAGCTGGTACCGTATCGAATACTTTCAAAGCCGGAGCTTTTGTGTCCATTCGGACGACATGTTTCAGCCAATGAAGCTGCTAGATCTTTATTTGTTGCGCTATTTTTATGCCGTCGTAAGCTTATATCGCTCATTGTTCCATTGCTTACGATACTCGCCGTCGCCAACGTGCAAAAATCCACCGAAAATCTACTGCAGAATCTTTCTCGCGATCACTTCAAGTGACGCCCCATCGGATATTGTCATCGCCCAAGCTTCTGAGCTATATCTGAGGCGGGCATGAAGAGACCTAACCTAGCTGTCAACAGTGACGTGGGTGTCGATACGCGAGTGCGCCGACTGTTTTTTTGATGACAGGAGGTACTTCGTTTTGTCCTCATTCATCACCAGACCCATTCGATTTGCCTGTTTATCCACTTTGGAGAAGACAGGACTAACAGCGCGGTTGTTCAGGCCGATGATATCGATATCATCGGCATACGCCAAGAATTGTATGCTCTTATAAAATATTGTGCCTGAGTGATTAAGTTCTGCGGCTCGTACGATGCTCTCTAACATCAGGTTAAAGAAGTCACACGACAGCGAATCACCTTGTCTGAAACCTTGGTATCAAACGGCTCGGAGAATTCCTTCCCAATTCTGACGGCGCTGTTGGTGTTCAGCAACGTCATCTTGCTTAGTCGTATTCGTTTTTCGGGGATACCAAATTCAGACATGGCGGCAAAGATGGTGTGTGTCGATTCTCCTTTCATGGGTATTTTCCCAGATTTGGCGTATTGTGAATATTTGGTCGATGGTAAACTTTCCAGGTCTAAAGCCATACTGATAAGATCCAATCAGTTGGTTGACGGCGGGCTTCAGCTTTTCACATAATACGCTCGCTAGTACCTTATAGGCGATATTTAGAAGACTGAATAGCTCAGCCGGCAGGCCGTCGCCGCCAGCGGCTTTCTTGTTCTTTCTGCGGTAGCATAACATTCCTCGTCGTACTAACTGTTGTTTCGGGCTCGCCGGAGTCTGATTTCTTCTTCGGCGGCGGTACGTAGAGAATGATAAATGTTGCTCCCTTGCTCGTGCATGCCGATTTCTTGGGCAGTACTCTCTGGGAGCAGGAGTGAGAGTCGAGTGGCGAATCTTCAGGCTGTCTGTTGTGGGGCTTAAGTGGCGGGTCCCAAACCCAACGCACAACCAGCTATCCTGGAATGTTTCGCCTTCTCACATTAGCTCACTCCCGAACGGGTGTTCGGAAGCTACCCAGGGGATACTTGGGCTAATCCCGGGAGTTGTGAGCTGCTTGAACCATATGCAGAAGAATCGTCCTGGCCACTCCCAAGTGAATGGCGATCAGTAACTTTCCTCACTTGCGTGGACTTCTACATATGGAACCATCCTCCTATTATCTATTATAATAATAAAACTAATTTCTCTTGTCCGATTGATTTTAGATGAATCTCCAAGGACTTGTGATGATCACCGTAAGGGACTTCTTGAGAAACGGGCTTCACACAAACAGCAATGACTTTTATAATAATTATTTTTTTTTTTAGAAATTTTGCCTAAGTCAAGTCGAAACATGTTGTATAATATTAATGCTATGTTTTTATTTTTGTAAAATAAAGCAATTGACAAGCAACAAAAAAAAAACATTGAAAAACATAATTTTTTCGAGCCTCTGACTACTCCTAACCCCTTAATTACATAACAATTTAAAAAAGCAATTTCGTCTTCTATTATTCATTCGTTTTTGTTAAAACAACAGTCTTATAATGAAATTTTGGAAGTTACCTGCGTACGCCCATGCATACATACAGATGTACATGCGGATGTGCGTGTAGCTCACTATAAAGTCGACCTACACCGGTCGCATATCTTATGCAGTGTAGTTTTTCGTGTTAAGAGTACTGGAGCTCCGTCGAATTGCATATACATGTGTGTGTGTGTGTGTGTACATCGGCCCTCCAATCGGCCATACACAAATACGAATGCTTGTAGTTTTGAGTGTATTTGCGCCGACTGTTAATATCGTTGGCTTTGAGAGCTCCACAGTTTACGGTAACTACTCAAAGTATATGGTGTTCATTTGTCGGCAAACAAGCGTAAAGGTAGAAATGTTCGGCAGATTGCAACAAATTTTGGAAATTGCTGTTTGTAACGAATGAAAAAAAACAAAAACAAAGTATTCAACGCGTCGTTGCTAAAGTGACTGTGCAATAAAATTGTAGATGAGAAAAATAAGATTTTAATAAATAAAAAGTGTTGTGAATAAGCGAATAAATAATTGCACGATGTGAATACGTGTGATACACACACACACACGCTTTTCCACAAACTATTTTTTATTATGTTTGGAGCAAATTTATGGAGAAGAATAGCGAAAAGTGTTAGGGGCAAAACGGCTATTTTGATTATTTTGAGAGTCATGTGCCACATTTACAGGCAAATGAACAATCACTGAATTTCTTTTATGATTTTCATGAAATTTTTTACATGTAAAAGTAGTGGCTAATAAAGTGTAGCGAATGCCATTTGGTATGTTTAGGAAAAATAATGAGCGACTAGGTAATACACATCCATATGCATGCAGGTGTGTTAATGTGTGTGTGTATGTTTGTGTAAAGTGAAAGCCGAATTTTTGTGGTAGGCATGCAGCGGCATAACGAGCATATTGAGAAGATTTTGAAAATGATTAGCTTTGTTAAGAAAAATATTTAAATAAATTGCAATGTAGGCAGTTGAATTTATGCTGAGTAAAATGTGTAGGTACCTACACATAGCCGGCAGGTCAACAATTAGAAATTTAAATTCGTTTAAAAACAAAACTAAACAAATGTTTGTGCGGTTGTTTTTGGTTTAAACCGTTAGTAGCTATATACGTGAAGTTAATGTTAAATTTATGTATGTATGTCCTATTTACTATACAAAATAAATTGTTTCTGTTGGAATATTTCTTTAAAACCTCATTTGAATATTACTTAAGCAACGAGAGTAATTTAAAAAATATATTTGTATTATTATTTAAAAAATAATACCTATGTACGTTTGCATATATCAACAAAAACGCAAAAAAGCGCGCGTGTATTACAAAATTTAAGTACTTGAAAGATTTGTGCTTGAACATGTTTTTAAATTTAGTAAACATTTTATAAATCGCAAAAACAACCACAAATCGCATACCTATATATAATATTTACATACCTACCAGCTACTAACAAATAAAATTCACATTCCAATAATGAAACAGGAATGAATATAAAAAAAAAATGTGAAAACGTCACAAAGCAGCAGACAATAAAAAAGTTAACATTAAAAGTGTAAAAACGTAAGCAAATTTAAATAAAAAAATCTCACATCGAATTTATTTAACAAAAATCTACATAAACAAGTTTAATAAAACAAAAGTAAAATTAGAAATTATCAAAAAAAAAAATAATAATAAAAAACAACAGGAATACGAAACCGCCAAATCAGCAACAAAAACCAACTACAAAATAAAGCAAACAAATCCACACAAAAGGCAAAACAACAACATTCCCTTATAAGTTGAAAAACTACCTGTTCGCTCATTCGTGCTTAGCTCACTCTCATGCCCGGACTTAGACTCTCCGTCTTTGCGTTTACAGCTACATAAGTGAATATGCGCTCAACACTCAACTAATATCTATTACTGCTGATCTCGACAATTCGCCAGCATTCTTTAGCAGTTAAAATCCTAGTAAGTACTGGGAAAAAGTCTAAATAAAAGTAAACATTTAAAAATTAACCAAAAAATACAGTGCAATATCAAAAAAAAAAAAATCTCGCTTACTTTTGCATTGAAAGCAAACCGCAATAGTGCATATGAATTGTTAAAAAAATATCTCCCACAAAAAATACGCCCCCAAACAGTGTGCCAGTGAATGTCAATTAAATTTTTGTGTATAATTTGTGTACTAATAAATGTAAACGCACAGCCAAATGCGCTAAGTGAGTGAAAATACTTGTGTACAAACATAAATGTATCCAAATAAGAGCATTCAAATTCTATCATTGGTGTTCAAGCAAAAGAGTGCATAGAGAAAAAATAGTGTGAGCGAAAAATTCTCGATCCCATTCAATATTTTGTTGTTTGAGTCTTGCACATCAAGTATTGTGTTTATTTTTGTTTTTGTTTTGTGAATATAACCAGAACTCGTTTTTGTTGGCTAATCTTCATTTACGAAAGTTTGTCTACCTGTACAACTGTCGGCGCTAAATAAGCGGTCGAAAGGCAAAGAAGTGGTACACCAATTTCTCGTTGGATTTCAAACGGATTTGTTGGGATAAGGTAGGTACAAAGGAATGGAGTTGAAATATGTCTCAAAAGGAACGAGGAGTATTAGAGATAAGAAGGCAAAAAGGGAAGACAGTAAATGTACATATATAAGTAAATGCAAACATAATTATATTAATATTAATATATTCAGCTTAAAACTGGTTTCAAATAGCGATATAATAATTTTTTTTATTTAAAAAGAAACGCAATAATAATTTCTTAATCATCTGGCCATGTCACAATATTCAATTCTGAGTGTCCGCAATTTTAAGTTTTTGTTGTTGTAAAGCCTAAAAATTCCCAACAACTTTTGTTGAACGCTGTTGTTAACACAGAACCGAATTCCGTGATGGCGACGATGCACAGCATGTAAAGATGTGGCCAACCTCAAACCGATAATCGGCGCTGAGCAAATTTAAAGGAATGAGCTGATTTGCTCACGTAATGAGTGAGATGACAGCGATTTGCTTGCGACGGAGGTAGGTCGGCAAAAACTGAGATTGTGTTGGCCATATAAGAAATATTAACGTAGCCAACGCAAGGCAGATATTGGTTGAGGAATGCGTGGTGAAGTTTGTCGAAAGCTTCTGCTACCTCGGCTGCATCATCACGGCAGATGGTGGAGCAGTTGAAGATGTCAACTGCAGGCTAAACAAAGCAAGGGCGACATTCGGACGAATGCCTACAGCATGGGGAAGTTCGCAAATCTCCAGGCGCGCTAAACAACGAATATTCGGCTCATGCGTAAAGTCCGTATTGTTGAACGGAAGCGAAACATGGCTGGTCTCTAACACTATCCCATAGAGGCTACAATCTTTCGTCAACAAATGCCTCCATATCATCTGCAGAATATTCTGGCCAAACACCATTAGTAACGACGCACTGTGGGGATTAGCGAATGAGGAACCCATTCTTAGACAAATCAAACGGAGAATGTGGCGCGGGATAGGTCACACGTTGAGAAAACCACGAGATAGCATCACGAGAATGACACTGGACTGGAACCCGCAAGGGAGCAGAGGTCGCGGTCGAGCAAAAGCAGTTGGAGAAGGTCGATGTTGCGCGAACTAGCGGATGCCGACATCTCATGGGACGGTGCATAAGCAATAGCACATAACCGTATACGATGGAAGAGTCTTGTCGAGGACCTATGCTCCCGAGAGGAGTGAACAAGGAAAAAAACGACTGATTGGAAAAGCGTAAGAATACGTGTGATATGAGCGCATACAATTGTGCTGTCAAGTCTTCTATGACATAACAGTCCAAGTTACTCGCTCAATTTTGCTTCGGATGGCCAAATTTTGTATTCTATCAGTCTTGGAAAGTGGAAACATTCGCGAATCGCTAACCTGCTCTCAGTGAATTTAAAATGATCAGCTGATTTGCTGGTATAGTAATTGGATATTTTTTTGATTTAAAGCTTGGTTGGTTGGTATTAATAGTGTTTTTCTCTTCCTTGCATATTCAATTGTTACGTCACAGCCAGAAAGTTTTAAATGTCAAATTGCGCTCATCTCCCTCGCAATATAATAAAACAAATATTTAGTAGTTTTGCCATTTACTTTGCACACTGAACTAGAAATGCCTCTAAGACACCAGAAAGCATAGGCGCTGGAATATATGGCCCCTAACCAAAGCGGCTGTGTCGATGGGTAGTTTTCACAGCATCTTTCAAGCGGAGATGAATGCCATCTGTCTATGTACAGAGATCAATTTAGACAGAAATTTTCGGAGTGAGCGAATTGCCACTCTGACCGACAGTCAGGCGCCACCCAAAGCGTGGTAATTCTCATTAGTTCGATGCATCGAGGGTGCATTGAGATATAAAATTTGCTAAGAGTGAACAATCGCATCCGGCTCATATGGATTCCAACACATAGCGATATAACTGGCAACAAAGTAGCGAATGCTTTTTCTAGAGAGGCTGCGGCCTCTTATTAAGAAAACCTAAGTATTTTCTTGCTATGGAACAACACACCAAGGAGAGATTGAGAAGTGAAGAGCTAAGCCTAAAAGACGTAAACTGGCACCATATTACGGGACTACGCCAGGCGAATTTCTTACTGGGAGTCTGATCAAAGGAGGTTAAGGCAGCTCATCATTTTCGTTAAAGATAAACTGAGAATGCTCGCGGACATTCTCCCGGCTCACTGTAGAATGCGTAGTCATCTGCGTAGTAATCTGGGATATGATCCAATAACTCTTGTCGACTCTGCGATCAGTTCCCGGAGATTCCAGCACGTCTTCTTCCCGAATATGATGCTATACTTAAGTTTACTATGGGAACTGGGTTTGGTTGAGGTTGAAATGAAATTCGAAATTTGAATTGATCGAGCTAAGGAGCACCAAGAGATTTGGTGGTTACTAAAACACTCAGGCTAGAGATAGTCAAGGAGGAATGGAGAAAAGTATCAGAAAAAGAGATAGAGACAGAAACAGAGACAGAGATAGTTAGTCTTGTGAGAATTTTCCAGATTCTTTGGTAAATCTGTAAATATCTTCCGCTTTTACAGAACGACATCGGAACCCAAAATTCGAAGCCTTGCTTTAGCAAAGGCAGGACACTCACACAGAAATTGCTTAATGCTATCCGACTCCTCCAAGCAAGACAGGCACATCGGGTCCTCAATGATTCCAATGGAGATCATATGCTGACCCCATGGGTTGTGTCCTGTAATAATACCGACCATCAACCGAACGTCTTTCCTTCCAAGTTTTGGTAGAAAGTTTGACAGTTTTCTGTTCGGACTTGTCACTTAACACTTTGCAGTTCTGCAGCGTTGTAGACCGGACCATCGCTCTTTATGAAGATTGCCTACATAATCGCTGATCCAATTCATGATTCCTACGGAACTGATTCCGATTATTGACTCTGGCCCTTGTGGGGGAATCGCTGATCCACGGTTGGCCAATTCATCGGTAATTTCGTTTTCTCCGTTCGTTGAGGTACTGTGATGATCAAAGCGCCCAAGCGACTGGGAGGTTGAAGTGCAAACCTCATTTCATTCATTCATTCCAACGAAGTAGGCAATTCAAAAGTTCTTTCGATATCCAAATGTATAATTTTTCCGTAGTATTTACCTGTGGAAGCACTCGATAAACTCATACGAAATTTTCTAATGGGGTACATTTTTTTTAATTATTCAGCGTTGGTGTTTTATTGGTGACCTGTTAGCGAAAATTTATTATACAACTTTTGCTTATTTTTGAAGTTGAATTTTGTAATATTTTAATTTCTTTAGAGTCTTATTAAAAAACAAAAAACGTGAGCTCACAAAAAGTGAGCACCGATGAATGCTAATGTGGGAAATAATGCAAAATTTAATATTCATATGCACATAAAAAAAATTAGCATCAAAACGAGCTTGCTTGTTTGCTCATGAAGAATACCCATCATCTGTTGGATAAAAAAGGATAAATAAAAAGAAAAACCCAATGGAGAGTAAGTCACTAATACTACTAAATATGCTAAAAGAGCGTATAACGTAAATCAAAGTGCATTGAGCGCGCAAAGAAAAGAGCAAGTCGCAGTGGTGGTGGTGGTGGTGGTGTTGAGGCGATGGTGCTGGTCCGTACCAATTGGCGATATCGCCGGCTTAGTGGCTATAAAAATGGCAGCAACCGTACAACCGGCAACAATAATCGCGCAAACGTATACATAACAGAAGCAGCAATCAGCAGTAGCAACAACAACAACTAAAAACACGATTGGCATCAGCTGCCTCGACGAAGCTAACACTGAAATTGGTAACAGTTGTTGGCGTTTCTGATGTTGCTGTTGCTGCTTAAACGACTGACTCTTGGCGGTTGTGCGCCTCTAATGACTTTTCTTGTCGTTTATTATTGTTATTAGTGTTATTGTTGTTGCATTTATGTATGTATGTATGTTTGTAGTTGTTGCTGTTGTCACACATCGTTGCCCACAAACGCGCATGCACAAGTAGAGAGTTTGTTTTTACTGCGATTTTTGGTTTGAAATGTTTAAAAGTTGGTTGCGGTTTTCCACTGCACTGTCTCGTTTTATTCGCTGTTCGGTTGTTATTTTCACAATATTATGTTTGTCACTTCATGTGGCTCTTCTTTTGGTTTTGCTAGTCGCCGCCGTTGTTTTACTTATTTGCTTCTCTTGGCTTTTTTGTTAATTACGGCTGTGTTTTTTCTAATTTTCTTTGTTCCTTTTTGCCATCGCAAAGTGTGCGTAGTAATTTCGTTCAACCTAGGCAATGTTTTTAATTTTCATGTGCAGAGCATTCATCCCATAAATGTGGGCTTCTTCACTACTGTTTAATACCTTCTGGCCGTAAAATTATATTTAAAATTTTTTTTTGTTAGTTTTGCATTCTATATTTCATATTTTCGTGCTTCAATTTTTTATTTATTTATTTTTACGGAAATACATTTGTAAATTTTTTTATATACTCTTCAATGGCTCGAGCCGTTCGATTGCTCGCTTCAGGTAGTTATTTTTATTTCGGTTTCGTGTTAGCTAAATTAGCTTCCAATTGAGATTCACTTTTGTATTTATATAAAATATTTGTATGTAAGATATACGCATTCGAAGTGTTTAATTTTAGTGAAAGGATAGTTGGATAGTGGAAAGTTAGTTTGATATATATTTTTAATGCCATTTGGCCGCGAGTCGTGCACCTGTTCGGACATATACGAGTAGATACCCTATATACTTTTGTATAGTAATAATAATAAAAACACATGTAACAGGAGGGACACGAAAGATACACTTGTGCACTCTACAGAAGCTTTATCATCGATAATCAACTGGTCGGATAACTCTGGAAATGTCACTTGAAAAGTGCAGGCATCTACACGTGTGTCGGAAACGTTTTTGTAACCCCATCTCAATAAACATGAACAACTTTTCAGTAGAAACTATTAATCATATTAAAATATTAGGCTTAATTTTTTATTATAAGCATAATTTTAAGGAAGATTGTAGTTATTTAAGTAGTAGTCTAGCTGCCAGGCTTAACCTTATAAAATACCTTTCCTCTAACAAAAGCCAGGTACATACTAATATACGAGGGTGGGTCAATAAGTCCGTGAATTTTTGTATTTCTGACCTCTTTACTGAAAAAGAAATACTGCTCCTGTCAACAGGCATCTGTCAGTTGACTCTTGTCAAAATTTGAACGTGCTGCGTCAGTTAGTTTGTGTTTTACAGCTACCTTTAGCAGACTACCCAGTAATTCACAGTGGACCACAAACGCAATCGTGTAACAACTTTACAGGAAGGTTTGGCGTTGTTTAATCGCAATATGGAGGAGTTTTTGCGCCGTTTTGTAACCGTGGACGAAACATGGATCCATCACCACACACCAGAGACCATACAACAGTCGAAACAGTGGGTTTCTAAGGGTGAATCGGCTTAATAAGCACACGAAATTCAGTTTTTTAATTTTCTCCTCAAATTACTGGGTAGTCTGATAAAGGTAGCTGTAAAACACAAACTAACTGACGCAGCACGTTCAAATTTTGACAGGAGTCAACTGACAGATGCCTGTTGACAGGAGCAGTATTTCTTTTTCAGTAAAGAGGTCAGAAATACAAAAAGTCACGGCCTTATTGACCCGCCCTCGTATATATATATGTACATATATATATATGTAATTGGCGCGTACACCCTTTTTGGGTGTTTGGCCGGGCTCCTCCTCCTATTTGTGTTGTGCGTCTTGATGTTGTTCCACAAATGGAGGGACCTACAGTTTCAAGCCGACTCCGAACGGCAGATATTTTTATGAGGAGCTTTTTCATGGCAGATATACACTCGGAGGTTTGCCATTGCCTGCCGAGGGGCGACCGCTATTAGAAAAATATTTTCATTAATTTTGGTTTCACCGAGATTCGAACCAACGTTCTATCTGTGATTTCCGAATGGTAATCACGCACCAACCCATTCGGCTACGGCGGCCGCCTGATACATACTAATACTCTCCTCAATAAAACCCAACTCACCTTAATTTCAAAGATTGACTATGGGCTCGCAATTTATGACAATTGTGCAAAATCACACTCATCACTCATCAAAGGTCCTTATTAAGCAGCTATTAGATCAAGTCTCAGAGCGTTCAGGACCACACCCATCGAAAATTTCTTGGCGGAAAGTGGTTTTCTCACTATTGAAGATCGAATCCATTACATTGCATGCCGTCAAATTCCAGTTATCTATTCAACAAGCAACTAAATTTTATCCAAAGAGATTACGTTATTAAAACGACGGAAATGCAGCATGAAACTCTCATCCGCTCTTTCTTGTGTACTTGATGTGGTTTCTAAATCAAACATCACACCTTTACCTTTTTCTACCTGGAAGCACCCTCCGTAGCTAATGCAAGACAAATCTTTTCTCAACGAACTCACACTTCATGCGAAACAAAGCACTAACGTAGTAATCTATAGACAATTATAGCGGCAAATTATTGATCCATTTTTACAGAAAGGTTGGCAAATATTGGGTAGTCGAAAAAGTCTTTTCGTATTTCTAATCAAACTTCAACTCATTTTTTTTTATATTTATAATGAACTTTATTAAACCAAATATGTACCATTTTGGTCGACCACCTTTTGCCATTTTTCTTCTAGAGACATTATTCCGTCAGTGTAAAACTTTTGTGGTTTCTCGGCGAAAAACTGCGACAAGTAATTTTCACAGGCTTCTCTTGAAGCCAACTTTACTCCATTAAGGAGTTCTGCATTGACCGAAACAAATGGTAGTTCGATGGTGCAAGGTCAGGGCTATATGATGGATGCATCAAAACTTCCCAGCCAGTTTTTGCCGAGTAATCAAAGATGTGTGTGGCCTAGCGTTGTTCTGATAGAAGACGACGCCCTTTCTGCTGATCAGTTCTGACCGTTTTTTTTCGATTGCTTGCTTCAATCTCATCAGTTGTTGACAGTAAAGTGTAGAATCAATCGTTCAAGCGGGCTGGAGCAGCTCATAGTAGATGATTCCTTTCCAATCCCACCAAACACACCGCATAACCTTTCAAGGCGTCAATCCTGGCTTTGGGACCATTTGTTGAGCTTCACCACCCTTGCACCATGATCTTTTTCGCACTTTATTGTCGTATTTGATCCACTTTTCGTCTCCTGTTACCATTCGCTTCAGAAATGGTTCGATTTCATTTCGTTTCAGCAATGAATCGCAGATGTTAATTCGGTCCATTAAATTTTTCACAGACAATTCATGTGGTACCCAAACATCAAGCTTCTTTTTGTAGCCAGCCTTTTTTAATTGGTTCAAATCCGTTTGATGATGAATGTTTAGTGCCTTGGCGATGTCATGGCAGCTTATGTGACGGTTCTGGTCAATATTTTCCATAATTTCATCGGCTTTTTCAACGAGCGAGGTGTATCTTTCACATCGAAATTTCCAGAACGGAAGCGAGCGAACCATTGTTGTGCCACACGAACTGATACAGCATCGTCTCCGTAAACTTCACAAATTTCATTGGGGGCTTGCGTGGCATTCTTCCCTTATTTATACAAAAATTTCAAAATATAGCGAATTTCTTGATTATTTTCACTCAGCTATAACTTTCTTTCAACTTCTCCGAATTTAATTTTTTTTTGGTTAAATGAAGCCTAAAATGTCACCTTTCTAACACCATATGATATGCTACAACGTGATTGGTAGCACTGGAGATATATGACTCCAACGACATCTATTGACAAAATACGAAAAGACTTTTTCGACTACCCAATATTATTCACTGATGGATCTAAATCTATTCATGCTACATATTTCGCAGTTGTTGACGTCAGTGGTAAAATACTAGCGCAAGGCATCTTACCCACAGTTGCAATGGCTTTTGACGCAAAAGTGCAAGGCATTTTGCCTGCTCTACTTCTAGTTAAATCATCAAAAGGTAAATTCATTGTGTGCACATACAGTTTTTCAGTATTAGAAGCCGATAAATCAGCAAGCAACTATATTCATGAATTAATTTAATCTTTCCTGTAGTTAATATACATTCTAAGCCGATAGCCCTGGCACCTAGTGCTTAATTAATTATAATTTTAATTGTAATTAATATTATATAAATAAATTTATATTTTTAAAAGTAATCCCTCCGCAGTGGTTTTAGACAAATCTATGAGAAATTTTGTGGTATGAAAAATCTTATTGGAAAATTGGCAAATATGGCAATTGTTGAGTGGTTGCCTGCGCTCTTTCTCCAATTTATGGTGTGAGTCTTGATGTTGTTTTGCAAATGGGTCGACAAAGGCAGTCGGTTTTTATGAGGAGCTTTGTTATGGCAGCGATACACTCGGAAGCTTGCCACTGCTGGACGAGATGAGATGTTGTTTTTCACATTAAAGAGCCATCAAGCTCGAATTGTTAAATGTTGTCTTTTGGATCAGAGATACAATCGGAATCTTGCTGGATTAGATGAGGTGTTTTTTTACATTACATAGAGAGCAATCAAGCGCCAATCGCTAACTGCTGTCTTTTGGATCAGTTCTTTCATGTTATATATTATATTAACCTGTTGTTGTTGTAGCAGTTCAATAAGCTCTGCGACTGCGGTGTAGTCACCGATCGTCATCGTCTAACTAATCTAACGGTAGGCCCAGGAAACATACTGTTTTGACAGGTTGGGACCAGAGGGAAAGGAGTGTTAGGTGAGTGGGGTTGAGAGACCATGTGAATAGGTGGTTAGTTTCATGGGCGGATAAGTAGGAGTTTGACCTGCTACAATATCTAGACCGAACTGAGACAAAGTTACACCGTTCTGATTACGCAGCTGAAGCTCTTCGTTTGCAATGGGTAGTGGTTGGATTCCGATAACGGCATTCGGTTGTCGAGAGTTTAGGAAGGAAGTGAGCGTATCCGAATGAATGTCGTTTTGTGTCTGTTTATATAGCGTCCGATCCAGAAATTGCAGTCGTGTTCGATACTCGATCTCGATGGTGTAGTCGAAGAGATGCCTCCTGACTCGCCTGGGAGATGGCTCAGAATCTAGCAATTGTCTGCAAGGGTGATTCCTTGGATTGGAAAATTACTTTTATTGAATTCAAAGTAAAAACTGTATACTTTTACTCGATATGACCACCTTTTGCGTTGATGCTCACCTTGAGACGGTTGAGAAACGAATCGCTAGCTGTCCGAATGTAACTTGCAGGTACTTTGGCCCACTCGCGAACAATGACTTTTTCCCGCGCCTTGAGACTAGTCCATCTTTTTCTTTCGGACCTTGCTTTCCAAAATGACCCAAAAGGAGAATAATCCATCGGATTCGCGTCTGGTGAATTTGAGAGCCATTGTGTGGACGTTGTGAAGTTCGGAACGTTATTTTTTAGCCATTCCTGGTTAACTCGCGCTTTGTGAGATGGTGCCGAGTCTTGTTGAAACGTCCATGGTCTACCACCGAAATGTTTGTCTGCCCACGGCTTCAAAGCAACCTTCAGAATGCTTTCCCGATAATATTTAATATTTACGCCAGGCTAGATGAAAACGATTGGAAAGCGCCCATCTGCGGTTACAGCGACCCAAACCATTACCTGTGGCGGGTGCTGCCTCCTGGTGGCCAATCGATGACTCAAATTCTCGTATGAACGGTCGGTCAAATAAACTCTATCATTTTGGGAGTTTACGAATTGCTCAATTTGAAAAATTTTCCCGTCAGAAAACACAATGTTCGGAAATTGATTGCTTTCGACCAAGTGAAGCAACTCCTTCGCTCTCTCATGTCTGACTTGTTGCTGCTTTGGTGTGGGACCATGTGCCTTTTGGCTCTTGTAAGGCTTGACTTTGAAATTTGATTTGATTTTTCAGTATTCGGCGGATGCTACGGTCAGATATTTTCAGTTCTTTCGCCATTTGATTGGCACTTCGTCGGGGATTTCGCTTAAGCCGCTTCTTCACTTTTTGAACTATTTTACGTGACGTTGCAGTCTTTTGATGACCACCTCCATGACATTTCGCGATGCTGCCAGTATCATTGTAACGAGTAATGGTGCGATAAACAAAAACTTTATTTTCTTTAAGTTGCTCGAGTTCACGAACAATCGCTGGTTGTGATTTTACTGCTATTACATTTGAAATCCATTACTGATTTTCTTTTTCGCGTTAACTCTCGGCAAAATGCTTTCGCGTGCTTGTATACCATACTATGGACTGTCATTTAGCCAACTAACAGACAGCTGATGCACGGTCTGAAGTTGGTTACACTTCGAGTGCTGGACCCTGTAAACTGTAGGTAGCCGGGGTATGTGGGAAATATTTCATTCTAATTGCTTTCCTCGAATCATTGCACTCCCCGAGAAAAACTAGACTACTTATAAAAGTGCACAGCAACGCTTAGCACAACACTTTAACTTCCTGCAGCTGCATTGACAACTGAGAACCACTTGTTTTTGCTCGCATTGCATAATTGCAACAACAAAAAAATCGTATCATACAAAAGAACCATTAATTTTTTATAAGACTTAGCACAAAAACACTTTACAAAGAAAATCTGCGGCAGTAACATAGTCATAACCGTAAATTTAAAAATATGTGTTGGAAGTATGAAGAGGGAACATAAAAAGGCAGTGGAATGGTACAACGAGGAGTATAAAATTCGACAAATGCTTGAGGAAATGCACTGCAGATGGTTGCCGAAAACTACAGAAGGAGCAACGCAAGGCAGCGATGTGCGCCTTTACATACAAATTATGCAAGTGGAAGCGCACAAGCATACATACATATGTAGGTATGTGCTTTGAACAATTTAAATGCCAGTAAATGCCAGTGACAACATAGTCATTATGGAAATTTGATATTTTCATTTAAGTGCAAGCGAGTGCATATTTTTCATTTTTGTTTGTTTTACGCAGACAGCATTTTGTCGGAACACGCCGAATGGCATAAGAGACGCCAACTGTCTGCACTAGCAAACATGTGGCATACATACTTACATAAAGGGTGATTCGATTGGAGGTACTTTTTCAAATAGCGGGTTTTTGACAGATCACGCGTGACTAGTGTCAAATTAAATATATAATTTTTGTTACTATTCATTGATATTTCTTGATAGAAAGACTTATGGTTCAACAACGTTTACAAATCGTACAATTGAAGTAGGAAAATCGACGCTCTGTGAAAAGTTTTCAATGCGCGCTCAAGCCAACTTATGGTGCTCAACGTTGAGACCCAGTTTTGGCTTGTTAGCTACGTCAATTAGCAAAATTGCCATATTTGGGCTGAAGAGCAACCCGTAACCATTCAAGAACAGCCATTACATCTATTGAAAAGAACCGTTTGGTGCGGCCTCTGGGCTGGAGGAATCATCGACCCATATTTCTTCAAAGACAAGGCTAGCGCCATTGCAACAGTGAATGACGATCGTTAAGGAGCCATGTTAAACGACTTTTTGATGAAGGAAATTGAAGCCCGTAATCTCCACCATATTTGAGTCCAACAAGATGGCCTTACAGCTCGTGAAACAATGGATTTGTTGTGTCGTCGTTTCGGTGGGTAATTTACCTCTCGTCTCACACCAGTCCATTGGCCACCAAGATCGTGTGATATCACACCTTTCGACCTGTATTTGTGGGGGTATGTAAAGTCTAAATGCTTTGTGAATAATCCAGCTTTGATTGAGGCATTGGAAGCCAACATTACTAAAGTTACTCACGAGATACCAACAGAAGTTCTCCAGCGAGTCATTCAAAATTGGTGTTCACGGATTGCCGAATAACGGCGCAGTTGCGGCCAACATTTGAAAGGAATTATATATATAATTGGCGCCTACACCTTTTTTGGGTTTTTGGCCGAGCTCCTCCTCCTATTTGTGGTGTGCGTCTTGATGTTGTTCCACAAATGGAGGGACCTACAGTTTCAAGCCGACTCCGAACGGCAGATATTTTTATGAGGAGCTTTTTCATGGCAGAAATACACTCGGAGGCTTGCCATTGCCTGCCGAGGGGCGACCGCTATTAGAAAAATGCTTTTCTTAATTTTGGTGTTTCACCGAGATTCCAACCGACGTTCTCTCTGTGAATTCCGAATGGTAGTCACGCACCAACCCATTCGTCTACGGCGGCCGCCTTTGAAAGGGATTATCTTTAAAAAATAACTGTCATTAATGGTTTTACACAAACAAATAATAAATATTGCCCAATCAATTTGAATTTTAGAAATCTCTAAATTCATGACACTTTTTAAAGTAGCGCAAATTTAATCAACTAATTTTAGTTTTAAATATTTCTTTTATATAATTTGAAATGATTTTAATGAAAAAAAAGTTTGTTCAAAAATAATACAATTTGCCAAAAATCCGATACCTCTAAATTAATCACCCTTTACAAAGTAGCGCAAATTTAATCTTGTTTATTTGGTTTTTAATATTTTTTAATTTGAAATAATTTTAATGAAAAATAAATAAAGATTGTCCAAAAATAATAAAATGTGCCCAAAAGTCCTACATCTCTAAATTGATGACCCTTTACAAAGTAGCGCAAATTTAATCAACTAGTTTTGGTTTTTAATATTTTTTTAATTTGAAATAAATTTAAAGATAAAAATTATTTTTAATATTTTTTTATTTTGAAATAGTTTTAATGAGACAAAAAAAAATTTGTTCAAAAATAATAAAATTCGCGCAAAAATCCGATATCTCTAAATTGATGACCCTTTACAAAGTAGCGTAAATTTAATCAACTAGTTTTGGTATTAAATATTTTTTTAAATTTAATCAATTTTAATGAAAAAAAATTAAGTTTGTTAAAAAATAATAAAATTTGCCCAAAAATCCGATATCTCTAAATTGAACACCCTTTACAGGCATACTCGTATGCATGTACTTAAGTGCCTCTCATACACGCTCAAGTGGCATGCAGAATTTCGTTTTCTTCTCATTTTAGGCAGACGATTCATACTTGAATAAGTGCGGATATAGATAAAAAAGAATAAAAAAAAATGTTTTTGTAAATTTTAAAGTTTTCGCAAGCAAGGCAGGCACCTAACCCCAAGCGATTTTTTGCTTTTGTCATAACTCAAAAAATGAGTTTGCTTTTTCGGTAGCTTTTTTTGCTGCTATTTATGTCTCCTTGGCACAGTTATAAACACAAGACGCCGTGCTTTTGTTATTGTTGTTGTTGTTTGCAACACGCCATGCGGCAACTAGCCAAGAACCGGCAATTGTGCAACAACAAAGGGAGATGACACAGGCTACATGCCGCTTGTTTGTTTATTTTCATTTACTTACGAGAAGTACTAAAGCATCTAAGCATTCGGCCTTCCATCACGCGATTTAAGCGTATAGATACACACACATACATACATATAGAGTTTTCGGGCATGCGCAGGTAAATCGTGCATATGTACGATTCGCCTACTTCTCAGCGCTTCCATTCATGCCTTTTTGACAAGCGCACAAGCCATTCGTCCCTCCGCCCTCGTTTGCCTTGGGTGTTCATCGTTAGTAATTCACAAGTGTTTAGTTGCCTTTGTGTTTTTGAAGACTGCCACCCGCTTTCGTGCGGCTTTTGTTTAGCTGCATTTGCCGCCACTGCTGCAAACGGAATTCTTCTTCGCTGCGTGTGTTTTCTTTTTGTCTTTTTATTTCCTTTATGTCTGTCGTATTTTCCATTCTTCAATGCGGAAGCAACATTTTCAATGCAATGCACAATTTTCGTTAATAGTAGGTATTTTTTACTACCTCAGCACTTGTTTTATGTGCGCGGTTTTACTATCAAATTTCTTTTTGTCAACTTAAAGGCAGCCAAAAACGACGTATGTTTGCGCTAACTATGCTAAATAGTATGCTCTCAAATTCCGTGGCCGCGTATGCACTGCCAGCTGAGTTCAATTGTCCCACATGTGCGTACCAAGCAAAATAATCTACTGCACTTGTATTTTGATGTTATCCACCTTGCACCGCACCTGCCCATGTTTACCTTTGCTTTAACCCTCGACTTCTTTCAGTTTGTTGCCACTGTTTTTTCTGGCTGCTCTGCTTCTAACAGCGCAGCGATTGCACTAAAATCTAATATTTGGTCTTCCTCTTCAAACACTCATACACTTGCAGCAGTTCACAATGCCTCCATTTTCGTGTTTCGCCTTCATTGCTAAAGGTACAGATTTTCCTCTGCAGTGTAGTTCCCTTTACAGTGCAGTATTTCAACGACATTTTTGTACGTCCATTCGGTTTGTCTCTTGTATTTGATTTTTGTCCTTTTGTCCACATCAACGTCCAATTCATGTACGTGCATTTCATGCGATCTTGTGGCTTTAATTACAATGCCACGAATTGTATCTCTAATGACACATCTTTCTCGCATTTCTGGCACATCATCATTAGTTGTTGTCATTTGGCTTAGGAATTCTTTTACTCCGATTAGTGGTGTTGGTATGTGAACGCTGGTATTTGTGTTCTTGCGCAATTAAAGTGACGAAATGACTAATTGCGATCTTGACAGGAGCTCGCTTGGTCTTCTCCTCGTAGGGGGCGAAAAAAAATTCTTCTTCGAAAACGTTGTCAGTGAACGTTTCCCTTAACTTAACCAATGCGAATGTAGCGTGTATATTATTCCGGATGGCTCCATGATCGAGCACAGCTCCGGATCCGGGGTCTACGTGAAACCCAGCGGGACAAAACTGCACTTTGCTCTTGGAATGCATGCATCTGTGTTTCAAGGAGAGGTGGTAGCTGTTCAAGAAGCGATGAGCTTTGTTGTGGAAAACAGATGGAAAGGCAGATCTATATGTGTCTGCAGCGACATCCAAGCTGCTCTCATGGCCTTAGACAGACCCCCAACCACATCACGGGTAGCCGAGTCCTGTAAATCCAGGCTGAGATATGCCGGTAGACCACGGTGCTAACATGGGTCCCGGGACACGTGGGTATCGTGGGTAACGAGGCTTCTATCTCCTTAGTTAGGATGGGCTCCGTGCCAAAGAAGTTGGCCTCAGAGCCCGTTTTGTCACTCCCTTCTGCAGTCTTCAAACCCACGGTTAGCAAATGGGTTACTACAACCCACAAGTGAGCCTGTCAGGCTGAGAGAAGCTGCAGATGTACTAAACTCATGTTACCTGTCATGTCCGACCGACTGTAGGGACTGCAAACAGCTAGTTGCGCTGATAACGGGCCACTTTCTGTGGGCACATGGAAAAGGTAGGCATCTCGGACAGTGCACTCTGCCTAGCTTGTGAAGAGGAGGATGAGACGGCGGATCACTTTCTGTGCGCCTGTCCTGCCTTCGTTCGAATCAGGCTTGAGGTCTTTGGCACTAATGCGTTAAGAAGCGACCACCTTGGCTGCACAAGATATACTCAGATTTTTTCAGAGGTCGGATAGATTTAAAGAAAACTAAAAGGGAATACGAGTGCCTGATATTAATAGTGCCTGAGTGCTGTACTTGCTAGTTGTCCCGACAAAAAAAATATTATTTTTGATGTCGGGGAAATCATCAAATCAGATTATCCATTAATTCGTGCTTTTGATTGCTCAAAAATTCTCTTGTGTCAACCGATACGTGAGAGCTTGCATTGGCTTGATGAATGATTGATTCGTCTTCGACGGTTGGTTATCTTATCCGAAAACTTCTGACAAACAAATGATTGGGTACCATTCAGTATTAACGGCTTTAAGTTTTTCCAGTGGTACGGTTGCGACACGACCAGACTTTCCGAAAAAAACAGGCAACCACTTGCTTTGAGGTGCTTCTTCCGCGAACAAATTTTGGATTAAGATCGTCTTGGAACACTCAAACTATCGATTGTTCTTTTCTTTCCATCTCATATGCATAGATCCAAGATTCGACACCTCTTACGATGTCATAGAAGTGCTTTTAATCACAGCGGCTGAATTTCTTTAACATTTCTTTACACCTATCGACTCGAGCGCGATTCCTTTTTTAAGCAATCGTCACATTATTTGGTGTCCAACGAGAACAAATCTTTTTCATGACCAAATGTTCATGCAATATCGAATGTATGTTGATCCCACTAATGCCCAGACGTACCGTTATCTTACGATATGTCACATGACGATCTGACGTTATCAAGTCACGCACAGTTCTATTGCTTCTGGCATAACAACCGTTCTTTGACGACCTTCACGGATTGACGGCCATGTTGGAACTCATTGTACCGGCGCTTCAACACCAAAAGTCAAAGTAAGTTGATCAACGCACTTCTGTCTCAACAATTCACAACGACAATCGTAATAAATCATTGCACGAAAATTTTCAGGAGTTGACTCCATCTTTTTGATGATGGAGCATTTTTCACTTCACTGACAGATTGGGCGAGTGTGTGAATACGTGTGAAATGAGCGCGCAGAATTCTGCTGCCGAGTACCCGATGACGTGGTAGTCGAAATTACTCCCACCACTTTATGATACTTCGGTTGGCCAAACCAGGTAATCTATCATTCTTGGTAGTTCAGATGGCAACGAAGTAACAGGAGTTGATTTTCTTCGTATATCAGTAACATTCTCTCTGACAGTCAAGCAGATCTAAAATCGCTGGATAGCTTCTCATTCCAATCAAGGTTGGTCTGGGAATGTTTTAAAATACTCAACACCCTAACATCAAGAAACTCTGTTACCTTGATGTGGGTTCCGGGACATGAGGGGCACGAAGGGAATGAAATTGCGGACACTTTGGCGAAAAAGGGGGCAAACCCTCCCTTCATAGGTCCTGAACCTTTTTGCGGGGGAATAATAGCTTCAAAAGTGTCTTTCTGCGTGAGCAGGAACAACGAGGCCTAATCGATTAGTGGAGAGCCCAATCGGGCGTGCGACAATCGAAAAGACTTATAGATCCAGAAAGATATGCAGAAAGGACATAAAACTTTACACTGAACAACTAACTGGACACTGTAAACTTAATTATCACATGAAAAGAATAGGTGCGATAGAAAACGATTTTTGTAGACTCTGCAAAGAGGCAAAAGAAACAGCAGAACATATTCTATGCGACTGCTCAGCAGTGGCGCGACACAGACTAAATTACCTGGGAAATGAGGCCATCGATCCAAACTTCCTGGTAGAAATTAAGCTTACAGCAGTTTTAGGATTTATTAACAGCCTAAAACTGTTCGAGTAGGCTACATGGCTGCGCAATAGATCTCTTCAGGTCGCAGTGCACAAAGAGCCAATCATAATAATAATATCAGCAGCACAATCTCAGTTTTTTTGCAAACAAACCGGTGTCACGTCATCACACTGCATACAAATCCTCATGACGTAAGCAAATCAGCTGATTCTTTACAAATCACTGAGAGTCGATTAACGGCCTGATGTCGACCACTCCTCTGCTTTCTGTACATCGTGATTGCGTAGATCACTGCCACTGTGCATTGCATTCATGAAGATTTAAAACCACTTAGAATATGTAATTGAATAATCAGGCGCGTGAATAAAGATAATCGATCTGCAGTTTATTGTTTACCATAGGTTTTAACCCTAACTGCTTTGCTACGGTTTTATTGAACCTTGATTATTGTAATTATCACTCAAGCTGAAAGGAGATATGCTAGAAGTGCGTACTTTTTCAATTTCATCAACTTCCTTACCATGCAGATTCCTTTGAATTTGTGTTTTTTATACTTTTTCTCATTTAACTAAAAAGATTCAACACTCTGTAATATTCTCATTAAGTCTTTATATTTTTTACATAACACTTAGCATCCTTTATCTGCACTTCCTGTCTGCTGTGGTGATTGCAGTGCGCATAACACTCAGGTTTCCTGTTCAATGGCTCACAAGCTATCATCCAATCAGCTACTGCTGCTTATTGATTGCAAGAAAATGTATCGCCCGTTGTTTGTCAGTTAGTGCAGGAAGTAGTGGCAGCTGCGGTTTTAAGCCAATGATGAGGGGAGTAACTAAATGTAGTGTGTGTGTGTATGTATAAGTATATGTATGACAATGCATGCATCTCCAGTAGTGAGAGAGAAATGCGAGTGTAGTTGTTGGTATGTTTGTGCTTTAATTACAGTTGGTATGCGCTTTGTTTGAGAGAAAAACGTTATTGAATCTATTGATATTTGGATCTATCACACACCGACATATTATATTAGCGGAAGTGGCGTATTTTGTATTATGAATTCAATTACATATTTTGTTTATTGCTTTTTTTAGTTTGATGGATTTGTGAATGGCTGAGGTTTGAAAAGGTTTATTCTTACTTAAAAACCTCTCCTTTGAATTGGCTTTTTAACTGTTTTAAGGGGTTATAAACCTTGTGTTGGACTAAAAAATCAAACATTTTTTTATGGCATATTCTAAAATTACATCACCTAAAAAATATAAATTCAAAAAATCATAAAGATCGGAGCAGTAGAACGAAAGTTACAGACCGTGGAAGCGTGCGACCGTTCTTGGAACGTGAAGTGCACCCCAAACTTTAGACGCCATTATCTCAAAGTCGAGTTTTTTGAAAATTACCGTCGCGGTGATCATTATTTATCAAAAACTATTTGACCGATTGGCATAAACTTTTTTTTTAATTATTCGAAGTTACAACCTCGTGAATCTGAACGATTCACTTTTTGCATAGTTCGCTGGAGTTAATTGTTTTCTTAATTTTTCAACCCCTCAAAAATCCTTTTTTTTTTGCAAAGCGGTTTTTATATCGAGAAACATTTTTTTGTTTAACATTTTTCTACAACCGTGATCACCGCAAGCCACTTCTAAAAACGGCGTTTCGGGGGAGGGGAGACATCAACAATAAATAATAATATTTTTTAAAATAAAAACACCAAAATGTATTCTTCGAGAGTTACCCTTCAGTATGATATATACCTCATTTGAATAAAAGTTCTAAAACATATTTAAAAAAAATTATGACAATCGTCCATTTTTTCG
Source organism: Anastrepha obliqua (assembly GCF_027943255.1). Lineage (NCBI taxonomy): Eukaryota > Metazoa > Arthropoda > Insecta > Diptera > Tephritidae > Anastrepha > Anastrepha obliqua. The sequence continues at coordinate 106,463,778 of NC_072894.1, read as the reverse complement.
GGCTCACAATGTATATAACCCCTTAATTGGGTCAAAACGCTCGTTGATTTTTCACATTTTTTTGTTTTGTCGCTAAGATGTTGAGCGTTTTCTTCAATATAAAAAACTCGCGCGCGAACTTGCATTAAACAGAAAATTGGCAACATCGTACGCAAAAAACATTATCAAAAATGAAAGCGATGTTGGAACGACTTCATACATATTTGCACTTCATTCAAGTTGCAATTGAAGAAATTGCTAAAATTGAATGGGCTAAAAAATTTAATTTAAAAATTCTGATTAAAAAGTTGAAAATTTGTTAGTCCATTTTTTTAAATTTGTTAAATTTTTGTGAGTTTTATACAAAGTTTGGAACCTTGATTTTTAAGGGTTTTTCTATGCAATAAATCATATTTTTATAAAAAAAAACCAAACGCGATAAATTAAAAAAAAATTTCTGTGATGTTTTGCTGAATAAAAGTCCAAATTATAAACAGGTGTAGACAGCTTGGACAAAGCTCAAAGAAGTCAGAAATTGAATTATTAGTCATCATGAAAAGGGTAAAACCGTTCCGGAAATCGCAAAAATAGTGGATAGACCCCGCCCTACTGTATGCGCCGTGATAAAACGTTTCAAAGAAGCAAAATCCGTGGAAAAGAAGAAGAAATCGGGATGACTAAAACTGTTTTCGGATGCAGATAAAGGGCGAATAGTGCAACAGATTAAGAAAAATCCGAATTTGTGTACTCCTAAGCTCTCAACAGAAGTCGCCGAACACCTTAATATTAACTGCAACCCCGAAGGTATACGTATAGTGTTGCGAAAGAATAATTATGATGGAAAAAACCTTTCATCAACGAGATTAACCGATGTAAGAGAATAAAATTCGCAAAGCGTCATGGAGATAGCGATTTCGAGCTCTGGAAGCACGTTTTATTTGCAGATGAAATCAAGTTTAATTCATATTTTGGACAGATGGACAATCATATGTGTGGAAACGACCTAATGAAGAGTTGCTGGAAAAAAACTTACGTCCGACAGCTAAACATGGGGGTGGGTCGGTAATGATATGGGGTTGTATGTCCGCTGTTGGTACTAGAAATTTGAGCTTCATTAACGGCAATATGAACCACAAGCAATACCTAACAATTATGAAGAAAATTTGGTCTAAAGTGCTGAAAAGTTGGGAATTAAGTACAACTTCCAGTACTATGCAGACAACGACACCAAGCATGAGACTCTTAGTGTGTGTCTATGGCTTGTGTACAGCTGCCCTTAAGTACTTGAAACACCTCTGCAATCTCCAGACATCAATGTAATTGAACATCTGTGGGCTCATTTTTCAAAAACTAACTCAAAAATCATGTTATTAGAAACAAGAAAAATAAATATTAATTATATAGTTTTTTCTTAAATATTATTTGCCTAACTCTACTTTATATAAATATCCGAGCTTGTTTTTGTCATGTATAGTATTTTGCTAAGTTTTTGAAGTGAATTTTTTTAGGCGTCGATGGACGAGCGAGAATGGAGAGTATAATTTCAAGGCCATGCAACATTTTCGTTCCGCGAGAGAGAAAAAAGATATATCGTAGAGGAAAAGGAGAAAGAGCTATACCTTATGTATATCTTAGATACACTTTAGGCTATTTTTCCTGAGTTTTTCCTTGTGGTACTAATTTCTAGTGAGACATAGCACTGCCTACTTGTTGGCGCTTGTTTGTTGGTGCAAACTTGTAGGAAATATATTTTTGGTGCCTACTTTTTGTTTCGTAATTTCCGTTTCCTGCTAGTGCTTGTGCGTACTATAAAGTGCTTTCCATTCCGGCGTCGGATTTATTGAATCCCGGAATCGCTGCGTTTGTGCGGGTGATAAACACTCCGAGTAGTGCGCGTTGTTGCCATGGTTTGTGTCTGGCGTTTACCTACACCGATCGACCCTTCTCCGTTTTTTATAAATTTTGTTTAGTTGTATTCTCTGCAAAAGTTGTGAATTTCTCTCTCTCTTTCTCTCATTCTCTCTTGGGTCTCTCTCTCTTTCTTTGTCTGCCTTGAAAGTCTCACTTCACTTCTGTTATGTGTACTACGCTACACGCACTGTTTTGTTGTTTGTGTTTTCTATGTACGAATGAGTTGAAGTTTGTTTATGTTTTTGGTAGTTTTGAAAAATATGTTTGAAAAACGAAAGTAAATGTGACACATTAGATTTGCATTTTAATATATATTTTTTTATTTAAAACCATACCACGTGGGTGACCCAGTTCTTTATTGAGTCACTGTATGTACATATGTTGGAAAATATATAATCTAAAGCTTCACACCTTCTACGTGACGCATACAAGTGAGAAGAGGACAAAACACTAGCTATGGATTACTCATCTACCGATTCACCATGAATTTGCTTTTATCTTAAATCGGTGTTGTATACCATAGACTATCCTTTTAAAGTGTGCGTAGACTTTGCAGACTTTTTTGCACTCATATAAAATCAATCAAATACATTTAGCCTTGTAATCCAATGAATAATTACATGCCAACAATTGACACTCTGAATTGATATCGAGCTGCTGACTAGGGCACAAACATTGTTACACGCCTTGAAGTAATCGAGCTGGCTATCACCGATGGTGGCGAAGAAAAGAGAGGCCCCTCCACGTTATGAAAATGAAGTTGAAAAGATTTGGTTTCACCTCCTTGCTTGGAATATAGCGAGTGGATAGAAGAATGGTTGCATTGGCTTACGAGTAAAAAGAAGATAAACCTATTAGTTAACTTCACTATAGACTTTTAGGCATATTTTTTTGAATAATTTGAACTGGCAGTCGTATGGCTAAGACCAAAATCACATTTGTATGTAATTGCGAGCCTCCAGCATGGATATGTAGACAAAGAAGAAGAAAAAGAAAATTTTGCAGGTAAGAGCTTAAAACCTGTGGGGAGAGGTTATATTTCAAAAGAAAGCTCTATGTTTAAGTAAACGGGGGAGAGATCGAAACTGTTTTCCGACACGTATCTACCTATAACTCGAAAAGTTATAGGAAGTCCACTATGAAACTTTCAGGGATTATTGAGCATAGACTCAGCCATTAATGAAAAAAATAAGAAAACTTCTGAGAGGGTGTTTTCAAGATTACAGGAAAAAAAACAAAATTTTCTTAAAAATTTTTGGGCAAAAAATTAAAATTTTTTTTTGAAAATAAAAAAATTGTAAAATGTAAATCCAACAACAAGAGAAAAACCGAAGATATTTCCCTTTAAAGTACTCCATACCAAAATTTACAACACAAAAATAAAGTATTAAAAAACAAAAAGGGCATATTTTATCCTAAAAAATTATACACTTTCAAAAGAAAAAAACCGAAGTTATTTCACTTCAAAATACTCTACTAAAATTTTCAATATAAAACTTTAATAGTTTTTCAAACAAAATTTTTTAAAGGGTGCATTTTATCATAAAAAGTAATAAAAATGTCAAAAAACCCGGATATATTCATTTTAAAATACTCTATCAAATTTTCAAAACAAAAAAAGATTTGTTTAAAAGGTTTATTTTATCTTAAAAAGTAAAAACAAAATTATAAAAATGTCAAAAAAACTGAAGATATATCTCTTATGTTCAACATAAAAATGAAATATTAAAAAAAAAATGTTTCAAAGGTATATATTTTCCGAAAAAGTTAAAAAATTAAAAAAAAAAATCATGAAAATGCTAAAAAAATCCGAAGATAAAAAAAAAATAAATAATTGGCGCGTATACTTCTATTAGGTGTTTGGCCGAGCTCCTCCTCCTATTTGTGGTGTGCGTCTGGATGTTGTTCCACAAATGGAGGGACCTACAGTTTCAAGCCGACTCCGAACGGCAGATATTTTTATGAAGAGCTTTTTCATGGCAGAAATACACTCGGAGGTTTGCCATTGCCTGCCGAGGGGCGACCGCTATTAGAAAAATGTTTTTATTAATTTTGCTTTCACCGAAATTCGAACCAACGACCTCTCTGTGAATTCCGAATGGTGATCACGCACCAACCCATTCGGCTACGGCGGCCGAAGATATTCCACTTTAAAATACTCTACCAAAATTAAAAAAAAAAATATTTGAAAAATTTAATATATTTCATTCAAAAATTGTCTGCATAAAAATACGATATTTTTCTTTAAAATACTCTACCAAAATTTTCAAGGTTAAAATAAAATAGGTTTAAAAAAAATTGTTTTCCAAGTTAAAAAGTAAAAAAAAAAACTTGAAAAAAATAAAAATGAAATATTAAAAAAATATATATATTCAAAGGTATATTTTTTCCTTAAAAGTAAAAAAAAAAAATTTAAAAATGCTAAAAAACAATCCTATACTCTATCAAAATTTTCAACGTACAAAAGGATTGTTTATTTTATCTTAAAAACTAAAAAAAAAATTGCGAAAATGTCAAAAAAAAAACATAAAACATTTCGCTTTAAAATACTCTATACAATTTTCAAAACAGAATAAATCTCAGAATTATAAAAATTTGTTACAAAATTTTTTCAATTTACTTTTTCTTATACTCGGGCCTACAAATAAACAAATTTTCAGAAAAGTTTACGACAAATCTTAAATACTTGGATCACTTGACCTGGCATCGCTGCTAATATTTTCGGTTGTGAGAAGATTTCCTCATTAGCACTACCCAGCCACTTCAGCAGTAAACTCCATTTTTGGCTCTCAAATAATTATCTAACCACTTTTGTACGGTTCGTCTTCAATGCCATACTCCCTACCTCAAATTGCTTTTCCTTTGTTACTCATTTCGCTAATTTCCAGATGTTTATCTCTCCATTTTGACTTGTTTTGACTGACTGCCACTACGCGTAGATATATTTGGTTGTGCCCGCGCACTGTATTACTCACCGCTTTTTATTTCGGCTTATTTAATGACAATCCACCGCAGACAAGCGACTGGTTTACCTTGTGTTTGTTCGAAAGTCGCTTAGGTGGTTTTATTTTCTAGGTCTCAAAGACTATTCAAATAAGATAATAAATAAAAAATTAGCAAAATGCAAGCAAATAAAAGAAAACGTAATAAAAAATAAAAATTATTTGCAAGTTCAATAAAATTAGATTTAAGAAAATTATCAAAAATTAAAACATGTGTTCGTAAAACAAAAAAGTGTGCATAAATTTAAATTGGAGCGCGCTTATTACCTTTTCAAAGGGGGCGAGTAAACATTTGCATTTGCTTCTATTCATTATTTAAACGGTTATTGCCTTTGCTTGCATTGCAAATTTCCCCACATTTAGGAATTCCATTAATTCGTGCAAAGGAAACAGCTGCGCCAACATTGGTTTCCCACTGCATCCGCGTTTTCTGTTATACGCGTAAAAATGCTGAAATAACAATTGTTACATTGAATTAATTGCAAAAAGGCGCGTTTTTCCAAGCATCCAATTACCACGAGCAGCAATTTATTTTACCCCATTTTTTTCACCAACTTCATTTGCATTCTATATAGAGACTTCTTGAAGTCGTGCGCTGTGTTGCAATTAGTAGGCAATAAATCTTGCAGTAAGTTTTGTATTTCCTTCAAAATGTAACAGCAAGAAGAAAGGTCTTCTTCTTTTACATAAATAAAAAATCTCAGTTTCTTATTATAAATATTTTTTCTTTTAATTTCTTTTTAATTACGCACATTCTCCACACCGCCCCTGCAATAAAAACGCCAATCCGTGTGCCTGATGACATTCACGTTGGCACTCTCGTCGGCAGAAGGCGTGCATACACCCTCTCACTATTTTTGTTTTTATAGAGAAAAAGCAGACGTGCTCACGATAATTCGCGCCGTTATTTCAATTTCCTATTTTATGTGCTTCACATTGTTGTTGTTATGCTTCTTTGATGCCTTCAGTTGTTCCACTGCCGCTGGCACTAGCCAACTTGTCACTGTGTCTGGTTGGCTGACGGATATACTGGCCGACTGATACGTTGCCGCGTTGTCTGCCCATTTGTCTAGTCAGCGACGTGCTGCAGTTGATGCTCAGATATTTTTGTAGTTGTTGTTGCTGCTGTTGGTGCCGGTGCGCCATGTGCGCTTTTCTCCAAAAATAGTCGCACTCATTCTCGTTTATTTGATATATTTTTAAGTTGAAATATTTTATTTTCACTGCAGTAAATTTCTTAATATGAATGCTGGCAACTTGCGTGAAGCACCAGCAACACCAAAAATTCGCAATATGCCGACGATGCTGTTCTAAGAAACACTTATGCCATTTTGCTCTTAATTTAAAAATTGTCGAAGTGAAAGAAATTTGAAAAGTATGCTAACGACGCTAATTGGATTTGTTTTAGTTGGAGATAGCACATTTTGCTCAGAAACTCTTCAACTAACTATTGAAAATCTGTTCTCAATTTCTCTGCAATTTTGTAAAATCTTCATGTGGGCATAAACGTAGATCAGAGATCTAAAATATTAGAATTTGCTCTGAAGTAAAAAGTAGCTTTTCCAAGAGGACATCACCGATGTATTAAGTAGCTCAAGATAGTCGATACAGGAAGAAAATTAGTCATCTTACCATGACCTTTAATTACGAGTATTTTTTCACGATTTATGAAATATATTTTTTTTGTATGATTCTCGTCCGTTGTTCATGGAAATTCAGATTAATCGGTACTCTCCTTCAAATCGAAGTATCTATGTTACCGTGAATGTCCGAAATAGGAGAATGTCGACTTTCACCGGCGAATGTCAACAGATACCAAATACGTCGGTGAAAGATCGAATATTTCATTACATTCTTGTACATTCGAACAGTCTCCGGTGTGTGTCGATAATCACAGATATGCTGTGGTGGAGGTCCGAAACTAATTTATACTAAATGGATACTGTAGTAAATCGTGATCTTTATCTTGAAAAGTTAAATGCATTAATTGCGGGTAAACGAGAAGACAGTTGTTTTTATTTTTCTCAAGAAAACTATTCTAAAATAGTTTCTGAAGTGGTTTCTGCTAAAATTAAATGCAAGACACCTTTGGATTACAGACGATTAAAACATTTTGATGTTTTAAAAATTAAGGATGAAGAGAAATTAATTGTACCATTAAAACCGGGGGAAACGAACATACTCTGTGGGCAAAAAGTAAGGTGAATTTATTTGTCAAACTTCGCGGAATTAAAATTTCGCTCTAGTTATTTTTTTCATGAGTTGGCAGCACTGTTAATAACATCTAGGCCAACTTTCATATGAATGTCATTATCAGTAATATATTTACGCTTGTGTTTACCAAACGACCAAGAGTGCATTTTTCGATTTTTACAATGTCTGATTTGATTGAGCAGAAAAGTGCCATTAAATTTAGTTTGCGGAATGAAATTTCGGCTGCGGAAACGTTTAGCATATTGCAGAAGGCATTTGGTGATTCGATCATGTCGCAGAAAAATGAACGTGTTGACGACTTGGGGCGCTCCGGACGACCATCGACGTCAACAGATGACCAACACGTCAATAAAGTGAAGGAGTTAGTGCTCAAAAATCGTCGGTTGACTGTTAAAGACCTTACTGATATGATCGGAATATCAGAAGGATCTGCGAAAACCATTTTGAAAGACCATTGGGGCCTACGAACAGTCAAATCTCGTTTGGTACTGAAAACTCTCAATTTCTTGGAAAAAAGTCGTCGCGTTGATGTGTGTGAAACAATGCTTTCAGACTATCAGGGCAAGCTCAAATGCAATATTACGGGAGATGAGACTTGGATTTATGCTTACGACCCTGAAACAACCGACCAATCAAGCGAATATCGTGCTAAAGGCGAGGTCAGACCGAAAAGAGCACGTCAAAGTCGTTCAAAAATAAAGGTCATGATGACAGTTTTTTTCGATTTTCGTGGTGTGGTGCACTATGAATTCCTTCCACCTGGCCAAACTGTTAATAAGGAATATTATTTGAGCGTTATGCGTCGTCTAAAAAGACCAGAATTATGGGCCAAAAACTCTTGGTTTTTGCATCACGATAATGCACCGTCTCACACTGCACTCGTTCTTCGTGACCATTTCGCCAAAAATTCCACGCATATCGTTCCGCAACCACCGTATTCGCTTGATTTGGCTCCGTGTGACTTCTGGCTATTCCCAAAACTCAAGAGACCACTCCGGGGAACGCGTTTCGAGTCGATTGAGAAGATAAAAGCTGAATCGAAGAAGGTGCTGATGGCTATACCGGAGATGGACTATTTGGCATGTTTCGGAGATTGGAAAAATCGTTGGCATAAGTGTATTTCATCGAGAGGGGATTATTTTGAAGGGGATGAAATTGATTTACAAGAATAAATAAAGATTTTTCATTTTAAAACCAAATCCACCTTACTTTTTGCCCACAGTAGTACAGTATTATGTTACCAATGAAGAATTGTGCAGTATACTATATGACACTTACACCAGAATAGGCCACGGAGGAAGAACACGTATTCTTAAAGAGTTGCAAGTTAAATACGAAAATATTACATATGAAGTTGTAATGTTGTATTTAAATTTATGCAAACAGTGTCAAATGAAACGCAGTGCTCCTAAGACAGGTATTGTTGTGAAGCCAATGGTTAGTTGTGAATTGAACTCAAGATGTCAAATTGATCGGATAGATCTGCAGTCAAACAGAGATGACGAATCTAAGTTCATAATGGTGTATCAAGATCATTTAACTAAGTTTGTCCAGCTACGACCTTTGTAAACTAACAGAGCTGAAAAAGTAGCGCATCACGTTCTTTCAATACTTTTAACATTTGGTGCACCAGCAATATTGCAATCAGATAATGGCAGAGAAATTTAGTAATCAAGTGATATCCGAAACATTCAAGCACAAGGCTCAGTTGAAAGGGCCAATCAGGATATACAGAATATGCCGACTGCATGGATGAACGATAACGATACAAATAAATGGTCAGATGGTTTATCCTTTGTTCAATTTGCCAAGAACACTACATACCACGAAGGAATACGCCGTCCTTATGAGGCCATGTTTGGCGTTAAAGCAAAAAGAGGCATATCATTGTCTTCTTTCCCTGGCGAACAAATCGCAAATATTGAAACCGAAGAACAGCTTGAAGGATTTGCCAATACTTCCGAAACCGAAGAACAGCTTGAAGAAACTGTTAATTCTTATAACAAAAATTTCGCGGTGGTCATACTGAAAACCATATTCCAAAGAAAAATATTGAAGAGAACCTACAACCTATAACGTCTTCACATCAAATTCTGACTGAAACACGCGTTGATTTCTACAAAAAGAGCGGCGGCGAAAGAAAATCTACTACTGCAAGCAACAAAAATGTTACGCGCCTCACAAATGCTCAAATTGGTGATAATGTACAGATACAAGTCCCTGATGGCGACCGTGGTCATACAGATAACCGAAATGTGTTAGCGGTTGTTGTTGGAATAGAAAACTCCGACTTCTACAAACTGGCAAATAAAAATGGTACCCTCAAGCAGCTTTACACAGTTCGTAATTTGTAAAAAAAAGTTGCTTTCCATAGATAAGATTTCTTTTCAAGAAATGTCGCTGAGAGAAGCAGCTGCAGCTAATTCGAGAAGCGGGGGACAATGCTATAGACGCTGTCATTGCAAAAGGAAGTGTTCTTCAAATAAATGCAGTTGTAAATGCAAAGGACTCTTGTACAATTCAAAGTGTCATAATGGTTAATGGTTAATGGTAGTAAAGGGTTAAGGTATGGGCCTTTAGCACTGCGACCATATTGATCTATTGTGCACCCCATGCTGTCTATTGACTGTTAAGTATATTTATGAATTGTACCAGATCCTTCTAAGGAAGTGATTGGACGTCTTCATCTGTAAGCATGAACTTGTTTAAAAACTTTTTCCCTCTATGCGTCAACCCCGGACATTCGATGATAAGATGTTCTATAGACTCCTCATCTTCGCAGCAAAATCTGCAGGTGTTGGTGTTAGTTATGCCTAATTTATGTACATAAGTGTTTGTTGCAGGTGAAGTGACCCATGAGGGCGCCTGTGAGAGTGCGAATACTCTTTTTGTTTAACGTGAGGGCCATGTTAGCTATTTTAGCATTGAAACTTAGGAACTTTTTGGAGTGTCTAAGACCCTCCACATTGTTCCTATGCTGATTTAATACAGTTTTGGCCCAGTATTTTACTTTTTGTTTTAGGCTGTTTTTGTTAAATCCAAATATGGGACTTGTTCCGATGAAATTTACATCTGCCCCTTTTTTGGCTTGAAAGTCTCCCTTTTCGTTGCCGTCATATCCCTCATGTCCTGGAACTCAAATTAATGCGACATTTTTTTTTGGATGCCAGGTTGTTGAGTGCCTTGTGGCATTCTAAGAGAGTTTTTGAGTTGTGGGTATAGCTATCCAAAGCTTTTAGAACTGATTGGCTGTCCGAGAGTATTCTAATCTTTACTATCTTGTGGTTTCTACGTTGCATGATGTTTGCTGCTTCCATTAATGCGTATAATTCCGCTTGGAAGATGGTGGTGTCCCTGGTGAGAGTGAATGATTTGTGGATTCTGGGCCCCACTACTACTGCTCCTACACCATAAGGTGTTTTTGATCCATCAGTGTACGATTTTTGTGAATCATCATTCATCCATTTTGGGTTTGTTTTCCACTCGATCCTCTCAGGAAAGGTAACAGTGTCATAATAGTTTAAAGAAAATGACAATCTCCAATATGTTCAACATTCACCATTAGCGCATGGTGGATGTCAACATTTACCGGTGTAAGTCAGAAATAAGGGTATTTAGCAAATATTTCGGACATACACCAAGAGACTATGTGAATGTTGACATTCACCGGTGAAAGTCGACATTCTCCGGATTTCGGTGTTTCACTGTAACATCTACACTACATAGCTAGAGTTCTGATTAACATTTCATGGCCAAAAATAGAGTATTACAAAGCTTGAATATACTTTTAATACGTATTAAAACGTTTGTCAATTAACCAACGAAAATGTAACATATCAAGAAAAGGTGCTGACAGTTGACTCAATCGAACTAACAAACGATTCCGCTCCAGCTGATGACAATCAACCAACTGTAAAGTGTCTGTTGTACCAAATATGTGTTTGTTCAGTGGGTGTAAGATCGCTTGCTTAATTAAACATTTCTGCTTGAAAAATGTTAAATTTTCCTTTCTCGCCTTGCTAAAGCATATTTTTATTGATTCAAGCGCCACAATTCCCTTAGGCATTTGAATGGGCCTCCAATAAAATTTTATTGTGCTCTTTCTGAAAAACGATACTGAATGGTTTCCTTCAACACAAATACTTAAAACTCCCGCTTCTGCTTTGAATCATCCCCACTGACCTAATTCTTGTCATATTTCATGTCAAAGCGCCTCTGTAAGCGAATTTTTTCTATTTACATTTGAATGTTGTGGGGCTTGTTTTCAATATGAGAATTGGTTGGTGTGCGGTGCTAAGAGTTTTATTTTATAGTTTTGCTTTTTGTTGGGCTATTAGGTGTATAGTATGTGTATTTTTTGTTGCGTTACTTATTTTGTTGCTGTGCCCTGTTTGTTGTTGTGGTATTGTTTCAAATGCTCTTTGATTGAAGTCATTATTTTAGATTAAGTTGTACATATATACATACATACTTGGAGATACACATACATACATGTATGTATGTATTTGTATATTTGGTAGCTATCGAAGATTTTGGGCAGATTGACAGTCAAATAATACCCACTCTGAAAATCTCCTCATTTTTATGCTTGTCGGTATGTAATGTGTGTTTGTGCTTACTTTGCCTTTTTAGTGTTCACGCCGATGCTTTTACATGAATTTGTAATTGGCACATATTTCTGATTTTTGGCGTTCTGATTGTTAAGTCAATCTAAGCAAATTGACGTCGTTTAATAGGTATGAACTTCCCGAGATCCCTGTCTTTTTTAAGTTCCAAAAGTTTCGGGATGTAATTTCGTATGAGCCTCCCGGGATCCCGGTATTTTTTAAGTCCCAAAAATATAGGGATTTTCGGGATTTGTAATTTCGAACGCAATTTGCAAAAATTATAAATCTTCCCATAGTCCCAATGTATCGGGATTTGTAATTTCGTATGCACCTCTAGGGTTCCCAGCCTTTTTTAGTCCCAAACATTTCCGAATTTGTAATTTTGTACACAATTTTCAAAAATTTCATAAATCGACGGATAGTCCCAAAATTTTTGGGATTTGTAATTTCGTATGCACTTCTCGGAATCCCGGTCTTTTTTCAGTTTCAAAAATTTCGGGACTTTCGGGACTTGTAATTTCGTACGCCATTAGCAAAATGTTTAAATCTTCCGTTAGTCCCAAAAATTTCGAGATTTGTAATTTCGTATGAGTCTGCTGGGATCCCCGCCTCTTTAAGTTGAAAAAATTTTATATCGATCAATTTATGTTATAGGCGACCCGATACACGTTGTTCTGCCCAAATTTCAATCAATTTATGATAATTGTAGCCATTGCTCAGCAGTTTCTTCACCGCAAGCTGACTGTCAAGACATAAACGTTTCCGCCACAGTCAGTTCTCTTACGTTATCGGAACGACCCGGATTTATAAGTGATCAAGAACTGTCACTACAGCAGCATTCCCTGTGCATATATGAGAATGTTTATTCTGCTACAACAACAATAACATAAACGTAGGTCGTGTTTCTACCGATGCGACCTTCAATTGAAAATTGTTAGGCGCGATTTGAGCGTTACTCAAAAAGAGTTTCAGTTTTTGTAGAATTTTGCGAGCAACTGCTCCTTAAGGATTTTGTGTCAATTATAGGACTTTCAAAAAGTCGCTTTTTGCTTATTAGATCCTTTTATTCCCTAAAATTTACATACTCACAGGATTAAACTGAACTAGCACTGAGAATTTTAAAGGCGTTTCTTTCGAAACACTATTTATTCAAGTCGGCAGGATGACTCATAATTCGAGCGAATTCTAATCGTTTGACTTGTATATTCACTGTATATTCACAATTATATTCTGAATGGCCTTAAAAATCTTCGAAATGGAAAGGCAAGCGGCGAAGATTCTATAGCGGCTGAGCTCCTGAAAGAAGGTGGTGAGGATTTACATAAGTACCTCCACCATTTAACAATGGACGTATGGAAAAAAGAATCCATACCATCCCAATCCCAGTACACAAGAAAGGTGATAAGAAAGTATGCGATAACTATCGTGGTATCTCACTGCTTAACACGTCCTACAAGCTCTTCTCTATGAACGAATCGACGAATATGCCGAAAGAATAATTGAAGACTACCAAGGCGTGTTTCGTAGAGGCAAGTCTGCAATCGACCAATGTTTTGTTCTTAGCCAAATGTTTGAAAAACACTATGAATACGGGCCAGATGTTCATTGCCTGTTCGTTGATTTCAAACAAGCCTTCAACAGTATTAAGAGAGATAGGATCCAGCACATATTGCTTATTCTTGGAATACCTACCAAACTAATAAGGCTCGTTAGCGCAACAAATACCCAAGCAAAAGTGATAATTCATGGGAAGCTCGCAGAGTCGTTCTCTATTGAATCAGGTGTAAAACAAGGTGATGCCTTATCAACAGTCATATTCAATTTGATGCTGCACTTTGTTGTAAGGGAAGTCAACAAAGGTGGTACCTTGATAACTAAAACAATCCAAATATGTGCTCACGCAGATGACAGCGCTATTCTCTCAAGAAATAGGAATGATTTAAAAGAAATTTTCTTAAAAATTATTACAATTGCGAACGGTATTGGTCTTTTTGTAAATGAGGGCAAAGCCAAATATTTGTTGAAATCGAAGCGGCCTGCGCAGATGGAAATTTTCCATGTGGAGCCTATACTTTTGAAACAATGCAGCATTTTAAGTACCTAGGAGTTATATTCGCATGTAGTGGTGATTCAACTTTCGCAGTCAGGGATCGCATCAACGCCGCCAACAAAGCGTATTACGTCCACCTTAACTTGTTCAAGTCCCGACTTCTGTCTAAAGCTACAAAGTTAACTATGTACAAGACCCTTATTCGACCAATCCAAACGTATGGTTGTGAGGTATGGACTTTTAAGGTTGATGACTACGCGCAGATTGCTAGCATGCAAAGAAAAATTTTAAGAAAGATCTTTGACCCAATAAGAATGAATAATGGTACCTACAGAATTCGATTGAATTCTGAACTGAACGATCTAGCTCAGAACGAGCCAGCTGTACGTTTTATTAAAGCGCAGCGCATAAGATAGCTAGGTATGCCTGCTGATTGTACCGTGAAGAAAGCCTTGACGGGAAAGCTAATGGATGTGAAGGCCAAAGGCGGACCGAGGAACCATTGGGACTCAATCTTAAGAAGTTGGGAGTACGTAACTTCGAAACAACAGCTCAAGATAGACTGCTTTGGAGGAGCATTTTGAAGGAAGCTTTGACGCACCCCGCGTTGTAATGCTATGAAAGAAGAAAAAATATTTTGAATGGAAGTAGGGTATGCTTTTTTCGATATATGAAATACTTTTTTTTAATAAATTTGGGATGATTTTTTTTTTTTTTGAAAGTTTTGAACTTTGTTTTGTTTTGAACGCAGATTTTGCAAAAAATTTGGGTATAAAAGTTTCGAGGGAAACGCATTTAAATTTTTCGTATTGGTCATCGATGAACCGAAATCACTTATTCTTAATTTTTCATAAACGGTTTAGAGAATTATTCTACAAGAAAATGCAAAATAAATTTTTTGCAAGTTGCTGCTGTTTATGTGCATTTAGTTTATTTGTTGATCTTCATTGTCTTGCTCATCTAACGGTATGCCCAGCAAATATGCTGTTTCTACGTGTTGGATCTGAAGGTAGACGGGTGTTAAGTAAATGGGTTTAAGGTGGCCTCGACATAGAGGGGGCTTTTAACAATGTTAGCACAAGATCCATAATTGAGGCTCTTAATATGTTAGGTACAGAAATAAGTCTCAAAACTAGAATAATCATCGGTGAGGTAGGCAGCAGCACGGCAAACCGCTCTGTCAACAGGGGAACCCCTCAGGGAAGGGTTTTATCCGCCTTGCTATGGTTATTAGTTGTCAACAATATCCTTTCCAAATTAAACCGAAAGGGAATCAAAGTAGTGGCGTACGCGGATGACAAAGGGCTTATGATTTCAGGAATGTTTCCAACCGTAATCAGTAAGGTTATGGAAGGAGTTCTAGGATTACTCAGCAATTGGGCCACAGACTGTAGTTTAAGAGTAAATCCGAGCAAAACTGAACTGATGCTATTCACTAAGAGAACCAAGATACCAAACTTTAATCCCCCAAAATTAAACGGCGTTAGTCTTATGCTAACCCAACAGGCAAAACACTTAGGTATTATCTTAGATCCCAAACTCAGCTGGAGGTCCAACCTAGAGTAGAGGGAAAAGAAAGCGAATATAGCACTTTAGACGTGTAAGAGAATGTTGAGTAAAAAATGGGGTCTCCAACCAAATGCTCCTACACAGCCATTGTATGGTTAATAATAACATATGCGGCACCAGTCCTACTGAAGCGCTTAATGTACTAACTCATCTATTACCATTGGACTTACATATAAAAACAATCGCTACTTGCAGCGCGGCAAGACTTTGAGAAATAGAAAGCTGGACACAAGATCGTACGGTCACAGCAAGATCCTCCTACAGGGACTCTCGCTGATCAAAAACAAATCAGACTACACAGTCCCCCACCTTCACTTCAAGAACGACTTTACGGTACGTTTTCCACCGACAACCGAATGGGGCAAAGGGAAGATGTTTGAAAGATGCGATATTGAAATCTATACTGACGGGTCTAAGATGAACTGTGGTGTGGGAGCTGGGTTCCATTCGGAGCTGCTCAACCTATCTCAGCCAATTCGACTTCCTGACTACGCCAGCGTGTTCCAGGCACTACTATTAGCACTTAGACTCCAACTCCATATCATCCAAACTAGTCTTACAGTGTGGAGAGGAACTAGAAATGCTTAGGCATTGGCTTGAAATTATATTGAAATGGTTTTCCGGTAATAGGAACATACGGGGTAATGAGATGGCGGATGAGCTTGCAAGGAAACGTTCGACCACAGACATAAACACAATAAAAGCATCCATTCCTTCACGCTATCATGATTTAGCCGAAAGAAGGTGCAAGCAAATAACTACATAGATGTACTAACTACAACAAAAACACATGTCCGTCGTACAAAATCCAAAGGACGAATTATCTGTTAGGCTGCTCTCGGCCAAACAATTCATGTATAACTGCACCCGTTACAGGTCATTGGAAGGTAGGGGATCATGCAGCCAGACTCAACCTCCCTTTCAATCCCATCTGCAGAAGCTGTCAAGCGGAAGGGGTGAAGGAAATTCTTTTCCACTACTTATGTGAATGTCTAGGGCTAGCTAGGGCACGACTTTGCTCAGACATCGAGATAAAGAATTTGCTGCTATACTTGGACCTCACTAAATGGATCTGACTTAGAAAGAAAAAAAAACAAGACATCATCACACGAAAACAGTGGTAGTAAAAAGGTGCTGGCCGCGAGTTTCAGTAGAAATACTCAACCACTTCTACAACAACAACAACAACAACAACAACAAGGTGGCATGTGAATAGGTGGTTAGTATCGTTCGGGATACCTTCATATGCCGGATATTTATTGAGTATGTCGGGGTCCATTCTGGATAGGTAACGTGATTGTGATGACGGCTTTTCAGCTTTTCAAAAATTAGGCCCTTACAAATATGGTTTCACTAAAATATCTGTATTTAAAATAAATCAAAATAGGGATTAAGCAAAATTAAATGAAATTTTCCAATATTTCGATGGTTTTCGAGAAAAGCGACACAGCTCAAAATTCGGAGTTTTGCCGTTAAAAGCAAAAATCAACTACAGAGTTTATATATTTTTATATGGAAAAGCGTCATAAGCGAATCTTGAAGCAATTCTGAGAGATGGCGTTAGTGTCGTTTTGTCAGGTGATCGAATTGGCGCGTCACTTATCTAGAAAACTGACCCAACTCAGTAGTGGTGTCGCATTTTTATTTTTGAATTATGTCACTTTTCCCGAAAACCATCGATTTATTAAATTCCAAATATACACAGCTGCTCCAAATAAAAAACTTATGCAACATATGAAACAATGAATGGAAAACCCAAATATAAGTGTGCCAATGGTGCGTCGATGTGTACGCCCACACATATACATATATACATATTCGTACAAAACTCTGCAAAAGAAAACAAAGCCAAATATAGTATCAGATATGCACTTGAGGAGAGCTCTTGAAAATCACGTAACAGTTGTAAAATTAGTTGTATTTGTTTGTAACATAGCATGACGGAAACACGTGTTTGATTTGCCGCACAACAGATGATACACCGCAACAGAAAAGAAGTGATAAATTGTTATTAATTCTTGCGAAAAGAAAGAAATGATTTCTTATAAGTTGAAAGAGACTCAATCGTAAACTGATATAAGATAGGATAAGATTTTGGGAGTGTCATTAGCACAGCAGGACACTGCGTAGATGTTTTGTATTCCTACACTTACAGTTGAGTGGCGCATTGAAAAGTTTCACTCTCACTAGTGACACAAGCTGGTTATTGGTAATAAGATCTGTGCTCTTCAACAGCCCTTACTTTTACAGCCTGCCAACAAATGGCTGAAGAGAGCAACTGTTGGCGGAAACAGCTGGTGGATTATTGAAATTGACAAGTGTTTTTCAGAAAAAGTATGAATTCTTAGTAAATACGATTGGAAATTGCCTATTCTGTTGTATGATACTTCAAAGAGCGCTAGAGAAGCAATAAAGGAAGTTGCATATTTTTAGGAAACTGATCAAGGAGTAGGTATTAGTCAGCTAGACCTAGGACCGTTTTATCAGCTAACCTCTAACATTATATACATATATATACATACATAATTGGCGCGTACATCCTTTTTGGGTGTTTGGCCGAGCTCCTCCTCGTATTTGTGGTGTGCGTCTTGATGTTGTTCCACAAAGGGAGGGGCCTACAGTTTCAAGCCGACTCCGAACGGCGAATATTTTTATGAGGAGCTTTTTCATGGCAGAAATACACTCGGAGGTTCGCCATTGCCTGCCGAGGGGCGACCGCTATTACAAAAATATTTTTCTTAATTTTGATGTTTTTACCGAGATTCGAAACAACGTTCTCTCTAACATTACAGTTCCCTTTATCATGCCGATAGATATATTTTCGTTCTTTCCAAAGTTTGTTAAAATCTCGGACCGATCTATTTAGATGTTAGTTATTGTGTTCTGAAAAAATTGTGGTTAAATTTAAAGTGAAGTTAATTATTGTTGTATCAGCTAACCATTATCCATGCATGCATGTGGAATGCTGCTGGTGTGGCAGTCATTGCCCGAATATAAATCCGAGTCTTCCGGGAACGGAGAACCGGCTGTCATGGGTGCGTGCGTGCACGGTTGGAGTGCATGGGTTCGGAACTTCGGACATGAAATACCAAATGATAGAACAAGTTTTTTCTAATAGTCGTGGTCCTCGGGAGACAACGGTAAACACCCGAGTGTATTTCCTCACAAAAACCCATCTGTAATTTTAAGGCGACATAAAATTGTAGGTCCATCAATTTGTATAAGTAGAAAAAAATCAAGACTAGGAGAAGGAGCTCGGGGATATATACAAGGTGAATTCAAAAATAAACAAGACTGAGCTAAAATAGAAACGACAGGAGCTTTGTTGTTCTTTTTATTTATTCAAAATAGTCCCCTCTAGCCTCGAATCACTGTTTTTCGCGATCGAAAAAGCGTTTCAGGTCATTGACCGGAATGTTCTTCAGGATGTCGGTACAAGCCTTTTGGATGGCTTCTACGGACACAAAACGTTTTCCTTTCATGGCCAAATGTAATTTTCCGAATAGGTAGAAATCACAGGGAGCCATATCGCGTGAATATGATGAATGATTGATGGTTAAAATGCAATTTCTAGTCAAAAAATCAGTCACAAGAGTGGATCGATGAGATGGTGCATTATCATGCAATAAGCGCCAGCTTCCTCCTTCGTGGTATTCAGGGCAAATTTGACGAATGCGATGAAACAAACGTTCCGAAACGCCAGGATAGAAAATTGCATTGACGGTTTGGCCCATTGGCACGAACTCCTTGCGGACAATTCCCTTAGAATCGTAAAAACTAATGAGCATCGACTTGATTTTTGACTTCTCCAAACTCGATATTTTGGGTGGATTTTTTGGATTTTAAAATAAAAATGATATTACCTCTTTGTTCGAAACTCATTTTTGTACCGATGAAACAAACATACTGACACTTTAGACGCAATAACTTCGCTTCCACTGAACCGAATGTCACCAAGCTTTCGCTGGAATTCAGCTAGGGATGTAACTTACAACGCACTAACTCATTAAAAAGATGGCGCCATCAAAAACATTTTTATGACGCCGGTATTGTTTATTTTGGACTTCATCTTTCCGAGGGTTTCCCAACGGTTGTAGGATTAGAAAATAAGATAGGACATTATTATTATTATTAGAAGGCCATTACGCACTGCGACCAGAGCTGATCTATTGTGAAATGCTTATTTTTGTAACCCTAGAGTTTTAGGCTTTTAGCACAATTTTGGGTTTGTTGTTCCAAAGATTGCATGGAGATACTACGATACCGATTCTGAGATTTCTATGTCCATTTCGCAAAAGCGGCAGACATTGGTCTCAGATAGACCAATATTATTTAGATGATACCTCAGGCTGCAGTGACCTGTAAGATATCATGTTAAAAGACGCAGATCTACTCTGTTTAGTGAGAGAAGTTTGTCAGATATTCCTTTGTTGGGACTTAGGTATAGTTTGGCTTGACGCTGACCGGCACAGTTTAGCCAGTGTACGGCAAGTTTTCTTTCTTCCCATTTCCTAAGGAATTCATTAATGTGGCCTTTTGTGAGTCCACAGAAAGGCTCAGGGCCAGTAAGTTGCATATTTGCTCCTTGTTTTGCAAGACCATCAGCCATTTCATTTCCCTCATGTCCTTCATGTTCTTGTTCCCTAACGTGTTGAGAAGGTTTAGGCAATCATTTACCAATTTGGAGGTGATAGTTGTTTATAGAAGGGCTTTTAGAGCCGCTTGGCTATCTGAAAGTATATAGATATGAGTACCTCTCATTTTCCTACTAAGGCATTATCTCACACATATTTCGATGGCATGTATTTCTGCCTGGAATATTGTTGGGTAGAATCCCATCGGAATCTATTTTTTGAATTTAGGGCCATTGATTCCTGCCCCTGTTCTACCATTTTCCAATTTGGACCCATCAGTAAACCATAGCTGGGAGCCAGGTTTGAAAGTGATAGAGTTAGTTCTCCAGTCTGTTCGTTTATTAATTATAACTTGGAAGTTCCTGAAGAGTAAGATAGGACATATTTGAATACAAATTACTCCATAAGGTCGCTCATTACTAGAGTGCGCAAGTATATGAAAATTTCCTTCTCACGCTTATGAACTGAAGAACAACTGCACTTCGCAGTTCAGATACTTGAAGATAACCCATAAAATGGCACTTACCTGTCGATTATTAGACCTCATTAAGTCCTCAAAACGATCTCGCCAAACAAGAGATATTTACAAGAATATACAAGAATGTATCGATCATTCTAATCAGTTGTTCTTTCTCTTTCATAAAACAAGTTTTTAATTAGAATCCACAATACCAAGTTGCATAATGATAAATCAAGTAAACTCATTGGCAATCCATACAAAATTGTCTTCATAGCAAACATAAATTGCCTTGCGGATGTGCGTGATTGAAAATTTCATAATTAATATCTGAAGAGGTTACCAAGAGAGTACAAGAAATCAATTCCGCTGCGGCTATTCAAACAAGAATTGCTATGTGAGGCACGTCCGATTGCTGGCAAGCGGTGCGTAGGTAATCAAATTTGTGGATATGGAGTTTACGTAATTATGGATGAAAAGTGGGGGAAACAGAGGAATAAGAGAAGGAAAAATAATTACTTTTTACTTTGTAAGAAATGAAAATATGGACGGCAGTGTTAGCAGCTAAAAGGAAGAAAATCGGTAAAAAGAATTAAAAAAAAAATATTGATGCAACAAAAATGATCAGGCCTATGCCTCGAGTGGAAAATAAAAAAAGCCTGAAGTGGAAATTATATTGGAAAATGATGAAATTAAGAATTGATTGCAGTGTAGAAAAATGAAAAAAATAATTGGTAAATATTTATGCTTTCGAAATAACATTACGGCGAAGATCTTGAAAAGGTATTTCGGGAATTGTGATGAGTTGAGAACGAGAGAATTGTGGAAAAACGGTGCTGAAATGTGCAGCACTAGTTTAACTGTGGTGTACTTTTTCTTACATTCAGTGCAAAATTGAGCTTTTAAACTTAGTTTAACTGGAAGGCAGAGTTAAATTTGCACTAAAAAACTGGCTCAAAGAGGCTTTCACAGCTGCATTTCTAACAGTCATGGAATCAGCTACATTTTTTGACTAAGAATCGATACCCGACCAATGCCGGATATTTACATAAAATGTGTACAATGTAGACATAGTTGGTGTTCCGTCTCCGTAGACATACCCAATTCACTAGGCAGATGTTTACTTAGAACTTAGAGCTCATTCTTCGGCGCTACTGCTCAACTGCTACTGCATCGTATGTACAAATAAAAAGAAGAAGAATTGCTTAGCACCTTTTTAAAAGTGAAAAAATTAATGCACTAATAACTAAATATAAATATAATATAATATTTATATAAATGCGTGTGTTTGCATGCATGTGAGTAAAACATCCATTGAGCTGTAAGTGCGTTTTGTGATCAGTACAAAAGAATGGTTTTGTATGTAGATAGCCATGTTAGTAGTACAATTCACACGTTCGTACGACAAATTACAGCTGAATAAACCTTTCCCCCTCACATGGCAGTCTGAGAAAATTACCACTTACAGCTTCCCAGGTGACGACGTTAACTATGGCGTAGGCTGTTGGGCAAGTTGCTTGAGGTTTGCCAGCCATTTCATTTAATTACTTTTAGTACAGACACGTACACAGACGTAGGGTATTAAGCTTTGTCATCGCAGCGGTGGTTTGTAACACTGAAAATGTTTATATGCAAATATTTATGGGATGAGAGCGTGAGGGAGTTTCGATATGCGCATTTTGGAGTCGGTGAAACGAAATAAAAATCTAACTATCGCAACCAAGATACTTATTTTAATGAATCGGCAGAGTAAAACCAGCCAAAAATCGCGTCTACTTCAAATATTTTGCTACACAAGTTAGGAAAAATATTCTAAGGCACATTTTGCGGTAATAAAACAAGAGGGAAGGCACGAGGGACTATTTTATTTTTTGGAAAAAAACAAGAGTAGACTTACAAGCTTAAGAATATTACTAAAAAATAAGAATGTACAAGGTGAAGTTCAAACTAAACAAGACTGGCGTCATAAAAATGTTTTTGATGGCGCCATCTTTTTAATGACTTACGAGGGGTGCCTTTTAAATTTCGGGATTTGGCAACCCTGGTATTGCAATGTGGCAACTGACAGCTGTATCGCAAAGTTTGACATTTTTTGGCTTTTACGTACTCAGAACGTTTTGAAATACCAGCGCTATTTGTGTTGTTTACAGTAACTTAAAAGATTCATCTTGGTCCAAAAATGGAATTAAATCGTGAACATTTTCGTGCGATTATTTTTTACAACTTTCGACATGGATTAACTCAGCAACATTGCATGGATGAACTAAATTCATTTTTTGGCGATGAAGCTCCATCAAGGACCAGTGTTTATCGATGGTATGGTGAATTCAATCGTGGTCGTAGTTCACTCCAAGACGAATTTCGTGAAGGTCGTCCAAAATCAGTTGTTGTTCCGAAAACCATTGATGCTGTGCGCGAACTGATATTGCAAGATCGTCATGTGACCTATCGTGAGATTGAGACAATCTTAGGCATTAGTGGGACCACCATACATTCAATATTGCATAAACATTTGACTGTCGAAAAAATTTGGTCGCGTTGGATCCCACACAATCTGTCAATCGCTCAAAAAAAGGCTCGTGTCGATTGGTCGAAGGAAATGCTCAAAAAATACGATCGCGAGGCTTCGAAACACGTCTATGACATCGTGACAGGTGATGAATCATGGATTTACGCGTATGAGTCCGAAAGTAAACAGCAGTAGACTGTAAGGGTGTTTCAAGATGAGCCAAATCCAACAAAAGTTGTTCGCGCACGAAGCACTTCCAAGCAAATGGTCGCCTGTTTTTTCGGAAAAACTGGACATGTCGCAACCGTACCACTAGAACAACGCAGAACAGTAAATTCTGAGTGGTACAGAACCATTTGTTTGCCAGTTGTCTTCCAAGAAATTAGGAAAACCAATCGCCAAAGACGGATCACTCTTCACCAGGACAATGCGAGCTCTCACACATCGGCTCAAACAACTGCATTTTTGAGCACCCAAAACATCGAACTAATGGGTCATCCGCCGTATAGTCCTGACTTGGCACCGAATGACTTCCTTTTATTCCGTACGTAAAAAACAAACTGAGAGGTCAACGTTTTTCGACACCTGAAGAAGCGGTTGCGGAATTCAGAATGCATGTTTTGGAGGTACCTCATTCAGAGTGGCAAAAGTGCTTCGACAATTGGTTCAAACGCATGCAGAAGTGTATAGATCTTCATGGAGAATATTTTGAAAAACAATAAAGTGATTTTCGATGATTAAAATTTGTTTTTGTTCTCTAATCCCGACATATAAAAGGCACCCCTCGTAAAGCGTTGGAAGTTACACCCCCAGTTGACTTCCAGTGAAAACTTGGTGACATTCGGTTCAGTGAAAGCGAAGTTATTGCGTCTAAAGTGTCAGTATGTTTGTGCCATCGGTACAAAAATTAGTTTCAAACAAAGAGCTAATATCAAATTTTGTTTTAAAATCGGTAAAACGTTTACCAAAACATTTGAAAGTTTATGGCATTGATTGTCTATCTCGTGGCAGATTTATGGGTGGTTTACAAGTTTCGGAGATGGTTGTGAAGACAAATATGACAATGAACAAAAGGGCCGCCCAAAATCAGTAATCACCGAAAACTCCATCGAAATTGTTGGTAAATTTATCAAAAATGAACCGAAATCTCGTTGAAATTCATGGCATGGGAGTTGAATATCTCCAAAACGTTGATTTACCGCATTTTAACTGATCAATTGGGCTTACGAAAGGCCTGTGCACGTTTCATTCCGCACAAACTAACTGAGGACCCAAAATTGCTCAGAATTCAACATTCGAAAGACCTCATTAAAGTGGCGAGAAAAGACGAGAACTTCCCTTACAAGATTGCAACTGGTGATGAAACCTGGTGTTTTTAACATCAACCTGAAACTAAGCGTCAAAGTGCCAGATGAGCCACCACCCAAAAAATCGCGTTTGGAGGGGTCAAAAATCAAGTCGATGCTCATTAGTTTTTACGATTCTAAGGGAATTGTCCACAAGGAGTTCGTGCCAATGGGCCAAACCATTAATGCAATTTTCTATCCTGGCGTTTCGGAACGTTTGTTGCATCGCATTCGTCGAATTCGCCCTGAATACCGCGAAGGAGGAAGCTTGCGCTTATTGCATGAAAATGCACCATCTCATCGATCCACTCTTGTGACTGATTTTTTGACTAGAAATCGCATTTTACCCATCAATCACTCATCATATTCCCCCCATATGGCTCCCTGTGATTTCTACCTATTCGGAAAATTACATTTGACCATGAAAGGAAAACGTTTTGTGTCCGTAGAAGCCATCCAAAAGGCTTGTATTGACATCCTGAAGAACATTCCGGTCAATGACCTGAAACACTCTTTCGAAATCTTTTAGATCGCGCAAGACAAGCATCGTGGCCAGAGGGGACTATTTTTAAGAAATAAACTCGAAGTTATCAGAACAAAGCTCCCGTCGTTTCTGTTTTAGCTCAGTCTTGTTTATATTGGTCTTCACCTTGTAAGTCAAAAATTTACATATTACAAAAAAAAAAAAAATTTTAATTTGTAAATATCTTGAAAATGTTTAGTTTAAATGAAAAATTACGCATAAAAAGGAGCAACAAATTTATTTATATTTACCATTTGTCAATAAATAATAAAAATGTGTATTGAAATCTAACTTCTTTAATCAAAAACTAAATGACAGGAAAAGTGGATTTTTTGGATTCAAAAACCCATTTTACTTACAAATTGGATGGGTTGGTTCTTAGGTTTTTGTTTTTGTACTTCCTTAACTAACCATCTAGAGTTGTTTATAGCAATTATATGCTGCGAAAAGAGTTTAACGACTCATGAGAATGTATGTCAGAAATTTATTAATAGTTTTGTGTGTACTCTAGGTACTAACTAGAGCTAATTCATTAAATATTTATAGTTCACCAAGGTGGAAATGCCTTGTCAAATAAAGCAAAGCACTGAAGGCAGGAGAAAAAACGTAAATACATTCATAGGTGTGCAGGTAAATGGGCAAACAATTGAAAGAAATCTAGTACAAACTTACTGAAGCACATAATTAACTGGTGGTGTTTACTACAATACAACGAAATACATAAATATTTACAATGGTAGCAGCAACAATCAGCACAAAGAGAGCGCCCATTGTGCATAGTAGATTGACAAAAAGGTGTCGAAGTAATACAAATACATACAATACTTGCAACCCACATTGGAATGCATTCAATCTAAGCAATAAATTGGAAAAGTGATTAAAGTTGCGGCAGAAATCAATGAGCCAAACAGAAAACTTGAACGGAGATAGGAATGTGAACTGAAGCTATTAAAGATATTTTTTGTTCTCACCGCTTTGCTATTATTTATATATTTAGAAAGCCAAGTATCACATCGTCACGGAAAGAAATGAACCGCTTTACGCTTGAGCAGCGTAAGGAAATATTGTCAACTTTTTTCCGAAGTGATTGTTATGTGAGTCCAAAATGTGCGCGTGTTGAAAAGAAGCCGCAATTATCTTTTCGCAAGAAGCGTATTTCGATCACGGCGGCTATGTAAGCGCGAAAAAACCGCCGCTTCTGGGGATCAACAAAGCCCGCGCACTTGATCGTCGCAAATCCATTGTGCACTCTCAGCGAATGGTTGTTTGATGCGGATTTTCGAGCGGTGGCGTCATTTGCCCCGTTTTGCTTTGAAGTGCTATTAGAAACTCCTTACCCGACCAACCTTGAGTGCTACCAAGTCATGATAAGTGATTTTGTGTGGCCGACATGGACTTAGACGATCTTTGGTTCTAAAAAATGACACGCCATGCCAGCCCAGGCCAAAATTGAGCTTTTGCGCACCAAATTCGGGGTTTGTTGTTGTTGTAGCATAAACATTCTCTATACACGCACGGGAAATGCTGCTGGAGTGATAGTCCTTGGTCGGATGTAGGTTAGGTTTCGTAAGATTAGGTTAGGTTGAAGCGGTTTTCCGCTATGCGGTCCACTCAAGCTCATAGCCCAATTGTGATGTCGCGTGGGGAACCTATCCTTCTCTCTGCCAAGCCGCCATATAACTTTACGGAATTAAAAATGCTGTAAAAAAGAAACTACTCCATATTTTTTTCAAACTGCTTTTTTTTTTTAAGTACAATCCTTCCGGTTAATTATGGAACACCACTTCATTCATATGGCTGCCTCGGCTAGCCATGCACCATCCCATACGATCGTTCCAATTTTTAAACACATTTTCGATTGTATGCGGCTGTATTTCAGCTATGACATCGCGTATGTTGGTCTTCAGTGCATCAATTGTTGCTGGTTTGTTGGCATAACACTGGTCTTGGACGGCACCCCAAAGATAATAATCCAACGGCGTCTAATCGCAGCTTCGAGGCGGCCAAACGATATCAGAATTTTGGCTGATAATGCGATCTTCGAAGACAGTGCGCAAAAGATTGATCGTAGCATTCGCTGTGTGGCAAGTAGCGCCATCTTGTTGGAACCAATGTCGCAATATTTCCCAGCGTTATTTGAGCGTATACACAACCATTTTCGTTCAGCGGAAGAATAAAACTAATTTTCTGTCAAATCAGATGACAGCTAAGTGTTACCATTCTTCAAATAATACCTAGTTCAAATCCGTAACGATAGATGGCGGGCCCTATAGATAGGTGAAATGGTTGAAGTGTCAGTTTGGCACTCCTCAAGTAGTACTGAAGCGCCACTTTGATACCATTATGAGACCTCCAACAGGCAGATATCTACAGTCAGCCAGATCTGTTGATATAATGCAGAATATTGATGGGATTTAGGTTGGCGCACTGCCCCAGGCTGTCAAGGAAAGGAGCGCCCAGTAACCTTAGTCGTTTAGCTGCCAAACCCGGACATTTACAGCGGAAGTGCTCAACAGTCTCCTTCTTTGAAAGGTCCCCACAGCTTCTGCAATAGGGGTTAAATGGTAACCTTAGCTTTTCCGCGTGCATGCCGATCATCCAGTGACCGGTAAACACAGCTACGAGTTTGGTAATTGAATGGCGAGGAGTCCCAAGGACTTTCTAAGTCCTTCGTATATTGTACTTGGGCCAAAGGGGTTTCGAAATAGCACATGAAGGAATGGAGCTCCATCCTTTCTGCGCTTTCCTGAGAAATAATTTGTGCAGTTTCCCTTTAGCAACTGTCAGGGGGATGCCGATGACCGGATAGGAGGTCTCTGAGGTCAGTTCAGCCGCCTTCCTGGCAAGCTCATCGGCAATTTCATTTCCCTCTATTTTCCTATGTTCCTATCCAGATCAGAGAAATGTTACCTGCAATCCAAGAGATTCGATCTCCTCTTATAGGAGTCTACTAATTTCGTTCTGCACCATGGCATCGTCAGAGTCTTGATCGCGGCTTGACTATCGGAGAAAATGCCGATATCTCCCTCGCTCCCGCGTTCCCTAAGCATTTTGCATGCCTGCAAGATCGCAAAGACTTTTGCTTGAAAAACACTAGCAGTGTTCGGCAGTTTAAAGGAGATAGATAAATTGG
Organism: Anastrepha obliqua; assembly: GCF_027943255.1. Lineage (NCBI taxonomy): Eukaryota > Metazoa > Arthropoda > Insecta > Diptera > Tephritidae > Anastrepha > Anastrepha obliqua. Next base: position 106,435,844 of record NC_072894.1, on the reverse strand, counting down.
CTGATTTAGAGAAAACCTCTACTCCGACTTCCGACTCCATCTTGAAGCCATCAGTGAAGACAGAGATGCAAGCTTCTATGCAGATTTTCCACTCGATCCAATCCTGCAAGCCCAGGTTATACTTTTCAATCTTTTGGCCGCATATGAATCCGGATCGTTCCGGTAACGGAGAATCGACTATAGTGGCAACTAAGTTCGGCAACAGTTTCTGGCACCTTTTGTTAAACGTTTTGCTGCTACTTCGTCTGTACACCGTAGTCTTGATCTTCCTTGACTTCGTAGGTTTGCCACCGCCGTCTCTAATAATGTCTTCTGCACTCTAGCACCTTAAACCTCGGACTAGCCACTCTCAAATATTTTCCTGCTCTTGCAACCGAAAATATCTATGAAAGGAAGTGTACTATAATTCGATGGAGAAATACTTCGACGTTGACAAAATAGATATTGATGAATAAATAATTATTTTTTAATTAATATAATTCGCAAATTCACGCATTCTCGCCTTCAACGAAGTAAATACTTTAACTTTTTTGCCTGGATTTTCTTGCGTTTAATTAAAAAAAAAAACATTTACCACTGAGCAGTTTATTTGGCGCTAAAACTTTCATAGTGATTCAGTTTCTATTTTGTGGTTGCATGCCACAACCGGCTGTGCGGTTTTCATTACAATCCAAATGCTTTTCCTTTCACTCCTAACAAAAAACCCAACACACAGTCACACACACACACAAAATGAATAGAAAGATTGAAAGACGATTTAATGGTCGAAAAATTACAAATTGCTTAGTGGCAGCTGCAACACAAAAGCAAAGTGCAACAGTTGGCACAAAAAAGAAAGGAGCATCAATAACAACAACAACACATAAACGCAACATAATGGCACAAACAAACATTTATGGCTCATTATTAACTGAGTCAGCAACTCGTAAAAAGATCAGCCTTTAATTCTAAACAATTTCAATACGATTTGCTATAGATTTATGTACTCGAAAAAATGATGACTTGACTGCGCATGTTGAGCAGAGAGGCATTCGTCGGCACAAGAACGATCGCAAACTTGAACTTGTGCGCCCTCTTTGCCGCACGCTATGCGCGCTGTCCATCACAGCATCTGCTCATATGGATCTCTTGATCTAGAAATTCAGTTCTCCACATAGATCTTAAATGCCGAATTGCATTAACGGCATATCACTTGCTGTTGTTGCGTACGTAGTTGTTGTACCATTTGAACTTGCATAGTTGGCTATGCTGCCATCGGCCTACGTTGCCTACTAGAAAAAATGTGGAATTCGTTTTCATGGCGTAGTTATAACATCAGTTGCAGCTCTTAAAGCATACTGCACATATGTATGTATGTATGTATGTACGAGTAATAAATTGAATGGGTCTCCAGAGGATTATGAGCTGACTCTTTGATGTGTAAACAAATCTATGTATGCTCTTGGCATTCAGCGCAACAGCTGGCCAGCACCGTAGGTGGGTGGATGGCGTTGGGATTTATTTACACATGTATTGCCTGACAGTTGTTGTTGCTGATAAGCCGTATATTTAGTGGGAGTTGTTGAAATAAAATGGATGAATAATGATTTAAGGGGCGTACTTTTATTATCATTTTTTTTAACTCACGCAATTTCTATATTTAAATTTAAATAAAAAAACTTGCTCTTGTTCTTGTTGAGCTCCATTCGTCGAGTGTTGCTGGAATGCTGCGCGCATAGTTCATCGTAGTTTTATGGTACTTCTGAAATCTTCTAAATGGCATTCCTTTGCCTCAAATTCCGCTAAGAGATTTGGTCATTAATCGCTTTTTGTAATCTTTCTTTAATTTTATGTTACTTTGAATAGAATTTTTGTCCAATTTTTTTTTTCTTTAAGTTTAGAGCTCGAAAATTTAGGGTATTTTCAGGAATTGGAAAAAAAAAGTGAAAAACTATATGTATTTGAATTTTTACGACTTTTTATTTAACTTCTTTTACATACAAAAATGCAAAAAAAAATTTAATTTTAAAAATTAAAAAAATGGCGTTGAAGTTGACCCTTCCGAAAAATTGGACCCGGACCGTGCTATCCATATTGGCTCTTCTATTTATCTGAAATACAAAAACCAAAAAAATTACTAATCAGTATGACTGTAGCTATGTTCCGCTACTGGAATAAAAACAAATTGACAAAATGGGGTGGTTTTGAACTTGACACCCTAAAAATCGGGTTTTTCTTCAGTTTTTTAATCAAAAAATACGAAATAATTCAAATAATATTATGATTCTACTACGGACGATTGCCATTGATGCTGTGAACAACAGATTAAAATTTCAGACAATTCGGTTGTTATATTATTTGTTTTTTTTTGACAACACCAGGCCGAAAAAAGTCGTTTCGAGACAAATAAGTTTACCTAAATTTTGAGGTACAGGAGCGCGCGGACCGCTCTCTACCTAGTTAAGGGAGGGGTCTAGGGTTTAGGGTCTAGGGTTGAAAAATCGATTTTTTGGAAATAGCTTTTTCTTATAGTAAATCATCTCAAAAATATTGTCCCAAAATTTCAGCTCAATCGGAGCAAAACTTTTGGAGTTATAGACGTTTTTGTCCCCACTCCTCTGCGACAGCTGCGAGCGTTTGGAGCGGAGCGTTACAAAAATGCCTTTTTTTCAAACGCGTTTTTCTCGAAACCACTTTTTCAAAGTCCGTGACTATTAGAACTTCAACAATATTTAACCGATCCTTTTCAAATTTGGTATACAACTTTTATATATTATATAAAATACCTCCCCCCCACTGAGAGATTTTTCACTTTTTTGTTTTACATTAAGGGCGGTTTCCACTTATACAGCGAAAAAATCAGTGAAAATAGCACTTTTTGCTTCAAAAACGCGCTGGCAACGTAAAAATGAAAAAAAAAATCGGAGCCAGTGGGGGGGAGGTTTTGGTGATAATTTAACCAAATAATTCTGTTTTTTTTATTTCAGGTGATTCTACAACTAGATACGATAGTCACCGCAAAACACCTTTTAGAAAAGGCGTTTTCGGAAAAGTTACCTCACCGGCTTATTTCCCGATATTTTCTTACAAAAATTTAGTACAATATTGTTGAAATGATGCTTTATAATGTACAAAAAGTTTAAATACATTTTCACTATTCATATCTCTAAAGCAAAGTCTCAAAAATTCATTAAAAAAATGCTCAAACCCTAGACCCCTCCCTTAATGGGTTGTAGAAGCTATAATATTGGGAATTTCCGCATGAAAATTTCACAGTATATTCTTAAGAAGTATAGTATAAAAGTATAGTAACTTTTGAAATATCGAAAACCGAAAAAAAAATTGATTTTTTGAAATTTTTAGACCACTGGGTGCCCTTAAATCCAATGCCATTCAAGACCAACTATGCACTCATAGCAAATCACTGTTGGTGTGGTTTTTGGACAGGCGGAGTCTTCGTTTTGTATGTATTTCTTCACAAATGATGTCGGTAGGGCTGCTAGGGAGAACAGAAAACGGTGAACGTTATCGCTACATGGTAACACATTTTTCACGCTATAACGACATCAATTCTACGTCATTTAAATTTTATTTCGTCAAAATCGGTTCAGTAGAACCGGCTATATCTGTATTCATTGTCCATGTGAAGACCATTTTTTGAAGGCTGGCAACTTTTTGAATGAACCTCGTTTGGGCTAAAAAAAATTTTATTTTTTAACAATAGATCTAGAAATAAAATACTCAAAACAAAAATTAAAAACCAGTTTTCGTTTCCGTTTTACGCGAGGCGAGGGCCTTAAGAACACGATAGAGACTTAACGAGATATCTCTGGGAACTGCTCTGCGTGAACAGTAGTCTGCTAAGAAAAAAGTGGTTGCTTGAACATAATAAGTCTCCTTATAAGGTTCTCATGTAATCAGAGTAGCCTATAAATTAAATGGACTCATTTTCCAGCATTCAGAGTGATTTGATGTGGGAAGTCTGGAAACAACAAGGCAATGCTGTAAAGTGATTTTTAGACTGCTGCAGGCTATGCTGGTGATGCTACATTGCCAGAAAACAGCTCGAAGCTTAAGAAATTTCGTTTGGGGCAGAAAAAATTGCTACGGGAATGACAAATAATCTTGCTGTTGTTGTTATTGTTATAACAAACTCTGCCTGTACGGTGCAGTCACTGAGCGTCATCGTCTCTCTCATCTAATGGTAGGCTCAGGAAACGTGCTCGACGGGTTAGGTCGGGTTAGAGAGAGAGGCGTAATAGGTAAGCGAGTTTAAGAGGGTATGTGAATAGGTAGTTAGTATCGTGCGGGATACCTTCACATGCCGGACATATATTGCGTATAACGGGGTCGATTCTGGATAGGTAAGAGTTTAAGCTGCCACAATATCCAGAATGTATTGTGATTTTGTGCCGAATAATCGACATTTGCGCAAAGTGTTGATTTCTTCTTTCTTTTAAAAAAACGGGAGCTGAAGCGCATCAGGGGTACAAAATGTTTATGGAGAAGGTGCTTTAAGTGAAACAACATGCCGAGATTGGTTCCGTCGCTTCAAAGACGGTGATTTTAATGTTGACGACCGTCCGCGTGCAGGAAGGTCAAAAACCTTTGAAGACACTGAATTGGAGGCATTGCTCAATGAGGATCCGTGTCAAACGCAAGAGGAGCTTGCTTCAGCATTAGGAGTTCCCGCCAATCTATTTCCCAGCGATAGCATGCTTTGGGAATGATTCAGAAACAGGGGACTTGGGTTCCTTATGAGTTAAACCAAGGGATGTTGAACATAGTTTTTTCGCCTGGGAACAACTGGTCCAGCGGCAAAAAAGGAAGGGTTTTCTTTATCGCATCGTGACGGGTGATGAAAAATGGATTCATTACAGCAATCCAAAGAAAAGAATGTCATGGCGACTGCCCGGTCATGCTTCTACGGTGTCGCCTCGGCCGAATATTCACGCTGCGAAGGTTATGCTATGTATTTGGTGGGACCAAGTTATTTATTATGAACTGTTAAAACCAAGCGAAACCATCACTGGGGTCGGTATCGACTTCAATTGATGCGATTAAGCCGAGCAGCGCGCGAAAAGCGGCCGCAATACGTGGAGAGGCATGAAAAATTGATTGGAAACACTGAAATGTGAAATGCTACCCCACCCGCCATATTCTCCAGATATTACGCCGTCCGATTATCACCTGTTCCGATCGATGGCACATGGTCTAGCTGACCAGCAGTTCCATTCATATGAAGACATCGAAAAATGGCTTGATCGGTGGATAGCCTCAAACGATGAACAGTTTTACCGCGATGGCATAAGAGATCTACCAGAAAGATGGGAAAAAGTAGCCAGCGACGGGCAATACTTTCAATGAGTCACTTGTAACCATTTTTTCAGAATAAAGTTGTATTTTCATCAAAAAACAGCGAGAGCTTAGTTGCGCACCTAATAGTTGAGGGAGAAAAGTTACGAGGGCTATTGTTGCTAAAACAGCATACATGTACCGGAATGCTGCTGGTCCTTGACCGGATCGTTCCAGTAACGTAGAACCGACTGCGGTGGAAAAGAAAGTTACGCGGGTGTCACGAGGCAGGTGAAGTTCTTCGTATGCGAGGGGCGGCAGTTGGACTCCGATGACGGCATTCGAGGATAAAGAGTTTAGGAAGGTGGTGAGAGTCTGCCGATGAATTTTGTTTAATGTCTGTCTGTATACTGTCCAAATCAGTAGTTGCAATCGTTTCTGCTTCTGGATCTCGTCATTGTAGTAGAAGAGATGCCTCCTAACACGCTTGGGGGGTGGTTCAGCCTCTAGCGAGTGCGTCCAGGGAAGATTCCGGAGGTAGCACCGCAGCAGGAATTGCTTGCTGAACATTTTACTGTGTTCTTTAACTGATTACATAGGTCCCGTTGTGTAGATTTTGCAAGTCTGTTGCTCTCAAGCATCTCTACCATAAAACATCGTTCCTACTGGGTACATACAAAGTACAAATCGAGTGCACTTGCCAGCACATTCGGTCAACCGTTGCAGCTGTGTTGCGATGAAGTCGTCAATTTTCACAGCTCAAATGCATTCGTAGGTATTTTTACACATTTTTTCTTTTAATTTCTTTGAGAAATATGAGCAGGTACATATGCATAGGTAAATAGTCTTACGATATGTGGTCCACATATCTGCTCATGTATGTATATGTACGTGTACATTTAAAAAAAAATGTTTGTCATTGCACATGCACCGACTTCTTGCAGCTGTATTTTTTCTTCTCATCTGCACACATATTTATTTCTTCATCTACAAATAGTAGCGCTCAAATTGCATGTCACATGCAACTCCATGTAACTACAGCACACAGATGCGGCAAAACTGGAAGCCATACGCTGTTAATCATTATTCATGACGATTCGCTTCGATTTTGCTAAAAGATCTTATCGTGTAAGAAACCTGATTATTTTTTAATCTAATCTGGTTTATACTTCAGTTTCCTCTTATTACTATATGTGTAATATTTTAGCGTTTCTTTTTCATTTTATTGCTTTTTTGCATTAGCATGTCTTCACTTTGCATCAAATTTTCTTCATTTTGGTTCATATTGTCCCGCACTCTCATCTCGTCTTTGCTGGTTAAGCTTCGTTGTATCTCCAATAACTCTGCCGCATTTGGCTTTGTTGTCGCTACTCTGCTCTAATCTTCTTTCGCTGCACCACTACGCTGCCTCTGTGGCTGCCATTTTCTCATAATTACAATAATTGCATTTGTTGCACACGTTTCGCCATTATCGCGATCGTATTTTTGTTTTTATGCTTTTTTTTCTCTACAGCTGTTAAGTTAATATATAATATTTTTGCCTAACTGCGCTTTTTATTATGCGCAAATTTCAAACGGTCCCACTAATTGCCTTCAACGAGCGACCGCAATCGCAAAGCTGGCGGTTGTGTGGCTCAGCACTTCAGATTGCATTAGAAAAGATTTATGCCATAGAAACTGACAGATTAAGATGTGCACCACATATTTGCACACACACGAACACACATACATACAATGCAAACATTCACTTGTGTGTGCATAAAGAATGTCTGCTTATTCGATTTCGCCTGCAGTTCGCTTTTAATTATTTGACGGTCAGTGTTGCTTAGCTTTTAAGTTCAATCACAAAGTTGAGAAAGAAAAAAAAATCATAATGAAATTAGCAGAGATATGCTTAAAGGCATCCGCACATGGAATTGATTTCTCAAGTCTAGTTCAATTCATATTCGAAAGAGTAGAGTTCAAAAGCGTCGCTATTCCATGAAAAACGAACGTTGCGAGTCAAGATCTACTTCCGTCGCGTATTACACGGCTCTTAGGTACCCCCTTCTGGAGGAGGCAATGCAATTCACTGATTCCGGAAAGATCCTCTGCGGTGTAGGGTCGGCTTGCGAGTAATGATTTCTAATCTTCTGACTTATCTAACTTTTTGTAAATAATTTTTCATATAAATTCCACGAAAATGACAATAAGGAGAGCCGACAATCGCAAATCCCCTCCTAATTAAAACTACAAGTTTTACGGAATCCAGCGTACATATTCTGGTAGACAGAGATTACCTTGTTATTGCTCTGCGTAAGTTGGTTCGTTGGAGATTGGTGTAATTAGTGAAGAAGAAACTTTTTAGGTAGCAATCCGAGATACAAAAAATATTAGTGTTAGACCATTCACCCATATTATCTCATAAAACCGCAACACGTCCTCAGAAGTTTTTTTCTTTTTTCACGACTACCATCAGCCAGAGTGTTATTCTGGATTTAATAAAATTTTGCACATGGAGCAGTCCTGAAAAAAATCGATTTTGTTAGATTTTCGCACACTTGAGGCAAGACGTATGTGAATATGGAAATGGGCCCAGAGTTTTGGGCTTGACTACCTCTTAGATTTTTTTGAAATTGTACCTACTAGACCTGCAACCGAGGTCAGAAAAAAACGTACATGGCTGCAAGTTTATCCAGCGTCTATGAATGGTCTTCTTCGGTGGATAAGCATGCTGAGCTTTTTGACAGAGAAACGCTGAAGAAGTTTTCAGTAAGTTGTAGTAGAGATGAGCTTACTAGACCGGCTAGGTGAGGTCAAATGGACGGCTTTTAAAGCGAGTTTATTCGGTGTTGCAAAGGCTCATTATGGCACTGCAAGCCTTTAAACCATTCCGATATGTCCTGGTACCCGTCTATTCTGGATGCAGCCAGAAGAAAGGCATATGCGCTCAGCCCAACCAAGATTTATCTTAAGTTTAATAAGTGAATTGTGTTTGTATGATGTACTGTATTAAGTAGAGGCCAAACAAGACCATGACACAATTAGTCTATTCAAAGTGCGAGGTATTAGCACTTGTTGCCCTGATTAGATTCCTCCCCTTATCCTTATTCTTAGCTCTTCAACTCCTTTAGAGATCATTACTCGGGACTCTGAAACTTGCAACCTTGTAAACAATCGTGTAGTGATCGACTTCTATGCCCGTGAGAAGTCGCATATTCAGGTTTTGAGTGAATTTCGCGTTCCTTGTTCATCGAGGGTTGGCCAAATTGAAAGCGATACGCTGGTGGAGCACAGATTAATTCTCCTGTTGTTGGTAAAAATACTAGCTTAAACTAGCGGAAACAGGAAGCCTAGCGGAGGTTGTACGCTTAGACTAGATTTTCCAAGTCCTGCCTCAGATTGTTTCCGTTGCTTCCTCATTTTCTGAAAAACCACTCTTGACATGACTCAGTGAAGATTGGTGCTGTGTGGTCGAATAAACTGTGGGAACTTCGATATTCTTGCTGAGTAATGAAAATAGATAAATATCTATGTATCTATCGCTCAGGTGAATAGAGGTTGCGTTTGTGGTGCTAGATGGTGACATCAGCATATTACGCGAACTAGAGGCTGTGGACGCTGTGTACGAATGAGGGCGGGAGCAACACTCTATATGTGTCTTAAGTCCTGAGCAGGTCTTATGATGGCACCACCCATTGCACTGATTATTTCTAACCGAAGTGGAGTTTGGGATTGACCGGCCTTTGGCAAATGCAGTAGAAATAAACCTCTGGCCCAGGGTTAGGCTCAATGGTAGCTCTGAGAAAAAGTATTAAGAGCAGCCTTTCTGCATAGAGCTGCTCCAGTGGCGATAGGGCGAGGTTCAGCGCACTAGACGGGGCTAGTTTATTGGGGCGGCAGGGAAAAACTCGAGTCACTTCGGTACACAGAACTGGCTGTCATGGGAGTGTTAGCAACAGAAATGTGTTCGACAGCATTTGGATTTGTTTCAAATTCTTTACAATGGTGGTTTCTGGGTCGCATTTATAAAAATGCAATGCAAGGGGCCAATGAAAAGTGGCTATTACTCGTTCAATTATGAGCAGTAAAATGTTTTCAAGTTTCTAGAACCGTTTGGCAAAATATAAACTAAGACAGAGAGAAATATACCATCATTTGAAAAGGGTATAATACTTTTTCTAGATGTGCCATAAGTGTCTCAGAGTTGTTAAAGGGTTAGGATTAGCAATCATATTACAGCTTTTACTAGGACCCCTACTCTTACTAAAATACATATTTCGCAGTAAAATCTACCTTATTTGAAGTACCAATTCTGTATGAAGAGTTCGCCGCTTGCGACTTTTAGGAACTTCAATTGTTGACGAGTTTTGCACACATTAAATATTAGTACGCGGAGCTCCTCCTCCTGTTTGTGGCGTGCGTCTGGATGCTGCTCCACAAATGCAGGGACCTACAGTTTTGAGCCGACTACGAACGGCAAATATTTTTTATGAGGAGCTTTTTCATTCCAGAAATACACTCGGAGATTTTCCATTGCCTGCCGCGCAATAAGGGGATATTAGAAAAAATGTTTTCTTAATTTTGGTGTTTTGCGGAGTTTCGAATCTACGTCTTCCGACGTTTTCTTTACTTTTAAAATAAGTAATACTGACTAATCTAAAATTTCTATTGTCATGTATTTTTTGGCTTTAGTGGAAAGCATACAAAAAAATAAAAAAAAAACAAAAAAATAAAATACTAAAAGAAAAACTCGCTTTTCCTCCCGGCCACTGTTTTACTACACACATCTGCACGTAGTTACAGGGCACCTGCGACATACATTTTCCAGTTGAGCACATTTTGTGACAGTGAAATAAAAGAAATGGTGAAAAGTCACCGAAAATAAATTGTTATAGTTAAGCTATTTCAGGTGCAAGAGTTCGTAGGCACTTTCACTGGCAAACTGAAAGTAGTAAGTCATCATTGGTATGTATGTAAGTATGTACATACATACATACATACGTACATATATACATACATATATTATATTTGTATCAGCTGGTGCGCGTATGTCTTTAATTGCTATTGATTTTCCCATTGTGCCGAAAGAGTAAAGAAAATTTTTTGGAAAATGCACAGATTTCCAATCAAACCACCATTTACAATTATTTGTTGCTGTAATGAAAGTTTGTTGATTTCGTGCTTGGGTTATTTTTAGGGAATGGATAGAAATACATAGTCATGACAGACAATTTTTTTAGCTCTTTAAAGCTGATAGATTCTTGCCTAATCAGCTTATTATACAATAGAATTACTATAAAATGACCCAGACAGCAACAACATTCAAGGTGGTGATACAAGGGAAAACTTTAGACGGTAGACTTTATTGAAGTTTTTAGTCATCGAAGCAACTGCGGAAATGAGGTTGCCGATGAGCTAACCAGAGTGGGGTATCATGATGACTATAAACGAGGTTTCTACCCCAGCGCTCAATATAATTGATAAAAAGTAGCATCTAACTCCACTATCTTCTGGTTATATACCTAGACCATCCGGCTGGTGAAATTCTAAACCCATTGGCCCTAAATATAACTTTTAGTAAACAATCGCTCTTTGAAGAAAATGCAGGCTTTATACTGCAAGGCTCGTCACCACTCTCATTGGCTCAATGTCAGAAGACTAGGAATACCTTGCAAAATTTGTAGTGATGAAAATTAACAGGATACAGTTGAGCAATTTCTATACATTTGTTTAGTTTTATTGACAAAATGGAGAGCCACTCGGCTGCACTTGGAGAAAATTCTTTGCCTAATTTTTGCAATTACAACCTCTAGGTGGTTAGGTGAAATGGTTGAGGTGCTCGTCTGGCACTCCTCAAGTAGCACTAAAGCACCGTTTTGATACCATTATAAGGCCTCCCACAGGCAGATATCTACAGACAGCCAGAGCTGCTGATATAAAGGAGGAGATTGATTGGATTTAAGTTGGCGCACTGCCTTAGGCTGTCGAAGAAAGTAGCGCCCAGTGACCTTAGTCGTCCAGCTGCTAAACCCGGACATTTACAGAGAAAGTGCTCTACAGTTTCCTCCTCTGAAAGGTTCCCACAGCTTCTGCAATGGGGGTTAAATGGTAACCCTAGCTTTTCCGCATGTTTGCCGATCGTCCAGTGACCGGTAAACACAGCTACGAACTTGGAAATTGAATGGCGAGGAGTCCAAAGGACTTTCTGAGTTCTTCGTATATATATCCGGGACGTTCCGGTAACGTAGAACCGACTGTCGTGGAAACGACAACTTATCATTGGTTGGTTTTAACAAAGTGATTCAAGGACTTTGCCATCAAAATGGCACTAAATTGCTATTTGGTCGTTGAGCCTTTGTTTTTTTTTTGTTTTGGGTAGGAGGTTAAACTCAAAATGTCAGAAACATCATCAAAGGCGCCGTTGCACCAGCGGTATGTGGGGCATGCTCCCACTAACACTATAACATTCCTCCTCCTTGGCTGATTTCCACCCTGGGACCGCTGTAAACATTTCATCAAGGTGGAGCCGCGTTTATGTCTATTGACACAAACAGGTACCTGCGTCCAGTTCCTTCTCTTGTGGACGTATGGAGATCTTACGCCAGCGATGGTATCCACACCCCCCACTGTTTTCATACGTGGTTCTGGAGGAAATGGAATATCGGAAAATTTGCGATAGCGCAGTATTTACGAACTATCGTCTTCTCTTCTGTCTGATATTATTGTGAGTGATTGACTCAAGTTTCTATGTTTGTCGTCATTCTGTCCGGAAACAGTTCATCTCCATTTCGTAATTGCAACTGTAGCTGATTTTGCTGGGTCTTGCGCTCCCATTCGATGAATTGGAGTCGTAGCATAGTTTTTCCAGCAAACGCTTGAACCGCCACCCATTTAGCACTGGATGAGCACATGTCCTGTACGATGTCATTAGGACTAGCTGAGTGTCCCAAAATCCTTTCAAGTACTCCACGTTCTCATGCGAAGCGATCACAATGAAAAGCCACGTGTTCCGCTCTTTCGATTGCATTAGGACAGCTTGGGCAGAATGGGTATTCTGCCAGCTGAATGCGGTGGAGATATTCCATAAAGCAGCCATGACCGGTGAGTATCTGCGGTCGTTGGTTGGTCGTTGAGCCTTTTTGCCGTCATCCTAACCTAACCTGACCGAAGTGATAAAAGTAGCTGCAAAGATCTACTGGAAAACTCTGTCTAGAGGAGATCTGTAAAGACATTTATCTCAACATTTTTATCGTAAACAGCTTTTAATGGGTATCGGTCCCTGCTAGAGGTCCAAACAGACCGGGAAAATGAGTACCTGTACCCCTGTTCGATGTTAATTGCTTGAAAATTTTCGAGCTTGAGCTCGAGTATAGGGAGCTTTTCGAACAGTATTTTTGATAATTATGATCAGCACTGGTGCTCTAGTCCCCACTTTGGAAGATTATGCGCATCTTACTGTTGTGGTACAGAAACGACTGAGATTTATACCCGGCCAAGGACTGCCTCTTCAGCTACAACAAACGTTTATTTTTTTTATGTGCAATAACTCCAAATGAGCACAAATTAACTGCATCCGAAACCCTTATTTGTATTGTATAATAAAGAAGTAGTGAAAGCTTGAGTTTTTTAACCCAAATATCTTTGAACGGTAAACGGCAATTTTTTTAATAAGCTCATACTGTTCGTAGTTCACCGGACTTTCAAAGATTTTTCAGTTAGTTAACCCCTTTTCCAGTCGAACTTTAAATGCCCTAAGGCGTTTAAATTAATTCTAGGTATTTAATCTCCTTAAAAAAATAGTGCATTTTGTTTTTTCTTCAACTTTCTTACACTTTTTTACCTCATGGTTATTAAAAAAAAAATTAAAAATACTTTCAAAGTTTACTTAACAACTTCATGTCGCCACTAATTTTAGCTTGAAGAGACGTAAACAAAAACCGATAGCAATTAAACCGAAATTGGAACAGAACGATTAAAGTTCGATTTGCCCTTTTCTTACTCACAAAAAAAAAAGAATGGAATAAAAACGGTATGATGCCAATTACGGGCATTTTTGTTCTTTTTTTTCCATTCCCACACCTTTCCCACTTCTTGGACTTTCAAAAATTCGAAGCAATCGGAAAATGGGCATTGATGTGCTTACAATGGAAAGTCGAAACAGTATATTTGTATGTATGTGTGCTCTCGAGTGTACAAATGTACGAGCTATCTCACACAAAATTATACTTAAGTTGCTGAGATGTACAGTGGCGAACACAAAAAATCGGATATCCCAAAAATGTTAATTTTTGCCTTAGGAAGAGTATGAAAAGCAATACTGCTAAAGTTTATAAATCTTATAAAGCGCTAAAAGGTTAGGGCAACATTTCACTTGAGAATAATCGCTCGAATTTGTTTTCAGCATATTTTCTTGTTGGCTATTCAATAATTTATTATATTTCTTGAGATGTAGAACGTGGATTAACTTTTATCAAATTTTTGCATGCTTTATTAAAAATGAGTTGATAATATACCATAATTTTTACTTTTTTTAAATTTGAAAAAGAAAAACTGATGAAATTATAATTCCATCGCAGGTTTCTGGTCCCACTGAAAATAACGTCTGTTTGTAATTAAAATAAGTTGTAAGTGAAACGGTTCAATCAGCCGTTCTACTGCTACTACTATACTGCTCAATGTTCCGGAAGGTGCTCTAGAAGTCTTGCTAGTAAGAGCAGGAATCGCTTATAGATCGGGAGGTGGGTGGGGTGGCTGTCGCAACGACACACTTAGACCTTTCGTAGATCCATTGTGATACCACTCGAACTTATCTTTACCCTATGGGTTCCATTTCAAACCATCCGGTAGCTTTAATAAACGAGCAGAACTTCGTTAGTTTTAGATGCGCTATGCCCGCTACATCAGTTCAAAATGCCGTATCAAGAGTGCGGAGCCTCCTTCTAGCTAAGCTTTCACACTCAGATAAAAGGAGTCTGAGTGTTTCCTCTCCTTCTGTATTAAGACAGCTTCCACAGAAATCGATGCACGGGAGTGCTAAACTTCTAGCTTGTCTGCTTATGAAATAATGACCAGTAAATACCCTATCATTTTTCTTATAGTTTCTCTGTTAAATCTTAACAAGCTTTTTGATCGACTGCTGTTCCATTTCGGCCATATCTGTCTGCTTATTTCGCATGTTGTGAGGTTTTGCCAACTTGTATTTAACTTGTTGATGATTTCCCTATCTAAAGGGTTTTCCAATAAGAGGTGTTATTTTGATAAAAGATCAATGGTTTCGTTGCTTGTGTGGCATGTAGCGCCGTCTTGTTGAAAATAAATGTTGTCCAGATCAATACCATCATCCAATTCTGGCCATAAAAAATCGTTAATCATGCCTCGATAGCGCAATCTATTGACCGTAACTGTTGCTCCAGCTTCATTTTCGCAAAAGTAAGGTCCAATGACTCCGCCGGACCATAAACCGCACCAAACAGTCACTCTTGGATTTTCTGGGGCTCCGACAATTTTGGTTATTGACGAAGCCACCGAGGTGGAAATGGGCCTCATCACTCAAGATGATTTTTCGATGGAATTCCGGATCATTTTCATGCATTTCAACGACCCAATCAGCAAAGACAAGGCTTTATTGATGATCGGCCGTCTTGAGCTCTTATGTTAACTGGACTTTATAAGCCTTAAGACCCAAATCTTTATGCAAAATACGGTGTAATGAGGTTTGCGGAATGTCTAATTCCAAAGAACCACAAGGAATGAGCAAACCCGTGTTTTCTTCAACAATTTCGCCTACAACAGCAATATTTTCGGCTGTTCTTGAGCGAAGCGCACGGATTTTAGTCTCCACATCACTAATTTGTAACAACAGCTCGATTTTTTTCAGCAATTTCTGTATTGCGGTCCGACCAGGTGCTTCACGATAACCCAAATGAGGTTCGAGTTTTACGAACCGTCTCTGCCAAATTTACACCATTTTTTAGTGAATTTTAATATTTTCAGTCCGTTGTTTAAGCGTGTATCGTTCCATTTTTATTATTGGCGTAGTTTTTACTTGTCAAATATTAAAAAATGACAGCTTTAGAAGTTACATCTACCGAAATAGCGGGCTATTTAAAATAGCACCTGTTATTGGAAAACCCTTTACATGAAACGCCGTTTCAAATTTGCATATACTTTCGAAAATATTCACCGGAACGATATTAAATTTTCTGTGTGTATACGTAAATATATAGTATGTATAGGGTTATTCAATAGGTGCGCTTCAACTTTTTTCCGATAGGGAGGGCGAACGACGCAATATTTTTTATTTTTCGCTTGTTATTTGTAAACTTCATTAGTATACATTTCATCATGGAACGCTACACACTTGAGCAACGATTGCAAATTTTTGCAAAATTTTTTATGAAAATAATCATTCTGTTGCTGCTACTTTAAGAGCATTACGGCCATTTTACGGTCCATTTAACAAGGCGTCCCGTTTTGGGGTTATGTGAAGTCATTGGTCTACAGTAACAAGCCGGCGACGATTTGTGAGCTCAGAGCCAATATTGAACGCGAAATTGCTGGAATTTCGGCCGATTTATGCAAAAGAGTGGTCGAAAACAAAAAAAAAAAAAATCGATTTTTTGAAAGTTCTAACTTACCTTAAACCTATAAATGCTGTGCAAAGTCTAGAAGGAGCCATAAATAAATCACTTTGATAAACACTCAAAACACTCTTTCACTAAATGGGCAGAAAAAATATGTAAATTGTGTATTCAATGCTACAAATAAACTTTTTTCAACCGTACGAATATTTTTCTGCACTACTGTGCATACCACTAGAGCACTAGAAAATCCACACGTGACAAATTACTTTTTTCTTCTATCAAGAGAACACAATACACATACGAAACGTGACGCTCTACATGCGAATATATACATACATACAAATGTATGCTCATAGATTATCATATCCATGCATTTCTTTTTGTAGCTTGGTAGCTTTGTAAAGCTCACATTGTGCCCCCATATATGTAGGCTTAAACATTTGATCGGCCTAGACGACTGCAATCAAGTGATCCAGTTCCACATTTTGTTTTGTAAATATGTATGTAGGAGGTATTCTTGTGACAGTAGCCACTCCAATTCGAAGTCATTTAGGTCAACTTAATGTCGCTGCGCATATGGGGCATATGCATGGATGTATGCATGTATGAATGTACTTGTATGTATGCTTACTAATCTATTTAGATATTGTCATACATACATACATATATTTATCAAGTTGTGCATGCATTAAGTTTACATTGCAGTTACTGTGTACTTAACTTTTTTGTGATAGTTTTTCTTTAATTTTTGTTTGGCATTTTTGGACACTCAATGAGCGCCTTGACATTATTCGGCTTGTTGTGTTTATGCACTAAAAAAGTAAAGTTAGGTTAGGTTGTTGATAAATGGAGTTGCATATACATTAGAGTGGGTCGTTCCCCATGAGATAGGAAAAGCTTTGCAAGGAAGCCTTTGTACCCTACTGATTGCGCTTTTGCTGTAACTGGGGTCGAATCCATCGTCAATGGGATAATTGAGCTAATAAAAAACATGAGGGGGATGGAGGAAGATGCGGTCTCCCTATTAAAGCTGGTGATAAGTTCTATACAGCAGGCGTTAAGACGTCAAAAGTACACTAGCAACGAAATCAAAGCTGGAGTATCCAAAATAGCTGAGCGGTTGGATGTAACGCTGAACTACAGATGTTCGTGGAAGGCAGCAGAAGACGGAAGGGCACTCTGGAACCTCCGAAAGAACACTGCCATCCAGCAAATAATAGATATTCCCACCTCTGCGACGATGAACCCGAAGTGAATGGCAACCAGTCCGGCTGCTCCTGAGAGCTGTAAGAAAGCGAGAGCAAATGGACCCACATGGAACAAAAAAGGACCCCCTGAGAAAACGGATGAAGGCTGGCAGACAGTTACTACGAGGGGAAACCAAAAGAAGCCGGAAGATAAGCTAGGCGGGCCAAACAAAAGGAGCAAGCCGCGAACACAACATGTAAAGCGAGAAGCTGTTGTGATGAAACCCGCAGAAAGCCATAGCTATGCAGAT
The DNA here is from genome assembly GCF_027943255.1 of Anastrepha obliqua. NCBI lineage: Eukaryota > Metazoa > Arthropoda > Insecta > Diptera > Tephritidae > Anastrepha > Anastrepha obliqua. The sequence goes on along the minus strand of NC_072894.1, from coordinate 106,418,507 downwards.
GTGCTGAAGGACTTGGGCGCGAAGATTACGACGGATGAGTCAGTCAAAGTAAGATCCGCCGGGAAATTGAAAATTTACCTTGTAGTTTTTGTAGCAGCATACATGTACGGGGAATGCTACTTGGGAATGCTCTTGCCCGGATGTAATTCTGGGTGGTTCCAGTAACATAAAACCGACCGTCGTGGGATCACTTTGCTCACAGATCATATGCTTGCATGCTGGAACATTTTTGCTGTCTAAAATGTCCAATGGGAGTCTACATCGAACTATCTCTTTGCTCTCTCACTTTTTGAATGATGGATATACCTGTGTTTTTGGATATTTTCAAAAATTAGTTATAACTATTACAAAATTTTGTGTTATCGAACACAAGTAAAATAAAAATCCTTGAAAGGAATTGTGCCGTGTTTTTGAAGAATTTTTAAGAGAAAACCAGCCGATAGCCTAACCTTTATACGAACTTTTTTGTGTAATTTGTGCCACCTTGTATAACACAAATAATCGTTAATAAATAAAAATCGTTGAAAAATATTGAGTTTTCGTGAAACTAAAAAAAAAAACAGTCGATAGCCTAACGTTTATACGAACGTTTTTATGTGATTAATTTTGCGATACCTTGTATAATACAAATAATCGTTAATAAATAAAAATCGTTGAAAAATATTGAGCTTTTGTAAAAATTTTAGAAGAAAGCCGGCCGACAGCCTAACCTTTGTACGGACTTTTTTATGTGATTAATTTTGCGCCACCTTGTATAACACAAATAATCGTTAATAAATAAAAATCGTTGAAAAATATTGAGTTTTCGTAAAATTAAAAAAACAAAACAGTCGGTAGCCTAACGTTTATACGAACGTTGATTATTTTTGCGCCACCTTGTACAACACAAATAATCGTTAATAAATAAAAATCGTTGGAAAATATTGAGCCATATGAACCTCTTTTATGCATATTTCTTGGCAATCATTTTTATTTTATTCTTTTATTATTCAACACTGATTTTCTCCATATATTCTGTCACCTTGTTTGCTGTTTATTGATTTGGCGTTTTTCCGAACATATTTAAAAACAAAAATTCTAATTAATTTTCTCTGCAATTATTTTTCATGTCCAGGTTGATCGCACTAAAAAGGAATAAAATTGTCCAAATTCAAGGCAGTTCAAATAAATATATATTTTTTATATAAAAATATAAAACGCACAACAAACTAAAAAAGAAAAAAAATAATCACGAACCCAAAATGGCACCAATGCCCAGCATGAAGGGCGTTAAGCCCAATGGAAACTTCCTTTACGCCGACGCCGATTCACCGGGTGACACAAGTCCGACGCCCTCAACGCCGCCTTCTAGCACAGGTGAGCTTAAATGACATGACCAAAATAAAGTGTTAAGTTTTTATATTTTTAATTGAAAATTCTTACACATTTTCTTTTAGCAGATGCCGCCAAATCGCAATGCTCTTCCCTATCTGATGGCGAATCATTCGAGGGCTACGGTGAGAATGAAGTGCGCGCTTTGCATCATCGCCATCACCATCAACGCACTGCATCTAGCGCCTCGGCCGGCATGTTGCGCACCGATGTGCCCCATAATAATAGTGACAGCGCGGCCGCAGGTGGCAGTGGCGTTGGCGGTGTGGAATTGGAGTTGGCGCCACATGACAACGCTACGTCGACGCCGAGCAAGTGAGTTTTACTGAAATGCGCCAAATAATTAACTTTTTTTTGTTTATGAATTTTTTTTGATTCACTTTTCTCTTTTTTGTCATGCCATTTTTAGCGATGACGAGTTGAATATCATTCCGCGCGACAATTGGGCACGCATGAGTCTACGTCGCACCACCACAACCTCCAGGTGAGTACAGAGAGTACGAGCACAGAGTGTACACATGACATTCATTTATTTAAATTTTCAATAGTTAGTAAGTTTTGAAGTTGAATAGATACTTAACCAGTCGGTATTGTCTCATGGGGAAAAGATTTTTAGAGGTGTACTACCTAGCAGCTCTGAGCGAATTTGACAGATATGCCGACGTCATTCGTTTTGTGTTTCACAAAATTTAGCTTTAGATTTGTGAAACACAAAATGAATGACTTTCCCCAAAGTTCCCCTCAAAAAATTTTTTTTCTCCTTTTCTAACGAGCAAACCTGGTATCTATCATCCTTGGTATTGTCTTACATGCACAAAAATATGTACGAGTATAAGTACGTAATTCACTTTCGTAATTTATGGTTTGTCGATTGTTTATTTGACATTTTGCCAGTTAGTTAATTAGTTTGGTAATGTATAGCATCGGCCGACAGTCATTTACTTACTCACTCGCTCACTCATTCACTCACTAACTCACAAAGTTAGTGAGTCTATAAATGCCAAAATAATAAAACGCCATTTTTGTAAGTTCATTACAATAAACGTACGAGAAAAGTTGTTTGGCTTTTGTGCTTCCAGTTAATTTTCGTTGAAATTTGACGTAATATTTTAATGATCAGTCTGCCTTACACGCATGTACATATACTCGTATGTATGTATGTATGTATGTAAGTAGGTAAATCCCACTGGAGTTTGCATACCGTTTACTTCATACGAGTACTTGTGTGTACGTATGTACGAGTATATGTGAGCTGCTTACTTTAGTACATTCATGTGTCAGTGTCGTTTCCCCAATATGCCGATCACCTTCGTATCTACGTACATACATACGCATGTGTATTCATGCTTTCGTATACATGTACATATGCATCACTTTTGTATGCCAATCTGTTTTGTTTTTGTTTCAACTGTATGTCTCTTTGTCTGCTCGCTTATTTGTTAAAACATGCACATAAATACATACATACATACATATTTATGCACCTCAGCCTTTTACAAATCCATAACAGGTTTTGGTTTGCATCTCGACTCAGCTTAGACTAATAAAAAAAAACGAAAATTACTTGTTGCTTATTTTTTGTTTGTTTCTCTGTTTATATACGACTTTCTGTCATAAATACTTAAGTAGTTTGTTGTCAAAAGAGTACACGTTTGTCACAACATCAAAGAGCTTTAGATCGTTTCACTCAAAGTGTAGTTAGTGAAATTATGGTAAAGAGCAGTTTTATTTGAATACTCTCTTAATTTTGCTCTTTAATTGTAAGTTCACTCTTCATACGGTAAACTGACAAGCTTTTAACCTGCAACAGAAAATGATCGGATTTTTAATGGAGTAGATTTTGAAGCGCTTTCATGGCTAGAATTTCGCTAAGATATCGGGCTAATTCAACTACCTGAAACTAACCAAGATAATACGACTGTTTCTATACAGAGCTGTCACCTTGAGGTAATAAATACAATACTTTTAGTTATCTGACGAGACACCCCTTAATAACAAGGCACGAGTAGGCACTATGGAAAATATGGTTGGTCTGAAAGTAACCAGAATTTCTTGCTCTTTTGGTTCAGAGTGAAAATTTTCTTATTTCAATTATCTGGCGAAAGTTGATTTAAAAAAAAAACTGAATAGGCATTATTGGCAAGATTGCTGGCCATAAAAGTTGATGGATTTCTGATTTTATGATCAATGACATTTTTTTTTAGGAAATGCGAATTCAAAATACATTCTGCCAAAAAAGTACCAGGAATTGTTTAAATAATTGTTTAATCATCAAAATTTATTTTGTCGCCATCAAAATAGACTCCATTCGAAGCAATGCACCAACATCAAATGCCAACGATTAGTCCAGTCATTAAATCACCTTTTAACCGGGTTCGAAGAGATCTTCTTCAACTCCTTCAGCGAATTCTCCATAATGGCCTCTCTCAACTCAAAACGGCGTCCGCGGAGTGGCAATTTAATGACTTGACTTTCACTTTTGACTGACTTCGACGTGGTTTGTTGGGTTTCGGCTCATGTGGATAGCGCCATTCAGCCGCCTGTTGACTGGTTGGCTCATCATCACCTGTTATGATGCGCTGGATAAACGTTGAGCTCGAATTTACTTGCTCCAGCATGTCTTCAGTCACCTTCTTTTTTTGAAAGAAATTCAACTCTCTTGGAACAAGTCGAGCAGCCAAGCATCTCATGCTCAATTGATGGTGTAAAATGTTGCAAATTTATTCGTGAGACACGCTAAGGTCACGAGCTGCCTCCTCAAACTTAAAAGATGGTTTTCAACATCATTTCCTTGACTTTGTCGACGTTTTCATTCGTTGAAGACGTTGATGGGCGACCAGATTGGTGCAAATCTTTCATGACTTCTCGCCCCTCTGCAAAAGCCTATACCAAACGAAGTCCCGTTCAAAACACAAAATTTAACAATTCCCGATATTTTTTTGTCAGAATGTATTCGGCTAACAAGTTTGGGTACACTTCAAAAGGTTACTTCAAGAGTGACGTCCAGATGTCAGTAGTGAATAATTTCGAGCCGGTACTATTTTTTATGTCATCTTTGACATTTGTCAAGTAGGCAGATGCACAATTCTATATCTCGACGATGTCAACAATTAAAATTTAAAATCACTGAGTGGGTTGACTCCGAGCGTGTGAATACTACGGTACGATAGGGGCCTCTGACAAGCCAAGCTACTAGTATTATATTGGATATAGTAGAAACATCATTCAGTTGTTGGATAGGGCTAACATTAGGGAGGCCACTGGTCAACTGGCCATTGGTTGTGACTAATCAGCCCCAGGCAAGGCTTAATGTTCTCAGAATAAATGATTGTAGCAAACCATATTAAAGATAATTCAGAATGTGTGGCCAACATCAGACCGCTAACCGGCTGTCATTGAATTTGAAGGATAGGCTGATTTGTTGACTCGCCTGGGATGCGAAGCCAGTTCCTTTACGACAAAACTTAGATTGTGTGGGTGACATATATAAGAAAAAAACCAACGCAGCCACTATTCATGTTACTGCGTTGCTGAACACAGACTGACTGGACCAGTTAAGAATGCATGTGGAATCTAAATCCCTGATGACGTGGCAGCCAAAGTTACTCTTACAACTTTTCAGCTATCATCTTTGACACTAATTAAGCATAAACTCTACTTTCCGCTCATTGTCTCTACTTTCCGCTCATTGTCTGCTCTTGCTAGCATCAAGTCCAACCGAACTTTTATGAAAAATGAAATAAATAGTTAACTAAAAACTCGTATGCAAAGCCATCTCTACTCTAGTCTTCATTACCCACCTCCTCTCTTCATTGCCCTCCACACGGTCCCTAAGTGCATCAGCTATTGAGTAAGCAGAACCGGTCAATAATCATTAGTCTGCTGATATTAGTTGGGTGCAAGATATCATAAGCACTTTAAGTGGCTAATTTAAATAGCCACTGCTAATTTTTTCCATTTTTTGTATGAAAGTTTTATATTCTACTATTAAAGAAAATATACTGATTATTTTTTACATTACCTTTATTTATTGCAGCAATCCTGACAGTCTAACGAATCGTCGTTGGGGTTCCATGAGACAGTAAGCAAAATAATACAAAGCAAACCAATTTTTATTAGAAAACATTAAATATTATTTATGCCTAATGCATTACTAAAAATTTTAACGAGCACTTGTAAATAGCTTCCATTAAAAATTTTAATTTATTACTTAGATTTTTTTTATTTTTGATTTATGGTTTTTTAACTAAATTTGCACTGACATAAATGAAAATTGGTTTCGGTCATTTTTTGCTTGATTAAGTATAAAAATATATTTACACATTTTAATAACTAATAACATTAAATAATACTCTGATGGTCAAAATAATAAGATCACTAGAAATTACTAGGTTTTTACTATTTATTTTTTTAAATTCTATTTTTTACTATTTTTTTAAATTCTATTTTTGCATGGTTAATGCGTGACTACCATTCGGTAGTGCGTTGGTTCGAATCTCATTGCATGAAACAGCAAAGTTATAGAAAAAGTTTTGTTTAATAGTCTCCAAATGTATTTCTGCCATGAGAAATTTCCTCATATAAATCATTTGCCGTTTGTAGTCGACTTCAAACTGTAGATCACTCCATTTGAGGAACAACATCAAGACATACACCACAAATAAGAGGAGAAGCTCGGCCAAACACTTAACAGAATTGTACTCGCCAATTATTTATTAAATTTTTTAATCTGCAACACAAACCATACAACTTGAAGTTTTAAAGCTGCACAAAATTCACAAAAATTCAGCAAACTTAAAAAAAAAAACCAAAAACTAAAAATATTTCAACATTTAATTTTTTAAAAATTTCTTATATTATTATTACTTATTATTTTTAAATATTTTCTTTATAATCCATTCAACTACAGTATAATAAAATGTAAATGTGAAAGTCGATCAAAAAAAGGCTTCCAAACATTTGCTTTACATCGAAGAAAATTGTCAACATTGCATGTAAAAACATATTGTCAAAAATCAAGTCGATTTTCAGCGACTTCAAAGTAATATTTTATTGTAAAGGCTATTTCAAAAGACGCGCAGGGGCTTAAGTATCTGACTTATTTGATCCCCTGCAAGTTTTGCACTTTCTTTAGCTATTCCATCCACTGTCTTCCCTCTATGCCTTTATGCCCAGGAACCCAATAAACACAAAGCCTGCGGTTACGAGCGAGCTTGTTGATTGCTTCCATGCATTCAAGGACATTTTTGGATGATACAAAGTATGATTTTATCGCTTTTATAGCCGCTTTGCTATCAACGTAATGCTTAATTCCGCACAATATATGCCAGCCATTTTTGATGCGTCATAAATACATTGAAAATATTACTCCTCGGAACCAAGCTTTTGTGCCATGGTGGATGGCAATAACGGCCTTTAGTGGTTTTCCAAAACTCATAACTGTAACCATCTAGTCTGATTTCACTGTGGCATTCCCAGTCTAGAGGTAAGGTGTTCGGTTACTTGTAGCCGGTGTTAGGTTGAGGGTAGCCTCCAGAGGTGCCGTTGGAGTTGATTTCATAGCTCCCGTGATGCAAAGCGCGGGGAGTCGTTGAACTTTTAACGATGGCCTGACATATGTTTTCTTCCTTACCGCCTTCCACCACATCAGTATGCCATATAGTACGAGTAATATAGATCTAACAATTGCAGTGTAGCACCAGTGCATAAGAGCGAGTGATAGCCCCCATATGCTTCCAAGCATCCTTTTACATGCGTATAAAGCATTTGTGGCCTTCTTCACCCTCTCCTCAACATTGGATTTTCACGTCAATTTATTATCCTAGGTAGTTGGTGCAGGATTTCAGCGACGCCGTCAGAGACGCCGCTGAGTGTGGATAATGCCCATGCTGGGACTTTGTACTTTTTTCTAAAGAGTAGTAAGTCCGTTTTTTCAGCATTGATGCTCAGGCGAGCATTGCTGGCCCAGTTGTGTATTTTTTTAAGAGTGAGTATTTGGTTTACGTCTAGCAGCCGGAGAAGTGGCGATAAGATACCCCCCTGAGAAGTCCCTCTGCGTGCTTCCCTCGTTGAAATAGCCTCATCCCATTGAGAATGAATGACGTTAAACTAATCGGCCTATAAGCTTTCGAGTACAGATGACCATTTTTACCTGCTTTGGGTATAAAGACGACCCTTGCTCGACTCTGCAATTTGCCGGTACATAGTTTAACCTCAAACATCCCTGGTAAATATTCTTCAACCATGGTATTACTTAACATGAAGCTTTTTGTATCATGGCCGGAATGACACCATCTGGTCCAGGCGATTTGAAATATTCAAATGAATTGATTGCGCAATCCAGTCTTTCATGGGTAATTGCGTCTGTTTTGGTGGATCTCACTGTCTCCTGGCTGGATCGTCTATTCATTCGGACGATTATTTCCACCACAGAAAAAACACGAAATTTCCGGTATGTTGATCCTAAAGATCGCCCATTTTTACACTAAGTTTCAATAATTTGAATGCGTGAAAAATTGTACATGATAAATGTCGAAGATGTCATAAGAAAAAGGTACCATCTAGGAATTATTCACTATTGACATCTACATAAGTAGGTGTCACTTTTGTGAAAACCCTTTACTAAAATTTAATGAGCTACAAAAACGCGTACCTTAAAGTTTTCTAAAGATTCTGATGGAAAAGTCGAAAATTTTAATGACCATTTTTTAAATTTGCTGAATTTATATTAATTTTCTACAAAGTTTGACGCTTTGAGTTGTAAGGTTTTGACTGTAGAATGCAGCACACTTTTACCAAAATATAGGTAGGTGAAATGGTTGAAGTACCACACTACAACATAAAAAATAAAATAAATTAACACAGGTGTGGATATAATAAACTATATTTAATTATTGTTGTTATGAAATAAATATAATAAACTATATTTAATTATTTTTACTCCTTTTGTACCTTTTAAATCTTGCAAATTATTAATTCCATTTTACTTCAACATTTGCGGCTATCTAAAAAATACGCCAATATCTCTAAGCCATCACATTTAGCAAAAATCCAGTCGAGAGATGTGATTTATTTGCCACTTTTTCCAATTTTTCCACTTTTTAAAAAAAATTTGCAGCAGCACCTTTTTTCTGCTTTCCCATACTTTCCTATGTATGCACCTCCTTATTATTTAATTTTCTTTTTCACTTGTGTGTATGTATAAGTATTTGTACTTACAACGCTGCCATTGGCATTTCAATTACCGCAAAAATTTATGCTCATATAAAAATGTCAAAGTGTTTTCCCAATTTTGCTCCTTCCCTATTTAAACTTGTTTTTGTTATTGTTTGTGCGATAATTTCTGCTTGACGACGATGGTCATGGCGCAATTTCCGGCTGAAATTAATAGCCAATGCATTGGTCAAGAAGTATCATTGCGCAATCAAAGCCAAGAAACGGTATAAATGTGTTAGTGGTATGTAGTTGTTGGCAGCGTCTAACAGTACATGGAAGAAAAAAATAACAAAAAATGTTTCATGAGCAAATAGCCAGCCAGCTAGTAAATGTGTTACATATTGAGCTGTGTCTCGTTCGCAAATGTTTTAAGCCAGATTAATTGCCAGCGATTAGCAGTCGCGCCCATAGAGGCGCACGATGCACTGCGTATGCCACATATTTTTTTTAATGAAAGCGTGATAAACGTACATATGTATATATATTTTTCATTTGAAATGGGTTTGCGGGAATTGCTCATGAAAACTTCAAATGATTTTGTTTATATTATATTTCGATGATATCACAATTGGCTGTTATTTAAAGAAACGACTCTATTAAAACTAGTTTATTTTACTATATGACTTGAGAGCTATGTGAGCTATATACATATTTTCAAGTTTACGAAACATATTGAGGTATGTCAAGGTGGCGCAAAATTAATCATCCATTTTTTTTTTATTTTTTTAGTAATTAAAAAAAATTTGTTTGAGTGTTTGAAATCTTTATTTAGACCTTCACGCGCTCTATTGCTTGTCTGTTATAATTAATTATAAATCTTTCGAGAGGGTGATTAACTGTGTGCCACCTTGTGTTAACATTAGAAGCTCTGATTTGATGATTTTATGTTTGCAATTTATTTCAATTCATCTAATTGTCAAGATTTGCTGAAGTTTTATAGTAACAAATTCTGTATGCAAATAATAATCGGTTTCGGATATTTAGGGAAATTTTAACAAATATCTATTTTTTTCTTTATTTAATTTTAACTAATTTGTTTTTAACAAGTTGTATTAAAAAAATGCAATTCATTCTATAACCAAAGCCATATAAATTAAATTTTGAAATTTTGTGCAAAAATAAAAAAAAAATTAAAAAAAAAATTTTAAAAATTTCATCAAAATTTGAGATTTTTTATTCGAAATTAAAATAAAAGAAATAAAAAAATTCAATTCCTGTACAATAAAGTGCAGATGCGCCATTTCCAAAAATTATAAATCTTTGGAGAGGGTGATTAATTTTGTGCCACCTTGTAGTAAGCTCTGATTGATTTTTGCAATTTATTTCTGTGCAATAACAAATTGTGTATGCAATTAATAATCGGTTTCAGATATTTTCAGAAGTTTTAGCAATTAATTTTTTCTTTATTTTATTTTAACTAATTTTTTTACAAAAATACAATTCATTTTACAACCAAAGCCATATAAATAAAAATTTGAAATTTTGAAATAAAAAAAAATCCAAAAAAAAAAATAACAAAGTGTTAATCAAAATATACAATTTTTTATTAGAAATTAAAAAAAATTTTTTTTTTGAGTATGCGGTTTTATAGCCTATTCAATTCTACTAGTATAATAAAATACAAGTTTGAAGTGACTAAAAATGTTCAATGACTTAAAAAAATTTTTTTGCAGACGCGAGATGGTTATTTTCTTCCATATAACGAATGCTCGAAATTTTTTTTAAATAGGTATGATAAGCATAAATGGCTGGTTTAGAGATTCCTGATATCAAAAGTAAAGACAAAATACACCTGCTCAACAAGCTTTGTAAAATTATATATGTTTCCGGATTATTCACATTCCGAGCCACGAAAGCGTTGCACATTCGTCGACTGTACAAGGAGGGGTACAAGGAGAGTGGTACAGTAAGTCCCGGAAAAAATTAGTTCATCATAGCACGAATCAAATAGTCGAAGGATATTTACCCATAATCGGAGGACACCTTCCAGTCGAGTCAGCAGGCATCTCTTTGACTAAACCGACGAGATCTCGGACCAAACACGACTGCAACTACTTAATTGGACAGTTATTAAACGACATTTATTCGACAGACTCTACCTACCTTCCTATACTACCGACCTCCGAATGCGGTTATCAGAGTCCAATCATTACCCATTACAGATGACGAGCTTCAGCTGCCTTGTGCGAACCGCGTAACTTTGGCTCAATTACGGTCTGGATATTGTGGTAGGTTAAATTCCGACTTATCTAGAATCGATCTCGACATACTCAATATAGGTCCGAAATGTGAAGGTATCCCGTACGATACTAATATAACTATCTATTTACATGCCCTCTCAAACGCACTCACATAACACCACTTTCCCTTTGGAACCAACCTATCGAAAGGCCATGTTTCCTCAGCCCACTGTTGGATGAATTAGACGATGTCTTTACCGCACTGTCAGGGCTTAGAAAACTGCTACTACAGCAGCAAGAAAAAAGTGAATTCGTTAGAAAATTCCCTCATTGACTATATAGCATTTCAATCCTGACACATTTGTAGAGAAGTGAGAACCCCAACCTCAGCGAAAGTATTTCGTTCACTTTAGTCGAGACTCGTTGCACGAAGAACGATGTACAGACTAAGGAAGTCAAAAATGTATGATATATACAACTTCTAACGAAACATTGAATTATTGGTTATATGACTGCTAGGCTTGGAACCTACCGTCGTCGGCATAGCGATTTCTTATGCACTTACTGTAGAAATGACTGGTAACACTAAGGACCCTTGTGGTCTATGTGAGATCTGTACAGATCGGCCAGATATCCCTAACCTAACCTCTTGTAGAGATGTAGAAATAAGGAAGTCTTATATTTCATGCAGCACTTCCTTTGGCAAAAATCCCGCACTTTAAAGAATACGCCTCAAATTTCTGGGAAATCGTTATGTGGATGATCTGAACAGTTTAGGCACAGCCTCGATGGTGGGACTGAATGAATCGTCGAATGATCGCGATTTTTAAGGGAATATCGAGATAGGATTGATTGAAGTGATTCCACCACGGCATCTGTGGCCACCGAGTAAATACTTTTCAAGAGGAGTCCATCAGAGAACAGCCCTAGACTATGAATAGTGTTCTTTAGAGCTTGTAACGTTGTCGAGAAATACTATAATATCTACTTGTATCTAAAGGGTGAGCAATTTAAAGGTATCGGATTTTAAATTGAAATAAACAACGAAAATTCAAATTGAATGGACATTCTTCATTATTTGGTGTAGACCATTCAAGACATTCATTTTTTCAAAGATAAACGTTTTCAAATGTTGGCGGCAACTGCGTCGTAATTCGGCCATCCGTAAACACCAATTTTGAATGACTCGCTGGAGGATTTCGGTCGGTATCTCGAGAATAAACTTTAGTAATGTTGGCTTCCAATGCCTCACTGGTTTATACACAAAGCATTTAGACCCCCACAAATAAAAGTCCAAAGGTGTGGTATCCCTCGATCTTGGTAGTCAATCCACTGGTCCGAGACGAGAGATAAATTGCTCATCAAAACGACGATGCAGTAAATCCATTCTTTCATGGGTTGTATGGCAAGTAACGCCGTCTTGTTGGAACCAAATGTGATGGAGATAACGGGTTTCCATTTACGGCGTCAAAAAGTCGTTTATCATGGCGCGTTAGCGTTCGCCATTCACTGTTACATTGGGGCCAGCTTCGTCTTTGAAGAAATATGAGCAGGTAATTCCTCCAGCCCATAGGCCGCACCAAATGGTTGTTGTCAATGGATTTAATGGCTGTTGATGTATGAATGGCTTCGGGTTGCTTTTCAGTCCAAATACGGCAATGCTGCATATTGACGTAGCTATTAAGCCAAAAATGGGTCTCATCGCTGAGAACCATAAGTTGGCCTGAGCGCGCATTGAAAACTTTTCACAGAGCCTTGATTTTCCTAATACGATTGTACGATTTGTAAATGTTGCCCAGGCGTAAGTCTTTCCATGAAGAAATGTCAATGAATATTGAAAAAAATGAGTTTTAGTTTGACAATAGTCACGCGTGATCCCCCTATTTGAAAAGGTACCTCCAATCCGATCACCCTTTATTATAAACATTAAATAACAAAATATCTTCCCTATTTAATTCGTTACTTTTCCACGCTTGCTGAAGAACTGCCCCGCAGCGTGCAGCTCATTGGAATTTAGAACAAAACCATTAATTCGCCATTGCATAGCGAATTTTGTGCGCCACTCCTCTTCCTCATGCTTCAATCTAGTATAAAGAGCTAAGGCTGCTGAGCCACAAGCAAAGCAATAACAGAAGACACAAAACTTCTCAAGCCATAGTCATGGCAGCTTGGCCCTTATGTTTTGCTTTTGCCGTTGCCAGCTTTCATTTTGCCTGACTATACTTTTGTTGTGTGTAGTCCAAAACCGGTTGGCAAGACTATGAAAGAACATTTAAATTGTGAGAAGAGTCAAGGAAAAATTTAAATGTTTCACGAAAAAAAAAAATACATAACAGCAAAGCAAAGAGTAGGCAAAGAGGCTGAGTGAAGTTATCGAACTGCCAAGCCAACAAAAAGATCGCTTTGTTCAAGTGCAAAGTTTTGTAGGAATTGAGCGGGAACCGTATGAACTCCCCTCGCCGAGCAACACATCAAGAGCTGCATTCGAAGAATCAGTTAACAACGGACTTTTTCCCGTAGGTCTACACGCTTCGTTGGTTCGAATTTGTCGCGTTGCGTAGAGGTTGCAGCGGCATGCAGCTAACTGATGATGGTGGTGATGAGGGTGACGACGACGTTGATTGCGTTAGCCGGGCTCAACAGGCTGTTGCATGTACTTGGCTGCCATGCATTTGGTTGCTGTTGTGGCAATGCAACACATTTTTTTATTTATTTTTGCTTTGTTGTCTTGCTTCGTGCATTTGGCACCACAATTTTTGTGTGTGTGAGTGTGCGGTTTTGAGCCGACATAAACCACAACTCCAGCAACGTCACCAATGCCTGTGAGCGTCATGACTTAGGAATGCGAATGTGCGCGCATGCGCTGCTGAAACCCGTCGCGACTATGTAGCTGTTTGTTGAACATGGCCTGGTGATGGCACGAAAGTGTGACGGTTGCGTGGTAGCTGGAAAATTATTGTTTGGTTGCCCGAGCGCTGATAGAAATGTTTTTTACTTTTATGTTTTGTGTGGCAGATACCAGTTTGTGTGGCTTCTTTCATTTCGTGGTGACGCATTTTTATGCGGCAGCTTCAAAATATCACATATTTATGTATTGGTGTATCATTTTTACTTTATTTTCTGTATTTTATAAAACATGATTTTATTCGAAGTGATATCGGAAATTTTTTGGCGCGATTTTTCGAAGAATTCCTTATAACTTACTTGAGTTAAGTTGAGCTTGGTTGGATGGCTAACCGCAAGAGGCAAACTTATAGCCTGTTTCCACTGAGCTTCAACCACAGTTTACGCTTAACTGCATTCTTCTTAACTTATCGTTTTTGAATGCGAACTGATATTGTTTTTGTATCAAAGCGCGTAAATTCGCTTTTAGGACAGAGTTAAGTCGCTTTGGCTTAAGAAAAAATTTTAGTTGTGTTAACAGTGTTGTCATTTTGCAAATACGAGGGCGTTCAATAAGTCCCCGTGTTAAAAATGAAGATACCATTTAAAAAACAAAAAAAAAATTTATGTTTTACATAGTCTCCTTCTCCCTAGATACACTTCTGCCAACGCTCCGGCCATTTTTTTAACCCCTCCAAAAAATAGGATTTGTCGAGCTCTCCAAAATATGCCTCTGTCTCGGCGATGACTTCTTCGTTTGAACTAAATTTTCTTCCCGTGAGCCATTTCTTCATGTTAGGGAACAAGAAAAAGTCGTAGAGAGCCAGATCTGGTGAATGCGCGGGGTGCGGCAGCAATTCATTGCGTTTGGCGGCAAAAACTTCGAATGGATGTGCTGGTGCATTATCGTGGGGAAACAGCACCTTCTTTTTCGCCAAATGCGGCCGTGTCTCCTTCAGTTTTTTGTGAAAGCGGTCCAACAAGTCTCTGTAGTATTGTGATCGTGATCGTTCTTCCTTTTTCTAAGAAAATCCCGAGGATGGCGCCGTTCGCATCCCAAAAAATCGTTGCCTATGGGACTGTCTTCGCCTTCTTTGGAGTAGATTCACCGGGAGGAATCCATTGTTTTGATTGTTGCTTAGTTTATGGTGAAGAATTCAGGTGACAACTCGACGCTAAAGTTCCTTCGGATCTCGCTTAAACTGCTCCAAACACTGCTTCGAAGTTAACAGCCGCATCCGCTTGTTGTCCATCGTGAGCAATCGCGGCACCCATCGGACCGACCATGTTTTCATCGCTAACTTATCATGTGAACTATTAATTACCGTTCCGGCCGACCAACCTATGACCTCTGTTACCCCTCTCACTTTCGTTTGTCGTTCAGCGAGAGTCATGTCGTGAACTTTTTGAATGATTTCCTCAGTAACCACATCTGCCGGACGCCCTAGTCACTCCTCATCAAAAGCGAATGTGGTCATAGATTATATATTTGATCCCTTAATTCTTATATGGAACAAAGGACCTCATAGGGCCGCACAGGGATCGAAAATGGACTATTCGGTATTTGGATAACAAACGGCTGGCTACGGGTCAATAAAAAATTTCCGCATTCGGCAAATACCTATGCCTGATAGTTCCTGAGGAAATTGAAAACCCTGCAAAAACCAGATAGCTGAGGAATAGAAGTTGAGATTTTTGCACCTCCTTATCATACATGCAGCTCCTGCAGCGGGTATTCTATGTTGAGTCTTGTTGCTGAGTTTCACCGTATGGATTCTCACCATTAGTGTGCTGTGTGGGGCTCTGTTATCCCCAGAAGATCCATTAACCATCTCTGATGCACCCTTTGCCTAAAGAACACAGCAACTCTACAATTCAATGCTCAACGCGCGCTGCGCTGAATCAAAGCCCACCTGGGCAAAAGCAGATCGAAGGTAGCTAAAATAACTCGCAGGTAGGGGAAGAAAGAACTTACGGTGCGCTACCCAGCCTGCAGTTTTCTGTTACATTCCTGTGATTGGCAACTCATCCCAGCTTGATAGTGAAATATTCAGATGCAGCTAAAAGCAAAGCGAGGCATTCCCCGACTTAATTTCGATTTCACTATCAGAGAGTCTTTAGTCTTGATTGCCGCTATAAAATTTACTTTTTTTTTGTACACACTTTTAGTACCTACCAACTTAATGACAACAATTAAAAAAATCATTATTTTAAACATTTCAAATTTAATAGCCTCCAAGCGTTTGAAAATTGCTGCCAATTGCCAATTGCCAATTGCTAAAACGCTCAGCAGGTTAATGAGCTTAGAGTAGTAAACTTGAAATGAGATACGCCGAATAAATAGCTTCGTGCAAGCAACCAAGCCAGCTTGTGCAACAAAGAAGTTCGCATTAGGCGACTTCAAGAGCCTCATGCACATGCAACTTGTGTGCTTGTGGCACGCCAAAGATGCTGGGTAGAACATAAAAGTGAGCGGGTTATAAATGCATTATTTCAGTTCTAACAAATTTCCCTCAGTAAGTGCTCATTAAAAAATTTTATATGTAGAAGTGAACTTGTGGAACAGCTTGTGACAGGTAGCGCAAAAAGTAAACGAACTTTGAATGCCTCATTAATTGACACAACTACACCAACGCAACAACAAATTCCCATCATTAACTTATCATTAAATGGTTAGAGGCTAGTTTTACCCGTCATAGGTATGCATGAGAAATTAATGATGAGTAATGATTGTGACCAACCACAACGAATGTGTTGCCTTAAGCTCAAAATATTTCAACTGTTTGTTGGCTTCGTTCTCACATTTTAGTAATCTGGACGCGGTGCCGCAGGAACATGCAACTTCTAAGTATAAAAATTACGGAAAAATACTTTTGGGTATTTATGTGCCGTTCAAAAATTAGGAAAGAAAAATTCTAGAAATTTGGGTAGAAGGTGGCGCAAAATTACTCACCCTATCGGAAGATAAAATATAAAAAAAAAAAAACAATACCGTTCGTTTCGGAGTTGGCTTAAAACTGTAGGTCCCTCAATTTGTAACAGAAGTGTACGCGCCAATTATTTATTTATTTATCGGAAGATTTATAATTTTTGCAAATGGCGGCGTACATCAATCATTCTTCACACTTGTGAACCAAAAAGCTGCAGTATACCGACAAGCAAAGGAGCGCGTAAAGGTCAAAATAAAAATTTCCATCATTCAAAATCTGTTTTTTTATTTAGTAAAAAAGTTATTCGAAAACAAAATTGGATGATTAATTTTGCTCCATCTTGTATATAATTGTACAGTGGTGTTCAAAATAATAGCAGTGTGCCATAGTGCCAAGTTTTGATGAATGCTCGATTTTTTGCATATATGTACATAGAAGAAAATACGTAAAATCGTCAACAAAAAAAAAAAAAACAAAATTAATGGGAATTTTTATCAGAATTGCTTTTCAAATTTTGTCTAAAAGGTTGGAAATTTTGATTTTTCGATTTTTTTTAAATTGCGCACAAAGTGCAAAATATTGAATTATGTGGTTTCTGTTGTAGGATGAGAGTAAGAACCCAAAAAAAAAAAAAGTATTCATGTAGTCAAGTTGTTTCAAAGCCGTTGGGATTGCTAGGACTTTTAAAAAGAAGCATTGCTGACTTTCGAAATCCTCTAATCCTAAAAAGTCTGTACACTTCTTTAGGAAGCAACCACTTTTCTGATTTACAGATTTGCCAAAGAATCTGGAAAATTCTCACAGGACTACCTTTATCCTTGTCTCTATTCTTTTCTATCTCTTTCTCTGATACATTTCTCCTTCCCTCCTTGACTATCCACCCCCTTTCCAGAGCTTGAAATACAATGGGCCTGAGTGTTTTAGGAGTCACCAAATCTTTTGGTCACTTTTCTATATTGAAGCGGTTGATTTAAAAAGATCTTACCGAGCTGCCCATGTCTGTGGTTAGATCTCTGCATTGTGGCCTGAAAGCTAATGCCATTTTTTTTCATTGTTTCAGTATTGCGTTGGTTTCGTTAATCTATTTTGATTACTGACAGGGTAAGCGATTAGCCTGCTGCTACCAGTCCTAAGTATTGGGAATGCCCACCTGTCGTTGCTTAGAAATAACGCCTTCTTACTACTTTGAGCGCTATCTGTGTTTCCCATTTTTCTGGCAGAAGGAAGGAAGAAAGGAAGGAGCTAACGGCATACTTTCTTCGAATAGGAACACCAGATGCAGTTCTCCTTTTACTTCATATCGGTTTCAGTAGGTTTATAAGTCCAGGAGACAGTGTCAATACAAACACATTTAAACTTACCCTCTTCTCCTCTCCGTCATGAAAACGCAACATAGCGGCGTGCAGGAGCTCCGAAGGCAGTTGTAAACGCTTCACTGAATAAGCCAACTTCAGAGGCTTACCAGGGGTAATTCCATTCTTAGAAGCAACTTTGGAATGGATGTGTTGTGTCCGAGGCAAACTATTGAGAAGATCGGTCATAAACTTACCACAAAAGTCGTGGAACGAATGTGCTTTAGAATTGAAAGGGTTCAGCACTCGAAGTGTAACACACTCCAGAAACCTCAAACCGCTCGCGTAGGCACGCTATGAAGGAACGTTGTTTTTTAGCCATTCTTGGTTCATTACCAACAAAAACTTTATTTACGTTAAGGTGCTCGAGCTCACGAACAATCGCTGGTTGTGATTTTCCAGCCAAATATAATGCAGTCACACTATTGCGTTCGAAATCCTCCCTTGATTTTCTTTTTTCGCCTTTACTATCGGCAAAGTGCTTCCGCGCGCTCATAAACAATACTCTGGACTGTAGTTTAGCCCTTTGGGCCATTTTGGAGGTCCGAACTAAAAGATTCACCTGTCTCGAGGCGCTGAAAAAAGCCAGGGTACGCGAGTGGGCCAAAATACCTGCAAGTCACATTCGGGCAGCTTGCGTTTCTTTTCTGGACCGTCTTAAGGTTATAGTCAAGGCAAAAGGTCAACATATCGAGCCAAAGTAAATTGATTCTTAATTAAAAATTAAAAAACTAATTTCTAATATATTATTTTCACACATTTCTTATTTTGAATTGAATTTATTTAAAAGTAATTTTCCAAACTAAATAGATGACCTTTTTTATTGGTTACACTTCGAGTGTCGGACCCTGCCTTCAAGGGCTAATTGCCATACCTCGTATCAGCGCCCTATATTTGCATGCTTGGCAATGTGTAAGGTTTACCAGCCTACGGAGGTGTTAATCAGTTGCGTTACCATTGGACTTTTCCTTCCACTTCAGATTACCCTCAGTCTATTTGAGGCTTCGCCGCCAACAAATTCAAATATACAAGAAGCTCAATAAACGAAGCCTCGCGCTGCTTCAGTAATTCAATGAAAATGTAACTATAGTAACTCAATAACGATTATAAAAATCTAATTGAAATTTATTTAAACGAATTAACGCAAAATGCTTTGTACAAAAACAAAAAGCAATAATAATAATCAAAACCACACATGGCACTGCGAATCCACGAATGTTATGCACATAAGTTTGTATGTGTAGGTACACTTATGTAGATATGTATTGCATTGCATATACATCGTTACATACATGTGTACGTGGTGCAAACGTCTTGTACGATATAACATTTGGCCGACGCTCCAGTAAGTCAAGGCTGCTTAAAAACATGAAAGCTAATTGAATTGTAAAACTTAATTAAAAGCGTTCTACTCTTAAGCTCTTTTAACTAAAACTGTTACAGGAAAAATTCGATTAAAATGGTTTATTTATTCATTTGGTTTAATATTCGATTGCTATTAAAGAAATATTTTTAATTACGCACTTGTGTATGCCTGCTAATTTTTCATTCTATTGGCTATGAGGGACTAGTAGTGCACTAGACTCAGATGGTCCACATAAACCATTACAGGCTTTCTTCTACGTTTTAAGCTTTCGCTTGAAAGTACAGTACAGTGCACACCTTCTACTTTTTCATGAAATTTTAAGACCATCTCATTGACCTAGTCGCAAAAATTTTGATTCACTGCGAAGTATGGCCCAGAAAGTCTCTTGACACCTTGTGTTGTTGGTCTCTCCGAGATGTGCAGTTGTTATACTCAAGATGGCTTAACTTGTAGATTGCTGTCAAATCAAAGGTCGTTGTTGTTCTAGAAAATTTGATGTAGCCAGCGATCCTCTTCGTCAACTCATCTATCAATAGGCCCAGGAAACATGTTGTTTCGCCGGGTGAAGTCCAAAGCGAGACGTGTGGTAAGGGCGTGGGTTTTTGGGGGAGCAAGTGAAACGGTGGTTAGCTTCGTGCGGCCATTGTCTTCACATGCCGGACATTGATTGGGTCTGGTTAGGTATGTCGGGGTCGATTCTGTTGCTATATTCGTAATGAAATTGTTCCAAAATTACGCTGGTCTTAATTCTTACTTACGTTCTCACGAAAAGACTGCGGACTATCATAGGTATTCTGACAGGTCATAATCTATTGGCTGCTCATGCGTACAAGATAGGGATTGCTAACACGGACAAATGTAGGAAATGCAGGGAGGTTGTTGAGGAAACTTTAGAACACCTTTGTGCGTTTGTCCGGTATTATAAAAAACCATTTAAAATGCCTGGGAGTTCCACTGTTTGATGGTCTGGAGGACGTCTCAAAAGCGGATCTCCCAGCTCTGCTTAGATTCGCCAAAAGCGTTTACATCCTACAAGATTTCTACTTTCAGTATTCATAGAGATCGGTCTCGATCTGGTAACGCTAGGGAGCAAAAGTCTTATGCGTGGCTTAATGCCAATCAGGCTAACCTAACCTAACCTAAGCTGGTTTGAAATTCTTCGCCTGCAGTGGGTGGTGGTTGCATTCCGACGACTTGATTTGGTAGTCGAGAGCTTAGCAAGGTTGTAAGAGGCTTTTGATGTATGTATATTGTTTAATATCTGTCTGTAAATTGTCTACTTCAGCAGTCAAACCAAAGTTCTTTTTATTTTTGATTTTTTTTGCACCTCTAGCCCTATTGTCTGTAGATAAGAAGCCCGTCTTTCTTATTGTAGCATGAGGAGACGTATAGTTTGATCTAATTCGCAGCTTCTAAAAGGTCTTCGTTTGTTGACTGCGTATTACCGAGTTGAAGCCGTGAATCATTCGTTGTTCACACACATTGATGTGCTTTTTGGTGATCTGACGTACCGCCACAACCGCCGTATTGGCCATCTTCAGAGCACTGCAGAGAATATTTTCCTGCCTTTTTTATTTGTGTACCTCCTAACATTGAGTGTGGAAGCTCTATCAAGCTCGGTTTATTCTTGAATATCAATGTATTGCAAGAAATACCTCATTCGAATAATATCGCGATATTCCGTAGCAATTTGGGGTTAAGGATCTTCGCTATAAGCAGCTTCTCTTAACTTGTACAATGTGATTAAGGTCCTCTATATATGTACATATACGATGAAACCTCTCTCGAGCGTCGCTCTCCTCACCGTCAGCCACTTTTTGTCCGTCGGAGAGAGCTGTCCACTCAAAAGGTGTCCAATACATAAGATTTCGTAGAGAAAAAAATTACCGCTCAAGGAAGGTGTCCATTGGGAGAGGCTACACTGTATATCCTGAAGTAACGAAGGTAAAGGCACACAATTTGGTTGGTGATAGTGTATATGACAATCCGCCAAATATATTTTGTGTTAAAGGATTTGAATAAAAATAATCTAGAATATTCAAGTATAAAAACCCTAAAGGACTTTTTTCGAAGTGTTTGTCACTGGCTATCTATGAAAAAATAAATTCTTAGAACTGTGTGCACTGCGGTCTTCCATTTGTTAGTATCGTTGTTGAAAGTTTAAGGTTGTAAAAAAAATTCAGACGTCCTGTAAAAGAACCAGAAACGCAAATTTATTTATATTTGAGCTTTAGTTTCGTTCGTATATCCATTTTCTCATGTGTAACAAAAATAATTTAATTTCGTGGCATCGTGTAATTAATCATATTTCTTCAAATAAAAAGAATTCGATGCTCAACAAAAATTTTTCTGATTTTAATTCATAATAAAACTAGCTAATAACCGGCTTGAGAGTAACCGGCCAAATAGAAAAATTAAAAACAAAATTGTTTTTATTAACTTTTTTTCTACTCAGATGGCAGCACTGTGCGGAAAAGTAATCAAAGTAAAGAGTTTTCGTACCTATTTCGTTTGATATTCTTATGGTGGTACTGCATTTAACTTATTTATTAAATTGAAATAATCCTTCCAAGCAGGTGGCAACCATATCCGAAGATATCTTCTAGCATAAGCTTTCTTAAATATATTTCATTTGACATTCATACTTAATTATTTTAATTATTTATTTGTAATTATTGAATTTGATTTTTAAACAGCTGGTAACCCTACCAAAAAATATATTCGAAATTAGAATTTTTCAAACCTCTTTTCTTGGATGCCCATATTTTTATTTATCATTTATTGTATTATTTTCACTTGATTTTAATTTCGCACAGGTGGCAATACTCTGCAAAGTAAATATTTTTCATACATATTTCCTTTGATATGGTAGTATTTCAGTTAGCTTGTTAATTAAATTGAATTAATAATTATTTCAAATAGGTGGCAATCATTTACAAACATATTTTGTAAAATACCCTTTTTTAATTTATTTCATTTGAAACCCCTACTAAATTTTTAAAATTATTTATTAGTATTTATTGAGTCTGATTTTTAAACAGCTGGTTACCCTACTTAAAAATATATTCGAATTTAAAATTTTAAACCGCTTTCCATTGACACGTATATTGTTATTTATAATTTATTATATTATTTTAACTTGAATTTAATTGCGCACAGGTGGCAACCCTGTGCAAAATAAATATTTTTCATACCTCTTTCGTTTGACACTCATGTAGTAGTATTTCAGTTAACTTATTTATTAAATTGAATTTACTCTCTCAAACAGGTGGCAAGCATCTCCGAAAAGATTTTCTAACATAAGCTTTCTTAAATTTATTTCATTTGAAATTGATACCTACTTAATTATTTTAATACTTTATTGGTAATTATTGAGTTTGATTTTTAAACTGTTGGCAACCCTACTTAAAAATATCTTAGAAACAAAATTTTTTCACACCGCTTCCCTTTGACACGTATATTATTATTTATAATTTATTATATGTTTTTTACTTGAATTTAATTTCACATGTAACATGTGGCAACCCTCTGCAAAATAAATATTTTTCATACCTCTTTCGTTTGACACCCATATGTTAGTATTTCAGTTAACTTATTTATTAAATTGAATTTACTCTCCCAAACAGGTGGCAACCATCTCCGAAAATATTTTGTAGTAAAAGCTTTCTTAAATTTATTTCATTTGACACTTATACTTAATTATTTATTGTTAATAGTAATTATTGAATTTGATTTTTAAACAGCTGGCAACCCTACTAAAAAATATATTCATAATTAAAAACTTGCAAAACCTCTTTCCCATATTATTTATTATTTATCATTTATTATATTATTTTAATTTTAATTTAATTTCACACAGGTGACAACATATTTTACTTATGCTTCAAAGTAATTTTTTACGGGTCGCAACCAACCCTCTTCAAAAATATTTTCGAAATTAAGTGCTCTTAAACGGCATTTACTATTTGATTGAACTATTTAATTTATTTAAGCTTTTTCAACAAGTGACAACTCTCTTAAAAAAATTGCGTATTTTTGATTTCAGATCATTAACTATCTGTGTGCAAAATTTAATGAAAATCCATTCAACCGTTTTCACGTGATTGAGTGACAAACATCCAAACTCACAAGGCCACACAGCCACAAGACCACAAACATACAAACTTTCACATTTGTAATATTATATTAATAGGATTATGAAAAAAATCATTAATTTTTCCACACAATTTCTACCGCAAAAACCTTTGATCAAACAAATTATTTTCCATATATGTACATACATTCATATTTGCTTGCCATATGTGTAGATATGTATGTCTATAAAAACCCAAATATGCATACACATGCATTCTTTATGCACATCCACAATTTTCCCACACCTGACAGTCACGTAAAACGAGTTCCAGTGCACATCTTCGTTGACTTTTGTTCACTCAACCAGCCATTGTTGTCTACACCTGAGTGACTTTTGCACAAGTGCGAGCAAAACTTGTGCGACAAAAAATGAAAAGCAATAAAAAATTGTATACACATCGCTTATAACTCCAACACAAATTGGCGGATAAGAATTCTTTTTTTGTTATGACTCATAAGTGTATTGACTTTTTTTTGTTTTTTGTAATAATCGCATAAAATTGTTGTGCATAATTGCAAAATTGTAATAGGAAATATGGAAATAATTAGCATTTAAAGTAGGAATAATACATAAGAGAATAATGGTGAGAAACTGCATTGAAGAGGGCAAATTGAATTAGAGAATAGTAGCAGGTGGGGAGAGCTCTTGCATGTATGTAGCTATTTGTTGTAGTGTGGGATAAATTCCTGTGTGCACTCAACCAAAGGATGTTAAAGTGAAGAGGAAGAGAGAGCATTTAATTGATGCTAATTACATTACCAAGCTTAGTTTCCACTTCTCGCATAATTCAAGTGGAGGAAGTTGCCGTTTTGTAGTCTGCCAATTGGCATGAGAATTTGAGCCTAACTTCGGGCATGAAATATCAAAGTACTCGTAATAGGAAATATTTTTTCTGATGGTGGTCAACCCTTGGCAGACGATGATAAGCTCCAAAAAAAAAAATACTATTGAGGTTCGGAGGCACTACAAATATCAAGTTTCTCTAGGACAACTCAATTTCGGTTCGAGCAGGCAAGTAATTGCTGTGTCACGTATAGTAATGAGAAGAGAAGAGAAGGACAGAGGGAATATTTCTATTCTGGGCACTAAAATGACTGACTTTCACATGAAGCCTTTACGTGTAGACAATCTATTTTAAGTCATAGTTCTTTTTTATTGTTTTGACTCTGCTCAAATCTAACACTTTGTCATGAAAACTTTCAAAATAAAAGGCTTTGACAACCCATTGGCGCCAGTCAAAAAAAGTACAAAATCATGGTTTTGAGACAACAAGGCTTTATACAGGGTGTTGTTTTTGTTGTTTAAAACTTGACAGAAAACAAGAAGCTTAAATAAAATCATGTATGTTTTTCAACAACTGGTCCCCCCAGTTTTTAAGCCGACTCCGAATGGCAAATGGTTTTTTATGAGGAGCTTTGTTTTCAAAGACTTCGTATTATTCGCTTACCAGGTTAAATTGACTCAGCAATCGAAAGCATAACAACACCCGCTTCGCTATCGCTTGGCACTTTAGGCTTTACAGATTTTGACACACAGATTTTGCTCGAAAAATCATATTTTTGATTGTCTCTGAGCAATTTCATCTCATTGGCTAAGGATAACAAGAAAAACTGCCTCACATTTGGGGATCGTAAAACCCGTACGTCAACGTCGAGATGTCAAAACATCCTCAGAGAGGATGACATTTTTCTTTGAAAACATTGCTGGAAACGCCTTTAGGCCAACAGCGAGCGCTACAGAGGCATGTCAAACGATTTTTAATAGCTGGAAATTGAAGATATTGGACTTGGACGTTCTTTAGCTTCAAAAGAATGGCGTGAAATGCCACGTAGTCCAGTCACAATCGATTTCTTGCACGCCTACTTCGGTAATCAGACGTCTCGACGATGGCAATTGGCCTCGGAGCTGCGATTTGACGCAACCCATTAATGGAAAATCCATTAACAATTCAGGTCCCTAAGGCGAAGAGCGCGCAAGCTATTCGAGAGGTAGAGCCAGTAAATACCACCAAATTTTTGGAAAATTATTAAAAAATTTGATTTTTTTATTTAAAAAAATAAGCCACTATTTTGACCACCCTTTAGGTGTATCTGCATATTTAAAAAAATGAAGAAAACATTTTTTTTGAAAAATTTTTTTAATTTAAAAAAATAAGCCACTATTTTGACTGTCCTTTATATGTATCTATATATTAAAAAAATTTTTTTTTTTTGGTAAATTTTTTTAATTTAAAAAAATAAACCACTATTTTGACCATCCTTTATATGTCTCTGTATATTAAAAACAAAATTTAAAAAAATATTTTTTAAATATTACAAAAAAATTATTTTGGTAAATTTTTTTAATTAAAAAAATAAGCTACTATTTTGACCAGCCTTTACATGTATTTGTATATTAAATACACTTATAAGAAAATTAATTAATCAGCTGTAAAAATTAGAAATCTCCCGATAGGATGATTAATTTTGCGCCACCCCGCAAATTTTATCAATGGGTTACTGTGCCATATTTAATTAAATTATTTCTTAAGGGGTTAGGGGTAGTCAGAGGCCCGAAAAAATGATGATTTTCACGAATTTTTTTTTGCTACTTAATTAATTTATTTAACAAAAATAAAAACATAGCATAAAAACATCATGTTTTAACTTGACTTCACCAAAATTTCAAAAAAAAAAAAATTAATAATTGCAAAAGTTATCGCTGTTTGTGTGAAGCCCGTTTCTCCAGAAGTCCCTTGCGGTGAACATCACAAGTCCTTGCAGATTCATCTAAAACCAATCGGACAAGAAAAATTAGTTTTATTAATAGATAATCTTGTGCCTGATCGAAGCTTTTTTTTTTTTTCAAAATGAACAAAATGGCGGCCTCAGAAATTTTTTTCCAGATTTTAGAGCAAAAAACCAACAGTTAATTGTTAAAAAAAAATCGAAATTTTTGAAAAAAAAAAAATCCTTCGATCAGGCACAAGTTTTTTATGTTTTTCAAAAGCTGTATAAATTTTATTGAAATCTACGTAGCGGTTTTTAAGTTACAGTGTTCACCAGTTTGAAAAACATAGTTTTGAGAAAAACGCATTTAAAGTTTTGCTATCGGCTCCGGAGCGGCCGAGCGCCCTTTGTTAATTGTTGAATAACTTGAAAAGTATTTGTCGGATTCACTTCAAATTTTTACACAATATTTTTAAAACATTATACTTTAAGAAAATGCAAAAAAAAAAAAATAAATTTTTTGAAAATTCTGACTACCCCTAACCCCTTAAATTGACTTGAGCAGTTATTGATATTTTAGTTAAAGGCGTCTACGATATGAGTGCTTCAAAAAGGCGTAAGGGTTGAACATTTCTTTGAATATTGAATATTTTAGAAATGAAGTTTATTTATTAGTTTTATTTTATCTAAAAAGTAATTGCACAACACTATGTGAAAATATTGTAGCGCAAGCTAATTACCTACCCTGCTAGAAAGCAAAATATCATAGATTAACGAAACCAACGCAAGACTGAGTCTTCTCGAAGCCCTATTCTCCCGAGTGGAGTGAACAAGAAAAACAAAAAAATCAAAATATGAAAATATTGTACATTATTTTTTATTTTTATTTATATGTTTTTTTGTTTATTTTTTTTTTATTTTTTTAAGTTTTATGTTTTACTTTTCATTTTTTTTAATTTATTATTATTATTTTTTTTAAATTTAATTTTAGTTTTTAGATTAGGTTGTAGCGGTTGTCCACTAAGGGACACACTCAGGCTCATAGCCCATTACGTGGCCGAGTGGGGAACTTGCCCGCAACTGCCCAAAAATTTAAAAATTTATTTTTAGAAGTTCCCTGATTTCCACAGTCCCACTTTTGTTTGAAGTTAAAGCTAATTTGTTTAGCAATTTTAGTAATTGCCTAGCTATCTGCCAGCTTAAATATAATCACCATTTCAATCATTAATTCAACTGCATTGACAATGTGCCAAAAAACAATCCTTTTTGCCTGACGATTCCACCTGCCTTTTCCTTCGGCTTCGTTCCATCGTAATAGTTCTCTTAGTGCGTTGTATTTGTAGTTTCTTGGCACACACCTGTGAGGGGGGGTGCAATGGAAGCGTAGCATGAAAACACGTGTAGGATTTAGGGTTGTTGAACTAGAACTACATTTTCACGCCCTTATTAAAGCAAAAGCGCTACATTTTTGTACACCCAAAACGATTAAGAACGCGCTGTAGCAATTTGCTGGTATGCTACAAACGACACTTGTCACGAAAATTAATGACTGCCATTATTTTAGTCTAAAAATAAGCCCCAAAGTTGATAGAAAAATTTGTTAATTTCCGTAATTTTTCTTTCATTAATCTCGAAGGCGCTCTGCCAATAATGATTTTTTCGTTAAATATTCATCGCACACAACTCGTTTGATGGCAAACATGTTGGAGTTGCTGGCAGATGCCTATTCATGTGCAAAAAATATATGTATGGCTGCTGCCGGCTTGAAAGTGAATCTTAAAAAGTTGTTTTTATGTTAAAATGTATAAGCCAATATTAACCGCTAATTAAAAAGCTAATTGCATTACAAATAAATGCTTCGTTGCATTTAAAACTTTGATTTTTATTCAAATTGAGAAAAATATAACTGAGGAAATATCCGCAGACTTTGAAGTGCAAACAAAACTGCAACCGCAAAGTGAATGCTTTAAGTGTTAAAAACAAATAATACAATTAAAAAATATTACAAAAAAAAAAATTACAAGCCACACATAAACAAACAAACTATAAAAAGCAAACAATTATATAAAATAAAACACCAACAAAATCAAAAAGAAAAAAAAAAAAAAAAAATTCACATATCAAAACGAAACTAGCGTAAAAATCATATCAAATGGTGTTAATGGCAAGAGAAAATCGGGGCGTGAAATTTAAAACAATGCAATGAAAAATTATCCAGCAAAACAACAATGGGAAATGGAAAATGTAGATTAGCATCAAATGCAATGAAAACGTATCAAACAACAAAAACAAACATATTATAATTGCACAGAGTTGAAAAAAGTATGCAGATTTGCAATCAAACAACAAATGCTACGCATGTTTTACATTGGAAAATCATTAAAAAAGAAAGAAAAATAAATAAAACAACATCAAAATGAGTATTGAAAAACAAAAGCGGAAAAGTTGTATATTTTTCCTTTTCGTAAACTAACTCGCAATATGGAAATTTGCCACTGTGGATACATCATCAGCGTAATGTGAAAGTGGGTGAGAAAAATTAGCGTGCAAATGCTGATTGCGATAGAGATGAGCAAAGGGGGGACGGGAAGGTGTTAGAAAAGCATTGGAAACTGTATTCACAGCTGTTTAGAGAGAGATTCACTTTTTCTTACGCTTGCATGCATATTGCGAAAAAGCAACTTGTGCGATGAGTTGAAGTGATATGAGCGAAATCAAGAAAAAGACATCAAAATATTGTAAGCGTTCGAGAGGGTAGAAGAGAGTATGTAGACTTATTTTATACTATATGTGGCGAATTATTTGAATTAAAATTTTGGAATTTCATTGTAACTCAAAGTGTTCCAATTAAAAAGTTAATACAGTTTGTTTGGAAAATTATTTTTATTCAATTCAAAGTAAAAATATAATATGTGAAAATACCTAATACAAAATTAAGAATCAATTTACTTTTGCTCGATATGAACACCTTTTACCTTGACTATGGCCTTGAGACGGTCCAGAAACGAATTGCAAGCTGCCCGAATGTGACTTGCAGATATTTTCGCCCACTCGCGGACAATGGCTTTTTTCAGCGTCTCGAATCAGCGCCTGGCGAATCTTTTGTTCGGCCCTTGCTCTCCAAAATGGCCCAAAGAGAATAATCCATCGGATTCGCGTCTGGTGAATTTGAGAGCCATTATGTGGACGTTATGAAGTTCGGAGCGTTGTTTTTTTACTCGAGCTATGTGGGATCGCTACTGAGAGCTAAGAAAATAAGAGAGGCGTATTCTCCGAAAGAAGAAACTAGAGGCCGAAATACGTGAGTGCGAGGAGCTTGAGATGCTGGCCGATAGAAACAATGCCCGAAAGTTCTTCCAGAAAATTCGGCACCTTACAGAAGGTTTCAAGACCAGGGCGTTTTCCCCTAAGAACAAAGACGACGATCTGGTGACTGCCATCCAGAGCGTACTTAAATTATGGAGGGAAAACTTCTCGAACCTGTTAAATAGTGACAACTGCGCATGCCACAAGGAATTTCGGGATCCCGATACTCCAATCGTTGACGACAAAACTGTCGTTCACCTACCCGACCTTGACGAGGTGAACATTGCGATTATGCGGCTAAAGAACAACATATCCGGGGAGCCAACGGACTGTCGGCTGAGCTATTCAAATATGGCGGCGAGGAGTTGGTAAGGTGCATACATCAGTTTCTATGCAAAATGTGGTCGGCTGAAAGCATGGGAATTTAAGTGTGCCCTGCCCAATCCATAAGAAGGGTGATCCTGCAATCTGTGCGTACTGTGTGAAAAGCTGAAACCCACCATCAACCAACTGATTGGACCATATCAGTATGGTCTTAGACCTGGAAAGTCCACCATCAACCAGATATTCACAAAACGTCAAGTCTTGCAAAATACCCATGAAAGGAGAATCGAGACTTTTTGTTAACTCCAAAGCTCGATGATGTGACTAATTTCAGTGCATAAAAATACATTGGAAACCAGTTCAATATAGAAAAGCTATGTACATCGGTGCAATCCAAGTGGGCAATATAAGTCCATCATAGGTATATACTATAGATAGCACAATCTGTGTTTGAGCGTTAATATAAAATTCTTATGAAAATCCTACTGATGTAAATACCAAAGTTTATATGTTTGTGGGTTTGTAATTTTGGACTAAGTAATGCGAAACTTGCTAAACGGAGCTATATAAAATTTGGCACACAGATAATTTTTGAAGTGCACTAAAAAAAAGGCGACATTTTTAAGAGAGTTGCCTTTTAAAAAAGTAAAATTAAATCAAGTTAATAAGTTCAATAAAATATTATAATACGAGCGTTAAATGAAAAACAGTTAAGAGAGCTTAACTACGTAAGTATTTTTGAAGAGGGTTATCACCTGTTGAGAAATTAAGTTGAAGTAAATATTATATAATAAATGATAAGTAACATTATCGGTGTCAAAGGAAAGAGGTTTGAAAAATCTTTAATTTTTATAAAATTTTGAGTAGGGATCCTAGCTGTTTAAAAATCAAATTCAATAATTACTAATAAATAATTTAAAAGATTTAGTAGGGGCTTCAAATGAAGTAAATTTGAAAAAGGGTATTTTACAAAATATTTTTATATATGGTTGCCACCTATTTGAAAGGACTGTTAATTCAATATATTTATTTATTTTAATTTAGTAAATAAGTTAACTGAAATACTACGACATGGGTGTCAAAGGAAATGTGTATGAAACATCTTTATTTTGAAGAGTTAAAATAATATAATAAATGATAAATAAAAATATGTGTATCAAAGGAAAGAGGTTTGAAGAATAGCATAATTAATAGTGAAAATCTATGAATAAAAGTGAAAGACATTTAATTTAAGAAATATTATTTAAAAAAGTATTTTTGGACAACCTGTTTGCAAGGCATGTTAAATCAATTTAGAAAATAATTGTTTAAATCGAAGGATAATCAGTAAAAAAAAATCATCTGGCTTACTAAGGTTTAATATAATATATAAGTACATATACGTATACATACAAGTACATATATAGGGTTATTCAATAGGTGCGCTTAAACTTTTTTCCGATAGGGAGGGCGAACGACGCAATATTTTTTATTTTTCGCTTGTCATTTGTAAACTTCATTAGTATACATTTCATCATGGAACGCTACATACTTGAGCAACGATTGCAAATTGTGCAAATTTTTTATGAAAATAATCGTTCTGTTGCTGCTACTTTAAGAGCATTACGGCCATTTTACGGTCCATTTAACAAGCCGTCCCGTTTTGGGGTTATGTGAAGTCATTGGTCTACAGTAACAAGCCGGCGACGATTTGTGAGCTCAGAGCCAATATTGAACGCGAAATTGCTGGAATTTCGGCCGATTTATGCAAAAGAGTGGTCGAAAATTGGGTTCAATGGACTTCGTAAAACGTGCACGCGGTGGTCATGCAAAAGAAATCGAATTTCATACTTAAATGCATATGTTCAAACTCGATAATAAAAAAAAATTAGTTAAAAAAGTCAAACCGTTTGTGTTTTATTCAAAAAAGTTCAAAAGTTGAAGCGCTCTTACTGAAAAACCCTATGCAACTAAAATCGTTCATCGAAACTTAAAATTTTTTTGTAGCTATATTTTACCTTTTCGCGTGGAATTATTCATTGGTGCCATTACCTGATATTGAAGGAAAAGCAATCCATTCACACGCAGCTACCACGCACGCATTTCACTGCAATTGACATATTTTCCATTATTATGCATACATACATACGTACACACCATACATTACATAACTTGCGTTTTTTCTCACACGTTTTGCAATCACACTTTTCCTCTCTGCATGTACACACGCAATTTCCTAGCGACCCTTAAATTAAGTTTGCTGCACATTTCCGCAAATCGGTAACCATAATTATATAAAATTTGTAAATACAAACAAATGAATATGTGTATGTGTGTACACATCTATTTTTAGTTGCAATAAAATTAACAGCCAACCAATTACTGCTTTCTTCCCCCACAGCCAACATGTTGTATTGCGTTGCGAACCTGTTTGCTCGCACTACGAGCCGCACTCAGCAACAAGTTGGCTTCTGAAGCTCAAAGCTTTGACTGCCTTTATTTTACAATATTATTGTTGTTGTTGTTGTTCGTATTGTTTTTCCTTCCCTGCCAGTGTTGTTGGCTTAAACCGTGTCGCATCAGTGTGTCCAGCTCAAGCATATGCGTTCGCATAATTTAGTGTCGAATTTGCAGTAAAGTGAGTTAGTTGTTTGCGTGCTGGGTTATGTATTGTTCGTTGAGCAGGTTGAAATCGTAGGGGCTTAGAAGAAAAAAAAGGCTGTGTAGAAGTTTGGACAGACGGCAAAACGTGACTGAAATTTTTATATAACGATTTGGTGTGTGATTTAGAAAAAAAAAAGAAATGTTTTGAATTGCCGGGAAGAACGAAGGAAAAACAAAACATTATAATCAAAAATAGTATCTGTTATGTGAAATAAGAAGTAAACAACAAAAAAAAAAAACAATTCAACGCTTGCCGCTAAATTTTGCGCTGCCCATTGCAAAATTTTAAAACGAAAGTAGGTCTAATAAAAATATGTTTCATGTGTTTTCTGATATTTTCGTTGTTTTTGTTGTTGTATTTGTTGGTGTGCATAAGTTTTTGCAAATCAGCGCCGTTGCAGTGCTTTTTGTTTCCTATTTGCGACGCTGCATCGAAAACATTATTTTTATTTTGCGTGAAATTTGAGCAAAAATGTGTAATGGAAATTTTTCGTGAATTCTGCATTTGACTGCTTGCTAATCTTTTTTTATGAATGTGTGAAAATGTAAGGGATATGCATAAATTGGTGAGAATAAAACAAATAATATGTGGGGGCGAAAAAAAAAATGAAATAAAGAAAAATTGAAAAAAATCAAAGAAATAAATAAAAAAAAAAAAATTAAAAATATTATAAAATAAAAATTAAAAAAATATCTTGCGAATAAAAATAGTTTGCTGAAATAGAATTTAATTGTGTTTCGAAAAACAGCCAATACCAGGAAAATGCATGCAAGAATTGCTTGAAAAAAATTAAATAAACGAAGTTGTTTTATAATTAAATTAAAATTAAAGAATAATTTTAATGAAATCAAAACTAAATTTTTTAAAATAAAAATTAAACTATTAATTGAATTATTCACATTTGTATAAGAAAAAGCATAGAAAATAAAAAAATGAAAAAATAAAAAAAGTAATAAAAAATAAATAAAAAAACATCTTATGGATACAAATAATTTGCTGAAATAGAATTTAATAACTAGAATTTTTTACTATTGTAATTAAAGTAAAATTGAAACTAAGTTTTGAGGAAATCAAAAAAAATCTTTTTTAAGTAAAAATATAAATTACTAATTGAATTAAAGTAAATTTTTTCGCTTCTTTATAAAAAAAAAAAAATAATAATAATAATAATAAAAAATAAAAAGAAGAAAAAAAATAAATAAAAAAATATCTCATGGATACAAATAGTTTGCTGAAATAGAATTTAATAGTGCTTCGAAAAAAAGCTAACACTAGGAGAATGCATGCGAGAATTGCTTGAAAAAATTTAATAATTAGAACTTTTTACTAATTAAAGTAAAATTAAAACTAAGTTTTAAAGAAATAAAACCTATTTTTTTCTATAAAAATTAAATTACTAATTGAATTAAATGTTTTCGCCTTAACATCAAAAAAATAAAACGAAAACAAAACTCGAAAATTTAATTAAAAGTTCAAAGAGCAAATTTATAAAAAATCAAACATAATTTAAATGTTGTAATATTAAAAAAATGGTACTTATTTGTCATTTTACAAAGCACTTTAAAGCTATTTGATTGGTCATGAACTTTATCATTTAATATTTTAAAATTTGAATAAATTTATAATTCAAGGAAATTGCTACTGTAGCAACAGGAAACTTAAAACAACAAAAAACAAAGCAACAAAAAATGGACAGACAAAATATTGAAAAAAACTGTAGTACGTCGCCACTTAACAAGAAATTGCATGGTGAATTTTGTAAGCTAACTTAAAGTAAAAAAAAAAAAATAAGTAAAAAATAATAATATATAAAAAATACAAAATGAAATAAAATAATTAAGAAAATTAAAATATTATATAAAAATTGAAAGACTACGCAATAATGGAAACTTAAAAAATGTCTAAAAATATACAAAATAATAGTATATAAATAATATAAAATAAAAAATAATTTAAAAAATTCATATGTTATAGAAAATATTAAAAGACTGCAAAATATTGAAAACTTAAAATTTTTTTAAAATATACAAAAACATAAAAACAAATTAAAATGATTAAACTGGAAAACAAACTGCATCAAAACTAAAATGCATCAGATCCATAAACAAAAATTAATAAAAGTAAAAATATAAATCTATTTGGGGAACAACATCAAGACGCACACCAAAGCACACCCAAAGCGGGTGTACGCGCCAATTATATATATATATATATAAATATAAATAAAGAAACCAGATTTTAAGTAATTTAAAAATTAAATAACAAGAAAATACAATATATGATTCTAAAAATGGACAAAAACCACTGCCAAAATTTAGTATAACTGAAATTTATGAAACTCATAACTGTAAAATATCTACATTAAAAAAATTCATTATAAAAAAAAAATTGTTGAATCCGAATGTTAATGTACATATACATACAAGGTGGCACAAAATTAGTCACCCTATCAAAAGATTTATAATTTTTGCAAATGACGTCGTACGTCAATCCTTATTGAGACTTGTGAAGTAGCAACTGCAGTATATAAAAAAACAAGAAATAGAGCACATAAAAGTCAAAATAAAGATTTCAATCATTTAAAATATTTTTTTTGAAATTTTTTTAATAAACAAAAAAGTTTTTCAAAAAAAAAACAAGATGGTTAATTTTGCGCCACAATTTTTTTTTAATTATTTACATATACAAGGCGGCACAAAATTACTCATCCTATCGGAAGATTTATAATTTTGCAAATGGCATCGTGCGTCAATCAGTTTTGATACTGCGGTATATAAAAATATAAGAAAATACACGAAATGAGACTAGTCAAAATAAAGATTTCTAACACGCAAAATAATTTTTTGTTTGATAGTAATTTTTTTGAAATGTTTTTTAATAAGCAAAAAAGTGATTCAAAAACAAAATTGGATGAATAACTTTCCACCACCTTTTTTTTAATTAGATTAGAATCATATGCTCAAAATTACTATAAAAATTAGTTATCCCGGCAAAATAGAATTCGGTTGGAAAGTTTGATGAAAATTTGAAAACGGTTTTTTTTAAGGAAATTACATATAATTTTATAATACATAATTTTTTATACATACTTTTTTTTTTAATAATTTTATATACATGCATAATTTTTTTTTAATAAAATTACGTAAGCACCGCTAACATTGAAAAATATTAAAGGCCACTTCGCTCTAATCTATGCCAGATTTCCATGTTTGTAAAAAAAAATAAAAAAATAGGAGCCGAGTAAATCGGAATTTTACTAAATAAATACATAAATAAATAAGTAACGGTAAAGAATTCTACATTTAAAAGCAAAAATAACCATTAAGAAAAATTTAGTTTTAAAAAATATTTAAAAATAGTTTATTAAAAATTAAATCTAAAAGCTCAATATTAATGGCGTCAAAAAAAAATAAAATAAAATAAATAATAATAACAATAATAAAAATTATCATAAAAATAATGTAGAAATTTGTACAAATTAAATTAAAAAAATGCAATATAATTTAGTTTAGTAATATCTAATATATCCAAAAATTATATATATAAAAAATATAAATTGGCAGATTGCAATATCTGTAAAAATATGTTAGAGAAGTGCAAAACTTTAAATCCGTCTAAAGAAGAAGCTTAAATTTTCGATGCCATATTTTTACTATTTTCTGCAGCTCTGTATTTACATTTTTTTTCTGCGACAATACACTGCAAATAGAGAGAGTTAATTGAAATTTTTTTTAGAAAAAAGCATGAATAAGCAATTTTTAAAAAATTTCGCTTTGAAAATATTTGATGCTTGCTTTTTTTTCGAATAGCACATAATGATCTCGTCCAAATTTAATTCCAAAAACACAAAAAAAATTATTTATGTTTTGTGTCCAAAGTTGTTTTTGTGCTTTCTTACATTTTTGCAAAGTTTTGGTAGCATTGTTGTTACTGTTTTTTTTTGTATGTGTATTCATTTACCAACGCCATCATCAACACCATGCACATTGTTGTTGTTGTTGTTCCAAACATATTTTCGCTGCGTTACGCCTTAATGACTATGACAAAATGAAAACATGAAAAAGTAAAAAAAAACGATAAAAAAACGATGAAAAACAATAGAAAACTGAAACAAAAAAATGAATAAAAAAGTTACAAAAAAATCTCAATTCACCATTAATGACTGACACCCCATAGCTGTGACGCCTGTGCTGTGTGTTTCTTACATTCATATGCTTTGCATTTTCGCGCCTCTCGGTTCGTATGTGCATGCATGTATGTGTGTGTGTGAATCCGTAACGCCTTCTAAAGCTGCGCTTCGATTTTTACCCAGCGTCGGCGACGCTGCATTGCGAATTGATTTTTGCAAATTGAGTTTGCAGTGAAATGAAAAATTAGCTGTGCACATAAAAAGCAACAAAAGAAGTAGAAAAAATAAATTCATAAAAATTATGGCTGTCTTGAGAAATAAGTGAGCGATGGAAACAATTAAACAGGCAGCAGTGCTGAAAGATAAAAGAGTGGTGTGAAAATTTACAATAAAGAGAGAGAGAGAGAGGACAGAAAAGTGTGTAGAAGGAAATGATTGTAAATATAAATTTAAATAAAAAATGAACAAATGTTGTATATTAGATTTGTGGGTTAAATCTTAAAGGCCCAAAATAAGAGGCCGAAAGCCTGTAATGTGCAAAAAATTAGGCGAACTGAAGTTTGATATGGAATTGAAAATCAGTAAAATCCATAAATTTTGAGTTGATTACAAAAATTGCGAACTTGGAATTATAAAAATAAGTTAAATGGCTTATAATTTTTATAAATAAAATATAACAAAAAAATTAAATAATTTGTTAACATATATCACTGTAGAGCAATTTCATGTCATGTGATCCGAATATGTTGGACATGGTCTTCAATTTTTCTAAAAATTGGTTTAATTGTACTCAAAATTCAAAAAATTTTATAATTTTGAGATTTATGCAGTGATTTGTGTAAAATGTTTTTAAAGTCATGATACATTTTGAAGTGAAACTTCTTAGGAGTCGATGGACAAGCGAGAATGGAGAGTATAATTTCAAGGCCATGCAACATTTTGGGCATTTTCGTTCCGCGAGAGAGAAAAAAGATATAACGTAGAGGAAAAGGAGAGAGAAAGATATACCTTACATATATCTTAGATACACTTTAGGCTATTTTTCTTGAGTTTTTCCTTGTGGTTGCTAATTTCTAGTAAGAAATAACACTGCCTACTTTTTGGCGCTTGTTTGTTGGTGCAAACTAGTACAAAATATAGTTTTGGTGCCTACTTTTTGGCGTTATATTACCTTGGTGCCCACTGTTTGGGGCGTTTTATGTCCCAATTTTTTTGGCGTTTTTTTTTTGGGTGCCTACATTCTGGCGCTTGTTTCCGTTCCCTGGCTAGAGCTTGTGCGTACTATAAAGTGTTATCCGTTTCGGTGTCGGATTTATTGGTATTGCCTTGCGGTAATTTGTGCCGTTGCTGCGGTCCTGGAATCGCTGTGTTTGTGCGGGTGATAAACGCTCGGAGTAGTGCGTGTTGTTGCCACGGTTTGTGTTTCTCTCTTGGGTCTCTCCCTCTTTCTTTGTCTGCCTTGAAAGTTTCACTTCTGTTATGTGTACTACGCTACACACACTTTTTTTAATTTTTTTTATTTTAGGATAAGATCTTAAAACAACACCTCCCCTCAGATTTTTATTAATAGCAAATTATTATTTTCATTAAAAGCTGAGACTATGCACAAACAAAAAAAAGCAACAAATTTCGAACAAAAAAAACAAAAAAAAAAAAATTCATCCTAAAAAATAAAAATTTGTAAAAGTGATGAATATAACTGAAGATATTTTACTGTGAAAACCTCCATACCAAAATTTTCAACATTGATTAGATCTCAAGATCAAATTTTTTTATTATTATTTTCACTACTAGCTGAGACTATTCACAAAAACAAGAAAAATAAGAAATAAAAACAAAATCAAAAAAAAAAAATTTTAATTCCTAAAAATTAAAAATTTGTAAAAATGTTAAAAATAACCGCAGATATTTTACTATGAAAACTTCCAAACAACAATTTTTCAACATTCATTAGATCTCAGAATAAAATTTTGTGTTATATATTTTTCCAAAATTTTAAAAAAATTTTGTAATATACTTCTTACTATACTTAAGCCTATAAATAAATCAATTAAAAAAAAAACAAATTGTAAAACCAGGTCCCAAAAGAGTTACCTTGCTCTTCATATACGTGTTATTAGTCTGGCGCACTGCTTCATCACTGCTACGCAAATAAACTCTACCTTTTGCTTTTGCTCGTATTTACTTTTCCCTATTAACAGTATTTGCATGTGTAAACTAATGTAGTACCTCATTTAAGAGTGTGAAATATTTCCTAAAATTTGTCTGGCAAAATTTCTACAGTTGGCATTGAAAGTTATACTTTAACTACCGCAGAGTTTCTATGAATTATTTACATACGAACCAGCGCACATACAGCGCGGCCTTAGTTTTAGAATGTCTAAATTTCTTAGCTTGAATTCAATAAAACAAGTTAAGTGTTAAAGTAATTAAGCAGAAATTTGTTTAACACACTTTCACACACACACATCTGTGCATAAATTTAATATATGAAAGCAATGAAACTTTGTTTGTTTAATGTGTGAAAAAAGGAAAGACATGCGTAGCGCAATTTCACCGTCAGACGCTAGTACTAATCCGACAAACATTTCTACTAATATATACATATATACTAACATTTATGAAGTGCATAAAACGCTGTTGCGAATGCAAATGCCAAAGACGCGAGCAATAATGTCTCAAGTTCAGATCCAAACCACAGCAGCAAATATGAAGCCAAGCGCATAGTAATAATTTCTGAGGATTGATTCATATTCTTGCGCTGGAATAATCTCATAGCAGTTTCGAAACTTGCAGATAGGCAGCAATGCTGTCAACGACAATGATGTTGCCAACAGCGAAAAAAGTTTGCCAAGAAGATAAACGGCTTATAGGCATACCCCCACTTTAGGCGCATATCGGTGCTTGCGGTGGTAGTCAGTTGCTTTAATTACATTTTGTTGTGCGTTTATCAGAGCGTTGATTGCGTTGTTGATGCGACGAATGCACAAAAAAAACAAAAAAGTTTATGAAACAATAAAAAAAAATGTGCAAAAAAATATACAAAAACGAGTAAAGTAAATAATTGTGACGTGCAAACAGATGTGAAAATGCGCACAGCTACAATAGACTGACTTTTATATGATTGTGGATACATCTGTGTGCATAATTATATTATAAATGTGTGCCTACCTAACAAAACAAAAATATATATATGTATATATATCAAAAAAACTCTCCATTTCGTGAATGCGAGATAAAGCGCTTATGCGAATTGTGCGCAGCTATGTATTCTGTGTTTGCTAAGGCTCTGACATATTTACTTACATATAGTACATACACGCTGCCTTAACTGAATGAGCAAATAAAAGCACATCGCAAAAATTTAAAGCCCAATTATTTTACTTAATTTTGCTGCGGCAAAGAAAAGTGAAAAAAAAAATCTGAGGCTTCAAAATAAACAAAACATGCGCGTAATTAGTGTAATAGCTAGGCGACGTGCTGCGAAAGTGTAACTAATTTTTATAGCGAATACTAACAATGTGATTCGGACAATAATCCGCAAATTAGAAAAAAAATATATATAATAAATAAAGTTACAAATGAAAAATATATGAATGAAATCAATGAAAAGCTCGTAATAAAAAAAAATCAAAATAAAATAAAAATAAGAAAAAAAAATAAATAAATAAAAAATAAAAAAAGTTAAATAAAAAATAAATAAAAAAAGTTAAATAAAAAAAATAAAAAATAAAAATAAAATGATAAAGCAGCTCATTATAAAAGTGTGTGTAATAAGCTTGAATATTTCAGTAGCATAGCGCAATGATTGCTTTGTTTGTTATCATATCAGCATGTCGGCTTTGGTTGGCCGTTGCGTATGAGTGACATATGTAGCGCTCGATACTCGGTACAGCGCTCAACAAAAAAGTTGCTATTTTCCAGCCAGAATTATGAAACTCTTGTTTTTATGGCCTGCGCGAAACTATTTCGGAAAAATTTTGAAATTTACGTGTACTGGGCCGATTTAGAAATACCTCCAATAATAGAGGTTTTTATAAATCAAATTAGTTTTTCCACACCATCATCGTAGATAATAAAAAAAGTGCGTGTAGCATAGTACACATAACAGAAGTGAAACTTTCAAGGCAGTCAAAGAAAGAGGGAGAGATCCGAGAGAGAATGAGAGGGAGAGAGAGAGACAGACAGACAGAGAGGGAGCGATAAAGAGAGAGAAAGAATATATATCTAAATAAATTCACAACATTTGCAGAGAATACAAATAGACAAAATTTACAAAAAACGGAGAAGGGTCGACTGGTGTAGGTAAACGCCGGACACAAACCGTGGCAACAACGCGTACTATTCCGAGCGTTTACCACCCGCACAACCGCAGCGATTCCAGGACCGCAACAACGGCACAAATTACCGCAAGGCAATACCAATAAATCCGACGCCGGAATGGATAACACTTTATAGTACGAACAAGCACTAGCCAGGAAACGGAAATAAGCGCTAAAAAGTAGGCACCAAAAGAAAACGCAAAAAAATTGGGACAAAACAGTAGGCACCAAGGAAACATAAAGCCAAAAAGTAGGCACCAAAAATATATTTTCTACAAGTTTGCACCAGCAAACAAGCGACAAAAGGTAGGCAGTGTTATTTCTCACTAGAAATTAGCAACCACAAGGAGAAACTCAGGAAAAATAACCTAAAGTGTATCTAAGATATATGTAAGGTATAGCTCTTCTCTCTCTCCTTTTCCTCTACGTTATATCTTTTTTCTCTCTCGTGGAACGAAAATGCGTAAAACGTTGTATGGCCTTGAAATTTTACTCTCCATTCTCGCTCGCTCATCGACGCCTAAAGAGTTTCACTTCAAAAAGTTTTAGTTTAATAGGTCTGCATAAAAATATTTAAAAAATTTACCACCAGAACTAAGTGGTGATAATTGTGAAAAAATTAGAACGGGGGAAAGGGAAGAAAAACGTGAGAGAATATCTTTTCAATAGTATCTCTGAAGTTTTAATCGGTCAAGATTTGGCTGAAATATTGAAGTTTTCTTTAAACCTATTTTCAAAAAAAAAAGTCAAAAATAGCAGCAAAATCTCACTATTTGGATTTGATTGAAAAGATTTGTAAGCATTTTTTAGGATCTTTTAACCTTAATTCTTCTACCTATTATGAGAACTTATTTTTTGAAAAAAAAAAATTAAAAACTAATTTTATTAAAGTAAAACTCAATCGGTGGAGGTACTTTAAATCAGTTCAGCTCACGCGTTCCGATGGAAAAGCAGTACCGCTTTATTTATTTATTTTTTTTTTAACGAAAGCGATACACCCTCCTAATGTATACACAATTATCATTTGAAAGATAGCTTCAATTTCTAATTCTAATTATTATTTTTGAAAAGCTAGAGTAAACATAATAGCTGGTAGCTAAAAGCTAAGTAGGCAAGTGGGCGATATCACCAAAACCTTCGCTATAACGCCTTCCATTACCTGTCTTACCACACAACAATTTCAATGAAAAAATTAAAATAACATAAATATTAAATTAATTTTTAATTATAGCTACAAACGCTAAGAACAAGATATACTCTGACAATAACAACAAATATAATTTTCTTTTCCAGTTTGGACTATTTTTCTGTTCTTTTTGTGAATGTTAATTATTTGTTTTTTATAAAAGTATAGCTTATTGATTTCTAGAAATCATATGAATTAAAGTTTCATATTTTATACATTCCACCAACTTTTCATTACAATTTCACGGTTTTTAATTATAACTTCTACATACAAAAATTTGTCGTATGCAGTTTTGTAGCTTATCAAATTCTAGTATCACAAAGTACAAATTCGGTTGATTTTTTAGAATTTTTTTGATTTTGTCTAGGCGGTGTTGCCTATTTTCTCCACATAACAAATGAAGTACATTTTTATAAAAAAATAAATGGAATACAAAAATAAAGAACTAAATTGTGAAATCTTGTCAATATGTATGCACGTTAATAACTATGCGGAGAATGCTCCATAGAGTTTTTTATGCTTTGAAGCTAAACTCTCTTGGAAGATTTTTCTGGACATTTATTGCATAAGCTTACAAAAGAGGCGTGTCTATAAACCAATTTGTGTTGAAAGAACATAAAATCAAATTTCAAACTGCAGAAACACAGTTTTGTCAGGTTTGCCATTACGTGCCGAGGGGCGACAGCTATTAGAAAAAAACTTTTTCTTCTTATTGGTGTTTCACAGAGATTTATACTACATGATAGTTACGCACCAACATATACGGCTCCACATATAATAGCTTGATTAATGTACACCTTCGCTTATAGTGAACCTACTTACGGACGACTCAAAGTTGGATGGCTCGAAGGGATAGCGGAGGAATGTGGATAGCTCCCCATTAGACTCAAGTTTAGTTTACCGGACCACTGCAGTGTGTTCTAAACAGAGGTAGTCGCAATCAAAGTAGCAGCTAAGTGGCTGCTCATTTGTGTAATAATTGTCACAGAAGTAAATATCTACTCCGACAACCAAGAGGCAATCAGAGCCCTAAGTTCGATGATAGTGCACTCGGAATTCGGACGCGCTATGCCTGACTTCGCTTCCAATCGCATCTGA
Source organism: Anastrepha obliqua (assembly GCF_027943255.1). Taxonomy (NCBI): domain Eukaryota; kingdom Metazoa; phylum Arthropoda; class Insecta; order Diptera; family Tephritidae; genus Anastrepha; species Anastrepha obliqua. The sequence continues at coordinate 106,375,358 of NC_072894.1, read as the reverse complement.
AATCTTTGATATAAGGCTAATCGGGGTATGAGCTTGCTAGACAGGAGACCTGTGACGTAATTTCTACGGGATCTTAGAGTATTGGGATCTCCTTGACTAACTGCGGTATGTTCCTGAAAGGGTGAGCTTCGGGTTAACTCAGCGAGCGTTGGACAAGTACACAGACTTGGAAGATCGCGAAACCGTTCTTTCCATATATGGCTCGGAGGCGGTCGATGGATTTTCTAGGGTTAACAAAGTCTCAACTCTCAAATTTCGTGGATGCCCTTACAGGACAATGTCCGCGGGACATGCATGCTGTGGAACTCGGCATTATTGCGAGTCATTTTTGCGCCCTCTGTAAGGAGGGTGAGATGGAATCATATAAGTACCTGATTCTCGCATTCACTGTGTTATATGTATATAAATTTTCTTCTCGCATGAAAATAAGCGTCAATAAGCTCGGCTCGGCTCCGATCGACATCAGCGCTCACTCTGTTCATACCCTTAGCTGTCTTGCTTTTGTGAGGTTAAGAATTCTTCATCTTTGCTCTCATTTCGTTGCTACGTCTGCTGTTATAGCAGGCCTTGGTATTAACTTCCTTTAAACTTCATCAGCAGCATACGCGGTTAATACAACTCAGGTCACGCAGTCCACATCCACATCCACATTGTCATCCACATTGTAATCTACTTCTATTACTTTTAATATCATATTCTTCTCAAGGCCCTGCAGGTCTCATATATACTTAGCTGTTAGCTGCTCGGGGTACGAATGCATTTTAGTGGTATTTCTGAGAATCGATTAATTTATTCCCAAGCTGAAATTCGTGAACTTGAAGAGGTTTATTTTGAAACTAATTTTCATTATGTCACACAATAGGCAGCGCTGTTAGTTCTGAAATTTCCTATTTTTCAATAAAAAAAAAAAATTTGCTGCGAGATTTTTAAAAACCTTAAAGCTCATCCTTTGCTTCTTAAAATGTTCGGCTATTTTTAAATTTTTGCAACATCGGTATTTTTATATTCTCAACTCTTAATGTCCTCAACAAAACCATGATTGCAATTCACTTCAGACTGACTACCTGCAAGCCGTTGTTAATTAGTTGGCCGTAGCTGTATTCAAATTATATGAATATTAAAAACGCATAATCAAGTACCCTCGTCAATATTTTTCCACGCTGCTGTCGAGAGTGAAATAATCTTTCTATATGAGTCTAAAAAAACACAAAAAAAATCATGATTAGATAATGGGTGCTTATCAAAAACATGTATGAAAAAAAAGGCAAAATAGCAATCCACAAATAAAAACAACAACCTATCAACGAAAATAACAAAAAAAACACATGAAAAATAGTAAAGGCAATAAAAACAGTTATGGTACTTAAACTAAATCGACAAATCCAAAAAACAGCCACAACAATAATTATTAAAATTCTCTATGCAAAAACTAATTTATGTTATTATAACAGCATTCATACAAAATAATCCTAATGTTTTCAACAAAAAACTATTATTTTTGCAGTAATCATTAAAAACTAACAAATCATACTTAACAACAAAAAAAACTTTAACAACACAAATAACTTAAACAACAAATTTAACTTTAACAACAAAAATAACTTTAACAACAGCAATAAGAATAAAATAGCTACAGCTGAAAATGTTTTAATTAATTTTTAGTGGCGCAAGGAAAAATATTAATTATAAGTACTTGAATAGTAACAAAAGTGCTAAAAACCAAAAATGCATCATTAACAAAAACAACATTTTTTAACAACGCAAGTAATTTACTCATCGCCCGAAAAACAGGTTTAGCCGCACCATCGCCTACAACAACAATTACATATACTAACAGAAACCATCATCAAACACATTTGCATCCGCAACCTCAGCTGTCAGCCTTGTTTTGGTGTTTGACTTGGCGAACTCTGCAACTAGCGACACTGTTACACTGTTAACAAAAAGTGTGTGGAACAGCTGTAGAAGAAATTTAATAATTTCTTTTAATTTTTATTCTTGCGTTTGAAAACCAAAGCAACGTTAAAATGGATAATGATTACTTTCGTTTCGTACCGTACAACCACAGTCACTTGAAAAAGTGCGTATACAAAGTTTTTATTTTCTTTATTATTAACATATGAACCTTGTTTTTGTTATTTTTTGAAAATTTTTAGCTTTAGAAAATGTTTGTTTATAGAACTTTTTTTTTTAACTTTCGTTTTGAAAAGAATTTTGTTTTGAATTTTTTTTTTTTTATTAACATATGAACCTTGTTTTTGCTATTTTTTGAAAAATTTTAGCTTAAGAAAATGTTTGTTTATAGAACTTTTTTTTTTAAAACTTTCTTTTTGGAAAGAATTTTTTTGGAAAATTTTTATTTTTCTTAATTTTTATTTTTCAAAATGCATGTTCTAAGCATTTTTATTAATATTTTTCTCAAGAAAACTTTTTTCAAAAACCAGTAAAAAAATTCATTACAAAAAAATTTCCAAAACTAAAAACATAAAAAAAAATTTTATGGAAAACGAAACGTTCTTGTAATATATATGCGGACAATTGTTTTTATTTTTATTTTTTATCTATATTATGTATATTACAAATTAATTTTAAATTTTCGTATTGTTTTTAAAGCTTGACATTAACAAGGGGCTTGTCGCTAGGCGAATACAAACACAAATGGTCGCAACCGGGTAAAAATTACCACATATATAAAGGGTGGTTAAGTTTCAAGGGCCGGTGTTGATTTTGAATAAATACAATTTTTTAAGAAATTATTGTCATTTCTCTTTATTATGATAATATTGGTATAGCTCAATTACGTATGAAAGAAAATATCCATCCGATGGTCCAAATTTTCGATGACACTGAGGCATAATTGAGGTTCCATGCCGTTAATGTGGCGAATTATCTCATTGCTGGTTTATCGATGTACATCTTTTCTTTCAAATAACCCCAAAGAAAGAAGTCCAACGGTGTCAAATCACATGATCTTGGCGGCCAATTGACATCGCCGCAACGTGAGATTATTCAGCCAACAAATTTTTCGCGCAAAAGAGCCATTGTTTCGTTAGCTGTGTGACAAGTGGCACCATCCCGTTGTAACCATATATCGTCCACATCCATATCTTCCAATTCGGGCCATACAAATTCGTTATCATCTCACGATAGCGAACATTATTCACAGTAACTGCCTGACCGGCCTCATTTTGGAAAAAATACGGCCCAATGATGCCGCTGGCCCATAAACCGCACCAAACAATCATTCTTTGTGGGTGCATTGGTTTTTCGGCAATCACTCTTAGATTATCATTCGCCCAAATGCGGCAATTCTGCTTATTGACGAATCCGCTGAGGTGGAAATGTGCCTCATCACTGAAGTTGAAGTGCGCGATATGCATTTTGATTTGAACGCCCGTTTTCATAATAAGCCTGAATAACTTTAACGCGTTGCTCGATTGTGTGTCTTGACGTTTAGGTGTGTCACATTCAACATCGGACCTTAAAATTTAACCACCCTTTATAAGTGTATAATTAGTTAAATATTTATTTTACGTAGGGAGCGAGTCTTTTGTTTCTATGCAGAAAGGTACTTGAGGCAGCAGGTCACGATATTTTGTAGAAAAAAAGTTAGAAGTGGTTTTATTAAATCTGTGGTATTTTTAACCCAGTAGCGACGAAAGTCGGGTTAAAAATGTTAGTTTATAGTAAGAAGGTTTCACTCTAGTTGGCCACTTTTGTCTTTAACGGAGTTGCCTTCAATTTTCTTACTTTCGTTTCGTACCGTACACCTACAGTCACTTGAAAAAGTGCCCATATGAAGTTTTTATTCTCATTATTATTAGCATATGACCTTGTTTTTTTTAAACTTGTTTTTGAAAAAAAAAAATTCTTCAGAATATATTTTATTTTTCAAAATTTTTATTTTTCAAAATTTTTGTTTTAAAAATTTTTGTTTCTAAAACTTTTTTACGCAAGTATATTAGAAATTATTATTTTTTAAGTTATACAAAATTTACAAATTTTTTTGTTGGGTTTTAGTTTTGGAAAATTTTTGTTTAAGCGGGTTTTGGAAAAAAATATCCTTTTAACAATTTTATTATTAAATTTTTTTATATTTAAAAATTTTCCATTTTAAAAATTGGTTACGTATGTACGTATGTATATTAGAAACTATTTTGTTTTTAGTTCTTAGTTTTGGACCATTTTTGTTTATTGATTTTTTTAACTTGTTTTTGAAAACATTGTGATTTTTTGAACAATTTTATTTTTCAAATTTTTTGTTTTTCAAAACTTTAAAAATCTTAAGTTTGAAAATTTTTGTTTTTCAAATTTTTTGTTTTTTGAAGGTTTGAATCTTCAAAATTTTTGTTTTTCAAAAGCTGTAATTTAAAAAATTTGTGTTTTTTTTTTATTTTAAAAAAATTTTTTGTTCGTACGTAACGTTTTTTGATTCGAAAAAATGATTTTTTTATTTTCAAAATTTATAGTTTTCAAAATTTTTGTTTTCCATTCTTTTTTTTTTCAGAAGTTTTAATTTTCATAATTTTTGTTTTTAAAAATTGTTACGTACGTGTTTGGTTTCGAAAAATTGATTTTTTTTTTCAGAATTTTGGGTTTTCAAATTTATGTTTTTAAAAATTTGTTACGTACGTTTTCAGTTTTGCAAAATAGATTTTTTTTAACTTGTTTTTAAAAACAATTTTCTGTCGGAAAAAAAAATTTGTTTAGAAAATTTTTGTTTTTAAAAATGTGTTACTGATGTAGATTTTTATTATTTGTAGACTAGTAGCCAGTGTGTAAATTAAGTTAGGGATATATTGTATATATCTCCTATAAATAATAATAATTATTATTATTTGTATTGTTTTTAAAGAAATTGTTTTAAAAATTTTAGTACACATTAAGGAGGTTTCACTGTAGTTGGTGAACTTTTGAGTTTAACGCATTTTGGAATTTCCTTAACTTGCAGGTATTTGCAGCTATGAAAAAAAAATGTTTCCTTTAATGCTTAGACGAGCTCATATTCGGATTTATGCTCCACTAATGTTTTTTTTCGATATCTGTTTAGTTTTTTAGCTTTTAAAATTATAAATATAATAACTGGTTCTCAAGCAGTTCGATTACAAATTGACCAGCGTTATCGTGAACAGAATTTTTCATTCCGCAGAGTTAACCAATTATGTCGCTCCTTTTGCCAGTTACGGAACCAAAATTGCAGCGAATCTGGTTTCTTAAAAACTTTTCTAGTGCAATCAAGAAAAAAGCCGAAAATAGAAAAATACTTTTGCCTATCATTAGAATTAAGGGCTTCAGTTAAAAAATTCCGCAGAAAAAATCACTTTCAAAAAAAAAAAACTTAAAAAAAAAACAAAAAAGCGAAATTGGTCCAACCTTCCTAAAGTGATTTGCAAATCATTTCATTTTTACTTATACGAGTATATATCATCGAATTTTTCAGCTTTGAATTTCTCGAGTTCTCAAAAAGATGCTGAAGAAGTGTATTTGCTTCTTATTATTCTTCGCTTTGCCTCTTAGAGTTCTGACTAGTGGTCTGTTGTATATTCTCCTTATAACGAATGCTTGACATTTTTTATATGGAAAAAAATAACCAAGACCGTCAGCGAAAGAACTCTCAACAATCACCGCAACAATACAAAAGCAAAAGTAATGGCTTTTCAGGATCACTTTGACCACTTACGACGTACTGATGAAGCCAAAAAAAATCAGGTTCTTCAGAATCACAGAACCACGGTTATCCGTGTTTTGCCTCCAATAGTGCTTTATCTTTAAAAACTGACTTGCTAAGATATATTCTTTCAGATCAATGCGAGTTTTCTCTGCTGCGCATTAGAGACGCCTCCAGCAACACCTTTTTGGGTTCTGAAATCATTCGATATCCAACATAAACTTATATTTCTCTATTTATTTCAAATCTGCATTAATACTTTCCACAAGTCTTTTTAATTTCAATGCCTCAAAATGCAAGCGGAAAAGGGGCAAATAAATGAAATGTAATTGGAAGTCATTGGAATAAATACCTACATAGATGTATATAAACTATGGCGCAAAAATCATCATCCAATTCTGTTTTTGAATAACTTTTTTATAAAAAAAATGTTTTTTTTGAGTAATAGAAATCTTTATTTTGATCTTTACGCGCTCCATTGCTTGCCTGTTTGTTTAGTACTGCAGCTGCCTACTTCACAAGTGTCAAATATGATTGACGTACGATGCCATTTGCAAAAATTATAAATCTTCCGATAGGGTAATTAAATTTTCGCCACCTCGTATTACCAAAAAAAAAAAAACAAATAGGTACCTAAAAATATTGATATTCCAGCAATTATCTTACGTACCATTTTGTAGTTTCTGATAATTTATGTACTCCAGCCACTTTTTATTGCATTTTTTGACGGCATACGAGTATTATCTTCACCACCTCGATGAAGGTCATATGGCTCATAATATAATTTTTGTTTTAATTACAAAACATGCAGCCTGTATACAAAAAAATGTAAAAATGTAATATAAACAATTGATTCAATTAATTTCGTACTTGAAAATGTAACATTTCCAAGGGAAATCAGAAAAATGGGTTTCAAGCGGTCATGGCTTCAAATTTCAACTGGTCAACTGTTAAATATTGAAATCATTTTCGGTGATCATAATTAAATATTTTGTAACTGTACGAATGAATGGTTGGAAGTGGTTGAGTGGCGCCGAGATATGTTGTGATTTAATTTTTTAATTGGACTGAGCATAACGCTTTAATTCGTTTATTGCAGTTAATACTAGGCAATGAGTACTTGGGAATAATACAGTGTTCTGTAGAATAATGTGCGGGTTAGCTATTCCACGTTTTTGATACCGTAAAACTCATAATTGTCACTTTTCTCATTCTGTCGTACAATTATTAATATGATTACTGCCGATTTTAATATCGTCGAATTCAACAATCGTATCATTACTTCGTCCTTTTCTATACCAGATAAAGGAGCAAAGCAATTAAACTCATCTCGGCATTTATAATTTTGAAATACTAACGAAGCTCGTTAACTTAGGAGCCAACTTTACTGCCGTCAATAATGTGAGCTTGAAACTAATAAGAACTACTTTTTGTTAAGAAGCGAAAAAAGAAGTAAAATTCACTGTTGACGAATAAAAACGAATTAATAAGTTCCTCGTAGTGCACATCCCATAATACATATCATGAGCGAAGACAAAATTTCGAAAAGGGGGCCTTTAGAGTGTTCGGGAGGAATATGACGTGCAAGATTAATGGCCTTTTGTGATTATTTCAAAGAATGGAGCGATGAGCTGGATAAGCTGTATGAGCTTTACGGTGTCATAGATATGAAACAGCGAATAAAGATCAAGCTGACTAGGACATTCCCCCATTCCTGAACAGTCATTTTTTCCTCACTGGAATGATCTGAACTTATATTCGGCTGGGAACTGTCACTTAACAGTATTTGGTTGGTTAGTTGGTTTAAGTGGTGATTCGTCCATAATCCAATACTTTTATTGCTATATCCTCGTCACCAACTTGCTTACCGGTTATTTACAGCATGACTATATCCAATCTGTGCGGTTCAGGAACTTTATTAGATTGTTGACATCTAAGCCAGACAGTTGTTCGAGACTCTCGAACAACGGTTTGCCCAGGGTTGACATTCTATCGTTCCATAGGGCAGGGCATTCACAGAAAAAAGATTGTTCCCACTTTCTGCGGTTGTTCACAACTATGACAGTATGTGTTGTGGAGGATGCACATTTTGGCTGCTTGTTCTCCAACAGACCAGAAGTCAGTTATGACTGCCATCATCTCCAGGCGCCCCGTCGTTAATGTTTATCAACGTTGATATTTGTTTGAGGTTGTAGATGACCCATCTACGTTTTGTTAATTTTGCATATCGTCTGGTCTCTCCATCTACATAATACGCGATTTGGAGGTATTTTAAGGAAATTATATTCTTAACTGTACCTAATGGTCTGAATACCGATTCTGCAAGAACGTTTTTCATGGCAGATGCTCCTCTTGCCAGTTCATCTGCTTTTTCATGACCTTCAATGTTAGGATGTCCCGTGACCCAGATTAAGGTAACTTTATGGTTTTCACTCAAGGTGGTAAGGCTGTTCCTACTTTCCACCAATTTAGAGGTTGTTGTGGTTGACTCCAATGTCTGTATTGCAGTTTGCCTGTCCGAAAGGATAGAGATTTTGCCCTTAAAAGAGAAATTTTCGATTAGTAAATTACAAGCTTCTCCAATTGTTAGTACTTCCGCCTGAAAGATTACAGTATCTTAGTGGCATAATGAAGACGTACAGATTTTTCAATTTTAAGTCAATGAGAATATATACCTGCTCCAACACCACAATTCATTTTGGAGCCATCTGTATAGGCTGTAGTGTCGAAGTTGTTAAGTGAAAACCCTTTCACCATTCCTCCAGAGAAGGAAAGAGAGTGGCAAAATTCCTGTTGAATGTTACCTTCGGGATGATATAATCAGGTATACTGAGTTTGTCACAATAATATACTGTATGATTTACTTCTGAAAAATGCTGTTACAACAAAAGCTATTCGTAAAAGTCGTGCAAGTAGATCCAAACATTCCCGCCCTGAAAGTATTTGTTGCGGTATCTGCTGGTGGGAACAGAGAAAAATAATACTGTAAGGTTATTTTACCTTTATATAACCGAAAAAGAAAACGCACGTTTCCACTGCTCGGTTGCTTTATTTCAACTAACTGTACATATTAAAACTAAGAATAACGGCTGAACAAAATGTACATGGCCAACTATGATTCTTACAAATCATGGCTTGCTATGATTCTTACAATCATTGTTTGCTGTGATTCTTATAATCATGGGTTGCGATGATTCTTACAATTCTCGCTCTCAACCCAATTATTTTATAAATTACATTTTTCAAAATTTTCCGTATTTTAATATTTTCATTACGACAAAACTGTTATAATAATATTGCTACTTTTGAGTACATTTTAATAACATTGTAAGCTTTAGCAATTTACATCCATTTTTATGTTTCAATTTCTTTAAAAATTTAGTCATTATATCTGCTGCATTTGCATCAGAATTTACAAAATGTACCTCGATTTCGCCCTTTTCAAACAACTCACGGACGTAATGAAATCTTAAATCTATGTGTTTACTGCGCTTGTGCACCATCGGGTTCTTCAGGAAAAATTGTACACTTTGATTATCGCAATGCATGTTCGTAGGTTCATTTACGTATCCGTCATACCCCATTTCACGCAACAACGCTCGACGAAAAACAACATCTTTTGCGCCTTGATATAGAGCTATATATTCTGCCTCCATTGTACTGAGGGCAACGATAGATTGCTTTTTTGATTCCCAAGAAACCAGACCATCAGACATGAATACTACGTAACCGCTGTATGACTTGCGATCAGATACGTCACCAGCCCAGTCGGAATCTGTGTAGCAGATCAAATTTTCGCCTGTAGATGAATAAGTAATTTTCGCTGCTGAACTCTGCTTCAAATATCGTAACACGTGCTTCGCGGCTTTAAAATGTTCTTCATGTGGATGATTATTAAATTGTGATAATTTAGATACAACATGGGCGATATCTGGCCTAGATATTACCGCCAGGTACATCAACCCTCCGATTAAACTTTGGTATCGCATCGCGTCAATATCTTTACACGGCTTCTCACACTTCTTGAGTACCGTGCCATCAACCCAAGGTGTATTTGCCGACTTGCATGAGTCCATTCCCCATGTTTTAAGAAGTTGATTCACATAATGTTCTTGATGAATTGATATTGTGCCAGTAGATGCATCTCTCTCTATTTCCATACCTAAATAAAACGATACCGGCCCTTTATCTACAGCTTCAACAAACTCATTTAGCTGCTTTAAAATAATTTTCGTCTGCCCTGCATTAGAGCAAGCTAACAGCATATCATCCACGTACAAACCAATAAGACACATGGAACTATACTCCCTCTTAAAATATACACAACTATCCGCTTGACATCTTTTGAAGCCCATAGTCGTGAGGATTTCGGAGATCTTTTTGTTCCACTCGCGGCCTGCCTGTTTAAGACCGTAGATGGGTTTAATTAATTTGCACATCTTATTGGGGTATCTTGAACTTTCAAACGCTAATACATAGTTGTACCATGAAGACGTCTTCGTTTAAATCACCATTTAAATAAGCTGATACTACATCGACATGATTAACCACCAGTTGGTACTTCGCTGCTAAAGCCAACAACAATCGAATGGTCGAATGTCGTACAACAGGTGCGTAAGTCTCGGTGTAATCAATGTTGCGCCTTTGGGAGCACCCCTGAGCTACCAATCTCGCTTTGTACTTTTCGATACGACCACATGGTTTTCGCTTCTTGGTGAACATGCTGAATCTTAGCTTTCATTTTTTGGGAAGGTTAAGTGGTGAAGAACTAGGCTTTATTTGATATTTTTATATGGCCTCGGTTAGTACGAAGAAAAAAAGATTACTAGCACACTTTGCTGAACTCACTCAAAATCCCTCAAGTATGATAGTTATTGCGTCCGCAAGTAGGAATAAAAAGAATAGGAATCATATTACTTTTCGCAGAGTGATACGTCTCCGGATAATCTGTTCCATAAATAAGGGGAATAAGAAAAAGAATCATACTTATTTTCAGGGAATCCCACATCCACGGAGAATTTGTTTCAGCTTTCATCATCCTGCTTCAGTATGGTATAACACCCATTTGGAAGTTCTTAGTAGCTTTTAGCCTCAGTTCAAATTTATATTTGATATGTACTTCATTCTGTTTTGTGGAGAAATGATATTGGCAAGATTTCCAGTGGGAAAGAGCTGGCATTGTCAAAATAACTTACTTAAAAAAGGCCACCCTGTATACAGGTTTTTAATAGATAGTTATGGTGTTATATATGTACAACTTAAAGCTTTGTGAAGTCGAATTCGGCTGTTCTTAGTTCAATATTTCAGGGCTATATTGATGTATCGGCAGGGAATACTTTGCTATCTAGTTGTTGTTGCCTTGATATTATTTTCAGTACAACTTTTTCTACTCCTTTAATTTAAGAATCATTTTCATATTCAATGAAATCCATTTTCTGAAATTCGGTGCAAGTAAAAGAACTCTGGTTTTTGCTGCCTTTTGCTTTCCATTCGTATGGCAGACTTCCAGTTATTATTTTAAGGCATTGACTGTTAAAAATTTTATTACGTTGAAATTCGGTTTGACAATTTAAGCGCATATTGAAAAGGAAGTGTTTGCGTTAAAGCTGAAGTGATGCTTGTTAAGCCACAACGCCGATTATGAGTTTTAATTTTTATAGCATTCCCTTTACTGCCCCCTTTATTGTGTTTACTTTTAGCTTAATTTGCTTTATTACCGTAAAACGGGTGACCTTTTTCCCACTGTCATTGGTAAAATGATTATGTCATGAAGTTAAAAAGAAAATAAAGTGATTGATGTCAAACAAATAAAAAAAAAATATGAATTAAAAAAAAAAAAAAACCACAACAACTAACACATCCCGTACTTAAACTTTGAGCAACTCAAATAAGTTCATATTTACAGATTTAATGCCTTATCCAAAGTTCGCTACGCATAGGATGATTTAGTTTAGCAATTCCAAGAAAAGTGTCTATCTTTTCGCAAGTTTACTAGGCTATTATAAAATTTTAGCTTTCTTGCATAACATAAATAAATGTTGATGAGAAATGTGATTTTAAATATTCGCTATGCAACGCTGTCGTTTCCTGCAATAAAATTGGTGACAGTAAAGCGGGGTAGAGTAGTTGGTCATAATTTATGAATTTGAGGTCAGCTAATTTGAGGTTATGCAAGCCGCGCCGATGGAGTTTGCTTCTCAGCATTTGACCGAATTCGCCACAAAATGCGTTGCGTGTGTACTTTTTGTGGTACTGTGCGAAGGGAAAAACCACTTTTTGTTTATTTACTTACTTTTTCTTAAATTGCGCACAAGTTTTTTCTTTTTGTTTCTGATTTATTTACAATGCAGTGAATTACATTTTTTCATGCACTTTAATCACTTTTAAATTAGTGCAATAGATGAAATTAAAATATGTAGCAAATTGCTGTGGCCTCAAATTATCTGTCAAATGTCTGATCAGCTGTTTTATAAGGAGCGTTTCATAATCATAAGACAGCTTGTGTATACAATTTTTTTTTACTTTCCGGGGTAGCTTTTATTTGAGGTCATTTTAACAGTTAAAGACTTAAGACTTCCATCAACTGTTTCTGGTGCGAAAGCTCACTCAATTTTGTAGAACTGTTATCTTTTACCAAGAAGCTGCACTTTTGCTAGTCTTTTCGGCGTTTCCTAATGATAAGACACTAGTCGAAAATAAGCTTCTGAAGAGATAGAAGGTGCTGACTGTTGTTTTGGATGACTTTAATTATAATTTTATTCAATTTAACGTAAAATTCCGAGGGGTTCAATATTATCACAAGAGGAGCATGGAAAAATGTTGGCCTACAAGGGTTCAGGCTTGTCAATGAAATTAATTGCAAAAAAAAAATAGGCAGAAGTCGTTGTGTTATCCGAAATTTTTTACGGAGTCCAGAGAATTACAACATTTTGAAGCTCGTTAAAGAAAATGATCACTATCAAGTCGAGAACAGCGAGCTATCATAAGAACAGCTTCTAATTCGACTAAGTCTTGCGCCAACCTGGCCGCTGTTGTTCAAAATAAGGTTTCAAAAACAACAATTTGGCGCACATTACAGAAGTGCAATCAATTAAAATTATCAGAAATAAGAAAAGGACCGCATCTTTTGGTGCGCATCTTCAGTTTGCAGAAAACACCTAGACACCATTTGGGATACAGTAAGGTATTTGGAATATTTTTAATGTTGCTCAGTTTCATATTATTTTTTAAAAAGGTTATATTTTCGGATGAAAAAAATGGACCCTTGATGGACTCGATGTTTTTTTAAATTATTGGAGAGATTTGCGCAAACAAATTTTTATTTTCCTCTGAAATTTATAAATTAAAATATTTTGAAAAATTAGGGGTGTCTTATGATTATGAAACGCACCTTATGTACGTCATTTGCGTACAATCTTGAAGTGTTGCCATAGCGAAAATTTTGAGTACGCATTTGTAGAATATGAAGTGAGGCTTGAGTGCTATTTGAAAGTGAAAACAATTCATTTGTTTTTTGCTGTTCCCTTTTCTTATTTGCAGCTCTTGTCGTTTCATGTTTACACTCCCACGTTTAGACTTGAGTGCACAAAGTTTCCTACTCACTGTCCGGTAAATGTTTCTGCTAATTAGTTAAAGCGTCAAAGTTTTTCTTAAACAATGCCGATGTTTGTATGTACGCGTATGTTTCACAAAGTCATGCTAATAAAAAAATACAAAGATATGAATTCGCTGGTTCTACCCACCTTTTATTAAGAATCAAGCGGTCGTGCGCATTGACACCAAAACGTCAGAAATGTCAAATGAGTTGCGCATTCAGTTGTTTTTTTTTTATTTTCTGCTTTGCCATAGCATGGTTTATCCATTTTTTTGACAGCTGTCCATTGATGAATGATGAATAATTTATGTGGTAACACGATTGCATTGGCATTTTTATCGAATTAAAAATATATTTTTTTTAATTATTTTAAGCAATGAATTTTTATTAACAGTTATGTAATCCCAAAACGTATGTGCCTGCTCTAGCCGTATGTGCTTATGCGTGACATATAGTCAATTAGTATGAAATGCGTAAGTTCGAACTCTGCTTCGAGCATAAAGTTGTTAAAGTATCTGTCTGAGATCTTAAAAAGAGTACAATTGAACTTTTGTCTCAGCAAGTGAGTTTATTTATTAAGCTCTGAACCTCTGCAGCTCTTATACCTTGATTTTTGCTCTTTGAGTCAGCGCTCGTTGCAGCTAAAGTATTCTATGTAAATTGCGCTGGGTAGTATGGCCCTACTGATCAGAGCACCTTTGGTACGGCTAGAATATGAGCTTATGGCCCAAGAATGATAAAAATAAGATTGCGCCCATCAGAGAGTGCGTGACGTCACATTAGCTGAGTTGTGTGTTGCCAGTGTTGGCAACCATTTGCTCTTCGCTAAAAATTTAGTGCTTTTTTATACCCAAAATGCGAAAAGTTTTAAGTTTGGTATACGCTTCTTTTTTTTTTTAATTTAAAGCTACCGAAAGTGTAAGTAAAAAAAAACTTTATTATTGAACAAAAGAAGGTTAAAAAGGTCTGAGAAGATTTTAGTCTTAATGAAAATTTGTTGATTTTTATAAAATTTGATATTTTGAAAGTGAATATTTTTGTTCTTTTACAAGAATATTAAATCTTCTTCTCTCAAGTCTTCTTAACATTGAAAACCTTTTTACACATTTTAAAAAGCGTTTGAATTTCCTGAATGCGATTTAAAACCGTAGTGGGGCAATCGTTTCTTCCGGGCATCAATCCTTAGTGGGACATGGGGCATCAAGAGGTGTATTTATAGTAAAAAAACGCACATTTTAAAGACAATTTGTCACCCATACAAAGTTCTTTAAGTAATTCAATAAAAATTTGGTATTTTATTTTCATTAAATGGGCATTTTAGTGTGTTTTTATATCCAAAGCTAGGCAACACTGCGGTAGCGAAAGAGAGTTTTGACTGTTGAAAGGAGAAAAACACCAACAATAATCGTAATCGGGGGCAATGCGACCAGATGCTAAAAAAAATGAAGATACATGAAACTGAGTGAATTATTAAACTAATTAAAAAAAATGTATATTATACAAAATTATAAACATTACCTTTTAATTAGAACAGGCTAGAAAAATGTCATGAAGAAAGAACTAAAACTCCGAGACTAAATAATAAAACAATACTAAATCAAGTTACGAAAATGGTAATCTGGCATACTGGTGCTAATACGACGTCACTCATTGTCAAAGTAAGAGAGCAAAGTAACGGCAGCACGATAGCCGCCATTTCATTATTGTTTCCACCATGCTTATAGGCGCATACTCTTCTTCTTCATATGCTATATAACAAGAACTAGTTTTCCGAATTTATTTATTTTCTATTTAATTGTAATAATTTTTTAATGAAAATACATTTAATTTCACCACAAAAATCATATAAACTCTGGTTCCAAAATTAATGCAAATTAGAAAAAAAAATTCTTAAAATATTCCTCTACATTTCACGCTTTTAAATGAGCATTTTGAGAAAAATGTCGACTACACAATTTTATAGTGAATTAAATTTTGGTACAGTGGAGTGCAAGTTTCAAATCACTGACAAATCCGGTTGATTTTGATTTTTTCTGGTGGCTTATTTTGGATTGGCTTGGCAAGTATCCAAGTAATTTTGGCTAAATTCAACAAAGCGCGCCAGTTGTTTCTTTTGTTTTCAATTTAGTCGCTGCAGCTTATGATCTTCCAAATTTCGCCTGTCAAAACCGACTAACAAAAAAAAAAAATTAAAAAAAAAAATAACAAAAATTAAAAAATTGACGTAGAAATGATGCGTGTTGATTCTTATTTCTCTCATCCTTTTATAAAATTTTGCATATCGAGAAGACCCGATCGATTGTAGATTTAAATCTTAAACCTACACTAAGCATTCTACAGCTGCGTTAGTTGCCTCAAAATCCATCTTCTTGTGCATTAGTTGTGGAACAGAGCCAACTTTAATTTCTATAGACAGACATTCATCCAGCCATATTCTGCAACATATTCGCCTTTTGCTGCCACTTTGCCGGCTTTTCGACAGCTTCCGCAGCTTTGTTGTTCTTTAGCCGTGATTCATCATAATCGTAACTTGACGGAACGTCAATTACGTCATCATCAATGAGGGATCGGAGTCTTCATCTTGTCTGTAATTTCTATTACAGAAGTGGAAAAGTTTTCCCTCTATAATTTGAGCAGGCTTTGGGTCTTAGTCAGCAGGATGCCTGACCTTAATATTACAGGAAATCGCCTCGGTGTTCAATCCTTTTGTAAGCTGGCGAACTTTCTGGTACAACTGTCGGCTACTTTTCCTGTCAGCGATCATTTCAACTCGTTCTCATTCACAAAATTTGGCTTCTTCCTTCTTTCTTCGTATTATTTCATTATCAAATCCCCAAAATTGAGATGGGAAAATGAGCGTAACTTTAGTGTTATTATTACATAATTCCTGACGAGGTGTGTGAGGGAATTAAAAAGAAAGTGTCAAATAAGCGCAGTTTTGTAAATAAATAGGAAAAGTTAGGTTAGTTTAATATAAATAAGGAAGGTAAAGAAAAAGGAAATTAAAAAAAAATGTCCTGGGAAACAAAAACATTTAAAGAAAGTTCTAAAAATTTGTCAGCACAATATCTGATTCTGCCAAATTGACGGAGAGCCAGGTAGGTAAAATGGTTGAAGTATCACTCTGGCACTGCCCTAAGTAGCACTAAAGCACAGTTTTAATACCATTATGAGACTTCCAACAGGCAAGTATTTAAAGCCAGCCGAAGCTGTTGATATAATGGAGAATATTTATGGAATTTAGGTTGGCGCACTGCCCCAGGCTGTCGAAGAAAGGAGCACTCAGTGACCATAATCGTCGAGTTGGCAAACCCGGACCTTTATAGAGAAAATGCTCTACAGTTTCCTTCTCTGAAAGGTGCCCAGAGCTTCTGTAGTGGCAGTTAAATGGTAAACCTAGCTTTACCGCTTGTATGCCCATCGTCCAATGATCTCTAAAAATAGCTACGAGTTTAGAAATTGCACTGGAGCCAGAGGGGTTTTTAAATGTAGCTCCATATTTGCCGCGCGTTCCTGAGAAATAAATTGTGCAAAATTCTTTTAACAACAGTCAGGTTAATGCCGATAATCGGGTAGGTGGTAGGTATCTGAGCCAAGAAGAAAAAAAATTGATCAAAGCTCTGCAATTACGTCAGCTCTGTAAAATTCTCTCAGAGCAGAGTTGCGTGTAAGGATACATGCACGAAAATATGTGCAATTCTTCCAAAATGAACAGAAATATTTTGAAGGACAATGCGCTTAATTTTAACTCTCTCTCTCTCTCCCTCTCTCTCACTTAGCTTCACAGTCTGTGGTGGACCATAGCTTCATCAACATCCTCCTCCAATTCTGTCTCTCTCTCTTGCCTCATTTCTCCAATTACGAACGTTCATTGCTTTTAAGTCTGCTTCGACGTCATCAAGCCATCTCTTTCTTGGTCGGCCTCTCTTTCTTCCTCCAATCTTTCTACGCAAAGTAAACTTTAAACAAAATTTAATTTTAACGGTGTCATTTAAATCCACTGCTCTAATAAAATGGTTTATATAATTTTTTGTTGTTTTTTTTTTATAAAAAATTACAAGTTTGCTATTTTTTCTTTTTTGCCTCCATTTTAATCTTATTTTTCTCCTTCTTCAATTTAGTTTTCTTTGACATTTATTTCAACTTTTTCCTTCGATTAGGTCACAGTTCAATTATGTAGGCAAATATTTATTTTATTTGCCATTCACTCAGCGTTACCGATACATTGCACGATTTGGCCATTATCAACCAAAACAGCGACAACAACAAAAGCGACTTGTTAGTTTTGCAATAAAACAAAATAAAATAGAAAGAAACAAATCTCAGCACAACAGCTTGGAGGCAAAACGAAAGCCATTTCTTACGCCAGTCAGCATTCTATGGATCCACTCGTATGTAAGGTTTCTTGAACCCTGGCTTCATGTGGCGTACCTGTCACTCGCCAACCGGCTGACATACTGTTTGTTTGCTAGGCGCATTTTATATTTACTCCAGCTGACAGACTGACTCAGCTTGGCCTGACTGGCGTGTGTTTTAACTGGAATTTTTCTTTTGTTTTATTGTGCTTGATTTCGACCTTTGAGCTGTTTATTTTGTATGTTTTTTTATTTTTTATTTTATGCATTTACAGCCATAATAGTATTTACGGTTCATTCTACTTTTCTTTTTTCAGTTAGGTTTTGCAATATTTCTAGTATTTTTTCTGAGTTTGTTTGCTTGTTCAATTCGAGGTTTTTCCTGCTTTATATTATTTCCATTTATTGTCAACTGTTCTTGAGCCTGTTCTTTAGCCTTTAGCCTTTGTTTCTTTTGTTACATAAACACTTTGCATCATAAAAGAATGTCTGCAAATATTTTTTCTATGAAAACAAAGAAGCTGCACTACACACACACACACACTCTGTTAACAAACCATACCAGAGTCTACATATCGTATAATGTACGAGTATAGGTAGGCCTCTGGTCTTATATGGCGCTCGTAGTTATCGATGACGATGTGTCGACTTAACTTAAGGTGTAACCACAACGGAACTGCTGTAGCATTTTCAAGGCCACGAAATTCAAAACTTCACCGAAATATGGTCGTATAAGTGAAGTTAAATTTTTTACAACCTAGAAATAAACGCTGAATTTCTGTGAAAATTATATAATAATTAAAAAAAAAAAAATTTCTTTAATCACAAAAAAAAAAAATTGTAAAAAGAATTTAATTAAAAAGGAAAAGGAAATTTTTTAATTAATTTTAATTTAGTTTGTTTTTTGATTTCGTATAGTTCTCGCACTACCTCAAATCTCATTGATATAATCGAATATGATAGTACATTTTTTTTTTATTTCATGTAGGTAACATTCTTCTATTTATTTTAATTAAAAAATTTGTACTTGTTTTTATTTATTTTAATTAAAAATTGTTACTTCAAATTAAAATAAAATTTTTTTTTTAATTTCATATAATTCTCGCACAACCTTAAATCTCATTCCCGTATTTAGAATCAAAATAATGTGGTTTATTTGAATTAAAATTTTTTTATTAAAAACTTAGAATATGAATAAAATTACATCTGCATATTTTTTCTTTTTTTCAAGACTTCACCGAAATATGGTTGTAGTTATAAGTGAAGCCAAATTTTGCATAACTTAAAAAGAGATGCCGAATTTCTTTGAGAATTACAATATATATTAGTCAAATCTTAAAGGAAAAAAAATTTGTTAATGAAAAAAAAAAAAATTATAAAAAACAAACAAAAATATTAAAATTAAAAAAAAATTGTTTACCTAATTTTAATTTAGTTTATTTTTTTATTTAATATAATTTTGGCACTACCTTAAATCTCATTCCCTTATTTTAAATAAAATACTTTTCTATTTTAATAAAATTTTTTTTAAATTATTTCAACTAAAAAAAAATTTACTTCAAATTAAAATTAGACTTTAAAAATAATTTTAATTTTTTTATTATATAGGTATAATTTTTGCACTACCGTAAATTTCATTTTCGAAAATATTTATTTTAATTTAAAAAAAATTGTTTACTTTAAATTAAAATTTAAAAATAATTTTTTTTTTAATTTAATATAATTCTCATCATATAAATCTCATTCCCGAATTTTAAGTAAAATATTTTTTTTTTGTATTTTAATTCAATTTTTTTAAATTTATTTTCATTAAAATATTTACTTTCAAATTAAAATTAAAATTTAAGAATCTTTGTATTTTTATTTTCCTATAACTCTCGCACTACCTTAAATCTCATTCCCTAATTTAAAATAAAATACATTGTTTTTAATTCAAAACAAAAATTTTTACATGAAATTGAAATTAAAAATTTATTTGCCAAAAAAAAAATTCTCGCACTACTTTAAATCTCATTCCCGAAATGCTACAAATATTTATATGAAAAAAATAGGTGAATAATGAGCCAATTTTGTTACGTTCCACGACACACTTGAATTTTCCAATTTCTCGCTTATTATTTTAAATTTTTTTTGTCTTACTTTTAAATTTTTTAATATTATTTTTTATCATATTTCTGTGTTAATTGATTACCCCACACATGCATCTACATATGTATGTATGTATATTAACTAATTCATGCACGTCTGCGAAATGTGCTTGTCAGTGGGAGTTAGCAAAAAAACAAAAACAATAATAATAATAATCAGCATTGAAAGCCAAGCCCACATTCACAGCACAGCTAGCGAAACTTGGCTTTTTGGTCTTATTTTCTTGCGCTATTGTATTAGAGAAAAAAATCAAAAAATATAACATTACTAAAAAACAACAACAAACTGCTGATGGATTGATTAGCGACACAGTTATGTATCGCCATCGTGTCTCAGCAATGGGCTAGGCAGGTATTCACAGAGGTACTCAGTGGTATGGCAACAAAAGACGCCTACCTGTGAAAACTATTCGCTATGAAATGGAAAAAAAGAAACTTAAAGCCAAAAACAAAAAAAAAATTAACAAGAAAATATTAATTTGCGAAAGTTCCAAGAAAAATGTCGAACAATGCACATGAAGGCGTCTACTGGCATATGAAATCACTTATAAGGAATTCGGTTAATTCTTAAAGGCGTAAAATTCATTGAACATTTTTTTTTGTAAATGAGAAAAATATGTTGTTTTTTTCTTGAAAAATTAAAGACTCTTATTTAGCTATTGATTAACATTTTTGATAATAAATGTTTATATTTACATACATACATGTATCGGCAGTGAGTACCATTGAAAAGTGTACAATTATTAGCTCTGGCAATGTTTGCAATCTTTACAATGCTCCTTTATTTTAGGTCGTGTATCATAAAAATATAATTTGTATTTTAACAAATTTAGTATGAGTTGATTTGCAAATTTTAATAAGAATTAAGAATCTACAAAATTTCAATTATTTGAGTTTTTTTTATTTTTAATTGGTTTGGGCATGCAGTTTGAAGCTCAGTTTGTGGCTACTATTAATAATTTATGCTTCTAAAGCACGATTTTTACTGACAGTCTAATTTTTATTCGAACGTGCACGATATTATTGAATTTTGAATGAGCTACAAAATTGCATATCCAAAAAACCATGGGGACTCGAAACATGGTACGTCGTGGTACCACATAAGAAGATCCATCAAGTTACTGGCTGTCTTCTTGCTCTTCTTTTTCTTGATCAACGTTAGCCGCTTAAGTGATTTTGGACGAGTTTAACAAAGTCCAAAGCCAATCGTCTCTTCCTCATAGTAATCGGCGTCTACCAAGTGAACGCAAGTTCTCTTACGCCTGATCTATCCAACAAAAATCGTTACACGCTGAAGCTTTTGTACACTGCGCTTATACGTTCCAAGCTTGAGTATGCATCCTTCATTTGGTCTCTGCATTATACGTGCCATGCTGCTAGAATTGAACGAATCCAGAAAGTATTCGTACATTTTGCGTTGCGTAATTTATGCTTTTTGGATCCTATCCCTATGCTACTTATCGATTGGCTTAAAATCATTGCCGAACAGTGGAATAATCTTATCTTTGTCCTTAATTTTTGATTTAATGCGCGGTGCTGTTGACTGCCCCATGCTTCTTGAGAGGATTGTGTTTAAAATTTCGGCCTCTTCGCCCTTAAAATATGTCTACTTATTAGCCCATAAGTATTTATTATATCATTGGCTTAATACATAAAGAATCAAAGGAAATCTTTTTCTGCTACTGCTACCACGAGCATCGAATACTTTCAGAGCTGGAAAAAGAAGATTTCTGATTTCTACATATCTGAAATCGAAGAATTGTGTACCTAATGTAGGAACTCTTCGTTTGGCTAGAGCAGGACACTGACTCAATGAGTGAAAAATCATTTACTTCTCTGTTTTTACTCCACAGTTTCTGGAAAAGTGGTAGGTGGTAGCCATACCTCGTTGAGCTGAGAATTGCGGTCAGTCGTTAAATAAGACTGAGTTGAAATTTGAATATTATGTCTAGAAATCTATCACACTTTTTATAGAAAGTGGTACCTTATAAAATATTTTCAAATAAGCTGCTCTATTTTTAATGACTAAAGTACTTAAATTCTTAAAGAATTGAAAAACTTATGGAAAACGAAACCTTCTAAGCTCCCAAAAAATAGAAAAACCTTTTTGCATTGCCGCCAAATTTCCAGCTACAAATCGCAGCCAATACATGCAACGTGTGCCACAAACATTTGAGTGAAAAAATTTGCGCAATAAATTACAAACAACAAAAAACACACGAACTGCATTTTGTTGCATTCCATTCAAATGCAAATGTTACTAACAAATTGACCGTATTTGCATTTATTGGCCCTCATTGACAATAAAATACAAAACCAAATAGCAATAACAACAACAAAGACCACTTTATTATACATTTTTGTGTTGTTTTTTGAGGTAATGAAGTTTAAGTGACCAGCGCAAAAGCAAATGGCTAACAATGGAAATACTGCCAACGAGCGGCAACAACAATAAAAACAAGAATATATTAGCCAGTTTAAACACAAAGTAATGGAGAGTATTTGGCAATGCACAAATACAAAATTGTGTGTGTGTGGGTGCTTTTAGGCGATTGGCACTGTGCGAGACGCCAGTGACAGTGAATAGAATGGGAAAATCCGTAAGTAAACAATGATGTGAGGATAAAGCAGCAACAAATGCATAGCAGCAAATAAAATATTGGAAAAATCTGAAAACAAATAAAAGCGAGAGAAGCGCCCCATTCAATGAAAAGCGAAAATTGAAACCCGAAAACATTGCTGTTTTTTTGTGTTTTTTTGCTAACAATTAGACTGAGACGAGTTGCTCGCTGGACGAGGGGCACTACAGCGTAGCGGATAGGCTGAGAATGGACGCATGAATGGTTGGACATGCGATTACGTGGAAAAGCAAGCATAAAAAAGATAAAAAATAGAAATAAAAGATAAAAAAATTTTATAAGAAATAAATATATAAAATCCGGGTCGATGTATGTAGTGTACACCTGCGTTAAAAATAGTAGAAGCGCGCCGAATTACTAAAATTATTTTGTGCATTTAATTTGTTGAATATGTTTTTAATAGTATAGTGCAGTTTGCATTTAAAACCACATAACTCAAACTACAAACTTAGCACAAAACTCACTAAAATTTCAAAAACAATAAGAAACAAAGTAAAAAAAAAAAAATACATAAAAACTTCACTAAAATTTCAAAAATTAAAAACAAAAATTACATCAAAATTTCACTAAGCTCAAAACTTCAAACTTAGCACAAAATTTTCTAAAATTTCAAAAATAACAAGAAACAAAAAGAAAAAAATACAAAAAAATTCAAAAATTGAAAACAAAAAAAAAATACATTAAAATTTCACTGAATGTTCAAAACTTAAAAACAAAAAATACCAAATTTCACTAAACTCAGAACTTCAAACATAACACAAAATTTTCAAAAATAACAAAAAACAAAAAAATACATAAAAATTTCACTAAAATTTCAAGAATTAAAAACAAAAACAAAAAATACATCAAAATTTCACTAAACTCAAAACTTCTAGCTTAAAAAAAATTTTCTAAAATATCAAAAATAACAAAAAACAAAAACAAAAAAAATATATACATAAAAATTTCAGTGAAATTTCAAAGATAAATAACCAAAAAAAATACACCAAAATTTCACTAATTAAAAGGAATTAAAAACAAAAACTAAAAATACATCAAAATTTCACTAAACTCAAAACTTCAAGCTTAATACAAATTTTCTAAAATTTCAAAAATAACAAAAAACAAAAAAATACATAAAAATTTCACTAAAATTTCAAGAATTAAAAACAAAAACAAAAAAAACATCAAAATTTCACTAAACTCAAAACTTCCAGCTTAATAAAAAATTTTCTAAAATATCAAAAATAACAAAAAACAAAAAATATATATATAAAAATTTCAGTGAAATTTCAAAGATAAAAAACCAAAAAAAATACACCAAAATTTCACTAAACTCAAAACTTCAAACTTATCCCAAAATTTTCTAAAATTTCAAAAATATAATAACAAAAAAAATTTATAAAAATTTAAGTGATATTTCAAAAATTAAAAACAAAAACAAATAAAACAAAAAATATATATCAAAATATCACTAAAATTGCACACAAATAAAAATCAAAAACAAAAAAAAAAATATATCGCAAATTTCAAAAGTAACAAAAACGAACAACGAAAACAAAAAAATTCATAAAAATTTCAAAAATTAAAAACAAAAAATACATCAAAATTTCACTAAAATTTCAAAAATTAAAAACAAAACAAAGAAAAATATACCAAATTGCACTAAAATTTCAAAAGTAACAAAAACAAAAATAAACATCTAAATTTTAAATTTTTACTTAAGAACTTATTTTTCATTTATTTAAGAATTTTTGTTTTACCGAGGTGCTGAGCTTTTTTCCATATAAAAGATCTCCGAACACGTCCTTTATGTAGAAGAAAATTATGAACATTGGATGGAAAAAAGTTTTCGAAATCAACGGGATTTGTGAGCGACTTCAAACTTACACCCTATTATGGCAAAATTGCAAGGGCTATAAAATGGCTTACCTTGAAATTTTCTAAAAATTTTGATTTAAAAGCTGAACAATTTCATAATTTTTTAAATATGTTAAATTTTTGGGTTATATGGTTGAGTTACATGGTTCTTGTTGTTGTTTAATTTTATAAAAACATAATAAAAAATTAAAAAAAGACACATAAAAGAAGTGTTTGGAACTTAGTAATTCGTTGCGCTTCTATTATTCTGAACATAGGTGTACACACTGGCCAGCACATTTACGCATCTACACAAATAAACATTAAAAAACTATTGGAAAAAATTATAAAAAAAGTATGAAAAAACTATAATATAAACATATACATATATTATATATCCATGTATGTATGCATGCATGCATGTATTTGTGACAGCGCGATTAGGCATTGAACGCTGACTTCATTCTTTAAATCGACAGCTAATTTGAGAAATTCGAAAAATATGGAAAATATGAAAAATATGAAAAATCATTCAAAGAACTGCGGCATAAAAAATTAAATCAATTCTGGTAATTTTTTTTGCAATTTTTTTCTACGTGCCTAACCAACTTATATTTTACAACTGCTGGTTAAAAATGTGTTTTACGGCACATTATTGGCTTCACCGCTTTGTGTATGAGTGTGCAATTTTATGTGCGTATGGACCCTACAGGGAAAATTTGAGCTCAACAGTGAGACAATTGCGAACCAGTCTGGAAGTGATGAGAATTTAATTAACTGAAGGGCAATTAATACTACAACTGTTAAGTATGATTTGAAGCGAGGTGGCGCAGAATTAATCACCCTATCGGAAGTTTTATAATTTTTGCAATTGACTTGGACGTCTTTCGTATTTGACACTTGTGAAATAGACAGCTGCAGTATACAAAGAGACAAGCAATGAAGCGCGTAAAGGTCGAAAGAAGGATTTCCATCTCTCAAACTAATTTTTTTTTTTTAATTTTAGTATTCCAAGAAGTTTTTCTCTACAACTCAAAGCTGTATAAGGTCCTACAGTGGAAATCAGCGTTTTATACTCATCCAACCATTCTGAGATTTTGTTTTCAAAAATGTTTTCAGAAAAATTTAACATTAAATATTATTGATTATTACGAATAATGGTAAATATTGTCTTATCTAAAATTTTGTATTTTGTGTGGGAATTTCTCAGATTTTCCAATCAAGTCAAATCCCTTCTATTTTGCACCTGAACTGAAAGTATTTATTTAGATGGAAATACATCTAATTTCTTACATTAAGCATCCGACTCTTGAAGGTCCTTGACTTATGAGTAAAATGCAACTGATACTTGTACAAAAATGATAAGCAAAGCTAGCTAATCATTTCTGAATTCACTAGATAGCAACTAGTCTGGAAGTAGTTGATTCCCTACCGGGTATTTGTGAAAAAATTTGCATGTGATGTCATGCACTGGTGAGCAATAATTTATGATGGAAAATAAATTATTTTCGGCGCAAAATAAAAATGGAAGCCAACGTTAGAGATCTATAATTCAATTATTGCAATATTTCTGTATAATATTATATTTAATTTTTTTTTTATTTTCAAGTGTTGCTTCAGTTTTTTATAAAATTTTATTAATATAGTTGCAACGATAAAGGGCCTCAAGTTATTTTGACGTAAAATTCAAGAAATCAAATTTGAAGTTCTCGATATAACATTTCGTTTTTAAGTTAAGGAGTTTTTTTATGCAAAGGTAAGAAAGCAGGGTACCTCAGAGCCCATTAAAATCTGTGGCATGTCATGACATGTCTCCTTGTAGTTATGATTGTAAGCGGACGCCTGCCCGGGATAACCGAATCGCTGGAAAAACACTGAATTAAAAACGACTTACTAGAATCGGAATTAGCTTTGAAACTCGTCCTCTACAGGGTCCGGAACTCGAAGTGTAACCAATTAAAAAGGTCATAAATTTTTAGTTTGGAAAATTACTCTTATTCAATTCAAAGTAAAAAATGTGTGAGAATAATTCAAAATTAAGAATCAAATTTACTTTTGCTCGATATGACCACATTTTGACTATGACCTTGAGACGGTCCAGAAACGAATCGTAAGCTGCCTGAATGAGACTTGCAGGTATTTTGACCCACTCGCGGACATTGGCTCTCCGGATTGTCATTTAGCTAACTAATAGACAGTTGATAGCCGTGGATCAGCCGCGCGAGCGCCCTGAAGTTGGTTATGCTTCGAGTGCCGGACCCTGTAGATACCAATAAAAGCTTCAAATATTGACCTTGAATATTGAAATTGCTTTTGTGAAAGGTTCAAAATCTTTTTGAAGAATTTATTGTTTTTTCCAATTTATTTATTTTTCGATTTTGAATGGGCGAAAGCGTTGACATGAAACTACAGTTTACGGTAGATTAACTGACCGAGCTACGCTAAATAAGTCTTCTATGCAGACTAAATAAGCAAATCTGCCTTTTTTTTCAGAAAAAAATGTTGATTGAAGAGCCCAATTACTCAAACCCCCTTTTCCACAGACCGTCGATGCCCATTTGCCTATAAATTTTCTATCTGACACCAATGAAGCGAGTTATGGTTTCAAAAGTTTCTTTTTCTTATTTAGAAAAAAAAACAAAAGTTTTGGGAGCTTGAATGTGAGCAAGTTTGTTTGGGAGTTTCAGCGAGCTGCTCTTGTAAAAGGGAGCGACAAGAGATCATCGAAGCAAACACGAGCGCATAAACGGTACATGACAGGCTGCGAAAATCTTCTGACAGATGGTATAATTGGGGCAGTTGAGAATTCTCAAAATTTAAATATAAAAAGCAATCTTAATTTGTCAAAGTTCGATAAAATCTATGCTGGCAAACATCATCTGAGTGTAATCAGCTAAATATCTACTCCAGAAGGCAAACTGCTTGCGTGGGCGTAAAATGCAGACATAACACTTGCTTGATCAATAGTTTTGAGTATCTAACTTTGGGCGACATTAGAGATCTGAGGAACTTATTCATTAGCACGACGAAGTGTTTCTCTAAAAATTCTTAATGATCTTTGTTCAAAATTCTACTATAAGTCTTCTACTTCCATGACCTATTGAGGGCTATTACAAAGTATTGGTTTTTCTTTGGGCACCTCCACCTGAACCCAACTACTTAACCTGTTTTTAAAAAATTTCACACTCTTCTCTAATGCGTTGTAGGGGTCAGTAAATTGCATAGCTTGCACTTTACATTTAGACTTATGCTCATAGAAGCTCTAGCATTTGAAACTTTGAAAAAGCTCATATTACAACAGCAAATCAAATTGTGTTTACAAAGCCTACGTTTTGTTTGAAAATTTCCACAAATCAGGTTACGCTTCATAAACTCTTATTCGCAGCAAAAATTAAAATAAAAAATAGAAAAAAATTGTCTACCTGAAACTGGGTGAATGGGCAGAGAAAAGCCGCCGTGTTTTATAAAGGGGGGAAAAAACAGAGTTATTAATAAAAAATTTGCGTAACAGATTGATGGCAATTGTTTGGTGTGTATCTTTTTTACATGCATACACATATACATACATGCATACACATGCATGTAAATGTTTTTTTCTTATAAATTTTATAAGCAAATTTTTTTCACTTGTCCACTGGTGTGGAGTATCCATGCAATGGAGGTCCATTCCCCTCTGCTTTCCAAGGTATGCATTTTCATTTTCGTTTACATTGAATTTATTAAAATTCATACATACACTTGTGACTATTTCACTATTCGTCTATTTAAAATTTTTTTTTTGTTTTTTATGAAAATATAACTCATACTACAGCAAAAACTAGTTGACTCAAAGTTTCAAACTTTGTTCCAAATATTAAATATTCAAAACATTTTCGTAAAAAGTTAATATTTTTTGAAACTTTGTTAATTTTACTATTTGCTTATTTTTTTTATTTATTTTTTTATAAAAATATAGTTCATACTACAACAAAACACATATAACTGAAAGTTTCAAGCAGTGTCAAAAATTTTAAATATTAAAAAAATTTTATTAAAAATTAAAATGCGTGTTAAAAAAATTTGTGTAAAGATTTAAAATTTTAAAAATGTAAAAATCTAAAAAATTATAATTAAAATTTTTTTGTAATTTATAATTTTTTTGATCAGCATTTCTAGAAAAACTCTGGGTATGCAGTTTTGAGCCATTTCAAACTTGTGCTTTTTTATATTAAAATTTATTGATCTGTGAAGCTACGTACTCTATATAAACTATATTTTTATATATTTACAAAAAAAATATACGCGTTGCTTTAATTGTGAGAACAAGTGTACCTACCGAATTTGTGTAATGATTTTAAAATTTATCGAGAATGTGGTAGATTGCTAGGTAAGATTGACTGATTTTTTGAAAGTAATTTCATTTTAGAATATCTACCAGAGAGAATGAAAAAATGTAGAAATAAGGAAATTATATACAGAATAAAGAAAAGTTGGTTTAAATTAATGTAAAATTTTGAAGGTAAAGGAAATAATATAGAAGAATTTTGTAAACAAAAAAATTTCAAGTCGCCCATAAGTTGTATTATTTCGAAACGCATAACTAATGAACTCCATCTGTTATCGCTATGGACCGAACCGGTCTATGCGTGACTGCAAATCAACCAGTCCAATCTAACCTAACCAAAGTTTGACTTAATCTCTTAAGTTATTGAAGTTATTTTCTTAAATGTAACTCTTTTTTTGGTTAAATATTTTATCGTCCCTTTACAAACTGCTCTTTAAATTGAAGTCTACGCAGCTAGGATATCTTGTTCTCTAAAGGTGAGGTGGATTTCCTAAAAAGAAGCATACATTTTGCAAGGATAATAACCCCAGGTCGGTTTTTTCAGCACCCAGATCCAACTGTAGTGGAAATGCATGGCTCGCCATAGTCTGACTTGTGCTAATTTTTATAGCTATTTAGGTTTTGGGTTGGGCGAAAATAAACTCGGTCTCGGTAAATTTTTAAATATTTTTCTTGGTGCGGCATCACTTTTCTGCACATCTTTTAAAATTGGTAACGCATTCGTTTTTTGTTGGAATATTTGTCTTTTATGGTAGACTTAGTAATTTTGAATCTGGATTTATATCTTACCTTACTTTTTAGCTACTTTAGTTTCATCATACAGTCGCCTGCATTGTTGTTAAGTTCCTCTTTCATTCAGTATCATTCCTCATTGCGCCCTTCATCTTGGCGCGATATACTCGTAAATGCGGATCTTTTCGGTAACGTAGAACTAACTGTCGTGGGTGCTTTGGTGGGCTAGCTTCAATTTAAAAGTGTTACCAAAAACATTGTTGGGTATCGAAATATGCTGGGGTGAGCGCTTTATTCCCTCAACGGCATGTATTGGTCCAGAGCCTTCACTGGCAATACTGCTCCATATCACACTATACAATACAATCCGTAGTACGCTGTCTCTTTCTTTTTAGCCATATATTTTGTGAACTCCGTAGGGCTTCAAAGCGGCATTCGGCTAAAAGAAAAAAAAGTGAATGTCTTCAATATAGGTAATGACCAGGGCAACCCAAAATGTGCTTTTAAAAATTAATTTAAGCGCGTAAACCATGCCATTCAGTTCTAAATATCTGCTTCAAAAATGCATAAATTCAAAAATCCTTAGTCGCCCTAGGGTATGCTTTTAAATTGTATATGCAATGTGTTTAATAATTATTGCATAGGTTTTGACAATTTATTTGATTCCTCTTTAATTTTAATAATTTTTTTATGACAACATAGCTCATTCTTTTACAAAATTATGTAGATTAAAGTTTAAGACAAATTGCAAAAAAAAAATCAACAAATTTCAGTCAAAATCTCAAACTTTTTAATCAGAATTTCTAGTAAAATTTTGTGCACGCAGGGTTATATCCCATTAAAGCCTAATAAAAAAATTTCAAACCTTAAATTAATTTAACTGCTTACCAGTTTTATTTATTAGTAAATTTTTTAAGCAAATTTTAACGTTTCCAATTTGTTGTACGTAGGTATACTGTATTTACGCATTTATATAGAAATATTTTAATATCAAATATAAATATGCATGTATGTATGTATGCATAGATTTTATGCAAATGTAATGCCATAGTTATTTTAACTCAGTTGATGAATTTTTATGGCTTTCCAATGCAGCCATAAACTCAAATTCGCACAGCCAAGCAAAACAATGGATGCTGTAATTAATGTGAAGTCATTGAGTAAAGCTTTAATTTTCTTTAGGCCAGCGCTTAGGTTGGCCATATCTTTTGTGTTATGTTTACTGCTCATTGAAGCGTTTTTATTCGCTTTTTAATATTTCTTTTTGCGTTTTTTCGTCTTCTCTTCTGCTCAGCTCACAACTAAAACTATTCATTCGCGAATATTTCCGCTTTAATGACCGCAATGACAAAAGCCAGTAATACCTACACAAAGTAAACAGAAAAAGAAAGCAAAAAAATAAAACAAATATGAAAATATAATTTTTTTTCTAAATTTAAGTTATTGTTGTCCTTATGTAATATGTGTGCGCATATCACCTCACTCCAACACCTTTGTGCATATATGAAAAGGTTTCCTTTATTTTCTAATAATTAAATATAATATTTCATTACACTCTTAATTCCAACTATTTTCTCATAATATTCGAGTGATATTTATTATTCAACCCATCTGCTGTCTACGCTTTCCTTTCCTCATTTGCTGCTCCTCAGCAGCAAGTGCTCTACACCGGCAAGCATGGCCATAAAAATGTATGCATATGTATGTATGCATGTTGTAATAAAATTGGCTGTCGTTGGCCATTGGGTGACAGGTGTACTCGAAAGTCAATGAACTGTCGGCAATTTATTTTGCATCTTTTACATTTGGCTTATGTAACAATGAGAATTAGCTAGCTAAATTGCTGTTGGCAACGCTTCGGCGATTTGTTTTTTCTTTTCAAAACCAAAACTTGGCAAACAAAAACTTTAGCAGCCGCTTTACGTAATCTCAATTTGTGATCGCACATTTATTCTTGATGATGATAATAATAATAAAAACGACGATTGTTAGCGAATGCAACCTTGGTAGGTTTGGGTCAAACTTCTACTAAAATTTGTAATATAAGAATTCATTTTTCTTATAAATGGAAATATAGTATAGTACTATGTCTCTATTAAAACTAATCCTACGGCAGCACTTGAAAGAATACTCAACCTATCACCGATTGACATTGCGGCAGAAGGTCTAGCAGCGAGATCTGCCGCAAGGCTTAACGCAACGTGTGAATTTACCTGTAAAGTATTCGGACCTCAATAGGTATGAGTTGTCGGACCAATACGGACTATATGACTCCGAAATATAATTGAGTGAAGAGATTCCGAACAACAATAGAAGAATAGGGGTGGAAAAGAGGTTTGAGACCTAGCCCCAATACGCTTAATATATTTACTGATGGCTCGAAAATGATGGACGGAGTAGGTGCACGGATTTATTGCGCAGAGCTGGACATCGGGCGGCCAATTAAACTCCCTGACCATTGCAGTATTTTTCAAGCAAAAGTCTTTGTGGTAGCAAGGGCATCGAGCAACTCCAACATAAATATATACGTTGACAGTCAAGCGGCAATAAAGGCAATAAACTCAAATGAAATTTCAACCAAAAACGTTCTTAGGATCAGGCAAGCTATAGAGAGACTAGCCGCAGACCGACGGATACACATCTGTTGAGTACCCCGACGTAAGGGCATTGCAGGAAACGAAATTGTAGATGAGATTGCCAAAAGCGCTGTTTACATATAATACAATTCGGACAAGAAAACGACATACTGAAACCTTTAAAAACGGAAAACAATGACATCTCTGCGGACGAGAAAATACGGATACACAGGAGGTGGAATAATCCAGCCATTTGTAAAACCGCGAAAATCATGCAGAATGCAGATAAATTCGCCAGATTCGTACTAGCCCTGTCTAAAAGGGAAAGCAGAACTATCGTGGGTATACTGACAGGTCTCAATTTGTTAGCGGAACACGCGTACAAGGTGGGAATCCCAAACAAAGATAGCTGCAGATTTTGCAATGAATTGGAAGAGAGGGAAACTCTTGAACACCTTCTATGTTTTTGCCCTGCATTAGCTAGAACCCGAATGATATGTTTAGGAGCTCTACAATATGAGAGGTTAGAATGTCTCTCGGAGTTAGAGCTTCAGAGCTTACTTAGATTCTTATTACAAGAAGTCTACTACAAGGAAATGTATGGGTCAAGCTCCATCTGGTACCACTAAGGACTAATAGGTCTATGTGATGGCTTTCAGCCAGCCAGCCAACCAAATCACTAGCTTAATAAAGGCACCGAAACGCATACTTAAATTTGTATGAAAGGTTTTTTCATAATAGAATACTTTTAGTGCTTAGCTATTGTTTGCGGAAAGTTCACTTTTATTTATTTATTTATTATTTAACTTGAATTCAAGGCTTGAACTATGCAGACTTCGCGCCACATCCAGATTCAGGGTATTCCATAAAATAATTTCATGGCTGGAGAGTTTTTAGCAATTTCCAAAGCATAACTTATACAGGAGATTCCTCATTTCGTCTTCCTTCACCATCAGTAGGGTAGGTACCAAAATGGCGCCAAAATGAAAAAATTCTTCGTATTTTTAAGTGAAAGGCAATGAAATTTCAATAGTTATTTCTATTTTGCTTGATGACTTCAATATTTGCCTAATTTTTTAGTCACCTTTGAACCCAAATTTCGCCATTCCTATTGGAGCATCTCTTTTAGTTGGGTTTTGCTTGTTAGGTTAATTTTAGTGACATGCCTACCGAGCTCATCCCACAAATGTTCGATGTGATTCAAATTTGGAGATTTTGGCGGTATTGGAAGAATGTGAAGCACATGACGAATGAGGAGTTCTTCTTCGTCCCAGATTGCATTGAAAATAGGCTGAAGAAGATTTGCAGTCTGTTCTGGGCAAGCCTTAAAAATTTCAACTGGTAGACGGTCGCAGCCGGCAGCTTTATTGTTTTTGAGGGCTTTTATTCCAGCGGATATCTCCTGTTTGGATGGTGGGGAAGAAGATATTTTCGCCGACAAGGAGGAATTATGGTTTAAATATCCCAGCAGGGGGTCATTTGAGTCATTTTGTTGATTAAGGATTTCACCAAAGTGTTCTCTCCACCTTAGCAATTGGTCACCTTCAATTGTTAATAGACTTCCATCTTCCCACACCATTACACCATAGGTAGAGTATTGTGTTCCGTCAAAACATTGGCAGAACGCACTCGTCTTTAGCCTAGAGCCTGAAATTCCGAGGCTTTGCATGAGAGATTCTATCGCATGTATCATATAGCCCACATATGACACGACTCGTTTATTAGACATATGGATGAGGTTTGCAGCTCGCCTTTAGGATCAATGGTGCCCGTTATGACCTTTTAAAGCGTTTTCAAAATTTTTCTGAAGGCACCAAATTCGCCTAAAAATTCAAGATAGGTTTGTGAAAATGAGCTGTGCAAGTTGCTTACTAGTAGGTACGGTAATTATGAAATTATGAAAATGCCTTCAAATGAGACAAAAGTTATCGAACGGACCAGACGACATCGATACCGTCGTCTTAAACTGGAGTGTCTGGTTCCTCTCTCTCTCTTAGCTTCACAGTTTTCATCAACAATCCTACTCCAATTCAGTCTCTCTCTTGCCTCATTTCTCCAATTACGAACGTTCATCGCTTTTAAGTCTGCATTTACGTCATAAAGCCATCTCTTTCTTGGTCAGCCTCTTTTTCTTCCTCCAATTGGAAGCAAAGTAAACACCCTTTTTTGGATTCTTTCGTTGGGCATTCTTATGATGTGGCCAATCTATCTTTGCTTTAATAAAACGTATTACATTTTAACCACGAATAAGGTTTTCAATTTCGTTGTAACGGATGCGTGCCGTTTTCAAGCCGAATAGGACTGTAGGTTTTTCTCATTATGGTTCTTTCTAATCGCAATAGCTGGTTTATATCATTTCATTCCATATTATGTCTGGTGCCTGGCCATTTTTAGTTTTTGCCTTGTATCTGCTATTAATGGAAAATAGAAATATATCTCTTATTCAATCTTCGGAGCATCGTTCTTATTCCTGCATTTGTCGCATAGCTCAAACCAACTATGGAATTTTTACTACTTTTCCAGCTTCTCAAGATCTCCAAGCTTCTAGCTTTGATTTTGTGTCTTTTTTTTTTCTCTTTCTCCTTTTAAAAAGCAGATTAACATTCCTTTCAG
Organism: Anastrepha obliqua; assembly: GCF_027943255.1. NCBI lineage: Eukaryota > Metazoa > Arthropoda > Insecta > Diptera > Tephritidae > Anastrepha > Anastrepha obliqua. Next base: position 106,340,871 of record NC_072894.1, on the reverse strand, counting down.
TTCTCATTTTCTTCGGACACAGCGAGGCTCTGTGGGCAGTGACCTCTCTAAATATATGTTTCAACGGGGCATAGTTCATGACAGAAGCTGAGCAAATTTTTTCATAATTTTCATTTATTATTTTGTACCCCTTTTCATCCAGTTTCAAGTGGTACAACAATCACCAAACCGTTGGGTAATTGCATGAGGTCACTGGTCTACGAAATTGCCTACTATTTTCTCGAGCCGCTTGACTCTCCATAAAAATGCTTAAATTAGCCGATTATACGAGTACTCAGGTTATGCAATTACCCAAAAAATTACCTACTGAACAATTTTCAAAAATTAAATAAAATGTGTGAAGTAACGTTGCTAAAAAATGTACTGAAAAATTAACCAATTAAACTTTATAACCTCAAAAAGGTGTTGGTCAAAAATGTCACATATTTACATATTTGTGCGCGTGTGTGAAAGCAATTATGCTACAAAGCATTTCAAGATTTCCCTTAATTGGTTACAAATTATACCTTTGAGAAAATTTAAATCTAAAGCTTTCTTAAAATAGTCATCGCCTTTGGAAGACGTCTCAGTATTTGAACTCAAAAAAATTCTGCTTTATCAAACAGCCATTTCTAACAGTCAGTGCTTAGCTTAAATTTTATTGTTTATTTTTATTAACTGATGCACACTTTAACTAAAAACAGCAAAAAAATCGAACCCTTGCACTGAGATTTAACAAAAAGTGGCAAAGGCAAAAAAATAAATAAATAAATATTTTTTTTTTCATAATCTTTAAAATGAAATATCTCGAAAACGGCTGAGTTTTAGACATCTTATCATATCATAAAATTAATCAGAAATGACTTGAGTATTAATTATCTTGAGTATGTAGAACGCATTCCCGGTTGCCCTTATAAATGTGCGGTTCGAACCTATTTTAGCCTTTCTTACTTCTCCCTACTAATTTATAAAGGTGAAGTTTTAAGCTTTGTAATTCATTTTGAAACTAGAAGTGAACTTGCAGTCATTTATATATACATATATATAATTGGCTCGTACACTTCTTTAAGCTGTTTGACCGAGCTCCTCCTCCTATTTGTGGCGTGCGTCTTGATGTTTCTACAGTTTAAGCCAACTCCGAACGGCAGATATTTTTATGAGGAGCTTTTTCATAGCAGAAATACACTCGGAGGTTTGCTATTACCTGCCGAGGGGCGACCGCTATTAGAGAGATGTTTTTCTTAATTTTGGTGTTTCGCCGAGATTCGAACCTACGTTCTCTCTCTGAATTTCGAAAGGTAGTCACGCGCCAACCCATTCGGCTACGGCGGCCCCTTGCAATCATTTTTTTTTACTATTTCTTTACTTAAAATGTTTCTTCCTTCTATTTACGACCTACAAATGAACACTTAATATACACAAGGTGGCTCAAAATTAATCACCTTATCGGAAGATTTTTGCAATGGCGTCGTACGTCAATCATATTTGACACTTTAGTTCAGAAGCTTTAGAATACAAACATACAAGCAATGAAGCGCGTTAAGCGCAAGATATAATATAAAGATTTCCATTACTCAAAATCATTTTTTTATTTAGTAAAAAAAATATTCAAAAGTTATTAATTGAATGATCAATTTTGCGCCACCTTGCAATTACTTATAAATATACTATATGTTTAACAAATTGTCGCCTCAATTGATGCTTCTATTTAATTTCCGCTTAACAGCAAATTTAGCCACATCAAAATCATCCTCGCCATCACTTCTGCAAATACTTCTCCCACTCACCTGCGTTGACCTTCCGGCATTGAGCCAAAATTTTCAATGGCAAATCAACATTGATTTTATTTCGTGCTTTCTATTTTGGCTGCAAGCAATCAAGTAATAAAAAAATAAGAAACAAATGCGGTAATAGCTTCGGCACTAGTATTTTTATTTTAAAGAATGTAAAGTATTTAACAGCAGACGAAATTTCTTCTTTCGGGTGTGTACCTTTTTCGTCACCGGGTGTACGAATATATTTTAAATTAATTGATTTAAGTTTTATTAAATTATAGTAAAGTTATATAAAAAATTATAAACGATTTATAAAAATAATTATTTTTGAATAATGAAAAGTATAAATCGGAATTGAAAAAACCATCAAATATTAATTTTGCCCCAAAAATTTAAAAATATAATTGATGATTAAATTTGATTAAGTAAGATTAAGCAATGCGAATTTGAAATATACATTCAGACGTAGTTTTGAATTAAATTAAATTTTTTTTAAATTTAAATAAGACCCGTCTTGACGATACTTAAGTGACAGCTAAAAAGTTCATCAAATGCTGGCTCTCTCGAATATCTCACCCACCCTGAAGATGAACCAACTGGTATTTTCTTTACAATAGCAAGAGAGTTGAATGAAATACCTGTTTGCATACATGCATATGAGCAAGGTGGCACAAAATTAATCACCTTATCGGCAGATTTATAATTCTTGCAAATAGCGTTGTACATCAATCATATTTGACACTTGTGAATTAGACAGCCGTTGTAGACAAACAGCACACTAAAAATCTTTTTTATTTTATTCAATAAAACTGTTATTAAAAAAATAATTTTAAAGAAATTTATTCAAAAATAAAATTGGGCGATAATTTTGCGCCACTTTCTATTATATGCATATTTTACAGAAATTTTTCCAAAATAACTTTTGTTTTAGCAAAGACCCAAACCAAAGGGGCGCAAAATTAATCGCCCAATTTTTTTTTTGAATAAATTTCTTTAGAATGTATGGTAATTTTAAAAAAATATTCTCATTCGCTGTATGCATTTGAATATATGTAACTCGAACAGTTATGAGTATGCCACTATGAGACTTTCGGGAATTACTGAGCTTAGTCTCCGCTATTAATAAAAAAGAAAAGAAAAAAAGTTTGGGTTTCCAAAAATTATAAAAAAAAATATTTCTTAATAATTTTGAACAAAAAACAATTTTTTCCCCAAAATAAATTTTTTCTTCAAAATAAATTTTTTAAATTGCTTAATTTATCCTAAACATCTTTGAAATGCTAAAAAGAAGCGAAGGTATTTCGCTTTAAAAATTGCATTCCAAAATTTTTAAGATTGAATAAATCTTAAAATTGTAAATTCTGCGCCACTTTGTATTATATTTATATTTTACAAAAATTTTGGTAAAGTGAAATATTATATTAGAAAAGTGCACAGAGTACAAAAAACAAACAAAATGTTTCCCAATAATTTTAAACAAAAACAAATTTTTTTAAAGAGCACATTTTATGCCAAAAAATTTAAAAATGTTAAAAGAAGCGTAGGTATTTTACTGTACCAACATTGAATAAATCTCATTGGGTGGGGGTGTTTTTCAAAATTACCAAAAATATTAGTCCCCAATAATTTTGAACACAAATAAAATACATTTTTTTTTTCTTTTTTAAAGAACACATTTTACCCTAAACAATTTAAAATGTTACCACCGAAGATCTTTAAAAAGCTTTAAAAACCTCTGCACGAAAGTTTTCAACCTTGAATAAATTTCAAAATTGTAAATTATTGTTCTAAACTTGTTTCAGTTTACTTCTTATCATACTCAACTTTACAAATAAACCAATTTTCGGAAATATTTACGACAATGTCCCAAATACTTGAATCACTTGACGTGAAATCGCTCTAAGTGCTTATTTTTTCCGCAGCTATAGTTTTTTTTCTGTTTTTTTATTGCGGATGAAGAGGTTCCCAATGTAGCTGGAAGCTACCATCACAGCAGTGGTAGGTCTGGAGACTAAAAAACTCGCCCTTGTTTGGAGCCGTCACCCACCCTGGAACCGCTTTCGCATTACTTCAGAGTGGAGTGCAGATATTCCGATATAAAAACACCTGAACTCTGGGTTTGGACAATGAAAAGTTCTCAATGGTTCAAATGGCTTTTAACCAATAGCCAAATAAAATTATGTGCACTTTGCTTAGAAAAAACCTTGCTTTTGATAAAATTTATTAACTGAAGTTTTGATCCGATATCTGAATGCAATAATAACAACAAAAATACATTAAAAACGTACATTAAAGCCCTCATTTGCAAGGGTGTTTTTTGGGTGTTTTTTTTTAGAAGCGTGTAAAACGGAAATGAAAAAGGAGTTTTTACTTTTGTTTTGAGTATTTTAGTTTTTGATCAATTGCTAAAAAATAAAAATTTTTCCTTGGCCATACGAGGTTCGCTCAAAAAGTTGTCAGCCTTCAAAAAATGGTCTTCACATGGACAATGGTCGCAGATATGGCCAATTTTGATGAAATACAGATGTTTACTGATGGGTTCAAAATGGAAGACGGTAGTGCCGGGGCTGGAATTGTCAGACCACATTTCAAAAAAGCAATTGAAATATGAAAACCACTTCCATTTTCCAGGCGGCGGCCCACGCCTTAGAGCTGTGTGCCAGAGAATGTTTCCGGAGAGCCACGCGCGGTGCCAATATTAACATTCTCTCTGACAGTCAAGCAGCTCTAAAATCGTTGGATAGCTTCTCATACCAATCAAAGTTGATCTGGGAACGTTTTAAAATCCTCAACACCCTAGCGTCAAGAAACTTTGTTACCTTGATGTGGGTTCATGGACGTGCCCCTCATACGAAGGGAATGAAATTGCGGACACTTTAGCGAAAAAGGGCGCAAACACTCCCTTCATAGGTCCTGAACCTTTTTACGGGATAAATAACAGCTTCAAAAGTGCCTTTCTGCGTGAGCAGGAACAACGAGGCCTAATCGATTACTGGAGAGCCCAGTCGGGCATGCGGCAATCGAAAAGACTCATAGATGCAGAAATCATAAAGGCAGAAGCAAGCAATCCTTAACCCAAGCAGAAAGGACATAAAACTTTACACTGAACTACTAACAGGACACTGTAAACTTAATCATGATCACATGAAAAAGATAGGTGCGATAGAAAACGATTACTGTAGACTCTGCAAAGAGGCAAAATAAACAGGAGAACATATTCTATGCGACTGCCCAGCAGTGGCACGACGCAACTTAAACTACCTGGGAAATGGGGCTATAGATCCAAACCTCCTGGCAGAACAGCAGGTTTAGAATTTATTAATAGCTTAAAACTGTTCGAGTAGGCTAAATGGCTGGACAATAGATCTCTTCAGGTCGCAGTGTACAAACAGCCAATCAAGAATAATAATAATAAATAAATGAAACCAATCTCTTCCATCTTTCAGATCGCAGTGATCCTCTCAACAATAATAATAACCAATCCGACAAGAGCGCTGAAATTATTACGCTTAACGTCTTCAATGCCTTCAAGTTGTACACCAATTTTAGTTTATGATAAATTTAAAGATATAAACAATTAGGTTTTTTTTTGGCAAATCCAATTTAAATGCTTTCTTTTGTATTTTTATATCTTGAGAGCTTTGTTATACTCGTACGCGTTAATTTTAAATTTTTTGTTCTTTCAAATTTAATTTAAATATTTCATTTTGTATTTCTTCTGTTCTTTTAACTAAAAATTTATTTATACGAATTCATTTTCAGACTTAATTATTTGTTTTTGTTCTTAATTGTTGATTACTTGTACACCTAGAAACTGCCGTCTTTTGTTCATCAGCTGTAACTGCTCCCTGCTTCTACTCAAAACACAAAGCTTTTCTCTTTTGACTCATAATTAATTTTTTACAAATTTTTTTATTCTTATTCTCAAATTTCAAATTCTAATACACAATACTCGTATATCCCTGCTAATAACATTTTTTTGGATTCTCTCATTTATACTGCCACAAAACCATATGACGAACGCGCAGTTAAGTGGGTTAATGAGGTCAACGACAATGTGAGCTATGAGCAACAAACAATAGCGAAAGCCGCTGTAGCCGTAATATGGATTGTTTTTATTTTTGTATTTGAAGCAAATAAAAGCAATAAAGCAAACTTAAAACAAATTAATTTTTTTTAGACAATTAGCGAATGCTAAAAAAAATTTTAAGGTTTGCGCATACATACAGACATATTAAAAAAAAAAAAAAATTTTTTGGGGCTTAGAGCTCCAAATTCACCCCCTTTATACATATATCTACATATGTGTGTGTATAAGGTGGCGCAAAATTAATCACCTGAAGATCTAAATTTTTGCAAATGCCGTACGCCAATCATATTTCATAGCTGCAGTTTGCAGAAAAAAAAGACCGATCTGGCTGAAACTTGGTTTTTGCGTTCTTCCAAGAGATGCTAAACTAAACGCCAGTTGTGCCATTTGACTGACATTCTGACTTTGCTCGGACTTTTCAAACGTCTCTCGTAGTAACTGGTCAAAGTTGATGAGAAAAAATTGGACACATTGGGTTGGATTTGTTCCTTTTGTTCCGATTGTTATCCTTTTTGGTGTTTGCAAATTGCTGAATAGGATTTGGATTCTAAAGCGCAGTTTAATATCATTTTGTTCCATCACGAATCAGGTTTTTGTTTTTTCATATTTCATAGCTGCAGTGTACAAACAGACAAGCAATGGAGCGTAAAAGGTAAAAAATTTCAGTGAAAAAATTATTAAAAAAAAAATTGGACTACTAATTTTGTGCTACCTTGTATATTTTTTTGTGTGTTTTTCCTCAACGTTAGCACAAAAAAATTTAATGCGCGAAAAATACTTCAAAATTTCCTCGCCACTTGAAAATTTCCTTGCTATTTGAAAATTTGCCAGCAAATATCAACTATTGAAATTTTCGAATGCATTTACAAATTGTCTGCATTGTTTCGCCTTTCACCAAGGAATAATTTTAATCCGGCTTTATTAAGTTTTGTGGAAATGTTCAATTACGGATACCTGGCATGTTTACATCGTCGATTATCAACTAATGCCTTTGTATTAAATTTAATTAGCTGCCTTTTAGTTTTATCTTTTTCACATAAATTTGCCTTTTTTTTGTGTTTTCCTCGGCACGTGTCAAACCTCCTGCCGCTTTAACCATGATTTCCAATTAGTTCATATTTTTTCTTGCTAATTTTTGCTTTTATTGTGCACACATACTCGTGCATATGTACGTGTTTGCATATTAAGGTGGGCCAATTTGAGAGTAGGAAAAAATTGGCAATTAGCAATAACAGCCGTGAAAGCGCAGTCAAATTGCAATTGAATAGAATGAAAATGATTTTCGGTTATTTTACAAAACAGAATACGTAACCAGAGAGATTTGGCGGCTCCAAAAACAAGCAGGCTAAAAAGCCCATTATATTTAGTGCTCTGGAGGGAAAGAGAGAAGTAGCAGAAGGGAAAAGATGGGACAGAATAGAGACAGAGATAGAGATAGTTAGACCTGTGAGAATTTTCCAGGTTCTTTGTTAAGTCTGTAAATATACCCCAGTTTTAGAGAACGAATATTACTCATTCTTACGACATCGGAACCCAAAACTCGTAGCCGTGCTCTAGCAAAGGCAGGACACTCACAGAGAAAGTGCTCAGTGCTATCCGCCTCCTCCAAACAAGACAGGCACATTGGGTCCTCAATGATTCCAATGGTGATTATATGCTGACCCCAAGGGTTGTGTCCTCTCATAATAGCGAGTCTTTTCTTCCATGTTTCCACAGTTTCTGTTCGGACTTGTCACGAAATACTTTGCAGTTCTACAGCGTTCTAGACCGGACCATCGCTCTTTATGTGAATTGCATACATACTCGCTGATCCAATTCATGATTCCTGTAAAACTGATTCCGATTAATTGCTTTGGCCCTTGTAGGGGAACCGCTGATCCATGGTTACCCAATTCATCGGCAATTTCGTTTCCTTGAACGCCGGAGTGTCCCGGAACCCATATAAGTACAAGCCTGTTTTGTCTTGCGACATAATTAAGCTTCTTCTTACATTCTTGAACAATCTTTGAGGTTTGCTTCACGTTCTCCAGGGCCTTCAGTGCAGCCTGACCGTCACTGAAAATTCCAATCTGTTTCCCGTTCCATCTCCTCTCGATTATCCATTCGGCTACTTTCAGGATGGCAAAAACTTCCGTTTGGAAAACAGTTGCCATTTCTCCCATAGCATAGGGATACTTATTACTATCGTTTAAGTACCATCCGGCTCCAGACCCTATTTCATTCTTGGACCCATCGGTAAAGAAAATATCCATCAAACCTCATTGAATGCGTTCTGGATTGCTCCATTGCGTGATCTGAATCTGAATCTGGCATCAAATTTCCTATTCGTATCAGGTCGTCCTTAGGTGCCAAAAACAGTGGATTCTGCTCAGATGGCAACCCAAAGATTTTTCTGTGTCCCGAAACACCGCCTTCATGCCAGGATCCATATTTATGGTGTCTACACATTGCTTTTATTGCTTCCTGTTGTATCTTAAGATCCAAGGGATCAAATCAAGCATAGCATTTAGGGCATCACCAGAGGTTGTACTCATGGCACCCGTGATGCGTGAACATACACTTCTTTGCAGCCTGTATAGTTCCCGGATTGTGGACGTAACCATGATGATTGGTCTGATAAGTGCTGTGTATATCGATCAGGACCACAGCAGGTTTCAGACCCCAGGTTCATTCCATAAAATGAATAAAAAAAATATATAATATATAAAAATTTGGACACACGATTTGTTCCGATTTTTAGCCTTTTTAGTGTTTGTAAATTGACGCATAGGATTAAGCGAATAGGGTTCTAAAGTGCAGTTTAATATATTTTTTCTCTATCACGAATCGGGATTTTTTTTAAATAATAACCGGGCGACAAACAATTACACATTGCATCAGTGGCGCCTGCAAGAGGAAGCGGGCGATCGCGGTAATAGCGCAGACACATGAAATTTAGCGAAGTCCTTAACCATCTGTGCGATCCTTCTGCCAGAACAATGGGAAACACAGATGGCGCTCCAAGCAGTAAGAAGGCATTGCTCCTAAGTTAGGGACTGGTAGCGGCAGGCTAATTACCTTCTCTGTCAGAAATCAAAAACATATTAGTGAAACCAACGCAAGACCGAGGCCCAATGCTCCCAAGAGGAGTGAACAAGGAAAAAAAACCGGGCATTAACGTAATAATTGAGAATTATTTCGACAGTAAAAGTTGAATGACATGAGTTCTTGTTGTAATAAATTTATGTGCCTTTTTCGCTAACTTCCCAGTTTTTATATGAGATTAACAATTTCTGCATACAAAAATTTTAATTATGAAAATCCGCTTCCAAGGGAGTACAAATAATAAAATTATAATTTTGTCTTTAATTATTTGGAAATTTTTACTCAGCGCGCTTTGTAAGATTATTTCAGCAAAAAATCAACACCCCTACTACAGATATAATAAAAATCATTTTCCATGAATTACCTTTAGACTATTTTTAACTTTATATTGGAATTATGTATATTTTTGGCTCGCATTGAACGCTTATGGATAAACGAATCCCTTGCGATTGACGCGAAAATATGATTTTGATGACGTAGGAAAATGCCTTCAAGTAGATTGAGTAGGGACATTTTCACACCTGAGTGGAGTAGATAATGCAAACACAAACATTTATTTTTATTTTTCATTTTTTATTTTTATTTTTAGTTTTTATTTTTATATTTTATTTTTATATTTTATATTAAAGACTTGGCTTATTCATGAGCTACGAGTAGCGATGTTAAAGAAATTGAAGTTAGCACAAGCAAAAAAATTCAAAAATACGCATTTACATACTTTGTTATTGATTTTGAAAAAAATATGATAAATTTATAATTATTATTATTATTTTATAAAAAATATACTGCTATAAAAATACTTGTAAAACGCTTTTATTTATCTTCTAATCATTTGTTTCATTCAATTTTCTTTACAGTTCCGGTCGTCGGCAGTTGGGCTCTAATGCCTTAGCCAGGTGAGTAACTAAATAAAGCTACACACATACATACATACAATTAACGGCACTGGAATACGAGGATTCACACAAATATGAGGATGGACCGAAAGCGAGTCGCTTCAGGCTAGAAAAAATCACATTTTTTCACTCGATATTTTAACATTCTGTTACTACCATCAGCTGGCAGTTATTTACTTTTCTAAACACGAATCGTACAAAGAGTTGATTCTGCCTTTATTTAACAAATTATGAGATGATTTCTAAGTAAAATGAAGAAGTAGCTTTTAACGCTAATGCAACTTTTGAACACGCTGAGGGCCGTTAGATTAATTAAATTAAAATAAGAGCTGAGTTTAAGAATCTGAATTTTATTAAAAGTTGTGTTTTCTAACTCAAAAATACGAAAAAAGGGCAAACTTAAAAAATGCTTCCTCGTGAACCAGCTTAAGTTCTATTTTATTCTCGTTTAAATCATATTTTGAACGATTCAAAGGAATAAGCAAAGCTGCAAAGCATCAAACTTATAATAAAAGCTGTGAATTTTTAACTTTAGAAATTATTAAATAATAAAATGTTTAATTTTAATTTTTATTGAATTTAATTAATATTTATTTATTATTATTAATATTTACTTATTATTCTTAATATTCATTTATTATTATTAATATTTACTTATTAAAAATTAATTTACAATAAATATTTTAACAGACGAGGAACTGAGACTATCGACTGCGAAACAATTGCATTTAATTAATTATATTTTTTATTATTGAATTACATTTTTATTATTTCATTATATTTTGTTCATCTATTATCATTTTTCATGTTTGTTTTTTGCTAATTTTATATACTTTTTTAATTATTTATATTTTGTATTAATTTATTAAATTGTTATTTAATTTCTTATATATTTTTTTATTTAATTATATTTTTGTAATTTATGTATTTTTTGCTTAAAATTTTTTAAATTTATTATTATTTTTTATTTAATTATGGTTGGTTGGTTTAAGGGTGACCCCACATCGGAGTGCCACATAGACCGCAAGTTGGGTCCGTTGTGTTGCTCTAGAGCTCATTATTTTAAATGATTTTCCCACCTAATCGAGATTTTTATTGTACATTTTGGTCAAAGATATTAATTCGTTTCGAGAATTTGATGAGAGATTCGATTTTCAGGTCCGAGAGTACTGAAAGATTGTCAATTGTTGGAGAGCCTAGAAGAGCGAGTCGACTTCTGGCTAGACCGGGACAACTGCACAGCAAATGTCTGCTCGATACTTCCTCATCTTCGTCCTCGCAGTATCTGCACAGGTCGTTTTGAGGAACCCCGAGCCGACGTGCGTGAGTGCCCAAAAGGCAGTGGCCGGTGATAAGAGATATTATATGCCTTAGTTCGTGTTTCGAAAGACTTATAAGGGTGTTTGTCTGTTTCAGATTGTAGGATGGCCAGATTTGTCTGGTCGTAACGCAAGTAGTTTCCACTCGCCACCTCCGATCAGCAATGCTGTGAAATTCTCGATCAATGAGCAATTCACATGTTGAGAGCGGAATGTGGATTGTGGGTAAGTTACTAACATTTGATTGCGCAGCTCCGGCTCTTGCGAGCTCATCAGCTTTGCAGTTACCTTCGAATCCACTGTGACCCGGTATCCAGATAACTTGGACAGAATTCTGAACACTTATCTCGTTAAGAGATAAGAGACAGGATCGAACCACATCTGAGTGGGTATAAGAGGAGCTGAGTGCTCGAACGGCCGCTTGACTGTCGGTGAAAAAGCGGATATCCTCTAGTGATGTTCTATTTTCTAAGAGAGTTTTCGCAGCATACCAGATAGCGCATACTTCCGCTTGGAATACGCTACAGTAGTCGGGTAATCTAAATGATAGATTGATGTGAGGGGAATTGGAAAAGATTCCAAATCCCACTTTGCCGTCTTGTTTTGAACCATCTGTATATATAATCAGAGGGCCATCGATTTCGGTTAGATTTGTCTTCCATTCTTCCCTAGTTGGGAGTGAACAGGAGAATAGCAAGGGTGGTGATGGAAGACTTACATGATAGTCTATGTCGGAAGAGATAACTGGGTTCCTGTTCAGTATGGCCGAATGGCCAAGATACTAATTCCATTTCGATATAGCATTCATGCGTGTCGCTGCTCTCGCTGCAATCGCTTTGCCAGCCAGATCGATAGGGAACAAGTGAAGCAACGTATTTAGAGCCTTAGTAGGTGTTGTACTTTGTATTAATATTTATTTATTAAAAATTTACAAGAAATATTTTAACAGACGAGGAACTGAGACTATCGACCGCGAAACAATTGCATTTAATTAATTATATTTTTTATTATTGAATCACATTTTTATTATTTCATTATATTTTGTTCATCTATTATCATATTTCATATTTGTTTTTTTGCTAATTTCATATACTTTTTTAATTATTTATATTTTGTAGTAATTTATTAAATTGTTTTTTAATTTCTTATAATTATTTTTTATTATTTAATTATATTTTTGTAATTTATTTATTTTTTGCTTAACATTTTTTAAATTTATTATTATTTTTTATTTAATTATAGTTTTTATTATTTAATTTATTTAATTTTTTTAATAATTTAATTCAATTATATAATTAATTATATTTTGGATTAATTTATTAAATTGGTTTTTTATTTTCTATTTTTATTTTTTTTTATCACTTAGTTAAATTTTTTTAATTTATTATATATTTTTTATTTAATTATAATTTTTTATTTAACTTTATTTTTATCAATTTGCTATATTTTCTATTTATTTATTACATTTTTTTAATTTATAAAATTTTTTATTATATAGTTATATATTTCTTTATTTTATTATATCTTTATTATTTAATTACATTTTTTTATTTATTATTATACATTTTTTATTAATTTATTAATTTTTTAAATTTAGTATCAATTTATTAAATTTTTTATTACTTTATTATATTTTTTATATTTTATTTAATAATTCAATAAAATTATTTAATTAATTATAATTTGAATTAGTTTATTAAATTATTTTTGTTTTCTTAAAATTTTCATTAATTTATTATATTTTTTATTATTTAATTATATTTTTTTATAATTTCTTAAGTTTTTTAACTATATTTTTATTAATTGGTTATATTTTTTATTGCTTAATTATATTCCATTAATGCATTGAAATTTGTAATAATTAAATACATTTTTATAAATTGGTTATAAATTTTACTAATTTACTCAATTTTTTATTATTTAATTATATTTTTATGGATTCATTGTATATTTTATTATTTAATTATATTTTTCTTTAACTTTTAATATCTTTATTAATTTAATCTTTTTTGATTAAGTTATTCCATTTTTTATTATTTAATTATGTTTTTTATTAATTTGTTATAGATTTAATATTTTTTACTATGTTAGGATATTTTTATTGTTTATATTATCAATATATTATATTTTTTAATAAATTCTTGAATTTTTTTATTTTTCTATATTTGTTTATTTTTCTATATTTTTTTATTAAATTGATATATTTTTATTGCTTAAATATATTGTATTAATGTATTAAAATTTGTAGTAAGTAATTACAGTTTTATAAATTGATTATATTTTTTACCAATTTATTGTATTTTTTATTAATAAGTTATATTTTTTACCAATTCATTCTATTTTTTACTAATTAACTATATTTTTTATAATCTAATTATATTTGTTCTGGATTTTATATATTTTAATAATTATTTATATTTCTTATTCATTTTTAATATTTTTATTAATTTATTCTCTTTTTTACAATTACCAAACAATTTTTATTATTTTTTATTATTTAATTTTTTTTTATTAATTTGTTATAGAGTAATTAATTAATTATATTGTTTACTATGTTATTATATTTTTATATTCAATTTCTAACATATTTTATTTATTTGTTGAATTTGTTAATATAATTTATCAAATGTTTTATTATTTGATTCTATTTTTTATTAATTGAAAATATTTTTTGTTATTTAATTATATTTTTCACAATTTTTTTTTATTGTTTGCTAATTAATTGTATTTTTCATTACGTAAATTGCATTGCTTCTACAAAATTGCTGTACCATCAATTATTTCTCCGACGCATAGTTTGAGCGTCACTGTAGTGTGCGGCAAATTTTGTGTCTTTGCTTTCTCAACGCTCTTAGTAGCAGCGCCTTTCAAACTGTTTACGGCAACCTTTAGCATAGTCACAGTCGTCAAACTTAGTATTGAGACGCCTTGTGGAGCAATCTATTGTGAATTCCTGCTTGGTTGTTGTCTATGCTAAATTGGCTGTAATATATGCATGTGAGAAATGAAGATATGCATTAAGGGAAAGAAGGGGTTTCAGCATTGCTGGAATAGAGCAGTACTTAGCCCCGCTAAGTGGTTACGTATGTAGTTAAAAAAGGACAGTTTTACTGAGTTGTGTAGTACAGTGTATAGTAGTTGTGATAGCTGTGGAAAAGTAATTTTATTCAATGTATATTTTCTGCAAAATAAAACATTCTTATAACCTATCCGATTGCCTTCAGTCTTCAGATGTTAGCACTACAAATTGAAATTCGTAGTTTATATTTTATTTACTTTTTTTAATTAAATTAATTTAATAATAAAAAACTACACTGTTTTAACTTTTCATTAAGTTTCATAGAAACCAACACTTGAACACACATACATACATTTTTGTATTTACAATTTTTTATTATTCAGTCAACTTTACAGATCATCAAGTTTCAATTCCTCTGGACGTAGCTCCAACTGTGATACCACAGAAGACATGTATAGCGACATAAGTTTGGATAATGTGCAGGACTTGAATTATAAGGTGAGTTATGTGAAATTGATTTGCATTATAGATATGTTTGATTTAAATTTCATGGAAGAGTATGTGTATATATCTACATTTTATTGTTATAAGGTAAGGAAAATAACCGGACCCACTTTTCCCAGCTGGTTTTAAGAAAGTGTTGTTAACTTGGCTGAGGAGCAATGCTCGTAATATTAAGTTCCCTGTGTCTCAATTTGCCTAATTCCAATATTGAGTTTGATGTTACACACTGTACAATTTTTACTGGCACCTCAAAAATGACTTTGAGGCAAGATCTCAAGGCTTTGAAAAATGTAACCGCTACAAGTTTTACTCCTTTTAAGTAAAAAGCCTCGGCATCCCAAACTGTGTATGTAGTGTCGTGGACGATGGTGTGAAGAGGTAAGACCGTACGTGTCTAAGGAGCACTTACGGCATTGGTCAGCCAAAAGTATAACTCGCCATGTGCCTCAAAACTCAATTCAGCATTGTTGTACCATCACATGGAAGTACCTACCTTGAAATGAGATATCTGATCATTGGAATAGAGAGAGTTTTGGCTAGGATTTTCTTGGTTCGCAACCAGTTATATTAGTCCTTCCTTGGGGTCATTGAAACCATTCCAACCAAAGTTTCTTAAGCGATGGTGTTTGTCATATAACCGTCACAGACGACTTGCGAACCCCGCGCATTGTAGACGGCGAATATAGGAAGTAGAGTTGATTGAATAATGAGCTGCATGATTTTTCCAATGACATAGACAGAGCTTAGCGAATAAAGATTCAACAGTTCTGCTCATATGCTGAGGGGATACGAATCGTGTACGATGGCAACATCCCATGAAGCGTCGGTTGGAGTGTTTGAGAGAAATATTCTGCAGAAGATGTGGACCTTTGCACATTGGCGACGGCAAATATCGCGATGGAACAATGAGATCAAGCGGCTACGTTGGCTGGGTCATGTCGTCCGAACGGATACAAACGCTCCGACTAGGAAAGTATTCGATGCGGTACCAGCCGGTGGTAGCACAGGTAGAGGAAGACCTCCTTGTGCCTCATTTGGTATGTCCAACTGGCACCGGTTAGCAGAGAAGCGACTGGCGCGCTTTTTAGTGATCGAAGTTAATTCCAAGTCTTATTCAAAGACTTCACTTCCGCCTCCGTTAAACGGCGCCAGGTGGCTCGTGGTCTGCCGACATTTCGTACTGCCTGTTAGAAGGTATTCCATCACAGCTCCTGTTTGGCGACGTTGATGCCACTCTTCCTCAAGGTGGGGCCTATCCATTGCCATTTCCTTCTGCGGATTTCAACCGCCGCATCGGATTGATTAGCCTTCCTCTGTAATTCGGTGTCAGATATAGTTCGAGGCTAGAAAATTCACATTATGCGGCGCAAGCATCGATTAATGACCATTTGGAGACGTCTTGTGCTCATTGCGGTGATCTTTTTGACAGTCCTATAGCAGGACGGACTTGACGCATGCGTTGAAAATTCGCAGTTTGGTGTGCGAGAAGCTGCTGCTGCACGCGCCACAATCAGATTGAGGTGTTCAGGCCATAAGCTAGACTTAAGCTACGGACACTCTAGCATTCTTAACAACTTTGAGTTCATCGCCATGGTGCTGGATCATTATACACCCTCGCTAGGTTCGAGCGGAACTTTATCCATTCATATTCTTCAAGGGAAGAGTGGGTGGAGTGCAACATTTGGCGGCAGGGCATGGCAAACATGTTTATCAATGGCTCGAAGTTGGACGGAAGAGTTGGTGGGGGAGTTTTCTACGAGGAGCTCCAGATCAAGCTCAAATTTAGGCTTCAGTGGATTGGTTGCTCGCTTCGGCAACTACTGTAAAGGAAAACAGCCGAGCGGCAATTAGGGCCGTGGGCTGGTTGTTTATGCGTTCGAAATTAGTCGGGGAATGCCAGACTTTCCTCTCGATTGTATCCGAATACTTCGATATTAGGCTCTTTTGCGTTCTCGGTCACAGCGGTATAGAGGGAAACTGTCGGGCCGATGAGCTGGCTAGACAGGGACCTTTGGATACGGTTTCGTCGCAGAATGAGAGGAATGGGGTTCCCTTAAGAACCTGTGGTCTTCTACTGGAAAGATGGCCCTCGCGCCAACTCAGCGAGCGCTGGGCCAGGGCGCAAATGAGCAAATGTGCTTCTGGCCGCGGAGATTCTTCTAAGACTAACAAAGCCACAGCTATCGAATTTGGTAGCTATCCTTACACGCATCGCAACACTTATCTTACAAATCGGCATCTACAGCTTTGAAAAAGTATTTTATTTTGGAGTTAGGTATGTTGAGTGCGCGGAAAGATACATCAATTGCCATACGAGACAGAGTACAAACAGCAAATAAATCTTACTTCGCGGATACACAACTCATGAAGTCGGGGCTATTTTCTTTCCAGAAGCCCGAAGCTTCGAATATATCAAGTCGTCATAAGACCTACACCCACATACGGTTGCGAAGTCTGGGTGGTGGAATAAAATAAAGCCGATCAATTAATCTGTTTCGAAAGAAAGATTCTCAGGAAGATATATGGCTCTGTACGACTTGAAGATGATATCTACCGCATTCGTTACGATGAGTTAGGCCCGATGCGAATGTTAGCAGATATGTTGAAGCGCAAATAATTCTATGCTACGGTCACATTCTGCGAATTAGCAACGATAAAACTGTAAAAAATATCTTGGAAAATAATCACAAGGTGATAGAAGAAGAGTTTGGCGGAGAAAAAGGTGGAGAGATTACATAGAAGAAGACATTCGAACTACGGGCATATCTGAGGTCAAAAGTTCGAGAGACGTGGAAGCAAATTGTAAAAGAAGCAAAATAGTTCATCCCGAACTGTGACGCTACATCATCATAGCGATGATATACTAAGGAAATTAATATCAGGTCAGTCCATAAGTGCGTTTTTTACCGATAATTTCGCTTTTGTACGATTTTTGCATACAAAAAATTGTTCGCGGAATATAACGAAACTATTTATATTTTCTTTGATATATTGTGCATTCAACAAGTGATTTTAATCCTGGTGTTGTTAAAAAATAAAATGGAATCTTCGAATAAGAGGCCTATTTTGTATTTTTTTTATAAAAGTGGTAAAAATGCAACAACTGCTGCTGCAGAAATAAACACTGTTCACGGAGAGGATACCGTGAGTGTAAGGACTGTGCAAAAGTGGTTTTCAAATTCCGAAGTGGTAACTGCGACGTGGAGGATGCCCCGCGCGCTGGTCGTCCTGAAGTCTTTAACTCCGACGCTTTGCTCGAACTCCTGGAAGCTGAGCCAAATTTGATAGTCGATATGATAGCTCAGAGGTTAAATTTATCGCATGGAACAGTTCAAAGGCACCTGGTTCAGTTGGGAAAGGTTTCAAAGCTGGGAAATGGGTTCCGCATAGACTTTCCATCGCCAACCTTCAGCAGAGAGTGCTTGTGTGTTCTCAGCTGCTGCAACGGCTTGAAAATGAAAGTTTTTTGAACCGTATCGTTACTGGTGATGAAAAATGGGTCCTTTACAATAATCCTGTTTGCAAACGCCAATGGTTAGATAAAGATGAAACACCAGAACCGACCCCTAGAGAGGGCCTTCACCCCAAGAAGATTCTCCTGTCTATTTGTTGGGATATGGCCGGTATTGTTTATTATGAACTTCTGGAACCAAGCCAGATGATAACTGCTGATTATTATTCCCAACAGCTATCAAACCTGAATGAGCCACTTAAAAAAAATCTACCGTCTTTAGTGAACAGACGCAAAGTTTTGTTTCACCACGACAACGCAAGACCTCATACCGCAAGGCAAACATTAGGCAAGCTGAACGAGCTCGAATGGGAGCTAATGCCGCATCCACCATACTCTCCGGATATTGCACCTTGTGATTATCACCTTTTCCGTGGACTTCAATCGCATATGAGTAACAAGAACTACTCCTCAAAAGAAGCTATAAAACGGGATAACGAAGCGTATTTTGGGTCCAAGGACAACAAATTTTTTGAGCAAGGAATTTGCCTAAACGTTGAGAAGACATTGTAAATAATGAAGGAAAATATATTATTGACTAATATGTAATTTAAACATCTTTTTTATCGATTTTAAAACCACCTTTAAAAAACGCACGAACTTATGGACTGACTTGATACATCCTTAACCTTTTCGCACTGCTTTCAATCATGCAGTGCACACCAATAACTTTTACGTTGTGAATATGTCAACAACCTTTCAACAAGACGCCCTTTCACTCGCCCTGACACTCACGAGTTAATGACGCTAAAAGCTTTCGCATGTCTGTCTCATTAAATTATGAATTCCTAAAAATTATACAATCTTCAATCATGCACAAAATAGACAAAAATAGAGTGCAAAACGCAAAAATAACAACAAAAAAAAAACCTATGAATAATAGTCAAAGCCGCTGCGGCACGACTTTTAGCGCTTTTTCCATTTCCATTTCACCTTCATGTGGCCAAATGATTGCGCGCAGGAATGAGCTATAGCCGAGCAACATGGCAGGCGAGCGGCCCATTGCAATGACCTTGAGGCAGCATGAAGTGCAATTGCCAGCGCTTCCAATTACCCACCATTTCTGGCACTTAACTTTGGCGCATGCTTTTTTTTTGTTTTTTTTTTTTCTGGTTTCTTTACTTTCCTCTTGATTTTTATTGTCGTTTATGTTTATTGCTTTGAATGGCGAACTTTCAGCCACAAAAGTCTAATGCGCATGCGCGCAGGTGAAATTGCCAATTTATCTGTATCTGTATGCGTGTGTGTATGTATGAAAGTGCAATCAACGCCACTACCAATACACATACAAAGTATGCATGTGGTTAGTTGTTGTTAGAGGTCCAGTTGTTACTAGCGAAATCTCGCTCTACGCGCCAACTTTATTTCTGATCATTTGGTTCATCGATCAGTTGATCGATCGATTTATGCAATTCGTTGTGCTGGTATTTATTGCACTCGTACATAGTTTCCCTTTTCATGCGCCGGCGCTGAACATTGATCATTAAGCAACGTAACGTATTTTGTATTTTCTATTTTTCTTTTGCTCTTATTTTTGTTGAGGGAAATTTTTCGAATAATTTCTATTGCTTGCAGTGTTTTCGTGGTTTTTCTTAATGCTGCTGCTGCTGTTGCTGTTGTTGTTGCCGCCGGTATCTTGCATTTCCGAACGTGGGAATTCGCCGCCGAATGTAATATCGAAGTGTAGAATAGAGAAGTGGAGGACAAAAATGAAACAGCAGCAGCAGCAGAAGCAGCAGAAAAATGTATGAATATCAGTCACGAGCCTCCGAAGCTATTCGAGCACTCACTGGGAATGAGGAAAAGCGAAGAGCGCGTACGACTTACACACAAAGTTTTAATTAATTTCTATTTGAGTCATAAAAAGCTTAACAATAATTTAGTACCTTTCTATGTAGACGCGTATGAGGAGATTTTGTATCTTAACTTGTTTTTGAATTATTAAAATAAAAAATTTAAGAAGAGCAGGCGACCTTATTAAAAAATATGTATAGATTAAAGTAGTATTAAAGGCTGCTACAACAACAACAACGGACGGAACGGTCACCATATTCGAATATACAAGGTGGTGCAAAATTAATCACCCAACCTGAAAATTTATATTTTTTTTCAAATATTTGACAAAAAATATTGAAGAAGAGCAGGCAACCTTGCTAGAAAATATGTATGAATCAAAGTAGTATTAAAAACTGCCACAATAAGAACACCGGACACCATGGCCACAACATTCGAAAGTACAAGGTGGCGCAAAATTAATCACCCCATCGGAAGACTTATATTTTTTTCTCAAATATTTCACACTTGTGAACTAGGAAAGAACCGCGTAGAGGCCGAAATAAAGATTCCCATCACTTAAAATTTGTTTTTTTATTTAGTTAAAAAAATTATTCGAAAACAAAATTGGATGATGAATTTTGCGCCACCTACAATATAAACGCTCGTGAACAATAAAATAATGCGTGCGGTGTTTTGACCAGTTTTGGCTATTTTACTTTTATTTATTTCGTACCTTTTAATTTTTTGTAAACGTTTAACTCATTTCACAACAAAAATCATATAAATCGTGTTTTCAAAATTTGTGCAAAAATTATAAAAATTCTGCCAGTTTTCAACAAAGTTTCACATTTTTTAATAAAATCTTTTAGAATAATTTTTGGTACGCAGTTTTATAGTCCAATGAATTTTGTAAATTGTCACCAAAATTTCAAATTTTTTAATCAGATTTTTAAGAATAATTTTTAGTACGCAGTGTTATACCCCATTTAATTCTGCAAATTATAAGTGGCCTCAAAATATAGTTGATTTTTTTTAATGTTTTTATCGGGCGGCTTCAGTCATTTTATCTCATATAAAAAAATTGACGAACGTACTTTGTACGAAAAAAAATGTGTGACCGTGTCTTAATGTTTTTCCACAATATGAGGAACCTACAGTTTTATGCCGTCTCCGATCGTTTTTTTAAGAGTCGTTTATTTATGGCATGGCAGAAATACAAGCAGAGGTTTGTCGCCCACTAATAAAAAATCCTACAAAGAATGTAAGAAAAAGAATAAAATAGCATAAAACGTTCAATGTGTCCTACTTCCATTTGCATGCAGGCATGGCATCTTACTTATCAACACCCTGTGTTTCTCAATAAAGTAAAATTTTGCAAAAACATTTCAAAATTAAAACTGTCAAAAATACTTTTCATTCTATACCCTTATTGAGTCATTTTATTTACTTTTTAAATAAATTCAAAAATATGGCAGCCTTATATGCTTTATCTCAGTGGTAACATCTAATCAGCTATACTCTTTTACCACCTTAAATATGCCATCTTCACTCACAAATATTTTTAAATAACTAATTTCATATGCATTTTTTATAGAATGTTGTGCGGCAACCCTGCTGAAAAATAGCTTCAAACTAAAACAGTCGAAAATGCTTTTCATTCGATACCCATATTGCCATATTTTATTTACTTTACCTAAAAGTGAAAAACAAGGTTGCCATCTTATTCGATTATCCTCAAGAGTAATATCTAACTAGATTAGCGCTTTTAAAATCTTTCATTTTTTTATACATATACACATACTATTATATTGTAATTTCGATTATACAAAAAAAATATTTGAAACTATGTGGTAACCCTATTAAAAATATTTTCAAACTGAAGCTATCAAAAAGAATTTTAATTTGATACTCATATTCTGATATTTCAACTACCATTTGAAAAATTTAAAAAGGTGGCAACCTTATTCGAACGATTTCGGGTATAAGAAATAACCTGAAAAGGCTGTTTTAACTTCTTTCGTCTGTTACCTTCACTTACATATATTTTTAAACAATTAATTTAAATTTATTCTTTTATTTATTTTTTTTTTATTTTTTAAATTTTAAACATTAAATGTAAATGGTGGTAACCCTGCTAGAAAATATTTTCAAATTAAGACTTTGAAAAATAGTTTTAATTTGATACCAATATTGCGTGATTTTAGTTATTTTTTCAGTAATTGAAAAAAGGTGGCATCCTTATACGACTAATATTGTAAATAATACCTAATTAGACATACTTTTCCAACATCTTTCATATGTCACCTACATATATGATTTTAAATAAATAATTATTCAAAGAATGTATTAAAAATTAATTGGCAGCCCTACACAAAAATATTTTTCATACTCATGCGAATATTTGCAAATATAAAATCAATTTATGTACATATGAATATAATTTTAAGTAATTGATAAGTAAAATATTTATTGAAAATTAGTTGCCAACCCTACACAAAAATATATGTAAAATATTTTTGATACGCATGCGAATATTTGTAGAAATAAAATTAATTTATGTACATATACGATTTTAAATAATTGATAAGAAAAATATTTATTGAAAATTAGTTGGTAAACCTACACAAAAATGTTTGCGAATCAAATCTATCAAAAATATTTAAATATATTTAAATAGGCTTAGATAGTAAAATTTTATATAAACGCAAAATGCGATCCAACCTTTGCAGCCGTTTCCATTTTTCGCTCTCCACGGAGTAAAGAGACACACTTAGACCAAGCGCGCTCCAATTTATTCTTCTTCTTCTTCTTGATTGTTGCGATAACTGCTTAAGCGATTTCGCCGAGCGCGCCAGTCATTCCTTTCTCGTATTAGCCGGCGCCTCTTGGATACACCAAGTGAAGCCAAGCGCTTCTCCACCTGATTTTTTAAACCCAAAGGTGGCATTCCTCTTCCTTTGCTACGACCAGCAGATATCGCATTGAATACTTTCTGAACTAGAGCATTTATATCCAATCATACGGACTGAATCTAAATTGATTCTAATTAGTCTTTGGATGGTGAATTTTCATAAAACTCAATTGAAATTCACCTTCAATTTATAGCTAGGAGGAGACATTAATTAAGCCTCATTTTATCTCTAATTTTTTTATTCAAATTTTCCTATTGCAGTACCGAGGCAACGGCCATTCGAAGCAGCTTTACAATTAATGGAATTGTTCGCAAATTTTCATCTCTTCTTCTCGTTCATCAATCGGTTATTTATTTATTACGATTGTCATTGTGGCACCATTGAAAAGCTAGCCAGTCGATCATTGCCAAAGCTCTTTAGCAAAAGTAAAAAAAAAAAAAAGAAAATATTGAACTGTGTAAATGAGTCAAAGAGGATTGTGTACAAGTACTTATTTCGATTGAATCATTGAGTAATAACTTTCAGCGATTTAACTAACAAAGCGTGCAAATTTGCAATTATTGCCGCATAACCATTTGGACCTTCTGCTTTGCTACAAACTTACAGACGTTTTGTGAGTAAATCTTGAAAATCAGCGTGAAGTGATTTTATATTTATTTATCTGTTCGCTAAAAAGCGTAAAAACACAGTTATTTAATTGTATGAATTTGCACGGCAAGGTAATTTTTTTGCTCTGTCTGCTCGCTTTTGCGTTGCGGTTGTTGTGAGGCTGATTTTTTAGGTTAGTGGGCTGATTTTGTAATACTAATTGCGGACAATTTTTTTATTTATTTTTTTTTTTAAATTGTTGAAAGATCAAATATTTGTTCAAATCAAGTAGATGCCGTGTTGAAGGAGGGCTGCATGCACTAAATATAATTACTGACCCTACTGGGCATAACATGGTAGACGTGCAGCCTTTTTTATAAAACAATAACAAAATGTTAAAATTGTAGCAGTTACTCCTTTTCATCTTCTTTATCAGCCAAACGGTTTTATTCTTCTGAAAAACTGCATATGTGCCGACAAGAAAAGTAATGAAAAAACGTAAATGAAAGAAAGTAATAACTTCACAAGGTGGTACTTTTTTGTGTTGTTGATAAAAAGGAATTAGATTTCACATTGTTCGTCAGCCATTCTTACGAAAATAAATATGAAATGGAATAATTTATACTACAAATTCGATAAACTTTCTTGTGCTTAAATAAAAAAAAAAAAAAAACTTTTAACAATTTTGAATAATCAACACTAAATGAACTTCCTTCCTGGCAATTGTCGTCAATTTCGCAACACTGCGGCTTGCCAGCCACAAACGCACGTCATCGCACTTCCTTTCAATTGACGCTACAAAATGCAGCCCCACTCATAAAATTATGCAACTTCAACATTGCCACCTTCTCCATTGCATACTAAACAGCTTTATTAAGCAGCGCAATTGGCAACGCCACACATATGCACACATACATACATACGTGCACAAATGCCAGGCTGCTGTTCCATTGAACAGCTGGCAAATTACTCGTACTCCTCAACGCTTTGGTATAAAATAACTCAAAGTTTATGCAGCAGCAGCGGCACACGCACCCGTTGGCAGAGTTACAAGGCAGCCGAGAGCCAGACTTTCGGTATCAGCGAGGTGATGTGGCTGCACTTATACGCCCGTATTGCGCCGCTTACGCACACACTTCACTTCGCACCATTTGCATGTTTGGCACGTGTTGTAGTGAAGAAAAGCAAAAAGGAAAAACTTCTCTACTTATTCATAAACAATCGCTTAAAGTTGAATGCTCGCTCTCCGGCGTTTATTTCTTAGTCGTTGGTATATTTTGATTTCGAATTCTTGTTTTTGTTTTTTACACCAAGCCATTTCATTCTTCAATTTTTCACATTTAATTTAAAATTCTTTTTATGCCTTTTTGCTGCTCGCATGCAAGTGCACACACACACATACACATGTAAGTACATAATTAAAATGCCATCAAATGCTTCTTAGCATTTCCCTTTTCTGACAGAGTAATGAAATTAAAAAAAGAAGTACTTTTGCTTATGTTTTTCACTTGCAGTCTCACAGCAGGATGCCAAGTAAAATTTGTACTTACACACAAACATACGCATGCACGTAAATCGCACTCGTGTGAGTGCGAGTGTAGTTTGTGTGAAAAGTTTACGTTGTTTACTTGAGCGGAAGCGCATAAGTTTGAAGTTGATTGCTTATTTTTCATACCTACGATCCATATGCAACAACTTAATATGCTGAACCATAGGCACTTTACCGTTATTTCATGATCATTAATTAGTCATTTGAGTACCTGTGGATGGAATATTCTATTAGTCGCAATTCTGTAAAGGCGTAAAATGAATAATCAAATAATATGGAAAAATTGTTTTAAATTTTCTACACTAAACTAGCGTAAAGTTTAAATTTTAAGTTGAATACTGGGTGTGCTGGCCACCGTAGCAGCATGGGTAGGTGCGTGACTACCATTCGGAAGGAGTGGATCAGGATCGAATTAGTGGGTATGCAACACCAAATTATAGAACAATTTTTTTTCTAATGGCGCTCGCCCCTCGGTAGGCAGTGACAAACTTCTGAGTGTATTTTTGCTATAAAAAACATCAAGACGCACGCCGCAAATAAATGGAGGAGCTCGGCCAAACTCCCAAAAAAAGAACGTAAGCGCCAACTATATACTATATATAAATATATATATACAAGGTGAAGCCTAAAATAAACAAGACTAAGCTAATATAGACACGACAGTAGCTTTGTTATGATAACTTCGAGTTTATTTATTCAAAATAGTCCCCTCCTTTGGCCTCGATACACTGTTTTGCGCGATCTAAAAGCTTTTTGAAAGAATGTTTCAAGTCATTGACCGCAGTGTCCTTCAGGTTGTCGGTACAAGCCATTTGGATGGCCTCTACGGACGCAAAACGTTTTCCTTCCATGGCCAAATGCAATTTTCCGAATAGGCAGAAGTCACTGGGAGCCACATCCGGCGAATAAGGTGAGTGATTTACGCTTAAAATGCGATTTCTAGTCAAAAAATCAGTCACAAGAGTGCATCGATGAGATGGGGCATTTTCATGCAATAAGCGCCAAGCAAATTCGACGAATGCGATGCAAAAAACGCTTCAAAACACCAATTGACGGTTTGGCCCGTTGGCATGAACTCGTTGTGAACAATTCCCTTGCAATTGTAAAGACAAATGAGCATCGACTTGATTTTTGACTTCTCCAAACGCGATGTTTTGTGTGGTGGCTTGTCTGGGTCTTTCCATTCGACACTTTGACGCTTAGTTTCAGGTTCATGTTGGAAACACCACGTTTCATCACCAGTTACAATGTTGTAAAGGAAGTTCTCACCTTTTCTCGCCTTTTTAATGAGGTAGGCGTGCACAGACCTTTCGTAAGCCCAAATGCGATAAATCGATGTTTTGAAGATATTAACTCCGATTCCATGAATTTCAACGATAATTTTGGTTCATTTTTTGATAAATTTACGGATAATTTCGATGGAGTTTTCGTTGATTATTTATTTTGGGCGATCCGTATGGTCATTCTCATTTATGTTCTTACGACCATTTCTGAAACGTGTAAACCACTCTGCCACGAGATAGACAATCATCGCCATAAACCTTTTCCACTAATTCAAATGTTTCGGCAAACGTTTTACTGATTTTAGAACAAAATTTGATATTACCTCTTTGTTCGAAACTCATTTTTGCACCGATGACACAAACATACTGACATTTTAGACGCAATAACTTCGCTTTCACTGAACCGAATGTCGCCAAGCTTTCACTGGAAGTCAGCTAGGGAATTAACTTCCAACGCACTGACTCATTAAAAGGATGGCGCCATCAAAAACATTTTTATGACACCATTCTTGTTTATTTTGGACTTCACCTTGCATATTGGGTATTCTATAAAGGTCGCTAACAAATTATTGATATATGGCTTTAAAATACGAAAATCTCTTTTAAAATATATCGCATTTGGTCAACACTCAAACGCATTTAAAACCGAAATTTTGTAGAGGAAATAAAAATAAGGAATTAAAATTTTACTTGCTTCTGTTCCACCTTTGCATCTTGACTTACTTCTTTACAATAAACAAAAGGGATGAATGCGTCACAGACTGGCAAGAAAAATAGTGATGCTATAGGGATAACTAAAAAGATAACAGTCAAATAGGTTACTTGTTTTCACGCTGAAAACTTCGATGTAATTATAAACCAATCGATTCCTGTCCTTCTCCCGTCCAACGTGCGTGAGGGGGCATTCCGCGAATAATTTTTTTTGATCGCTGCACGAAGATGGACATGAGTTTCTTAAATATCGAGATCTAAAACTGTTCAGCTACAGAAAGAAATTATCACTCGAATAAAAAGTTAAAGACACGCCGTCCTCAATCATCATTCTTTGAGAGAGGATAGTCTCGTTTTCTTGATGCTGAATAGCGGGTCCCCTATATCAAAAGTGCTGGAATGCGAGCTAAAATCTTTGCGCAGGGATCGAAGGGGTTTATGTACAAGACAAACCTTGCATGTATGACACATATTGTTATGTTTTGACCATTTTTTCTTGTTCAAATTAATTTTAATTATTTTTCTATAATATAACCCACATAAATCCAAGTTTCATAATTTATGAAAAATTTTTAAATATTCATCTAATTTCCATCTAAAGCTCACAGTTCTTATACGAAATTTTTGAGTATGCAGTTTTAAAGTGCGACATTTTTTATATGGAGAAAATGCGTAAACTCATCAGGAGAAACGTTTTTAAAAAACCAACGTGAATTGTGAGCCACTTCAAAGTTCCATTATACTAAAATTTAAGGGTTATAAAACTGCGTATTTGCATACCTCTTCCCACCTCTCGACCAATTTGTTGATGCCGGAAAATATGATAATCGTACAGTGCAAGGCCCGAAAAATACGGCGGATGCTGAAGGACCTCCCACTCGAGCTCTTGAAGTGCGGCTTTGACGACTTGTACAATATGAGACCTGGCGTTGTCGTGACCAAGTCGATCAGGTCTTTTCAGTCGAATAGTGTCATTCATGCAGTGTAGCTGGGCAATGTAGAGCTCTTTGTCGACCGTGGCATTCTTTTCGAGCATTTCCCAGTGCACCATGCCCGCTGTCGGTTGAAGATCCGACTTGACTCTCGGCTTCGGCGTACCTTCTAATCCACCTACTCCTTTCTTTGCTGTTGATGCTATTGATGTATGGGCACCATTTCTCATCTCACATGGCGATTCGGTACAAAAAGCGTTGCTTATGATGGCGTGTTGCTTGATGCCGGGCGAGATGCTGAGATGCAATTTGAAAATGACTTTCTTCGTTTTTTTTTCGTTGAACTCGTGAGGCACACAGACTCCCAATTTTTCGGTAAGTCCCATTGAATAAAGGTGATCGTTTTATGATCGCAGTTCATTTTTTTCGCCAATTCACAACTGGTTTGGCGATCGTTCTCCTTCAAAAGTGATTTGAGACGTTCTTTATCGAATTCAGAAGGCCTTCCGCCTTCCGCTGCGGGACGTGTCATCGACGTCAAAGTCGCCATTTTTGAACTTTGCAAACAATTTCCGTGCTGTAGACTCACCTATGATACCTCCCATACACGTCGCAAATGTCCCGGGTGCTTCGGCAACTTTTTGACCGCGATGAAAAGCAAAGAAGAGCAGGTGTCGAAAATGTTGATGTGTGCCTCTCCTAGGCGTCACTATTGAAATACCCTTTAGCTGCCTTTATCGCTTACCTCTAATTCCATAAGCCAATAATAAAGTCAGTTTTTTTTAAATGCCTATTGTAAACTAAATACTACAGAATCAGTTATAGAACTCGCTTATCGCTTGAGATGATAACCCGTCCCTATCAGGTTGATTAATTTGCTGTAAATATTTAAAACTATTACAAAGAGAAATAAAACCTTTGTAGGTGTTGTTCTGCAAAAATGTGTCGCAGAAAATTGTTTTTTGTCAGCAAAGTATGAGAGTGGCTGACGTAAGCTAAAAAAAAATCTAAAACATTACGCAATCGATAGAAGATTTATGTCAATTCCCACCATCAACGCAAATAAAAGGAAAATAAGCAACAACAAAGATTCACATAAATTATTATTATAATAGTAACAACGAGATTTGCAAAGCAATACCGCCCTCAGTCTATCGCGCACTCGTTCCCGACTTTTGAAGGGACATGAATTTGTATGTGTGTATTAGGGATGTTCTTGATTTTTGGCATGCTTTTTTTTCAACATCAAAAATTTTATTATATAATACAATTTTGTATCGATACCACCTTAGGTGTCTCCTTACTAGTTCTTTTGCGCTGGTAGAAGATTCATATTAAGAATAATCTAAACTGAGCTCTACCAGAACGCTTTCTAGACCCCAAATTAAGCCATGATATGTATGTCGTTTATGTATTACTTCGAAAAAACTGTTAAATTGTATGTGTGTTTGTTTTTATTCATAATAGGAAACCCAAGACAGCCCTCCGTACGTCCAACCGCCACAAGATTCGTAGTCTACCTGGCGTACTTTTTGTGCTGGGGCAAGAGTTTGTTAAGCCGGGAATCTAAAATTACTCAATTATAGAAAAAACTTATTATCTAAATAAAAATTTAAAGGTATATCCTCGTCAATCATTCATTAAGAGTGGAGAGCATCGTTTTTTTAACAACGCAAAGTGAGTCCGATATATAAAAAGTCCTGGAATAAGAGTTAAATTTTTGGTAGGCACAAAGTGGTTCAAAATGTCGTAATCTGTTTTACGTGGTTTTAAAAAAAGAGGCCAGAAGTGCATTGATACTCGAGAGAAAAAATTAAGGTTAGCTTGCGCCAGTAGACGCGTGAGTAGTTAGGCTAATGAATAATATTTTCATGGCAGAGAATCTAATGAGCTTTAGACGACGATTGTATGACGGAAAATCATATAGCGAGTCTCAAGATGAGTAGTTGAAAATTATGTAATTTGATGAAATTATATTCGTATTACACAAATTGTAGAAAAATGTACACAGAAAATATTATGGGCCGAATTGATGCGTGATTCGCATTCGAGAGTGCGTAGGTTCGCATCTTCCCTCATGAAACAGCAAAATGATAGAAAAATATTTTCTAATAGCGGTTGCCCTTCGGCAGGCAATGGCAAACCTCCGGTGTATTTCTGCTATGAAAAAGCTCCTCATAAAAAACCATTTGCCGTCCGTAGTCGGCTTAAAATTGTAGATTCCTCCATTTGTGGAACAGCATTAAGACGCACGCCCCAAATAGGAGGAGGAGCTCGGCCAAATAACTAATAGAAGTGTATGCGCCAATTATTTATTTGATATTATCAGAAAAGCGAGCTTATGTTAGTTCTGAAAAAAGGAAGTTTAGCCCTCCATTTGAACGCAGCGATGGTTAAACAGAGAGGTGAGTTTAATCACAATTGCAACGAGCAAAAATGTCTCTAAATCAGACACTGTTCCATGCAATAAAGAGATTCCGTACATCAGCTATAGCAAAAAAATTTCCATTGGAGCGCGAGCTGGAATCTTGTTTCAGCATCTCTCTCTTCTCCTATTAGTATGAGACTTTTGCTTTTGTTCGGGCCGCGAACTATGTAATTTACATATACTTACATAAGGCAGAAAAGCTAGTGGTGTGTATGCTTCAAAATCGTCTGGGTTTTGGATAGAGAAGCATTAGCTATAAATGTCTGGTCGAAGATTTCTACTTCGTACTACTGGAAGACACTTATTTTCTAATTATTTATACTTTTTAGTCAGTCGAGGCCAGTATAGGGTTCTTATACGTAGGAAAGACAATAAAACACTGACTTTCTCTAAAGGAATTTATCAGAGAGTAGGCCGTCCAACCTCAATCAAATCAATGAACCAAACAAGTAAAAACCCAAATTTGCAATTCGATACAAATAAGGATACCCCTAATAAATATATGCATATGTAGATACTTACTGCCAGTAACGCCAACACTGGCTGTGCAACATTTAATAACCAGCAACATCAATACAAATGTTGACAAAATAGTACATTTTCTTTGTTGTTATTGCTAGCAACAATGTAGCAAAAGGTATTCTCTTTATATCAGTGGGTAGCAATTTGCGTTCGCGAGGTTGTTTTGCTTTTTTTGTTTTTGTCTCATTCTTTTGCGATTTTTCTACGCCTGTATTAATTTTTTTTTTTTAGTTGAAAAGAAGCACTGTTTTTACCCAATAATTCAGACACACACTGCTAGTCTACATCTGCGCATTTCAACAATTTTTTCTTGCTACTAGCAATTTGCCTACAATCAGCTGGGTTTTCGTATGACGACAGCAACGCCGCTGGTAACGAAAACAAACTACTCTACTGATTTTGTTTTGTGCGGCATTTTGCCGTTTGTAGTGCTGCTACTCTCTGGCGGCTCACTTTTTGTGCAGCTTGGTTTTTTTTTTTTAACAAATTTTTTCTCTGATTTTTACTTCTCTACTTACATATATTTTCTTGCAGCATGTCGACGTTTTGCATAATTTGTTTGCAGGCGTTGCTTGTTGCTCCCTTTTGTTTTGCCAAATCGGGCACATTCTCAGCAAAAACAAGAAATCAAAGAAAAAATGCAATAAAAAACAAACAAAAAAATAAAGGTAAATGAAAATTTAATGAAAAATGCAAGAATGGAGGACGCAATTTGCGCAAATTGCTTAGTTGTTTTGCTTTGTATAGACTAGATGTGGCGTGGATGTGTGTGTGTGTGGGTGCCAAATAGTCGGCGAGCAAGTGAAGGTGGGTGGATAAGTAGTTGGCAACGCTGTCGTTGTGCAGGCGTTGCTTGTTTGCGCGACAAATTCATTTGATAAATGCGTTTGTCATGTAATATTTAATTTTTATGAATTTACAATGCAGTTTAGTTAACTTTTAAATTAGCAGTTAATTTCGCAAGGACCGTTAGAGATGTTGTATGTTTTAGGTAGCCTTGTTTTGGGTAAATGAAATATTTAAGGGGTTACAAACGTCCAGCAGCGCCAAAAATGTGCTAAAAGAAAAACTGTTTTTAGAAGGGGTAACAATAGAATTAAATGTAGAAAAATTGTATGCATTGTTTATTAGTATTTCAACTTTTATAAAAAAATGTATTTTAAACTTTATAAAAAATTAACATTTATAACAAAAATTTATTTTAAATTTTATAACAAAAATTTATTTAAATTTTCTGTACAAATGAAAAAAAGTTGCTCCACGATCTGCATCGTTTCTCCTTGAAATTTTGATGGATCTGTAAAAAGTAAAGAAATTCTTGTAAAATAAAGTTTTAGTTATAGTCTGTCGAGCAGGATTTTTGAATTTCGAATTTTGCAATTTACGGCATTTAAAAAAAAAGCATGCGCTTTACGTCATAAATGTCACACTTTAATTGTGTTTATACACTTTTTTAATAAAAATATCAAAAATCAAATCTATACAGAAAATACTTCGAATATTAAAAAGAAACTCATCAAAGAATATTTAAAGCTGTATGAGTTATCATGCAGACCGTGCCGGAAAAAGTAGTTTCGAGAAAAACGAATTTAAAGTTTGAGGAACGGGAGCGTGCGGACCGCTCTCTGCCTAGTTAAGGGGACAGATATCTGTAAACGGCCATATTTTCCATGATTTTCATTAAAACTATTTAAAATGAAGAAGTCAATATATTTTTTTCAAAATTGGCATACAGTTTATTTATACATTAAGATAATATTAATTTTTATTTTTTATTTTAATAATTTAAAATGGCGGATGTACACTCAATTCTTCCAGGAAGGTCGCAGCGGGGCTTCTCAATCGGCGGGCATTGTAGCATCGGCGTCAGTGACCTGAATACAAAAAACCAAAAATTTGTTTGTAATGTCATAATTTCTATATAATTTAAACAAAAATGGGGGAAAAAATCCCGGAATAAAATGCTTAAAAAAAAGATGTGTGCAAAATTTCAGGGAGATCGGCCAATCACTTTTCGAGTTATCGTGTACGCCAATTCGAAAAATATAGTTTTGAGAAAAACGAGTCTAAAGTTTGAATACATGAAACCTATACCTCTCCCAGCGCTCGAAGGCAAAGAATAGAGTCGTCACGGTTGACGATCTATAATATAAGAAATATTTAAATTTACGCTCTAAATTTTTTTTGACATATTCTTAAAGGATTATATTAACATTTTATGAAAAAAAATGTTTTTTCGAAATTTTGCAGGTATCTGTCCCCTTAATGGGCTGTAGAAGCTATAACATTGGGAATTTCCGCATGGAAACTTCTTTTTTTTTAATTCTGGGCGTATGTAACCCCTTAACGGGCACAATGTGAAGTGGTATTTGTTTTTTTTAATTTTTTTTCTAAATACTTACGGAAATTAAAAGAAAATTGCCTTTCTTTTATGCGAGGAGTTATTTATTTTATAAAAATAATTTCTTTTAGAATTTTGATTTATTTCATTTTATTTATTTTTTCGTATTTTGATTTCGTAAGCTCAAGGCAGGTTTATTTAATAAAACAAAAAATTCTACTTGAATGAAATTCAAGTATAATTAAGGTGGATGCAGTTATTTATTGGTCTTTCGATTTGACCTCAATTAGATGACATCTTCTGTTCCACAAATGGAGCGACCTGCAGTTTCAAGCCAACTCCGCACGACAGAAATTTTTTTTATGAGGAACTTTTTTCATGGCAGAAATACACTCGGAGGTTTTATGAAGAAATGGCTCAGTTGACTTCTTTTTTTTGTCAAAGCTTGGAGAAATGTTTTATGCTTAGGAAAAAGTTGCAAACTGATTTTCTTTACGTAAAGTTATAAGTTTGTACAACTTTATTTTTAGAGTTTAGTAAAAAAAAAATTATCATTCGGCTACGGCTACGGCTATCTATAGATATATACAATATATGTATATTAAATACTTATATATATATGAATTCAATTATATTTTAACTTGTCTTCCTCAAAATTTTCATATACTTTCAGTTGCAAGGCTACAGAGCAAACTTAATTCCATCATTTTCACCTTCACCCACAGCCAATTAAGTGCGGTGACCTATTTTTCACAAAGTGTCATGGTGCAATGTAATTGGTGCACTCATATATTTATTTTTTAAACCTATCAACGACTTATCATAAATTCTAAATTAATACCAATGTTGTTTACTTCTTTCGTTTTTTCTATTTTGTTACATTTTGTTTAAATTTTCGTGTTTATCTTTTGAGCTTTTTCAGTTTAGTTTCTTGTCTTGTTGTTGTTAGTTAGCTGCTAAATTCACTCATCAAATCAATTTGTTAGTTACCTCCGTCAGTCGAAAAAGTTTCACTTCGTTGCTTCCACTGTTAACTTTCTTCGGCTTTGGTCTTTACTAATTCAGCTCAACTAAACAACTCCATTGCCTCTAATGAGTTGTGTGACTTGTGAGTGATTAAATTTGTGCTCTGTTTTTAATTGACAAAAGCTTCTTACTGTAGCCCATCTACCACCATTCAGAGAAGCTAATGAATTTCACTTTTCACCTTTTGAGATGCACAACAAGTGTCAAAATATTGAAAAATGTAATGTGACACATATAACGGGGTATAAACTCGTACATACATAAGAAGTACAATAATAATAAAAGTATAAGACGTGGAAAGCGTTGTGCATTTAAGAGCTTTCATTTGAGCTTACATCTACTTTTTCATTGAGTTTTATACTTAAATTAATTTCAATATTTTTTAATTGTTTAGCTTGAATTAATAGTTTTTCACTTATTTTCTGCGAATATTTTTATTTTTTATTTCACACCCGTTTTACGCCTTTTTAAATTTTTTAATTTCTTGCACTTCACGCTTTGCTTATTTCTCGCAAAAAGATGTAATTAAATTAATTTGTATGCTCAGCTTTTTCGCTTTAGTATACGTACTGTACAAGGGTGCGCCACTAAGTAATACATCTAGCTAGGAAAATATGAGTTTTTCGTGTACAGTTTATCACAATATGATTTATGATTTATGATTTTATTTGAAAGCAATTCAATCAAAAGTTGTGTATACAGCCCCGAAGTAGACATTCATTCCATTTATATTCACCTCAAATCTCTTTCGCTCTGCTCTTTTTTTAAGTTTGCAACTGGAATACTTTTCTTATAATTATCTGAGCTTTTTAAGGGTTCCCGAACTCTCCATATTTCGACTCTAAAGTGGAGGGTGATACTATAGAGTTTAATGTGTTTTCCTCTTTCTTCGACAATTTTCTTTATTATCTAACCTGCAACAAATGAAAAATGCTGCTTCTTCAACTGCAGTTGGTTGTTGCACTTTTTGCGAAAATAATTTGCCCACATTGCGAAGTATTTGAGCGTAACTACTTGCATATATATTTGCATATGCATAAGTATGTACGTAGATAGCCAAGCATACTTTCGAGCGCATTTACCTTTGGCAAATTTATTGAATGGCTGACTCGTCGAAAATAGAGCACACCAGTAAAACGAAAGCCAATAGAAATAAGAAAGAAGGTGCAAAGAAGTGAAGAATTCGAAGGTTCTAAAGAAAGTGCATTTCAAGATTTGACATAGTTTTCGGCTTAAGCAAAAGAAACATGCATGCACATGAACATCTTGAGTTATAGAGCTTCCTCGTTGTTGAGAATGACATTGAAGGTGACGTCTGCTAAAATCAAAGGAAAGTAGAAAATAATGAATAGGGGAAGAAGAAGAAAATAAGTAAGTTAAATGAAAATTAAAAGTAAATAGAAATATATTGAAAATATAAAAAGTTGTTTTGAATGCATTTGTGTGTTAGTATTGCATTTTCAGACGAGAATTTGAACTTAAGTCTGACTCTTTTTTTGTTTTTTTTTTTTTTAAATCAGTAGCCTTTTAGGTGCATGATTAAGACATTTTCTATGCGGGCTGTTGTGAAAAATTAAATTTGTGAGAATTATGGAAATTAAACAAATTATAAAAATATTAAAAAACAAAAAAAAAACAAATATTTATTACATTCCATATAAATTGATAAATCTCGAATGGTCCATTGTTTTAGCAAATAACAGAATATGAAATTCAAAATATAATAAAAAATAAATAAAATCAATAAAATTACATTGAATATAGTGAATAAATTTAAAAAAGTTTAAGAAAATGAAAAAAAATTCAAAAGTTAGAAAACTAAAAAAAAGTTAAAAAATTAAAAAAAGAAATAAAAAAAAAACAAAAAAAAAAATTAAAAAAATTTTAAATAAAAAAGGTGAATAGACTAAAACAAAATAAAATAACATAAAATGAATTAAAGTAAACAAAAAAGTTAAGTAAAATAATAAGAAAACAATTTTTTTTTCTTGTTTACTACTCCTACAAGACTCGTCTTGCGTTGGTTTCGTTAATCTATGTATTTGCTTTCTGATAGGGTAGGCGATTAGCCTGCCGTTACAAAAAAATATATTGAAATGAAATAAAATAGAACAAACTAAAATAAAATAAAATGGAAAGAAATGTGTAAAATAAAATAAAATATTTAAAAAAATAAAAAATAAAATATTTACTTTAGTTAATAATAAATTCAAATAAAACTACAATAAAGTCAAATATAATAAAACGAATTAAGATGAGAAGAAACTAAAAATGAAATAAATTAAATACAATAAAAAAATATTAAAAAAGTGTTATAAAAAATCAAACAAGATAGAATAAAAGTAAAATGAATTGAAATAAAATGAACTAAAACGGGAACATATTAAAAAAAATAATAATATTGTATTATAAAACAAAAAATTAAAGTTCAAAAAATTTAAAATAATAAATTATAAAAATTGGATAAAACAAATAAAATAAAAATAAAAAATAATTGAAATAAAATAAAATGAGTAATGCAAAATAAACTAAAACAAAAGAAAATAATATAAGATAGCAGAAAATTAAATAAAGCGTACTAAAATAAATAATAAAATAAGCAAGCTCAACAAATTAAAATAAAATAAAAAAATTCAAAGCAAATGATATGAGAATTGAGTAAATTAAAATAAAATGAAATTTAATTAAAAAACAAGCTTTGCGTTTGAAAATACAGATATACTGTCAAATTGACACAAGGAATGCGAGTCAAATAGACTAAGTTAAAGCAAAATAATATAATTTTGAATAAAGTAGGTTAAAATAAAAAACACTAAAATATTAAAAAAAAGAAAAAAACATTTTTTAAGTATAAAATAAAATAGGGTAGTAAAATAAAAAATATGTAACAGCAATCCGAAAAAATTAAAATAGAAGAAATTGTAAAATAAAATAAAATTAAATGAAATGAAAATAAGGACAATAAGTTAAAATAAACACTAAACAAAGAAATTATTAACAAATAAAAAACAAATAAAACAACTATAAGAAAAAGAAAACAATAAAGAAAAAAACTAAATTAAAAAAAATAACAAATTAATAAAAAAAAATTAAAATAGAATAGATTGTAAAATAAAATAAATTTAATAAATTAAAACGAAATGAAAATAAAGACAATGCGTTAAAATAATAAATAAAAAATATATAAAAATAAAGAAAGAAACAAATATAAAAAATTTAAAAGAAAATAAAATATTTAAAAAAATAAATGACAGCAAGTAAATAATAAAAGTAAAATAAAATAAAATGGAATAATGTGTAAAATAAAATAAATAAATATAAAATGTGTAAAGTAAAATATACTAAAAGACATAAATAAAAAATGCATAAAAAATAAAACAATGATTAAAATAAAAAAAAAAATAAAAAATATTAACAAAAATTCTTTTAAATAATAAATAAAATAAAAAAATACATTAAAAATACATAAAAAATGTAGGAAAAAAAATATGAAAAAAAAATAAAATAAAAAAATGTAGTAAAATGAAAAACGTATAACATCATGCCCAAAAAATTAAAATAAATAATTACAGCATTGCTGATCGGAGGTGGCGAGTGGAAACTACTTGCGTTACAACCAGTCAAATCTGGCCATCCTACAATCTGAAGCAGACAAACACCCTTATAAGTCTTTCGAAACACGAACTAAGGC
The DNA here is from genome assembly GCF_027943255.1 of Anastrepha obliqua. Lineage (NCBI taxonomy): Eukaryota > Metazoa > Arthropoda > Insecta > Diptera > Tephritidae > Anastrepha > Anastrepha obliqua. The sequence goes on along the minus strand of NC_072894.1, from coordinate 106,302,935 downwards.
ATATAATATCTCTTATCACCGGCCACTGCCTTTTGGGCACTCACGCACGTCGGCTCGGGGTTCCTCAAAACGACCTGTGCAGATACTGCGAGGACGAAGATGAGGAAGTATCGAGCAGACATTTGCTGTGCAGTTGTCCCGGTCTAGCCAGAAGTCGACTCGCTCTTCTAGGCTCTCCAACAATTGACAATCTTTCAGTACTCTCGGACCTGAAAATCGAATCTCTCATCAAATTCTCGAAACGAATTAATATCTTTGACCAAAATCTATAATAAAAATCTCGGTTAGGTTGGGAAATCATACAATATAATAAGCTCTAGGGCAACACAACGGACCCAACTTGCGGTCTATGTGGCACTCCGATGCGGGGTCACCCTTAAACCAACCAACCAACCAACCAATAGTACGTGAAATCTAATAATAAATTTAATAAAAAATTTTACTTTATTTAAACTTTTTTTTATTTCATTTTATTTATTCAATTTTATTAAAAATTTTAAAATAAATTTTACTTATTTTTTTTTTAAATTTCATTTCATTTATTCAATTTAACTTAATTTAACGCCCTCGCCTCATTTGAAATGGTGGTAAAAATGTTTTTTTTTGGTCATACGAGGTTCGTTCAAAAAGTTGTTAGCCTTCAAAAAGTGATCTTACAAAAAACAGTATGGCGACACGGATTCCGGGGCTCACAGGTGTCTGAAATCAAAAGGGCAAAAATGTTTTTGTTCAGTATGAATGTCGTTATCACGTGAGATGTGATCTTAAAAGAAAAAAACTTGACAAAATGACTTTTTTTGACTTTAAAGATAAAAAATAAACAAAAAAAATACTAAAAAATTTATTTTTCCGAATGATCGTAGTTCACATGATAATGACATTAATACTGAACAAGAACCTTTTTGTTTTTTTTTACCTCAGACACCTGTGAGTCCCGGAATTAGTGTCGCCTGCCATCTACCTGTGTTTGGAAGACCATTTTTTGAAGGCTGACAACTTTATAAATGAACTTCGTATGGCCAAAACAAAATTTTTATTTTTTTCCATTGAATGAAAAAATAAAACACTTAAAACAAAAATAAAAAAATCTTTTTTTTTCTTTCCGTTTTACACGCTTTTAAAGAAACACTCAAAAACACCGTTTCAAATGAGGCGAGGGGCTTAAGTTAAATGGAATAAATAAAATGAAATAAAATTAAATTTAGATAAAGTTAATTAAAATAAAACACAATTTTTTTGTACAACACTATCTTCTTCGTTAAAAAAATTCTATTTGTTATTAAATCAAAATGTGCCTTTATTCGGCAGCTATTTAGCCTACTTTTGAGGGCAAAGCGCACCAAATATTTTGAAGCAACATACTTATTGAGAGGTTTAAATACATTTACTATATATATATTTTATATCCTTTTACACACATCAATATAATACATATCCCTAGATAAGTAGTAAAATGTAAAGTCGAATGCCACAGTTGCCAGTGTTTTAGCTATTAAGTACGATAATTATTTATAATTATTTTACTTCTAAATAAATAAATACATTTAATATAATAGCATAAGCATAGTTTTATTAGAAACAATTTAATTTTTCACATTTTTGTTGATTTTGCTAATTTTATTATTTTCTTTTTTTTCAGGTAAATTTTACACACAGAATAAAAATTCCGCGCCGTTAATTTCGCACGCTTTTTATATGACCTGGTGGGTATTTTCATATGTAATATTTGCCGGTAAATAGAAGCAAACTTATTTTTGTGTTTCATGTATTCGGAAGGAACCGGTCACGTTAACAATTTATTATAGGCTGTTATTAACGCTGGACGTGCTCGAATATAAAGCAGCGCGAGCCGGCGTACACTTCATTTTCCCACATGAAGCTCGTTATATGCACGAGTATGAATGTATGTGTTTGCGTATACTCGTGTACATATTTAAGAATACATGTATGTGTGTATGTAGAAAGTTTAAATATGTTGTTAACTGACAAACATACATACACACATACTTTTGAGGTCGATAGGTTTGACTTAGTGCTGCGCTGCACACACCTCACTTTACTCTAGTCAACATACCCTCTCTCAACTCAATTGCTAGCCTACACCGCCACGCTTCTCCTTGGCTTGCCCACATCTGCATGCTTGGCTACTTATTGCAAATATTTGCCGGCAGGTGTTCTCGTTGAATTGTTTTAACTCATCGGCCAGCGAATTATTGCTCGAAACTACTACTGCCTCACGTTTCTTGTTTTGTTTTTTTTTTGTTTCCAGATGTACTCGTATTCTACTTTATTTATTACATTTGCTGTTTTTAAGTATTCTATGGCATTTTTTTCCTCTTTATGCATCTACGATTTTGCCATGTTTGCATCGGCACCGATTTGCGCAAACCAAATCACAAATAGTAAATAGAGTTACGAGCTATGCCAAATGCCCAAGTAAACATTTGTAAATAATTTTGGTTGCTTCGGTTTTGCAAATGTTAGCCTTTGGTGGAAAAAAATGTCTTACGTCATTTTGGACTTTAGCTGGAATGAAAAAAAGTTATCTCATTTGATATGTGTTTGTACACATGGATGTATCTATGTTTGTATGTAGCGCAAATAGTTCTTTGTTTGGCAAGGTTGTACAAGGTAAACCAGCTGGGTAGACTGGTTGATAAAAAAAATGTGTATATGTAAGTAACAAGATAAGCGAAAATTGTTTAAAAAAATAGAAAAAGGTGAAGTGACTGAAAAATATAATACACAAATGATAAGTCAATACTCCCAGTGCAGCAAAGTGTTTAACGTGCACGACGCCCGCTCCTTGCTGACGCTGAACCTAGAGGCGTAAATGTGCTTTATGAAATCTTGATAACTTCGCATTTCGTTTATTCGCTATTAAATCCGCAAACGCACTTTTTGCGCGGGACATTTCGTCTGCTGCGTAATTTTCCGATAAACCGCAATATTTTTATTAGATTATTATTTTTATTAGCCATAATCAAAATTATAATTAATACAAGATGGCACAAAATTAATCACCCAATTTTAAAAAGCTTTTGAGTAACTTGTTTACTAAAAAAAAACAAAAAAAGGTTTTTAGTCATGAAACTCTTAATTTTGACCTTTTCGCGCTCTCTTGATTGTCTGCTTGTCTACTGCGGCTGCTTAGTTCACAAGTGACAAATATGATTGACGTACGACGGCATTTGCAAAAATTATATCTTCCGATAGGTGGAATAATTTTGCGCCACATTGTATTGAGCACTAGCTACTGTCGCTATCAGCTTGGAGTAAGCCAGTCTAATTATCGCGAATCCCATTGAAATTTATAGTTTTACTTCATTGAAGTATTTGGAGGGCTTTATGAGATTCATCCATGCACTTCGTGCTAGACATGAATGGCTTCTTCTTCTTCTTCAGGTCTTTAGTCACTCGTGGGGTATAGGGTATCAACCACGCCTGCGTGCCATATGGTGCACTTTTTGGCAATTATACTTCAATTGGTTCCAGATATTTCCGATTCTTCCAGCTTCCCTTTTTACGGTTCGCCTCCAAGTTTGCTTTGGTCTACCAGGCTTGCGACCAACATTCGTGAGCGGTTCTACTACAATGCCTTTCGTGCAATACATGCATCGTTTTTGGATAGAATATGCCCAATCCATCTCCATTTTTAGTATTTTATGAGCATTTCGACTGGCTCTATTTGCGCCTTTTTCAGTAGATTTGAGTTCGAAATTGTTTTGGGCCAAAAAATGTGTGAAGGCTGAAAATTATTATTTGCGCCTCATAGAGGACAGCATACAAAAGGCGGCTCTAGCTTCACCACCGAGATATGTAAATTACTTAACACATTCCACTGGTGCACCCGAAATATTTACAATCGCAGTTGAGTTGTTAGACAAACTTTTTGTTTTACTGTAAGTAATTTTTAAGCCGGCAGTTGTAGAATTTTTCTTCAGTGTATCAACCATGCCGTTCAATTCCGGAATTTTGTGCGCTAGGAAGCATACGTTGTCAGCATGATCGAGATGTTGAAGCTAAACATGCCCCATTTCATGTCGCAGTTTAGCTGATGTCTCCGAAGGTTAAGACACAGTTTCTATTACCTGCCTTCTTTTGAAGGTTTCTGTGATTATTGGAATCTTTGGAATATCTAGACCTATGTAATACTCTCGCAGATATTTCGAATTTGGTAGTAGACATAAAAAATACGACTAAAAATAAATAATAAATTTCGGGATTTACCAATTTTATGGAAATTCCTTTGTTTAAGATCTCTCATTAGTTAATGTCTTTAAGCTATCTGTGAAGATTGGAATGTTAGAGAGGCGCATGTCTCTATTGCACTCATTTTGCAATAGTTATTTCATCATCATCTCCATCATCTCATTAAGTTAAAGCACGCGGCCAAAACGAATTGCTTCCATTCGGTTGTGTTTCGCGCCAATCTCTTAACACCATTTCAGCTAAGGCGCATGGCGCTTGTGACTCCAGCTGTCGTCTCCAAGTGCTCGCTGGTCTTCCTCGCCTGCGGCTTCCCAATCTCGGCCCTTGTTATATCGCTGCTTTCCTTCCGCAGTACATGGCCGATCTAGCCTCATTTTCACTTTCGGACTTCTAGTTGTACTGACTTCTAAGAGTTTTTCGTAAGCATCTGTTTAAAAGGTGTAAGCTTGTGTCGGCTGTCGTCGCATTCCTCATTTCGCCTTACACTCATCACTTTACATTAGCATTAAATGTTCTAAGTTTTATGCATCGCAATATGTATGACGCATTCTAAATTGCCTGCAGAGTGCCGAATACCGCCGTTGCCTTCTTTATTTGGCTTTTGATATCCTCGCTCGAATCGCCAGTGAGCGACACAACGCTGCTCAAGTAGCAGAAAATTTTACATCTACCAGTCCCATTCTGCTCGGAAATAAGTTGGGTAAAGTTGTCTAAAGTTGATTCTTGCAATATGCAGTTTTTGTGAGCCCGTTTTCAGTTCAAGTCCATTGTGTGTCTTTCATATCTTTATTTCAATCGCTATTAGCTTTAGTTTGCTGATATAATTTGTAACAATACCTCTAGAATTTACATACCAAAGCTTTTGGTTCTGTGTAGACCTAGTGCTATTATCTCCACAGTAGTCAAAGCCTGTTATTTCTATACTATTGATAAGTTAGCTGGTTGGATAATTTCCTCCAAGAGTAGGAGGACTAACTTACACTTAAATTCTTCGTTCATTTCAACTCAGCTGCAAGATATTATGGAATATTTAATCGCTCTTTTACGGAACAAGTTGATAAATCAGTCATGGGCAGTATCTTTTGCTGCTAAGTTTTTGAACCTAGTGTGATATAAAATAACTCCGCTCTATTAGTGAAAAAAGCACGCCTAAGAAACTTATCTCTGGTGTTGCATTTACTGCCTCACTTGCGTGTGGTTATGCAAAGTAAGAGCTTAGACACTTCTGCCGGCACTCCAAGTTTCAGTCCCACATGCAATTAAGTTTTCTGACGTCAGAAGAAATTCAATTTGCAAATGCTTTTGCTTTGGCTTAAACTTGAAAAGATAACTCAGTATAGCTGCCAGAAATACCTAGGCGTACTGGTTTTGGCCAGTAAATTACCAGTGTCTTAAATAATCGACAAACTATTTGTCTCCCACTGAAAGATCAATCAACTCTCTTCATGCAACCATTAATTCTAACATATAATTTGAAGTATTCAAGAAAGAACTGCTAAACAATTATTTCTGCTTATTTCCTATTCCCATCTTATCTTGTTTGCCATATTTTTTATCACATGTTCCAATGGAGCGATACTGAGCGGATTACTGCTCCATATAAAGTTGCTTTTTGTGTGCTCAGATATGGCAAACAGCTGACCAAAATGTGAGTGAAAAAAAGTTATCAGAAACGGCAATAAATTGTCGCTTTGCATTTGTTGCTATTTTTTTACTATTTTACGTAATTCAATGCTACATTTGTTAGGCTAAAGACAATAAAAATAAAAGTGTGTTTGTGTCAACACCAATTACAGCCAATTGTTTAACAGAATAATGAAAACACGATAGGAAATACAACAAAAAAGAGAGGTGCAAATATAGTTTAAATGAAGCGGATAATTCGAAATTGATTTTAATGAAAATAAATGCCGAAAAAGTACTTAAAACTGAAATGAAAATGATAGAATAGAAATATTTAAAAACAAAATAAAAATGAAAATGAAAGAGGGAAAAATATTTAAGAACTAAATAAAAATGAAAATAAAAGGAAACAAAATATTTTAAACTTAAATAAAAATGAAAATGATAAAACAAAAATATTTAAAAACTAAATAAAAATGAAAATGAAAGAGGGAAAAATATTTAAGAACTAAATAAAAATTAAAATAGAAGAGAACAAAATATTTTAAACTTAAATAAAAATAAAAATGAAAGAAGAAAAAAATATTTAAAACTTAAAATAAAAATGAAAGAGGAAAAAATATATAAAACTTATAATAAAAATAAAAATCAAAGATTGAAAAATATTTAAGAACTAAATAAAAATTAAAATAATAAAGAAAACAAAATATTTTAAACTTAAATAAAAATAAAATTGAAAGAAGAAAAAATATTTAAAACTTAAAATAAAAATGAAAATGAAAGAGGAAAAAATAGGGAAAACTTAAATAAAAACGAAATTGAAACGGAAAAAATTATTTAAAACTTAAATAAAAATGAAAATAATAGAATAAAAATATTTAAAAACTAAATAAAAATTAAAACGAGAGAGGAAAAAATATTTAAAACCTAAATAGAAATGAAAATGAAAGAGGAAAGAGTTTTAAAAACTTAAATAAAAATGAAATTGAGAGAGGAAAAATTATTTAAAACTTAAATAAAATTGAAAATAATAGAATAAAAATATTTAAAAACTAAATGAAAATGAAAATCAAAGAGGAAACAATTTTAAAAACTTAAATAAAAATGAAAATAAAAGAGGAAAAAGTATTAAAAAAACACAAAAATGAAAATGAAAGAGAAAAATATATTTTAAAATGAAAGAACATGCAGTCCCGGAGGTATGAGTGCCTTCTTATAATTTCCCTAAAATTCTTAGGCTTTGAAAGTGTTCGCAAGTTAAAAAGGTAATCAACTTTAGATTCAGTACTTCTTCTAAATGCAATGCAGGTTTCGTGGCTTGGCTAAGGAAGCGTCGGAAATATATCTCATATGTTTTCTCACATACGCAGGCCATTTGAAAAGTCTGTGCAAAGTCAGATAGATGGCACTACTGGCGTATATAGAGGACATGTTTAGTTAGTAGCATCTCACGGAAGAGCACACATATCCAATTTCAGCAAAAGCGGCGTTTGTTTGAATCGACGAAGTCGATTGATTTTCATTTTCCTTCACGACTGCGCACCAGTTCCAACTCGTTTCACATCCCCACTGCTCTCCAGACTTTGCTCCCTCGAAACCCTCGGACTACTATTTGTTTCCCACTTTGAAGAAATGGTTGGCGGGAAAAATACTTTATTCAAATGAGGAGGTAGGGAATGGCTATTTTTCAGATTTGGACAAATACTATTATTCGGAAGGGATCAAGAAAATAAAAAAAGTTTCACTCCAAACTACTAAGAGGTTTTTATTTTTGACCGGGCTTTTCAAACGACCCTTGAATGTATTATTAGTTATGGACTGATAGACCTTGGGGAGCGAGTTTCGGTCAATAGAAAAACAGCAATAGAACCTTACTAATAGAAACTTTGACTCCATATTTTAAGCCTTGAATTATCTCGGAGTTGAACTGGATGATTGTCGCATCATTTAGCTTTAATGACACCCCACAAAAAGTAGGCTAATGAAGTCAAATTGGAGCTTTTAAGCAGCTGATTAAAATTAGCGTTTCGCCTGACTATTTTCTTCAATACATAGGAAAAAATTGCGCAAGGGTGCCGGCTGACCACAGTCCGTACCAAACAGTCACTCATTCCGACTCCAAAATGCGACAATTATATTTTTTAAGAAAGTAGCTGAGGCAAAAATGAGCTGCAGTTGAAAATAAATTTTATTTGTAAAAATCAAAGACGATAGATTACCAGGTTTGGTTATCCGTTATGGTGAAAAACATAACTGTGGAACTGACTTCGGCTGCCACGTCACATGGGGCTCAGCAGCGGAATTCTGATAAAAATTCAGAAGGTGTGGCCAATATCACCGCTAACCGGCTCTCAGCGAATTTGAAAGAATGAGCTGATTGGCTGATGTAACAGGGGATATGTTTACGAAAAAACTGAGATTGTGTTGGTAATATACGAAAAAAATCAAATTAGCCCTCTTTCATGTTACTCCCTTGTTGTCTGAACAACGACTGATTGGACGAGTATGCGTAAATACGCGTGAAATGAGCGTACAGCTCTGATGACGTAGCAGTCGAAGTTACGCTAACAATTTAGCTTTGGATGACCAAATCAGGTAATCTATCACCCATTCGTATGATTACCTATTGAATTGAAGTGCGTAAGAATACTTGTGAAATGAGCAGGCAGAATTCTGCTGCCGAGTATTCCGTGATGTGGCAGGCGAAGTTACTCGCTCAATCTCGTTTTTAACCATAGCTGAGTCTAAAGCTGGGATTCTATCATCCTTGCCACACGCCTGTTTGCATTTTTTTGACAATATGCAAACATTTCCATTTCCAACAAAGCGTTTTCCGCCATTGAGCTCAGGCAAAAGTAAGAAATTTTGTAAATGTCTAAATGTAAATGTCGTAAATTAAATTTCTAAAGAATTCCAGTTGCTAATTTTGCTACCAAAGTTAAAAAAAGGAGTAATGTAATTTACAAAAACTAGTTGGATCACCCTGTAGCTAACCATTGCGCTAAGAAATTGGTTTGATCTGAATGCCGTTCAAGTTTCGTACTTATTTTCAAGTAATTTAAAAAATAAAAATATAAAAGAAAAGAAATTTAAAAAAAAAGAAACTATCTTTTTGTGTATCTTTCTATCTCATTAAAACGCCATTTCTATGCCACTCCAATTAGTATTCGATCAAATTGCGCAAATAAAAAAATCCAAAAACCGAATTACTTGAAACACAAGCAATTTTTTATTACTTCCGCTGACTAACTCTTTCATTTTAGTTCTACATTTTTTTTCTTTATTGTTTTTGTATTACTTTTATTGTTACTAGTTTTCATAACTACGGCGAATATAAACACCTATCCTTTTTTCAGCGCGTTCTTAGACACCAGAAGAGAATTTGAGTCGCGTGCGCTTCATCTCTTTACTCCCCCGTTTAAATATTATACTCACCCGTTCACTTACTCCCTTCAATTTGTGCTTGCAAAATATAACCACTACTTAATGGATTTTTTCGCTGGTTGTTGGCCCGTTTTTACCTACAGCGCTACCTACATAGATTTGTTTATAATTTCCGGTTTTCTGGTCACCCAGGTAACCAACCACTGAATTGTATTGTAGTAATAATAATAAAAATAGCAGCAACAAAACAAGCCACCCGTTGTATTGTATAAGAGTAGTATAGCTTTACTTCTACTTCGACTGCTACTTAGTCGCTTGACGTTGTCCTCGTCGGCCTTCTATTTACTTCCTTTCAAAAAGTGTAACTAAGCAGTGGCTACATTGGCATGGCTTGGCAAATGCACGAATAATCATTATCAGTTTGAGGATGAAGCGAGTAATTGAGCTGATGTTGCTTAATTCTATAGTACAGCTGGATTATTGTATGTAGTATGCAGCAATCGAAAACGATCACATTGAAGAATAAACCCATTTGTGGAGTAAGGTTTTCTAAGATTCTAACAGATTGTAATGGCGGAGAGAGAGCTCAATGACCAACTAATTGCCATTTTTGTTTCCTAGACCTCGTGTGATTTTATGTACTTAAATTTTTTAAGCGGGCCCATCAATATTGAATGGAATGAAAAGCGAATGAGGTAATTAATCAAGGATGGGCAACGCTAAGTAGTGACCCACCCGAATACAGATAAAAAATTGACGAATGTGTCATAGACGTAGGCGAGGATCCATAGAGGAAACGCAAAGACTTAAGGGGACCCGGTGGTCTAGAGAACGAAAATTTTGGGTATTTTGAGGATTTTTTTTATAATAAATAAATGAAAAACGATATTTATATTTTTGATTCTTTTTATTTAACTTATTTCACATAGGTACGAAAAAAAATTTAAATAAAAAAAAATTAATTTAATTTTTAATATAATTTTTTTTATTAAAAAAAAAATAAAAACTTTAATTTTAATAATTGTTACCCATTTTGACTATTAAAACAAAAAAAATAATAATTTTAATAATTCTTGTCCATTTTGGCTATTAAAAAATTTTTTTTTTTTTTTAATTCCTACATTAATCATACATCTGTCATACTGACATCTAGTACATTTTTTGACAATTAGTTAGGAAAATTATTAAATATATTTCATCATGGCCAGTGCCAAGACGAATACAGCTATTACTTTTTAGGAAAAGAATTACATTTTATATATACAGTTATTTTAGTAGACGATAATTAATATTTAATTTAATAGGTCAATTGGTCGGTTTCTCTTCAGACGTCGTAAAGTTCTTCTTTCAAGTTGTGAGAGTGTATTGACTTCTCTATTTTTGTGCTGGTTTATTTCGTCAAAATACCTTGTTGATATCGCTTTTATTTCTTCGTCGATTAATGGTATATTGAACGTAGTATGGATGTCATCATTTTTTATGTACCTGTCGGACATAGTTATTATACGTAAGATTTTTGATTGTTGTCGCTGTACTTTGTTTATGTGAGTTCTTTTTGCAGTTCCCCACACTTGAAGTCCGTAGGTCCAGATTGGTTTAATGACCGCCTTGTATACTAAAAGTTTGTTGGAAATATTGAGCTTAGAATTTCTGCCTATTAGCCAATGCAATTGTCGAAATTTTTCCTTTATTTGTTTTATTTTCTTTTTGATATGATCTTTCCAATTTAGTTTTGAGTCCAGATGGATTCCAAGATATTTTGCAGATGTTTCAATTTGTATATTTTTAAAACAAGTAAAAACAAGAATTTAATTTTAATAACTGTTGTCTATTTAAAAAAAAAATTGAATTGTAATAATTGTCCATTTTGGCTATTAAAAAATAATTTAAAAAAATTAATTTTTAATAATTGTTGTCCAATTTGGCTCTTCGTCTGAAACACAAAAACCAAAAAAATTATTAATCAGTATGACTGTAGCTATGTCCCGCTGCTAGAATGAAATTTGACAAAATGGCACGATTTTGAATTTGACACTCTAAAAATTACTTTGTTTTTTAGTTTTTTAATAAAAAAAAACGAAATAATTGAAAAAATATTATGATTCTAGTATAGGCAATAGCCATTGATATTGTGAATATCAGATTCAAATTTCAGACGTTTCGCTTGAATAGCGAAAGAAGTCGTTTCGAGATAAATGAATTTAAAGTTTGAGGTACAGGAGCGCGCGGACCGCTCTCTACCTAGTTAATGGGCTGTACTCGTAGAAGCTATAATATTGGGAATTTCCGTATGAAAATTTCACAGTATATTCCTTAGATACTATATCTTCGAAATATCGAAAAAACAAAAAAAATCGATTCTTTGAAATTTCTAGACCAACGGGTCCCCTTAAGTTCGTCGTGGCAAAGACTAGACAAAAAAGAACGAATTTACTTTTAGCATTGAATATGAGTTCTTAACTGAATTGGAGGAGGATTGTTGATGAAGCTATGGCCCACCACAGACTGTGATGCTAAGAGAGAGAGAGGCGAGTTCCTAACATCGGATCTATAGACGTTTTCGTTTCGTCTCTGGGGTATTAAAATTACTAAGGTTGAAAAGAGACGAAATTATTTATAGAACTGTATAAGAGTGCAGCAAGAGTTCTTACCAAAGTTATATCAAAGTGCACTGTGACTGTACCAGTGCACCACTATATCAATATTAAAACACTGGCGTTTACTCCCAAGTTCACATTGCGAAGGAAGGAGATATATATTATATTTCTCGTCAAGTTTATTTAAGGTAGGGTGTTTTTTAACTGTCCGCCGTAGTTAACTAACGCCGTAGGTTCGAATATCCAGGAATGCGACACTAAGCAATAGAAAAAGTTATCCTAATAGCGGCCGCCCGTCGGCAGGCATTAGCAACCTTACGAGTGTATTTATACCATGAAAAAGTTACTTATAAAAAACCATTTGCCGTGTGGAGTCGGTATTGTAGAGCAACATCAAGACGCTTATCACAAATAGGAGGAGGAGCTCGGCCAAATACTCAATAAAAAAGGGTGTAAGAGACATTTATACTCGTATGTAGTCAAAAGCATGTTTTACCTCGTGACACTCGCAGAGATGTCTCAGATTTCCAGATGCGCTTATCTAAAAGTACCAATAAGTGCGGTAGCGTATTCCCCCCTCTATTATCGGAATGACCTGCACTACCATTCGCCTCATTAGAATTTACCCTACATACTACACATATGTGTGTCCAGCATGTGAAGGCACCCCGCACGACACGAACCACCTTTTCGCATGACACCCACTCATCTAACACCCCTCTCCCTCTAGAGCAAACCTGTCGAAACAGCAAGCTTCCTGGGTCTATCGTTAGATGAGCTAGACGAAGATGACCGGTATTGTGTAGATACACTGGCAGGGTTGAGTATACTGCTACAACAACAAGAACATATTCTATCATGAAGTTTCACATAATTTAATGAGCCTTCAATAAGAGTAGAATAGAGGTACTACCCGAAGCTGCATTCAGTACATCTTTGTTAGCTGTGATCACGCCCATCACTAAAGTTTGCTGCCACATCTCGGCTCTTGCGTTGCTCAAAACCTATTTTAGATACCTCTTACGCTTAAAGAAAGTATGCGTGGTTCGACCACAACACGTCCAGAATTAACTGAGATTCAACGATTCTCGCTCTCGACTTGTTCAAGGCTTCCTAGTAAGTATACATTTGAAGGTTGTATTGGAAAGTTCTCGAAGGTACCTTATGCCACTTCAGTTGCAAATTCGAAGTTCACGTAATAGTAAATATTTGACTTGTAAGCCTTCCCCAATGCAAAACATTGCCCTGTTTCCAAAGTTTTCTATTATCACTTAGGTCAGCGTGACCACAGCCGAGAGCTGCTTATGCTTTCTGCACTTTATCTTTTCCTCAATTACATATATACACATTTATGTATGCACATACATTGGCCTCTTTTCTCAACTGCTGCTAACATTTTCCATTTGCTGCCTGCAGTTCGTTTGCCGGCTTTGTGTAACTTTCTTAGAGAAACGTCAAGGGCTTTGTACTCATATCTGCCGTCGGAGCGGCGCAATCAGCACCCAGAGCCAACGACAACACTGACAACGCCACCGCCACCGATACCCCATCTCAGTCGATGCGTCCTACAACAACTCACCCACCACCACCACCATCATATTCCAACTCAACTGGCTGGTTGGTTGGCTACTCGTTTCGTCCGGTTCTTTCTTTTCGGTTGTTTTGCTCACTCACAACGCCTCACAGTGGCGTCGCCGGGCCAACGTCGCTCAGACTGTTTTCAACTCTGGCCGCGTAAACATTACTCGTTGCTGTTTGTTAGACTCGGCGAATGCAATTGACGGCATGGCATGGCATTGCAAGTCACAGTTCGTTGTTAAATTCATGTTTATTCGTGTATTTGCAAAAATACGTTGAGCGAGTTATTTACGTTTTTTTTTTTGTTTTTTGCGGTTTGCGTCGCGCTTGTTTGTTTATTTATTGAAATATTGTATATTTTTCGCTGCAAATTTGAAAATATAATTTTCGCATTGTTTTCGTTTTTGTGTGTTTTTTTTGCTTGTCGTTTTGACCCCCCCAACGCTTGCCGACAGCACCATGTGCGCTAACGTCACCGCCCTGCCATCATCGAATAAGTAGTTGCCTTTGGTGCATTGCTTTTACGCGTTATTGTTGTTGCTTCCGTTTTTGTGTGGCACAAAGTGAAATATGTAATTACTATGCTGGCTGTGGTAGGGCAAAATGCAATTGCGCGCGGGCAGCGGTCAACAATACCAACTCGCGTTGCCAACGTCGCGCGCCGAGCGTCCGCTATGCTTTCCTTCTGCCTAATCTGGTTATCTTGAAAACGAATACTTTCGTTAATTTTGCTGGCAAATTAAAAATAAATGATGGTTAGTGTTTTTGTTTTGCTGTAGCAAACGCCAAAAATGAAATAAAATTGAGCGAAATAATATAACAAGAAAATCGGTCCGAAAAAGTGCATCTCCACAGCTGTAAAAAAAGTAAGAAGGCTGAAAATATACAAATCAAAAATATGTACACATCTGCTAATTTTTGAAATTAAAAGAAATTGTGTGAAAATGAGTGAAAGGTGCAAAGCAGTTGTGATCGATACATTTGAAAATGGCAGCTCACTGCAAGAAAGGAAAACTTGCAAAAGCTTGATGGCTGTTTTGTGAGTGTAATAAAATTTTGCAAATAAAAGTTGGCTGCCTTTTTTTTGTGTTTTCCTGTTTTGCTTACAGTGCTCGTGTTGTCATATAACAGTTGTTGTTGCTCTTTAAGCTACAAGCATTTTTTTGGGGAAAATTTCAATGCTTATCATTAGCCGGAAACGTTAAAGGAATACAACTTGAAACGGGTGTTGAAAAATTCATTTCTAACTAAACGTGGAAATGAATTATGAACGGCTATAGTGGAAAATATTAGAGAATATTGAAAATGTGAGGAAAAATGACAAAACATTTTAAAAATGAGTATTACGTAAGAAATGTTAAGCATTCAAAGATTACTAAACGACTTTGTAAATTTTTATTGCTCGAGGAAATGCCAAATGCATAAAAAAATGGCTTGAGAGTGGAAATTGGCGAAAAGCAAATGATATTTTTAATTAGGAAAATTTATATGCGAATGCATGTAAAGTTAAAATAAATAAACAGATGTAAAAATGGTAAATAGAAAATTAAAAATGCCTTCCAAAAGAAGGGAGATAAAGAGAAAAGATGTACAAGGCTTTTCAAGTCGAGTATCTTTTTTGTTATAATCCGCTAACGTCTTGAGAGTTCTTAAGTAGAAGATTTCGATTAATTTTTATTTAATTTAGATTCATTTTATTTCAATTTGATTACATTTTAAATTAATTTCGATAAATTTTAAACTAATTTTAATGAATTTGAAATTAATCTTAGTGTTAAATTAATTTCAATTAATTTTTAATTAATTTCGATTGATTTTATTTGAATTTGAATAAATTTTAAATTAATTTCGATAAATTGTAAATTAATTTCGATTAATTTTCAATTAATTTCGATTAATTTTAATTTAATTTCGATTGCGAGTGCGCAGTAACCTAATAATAATAATATAAAAAAAATATATTTAAAAAAATTGTAAATCTATATAAATTCAATATAAATACCGTTCGTTGGTAAACGCATCACTTACGAACGGCTGGAAAATTTTGAATTTTTTTTTAATTGTTCATAATATGGTAGACCGAATAAAGTTTTTAGTAAAAGTAAGATAGCAGGATTCGGAAAAAAACAGTGGGAATACTGAATGTATTCTATCATTTTACATTTCAACCTATTGTGTCACTAAAATCTGCCTTAACCCCCTAGCAGTATTTTTTCACGCGCTCACACAATTCAGTTAATTCTCATAAATTCCATTAAATGAAGACTTGTTCATAATTTATCAGAAAACCTCCAAACTGGAAACATTAAAACAAAATTTCAAACAAAAATTTCGTCACATTGAAGATATGTGGCAACACTAGACATTTTTTTGTTGCTGAAACAATTGTTGGATTTGTTAATTGTTTTTTGTATTATTAAAAGTGTTTAGTAATAAAGTGTTTTTTCTGTTTTATTTGTTGAATTTATTTATATATTTATTCGAAATTCTTACTTTTTTTAAGAAATAAAAAATAAGTAAATATTCGATTTTGACAGCGTGCAATTTTTGTATTTTTTTAAATAAAATAAATAGAGTTGTTAATAAATCAATTACAATTTTTATTCATTAAAACTAAAAAAACAAGAAAAATGTCTAGTGCAAAAACTTTGTAATTGTTTTTTTTTCCTTAATGTTTTTTAAAGAAATAATAAAATAAAATAATATTGTAATAAACATTTTTGTTCTTAACTTTTTTTTTAAAGAAATAAAAAAAAATAAAATAATAATAAAAATGTTTTCTTAATATTTTTCAAACAAATAGTAAATAGTTGATTTTGACAGCGTGCAATTTTTGTATTTTTTTATACAATAACAAAATAAATAGTTTTGTTAATAAATGAATTAGATGCAATTTTCTATTCACTAAAACTTAAAAGACAAGAAAAATTTCTAATGAAAAAATTTTGTTTGAAAGTTTTGTAATTATTTTCTTTTCTTAATTTTTTAAAATTTTTAAAAATTGTTTTCTAATTTTTTTTGCTTTTTATTTTTTGTTTTTGTTTTTACCTTCTCCACAAAGGTAAAGCAGTGTTTGGCGAAGTTTTTTTGTTTTTAATATAAAATAAATAATTTTGCGAATAAATTAATTACAATTTTCTGTTAACTAAAACTTAAAAAACACGAAAAAATTTCTAGTTCTGGTTTGAAAAGTTTGTAATTGATTTTTTTTTAATTTTTTGGTTGTTTTTTACCTTCTCTACAAAGGTAAGCCAGTGTTTTGCGTTATTTTTTTGTTTCTTATATAAAATAAATAATTTTGTTAATAAATAACACTAAAACTTAAAAGACAAGTAAATTTCTAATGAAAAGATTGTGTTGGAAAATTTTGTAATTATATTTTATTTTGCTTAATTTTTTTAAATTTATTTTAATTTTTTTTTTTATTTTTGTTTTTACCTTCTCTAAATTTTTGTTTGATTTTTGTTTTTACCTAACTAATTTTTGTATTTTTTATATATAATAAATAAATGAGGACTTTTTCGCGCTAAAACTTAAATAACAAGAAAAGTTTGTGGTGAAAAAAATTTGGTTTGCAAATTTCGCAATTTTATTGTAATTAATTGTGTTTTTTTATGTTTATTTTTAATTTTTAATTTTTTATTTTTTGGGTTTTTTTTAATTTTCTGTTTTTTTTTTGTTTTGTTGTTTTGAAATTTTTGTTTTACTGTTTTGGGCTTTTATGTGTTTTAATACTTTACCTGTCCCTTGATCAATTTTTCAAAAAAAAAAAAGAAATGCGTGTGGCCACACTGCCTTTGACTCTCTTCTTAGTCCCCTTATTTCAAAAATCGAAACTGCTATTCTCTTTGTATCGATTCACTTATTTGCCATATTTTTTTTTTTAAGTTAAAGGTCCTCATGCCTCTCAATCCTGCTCCCTATTTCTCTCAGTTTAATTTAATTCTCAACACACACAATTTCAAGCCCACAACTCATGCAACTGATCGCACCAATCGCATTAATATTTCGCTGACTTTAAAATTCTGCAAAAAATTTCAATATCAGCAAATATTTATAAATAAATTTTCTAATTCTTTTCCCATTTTCTTATTAATTCTGTTTACTCACGCGCGAATGCATAGCAAATTCTCTAGCAAGCAGATGCTCATAAAAAGCTTTTGTTTATTTCTCCGCTGATCGTCAAAGGCGATCGTAGTGCGTTCGTAGTGCGTTCGTAGTGAATATAAAAAGAAATAATTCTTTTTTACGTTGGTCCGTCGCTCCTCCACACTCCGGCATGAATGTACTTAAATAATTTACGAGCATAGCTGTATACAAACACACTGAATCACTCAGAACACGCACACACCTATACATACCCAACCTCATGTCTGCTGCTCACACCATCTCTTCTTCATAGTTAGGGCGGCAACTTTGGGGGTTGCATGATCGGATCGGCACGACCCAATATGAACATAGCAATGGATGGCGATCCGTTGCCTTTTCAGCAACCTCCTTCACTCCACACATAGGGTGGGAGGGAGTAAAGTGGGTATGGCTGTGTGTGTGTGAATGGCCCTGCCTGTGCTATTCTGTCTTGACGACGCACAGCTGGTTTTCTTCACCGTTCATTACACATACAATAGTTAGTAGCATTTTGTTTACGCTCGCGTGCTCAACATTCGTCCGTTTGGCCGTGAATCAGTTTTGAGATCGCATTTTCGAAGATCAAACGTGAAGAACGACGGGTGATTTTCAACGCGAAAAATACTTTTTTTTGCGTTGATGGAACAAAATTTTACATAAATATTTTTTTAAGTGTTGTGGAGTAAGCGAACGAGTTTACTGAAAGCTGAGGAGAAAAAAAAAATTAAAAAAAAAATATATATACAAAGTAAGAAAACCTAAGCGCTGGACCGATAAAAATAACAAAGGAATAATAAATTAGATATAAAAAAGTTTACATTGAGTCAAATTTTTTTTAATGCGCAAGCCGTGCTTTTACTTGTGTTGGAAGGATTTATATTTTCAAATTCTGTTAATACATGTCACACATACGTAATATAGATATGGAAAAAAAAAAAATTTTATACATTTCAGTGAATTAAAGATTTTAGAATCTTTCTAATTTTTTCGTTATTTTTTACTTTTAAATATTCGATTTGTTTTTGCGTTGCCTCCAAAAAATATTTTCTCACACTTTGATATCTCTGATGACACAAATTTTTATGATAATTAACACGATTATTTTTAATGTCAATCGTCAATTGTCGTTACTGACTGCAGAAATGCGCACAAAATGCAAAAACAAAGTAAAAGGAAAAAATAAAAATAAATAAAAATGAAAAAAAGTAAAATAAGTTGCTCAAAGTGAAAAATCTACATAGTAAATATGTACACAAATATACGACATATAAAAATGGCATTGATAACTGTGAACTTTTGAAATATCTTAAATTGAATTACTACTTTCTGACAGTAAGCGCTAATTTGCTTGATTTAGTGCAGTATTGAAACTCTTTCGCAATCAAAGCTGTAGTTTAGAACTAATAAAAAAAAAGTTGAACCAGAACTTTTATTTTTTATTAAGAAAGCTCAAAAATGCTACAGTAAAAAGGTTGTTTTGTTATAAATTAAAGAATTGTATGAAGAGGAGCTTGAAATAAAAATTTTTCTTTGAATTTTATTTATCAATTTGAATTTAAACATTGCAGCTTGGTTCTGGAACATTTCATTGATATTCCGCGTTGCCAACCATGTACATTGAACGCGTAAATTTGATATGTAAATGAGTGAATATGAGGCTCGTTGTGGGAGTGGGTATATCCTGTTTGTTTTGAAATAAGATACGTTCCAAAGTACACTAACATAAGCATAAGTATGCAAACATGTTAACATCCATTCATACATGTATGCACACATACATATAAACATACAAAGTGTAGTAACTATGTATCCAATCTGTTAAATAAATAATAAAAAAATTACATTGAGAGAAACTTTGAGGGGGATGTCGCAGTAAACCAGCGACCTTGAGACTGAAATGAATTTTGAAATAACCTACATTTTCTAATCACTTTAAACAACAACAACTATGGCTGTTATGAGACTTAGCAAGTGAAAAAGGTTGAGGGTGGTTGGTTGGTTTGATTTTGACAGCGTGCAATTTTTGTATTTCTTTTTGTTTTTTTCTTTATTTTTTTTTTTTAAAGAAATAATAACAAAATAATAATAATAAATGTTTCTTAATTTTTTTTCAAGGAAATAAAAAAAAGTAAATAGTTGATTTTGACAGCGTGGAATTTTTGTATATTTTAAAATAAAATAAATAGTTTTGTTAATAATTCAATTACAAGAAAAATTTCGAATGAAAAAATTTTGTTTGAAAATTTTGTAATTGTGTTTTTTTCTAATTTTTTTTTTAACTTTTTTTAAATATACAGTGCACTCGCGGTAACTCGAATAGCCGCTAAGTCGAACGACGTGCTAACTCGAACACATTTTTTTCCCTATTGACTAGTTTGTAACTCGAACAATATTAAAGCGCTATAACTCGAACAAAAAAACAAATTTATTTGTACACACATTCTTTTCAAACATGTACATTTTGTACATACATACATATGTAATAGTATATGTATATAAATTATATGTATACTAGTGTATTGTCCATATGAATATTTCGACGTTAATATCCCGTTAGTTTTCTGGGAACAACATCTTGCATTGACCAAATTGCTTTAAATTTGTCATTTGTAGTGTATCAGTGCACGTGAGTAATGGATCGTAAAAGGTTGAAGTGTTTAACATTAAAAGAGAGGGTTGAAGTCCTTAACAAAATTAAACGTGGATGTAGTGTTACTTCTCTAGCGAAGGAATATGGGGTAGCCAAGTCCACCATAAGTCTTATAAAAAAGAAAGACAAGGCAATTTTAAAAGCAGTAAACAACACGTTTTTGGGTCCTGGGAAGAGGAGAACTTTAAAAGCTTCTGAGTTTCCTAAAATGAAAGCCGCTTTATACAAATGGTTTCTGTCCCAAAGAAAAAAGAATTACCCAATAAGTGGACTCATCTTGAATGAACATAACATGAAAAACATAATTTACAGGTCGAATTTACGCTTTATGATGTTAACAAATGGAATGATGGTGCCGAATTTACCGACACAGAAGTAATAATTGAAACTAGTGATTCTGAGTCTGAGTTTAACAACACAACTGAGACATGTGAGCGGATATCATCTGAGGGGGCAGTTAGCTCTATCAATAAGGTAATTCAGTGGGCCACAACTGAACAAGTAAGCCCCGCAAAGGTTAACACTCTTCAACATTGCTGCAGGCAAGAAAAGACAAACACACATTACAACTTTCTTTTCGGCCTAACTTTTCTGTTAAAGCTGACTTTTTTTGTGTAACTGACACAAAGACTGCCAAATATTTGATGAAAAATATTGAAACGAATTAATTATTTTAAACATATTCATGTTCATATCCATATGTAAATAAATAAATAAATTTAATTGAAAAAAATCGATATCGATGACTGTTTTTTTAACATAGCACACTCAATTGATAAGTCGAACAAATTCGATAAATCGAACAGCGCCTGTTTTAATTAGTTCGAGTTATCGCGAGTGCACTGTATTTCTGTTTTTAATTTTTTATTTTTTTTCACCTTCTCCACAAAGTTAAACCAATTTTTGGGCAATTTTTGTATTTTTTAAAACGAAATAAATAGTTTTGTTAAAAAGTAAATTACAATTTTTTATTCACTAAAACTTAAAAAACACGAAAAATTTATAATGAACAAATTTTGTAATTGTTGTTTTTCTTAATTTTTTTTAAATTTGTTTTTGTTGGCTTTTTTACCTTCTTCACAAATTAAACCAATTTTTTGGGCAATTTTTGTATTTTTTATATATTCAGTAATGGCTGAAATTTTGAAAGGTGCTCTGGCTACACTCAGTAGATGCCAGTTGCGGTCTTAGAGTCAAGCTGATGCTATTCACCAGAAAATACAAGCTTGCACCTTTTAAGCTTCCAAGACTTAACAACCAGTGTCTTACTCTTTCATCGGAAGTCAAGTATCTTGGTGTAATACTTGACCCCAAGCTCCACTGGAAGCTGCACATAGAGAATCGAGTTAAGAAGGCCAATATAGCCTTCTCCGCCTGTAAATCTATGTTCGGTCACGTGTCGTACTTTGGATGTACAACTTAGTGGTTCTGCCAATTTTTACATACGGTTGCCTAGTTTGGTGGGTAGCTCTTCAGAAGGGCTACAACACCACTAAACTAGAGAGAACGCAGAGAACTGCATGTGTGGGCATCACTGGTGCGTGTATAACATATCCCACTGCTACGCTCAACGTTATTCTGCACTTATATACTTTCTGTGGATCTGTAGGAGGAAGGAAATTGGCCTTTGGAGGAAATTGGCCTTTGGAGACAACGATAGAAACAGAACGCTGGTCACTGGGTGATCGGTACTCATGCGGAGAAGCTTGGAATTTCGTACAACCCCTATTGCAGAAGTTGTGGGGACCCTGCAGAGAAAGAGACTGTGTAACACTTTCTTTGCAAATGTCCGGCTCTGGCTTGGCGCTTGAGATTCCTTAACGTGCCCTTTGGGGATGACTTCAAGAAATTCTCCAGCCTAGATCTCTTTTCTCTCCTCCACTACATCAACAGCACTGGATGGCTGTAGACGGGTTTTTCTCTTCCCTAAATTCGAGAAAAGCGGCCTCAAAGTTTTTAATTTCCTTACTCACTTAAATAAAATTATTGACATATTTTCTTAAAACAAATGCTGGTGCTTATACTTATCTACAAGTTTTTTGTTCTTGTATTATCACATTCTCTCAGCATATGAGTGCTATGAATACTACGCAAAAAAAACTACTTCTGTTTTTCATCAAAATAATCAAATTCAATATTTTCTAGTTTTTTTTTTTAATTAAACCACATTTTTTGTAGCAATTTTTTTTTAGTAAGCCATACTGCATATTTCTTTACTGAGATATCTTTTGTATACCGGTACTACGACGGGAACGTTGAGACTTGTTGCTGTCCTCCAGTCATAGTAGGAAGCTTATCTCATGAAACAGATTAAAGGCGAATTCATATAAGGCGGTTTCAATACAAGACCTGATTTTGACATTCAAGTCACCAAATTGCAAAAATTGTATTCAATTTTGTTTTTGTACTACTTACTATATCTGTTTTTGCACTATACATCGCCCAGCGCAGATGAGAATGCAGTCAATTATGGTTATGTATAATTTTAAGTCAATCTTATTCTAGCGGTTTACGCCATTCCTGTGCCCAGTATCTAAAAAGTTTTGCATGCGCAAGAGCCTTAAATAGACCTAAGTACTTACACCGCTCTGACTTAGTAAGTTCACTTGCAGAATTCTCTTTTCCACCTATTTACTTATTTTTTAGATTAGATACTAACTTAATGGATATTATATTTACCACCTATTTAATATCCATTAAGTTGGTATCTAATGCTTGAGTAGAGTCCCTTAAGGCGATGGATTTGCAAGCTCTTTTCGAAAAGATAATTCTTCTGAAAGCTTTAGCGGACTTGTGTCCATCTGAAAAGCATACCTGGGCTAGAAAGAGTGAGTTTTTTTTTTTTAATTACCCAATTACCCTTAAGGTACTGAGGCACCACACTTCTCCATAAACCAAGCAACCTTATATGTGCATACTCACATATATGGGCATATGCATATGTGTGTATGCATTTATGGAATATAATTCACTTTCGATTTGCTTCCATAAAAATAAATGAATCAATCGCTCACCATACCTGCACTGAAAAACTCTCCCTATCCAATAAAAACTCTTGAGACAGTCGCTGTTTTGTTGGTTTTTCCCCGTTGCTAAAAAGGCCTGTTAGTTTATATAACGCGTAGCCCCTCTTAAGTGAAGATAAATACTTAAATTTAGAGCGAATTAAAGAGAAGCACTTGAAAAATGGTGAGCCAAGTAAAAGCACCACTTATCATACAACAGCGCCATACAAAACACACCTCTTTCTTCAAAACGGCAGGCAAAAAAGTTAAAACGAAAAATTGATTTGAAATTTATGCATCGAATGCACTTGAAACCTTTCCAATGGTGCAGTCTAATAAGTTTTGTGCATTTTTATTTACATTTTTGGATACGTACAACAACACTATACACTGCAATAAAGTGGTGTGAGTGAAATGTATTACCGGCAATTAACACCCCATTTACACACGGAGACATCTGGAATGGAGACACTGGAAATTCTCTTTTCATGTCTCATTCGCGGGCACACGGGCAAAATTGTTTTCGGCGACATTTTGACATTTAATACTTTAGCATCGTATGGTTCGGAAGTATTCTCGCACGCGCTTACATGTAAAGCGGAAAACGTTTGTCAAAAATTTCTTAAATATATGAATGAAAAATGCAAACTGGTTAAATAATAAATAATTTGTTGTTTTTTTTATTGAAATATATTTATAAATTCTTATACTTGAATAAAAAAAATTAAATTAAAAATACTTCATATGTAAATAATTAACTTAAAATTAACTTGAGTATCTAGAAATGCAGGGAAAAATTAGAAATCAACATAAACATGTCCCATAACTATTTTAAATTATACCTAATTTACTACCAAAAATAATCGTGCATTTCCCAAGCAGCGTTCGGATGTTTGTCATCGTTGTTTTCTTCCGTTTGTATGAAAACCAACACATAACTTAGAACTTTCTTCCACAATAGCAGAAAACGAATGAAGCAACTGTCAAAAATTGCTTTAAGATTGGAAATACGAATAAGAAGAGCAAAGCGTGTCGCCAGTACAGGAGACAAATTCCCTTCCCTCTTCCCCGGCCGTCCTTCACCCCCGAACAAAATGTTTCCCTTCCAGTGGAGACATCGTGTAAATGGGCACTAACTCGCCTAAATACATGCATAGCTAAGATGTTGCATAATAAATAAAATAAATAAATAATTGGCGCGTACACTTCTGTTAGGTGTTTGGCCGAGCTCCTCCTCCTATTTGTGGTGTGCGTCTTGGTGTTGTTCCACAAATGGAGGGACCTGCAGTTTTAAGCCGACTCCGAACGGCAGATATTTTTATGAGGAGCTTTTTCATGGCAGAAATACACTCGGAGGTTTGCCATTGCCTGCCGAGGGGCGACCGCTATTAGAAAAATGTTTTTATTAATTTTGCTTTCACCGAGATTCGAACCAACGACCTCTCAGTGAATTCCGTTGCATAATAGAAGCTCAGACATTTATAAAGACAATTCGGTGATCATTTTCATGTCTGATAAGAGTAACAACACTTAAATAAATAACAACAAATATCAACATACATATATATAAATAACAACAATTGAAAATTATTTTAAATGATGAGCACGAAAGAGATAGTAAGAGAGAGTGAGGTAAGGAGTAAAATCCGATTGATTAACTAGTGTATTGTTGTTAGCGAAGGGGCCAACTGTCAACACGACACACCCCAGTGACCAGAGCGATTGTAAGTGAATGCAGGCAAATGCATTTGTTTGTGTTTTTAGGAAGTGGAAAGGAAATATAGTTTTATAACAGGCTGGGTAATTGCATTTGTTGTTGCCGTTGCTGTAATTGCCAATGTAGTTATGCTTTTAACTGATTGCAATAATTAGCGATCGTTTAATAGTAGTTTTCTTATCTTCACGGTTGATTGGTAGCCGGTGGGCAAGGGGCGTTGAAGGCGTAGTTTATGTAGATGTTATTGTTAAATCAGGAGTTCAAAAACCGAACGAAGGCAGAATAAAATAGCAGAATGTATATAAAATAAATGAAATAAAATGAAATAAAAACATTTATAAAATAAATTTAAGAAAGATGGAGTAAATTAAATTCAAATGAAATAAAATTAAGTAAAATAAACTAAATTTAAATAGAATTAAAAAAATAATAATAAATTAAATTCAAATAAAATATAAAAAATAAAATAAAATAAAATAAAATAAAATTTAAAAAAATAAAATAAAATAAAATAAAATAAAGTGAAATGAAATAAAATAAAATAAAAAAATAAATTGAATTAAAATAAAATAAAACCAAATAAAATGAAATGAAATCAAATAAATATAATTCTATTAAAATTAAATGGAGGTTCATTCTGGCTATCACTGCACCTAGTTTTAATAATATTTACAATTTGACGGGGAAAGACAGTAGAAATTAAAAAAAAAAATAATAAAAAAAATAAAAAATAAAAAAAAATGAAATAAAATAAAATAAAATAAATTTTTTTTTATAAAATAATAAAATAAAATAAAAAACAAAACAAAATAAATTGAAAGTAACTAAAAATAAATTAAATGCAATTACAAAAAAATATTTAAATTATTTTGTTTATAATAAATTGAAGTCAAATAACATAAAATAAATATTAGACGCATTAAGTTTAATTTTATTCGGGGTTAATTCTGGCCACAAATTCAACTTAATGTTAAAAATATTTACAATTAAAAATATTAAAAAAAATAAATTTAATTAAATAAAGTAAATTAAATTAAATAAAAAACTAAATAATATAAATTAAAATAAAATTAAATAAAACACGATAAATTAAAATAAAGTAAATTTAAAAAGAAAATAAATATAAAATAAATTCAAATAAAATGTAATGAAAGAAAATAAATTAACAAAATATTGTTAACATCATCCCGGTCTTGTACTCAATTTAATGTCAACAATATCTACAATTTGACGGCGAAAAAAAACTTAATTATAATTAAATAAGTTAAGAAAAAAAATAAAAAAACACAAAGAATTTAATTATGCAAAAAAAAGAAGAGGAAAGGAAATAAAATACATCAAATTAAAATTTAATTAAAGTGAATTGAAATTAAATTAAACTACACAAAAAATAAAAATTAAACTAAAATAGAACAAATAAAAATAAAAAAATTTAAATTAAATTTAACAAAAAATAAAAATTAAATTAAATAAATTAAAATAAAAAAAATTAAATTAAATAGTAAAATGAAATAAATAAAACCAAAAATACACTAAATAAAATTACGCAAAAAAAATTAATAAAATAAATTAAAATAAAACACATAAAATATATTAAAATAAAAACTAAATGAAAACAAAAATGAAGTAAATAAAGTTACGAAAAAAAAATTTATAAAATAAATTTAAATTGAAGCAGTATTTCCGCGCAGAGAAAGAAAAAATAGTGTCAATGTAATTCACGCTGTAAATAAAAATAAAAAATAAATTAAATAGAATTAAACAAAAAATAAAAATTAAATTAAATTATGCGAAAAAGAATTAATAAAATAAATTGAAATAATACAAATAAAATATATTAAAATAAAAATAAATTAAATTACGCAAAAAAAATTAATAAAATAAATTAAAACAAAATAAATAATATATATTAAAAAAATTAAATTAAAGTACATTAAAATAAATAAAACGGAATGAAAGGCAATAAAATAAAATAAAAATTAAAATAAACTAGTAAAAGTTATTGAAATGTAGAAGTGAACGGGTAAAGGCATTTACTTTTGATTTATAAACAATAGTTATAACAACAATAAAGGCATTTAATGTCAGCATTCCTCTAGATTTCAAAAATTCATATATCTAAAAAAAATCATACATGCTTAAAAAATTTAATATTCCCTATTTTTTCCAATTTTTTTCGCCCCTTTCTTTTTAATTTTGCAAATGTATGCACAACATTGTTTTACAATTTCCACTTACAAGCCACTTTTACGTGACTCTTCGTGTAACATGCATATTTTCTTGTAACGCTCCGCTCGTAATGTTTTCTATCTATTTATTTATTTTTTCATTAAAATTTTTCTGCAAATAACTGAAAAATAATAATCATGTCTCTGGCGTGTAATGATCAGCTAGTAAATATTTGCATTACATATTTTTCCCAATTTCATGCAAGATTGTGGCTGCGCATTTTTCAACACCTGACTTAAAAGAAAACACATTTTTTCCTGCTTCGCATATGAACACCGTTATTTACCTAACAATGTATGCAAATGAAAATGAAAGTATGCACATACATATTTTCCATTTGTTAAATTTTAATTATCACTAATGACAGCCGGCGTTGCAGTTCGAGAGGTGTAGGAGTTGCTTATTTTAATATGCACATATTTCTCTTTCTCTCTGGGCATTTTCGAATTTAGCGTATTGTCATGCAACTTCGTGTCGAATGCCATTAGAAATACTGATTAGTAGCGAGCAACTTTAACGAATGGGGGGAAAATTGAAAATAGTTCACTGACTTCTGACTGTATGGGGAAAATTATGAATATTAAAAATGTGGTTTGGCAGTAAATTTCTTCTTTAAATTGGCAAGTGATTTTATTTTCATAAGTACTTACAGTATTTCGAATTTGATTAAAATATTAAGGTGAGTTTTTTAACCTGCTTTTAATGTAGATATTATGAAACAGATAAGATAGATAAACAGACAAATTTGTTGACAGCATAAATTTGATTTAAGGTTCTCAATATTGGGTTAAATATTTAGCATATTTGATAGTAATAAACACTAGGCAATGCCACATAATAAAAATAGCCAAAATGAGCTGTTAGAAAACATAAATCTGTATGTAGAATTATGAGAGCAAACAAAAATAGAAAAGGGACAAAAACCTCACTGCTAAGGAGGTGTTTGAAGGCGTGCCATCAATTGGCAATGTTGAAGCTGTAAACTTGCTAACAGCAGTTCTGTGTTTACAGACAAAACTGTTGGCGCTGCTGTAGCGAAGAATGTTAAACGGTACCAGAATTGCCTGTTAACAGTATTCGATGACATTAGATACCAGACAGTTGGGGAAATGTAAATGTGTTTAACAGGAGCTTAAGAAAATGGGCTCTCAGAAACATACAAGTATGAACCATTGCTACATTTTCATGTAACACCTAAGAACTAGAGATCCCAACTGACGATTAATGAAGTAAAAATAAAATATTTCAAAGAAAATTCATGATTTATGGCACATGAAGCTATATTTTGTTGAGGAAAAGTAGTCGCGTTTGTATACAAATATTTTTTAGCTTCTTTACTCTTAACTTTAGACTTTTTTTCTTCTAACAAGCCATTTAGTGAGAAGCGTTGAAAAGTCGTTAAAACTGAAAAGTAAACTAAAACTATATCACATTTTACAGCTAAATCACAAATTACATGGCAATAAAATATGCTATTGCCAAAAACTGAAGCAACCCATAAAAAGAAAAAAAAAGACGAAGAAAGTAATAAATAAAATAAAGCACGAAAGAAGAAACAGAAAAAGCTGCACAATCGGTGGGAAGCAATTAAAAGTTCATAAATCTTTTTTATCATATGCGGTGTTACTAGTTACTTTATGTTTTATGAAATCGGTTATTAACTTGTTTGCATACAAAATAAAAACCAACAAAAAAAAAGAGATCGTAAAATATAATATATTATATGATAATAAAATCAATTAGTGGGTAAGTGAGTGTTTGCGAATTAGTATTATTACCGTTTGCACCAAGACTTCATATGAAAGTGTGAAATTTTTCATATACCTTGCTTTGGGGCATCCAGCTGCCTCGTATGCGTCGAGGGCAAAGGTTGTGCCGCTTGAACACTTAACACATGTAACTCTTAATGGCGATTAGGTTAGGTTAGTTAGAGCGGTTGTTCTAGAAGGACATGGTAGATAGGTAGGTTAGATGGCAAGAGTACCACAGGTACACTACAAGTAGCACTTTACGTGTCGTTTTGATACCATAATGTGGACTACTACCTGCGAAACAAATTTAGGGAAGAGAAAATCGTCTACAGCCGTCCAGTGCTGTTGATGTAGTGGAGGAGAGAAAAGGGATCTAGGCTGGAGAATTTCTTTAAGCTGTTTGGGGACAGCTAAGGAATCTCAAGCGCTTAGCCGCCTGAGCCGGGCCGAAGAGAAAATAGTATATTAAATGATTTTTTGAAAAGGCTTTGAAATTTTGAAGGTGCATACATTTATCTTTTATTTTGTTGATTTGTGAAAAAAATTTTAAGACTGTGTCGAATATAACATCTTGTTTTAATTGTGTTTTTTTTTCTAAATCTCTTTAAATAAATATTTTTTTTTATAAATGGCGTAAAAATTGAATAAGTTTATTTTGTTATAAAAATAAATAAATAAAATATTTATAAAAATAAATAAACATTACTTTCGAAATCCACTTCAAACATTTCCCCTCGTCAAATATTTCCATATGAAAAGATTTATGAGACAAACTGTATATACAAAGAATTGGCCTCTGTCAGTGCTTGGCCAAGCTCCTTCTCCTACTTGTGGTGTGCGTCTTGATATTGTTTGGAGGGACTTGCAGTTTTCAGCCGACTCCAAATGGCCGACTGTTTTTATGAGCAGCGTTTTTGGCAAAAATTCATTCGGCGGTTTGCCATTGCCGAGAGGCGACCGGCAGCTATCAGAAAAACCTTATAAAATATAAATATATAAATACCTCCAGCGCTTTTTGAATTTGCTTTTTACCATACTGACTACTGATTCTGGGAATAAATTCCCACAATTTATAAATGCTGCTTGGGTGTATACGAGTTTTGAAATTCCAAAAAATATTCATCCCAAAATAGTTATATTTTGGAAGTCTTTCTTTAAGGATGGCAATTGCTTATTAGTGTCGGCCTTACTTCCCAAGCGGCCATTTCTAAGGCAGTCGCCTACAAAGTAAAGTGAAACTGTGCCTGATGGGCCATAAAAACGCTTAGGGATACTGGGTGTCTTTTCGTTCAACGAACTTTCTAATGATGAAATAAAAATTAAATACTAAGTAAAAAGGGCTTACCAACTTCAAAACACAAATCTATTAAAAAAAAAGAAATTTATAACAAATTGCGAAAAAATTGTATGAAGAAGTTGAAAAAAAAATGCGGCCGCAGTCTTTCTTCACAGATGCTCTAGACAGAAATACTGTGGAAGGCGAAATACAGAGCTGGTTCGATGAGATTTCCGGAGGCTGTCTATGTAAAATGGAGTTCAAGGCAAAAGCAAACTGTAACTTAGATTTTTTTTTTTTGGTAGGTGAGGTACGGTTCAAAATGCCTTCGCACTTACAGCGACTGTCGTCTACTGCGTCGTGTGGTGTGGTCACTAAAACGATCCCTCCTCTTCTTCTGGGGGGACATCCTTCCCGGAACTGGTTGCTATATTACTTCGGGAGGGCCCAGAACGGCATCAATAAAGAACCAATCCTATCCACCCACGTCTGGGTCCACCATATTTGTAGCCAGCTTTCATGCTCGACTTCTTGTGTCTCTGTCTGTGCGGCTTCGTTTTGTTGCACTGTGTCGGGGTCAATCTTTTTTCCGTAGTACGTTCCCGATAGATTTCTTTACCGCGTTCCAGCTGCCCTTGCGTTCGAGCATTTTGCTGATTATGTTGCTCTGTGCGATGCCGCCAATCTGCTCCCTCAGGGCATTTCTCTTCGCGAGCCATCTGTTACAACTAAAAACCGTGTGTTCAGCATCATCGCTCAGCGCTTCGCAGTATTTGCACTTGGAATGGGTTACCTTGCTCATACGGTATAGGTATCTCCGGAAGTATCCGTCTCCCGAGAGGAACTGAGTTAAGAAGTAGTTCACTTCTCCGAAGTTCCTTTGGACCCATTTGTCAATTGATGGAATAAGTTTCGCCATCGCCATCTGCCACTCGATTCAGTGTCCCATCGGCTTTGTCACCACAGCATGGTTTCGCGTCTCCGTTCTGAGAAGCTAGTGATAACGTGTTTTTTCTTGGAGTCCCACGCATCCATTCGTTCTCGGACCATGAGGTCGACGGGCATCTGCCCGCTGATCACGAAAATTGCTGCACCTGAGACAGTGCGGTAGGCTGAAGCAACTCTGAGAGTCGCTGTTCGTTGCACAGCCTCCAGTGCTTTGCGCTTGGCTTTGAAGTTTAGCACAATTCGCCATACTTCGCTGCCATACAGGAGAATTGAGTTTTTGGCCGCCATAATCAGCTCTCTTTTGCTCTCTGTTGGCTTACCGATGTTTACTATTAATCTACTTTGCATCCCGTGACCTTTGCTACTTTGCTAGCCGCAAGCCGTATCTGGGCCCGGAAAGTTTTTCCCTACTTTTTGGGTCACTAAGGACGTGTAGCCAATTTGCATGCTGACTTCGAGTGGCATGTGACCTTGTGTCATAAGGATGACTTCGGTTTTATGTTTGTCGAGTTCCAGGCCGTGGTCCTCAAACTATATTTGCGTCCTTATCATGACTTGGTTCAGCTTCCTTCTAGCGTCCTCAGTGTCCCGAGCTGGTATGACCGCCGCTGTATCGTCCGCTTATTCCACTATACCCATATGTGTCTTCTGGCATTTCTATGCTCAATATCTCGTCGTAGCTCAGACTGTAACTTAGATTGTTGAGAGAATATTTTGCTTGCAATTGAGAATGTTTGTTGCTGAAAATATTATTCGTTATTTTTCCAATTTTTTTTTGTTTGAAAATTTTTTGGTTTGCCAATTTTTTTTCTTCTTTTTTTTCTTCGGCATTTCTATTTTGGACGTTTCAATTTCACGCGTCTATTTCGCTCTTGCTAATTCACGAACATATTTTTGCTTGTATCTGCTCTTTTTGACAGTTTACTGCTCTGTTCACTATCATTACTTGACATATTTTTGATTGACAGTCAAAGTTTGTCGGCTTCTTCGCTGTCCAATGGCCGCCTCCAGTTACATGGCATAAATCTGCTGTTCTTCTTCTCATATCTTTGCTTATCCATAGTTGAGCGTGTCTGTTGCTAATCAACCTAAATTTTTATGTTCTTTTAATGGCGTATTGTGATTATTTATATTTGTTTTTTGCTCAACACACCCACTAATTTTAATTTACATGCATACAATTATCTTGCCAACGCAAAAAAAAAATTGTACCAAATCTAAAGAAAATATGCGCTAAAGAAAATTGATATTAGGTATGCTCCAACCACTGAAAATCAACGCCTGTTTCGCGAACTACTCCCCCTAACTGCCAAACAACTTCCCCTTCACACAACGCCATCTTCGACAAGAGGAACGTCGCTGTTGCAAAAGTCTGTAAGTAACTGTGCGCCAGCTGTCAGTTGGACATTGCTCAGTATGACCGTGTGGCTGTGTGGCTGTGTGTGCGGCCAAGCATGGAATTCAGTACAATTAGATGCATACTAATGTTGCTTAGCCGCTGAAGAAGTGATACCATGTACCAACCAACCAACGGCCCGACCAACGACAACAATGTCACGCTCGCGCTCATCATTTTGACGAACTAGTTTGGTTTCGATTTAGTCGAGGTGGCGTAGTTTGGTTTCGCGGTCCGGTACGTACTTATAAATAAATTAGTTTGGAAGAAAATTACGCCTGGAGCGGAACTGAAAGCAAGAACAAACAAAAGCAAAAACAAAAAAAGTGTGTGGAAAAATATTAGCAGCAGCAAGCAAACAATCAAGCGGTGAGCAGTTAAAGAACTAGGCGGTTGGCTAACTAGTCACTGAGTATTAAGAACAGCTGGACTGTGGCTATTTGTGCGCCGGCATCAGCTGCTGTGGTTGGCATGCCACATAATAGTTGGGCTCAACCCGGCACTTACATACAAGTAGATGTATAGGTGCATGTAAATATGTTTGTATGTACGCCAAAGTACCTTCAACAACTGGCAATGGCTGGCGAAATAATTTTCCACTCTGTTGCACAAAACTAAATGGCGCGGTAGTTGAGGAAAAATAAGATTGAAGCAACCACAATTGTGCAGCAATTGAGGAATAAGAAGAAGAATTGAAGAAAAATTGCATAGTAGCATTTCAAATATTACTGGCACTGAATGGGAAACTTCAGGGTGGTTAAAGAGGCTCATCATTATTTCAAGAATAAAAAGTAATTGCAAGAAAATATTAAAAATGGGCTTATTTAAAGCGAATGGTGCAAAAGTGATCAGGATTAGTCGATTTTTATGGATTTTGTAAAGTGTATAGAAGGCAAGAGAAAAAAGTATAAGTTAAAATACTACACTAAAGTAGAAAAGAGCGTAAAGAGAGAGGAAGGAGAGTAATTAGAGCAACAACAAGTAGGTTCGATTGCGCATGCAAATGCGATCTTTATAGCCAACGCAAGTGCGGCTGAATGAAATTGAAATTTGAATAGGTCGAGCCAAGGTGCACCAAGACATTGTATTTAAAGCTCTGGAAAGAGGGTAAATAGTCAAGGAGGGAAGGAGAAAGGTATCAGAGAAAGACGTAGGAAAGAATAGAGACAGAGATAAAGGTAGTTAGTCCTGTGAGAACTTTCCAGATTCTTTGGCAAATCCGTAAATATCTTCCAGTTTTAGAGAACGATTACACAGGCCTGCAAAATCTCGCTTTTTTACAGCTTCTAAAACGGCTATGGGTGTTTCCTGAAGGTTTTTTTATGCTGAAAATGAATATGACCTTGAAAATGCTCCAGCACGTCAGGATTTTTGGCAATTTGAGGTTAAATAGTCAAAAAATGCGGATTTTGGCCATTTTTTTAATTTTTTTTGAGCAAGGTAAAGTTTTTTTTTTAATTTTCCACAATGGCATCGCAAAGTACTACTCCTTGGCTTTAAGGTCCTTTTTTAAAAATATTTTTACGATTAATATATTGTAAAAAAAGTTATTCTATTTTGAATTGGAGACTTTTTAGATATGCAAATTCAACCTTTCTAACTCTCTAACGCCCCTGTAAAGGGCGAATTCAAAATAGTATAACTTTTTTTATATTAATCGCAAAAATATTTTGAAAAATGAATTTTAAAGCTGAAGACCAGTACTTTGCGATGCCGTTATGGAAAATTAAAAAAAAATTTTACCTTGCTCAAAAAAAAATTTATCCGATACATTTTGGTACATAAACTTTATTTTTACTTATTTGTAAAATGTGAAAAATTGATGAGTGATATAACTTTTTAATACTTTTTTTCGTAATCAGGACACCAAATTACAAAGTAATTAGTTAAAATTATCGAAAAAGTTTTTTGGTGTTGGCCTGTGTTATTACTCATTCTCACGACATCGGAACTCAAACTCGTAGTCTTGCTCTAGCTACTCACAGAGAAAGTGATCAGTGCTATCCGCCCCCTCCAGTCAAGACAGGCACGTTGGGTCCTCAATGCTTCCAATGGTGGTCATAACTTTTTTTGTGAAAATATAGTTTGTACAACAAAAAAAACATATAACGCAAAGTTTCAAAATAAAATTTGTTAAAATTTTTTGGTTAAAAAGTTAAAGGTTCTGACAAAATTTTGAAAAAATTTTATTTTGAAATTTTTTATCAGAACCTTTAACTTTTTATCCAGAATTTTTACAATTTTTCTGGCTATGCATTTTTAAAGCCCATTGAATTTTAGTAAGTGCAAGTTTCGAGTAGCTCAAGGTTCGCGTTGATTTTTGACAACTTTTTTTCGCAGAGGTGTACCGCGTTTTCTTCCACAATAAAGTAAATTTTTTTATATGGAAGTAAATGTCTAGCACCATCAACAATGGGGGCACGAATTAATTGTGGTTACGGCAAGTACAATCCTTTTTTTCTAAACTTTTTGCTATTTTCCAAAGTGTAATCCAAATATGAAAATGTGAAAAGTGAGGTTGGGTTATTGACATTTTTTTGTGGTTACTTTCAGGTGTGATTTGGATTGGCAAAAAGTATTATTAGACTGTTAAAATATTTAAAAAGAAGAAAAAATGGTCATTTGCATAATTTTCTGCAATTTTGTGCGGCAAATACCTACAGATTATGAAGCAGATATTTCAAGAGTATACAAACTTATCAAGTAATTTAATTACCGCTTATTACTTACTAAGCATTTTTAAACTAGCAGAAAATGTATGTAATTAACCTTAGTGACATTTTACACGCCTCTGAAACATACATACGTACAACACTGACATTGTTTTTTTTGTTTTTCTGTTGCCTTAGTTTTGTCTTTTTTGTGTAGGATTTCAGGTGACTTCTGTCAAGTCATTTGCCGCTGCTGTTATTATTCATTATTTCTGTAAATTTTTTCCAACAAAATTTTCAAACAGTTACAGACAGTTCAAACGTACATATAAGTACATATATTGTTTATATACCTTTTTTCTCTTCATACACACACACATACACGTGTAATGTTTTTTTTTTATTCTACAACATTTTTCTGTCATTTTCCCACTATACGCATAAGCAGTGTCAGCTGAGTATTGTAGTTGGTGTAGCGAAAATCTGAAAGACAACCCAAGCAATTACGAACGCAACTTCGTTCTTTCTGGTGTCATGCGCTAATGGGGTTCTTAACCTTTTCTGAAGATGAATCAAATTATGCATGGCAAAGTTTGTCGGCAGCGTGGGTATTGAGGTAGCAGCATTCAAAAGTTTAAATATGGGAACAACAATTAGAAGTATAGTTTTATATTTTTTTCTCAGCTCAGTAACAGGAAGTGCAGAAATCAATTTGTGGTCTATAATTTGGGGTATCCACTTATTTATTTGTTATTACCCCAAAAAGAAAAATCAAAAACAAAAAAGAAGGAAAAAATTGGTTTGAAAATTTTCCTACGTTGTTGTCTTTGTCCGCACAAAAGCATGCTTAGGTCATCTAATCGACTGATAAGCAATGCAAGACACGAATTTGCTGGCAAATGAGTTATGTTGTTCTAACTAAAGATAAGCAGTGAGTTTATAGCACAGGGTGGCTCGATTGCAATGCAATTTGATGGATTTTTCGAGCATCTTATAATCTTGCATTTTTATTTCACTGAGTCGGTGAGCCGGTGTATAAAGAAGTTCATTAATTAGTTGTGAGAAAATAAAGAGATTTTTTTAAGAGCTTGGTAACTTAAAATTATAATAAAAAAAAATAAATATTGTCGGCATGAATTTTTCTTTATTATAATCTAGCAGATAATTCCATGGCATTTATTTTATAAATATGATATATGACATATATCAGCTGGGGCTAACGGTTTCATGGTTCATTCGAGCAGGCTAAATTTTGAATATTTTTTCCAATGAGTCCAATCAACAAAAATGCTTTCAATGTTCAGTTGTCGTCAATTCTTGTACGAGCTGTATTTTTTAGATACGTAATAATACGTTCACATATGCATTAATCACCTATAAATCCATCAAATTAATCTACCCGTTTACATATGGCAGATTACCTGCAAAATTGACATTCAGCTGTCAATACTGCTTTGAGAGGTTTTGGTTGGTTGGTTGGTTAGAGTGGTGATTCATCCAGAATCCAACTAGCGCTTCCGCACCATTTTGTTGCCACATCCTCATTACCAGTTATTTGTAGCAGGACTATATCCAGTTTGTGCGGTTTAGGAACCTTATTAGGTTGTTGACGTCTAAGCCAGACAGTTGCTCGAGACTCTCGAACAGCGGTTTGCCCAGGGTTAACATTCTGTCCTTCCATAGGGCAGGGCATTCGCAGAGGAAATGGAAGATTGTTTCTTTTTTCTCCGGTTGTTTACAACTATGACAGTATATGTTGTGAGGGATGCCCATTTTGGCGGCTTGTTCTCCGATAGACCAGAAGCCAGTTATGACTGCCGTAAGTCTACAGGTGTCCCGTCGTTTCATCTTTATTAATGTCGATGATTGCTTGAGGTTGTAGGTGGGCCATAACGTTCTGCTGATTTTGCATTTCGTCTGGTCTCTCCATCTACAATCTGCAATTCGAAGGTATTTTAGGGAAATAGCATTCTTGACCGCACCTAGTGGAGTGAATACTGATACTGCAAGAGCGCTATTCATGGCAGATCCCCCTTTTGCCAGTTCATCAGCTTTTTCGTTACCTTCTATGTTTCGGTGTCCCGGGACCCAAATTAAGGTTACTCTATGGTTTTCACTCAAGTTGGTGAGGCTATTCCTACTTTGCTCCACCACCTTAGAGGTTGTTATAGTCGCGTCCAGCGCCTGGATTGCGGCTTGGCTATCCGAAAGAATAGCGATATTGCCCTTAAAAGAGAAATCTGCGATTAGTAACCTACAGGCTTCCCCAATTGCTAGTACTTCCGCTTGGAAGACGCTGCTGGTATTAGGGAGACGTACAGATTTTTCAAAGAGGTTTTTCTTCATAAAAATTATTTTGGTGGAATATTTCGATGTTTTTGGTTTTTTTAATTATCACTTTCGATATGAAGAAAATATGATACAAGGAGAAGGAATGGCTAATTTAATTGCGCAATTGGCTGCTAATAATAAACAGTTGGCGGAAATCCGTATGTGACGTTTATTGAGGTTGCAAAAAATTATGACAGCAATACGCATGGAAAATTCTATATTACATTTTATAATAAGTAATAAGAGGACAAAACGTTTATGGACACACGCTTTTTTCTGTCAAATGAATCCATAATCTAAACTATAAAGGGTGAATGTCTGTATGTTGTCCGCGCATCACTACGAAACGACAACACCAAATGACGTAAAAATTTTTATACATTCATTTTTCACCCAATGAAGGTCAAAGGCATGTTTTTATGATGGAACTCCCTTCCCATATAGCCCCCAGGCCGCGTCGCCACTCTCATTCGTCACTAATAATCGAATATTTGCTTAAATTTAATCTAAAAAATCTTAGTTTTTCCTATTTCCCACTATTTATAGCACACTCTAGACTTCATAATCCACATAAGCTGTTCAACTATGACCCAAATGCAAAGTTCAAAAACGGTTTGAGATAGAAAATTTATAAAAATAATTTTCCTTGATATTTTTCTGATTGGTTGTTTTGATTTTATTCAACAAGGCATAGCAACGGATGCCGGGTATTGTAATATTATGGTTATTAATAAAAAAATATTTTGTAAGAAATTATTGTTTGTAATTCTTTTATATACGTATTCTAAATCCCTCAAAACTCCTACGCGAGCGGGGCCGCGGGTTAAAGCTAGTTAATAATATTTAACAAACATTTTATTGGAATTATGTCTGCAAACCTTTTTTCTTTGCCGGCATCCATTTCATTTAATTTTGTGTGGAAAATCCCGCTTTTTAATTACGGATTTTGAGTTAAGCGCGAAAAAGTAGATTATCTACTTACATATATCGCACCCTAAATACAAAAGGGTCACAACTCAAAATGTACTTCTGCTCAAATATGAACGAGACGTTATCAATAAAACGATCCGCGGATGACATATGGCAAAAATAAATTTTTTGTTTTTTGGTAGGACTGTTATAAGCTTACATGGCAAATTTCAGCGTGATATGTCACATAGTTTGTTTTCTGTGTTACTGTAAACAAGTCAAGCTCGAGTGTGGAAAATTTTGAGTTGTGACCCTTTTGTATTTAGGGTGCGATATGTGAACGTATTATAAGCCAACATCCTGTCATTAGTTCAGTGAAATTCCTATATTTTCCCTTTCAATATTTTAGTAATTTGCAGTTCATTTGAGCAACCCTGTGGTAGTAAGAAAAATACTCCAAGCTAGTAGACGTGGGTGTGTGTGTATGTACGCTTTATAGATTAAAGGAAAAAATACATTTATGCTTCACATCTTTTTGTGGCTGTTTAATTTATTACAAGCTAAAAAAAACAAAATTAAATCAGAGATGTTGCAGGCACTAAATTCTATTGAATACGAAGTTAGTTCTGCCTTTGACTTAAAAATAGCGGTACGCAAAACTAAGCCTTTGTCTCTCTCTCTGTTTTTGCTTTAGTCGCTAAATGCAGCTATTGTTGTGATAGAATCGGCATTGCGGCTACTTTTTGTATTGCAAAAGTTTGTTCTCAAATCAAGTTAGGTTCGCTTGTTACTGGCGGCTATTTGCAGGCCTTTGTCTGCTTTAAAAAAACCAAAGAAAAAAAGAATGAAGCGCATTGAATTTGTGCTACCTTTTCTTAGAACTTTCTAGTCACTAGATTGGCTTTTTCTTCTCAGTGATATTGGGAGCAAATAAAGTTGGAAACAATAAAAAAATAATATATTAACATAATATAACATAAAGATGAAGCAGATGAGTTAAAGAAAGCATGCAAACTGAGATTCAAGTTACGGAAGTTAAAATGCAGCATTCATTATAACCAAATTAGTAGCAGTAAATGGCGAAAAGTACAAGTATTCATAAAATGTGTGAAAAAAGCGCAGTAAAAACGAAATAGCTGAGAAGCGGCAGTTCAGATTACATCAAAGTAAAAAGTAGTTACTTATGTTGGTATATCAAAAATAAACAAGGAAACAAAAAATAATAATAAAAGTCGCTTTTAATGCAGCGGCTCTAAAATCTGTGATAACTGCAACTTCAAATGGTTGGTTGGGTTCAAATACTTGAACAACAATTATTGACTAGCTGATAATTTAATTATTGGAAAAAATATGAGATTGACTTTTGATTTCGAGACTGAAAAAAATAAACTGAAAAACCTCTTGTATTATTGTGTAGTATGAGCTGTGAGTGGAGCTTCTTCGCCAAATTATGATTATCAAAAATTTATGTAACCCAAAGTTTTGTGCGATTAGCAAATGACAAATTGTATTGCCAGCGATAAACTTGTCGACTTTTTCATTAGAGAAAGTTCTGTTATAAGTGCACGTATTCACGTGCTTAAAATCTATCCAAAATCTAGGAAAAAGTAAAGTCAGCCAACAGGTCTGAGGCTGTGTACACAGAATAAAATGTCTTCTACAGGGCTCGACATTCGAAGTGCAAGCAATTAAAAAGGCCATAAATTTAGTTTGGAAAATTACTTTTATTTAATTCAAACTAAAAAATGTGTGAAAATAACACAAAATTAAGAATCAATTTACTTTTGTTCCATATGGCCTTGAAACGGTGCAGAAACCAATCGCAAGCTGCCCGAATGTGACTTGAAGATATTTTGGACCACTCGCGGGCAATGGCTTTTTCCAGTGCCACGAGACTGGTGAATCTTTCACTTCAGATCCTGCTCTCCAAAATGTCCCAAAGAGAATAATCCAGAATAGAAAGAGAATGAGGAGAGCCATTATGTGGACGTTATGAAGTTCGAAACGTGGTTTTTTAGCCATTCTTGGTTCATTCAAGCTTTGTGAGACGGTGCCGAGTCCTGTTGCAAAATCCATGGTCTGCCTCTAAAATTTTGTCTGGCCACGGTTTCAAAGCAACCCCCAGAATACTTTCCCGATAATATTTCGCATTTACCTTGGCGCCATCGATGAAAACGATTGGAGGGCGTCCATCTGCGGTTACAGTGACCCAAACCATTACCTGTGTCGGGTGCTGCCTCCTGGTGGCCAATTGATGACTCAAATTCTCGTATGAACGATCGGTCAAATAAACCCTATCGTTTTGGGAGTTTACGAATTGCTCAATTTGAGAAATTTTCTCGTCAGAAAACACAATGTTCGGAAATTCCCCGCTTTCGGCCAAGCTAAGCAACTCCTTCGCTCTTTGAAGTCTGATTTGTTGCTGCTTTGGTGTGAGACCATGCGCCTTTTGGATCTTGTAAGGCTTGAATTTGACATCATTTTTCAGTATGCGATGGATTATACGGTCAGATATTTTCAGTTCTTTCGCCATTTGATTGACACTTCGTCGAGGATTTCACTCAAGTTCCATCTTCACTTTTTGAACCATTTCACGTAACGTTGCAGTCTTTCGATGACCACCTCCATGACGTTTCACGATGCTACCAGTATTATTGTAACGAGTACTGGTGCGATAAACAAAAAATTTATTTACTTTAAGGTGCTCGAGCTCACGATTCTTGCATAAAGTAGTCTTTTGAACCCAATATGCGAAAAGTCAAAACTACAAAATGTTCTAGATGCAATGTTGAGATAAATCCTTCCAGGGAGGAAGAATCAATCGACAAGGCCACCATTG
The DNA here is from genome assembly GCF_027943255.1 of Anastrepha obliqua. Taxonomy (NCBI): domain Eukaryota; kingdom Metazoa; phylum Arthropoda; class Insecta; order Diptera; family Tephritidae; genus Anastrepha; species Anastrepha obliqua. Next base: position 106,261,711 of record NC_072894.1, on the reverse strand, counting down.
ACGTCAAAGACGAAGTAAAAAGATGAATGAGATCTTCTAGTTGGCAGGAATTTCAAATTAATAAGAAAATATATTCAATCCAGTAAGATGAAATGGGGTCATGAAAATGCACCCTTCGTAAAGCAAAGCCAAAGCAAGCTTTTTGGATGTGTTTAACTCAATGAATATGTCGGCATGATACCGTATATAATTTTATCTTTTGTATATCAAGTCAAAAATTTCTTATTGCACCGTTGATAGTGCGCCACCTAAATAAATTTTCTGACTATTCCTCAGTTTCGAGTCAATGACATAAGTGCTCACATGCTGATCCGATATGATTTTATCAACATTTTCGATAATACTAGACACCATAAAGCAATAATTGCAACCATAATTACATTCGGCACTGTATTGAGTGCATTACATCACATCATACATTTTGTTGGGCGTCTGCTCCAACATTTCATTTTTGAACGCTGTAGTGCACAGCTGGTATCGCCTTCAAATCCTTAAAAAATAAGAATGGTTTGAAAATTAAGAATGACCGGGTCTTCCTTCATTTTCCATTAAGCGGCAAAAAGACGCTTTTAAGTGCTTCACATATACATATGCACACTTATGCTTACATAATCAAGTCATTTTGTCGTTTTACAATATTCGCAGTATTTTTCATGATATATATTATATTTTTTTAACTTTTTATAGAAATTAAGTTATTTATGCATCAAAGTTCTAAATTTTGCACAAAATTCACCAAAATTTAATACATTCGAAAAAACTGTCTTCAAAGTTTCTAACTTTTCAATCAGAATCTTTAGAAACTTTTATGGTATGCTGTTTTGTAGGCCATTCAATCAGTGCTATAAAGTGTAACTTTTGAAATCGCTTAAAAATGAGTTGTTCTGTTTTTTTTTTTTTTTTTTGCATGCGATGTTGATCATTTTCTTCCATATCAAATATGTCTGAAGATGTACTTTATAAGGAATAAAATTCTAAAATGAATTTTTGTTGTTGTAATATTTCCAAAAATTTCTTGTTTTTATTAATTACTGAGACTGTGCTCAGTAATCCCTTAAAATTTCATGGTGATACCCCACAACTAATCAGTAACGTACAGCGAAGCAGTAGAAAATGAGCGCAAAAATCTGCTCTGGCGAAATGTGCGTTTGCAAATCGATCGAAGCGCCGCTACGTAAATTAGTAAGCAACACTTTAAAAACACCAAAATTTTTAACATTGAATGAGTCTCAAAATTTAAAATTTTTATTTTTAACTAGCAAACCCGGCCCGCTTCGCTGGGCACACTTAAATAGAATAGATATGGTTTAGAACAGAAAAGATATGGTTTTCATATTATGTATGTCTTTATTCTCACATTATTTATTTCTTTATTCATACCACGTTTTTGTCTCTATCTCGAGACCCCAGTCACGGAGCGGCACGAAAAATACTCTGAACTAAAGCATTCACTAACAGCTTCCATTTGATACCTATATTGTACATACACATCCGAAGGTTACCCGGGCCCACGTTTTGACCTATATCTCGAGACCCTAGTCACGGGGCGGCATGAAAAATACTCTGTACTAAAGCATTCACCAACAGCTTCAATTTGCTATCCATATTGTACAAACACATTCTGGGGTCCACGTTTTGGTCTCTATCTGGAGACCCTAGTCACGGAGCGGCACGAAAAATACTCTGAACTAAAGCATTCACCAACAGCTTCCATTTGATATCCATATTGTACAAACACATTCTGGGGTCCACGTTTTGGTCTCTATCTGGAGACCCTAGTCACGGAGCTGCACGAAAAATACTCTGAACTAAAGCATTCACCAACAGCTTCCATTTGATATCCATATTGTACAAACACATTCTAGGGTCCACGTGTTGCTTTCTATCTCGAGACCTTAGTCACGGAGCGGCATTGAAAATACTCTGAACTAAAGCATTCACCAACAGCTTCCATTTGATACCCTATTGTACATACGCATCCGAAGGTTACCCGGGCCCACGTTTTGACCTATATCTCGAGGCCCTAGTCACGGGGCGGCATGAAAAATACTCTGTACTAAAGCATTCACCAACAGCTTCAATTTGATATCCATATTGTACAAACACATTCTGGGGTCCACGTTTTGGTCTCTATCTGGAGACCCTAGTCACGGAGCGGCACGAAAAATACTCTGAACTAAAGCATTCACCAACAGCTTCCATTTGATATCCATATTGTACAAACACATTCTAGGGTCCACGTTTTGGTCTCTATCTGGAGACCCTAGTTACGGAGCGGCACGAAAAATACTCTGAACTAAAGCATTCACACACAGCTTTCATTTGATACCTATATTGTACATACACATCCGAAGGTTACCCGGGCCCACGTTTTGACCTTTATCCCGAGACCCTAGTCACGGGGCGGCATGAAAAATACTCTGTACTAAAGCATTCACCAACAGCTTTCAATTGATATCCATATTGTACAAACACATTCTAGGGTCCACGTGTTGCTCTCTATCCCGAGACCCTAGTCACGGAGCGGCATGAAAAATACTCTGAACTAAAGCATTCACCAACAGCTTCCATTTGATACCCATATTGTATATACACATCCGAAGGTTACCCGGGCCCACGTTTTGACCTATATCTCGAGACCCCAGTCACGAAGCGGCATGAGAAATACTCTGTACTAAAGCATTCACCAACAGCTTTCAATTGATATCCATATTGTACAAACACATTCTAGGGTCCACGTGTTGGTCTCAATCTCGGGACCCTAGTCACGGAGCGGCATGAAAAATACTCTGAACTAAAGCATTCACCAACAGCTTCAGTTTGATATCCATATTGTACAAACACATTCTAGGCTCCATGTTTTGGTCTCTATCTCGAGACCCTAGTCACGGAGCGGCATGAAAAATACTCTGAACTAAAGCATTCACCAACAGCTTCCATTTGATACCCATATTGTACATACACATCCGAAGGTTACCCGGGCCCACATAGGGGTGGACTACCCTTAACATTTAGGGGGATGAAAAATAGATGTTGGCCGATTCTCCACCCTGGCCGACAATCACGCTAAGGATCACAAAAATCGGTCGAGCCGTTTCGGAGGAGTTCAAGTTCGAACACCGTGACACGAGAATTTTATATATAAGATTTTTTTAGTTCACTTTTACTTACCTCAAATCCAAAAAACAAAAAAAAAAAACGATTTTCTGAAAGTACTTTGCTCACTCGGCATGCAGTCGTGCCCATATTAAAAACCAAAATTTTCTGAGAAATCGCTTAATAAAGAACAAAAGACCGTTCAAATGAGGCTAAAGCCTCACTAATACCAAGGTGCCATTGCTAAATTCTTTTAGTAAAAGTTCTATAAATATCTCAGTTTTCCTTCGATTTGCGTCAAATTTTCACACAAAATTATGGAAGCGTTAGCCTTTTTAAATATTTAAAAACACACAAAAATTGCTCCCTTACCCTCTTAAAAACGTTTCTCTGTTGTATTAAGCGTTAAGGGCGACTTTCTAAATTTTCTATTAAAATTCATTTGCTCTTCAAGCACTGATTTGCTTCTCCGACTGCCTTTGATGTGCTGTAGCAGCGCCATCTGCTTCATTTGTAAAATTTCATTAAATCGGAATCAAACATTTAGAGTGCGGTTTTGCTGCCAATACTCTTTAACTACCCCGAGCTTAGCAGGCAAATTTTTTTTTAAATTACCTTCTGAATGTAAACCAAATCGGAACATAAATACGAAATATCTTTGCTGCAGCAATACCTAGCGGTCCATTTTCTTTTTTCGCTATATAGATCACTATCATGAACTCAATCGACCCATAAGTGAGGTATTTCAAAGGCAGAGAAACGTAGTTTTCACTGCTGCTTCTCTATACTTTTCGAAAAAAAAAAAAAAATCTTTAGCTCATTTCAGTCACAAGTTGAGGAGATCGATAGCCTGATTATATATAGGTGATTATTGTAAATTGCTTCAATACATAACGAGATATATATGTGATCGCCTATTTTATTTGATCTAAGCGCTTTCTTCTTTCGACGAAGGTTGGCTGCTTATCAAATTTCATCTAAATATTTTATTGTAGATTGTTGAGGTTAATTCCGTACATCAGAAGAAATTTGGGAAAGAAAAAAAAAACAGAAACAAATTATGAATGATCTTGTTCAATGTATAAATAATCTAGTTCCTAGAAATATAGTATATTTAGTAAACAGTTTCTGCCAAAATTACGAACACATTTCTCTAACATACACCGCCATTTATGTAACAGCATGACAGTTTGGCCTTCAAGCGCCACCCATAAATGACAACACTGGCTACTCAGCGCCATTTCAACAAAGAAAAAGATATTAAATAATGAATTTGCAAATGAGTGACTAACAGTGGTATTGTGACAAAAAATAAAATTGAGAAAATAATGTATTTGTAGAATTATAAAAGAATTATTGCGCTATGCTTTTATTATTTCTTCAGTGCTTTTACCAGGGTCGTTTGAAAAGTTTGGGCTAAAATGAAAACTACTGAAATGTTTGGGATAAACTTTTTTATTTTTTTCCACATAAGGAGACTATAGGCTTCTACAGTAAGTCATTTCTTCAAATTGGGGAACATATAAGTAGTGCGAGGGATTCGAGTGAGTCAGTGGGGATCTGAAATTATTATTTCAATTAATTTTGTCACCACAACTGCTGAGGCGTGAGCTGGTGCGTTGCCTTGATGGAAAAGGAAAATCACTCGATGACTCGATGCCCTCCATTCAAACGAATGCCAAGCACAAAGCAATGGACCGATCTAGCTGAAACTTGGTGTATGTACTTTCAAGAGACGCTACTAACCAAAAATCAGTTCAATAAGCGCAAGTAGTACCATTTCTCTCACGCTGCATGGACCTTTCAAGCGACCCTCGTAGTACGTACCATATACGTACGTATGTGTTTTCGTACATAGGCGTATTTTTTCATGATTATCGGCAATTTTAATTAAAATTTATTATTCCTTTTGAGTTTGTGACAACTGTAATTAAACAAATTTGCCTTCACTTCCAATTGGATGAATAAATATCAAGAAAGAAGAAGACCACACACATGTTCACATTAATATAAAACATATATACCTACATATGCAGATACCGCCAACACCGCCGACAGCGCCTTGCTTTTCTGGCAAATTAATTATGATGCGCGTGCGTCATTTTGCTGAATTGGCGAGTGACTCAGTGGGCGAGTGAACCAGTAGCCGCTTACGCGCAAACAATTTGGGCTTGCACTACATTTTTCCATTTAAATAATAAAGCAAATAATAAACTACTCAGCAGCGGCAGCAAAGAGTGATTGTAGCAATGAAAATAGAAAAATTGCAGAAAATCATCAAAATTGCGGGTTGAGTAACTGCACATACATATGAGTGTGCCTGTATGTATGTACGTATAATACGCCAAGCAATTTCAGAAGTAAAGAAAAGGCACCACAATGAACTAGTCAACAATAAAGCTATATGTATGTAGGTATTGCACAAATACAAATAAAATAATTTTTTTTAATACATATATTTTTTGCATGCATTTGTGTGCAAAAGATGAGCAAGCGCTTAATTAGAGCAACATCTGTGTGGCACATTTTCATAAATTGAATCAGCACAATTGGCAAGAGGCTGCAGCAGCAACAGCCGCGAGAAAGCGAACAAACAAACTACAAAATAAATAAGTAATAAAAAAAAAATAAAAATAAAAATTTAGTACTGATCCAGCAAAAAACACAATAACAGACAGATATTTCGTTATGTGAAGCTTAGAAGCATTGAGCTTTTGAAAATCACAATTGGCGCTGCTCAAAGATAACAAAAAAATTATGATGAACCACAGATGATTTAGGTAAATTATGTTCAAAATTCAATGAAATTCTGAGCTCACTCACAGCTCACAGAAAAAAAATATAAGTAGGTACCACATCAAAGTTGATTTTGTTTTTAAATTCAACAATTTCTATTTATTATCCCACATCATTTCGTTTCCTTCAAAGTAAGCGGAGCTAAATCGGGCGAATACCGATATATGTACAGTCTGTGGCAGAAACAAGGAAACGCGATTATTCATGAAGTATAAAAGATATATAGTATATTTAAACATTTTTTGCATGAAAGCATGTACAAAACTACGAGTTGCAATTACTCAATAAGCCGTGTAGTCTTCTTCGTTGTCGAATATAGCCTGACATCTTCTCGGCACGGTTTGAACCAGCTTTTCTGCGTAGCTCATCGACAAACTTGACTCACGAGTTGCTTTAAATCATGGACTGGCCTTCCGGCAATATGCGTTTTCATAGTTCCCCACAAATTTTCAATGGTTTTGTCGTCTGGGGACTGTGAAGGCCAGTCCAATACTGTGACGCCATTTGCTTCTTTTGTTGTTTCTCAATGTGTTTTTCTGAGAGCATTGGTTTTTATGATGTGGTACGCTAGGATATGTTTACCTCCTTCAGTCCTAGTTCTATGGTGTTGATATTCACAGCTATTTCCTTTTTAGCATGAACTGATCGTGCTTGGCGTAGTGACAAAGAAGGGCCCCGCTTAAAAAGGTGGACGATCACTTTCGCTTCCTGCTTTTTGTTGTCACTCGCTTCAAGTCGCGCTCGGAAAAGCCATCGACAGTTTTGTACACCTTACACCTGATTACATACACATCACAACAAACCTTTTTGATTTTTAACAACTTTTGCAGCCACGGCGATAATTTCGGCCCTTTCGAATGCGTGCATAAAAATGTTACCTCAAAACGCTTCGCGTACTTCTCATTCATTTTTGTTTGGTTGCGTTTCGAACGACACTAACCTGAGTTAGCACTGGCGTCGTAGCCCTTGAGTGGGACTATTATGCAGCAAAGAGCAGAACGAAATATATCTTGAAGTTACAAGAAAAAAACGGTCCTTTCTTCTGACACAGACTGTAACAGACTGTCAACGCGGCAATAGACCAACGAAAGCTGATACAAATTTGTCTGCATTGTTTAATAAAAGGACGAGTAGCATTTAATACATAGGTAGGGTTTGATAGAATGGCATGGTTTAATGCAAGTGTAGGGATCGATTGCTGCGGCGATCGCGAGATTTTATTATTTGTGTGTTTTTTTTTTTTTTTGATATTTATTAGTCAACCAAATGAGCCATTTATTGATGAAAAATTTTAAATCTATTCGACACCCATAGTTTTAAAATTAAAAAGTAGATATACAAGAGGGCGCAAAATTAATCATCCAATTTATTTCAAGACACATAGTTTTAAAATTAAAAAGTACATATACAAGAGGGCGCAAAATTAATCATCTAATATATTTTTTGAGTAATTTTTTTTTTAATAAATAAAAAAAAAAACTAATTACGTTGAGTTGCTTGTTTGGTTGTCTATTATGGAGTCTTGTTCACAATTTTCAAATACGAGTGACGTACGACACCAATTATATGACAGCAATTTAGTAAGCTTCTACGACAACAACAGCAATTTAATGGCTTCTAAAAATGTTAAGCATTTGCTTTGTCGTTAAAGATGTTTTCATATTGGAAGTAAACAAATTCTTCCAAAGTAGTTGTTAGTGTTTGGCGAAGCTAGGTTTGTCTTGATGAAAACCAAAAATTTAAAAAATTTACTCTTCTTCATAAACTGCCTCACTTTGTACTAATTTTGCCGATTAAAAATCCGAAACTATTGGGCCTCTTCGGCTAACTCGATTAAATTCAAGCTACCCGGTATGTTCGCATGCTAAGGTTTAACTCATTCAGCCCTGAATAAGAATCTTTTTTACCTATTTTCGAGTAACATATAAAATTTTCAACGAAAAACTCAATGCTATGTATATACACATTGGGCAAATGGAACTGCGGATGACTTGTTTCAGAGCCCTGAAAGTGAACGAATCCATTTATGCTGCCTTTATTAGGAAGTATTAGACATGGGAATACTTTTTGGGAGTCCGAACTTGAATGAAAAGAAGTGTTGTGAACGCTTTAACGTCCAACTATATTTATATAGGGTTATATAATAGGGGCCCAAGTTGTGTGATTCGATCCCAATATAATTTATGTCTGAGATTTTCTGATATCGCAGACATCTTTGACCGATGTTTGTCAAGATCAAGCCTCACCTAAGCGGCAGACGCATTGAAAATTAGATCTCTCGGATTTGTGCTACCTCATTTGAATGTTGTATATGTCAAGCCTGTCTATTGACGGAGGTCTTTCAAAACAAAAAAAAAAAAAAAATTAGGTAATATCTTTTACCCAAAACAAAGATTTCATACCATTTCACAGCGTCCTTTTGGAAAATCATCTTATTTTTGGGCAAATTTTCTTTTAAAATCTTGTAAAACTTAAAAAACAAAAAAATAGGGTTTTGAATTTTATCCCAACTATTCAGCTCTGCATTTAAACTTACATGCAACTAACACTTTGATGCTCGCACTGTAAAGTGTAAATTGAAGATCGAAAGTTGCTTGCGAAAGTTTTTTTCTCATTTTCCCTTTCATTTCAAACCGCAAATATGTTTGCAGAAACTTATTTTTTTAGCCTCACATAAACATTAAAAATTAAATCAGCTGTCAGACGGCTTTGACGTTAGCGCCAACTATGCTCGGCTGTCAATTAACGGTTTTCTATAACACTTGTACACACGCAACGCGGCGCTAGTCGTACGTATTGTGTGTTGTGGTGTTAGGTAGCAGCAGCAGCAGCAGCAATTAAGTGACTGAGCAGGCGCGTACAATGGCAAATACTCGCCGCAGAAAAGCTGTAGGAAAGAGAAGAGAAGCCATAAGTGAGTGAGTCGGTGCGAAAGCGTAGTCTGTGAGCATTTAATAAAATGTTCAGTTGCAAAAAATGCATGCACATATTTTATGTATGCACCATACACGCACACCAATACACATCCATACACACACGCAGATGTTTATGCGTGTGGCTAAGACAACTTTCACTAGCCCACCAATTGGCCGCAACAGATATTTTGCTTGCAACTTGTGGCTTCGATTTCAGCCACAAAGGCGCCTGCGGCTGTGGGCTTGAGAAGCGGGTGAAAAATATATAAATAATAAAAATTGAAAGTAAACAAACAAATAAAAATGCAGAAAATGCAGCTGTAAAGAGTAAAATATGCAAGTATTTTTTTGTTGTATAAAAGTTGACAAGTGCACTTTGTTGGCAACAAAATGTGGTTGCCTCATTGTGCATGCAACGTTGCTGCTGTTGCACGAACTAAACCATATAAAGCCATGGTCACAATAGTTGAACAGTGACTTTTGGCCAAGTTTTGCATATTTTATAAATTTTTTTATTTTTAATTTTTGTTTTATAAAAATATGGCTTGTATTAATTTATAGTATAACAAAAAAAGCATTTAATTGAAAGTTTCTCATTTTTTTTTTAAATGTTAAAGTTTAAACTATTGAATCAGAATCTTTAGAAAAATTATTATAATTATTATAAAAATAAAAATTAAATTTATTACAAAAAATGTATTGTTCAAACAATTTTTTTTTAAGTTTATTTTTCTAAAAATTTTGAGAAAATTTGTTGAATTTCATAAAAATTTTTACATAGTGTGAATCTTTCAGTTATATGGTTTTTGGTGTAGTATACCAATATTTTTATAAAAACAAAATTAAATGAGCAGTTTTATAACTGAAAGATTCACACTATGTAACAAATTTTTATCAAAACTTCAAACCTTTTAGTTAGGATCTTCAGAAAAATTGAGTCTATGCAGTTTTATTGAAAGTTTCATACTTTGTAAAATTTTTTATGAAATTCAACAGGTTTTCATCAAATTTCAGACGTTTTAGTCAGAATTTTTAGAAAATGTTTAGAAAAAAAAATCCTGCGCATGCAGTTTTATAGCTCATTTAATGTTTTTTTTTAAATATAGGTTATACCTTAACAAAAACAATATAATTGAAAGTTTCACCCTTTGTAAAAATTTTATGGAACTCGACAAATTTTCATCAAAATTTCAAACTTTTTATTGAGGACCTGAGAAAATTTGTTGAAAGTTTCACACTTTAAAAAAAATTATATGAAATTCAACAAATTTTCATCAAATTTCAAACTTTTTAGTCTGAATTTTTAGAAAAAAATTTTTTTTTTTTAATTTATCTAAATATTTTCTAAAAGTTCTGGACGTGCAGTTTTAATTGCTCGTTTATTTTTTTTTATAAAAATAAAGATTATTCCTCAACAAAAACAATATAACTGAAAGTTTCACACTTTGTAAAAATTTATATGAAACTCAACAAATTTTTATCAAATTTCAAACTTTTGTCAGAATTAAAAACAAAAAATTATGGGCATTCAGTTGGAATAGTTCATTTTACTTTAGTATAATAAAGATGATTTAATTTTTTTTCCTATGTTATGCATTCTTTCCAAAGCTCAAAACTGTTTTTATAAGAAAAAAGAACACTCAGACAATTTTTTTTCATAAGTCAACCTGATTTTTGACACACTTAAAAGTTGTTTTTGTTGAACTTAAATTCAATGCGCTATAAAACTGCATACTCGAAATGTGTTCGAAAATTTTAATTAAAAAGTTGCAAATTTTGATGGAAATTTGTTGAATTGTTGAATTGAATTTGTACAAAACGTGAAACTTGGAATTATATGGGTCCCTTAGTTGTATGACTTATACTTTATAAAAAATAAATACAAATAAAAATAAATAAACAAATAGTCGAAATTTTGCAAAATTTGCCGTGCTATTATTATGGCCATGGCCGTACATGCGTTCTCTTGCTGCATATTTTCATATGTACTTATATGCACATGTAGATGTGTATGTATGTATGAATATGTGTATGTATGTACGTACATGTTCATGCCTGCCTACCGCCTTGTTTGTCTTTATTCGGCCTGTTAGTCGCTTGGTTAGTTCATTCATATGCTCGGTTGGTTTGATTGCTCGGCAGCCAATCTGCAGTGCATTGGCGTTTTGTTTTTGTTTTTGTACTTTTTCCCACCACCTGGTTTTTCTTTCGTATTTACATATTTTTTTCTGTCCCATTTTTTTGCTACATTAAAATGTGTGAAAAATGCCTGTTGACGCAAAAATGTGTTCGCTCAATATTAAAGTTGCCTTTTCCATATATTTCATTAATTTGCGCTCACCTTGTATGCATTTTGTTATGAATACGCATACGTAGAAAGTCACTGAGTTATTGTTATTTTGGTACTTAAGAGTATCTAAATTCTCCTTTATTTACTTATTTTATGTTAATTTATTTTTATATTGCGCTTGTTTAATTACAATTGTTTTTTATTTCTAAGTAGCACTCCTCCTATATTTAGCATACAGGTGTAAGCCTCGCCTACACTGTAGGAAAACCAACTAGTTCCAAACTGCTGCGTTTATAGTGAATTCGGAGTGAACTCTTTTAAGAGCATGTAGAATTTTGTTTGCCATGATGTATGATGAACTTCAAATCTTTCAATTCAGTTGTGAAGTGGGCGACATGGCGTATGATAAACATCGAGTCCTGATTATGCGCAGAATGGAAAATATTATATTTATATGCAATATACTTATTATGCAAGGTGGCACAAAATTAATCACCCTATTGAATTATAATTTTTAATTTTTGCAAATGGCGGCGTTCATCAATCATATTTGACACGTTGAACTAGACAGCTGCTGAACTAGCGAAACAAAAAAACTAATGGAGCGCGTAAAGGTCAAAATAAAGATTTCCATCAATCAAAAATTTAGTTTAGTTTCTTATCTAGTCAAAAAATTTTTTTTTATTAATTTTGCGTCATCTTGTACTCGTAATACTTTTTCTAAAATAAATATTTTTCACTTTTTGACTTCAATTGCATTCGAAAGTCATAAAAAGACGTGTCTAAATTAATATTGTAATTAATATTGCTTTTGCTTCTTTTTTTTTTTGTTTTTTTAACTATACAATTCGGTAGTTAAAGTATTGAGAAGTATGAAATTTGCATTTTCCCATACAGGTATACGCTTTTTAGTTGTAGGCAGGGCCGGATTTACACTAAGGGCCGCCATGGCGCACCATGAAAAATAGCGAACCATCATCTAAATTGCATCAATTTATTATTTGAGTTATTTCATTTCAATATTTGTAATCCATAAGTGGAACAATCATACAAAGAGCAAACCCATCAGTTTATAAAGATTAGAAATCTCAAGGGAATCGATTATGCATTAATCGAGAAATGTAATATAGGATAGTGTACATCGAGGTGAATTTCATGGCATCATTTTCTCCACTTGTGGTTCTATGTTCCAACTTGGAACTCTAGGATTTGATGATGCTCTCAACGTAGTATACGTACAAGTGCACAAATTCGTTATTTAACACGTTAGTGCCTCTTAAAGTCATTTAATCTTTTGTGATCAGAAAAAATTTACTTTTAAGAAATTTTTATTTATTTTTTTCTTTCACTATTCATTTTTAATAATAATTAGTAAAATAATTTAAATTTATTACACAAATGTTGAAAACACTGCACTAACATTGAGAGCATCAACTTTCTTTAGTTTCGTTTGAATTACACAAAATTATGAATTAAAATACTCGAGTCTGAGAACCAAAAAGCTTTTTATTCCAATATTTCGATATTTCACGATTTTGGCATTGCAAAATTCAGTGATAACTGAAAATTTTGCGTGCATAATTTTATATGCTAAGTTTTTACTTCACAATTTGTTATCACTGATCCTTTGCCGTGCCATTTAGCCCAAGTGTTACGCGTGAACGCGTGGTAAACAGATCACAATAATATAGACTACTTTGTAACAGCAATTATGAGACTTGTGACTAACTATGGTGGCGTACAGATAGAAACTAACATTCAATGACGACCCGGGCTCGTGATATTTACGTTTGGCCCGACGATCTATCACGAGCCTGGCTCGTCATATTCATGTTTGGACCAAATTTTGCATCACGTGTCAGACTCGTTAAAGCACGGCAAGGGGTTAATGTCAAATGAAAAAGATCCACTCTGCATGACTGATATTCCATAAACGCAAGCTGGGACAATGCTAAGCCTTGTAGAGGCCCTATGCTTGTCAGGACAGTAATCAGGAAAACAAAACTACCGACAAAAGTTGAAGATATTCACTTTAAGATGATCTGGACTTGGTAATCAAACTTCTTCGGTCTGAAATTTCTTAATTTTTTTCTAGAGCAAAATGGCTTATGTTTTTCAAACACTGAGATTTTTAAAGTCTTCCTCTCATATATTTCGAACGTTTTTAATGCATTCGCCACGACTTTGATTAGAAAATGAAAGCCACGAATCACAGCAGAACTGCCAGAATGGACTCTGTAGAATTTTTTGGTTGACAGCATTAGTTTTTCCGGACAAAATAAGTCAAAATATATCCATATATGCTATGTGTCCGTACATTTCAAATTTTAACGTCTTTAAAAATTGTGCGCTATTGATTTTGTTGTGCTCCAGAAATATTGCCGCCCAGGGCATTAGGCGCTAGTACCTCTAGCATAGATTAAGCGCTGTTAGTCACATATGAATATTTGTTGCTACATATTGCCATATAAGTTTAACAGCTCACTTGGAATGAAAATTAACATCCGATCAAGCATTAATTAAAACTGTTTTAGGAAACTAGAGCAATACAGCTACTCGTTGCAAACAAATTGCTTAAACATTTATGGCAAAAACGTGAGCTTACGACAGACATACAAAAAAAAAAAAAATACATACGAGAGATATAGAGGCGGAAAGTCAGTTGCAAAAAGTTATGTATAAGTATTTGCGTCGTAGTCAGCCACAAAAGTTAAAAAAAAAAAAAATTAGTTCGCTTACATTTGGAAACAAGTCAGTGCTGGTAGTAAATATCAATTAATTATTACTTTGGTTATTTATTCTCACGCAGAATTAATCGACATGTATTTCATATTAAATATTTTACATTCTTTTCTTAACACACTCTGTATAAGCTTTAAAAAAATGTATGTAAAAGCTTTCAAAATTTCGCTTTATTTAAACTAAAATTTTTCGTACCAAATTTGTTATTAGCTGATGCTACCAAATTAATTTGCTTGAAACTTCCTGCTCTATGAAAGAAATTTTAAATTGGTTGACATCATCTCAACAAAAAAAATGTACCAATGTCAGCCCATGAAAAACAACGAAGAGTGCCATTTATTCTGGCTGTAGTCAACCTAAATGTCGTTTTCTTCAGTATCAAGGCACCTTAGACCTTCGCTTTAAGGTTCATTTCCTTCATGTTTGCTCATTTGCTCACAAGTGAGAACTAATGCATTGGTATAAAAACTTCAAAGAGGTGTTTAGTGGTATTCAATCGCAATCCAAAAGAGTTTTGAGCCATTTCATAACCGTAGACGAAAAGTTGTTTTTATCAAAAAAATTTGACTCAGATTACTAAGGATTTAGATTAGATTTGTGAGCGGTTGGACAAGTCCAAGTCAGGAGACCATTGTACTACACCCGGATAGATTTCAGTGGAAAAATAGAGAGATAGGAAAGATAAAATGTGGATGGCTAAATTGGAACGATATAGAGTAGAGAGAATACATAGGACACTAAGTAGTGAAAAAGAACGCATTTGTAAAGTAAATAAAATTTGTTATGACAAAATTGCATTATATACACTTGTGCTCAAAATAATAAGAGCGCGGCGAATTACCAAAATTTACTTTTTTTGCACTTCATTTTTTTTTAAATTATTAAGCTTTTTACAATGAAAAAAATCTAACTTAAGACTTTGAAATTTACAAAAAATTACAAATTTCACACAAAAAAAAAACAAAAAAAAAATTTTGCAAAATAAAAAAAAACATCAAAATTTCGAAATTTTCATATAGTATTTGTATAAAAATTCGGGATATTCAATTTTACAGTTGATTCTGTATTAATTCGCGACAAATGATCAAATTTTACCTCTTTTTGTACTTCTTTTTTTTTAATTATAAAGCATTCTACAACAAAAAAACATATCACTCAAGACTCTGAAATTTACGCGACATTTACAAAAATTTACAAATTAAAAAAAAAACAAAAAAAATATATCAAAATTTAGAAATTTTTTTTTCAGAAGTTTTAGAAAAATTCTGGATATTCAGCTTTATACTCCATTCGATATTAATTTTAAAAAGTTTAAGTCTGAAGTGCCACAAAAGTTGCATGGATTTTTGACTGAGGTGCTGTCTTCCATATAAAAAACCACCGAACTTTTACTTTATATGGAAAAAATTCTCAACTTGCAAAATTCAAGTTTTAAACGACTTCAAACTAACATTTTATTATATTAAAATTGGTAGGACCATAAAACGGCACATTTTGAAATTTTCGAAAGATTCTGATTAATTTTCTACAAAGTTTGAAGCTTTGGAGTATATGGTTTTTATTGTGGGTAATGCATAGAAGAAAAAAAATTGTTAAAACATGGCAATTCGTACCGCTACTATTATTTTTAATAGAGGTTTAGGTTACTAATCGCTCCCTCATTCCGAATGTGCTCAAGATTTAACTCCTGCGACAACTTTTGTTTTGTTTTTTGTTTTCTTGTTCATAGGACCTCGACAAGTCTCAGTCTTGCGTTGGTTTCGTTAATCTATTTTGATTTCTGACAGGATAGGTGATTAGCCTGCCGCTACCAGTTCTAAATAATGAGAATGCCCACCTCTTGATGCTTAGGAACAACGCCTTCTTACTGCTTGGGGCGCCATCTGTATTTCACATTTTTCTGCCAAAAAGTTCGCATAGATGGTTGAAGGCTTCGCTAAATTTGGTGTGTCTGCGCTATTACCGCGATTGCCCGGTTCCTCTTGCTGACGCCACTGATGCAATGTGCAACTGTGTGTGTTTCTTTGTTTTTGCTTATTTTACCAGCCACAATGCAAATAATACGCTGGCTGCGGCAGTGAGGATGGAAAGGATAAGTTGGGGTTTGAGAAGTGAGTCTTGAAAATGTTTGTTTTTGGAATGGAAAATTATTAGAAAGAGGGAATGTAGGTAAAGGAAAAGTGCGTGGACCGTGCGGAATTCAAACCCACAGCCTCTGGGTTGGCAGGCTAATGCACTTAAGACTACCGAGGCCTGCGACTATTTATTGTTTCCAAATAAGAAGAAGTTGATCGGCTGTAAGGGATTTGTGTCGCATGAAAAAATCATCAAAGCAATAGGCGCCTATTTTGAGTGACTCGAGAATTCATATTATCTGATGCATATTTCATGATCATTTAAGTAAATCATTTCTTGCCGAATAACGTTTTCTTTTTTCAATTTTCAGGCAGTCAAATTGTCACTCTCTAACTAACTACTGTGAAAATTTTTCTTGCCCATGCATTTGTGGGAAAATGATTTGGTTTCCGCCAACCGTCACTCATTTTATTGACTGCTGCAAATCATGATGTGATTTGTACGAGCTAGCAATTGTTGCATTGGTAGTCAATTACTTCCGCCTTTTAAGCTAAGCTCAATAAAGTGCCACAGCTATTGAAAAATTGGTAATCTACTGCATGGCAATTTGTAATGTTTGCGCTCTCCAGATATAAAAAACAGATTAAATAAAAAAGTGAAGCACAAAATTATAAAAATAAAAACGAATTTGTATCGCTACATGCAATAAATCTACAATAGTTGTGGGTTGCATTCAAGGCAACCAAGCAAAGCAGAAATTTTAATTAAGCATTTGCGCATACAGACAATTCCATGCGGCTCTCCCATCAATAGCCAAGTATGTGTGCGCGTACTAAGTCATTTGCACGCACACCTTTTTACTTGTACAGTATTTGAATAGTTACTTTAATTTATGTTTGCCAGCAGCTACATATCGCAGTGCAAACATACACATGTCTTATAAACGTACTGTACATTTACAGTTGTTAGCTGGGTTCATTTCCTTCTTAGTAACCAATAACCAGCCACCCACACGCTTGCGCACTGAACGCCAAAGCAAGCGATTTCATTGACAAATGAGTGGACGCACAAGACATGACTTGACACAAATTTGGCATTTCGTATGCCCACTGTGCATACATATGTATGCACATACATATTAGAAATAAGCAAGTTGGCGGCATAATTGCTGATACGCTGTGTGTGAGTGAGTGGGTAAATAATTTACAATTATGTGGCTTAGTTTTGAGTTCCTTTTTTTTCTTGAATTGTTTAGCTTTTTTAACTTTTTTTGTTATCATTTGTTATTTCTTTATTATTTTCTCTGATTTATCTTAGCTTTCGTCATTTGTTTGCGATTCAAAGCCTCTTCAAGCTCACTTGTTTCGATTTTTTTCCCAATTTTTCATTTCTTATTCAGTTTGCTATTATTTGCTTTTCTTCCATTCTTTGCCATAATCTTTCAAAACCATAGACCCGTAACGGCTGCCATCAGCGGCTGTGACTGGCGGGAGGAGCATATGCAGTAACAAAAATTACATCATTGATTATTATGGCATGACATAAGTGACATGGCGATGTCAAAGTGAAAAGCAAATCGGTGATTGCCATCGATTTGTTTTGGAAAATTTGAGAAATTGAGGAATGTGTGTCAGTTGTGGGGAATGTGCCGATGGCAAAAATGAAGAGAAATATTTTTATGAGATGCAATGAAATGTTATGAAGTGAGCTGAATGAATTCAATGAAAATAAAGCTAAGTGATATAAAATTACAGTGGAGCCTCAATATAACGAAGATGAAGGGGAAGATTTATAATTTTCCATCACTCAAAATCATTTTCTTTATTTATTAAAAAAGTTGGTTCGTTGGTTGGTGTAGGTGTTGTCTGAGCGGCACATTTCAGAGCCAATTAATACAAAAGATAGCATTTTGATGCACCACATGTAGAACTCCTGCTTTTTATTAGTATAACCCTATTGATTTGACTAGGAATCTGCCTATGTCGTCAATTTTCTTTTCTGCAATTTCTTGCAAGTTAGCCATCGAGAATTTTTCCAACGTTCTATATCGTAGATCACCCAGACTTGGGCGCTTACATAGATAGTAAAAAAACTGTTTCTCTATATTAGATTTTTCCTGATTGCAGCTTCAACATTTATTGTTGAACGGCCACCCCATCTTCCTGGCATGGTCTCTAAAAGGCCAGTGACCGGTTATTGTTGACGTAATTTTGAAAATGTCTGCCCGTGGCTTTCTTAACAATTCGTCAGTTCTGGATTTGTTGAAATTGGGTCTCGTTTGTTTAGTTATTTTGCAGGTATCCGGGTAAGTTCAGCTATCAACGGCCTGCTTCTGGAATAGGGAGAAAATCTGCCTTGGACGCAACCTATTTCTATTGCTTCTAATTCGTTATAGGGTTCCCCCTGTCTTGCCAGTTCATCAGCTTTCTCATTTTCTTCTATGTTCCTATGGCCAGGTACCCAGAGGAGAGTAATGTCTGTAGTACGCGCTAAAGCATTAAGTTCTTCTTTGCATTGTCTGACGATGTTTGAATTGGTGACTTTAAAGCTAAGATGAATGCTTGACTATCTGAAAGAATACGCACTTCCGCTTGTTGTTGCGGATGGTTTTTAATCATCCTGCAAGCTTCTCTTATACCGACAACTTCTGCTTGAAAAACATTATTCCAGTTCACCAGGCGCAAGGACTTAAAAGTTTCGAGGCCTTTCGAGTACACACCGGCGCCGACGCCACAATCCATCTTGGATCCGTTAGTGTAAAGTGCAGTTGTATTCTCTTTGACCACTGAATTCAAATCTCATTTCTTAAGCGTGGGTAACTTTACCTTAAATTCTATTCTGAAGTGTCTACAGTAGCGGTAGAAAATCGAATGGACGTAAAAAAAATGTTTCAAATATTATACAAAATTTGATAACCAAAGCTATATTAATAGAGCTCTAGAATCTTTCGATTTTTTTCATTGGTAGACATTTTCAAGCTTTTGAACAATTTGGGCGGCTAAAAAAGTTTTAATTTTATTCGCCAGCATTTTTTTAGTTTTCCACTGTTTAGGAATAATTTGAAAAACGAAGTTACATGTGGCTGTCAGCTCAGAGTGAGACAAGGTGAATTCGCTATTTGTTTTCTAGATCTGATACTTAGACTTTGAAAGTACTCTACGTGTACTTAGTTCGTGGCCGACTAGATTATTATTCACTAAGGCAGTAGCACTGCAAAACTCAAACGTAGAGTTTTATTCCCTTTGTTATGGTTTATAGTAGTCAACAGTATCCTTTCCAAGTTCGACCGAAAGGGAATTAGGACAGCAGCGTATGTGTATGACATAGTGATCATAGTTTCAGAAATGTTTCCGGCAATAATTAGCGAGATCGTCGAACGAGTTTTGGTATTACTCTGCAATTGGGCCACAGACTGAAATACCAGACTTTAATCTCCCAAAATTAAAAAGCGTTAGTCTTACGCTACCCCAACAAGCAAAATACTTAGGTGCTATCCTAGATCTCAAACTCAGCTGGAGATCCAATAAAGAAAACAGGGTAAAGAAAGTTAATACAGCACTTAAAACGTGTAAGAGAATGTTGGGTAAGAAATGGCTATCCAAAGCTATCCAATAGGTCCTACACAGCCGTTATAAGACTGATACTAATATGTGCGGCACTAGCCTGGTGGCCCGCCATAGAAAAGAAATACTTGCAATCCAAGCTAAACAAGAGTTTGGATCCCAACCAAAGATCAGCTTGTCTCCTAACCTCAGGAGCGCTTAGCATCAGTTCTACAGAAGCGCTTAATGTGGATTAGTACATCTGTTACCATTAGACTTAAACATAAAAATAGTCGCTACATGCATCGCAGTGAGACTCAGAGACATAGCAAGCTGGACAACAAGATCGTACGGTCACAGAAAGATTCTCCTACAGGGATCCTCAAAGCTCAAAAACGAATCAGATTTCAAAATCCCCGAAGTTAACTTCAAGAAAGATTTTACAGTACGTTTTTCACGCTGTCGAGAGGCGAATGGAGTAAAGAGAAGGCAGATTTTAGATCGAAATCTACACGGACCTTTCTAAGATGAACTGTGGTGTGGGAGCTGGCCTCTTTTCGGAGTCGCTCGAAGTATCCAAATCAATTCGACTTCCTGACGATGTCAGCGTGTGTCAGGCAGAACTACTAGCAGTCAGAAAGCAATCACGAAATTTTTGCAAGAGTAGCTATTTTTTCAGACAGTCAAGCAGCTATCAAGGCCTTAGATTCCAATTCCATTTCATCCAAACTAGTTTTACAGAGAGTAGTGTAGAGAGAAACTAAAATTGCTGGCCATTAACTTCAAATTATTTCGAAATGTGTTCCCAGTCATTAGAATAGAGAGGGTTATGAGATAGCGAATGAGCTAACAAGAAAAGATTCGGCACTAGATATAACAGAGGCGGTGGCAATTGTTACCCCATTCAAAAGCCTTGAAGATGGAAAAATCTACTTTCGATTTTCTTTGTGCAAATCTCTTGAATTCCAATATTGAGTTTAGATAAACTACAAACTGAGCATCAAGATTTAAGGTACCTTTCTGGTCTAGGGACGTGAAAATTGAAGAAAAACAATCGGTAACAATTGAAAATCGTTTTTATTCATTAGATCAATTCTTTATTTGCACTAAGAAAAATTTTTTTGTCAATGACAATAGTAAAAAAAGTGCTTCCCTTGACGTAACACATGCCACTGGCGTAACTGATTGGGCTGCTCAGGTACGTCTGAAAGTATGTCGCTATGGTGGGTAGCAGATTTACAAAAAAAAAAAAAAAATTTTTCTAGATATTTTGTCTGTTTATTGGAAAAACGAAAAAATGTTTTTTTTTTTACGTTGTTATAAAGTTATAATTCTGCTATCCGCGAGAGCCACAAGTCTACTCAATAATATATTATATTAAAAATTCAAATCAATCGGTTCAGTACTTTTTGAGAAATTACCAACGTCAACTCGGAAAAAATAGTTTCGAGAAAAACACGGTTAAAATTTCCCTGCGCGCTTATACCTGGACGTCGTATCGTTTTAAAGGACTGTAACGTTTAAACTACAACGAATTTCAATATAAAAATTTTCAAGTATATTTTTGAAAGTATAAACTATCTTAACATGAAAAAAACCGATGTTTTCGAAATGCTAAACCAGAAAGGTGCCTTAAGGTAGGTTGGTTCGTTCGTTTGTAGATGAAGAGCAAATAACTAACTATGCGTTCAATGAACCACTGGTGAGATGCTTTCGATTCTACAACAATTATCCTAATCTAGATTTTAGTCGAAGTTTATATAATTTTAAGCTATTTTTAACTAAATATGCAAACACATTTTTAATATAGTGTGTAAAAATAAAATTAAATATATGTATATATATAATGCATAAAATATATATAAATAAATATAACATAACATAAAGTTATAGAAATTAAAATCTAAAATACTAAATCCTAATATTTTACGGAAATTGAACTTAGCAAGAAAAAATAGCAAGAATATGAGCAAATGTTGTACTCATATTTCTCAAAAGAGTAGTAATTACAAAACAACATATACATATACACATTTTTCAACTTTAAAAATATCAGGGCGGTGTTAAATTTATTGCAGCTACGCCTAAACAATAACACGCATTAGGTTGCGTAGAAAAAAAACGATAAATTTTGATAATATTCAATACTGCTCTGACAGCAACCAGTGACAAAGTGCCTTAAGAGCTTTCGAAGAAGTAGAGCCAACAAGTGATTTTCCTTACAAATAAATTAGTTATTGAAATTAGATAAGGTGAAAATAATCTGCAATCAACACAGCGCAAAAAGTGCCACTTCTTCAAACTCAAAATACTCAGCAACACACCCATGCAATTTAGCTGAACTCCTCACTACAAGCCCATCCAGTGAACACTGCCGCTACTAATAGCTAAAGTAAAAATAATAGAAAACAAAAACTCTAACATACACACTGTCGCTTCATAATGAGCAGCCAACCGGCCAGCCAGCCCGACAGCATCGACTTAGCCTATGACATGTGGGCTGGCCAATTCGAATTTGTCGGACCCGCCACGAATACGAACAGTAGTAACACCAGCAGCAGCAACAGCAATAGCACCACCAGCAGTACAATAACACTAAACAACGGCAACAACAACAGCAACGTACGTTTCGGCAGCGATAGAAATGCCAATCATAAAGGCTCCACCGACAGTTTAGAAGATTTGAATCTCAATTTTGATACCACACCCACACAATCGACACTGAATAGTAGCGCCTATTCGCTGGGTTGTAATCAATATCAATATAATTTTGGCAAACAACCGATATTGATTGATCAAGAACAATTTTTGAGTTTAAATCCTGCCGATTTTGAAGATATTGTGCCATCGGGTCCGAATTCATTGGTGTTTATTGAAAATAAATTGAGTGACGATAATAGTGAAAGTGAACAGATTAATAACAACAATAGCAATAATAATAATAATAACAATAATAAATTAGTGAATTTGGAATCATTAACGAGCAAATTTAATTCGAATAAAACGAATAATACAAACACGAACGGTTTTAAGTTGGAAAATTTGAAAAATTTCAAAAATAAATTACTCTGTGATTTCGAGGATAAAGCGTCAATGATGAACGGTAATTCCGGTGTTGTGAGTGTTGGTATTGGTGTTAACGATAGTGGTGCGGTGGATGTTGGTGATATGCAATCGCATCGCTGTTGCAACAACAAAATGAATGGCTTGAGTGCTGAAATCTGCGATAATCTGAATGAACAAGTAAGCATTTGGTTATAATAAAAGAAAAAAAGTTAAAGTAATTTACCTATATATAATATATTTTTTTTTGTTAAAAAAAAATAGCAAAATAAATAAACGAAAACAGAGGGTCTTTCAAAAGCCGAGCCTAGATGTTATCTTAAGGCCTTCGCCTCATTCTAAATGGTGTTTTTGGTTGTTTTTTAAAAGCGTGTAAAAAGAAAACGAAAAAAGATTTTTTATTTTTGTTTTGAGTATTTTATCTTTGGTGTATTGTTAAAAAATAAAAATTTTGTTTTTGGCCTTACGAGGTTCGTTCCAAAATTGGCAGTTTTGATTAGTTCACACTATAACAGGAGTAATATATACTAGACAGTAAATTGCTGTGGAAGCACAATTGTGAGGAAAGGGTGAAAAAGGCCAGTAACGCGTTGTACGCATGTAAAAGAATGCTGGGCATTACTTGGGGTCTATCACCCTCTCTGATGCATTGGTGCTACACGGCAGTAATTAGACCGATATTGCTGTATGGGACCTTAGTATGGTGGACTGCGACAAGAAAACTGGCATACTTAATACCACTCGAAAGGATTCAACGACTCGCTTCTCTGTGCATAACATAACCACTCCAACGGCGGCGCTGGAAATGATACTCAGCATTCCACCTATTGACCTTATGACGGAAAACCTGGCGCGAAATCCGCGAGGAGGTTAGTGGCTGCTGTGGGCTCAGGTTGCACAGACTACATGACGCCGTACTTTAATTGGGGAACAAAATAGTAGATGAGAAAGCAAAAAGTGCTGTTAGGCTATCTTTTGAACAAGAGAACGACATACCAAAACCGTTAAATACAATATACAATGAAATGGGCGACTACATGAATAGGTGAGTGGAAGCTAGATGGACTAATCTGGCCACAGGCAAAACAGCAACAGTTATGTGAAGAACTAACGACAAACAACTGACTCAATTCGTACTTACGCTCTCACGAAAAGACTACGGACTATCACTGGTATGTTAACAGGTCATAATCTATTGACTGTATATGCGTACGAGTATAAGATAGGGATTGCTAACACGGACAAAAGCAGGAAATGCAGAGAGGATGTTGAGGAAACTTTAGAACACCTTCTGTGCGTCTGTCCGGCATTATTAAAAACGCGTTTAAAATGTCTGGGAGCCCCATTGTTTGAGGGTCTGGAGGGCGTCTCAAAAGCGCTGATATCCTACATGATGTCTACTTCCGGTCTTCATAGAGGTCGGTCCCCATCTGGTATCGCTAGAGACCAAAAGGTCTATACGTGGCTTATTGCCAACCAGGCTAACCTAACCTAACCTCACACGATAACAACATCAATTCTACGTCATTTAAATTTTATTTCATCAAAATCGGTTCAGTAGAACCGGCTGTGCCCATTGCGCCATTATAGACTATATTTTGAAGGCTGAGGGATCTTAAAATAAATCATTTAAAAATATACGTTCTTTCAGGTTTCACTATTTTTATTCGAAATACGGCTCTTAATAATTACACGTGAAAAACTACATCATTTAAATTTCCTCGATGAGTACGTCCATAGACTGTCACACGAGAATTCAAATTTTCAAGGACTCACGCACACATTAACATTAAGTTCAGCAATCTCGCTGTGTTTCCGCTCTGACATCGTTGTTGGCTTATTCCCATAGAATTTACTTTTCATGAAACTCCAGTCTGGTCTGCCAGTCCTTTTTGTATACTCGACAGAACCAGTTTCTTCAAAATGTTTCACCAACCTTTGAATTGTCGACCCGTTTGGATGATTACTTCCCTGGAAAAAAAACGCAATTTTTGCGATATTTTGTTCTTAGAGATCGACCATCATAGGTTTCATAACCGATTTCAATAATTTTAACGCATTGTGTTCTATCGTGTTAAATTATACATCTGTCCAATTGACGAATGTCAAAAATGATCAAAAAGGTACTGCGGGCAAATTATTCATTATTGCCAACTAGGTGTTACTTCTGAAAGACTCTTTACATAAATAATAAAGTGAGCTGAGCTTTACTAATTGAGCCAACAAACTATTTCTAACTTTAAAGTGCACTTTAATTCTTTTTGTCTTCCTAACTGCCCGAAAAAATAAATACCATTTAATTTTGCCAATTTCTCAGTACTACAACCATCAATCATTACACTTATTGCGCTTTCCTATAAACAGCTGAGCGCTTGGGCCTTTCAATAAGACAGGTCAAATCGTCTGCATAGGTTTGGGCAATGATGTCAGAGCCATAATAATAGTAACAGCAAGAGGGGAATCAATTGAGTAGTAGTTGAATGCATGCGGATCTATAAACCAGACTGAAGACCGTCAATTTTTAGATATTTTTTTTGAATATTTTGGTTCATCTATCAAATATACTGTGCGAACAAAGCATTTTACCTACACGTGAAACTCTTTAAATCGCGACTGTTAACCAGAGTCCTTAAACTTCGTGTGTAAAAGTCGCTAATCAGACAAATCCACAAATCCGCGGTTGTGAGTTATGGACCTTTAAAGCATCAGACATGGTAAAGGGTGGGCCATCTAAAATTTGCTTTTTGAATCGGCTATAAAAAAACACTAATCAATACTTTTTCAAACTTTTTTTTTTATTTTGAAGATTGAACATTGTCATTTATGAATGAGAAATAATATCGTTCAAATGACTGCCACGATTAGCTTTATAGTAGGCCATTCGATCAACCCAATTTTTAAGCACATTTTCGATTGTTTGGGCTCCAATTTCATGAATGGCAACTTCGATTTCATGTTTTAAAGAATCAATCGTCTCTGGATGGTTCGCATAGCATTTGTCCTTAACGGCTCCCCACAAAAAGTAGTCTAACGGGCTTAAATCACAGCTCCGAGGTGGCCAATTGATATCGGAATTTCGGCTGATTATCCGGTTTTCAAAAACGGTAGCCAAAAGTTCGAGTGTAACTTTGGCAGTGTGACAAGTTGCACCATCCTGTTGAAACCAAATGTCGTCCATGTCATCCTCTTCAATTTTTGGAAACAAAAACTCGTTAAGCATGTCACAGTAACGCTCGCCATTTGCTGTAACAGCGGAAGAAGAAGAAGACTCACCACTTTTGAAATAGGTTTTCAATATTTCAAAATTTTGTTCAAGCGTATAGCGTCCCATTTCGTAAATGTCAAACCTTTAAGTAAATTATGAACACATTTGACATGTCATATATATTACCATTCTCAAAAAAATAGGTGGTTCAAAAAGCAAACGCTACATGGCCCACCCTGTACAATTTTTTCCATCGAAAAAAAAAATAGTCAGAAAAATATATGGTCCGCTCTGCATGGCAGATGGCGCGTAGAATGCCAAAAAATAGAAAAAAAGAAACATAGGAAGAGCACGGAAAAGGGGCTGGATTCTGTCGTAAATGAACCAAGAGAAAAAGAAAAAGACCATTGCCAATTGAAAGAAACTACCAAATACTGTGAAGCGAATGATGATGGTTGAGGTTGGTTGGATTGAGGCAAAGTTGGAAAAGTTCCACGAAAATGGTATTCATTATTTTTCCAAAAAAATGGTGTACACACCACGCATCTAAAATGGAAGGATCCCATAGTTTGTTATGCCAATTTACAATAAGAATGTGCAAATGAGTGAAAACTTTGACCCATCCTAAACTAAAATGTAGACATAAACTTTGAAAACGCCTATACAGGTATATCTTTTTTCTCCCCTCTATCAGAATCCATTGTCGGATCTTTTTATTATTATGTTGTTTTTGTATTATCAACGCCAATTTACCATAAAAATATGCACTAGAGGAGAAATTTATATCAGGTAAGCTTTCAATTGCCAAGTACACTTCTTTTTTGTCTCCTGCACCAAAATCTATTATCTGATAATGTGGTTTCGTATGCCAATTTACCAGAGCAATGTACGAGTACAAAAGAGAGAATTTTTGATCACCTTCAAAATAAAATTGAGATGTAAATTTTCAAATCGCTTATGGCGCTATATTTTTTCGCGTCTAAACCACAATCCATTATCGGAACCTTGCATGTTTTGTTTGGGTTTTAGTTTGTACGGTATTATTATATAACAAAAATGGAAAAATTTGCTTGAGTTTGTCACTGCTTCTTATATGGTGACATACATTTTTATTTTATTTCCAAAACATTACAATCACTCAGATCTCAGTTCTGCAGAAATCAGAGATTTTCTAAAATTTCTGAAAAGCACACACTGATTTTAAGAGAGATAGGGACGCCTGTCGCGGCATCGCAGTGGGCTATGAGCCTGAGTGTGTCTCACACGACAACCGCTGCAACCTAACCTAACCTTTACAATAACTTGTTCAATTTTTAACTTGTAGTGAATTCTAACTATTTTGATTAGAGGGTATGTATATAAAATGTGGCACGAATGAATCATCCAATTTTCTTTTAATAAATTTTTTACTAAATAAAATCAAAAATAGAAAAAAATGATTTTGACTGTAGGAAATCTTTATATGCTCCATTGCTTATCTGTTTGTTTGCTGCAGCTGTTTAGCCCACAAGTGGCAAATAAGATTGACCTATGTCGCCATTTGCAAATACTATAAATCTTCCAATAGGATGATTAATTTTGCGCCACCTTGCACATATTAATGTATTAACAAAAATAAACAATAGAACAGGCAAATGACGTTTCCAAATTATGTTTCCTTGCAAAAACTCCTACTAATTTATCGCTTTACTTGAGCTTCACGTAACTATCGATCTAATGGCTTATGGATAATTACACCCTGAAACACAAATTGTTTTATTTCTGTTCATTTCTCTAGCACACGTACTTTGCCCTAACCTCTGAGGAGAGTGGCATTTGTTCTTTTTCTATTTTAATTGTTTATATTTTGTCTTTCGTTCGATCCACATTGCCCACTCACAGTCAACAAAAAGTACCTCAACAACCCCTCTTATTTTAACTTATCTCTGTACTTTCGTTCTCCTGAGCACTCTTCTAGTGCTTAGGGGTAATTTGCTTAGAATCGAAGTGAAAACGTAAAATAAAGACTAGTGGGGTCAGCTAATATTGGGTTAAAAATTTCATTTGCTTACATTGAAATTTCCGTACGTTTATTGTGTTGGTGCATTTTCCTATGAATTGTTGTGGGCAATTAATTGTGACCCATTAGATGACGCTTGCATACACATATTAATGTATACTATGTACCCTGAAGGAAAAACTTCAATAGTGAAATCAATTTTTTACTACTATTTAGGAAAAAAACGGACCATTGCGGCACTAATGGCATACATAGCGGCATCTGCCATTACTTACAGAGTGTGAATGTGGGTTTTCCACGAGAATTATAAAATAATTTTTTTGTATTTTAAGATTTTCCATTTGTGGAACAACATCACGACGGACACCATGAATAGGAGGAGTAGTTTGGTCAAACACTCAAGAAGAGTGTACGAAGGTATATAGGCTATATATGTAGACTTACATATGGTATTTATAAGACTTTTTCCATAATATATTCACCAAATTTTAAGGTTTATGAGAAAATACCTTCAAAAATCCGGAAATATATAGAAAGTTAGTTTCTAAAAATATGATTTCCAAAAATTTTCCTCTAGTGGTAGAAGAGTTTAACGTTAAAAAGTCTACATAAAAATATTTAAAAAATTGTATAATATATACGGAAGGAAAATATTGAGATTTTTGGATATACTTTCAAATCGGTGCGGCTCGCATAGATCTTTATATTTTTTCCGAAGTATATTTACGAGAGTCTTAAAATCTTAATAAAAAGCATAATATCAATGAAGAAACAGTACCGCTTTTCCCCCTTTTTTTTGTTTTTTTGTTTTTGTTTTGCCTATGCACCTATATATTATATATACATCCGTAGAGCTTCGAAAGTCAACTTATTCGACTTTGAGAGGTTTCCTTTCAGTTCAACAAAATCCAGATTTGCTGATGGACGAAATAAACCAAGAAATTACAGAAGAAAGAGTTTTTTTAATTTGTTTTATCAAATCTCAAGATGTATGATATAATAAAATAGGAAATTGAATTTTGCTTGCCTTTCCGGAAAAGTGAACAAAAGGCCTGCTAAATATTGAACCAGTGTTATTTTCATATAATAACTTCGAACTAAAGAAGATTAATGTGGTTGAAATTGAAATTTTAATTGGACGAACCAAGGAGCACCAAGAGATTTGGTAGCTACAAAAACACGCATGCTAAAAAGCCCATTATGTTTAGTGCTCTGGAAAGAGAGTAGATAGTCAAGGAGGAAAGGAGAAAAGTTTTAGAGAAAGAGATAGGAAAGAACAGAGATAGAGACAGTGGTAGTTAATCCTATGAGAATTTTCCAGATTCTTTGGTAAGCCTGTAAATATCCTCCAGTTTTAGAGAAGGAATATTACTCATTCTTAAGACATCGGAATACAAAACTCGTAGCAATAATGTAGTTACAATTAAAACTTCTCAAAATGTATTCATCATAGTCATCGTAACCAAGTAGCCAACTGACATTCGTTTAGTACTGAGTTCGATGGTTCTATGTGGACAGAAAATATCCAATGTCAGAAGCCAATATTTTTTTTTTACTAACTTTAGCCATCTCTTCGCATTTCGACCATAAATACCAATGTGAATTCAACCGGCAGTACATTTCTACCCACTGTTTTTTACCACAAAAAAGGTACTCATTAAAGACATCTGGCGTTCAGACAAATGTAGGTCAGTCCCTATATTTCTAGATACACATCACAAAATTGCGACAAAAGCCCGGCCAAAGGCCCAAAAATGGATGCACTCATATACGAGTACCGTTAAATTTCTTATAAAAACAATTTCAATACTCCTTTTAGCTTCTTTAGTCGAAAAAACGAAACAAATTCTGTGCATGTATGCATGTATGTATGTATTATCAATAATTTTCAGAAATTTAGAGCATTTCATTGCAATTTTAGATACTTTGCGTAATGCAAACTAGTTATGGTTCTAAATTTATTAGAAGCGCATCAGTTCAGCACCAATGAATTTCCCTGCAGGGTGTGCTAAGAGACGCCGGGCACGGCAATCCAGTCATATTTTATTAGATAGACAAATACTAAATATGATATTTTATGGTGATAGAAGGATACAAGCATACAAATGTAGGTATGTACATATTCACATTAGGGTGGGCAATGACTGTGTTGAAAGTGATTAGGCCCGGTGCCACCAATAAACTTTAAATTTTATCAAGTAATTCAAATTTAAATTTGTACATTTCAATTCACAGCTTTGCTATTTGAAATGTCAATTTAATCTGATAAATTTAAAATGTATTAGTGGAACCGGACATCAGAGATCTAACATTTTTGTGGGACTTTTATAAGTAATTTTAAACATTTATTTAATTATTATTTTAGGGGTTTCTCGTTATACTTAATTGAAGTTATTAAAATTTTTTAATAAAGGTTCTCAAATAAGAGGTGTTATAATATTTTTATATTCAAATAAAAATGCTATTTTTTAATATATAATAAATGATCGGATGTTTATTTCATTATAAAGAGGAAGGTATGCCGTTAATAGTGGAAAATAACATCAGGAAAATGACCACCCATACAGGACAATATCCTTTTTATGAAATTTTCCATAACCGTAAAAGATCAACGGTTTCGTTGCTTGTGTGGCACGTAGCGCCGTCTTGTTGAAAATAAACGTGGTCCAGATCAATAGCATCCAATTCCGGTCATAAAAAATCGTTAATCATCTCTTGATAGCGATAGATAACAACTGTTATTGGAAAACCCTTTATTAATTTTCTCATATTCAAAATTATATTCCATTATGACATTTGACCTCAAGCATATTTTTCAAGTTCAAGTTCACATTCGCTTTAATTCATGAATTTTATTTTTAAATGCTCCCAACTACCTTCTTGTGTTGAGCTTAATAAAATGAATTACACACATACACATACGAGGGACGCTCTGTAGTTGGGTGTTCTATGGTACTTATAGCCTTTTTGCTGGTAATAGTACTTGAGTCACTTATTGGCTGCAAATTGAAATTGACTAGCTTCTTTATTGATTTTATTCATATTCAGCTGTGAAATATCGCTGTTTGAGCAATGCCTCCGTAGAATGTGAAATACGTGAAACGAATTTTTTAAAAGGTGTCATATATAAGCACTTCAAAACTTTCAGCCCTCATACTCGATGATCTTAAAAGAAATACAAAAATATGAACTATCAGTCTACTGGCCTTCGCGGAGAGTGAAAACAGTGAAGACCGCATAAAATTAGTAATGGTTGGCATGTGGCGCTAATTTGCGAGTTCTTGAGATTTTGTTTTGAAATAGTTCGGGTCGATTAAGATACATTTTATAAGCGTAACTCTCTTACTAGGACGCAGCTATTTGATTTCTATACTGTGTACGCCAGTATGATTCCTAAAAATGTAAACCATTGAATCACAGCAACGCATAACAATAAGTAGAACCTTCGTACGATAGGCGGTTCTGTGTTACTGGAATGACTCAGAATTTTAATCGGTCACTTTAACAGAATTTTTCAAACAGATTTGAGGGATTTTTATGTTGTTAGAGAAGAAGAAAGGATAGTTGAAAAGTAGAAAATAGTGATTCTCATCTAAAGGCGTTTAATCTTAGATGGCACTCGATGGCGCGTCGAGTCGATGTCACGAATTTTTATTTTGATTATTTTTCATATTTACTCTCATAAAATTTCTATTTATTTTCAATTAATTATATACTTATATAAAAAATAGCACAAAATTACAAGGTAGCGCAAAATTTATCATCTCTGTTTTTTTTTTGTTTTTGTTTTTTTTTTTGTTTTTTTTTTTATACCTAACTTTTTTACTAAATATTTATTCTGACCTTTATGCGCTACATTGCTTGTCTGTTTGTATACTGCAGCTGTCTAGTTCACAAAAATGATGTAAAATATTATGCACGTACAATGTCATTTGCAAAAATTATAAATCTTCGTATAGGGGGATTAATTTTGCGCCACCTTGTAGTGTTCCGCTATTCCGCTCCGCACAAAAAAATGTCATATAACATAGAAACTTCTTATAAAATAGGTTAGGTTATGTTGGCTGGCCAAAGACCGGACACGCAGAGACCATTTGGATCCAATAGCGATAACAGATCAGAGTTCTATTTTAGCCAAAATATGCATCACTCAAGTTGCGCGTACAGTTCGCGAATTTCAGGAGCCGCTCAAACTCCAGTTCAGGGATACATTCTAATCATTCAAAACAGAGAGCATCAATGTAGCATACTCTAGTTTTCTAGAGAACCGAATAGTAGCATATAGTTCCACAGGTTCTCTTGTACCCACCTCATTACATTTGATATCAAATAGAATTCATTGAAAATAAAATACCTTTTTTATAAGGGCAACAATTTGCATGAAGTCAAAAAAGTAAGTTATTGTACAAGCGGGTATGAAGGATGTTCTAGGAGTAAAATCACTACCATGAATAATCAATACTACAGTATTAGCTATAGTATGATATATGAGTTATAGTCACTCCTGTTGTTCCGGTGAAAATATCCTTCTATTCAAAATCCATGTTTGTAACGCGGACCCGAAATCGTCCGCGGCTTTCCACAATAGAAGGACTAAATTAAAAATGACCATTCGCACTTGGTATGAAAAACTAATAAAATTTGATGCTGTTATGGACATTTTTCCGTCTCAACTGATAATCAGAATCATATAAGAAGAAGTAGTTGTAAGAAAAAGTTGTGGATGGGTCCTTAAGAAGAAATATGACTTCTGTGACGCGTAATATGGCGCGCTGATTTTGCAAGAGAACGTATCAGTTTAGCCACCTGTAATGCAGAACAAATCAAAGAATTCAAAAGATTGACAGAGTTCCGCTAGCCATCCTATATTCCTAAACTGATATCCAGGAGTTTTTCTCGTTATTAGGAGAAATAAAACCGAGCGTATAGCTGATGTTGCAGATTTTTCGAATTCAAAGAAATGAAGACTGCCATGAAACAGCACTCTTTTCAAGAATAAATGTATTTTTTTGCGCTCCATTTCGAGTATTTTTATTGATATTTTCATACAAATGAGGTCTCTACATCCTTACAATTTCGAACGGCAGACGGTTTCTATGAACAATTTATTCTAAGCAGGAGTGCGCTGGGTGGAAGAAAACTATTTCTACAAGCATTTTAACGAGTGACATATGTCCTCAATGCAAATCGAGCTCGGAATCTTTAAGCTATGATAGACGTTTATTGAAATATAAAAATTACAAACAACTTTATTTCCTCTAATAAAATGACTTAGGCTATGTACTTATCAGTCGTCTCTCGTACAAATATTCCATTGACAATTACTTCTGTTTTTTAATGAATGTAGGCTGGTATATTTATATGATGTTTTACTACCATGTCATATTGAGCGACACCCTTTCTTTCGTGCCTTACAGCCGTTTAATATAAAACTGACAACTTTGACCGCTCGCGAAATTAGTCGATTACAAATGTACGTAGTGAAATTATTAATGAAATACAAGTCGGCGCGAAAAGACGAGAATCGGTTAAAAGTGAACGGCGAAAAAAAGAAATGTTGAATGCCGATGAGGATAGTGAGGTAATTGGATGATATTGGATGAGAAATATAATAAAAATTAAAATGAGAAAAATAAAATATATATAACAAAAAAAAAAAATATTAAAAAATCTAAGTGAAAGAAAAATTAAAACATGGGGTAAACATAAAATTAGAATACAAAAAATTTAGAAAAACAATAAAAAATAACCAAATTTATTGGTGAATAATATATTAACTTGTAATTAAAAAATAGTGAAGAGAAATTCGAGAATAAATATAACCACCTATATAAATATCTATTTTTGTAGCAAATATGGCATAATGAAATAGGAAATTAAGGAAGAATATCTAATAACGTCTAATAAAAATATGAATACATAAATAAAGTTGAGAAAAATCAATAAACGCGCAATTTAACTGTGGTTTTACCTTCCTTTTGTTTCAACTGCCATAACTTTTTTGTGTTCGGTTGTTTCGCTTGTTAAGTTAGTGCGTTGGAGGTTACATCCTCAGCTGGCATCTAATGAAAGCTTGGTGACATTCGGTTCAGTGGAAGCGAAGTTATTGCGTCTAAAGTGTCAGTTTGTTTGTGTCATCGGTACAAAACTGAGTTTCGAACAAGGAGCTAATATCAAATTTTGTTTTAAAATCGGTAAAACGTTGGCCGAAACATTTGATGATTTGACATTGATGAAAAAAGTTTATGGCAATGATTGTCTATCCTGTGCCGGAGTTCAGCACATAAATGACAATGAACATACGGGCCTCCCAAATCAGTAATCACTGAAAACTCCATCGAAATTGTTCGTAAATTTATCAAAAATGAACCGAAATGCTCGTTGAAGTCCATGGAATCGGAGTTAAATATCTCCAAAACATCGATATACCGCACCGCATTTTAACTGATCATTTGGGCTTACGAAAGGTCTGTGCACGTTTCATTCCGGACAAGTTAATTGAGGACCAAAAATTGCTCAGAATTCAACATTCGAAAGGTCTCACTAAAGAGACGAGAAAAGACGAGAATTAATAACGAAAAGTGTTGTAAAACTGTAACTGGTAATGAAACGTGGTGTTTCCAACATGAACCTGAAGCTAAGCGTCAAAGTGCCGAATGGAAGGCCCTAGGCGAGCCACTACCCAAAAAATCGCGTTTGGAGAAGTCAAAAAACTAGTCGATGGTCATTTGTTTTTACGATTCTAAGGGAATTATCCACAAGGAGTCCCTGAATACTGCGAAAGAGGAAGCTGGCGCTTATTGCATTATAATGCACTATCTCATCAATCCGCTCTTGTGACTGATTTTTTGAATAGAAATCGCATTTTAGCCATCAATCACTCACCGTGTTCGCCTGATATGGCTCCCTGTGACTTCTACCTATTCGGAAGAACGCATTTGGCTATGAAAGGAAAACGGTTTGCGTCCGTAGAGGCCATCCAAAAGGCTTGTACCGACATCTCGAAGAACATTCCGGTCAATGACCTGAAACACTCCTTCAAAAAGCTTTTAGATCGCGCAAAACAGTGTACAGAGAGCACTATTTTTAATAAATAAACTCGAAGTTATCAGAACAAAACTCGTCCCGTTTCTATTTTAGCTCGGTCTTGTTTATTTTGCACTTCACCTTGTATATTTCTATAATCTATAGACAATTTTAATGAGGAATTTAAATGATCAACTCCCTTTACTTTTTTCGCAAAATGTATGTCTCATATAACATCAAAGTTCTTCATCAGAATAAATTGAGCTGCTTATGAAAAAAATAGTTAAGAGAAGTCGTTCCAAATAAAATTTTTAATTAACCAAATCCCCATTAATGCGCCTTATTTGCGGTTTGATCCAATTAAATGTCATTATGTTAATGTAGTTGAAAAGCAAAAATTCAGAAAAATGAACTAAGCTTATCTATGACTACTTACACACTTATGTACCTAAGAATGAATATGTATGTGTGTTTATATTTCTAAAATTGTTTAATCTTCATATAATGTTCTCTAGCGCCCATTCTGCAGTCCAGCACAATTCCAGCGTAGCAGCTAGCCAGCCAGCCAGTCAGTTGGCCTATCACTTAATTAGTGCCATTGCCTTTCGAAATCACAAGTATTTAAGTGTGTGTAATTAAATATGACTTTGCACTATAAATTGCAGCATTGATGCCAAGCTGAGCTGAGCCGAGCTACTCTTCCTTTCTCTAAACTGATAAGTGCAGTGAAGAAATAAAATAAAGTGGATAAACATATACGTACATATGTATGAGTATGTACAAATATGTTTCACAACAATGGCTTTGTTGCAAGCATGTAATGCATACTAATGCATCCTATTAAATGTACATACATATACTTATATGTAAATGTGTACTTCCACATATGCCAGCCCAATTATGCATGCCATTTACTTACAAAGTTTTTCCATTTGATTAGGCAGCGGAAATGCGCTCCGTGATTATTTCAACTGGCCCTAGAGTGCATGCTTTTTGAATAAAAGAGTGAAAAAATCCGAAGAATTAAGAAATAAATTTATTAAAAAAATACGCAACTTTAAATGGTGAGTTAATTTAGAAAGACTTTTGCAGTCTAATTAGGGGGTCTGCTAGTGTAGGGGCATGAATTTCGCCCTGTTTTTGAAGCGCTGTACAAAGGAAAACAAAAAAAATTTGAGTATCCATTTTTTATCATTTGTTTATTGATTATTAGATAATACTAACCCAAAAAAAATTAAATTTTATTGGGAGGTGGAATTAGTTTTAAAGGTGACACACAGATGGCGCTATTCATCACTTTATCGCGTTGG
Source organism: Anastrepha obliqua (assembly GCF_027943255.1). NCBI lineage: Eukaryota > Metazoa > Arthropoda > Insecta > Diptera > Tephritidae > Anastrepha > Anastrepha obliqua. Next base: position 106,225,651 of record NC_072894.1, on the reverse strand, counting down.
CAATACTGAATATATATTCATGACAAAGCCTCATCCCTAAGCTTTGTTTATCAGTATCTGTCATTTCGCTGAAGTATAAACAACGCAGTGTTTTCGTGCTCCGAGTATGTCAACTTTCGTGCCGTCGAAATGCAATTTGCGGGAAGCTTTGCTTTTCTGCTTCAATTTGAAAAAAAATACAGCCCAAGCCCGTGAATTGCTGCAGGAGGCCTATCCAGACCATACTCCGTCGATTTCAACATGTGAGTACTGGTTTCGACGATTCAAAAGTGGTGATTTTCACACCGAAGACAAGGAGCGTCTTGGCCAGCCCAAAAAGTTCGAGGACGCGGAATTGGGGGAATTGGTAAACGAGGACTCGTGCCAAACCCAAGAAGAGCTTGCTGAATCATTGGGCCTTGATAAATCAACCGTTTGCAAGCGTCTAAAAGCGATAGGAATGATCCAAAAGCAAGGATATTGGGTCCCGTACGAGTTGAAGCTGCGCGACGTCGAACGGCGATTTTTTACGTGCGAATTGCTGATCGAGCGACAAAATCGGAAGGGTTTTTTGCATCGGGTGGTGACTGGCGACGAAAAATGGATCCACTACGATAACCCAAAACGCAAAAAATCATGGGGTTTGCCCGGCCACGCATCAACGTCGACGGCCAAGCAGAATATTCACGGCAAGAAAATCATGCTCTGCATTTGGTGGGATCAGGTCGGCGTCGTATATTTTGAGCTGGTCCAACCGGGCGAAACAATCACGGGGGATCGTTACCGACTGCAATTGATGCGTTTAAGCCGGGCATTGAAAGAAAAACGGCCGGAAACGGTAAAAAGGCACGACAAGGTTATTTTGCAACATGACAACGCTCGGCCGCATGTTGCTCAACCTGTCAAAAAATACCTTGGAACGCTTGGCTGGGAAGTGTTACCCCACCCTCCGTATAGTCCAGACATAGCTCCCTCCGATTATCATTTGTTCCGGCATATGAGTCTCGATTTGGCGGACCAGCGGTTCTCCTCGTACGAGACTACCAAAATATGGGTTGAGTCATGGATAGCCAAGCAGCGGCCGGAATTTTGGAGAAACGGCATCCGGAAATTGCCCGAAAGATGGGCGAAAGTTGTAGCTAGCGATGGCCAATACTTCGAATAAAATATTTTGTACCGTTTTTTCACAATAAAGCCCCAAATCTTCGAAAAAAACCTTTAAAACTAATTCAACCTCCAATAAAAAAATTAAAATTTACAAAATTATGCGCAGTCAAAGTAGGGGTCCAAAAACAAGAGGGTGTCCTGGCGTGCATTATTCCCACCCTCCTGGTGATCTGAAAAATAAAAACGAAACGGATTCTTAATTATTATAGATGCCGCTATCGAATGAGCCTTGGACAAGTTAAAAAAAAATTTTTTTCACAATAAAAAATTTTCTCAAACAAATTAAATAAAATTAAATCCAATTAAAAAAAAATTCTTTTTGCATTTTTTTTTTCAACAATACCGATTTTATTTTAAATACTAAATAAAAAGTTATAGTTTCGAGCTAGAGTTATCCGAGGAAGGAGTGTATAATGAACATCCTCCCCAAATTTGAAGTAAATCGGTTTATTAGAACTCGAGATATCCTTGCGGTGAGGAAAAAAAAATTAGTAGTAGCTTTCAGAAAAACGCGTTCAGAGTTTTCAGACAAGACGGATCGGAACCAATGTCATGCCACCAAAAAAGCTATAACTCATGAAATAATAGGAATTTTAAAAAATTATCTTAATGACATGTTCGTAAATGCCTAAACTTTGAAAATAGCGCAAAAAAATTCGATTTTTTCAAAATTCACACTAGAATACCCCCTTAACATAAGATCCAATCGAAGAGAAGGAAATATTGTTAGGCCAAGTTAATACAATATACATATGTTATTTATATAAATACACATGAACGTTCATACTTACCTATGTATGTATAAATATAATTGACGCTGATATCCTTTTTGGGTGTTTGGCCCAGTTCCTCATCCTATTTGTGGCGTGCGTCTTGATACTTTTCACAAATGGTCCCTCCACAGT